>NC_140591.1:395480763-400280763 GCF_964204655.1 Triturus cristatus | reverse complement strand
GGAGCAGAAACGGCGAAAAAATAAAACCGATCTGCCCCCAGAGGGGGCAGAAAAGTCTACAAAAAAATTAGGGGCCCAAGGAAGCGACCCTTGCCCAAGGGGTCACTTCCTACAACAAAAATTAGATCCCTGGTGTCTAGTGGGCTTTTCTGCCCCCCCTGGGAGCAGAAACGGCAAAAAAATAAAACCGATCTGCCCCCAGAGGGGGCAGAAAAGTCTTCAAATAATTTGTGGGCCAAAGGAAGCGACCCTTGCCCAAGGGGTCGCTTCCTACAATAATAATTAGATCCCTGGTGTCTAGTGGGCTTTTCTGCCCCCCCCCCCCCCCCCTGGGAGCAGAAACGGCAAAAAAATGACACCGATCTGCCCCCAGAGGGGGCAGAAAAGTCTTCAAATGATATATGGCCCCAGGAAGCGACCCTTACCCAAGGGGTCACTTCCAAAATAAAAAAAACTCACATCCCTAGTGTCTAGTGGGGCATCCCTGCTCCACGATCGCGACGCTGTGCGCGATCGTGGAGCAGGAATGCCCTGTATTGAGACATCAGGGGAGAGGAAATACTCTTTCCTCTCCCCCGATGCCTCAATACACTCTAAAAGGCCCCCGCCGCCCCACCGGAGCAAACAAGACTCACCTTGCCTCTGTGGACGCCTGGAAGCAAATGGCTTCCAGGCGTCCGAGCACTTCCTGATGACGCCGGCGTGCGCTGTGCGCGCTGACGTCACCAGGAAGCGTGGGGGGGCTCGGGGGTGTCAGCGGAAACTCTTCCGCTGCCATCCCCGTCTGTGGGGGCACGATCGATGCCCCAGGGGGGGAGCGCCAGCGCTTCCTCCAGGGGCTGTCCTCATGACGGAACCGCTCCGTCATGAGCATCCAAGGGGTTAATTCATAGAAGATACATTTAATGAAAAAAGATGGAAAAATGTCGCTTTTCATAGGATAATAATGGGTTTACTGATTTAGCTACAATTGAAATTATAAAATAATAATGGCCAAAGGCATCATTACAATAAAGTGTCTTTAGTGTGAAAAGATTCTTAGAATCTAATTCTCTGTAGCGCTTTTGCAAGCTTTCAAATCTGTATGTTGGCCCTTTAGACTAGGGATTAGGAAGTTGGCGTAGTGGATGAACATTGAATAGCACCCATACCTTACCCTTTCTCTGGCTGGTTACCAAATAATGGAGCGCATGCACACCACAGGTTGTGTGGGTATCACATAAGTCTCTGATGCTCCCTGGCAGTGGACACTGCCAATCATCTTATTCTTAAAGAATGGCCAGCTGCATCCTCTGGGTATTTTAAGGTTTCACAGCTGCATAGTCAGTGGAGGACTTCCAAGCACTTAAATCTCTCTTAGCAGGCAATCTGGGCAAAGCAGCAGCAGGACTGCTTCATTTATCCTACTGATGTGTCTGGGAACTTGCTGGACCAACTCTGATAACCACATGTAATTCTAAACCAGAACACTACATAGGCTTCTTCTTCTCCTGCCAATCAAGAGTCAGAGGAGTTTTTTTGTTCAAGAACAGCTGTAAAGAAAAACATGCCCCAGCCAGGCACTATGCAGATGAAAACTGTTTTGGATCATTACTTTCTATAAGCTATGAAGCCAACAATCACAAGCTTCCCAAGAGCAAACGTATTCAGAGTTTTGCAGCAAACTGTCATCCGCAACAGTGTGCTTGCTTATCTTCAGGCCACTAAAATCTCATGTATATTTTCCTAGAGATACATAGTGGGAGGTAGAGCTCACATCTAATGTGTATCCTGAGTAACAGATCAATTCCTTGCTCTGAGGTATATCTGTGGATGAGGCCCTCATGCTGGACTTGGAATTTGTGAGACGGACCTGCTCCATTGAAGCACAAATGGGTCCTCACTTAATGAACAGAAGTTCTTCTTCTTGGGCCAAAAATGTTTGTAAGTTTACTCCGCAAGGTAAGCCTGCCCGCCCAGTCAAAAGCAGTTGAAAAATCTATAAATACAGTATAAAGATTTTGAGATTTAAAATTTACATAATTATCAATTACATTTTGAAAGATTGCTATGTTGTCCATAACTGAAAGCTTTGGTCTAAAACTGGATTGTTCTCTTGGAATAAATCTGTTCCCAAAAGCTCAGTCTTGTAGGTGTTGAATACGTCTTGCGAAAATGTTTCCTGTTGCATCTAATCAGGCAATTTGCCTATAGTTCCCTGGGTCTGAGCAAATACCTTTCTTGTGTATAGGACCTATGATGCTTCCTACCTTTGGAATATGATCTGTTTCATAACAATGTACAAAGGGGCCCATTGCAGCCGATGATCTTGCTCTTCTTCTGTAGCCTACTTATTTGCGTACTTGATGGAGGAAAAATATCTTAAACAACACAGAAGTCCGCGGGTCTACAACAGTCTACCTGAAGCGCAAAAACAACACACCAGCAAAATTCAGATGCAAAAGTCCTTTTAAAAGGGACCAAGTCCCATCACCCACCGAAGTGGCATGCTTCATCATCTGGGACCTCCCTTAACCGCACCTGATGCGGTTAAACAGCTACAACTCCTTTATTTACTGTAAAGAGGAGGAGCTCAAGGATGTTTTCAATTGATGTAACATGGAGGATAGAGCTCTCCTAGTGAAAAAGCTGCCAAAAGTGTGGTGAAACTAAGTGCAGTGTGTGAAATAGGAAAAGTGGTTTAAAATTGATTACCAATGGAAAAATATTTTTATTCGATATCCAATGGTATCAAAATAAAAAGCAGAGAAATTGGAGGAAATCGTGTACGCAAATATTGTAGGAACACGTCCTCTTGGGTCTACATGTTTCAGCCAACTAGTGTCTAATCAGAATGACAGTGGCTTTCTTCAGGACCATAACATAACACTACTGCAAAGTGGAAAAATGTGAAAAGTGAATACAAAAGGAACGATACAACCTACACATGTACCTGCTTATCAGGAGAAATGCGGCACCGTAGGGAAGTATAATTGTCACCTGTTGAAAAAGAGATAATTTAACAGTGAACGAAATGCATACTTGATCAAAGCTGGTCAAAATTACAAGTGTAGATAAATTTAATGCAAACATATCAGAAGGGGGTGCAAAATCCTTTGCTGCTACACCTACCTGCGGTCTTGTTGGTGAACGTCCTGCTGTCCCGCCGCTCCTGGGGTGCAAACGCTGTGTCTCCTCTGTCGGCGCTCAACGCTATCGCGCCCGCGACTGGGGGAGACTACAGCTCCCAGGCTGCTCTGCGGCCACTTCCGCTTGTGTTCGCGCCCGGAGGCGCAGAAAAGGCAGAGGCTCCCTCGGTGGAGCGGGGGTGCAAAATCCTTTGCTGCTACACCTACCTGCGGTCTTGTTGGTGAACGTCCTGCTGTCCCGCTGCTCCTGGGGTGCAAACGCTGTGTGTCTCCTCTGTCGGCGCTCACGCTATCGCGCCCGCGACTGGGGGAGACTACAGCTCCCAGGCTGCTCTGCGGCCACTTCCGCTTGTGTTTGCGCCCGGAGGCGCAGAAAAGGCAGAGGCTACCTCCGCGTCGCGGGACGCGCGCGGGCGACGCCGGGCTAAGCCCGGGCAAAGGGCGGGCCCTCTGTAGCCCTCAGGAGCCGAAGGAGGCCGGGCCGGGCTCACCCCCTTGACATTCTTCTGTGCTGTTTTTAAAGTATTTTGGTTTGTGCCTTATTGTTGGGTTGTGTTCATACCCTTTCTTTTTCGTTGTACGTATTTTTATAGTGGTGTACGATATTAAGTTATATCGATATGGCTGATTGTGCTAATAGGGGTACTCTTGACGGTTATCTATTTAAAGTTACCTCGAGTTTAGATCGTGAAGCTACACTTGCAGAATTAAGAGTGAGGCGTCGTAATTCTATTGAACTGATTAAAAGTACGCCTCCACTCATGACCCCTCAGTATGTGGTAACTTCCCCAGATGTGAGTGGCCTTTCCTTTAAAGAGACTCCACTCCCTTCTGGTAATAATGATTCCATCGTATTGTCTCAAAATGTACATTCTTCTGAGACACTGATTGATTTATCCCCTATGGTTTTAACCACACTCCCTAGTCAAACTGTCGAGCCAGTTGTTTCTAATGGGTCATTACTACAAGCTAGCAAGTCTCCACCCCATAAGGTTAACCTATCCAGGCAATTTAAATCCACGGGCCCAGTGCCTAATAAACGGAGAAAGATAGACTCTGATTTGTTAAGGAATAAAAATAAAATAAAACTTAGCCGCAACTCTGGTGTGGCACCTACCGACAAAGGTCCTACACACTGTATAGTTAGTACATCTTCTCCTGGCAGGCCAACACCCTGTCTGCTAAGCGACATAAATGTTATAGAGTTAATGGGTAATATAGATCAGCTATTGAAATCTTTGTTGGCACCCGTTGTTGAGAGTTTAAAAACAATTGAAAAAAGGCTGGAGAAAGTGGAACTCCTAATGAATAGCAAAATGGAATTAGCCGCGGATTCTCGTAAATCATATACAGCGCCTCCTGCTGGTCTAGGTCCTGCTGAACCATCCTATACTGCTCCTCCTCTGGAGATCAATTCCCAAACCCACCCGAGTACTAGCAAGGTAACCTGCACTAATGCAGGTGGAATTACAACTTCCAACCTAATGCAACCCAATATTCCAAATAATACCAGTGATTACTTGGGAGATAATGTTCTGTCACAAACAGGCCCAATGAGTGATAGGAAAAGTTATAAGTTAGCTCCTACCTCTAAACCACGTGGACCTTCTTTTATTAACCTGCCACCAGAAGCTGTCCCTCTTGTGGTTGTCCTTGCGGGTGTTCCTATTTTAAAAGATGGCACAACAGAGGGATATTTGCAGTTAAAAAACAAGGTGATCCACTGGCTTGGCCAGAACCGCCCTCTTCCCTCATATATCAACGGGGAAATTCTACATGTTCGGCGCTTATCCTGGCTGGGAAACACACAAAAAAATATAGATGGGGATATCATTTTAATCAATTTTAGGGACCCTAGAGCTGTCAGTCATATCCTTAATTGGCATACTAATTATACAAGGTCTTTTATCACTACTTGGGAATTAACCTATTTTTATCCCAAAACTCAGATAGTTCCCAATATTAATTTTGGGGCTCCACTTTTTAATCAATCCAACCCTCCTATTCCGCTCAGAAATCGATATGAGGTACTAGCAAACCTCGAAGACGTGGACTGACTTAATAGCCCTAAGGCTTCCTCCTTGGTCCTTGGAAAGCCATCTTCTGACACATTCTCAGCCTCTAGTGACCTAAGAAAGCCAGTATCACAAGCAAGCACAAATACCTGTAATGGTTATTTCCCTGCCCCAGATTTTTTACCATCTGTTGACAGCTTGGCTGGCACCAAGGCTATCACGGGGAACCTACTCTCCTGGAATATAGCTGGATTGTCCTCTAAATTGGATTCTGAGGATTGGATATCGTTTGTTAACAGTTTTGATTTGTGCATATTCCAGGAGACTTGGTTATGTGAACCATCTTTTGTACAGGGATATTTGAATTATTCGGTACCTGCACTAAAAGGACCTAGGGGAGACCAATGGGGGGTTTAACTATATGGGTCCGTCAGAATTTAAAACTATCCATCAAAGTTGTAGAAACTAATAATCGAGATATCCAACTAATTAAAGTGAACCTAGAAAAACTAGGTATGTTGGATATTTATAACATCTATGTTCGGAGTAATAGGGGGGGGAGGTTAGAGACTCTAGCAGCTTTGAGCTGTCTTCTTGATACCCACTCTTCAAATAACAACATTGTCATTGCGGGCGATTTTAATAGAACATTCGAGCCATTAGTCAATGAAGACTATCTTTTCGGGGAGGAAGAGGATTGTCAATGGGGAGTCCCCAAATTAGAGCTCAATGCGGTTGTGCGCTGGACCAATGATGTCATTGCCCTCAATTCCCTCTGTTATGAGAAGGGCTTAAGAGCTCTGAACGGAAGGACTAATAGTGACAGGAACGGGGCCAGTACATTTGATAATGGGTGCCATAATAGTAGAATTGATTACGTTTTATGTAGCCTTAGATTGTGGTCCTCAATATGCGACATGGAGGTTGTCGGGAGAATTGAGAGTGATCATAATCCCTTGTGTACAACACATAAATGGTGGTCCCATACTAACCAGCCCGATGGCTCCTCTGAGTTGGTTCCTCCCCCGATTGTTCTGACTAATGACCTGCGCAGATTAAATTGGGAAAAGATAGCAACCAATCACCAAGCTATTGCTGAAATATCTGACCAGGTTGATCAAGCAATATTGGCAATTGAGCTTTCTAACTCACGTGACACTGGTTTAGACAAGGTAGAAGGAATACATAATACCCTCTTCTGCACAATCAAAGATTACTTTCTTAAACTGTTAAAAAACAATGGAGCTAGAGCCCCCAAGCCTACCAAGTGGTACAACAAACAGTGTAGAAATGCACGTCTAACCTTGGGTAACGCCATTAAGGGCGGTCAATCTTCTGTAATCCAAATAGCTAGAAGGGATTACAAAATTAGCATATCCAAGGCTAAGAAAGCATGGGACGAGCACCATTGGTCTGAGTTAAGGGTAGCCAGCAACAAAAGGGACTCCCGGTTGTTCTGGCACATTGTTAGGTGGGGAAAATCTGGTTTTCCAGAGACCCCGTACAATAATGTGCCTAAAGAAGAATGGGTAACAGTTTTTAGAGCGCAGTATGCTGACCCAAACAGTTCTAGTTCGGGTCTAGAAATTAGAGCAGAACAAATCCAGGAAACTTTTTTTAGCATCTCTGAAATTACGACGGCCCTTGGCTCAGTGGCTTGTGGACGTGCTCCTGGTCTTGATGGAGTGCCAGCGGACTTATTTATTAATGACAAAGAACGCTGGAGCAAGTATGTGAGAAGTTGGCCTGATGTATGATGTCACTAGTTATAGTGTACACCTTATATCAGTCCAAATACCCTTATGGTGATTGGTTGTAAAGTCAACCTTATAGACCAGCTATCCTAGTGGTAGCATGGACAAGAGCAGTCTTAGGCTAAACTCTGAATGGCATGTGAAGCCAGCTGTGATACCATATATAATCCCTTGAATACCAAATGAAAGGACACCACAACAGATATATATATAAAATAAAGTGTATTTATTCTAAGCAAACCCTCAGCACTCTTTATGAGATTAGAGGTAAGTACAACACAGTCTTATTAATGCATACAGTAAGTCACACAGGTAAGTAATACAGTTAGGCCCTAGGGGCCACGCAAACCATATACTAAGTAAGTGGTATAAGAACCACTGTCACGGAAATAGAATAGGCCTAGGCCTAGGGAATCGCTGGGGCTACACTACACTAGCGTTAGTTAGGAAGCGGGAGGCCCACGGGATTCGTGTGCAGAGTGGAAACACTCACGCGTAATGCGTAAAAGTCAATAGCAATGTTACAGTTTAGAAATAGATAGATTTAGGACACTTCCGGAGTAGCTAGGAATTTGAGACTTGAAAACTAGACACTAGGATAGTCACTATCCTGATGAGCACCGGAGTACCCAAGTTACCTAGCCCACAGGCTGCGGGTGCATAGGGGTGAAGATGCGTCGTTTTCGTCGTCGACTCCTATGGATGCCTGAAGAAAGATGCTGACAGGCAGTCAGGGGAGAGTGTCCGGTGGATCCCAAGCCTGGAATCAAGAAGAGAAGAAACCTGCAAGCAGAGGGGACAGAGTCAAGGTCACTAGCCAGTGACCACGTGGAACCAGGAAGGAACCAGGCGATGTCGTGAAGAGTTGCAGGTGAAGGTGAAGCTTGTCGCTGCAGCCAGGAGGACCAGGAAGCGTCGAGGACGACCAGGACCAGGAGGCGAGCTGTCCCACGAAGGCTCTTGCTGTCGGCGGCGTCGAAGTTGGACTAGGACTCACCAAGCCTTGGCAAGCGGAACCCACGAAGAACAAGGGACTTGCTTCTGGTGCAGACCAGGAAGGTCTGGGGTGCTTCTTCTTTGCAGAGAAGCGGGAGCCAGTCTGGAGGAGCCAAACCAGCGCAGAAGATTTCAGGGAGCGTCGTCACAGAGGCCACTAGCCAGCGGGCAAGCAACCGGACAAACGCAGCAAGCAGGAAAATGCTGAAGGGCCCCACGCAGGACTCGTGGAGTGTGGGGGGCTGGCCTTCGGTGCAGATGGTGCTTGGGGTTGGGGCTTCTCAATCCCCGGTGCACAACTTCGAGGGTACCTCAGAAGCTGCGCTGTAAGTTACTAGCCACTTTTCCCAGGTAGCCGGTCCCACGTCGCTCGTCGCCTCCACGGATCTCAGCTCTGCTGCAGATGTGGATGAGGGTCGGAGAAGTCTGGAAATCAAGGCTCTGGTCGGGCTCTGCAGTCGGTTCCTCGTAGAACGGTCGCAAAGCAAAGGGTAGTCTCTTGATGGTGCCTGTTTGCACAGGGTAGCCACTCCTTGGCTACAAGGGAGATTCTTCAGTCTTCTTCTTTCGTCGAATGTCGAAGGTCCAGAGTTTCTGTTCAAGTTTGCAGGTTCAGGATAATCTAAAGTCTTGAGGCCCAACTCCCACTCTTATACTAATCTGGGGGGCTGGGATACCTGCTAGGTCACGCCTTATGGGTGGGACCTGGGAGGGGGTGGTTACACCCACTTCCCTTTGTCCAGTTTCGCGCCAGAGCTGGGGCTGGAGTGCCCCAGCGCCGGTTTGAACTGGACTATGCAAGGAACACCTTGTGTGCCCCAGGCATGTCTCATTCCTTTCAGCCCACCCTGCCCCAATACACTAAAGGCTGTCTGGGGAGGTGCTAGCACCTCCCCAAGCAGGAAACCTATTGTCCAGGCCTCCCTGGCTGGGATCACTCCCAGCAGCAGGAGGTCAGACTTGTGTCTGTGGCAGCAGCATCCATTTTGTGATGCTGAGGCTTTGGTCAGAGGTTACACAGCAAAGTAGGATTTTAACATGTCTCTCCCTCTAGAAGGGAGGAATAATATCCTCATCACCAGAAATGGTATGGGGGTATTATTCCAAAGTGTTAGACACCTTACACGACATGTTTTGATAAAGCCAAACCATAGTTACCATAACCGTTTAAGATTATAAGGCACTTTAAGAGTATATGGTAGGCTATATCATAGAACAGCTATAAGGACATGGTTCCGAAAGCTGCAGACAGGCTCAGCTCATGCTAGAGCACCATCTCACATGTTACCAAGCACTCTGCCTCCAGGATTGTTAAGGCCTGCCATAGGAGTGACTGATAGGTACACATGTGTCTATATATAAGGGTAGATATAGGCATACTATATCTAAGCAAGGGGTGATTACACGACCTTGCCCCAGCTGAGTGATCAGCCAGTTGTGTCTGATTGGAAGGCCAGACCAGGGGTGGCATAATACATGCTGCAGCCCCTGGGAGGCCTAGGGTACACCTATGCCCTGGGTACCTAGGGTACACTGTACAGGGTCCAATAAGGTGATCCTTACCAATTGGTTATGTACCTAGGGTACATGGAGTCCATTTTAAAGAGAGAGCAGACAGCCTGAGACCCTGAATGGCAGGATCTCAGGCCAACTAAGTCGAAAAACCAGCTAGACACTAGGCAAAATGTTGGGGGTAACCATAGTCAGATATCCACCTTCCTACAAAGTACATTCATCTTCTGAATGCTATTGCTCTGGGCGCATCGGTACCCACATCCTGGCAGGGCGCAGTAATTATACCCATTTTTAAGAAAGGCATCCGGTCCCAGCCGGGTAACTACAGGCCAATAAGCCTTATAGATACTATCCAAAAAGTCGTGGGGCGTGTGATCGTTAACAGGCTCCTGGATTGGGCGGAGGAGTTTAATGCTCTTTCACCCTTTCAGGCAGGCTTTCGTTGCTCCACTAGCACGGTGGACCAGGTCTTCCGATTTACATTGTTACAGTGGAAGACCGTAGTGCTGGGCGAGGGAAGCTTGTATGCGGCTTTTGTCGATCTGAGGGCCGCTTTTGATCTTGTCCCTCGTTCTATGTTATGGTCGGTTCTCAAGAAGCAGGGACTCCCAAACGAATTATTATCCCTCATAATGAGACTCCACGAATCTAATTACGCTAGAATTCAGTGGGGGGGGGATGGGTTCGGTAACTGCGGACTTTCCTTTTGAAAGGGGAGTTCGCCAGGGATGTTCGATGGCTCCCGTGCTTTTTACACTATACATTAACGATGTAGTAGGCCGGATGCTCTCAGCACAAGTGGATGCCCCTTTTTTAGCAGGGATTAAAATCCCTATTTTAATGTTTGCAGATGACACGATCATTCTGTCGAAAACCCCTAGCGGTTTACAGCATGCCTTGTCTATTTTCGATCAATTCTGTGGGGAGTATGGCTTAGAGGTTAATACAGCCAAAACTAAACTTATGATTTTTAACCCCCATCGTAGTTTCAAATCCAAAATTACTTTGAATAACCGCCCGCTAGAGGTAGTGAAAACTTTTACATACCTAGGTATACATATATCTAAAGAGAAGAGCTGGCGGCATCATATTGATCTTGCAACACTTAGACATAGGCAATTGTCTGGTGCTATCTCTACAGAGCACAGAAAATCTTTAACTAAACCTGTTAAACCCGCCCTGCAGATTTATGAAGCAAAGGCTATTGGCTCTGCGCTTTACGGCGCCGAGCTTTGGGGCTTTGAAAAGGTGGCTGCACTTCAATCCTCGGAGAATAAATTTCTCAGGGCTATAACTGGTGTTCCTAAAAGCACCCCATTGTTGCCCCTAAAATATGATTTGGGTAGAAGAGCAGTTACAGATTTAGTTAAGCTTCGCCCGATTATTGATTGGCATAGGCTTTGGACCACTCCTGTGCTTCATCATTACGCCGAGGGTTTTTTAGATATCATAAGATCTGATGCATACCACAAAATTGGATGGCTGAAATCACTAAAGATATCCTTGATCGACCTTGGTATGTGTTCACTTTGGGAAGACCCTACGAGAGCAATCTTCCCATCTAAAAGTATTTTAAAGAGCACCTACTGGGAGATGGTTGCCTCCCGACACTGGAGAAGCTCCAGTGCTGGTTCAATGTCTGGTGAATTTTTGGAGGCTAAAATGTATCCCTGTTTAGAATCTTACTGGGACACTATAACCAGGCCAGGTGAAAGGAAGCTTCTCTTCCAACTCCGAGCAGGTGCACTTCCCCTCAAATTTTTGACAGCCAAGTGGGAAGGTGGATCTTGTGACACCTGCCCTGTTTGTGGTATTACCAAAGAAACCATCGGTCACTTTTTATTTTCTTGTCAACCCTATGCGGTACCAAGGCGTATCTGGTTGTCCCCAATGTGCAAAAATTTCGGGACAGATAGTAGCACTGTGGCTCTGCGCATTATATGCACCAGCACTTTGACATGGGTTTCAGTAGCCACCGCAAATCATCTAGGTTGGGCGTGGTCAATTAGAAGGAGATTGCTAGTTACCTAACTACTTTCTTATTCATGACGAGACTGCTAGCCATTTGACTATTCTCTGTTACGTTTTATCCCTGTATTTTTATCTGTATGCCATTTTTTAAACTATTTTAAATTATGCATCTTATCATTTTCTTACCACTATAAATAGAACAGTACATATATATAGGATCAATAATTTGAGTCAAAAAAAATTTCTCTTGAAGTGTGCTTTGCACTTTGTTGCTAATGATTGAAATTTAATCTTGTTTTAAAATTGTTGTATGTATTCGTTTTACATTGTATTTTGTTTTTCTGCTTTTATGAATGAAATTCGAATAAAGCATACTTTGACTTGACTTGACATATCAGAAGTAAACGTTTGTCATGAAGAAATCTGAAATGACTTCTTACCCGTCAAGGATCGGGGATGCGTCCTACACTCCTGGTAACAACTCAGGGCGTGAGGCAACGCTCTAAAAAACAAAAGGAGCAGACTAATACTAAAACGGCATAGTATTGTCTATTCACTCAAGCCAACACAAACAAGCTTGGCTATACACACAAAACAGAACAAGGACGGTCTATTGACTAACTAAAGAATGAAAGTAAAAGTGGACCCCACACTGGGTATACTGACATTCATCCAAGCATCAGCTGATAAAATCCAGAGATTCTTAATTAGACTACCAAAAACACTGAAGCAACACAGCGATGTACTGCTTCACGCGAGTCGGTGACCTGTGTGTCACATGGCAAGCTACTATGTCAAGAAGCATCACGCGTGCGCCACACCGGTGTGACCGGGTGAATTCAAATGCTAATAGTTAAAGAACGTCACCGGAGCACTGGATTACGTGACGCAACTGTGAGCACAGGTTACAGACCACCATAAACGCCAGTGTCATGGAGCGTAAGGGAGGTGGGTTATGCCCCAGCGCTATGGCCGATTGGATCTCGATGACAATAGTTAAGGGGGGTTGATATCCCAGCGCTATGGCCAATTAGATCTAGATAACATTAGTTAAGGAAAGTATCCGAAACTAAGGCTTTAACCTCCCGTATGTAAACAGAAGACTACATTCTCCGGCATGCTAACCTGTCCGTCGTTACCCCGGACCTTCTTCCTGGTTGTTCCGAGTGGTAACAGGAGCAGTGTAAGCATACCGAACTTGAAGACTCACGGTGTTTCCTCCATATTGCTAGACCAATCCTGTGCGTGACCCTCGTCACATGGCTGGGGAGAAAACGCGTCCTGCGCGATGTGAAGCGTGTCGGTAAGGGAGCATGCCGGGTAATGTAGTTTACTCTCAAACCCTCAGTATCTTGCGGGAGCGTCCGGTACGTAGATCGTTTCACACATAGGAACTGCCAAGGGTGAAGGTATGCCGAAGACTATCTGATTATCTGCGTGTGCAAAAACTGACCAGCTCTCGTTCAAAGTGAAACCCAATGGGTACTCAGAAGTAACATACTGTTATGAACATCCTTAGGTGGGACAGAGAGAGATCAAATCTTCAAAAAATGTATGTTAGTGTTCCACATAATCCTAGACATTGATCATAGTACCAAACACCTAGGAGAAGGACCCCTTGTGGACAGCGCCCTGCGCATATACAATATAGAAAAAGCGGAGGATCAGTTCTGACCAGATGTATTAGGCACTGAGCAAATGTGAAAGAGACAAGCAAAAAGGCTATGTGATTGTTAAAACTAGCCAAATGCCTAGCATCAGCCAGTACATCCCAAAAGGGGGGACTCGTAAACTGATAGCTAAAATATTGCCGAAGTAACACGGATTCATTTTCGTGACATGCAGCCTATAAACAGCAATGAGCCCTTAATATCTGGTTCGAAGGCATATGTGGAACCAGTAATGTCATCTATCTGTCAAAAAATTATTATTTGCTGAAGGTCATTGATACAAACACAGCAACAGAATGGTTGTGAATTACTGGTAAAGACCCCATGACCACATAGCAAGCGAGACACGCTTATGTCATAGTAAGGTCCAGGGAATGGCCTCATTCAACCCCACTTGATCACTACTCAGTTTAAAAACCCAACGCTGTTCTTTTCTAAACAGAAATTTGGAAATTTCAGTGACCTGGGACGGAATGAAAGGTTGTTCGAGTATCGTCCAACTTATGTCTTCGGGCCTGTGTTTCAAATCCAAGAAGTGTCTGGTTAAACGTGTGGCCTGTCTCTGGCATCTAATGGTACTTTTATGTTCCATTATCTGCATTTTGACCTTCCTGGTAGTCATCCCCACATATTTCTTTTCGCAGGGGCAGGTAATTAGATAAATTACCCTCTCGCTATAGCAGTTTGTGTGTTTTAACTGTCTCCAAGGTTTGTTTGTACCAATGTCAATTTCGGTGGTATGTTGTGTGTATATGCAAACCACACAATTACCACAAGCATAATGGCCCTGAACAGGTGGCATATTCCAGAGAGTGTTAGTCGTAATCTGTCCAGAGGGGCCTTAGGTATAGATGGCTCCAGTAAGGCTTCTCGGTTATTGTTACCAGCTCGTTTGTACGATTGTCGAATCAGCTTCGAGGGGTACTGTCGAGCCTTCAAATTGCGAGAAAGGACATTGGCATGCTCCTTGAAACTGTCCACAGTGGAACAGTTCCGCCTCAGTCTAAGGAATTGTCCAAATGGTAGACCTGACCGGAGTGACTTGGGATGGAAACTGTCATAAGACAAGAGGGAATTTCTTGCCATAGGTTTGGTGTATAGCTCGCTGCCCAAACCATTGTCAATAGGAAAAATACGGAGGTCCAGAAATGGCAAGCTGAGCTTGCTGGCTTCCATTGTGAAATTGAGGAAGGTGTTCTGATCGTTAAGCCACAAGTGAAAGGTCTCTAATGTGGCAAGCTCACCTGGCCAAATGACGAAAATGTCGTCAATATAACGTTTCCATTCGACTATACAGTCGCGAAAAGGGTTGTTGGAATTCAGAACAGAGTTTTGTTCGAACAGATGTACATAGAGATTACCCAAATTGTGGTGTCAATCTCCAAAGAGCAAGAAGAAATGGGTCAGAGATTCAGGTCCTGCATGGTCCAAATAGATCATTGGATGAAAACAAACTACCTAAAATTAAACGCGTGTAAAACAGAGGTCCTACTATTCGGAAATAATAGATCCTTTTGGTCGCCAATTTAGTGGCCTCAGAATATGGGACCCTTGCCAACGCCAGTACAGAAAGGAAGGAACTTGGGAATTCTCTTTGATGATAAACTCCACTTTGACCTTCAAGTAAAAGCACTCTATGCTTCTTTTTTCTATACACTAAAATTAATGAAGAAAATCTGTCCATACATCCCGAATGAACTTCAAAAAATAGTTGTCACTTCCCTGATTCTGGCCAAGTTGGATTATGGAAATGCTCTCTTTATTGGCATCCGAAAAAAGTTGTTACACAAAATTCAAACAATGCAAACTGCATCAGCTCGACTTCTTTCCGGAATTCCCGAACATAAGTCAGAGGCTCGGACACTGGTCAACCTGCACTGGCTACCCATAGCAAAACGTCTAGAGTTTAAGGCCTTATGCATCTCCTTTAAAGCACTGCAAAACTCAGGACCAAGCTGCTTTCGCAAACAATTTGCTTGGTATTCCCCAGGTAGAAAGGTCAGGTCCTCAGACGCAATGCTGCTATCCCTCCCAAGAGGAAAACGCACTACCTGGGGTGGCAGGAGCTTTCTACTGAAAGCAGCTACACTGTGGAACGGCCTACCACCGGCTACAAAGAAATGCTCTGACTTCCTGACCTTTCGGAAATTAATAAAAACCTGGATGTTCACATGCTATTAATCAGCATCAAACATTATCCCTTCAGTACCGCACAAGACAGCAGCAGCACAAAAGACGCCTCCAGGCATTCGCGCGCTATACAAAACCAAAAATCAAATCAAACATAAGGATTAGGATGTCCCTTTCCAACAGCCTGTTCATGGCAGTCCGACCACCATGCACAGGCAGTCGGGGGGGGAAAACTTTGTGGGACCTAGGAAGCGCCTCCGTCCCCAGTGGGCCACTCAACAGTGGCCCAGGGGGTACCTGCGGTCCCTCCACACAAATCCATGCACCCTGTGTCAGGCACCACATTGTATGGATGTGCACAAATGCCTTCTTTAACAGCAGCTTGTGCTGCGGCCCTTTTTCAAGCCGCTGTTGAAAAAGGGATTTTAGGTCCACCTGCGTGGTGGTCCTATTGTAATCGGGCAGGTTGAACCGCTGACACATTGTCGGACGGACACCTATCCAATACGATGGTGGTCGTAAGCTCATCCGACTGACATCGTAATCCGGCCTTAAATGTCCAAATCTGGAATTTGCTGTAGCTGACTGGTGGTAGTTAAGTGTAGAACTGCATGAATGCTAACTTCAAGAAAAAGTGTTATCAATCCAGTAATTAGACAAAACAAACTGTAATCACAAAATATAAGATCTAGTATTGATGTAGCTATAATACCTTCTGTAGGTTTGGTTGGTATATCCGTTCCAATTGTTCCCATTAATGAGGACTTCCTCAATAATTCTTAAAAATTCGAGTAGCATTTTGCCATGCATATCTGCTTTAAGATTTATTGGAATTACACTTCGGGAATGTTCCGTGCTTCCTCCAGACCTGTCTCTGTTCAAGCTTGGTATTAAATTTGGGATCTTTGCGTTGAAAAATCCCCAACTATTAATGTACCTGTGTTTCTTTTCTTTTCAGCTACTTATGCGATCAAGTCAAAAATGTCAATTATAAAAACCTACTTTTCTGTTCCAGTGGAATATAAATGTTGAACAGCAAAAGGTTTTTTTCCATATTGCGGCCGCAGTCAAGACATGTTCAATTTAATACATTGAACATTTTTGTTGGGAGATAGAAAGACTTCATAATCCCCAAAATAATTTATAGAAAGCGGTATCGCTAGACCACCTTTTACCCTACCTTTAGTTGAACTCTGTGCCGAACTTGCTATTATGTAATGTGCTTCCGGTGAAAATTGCTATGGAGATTAGGTCTCTTGTAGACATATGATCACAGCCGCCTGGTTCTCCAGATATGTAATTTTTCTTTTCTGAATACCTACAATGTTCCATGAGAGTTTATCAAGTCGTTTTGGCTATAAAGTTCATTCTATTCTCGTTTAATTTTTCTGAAATCCAAGACCTAGATCTATCATTGTCAATTTTTTCAATTATTGAAATCTAGCGATTCAACTATTGAATTTGCAAATCACTAGGTATTTATACCGCCTGCAGAGAATGAAAACATGGATCATCGTCATCTAGAAGAGGCTGGGTTGGGCCACCCCTCTTTGTCCTAAGGATAAGCCATCATCGATAAATAGTGGTTTATTAATGGCCCCATGTGAAGGTATCAATTTTTAGTGATTGTTTCTTTTTCTCCTTAATGTGTATCTCCATACATGTGTGCCTATTTCTATATCTTGCCTCGCTTGCCATGCAGGAAACCCTGCCTGTTGTTTTAGGCACATCATCTGACTGCGGCGCACCACATAATCTGACTGCGGCACACTAGAAGGCTTGCGGATCTGCCACTGATAAAGCCAAAACCCCAAACAAGCCCCACAGCACTCTTTTTGTTGTCCAGAGCTGTTGTGGTCATCTCTAAACAGACTGACTAGGCTGAAAGACAATTAGCTCTGGATTTCAGCGACCACTCGACTGCCCCCAAATTTTTTCCCATTACCAATAATCAATAATGCCCCAGTAGGGGAAGCTGTCATCAGTGAGCCTTTGCCGTCAGGAATTGACTTAAAAGGCTCGACTATATCACGTTAGTGAGCGAAGGCCTTCAGTAAAAAGGAAAAGGCTGTCAAAGCGCACCTGCAACACTTCGGCCTGTGCCACCAAGCTTGTAGGCTGGGGTCTCCCCCCATAAACAACTTGTATCATTTGAGATCAGCTAAAGGAACTGCCAACTTGCATCTGGAGCAGCTCCTCAGGAAAATAAAGGCCATTGTTGACGCCTGTATTACCTCATTGATGGAAAAAACAATACGTTTGGGGTGTGCAATTTTAAAATTAACTAATGCTTGAAGAAGGATCAAGCCTTGCTCAGAAATGAACCAGCCAGACCAATGAACTCCATCACTGACACAGAAGTGCCAACACAAAGACAGCCTCATGGGCCTCCTGTCGTTAAAGCACATAAACGTCCGACTGATCGTATTTTCATGTTAAAGAAAGGAGGGGACACACACAATGAAGTACAGAGGATAAGGATAATCCTCCAAGGTGTGACCTCGAATGGAAGAACCCGCAAGAAAATATCATCAACCATCCTCTCCTTAATCTTCCACCAGAATGTTGTCCTTATGTAGCAGTTATGTGTAACAATCTACCCCCGTCTACATATGTGGGGGAAACAGCTTCCCAACTTAAAATCAAGGTGTGTCATTGGCTAACTAAAAATTCTAATTTTAACATTGCAGAGTATATATGCATTGTTTTTGTTAGGAGAGTAGAGTGGGTTGGTTCTTCAGCCTAACATCTCAAGCGGGATTGTGGTCATCAATTGTAAAGACTCAAATTTAGCCTACAATTTGATTTCATATAACGGGCAATATATTTTGCAAAGCTTCCTGAATAACCGTATCAACATCTTGCAGCTAGGTAAAACTTGCAATTTGGATGCTTTTAAGCTGTGGGATCATGGCGCCTCTTAGGTAAGCGTAATTAAATGATTCCTCTTTCTCAAGCAGTACAGTAGATGAGGGAAAGCACCCTGAGCCCTCCAGGTGGACCACAAAGGATCACACTAATAAACTGAATACTAGGCTACGCACATGCTTTTACATTTAGTATACACTTAAGGGTCACTACATAATATTCACAATCAAAATATCTTGAGCTCTTCAAATGAATACAATTGTGATTTTATATTGTTCTTGGTTTCTTTAATTTTTAGATTTTGCCCAGCCAACATGTGTTTCGTCGTGGGGAATAATCCCACTTGACTTCTTCAGGGCTGTCCGAAAAATAAACTAATCTTGTGCGTTCTCCCTGCCAGTTCTACTTCCGTCCCGGCTAATGTGTAGTTATCTCTTCCTCACGTCAAAGTTAATAACCTTGATGGATTGACAAATTGCCACTTTGTGTCTCCGTGTCGAGAAGTTTTCTTCCTGTTTTATGAATTCCTCTTAATAGTGAGTTTCCTGAACCATTAAGGACCGCAACTCTCGATTTCTAAGTGAGTACACTTACATCTTATTCCGCCTTCGTGAGCGCCCGTATGACCCGGATCACTGAGACACAAAGTGGAGATACGTCAATCCATCAAGGTAGAATTCTTGCGTGCACTGCACTATAGGGTTTCCGAGTCAGTTAGATACAAAATGGATGGAGAATGCACCGACTCATTTGCCCTATCCCAGGGGTATGTCAAGGCTGTGTTTTGATCCCTATTTTATTTCTTCTTTATATAAATGGCATGAATTCTTTTTTAACATCATCAAGGAAGCATCTGCCCAAGGTGAAATCTACTTTTGTCCCAGCTCTTCTCTACGCTGTTGATGCCTTGCTCTCGCACACACCAAACAGCCTTCAATGTCTCATGGACCATTTTCTTATGTTTATTGACAACCTGGATTTGGAGTGTAATATTGAAAAAACTCATTATATGGCTTGTGCTCAGCAAAACTATAAACTCCGATCCATCTCAATTAAGGGGGAAAGTATCACCAGTGTCAATAAATTTTCCTATCTTGGGGTGACATTTGATTCCCACCGTTGTTGGCTTCCCTGCATCTCTAACCGGTGCCTCCACTTTAAACACTCTGTTGGAGCCCTGTTGGACTGGTGACTAGTGTTGGTAGCAAACCTATACTGCCCTTGCTGAAGGTTTATGGACTTAAATGTGTTCCAGTTTTGACCTATGGGGCTGCCATATAGGGGTATCATGATTTATTTAAACTACAGCAGGAAGAGAACCGCTTTTGCAGACTGTTGCTAGGTCGAGGCCCTCGTAGCCCTCATTATTTTCTTCATGAGTAATTAGGCATAACCTATATGGAAGAGCACATAAAACTTATGCTACTATGGAGTAACCGCTATACCTCATTTAATCGAAAGGTTATTACTGATTGTCTAGCTTGTGATTTTGGGTATAAGACCCTGTGGCTGAGCTATAGCAAGAAAACTGGTGAAGTGATGAGCAGAGCCGACTGGTACACGTCTCCTCATACGGTGAGTGGGTCAGTGCATGGGGGTAAAGGAGCTTTTCATGAAGAGTGTACCTGAAGCTAGAGAGAAGCAGGAATTGGAAAACCCGTCTTTGAGAGATAATATAGTACTCCAAACTATGGGGGGATTGAGCCTTATTTATCTCTAGTCAAAAATGTTTACAAAGGTCACTCCTACCTAATTTTATGCTGGTTCGATTAGGAAGTCACCTTTTCTTTCCACTAGGGCAGTATATTCCTGAGGTCATATTGGTCTTCCCTTGTAATGAAACCTTACCCCAAACGCTGGCCCTTTTTACTTTTTTTCTCCTACATTATATGAGCCTTTTAGACGTAAATACGTATTACCTGTTCTTAAAACATATGGTTTTTACGAATATAAACCTGCACTTTACTTCCTTCATATGTTATCCATTCAGTTGTGTGTCCTTCCGTAGGTAGCTTCCTGAAAAGGAAGTTTATGAAAGCGTACCCCTGTCATACATTGAACATACAAATGCCACTTGGACCGCACCCTTCCAAACACTGGGAGACTGTGGACTTCGGGAACCTTCAGTCTGCCTCAGGCCTACATTAGCTCCAGGGTATCCACCGCTAAGAAGCGAGTGCGGGTGCTAGTACCCACGGGGGTAAATGCTAGTGGAGAGCCACTAAGCTACCCTGCCGCATGCTCCCATCCCCAGCTCCAAGAGAAGAAAACACAGTGGTCAAGTGCCCCCTCCTTCCAAAAGCCCCACTTCCCAGCGACACCGCTACAACAAGGAGACTGCCCAGCAAGAGCACCAGGCTTCAGACTAAGCCACAAAAATGTTGTCATAGCAATCAAGGTCCTACGTGAAAAGCATGCAGATTCTGCTCCGATTATCAGGTATTATCGGATTTTTAGATCAGATGTATTGATGATCCAAATGTTCTAAATATTTTCAGACTGCCCCTAAAAACTTGATTGATTCAATCGCTGACCGCGTAGCATTGGAATCTGACGGCCGCATCAGCCTTCACTGATGTTTCCGCTTCCTGACGGCTTCCTGCACCTATGGCTTCAGTGAGTAGGCACGAGCACAGCAAGCACCTACATTTGTATTCACCGATGTTTTGTATCAAAGTACCATGCAAGTGCATACCCTAGCCCCTCATCAAGCAACAATGTCTCACCATTCTAGCATCTAATCCTACCATAACATAAACCTTGAATTGAACCTTTAGCCCTGTATGCCTAACCCACAGTTTAGATCAGTGAAACAGCTTGTGCTCTGCCACTGAATTAATTTATAACTGCAGGTGAGGGTGTCAAAAATGAGGAGCACCTCCTCTGTGTCTTCCCTTCTGTGAGTATATCCAAGCCTGGGTGGCCATAAGGCAGAAACAAGTGTTTATCCACAGAACTTGATCACCTATGGCACTGTTGGTCTTGCAGCTCTAGTAAATTGCTGTGGCGATGGAGAGACATGATTTCTGGTTATCTTGTCTTTAACAAATGGAGGTGCCAAAATATAGGGCCGATTGATACAGCCACAGGGGACGTGGTGACTAATGAAATAGTCCCTCCAAGAAGAGTCCAAGTTTGGTGTATGCTCTACTATTGCATTCATATGGAATCTGGTTGTACATACTGCGTAAATAGGAGGTACGGCCCATTTAAGTGCTGCACGAGGTGGGGTAAGTTAAGTGCAGAGTATCAGTAAAGGAGGCCCCCAGTCAACCAGCAAATATATATTTCAATTACTAATGAAAATCTTGAGACCTGTACTCTTGGGTCAGGTGAATTTATTTTGCAGGTAATTTAATATTGTTAGAATGCAGACCACAGTTCAACTCAGCATCTATAAAAAGCTGTTTAAATACACTATGTTGGTAAAATATTCCACACAGGCACAATCCTCCTTTTGGGACAGCCAGTAAAGAAACCTTTTTCGAACAGTGTGCAATTCACGTAGATCAGATGATCATCACGATTCAAAAGAAAAACACCAGAAACCACTTGTATGGCCGTTTATACTTGAAAGAATCAATTACTGAGAACCCTCAACCATTAGTGATGACTATTTTTTTGTACAAAGTAAACCAAGTCGTCCTGCTGAGGGTATAGGATTGTCAGTTCATTAAGATCTTGTCTATTTTTATGCCTATGCCATTGGGTATCTCCCTCACTGCTTAAAGGCATTCCTCAGCTCAAATCCAATATCATAGCATCAAGGCTGCCCAGCTCTACGGGTCTCTCTGGGGCGGTTTGACCGGTGCCACCGCACCGGGTTCTGACTTCCAGGGAGCGCTGTGTTTGCCAGTTTATTATTATTTTAAGGAACCTGCTGCTGCGTTTGTTTCCTTTAGCAATTTCGAAGCAACAAACAAAAGTCAGAATATCTCCTGTGATTAATATTCTTCCTGAAGAGAGATCATAGTTTTGTCTACTTGGGGGTTTGACTCACTATAAAGTAGCGCAAAGGGTTAATATGCCTGTTGCAAAGAACAAGTGCCATGTAGATTACAAAGTGCATAGAAGGTAGATAGGTCAGTGAGTTACTGCTTTTAAAAGAGACATGCTTTTGTTACTTGCAATTTATAAGTTAAAATCCTAATACTGAGCTATTAACTTTCATCAAAGAACTGCATGCACGCTGCAAAGTATAGATTTGAGCATAGATTAATGTTGCAAAAATTAATTTGGGTAGAAATCGATTCTCATTATTAAAGAGAACCCCCAACTAAGGTGTTCCTTTTTAAAATCTGAGTTTGTACTTCTCTAGACCAAGGCCTTTTAAACTACAATGCCTACCAATATTGATGAAATGTGACTACTACACCTTGTAGTCCTCTGTCTTATGTAACATATCATATACACTTATTTACAAACGTATGATTGATTATCTCTGTGTAAAGTGTGTGTGATGCAAAGTGCTCTGACACTCCACACTGGTATGAGTGTTGCTATATAGCTAATTAAATGCATCTGAGAGAGAGTGGTTATGGAGACCTGGTATTTGTTAAAGAGTGGTGGTGAGGGAATCCGTGGTGGTTGTGGTCACGGGGGGGGGGCGCCAACAACCATTGACGCGCCGTGCGCCACCGGCTCTACTCCCTGCCACTGTCATATCGCAAACCTATGACCAATCACTGTTCTAACGCCCTTAGGATTACGGACCACGTCCTAGGTGACTATCAGCAGTCTTAAATCTTGCCCCCGGATGATTTGCGCCCTGTTTTAGTTGTCATATCCCTCACATCTGTTGATGGTTGGATTACAAAAATACCTTCATATTTCTCTATTGCCATACTACAAGCCCAGTCCTTGGAAAGCAGACGGGAGCGGTCACCTCCGTTTTGCAAAAAAAGACAACTTGAAAGTTTTACTTGTAGAAAAGCGTCATCCTGTCACCGTGCTCCCAGCGTTTGTGAAATGCTAGAAAAAATGAGTACCAAAGGTGTTCGTCCTTTCTTGAACAAAGTAAGGGTCTAGAACCTTGCTTCCCAAACTTATTAGAACCACGACTCAATTTTTAGAACGACAAACTTTCGCAACACACCTAGCTTTAATGAACATGAGATGGCCAATTAATTTTTTTATGTAACTAAATCGTCGTGTGGTAGCACACTGTCATTTACACGCAATACATTTTACATTGAAATGGCCACTACATTTGCACAGACATACAGTGTAGCAGAAAAAACTATACTGGACATAAACTATAATGCATGGAGTTTCGGTTTCAGTGAATATTTATCATTTGTGCATCACCAAGTAAAGTTTCTTGATTTGTTTTGATCCTATTAAAATTTTTGTTTCCATCATGCATAAGAAAACAAAATGGAACACTTTTTTTGTAATTCTCAGCGTCTGGATTTAAATTTTGTTGTGTGATACTAAAAAATACATCCTATAGCCTTTTCTTTCACACTCCCTGTACCCCAGCAAGATTGTTATATAATAACACTTTACCTTTCTTTCTCTAAATGAAAAATGAGAGGAGTTTGTAAACACCAATTCCCATGTTAAAAAAGTAAGCAGCAATTTGTCAGAAGACATAGCCTGACTTTTGACCTCTGTCTTTGAGGTGCAGCAAATGTGGCACGATAAATGCAGGATTTAAATAAATCTTTATGTATTGTTTGGACATTTGCGTCCCACTAAAAATCTGTGACCCAACAGTGGGTCGTGACCCACAGTTTGAGAAACACTGCTCTAGGACTTTTTTTGTCCTGGAAGAGGCACAAAATCTACCCCACTGATTGCATTGGATGATCTTGGCGGCTCAACTGGCGTGTTTTTTTTAGTTTTGTCTGCCAATGATTATACAACGAATGCCACTATCCTCCTAATCGGGTTTAATAAACTGGGGGATTGATGAGGCAGTTGGGAAGTGGTTTACTTCCTTTCTGACCAGTTGCATCCAGGCCTGGGTGATGATATTGCCTTTGAGATGAGGCAATTTAACACCTATGCGGGGGTGGCTGGCGAGTGGTTGTGTGTCTGCATGTGTAAGGGTGCCTGTGTGTGCGGTTGTGATGTGTGTGTACCTGTAAGTGTGTGTGTGTGCATGTGTACAGTGGAGATGTATTTTGTGTGTGTGTGTGTACACATATCTGCAAGGGGGTGTGTTCACAACCTCAGTTTTGTGTAAGTGTTCACCAGTGGGATTGGGTGAATATATGTAGGTGTGTGTCTTTGCAGGTGTGTGAGCATGTAGTGAAAAAGCTGCAGGTCTACTATTCCTACCGAAGAGGAGCCGTAGGAAACAAAGGGCTTAACTTACTAGCATCTATGCTGGCTTGTGGCCTAATAATGATTCACGTGTCAGATCCAAAGTTCTTCTTCAGTTGTGTCTGTGCTGAGTTTAGCCTCAGCCCTGTTCCAGGAAAGGTAGAATGATTACAGCCAGCATGGAGTCTTGTTCCATTTGGAAGTAATTGAAGGTAGCCCTGACATCTGTTCTCTGGCTTTTAATGGGCTCCCTAGGATATGTAAAGTAAGCAGTTTTTAAAGGGGAGCGTCATTCATGTGTTTAAACAGACTGTCCTTTCACTGCTCTCCCAATGTCCTTGGCATATGTTCTCACTGGGCAGCGATGGAAAAAATGCATTCAGGAAGATTAAAGCATTACCAGTGAAAATAAAATTCCTTTTCTGATTTACAAGGTAGAGGAAATACTTCTGCAAAGCTAACTCTTTTTGACAGTGGTCACAGTTTTGGTTGGTAACCTTAATTATTAATCTAAAATTGTTTCAAAAGAGTTCTGGATAAAATGTGTGGTCAGGATCTTCACTCCATGCTTTCAGGCTGGTTTGACGGTTCACTGTTAACCGAGTTAGGTCTTCTGCTGGCCTCTGCAGCCTTCAGTGTTTCTATATGTTGCAGTTCCACCTGAATCCTTTCACACTCCGTCCTCAAACTAGGGGTGGGCGGAATTTGCGAAATTCACTTTCGCAAACTATCGCGAAAATGTTAAAAATCTCCGCAAACACTCCGGAAATATTGCGAATATGCAGAAGATTTTTATCCCGCCTGTTCGCGGTATTTTTTGCGTGATCGCGGCTCGCCAACTTACCCATGCGGCTGCTCACGGCGCGGCCATCTTATTTTCACTTGTCCCGCCCGCTCGCGTTCGATATGACGTGCCCGCGTCCGCACGCTCTCGCTCGCGATGGAGAATGACGTGTTCGAGATCTCAATCTTCTCATACTCTCGCGGTGCATGATCGCGAGAAGAAAGACGTAATTGCGCGACAGATGACGTGATTGCGCGACAAATGACGTTAATGCCGGCGTGAACTGTCGCGAGACAGCGCAAATGGCTACCAACAATCCAACATCTCGTGGAGAACGTGACCGGATCGTGAAAACTTGTCGGCGAACGCGGGGATTCAGGTAAGGCGATCGCGAGAATGTATTTTTTTACAGCGCGAGCAAGAAAAAAATTACCGGTAAGATGCGGATTTTGGAAATTTACACATTTTCGCGCTTTCCGCGGAATGCGAAAATGCCAAATTATTGCAATTTCCGCGAGCGGAACGGAATTTTGGCCCAGGCCTACCTCAAACCATGAATGGCAACGGTGTCTGATCCTTGTAATGAATGAGAAATGGGTTTATCATTTCTTCTCTGGAACCATTTGTATTATACTCCCAGCCTAGAGCAAAGTAGTGGGGTTATTTTATTAAGCACCAGATGTCCTCTTCATTAAGATGCTTTACCTTGTTAATCGTTGTTGCCCAACTTTTGCACACCAAAGCTGTTTTTTCTTCTTGAAGATGTTTTGTTGCTACTTACAATAGTTAAGTCTGGTGACTGATTTAGCATCTTCGTGATATCTATGTTTACGTACTAATACCTATCATATAAAGGCCTTAGTGGATCATTCATATCGCATTGTGCTCCACAAGTCTAGGTCTTGTTTTCATGATCACTTATAATAATTAGGTGAAAACCTATCGAATACAGCCTTCAATGTTACTTGTGTTCAAATAAACATGTTCGATAATTGCCAGATTGAAAACACCATTATAGCTCCGTGGACGGTGATCACTTTCCAGTCTGTCTATGTGAACATGTAAACAATACATAAAGAGATCACATGCTATAAAGGGGTAATCCCGCGAAGAACTAGAGCCACCTCTATGCCAAGTATATTTTGCTAGAAGACGATCTCTGGTGGGACCATTCTTGGTGGCAGCCTTCAAGGCATTCAGTGATTGAACTGATGCCTGTTCTCGCTGTATTCAATAGTGGTTTGAAAATTCTCGTGCACAAGAGCATGCTTACTAATGCATTCACTTGAAGTTGATCATTCACAATCTTTACATTTAAATTTCCCACTTAGCTTTGTGTAGATTGCCCTTTAGGGTATTATCATTGGTGTTGCCATGTCTGAAGTAACCACTGGCAAGTACAACATTTACACCTATTGGTAGGTCATACTGATCGCAGTGTGAGCGTGGCCTACACCTTGAGTCCTACCTCAGATGTGGCGCCAGGTTTATACAGATAAATAGCTGCCCCACTAGGGTGACCAGTGCCTTAAGTCAAGGCAGCACCAGTGAATGTAGGTTTCTAAAACCAATGTATAGAATCCCTCTCCCAAGCTTCTTGGTGCATTCTCTCTGCATATTGATTCAGGTAGTCTCATACATCAGATTTCGCCATAAGGAGATTTAGATTAGCTGCACTCCAAGACACAAAAACCAATTACATTACAGTTCTTCTGATTGTGTTTATTCATCCAGTGCATCTAAAGTCATCAGCGGTAAAAGGACTTCTTTTTCCCTAGAAACCAACATTCTATCTAGGCAAAATATATATATTTTAATGTAAAAGCACACATTGCACCAGTTGGTGCCGAAGGGGACTTACTTATTGTGTGGATCTGCACATTGTACAGGAGTAGAATACCGTCATAGGTAAGTCAGTGGCTGAAGTGGACTTACTTTTTCCCATGCTGTAGTGGGTAAAAGCAAAGTGTGAATGACACTACAGCAGACTACCGGATGAAGAGGACTGACTGAAAGCTCCTCTATGCAGGTATGATTACTACATATATTAAAACGAAATAGCTATGGCTAAGCCCAACCTAAAAAGCATTGGCATAGCCAATAGGTCTTGCCTTTGGGACCGATTAACTATGCCAGTGGTGTTTAGCCACGCTACATAGCACCCCTGATGCTGTGCAGCATGGATTAACAATTTATTTAAAGCCTATGATGCAGTCAGGTGTGGTAAATAATTTAATTACCGGGACTTAATTTGATACAGAAACATAATAAAATAGCTCAGTAAATAAGAGGCAGAATCCGTGGTATTATAGGTTCGGAATGGGCTTTATTCCAATGGTCGATTATAATCGGTTGCTCCAAGTTCCATCACCACGAAGGTTCAGGAAGTGAAGTACATACATTATTGACAATCAATTACTTTTATACAATAAGCATTACAGTGAAGCAAATACAAGAGGCGTAACAATTGATAGTGGTGATAATATGTTCGTGCGTAGCAAAAATAGGCGTAACTGGGAGTGATTTAAAGAACGTCATCAGATGTGATGTCATAAGAGGGTGGTTCTATGAAAGAATTTCGCAATGTCAGCAGAAATACTTGGCAGAAATGCGCGCGCAGCAGCATGACGTGTGATTGACGTGCAACTAGGGGGTGAAGGGGACTTGACTTTTAGCTCTACATGTGGCGACAGAAGTCTGGAGGGTCAAGTCAACCTAATCCCAAATCATATCTAACATCCTATGTTTAAAGAACTAAGTTATCCAAAAGAGAGGTTTCTTCGAGTAGAATCTTATTCTATACTGACTATACTGACCATTAGTGCGTGTACAAGCGTCTAAGTGTCTACACTAGATGCGAGGGCGGAAATCTTCCATAGCAATAGGGCTATGAATTACTTTCATAAAGACAGAGAAGCCGAGCCTTTGCTCGGTAGTTGGAAGAATGTTTACTTTAATCGGTTAGACAGGAATGCATCGGGCAGGGAACGGAGCAGATAATTTCGAAGGTGAAATACAGTTTTTGGCAAGCAGCAGGCTTCGTGAGCCGCGCAGAGAATGAGACAAAGTTCATGGTCACAGATGCAGGCTCAGACTGGAGCTTTCAGAGGCAGAAGGCAAGAAGAGTTCGATGACAGAATCAGGGCCTATTTGCCTGGACAATAAAATGGCATAAGTGAACCATATAAAGCCGGTGGCCTTTCATACTTAGGAATGGAATATCCGGCCTATTCATGGCGGATCTGACAGAGGACATGTTGACGGTGGACGCACATGTGTTTGCGTCTTCATAACTGGAACTGGAGGGAACATACATGTATTTGTGATTCATACATGAAACCGTTGGGGTCCAAGATAGGGGACATAACTGATCAGAAAAATCCATATTTCCACATTCCCTCCTTGTCCCCTACTTGCCCGTTAAGAGATATCAATCTTCATCAATCCATTGATCTGTTCATATAACATCATTTGTTCTTCTTTCTTTTTCCGTGACGAATGAAATCTTGGTGGTGGAATACACGATGTGGCACACAGACCACAGATCGCTGGTCCACATTGTAGACATAGACAGCAACTGAATAGTATGAGAAGGCCAATACCTAGGAAAGATAGGACCTTCCATCCAAAGGTAGACAATACACTCCAAAACCAACCGGACCAAGTCCAGGTGCCTGGGTTCTGGTGTATCTGGCTTACAATCTTATGAAGGCGAGTTATGGCTTTATATACAGATGGCGAATTTTCTGGTATGAAAATGCAACCGCTTGATCCGATGACCCTACAAGCTCCGCCCCTATCGGCCAAGATGACGTCAAGGACAAGACGATTTTGAAGCACAACAATCCGCATAGCAGACTGCTCTTCTGTTAAATTGCCTAAGGCGGAAATAGTTTCGTTCACTACTGCTTCAAGGGTTCTAGTTAATCTACGTATCAGTTTACTATTAGTAACGGTACCTATATAGGGAAAAAGACCTTTATTGAAATCTGTGTATTTTTCCCATGCTGTTTCAGTGTAATCAACTATCGGGAGACCTCTCCTTACCCTATTATATACTAAATGAGTATTTCTGTGATAATCAGGAGGAGCTAGGAAAACAGGTGGTAAAAGGAATCCAATATAGCAAGTACCATCCCAATCTAGAGGTAAACGTACATATGCCGTCTGACCACATATGAAATAAGAATGGCGGGAAGCTCTAAATGTAGACTTGCCTTGATCACTAAATTCTACTACAGTGGTGCATTTACTATGGCCCATATGTATGGAACCATTCTTTCTTACACATAATTCACCCTTTACTGGAAATATTGACATAGCGGGCAAAATTGGAGTAGCTTCGGATTCGACATTTAGGATCATAAGATTAAGCGTAAAATTACCTAATCCATACACTTAGTTTTCTAGATCAGTTCCTGTTCTCTGGGGAAGTCCCTCCTTGTTAGGGTAGCAGACCTTAAGCAAGACTAGGTTCAAATTTCCCCATACCCAGTTATCTTGATAAACTGCAGAATTCGAATCTAGAGAATTAATTAAACTAAACCATGCTCCACAGGAGCCGTTGTGTGTGAACGGGTATGGAAAGAGAGGTAGAATTCCTTTATAATTCTGATAGGGAGGGAGTCGGCCACATATCCAACAATTTGTAGCATTGCTAACCTGATGGGAATGATGTGACATACTGATAAACGTGTTATTGCGCAGCGCAAATCTATACGACAACTCAAGCGGAGGTAATTCACTAAAAGAATGTTCAGCAGTAACATTGTAAACATGTCTAGAAATAGGATAATATATGTGCAACAATATACTTGCAGTAATTATTAAAAGATTTAAGAAAAACAAGATTAATAATGTCACTATGCAATGACTACGCAGTGATTTACAGTACGCCTGTCGTTTCAACATTTTTCGGGTGCTTTCTCTACTCAGGTCCAAGGGATACATGTCAGAGACAATTCAACCGCTTCACCTTGGAGAGGACTTAAACAATCAAATTGCTAGACTGATTGGACCTAAGCTTTAGTTTATAGTGTTCGGAATTACTTTTTTCAACAAGAGGAAGTTTCGAGTCAATGGGTGAAGACACACAAGGTGTGGTATTCACATCTGTTGGTAGTCCATGAAATTTCTTGATATGACTTGAATGAATCCAGCCTTTTCTGCCCTCGATCTTCACGGCTGTCCTTGTGGTGAGCAACACCAGCTGGGGCGACTTCCACCTAGGTTCCAGCTGAGTCTTTCGATCAAAGTTCCTCACGAGGACCAAGTCTCCCGGAACTACGTCATGGGGTTTCACCTCAGTGTTGTCAGGAAAAGCTGCAGCTACCTGTGAACGACAAGATTGTAGTGCAGACATCAAGGAAGCCAAGTAATCTGTCAGCATATTACAGTCAATATCAGTTATTTTGCGTGGTATAGGCGTCCCCCACATATTTGGTGGTCTGCCGAAGATCACTTCATACGGGGATAGCCCTGTTCGAGAATGTGCTACCATTCTCATGTAAAAGAGTGCAACTGGTAATGCTACTACCCAGTCGACACCTTTCTCTCTGCATATTTTGGACAATCTGATTTTCAGTATCTGATTATGTCTTTCTACGAGACCTGCTGCCTCGGGGTGTCGAACACAGTGGAATTTCCACTGATAGCCTAACAGAAGTGAAACATGTTTCATTAATTCGGATGAGAACGGCTGGCCGTTATCTGAGTGAACAACACGTGGTAAACCGTATCGTGGGAAGAATTCTCGAACCAACTGTTTGGCAGTAGTCGGGGCAGTGTAATCTGAAACCGGGTATGCCTCCGTCCAACGGGAAAGAGCACAAACAACTACGAGAACATATTTGAATCCTCGACATCGTTCCATCTGGATATAATCCATCTGGAGAACTTCAAAAGGGTGATCAGGAGGATGAAATCCACCCTGTTCTACGGGAACGCTTTTTCCTGGGTTGAACTGGCAACAGATCATACAGGTACGAACCTTTTGTTTGGCTGCTGCTCGTAAATGTTTATTGAACCAAATGTGTTGAATGCTGTCTAGCATAGCTTTTTCTCCTAGATGTGCTGGACTATGTATAGTGTTAATAATGACTTGGACCATTGAATCAGGAAGGAACCACACAGACTTTTCCTTCATCATCCATCCTTGGTCCGTTTGGATCCCTCCTAATTCAGTCCATTTCTTTATTTCGTCTGGTGTAGCATGTGTCTGTATGTCAATTACGTCAAGAGTAGGATCTTTAACCGTCATACAATGTGTCGGCGTCGGGACTATTGTCTTTGTCATGTCGAATGTTTGAGTTTGAGCAGTCTGTTTAGCTGTTCTGTCGGCTAAATCATTGCCTTGAGAAATGATATCAGTAACTTTCGTATGAGCTTTACATTTCATAATTGATATTGCAGTGGGTAGATGTATCGCATCTAATAAGGCATGGATGAGGGGTCCGTGCTGAATGTGGGCACCGTGGGAAGTTAAATAACCTCTCTCTCGCCACAGCACGCCGAAGTCATGTACAACTCCGAATGCATAACGTGAATCAGTGTATATGTTGACTTTTTTATTTGTGGCTTGAATACAGGCTTGTGTCAGAGCGATAAGCTCTGCGGCTTGAGCTGACAAGGTATTTATGCAATTTGTTTCAATGACTTCAGTATCTGTTGTGACTGCGTAAGCGGCCACCAACTCTCCTATACTTGTTCTCATACATGAACCATCTACATACAACGTCAGGTCTGGGTCTGACAATGGGACATCGGTTAAGTCTTGTCTGGGTTTCGTCGTTATTGTAATAACTTCAATACAGTCATGGGCTAGTGGGTCTGTTCCAATCACAGGTAAAAGTGTGGCAGGATTCAAGGTGTTACAACGTCTGATTTCTATATGTGGCTGAAACAATGTTAGTTCGTACCCAGTGAGTCGCGCAATAGTCAAGTGTTGTATTTGCGTTCTATTTACAAGAACCTCTACTGCATGTGGTACTTGAACTGTCAATTGGTGTCCTAACACTATGGCATCGCTTTGTCTGATTGCTAAAGCTGTCGCTGCCACTGATTTCAGGCACGCAGGCAAAGCCTGAGCTACGGGATCTAATGTACTAGAAAAATAAGCACATGGTTTGTGTGCTCCTGCTTGTTCCTGTGTGAGTACTGACAAGGCAGTACCTTCGCGTTCTGTAACAAAGAGTGTAAACTGTTTACTGTAACATGGTGTTGCTAAAACAGGTGCTTGACATAAAGCTTTCTTTAGGCTTTCAAAAGCTTGTGTATGTTCCTGAGTCCAAGGGAGAACAGTCGATGTGGCTGCCTCCTGTGTTGTCAACTGAATGAGTGGTTTTGCTAGAAATGCATACTGAGGGATCCACTGCCTACAATATGAAGTGAGGCCTATGAAAGCCCGTACCTCCTTTTGTGTCTTGGGTATTGGCATGTTAGCTATTAACTGAATGCGGTCGGGTGTAAGCTGCCTTCCCTCCTTGGACAGCGAGTGTCCAAGATAAACAACTCGCTGGACACAGAATTGCAGCTTAGAAGGGGACACCTTGTGCCCCTTTTCAGCTAGAAATTGTAAAACGGTCAGTGATGCTTTCTCACATTCGGGTTCGCTTCTCGCGGTGATCAGCAGATCATCGACATATTGAAGCAAGGCAGTGTTAACTGGCATGTGGATACTGTCGAGTTCTCGTTTCAGTGCTTGGCTATAGATGCTGGGGCTTTCTGTAAATCCTTGAGGTGCGCGTGAGAATTTAAAGCTACGTCCATTTAAACTAAATCCGAACAAATATTGGCTTTCCGGATCTATTGGGACGCTAAAAAAGGCATTCTTGAGATCAATTACAGTAAAGAATGTTGCTTCGGAATCAATAGCTGTCAGTAATGACGAGATATCTGGGACCACAGGGAATTGTGGCACAATGCATTTGTTTAATTCGCGCAGATCAATAACCAATCGATATACTGGCGGTGCCTTTGGATCTGTTCGTTTAAGAATCGGAATTATCGGTGAATTACATATATTGGAGTCTGTTTCCACAACCACTCCTTGGGCAATGAGCTCGTCAATGATTTGTAGTAAAGCCACTACAGCATCTGGTGGTAACTTGTATTGTCGCATTCGTGGTAGTACCACTCCTGCCTTTAGTGTGACTCGATATGGTGTAATATTCATGCAACCAACATCAGTAGGGCCTTGTGCCCATAGATGTGTAGGTAAAGTCTGCAGTCGGGGATCCATGTCTCTAGACACATAGTGACCTTTAAAATCACGTAAAAACAATCTTACTCCTTCCGGAGAACAACATATTATAGCTCCTAGAGCTTTCAGTGTTTTTATTCCTAACAAGTTTTCTGGACATGATTTAGTAAGCAATAAATCTGTAGTTCGGGTCAAAGGTCCTATCGTAAGTGGAAGAGGCTGTGACACTTCATTAACAATAGGTTTTCCTGAAAAACCAAGGGAAATATTCTGTGAGCCTGAGAGGGGTGCCCCTGGAACTTCACTACGTTTTATAGTTGTTCGACTTGCCCCGGTATCGAGTAAAAATTTTCTGTCTTGGCCTAATAATTCACTATGTACATAAGGTCCTTCTTGGTCTACTGGGATCTCGATAAGGGGTAAGTCAACTTCCCTCTCTAGGCTGGTTCATGCGTATCGTTGATAATCAGGATAGTCGTACTGTGCGGTCTGGTACAGTTGTCGTGTCGTGGTTTGTGTGGCAGCAACAGGCAGCGCTGGTGCAGCTGGCACAAACTGTATAGACTGTGGTGGAGCTGGCATGGACTGTGCATGCTGCGTGGCTCCTTGTTCATTCTGATCCTGTCTAGGTGGCCGTGGTCTTTCTTTTGTATTACCTATGGCGATATTATGTTTCAAAACTGGACAATCATGTACGTAATGACCTGGCTTTTTACAATAGTTGCATGTCCCTTTTACAGGTCCTGTTGAATCACTGGAATGTGTCGTACCCTTTTTATGTCCTTCAGCTGGAACTGTCTGGGAAACTAGCATTTTCATTTTCGTGTCTTTCATACGTCTATGTTCATGTTCTTGTTCCTCTCTAATTCTATTGTGATGGTACTGTAACATTTGTAACATTTGTGATGGGGTGTTACCTTGCCAGGTACTCTCGAATTTTAATACTCTATTCTTTACTTGGGGCAAGGCATTTTCTACTAATTTTGTCACAAACAGATGTGGGTATGATTCGCTACTCGCTTTTATGCCACTATTTATACCAAAACATTTTTCAAATCGGGCATAGTAATCACTAGTGTCTTCATCTTGCTTCTGTTTACAGGCTGAAATTGTACCCCAATCTTCCTTTTTCGTAGTTAATAAACGTGGCAGTACCTGTACTAATAAACCTGGTAGTGCTTTAGTTTTATCCCCAAGCCCTGCTCCTGCAGTTCGGGCCTTTTCTTCTGCTTCTAATACTGACCATTCTATCTTTTGGTCTCCTACCTCCCACTCTTTTTCCCTGAGTTTCTCATAAATGCCAGCAGGCATTAATACCTTTAATATTGTCATAATGTCGGGATAGGTATACTCTCCCATAAGTAACATGTCTTTAATTTCTCGGTGAAAACCCGCTGGATCTTTGTCATGACTGGGTACCACTTTCTTCATTTCTAACAATTCTATTTTCGATATGGGCGTATATACAAATATGCGTTTAAACTCATTGTCCTCGCCTTTTATTGGGTGTACTTCTCGTAAGGGATTCTGTCTGTCCATGTAATACGTGGTTCTTTCCTTGATGGGTAATGAGACATGCTCTGAGCATACAAAAAGAATGTACTGTTTTCTTGATTCTAGTATTTCTTTAATTAATTTAGTACCTGAACCTCTCCATCTATTCATGAGTAATTCAGTCAACATATCAGGTAAGGGACCAGGATCCGAATGCTGGCTCTGATATAGTATAAGGAGTTGTTGAATCATATAAATCCCAGCTAAACGCTGTTCATCTGGGGTGAGATTCAAAAATGTGCGTGCTACTGTATCATCACTATACTTTCCGGGACTGTCAACCCAATGGACAGCTGACCTGGCTAATTCTTGTTCATCCATAGAATCGAGAAAATGATAACCCCTTCGTTCTCGGAGTAATTTGTCAGCGGCTTGGAACGAATGCTCGTTAGACCTTATATTATTTATAGGTCTTTGGGAATTCCTGTTATTATCTGGACATATCGGACGTATCGGGTCAATAAGACATCTATTATTATTACAAGATCTTCCTCTACCTACATAGGCTATGGTGTCTGACTGTCCTGTGGACAGTCCTGATCCTTCTTCCTCGTTTTGTTCGAACTGGTCTACCGTTAATCTTTCTTCGTGTAGGCGTTCTATTTCTTTACGGATCTTTCGGCACATGGCTATTATACAATTTTGCTTATCATGTCTCCCTTCTGATATATTCTGGCTCCATCTGGTAAGAATTTGCATTGCTTCCGGGTCTACCCCCGGTCGGTCTTGATTTCTGATCACACAATTTATGAGGAAACGTAACAGTTCCCCCTGTATTTCCACTTTCTGGTATTCCATAGCTCTGTTAATACTTTCAGAATCTCGCCCTGTTTGAACAAAATGATATATATTATCTAGATGCGCAGTCATTCCTGGTAACTTCCCTAAATACACTGCGGCTCGTCTGATACGTAATGATGCCATGATCATTTCGTCCTCTTTGCCGGGCACAGGGTCATATCTACAATCTACAAGAAGTTCCTTAAGCGTACGGGCATTTATGAGTTTGGGGGTACGTGAATGTGCTGACTCTTGAAAGGTAAGTTTATTTATTCTGGGTGGCGTAGAAAAAATGTTGGCAGCACCTCCCGTAGCCCCATCTGGGGTATCTGGTGTGAAAGGGTTCGTTGAACGTGATACAGCAACTATAGGTGTGGACACAGCTATAGAAGTAGCTGTAGGAACAGATGCAGAAACAGATGTGCTTGCCGGAATTTGTTGCTGTAGAGATACCGGTACTGGGTCTTGGCGTTGAACCTCCCTGGCAGGCGGTCTATGTGGGGCGGAATTAGCATACTCGGGAGCTGCGTCATCTAAATATGAGGAAAGAAAAACATCTTCTGCGGTTCTAGGATGCCCCTTAGGATGTACCTTTATTGGAAATAATGGGGGTGGCAAGTCTTTTGGTATCTCTGGAGTAGCCTTAGGTAATCCTTCGGCCAGAAGGGGATACATACCATTCATAAGGGCATTTCTTTGTCTGTCTACTTGTTCTGATTTCACTCGGATACCTTCTTCAATTAATAGATTTTCTCGAACTTTATTTGAGTTCTCTCTATTTCTCTCTTTCTGTCGGAGTGCTTTTTCTGTACGTCTATGAGATTCTTTACGCCATAACTCAACGGCGTCTTTCTGTGACTGTCTGACTTTCCTTTTCCATAACTCTTCCTCTACTTTCATGATGCACTCTGCATCCCAGGTCCCCGCTGTGGGCCACCTCTGACTTTCTGGTAATTCCTTGGTGTAGTCTACCCATAAATCAAGAAATAATATAGCGTCTAAGCCATGTTTATGATACATGAAGTACCCTGGAGTGTCCCTAGGAGGAATAGGAACGGCTTCTTCGAGTACCCCTTTTCTTGTTGTGATCTGTCTTAATTTCGAAAAGAGCGGCATATTGAGAACTGATCTGATACTTGATTTTAAACAAACTTAATACAGTAAACACGATAATGAACAGTCATTCACACCACAATATGCAGAACGTACTTAAAACATTTAACATTTACCTGAACAATCAATAATGATGACGATCTAAGAAAAACTTAATCACTAAACATAATACTCGACATTAACTGAATCATTCTGAATTATATACTTGATATACTAGATATACTGCTAAACAGTACAGATACACTGCTAAAACAGTGCAGACCGGATTTGTGTACCCAAACCCGTCTTGACCGGCACAAACTATGTGCACGTCAGAAAGCCTCCCCAGTAATGGTACTCACCGGGTAGCTCGGAAACGGAAGGCCTCGGAAACTGAACTGAACTTGAACCGGACTGGACTCGACTCGAACACTGCGGAGACTGGACTCGACTTGGGACCTCGGAAACTGGTGGGCCTCTGTATACCTCGGATCTTGCTCTCTCAGCTAGGCTCTGGTCGGGATACTTCGCACTTCTCACCGCCTCGTCTGGGTGTTGATCGCAGCCTCAGTCGCCCCCGCTTGACCGGAGGGAGATACAGGAAATCCTGCTGGTACGCGTTATTGTCCGTCCAGCTGTGGCAGGAGACCGGGCCTGCAACTCACCGCCGGCGCGTGAGATGAGAAAGAGTCCCTGTTCGGGCGCCATTCATGTGGTAAATAATTTAATTACCGGGACTTAATTTGATACAGAAACATAATAAAATAGCTCAGTAAATAAGAGGCAGAATCCGTGGTATTATAGGTTCGGAATGGGCTTTATTCCAATGGTCGATTATAATCGGTTGCTCCAAGTTCCATCACCACGAAGGTTCAGGAAGTGAAGTACATACATTATTGACAATCAATTACTTTTATACAATAAGCATTACAGTGAAGCAAATACAAGAGGCGTAACAATTGATAGTGGTGATAATATGTTCGTGCGTAGCAAAAATAGGCGTAACTGGGAGTGATTTAAAGAACGTCATCAGATGTGATGTCATAAGAGGGTGGTTCTATGAAAGAATTTCGCAATGTCAGCAGAAATACTTGGCAGAAATGCGCGCGCAGCAGCATGACGTGTGATTGACGTGCAACTAGGGGGTGAAGGGGACTTGACTTTTAGCTCTACATGTGGCGACAGAAGTCTGGAGGGTCAAGTCAACCTAATCCCAAATCATATCTAACATCCTATGTTTAAAGAACTAAGTTATCCAAAAGAGAGGTTTCTTCGAGTAGAATCTTATTCTATACTGACTATACTGACCATTAGTGCGTGTACAAGCGTCTAAGTGTCTACACTAGATGCGAGGGCGGAAATCTTCCATAGCAATAGGGCTATGAATTACTTTCATAAAGACAGAGAAGCCGAGCCTTTGCTCGGTAGTTGGAAGAATGTTTACTTTAATCGGTTAGACAGGAATGCATCGGGCAGGGAACGGAGCAGATAATTTCGAAGGTGAAATACAGTTTTTGGCAAGCAGCAGGCTTCGTGAGCCGCGCAGAGAATGAGACAAAGTTCATGGTCACAGATGCAGGCTCAGACTGGAGCTTTCAGAGGCAGAAGGCAAGAAGAGTTCGATGACAGAATCAGGGCCTATTTGCCTGGACAATAAAATGGCATAAGTGAACCATATAAAGCCGGTGGCCTTTCATACTTAGGAATGGAATATCCGGCCTATTCATGGCGGATCTGACAGAGGACATGTTGACGGTGGACGCACATGTGTTTGCGTCTTCATAACTGGAACTGGAGGGAACTTACATGTATTTGTGATTCATACATGAAACCGTTGGGGTCCAAGATAGGGGACATAACTGATCAGAAAAATCCATATTTCCACACAGGCATACCATTATATAGGTGCGTGCAACACACATGCTTACTTACAGAAAGGATCTACTGATTATTTTAGGTTTCCCTGCACAATGCTTGCGAAATCTATTGTCTAATATAAATCTTAAAAGGGGCTTACATCCCGCCCTTGCTTTTCATTGGTTCCTGTGCTCGCCACTTACTTTTCCGCCATTTCTCCTGGCTCTAGCATACTATTTCCTGTTGATCCTCTTTGTGTTTCCCTTATCAGTCTCCCATGGCCCAAGTACTGTTTTCATCCACTTTGTGGGACTTTTTTCTTTTTTTAAAGCTTTTTCCTGAACAGGCATGTCCTGCACTTTTTTTTTACTTTCTGCCAAGTGCATTTTCTCTACAATTCTTCTCCGTCCCTCATGTTGCTCTCCTCTCCCCACACACACCCTCACTCTCTCTCTCTCTCCATAATCTTGGATGAAACCGCTCCGGCTTCAGCCGTTGTAAACACATTGGCCGTCTTGGATAGGGCGTTTCATCATAGAATTCTAAAGAATGGCAACTGAAAAACAACATAAGAACGAATGCATCTATAAAGAGCCATTTTCTACTGTTACTTTTGAAAAAGTGTAAAAATTGTGTTTTACAGTAGTAAAACAAATTATATTTCTCAAATTTCCTTCTAAATTATTTTCATAAAAATATCTAAAATATAATTTTATCTGCTTATGGAAAAATATATATTTTTACAAGAAAACGCCCCTTTGTCTAGAATGTGCTTAATTGTAACAAAGCTTCTACACTTCAAAATGGCCACCACATTTGATGAAATTGTGAACTCTCCATTCGAGTCCCATTTCAACTCCATATCTAAAACAGACCTGTCGGTTGCCAGCACGCCGCAGTCTCCAAAATCTGAGAGTTCTATATCGACCTGCATCTTTCTGTCCAATTGACTACAGTGGGCAGGGCTGTTGAGGGCCAGAAAATACACGTTGACGTAGGTGTCACACAGTAGCAGAATTTTGGAAGTGGAGATGGTGCTGATTAAGGAATTGTGAGTCCCTTTCATCGATATAAAGTGCTGAAACCTGGGGTGCAAGAAGGTCTTGCGGGACAATAGAACATGCCAGGGGTGGAATGGGGCTGGACATTTTGGGGTTTATTGATAGTGTGCTGAGCTAGCACATACACATGCCTGGCTATTTGCTCACTGTGATGGGAACAGGAGTGCAGGTTTGATTTTAAAGTATACCAGCTGTGTCATGGTGCAATGTATATCAGTTCATGGTTTTATTTCATCCGATGGACTGTGGTGAGGGCCTGTGGCGCGCATACACTGAAAAGCAATCTATTCTGCCATATGTGTAACTGCTTTGCTCGTACATATATTGTAGTGCATTGCCCCAGCTCTGTCCCATTTGCATTGGATCTACCTTGCATGGCTATGTCCCATGTGCAGTGTTTTCGTTATGCTTGCAGGCTTAACCCTGCTTTATTTAGCTACGGTGTCCTGTTCACGATTTGAATGTAAATGGAGAAGCTATCCCATTTAAAACATTTAGTAGGTTTGCAAGGCTGTGCTTCAGCTTTGTACACTGGAAAGGCCCTGTTACCACTTTGACTATTGTCTCGATTCTGCTCGGAGTGCACCATTGTTACACAGTTACGCTTTCTCTAAACTGGAATTATTGGTCAGGCTCTGATGCTCGGGGTATCTCCTCAAGGCCTGAAGGTGCAAATCCCAAGTCTGACCCCTGTGTAGTGGGCCTAATTAGGACAGCCATGTTCTGGATGTAACCATTTTGGAATGGGTGTCACTCCTACTATGCGGAGCTGTGCCTTTTCTGGTCTATTGTGTATGTTGCGAATGTGTCACTCTCATCAAAATCTTCGCTCTATAATTAAAACCACAAGATGTTCAAAATGCTGATGGAAAAAAAGGAATTGGATTTGTTACTCCTGGTGTTGAATTTAGTGCTCCCTGCAAGCACTGTGAAATTCAATTTTAATATTAACGATTTATACATAGAAATGGTAGAAATATGGTGAATATACCTGCCAGTAGCCCTTAGATCAAACATTCTAAATAGCACATGCAGTTCGTCCTCCCTTTGAACTGTTTATCAAACTTGTATTACACATTCCTAGTTTATTGTGAAACACTACTAACACACATCACAAATAAATAAATATGCATCACAAAACTGAAAACTCTGAGCAGCAACAATTTTCAATACTCATGTCCCAGTCATATTCTTAGTACTATGAAATAATGTTCCATTGCACCCCTGGTCTCTTGAGTAGCCATTGTAAGATTGCTTACTGTCTATAGTTAAGAAAGTTATGCACTAGGTTTTTTTTTTGCCACATGCTCACTAATTGCTTTCTGGGAAAATAATTGGGGCAGTTCTGTAGATTTCTTGGCAGTTGGTGCTGGGCAGTATGTTGGACACTTTGCGGGGGAGGGTTTTTAGTTACCATTGGTAATTATTCCAAACATTCAGCGAGGTCGTGTCAGGCGGTTTCACTCTAGTTTCAGTAATGTTATCTTGGGGTGTTTACCATTCCATACTAATGTGTTAAATGCTTTGTTCATCATTTTATGGAGGGAGTAAAAAGAAGTGGCTGCACGCATTTCAAACGTGCTTGGCTGCTGCATGTTCTTTTTTTCTTTGTCCTCCACTCTTTACGTAATCTTCTGCATTATATTACCACCAGTTACTGCACAATATATCGGCTTTCTCAATAAACAAGTCATAACACTTTCATAAAGTGTCGGTAACTTATATTGCACAACTGCTCACCCAGCTAAATCTTAAAACAACTAAATAATAATATTAATCACATAGGCAAAACCTATTGCATTTACCAATGCTTGTTTTCTTTGTAGTTACCGATCCAAGTTGGAAAAAATACACAGGAGGGGGAAGTAGCTGACACGTAGAGAGAGAGCAAAGTGGAAGCCAGGGAGGAGAGCAAACAAGCAAAAGAGAACAGTGTTGTACGGACTAGCACGAAAGCAGCGGGGGACGTACGCAAGGGCGACTGCAACATGCAGGGTGGTGGAAAGAAGCACACAGACAACTGACAACAACACAGTGTGCAGGGGGAGAGAAGTACACGAGGGCTACAGTTGGAAAACACATGCAGTCCCATGGAGGGCTTAACCGTAAAGAAAAAAGTAGCCCTTGAAAAGTGAGCAGTGGAAGCATAGAAGCCAGCCAATCAAGAAATAGTCAAGAGGATATGCTTTGTGGGAGGAGCTACACAAGACTGACAAGCTGGGAGATGAATAACAAGCAGAAAAATGAGAGTCAACCAATGGTATGCAACGGGCTGGCTCCAAGCTCCTGTATGTTCTTGGTAAGCTCACGTTATTTCTCGTAACAGTGCATGCGCTGTCTAGGAGGCGAGACCTAAAAAAGACTGATTCTGGAGCACAGAGTCTATATTTTGGTGCTTAGGTGGTATCTTCTCTCACAAACTCTAAGGGGAGATGGGTGCCCGAAATCAGGCTTTGCACTATGACAGGATCTCTGTGGCTAAACTGGCAAGAACCAACCAGCCTGAAGAGATACAATTATAAGATATTTGGGAATCTGAAGAGGGAGCGAGTGATGAAGTTAGAGTATGGTTGTGACTAGATAATAAGTAAAGGTCAATAACAAATGTGTTTTTTGTTGTTTTGTACCTTCAGAAGCTTACATTAGAAACCAGGTCTCCCGGGTCCAAAGTCAAAGATTTAGATGCTAGGTCATATCTCCTCTTCGACATGTTACTCCATATTTATTATTGAGGAACTCACATGAACTGTTTCTGGGTTTACAAAAAACAAGCCAAGAATTAGTAGCCAATGACTCCTGCCTGCGATATAATAGCTTTTACTGTATTCAAGGAAGTCTTTTTCTTGTTTGTGGAATTTACGTAGAACATTCCCGGGGAAAGGAATATAATTTTAGCTCCCACTTCTGAATTAGATTAAAAATATATATCCAGAAACACACCCAGGGCTATCATATAGGCACCATTCTCCTAAAAAGCCGAATCGCAAACTTCAAAGTCATCAGGCACACAGCAGCTCTCCTAATCTCAAGAAACTAAACTATATCATATATTAAGATTATTCTAAATATGCACTTCTTCTGGAGCTGAAATACTCAACGATCATGAAATATTACATTATTACACCACAATATTAAGTGCTCAATTTGTTAATCAGTCCAGGGAATACCAGTTTCTGAACAAAATGGAGTGTGCACCAAACTAGGGATTCCAATCCACAATTTTCTTTGCACAAGTTTTGCCAGGATTAACCAGATCTCATGTGTCTAAGGAAAAATGGTTGGAAAGAAAAAACATGCCGTAATTAGGTGCGGAATCTTTGATGCATATGCTACATTTCAGTTCGGCACATGGGAATGGGTGGTAATACTGCATTCACCAAGTGCAAAACACAGAAACACTTTAAATGAGGCTCTATGTATTGTAAATGTGCGTATGTAATTGTATTCCGTACATCTGTTTCACATGTAGTTATTATTTTTGTATGTGTCCTTTTCTATCTAAATTGGTCATCCGAGCCACCTATCAAATTCTCATTCGGACATGTGAAGTTGAAATTTGTACACAAAATGCATATCTAATTAATAATGCTGCATTTGGTCAAGCTTCTGTGCAAAGTTCTGCTGCAGCACAGGTGTAGTCATCTATTTTTAATCACAAACAAACTATGGGCCTGATTTAGATTTTGGAAAGGATTTTACTCCATCAGGGTGACGGAGTACAGTATTCTGCCGCTCTGACTGAATCCCCACCTGCCAAATTTTGAGATGCCTGCAGGCTCCCGTGGACATCTCTTAAATTAGCAGATGCCATTGTCACTGTGGTTCCTGTCAATGCATTGTAAGTTTGATGGACGTATCTGTTACAATGTTTTTATTTTATTTTCCAAAACAAAAACCCAAAATAGGATTTTGTTTTGGAAAATAAAAAAAATCAATGATTACCTCACCATGGGATTTCTCTTCCATGGTGAGCGGGCATTTTGCAGTTTTCACTGCCGCTTACCACCAGGTTTTACCTGCCGGTGATGGACAATGAAAACGGGCCATGTGTTCACCCACTCTAAATCGTGTAGGCGACAAATGGCAAAACCTCTGATGGACCGTACTCTTTTGGGCCATCAGTGGGTTACATACCTTCCAACTTGAAGAACAATATCACTGTGTGTGGGAGGGGCCTTGAAGAGCTTGCAGGTGCTGATGTCCTGGGGTGTTTTCACACTCTTTAAGGGACGTTGGCAGCTCAAAGGCTCGGAAAACGAGCTGGAAAACCACTTTTTACAGTTGTTTTCTGCTTGTTTTTCCTGCCACCGTGTGATATCGGTTCCTCACTGGGAGACCGTGGGATGGGAGCCGATATCGTGTGTCACTCTGTGGCACCGTGTGAGTTGACAGGTATGGGGTTATGTTGTCGGCGGGGATGGCGTAGGTCCGCGCTATCGAATCTAAAGGAGGCTGGCGGACTGTCAGTCTGGTGGAAAGGGTACTCTGTGTTATAGTTTGGCAGAGAGGGTACTTCGCCGCAACAACAAATCAGGCCCTATATCACACATCTCGGCGTGTTGAGTGGAAGCATTCAAGACACAGCTATTCATCTTTGGACAGCATGCAAGCCCTCATTATGAGTTGGGAGAATTTATAACTGGGAGATACCAGGGCTGGAGTTATTGATTGTGGATGGTATTCCTGCATAGCTGTCTTCACTGTATATAGGTTTCTTTTCAAAGATTTATTTTTAAATTGCATTAGGCGTATTTAATATTTATGGGGTACTTTCAAACAAACACTAAGAAACTGTACAAAAATAGGTTCCTGTGGTTGTATGATCTTTGCATTCTTGCATGAACATATTTTCGTTAGTTACATAAAAGTTACAGGCGATAGAAAACACAATGTTGGTTGATGTCTCAGTTGACCCAGTTTTGATAGCTCTGCATGTGGTTATTTTGTGCAAAAAAATACTTCTGACCACTTAGAATGGACGTCCACCACAACAGCAGCATAACGCAGTACTACATAGATTACCACTGCATAAATTAGCTACACTAACCAAAACAAAGATGCTCGTTAAGGTGTGTTTAATGCTTATGTCCAGTAGATGGCACTAGTGGGTCATTCTTTGTATTTTTCACTGCTTCTGTGAAGCGCTGCTTTCTTAGCAATCAACTCTGCTATGCGAACCGCTTTCTAAAAGAAGAAGGATATATTGCTTGGCTCAAACAAGCTCGACACATTGGAGGCCACGAGCAAGAATGTTCGTTAGAAGAGCGTGCTACAATAGTATCTGGAAAGTTCCTTTCAGAAATAAAGCCTGGGTATTTTGGAAATTTACAGTTTATTAGCGGTGAATTCTGGTTTGTTGAATTATCGATGTGTCCTAAGCTAAAAAAACGGAATGTTATAATAAAGCGTCATTTTTAGCGTTATGAAAATTCATCAATCAAAGTTCGTGACAACCTTGCAGCAGCAAAGTTGACCAACCCATTGTTATTTGCTGATACAGAACAGTACTTAAATGGGACAAAAGCCACATTTTCAACTTGGCTCGGAATAGTCCTCTGGCTGTACTAACTTAGTCAAGCCTACATTTTCAGTAACCCCCCCCCACGCCCCCCCCCCCCCCGACTGCAGTGACAGCAAAGGAAACTATTGATGGACGGAATGCTGGACAATGCAAACATTCACCCCAGTCACAAAGATGTGGGTTTAATCCATCATTCTTTTGCTCACCACACCACCCCAGTTTGGACCCAGCCATATGCAAATCAGTCTTGACCCTGTACCTTGTGGGAACAGTCCAGCCTGAACTGCCAAGCCAGGTCCTCCCTGGTCCGGAAACAAGCATCCTGGGATTGGTTTCAGGGCATCACCCTTTATCAGCCAGGCTAGCTTGAATCCAATGGTGTAGTGAGCACGGGACCCACGTCTGGGCATACCCTTCCCACTTAGGGCGACATATGTAAAAGAAACAATTGATGGACGGAATGCTGGACAATGCAAACAATCACTCCCAGTCACAAGGATCTGGGTTTAATCCATCATTCTTTTGCTCATACATTTGCAAAAGAAACAATTGTTGGACGGAATGCTGGACAATGCAAATATTCACCCCCCCCCCCCCCCCCCGAGGATCTGGGTATAATCCAGAATTCTTTTGAAACCCCGAAACCGGTCCTAGGATGCTTGTTTCCAGTCCAGGGAGGATCTGGCCTGGCAGTTCGGGCTAGACTGTTCCCGTTGGGCACAGGGTCAAGACTGATTTGCATATGGCTGGGTCCAAACTGGAATGGCATGGTGAGCAAAAAAACATGGATTTAGTCCCAGATCTCTGTACTGGGGTGACTGTATGATATTGTTCTGCATTCTGTCCATCAGTCGTTCTTTTTGCATTTGTCACCTCGAGTGGGACGGGCATTCCTAGACGTGGGTCCTGTGCTCTCCATGCCACTGGAGTCAAGTTATCCTGGCTGATGAGGGGTAAAACCCCAAAACCGGTCCTAGGATGCTTGTTTCCAGCCCAGGGAGGACCTTGCCTGGCAATTCGGTCTGGACTGTTCCCATTGGGCACAGGGTCAAGACTGATTTGCATATGGCTGGGTCCAAACTGGAATGGCATGGTGAGCAAAAAAACATGGATTTAGTCCCAGATCTCTGTACTGGGGTGACTGTATGATATTGTTCTGCATTCTGTCCATCAGTCGTTCTTTTTGCATTTGTCACCTCGAGTGGGACGGGCATTCCTAGACGTGGGTCCTGTGCTCTCCATGCCACTGGAGTCAAGTTATCCTGGCTGATGAGGGGTAAAACCCCAAAACCGGTCCTAGGATGCTTGTTTCCAGCCCAGGGAGGACCTTGCCTGGCAGTTCGGGCTGGACTGTTCCCATTGGGCACAGGGTCAAGACTGATTTGCATATGGCTGGGACCAAACTGGAATGGCAAGGTGACCAAAAAAACGATAGATTTAGGCCCAGATCTCTTTACTGGGGTGAATGTATGACATTGTTCTGCATTCTGTCCATCAATCATTCTTTTTGCAGTGACAGCAGGCACATCGATGTGTGCGTGCTCACACTGCTCACTTCTCACTAGTGGAGAAGTTACGGCATGACGTCATGCCAGGTGAGCGTTGTAGGGAAAGGTAAATCCTTTAAAGAGAGTCATTTTCTATCTGGATTTCCCTTCTCTTTTTGAAACTCAGGAGCAGCAATATTGTTGTGGTGTCTCCAGGGCTTTAAGTGGAAGCTTTTTCAATATTATATACAAGCCATAGTTGCTGCTTATTTATCCTATGCCTCTAACAACCATTGACAAAGCAAATAGTCCTGACTTGTTGTGTAGGTATGATGTTACTTGTTGTATCATATATCTGGATGCAATGACAGACACAGCAAAATACAAGTCGGGAGCACACTATGCTAAACACAAATTTCTAGCTTAGGTGTTTTAAGCCACGCCCTGAATTAAATTGCCACGCCCCTTTGAGACCCCCAGTTATTTCATCCCACTTAAAGCCCTGACCACCTCACGCCCCAACCCCCCGTAACAGTTCTACATTTCCATTTTCTATGTATGCCCCATTGGCCACTTCCTCGATGTATCCTGCGCTTTATGAGCAAGTTGGCAAACGTTTGCCCCTATTCCCGTGTTTCACTTTCTCTGTGTGCAACGGTGCATATTATAGAGGAGGCTTCCTTGCGCTTTGCTCCCCTCCACCGGGTTGCTCTTCTATTAATTTGGTTGGGGGTGAGGGGTGTAATCAGAGTTGAATTCATAGAAGAGTTAATGCTCTGGCCTGAAGTCTTGCTCAGAAGTCCGCGGCCAGTGCTGACGACGGTCGGAGTGCCTAATACCGAGGCTGCCTAGACTTGATAACACCCGATCCCTCTTCAATCCACCACCAGACACTCCCAGATCTTTACCTCACTCTTGCAGATTCTTTTTCACCTTGCTTTTCCTCTTTTGACACAGTTTTCCCGTCATTCTCTTACCACTTCTTTCCCCCTGTGTTTTTCTCTCACTCTTGCTCTGGATCAAAGACTGTTTAGGAGAAAAGAAGTGCCGGTCCCTAAAAGAGTACACCCACCGGCTCAAATGAAGCACTGGCTTTAAATGGCCAATCTTTTTTTCCTCAGGCCCATTCTAAATCTTCTCTAACCCCCTATCTGACTCCACTACATGCTTCCCTTTCACCCGGCCTAGAAGGTAACTGGCAGCGCTCCAGTATACCGTGTGCTGTGTGTCTGTGACTGCCGCTGTTGCATGAAACATTCATCGAGATTTTGCGTTGGGTCGGCCGGCACATCAAATGATTAATGTAAAGCCAAACCAAATGCGCATGCAACTGATTTTTTTTCTCCATTCAGTTGCACATGAAATTCACTACATCCTCTGTTTCCCTGACTAACCCTTGCAGTTTTCCCTGAGTGATAGGCAAAATGTGCTCAGATTTGTCGAAAATGCTTCTGGCACCGATTTACAGATAGACAGCCTCCACCGTGCTCAGTGCCTCCGTGACGGCGATACAGTGGTTATTTGTGGGTAGTAAATTCACAGCAGGTTAAGTAGTGGCTTCCTCCGCTTGTGTTCGTTGATATCCGGTGCGCGCCAATGACGCACTCCCGCGCAGGAAGCTCGGGGCTGGCAGAGCTGTGGTCGAAATCACATTTCCCGTAACCCGAGGCTGTGAACTTCGGCTGCAGGCTGACACTTTTTCACAGAAGTGTTCCCTTAAAGTGTTCCCTTATGTAAGAGCCGACAAAATACTCGCATGCTGTGAAATATTTGGAGAACCTCCCATTTGTGTTTTAGTGGATAAGATAATATTAACGGCCTGCTTATGATGGGAAGAAAAAAAAAGCTATAGCCTTCTAACATCTTTTCTTGTCGTCCTTTAGTGGTAGGTCCGACATCACAAGCTATATTGAGCAAGCAACCCTAACGCGGACATAATGAGTAACTGCATAAGTGAGGACACAGCACTTTGGTAGAGGAAAACGCTAAGGGTTCTAAATTCTTAAGACGCACTGCTTCCCATAGGCACAGACAAAAGACTTATCGTCGTGCCGTGGGTTCAAGCACAGTCACAACTGTAGAGTCGAGGTGAGCATGCTAGCAAACTAACTGGGAGAGCCGAGCTAAGGGCCCAGCCTGGCAGTAAAAGCCCATGCATGAACCGAGCCTTGGACATATTCGGCATATAAATCAGGCATTGGATGTCATGAAAAGTATAATAAAGCCTCTTCAAAATTCAATTAAAATAGTATTTCTTTAAAATGCGGAAGCGTTTCCCCTTCGTACAGCGGATTTATATCACTGAATTGAGAGGTATTTATTAAAAGTGATAGTTATAGCTTTTCAACATGCGTTTAGAAACATTCATGCCCTCCCATGACGACAAGGTCTTTAGCGAACTAAGATTGTTATGATGCATGAAGCAACATTATGGTCTATTAAATCAAACTCAAGAGGTGTTTGTACACCACGCATCCTACACTCACGTATTTGCCTAGCATCACACTATTTGATTAGGCAGGGAAGCTGGGATTGAGCCTAGGTTTTCTGGTTTCACATTGTGCAATTTTGCCTTCGAGATTGGTACCTCTGATTTGCTCTTTTTTCCTACGTCAAAGGTCACAGCTTTGTTTTTAATTTTTAGTGTGTGAAGTTAGAGCACGGGTGTCTTGTCTGGTATTAGACACAAGGGTTCAATAGGACCTTGAGCGGAGTCAAAGCAGGGCATATATGGCTTGAGCTTTCAGTGTCTCATCCACCTCTACTGTGGAACTGATTCACATCTTACCAACTGCTGATAACGTTATAGTTTTCTAGCTTCCCAGTTGAAAATAATTTTTCCTATCAACCTCAAGAATATTGAGAACTGACCCAGGAATAACAGAAATAGCAGAACTAGTTTACAACTTGATGAAAATCTAAACCTCCGGACCATCGATAAGTACCGTCCAGTATTCCTTGAGGATCACCAGGTCTAACATGCGAGGAGAAAGGAAGCGTGGAGGCCAAATTTCTTTACGGCTGCCTTTGTGTACTACCTTACCAAGACAGCGATCTAATTGTTATGCACTGATATGTATTGTGAGACAGTGGGGGAAGAGGGCACTGGTGTTCAGGCTTTTATTTCAACCAAACCCTCGCATACCTAACTTGACCAAACTGTGCAACTTCCTGCCCCTAACTTTGAGCTGACAATCTCCCTATTCACTCAATAAAGAAGTTGATTGGCCTTAGACTGCATATGATCACTTACTTCAAGTCTCAAGGTGCACAGACCCAGAACAACGATACTGAGCAGAGCAGCATTAGTTTTTACACAGCATTTCTTGCACTAGTAGACAAACTGATAGTATGATAGAAGATCATCAAAGTGAAGTAGAAGAGGACCTAATGATGCAGACCCAGAGGCAGCATGGAAGTGCCTCTATTGCACATAGTGCTCATGAAGCAAGGACTCGTAGAAAAGAGACTTTGGAAGCAATCCTCTCATTTAACTTCTAACCTTGTATTACCTATGTATTGTGTAAACTAATACGCACCACATTTGACATGAAAGACAGAGAACCTTGCCTAAGTGTCTTACAAATAAGTAACTCAAGCAAAATTCTAAAATGGCAGCTAACGGGAAATCTTTATTCCGCATGCATCAACTGCATCTACTCAGTATGACGAGCTGTCGCTTGGAGGGAACTTCGTGCACCTGCGCAGACGCTATTAAAATGGCTGCTTGAAAGCTCACATTCTTAGCATCTGCTTTGCCGAAACTAAACCAAGCTATTTTTCTAATGCTAACGCGGGGAAAGCAATAATGATTAAAGGTGTTTAGAGTAGAGATAAGTGGTATACAGTGAAACCATTTTATTGTGAAATTAATATTTGTTCTTCTGACTTTCCTATTAGTATGCATTTGGCCCTCTCGTACGAATCCAGAGTCTATGAAAATTATACTTTTGTGTCTCATAAGTTGGGAATACGGGTGGGAATAAAGATTTGATAATAAAAATGAAGGGGTGGGATCTTTGAACAATGGACTGATAGACTAAGATGAAAAATAAGCATGGTGTGATGATCTTCCCCCTTGCATGTCCAATCAGAGTTAATATTTTTTCGATATTGTAACATTAATGGGTGGTACATGAATACCAAAGAGTATAATTGAGGTAGTCTTAGTTAGTCAGTCAGACGGAGATTTGCTGAATGCTGCAGAACCCGGGATGCTGTCGGAGTGACGAGAGATGCTGATGAAGAATCGAATGCAGAACCATTTATCTTAATTAATTGATTTAGAAGAAGATCGCAAAAGAATCTCGAGGAGGAATAGAGTGTCGGAGAGGGGTGCTACGCAAGCGTCCGTGTTAGAGAGGTCATCTATCCTGTCCTGATTCCTGTCCTGAAGCCTTTGTCGCCTGATCTTTCCCGGGGGGCCCTTCCCCGCTCCTTGGCCAGGGGGTTGGTTTTCTCACCATCCTAGGTAATTATACTTTCATGAATGTGCAAATGTACTTTTCTCTCTATCCTCTCCTTTCTGAGCAGCGTCATTGCAGAGTATGATATATTTGTTGATTGTTTGATTAATTGAATCTTTCTTCCTATGAGTGACGGAGACTGTGCTATACTTTGAAAGTGGTTCACATGAAATTAATTCAGATAAAGACTTAACATTGTCCCGAGTCTGTGGTCGTTTCATTGCAAAAATAAATAATTGTGTCATTTCACCATCAACTAGTTCAACTAATGGTCCATTGACCAGAGGAAATAACTTTTTGATCAGTGAAAAGATTAGTTGAGAACAAGAGGTAACCAATCTTGAAATTATATAAATCACAAAATCTTAACTCCAGCGGTTAGCACCAGGCTGTGTGTGAATTGTGTGTTTTATGGGCCCAGGTGAGTATAGGGTATTGGAGTATCTGTTGCTGGTTCGCCCCTGGATCAGTGCCACATGGCCTTGTGTACTAGTGAACACCTCCACCAATATCTTGAATTCTCCTTCCACCTCTTGTGACGGAGCCCCATTAAAAAATGTAAACTTAAGAAAGCACTCAAGTGATGGCATGCAGTCAGTTAAACTCTGGTGACCAACTTGAAAGCTGGTCACAAGTTCTAACAGCTGTTTAAACTAGGAAGACTTAGCCTTTCTAGGATCGTTCTGTATGCCTGGGTGACATCTGCCACCCATCACTAAGAAAATTGGTTTACTTAGTACGTCTAATAAGCTATGATTACTGCTTGTTACACCTGAGACACCTCCTTCAAAACCAATTTTATTGTTAATGACATTGATGTGCAGAACCTTAGACATCTGTCAGTCATTGAAAATGGATAGCCAAACATTCTCCAAGAAGTAGGCATACACATAGCTGACATCAATAGAAGAATAAATGTCCTTCACGTAGATGTGGGCGAATCAGATAAAGGAGGAACAACCTTAACCAGAGATTTGTGCAGTTGTTCAGCAATCTTTACCATACTTGGTGAAGTTCCTGGAGTAATCAAACGATTTTAAATGATTCATAAAAAAAAAAGAATAAAAAGAAAAACGCACACTCCCCGCAACAAGGCTTCATTTTATTAGTAATAGTCATTGAGACGTGATTGAAAATGTTGTTGTGCTCCATCGTCATCACCATCCAGTCTGATAATTATCTGAGTTATCTGTAAAAGACATTATTCATAGACAAAAGCTTTAATCAACTTTATTAGGAGTGCCACATAGATGTTATATAATGTAGGGCGTAAAGCTTGCAGGAGAACATGTAAATGGAGGGATGAAGACCGTTTGTTGTCATTCAGATAGAAAAGATTAAACCCAGCCAAGCACTTTATCCTGCACACCTTCCTCAGGCAGTGTATCCAATAGGACTGCATGATACAAATGTCCAACACTGTGGACAAATCAAGCAGGACCAGAGCAGATATGCCCCGCCCTATCCAGTCTCGGACCTCTATTCTTGAATGTTGAATTGCCCTTTTCTAGGAGCTAAGAATATTGGCTTAAGCAAGCAGTGTTGCTCTGAGCTGAGAAAGCAAACTCTACTTCTGCTGGCCTTCCCAAAACATAAGGCCCAAGTACCTTTTCAAGTATTTTTGGGCTTTATTGCAGGATCGGAAGGTCAAGACGTAAGATAAGAAAGATGAGATTGCCTTCACAAACCTGTCACCAAAGAGATGTCCTTGCGCATCAGCCTCAAGCTCCTTGACCGATATTTCTGTAAATTTAGGATCAGTTCTCTTTAAGGTCTTTCTGGACTCTGCTGAAAGGGAAGAGTTGGCTTTAACTAATGGCATGTTGAGTCAAACTTATTAAAGCAGTACATTCTTACACTGTAATTCTCCAGACATTCTGTGGTGTTGTGCTTTGCCATCTCCCGTTATTGCCATTATCATCTTAATTATTTAGCTAACTTTGTAGACGGTCTAAGCGAGTATTCTCTTCAGGCAACTTTGGGCCACTTCGGGCAATGGTGGCAGGCAGTATCGAAGCAGCTGCAACTTCAGTAATTCCCATAATTTGTGCAAGGGGGCCTAGAACTTTGATTAATTTATCCTGACTCACTCTTGGGGTCTTGTAGTCTTCCTTCTTAGGATCCTTGCCCTTTTTCAAGAATATAAACAATAATTGCTGTATTAATGTTGTGTGTTTGGACTCCAAATACCAACACAGTGTGGGTGTGGGCATTAGGAACACAATTTCTTTCTATGGGATTTTTCCATAGGGGAACAAATCCAGTGACTCACATAACATGCAATCGAAGGGAATGAAGTCTGTTCCCCGGAAGAAGGATGAGAAATTACACTAGGGTCTAAGTATCGCTGTCCCAATATATCCAAGATTACTGCGTACAGGCCTCCAGTAGGAGTTGGGGTTCCCACTGATAGAAAAGCTGCTTAATGGCCATTCTTATTACACTCAGCCCCATAATTGGACTCAGGTGAAATAAATAACATCAACGGGGGGCCCATACTACAGAAATTCCTAAATGGTATCAAAAGCTTGCTGTTCACCCTAAGATTCTAATTATCTTTTTGGGGCTTTGTCTGGTATGACAAATCTCCAGCAGGATCTGATGAAATTAAGAAACACTCCTGCAACTGAGTTGCCTCAGGAACATTCTTTCTTGTTCAGAACACTTCCTAGTTTCCAAGAAACCACTGGAAAGATGGCCGCGCTCATGAACATTGTGTGTCTTATCACAAAACAGTCTCTAGTCATAGACCCAATAACCACATTTATAGATTTCATTGTGACACAGTTCTCAAACTGAACCCACATATTGGTTTCTGTCAGAGAAGTCACTTGCTACTCACATTGCTCTTGTTCCCCCTCGTTCATAGAGGAGTGTGACTCCTCTGGTTCTGAAACTGGTGTTGACTTGGGAAGAGGCTACATTCCCAACCCACCGACAATAAGAAGGCAAGCATCCTTAGCAGTCTTAGTTTTTTATTTTAAACAATCGTTCGCCTTGAAATCATTATAATTTCTTTGACCTATAATTTTTTTAAACTGAAACTTAAGAAATGCAACTATTAAATGCTTATCGGGAAACCTGAAAAAACTGCTTCAAAGTAACGAAAACATCCAAAATGCTCTGCTAACCCTGGACCTGGCAGTGCCCAACACCAGTCTAGTAAACTCACTTCCCTGGCGATTGAAACTATGTTACTCGTGATGTCTGAGGAAGTTACGGATGTTCTCTGATATAGCAAGCGTGTCCACTGCACACGTCTGAAGTACAGAAAAGGCCCTCAATAGGAAATAAATGTAATCGTGAATGGCAGTCCACACTGGAAATCTTTAGTGCAACCCTTTGCAGCACCTGGTACTCAAGCCACAGAATGCCACTGCTGTTACTTCAAAGAATCAGGTGGGGGGGGGGGGTAGGAGCATGTAACACTCTGCTTCCTTAATTGGCATAGAGACAGTTAAAAGGAGTGCACCCGCACCCTTCTCAATTACTTGTCTCTTCATAAATTAGTAGTGAGACCCTCAGTGACTATTTTCCTCAATAGTATAATCTCACCACTATAGTACTAGTAGTCAAGTGCATCGTCATCAGGGCTCGCCTCCACCAGGAGGTAGAGTCTCTTATCTGAGAGACATGATGGGATCTGTGCAAAAAGATGTGAATTAAAATCGGGGCTTCCCCCAGGAAAAATACTTTTAATCGAGAGACTGGGACAGCCGCATGATTAACAACAGCAATGAGTTGTGACAATAATCCATTTTACACAACCAATGAGTGATCAAAAAGAGGTCGACCAAATGTATATCAGATCCCTAAGGTACCTGCTGGTACACTATCCCCCTGGAACTCTGTTTTTTTATGCTTTTTGTGCAATCATCTGGGGGCGTCTATTGGTGTCCCCTTAAAAATACAACAAAAAATATGTTTTGTTATACGTCCATTTTGATATATATAATTCACAGATTAATAACACTATTAGTTATCTGGTAGTGTTATCTGAGAAAGAGAGATCAAAGGAGTTGTGTACACATTCACACATATCATACCTACTGATATCGTCTGTGTTACGTGGGATTAGCTAATGGAGAAGTGACAAAATACAGATAAATAAGTGGATATAAACTAAAACTTCTAAAAACAGGTGAGGTGCCATGTCTCTACATATACGTCTATAGGAAATCTGTTATTAATAGTCAGTGTTTGTGATTTAAGAGTACATGTGCTAAAACAATTTGCAGTTGTACTGTGATATGTATATTGACAAAGCCTCTACGATATATGTTTGAGGTGGGATGGAATATCTTCTTACTACACGTCATTAGAATCTATGAGAGACGGTAAGCGGTACAATATATAAACTACGAGCTCTTCTTGTACTGTGGGTTCTTAAATATTGATCAGGTAACATCACTAAATCCGTTAAATAGTGTTCCGTGACTATATAACACAGTAGCAATAATACAGTTTTTTGGTAAACGTTTTTTGAGTTGCGCCGGGTTATCGGTAAGTTAATACAATGTAGGGTTGGGAAGGAGTTCTCTTTTATTAACTTACAATTCCTAAGTATTCCCAGTGTGCACAATGATGACGATTATGCCAATAAGGAAATAAGAGGCATCTGGCCATTATGTGCCCGATAATATGGAGAGCGGCATCACTTGTGAAAAGGAAAAACACTGTAGTGATCCAAAATAAGATAAATAGACTGGGAAAAGATATTAAACGATTCTCCCCAGAAAGGGTATAACCCTACATAAAGGAAAACTATACTCCACCAAGGGTCCAAGAGAGAGAGCAGACAGACGACACAACGGGTACCAGCTCCACTGATACCACTGGATGGAGCAATGTTAAAGACAAGAGGAAGACGAAAATACAGAAAAAGAAACCAATATGGCATGTGGATCCACTGTCTGAGGTTTTAGAATAGGTCTTGATTGATTCTCTTTCAGATGACCTTTCCAGGCTGCTTTTGAGAGAGCCTTTATTCAAAGGGATGACCCTCACAACAGGTAGCAATGGGTCTGCCCCAAACTCCTGTTACGCAAAACATGGGCATAAGCCTGAGTCCCCCGCATGTGGCTGATGGCTGTTATCGGCCTTCCTGAAGCAGTAATCTGGCAGACAAGATAGCAGTTCCTGTGTAGAAACCTTCTGATATTGATAACAGAAACTGCAGCCCCCCCCCCTCTCACCCCTACCATCCACCTAGTAGCAGTGCTCAGGATGAGCTAATTATTAGTCCTTTGCTAAAAAGGCCCTCCTGTAATTAGGAAAAGTAGCCCTGTCTCCATCCTCCTTCCTTCAGTGAATGATCTCCAGCTGCAGGAATGCAGGTAGCTCAACTTTTACTGTCTGGTTGACACTATCCTTACCTTCCATCTTGAGCCATGCTAAACCAGGGTCATCCAAAATGCATTTCTCTGCCTTCAGTCAGCTCACCCAGTACACAGAGTCCTCCTACTACACATGTGCTACACATGCACTTCACATTCAGACACAACTGACATACACATGTATTGTCAGCGCAAGGTTGTGGATTTCACATAACAGTGGAACTTGACATGAGAGGAGTAAATAAACAACCCTCCCACTGATAGAGAAGAAGGTCTGGCCACACTACAAATTCACAAAAGACAGTATGCTTCAACCTCCACTTTATGTGATGTGTCCAGGGCAAGAACAGTAGCCCATTGCCAGATATGAGGGAACACTTGGTGCACCACTTCAGGTCACAGGACAGGTCCCAGACCTCTCATTGTCAGTGACAGGCCTAGACCTCACACACTAACTTAGCCTGATGACAGGGCCATATTAGAAGGAAAGATACTAGTTTCACATGCAATCGACACTCGGGCAGAAGAACATGCCCTTTTACATTGCTAGTGACATTTCCACCCCAACAACTGTTTTGCTGTTGATGAAAGGCCACTGATGTAAATAAAAAATTATGATTCATATAAAAGAATTTGCACGATTCTTTAGAGCAGATAACCACTTACAGAATTCATGACCAGTATTGGATTATTTCTGTTATGTCAAAGTTGATTAATGTGTAGCCTTTTCTCCTTTTTACAGTAATATCATCTCAGAAATGAGGATTGGTAAAAGCCCATTAGTCCGACCTGGGTCCAGGCCTGCCAATCAAATTCGATTTGACGACGATGGGAAAGGATATACACTCAACAGAGGCATCACTCAAGAACTTGCTGGTGTCAAAAGGTAACAATGCTCACCTTGTTTTTTCATCTATACATTCCTATGAAGTTTCCGAATGTTGACTGTTACTCTTGCATGAAGCTTATTTTGCTGCCTCACTCATGAGGTGTAATAGTTACTTTTGAAGTTCTGTGGTCTTTGCCACAAATTTTGCATTACACAACCATGCTCAATCAGTCTTGCCGGTAACAGCAGCTGGCAAGCAGTAAACTGCATCAGCCTGCATACCAGTACATCATAAACAGGTATAGTATGCTGGCAAAAACCTTAGTTGAAGGTTTAGACAAGTAGTGCAGAAAATTCTTAGGCAATAAAAGTACTCAACATTTTTTGTGGTTTTATTGGATGATGTGGACGGATAGCACTGTGGTCAGCCTTGTGTGAGTTGCCAGCTTGAGCCTTTTGGTTTATTTACCTGCTCAAACATTTTAAATCAGGTTTATATGAGCAGTGTATTCAACTGCTGCTTCTTTATTTCTTAATTTCAGGGTATGGTTACACGTTCTTCATTGGTTTTCAACCTGTGGGCTATATTTTACAGTATTGCATTGATTTTACAAAATGAAACACTCATCTGGCATATATTCATGGACATTTAAAAACATATAAGCAAGCAAGCATGCCATAAGAAAGCAAGTCAAGCGTAAGGAAAAATATGTGGCGGAATAGAAAACCGTGGACCCTAAGAAGGTTTATGACAATGGGAGATAGTTGAAATCACTCTGAGACATATTGACCGACAACCATGCTTTAATTTGGAGCATATTGCCCAGACGTAGCTATCCACCATGTAGTAATCCACGAAGTAAGCCTCAAGAAAGAAATCTGCTTTATTTCTTCTAAAGACAGGAACCTCCAGCCAGTTTCCAACTTCAACCGCACCTCCTGGAATCCTCGCCCAACATTCCACTGCATCATCCTAATTACATCACAGTAAGGCATGACATACCTGAAAATATCTCTAATCTCTACACACCTCCCCCCCCCCCCCCCTTCAAAAATACAATCAGTATAATTAAACAATACAATATAATATACTATCTGGTTATTTATACATAAACGTTTTGCTTTTACTCTTTTTTTTTTTGTACCTTTACTGTTGCCGTAAATGCAGTACAAACAAACTCATGTATTTCGCCCCCCTAAAAAAATTCCATTAACCATGTGACGCCATATCAAAACAGAACAGCTTATTCCACCCATTACTTACTAGGTTCAGGAATCTTACATAGACTCCTTACCATCATTCAATACAGCTATTGATCTCTAAATCTTCATTACTTTTAAGAGGATGCAGATATATACTTTCTACTTTCCTTACAATTCCAGTCTTTCTCACCACCACCCAATCTCGACTATTCAAGCTCATGTGCCTTACACTCGTCCTATTATTTGTGCTCAACTTCTGCAAATCACTCGCCCTTGTTTTCATATCTTCCGAATCACCTACATCCTATTCTTGGTGTGCAAGCACATGGGCAACTTTTTGGTAGCAGGCTCTCTTCCCTTAAGAGTTTTAAAGGGAGATGTTCTGGTCACAGAATGAGGCGTAACTCTATGAACCCAAATCTTTTTGTCCAATTCCTCTCTCCATGACAGTCCATTTGCCACAAAAATTTGAATATTCTCCATTATTATTCGGTTGACCTTTTCCACCAAACCATTGGCTTGTGGCCTGAACAATGCAACTTTCTCAATTTTAATGCCAAACTACAACAGAAATTGAGCTATAGATGATGAAATGAATTGCATGCCATTGTCACTGACAAATACTTTAGGCATTCCCTCCTCCAAGAATACATCTCTCAAGAATTTTATGACATTATTAGTATTTATATGCTCCATACCCTTCACCACAAACCATTTACTATAGTAATCCACTAGGACTACAAAAAAACAATCTTCCTAGTTTGTCATTTGGACCTATAAAATCCACAGCCAACTTTTCCCATGGTCTCTTCGGCAGCTCTAAACATCTTAAAGGTGGTTGCCTAGTTATCTTGCTTTAGTCACTATTCCCACGAGCATGGCAGTCCCTTACCATAGCTTCAACTTCTATATCTATGTTAGACCACCAAAATAACTGTCTTGACATAATCTTCGCCATGTATCTACCCAAATGCCCTTCATTCACAATGTTTATTAATTTTGCCCTCAATCTGCTGGGTAAAAAAATATGACTACGTATTAATATCTTAAACCCATGGATGCTCAATTCGTTTTTCACCGTAAGATACGGTGTAACTCCATCACTGAGTTACTGCATTTGTTGCCAACCATCCCTTATAAGGCCTTTTAACTCTTCATATACATCGTTACCTTCCACAGCTTTCTTCCATTCATCCTCACTCAAGACATTACAGACATCCACATATTCTTCCCCTTGCACTCATAGAATCTACTCAAGTGGCATACGTCACAATTAGCTAACATCTTCTTCTTTCCAATGACATATTCCATCACCAAACTGTATTACATAACTGTGAACAACCATTGTGTTATTCTCTGTGTTACACTGCCCTCTACTCCTTGACCACATTTAAATATATGCAAGAAAGGCTTCAGATCAGTTCAGACAGAAAAAGGTGGACCCCATAGATAATATCTGACATGGTTCACCCTCTCCCCCTCCCAAGAGCCTGCCAATTCCTCCAGCTCCATGGCAGAGTACGATTGGTCCGCTCCATGCAACCGTTGAGAAGCAATTCCAATGATTTTTTCCTGCCCATTTACTCTTTGGGATGGTACCGCCCCAAGGCCGATATTGCTGGCATTAGTTGTGACAGTTGTTTCCTAGTTCACATAGCAGCGGCATTTATAATATTTTTCGTATGGTATAATTCCATTTGCAGAGATCTTACGGCCCAGATGGTCTACTTCTTCCTTTATCAGATGTCATTTTTCCCATTTTATAGTCAAATCAAATTTCTCAATTCTTGTCAGCATTTCCATTTTAATCTACCATGCTCTCCCTCTGATTCGCCTACAATCATGATATCATCTTGAAAGCATAATACCTTGCTTATTCCTTCAATGAAACATGCCAACACAACCCGAAGGCACCCTAAAGAGCAACAAAAGAGGCCAAAGTTTGTGAATCTTCATGCAAATTGACTTGATACATACGCTGCTGACATGTTTAAAACGCTGAATATCTTTCCTCCTCCCATCATATTCTGCATCTTTGTGATATTGGGTAAGGGTTGTCTATCCACCCATATAATTTTATTGAGCTCTTGTCAATCACGGCACAAGCAAATTTGACCCCCTTCTTTTGGGGCCACCACAGTAGGAGCTGGCCATTCAGGTGACATGATAGGCTCTATGACTCCTTCTGCAAGCAGCTTGCCTAACTCCCCATGAAGACGTTCTCTCATCAAATAAGGCCTTTGTCTCACTTTGTGCACAAGTGGCACAGCTTCTTGTCTCAGTATTACTCTGTGCGAAAAACCTTTCAAGAGTCTCAATTTTTTGGTGAAAAAATGAGGTAACTTTTGTACTGTCCTTTCACTTGACCCAGGACCTACAGTGCTTATAGTGCCACAACTTTCATTGATGTTCTCTATCACCATGACGGACTCCTTACCATGGGATCTAGGACAATGCTCAGGTCTTTGTAGTGATGTCATCCTAAAAGATCGGATTCTTCATTCTTTATGTACACCCTTCCTCTCACTCCATTGATTTTGAATTTTATATCCATCCATTTAATGCCTATTATTGCTATTCTTCCCCCCCCCCCCCCACAGTCCACAACTTTCATGTGTGCTTGTTGCAAATCCCCTATCCTTCTTTTGAGCTTCGTCTCATAACTCTGCCTCCAATTAGTGTGAATAAACTTCCTGAATCAACTAACATTTTGACTGTCATACCTTCTCCAATTTGTCTAAACTTTCTATCTTCATGTCACCACTAGGACTTGCATTTCTGTCAGTATCAACAATCTCTTGAGGCCTCCTCCTCTGTAAGTACTATCTCCCATATAGCTTCACATTCTTCCTCTTTCACTTTTACACCCTGTGTTTTTCCTTTTGAGCTACATATTTTACCAGATGACCTCTCTTACCACAGCTCCTACAAACTACACTCCAGGCTCCATGCATGGTGCTTAAACTAATATGCCCAGGTGTAAAGAGGCACATTTCACAAATTAGAAATAAAATAATCCTTTATTGTAGCAGCACAGTACCAACTGACCAAACGCTAGCCAGTCACTAGAAAACTGACTGTCAGCCACATTCTAGAACTAGCATAGCAACAGCAGCAAGATGCAGCACCTAAACATGAACAGGAGAAAAAAAGAACAGTCCTATATCTTATAACAATGTCTTCCCCTTCAAGAACACAAAAATAACAAAAGTAAAGGCCAAAGAATGCAACAAAAGTCATACATAGTCATTAACCCTTACAGTAGGGTAACTAATCCTGCACTCCCTGTTAACCTTAGATGCCACAGATTCAGCATCAACACCTACATTACTGTCATCTGCCAACTCAACATTCTCCACATCTCCACTGTAACTGCCAACATCACTGGAGAGACACTCACTTACATTGTTCGGCTTAGAGTGACCTGAAACTTGCTTGTTTATCTTTAAGAGACATTGGCTTCCCTCTGATTGGACTACCGCTTAATAAAATGCCATTTCACTTCAACACTTGACCTCCGACCACTCTCCTAACATTCTGCACCTTCCCTTCTTGAGTGACTACACTATTTTTGGTCACTTTCACAATTCTCAAAGCTCAACCAAATTTTGAGCTTCCCTTCACTTGAAACCCAGGTTTGAGTATCTTTACCCTATCTCCCACCAAAAAAGTGAGTTATTCCGCTCTCCATTTATCAGCGTATCTACTTTTCACCTTTTCTTGTTTTTCCTTTACTCTCACTGCCACTTCCTTAACATCCATGAACATTTATTTTGGCCATTTCTTCTTTATCCACCATGGACACAGTTTGGTGACTGGATCTTTTTCTTTCAAAAAAGAAAGGGCTCACTTCAGTGGCAGAATGAGGAGTATTCCGGTACATCCATAATCTCTCTCTTAACACATCCTTCCATTCACTTCCAGACTTGTGTGCCCCTTCAATCCCATCCTCGTCACCACTGTAAAGACACATATTTTATGAAGTAGATACAAAATAAACTTTTATTGGAGCAGGACTGTATTAACTGACCAAATGCTACCCAGTCACAAGAAAACTGACTCTGCCAGCCGCATTCTAGAACTGGCATAGCAATAGCTTCAAGATGCAGCATTCAAACAGGGGAGAAGTATATAACAGTCCTATAAACTATAGCACTAGGACTCCCACACTAATAAACAATGGTTCTGCATTCCCCACTATTAGATTTACCATTGGAGTTCTCAATCTTGTTCTGTTTTTAATGTTTCACTTGTTTTACTTCAAACACCTCTCTTTTTTGTGTCTCACAGTTTCCTTATATTTATCAGTTTCTTTCAACCAAATTGCAGCATTTTCCATACTTCTCGCAATGTTTATCTAACATGGTATTGACATATCATAGACTTTGGCAGCTTGACCATCATCCACCCCTATTGATAATTCTGCAAGATCATCATATATTCTTTTACCTTCTACTCCCAGATGATGTAGCAAAAAAGCCTGTTTCCTTATTGGTCCATATTTGTCTTCACCTATGGCTAGCATGTATGTGAAAAAAAAAATTCCAAGGAATTATTAGTTCAGCTGGGGTCACTAAGAAGGTGGACGGGCTGCCAAATTCATTTCCACCATCCCTGTGAAGAAAGAAAAATAATAGACTAAAACAATTTACTTAAACAATTAACCAACACAATAATTTACATACCTAATCAAAACAATTCAAAATAATAATCATTCTACTATGGTCACAGTGTTCTTTTTTGTAGCCTTTTTCTGTGTTCCTACTATTTCTGAGTGGTAACTTAATACAGTCTTACTCGTGTTGGTCCTTTTACTATTTTTAAATGGTTGCCCTACTTTTCTTTCATGCACGTTGAGTGGAAAGCGTTCATCCAATAATGCCAACGGGAAAGTATGTGGTAAGCACTCCGTTTGTTTTTCTTTATATTTTTTTTCTCCTACAGTGTCACAAGCCATTTTATGCTGCAGGCGCTCACATGGGTAATCTGTTCCTTTGATCGCTGTGGCTGCTTGACATAGCGCTTGTGCTCCAGTTCCAATTATGCGCCCACTGCAGCACGCGTATTGTGCACTCCTCGCGCTCTTAAGTGCTGAAGCCGTGTTTACATTCAAGGCTGATCCCATACCATAGGAATTACAGGTTTCTGAAATAAATGTTTTCAGGTTTTCTGAATGTTTGCCGAGTCTTTCTTTTCAAAGGACCATTGAGTTTCTTTAACAAAATAGAGAAAAAGAAAATCCACTTATGGCTAGGTGACAAGGTTGGGGCCACTCTTCAAATCGTTACTGCTTTTTTAGGGCCGGAGGTCACTGTAATGCATTGCCTGTCCCCTCCAAAGACGCTCTTTGGCAAAAATATGTAGAAATTCATTCAATCCAAGGCTCTTTAAAGAAATCTTTATTTCTTCTTATGACGCTAACCTCCGCCCAGCTTCCACCTTCAGCCACACCTTCCATAATCCTCCCCCAACATTCCACTGCATCATCCTAATTACATCACAGTGAGGTATGACACACTAGAACATATCTATAATCACACCTCTTACAAGACATTAATGCATGTAGGGGCATTCCTATGCCGTCTGAATGAAGGCGGCTGATTTTGAAAGAATCTTTTCAATAACTTGGTTGCAAAATACTTGGGGGGCGGGGGGGGCAGAATGAAAGGGTTGTAGTAGTGGAAGTACTGAAAAACTATTGATGACCCAGCAAAGTTGCCTTTGTGGCACAATTCCATGTGCAGCTGGTTAATTATCAAGGCTTTGCAACCTGTGGCTAACTAAACAAAGAAACATGCAAACAGGTGCTTTGATCAAATGAAACTGACCTCTGAGTTGACCTCTGTCAGGGCTGGTTTCTGGGAGGTAATGACAAGTTTATTAAAATCACACTCTTTACTACTGTGGGAGCTTCTCAAGTTGAGATACCACTTTATGTAAATGCCTTGAAAATGAACTCCTTTTGTGTGCTATGTTGTGCACCAGCAGGGCTGTGGCTGCAATTTGCATCCAATGGGGTACAAAGTGAGCTCAGTGAACGCACTCTGCACCCAGCTACACTCATAGTGGACACCGCTGCTTTCGCATCATACTTAACCTTGCTCTTAATACGTCATAGATTGATCAGGCTCACCTTTGCATCTCTTTAGAGGAAGGGCAGCTAAATGTTGACTGTTTGTAGCATTGGCTTATGTTGTTGTAATCACCTAATGTATGCTAATGCTGTGATGTAATGTTGCATTCTAGAACTGTGTTGGTACAGACTCCTAGGCAGGTTCTGGAACTATTAGGTAAGTGTCCGTTGCTGGACTGTTCCTTGACCTGCCTGGTGGTCAGTGTTGTCGTAGGTCCACTTATCAGAGAAACTTACTATCTGCACCCTTTGACTGTGGAGTATTCTTAGAGATAGTCTAAGAAGTGAATTAAATTTGTACTTGTTGTATCCTCTTCCCTACACTGTTCCTGATTAAAATGTCTCATTAAAACGTATGCGATAAACCTAGATATTAATGTGGGAATAGCCTTTTTAAATATGTTTCACACACACCGCTCATAATGGCTTCTAGGTGATATTTTGTGGATGTCTCCTCTAGCTTAGGGCCACTTTATAGAATGCACGCTTATCTTTGTCCTTTATTATGTCATGGAACAATGCCTGCAACCGAAATAGGGCTGGGTGTCGGCGTCATCATGTTGACCAAGATGTTATATACTGGACCCACTGCCCGAGTTAGAACCGGTAGAATGATTTCGGAGAAGAATGAGGTGGGAAGGGACACACGGCAGGGGTGCCAGCTGTCCCTGCTGCTATTTGCGTTGGCAGTGGAGCCCCTGGCGTGTATTATCGGTGTTTTGTAGTCCATGGTACAACTCCTCATATGGCTTTGTATGCTGATGATCTACTTTTATTCCTGTAAGACGCGACTGTAGGAATGAAGGGTGCGATAAAATCGCTGGATTGGTTTGGAGCAATGTCTGGGATGGGTGTCAACTGGCTGAAATCCAATCTGTTCCGGATGTGTGCAGGTTTCTAACCGCCTGTGGACCCGGGTGCGCTGGTTGGGAACCAAGATGTTTACAATATTTACCACAAGATCAGAGATTTGCTGGACGGCAATGTGGGGACGGTGGTCCAATCTCTCCGATCCAGTGTATAATTTTAGAAAATGCGATCTTTATCAGTAGCAGGCCGAGTTGCAATCTCCAAAGTGGTGGCCCTTCCCTGGCTCCTATGCTTTTTTGCGGTGCTGTCGATACTGGTGCCTCATAGTATTTTTGGAGAGTTGGAGTCACTTCTAATTCCCTTAATTTGGGGGATGGGCTGCCGTAGAGCGGTGCTGGCCAAGCTGCAACTCTCAGTAGCTGATGTTGAAGGATTAGCATTCCTAGATCGTGAGGCCTACTATTTAGTGGTACAGATGCAGTAGGTAACACAATTGGTGCATAGCCAGCAAGGCCCGCTACAACACGTAGGAACTTTTGTTCCTGAGCTTCCTTAGCTGTTCGACTATTACTTGCCCTTCGGCGCCTCACTTGGGAGGGCTCAGAGGAGTTCAGAATACTGAAGCATTGCCAGCTTTGATGTATGCAAAAAACCCATATGCGGTGCCCGTGCTCCCCAGAGATGCCATTATCAATTCTAGAAGCACTGCCCCACAGAGGGAATTGGAGAGGATTGACAAAGAGGATTGAGGTGGGTATTACATGGGTGGGGGATATGTTTTGAGCTTAAATTCTGATTCCCTTTGAAGACTTGCGGTTAGACTTCAACCTTCCACAAGGCCACTTCTTGCTTCATAGAGTGGTAGCTGCAGCAATAGATAAGCACTTAAGGGCAGGTTTAGCCGAGCCACCCACACACCAGAGTTGCCACCTAGTTTGTACAACCTCAGGGAAATTCAAAGAGATTTCCTGCTTCTAGAGGGCCCTTAGAACAGATATGTTGAAACCTTTGATAGACTCTGGGAACAGTGGGAGGAAGATATCGGGGTTCTGATCCCAGAGGGAGATTGGGGGAAAATATTGGAACAAACACCAAAGGTCTCTAGAAACGCTTGATTTAAATGTTTAAGCTTCTATATCCTCCACAGGGCATACCTTAAGTCTGGTAGAATAAACCGACTCTTCCATGCAGCGACAGCAGTGTGTGGTGCTGAAGGGGAGAAATTCTTCCATAAGCTGTGGTTCATGATGTACATGGCTGACGTTGCCCAACAGGAGGTCCAATGCTCGTCTGGATTGTGCCTGCAGGGTTGGTTTCCTCATCCGGCTAAAACTAAAGACACAAATAGATTAATTGACTTGGCAATGATCTGGCGAAGCGTGAGATTACCTAAAACTGGAAGGCCTGTCGGGGACCCAGATAAATGGCTTGGCATAAGGAGCTTGAGAGATGAGCAGGCTATGAAGGAGGGTACTGCTGCAAGAGGCCAAGAGTGGCCGTTGTTCTATAGAGGTGGACCAGGCATGGGACAGTTTGGTAGACAGTATGAAAGAACCGGACAATGCCTCTGAAGGGTCCTCTCTGGGAAGCTGCAAAATAGCAGGATCAGGGGATGCCTGCTAGCATGGGGTTAAGGGTGCCTGAGGTAGTGAGACAGCGGGATAGTTTGGTCACCTATGGGCAGTACCTGCTGTTGTAATTCTTACCTTTGTCCAGATCAAGAGACCGCTGTAACTGCAATGGAGCTCCATGATTAGAGAGAAGGAGAATGGACTGTAACTTTGTCACATTTTTCTTGCAGCTTTGCAAGAGTTTAGGACGCACTCTTAGCAGATAAAAATCCCAGATACCTCAATGTGGTCTTGCAGACTGTAAAATCCCACATACCTCAATGTGGTCTTGCAGACTGTGGTCCCAGATGGCAATAGAAATGTTGTCACACAATCTGAGAGATGAGAGAAAGATAGCGGAGAAGATCTGGAATCTAGTAATGGGCTATTTTCAAGAACAATCATCCAACCTGAGATGCCCTAGGACACTGAAGGTCCTGAGATTGAATTGGTCCCGGAACACATGACTCGTGTGGTTTCACTTCAGAGAGAAGGGGAAGGATCACTGTCGCTGTACCTTGTAGTGGTTAGCATGTTGAACTCTCCAAAGATTAGAAATGATAATCCCCTATTGGGTGTGTGTGGAGGGTAGAAGAACTGAGGGATTTCTTCTTTTTACTTGATTTACTGTTGTATATGTTGTTATGCAAAAAAGGGAAAAAATCTAAACTTTCCAACTTCACTCCTTCAGTGAAGACTGGTTTCATTTTGGCATTTGGGGAACTACTTTTATTCCCCTATCATGATATTGCTTCTGTACTGATAACTTTGTCTCCAAAGTTTCACAAAGTCAGAAGCAAAACTAAGGCTTAGTGGTTTACCAAATCTCACTTCTCATAAGCAAAAAATTAAAAAGGCTGGGCAGCATTGAGTCAGATACTGCTCCAGGCAGTCAAAATGTTCTCTTTCTTCATTTTGTATTTGCCAGGTAAAATTAATTCAATCAGTCAAAGCTATTGAGTTTGTAAAAAGTCTTGACATCAAATACTGCACTCTTATGCCTTTCATGTAGAATCAATTTCTTATTTCCCTAAAACTGTCCTTGAATTCCTATTCTTAGACGTGGCCTTAGCCAAAACCTATTGATTTTTACTAACAATATATATGTTATATACGCTAGGGGCTTTCAGAGGCTTTCTTCATCTACTGGTCTGTTTTTGTGTCATTCACATTTTTCTTGCACCCACTAAGCATAGAGCATGAGGCTGTGGGTTTTCCCACTTTAGTAATTAGTTAACTGTGAGTAACTGCATTTTGCTCTTTGGTAAGAGCATATCCGCACACAAAGTAGCTCCCTTCAGTGCCATGGACACTGTGGCTCTGTGTGCTTTTTGAGACTAAAAAATATTGTTTTGCTTTTAGGCAGAGCTTCCTTTTTTTATTCATTGCCAGCTTCTTCAACAAAAGAGTTTCACAAAATACATGACAAAATTGCATTGAAAAGGCCAAAAGGCTGGCAGGTAACACCAGACCTTTAAGCTTTGCCAATGTTTTTTTAATAAAGATAACCAAATTCAAATTTCCTTGGCCCCACCCTTTGAACTAGATTTAAGCGGTAGTGTTCACATCGGCAAGCAGTAATGACTGTTAATTACCCTTTCTGTAATCATAAATAGGGGAAGGTAGTTAAAAGCAGTTATTATCTTACAGTGGCATTAAGACTATTACCATCTCACCCACCAGCAAAAATGAATCCTAATCACTGGTCATTGATGGGACAAACATCTCATGTCAATCACCACCGCAGCCCAGCTCCAACTTTTGTTGAGCATACGCTGGGACTGATATTTCGGGCATGTTAAGACAGCCCCTCTTGTTCCTCCATTAAAGGGGAACGTAAGCCCTCCTCGCTTTGCAGTTGTTATGGATTTTCATTGGTTGTCAGGACCTACAATTTACTTTGGTAAAGAAAGGGCAGGGTGCTAATCTCTATGAGAGCCCAATACACTTTCATGTTTGTTTTCGTTTTCAGAAATTGATAGCTGCTGTACGCAGGTAACACTGTTCCTTCTTCATTCAACAGGTTTGCTTGTCTAGCTTTTAATGCTGCATTGCTTTTGTGAATGTGTCAGTGGAGCTAGGCATCTTTCTTTCCCATCTCAAAATATGGTAACTTTCTCAAATATTGAAAATGCATACTTTTGACAGCTCAGATCTTCAGGCCTTTCGATCCATTATGGTCCACACTGTCTGTATAACATTTCAAATGCGTCTTTGACAGTTCAGTTCAGATACAATCTAAAGGATCACTACAACTCTTGAACAATCAGTCGAGTTTCAGCTCTTTATTGTATTGTAATTGCATTTATATAGCACTTACTACCCCTGACGAGGCGTCAAAGCGCTCTTTCCGTGAGTAGCACGCTACTCCGGAACTCATAAAGGATTAGTGTTGAATTAGTATAGTGAAATATGAAAGTAATTTGAGTGGTGGATATGTTATTCAGTTATTTGGATAGAGAAGGGTAGCAGAGGGATAGAAGAGGGAAAACAGTTTGCATTTATATAGTGCTTGCTACCCCTGGTGAGGTGTTGAAGTGCTTTTTAAGCAAGTAGCACACTACTCTGGAACCCAAAAAGGATTGGTGGTGAATTCGTATATTGAAATATGAAATTTGTGAAGCGGACATGTTAGTCTGTTACTTTGATTGGAAAGGATGGTGGAGGGATAGAATAGTGAAGAATGTAGACTTTTTTTTGTTTGTTTTGTAGGTCATAGCAGTAGGAGGAGGTTTAGGATGAATAAAAAGGGATGTGGAGGGGAAGAGTCAGAGGGAAGTGTTTAGAAAGGCTTGTTTTGGGGGATCGGTATAGTAAAAGAGGTGTCAGATGATGCAAGGATGGGTAGAGTAGGGGAGAGTCTAGAAAGGTTTTTTGGGGGGGATCATAGTAGTGGTATGGGGTTTGGGAGAAATGAGAAAGTGAATGTAGAGTATATATTGATAAAGGTATAGGGTGAGAAATGTATGTAGACCTGAGGCAGTCACCCAGCATAATAATGCTTCTGCCTCACTGTTGAAGTATGGCAGAAAGTCTCTGTGACTGCCCTCCCATGTAGGTAGGGTCGGCAAATCTGCTTCTGAAGGAGAAAAGACTATGAGAGACTTGTCACCATGATGAGATGGTGGTTGGTCCTAGAAGCGTGTGAAGCATTATTGGTTAGAAAGGTAATTCTATCCCATAAGGCTATAAAACTGTTCTGTGGCGCAGACCTCCAATGCTTTTTCATAACAGAACTACTGAATTAACGCACATCAAAACAAAGTGTGTTCGTACATGTACTATTTGTAACATGAAAAGAAATGTAAAGTATGGCTCAAAAAGAAGTGTGAGTAGGTAGGGTGAAGATTGTAGATCCATGCCAGTGGACGATAGAAAGCAAATGGAAGGGAGGAAATGTTACGTAGCCCCACTTTTTTAGGTGTCTCTTAACCACTTAGATATCCTAAGTAGCCGGAAATGTCTATATAACCTGGATCTCAATGAAGAAAAGGACAAGAGGCAAACAGACTCTACCCACCCCCCCTCCTTTGGGCTATATTCATGAGGAGCATCATATCTTTGTATTACATGATAATTCTAATAATGTACATCTTGATACCTTTACGGCTTACAGGAAATGTCCTTCACAAACATCTTGTTTCAGGGTTCCACTATTTAATAACTTCCTGGAGGAGAGTTAGGAAAGACTTAAAACAACTCAGATACCCTCTACCTCTTTGAAAATCAAGGTAGTCCTTTTAGAACTCAAAGGGCCTTCATTCAAACTGATCAATAAGTCTTCTTTACCGCAGATTTTATGAAAAGCTCTTCCGCATAGCTATTACTGCAGCCTACATGGTTTTTGAGATATACGTACTTCATAAGACAATACTGACTTGATTCAAACTATGGCTGACGCCCAGAAGGAACAGGCAATGTTTTTAGGAGTCTCATTGGTGAGAACATGATGTTTTCAGTTTTTTTCCAACATTTTGGGTTCAGGGAATGGGTTTTCTATTCAGTGATGTGATTGTCAATGGAGTTCTCCTGAAGAGAAGGGCAAGTTACCTGTGATACTAGTTCTCTGTCAGGGTGATCTCCATTTAATCAAAAACAACCCTTCCTCGCCCCCATGAAAGAAAATTAACATTGACTGCAGATACGGCAGGATCCCAAGTGTCCGATCTAAACGAACTGGAGCAACTGCCCCTGAGACGGCATGATGCAGGTGTTGTGTGCGCCTTAAAAAGCAATGCCCATTCTCCAACCTCTATAGGTTGCTGCCTATCTAGTTACATTTCTCTTCCTTTCTCTTACTTTTTGAAAGATTTATAAACAGGTTTTACTTGTCTGTTGCTTAATCTAGCTGATCTAATATGAATATGATGTTACTTGATCTCTGAATCTGATTATTTTTTTTAAGCCCTTAGTTGCATGTTTTATAGGTGCAACATTTATTTGTGATGTGTTGACCTATGCATGCCTGCTGTATATCATGTAACTACTGCACTATATATAGATGTCTGTTATCTTGCCAATAATCCCCTTTAGTCTGGAGACACGCAAAATCTTTTCACCATTATGTGCTTTTCTAGCTCTCCCTTCATCCATCAAAGTTGCTTATCCACCCCTGTGGGTATAGCCTGTTTTGTATTTCAGCCTTCCTAGAGACCGAGATTTCCATTCAATCCTTTTTTATTAATGTTGATTTTTAAGGGTTGGTATCAGAAAAATAGCTCATCTTCAAAACAAGAGAAGTCATTCGGAGTCCTTTACAAGGTCCCCAGAAGGTCCAGTAGAGCTTTGTCAGTGTTGACTAAAGTAATATAACTCGGGCCTAGACCGGTAGCCAAAAGCAGCCCTGGCAAAAATGTTCAAACCAGCCTGGCTCATTTCCTCCTCACTTATCTTCGTATCTCTCTCCTTTTCTTCGTATCTCTCTCCTTTTCTTCCTTTCTCTCTCTCCTCTCTCGCTTTCGTTCCTTTTTTCCTCAATTGCGTCTCTCATGCCTGCTGCAATTACCCGGGGAAGGGAGGTTGGAGAAAGTAGAATGGATGCCATTCAAAGCCCTCTTCCTTCAAAAACTAGCTTCCAATGGCTCCAGACTATCTGGGAAATTAATGATGGATGGTGGTCTGGCCCCAATATAACTCTACATGTTCTGTACCCTCTTTACACAGCCAGCACATGTATTGAATTGAAACTGCTTGCCAAAGCTGAGATAGCATGGATTAACTGGAGATGAGGATAGACCTATGTGGTTTTCTCTCCACAAAATGAGGTGTCTGTTTTAGGTAGGTAGAACCAGTTTAATCATTAACACATCAGGATACAACAGTCAGGCCACCACCGGCTCCAACTCTCCATCCCTGAATCCCTCAACATTCTTCTTTGATGCGTGTGTATTCCACAGCACACAAGAAACAACACATCTCCCTCCTTTGCAAACACTAGCACGTGTTGGCAACACCCAATGAATAGAACATCCAAATAACAAAAACATCTGGGACTCAAAAGCTTTAACACAGTTGTCTACAGCAAAATATATCTAAACAAAAAGCATGTAAATGCAAAGAACAAACGTGTGCATCAGTACATCACATAAACCTTGCACCACCGGAGCATCTACCGAGTCCTCCCACTATTCATATCACATGTAGCAGGAAGAGAACCATTCAGAACACGTTCAGAACACCTTCAGAACTTTGGTCCAACTCCTTGGTGAGACACACTGCCATTTTAACAACTTTCTTCAGCTTTCACACATTGCCATCTCTCAGTACCATTGTATGTGGGCTCACCTTCCTTACCTGCAAAGGATCTAAGGACTTTGATAGCCCCTTCCTCCCTTTGTGTCCACGCCTTACTCTCATCCGACCAGCCAATATGTCCCAGCCACACATTTCCTGTGCCTCCAACTCCAACACCCCATTCAAGCTTCGCTTTTGCACTCCCTTGGACAAAATCATCCTTGCTTTTCATCCTCTCATAAACTCGAATGGTGTCTTACCCGTGGCATTATTGGAAGTAGCGCGATACGCTCCTATCAATGTGTTTGCACCATCCTTCCATGAACTATCTTGACTTAAAGCCAATTGTGATCCCTCCTCTTCTGTCCTAGTCCAGCTTTACACCAGTCCATTCCCCTGGGTGTAATAAACAGAAGAACAAATGTGTTCTACCCCCCATTTCGCCAAGATGTCACGCGAAACAAACTGCATACTATTGTCCGTCACTGTGATTTCAGGAACCCCTTCACAATGAAACTGATCCCCTCATGGGTGGTGACCAGACCGGTAAACTTGACTTCTGGCTACCTGGAATGATAATATGCAACAAGGAGCTTAGGGAGTAAATGGGCAGGTTGCCCCCCACTCATCAATCAATAACAACACAGGACCTGCTCAAAATAACCAGTGATAAGCTTTCAACAGTGGCCCCTTCAAACGTCATCCTAATTGTCATGACCACATAGCGGCTATTTTTATACCGTCTAGAGGAGGGGTCCTGGATCACCTGAATCTTTGTAAAAAAGGATTGTGTCTGTATAGATTGTCTATATTGTCTCCCCTACTTTCTCCCTACCAACAGTGTACGAGAAAGAAAAGCATGCAAAAGTGACAAAAATTGGTGAAAAAGGATGGCAGTGCCTCACGGGAGTAATACCATGGGAGTTTAGCAGACTGGTACTCGCCTGCTTCCTCAGGTTCTCATCATTAGCAACTGCCATCCTATAAAAGATTTTTTTTTTTTATGTGATGTGAAAAGAAATGCAAAAAGTGCTGCATGTCAACATTAGGCACCGGTATACACATCCGGGCCCAAAGTAGTGTCAACCCTAAAAGGACTGACTGGGTCTGGTCAGAACCTGCGCCAATCCTAGTTAAAAATAAGCTAAACACCACTAGCTATCTGACTTTTTATTCCATGCTGTGTGTTTGCTCACTTAAAAAACCAACATGTTTCATTGCCTCAAGAGACTTGCGGCAATTTCATCAGGGCAAGGGTCAACTAGCCACACTGCAGCATTATTTATCCGTTTTTTATTTTTTATTTTCTATGCACCTTGGGGAGACAAAACCAGAAACATCCAATCAGCAGTCTGCACCACATAGACTCTTATATTGTATCGTGCTTAATAAAGGGTCACCTGAAACAAGTGATCATATTTACCACATTGTCGCACTCGGTTTCATACCTATACCCTTCTACTTTGTGGATTCAATTTGTGTCTGTGTGTACCAGTCCACTCTTTCACTGGCCGCCAAGTAAACTGCATATGGGTCAGTCTAAGGAGCAAACTAAAAGATTTAAAACCAGCGTCATATTTATTTAAGTGCAGTCAACTGGGCCCTCCAAACTATGTCTTTAGCGTATGTTTATCCATGAAAAGCCTGATACAAAATTGCTCGAACAGCAGTGAATCCAGAGTTGTCAACAGCTCGATGTTTCTCAAAATTGGAAACTGCATGGACTACATAACCCCATAAGCATGTGGGCATATCGCGTTGCGTGTTTCAATCTTTCAATATGTGTACGCCGCCATGTCCCTGCTTAAACCCCATATCAAAACAGTGCCCAATTTGCTAAGTAAATCACTGCCCACTCACCTGGTCAGCCCGCACGCCCGGCCTTAACTCAGCCTCGCCATACTACACCGGATTACCCGTGTCTTGTATGCGCAGCGCATCGCGTTCGCGCATGCATATTTCCTTGTTTTGTACTTTGTAAGTATAGAGGGGGACGGCCGCCATCTTATATAGGTATTGCCATAGATAACCTACACTCTGAAAATGCTGAACTATGGATCCCAGATGTTAAACCAAAAAGGAGGCGGCTCTGTATCTCCATGTCCAATGAGCTTGTTATCTAAAAACAGGTTTATCATAATGGATGTTCAAACATACGTTGTCCCGTAAATAATACTGCAATTTGCATATTACTCGTAGATATCACGCTTTATAAAAAAGAAGTATGGCTCGGTCTTCCACTTGTGCCATCCATAACAAACTAATACGGGGGAGTGTTGTCTCGAGAAGCATTTTCATCAGAAATGTTTTTAGTATGGTAATATATAGATTCACTCAAATGCTGTACTTATGAAATCTAAGTATGCCACAACAGAGAAACCCTTAAACTGGGGCCAACATGGCCATGTACAGATACATAACATAGCTATATTTGTTGGAATAGAGGGGAGGGCATTGAATACATATTCATCGAACTGCAACCTTGTTCCATTCAATGAAGTTGTTTAGCCCCTGTTGATCCACCCCCTCCTGATAAATCCATCTTGCTTCTTTTGTACACAACCTCGTTTCCAAATTGTATTGATCACCCATAAGTCTTTCCAAAACTACCCATCGCACATCCTGGGGACTGTGTTTGGCTGTTCGAAAATGTTGCACGAGCTTCGTGGTCAATTTACCTATTCTCAAGGTACTAAGGTGTTCCTGTATCCTAATCTTGACTTTACGTGTCGTGAGACCAATGTAGTGAAGTCCGCATGGACATGTGAGTCTATAGATAACATTTAAAGTGTTACAATTACTGAAACTGTTGAGGTGCCAAATCTTACCTCCCACCAAGGTGACACTTTTAACAGACTAAGTAAGCTCACAAACTGAGCATCCCTACATTGATAATGTCCCGATGGTATCCCTGTGTTTCTAATTTGTTGTGTGGGTCGTGAGTGAACCAAGCGATCTCGCAAATTAGTAGATCGCTTAAAGGCAAATCTAGGTTGGGGCATAGTCATGGTGGAGGTACTCAGCAAATGCCAGTGTTTTCTGATTATTTGTCTGATTTTAGTAGAAAGAGGTCCGAATGTAGTGGGCCAGTTTGAAGCAAACCACACCAATCATACCACCAATCTCTTCCAGAGGAACATTGTCCTCTGGAAGAGATACATTGATAACGTGTTATGCATCTGGACAGGCACTGAAATTGACCTCCACATGTTTCTGAATTGGCTTAATAACCTCGATGAGTGTCTAAAGTTCACTTGGACCATTAATAGCAACAGCGACCTACTTGGATTTGGATATTAAGGCGGAAAATCACAAACTAGCCACTAATGTCCACCAAAAACAAACAGACAAGAATTAGCTATTGCGTTATAGGTCCTATCACCCTAGGGCCCTTCAGGACAATTTACCCGTAGGACAGTTCTTGTGATACCGCAGGAACTTTTCCTCTACTGAGGTGTATATAGAGCAAGCAGACGACCTGTCCCGCAAACTGGAAGAGCGAGCATATCCTAGAAAAGTCATTAAGCGAGCAAAAAAGAGAGCCCTTAATACTCCACGAGCAGCACTGCTTGAAAGAACACCTAAGAGTAGAGGGGAGTGTATTCCAGTGGTCACTACATTCGGACCTCTTTCTACTAAAATCAGACAAATAATCAGAAAACACTGGCATTTGCTGAGTACCTCCACCATGACTATGCCCCAACCTAGATTTGCCTTTAAGCGATCTACTAATTTGCGAGATCGCTTGGTTCACTCACGACCCACACAACAAATTAGAAACACAGGGATACCATCGGGACATTATCAATGTAGGGATGCTCAGTTTGTGAGCTTACTTAGTCTGTTAAAAGTGTCACCTTGGTGGGAGGTAAGATTTGGCACCTCAACAGTTTCAGTAATTGTAACACTTTAAATGTTATCTATAGACTCACATGTCCATGCGGACTTCACTACATTGGTCTCACGACACGTAAGGTCAAGATTAGGATACAGGAACACCTTAGTACCTTGAGAATAGGTAAATTGACCACGAAGCTCGTGCAACATTTTCGAACAGCCAAACACAGTCCCCAGGATGTGCGATGGGTAGTTTTGGAAAGACTTATGGGTGATCAATACAATTTGGAAACGAGGTTGTGTACAAAAGAAGCACGATGGATTTATCAGGAGGGGGTGGATCAACAGGGGCTAAACAACTTCATTGAATGGAACAAGGTTGCAGTTCGATGAATATGTATTCAATGCCCTCCCCTCTATACCAACAAATATAGCTATGTTATGTATCTGTACATGGTCATGTTGGCCCCAGTTTAAGGGTTTCTCTGTTGTGGCATACTTAGATTTCATAAGTACAGCATTTGAGTGAATCTATATATTACCATACTAAAAACATTTCTGATGAAAATGCTTCTCGAGACAACACTCCCCCGTATTAGTTTGTTATGGATGGCACAAGTGGAAGACCGAGCCATACTTCTTTTTTATAAAGCGTGATATCTACGAGTAATATGCAAATTGCACTATTATTTACGGGACAACGTATGTTTGAACATACATTATGATAAACCTGTTTTTAGATAACAAGCTCATTGGACATGTAGATACAGAGCCGCCTCCTTTTTGGTTTAGCATCTGGGATCCATAGTTCAGCATTTTCAGAGTATAGGTTATCTATGGCAATACCTACATAAGATGGCAGCCGTCCCCCTCTATACTTGCAAAGTACAAAACAAGGAAATACGCATGCGCGAACGCGACGCGACGCGCTGCGCATACAAGACACGGGTAATCCGGTGTAGTATGGCGACGCTGAGTTAAGGCCGGGTTCGCGGGCTGACCAGGTGAGCGGGCAGTGATTTACTTAGCAAATTGGGCACTGTTTTTATATGGGGTTTAAGCAAGGACATGGCGGCGTATACATATTGAAAGATTGAAACACGCAACACGATATGCCCACATGCTAATGGGGTTATGTAGTCCATGCAGTTTTTAATTTTGAGAAACATCGAGCTGTTGACAACTCTGGATTCACTGGTGTTCGAGGAATTTTTTATCAGGCTTTTCATGGATAAACGTACGATAAAGACGCAGTTTGGAGGGCACAGTTGACTGTACTTAAATAAATATGACGCTGGTTTTAAATCTTTTATTTTGCTCCTTAGACTGACGCATATGCAGTTTACTAAGCGGCCAGTGAAAGAGTGGACTGGTACACTCAGACACAAATTGAATCCACAAAGTAGACGGGTATAGGTATGCAAACGGAGTGCGACAATGTGGTAAATATGCTCATTTGTTTCAGGTGACCCTTTATTAAGCACGATACAATATAAGAGTCTATGTGGTGCAGACTGCTGATTGGATGTTTCTGGTTTTGTCTCCCCTAGGTGCAGATAAAATAAAAAATTAAAACACTGATAAATAATGGTGCAGTGTGGCTAGTTGACCCTTGCCCTGATGAAATTGCCGCAAGTCTCTTGAGGCAATGAAACATGTTGGTTTTTTAAGTGAGGAAACACACAGCATGGAATAAAAAGTCAGATAGCTAGTGGTGTTTAGCTTATTTTTAACTAGGATTTGCGCGGGTTCTGAACAGACCCAGTCAGTCCTGTTAGGGTTGACACTACTTTGGGCCCGGATGTGTATACCGGCGCCTAATGTTCACATGCAGCACTTTTTGCATTTCTTTTCACATCACATAAAAAAAAAATCTTTTATAGGATGGCAGTTGCTAATGATGAGAACCTGAGGAAGCAGGCGAGTACCAGTCTACTAAACTCCCATGGTATTACTCCCGTGAGGCACTGGCATCTTTTTTCACCAATTTTTGTCACTTTTGCATGCTTTTCTTTCTCGTACACTGTTGGTAGGGAGAAAGTAGGGGAGACAATATATACAGACACAATCCTTTTTTACAAAGATTCAGGTGATCCAGGACCCCTCCTCTAGACTGTATTAAAATAGCCGCTATGTGGTCATGACAATTAGGATGACGTTTGAAGGTTGAAGGGGTCACTGGTTATTTTGAGCAGCTCCTGTGTTGTTATTTATTTACCTGAAATGATAGTCAATTGCAACACTAGCATACACAACGCCAGAACTCAAAACATTGTATGCCTCTGATATATCAAACCCAATTTCTTTCAGTGGGGCGTTCGTTTAGTCAGTAGTCACAGGCGGATATTCCACTGTCTTTTGAGACTTGTCACTCCCCACTGAAGGTGTGCAATTTCTGATATTCCACTCAACATCTCAATCCATACTAGACCACCAGTATTCAGCCCTTAGATTGCGCTTTGTTGCACTCATACCCACATGAAACTTAATGCACCAAATTTGTATTCCCCCAAAACTTCAGGCACCATAAATGTTTCTCCTCTCCACAAAACGTATTCAGTAATCAACCATTCATCAATTATGTGGCGGAAATTTTTGGCACGATCCGACGCATCGCCATTCTTAGAGCATCATTCTGACCCATACCTTATGACTTCCTTCAACACCACATCTTTAATAGCCTGCATTCATTCCTCATGTGGAATGCATGTGACAGCCACCACACTGACCACAACCACCATCCAATCCATTTCATTCACTCCATTTTCTTCCAGACTATAGACCGGCAACTATAACAGGCAGTCCGCCAACACATTTTTCTTTCCCGATACATACTCCATGATGTACTTATATTCCATTATTCTCATCATCCATCTTGCTATTCTGGCAGAAGCTTTACCTGACCCCTCTGTAGTGAAAACATCTACCAATGGACGATGATCATTATGTAAAACAATTCCATACCCCAAACAAATTTCTTAAAATGCTCAACCCCTCCCACCAGAAGGCCAAAGCATCTTGATCACTGGTGGAGTATGATAACTCTTCTCCCCTTAATAGTTTTGACGCATAGGCTATGTTGACTTCACTTCTATATGTACGCTGTAATAATACTGCCCTCAGGTCGACATTGCTGGTGTCCCCGCAGATTATATTCTTGTCATGAGTGTCAAATGGTTTCAAGGCGGGAGCAGGCCATATATCTTTGCTCAAGTTCACAAATTCACTTTTGCATCCCTCACACCATTCATACTTGCAGTTCTTAGTCATTAGTTTTCTCACCTGCAGTGTTTCGTCAGCAAATCTAGTTTTGAAACGTGAGTAATGTGCCACCATACCCAGGAAAGATCACAGCAGATCCTTGTTCACAGGGGACGGAGCATCCTGCATAGCATTCACCAATTTAATCCTAAGCGAAACACCATTCTCATCCAACCAATGCTCCAGGTATTCCACCCCTCTCACTTCAGTCTTGCATTTTTCCATTTTGATTGTCAACCCACACCCTGTCATGCGTCTCCTTATCCTTTCCAAAAACCAAAATGTCATCCTGGGAATATGACACATTAGGTATATTCTGGAACAAATTATACCAAACCAAAGGGCATGCTTACAAACAGGCATGCTTCATCAGGTGTAATATAAGAAGTTAGTGGCCTTGATTCCAGATGCAATAAGATTTGGTGGTACACGGAGGACAAGTCCAACGTGGAAAACAGTCTTGCCCTCTTAACCAAAGCCGACATATCACCAATGTTAGGCAAAGGATGCCTATCCACCCATATTGCTGCAGTTAGATCACGAAGATCCACGCACATCTGTAGATCCCCATTGGCCGCCTTTGTAATCACAATCGGAGCTAACCACTCTGATGCTTCAGTTCTTCAGTTTCTTCAATAATATTTTCTTCACATAGTCTGCGTAGCTCCTTCCTTAAAGGCTCTCTCATGACAAAGGGTGCAGAGTGTGCTTAGAGCATAGTTGCGTCCTTCGATATTCTCTTGTGATAGAAATCTTTCAATAAACGTGGTGAAATTTCCTCTTCCACATGTATTCCGACATTCCATTTATGCTTGTCATCACCCCCAACACCTGATCTGGATGGTTGGGATGCAGTCTGATTTGTAACTCCCTTAGTTGTGTCCATCTCAACAGGCAAGACCCATGCTTTGCAATGTACACCTTTGACTGGGTAGCGACACCCTGGAAGCCCAAAACACCTTCGAAGTATCCAACAAAATCAGTTGGTTTGTTGCCATATGCCACGAGTATAACATCTGGGGTCTCAAAATTCTGTTGGGGAACTTGTCCAGCTGTTGTTCCCCAATCAGGGTATACCGAGCTCCTGAATCGACCATCACCTAGACCTTCACATCATCAATGGATATTGTACAGAATGGGTTGTCTGTCTGGTTCACGGTTCCTACTTCACAGACCTGCAATAAAACTTCCTGTGACACCTCATTCTCGTCACCACTTTCCACAGCGCAACTGCATTTTTCGCTCTTATTAAAAAATGTTCACTCTTACTTTTGCATATCCTGGCTAAATGTCCTTTAGCTTTGCACCTTTTGCAAATCTGTCCCATCCCAGGACAAGTGGAACTGGTTGCAATATGACCTCTCAGCCCACATTTGTAACACACTGTTTCCTTGTCCCACCTGGAACTTTCACCCTCTTCGTTTTTTCCCAAAACCATCCTTATGGGTCACCTTCTGTACCCCTGTGATTTTGTTCACCCCACCAGACAGCATCTCCTTCAACCCTTCTTCGGTATTCTCCACTCTCTTTGGTATTTTAGCCACTTTCTTTAGAGTCAAACCATCGGTATTAGGCAACCTTTCTTGGGGTTGTTTGTCTATTATCTTCAGCACCAACTGGTCTCCTAACATGTTGCCCAGAAAATCTTTGTACTTGCAGGTGGAGGCCCTCTGACGTTAGTCAGCCATGATTATCAGCTGATTTACCCAGACATTAACCTCTCCTAATAAATGTACATCTTTCCACCACATTGTTTCTTTTTTATAGCTACTTCAGACTCATCCAGAACCTCCTCATCTTTTTCTTCAAAATGCAATGGACCAAGATGTGTCGAAATGCGCCAGCCTTCTGCCCCTAAACACTGCTTAAGCATTTTTACTTAGCGCTACTTTAAATATGTTGCCACCAATGGCTACTATATAGGCTTGAAAGCCCTCCTTTCAAACTTCCTATAATATCACAAGTTCACCAGGTGCGTTTAAAAAGGTAGTTGGTAAAATTAGTCCTTCCATTAGGCAACTCTCGATGATGGCGCTACTGAGAAATATATTTATTTGTTGGTGCTCCCTTTTTCTCATTTTTTTCTATGTATATTTTGCCAACACTCAGAAATGTTCTATTATTTTGTTTTTCCTGGGTATGCTGTATTTTGATGTTTATACGTAAATTTTGTATTGTGGAATGTGCTTGCTGGCAATGGAAAGGTGCTTGCGTCTATTCATATATATTGTCCCTTTAAATGCCCTTCGCTGATGGAAATTCAACGATCCTGGCGTCCTGTTCCTTGACAACAGTTACGAGTGTGCAGCCGATGTTGATTGCTCATGCATGGCCTGCTTGGCAGCCGTTGTGTTCGCGTGCAGGGTTCAGCTCGAACGCGCGACAATACATTGTATTTCCTGTTCTTCTTGTGTTATATTCTTTGTTTATGCCCCCAAATCCGCAAATTGTTTATTCCCCCAATCAGACAGCTTTTCACCAGGTTGCTGACGAAGTTCCAGACACTTCCTGCTCCCGATGCAAATTCTTGGGTCGCTTCAGGTTAATCTTCCGCCTAGAATCATTGTGGACTGCTCATCACCAAATGTGGTGTGCTCTCCTCTAAACGAGGCCTCTGTTAAAGGGAGGTAGTACCAGTTCAATCATTAACAGATTGGGAGTCACTGCCCGCTCTAACTCTCATTTTCCAAATCCCCCAGCATTTATCTTTGACTCATGTGTATTTCACAGCACGCAACATAGAACACATTATTGTTGCTCCTTAAATTTTTTTAACAAGGGACAGTGTCCACTTCTGCTCCCTACTTGTTGAGTTGTTACTGTTATTGTGCTCAGCAACAGGAGTACAATGAGATAGCCTTTTCAATTCATTCTCTTTTTGCATGGATCTAGGGAAATGTATTTTCAGTTACCTACTTTATTCCAACAACATGGGATCTCGTGCACTCCTCCTGCCAGTGCCATTCGGGTGGTATTTGTCTTTCATGTCTGTGTGCTAACTTTACTGGGTTTCCTAATTTAATTAATCAGTTTCGTCCACGGGACGTCTAATGTCATCGAACGGTTTAGCCGAAATGTGTTGACAAAATTCAAGTCCATCCTTCATCCAGTGAGTCATCTGAGAGATTAGTCAGTGGGGAGTTCTTCGTTGAACCTAGAAGGGTCCTTCTTTGAGGCATAGCTCAAGAATCAACATTATATTAATACTGTTATGTTGCTTGGTACAGAACATTGCAGCACGCGCCATCTTTGCCCTCCCCAAGTACAGCCATGCTTCCAATCTCCTCCTCCGCCTGCATTGGCTGCCCCTCGAACACCGTGTTCATTTCAAGGCGCTCTGTATCACGCACAAGATCCTGACAGGGATCGGCCCAGACATTCTTGCCGACCTGTGCGCCCTCTACTCCCCACCATGAGCGCTGCGCTCGGCTAATTTGCTCCTTGCGTGAATGCATGCATATGAAGGACCAGATCTGGCGGTCGCTCCTTCAGGCGACTGGCCCCCTCCTTATGGAACTCTCTTCCTCTACACATCCGCAGCAACCCTGACCACCAGGCCTTCAGACAGCTTGTGAAGACCTGACTCTTCTCTCAGCTTTAACTCCTCGTTTGCTCCCCGCTTATTCCTGCTTCAGCGCTGGGATGCCTCTTTGCCGAGGTAGCCATGCGCTCTACAAGTATTTTAATCTAATCTTGAGTATATTGCTGAAAAAACTCTTTCATTTTACTATATTAGTTGAATGGTTTTTAATTTGTTTATTTTTCGTGAATATTAATTAATAAATTGTTTAAAAAAAATATATATGATCATTGGTCTTACGTGTTCCGAATGGTGTTCGAGGAAAATGTAGCACCAACAATTCAATGTTGTAGTATTTTTCTTCTTTTCTCTTCGTTCCTTCTTAGTTCCTTTAATATTCTAGAAACTATGTTGTCTTTGAACATTCCGGTGTAAGAACATTGTTTGTATTATATGTGCATATTCTACTAAAGGCAATATTTTTAGAAATATCGTGTTTCTATTGTTGCTAGACCATCCTCCTTGGAATGTAAAATGAGATCTAATCTCCAAGTGCCAGCCACAAACCTTGTGCATTATAATTTAATAATGATGTGTTTCTGCCCGCCACGCCAGTGGCGCAGTCTGTGTTTAGTCACCTGAATACAAACCACTAGCGTGGATTATAATGGTAGGGAAGCAATATGTTACTGTGGCAACCGTGATTATGCAATAAAGCAGGCAGACACGGTAGGATTTTCAGAGGGGGGGGGGGGGCAAACAATCTGCAAACAGGAGAGATTGTGTGCCCAATAGAAATGATTTGCTTGGGTTTTATCAAATGAGCCAGTTCGCTCAAAAAGGGATGTTTGATTTTGAACATAAAGGGCCGAAATACTAAATTGCAACAGTCAGTCAACATTTAAGTCCGTGTGCCCTGTATGTTATCTCGAATGTCAATAGCTGTTCTTTCATTAATTTGTACACATTATTACATCCAAATGGAGCCTATTTCATGAATGATAACAGAAAGAGAATTGTTCTGGGGTTTTCATTTTCGAAGAGAACAACCTGAGCTAATTATGTGCCTTGAGCGGCTCTTCCCGTGAATCACTGGCAGTAAAAACCGACGAAGGACAGAGAACCATTGATGAATGCCAGATGAGCGCCTAGTTTGTAAGGAAGGGAAGCTTTTGATCGTCATTCATTGTTTTTGTTCTGAATTGTGCAATATTTGATGTAGCAGAAATTACAACTTGGAGCCAGAATGTGTACATATTTTCAGCTATGACTCACAACTGCTGCACCTAATTAGCTGCTCTCTGCTAAATTGGGCTTCCTAAGCACTTCGATAGAAAACAATTAGTGTTTGAATAACCCGCAATTATGCTAATCATTTTGCTAAGGGATGAGTGGGGAATTGAGCTACTGTGCCCAATTACCTGCATAATGTATGCTTATCCTGAATGCAAAGATTAATTTGTCTGTCTTGCCAACAGGCAGGTTAGCTAATTTGGCAATTCAGTGGGTGCGCTGTTTGGAAGGCTCCTGGAGAGGCTGTGTTGATGGTTGTAATGAAATGGCTCGGTTTATCCAAAAGAGTTTGGAATCCGAGCATTTTTCACTTTTGGCTCGTTGAATTTTAATTTCTTTTTCTTTCTCCTAATCAGTAGACGGGGGCTGTACATAGGAAAACGACTCAATATATTTAATGCTGCGACAATGCCAGACGAAGTGTCTACTGAATTGGGTAAGCTGAGCATCAAGGAATGATTTTGCTAAAGTGTTTTGGTAATGCATTATGTTCTTAAAATATTGTGGGAGTTGATAAGAAATATAGGCATTTGTACAGAAACGCACGCAAACGATTCGTTTTTATTTGTTCCGTCTGCAGTGGTAAGTTTCAGAAGGTATCTTGGATTTATGACTTATTCTGGCTTGAAAAACGGAGTCAGTAAGGCGTTTCAGGACGAGGATGGAAATGTAAACAGGATTACGATTTAATTCATAGCTGAGTGCGTTGAATAAATTAATGAATTATATATCTGAGCTAGTGGTCATTTGATGTACATAAAAAGAGACTTTTTAAGGCATGAGCAAAGTGTGCAACTGGTAGTGATCGGGACAAACACAAGCCTCTTAATCTCTCTCACTCTCTCTTCCTTGCTCTCCCCTGTCTCTTCCTCAAGCTTGCCTCTCTCCCTACCTTCGTCTACTGTTGCCTCTCTTTACCTATCCTTACTTCACCACCCTTTAACTTTTAACTACCTCTTTTTCTGCCTTACATACCCACCTTTACCCCTTTGTCTCGGTTTAAGACGTTGTGCCGCTCCGTGCAGACGTCATTCCTGCCTGAGAGTGATGTGCGAAGTCGCATATAAGCACCACCCATACACAGTGACACCGGTTTCTCTCTTTCTATGCCACCGGACGTGGACCCAGAGCTACTCCTTGTCTCTTTGAGACTGTTTTTGCCAAAATGTTTCTTAATATTCCAGTGTGCTAGGAAAATGCCCCTACCCCAAAACTACAGGGTTTAAACCTTGTAAGGACTGCCGCAATCACATTTCTGTGACAGAGCCCCATCAGGTTTATCGGTGGTGCCTGTGGTTGGAACACAACTCCATAGACTGTGGTGACTGTGTCTTGATGAACCACGAGGCCAGCTGGGAACGAGAAGTCAAGCTCTACGTTGCTAAGCACTGGAAAACTCCACGCTGGAACCGGCTGAGGTCCAAGGGAAGGACCGGGTTCAGCTCCCAAAATCATTCTTGTAGCTAATCTTAGCCACTCTCAAAGTCTTCGGGTAAGTCGAAAAAGAAACATAAAAAGTTTAAGTGGGACTCTGCCCCTTCTCCACCATTCTCAAACTCCAGAGAACGCTCAGGGGCATCAGTGTGCCTATCAATCTCACTCCCAAAACCAATCCTCTTGGGAGCCAATGGCGATGCTGCAGCAAATCTAGGATATTTGTGAATCCATGCTCCGCCTGTTTGGCTCATTACTGGCTCCCTCTGGCACACCAAGGAACCGAAAAGGCCTCCATTTGTGACTCCACTGGCAGGTCTTCTCCGGGTGCCATTTGGACTCTCTGGACCCACCTCGTGCTCCGCTCTGGCTTCAGTTCCGACAATGCAGTGCAACCCATGGTGCTCTCCAAGTTGGCTCCACTTCGACCTCGATACACTGCTCTTCCCTCGTGAAAGGGCTCACACTCTACATGCTTTATTTGGAACCAATTCTGATAATGACCATTTTGATCCTGATTCCGAAATTGCCCAACCATATACCGACGACAACTGGTAGGATGACTTTCAGGATGCCCGTGGCCTGGACACCCCACCAGACACTGGCCTGGTTTCGCCACCAGGCCCTGCTCCAGCAGATGGTGCTTCCTTAACAGTGGTCATGGGGAGGGCGGCTGAGGCCCTTGAACTTCAGTTGCCCATAATGGAGGTGAAAACCAAAGTCCTCACCAAAGTGCTTCAGACTGGGCAAACCAAAACAGACCCATTTCTTTTGCTCAGCGTGGCCCTCACAGACACCCTTTACATGGCCTGGGTTAAAACCCGTTCTGGACCTCCGATGAACAGACAAATTGCTTGACGCCATTGCCCAAACTCTGGTGATCCAAATGTTTTGAATCCACACTCACGCCAGAGTCTTGTCATGCAAGCCTCAGCAAGTAAAGTCAACCTAAATGCATTCCCTACCACTCCACTAGACAGAGGATCGAAGCCATTGGAAACATTTGGGAAGCGAATAGTTTCTTCTATTAGCTTGGCCCTACATTTGACAAATACCAGCTGTCTTTTAGCGTGTTTCCCCCACGCCGTTTGGGATTTTGTTGCCCAAATCTTACCTGGTGTTCTGTACGATGTGCGGCCCGCTCCCATACAAGCCATTGAGAACAGCCGTGATGTGGCTAAATTTACTATTCGATATGGTTAAGACACTAGGGAGTCTCTCGGTAGGGCAATTGGCACCAGTGTGTCAATCAGATGGTATGCCTGAATGAGGTCCATGGGCTTCCAGTCCACTTTGTTGAACATGCTGTTTGATGGGTCTCACCTGTGTGGGTGAAAGGGAACTCTGCCCTCAAGCTCTCTAAAGAAAGTTGGGCCACGTCAGCCCCACCACCAATATCATCCCCTCTGTGTCTGTGGCTATGGTAGGGGGTTTCAGTACCAACAGGACCAGGAAACCCCTAAGCCTTTTTCAAGGCCGTGGCCATTGTAACTACAGACCGTGTGTAAATCAGGGGCTGTGTGCAGTTCAGTCCTCCCTCTCCCTTTCACGGTTGTCTGAGTCACCAAACATCTTTAGTGTGAGCTTCATGGCACACAGTCATGCTGTCGGAGGCAGGATCCAGCACTTTCTACTAGGTTGTGACTTAAGACAAGTGGGCCCTACAGATTGGTTAGTGCAGATACACCCTACCACCGCGCCATATTTCCACCATTCAGAGAACGACTGACTGAGGACCATCTGTCCTTTTTGCAGCAGGAAGTGCAGGACTGTCTGGCCAAAGGAGCCATAAAGAGGGTGCCAGCATTATGAGTAGCCTGTGTTTTTGTTATTCCAGCTTCATTCTGATGCTGAAGAAGGACGGAGGCCTTCATCCTATTTAAGACCTTCGGCCTGTCAACGTATTCCTGCTGAAGGCCAAATTCAGGATGCTCACCCTGGACTTGGTCTTGTCTGCGCTCGACCCTGGACACTGAATGGTAGTGTTGGCCTTGCAGGATTCTTCTTTCCACATCCCTGTCCTGCAAGCCCACATGCAGGAGCATTTCCAGTGCTCCCCTTTGGCCTCACCATCTTGGATGTTATCAAACATAATGGCAGTGCCTTCAGTCAATCTTCAGATGTATGGTGTACCAGCCTTTCCTACCTCGTGACTGGCTGTTGAAGACTAGCTCTCCCAAGACAGTTGTCCCCCACCTCCACACTACAGCGGACCTCCTGACATTGTTGGAGTTCACTATCAATATGCCAAAGCGATACCTGACTCCTTCGCTGATGCTTCCTTTAGTTGCAGCCATTCTGGACACAGTGCAGTTTTGCCCCGTCCTCCCAGAACAGATTGTCCAGGGCGTTTAGGCTAAGATCCCGATGTTTCAGACTCTGTCCTGAATCTCACTGAGGATGACTCAGAGTCTACTGGACTGATGGCCTCCTGCATATTGCTGGTTGAACATGCCAGGTGGCATATGTGGGCTCTGTATTGGGATTTGAAGTCCCAGTCGGCACAACGCCAAGGGGCTTCTCTTCAAATACATCCAGATTTCAGAGGACACTGCAAAAGGCCTGCAGTGGTGGTTGCTGGACCGCTATTGGGTCAAATGTATACCCCTCTCCCTACCCCACCCAGAGCTGACAGTGGTTCCCCATGCATTTCTTCTGGTTTGGGGCAGCCACTTGGAAGAGGTGAAGATCCCAGTCATCTGGTCTGTAGCAGAGGCCCGCTCAACATCAGTCTTCTGGAGCTGCAAGCCACCTGTTTGGCATTGTAAGCCTTCCTACAATCAACCAGATGGAGGCTGGTACTCTTTCTCACAGACTACACCACTGCCATGTGATACTGCATCAAGAAGGGTGGAGAGGGTTAGTGGTGCCAGTTCATGGAAGCATTAAACAAAGGGGCTTGACCACCAGAAGATCCTTCCAGTGGTTCACAATAAGGCAGGATCTCTAAATGCCAGGGTGGACGAACTCCGCCACCAACGCCTAGCACATCACAAATGACAATTACACTCAGAGGTGGCACACGGCCTCTTCTGTGAATAGGGAGAACCTTGTCTAGATCTTTTCACCACTGCAGAGGACTGGAAATGTCAGCAATTTTGCGTGTTGTAGTTTCGAAGGTGTCTTTCTCTGAGGTCTGTTCCATCCAGATTGGAACTTGGGACTTCTGTACACCTTCCTGCCAATGCCTTTTCTACCCATAGTACTGAAGAAGCTCAGGAACAACCAGGCCCAAGTCATTCTAGTGGCACCAGATTGGGCAAGGAGAGTGTGAGCTTTGGACACAATTAAAGGGTACTTGTCGTCTCTTTTGCCTTTTTGCAGGTGCCAGATCAGCCTTCTCTGGTTTAGTCAACTGTTCTGATGTGTTTCTTGGAAGGTTTATAATATATGTTTCCACCTTCTCCGTCATAATGCCCCAGTGGGACTTGAATTTGGTCCTCAATTTTCCCTTTGTGCACTCTTTTTGAACCCCTACATAGTTGTCCCCTAAGGCTCCTGACCCTCAAGACAGTCTTTCTTGTCAGCATAACATCTGCGCAGCAGGTGAGTGAGTTTCAAGTTATTTCTGTCAGCCAGCCGTACACCAATTTTTACTGTGACAAATTGCCCCTGAGAATGCGGGCCTCCATTCTCCGGAAAGCAGTGGCCCAGTTTCACATTGGGAAAAATATCCCTATGCCGACTTTCTTTGCTCCACTGCACCCCTCGAAGGAGGTTAGACTTCATCACCTGCATCCTAAAGAAACTCTTAGCTTTTCCCTCCATCGTACTAGAGAACATCTTTGTGAGATTCACTGGAAGTAGGACAAAGCAGTGCAGAAGAGTACTATCTCTCAGTGGATTGTGTTCTACGCTAAAATCTGCTATGCATTGACCAAGAAGCAGCCCCTGGAAGGTTTGTGGCCTCATTCCACCCGAACCAAGGATGCTATCGCTGCTTTGGTACGTGAAGTGCCTATCCTGGATATTTTCCAGGCTGCTATGTGGGCGTCACTCCACACTGTCATTAAGCCTTACTACCTGGATAGCCAGGTCTAAGGAGAAGAATGCTTTGTCGGGCAGGACTTTTTTGGGTTCAGTCAGTTCATAGCCCCGCCACCTGGAATGTACTGCTTTGGTACCTATTCAAAAGGTGAGGAATCTGCGGGTAGATCTATCTGTCAGAAAAACAATTTACTTACCTTTGGTAATGCTCCTTCTGGTAGGTACTGATCCCTCACCGACCCTCCTATCCTCCCTCTTCTGTGAACTGCACCACCTTCCACCGAAAAAATCCCAAGTTTAGACATCTGTACACTAGTTCATACCAATGAGCTATGGGGCTCTGCATCTGGGGGTATGCGTGACCTAGAAAGCAAGTGATGTCCGCACACAAGTGTAGCTATATGTGGCTCTGCACATCAATTCTGGCGGTTAGTCACAGGACGCCACCTACCTGCATGCAGGCGCTGCTAAAGATTTTCCAGTTCCAGTCTGACAATTGGAAAGTATTTAAAAGGTGTTAAATCTGTGGTTAGATAGAGCACGTAACAGAAAGAGCATTACCGAAGGTAAGTAACTGATACTTCCTTAGCTCACCACCCTCATCTGTCTGCCTTCTGGCTATCTCTAGCTGACATCTGACTACGTTATCTCTCACTACCTCATCTCTTCTACACCCTCTTTCTTTCCTCACATAAGTTCTCAACTTACCTCACCATTCATCCGATACTTTGCCTCTTCACCTACCGTCTCTTTCTACCTGTGTTACATCTACCTGACCTCACTTGCAACCTTACTCCTTTGTTGTTACCGCTCTTCCTCTATCCAACTTTTTTCTCTTTCATGCCTTCTGATCTTTCTCTACACCACCTTTTCTGTTTCAGCTCAATCTATCTACCTCTCCTCTCCTTCACTTTAGCTTTATATATATACCTCACTTTCTACCTCTCAACCTCTCTCTACTAGTTTCAACACCACCCATTGCTTTTCATCACTTGTTTGTCTACATCACCTCTTTTCTATTTGCACCTCAACTCTCTTTCTACTCTTGTTTCTTCTTGTTCTACCTCTCTTTCTGTAACTACTCTCTTTATCTGACTTTTCTTTCTATACCTCACTTCTCATTTCTCTCTTCTCTCTACCTCGCCACTCTGTCTGTCTTTCCGGTCTCTACATGTCTTCACAACCACACCTCTACATTTCTAGTTCTACTGCTGTTTGTCTTGACCTTTCTCTAACTCACCTCGCCTTTCATCTTCTCCATGTCCACTTCATCCCTGAGTGTTCCCCCAGCTCTCTCTACATCTCTAGCTCTCTTCTCCTACCTACCTCACTCTACAACCGCACATCACCTAGGTCTTACATCCATTACTTTGGAAATTGCTTCGCATATGTTCGGAACAAAAGCAATCACAGAGCCCCTAGACGGAAACCCAAAAGGTAGTCTTCAAAGGAGTACGCGTCTGAATGCTGAGACAAAAGGAGGAGCCGATACCTTTAGCTAAAAGGAGGGCAGAGTGATCGAATATTTGTCAAAATGGCAAAGCTTCATTTTCTTCGTTTTGAACGGAAGAGGCAGGAGGGGCCGTAGTAGCTACATCTGAGACAAAGCAAACTGTCAGGTCCTGCTGAAAAGCACATACATAATGTCAGCCCTGTGTTTTCCTGCTGCATTTGTCACACGAGTCCTCGAGATTGGGGAAGGCTGGATATTCATTCACTAATCTGAAGTGCAATCCGCATGAATTGCACCGAGCTCTGCATTCGGTGCAGTTCAGAACCCCGTGAAACGTGGCTGCCGCGGGTCCGGAGAGAAGTGACTGCACAGCAAGAGGCGCTCTAAGTCTCTTTGCATGATCGACAGTTTTAAGATATCTAAAGCCATCATCTGTTCACCCTCAGAAAACCGGCGCCGCCTGTGCGTTTATATCTTAAAGCGGCTCGGGCCGGGGGTGTCTCTTAGGCTCTCTGGTCCCCAGGCCGTGGAGCATTCTGTCTGTCAACCGAAGTCAAACAGGAAGTTATGTAGCCTTTTGAATGTCCTATAAAGTTTTTATTTTCTATTGATTTGCCATTTGCACCTTCATGTTTGAATGCGCAGCATATTAAGTTGTTCCTCAAGTTGTCTTAACAACATAAAAGTAGATAATGTGCGCTTTCCAAATGAAATAATCGCCATAGTAATAACAGTATTTTAACAATATACTCGCACACAAGCGGGCAGCTACTTCGTAAGTGTCAGTAATACGTATCAGGGAGTTTCCACACTGCCCCCATGCAGAGCCTAGGTGCCAGTGGAAACTCTACATGTGGACAAGATGCAGTAAGACTTTATTGTAGTATAAAAACAAATCCCCCTTCAGAACAGCCTGGCTGTATTCTGACTGAAGCTACAACAGGCAAAGCTTCTTCCCAGCGCAACCCCCAAATGACGTCACATTCCTCCTGCAAGTAAGCCTCCTTAGCCAATCATTGTAACAGAGCTACCACCATGCTGATTTCCGGCCCACCATGTGGCCCTTCTGGGCTTCCTTGTGGATATCTGGATTGCAAGCGATTACGGCATGGCAGATATGGGCGCGCTATGGAGGCACAACTAGGCATTCAAGAAGGCCTTGTCTGCTGTCTCCAAATACTACTATTGGACTGTAGTGTACTGTGGCATCACACTGCGCTTGTACACATGAGTAGCACCCCACACCATGTCGGGTGTGTGGCTGGAAAGATGTTGTTTTGACCTTTTATGTGAAGCGTTTCTATGTCGTGCGTGATGACTAGCAAGGTGCGGATATCGTGCTATGGGACGCAGCGCGTTGGATGATGAGACAGTCGCGCAGTTTTATGGTTTTCGGTATGCTTGTTGCTCTGCAGGTCCCTTAATGGGATAAATGATCTAGTCTGCTTAGCTGGTTACTGCACTGGGTTGTCCAACTATGCCACTTACTGTGGGGTCCATGCACCTACTCCAGCTTCTGATACCTGCTTGAAGATAGACTTTATAATGACAGGGATTGACCTTGTAGGAAACAATAGCATGTTTAGCTTTAAGATGCTCAGTATCTGCAGGATGGTTTCTGATCATTCTCAGATTAATGAGATCATACATTCATGTAGTTTCTCGGGCTCAACTGAGAATGAGAGAAGCACAATCCTAACTTTTCTTTAGGAAATAAAATCAGATGTCTAGGAGATGATAAACATTTTGGCCTTGCTCCCAGTCCTTTTTGGTGTGCTTAGTAACACGACCTCCTTCAGAGTGATCATTTCACAGTCTTTGTCCTCGGGTCTCTCACACCGCATGAGTAGATCTGGGCAGCTCACTGCAGGCAGGTTCCAGCTGTAGGAAGACTGGACTTTAAACAACAATTTCCTGTAGCTAAAAGCTATTTCCTGGCACTTTACCTCAACAGGTTTACATACACAACACCACAGCCATAGCATGCCCATTCAAACAAGAAGTAACACTCCCATCCCTTTTGCCATTTGGCATTGTAGCTGTAGGTGTGTACAATTTGCAGCAGTGTTGAACATACAAACAAATTGATCATATCACCAGGCACATACTATCCACACATATGGGAAGCTGCATATAAGTATCTTGCACAAGGCGCCTCTCTGACTTCAGAGACCTCTCCACGTTTTTGTTTAATCTCCTGAAAGGGATGGGTTCTAGCATTTTTAAGCAACACCTTTATGTTCGAGGCATGTGGGCTGCTGAATTCATATCTGTGCACAGATCGCCGCCTAGTGTTGGGTCCGGATGATTGCACATTGTTGTCCTGGAAGAGTCTTCGAAGTATCACGAGATAGGTGGCTCCTTCCCTGGACTACAGTGCGCATGGGCATCCTCTCCATCCTCAGATTGTTTTTTTCCGCCATTGGGTTTGGATGTGCTTATCTTAGCTCAAGTTAGGAAAACTTTCTTTAAGGCCAAAAGCCTTTAGGTATCGTCAGTATTGTTTGCGTTCGGTATCGACAGACTATTATCCTCGTTCTCGGTCTTGTTCACACTTCTTGGACCTAGTACTCGGTCCGAACATCGATCGACGTTCGAGGATGGAATCGAGGACTCCCTTCAAGAGATGTCCTTTATGTCATGCAAAATATCCACACATCGATGTCCATCCGGTGTGTAACAAATGCTTATCACCGGATCATGATGAGTCAAGGTGTATGGCCTGCGCCCGGTTCCGGTCGAAGAAAACACTTCGGAATCGAAGGGCGGCTAGATTGGAGGCCAAACAATCGGCGCCTAACCCGGTTAACATATTCAGCACCGAGGATGAGGAAGTCGAGAGCGTCGAGGAGATAGACTCGAGCCATGCTTCGGAGCATGAATCCCAATCTGACGACGATGATGAGGTGATCTTCGAGGACGAAGAAGTCGTCGACGAGGTAGGAGACGACGATGAGGCCCTTGGGGCCGAGGAAGATAGCTCGGGCGAGGAGCTAGGCCAATCCGTCGATGCGGAGGCCACAGTCTTGACAAGGCTCAGGTCGAGGGATCGCCTGCGGGCCTTACCCAAGATCAGTCGGATCGTTCTACAGCCCCGCCTAAAGGCCCGGCTTCGAACATTTCACAAGAGCCAATACCGTTAAAAAAGACTGGATTCGATTCTGTGAAACCAAAACCAGCACAGGTCGCATCGAAACCGAAAGTGCAACTGGTTCAAGTCGGATCGAAGGCATTGAAGCCCTCCAATCCGTCGACACAGAAAAGGGACGTCGGAGCCGACCAAAGAAAGAAGGACTTCGGTACAGAGAAGACGAAAAAGAGCTTCGGCACCGAGACACAGAAGAAGGCCCTCGGTCCAGAGAAGACGCAACGGCCTATGGCACCGAAGGTTGGAGCACCGACCACCAAGGTCACGGTGGTCGATCTGACTACGTCGACACCGAAGAGTGCGGCGACTGCCAAAATATCGAATCCACCAGGCGTCGATCCCAAACTTCGGATCGAGAACCCGAAAGCTGGGAAGAAACCGGAGACCGTGTCCAGGCCTGTCTCCAAAGAGCCTATCGGTTCCAAAGCACCGTCTGCATTCACATTGCAACAGGTGTCGGAGTCCCTACAGCGCATCAGGGAACGGGCAACCCTCGAACCAAGAACGGGCCCCGAACCACACAAAGTCGCTAAAGCTCACTCGGCGCCGGCGCCGATCAAGTTTGGATTGCCGCCGCCAGGGGCACCGAAGATGTTCGAACTTCGGAGGAGTCTCCAACCAACGCAAACGGTGCCAACGGAACACACCGATGTCGAGGACTCGCAGGACCAGTTTATCGACGCCGACACTGGTAGGCTGTTGTTCCGCAAGCGGAGAATTGTTCCAGAGAAGGCTCTGGACTCCTACAAAATTCCAATAAAAAGGAAACTGGCATCAGGTTCAACGCCAGTGCTTGTAGAAACCTTCCACACCTCTCATCAGGAACCACCATCCTTTTCTCCTACACACTCGGACCAGGATGCAGGAGAGGGCTATCTTGGGGATTATGCCACTTATCCTGTGGATAATGACACTGATGACCAACAGCAAGACCAAGATCAAGCATGGGGAGACCCTACTGACCAAGGTGACCCTCAAGATGCTCCTGACACTCATCTTTACAATATCAAACCATCTCCCACTGAAAATACTGCTGCTTTTAACGCCCTCATTGAAAGGGCAGCTGCCAATCACGGAGTTGAACTCCATTCGGACTCTGTGGAGGAGGATTTCTTGGTGGACACATTCTCCACGTCGGAAAGAACGGTCAAGACTCTACCAATGCTAAAAGGGGTTCTTAAACATGCTAAGGACATCTTTAAGGAAACCACCAGGGCACGGGTATTAAACCCCAGAATAGGAAAAAAATACAAACCTGCACCCGGAGACCCCATGTACATTAGGGGTCAATTGCCGTTGGACTCCATGGTAGTTTCTAATGCTCGCAAAAGGGCTAACTCGCAGACTACCGGTGATGCTCCTCCTCCGGACAAGGAGTCCAAAGTGCTAGAAACATCAGGCAAAAGGGTAGCGGCACAAGCAGCGAATATCTGGCGCATTGCCAACACTCAGGCACTCCTGGCCCGATACGACAGGTCATACTACGATACACTAGAAACACTGCTAGAACACCTACCAGATGAATACAAAGATGGAGCGTCCATCAAATGCGCACTGGATGCAGCTGACACTGCAGCAAGGGCAATCAACACTAGTGTAATGTTGAGGAGACACGCATGGCTGAGGATATCGGGCTTCAAACCTGAGATTCAAAATAATATCTTGTATCAGCCAGCCAACCCAGACTTTTTATTTTGCCCCGAGGTTGACACCACACTGGAAAAGATTAAAAAGGACACTGAAACTGCGATATCTATGGGGGCTCTACAGTCGCAGCAGTTTTGGAGTGGCTCCTTTCGTCGCCCCGGGAATAGAGGAGCAGCTACAGGTCAGGGGTCCCAGCAGCAGTACAGTAAAGGAGGTACCCAGAGTACCTATAATAAAAACAATAGGGGTGGATATCGTGGATCCAGCACCAAAGGCAGAGGACAAGGACACGGCAACACCAGGTCCTCCGCCAATAACAAACAGTGACGTCTTGTCGCTGCCCCCAGCCCACATAACACCGGTCGGGGGGAGACTCCAACAGTTCCTGCCAGTCTGGAGATCCATCACCACAGACAGGTGGGTCAGAGAAATTGTCCAGTACGGTTATTGTCTGGAATTAACATCCAGTCCACCCAACATACCACCAAGACACCGTCCTATGTCCGCAGAGCACTTGACATTATTGCAGCAAGACGTACTAAGTATGCTGCAAAAAGGAGCCATAGAGCTCGTGCCTATGGAACAGCGGGGGTCAGGGGTTTACTCTCTGTACTTCTTAATCCCAAAAAAGGACGGGTCTTTACGACCTATACTAGACCTCCGCCCACTCAACCAATACATGCTGTCAGAGCATTTTCATATGCTCACCCTCCAGCAGGTTCTGCCGTTACTCAGTCAGGGAGACTTCCTCGCAACACTAGATTTAAAGGATGCGTATTTCCATATACCCATACACCCATCACACACAAAATATCTCAGGTTCACTCTTCAGGATCAGCATTATCAGTTCAAAGTACTCCCTTTCGGAGTAACAACAGCGCCCAGAGTCTTTACCAAGTGCCTGGCGACAGTGGCCGCACACTTAAGGAGACAGCACATTCACGTCTTCCCTTACCTGGACGACTGGCTTGTTCAGGCAAAGTCAGCCCAGCAGTGTGCCAGCCACATATCCCACACCATTCACCTTCTTCACAGTCTGGGATTCTCACTGAATTATCCAAAGTCACATCTCCTACCCGCCCACGTACGGCAGTACCTGGGCGCCACTATAGACACTCTGGCTGCCAAAGCTCAGCCAAATTTAGCGAGAATCAACAGCATGCAACTGCTGATAAAAAAGTTCAGACCACAACACTCCCTTCCAGCGCAAGTATTCATGCAGTTGATAGGCATGATGGCCTCCTGCATCTTCATAGTCCCGCACGCGAGACTACATATGCGCCCGCTTCAGGAGTGCTTGGCACGTCAATGGAACCAGACTCAAGGACAGTTGAAAGACCTAGTGTTGGTGAGCGGTCGGGCATACAACTCTCTGCATTGGTGGAATCCACACAACCTTTAAGGGCCGACCGTTCCAAGAGCCTGTTCCACAAATAATACTGACGGCGGACGCGTCTCTCCAGGGATGGGGAGCTCATGTACTCAATTACACAGTGCAGGGACTATGGACAACACAGCAAAAGAAGATGCACATCAACCTTCTGGAACTGATGGCAATCTTCCTGGCAATGAAGGCACTTGTGCAACAAAGTCGTGTTGATCCGAACGGACAACATGACTGCCATGTACTACATACAGAAGCAGGGAGGAACACACTCTCCACAGTTGTCTCATCTGGCTCAGAGCATGTGGAAGTGGGCCATTCAGAGGAACATATTCCTCATGGCGGAACACCTCCCGGGCAAGGACAACCAGATGGCGGATCTGCTCAGCAGACACAGCCACCAAATGCACGAATGGGAGCTACATCCATCAGTACTCCAACCGTACTTCCAGCAGTGGGGTCATCCAGAGATAGACCTATTCGCCACAAGGGAAAACGCAAAATGCCAAAGCTTTGCCGCCAGGTTTCCGCATCCACAGTCGCAGGGCAATGCGATATGGATGAACTGGTCAGGCAGATTTGCGTACGCTTTTCCCCCAGCGCCATTAATACCGCTAGTGGCACGCAAACTACGGCAACACTCGATGACACTCATCCTGGTTGCTCCAATGTGGGCACGCCAGCCATGGTACACCACGTTACTAGAACTGTCCGTGGTGCCCCCTCAAAGACTGAGGCTAACACCCAAACTTTTAACGCAGAACCATGGCGAAATTCAGCACCCAGATCCGCAACAGCTGAACCTGGCGATCTGGCTCCTGAAGTCTTAGAGTTCGGCTACCTGAACCTGCCTCCAGAATGTATGAATATCATAAAGGAGGCCAGGAGACCCACGACCAGAGCTTGCTATGCGGCTAAATGGAAAAGGTTTGTCATTTACTGTAAAAACAATGACATTAATCCGCTGGATGCATCCATTCAGAACATCATCTGTTACCTGTTACACTTATACCGATGCAATCTGGCATACAACTCCATCCGTATACATCTGACCGCAATAGCGGCCTATCTTCAGAATAGGCAGCACCTCTCTTTATTCAAGGTACCTGCCATCAAAGCCTTCTTAGAGGGACTCAAAAGAGTAATTCCTCCAACTCTCCTACTGGCACCGGTGTGGAACCTGAATGTGGTCCTCACCAGACTGATGGGTCCACCTTTTGAACCTCTACATTCATGTGAGATTCAATTCCTCACCTGGAAAGTAGCCTTCTTAGTGGCAATCACTTCGTTAAGAAGAGTTAGTGAACTCCAGGCACTAACCATTCAAGAGCCATTCATACAGGTTCACGCAAACAGAGTTGTACTACGTACTAACCCCACTTTCATGCCTAAAGTGATATCGCAGTTCCACATGAATCAAACTATTGAACTGCCTGTTTTCTTTCCAAATCCAGAAAATGTCGCGGAGAGACTGCTCCATACACTAGATGTAAAGAGGGCCCTCATGTACTATATAGAGAGAACACAGGACTTTTGGAAAACAAAACAACTGTTCGTTGCCTTTTCCCCACAACACAAGGGCAACGCCATTTCCAAAGCAGGGATAGCCAGATGGATCGTTAAATGTATTCAAATCTGCTATGAAAAAGCTAAACGCACATTAACGATTCCTCCCAGAGCCCACTCAACACGCAAGTTAGGGGCGTCCATGGCTTTCCTAGGGAATATTCCTTTAGAGGAAATATGTAGAGCAGCCACATGGTCAACTATACATACATTTACAAAACACTACTGTGTAGATGTACATTCAAAACAGCAGGCAGCTGTAGGACAGGCTGTTCTCAAGACCCTTTTTCAGACTGCTGCAGCTGGCACGGGCAGCCGCCGCTAATGGAGGGACTGCTATATAATCTATGCACAGATATGAATTCAGCAGCCCACATGCCTCGAACTGAATATGCTACTTACCAGTATGCATCTGTTCTTGGCATGTAGGGCTGCTGACATTCATATCGCCCACCCTCCTCCCCGGCGCCTGTAGCGGCTGCAGCACTCAGAATTACTGTATAGCATGGTCATCACTTACGTATCTACTCCATCACTGCCACAATGGCGAAAAACAATCTGAGGATGGAGAGGATGCCCATGCGCACTGTAGTCCAGGGGAGGAGCCACCTATCTCGTGATACTTCGAAGACTCTTCCAGGACAACAATGTGCAATCATCCGGACCCAACACTAGGCGGCGATCTATGCACAGATATGAATGTCAGCAGCCCTACATGCCAAGAACAGATGCATACTGGTAAGTAGCATATTCAATTTCAATTATAAGGAAATACATGAAAGGTCAAATATTATCTATATCACATTTACTTTTGTACAGGTATGTGTGGGGACTACAGAAGGTGCCTTTTTTGATGACTTCCAGGCAGACCAGTTGTTTGGATGCCTGTGAAGGGTGATGCAGAAGATGAAGCGGTAATAGTTTTGTATATGACTAGGGCAGTGCTGTTGCCTGACTGCATGTGCATCAGTGTGTGTGATTAGAACCCCTGAAGATAGCGGGCCAGCGCTTCCAGATGCGCCTTTCAGTGGGGCATCGCTGAAGGTCTTATGCCTTACCCTGCCTTTTCCAGCTGTGGGGGGCCTGACTGCCCCTAAAAATAAGGGATGATAGAGATCAGCTGGCGACCCCAGCCTGACAGGACTGATTAGACACAAGGGGGTCTAAAGGCTAGACTTTCAGGCACCATCGAGCCAGCGGCACACAGAGTCCCTGTGGCTATCGACATCACACAGCGCGTCTTCACCAGGTGCAGAGATGCTAAAAATGAGCAGGAGTTGCTGGACCTGCAGTTCCCTAGTGGGCTGTAAGTGCATGATGCGCAGCAAGTCACCACTAATAGCTCCCTTGGGGATGAGTTATTGGCAGACTGTGTGAGGAGTGAATGCACACTCCAAATGAAGGCTTCCTTGGCAGTTGTCAACCAGGGATCAATGGCATAGCGTAAAGAGGTTGGTGACCCCCAACATGGATGTTCGGGAATCTACTGCCACCACCACCTGAACAGGTACACAACCTAGAGTGGATGTAGTGCACGTCTCAGGTAGAATTGAGGTGCTTGGCTCTGTGATGAATTGTAAAGTGTAAGACGAGATGATACCGGACTGGTGTGAGTGAGCCACCGGACTGGTGTGAGTGAGCCACCGGACTGGTGTGAGTGAGCCACCGGACTGGTGTGAGTGAGCCACCGGACTGGTGTGAGTGAGCCACCGGACTAGTGTAAGTGAGCCACCGGACTACTGTGGGTGAGCCACCGGACTACTGTGGGTGAGCCACCAGACTAGTGTGAGTGAGCCACCGAACTAGTGTGAGTGAGCCGCTATTTATGTTAGTGTAGACCTGTATAACTGAGTGTATGCAGCATGTACCCAGCTTTGTGTAGAGCTGTAGTTAACAGCGGCTGTAAATAAACTTCTGGGCATGGTACCCAGCCAGCGTTTGGCAGCATTTTATTTAGGCGATACGCGACAGAGGATTTTCTGGGACTTCCAACCGCAATGAAGTCAAGTAAATTTACACTACGCTTTTTAAATATTTTAACTCCCAGACCTCAAAGAAGCAGCTTCTTTGCAGGCATAGCCAAAATTAGACCCACAGGAAGAGGAGTGTCACCAAGAGGTCAGTGGTGCGAAGACTCGCATTTACTGCTTACCCCAGACAGCAAAAGAAAACGGAGCGTATTTGTGCCTTTAGAACGAGAACACCTAGGTAGGTATCGTTTCTCTTCGGATCGTCGCTCTGTTGCTTTTACCAGTTAGATGATTACTCTGATTAATAATTTAGGGCATTTTAATTGGTGGCCTGATAGCATTTTCTTTGTTGGTCATTTGGGTTGATCCTAGATTTCTGGGCTCTACTTTGAGCTCCAGGTTTTTATTAAAAATGTAAATGTCTTATTTTGACTCTAGAAGATTTTGTTGTACGGAGCATGACTGCCTTCGCACATTTTGTCTTGCTCCCATGCATGATGGTCTTCTTTTGAAAGTTGCAAGGGGGTAGTAGCAGTGCTTGTTTACTTGCAGCCTGCTCCTTACTCTGCATGCTGACTCCCTTTGTCTGTGGCCATGGTCCCTCTGAACAGATGTCGCCAGCGCTGGAGGTTGCAGTCTGCACAAGTGTTTCTATTGGTCCCCACATGGGACCCTACAGGCCTTTTGGGAGAGGGTTACAATCTTGTAAGAGATTTTTGTGCTTATGTGATGTCATAAGTATTCTTGGCACTCCACTGACAGGGATTCTTACTTTTGATAGATGTTTTTCTTTAATGAATAATGACAAAGTGACATTTGCATTTGTTGTCACATGTAGTTAGATGAATCTATTTTTGGGACCTGGTGAGGATAATGGTAAAGTCAGATATGTGTAAAACCATAGACTCGTGAGTGGGTTTATTTTCTTTCTCACATCACTGGAGCTGATTAAATCTGGAACCCTAAATAGTTTTCGCTCTTACTGTTCAGTGGTGCCCTCTTCTAATGGGACACAAGCATTCACAGATCATCCGCTTATATGTAATAATTCAGTTTGGGGTTTTCTGATAACTGAAAGATACCTGTATAAGGTCATGTTATCTGCATTTGTATGGAACGTTCAGTCATTGCTCTGGCATCATAGCACTTTCTTAATCAGGACACCCACTCGGCGGGATCTGGGAGTGCCATCGATTGATTGCAAATGTTGTTAGTGTCTGACGGTGTGTGGTTAGGAGAACATTTGTTCAGTGCTTGGTTCAGAAATGGTTGGTGTGAAGGTAAAGTGAGTTCCATCAATGAAAGATCTTTATTATGTTCTATATATATAAGTGCGTGTGCTGAAGCACTTTAAAGGTTTTTTTTTCCTTTGGATTGGGTGGTTGTCCATTGTTTGGCTGGTGCACAGTGTGGAACATCGCAATTCTGATAGATAATCATAAAGCAATATTGTGCACATGAGGGTGTATTATGTTTGCACTAGACTTGAGTATTACAGGGTGTACATTGGTGCGGTATGTTACAGTGTTAGTTGTATTGGAGAAAGGAAGAGTTCTAAGTGGGACGGTGAACAGCCAGAAAAATGTAGAGCGAGCGAGTGAGTGAGGCTGGCACTCATTCCGGGAGTTTTGCTCTCACTGAAGGAAATTTGGAAAAGATTTGGTCCAAAGGGTGCATTTACACCTCACTTCTGAAAGAATTTTGCCAATACGGTAGACGTTTCTTAAGTCGTTCTGTATGGACGCTCATGAAATAATCGCATGTTTCAAGGGCTTCCCACTGTGGCTGCTGTTTCAAGGATGTTCAAGAAAGGAGTCACTCGTAAAGAACATTTTGGAAAAATTGGGACACGTTCATTTTAAAGAAAAGAAATCAACATTGGCTAAAAATGCTATATATTTTACAAGCAGTTATGAAGAGGCACTGATGCACAAGAAAAGGTTCATCTTTTTTTCAATTATCCTTTACTTATCTGCATCCTTCTATTTTCCATGTATCTATTCATGCATCATTCATATATCCTTTCCATCGTTCTTTCTTTATCCAATCACGCATACACCCTTTTCTCCTTTCTTTCTTTCCTTCTCTCAAGCCATCAATCATTACATTCTCATCATCCGTCCATCCTCCTTCTCTCCATCCTTTCTTCTTTCTCATCCATCCACCCATCCTTACTTTTCTCCATCCTGCTTTGCCTACTCCACTTTTCTAACCATCCATCCATCCATCTCTCCTTCCTTCTCTTCATCCATCCACCTTTCCTGTCTTCCTTCATCCACTGATCCATCTAGCCATTATTCGCTCCAACTTTGTCCCCATTTATCTTTCTCTCCATCCACCTACCCTTTTTTGTCTTTCTCTTGAGTCATCTATTTTTCTCTCCATCGGGGTCAGATTGGGATTGCGGGCAGTTGGGCATTGGCCGGTGCTTCAGGGGCACCTGTGGGCTGTTTTTTTTGGACCTCTGTAAACCAGACTGAGAGACTTCTTGTCTTCCCCAGTCCCCGCCGGGCCTCTGTAATGCGGCGTCAGCATCACAGGCTCTCTCCTGACCTGCTGTAATTTGAGACTGGGGCCTGGTGTTGCTCTGGCCTTTGGGGCATTCTCGCCTCAGCCCCCTGCCTCGTGGGGCCTGCCTGTCCAGAGCAGTGTCACCCCCTGCGGGGCCATGGTCTTCAGGTTATGGGGAGGATGTGAATATGCAGGGGCCTCCATGGGGGGGGGGGGGGGGGGGCAGAGGAGGAGGTGATTTTGTGGTCGTAGTGCCGTTCTCCCCTCATGCTATGGTGGGTTGAGGGGGGGGTAGGAGAAGCGGCCAGGTGTTGTGACCACAGCCCCAGTGTCTTTTAGGCCTTTTTGGGAGTGCCAGACTCAAATAATTGGGTATGGCATTGAGGTCATTCCTGAAGCACTGCCCAAACCGTGTGCCTACAAAAGTACAGAGTGCAACAATGTCCGTGCTGTAAACGAGCATTAACGACAAGGCTTGAAGTAAATGAACATTACAATACATGAAGATGTCAGAGAGGCCTAAAGTAAGTGCACTCATGTGGCAAAACCAGATGGGCCCCCCCTGATTGAGGTTAACTGAGTAAAGCTGAATTAAGTAGAGTATTATATCATGAACTGAACGTCACCTGAAAACCGTGAGCAAAAAGACAAGCTTCCTAGGTCTAATGATCATAGGCTCCTGTGCTGTCAGACAGGAAAGATGTTATGCAGCCATAGAAGCTTTAAAATATTTAATCTAGCAAATCTTTCTAAAAAAAATTAATCTAATAAGACTAACCAGATGGTGATCCATGAAAGGGACGATCCGGGAATGTGGCCACTTTTTTGGTGAGTGCCCGGGCCAAATTGTGATCTCTATCCGACTCCATCCATACTTCTGTTCATCCATACACTTTTTTATCCATCATCGGTAAATCCTTCTTTTCATCCATTAATTTCTCATTTTTTTCTCTTAATCCCTCCTTCCCTCTCTTCCTTCTTTTTTGTGCTCTTCTGTATTATTTGTTCCACCTTTCTCCACGGCTCAGTTATTGGTCTTTATGAGCTTCTGTCTGGAGTGTTTGGAGACCAGTTTCGTCTCCCACTACACTGGAGGGAGAAATAAACAACAATGGAACGAGGGCAAGAGCAGTGAGAGGAGGGTGTGTGTGGGGAGGGGGGGGGGGAGTCATAGCGCCCTTGTATGATGTAGTATTGTTGGATCAAATTTGCTGTTGAGATTTTGATGATGGCCAGTTGAGCCATATCGGAATTTTAGTGTGTGTGTGTGCGTGTGTGTGTGTGTGTAAAGTTCTGTCTGCTGTGTACCGATTGGATGAATCATAGTTATTAAAGGCAATTCGTAAGCTACATGCCACTGAATGCATGTGGGGTGTTGTCAGTTAAGGCCTATAAAGAGTTGAGTTGCCTGGGAGAATGGTATGGCTTGCAGTACACTGCATTGCATGATCTAGAATCATCAGACCCATAGTTTGTGGTGCAGCAAAGCATACAGTGTAAAACCTCTGCAGAGTTTCGAAACCGGTATTGCATAAGGGCTGTACACGAAAATGATAATTATGTGGCATGGCAGCCTTTATGTAGGTGATGTTTTTCTAAAGCACGTTGGGGTTTCGTTTTCTAGCAACCTCACAAGACTCGCTGACCCCTTCAAGGCCACGCTCTTATTGCTCAATATCCTTGGCTGAGAGCTGTTTTGCAAAACACCTCTCCTCCCCCTCCCGCCCCCCCCCCCCCCCCCCCCCCCCAGAATACCAGGAAATACCACAAGATATTTGATTCCTGAATGTGTGTCCCACATCTTCCTTGTTGGCTCCGGAAATGCAATTTTCAGATTTTGATTTTTAACGCAACGTTGAACTTAAGACACGATTCCCAGTGCCACATTTGCATTTCTTATACTTTTGGAGAAGCCATGATCTTTTTTTGAATAACATTTGCCAGGAATAAGTGAAACTTCTGCATCCACGACTTTGAAAATAAACGTTTTAATTCGAAAAGAAACTGAGACTATTTCTGTATTTGTTCTTATTTATATTAAATTGTAATATTTCTTTTCATCTGGTTACAATAAAGGATGCAAGTGAAATATACTGTTCAATGCAGAACGCTAGGCTGACCTGAGCACCCTCTTTCTGTTGGATCCCTTGACATTTTTGGCATGCTTTTCATAAGGGAGGAGGGGCAGATAAACTAGATGGGGGCGTGTTGTCTACTTTGCTCAAGATGGCCTTGCTGCCATTGTGATTTCCTCCATTTTTAAATTTAAGACCCCCATGAGCCATTTGTACTAGAAAAGCACAACTCACACACTGTACAGCCTTGGGATCGGATTACTTTTATAAGGAAAAAAAAACCTTTAAGGGTGTCTGTTGATATTAGACATTGGGGTTAAGCAGTCGAATGGAAAGTTGCTCAGATAACCCGAACGAGTTACCTGCAATAATATATAGGGAGTGTTTGGGTGCTTGCATCTGGGTTAAGGGCTTTCACTGCCTCCAGCAGAGATGGCCATTTTAGGTCTAGGAGGGCTGTATCTGATGTCAATATTCAGAATAATCGCATAAGTTAGATCTGCGTACAATGAACCTTAGTGAAATTAGTTTGTATAGTCTGCGGTTATTCTCAAACGCTGTGGGTCTCATTACGAAGTCTGGCGGAAGCGTCCGACCAGCATTCGGAGGCTATCCACCTTACATGGTACGTTTACAGTCCGACCGTCGTATTAGGATGACGGCGGTCAGAGTTAAACCTGCACGGGAATTCCGACGTGGTTCCGATGGGCTAATGGAGTGCCTCAAAAAGACCGCATAAGCCCTTAATGATGATTTGTTTCGCCGTCGGGATTATAATGTCGGTTTCCAACAGCCATTCTATGTTGGCCTTTCCGACATGGAAAGGCTGTCAGAAATTAACATTGGGGGTCTCTAGCAGGGCCCCCTTACCCACTGGCCATCCGCAATGGGGTCTGGGGTGTGCACCGTATGGCAGGAAACGCAAGTTTAATCACACTTAACAGAGACAAAGGATAACAGAAAAGAGCAAATCTTGCAGTCAAGGATGCAAAAAGTGGGAAAATCAATAGATTTTATAATACTGCCCTCACACACCCGAGAGTGTCATGCTTCATCATTGGGCCGCATCATACACCAAGGTGCAGACCAACACCTTTGGTGGAGCGCAATTTTTTTGAGTGAATGATGAAAAAATGGTGGTGAGGGTAAAGTATAAAAGACAGAATAGTTAGAATAAACGCAAATTTGTGCTATTCAAAAAGAAAGACAACAGATAGTCTCTCAAAGTCAAGGGACCAAGGAAAGCAGAAAGAAATTTAAAACTGTCTAGGGGTTGACTTTTGTACTTTATTCATGTCAACCTCTGGCAGGGTTAAAATGAAAAGGATGGGGTCTCTAGGGCAGGTAACGACCCTATAATCCCCCTGCTAAAACCAACATGTTTCTGCCAGCTATTCGTGTGCCCAGCCGGGTCACTCTGGCATTCGTCAGGGTGTTGGTCCCTATGTTGTACCCCTTGTCGAGTACTTATTACCTTGGATGTTCGGGACAATATACCCGTCTCGCTCTTTTTTAGGAAATTCCAAGAGGAGGAACATATCTATAGGAGGAAGAGGAAAACAGTGGATAGTCATTCCCTCCAAACTTCTTATTCTAAAAAAATGAAACATCATTCTATGTCCCACGCATCCATCATATGCGAACCATGTTATCACACTACAGCCCATTAACCAGCACACCCAGTGATCAGCTGTGGAAAACACTCGCACACAGACCCCCCCACACAACTGTTTTGTGGGTATACCGAGTCATCTTTTTGTTTATGTGTCCTGGTAGTGATCAGAACCACACTCACACGATATTGCTAAAACCATGCTCTGTATAATACTAAAAACTGTGTAATCCCCCATTTTCTCGATCTCTCTCACCCCTTCTGTGTGTCCATCTCTACATAAAACGTAGACATACTCACAAGGTTTACGAAAATTTTTCTAAACCCGGGGCTGCGGGGGCGGGTGCTCTTGTAGTCACACTCTGCATAAAACAAACATAGTCAGTGTCTCCAAGCAAAAGACTCATTTATATACCACAGAGACTCTTATTTCGAAATCGCTTCTTTTGAAAAGGAGAGATCAAATGCGTAATTCAGGTGCCTGCCACATCCTACTGTGTTCCGGGCGGTGGTAGAAAGACTGTAAAACCAACTACCCAGTACTCCTAGTATTTGCGGTTTTCTCAACCCCACCCAGACTCTCCTTTCGAGCGGTCAAAGCCCTTAACTGAATGCAAATAGAGCGTTACTTATACTCGCGCATCAAGGAATCAATAAACGCTTACTACTCCAAAGAGGCACCCGTTCCTTTTTCCCGCCGTCAGTCCTCTGCCGATATGTTACGCTCCTCTCGTGTCCTTTTTAAACACAGGGGAACCTTGTTTCCGTGTGGACGCTGTTAATCCCGCCCCTTCTGTTCATTGGCCAATCCCCTCGCTGTGTCCCTGACATAGAAAGAGGCCTTCTATATGCTCTCTAGCCCGGTTGTTCTCAAGGCGGCCATCTTTGAATTTCTACCATGCAAAGTAGTTAACAACAGCAATGGTTAACCACATGGTGTTTCTCTCGGTTATGAAGGGATGGCGGGGTAGGGTTTTTACATACTCTTATTTTATTCATACTCACGAGTGTTAAGCTTATAATGTCCTCATCATATGTGAGATAGCAGTGGATTCAGAGACTGAGATTTTATTTTCTTCTAAATTCCTTTCAACGCAGTCAGTACAGATCTTATATTCATTACATTATATCCGGTCTTATTTTGTGATACCATACAGCTGGAACCAAGGGATTCCATCATTTAATCCTAAGGTATGGCTTTTCACCCGCTCAACCCATCTCTGTTCTCTTAGTAATAGGAAGCTTGAAGTGTCACTCACATTCTGCGGGATAAAGGGTTTGTCCAACACTATCCACCTAATGTCTTTCTCATCATGTTTTTGCTCTAGAAAGTGGGCAGTAAGTTTCGTATTGGATTTACCACACCGAATTGTGCTCATGTGTTCTAGAATTCGAACTTTTACTTTTCGTGTGGTCATGCCCACATATAATAGATTACATGGGCACCTCAGCATGTAAATGTCATTTTCAGTGTTACATGTGGTGTGCTGTCTCAGTTCCCGTGGACTTCTCAAACCAATGTCAATATTTTTCCCATTGATTGACAAGGGGCAGGCTCTGCACGATCCACAGGCATAATGCCCAACAACCGGGGGCAAAAAGTGTGCGCCCATACCTAAGTTACTCATTTCTCTTGATGGTCTCGGACGAGTGTTTACGATAATATTCTTCAGACTGGCACTCTTCTTAAAAGCAAATAAAGGGACGGGTTGGTTCAGTCCATTTGAATTGAGAATCTGCCATTTCTTATGGATGATTTTTTTAAGGTTGTTTGAAATTGTATTATATGTGGTCACGCAAATACTCCTGTCCGTGGTCTCTCTCTGATTAGTCTCCAAGAGAACCTCCCTGTTGCAATTCCTTGCTCTTTTTTGGGCCTTTTTAATTACACCCTCAGGGTAGTCCCTACATCTTAACTTCTCACTCAGGAGAGTTGCTTCCTTTTTGTACTCTTCCACATGCGAACAGTTCCTGCGAAGACGCAGGAACTGTCCATAGGGAAGATTCTCTCTCAGGGTCCGTGGGTGGAAGCTCAAAAATGATAGTAAGTTGTTCCTATCTGTATCTTTGTGGAACACACTGCTAATCAGGCCCCCTCCCTCGGCTTTGATATTCAAGTCGAGAAAGGGGAGAGTATTGTTCGTGATTGATCCAGTGAAAAATAGGAAAGGATTTCTCAAATTAAGCCAAGTTAGGAAGTTCTCAGCCGAGGCCCTATCCCCCCGCCAGATTATCAAAACATCATCTATATACCGATGCCAACCCCTTATGTTGTTAAAAAAAGGGTTGGTCGGTTGATAGATGACATCTTCCTCAAACTTTGAGACATACAGACAGGCCACGCTGGGGGCACAAGAGCTCCCCATAGATGTTCCGTGGGTCTGTAGGTAGAACGTGTCTTCAAACTTAAAGAAGTTCTGAGTTAGTACCATCTCTAGTAGGCAGAGAATAAAAGCTCTTGGTGTCTGAAAAGCCCAATCTTCCGAAAACAGTATGTTTTCAATCACCCTCAGGGTTTCTTGTTGGGGGATGTTGGTATATAGGGATTCTATATCCAACCCTATCAACAGATCTTTTTCTACATCAAACTCAAGATCTTTTATGAGGTTGAGTACTTCTCTAGTATCTTTCAAGTAGGCTGGCATCTTTTGAACAATTGGGCGCAGATAGAAGTCACAGAACTTGGACAAGGGTTCCAGAATTGAGTTAACCCCTGATACAATCGGTCTCCCCGGGGGCGGTCGCGTTGGTTTATGTACCTTGGGCAAGGTGTAAAAGTAAGGTACTGTTGGTTGATCCTTACTTAAAAATGCGGCCTCATTCTGGCTTATCCAATCATTAGATAGCGCTTCTTCCAAAACGGATGCAATTTTAATCCTCAAATTTTCTGTAGGATCCCTCTCAAGTATGGTATAGTTTCTCCTGTCATTTAGGAGGAGGAGACATTGTGCGTTATAAGTATCCAAGTCCTGAATAATTATCGCCCCGCCCTTATCCGCTGGTTTTATCACTATTGATTTCTCATTCTTGAGTTCTTGTAGGGCCTTGTTTTCCATTTTGGAAAGATTGAAAAATGGTCGTCTTGCTCCTTCTGCGTCCAATCGATCTACCTCTCTCAAGACTGCTTGTTCAAATACCCCTACTTCAGGTGGCAACTGGTTGAGAGTGGGGACAAAGGTTGACTTGTTTCTAAACCCTGTATCGCCTCCACTATTAGTAGTATCTTTTCCCTCGAAAAAAATTTTTAGTCGAATGTTTCGAAAGAAACCCGCTAGTTCACATTTAAGTTTGAAGTTATCGGGTTGATTGGTGGGTACAAAACCCAATCCTTTCGCTAATACTCTCTCCTGTGTTGGTGTAAGAGTTAGTTTGCTCAAATTCATGACCAGATCTATTCCCTGCTCGTGCTCGGTTCTCCTTCCCGGGCCATGCTGCGTGTGATCCTCTAATTCAAATCGTCCCACTGCACCCTCTGTGTTCTCTGTGCTCTCTGTCTCCCCCTGCCTCTCCCCCTGCCTCTCTCTATAAAAGGAGTGTAGTCTTTCTGGAAAAATTGTGGGGGGCCCATCGGTGGGTACATCGGAGGCCATCCAAAGCCCATTTGCGGTCCCTGTTGGTATGGTCGCATGTATCCTCTGGCCCAGCCTCTACCCCTGTATCTCGGTCTATAGTCGCTGTCACTACTCTCACTCCCTGAACTGGAGTGATCTGTAGCCGGACGAGTCTGATTCTTTTGTTTCGTTAGAATTTCTTTGTTCTTAATATATTCATCATTAATATAGGGGTAGACCTTCTCCCTTGAGAATTTCTTCAGGTCTTTTTGAAGTTTCTGGACTTTGGAATTAACCAAGTAGTCTTTATACTCATTGACTACTCTATTCGTCTCCTCTAGTTTCTTTTTGAACACAGAGATTTGAATCGATGCACCGTGTGGCAAGTTGCCTGCCACACGGTGCAGGGATGTTCACAAACATCAATTTTTCAATGGAAGCTTGTGCTGCAGGCCATTTCCGCCCACCGCACAAGCTTCCATTGGAAAACGGATGTTTGGCGGTTGCATCGTAATCATGTGGTTGGAACCGACGACCTATGGTCGAGCTATTCCAAACTGTAACATCCGCCCGACATCGTAATCAGGCCCTGTGTGTCAAGGTCTGTGTGTCAATATCTTTAGACACTCTCCTTTGCAGAGTCTTGTCTTCCTTTGTAAAATTTGTAGCTACTTTTTGGCTCCATGGTCAGTCAGTGTAGTGGATCATGTAGGCCCTAGCCCTCATTGAGTATATTTTTTGAAAACCGGAAAAAAATATGACCCTGATGCATATTCATTTTTCTCCCTATGTGTCAGGGTCATGGTTTGATTTTTGTGTTGGGGACCGCCACAGCTTGAATGGCGTTTCCCCGTGGAGGATGTAGTGATGTTACCTGTCCTAAATAGTGTGGGTGACCCTTGTTATGACCTGCCGTGCCAGTGGGAGACAGGCAGCCAGTTCAGAGGTTTTGCCACCAGAGAAACCGGAAGCTTCAAACCGCCCGTCCCCCTCCTCCCCACCTCTACATGAGGCGAGGCAATTGAGTTACATTGAGCAGGGTACTCCAAAAGATGCTCCGTCTTGTGAGATTTTGGATTTGCTCCAATCAAAAAGCAGATGCCCTCAAAATATATTGCCAAGCAGTGGAGTCCTTACTGCAAAGTAAGAATAGCTCCATTTCAGGCTTTGTTAGACACAAGTCTCACCTTGCTGTGCCAGCCCAAGTATAACCAATAACGTGGCACCATCCTCCATAAACTGAAGACAAAACATGCGCTTAAGCCAGTATTGTTGCAGGTAAATGAATTTGGTGATACCAAGTACCCTCCTCTGAGTGTGCAGCACATCAAATCTAAAACGAATATCGTTTTCTTCTAACTATATATTTTTTTATTATACAAATCATTGATTTGCTTAAAATATATACCCTGAATGCAGTTGTAAATTGTCAGATCCTGTTGTTTGATGACTCCCTTTGTTTTCCCAGACTCCAAGCCAAGCCTGTGGGATCTGGAGCTGGCAAATGAGATTGCATCAGTCAACCAGCGACTACCGCGCAACGGGTTCGAGGAGATGATCCAGTGGACAAAAGAAGGGAAGCTTTGGGAGTTCCCCATTAACAACGAAGCAGGTTTGTGGGCCAATGGACACTGTTTACTGTGCGGGACAGGCTAGTGTCCCTCATAAATGGATGCCGCACAGGTACCTTTGTGTCATCCACGGTCCACAATAGAGGCTCTTTGAGGGTGAAAGTCAGACCAGTGTCTGCAGCATGGTTTGTGTATCATTTATTATCAGGGGCCATTATAAAATGCCCAGCATTTCATCCCTTCTTTAACTTCTTTGGCTTAAAAAGCATCATAGCAAACGTGAGTGTACAGGTGTATCAGAGTGACCCATCTCTTGTGCCTGATTCTCTCTCCAGCGTGCAATGTGCCCTGAGAGGACATCAGTTCACATTCACACCTCTAGATGACTGTTGAAGTGCAGTATGGGCAGAGATTTCCTCTCCTGCTGGCTTGCATTGTCGCTCTCTGGCTTGGAGACTGGCTGCCATGTCACACAGTTCCACCAGATTTCATTGAAGTTGATTCAGAAATGCGTCTTGTGATCACATGTGAACACATGCAAGCGTTTGACTTCCTAAATAGTTTTGTGGCATTTGTTTATGAAAAGATTAACATAAGGTTCTTTAGACAAACAGTAAGTTACTGTTGAGAAAAATAAGTAGATGCCTGTATGAAAGATCATTATGAAGGAAAACAGTCTCATATATATGAACACAGCCCAACAGTCTGCATGTGTTAACATAAAATTAAACTTTGTATGTTTTAATGATATGATAGACTTAACCTACAAAATGGCTTTGTGGGAACAGAAATTTTGCAACGCCAATAAACCCCAAGGACGCATATAGAGGGGTTTGTGTTCATGGTGCTATCATTGTTTATTCAATGTTTCTGATTGTAGTTATTAATACATTTGTTAGATAAGCCTTAGCAAATCCGGAGCATTTAAGTAGTTTCTTTGAAAAACCGCCCTATATTCGCTTTCCTGCAATTAACCCACCTCATGTATTCTCCTCTTGCTACTAATACAATATTCTGAAGCTCTGTTCATTGCGCCAAAACCCTTGGAACCTATTGCATCTTTGGAGTAAACAAAGTAGTACGCGTTTGGGTACTCTTGTATACCCTTGTGAATTGGTCCCAGAACATCTACAGTGAGAAAGTTCACACACACCTAGTACAAACAGAAGGGATTGTGTCCACTTTGCAATGTTTACAAATAGGGACTTTTAGGTTTCCAGGCTGATTTACAAAGGCATTTATGAGGAGGTAAAAGAGTACTCCTGTAATCTACTTCCCATACTTAGTATTGCTGTTGTGAATCTGCTGCCCTTGTGTCTAAGTAAAAGTTAAATACATCCGGGGAAGTTCATGAAGTTTACCCAAGGGGTCATTGTTAAAGCCCTTTGTTAGTTGTATAGTTACGTTAATTAATTTGCCGTTCTCTTTTATTGTGAATTTTGGGCATCAAAGTAGATTTCATGATGTAAAGAGTTTCAACAGAATGTGTCTCACCTCAATTCAGAAATGCACAATATTTCAGAGATAAGGTTTCCAGTTAACTCCAAAGTGTAAAATGCAAACAATATGCTTAATTCTAAGAAATGTTTGACAGGTGTAAATATAATTAACAAATGTATGTCGAATCGGTGGAACTAAACAGTGCATGAACTGCCTTTCCAAACCCTCCCACTATTGGTGACTATAAAAGGACACCTCAAGCAGAACAATTCCCGTTTTACCAGTTTCATGCTACTGACGTCCAATGTGACTCTCTGGAGATAAAACTCACTGCTGAGTATGGGATACCCATCTGGATCAGTGGCGTAACAAAGGCCCTCGCAGTGCGGGAGGGCCTCAAGCTCCAGGGGCCCCCCACACCAGAGTTCCCTGGCATGACAGCTCCTGACTGAGTCCGGGGGGGAGGGGGGGGGGGGCTTCGATGTAGATTGCAGGCCCCCCCCCCCCCCCCAAGTTTCATTACGCTAGTAGATGTTGATATCGAGCCCCTGTCTTCAGTTGGGTGTGAGCAGGAGAAGTCTGGTAAAGATTGGTACACTCACCAGAGCAGAAACATCTGAGGTATGATAACTCATTTAATACCCATGGGAGAAGGTGAGACATTGTTTATCAGTAAGAGTCCCGCACAGTTTTTTAGGTCTCGTCTGACCCAGCGCATGCGCTGGTCCGGCTAGACTTATTGAGAGGGCTCCAAAAAGTGCTACCAGGCCAGCCTAGAGCTACAGTGCATGTGCGCGTGCGCGCGCACCGCGCTTTACCGCAATTACTTTCACTTTCGCTGCCGCACGGCCGCTTTGATGTTTGATCGTGATCGCGATCACTTTCACTTTTGCGGCCGAACGGCCGCTTTGCATAGCCAATAGGTCTCGCTTTTGGGACCTTATAAGTATTTAGTTATGCAACTGTTGCATGGCTAAACACTTATAAGGTCCCAAAGGCGAGACCTATTGGCTATGCCAATGCTTGTATTTCCTTGCGGAGTGTTGATATCTTATCTTTGAAGTTACAGTCCTATCATAAGCTTTGACAAGGCCTTGTGTGGACTCTTAAGTTCCTTGATCCCACCCCCTACTGCTCTCTCTGGCTTCTAATTGGTTTGATGGGCGCTTTGATAAGTAGGACTTCCTGGGGTGCTCATCTCACACAGGTCATGCATGTGAAGTATGGCTGCTGTGGATTTTCCCTGTGTGAGGGGCATGACACTGAATTAGACATGACACATGGTCAGATCAGATATCCATCTAAAGACTGCAGCATGCTCTCTTTTCCTTACAGGTGAATCATAGTTGAGTCAAGTGCTTAGTTTGTAAAAGAATGAGTGCCGGTGCTCAAAGCTCTGCTAAAAGTCTCGCACCCAGTGCTGTTAAATGATGCTGCACTCCATACTAAGGCTGCCTGTTCTTCCATCCACTTCAAACCTTTTTAATACACTATCAGATACTCCTAGCCCCTTCATCGCACTCTTACAGGTTCCTGCTTTCTCCCTTTCAGTTGTTGTTATCATCATTAGCTTTTTCGGTCTCTTTGCGTTGTTTTTTCTCTCCCTTCTCTTGGTAAATGTCTGATGAAGAAAAATAAGTGTTGGTCCCCAAATAATGAGTGCTGGTAGCCCCAACCCCCAGCACTAATTAAGCAGTGGTGGGGTCCTTAGGCACCCTCTTCCTATCGCTGTCTGGTTTGAGCATCAGGTGGAAGTCGATAGGCATTTTTAGGTCTCGCCTGAGACAGCGCTTTAGCGCTGCTCTGGCGAGACTTATAGTAAGCGACTTTTGGAAGTGGAAACGAGTGCATTTCAGGCCGCCAACTACAGTGCATGTGCTCCGGGCGCGCGCACCATTTGGCAGCCTGAAAGCATTCGTTTTCTTTCACTTTCACGGCCGCCCGCGAAAAGTGCTCACCATTTGCCAGCCTGCATTGCCTCTCTCCCCTACCCCCTCCCTTATCCCACTTCCTGCTTGTTTTAACCTTTGTATTTTTAAACTGAAGCCGCCCTGGTTACTATTGAAATTACTCTATTTTTGGGGATACCTCCGTCTTGTTGGAGGCTTTTTCCAGCTTTTGAAAGCAGCGCCACCTGGTGGCATAACATGGTTACAATCGAAGCTTTCCTAAATCCATCGAATCGTGCAGTAATCGCTAATGGTGCCTTGGCTTCTTCTATTTTTTATGTGGCAACAGTTGAGGAATGGTTCATTGTCAAATGTGAGTTCAGCAGTCCTCGTACAAATGCATGAGCCTTTTTTTTACTTGTGTAGTTTCCTTCATGTCAGGACATTACATGTCCTCCGTCTTAACCTCTGCTACTGAGAACCACTGACATTTTACTGACCGGACACTGAATAGTTGAGGAATTGTGTTCAACAAGATCAGAAATAAGTTTCTTTATTTTTTTGTTTTCCCTACAATATCTAGGGGCGCGCGGCGTCCACTGTGGGAAACCGCGTATCCGTGTTTCCGATCATCCAGACATTTGTATGGAGTTGTCCCACCTAGAAGTGCCCTCCTTACACGTTAAGCTCTTTTCAGCAGGTTCATGTCTCCCCCTTTGTCCATGTCCCTTGGGTTCCATGAAGCCTCAGCTAAATTACTCCAGATTGTGAGTTATTGATCTTGCAGCTAGTTTCAGCTCCGTCTCATTGATTGGGCGGGAGGTGGACAGCGATGGCTTAATTTTGGCGCCTCCATTTCTTCACATTGAGGCATGAAATATCGAGTCAAAGAAAAGTCCCTGTGGCACCGGATACTGATGCGAACGTACAGCCTTGCACTTAATGAAGATTAAAGTAATGGTACAGGCGCGAGACGCGGCCTCCACATCCACGGCTTCTTGGCCCACCGATCGCTTTGCATCTGGATGATGCACCACAGTCTTGCTTGACAGGCAGCCCTGTTACAGCCTCTGCGTTGCCCTTAATGTAAAGCTAAAGGACTTCTGTGGTACAGATCACCTAAAGTATTATCAACAGCCATGAGTGATGGCCATTGATTTAGCAGATCGATAACGGGAACATTTGTAGTAAGTCTTTTTGCCCTCGAGATGTTCACCCCTATAGCGTCGCCCCCATTGAATGTTTGTCCTAAGCGGGCCTCTGTAGCCTTCCCTTGAATTACCCCGAATTGTCTCATCGCCCCCTCCTCCCCCGCCCTCTGTCCATGGGTGAGGGTTCAGTGGGGGACTGTTCTGCCTGCCCTTCTAGCGGCATATTGTATCACAGGTGAACACTCTACAGAAATACCATTACTCGAGCAGCCCCCCACGTTTCACACAGTTTAAGGAAGGGTTCCTGTATCCGAGGGCTGTGGAGTCTTCATGGACAGTGGGGATTCCACCCCTTTACCCCAAGAGCTGTTGGGTTCTTCTTGCATCGTCCATGTCTCGTGTAACTGATGCGGGCCTTTGAGGGTCGCGTGCAATCTGCCACTAGGACAGCATTTTAATTCTGTTTTTGTGTCGCTCCTCCGTGTGATTCTTGGAAAGACATTTGGAACCCATCCTGGAAACGAAACTCGCCCTGGAGCCCGAAGGTCCTTGTCGGTCAAGGCTTGGCTTCGGGCTCTTGGGCTGATTGACGTTCCATGTGTAGGATGTATGTTGAGGGGCCCTCAGTCAAGGCGATGAACCCTGACTTTGCCCCACTCCCCCGTCCCTGGACATCGAGCCATTTCGCGAGCGCAGTCCTGTTCTACGTTGGTGGAAACGTCTGTTAGTCTCGATGCAGCCCAGCGTGCAAGCCTGCTGCTGAGAGAGGTATGAACCCTTCAGTGATGCCAAAGATCTGCCTAGAGAAGAAACAAGCATTGGCATAGCCAATAGGTCTCCCTTTGGGACCTTAGAAGTGTTTAGCCACATAGGCAAGTGAGATGGGGTGTGCTCATCCTGCTCCCTTATGTGGCCTTTTGTGTTCTTTCTGGAGACATGTTCCATGCCCTTTAGTCTGTAATGGCAGCCACAAGAGAAAATGTTCTCTTGCAGCCAACCAATCAGCATTTAGTGCACTAATCCAGCTGAGAGTGCACTGATCGTGAATAGCCTATGGTGAAAAAATACTCCTTTATCCAATTTATTTATTTTTAGGTCTCGTTGAGACATTTTGTAAGTGAGTTTTTAAAGTGCTTCCCCTGGCATAGACCTACAGTGCACGAGGCGTGCACGCGCGCAAAGCAGCCATATGGCTTTAGGTCGCTCTCCCTCGTAGCCCCTCTCCGCCCCCTTCCCTGCTGCTATTTCACACGTCTTCATCAGAATTCACGCTTCTCTCCCCAACCCACCACCATCGCGTCCAATGCTTGTTTATGTAAACAATTGTGTTCGGATGCAGAAAAAGCTCACGCCTTACAGATCCATATGAAGACACGTTTTGGGGATGCTTCTTTTAGTTTTGATTTTTGCAAAGCAACAGAGCGCGGTGCAGTTAGCGCCATTCTTTACTGCAGAATGAGGTCTATGCTATTTATTTTACAGTATCAGATGTACTTGGATCCTGAGACGAGAATGGGATTATTAGTGGAATGTATATTCACGCGGGGGCTAAATCGGGCACAATCGATTTTGAGTTTTGAGGACTACATTGTTGTTTGTGCTGCGTTTTCCTTCGTGTATTTTGAGTTCGATGCCGTAGATCCATACAGTGCGGAATCAACTGTTGCGTGTCCGATATCTTGCAATCTTGCACTCTTTTTGCCTGCATCCCAGTGACAAATTGTCAGTGAAACTATCGGATTTTTTTCCAGCGTTGCCCTCTTGACGCTTCTCAGACAGAATTGCATTTGGAGCTGCGATTGCGCTATGTGAAAGTTGTCCTGTATGTTCACGTTTCGTCTAGCAGTATGCTTTTGTTTCAAGATGAGTTTGCATGTGATGGAGACTGCGTGTGAGACTCCTGATGGATGGCCGACATAAACTGCCAGTCACTCGCATTAAATGATTGCAGCTCATGTGATGTGTGATTTGTCACACTCTAGATTGTTTTCTCACCCCTTGGATACATATGCGCATTTTGAAATCCTCTACATTTGTGTTACCAAAAGGCTCTGCAGACGGAAAACTAATGAAGATGTGTGAGAGTTTGGCCGAGTGGTTGGGATGCCCGGGTTTCAGCAGCATTGTGTCGCGAGCTCACAGGCATGTTGGAAAACAAACACACTCGGGGTGGAATTCGTTAAGTACATGTGCTTACTTCCCAGGCAGCGGTTTGTCTCTGGCCTCAGAATGTCATGTTACATGTGTTTGTTTGCATAAACCGGAGGTAGCAGCTGTGCCTTCTTCTGAGGCAGGCTGCCTCCTGGGTTATAATTCTACCCTGTGCAAAAAACGAGCAGTTTTAATGTCGGGTTGTATTCTCGCAAGGCTTATTGCGCGTGCACCACAAACCCCGACGTCTGCCCACGATGCCTTGCTTGCACCCCTGGTTTGTGGTGGCCTCCTGTGTGCGGGATGAGGGGAGGGTCGGTTTACATACTCGAGGCAGCATCTAATAGCTGTTATTTTTCCACCACACGTACTTTCTCTACGTGCCACAGCTTATAAAGCTGCACGTGGGCCGCTATGTGGTTTTGATTTTTTTGTTTGTTGCTGCGGTGTAACTTGGAAGTGAATCCAGAGCCGTGCTGAAGGGGTTAAACACCTCAGTATGGCACTGTGCCCGACACTAGACTTGTTGAGACTGCTACATATGTGCTAACAAACAACAAGCATTTGCAATGCATTAGGTCTCGCATTTACGCGAGTTTGAGCTATTGACATTGCAAATAACAATGCCTATTGGCATTGTCATTTACAATGCCAATAGCTTTAACTCGTGTAACTGCGAGACCTATTGCATTGCAAATGCTTGTTAAAAATTATTAATCGTTAATAATAAAGGTTTTTTTCAGTCATAGAGATACTTTATGGCTGAGAATAGCTCATTTACTCTACAAGTGCAGATAAATCTGCAGTAGTAAATCCAACTCAAAGGGTGTTTGTAGGATTTGTGACCCACTAGGGGTGTAACTTGTTCCACATTCTGGTCCAACTTTCTGCATTTAGCACCAGGAAGCCCTGAATGGGCAGCCATATGCTTTATAAGTAGCCAATGAACAGAAACATGCAAACTTTAGTTTAAATTTACTGTAAGTTTTTTGACAATTCAAGAAGCTTAAATAAAAATGCCACTGTCAGCTGACTTGTACCGTTTGTGTCTCAGCGTGCTGTAGTGCTGGCATACAGAGTTCATCTTTGACCATGAAGATGAAATAGTGAAATTGCATGGTTTTGCCCTTTGGTACTGTTGGTCCGGTCTTTCCCAACAGGCTACCAGTGCAGGTGATCACAGAACTATTCTGCTCTCATACAAAGCAATTGTCTCTTGTACTTTTGCCCTTTTTCTGGGAACAGTTTTCCTGCGTAATAAATATACCCAGCATCTGTGTAGGTGTTATATCAAGAATCCCTCTACGATCTAGTCAATCCCATTACCTGAGAATGTGAGAATATGGGACCCCGTCCTGGTCTCGAGTTGGATACCCCGTGAGGGATGTTAGACCACTGCGAGCTGGAGCGTCTGCTTGAAGGAACTTCCGTGTCTCTGGTCAGTGTGTCAGCCGGGAAGTCTTGGTCTCCTCTGTCCTTCTAAGCAAGATGTGATGTATATATACCCATAGGTCTCCCCAGGGGTCCAACCTTGCTGTGTTACTGTGTCGGGCCTAAAGGATGACGTCTGGCCTGAACTTTATACAGAGATATTATACGGGAGATGTTAGTCCTGCTGTGCTTCCAAGAAGCCTCATGCATAATGTATGAGATTCGAACTAGGGGGAAACCCGCGTTCTGAATGCAGAGTTGTATCTTGGTAAAAGGTCAGTCCCTAAGAACTGTTATGCATGTAATGTAGGGAAGAATACAGGTGAAAGGTTTCAATGTTACCTGTTCCTATATAGGGTACCTATATGGAATATAACAGCAGTAGAATGTTCCTAACACATGCAACCCCAGTAACACAGGTTGGATTGACAATACAAAGCACAGACAAATTCCTCAGTAAGTTGTGTGTAGTAGTCTACTTCAGGGCTGGGTGGGCCAAGAGATCTTTAGCCCTTCCAGCCCTGACAGCAGCCCAATACCGCCTATTTTTGTATAAACACAAACATGATTTGGCATTGCTGAAAAATTAAGTAATGTTATTTCAGACCATGAAAATGGAGTCACACTTGCTTACTATGGTCACTTGTTTGGTAGTCAAATATTTTCCTGCGCTCCTTTTATCTCCCAATGCAGCACTGATTGCAAGTTGTGATACAGGTCAGTTTTTGTAACTAATTTAAAATGGAAAGTAGTGACTGGATTAGGTTCTGTTGCAAGGGTAGTATTCACATTGAGCAAGTTAGTGAGTGCAACTTGCGCAAATAAGTTTCAAATCAACATATCAGTCATTTGTGCAGTAACATAGTCCTTAATAGATTGGCGTTATTTCAAATCCTTTTCTAATTTCCTATCTCTTAAAACATTTCAATTTCTTATTTTGTAGGTCTTGAAGAGGAGCAGAAAGTTGAATTTCACGAGCATGTGTTTCTGGAAAAACACCTGGAAGATTTTCCAAAGCAAGGACCAATTCGCCACTTCATGGAACTAGTGATCTGTGGGCTTTCCAAGAACCCATATTTAACTGTGAAGCAAAAAACCGAGCACATTCAGTGGTACGATGATTACTTCCAACAAAAGGAGGACATTTTACGTGAGAGCGGCCTGTGCCTCAACTAAAGAGTCAACTAAGCTAGTCTGAGTTTTTGTGTAAACTCAAAGCTATGTTTGATTTTCAAAGAAAAGTTTTTGTGCTTCTTTTGATAACATAAAAGTATCTTCAATACTAATTTCATTTTGTCTGATCAATAAAGCTAATATTGTCACTGTATCAAATAATTCTATTTGTAGTTCATACGTAATGTTTGAATGTGAGTTTAATGTGTATTTGTGGAAATAGACAATATTGTTTACCTACGTTTAGTTGCGCATGGAGTACCGTAACTTGGAACATGACCTTGTCTAAAGTATGGAACAAGGCAGATTTAGGGGATCATATCATTGTGATGGGTCTGGGCCGCCTTCCAGCCTTGGAGCACAATGTCATAAGGTTCTGGCTCCAGTCTGGCACCAGAGTTATTCAGCAGGTGAAGAATCTGTAGGTACTAGCATTCATCAGAACCCTGCTTTTTTCAAAATGTTGGGTTTTAATCAATCTCAATGGTTGAGTAGTGTGATTGTAGATACTGGTCCAGATAATGACTTACTAGAGATATCATGTTTTGGCTCACTACGATAGACTGCCAAGAAGAGGATCTCCTGAAAGCCTGGTCTACATAATCAGGTCATTAATTATTCATGAATGTCCTTCTGTGGAAAGTCTTGTAATTGAAGTTTAAGAATAGTGATAAAGCTAATATCCAGGGTCTCATATTTGGATAAAGCAGAGCTTCCTTAGAATGATCAAAACACCTATTGTTTGCTCAACTAATCCATCATGACACTCAAGGTCCCTGATCAGAGTAGAAAGTGCTGAGCAGATGATGGTCCTGGATATCCAGCACCTACCTAAAGTGCAACTCAACCAAGACAGAATTCCTGTTATTTGCCAATAAAAACAAACAACAAATAGTACAAACCTGGCTAAAAGGCATGAACTTTGATGGCTTTAAATCCCAACTTTCACCGAATGCCAGGTTTCTTGGAATCACCCTGGACACCAACCTCACCCTCAAGAAACACATTGCCAAAAAAACAAAGACTGCCTGGTACCAGCTATGTCTTCTAAAGAAAGTCAAAGACATTCAGAGAGCAGCTTCAGAACTGCTGTTCAACCCCTCATACTCTTGTATCTGGATGGTGGTAATGCCCTACTCCCTGCCCTCCCCGTCCCCACACTGGCAACCCTTATTGACATCCTACAAGCCACAGCCCATCTCATCCAGGCCCTGTTGAAACATGACAACATCACCCCCATCCTGATGGCACTCTATTGGCTCCCCTTGCTGGCCTGCACCATCTTCAAAATGAGCTGCATCATTTACTGAGCTACCATGACCAGCACCCCTTCTTGCTGACAAGCTCACCATTTCTGGTAGATCTCGGTACACGCACAGCCACAACACACCCAAACTGCAGAATAAGAGGTGAAAAACAAGACAACGTGCCTTTTCCGTATATGCCCTCAGGATTGGTTGGTCTTTCGCATCTACTCTGACAGTGCATACTCTTCAAATTATAATTCCTCCAAATTGCCTATGTACTTTACCTGGAACTCATTATTGGTTTGATTTACATGACCCACGCGTCTGGTATTTGTTTATACACTTACACTTGATGTGCTTAACACTACTCTAACCATTTGTGTATCTTAGCTGACCTGCCTTTGATGAATGTATGTGATTCCCACTACTAAGGGTTGGAATTTACGATACACTTCTTGCTGGTTGGGATTACTTGATCCAATTTAGACTAAAGACCTAACCCTAAACCGCCTGTTACTGACTGTTAATCACACCTTCTTACTGAATCATCTTCACCTTCCTACAGATAACTTTAATCCAAAAAACCCAACAAACTAATGCCTGGACTTAATTGCTGCATTATGCAATACAATCCCGATAACTGCATTATTTGTATATACCTGTTCCCAGCACCAATTTACCTCTTCGAAAAAAGCCAATTCATTTAATGGACACTCTAAGCTATTGGACCATTGGTACTACATTAAGGTGACTGGCGTCTATATCGTATTATGCACTGTATTATTTACTGTACTGTGTACCATATTATGCACCTACTCAAATGTCTACTGAAATGTAGAAGCAAAGCACACTGAGCTATATACCTGACCTTTTGCATTGCTCTAATCCGTAGGTCAACAACGACTGAAATAATGGCCCAACCTTGATAACTGAGTTAATTTGGAGCCACAGGCCTGATTACAGTTCAAGCTGTTCGCCATGATTGCTTATATATTGATGTAAGACAAGGATGAGCTAGTATTTAGACAAGAAATCCTGTACACAGCAACAGAACATGGTACACCATAAACAGTAGCAGGTAGATATTCATGCATATTAGATGTTAACTGAGACACAGTATAGAGAAGGAAGATATTTACAGTATACATGTTAAACTGTTTTTTATATATGCATATTTACATTGCAGGATGGCGGAAGGGTGTAAGAGTCAGCAGTTGAGAATTATTTGTGTTCACTTTCAGGCATAAGTAGGTTAGATTGGTGCATTTTTTAAAGCAAGAATAGAGGAGATGCAGGGCATTTCAGCTGAGAATCTGTTACTGAGGTGGGGGACAGGGAGCTGTAAAAGTATGTAGTCGTGAAGCTCCAAGTGGAGGTTTGGGCAGACAAGAAGGCTTCAGTTAGATAAGGTTGCAGGATGGCATAGGTATAGTAAGCAGTTCAGATAAGTAGCTAGGCGATAGGTAATTAACAGCTTTAAAAGCTGTAACTAGCAGTTTGTAAGTTGCCTTCTCTTTTGCTTATAACCATTCAATTTGATGACAACTTAGGGGTCGATTATATGTCGGTTGGAGTTGCCTCTGACCAACATCATCTCAGAATTGGGACCAATCAACCGTTTGGCTGTCCCGACTGCCAAATTGCGGTGCAACTGCACATGGTGCAGTCGCATACTCACATTTCCCTATGGGAGCTTGTGCTGCGGCCGTAGCACAAGCTCTCATACAGAAATGGGAAGTTGTGTTCATCCCTGAACCACATGGCAGGCACCTCAGAGTGCCTGCCACATGGTGCAGGAGTCAACGGGGGGCACCATAGGTGCCCGCTCTGCCCCAAACCGGAGGCCGCAAGGGGAAGGGGGCCCTGCTAGGGTCCCCCAAACTCGTTTTCTGACAGGCTTTCCATATCGGAAAGCCCGGCATGAAAAGTCTGACAGAAACTGAGCATCGTAATCCCAACGGCAGAAATGCCGTACATTGGGATTATGTGCTGGTCTCCAACTGGCCGACGGGCTCATTGAGCCAATCGGAATCCAGGCGGAATGACCGGCCGGTTCCAAATCCAACCGCCTACATTGTAATTAGGCGGTCAGAATTGAAACCAACGATGTCAGTTGGAAAGACTCCAACCGACATTATAATAGGCCCCCCTAAATTGAGTTCAAATAAGCCCCAAGGTTTCTGCCTGATTGTTCTGTGATAAGTGTGTCTGTAGGAAATTAAAAGTGATTTGGCAGATTTGTAGGTTCTAATTTAGTACGGTAGTAGGCATTTTTTGTCCTTGAAAAGTTTAGCATAAGGAATTGTGTGGCTGTGAGGCAATTAGAGACTTTGAATTGGTTTTCGGCACTGAACGATGGGAAGGAGAAGATAATTGGAGTGGCATCACTATATAGATGGTGAGAGATTCCAAATGATGAAATAATGTCTCCCAGCAAAGTACTACAAAGAGCAAAAAGTATATGACCTAGGACACAGATTTGTGGTTCAGAGAGAAGAGGAACCTCAGTCTTTCTTGGTTAGTAAGGTAGTGAGTGTGGCTACGAGTCTGGCGTGGTTGATATTGTAGAAAGCAGCTGTATAGTTTCAGTCATATTCTAGGTTCAGTTCTTTATTCCAGAAAAAGGAAAATTAGTCTTAAGTAAAAAAAAAAAAAATAGAAAATTACGTAGGGTGAATTATTAAGTGAGTTAGTAATACAGTATGGATTTAGTTATAATGAAATTAATTCAGAATTTTGGCATACTATATAGCTCAAATAAAACTATGTCCAAAAGATGTACATTTATTAAATACAAAAACATTTAATACAAAACATGATTATTTAATTCTTATGCAGTTTTCGTAATCAAATCGTAATTGACTCAGTGGTCTGAAATAACTTGTTGTCCTTGAGTTCATGTTTCATCAAGAAGTCCATTTGTGTAATTAGAGTTGGTTAGAAATGGGGAAGCCAAATTATTTCATTCGAAAAAGTGTTTTTTTCCCTATAGTTCCAACACAGAATGAGTCCAGTGCGTTTTATTAAAGCAGTAAGGAGACTTCCTGGAGGTATTGACTCGTTCTGACCAGTAAGCAATTCCAAAGGCCTCACCAGGACAGTCTAAAAGACATGTGGAAGAAACTGGGTTCCTCTAGCTTGTTTACAGAGAAAACATAACATATGCACCAAATGTCTGAATTGGAAGACGTTTGTATATGCACACACTGCCATAGCTGGTAAGTAAATCTAGTAAAAAGCCAATGTGAATCTCAAACTCACCAGCCATAAATCAGTGCAATTAAGGATGACAACTAGTATTGCAAGTGCTATTAAGCCAGAAAGCAACAATTGTGGGCTGAAGCCACTTGCAAGGAAGCTGTGCCGAAGGTTGCGTCAAGTGAGAAGGATTGCACTCCCACAATTCCCAAACAGGATTGGGACATGCTTGGGTACTCAAGGTTGGGAACAAAAAATGCAGGGGGAAGCAAATACCTGTGCTTGCAATTATATTGTATGTGGTCCCTGATTACTGAACAAAATGTAAGTTGCTCACGCCCTGGTTTTCTTGAATAACCAGCATTGGCACAACTAATAGGTCTCGTCTTTGAGACCTACTGGCCTTGCCACTGCTCTTTGATGAGGCTGAACTGGATTGGTAGAAAGTAATGCTTTTGACTGGTGGGATTTAATATAGGCAAAAAAACAGGATGCCACAAATAGGCACTATTTTTTTTATTTTCCGATTTAAGATGGCAGGCGCCACTCAAAAGTCAACAGAAAAGAGAAGGCTAGACAGTGGAACCCTATAAGACACAGCACCTGACGCACTATCCCTAGTCTAATATGTCTGTCTATTGGGGGTATCTAAAGATCTGTGTGCACACTGTCAACGCACCCACTGCCACAATGCAATCCAATACAGGATTATCACAGTAAAACCAAAAGCAAAGGTGCACCACAAAAACAAGGAAAAATATTCAATCTGTGTCCACAGTATGTTCTTCAAAGTTCTTCTTTTATTCAAACGGCATTAAAACAGGGATCTTGATAGTTCTGAGCAGCTGGCGCGTTTCGTCCATACACATGGACTTCTTCAGGGCATGGGTATAAAAGATGCTCTAATCGAAGGAAATCAGGCCAGCTGATTTTAAACACGGCTGATGCAGTAAGGTCTTTTTCTGGAATTTCTTGAAAAACAGTTTGTCTGTATTTGGGCGAGCATCTGTTTACAGGTCAGTATTTACGCCATCATAGTTATATGAAATAATAAAAACATCCATGGAGCGCTACTGAGTCAAACGTGATAAAGGCCCTTAATACAGGTCAAATTTACACATTGTAATTCGCTACCAGTCCCAAAAAAAGAAAAGCGAGGTGAAGGTGAGCGTGGTGGGAACGAGGGAGAGAGCAACATTGAATGCTGGGAGGAGAGAACCATGGGCCAGATCGCAACACTTATCGCAGTGGAGAGAAATACATGGACAATGGAGAAAAACATGGAGGATAGGAGGAGAGAACTACACGAAGGAGAGCTGGAAAACACATGGACTCTCATGGAGTAATTATGCAAAAAGAAAAGATAATTGCCTAAAATTTAGCAGGTTTTGCTTTATGGAAAAGATAAACATGAGATAAATAAGGCAAGCGATGAAATAAGAAATCAGCAAATGAAAGTGACATAGTCAACCAATGGTAAGCAACAGGAGGGGTTTCAGCCCACTGTAAGATCTAACTTAAAAAAAAAAAAGGATTTCGCAACCGGACAGCATGTGCGATCTGGTAGGCTGGACCTAAAAATATGAATATGCAGCGCAAACATTAGTATTCTCATGTAAAATCGGAAACCAAAGCATGCATGTACAACCTAGATGTGAGACCACAACCATGCGTCACACCAGCAAAGATGAGTAAAAGTACCATATAACAAAGGCCACTTAACAAGCTATGGGGTAGCTGTTGTAGCATAATATAAGCAAGTTGCTGTCCCGACTTGCCACCCCTCATCTAAGCCATAAACTAAGGATAGCTACCCTTCCACAGCTGAGCCCTCTACCCTGAAATTTGAAGCAAAAAACACCAAAATTAGCTTCATTGTCCCTCAAGGAAAAATGATGGGAAGAATATTCACTAGTTCAGACAGCACCAAAAATAAACTGATAAAAATCAAAGCAAGCAAAACATATTAATGATTACAACTCCAGGAACAGAGACCGGCTAAATCTGCTGAAAGATATTTGAATGTTTATCAGAATTTAGTAAGAACATAATATACAAACTGTGTTGCCACAATTCTGACAGTGGCTCAAATGTTTGCGTGCTTGATTTCCAGCATTTTGCATTTTTAAGATCTGTGGACCCCAGAATAAACAAACTCTTCGAGTCAGTGTCTGTTTTAGTATCATGCAATCGGATAGGAGTGCGGCCATTGGTGTTGGCCAATCATTGAACCAATTTCCTTCTCTACAAACTCTTCCTACTCTGGTTTTACCAGGATCTTACAGGATGCCTGTCCCAGTCAGCATTACTCCAGTATCTGTGAAAGCGCCAACTAACCAAGCTGTCTATCACAAGACAGTTCCGTCACCCTAGAGGGTTAATTCCATTAATACCATATTTAATCTGTTGGTTCTCAGCCTTTATGGCCAACTCTGTGGTCCTCTTCCCTACTTTATTTCATACTCCAGTCAGACTGGAAAATCCTCAGACTTTCAATACTCTTCTGCATTTATTAGTTACACCTATTAATTTAATCAATTTTGCAGTGAGGCGACTAGAAATATACACAGCATAGATATCCACTAAACCATAAGTAATGTTTGAGGGGCTAGATGGTCCGAGTGCCACTGCTGGAGCAGAGTTTTCTTTTAGAAAATTCTGGGGCTTTTGAAGCTCTGGCATGTCTATGCGTTTTATTAATTTATTAATAATTAACAATTAATTATTTGTCTTGTGCAAGTGTGTTTTACTAATCAACCCGTTTGTCCTAACACAAGAGAAAGTTACATGAGGGTTAGCTTATTTGTGCTGTTCATGTATTTACAATAACGTGCAAGTTTTCATGTTTAAACGTTGCTGTGTGCTATTTATTTTGAGCACAAAACGCTGTCTGAATTAATGCTTTTTATGTCGCAAAGCTAGATAAATGCATACACATAAGGGTATTAGTGGGGTTAACACTGTTTAATCATTATGCTGTAGTAACGTTGTTTTTATTTCTTTTAATTGAGATGGTCTATTGTGGCCTATGGGGGCCTAATCCATGATGGCAAATTTTGAGAGCCTGGCCTCGAGTGAATATTTCTGTGATGTGGCAAGAGAGACCCCTGCTGGAAAAAGGTCGAAGACAACTGACCATGGTCCTTCTATGAAATTTTCCATAAGGACGGCAGCAGCTTTGGGTGTTCTCCAAGAAAAGTGAAGGTGTCCTTGGCAATCTCGAAAGACAAAGGAGCCTTAGAGGGAAACTCTGAACTGTGGCTCGATGGCCGAGGGAAACCGGATTAAATGTGTTACATGTTTTATTTTCTTGGTTCCTGTTCCGTAGTTCACGTCTTGTGACTTTTCCTGAGCGGAGATTTCCAGATGTAGCAATGTTACATTTCTTCCTTCTCGTTCTGCTCAGTGATACAGTTTATTCAGCCAACTTTATGTGTATTTCTATTGTATTTTTCACTATAAAAACTGTTAGTTTAGGGAGGGCTCTCCCCACTCTTTTGGCCACCTTCACGCGTTGCTGAGGATTGATGCTGAGGACTCTGTCTTGACAGACTTTACCGAGAGACTGGTCCTGACCCGTTCTGACACTTAGTTAGAATAGGTAACTATGAGAAATGATTTATTCTGATTTATTTGACTAATTTTAGATAAAGCAATATAACTTTTAAACATGGTGTTGAATATTCTTTCTTGTCAATTATTGAGTACATTTTGATCATTGTTGTATAGATTGTATAGAGTATAATTAAGGATAACCATCATAATTAGGTCCTATCGTCCTAGATATAGATGCAGGGTTTTCTTCCCACAGGTCTTATGCTGATAGAGTATTTGAGCGTATGTTAGTGAAATGGGCCCTAGCGTATGATGAATGTATGTGCGTGTAACTGTGAAATTACTCTATCCGTGGTAGTGGGTTTATTTTAGGTACCCTGATCTCTATCAATTTCTCTGGTAGCAGAGGATGGTTTTAGATGGTTGTCTTGATCTGATAAGATAAGATTGCTTGTATATTAGCTTTTTGATTATTGATTTATTTTGGTTGATGTTGGTATATGTACTAATATTATATGTTGAAGTCGTCATGTTGAGTTATATGTAGTGCTACTGGAATTTGGAAGCTGTTGTAGCAGTTCCGTAGTAGGGCAGAGGGAAGTATATGCTGCTCTCGGGAAAGACGGGATTGTAAGGAATTACGTGTGACAATTGAAGTTGCGCGTTCACATTGTCTGGGTTCGGAATCAGTGACATCGTCGTATGTTACTATTAGAATATATTTCTGGTATATAAGGAGTGTGTATGATAGTGAAGGTTATCTATGAAACTCTGGTCTTAAGTCCCAGGGATCCGTAAGGATTGCCGTTAAAGCTTATCGCGGGAGGAGTAATAGGTATTCTCTGAGCTTGTTTGAGGAACTGGGCAGAGGTAAGCTGCTTAGTTGTTGAGTTATAATTCTGTACAGAGACAGATTGTGCGCTGTTCTCGGGAAGCAGGATTCTGTGTGCATGTACTATATTTTTCTCGTGTGAATGTGCGTGAATGCATATACATTTATTGACTGTAAGACTCTTTGGATAAGTCCTAGAGGAAACAGTTATGCGATGTATGAAAGTTGTTGATTCTTGAGAAATAGACTCTCTTTTACTATTCTGTGGTTAGCGAAGCAGACAATGGAGATGTTTTTATGTTGTAACTAATAGATTTTGTAGAAATTTTGACACACGAAGTCTACTGAGAGTTTTGTAAAGGAGGGGTAGACGAGTGACAGAAACAGGAGACAGAGACTGCAGCGACTGTTGACGTCAGAAGGTCCGCGCACTGATTGGATAGTGAATCAGAATAGGGTTCGCGCTGGGATTGGTGCGTTAGTGTGAGTCGCGCAAGGATTGGAAGAGCTGTTTAGTGACGTAGACGCTCCAGGATTAGTGCGTTAGTGTGAGTCGCGCTGCTATTGGTTGAGAACCTCGTATTGTATATTTATAATACGGAGAGAATAGAGAGTTTTAGTAAGTGCTAAAATGTATTACCAAGAAGAGAAAAAGAAAAAGACGTTCTTTGGAAAAGTTAAAAAGTGGTTTACTAAGGATAAAGAGGTTAAAACGAGAGAGGGTGAGTTGTTACCTCCAGCGAAAACACCTGCATCCTTCATGGCTGCGAAATATGGATTACATACCTGTATATGGTTGCAGAATTGGGTTAGGTATACTAAAGAAGATGGTGTTCTAGCATTTCCAGAACATGGTTCATTTAATTTGGCCGTGTTGAGAAATTTACGGGAAAAGATGTTATGCTTAGACCCGAAGCCGAGACCTACACAGTTTGAGGCTTTAGTGGAAAGGGAACAGGAAGTTCATGACCGAGAAAAGCAAAGGTCTGGAGGGTATTACAGGTACATGTTTGGGAGGAGACATGATCGTGAGACACATCATGATCGAATGAAAAGATGGCGAGATGCTAGTATGACAGAGGGATTATATCCAATGAGAACAGTTGAAGCTTCTGCTCCTTCAACAGAAAGGGTTCCTGAGTCAGATATGAGAAGATATGGAGAGTATGAGGATGAGGTCTTAAATGACATGATTTACAAGAGACCACCTCCATATAGACCAGAACCAGATGAGAGTACACCAGTTGTCTCTCCGATAAGAGATACAGTTGAGAAAGAAAAATTGACACCTGAATCAAGAGGTAGTAGTTCTTTCAGGGAGAGAGAGAATAGAGGTAGTGAGGAAAATGCTAGAAAATTAGCAAAGACGACAACAGAACTGACTGAGAAAATTAGGGAGTTAACGAAAAATCTGGAAGCTGTTACGGTGCCTGTAACAATAGGTCCAGTTATGCCTGTGTTTGATAAACAGAGAGCAGGTGAGAAAGGATTGGTAATTCCATATATTGCAAATGAGTTGACAAATTCAGTTGGTCCTTCAGGAGATTCAGATAAAAGAGCAGAAAGAAGTGACCTGAGACAAACCAGACATGATACATGTAGTGAACTATTGGATGTTAGTGAACCTAGTTGTTCAGGGATGCCAATTTTAGAACCGCAGAAAAAAGTGGTTCCAGTGAGAAAAACTGCTGAAATAACAGTTGATGATTTGAATGATTGGATGAAGGTTCTTCAGAAAAAGGACAAGGATTCACAAGTTATTGATGTGGTTAAGTTACGTATAGAATTAGAAGAGCTTGTGACAGGAACAGTTCCAACAGAAATCCTGAAGAGTCATCATGATGGTGAGCTAATGTTCATGTGCAAGAGCATAACATGGAGAGCAAGAAATACACATGATAGACTAAGAGCAATAGCAAATGAGCAAGGAGTTGACATTGATAGAGTAAAGGCTTTGCAGAAAACGTACAGGATGGATTTCACAGAAAAGGACATTGAAAATTTGAATACTTCTGGTAGAACAGGACAGATTAAAGAAATGGTAGCATTATTGCGAAGATGGGGTGATGTAGAAAAGTGGAAGGATAGGTGGTATAAAAAAAGAGAGGAATCAGAGGATAGAACAACTTATTCAGCATTTCCAGTGAGAGAAAAGGAGAAACCAGTGGAGAATTATCCCATGAGAGAAATACCTGGAGGAGGATATGTACATGTTCCATGGACCAGACAGGATATTTTATTATTTACGAATGATTTCCCTCGATTGAGAGAAAAGCCCGTCAAGTGGTATAGGCAGGTAGATAGGTTTGTGAAGTTGTCAAAAGTGCTGTGGGTTGACCTGAATAGTCTGTTTGATATAATTGTTCCAGCAGACTTGTGGACTGAGTGTAAAATAGTTGTGAGTTGGCCTACTGAGGAATATCCAAGAGATCCAAGAACAGGGGCACCAGATCCAGAAGTGATGAGGAAGTATGATCAGGTGATGGTATACCTGAAGAGTAAAGTTCCTCCAAAAGAGACAGACTGGGTTAAGATAGATCGAACACAACAGGAAGCAAAAGAATCAGTTCATGCTTTTTATGAAAGGCTGATACTGGCTTTTAAACAATTCAGTGGAGATGAACACCTGGGTGACAAAGACTTGAGTCACTTTGTATACAGATTTGTATATGGTCTTAGACCTGAAATTGGTGAGAGAATTCGTGAACACACAGTGGATTGGCAGAGTAAGAAAGTAGATGAGATTCTGAGACATGCAAAATACTTCAGTGATGAAATTGAAGCAAAACAAAGAAAGCTGAAAGAGAAAGCAATGTGGGCACAAGTGAAAGTTGCAGAAAGACAGGAAGCACAATTGGTGGAACAGGCAAATAATCCAGGAAATAATGGAGGAAATAGACCGAGATTTGCAGGAAAAGGAAGGGGAAGTCTTGAGGAAGCCAAAAAGAAGTTCCCTTGTCACAACTGTGGCCAACTGGGACATTGGAGATCTGAATGTCCTAATCCACCATTAGTGAATAATGAGGGTAAATCCTTAAATCAACAGGTGCAGAATGAAGGGAATAACCAGCAGCAACAACAGCAGAAAGTTGTGAGGCAGCAGAGTCAAGAGCCAAAACCACCCTTACCGCAGAATAGAGGGGTACAAAAGTACAATCAGGACTCAGGATTCTTCAATGATGAGCAGGTAAACAAACAGAGACGTACTAACAAAGTACAGCAGTACTTGTTAAAAAGTGAAGGGAGTGAGTCTGAGGTTGATTATTGACGGTGCCGAGGAGAGGAAGAAGAGTGCATACTTGGTGCAACTCTAGAAATAGACCAGGCAGGACCATTTGTGGATGGGAAAATAAATGAGGAGGGTGTTACTTTTTTGGTAGACACAGGTGCGACAAGATCAACTGTCAGGTCAACAGATGTTAGAAATCTTCCTCTCTCGGATGAAGCAATCCAAGTAGTTGGTGTAGCCAATACACAAATCAGAACACGTCTTACTGAACCAGTAAGAGTACAGATAGGGAAATTTTCAGACATGCACAGATTTATTGTCTGTGACACGAGTCCAGTGAACCTGTTAGGGAGGGACTTATTGTGTAAAATGAATTGCACAATTTTTTGTACACCAGATGGAATAGCTTTTGAGACACCAGATGATGATGTTTTCTACCGAATGACTCTAGAAAATAGAGAAAATGAGTTAATTGGTGCATTTCCAGTGTTCAATCCGGAGGATTTGCCTCAAGTGCTGAGAGACACAGTGAAAAGAGCAGTTTGGGATTTTACAGGAGAGGATGTGGGATTGATGAATAATGTAGATCCAGTGAAAATTGCAGTGAAAGAGGGAATCACATATCCTAACATTCCTCAGTACAAAATGACACCAGAAATAATTGAAGGGATAACTCCTATAATTGAGAAAATGATTCAGCAAGGAGTCCTAAGAGAACTATTGAGTAGTCCGTGTAACTCACCGATAATGGGACTGAAAAAGCCCAATGGCAAATTTAGGATTGTGCAAGACCTGAGAAAAGTTAATCAAATTGTGGTGGCATGTTGTCCCATTGTGCCAAATCCATCAGTGATTCTGTATCAAATTCCACATGATGCTGAGTGGTATACAGTGATTGATTTGTGTCATGCGTTCTTTTCAATTCCATTGCATCATGACAGCCAGCCGATTTTTGCATTTAGGTTTGGCCAGCGTATTTTAGCATGGTGTCGTATCCCACAGGGGTATACGGAGAGTCCTTCGATATTTAATCAGTTATTGAAAAAATCGTTGGAAAGTCTAATCATGCCTGAGAGCTCAGTGCTAGTACAATATATTGATGACCTACTTGTGGCATCAAAGACACGTGAAGCTTGTGAAGTGGATACCATAGCTTTACTGAATCATCTGGCAGATGGAGGGTTAAAGGTATCTCCAGCCAAATTGCAATTTTGCAAGAAAGAAGTGCATTATCTTGGACATAATATTGAAAAAGGTCTGAGAAAAGTGACTACTGACAGGATCAGAATAATCAGAGAGATGAAGGCTCCAAAGACCCAGAGAGAAGTGAGAATGTTCCTGGGTATGGTGGGTTATTGTCGTCAGTGGATAATTAATTTTTCCCTGATAGCAAAGCCATTGATTAAATTGACAAAAAGTGAAATGACAGATTTGGATGCAGAACAATTGGCAGCATTTGAAGAGCTCAAAACTAAAATGTGTGAGGCTCCAGCTTTGGGTATGCCTGACTACGAAAAAGAGTTTGAACTATACTGCAGTGAGAGAAATGGATGTGCACTTTCAGTGTTAATCCAGAAACATGGGCAATTGAGAAGGCCTATTGCATACTTCTCATCGACACTTGACACTGTAGCCGTGGGGTTACCAGGTTGTCTGAAAGCAGTAGCTGCGACATGCAGAAGCCTGGAACAGAGTGAGGGGATCATGATGGGGTATCCTGTAAGGGTATTCGTACCTCACAATGTGGCAATTCTTTTGACAAGAAGCAGAACTCAGCATATGTCACATAGTCGGCTGACTAAGTACGAAAAAGTGATTTTGGGAGCATCAAACGTGACTCTTGAGAGATGCATGAATGTGAATCCAGCGACACTCTTGCCGGATATTGAAAGTGTGGGTATAAAGATGGAAGATGATCATGATTGTTTGGATGTGCTTGAGTACTGTACAAAACCAAGACCAGACATAAGGGATCTTCCCTTACCTGAGAATGACCATGTGTTGTTTGTGGATGGATCATGCCTGAGAAATGATAATGGTGTGTTATGTGCAGCATATGCAGTGTGCAAAGTTTCAGAGGTTATGGAAGCATCACCATTGAAAGGAGTGAAATCTGCGCAAGTTGCTGAACTAGTGGCATTGACAAAAGCTTGTGAGATTGGGAAAGACTTGAGAACAACTGTGCTGACTGATAGTCAGTATGGATTTGGAGTGGTGCATGACTTTGGCCAACTTTGGCTACAAAGAGGTTTCTTGACATCGGGTGGAACTCCGATAAAGAATGCTGAGTTGATTGGAAAATTGCTTGAGGCGATACAGCTGCCTAAAGAGTTAGCGGTTGTAAAATGTGCTGCACATGGTTCAGGGGACGATTTTATCACTGTTGGTAACAGGTATGCCAACGATGTGGCGCAGTATTGCGCCAAAACAAACCAGTCGATTAACAGGGATAGGATGGAAGAAATGTCTTTTCTTTCTGTGATGTTTACTAATGTCCTAGAAACGTGGGATGAAGTAAAGCAGTTACAAGATGAGGCAGGAGAGGAAGAGAAACAAGATTGGGTTAAAGCAGGATGTGCTCCAAGGGAAACAGACCATGTTTGGGTCTACAGAGATGGCAGACCAGTAATGCCAAACTCAATTTTGTCGTCAATGGCAAGGATGTATCATGGCCAGGGACATCTGGGGAGGGACGCGATGGTAAGGTCCTTTAAACAAACCTGGTACAATGCAAAGTTTAGGACAATTGCGGAGAGCATCTGTCAAAGGTGTTTGATTTGTCAGCAATTTAACACAGGGAAAAAGACAGTGGTAAGTCTAGGGACAATTGGCAGAGAAGGAGGTCCTTTTACAAGAATGCAGATTGATTTCATTGAAATGCCCCAAGTGAACAGACTGAGGTATGTTCTAGTGGTAGTCTGTTTGTTTTCAAGGTGGGTGGAAGCTTACCCGACTAGAAGAAATGATGGATTAACAGTGGCAAAATTACTGTTGAGGGAATTGATTCCTAGGTACGGGTTTCCAGTTACAGTTGAGTCTGACAGAGGTAGACACTTTCAAAATGAACTCATTGGTTTAATTTGTGAAGCATTGAAAATACAGCAGAAGTTACATTGTGCATACCGACCAGAGGCTTCTGGTGTGGTTGAGCAGATCAATGGCACAATCAAGAATAGAATTGGAAAGATGTGTTTAGCCACTGGCATGAAATGGCCAGATGTGTTACCTCTAGTCCTGATGACAATGAGATCTACTCCAGATAGAACTACAGGTTTGAGCCCGCATGAAATAATTATGGGACGTGCAATGCGCCATGCATTCGTGCCTGTAAATAAATTGGTGGCAATAACTGATGACATGATTTTGAATTACTGTAAAGGCCTGGCTGACGCAGTTCATTCTGTGTTTCACCAGATTGGAGAAGAAGCTACCACACTTGAGAAGAAGCAAGCCCATGATCTGAGTCCAGGTGACTGGGTGAGGATTAAGGTGCACAGAAGAAGAAATTGCTTGATTCCAAGGTGGGGAAGGCCGAGACAAGTCATTCTGACTACGACGACTGCAGTAAAGTGTGCTGGAGTGAAGCACTGGGTACATGCAAGTCATACTCTGAGAGTTCCAAGCCCGAGAGAGGGAACTGGTGAAGAGTATTATGAAGAGTCAGATTCCAGTGATGGTGAAGATCCTGAAGATACGGAATCAGTGAGAAAAGAAGCAGAGAGAGCTTCAAGAGATTCACTGCGAGTATCAGAGGGAAAATCGAGTTCTGTTGCAGAGCCTGAAGTTTCAAGTAGCAGTGGAAGTAAAAGAAAAGAAAAGAGAAAACACACAGAACCCACTCCTGAATCAGGAGAGGAGGAGATTGAAGAACCACTTGAGATTATTCTTGAAGAAACAGGGTCAGAAGAAGATAGAGAGGGACAGATTGCGGAAGACCCCCGAGGAGGTGTAGGGAACATTAATGAGGAGCTAGGTGAAGGGACAAGTAGACAGCAAGAAGATTGCGTGTCGGAGACCCGAGGAGGGACAGAAATAGGGAAGTCTCAAACAGTGGTAGAAAAATCTGTGGAGAAAAGAAAAGCTACTGGGAAACGGAAACAAGAGGCACTTGAAACAGATGATGAAGATGAACAAACAGAAGGTCGAGTTCTGAAAAAGAGAACTTCGATTGGAGAGAAGAGTGTTAAAGAATTAAGGCCGAAAAAGGTTGTGAAAGGAGATCGTTGGCCTAACAACCGAGTGAAAAGGGTGAGATACAGAGTAATAAGAGCAAATTCATCAAAAGCTGAACAAGTGAATGAAGTATCAAGCCAAACTTCGAGAGCTGAAGAAGAAGAATCAAAGAAATCAAAGAAACCAGTAGAAATAAGAAGAGTTAAAAGACCCAACCAAAAGTACAGATCACCGGAATGGTCTTATGTGACACTGTCTGAAGAAGGAAGAGAAGAAACAGTGACTCGAGATAATCCGGAAGTGGTCTTGAGAAAAGTGGTTGAGGAAGATACTGGTGAAATTCTGAAAGTACTTTTGACTGACATTGGAGAAGAGTCGAGTACTGAGGATTCCGACGTTGGAGATCTGATACAATTTGATGTTGAAGAAATTGAGGTGAAGAATGACAAGTATCCAAACTGAGTGAAAGAAGGATTCACTTGGATCAAGTGAACGAAGAGATCATTTGGATAAACTGAAAGCTGAAGAATTGTTGGAGAATTGAAGAAGTTCAAACAGTAGTGGAGTAGTAGAGGCAAAATTAAAATGGCTAACATAGAGGAAAATAGAAATAGATGTGCCTTTTTTAAGAGGTGGTGCAGAATGTGCTGCTGTTGTACTGGATTATTAATGCTTCTATGGGGTATTTTAATTTTATTAGTAACTTTTAAGGTTGAATTTGGAATGGACACAGAAAACATGACTAATATAGAAAAGAATTCACAAAAAGTAGTTCCAATTAAAAGTAGTAGTTACATACACAAAGATAGGTCAATTAATAATTTTTCTAGTAATGTTTTTTCGAAACTGTTATATGAATATGTGAAGACAATGGAAGTGAGGGATTGCTATGTCTGCATGCAGTTACCTGCATCCGTTTCAGAGGGTGTTACTTATCACCATTTGCCAGCTACATATGGTATTTCTTGTAGTATTTTAAGTAGTGTTTTTTATTTGTTAGGGAAAATAGATTATAAGATGTCTAACAGAGATAGTATTTTTGGGCACTTGCCAATGAATAAAGAGCTGAATCCAGCTAAAGAAGCTAACACTTTTGGTGAGATTTTTATTGAAGAAAAAGGACTAACATTAGATTACATTTTTAAGAATAATTTAACTTGCAGTTTGAAAGAAGAGGAGAAAGCTTTCCTGGATATGGTTGAGGAAAGGAGAGTGAACATGCATGGAAAAGGGGGAAAATATGAAGTGAGTGAGACAATTTGGGACATCGAGATGGGAAAAGAGTTGAGGAATGGGGCTAGTCCAACTTTGGCTCTAGATGCACCGCAGAAGGGTAAACTATGCATTACCAGAAGGGAATCCCAATATGATACATATTTTGTGGGAACTAGTGAGTGCCATGATACATACTTCATTGCGACAGGTTGGGGTTTCAGAGGTGGAGAAGATACGATTTTTCCAGGAGTGTACTATGTTTGTGGGAACAAGGCTTATTACAAGTTGCCTGACCATTGGTATGGCACATGTTATGTGGGCCTGGTTTTTTCCTAAGATTTTTCATACGGATAAAGTAAAAGATGTAGAAGATATTAATTTATTAACACGTTTTAAGAGAGAAACTTGGTCTGAAATTGTGGGTGATATTTTTGGGGTTTTGATTCCAGCAGTGGGAATTTCTTTAAATGCTTATGGAATTCGGAAACTGTCCACAGTGGTTGATCGCTTATCGACAAATACCGCAGGAGGGTTTCTTTTGGTGAATACGGAATTAAGTGCCGTACGTGCCATGTCAATGCAAAATCGACTTGCCCTTGATATTCTTTTGGCCAAGGAGGGTGGAGTTTGTGGAATTTTGAAAGTTCAACATTGTTGCACTTACATTCCTGACGAAAGTAAAGACTTGAAGGTCTATATCAAAAATATTACTGATTTGCATGAAGAATTAGTACCACTTGAAACTGGGAGTTTATGGACTAAACTAGCTAATAAGATGATAGCTGTTAAGGATTTTATTGCAAAAATAGGTAGTACTATAATAGGTAGAGTATTGTTTCCTTTGTCTTGTATAATTGTTGCTTTACTGATACTAAGATTGGTGTGTATGTGTTGTAAAAACAGGAGAGGGAAAGAGAAATTGAAAAATGAAAAGAAAAATAAGAATTCGAAAATTTCGAAAAGAGAACCAGAAGAGATTGAATTAGAAGAATTGAGGGAGAGTGTTTATTTAGAGACTAAGAGAGATGATGAAAGAGTGACTGGTGTTTAATGTTGTCTAAGGGGAAAAGACATTTCTGATTTCCTAAAATGGGACTAAAATTTCACTATTTTTTTTTTGGGTTTATTTGGTGATAAAATCACCAAAGGGGGGATTGCTGGAGCAGAGTTTTCTTTTAGAAAATTCTGGGGCTTTTGAAGCTCTGGCATGTCTATGCGTTTTATTAATTTATTAATAATTAACAATTAATTATTTGTCTTGTGCAAGTGTGTTTTACTAATCAACCCGTTTGTCCTAACACAAGAGAAAGTTACATGAGGGTTAGCTTATTTGTGCTGTTCATGTATTTACAATAACGTGCAAGTTTTCATGTTTAAACGTTGCTGTGTGCTATTTATTTTGAGCACAAAACGCTGTCTGAATTAATGCTTTTTATGTCGCAAAGCTAGATAAATGCATACACATAAGGGTATTAGTGGGGTTAACACTGTTTAATCATTATGCTGTAGTAACGTTGTTTTTATTTCTTTTAATTGAGATGGTCTATTGTGGCCTATGGGGGCCTAATCCATGATGGCAAATTTTGAGAGCCTGGCCTCGAGTGAATATTTCTGTGATGTGGCAAGAGAGACCCCTGCTGGAAAAAGGTCGAAGACAACTGACCATGGTCCTTCTATGAAATTTTCCATAAGGACGGCAGCAGCTTTGGGTGTTCTCCAAGAAAAGTGAAGGTGTCCTTGGCAATCTCGAAAGACAAAGGAGCCTTAGAGGGAAACTCTGAACTGTGGCTCGATGGCCGAGGGAAACCGGATTAAATGTGTTACATGTTTTATTTTCTTGGTTCCTGTTCCGTAGTTCACGTCTTGTGACTTTTCCTGAGCGGAGATTTCCAGATGTAGCAATGTTACATTTCTTCCTTCTCGTTCTGCTCAGTGATACAGTTTATTCAGCCAACTTTATGTGTATTTCTATTGTATTTTTCACTATAAAAACTGTTAGTTTAGGGAGGGCTCTCCCCACTCTTTTGGCCACCTTCACACGTTGCTGAGGATTGATGCTGAGGACTCTGTCTTGACAGACTTTACCGAGAGACTGGTCCTGACCCGTTCTGACACTTAGTTAGAATAGGTAACTATGAGAAATGATTTATTCTGATTTATTTGACTAATTTTAGATAAAGCAATATAACTTTTAAACATGGTGTTGAATATTCTTTCTTGTCAATTATTGAGTACATTTTGATCATTGTTGTATAGATTGTATAGAGTATAATTAAGGATAACCATCATAATTAGGTCCTATCGTCCTAGATATAGATGCAGGGTTTTCTTCCCACAGGTCTTATGCTGATAGAGTATTTGAGCGTATGTTAGTGAAATGGGCCCTAGCGTATGATGAATGTATGTGCGTGTAACTGTGAAATTACTCTATCCGTGGTAGTGGGTTTATTTTAGGTACCCTGATCTCTATCACCACCTATTAACATCCCTCTAGGCAGAGACGTTTTAATGCATGGGCAAAGTGGGCTCTGGCCCAGGGCCCCAGCCTTTCAGGGGCCCCCTGACAGAGTCAGCTCCGTTCTCCAGAGTTTTGCCCTAATGACCTTGATTATTTCTTAAACAGATTGTTTTAAATACAGTTTTCCTTTAATTTATGTTTTATGTGCCTGATGTGTGAGAGTCTAGTACAGCCATTTTGCTGAGAAATGTTGTGTTTATGTTTCATGCAGTATACAGAAAAAAAGTTTCTTTTAGATCAAAACAAGGCCTAACACTTAAGAAATGGGAGGGCGTCACAGAGATTATTTGCAGTAATATTGGTGTGCTGCTGCTGTGTTACAATATTGAAAACACACATACCTATCCCTGAATATTAGATGTAAACACATTTAGGGCCTTATTTATGAGAAGTGATGCATCGCTGTGTGAAAACAGGGATGCGTCACTTCTTAGTGTACCCTCCTTGCGACGTGACGGATGCGTCATATTTACTGTATGTCGCATCATGTTGCAAGGAGTTACAGATACGTCAGTATTTCTGGCGTATCTGTAGGCGCAAAAGTGATGCATTGCTGGGGTGTGTCTGAAAATAGACGCACGTCCAGCAATGTGTCCTTTCACATGGGGCAAGCCCCATGTGAAAGGGCCTGCATCAGTCTTACACCTGCCTCACAGCAGGTGTAAGTTATTGACGCAATGGCCTCCTAGAAGTGGCTCACTGAGTTCTCATAGATTTCAATGTGCCACTTCTACGAGGCTTTTTGCGAGGGAACACCCACCCTGCATACATTATACCTGGCACAGGCATAATGTGGTGCAGGGGTTTACAAAGTGACGCATCTGCCTAGATGGGTCACTTTGTAAATAGGGAGCAACATGGCACATTTTTTTCGCTGCCGGTGCGTCACAAAAAGTGACGCACCGGCGGCATAAAAGTTAAACAAGTCCATATAAATAAGGCCCATAGAATTTGGACGAGTGTTCCTTTGCACTGTCAGGGACCTAATGAAATTAAATGAAATAATGTATTTAATAAAGCGCGCAGCCACTCAGACTAGAGTGTCCTGGCACATGACAGCGGGAGGAAAACGTGCGTAAAAGACCCATCAGTTATTAAAAAGCCAGGTTTTTAAGTTCTTCCTGAAAGAGAGTAGGTCAGTGGTTAGTCTCAGAGACTCAGGGAGTCTATTCTACAATGTTGCACCTAGAAAGCAGAGGGATCTGCCTCCAGTGCAGGCACGGCATATTTTAGGCACGATGGCCAGGTAGGCATTGGAAGATCTTAGGGGTCTAGATGTTGTGCAGTGATTAACGCGCTTATTTAGGTAGCCGGCTCCCAAGCTGTGGAAAGCTTTAAAGAAGATGGTCATCGCTTTGAAGTTGATCCGTTCTTTTATGCGGAGCCAGTGTAGAGACTTAAGAATAGGGTTCATACTAGATCTGGGTTTAGGTCTCAGGATGGCTCTGGTCACGTGTTGTACTACTTGTAGGCGCTGGATAAGGGCTTTGGGAAGACCGAGGTACAAGCTTTTGACATAGTCAAGCTTTGATGTCACCAGAGCCTGCACCACGATCTTTCTACTTTCATGCGGTAACAGTGGCAGGAATTATTTTAGCATCCGGAGTATCCCAAAGCAAGCTTCAGTTAGATTTTGGATTGGAAAGCGCATGGAGAGTGTCTTGTCTATGACAATTCCTACGTTTTTGATTTTCTCCTTTTCCGCGGACGGGGGCAGCAGATCTTTTGGCCACCAAGAGCTCCAGTCAGGCATTTCTGGATTACTTCAGTTTTGTCAGGATTGCACTTCAGCTGATTGATCTTAAGCCAGTTAAAAACCTTTGTGAGGCAAGACCTAATCATTGCACCCTCAAAGTCGGTTCCTTTTTCACATGTAAAAATCAGCTGAGTGTCATCAGCATAAGAACCAATTTTGACGCTCTCTTCCTCTATCAGAAATGCAAGGGGGGATAGATATATATTAAAAAGGGTAGGACTGAGAATGGAGCCCTGAGGGACACCTACATTCATGGCCGGAACCGGGGATGAGAAAGGTGGGAGCCAGATGTCCTGAGATCTATTTGCTAAGAAGGATGACATCCATGTTAAGGCGCCCTCCCAGGTCGATGTTAGCAAGTCTCTCCAGGAGCCTCTCATGAGGGACCGTATCGATGGCCGCCGACAGATCGAGCACTATCAGAACAGCCTTGCCTACCTGGTCCAGCTTACCCTTGAGAAATTCAATCACATCCAGGAGAGCGGACTCCGTACTGTAGTTAGCCCTAAAACCGGATTGGGACTCATGAAGGAGCTTCCCATCATCAATGTGTTTTTGGAGGGACTTGTTTACATGCTTTTCTAATACTTTGGAGAGGGCAGGAAGATTGGCCTGCAGTTGGCAGGGTCCGTCAGTTTGGCGTTAGTCTTTTTTATCAGTGGAAGAATCTTAGCATTCTTCCATAATTTCGGCATGTTGCCTGAGAAGAGGGAAGCAAGCATTAAAGAGCTGGTTTACCGTGGGGTTTATGGTGGGAGCTAATAGGTTCAGGATATTCGCTGGACATGGGTCGGTAGGAGAGCCAGACTTAATAGTTTGGAGAAAGGTCAGTGACTCTTCAAGCTAAAACTCAGAGAAAACTAGTAAAGATGGAGGACCAAGAGGTGAAATTGGCTATTGGAACTAAGGTAGAAGGTCAGTTCTTCCTCTGAAAGGTTACTGAAGGCTTGTTGGATCATGGAGATCTTTTTGTGGAAGAATTGAGCTATTTGCTTTGACCATTCTTCCGTACATGGCCCTTCCTTTGTGCCTGCTTTCGGGACGGTAAAGGATTTAACTATGCTAAAGATTTCCTTACTCTTATTTCGGGCATTTTCTATTTTGGTTTTAAATAAGTTTTTCTTGGTTGCCTTCTCAAGAATGTAATGAGCTTTTAAGGTGTCTTTATACACCTTCCTGTCCTCAGGTAGATAGGATTTACGCCATTTCTGTTCCATTTTTCTACAATTTCTTTTGCTAGATCTGAGGGAACCGTTAAACCATGGAGCTGGTGAGGCCGACCTCTTTGAGGAGCGGGAAACAACCGGTATTACTGTACCAATGTTGGTAAGGAGTCATGAATCTATTGAGAGGGTGTCCGAGTCGGGGCAGCCAGACAGCTCCGGTGAGGAACAACCGAGGGCATCTGCTAACATCGGGATGGATATTTTATGGAACGTCTTGTAATTAGGGACCCTCTGCCCGGTGTTAGCCCGAGGGGCTGTGGCAGAGTTGGGAATTACACATTTTAATAGGAGGTGGTCAAACCAGGTAATGGGAAGAGGTAGGCTTGCTTATATGTCAAAGTTGTGAAAGATTTGGTCTAGGGTATGGCCCTTCTCATGGGTGGCCGAAGAAATAGATGAAAACAAGTTGCAGGCCTGCAGCGTCCCAAACAAGGAAATTGTTTGAGGGTCTTTTCCATTGTCCATATACATATTGAAATCTCTCAGAATAAGGCAGTTGTTGTATTTTAAGGCCAGGGAGGTGGGGGCTGTATTGAGTGTAGTAATAACATTTCCAATTGCACCGAGAGGTCTATAAATCAGAAAAACAGCTATGCTATTATGGTGGGATAAGGTACAGCAGAAGCCTAAGGACTCTGCATCCTCGATGTTTTCCATTGGTATGGGAGAGCAGTCTAGTTTTTAATTGTAAATTATGGTGACACCGGCCCCCTTCCGACTTTGTCGGTCTCTCCTAAGGGTTATATAACCTGTAGGGATGGCCAAACTGATAGTAGGGTTGGAGGCTACAGACAGCCAGAAAGAAAAGATCAGGCTGTTCGTCTAAAAGTAGGTCATAAATGTGTGGTTCATGCATTTGCATAGAACGACAATTTAAAAGGGTGGCCTTTAAGTCCTCTGTTTTCTTATTGTTTTTACACTTATTATTGCGTGGGAGGATCTTGGGTGCGAGTTTCCTAGGCTGGAGGAGATACCAGTTGCACTTATTAAATCGAAAGTCTACCTCCAAGCTCGGATCAGCAGCTGTACACTGACATAATGGTAGCCGCCTAAGGCTAAGCAGTTTTTCCCTATTGTAATGTAGTGGAAGAAACTCACCGGAGGGGAACTGGGCAGCATGGCCAGAGCCAGACGCCTCCGGGATGCTGACGGGCGCAGAGGGCTTTGCCTTTGGCACACCAGCGGCGCGCCGAAGGCACGCGTCCGTTTGCATCGGGAATATATAGGCTAATGCCTTTGATGAAAGTGGACCGCTAACGCAGCTGAGGAAGCGGCAACTACGTGGGCGGAAGGGAGGAGCCCGATAGTAGCCCCAGCCCTCCGCACAATCGGCGTATCAGCCACGGCGGACCAGGACTGGAGAAAAAGCGAGATGCGAATCGGAGCAGCTAAGGAGGTGCAGGCAAGCAGAATCAAGTAGAGTGCAAGTGCGCGTAGGTAGAGGAAATTGTTAAAAAGCACAGAGTAATTCAGCCACAATATACAATTTAAAAAGTATTAAAAACCTAGTAGCAGGGCAGGAAACACTAAATCCTACTGCTGTCAGCTGCACGCGTCTGTTTGCATCAGGAATATATAGGCTAATGCCTATGATGCAAACTGGATCGCTAATGCAGCCGAGGAAGCGGAAACTGCGTGGGAAACAGGGGCTCAAATTGGATCATAAATTCAAAGCTGTTCTGAACAGGGGCCCCCAAAAAATCGTTGGCCCAGGGCCCCCAAAATCCTTAAGATGTCCCTGCCTCTAGGAAGGTAAAGTCTTCTGCTTTCAAAATGCTCCTGCAATAAAATGACAGCCACATATTACATATTAAAAAAAAATGTTTTATCGCCATTCCTAGAATTCCTTTTAGGTGACTTGTTCAAAGTCACACCTGTTGGACTACTTGCATAACATAAAAGGGATTTTATTGTAAAATACATTATACATAATTATGGTATTTCATTGCCCCTTTTTGCTAGCTGAAAATGCTTTACAGAGTTTAGTCCAAGGGGATAAACTGTACTGCCAAGGCGTGTTGTTATTTTAGTATATTTAGCCACACAAATGTTCTTCTTCCCTTGAGGCTTTTTCATTGATTGCTTAGCGGTGATGTCATTGCCAACCAATGTTCCTTGTGGACGTAAGAATATCTCATCTTTTGGGAGTCCACCAAAAATACTCTATTGACGGACCACACACATCACCACCAACTAGTCTTTCTTTTCAATATATCCGACTCATTTGCGTCTCCTGTTGTCACAGTTTATGACTGTGGCTGCCTTCCCCTCATTCCACCCGCCCACACCCTCCTCCGCCCCTCCCTTTCCCTCCAGGTACCCCACTTTGCCCATATTGACTGTAATAAATTACTGTATCGTGTGATTTTTATTTAAGGAAATTGACACTGATTAAAGCATTTTTTTGTTTTCTCCAGCTTATAGCAATATGGACATTCGTTCATAAAGGAAGCACAAAGATTTTTTGTATATTCTTGAAAACTTATATTGTGTCACGTGCTACTGTGGTATATATTTGTTAATTTATCTGGGAGGCCAATGGAAAGGTGTAGTAGAGTACATTGAGGGCATGCAGGAAGTGTGAGTCTCTGTAAGAATCAAACTTGCATATATCAATGCACAAGGCACACATTCAAATATATATATATATATATATATTTTAATGCAGCATAAAATTTGGAGTAGGCACTAAGGCTACAAAGAAGCAGCTAATCAAGAAGGAGGTATTTTACAGTACTGGACCTCTACTGTTATATAGGTTCACTCAGCCACTTTTTTCTGATTTACCGCTAAAGAGTGCAGTGTGAGGGAAAATACATTCATTATGTGCATCGAGTCTTGTCTTAACATTGAAGAAGCACGGAATTCACTCAAACCAGTATTCACCAAAAGGTTGCCATATTGTTCTTCGCAGTCATTGACGCCTGCTTGCTTCTAGATCGGATCCCCGAAGTAGGGCCTGGACTGGAGCACTAAGTAGTCCTACCCTTTTTCCAGTCCTGCAGTCTCTCCTCCCAACTCCCCAAAATAATCCCCACAAACACACCACCTCCTAACCCATAGTGCAGTTTTCATCAGAAAAGTGTAGTATTAAAGTATTTTACTGTAATGGGAGGTAGTAGATCGTTTGGAACCAGGAGCCCTTTAATAACACAGCTATTAACACCTTACAGTTTCTCTAGAAGTATTTGATTGTGGATCATGTGTCTTGTCCTCTGCTAGTTTATCTGGGTCACCTCTTGCTTTTGCAGAAAACTAATAGGGCAGTCCAAGTTGCTTCCTTTCATATAGCTTCTGTGTTTTCTTTTTTTGTGCAATTAGTCTAAATATGGAAGGCCTTTATCTTATAAATATCTTTTCTGGGATCCACATTTAGCTTTTTTATGAAAAAAACAACAATAAACGTTGTGATATATAGTGCACAAACAAGAACTAGTCCAAACCTGGCTTAAAGAAATGAGCAGCTTGGATGACTTCATCATCCAACCAGCAAACAACGCCAAGTCACTCACACTTACCCTCACCAGTGACTTCCCTCTCAAGGGAGATCATCGCCAAGAAGATAAAGATGGCCTGGTACCAGCTCTCGCTCTTGAAAACAGTGCCTACCATTCCTCCCTGCTAGCAACTTCAGAACTGCTATCCAATCCCTAATACCCCCCCTTCATCGAGATGGGTGCAGCTCCTTGCTTTATGGTCTCCCAGGTGCCACACTGCTCCCCTTATATTTGAAATCTTAATGAAACTGCATACGCCATGAAGGGCCTGAACCAATTCAGCCACATCACCTCTGCAGCTGCACCAGCTCCCCTTTAATGCCCGGATCAAATTCAAGCCCAATGTACTCTACAAGGACTACAGAAACAGCAATCCTGCCTACCTGGTTGACAAACTAACCTGTGTTGGATCATGACTCACCTGCATTCAGGATATCATTAAATTCGAGACGAACAAATGTAAGAAAGAAAAAAAAAACTGGGCCTTCTCCAGCTACACTTCCAGAATGACCAACAACTTCCTGTAACAACCAGAACTAACTTAATTCGCCTTCATTTCAGAAAATAACTAAAGACTTCCCTTTTCAAAGAGCACTATATTGCAACACCTTAGAAAGTTTCTCTCTCTTTACTGATTATAGTAGCCCCTCCACTCAGAAAAAAAACTTTGGATCGTAATGTGGCCATTCACTCAGTCCAGTGCTCAGTTGCCCTTGTCTAGCCCTGTGCTATTCAATAACCTACTGTACTGCTTGATTTTTCCGGTCTTATTGTGTTGAAGGGTGATTTAGGTGACTTCAGTCTCTTCCCATTCAAGTCTAAGGGTTAGAGTAGTGTATAGAGCCTATTTATTAGGCACTTCGACATGATCCTGTGTTCTTCCCCATAGATCAGGGTTTGCATATACATCCTAGGGGATAGATTCGTTAGCATTAGGGGTAATCTGTTCTGTAGTGAGGGTATTTCATGGAGCCGTGCTGAATTCAGGCCTGGTAGGCCTTAAACGGGAGAGACTCCATCTTTCCTCCTGCTCTGGCAGCTCGGGATGTTTCTAGGTCATAGGCAGTGTTTTAGTTAGGAGGTGTTATTCGCTTGGAGAGAACCGGTTCAGGCCAGCCCTTATCGAAGGATTGTATTTTTCTTCATGCCGAAGACACTACATCAGGCCGGCCGGCTGGGAACGTGTCCTTGGCACGGGGAGGTACAAGAATTTGGTGGGCGGCAGGTTACGGGCTGGAATTTTCCATGAGGAAATACACGTCTATATTAGTAAAAGTTTGAGGCAGATATTGGCACTTGCTTCTAGTCCATGGGCGGCACCTGGCCGTTAGTAGTAAAGCTGCTACTTATTCCAGGGAAGACAGATGACAAACTTGGAGGTGGAGAAAAACCGAGAAATAGATATTCCAAAGAGAAGAGAGTAGCCGATGAGGAAGAGGTCCCAGTGACTCGGAGAGGGAGACGGGAGTAAACCCGTGATTGCGGAGGTGTGACTTCCAGGCGAAGCCGAGGCGCAGACGAGAAGGGAACCTAGATGACCATTGAGTGCAGGCTACATACGACCAAGGTGATGTCAACCCCTTACTATTAGAGTGTACAACTCAATCTTTCACTTTTCTTTGCAGGTTATGTGATATGTATTATGTTCCGTGAGTGTGTATGTAATAACTAAATAAAGTAGTAAAGCAATATGTGCTACGTGTTCTTGTGTAAGAGGGTAACCTATTCTTACTTGACATGAACAGATGTTAATCCTGATCAGGTAGGTGGTAACTGAATAAGGGAGAAAGGAGCCCTTCGAACTGGGGAACAAGTTGTGCTCAACTAGCTGTCTTTGTGTGATCTGATATATAGTAACACTGATTCCCTTGTTGTATGTCGTGGTAATTATAGGATGAACTCGTGTTAAGGCTGCCGTCTGGGCAGGAAGTCCTGGGTCCGTTTGGGACCGCGAGGCTGTGACTGCCGTCTGGGCAGGAAGTCTGTGGCTGCCGTCTGGGCAGGAAGTCCTGGGTCCGTTTGGGACCGCGAGGCTGTGACTTGTCTAAGGCTGCCGTCTGGGCAGGAAGTCCTGGGTCCGTTTGGGACCGCGAGGCTGTGGCTGCCGTCTGGGCAGGAAGTCCTGGGTCCGTTTGGGACCGCGAGGCTGTGGCTGCCGTCTGGGCAGGAAGTCCTGGGTCCGTTTGGGACCGCGAGGCTGTGGCTGCCGTCTGGGCAGGAAGTCCTGGGTCCATTTGGGACCGCGAGGCTGTGGCTGCCGTCTGGGCAGGAAGTCCTGGGTCCATTTGGGACCGCGAGGCTGTGACTGCCGGTTGGGCAGGAAGTCTGTGGCTGCCGTCTGGGCAGGAAGTCCTGGGTTCGTTTGGGACCGCGAGGCTGTGACTTGTAGGTCTTGGTATATATATAGTAGGAATTCCCTGTCCTTAGGTGGTACATATATGTGGTTATTTAGGTGTGAATAGGCCCTAGGGAGGGGGTAACGTTCTGGTTTGGGTTAGAGAGGCTCTGCTGAGCGGGTTCTATCTGATCCGAAAACCCAAGCAGAACATTTGGCGTCACGAACCGTTTACGAAACCTGTGTGCGTTGTGGTTGTCTTGTGTTTGCTTTCGGCGCGTGCGTGGTTTTGTTTGCATTTTATTTTTGTATATTTGTGTGTATAGTTTTTATTTTTCTTCCTTCTTTTCTTTCTCTTCTTTTCTTCTTTTTCCTTTTTCACGATGTTTTCTAGAAGGTCTAAATCTACTTTTAAGTTGCCCGTTGATATTCCCGTATGGGATTCAACGCCTTATGAAGCCTTGGCCCGTGAGTGGGCTGATTCTACTGGTTTGAGTGAGAATTGGAATTCTTCTTTGGAGCTGGCAGAGCCGGCTGATGTGATTGCTTGTTTGCAGAAGGCACCCGTATCGAAGGGTGAGGAGATTCCCATTTTGGGGCGCAGAGGTTGGATTCTTTTGTCTGCATACAGGATTCTGCATGAGAGATTGTTGAAGCTACAGATATCTCTTAAAGATGTGGAAGCGCACTTTGTTGAGATTCAGAATTCTCATACTTTGTTGCGGTGTCAAAATAAGTTGCTTGCTGATAAACTTGAGACTTACCAAACTATTGCCGAACGGGCGGCTGTGCGAATTGCTCGTTATAAATACAAGAACAGGCGCGGTCGGGTTTCGACGCGAAAGGTGCGTCTGGTCGTGGCGACAGCCGGGCTGGATTGGAATCCTGATGAATGGGATGGTAATATCTGGAACTCGACTGATTCTTGTTCCTCGGGTGAGGAGTCTGCCAAGCGTGAGTCTTCTCGCTCCCGCCATGATTGTAAGTCTGCTTCTCGCACCTTTGATGGTGCACCCCGTGATTACGCTCGTTCTTCGAGTGGGATCAATGCTTCTTACACTGATTGTCTCTCTACGAGTACTGATCGGGCTCCTTGTGATGCTCGTCCCGCGGTTTCTGCGCATCCAGTTTTCCGTCGGAAGTTGCAGCAGTCTCCCAATGCTCCGCAGGGTATTTCTTTGGACTGTTTAGAAGACTTTACTCAGCAGGAAATTAGTGATATTTTGCAGCGATTTCGGCAGCGAGCTGGTGAGTCCTTGCTCACATGGATGGTGCGCCTTTATGAACTGGGCGCTGCTGGTATTATGTTGGATACTGGCGATTGTTTAAAGTTCTGTTCCTTGAGTTTGGATTCTACTGTGCAGGATCATTTTCGTAACTATAATGGTGTTGGTCAGATTTCTTTACTCCAATTGGCGACTGAGGGTTGTAATCTAAAATATCCTACTGAATCTGACTGGCCTGTGAATGACAAGCCGTGGTATACTTTGCGTGATGCTGCTCAACGTCTCAAAGAGGAGGTGATGAAAACGGCAATTTTTCTGGGTACTGCTGACAGGTTGCTTGATGGTTCATTGACATCTTCTGTGCGGAACCGTATCATTCGATCTTCCCCTGTTGCCTATAAGCAGGTCATGATGACTTTATTGATTAATCAGACTGGTAACGTATTATCTACGGTTTTGGAATCGGTGCGCCAACTCGGTGAGTTGGGTGAGTGGTTTAAACCTGAACGTCAGTCCCGGCCTGACACTCGTACTCCTGGTGAAAATAAACTTACTAGACGTGATATTTTTTCTGGTCTTCTGGCTGATGGTGTGCGGAGGGAGGACATTGATGGTGAGACTACCGCTCGTTTGTGGGAGTTGTTTCGCAAACGTGGCTTGGATCGAAAGGAGGGTGCCCGGCGTGTTCGGACCACTGAGTGTGATCGTGGTGGTTCTGACGGTAGCGGTGATGACGACCGCCGTGGGCGCTCTGTTCGTCGTGATGATCGACGTTCTGCACGTGATGTGTCCCCCCGTCGAGAGAGAGACAGGGAGAGAGAGGGGGAAAGAGAAAGGGGGAGAACTGACTATGTTTACAGCAGACGTAGAGATGATAGGGATCAATCCCCTGAGTTGAGGAGGAGAGAGGATCGTCACAGTTTGGTCGATCGTAACCCGCAGTACAATGCAGAAGATACGAATCCGTTCCGTACTGGGAATGGATATGAACAGGAGGAACCGATACCTAAGAAACGTGAGAGTCTTTATCCTGATTTATCCTGGTACACAGAATGCAGTAAGAATGACTAGGAAATAGGTCAAGCTCCGGTACACAGATGGGCTCACAGAGATAATAGACCCTATGTAGATATTGATATTTATTGGAGACATCGTAATATCCAAAGGGCCCGAGCATTGGTAGATACAGGAGCGGAGGCCACTCTTATTCATGGAAAATCAAAGAAGTTTACAGGTCAGCCTTTTACTATTACCGGATTAGGTGGAAAAGAAACCCCTGCAGTTCAAACTTTGCTTGAAATGAGAATAGGTAGAATTCCCAGAAAAGAGTATTCTGTACTAGTAGTGCCACTTCTAGAATTCATAATTGGGATTGATATTTTGAGAGGAATGACTTTGCATCTAGATGACGGATGTTACCAATTTGGAACAACGCATTATATATCGTCCAGACCTATACGGGTTGGTCGTTTAAGAATGCCCCCCATACAAGTTCCCCATGCGACAAAAGTGGTTTGTCAGAAGCAGTATCGTATTCCAGGTGGTCATGAGATTAGTACCACTATTCAGGAGTTAGTGGATGCAGGAGTCATAACCCCAGTTACTTCTGCTTGGAATAATCCTGTTTGGCCGGTGCGTAAGAGTGATAACTCTTGGCGCATGACCGTTGATTATCGAGAATTGAACAAGCACACACCCTCTTTGACTGTTGCAGTACCGGATGTTATTACACTTATTGAGAGAATCCAAAAGCATCCAGGTACATGGTACGCGTCCATTGATATTGCTAATGCTTTCTTTTCAATTCCGATTGCCCCAGAGTGTCAGGAACAATTCAGTTTTACGTGGAACGGGCGTCAGATGACGTTTAGAAGTCTTCCCCAGGGCTATGTGCATAGTCCTACGATATGTCACCGGCTGGTGGCAGAGCATTTGGCTGAGGTACCGGTTCATCTCCAAATTCAGATATGTCATTATATTGATGATGTTTTGATCCAAGGCGAAACACAAGAGGAAGTTCAGACCCAATTAGACAGAGTCATTGAGTGCCTGCGTGAGAAAGGTTGGGAAATCAACCCAGATAAATTGCAAGGTCCGTCCCAGGCTGTAAAATTTTTGGGTATTAATTGGCATGAAGGGCACCGTGAAGTGATCCCTCAGGTTAAACAGAAGATTCTTGATTTTGCAGTTCCTAGAAATAGGAAAGAAGCCCAGAGCTTCATTGGTCTGTTTGGCTTTTGGCGCCAGCATATTCCTCATTTGAGTCAAATATTGGCCCCCTTGTACCGGGTCACGCGTAAAAAGAATGCATTTGAATGGGATAAACCACAGCAAGATGCGTTTAGTCTGGCAAAAGAGGCAATTCAACATGCTCTGGATTTATGGCCTGTACGTGATGGTGACGTGGATTTGAATGTGTCTGTACAGGGCCTTTATGCAAATTGGAGTTTGTGGCAGAAACAAGGCAGGAGTAAAGTACCGTTAGGTTTTTGGACCAAAAAGTTACCTGATGCTGGTGAGCGTTACACACCCTTTGAGAAACAGTTACTTGCTTGTTATTGGGCTCTGGTGGATACCGAGCAATTGACTTTGGAACATGATATAGTTCTGCGTCCGGAAATTCCTATCATGCAGTGGGTTCTGAGTTCGCCGAAAACTCACCGAATTGGACACGCTCAAGAGGCGAGTGTGATTAAATGGAAATGGTACATACAAGACAGGGCACGTGTGGGCCCGAAAGGAGTTGCTTCTTTACATGAGCAGGTGGCGCGAGCGCCATCGACTGAGACTGAGAGTGAATGTTCCGTACCTTTAGCACAGGAGTCTCCTGTCAAGTGGGGTAAGCCTTTTGATGATTTGTCCGCAGCGGAAAGAAACCATGTTTGGTTCACTGATGGTTCAGCGAGGTTTATAGGGATGACACGGCACTGGAAGGCGGTGTCCTATAATCCGATCACACAGAAATTGTTGAGCACAACTGGTGAAGGTAAAAGCAGCCAATTTGCCGAGCTTTACGCTGTTTACCAAGTTTTGAAACAAGAGTTACCTGGTACATGTCATATTTTCACTGATTCTTGGTCTACTGCCAATGGACTGGCTGTTTGGTTGCCAACTTGGCATTCCCATAATTGGAAGTTACATTCCAAAGAATTATGGGGAAAAGAGTTATGGCAAGAAATTTGGGAGATGCTCCCACAGAGTACTGTTACAATCTTCCATGTGGACGCTCACACCCCGATAGATTCTCTTGACAAATGTTTTCATAACATTGCAGATGAGAAGTCTAAAATTGCTGAGGCAGTGGTGGACAGGCAAGATTCTGATATTGCGGGATTGGCGAAATGGGCACACCAGAAGGCAGGACATTTTGGAGAGAAGGCCACTAGCAGGTGGGCTGCTGATCGAGGAATTTATATTCCCTTAGATTTAATCAAAAATGTTATTTTACACTGCCCCGTTTGTCAGCATATCAGACGGCGTAAGGTGCCCCAAATTGTTAAAGGTCATTTACATCGCGGCAAATTGCCCGCTCAAATTTGGCAGATCGATTACATTGGTCCACTTCCCATGAGTAGGAATTGTCAATATGTTTGCACTATTGTTGATACATACAGTGGCCTGCTGGTAGCCCTTCCCTGTCAGCAAGCTACCCAATTGAATACCATTAAAACATTAGAATTAATTATGATGTACTATGGTGTGCCATTCCAAATTCAATCTGATAATGCATCCCATTTTCGTGGAAGATTGGTACAGGAGTTCTGTGCGGAAAACAATATTGAATGGATATTCCATATCCCCTACTACCCACAGGCCTCGGGCCTGGTGGAGAGATTGAATGGCCTGCTAAAGGACCAGCTGCGTAAGTTAACGGATGACAAGTATAAAAATTGGCGAGACTTTTTGCCCCAAGCACTATTGATTTTGAATAATCGTCCTTTTTTAAATGCTGAATCTCCACTCATGCGTTTGTTTCCCCCGAATGCTGAGGCAATGCCTAATGAAATCAGAGAAACTGTGATGTATTGGGAAATTACTCCCGGAGCTTTGGCTCCATGTAGAGCGACCCCAGGGTCGGCAGGTTTAGACTTGCATGCTATGGATGACATTGTTATAAAAAGTAGAGATCGAGTCATCATAGAGATAGGTGTTGGTGTTCAGATACCACCTGGAAATTTCGGATTGATCGCCCCTAGATCGGGGCTGGCTGTAAAAGGCATTCAGGTGCTTGGAGGAATTATCGACAGTGATTATCAGGGAGAGATTAAGGTGCTCCTGCTGAATAGCAGTGAGGTTGACTTACTGATACATCGCACTGACCGAGTGGCTCAATTACTCATAATGCCTGTTTTCAGTGGTGTATTAATGAAAGGCACTGCTCCAACGTTGCTAACTGTACGTGGCCAGAAAGGTTTTGGCTCCACGGATAATCCTGGGGCCAGAGTTTGGGTGCAGTCGCCTAAGAATCCCCCTGAACAAGCAGAGGTCATTGCCACCGGTCAGGATAATACCATTTTGGTTATGAGACCAGGGAAAGATAGCTGGGAACGGTCCCGGCTGATAAATGTTATTTACGAGAATGATTAATGCCTGTATTTGGTTCTCTTTCAGATCATTCTTTGGATTGTTGCTGCAGGATGTGTCGGAGCCGAACTGTTTTCGGACTGGTACGACGAGAAAGGAGGGATCCTATCAACCCGGGATGAACTGGGAACCCGAGTGTTGCGTTCCTTCGCTGCATGGGATTCATCATCGAACTTTTGGACCGCACTTGCTAAGAGGGTGACTGACGCCCCTCACTTCTGTTTGACACCGATGAGATCTGTACATGATATTCTGGCGACCTGCCTGGTTGCTGTCCCCGCCTCATTGGAAACTTTAACTCATATTTTTAATGTCTCGAAGGCTCGTCCCAATATTCTCCTGGGTGATTTTGCTACCCATGTATATTGCCCCCTATGTATTGAATTGCCGAACGAGCAACCCCCCATCCAGTCCCAAATACTTACTTATAATATCACACAAGGTGATTTGTGCTTCTTTCTTACGTGTAATCCTAGTGCGATCTCTGAATGTCTGCGCCTAAAACTAAAAGGCGCCACTTCGTTTACAACTCACGAACGGACTTTGTGCTTTCAAAGGACACCGACCACATGTGTTTCAGTTCAGAACAATATGACTTGTAATAGTTTGGTAGTTACCCCCAGTCACTATCGCACGATGTTACTACCTGCCGGATGGCTTTTCTCATGTGGTAATACTTCCTGGCCATTTGTCCCTGCAAACATTTCCGGAGGCCCTTGTGCCATTACGAGACTCAGTTTGTTGATGTTCGCATCGCATCCGAATGCCAACTCTCGTGTGCTTCGAGATACTGTAATGTTACAGGAGGATTGTGACCCATCTTTGCATTTATATTCCAAGTCTGAATACCTTAGCTTAGCTGTTTCAATTATTGGTGTTCCTGCTTTGGCGGTTTATAATGCCAAATCTATTGGGAAAATGGCCTGCTGGATGGTGAAATCTATTAATCATACTTCTACAATTTTGTCTGACATGCTATTAGACGCCCAGGGTGAACGTAGGGCCATTTTGCAAAATAGAGCAGCCATTGATTATCTTTTGCTTAAACATGGACATGATTGCTCGGACTTCGAAGGTCTCTGTTGTTTTAACTTGTCTGACCATACACAATCCATTCGTGCTCACATTGACAAGTTGCGTGACTTAACAGAAGAAGTTAGAAAACACATTGACCAGGGCTGGTTTTACTGGCTCTTTAATTGGTTACCTGATATACACGTGCTACGCCAAATATTAGGTGGTATTTTGATTGCTGTTTTGATTTCTATCTGTTGCTTTATTCAGTGTATTCCTTCATTATTTCAATTCTGCACACTTGGTACTAGACATAGATCAGTTAGCTTTGTTTCATATTATTCTTCCACAGATGTTAGCTCCATTTAATGAATGTATAATAGACTGAAGTCAAGGGTGAAATGTACTGCTCGATTTTTCCGGTCTTATTGTGTTGAAGGGTGATTTAGGTGACTTCAGTCTCTTCCCATTCAAGTCTAAGGGTTAGAGTAGTGTATAGAGCCTATTTATTAGGCACTTCGACATGATCCTGTGTTCTTCCCCATAGATCAGGGTTTGCATATACATCCTAGGGGATAGATTCGTTAGCATTAGGGGTAATCTGTTCTGTAGTGAGGGTATTTCATGGAGCCGTGCTGAATTCAGGCCTGGTAGGCCTTAAACGGGAGAGACTCCATCTTTCCTCCTGCTCTGGCAGCTCGGGATGTTTCTAGGTCATAGGCAGTGTTTTAGTTAGGAGGTGTTATTCGCTTGGAGAGAACCGGTTCAGGCCGGCCCTTATCGAAGGATTGTATTTTTCTTCATGCCGAAGACACTACATCAGGCCGGCCGGCTGGGAACGTGTCCTTGGCACGGGGAGGTACAAGAATTTGGTGGGCGGCAGGTTACGGGCTGGAATTTTCCATGAGGAAATACACGTCTATATTAGTAAAAGTTTGAGGCAGATATTGGCACTTGCTTCTAGTCCATGGGCGGCACCTGGCCGTTAGTAGTAAAGCTGCTACTTATTCCAGGGAAGACAGATGACAAACTTGGAGGTGGAGAAAAACCGAGAAATAGATATTCCAAAGAGAAGAGAGTAGCCGATGAGGAAGAGGTCCCAGTGACTCGGAGAGGGAGACGGGAGTAAACCCGTGATTGCGGAGGTGTGACTTCCAGGCGAAGCCGAGGCGCAGACGAGAAGGGAACCTAGATGACCATTGAGTGCAGGCTACATACGACCAAGGTGATGTCAACCCCTTACTATTAGAGTGTACAACTCAATCTTTCACTTTTCTTTGCAGGTTATGTGATATGTATTATGTTCCGTGAGTGTGTATGTAATAACTAAATAAAGTAGTAAAGCAATATGTGCTACGTGTTCTTGTGTAAGAGGGTAACCTATTCTTACTTGACATGAACAGATGTTAATCCTGATCAGGTAGGTGGTAACTGAATAAGGGAGAAAGGAGCCCTTCGAACTGGGGAACAAGTTGTGCTCAACTAGCTGTCTTTGTGTGATCTGATATATAGTAACACTGATTCCCTTGTTGTATGTCGTGGTAATTATAGGATGAACTCGTGTTAAGGCTGCCGTCTGGGCAGGAAGTCCTGGGTCCGTTTGGGACCGCGAGGCTGTGACTGCCGCCTGGGCAGGAAGTCTGTGGCTGCCGTCTGGGCAGGAAGTCCTGGGTCCGTTTGGGACCGCGAGGCTGTGACTTGTCTAAGGCTGCCGTCTGGGCAGGAAGTCCTGGGTCCGTTTGGGACCGCGAGGCTGTGGCTGCCGTCTGGGCAAGAAGTCCTGGGTCCGTTTGGGACCGCGAGGCTGTGGCTGCCGTCTGGGCAGGAAGTCCTGGGTCCGTGAGGCTGTGGCTGCCGTCTGGGCAGGAAGTCCTGGGTCCATTTGGGACCGCGAGGCTGTGGCTGCCGTCTGGGCAGGAAGTCCTGGGTCCATTTGGGACCGCGAGGCTGTGACTGCCGTCTGGGCAGGAAGTCTGTGGCTGCCGTCTGGGCAGGAAGTCCTGGGTCCGTTTGGGACCGCGAGGCTGTGACTTGTAGGTCTTGGTATATATATAGTAGGAATTCCCTGTCCTTAGGTGGTACATATATGTGGTTATTTAGGTGTGAATAGGCCCTAGGGAGGGGGTAACGTTCTGGTTTGGGTTAGAGAGGCTCTGCTGAGCGGGTTCTATCTGATCCGAAAACCCAAGCAGAACACCTACATACATACATCACTTCCCAGAGTACTAATTATTTAATCTCTACTTGCTGAGTCTACATACATTAGCCTTATCCTCGATCAATTTCACATCTTCCAATTCACAAAGCGATTTTTATCCAAAGTCCAGCATTTCAGTTCACTTTCTCTTTTTAGCATTATGGAAGCTTTTGTGACTTTGGTGATCCAATAAATGCATTGGCTCCACCTTCGTCTATCTTAAATCTAGTATTGCAAGTCTATTCTTGAGTGTTGTTTGCTTGTTTGGGCATTGTAGTGACCTGGGGCAGGGCACTAGGACCCTGCAGTGGACCATGGGGACCCCAGGGTAACTGGACACCACATCCGGTCAAGGGTGTGGGGAGGGAACATTAGAGGGGATGAGGGAGCGTGGGCAGACATGATCACAAGCAGCTCTGAGCAGAAGTACAATAAAGGAAAGAGATAACCCCTACCTGTGTCCTGCGTCTTTGTGGGATCGTGGGGACACGACAACTGGCGATCGAAGGTGGGATTCACCAATAAAAAAAAAACAGAAGGAAGCCGAATCGTCGTCCTCCCTGACTTGAAGCAGGCGTGACGAACCAGGAGCCCACCCTGGTCCGCTGGACGACTGGAGGAAAATCGCGACGATCCGGCGATCATCGCGCCGAACACCGATCACGAAAAGCCAGGAGCCCACCCTGGTCTGAGGGAGCAGTGAAGTGTGCAGCGACGCGGGAGCCCACCCCACCCGCGGAAAAGTGAAGCAGTAAGAGCGCTGAAGCAAACATAATAAATTAAATAAGTTAGGCGCCCGCCCGTGAGAAGGGCCAGCACCGGAGCGTGCACAAACAGAACTGAATGAGGAAAGAGTGCGTGATTCAAAGGAACTCTCGCAAGAGCGGCGGCCATCTTTAAGTCAGGCAAAATGGACCAATAGGAACCAAGAACAGTGCGGTGGCCATTTTGAAAGGTCAGGCATACTGGGAGAAAACAAACATCGCAAGACTACGGCGGCCATTTTGAAGTCAGGAAAAACGGGCCAATAGGAACCAAGAACAGTGCAGTGGCCATTTTTAAGTCAGGCAGCTATTGAAATCAATAGGAAAACAGAAAAAGAGAGAAAAAAGGCCTAAAAGGAGAGAAAAAACAGCGAAACAAAGCAGGATACAGTGGAAACAAAAGGGCAAATAAGGACTAAAAAAATAAAGAAAGAAAGAAAGAAAAGAACAGGGGAGAAGGACCAGATAAGGAAAATGAGCGACAATGATGAGAAGAAGAGCACGCAAGCCATATTCTGCAGGCCTCTACTATTCAGCCTAACGGAGCCACAAGCGGGCATCCGGTGGGAAAGATGGATCAGGAAATTTGAGCGCTACATTCCCCGCTGATCAAACGGCGGATTACAAGGGAGTGATAAAGTGCCTCACTCAGAAATTTGACCCCCAACGAAATGTTGATTTCGAGAGATACACATTCAACGCTGCATGCCAACAAGGAGAAGAGAGTCTAGATGACTTTGCAACGAGACTGAGAAAATTGGTCACGTACGGCAAGTTTGACAAATTTGACAATGAACAAGCAATAAGACTGCGCATCATCGAAGGTTGTCAATCGGTGGAGTTCAGAGCACGCATTCTGAAGGAACCAACGACGCTGGAAAAGATACTGACGATGGCTCGCACGGAAGCAAGGGCCACAGAGCACGCCAAGCAGATGGAGTAAGGAAAAGAGAAGAGAGTAGCAGTAGCACATCGCGTCACTGGGAACTTCAAAAAGAAGGAATTCCAGGCGCAGACTGTACCAAAGAAGGGCGAACAAACATGCTACCGGTGCGGCATTCGAATTCCCACATGTCGGTGCCTGCCCAGCTATGGGTCAAAAGAGCAGGAAGTGCAACAGGGACAACCATTTTTCAAGCACGTGCATGACTAGACAATTTAGAAGTGAAAGAGGCAGAACAATGAGACCAAGGATGACCAGCAACAGGTACGCACGACACATGGAAACAGCAAATCGCAGCTCCTCCGACGAAGCAAAAGAAACGGCAGCTCCTGTGTCGGAAGCGAGACTATATCTTATGTCAGATGCACCAAGAGAAGGAAAAGAGACAGAACACATTCATCTTGTGGAAAAACAACAAATAAAGAAGACAGCCACGGTGGACATCGGCGTAGGGAGCCACCAAGTGAAGTTTGTACTTGAGAGTGGAGCAACATGCAACATCATGTGCATGTCAGAATACCAGAAAATGAGAGTGAAACCACAACTATCACCGTCAACATTGGATGTGTTCACTTGGGGTTCCAAAAGGCCAGTAGAAAATATGGGAAAATTCACGGAGATCTTGACATACAAAGACAGATTCTACCAAGAGGAAATACATGTGCTCAAAGGAGACATCACAGCACCATGCCTGCTCAGCAATGGGACGGCACAGGTGATGGGGCTACTAGCAATGACATACCACATGTCGGAAACGAAAAACATCCTACAAGAATACCCTGCCATACTGAAAGGTCTTGGTAAGCTGAAAGGGAAACAAATAACATTGCACATCAATGAAGCGATCAAGCCGGTAGCTCAGCATCATAGACGAGTACCAATACATCTCCAACCACAAGTTGAAGATGAAATAACAAGCTTACTGGCACAAGACATAATTGAACCAGCGGAAGGACCAACGCCGTGGGTGTCTCCGATTGTGGCAGTTCCCAAGAAAAACACCTCAAAGATTCGCATCTGCGTGGACATGAGGATCCCAAATACAGCGATCGCAAGGGAACGTCACCCGGGTCCACACCTGAATGACATGATAAGCTGCCTCACTGGAGCGTGCCAGTTCTCGAAGCTGGATTTGTGCAAAGGATACCATCAGCTAGAACTAGATCACCAGTCCAGGTACATCACAACATTCTCCACAAATCTGGGCCTGTTCAGATATAAGCGACTAAGCTTCGGAATCTCGTCGGCAGCGGAGATATTCCAGGAAACAATATGGCAAGTGATAAGGCCAGTGCGGAACAGCTTCAATTACAGTTATGACATTTTGGTATTTGGAAAAACAGACAAAGAGCATGATGTAGCGTTGCGTCAAGTGTGCACACAACTGGAGCAAGCAGGCCTAACATTAAATGGAGAGAAATGTGAGCTGGGGAGAGGGGAACTAGTGTTCATCTGAAAGAAACACGTTAGTTAGATTCCTCACCTTAGAATATCCCCAGGCGTCAGACTGGATCCGGAAGATTTTTCGTCAGCAATACCCCTTGCGCGTCGCTAGGCGTCGTCTGCGGCTCGGCGTCGGCGTCGTGCGCCGGAATGACGTCGTCGGAGTACTTAGACGCCGCCCTTGCACGCTGACGTCAGTTCTTGTACATAGCTTTCCGCGCCAGGAACGTAGAGCCATGCAAAGACCGACACTGGTGCCAAAAATAAAATCTAGGAGCCTCTGTGAGTCTCTCCCTGGCAAATGCTGCGCTAGAATTGCCCCTGGTCCTACTGGGCTGGCATCGACAGTCAGTTCAGTGCATAGTAGCGGGTCGAAGTAGGCCAGATGTTCCACCTTCATCACTACTTGTCATATTTCTTCGAATGCCTTGTGACATTCCTGGGACCAGACGAACTTCTGTCCTTGTTTAGTCAGTTCTTTTAGTGGTGTGCTCACTGTGGCGAAGTCCTGTATGTACCGCACACAGTAGCTAGCGAGGCCCAGGAATGATCTTACTTCCGCAACGTCCATCGGAGGATATGCGTTCTTCAGTGTTTCAACCTTGCTGGGATCTGGCCTCATCCCTTGTTTGGAGAAAATGTGCCCGAAGAACAAGTTACTTACCTTCGGTAACGATGTATCTGTAAGAAACATTAGTTAGTTAGATTCCTCACCTTAGAATATCCCCAGGCGTCAGACTGGATCCGGAAGATTTTTCGTCAGCAATACCCCTTGCGCGTCGCTAGGCGTCGTCTGCGGCTCCGCGTCCGTCGTCGGCGTCGTGCGCCGGAATGACGTCGTCGGAGTACTTAGACGCCGCCCTCGCGCGCTGACGTCAGTTCTTGTAGATAGCTTTCCGCGCCAGGAACGCAGAGCCAGGCAAAGACCGACACTGGTGCCAAAAATAAAATCTAGGGGCCTGAAAAGGATAACCTTAACCCTAGATGTCAGTTCGCAGAACGGGGAGGATGGGTGGGTCGGTGAGGAATCTAACTAACTAATGTTTCTTACAGATACATCGTTACCGAAGGTAAGTAACTTGTTCATCTGAAAGAAACACGTTAGTTAGATTCCTCACCTTAGAATAGATACCCAAGCAATACCATCCCCGGTGGTGGGTCTGCGAACCAAGATCACAATAGAAAGTCCTGGAGGACAGAACGGCCAAAGAAGCCATCCCTCCGGACTTGGCTGTCAAGGCAATAATGCCTGGCAAACGTGTATAGCGAAGCCCACGTCGCCGCCTGACAGATGTCCTGCAAAGGGACACCCCGTCCCAAAGCAGTAGTAGCCGCTGTGGCCCGAGTAGAATGGGTGCGCAGCCCAACAGGAGGGTCCTTTTTTGCCAAGGAATAACAAATTTTGATGCACAAAACGACCCACCGAGAGATGGTCCGTTTGTGCACAGCTTTCCCCTTCTTAGCACCCACGTATCCAACGAAAAGTTGGTCGTCCACCCGGAACTGCTTTGTGCGGTCCAAATAAAAGGAGAGCGCACGTTTTGGGTCCAGACGGTGGAGCCTCTCTTCCTCTTTGGAAGGATGCGGAGGCGGAAAGAAGGTGGGCAAGGTGACAGACTGCCCAAGATGAAATGGAGTCACCACTTTCGGAAGAAAGGAGGGACGAGGCCGAAGGACAACCTTGTCTGGATGAACAGAGAGAAAGGGAGGCTTTGAAGATAAAGCCTGGAGCTCACTCACCCGTCTAGCCGAGGTGATGGCTACCAGAAAAGCAGTCTTAAGCGTCAGCAGACGAAGAGGACAATTATGAAGAGGCTCAAAGGGAGCACACATTAGAAATGTGAGAACAAGATTCAAGTCCCACTGAGGCATTACAAAAGGGACAGGAGGGAACGTGTGAGTAATGCCTTTTAGAAAGCGTGTAACTACAGGGGACTTGAAAAGAGAAGGCTGATCAGGAAGCCGCAAGAAGGCAGAGATGGCAGCAAGATAACCTTTCAGGGTGCCCAGGGCATAGCCCTGCCGGGCCAAAGAAAGAAGAAACAGTAGAACCTCAGAAAGAGGGGCGGAAAGGGGATCCACAGCCTTTGCTGTGCACCATGCCACAAATTTGTTCCACCGGCAGGCGTATAACGTCTTTGTGGAGGGACAGCTGGCTGCCAGAATGATATCACAGAATTCAGGAGGCAAGTCAAATGGCATCAACTGCCGCCGCTCAATCTCCACGCATGGAGGTGGAGGCTGGACAGGTTCGGGTGGAGGACCGTCCCCTGCTGCTGCGACAGAAGATCCTCCCGAAGGGGCAGACGTATCGGAGGATCGGTCAACATACTGAGTAGCTCGGGATACCAGTACCTTCGTGCCCAATCCGGAGCCACCAAGATGACTTGGGCCCGGTTGTGCCTGATCTTCTTCAGCACTCTGGGCAGAAGTGGTATAGGCGGAAAGGCGTACAACAGACCGCAACTCCACTCGTGACGAAAAGCGTCGCCGAGCGAGTGCCGCCTTGGAAATTCCAACGCGCAGAACTGCTGACATTGCGCGTTCTCTTCGGTGGCGAATAGATCTAACCAAGGCTCTCCCCACTGCTGAAAGAGACCTTGCGCCACTTCGGAGTTCAGACGCCATTCGTGATCCATCATGCACCGGCGGCTGAGTTCGTCTGCTCTGGCGTTCAGAGAGCCCGCCAGATGTTGAACCACTAGCGTGACGCCCTGGTGTTCCAGCCATGTCCAGAGGCGCAGAGCCTCCTGACAAAGGGTCCACGACCCCACCCCGCCCTGTTTGTTGCAATACCACATGGCGGTGGTGTTGTCCGTGAACACCTGCACGACACTTCCCCTGACAGAGGGAAGGAAGACTTTCAGTGCAAGTCGGATCGCTCTCAACTCCAACAGGTTGATGTGGAGACGAGACTCCGCCGGAGACCAGAGGCCTCTGATCTCCGCCTCTCCCATATGGCCACCCCATCCCAGGAGGGACGCATCCGTCACTACGACATGCTCCGGTTGGGGAAGGGAGAGGCTCTTGCCCTTGACCCAATCGCGGTCCGTGAGCCACCACTGCAACTGCCGTGCAGTGCCAGGCGTCAGACTGGATCCGGAAGATTTTTCGTCAGCAATACCCTTTGCGCGTCGCTAGGCGTCGTCTGCGGCTCCGCGTCCATCGTCGGCGTAGTGCGCCGGAATGACGTCGTCGGAGTACTTAGACGCCGCCCTCGCGCGCTGACGTCAGTTCTTCTTTTTTCCGCGCCAGTAAGCGCAGATCCGGGAGAGCTACCCCTTTAGTCAATTTTTGACTAACTTTCTTTTTTTTTTTTTGTTTTTTGAAACCGTTTATTACAAGACTCAAAAATATACAAATATGGGCCTACAACCTTCCGGCCGGCCGCTAGCAATGAAAGGAGTATACGATATACATTTATAAAACACATGGTGCTGCGGCTGAGCATGCACAGGAGTTAACATCATTGCGAGCCACACTATCCAGACCCCACTATACGGTTCCATTTTAAACTTAAAGAACGACAAATACAAACAAACCCACAAGGCAATCCTCAATCGGAAATAGCAACACGTGCTCCCCCAGAGGGGGGATCCTAGCCATCCATAGGAATCTCAAGAGGGGGGGAGAGATCAGAACTAGGGCTGGGTACACCTAATGCCCAGGTACCGGGGGAATGAGTTGGCTAAGGGGACGGGGCCGGTGACGGATCAGGAAATAACGGTGGAGCACAGATTCCCCCGCGGTAGGCGTTCCAGGGGCCCCATACTTTCACCCATGTCCCAGGCTTACCTCTCGCCACATACACCACCTTTTCCCGAAACATGCACCAATCCATATGTTCCTTCCAGGCCGAGACAGTCGGGGGCCTCTGGGATCCCCACAGTTGAACAATGTCACGCTTGGCAACCATATACCCCAGAGTCACCCACCACGTTTGCGGCACCGAGTAATCGGTAGGCTCCCACACATTCAACAGGCATCTCCTCGCTTCGGGCAACAGCGCCACATGCGTAACCACTCGCAGCACCTCATGCACACCACGCCAGAACCCCTCCACCTCCGGGCACTCCCACAAAATATGCAGAAAAGTCCCCAACGCACCACACCCACGCTTACACAAACCGTCCTCAGCATAGCCCATACGCAGGAGCTTTGGCCCCGTCATGTAGACCCTATGGAGTATCTTGAGCTGGACGAAACGAAGGCGAGCCGGTATGGCCACCTCTTTCGGGGAGGCCACCGCGGAGATCCAGTCCTCGTCGTCCAGCTCCAGCCCATCGGCTACCCAAGCCCCATGAAGGGCAGTCAACAAGTCTGAGCGGTCGTTGATCAGTTTTTTGTAGATCAGTGAGATCGTGCTGTCAGGGACGTGTCCATCCAGCACTCTATCCTCCAGGGGGGGAACACTCCGGGATGGAGGCAACGTCCGGAAAGACGGAGCCCAGCGCATGCCGGACCTGTAAATACCGAAAGTACTCGCTGCCCTGCAACTGAAATTCCGTCTGCAGCATCTCGAACGTTTTAAATCCTCCCCTCGTCCAGAGATCCCCCACTTTGCTGATGCCTATTAAGTCCCACTTCTCAAAGCCCTTCGAGGTCCACAAGGAGCCCAACCGCTCAGACGCGTATAGTGGTGACGCCCGGGTCAAACGGTCCTTCCACCCCATAGCTGCATTGGCCGCGTGCCACACTCGCAGCATGACACGCGTGGGGCCCGTTAGGCGAGCGTCGGGCGCGCTAGAGTAGAGCGCTCGATTATGGTCACCACCTGGAAGTAGCATCCTATCCATTTCAAACGCCGGGTTTAAGGCGGGCCCATATAGGCCCTGATTAATCGCAGCTAGCTGGGAGGCCCAATAATACCGTTTAATATCCGGGAGGGCAATCCCCCCGTCATACCATGGGAGCGTCAGCTTAGCCAAGGCAATACGTGGCCTCCCGTCCCAGAACAGGCGGCGCTGCAAACTCTCCACTTCGTGGAAGTAGCGCGCTGGGACGAGGTCCATAGTGTTCTGCAACGCGTACAGGAAACGCGGCAGCGACATCATTTTAAACAATGCCGCCCGGCCAAGCGGCGAAAGCGGCAAACGCCGCCAGCGCGCGACATCCTCTTTCAGACGCTGGAGGGGGGGAAGCAAGTTCCGATCATACCGAGCCTCCGGGTCCAGAGTAATGAAGACACCCAGGTACCTAAATCCCTGCGGGGCGACCTGGATCGGACAGCCCCGCGGGAGGATAGGAGCCTCCCCGGAGAGAACATACACACACGATTTAGCCCAGTTGATGACCAGACCGGAGTTACGACCGAATGAATGCAGAACATCAACCAGTACTATGAGTGATTTACGTGGGGAAGCTAGGTACAAGAGGATGTCATCAGCGTATAGGGATACACGGTCCTCATACTCAGGAGTCCAGCGGAGACCACGGATGGAAGGCTCCCACCGCAGCCACTCCGCCAGGGGCTCCAAGGCAAGTGCAAAGAGGAGCGGCGATAAGGGGCAGCCCTGTCGTGTGCCCCGGCCCAGCTCGAACGGAGTCGATACTCTTCCGTTCACCACCACCTGCGCCAATGGGCCCGAATACAGCAATTTGACCCAACTGATGAACCCTGGGCCAAATCCAAACTTCGCAAGCATCGCCCAGATATATGGCCATTCAAGCGTGTCAAACGCCATGGTGGCGTCTAAGGACGCCAAAATGGCCGGCTCCCGTATGAACGGGGCACGTGCGAGCACACCGTGCAAACGCCGCAGATTAAGGGCTGTGTTGCGATGGGGGATAATTCCAGACTGGTCCTGATGAACCAAATCGCCCACCACGCCGACCAGCCGATTGGCCAGTACCATGGCGAGAATCTTGGGCTCCGCATTCAGTAGCGAAATGGGCCGATAGGATGTAACCCGGTCCCGAGGTCTCCCCTCCTTGTGGATGACCACGATTGTAGCCAGACGCTGGTCCAGCGGGAGGGAGCCCACCGAGTGTGCCGCCAGGAACATAGCCCGGAGGTGGGGTGCCAGCGTATCCGGTCGCAGCTTGTACAACTCGATAGGGAGACCATTCGGACCCATGGCCTTGCCGGAAGCGACCGAGCGTATGGCGAGGGCGATCTCGTCGGAGGTGGGAGCGGCGTCCAGCGACACCCTGTCATCCCCGGAAAGGGACGGCAGCGCGATATCACTGAGCAGGGCACGGGAGTCCTCTTCCGAGCAGGGAGACACCGGGGAATACACCCCACGGAAATAATCCGCGAAACAGGAGACGATTTCTTCTGGCTCAGTTACACACACACCATCCGTTTTCTCAATCAGCGGGACCACACGATTCGCTCTCTCTTTTTTGTCCAACCACGCTATAAGTTTACCAGCCTTATCACCCACATCATACAGTCGCCCCTGTTGCTCTCTACTGAGGCCCCTGGCAGCCTCCGTGACGAGGGCCCTATAGGCCGCTTGCTTGAGTTGGAGGACATGTAATGCGGCATCCGTCACTCCACCTTCTAAATTACCCTCCAACTCGGCTATTTCAGCCTCCATCCGGGTCACCTCCTCCCGCTCGCGCCTCCGGGCGTAGGAAATAAGGGATAGGGCCTCCCCTCGGAGTACTGTCTTGAAGGCCTCCCATAGCGGTACAGCCGAAGGCACGGACCCCACATTCTCATCAAAATATCGCTGAAGGGATTTAATCAATTCAGCGCGAATGGTGGGGTCGCGCAGGTACCAAGGATTGATTGGGACCACCCTACCCTCACCCCTCGGAAAGACATCAAAGTGCAGTAGGAGCGGGGAGTGGTCCGAAATACCCCGTGGCAAATGGCGCACCTCTCCCACCCTCCCAACATAGGCCGCCGGGACAAGGACATAGTCTAGTCGTGAGAGGCTACCATGGGCTCCCGAGTGGAAAGTGTACTGCAGCTGCGTGGGGTGTTTTAAACGCCAGCAGTCCACTAATCCAAAAGTATCCAAGAGGCCGGGTAGCCATGCCTGTGCCCGGGGGAGGTCCCTAGGGGGGTGACGATCCACAGTCCCAGATACCACCGCATTAAAATCCCCCCCCACAACTAAAAGCCCCCCCGGAAGGCCAAGGAGAAGGCGCCCCAGGTCCGCAAAGGTGGTCGACTGCAGCCCCGGTGGGATGTATACTGACACAAAGACAACCACTTTGCCCTCCAGTCTTCCCACCAAGACCGTGTACCGTCCCTTGTCATCGTGGAGCACCTCATCAACCTCCAACGGGAGCGAGTTCTTCACCATGATGCCCACACCCCTTGAGCCAGACGTGAAGCCCGAGTGGGCCACTAGGCGATAGCCGCGCCGATTCATGGCGCAGAAGGAGTTGCCAATGAGGTGTGTCTCCTGCAGAAAGACTACATCGGGCGAGATTCGCTTCAAAAACTGCAGGACCACACCTCGTTTGATCCTGTCCCCCAGTCCATTCACATTCCAAGACAACAAAGTTAATTCCCTACCCCCCATCATGTACAGAAGCCATCATTCGTCCCCCGGAGAGCACTTTAGAACTAACACAAAAATACGTTTGCCTTGTGATAAAAACGAACAACACCCCATCCCTACCCACCCACCCCAACAGAACTCCCCCCTCCCTGCACCCCTGCATGAGCCCGAACAGCCCCCCCAACGTGCAGTGTGCCTGTCGCCCCATATATAGTTAAACTAACTAGACCCCCTAGAGGAGGAGGGAGAACCCCCAATAGACCCAACACAACCTCCATAGGAGGGGAACTTACAAAAACTGACGCAGAATCGAAAGTGGCATCATTTTCGTCCAGAGTGAGGCCCAATATTAAACCCTCAGTCCTGATCCAGCGTGCCGTCTCCCCCCGCCGCCCCCCCCCCCGCCTCCCCCAATCACGATCCCCGGGCAGAGTATCCAGCCAGTCCCCGGCCGCTTCGGGACGATCAAAGAAGTGCGTGCGACCATCCACCTCCACTCGCAGCTTGGCTGGGAAGAGCATGGCGTATTTGAGGTTTAGGTCCCGAAGACGGCGCTTGACGCCTAGGAAGCTCAGTCTCTGCTTCTGGACCGCTGGGGTGAAATCAGGATAAAAATTTACCTCCATATTGTCAAGCTTGACCGGTCCATGCAGTCTGGAGGTTTGCAGGATAGCGTCTCTGTCCCGAAAATTGAAAATCCGGGCGATGAGAGGTCTCGGAGGGGCTCCGACCTTCGGCCTTCCCCCGGGAACCCTGTGGGCCCTCTCCACAGCGAAGAGTTTGCTCAGCCCCCGTGGCTGGAGATGGGTAGCAATCAGGTCCTCCACAAAGAGATCCGCCGCCGCCTCCTCGCGTCCCTCGGGCACCCCGATAATGCGGATGTTGTTCCTCCGTGCCCGACTCTCTGAGTCCTCCAGGCGTCGATCCATAAGCGCACTCGCCTGACTAAGCTGGCGCACCTCTGTTTGCAAGGCCGCCACATCTGTCGTTAGGCCCGATGCAGTGTGGGCCAAAGAATCTACTCGGTCGTTGGTTTTGGAAAGATCGGCCCTCACCAGGCCAACATCCACGAGGACCGAGTCGATCTTCTGCGCCAGTGTATCAAACCGCTGGCCCACCGAGGCCTTCATCTCGGCAATGGCGCCCATGACATCTCGCAGAGTCAGATCTGCGGGCAGGTCTGGGGCATCCGGAGGGCTCTCAGGGGACTTGCGCGGTCCATCGGGAGATCCCTTCTGGAGGGTATAGCGGTCCATACTGTTGGCCTGAGGGATGGCGCCACGCCGGGTCGATTTGGTCTTTGCCCGGTCTCCATCTTGTTTCGTGGCCATGGCCACCAGTCTCCCAGCACCAGCCACGTCGTGTAGGGCAGGAAATCAGGGCCACGAGCTCCGGGGGGGCCCCCTCAAAGCTGCGGGGTGGATCACAGCCTGCAGGCAGGCAGGGTCTCCCAGCAAGGCCACACCAACACCAATGGCTCCGCGACCCAACCTCGCAGAGACGACAAGGGGGTGTGAAAGCGAAAGCGAAAGTGCGGGGTACGCGAGTCGCCAGGCCCTGCCTGCCGCTGTTGTTCACTTTGTCACTGGATCACCCCACAGCGCAAATCCGGGGTCCGGCGAGGGGAAGGCCGCAAACCTCAATCGGTGCTCACTCCGGTGTCCGAGGTCCGATTTGGAAGCGGGAAACGGGTGCCACCTCAGCTCAGGTTCACCAACATAGTCCCCTCATCCAGGGCAGGATAATTTCAGGATAATCGTAGGAGGTTGCGGAGGTCCTCGGGAGCCTCGCACCTACGCGGCCATCTTGGTTGCGCGCTAGGCTCCTCCCCCCTTGACTGACTTTTTGATCCTGTCAATCGACTCCGGTGCCGGTAGGATGCCTGGTTTTAAAGCCTGTGCTGACTGTAACCGCTTGATGTCGGTTACGGACCATCAGACCATCACCGCCGGTGCCTTTACTGCTTGGGCCTCGATCACGACGCGGAGTCGTGCTCGGACTGCAAGGCCCTGACCTCGAAGGCTAGACGGGAGCGGTCCCGTAAGCTTCTCGAGATTCGCCACTCGGCTCCGCGCGTCTCTCGATCCCGGTCCAGGAGGAGGTCCAAGGATCGGTCGCGGAGCCGCAGCCGACGTCACCATCGGTCGTCGGGATCCAAGTCTTCGGGTAAGTCGAAGCATTCCAAGAAGTCCAAGAGGCGACACCGCTCTTCGGACTCCCCTCGCCGGTCGCACGACTCGGCCGAGGGTCAGGGTGGTTCCACCCCCGCGGCTCCGGCGGAGCCGCAGGCGCCGCCCACGTCCCCATACCCTCCAGTCCCTGGGACTAACGCGACGCCGGCGGAAGTCAGTGCCTTCCTCTCGGCCATGAGGAACCTGGCTCCGCCTTCGGCGCCCGCTGGTGCGCCTTCGGGCCCCGCGGACCCAACTGGGCTGCCTTGCCTGCCGGTGGCTCCGGCCCCGGCGCCGTTGACGGCTCCGGCCTCGACGCCGCAAGCGCCCGAGGGACCCGTTCTCGAGTCCCCGCCGACGCTGGTCGACCTCGTCACGCCTCCTCCGCCGGCGTCGACACCGGTACCACCCCCGACGCCGACGTCGACTCCGCTCGACGTCGAGCCCCGGTTCAGTCCCACTCCGGGCCCGGCGCCGGTACGGCGTCGATGGACGCCGCAATCGGCGCCGCTAGAGACACATTATGTCTACCACCCGGCTCCGTTACTTTCTCCTGTATACCAGGAATCGGATGATGGGGACAACTGGGAGGGATCCGAGGATCCTATGGCCGTTCAGGCTCAACTGTCACAGGACTGGGCAGATGAACTGGGGGAGGCCAGTGGCCTGGATACCTCTCCAGACACGGGATTTGTCTCTCCTCCGACTGTGGCTTCGGAGGAGGGCGCTGCTTTCTCTGTGGTGCTGCGCAAGGCGGCCGCAGCCCTTGGGCTTGAGCTGCCTGCTGTGGCTGTGAGGACTGACGTCCTTACTGAGGTGCTTCAGTCTGCAGCAAGCTCCACTGAGCCTCTGCTGCAATTCAATGAGGCCCTCATTGACATTCTGCAGGGCACCTGGTCCAAGCCCTCCACAGTTCCTCCTGTGGACAGGAACGTCGCCAGGCGCCACCGCCCTGCTCCGGGCGACCCCAGTTTTCTGTCCCAACACCCTACCCCTGAGAGCCTGGTTATCCAGGCCTCCACCTCCCAATCCTCTTTCCCGACCGCCCCGCCGGACCGGGATTCCAAGAGACTGGAACAGTTTGGCAAGAAGCTGTTCTCCTCCCTTAGTTTGGGCCTGCGGTCTTTGAACACCGCTTGTCTCTTGGAACGTTATTCCCACTCTCTGTGGGATGCGGTGGAGGACGCGCTGCCCCTGTGTCCGGAGGAGGTCCGGACACGACTTACCCAGGCTCTGGCCGATGGGAGGGATGCCGCGCGACATGCTATACGATGTGGGCTTGACACCACGGACTCGCTGGGTAGGGCCATTTCTACCACAGTGGCACTTAGACGTCACGCCTGGCTGCGGTCCACGTCATTTTCGGGCGATGTCCAGAGCACTCTCATGGACATGCCCTTTGATGGCACTCACCTTTTTGGCGAGAAAGCGGACAGTGCGCTGAATCGCTTTAAGGACTCCCGGGCTACGGCCAAGTCCTTGGGCCTCTCGGCCCCGCGGTCGCAAACTTCTGCCTTTCGCCCCTTTCGAGGCCAAGGACGGGGTGCCTCCTCACATGCGCCTAGCCACCAGCCGCAGAACCAACCTGCGCGCAGTCGCGGACGTGGTTTCCGCCGAGGCGGTTCTGGAGGACGACGAGGTCAGCCCACATCCACCCCGGCAGCATCCGCCTCAAAGCCTTCCTAGTCCGAGCTTTCAGGCCCATTCCACGCCAGTGGGCGGCAGAGTTCGCCATCACCTGCTCCACTGGCGGTCCATCACATCGGACAGGTGGGTGCTGCAAATCGTCCGAAGGGGCTACTCCCTCCCCTTCGAGACTACCCCTCCAGCCATGCCACTGCAGCACCACCGTATCTCGGGGGATCATTTGAATCTTCTCCACGAGGAAGTTTCGGCCCTCTTGGCCAAGGGGGCCGTCGAGCGCGTTCCGAGCCCAGAAGTAGGTCGTGGTTGTTATTCCCACTACTTTCTGGTTCCCAAGAAGGGCAAAGGGGGCCTACGCCCTATCTTGGACCTCCGGAACGTCAATGCCTTCCTCCGGAAGGAAAGGTTCAAGATGTTGACTTTGGCTCAGATTCTAGCTGCCCTAGACCCCGGAGACTGGCTGGTAGCGTTGGACTTGCAGGACGCATATTTCCACATCCCCGTCCTGCCGGCCCACCGGCGTTACCTGCGGTTCACCGTGGGCCCAGAGCACTTTCAGTTTACCGTGCTCCCCTTCGGCCTCACCAGTGCCCCTCGGGTGTTCACGAAAGTGATGGCGGTGGTCGCAGCTCATCTGCGCAGATCAGGGGTTCCAGTCTTCCCCTATCTCGACGACTGGTTGTTGAAGGCGGGCTCGCCCCAGACAGTCGTCTCCCACCTCCAGACTACGGCGGATCTCCTGCATTTGCTGGGATTTTCCATCAACGTGCCGAAGTCACACCTGAGTCTCTCTCAGAAGCTCCTCTTCATCGGAGCGGTTCTCGATTCGGCGCAGTTCCGGGTCCATCCACCGGAACAGCGGGTCCGGGATATACAGGCCCTGATTCCCATATTTCGGCCTCTATCCTGGGTTTCGGTCAGGCTAGTGTTTCGGCTTCTGGGGCTGATGGCCTCCTGCATCCTACTAGTGCATCACGCCAGGCGGCGCATGCGGGCTCTGCAGTGGGACCTGAAGTTTCAGTGGGCCCAGCATCACGGCAACCTGTCCGACCATGTCTTGATCTCGGAGGGCACTGCACGGCAGTTGCAGTGGTGGCTCACGGACCGCGATTGGGTCAAGGGCAAGAGCCTCTCCCTTCCCCAACCAGAGCATGTCGTAGTGACGGATGCGTCCCTCCTGGGATGGGGTGGCCATATGGGAGAGGCGGAGATCAGAGACCTCTGGTCTCCGGCGGAGTCTCGTCTCCACATCAACCTGTTGGAGTTGAGAGCGATCCGACTTGCACTGAAAGCCTTCCTTCCCTCTGTCAGGGGAAGTGTCGTGCAGGTGTTCACGGACAACACCACCGCCATGTGGTATTGCAACAAACAGGGCGGGGTGGGGTCGTGGACCCTTTGTCAGGAGGCTCTGCGCCTCTGGACATGGCTGGAACACCAGGGCGTCACCCTAGTGGTTCAACATCTGGCGGGCTCTCTGAACGCCAGAGCAGACGAACTCAGCCGCCGGTGCATGATGGATCACGAATGGCGTCTGAACTCCGAAGTGGCGCAAGGTCTCTTTCAGCAGTGGGGAGAGCCTTGGTTAGATCTATTCGCCACCGAAGAGAACGCGCAATGTCAGCAGTTCTGCGCGTTGGAATTTCCAAGGCGGCACTCGCTCGGCGACGCTTTTCGTCACGAGTGGAGTTGCGGTCTGTTGTACGCCTTTCCGCCTATACCACTTCTGCCCAGAGTGCTGAAGAAGATCAGGCACGACCGGGCCCAAGTCATCTTGGTGGCTCCGGATTGGGCACGAAGGTACTGGTATCCCGAGCTACTCAGTATGTTGACCGATCCTCCGATACGTCTGCCCCTTCGGGAGGATCTTCTGTCGCAGCAGCAGGGGACGGTCCTCCACCCAAACCTGTCCAGCCTCCACCTCCATGCGTGGAGATTGAGCGGCGGCAGTTGATGCCATTTGACTTGCCTCCTGAAGTCTGTGATATCATTCTGGCAGCCAGGCGTCCCTCCACAAAGACGGTATACGCCTGCCGGTGGAACAAATTTGTGGCATGGTGCACAGCAAAGGCTGTGGATCCCCTTTCCGCCCCTCTTTCTGAGGTTCTACTGTTTCTTCTTTCTTTGGCCCGGCAGGGCTCTGCCCTGGGCACCCTGAAAGGTTATCTTGCTGCCATCTCTGCCTTCTTGCGGCTTCCTGATCAGCCTTCTCTTTTCCATTCCCCTGTAGTTACACGCTTTCTAAAAGGCATTACTCACACGTTCCCTCCTGTCCCTTTTGTAATGCCTCAGTGGGACTTGAATCTTGTTCTCACATTTCTAATGTGTGCTCCCTTTGAGCCTCTTCATAATTGTCCTCTTCGTCTGCTGACGCTTAAGACTGCTTTTCTGGTAGCCATCACCTCGGCAAGACGGGTGAGTGAGCTCCAGGCTTTATCTTCAAAGCCTCACTTTCTCTCTGTTCATCCAGACAAGGTTGTCCTTCGGCCTCGTCCCTCCTTTCTTCCGAAAGTGGTGACTCCATTTCATCTTGGGCAGTCTGTCACCTTGCCCACCTTCTTTCCGCCTCCGCATCCTTCCAAAGAGGAAGAGAGGCTCCACCGTCTGGACCCAAAACGTGCGCTCTCCTTTTATTTGGACCGCACAAAGCAGTTCCGGGTGGACGACCAACTTTTCGTTGGATACGTGGGTGCTGAGAAGGGGAAAGCTGTGCACAAACGGACCATCTCTCGGTGGGTCGTTTTGTGCATCAAAATTTGTTACTCCTTGGCAAAAAAGGACCCTCCTGTTGGGCTGCGCGCCCATTCTACTCGGGCCACAGCGGCTACTACTGCTTTGGGACGGGGTGTCCCTTTGCAGGACATCTGTCAGGCGGCGACGTGGGCTTCGCTATACACGTTTGCCAGGCATTATTGCCTTGACAGCCAAGTCCGGAGGGATGGCTTCTTTGGCCGTTCTGTCCTCCAGGACTTTCTATTGTGATCTTGGTTCGCAGACCCACCACCGGGGATGGTATTGCTTGGGTATCTATTCTAAGGTGAGGAATCTAACTAACGTGTTTCTTTCAGATGAACAAGTTACTTACCTTCGGTAACGATGTATCTGTAAGAAACATTAGTTAGTTAGATTCCTCACCGACCCACCCATCCTCCCCGTTCTGCGAACTGACATCTAGGGTTAAGGTTATCCTTTTCAGGCCCCTAGATTTTATTTTTGGCACCAGTGTCGGTCTTTGCATGGCTCTGCGTTCCTGGCGCGGAAAGCTATGTACAAGAACTGACGTCAGCGCGCGAGGGCGGCGTCTAAGTACTCCGACGACGTCATTCCGGCGCACGACGCCGACGACGGACGCGGAGCCGCAGACGACGCCTAGCGACGCACAAGGGGTATTGCTGACGAAAAATCTTCCGGATCCAGTCTGACGCCTGGGGATATTCTAAGGTGAGGAATCTAACTAACTAATGTTTCTTACAGATACATCGTTACCGAAGGTAAGTAACTTGTTCTTCGGGCACATTTTCTCCAAACAAGGGATGAGGCCAGATCCCAGCAAGGTTGAAACACTGAAGAACTCAAATCCTCCGATGGACGTTGCGGAAGTAAGATCATTCCTGGGCCTCGCTAGCTACTGTGTGCGGTACATACAGGACTTCGCCACAGTGAGCACACCACTAAGAGAACTGACTAAACAAGGACAGAAGTTCGTCTGGTCCCAGGAATGTCACAAGGCATTCGAAGAAATATGACAAGCAGTGATGAAGGTGGAACATCTGGCCTACTTCGACCCGCTACTATGCACTGAACTGACTGTCGATGCCAGCCCAGTAGGACCAGGGGCAATTCTAGCGCAGCATTTGCCAGGGAGAGACTCACAGAGGAAAATTGTTGCGTATGCAAGCAAAAGCTTAACAGACATTGAAAAAGCATACTCGCAACCAGAGAAGGAGAGCTTAGCAGTGGTATGGGCATGTGAACACTACCACATGTTTATTTACGGAAAATCATTCACAATAATAACTGATCATCAGGCGCTAGTGACGATCTACGGCAACCCATCAGCTAAAATGCCACCCCGGATTGAACGCTGGGGCATAAGACTGATGGACTATGATTTCATGATTGTGCACAAGCCAGGGAAAGAGCACAATCCGGCAGACTACATGCTGAGACACCCATTACCGGAGGTCCCTGAGACGACATCAATGGCAGAAGAATACCTCAACTTCATACTGAAACAAAACACCCCAGCGCCAATAACACTACTAGAGCTCGAAATGGAGTGCAAGAGCGATGCCACGCTGCAAACAGCAATGGACATAAAGAGAAAGCAGAGATGGAAGCACGTCAACAACAATTGCACCTGGGGAACAGGAGTATGCAAAGAAGAAGTGCTAGCTCTCAAGAAGATCCATGAGGAACTGTCCGAAACAGACACAGGGATAATGATGAGAAGGACGAGAATCTTGATACCAAGCTCACTCCGGAGGCAACTGTTCAATATGGCTCATGAGTCACACCGAGGCATGGTAGCCACCAAGAAACTACTAAGAGAGAAAGTATGATTCTCCGGCCTGGATCGCATGGTAGAAGAAACTATAGCGACATGCCACCTCTGTCAAGGGATAGGACCACCAGCTAAGCATGAGCCAGCACAAATATCGGATCTTCCAAGAGCGGTATGGACAACATTAGCAGCTGATTTCTTTGGGCCCCTAGACACAGGCAACTACCTGCTTGTGTCCATCAACAATACTCACAGTTCCCGATAGTACGACAGGTCTCATCAACATCAGCCACAGCAACACTACCGATATTGGATGACATCTTTGCAGCATGGGGCTCACCAGAAACACTAAAAACAGACAATGGCCCTCCATTCTCAGGAGAAGAGTTCCGCAGATTCATGGTCTATCTAGGGATAAACCACAGGAAGATAACACCGCTATGGCCTCAAGTGAATGGAATGGTGGAGAGGTTCATGGGGAACATCAAAAAGGCAGTTCAAAGGGCAAAGATAGCACAGATATCACTTAGTCAAGCGCTGTGCCAAGTACTACGTGATTACAGAAACACACCCCACAACTCCACAGGAAGGTGCCCAGCAGAGATAGTACTGGGAAGAACGAGTCGGAAGAGGCTACCGCAAATAGAAGCAACAGTGCCACCAGACCACAGCAGCATTGCAGATAGGGACAGGGAGGCGAAAGAAAAAATGAAAAGATATGCAGACGCCAAGCGACACGCCATCCCGTCATACATAAAGGAAGGAGACACGGTAGTTGTGCGTCAACGACAACAAAGAAAATCTGACAGCATGTTCTCCAAAGACCTGCTAACAGTAACAAGAGTGAAGGGCCCAATGATCACGGCAGAGTCAGAGCATCAGAGGATAACAAGAAACACAACTCACACTTCAAAGGATTACAGGAGAAGGGAAAAGAAGAAGATGACATGGAAACAGCAGAACAAGAAGCAGGAGCACAACAAGGAAGAAACAAGAAAGAGAGAGGGACTAGAGGAAGAGCAACAGACGGAGGCCAGCCCGCGAAGAACATGCAGACGCCCAAAGAGACTAATAGAAGAAATGTAGTGATGGGAAGCATACTGAACTATGCCATGATAGACCTGCATCTATCACCTACCCACACATCTGTGTATTGTCACTTTTCTCGTCATTCTTTGTGACACAAGGGGGAGATGTAGTGACCTGGGGCAGGGCACTAGGACCCTGCAGTGGACCATGGGGACCCCAGGGTAACTGGGCACCACATCCGGTCAAGAGTGTGGGGAGGGAACACTAGAGGGGACGAGGGAGCGTTGGCAGACGTGATCACAAGCAGCTCTGAGCAGAAGTACAATAACGGAAAGAGATAACCCCTACCTGTGTCCTGCGTCTTTGTGGGATCGTGGGGACATGACAGGCATACTATGAACACTTTTGTTCCAGAAGAGGAATTAACCTTCAAATGATCATCTCGTAGGTCTAACTAGCTCTAGAACTTTAATCCGCAGGGAACTCGCCGACACAACCAGCCGCCTCTGAGTTCCACGCTGTGTAACTGTATTTATTTATTAAATCATGATGAGTGCTGTTGGACCCTATAACTATTTGCACACCTTTTTCTACTTTTTAATGACTGCACTTTTTGGGAGCTCTTTTGTTCTCTCCCTTAAGCGCAGCTGGTGACTCCTTTAGGGTTTTTGGAAGATGGGGAACCCCGAAATGAAGCTGTGTGAGGCTTCCATTGCCTGACTCTCTTGCTGGCCATTTTTTATTTAAATGTTTGTTTTATGCCCCCATGCCATCCACTTTTTTTTAGATAAAAATAAATGTGATGTCCCACGGAACCCCAGCTGTATTGTTACCTGTCGAGTATTGAGGAGGTGGGGGGGTGCAATGTACGGAGAACCTGGCAGTCACAAAGTCGATAGTAGAGTGACAGTAGCAAGAAGTCTACAAATCGGTCTGCGCTGGTGCTGAGTGATGCTGTAGTGGCACTGAATGATGCTGTGTTGGTGCTTAGTCATGCTGAGGTTTTGCTGAGTCACGCTAAGCTGTTGGTCAGCTGGTGCTGCACTGATGCAGAGGTGTTGCTGTAGTTATGATGAGGTGGTGCTATGCTGGTCCTGAGGGTGTGCTGCGCTTATGCTGAGGTGGTGCGCTGATGCTGAATTGGTGCTGCAGTGGTGATGGTGCAGTGATGAGAAGGTGGTACTGTGCTGATGCTAAGATGGTGCTGAGTGATGCTGTGGCAGTGCTGAGATATGCTTAAGTGGTGGTGCTGTGCTGATACTCAGTTGGTGCTGAGCTGGTACTCTGGTTGTGCTGAAGGATGCTGAGTTGGTGCTGTGATGAGGTGATGCTGAGGTAGTCCTGCGCTGATGATGATGTGGTGCGGTGTTGGTGCTGAGTTGCTGCTGAGGTGGGGCTGCTCTAGTGCTGAGGTGGGGCTGCACTGGTTGTGGTGCACTGATGAGGAGGTGATACAGTGCTGGTGCTCAGGTGGTGCTGTGCTGATGCTGAGGTGGTGGTGTGCTTGTGCAGAGGTGTTGCTGAGTAATGCTGAGATGGTGCTCAGGTGGTGCTGAGTTGGTTCTGCGCTGGTGCTGAGGTGGTGCTGCACTGGTATTGAGGTAGTTCTGCGCTAATACTGAAGTGGTGCTGAGTTGGTGCTGAGTTGCTGCTGCACTGGTCCTGAGGTGGTGGTGTGCTGATGCTGTGGTGGGGCTGCACTGGTGCTGAGTTGGTGCTGTGTTAGTGATGGTGCACTGATGCAGAGGTGGTGTTTTGCTGATGCTGTGGTGGTGTTGGGTGATGCTGAGGAGATGCTGCGTTGGTGCTGTGGTGGTGCTAAGTGATTCTGTTCTGGTGCTTAGTCGTGCTGAGGTGGTGCTCAGGTGGTGCTGAATGATGCTGAGTTGGTGCTGTGCTGAGGTGATGCTGCACATATGCTGAGGTGATGCTGGGCTGATGCTGAAGTGGTGCTTTACTGGTGCTGAGTTGCTGCTGAGGTGGGGCTGCGCTGATGGTGGTGCTGTGCTGATGCTGAGGTGGTGCTGATGCTGAGTTGTTGCCTCACTGGTGGTTGTGCACTGATGAGGAGGTGGTGCTGTGCTAAAGCTGAGATGGTGCTGATGCTAAGGTGGTGCTGTGGTGGTTCTGTGCTGATGCTAAAGTGGTGCTGCACTGATGCTGAGGTGTTGCTCCGCTGGTTCTGAGGTGGTACTGAGTGATGAGGTAGTGCAGAGTGATTCTTTGGTGGTGCTGTGCTGGTCTTCTGATGGTGCTGAGTGAGGCTGAGTTGGTGCTGTGCTGGTGCTCAAGTGATACTGTGCTAATGCTGAAGTGGTGTTGAGTTGCTGCTGCTGAGAGTGTGCTGATGTGGTGCTGTGCTGATGCTGTGGAGGGACTGCACTGGTGGTGGTGTACTGATGCGGTAGGTAGTGCTGTGCTGATGCTGAGATGCTGCTGTGGTGGTGTTGTGTATTGCTGAGGAAATGCTGCACTGGGGTGAATGATGTGGTGGTGCAGCAGTATTGCTGTGCTGATGCTGAGATGGTGTTGTGGGTGTGCTCAGGTGGTGCTGAGTGATGCTGTGGTGGTGTTGAGTGATGCTGAGGTGGTGGTGCTGTGCTGGTGCTCAGGTGGTGCTGAGCTGGTGATCAGGTGATGCTGAGTGATGCTCAGTTGGTGCTGTGCTGAGGTGCTACTATGCTGATGCTGAGGTGCTACTGTGCTGATGCTGAAGTGGTGCTGTGTTGAGGCTGAGTTGCTGGTGAGGTGGGGCTGGCTGGTGCTGAAGTGGGGCTGCACTGGTGGTGGTGCAATGATGTGGAGGTGGTGCTTTGCTGATCCTGAGATGGTGCTATGCTGATGCTGAGGTGGGACAGCGCTGATACTGAGGTGGGGCTGCACTGATGCTGAGGTGGGGCTGCACTAGTGGTGGTGCACTGATGCAGAGGTGGTGCTGATGCTGAGATAGTGCTGTGCTGAAGTTGAGGAGGTGCTGTGGTGGTGCTCAGGTGATTCTAAGTGATGCTTAGGTGGTGCTGAGTGATGAGCATTATAACTACTGAATTTCTATGATTTTGTGAAAGTAAATTCAGAACCTAACTATAACGTCCCTGTAACCTTTGTTTGTTTCCTGTGAATTTGGCTGCGGTTTGGCAGCAGGGCCCGGCCAGCCAGCCCTGCCACATGCACCCAAACACAACATGGTCTTGGATGCAGTGGGTGTTTTGTTCATTTTTTTCTGGACCCGCTGATCTTTGTTCTGGATCCAAGAATTTACATCAAGTGACCGCACTGAGCACTGCGAGCAATCCACGGATTTTGCGAGCGATTTATTTAAAAAAAAAATTTTTTTAATGGGGGGCATTTTCATGGCCATAATGCATCATCACCTATCATTGTAAGAATGCAAAAGGGGTCAGGAAACCTGTCACTTGACCCCTTAACTATAATATTCACTTCACTTTTCAACCCCAGCGATCGTTCCCAGGTAAACAAAATGGTGAGTGCAACTTTTCTGTGAAGGTGCGGCCAGCCAACCAGGAGGTCGGTACTGCGCATGAACCCGCAGAGTGCCCGCGGGTGGATCCGCCAGTAATCCGCATCCCTAGATATACACATTTGCTTTAAGCTTAATATCTCTGAAACTACTGAACCGTTTTACACTAAACCACAAAAAGCACAGTCTGCGTACCAAAATCTAGCTTCTTGCCAAATTTGTTGTACTTCCATCCAGCAGTTCGGGCTGCAGTCGTGTCTAAAGGTCCTACGGGAACTGACAGGGGGAAACACGTTTTGGAACCCTCTTTTTTCTTTGCTTCTGCTTGACTATTCACCCGAAACCTTTCAGACAGCTCCTGAATACCGGGCACATTTTTGTGGGAAAAGTTCATGGAGAGTCATCAACTGGCACCAAAGATATAGGCACCTCAAAATCACCTTTTTGATAGAAACTCCACCCTAACTATAACTACCTACTGGGATGTTAGAAAAGAGAATCTGATGGCACATGGAGTACCTCTAACAAAGGACATACTAAATACAGAACTAAGGCCAATGTTGGTACAGTCCAGCAACTCATATCAGGATTAAGGGTCCAAGTGATTCCTAGCCCTAATAACCAACAATTGTGGGAAAAGTTAATCAATTGCCCAAGAACAGCAAAGCTGCTGACATGCGTGGGAGACCAGAAAACATTCTCACAAGAAACAGGGGCCCTGGTATTTTTCACAAGGGAAAGAAAGTTTTAGGAAATGATAAAGAGACTCAAAAAGCAACAAAGTGAGATAAAAACAAACTAAAACATCAAGGACAGTATAAACTAGAAAAAATTGCACATATTTCGTAATTTAGGAAGGTCTAGTAGTACATTTTCATGTCACTTTCTGAATAGAAACTACACCTTCTCATGTTCGTGGGCAGTAGCTTATAATTGACATGAGCCTTCTTTAGGGTGGTGTAAATGATAAATATAACAGAAATTAAAAAGACATTTCTCAGTTTTGAAAAAGTATTCCATATGTTAGCAATCTTTTCTTTGCAGCCCTTTAAAAATATTTCACACGAAATTCAGATATTTCAAATCAAAATGTCATTTATTAACTCCCCTGTACATTCATTTCTCTCTGAAAGTGCACCTTACATGTCCTGCCTGATCGCGAGGTCTCAGACTGATTTATTGTTTTGAGCTGTTAAAAGAACACACTTATCACATTCCCCTAGTTAGTCATTTCAATTATCTGGTTTCACAATGTCCCCAGAAGTGGCAGATATTTAATCTTATCATTTTGTTTTAATTAGTTGCAATACTTGATATTCTTTGATAACAGTATCTTACGTATTTACTCTACAAGTCTATTTTGAGATTGGTGTATTTATTAAACCAACTCTAGCAATCTGCTTCGTGATTCATTGCTGAATGTTTTGTGCGCAGCATTTTCCCAACTGACTGCAGTATGCGTCACTGTCCTTAATAATCTCGGCTGATAGGCCAAATTCCTTTCTTCCTGATACTGTGTGCACATATTTTATGATGCGTCCATCTCACATATCTGTACCTTTCCCATATCAATTCCGCATTTGTCATGTGGTAGTCGGGACGACCCACAAACCTGGACTAAGAGGAAACACAAGAGGCAGAGGCGGGGTCTTGCAGACACTTGATGGTAGGCAGTGGATGCAGGAGGCAGACAAGGGATTGGACTGAAAAATTGAGTGAGTACCAACAGGGCAGACCTCAGAAATTTTACTGCCCTTGTGAAAAGACGTCCCTCATGCATCCTTAACGGCAAACACACTCACTCCTATGTACAACACACCCGAGCAATTTTAATGCCCTTTTCACCTATTTTACATCACATGTATCTCTTTCATACTTAAAGGAACTGAGCTTCAAACTCACTCAAACTTACACTTTTACAACACAGAAAATGATCTTGAGTAGCCTATTTAACAGTGCGCTTTTCATCATTCCTGGGGGCTCTCCTTGTGTTTTTCTCCCCCCCCACCCCAAAAAAAGGTAATGGTTTTGTGTTTGAGGATAGCACAGTGACCATTACAAGCAGTACATGTTATTTACTCTGCAACAGGACGTTGACTGGTGCTATTGAGAAGCATGGTGGTATCCTGGAATCTATGGAGGATATTTACAATAAAATATCTGTGCGCGGTTTTACTCTAAAATTGGCACTGTATCAAAAATAAAATACGGTGCCCCCTGCGTTTCCCCTAGCACTGGCAGTAAAAAAGCTGTCTAGAGCCAGTGCTGGCAACCTTGCGCCATATTGCAAGGGACCCTGAGCTGCAGGGGTGATTGTTTATGTGCGGGCAGAGACACCTTCCTGCACATAAACAAATCTTTAAAGATGAATTGCTGTTTCTATGTGTGCTGCAGAATGCAGCACACATAGAATGAGCAAATACGAGGAGTACATTATTTCTCCTTGTATCGCCATCCTAAGACCAGATTTACCTGGTGTTAGTTTGTGGCGCTGCCCCAACCCTGTAAAGATGGGGCAGCATCAAAAAGCAATGGGTGTTGTGACAGAACACTGCAACACCCATTGCACGCCCTTTTCACGCTAAGAGAAGCGGGAAGAAGGGCCTGATTTACAAGGTGGCATTAAGCCACGTTAACGCTACTTTGAAAATAAGGAGAGAAAAAGTGACGTTCTGGTGGCGATATCCCCTTGTAAATGTGCCCTTAAAAGTGATGTTTTAGTGGCGATATCCCCTTGTAAATATGCCACTATTTGTTTCTTTGGAAGAATTAAATTGCCCCTTATTTCCTGCCACCATTGGCAAATGTCTGGTAGCACAAGGTCACCTCTTCTATGATAAGCCCGCTGGGCACCCTTTTCGGGTGTGCACACAATGATCTTACGAATATTCGGGTGGACCATGGAAACTCTTTGCATATCTGATGCTATTTGAATTAAAGTTTTTCTCTCTTTAAGGAGAGCCTACCAAGTAGCAAGATATAAACAAAATTATTTACATAATGCATGTATGTGGTAGGACAGAGGTCTGAAGATGATATTCCTCGAATAGAGCAGAGTCGGCTGCAGCATTTCCTGCTTCCGGGCCAATGTTGAATTTGTGCAGGTGGTTCAAGGTGGTGGGCACCAGAACTGATGTGTAGGGCCCGGGCTTAATTTTCATCATCAGACTTTGACTCGGGTCAAGTAAAGAAAGGCAGAAATAAGGAAGAAGAGAAAGATGGGAAAATGGCAGCAAAGAGAGAAAGGGGGATATAAAGTACAGAGAGGATTTGGTTTTTTTGCAAATCAAGCATTTTTTAGGGCAGTGAAGGAGCCACTGCTGTAAAGGTGGAAGGGAGAATACAGCAGTTCAGGAAATGGACTAAAGGTGGATTGACCTAAGGCAAGGGGACGATCGCAAGAGACTAGAGCATAGAGAACTGGTGAATGTAACGCTAAGACAGTGGGACTTGAATTGATAAAGGCACTGGGGATTGGCGTATTAGAGCACTGGGAGCATTGAGATCTAGGGTTCTAGTTGCACTAGTAACAGGTTTTTCCCCAAGGAGTCACACAAGGAAAGTGCGTGGACCCATACAATGAATTGTCATTCTTTTTTTTTTTTTTTTTTCTCTTTTTTATTGTGCAGAATTATTATAAGGAAAAAGAAAATCTTAGCTCGGCAAAGATATTAATTTCACATTAAATATGGTACTTAAGGCTCGTGAGATAAAAGTACTTTTTTAAAAAGAACATCAAGCATTTTAGAATTTGATACTTTGAAAGCATAATAATGTCCAAACTTCAAACTAGACAAAGTGTTATTAATAAAGAGCAGTGCATTCTAGTCCTTTAAAAATCCAAATCTCCTTACTCAGGTTCATATAATTTAAGATCTCATATTGCTTCTATATACATTAAATATTACATCTAATCCCAAAAATACTAGTCGACCTGGAAGGCAGAATACAAAATCACACTTTCTAATTACAGAACTGTGCATGTTGAGTAAAGTGCAATAAAGTACTTTTAGAAATTCAACAATTATAATTATTCCTACTCTGATTTATAGAATTTGAAATCTCCTTACACTGGTTTATAGAATTTAAGATCTCATATGCATCTATATACATTAAATATTACATCTAATCCCAAAGATGCCAGTCGACCTAGATAACAGAATACAAAATTACACTTTCTAATTACAGTACTGTGCATGTTGAATAAAGTGCATTTTTAAAAAGAAATTCAACAATTATCATATTTATACAATCTGACTCAAGTCAGCTACTTTATCCATAAACTTCCAGATGATTGAGAATCTTTTTGTTGCGACTACCCTTTTTGCATAGGCTTCCTCAAAAGTTCTAGTACAAATCATTTTATTACACCAATGCCATAAGAGAGGATATTGCTATAAATGCTTCCTCTCCTTTAGAGATTACGAGTTTTGCCTCTGTTTTACTACCCCCAAAATTGCTATTTTTGCCTCTGGTTGTAATTTCCTCTGTAGACCATCGCTTAGGGTAGAAACAATTTTCTCCCAGACAAGTAAAAAAAAGTATGATGCCAGCCCCCTCGGTCTAATTGATGGCTTCGGAAGCATCTATCCTCTATTCCTGGGTGCATTTTATGTAACGCTGTGGGATTATAGTAAGCCATCCAGCGTGATAAAAATGTCGTTTTTTAAAATTAGCTGCTCTTAACGCCTTGTTGCCATAATGTGAAATCACCTGCCACTCAGACGCTGAGAAGTGCACTATGTTTCTTGAGTAATTCTATCTAAAAAACGTGTTGATATGGTACACTTCCTTTGGCTCCTTAAAAGCCAATACCAATTTCCCACCCCCCTTGGCTTAATTCTAAAAAGGGCAGCAAATACGGACCCTATGGCAAGATTAGATAGAGGGCAATACTTTTTTATCCATTTAATGATTTGAAGATACCCTAAAAAAAGAGCTTGCACAGCACTTCACACCTGGCCTGAATCTCCTGCCAATTTTTAAAACCTCCCCCCTGCTATAAAATGGCCAAGTTCCTTAAAACCATTACTTTCCCAAAACTTTATTTGGCTATTCTGAATATAGAGGCTCAGACTTTTACATTCTGAAAGCTTCAAATATTCATATTCAGCGATGTAGGTCTCCATGGAGAAAAATGACCGAAGTCTGAGGCCATACACCTGTAATATCTTGTCTCTAGTTTTCTTCGGGAGCTTGGCATTTTTAATAAAAACCGGAACCTGAGATCAAGCTTCCTGCACTATTTGTTCCCGAAATAAACTATCCAAAGAACCCTTATAATCTAACAAACGAGCCATTATATCCAAAAAAGAAGCTTCAAAATAAATACGAGCTTGGGGAGTGCCAGCCCCCATGGCTGATGTCTAATTGAAGCACTGAACGTTTTACCCTTCAAGCCGTCTTACTGCAAATAAATTAGTGGAAGATTGCCGCTAATTCTTTAAAATACAACATATGGATTTTAATCGAGACATTTGTAAAAAGAAAAATCAGCAGTGGTAAAATCGACATTTTTATGAGAGAAACTCGGCCAATTAATGTAAGTGGGAGGAGGTTCATCTATTTAATACAATTCTAATCCTGGTAAGCATTGTCCCAAAATTAAATTTTAAAAGATCCTCATAATGGTTAGTAACATAAATCCCCAAATGTCGAATTGGGTCCGGGGAACAAGCTGAAGAATTTGGCACCCAGAATTAAATAGCAAAATTTCTGTTTTATCATGATTGATTTTATAACCCCCAATTGATTCAAACTGCGCAAACTCTGCCAGCATTATTTCAATATTCTTCTCTTCAGGTTTAAGATAGAGAATAATATCGTCTGCCAAGAGTTTTAATTTAGGCATCCCCTCTATTGGTGCTTTTTTTTTTTTTTTAAATAATTCTTTTTATTATAAAACAAAACGACATTACATATCATTTTGCGACATGAGCAAGAGATTATACATCTTCCAATTTTCCAACCTGGGTCAATTCCCAATATACAAAACATGACAATTATGGGGTTTCTAGAGTCTCATCCCTGTTCAGGGGAGCTGGTGGAATACAGATATCTCCTCTATACAAGTTCCAGGGTCCCCACACTTTGCTCCACTTCCCGGGACACCCCCTGGCCACATATACAGATTTTTCCCGGAACATGCACCAGTCCAAATCTTTCTTCCATTTTTCTAGCATTGGTGCTTGGTGGGCCCCCCAATTTTGTGTTATGTTCCTTTTAGCCACCATTAGTGCCAGGGTCACCCATTGCTTCGTATAAGAGGTTAGGACTGTCGACTCCCAAATGTTTAGAAGGCACCTGCGGGCTTAGGGCTGCAGGTCGACTGTCAGTACGTCACGGAGAGTGTGATGTAAAACCCGCCAGTACGATTGTATATGGGCACAATCCCATATTATGTGGATAAAGGTACCCAACTCCCCACACACACGCCTACACTCCCCACTATCCGTTCTGCCCATCCGGACCAAACCTGGCCGGGTGATGTATATTCTGTGAAGAATCTTTAGCTGTACCAGATGTAGCCTTGCTTGGACTGCCACTTCCCTTGGGGAGGAGACAGCTGCTTGCCATTCTTCATCGTCGAGTTCTAGTCCATCTCTAACCAATTTGTCTTTAAGGGACTGGAGTGGATCATCCATATTGTTTATCAATTTTTTGTAAATCAGCGAGATTGACCGCTCGGGAAGATGGCCATCTAATATCCTTTCCTCTAGAGGTGATGCATCGGGAGGGGAGGGTCTGCTAGCGTGGTGAGTCTGGAGTGCGTGTCTGACCTGCAGATATCTATAATACTCAGTGGCAGCCAGATTATATTGCCGTTGGAGAGTGGCGAATGGGAGGATTGCGCCCCCGACCCAGAGGTCCTTAATCTGGGAAATGCCAATAAGGTCCCACTTATCTAACCCTTTAGTTTGCCAGAGGCTCCCCAGCTATTCGGAGTTCCAGAGGGGAGTAGCCAGTGTAAGCCTCCGGTCCCATCCTAGATGCTTGGTCACTTCATGCCACACGTGAACTGAGTGTGCGGTCGGACCCGTGAGGGGGTACCTACGGGGTTTGGAATAGAGTACTCTACTATAGACCCCGCCTGGGAGGAGCCATCTATCCATGGCGTATCCTGGGTCATCAGGACGACCATACAACCCCTGGTTTATCGCGGCCAGATGGGCTGCCCAATAGTACTTCCTAATGTCTGGGAGACTAATGCCGCCATCGTACCAGTTGAGGATGAGTTTAGCGAATGCAATCCAAGGTTTTCCGTCCCATAAGAGGGTTCTCTGCAGAGTTTCTATCCCTTTAAAATATGATTTCGAAACTGGGTCCATTGAATTCTGGAGGGTGTAGAGAAAGCGGGGCAAAGCCATCATTTTAAAAAGAACGGCTTTACCTAAAAAAGTGAGCGGCAGATACTTCCAGTGGTTGATATCCCCTTTCAATCTCTGAATGGGTGGTAGGAGATTACGGGTGAACCGTAGCGTAGCGTTTAATGTAATGAAGATACCGAGGTATCGAAAGCCATCTGTGGTAGTCTGTATCTGGCAGCCTTTCGGGAGAACTGGCGGTTTGCCGTGCAGAACATAAATCACAAATTTAGACCAGTTTATGGTGAATCCGGAATATCTGCCAAATATTGTGAAGATATCTAGTAGGCACATCAGTGAGGCCCTCGGAGATGTCAGATACAGCAGCACATCGTCTGCATATAGCGAAATCCGGTCCTCCCAGTCCAGGGCCCAGCGCATACCGCAAATCATTGGATCTCCGCAGATCCACGCCGCCAATGGTTCCAACGCCAGGGCGAAGAGAAGCGGGGACAGGGGACATCCTTGATGTGTTCCTACGGCTAAGCTCAAACGTCACTGACTTGCGATTGTTCACAACAACTTGGGCCATAGGTTTAGAATATAACAACCGGATCCAGCTCACATACTGGGGTCCGAATCCCATCTTGTCTAAGACAGCAAAAAGATACGGCCACTCCACCATGTCAAACGCCATGGTGGCGTCTAGTGACACCAGGACTGCAGGTTCCAAGATGGTCGTAGCCCAACCCAACACCCCATGGAGTCGGCGTAGGTTTATGGCGGTGTTACGGTGTGGTATGAAGCCAGACTGGTCAGGGTGCACCAAGGCATCAATCACTTTTACCAGGCTTGTAGCCAGCTTCTTAGCTAGGATCTTAGGCTCAGCATTGAGCAGTGATATCGGTCTATAGGACGTACAAAGAGTTTTAGGCTTGCCTTCTTTATGAATAACCACAATATTGGCAATTCTTTGATCTATTGGAAGTGTCCCCTGTCCCTACTTTCCATAAACATTGAATGGAGGCGAGGAGCTATCTTGTCCGATCTCAGCTTGTAAAGCTCGATCGGGATACCATTAGGACCCGATGCTTTACCAGAATTAATCGCTCGTATAGCCTGAGCCACCTCATAAATAGAAAAGCCCGACTCCAGGTATTCACGGTTCTCATCGGCCAGGGTGGTGACTATTGGTGCTTTTATCTCATGATTATTCCTGATCCTAACCACGAGTGGTTCTATAAAAAAGTAAACAGCACAGGAGAAAGGGGGAAGCCCTGACGGGTACCTCGATTTAAGTCAATCATCCCTACTGGACGAGAATTTATAAAAACCTGGGCCTGAGCCCCTTGATATCGGGTCCATAGCATGTCAATTATTATTAATGGGAACCCTATTCGTCCTAGAACATAAAAAAGAGCATCCAAATTTACCAGAGCAAATGCTTTTTTACCATCGACAGTCATAATTAATGCAGGGGTATGATTCATATTAAAAAAATCAAGTGCTAAGACTAAAAACTCGGTGTTTGATGACATTCATCTGCACGCCACAAACCCTGTCTGATCCTTATGGATCACCTTCTGTGCTATCAAAGAGTACCGATTCGCCCACATTTTCATCAATCTTTTATAATCAATGTTAAACACGCTAATCGGCCTGTATGCGTTGATATCTTTGGGATATCTTTACGAAACTGACTTTAATGGATTCTTTAAAAATAGATGGAACCTCACCTCCCGCATTGACAAAGTTGAAAAGCAAATCCAAAAACGGTATTAGTTAATCAGAGGAAACTTTATAAAACTTAGTGGGAAGGCCATCGTTACCACAGGCCTTTCTCCCAGACATTGAGGTGAGGACACGTTGGATTCCTGCAGCTGTCATTTCAGCTGTTATATCCCTACCTGAATATTTGTTAATTTAGGGAACTTGGTGCTGTAAAAGTATTGGCTGATTGCCTCATTTGATGCCATATATTTTGTTGCATAAATCTTATGATAATCATCTAGAAAGATTTTTGCAATCTTTTTCTTATCGGCAATCAAGACCCCAGTCCCTGGTTCCTCCAGTTCTGATATTGCTGCAGCCTCCTGCTTGACCAAGCCATTAGTTTCCCCACCATCAGACTTTCCTCATATACATGCTTCTGGAGCATCGTGAGCTATCTATCTCTTTAAGGATGAAAAATTCCCTTAACTTCTGCTTAGCTTTGGTTAAGTGCTGCTCAGCAATGGAAAGTTACCCCAAACTGCTATTTCTCTGTATTAAAGCTAAATCCACTTTCTGTTGCAGTTCAGTTATACGAGCCCTTCTAGATTTAGATTGTGCGGCCGTAAAAGCAAACATCTGCCCCTGTATTAAGACCTTAAAGGCCCCTCAAACTGAAAAAAAAGTGCTCCTGTACCCCAATTTTCCTGAAAAAAAATGTAATACATTTTTTCATATTCCCCACCCTTTGGGAGTTCGATAGGAGGTGATGGTCCATCTGCCACCTGGACTTCACCCTCCTCTTTGCCTCTATTTCGATTTCCATTCTAACTAGTAAAAGCTGTAACGCCTGCACCTGAAAATCGCCATTACTTTTGGCTGAGTCGCATGTAACGAGTGCCATTCACTGCAAGCTTTTGCCCTCTTCAGCGGGTGTCTCCGCAGCTCCTGAAGCACCGGCAAGCATTTGTTATTCCTTAGATCCCGGCGGTAAAAGACGACTCTCGGGTGCTCGCGAAACCCAAGGCGGCTCATTTTTCTGTAACCACAGCTCTCATCTGCGTCTCCGCCCAGCGCGACGGTGCACCGGAAGCAAAAGCGGCATTACGTGGAACGAGGTGGGAAGAGAGGTCCACTAGCGGCAGATCATGCTGGGTTGTCTGCCGTCCATTACCTCTGAACCAGAGCAAAAGACCAACGCTGCAGAGGCTAACAATTTACAAGGCATCAGTCGCGGTTTTCAGTGGACTGTCCCAGTGTACCGACACTTTTCTGCATTTTACATGTCCAGATTTTTGTGACAAAGGTCGGATAATTGGGCAAAGCAGAATTGAAAGGTATGATCTCCTTTCACAGGCACATCTGAAGACTGAAAAAATGAGTAAAATGTATCTTTCTGTCAGTCAGCATATGTGGCGATCGACTGCATGCTACTAGCAGACGGGCAACGGGGTGGGGAGGAGGGTAGGGGGCTCAGGGTGGAAGTCCTGCCGTAGATAATGTTAAATGTAGCCTTGTAAATGTGTGCGTGCACATATTTACAAGGCTATGAAAAACCGGGACAGGCTATATATAGAAGTAAGACTAGAGCCTTTAGTCCTACTTTTATTTCTAGTCTGTCCCTGATTTTTGGTTCCCAAAATCTGGTCACTCTACACAAGACTCTGTGAGAACCTGCAGTCTGATTCATTTCCGTCAGGTGGGGGCGTAGAGATTCCAGAGGACAGTAATGAGGTGCCAACCACTTTCACACACAAAAAACCCAGACAATCTCCGACCAAGAACAGACCAGCCCAATGCCAAGACCATTCAGAAAACCCAAACAAAAAACAAATATCACCGCTCTCTTTTCAGCAACAGACTGGAAAGTAAAGGGAAAGTCGGTAAAGGGTTAGAGTGTCAATTGAAAAGGGGCAGGGCTAGATCAGATGTCCATCAATGGTACCTCTCCACTCAGGAGGATAAAAAGTTCCTCCAAACCACTCTTAGTAGTGGAGAGTGGTATAGGCACATACACCCTTCTTAATCCCTATGTAAATCCCAGGGATGTAAGCATGAAGAAAGTTTTGGAAATACAAGTGGAGCCCTGACCTGTGCCTTCTCTGTTTCTCAAGCACGTAGGTTAGGTGCAAGGAGGGGAGGGCAGATGCCAAGGATTATGTGGAAGGGAGGTGGGTTGGTGAGGAATTCCGAAGGACGTTTTGGAAATAGAAGGAGGGACCTAACCTATTCCTTTTCTATTCCTCAGAAGAGAAACCACACCTTAAAGCCGAACTAGAAGAAAGAGAAGAAAGTCTCCCAAATACTCAAAGAGGACTATGGCATCCCTTAGGAGTACATCCTGACTAAATAAAGAGGATTAGGAAGTGATATTTCTCAAAGTGCCATTGGAATCTATGTACAAAAAATAAATATTCTCAAATCGTCATATAGGTTGTGCTTGTTTTCCTTGCACCTTTCTACACAGAGTTTCTATGAATTATAGCGCTCAAGGACTGAAACCAGGCTTTTAGAAGCATGAGGAGCTACAGTACTATTGGGACCGTAAACCTAAGGGATGTCCAGTGTAAGAAACCAGCAAGGAGAGAAAGCTGGATCAGGAAAATGCACAAAGTACTGCAACAGGCTCTAGCTGGATGCTTCAAGGAAAGCAGGGAGCAAAGGGGGAGGAGAAAAGATGCAAGGAATAGAAGTAGGGCAGAGACAGGGAACACATCATCATCTCCGGAAATAGAGAAGGAGGAGTGCTAGAAGCAGGAACACGCCAGTATTGGTGCACCCAAGGACTTTGCATGTGTAAACCAGTTCAAATATTTGTAAATATTCTCATTCCACGAAGAATCTACTGTTGAATCGTGGATATGGGTAGTTTAAAGGTGAGATAAAGATAAGAGTAAGGTTACAGGTTAGAGGTGGGGATATGTGATGGGAAACTAAAATCTGAATCAAATTTTGATGTGAACTAGATGATTTGAATCAACAGTCAGTTCAACGTAAGTCGTCAAGGTCAATGTAAGTCTGTAGTGGGCTGGCCCCACATGTTCAGGTGATGAAGTAGACGTAGCCGAGATGATTTTATTAAATCCATAAGTAGAAGTAAAAGCAAGCTAGAACAAGCCCCACCAGGAGCAGCCTCCTAGCTGCTCAGCCCATCTTCCAACTGACACAGTGGCACACCAGGCACCCAAGCATTCCACTCATGTCACTCACACCAACATTCTACATGGAACACTCACACTGGCTGAGCAGCTAGGTACAGAATGAAAAGGAACATATTAACATGACCTGAGGATACTACACATCTTCTCCCTTTTACATTGAAAATTAATACGACCCAGACTAAAACGAAGACAACTATACACAGAAATGTACAAAAGATGTAAATAGTCCATAAACCCTAGAATGAATGGTAAAACCACATCATGAGAGGGAAAACAGACTAGCAAATGAGGAAAGAAGGATGAAAGGATATAAACACACACTAACACCATCCTCCTCCTTTAAATAGTGAACAGAAAAAAGTTAAATAGCTTAAGAAGAACTCACATAACAAGTGAGCAAAACACACGTGAAAAGAGTAAAGGTAGAAACGTACCCCAAGACTCCACACAATCGATGGACGACACCCAAAAAAAAAAATACTCCGCAAAGGAGACTGTGGCCCAAACGCCACCCCTGATGTAAGGGACACTGACCCAAAACAGAAGCAGTATAATAGGTAGTGTTGCATGGGACTGACACCCAAATGAAGCATAAAACGTTACATGGGACTGACACCCAGGAACTTGTGCAGGAAAAACAGCACAGTGTGGCACATGCACACATAACGTCAAGGTGAAGCACAAGGTGACTTACACACAGACATGACGACGTAAAAAAAACATGGTGAGGCGCAAGGCGCCTTACACACTGGACACAACATGACGTTAAACGTGTAAATGGGACTGACACCCAAAATACACATCCAAAAGAAAGGATGTACATCAAATCCAAGAAGTGTAAGGTATGACGTATAAAGAAATATATGTCCAACATAGTACGAGAACCAATGACTTGAAAATGGGGTTAAAACCCATACCAAAAGTAAGGAAAGTAGACACCCCTTAAACAATGACAAAAAACGCTGAAAAGAGACATGGGACTGTAACCCACTCCCATCCCAATTGTCAGGATACAAACATCTTAATCGTGAAAGTGCGTGAAAAAGAGACATGGGACTAACACCCACTCCCATCCCGTAAGAAGGGATACAATATCTGAAACAAGGGGACATGCATGAAGAAGAGACATGGGACTAAGACCCACTCCCATTCCAATGATAGGGATAACATCTGGAAAAAAACCCACATAAGTAACGAAAATACAGTCATGAATAGACTACACATGAGCATATAGCATGTCATTCGAAATACACAACTCTTTTTTTTTTTTAAATGTTGAATGACCGCAACTAGAGACAAAACTAAAAATAATCACTGTAAGCTTAAAATGTCACTGGTGTGCCTGTCACCGCAATGGGGAGGAACAGGCGTTCCTAGGAACCAAACAGTACAATGTAGATCTAAAAATATGCACTTTAAGTATTATTTCTCACTGGTGTGCCTGTCACCGCAATGAGGAGCAGGCGTTCAACAACTCCAGCAGACTTGCCACCAGAAAATACCTAGCAAAAAAGGTGCAGTGCCCACTGGAGACCGGATGGACAAAGTACTTGGCAGCAGATAAATGTACTTGGCAGCAGAAGAAGTACTTTGCAGCAGAAAACAAAAAATACTTGGCAGTTTTAACTCACCACATGACTCCCTAAAGTGTTCATGCCCAACCAACTCGAAACACATTAAATACGAAGAAACCTAAAAGTCTACTCCGTACAGATGACAGTTGGGCTCATGACGATCCTCACATTTCGAGGCTGGTACTGGCTTCAAAAGCAGACTTGAACCAGTAATGGAACAATGTATGCATGAATATGACAATCCTAAGATGGCGGCACATTGTCACGCTGGTGCCGGATGGCTCATGGTGAATGTGTGCGCCTCATGATGCAGCACAAGAGACGTCTTCGTTAAACAGGAATGGCAGGCACAGAGGCACGTCATAGACGATCAGGAATGGCAGGCACAGAGGCACGTCACAGACGAAGATAGTCAGAGGTGCAAGAGGTAAGAGCGCGCACAGGTAAAGACACGCGCCTCATTTTTAAATCCAAGCACAGCGGTTGAACTGCCCATAGTCAAAGTGCCTTCCCAGTGCAAATGAATTAAAATGTATACTCACAAAGAGTCCCTCATTAGCCTGCGTAGATGAGTAACCCTCGGATAAACACCTGTAAAGATTTGATTAATATTCTCCTGGCAGAATAAAGTTGTAGGCTTCTTTTCCAATGTCTATGAAAATCTCCTTGTGTACGGCGTTTTAAAATCCATAATGCACATTGTAATGACCTCAGCATTTTCCTTGTGAAGCTAAGCTGTAGAGAGTGGCAGACCAGGGCTGACAGGGAGGCACACTGAGTAGAAAGCACACTTCAGCTCCCACTTTTAATAAAATATTGTCTTCTTGACATGCCATCTCTTTCAAAACATAAGAACTTCACTCGCACTAAAAACAGCATCTTAGACAGTAATAGGTTACCTTGCTTCTTCAGACACTAAATCGTTTCCTGTGGAACAGTCGACGTTTGTTGCCACTGTAGATGTTTGTTGTGGCACAGGATCTTCTGAAAGATGTAGGTAGCCTTTCTTAACGTGTTTAAAGATGTTTAAGATGCCGAGATCAAGACACAGCACGCCTTGGCTGGGCTGTCCGGTGTAGTGGACACTGGTGGGGCTGCATGGCATGCTTGAACGGTTTCTTTTTGCTTTGTTACTTGATTCTTGTTGCTCTTCATCGGTACATGTAGTAGGCCCTTTCATTTACATAGTTGTGCTGTACTCCACATCTTAGATGGCATCAGACTACCTTTAGTGCGTGAGATGTGCTCCAGATCGTCGCCAAAAATGTAGTGGGCTGGCCCCACATGTTCAGGTGATGAAGTAGACGTAGCCAAGATGATTTTATGTTGTTTATTAAATCCATAAGTAGAAGTAAAAGCAAGCTAGAACAAGCCCCACCAGGAGCAGCCTCCTAGCTGCTCAGCCCATCTTCCAACTGACACAGTCACACACCAAGCACCCAAGCATTCCACTCATGTCACTCACACCAACATTCTACATGGAACTCTCACACTGGCTGAGCAGCTAGGTACAGAATGAAAGGGAACATATTAACATGACCTGAGGATACTACAAATTCGTCCTGCTCCAACCATTGGATATCGACAAGATGCTATTCAACGAACAGAATTCACCTAATCCCATAGATTCACACTCCTAGGCAGCCGGATTATAACTAAAACTGAAACCTCATACCTCGCCTTAACTCTCGGTATAGCTCATGCTAACCCCACCTGATTTCTTTTTTTCAAACCGTTTTCTCAATTTTTTTCTTCTTCAAACCATTTGATTCAAACTACATGTAATTGGAGCAAAAGGAATCTAACTAACAATTTATTGGACATGTGCAATAATCTAAAAGGAAGCTATTTCGGTAAAAGCAGGTTCAGATGTTGTACCTACAGAGCCGTAGTGGACGACAAACCTCTTCTTGCCTTTCTTAGTCTTGCAAAGTTAGAAAGATGTAGGACCCTCACATCCTGAGGATTCTGGGGACTCCTAGTTCTTAGAATGCTAGATATAATTCTCCATGTTTTAAGAATGTCTAGAAAGAGCATTGTGAGAACTGTGACACTCATAACCCTGTACAGAATACCAACATCTTTTAAAGAAGACAGTTCTGGGTCGACTCTGATGACAAATATAGTGTTTCAGCTGGTTGACAGAAGGGCAAGTGGCTAAACTACAGAAATAGCATCTTAAAATAAATCAAGTAATCCACTATAGGTCAGCAGCCCGTAATGTTGGTGAATCGGGCTAAAATTGTAGTGCATGTGCCAGCAGTAATAAATAGAAGCTGTACACCTCTTTCTCTGGTAGTGATAAACTGTCAACTCAATGAATCCCACATCATGGTGTCTCAATGTCTACATACCTATGGGAGTTAATCTGGAATAATCAGTGTGTGCCATTCACACAGCCCAGACGCTGTGGTGTTTATGTAGCCCATATGGCCACCAGTTATCTTGATGTTTTAGAGGTCCCAGTTTGTTCGACTTCACAGAAGCCAAAGTTCATCCAGTAAAAGAATTGTCCTGGTAGATGGCGGCATATAGCCATGGTCTACCCTCATGCAAATGCACACAGATCCTACTGGCACAGCATTACCCATATCGAGAACCTTTTAAAGCCCGCTGCAATTCACTAACACACTTGGATTCCAGTTGAGGTTTCCTGGCTACAGCACAAGTCCTACTCTCGTGCAATTATGGCAAATTATCGTTAGAGGTACTACAATTGTCCTTAAAATGGCTGTGCCATTTTCAGGGCTTGGGACATAAAAATGAAATGCCCACACTTCTGTGCACTCCTCAACAGGATGCGCACATTAAGGAAGAATCCTTAGAAATCACTAATTTGCAAAGAACTCTAAAGTCAGTCAAGAGTGCTTTGCAGGTGTTTCTGAATGTAGTTTATGGTTGGGTGTAAAACCTTTGAGCCTGAGAAGTGTTTGCTGAACCGATTGTAACAATGATTGTGTTTGACTGCTGAGCCATAAACTCTGAATATTTGCACTATCTGAGTTTCATTGGAGGGTTCTGGGGTGCTTCATCGTTTGAGAGAAAGAGATGAACAGGGTGTGATATGACACCATCGCAAAATATGCATAAGGAAGTGAAAGACCTTTTGAACACAAGTGTTCAGTGAGCACAGTAATTGAAATGTTGCTTGCATGGACACACTGAGCTTAGGAAAGAACTCTCAAGATCCATCCTCATCAAACATACAGAAGGGGCCGAAGGTGATTTCAGTGTAAATGCCCCCTACCGAAGTTCAGATTCTTGTTACCTTTGGTCCTGTCAGCACTGCCCTCTGCTTAACCTTATGCAACCTTAACTAATGCCGTGGTTCACATGTTGTGCTCCAAAACCGAACCAACACCTACCTGAATCAGGAGTTGATAGAAATTTTCCAAGTTCCTTTGAACTCGATTCCCAGTTCCTCAGAAAGCCAAAGTGTAGTCACAACTGTTACCAGCAGAACACACAGACGAGCAAAAGCTGAGAACATTGTAGTTGTTGTCCACCAAGAAATACATGAGTGATTATCATCTCAACTCGTTGCCAAACAGCCTTCTACATTTTGGTACCCTCTTCTTTTCTACGTGGTATTTGCCTAAGTGAAAGTTCTCCATGGGCAGGTTTGCAGGCAATCTTAGGGGCATATTTACATGAAAATGGTGCAGCATGGTGTCGCACGCAGTTTTGCTGCGCAGAGGCGTGTCATTTTCAAAATGCAGGGATGCGCCTTATTAACAAGAATACATAGCATTCCTGTGCTCACCCCTGCGCTGAAAAAGCTGCCTAGCGCCAACACAGGCAGCCTTGCACCATGGTGCAGGGGTGCCTGCGTTGCAGGGATGATTGTGCTTGTGCAGGAAGGCATACAAGCATTAATGGCATTTTGCTCCTTCTATGTCTGCTGCAGAATGCAGACCACATAGAAAGAGCAAACAACTGGGAGAAATAAAAGCATTTCTCCTTGTTGCGCCACATTAACGCCTCCTTTCGAAAAGTGTTCGTTTTTGGCACAGCCTCAGATTTACAGATCCATGTAAATCTGGAGCAGTGTCAAAAAGCCATGGGTGTTTCTGGGAACGATCAGAGCAACGCCCGTTGCATGCCCCTTTGCACAGAAAACGGCGTTGCAGAGGGCCATATGTAGAATTCTGTGAGCGGCCTTGTAAATATGGGCTTTGCACCCCAGGAGCATCAAAAAAGTGACTCTCAGTTGTTGCTAGGTGCTTGTAAATATGCCCCCCACCTCCCGAGTTTTCGGAGTAATTAACATGGAATGCAATACATTTGTATAGCAAGTATTTCTGCAAAAATATTGAATGAAACCTACACATTGAGAGCCATCTCCCTACTAAATGTTCGGAGTGATTTCAATCCTCTCTGGTTGGCATTAACAATTCCTAGCTGAAAAACCAGCTGGTGCTGGCTCCGGTTTAGGGTTTTAGTAAGGTCGGCACACAGGGCACATTGTGGGTGATGAAGCGTGTGCTTGTTCTTATGACCTCATCTCTTTTGTGTATACATTCACGGCATTCACTGCATTTTTAGTCCATGTAATCAGCTTTACTGAAAAATACATTATTGCTGTATGAAAGCAGTTAGTTTCAGACAAGGTCGACCCGTTCCTGTTTCATTTTATAGTTCAGTAATTGTTCTTGAGTATATTGCATTCATATTTAATAACCAATATCCAAAGAAACATGATATGTGAATGTGGAGGCTGTTGATAGCACTAATATCACTCCTCATTGTTTTAGTAAACTGCTCAGTTACTTAACCCCAAATTAACCACCCCACTGCAGCACAGTAGCAAGGATACCATGGTCCCTGGGGTAAACCAAGAAAATGGCCCCTTTGACTGTTGTTGGGGTAGTGTTCAATTGGCCCCTCAGGGCTTTGGGCCCCAGTGCACTGCACCAGCTGCACCAATGGTAGCTACGCCTCTACCCCTCTGGGGCAACCATTGGAGGTTGACGGAGGGTAAAGGGAAATGAGCGGAAGATCAGAAATAGGGAAAGTTATAGAAGGGGGCCACCAAGAGGAGATGCATAATCCGAAATAAAGCAATCACATCTAATAACTCTTCCAAATATGTAGCTCTTACTTCCATCACAGTCCTCAGTCCACCTCTGTGTTATCTTGTTGCACACTGTTCAAGAATGAGCGGTCTACTTGGGTTAATAAGTGATCCGTATCTTCTCACACAACTCCTTTCATGCAGGTAATCAGAGGGATGACAAAATGGCACGAATCAGGTGAGGTTTATGAAAATACAGAAGGAAGTTTTTTTTCTCTTTTTCAGGGTTCCATCAACAAGGTCAGGCAACAGAAGGATGTGCTGACCCTGCATGAGGAGGACATTTTTGATGGTATTCATTTTCTTCTTTATCAGTTGCTAAAGGTCCATTTTGTAGAAGGTGACAATAATAGTATCACCAACATTTGACCCTGTGGTACCCGGGGTTCTAGAGATCTACATAATCTCTTCATCATCTCAATTCTCTGTTCCATCACCCCTTCAAGTGTCAATACTTCCCACAAAAAATCTGCATTGTTGTAATTACTACACGATCCGATGAGATAGCTGGATACCCTCAAACTCTGATAAGAGACAGCAGTACCCTTGAGAGCCTTGTTGAAAGTCGACATGGCCCCTGACCACTTACTTTGTGTTCACTTCACTCCTCCACCGAGTCCAATGTGGCTCAATGCATTCTATAGCCTAGTCTCCTTCTCCACACATTCCAATGTTGGCTCCATGCCACTGAAGGCGTTTCATGTCACCACCATCTCTCTCTGGCCAGCAACGGTATCTCTAGTATACGACGTATCTTCACTCTCCTCATTTGTACCTTTCTTCTTCCTTGTCAGCTGAAAAAAATCCTTCTTTTCTCTCTTGAGCTTTTTATCAGCCATGTTGCAGTCTGTGACCCCTTTGCGCCTGATGGAATGTGTCATTTCTCCATGGAAGTCCTCTCTGGCCCCTCCCCACTGCATGCCCCAGTTGCCACCACAGCCACAGGTACTTACTTACATATGCCTACTACCCCTCCTGGGGTATAGGCCATCAACCAGGACTCTAGCCGTCTCTGTCCTGGGAGTATTTTCAATCTGACTCCAGGTGTAACCCATATCCTTGCAGTCAGCCTCTAGGCTTCAGTGACGGGTGTTTCTTGGTCTTCCTCTTTTACATTTCCCATGAGGTTCCAGGTCAGGGCTTGCCCGGTGGTGTTTGATGTGGGCTTATGAAGGGTGTAACCTATTCAGCCCCAGCATCTTTTCATGATTCCTTCATGAGCAGGGAGTTGGAAAGTCTGTTGCCATAGGTTGTTGTTGCAGATTGTGTTTGGTCTGTGGATTTAGAGGGTTTTCCTCAGACAGGTGTAGATGAATGTTTGGACATTGTTGGTGGTGGTCACTGATATCCTCAATGTTTCTGCTCCATATAAATATACCGAATTTACATTGGTATTGAAAAGCCTGATCTTGGTAGCTCCAGATTTTCTTTACCTGAATGAAGGTAGCCCTTACTTTGCTTATTCTTCTCTGTTAGACCTGGCATCTTTTGACGTTGTTTCTCCTGTCTTTTTTCTTCTGGCCTCCTGCTTTTGACTGTCTGCTGAACTTTGTTTTTGCTGGTGTTAGGACCATCGACACTTTACCACTGCTGATCAGTGCTTAAGTGAATGTGCTCTGTGTCTAAAATGTAATACCATTTGGTATCTCCATGATTGGCATATTTGATAAACTAAGATGCTCCTAGTACCATGCACTGTGTGTGCCCAGGGCCTCAAAATCAAATGCTACAAGTGGGCCTGCAGCACGGATTGTGCCACTTACATGAGTAGCGCTTCAACCTGTCTCAGGCCTGCCACCGTGGAGCCTGTGTGTGCAGTTTCAAACTATACCCTCTTGCCCAGCCCAAATCTTCCTTTTTATTGCAGTGTATTTAAAAGGTAGGACATGGGGTTTTAAGTTTTACGTGCCTTGGTAGTGAAAAACTGCTAAATTCGTTTATCACTACAGCAAGGCCTAGGTCTCCCAGAGGATAGCATTAGAGCTGCCTTGTAACACCACAAGTGTATCGTCCAATTGGGAAGAGATAGAAAATTGGAGTTTGGTGTCTCTGGACTCACAATTTAAAAATATCTTTAGTGAAGTTGGTTTTTAAGTTGCAGGTCTGAGAATTACACTTTTAGAAAGTTGACATTTTCTTACTTTACCATTCTATATCTCTGCCTGTCCCCTGAATTCATATCTGGGTTGGATGACAGATGGGCTTTGTGAATTCACTCTAGATAGTCACACGCGAAGGGAGCTGAGGTGTGCTTTGCTTATCCTGATGACCCATCACATGGCTGGTGGGTCTTCCTGAGCTAGAGTGGTGGGAGGAGCTGACACTTGCACCTGAATAGGGCCATGCCTGTCCCCTCACAGCGAGCTGCCCAACTTCCTGTGGTGCGTCTGGAGCCAGGACCAGGAAGGGCAGGGTCTTGCGCACTACAAAGACCTTTCTTTGATGTATCCCGACTTCAAAGGCAAAAATAGGTATAAGTGCTGGACCTCTGACACCACTGACTCCGAACACTCTGGACTGAGGACATTCTACCAAGACGAATAGGAGGGATTGCCGCTTTGCAGCTTGCTTTGCTGTGTTGGCCCGCTGCCTGCTGCTTCTGTCTTGGGAGTGAGAGAACTGGGGTTTGCTCTTTGCATCCTACTTTCTAAGGTTCTCCAAGGGCTTGAGTTGAGCTTGCTTCCTGTTGGTAGTCTGACGGCATTCAAAGACTTCACCTTCAGCACCATAGCTTTTCTGCTAAAAGCCCTACTTTGCCAAGTGGTGCCAAATCCAGTCCCTGGGCCCTTGGAAGTAAGTATGCTGTACTAAAACAAGAAGAAACCAGTTCATCGACTTTGAGTGTGACTTCGGAGTCTACACCGCTCTTCAACACCACGCTGCTGCCTGCACTGAAGCCATAGTCCCCACTCAAAGCAACAACCACGACTTGCAACGCACACCCCAATGCCGCCACAGCGCCTCCAAAGATCCGCCACACTATGAGTCTCGAGCACCGTGGTGTGTCATCAACACAGCTAAGTTGATGCCTCATGGCTTGACTCTTGACGCTTCAATGACACCCACCGCCAGTGTAACCGATGCCTCGCCGCCAACGCCACATATCCTCTCCTGTGCCTTGCAACGTCCGGGGCGTCCCAAATGTGCCAACGACCTGCACCGACAGTAAGGAACCTCAGCGCCCATACCTCAGCGAAGCCTCTTTTCCCCGGCGCCTCGCAACGTATTTCTTTTGTCAAGCTGCGAAGTCATGCTGCCCTGGGGGCAACACATTGAAGTGAAAATTGGAGCAGCTTTGGAGCAGCTACTCCGTGTTTCACTGTGCAGGCATCAATCTGCCTGCACTTTTAAGAGGGAAGAGAGATCCCCTTGCAGATGGGTGCAGTGAGTGACTGCACCTACCTGCATGGGGATGTCTTGGGGGTCCATAAGACCCCCTATCCCTCCTCCAGAGGGCTGCCATCAGTGGGCGCAATGACAGTGTGCCACCTTTTTAGGTGGTGCACTGGCAGTGCACCTCCTGACAGCTTCTATGCCTCTGTGTAAATAATACGGCGTGGGTGCAGAGGCAAAGGGGTTCCCTCATTTGCATGGGGCCACACCCCCATGCAAATGAGGGAACACCCTCTGGCGCCAGCACTATCTGTATTATAGAAAGGGCTGCACAAGCTTCTGCGGCCCTTTCTGTAATACCAAAGTGCCCAGGGGACATGCCTGTTGAGCACCCGGGCACTTTCCATAATAAGGCTCCTGGTGGCTGAATTCCAAAAATGTGAAACCAGATAACCTGGAATCAATATTAGCTTTCTTACTTGTCCAAACTGTGCGGCCTAGGCAAACCTCTTCTTTCATAGCCTCCTTTTACTTTATTTTCACAAATGAGAGCACTTTTAAATACTTGCGTTCGGGATGTGCACTGTACAAGCACCTCTTATGATTGATTCAATAGTCTGTAATGTTGCTCCGTTTACAATAAGAATCTTGTTCACGTTTAGGGTTTACTTGACTATTTTATGGTTTACATGAAGGGCCTGGGAGATATTCAGGATCTGCATTTTGTATTACTACATTGGCTGTGCAAACATACTTCAAAATGCTATTTACAAACTGCACTGCTAAAGCACTATTGTTTTTTGCAGTAGTACTTTAGAAGTGCAGTTTGTGAATAGCATTTCATTTTCTAACTCTATTTTAGTACTACAGAACGTATTACAAAATGCTGTTAATGAATCACTCTAGGCCCTTCAATTTGATGCAGACAAGTTGCACCTTTGGAGTAAATTTACACTTGGATGTTATGAATAGCTAAAAAGCAGGAAACTTACTTAAAAGTGTCAATCACTCAAGTCTAGGTTACATATGTGAATCAGGCCCATATAATGATTGGTTTACCACAAAACAGTCAATCTGCACACTTAAAAGTACTACTTGAATGAGTGTAAATGTACTACTTTTTGGACTTCACAAACATTGGCAGTGATGCATTCTTACAAATAGTCTAACCAGTGGCAACTGCTCCGTGTAGCATTCCAATCCATTGTTTTGCACACCCATACCACTCTAGACAGAGGCCCGTTTAATGCCAATCAGCACTGACCCTGTTCCTCATGGAAGCAGTCCATCAGAAATCCTTCTCATCTCACCCCTCCACCTGCAGCCTACTGTTTTTTTTAGTTTTGAAATTTGAGATTCACCACCCGTCCTTCCCCTGAATCTCAGGAACTAAACTACAATCCTGCTTGCGTTTAATTTGTACCCATCAAAGGCCCTCAAATCGATGTTGCACTCGGGGATTATCTTCCCTTTACCTAAAAGAAGAAGTTGTGAACACTGGAACAAAGTGCATGCCATGTAAGTATTGTAGCCTGCTCCTGTTATCGAAAACACATGTCTGACTATATTGCCTTTACAAGAATCTTCTGTATTCAAGTGAGGGCAGTGTTATCATGCAGGAAGACTCTTGTGCCAGCCAGTGCTTAAGAGATAAATATCATGCCCCAAATATCGTTTACAAAAATATTGCCCATTGGGTGTAGGTTTTCTATTATTAAATTCAGTGAGGCAGTAAATGCCCTCGGTGTGATAGGTATACCAGGATGTAGGTCTCATGCTCACTGTGCCATAGGAATCAAACTAAACCTCACAAGGCCTAAGAAGGCCAAACCGGTCTGCACGTTCCTGTGTTACCACCTGAAGGGAACCTGGTCTGGAATTTGGGCTGGACTGTTGGAGCAGGACCAAGACTGGTTAATATATATGTCTTATCTCTGTTTCGAGAGAGTGGTGGGCAGAAAACAAAGGACTAGAATGCTGCTCTGAGTGAATGAGATCAATTCAAGCATTCCTTCCATCATTTTTGTTTTTTGTTTTTGTGGTTAAGGTTGACACCACACTGAATAAGAAATCAAATGTTTGCACCCTTAATACCTTTGACCCTCTTGACTAATCATTACCAAACTCAAAAACCAAATATGTAGTAGGATACCTTAGAGCATGCCAAATTTTGGTGCAGATTGTTCAAATGGCTGAACATTTATAAATATATTTCTTGATCAATATCATTTTTAGGTCGAGCCTAGAGTCAGTGCGCAAGCGCTGCTATAGGGAATATCTGGGGTAGTTCAGTACGAGAGAGAAGCCCCGCCCGCTACCCCACCCATACTTTTCATTGGCTTGTGTCTTCCTCTAAATGCTGGCCTCTGATTTATTATGAAGCTTGTTAGTCCCTCTTTAGTGCAGCCATGTGGTCATTTGTGACCTCCCATGCTTACTGGCTCCTTTACGTGGTTGTTACACAGTGGTTGTTCTTTTTTATTTATTGAGCTTCTGCTGCTGCAGGCACGACGACGTGCTTTGCTTACATTTGGCGCCCCACAACCACTTTCACTTTTGAAGCTGTTGGGACAATGGCCGCTGTTTGTTAGCAATGCCATAGGTCTCGCATTTAAATGCGAGACCTATAGGATTGCAAATATCTTTTTTCACGTGCAATTTCACATTCTGGCTTAAAGGCGGCCATGTGCCTGCAACCCCCCCTCCAACCCCCATTATCGGAATCGGAGATCAGGACAGCTCCTGGGACTGCCTAGAAGGAGTATGGAGTGCTCCTCTCTAACTCGAGCTGAGGAGCTACGCGGAGCGTCTGTTCCTGGGGTGGCTTGGAGTGGAGCCTAGTGCCTGCACAACTTGGATCGGAGCAGGGACTTGGTCATACAGCCATGGTCCTTTTGGAGGCGGTTGGAGAGTTCTCCCTTTCGGGACCTCTCAGAGGGGCTGCGAGGGTCGGCTCCCTTCAGAGCTAAGCTCACTCTGTCGTCTCTTGTGGGAGCAGCCGCACGTTTGGGAAGGCTCAGGAGCACACGAGAACCGGTGATGTCACCCACCGGCAGCGATGTGGTTCTGTCCTGTGGGGCAGCAGCGGCTGCTGGGAATCCGGACTGCACCTTTGGGTGTTTGCGGTGCTACTCTGCAGCCTATGCATGGCACGCTGTCACGCCTGCCTGGCGTCTTGTCCCTGCTTTGGGGACCTGGTGGACTGCAGTCGGAGGAGGTTAGCCCAAGTACCCGACGGACTTTCTGAATGGACAGTGCAGCTGTGAGTATCTAGTGGGTTGCCGGGGCAGCAGTCAGTGCAAAGGTACGCTGTCTTCAGTATTTCAAGAAAAACCCGGGACTGCTGTATCCGATGGTGGAGGGTAGCTGCGAGTAAACCAGGAAGTGCAGTAAGCAATTGATAGGGTAGCGGGGCTGCTGTGAGTATGGTGGTAGCCGTTGAAGTGAGGTGTTGTATCTGATGGGGCTAGAGATGCCGTCGTGAAGGCCGGGAGATGTTAGATTTGAGTATCTAAGGTGTGTGGACTGGTACGTCCTTATTGGTGACAGCTGCATGGAAGAGATGTACTTAAGGCCTTGTGAGTATTGGAGGTGAGACTGGGGCTGTTGGAAGTATTTGAGGAACCACATGCGAGTGTCTTCTTGAGAGGGTACATCTGCTAGTAGCCGAGGGGGCTGCGAGGCGGCGTGGGTTGGGAAAGTCCAGGGGTTCAGACGGGCCCTTGGAAAAGGCCTTGTTATTAAAATGTATTGGTGTTTCCGTTTGTATCTTGGGCTGCAAAGGCTTTCACTTGTTGTTAAATTTGATTAGCATTTAAGCTTCTCCGGTCACTGTATTTTGTTTTCATAATTAACGCGGTGCCCGCTTCACGATCGGCCTGCTTTATCTAGGACAAGCACTTCCCAGCAGTGTTTGTGTTTTGTTTCATCTTTAACCCCTTCGCCGTGGCGGGAATTCCGCCGCGGCGCTGGGGGGTGCGGGGGGGCAGCGCGGTGGCGCTGTGCTCATGACGGAGCCGCTCCGTCATGAGCCACGGTTGAGCTGTGCTCATGACGGAACGGTTCCGTCATGACTCCGCCCAGTTGCGTTGTCCCCCCGCACAGGCGGGGAAACAGCGCCGCGTGGGCGGAGCGGCCGCCAACGGTCGTGGCATGACGGAACCGTTCCGTCATGAGCACACGGCAACCGTGGCTCATGACGGAGCGGTTCCGTCATGAGCGGGGAAGGGGTTAATGCACGCCTTCTCCACAATCACCTCGCTTAATTTTGTTTATTTATGTTAGTGGTAAGTGTGGAGCAGGTTATCCATTTCTAAAATATACTGGGGTACTGGCATCATGAACACTCACAGTAATTTTGACAACATATATAAAGGCAAACAAATGCATACCAGTATTTTTAATGTTGGCACGCTTGTCTGCGGTGTAGGTAAGTTAACAACATTGGGAATACTGCTACGTGACGCTACTTGGAGCGCTTCCTTCATTCAGCAGTCAATTTCACTGTGCTTGAGAATGAGGCTTGAAAGACCCCAACAGGACAGCTGAAGAATTGGGACAGGCTGAGCCCCATCCCGTAAGCTCCGCTGTTGCTAATTAAGTGGGTTGTGGTTAGGAAAAATAAAAGCTACAATGCCCCTTGAACAAGCCGCTTATCACATGCCGCGTCTGTCAAGCAGGGGATTCTCACATTCATTCTCTATAAAGTTTGGTGTGGCTGAGGAACCGTTTCCATGTTGTCAATTCCAAATGTGTACATATAACAATAGCTGCAGCAAAATACCGGCAGTATAAATTACGTAGTTTTTGGTGGGTCTCCACACACAACATGTTTTTTGTTTTATCTTGGAATCATCATGCATTAACTAAAGGTTAGTTGTTTTTACATCGAGCCTAGCGCAGCGCGCATACGCTGCCCTAGGAGAAGGCCTCTTGGAATCACTTCAGACTTTCTGCAAACTTGGGCGCATGGTGTTCGATTTTCCACACATGCTATTGGCCTTTGCGTGTGGCTTTCAAAAATAAAAGCACGCAATTGGCTAAAGGCGGGTGCATGTCCCACCTTTTCTGAAAATGTTTACTCCCGCAGCGTTCAGCTGTCGGGAGCGAGCAGTGGCGTGCAGCGTGCCTTCTGTTGTGGATCATGTTTCATTTAAAGACCTTGCAACTTTCCTTACAAGGCGCGTCCCCTCCACCCCGGCCAAGGGACAGACCCTACCGCGACAAGAGTGTGCGCTCCTTTTCCAGCACTCGCATTCATGACAATAAGATACTAACAAGGCACGTCCCCTCTACCCCGGCCAAGGGACAGACCCTACCGCCACACGAGTGCGTGCTTCATTTTCCAGCACTCACATTTCATCTATGTCAGCACTCTCTTCCTGCACTGTTATCTTTGTATTAGTATATTATTGTCAAGACATTTGCTGTACTCTTTAGTTGGCCTCTATAGTTGCTTCTTTTTCGGTACCATCTTAAAAATTAACCGCACCGTTTAACATTAACGTTTTTTCATCACAGTGGTGCGTCCTTCCTTTTACACCTCTGCTCAGCTGTGGTGCGTGCTACCTTTGATATCTCTGCATAGTGCACAGCTGTGGTACGTGTTTCCTTTCCCCACATCGCTTGTGGTACTCGCTCGATCCAGGGGCGTAACGCAGGCCCTTGCTGGGGGCTTAATTTGAGCCGGTGTCTGCTGGTGCGCACATGGGTACTTAATTATTAGCACTTGTTTTTTGTGCTTGCTTGCTGGCACCAGCTGCTAAATAATGCCTCTGCGCAACTGTGGTGCGTGCTACCTTTCCCCCAATTGCACAGTACACAGCTTAAAAATTGACCGCACCTTTTAACATTGGCTTTTTTTCAGTGCCATGATGCGCGCTTCCTTTCACACCTCTGTGCAGGTTTGGTGCGTGCCACATTTGACATCTCTGCACAGTACACAGCTGTGGTGCGTGCTTCCTTTCCCCCATTGCACAGTACACAGCTTCAAAATGGACCGCACCTTTTAACATTCGTGTTTTTTCATCACTGTGGTGCGTGCTTCCTTTCACATCTGTGCGCAGCTGTGGTGCGTGCTACCTTTGACACCTCTGCACAATGCACAGCTGTGGTGCCTGCTTCCTTTCTGCCCATTGCCCAGTACACAGCTGTGGCGAGTGCTTCCTTTCACCCCACTGCACAGTAGTGACGCGTGCTTCCTATCACAACACTGCACAATGCAGATATGTGGTGTGTGCCTCCTTTCAACCCAGTGCACAGCTGTGCTGCGTGCTTCCTTTCACCTTATTGCACATTGCACAGCTGTGGTGCATGCTTCCTTTCACCCCACTGCACAGTGCACAACTGTGGTGCGTGTTTCCTTCACCCCACTGCACGTGCCCCCTCCATCACACCCACGTGGTTCTCTCATTTTCTGTTTAATAAACAAATTTCACACACAGATGCACAGGTTTCCAATAGCATTTGTGAATTCACTGGACCTCGCAGCTTTTCTTGCAAGGTGCGTTCCCTCCACCCCAGCCGAGGGACAGACCCCACTGCCATAAACTGGATTATGAAGCGCCCTGACAGAAGCACCAAGGCGCTGGACCTGGTAGCTTCCCTTACAAGGCGCTTCCTCTCCACACCGGCCGAGGGACAAACTCCTTCGCCACAAGCTGCTGTGATAGTATGATAATATTATTAATTTTTTATTATTCCTTGCAACTTGGCATTGACATTATTGCCCTTTAATACACTATTTGTTAGTTTTTAAATCACCATCAGCAGCAGCAACATGTGTGCCCCTGTGCTGCCCAGACAGGAAGCACACCAGTACCACCACTGTAACAGGAGGCAGACCCACCACCCCTCCCACACTTCCAACCGACGGCTCTACAGTAAACAGTCTGTGTATTGTTTCTTATTGCTGCAATTTATCTCCCTTTACTGGCTCCTCACCCGCCCCCCTCACTCTTCCCCTCTCTCCCTCCTACTGTCCCCTCCCCTAGATTGGTGCAACAGACGTAAGTGTGTAGGCTCTGTTAATCTGCAGAAACGTTAATACCCTTAACAGGCCCACGCTGCCACTTCAACATCACTCAGCACCACCAAAGTATCATTCACTACCACCACAGCATCACTCAGCGCTACCACAGCATCACTAAGCAGCAGAGTAACACCTCCTCATCAGTGAACCACCACCACCAGTGCAGCAACAAGTCACCATCAGCACAGCACTACCTCAGATGCACTGCAGCAACACCTCATTATCAACACAGCACCATCTCAGCATTAGCACAGCACCACCTCCACATCAGTGCACCACCGCCAGTGCAGCACCAGCTCAGCACCTGCACAGCCCCACACCAGCAGCAATTCAGAACCAACGCAGTACCACTTCAGCATCAATACAGCAACACCTCAACACAAAACAAAAACAACATCACTTGGCACCACATAAGCACCAGTTCAGCTACAAAACATCGGCATAACTCATCACCACAACATCACCCACCTATGTATCATTCAGCATCACATAAGCATCACCTTGGAACCAACGCACCACCATTTCAGCATCACCTCAATATCATTCCAGATCACCTGAGCATCACCTCCGCCACTACTCACAACCACCCCAGCATCACTCCACACCACTTCAGTTTGGCATACAAATTTGACATCTATCAATTCTCCACAAATAACTCTCCACTACACCTATCTAATTAAAATACTACTTCACAATATCCACCCTCCCGTTGTTTATATTCCACACCTAACAATAAAAACAATAACACCCCATCAGACAACCACATAGTCACATTCATAGACAAACACAACCAACAGACGTTCATACACCCACCACCAAATGCCCACATGCACCCATTCTACACCGACAGACGTCATATACTCTCTTACAATAACTTCCTCACTGGGTCACTTATTTTACAGTACAGCGAGCAAGTGCAGTGTGAAGTGCAGCGTAAATAGCACCAGAATCTGAGGGAGTGAACTCTGATGCTCACATTTGTTCAGTAGTCTAATCTGGCCTGCTCTAATTGAATCCCTGCATCAGGACCTCACGTTTATAAACAAGATCTACAGCCAAGGCATAGATGGCTCTTTGATCAATCCTAAACTAGATTGCACCAATACTTTTAGGAGGACTTCATCACTACCAAATTGTTAGGCTATAGTAGGTACTGAATGCTATGGTTAACTTAGCACTCAAGGTCTGCATTGGCTCCATCAAAAGAAACACATTTTGCTTAAATAGATATAGTTGATGAGTAAATGCATCCACAGAACAGTTCCCTCATATATGCAGAAGAAAATCTCTCCCTACATCCCTACATCCCTCATGGATACTGAGATGTTGCCCTACCACGAAGAGGCTAATAGGACAACACATTATTTAGAGATATTGGGTTTACCTGGATTTCTATTGGTCTCCCGAGGATATCAAGGGGGACAAAGGTTTCTATGGGTATAGTGAGCCTTGCAGAACTAGACTAATGAGAGGAGAGAGTTATGGTATGAAAACCACAGGAGTCCTATTTGACAAATAGTGAGCAGGAAGGTAGATGACAGTGAATATTACTGACAGATCTAAAGTATGGCATAACAGAGTCACCAACAGCCATCTTCCATTATTCTAAAGCCATGTAAAATGAGGATCAACACTTACATTGCTCTCTGGACTAATATAATAAACATTTGCAATGCAATAGGTCTCGCATTTGTGAGATCTTGAGCTACTGTCATTGTAAAACGCCTTTTATTTATGTGTTTAAAAAACCTGCAATAATAAAAGGCATTGTCGTTCACAATACCAATAGGTCAAAGTTTTGAAAATGCAAGACCTAATGCATTGCAAATGCTTGTTCATTTAGCTTTGAATGGGATTTCCTATAGGGTGTTTTTATCTGTATGCAACTCTGAAACCACTGGACGGATAGCTACCATATTGTTACGGCATTGGATGTTTCAGTCATTTTGTGCCCTCTATTGGTTTAGTGAAAATTTATTGATCTGTTTTGGATGTAAAATATGAGATTCCAATGCGCATGTCAAAGTATGTCTATTTTTCAAAACGTTTGCAAACTTTTGTCCGGACGTACGCAGAATGTGTGCATGCAGAGACGTTACCATGCTATCGCACGTCACTGCATGCATTGCAATCAAAGTGTGCCACAGTTGTTCCAGGTTTGAGCCTGGTGTGAAAAACAACCTCTTTGCCCAACTGCGGCAGCATTAACAAAAGTTGCTGCAGGTGGAGCACTTCTGTGTGAAGGCACAGGGGCATTGGATCGATGTTTCTTGAAACTCCAATTCCAGGAGATCCTTGTGCCCTGGACTACATCATGTAAGGCACATATAGAACCTAATGCAGTACCTCCACGATCGAATGGCAATGACTAGCCACCTGTGACTTCTACAAGTAAAGTTCTAGATCTTTAACCAACTAAGTAACTCATTGTTAAAGTGACAACACTTTAAAATCTGCACTTATACTTAGCCTAAGGATAAAGCGCATTGCAAAATACAATTCACAATAAAACATTTGACAATGAAAGGTTTGAAGAATTCTTGGCTAGTTTGCAGAATCAAACAGTTATACGGGCAGCAAAGCACAACAACAGAAGTTTGAAATGTACCATCACTTTATTAACGCTTAAAACTATTTATTTATTGAAAAAAAAACATGTTCCCAAAAAAACTTAGAGCTGAAACTTAAATTGTGCATAAAGGTTTATGAAACTATAATATTGTTTTTATATTTCATTAATAAATATGATTTGGCATTCAGAAAAAAACACTTTTACCAACGTGTATAGGTTGGGAAGATTCTAAATATGGGGAAAGGTTAATCTGTTGAAAATTTGGCCATGTCCTTAAACCTGGCAGACTTCATCATTGGTGCACTCGGCACATCCAAAACGATAGGACATTTCTGAATAGCCCACTATGACACCATTCCTCATTAAATACGTTTATAGTTAAAGCAGGATCCAAATTCGGGTGGCATGGTGAGCAAAAGAACAATGGATTTAACCCAGATCTATTGACTAAGGATGAATGTTTGATTTGCTCTGCATTCCGTCCATCAACTGTGTGTCTTTTGCTTTCTGGACATAAGTGCGCCCTATATGCCCAGACGTGGGTCCCGGGCTCACTTTGCCACTGGATTCAAGCTAGCCTGGCTGATGAGGGGTGATGCCTCGAAACCAGTCCCAGGATGCTTGTTTCCAGTCTAGGGAGGACCTGGCTTGGCAGTTTGGTCTAGACTGTTCCCATGAGGCACAGGGTCAAGACTGTTGTGCATCTGGCTGGGTCTAAACTGGGGTGGCATGGCGAGCAAAAGAACAATGGATTTAACCCAGATCTATTGATTGGGGGTGAATGTTTGATTTGCTCTGCATTCCATCCATCATCTGTGTATCTTTTGCTTTCTCACCCTAAGTGCCCTGGGTATGCCCAGACGTGGGTCCTGGGCTCATTGTGCCACTGGATTCAAGCTAGCCTTGCTGATGAGGGGTGATGTCCCGAAACCGGTCCCAGGATGCTTTTTTCCGGTCCAGGGAAGAACAGGCTTGGTAGTTGGGTCTGGACTGTTCCCATGAGACACAGGGTAAAGACTGATTTGCATATAGCTGGGTCTAAACTGGGGTGGCATGGTGAGCAAAAGAACAATAGGTTTAACCCAGATCTATTGACGGGGGTGAATGTTTGATTGGCCCTGCATTCTGTCCATCATCTGTGTGTCTTATGGTTAAAGCAGGAGCAGATATGGTCAGGTAGAAGCAGTCTTAGAAGGTCGTCTCCATACTTAGGACGCTGCTAAGACACTGCCCTACTGTGACTGTGCCCTTTGTAGGCCATACAGTCCTAACAGTTCGCTCCGTCCCCCCGAAGCATGCCATTCTTGAAATCACCAGCTCAAATTAAGCACTGGTTTTTGAATAGTTCAAATGTAGCAAAAAAGCACCGGATGGCTGTGCAGGGTCAAAAGCTACAATCAACAAGTGATTGGTGACGTAGCTGGGTTCTGGGAGTGGAAGTGCTCTCTGACTGCATCGTGATGTAATGTTCTTTAACCCCTTTAGTGCTAAGGATGATCAAAACAACGTGGAATGTCATTAATGAATGAGTATCTGCCTAGGATCTACTTTTTACAGCCAAAATAGCTGTATACATTATCCAGTGATGGTATTTTTAGCAACTAACAGGCACAATATATGTTTTATAACGGTCACCTAATGTACTTTTAATGTAGCCTTTTGACATTTTGTTCCAAAGGGAAATATTACTACATATGTATTTGCAAGTGTGAGTTTTTATGAAAATGCAATAGGCATCATAATGTTGTGCAAAAATAAACGTAATAGACATAACAAGCACATGCATCATAAACAATCCTTGCTCCTTCCCTTCCACTGATGCCTGTTCCCTCTCCCTTTTCCATGCCATCTTTATGCGGCCGCCGAGAGGAAGGTACAGCATTCACTCCTGCGTCCCTCTTCTTGTGCCCCTGACACTGCTGCAGCATACTGCTTCAAAAGGTTTTCTTTACATTATGGTTGCATATGTGGACTGACCCAATTCGAGGAACGATTGTGTATATCACATGCATTTCCTCCATAAAGTCTCAGCACTCTCCAAGGGTTAGCGGTGGAGGTCAATCACAGTTACGCTGATCACTCCACCGGAGGCGGGTCTTGCCGTGTTCCACCCCGCCCGCCATTGGTCTCTGTCCCTCATGTGTGCAGTCTTCATACAGCTACAGAGAGGTAGAGATACCGAACTCATCCTATTCGCGACTTCATCTAACGGCTCCTTATCCCCTGCCATTGCTATAATAGATAGCAAAGTCACTGAAAGGTTTTTTTAAATTAGTAATGAATTTGTGAGATTGATCCAGTTCATTGTCTGATTGTGTTTAGGTACTACGTGTGTTTGCCCTACCAGTCTGAAGAGTCTCTCTTGTTTCAATGGCAGCAAATAAGGGCTACGCTCTTTGCGCCACCTGATCAGGACTTGCTTTTGTCCTACCAATCCACCTACTTCTGGTCCCATCCCCTAAACAATGTTAAACAGCTCCTTCTCCTGACCTCAACTTATACTATCAAGGTATCCAGGCCAGGCAACAAGGGTAAAGAGGTCTCTCTCTGCCTTTTGTCTCTGTTTGGGCCTAATACGACCAAATAGAGCCAGTATTCCTTGACCTTCCTCTACCATCTACCCTTCTACTCTCCTTCTCTCCTTCTGTCTTTCTGTCTACCTGAACTACTAGTGATATTCCTACCACTTTAGTTAAGACTCTACTGCTCCTTGGAGCTTCAAATACCTACTATGTTTTGGTTCATGTTTATTTTGGGGTTTAATCCCCATAAAACATACACCAGATCATTAAAACATTCACAAGTAGTACATCAATACATATCAAAAGTATCACATTAAGCAATCACCATACAAATTATAAAACAAGTGCCAATAACAGCAAGTTTAAAATACTTGTATAAAACTTATTTAGACAGTACGTACATATGATTACTTTATTGAGGCATATCCCCAACCTGCTTTTGATTTTGTACCCATCGATCAGAGGGGACCAATTTCCTAAAATGGCAACCCATCCAGATTTCTGACTAGTCAGACATAATATGAAAATCTACTTAAACAAAACACAGTAAGAGGTGCAGAATATTATTGAAGAATTGTTAAAGCTGTCAAATAATGCTTTATCCCTATGGAGATATATAAGGGATGAACTCAATGAGACCTTAAGACCCTAACCGGTGATTAGCCACACTCTATAAGAACCTTGACTGATTGATAATTCTTCCACACTACTTTATACGCGGGCAGAAAAATAACACATGTTCAATTTTTTCCACTTCCTGGTGATCACACCACATACAAATGGTATTATTGGCATGAAATGAGTTCCAATTGACTGTGAAGCTTTTAATATTGAGAATTTCTTATCTAAATTTCATAATTAGAGTTTTAGATAAAGGTGGGTATATTCCATCAAGGAAAATCTCAAAATGTTGGCTTTCAAACCCTCTTGAACTGCATTCACATGTACTTGTCCTCCTCTGTATTTCCAATATATTTTTTTTACAACGGTTTTAAATGCGGTAGTAATGGAAGCTGGGTTCAACCAGGTATCACCGAGCCAAAAATGGTCAGTCAAGATCTTATGTGCCGAAGCTAAGGAAACCATTCAAATGATCATGGTTAATTATTTCCTATAAACAATCTCTATATGGGGCCAATTCTACAGTGGCACAAAGTCTTGCCTAAAACAAAATTTGTATTAGGTTGACTAGGCTATCATTTTTCCTTGATGCAATATTAAACAATAAGGCAATAAAAGGTGTGCTCTGAGGTAAATTAAGGAGGGAGTTAACAAACGTATTCTCCGATACAACCAACAGATTTAAATGCGTGTAGCCCCAAATCTCCACTCCATATAGGGCCACAGATTGTGCCTTAGCTTTATACACCTCTAAAGGAGGGGACACAGATCTTGAGACTGTTGTACGTTGAAGTTTTAAAAGTGCTGCAGACCTATGTTGGAGTAAAGGTTTGTCCTTCTCTATTTGGCATGTCCAGGATTGTTTACTTTCAACTTTTATTCCCAAGTAGTCAAATCTATGGATCTTCTCCAGACGTGTAGCCCCCATGACAATTTTACCCCTGAAACACCTATGGGGATTAATGGCCACATACCCTGTCCTTTCTGTATTAATTTCTAATCCTTTAAGGTTAAAAAAACCTATAAACTTAGTCAAAATGTTTTGTAGGCCAATAGGAGTTCTTGATAATAAAATGCCATCTGCAAAGAACAAGGAAGGTGCAACCTGCCCATTTAACCTAGGAGAGTCATGCATGCAGCTCAGGAGTGTATTCAAGCCATCAATGCTATAGAGAGAAAACAGGGTGGGGGCCAGTATGCAGCTCTTTCTCACCCCTCAGCGTATATTCTATGTTGTTGCCACCAATATGCTCATGGATTGACTTCATAAATCACATACCCTGTGCTGCCTATACCCAGTGCATTAATGTGCCTGCTACTGTTGTCCTAGATGAACTCTAAAGAACATTTACTACAGAACGTTTACCTTAGCGGCCTCTATCCAGGCTGTTCCTCTGTTGTGCACGGGTGGACTGTATGAAGCACTTGCCCATCAAGACTCACAGGAGTGGGCTTTAGGCCATAGTCCCTTTCATTTGTGATGCTCCCCATTTGTTTTTCTCCTTCCTTCACAGGTTGTCTAGCTTAATATGGTGGCTTTGCAGGCTCAATTTTGTAACTAGGGCCCTTGCTGCCTGTAAACAAATAGGATCTCTGGGAAGCTCCTCGGCAACTCCTGGCTGTTCTCTAGAGGGCATTTACTATGGCTGACAGTATCCACTGCATGCCTCTGGGTTGTGATTCCCAAGCCCTTACCAAAAAAGCCAGCACAGCCGGAAGTTAATTCTAAACTAGCTGGCCAGGTGTTGAATGATTTATTCACATTTTACCTCTTTGAAGATCAGTATCTTCAGTTTGAGAAGAGCCCTATCTCTGCTTGATTGGCGACTGCCTGCACTTATTATCCTTTGAGTCAAATTTTGAAGAATCCCAAAGTAAAAAACATTGAAAGATGGGCAAACTTAGGTCGCAATTTCGAATTGAAAGTTAGCCAATGCAAATTACAAAGAAAGAATGAAATGAGCATATCTTCTAGACTATGACGTAAAACAGGGCAAAGCATGTAGTATCACTTTGAGGGGGAGTTAATATTGAGGAATGCCACACTACATTTCTAGAGCTCTAGTTAGGCAGGACAAATGCTTTATGTTGAAAATGGGTTCTTCCCATTTAGTAGCCTGGATTTTTTGCATTTGACTTTGTGGTGTTTGGACTTTTACAGTAAGCGAGTTCTACTACCTGAGTCTTATCCCAAATTCACAGTAATTGGACTGAGAGTGTTAACTACCACCTTTTAAGATAAATACAGTTGCTGTGTGGCTAGAGTAAGAGACTCTGGGCTGGTTACAGGTGAACAACACATAAGCGCATGCCTGTGCACATGTGTGTGAGCTGCATGTGTAAGACTACCGTGTTGCGCTAACCAGTATCTGCGCACATGTAGCCTGTCGCAGACGGGACTCTTCAAGGCTTTATCCGGACGTGGGGTAGACCTCATAATGTGAGTGGACATTCATAGTGTATGTCTGTATTGCTTACTGAAGATCTGTGGTGACAAGACAGTATTACACCTTTCAGGCAAAATCTGCCCTAAAATATAGTTAGACCTGCAGTGTCTGCTGACACGCAGGTATCCATCAAGAGGCCAGGAGGCTCTAGGACCTGATGAGTGCAGCAGGGAGGGTACTTTGCTGGTTAGTTGCAGAGGGGCTGTGCAAGATGCCCCCACAAGTAGGAAAAGAGCACCAGGAGACAGGCAGAGAACAGGTTCTGACTCAGGGAGCCAGAAAACCCAGCTCCTGGCACAAAGTGCCCTTTTAGAGACTGGGAGGCAGGAAGAAAATGCTCCTGGGGCTGGGCCTGGCCACCAAAAGCAAAACAAGGTCAAAGTTGTTAAACTTGGCCCTACGAGGACCAAGATATCACAATTCAAAGCTCGGTCCTCTGTGAAGACTTAGCAGAGAAAACAAACCATTTCACTCAGCCATATTCCAAAGGATGTGCCTACTGGGAGTACCAAGACCCAGGGGACCACGCATCTGTATTCATTTTTCTTCCTTGGGGAAGGTGGCGTGCGTGGGGCAACTTCCCCGGATTGGGTGCATGGTACCCCAGAGGGGCCCCCATCTTCCCAGGGCCAGCGCATATCAACAAGGTCTGGAGATTTCATCCCCAGGGACTCGACTGAGGAAGCTGATGTCTTGGTGCCTTTCGCAGGGCCGGACTGGCGTAGCGGGCATCGGGCATTTCCCAGGTGGGCTGGAGGGGTGGAGGCGGGTCTTGTGACCGTGGGGGCTGGTTTTGCAGCAGTGCTGCAATATCGGCCCCCTGTAACAAAAGCGGGAGAGGTGCATATCACTAGCACCCAGGAACTGGCTGGGGCCCGCGGGGCCTTGAGAAGCAGCCCCGGGCTCCCTACAATAAAAATACAAAAGCAAAGTGCGAAGCAGGGCTGCGGGAGAAAAAACCCAAGAGCGGCAAGCTGCTCTTTGGTATGCACCGATTGGGGGAGAGAGCGCCCTAAAATCCCCTGCAAGGAGACCAAACTATACATAACTCTCTACATGGCGAGAATGTGTGGGGGTAAGGGGTTGCAGAAAGTGCAGTGCCTCCTCCAGGAATGTGTGATTAATAAAATAGCCCTATGTCTCCTGGGGCCTTACAATTATGACCCTGGGAGATATATTTGTGGCATTTTCACAAATATTTTCTGTAATGAAACCCCGCTCCCTCATTTTTCTCCCTTAAGTGTAAACTTGCAGCATCTTGTTCACAGCTACCAAAACCGATAGCATTTTAATCTAAGAACATTTGTTTTTCAGCACCTGCAAAATTGTTAGGTATTTATGGCTTCTTTATAATTGTTTACTTCTCGTGGGATTTTAAGCTGCTCTAGGCTCCTATCTTGGCCAGACATCATGTGACATTCATCTTCAAATTTAGATAACAGCCCTACCCAGTCTGTAAGTAATTATCTACTATGTTCCTCTCCATTACCTAGTTTCTGTTTACTCAAATCACTATTAACCTCGGTTGATCTTTTGTGATCACACGCGGTGCTGAGTCATTCTTTTCTTTGCTCTGCAAGCTGAATTGACTTCTCATGTGCACGTGTAAGACGATAAAACCAACAATAAATTCCCAGATCCTTTCACTCTGGAACATCATTTGTTCTTTTAAAAGATGGCACCTGATCAAATATATTATTCTGAAATGCTACGGCCTTCTCCTCTGAGTAGTCCATCAAGCCCGAGCAGATACTAAGCACTATTACATATGTGACCAGGATCAGTTGAATTATGATAGGAAAGAAAAGCATTGGTAAAGCCAAATGGTCTTGAGGTGCCAAGCAGTCTTTTGGATTTGCCAATGCTTGTTTGGTCAAGTTTTTTGTAAAATGATATTGTTGGCGAAACACCCCCAAACCTTTTTGTTCTCAAAACGCACAAATTGCCTGAGTAGTCCTTGGAACTGAAGGCAACTCCTTTGTGTGTGGATTTGCCGCTACTCATGAAAGAGCAGAATGCTGTCACTCGTTGTGAAGTTAGCCAATGGCTGAAGTGGGCCTACCCACTGACCCAGGCTAGAGGCTGTAGTGGGTACAAGAAACATGTTAATGTCCAAAGGTTAAGAATGGCTGGTTGAAAGCCGCCATAAAAAGGTACACGAGGCACATCATTTTAGTGAAATTAAAGGGTCTTGCATCATGGTAGACCAAACAAGCATTTGCAATGCTATAGGTCTCGCATTTGCGAGACTTTCAGCTATTGTTTTTGTAAACATAAAAGTGGACAGGTTGCTGCACATAAAGCATGGTGCCCGTGTTTTAAATACCCCCTGGCCCTCTTATGTGCAATGAAAAAAATCCTAAATATAAACATAGATGAACAGATAGACACATTCAAACGTGCAAGCACAGATACAAAGAAACACGCACACACAGACTTGCAAACATTTGGAAACACACACATTCAGACACACACGCGCACAGACATGCACATAAACAAGCATGCACATACATATACAGCATTGCCAAGAGGAGATGCATTTACAGACCCATGCACATATACAACTACAAGTACTTTTGGTGCACAGGGGGAGGGAGGGGGTGTGGGGGGTTGGGGGTTCGCAGGTATGATAACCTTGTATTGGCCAAGTCAACTAAACCCCTTTCAGGGGCAACAGTGACACAGGAAGGCAAAAAGAACATGAACCACGAAGGGAGCTTTACTTTAGGCGTGGAGCCTAGGCGGTCGTGAAAGAATGTGATGGTAACACATAAAAGGGCACCTCTTGCCCAGTGTTGAGAGTCTCGATATTTCCCCCACACTTACATCTTAGATGCCGGAAGTAGGCAACAGCAAACCGGACTCAGTTTCGCTGTTCTACAGAACACAAAGCGATGGACAGAACCCAGCATTTATTTAGTCGTCCCAGTCATGTGCAAAAGCGAACTACAGTACTGATCTGCTCAAAAGAAATGGGACCCCCCTTCGCTCCTCCCCCTCCCCATGCCACCCAGCAGAGGCATTTGACTTCACTTCACCCCGAAAAAAAAAGTCAAGCTGACCTCATTTCTGTGCGCACTGTTTGACGGTTGCGACCTCTTGAACAGTCATGGAAAGGACCCAATGCTGTCCATTCACACTAGCTTACATGGCACTGCAATATGTCGGCGCCACTGACTGGCACAAGACAGCCAACCCTTACTGCCCATCATTCAAAGCCACCCGGTTCCAACTCTAACCCCGCATTCCCTACACCAGTGCCTGAGCAGTAGGCACTCAGACCCACCAGAATAAAATGATGTGAAAACAATGAAGCAATGCACTGGCATTTTTAAAGAGTGGTACCAGCATGCTGCCGCGTGCCATCCTCGGCTCAACAACCAAAGAAAAAAATAACCCACGTGACCTACAGCCAAGGAATTCTAACAGGGGGCAGTAACTGGGGCCGTGAAGGGAGCCATTCACTCGGAAGGGTAACAGCCAGGATGCGTCTGTGGGATAAAGCAGCCATGAAGTGTGCCTTTATGGGCCATATACTTACGGCTATTGCCTACAAAGACATGGCTGCGGCACTGTTTATATGGCTCCAACTGCAGTGTTAAATAAGTAGACCTATAAAGGAATTTAAAAAAAGCCAATACAATTAACAAACAGGTGGCCTGCATCTGATTATTTTATTGACAGGAGCGTGTTGCGCAGCGGTCCCCATCCCACAGTTATGCCCTGGCAGCTCTCTCTGATTAAACCGGATTAATCATTGCACGAAGATTTTGTAGTGGGTCGGAAAACCGGGATGTGCGAGGGACCTCAGATTTGAATGCCTTATTGGTGCAAGAGTCGGTCTACATGAATTGCTAGAGCAGAAAAATTCAGGCATCTGCCTCACCACCCCCCCCCCCCCACACCTGATGAAGGGCTGAGGCCCGAAATGCATTGGCCAACCAGGCGCATAGAAACGTTGTGAAGAACTTAAGTTTTCTTATCATGAAAATGAAATGATTATAAGGAAACACAGCTACAAAAAAGTTTCAGATTAATCTTTATGAACACAAGAATAAAAGAAGAATACATTTGTAAGTATTACCACTGTACTCATAAACTTTTTATTGAAAATTTAAATACGTTAAGAATAGAAAATACACTGTAGTACACTATAGTTGTGAAAATACCGCAACAACAGATATCACTAACTTAAAATGTCTTATAGATTAAAAAATACTTACCCTACTTACCTGTAGTACCTAAAAGTATCACCAGCGCACCGTAATGTTAATCCGCAAAGTTTCATGTAAACCTACCTGTTCAGCTGTTTTTGCTCTACGCAAGATACAAAAGTCTTTGGAAAATGCATTGTCTCCCTCTTATCTTTGCACTCCCTTGACCAATCACTGTAACACTTTCTATCATCCCCCAATGGAACAGGACGAATAGCTCTGCAAAGTTTCGTTGACATTTTTTAAACTGAGGCAAAATTATTCATAGTGAAAAATCTGAGGCATTCTTATCTCTGGCAACCCTAACTATAACTACAAAGTGGCTATCGCCACTCTGTAAAAAAATAAAATATATATATATATTATCTACTGGCGGTCGCCAGTAGATAGTTATAGTTAGGACCGTGTTTCCATAGGAAATCTCAAAATTCAATTTTGAATAACTTTGGCGCCGGTTGACGAATCTTTACGAAATTTTCAAAACTAATGGGGCGCTCCGCTCAGCTCCTACCCTGAAAGTCTCGGGGGGATTCGTCAAGCGGGGGCCGAGAAAAAAGGGGGTCCCAAAACGCGTTTTCCCCATGCATTTTCCCATAGGACCTTTAGTCGAAGGTACAGCCCGAACGGCTGAACAGAATTACTTGAAATTTGGCAGAGAGGTAGTCCTCTGGTCAGGGATGTGCCTTTTGCAAATATGGAGTCAATCTGTTCAGTAGTTCCTGAGAAAATTGCAGTTAAAGCACATAAATATCTATAGCCGCGCACCGTGCGCGCACCCTAACGTGCGCAAGCGTAATTCTGATTGGTGGTTACATGTCAGTCAACGTTCGAATCGGTCGAAATCAGGAAGTGTCGGCCACCATTTTGTTTGTTTTCAGTGCGAGAGTGAAAAAGGAAGGTGGCGAACGTGAAAAGGGAGCCGGGTAGAGAGTTCCTGACCCCCTAGCCTTTGTCAGGGGGTCCCTGAAGGACCCCAAAGGCAGAAAAAAACATTTAATTTTTTAAATTTTTTTAAATCGCGGGTGTACGCACACCGTGCGCGCACGGTGGAAAACCATAAAAAAAAAAATATATATAAAAAAAATAATAATACATACATAACTTAGCATTTAAAAAACCGTACAAATTCACTGAAAACACCATAGGTTTCACACACGTTATAGTTAGGAATTAGCATTTAAAAAACCTTGCAAATTCACTTAAAAAACCATAGGTTTCACACATGTTATAGTTAGGTGGATATTTCACTCGTAAAAAACCAATGAAATTCCCCCGTTATAGTTAGTTCAGATAACTATAACTCGCGCGACCGCCACTCTATCACAAGGATGATGTCATCAGTGATGTCATGAGTGATGCCACTGACCATGTCATGAGTGATGTAATAGGTGACGTCATGAGCAGGATTGCGGGCGTGCGAGTTATAGTTATCTGAACTAACTATAACGGGGGAATTTCATTGGTTTTTTACGAGTGAAATATCCACCTAACTATAACATGTGTGAAACCTATGGTTTTTTAAGTGAATATATAATTATACACACACAGACATATACGCATATCATATATATATATTACCTTAGGACCATGTTTCCATAGGAAAAATAATTTTTGACTTGCTTATATCTTTGGCGCCATTTGATGAATCTTCACAAATATATATATTTTTTTAATTGCCCAGTGATTCTTGCTGTGCATGAAAAGTGTCAGACTGATCCATCAAGCGAGAATCGAGAAAAGGGGGGTAGGGTCAAAAAAAGTTTTTCCAATGTTAATTCTCATAGAGATTTTAGTTGCGACTACAGCCCGAACTGCTGGATTGAATTACACCAAATTTGGCAGAAAGGTAGCTCTTGGTCCGGAAAGAACCCTTTTTGTTATTTGGTGTGATTAGTTGCCAACAAATCAACCAGGAAGTGTTGGCAGCCATCTTGGGGCACACAAAAAACATTTAAAAAAAAGAAAAGGGGGTCCCAGAGGGACCCCACTAGGGCATAAAAGCATTTATTTAAAAAAAAGAAATTGCCACAGAAATGCAACGGAGCCGCGGATCTGCAGCAAAACCTTTAAAAAAACACAAGTGCTGGCTCCTGCACTTGTTTATAGAAACACTGCCTCTTACTGCTCTTAAACTCTCCCTAAATGATACCTCAACATGCGTGTTTCTTTTTTTTCCTCTTTACCAGGGTTGATGCGCATAGACACCCTTGCGGTGAGTGGAATTTTTGCAGTACGTTTCTCCCATGCCCTCCTGAAAGCATAGAATGTGCCTAATTCTCAACGGAGGGTTCCCGTCTCCCTCAGTCACCAGTAGCCCCTAGCCTATGCACCCTCGGAAACCCCAGCCTCCTTATGGTTCACGGCTAATCATTCCCTGCCCACCTCTGCAGGCCTGAACCCTCGGGGAGGTGCAGTGCACCTGGAGTGCATCGTTTGAAGATCTCTTTTGGGTAAATAGAATTGACAAGAGATGGTTCTTTTTGTGAGCCGGCAGTAGACTGGTGCCAGGGGCTCTCCAGTGAAATGACCCCCGTTAATCAGGAGCAATCTGTGCAGGTTCCTTATGGTGGGGGCTTTTGGGGGCCGAGGAGGCATGAGCATGTGTGCTGGGGTGTGTGTGTGTGTGTGTATAGAACACTTGAGTGGTGTGTGTGTGTGTGTGTGCATGGGTGTATGCAGCTGTGTGTAAAGGGAAATAAATATGCAGGCTGTGTGAGTATATAGACAGGGTGTGCTGTGAATGAGACGCAGTTGTCTCCGTAGATAGTGTGCCTGTATGTGCAATTGTGGGTGTGACCATGTACAATGTGCTGTTTAAGTGCTGTGGTGATATGAACAGGTGTCTAAGATGCATGTATTCTGTCTAGTGTGTGTGTTTATTTGTGTATGCACAGTGTGTGTGTGTGCAGCAAGCATTGCAAAACAGGGAGGGCTGGGCTGGGGTGTTGGAAGCCAGCAGAGCTGCGATGCAGCACTGCCATGCAGAAATGTGCAACTGTGCTGTGCAGAATTCACAGGGCTGCAGAGTAAAATTTGTGTCAATGCAGTGCAGAGCCTGCAGATCTGTAGCACCAAAAGAAGAAGATGCAGTTACTATGTGTACAGTTGCATTGTTGTAAATATGTAGCTGCAATGCAGAACGTGCCATGCTGAAGAGCAGTGATATGCAGGGCTGCAGAATATTAATGTCCAGAGCTGGGGTGGCAGAGATGTTCAAAGTGGATATGTGTCACGTCCAGAACTCCAGTGCGGAATTTAAGACAGTGTATCTGGAGCTGAAATAGGCAACATAATGAGCAGGAAGAGCAGAGAAGAGGCAGAAAAACTAGCAGAAAGAGGCAAGATAAGTGTGAGAAACAAGCAGAAAGAGGCAAAATAAAGGTCAGAAATAAGTAGAAAGAGGCAAAATGCAGAACAGAAATGAGCAGAAAGAGGCAAAATAAAGGTCAGAAATGAGCAGAAAGAGGGAAAATAATGAGCCAAAAGAGCACAGAAGGAGCATAAAAATGAGCAGAAATAGGCAAGATAAGGGTCAGAAATTAGCAGAAAAAGCTAAAATAAAGATCAGAAATGAGCAGAACGAGGCAAAATACAGAGCAGAAAGAGCAGAGAAGAGACAGAAAAACTAGTAGAAAGTGTCAAGATAAGGGTCAGAAATGAGCAGAAAGAGGCAAAATGAAGGTCAGAAATTAGCAGAAAGAGGAAAAATAAAGGTGAGAAACAGTCAGAATAAGGCCAGAATGAGCAAAAAGAGGCAGAGTAGAGGGAAGGATCAAGCAGCAAAGAGGCAGAAAAACAGGCAGAAAATGAGCAAAGGAGGCACCCCATATGCCCCCCTTTTTTAACATGCAAACACTCACAGACTCACTCATACAGTTTTACACCCACTCACAGATCTACTCATACATACACACACCCACTCATAGACCCACTCAGAGAGTGACGCACCCATGGACAGGCTCACTCAGACACTCATGCACCCACACACAGACCCACTGAGAGACTCAAACACACTCACAGATCCACTCAGAGATTCACTCACCCACCCACAGACCCACTCAGACACTTATGCACCCACTCACATTCCCACTCAGAGACACACACACCCACTCACGGACCCACTCAGAGACTCATGCACCCACTCACAGACCCACTGACAGACTCACAGACCCACTGAAAGACTCATGTACACACTCAAAGACCCACTCAGACACTCATGATCCCATTCACAGAGCCAGTCAGAGACCCATGCACCCACTCACAGACCCACTCAGAGACTCATGCACCCACTAACTGACCCACTGTCATGTTCACGGCGCTTGCCGTTCCCCGCTATTCCCGCTAAAGCGCACACAGAAATACCGAGAGACTCACTTCCGGGCGGAAGTTGAGTCCCGGTCTAGTTCTTGGCAGCTGACCCTAGTCTACAGAAGCACTTCCGGGGGAAACGCTTAAACAGCGCGTTTCCCGCCGGTTCCGTGCTTCGAATTCCTTCCGGATTTCCTGAGACGCGATTGATGTTCCCGGAGCTGAGACGCGTCAGGAATCAGCTGTTCTACTCCAGGCTGGAGCGCTGTTTGTTTGCCTTCCTCGCCGCGCAGGAGCGCTTGCTTGGTTTCTTTTGGTCTCTCCGTGCTGGAGCGCTGTTTGTTTGACTTCCTCGCCGCGCAGGAGCGCTTGCTTGGTTTCCTTTGGTCTACTCTGCGCTGGAGCGCTATTCAGGGCAGTTCGTTTTCTGCCTGCCTTAAACCCTTGCCGCGGAGGTGCGCTGTACCGGGGTTAAGGGTTAATGCACAGGAGTGCTTGACTTTGGGTTTTTGTTTGCACAGTAGTTTTGTTTCCCAATCGCGCAGGAGCGCTGCATTGAGGTATAGCTCCACCGAGTTGGAGCGTTGTTCATAGTTTACGTTGGCCTTCCAGGGATGCCACATTTTTAGTTGTGACTAAGCCTTGGGTGTACAGTACGCGCAGGAGCGCTTTGCCTTCTGGTTTGACATTTGTTTATTGCACCTTGCGCAGGAGCGCTTTCCCTTGGTTTTGCTTGGGTACCTTTGCGCAGGAGCGCCTCACCTTGATTATCCTTCTTTGGAGCTGCAACGATACCTGGGTACCATAGTCTACAGAAGCACTGGTGAGTTACCATACGGAGAACATTTTCTGTGTGTGTTTTAAGGGTTGCTCAGTAAGTGGGAGGTGTGGTTCTTTTCTGATCTGGTTCTTTCCTGTTTTCCAGTTGGCACCGAGATACCCCGCAAGCTCCACACCACACACCAAGTCTCTACATTCTTGTCTGGCTCCCTTCCCTGCGTCCATCTCATCCCTGCTGCGTCCTACATTCCATGAGGGTCTGGTGGTTACAGGGGCGGGTGCTCTTGTCGTCTCTGCGGAATTGCTTCACAAGCAGAGGTAAGTCTTGTGGGGCACCTGACACCCACTCAGACACTCATTCACCAACTCACAGACCCACTCAGAGACTCACACAACCACTCACAGACCCACTCAGACTCTAATGCACCTGTTCACTCTCCCAATCAGAGACTTGCCCATCCACTCAAAGACCCTCTCTGACACTTGTGCACCTACTCAGAGACTAACACAACCACTCACAAACCCACCCAGACACTAATGCACCGGCTCACTTTCCCCTTCTCAGAGACTCATCCATCATCTCACAGCCACTCTCAGACACTAGTGCACCCACTCAGAGACTCATGACCTACTCACAGATCCACTCAGAGACTCACACAACCACTCACAGACCCGCTCGAACACTAATTCACCCACTCACTCTCCCACTCAGAGACTCATCCATCCACTCACAGACCTACTCAGACACTCATGCACCCACTCACAGAGCCACTCTGACACTCATGCACCCAGTCATAGTTCCTCTCAGACACTCATGTACCCACTCACAGACCCACTCAGACACTCATACATCCACTCACAGCTCCACATAGGTACTCGGACACTAAGTCACACAGCCATGTACACACCCAGTCAGCCACTCACACACCCACTCACAGACCCACACAGCCACTCACACACCCACAAAAACACTCACACACCCACTCAGAGACCCATACAGCCACTCACACACCCACAAAAACACTCACACACCCACTCAGAGACCCATATAGCCATTCACATTTCCACTTACCTACCAATGCCACCACTCACACACCCACTCTTAAAGGTTATAGGTTACAGTTAGGAATTTTTTGTTAAACATAGAAATTTACTGAAAAAAACAAAGGTTACAGGTCCATTATTGTGAAGCTCATACTTCACTCATATAAAATGTGTGAAATTCAGTAGTTATTGCTACCTAAGCTAACTAGAACGTACAAACCCACAATGCACTGCTTATGACCTCACATATTACATCACTGATGACATGGTCAGTGAAATAACTGATGACATCACTGATGACATCATCCACAATACCACTCACACCTCCACACAACCTCTAACATAGCCACTAACACATCCATACAACCATTCACACACCCACTTACACATCCACAGAGCCAATCACAGATCCACTCATTCACATACACAGCCACTCACTTACCCATACACCTACTCATACAGCCACTCACTCACCCATACAGTCACTCACACAGCCACTCACACATCTTTACAGCCACTCACACACCTACTCAGTCACCAATATAGTTACTCACATACCCAGTCACTGACCCATACAGTCTATCAACAGTCACCCACACACCCACACAACAACTTAATTTTCCCTTCACACATCCTTACAAGCACTCACACATCTACACACTCACCCATACAGCCATTCATACAGTCACTCTCCAATACAGCCATTCCCACTCAGTTAATCAAATACCCACTCAAACAGCTACTCACTCACCCAAACAACCACTCACAAACCCAGGCACTCACCCATAGATCCACTCACACAGCCACGCACTGACCCTTACAGCCACTCTCACAGCCACTCACTCACCAAGAGAGCCACATAAACAGACACTCACTCACCTATACAGCTACTCACACGCCCACTGATTCACCCATAAATCTACTCAGAGACCTATGTATCAAGCCATACAGCCACTCACACAACCACTCCCAGACACCCACTCAAGCACAGATATACACAGTCCCACAACCACTCACATAATATATGTTAGGAAATGGAATCACACAATAGTAGTACACAAAGTATACTAATTTAACTATTGTAATACCTTAGTATAAATGTTCAGAAACCTTTAGAAAACACTCACAATCACTGGATGATGTCATCAATGATGTCATTTGAGATGTCATGAGTGATGTCATGAATGGTGTAATTGACCATGTCATGAGTGATGTAATATGTGAGGTCATAAGCAGTGCATTGAGGGCGCGTAAGTTATAGTTAGCTCAGGTAAGTATAACTGCTGAATATTACTCGTCTGGCACAAGTGTAATCTGAGCCTAACTATAACAGCCCTGTAACCTTTGGTTTTTTCAGTGAATTTTTATATATATCCAAAGCTATCTCTATATCTATATTTGTTTTGACAAAGACCTTGCATTCATGATCAACTTAGCCAATGCGCCCTCGGAAAGCCTATGGAGGGTCTTTACGTTTGCCTGGGGGAATCCAAATATACCCAAGATAAAAAAGAGCATTTCCCAAGTGACCAAATCAATGGGTTTTTTTTGCATCAAGAAAAAAATACTAGTCGTAACCTTTTTTGTGTTAAACATGTCTAGAGCTTCCATTAAATAATTTGTTTGGCTATGTAGTTGATGGCCAGGGTTAAAGCCAGTTTGGTCTGTGTGGCCAAGTTTTAATATTGCCCTATTGAATCTGAATTCCAGCAGTTTAATATTGATCTTATCAGAATTCAACAGAGTGATAGGATGGTATGAATTGAGCTCTATTAAATTTTTATAGTTCTTTAAGAATACCTTCAATAAAAATGGTAGTTTGCTCTCCCCACGAGGATAGAATTGCCTGATTAATAGACTTAAAATATTCTGAAAATACTCTTTATTCTATCAGGTGATGTAGGATGTGCCCTGGAACTGGGACATGGTAAACTCATGATATTGTTTTGGCTATTTACTCCTGTATCTGCCAAGCTATAAATCTGCCTGCATAATTGCTTTCTTTGTATGTCTTCTATAAATAAGATGAATTGTTTGCACAATGTCTAAAATATTAAAAGTCCCCCAGTGACATTGTACTTTCTCTTCAATGTTATTCTCTTTTCCTTAGCATCCTGTAAGAGCAAAGAGTAATCGGCTGCTCTAATTTTATTTTCAAAACTGAGACTTTCTGTTCTATAGCTTTTCTCACTAAAATATCCTTGGAGATGAATGGTGCATGTAGAGTAGAATTAAAGGCATCTCATATCATGTCACAAGGGGAAGAATTCCGATTTCTTTCAAATAATTGCAAAATGTCCTCCTTTGTCTCATCTACAAACTTGAGATTTTAGATATGTCTTATTAAGCATCCATTTCTTAGGTACCCTATTTCTATTAAACGTATGCATTGACAAATCTAGCGCCGCATGATCGTAGAGAGCATTGGGGGAAAACATCATTGTATCATATTTAATTGTTTTCGTTTTTAAAAAGATCATTACAGGTATTAGATTTAAACCATGCAGAGGAGCATGTATTCTCTTTTTTGGGGGGGGAAATCACTCCCTCCAAAGATCTATGAGCATTACATCTTGCTTACATTGATCCAGGACTTGTAAAGTCTTTAGTGCTAGATAGTGCTGGGTTTTGTAAGAAGTTAAAGTCCCCCACCCCCGAAACTTCTTCTTCTGGTGTTTCCAAAAGAGATTGTGAGAGTGAAAATAATAGTAATTAATTATGCAATACGGGTGGCAATGATGGTGCAGTTGACCCAGCACCAACTGTCCCATTTATCACTTTGCCAGTTATGAATTTGAGGTGATAAGTGTTTAGCAATGAAGTATGCTACGCCTCAGTGGTCCACCTCTGATGAGAAAAATATTTAAAGAGGGTCTGCGGTTTAAATATTTCGAACTTGCTTAACTTCACAACTGGAAAAAGCATCTCCTGGAGGAGAATCACTGAAGGATTGTGAGTCAGGATCCAATCTTCAATTGAGCTGTCTATTTTTTTTGTATTATTTATTCCGTTAACATTACAGGAAACAATGTTTAATTCATCCATGACCTCAACTCGGAAATATTGAAAGCAGTATATGCAAATAGACCTTGTGTCAGTTTATGGAGAATGCATATGGCCTAGCTCCTTTCTTCTCTAAATTACCAATTAGCCCTATCTAATTAGCAACCCTCGAGAATCTAACCCCAGCGCTGAGTATGATAGCGTGCAACATTCTAGCAAAAAAAGTCATTCTGGTGAAACAAAGTGCGAACGTGCGGTCTGAAGCTATTTATATTAATGTTGTGCTGAGTGTCTGGAAAGCTAATCCAGCTATGGCATTAATAATACTTGCTCTTTTCCTTCATAGCACTCCCCCCCTTTTATGCAACATCCAGTGACTCCCCCCCCCCCTCCCCCTATCCTGGGGTACTGGGGCAGCGGTCCGCTCAAGCAACCACCCTTGCTCCCAACCTAGAACCTATTGATTTCGGGCACCATGACGAGTGTCCAAGTTTCCGGTCTCTAAAAGTGATGCGCCCTGCCGCCCTACCTATAAGACCTTTTCACTATCCTAGCAGCCACCCTGCTGGGTTAAACAATGTCGACCTGCGCCTTTGTGAATGAGAGATGAAAGGCTGGACTCCGCGGTAGATAAGGAATGTCTTATCCTGTATGTCTGTTTTCCTTCAGTCTTTTAAAAACTTTTGGCGCTCTGCAACTTGAGCGGATACCTGAGAGCGACCCTTGTATAGCACTTTGAGCCTAGATGTCTGAACTATAGAGGCCTCAAATCATTCTGGGCAGAAAACATTTCTTTTATGGCTTTTGCCAATATCAATTTATTCATTCTGTAACTTGCAAAGGTAAACCAGGATTGTACAAGGTTATTTGCCGTGGGGAGTTTAGAATGTGGGGACCCTGAGTGACCGCATTATATTCAAATCTTGAGAATATTCTGGGAGGAAAAACAATCTCATCAAAGACTTAACAAACGGAATAGGGCCATTATTGTCCACCATTTTCTAAGGAACCCCTTTAATTTGCAAGGTTGAGCATCTGGAGTGATTCTCCAATTGTTCTTGTTTTCCCCGCAGGGGAATGAACTCTGCTTCAAGTCTGGTAGTATGTTCTTCAAACAAGCATTTTATTCCCGCTGTTAGACAGTTTTTGTTCCATTTCTTTTACTCTGTCTGTCACTTGAGAAATCTGACTCTCTTTTATTTTGATTGCTTGGATTGGCTTATTGCTGCTACATCAAGTTGATCCCCACCAAGATTTCTTTCAGTAATGGAAATGGAAGACTGAGAGTCTGTGTTAGTGGCACTTTCCAGAATACTTTCTTGAGCATGTGCCAGTGTCAGCGAGGAAGACTGTGGCCCTCAACCTTTGGTGCCCCTTATTAAAATGTGTGTTGTCCTGGCTCCAGTTGAAGCCCCTGTTAATATTGGCTGCATGGGCAAAGTGTCTACCTAAAACACAAATGTCTTAGGTTGAGGTTTCTGTTGGAATATAGGAAACACATTAAAGGGTTTCCCTACTGCATCCTGAGGGGGCCTGACCATGCAATAAAGTCTGCCCTAGACAGTTTCTCCTGCATCGTCCTCTGCAGTTTATTTTTAACCACCAGATTGTCCCAACAATGGCGAATAAGGGTGGCATTTGAAGGAAAGAATGCATTTCGGTGGAGAAACAAGGGTTAGGTAACTCGCTGCAGCCGGAGTATTTTTATCAGTTAACTTGACTGTTTGATGAGCAGCACTTCCTAGGTGCTTCACCAAAGTGTTGAGGCCCGTAGCAGCTTAGCTCAGAAAGAGAGGGGTGTGAATGATTATGTACCTCGACGATGTCCTGATTATGTCCCAAGATCGAGTGAAGTTGGAAGTTCCATTACACATGCTAGTGAGTTTGCTGGGGGAATTGGGTTTCTTGATAAGCAGAGAGAATTCAGTTCTAGGACCAATTCAAGAGCTGGAGTTTTGGGGTTTCAGGTGGATACCATAATGCCAGTTTTGAGTTTGCAAATGAAGAATGTAACAAAGATAAAGTCAGAAGCTAAGAATGATTTGAAAAAGGGAATTATAGCTCTGAGGAATCTGATGTGAACTATCAGCCTTTTTTGTAATGAGTTCAGGCTGTGTTTTTAGGTCCTCTTGACTACAGAGCACTGCAGAGGTTAAAGCCTGGGAGTCTGAGGAAAGGTTTATGGTATGGCACTCACGTTTCTCTGTGGAGCTGAAGGATCAGTTAGCTTGGGGACTGGACAACTTAGTGGTTTGAATTGGCAGAGCGATTTTTGGAATTTCCCCAGTTTTGTGTGGGAGACAGACACAAGTTTGGATGGATGGGAAGCTCAGATGGGTCTGCAGGAGATCACTACTAGATGGTTTCTGGAGGAGAGGTATTTGCCCATCAACTATTTGTAGATGAAGACAGGTTGTTTTGCTCTGTAGAGGTTTGAGAAAAATGTTGGGCAGCAGCAATGTTTTTTTGAAAACGGACAATGAGCTACTCAGAAAAGTCTGATCACCTGGATCCAGGAAGCCATATGTTTGAACATGGAAGACCTGGATTTGTTGGTGCATGGAAAGGGATGTGTCTGTCTTGTTTGGTAACTGGTTTGGCTACAGAAAGATCAATTGTTACAGATCAAAAGTGGCAGCTGAACACAGATTGATCGATGAGAAATCTTTAAGGAAACATGCCTTGATTTGCAGAGTAATGAAAGGTATCAAATTTCGTTCACCTCCCAAACTGAGATGCAGCTGTTTATGGGATGTTAATTTGATTTTTGATCAATTAGAATCTTGGCCCTGAAATAGGTTATTATCACTGTGTCAGCTGTTAGGTAAGTTTGCAAACTTGTTATGCCAAATATCTTTCAAGAGAGTTACAGTTGTTAAAGTGCAAGAGGTAAGCAATCACTTTCAAAATCACGATTGAGTTTTGTTTCATGTAGTGCAGAGAACAAAAACAATGTCATCTTCAGTGCTTCATACAGAATTTGATGATCATCCTCAGTTATGTGTGGTATTATGATTGAAGGAGTATGAGTGAATTTGAGAGGGATGGAGTGCATGAGTCAATTTAGTCTTATGTGAGACCACACAGACCTGCAAGAACGTGAACTATAGCCAGGTGGATGAAAATGATGAGGGAAGTAGGAGTTAATCAGAACTATTTAGAAGTTTATTCAGTATGAGGGACTATGTCGAGTAAATAGTTCATCACAGGTGGACAATTGGAAGGCATATTTAGGAGTGTGTTCACGGTTTTATTTTAATCCTTTAGAACATGAATCTTCTGTGGCTCGGCGGAGCTTTGAACATTCATAATGCCAGATTATGGTCTTGGCATGAAATGTGCATTCTTCAAGTGAATGTGTTGAGAGAATCTGCATTTCCTTAAAGATACAGAGAATAGCATTATGTCGACCAACCTGCAATTTTTGGGTGATTGGAAATATATTTACGATATATATGGACCAATGGTAGATTTATATTTAGATAGAACTATAAATAATACCTTGTTAGGTTTTCATTAGATTATCTACAATTAAGTTATTTTTTAATTATGGATTTTTTCCTTCCGATTACCACAATGAGTTTGGTTTATTAGTGATGAATGAAATGACGTAAACTGTTTTTAAGTTAACTTTAGAATTTGATGTATGCTGCAGTTGGTGCCTCGAATGTAAAGAGTAAGATGGCTGCTGTGCTGGGGTTAATATGCACTGCAGTATTCTAACTCTCAAATTTTGTGTTGCGTGCAACATGAAAGACAAAAGGCAGAGCAGTTTCATATCTACTAAGATATGATGCTCATTTTTTCTCCCCCAAGCTAGCACACTTTAGGCTGCCATGCACAAATGCACACACCTTTGCAGTATGTGTGAGCTTGATGTCAAACATAGATTTTGTACTGGGGGGGCACCCCTCCAATATTAAATGTGTTTCTTAGACATAGTGTGGAAATGTGCTTTTCAATGAGCACACCGGTGCAGGGGTCACCCTTCTCTGTCCACGGGTCCTTAGACCAACAAAATAGAGATTGGCACTGAAGGTGGAATTCAAATAACAAGTTTATTAATCACTCATGAGTGGGACTATGTTCACACAGCACTCTCAAGTGCTGCCTGAGGTAGTACATTGAAGTCACAGAACACAGGCCTTATATACAGAGTTTGTTGCAGAGTAAGCATGTAGTTACAAATAGAAGGTACGGGCCTACACAGGAATAGTTACCGACAAACATGGGCGGATGGGAAATCACTTAGTCAGCAAAGTGGGAGGGGGAGCAGGAGTGCTTATGGCAGCACTAAGAGATTGACAGTTGAGTCTGAGACCAGGTGTTCCAGCAGCTATAAACTCTTTAGCATGCATATTGCTTTTAGCTGGGTCAGGAAGTCAAATAAAATAGCCTGCATAGGCAGGGAAAAAGACGATCAGCAGGGATGGGAGAATTACAAAGCCAACAAAATGGATGCCATAACCAAGATGGCTTCAGCTCATGCTAACAGAAATTATTTCAGATTTCCACAATAGTGTAACACTTTTTCCACTTTGTATGTGTAATGCAGAGGGAAGTATACATACAAAGTTGGACACTTTTAAATAAATAAAAAAAATTCTCCAAGTTAACATCTACCTCAAAGAGGCACTTTTATTTGCACAAAGTGCCTATGTACCACTCATGGCATGTCCCCTTAACACAAAGCAAGCAAAGCAGTGGTAGTGGTATTTTGTATTACTGTAGGACTACTTTCTAGTGCAAATAAAGTTTTGCACTAGAAAGTAAATCCCAAATCAACAGTTTGCACCGCTTGTGTGACGCAAACCCAGCACAAATTGTAAGTAAATCTGCCCTAAAGTATTTTCAGAGTTAGTGTAGTGCAAAATGATGTGAATATCTCACAAAACACCTTGATGAGAGCTCAGATATCTGAGTATCTCAACACCATTCCCCAGATTTTGCTCCAGACACAATTTTCTGCCATGTAATGTAATGTGATGTAAGTTGGTATTTGTAAAGCGCTGACTGCCACTCCGCAAGGAGCATCCTGGCCCTAAGGATACTAAATAAGAGAGAGGCATAATTCGTCTGGGGTGCTAAATACCCAAGTCTTTAGAGCCTTCCTGAATGTAAATACCACACTGGTGAAAGAGTTCTAAATAAGTTAGTGATAGTGACCCCGGACAAATTATTTCAGGATAGCACAATGAGGAAACATGTGCAAAGGTGAATGCCATTCGTGCTTGTTTGAATATGTTTTGGCTAATTGATTGGATGTTACTTTCCAATTGGTCACCAAGCCCAGACAAAGTCTAAAACAGCCACGGCCCTTGCAGGTAAGAGTGGCGGGGCGGTAGGAACGGGTGGGGGTGTGGGGGATTTCGACAAACGATCACGAGGGAAAATTAAATAAATAATTTTCTCTCCAAGTCTGTCAAAATCCCCCCCCCCCTCTCGCCCGGCCCTACCGCCCCACCGCTCTTACCTGCATGGGCGTGGGTGGCCTAAAATAAAATACCACACTCATATCCTGCACTGCAGAAAAACTGCTCAAATAGCAAGCCATTTGCTAACATATCTTTCTATCTCCTGTTGCCTGCCCTTTTCTTGGGCTGTTTAATTCGCACCACTTGGATCTTTCCTTCCTGGTTGGCGAGAGGGGGAGATATGTATACCCCCATTAATGGATCTTGATTAAAACAGACGATGCAGAGTACTTTTTTAGATATGATCCTCTTTCAGGAGGGAACAGCAATTTGTATGGATTCTATTTGCCTAGCAACGTGGTTTCAGTCTTCCCAGCCCATCATGTTACTATAGTGACATTTGCCTGCTACATCAGTGCTAACAAAGAGATCACTTCAAGTATCTGCTACTTCAAATCTGGGACGTCCTTTCTCCCTCTCACGCTCATTTTGCAGGATGATACAATTACTGTGTTCCCTTTCTTACAGAGCAGCCATTCATAACGCCACAGATAATGATATACTTTCTATACGGTTTAACAGTGGCTGTGCATAATTCTCAAATAGTTATCCCTTCTTTGATATATGAAACTCCTAGTGTTTTTATATTTAAAGGTTTGGCATGCTAAAATGGGCGGTGGGGACTTTATAATCCAAACAAGTATACACTTTGACATAAGACATTTCGACTTACAAAATGCATGCTATTTGCGAGCAAATAGGAGTTTGCATCTGAAGTGTGGTGCAAATTGCGTTTTCCACAGGAGTTTGCCCTCGGTTTTTTTCACCAAGAGGAACCATGCACAAATTGCATGTGGAAAGTGTGCAACATTTTGGTCTGGTTCTGTTTTGAGAATGTGCATTTTGACCCACGAATTGTTCACTACTGGAATCAAACACTGAAAGTTAGCAAGTGAGTGGTTCTTGTAAGGTGAAAAAAAAAGGGACCAGTGAAAAATCGGATGGACACAGAGATTGCTGCCAGATTCATAGCAGCCTTTCAATTAGCAGACACATATAAACATCAACCTGTCAGTGTTACCTTTCAGCATTGAATGAGATATCGCGAGACACAGCAGCTTTCATTCCAAAATTTAGCATCTGAAAAAACTAAAAACAATAACACGGAACTATAGGTTTTAAAACAAATATGCAATGTAATAAAAAGATTTACATTGCCATATTGAGAATTTGCTGGGTGGTTTCATGGCAGCCATAAGTTGGGCCAAGCGTAACACGTGAAGATCCCTGGGTCGGTCTATTCGTGGGGAGGGGTGGGCCAGCATCTGTTGGGTGTGAGCAGGAGGAGTGGGGCAAATGTCATGAGCACCCTAGGCCAGAAATGCTGGGCACACTTGGGCTAGACTTAAAGATCACGTTACAAAGGGTTTGGAGGTTCCCACAACCTGCACCCAAAACTTTAAGAGAAAATTAGTGGCAAGCGCTGCATTTTTTTGTTTGAAATTATTTTATTGTATTTCACCCTATTTATAGATTAAACTGAAACATTGAATACTCGACTAAAATCCTCAAGAATTGTGAAACTAAAGGGTCTGGTCTCTTGGAAAATATAATCATATCACATTCTTCGTATGCTGCTCCTCTGATTTTCTCCTTACCAATTGGGATCCTTTTTATTTTCTGTTGATGACATAATTAATTTCAAAAGTGATTAAGTCAGCGATAGAAATAACATTGGTGACAGACCTTGTTTAGTGCCTTAATGTAAATACCACCATTCTGAACAAATCTTATTTACCTTGACAAGATCTTTAGGATGACCATGTAGGGCCATACTTCTGCACATAAAATGTTGCCAGTATTAAATTGTGACATAATAGTCTTATGCTGCTGTTTGCTTGGCAACCAGACTATCTTAATTATCACAGTTGGATAAGCGTATTCATATAGTTTTAAAGTCTGCTGACTACAACATTATGCACAAAGATTTCCTTCGAAATTCAACTCCAACATTGGTCTGTAATCTGCAACAATCTAGGTTCTTCTTGTGAGAAGTAACAGTTCTGAGAAAAATTGGTTCATGTCCAGTCCGGTCACCGATTAAGGTATATGTATGGCAGAGCTGAAAGCCACCTTGACAAGGGCCTTATCCAACGGCAAAGAGAGCATGGTTTTCGAAGCCTCGAAAGTCTCTGCAAGTCTAAGTGTTGGGACGGCATGCCGACTACATGACATTTCAGGCTTGCACCTCTGCCTGGATTAGTCCTAGTTGTAAATTATCTGGCATCCTGATATATTTTTGGCTGAGCACATGCAAAAAATCATACATATACGCTGAGGTATAGGCTTATCATTATGGTTCTGTGATCCAGAGCTGCACTCTGTTGTCTGGAGTGGTACGCCATACATGCTCTCTAGTTGGACCACTGTCCATGTCGTGCGTCATATACATTAAGCATTATACATGAAGCAGTGTGTTGCATTTGAGTTCTACTCACAAAGGTTCTTTTGCAGAATACCCATCAGGTGAGTTTGTGAGAGCATAGGGGAGAGACAGCTGATGTGAGGAGAGGTCAGTGTGATTGTCTCATTAGCTCTCTCGCTTTTGCCTTCTGTTTAATCTGTGTTTGATTAAACTCTTATCTGATTTACCTCTGTATGTCACTCCACTGCGTGCCATTCCACTCTACACCAATCCAGTCTACGCTATTCCACTGTACGTCACTACACTGTAACTCACTCCACTGTGCACTACTCCAATGTACAGTTCTCCACTAAATGCTATCCCATCCTTCACCACTCCACTCGATGCCAATCCACCACTGTATTCCACTCTAGAGTACACCACTCTACGCTATTCTACTGTACACAACTGCACTGTACCTCACATCACTCTATGCACGTCCACTCTGGAAAAAATCCACTGCACGCCACTCCACTGTACATCACTCCACTGTACGGTACTCCATTGTATGTCACTGCACTGTTAACCACTACACTGCACACCACTCCACTCTGCTCTGTTTCAGTCTACACTATTCCACTGTACACTACTACACTGTACCTCACTTCACTCTACTGTAGACTACTCCACGTTACGCCACTCCACTCCATGCTATTTAACTCTATGCCACTCTACTCTATGCCACTCCACTCTACCACACTCCAGTGTACCCTATTCCATTGTATGTGACTCCAGTGTATACCACACCACTCTATGCCACACCTCTGTATGCTATTCCACTGTACACCACTCCACTCTATGCCACTCCACTGTATGCCATTACACTGTTCACCACTAAAATGTGCACAAATTCACTCTACACTATTCCACTGTATGCAGCTCCACTGCATGGCACTCCACTCTATGCTGGCTATTCCTCTCTATGCCACTCCACTGTACGCCACTCCACTGTACACCACTCTGATATATGGTATTCCACTGTACCCCACTCCAATGTACACCACTGCACTCTATGCCACTCTACTCTACCCCTCTCCACTCTATGCCACTTCATTCTATGCCAGTCCACTCTATGCCACTCCACTCTATACCACTGCACTATGCTATTCAACTGTTGCAACTCCACTCTCGTCACATTCTACACTACTCCATTATACGCTATTCCACTCTATGCTACTATACTCTATGATACTCTATTATGTGCTATTCCACTGTACACTATCCCACTCTGTGCTATTGTACTGTATTCCAATACACTGAACCTCACTCCACTGTAAGCTGCTCCACTCTATAACATTTTACTCTATGCTACTCATTTGTACGCAGTTACACTCTACCAAACTTCACTCTACTCCTCTACACTTTTTGCCACTACACTGTACACTATTCCGCTGTACACCACTGCAATCCATTTTACAACACTCCACTCTACACTATTCCACTGTACGCCCCTCCACTGTACGCCACTCACTTTACTGTACAACACTCCACTTTATGCCACTCCACTGTACAAGACTCCACTGTATGCTATGCAACTGTATGCCACTCCACTGCACCACATTCCACTCAACTCCACTCTACTCTACTCTGTGACACTATAATTTACAAGTACATATTACAACACTCTCCTCCACTCTACTGTTCCACAATCCACTTAATGAAATGAAATGAAAAGGAGATTTATAGAGCGTGAAACATTAACTCATGGGTGTCAAGGCACTTTACCTCTACACTGGATGACAATAAACTATAATTTTAAAACATTTCTTTATTAAATTTAATGAACAAACCAAGGATTAAACTATTGGTAAAGTTAGGAAAAGTTGATATGTTCTTTCTATAGAAATCAAACTTAAAATACACAAACATTAGAAATTCTTAAGTAATAGTTATAGCTCAGTTGCAACACTACATTAACTATAACATTACCATGAACTGTGTTCTCACAAAAGATTTGGTTTGCAATGTTATAACTGTTCGTGTAAATACTATTATTTTACATGGACTAAGGGAAATAATTTAAGCAGTGCATGGAGAAGGTGTGAGATATAGTTAAGGAAGCGTGACTACTGAGTGTAATACACTGTGTTTGGAGGTGCACGAGTTATAATAATTTGAAGGTGTTGTTTTAATTTATAAATTAAAGGTATAAGTATAGGTTTAGAAATGTAAATTTTCTGTACTTAAATTTTTGTTTGTAGCTAAACAAAAAATAAAGCTATATTGATGTAAAGGTGGTGTGTAAATGATAAGGTACAACTATAACTTAAGAATTTCTAATGTTAGTTTATTTTAATTCTAGTTTATGTAGGAAGAACAAATAAGATTTTCCCAACTATAACAAATGTTTAACCTTAGATAGTGCACAGTGGTGGTCACCATTGCGTAGTTATACATGCGTCACAGTTTCTAAAGGGAACTGTGACTATATATGTGTGTGTGTGTGTGTGTGTATATATATATATATATGCTTATACACACACGCACACACACCCACACACACCACACATATAATATATATATATATATATATATATATATATATATATATATATATATATATATATATATATATATATATACATATATATATATTCACAGAAAAAAACATAGGTTTTACAGACGTTATAGTTAGGAATTAACATTTAAAAATCCTTAGAAATTCACTAAAAAAACCATAGGTTTCATGGACGTTATAGTTAGTTGAACATTTGACTCATATAAAACCAGAGAAATTTGCCTGTTATAGTTAGTTGAGCTAACTATAACTCGCGCGCCCGCAATGCACTGCTGATGATGTCACATATTACATCACTCATGACATGGTCAGTGACATCACTGATGACATCTCAAATGACATCACTGATGACATCACTGATGACATCATCCATGTGACAATCTGATGCACATACTATATTAGTATCGCGCCGGGTACGCCATTTCTTTTTTTTTTTGTCTCAAAAGTATATCTAAATAACTTTAAACAGTATATGAGAGCACGCGAAAATCTAAATTATTTTAAATATTTATATATTTCTAACTGTAATAAACTTATATTATGATAAATATATTTTGTCAAAATCGCGTCGGGTGCGGCCTCCTTGCGCGCTTGGTGCGCGATTGCCATGTGACCTTAAAAAAAAGCATTTGATTGGTTCATAACATTTTTGCCATTGTAACAGTTGTACGACCCCACCCATTTTACTCATTCTCTACAGCGTTTGATGAGAGACACCTCTTCTGCTTAGAAAGCTTTTTTGAAAAGTGTTTTCTTATATACACATATCTTGTACTACACACAACATGTAATGATCATCTTGATCAATATTCATGCTCTGTACATTAGCCTTCCACGTGTGATTGCCATGCATCTCAAACGTTCCATCAAAAAACAAATATGTGTTACACAATGCCCCTGGTGTGTGTGTCTGCACATTATTGTGCTGCCTTTCGGCCTGGGCATTGCTGGCTCTAAGGAGCATCATCAGCCACGGGCAGATTGCACATCCTAGATCACATGCCATCTCATTAACGATAGTTTCCGCCCTCCCAACACATGCTACACTAATCTAAATTGCACACTCTGCGAGGTCAAAACTACAAAAGAAACACACATAAGTACACTTCCTGGCCAGGCAGGAACTGAACAACGCCCAAGTCCCCGGAATAATTATTCACACCCCTACGCTGGCCTGTCATACGCAAGCCCAGCCCACTTTGCGTACGTATAAATAGGATAACCACGACGCCACACGTCCCTCTTCTTCCACACTACCTCAAATGATTTGCCGCATCCACCTCGCATATCACAATGCGCAATAAAAAAAAGAAATGGATCCATGAGATGTACTCCATCCTGGCAATCAACGTGGACTCTAAATTGTGAGCCCTACTTCCCGTTGTCTACAAAAGGGATCCATGAGGTGTACACTCTCCTGCAATCAACACTTCATCTGAATTGTGAGCACTGCTGCCCGTAGTGTTTGCTCACACAACAATGACAGCAGGTAAGCAGAGCGGCCTGGGTGCACAGGGCCTCCAATTGAGCGCGCTGCGGCAAGAGGAGTGGGGTGCTTCAGCCTAGTTGCGCAGGTCCGAACAAACGATATTGCCATGTGTTATGATGTGATCTTTGACCTCATTCAGTCACATCTCTGTCTCATTTTAAAGACCTGCTGGACTGTACTGTAGGTCTGAGCCAGTGGGCAGCGCTGCCCTACAGACACCTCTTCAGCGCGGTGCTGCGGGAGGGATGGGATGCATCAGCCAGTCTGCGCATGTGCGAATAAGCGATTATGCCATGTGTTATGATGTGATCTTTGACCTCATTCATTCACATCTCTGTCACATCTCTGTCTAATTTTAAAGACCTCTTATACCATAAGGTAGGCTTGAACCTACGGGCAGCGCTGCCCTACAGACAACTGTTGAGGGCGGTTCTGCGGGAGGGGTGGGGTGCATCACCCTGAGTGCGCACGTGCGAAAAAGCGATGTTGCCATGCGTAATGATATGATCTCTGACCTCATTCAGTCACATCGGTCTAATGTTAAGGACCTGCTGGACCGTACTGTAGGCCTGAGCCAGCGGGCAGCGCTACCCTACAGACACGTGGCATTGGCTTTTAGGGCACTGTAGTGAGCTCCTTACTAAGTGTACATGCACACAGGCTCCCGCCACTGCATTACACGCGCACATTATGCTTCTAGCATGCGCTCTGTTCCTTTGTATGTGAACGTTGGCATAACATATTATTATTTAACTTTGTGTGTTCTCGTGCACTCCAACTCCTCTTTGAACCACGATTACCACTAACAGTTGGTAGATTGCACTTCAAAAACGAAGGATGCACTCAACTCCTATTTTCTAGCAAGCTTGAAATAAACCTTCTTTTACCTCCAGACGGTTCCACCATTAAATTATTTCTCTCTTTTCAGACATTCCATTGATTGCCACAAGAAGGGCAGAGCGGGAGCTGACCCCACAATGATGCCCTGGCATTCTGACACCTTCTATCGTGGTATCAAGACACCGTCCCCGACCGGAGACCTGGTCTATCGAACAAACATACCCCAGACTAGGAGCTTGCACCAACACATCGTGGGACACACCAGTGGTGGCAGGTGAGCAGTGAAGCCTCGGTGTGCAAGACCTACAATTGAGCACAGTGCGGGGGAAGGGGTTGGGGTGCAGCACTCTGGGTGCACAGGTGCATGCAAGCGATTTTCTGTAGCTAATAATGTAGGACTATATTATCAAACAATGGCGATAACATATTCACCACTTTAGCGACAAGAAATTGCCGCTAAAGCGACGATAAGGGGTTGATAATATGCCCTTGTAAATTCCCATAGAAGCCCAGGTTCACACCAGAACCTGGGCTTCTAAGGGAATTCACAAGGGCATATTATCAACCCCTTATCGCCGCTTTAGCGGCAGTTTCCTGCCGCTAAAGCGGCGATAATGTTATCGCCCTTCTTTCATTATATGGCCCATAATCGCTGGCCTCATGTATTTAATTTTAAGGACTTGCTGAACCACACTCTTTCTTACAGACCCCAGCGTCCTAGACAAATGGGTGATGGAGGGTAAACACTAAGGGTTGGGTGCAATAGGCCGACGCCCTGTCTCCTCCTCCCTCTCTTCTTTTGACTCTCTGTCCCCTTCTCGCTTCCACCCACTCCCCCTCCCTTCCATTCTCACTATGGTCCTTTTATTCAGGCTACCTTTCTTTACCTCTTCCACATAGCACACATACTTATGTTTCATTTTTGTCTTGCAGGTTTCCTACGCTGCTTCCACTGAAGTTCAACCCACGTTTGTTTTATTATACTGTTCTATTAAAGTTACATTTCTATTTATTTCTGTTTTAATAAAGGTTACTTATTCTTTCAACTAAATAACTGAGTGTATAGGTCTTCTTTTTCTAACGACACTTGTCTATTGTTTATTGTGAATATCATCTGTTTATAGGAGATTTTAAGGACAGCATTATTTAATATTAGAGTGCACCTACCAAACATAATCTAACTGACTATTAGACAAATGAAGCCTGGGTAATTGTACAACTGCAAGAGTTCTATGAGTGTATCACTTTATAACAACATAAGTACTGCCCATGTGATTACAGAACAAATAAGGCACTGCCTTGGACTAACGAGGCTTCAGGGACTGCCGAGGCCCACCCTGCATATTTAAATAAAGACCTGGGGTGTGGCGATCCCCCGACTACAGTTGGCCTCAAACCCGCCGAACAATTAGTAAACAATACCGGGGAAGTTGGCGCTCCCCTAGGCTGCAAAACGTCTCTGTGCCCTTCCGCGCCTAATTTACATGTGACATTAAGATCCCCAGTCTTACAGAGACCCCGCAAAATAATAATTAGATTGCCCATGGAACATTACCCACCCACCAGGGGCCTCATTTAAAAGAACGGGTGAGACCCCGCTTTATTTTCTTGTTCTTTTCTCTCCATTTTTACCATCCAAATCCCCTCTATTACAGCGATACAAGGTTTTCCTCCTCTAGCTTCAAGTAGTCGAACAAGTATTTGCTATCACAGGGTGGAAGCCATGCACCACCCTCTAATAGCAAACACAAATGTCCAGCGAATGCACACCCTGGGACATTGTATGAGCTGCACCTGAGAGGTCGCCCTCCCTACTACCATGATGCATTTGTTAGTATAAACGCATACTAACACTACTTACACATGTGTAGTACAGTGACCAGAATGTAGTGAAGAAGCAGAGGAAGCGCAAAATCTAAAAATATAAATCCTACCAGAAGTCGGATGACATAGTTTAATGAGCCGACGACCCTGGCATGAGTAGAAACAGCTACACAAACAAAACTGGTCTTCAGCACACGCAAGCAATTTTTAAATATTGCTGAGTGGTGCCTTCTTTTTGCCTTCTCCCACTTGTCGCCAAATTTATGTAGTGAAGAGGCAGACAGCGCTGAATCCAATAAGCAGATTTATTACAAGAAAACAAGACACCTGAAACAACCACCAACAGGAGCAGACAGCAAAGCAACTGTCTAATCCAGCACCGTGTAAAAACTCCGCAAGGTTCCCCTCATGACAGCCCTACATTCTAACATTACATACTGAGTGCCATATTATCATATTACCAATAGAAGCTCATGTTCGCGTGTTAACATGGGCTTCTATTTGAATTCTCTATGGCATATTATCAAGCCCATTATCGCCGTTTTAGCAGCAGTTTCCTGCCGCTAAAGCGGCGATAATTTTAAGGCCGTTCCTTGATAATATGCCCCTTAGATTCTAGTAGAAATACATACTAACATTCTACTATGACTTACAATGGAATACTACACAGAGCACATGACTTTACAGCAATGAGCTCATAGTTTCATCCACCGGTAGGGGTAAGACTTTCGCTTACCACTCCCTATTTTGTATAAACGTAAACTAACACTTCTTCCACAAGTATGCTACAGCGCCCAGAGCACATCACTTTACAGCAATGAGCTCACAATTTAGGCTCACGGTTTAATCCCCGAGTCTTCACACCAGTAGGGATGAGTAGTTCGCTTCCCACGCCCTATATACTATAAACGCATATTAACACTACTTACACACTTATGCTACAGCGGCTAGTATCCTACACCGCCCAGAGCCCATCACTTTACAGCAATCAGCTCAGTTTCATCCCCAAGTCTTCACACCGGTAGGCGTAACTACTTCGCTTCCCGCTTCCGTTATACTATCAACACACAGTAGCGGTCAGTAGTTCGCTTCCCACTCCCTGCATGGTATAAACACCTACTAACACTACTTGCACACGTATGCTACAAACACCAGACCACATCACTTTACAGCAATGACCTCACGGTTTAGACACTCGGTTTCATTCCCGAGTGTTGCACCATATCATATCACCACCATGCCACTCTAAGCAACACCGCACTTTCAGACCGTTAACAGTGATAGCTACCTACTGTCGACCGCCACTAGGTAATCAAGAACAAATTACAATAGTTCCTTGATTCTTGTAGCTTTCAAAAATTCTCTCTATTACTGTCTTTCTATTTTTCCATATTAAATAGTTTTTTAATATTCAAGTACACATCGAAGTCAGAAATGCAACGTATTCAATCAACACACTTTCTAGAACATTCTACAACACGTGGAGGTTAAAAGTTCATCAATTTTTTTAAACTTAACGATATTTGTTTGCAACATTTTCTCGAACATTTAACGGCACGTGCAGGTTAAAAGGTCATGATTGTTTTAAGTTCGAACCGTGCCTTCCAAATGCAAGTAGCAGGCGTGGTTGAGTTGAGCAAATGTTATTGTACTATAATATGTACTTGCAAACTGCTTTTTCTTAACCAATCACAAACATAGTTTTCCATAAAACGAATGTGCACCCTACTTTTAAAAAACAATGCTTTTCATCTCCCAATCAGATACTGTTTTGTATGCGAAAAGAAACTAGTTCCCCATCTTTAAACATATCTCTTATTCTACGAAGGAACTGCATGAGCTACAGACATCTTTTCATACCTTCCAGCCATATCTTCAAAATGCTAGTGTGGATCATAGGACATAGCTATGTTTTCTGGTGCAAGAGGTATGCAGAACAGAGACGTATTGACTTAGATCTAGGTTTACAAAATGTGGACATTAAATGGTTTGGACAGAGAGGATTGAAGTGGCACCAATTGTTGCCTTTGGTTAAAACCTGTTTGCATCTCCAACACCCTGACCTCATGATTGTGCACTGTGGTGGAAACGACCTAGGCACATTGACAGGGGTAGATTTGGAAATGCTTATGAAGGACACCTTTGGACAATTGATGTTACTTTTGCCTCAAACTGTCTTTGTATATTACAATATATGAAAAAGACAGAAGTGGAAATGGTCCAAACTATTTTGTCCTCAGATTGACAAATCTCATAAAAAAGTCAACAAAGCTGTCTCTGCATACCTCAGAGACCTCAAAATGGGGTCCATATACAACAACAACATACGTTTTGATATGGCGGATATATACAGAAGTGATGGAGTACACTTCACAGATCAGGGAAACCAAGTTTTCCAGAATAACTTGAAGCTGTGCATCCGCACTTATATGTAACTCCAACTAATGAACACAAGGGCTCTTTTTAGAGCCACCCTTTAACTTGCAACGTAGGCCCCCTATTTTAGGGCCATATAACGTCAACTCCCGCACCCTCGCCAAAATGTATTCTCCACACAGCTGTGGCGCAGCGGCCAGACCATCTCACTTTGTAGCTCAGACCTCTCGCTTTGATCCCCAGCTCTACTCACCCATAGGGGTGAGTAGCTTGCGCTCTACAAATACCATATTGATTTACCTTCGCACTCCCTATACAACACCACCTAAGCACCATACACAAACTACAATGTTATAAACAAAATTTCATCCAAATACCTATAACTACATGCTGACACTACTTGCACAGATGTGGCACAGCAGCCAGAGCACAAGACTTCACAGCATATGACACACAGTTTGGGCTCAGGCTTTAATCCTCGACTCCGGCAGCAGCTCAGCTTAGCAACATGAGACTCTCGACAATACCTCACATATATTCCGTACCCCAGGACTTTCATACCAGTACAGGTCAGTAGTTCATCCGAGTAGTTAGAAACACATCCGGACACTACTTCCACAACTGTAGTTCAGCGGCCACAGCACATGACTTCACAGCATAAGACACACAATTGGGGCTAACGCTTTAATCCCCGAGTCCCGCACCAGCTCACCTAACCCAGCATCAGACTCTACCCAATACCTCACTTAATTTCCGTAGCCCACCACTTACACACCGGTAGGGGTAAATACTTCGCTTCGCACCCCCTCTATAGCACATCCTAAACACCCCACAGAGGTTACAGTGCTCCTACTCTTCTATTTCCCACTGTGTTCCCCCTTTTTTCACCTTACTCGCTTCAACGGAATCACAAAATGGCAGCCAACACTTCCTAGTTTGAACCGCCAAATAAACAAAAGTGTGATTTCTAGACCAAGACCCTTCTCCCTGCCAAATTTGGGGTAATTCCGTCACCGGTTCGACCTGTAGCCTTGTCTAAAGTTTCCTATGGAAATTAACATGGAGAAAACACGTTTTGGGACCCCCCTTTTTTCTCGGCCCCTTCTTGATGAATCACCCCCAAACTTTCAACATAGGAGCTGATCTTAACAAAGAATTAGTTTTGAAAATTTCACGAAGATTCATCAATCAGCGCCAAAGTTATTGCGAATGAAATGTTGCCATTTTCCTATAGTAACTAGGTCCTAACTATAACTACCTACTGGTGACGGCCAGTAGGTAATATATATATATAGATATCCAATTTCAATTATGTCAACACTAGAATGGACATATATAGATTCATAAGAAATTTAAAATTAAAAAAACATCACGAATTAAATACCAAGTCATTAAAGGACAAGGAGGAAAAAGAAAGAGAAAAAACAAAAATACAAACCAATACGGCAGAGTACAATCCAATAGAGTCATCGCAAGTGACAGACGATCCACTACTTGAAACCCTCATGGAATTACATAATGACAACTATACCACTGACGTGGCAACAACTAATACTCAAGGCTCAGATTCAAGTGAAGCAAGCCAAATACCTATTTCTCCTATGCTTCTTGCATTACCCGAAAGAAGAAATACATCTTTCAAACGCAAATCAACATTCAATCCCATAATGCCAAGAGACAGCATTGACATTTTCAACGATCAAATAACCAACTAAATCAAAAAAGTAAACTACAAAATCATGCAAAGCAAATCGAAATGGCATCCCAAAGACAGGCAGCTTAAGCAATTAATGGCAAAATTACAAAGCAACAAAAATGTGATTGTCAGAAGTGCAGACAAAGGAGGTAATATCGTATTATGGGACAGGACACAATATATGAAGGAGGCACTATCCCATTTGAATGATAGAACCTGCTATAAAATCAGTAATTGGGGTGCTCTGAAAACAATACAGAATTACTTTTATGGAAAATTATTAGCTTGGAAATGTGCAGGAGTACTAACAATGGATGAATATAAATGCATTCACAAGGACAATCCTACCATACCTAACATCTATTTTATTCCAAAAATCCATAGAGATGCCAAGAATCCACCGGGCCGACCCATCATCTCGGCCCAAAATAGCTTATTGGAGAATGCCAGCCAATATATCGATTTTTTCCTTCAGGAACTGGTACAGGCATTGCCTACATACATAAGAGACACTAGTAACTTCCTAGAAAAAATCAATAACTTTGAATGGCAAGAAGGATATCAATGAATGACTTTGGACGTAGTGTCTTTATATACTAGCATAAGACACAGGGATGGCATTAGAGCATTGGAACATTTCCTAAGCAAAGGAAAACCAAGACTTTCTGCGCATAGCATGATGCTAAGTAATCTGACACAATTCTGCCTACATAACAATGTCTTTTTGTTTGGTAAGACTGTCTACCAGCAGACGTGTGGGGTTGCGATGGGGGCCAGCTTCTCTCCCAGCTATGCTTGTTTACACATGGGCTGGTGGGAGGAGCTGGTCCTCAACGTGACACATAGGAATGTGGTGGACAAAAATGTCAAACTTTTTCTCAGATACATAGATGATATCTTTGTGGTTTGGGATGGTTCTTTACAGGATGCAATTGATTTTGTTAAAAACCTTAACACAAATGAGATCAATTTAAGCTTCACGGCAACAATTGACTTGCATAATATTAATTTCTTAGATGTGGAAGTTTATGTAAAAAATGGTAAACTGGAGACAAAACTTTTTCAGAAAAAAAACAGCAGGAAACTCATTATTACACTCTATGAGCTTCCACCCACGACATCTGATCAATAGTATCCCTTATGGGGAAATGTTAAGAATCAAACGTATCTGCAGCAGCCCAATTGACCTACAAAAAACCCAGGCAGATAGCTAGAAAAGATTCCTAGCAAGAGGATACAATGCCAAAATCATAGATACAGCTATAGCCAAAACCAGGAAATTGGAGAGAGAACTACTTTTAGTCACCAAACCTAAAACCGATTCAGCCCATGAATTGCGGTTGATCACTACTTACAACCTGCAACACAAAACTATTAGAAATATAATACAACGTAATTGGCCGATAGTGTTAGACGACCCGGTAATAGGAACATTGCTTCCCAAAAAATTAGGTCTGACCTATGGAAGGGCCCCATCTGTGAGCAGCAGGTTAGTGACAAGTAGTCCTGAGGTAGTGGAATCTCTTAATTGGCTTACACAAAGGAAAGGGTTTGTGGCCTGTAAGAATTGCAAAGCATGCATTCATGGCACAAGCAGGAAATCGTTGAAAACACCCTTTAGTGAAAAGGAAGTGGAAATAAATCAAGCTCTACACTGCAAAACTGATTACGCGGTGTACATCCTTGAATGTACATGCAACCTCAAATACGTGGGCAGTACGAAACTTCTTGCCAATAAAAGAATCCTGCAACATCTTAGAGCCATTATCAATAGAGACCCTTCCTATCCAGTCGCTAGACATTTCCAAGAAACTCACAACAGCGACCCCAAATATTTGTCCTATTACCTCATAGATGCAGTACCAAAAAATAGAAGCGGAGGTGACAGAGAAGGTGCATTACGCAAACTAGAAACCCGGTACATCTTAAATCTCGATAGTAAAATACCGGGTGGCCTCAACGCCACAGAGGATCTTTATACCTGCATTTAATTTTCTGATACCTTTTCATGTGTCAGATATACAGGTACGTTTGGCGTATACAGTTTCCATGTTTCTAGCTACAAGCAACCCAGAGATTCGACTACTATTTTAGTTTTCGGTAGGCACATTAGTTGATTATCTCTTTTTCTAAATTTTACTCCCCATTAGGATTAAGTCACCAGCTTACATGGAGAATCGACTATAACATGTCGATGCTGCAACAAGAATCAAAACATTATCAACTTAGATTCTTAGCCTATGCCCCGCAAACAAGATAAATAAAGTAAAATAGGTTGTACATACAATATGCATATCATTTAAATTACTAAATAGGTCCACATCTTAATTTTCAGTTCATCTATCCAGCACGATTTTTTGCACTGCACAATTTGTAATTGTATAAATGGAAAGCTAAGCAACATTTTCGGCTAACGCTCATATCATTCCACAAGTTACTTGAACTAGGACAACGGTGACACGCATTTACGCTATTATGTTTAGCTATGACCTCATAAGATTTGAAACGTTAGGACTTTATCTGTATACTTATACAACATTTTATCAGGTCTTTTTAAGCAAATTGAGCATATTTGAATCTTATGTACCTATGTACAACTCTTTATTAATGTGTCTTAAGTGCTTTTAAATTGATTGAAATCATGCATTTATGTTTTTATGAATATTTAAAACTGGTATTAGATCATTTGCACTAAAGCTAGCAAAAATTAAACAATGCATATAAGTTTACATGTTAAGTATTTCCTCACTTTCGATGTAGATGAGGATTTTGTTGCTATCTGTTCCGTTTTGCACTAAGCACTAGCACTTTAAATACTATAAAATGGTGGCTGAAGCCAAGAAGCGTTGTCGTGTGATCAAGGTCAGGAGGGACCGAAACGCGTCATGGCCGACTAGCAAAATAAACGACTTTGCACAGAAACGTGGTCCGTGCCTGCTTCATGTCTCGGAGACTGGGGATTGAAGAAAGCAGCTAAACAAGGTTAAAGCAACGTTATAGTTAGGTGAAAATATCAGTTAAAAATGTGCCATTTTAAACTAACAATAAAATACTAAAATTCAATAATTTTGTATTCAGCTAACTAGAACTAGTGCCCCCACCATGTCCAGTGTTGATATCATCAATGATGTAATTGAACATGTAATGAGTGATGCAATCTGTGAGGTGATACGTTCATAAACCTTTGTTTTTTTAATGCAAAGTAAAATATTATTACCATACCTAACTATAGCATCACTTTTCAGTGAAATTCTTGGGTTTCTTAATTGTAAAGTAAGATCTGATTACTATACCTATCCACCAGTGGGTGGCCAAAACCCCAGCACTCACAGCCTTTGGCCATGCACGGCGTGGAGTTGAGTGCAGGGTCTGGCCTGAGGCTCGGTCCTACACTGGCCACCCATGGACACCCACTCAACTTATTTTTTTTAATTAGTTTATTAATTTCCCCAGGCCCTTGGAACTCTCTCAATAGTCCCACCAGAATGCAGTGTCATCCCAAATTTTTGGAGGGGAATTTTGGGTCTTGGGGGCCCTTCTGGGTATCCCTACGCTGCCTCCTTCTGCCCTTTTTCAAAATCCTTGTCAGGACAGGTTACAGGGGAACAAGTCCCTGAGTTCTTGTAATGGCCGCTGCAACATTTCTTTTCATCTTGCTGGCTAGCTAATCAGAGAGCTTGCTCTGAAACATACAACTCAGCCAATCAGAAGGCTTGAATTTTTTTTATTTCAGTCCAATGGTCTAGATAACCATACATTTGGAACCTCAGTTTCTCAAAAGCTACTGAAAGGATTTATAAGAAATCACAAAAGCCCGCTGTTTGGGAAGAGATCTAGCTTCCTGCCACATTTTGTGTAATTCCGTTAAGCTGTTTTGGCTGTAGCTCTGTCTAAAATTCCCTATTCACATTGCATGGTGATATTGTGTTTTGGAATCCCTGCTTTTTTCTAGGGCCTTGCTTCATGGATCGTGCCAAAACTTTCCAGGAAGAAGCTGAGGGGGATTCCCATTTTTTGGAAAGTTTTGTGAAGATTCGTCAAACAGTGCCAAAGTTAATAGTAAAGCAAAAAATTGATTTCCTACGGTGATGAGGTCTTAAATGTAGCCCTAACTATAACTGCACATTAGCTTATGTTTGGCATGTGATGGGGTGAGATTCTTGTGCTAAAGCAGATTAAGGAGAATTGTTTGGGTGGGGTTTGCTTTTGTATGTTGGGGTTGTGAAGCCGAGCGTCCAGATGCATCGATTAGTGTGGACTTGTATGCGCTGTTGGTTTGTACCTCCATGTACGGGAGGTAGGGGAGGGGAATTTGTTGGATTTGGGTCCTTTTTTTTCTGTAGGATCTATTGCCATTATGTCAAATGGGGGATGTTGAGGTTTGCTCAGGATGCATTAGCCTTTAATGTGTACCACAGAATCGTTTAAGCTCCTTACCTGGAATGTTACCTAGAAGGTTCTTATAAAAAAAAGATATACAGTGCATTCATTCCTTATAGACGCAAAGTTGATATTGCTTATTTGCAGGAGACTCACCTTTTCAGATAGAGAAACAGCTAAGTTAGCTAAAAAGTGGAGAGGCCAGACGTAGAGTGGCAATTCTTCGATCTTCTCCCATGGGGTACTCCTTTGTATAGATCAAGAGGTTCCCTTCGTTCTTTCATATTTAGAGGTGATCGTGGAAAGGCGGTACATATTGATACAGGGCAAACTGGTCAGGGAAGAGGTGGTTTTGGTTAACACATATGGGCCCAATTTAGACACCGAAGCCTTCTATCCAAAGGTGCAAGGCGTTATCACACTGGCTTTTGACTCACTGCTACTGTGGGTGGGGGATTTTAATTGTGTGGCAGATGGGGCGCTAGATAGGCATCTATTGAGACAGCATACCAAACCTAAGATGACTGCGGCACTCAAGGAGGCCACAGAACTCCTGGGTCTTTGTGATGTCTGGAGAGCTCACCACCTCTTGTCTAGAGACTATATCTGTTATTCATCGACACACGGTGCTTATAGCAGACTTGACCGTATCGTAATGACTGCCTCACTGGCCCCAACATTCTTGTAGTGTTGCATCTCTCTCACTACTTATCAGACCATGACCCTGTTTCCTGAAAAATTGCATGAGGGGTTTGGCGGACACTGAGGACTTGGAGATTCTCTCCTGAGGTTCTGCAGGACCCCGAAGGCAGGTAAATTCTGGCTGGAACATTGACAGGCTTTTTCTTTTTTTAAATCTTTTTATTAATGAAGAAAAACTAATTATTAGCATTGAATAATAAAATAATACAGTGCATGGCTTATATACAATCTTCTTGTGCTTACAGACCAACATATTCCGCACCGTCCAGCTTCTACAATTATATTTATGACCACACAGCGTCAAGGTAGCCGTCACTCTAGTATGGAGGGGGACGGTTTCAATGGTGCACACAACATCCCTCTGTATTTGTTCCAGGTCCCCCAGATCTTTGTCCATTTTTGTGGGCACCCTCTTACCTCATCTATTACCCTCTACATCTGCATGCACCAATCCTTATCAGTCACTCAATTGCAGAATTTGGGCGCAGTATCTCCTTTCCAAGTTCTCACAGTATTACGTTTAGCGACCACATTTCCCAAGGTGACCCACGTTCTTTCTTTCACCGTCAAATCAGTGGTATCCCATATGTTAGGATGACATAGCCAGGGAGTGACTTCCATCGATTTCCCACAAACCTCCCACATTTTTGTTGTCACCTTCCCCCAATATAAGTGTACTATCGGCCAGTCTCACCATTGGTGTAGATACGTCCCTTCCTGGCCACAGCCTCTAGGGCACAAAGGGGAGCTCAATGTACCCATTTTGACCAACCTCACACTGGTATAATATACTCGATGCAAACGTTTAAGCTGTATTAATTGGAACCTAGACCGGATAGCCACCTCCCGAGGGGATGCCAGTGCCTCCTGCCATTCATCATCATCTAAGTCACCCACATCCTCCACCCAATTGGCTCGGGTTTTCTCCAATGCATCTGGGGTATTATTGACAGACTTCTTTGAGCTAAATGGGTCTTCGATCCAAACATGGGGGACCGAGTAGGAGGCTATGAAGGCAGTGCTCAGGGGACGTTGTAGAAGGAAGATGAGCTAGCGAGACCCAGCAACTAGCTCTGGAAGGTGAGGATGGGCAGTGGGAGAAATTGCGACTTCAAAGATCGGTTTCCGAGGTTAGGGATAGGCTGAAGAGTTGTACCCTCAAATAGGCTGAAGAGCTGTACCCTTAAATTGTATCGTCAACTTCTCCATAGGGAGGGGGACAGATATGGGTGCCTCCAAGCCTGGATTCTTCGGAGAGAGATTCCCCACCCAGTTATTCTACACCTTCGTTCCCCTTAGGGTCGTGAGGTAAATACACAAGGAGGTATAGTGCACATCCTTAAAACTCATTTAGAGCAGGTGTATCAAGACCCAGGTACCTGTCAAAATCTTCCTTGCCCCGTTACTGCTCCTGCAGCTGGGTGACATTGAGGCTTGTGATTTGCATTGCGTCCCTCACCCTGGAAGAAATTTGTATTGCCTTAGGCCAGTTACCAGAGGGAAAGTGACAGGTTTCCTGCTAAGTTTATCAGACCTGTGCTTCACTCCTTACCCAATGCCTGCTAGAGGTTTACTTAGAAGCCGGGGAGAGGAGAGTGCTTCCACCATCTTGAGGGAGGGTTGCATTACTATGCTGCCGAAGACTGGTTCGTATCCATCGGATCCCTCCGCCTGTAGACCACTTCAATGGTTAACCTGGACTCTAAAATACTCTGCAAAGTACATGCCCTCCAATTGCGTCCAGTTATCGATCACTTAATACATGAGGACCAATGCGGTTTCATACCCGGCCACAGTACTTCCATGAATCTATAGCATCTGATGCACGTCTTGCATGAGGTGGAGGATAGAGATGAAGCATTGAGTTTGGTATCAATAGACTTAGCTAAGGCTTTCGACACAGTTAGGTGGCACTCTCTTATGCAGGTGTTGGAGGGTATTAGGTTTGGCACCCACTTTTGTTCTTGGGTACGCCTGTTGTATATGTGGTCCACTGCCAGAGTGAGGATGGGTAGACTTTGCTCCGACCTATGAGTGTTGGTAAGGGGCACGTGCCGGGGCTGTCCATTGTCATCTCCCCTCTTTGCATTTGCGCTGGATTCCCTTGTAGTTCATCAGAATATGGCTGAACGGGGGATTAAGGTGGGAGGCATCGCTCACTTGGTGTCCGAGCAGGGCCCCATTTGCTGAGGAATATGTTTTTTGAGATCTGCTCACCTTCAGACAAGGGAGGGACTCTGTGGATCTGTCTGCCTGGAGGGCGGGAGGTTGCGAGGTGTTGAGGGATTTGTTTCCTAACGAAGAATGTATAGCTTTCGAGGTTGCATAGGAAAGCTTCCATATAGGGCCAGGTCAATTATTTGCAGCATATTGGCATTGCAGCTATTGTGAGGGGCATATGGCCACATTTTAATTGGTCCCGGCTACTTCACTTACTTTTAGAGGCCTATTGAGCTGGGTGGGAGCTGACACTTGGTATCCCACTTGTATAAGGTTATGACGGCAGATTGTAGGTGGGATCCAGTCCCAGCATGGGGGGCCTGGGAGGGGAAACTGGGGCTCCAATTGAGGATGCTCAGTGGAAAAGGATGTGTGCCTTGCTGAAGACTGTTGAGTTTCAAGCTTCTACACTTTCACTTTCTTCATCTGACATATTTCAAACCAGTGTTATTACAAAGGATAGACCCTGGTGATAGACCCTGGTAAGACAGCCCCTTGCCGCAGGTCGTGCCCCGGAGGCTTCTTTTTTTTCCTTAGTTCGGAATGCCCGAGGTGGATGAATACTGGGGGAAAGTGTTGACCCAAATGAAGTCTGTGGTGCGGATTCTTATGGAACCCACTGACTGTCTGTTGGGTCATATCCGTTGACCCAAAGGACAAAAAATGGCCTTTAAATTTCAACACTTGATATTATTGTTGGCCAAGAGACGGGTGGCACTAACGTGGATGGGCCAGTGTGGGCCGAGTGAGGGGAGATGGGCAGCGGATGTATCTGAATAGGCGGTGGGTGAAGAGGCCCCTTTGAAGCAGTGCAGGCATGACGATAAGGTGCAGGCGGACATCAAGGTATGGGTGGGACTATTGGATAGATTAATGGATTCGGAAGGGGCTGGGTCTTCCTCCTCCTTGGAAGACGAAGGATTACTAGTCATAGGTGAAGCATAAAGCTGGATTGTTGTTATGAATGGTGTGGAAGGATGTGGAGGGGGGTACAGGTATTACTTCGGAAAGGTATGTTAACATACATGTTGGGCAAATCATTAATGTGATGCTCTACCTGTGATGATATAGAATATGGCAGTTGGTTATGTACCACTTGGTACTGGTTTCTACTGTTGAAACTAAAGATAATATGCCTTAAAAAACACTATAACTATACAGTGGCGGCCTAATGGAGGGCGTTTTTATTATTCTGACTCCATGCACTCCATGCTTGATACTGAGCTACACGGCAGACCAAAGCAAATATAACTGCACTTTTCGTTTTTTATGCCCTCCAAAGCACTTAAATTCATTACATGAACCAGGTCCTGGCAGCACAATGGTCTTCTCAAAGATGCTGTTTGTTTGGTTTTGTCAGGGTTTACCACCACAGTGAGGACCGGTCTGGTCCTCACAGTGTGGGTTTAGCATGCCCACAAACACAAAAAAACAGACAAAGCACCCACTGACACAAAATAAACACAAAACACACACACATATATATCTATTTAGAAGGGACTGAACCAGCAGCTGTGCACCACAATGGATATTTCAAGACAAACTAGTGTTTCAATGTCAGATGAACATGAAAGGTTTGGAGTTATACATTTAGAATATTCAAATAACTTTTTTGCGCCATTATAACATTTTGCATCAAGTGGCTCCATGTGATGTGAGAAAACTTCAAAGCAGTTCTTGCTTGCAGCCAACTACACTTTTCTTGGGGTGACCTGTGGTTTCATTATTACCATCATAAAGATCAACTTAAACATCCCTGCACTCAAATTACTATTTGATAAACTGATCAGTTATCTGAAGGTGTCACAGATAGCATGGGGACGCTTAACAACTATTTTTTTTAAAAGACAAAGTTATTTGGAAAGATGTAACCATATGTAGCTAGAAGATGTGCAGGGGGAATGCCTGCCTTGTCATTGCAATGGGCCATGTCATTTTAAGGTCAGACTTCACAAAATAAGTAGAATCAGATCACACACTGCGCTTCTTTTATTTTATTTAGAGTATGCGGTAAGCTTAGATCTAGCCCTTCAGTATGGTGGAAGGCAATAGACAGTCGATTTTACTTGGTTGATATGACAATGTTGGTCAGAAATTTGGGGTAGGGCTTAGCCTTGTTTGACAAGTTACTTTAGATCAGAAACATTATTTGGTCGTCTTGGGGCGTGGCTTGCGCGCCGCTGCGAGATGGCGGGTTGCGCTTGAACTCTGTGCCGGGCGAGGGCCGTCGGAGGTTTGTCTTCCGCTTCGAATTGCCCCATACCTGACAACAGTTGGCCTCATGTTTCTGACGCTGCCGAGTGCTGCATGAACGAGTTTCCTGCTCTCTGAAGATGCCGGTGACTGCATTTCTGCCGTTTTAAGGTGGCGCTCGGTGTTTTCACGAGCGGCCGCCATTTTGTTTCTTCACTGACGGAGTTGTTTTTTTCTCCACAACACGACGGCGTTATTTCGACGAACTTGCCAGGAATGATGACAAACAGGTGTTGGTGACTATTTCCATACTTATAAAAGTCTATATTGGATTTCTTTTATTTCTCATCTTACATTGCTGCCTATTGTGAGAGTATTTTGGATTTTATTCTACTATACCTCTCTTCAGAGCGCCTCCATTGCCTTTGTATGGTGCTTCTATGCTCTATGATACCCTGCTGCTTGGTTTTTTTTCTTTTTCTTTTTGGTTTCGAAAGGCGTCGTTTTGATACCTGCAGGGCATGGTATTTTTGTGATGAGATTCTTCTCCTTTGTCATGTAAGTCCGCCATTATTATTATCCTGTATTGGTTGCTGAAAGTGCGCTCTCCACTTTTTGCTCATTGCTTTATTGCATATTGAGTATTCCAGTATCCTCTGGCTTTTTCCTTCCCTTTATTTATCTGAAGTGGTGTATTTTGCTCCCGCTGTGGATGTGTGCTCTATGGCTGCGAATATGGGCTTGTCACCAAATGCTAAAGACGCAAAGGACTCTAAAGCTTCTCTTAAGAGGTCCAAACAAGTGTCTCCTAACCCTGAGACTGCTCAAAAAGACACCAACTCCACTCTTGAGACTATTCTGACGCGCCTTAATGAGGTTCATGACATTGCGCAGTCTACCAAGACTAACACAGATTTTCTGCAAGTGGAGGTGTCAGCCATCAGGAATGATCTCAAGGCTCTTTCCCTTCGTGTTTCAGCCACGGAAACACGTATTAGTAGTGCAGAAGATACTATGCAAAAGCAATCTAGATCTCTTTGCCAGTTAGAGCGCTCAATGGCGGCATTGCGGAGAGATCTCACTGAACAAGAAGATCGTAACCGCAGATCCAATCTGCGCATTTTTGGTCTTCCGGAGGAAGTTGAGAAAGATGCACCTTCTATGATTGATTTCTTATATCAATGGATTCCTTCTACGCTGCAAATTTCTTTCCAAAGAGACTTTGAGTTGGAACGGGCGCACCGTGTTCCCACCTTTCGCTCTAAATCGGCGACGCAACCAAGAGCGATAATTTTTAAGCCACTGCGTCATCAACATACGGAACAAATTCTGGCTCATATGCGGAAGGTTAAAGCTGTCTCATGGAATGGCCATCGCATTTCAATTTCTCAGGACTTTGCCAGAGACACGGCAATAAGGAGGAAAGGCTTTCTTAATCTCCGGAAGCGTCTCTCTGAGATGAATATTCCCTTCTCTTTTTCTGGCCCTTCAAAATTCCGCATTACCTTCAAAGGTCGTTCCAGAATTTTCGATGAACCTGCTGATTTGGCCTCGTTTTTGGACAATCAGATGGAGCTGCAGATGGAGCTTCAAATGGAAGCTTCGCTTGATCCTGGTCTCTCTGGCACCTGATGTGGTTACATATAACTGCAATGAGTTTTCTCTTTTCCAGATCTATTAAGTTTGTCTTTTTTAGATATGCGTGGTGGTCCTATTGTCCACTGTTTTTGGTGTGCTTTTGCTGTTTTTTTGTGCGTGGCTTTGTAAGCTATGTGGTGGGTTGTGTTTTTTCTCCTTCTCCTTATCTGTTCTCCCTTCATATTTTTATGATGTAGTGGACCACTATCTTCGGTATATCTACTTTATGTATCTTCTAATCTTTCGTGGTATTGTTTCTTTATAGGTTGGCCTCACTCCTGCTCGCTTTTTTCATGCGTATCAATCTTTTTCCTCCTTGCTTGCTTTTTGTTCATGTCAGGTCCCGGTCTTTTCTTATCTCACTTTATGGCTTCTTTTATTTCCTTAGAATTTTTGTGTGAGATTTGGTATTATTTCTCCCTGACCCCAATTAATGTTACTTCCATTGTCGTATTTTTATTTAGTCCTTTCGCGTGATGTTTTTCTCTTGTTGTTTTGTCTCTATGGAGTACGCCAATGATTATTAACTGTATTGTTGTATAGATTGGTTACATAAATTGGTTCATAGATGCTTATTAATTGCTATATATAGAGTTAATTTTAATTTCTGGGATAGTTAATTTTTATATCTATTTCATTGTTATATCATTGATTGGTTTGTTTACTTATTATTATTAACTGCCTCTCTCTACTAGATCTAAGTTACTATATTTATATTGCACTTTATAGTCTCATATTTTTTACTTCTATGGTTATATATTTAAGATATTCTTGCCTCTTTAAATTAAATTAAGTATAACAAGTTTTATATATTTGTGGACAGTTAACTACATGCCTATCTTTAGATTTTATATATTTAAATATATACTTGTTTCTTCTATTTATCTTCCATAGGGCTTCATTGATTGTTATACTGATCAGCTATTTCATGCCTTTCTCTATTATGTCTCATTTATTTTCTTCATACTGTACTTTATAGTTTTCTTTGGAAATATATTTCTTTCTCTTTATTCTTTCCTGCTCTTCATGATGTCTACTTCGGTTTCGTGCTACCTAATATTAGAGATAGTTATTAGCTTATTTTTCATCATCTCCTCTTTTGTAGCATTAGATATCTTTCTCTCTTCTGCTTTCTCCATTCTTTTATGATATACTTTATATGTTATCTATTTATCAATTTGATATATACATGTCGCCTTTATAGACTTACATGATGAATTGTTTTTGGAATATTCTAATTAATTCTAGTTCATATTTCAGATATTTCTTCTTCTTAATTAAGTACAATCAGTTATGTACTGTATTGGGGCTGTCTATGCTGATTGTATTTATTCCTCGTGATGGTCCCTTTGCTCATCTTCCCATGTTCCCCCTAGTATGAATTTGGTCTTTTTCAGACCTTCCTTGTTGGTTCTTCTCTCTCTTCTTCTTTTTACTTTCCTTCTTTCTTTTTCCTCTTCTTTCTCTTTTCCTCTTCGGATTTCCTCCTTGGATTCTCCCTGTATCGTGTTGTTGTCTAGTGTCTGGAGGCAAATTTCTATGGTTGTTGTATATCCTCTATCATATATGGAGTATCATTTTTTCCTATTATTGGCTCTATGTCTGGTTTGTATATACTTTCCCTTAATGTTAAAGGGTTAAATCACCCAGTAAAAAGGTCAAAGATATTAGACTACTGCAAATCTCTTTCTTCAGATCTAGTCCTTTTTCAAGAGACAAAGGTCTCTGCCAGAGAGGCGCTATTTTTGAAGAAAGAATGGGTTTCTGATGTTGCTTGTTCAGATGCTTGTGGCAAAAGAAATGGGGTAATTACTTTAGTTTCTAAACATTCTGGTTTGTCCATTGTTTCCTCTGAACAAGATACAGAGGGACGTTGGTTATTATCTAAGCTGTCTGATGGTAATGCTGATCTTTTTGTCATGAATATTTATGCCCCTAACAAGGATGATCCGTCTTTTTGGAAAGGAATCACCAAAAAGCTAAATGACACACCTCATTCTGGTAACCTTATTGTAGGTGGAGACTTTAATTTACCAATGGATCCCATCCTGGATAGGAATTCTGCCATTATTTTTCGTCCCCCTAAATCACATAAACAAATGATTAATATGTGCTCTTTTATCCATCTTCAGGATGTCTGGCGTCTTCATAATCCCACTGGCAGTGATTTCTCCTTTTTCTCTTCCCCACATTCGTCTTTTTCACGCATTGATTATCTTTTGGTTCACTCCTCTCTTGTTCAATCTTCCTCATCTCCGCTTATTCATCCTATTTTGATTTCAGACCATGCCGCGGTGACTTTCACACTTTTGTCTTTTGCCCCTAGAGCGAGATCTCGATCTTGGAGACTAAACACAGAAATCTTACATGATGATTCCCAGGTTCGAGAGTTTTCCAATGATATTGAGACGTTTTTTCTGGAGAATGTTGGTTCAGTTGATTCCCCTGTTGTTCTCTGGGACTCTTTTAAATGCACTTTCCGTGGTCAGGTCATCAAATGTATGTCAAGGAGAAACGCTGCCATTAAAAAGGAACTCACGGACTTAGCAGCTGAGATTAAAAGTCAGGAATCTCTTTTTCTACAATCTAAAGATAAATCTTGCCTACAATCTATTAAGAATTTAAAATATACATGCAATACTATAGTCACTAAGAGAGCTCATATAAGTCTTCAGGCTCAGAAATCTAAGAAGTTGTTGTTAAAAAACCGTGCTGGCAAGATTCTTGCGGCTACATTAAAGTTCCAGGAATCTTCTTATAAATCTTCCCAAATCTCTTCTATTAATGACCATCTTGGTAAGAAAAAATTTCAGACTGAAGAAATTCTTGAGGTCTTTCGAGATTTCTATAATAATTTATATACCCCCTCTAACCAATCTTCTTTTGAACAATGCCAAGAGTTCTTAAGGACAGTTCCTGTGAAAACTGTATCGGAGGAAGATAATAACTCTTTGAATGGCCCGATTACCTTTGACGAAATTATTTCTGCAATTAAAGCTACTCGCTCCGGTAAAGCTCCAGGTCCTGATGGATATCCTATTTTGTTTTATAAAACCTTTATATCTGTGATTGTGCCGAAACTTCAATCCGTCTTTGATGCTTTTATTAAAGATGGTTCTGTGTCTGGTTCTGCTGCTGATGCTACTATTGTAGTAATCCCCAAAGAAGGAAAAGATCATTCGGACCCCAAAAGTTTTCGTCCTATTTCTCTTCTTAACATGGAAGCTAAGATTTTTGCCAAAATTTTGGTTAAACGCTTAGAATCCTTTATTCCTCAATTGGTTCATCCTTCCCAAACAGGTTTTGTAAAGGGTCGTCTTGCACGTGATAATATCCGTACTTTTTGTCACATTCTCGGTTCAGCCAAGCGATCCAATCTTCCGGCGGCGGCCTTGGCCCTTGATGCTGAAAAGGCCTTTGATAAGGTCTCTTGGCCTTTTCTACGAGCTGTTTTATGTGCACACAATCTTGGTGATTCCTTTATCCGTATGGTTATGTCTCTTTATTCCCGACCTAGAGCTAATATAAGAGTAAATGGAGCTACGTCGTCCTTTTTTAACCTTCGCCAGGGTACTAGGCAAGGATGTCCTTTGTCTCCTCTTTTATTTTTGTTGTCGATTGATCCTCTTCTCAGAATGATTGACTTGCATCCAGACATTAAGGGGTTCTCTTTTGGGTCTCATCAGATAAAAACAGCTGCTTATGCGGATGATGTTCTTATTTTCTCTGATGATATTGCACTGGCCATCCCTGCTATCTCTGATACGATTTCTCTTTTCTCAAAGGTTTCGGGTTATACCCTGAACAAAGCTAAGACAGAGATGTTCCCCTTAAATGCTTACTGTTTCTCTTCTCACATGGGTTTGGCGGGTTTTAAGTGGCAATCTAAACAACTAAAATATCTGGGTATTTATTTTTGCTCCACCCTTTATGCTACGGTTACTTATAATGAATCTCAAACTATTCTTAAGGTGCGACGTCTTTTAGAAACTTGGTCTCCGAAACATATTTCCTGGTGGGGTCGACTGCAGACTCTTAAAATGATGATAACACCTATTATTAATTTTGTTTCTTCTATGGTTCCGGTAAAACTCTCTGATTCCTTCTTTCACGAACTTGATTTACTTGCTTCCAAATTTTTATGGAATGACAAAAGGGCTAGAATTGCTTATAAATTCTTACGGAAACCTTATGATATGGGAGGCTGTAAATGAAATGAAATGAAATGAAAAAAGGTATTTAATAAAGCGCACTGTGGCCAAGCGGCTTCCTGGCGCTAGGGACCTGAGTCAGAACTCCCTGGATCAGCTCGAAGGACTAGGAGGGGAACGCCTGGGAGAAAAGAAAAGTTTTGAGGGCCTTACGGAAGTGAGAATAGATGGGAATAGAACGAATAGAAAGGGGAAGACTATTCCAGAACTGAGGGGCCAGGACTGAGAACCGCGTGCCACCCGTTCTGGATTTACGAAAGCGGGGAGTGTGCAAAAGAGACATAGAGGAAGAACGAAGAGTGCGACAGGGGGCATACGAGGAGATAAGAGAAGTGATGAAAAGCAGAGCAGAACGGGAGTAAGCCTGAAAGGTTGGCAGGCCAATTTGAAAAAGGATCTAAAGCGGACAGGGAGCCAGTGAAGAGACTTGAGCGCAGGAGTGATGTGAGAGGATTTAGGGAGGGAAAGAATAAGTCGGGCAGCTTGATTTTGAATGGCCTGAAGTCTGCGGGATTCAGAGGCAGGAATACCCACATATAGGCCATTTCCATAGTCGAGGCGAGAGGTGACAAGGGCCACGACTATGGTTTTAAGAGCGTCAGTAGAAAAGAACCGTGAGATCTTCCGAATAAGACGGAGGGACAAAAAGCAAGAGGATACAACGGAACTGATCTGGTTGTGCATTGAAAGGTCATGACTGACTTTGATGCCAAGAGTACGAACAGAGGCAGCAGGTAGGGGGGGGGGGACCAAAAGAGGAGGGCCAATGTGCGGGAGACCAGGGGTTAGAGGGGCCACCAGTGAGGACAAGTTCCGTCTTGTCCGGATTGAGTTTCAGGTGATTAGCACTCATCCACTCAGAAATAAAGACTAGAGTAGAACAGAACTTAGGAAGAGAATCAGGGGAAGAAGACAGATCGAAGATGAGTTGAAGGTCATCTGCGTAGTTGTACACAGAGACCCCCAGCTGAAGAAGAGATGTGATAAGAGGTTGAATATAGAGATTGAAGACAAGGGGAGAAAGAGAAGAGCCCTGGGGAACCCCACAAGTGACCGGGCGGGAGGGGCTGTAATGTTCCTGATTGGGGGAAATATCAAACTGCTTTTCTGGCGTCTCAGGGTGCGCTCTGGTTTCCTTCTCCCTCTATTCATGTTCCATCTTGGTTGCTAATAGAACAAGAATTGGCCTCTCCTCTGCCGACTGCCTCTTTTTTAACCACGAATACCCTTTCTATTCCATTCTCTCGATCTATTATCTTAGACACTATTGCTGCGGTTCGTAAGGTTGATAAGAAGGTGGTGATTCCACTGCATAAAACTAGATGGTCGTCTATTTGGCGGAATTCTAAAATCAAAATTACTATTGATCCAGAGTTGATGTCTTATTGGGCTGGAAAAGGTATCTCACTTGTTAAACATCTCTATGACTCCAATAATGATCCTTTCCCTTTCTCCTCCCTAGCTCAACAATTTTCTTTATCTAACTTAGACTTTTATACCTTTCTTAAGATAAAGGTAGCACTTGCTAAAGTGCACCTTCATCCTTCTTCCCCTACGATTACGCATTTTCAATTATGGATCAGGACTGGTCATGTAGCGTCTAGGATTTACAAATTTTTGTCGTCCTCTACACTTCCTTCCCAAACTGTCGCACAGCAAAAATGGCTACATCATTATGATCATAGTGTTACCGATCATATCTCTTCAGACACATGGCAAGATATTGGTAAGCTTTCTCTTCGTAACAAAATCGCCCCCTCATTAATGCAGTCTAAGTTTTTCTCTGTTAATCTTCTTCACTGGACTCCCATTCGTTTGTATTCGCTCAATCTCAAAGAAGACAATCTGTGTTGGAGTTGTGGTCTTTTACCAGGCGATTTTCAACATATGTTCTTTGATTGTTCCCTTCTCCAACCCTTTTGGGATTTAATTCACAAACACCTCATGATTATCTTTAATATTAAGTTTCAACTCTCTTTTCCATTAATTCTTTTAGGTCCGCTGGCGGCCCCGGTCCCTTTGCCTTTAGATTCCATGGAATTACAATTGTTGGATCTTTTATTGACTATTTCAGTCAAAGTAATTCTCATGGAGTGGAAATCTTTCTCTTCAGTTTCTTACCATACTTGGTGGGCTTGGGTTTCCTTTTTACGAAGTGCTCATACGTCAGTTGATCACGCTCATCTCTCTCCTTCTATATCTACTGGTGTTTGGAAAGCCTTAGATACGTACATGGAATTGGCCTCAGAGGGGTTGGTGGATCAATATCCTTTTGATTTGTCTGGTTAATGTTGTCTTGTGTGTTGGGTGAATCCTTTGGAGATCTTCTCCTCTTCCTTCACTCCTCCCTGTCTTTCTTCCTCTTTTTCCTACTTTTTCCGTCTTTTCTTCTTTTCTTCCTTTCTTTTTTCCTCTCATCCCTAATTTGCTATCTGATGGTGATACTTTTGATAATTACTTCTGCCGGTTATCAATTTTTTCCCTAATTAATTTATTTATCTGATATCTGCAGATTAATGAATGTGAATGATGTATTGCTTATTATTTCAGTTCAATCTAATATATTGTTTGTCTTTATCTGATATCAATTGTATCACTCTTGCTTTATCCTATGTCCTTATTTGCTCCTTTAAAAGAATACAATTCTTTTGAAATGAAAAAAGAAACATTATTTGGTCATTTGAGGATAGTCTCAAGAGGGGGCAGGTTGCTCCAGAGTTTAGGTTCAAATGTATTGCTTTCAAGTCATTATGGGTTGTCAGATGTGGCAGCTGAGAATGCAGTTGCATCTTAGACCTCCTCAGTTTGCAAATGTCCCAGAAAGAAAGTCCAATTTGGTGGGATTGTGATTTTCAGATTAAGACGACTTTTTTTGCCTTTCATGCAGTCTGGTGAAGGATGCCAGAGTAGATCAATAAGAGTGGTTTGGCGATATGTTCTGTGGCCAGTGATTAGAAAGATGGCCTCTCTGGTAGCAGCATTTAAGGGGGAGAGTGCAGTCCGTAACAGTTAGCAGAATGTTACTGCCATCTGTGTGGTATAGTATTAGAGCCTGACTGTTGCTTCTTAAGTTGGCAGGGGAAAGAAGGGCTTAATTTCTAGCGTAATTGATGCTTTCTTGGTTGAAAAGGCCTTGAAGGAGATGTTTAAACCAGTAAAGCCACTGGACTTCATTCAATGTGTGAGAGTCCAATAAGCCTTCCAGATTTATATCAGGTAACCAGGATAGCATTTGGGCTTGACAGATTTCATTGTGTATAACAAGAAAGATGTGTTTCTTTGGGGTTTCGTTTATGGCAAACAGCCAACATCTAGGACTTGATTAAGGTGTGTCATTATTTGAAATGGTGGATGCCATATGTTGAAGCCATTTAAGGTAGAGCTGGGTGTCATCAGCATATGGGTGGATTGTGATTATATGGGAGAAGGCAGATCACCTAAAGGCTATGTGTGTTGCTTGAATAGAGTGGGTAATAGGACTGAATCCTGTGGAGTCCATTAATTGACAGGGAATTGGGGGCTCTGGAAGATTTCACGTGGGTCAATTGATGGTGACCAGAGTGGAGCAAGGAGAACAATTGAGGATAAACTGAGTGTTATCAATGCAAGAGCAAAGGCTGGTTTCGAGGACTTGAGGGTTGAATGTTTCAAGCCAAGAACGACAGCACTAAAAGGCAGGGATATATATTGCTGGTAATGCAGAGTGTTTAGCTAGAATCTTTTTCTCATGGGCAGGTGAAGTGGAATGAAGGTTGGTATGAGTTCAGAAGATTTTGTTGAGCTGCTGCCACTGTTTCTATCTTTATCAGGTGCCACTTCACCCAAGTGATTCAGCCATAAAGTATGTTTTAACCATATTGTTGAATACTGCTATACAGTGTAGTAGGAACTAATATGTTGCTTGAGGATCTAATTGTAGGGGATTGATTAGGTTAAAAGAAGAGAGGTATACAATGATGTAGTTAAAGACAAGATGTTCCAGAACTTGGAGAAAAAAGGGAGCTTGGACACGCAGCAATACTTAGAAGATGAGGAATTCTGTTTTTTTGTGGTTTTTTTTTCAAAGGTAGGTTCACTGCAGATATGAATGATGATCAGTAGGTTCTTAAAATAGCTAGTGACTAAATAGATAAATTAAACAGAGAAGATATTGGAGGCAAGAGTAGGACTTTTACTAATTTGTGGGCTGAATTGGTCAGCAATTCTCACTTTTTGAACTATGTTAACCACTCAATGTGAGCATTGCACTATGCAATGTTATGTTTTTGTTCTTTTGTACAGCATTTCTGCTTGAAATGTTTTAAATACAGCTAAATAAATCAATACAAAAATCCCATGGAAGACAACCAATTTAAGAAGAATCGACCAACTTTTTTTAGAGAGAATAATTTACAATTCTGATGAGCTGAAACTTTCATTCAGTAGACAACGAGTAGTAGTCAGTACATATCTCGTTCCATATGAAGACGCAGTAAAGCATGACTCACACCAACCGGGGAGTTATACCCATTTGAGCAGTTTTCTATTGTCTTTAAATGTATTTTTTTTACCTCTACTACATATTGCTGATAAGTTGTGACTATTTCAACCTTCTTTAACAAGTCTTCTGGGGAAGGGAGTGTTTCACATCACAACAGGGAATATTTACAGCCTATTTCCTCTTCTGTGGGCGGATTAAGTTAGCACCATGGGTAAAGATGGACAGTACCTGAGCTTCAGGAGTGCCTGGCTGTAGGTCTGGTTGGAGGCAGTGGATGGTATGGTGTGGACAGGCCAAATTAGGGTATTTCACCCCTAGTAGGGTGATTAGTATCCATAGTTGGCAGAGTAGTGGTTGCTGCACTGCCGCTCAATCTCACTCCTTCTGTGCAACCAGGCACAGGTCTGAATAAGGCCAGCAAACAGCTTTTTGGCTTCCATTGTTGTCTCTTGTTTCTCTATTGTCTTTGCAGGACACATTCTTCTTAGTTAGAAAGGTTTCCAGGAGCAGTAGGGGTTGGGGAGCATAAATCTTCTCTTCTCCCTTCTTCAGGATTCAGAAACATCTACAAGGTAAAGAATTGCATGAACGTGAGTGAGCCCTTGGTAGGTACTATATATTGGAACAACAGTTCCTCCCTGTGTATTTTGGAAGCCTACAGTGTACCATTCATGAACCTTCCCTAACTAATCCAACTAACCTACACTCACCTTAACAATAAAGTGACCTCATCAAATGCCAAGAGGGTTAGTGGCAGGCTATCAAACGTTCCCTTGCAACTTCTCAAACCCAAGATGGAATTTGGTGGTAGTTTCTCAAATGTGATATGCATCCCTTTGTTCCCACATGTCCTTGCACTTTAAATAAAGTCTCTGGAATGGTTAAAAGAATTCAGAGGTTCCTACTTATTTTACATAGAGCAACTCTGCTTTACAGCTGTCTTGTGCTTATTTAATACAGATTACCAGCAACCTGGCAGTTATTCTGTGACACAAGAAAGCAAGGGGCTCACTCGGAGAGGACACAACATCAATCAGATTTTAACAAATTTAGACCTAACAGGCAAGCTTAAATACAGTCGGATAACATATGCATATGTAGACATTAAGCAAATAGCAAAGAAGTAATTTAAGAGAAAATAGTCTCCCACACTTCGCTTTTCCTTTTTGGCTGTTAATTCAGTAACAAATCGGGGGTCAATGCTGCATTGAGTCTCAACAAAAGCACAACAATGTGAATATTAAATTTCCTAAAAAACAGATTCATTCAGAATCCGTCTGGCATAAAGGGCAATCCGGCAGTGCCTGAAGGGCTGGTCTGACAGGTCGGTCAGTCTGTGAGCTCTTTGTTAGGCTATTTGTAGGCCTTTTTTATGGTCTGGTTGGCCGGTTTTTTACTGTTGAGTTCTCTGATATTACTTCAAACATTGACTGCTTACAGTCTCTCCTAACCTTGCAAACCACCCACACAACTTGTCCGATTTCCAAATGTGGGCCACTTTTTTTAGCTATTGGATTTTCTAATGGGGCTACTTTTATTTTGGTGACCTGGCTTATTTACTGCCCCAGTCCGACCATGCGTTTATCCCCTTGAGAATGGTGTGGACCTTGTTTCTTTAAGAACAGAAATTGATTGGGGTGGGTCTGGAAAGGGCATGTCTGGGGCGTGGTTTCGAGGCAAGAATGTACAAATGCAGTATTTTCTTCTTCAATGAAAAGTGCCCTAGTGCCCTTTGGCCAAGTTCAGCTCATAGGTGCAGAGTGTAATTGGTATTTTTTGACGTTTGATATAGTGTGAACTTGACCCGAGGGCATTAAAGCCTTTTACAAAAGAAGCAGAAATTTTACCTGAAAGCATACGTTTTTTTGATTTTATGGCACAGGATGCTGGAATTTCATCTCCCTGTGCCATAAGAACAACAAGCATTTGCAATGCAATCGGTCTCACCTTTGGGACCTTATAAGTATTTAGCTATGCACCATATTATCCATTGGACCACCTGCACTCTCTTTTTTGTTAAAGCCCATTGCTATCAAACACCCAGTATTGTCAAGCACTAACTCCGGCCGTCAGGCCAACTTATCGCCCACTTTTACTACTAGTGTCCACCTCACCACTGCATCTCTCACAAAACATTAGGCCAACCATCTCTCCTGCTGAAGTCAGTTCCCTACCACCATCACCATTTACTAATCCCGCACTAAATACTTTGACAACAGTCTCTCGTGTTCAAATCACACTCCTGCCGAATCCCCACCCTAAGCACTAGGCCAGCAGCCTCTCATGCGGACGCCACTCCCCTTGTATCAATATTCCTCATCACGCTAAACCCATAGCAATAGCAACTTTGCTCACGTTACTTTCTTAACATCACTAATTGTCAAGCTACTCCATGCCAACAATCTATTCTGCTGATGTCACCTCCTGCCATGGCCACTGCCACCCTGCATGCTACTACACCTTCAAACCACTTCCCTTACTTCCCTCCTAGCCCCCGTACTGTGCAGGTTTGTATCATTGAACCCCATGAAGGCAGCATACAGACCTCAGCTTCCCATTTTATTTCCCGGGTTCACGTTTATAAAGAACTGCTGTTCCTGGTATGGGCTGATACCCGATATGACAATATCACCCGATATTACAATGATGGAGAAAGCTTGCAATCCTGGGGGAATCTCACACACTGCTAGGGGAGCTCAGGCTACTGGAGGAAGTTAACACTGCCGGAAAATGCTTGCAATGCTGGGGGAATTTCACACTGCTCTACTGGAGCAAGTTCAGAATGCCTTGGAAAGCTCATACAGCCAAGAGAATCTTACACTTATGGGGGAATTTTACACTCATGGGGTAATCGTACACTCATGGAGGGAATCTCAATCGACTGGAGGAAGCTTACACTGCCCAAGGATGCTTGCACTGCTGGAAAAGTTTGCACTGCTGGGGGAAGCTCGCAATGCTGGGAGAATCTCACACACTGCTGGAAGAAGCTTACAATGCTTATGGAATCTCACACTGCTCTGCTAGAGGACGTTCATTCTGCTGGGGAAGCTCATACTGCTAGAAGAAGCTTACAGCGCTCACAGTTTCTCTCAGTGCTGCAGGAAAAGGACTATGCCGGAGAAACTCCCATTGTGGGAGCCCAAGAGTAATGGCAGAGGGAACTTGTGCTGCTGGGTGAAGCGTGCGCTGCTGGATGAAGCTCACGCTGCTGGATGATGCTCGCGCTGCTGGTGTAAGTTCGCATTATTGGAGTCTAAGAGCAATGGCAGACGAAACTCGCACTGCTGAAGGAATCTCACACTGATAGAGCAAGCTTGCAATGCTGGGGGAATCTCGCACATTGCTAGGGACGCTCAGGCTACCGGAGGAAGCTGGCACTGCTGGAGAAAGCTTGCAATGAGGGAGGAATCTACTATTGTGCAGGAGAAAGTTCAAACTGCCTTGGGAATATCACAGTGCCAAAGGAAGCTTGCAATGCTTGGGGGTGCTCACACTGCTCTGCTAGAGTGACTTCAGATCGCTGTGGGTAGCTCATGCAGCCAGGGTCTCACACTGTTCGGGAATTCACACACTATTGGGGGATTCATACACTGTTGTATCCCTTTAGCACTAATAGTAAACTTTTAGATGAATCGGACATAGCTGGAGAAAGCTGCCATCTTTTAAGTCATGTCCTGCCGTACGGATATTATGTTGGCATACATATGTGGGTGATGCACTCTCTGTGGCACACACCACACTGTTTGATACCTCTGGAGGCCACAGGCCCACCTCAAAGCCTCCTCTCGGCACCTGGTCTCTAGCGCTGCAGATAGCTTCTGTGCGCCGCAAAATCCCAGGGCCTGTAAGATGTATGATGCCGCCACGCTACAAAAGTGGATTCGTCTTGGGTCAGACAAACCGCGCCGAGGTCCATAATTCAGAAGCCGGCACAGTTTAGTAGAAATACATTGACTTACAATTGATTGTTAATCAAAAGGCCATTAATAGCGGCGGCCGCTACCAAGGGATGTGCAAGAGTGATTGGAAATCCATGGCGGCTGCTGGACGCATGCTTAAGATAGCCGTCTGTATTGCGCATGTGTTCTGGACAGGTCAGGTAAAATAGAGTGCGAATACACCTAGCCAATCACAGGACAAACAAGCATTTAAAATGCAATAGGACTCGTATTTACACAAGACCTATTGCATTTGAAACGGAAGTGCGGGCATCGAAGAAGGCACAAATGGGAGGGGGGGTGGTGGTGGTACGAGAAGTCACGGACTGTGGGAGGGAACTGGGGGAGGCAGGGGAACAAAACAGTTTTTAAAGTAAAGGGGCCGATAGCCATGGAAGGACAAAATGACGACATGACCAGCAGGAGGCGGGACTAACAAGCCGAAAACCAATCAGAATGCAGCATTTAGGATTTCGGCCAATCAAAAAGATAGGCGGAAAGTGGGCGGAGCGTCCCCCGCTATACTGTATACTGCATGCCTCGCAAAGCGAGCAGCGCTGCAACGCTAGGGGAGACATAAAAAAAGTATGCTTTCATGTTGAACTTCTGCTTCTCATGTAAAGCGCTTTATTGCCCTCCTGTCCAGTTCACATTAACTGCACTAAAAGTATCAATTGTGCGTTGCAAACGCAAGCTGAACTTGACAGAAGGGCGCTAGGCGCTCTGACAGACAATGGTGAGCGTATTCCAGCGCTGCAACCTTACACTATAGTTGACAGGGTGACATTTCCAGTGTCTGGAGCTCTAGACATCAAGCCACATGCCATAATTCCTGTCACACTGTCAAGTGTAAGGCTGCCTCTGGAATACACTTACCATTAACTGTCACACGCCCATAACCCAGAGCCTGACCCCACCATTCCACTATGAGCAGTGGTGTAACAAAGGCTACCTCAGCACCTACAGCCCCCACAGTGCAGGGGGGCCTCGAGCTCCAGGGGCCCCCTCAGCACAGTACCTTGGCATGACAGCTCCGGACTGAGTCCAGAGACAGGCCCCTCCATGTAGCTTGCAGAGGGACCCCCTCAAGTTTCATTACGGGAGTGACTAGGAGTACCGGTACTCACTTGACACAAGGAGAAGTCCCAGTACTGAATGGGAGAACACTGAGAAGTGCAGGTACTCAGTACTGGTGAGTACCTGCACATTTAAAGCACTGCTTCAGCCACTGCTCTAGCGTGCCTCGTTATAAACACCCGGATGCGACTCAATTCAAATTATGCACTAGACAAGAGGAATACGCTGCCTGAAAAAAACACCTGCAACACAACCTCGTGGAAAAAACAATTACTCATAGGGAATGCAAGATTAGTTAAAGACTGTGAAATATAAGCAGGAACAACATGGATTACCATAACTTTTTTTTACGCTGATTGTTCAGAAATCAGTCAGTGTTTGCATGAAATTAAGGATATGAATATAGGGCCTGGAACGGACCAGTTTCAATGTCTGTTTTAAATTACTTCTGTGTCTGGGACCCGGCCCACTCACTCAAAGCCCTGTGGAAGACTTCCACAGTAAACAAGCACATGTACGCAACGGTTACAAAAGCCAAGGTACTTTCTTAGCCCCCACAGAATATTTTAATTAAGTTCGAGAAATGGTTGCAGCAAAAGTCAGATCTCTGCAACTGAGCCATGCTTTTGTTATCAATTGTAAAACAAGTCGATATCAAGCTGTTAAATATTTCATACCTCTAACTTGCATTTCCATCGGGCTGATGCCAGGAAACTAACTAACCCATGCTACTCCTAGGGGCATTCCAAGCATTTCCAAACACTGATCGTAGATAACAGTACTGGTGCAAAAGCAATGCATCTTAGGTTTTTCACACGAAGAAATTTGCCAATGTGTTGCATTCACACAATGGTATCAATTTGTCAAAACAAATATGCAGCATATTGATAATGATTGATGAAAAGATGGATAAAACGTTTTATTAGCAATAATTAGAACATTGGAATGTCGAGCACTCCTTTGAAGACAATGGAGTAGCTCCGGGCTTATAATGGCTAGTATAAGCCCGGAGCTCCAATATTCCAATGTTTGTCTTCATGTTTCTCCCTTTTTTATTAATTTAGAGCATTCTACCTTTATTGGCTGGAATGTTCTAATAGCCTTATAGCCTTTCTGCCTTGGGTTTTTTCCGGTTATTAAAGGAAAGGCTCTCTCCCTTGGTAAAGGTCCGAGCTGCAACTATAACAGCTAGCGTAGCCATCTGCAGCAGCCTATAAGGCTGTTATTGTCCTACTGTGGGGGTATGAAACTTATTTTATCTGGACTCAGCAGAGTAATTTCACAAAGGTCAACACATTTTTGTCTGCCACGCATGACTTCAAACAACTGCCCCCAAAATACCCCAGAAAACAGAGGGGTAATTCTAGAGTGCATTTTAATTTGAATAAGCATGTTTATACCCCTCCATATTCAGAGCATAAGGCCTCTTTGTCGCCATAAATATGTACCTATTTGCAAAGTACATGATTTCAAAGGTATACCATTAACTCTGACTCTTGCCTCTGGAGTAACATAATTGTCTATAATCCATCCAGTCATCTTTGAGCCAAAACCCTTGTTTAGCAGTAGGTCCATATACTTCCAACTCCCACACTATCCAATGCCTTGTCTAAGGGCAACACAACTGCAGGTATGTTTTTGCAACATACTTTTTTATAACTACACGGGAAGTTCTCTGAACATTAATGCTTCCCTGCCTGCCCTTAACAATTTCCAGTTGATCTACATCTACTAGATCCAGCAGGAGTGCTGACATTCTATGTGCTAGGAACCTCATAAAGATTTGTATTTGTACAAAAACAAGTGCTATGGGCCTATCCGGCGAACAGAGCTGCGGCTCACTCCCGGCTTTATGTATTAGAGATATGTCCGTGTTAACATTTTTTCCATATGTGTATTTTCGGGTGATAAATAATTTGTGCATATTAATGAGTTTACTATTATGAATATGGTCGTAAACGATGAATTATTGATGTTGCACTAAAAATGAATTAATTATAATGTTTAGAAGTGTGGTTAGGAACGTGGTTTAGTTATGCCACATTTTCGGTTTAGTTATGCCACATTTTCGTGAAAACACCATTCTATTAAGATGGATACAGTTTATAGTGTTTTGCTCCTCCTCCCAATCAATGTCCACCTGCGAGTCTACTCTCCACACAGAGTACAGGTCAACGGGACACAATTGGTTATTTTCCTTAGACAGCTTGCATCGCGATGAAACTTACCATACTGTGCTCGATGTATCTTTCTGAAGAACACTTGAGTTGGAAGTTCTGATGGAGACTTGCTAGCACACTAGTGTATTATTGTATGTTTGGGAGGGTTTCATATTGTATTTTACATCTCCAGACTGCTGTTGCTGTGCAGGATAAAGGAAGATTCCTGACTACCTTAGAAGTGGGTTAGTGTTATAAACGTTTTAATGACTATCTTGCTTCTGATTTGTCCAATATGTGCTATCACTAGTCATGCTGTGATGAATCAGAATTTTTCCTCTTTGTTTTCGCAAATAATGTGTATAAAAAAAAACTGGTTTTGGGGGTGAGGAAGAGAGACTTCTATTTCCCCCATGGGCCTCTGTCTGATTATATGGAGAGACTTTTCATTTCCTACTTGAGATGCTCTTGGTTTCTTTATGATTCTGACAGTTAAATAAGAGGGTCTTTCCCTTTCCCCTTAGAGATGCTGACTGTTCTGTTTATTGAGATTTGATCTATTTTCTGATTTATGAGAACAAGAGTCCTGGAGCCGAGCTGCCAGATATCAATTTTGGGGTGACTGAAATACTGGGGTTCAGTGAATTTTTGGGGTCGGGCTCCTACATCCGCACCCTGCATCGTAGGGGTAGTGCCTGATTGTCAGTCAAGAGAACTGAAAAGCACAGTCAATGGTTCCAGTAGGCATGAGATGAAGGCCTTATTAAACAGTACAGTAAAATCATCCGACCCTGAAAATTTGCTCTACTGCTATCTCTTTCCCTGCTTTTTTTACTGTCAGATGTCTGAAAGGGTTGGTCAAGGTCCTGCATCCATTGGGAGGCAGCTTAGGAATATCACAATTTTGTACGTACCATTGGGACTTATGGTCGCACAAAGCATTCAATAAAAGTGGTCATAATTTGTGTACCGACTTTTACCAACTGCATTGCTTTTTTTGCTAAATAAAACATGTTAGTTCACAAAACTCTAATTCGTAGGGGTTGGCAATTTTACCTCCCTCATTAATATGTATGAGATAGGTTGTAAATAGCGGCCCACTACAAATCACTGCCATCACGGGACGGTGGCCTGCTGGGGTCAGCACACCACCATTTTCATGATTGCTTATAAATAAAGCAATCTTTTTTTATTTAATGCAGCCTGTTTTACCTGACGTAAAACAAAATGTGGTTAAAAAAAAAGAAGATAATATCAAAAACTTTTTTTGCAATTTGCTAATGGGTTACCACCTTCTTTGAGGTGTCGGTTACCTATCATTAGACCTGACAGCCCTGACAGTGGTCTTCGCCCTCAGTTTTGTTTTTTCCCATCCTGTTTTCTGAATATTTGTTTTTTTTGGCCTTAGGAGTCTGTGCAATTTACCACTGCTAATCAGTGCTAACGTGCTTGTGCTTACTCCTCTAAACATGGTAAAACTGGGTTACACCCAATTGGCACTTTTAATTTGCATATAAGTCCCTAGTGAAGTGATACTACATGTACCCAGGGTCTGTAAATTAAATGCGACTAGTGGGCATGCAGCACTTATTGTGCCACCCACATACGTAGCCCTTTGAAACATGTCTGCAGTTTCAAACTGGCAATTCGACCTGACAAAATAAACCTTATGCCAGGCCTAAACCTCCCGTTTTAATACATAGAAGTCACCCATAAGGTAGGCTCCAAACAAGCCTTAGGTCAGGGTGCACTGTGTTTCAAAAGCTGGAGATTTAAATGTGCATATTCAGATAGTGAAAAACTACAAAATGTGTTCCTCACTATTGTGAGGCCTACCTCTCCCATAGAATAACATTAGGTACTTTATTAAATTTAATAAGTGATAACATTTGATTGTGAACAAGTAGAAATGTCCTGTTTGGTCTCAAAAGAATGGTCATTGAAAATCCTCTCATTGGTAAAGTCGGATTTTAAGTCACAATTCAGTGCCTGCAGCATGTGTCCTTGGTGCAATGACTGTGATTAGCATTGCAGTTGGCCTTTGTGTATTCCTCCCAGACAGTGAGACAAAGCGGAACTAGGTGTTGGCATCCTACCAGGGTGTGTGGGGTGGAGCTGTTCCCTGCCCCACTTACTATTTAAAGGAGCTGCCTGAGTACACACACATAGAACTTCACCCTAGCTTTTTGCCACCCAAACTCCTTTAAGCCTGGACAGGGAGAAAGGAAATTCTAGAACCATCTGTGAGGGAAATCCTCCAGACGTTTCTCCCATTGCAAAGCTGGCATCAGGTATAAAAATATGACCCCCAGACCCACTTTTAAGTTCACTCCTGGACCTGAGAAGGAAACCCAGAAGTACAGCCCTGCAGAGGATTGTTCTGCTGCTTTAGGCCTGCTTTGTACCTCAGACGACTGCCTTGCTGTAATCTGAAGACTGCCCTGCTGCTTGAAGCTTGCCTTGTACTGCCCATCTCCGGTTCTAAAGATTGGATTTTTTTCGTTTTGGTCAGAAATTATTTAATACATTTTATTAAATTTTTCTAAAGTGGTGTGGGATTTTTCTTGTGTTGCGTTTTCACTGTATTGATGTTTGAGTGCGGTATAAATACTTCACACCTTGCCTTAAATTAAATCTGACGGTTTTTGTGCCAAGCTACCAGAAGGATAAGCTCAGGATAATTTAGTGACTTTTGTCATTCACCTTCACATGGACTGTGGTTTTTGTTTGAGAAGGGTTCTCAACCCCTCAAAAAAAAATGCATTTCCTTCACCTATCAATGATATGCAACTGTGATTGCAAACCACTGGTACAAGCCATTACAAATCACAAATTGGAAGGGGTACCTCAAAGATGCCCCTTTCAATTCCGACGCCATTCACGAGGGCGAGGCGAGACACACCCCCTCGGCTGGCCACGCCCCCCCGCCAGGAAATCATACAAATAGAGCGCGCCAAACGCCCTGTGCCGCACTTGTGATTGGCTCCTGAGGCGAAAAGCCGGGAGCAGGGGACAAATTGAAATTGATTTTTAAACATTGTGTGTGATACTTTGTTTTTAATCCCGTACCTGGGCTTCCACAAACAGCGCTCCTCTCTGCAACGACCCCCTCATTCCGACGCCATTCACGAGGGCGAGGCGAGATACGCCCCCTCGGCTGGCCACGCCCCCTCCAAACCTCCCGGTCAGCGGCATAAAGCATGTGTCTTGGTCGGACGCGCAGCGGACGAGCGCAGCGGACGAGCGCAGCGGGCGCGACGGTGGCGCGCCGAAGGCGCGCCTAAGGCAAGCCCGTCTGCACCCGTCCGCGGCCGGCCGGGGCTAGGGGCACGACTCCATGCCAAAACTACATCCTTTTCGTCCAAGGATCTAATTGCTCTACGAGGCCATTGGCCACTCCCGGATCCCATCCGCAGACGGATCTCCTCTCTCGGCCTGGCCTCCTCTCCCCACACAGCCCCTAATCCCCCACTACATGCTCCCCTGTCACCCTGCCCCCTTCCCCCTGACCTCCTCCCCCGCTCGCCAGCACTGTCCGTCTTTTTACTCAATACCAGGTCAGCGGTCAAGCACCACCATGAGCTGTTCGTCTTACTCGACTCCGAGAAACCTGACCTACTGCTCTTGACCGAAACTTGGTATTGCGACACTTCCCTCCCCGTTCTCCTGGCCACCCTACCCCCTTCCTATGTGGCCCTGCGAGCCGACCGGCCGGTAGGCAAGGCAGGCGGTGGTGTCGCCCTGATTGCTCGGTCCGAGTTGAATTTCCAATCACTTCTCTCCCCCCCATCCCCCCTGCTGACTTCCTGGTAGTCCGCTCTCTTTCATTTTCTCCCCCCATTACCTGCTTATTAATGTACCGGCCTCCCCAGCCCTCGCCCGCTTTCTTGCCGGCCTTTCAAGACCTGTTGGCCAACTTGGTGGTCAACTACGCTTCGGTCTTGGTGCTAGGGGACTTCAATTACTGGCCCTCTGACCCACACGAGTGCTCAGCCTCAAAAGAGTTCACAGACTACCTCTCATCCCTTAATTTCGTGTCGCACATATCCGTTTCCACCCACTCCCATGGGCACACTCTGGACCAGGTCTGGTCCCTCAACCTCCCCGTGGCCTCGGCAACCGCCTCGCCGTGCCCCTGGTCCGACCATGCCCTCATTTCCTTCTCTATTCCCCGTAACACGACGCCTAAAACTCCGCATGCCAAAAACATCTGGGCACGGAACTGGAATAGACTGGATTACCCCTCTTTGACCTCTATGCTCCGCGACTCCACCCCTACTCTTGTTGGCTTACCATCTTCCTCTCAAGCCAAGGCCATCAACACCTGGCTGGCTGAAGGCTGCGATTCTGTGGCGCCCCTACGCCGCATCTCCATCCGCCGACCAAAGGACTGCAATAGATGGTTCAATGACCACCTAAAAGATTTCAAATTGAGCGCTCGACGGGCAGAGAGGCAATGGAGGAAAAACTACAATCCCTTATTAAAAACCCACTTCATTTCAGCACTGGACAAATACAAAACAGCAATCCTGGCTGCTAAGACCGCCTACTTTTCGTCAAAAATTACCTCTGCTGAAAATAAACCCAGGGAAATCTTCAGGATAGTGAATGACCTGGCATTCTCAGATCGAACCTCGCCCAATATCCCTCCCTCCCAACCACTCTGCGATCAGCTTAATACTTATTTTTTAGACAAAATAGCAACTATCAAACTCAATATCCCTCCACCTTCTTCTGCCTTCGTCGATCCCTCCCCCCCTCCCCTCCCCTGCCTGCTTACCTCCATCCCCCTCCTTACTCAGGATTCCTTTATGGAGATACTCCCTAAAGTGAAGTCGGGGTCTCCCGCGGACGGCTGCCCAGCACGTGTCCTGCAGCAAATTTACTCCAGCTGCCCTGACCCCCCCATTGCCTTCCTCAACAGCTCCCTGGCACAGGGCATAGTGCCCACTGCGCTCAAGGCAGCTACCATAGTGCCCATCCTAAAAAAACCTGGCGCTGACTCTTCTATCTCGGCCAACTATCGCCCCATCTCCCTGCTACCCTTTTTGGGCAAGGTGCTGGAACGCCATGTTACCGCGGTGCTTTGCGCCCATGTTGAGGCAAATGGGGGACTGGCATCCCGCCAAGCCGGGTTCCGTCCCAGGCATTCGACCGAGTCAGTTGTGGTCTCAGTCTTGGACAAACTCAGAAAAGGTATGGATGGAAACAAACACCAGGCACTGGTCCTCCTTGATCTCTCCGCCGCCTTTGACACGGTGGACCACACCATCTTACTTACCCGTGTCAAGGCGGCCGGCATCGGGGGATCAGCCTTGATCTGGCTCTCCTCCTGAGGGAACGCACTCAGGCGGTCCGGCTAGGCGACTTCACGGCCACTCCCCTCCCTGTCACCTGTGGTGTCCCCCAGGGATCCTCTCTCTCCCCCTTACTTTTCAACCTTTATATTTTTCCTCTTATCTTTGCACTACAGCAGCTGGAGGTCACCGTCTATAATTACGCGGATGACCTCCAGCTCATCTTTGATTTGTCCCTATCTCCTCTCTCGGTTTCTAATTTCCAGTCAACTATGACATTCATCAGGGACTGGATGAACCACAACCACCTCAAGCTGAACCCGGATAAAACCGAGCTGGTTCTCACTGGTGGTTCGTCCAGTCCCTGGAACTCTCTCTTCTGGCCCCCCTCCCTCGGCACTGCACCGACCCCCTCCACTACGGTCAAAACACTTGGTGTCAAAATAAATAGCCAACTCACCCTCCGTTCTCAAATCAGCTCTGTGGTGTCCTCCTGCTTCCTCTCTCTTCGCACTATCCGCACTGTCTCCCGCTTCTTTTCCCCCCAGGCACTTAAGACCATTATGGCCGCACTCGTGATATCGAAACTGGACTACGCAAACGCTCTGTACCACGGTATCCCCGCATACAGTTTACGTAGACTCCAGACTGTCCAGAACCAAGCAGCCCGGCTGGTGTACGGTCTTCCTCGGTATCACCACTCCACCCCTCTCCTTAGGGAGCTTCACTGGCTCCCTATAAAGGAACGGGCCCTATTTAAGATCGGCTGCATGGTCTTCCAGGACCGCCAGGGCACTACCCCCGCCTTCATCTCCTCACTAATCAAGTCTTATGTACCATTAAGAGAACTCCGGTCTTCTTCCAAGTCCCTCCTTCAGATCCCTCGTTTCTCTCGCAAAAAGTGGGGCGGGGCCAATTTCTCCACCCTGGCTCCCACCTTTTGGAACTCGCTCCCTGATCACCTCCGCTCTGCCACTCAGTATCTCCCCTTTTGCAGAGATCTGAAAACGTTCCTCTTCAGCCAGGCTTTCCTCACTTAAACTTCCTCAAAATTCCCTTCACCTCTCCCTGGTCTTTCCCCCTCAGTTGCCAATTCCCCTAGCGCCAAGAAACCGCAAGGTGTACGCTGCGCTCTAGAAGTATTTTTTAAATTAAATTAAATTAAATTAAATTAAATTAAATTTGCGATTTGGTATGTAGTCACAAACCTATTTTGCAATTCAGTGACAAACTATCAAATCGCATTTTGGGTTTTGAACATGCCCAAAAGCAATTTTGCAGTTTACAAATCAGACCCGTTTGCAACCACAAAATAGCTTTGAACATTAGGCTTTTTGTGGATCTACCTTTCAGTTAGTGTATCTTGGAAATACAAACTCTGAAATAATTATTCTAAATGCCTTCCTGTTTTCTATTTCTCTTTGTGCTATAGCCGCCTTATCCTGCTTTTAAATCTTTTGGCCTGTTGCACCTGTAATTGTTTGGCCAGCAGGATTCATGCTTTATTATCTTTGTCATGGAAATCGTGTCCCAACCTCAGTAATTGGCACTCCACTCTGTTTGTTCTTAAAACACTCAGTTGGCTATGTAATATTCCCAGTTGTATGTAACTCTTCAGAGAGGGTTTTTGTTTGTCAAGTTTTCTAAGGCTTTCAGCTCTTAATTAGTTTATCATCTTGAAGCTGACTTTCTATGCTCTTTGCCGCCACAATTGCCATTGCCTTTCCTCTCAAATTGGCAAAAAAAGGCATCTCATATGGTCACTAATGTGGTGTGCACCCTCTTCATTAGACTTGAAGAATTCTAATATTTTCTGGGTTAATTCTTTTCTTGCGAATGGGTCTCAATATGAATCTGGGGTGATTCACCATTAGCTCCCTGCCTGAGCTTGTGGTCTGTGATACCAGATCACTTCAGTGTGCCTATCCTCAGATATTGAATTGTTAGACTTGTCTGCTGACATTAGTCTACCTATCATAGTTTGTGACATGAAAACAATTCCAAAGGTATGTTTAGCGGGTGAAGTCATTAATGTCTAGATGTAGGGTGCACAATGCATCTCCAACCACCACTCTGACATCACGCTTTTAAGGCTTTTAGACATCACCCCCCTCGTGTTGCTATCTATCTGCCAAATTGAAATCCCCCTCACAGGATGACCTGACTTGTCACCTCCTCCATTAACTTTTAAATAGTTTTTGGGAGGATTGGTTCTAGTCATTTATTTATGTGATGGATAGGTGTGCTCTCTGAATGTGCGCCTTTACGAATGTCTTTCAGTATCTCTTGTGATTACAATTTTCTCTCCCTCTACATTAATCTTACCTCAAATCCTAATCGCTTCTGATTTAGAGGACCCATTTCCCAATACTGCTTAGGGTAGTCTTTCTGCTTAGTTCTAAAAAGGTCCTTGCATAACAGATGGGTCTCTTGTGGAAAGAGATGATCCCTGTCATGCCGTTTTATGAAATTCCAAATGTTTTGCCTGTTTTACTGGTAAAGTTGAGCCCTCTAATATTAAGCTAGATTAGTGTGGAAGTGCAGTCCTATACCTGATATGCTGGACCTGCCAGCTATAGTGTGCTCGATTATAGTTGGTTGAATAACTGAATGAGGAACCCCTAAACAACCCTTAGTAACAAAGACATATTTACAAAAAAAAAAACAATGGAGAAAAAATGTTTTTTTAAAATGTCCCAGTGTGACTCTTATCTGTGGTTAATTTCATTATTACCTTCAAACCACTAGGAGTATCTTATTCTGCCTGAATCCCACCCCACATAGATCCTCCATCAAATGTAGAAGCTCCACTGGAAATCGCATCTTTATATATACTTAATTTCAACCTACCTTTTTGTCGCCCACCCCCCTCCCCCCATTCCCTTTCGTCTTCTTTCACCCTCCCAAACTCTGTGTGGTGCAGTGATCACTGCTGCATACAGATTATTGTGATCACTATCTCCACACTCCTCAGAAGACTTTGATCACTAAATTAAAGACTTACAGTTGTTCATGTTGAGGTTTGTTTCTCCCCTAAGGGTGTGAGGCTCCAGCTCCATTTTTCCCTGTTACTGTGTCCCCTGATTTCAGGATCTTCAAGCCCTTCTCTAAGTCTTCCCTTCACCCTCAAATGTGAACTGTTATACTGTCTGCTGCATCCATCTATACTTCACTTTTCTGTGAGTCAGTTACTCCTATTCCAGGTCTTTTCTGAAAAGTAGCTGGGAAATGGTCTTGATAAAGGATCTTGGAGCCCTTGAAGTTAATCTGATCTTCCTGCCTGGAGTTTCTCTTGATGGCCTCCTTCATTTTATACTCTGCCATTTTAGCCACTATGTATTTTGGCGGATTGTGTTGCTGGATTTCCGGCCCAACCTGTTGGGCCCTAACAATCTCAAATGTTTTCTCCTGGGGTCCTTGAAGTATATGATAAAAGAGGGTTTCCAGACATGCATAGATGTTGTCCCCTTCTCCTGCTTGTCAGATTGCTAGTGTTGCATTATCCCTATGCCACATGTTATAGGTGCATTTTATCATATGGCAATTATAATAAAGATGATGGGAAATCTGTCATGTTTGTGATGGAGTACTCGTTTGCCAAACTTTAAATCAGACTCTTACTTTCTGTCTCCAGGTGTGCTAGGGCACTGTGAAAAAGCTGAGTCGAGGAGTCTTTCTTAGTCACTGTGATTTTTCTTTGTGTCTCGATTTTGGATGTGGGTGGAGGTTCAGCTGTCAGGTTAGTTTCCGTTTATTCTTTGGTGATTTCTAGGTTATCGCATTTCCTGCAACAAATAGGTTTAGGCATGATTGATACAGCTTGCTGTTCTGCGTCCTGTTTCAGGGATGCTCCACTTTCCTCAGATTTACAGCACTCTCACTTGCTTATAATGACTAGGCAAGTCACTGATCAGGGTCTCTGACCCAGGGTTTTATTAAATTCCTAGGTTCAGCTCACTGGGGAGGGGCTAGCCTACCCACCTCTATCTGGCTACTATGGATGTGTGACTTCGCATGGAACTGAACTGGCACTATATTGTAGTCTCAGGTTAAAATATGTTCTGAGAGGTCCTCACTTTTGCCAGTGCCCAGCCCACTCTGAGGGACGACCCCTTCAGCAACTAGGCACTTAATGTGATAGACAGCAGCCCACTCCCCCGAGTGGTGAGTAGGTGGGGGGGCGCCCATTAAACGTGCCATGTTTTATGTGGCTCTTAGTGAGAATGCTGGCACTCCAGTAGTGGACCTCAGTGTAGCCATTCAGTTCCAGGCTGCCAGATGCCACTTAGCCCTTTAATTTTACCTGAAGGAGTTCACTACTCAGTTCTGATGACCCTCACATGGTCCAAGAGGGGAGAGTGACTGGCCTGCCTCAATTCTACCCGGCCCATCACAGGGTCACCCTTCTGGGCTACCTCCTCTCAGTTGGCCCACACCAATGCCCGATACCCAGGGCATCCCAAAGACCCAGTAGGCATTCACTGGTTCCACTCTCCTCCTTCAGCAACACTATGTGTAACAAGAGGCTGGTACCGTCTTACTTTATAGGGACCCGCTGATATCTGGTCTCACCTGTGGTGCCCGCACCTCCTAAACCACGCTGACCACCACTTTAACATGTATTCCAAGGCACTCCTGAACAGGGTGCTAATCTCCTCTGACTGGTAAGGCACTGCGGTAAGGCCGGAAGTGACAGAGCACTGCTCCTCTGTAGTCTTTGCCAGGAGTCCACTATGCCTTTTTTATTAAAGGCAATATCTTGGATATATTATCGATTACTGAAATCCAGCTCTGTGAAGCATACACCTCTGATTTGTCATCATAATTCCCCATACCAATGGTCTTCAAACCTTTTAATGTTGCAGCACCCACATTTAAAAGAAAATCTCATTGGGGCACCCTAGAATAACAAACATACTTTCTCTCAATTATTCTATAAAATTGGCAAATTTGAACATATTTAAGTCAAACTTTGAAATTATGTTCAGGTTACCCTTTTAAAAATGCAATCAAACGATGTGATTACCAACATGCTATTGGCAGACATGCCTTCTAAAAGTGTATCCAGAGCTTGATCCTTTTTTGTGTGACATTTGGATCCATCCCCTCGGTACCACTTTGACACCTACTCTCAGCCAAGATATGACATGACTGATGTCCCACTATAGTTTGTCTCACCACCACTCTGTTTTTTTCCACTAAAACCATAGCACTGTTTAAGGCATGGTGTGTGTATTTGTTCCTCTGTAACATACTAAAAACTCCTCTAGACCTCCTGAAAGCCAGTCCTATTTTGAATCTGACAGATTTAGGGGCATATTTACAAGAACTGACACATTGGCATCGATATGTCAGATTTCTTGTGCCTGCCGCAAATACCCTTACGGCTCCATAGATGTGCTGCATTTACAATACAGTGCTCCATGGCGCAAGGATTCACGGATGAGTCAGAAACTCTGATGCATCTTTTAGCACTAAAATGACGCATTGCTGGACTTGGTCGTAAAACTGACGCAGCTCTAAACACCATTTTTCTCTGCCTGAATTGATATTATTCTCCCATTAGTGTAGAATAATCACTAATTGATGCTTTCTCAATATCCCTGATGAACAATTCATCGCATAGGCCCTCTGTCCCTTACATCGTGAATACTAGTGCTTGGACCAAACAGTCTCTTCACGCAGAAAACTTCGTACCTTTTAATTTAAACATAGTTGGTGCCATATGAATTCTGGCTCAGTGGCCGTAGTCTAAAAAAATTCTGCTACATGTTTATTAAAACCTGCAACTCTAGGTGTCGCATAATAATGCGACATATGAATCAGCTCAATGGCTAACTCCACTCAAGAAGTTTGTACCAGTAATTAAAAAATTCCACCCACCACCTGATACCATTTTTTGGATCTTTGAATATTCTCAAACACTCTGTAACAACATTGCTGCTACTTTTAGGGATCAGTTGCTAAAATGTGTCCTTCGACCATCATTTCCTCTGAGGGAGGTTCTGTCTTCTGTGCTGGAAGCCCTGCTGCTATAGCCAACTTTCTGTTTCTCTTGGAGGCAGTGATGTAGCCTCTCTTGGCCAAACTTAAGCGTGGATTGGAAGATGATCTGTGCCCTTTCTTCCCCCTTGCAGGACCTATCCCTGGTTTAGTCCTGATATTTACTTGTACCCTTCATTTTTATTTTCATACTGGGATTGCATCCTGAGCCATGATAAACACCGGGTCAATTCCTGTGTAAACAAAATAACACTTAAGCCCAGAGTTATTATTTGTTGGCACAACGCAGCGCAGCAAATAAAGTTGCTTGGGAATAGTGCAGAGCAATATTTATTAGAAGGGGCCAGCTACAGTTCTGCTGTTATCCATTGTGCTCGGGGATCTAAAAAGGGTGCTTTCTTCAACGCGCGGCCTAGCATGTTATCTGTATTGCCAGCAAACAATTTAAATTCAAATTCCTATGCCCAGACAAACTCTGAAGCAACCCACACATTAGAAGTGTGCTTCACACTACAGGACACAATGCAGTTTGTGGGTTGTTTCTGAGAAATGAGAGCATGATATTTTTACGCAAAACTCGGCCTGCCGATCTCGGTAGATTTTGCTTAAAAAATGCTGGGGGCCTTATTTATGAGGCCTTACGCCGCTGTTGCGTCACTTTTTTGTGAAGCTGTGGCGGTATAAAAGAATTCACCACACTGCGCCCTTTTTACAAATTGACGCATCTAGGCAGATGCGTCACTTTGTAAAGCCCTGTGCTACATTAGGCCTGCGTCAGGTATAATGTATGTAGGGTGGGCTTTCCCACGCAATAAAGGGTCTTAGGAGTGTCGCGGTGAAATCTATAAGATTTCCCTGAACCACTTCTACAACTTCACTGCATCAAATCTTTACGCCTGCTACACAGCAGCCGTAAGGAGTGACTCAGGCCCTTTTACATGGGACTCGCTCATAATAATAAATAATAATCCACATTTGTAAAGCGCGAACAATCACCCGTAAGGGTCTCTAGGCGCAATGTGCCGTCGGGAAAATTAAGCAAGCTATTGCCCAGAGTCACATGGTGCTGGGCTAATCTGCTGCCGGCGATCGAACCGTGATCCCCAGATTCCGGAGTCAGTCGCCCTGGCTGCGGAGCCACACCTCTTCCTCATGTGTAATGACACATTTCTGGAGTTGCGTCTGTTTTGTAACACACTTCAGCATTGTGTCATTACTGCGCCAACAGATATGTCTGGATTCTGGAAGTATCTGTTCAACCCTTGTGACATGTTGCGCCTTAGTTTAAATATGGCTCATCCATGGCATAGCAAGTAGGGCGCACTGAAAAGTGTCACATCCCTGTTTTGTCCAGCGATGCAACACTTTTCATAAATGAAGCTCATGGTGTTTTTGCTAAGCCACCCGAGTTATACTGCAGTAACACCCCTGGAGGCAAAGTGATGTAAAACAGCACAAAGCGCTATTTATTCCTTACACAACAGCATATTTCTGGTGCAAAATAACTTTTGTGCGGAAAGTTAATGCCTTTGCAAAATTTTGCATGGCTTTGTGCCACATTGCGCTGGCTCAAATCTTTAATAAATCTGGGACTAATGTGGGCTTATGTATGTATGTAGCTAAGCTATGCAAGTGCATTTTTGTATAATGTGAGCCTTATCAAAAGGCAGTGGGGCGCTGTACAGGGTTGAGAGCAAAGTTACAGGGAATCCGAGACTGGAACAGAAGCTGGGTTCTCTGACATGAGTGAAGTGAACTTTTACTTTGTTGTGATGTAGTGTTGTTTAAAGAGGTGTGTCTCCAGCTCTTTCCAAACTTGAAGCATGTTGGCACAGTCCTGGTGGATACAGGAATGCCGTTCCAGATCCTAGGCGCATAAATGGAGAAGATCTGTTGCCTTGCTTTTTTCCTTTTTGCACTTCTTCTCCAATCTGATAATGTCCTGGCTGCAGGTTTGAAAAGAGCTTTTGAGCTCACTCATGAGAGCCATGTAATAACAAACCATGAGATAAACATATTTTCCAGTCTGCAACTCCTGTCTGGGAACTCTGAGACTCTTGATTCCATTGCACTGGAAGCTTGTTTTCTTCTCGTTCCGCTTGCTCCTTGTATGTTAAGTGCTGTTCAATATCTTCTAGTACTCAGAATTATTTTGCAGCCAGAAACAGTGTTTTAAGTGTTACTGGTTTTGGTGGGAGAATCCTGTATGCTCTCTTGTTCACAAATACAGTTGTGATAAACGATCATCTGTAGTGTACATTGTGTGTAACAATAGTGCCAGATGTTGCAAGTGCTTTTCTTTAATTGTGTGATTCACATTGTCTAGATACTATTTCTGATGTGCATGTTGTATATGCAGATGTGCATAACTCATGACTAGCGAAGATTTGATTGAGTAATGATGCCCCTTCCCCCACTTGAACAATGGAATATTACACTCTGTGTATCTGCACACATGGTTTGTACCAGGAGTTGGGATGGAAAGGTCCTCTGCATTGTAAAGAAATGTATCCCAGCTCTGATTGCCCAACTGTACTGTTGTACACTGGAAGCTGATTTTTTGTAGGCGAACACGGGTCATATGTGTTCACCAAGACATAGGCGTGCCTCATGGATTGTGGTCTTGTTAAACTGGAAAGTGTGCCCAAAGAGCTACCCTCACCAGGAGTTAAGTAGCATGAGCACGGTGGTGGCAGCATAATGTGTACTGATGAGAAGTAGTAAACCTGACCCGTAATTGGAGTGAGGGCACAGGTTTACTCACCTTTTTAAAAGTTACGCTGCTGTGTGCTTAACTCATCCTTGGCCTACATCAGGTAGATGTGGAGTGATGGATAGAGAAAGAGTGGTGACTCTGCGTTAGTTGTATGTGCGCCTAGGAAGGGTACAGTACTGTGCAGTATATGTGTGGCTAATACATGTGCGGGTTGTATTTATACCTGAGAGTACTACATTACATGAGAGATGTAGTGCTGTGCACTGCATGTGCAAAGACCTCATGTCCTGGGTGTATGTGTGCTTGCGGGAAGTACAATACATGAAGGATGAAGAGTTGTGCAGCGCACAAAGTTAGTGTGTGCTGGCAGTGCATGTGTTTTCAAATAAGCGTCCCCTGGTTGAATATAGGAAGTCTTCAGTACTGAACAATGCATGCAGATTGAGTATATATACTGAATGCATGCATGCATACAGATAAATGTATGATGCATATAGGTTTTAGAGATGGACAGTGTTGGAAACGGCCCTTTTTGCAGGGTTATCCCCAAACTTTTTGCTTCTTCTTCCTTTATTTTCTCTGACCTGTGGTTGTTGGCAATAGGACTCTGAGCACTTTACCACTGCTGATCAGTGCTAAAGTGCATATGCTCTCTGTATAAATTGTTATATTGATTGGTTATCCATGATTGGTATATTTGTTTCACCTGTTAGCCCCTAGTAAAGTGCACTGAGTGTGCCAGGGCTGGTGATTCAAATGCTACTAGTGGGCTGCAACACTGATTGTGCCACCCACAGGAGTAGCGCTAAAATGATGTCTTAGGCCTGCTTGCAGTGCCTATGTGCAGTCCAGGACTGCCATGTCGACCTGGCCAGTGCACCCACTGACCAGGCCTTATCCTTCCCTTTCTGTATATGTCAGGCATCCCTATGGTGGCCCTAGGTACCCCCCTGGGCTGGGTGCAGTGTACCTGAAAGGTAGGGCATGTACTGAGGTGTGTAACATGCCCTGGTAGTGAATTACAGCCATTTTCGTTTTTCACTGCTGAGAGGCTATCTTGCCCATAGGATAGAATGGGGAAGGCTGTTTACATGCCTATCTTCCCATAAGGGCAAGATAGAAAATCCAAGTTTGGTATCTCTGTGTTCAGAATTTAATTATACATCTTTTTAGCAAGATGGTTTTTAAATTCACTCTGTGAGAATAGCACTTTTTAGAAAGTAGCTATTCTCCTGTTTAACCTTCCTGTGTGCCTGTGTGCTGGTTGGCTGACTGGTGTCATGTGATGGGCTAGGTGGCTCCAGGAGCCTGGATGAGTCAGCAGCAGGGTGAATAGGGAGATCTGCTTTAGATGGGTGGGAGGAGTAGTCCCTGGGTTTGAATAGGGCTGCCCCTGACAAACACAAAGCTGTCTCCACCCCCTGCTGGCCAGGCTGAGGACTCTGCCTCTGCTGGCACAAAGAAGGCTCCACCTCCTGCTGAGCGTCTAACGACCCTGCCCCTCACTCTGAAAGGAACCAGGTGCTCCAGAGCAGAGCACACCCAGGAACCGGTTTGAGCAGGGGAATCCCCCCACTGGAACAAAGAGAGACAAAGACTTGGAGGGGTATAAGAAGAGGACCCCAGACACCTAAACTTTAGATCACTTTGGAACTAAGAAGAAACCTCTGCCAAGGAGAAAGCTGGAAGAAACCGAAGAGGAGAAGACTGCCTGCTTGCTGTTTTGCTTTGCTGCCAAGGAGAGGGGAAGGACTTTGCTGTGTCCCCTTCTTTTGATTCTGATCTCCAAGGGCCTGAGAAGAGCTGGCTCCCTGTTAAGAAGTCCCAGGAACAAAAGGACTTCACCACCAGCTCCCCTGGAACTCTGCTGAAAGAGTTCTGACCTGCCTTGGAGTGCTTGCCCAGTCTTGGGGCCTCAGGAGGTCGTTTTGCTGTGTTTGGGAGCTGGGAAGCAGAAGCGTGAACAAGAGTGACTGGTACCCAACGCATCATCCGATTGCGTGTCGCAAGACGAGAGTGCGTGGAAAATTTCATCGCAGCACCATCGCAACCCGCAGGGTCTCCGCATCGCCGAGTGCGTCGAGCATCGTCCCGAAGCGTGAAGCTTCCTGCCATTGCGAGGGTTGTCGCAGAACCAGTTTGCGGGCCGCACCACTGCCGGTGCGTGAAAAGTCTCCAATCGCTGCGTGCGTCGACGCAGAGTCCCGTTCCGTGGCGCATCGAGAGTTGCGGCGCCGGAAGGCAACGCTGCGCCACGCATCGCACCACATCGAAGAGTGTCGCATCGAACCTGTGCGTGAAGCTTCCCCCTAAGAAACCTACGCAACGAAAGCCAAAGGTATCGCATCCTCCCCCTACAGATCGGAGCCGGCGCATCCACCTCTGCTGCGTGAAGCAGGGCTGCTGCAAAGCCTCCCCAGGATCTCAGGAGCATCGCACCGCCTTTGCCATCTTCCTTGTTATAGCTTTTGGGAACCTTATCGCAACTACAGGTACTGTTGGGCACGAGAGTGTCGCATTTTGTGCATTGAGAGTCGCACTGTGCAGGACACTGATTTTGACATCCTGGAGTACTTGCTGCAAACTCTTGAACTATCTTTAAAGTAACCTTTTTGAATTATATGTTGGTTTGTCTGTAATATTTGGTCTTGTGAAGTTTTTAGTAAAGATACATTATTTTTCTAAAACTGGTGTGGAGTAAATCTGTGGTGTTTTCACTGTGTTACTGTGAGTGTTGGTACAAATACTTTACACATTGCCTTTGATAGCCTAGACTGCTCAGGCCAAGCTACCTAGAGGGTGAGCAGGGGTTATCTTAACAGTGTATTCCCCTTTCTCTGACTAGAAGCAAGGGTCCCTACTTGGACAGTGGTACCTACCCTGCCAACTAGAGACCCCCAGATCTAACAGACAGTAAATATGCTGAGAGTGTACACTGAGTAAATGTGCCTACAATGGTACATTGTATGGAGGACCCTGGGCTCATTTTGGGAAGCCAAGCCTGCCTGGTAAAAACATGAGTTGGATAGCAATCCCTCCAGACAGATTGCTGCATCCTGTCAGCTGGGTGGGGACACACTGGAGGGAAGGAAGAGACTCCTTTTGCATCTCAACAGACTGCTGTCTGATTCATTGATTGATCACAAGAAAGGGGCCTGGACATATCTCAGGAAGGGAGATGGGGCTGATTAGAGAATTCATAAAGAGTAAGGTTGGGGGCTGAGATTAACCATTTGATGTACATATCACTGTGGCTGACATCCGGATGTAAACTCTGGTCACTCCCATGAATTAGGTTGTGGACAATTAGCCTCAGAGTTGTGCCTGCTAGGACAGACCTCTTTTTTGAAGTCAGATTAAAAGGAGAGGGGCCCACTTCAAAAGAAACAGAACTCCAAAATAAAACTTCAAAGATCCAGACCCTAAGTCACATTTGGTGTCTAGAAAAAGAAGATAAGAAGGGGAGGCTGAGTCCACACAAATTTGTCAGCTTTCAAGCAATCAAATGGGCTGTGTGAGAATGGGAAGTTCTGCGCGACTACTGCCTGTGACCAGGACTGGGGTCCAAGGCCTGCTAGTCTCCTTGCTGAGTGAGGGGACCTCACAGAGGGAAACCAAGACCACCTGCCCCGGAGCCTGGAGCACCAGCGCCTGCCTTCTTGCCAAGACAAGTGTGCCCTGTGAGGAAGAGGAGTGCGTTGGGGAAGCAAGGTCCAGGTGGAGGGAGGCCTACTATGAGGACTCCCTTTGTGAGTTTGAGGATTCTGCTGAGAACCGATTGGGTCGTTGTGCTCGTGTGTAGGATTGCTATTCGGTGACTCCCATATGCCAAGAGAGGCCCTGTGTTGAGCCCAATGCGGGTGTTGCTATATTCCCGTGGTGATCCCGTATGTTAGAGTGGGCCACCAAAAAGGTATAATTTAATTCTAGGAGGGCCAAGACTTGCAACTGCTCGGGCCAGGGCGCTGGGGCTGGAACAACTGCGCCTGTATCACCAAGTACTGTGGCAACCCCATATGCTATGAGGGGCTGCTGATACCAACGCTGACAATGGCCACTACCTAAAGGAGAGACTGAGGCTACGATTTGCAGGTTGGCCCCACGCTGTGAGGAAACTGTCCCTGACTCTCTGCAGAGGACAACATCGCATCATCACTGGCTCCGGTGAGGGCTGTAGAAATGATTCCCTACTTCACGTTGAACAAAGTCAACTTACCACTTCTTTGCAAGCAGGGAACTGCTCCGAAATTTGAGAGACCTCCAGCCTGCCACTCCAGAGAAAGAGCCTGTGCTGCTGGGTGCCTTTGCGAGAGCCGCGGCAGACCAACCTCTCCAAACTGAGCAGGATTGGTGGGTGCACGTTTGAAGGATCCAGCTGCATTGCTGACCTCTTCTGTGCTGCTAGAGTCGGTAAGACGAGAACTGGGCCAGTAGGGCCCCGGGGAAACTCACTGCTAACAGTGCTGTGACACCACTGAAACTATTAACTAAGTTCTTTATAGACCAGAAGGGAGAGCTCTTTAGCATGGCCTAATAGTTTGCATTTCCTGATGCAGCCACCAGTGAATGGGTAATAACTCTGAGCATGTTACATGAAAGAAGGTTAGACAGGGATTCGCCTGACAACTAGTACAGCCACAAACTCAAGGGGATTGTTTTGTTGCATTGGAATGTCGCATTTCATTATATGTGTAGAGTTAGAAATAAAAAACTTCTGTTTCTTATAAAAGCACATATTTGGCTGGACATTGATTATTATTCATATGTTTGCACTTTTAGTTATGAGTCTTGTTCACTGACCTGTTTCTACATTCCCTCTGAGGAAGCCTTAACTGCTCTACCACAGTTACCACTGAGAGTCAAGTGCAGAAAGGGGTACTTGCTCTACACACAAGGACGAAATACATAGGCAATGGAGAACACAGGTTTGGGAACTGTGCTCAGCAGTATGGCCATAGATCAAATGAAGGATTTATGTAGAGACAGAGGATGGCAGATTCCCTGGAGTAGGGACACAGAGGTCCTTGCTAATTTCATTTGGGATCAGTTTGCAATAGGGGGTGAAAGGTAGGAGACTATAGATGACTCTGAGAAGGGAACCATGGTAGGAACCCAGGAAGAGAGGGCTATGGATGCAGGCTCTAGCATCCCCTTAGCACAGGTATATCCTAGACACATACCATGTGTGTCCCCTAATGCATTTTCCAGAGTTTCACCAAGACACTCATCCACCTTTAGGTTCTAGAATATCCCAGGTGTGGACACCATCACAAATTTTCAGGGAACCACTCTCCCCAATTCCAGTAGTTAATCACTTGGGTGGGCTGAGTCTAGCAGAGACCCTGAGCATGCAGTTGGCACGTCAAAAGGCTAAGACTGAGGAAGATGAGAAAGCCAGAGTGTTCGAGATGGAGATGCTAAGACTAGCTCACCAGGAACAAGAGGAGAGAAGAAGAAGGGAGAAACAGGAGTAATGGGCCCAGGAAAAGAAATTGGGAAAAAGAGAGGAGTGTAAGGGAGGTGGAGTGGGAGAAGAAAGAGAAGGAAAAGGAAAGTGAGCTGGAAAGGGAAAGAATAGCCATTGAGAGAGAGAAATTTAGGATGGCAGCAATGACAACTCCATCTGGGTTAAGTGACTCTACTTCCATTCAAGGCCAGGTTGTGGCCAAGGTTCCAAAAGCTCTTGTGCATGTGTATGTGGAACTGGAAATTTGGGATATTTCGGAATTATTTCTGAGCTTTCAGGTCACTTGGAAAGTTCAGGCCTTAAATGTGGTATCTAAGGCAGCTGCCTTAATGGGGTGCATGCCATTGGAAGGGACAGCTGTCACTGGGAGGATACCTGTGGCAAACCAGATGGTCTCTGAGCGAATGAAGTAAGCTCTCATTAGGAAGTTTGGGCTGAAGTCAGATCAATACCTGCAGAGATTTTGTGACTGAAAGAGAGCGGTTAGTGTTCTGTTTGAGGCTTTGATTCACCGTGTATTGCGTGAATGGAATGAGTGGGTAAGAGAGATGGAGGCCAAGGATCTTTAGTCTCTAAACCAGTTGATGGTGAAAAGATGACTCGAGGAGGAGTGCTCTACTCCACTTAAGCGATACCTGTCTGTCTGATCTGAGAGAGAGGGATCCAACAAAACTTGCAATGTTAGCTGATAAGTGGTTGGCTAACCGGGTTCACAAAGGGCTGGACCAGCATGTTTCTAACCCAACGGGGGAGAAGAATTCTCCACAGACTGATCCCAAATTGGAGGGTAAGGGCCAGGGTAATTCTCATGGGACTCGAGGAGGGCCCATGGAACTTGGAAATGGTAATGGCTTTTCCAGGAAGGAGCAACATGAGACGGGAAGGAGAGCACACTCTTCTAGGTGGTGACTTGTTTCTAGTGCCACAGGGTGGGACATTACAAGAGAGACTGTCAAAAGAAGGAACCTTACACACCGACACCCTGGATAGGAATCATGTGGGTGAAGGTACCCAAAAGGGACCGGTTGCACTCAACCTAGTAGCTATGGACATTTGGGAGAGGTACTCAGATGCTCTGAAGCACATGTATCCTAATACAATGGGATTTGTGCAGGAAGTTAGTATCAATGGGAGGAAAGTGCCTGCTCTGAGGCATACTGGAGCGTTCCCCATAATGGCTGAAATTAAGTTCCTTAAGTTTGAGAAGATACTCCTTGGAGCCAAGCATAGAGTGTTGGTAGCCAGTCGACAGGGCATGGAGTAGTCACTTACCAGGGTTGAGATGACCATGACTGATGTCAGGGTAAAGGAAAAGCAGGGAGCTGGATGTCTATATGGCATTGACTTGATTGCCCCAAGGTTGGTGCCAGGATCAAAAGCCTTTATGGCTTGGGCATCATCAGCTGTGTTGACCAGAGCACAATCTGTATGTCAGTCTCAGAGTGAGGCTGGGACCATCTTTGATTTGCAAGGACCAGGACAAGGTAGTTTTCTGGAAAGGGTAGACTCTGGCAAGGCAGTGACTTTCACTGGAGGTCTTTTCTTCTGCTCCAGAAGGAGAGGAGGAAGAGGCTTCCAGAGTGGACTATTTGTTGGAGTCTAGGTCGCTTCCAGAGCTGCAGGTTCTGTTAATTGCTGGGGGGCCTACTCAAGAAGATTTCTGCAAGGCACAGGAGCAGTGCCAAACACGTGTTGGGACTTCGAAAGGAAGCCAAGCATCAGGTCACAAAGCAGTGATCGGGAAACACTATGTTGGCTGAGGGGATGGCCTACTTTGTAGTGAACTTGCAAGAGGCTAGTGGTTCCATTATTGTGCAGGTAACATCCTGTTGTCGCTGACCCATGAAGTTCCCTGAGCAGGACACTTAGGGATTAGAAAAATCCAGGATAGATTGGACCTTCTGTTTTACTGGCCAGGGATACGCAGAGACACAGAGAGGCTCTGCAGAACCTATCCAGCTTGCCAGATGAGCGGTAAGAGAGGAAGGAAGACAAAGGCTCCATTAGTGCCTCTACCAGTTGTTAATATTCTGTTTGAGCAGGAGGAAAGAGACCTTGTGGGCCCATGTGACCCCTTTCATAGTCTGGCAACAAGTACATCTTTGTTGTGGTAGATCATACCACCAGGTACCCTGAAGGTGTACCTCAAAGGAGCATGACTGAAAAAGTGGTAGCCAGAACTCTCATAGGGATTTTTTCTATGGTAGGATTTACAAGAATGGTCATTTTGGACCGTGAAGCTAACTTCTTATATAAAAGAGATGTGGGAGCAAGCTGGTGTGACATACAACTTCTCCATGGCATTCCATCGTAAACCAATAGTTTGGGGGAGGGGTTTAACAAAATGTCAAAGATCATAATGGGAACTCTGTCAGAGAAACTCAGGAGGAAAGGGATCTTCTTCTGCCATGCCTCCTATTTGCCTACTGAGAAATTCTGTAGAAGGAGTAGGTTTCAATGCCTTTGAACTTCTATGTAGACACCCGGCATGGGGTCCATTTGCTGTAGTAAGAAAAGGGTGGGAAGAAACCTCAGAGTCTCCACAGAAGGATGTGGTGGACTATGTGATTGGCCTCCGGATGTTGATTGCACAATACATGAGTCAGGCGAAGGAAAACCTTCAGGCAAGCCAAGCGCTGATGAAGGGATGATATGATCAGAAACCTACGCTGACTGAGTATTAAGAAGGTGAGAAGGTGTTTTGCTGAAGGCTTTTTGTCCCAGGGCTTTGGAGAACAACTGCTGTGGACCATACAAGGTAGGTCAGAAAGTGTCTGAGGTAAACTATTTGGTGAACATGGGTAACCCCAAGAGAACCCAAAAGGGTGCGCCATGTTAACAGGCTGTAGCCTAACCTCCGGAGAGACTACACAGTGAATGTTATTACTATGGCAGAGGAAGTTGAGGAAGATGGTGGGCATCTTTCTGACTTACTGCATAGTGACATGAAGGATGGTACAGTGGAAGGCATTCTGTTAGCCCGAGTTAACGCCTGAGCAGCAGAGAGAGTGTAGAGAGGTGTTGGGATGGTTTGCCAATCTGTTCTCACTGACTTCAGGATTGACACCTGCCTCTGTGCATAACAGACAGGTGACAGTCTGCCAATGAAGGGCAGAATGATCAGAATATTTGACCAGGTTCAAGGAAGCATTAAGGTGGAAGTTCCCAAAATGTTGGACTTGGGAGTAATTGAGAGATCTTGTAGTCCTTCGTCTAGTTCTGTGGTTCTAGTACCAAAGCAAGGGTCTACTGCCTTGCGGTTCTGTGTGGACTACCGAGCCCTCGGGCAAGTAATCAAGACCGATGACCATCCAATTTCCAGAGTGGATGACCTTGTGGATCTCTTGGGTACTGCAAAGTACTTGAGCACATTGGATCTAACCAGTGGTTATTGGCAGATCGCTTTGACACCAAATGGGAAGACTTCATTCTCTGGACTAGAGGGGCTGTATTAGGTTACGGTAATATCCTTTAAATTGAAGAATGCACCTGCCACTTTTCAGCGTCTGGTGAACCTTGTTCAGATAGGGCTGGAGGAGTTCTGTGTGACCTACTTGGATGATATTGCAGTGTTCAGCAATTTATGGAAGGACCACCTGAGGCACCTTGGAAAGGAGTTGGCAAGGATACAGGAGGTGAAACTGACCATTAAGGCAACTAAGTGTCTGGTGGGGCAGTCCTCTGTAGTCTACTTTAGGCATGAGGTGGAGAATAGTAAGATTTGCCCGTTGAATGCCACGATTCAGTCTGTGATGGAGTGGGAGGTACCTACTACCCATACTTTTTAGAACTCACCTGGTATTACCAAAATGTTGTGGCCAAATATGGATGCTTGACCTCCAGGAAGCAGCCCAGGAAGTTAATATGCACTGTCAAAAGGCATTTGAGAAACTGAAGAAGGCTTTTTGCACTGCACCAGTACTGACAGTGCCTGACTACAGTCAGCCTTTCATTGTACAGACAGATGCCTCTAACAAAGGAGTCACAGCTGTGTTAGCTCAATTGGATGACAAAGGTGGAGAGCATCCGCTAGCGTTTATTAGTAAGGGATTTCTCCCCAGAGAGCAGAACTGGGAGGCCATGGAGAAGGAGTGCTATAAATGTGTGAATATGTGCTCATGGATACAGTTGTGATATATAACTTGTGTTATTGAGCCACACTTATTTTGACTGCCATGACATGCATGGTTTACAGGCACATGCAGAGTTTGTAATATACTATTTGTTAGAAATGGAGGTCTCTAGTTGGCAGAGGTTTGCACCCTATCCAAGTAGGGACCATTATATACCCTTAGTCAGGGTAAGGGGATTACGCAGTTAAGATAAACCCTGCTCACTCTCTTGGTAGCTTTGCAGGAGCAGTCAGGCTTATCTCAGAGGCAATGTGTAAAGCACCTGTACATACACACATTAATACAGTGAAAACACTACAAGTCCACACCAGTTTAGAAAAATAACCAATCTTTATCTAAGTAAAACAAGACCAAAATGACAAAAATCCAATATACATAAGCAAAGATATCACTGTGAAAAGGATATGCAAGTTCAGTCCATAGAAATCTATGGCTGCGTTTGTTTTAGCAAAAGTACCTTTGATGCGTCAAATTTAGAGAAGAATATCAGATGCAGAGGAGGTGAGGTGCTGGAAACCAAAAGTGATGCGTTGATTCTTCAGTGCCAGGGGGACTGAGGCATCAGTTCCTTCTGCATGGCAGGAGTAAAATTCAGTCGACTCCTTTCTTCAAGGGGAGGTGAAGCGTCAATTTCCGGCCACGGGACCTCACGTCCATACTGTGGGGCTGCGTGAATGAAAAGACAGCATCAAACTACAATGCGTGGAAAATCCCAACGATATGGGTCGATGCAGCAGAGCAGGTGCTGGCTTGATTTCCCAACTACCAAGCAGGTGATGCATCAATTCTTCAGCTGCTCAGCAGGGTCTGCGTCGAGGTCGGAGCGTGTGCCACAGACTTCGGTGCCAGGCTGCTCGGAGCTCAGGCTGTGGTGATCTTTCAGCCGTACGGCAGGAGCTGCGTTGATTCTTCATCCACACGGCGGCAATGCATTGAGTCTTCAACTGCACAGCGGTGTCCCGTTGGAAAAATGGGAGCTGAGAGTTGATGCTTGCATTTTCTTCTATCTTTGCCGCAAAACCACCTCCAAGGGCCCAGAACTGGAATTGGCACCACTTGGTAGGTCAGAACTCCCAGCAGAATAGTTCAGGGGTGCAGGTGAAGTCTTTGATGGCCCTGAAACTTCTTAACAGGAAGCAAGCCCACACAAGCCCTTGAAGAACCTTGGAAGCACGATAGAGAAAGCAAAGTGCAGTTCTTTCACTGTCCGAGTCAGAAGAAGAAAGCAGCAGGCCAGCACAACACAACCCCTCCTACAGCTTCTAGGGCTCTTTTTCTTGGCAGAATCTCCTCTTAGTCCAGACATGTGCTGAAGTTATAGTGTCACAGCTCCAGTACTTATACCAGTTTCTGCCTTTGAAGTAGGCAAACTTGAAAGGAAAGTCTTGTAGTGTACAAGACCCTGCCTTTCCCTGACATGGCTCCAGACACACTACAGGGGGGGGGGGGAGACAGCTTTGTGTGAGGACAGGCACAGCCCTATTGATGTGTCAGTGACAACTTCTTCCACTACTCTGGCTCAAGAACACCCAGAAGCCTGGTGATGGGCCATCAGGATATGCAGGGCACACCTCCGCTTCCTTTGAGTGACTGTCTAGAGTGAATGTCACCCTCCCTCAGATGTGGATTCCACTGGCAGGCAGAGGTACAGAATGGTAAAGCAAGAAAATGCCCACTTTCTAAAAGTGGCATTTTCATTTTCAAACGCGCAACTTAAAAACCAACTTCATTAAAAGATGTATTTTTAAATGGTGAGTTCAGGGACCTCAAACTCCAACTCTTCATCTCTTCCCAATTGGAAGTTACACTTGTAAGAGGTTAAAAGGCAGCTCCAATAGCTCCAATGATAACCGATGGGAGAGACAGTCCTTGCAATAGCCAAAAATGAAATTAGCAGTATTTAACTATCAGGACATGTAAAACACACCAGCACATGTCCTACTTTTTAAATACATTGCACCCTGCCCATTGAGCTGCCTTGAGCCTACCTTAGGGGTGCCTTACATGTAGTAAAAGGGAAGGTTTGGGCCTGGCACCTGGGTGCACATGCCACATCGACATGGCAGTTTAAAACTGCACACACAGACACGGCAGTGGCAGGTCTGAGATATAGTTGCAGGGCTACTCGTGTGGGTGGCACAATTAGTGCAGCAGGCCCACTAGTAGCACTTGCTTTACAGGCCCTCGGCACACCCAGTACACTTTACTAGAGACTTACCAGTAAATCAAATATGCCAATCGTGGATTACCAATCACAATCACAATTTGCACAGGTAGCACTTGCACTTTAGCACTGATCAGCAGTGGTTAAGTGCCCAGAGCTCTAAAACCGTTACAACAAACAAATGATGGACGGAATGCTGACAATGCATACATTCTCCCCCAGTCAAGAGATCTGGGTTAAATCCATCGTTCTTTTGCCCACTACACCACCCCAGTTCAGACATGGCCATATGCAAATCAGTCTTGACCCTGTGCCTCATGGGAACAGTCCAGCCCGAACTGCCAAGCCATGTCTTCCCTGGACCGGAATCAAGCATCCTAGGACCGGTTTCTGGCTATCAGCCATCATCAGCCAGGATAGCTTGACTCCAGTGGCGTAGTGAGCACGGGTCCCACGTCTGGGAATACCCATCCCACTTAGGGCGAAAAGAGTTACAACAAACAAATGATGGACGGAATGCTGACAATGCATACATTCTCCCCCAGTCAAGAGATCTGGGTTAAATCCATCGTTCTTTTGCCCACTACACCACCCCAGTTCAGACATGGCCATATGCAAATCAGTCTTGACCCTGTGCCTCATGGGAACAGTCCAGCCCGAACTGCCAAGCCATGTCTTCCCTGGACCGGAATCAAGCATCCTAGGACCGGTTTCTGGCTATCAGCCATCATCAGCCAGGATAGCTTGACTCCAGTGGCGTAGTGAGCACGGGTCCCACGTCTGGGAATACCCATCCCACTTAGGGCGAAAAGAGTTACAACAAACAAATGATGGACGGAATGCTGACAATGCATACATTCTCCCCCAGTCAAGAGATCTGGGTTAAATCCATCGTTCTTTTGCCCACTACACCACCCCAGTTCAGACATGGCCATATGCAAATCAGTCTTGACCCTGTGCCTCATGGGAACAGTCCAGCCCGAACTGCCAAGCCATGTCTTCCCTGGACCGGAATCAAGCATCCTAGGACCGGTTTCTGGCTATCAGCCATCATCAGCCAGGATAGCTTGACTCCAGTGGCGTAGTGAGCACGGGTCCCACGTCTGGGAATACCCATCCCACTTAGGGCGAAAAGAGTTACAACAAACAAATGATGGACGGAATGCTGACAATGCATACATTCTCCCCCAGTCAAGAGATCTGGGTTAAATCCATCGTTCTTTTGCCCACTACACCACCCCAGTTCAGACATGGCCATATGCAAATCAGTCTTGACCCTGTGCCTCATGGGAACAGTCCAGCCCGAACTGCCAAGCCATGTCTTCCCTGGACCGGAATCAAGCATCCTAGGACCGGTTTCTGGCTATCAGCCATCATCAGCCAGGATAGCTTGACTCCAGTGGCGTAGTGAGCACGGGTCCCACGTCTGGGAATACCCATCCCACTTAGGGCGAAAAGAGTTACAACAAACAAATGATGGACGGAATGCTGACAATGCATACATTCTCCCCCAGTCAAGAGATCTGGGTTAAATCCATCGTTCTTTTGCCCACTACACCACCCCAGTTCAGACATGGCCATATGCAAATCAGTCTTGACCCTGTGCCTCATGGGAACAGTCCAGCCCGAACTGCCAAGCCATGTCTTCCCTGGACCGGAATCAAGCATCCTAGGACCGGTTTCTGGCTATCAGCCATCATCAGCCAGGATAGCTTGACTCCAGTGGCGTAGTGAGCACGGGTCCCACGTCTGGGAATACCCATCCCACTTAGGGCGAAAAGAGTTACAACAAACAAATGATGGACGGAATGCTGACAATGCATACATTCTCCCCCAGTCAAGAGATCTGGGTTAAATCCATCGTTCTTTTGCCCACTACACCACCCCAGTTCAGACATGGCCATATGCAAATCAGTCTTGACCCTGTGCCTCATGGGAACAGTCCAGCCCGAACTGCCAAGCCATGTCTTCCCTGGACCGGAATCAAGCATCCTAGGACCGGTTTCTGGCTATCAGCCATCATCAGCCAGGATAGCTTGACTCCAGTGGCGTAGTGAGCACGGGTCCCACGTCTGGGAATACCCATCCCACTTAGGGCGAAAAGAGTTACAACAAACAAATGATGGACGGAATGCTGACAATGCATACATTCTCCCCCAGTCAAGAGATCTGGGTTAAATCCATTGTTCTTTTGCCCACTACACCACCCCAGTTCAGACATGGCCATATGCAAATCAGTCTTGACCCTGTGCCTCATGGGAACAGTCCAGCCCGAACTGCCAAGCCATGTCTTCCCTGGACCGGAATCAAGCATCCTAGGACCGGTTTCTGGCTATCAGCCATCATCAGCCAGGATAGCTTGACTCCAGTGGCGTAGTGAGCACGGGTCCCACGTCTGGGAATACCCATCCCACTTAGAGCTCTAAAACCAGCAAAAGCGAAATTCAACAGAGTCAAAAACAGGAGGTCAGAAGCAAAAAGCCAGACGAAAAACATGCCAAAGATGCCAGGTCTAACGTTACTTATTACCATTGTTGAGCGTTGGAAGGGGCCATGATCCATGAAAGGTGAAGTCTCTAAGTTGTGAGTGTGGTATGGTGCCCCGCCATTAATAACAGTAGAAAATAGCATATTATTCTCTGCACGTCTGCATAAATGGTTTATGCCATGCTGTTCACCATGTGAAGTAGTAATAAACAAAAGTATTTATACTCAGAATCCGATGGGTTAAATCATCCATTAAGAGAAAAAAACACTAGCTAGGCCTAGTGACTATTAGCAAAGTTGTTTTTCTCTATCATTACAAAGTCCGTGTGAGATAGAATGTCAATTACAGTAAATTTCTCACGTCAATTACATTGTACCACAGCACCAAGCAGCAATTCAACATTTGCACTCTAGTAATAAATGTGTGTTTGTAAGTGGGCTTGTTCTAATAAAATGTCTTATTGGGTCACCTTTATTTTCATTGTCATGGTGTAAATTTACTTACATAACAAAAGTACTGTGCGTTAGACAAAATAACATCTTTCATTGTTATAATTATACTTTACTGTACCTTGCCTCAATAGCCAGAGCCCCATACTATGAGTTAAGGTTCAATTGCTCAAACTAGCTACACCGAGGGCCGAGGGGTCTTAAGAAGTTGGGGGCATATCACCAAGGAGGCGATATAAAATTATCGCCGCTTTTGCGTCCGTTTTCGGACGAAAAGCGGCGATAATTTTATCGCCTTATCAGCAAGGTCACGCTATCGCGTGAATCCTTGCATTTTCGCCCTTTCCCCGAACGCCCATCTTCGCATCTCTAATGAGATGCAAAGTGGGCGTTTCACCCCAAGATAACGGGAGAAATGTCGCTAAGCGACATTTCTCCTATTATCTAGCCTGACGCTAACCTGCAGAGCGACAAGAAGAGTAGTGATAACCTCAGTTATCGCTACTTTCCTTACGCCTGCTTTTGGTTTGACTTAGCCATGATATCCAATGTAAGGTGGATATCATGGCTAAGTCTGCCCTGCCCTATCAACAAGCTATCGCCAAACTTTGTGAGATTATCGCTGGATTTCCAGCGATAATCTCACATTTGGCAGTTAGCGCTTGGAATTTTATCACTTTTGAGATAAGCGTTGCTGATAGCACGCTATCTCAGCGATAAAATTCCACGTTACCTGGCGATAATTATCCTAGCGCTAAGTGCGCTTAGCGATAATTATCGCCGGTTTTGATGATATGCCCCCTAGCTTTTAGTGACAGCCAGGGCCAGCTCTTTGCATGGGTGACCTTGGCCCAGGCCCAGGGCGCCAATCTTCACAGGGGCAAAAAGAAATGTCAGCATAATTGTCCAGAAAACAGCAACGCCCTCTACTTTGGTTCCAGTGATTCCACTGAGAGTGTTTTAATCATTTTTTAAGTGCTGCAGTCACTGTTTTTCAACAACTTTCCCCTCCTCAACTAACAATTTAGAACCAGTCTGAGGGAGCTAAGCTGCGGGTGATCCCGGTGAGCTGGGAAAGGTGCAGAGATGTGTGTTCAAAGGCAAGTCGCTGCCTTGATGTAGCCAGCCAAGGACAGACCTGTGAAAAGGGGCTGCCTCATTTGTTTTTTATTCACTAGCAGTAGCACAGGTGGCGCATTTCTCTCCGTCCAGGGTGGTATTGGAGCAAGGGCTGGCCCTGGAGGCAGCTAAAGGATCTAGGGGCATATTATCAAGACAGGCGATAAAATTATCGCCGCTTTAGCGGCAGAAAACTGCTGCTAAAACAGCGATAATGGGCTTGATAATATGCTCTATGGAATTCCAATTGAAGCCCATGTTAGATGTGAAGGACATTTAACATGGGCTTCAATTGGAATTCCATAGAGCATATTATCAAGCCCATTATCGCCATTTTAGCTGCAGTTTTCTGTTGCTAAAGCGGCGATAATTTTATCGCCTGTCTTGATAATATGCCCCCTACTGTCCGGTGAGTTGGGAACCCCTGCAAACCTACCTTCGATTTTATTCAGTTGTCTTTGCCACTGCAAATATTCACGAAAAAGTAAGTCACTATACATTTAAAGGGCTCAGCGGGAAATTAAATTCTCACTTTCTGAACATCTAACGAAAGATGCCAATGAAAGGTCTAATTCATGTAGGTTAGAATGGTGGAGAGGTGGGGCCTGGTGGGGGGGATTTCGACAGATGATGACGAGGAAAAATTAAATAAATAATTAATTTGCCCTGGTCATCGTCTGTCGAAATCCCCCCACCACCGGCCCCCACTGCTCTTACCTGCATGGGCCGCGGCTGGTTTAATTCCTTCCACGAAACAAGGAAAAGGGGAGTTTCAGTTCAGGCAACGGGAAAACCACTTGAAGGCGAAATGCTCCCTTCACCACTGTCCTTCTTAGCTCCTAGAATAGAATATCAGCAGCACAACAAGTGCTAGCACCACCATCAGAAATACCACCTCTGCGATGTAGGCAGTGCTTAATCCACCATGTATAGAATTTTGTGCAATTGTGGTGAAATTGTGGAATTGTGATGAAACGGCAGTGATTTCACCTGCAGGAATTTGTGACACTTAGGCAAGTTCTGCCAATAAAATGTTCTGTGTTATGCGAAACCACTCCAAACATAACTCTTAGCTGAATAGATGTGTTCCTGGATTATATAGAAGAACTGCCACACTTCCACGTTATAATTCCAGCAAGGTGGATAATGTGGCTGTGGGCTACCTTGCTCACATTTACACATGGAGACCTACCTGGGCTCCAGTCCTTCCTTGGCCACTTAACCTTTCAATCATGTGATTGTGGGCACATTAACGTTACTATGCCTCATAATGTAAGATGATGTAAGTTAAAATGTTTTAAAACATTTCCATATACGTTATAAATGCCTGATTTCTGTAATCTGCTCTGCTTCCGCCTGGATCTAGCTCCATGTTATCCATGGACCTAATGATTTTATGCCAATGCATGCTGAGCCGACCTCCTTCTATGTAACATATCACACTTGACATCGTTTTTAGGTGTTTTCAGCCACTTATGTTGCATTTATGCCATCTTTTTATGCCAAGTCGGGTTTAGGGTGACATTCTCTCAGTTCCTTTTCTGAAATCTGCATTCTAAAATTAGCAGCTCCTACATAAGCTGTGCTTCACGGTTTCCACTGTTCAGTAGGAACCGTTCATTTCTTGGACAACATAAACGTTGGGATGTTGCCAGACTGGTTCCATGGACCCCCTCGGGATATGTTGGCCTATAGACCTGCTAGCTCACAGTGCCATAATAATTATCTCTAACTCTAGGTAGGTAGCAACTGGTTTGGGCAACCTCAGAACATGACAACCCTGACCCCTAAGGAATTGTGGTAACAGATCTAGAACCTTTTCAATCAATCACTCGTGCTCACTCAGAGAGATATAGAAGAAATACAGAAAGGGGCGTTTTCAATATTTATTGAACCATCGTGATTCTTGTATAAAATACATGCGCGGCAATGAATAATAGACAGAAGCAGACAAAAGTGATTAGCAATCTAAGGACAGTGAAAAGAATGAACAATTCCACCATCGTGCTAAACCAGTGTATATATGTTGGCATGAATACTGTATATAGTGTACTCCTACTATGCATTCCCTAATCTAGCAGTCTAGGGCGGTTGCTCTGCCAAGAATCCCATACCAGATGATCTAAATCTCCATCACCTGAAGGCAAGGTATGTAGGTCCCCCTCTTGATCACAAGTTGGACATCTTTTGCAAAGGGTAAATAGGAATCACCTGGGTTGAGACTCCAATGATAGGAATGACCTTGCAATGTCAACAGAGTGCTCCTTTAATTAGAATACGGAAATGCATGTGTATTTCTACCAACAGCATTCATGCTTCCATGTTGAGGCTTCAGCCAAGCTGACATTGTTTATCGTCTCTGTGATAACGCTGTCGTCTTGTGGACAAATAATTAACAACAACATTTGCACAATGTATGTTCGGGCCTTGTACCGAATGTTCAAGGTGCCGTGACAGTGTACTTACAAAGTGGAATTGTAAGCAATTTGGATTCAGAGAAACTAATTCTGCACCTTCACAGAAGCAAATGTGTGTCAAACGTCAGTGTGTGGAAAAAGAAGGTGTTAGAACTGGGGGTCTCTAGTTGGCAGAGGTAGTTACCTTTGACCAAATAGGGACCCTTGCTTCTAGTCAGGGTAAGGGGCTACACTTCTATAATAACCCCTGCTCACCCACTTGGTAGCTTGGCACAAGCAGACAGGCTTATCTCAGAGGCAGTGTGTAAAGCATTCGTGAACACATACAGTAATACAGTGCAAACACTACAAATGGACACCACACCAGTTTAGAAAAAGTAATCTTTACTAGACTTAACACAAGACCAAACGACAAAAATCCATAATCCTGTAATCAAAAATAGACTTTAAAATGGTAGAAATAGCTTAGTTCAATGTAGATGGTAAATGCAACATTTTACACTCAAAGTACCTTAGATGCATCACGCAAAACAAGCAAAAGGGTTGCAGGGAAGTTGATGCACCATTCCTTACACTCAGGGGAATGGATGCGTCAGTTCCTTACTGCTGCGTAGGGGAGTTGAGGCTAGCTTCCTTACTGTGTGGGGAGTTGATGAGTCGTTTCTTTCTGCGGCCCGGTGACTATGCGACAAGACGGCGCCTCGATGCGATGCAACGATCCGGTGCAGTGCGACAAAATGGCGTCCTTCATGCAATGCGACAACGTTGGATGCGATACGTGCACGCCCGGTGGCCGACGGCCGTGCGGCGAACTCAGTATCTTCTGAGCCGCGACAGGCCCTGTGACACGCTTCTCCGGTGATACGACACGCTTCATCGGTGATGTGACGGCGAGCAGCTGCTGCAAACTCGGTATCTTCTGAGCCGCGACAGGCCCTGTGACACGCTTCTCCGGTGATGCGACACGCTTCTTCGGCGATGTGACGGCAACTGCTGCGGCAGCTACACGCTTCTCCTCGTTGCATCGCGCTTTCAGCTCTCAGCGACATGCAGCCTTCTCAGAGGGCCCAAACAACAGTAGGAACCTCTCTGCAGGTAGAATTCCTAGCAAGGAAATTCGGGGGAGCTGGTGGTGAAGTCTTTGTGTCCCTGAGACTTCAGAACAGGTGGCAAGCTCAGCTTCAAGCCCTCAGAGATCTTTCTCAAGATAGTAAAAGTACACACAAAGTTCCTTTTTGCCTTTCCTTGGCAATAAAGTAACCACTGCAGGCCATCCCCAGAAATAGCAAAACGTCATAGGGGCAGTCTCCTCCTTCAGCTTCTTTGGTTCTTCTCCTTGCAAAGGTTCGTCTTGATTCCCAGAAGTGATCTAAAGTTCTGGGCCCCAATAGTTATACCAGTAAATCCTTTGTCCTCTGAAGGCAGAGGGTGCCTGTGCCCAGCCAAAACCAGTTCTGTGCAGCTTCCTGGCAGGAGGTGGAGACAGCATTGTTGAAAGCAGACCTGGCCCAGGTAGCTGAAAGGAAATCTCCTCCCCCTACTCTCTATACTATGAGGGCTCAGGTCAGTGAAAGGAAAACTCCGCCCACCACTCTCTATGCAGGCTCTATTCAGCCCAGCCCTGACTCATCAGACTGCTGGAGCCAAGGCCCTCTACAGCCCCTGTCACTCACAAACCAGACATGGAGTACACAAACCTAGCAGAGGCATGCTGGATGGTTAGGCAAGAAAATACCTACTTTCTAAAAGTGCTATTTTCAAACACAGAATGGAAAAACCACCTTCACTAAAAGATGTATTTTAACATTCCTAGTTCAGGCATAGTAAACTCGAATTTGTACCTAGTTCCCTGAGTCAGTTAGGATTATAAGATGTTATAATCAAACTGCCCATTCTGGGCTATAGGAACAGGTAGCCTTGCAATAGTGAAAAACGAAATTGGCTGTAATTCACTATCAGGACATGCCACACACATCAGGGCATGTCCTACCTTTTACATACAATGCACACTGCCCATGGGGGTACCTTGGGCCTACCTTAGGGACGACTAACATGTAGAAAAGGGAAAGTTTACAGACTGGCAAGTGGGTGCACTTGCCAAGTCGACATGGCAGCCCCAGGCTGCACACAGGCACTGCAACGGCAGGCCTGAGCCACATTTCACAAGCTGCTTCTGTGGGTGGCACAATAAGTGCTGCAAGCCCACGAGCAGCATTTGATTTACAGGCCCTGGGCACACATGGTGCACTGTACTAGGGTCTGATAAGTAAATCAAATTGCCAATCCTGAAGTCACTAATCCATTACACAATTTACAGTAGAGAGCACTAGTACTTTGGTACTGAATAGCAGTGGCAAAGTGCCCAAAGCATCTAGACCAGCAAAAACTTGGCAAAAACACAGGAGGCAACAGCACAAAATGGAAGGGAGACCCACGCCAATGGTGCCAGGTCTAACAGAAGGCAACTTTAGAAACGTGTACATGTAAAATGCCAGTGTTTCTACCCAGGTCCAGCCTGCCCCACATGACAGCTGTGCCAGTGGATTCATCACAAATTCTTTGCACAAATGTTGGTGAATTAGGAGATTTTGCCTGGCGTATTTTCCACAAATTTTGAGGAGCTCAAAATGGGGAAATATTGCATTTCTGGCACAATTTCTTTTTTCACTACCCCTTAAATGATGATTTGCACTTCTGAAGTGTCTAAATGGAACAGTTTGGTGTCTTCTGACCTATGTAGGAATGCTAGAAAGTCCTTGCAGAAAATGCAACAGTGGCTGGCGATCTTTTAAAGCGGTGGAGCATAATATTTGCCCTGAATAACAGCAGTGACCTTCAAAAAGGGTTAGGGGAGCTTCTTCTCCGAGAACATTACTTTAAATGGGAACAAACAGAGTATTTTAAATCACACTTTTCACATTAACTTGCTGAAGCATAAGGCTGTAAAATGACACTTGCAAAATATTCCAGTACTTTCATGGTGTGCCAAGGAAGCATGATGCTTCTCAGTGGTATTTTTCAATATTTGACATAGGTGCCCCCCATATGCCAAGATTACCTCCAATATGCTGGGTCAGAAATATTGCTCGTAGGCCAAGCCTGTTCCTGTATGTCATGAACTACCTCCAGTATTCGAGGGCCAGCATTTTGCCATGTGTGCTGCCACAAGCTATGGAAGCCACCCTTCTTATTTATTTATTTATTTGCAGAGTATTATATAGCGCTGGCTTGACCCGGAGATATCAGAGCACTTTACATGAGGATCAGCAAGTTACAAGATACAAAATTACATCAGTTACAGGAGCCAAGTATAACAAAGGAGAAAAACTGTGAATATACAATAACATGGGTTATTAGCGCATAGCATAGCCAAGACACACGTCAAATGGGGCATGGAAGGTAGTGGGGGAATGGTAATAAGTGGTAAGGAATGCATAATCGGGTCAGGCAGACCGGCAAGAGGGAAAGTACTTACAAAACAGTCACAGTAAAAGACATACAAACCAGCTGGGGACCAACAATCATAAACATCCTGTCAATCGGTGATAGTATAAGATGGGAGGGGAGTAGGATACCAAAGGGGGGGACGACTTGAGGAAAAGAACAGACAGGCGAACAAGGAGCAGAACAGCAACAATGAGGATAGGTCGAAACTGCCAAGATGGAGGACACAGGCATTGGAAACAGACTGAATCAACCCAAAATGGCGGAACACACAAAAATCCAACACGAAAACCACAAGGCAGCAGACTCGAAGGCTTCATGTAGGGTCGGATGGGAGAGGCAGTCACATGACCACGGAGGGAGGAGGGCAGGACACCGCTGATCACAAAGGGGGTCGTCGACGTACACACACCCGGGGTTCCAGGGGCAGCAGCATCGCCATTCTGAATGCCACAAAGACAGCCCCGGAGATGTGGAGGGAGCAGCAGGGACCAGGAGGGCGTGCCTCCCCAAAACTCAAGAAGCAAAACAAACTCAGGGGAACTGGTCAGCAGTGCCACAGTACTCAACGCCGCTGAACCCCCGCTGGGAGAAGCAAGACTTGCGGTGCAAGAGGACGGGCAACTGCAGCAAACACCGGAGGGTAGGGGACGGTCAGGTGGGGAGATCTAAAGCCGATCCCCTCCCCAGGCACCCAGGCATACCCCACCGGTCATCAATATGTCAGTGCCAGAACGGTGCAGTTGATGACTCAATATAGCACGTGTGCTCCACATGTCATAAATTTGTACAGTTTGCCAGGGTCAGCATTTTGCTCTTGGAAGCCACTATAATTGATGGGGGCCTTGGTCCATGTGGCAAACATTCCATAAAGTGTGTTAAGACTGTATTTTTGTCCATGAGAGCCTGCCCCACACACAGCCAATGTCCTATTTGTATTATTGTTGTGGGCCCAATTCACAGAACTAACTTAAGGCAAAATCCTGAACTTACTACCACTTTGGTATTCACAGAAGGCACTTACTCATTTTGGTATTCACAGAAGGCACTTACTCATTTCGGTATTCACAGAAGTTAGGAGTCCTAACTTTAGGACTCCTAAATGCCTTCTGTGAATACCGAAAGTCTTAAAATTAGGATTTTTCTCAATTTAGTAGTAGTAAAGTTAGGAATCCTAACTTTAGGACTCCTAAATGCCTTCTGTGAATACCGAAAGCATTAAAATTAGGATTTTTCTCAGTTTAGTAATAGTATAGTTAGGACTCCTAACTTTAGGACTCTTAAATGCCTTCTGTGAATACCGAAAGTCTTACAATTAGGATTTTTCTCAATTTAGTAGTAGTAAAGTTAGGACTCCTAACTTTAGGACTCCTAAATGCCTTCTGTGAATATCGAAAGCCTTAAAATTAGGATTTTTCTTAATTTAGTAGTAGTAAAGTTAGGACTCCTAACTTTAGGACTCCTAAACTGAGAAAAATCAAAATTTTAAGACTTTCGGTATTCACAGAAGGCATTTAGGGGTCCTAAAGTTAGGACTCCTAACTTCTGTGAATACCGAAGTGAGTAAGTGTCTTCTGTGAATACCAAAATGAGTAAGTGCCTTCTGTGAATACGAAATGGTAGTAAGTTTAGGATTTTGTCTTAAGTTAGTTCTGTGAATCGGGTCCAGTGTGTTTAATTCACTTCAGTTTCAGTTGTTTTCTTGCCACGTTGCGTATCACCTGTGCACCAACATCACCTTTTACTTTTATAGAGCATCCATGTTGTTTGCATGACATCAATTCTAATATAGTACTTGCCATTTTTCAAATGCAATATAACTAACTGAATGCAATGTTTCTGCTATAATTGTCATTAGTATTTAGTTATGCCATTATCAGCATTCAGATATTAATTCATTTCCTATCTGCTCTTTAATTCGGTTAGAAACCTCATCAAAAGATCCTATAAACATTAGTGTTTTAGGAACATTTTGGTGTAGTAAGACTGGACCAGCAGTTTGAAAGACTTAAAAGTTATACAGTGGCAGCCGTGACTACCAAGAGGACTGTTGTTTTTTAGGTGACAGTATTTTTGCCTGTGTCAGTCTTTTCTTTAAGTTATGGTTCAGAGTACCTTGATCTATGCTGCCATTCCCTGGGTGTCATTGTGATGATAATCGGGTGAAGGGAGCAGAGTTGTGTGAGGTAGAGGTGTTTTAATAAGTAAATATAGCAGGCATTGTGTCTGACCATGGCAGAAGCTCTTAGGGCAATCATGGTGTCAAAAGATATGGTGAAGTTGTGGGTGTTGATCTCCAAACATTGGATTAGCCCCATTGCATTTGTCATAGAGATGAGTGTGGCTCACATTTCTGGTCATGATAACATAAAACAGGGATTCTTAAGGTCTTTGAGACTAAGAAGAAAAAGCTTAGTGGATCATTCCAGAATGCTATGTCTTAAGTGAAAAAATAGGTCAATTTGAATGAAGTCCATAATGAGGCTATAGTTTTTACAAATGATGACTAAGATTTCTGTGTTAGCTGTCAGGACTTATGTTTGTTGTATTTAAATGTGGTTTTGGATAGATGAGGGGAGATGCCGATTCAGCATGAGCTAGCCTTCAGATTAAATCCTCGGGTGTCACTCAGTAAAGAGAAAATGCAGTTCTGAGAAGTCAAAATAGGAGTTACAGTTGTGGATTAAAAGGAACCCACATGTGTGAAAAAAACATTTACCTGCAGTATGCTCCCCTAGAGCACGTTAAGTGTGGCATATTTAGATGCAGAATCACATGTAGATATGAAATCACCCTTGATCGTTAGCAGTGTGGAAACAATTTTAAAATCATGATTCCCATTTAGGATCAAATTCAAATGTATATGCAAGATAACATTCAGGTCCAAAACCACACATGGTGCAATATCAACACAAGTGAACAGGTTCTTTAAAGCCGAAGACACAAATATGAAAGCAACACTCACACTTGGGGGCCCATACGCAGGTCAGTGTAAAATCACCCTCTGTGCAAAGTATCCAGGAGTGTGATTTCACATTTAGTTGCAGATTGAAATATGGGTTTAAGATGTCACTGTATGTGTAAAAGGCATGCATCAGTATGGCCTCACTTTTGGATGCCAGCACATAGAGGTGTAAGATCACCATTGGTGCAACATCAGCATTACTGTGGATAACGTTTATGAGCACAAATCACATTTAGGTGTAAAAATATATACATATTTAGGAGCACATTTGGGTGCAGAATCACATTATGATGAAAAATCAGCGGGACTGTGGAATCATGTTTAGGAGGACAAATCACGGGTAGGTGCATGTTGTAATTTAAAGAAGTGCAGAAGCCCAGGTGTAGATTACGTAAGTTGATTTATTAAGAGTTGAGAACAAGAGCTATAGTATAAAGAGCCCCACCAGGACCAGGAGCAGCCTTCCTGCTGCTCAACCTATTCTCCAACTGACTCTCTCACATAGCCACAATCAGGTGCAGCATCAACAGGAGCATCTAAGGTCTTTTAGAAGCACCAATGCACTTCTGTTGCAATGTACGGATGCTTCACTTCATCATCCTAATTGGCTTCAGCTAATGAAACATTGCTCTCCAAGTTGCAGGTTGTTCAGATTACAGAGGCTAGCCTCATCTGTAACCAGCTGGCTGGGGCTGATTCCTCTCCTTCATTGGCTGCCAGTTCGAAAAATAAATATTTAAATAATATGTTGCCTCACCCACAAATCTCTGAGAGAAATGGTCCTAGCTATCTAGCTGCTAAACTGACTCATTATTTGCCAGTCAGACCTTTATGATCCAGTGGCAAGGCTTTACTTGCTATTACCCGAAGCAGAAAGTCTCGAATTGGGGCCAGGTATTTTTCCTACCTTGCCCCTTCCTTCTGGAATGAGCTGCAGTTGCACGTTCGCATGTGCACCGACCATGCCAAATTTAGGAAATTATTCAAAACATCACTGTTTTTAATTTGTGACTTTGCAAGTCCGTTATCCGCAACCTGTTTGCGCCAAGATACTCCTCGCGGGTGATTCGTGTGTATTATAAATTCAAATAACTTAAAATAACATAACATCCATTTAACACACCTAGCCAATCGCCATAGCTGCTGGAATCATGCACTTCTGCAGCTGTGGCATTTTCTGCATAACTATGGATTTACCTGATATGCAGCACTATCCACTGCATAGTTTGCAGATTTCAACAAAATGTTGAAAAATGACAGAGCCATATGTGATGCTGTGCAGTTGAAAAACCTTTGGAAAGGTTAACTTTGACATCTTTCAGCTGTGGTTTGCAATTTTTAGATGTAATTCTGATATTTTCCCAGATAGTGTTAATGTGTATGAAGCAAACACAATAACAAAATAAGACTGTCTTATGATGTGCTGTATTAAGCAGCATATTTGTATTTTTTCTATCTGTAGAATTTGGTTAGCGCTGTAACATAGTTTGTTCCTCCATTGTCTTTCTTCAAGCAATGTTGAAAGGTGGTTGGCCCAAGTGAACCAATGGCCAATGGCTGAAGGAAGTGATCCTAAACCTGGCCTGTGTTTGCTTTAGATGCTGATAACTTCGCTCTGATAAACGGCTAACGTTGTCCGTGGCCAGACTTAATATCTCACTGTAATATGGCTTCCTATGAGTAGGTACTTACTAACTCAAGACACTGATTTACTGTTTTTATAAACAACACACCTTTTCATTTGAAGAAAATATTTTCTATATTAAGCCTAAAATTAGTCATCTGTAGAACACCTTTATATCAGCTCCTTGGCTAAAGTTATTTCTTTTGATATTAATTGCAATGGACAGCTGTGGGTCCATGCCAGAAAGGCAACATTCATTTTCATTTATATGGAAGGCAGTGTTGGTGATCTGCCTAGTGAGGAAGGCTATTGCATCCTGACCCAGCAGAACAAAATGTGCCGAAGAAGGAAAGAAACATTGACAATGTGCGACCAATCTGGTTTAACTTTATATTCAGGCTCCCTTGAGCCGGTGGAGTCGACGGACTCATGGTTACGCACCTGCGCGCTACGAGAGGTACTAGACCTGATAACGATTTTAGCAGCTTACACAGCAACCCCACACATTTTCCTACTCCCTGCTGACGAGAGGCAACTACCTCGAAACACGTGTCCAGGGATGGCACACGCCACGCATACTTGCATTCACACTCGAGCATAGGTGTATCCGCCGACGCTGACCTTCAGGGACCATTTTCATTGGGGGAACACGACTGGTAGGTGTAGCAGTGTGCGACCAATCTGGTTTAACTTTATATTCAGGCTCCCTTGAGCCGGTGGAGTCGACGGACTCATGGTTACGCACCTGCGCGCTACGAGAGGTACTAGACCTGATAACGATTTTAGCAGCTTACACAGCAACCCCACACATTTTCCTACTCCCTGCTGACGAGAGGCAACTACCTCGAAACACGTGTCCAGGGATGGCACACGCCACGCATACTTGCATTCACACTCGAGCATAGGTGTATCCGCCGACGCTGACCTTCAGGGACCATTTTCATTGGGGGAACACGACTGGTAGGTGTAGCAGTGTGCGACCAATCTGGTTTAACTTTATATTCAGGCTCCCTTGAGCCGGTGGAGTCGACGGACTCATGGTTACGCACCTGCGCGCTACGAGAGGTACTAGACCTGATAACGATTTTAGCAGCTTACACAGCAACCCCACACATTTTCCTACTCCCTGCTGACGAGAGGCAACTACCTCGAAACACGTGTCCAGGGATGGCACACGCCACGCATACTTGCATTCACACTCGAGCATAGGTGTATCCGCCGACGCTGACCTTCAGGGACCATTTTCATTGGGGGAACACGACTGGTAGGTGTAGCAGTGTGCGACCAATCTGGTTTAACTTTATATTCAGGCTCCCTTGAGCCGGTGGAGTCGACGGACTCATGGTTACGCACCTGCGCGCTACGAGAGGTACTAGACCTGATAACGATTTTAGCAGCTTACACAGCAACCCCACACATTTTCCTACTCCCTGCTGACGAGAGGCAACTACCTCGAAACACGTGTCCAGGGATGGCACACGCCACGCATACTTGCATTCACACTCGAGCATAGGTGTATCCGCCGACGCTGACCTTCAGGGACCATTTTCATTGGGGGAACACGACTGGTAGGTGTAGCAGTGTGCGACCAATCTGGTTTAACTTTATATTCAGGCTCCCTTGAGCCGGTGGAGTCGACGGACTCATGGTTACGCACCTGCGCGCTACGAGAGGTACTAGACCTGATAACGATTTTAGCAGCTTACACAGCAACCCCACACATTTTCCTACTCCCTGCTGACGAGAGGCAACTACCTCGAAACACGTGTCCAGGGATGGCACACGCCACGCATACTTGCATTCACACTCGAGCATAGGTGTATCCGCCGACGCTGACCTTCAGGGACCATTTTCATTGGGGGAACACGACTGGTAGGTGTAGCAGTGTGCGACCAATCTGGTTTAATTAAATGTGGGAGGGACCGAGGTGAACGGCTGGAAAATGGGGAATACTTGCTACAAAAGGGGAAGAGTTAAGGGAGCAGTGATAGGGGATTAAGGGACAGTTAAAGACCCACAAAAGAGAAAGCCCATTGCCATTCACAAACTGCAGATCTAAAGTTACTAATACTAAAAGGAAGCTAAAACAGTACTCTTAGACCTGGCACCATTGGCGTAGGTCTCCCTTCCATTTTTTGCTGTTGCCTCCTGTGTTTTTGCTATGTTTTTGCCGGTCTAGATGCTTTGGGCACTTTGCCACTGCTGTTCAGTGCCAAAGTGCAAGTGCTCCCTATTGTGAAGTGTTGTGTTGGATTAGTGACTCCATAATTGGCTTATTTGATTTATTTGTCAAACCCTAGTACAGTGCACCATGTGCGCCCAGGGCCTGTAAATCAAATGCTGCTGGTAGGATTGCAGCACTGGTTGTGCCACCCACAGAAGCAGCTTGTAAGATATGGCTCAGGCCTGCCATTGCAAAGCCTGTTTGCAGTCTGGGACTACCATGTCGACTTGGCAAGTGCACACACTTGCCAGTTCCTAAACCTTCCCTTTCCTACATATTAGTCACCCCTAAGGTAAGCCCAAGGGCAGGGTGCATTGTATGTAAAAAGTAGGACATGCCATGATGTGTGTGGCATGTCCTAGTAGTGAATTACAGCCAATTTCATTTTTCACTATTGCAAGGCTATCTGTTCCCATAGACCAGAATGGGCAGTTTGATTATAATATCTTCTAATCCTAACCGACCCTAGGAACAAGATAGGAAAATAAAGTTTAGTATGCCTGAACTCACAATGTTAAAATACATCCTTTTAGTGTGGGTGATTTTTACATTCTGTGATTGAAAATACCACTTTTAGAAAGAAGGTATTTTCTAGCCTAACCATCCAGCCTGCCTCTGCTAAGTTTGTGTATTTCATGTCTGTCTGGTTTATGAGTGACATGGGGCTGGAGAGGGCCTTGGCTCCAGCAATTTGATGGGTCAGGGCTGGGCTGAATAAGACCTGCATTGAATAGAGAGTAGGGGGAGGAGATTTCCTTTCACTGACCCGAGCACTCATGGAATAGAGAGTAGGGGGAGGAGTTTTCCTTTCAGCTACCTGGACCAGGTCTGCTTTCAACAATGCTGTCTCCATTTCCTGCCAGGAAGCTGCACCAGGGAGGACAGAACCGGTTTTGGCTGGGCACAGACACTCTCTGCCTTTAGAGGACAAAGGATTTTGCAGTATATATATTGGGGCCCAGACCCCAAGACTTTAAATCACTTCTGGGAATCAAGACGAACCCTTTGCCAAGGAGAAGAACCAGAGAAGCTGAAGGAAGATTACAGCCCCTGTGCTGTTGCTGTCTGGGGTTGGCCTGCAGTGGTTACTTTATTGCCAAGGAAAGGAAAAAAGGAACTTTGTGTGAACTTTTACTATCTTGAGGAAGATCTCCAAGGGCTTGAACTGAGCTTGCCTCCTGTTCTGAAGTCTCAGGGTCATAAAGACTTCACCACCAGCTCCCCCTGAATTTCCTTGATGGGAATTCTACCTGCAGAGAGGTGCCTGCTGTTGTTTTGGCCCTCTGAGAAGACTGCGTATCGCTGGGAGCTGGAAGTGCAACGCAACAAGGAAGAAGCGTGTCGCCGCCACAGCAGTTGCCGTCGCATCGCTAAAGAAGCGTGTCGCCGCTGCAGCTGTTCACCGTTGCATCGCCGAGGAAGTGCGTCGCATCACTGGTGAAGCGTGCCGCCGCCACAGAGGTTGCCGTCACATCACCGGAGAAGCCTGTCACAGGGCATGTCGCGGATCCAAAGTTCATGGATTACGCCGCATGGCCGTCAGGGCGTGCACGCATCGCATCCACGTTGTTGCATCACACCAACGACGCCATTTTGTCGCATTGCACCGGATCGTCTCATCGCATCGAGGCGCCATCTTGTCGCATCGTAACCGGAACACCCTAAGAAACCGACGCATCACCTCCTCTCCGGTAAGGAACTGACGCATCACCTCCCCTGCACTGCAGTAAGGAACCGACGTATCACCTCCCCTGAAGCAAGGAACCGACGCATCACCTTCCCTACGACCCTTTTGTTTGCATTGCGTGACGCATCCAAGGTACTTTGAGAGTAAACTGTCGCTTTTACCATCTACATTGAACTAAGCTATTTCTACCATTTTAAAGACTTATTTTTGATTACAGTATTGTGGATTTTTGTCGTTTGGCCTTGTGTTAAGTCTAGTAAAGATTACTTATTTTTCTAAACTGGTGTGGTGTCCATTTGTAGTGTTTTTACTGTATGAGTTCACAAATGCTTTACACACTGCCTGTCTGCTCGTGCCAAGCTACCAAGGGGGTGAGCAGGGGTTATCCAGGAGTTTAACCCCCTTTCCCTGATTAGATGCAAGGGTCTCAACTTGGTCAAAGGTACCTACCTCTGCCAACTAGAGACCCTCCATTTTTAACAAGTAGTGAATATAGTCCAGATCAGACCTGGAGTATATCCAACACCATCCATGCCCACTAGCAGGTACTGGAACACCCTCCCAACAAATAACTGTAGAAACATTTTGTCAAATAAAGCCACATTTATTTCTTTGATTAATATCCAATTATCAACAGAAGAGTGCACCAGTTTATCGCCATGCAACAGTCATCGATGGTAAGACAAAGTGTGGCAAGGGTTTTTTTTGTCAACTTCCCTTGTGTGCTAGGTGCCAGTGACTACATCTACGTGGCACTTCAGCCCCCTCACCACATAGCACATCTTTTTCGCAACAGCCACAACTTGCACGCCATCAGTGTGCAGGCTGTCTGCAATGCTATGAGCTGCTTCACTGATGTGTATGCTGTCTTTCCTGGAAGCACACTCAAAAGCTACTTCTTCCAAAAGTCACCTCTGGTTGCTGGTGATTTCAGGAACATGTGGCTTTTTAGTCAGTAACAACACCTCTCACTGGGGCCACACGTGCATCTGGGGGTAGCATGACAAACATAATAATAATCACTACATCACAATACACACACATTACCCTGAAACAGACTGCATGTATGTAGGCATGATGTATTACAATTAAAACAGAGGCCCCTTTGTAACAAAAAATCACTTTTGTTGGCTGTAGGTGATGTTGGGTATGCTTCCTCTCTCCACATCTCCTCACACCTTACTGGCATCCAACCAAAGTATCTCAACAGAGGTACAATAGGGTACACAAATGTACATGAGCTAATATTGCATGCACTTTTCAGTTTTGGGATCCTCAAGTTGTAATTCAGAGGTCTTGACCATACAACGGGGCTGGGGGATGCTGGTGTACTTTCAAGAAGTTGTGTGAATGATTGGACTAGGCTGTTGTGTTTTGTGCAACATCACCATGCAACCAAGCTTAAACATTGACCCCGAAACCAATCTACGCCCACATCCAGGGATGCACATGGTGAGAATGAGAACAGAGGTCAGGGTATGCAGGTGGGAACAGAAGGAAGATGGCGGACTAGAGCCGCCGCATCTCACAGCTCACGGCTCTAGCTCCCAAATGACCCGACTCGTCCATATGCGCTCGCATCTATATTTCATCTATGTTTCACGGACAAACTGATTTGATGCGGTGCTGGTAATATTTCTGCTAAATACGGACCCCCCGGAGTACTCACGTTTGTTCTCCTCTGCTCTCCTGCTCCGACTGGCTTTTCGCGGATTTACCAGCTGGTCTTCGGCTGGTCCCCGGCTTGCTCTCATGCTCATCCTGAGCGGAAAGGTCTTTCAGGCTGTGAGAACTGATTTCGTACCACCTACGCTCCTACAGCAGCGGTAACGGCAGCGGCTCCTGCTCCTTGGCATCTGCGATCTGCTGGTCACGTCTGAATATGGTGCCACCGAGGAACGCAACGAAAGGTGCGCGGGCTGCTCGGCTCGCAGGGGCCCAAACTTCTGCATTACCTGAAGAAGACGCCGAAATCAGGGGTAAAGCCATACTTTCTAAGACTAGTAAGACAACAGTTCGATGCATGGGAGCTGGTAAGACGGCGCTGCCGTTGGAAGAAGGGGGGCTACGTGCTGCTACAACGGATACTATCGCCCTCGCTGAGCTACTTGGTAGCTCCAATGCTAGTACTACCAGTGAAAATGAAAGAGACACAGGAAACAGCGCACCTTTGATAGATTGCGGGAGAGGGGAGAAAACGTCTCTGCTTCAACGTGAAGGATGCTCTGACTTACAAACTGGCATAGTAAACTATAATGAGGAGAAGCAATCTATTTATGATTTTCTCGCTAGTAGTGGGGCTAATAATACTCAAAGTAATTGCGAAGGTGACTGTGCCAGCCCGCAGGATATCACCCAATCTAGTGAAGTATTCAGCCCGGAGCTCAACCAAGCAGGCTTGCTTATTAAAGGCAATAAAGCTTTAAGCGCTAAATTACCTAATAGCTCTGAGCAAACTGAACCTAGAAACCGGAGCAGTAATGGATTAGCTTCAGCCTCAGCTTTAACCTTAGTCTCGGTATTACCCCAGCAAGTAACTAACATCCGACAGCAGTTAATAGCTTCCCCAGAAGAAGAACACATGCCATTAGACGACCAACAAATAGCGTCAGACAAAATTCATAATATATTTAGCCAAAAGAAAAAAGTTAAAATCACTAAAACTATTAACAAATATAGGAAATCTAGCGATCTACAGGATAGAACTGGGCGTATAAGTGCTGGCTCCTCCCGTGGTTTAGAAAGTAGCCCGTTAAGGAAATGGGTACAAGCCAAGGGGGACGTTTGTGCTATGATTTCACGTCTGTCTGCTACTTGCTCAACTAGACCTCAAACTATTGCAAATTGTAGTCCTGAAAGTGGTTGCATAGACAGCAATGATCAAGCCCCCTCGGCTCAGGAAGCCCGCGTCAGCAACCCTCAGCCATTGATAATGGCAAGTACAGAAGCGATAGTAGCTAATGACAGCAATCTGACCACAGGGGTAGAGCCCTCTTTAGCTATAATTTTACAATCTTTACAAGAGCAGCGTGGGGAGGCACAGGCACACTACGCACAAGTTAGGGCGGATTATTTCAATATTAAGCTATCACTTGATGAGGTTACAAACACAGTAGATAATGTTGCCAAAGAGGTGAAGGAATTACAAGGTAGAGTTGCTGAGGTGGAGGAGACAGTTACAACTGTGGCACAGGTCGCTCAGACACATGAACAGCAAATCCATACTTGCTTTGCTAAGATCGAAGGTTTGGAAAATAGGCAAAGGCGCAATAATCTAAGGCTGTTTGGGATACCTGAGGGAAAGGAGGGATCGGATCCTCGAGGCTTCGTTGTTCAACTCCTTCAGAAGGCCTTCCCTGACCTATCAGATTGGGACTGGGATTGTCAAGTGCAGAGAGCTCACCGATTTCCTTTTTCTATGCAAAGAACCAATGCTCGATACCCTCGCCCCATTCTGATCTTTTTTGGAAACTTTTTGCTGAGACAAGCGCTATCTTTTAAGGCGTGCCCTAATGCCCCGAAGGACGTGGATTCTCTGTCAATTTTCTTTAGGTCTGACTTAAGTCAAGCAACTATGGAAAGGAGATGGAAACTGCGCCAATTAATTGACCCACTTAAGCCTGGCAATGCGTGGTGTTTCTGCAAGACCCGGCTAAGCTGAAAGTTGTTAAAGACGGAAAGTCTTTTTTTTTTCTGTCAGCTATAGAAGCTAAGAAGGCATTGGCAAAGTGGCAAACTACATACTGTACCGGTGCTAAATAAGGGCTTTGAGATCCGGGGGACTACTCCTATTCCCTACTCCCTATTCCCTATTCCCTATTCTTGAAATTCTAGTTTCAGAATAATGATTTAGGATTTGAGACTTGTTCCCAGTAAGTTTTTGCTTTTCAAGATGCTTTTTTAAGATGGCATTTATGTTCAATCACTTTCTGATTTGCTTTGAGTTCTCTTTTTCTTTCTGAAACGGGCTAACAGTGTTAACAAGGGGGGGGGGGGAGTGAAAAAAGGGAAAAAAGGGAAAGGAAACGGGAAGAAGGGGGGGAAGGGGGGGGAAAGAAGAAGGGGGAAAAAAAGAAAAGAAAAAAAAGGGAAAAAGAAGAGGAGAGGGGGGAAGGGGAAAAAGGAAAAGGGAAAAAAAAGGAGGGGGGTAAAATTCTGTGTCTCTTTTTTTTTCTCTCTTTGGGCTAAGGGGGGTCGTGAAGGGTTGAGCCTGGGCTAGTGGAGATGATAGCTGCCATACCAACGGCAGCTGTTCAGGGGGGGATGATTCCTTCTGTGGGAAATAGAAAGTATGGTCTTGAAGAAGACAGAGTAGTGTGTCTGAGTGGTGGGTGGGTATTAAAAAAAAAAAGGGGAGAAAAGTCAGAAAGAAGAGTGTTATTATTGATTATTTTGATATGGATATGGGAGAGTGGTATGATTTTTTTCTTTTTTTTCTTTTCTTATTTTCGGCGCAGCGTTTTCTATTAAATAGATATGGCATTAATTAGATGCCTAGCTTGGAATGTTGCTGGCTTGAATGCAAGGTCTAAAAGGCAATTAGTTCGGGAAGAGTTTAAGACATACAAGCCCCACGTAGCACTCTTGACGGAAACACACTTAGCCTATAAAGATCGTCGACTTTTGGAACATTTTGGGCTAGAGATAGTCGTATGTACTTCTCAAAGCATATCGATTAGAGGAACGGCTATTTTAGTGTCAAAATCACTGCCTTGTCAGGTTCGTAAAGTTTTAGAAGATCAAAGAGGGAGGTGGGCCATTGCTCAAATAGAAATTAATGGTGCTTGCTATGTTTTTTGTGTTTTATATGGCCCGAATACTGATGATCCTAATATATTTGATAATCTGTGTCTAGAGTTAGCTGCCTGGCAAGGGGAATTGATATTGATGGGTGACTTTAATTGTGTTATCTCTTATGGGATAGACTCTACCAGCCAACCTCTAGTTTCAAGAATGGCGAAGGTGAGAGCTTCTATCTTGGAACTGGCTAGATTGTATTCTTTAAAGGATGTGTGGCGTACTCTATACTCAAATAAACCAGGCTATACGTATTATTCAGCACCACATCGTCAATATTCAAGAATAGATATGGCCTGGGTTTCAGAAACCTTATTGCCACTCGCAGATATGGAGATATGTCCCAAAATGACCTCTGATCATAATCCCATAATTTTTTCTTTTTATGCAAAACATCCTACTAAAACTGCTCGAACCTTTACGTTTCCTAAGCATCTGGCAACGAATGAAGAGTTTGGGATTTGTATTGGGAAACAAATCTCTGACTTCTTCATAGATAATATTGGTTCTTCTTCATTCTTGATTGTATGGGATGCAATGAAAGCTTATATTAGGGGAGCTATTCAGCAGTTTATACATCAGCAGAATAGACAATTGAGTGGTCAAATTAAGGATGCTTTTCAAAAGCTTACTAGGGCCGAAGTAGAACATGCTGATGCAGTTTAGTATCAAATGGCAGAGCAAGACCACCTGTATCGTCTTCTCTTGGAGCAGAAGGCTATTGTCAATAGTTTTCTAATGGAAAAAGCAGCGGCCTTCTATATGAGACATAAGACATTACAATATGAGTATGGGGACAGGATTGGGAAAGTTCTGGCCTATCAAATTAGGGATAACCAACAAAAGACTAAGATCAAGGCTATAAAAGGGGAAGGTGGTGTTCTCTTTAAGGATCCCGTGGAGATAGTTATTCAATTCTCTATTTTCTATCAACAATTATACTCTCTAGAAATAGGCCAGGATTTGACTGATCCATCTGATATGATGAATTACTTATATCAGAGCAACCTTCAGTTTCTGACGGAGGAAGATGCAACCTCCTTAGAACAAGAGGTTACAGAAGAAGAGGTTCTGAATGCAATAGAAGTGCTTACATTAGGCAAAGCTGCAGGAGATGATGCTCTTCCAGCGGAGTTCTACAAACGTTTTAAAAATCTCTTAGCTCCTGCACTGTGCAACGTCATATCTCAAATTGCTAGCTCGGGTCAAGTACCTGCCTCTTGGAATATTGCTAATATCGTCTTTTTCTTAAAAAAAGGCAAAGATCCTGAAGAACGAGCCTCGTATCGCCCAATCTCTTTGATTAATACAGACGCAAAGGTGTTTGCCAAGATATTGGCCACCCGGTTAGCTCCAATGATGACAAATTTGGTTTCTCCTCAGCAACATGGGTTTATTTCTGGAAGAGATACAACTGCCCATGTTAATACAACAATAGCTGCCTTTGATGCTGCTGAGAAGCTAAAAATCGAACTTGGCATGATTTTATTGGATGCGGAAAAAGCATTTGACCGGGTGGCCTGGGACTATCTTTGGGCGACACTTTTGGCAAGTGGGGTTAAAGAAAATTTTCTAAAATTAATAACTGCTATGTATAAAGATCCGAAAGCTAAATTGCTTTATTTTAATATCAACACTAATCCTTTCCCTATAAGGCGTGGTACGAGGCAGGGTTGCCCTCTCTCACCTCTTCTATTTGCTCTCTATATTGAGCCATTTATTCGAACACTATTGGCTAATAAAGCAATCTCCCCGCTGAACATTGAGCACCGTCTCCTTAAACTGACGGCATATGCCGACGACATAGCTATGTTTACTACAAAACCCAAGGAGACTATAGAACAAATAACTATGGAGGCAAAAAAGTTTGGTCAATTCTCTGGCTATAAGTTGATCCGCAGCAAAACTCAAGTTTTGCTTAATTTTCAATCGCATGATCTGATTGAAGGCGTCTGTGAGAAGGCTACTTATTTAGAGGTCCAAATTTCCTCTAATATTAAGTTAATACACTCGCTGAATTATGTTTTTTTACTAAGTAAAGTTGAAAAACAATTAAAAGCATACCTCTGAGCATCTTGGGTAGATGTAATGTTATTAAAATAATATTCTCCCTAAATTTCTTTATTTGGTTAGGTCGATTCTAGGCCTGGGCTAAAATTTCGTTCCGTTCGCGGAAATTGCGATAATTTGACATTTTCGCGTTCCGCGGAAAGCGCGAAAATGTCAAAATTTCCGCATTCCGCAGCTTGGCGATAATTTGTTTCTTGCTCGCGCTGTAAAATAATACATTCTCGCGCGATCGCCTTACCTGAATCCCTGCGTTCGCCGACAAGTTTTCTTGATCCGGTCGCGTTCTCCATGAGATGTTGTATTGTTTTTAGCCATTTGCGCTGTCTCGCGACAGTTCGCGCCCGCAGTGACGTCATGCGTCGCGCGATCACGTCTTTCTTCTCGCGATCATGCACCGCGAGACAACTGAAAACAAGATGGCCGCGCCCGCGAGCAACCACATGGGTAAGTTGGCGAGCCGCAACCATGCAGAAAATCTCGCGAACATGCGGGAAAAAAACTTCCGCATCTTCGCGATATTTCCGCGTGTTTGCGATAATTTTTAACATTTTTGCGATAATTTGCGAAAGTGCATTTCGCAAATTCCGCCCACCCCTAGTCGATTCCATTACGTTTTCCGAGTGCCTTCTTTAAAAAATTAGATGGAATTTTTAGTGGTTTTATTTGGGGATACCGGAAGGCAAGAAGGGCTATAGCATTAATGAAATTTCCTTATAATCAGGGAGGGCTAGATCTACCTGATCCTAAATCTTATTATCTCTCAGCTTTTGTAGACCGTTTACGGAGTTTTCTACATCCCGAACTGGTGGAGTATTGGCATTGGTTGCTTTTAGGGGCCGAAAGCAAATTATTTCTCTATCGTATTAACGATCCTAATTATTTCAAGCGCGTTAAGTTTAAGACGATACGGGACTTGGTCTATATATGGAAAAATATTGAATCCCGACTCTCGTCAGCTCAGTGGCTCAAGGCCCTTGAGCCACTGAGCTGGCGAGCTCTTGGCGATGCACCTGTGCTCCAGAGAGAGGTACTGAGAGACTATGGCAGCCTTTCCAGCAACCCCAGAAGGAATTTTCGTTTTTTATCTCTAGTGAAGACGGATAATATCCAGAAGCACATGTGTCTAGAGATTCACAGCACTAACCTGCACCAACTTTGGTGAACCACTACAGCTAAAATTCAAGTAAGAAATCACTGTGAACTGCATTTACCACAATGCTAAGGGGCGAACTGTGCTGGGAGGTGAGGCAGTGTGCTCCCATCCCCCATTTGTTTGAAAAGGCTCCCTTGAGCCACTGAGCTGACGAGCTCTTGGCAATGCACCTGTGCTCCAGAGAGAGGTACTGAGACCTGAGAGACTATGGCAGCCTTTCCAGCAACCCCAGAAGGAATTTTCGTTTTTTATCTCTACTGAAGACGGATAATATCCAGAAACACATGTGTCTAGAGATTCACAGCACTAACCTGCACCAACTTTGGTGAACCACTACAGCTAAAATTCAAGTGAGAAATCATTGTGAACTGCATTTACCACAATGCTAAGGGGCGAACTGTGCTGGGAGGTGAGGCAGTGTGCTCCCATCCCCCATTTGTTTGAAAAGGCTCCCTTGAGCCACTGAGCTGACGAGCACTTGGCGATGCACCTGTGCGCCAGAGAGAGGTACTGAGACCTGAGAGACTATGGCAGCCTTTCCAGCAACCCCAGAAGGAATTTTCGTTTTTTATCTCTACTGAAGACGGATAATATCCAGAAACACATGTGTCTAGAGATTCACAGCACTAACCTGCACCAACTTTGGTGAACCACTACAGCTAAAATTCAAGTAAGAAATCACTGTGAACTGCATTTACCACAATGCTAAGGGTTGAACTGTGCTGGGAGGTGAGGCAGTGTGCTCCCATCCCCCATTTGTTTGAAAAGGCTCCCTTGAGCCACTGAGCTGACGAGCTCTTGGCGATGCACCTGTGCGCCAGAGAGAGGTACTGAGACCTGAGAGACTATGGCAGCCTTTCCAGCAACCCCAGAAGGAATTTTCGTTTTTTATCTCTACAGAAGACGGATAATATCCAGAAACACATGTGTCTAGAGATTCACAGCACTAACCTGCACCAACTTTGGTGAACCACTACAGCTAAAATTCAAGTAAGAAATCACTGTGAACTGCATTTACCACAATGCTAAGGGGCGAACTGTGCTGGGAGGTGAGGCAGTGTGCTCCCATCCCCCATAGGTTTTAAATTCATTACAGTTTAAAGATCAATTATGAATAAAACATACAATACACTTTCCTATGTTGTAAATGCAACAAAACATATTCAACACTGATGCAAGTTTGATAGAATAAACATGTTTTTTTTTCTCGTGTTACACCGTCTATTCAATGCTGGTGGGGAGCATGATTGAGACTGTGCTTGAAATGTCGGTGAGTGAGTTGGTGATGGTTGAGTTGGTGGTAATGGAGGTGAGGTGGTGGAAGTGTTATAGGTGGTTCAGATGGAGTTGGCAGAGGCGTGGGGATGGCAATTGTTGTGTCCCTCTTACATTGAAATGCATCTGTAAAGTCTCCTGTATGCGTTGGCCTTACAGGTTGACACTGGCTTTTTTGCCTCTTGCCCCCATCCTCTTCCTGGCCAAGGCTTGGCGCATTGCACTCTCTTCCCTTAAATTTTAAGATGGTCTTGGTGCATCTTTGTCATGTCTTGGTAATATTTTGCAACATTATCTGAGCCACTGGTACGCCTAACCGGTATCTAAGGGAGTACTTGAAGGAAGGCAGCTATCGAACTGAGAGTATCCCCCACAGTAACTGTTAAAACTGACCCTCCCAGTGAGCAGCAATAGCCCTTGCAACTCCTCTACATGCATGGCCATCTGACATGGCCAGCATGTTGTACAGCATGGAGATGGGTGGATTCTGGGAGGTGGTGGGGGGTTCATGAATGGGGACACCTGCTCCTCTCCACCACATTAGTGCTGTCTGGTCTGGAAGATGTAGCCCATATAGCAGGTGGAGTGAATTTAGTAGATTGAGGAGAAGACAGCTTTCTTGAGGGGATGTAATGGAGACAGAATTCAGCTGGCACTCCAGGAACACTTTCAGCCAACTGGGTCCTGGACAACTTTTCCAGCATTCTCCTCCTCTTATGGTGCCACATTTTTTATATCCTCCTCCCTCAATGCATTCCCAGAGACTGTGACCTCCTGCCATAAGACTGCTTTCTGGATTCCACTGAAGTTGAATGGAAGCAGCTCATGTAGCTGTTTGTATTAATTAACTACTTAATACAAGAGCTGTCTCCTCAGTAAAATATGTCTTCCTGTTCAAGTGGTTGGCGGTTTGCATGGGTCTGCCGGAAGGCGTGGGCTCCAGGAATGATGAGGAGGCAACAACCAGATCATATGGTAAGGTTAGTATTTATGTTTTTGCAATGGAATGTGTCAGGTGTGTCTAATATTCTTTTTTGTGTGTCAAGCTTTCCTATGCACTTAAATGCGGAGGTCTTTTTGCTGACTGGTGGAGTTCCCTGCTCTGGGTTCGGAGATTCCACCTTGAGTACAGCAGTCCCGCCACACATAAAATATAATTGTAAATTACTTGAAATAACTATAGTCATAATTTATGATTATTCTGAAGACACCCCCTAAACTGAGGGGGTTGAGATATGTAAGTCTACACTTTTGAGTAACTTTACACTTGGAAATGGTGAATAGCTAAAAGTAGTAAAGTTACTGAAAAGTGTATAAGTAAAGTTACACAGGGAACTTATTCAAAGGTGTAACTTTGCTTTGCGAATAGCCTCGAGAACAGTCAGCAGATAAATGTGACTGATGAAGTAGAGCATTTCAAACTTGGGATCCAAGGATCCTGAACAGAGACATAGCATTGTTGGTGCACTCGGTTCAGTGGGTTCTGGGTCCAGTGGAAGGAGGGCCACAAAGTCCTGGCAATGGCTGCTACTTTAGTCTTCTGATGGCAGCTCTTGCAGGCACATCATGTGTATCTTGTTGCTCTCACAGCCACTGCAGTAACTCCAAGCCCTCTTCCAACGGCTCTAAACTTCAGATTGCAGAGATGTAAGGTGCAGTGCATTGCACCCAGGGCACAGCACAGCAGATCTAAACCTGCTGCATATAATTTGTTTAAGGCTCTGATGCATCTACCTTGTTATTGCCCATGTCCTTGTATGCTGAGCAGCTGAGTGAAGGGCCTGCATTGTGCTTGCTCACATTTAAAAATGTAGAGCATGGTGCTCGTACTGGTTGCTAAGTGTGTACCTTGCTATTAAAAAAAGAATGTTAATAAATTAAGTACACTTTGAGAACATTTTTGCATATCTCTTAGCTTAGTAAAGGAGCTTCATGGGACTGCAAATGTCTGTTGTCACCTTTGCCCAATTCAGTAGTACTCATTTTATAGTGATTGGCAGGATGAAAGCCTCTGCCAGCTCTTTTGGCTTTTGAATATGTGACCTCCTAGTTGTAAAAGTATCTCTAAAGCCCTCTTAGCTGCCTTACCAGCAATCTTTAAAGCCTCTATTGAGATACAATTATAAAACAAAAAATCCACTATATTGAAGTAATGTGATTAAGAAATTATTTTTATTTGTACATAGTGTAGTACAGGGTATTCAATGTAATTCCCTAAGTGTATAGTTATAGAAATACATTCTATAGCCTGTAGGAAAGTGACCCCTGCTCTTCACTTTAATTATTTTAAATGTTATATTTCAGGAGTTATTGCTTGATTGTAATATTCCTTAACTCAATATTCTGTTATGTGTAATAAACCTCTGATTAGAAGTTATCCGCAGCAAAATTCCTGGGTGGAATTTCGCTCTGCACAATTATTGTGGACTGGTGTTCCTGTACCCAGATGTCATGGGTGCGGGAACACTAGAACCGATTTCCTTAACGGTATGCAAGGCAAACCATGAATCAACCTGCCTGTCATGTGTTATTGTTCATAGAAATATACAGCTTATTTTTCCTTGTTCCATTGGCAAAGTGGCAAACAATGGAGCATGATAGAGGGTATGAGGAATGGTGTGTTTTCAGGGTTTTCCAGGTTTGTATTTTCTGAACCATGACTGAACTTGTACTGATTTTCCTGTGAACTTTTATGATACTTTTATGATCCGCTTCATTCACCTGCCATGCATCCATTTGGCACTGTGCATGGTCTTTGGCCGTGTGTGGCATGGGTTGGCCACAAGGTCTGGCCTTCAGCGCAAGCTGCTTTTGTCTTGCACAAGTTTTGATAACCCAACCAGCAGCAGGCAGCTACCCCCAACTGTGCACATCTTTCAGGCTGCCAGGGGTGGAGCAGGTACCTTTTTGTGTGGTTTTGAACCCATGCAGAATGATGGGTCTTTGTTGGGCCTTTGCCAGGTTCACAAACCAATTCCAAGGTCTGTAAACCTAGCAGAGGGACCAACAATGGCGCAAGAGCCCCTGCCAGGAGTTTGTGGATCACGAGGAAGGGTTTCTGAACCTCAAAGTGTCTCTTTGGGTTCACAAACTCAACTCAGTCTCGGGTTTGCAAACCTCGCCATATCAAGGTTGACACACTTGGTCTGTATCATGCAGAGGTCGTCCTAGTGCTGGGCTCCTGTTGCCTGTCTCTGTGTCAGCACAGTCTTACAAATATATAAAGATTGTTTTTTCATAGATGATGAATCTATTTTCTCCACCATGTGTCAGGGCAGTGAATTTGGGTGGTGTAAATACACACTGCAGCATTTTTTTTTAAAACATATTTTATTGATTTTATAATTAGAAAATAAACACGATAGTAGTACGCCAATATGCTCATTACATATGTATTATTAGTTTCCAAACATTCAAACCCACACCCCCCTGATAGTAACAACTATCCAAAACTCCAACCCTTCCCTCCTGACTCAATTTTCAGTGTATCCTAATCTGATTGTCAACCAAGAAATAGTATTTTTTATTTATTTATTTATTTAATGCGATTTTATATAGCTCGAACATTACCCAAAGGTGTCAGAGCGCTTTACAAAAGAACCAGTTGCGTTACATAAGGACTTTGGATTACATGAGTTACCTAAAAGTTACAAACAGAAAAATTTGCAAATGTACAAGTTGTAAAGTCACTCAAGGAAGAGATATAAACAGAGAAAAATTGCAAATGTACATGTTGTAAAGTCACTCAAGGAAGAGATATAAACAGAGAAAAATTGCAAATGTACATGTTGTAAAGTCACTCAAGGAAGAGGTTTAAACTCTAAAAATACATAGGAATGGTAGTAAGTACAAAGGTCTACTACATATACTAGTGATTAGAGTTCTATATATAAAAATAGTAAATTCACTATTACATAGCAACATAAAAAAAAAACATTACACAGTTTCATGCCACAAGATAGGTGGGGTAAAGAGCGGGGTAGCCGGGGTAAGCGGGGGAAAGTAAAAGGGTCGGAATGAGGAGCGGAGCCGGAGGAACAGGCAAGGGTGAAAAAAGAAACTTAAAGGGAAACCAAAAGTTGGGGTGAATGTCAGCAAAACCGGTTGGAGACCTGCAAACAAAAAGACCAAAGTCGGGTTCAGATTTTGCATCAAATCATTTTGGACAAGGAAAGGGTTATAGTACTCTACATACAGTCTGCATTTCAATGTACAGTATTTATAAATATGTCCTACTATTACCATGCTGGCGATCAATATACATTGGGGTCCAGATACCAGCAACAGGACAATCATAGTTATCGTTTAGTCTAAAGACTGTTCAACCAAAATGAATTGTTCCAACAACATGTCCCACTCCATTGAAATTTGGTGTTTCCTAAGCCCTCTATGTTCTTCCCTTCTTATCTCCATACTTTCAACCCTACCCCATCGTACTACTTCACCATGCTAAAATAATGCAGTCGGGGGTTGTATAGATTTGCAGCACATTGGTATAGCTCTTTTTGCCAAAATTAATAATATATTGGCAAATTGAGCCTGAGTTCCACACCGCAGCCTTCATATAACATTCATCTTTCCATGCCACAGATGCGCCTTAGGCACAAATTTCAATTGATCTGTAGACAAGTTAAAAATTCCATATTAGGAGTTATTTTCTTTAGCACATTTAAGAGCAAAAGGATAGGCCCTTTCCTTCTGTTTAGCACTGGTACAGTCCGCAGAGCCCTAAACATGGCATGGCGGCAGGAACAAATGATGTTGAACGAGCACCGCACAGTTTGGGGATTGGGGTGGAGACATGGGAGAGGCGAGGGTTATCTATGCTGTCATTAGGGCCCAAGGCTGCCTTGCTATGCCACTGACCATGAAGGACAGCAAGCTTTCTCAAACTGAGAAAATTTAAGCAAAGAACAAGATCCAGATCTTAAAGAGTGTAAGGAGAGTAAGAAACAATAAGATCAGACGTAAACTTTGGGCCTGTGGGAATAAAGGCCCGCTGCATAAGTTAGAGCACCTTGAAGTTGATCCACCGCTTAATCATAAGTCCGTACAGGGAACAGGCGCGCATCGGACAGGTCTGAGACGCAGGAATACTGACCGCCAGGTCCTGGACACATAGTCGTTTTTTCGCACTTGATTCTCAGGAAGGCTGAGGCACACTGCACTTCCGTAGCCCAATAGTTCCATTTATTTAAATAGCATACATATATAAGATGAAGTACCTGGGTTCAGGTTGTGAACTCTGAAATAAAGGAAGCACTATCTAGCACCTGCAGTACTGAGTGAGGGTAAAGGCAAGATGGGTGAGTACCACTGCTGAACACATTTATGCAAATTCAAAGCGGGAAAGATTCCAAGCATGTATCACTATAACTTTGAAAAACAGAACAGACTCCCTGAATGGAAATGGGCAGTCCGCTGAGGGCCACGTGCATGCTTTCAGCGTTCTATTTATTTTGACGAGACTTATTTTCCCGTTTGTCAAAGGACTCAGTCAATTACATTCAGAGGTTTGTATCAAGCGCGGCCAAACAAGGAAACTGTGAATGTACCTACTAGATTAATGTAGTCTTTCATAATGAGGTTATTGCACACGTCATTAGATTCGTCGCCTTGCGCAAGACAAATAACCCCCCCCGTGGAGAGTGGGGGTAGTGGAGGTTGAGGGGTCTCCTTGCCTTCTCGAAAAACCGATGGAAACCACCGGAGGTCCACACCCAGAATAAGTGAATATTTTGCATGATTCACGTCTTTTTTGTCTGGCTTGGGCCCTGCGTGATGCCCATACGTGGTTCCACCGGGGAAAATATGGTACGCCCCGCTCCTGGTAATGCGTGCACATCGTGTTCTGTGACGAAAGTGCATAAAAATAACGTTGTAAATAAACAGACGCAGGGATTCTGAGTCACTTCAAACCGACCTCAAACCCCCCACCCCCTTCTACCGTGTCAGACAACTAGCAGCAGCGCGCGGGCAGACTGAATCCAAGCCGCGATGTTACTTCAGCATAAACAGAGGCTGCACGCTCTTTAAATTAGCATTGGGCAGATGTGTTCCAGTGTTGATATTAAAATGCCCTAAACCCGTGATCGGAGTAGGATACGATATTGCGCAATGTCGCTTCTTTTTTCTGTGGCGAGTTAGCGACAGCTTGTGCTGTAAGAGCAGTTGTCGATTTATTTTGCAGCGCGAGGTAACGGAAATGCTCATGCTTCACTCACTCACGTTTCACTAAATGACAATTAGATGAATTACGAATACAAAACACGTGTTAATATGCACACTAGTGTTTCTGTGGACGGACATCTATCTATTTTGCTTTCGTTTCAATATATATAGTCATACATGTATTGCCTTCCTTGATAAGGCTCGTGTTTCACTAGGAATTACGAAATTGGAAACCTAGGCACCAGCTTTTATTGCGCAAGAACTGCACTCCACGCTGTTACTTGAAGCGTAAAAGGCCATTTTATTAGGACAGGGTTGCAATCATTTAGACTTTATTCGACAGTACATAAATGCACTAAGTATACTTTCCCCATCACATACCGACTCATTCTCCTTTCATCCATTCTCAAAACCATCTCACCTGTTAAGACTCCTCCCCCATTCACTCGGTGACCTCCTTCCTCTCCCCATTCTCACCTTCACTTGCCCTCCAAGCATCCTCTGTTGAATTTCCTTCATTGGTCATTGCTTCCCGTGCCCGCTATCAGTCACCTGTGTACCGTTCTCCCCCCCCTGAGGGGTGGATCCGCCCGTATGTGACTCCCCACCCCTCCAAAGTACCGTGACGCCTTTACTCTGCAACCTGCCGTAAACTGGCACGCTCAGCCCAAAATATATCCCAACCCTTCGCTTAACGTCTGTAGGGTGGGTTGGCGGACAAACTTTATTCTCCACCCGGTGGTGCTCAGGTGTCAGGAAGAGGCCGGATCCTCCTCTCCTGACACCTTATATACCCTCCCAACTCCCGCCCCCTCCTTCACTCCTATGATCCCACCCCCACCTTGTCCTTCCGGTCGTTGCCCGAATCCCCCGAGGAAAGACTGGTCTGCGACCTTCACTTCCCCCGGGGGACGTCATTCAAGGAAGAAGAGGAGATTGCAACCTAAAAAAGAACAGACCTTGACCTACAAACATCGTCCTCACGACGGGATAGGAGTACGTTGAGCCGCGTTCGCATAGGAACATCTAAGTGCCGAAATCCCGGCAAAGTAGTAGGGGGCTTATTTACAAGCCCCTCGCACCGCCGGTGCTTCCCTTTTAACATGGAAAAAGTGACATACCGGCGGCGCAAGGGGCTTACATTTCTAACCTATGCGAGAATCTCCGCATGAATGGTATTCACCATTTCAGGGCAGAGAAATCTGTCCAATGGTAGGATTATGAGTCTCAACCTCCTTACATGAGGTGGTGGAGACTCTGACGACTGAAATTATGGCCATTACTAGCTACTTTACAGTCAGATTTCAGGCTCACTCGGTACTCCTAGAGGTGAAGATCTTTGCCTATGCTATGGAAAACTTTGAATGGAAGAGGATAGGAAATACTATTTACCTGCCTTAAATCACAAACACTCACACGGACACACACATGCACACACACACACATTTCGCAAAAGTTAATCCTACAAGCACATACATTCAGCACACACCATAGGCTCTGTCTTTTCCTTAGGCTGTGTGATTTTTTGGACACCACACTACAGCTTCAGCCTTCAGGATACGGGCAACCCTACTCTAGAGGAAGAGGGAATTTACAGAGCTTGCTGTTCCCTTTGTTGTGGATCACTGCAGGGGAACTATATGGAATGCCTCCATGCACCCTCGGTGGAGCCCAGAAGACGTCTATGTAGCAGGAGTTTCAACACTTTGCCCATGCACTGGGAGTGGAGGTATGCACTGTGGGGACCTGAGAAAAAAGTGACAAAGAAGCTGGAAAAGGGACTTTTTTCCAGGATACAGATGGTCTAGGCTCTTTTTGGAAATGGTCCCAGAGCCCGTCTCACGCCCCTCGATGCACATATCCTCTCTATCATGCACCCATACCTGCTACATGACCTGCCTTTTTGGGAAATCATAATGTAAGGCCAGGTGAGAACAAAACACCTCTATCTTTCACAGTGCTTGAAATGGAAAAATAGAAGTGCTGGAACTCTGTACCAGGGCACCTGGTTGTTTCTGAAAAGTGCCGGTACTCTCCAATTAAAAGTATTACGTCTCTCTTGAGAAGTGCGGGTACTCTCCCTTTCAAAATAAAAAAGTGCCGGTATTCAGTACGGGACAGTACAAGCCCATTTGAAGCGCTGATCTTTCCTGTAAATTACAACTCCGCACTCATGTCACATTGTCCTCCAGTCACAGACACATACACATCCGACACATGTAACTCCTAAGCAGCTATAATTCTCCTCACACTTTAGAGAGTAAACTATTTATAATAATCTCACTCTCTAACTTTCTTTCATACAGTCGGCTAGCTAGCAAGTGCACTGGTAGGAGCAGCTGGAGAAGAAGTAGCCCCTCCTGTGGCAGGATGGCAATCTTGCCCACAGTCTATATAGATATACACATCCCTACTATCCACACAATTTTGTCATACTACTGTTAATGTCCCTTCTCCACCTGCGACCATCACCACCTCTTCTACTTCAACAAGTGCGCAGACATGCGGACTGGCCACAGGCAGCAAACGGATGGCTGAGCCTGATAACTCTGCAAAAACAACAGTTGATGGACAGATTGCAGAACAATGTCATACATTCACCCCAGTACAGAGATCTGGGCCTAAATCCATCGTTTTTTTGCTCACCATGCCATTCCAGTTTGAACCCAGCCATGTGCAAATCATTCTTGACCCTGTGCCTCATGGGAACAGTCCAGCCCGAACTGCCAAGCCAGGTCCTCCCTGGACTGGAACCAAGCATCCTAGGATCGGTTTCAGGGTTTCACCCCTCTTCAACCAGGATAGCTTGATTCCAGTGGCATGAAGAGCACAGGACTCACATCTGAGCATACCCGTCCCACTCGGGGTGACAAATGCAAAAACAAGAGTTGATGGACAGAATGCAGAACAATGTCATACATTCACCCCAGTACAGAGATCTGGGCCTAAATCCATCGTCTTTTGCTTTCTCGCCCTAAGTGCGTCAGGTATGCCCAGACGTGGGTCCTGGGCTCACTGTGCCACTGGAATCAAGCTATCCTGGCTGAAGAAGGGTGAAACCCCGAAACCGGTCCTAGGATGCTTGTTTCCGGTCCAGGGAGGACCTGGCTTGGCAGTTCGGGCTGGACTGTTCCCATGAGACACAGGGTCAAGACTGATTTGCATATTGGCAGGGCTAAACTGGGGTGGCATGGTGAGCAAAAGAATGATGGCTTTAACCCAGATCTCTTGACTGGGGGTGAATGTTTTGATTTGTTCTACATTCCGTCCATCAATTGTGTGTCTTTTGCTTTCTCGCCCGAAGTGCGCCAGGTATGCCCAGACGTGGGTCCTGAGCTCACTGTGCCACTGGAATCAAGCTATCCTGGCTGAAGAGGGGTGGAATACCGAAAAAGGTCCTAGGATGCTTGTTTCTGGTTCAGGGAGGACCTGGCTTGGCAGTTCGGGCTGGACTGTTCCCATGAGACACAGGATCAAGACTGATTTGCATATTGGCAGGTCTAAACTGGGGTGGCATGGTGAGCAAAAGAATGATGGATTTACTCCAGATCTCTTGACTGGGGGTGAATGTTTTGATTTGTTCTGCATTCCGTCCATCAATTGTGTGTCTTTTGCTTTCTCGCCCTAAGTGCGCCAGGTATGCCCAGACGTGGGTCCTGGGCTCACTGTGGCACTGGAATCAAGCTATCCTGGCTGAAGAGGGGTGGAACCCCGAACACGGTCCTAGGATGCTTGTTTCCGGTCCAGGGAGGACCTGGCTTGGCAGTTCGGGCTGGACTGTTCCCATGAGACACAGGGTCAAGACTGATTTGCATACTGGCAGGTCTAAACTGGGGTGGCATGGTGAGCAAAAGAATGATGGATTTACCCCAGATCTCTTGACTGGGGGTGAATGTTTTGATTTGTTCTGCATTCCGTCCATCAATTGTGTGTCTTTTGCTTTCTCGCCATAAGTGCACCAGGTATGCCCAGACGTGGGTCCTGGGCTCACTGTGCCACTGGAATCAAGCTATCCTGGCTGAAGAGGGGTGAAACCCCGAAACCGGTCCTAGGATGCTTGTTTCCGGTCCAGGGAGGACCTGGCTTGGCAGTTCGGGCTGGACTGTTCCCATGAGGCACAGGGTCAAGACTGATTTGCATATGGCCAGGTATAAACTGGGGTGGCATGGTGAGCAAAAGAATGATGGATTTAACCCAGATCTCTTGACCGGGGTGAATGTTTTGATTTGTTCTGCATTCCGTCCATCAATTGTGTGTCTTTTGCTTTCACGCCCAAGTGCGGCAGGTATGCCCAGACATGGGTCTTGGGCTCACTGTGCCACTGGAATCAAGCTATCCTGGCTGAAGAGGGGTGAAACCCCGAAACCGGTCCTAGGATGCTTGTTTCCAGTCCCGGGAGGACCTGGCTTGGCAATTCGGGCTGGACTGTTCCCATGAGGCACAGGTTCAAGACTGATATGTATATGGCCAGGTCTAAACTGGGGTGGCATGGTGAGCAAAAGAATGATGGATTTAACCCAGATCTCTTGACTGGGGGTGAATGTTTTGATTTGTTCTGCATTCCGTCCATCAATTGTGTGTCTTTTGCTTTCTCGCCCTAAGTTTTTGCTTTCTCGCCCTAAGTGCGCCAGGTATGCCCAGACGTGGGTCCTGGGCTCACTGTGCCACTGGAATCAAGCTATCCTGGCTGAAGAGGGGTGAAACCCCGAAACTGGTCCTAGGATGCTTGTTTCCGGTCCAGGGAGGACCTGGCTTGGCAGTTCGGGCTGGACTGTTCCCATGAGGCACAGGGTCAAGACTGATTTGCATATGGCCAGGTCTAAACTGGGGTGGCATGGTGAGCAAAAGAATGATGGATTTAACCCAGATCTCTTGACTGGGGGTGAATGTTTTGATTTGTTCTGTATTCCGTCCATCAATTGTGAGTCTTTTGATAACTCTGCAGCATCCTTAATTGTGAATTTTCTAACCATCTCTCCCTCTCTGTAGACGTGTCAGGATATTCAACATGTATTGCCATAAAACAATAAGGACGAGATGTTCAATAAATCCCAGTAAAAGTTCTAATGTGTGACCTTATATGTCTCATGTTCTTGTATCACACAATACATTTGTTTTTGTCACCCGCAACGAATACCTTGTTGCGATCATGGCTTCACTTTACAAATGTCTTCAATTCCACTGTGTCCGCTCATGTTTCTTGTGTTCTTGTTGCAGAGAACCAGTGAGCGGTATGTTCTTTGTTACTGTACCTAACACTCATATATATTTCAATGCCTGACCAGAAAAATAATGCCTTTATCCCAGTAGCTGTCATTCAGGAGAGGTGTTTGTGTACTGACTAACAATAACATGTTACCATACCCACATACTGTTTGTGTATAGATAGTCCTTTGCTCTGAATACAGCTCTCTTGACAGCTTCAGCAAAATAAAGGCCATGGTGTCCACACTATACTCACAAAACAGATTACATTAGAGGACATTCTGCAATCAGGAATTAGGACCTCTGCCATCCGCCGTTCGAATACGTGCACTACTATTTACATCCATTTGTAACTTATTGTCCTCCATATGATTTCTAACAAATGTATGCCTTTTGAGTCGTTTCTCAATGTGAAATGAATTTGCCATATATCTTTTTAATATTTTTCAGCATTATTACAATATGTGTTCCATATTGCGGTTATTCACAGTCACAATGCCACAATTCCGTTTTCATTGCTCTTTTCTACAGCTGCTGGATCCAGGGACAAATGTCCATGGCCCTCTTCAAGGACAGTTGTTCAGCAGTTGACATCTAGCAATCCACCCACAAAATAAGCATCAGTGGCAGTAGCAGGAAAATTGTTTGGTCTGTGTCTTGCTTTCTTATGTGGGCAGGCTCTGTGTGACTGGTGAGTTTTACTAGCTAATGGGTGTGGTGGAGTAATGAATGATGAATTTCACAACCGCCTCACAAAGACTTGTTCCTACAAATGTTATCCACAAATTTAAACTGCATTTCCCGTTATGTACCCGAGCTTGCATTTGAAAAAATATGATAGAATATAAAGAATTGAACAGGATATTTAATACATATTTTTCCTCTTTTCTATTACTTCCTGTGGGCTGTTAGTGGGTTTCCGTGCCTCCATTGAGTTCAATGAGACTGCCCTGTAGTACCAGTTCCTGGCCATGTATAGCGGCCTATTCACCATCTGCACGTTGGAGTACATTTAGCAGTAATGCAATAGTACTACGGGTCTACTACAAAATGCTAGTCACAAACCTGTGTGCAGAGACTTCTCGCCTCACCTATCTTTTCTTTGCGGAGATCTCTGCCCCAATTGTAGAGATCTCCGTACACATACGTCTGTGTTTTTGTAGCAAATGCTGAATGACTGGGGCAGTGGCCAGGAAATGGTGAATCCTTACTACAAAATTGGGGATTAGGGAGGGGTACTGAGGGTTAGGGGAGGGTTAGGGGCAGGGGCGGTTCGGGATGGACAAACACCCACTCACAAAGGAGTAAGCTCATTTCTATTCACAAACTTTTGCTCTTTAGTTAGTACAGCTAGAAAGCTCCCAAATTAGTTTTAAATGTACTCCAGTGCAGATCTCGAGTAAGTGCAGCACCACACATGGCCAACCACAGGAACCTGCAACACACTTCCGTAGAAAATAATAGTCAGGGGCTTAAAATAAAACCCAAATGTGAAAATAAATTAACTTATTTCAACTTTTAACATTAAAAAAGAAATAATATTTTATCATTTTTGTTCGAAGCATTTTTACAATTTTAAAATAAATGTAACTGTATTTTTTGTAAGAATTTGTAAATTAGATCGGGTGTGGCTTGAGGCGTCAAGATAGCGGTCGCACTCTAAGAGTGCTCCGGAACCCTCCGTCATCCGCCTCGAATCCGGCACCCATCGGCACGCATCTACACTACCTACCTGCTTGCAGTGGCGTTTCCCTCCGGTGGGGCCCTTCACCTGGTGTTCCTGTGGCCTCCTGCGGCTTGCGGACTGTCGCGGCCTGCACAACGAATGGTGTGGCCTTGAGAGATGGAGCCGGGGCTTTGCGTGAGCGGTGAGGTAGCGGAGGGCCGCTGCGGCGGCCCGCGCAGGGACGGCTCGGCATCGGCTGCCTCTGAGTGGCGGGGCCGCGCCCATCAGGACGTTTCCAGCTGTGCCTCGCGCCCCCTAGCGGGATCGGCCGGCGCGGCGGAGGCAACGTGGACGGCTCCTGGGCAGCGGGGACTACTTCTGGCAGTGTGAGGTGAGCCGGGGCCGGCTGTCAGCAACGAAGGTGGTGGAGGTGTGAGTTGTGGGCCCGTCTGCGTTCTCCTGTGCAGACTTCTGAGTGACCCGGCTGGGCGAGGAGTGGCGTGGGCTGACCTGCGGCCCTGGGGAGTGGTGGCCTTGCGGCTGGTGGAACCCCTGGAAGGAACTCGGCCGGCACGTCGGCCGGCGCCGCACCAGAGGAGGCCTTGTGCGAGCGGAGGTCTGCTGCGGAGTATGGCGGAGGAGTCAGCTGGCGGACTTGTGTGGTGAGTGGGGGGACCGGCTGCCGGTCCGGGCAGCGACGTGGGGTTGGTGCGTGCTCCCCCACCCCATAGCTACTCCCTGCGCCTGGCAGGGACTGCCATCTTTGCCCCCACCCCTTATCTCACGGCGGGGGGAGAGATCGGCTGCCTTATCGGGCAGCGACTGGCAGCATAGACCCCCCCTTATGTACTGGCACTGGTGGTTCCGTGCCGGCACACGGAGCTATGGTGGTGGCTGGATCCGCCCTGATCTGGGCACAATCGGCCATCTTACCGGGTGGCGGCGGATGCTCCCCTGTGGGCGGGCTTTGACGGGGTGGGCCCTCCTACCCACCTGATCTTAAGGCATTGTTGGGCCCCCGCTCGCCGGTGCTCCCAGGCGGTGGCCGACAGACTCCGGCTGTAGTGGGGGGTCAATCCGGGCTTGCCTGCCCAGCGGGGGGTCAGGCCCCAGGATGGGGACTTTTTGGCCATAATACCGGATGGCATTGGGGGTCTCAGCGTCCTTCGGCTGTCCATGGAGTGGGTAACGTCCGAATCGACTGGTCACCCGAGGGACCCCAGGGACGGCAGCGGAGGTACCGGGGTCTGGACGTGGGTCTGGGGTCACACCCCCAGGCTCTGCCGCACCGCGGGACCCCTGGGGACCCGGGATCCACATTGTTGTTGCCGCGTCCCTACAGTTGACGGTATCCACGGACTACTTTCTTCTGGTGAGGTTCTCGCATGGCTCGTGGACACTCCACATGCCTGCAGGTCCCTGGATCCCCTCCCCCTCACTGATCTCTCATCCTATCAGGGACTCTTGCGGCAGCAGTGACATTGGGTCTGGCCCCCGGCCATGGGGAGGGACAAGGGCCCCAGGCCATCGCCGGGGGCACAGACCAAAATCGACCGGTTTACTACTTCTGAGTCGGAACCTCCTAGGGTCGTCGGGGGGATCTTCCCCCCTCAAGACAAGGACCTGGCTACCATCCTCCAGGCCATCAGTGCCTCTCAGGCGTCCGTAGAGGGAAAGATAGGGGAAATCAAGGTGGAAGTGTCCCTCCTCAGACAGGACCTTCGCAACACCACCGCCCGACTGACAGAGGCCGAATCCCGCATCTCTACAACTCAGGATGACATCTCCCAACTTAAGGATCAGGTGGCCCAACTTCGTGCTCGTACCTGGGAGCTCCACAGGCGTGCAGAGGATGCTGAGAACCGCGCACGTCACAACAACCTTCGCCTGGTGGGTTTTCCCGAGGGGGTGGAAGCGGGGCAATCGGCCACTTTCGCTGAACAATGGTTTCGTTCCTGGATGCCGGGAGAGGCTCTGTCGACTTGGTTTGTTGTAGAGAGGGCCCATAGGTCCCTGGCGCCTAGGCCTCCTCCTGGTGCCCCGCCCCGCCCCATCATCCTTAAAATCCTCAACTTCAAAGACCGTGATACCATCCTACGGGCGGCCAGGGCGAAAGGTCCCCTCAGGTTCCAAAATCATTTTATTATGGTATTCCCAGACTACACCAGGGAAGTTCAGGACCTCCAGCGCTCCTACACGGAGGTTAAGAAGAACCTGCGCACTCTGGGCATGCAGTATCAGCTCCAATTCCCGGCACGCCTTTGAGTAATTTTTCAGGGCAAAACACAATTTTTCGACTCTCCCCAGGCGGCGTGGGCATGGCTGACGGAGGAACGTCCCCTCCGCCCTTGGCACGAGGGCTCCTCAAAACATACGGGTCCGCATCCTGTGGGGCCGAGATCGTCGGGACGCCAGCGGCGGCGTCGCACAAGGTCCCGTAGGGGGTGCCAAATACGCACTTCAACTACCCGATCCCTCACTGGGGTGGCCCCTGACCACCGCGACTCCTCCAGTCAATCAGGCTCTCCATCGCGAAGCAGGCGCTGCTCCACAGAAGACTTAACGGGCTCATCCCCACCGCGGGCTCAGGTGGACACAGACCTTTCTCGCACTCCCACCCTTTAGTTGCCTTGCACTCAGGCCTGGACGCTAGACCGCTATCCGGGTGCAGCGCTTCTTTGGGGGGGGCATCAGACTTTGATGGACTTGTATGTTCTTTTATTGCTTTGTGCCGAGGCTCAAATTAATCTGTGCTTCTGGAGGGGTCCTCCATGCTATAGATCCGAGCGTTTTAGTTTGGTTTAGTTGATTAAGGGGTCGACAGATGCTTCCGTTCTTGAAGTATAGGGCGGGGGGAGGGGGTTGGGGTTTGGTTGGGGGTTGAGTTCTTCCTTTGTTGTTGTTTTTTTATTTGTCTTACTGTTTCAGCCTCCACGGACAGATAAATGCCTTCTCTGCAGAGATAGCGATAGCTCTTAACGCGCGCGACCAACTGCACACGCACTGGCCCCAGCTTGCGCTCATATTGCTCTATGCAGTGGCGCGGCCTAGCCCTAGACTCCATCCGCCATGACTGATGACACCGTGACCGGGGCTTCCCTTCATGTCCTGTCCTGGAACGTTAACGGTCTCCTGGACAGGCTGAAGCGCACCGCTGTCCTGCGCTATGCACAACGCCTCCACATCGACATCCTTCTCCTCCAGGAGACACACTTATTGGGTAACTGTTGCCCCTTTCTTGCCCGTTACAGGTACGACAGAGTGTGGCACTCCGGCTTCTCCAGGGTTTCCCGGGGGGTGGCTATCCTCATGCGACGCAGCTTACCCTTCGTTCTCTCACGGGTGCTCCACGACCCTCATGGCACACATGTGATGGTATGCGGCTCGTTGGCCGGCTCCCCGCTCAACCTTATGTCCCTATACTCGCCTCCCTCGTTGCTTACCTCTACACTGGCACAGACCTCCACCCTCCTAACCTCTCTCTCCCTGGGCTTCACGGTTGTGGGGTGTGATTTCAATGTGGTCTCCAATCCGGCCGTAGACTCATCGGGCCCTCCTTCCGCTGTCCGCATTGCACAAGCCAAACAATTGAGGTCTTGGCCTCTGTGATGCGTCGCGCACGTGGCACCCACGTGCCACCCATTTCACTCACACCTCCGCAGCCCACCACACGCAGGCACGCATAGACATGATCTTTCTCCCTGCCACTGACTGCTTGACAGTTCTAGATACTCATATCCTACCCATGGGAATTTCAGGCCAGTCGCCGATACTCCTCAGTACCGGGACTCCCCCTCCCTCGGCCCGTCAAATGTGGAGGATGAATGCATGGTTCCTCCAAGGTAAAGAATTTCAGACGGCGGTAGGGAAGGAACTCGAGCATTACTTCCTCACCAATGAGGGCTCCGTATCCTCCCCCGGGACCCTATGGGAGGCCGGGAACGCAACCATTCGGGGGTTCGCGAAAGGGCAACGTAAAAAGCAGAGGCAGGAGCAACACCGGGAAATCACCGCAAAGGAAGTGCAGGCGCTTCGTTTGGAGCAGTCCCTTTCCCGTCTTGACGACACGGTCCAAAGTCGACAACTAGCCCTTCTCCGGTCCGAGATTAGAAAACTATCTCTAGACGCGGCCAAGCTACTATGGCGGTCCTCAGTGGCAAGAGTCTATGGTTGGGGAGACAAAAACGGCCCGATTTTACACAGGCTGGCTACCTTCCTCAGGGCGAACCGAATAATTCGGGAAGTGGTCGATGATCAGGGTTTAGTATGCCACGCCCCCTCAGTGATAGCAAGCATGTTCGCCAGCTATTATCGGTGCTTGTATGCCGCACAAACACCCGAATCATCGCTCCGTGTTCTCCTTGGACGGGGCCACATCAGTTTCCCCGTTAGAGACGGCAGCCTGGGAAGATCTAGACCGCCCCCCTCTCTAAGAAAGAAATTGAGGAAGCCATTTCTCTCACGTCCCCGGGCAAGACTCCGGGACCAGATGGTCTCCCCCAAGAATACTACAGGACCTATCGCGACACACTGGTGCCCCAATTGGCTGGCCTTTTTCAAGAAGCCCTTGATCGGGGCTCCTTTCCGCCGGAGACGGACATCGCCACTATTGTGGTCCTTCCGAAATCCCAGCCTCCCTCCCGTCATTGTGCAGACTGTCGTCCCATATCCCTCCTCAATACTGAAATCAAACTCTATGCCACCATCTTGGCCCAACGGCTAAAGCCATATCTGCCCAAGCTGGTACATCCGGACCAATGTGGCTTCATGCCCGCCCGTGCGCCCAGGCACTGCCTTCGGAGGGTGCAGCTGGCTTTGGCCCACTGACACCTCCTTACTCCCTATTTGGCCCTCCTCCTTATAGATTTCGAAAAAGCTTTTGATTCGGTGGATTGGGTGTATCTCCAAGATGTGTTGACTGAGATGGGATTTGGGCCCCGGTTCCGGGAACTGGTCCGAGTGCTGTACGCGCAGCCGCCGGCACGGGTGCTGGTGAATGGCGTCCTATCCGAGGCTTTTCCCATAGCGAGTGGTATGCGGCAGGGTTGCCCCCTTTCGCCCCTTTTGTTTGCCCTGGCCATGGAACTCTTGGGGGTCCTGGTGCAGGCGGATACCCATGTCAGGGGATGGGAGTGGCCAGGCACTGAACCGGACAAGATCGCGCTCTATGCGGACGATGTCCTGCTCTTTTTGGTGGAGCCCGCCTCCTCGGGCCGCATTGTCTCCAGTTGTTGTGAGCGTTTGGGCAGGCGTCCGGTCTTCGGCTGAACCCCGGGAAATCGGATTTGGTCCCACCTAACCTGTCAAGGGACTGTTATGATTGGCAGTCTAATATTCCTATCCGGCATAACTCTTTTAAATATCTGGGAATATGGATTACCACGCTCCCGGAGCTGGGCTGGTCCCTCAACGTAACCCCTCTGGTCAAAAAGGCTAAAGAAGACCTTCAGAAATGGAGTACGTTGCCCCTGAACCCTCTGGGCCGGGTTGCCTTGTTTAAAATGTTGATTCTTCCCAGGTTCCTTGATGTCCTCCAGAACACCCTGTTCTGTTTCCTCAGACACTGGTTTAAGGAGTTGGACGGACTCGTTACCAAATTTTTATGGGGCAGTGGGAGGTTGCGTCTGACTCTCTCCACATGTCGGATCCCTTCCTTCGATGGGGGCATGGCCATGACACATCTGTACCTCTACTTTTTAGCCACACGTTTGCTGGTGGTCGACGATTGGTTTAACCGGGGATGGTCCGACCCGGCCTACCGGCTGGAGCTGTGCGAACTGGGATTTTCTAAAGTACAGGCCATGTTGTACGGGGGACCCGTCCCGCTTCAGCTGTCTGAAGTAACACTTTCGGTATTCCTGGCCTGGCGGGCTTCGCTGCGCCACACCGGCTGGACCGGCAAATTGACCCAATGCACCCCCCTCTGGCAAGGGGCTTGGCTATGGGAAGTGAGTGGTCTGCGGGGGTTCAAAGCCTGTGACCGCATAGGCATATCACAGCTTGGGGACGTCTGGGTGAGGGACCACATGCTTTCTTTCCAAGATATGCACAATTGTTATTCCCTGCACCCCTCCCAGTTTTAAAAGTATTTGCAATTAAGACACGCCCTTCACATACACATCACAGACAACACTCGGCTCCCGGAATACAGCCCCACGGAGGCCCAGACGCTGCTGGGGACTTGGGAAAGGGGGGTATCTCCCGGATATATTGTACTTTAATCAAATCCACAACACTCCCACCTCGTTGGACAGACTGAAAGAACAATGGGTAGACTGGGTGGGGCCACTGGATGAGGTGGATTGGCGCGACGCGCTCATGACGCCTAAAACCATTACCGCCTCCGCCAAACTTAGACTCATCCAATTATACTACTTGCACATCATTTACCTCACTCCGGTACGCCTTCATCAAGTGGGCCTTCGCTCTGATGCGTCCTGTGCTAGGTGTGGCCAGGCCCCAGACAATTTTTTTCACGTGGTCTGGACCTGTCCCCAGCTGGCAGCTTTCTGGAGAGCCATTGAGGGGGAACTTACAGAGGTTTTGGGGTGTACAGTGCCTCACGACCCATGACCCTCATTACTGGGGATAACAGACGGGCTAGACGGGTCCCGGAACGATAAGACCTTTTTTAACACAGCAATGATAGTTGCCAAGTGCGATATAGCGGCAGCATGGATTTGCCCTGATCCACCAGCTCTGGGAAAGTGGTGTAAAGGAGTGGACTGGTGCGCGACACAGGAGAAGGCTTTATACGCGGCGCGCGGATGCCCCAAGAAATACCGAAGGGTGTGGGGTAAATGGCTGGGTGCTGTTGGGGGAAATTAATGTTGCTTCCAATTTTCCTGTGGTTGTATTCCCAAGGGGTGCCGAATTGGGGTCACCGGGTTTTTGAAGATGTAAACGAGTATCTGCTATCCGTGATTTTGCTGAACTGTTTGTAAGTGTTTAAAATCAATAAAAACTTGATTATAAAAAAAAAGAAATGTCAATTAATTAAAATGAAATCTATTCATATCTTTTAGTATTCTTGTATTACAGATCGAACGAAATAAACATTTTATTTTGAAGGGATTTTTTAAAATCTGTAAATACACATACATTATTTAAATCAAAGCATTTCATAATATACTTTTAAGATAATAGAGCTGTAACTTCTGTATTTGTTCTGGGATAAAAAAAAGTATAAAAGTATTTTACATTAAAATTTAACATTAAAATATTTGTACTAAATTATTTAAAAGTTCAATAAACTTTTTTATTTTTTCCTACTTCACCATAGGGATATCTCAACTGCGGTAGCGGAGACCTCTGCATACCTGTAAAAAGTTAGTAGTAATATTTGGCTCCCCCACCCTGCTTTCGGGGTTTTCGGACATGCAGTAACTTTATATTCAGAAATGGTGAATAGCAAAAAGTATGAATGTTACTACAAAGTGTGAGAGTAAATTCACATGTGAGTACGTTTACCTGACTTCTATATGTACCTTTGTGAATATGGTCAGTAGTGTTTGCCTTATTCCATAGACGTCTTTCAGTAGATTTGAGCCGATTCGTACAGTCATTCTGCTGAAGTAGATATTGGTCTAAGTTTGGTAAAACAACAGCTGGATTACTATTTTGTTGGTGTGTTTTTTGTATTTGCATGCATCTTCCTGAGCATCTCCTTATATTTCCCTTTACTCATCTTGTTTTAGAGGATATATTCACCGTTTTACTTCTCCCCACTTTCCACACCCAAAACCTAAAATATATAACTCTGCATTCTGAGTTCTTCATGGGCGCATATAATTGACAGGGCAGGGGTAGGGAGAAATCTTTGTCTGGATGTTAGTGAATAGCATTTGTAAGAACAAAAAGTAATTACTTCTGTGGTACTACTTTACGTGCTCGAAATGCTTTGATGAGCAGACCTTTTTGTGATGCGTGATAGGGTTCTAGAAGTAGTGTAGCAAGCGTGCCACAGGCCTATGACAATCAGGAAACTGGCCTCAGACATCTATGGGTGGTTTGTAAAAGACAGCCATATATTGGGTGACGTGGGCCCCTCACAGCACTGAAGCCTGTCATCACTGCACCTGCTGCACTACTGATAGTTATGCCTCTGAGCTGCAGCAAGGTGGGAGATGGTGTGGTCAGGTGGTAAAGGAAGGATGTGGCTCGAGCTCCAGTGATTTCTGTCAATCATCTTCAGCGCTAGGAGAGAATGGCAAGTATTATAGTAGGGGATATTGATATAGTAAAAATAGTGTTCATACTGGAAGCATATACAAGGTTCTGAATGCTTGTATTGCAGTGTGAATACATCAGCAACATATCAAATTATGAACCAAAATGTCAAGTGGACTTTTTGGGGCATATTTACAAACTTTGGAGTAACTCGAGTAGTCCTACTGTAGTACTATTTTACCTACTATTTCATGATGTTGGGAATTGGCGCAAAACATCTAAAATGGGAATATTCAGGGAATGTTTATATGGAATTAGTACACATAAGAACGCTGTGCCCTCCCTCTTTGCACTTTTACTAAAATGAAATCAGATATTTTCGGTCGATTTACAAAGGCAGAAAAGAATATATGAATGAGTACTGTTAGGGGAGCATTACCTAAAGTACCCTGGCGCTGTCTGCACCCCTTGGGCATGCATATATTGCAGAAGGGGGTTCAGATCCTTGCATGGAACCTTCCGTTACAGATAGCGCTAGTGCACATTTGGTGACAGCGCTGTCCTAAAGGGCCAGTGCCCATTTTCCTGGTCATGTGGCCTCATGCAAATAAGGGAAACACTTTGCTTCTGTACCATTGCTGAATTATGGACACAGGTGTAAAGGCAAAGAGACCATCAGGAGGCCCACTGACTGTGCACCACTCAGAGATGGCCCACAGTCACTGCGCCCCCGAGCGTGACACCTGCAAGGGGATAAATGATTAGAGTGGGTGAGGGTTATTTATAAAAAATGATTTTTTGCCTTTTTCCCACCTCCTTTTGAAAGGGTGCACAGGTGTGGCATGTAACAACCTCCTTCTTGAAAAGTGTCTCTTCTAACAGAGGGCTACCTTGATGTTGGTTGCGTAGTTTTCCCGGGAGGATGTTTCTCTTCATCCTTTGCCACGCTAAAGGATCTCCTCACCCCTTCAGGCTTGGTAGTCTTTTCTAACAGAGGGATCAGGGCCCGACTGGTTGTAGGGGGCACCGGGCGCTTACCCGTGGGCTGCACCAGGGTGGTGGCTGGTTTTGGGCCCATTGGGCATAACCCTGAAAACAGAAGAAATATACAATTAACTAAATATATATTTAAGCCCAACAATTAATACAGTCAGTCAGTCAAAATCACTTTATTTGGTACATTAAAACCATTAAAGCATACTACAGAAAATCGTTTAAAGACAATAATGTGACATAAACACAGACAGAATATGATGAACGTGCATTTTAATCATAATAAACAGGCAGTTCATTGTATAGTTAATTAAACTTATTTTAACAAATAAAGTAATTAACATATTCTAGATCATGGGTGTCCCTCTCTTTTTTTCCCCTTATTCTAACCGCCGCAGTTAAAAAGCAAGCTATGTTAAAAATTTCCCAGGCATTGGTCAGCATCTGTAGATATATAATAGCTGGCTTCGCCTGTAAAAATCCTTTTCCCCTTAAAATTGGTAGAATAAAACGTTTCCAACTGTGCAAAAAATGCTCGCAAAATAGAACAAAGTGCAACGTATCCTGGGTGGAGAAATTATCACATGTACAGGTACCCAGATCCTCCACCTTTCTCCATCCCTGAGGTTCAGCGAGTAAAAAGTGTGACTGATTAAATCTAAATCTTACTAGATGAAGTGATGATGCGGGTTAGTTACCACACATAGGTAAGTTTTCTTGGCTCACAACATATCTTCCTTCAGTAATTTACCTGGGGAATTAAATAACTCGGCCGTCCTAATTGCATTGTGAGCCTATTCACGTAGCTCAGCCAGGGGATACTGCTCGCTCGATCTAATGCTAGACAATCGCGCATAATTTCGTGATTCATTTCAAGCTCCGGGTTTATACAAATCGCTATCTATTTAAGTAGAAGTGCCATACCAAATAAATCTGACACGAAACCTATGTCGGTTTCCTGGTGAACTATGTAAGAGGATGTTGATTGTGGCACCGATAGCAAGTTTCTTAGGAATTTATTTTCCACTATTTGGATGTCATTGACTTCTCTATAGACGGTCCTCACAATCTCCGTCGATACTGAAATCCTCCGTAACAGAAACCCTGGATTTACTGAAGTCTCTGCACATGTGGCCATAGTGACCTCTGCGCCCACATCTTGTTTAGAAGCAAAACACCATTTTGCATCACTGGAGTGGAACGAGCTGCCACATCTAGAACACCCCTTGGACTTGGATGATTTTTGTGGCTTGAGATTAAGCTTATTACTAAACATTTTGCTGGGTTCTTCTTTTTTCCCAATGGCTGCAACAACTCCTTCAGAACTCTCCACCTTGCTCATCTCTTTCATGCATCATTCGGACTCCTCAACAACTTTCGCAATGGAAATGGCATCCTTCAAGGACGTTCCTGAGTCTTTTTGCTGTGACAATGAACTATAAGTTGGTCCCTTATCTGTTCATCAGTCATCTGGCCGAACTTGCACTTTATCGACAGCTCCCTTAGTACTGAAATAAATTCATAAAAGAGACTCACTAGGTTTTTATGGACTAGTGTAGAATTTGTAATGGGACATGACTATATTATTCTCTTTAGCAAACCTCTTTTCTAGACGAAGTTTGGCTTCTGTAAAAACATCCTTCATGGGGTTATTGTCATTACATAACATTTGAGGTGAGTACTTGAAGATACGATGGGCTTCCTTACCAATGGTGCCTAACAACAAAGCTTTCTTCCTTTCAGATGAGAATTCAAGGCCATCCAAAGCTATGATATAGTTGTCAAATAAATAGATCCATTCTTCCCAAAGCATTGTTGGTTGACCAGGTTGAGAACGGAAAGGTGGTGGAATAACAATAGCAGACACAGCCATGTTGGTAGGGCACAACAGTAAAAATACAATAAAAAAAATGGAACAAAAATGCTTTAACTTTAATATGGTAGGAGCAGAAACCACTGTATGTACAAAATGTTGCAAAGTCAAGCATGGCCAAAAGGGGGCGAGCAACCCAAAAAACAAACTTATACAAGAGAGGGACTTTCCTCAAAGCAATCACGTGATGCAAGGCAGGAGTGATCAAGACGGCAGTGAGCAAGCAGTATGAAGAAAGTCATTCTGGACAATCACGAACAGGTAAGGTGAAAGACAAAAACACTTAAGTAAAAAGTTTTATGTTAACAGCGTGAGCACCCGATGCTCCCAACGTCTGTCAACCGTTGCGGGCAGCGCTGAAGTGTTCCACACTCCTGAAACCTGTGAGGAATCCTAAGTAAAGAGAGTTATGTTAACAGCATGAGCTCCCAACGTCTGTCAACCATTGTGGGCAGCGCTGAAGTGTTCCGCGCTCCCGAAGCTTGTGAGGAATCCTTATGCTGAGAAGAGCTTCAAGTGCTGTGGACAGATTAACTCTGCTTGCAGGGAATGATGACAGGAACTTTAGAAACTGGAACGGCCTACGCAGGTCAAGCGCAGCTGAAGGTTCTTCTCCACAAGCAGGGAGAAAGGACAGGCACCTTTGAACCAGGAATGGGCTTCACAGGGCAAAAACACAGCCGGTGCTGAATACAAAGCACTGTAGGAGGCTGATGGTACACAGCAAGCGTGGGAGATATGCTGTAAACAAGTGGCTTCTCACCTTAACACTGCAGTGTGATAGGCCCTGTTAGAATTTGCCTCAGCAACTCCACAAATTGCTCACGGGACACGCTGTGTGGCTCTGATGCTGAGTTCCCACGAAGACACCAAATGTGGCTGGCAAGCGTCGCCAAAAATGTGGTGATGACTCATACTCAGGTTTGGTAGCAACACAGCTTTAATCAAGCAAAGCCAGAGCACAGAGAGTGTGGTCCCTCCAATTCCAGCCACAATACAAACTGCCGGTGGTGGATCCCATGCATGCAGCTAACAATAAGAAGGAACACTGTGGGGCCGATTCACAGAACTAATCTGAGATAAAATCCTAAACTTACTACTTTTGATATTTACAGAAGGTATTTAGTAGTAGCAAAGTTAGGACTCTTAACTTTACTACTACTAAATGCCTTTTGTGAATACCGAATGTAAGGATTTTGTCTCAGTTTAGTAGTAGTTAAGTTAGGAGTCCTAACTTTACTGCTACTAAATGCCCTCTGTGAATACTAAAAGTAGTAAGTTTAGGATTTTATCTCAGATTAGTTCTGTGAATCGGCACCTGAGTATGTCATGAACCAGAGAATAAGAAGCACTTCTAAAAGCAAGAGCCACGTAACAACAGAATCCAATGCGGGGTCTTTCACTTTTCCCTTGGGACAGTGACACTATCTTAAAAAATTAAAACAAAACCATTAGGAAAGAGTCCCCAAGCTGAAAACAGCGGCATCAAATGTCCAGGGAAATGATTACTGCAGTTCAAAATTGCAACCCATAATGATCTGGGGACATTAATTTGTATATTATCATTGGTGTCCCAGGAGATCGAGGTACAACCCACAGAGTTTGGAAAGTACTTAGCGGAGGTGCCTAGAGAGTGAACACCCAGAGTTGCACTGGTTTTAAAGTGTTACCCTAAGTATCCTGGTGTCCAAAAAGTGTGACATTGTAGAGGGTCTCCACAGATTCACGCAGTCTTGGAGTAAGTGGTTTTGGCCAGAGATTCTGTTGTTCCTTGACTGTTTCTTGGCTGTTCTGTGACAATCCTGTGCAGTTCTACTTCTGTGTGTTAGTTTATCCCCTCTTAGTGTAGTGGTTTGATGCTGGGATTGAAGCAAAAGACACATACTTGATGGACGAAATGCAGAACAAATCAAACCATTCACTCCCAGTCAAGAGATCTGGGTTGAATCCATCATTCTTTTGCTCACCATGCCACCCCATTTTAGACCTGGCCATATCCAAATCAGTCTTGACTCAGTGCCTCATAGGAACAGTCCAGCCCGAACTGCCAAGCAAAGTCCTTCCTGGACCAGAAACAAGCATCCTAGGGCCGATTTCAGGGTTCCACCACTCATCAGCCACGATAGATTGAATCCAGTGGCACAGTGAGCCCTGGACCCACGTCTGGGTATGCCCAGTACACTGAGGGTGAAGAAGCAAAAGACACACAATTGATGGACTGAATGCAAAACAAGTCAAACCATTCACTCCCAGTCAAGAGATCTGGGTTAAATCCATCATTCTTTTGCTCACCATGCCACCCCATTTTAGACCTGGCCATATCCAAATCAGTCTTGAACTGGTGCTTCATGGGAACAGTCCAGCCCGAACTGCCAAGCCAAGTCTTCCCTGGACCTGAAACAAGCATCGTAGGACCGGTTTCACCCCTCATCAGCCAGGATAGCTTGAATCCAGTGGCACAGTGAGCCAGAGACCCACGTCTGGGCCTACCCGGCGCACTTAGGGCGAGGAAGCAAAAGACACACAATTGATAGAAGTCAACTCCTAGTGCCTCCTGATATGTCATGTGTTTTTCCTTAACTCTGTATTGGCTTCAGCTCCTGCAGTTAGTTTATTGCTGTGATGGTCTCTTTGCTCTTTGAAAGATATTAACATATGTTGTGATTCCCATGGTGCCTTACCGTTGTTCATTAAGAATGCAGGAAAGAACGAATTTCAGGAAGGAGATAAATAAGTTGAAATTAATTGGGACGTTTTGTAGACTTGTTTTACAGGGAGCTTTGAAAAGTGACCCTTCTGAAGCAATGTTGCTCAGAAAGTTAGCTTTCATGGGTTAGCTGGCATTAATAATTTCTGGATGTGCTATGACAACTGTATAAATTATCATGAACTATGTTTTTTGAAGTGGAATTACTTACTTAGTAAAATGCCAAAATAATTATTGTAAAATTTTACAATGAGACAGTGAGCCAACAGGATGTTTCAATGTGGCTGGACAGACAGTGTGATTCACTTGGGCGTATGGAAAATGTATGAAACTCAGTTGGCATTTGAAATGGATCTTGGCAAGCTATGCTGGAATCCTGAAGGATTGTCAGGCCTCACTACCTGCCATCCTCTTTCATGCAAAGAAATAATAGGATGTTCCATTTTATATACAGAGTAGTCTTACGTTAGTCGAAAATGTGGGGTAAGTGGACATTCTTTGCAAAATAATGCTGTGTACCAACTAACTACACAGCAGAGGGTCATCAGGCAAAAGACTGACAGATAGAATACATTTGCATCCTGTGATCTGGAAAAAGCTGTATCTATAAACATTGACTTGTTTTCTTTTTAAAACAAACTGTGCAAGCAAATGTTGGTTTCTCCAGCAACAGGGGTGGATAAAGAGCAGCAGAGTATGTCTGATAGTGTGAAAAGTAGTGCAAGTGTTCCTATGTCTTTTTCTAGCACCTCACATGCTGTTTACTCTGCAAGCGCTTTGGGGGCATATTAACTACAAACGGCGATAAACATCGCAAAGCGCGCTTAGCGCGATTACATTTATAACTGTCTATCGCTGGAATTTATCGCCCGGATAGCGCGTTATTAACAAAGCGTTTCTCCAAGGAGATAAATATTCCAGCAAACGTGGCGAAATGCAGGAATATCGCTGAAAATCCAGCGATAATCCTGCAGCGATAGGGAAAACCTTGATGATAGGGAGATGTGGATTTAGCCATAGAATCCACCTCTCATTATATGTATTGCTAAGTCTGGATTTTTGCAGACGTTAGCTTACCGCAATATCCACGGTTAGCGCAGATTTTCATGTCGGTATTGGTATCCTTAGCTAGCTTGATAATAGGGAGAACTGCAGTTGACGATGATTCCCGTGTTGTTTTGGGATGAAAAGCATACTTTGCATCTCATTAGAGATGTGAAGTGAGGCGTCAGGAAAACGTCTGCTAACATACGCTAATGTATGTTAGCACCGCCTTGTAAATAGGGCGAAAATCTTATCTCTGCTTTTTTGGCTTTTAAAGCCCAAAAAGCAGAGATAAGGCCCTTGATGATATGCCCCTTGGTGTAAGAGGGGTCGAAGCGGTTGCTACGGTATACAATAGTGCAAGAGAGGGTGCAGAGAAAGCCTGGAATAGAGGCTCTGATTACAGTGGATTTGAATGCTGGAAAGAGTGGGACACGGAATTCCAAATGCAGTTGGTTTCATAGTGGTGGAAGTGTCTATTGTGTTGCACTGAGAATATTTGCCTCAGAGGGAGGTCCAATCTGCTACGCCTCGTAAAAGGACATGGAAGACTGTGTAGAAGAAGAATTTGTAAAATGGTGTACCTGATGAGGAAGATGGTGTGCATGACAGTGGAAAAGATTTGTTTGAAGGAGAGGGAAATGCGAATGTAAGTACTAATGTTGTGCTTGAGGGTAAGAGGAGTCAGACTGAAGGAGAGTGACACTGTGAGTGAGAGTGTGGGAAATTCTGATAGTGGAGTATTTGACAGCATGCTTGTGGAACTGGTTAGTAAGAGAAATGAAGTGGAGGTCTTCCGGAGATGGAGTGAGTGAAGCAGTCTCTGAAGATATTGTAAATGTGAATGTTGTAGAGCCGGCGGCAGGACTAGTTTGCAGCAGATTGTGGAGGTCATAAAAGAGGTAATGCCAGAGTTACAGGTACTGGTGAGGAGTGATAAGCACACCATGAAGTATTAATCAGGTTCTGATCCCCTGACAATAGGACACGGATCCATAGGTACTTTGAAGCAAGGTTGTTGAAAGACATTGCTTGAATGAGCAAGGGGGGGGTAAACCAAATGGGTTCCTAACAAGAAGAAGCAGGGGCAGATGAAAAGAGAATGATAGAAAGAGAGAGAAAGGGAGAGAGGGCCATTCAGGGTGCTGGAAGCATAGAGCGTAGTTTGTCATAAATTAGTTAATTCTGATGGATAAAAGGGATTTTGAGGTCTTTAAACTCTCACCTCCTATATTTTCCTTCACTACTTTTCAATCTCAAAGTGGTGCTAGTCACATTTTTGGGAGCTCTGGAGAGGCTGGAAGAAGGATGGTTAAGGAGAGGAGAAACGGACGTGTATCTCTTGGCGATGAAGTTAACCGGTCAGTGGGTTTTGGTCTTGAGGCTAGAGGGCACAAAAGATCATAGGATTAGAACTTCTTTCTTTAGGAGGCTGCTCTTGGTGATGATTTTACCAGTACTGATTTGCTTCATGCCACAGATGCATAACTGGAGGGACATCGCAAACTTTACAATTTGCTGATCTGTGTGATGCCAGCACTTAACTGTTGTCACATTACCACACTGAATGTTAAGAGCCTATGTGGGGCCAATAAGAGTAGACTGATATTTCCTTTGTAGCAGACATTGAGGGCAGATATTTCTGGGCCCGATTCACAAAGGGACTTATGGCTCGTAAAGTTACAAGCATGGAGTCTCCACACAGGTGGTGGAATCTCCGCACTCAGGGTGGAATCTCTGTACTGCAGTGGTCATTGTGGAGATCAAGCCACGAGTGCGGAGTTTCTGCCCCGAGTGCGGAGAAGCCGCACTCGTAAATTTATGAGTCATGAGTCCATGTGTGAATCGGGCCCACAGTCTTTGGGGATGCGGCTATCTTTTCAGAAGTCTTATGCTGGTCAGCAGGAAGACTGAACACTGGGGACGTCCTACTGGACAGGTTTAAATGGTAATCACATCATTGGTTTTAAGATTCTGATGGCCAGTAGGGCAAAGTCTGCCTCAGACTTCTCTATGATGCAGCTGAGATGCGCAACTGTCCTGTACTCTTTGGTTTGTGGCAGTGTTTGGCGGGCAGAGGACATGCTTCCTGGGAAAAGAAGAAGGAGGGATTGACTTTATTTGAAGTCCTGTGAAGACGGATACTTACAAGAAAATCTCTGACACAGGGGCTTGCACAACTATTCTGCCCCCTAAGGGTGGAGATATAGGGACCCAACTGGACAAAATGTATGGTTTCCTCTACAAGATTGTGCCACATTTTAGACTCCAGGATACACACAGGTACCTTAACTGGGATGTTCTGTAGATTATGTTCTTGCCTGATTTATGGATTTATTTCTAGAGATTTACAAATGCTGACTAGTGCCATAGAGTCTGTGTTTCTGACCACCATACTGTCAGAGCCAAAAGTCCTGACCCTGCTTTTGGAGACACTACAGAAGGTATGGGCAGGCAACCCCTGTCTGACCGCAAGGGACAGAGGTTTCCATGGTTTTTCGCAATCCTGATTTGTCTGCAGGTGCAACCTTCACTTTAGGAGAGAGATCCTCCCCATGGAAACTTTGTTTCAGGAACTGCTGTAGCCGAAGGCTTGACAGGCCTTTATAGAAGGACCTTGTTAAATTCTGCCCGGAAACAAGGACTTTGGTGGACATTTCGAATCCCATTTTCTCTTGTGGGATAATGCATGGTTTTGGCTGGGTGTGACAATGAAAGAAAGCCAAGCACAGCGCTAACTACTGATAGCTGAGTTTCTTTAGCTGCTGGGGTAGCACAGAGCAGCACTGGAGATCATTAGTGAAAGCAATGGAGTGAAAATAGATTTCCTCAAAGGACTGAGGTAAACCTCTCTTTGGGGAAAAGTTGTGCTAATACAGAGAGACTTAAGGATTTTAAGACCCTAAATATGTTTTCTTGACCTTGAGGGAAATAACAGAAAGGCCTAGTTACAAAGGAGTATTTGAACTAAACCAGCAATGGAAGATTAACTCTTGAGTTCATAAGCGAAAAGTGGAAATCTAGAGTACAAGGGTTTTTCTAATACCTCTTTCTCCTGCACATACATGAAAAAGGTCCTAATTTAGAGTTTGGCAGACGGGTTGCTCCACCACAAACATGACGCATATCCCGTCTGCTGTATTTCAAATGCATTATGTCCAATTGCACAAATAATAATAATAATATGGTGGACGAGATATCTGTCACATTTGTGACGGAGTAACCCATCTGCCGAACTGTAATTACATTATGGAATTGGAAACATCTTTATTTAGGTTTATGCGCACACTACGTCTGCGACATTTTTTCACAAATGTGGCTAACATTGAACACAGAGAACAGACTATCGAAAATGTGAAGTTCAAACCTAGGAGTACCTTTCAAGCACCCACTTCACATAAGATGTTAGACACGTATAAAATAATGATTAAAAAATACTTTAAGGCCTTGAATCTAAAAAAAGTCAGACAACAGAATCCAACAAAACACGACAGAACAACAATAAAAGCCATAGCGAACAACCCTGCAATAACAATTCAGCCTGCTGATAAGGGAGGAGCTATAGTTATAATGGACACTGATTTTTACCACCAGAAAGTCAATTTGAATGTTATGTATTTAAACACGTATCTACCGCTGGAAACAGATCCTACAATGGAAGTTTTGGGTATTTTGGGGCACATTTTACAAAACTCAGTAGACATGGACTGGATTGATGATCCCACAAGATCATATCTTACAACATCTAACCCTCGGCGACCACATCTGTGTATGATACCGAAGATTCATAAAAGTCTTGATAACCCTCCTTTCAAGCCAATCGTGTCGGGTTGTGGGTCTATATTTGACCCCCTCGGCAGATACCTTGACCATTTCTTACAGAAATTTGTACAACATTAGAAATCATATGTAAAAGACACCACAGATTTTCTATTCAAATTAGAAAATATACAAACGGAAATACAAGCATCATGGTTACTTTGTACTATTGACATAGTAGCACTTTACACCTCGATACCACATGCAGCTGGTTTGGAAGCTGTTGAGTGGGCCTTACTACAATTGAAGACATCAACACTGAAAAGGTTTGGCTATTACAGCTGCTGAACTTCTGCTTGCAACACAGTTACTTCAGATGGGGAGATAAATATTACGCACAACTCACGGGAACCTCTATGGGTTTTTCGGGGGCACCTGCGTACGCGAACATCTTTATGGCTTTATTTGAACACCAGAACTTAATGAGCAACCCAATATGGTGGTCCAAGATCGAATTATACTGCAGATTCATAGACGATATCTTTTTGGTTTGGATGGACACACGTGAAACACTGGAGGAACTGGTACAACTGATGAATACATTTAACCCAAGGATTCAGTTTACCCACAAAATTCATGATAAAGAGATAGAATATCTGGATGTGACAGTAATCAAAAAACAAGATGGCACAGGTTTGGATACTCAAATATATACTAAAACCACGGACCGGAATAGCGCCTTGGAATATTCAAGTTTTCACCCAAGGAGCCTAATAAGTAGTTTACCATACTCTCAATTTGTTAGGATAAAGAGAATATGCCCAGATCCTCAAACATGTCAAAAGAAGACTGAGGAATACAGACAAAGGTACAAACAAAGAGGCTACCCGGATAGGGTACTACAAGAATGTATGCACAGAGCTGCCAGTAAAGAACGTAAAGACCTGTTTGTTTCCAAAACAACAAAAAGTACCAATGAAATAGTATTCATATCTAAATACACAACAAGTTCGCCAGCAATCCAAAAAATCATCAACACAAGATGGGAGCTTCTGGCCAATGAACCGGACTTTAACAGTATATATAAAGAATTACCTCTACATGCTTACACCAGAGGCAGAAATCTGCTGGAGTTATTATCAAAGACTACCACTAATGATCAAACTAAGGACCCCAAGGGAACTTTAAGATGTCACAATTGCATTAACGTTATCCTAGGCAACACGTTAACACACCCTATCTCAGGAGCGAAAATATTGCTGAGGCATACGAGTGATTGTAATACGCATAACGTAATATATTGTATAAAATGTCCTTGTGGAAAGGCATACGTCAGGAAGACGGAACGAAAAATCAAAACCACACTCACTGAGCATAAAAGTCGCATTAGAACAAAGAATTTAACCTCAGCATTAGCTGCCCATTGGACAGAAGTAAACCATTCAATTTCTCAACTGAGATTTCAGATCATTGATAACAAGAAATTGCTTCAACGCGAAGTATATTGGAAAAAACTTTAGAAACAATGATTCCCAAAGGGCTCAATGACAGATTAGACATGTCTTGTTTCTTGTAGGTCTATCCCATACGCATTATAGGTTGCACGCAGCAACACACATTAAGCATCTCACTGGCATAAAGGGAACACCCTACAAACTTTATTGCAAGCAGGAATGCAGTGAGAATTTTTAAGTGTTCAGGTTCATTATTGAACACACCAAACTTGAGATTTAGCTGTTGGAGGATTACCCAATTAAATAATTGTCTTTTAAAAAATGGTCAGTGAGTCTAGGGAGAGAATAGTTTTGCCCTTTGGAGTCTATTTTTTTATGTGTAGTAGATTTTTTTATGTGTAGTAGGTTTTTTTTATGAGTAGCAGGTTGTTACGTTCCGTTTTCACTAGTACATATCCCGTGAAAGACAACAGTCGGGTGGCATTCTTGAGTATAAGTTAGTGAGATTTATGTTTAAGTTTTTTTGGATCTCGTCATACTTAAATGACTCCTTCCAACATGGTGACCGTAAATAGATATTAGCGTACTGGTGAAATATCGGGAGTCCGTCATTTATGTCCATGAACGTAATGTTATATGGCATCACAATAATGCGAGATTGAGCAACGAGGGCACGCGGTAACGCGGAAGCCGGTTAAAGTTGAACAACATTGCAGTTCTAAGGTATGGAGCATTATCAGTTTTGTCGGCAATAGTGGCGTTTACTCATAAGATTTTGGATAGAAGCAATCCAAACGGTACGCACATTGCTATGGTTACATTTCGGTTACTTTTTTGTTCCAGGTACATGACAAAGGGAACGAGTACGAGGTAAGATTTATAAGCAGTGAAATAACGATAACAATGGTAGTCGAAAACTCGGGCAGAGTGTTTCGGAAATATGATTTGGGTACTAAAGTATGCTTACGTTGGTTTGTATTGCAGATTTCTGCTATAATCGTTGATCTTGAGGTAAGAGACTTATGGTGTCTGGCTATGAAGTTTACAACAGAACAGAATTGCACATGCGTAGTTTCATTGGAGTTATAGTGGTACTGAATTTTTGTTGTTTACAGTGTTTACTACAGGCTAATAGGCTTATGAAACATATGAGAAGCAGAGGAAGGTAGGGAACCACATATACTACACACAAATACATCGGGTGTTAGGTCTAAATATTTCACATATGGTATCAACAGGAGTGATTTGTATCACAGGCTATTATGTGTTCTTGTACACAACAGTGTGAGTTTAATTGTGATTTTGAGCCAAGCATGGACACTGATTGTATGTAATTGTGATATGTTTTATTTACAGACTATCCCCTGAGGAAGGAACTGTTTCCTTCCGAAATGCATTGGGCACAAGCATTGAACAGAACATGATTTTGTAAAAGAATTATTGTCTTTACACATGTAACATAAAGCATATATAATGATTTGATTATTGAAACAAATGAAATGTTAAGTACATTTGAGATGATTTTTTGAGTTTAATATATTTTCAAACCAGGAATAAAAATATAATAAGTTGAAAAATTGTATGTTTACATTGTAGTGTTATCACTAGGGGTGGGCGGAATTTGCGAAATGCACTTTCGCAAATTATCGCGAAAATGTTAAAAATTATCGCAAACACGCGGAAATATCGCGAAGATGCGGAAGTTTTTTTCCCGCATGTTCGCGAGATTTTCTGCATGGTTGCGGCTCGCCAACTTACCCATGTGGTTGCTCGCGGGCGCGGCCATCTTGTTTTCAGTTGTCTCGCGGTGCATGATCGCGATAAGAAAGACGTGATCGCGCGACGCATGACGTCACTGCGGGAGCGAACTGTCGCGAGACAGCGCGAATGGCTAAAAACAATACAACATCTCATGGAGAACGCGACCGGATCAAGAAAACTTGTCAGTGAACACAGGGATTCAGGTAAGGCGATAGCGCGCGCGCGAGAATGTATTATTTTACAGCGCGAGCAAGAAACAAATTATCGCCAAGCTGCGGAATGCGGACATTTTGACATTTTCGCGCTTTCCGCGGAACGCGAAAATGTCAAATTATCGCTATTTCCGCGAACGGAAAGAAATTTTAGCCCAGGCCTAGTTATCACCAAGTGAATTGTGCGCAGCAAAATCAAGTCCCAGTACTTGTTATAACTAGGCATTAAATCTAGCAAGGGTTGACAGCTCTTGCTTGTTGCAGCACCCGATTATAATATTAAGGAATAGAAAGGAGAACTGAGGTATGCACCCCCTAACACTATACAAGTCAAGAACTGTAAATTAAGCCAATTGATTCATAACTTTAATTTGAAGCAGTTTTAGAGAACTTCTAACTTTCTGAGTAAACTCAAAAGGAGCTGCTTTTGTATTCTTTAAAAACATAGGTATGGTGTGTATCTGGTCAATATGAAGTGCCTTTTAAGTAGGAACCTGAATAACTAATCCTTTACAGATCAGCAGATTTCAAGATCTTAATAGTTTTAATGTTTTTCTATCCATCTTGCTACATCGAGAAAAGGCAGAGGGTTCAATCTCTGCTGCAGGTCCATGTGATTCCACACTACTAGTAGGGAAAACATAGGTGGTTTAAAGTGTTATTAAGAGAGACTTTCACGGTATGAAATACCAATGTGTTAACTGGATTCAGGATCTATTCCTGCCCCACGCTTTGAACCTGTTCACAGTGTGGCCTTTATCCATGGCTGCTGCATCAAGGGGCAGGCGGAAAGTGTTTACATTCTGCAAGTGATTGGTTCCACTCCCTCATAAGTTCTAACACATATATTCAGACCCACTGTCTATATTGATGGGGCATGGTTCCTTGGTAGGAGGGCCTGGAAATTGAATGTGGGCCTCCTAGATTGTAAGAAAGCAGTTAAAAAGGTTGTATAAGGCTTGGGGTTCCCTGAAGTTCATCTTTAGGTACTAGAGTGCTGACTCTTTATTAAGAGCATTTTAAAACCTTCTTCTCTGATGTTGGAAGGCAGATAGTAAAGGAGGTGGCTTATAAACAGCAAGCCCCACCCCCCAGAGGAGTCATCAGAGATATCATGTTCCTTACACAACACATTGAGAATGGATGTGGATGGAATTTGAGATCCAGGAGATCTCAAAAGAGCTACATAAACAGTTTCAGGACTAGACTAACTCTATTCAGAAAAAAGTGTACTGGATTGACTGCAATGAGAAGTGCAAAAAGTACTTATTTAAAAGAAAATGTTGGACTCCATGAAGTTTGTGGAAGGATGGCAGTACAGAAATGGGGAGGTCCTCGTCTACCACAGTAATATGTGTAAATTGAGAGCGCCATACTTCCAGGAGTTGTTTTCCGATCTCAAATTACCAAGTGGTGAGTTGGCCTGCAAGACTGATTATTGTTGACTCAAAAGGAAACTTCTCTACACCTAAACTTGATTCTGTCCTGGACAAGTTTCAGAATATAAAGGCTCTGTGACCCCATGGGCTTCAAAGAGAGTTTTCCCTTGCCTTTTGGTCTTTGCTAAAAGAAGATCCCCGAGCTGGTTGGAGAGGGGATAATTATTCTTCCATTCAAAAGGGGGATCCACCTGACTTAAGGAACAAGCACCTATCACACTGCTATATATGGACTATTAGATACATGGCAAGTTGCTAGCAGTGTGGATGCAGTCTGTAACTGACACAGTTATCTCTCCCGATCGGGTGTGTTCTTTACCAGGGAACATGGTATCAGGCAGCATCATGATGGTCCAGAATGTCATCAAGTACATGGCTAATAGGTTTATCTATTGGAGTCCTTATCTTAAATTTTGATATGATCACCTATGCTGCCAGCTCCTGGAGAGGGCTCTTTCTGACCTTGTATTTCCCTGAAATTTTGTATGCTGTGTGTCGCAGATTTATTATTCAGCCATCATCAGGATCTTAATCAACAGACTTCTTTCCAGAGAGATGCCTGTATGAAGTAGCATGAGTCAGAGATGCCCTTTTTTGGCACCCTTAGTCATCACCCACATTGATAGGCTAAGTGTCCCTTTGACATGGGATCAGGTGTGCTAAGGGTTATATAGCACAGGGAGCATTACATTCACTCCGAGGCACTACTCAGTATGGATGATACATCAGTATTTTATGCTGACATGTGGTCTTTGCAGAGGGCCCTGGCCCCCTCTGACACCTACTTGCAAGACTCAGACTTAAAATAAGTCTGCAAAAGAGTAGGGTGATGTATGGATCTTGGAGGAAAAACTCTTGACCAGAGTTATGGCTAGACTCATTACAGGCTCCAGAAAGCATGACCACATCTCCCATAACCTTTTGCAACTAAATTGGCGAATCTATTGAAACCAGAATCCGATTCAAGATAGCTTGCCTGACCCATAAAGCCATACATTTCAACAGTCTGTTCTACCTGGCAAATAAGCTTGAACTTTTGGGCTCTGGCCGGAACCTTAGAAGTATGTCCACCCTACTCTTGAAACCACCAAGATTCAAAAAGAAAAGATCTTACAATCATACTTTCTCCGGTCTGGCTCCAAGAATCTGGAACTCCCTGCCTCCAGAGATCAGATCCAATCCTTCCACAATATCTTTCAAGAAACTTGTCAAACGGCTACTCTTGAATGAACTTCAACAGCCTCCACTTGCTCTCATGCTCTTGTTTTGTTAATATTCTGATTCTTATTGTAATACATGGTGCACTTTATTGTATGCTGGTATGTTAAACTGTTCTCGTGCTCTAGAACACCTCTGATACCCCCAACTCTTAACTGGCTCTATTTCCCACTCTGTTGTAACCTCACTTACTGTCCCATTGAGTTTGTTACCCGTGTTTTTTGCCATTTCTGTACAGTGCTCTGATACCCGAATGGGTCTTATTCGCGCTTTATAAAACATTTCAAATAAATAAAATAAATGGCTAATGAATCATTCTGTCTTGGTTCTTGGTGTGTATTTTGATCCCTAGGGGCAGGGGGTGGGGTGACGGGGAACAACTGTTGGCCCGGAAAGATAATGAGTATGGCCCATTCCTTTGGGGAATAAGGAATGAGAGGCCTTATACTTGAGGGACGGGTCTTTATCATCTGCATTGTAATACTACCAGTGCTTTTTTTATCTGTGTTGAGCTCCCTTCTTCATGGATGATAACTCTCATACTTTCAAAGTACCTCTCCAGTTTTTTTCTGGAAAGCGTGTCTGCATGCCAAAAGAGAGTGGGAAGAAGAGGAGAGACTGAATCTCGCCCCTTGGTTTTCCTTTATTTTTTGTTATCTTACATTTAAATGTAATATATCATTCACAGTCAAAAGCTCATTTGTTGCTACAGGACACAAGATGCAAAAGTGACTCCCCATCAGTGACAGACAATACTCGGGGGGGAAAAGCTGGCCTGAGCACGAAAAATGGCCAAATCATTGTACAGTTGCACTTATGCAAACATGAACGTCAATTCACCAAAATGCCTGGGGTAGCGGAACTGACATCGCACACCCTTTGGCCTTCAATTTCATCCACACACACATACACACATATTCAAACTTACAATCACTCTTACATAAACTCACTCACCCGCAAGCTCGCCAACAACATTTCAAAGCACTTTTTTTTACTTACCTCAACTGCCAGGGAATATCATACTCCAGCTAATTGTACTCCATTTTTTAAGTGCACTAATAGTATATGATGTTTCATTATTCACTATTAGTGTAATAAATAAATTGAGAGAAACAAAGCTAGTAGAGGCCCAACCGACGTCCATAATGACGAGCAGCCCCAGAGCTCATGGCACTGATTTTGCCCCCTTTGACGTCAGGGGTCGCAAAGGCAGTGCCAGGGGTCACACGATGCAAGCTGGGGTCGCAGTTGCGACCCCTGGTTACCCTTAAATGACGTCCATGAATGCCAGTTCATAGGATGTTTCATTTTCACAATGTAGGGGGCAGTAAAAAAGAGAATAGCCTCTTTAACAGTCATTTTGTCCACCACATGAATGTTTCGATATGACTTCTGTTGCTCTGCCTCTCATCACATTAGTCCACTGCTCAGCACTGGACCAGACTTCTTTAGTGCCCACTCTGTTGGAAGGAGAACGGCATGGTTGCTTATTCAGTACAGAGCACTGGACCATACTCAGGATCAATTTGTCTGATGACCCTATCTATACCCAACTGTAATTCTTGCTTTTTACATGTCTGGATTATGTCTCAGAAATTATTTTGGAAAGCTTGACGCTGGGAATGGTGTATGCATATTTTCTGAAGTGATAGAGAGCCAGCACATTGGTCTCAAATCTGTGTTGCTCGAGTATCTGAGCTTTTTGTTCTTGCACTAACATGCCTTTTGGCTTCCCGCAAAGTTAGCGCCGTCCTTACTGATTCCAAATATGCGTTTGGAGTGGCCCATGATTTCAGCCTGTTCTGGATGCAAAGGGATATTCTTACTTCCCCCAGAAACCCTATAAAGAATGGATCGTATGTGAATAATTTATTGGATGCTCTTACGTGGCTTGTAAAGTTGCAACTGCTCACCAGTCCTCTCTCCAACGAGATGGCTAAGAAAGACTCATTGCCTCTGAACTATGAAATGGCTATGTGTATTGTGTGACCTGATGACATTTCTGTACCCACACTTAAAGGACTTGGTTACAGGCAGATAAGAACAGTCATGGATCAAGCAAGACTGTAAAAGGAACCTTGAAGGAGTATGTGAGATGGAACAGAGGCAGGGGTGGCCTTGAAGTTTCTGCTGTTCAGCCTTGCCAGGATGCACCATGGACATGCTTACATTGGAAGGGATGGCGTGATTCACACTGCAAGAACCCACTGGTTTGCACCCTTCTTTCACTCAGCTGCCCAATAGGTGTGGCACACCTGTGCCTCACGCCAAGCCTACATCATGGGAGAGGGAATTAAGACAACTCCCGCCGTCCATTCACGTACTTGGGGGCCATTTGTTATGTTATATGTATTTGTATGTTGTGCATCTCACCCAGGAGGGTATCCTGGCACCTAAAGAAGGATGGTGCATTCCTGGCTAGGACCTATTGGAACAGCACCATTTTCAGTTTCGTACAGAATTCAAGGACTGAGCTTGTGGCTCTGATGTGCATGGACAGGTTGTCCTAGGATATGGTTGCCAGGTACAAGAAAGCTCGCTGACGACTACTTGAGATAGGGGGACATGGGCGAGTAGGAGGTCAGCTGTGTAGGGTTGCAGGTTGGAATGTGGAATTTGAAGCAACTGTTCATTAAATTGGATAGGGCTTTGTGTGTGTTTGCATGGAACTTGAAGAGTGCACATTTGTGAAGTGGAAGCCAGTGGAGATCTTTTAGGAAATCTGCAAAATGAATTTATCCAGATGCACAAATGTCGCTCCTATTAATTTATCCTTGAAATTGTGCATGTTTTCTGGCTGGATTGAGGTTTATCCGTGTTCCCAAACCAAAACTATTATAGTGGGTAAAAAGTTGCTTAGAAATGTCATCCCAAGATTTAGGGCCCCTCTAAGAATTTCAAGTGACTATGGAATGCACTTTGTATTCTTTGCCATGCAAGAAGTGTGTAAAGCCCCAAGAATATGACAGAGGTTTCACCGTGCATATCACACTGAGTCATTGTACAAATGGAGTATTACAGTGGAACACGCAAGAACAAATTGGCCAAGATTTGCACTGAGGCTCACCACAAGTGGCTTGATGCACTGGCCCTAGCACACAGTCAAAGCCATTCCCTCAAGGAGGGCTAAGCTAATTCACTTCAAAACAGTCATGCGCTACCCCATGCTAGTCCATTAAACTCCCACAACTCACAACTGCTCTTGAATTGCTTTTGAATGACGATTTGGTCCATATCTGGATGCCTCAGATGGAGTTTGCCTTGCTGCCCCATTGGACGGAGCCCTACCAGATCCTGCTCACGATGAACAGAGGGTCCTGCCTGGATTAATTGCATCTTTTGTAAGCAGATAACTGAGCATCCAGATTCCTGCTCATTCTCACCAACAAGTACTAAGGTTTCAGGAAGGTGCTCCCGCTTCTGGGTTTTCTCAGCCTCAAACGCCTCAAGATGCAGCTTCTCCTTCTTACCATAGCAAGCTTTATCTGAGATGGTTGGCAGGGCTCCCGCCATTAGATCTCACAGTGGGTATAACCAGGTATGCTTGCAGTGAGCCTTGTTGTTTAGGCCCTGGTGTGGTACTTTATTAAAATGAATTGTGGCGGGTGCCATTGAGCCAATCACAACTGTCCACTGCCCACCTGATGGATCTTTGCTTGGTGTACAGTGAAAATACGTATTTGCACCTCATGGAAGGTCACCGCCTGGCTCTCAACCTTTCCTCCTGTTGATTTTGTACTCATTTGCCCACTGATACCCAGGAAAGGAGTTCCCATCGCCCCGAAGTTACCTGCCTCCACTTGTTCTTTCTTGTTGTTTTCCTACTGAGTGTAAATGCGTTCTTGTCCTGATGCTCATTGTCAATCAGAGTACCCCTCCTCCTGCTATCCATCTTGCTGGCACTACTCGCATCATGACTTGTGTGAGTCCCTTAAGCCTCAGAATGGCAGTGACTTTGTGGGACACAGTAAGTATGACATCAAAGTCCCTGGAGTGCCCGACTGGAAGGATGGTCATTCATCTGGAAACCCTCAGGAGTCATGTAATTCTTCTATCAACCAAATAAACATAAACAGAGCCTAGGTTTGGCGGCCAAAAGACTGGTCAGGAACTGCTACCTTGCTATTGTTATAACTACTAGGTGCCACACTCCTGGTTTCCTCAAGATAAACTTTTACTCCGAGGTATTTCAGAAACTGACCATTTCTTTGCCATCGTGTATGGGATAGGATTGACCAGCCATGAAGTTCAAACCATTAGTAAAGTTTTAGATGAGTTAGTGAAGGCCTCCATCCTTGCATTAGGGCTTAATTCAGACCAGCAAAAGGCACACTAGACTTTTATTTTACGTGAATGAATGGCTTTTTTTTTAATAACAAATTTTATTTGGTTTTCCTGATGCAATATGGGCTATAGCCCTACAAGTACCTGTAAGAAACGAAATGAATCAGGAGTACCATAATATTTAAACAACTGTGACTCCTGCAGGATCTGCAGGTCAAACAGTATAAACACAGTGCAGACAATCCTAGATCCCAGTGATTGCGTAAAAGTTACATATGTGCAAAGGCAGACAGTTATGATGCAGAACGAAACATTTAACAAACATTGGTATGAGTGGTAAGTTCTATCAGGGGTCTAAAGATGGGAGGGGGAAAGGTCTATCCCTCGGTATGTCGCCCAACGGGTCCATATTTTTCTATGTTTCTGGGGGCATTCACGGGCCAGGAACACTGTAATCTCAGCACCCATACACCTGTCTAGTTCAGCCCTTCCTTTAACCATTGTCGAAATTGTCGAAGGGGAGACCCCCTTCCACAGCTGGGCTATGTCGCGTTTGGCAATGGTAAGCGTAAATGTGGTTTATATTTGTAACCCCCTATCTTGTTAGTGCTGTGTAAATGGAAACGTCTCAGATCCAGCGGGAGCTCCCATGAAAGTCTATCACTAAGGCAATGAGCCACCCTCCTCCAGAACGGCTGCAACACAGAACAGCTCCAGACCGTATAAAAAAACTTACTCTCTTCCCCCTCACATCTCAAACAGGTAGGGGACTGAATTACCCCCATTTTTCAAAGTCGGGATTGGATGTAATAAGCTCGTGTATATACTTGAATTGAATGAGGCAGTAGCGTGTAGACACCGCCGCTCACCGAGGGCTGGCTATGGCTTCGGCCCAGTCATCATCTGTCAAATCAGGGATATTGTCTTGCCATGCTCTCCTAGTTTTATCAAGTGTTGTTCATGTGTGTGTCATCAGTGTTTGATATATTTGCCTGATTTTATGGAGCCCCAGGTCTCCCATCAGCAGGCGGCCCTCAAGTGGATGGAATTCCGGTAGGGCTGCTAGAGCACGAATATGAGGGCCCAGTGCATAACGCAGTTGAAGAAATTTATAGAATTGTGTCTTATGTAAGTGAAATTCCTCTTGCAACAATTGAAAGGATTTAAATGTAGTGCCCTGCATCACATCTTTCAACGTAGATATTCCCACCAAGTCCCATTGATGAAATCCCTGCAAGGCTGTCAAGGGGCGTAAGTATGTGCCTTGCCACAGAGGGGTTGTCTGGGTCAAGGTCCCGCGCCACACCATCTGCCTCACCTTGTACTGCCAGAGCTGAATCACAGTTCTACTCGCGGGAGTAGTACATTGAGATTCCTAGAGCTATATAGGAACTGAAGAAGGGGAACCCCCTCCATTGCCGCATACTCTAGCGCAAAAGCAGGGTCGGTTGGGAAGTTATACCACCATTCATTTATAATTAGCAGGTGAGATGCAACGTAGTATGCATATATGTCCGCTGCTGCGAACCTCCCACAGTACGTGGATTGTGCGCATGCATGTAGTGCCACGCGGATCGCCCCTCCGTTCCATAGGAATTTATTGTGTATGACATTGAGTTGCGCAAACCAGGACCTTGGTATGTTGTATGCAAAGTTTTGTAGTTGGTAGGGAATTCTTGGCAGGGACACCATCTTAAAAATTACCGTATAAAGATAATGGGGAAGACCAAATTGCTGTTTTGTTGTTTAAACTTGTAAGTAGCGGGTTAATATTATGTGCCCAGTAACCCTTTGGACAGGGCGACACGAATATGCCTAAATATTTAAATCCCCCAGTCGTGTGTGATAGTTGCATCGCCCAGGTGCCCCGCCCCTGGTTGCCACATACTAGAGAAAGCACGGATTTTGCAGGGTTAGTGTGAAGGCCTGTAGTTTCCTGGAATACTCAGAGGATTTGTAAGAGACGTGGGCCTGAGAACCACAGGTCTGTTAAAAAGAAGAGGACATCCTCCGCATATAGCGCGATGCAATCTGATCTCGCCTGAGACCACTCAAATCCGTGGAACACTGGGTCGCTCCGAACCCACACAGCCAGGGGCTCCACAGCCAAAGCAAATAATAGCGGGGACAGGGGGCACCCTTGCCTCGTACCCCTACATATAGGGAAAAGGTGTGAGCGATGACCTGCTATACGGACTGTGCCTGTCAAATCAGTGTACAGCAAACGGACATATGTTATAAAACAAGGGCCAAAATTAGCTACTTCGAGTCATTGAAAAAGGTAGACCCAGCTAAGGGAATCAAATGCTTTGTCTATGTCGGCCAATAGTATAGCCGCCAGGCGTCCTAGTTCTGGGGCTAATGCCATGGCATTATGTACTCTGAGGCACTTGTGAATACCAAAATGAGTAACTTACTCATTTTGAGTAATTTACTCATTTTGAGTAACTTACTCATTTTGGTATTCACAGAAGGCACTTACTCATTTATGAGTAAGTGCCTTCTGTGAATACCAAAATGAGTAACTTACTCATTTTGAGTAACATACTCATTTTGAGTAACATACTCATTTTGGTATTCACAGAAGGCACTTACTCATTGATGAGTAAGTGCCTTCTGTGAATCGCAAAATGAGTAAGTGTCTTCTGTGAATACCAAAATGGTAGTAAGTTTAGGATTTTGTCTTAAGTTAGTTCTGTGAAGCGGGCCCACAGTGAGTAATCAATCAATCAATCAATCAATCAATCAATCAATCAATCAAAGACATTTATAGAGCGCACTACTTACCCGTAGGGTCTCAAGGCGCTGGGGGAAGGGGGGTGCCGTTACTGCTCGAACAGCCAGGTCTTCAGCTTCTTCCTGAAGGAGAGGTGGTCTTGGGTCAGGCGCAGGTCGGACGGGAGGGAGTTCCAGGTCTTGGCGGCCAGGTAGGAGAAGGACCTTCCTCCTGTCGTCGCTCTTCGGATGCGGGGGACGGTGGCGAGGGCGTGGTTGGCTGATCGGAGGTGGCGTTTGGGAGCGTAGAAGTTGATTCGGTTGTTGAGGTAGCTCGGGCCTTGGTCGTGTAGGGCTTTGTGTGCGTGGGTGAGGAGGCGGAAGGTGATTCTTTTGTTGACGGGGAGCCAATGCAGGTCTCTCAGATGTCCGGAGATGTGGCTGGTTCGTGGGATGTCGAGGATGAGTCTGGCTGAGGCGTTCTGGATCCGCTGGAGTCTCTTCTGCAGCTTGGCGGTGGTACCGGCGTAGAGGGCGTTGCCGTAGTCCAGTCGGCTGGTGACGAGGGCCTGGGTGACGGTCTTCCTGGTCTCGGTGGGGATCCACCAGAAGATCTTTCGTAGCATGTGTAGGATGTTGAAGCATGCTGAGGAGACGTTGTTGACTTGCCTGGTCATGGAGAGGGAGGAATACAGGATGAAGCCCAGGTTGCGTGCGTGGTCTGTCGGTTTGGGTGCGGTGCCCAGGGCTGGAGGCCACCAGGAGTCGTCCCAGGCGGAGGGGGAAGAGCCCAGGATGAGGACCTCCGTCTTGTCTGAGTTCAATTTCAAGCGGCTGGTCGTCATCCACTCGGCTACCTCTTTCATCCCTTCGTGCAGGTTGGCTCTGGCGGCGGCGGGGTCGTTGGTCAGGGAGAGGATCAGTTGGGTGTCGTCGGCGTAGGAGATTATGTTCAGGTTGTGTTGGCGTGCGATGGCCGCGAGGGGGCTCATGTAGACGTTGAAGAGGGTGGGGCTCAGCGAGGATCCTTGAGGGACGCCGCAGATGACTTTGGTGGCCTCTGACTTGTACGGTGGTAGGCGGACTCTCTGTGTTCTTCCGTCGAGGAAGGAGATGATCCATTCCAGAGCCTTCTCCTGGATTCCGACGTTGCTGAGGCGCTGAACTAGGGTGCGGTGGCAGACAGTGTCGAATGCCGCGGAGAGGTCCAGGAGGATGAGGGCCGCTGTTTCTCCGTTGTCCATCAGGGTTCGGATGTCATCGGTGGCAGCGATTAGGGCGGTCTCGGTGCTGTGGTTGGCTCGGAAGCCAGACTGTGAGGGGTCGAGGGATCCATTCGTCTCAAGGAAGGCGGCCAGCTGCTTGTTGACGGTCTTCTCGATGACTTTGGCAGGAAACGGGAGGAGCGAGATGGGGCGATAATTCTTGAGTTCGGTGGGGTCCGCTGTGGGTTTCTTGAATAGAGCGCTGAGTTCGGCGTGCCTCCAGCTCTCAGGGAAGGTGGCGGTGTCGAAGGATGTGTTGATGATGTCTCGCAGGTGGGGTGCGATGACAGCGTCGGCTTTGTTGAAGACGTGGTGGGGACAAGGGTCGGTCGGATATCCGGAGTGGATGGAGTTCATCGTGCGGATGGTGTCTTCGTTGCTGATCGGAGTCCAGGCGTGGAGGGTGGTGGTGGGGGGTGGTGGTTCGGTCGTGGTGTGCGTTGGTTGGTTGTTGAAGCTGTTGTGTATGTCTGCGATCTTGTTGTGGAAGTATGAGGTGAGGGAGTCGCAGAGGTCTTGCGATGGGGTGATGTCGTTGTTTCCTGCGCTGGGGTTGGATAGCTCTTTCACGATGTTGAAGAGTTCCTTGCAGTTGTGTGCGTTGTTGTCCAGCCGGTCCTTGAATGCAGTTTTCTTGGCTTTTGATTTTCTCTGATAGCATAAGCCTCACGTGTAGGACCCATCAACAGACTAATGCTGCTGTGTCTTTTTAAAGAGAATGTATGAATGATGTTAGGTCTCATATTAGATGTTTGAAAATTCCCCAGTTTTTCCAAGTCAAAAAGATAGTTGATGATGTTAAATGTAGGGGCCTGTATGATTCTCAAAATTTCTCTTGCAAATTTTTCATGGGAATGAATGCGAAGTAGTAATACTAGAGGCTTAAAATTACCCAGCCAATAAAATAATTATTTTAAGTAACAATGTATAATCTTGCAAACTATATTTATCATTGTCTCAGCTAGAAATGCTGAAAACTTTATTTATACAATTTCAATTGGACATTTCACTACGTAGACCCTCATTCTACGTCACTTGTTATCTCTGATGGACCCTGGAACTAAAGTTACTGGGCACATCATGATTGCGTGTAACAGTAATCCCATGGGCCATGACATTTTTCCAGAGGAACTCTGGCAGCTAAATGTAGCTGAAATACCAGGGCAAAAACTGAACCACGAATGAGGAGTAACCACCAGAAGCATATTTGCTCATCTGGATTTGCCCCACCCCCAGTTTTTCACCATACATAAGTGAACCCTCAGTGGCCATATCACAATGGGGAACTTTGGCAACCTCTGGAAAGAGAAATTGTTCTAATCAGTAATAGTATCTTTGAAAGCCATAATCCCTGCCCCACTGCCAGGTTGTTCATAACGATTATCCTAGTACATATGCAATTAATTGGTGCAAAAGTACTAATTTGCCTGAACTCTGTAGGCGCGATAATATTGTAAAGAGAAAAGAGATTGAGAATCTGGAAAATAAGATCAATTCCGACTCCAGTATCTCTAATGCTAAAATATTACTTGACAAAGTCGCATTGACAATTAAAGACTTTGAGGAATTTAACTCTCACAAAACTGACAAATTGCATAAAGATATTAGGAAGTATAGCAAAGATAGAACTTACCCTTATCTTCAGAAAGATCTTTACCAACCTCAAGGCCTTAATCAAGGCCCAACCAGTTGCAACGTAAAAGGATAACCTTTTCAGATAAAAATTCTGATACCGACAGTGACCAGACTTCTGATAATTCATACCGACACACTTATGATCAACAACCATCTACCTCCAGACAGACTTTTTAGGCCAAGATCGGAGAGGCTTAGATCAACCGCAGAGACAACGAACAACGAAGAGAGGATGGTATTGAAACCAATATACACCAGGTTTCAGACAAACCCGCAATCAATACTACGAGTGGTAGATTCAATGCGGACCATCCCAATATTCAATCTCTCCCAGCATATACTCTCAGAGTCTGAAATTGCGGTTTTGTCTGCAGGTCTCTCTTTTGTGCCCACCAATATGAGTGATCTTTTTCAAATCAAACTTGAATTATACACATTTTTCTGTTCAATAAGATTAAAAAACGTTTTTGCTCATAACACAACTATACAAGCTGTTGATACCACTGGTTTACATAACCAATCAACATTCTTTCCGACCAATACTATGGTCGCATAAGAAAAAATTACTTTTGAGAATGCCATAATCATTGAGATTGATAATTTGTTCAGGAAACTTCCTTTTGTTAAATACAATTTGACAATAGAAGAACAGAAATCTTTGCGACATCTTCAAAATCTGTCCAACACTATAATAAAACCCGTGGACAAAGGGGGAGGTATTGTCCTCAGGGACAATGAAGCCTATAGATCAGAGCTAATGAAACAACTATCTATAGAAACTCACTATAGAAGGTTAACATGTAACCCTACAGCTCGCCTTGAGAAAGCGATGTCTGACCTCAGCCGCCGTGGACACGACGGTGGCTGGCTTAGCGATAAGGAGGCTTCCTTTCTAATAAATAAATCCCCTACTGTGCCAGTAATATATATTTTACTTAAGGTACATAAGAACATCTCGACACCTCCCGGCTGCAATTCCATTCTCAAACCGTTGGCACAGTACGCTGATTTCATTATTCGCCCCTTTGCGACTGAGACTGAAACTTTCATAAGAGACACCACAGCAGTAATCAATGTGTTAGAGAACCATCCTTTTGACTCCACTTGTGAACTGCTGGTGTCCATGGATATAGAAAGTTTGTATACGAACATTCCACAAGAGGAAGTCTTGAATATCATTGAACAACTTTTAGAAGGAAGACCAAGACCACACAATGTTCCCACAGAATTTATTATTTACTGCATTTATTTTTATTTGAGAAAACATTCTACCAACAACTGAAGAGAGTAGCAATGGGGGCTGTTTATGCCCCCGATATAGCGAATGTCTATGTCTCGAATTTTGAACAAAGATACGCCTATGATAACCTAAATCCATTTTTGTCCAACATTACATGTTGGCTAAGGTATATAGACAATGTTTTCTTAATCTGGAGAGGTAGTTCAGATCTACTCTCTCAGTTTCATGACTGGATTAACTCAAGGAATCCGAATTTAAAATTCTCACTGGAACATGACAATACAAGCATGAATTTCCTTAATATCTCAATCAAAGTGGATTCTGATAACACTCTTTATACCACCTTTTTTACAAAACCTACTGCCAGAAACACTCTACTAAAATACAATAGCCACCATCCACAAGCTCTTAAAGATGGACTTCCATTTGTACAATTCCTGCGTTTACGCAGGAATTGTACAAAAAGGATTGACGATTTCAGTGAAGCGAAGAAACTCAAGTTGAAACTACATGCACGAGGTTATCCAAACAAACTACTCAAAAAATCATTGAAACGTGCATGGTACATTGATAGAGATGCGTTATTAACAGTCAATAACAAACCAGTTCAACCAAAATTAGCATGTGTGACTACATTTGGCACAGCCAGCAATAACATTAAGAAAATAATCAATAAACATTGGCACTTGCTTGCAGGTCTTTCAGAACTCACAGAAAAAACACTTTTTTCTTTCAAGAGGGGTGCCAACTTGAGGGATCGTCGTGTACATGCATATAACACCTCTGATGTCCATATTATAGATAATATGAGACAATCAACACCAGTGACAGGACACTACAAATGCAACAGTTGTGTTGCATGCAGCACCACTAACAACATCAAATCATTTGAACTTAATGGGCAAACAATTTCCATCAGATACTTTTCGAACTGCAATACTAGCAATGTAGTATACTGTATCCAATGCCCTTGTGGTTTATGCTACATAGGTAAAACCACCCAAATGGTGAAGAATCGTATTCTACAGCACCAATCTAGGATCCGCTGTAAGGTGGAGAATGCACCATTGGTCGAACACTTCCTACAACTGAAGCACACTGATAAGGAAATGTTTTGGTGGGTGATTGAGGTGGTTAAACCAACAATCAGACAGGCAAACGTTGACCGTTCTTTAACTTTAAAAGAGAACCGTTGGATCTGTAGTGTTGACAGTATTAAACACGGTTTGAATTCCGCCACTGAATGGCAGACTCTAGCATGTCTTTATTAACAAATAACAACTTACATATGTCAGTCACTTTTTGGTTCATCTTGATGATTGCATAATTCAACCAACTTTATCTCTAGATTGTGAGCACTTATGTATGCAGTATTTATGCATGCATTAGTGTGAGTGTTCCATCCAGAATCTTTGATTATGTACATTACTATGAATTTAAGAAACCGTTGAGATTTGCCTTGTCAACTAAATTGAATAATATTCAGCATAGACATTCTCGTTATTAGCTTTAAGCCTGTTCATGCAATGTTCACTTATTTTTAATATATGTTCTTTTTCGTTCTTCTGTATTTGTTGTTCTATGCACTGTAATTTTTTGATTCTTTCCCTTTGATTGCTTTTAACAATTGTGTCTCTATCTGTTCTTCATGCTCGTTGAATAATTGAATTATACACAACATTCTGATCTATTCACCACGAGCTTTGTCACACAATCTAAAAATATATTCACATAATCCTCAAATGCATTTTGAGCATTGCTCATTATTTATATACAATATAAAATGTCTATACTCTGCCGCGAACGTAACAACGTCTTTGGCGCGCTGAAAATTCTCTGCACGATCAATCAACTTTGAATATTTATATTCATTTAAGTTCACTCCAAAATGGCTTCTTCATTTTCCTTGAAACATCCATTAGTAGCAACCTCCCGGTTTGAAACAGGAAGTTCTTTCCTTTTCCGGGTGATAACACACGTGATTGCAAATAAAAATTGATTGTTTTCACATATGGGCGTCTGCTCCGAGAATACCCCGGTTGACAACATTAGACGCGTTGCCTCTTTTTTTCGAAGTAAGTGCAATACCAGCTCTTGTTGCCCCACAACGCTGCGTGTCACTGCCAATCTTTTAATTTCCTCAGAGCGGTCGAGTTTGGGATGTTTTATCGCTTTGTCTCTATATATGCTCATGAATTCATTTTTTAATAATCAAGATCAACTACAAGGAAGTGCATATTTGTTTTATAAACATTTATATATAAGCCTTTGTTAAAATCGACACCCCTTCATCCTGCTCAAATTGTGCTAACATTTGGCTTTATGTACATTCATAAAACACCCCTTAGCCCCTTCAGTGCCCCGCCCTTTCCCCGCCCTGTGCCGGGCGTTGCATTAGCGGGCGGGGTTCATGACGAGATAGTCTCGTCATGGGCACAGCGCAACCGTGCTCCATGACGAGACTATCTCGTCATGGGCACTGAAGAGGCTAGTAGTAAACTTGTGTTCTAGTCATTTGACAAACCAACGTCTGTCTTGAATCAACATAAATGTCGAGATTGCATAGATGGATCTTGACTATAATCAGATTATCTAAATAGTCGAAAGTAATTGATGCTTATGGGTCAGATTATTCATTATGTCCCATTGAGAATATTTTATGACCTGCAGATTGGATATGGCTGGTTTGAGAAATAGATCGTTTTGAATGCTATTTCACATTAGATATGTGACTTTCCTGTTCAATTGCTTACAGTTTTAAACAGCCATACTACAGATTGAACTGACTGTATTACCAAAATAAAAGCAAGGAGTGACTTACTATTCTTGGTAAGATTTTTTCAAAAATAATTTTGCCTGATTAAATAAAAACGAAAATAACAACTAAATATTAATATAACAACAATTATTTTTATGTCTTCTGAATTGACAGAGTGGAGTTTCACGTCTCTGAAGTTCAACCTCTGGTGAAATAGTCTATCAAATTTTCATTTGGTCATATACTCAACTGTGACCATCTATTAAAGTAAGCATGCAACTTCCACATCTGTGGGCAATATTAAACCAATTAGATTACTCCTTGTCCCTAATGATTGATCAACATCGTTTTTAAACACACTTGGGCTAAGGTTTCACCTAGTTTTTTGGTAAACTTTGAAGTCACTGTTTTCTGTTTTTCACACGGGCTATCTTTCTTTTCCTTAATTTACTTTTGATATTTAATTTCATTGACATATTTGTAATTTCATACATTATGTCCGTATAGGGGTCTTTTTCATGCAATCAAACTGTACGTCCTGATGATGGTCTGACGGATTTATATCATCACAGAGCGAAACGTCGACTTTCCATCTATTTCCTGACAATTTTTTGTGTTTAGACACATTACTTGTAAAATAAAGGAATAGATGTACATGTACATGAATTGTAGGTCGATTTGTACATTCCTCCTTTCATGTTGTTTTTGCTACATTCATTTCTATGTTTAGTACCCTTTGGCTTTTATATTTATAAAATTTATCTATTTTAAAAAAAAAGATATTCCCGTGTTTCTTTGATATTTGTTTGACATGAGTCATATTATTGGAGTCTAATACCCATATGATAAACAAATGTTTTTGTTACACTCAGGTTCAGAATTTATGTTAACTGAACAAATTAATCAGTTTGTGTTTTTTTATTTTTTTTTAACACACTTTATTGGTGACCGCTGTATGCCATGTACTTCCAAAATATAAGCATTCAAATACAGTCTTTTGTTTTTCTCCCACCATATACATCCCCATGCATTTGTACATAGCAATCTGGTTTCTCATATCTTGTGTTAGAGGGGAGTCTTACAGAGGGCATTGATAGTCTGTTCCCTTTTCCTAACCACTAATGTACAGGCATTGTTGCATCCATAATTCGAAATAGTGCATTTTTTAAGTTCAACTAATGACACTAGAAAACCCCCCCAACTATTCCCCCTCCCTTTCTCCTATCCCACCCTAACCCTCTCCTGGTCAGTTGAACTGCCACTTTGAAAATGATAGCAGGGAGTCACTATATGAGTGTCTTCTCAAGGGTACCATTTACAGGGCAGAATCACAGCATCTCTGTTGCTCGAGCTGTACATGCACGAATGGACTCACACTCTTCGCTTTACAGTGACGTAGTATCTTGTGTGGGGGCCAGGTCCAGTGCTTTCAGCGCAATCAGCGTGGCCTTCCAGTCTAGGGAGATGTGTTGCTTCCTCAGCCCTCCCTCCTCCTCTCTCCGAAGAACCCTCCGCCCTTCCCCACTGGAGCACGTCAGCCTGCCACACCGTGACCGCTGGGCTTCTGGGGCACTTCCACCTCATAGTAATCACCCTAATTGCTAAGATGAGGGCAAGATCTGCAAACCTTAGCCGCACCTTCTGCACTTTGGAGAGTCTGCGAAGGCCCAACAGGCAAGTCAGGGCGTCGTCTGGGACCGGTAGTTGTGTCACTGTAGCTAGGGAGTGTCGCACCCCCTCCCAGTAGCCCTGCAGTCGAGGACAGGACCATACCATGTGGATGAAGCCCGCCTCATCTGGGGCAGCTATGGGGGGAGTCCGGGTACATACGGTGTAATCGCTTCGGCGTAAGGTACGATTTATGCAACACCATCGCCTGTATGATTTTAAGCCGTGCATTGCGCGACACTTATTTAGGATGCTCCAGAATACATTGCCATGCGTGGTCTGTAATCTCCACCCTGGAGTCCATCGCCCATTGCTCCCTAAGGGAGGTAAGAGCGATTGCTGTATGTGCCCGTACTCCAGTGTATAACCAACGCACTAGATGTCCCCCAGGTCCCATGTAGTATAGGAGGTGTACTAGGGTGTGCTGTGGGGGTTCAGTCCTCTGTGGGGCCCAAGTGGCTCTAATGTAGTGCGTGATAGTGGCATGTAGTAGATAGAGGCGTGGCGGCGCCCCAGTAGCTTGTAAGAAGGAATCATGGTCCATCAGTGGGCCATCTCCAAAAAAGGCTCCCACCTCTTCTATCCCGCTGTCCGTCCATGCCTGGATTCTAGCCTGTGTAAGTCTCCCTTGTGGTGTGGGCACGCCTAATAAAGGTATATTCCCAGCATACGGGGTTGCCACAGATGTATAAGCCAAGGCCTTCTTCCAACACAGCAGGGCAGTCCGCAATAGGGGGGGCAATCGGGAGGAACACGGGCCCTCGGCAATAACAGGGTGTGTAGCTCCCCTCTATCCAGGCTCTGCGGTGTGAACCCAATCTCGCCTAAGTTCCTCCCCGCGTTCCAATATGACAGCCACTGGAGTTGGCTAGCGTAGTAGTAACCTCGGAAGTCGGGGACCCCCAGGACTCCACTTTGCGTCCCCAGCTGAAGCTACCGGAGACTTATCCGTCTCCGACCCGCGCCCCGAATAAGGGTTGTCAACATTCTGTCCAGCGTATTAAAAATGGATTGTGGGAGAACCACCGGCAAATTCACAAAATAATATAGTAGACGAGGCAGCATCACCATCTTAGTGATGGTAACCCGCCACATTACTGAAAGGGGCAAAGAAGACCAGAAGCCCACACTGGCCCGGAGCCCCGTTATTGCCCGTTGGATATTGCCTTCTATCTGGTCCTCCAGCGTTCTATAAACATGAATACCGAGGTATTTAAAGGTAGTGGGAGCCACAGAGAAGGAGTAAGTGCCGAATTGTAAATGAGTAATGTGTGCTATTTCTTGGAAAAAGTAACTGGTCGATTTGTCGGGGTTTATGGCCAGACCCGATAGACGTTCAAAAATAGCAAATATATCCGGGAGGGGGGGGCGCATCAGCCGTGAGGTCTCGCAAGTATAACAGCATGTCGTCTGCATAGATAGATGGTAAATGGTACACACCATCGACGCAGATACCAAGCTGGGCCGCCGATCTTCGAAGAGCCAGGACTAATGGTTCTAATGCCAGCACGAACAACAAGGGGGCAGAGGACATCCCTGTCTTGTGCCAGGATGGATACTATATGCATCAGAGATATAGCAGCCCGTGCGGGCCATGGTCGTCGGGTACGTATACAATCAGTTTGTGTTTTGATACACTTGATAACTCAGTTGAGAAAAACGAAATCCCTTGTAGGCACCTCTTTACTTATCAATATTGTAAAGAAGCAATTTGCCCATTTTAATATTTTATCGCTTGTAACTACCTGCCACCTTTGGCCTGCGGCCTCGCTGCTGGGGGACTGTAGTGGCCAGAATCCTTCGCTCTCCCTGCTTAAATAGAGCCTAGTTTCACCACGGCGTGGGATGCGCACGGGCCGTGCCCGGGCAAACCTCAGGCTAAAGGTGGGCCCATCCTTGCCTGTCACTGACCGGAGGTGGCCGGGCTATACCCTTTTCATCTGACAACGGTCATTTACGTATCCACCATCAGCCCGCATGACTCCTCAAAGTAAGTGACGATTAACGTATAGCCCGGGGGGGAGAGCTGAGTCTGAGCTTGTGCACGGGAGTGTCTAGAGTGTTGTGTGTCGGCATCAAAACTTTGCACTGCTTTGTGTCCTGTGTCAGCAACTGTTGGGTGAGGTCCGGTTGGATAAGCCCATTTTTCAAGCAGGTCATGGGAAAAAGGAAGGGCCCCCCTATGGCTTTATCCCCGGACACATCCAAGGACACTATTGACTTGTTCCTAATAAAGGCAGTGGGAGCAATCACCAAAGAAATTGATAAAGCAGAGAGACGGCTCTCGCTGGGCAAGACTGGATCATCAGCGCTGACAACAGAGGGGGACCCGGCACTGGTAGCTGGAAATGTGGATGGAAATGGAGCAGGAACTATTCCAAGCCAAAGGCAGGGGGAGGAAGCAGAAGAGGTTAGTGACCTAAATGAGAGTCCCAGCAGTAGTTTGAACAACCCAGCAGCTGGGCAGATCACACGGAGCAGGGCCGCGTTGTCTACCAGCCGATGTACGGATCGGAGGGGTCCGCCAGCCCCAAAGAGACAGCATAAGGTGCAGAGGAAAATAGCACCCAAGCCGTCGAAGGAAAATCCCAATGTCCCAGACTCTAGGAGTGCTATGGGACTGGTCAAGGATGTAGAAGAACTTTGGGGTCTCTCAGGGAAATAATTGTGACATTGGTGGCTGGGCTTTGAAAGGATTTCTTAAGTGAGCTATCAAACACGGTCACTGATATTAAGGCATCTCTGTCGGACACTGAGAAAGCATTGACCCCGGATATTCAGTCCAGGCAGGATGCTGTACCTAACCACACCTCTCAACAACAAATAGGCTTGAATGCTACGCCACGTACAGAGACAGGCTCTGAGTCCCAGATCCCATCAGTGGCTATGGACAAAACAGGGCAAGGGGGACGGGGTGGACAGGGGTTGGGGATGTTAAGGTCTGGCCAGCTGACCCAATATAGCAGGGATCCGAATGAAAGAGGTGATCGGGGGGATCTGAGCACCGGGGTAGGCAAGCCAGTGGTGCCACTCAATTAGTCTATAACACACAGAATTTGCCAGTCATAGACGTCCCAGCAGCATGTTGTCTATACACGGTGATTTTAGTGGGGGTACCAGGGCATGAAAACTCACAGGAAGTGTCTAGCCTCCAGCTGATAAATAAGGTTACTCCCTGGTTAGGAAAACATTTTAGATTTAATAGTTCAGACCAAAGACATGTCCTGATGGTGAGAAGGGTTGCATGGATTGGCAGGTCTAAGAAAATATTTGAAGGGGATAGCGTGATTTTCACGCTGAGGTACCCGTCAATGGCCCAGAAGATTTTGTTTTCATCTTTGCATTAATTTATGGCAGACTCTGGGATCAAAACAGTACCATTGGGTTTCTTTTATAGACCCCCGTCCAAATTCTTATCCCCCCATGGTGTGGCTACACAGGAAGCTGGTCCGAGTTGGAGTGGGGGCCCTTTGCAGTTAAGAAATGCTTTTGGCCCATTGAGGGATCTGAATGACAAAGATTGACTTGCAGAGGGAGCAAGCGTGGTAAGATTGGAGGGCAATCAGAAAAAACATATCGAGGACCAAAGGGGGAGGGAGGTGGCTGATGATGGGGGAACCACTGACACCCACGATGAATATAGGGACCAATGGGGAAAGCAGGTCTTCCAGCACAGATGGGGATATTTGCGATGCTTCAGGCCCCCAGGTGAGGTGAAATCTGGATGACTTAAAACTTATTTCGTGAAATGTGGCAGGTTTGGTGAGTAAGTTTCAGGACGAGCAGTGGCTCTGCTATATTAGAAAGTTTGACATAATAGCCATCCAGGAAACATGGGAGCCAGTAAATACCTTCTTTTTAGAAGGGTATTAAACTTTTTTTTGTCCAGCACGAAGGTCTAGTGCAGGGAAAGCCAGCGGGGGCCTAATCATGTTTGTAGGTTTTAATATACAGGGGAAGTGGAAGTCGATCCCATGGGAGTCGGAAGTAGTACAGGGTCTAACATTTGTTTGCAAGAACTACTGTTTGGCATTTATTAATTTTTATAATGCTCAGCCAAACTTGCAGGGATTAAAACCCTTTGAGGAACTAAGCACTTGCTTAGGGAAATTACAATCCGAAAGACGTGCCCATGCTCACTTAATTGTAGTGGGAGATTTCAATTGCCACCTGTGTCCTAACTTGAGGGTGACTAAATGCTTATTTACTTCTGTAGTAATAATTTCTAATACTGTAAGATACCATTTTATCTGCATGTTTTTTCTGAAATCAAACCTTGCTTTCAAAGTACAGTACCTCATCCCTGGCTCAGACAGTTCTAGTTCAAACTATGGATAAATCAGATGAAATGCAACCCCTATCACAAGATCTAAAGTATTTTATGGGGCAGTGGTGTTTTTGACAACCTCCACCAGATATGGAAAATAGATCTTATTAGGTTCTGTGTCCCTCATACAAAATAGGACTTTCTTTAGATTTTCAATCTGCATTGAAACTTAACCAAACATTTCTGAGAAATGACCTTTCTCTTGAGAAGGCATTAAAGAGACTAAATAACACTCTTCTTGTTACCATACTGTGAGACTCCTAAATTCTTAGAGAGCAGTCCCTTGCTTCTTTATTCTCATTCATTGTGTCTTACCTGCTGCCACATCTCTCATTATCAGAACAACAATTTCCATTAATGCAGCTTAAAATGGGATCCTTTCATGACTAACATGAGAGAGGTCCTGGTAGGTTCTTAAGTTGAAAATGACCCTGTGACTAGGTAAAAGGCTCTTCGGGAGAACTGGTAGAACAGCTCCCTCAAGCCTTCAGCTCAGTCCCACCCTCCTTACCTGCCTCATACACAAACGCACACATCTATAAGTCAAACCATAACTACACTCCCCGATGGCATCCCAGGATGTATGCATCAATTGACTGTTCCCTGTGGGAAACCACTCACAGTATTTACAGAGATAGACTCCAAACAATATGTAAATACAAAAGCCAAACTAAAAGCACAATGTAAGCATAGTTAAGTTGTAGTGCAGGTCCTTGTCTGCCAAACTGCAGAAATCCTGACTTTACACATATCAGGAGCTGCACAAACAACCTTGACAACATAACCTCCCTGCCAGCCAACTGATAGCTGAAAGTCAACACAAATTCATTTGGAGGCACCCTCAATGTAGGGCTCTTTTCAAAGAATACTTTGCCAAGAAAACCAAGACAACATGGTACTATCTCTCCCTTCTGGAAAGTTGAAACCTTTCCTTCCAGAAGACTTCACAACAGCAGTCCAAAAAATATTTTTCTCTAGCTCATATGGAATCAGCACTTGTCAATGGCCTTCAGACACCTCAGTGCCCCTTCTGGAAGGCATCATACATGCATCAGCTTGTCTCATCAAATCATAGAAGATTTTGACTGCATCATCCCAACACTGAAGGACCTACACTGCCTCCCCTCAAGTCTGAATCATCTTGAAGTCCTGCACAACATACACAAAGCCACCAGAAACAGCACCATTTGTTTAGAAATGAACCACCTTTTGGGGTCAGCACTGCTAAAACAAAGAAGATGGCACATCACGAGACTGGAAAAAAGAATTGCAAAGAAAATAAGGATCTGGAACAACATCGATATAAACATCATGACTGCTCATACCCGCCTGCATTTCAGAAATACATTGAGGAAACACCTATTCAAGGAAGACACTCTTAGTACACACGATAGTAGCCTACCTACCACTTCTCACATTTCTGCCTCATTTCTGTCTGTTTGTTTGGTGCTCGGCTGCTATCTAGGTCACCGCTTTATACCCAGAATTACACAAATACATACGCAATGACTTCTATTCGCTCTATTGGTATTTATTGCACCCATGTTGCTTTGAGTGAAACATCGCCTTGTAGGTTCCTTCCATGGCGCTGCAGATCTCACTGCCTCCTCTTTCACCAACAAAGGGTTTCAATTTTATTTCCTGGAAGTGAGAGCAATCATTTTGCAAAATGCCAGAGCCTACACGCACTATTTAGAGAGCAGAGCTCCGGAACATGAAAACGCTGAAACTAATTTGTGAGAAAAAATCCAACTCTATAACGAGTCATTGTTAGATGCATGGGCAGAGGCGCAGATTCAGGTGTGGTGTTTGGGGAGTTACACCCCCAATGAATTTATTATTTCATAAATAGTTGGGTACAGGAGCTTTCAGTCAGGTTTGATATGGTGTCTGTCGGATTTCACCTGGGATTTTTAAATACTCACTCAGACAAAAACACACATACACTCTCGTCTCTGGTTTAAAGGTCTTAATACATGGGTATTTTGCAAAATACTGTTTTAAGTACCCCCACACAATCCGCACTGCTTTCCCTTTCCACAGGCCCTTCTCATTTATTAATTAACATGCTATGCCAGCGTGATTGTCGAAAAATCTGAAACTCACACCCCCCTAGTTTTACTGACCAAGCTATTTGGGTCAAGGTCAGGTTGATATTTTTTCAAGTTCTTGAAAATGTAGCTCTGAGCCAATAGCCTTCTTTCATTCACTTGGCGGACTCAGTACAGCTCTGAGCAGATAGGATACAGTAGGCGGGGTATTGTGTTCGGTAATGATGTCTTGGAATCTAGAATAATTCTATTTCTTTATTAAGCTTCCATTAAACCACTCTTAGAGTTGACTGGCACAAAATTCTGCATAATCCAATGAGGAATGTATCGGCTTTTAATGTTATCCCCTAAGCAAGGGTAGAGGATGTAGTCTTACAGCTAGGGCAGTCGACCTCGAAGCTGGGAAACCGGGTTTGAGTCTCGGCAACGACGCTCAACATCCTGTGATTATGGGCAAGATTACACCCTCTACAATCCTTCTCAAATAAAAATTCAAAGAAAGCAATGGATTCCATATCCTCCAGTAGTTTGTGCCTGGCTCATGCTTTGAAGTAAGAACATAAATGATCGCCATTTGCATGGCGTTGGACACAGGCTCACTGATGTTGTTTGCTTTTGACACAAGTTTTTTCCTGCATGGAGCGCCCTCAACCAACAACGGCATATCTCTGGGGCCCCCAAACAATAATGAGGAAGAAACAGAGCAGAGCAGGCAGTACAGCACTAACCCCATGTTTCAGATGGGGGTTGGGGGGCAGAAACTGCTCTATGTTAAAATCAGCTTCTTGGTGAGGTCTGTTAGCCTGACACGCTGGTCTTACATTTGGCCACTTACAGCTGCTGACCAATTTCCAAATTAAAAAAAGTTCAAGCATCGTGATTTTTGTTGGGTGCCCTTTATTTAGGCTCAATTTTTTGCAGTTTATGATTTTAGAAAACATATTTTTGGGGGTTATGACATTTTTGATGTCAAGGGTTTTATTTGTTTGAATAATTGCGAGATTTGATTAATAGTCTCGGTCTCTGAAAGTGACAGGTGCTGTAATCTCCCTGGCAGACTCAGACTGCTACACAGATTAACTGCCTTTGCCTAAAAGGGTGAATGCGCTGCTAATAAACATTAAATTACATTTAATGATAGTGTCAGGCAAATCACGTCTCAGTTCGACCCTTAGCAGCTCTCTGCTCACTTTGTGGGTGCTGTAGAGCGCATCGCTCACTTACTTAAAAGTCCACCCCCACATAAAACAATCATTTGCAATGCAATAGGTCTCGCATTAACGTGTGTTTAAGCTATTGGCATTGTCAATGACAATGCCTTTTATTTATGTTTTAAAAACAAAAAACAAAATAAAAGGCATTTTTATTTGCAATACCAATAGCTCAAACTTGCATAAATGCGAGACCTATTGCAGGGTGAGCTAGTTAAGACTCTTTTTGGAGCCCTTAATCCACTGTGTACCCTTTCAGAGCAGGCTATTTGGTGGCTATTCAGTCTTTATGCATAGTATCAACCCAATAAGGCAGGGGTTGCTAACGTAGTACCAGGAAGACTTCCCTGTAACAGGTTTTCTAGATTTAGACACGACAAAGGTATATACATTTAATCTAAATAAAACTAGTTTAAATATTCAGTGGGTAACCAGAAAGTTTTGCAGGTGTGGCTTTCTGTCGTACATACGACACCCCTGAGATAAGGTATCCACGTACATTTTCCCTAACTATCAAACAGATGGCAATGAAGAACTAAGTAGCTTACACTGTACAGCACCATCCCTCGCCTCCCTCACTGCTGTAGTGGAGATGAATGCATCGCACACGGTGTCCCTCACTGCACTGCACCTTGCCTCCCTTTCTGCTGCAGTGAGGCTACTGCACCGCGCACTGGTACCCGCACTGTACTGTACCCATCCCTTGCCTCCCTCACTGCTGCAGTGAATGCTCATCACTGTACAGGGGGCTTCCTCATATGGCAGCAGAGGGGGTGTCACTGCACTCGCGGACTACAAAACTGACAGAGCAGTGGGGCGCCCATGTGCGTTTTATTTGAAACTGCCCAGGCCCTCACAGTGCAGCAGTGACAAGCGGTGACTGAACCATACCTTGCCCCCACAACACTACACCAGAGACAAGGTGCCACTGAACATGTACCTGCATTGCTCACACTACAACAGCAGCAATCAAAGTGAAGTGAGGGGAGGGGCGGGGTGGAAGAGTCACTGCTCACCTAACCGAGCAGCGCTCACCAAAAAGCAGTGATGTTGTGTCTATATTCCTATCGAGCCTCCCTCACGCTGCGGCAGGGGCCAGAAGTTACTGCATTCAGACCTTGACTCTGATACTAGCAGTGGCAGGCTGCCCTCATACGTCAAGCTCTCGCACTGCAGCAGTGATCAGATGTTATTGCATTCACTGCTCGGCTCTGACTCTGCAGCACTGATTAGCTGCCCTCGTACACGCGGATCCCTTGAGTCATAGGGAAGCAGTGGGCAGTTGTTACTGCATTCATATTTCGGCTCTGTAGCATAGATTGACCCACCCGGTACGTACTTCAGGCTCTTCGGCTGTACCTGTGACCGGTGGTACTGCACTCACTGCATCAGCTCCCCGTTACTGTAGCACTGAGGCTTTCCCCGTACGCTTTAAGTGATTTGCCCAGAATCACAGGATGTTGAGCCGACGCTTCGGTAGCTCTGGTTGTTATGTCATATCGCCACTTTTTTTTTTACCTCAAACCAACATTTGCGTTAAGTAAACCTCAATATAATGCTTAATAAAAATAAATACAGCAGAGAAAACAGATCAACAACTTGGCAGTTGTGATAAACATTTGCGCTGCATGGAACAGTGTTGAACAGAGGAGATTACTGGATCAATCCATTCACTCCTTCTCAACAATGCATGCGTGTGGGTTAATAAGAATCGTTCTAAGCTCCCTTTATGTCGGGCTGAAGCAAGCAGAAGGCACTACAAAACTAAAGTGATAATGTTTTGGAGAGTGCACGGCAGAAGCGGAGGGGCTCTGGGCCAGGGCCGGTTCTAGAACGGTTCAGCGGCCCAGCGCCAATATTACCCTGAATGTGCTGTATAGAAAATATACCTGCAGGTCTGTGGGCTGTGAGGGTCGGTGAGAAGTAGGGGGGGAGCAGCGTACTGAGTACGGGGGTCACCAGTAGCACCTGGCCTGTGACAGGGGGAAGGTATCATCGCAGCACACCCTGACTCCCACTCAGCGCAGGCTTTCTTCTCAGGGCTTTATAGTTTAATTTGGCATCAGTATAGCGCTGTCCGCGGCCCACGACCCCAAAGCGCTTGTAAATGCCGCAATCCTGAGAGAGTGCCCTTGTTGTGCTGTAGAGCTGAGCGACCTCGGCCGTGCTCACTGAAGCCCGCAACGCTGTCCGCGCTAATTTCACAGAGAGGAGAGTCTTTTCCTCTGCAGCCCGAGTCCCGCACCAGGACTCTGACTCCGCGTTTAGCTCGAGTTTAGCAAGGGTCTTCCTGAAACGGCTCGGAAGTGTGCTTTTAAGGGAAGCTGGCACCTATGTGCCCGTCCTCGCCACTTCTGATTACATGAACGGTTCAGCGGCCCAGCGCCGATATTACCCGATGAGCGAATGCGCCAAAAATGTTTTTTATTCAGTAAGCATTTTAATTGCCAAGAAAGGGCTCTTCTTTTAAATCATATGTAAATGCTTCCACCGTCCCTCTAAAATCATCTTGTTAAGCATTCTTCTGTCGGAGCAGCTGCAACTTGGTGGTGGGGGATGCCCTGGGGAAATGAGGTGATTTATGGCAAACATAAAGCGCGGCCGCCCGGCTCAATTCTATCATCCAATGCTGCCGCTGTAGTTACAGAGGCTGATCCCACAAAGGAGTGTTTCCAGTTACAGACGCAGGGGGTGGTCTCCAAAATAAATAAACAACGCTGCACACTGCATGCAATTAAAACAAGTGCGAGCAGAGCGGATGAGAACTGTAGTTAGGCGCTGCTGCTTCGGGACTACACGAAAGTCAGCATAGGATCAAGAGCAAACCGAAAGCTAGATAACAACAGCAATGATACAGGTAAACCAATCACAAGAGGAAAAACAAAATACATGGAGTTTGAGCCAACATACAGATTACTTTAGGTTTCGCTGAGACAGCGCATGCAGCACATGCGCTGACAAGGCGAGACCTAAAAAAGTGCCAAAACTAATATGATACAAACAAAACCCCTTAAAAGTCCAGCTTTTACAGTGAAAACAAACTACTGTTGTAACTAACCCATGTGCCTTCAGTTTGGTAGAGTTCCTAGTTAAAAAAAATAAAAGAGTGCATCAATGGTGGGAGACATGTCCGCTGTCTGCCAAAAGTTTGTATAGTTTATATTTTTTTGCACTTTCATATAGCGCAAACTGAATCCGAAGGTACCAAGGCGCTTAACATGAGCACCAGTTGTATTATACAGACGGACATATTCATTTTTAGGCATGGGGAGGATTAAAGGGGAGATTTACAAGCCCCTTGAGCCACTTTTGCGTCACTTTTAACATGGGAAAAGTGACGCAAAAGTGGCGCAAGAGGCTTGAAAATAAGCCCCTAAGTGATTTGCCCAAAATCACAGGATGTTTGAGAACACGCGGCGCCAAAACTCAAACCTGGTTTCCTAGCCGTTAAGCCACACCCCTTGCACTACAAGCTCCCAACCTACTTTCTACTATAAAGAGGCAGGCCACGAAACAGTTAATTCCGAAAAGGAAGAGTGTACATTATGCTCTAAATCTGCCTCTCTTCCTAAATCCTCTTTGTAGCCCAGTGTGAAAAACAGAAACCAGAACGATTACACTGATTTTAGAAGGGGTGGTCCAAGAAAAGCTCCAGTAGAGCAGGGTCAGTTTAAAACCTGACACTAAGAGACAGAGGGGGCATATTAACAAGGGCATTATCTTTTTTTGGCTCATAGAGCCGAAAGAACGGAGATAAAACTATCACCCTATTTACAAGAGGGTGCATAATCGCATACTAGCACCCTTTTTCCCGACGCCTCCCTTTGCATCTCTAATGAGATGCAAAGTGGGCATCACTGGACGTACTCCGGATGGACTATCTTGTAAAATATCGCTGATGTTCACATCGCGATATTTATAAGGCAGCCCACAGGATTTTAGCACACGTTAGATTGTAGCAAAAGCTGCGTTTTTCGCCAAAAACTAACGCCTGCTAAAATCCTGACTTACCTATGCTTAAAACCAGCGATGTTCCCTGCAGAACAGCGATTTCCTCGCTATCGCTGGATTTCTTATCGCCGTTGTGAGAAGCGTTGTTGATACAGCGCTACCACGGCGATGAAATCCAGCGATAGGATAAACCTCGCTAAACGCGCTTAGCTATGTTTATCTCCAATCGTTGTTGATATGCCCCTTCGTCGGGATAACACTCAGTTCACTCCTGCTGCCGCACAGGGAACTTTGTGTGAATGTATTAGCTGGATGACCATGTCCTCCTTTCTTTTTTCCATGAAAAGCTCTCACTTCCATGCTTCCAGGGCCTCCTCTCCTGACTGGCAACTGCCAAAGCAACCAGGCTACCGGTGCCAACGTCCTGTAGACACGTGGGGGTGGGGTTGAGGAATGCTCAGCTTCCCTTCAAAGTCCCACCCCCTCTGTCTCGTTTCTTCGTTCTAGTGTATGGTGATTCCGGTTTCGCCTGCACATCTGAGCCTCGGTTATGCTGGTGGCTGCAGGCCTTGCACCTGAGGTTTTCCTGCTGGTGTATGAATGAGGCCTCACTCCACAGCTTCTATGAAGCTGCTGGCTGTAACCACTCACGCACATCCACCCGGTGTTGCTACCAGCGCACTCGGCGATAGTCTTTTTTTTAGTGCTAGAAAGATGGAAGGCAAACACTAACTACTCTGTCAATTTCACCTTGTGAACTTTAGATTCCATGTGGTTTACTGCAGCAAGCTTTGCTGACAAGCCTAGGCTCAAATTAAAAATTTAGTCCAAAGGGTTAACTAACTTGAAACTGAAACCACCAAAAAAATAACATGCTGTGTTCCTAAGCGACAGCGGTTAGCCCCACCCAGGATCAGTCCGAGACACACTGAAGTGTAATAGCTGCCAAGCACCTCCCCATGAGGCGTGTCAGGCACAGGGAGCCCGAGAATAGACAGACCCAGCGCAGATCACGTAGCCGACAACAGCTCAGGAGGCAATTTTTCTTTAATACATACCACTGAGCCCAATTGCGATCGCAAACGCTGAAATTCTGCAATTTTTGGATCGCAATTTGATATGATACATATGGCCCTTTGTCTGATAAAATTCGCAATTTGCATCTTTGTTAAACAAAAGGGGCCAACCCTCAAGTCCTTGAATCTAGTTCAGCCAGGAACAAGGCAATCATGAAGCAAACGCCACCTTTATTTGTAAAGAATCAGTGTGAAAGTTTGTGGATGAAATCCCTTTAGCAAGTTAGATACTAAAGAATAATGATCGTAGCAAGTGTGTTTTGTGCTATAAAGCTGTATTAGAAGGTGTGGTAGTTGTCACACTTCAAATTGTATTTAGTCCAAAAGTGAAATGTATTGTTTTAAGGGAGTGAGTGACTGTTAAGTCTGCCTGTGGTGAAAGAAAGTAATTAATAAAGTGTGCATGGTAAATGTGAGCAATAGAGTGATTACATATGCGCTTGAAAAGGAGTCAAAATGACTGCCTACTTTTGGGAAGACAGCAAATTGGAGGGGAGCATTTGTGAGGGTCCAGCTGAGGCAGTTGCGGTGTCAGCAGTTAGATCTTCCCCAGAGACAGAGTTTCCTATGAGCCCAGCGAGACTTTTGCAACCACAAGAGCTTTGGAACACTACTGAAGGTTGGCACAGAATTTATGGTCCTACGTAGGTGATATTGTGATTTTGTGAGGTCAAACTTTGCCTAAGATGCCATGGATTTAAGCTGGAGGTTGGCCTGAAGGCACTTGATGTGGCAGGACATTACTCCCAAGTATAGGGGATATAGTTTCCCAAATAAGAAATCAATTGTTATATAGATTATAGGTATGTATGTATGTAACTTGTGAAGTGTGAACCTGGCTACAAAGCAACGGAGAACTAAACAAAATAGAGATCCACAGTAGTAGGCGGGATGGGAACAAGTTGTCCTGGGGGATGTGGAGGGCAGGCAAAACTGTGAGGAGAGGCAGGATGTACGGAACAGGGAGGAGAGAAATGAGGGGGTGGGAATCATGGGCTGTGCAAAGAGTAATACCATTTGAAGAGATCAGCAGTGTGGTGCTGAGAAGAGGTACTGCTTGAAGAGATGATTCTTCCTCTCCTTCCAGAAGTGGAGGAGGAATGTGGCCTGCTGGTTTGAAACTGTGATTTTTGATTGAGTTCAACACAGTAAATGCATATCAGAAGACAGCTTGGACTTCACCTCTTCTTTGTTGCATTTTCCTGTTTCTAACATGGTGATAAGCTGCTGCACATTCATCTGGGTGACTTAATCCTGGTAACTAGTTATGATTGGATGTTGGTATTGCTACCTTGTACCTTATTCAGAAGGTAATCAATTTGATGCCTGTGGGTAGTGGGGTAGGGGGCAGTTGAATTCTCCTGTGTTGGGTGATTCTCTCATGTTTACAAAGACCTTTAGATACACACACATAGTCCCAGTAAAAGTCATTTTCTGCCATTGGAAACATAGTTATTTCTCCACCACTAAATGAGTCAGGAGTGCTGCTGCTTTGGCTGAGTGGGCTCACCCTAATTTAAGGTTAGGCTTCCATATCCTCAAATCTTAAATGACACCCCATTTTGGGTACATAGGCAAATATGCACAAACATAATGGCCATTATCTAGATAAGAAAGTTCAGCCAAGGTTTTGCGGGGATAGCATGCATTGTTCACATGCCATGGATTAAAATGTTCCTTATGTGACCCTTGTTGTGGGCATATGGGCTTTCATGTACAGTTCATGACACATTGCTAGGTATCATGACCAGACTCAGTTATAGGTCCCAAGGAAGCAAATGGTAACCCCTATTTTAGCTAAGATAAATGAGCCTCTCTCAGTAGAGCTCATGTGTCGTGGGATCACAACATCACCCCGAACTGTTCCAGGAAGTAGACAAAATAAATTCTCTTTTTTTCATGGAGATTCGTCAAACAACACCAAAGTTATTAGCAAAACAAAAAATGGCTTGTCTATGGAAAAGCAATTTCAACTGTAACTACCCATTGGTGACTTCCACTGAGTAACATATATATATATATATACATATATATATATATTTTTATATATATATATATATATATATATATTTATATATTACCTATTGGCAGTCGCCAGTAGGTAGTTATAGTTAGGACCTATTTTCCATAGGAAATCTGCAACATTCTATTTGGAATAACGTTGGCACCGATTGACGAATCCTCGCGAAATTTTCCAAACTTTTGGCCAGCTCCGGTCTGCTCCTATCCTGAAAATTTCACGCCGATTCGTCAAGCGGTGGCTGAGAAAAAAGGGGGGTCCCAAAACGCGTTTTCCCCATGCATTTTCCCATAGGATCTGTTGACGCAGCTACAGCCCGAACTGCTGAACGGAATTACACCAAATTTGGCAAAGAGGTAGTCCTCAGTTCAGACTCGTGCCTTTTGATTAAATGGTGTAAATCCGTTCTGCAGTTCATGAGATAATCAAAAGTAAAATCACATATATATCTGGGCGGAGCCTAACCACACATCTCATCGTGAGATCTGATTGGCTGTCAGCACTTCATCCAAGAAGTGTAAGAAGTGTTGGCAGCCATCTTGGGACCAATATACATGATAGCACCTCATTAAAAAGCATTGCAGTTAATAGAAGGTTTTAAGACTTTAGTTACATTATACATCATTTGTTGATGGTACCATACTCATTTTAGGAATTGTGGTGTGTTCTAAGGTGATTTGACCATGTGAAAAAGCCTTCTGCTGTGATATCATGAATCATGTTTGCGAGAAAACTATTTTCTCATGCCTTTCCCACAGAGGTTTGGAAGGTGATCTATAAGCTAAACTGAGAGCATATTTTCTGTAAATTCACATTATCTTTCTCAGTCATGTGAGAATGAAGTCTGACATTCTCAGTAAAACATGTACATCCAACAAGGGCAGAGACTGTCAGTTGATTCCTTTGTGTTCTACTGCAGCTTCCCAGAGTGTTCCAAAGAACAACTAGAGAGCTAACAGTCCTACTTATGACAAACGTATGGCACACCTGAAGCCATCTTGATTGGAATAAAGTGGTAACTCTTAAAACATTTAATTTAAAAAGGAACAAAATGAGGGGGTTCATTTTGCCATAGAAAGTATGATTAGTGCTGCAGAAAGAAAAATTAGGGCACATTTTGAGTGACTTCTCAAATCCTCTTCTATTTCATTAAAAAATTCTGACATGCAGACTGAAACATGCACTTTCAATACCAGCAGCAGACTTCCCTGGTGAGCAGTAGCTTTACTACAGTGATCTAATAAGCAACTAGAGTGCTAACATTCTGAATTTATGGCAAATGTGTGACATCTGTATACCTTCTTGATGGAACCAAAGTAAACAACTGAAAGTATTTCCTACTGAGGGGACTGTAGTAAATGAGGAAATTAGGAAACTTCATAACAAATAAGTCTCCCAAAATGGCCACCAGAGACAAAAGAGCCCAAATGTAGCCCAAATATCACCCAGGTGTAGCCCAAGTATAGCCCAATGACAGAATGTCCCAGAGTGTTCTAACGAACAACTAGAGCGCTAACAGTCTTACTTATGACAAAAGTATGGCACACCTGCAGCCATCTTGATTGGAATAAAGGGGTAACACTTAAAACATTTAATTTACAAAGGAACACAATGAGGGGGTTCATTTTGCCATAGAAATTATGATTAGTGCTGCAGAAAGAAAAATAAGGGCACATTTTGACTGACTTCTCAAATCCTCTTCTATTTCATAAAAAAATTCTGACATGCAGACTGAAACATGCACTTTGAATATCAGCAGCAGACTTCCCTGGTGAGCAGTAGCTTTACTACAGTGATCTAATGAGCAACTAGAGTGCTAACATTCAGAATTCATGGCAAATGTGTGACACATCTGAATGCCTTCTTGATGGAACCAAAGTAAAAAACTGAAAGTATTTCCTACTGAGGTGACTGCAGTAAATGAAGAAATTAGGAAACTTCATAACAAATAAATCTCCCAAGATGGCCACCAGAGACAAAAGAGCCCAAATGTAGCCCAAATATCACCCAAATGTAGCCCAAGTATAGCCCAATGACAGAATGTCCCAGAGTGTTCTAACAAACAACTAGAGCGTTAACAGTCTTACTTATGACAAAAGTATGGCACACCTAAAGCCATCTTGATTGGAATAAAGTGGTAACACTTAAAACATTTAATTTACAAAGGAACAAAATGAGGGGGTTCATTTTGCCGTATAAATTATGATTAGTGCTGCAGAAAGAAAAATTAGGGCACATTTTGACTTCTCAAATCCTCTTCTATTTCATAAAAATATTCTGACATGCAGACTGAAACATGCACTTTGAATACCAGCAGCAGACTTCTCTGGTGAGCAGTAGCTTTACTACAGTGATCCAATGAGCAACTAGAGTGCTAACATTCAGAATTTATGGCATATATGTGACACATCTGAATGCCTTCTTGATGGAACCAAAGTAAAAAACTGAAAGTATTTCCTACTGAGGAGACTGCAGTAGATTAAGAAATTAGGAAACTTCATATCAAATAAATCTCCCAAGATGGCCACCAGAGACAAAAGAGCCCAAATGTAGCCCAAATAGCACCCAGACGTAGCCCAAGTATAGCCCAATGGCAGAATGTCCCAGAGTGTTCTTAAGAACAACTAGAGCGCTTACTGTCTTACTTATGACAAAAGTATGGCACACCTGAAGCCATCTTGATTGGAATAAACTGGTAACACTTAAAACATTTTATTTAAAAAGAAACACAATGAGGGGGTTCATTTTGCCATAGAAATTATGATTAGTGCTGCAAAAAGAAAAATTAGGTCACATTTTGAGTGACTTCTCAAATCCTCTTTTATTTCATAAAAAAATTCTGATATGTAGACTGAAACATGCATTTTTAATACCAGCAGCAGACTTCCGTGGTTAGCAGTAGCTTTACTACAGTGATCTAATGAGCAACTAGAGTGCTAACATTCAGGATTTATGGCAAATGTGTGACATATCTGAATACCTTCTTGATGGAATCAAAGTAAAAAAATGAAAGCATTTCCTGATGAGGAGACTGCAGTAAATGAGGAAATTAGTAAACTTCATAACAAATAAATCTTCCAAGATGGCCACCAGAGACAAAAGAGCCCAAATGCAGCACAAATATTACCCAGATGTAGCCCAAGTTTAGCCAATGACAGAATGTCCCAGTGTGTTCTAACAAACAACTAGAGCGTTAACAGTCTTACTTATGATAAAAGTATGGCACACCTGAAGCCATCTTGATTGGAATAAAGTGGTAACACTTAAAACATTTAATTTACAAAGGAACAAAATGAGGGGGTTCATTTTGCCGTAGAAATTATGATTAGTGCTGCAAAAAGAAAAATTAGGGCACATTTTGACTTCTCAAATCCTCTTCTATTTCATAAAAATATTTTGACATGCAGACTGAAACATGCCCTTTGAATATCAGCAGCAGACTTCCCTGGTGAGCAGGAGCTTTACTACAGTGATCTAATGAGCAACTAGAGTGCTAACATTCAGAATTTATAGCAAATGTGTGACACATCTGAATGCCTTCTTGATGGAACCAAAGTAAAAAACTGAAAGTATTTCCTACTGAGGAGACTGCAGTAAATGAAGAAATTAGGATACTTCATATCAAATAAATCTCCCAAGATGGCCACCAGAGACAAAAGAGCCCAAATGTAGCCCAAATATCACCCAGATGTAGCCCAAGTATAGCCCAATGACAGAATGTCCCAGAGTGTTCTAACGAACAACTAGAGCGCTAACAGTCTTACTTATGACAAAAGTATGGCACACCTGAAGCCATCTTGATTGGAATAAACTGTAACACTTAAAACATTTAATTTAAAAAGAAACACAATGAGGGGGTTCATTTTGCCATAGAAATTATGATTAGTGCTGAAGAAAGAAAAATTAGGGCACATTTTGAGTGACTTCTCAAATCCTCTTCTATTTCATTAACAAAACTCTGATATGTAGACTGAAACTTGCACTTTTAATACCAGCAGCAGACTTCCGTGGTTAGCAGTAGCTTTACTACAGTGATCTAATGAGCAACTAGAGTGCTAACATTCAGAATGTATGGCAAATGTGTGACATATCTGAATACCTTCTTGATGGAATCAAAGTAAAAAACTGAAAGCATTTCCTACTGAGGAGACTGCAGTAAATGAGGAAATTAGTAAACTTCATAACAAATAAATCTTCCAAGATGGCCACCAGAGACAAAAGAGCCAAAATGCAGCACAAATATCACCCAGATGTAGCCCACATGTAGCCCAATGACAGAAGTGTGCAAAACACTTATTTTTTGTGTATTTGCAGTTTTATATAGTGCAGACTTGCCAGGTATTGGAGTGCTTTAAATGAGCATTGGTTACATCACACAAGATCAAATTCATTTTGGTTGTAGACATGGGGAGATTAAGTGATTTGACCAGAATCTCAGAATGTTGAGCTGAAGCAGAAACTCCAACCTGGTTCCCCAGTTGCAAAGTCTGCAGCTCTGGAAGTAACACCACATCCTCTCCCCTAAGTGCAACATTTAATCAAGTGGTCAACTGGATAAAAAAACATAAAGATGCCTATGTTATAACGCACAGCGCTATGCCATACATATTACAATCTGGGATCCATATCTTTGTCACAGTGCATATGCAACGTTACACTCCCCAGCACATATTTCATATTACAACTTTAGAGACTAGTTAGGTTACACAACACTGCCCTGTGCATATTACACTCCAAGGCGCATATCGCATAGTACGCTCTAGTGCCTGTGCTATCTCACGCTCTCCAATGAATCTGTCATTGCGCACAATGTATTGCATATTATATTTCACGCCCCGGTTCATCTTCTATCACACCAGGTTCTTCCAGTAAGCGCCACTGCTCTGCATTGCAGAGAGGTGGTGCAGGCCGTGTCGCTTTTTACACCTCTCTGTAATGGCGCTGACTGGACGTACCTAGTGGGCTATTTTGCCCCTAGGGACCCTCAGGATTCAAGGGGACTTAATCTCCCAACTTAAAACGGCCACAGGGCGTGTTTACACAGTGGGGAAGGGAGGGGACGGGGCCTGAGGTGACGTGTGCAAACATGCCCTATGGCGCATTTTAAGTTGGGGAAATAATTCCCCTTCAATCCTGAGGGCCCCTGGGGGCTAACTAGCCCACCAGGTGCTTCCAGTAAGCGCCAATGAGCTGTGTTGCAGAGAGGTGGTCCAGGCCGTGCCACTTTTTACACCTCTCTGCAATGCAGCTCTGTGGCGCTTACTGGAGGTACCTAGTGGGCTAGTTGGACCCTAGGGACCCTCAGGATTCAAATGAACTTAATCTCCCAACTAAAAACGGCCACAGGGCGTGTTTACACAGTGGTGAAGGGAGGGGACGGGGACGGGGACGGGGACGGGGCCTGAGTTAATGTGTGCAAACACGCCCCGTGGCGCGTTTTAAGTTGGGGAAATAATTCCCCTTCAATCCTGAGGAACCCTGGGGGTCAACTAGCCCACCAGGTGCTTCCAGTAAGCGCCACTGCGCTGCGTTGCAGAGAGGTGGTCTAGGCCGTGCCCCTTTTTACATCTCTCTGCAATGCAGCTCTGTGGCGCTTACTGGAGGTACCTAGTGCTCTAGTTGGACCCTAGGGACCCTCAGGATTCAAGGGGACTTAATCTCCCAACTTAAAACGGCCACAGGGCGTGTTTACACAGTGGGGAAGGGAGGGGACGGGCCCTGAGGTGACTTGTGCAAACACGCCCTGTGGCGCGTTTTAAGAGGTAGTTTTAATTCCCTGCCCTATTATATACTGGGGGCTTACAGAGGAGGTCATGCTAATCACAGGGGGACCCCAACGCATAGTGTTCCCTAGTGTATGTAGGTGTTTTCACTGTATTCTGAGTGTCTTTTAACATAGCACTGGCTCTAGGACTGGTTAGTCAGACTCAGTTACCACCAGTATCTGTCTGAAAAAGTTGAGGGTACAGGATGATTTTGCAACAAAGCTTCTTTCTGCTCTTCTGTTTGTTCTTTCTGCACGTTATCCTTCTTCCTGCACTTTTCTCGTCTTTGAGGACTTCTGTTGCTTCTTTCTGCATTTCTTTTTTTTCTTTCTGTGCGTTTTTTCTTCTTTCCTCACATGTCCTATCTCTATAGGCATAGTTAGAAATTACTGAAAAAAACATAGGTTTCAGGCACGTTATAGTTAGGAATTAGCATTCAAAAAACCTTAGAAATTCACTGAAAAAACCATAGGTTTCAGGGGCGTCATAGTTAGCTGGACATTTCACTCGCACAAAAACATCGAAATTCCCCCGTTATAGTTAGTTCAGCCAGCTATAACTTGCGCGCCCGCAATGCACTGCTGATGACGTCACATATTACATCACTCATGACATGGTCAGTGACATCACTCATGACATCTCTGATGACATCTCAAATAACATCACTGATGACATCACTGATGACATCATCCTTTTGATAGGTTGGCAGACCTCCTCTCCCCCTAATATAACCTTTGATACACACATTCAAAAATAGAAACTAACATTTTCAAAACAATGGACATACCAATACCAGTTACAACAACCTATTCAGTAATTCTAAGATCCACATACACATCCACTCATTCACCAACAGTCCTATACAGTCACTCATACATGTACTCACTCATCTTATGTACTCATACACCTATACATCCTGTTACACAGCGCCACTCATCCATAGAGTTACTCACACACATAGTCACTCATGCTAATAAAGAATCAAACATCCATTTACTTGCATATACAGTTATACACACACCACCACACTTACTTCTACAGAAACTTACACATACTTAGTCTTTTAAACAATCACTTATAGAAACACATACTTATTCATACAGGAACTCTTCCAATCTCTCACTCTCACATATACTCACTTATATACACCAATAGTCAAATATACTAGTTTAAAACATATGTAGTTACTCATAAATACACTATTGAGGCAGTCATTCACTCACTAACACACCCATGGACACACTCATCCACCCATACAGTCCTGCACACATGCTGTTCTCAACACATACAAACAGTGAGTCACTCATCCATGCACCTATGCACTACTAATACCCCCCACCAAACCATACAGACACTCAGACACTCATACTGATACTCAAAAAACCAACTAATAACCTATATAGACACTCATGTAGCTACTCACCAACCCATGCAGCCACTTATACACAAAGTGAGAGACTGATACAGATATTTACATATTTAAACATTACTCACTATGCCATGTATTCACTAAGATACACTTAATCAGTCAGTTATACAATCAATTTTTCAAAACCAAATCATCCATTTAGACACTTATATACCCATTTATTCTTCCATCGACATTGAGATATACATATATAATACGTATGTAATTTTCAGAAAAACACACATTCACTGGATGATGTCATCAGTGATGTCATCAGTGATGTCATTTGAGATGTCATCAGTGATGTCATGAGTGATGTCACTGACCATGTCATGAGTGATGTAATATGTGACATCATCAGCAGTGCATTGCGGGCGCGCAAGTTATAGTTAGCTGAACGAACTATAACGGGGGAATTTCAATGGTTTTGTATGAGTGAAAAGTCCAGCTAACTATAACGCCCCTGAAACCTATGTTTCTTTCAGTGAATTTCTAAGTTTTTTTTAATGCTAATTCCTAACTATAACGTGCCTGAAACCTATGTTTTTTTCAGTGAATGTATATATATATAAAAATTAAAATTTTGATATGGAGTAATTTTAAAATTTTAGAAATTTCTCTACGTGTTTATATTTTCCATCATTTGCCTATTTGCACAAAAAATGGTAGCTATTCAAATAGTCCAATGTATTATATTTTAGAAGCATAGGAAAACTATTTTAATGTTTTTATTGAAACATTTATTGGTTTTAACCTCTTTGTTTCTGCTGTATACGTTGTGACGAATTTGGAATGTCTTCTATGTCCATGGTTGCTGACACTCAATATATGTTTTTGCGCTTGTCACTTTGAAAACACAAAAAAACGAAAAAATGCAACAGCCTATTGAAACCTATCAAGCACTGTTCAGCGCGTCATGTGATCAAGATCCCCAGAGGATCGAAACGCATCAGGCGAGTGCGAGGGTGCAAGGGGAAAGAACAATAAATTGAACTTGCACGTACCTGTGGTCCGTCCTCCATTATTGTTCAACGCTGGAAGCCTTGCAGTGATTGGAGTTTAGCGCATGTGTTTAACCGGTTCGGATCCTCCGGTTATCGACAGACCCCCTCTGGATGTTGGGCAGCGGCAGCCTTTTAAAAGGTTTCAAGACTTGGGCTCAAGTCAAGCGACAAAGAATCCGGGAGGATTATCGGTTGCAGGCCCCCCAGCACGGAAACAGCTGATTACAAACGACCCCCCGTACAGGTAAGCGAACACGGGTCGGAGGACCCGAGGTGCGCATTTACCTAGAGGTAGTGTTGTTGGTGCAGCGTATAACGTGGAATCTGGGTCAGAGGTGTGCGGAGGCGTTCGAGTAACGAGTGAAATTGTCTCACAACGTTTCGTAGCTTTCCAATAATCAGGTGAATATTATTATTACCCTTGCCCCTAACATGTCAGCAGACGCGCTGAGGGAACGTGAGGAGGCAGCAGCAGGGATGTTTGATGACAGCAGGCAAATCACAATGGACTCCAACACCCACAATGCACCACCATCAGCACGCAATGTAAGCCTTAGAGACAAAATAAGGCAACTGGAAAAATTGATGCGTTCAGAACAGAGCAAATGGTGGGAGGCGAAGTCCCTCCAGAGATATTTGGATGTGGGCAGAGTGCCTCGTGGACTACGTATCCTCTTGGCCCCGAGCTATGAGAATCCAGATAAGTCCATGATGAAGGAATGGGCTGAAACCAATTTGGAGTCCTCGAGAAAATTGATCATCATATTGGTGAAATATGCTGAAAAGTACCGTGTTAAACTGCAGGCAGAAATAGAAGCACTCAATGAGGAACTAAGTTCAAACAGTCAACAAGACGAAATCAAAAAACTCAAAGAAGAAATGACTAAACGGCTAAAAAAAGACGAAGAAAAAATAAGGGAAAGAAAGGCGTTCACATTCGCCAAAAAATACGATAAGTTGAAAATTTCTAAATACGGCGGAACGGTGAGTGGGCTGCAGAATGATCCACCCAATACAAGCAGACCTAATGAATCAACATCAAATTCAGAACTTAGCTCAGCCCAAGAAAGTGACACTGAAATCGAAGCCAGACAATTAGCAATGTCGCATGTTCCAGCAAGTATCTCGTTGGCGGATGAAGTGGATTTTTTAGTTACAGAACGCAGGGACACCCTGCGTCCACGCAACCAAACAAGACAAGCCGGAATTCAACAAGGAAGCGCAGGGAAAGAAGGAAAGCCCAGCGAAAACGTACAGCAAACAATCAGCAGGTCGAAACAAAGGGGACAACCTCGGCGGAATTGGAAACGTTAAAATACAATCACGTTACCAATAGCCAGACAATCATTAATCTAACAGATGTGACATTGAACGCTGCTGAAAAACAACTGCTGTCTTTGGGACTATCCTACTGTCCATAAAGCTCTATGAATTATAAAGCTACAAGAATAGACCTGTACAAGAGCATAAGGAAACTAAAACTCAAAAAGCACTTCCTTACTTTGAATTCAAACAAGAAATTGCCATCTGACAGCCAAACATCGGATTCTTTACCCTATGAACTATCAGCATCTGATCTACCAGCTTTACAGGCAATGCAAGATCTGCTTAAAGAAAGCCATGTTTCGACACAAAGTGATGGGCATTCTAGCAGCCAAGCAGTAAAACATAAATGGATAACGCCGTTCAAGCCTCGGTCTAATTTCACTCCCATAAACATCCGGGATTCAATCGATGTATTTAACGAACAAGTCATCATCGGCATGAAGAAACTACATTGCACAAACAATACCAACACCAAAAGGAGAGACAACAAACAACAAATTCAATACCATCAATTAATGGGCAAACTGAAAGCGAACAAAAATGTAATCATTCGCAATTCAGACAAAGGCGGCAATCTGGTACTTTGGGACAGGCCAGCCTATATTGAAGAAGCCATGTTGCAACTAAGAGATAAAGAGTGTTACCATCGTGTAGACCATCAGAACTTAAAAATCATGTATAATTGTTTCAACATGAAGCTTGTGGCATGGATGAATGCGGGCCTTATAACAAGTGACGAATTTAAATATCTGAGGAATGAGCACCCGGTCACACCGATTATGTACTTCATCCCCAAAGTTCATAAGAATCCAATGAGGCCGCCTGGTAGACCCATCATCTCGGCATGCAACAGCATGTTAGAACACACATCTATCTATGTTGACAACTTTCTCCAGGATTTTGTGAAAGAATTGCCTTCGTATGTGAGGGATGCAGGGGATGTCCTTGGGAAAATCAGGAACGTGAAATGGCAAGAAGACTATCTGCTAGTAACACTGGATGTCACCTCCTTGAATAAGTCTATCAGGCACCAAGATGGCCTCAGGGCATTAGGCCACTATCTTTCCCAAAGAGGGCCGGAGTTTGATCAACATAACAATATGCTGATCAATATGGTGGAATTTTGTTTGTACAATAATCTTTTCATGTTTGAGAACGTTATTTACCAACAGCAACGGGGAGTGGCGATGGGGGCCAGCTTCTCACAAAGCTACGCCTACCTACATATGGGTTGGTGGGAGGAGCTGGTCCTCATCAAGGAATTTCCAAGTATCATGACTACCAATGTTGTAAAATGGTTAAGATATATCGATGACCTTTTCGTAATATGGCATGGCTCGGTGAGTGATGCTGAGATGTTTGTCCAAAATCTGAATGTTAACACCTTAAATCTCCAATTCACTGCTTCAATTAGTACCACATCGGTTAATTTCCTGGACGTAGAGGTGTACATTGGTAATGACCAGATGCACACCACATTACACAGGAAACCGACTGCTGGCAACTCAGTGCTTCATGCGAGCAGTGCCCATCCGGATCATCTCATCCAAAGCATTCCGTATGGAGAGATGATACGATTGAAAAGAATATGTAGCAGCAAGAGAGATTTGGAGATAGCACAGGCATCCAGCAAAGACAGATTTTTAGCACGAAGTTATTCGATCAAATGTATAACAAATGCTATAGATAAGAGCAATCAGACCAGTCGAGAAGTACTTTTAAATGAACAAAGCAAGTCAGCTACCAAAAAGAAAGAAAATGATGGGGGCGTTCAGATTCATTTTTGGGTACAATAAACAAAGTAAAAAAATCAAACAAATCATCAATAGAAATTGGCCCATTATGCTGGGAGATCCAGTAATTGGACATGAACTACCCAAAACGCCCACCATAACTTACAGTAGGTCACCTTCCATGAAGGACACTTTGGTATGCAATGACTTGGAAGGTGTAGGTAATGGTACCTGGTTGAGTCAAAGTTTGTTTTTTTAAAAATGCAAGACATGCAAGGCATGCCAACATGGCGTCAATACTACTATCTACAAAACCCCTTTCAATCCAGTGGAGACTCCCATTAAGAAATCGCTAACTTGTAAAATGACCCATGTGGTCTATGTGCTGGAGTGCCCATGTGACCTTCGTTATGTAGGAAGCACGATATTACAGGGCCACAAACGTGTACTCCAGCACCTTAGAGCGATCAAAAAGCAGGATCAATCTTACCCTGTGGCGCGTCACTTTGCCGAATACCATAAAGCTGATCCCACCCTTTTGAGATACTTTCTTATTGATTGTATCCAAAACAAAAAGAGAGGAGGTGATCGGGTTTGGGCATTGCGCCAACTCGAAACTAGGTACATTTTAAATCTAGACACTAAACACCCAGGTGGTCTGAATCAAACTGAAGATTTATATACTTATCTATAGCATTGTACATGATAATATATTGATGGAACATTGAAACCTTTTTATAATGGTCAATTTGTCTTAAGACTATACTGAATTAGATAACTTTAAGAAGTGATGAGAATTAATCTGTCTCTTAGAAATCATCAGAGTAATTAGCTGCACTCCCAGGAATCCCTAATTTTAGATTGTTTCACGGTGTTTTAGTATAGGTAATTTTAGAGTATTTTAGGAATATTTTTTTGGTTTTTAACACCAGCACATTGCACTTTGCACTTATGTATATTACGCACTTTAGGCAACCAGAAGTTAACGAATACCAGATGGATGTATGCCAATAAGCACAACTGACCTTATGTAAGTGGGTCAAGTTCAAGATACGTCCTGGTATTTAAACCTGGACTTTTGAAAAATTGAAATTTTGATATGGAGTAATTTTAAAATTTTAGAAATTTCTCTACGTGTTTATATTTTCCATCATTTGCATATTTGCACAAAAAATGGCAGCTATTCAAATAGTCCAATGTATTATATTTTAGAAGCATAGGAAAACTATTTTAATGTTTTTATTGAAACATTTATTGGTTTTAACCTCTTTGTTTCTGCTGTATACGTTGTGACGAATTTGGTATGTCTTCTATGTCCATGGTTGCTGACACTCAATATATGTTTTTGCGCTTGTCACTTTAAAAACACAAAAAAAAGAAAAAATGCAACAGCCTATTTAAACCTATCAAGCACTGTTCAGCGCGTCATGTGATCAAGATCCCCAGAGGATCGAAACGCGTCAGGCGAGTGCGAGGGTGCAAGGGGAAAGAACAATAAATTGAACTTGCACGTACCTGTGGTCCGTCCTCCATTATTGTTGAACGCTGGAAGCCTTGCAGTGATTGGAGTTTAGCGCATATATATATATATATATTCACTTAAAAAACCATAGGTTTCACACACGTTATAGTTAGGAATTAGCATTTAAAAAACCTTGCAAATTCACTTAAAAAACCATAGGTTTCACACATGTTATAGTTAGCTGGACATTTCCCTCGTAAAAAACCAATGAAATTCCCTCGTTATAGTTAGTGCAGGCAACTATAACTCACGCGACCGCAATCCTCTGCTGATGACGTCAGATATTACATCACTGTATTTAGACACCTATTTACCCATGTCTTCTTCCATTAATCTTTAGCTATACATATATTACAAATATTTATTTTTCAGAAAGACACATATGTAATCAGTGATGTAATATCTGACGTCATCAGCAGAGGATTGCGGTCGCGTGAGTTATAGTTGCCTGCACTAACTATAACGGGGGAATTTCATTGGTTTTTTACGAGGGAAATGTCAAGCTAACTATAACATGTGTGAAACCTATGGTTTTTTAAGTGAATTTGCAAGGTTTTTTAAATGCTAATTCCTAACTATAACATGTGTGAAACCTATGGTTTTTTAAGTGAATTTGTACGGTTTTTTAAATGCTAAGTTATGTATTTATTAATTATTTTTTTTTTCAGGTTTTTCACCGTGCGCGCACCGAACATCCACGATGCGTTGTGCGTGCCGTGCGCATACGGTGCGCGCACCTCGCGCTTTTTCGGAAAAAAAAATAATGTTTTTTTCACCCTGGGGTGACCCCCTGACAAAGGCTAGGGGGTCAGGAACTGTCCACCTTGCCCCCTTTTCACGTTCTCCACCTTTGTTTTTCACTGCCTCAGACTGCGAGAGACAAAATGGCGGCCGACACTTCCTGATTTCGACCGATTCGAATGTTTACTGACATCTAACAACCAATCAGAATTGCGCTCGCGCACGGCAGCGTGCGCGTACGGTATGCTTACCGTACGCGCATGGTGCGCGCTTATAGATATATATGTACTTTTAACTGCAATTTTCTCAGGAACTACTGAACAGATTGACTCCAGATATCCAAAAGGCACATCCCTGACCTGAGGACTACCTCTTTGCCAAATTTCAAGTAATTCTGTTCAGCCGTTCGGGCTGTACCTTGGACTAAAGGTCCCTATGGAAAAATGCATGGGGAAAACGCGTTTTGGGACCCCCCTTTTTTCTCAGCCCCCGCTTGACGAATCCCCCCGAGACTTTCAGGGTAGGAGCGGAGCGGAGCGCCCCACCTATTTTGAAAATTTCGCGAGGATTCGTCAACCGGCGCCAAAGTTATTCCAAATAGAATGTTGCGGATTTCCTATGGAAACACGGTCCTAACTATAACTATCTACTGGCGGCCGCCAGTAGATAATATATGTGTATATATGTTTACATATGTGTTTATATAAGTATAGATTTATATATAGTAGCAAATATTAGCGGAATATTTTTAATTGACATTATATTAATTTTATATGGTAAAATATTTAACATGTACTCCTTTAAACTCTATATTAAAAAATCTTTATTTTTGTCTAATTTTGGATGATATTAGTGTCAGCAATGTTTTTCTGATATTTTTGTACGTACCATTATAAGTATAAGAGCACAACATTGTGGTAAATTATATTTTTGATACAGTATTTTTGTCAACAATATTGTCTACCGCGAAATTGTGTCTGTGATCCTCTCGGTCTCAGTGAATTTCTCTAGTGATTATCATTTATAGTTCATTGTGTAGCTCCAATGAAATATTGGGCATGTGTTTATGCTATCAGTGATACTCAGATAAGAGAGAGCATAGAGCGCCTTTGGAGAATCTGGACAATAGTGTCTTCAAGAACATATCAGGAAATGGTCTCCTAAATAGGTTATATTGTCAGAAAATCAAGTAAAATAATTAGTTACATTAGTCTTCATGTGACAAGTATAAATCAGAAATCATAAAGGATTATAAAAAGTCTAAAGTTCATTACAGAAGTCAAAATTTGATTATTCCAAAGTCGAAATGCATAATACATCTTATATACTGAATTAGCATTAAAATCAAATAAAAAGTCAAAAGCAGCAGGAGGTTTGATATTATGTTAGATTTCAGAGAGAATATAACAAATGATTACCTAGTGCCATTCATTCTAAACACCAACCCCTAATGAATAATCATTTGTCCCCTTTTGACCTAATGTCATGAGATGTGGCAGAACAAATCTAGTTACACACAAAACAATGGCAGATTTGTAGAATGGATAGACCCACTGAGGTCAGTTAGAAGGGGCCTTGAACAGTAATATTTTGATTGAAGGTTTCCTCAAGAGTTCACCAAGAAAAACACATAAAAGCTTTTCATTATTAGTGCACATGTTGGTGCTGTGGAGACAGTGAGCAATGGAAACAAGAACATGTGGATGGAATAGGTCCTAGTTTAGGCCTTGCTTGGCTAATGTTTGAGAAACATGATTTTGTGAAGAGCAGTGTTCTCGTTTTTAGTGCAAAACATTCTTGTTATTGTATTAGACAAATAGTATTAATTAATCAGAAATACCTACTTAACAGGTGTAGTATGTGTGAGGTAAACTGTTTTGTTCTAAATGGCTAAGATATATATGTGTGCTTCAAATGATCTCTGGGTTGCAGATATTCCAGAGGTTCTGTCTCTTTGTGGCTCAAACCGTTCAGCTACATTGAGAAAATCATGCTTACCATATGACTTGCCTTGTCGCGTTAACATGAGCAGTGCCTCATGCTTTCTCTAGGAACACTTTTGAAAAGGAAAACCCCACACTCTTTCTCAGTATATATAATAACCTTTAAAGCCCTGCCCTTTGCAGTGTAGCTTTTGAAATCGTACTTAGTCATTCTTAGATTTTCCATTTCTTCTTCGCAGCAAGACGCACATTTCTTGTGAATTAATAATCTCCTAATTAGCAGAGGCAGAATACTTGTAATTTTGAGTTGCTGATATTGGCAGCTGTTTTGTTCTGCAACAGTTCTGGTATTTAGGAGAAGTTCTTTCTTTTTCTATGATGGAGACAGCCAACCTTGGAACACCCGCTAGTACAATTTGGCTTGATTCACAGGAAATATTCTTAAATTTCAAAAGAAAGTTTATTGGGAATGCAAAAAGAAAATATAATCAGATAACAGACAATATTTATTAAATTATTTATCAGAGATATCTAACATATTTATCAGTGACATCTAACAGGAAATATTCTTAAATGCACACCAATTGGGTTAAACATCTTTAGGGTCTGGATTTTAAATGCTTGCTAAAAGTGCATTTTTTCTCCACGGAAAAGATTTTGAACATTAGATAAATCCCATTGTCCTGCTCTTGAAAGGGTGGATAGGGCCCCAGAAAAGTTCATGAATGACCACAGACTCAAGTACAAATGTTTCATGGCATTCCTTACCATGAAAAGTCGGATCGGATTTTCTCTCATGTGACATTGCACCAGTCCGTAATATTCCTCTATTCTGGGGTAATGTCACAACTAAGTCAATGGATTTATGAGTGTAAATGCACGTTTATCAAGTACGGAGCACAAACTTACACTCATAAATCAAGCAATTTGCTAATGTAATTTGAATTTACACGTAAAATTGGGTTTCTGAGTCGGACTCACATGGTAACATCTGTTTCACTAGTTTATTGAAACATTTGGTAATTGTGTCATTTTCAGTGTTCTGGGAAAAAATTTTAAGTTTCAGGCACTCTTAGTACTATTTATTTCAGATGGTTTGTGGGTTCATGTAAGGTATTATCTGGGAGATGTCAAGTATTCAAGAATTGTAGGGATATATAGTTGTTTGTTTAGTATGAACAAACCAGTAAAAATATGCTTAAAAATAGCCCATTTTCATTTTTTCATGGGATTACAATTCACATTCATTTTACTAACTCTCTATCTACACTTGCTAGAAACAATACATATGCCAAGTTTAGAAACAGAGGGCCTAATTTATGAGGCCCCTTGCACTGCCAGAACATCACTTTTTGTGATGCTCCGTGGCGCAGGAGCATGCTTCATAGTTACCAAGCAGCAGTAAGCCACTTTTTTTGGCTTAATGCTGCCTCGTAAATAACGTTCCCTTTAACTTAGTTTTCTCCGTTAAAGGGGCTTGCAATTGGTGTTGCTGGTGGTTTCCCAGCAACATACAAGGCTTTTTGACACTGCCCCAGATTTACGAGAAATCGTAACTCTGAGGCAGCACCAAAAATGTATGTCTCTCCTGGGGAGGCGTAAGGGAGGCACAAGGAGAAATATTTTTATTTCTCCTCATTTGTCATTTTGCTATGCGTGCTGCATTCTGTAGCCCACATAGAAAGAGGAAAAAACCTCTTCTGATTGTATTTGTGCAGGAAGGTTTACGTTCCTACACAGAAATAATCAACACTACAATGCAGGCACCCTTGCACCATGGTGCAAAGGTGTCTACGTTGGCGCACGGCAGCCCATTGTGTACTGGCGCAGGGGAAAAGGACAGTGATGCGCCGTATATGATAGATACAATGCATCCCTGCTCTTTTCTTCTGCCGTAGTGCAGCACAGTGGGAAGGCCTGTGGTGCTGCCCTAAGGCAAAACCTCATAAATGAGGCCCAGAGGTATTTAGCAACATCCCTCCCACTTGTAGTTGGTGTACTTCAATGTAGGAATTAGCAATTTCATATTTTTTTTGAGAGGGCCAGTTTGGGGAGCTAATCTCTTGGTTACACCAATCTCTCAGTTACAAGACCTCCATGCTCAATTGCCCGCTACATTCAAGGGTATCTCAATCATAGACTATTTTTTCCTGTCAGCCTCCAAGGTATGGCATCTGGTGAAACTGGAGATGCCAAATCGCACAGAGAGCGACCACAATACCCTGACTGTAACACTCGACCTACAAGCCCCAGCAGTCGCCAGCGCCATAGATGTGGGGCATTCCTCACGGTCCCAAGCTTACTAAGGGTGGGCATCAAATTCCGTTCCGCTCGTGGAATTTGCGATATATTGACATTTTCGCGTTCTGCGGAGAGCGCGAAAATGCCAAAATTTCCGCTATTTGTCGCGTTGCGAAGATTTGTTTCATGTTTGCGCTTTCTTGTGCACACAATCACCTTACCGAGGTCCCTGCGTTCGCCGACGAGTTTTCCAATCCGTTCGCGTGCTCCATGAGATGTTGATAGCCCGTCGCGCTATCCCGTGAGAGTTCACGATCGCGATCACGTCATTCTTCTCACCATCAGACACCGCAAGAGTCTGAGATCGTGAACACGTCATTTTCCACCGCGAGAGAGAGAGTGAGGTCGCAAACACGTCAATCTCCACCGCGAGAAAGAGCATGAGATCGCGAACACATCATTGTGGACGCGCCATCGGCATCCGGTGGAAGTGTGGTGAAGGTCGCGATCGTGAACACGCCAATTTTTCGATTTGGAGAAGAATATTAACTAGCTGCATAAAACCTTCTCTAAATGATGATTTGGATGGAAAAAACTCATCAGATTTACATTTGGCTGTCCTTTTTTGTGCAAGGAGTCCTTTTAAAAAATGGAGAGAGGGAGGAAGTGCCACAGAGTCTCCAACTTCCTGTTCCTGTCCATCAGGCTCCTCCCAGTGCTTTGTCCATCTCCTGTTCATTCTGCCTTTGGATTTCAGCTGGAAGGATCACTCTTTGTATCTGCTGCATCATTATCATTGGATTTGAGGACTTTTTAATTTGATATTTTACAAGTAAGTTGGTGTTGTGTCTGTTTGATTGGGGGCATTGCAGTTGCTGCAACTACAATTTTGGTACTTATCATTCTTTTTTTAAATTGTTGGGGGTAGCCAGTAGGCCCAGAGCTAGTCATGGGTAGGTGCATGATGAAGCAACTGTTCCTTTGGTGTGTGTTTCAAACATCATTTAGGGCATGGATGGCGTTGGATTGAGTTGGAAAATGTATTTTTTGAGGGGTATTTCTGTTTTTTGGTGTGTGTTAAAGAAATGCCTTTGTTGTGTGTGTCTGGTGTGTTGGTGTGCACCCTGCAGACCTTGTTTTGCCCTGTGGATTTTCGTTTTTGCATTTTATTGCATTAAAAAGGCACAGCAGTGTGGTTTAGCATGCATCTTTTGCCTGGCTTCTTTTATAGGCATTTTGGCAGTTCATTGTTTCCCAGGCCTCCTGCTTGTTGCTTGTGAGTGTCCATGTGGCTGGTGGCCTTTTCTGGTGGGAGTTAATATGGGCCTGCATGGTTTTCCTATTGGCTTACTGCTTCCATCCATCCCCTTTGCCAGCAGCAGCTCATTTGTATTTTGGTTGTTGTTCTTATTCTTTCCTACCCTTCTTGAGAGTGTAGTGTGTACACTGTACGCAGTAAGTAGTATACCATAGCCCTTGTTGCCATAGTCTCACAAATGGCTGCACTATATGTTCTATGTGTTTGTTTGTACTAGTAGTGATTAAACCACAACAACAAATGCAACATTTCACTGATGTTCTTCTCCTGGCATATTTCCTTTTAGGTGCACAAAAAGACAGAGGAGGAGGTAACTATCAACATCATCCGTTGTACTGCCAGACAGAAGTCCTTCTGCGCAACACATCACGTCCAACTGTGACCACAGACATCTCTGCAACTTGTGCACCTGCGTCCTGTCTGACCTCTGAAGAAAATGGGCCCAAAAAAAGGTACCAGGTCCTCCAGTACCAAGAAAGTTGTCGGTGAGAAGAAGAAGGAACAGAAAAAAAAGAGGCACTAAACACGAGTGGCGTGCCGGCAAATGTGTTTTTTGGGACCAAAAAACACACGCCTGCAGCAGCGTTGTCCAGCGGGAACCAAGCTGGGAGCAGCACATCCGCACCAGCGGGCCAACCCCACTAACCTAGGCCCAAGCCCATGAGTGTTGCAGAGGTATCCAGTCTACTAACGAGCAGCGATGTTGAAATGTCATTATCGCAAAGTAGTACACAATCAACGCAGGCGGAAACTCAGCAGATAAGTCTGCAGCAGCAGACGCAGCCTCAAGAACAACAGCAGCCGCAAGAACAGCAGCAGCCGCAAGAACAGCCACCGCCACAAAAACAGCCACAACAACAGCCCACAATAGTAGTTGTTCCTCCTGAAGTAGTGGCATTTCAGGAAATCGAGCTTCCTGCAGACAAAGAGGGGCAAGCCACTGTTTCAGAAGATCCATTGTTTTCCAAACCCCCAGCAAGGAAAAGGAGGGTTAGTCCATCATCTTCTTCTTCAAGCCCCGTTTCTGACGATTTTGAGGCCACTTGGAAGCCACCAGCTCAGTCTGAGAGTGATGCACGCCACAAGACAAGGCTAGTGAAAAGGAAGGTTCCAGAAAGCCTTAGAGTTATGGAGGTAGATGTACAAGAGGGGGATGATGATGATGACGAGCCAATCATCACGGACATCACTCCTGGCCCAAAGGATATGGAGACTAACATTATTACCCTATCCAAAATGGCTGCAAGGGATGTAGCACGAATACCACCAAAACAGGTAACACCAACACGACCTCCAGCTTCCATATTTTCATTTGCAAAGGAAAGGCAGGGACCTACATCCAGCTCAACCACCACCTCAGTAGGTAGTGCTAGAAGTCACAGTGTAGCTGCACAAAGTCACATTCCAAGCACACCCTCCAGTTCATCTGGTATTGAAAGTGGCACATCCAGCAGCACCAGAAAGTTCTCCTCCCCAGTTTGGGACTACTTTTCGGTTAGCAGTAAGGAGGAGAACATTGCTATATGCTCCATTTGTCGACATGCTGTTAGGCGGGGTAAGCTTGGTACAAACTATGGTACCGGAGGCCAAACAAGTCATCCCAAAATACACCACACTATCGTGTGGGAGGCTCACCTACTTTGCTTAGAACAACATAAAACTCAACCCATTGTTGTTGGGCATGAAGAATCAGGGGACGATATTATCGCGGTGGAAGGTGAACAAGGGGGAGACATTTCTAGCCCTGTCCCCAGTAGTGTAGTGGTACCACCCAAATCCTCCTCAGCAACATCTCAGTGGCACCGCAGTAAGAGTCAGAGTCAGGCTGAGACACCAAGGCGACCGAGTAGTACTGCACTGAAACAAAGTGCGTCGTTGAGCCTAACTAGGTTAAAGAAAACAACTGCACCACAAAGGAAAATAATTCAGCCTACCATTGACAGCATGCTTAGGTTGGAGGGGCAGTACCAACTCAACCACCCAACGGCACGGTTGTACAATGCGGAGCTGGCCAAAATGTTAGCGCTGGACCTTCTCCCTTTTTCATTTGTGGAAGGGGTGGGTTTCCTTGAATTTGTGTCAACCATCTGCCCTAAATGGAAGGTTCCCAGCCGGTCCTATTTCGCAAGAGTTGCTGTTCCAGCACTACATCATATTGTGCTGGAATTGATTAGACAAGCTTTGCAGCAGAGTGCTGTTCACAATATCCACCTAACAACAGACATGTGGACCAGTTGCCAAGCCACTGATTACATGTGCATCACTGCACACTGGGTCTCATTTGTGGGGGTTAGAGATAAGCTATCTGAAGGAGGTGCTGTAGACACAGCTGAGATTTTTAAAGCTACTCGGAAACATGCAACTGTATCCATGTTCGCCATGGAGAAATCTCATACTGCTGTAAACATATTGTAAGAGTTTCACAGCAAGGTTTTTGAATGGCTGCGCCCAAGAGGGCTTAAAATTGGTTTTGTTTCCACAGATAATGGCAGTAATGTACTTAAGGCCATGGAGCTTGGTTCCTATTTCAGGGTTCCGTGTTTGGCGCACTGCATTAACATTATTGTTCAAGACTTTCTGAAGAAAGAAGCCATAGTCAGCAACTTACTGACCACCTGCCGAAGAATATGCATTCATTTCAGCCATTCTTTTAAAGCTCGGAAGCAGCTGAGGTTTATTCAACGTGACTATAGAATGCCAGACAAAGCACTCATCCAGGAGGTGGCAACACGTTGGAACTCAACGTATTACATGCTTGACCGTCTGTTTGAGCAGTACAGGCCAATCAATGAATATGTCATGCGAAGAGGGGATGCTACTGTGAAAGGCATGACCCTTCAGATGGACCAATGGTGCCTAGTTAAATGCCTGACTGAGATGCTTCTTCCTTTCGAGGTCTTCACACGTGAAGTCAGCAAGGAGGACTGTACTATGGGCCAAGCTATCCCATTGCTGCAAATGCTAGAGCATCATCTGAAGGAGGTGTCTGAGCATACAAAGATGTAGAGGAAACAAAAGAAGCATATGAGTTGGTGGAGAGCTTAGCCCGTCGCTTAGCTGACAATACAAGGGTGCAAAATAAGATTTTGTCACAAAAACATTACATTTGTGCCACAATTATGGATCCACAGACAAAATGGGCACTGAAGACATTAATTCCTTTTTCAGAAATGGATGTTGCCCGGTACAAAACTTGGATAGCTGAGTCAGCGAGTAAGTTGGAAAATGAACGGCTGCTAATTAAAAGCCCACTAGATAAACCCACAGCAAGTACTGCAGCAGGGCATCCGGAGTCAAGTTCAACTTCCGAGCCTGAGGGCAGTGCGTTTGGCTCAGAACACTCACCAACACTATTGACAACAGCAAGAACTGGATCTTCAGGCCCAGTAAAATCGTTACAGGATTGGTATTTACAGCAAGGCATTGGTAAGTCCAGTGCTGATGCAACGAGAAAAGAGCTCGAATTTTTTTTAGCACCCCTGAACATTGAGCGGATGGTCCAGGCCTATCTGGACGACCCAACAGAGGTGTACATTGTTCAAAACCCATTGCGGTATTGGTATGGGAAAAGGGGCCAATGGCCAGTGCTCAGCAGGCTGGTGATAAACTATCTGGCTTGCCCTGTTGCAAGTGTCTCTTCGGAACGTGTTTTCAGTGCTGCTGGTTCCATTGTAACAGTGAGAAGGACCAGTCTCTCACCCAAAAACGTGGAGAGGTTAACAATGATCAAAATGAATCAGCACTTTATACCACCGAATTACACAATACATGAATCAAGGGAGGAAGATGAGGACGGCGGCTCAGGTGACAGAAGGGGTGTGTTAGATGATGATTACCTACTTCTGGTTGAACCCCCAGAGTTTGAGGACGAGCTATACTTCCCTGACAATTAGGCTTGCATTTCCAGTTCTTACTGTCTTCCTCCCTTATTTTCTTTTATTTGTGTGTCTGTCTTTCTGGTTAGAAACTTCGAATCACAACAAATCCATCACCACCGTCTTCTAATTGTTTTATTGCCATATACAAGTTTCGGCTGTCTGCATATCTCACAGGACACTTCTCTGAATCCTGCTCCTCCATCCTCCTGATTCTCCCTAAATCCATTGCCCCCAAGAAGACAGATGATGATTGGATGATGCAAAATAGAAGAAACAAGAAAATATTTCCTAGTCCCTCCAAAAGAAGTGGAACATGATTGATGATGACTACTATAGCTATCCTCCTTTCTGATCGGAGAGAGACTGCCCATTAACTGAAGATGAGAAGGAACAGGTAATGAATGATGCCATGCATTGGACGCTGACTGAGTGGTTTTGTTGTTGTTTGTTGTGCATGAAGTTACTTCATTGTGTACTTTATGTAATAATCTACACACTAAAATTAACTCAAGTCCCTTTTCCCTTCTTGTATTTTTAATAACAAATTTGTACTTCTACTGCAGGCCGATACATTGCATTTTGAATATAGGAAGGGGACTCACTCGGACCAGGAAAGTGAGCACAAGGATTGTAGAACACCGGAGTAATATCAGGTGCAAGCGAGCCACTACAAAAATGACATCACACTTTATTGAGCAACAACACACCCCCAACGACATCAAATGGAAGCTACTGGAACACATAAAAGGCTGTGACAACCTGGAACACAGACTCCTCGAGAAGAAACAATGCTGGGTTTTCAAATTACGCAGCGATAGACAAGGCTTGAACAATACCCATTCCTTGGGGTCAGCTCTTCAGATAAAAAATTACCAGCCTAGGAGCTGCTCACCCAGCTAACGCACCTACACCAACAAAACCCTTTAAACTGGACCAATGAGAGTTTTCATTCAGCCCGTTTACATAACTTTAGTAGTTAGAACCACCACCGCAACTTCCAATGAAAAAACAGTGTTTGTCTATATGTGTTCTAATGTTTGTCCTTTTTGTGCTTTTAGGTTCCCAATTTTTTCGCAAAGAACAAAGTTAAAAAGACCTATGTATCTTCCATTGGGTTTATATATTTCTCCTCTAAATATACATCTTTTTTTCCCATAACCTTTTTTTCTCCATACTCGGCTTCTAGTACTGATTTTTCTCAGGCTGGAAATATGTACCTCTAAAAGAGCGCTATGTTGAGCCAATAGGTGGCAGCCATTTTGTGAAGGTTTCCGCTCTAGTCTTCCAAGTATGACTAGGCGGAAACACTTCCTCAAATACAGAGCCCATCCCGAGACTCGTCAATATGCGGTCTCGAGGGACACACTAGGCTAGCAAGCCAGAGAGGATTTCTCCGACAAGTACGTTACCTTTTTTCCCCCACAGGAACCGGGCAGCCTACGGAAGCCCCTTGAGCCTCCCGTTTCCTCACAACACCTCTTTCCCTCGCCCCTTTCTTCTTTCCTTTTTTAGCACTTGAGATCCTCCCTCCCATCCATCACCATGAGGCGCATTGTTGCCCGCTAACCAGTATGTTTATAATGTTATCTGTGTCATAATGTTTGTTAAATGTTGTCAGTTATGTTTTGACTGATGTATGTGATACTCACACGAGCTCTGGCATTTTTATCAGCATGCCTCCATTCACGATCGTTGATCAAGCACACTTTCCGTTTTTCTGGAGATTTAACTGTAATAACGTTCTTTTTCTAAAAAGACAACATAAACATAGCGATATACATTCATGGCTCATGAATTGGTCCTACCTAGGTGCACAATAAGCAGGCACATGTTTAGTAGTACATCTAGCAACGCATTGAAAATAGTTGACGCATACATGCCTTTTTACTCGTTTTAATGGGGTGGACCTTGTTTGACTAGCTCTCTTGTATAAAATCCGTAAGTCATGTTTTTTGTCACAAAGGAACAGATTTTAAAGGCACATTTGCTATGACACCTTAATCTATGTGTGTGTGTCTTTTGATTATGCATGTCACTAACACGTGCAACCATTTGTTACGTATTCAACTATTGGTAGTGCAATTTACCTACCCAACCAGGCGTAGGTTGTCCAAAATAAAATAACTTGTGTTTTTTCTTTTTACAGATATTCAATGTTAAGATATCGTATGTATTAACGCGCATGCTTATTAGTTGCAGCACGTATCTTTAATCCTATTTAGGTCACTTAAGGAGTGGAAGGCATAGGGCTGGACCCTATAGCTGTCCTGAAGAAGAGCTGAGGGGAAGCTCGAAACATGTTGACACCCACTAGGGATATCTGACGCATTACAGCCAGACCCCCTAGGGACTCACCCCTTTTTAATATATCAACTAGGAGCAAGAATAAAAGTAATTTAGCCCACTAGTTAGATATTTTTAAACTCACTCCACTCCAAACACATCACCACACCACACATAGTCTCACAACAGTGCTCCTACGTATTTCCGCAAGTCGCAGCACGCCTCAACCCGCAGCGGGTTGAGATGGCCCCTATGATGAAGCATGTCACCGTGGGGAAACCCTGGTGAGTGAGGTGACTCAAGAAAGGACATTTTTCCTTATTCTTTTCATTGATTTTCACCAACATTTGAGTGATCATTGCCTGCTAGGTTCTCTATCTGAGAGTTAAAAATTTTTTGATTACACATGACATAGGATGGTGGACCTAGTTTTTTCCCTCTACCTCCCCCCTTTTTTGATCTTAGAGTAGAAATTATGCATCCATGCTGCCTCGGAAAGTGTTCTTGTTGCAATTGCACTACATCATAACTTGTGCATTTTTTTCAACTTGGTTTCTCAATATCCCTTTTGTTTTTGCATCTACAATTACAGGCCGGGCCTTACCCTGTGCTATACTTGGGAAAACAATGCACACTTACCTCACCAATGAATCTACATCTGCCAGGCAGGCAGTGGCATCACCCAAGATTGATGGATGGAGCATCCATGGAAGGGAGGACCGAGAGGAATGCCGAGATTCAACTCCCCATTTGACCAGGATAACACGGTAACAGTATCAACTTTCATCATCTTTTAAATAATTCGATTCATTTTTTTGTCTACAATCCTTACAACAGTGTGTTCTTGTTGTTATTACTATTATTATCATTAGGTTTGCTCTCTGTCTATAATTCATCCCTACAGATATTTTAAAATTGTCTTTTCTATCTGTAAAAGTAAGCCCGGTAACACTGAACACAAACTGTATGTAATCCGGGTCTCCTTATCATCATCATGCATGCATTTCCTTTTTCTCCCTTAACATATTGATATGGATATGGTAGTCTACAAAGATTCTGTTGTTTGATGTTTGTCCATGCGTACTGTTTTTCTTTCTCAAACCTTTCCCCAAACCCCCCTTCCCAACCATTAAACAAACCCTAACCCTCTTCCCCCAGGCTGTGTGACTTATTGAGGTATGACTACATTAAATGTACACCAATAATTTATCACACGCTTGCTGGGGCAGATGTGGCTAAAGCAACAGTACTTCAATTTCAAGGCAGGGCGGGGATCTTCTTCTGCTTGCCCACCCATGAGCAGTATATTTGTGAGGTAAGTTTTTTTACCAAAGGAACCTAATACATCAGCATTAATTGCCGGCATTGATTGGATTAATGGATTTCATTTGTTGTCATCCTCCTACACAGCACTAACAGTTACGCTTGTGTACAGTGTACTGTAGGCCTAGTCAAGTGACTCGACACAACTAGAGTTTATAACTCTGTGTACTACTAGGCTATTCCCACCACCATTATGTTTTGTTGTATTTTTGCATATTATTGTTTGGCAGTAAGTTCTGTACTGTACTTCATTCTACTACTCCTCGAAGAGTCTCTCTCAGGCTACTGACTGTCTCATTTTCTTTTTTTGCAAATTCTGCTGGCAGTGTCTACTACTACCACCACCACAACCATGGCATGTTAGGAAAGAAAACCATCATCACCCTGCAGCCATCGCTGTGCCTAAGTTAAACATCAAGCAAAGGTAAGAGAAGTTTGGGGGAGGCATAATTAATAATGGACATGTTTTCATTAATTCAATTTCACACACCCCTTTAAGTCCAGTTGCAGAGTGCCTAGAGTAGGAGAGACTGATAGTACTATTAGGACAAGTCACTCAGTGAGGGGTGCCACATCTATCTGTTTCTGTCTTACAAAGTCATCCAATTATTAAAATCAAACACTGGCTGTGGGCGGCCCTGCACCAGCAAGGAAAGAAGGATACAGTGTGATGTAAAACAGTAACACCACCCAGAAAACTTTAACAACATCGTATGTAAAGTAGAAATATATTATTTAATACCCTAACAAAAATAAACTATGTAAAAAAATCCCACAACACCTGACCCACCCCTCTCCCTAACCACAACCAATGTCCGTAAAGAAAATGTCCAATTGTCCAAAAGAGAAAACCCAACGCCCGATTCCCACCTAGGGGGACACAAACTTACTCCTCCAGGCGGGCAACACGGCGCTTCAATGCGCGGCAGTTGCATCCACAGGGGGGGGCAGCACTGATGGAGGGGCGGAGGCGGGCGGCCGCCAGACGGTGGCGCCGTACCACTGGAGGGCTGTGGCTGGGGCCCGGAGCATTGGAGGAGGCTGCAGCTGCTGCCGCCTCCTCCTCCTCCTCTTCCAGAACCACTAGCCGACGATATTCAGTCTGTATGGCCTCCAGCTTTTGGCGTCGGGCCTTTGCTGCCAACTCCTTCCGGTCAGGTTTCCCCTTGGAGGGAGTAGCTATATATGAAGAAGAAAAAACAAGACTATCATAAAATATACCCTTAGCAAAGCAGTAAGACAAATTATTTCTACACATAGTGTCACTGTAGCAGTAGCAAGCACAGTACATAACATTTGTGGTATGTATCTATCCTCCCACTTTCTTGAACTTTAACATTTGTTGGAGTTTCAGGCATTCAACCAACCATGCATCTGATTCCGAACAGCCACCTATGCATGCTGCATGCATCCCACGAATCCTTCTCTGCCAGTCATAAATATTAAATCTCGCCCATCCTTCTTCCTTCCACTCTTCTTTCCCTTTTCGTTCAACGCATCCATCAAGGTCATCTGATCTGACTTTTAGTCTTCTCCATAAAACTTTCACAGCTGAGTTGAAATCAGTTAGAAGGTTACTGGTTACTCAACACTCCCGCCACTAATGCTTTTACTAATGCTAAGTAAAGGGTGTCTTCAACCGTTCACAACAACTTCTTACTTAGTAAGTCTCAACTGTGCAGTATTATACAGTACACCCTTGCGGTGAGTGTAATGCCAATAAGTAAGGAGTAGGAATCTAACTTACCACCACCCGCCACTGCTGCTGGCTCACCCCCTGCAGCTCCTCCTGCAACTGCTGCATCCTCTCCTCCATCAGCAGCCGCGTCGCCTTCTCCGCTGGCCCCGGCACTGGTGGTTGGTAGTGCGCCTTGAAAAAACATTAGACATTTTTTAGGTGTCATATCCACCTCCCCCTATTTTTCATTAGCACGATTGAAAATGAGTTAATAGTAATACATGCATATAAAAACTTACATCACTAGTACAAATCAGGTAGTAGTAGAGTAGACACTAGTAGTTATATGGTCCCTAGGGTCATTCTAGTCTTTGCTTAGTCAGCCCGAGCCATGCTACCATTTTACCTTTGTGTCTTTTATTTTTGCACACACGTCGTTACCTCGCAGCTCGTTGTATAAAGAGTGACGCCTTTGAGCCCACATGAGCTCATACTGCTACTGTCTAAGCGCTGCGTACAAGGTCAAACAAAACAAGCAACTTTGTTATGGAGTTCTGGTGTTAGTCCATATTGCTTATCCAAAGTGCTACGCTTTTTGGAACGACTGAGAAATGCTTGCAATATACTAACGCGCACCATTTTTCTCCTAACAGACGGAAGATTCCCTTCTACGAACCAGAGCTTTGCAGAGCTTATGATGTAACCAGTACTAGCTGCTTCTAAGGTGAGGGGTCCACAGAATTTGCTCAGAGATCTTCATTTATAATTTTATATAAACTATATTCCTACAAAGGGGATGGTGGTGCTTCCACCACTGTTCAGTTATCATGATTTTGCTTTTTTTTTTCTTTGTTCTGTGGACTTGTAGTTGTTGTAAGTGTAACCAAGTGTAACAATGTTTATAGTTTTAATCTTATGCATTTTGCTGTTGGTGCTGCATTATAGAACAACGTACAGAGCTTGTCAGTTGCAAATAAAAATTTTGAACTTACATAGACTCAGTGGTATTTGGTGTGGATGGACTTACACGAGTGAGCGAGCGAAAGGAAGGGTGTGCAAACTGTGCATGTGCATTGCTTCCATGACTGAGAGGTCGAGAGTGTTATGTTCTGGGTTATCTACTCATTGGGTATCTCGGGGGGGGGTTCGGAGAGCTAATAGTATTGAAACACTATTATAGCTAGTCGGGCAGGGGATTGAGGTGGGTTCTGTTCTGATTGAGGTGTGAAGAAGGTCCAACCTCCCATCACCAACATCCTATTTTCATGTGCAAAGTTCTGTATGTGGAAAATCCCTACAACAGTAGTAGTATTTTCTATCCTATCAAAATAGTAAAATCTGGTTGGGCATTTTGTTGGTGGGAATTGTCAAAAATAATAAAACCTCAAAGATTAAGAAGAATGGAAGGAGTACAAGAGGAAAACCCAAAGGACTGGACTCAATGGCTAAAGCTACTGATGAATCTGAGTTTATTTAAAACCTTTTAAATAAAGAGTGGCCAACTGGGCATGCTTAGCTACAGACAGACTAATAGTAGTAGTACAGAGAGTCATAGCAGAGGCAGTTAGAGGCAGGGATAACAACAATTTAGAAACAGATAGTCTAGATCGAAGGATAATTGTTGGTAAAAAATAGCATTAGGAAACGGAAACAATAGTTCGGAAAAAAAAATACGGTGCAGTAAATGTTAGTGAATAAGAATTATTAATATTAAAAACAGGAAGACTTACTGGGGCCAGCTGAAGAGCTCTTGTTCTGGTCCTCCTGTCCGACTGGAACTGCTCCCACCGACTCTGCCCCCGTCTTCTTGCTCCTGGGTGCTGATCATGAAAGATATAAGAAAGAAAGAGACAAAAATTGATGATTGGTGTGAAACAAATAAAATATTTTTATAAGACTTTCAAAAAAACATTTGTGTAAACAACAATTGCAATAAAATTGACCTATCTAATCTGGTCGACAAGTAGTATCTGGGGATTTGCGGACCGACTAGTTATTATTTATCTACACTAATCCAGTGTTCCATTCTGATTCCAGAATACTAACTACGCCTAAGTAGTACGTACCACCTGACCTAGCCCACCTATTCCAGGCGTGCCAATTGTACATTAAGTAAGCATTTCCACTTCTTTTAGTCCTCAAAAATGCATAAATGGAGGACATATGCCTGCATTTTTGCATACACCAAATTGTTGGTTGCTTGATGCTGATGTTCTGCTAGTGCTAAGCCTATTACCACTCACTGAACAAACTACAAAAGGTTCTACTAAGGACTGGTGTAAGCACTAGCAGCACGTGACATAACAGAGGGGGCGTCACGCGTCACAGACCACTAAAAAATTACAAACTTATAATAAGTAACTAAACCTAAGTATCAATCCACCCCTATCTCTTAGTGACAGGACAAAGGAAGGACTAGAGTCACTCTAGCATTACCTAACTTAAAGTTTTCTAAAATAAACTCTTACATAATCACGCAAAACGAGCGCAAACGCAAAGTTGCAAATAACAAGATTAGTAGCGCAGAGGATGCCTGGGGGCGAAAATTCCGTTCCGCTCGTGGAAATTGCGATAATTTGACATTTCGCGTTCCGCGGAGAGCGCGAAAATGTCAAAATTTCCGCAATCAGCATATTACCGGAAATGTTTTTCTTGCTCGCGCTGTAAATAAATACATTCTCGCGTGGGCACCATCGCCTTACCTGAATCCCCGCGTTCACCGACAAGTTTTCCCGATCCGGTCGCGTTCTCCACAAGATGTTGGATTGTTGGTAGCCATTTGCGCTGTCTCGCGACAGTTCGCGCCCGCATTAACGTCATTCGTCGCGCGATCACGTCATTCGTCGCACAATCACGTCTTTCTTCTCGCGATCATGCACCACGAGACAAGTGAAAACAAGATGGCCGCGCCCATGAGCAACCGCATGGGTAATTTGGCGAACCGCGATCACGCAGAAAATACCGCGAACGGGCGGGATATTTCCGCGTGTTTGCGGAGATTTTTAACATTTTCGCGATAGTTTGCGAAAGTGAATTTCGCAAATTCCGCCCACACCTAGCGCAGAGCACCTGTGTCATAACAATCACAGAAGACTTTTAACCCCTTCAGTGCCACGCCCTTTCCCCCTCCGTTACATTAGCGGGCGGGGTTCATGACGAGATAGTCTCGTCATGGGCACAGCGCAACCGTGCTCCATGACGAGACTATCTCGTCATGGGCACAGAAGAGGTTAAACATAAATTAGCTGTAATGTAAGCAGCAGCATTCTAGCTGGTTGGAAAAAAAATATATTCGCAATATATAACACAGAGCAGAAGAACAGACACAAAGTAGTAATAAGTAAATAGCTACTTCCCAAGACCCGGGACCTCCACTCCTAGCAGGTCCAGCAGGTCCTGCTCCCGGTCCAGGATATCGGACTACCGGTGCGTCAGCTGGTTCTGGCTGCGCCGGACACCAGAGCAGCGAAACACTGCCCGGCGCACCTTTCCCCACCGCTGCCGACGCTCCCGTACCCTGACCCAGGCCTGCCGCCTGCTGCCAGGGTTAAGGGGAGGTGGCGCCGCACAAAAAAACCCAGTGCGGCCAACTCCACCTCCCCAAATAAGGCCCGTGCCCGCACCCCTTGTGGGTGCCGCCTTCCGCAAGGAAGGCGATCGCAGCTCTGACTGCGATGCGCCCTGTGGCCCTTTACCATGGTTCTGGGGTAGGCGGGGGGCGGAAAAGATAAGGTAAAAATTAAGGGGCATATCAACAAGGCCAGGTGATAATTATAACTAAGCGCACTTAGCGCTAGGATAATTATCGCCGGCTTTACGTGGATTTTTATTTCTGAGATAGCGTGCTATTAGCAACGCTTATCTCAAAAGCGATAAAAATCCTAGCGCTAACTGCCAAACGTGAGATTATCGCTGGAAACCCAGCTATAATCTCACGAAGTTTGGCGTTAGCTTGATGATAGGGCAAGGCAAACTTAGCCATGATATCCACCTTCCATAGGATTACATGGCTAAATCAGTCCTGAAGCAGGCGTAAGGAAAGTAGCGATAACAGGGGTTATCGCTACTTTTCTTGCTGCTATGCTTCATAGCGTGGGGCTTGATGATAGGAGAAATGTCGCTTAGCGACATATCTCCAGTCATGTCAGGGCAGGAACGCCCACTTTGCATCTCCTTAGAGATGCAAAGCTGGGTGTTCAGAATTCAGGCGCTAATGCAAGGTTTCACGCGATAGCGTGACCTTGCTGATTAGGCGATAAAATTATCGCTGCTTTTCGCCCGAAAACGGACGCAAAAGCGGGGATAATTTTTTATCGCCTCGCTGCTGATATGCCCCTAAAAAGGTAAGTAAAAGAAATGAAAAAAGCAGGTTATAGAAAAAGAGGGAAAAAGTAGTTAAAAAACACACAAAAAGTAGACAAAAACAAAAAATATAGAATCAGGAAAATAGAGAGAGAGATAATAAATAAAAAAGATCAAAAAAAAGTTTTCAGAAACAAAGGATTGAAAAGATAGAGGGAGGATTGGAAAGCACGCCCCAGAACCATAGCATAGAGTGAAAAACAAGATGGCTGCGCCCAATGCGACCGCATGGGCAAGTTCGCAAGATATTTTCCCCCGAGCACGCATAAAAGCGTCACGAACGCGTAATACGCGTTCCCGAACAGGAAATACCTATCGCAAACGGGCGCGAGCATGCATTGCGCGACCCGGAACAGGAAATAGCATCGCGAGCGGGCGGGACAAGTGAAAACAAGATGACTGCGCCCATTAGCGACCGCATGGGCAAGTTGGTGACACATTTCCAACGCGATCACGCAAAAAACATCGTGAACAGGAGGGACAAAAACTTCTGCGTCTTCGCGATATTTCCGCGTCTTCGCGGAGATTTATAACGTTTTCGCGAAGATTTGCGTAACGCGATTACGCAATTTCCGCCCACCCCTAAAGCTTACACTCTAGTCAAGAGAATCAAATGTCAAGTGTTGGACTTGGCCCTTTTTGCAGGGTCATCCCAGAACTTTTTGCCTTCCTCCTGTATTTTTACTGACCTGTCATTGGTGGTTTTATGACTTTGGGCACTTTATAACCGCTGTTCAGTGCTAAAGTGCATGTGCTCTCTATGGTAAGCTTGGTAAGATTGGTCTACACCTGTTTGGCATATTTAATTTACCTATCAGTCCTTTGTACATTGGTATCTCATATACCCAGGGCCAGTAAATTAAATGCTACTGGTGGGCTTGCAGCGCTGCTTGTGCCACCCACCTAAAGTAGCCTTTCAAACCTGTCTCAGGCCTCTGCCACTGCCGCTGTGATGTGGCACATAAAGTGGTTGCCACGTCTATGACTCCCCTTTTACTACATATCAGTCACCCCTAAGGCCCTAGCTAGCCTGGCAGGTTGCGGTGCAGCTTAAAGATTGGACATGTGCCTTAACTTTGTGGCATGTACTGGTAGTGACAAACAGCCTATTTGGTTTCTCACTGCTGTGAGGCTGCCCTCTCATAGGGATGCATTGGGGATTCCCTGATATATGCTTCAGTGGTAATTCCTGACATGAGAGGGGTGGCATGATCACGTTTGGACTAGTGGTGCTAAATGCTGTGTATGGGTGAAAGCTGATTTATTATTACTATTTTAGAAATGCCACTTTTAGAAGTGGGCATTTTTGTGTGCTATGTGTTTTTGTGCTTGCCTGTTGTGTATTGACTGTCTGGCCTTGGAGTGACAAGGGCTGGTAAGGTGTAGTGGCTCGAGAGAGTCTGGGTGAGTCAGCGCTAGGCTGAATAGGCCTGGTCTGCATTTGGAGTAGCACCTGCACCTGAATAGGGATGTGCCTGCCTTCCACAATGATGGCTCCGCCCCCCTGTGGTGTGTCTAGGGCTAGGGCTTTCACTTACAATGGGGAGTTAAAGATATTTTTAAGTGCCCCCCAGAACTGGTTTGGACTGGGCTCAGAGCCCAGTGCCAGCAGAGCACAGACTTTATGGACAATACATATTGGAGCTTTGACCCCATGTCTTTTGAACTGAACTGCAACAGAAGACACTGCGTGGACTGCAGTGTGTTAAGAGGAACCACCACGTGGGAATTACCTGCTGCCTGCTGGGCAGCTAAAGGGACTACCACTCTGCTAAGGGACCCTGTGTGCTGGCCTGCCTGTGCCCTGATCTCTGGCCTAGGGGTTTCCCAGGACTATGTGCCTGGCCCTGGGTAATTGAAAAAATATAGCGCATTGTGAGCACTGTGCCGTTTACCCTCTGTCACTTCACTTCAGAGCAAAACTTGTGGTGAGAGCTTTTACTGAAGGGCACTAGAGTGTGCTCTAAGCCAGTGCATGGAAAGCACAGTGTGTGACCTGGAGGGCGCTCCCCCCCCTTCCTTGATGCTTGCCACAAGAAGGTGAAAGCGCGTGAGGAGCGATTTGTATTATTTTGAAAGTACCGAGTGGGGCCCAACCACTGGAGGACGCCTGAGCCTCGCGGGCTCCCACCAGCAGCCGCTGCGCAGAGAGTTTTGGTCGCTGACCTATACCACAGAAAGTGCTGGGTGTACTAGTCAATGTGGCCGAAGCCACACAGGAAGCTTAGCTGAGCCTCGGAGTTTTGCCGTAGCAACCAGGGTCCGTGTCTGGAGACCCAGAGCAAGATCGTGCCGCCTCCCGCAGAGGAAGAGTCTGCCACTGTCTGCGAGGCTGCCCCAAGTTCAGGAGCCCCTGGGGGCTTGCCCGAGTCTGCTACTGTACCACTAGAGAAGACCAGAGAGGAACTCCTCTGATGAGTGGTTGAGAGGCGAGGCCAACGAGGAAGGCCACGCCTCGGTCCCGCGACGACAAGGAAGCAGCCAGACTGGGCGAAGGAGATCGCTCAGGGAGGCCTGCAGCTCTGCAGGTAAGCCAGCTGGGGTCAAAGTGGCCTCGGAGGGCTCCCAACTCACCCAAGTGGGGGGGCAGAGTCGCGGTATGATGGCAGCTGCACCGCACAGTCGGTCGGCAGCTGCAGTGAAGCAACCGGAGCATGGGGGACCCAGCGAGGTCTCTCGCAGGTAACTGGGACTGATGCCTCTTCCTTAAGATTACGGAGGCACCCGGTGAGAAGTGGCCAGATTTAGCCACATTAAGGGAAACGCGGGCAGCTACTGCTTTGTACACCATTGGGGGTGTTCCTTTGCTCCTGTGGCCTTGGCCGGGCAAGCCCAAGACGGGCCCCCGCCGCAATTGGTCCCGGCGGCTGCGTCACAGGTTTGTGGGCAGTTGCATCTCACTATTGGGGGCCTGTTGGTCAGATTACCTTATGGGGTTTCAGTGGTCTACCATTTTAGCATTGTTTTAGTCCTGATGTCAGGACTTAGGTCATATGTCATGTCCTAACGCTCTGAGATGATTTACATAGCCCACTCATAGCTGATTACTTCAGTGCCCAGTACATTTACTTATAACAAGGGCAGTCTATATATAATTCATGTTATGCCCTGATGTGATTAGGCTTTGAGGTTACATTGCCAAGGTTTGTACCCTACGGATCACTATGGTGATTTTATTGATGGGTGCACTCGGATAGTGTTTACTATGGTGCACTAGTAATGATGTTTAGCATAAGGTGTTACGCTTAGTGTAATATTACCAGTAGTTACTGATCAGCCTTATGTATTGTTATGACAGTGGCCTGATTGGCCTAAGGATTTATGCAATCCCTGTAAAGTCATGACAAGTGCCTGGTGGCACAGTGTATATATGTGATTATGTTCTAATGTGTTTTCTGGATAATACAAAGGCTATTTTTAGATAACCTTGTGTGGAGTTTCTTTTGTGGTGTGCCTAGTGTGTTGCTGCTGTGTGGGTGTGTTGCACAAACGCTTTACACATTGCTTCTGGGATAAGCCTGCCTGCTCTGCCAAGCTTCCAAGTGGGTGAACAGGGGTTATCTTCAGTGTGTAACACCCTTGCCCTGACTAGAGTGGTGGTTTCTGCCTAGCCTATGTGCATGCTCTAGCCAACCAGAAATCCCATTTCTAACAGCAAGCATCTGGCTCCTCCAAGGTGGACAAATGGCTCAAAGAGGTAACCTTGAATTTCAACAACAATCTCCTGGAGAACTCTTATCGCAGATGGGACGACCTAATAACTAAGCTAAAAGACCACCTGACAAGACCTGGTGTCTCACACCAGCACCCCAAGAACCCGCCCTGAAAGCCCTACAATGGGGCCAATGTCAATGCACGAAGAGCGCTAGGGTAGGCTACTCATGCTCACAAGCAAAATCCCACTGTACTCTCTTCTAAGAACATAGCCAACTTACGCAAATTGCACAAAAAACTAACCTGGGAAGCAAAGAAGCTCAACGAACAACAGGAATGGATAAAATACACTAAATGCTAAAAGAGAAAAGCACAGCCCACTTCTCGAACTATATCAACAAACTTTGATCCTCCAAAAGCACAAGGAGGAACAATGTGTATGAAGAAGAAGCCTGTGTGCAACACGTCAACACACAATACAGCAGCAAGCCCTCAGGCACCAGTGACGCTCCTGGCGGGGGGACAAACAACAGCACACCATGGGAAACTCAAGCTCTGGCCACACTGGCCCAGGTGTGCAGACACTTACAAAATATGAAAAACGCCAGAGCCCCAGGCCCAAACAGCCTCCCAGCCAGCAAATTTAAATGCGTCCAGGAGGACTGGGCCAAGGTCCTAACCCCCCCCCCTTTTCAACCAAGCCTACACTGCAGCCCAGATCCCAGACTCATGGAGGGGCTCGACCCTATGCCCAATCTTCAAAAAGGGGACACAATCATCCCTTCTAACTGCCAAATTAGAGCCCTGCTAGATATAGAGGCCAAAGTCTATGCCCAGTGTCTTCTCAAACTGCTAGAGGAATGGGTTGCAGACATCTTACCTTACTCCCAAACTGGGTTTCACACTGCCGCTTCCACAATCAACAAGATCACAGCCCTAGCCATCCTGAGTCACTGAGCAGCTCAAAAAAGTAAATCCCCTCTCTATTGCAGTTTCATTGACTACAGTGTCGCTTTCGACAAAGTGGTCTGCACACTCTCTGGAGAAAAGTAAATGCTTGGGGGATACCCCAGCACCTGCTTGGAGCTGTCATCTTTCTGCACTCAAACACATCGGTACAGGTGAGAACAGGCCCCTCCACCGTATCCTCAGAAATTACCATCTATGACGGCCTGAAGCAAGGGGGCATCCTCGCTCCCCTCCTTTTTTAACCTCTACACAGCCAACCTCAGGAGATTCCTGTAGTGCAGCTGCATGCCCCCACCACAACTGGGGCATTCAAAACTACACATTTTACAATATGCTGACGACATTCTCATAATGGACTACACCAAAACTGGAATCCAATGTGCCTTGAACAGGCTAGAGGAATATAATGACGCCAACGCTTTCAACATCAACCAGGACAAGACCAAAGTCCTGCCAGCATATGAGTGTGAGTCCTCCAGACCCTCTGTCCACCTACCCGCCCTGAAAAATAAAGCCGGAGCTATAATACACAGCTTGACCAGTCTCAACCAGACCTTGTACAGCGCCTCAGCCGAACCTATGTTAAAGGTCATGAAAGCCACTCTTCCCCCGGCCTTACACTAGGGGCAACAGGCCTTTCCAGAGGCATGCACGGCCAGCCTAGACCACATACAATGCTGGGCCTACAAGCAAGTCTTTCAGCGCCCCAAATACATACGTAGGACGAGACTACAGCTAGAGTTGGGGTTCCCAAGACAATTACTCACCTGCGAGGCCGACACCCTGAAATTCTATATAACGGTTTGAAAAGCTCTGGAAAACACTCCCAAAGCCTACCTAAAAGAAACGTTGGAGAGCCCAGGGAATCCTTGGTACCGACAAACTCAAAAAACTGTTAACTCACTACAAATCGAAGTCAAAGTGCTAAAATTGGATTTTATTTCCTACACAGTCTGGAAAAGGGTCATAAACAGGCAGGTAATTAACCTCACATCTGCTGGACACCCAGTCTTCAAAGGCCTCAACCATCTTATCCCCCTTGAATGAGTCCTATTTACTGGGAAAGCCACAACCATACCTCTTAGATTGCCGAAAGGGATTGGCCCACAGAAACATCTTGTTTATGCGCCTGCTAGGCCTGTAAGTACCCGACTTAAACCAACGGGCTCCACGTGGGGTGGAGGAGGCCTGTAGACTATGCAACTATACAACCGAATCATGGCTCCACCTCCTGTGCTGCTGCCCCTCGCTCAATGGCCCCAGAAATCACTTCTTAAGCCACTCTTTCTAAAAAAAAGGACATCCACTCATGCCTGTAGGCATCGGCACTATGTTTTTCCCACACCAACACACAACCCCTAGCAAGGTGTGGCAAAAACATTAAGAAGTTTGAAGCCCTACTAATCCCCGGCCATGCTCCTCCTCAACCTACCACTGCTCCTCAAAAACTGATAACTGATAACCGGAATTGGTCTAATATTTCTGTGGAAGAATGGACTGCCATTCTCAAAGAAACCCGTCCCTGTCTAGACCCTGACCCTGAGAAGGCAAATTTACAATTCAATCTCTGGATTAAAAATTCACTGGACGTATTAGCCCCCATAAAACTCAGGGATATCAAAAAGGGCCCAAAAAAAGTTGCTTGGTTCACTACGGAGCTGAGAGATCTTAAACGGAACTGTAAGCATCTCGAGAGGCAGTGGAGGAAAGACTTTTCACGTGAAAAAAAGAAAGTCTATCGTGATGCACTAAAATTGTATAAAACCGAGATTAGGAAAGCACAATCTAAGTTTTATGAAGCAAAGATTTTATCAGCACCTAATTCTCCTAAAGAAATTTTTAAAATTTTTAAATCTTTGACTACCCCTCCATGCACCACGATGACCTCTACTGATGTACAAGGTCGCTGTAACAAGTTAGCAGAATATTTCCACGATAAGGTACAGGCGATCTATTCAGCCTTTTCGACAGTCACCACTTCTGACCTTAATGCCTCTCTGCAAGAAATTAGAGATCGCCGAGACCAGAGTCTGGAATCTTTTCCGCCCCTGGATTCAGATATAGTGATGTCCGTACTTAACAAACTTAAATCAGGCTCCCCTAAAGACCAGGCGCCCCCCACAGTGTTGCACAAGGTGGCCCCAGAGGTAGCCCCTGTTATTGCAACCCTTATTAACTCCTCACTGTCAACAGGCAAAGTTCCTTCACTATGGAAAGAAGCAATGGTAAAGGCCCTGCTAAAAAAACCTGGATCAGATCCGGAGGTAATGGCCAACTATCGCCCTATCTCCCTGCTCCCGGGAATAGCTAAAATAGCAGAGAAGTACGTCAATACTACCCTTTCCACTTATTTGGAGGAACATGACTGTTTGCACTCAACACAGACTGGCTTTAGATCTCGACAGGGCACGGAAACCGCCCTGATTGCCGTGGTAGAGGAGGCAAGGAAAATTATGGACTCAGGAGGATCAGCTGCAATAATCCTCCTTGATCTCAGTGCGGCTTTTGATACCGTCAACCATCAAATTCTCATTACAAGATGTTACGAGATGGGGATGAACGGTACCGCACTGAGATGGATAGCCTCCTTTCTGGAAAGCCGCACATTCCAGCTCTTTGAGGAGAATGTGACTTCAAGGAAGGTGCCTTTGAAGAGTGGAGTGCCTCAGGGCTCATCACTTAGCCCCACTCTTTTTAATATTTATATGTGCCCCTTGGCTAAAATAGTGGAGGCATTCGGCATACAAATTGTTATGTATGCCGACGATACGCAGTTGATTGTCTCCCTTAAAAACCCAGGACATCCAGGAAGTAATCTTTCCAGATGCCTGGAGGAGATATCCGTGTGGATGAAAGAGTCCTGTCTCCAGCTCAATGGATCAAAGACAGACCTTATGCTGCTGGGAAAACCCCTGCCTCCAGACACGCCGTTAGCATGGCCTAGTTGTATGGGTAACCCGCCCACTCCGAAAAAACAGATCAAGAGCTTAGGAGTCTGGCTTGACGCAAGATTAGACATGAAGACACAGGCTAGCAAGGTAGCTGGGTGCTGCTTCGGGATTTTGAAGTCAGCACGAAAGATCTTGCCTCTTCTCCCATTTCATGCAAGAAGACTACTCCTCCAGGCACTAATATTGTCGCGTCTGGACTACGCTAATGCCCTATACTTAGGAGCCCCCCAGTCTACAATATGCATATTACAGAAGGTCCAGAACTGTGCGGCAAGAATTCTCTTGCAAGTTTCGCGGCTAGACTCAGCAAAAAAGGCTATTAGACAACTGCACTGGCTCCCTGTTTTAGAAAGGATCAAATTCAAGGCCCTCTGTGTCACTCACAAGATCATGGCCGCGAATGGACCTCCAATCCTTCAAAAGATAGTTTCTCTATACCAGCCTAAAAGGCACCTTCGCTCTGAAAATAAGCGCCTTGCCATGGTACAGAGAATTGTCAGGACCAGATGTGGAGGTCGCTGTTTCTCTTATGTCGCTTCTAAGACTTGGAACACCCTCCCTGACTCTATCCGTTTGGAGGAGGAATACCTGCCCTTTCGACGGCTTTTGAAGACGCATTTTTTCCCTAAGGTATAATTCTATCTGCCCCCCGCCATCTGGTTCTCAGCGCTGGGAGGCCCTAGGGTAGCCATGCGCTCTATAAATGCCTCTTTCATTTCATTTCATAACTGACTATTTTATGGTGTGACTTTGCGCTGTCCCTTTCCGCCAAGTCCCTTCTTTGACAGGGAACATTAACTCTCGCACTTTGCACATTATCTGCTTTAAATATGGCCCAAGGAAGATTGAGATGTCGTTGAAATTTTATACCTTTCTAACCACAATTTGCACTATGACAATTTCACGTATTGCACACTTTTACTTGTCATGGCTAATACTGATGCCCATAAAAGATCCATTTTATCTTTTTTTTTAAATCTTTTATTTTTTCTATTGCAAAATTGTTATGGTTTTATGCAACAAAGCAATAAAGATTTTACAAGTTTAAAAAAAAAATGCCCATTCCCAGAAACAGCTATTTTCACCCATGAAATTTGTAAAAGAATAATTTAATATCATACTCAGCAGGTTAAAGAATGTTAATTCTGTGAAATAGCTTTGTGAAACAACCACTGCCAAAAAAGCACAATATTCATCCATGTTGGTCACCCTCCTCATATAGAGCACATATTATACTTTCACTAAACTAGACAAACAATGCTCGTGATCTGTAAGACCAACCTTGGTCTCCTATGACACTTTTGTGTGGTCATCCTAAGTCAATATCAATGTGTCCATAGTTTTTATGCCAGTAGACTAAATAAGCTGTTAAGCCTCTGAAGACCATTTAGTCATCCCCCCCTCTCTTATTTATTCTTACTGCACTACCCAGGTTCATCCACCACCAGCATAGGATTGTGAAGGGACTTTCAGTGCTTTCATTCTACCTATGATATTTATTATATCTGAGTTCACTGGTAATGTTAACCGGCAACACCAGTTGCAGTTTTAGGTGTCTACATGTAGATATACTTAAAGGGGCTTTGATCAGCCACCTTCAGCCATTGCTTGCTGGAAGTGTCATTCACATTTTATGATCAGCTCAGAGAATAGAATATTCACAGAAGGCAATAAGCCAACCTCCTTTAACCATTGCTTTTGTTGACAGTGTCATTTACTTTTTTGACTGCCCGTGGGCCAGCCATTCACTAATTAACGTCAGGTAGTTTGAGTGATAGCATTTTGCATTTTTACTGTGTCTATGCACCCCAGGATGGGTGTCTCCATTCACAAACAAGTCTTTCTCAGCCATCATCAGTACTTCTTATATACCACCCCTTCTGGTACCCCATGTGTGTAGTTCAGGAGTGTGGTTGGAGGCAGCAGTAAGTCCCCACACATCTCCCAATCACGTATCGTTTTGTATGGCAAAAAAAAAGTTGTTCCCCATCTTTAAACATATCTCTTATTCTACCAAGGAACTGCATGAGCTACAGACATCTTTCCATACCTTCCAGCCATACCTTCAAAATGCTAGTATGGATCGTAGGACATAGCTATATTTTCTGGTGCAAGAGGTATGCAGAACACAGACGTATTGACTTAGACCTAGGTTTACAAAATGTGGACATTAAATGGTTTGCACAGAGAAGATTGAAGTGGCACCAATTGCTACCTTTGGTTAAAACCTCTTTGCATCTTCCACACCCTGACCTCATGATTGTGCATTGTGGTAGAAATTACCTAGGCATATTGAATGGGGTAGGTTTGGAAATGCTTATGAAGGACACCTTTGGACACCACAGCTCAGCACCATGTGACTCTGGGCAATAGCTCACTTAACAGCTCAAATAATTTCCATGCCGGCCTCGAGGGCCTTCAGACCCATAGGGGTGAGTAGTTTGCGCTTTACAAATAGCGTATTGATTTGGTACGCGCAAATGGACTTTCGCACTCCCTGTTTAACACCCCCGAAGCACCATACACAAGTCACAATGTTCGAAACAAAAGTTCCTCCGAGTAGGTATAACTACATGCTGACACTACTTGACAGATGTGGCACAGCGGCCAGAGCACATGACTTTACAGCATATGACACACAGTTTGGACTCACGCTTTCATCCCCGACTCCGGCAGCACCTCAGCTTAGCACCATGGCACTCTAGACAATACCTCACATATTTTCCATACCCCCAGACTTTGCACCAGTAGGAGTCAGTAGTTCATCCTAGTAGGTGTAAACACATGCTGGCACTACTTCCACAGGTGTGCTGCAGCGGCCAGGGCACATGACTTCACACCAAAAGACACACAGTTTAAGCTCACGCTTTCATCCCCGACTCTCGCAGCAGCTCACCTTAGCAGCATCAGACTCTACACAATACCTCACTTGATTTCCGTACCTAGCACTTTCAGACCGGTAGGTATGAGTAGTTCGATTCGCACCCCCTCTATAGCACACCCTAAACACCCCACAGAGGTTACAGTGCTCCTACCCTCCTCTTTCCTACTTTTTTCATCTTTTTTCCCCCTTACTCGCTTCAACAGAATCACAAAATGGCAGCCAACACTTCCTAGTTGCAACCGCTCGCAGTGCTGCCAACCAATAAGCAGCAAGCTTGTGCTCGTAACGCCTCAGCCAATCAGATGGCAAAATTCTCAAATATCGATATCTGTAAATTTCGATATTTCTCAAAAACGACTGAACGGATTTACATCAAATAAACAAATGCGTGCTTTCTAGACCAAGACCCTTCTCCTTTCCAAATTTGGGGTAATTCCGTTCGACCTGTAGCCTTGTCTAAAGTTTCCAATGGAAATTAACATGGAGAAAACACGTTTTGGGACCCCCCTTTTTTCTCGGCCCCCCCTTGACGAATCACCCCCAAACTTCCAACATAGGAGCTGATATGAACAAAGAATTAGTTTGGAGAATTTCATGAAGATTCATCAAATGACGCCAAAGTTAAAAGCAAAACAAAAAATGCTCTTCCTATGGAAACTTGGTCCTAACTATAAATACCTACTGGCGGCAGTAGGTAATATATATATATATATATATATATATATATATATATATATATATATATATATCCCTAAATAGTAAATATTAATGAGGAGATTTACTAAGATTTTGCGCCGTGTTTGCATCACAAAAGTGACGCAAAACGACGCAAAATCTTTTTTTCCTAATGTACTTTCCAGCGCTGAAAAATAATGTAAAAGCGCATTGTGCTGCTTTGCCTTACTTTGTGCCATGGCGGCTTGCCAAGGGTGGTGCATGGGCGTTCCCATGCAACCACCCACAGTTTCTCACTCTAAATCCAATTTGCTAAATGCAGTAGATTGGGTTTAGCGTGAGAAAACTGTGCCTTCTTAAAACTAGGCATGAGGAATGAGAAATGCTTTCATTTCGTCTTCCTTTTCCGACTTTGTATGCGTGCTGCTCTGTGCAGCAAGCATACAAAGTGGGAAAAGATTTCCCTTGTGTCTAGGCATAGTATTTTGTACAGGAAGGGCACCCTTCCTGTACAATACCTATGCTAGATTCACACACACCCCCTAGCACCATGGTGCTAAGGTTGTGCGTGGCGCACGGCAGCTGTAATCAGCGCCGGCACAAGGGAAAGGGGAGGAGAGAACCATATCTTTGAAAATATGGCGCTCTCCTGCTCCCTCCCTGTCGTGCGCCACAGAGCAACCTCGCGGGAGAGTGCACTGCGGTGCGTGGAGATTTGGTAAATATCCCCATAAATATATTAACAATAATATAAAAGAAATGTAAAATATTTAATGAATTAAAAATATATATAACTATTATACTTAACTTACTTATTTACAAAAATAAACACACACATATATATAAATGTTTATTTACATATATTTTAATTTAAAATAGTATTAAACTTATAATATTAATTTATTTTATAATTTACCAATTCTTTTTAAGTAAAATAAAATAACAAATATATGTATGTATATATGCACACACACACACATATATATATATATATATGTTCCAAAGTGGTTGTCAGGGCAAGTCTGATTATAGTACTATTTCAGGAAATAATTCCAATAAACAAGAATTCATGGTGATATTTGCTTATAAAAGGTGTTGTCACTCTTTCTGTGAGGAATTGCATAGAAGTGACTGACAGCCAACAAGTGTTTCACCCCTTTACATGGCCATCCGGCCTGGGGCTTCCTCAAGACTGTACATATAAACACAGTAATCAACAAAGAAGTGTGTTTCCACATTTATAGAAAAAGGCAAAAGAAGAAACAGAAGTGGATCCAAAGTTAGAATCAATGAAAGAAAAGAAAAGAAGAGAGAAGCAACATCAATAACAAAGAGAAGGAAATTGTGATGTGATACATTATACACAATGTGCAAAAAAATAACGGCAGAAATGAAAGAGCAAAAAGAAAAGATGAGGAAGGAAAATTGAGAGGCAAGAAGCACACATTAATGGTTAAGCCATAATAATGTATATGTATTTAGCGATTTATAGGATTATAATATACACAGTTATGAATCAACAATATATGAGGTGACACCGAAAATTGAAACCAGGGCGTGGAAAGGTAGGTATTTCCATTGATATTTCAAGGAAAAGCATGAATAAGTACAATACGAAGGCATAGTAGCATAGGTGGCGAAGGCATAGTAGCAAAGGTAGGGATGGAATGTGGCAGCAGGGAAGAGTAGCAGTATACTTAACTTACTTATTTACAAAAATAAACACACATATATATATAAATGTTTATTTACGTATATATTTCAATTTAAAATAATATTAAACTTATAATATTAATTTATTTTATAATTTACCAATTGTTTTTGAATATAACAAATATATTTATGTATATATACACACACACACACTTCAATATGAACTTAATTCAAGGCCAGGAGAGAAACCTAGCAAGCTTTATACAGCCGAGATTGGGTAATCCAAGCAGACAAGACATTATGGGAAAGAAATGTGCAGCAAAATTGGACGACTTCTGCTTGCAAACGTTAAACGGCAGAGGCTCATTGGACAGCCCAGCAACATTCATGCGGGTTACAAGGAAAACAGGTTTTACAATTGATTTCACCTTAGAAGACCCTGATTTGTTTCCACACATAACGGACTTTCAAATACAGTAATGAGTCGAAAGCAATCACTAACCCCAGACCTTCTCACTAACCATCACCCCAATCGGGTCAGAGCTGACCAAGCCTCTTACATTGTTAACTCAACCCTACAACCTAAGGGGCATATTATCAAGAACGGCGTTAAAATTATCGCCGCTTTAGCGGCAGAAAACTGCCGCTAAAGTGGCGATAATGGGCTTGATAATATGCCGCAGAGAATTCCAATAGGAGCCCATGTTGACACCAGAACATGGGCTTCTGTGGGAATTCTCAAGGGCATATTATCAAGCCCATTATCGCCGCTTTAGCTGCAGTTTTCTGCCGCTAAAGCGGCGATAGTTTTAACGCAGTTTCTTGATAATATACACCTAAAACCTGGAACACAAAAAACAGTGACTCCATTATGGAGACATGTAGCACATAAGTAACATCTCTAGATACAGATCAAGACATTATAGACGCCTGGGAGTCATTTGTAACCAACTTAAACAAAAAATTCCAAAACAACTACACCGGTCACAAAACTCCAAGAAGAGGAGGGGGGCAGTGGTACACCCCAAAAATACGGGCAATAAAAACACGGCTAAATAAACAACTAAGGACATTTCGAACAAAGGGCTTTCAACCGACACAATTGATCCTCACAATTATAGAAAAAACGGAAAAAGCTAAAACATGAAATAAAGTTGGCCAAGCAAACATATAAGGAAAAACTCGAGATCAAAATACTCCAAGCTAGCAAGCAGAGACATTCAAAACAGTTTTGGGCAAACATCAATACCCTGCTACACGGCAAACATCGCCACTTTAACTCAGATATTATGGAGCAAACTTGGAGTGCTCACATCGAAGCGACACTCCTAACAATATCAAAATGCAAGAAAGTAGAGATCTAACCAAGAATGAGTCAAGGGAAGAATTAGCCCAGATAACGGAAAAGCAGGTTTTGAACACAATCAAACACCTGCGATATGACGGAGCCCCAGGCCCCAATGGTCTACCAAACGCCCTGTTCAGGAGTGATCTAACGTTTTGGTCCAGCCACTTAACCCCCCTGTTATCACACAGCTTAGAGACCAGTATTATACCGTACTCTTGGAGGGGCAGCATTCTTCAGCCCATACACAAATCAGGGACACGTTCAGACCCTAACAACTATAGACTGATAGCCCTCATAGATGTAGAGACAAAGATCTATGCATCAAATCTATTGGCAGACCTGGAGTCCTGAGTCTGCAGCATAAATCTGGTTCCAAAAACGCAGACCAGCTTTCTGGCTGGCATGGGCACCCTAACAAACATATCGGCAGTCACCCTCTTAGCAAAGCAAGCAATTGTCAACTCTAACATCCTCTACGCGTGCTTTGTAGACCTCAAAGCAGCTTTTGATAAAGTGCCACGATCTCAGCTATGGGCCAAAATGAAAGCTTGGGGAGCCCCTTCTAAATTGTTGGGAGCTATTGTCAACTTGTACTCGCAAACTTGGGTCCAAATAAAAAAAGTGGACTGCCGGAGTTTAACTAAGAAATTTCTGACAACCAATGGGCTAAGGCAGGGATGTGTCCTGGCGTCCAGCTTATTCAACATCTACACCGCCGACCTAGAGAGCAACCTCCTTCTTATTCAGGGTGACCCTCCTAAATTGGGAAAGACAATAATAGTGAGCCTGCAATAGGCAGACAGTATTGTGCTGTTTTCCCAAACTCCACTGGGTTTGCGGCGACTTATCGCACAACTAGCGCTATATATCTCAAAAGAACAACTGATAATTAATCTAAAAAAATCTAATGTCTTATGCTTCTCTCGTCTAGAGGATAAATTCCAGCATCCTCTTGCAGGTGGATACATATAAATATTTGGGGGTCCTTTTAGACTGTCAACTAAGCTACAAACAACATCGAGACCACGGTCAAACCAAAATAAAACAATTATTATTTGCCTTTAAAACTCTGCAGAAAAAACTAAGCAGCAGCTCAACAAAACATCTACTAAAGGTCGTAGCAGCCAAATATTTGCCACCTATTTCGTACGGCTCTGAATTTTTACACACCATGGACTCCTCAACCCTAAATTTAGCCCAGTCCAGACTATTCAAGAAACTGTTCATTATCCAACGCCATATCTCTCAGGCACAGATACGTCTGGAATGCGGATTAAAAAATCAGATACCGGCCAGACAAGGAACCATGGTCAAGTACTACTGGAGAATGAGGACAGCCGAAGACAACACGCTGGCCCGCCACTGCTTGGAGGAGGTTGAAAAACAATCAAGGCAGAACCTTTCCATACTTCGAATTTTAAAACAAGCTCTTTTAACATTAAACCTTGAGGAAGCCTGGCACACACCAATGCCATACTCCGCATTCAAACAAATTATCAATAACGAGATCAAACAAACATCGTTGCAAACAGATAAAGCTCTATTGGCCGGCAAAAGTCATGCATGGATAGTGATGCCAACCTATAAACAGCTGAAACCACAACTATATCTACAAGAAGGCTTCTCAGATAACTACAAGCGGAAACTAACTTTACTAAGACTGGGTCCTTCACGACAAAGGATCTTAATCCAAAATGGCTACGGATCTGGTCAACTTCGGACTGCCGCCTCTGTGGTAAGGGAGCAGAGTCTCTATTACACATACTATGCATCTGCCCGGCTTTACACAATGAAAGGAAGATCCTCTTATGACCAGCCTTAAGGGAAACTCAAATAAGGACTTGTAGAGCGACTGTCATAAAATGCCTGAGCAGCTCCTCTGTCCAGCTGTCTTGTAAGACTATTAAACTCTTGAATTTGACATCACAAGAAATTGAAAACAAGGATTCAGGGCCAAAAGAACTTGGAAAGAAGGGTAAATGACCGGTATTTGATCATGTAGTCGGGCAGAGTCCTTTCCAGAACTTCTAACTTGCACTTTCCCTCTCTTAAGCACAAGCACTTTACTTGAAATTGGACGCATAGATATGTCCATTCTTGAAACTAGCAGCTTGGAAAGAAGGACTCAGTGATAAAAAAAACTTGGAAAGAAGGACAGATAACCGGCACTCCATCAAGTAGTCAGGCTGAGGACGTTCCAGAATTTTAACTTGCACTTTCTCTCTTTCCTTTTCCCCTGTTAGCACAAGCACTTTACTCGAAATAGGAGGAACAATCATGTCTACAACTAAAAAGTCTTGTGGTCGAAGTAACTCATAACACATTCTTGGCCTAGGGAATGAATTACACATTGTGCGGGGCATGAATACAAAATAGTTTTATTGAAATTTCTATCCAGTACATTTGTGTTACATTGTAAATCTTATGGTGGTATGTTCCACCCTTTTATGATTTTAGGAAATCAAATAAAAGTATATATTCTCGTAAAAGGACAGGAAAAGCCACCCTGCGTGGCTTTTCCTGTCCTTGTTAATATGGCCCCTTTACACACAGCACTTTGCGTTAAAGGGGCGTTCCAAGGGTGTTGCTGTGGGTGTTCCCATGCAACACCCATGAAACAAGACACATTTCCAGATTTACGAGGAATCGTAAATCTGGAAATGCGTCTTAATGCTTCAGTGTAGCGAGGCGCAACGAGGAGAAATGTTTTCATTTCTCCTCGTTTTTTCCTCTTTCAATGCGTTTTTTCCTCTTTCAATGCGTGCTGCAGAATGCAGCACGCATTGAAAGAGGAAAATGCCTGTAGTGATTGTTTTTGTGCAAGAAGGTGCCCCTACCTGCACAAAAACAATCTCCCCATGACGCAGGCATCCTTGCACCATGGTGCAAGGGTGCCTGCGCCGGCGCATGGCAGCAGTTTGTGCACCAGCGCAGGGCAGAGCACAGGAATGCAACATAATATTGTAAATATGTTGCATGCCTGTGCTTTGGAAGTGCTGCAGTGAGGTGTAGCCAAAGGGCTTGTGTTGCCGCGCTGCGGCACTTCCTTGTAAATCTGCCCCTATGTGTATTAACAATATAGTCATACCACATTATGTCACTGTATATACATAGGTTGAGTGATATAAAGCAAATGTCAAACTGGTTCAACTTGTTCATAAGGTGCCATTAGTTATATTGATTTATTTATGAGATTTGTAAAGCGCGCAAATACTTGCAGGTGTCTCGGCGCTGAGGACGGCGGGCATAAACCAGGTAGCAGAGGAACTTATTGGTTAAACAACCAGGTTTTTGACAATTTTCTGAAAGCTAGTAAGGACTGACTGGATCTAATCTCAATTGTGAGGGAATTCCAGAGTTTGAGAGAGTGGCAACAATGAAGCGCTTGTCACCACATGATGCAGTTTTAGTGTGTGGGACCTTAAGCAAATGTGCTGTAGACGAGCGTAAGGCCCGGTTAGGGATGTAGGCATCTAGAGCCTTGTTTAGAAACAGAGGCCCAGAATTGCAAGAGGGTTTGTAAGCGATGCACAAAGCCTTAAACTTTATGCAGTTCCTCACGGGGAGCCAGTGGTACTGTTGAATGACATGGGAGATAGGCTTGTATTTAGGAGTTCCTGATAGCATTCTGGCTGCTGAATTCTGGACTAATTGAAGTTTGTGGATGACCTTACTTTGGGCATTTATAAGAAGGCTATTACAGTAGTCAATGGTGGACATGACTAGGGTACTTACTAATGTTTTTCCAGTATTCAGGGGAAGGAATGGTAGAAGCTTTTTTATCATTCGCAACTTGTGGAATGATGTTGAGACCACAGAGTTAGCATGGGGAACAAAGGACAGCCTGTCGTCAAATATGATGCCTAGATTCCTAACCTTGGTAACTGTGAATAGTAGGGGACCCAGTGAGGAAGGCCACCATGAGGAGGACCAGATAGGTGACCATTTGCCAAATGTCATCACCTCTGTTTTCTCGGAGTTCAACTTAAGGCAGTTGTTGGCCATCCAGCTACTGATGGCCAGCATGCCCTTCTGAAAGTTGGCTGCTACTTTGTCACCATCATTGTGTACAGTGAGCACCAGTTGCGTATCATCGACATAAGATGTTAGGCCCATCCCGTGTGCTTTGATGACTTTAGCTAAGTCTGACACATAGATGTTAAAGAGTGTCGGACTTAAGGATGATCCTTGCGGAACACCACAGGGGAGGGTCAATTGGGCAGAATTGAAAGAGCCGAGATTTACCGATTGTGTGCGATTGGTGAGGAAAGAGGTCAGCAGGGCTCTGGCTTTGTGTTGGATACCTATTTTTGTGACACGGTCGATCAAGATGGCATGGTCGACCGTGTCAAAAGCTGCTGAGAGATCCAGCAGTATAAGGACAGCCGTCCCTCCCTGATCTCGGATAATCCTTATATCTTCGGATGCTTTAATAAGCGCCGTTTCCGTACCGTGGCCCTTCCGGAAGCCAAATTGAGTGTCATCCAAAAGTTGGTGATCTTCAATATACTTAGATAGCTGAATGTTCATCACGTTTTCGAAACTTTTGGCCGGAAAAGGCAGACTAGCTATTGGTCTGTAGTTCTTTGTTTCATTCAAATCCAGATTTATTTTTTTAGCAAAGGTTTCATGATGTTTTTTTTCCAAATCCTGGGGTATATGCCTGATGTAAACATAGTATTACAGATGTTAGATAGGATTGGTGCAACCAGGTCAGCAACTGGTTTAAGTACGGCAGGAGGACAGGGGTCGGTGGCGGAGTCCGACTTAATGATGGAGATTAAATTTGAAATCTGGTCGGGTGTAGTACTCTCAAATTGCAATAGGGAGGGGGAATCTTCAGTAGTGCCAAGGTTTGAGGACTGGTCATCAGTTATGGTCTGAGACGAAAAGTTAGTGTAAATATCATTCACCTTTTCAAAGAAGTAGTTAGCCAGGGAGTCGCATAATGCCTGTGAGGGGGCTGGGTTACAGGTCGATGTGTGTCCTGATAGTTTGGCGACTACTTGGTAGAGCTGTTTATTGGAGTCTTGCGCGGATTCGATCTGTGTGATGTAATATTTACTTTTCTCCTGCGCGATCAGCAATTTATATTTAGTAAGCGCTTCTTTATAGAGGATTTTTTAACGATTGCTATAATTTTTTCTCCACTGTCTCTCAGAATTTCTGCACAGTTACTTCTGTGCTCTAAGGGGTTCAGAGAACCATGGGGCCGATGGAGAGCAGCAATTTTTCGAGAAGGTTTTTTTTGGGACCAACAGGTTGATTGCGTTATGCAGCTAGTTAGAGTAATTTGATGACGCTAGATTAGGGTCTGGAGAGGCTTCTGGTTGAATTGAGGACAGATGTACCTTGAGAAGCTGGGGATCTATACTCTTTCAGGCTTTAATTACTGCAGGCGTATTTGGCAAGGTACTGGATGTAGGTTTCCTATTAATACGGATATTAAATATAACCGCATGATGGTCAGTCCAGACCAAGGGGAGAATACTCTTGCAGCAAATAGCTTGGGAGTTGGAGAATAGGCCATCTAAAGTGTGGCCAGCTATGTGCGTAGGATTGGAAACTCGTTGTGAAAGACCTACTGCCTCTAGTTCTGACAGTGTAGTGATAGTGTCATTGTCAGAGTGATTTTCAAGGTGAAAGTTGAAATCACCTAAAATCGTGAGAGTGGGTTCAGCTGCCAGAGGTTCCAACAAGATATTTAACATGGAAAGAAACTCTGTCCGGGATCCTGGGGGACGATAAAGTAAAATACCCTTAAAAATTTGGGAAGGGGTGAGCAAAATAGAGAAGTGTACTGCTTCACAAGTCGTAGAAGGTATATTGTCTATTTTGGCTGTGAATTTACTGCAATAAATTATCGCCAACCCACCGCCCTTTTTGTTAGGTCTATCTTGTCTGAGAGCTGCATAACCTTCAGGGGTAGCAGCGGTAAGGTTGGGTCCTGATGAGGGGTCTGTCCATCTCTCGGTTACAAAAAGAACATCAAGGTTTATGTTGTGTTAAAAAGTCTGATATCTCATATTTATGTTTGACTAGTGAACGTGCATTTATAAGTGCAGCAGTAATGTTTTCGTGATTAAAATAGGCAGAGTGCGCCTTCAAAATAGCCAAACTGGGCTGAGTAGATGGTTTAAAATCACAGTTAGGACAGGCTGCAAAGGGGCCGCTGGGTGAGGCATCTAACTCCATGCGAGGGCACATGATTACAGGAGTTCCTGGGTGTAAATGTATGAGCTCAGTACCTGAGTAAATTAATTTCTTGGTGTCTGAGGAGACCCAGCCGGGGGGGTGGGGTCCCTGGGCCCGGTACAGACGCGGACGGGCGCAGACGGGCTTGCGTTTGGCGCCCGCTGCACACGTCCGCTGTGCACGTCCGTTGCGCGTGCGCTTAGGCCTGAAACTAAATAGTGGTGGGGGCGCGGGAGACTAGCGCGCTAACCCCACCTGGAAGTGCCTGGCAATCTGTAACTCCCAGGAGCCCTCCGCGCAACGGCACTTTCCGCGTCGGACCGGGGCGAGGAAGTGGAGTGCAAAGGTAAGTTAATAGTTTTAAAATGTGCAAGATACAAATTCAGTGCATACAAGTTAAAATCGGGCAAAGCTTTACTTATAGAATCTATTCACGCAACAGCTAGCAGTATCCCTGCCAACAGGTTCAGCCGCGTCCGCTGCGTGTGCGCTCACGCAAGAAACTAAATAGTGGTGGGGGCGCGGGAGATTGGCGTGCTAACCCCATCCGAAAGTGCCTGGCAAGCTGTAACTCCCAGGAGCCCTCCACGCAACGAGACTTGCCGCGTCGGACCGGGGCGAGGGAGTGGAGTGCAAAGGTAAGTTAATAGTTTTAAAATGTGCAAGATACAAATTCAGTGCATACAAGTTAAAATCGGGCAAAGCGTTACTGATAGAATCTATTCACGCAACAGCTAGCAGCATCCCTGCCAACAGGTTCAGCCGCGTTATATGGTGTGTCAGCTCTGAAAACACAGGGCAAATTAATGTAGAAAAGTATATAGGTATGTGTGAAAAAATGAAACACAAGTATTAATGTTGTCCCAATGTTATAATGCTGCGTGGGGTATCCGTCAGCATTAATTGTCCAAGTGGTATGATGCTACTTGTAATGTCAGTAAGCATCCTAAGAGGGATACACTACAATTCTGGCAAAACAGGTGATGGGTTCACATCGAATGACAATACGTATATGTACATACATGTTTTTCTAATGTTGTTCCGTACCCTGAGTAAATGCAATCATGCTCAAGTGGGCAAAATATCAGTCTTACGATAGAATTCTAATGCTAATTGTAGTGTCAAAAGCATAAAAAGAGACACATGCTCAGAAGTCCAGGCAAAGAACATGATGGAATCATGGTGATAGTGGCAATTTGGATGTGTATCAGTTGTTGTAATTTAGTTGTTCTGGGTCCATAGTAGTAACAATCATGCCCAAGTGGGGGAGTTATCCACCTGGGGACATCCAATCAGTCAGTTACTGCCGATGCTGGATTGCTTTTCTTACCCGAGTGGGCGAATCATGAACAAATGATAACATGCAGCACAGTTCCACTCGGATAGTGAGGACCAAAGAAGTGTGGTGCAACACTGCACCAATATTGTCTCTTAAACTGAACTCAAGTTTAACACCAAAATACAAGTACTCTGTCTCCAGGGCCATAGTCCCACTGTACATGCACATGAGGATATGTACAAAGGAAACAAGAAAATAAAGAAGAAAATCAGGTCAAAGTAGAAAATAGAAAAGGAACAAAAGTGCATAGTCTTATCTTATCTCAGGTGAATCACCCATTCAATGTTGCTGAAGAAAAGGCTAGGGAACCTGTATTGTTGTCATCAACATACCCTGCTGGGCCCCTTCATTTCCTCATGAAACAGAAAGAGACAAACACATCTAGTTAAAAACATATATATATAGTCTCAGAGACACGTCAAACATTAAAAAGATAGAGGTGAAAGATGTCAGTGGGTTTTGAAAGATACAAAACCAGATCATAAGAAGGATATTGTTTTAGGAGAATGAAATCCAGAAAGTGCATGCATGATATGTCATAGGATTATTCCATATTGAGGTGTATCCCCAGTTCCTTATCGGGGTTAAGCCTCCCTGGGCTTTTGGTTTCAAAATTCAAAATTTACCTGGGTTCCTTCTTTCTGAGACTCAATGCCCTTCCCCCTCCCCTGTGGTTGAGTGGGATATGCTCAATGGCGAAGTACGTGGGTAGAGAACTGTTAGTAAAATAATGATCCTGGAAGTGTCTGGCAACAGGGTAATGGGGGTCCTTGTTAGTGAAGGCCCTCATGTGTTCCAGGAACTCTTTTCTTGACCATCTGAGTAGTACTTCCCACATATCTGAGTTTTCAGGGGCACTCTAGGATGTAGATAATAAAGGTGTTACGACATGTGAGGAATTGTGTGATTTTTCTGGCGTTCTTGTGGCTAGGTGTTGTGTATTCCGTTTCATATAGCAATTACTGCAAGCTTTGCAGTGGCTATAGGGAAAAAAACCTTCAAGGTTGTGTTCCCGCACCCTGGTGGTCACTGTAATGTCGCTGTGCACAAGGGTATCCCTCATGCTCCTTCTTCTCCTATAAGTGATTTTGGGTCTATCGTGGATGGTGTGGCCTATGACGGGATCGCTCGCTAGGATGTCCCAGTTTTTTACAAGGATTTTCTGAATATCTTTAGAGTTGTTATTGTAAGTAAGTGTAATCCTTGTGTTATTCTCATCTGTTTCAGAGATCTCGTAGGTTGATCCCTGAGGGTGTTGGCCCTTGTCATCTTGTTGGCTTTTTCCGTGGCTTTTTTTTAATACCCAGAAAGGAGAGCTCCTTTTGCTAAATCTGGAGATCATGGTGGCTTCTTCAGCCACAAACGCTTCCTCTGTGTTGCAATTGCTCTTGGCCCACAGTAGCTGCCCATAGGGGATTCTCGATTTGGGATTATCAGGAAGGCTACTGAGGGCATGTAGGAGGCTTTTACCTGCAGTAGCTTTGCAGACGTGTTTGGTCTGTATGCTGGTGTCTTTGATTTCAATCTTTACATCAAGGCACTCATTGACTGCTCATATTGTGGGAGAAAATGCAGTTGTGAGTATTCTGATTGAGTTTGCTGATGAAATACCCACCATCAGTGTCAGTCCCTATCCAGATAATGAACAAGTTGTCAATTACCTGAGCCAAAGGACAGAATGTTCTTTTTTTTTTAATTCTTTTTATTTGCATTTTTAAACAACAGAAAACAATACAATCCACTGCAGTGTACATATACCATGGTATGGACGAGACTGCCGCCCACCACTTCACCACTAGTAATACTATAGATATGCTCCCTCACAGAGTGTTCGAACCCCATGCGCTTGACCCAACCATCCGCCCACCCCCTCCCGCCGTACTGTCTCCCGACCCATCTATGTAGTCTAGCGTGCCCTACATGCCATCCGACCCGCATCCGTCCCCCAGCAATAGCAGGGAATGAACTTGAAAATTACAGTTCTTGAAGCGTTGTCTGCGCCAACCAGTGAGTAAAGGGTTCCCAGATATCCTTTGGCCTGGAACGCATCGGCATCATCTCCCAATATAGCGCTAGCTGCGACTGGCAATATACTACGCTTCGCACCCAGTCCCTGATATTAGGCGCTGTAGCCACCCCCCAGTGCATCGCCACTTGGCGTTTGGCTAGTAGGATAAGCATCGCTGGCAATTTCCGGTGTTTGGGCTTGACCATAGGCAATATACCTAGCAGTGTAGCCTGCGGGGTGCATGGGATCTGCAGACCAGTGATCGTTCCCACTATGTTTAACACTTTGACCCAGAATGCCGCCAGCGGGGGACAGTCCCACGCCATATGTATGAAGGTCGCCCCGCCTGCGCGACACCGCCAGCAAGCATCGGAATCTCTCAATCCCATGCGGTGGAGCCGGTGAGGGGTACGATATATCATATGAATATATTTAAAGTGTATCAGGCGAAGTCGGTAATTAGGGGATAGGACCCCCAGGAGCCTGCAGCATAGATCCCAGTGTTCATCAGAAATGTCGGACCCCAATTCCGCAGACCACAGCTCACGGGCCGCCGGGACCACCACAGGATGGCTAGCTTGCATACGTTGGTACAATCTAGATATAAGCTTGCGCCCTGATTCCACCGCCAGCACGTTCTCCAGGGCTGGTAAATCTGGCGGAGGAGCCGGAAACGTGGGAAACAGTTTTTGACCTGTGTGGCGTAACTGGCAGTAAAGTAGCGTGTCTAACAGCGTCGGAGCCTCCTCGCCACACATCTGCTCCAGCGTGATGAAGGAACCCCCCGGGAACAAGTCACCCACCGTGCGAAGGCCGTGCGCCGCAGCCCGCTCGCCAGTGCGCATATTCTGCAGCGGGGCCCACATCGGGTTATGTCGCAGCGGTATCGATCCAGCATACAAGAGGTCCAGTCCAGCCCTGCGTCGCAGCCCATCCCAGGCCCATCTAAGTGCGTGCACCGGGTCTATGTCAGCGCATCGCCGTTTGTGCGGCGCATATAGGGCCACGGCGAGTGGCAACGGTGCCGCTCTGTCCGTTTCTATCGCCACATGTGGTTGGAACGGCGTTGGGTGGACCCAGTGGTGTAAAAACTGTGCCTGCGCGCAGTAGGCGTAGAGCGGGAAATCCGGCGCCGCCAGGCCTCCCTGTCGCTGCGGGAGAGTGAGGGTCTCCCACGCCACCCTCGGCTGCCTACCGCCCCACGCCAGCTCCACCATCTGCGAGCGCAATTGGCGCAAAAAAACTAGCAGTCAGGGGCAGCGGAATGTTCCCGAAGAGATACAAGAATTTCGGCAGGATGACCATCTTGGCCACCGCAATCCTGCCCGCCAGCGAAAGGGGCAAATGCTTCCAGCGGCCGACCCGCTCCTCGACCCAGCCCAGTGCACGCCCATAATTCTCCGACCATATTTGCTGCATATCAGTGCTGATCCAGACCCCCAAGTATCGCACCGGTCCGTCCGCCCATTTCAGCGGGCAATTCGGGGAAAAGCGAGTCGTCCCGGCCGTCAAAGGTAGAATAACCGACTTCTCCCAATTGATGGTTACACCTGATAGCAAGCCATACTCTATCAATTCTCCTGTCATGGGCGAAAGGTTTTCCCTTGGGTCGGTTACATACAAGGTGATATCATCCGCGTACAGAGACACGGTCAGTGCCCTCGACGAAAAGCCTATGCCCCGGTTTGCGTGGTGCTGTCGGATGCGAGCCGCCAAGGGCTCTGTGGCGATGGCAAATAGCAGGGGCGATAAGGGGCAGCCCTGTCTCGTACCCCTTCCGATGGCGAAGGGCGCAGAGACTAGCCCGTTAACCCGTACCCGGGCAGTGATGTTGGTATACAACAAGCGAATATAGCCAATGAATGCCTCACTCATACCCATTCGCTGCAGCAAGGGAAACAGGAATCCCCACTCCAGGGAGTCGAACGCTTTTGTTGCGTCCAACAGCACCGCTACGGCTTGTACATGCGGGGCTAAGTAGTGCAGCACCCCAAATAGAGTTCGAAGATTGTGAGACGTAGAGCGGCCCGGCACAAAGCCCGATTGGTCAGGCCGTATCATGAGCGGCAGTACCGGTTGCAACCGCAATGCTAGCATTTTCGCGAAAATCTTTGCATCCGTATTAATTAAGGACGGCGGCCTATAGGAATCGCAGTGTTGCGCGTCTTTATCCGGTTTTAAGAGGGCGATAATGACCGCCTCTCTCATCGATTCAGGGAGCACACCCGCTTCAACGGCCTCAGTATATACTGCCAGTAGCTTGGGGGCCAGCAGATCCGCATATTCCTTATAGAATTGTGCCGGTAACCCGTCCGGCCCCGGCGCCTTCCCGGCCGCCAATGCGCCTATCGCCTCTTTAACGTCGTCTATCTCAAAGGGGCGATCAAAGTACCCCTTTTGGTGTGCATTGAACCAAATGAGCTGGATCGTATCAAAGTATCCCGACAGCTCCGACAGCGGCGGCGCACCCCGGGTGCGGTACAATTCTTTATAAAAAGTCCGAAACGTATCTAGAATTGTTGGAGGAGTATACGCATGCCCGCCCTCCGGTGTCGCCACTGAGGAGATGAAGGGGGATGGCCGCTGCGAACGCAGCAGTAGAGCTAGCGTCCTGCCCGGTCGGTCCCCCTCGCCATATCTGCGGGCCACCGCCTGTTTAGTCAGAAACTTAAGCTCCCTATCGGCTTCAGCCTGGTACTCCGTGAGCTTGGTGCGTGTTTCCGCCAGAGTTGACACCGATAGGTCCGAACAGTACTTCACCTCCAGAGCATGCAGGCCGTCTTCCAGCCGCTTCAGCGTTTACCTGATGGTCTTCAGCACTGCGGCCTGTCCCGCGATGCAGTGACCTCGTATTACCACCTTGAAAGCGTCCCACAGGGTGCCTTCCGACGTAACAGAGCCAGTGTTCTGTTCAAAATATTCCGTAACGCGTTGGTATATGTCTTCCCGAAACACCGGATCGGTCAGGGCCTGCGCTGGTAAGCGCCACGCGAAGGGCGTCACATATGGCTGCGGCACGCGTAGCATCAGTTCCACTGGCGAGTGGTCAGAAAGGGTGCGCGCCCTGTGCGCGACGTCCGACACCCATGCATGTACCTGTGGGGTTAAAAGCCAAAAATCCAACCTGGACCAAGCTCCCCTGTGTGGGGTGAAGCAGGTGCCCTCCCGCAGCTCGGGGTGCAGAACGCGCCACGAATCTAATAGCTGATAGTCCGTCATTAGGCCACGGAGGAGGTCAGCCACATGCGGGTGATGCACGCGGGCCGCTTCCTCCCTGTCTAGTTACTGCGAGATTACCGCATTGAAGTCGCCGCCCCACATGCATGCGCCCTCTCCCAGCGACTGTGTCTTGTGCCAGACGTGTCGGAAGAAATCAGGGTCGTCCGAGTTTGGGCCATATATGTTGACTAGTGTCATTGGCATGTGAAAAAGCTTCCCCTGCAATATTATGTAGCGCCCCTCAGTGTCGGCATGCACCCGAAATGTTTGCCAGGGTAGGCCTCGTCGTATTAAAATGGCCACTCCCCGGGAGTAGCTGGAGTAGCCAGACGTGTGTATTTCGCCCCATCTAGCATGTCGAAGCCTCACCCCGGCTACTTGGGGCAAATGCGTTTTTTCTGAAGGAAACAGATGTCAACTTGGTGTCGTGTCAGATATGCCTGGGTCAACCTGATCTTGCGATGGTCATTCAGAACACGAATATTCCAAGTAAAACAACGCAGCGTGGTCAGGTATGTGTGCGGTGGTGTTTCCTACGCAGCAATGGGTTCAGTAGCGGCAGCGCGCGTGTGGTCCGCAGGAAGAGCTCTCGCTCTGAATTTCGTAACAACAAAAAGAACATGGCAGCGGTCAGCGGCAGGGCCACATCATCCTGTAGTATTACATACAAATGGTGCAGTGTAAAAAAACCAAACAACATTAACCAAATCCCCTCACCACCCACACCAACCCCCCAATCAGGTTGAGACACTCGCCCCCCCCCACCCCACCCAACAACTATATTGCATCAGTGAAATTACGGGAATCATCCCTGTGAGGGCGTGGGTCACCGGCATACTCCCCTGTCCAAAAGGCGACAGGGTGGCCGAACATTACCGCCCATTAACATATACACTATCTGCCCGTGGCGGGGTAAGCCCAACACCGATCCCCTCACAAGTTCTCAGTCAATGTACAAGAGTAGTCCCCGAACCTCGTATCCCTTGACCTCTCCGTTCCCCACGGCAGCCACGGCACTCTATAAGTTCAGAGTCTCTGTAATAGAGCAACAAGTGATACGGTACAACCAAGCTGTCCGGCGTCTCTATACGTTTCAGTTCAACGGGTACATAAAATGCAGGCATAGTTACTCAACGTCGCTAAGCTGGTCGTGCGGCGGTGTCCCCTGCCCGGAACGTTTGTCTCTCAGCGTCCGCTCCGCCTGTCTCGCAAATTTGAGTGCTTCCGTCGCAGCCGTGAAGACCATCGGTTTCCCCCCGTGGTGGACCCTTAACTTAGCAGGATATAACATCGCATATTTTGTCCCCACTTTCTGGAAGATCCGCTTTGCCGGGAGGAATTCACGCCTGGCGGCCTGCACAGCCTGAGTGAAGTCGGGAAACAGTGATATTGCCATGTTTTGGAATGTTAGCTCACCTCTTTCACGTGCCAGCCGTAGGATCGTGTCTCTGTCTCGATAGTTGAGGATCCTGGCAAGGATCGGGCGCGGTGGCGCCCCCGGCACCGGCCGCGGCCCCAGAGTGCGATGTGCCCTCTCAACCAGGAACATGGCCGACAGGGCCTCACCAAACAGGTCGCGGAACATCCCTTCAACGAAGTGCTCCATAGTGCCAATGTTCGTGGATTCCGCAATACCAATAATTCTCACGTTATTTCTGCGAGAGCGGGCTTCCAAATCTTCGTTGCGACTCTTTATCACCTCCAGGACCTTGTCCATGCGCAGCAGCTGCTCCCGGGTATCACCGCTACTCTCTTCACAGTCGGCAACCCGCGCCTCTACCGCCGCCAGTCGTTCTTCGTGTTGATCCACCTTGTGCGATATTCCGTCCAGTCGCCTGGCCATGGAGTCCAACTTGCCGTCTATCTCTTTTAGGCAGCCCTTCAACTCCCGAAACATGCTCTTGACATCCTCGGCGTCCTGCGTCGGCTCCAGCTGCGTTTCAGGGACCACCGTCTGGGACGCTGGGACAGTTTCAGTGTCCTGAGCCATGTGCTTCCCAAACTGGAGCTTCCTCTGCTTAGCATCCGTCTTCCCCATGGCGCAGCAAAGGGGTCACACCATTAGAGTCTCAGCGGGAGGGTGGGTAGGAAAAATGGGCCCAACAGAGTATTTACAGGCCTTCGAGTCCGGACAAAGTCACGGGCCCACCATGCCCAATCTGCTCCTTCCCAAGGCCGCCCGGCCGTCTTCACCGCCAGCGGGAATCCACAACGCACAGTCGGGCCCAGCAGGCCTGCAGCTCTCACCACGTGCGGGTCCGAGGCCGGGACAGGCCCTCCAAATGGGCACACCGCTAGTGACCCGCAGTTGGGGCGGCCGTACAGCGGGCACACACTCCGCAGTCCCTGGATCCACCGTAGTTCGATAGTTATGCACCGGGCGGAGGCTGATGGAAGGCGCACTCCACCACCCGGGTCACCGTCGAGGGTAGCAGGATTGGCGTCGCTCTCGCAGCCCCAGGGCCGTCCCGTCAGTGCACACGTAGATTGTCAGGAGGCGGGGAGATCGCCGCAGATTAGGGCCCCCCGGGCCGTCCGGGGCGCCAGGGACAGCAGGATTCGTCCCCCCTCCGGCAGCCGCGGCCTTTGCACGTCGTGTTCTGGCCCGCGACACGGGACTTGCGTAGCTGGGATCCCCGGCCGGGAGTCAGGAGAGCCACCGCCTGGGCTTCAAGGGAGCACCGCTCCGGATCGCCGCCACCGATTTCGGTCCGGATTGCAGGGATCGGTGCCGCTACGTCCGGGCACCCTCCGCCTCAGCTTTGTCGGGCCAGGATGTCGGCGTAAAACGGATGAACTGACGGATTTAGGCGTTCGGCCGGCAGAGCCCCGTTACACGGCGGCCATCTTGCAGCTCGGCTCGGCCACGCCCCCCAAAGGACAGAATGTTCAGTCTCTGGAAAGTTTGCCTTGTCCCCAAAAAATTGTCTCCTCCCATAGGCCCAAGAAGAGGATAGCAAACTATATATATATATATTCAGAACAAAAACTGCTGCCACACGACAGATCGATTTTGTTGGAAAGAACTCACTCACTCGTATTTCCAGAGGTTTAAGGCGGCTTTATTTTACAATCATTGCCGTACCCAACGCGTTTCGCCTTGACCTCAAGGCTTGTTCACGGGATGGAACCACCGGTCAATCACACTGCTACTAAATCCTCCATCCAGATATTTATATTTATATATCCACTCATTCTTCAATGCAAATTGCACTATATTTAATACATATTTAAATAACGAACCAAACCACATTCACTGGATGATGTCATCAGTGATGTCATCAGTGATGTCATTTGAGATGTCATCAGTGATGTCACTGACCATGTCATGAATGATGTAATATGTGACATCATCAGCAGTGGATTGCGGGCGCGCGAGATGTAGTTAGTACAACTAACTATATCGGAGGAATTTCAATGGTTTTGTTCGAGTGAAATGTCCAGCTAACTAGAACACCCCTAAAACCTATTGTTTGTTCAGTGAATTTCTAAGTTTTTTTAAATGCTAATTCCTAACTATATCAGGCCTGAAACCTATGGTTTTTTCAGTGAATTTCAAAGGTTTTTTAAATGCTAATTCCTAACTATATCAGGCCTGAAACCTATGGTTTTTGCCAGTGACTTTCAAAGGTTTTGTAAATGACAATTTTTAATGTATTAATTGTTATACTGATTTTTTTATACTGATTTACTACATTTTTAAACTATTTATTTTTAGATATATTTTTTTAATTACATTATAATTACATTATACATTACAATACAAAATATACTTTCTCAGCAGAAATTACTTTAGTTTAAATACTTTGCAAATAGGCAACAGACTTTTAAGTACAGTAGTTACAGTTGTTGCAATGGGCAACACAATTTCAAACACAATGCAACATTGAGCTCAATGTCGAATTTCTAGTCAAATGCAATTAGTTACTTTATGGATTACTTTTCTAACCACAGGACTGGATCCTAGATTCAGTCCTTGGACATCTCCTGTAAACAGTCGAGTAAAAGCGCTTTGGTTACAGTAGTTATTTTTAAGGAATATTATTGTATTTTAAAAGTTGACACTTAGAAAATTGTTCACATAGAATCACCAATGTTATCCTATGGCAGAAAGTTCACTTAGCAGGTAAGTAGTGTTATCGTTACTTTTTCTTACTCAGTGGTGGATCCTGAATCCAGCACTGGCCAATCTCCTGTAAACAGTTGAAGTCATACAGTCATACAGACGATTTTAGTCATACAGATGATTTTTTAGGAATATTTTTAGTTTGTGAAAATAGACACTTCAAGACTTTTCTGGTGAAAACTACACAATGGATTCCTATGGAAGGAAATACAAGTTACTGGTAAGTACGCTTAGACTTACTTTTCAGGGTCAGTGCTGGGCTAAAAGATGCAGCACTGGGTTTTCTCCTGATAACAGGTGAGTAAATTGGAATTCATAGTTCAGCTGATTTTAGAGGAATATTTGACCGTTTCAAAAATGGACACTTAGAAACTTTTCTGCTGAAAACCACACAATGGATTCCTATGGAAGGAAATACAAGTTACTAGTAAGTACGCTTAGCATTACTTTTCAGGGTCAGTGCTGGGCTAAAAGATGCAGCACTGGGTTCTCTCCTGATAACTGGTGAGTAAATCGGAATTCGTAGTTCGGCTGATTTTAGAGGAATATTTGTACGTTTCAAAAATGGACACTTAGAAACTTTTCTGCTGAAAACCACACAATGGATTCCTATGGAAGGAAATACAAGTTACTGGTAAGTACGCTTAGACTTACTTTTCAGGGTCAGTGCTGGGTTAAAAGATGCAGCACTGGGTTTTCTCCTGATAACAGGTGAGTAAATCGGAATTCATAGTTCAGTTGATTTTAGAGGAATATTTGTACAATGGTGAAGGAAGGGTGCGGGGCCTGAGGTGACGTGCGCAAACACGCCCTGTGGAGCGTTTTAAGTTGGGGAATTAATTCCTCTTCAATCCTGAGGTCCCCTGGGGGCCAGCTAGCCCACCAGGTACCTCCAGTATGCACCAGGGAGCTGCATTGCAGAGAGATGTTCAGAGGCCACGCCCCTTTTTACAACACTCTCCAACGCAGCTCCTGCCGCTTACTGGAGGTACCTGGTGGGCTAGGTGGCCCCTAGGGGACCTCTGGATTGAAGAGGAATTAATTCCCCAACTTAAAACGCGCCACAGGGCGTGTTTGCACAGATATCACCTCAGGCCCCGCCCCCTACCTTCACCACTGTGAAAACGCACCCCGTGGCACGTTTTATGTTGGGAGATTAAGTAAGTCCCCTTGAATCCTGAGGTCCCCTGGCAGCCAACTAGCCCACCAGGTACCTCCAGTAAGCGCCACGGAGCTGCGTTGCAGAGAAGTGTAAATAGGGGCGTGGCCTCTTTACACCTCTCTGCAACGCAGCCCCCTGGTGCATACTGGAGGTTCCTGGTGGGCTAGTTGGTCCCCAGCGACCCCCAGTATTCAAGGGGAATTAGATCCCCCTCTGCAAACGCGCCAGGGGGCGCGTTTGCAGAGTGGTGCAAGGAGGGGGCGTGGCCTCCGGCCCGACCCCGTCTTTTTTTTTTTCTTTCTTTTTTTAGAAGGAGGGCAGTGTAGCCCCCCTTCTTTTTCTAATTTATTGGCCCTGGGGACCCCATCTCCCGGGGCCTTCCCCCAATTATTATTATTTTTTTTAAACCAAAAATCGGGAAGGGGCCCCCTCCCGAGGCCTCTACTGGCCCCGGGGACCCCATCCCCCGGGGCCTGGCCACCTCGTTGGGGACCATGGGGGTGTCCCCAATCCCCCCACAGTCCTGCGGGAGCCGGCATTGCTTTTCCACATGGGGAGCAGCTAACATGCTGCTCCCCATGTGGAAAAGCAATCTGCTTTGCTTCATTGAAGCGAGAGCAGGTTTCCCTGCTCTCGCTTCAATGAAGCAAAGCAGTTTGCAATGGCAGGGTGGGAGCCGCGAGGCTCCCGCCCTGCCATTGCAAACAGCAGTGTCCCGGGGCTGGGCACCCCAGGACACTGCAGGAGCCGGCCCAGGGGGGTGGCGGTCCCCAGGGCCATCATTGGCTCTGGGGGGGCCGCGCGGCCCCCCTCCCACTTAATTTAAAGCCCCAGGGTGGTGGTCCCCAGGGCTTGGGGGTCCGTAACGGACCCCCTATGTTAAATAATTAGTGCCCCGGGGAGGTGGTGGTCCCCGGGGCGTGTGGGGGGAGCTTGAGCCCCCCCACACAGGGTTTTTTTTTTTTAAAACAAGCCCCAGGGGGTGGCGGTCCCCAGGGCTGCGGGGGCCATGATCCCCCCGCATACATTGACATAATGCCCTGGGGGGTGGCAGTCCCCGGGGCTTGGGGGGCCTTTGAGCCCCCCACCCATGTATAATAAAGCCCGGGGGTGGCGGTCCCCAGGGCTGGGGGGGCTGAGAGCCTCCCCATAATTCAGATAAGCCCCGGGGGAGTGGCGGTCCCCGGGGCTGGGGGCCCCTCTAGGCCCCCCATTATAAAATACATATTGCCCCCGGGACTTAGCCCCCCCCAGGGGGCTAAATAAAAACGAAGCACGGGAGACCGCGCTTCGTTTTTTTTTCGGCAGCGGGATGCGCGGATCCTAAGCGCATCCCGCGATTTAAAAAAACATTTTTGGAGGGGCCTTGGGGGTCCTTGTGGGACCCCCTGAGCAGGCCTAAGGGGTCAGGGTGTTTCTACACTGCCCCCTTGTCGCGTTTTGCGCCTTTTTTGGGGGGGGTTTCTTGTGCCTCGGTTCTCCGAGGCACACAAGATGGCTGCCAACACTTCCTGATTCAGAGTGTTGGCAGCCAATTAGCATTCAGCTCGTGCTCGGGAGGGTGCGGGGAGGGTGCGCGGATCCTCCGAGGCCATAGATATATCTATCTTTTTAACTCTAATTTTCTCAGGAACTACTGAACGGATTTACACCATTTAAGCAAAAGGCATGAGTCTGAACTGAGGACTACCTCTTTGCCAAATTTGGTGTTATTCCGTTCAGCAGTTTGGGCTGTAGCTGCGTCAACAGGTCCTATGGGAAAATGCATTGGGAAAACGCATTTTGGGACCCCCTTTCTTCTTGGCCCCCGCTTAATGAATCACCGTGAAATTTTCAGGATAGGAGTGGACCGGAGCTGGCCAAAAGTTTGGAAAATTTCGCGAAGATTCGTCAATCGGCGCCAACGTTATTCCAAATAGAATGTTGCGGATTTCCTATGGAAAATAGGTCCTAACTATATCTACCTACTGGCGACCGCCAGTAGGTTATATATATATATATATATATATATATATATATATATATATATATTATCTACTGGCGGTCGCCAGTAGATAGCTATAGTTAGGATCGTGTTTCAATAGGAAATCCGCAACATTCTATTTTGAATAACTTTGGCGCCGATTGACGAATCCTCGCGAAATTTTCAAAATAGGTGGGGCGCTCCGCTCCGCTCCTACCCTGAAAGGCTCGGGGGGATTCATCAAGCGGGGGCTGAGAAAAAGGGGGGGTCCCAAAACGCATTTTTCCCATGCATTTTTCCATAGGGACTTTTAGTCCAAGCTACAGCCCAAACGGCTGAACAGAATTAATAGAAATTTGGCAGAGAGGTAGTTCTCAGGTCAGGGATGTGCCTTTTGAAGGTCTCGTGTAAATCTGTTCAGTATTTCCTGAGAAAATAGCAATTAAAAGCATATATATATCTATAGGCGCGCACCATGCGCGTACGGTGCGAGCACCCTGCCGAGCGCGAGCCTAATTCTGATTGGTGGTTACATGACAGTAAACATTCCAGTCGGTCGAAATCAGGAAGTGTCGGCCGCCATTTTGTTTGTTTTCAGTGCGAGAGAAAAGGGAGGTGGCGAACGTGAAAACGGGGCAGGGTGGACAGAGCGCTGTGTATGCCCGTAAAATCACTGCCGCCGGCCCGTGTCCTGAGGAGAGCTGCGTATGACAATTGCACCGCCGCCGGCCGGGGACGTGAGAGCGCTACAGGAAAAGTGCTGCCTGGCCTAATTGCACCCCCACCGGCTCGGGGCCACCGAAAACGTACTGCCTGCATCTGTGCGCTCCGTGGAGCCAACACGCACCAAAACCGCGGAATCACCAGAGTGCGGCATGAAACTTACTGGCAGAGTCATGGTACGAGAAAGCGAGCCATACACGAGGAACGTGGCCTAGCAACCAGGCGTCCCTGGGACGCATCATCAAGGAGGAGGAAAATTGCCGCAGGATGTCACCACCGCATTACTAGGGAGCCGCGCTCGGGTTGGACGAGGATCACCCCAGCATTCCCCGGGCAGTGGTGACCAGGAGAGCGTTTGTCTGCCCAGACTGCCGGTGTCGACAGGGACTGTGAACCCCCCACGGTTAGGTAAGGCTCGCATCCGCAGTTTAAGGCTGCGGGCCGGACTGTCTCCTTTTCTCCCTTTTTGACACGGGTTGTGAGCCGAAGTAACAAAGCGGAGGGCTGCGGTGCCAAGACCTGACCCGGTCTACAGGCCAGGATGGGGGCACGATGAGGGCAGCAGTCGCACTATAAACCTGTCGGGGCATATTGACTCTAGACGTCGGCCGCATTCTTGGCTGAGGGTACAGCGGGGGCATAGTTGTATTGAAAGCCCAGTGTTGGTGGCAACATTCTAGCAGTGAAGTGCCTCACCCCACCTGAACCCGCACATACAGCTAGAGGGGTCCTAGTGACGGGGCATATTGACTCTAGACGTCGGCCGCATTCTTGGCTGAGGGTACAGCGGGGGCATAGTTGTATTGAAAGCCCAGTGTTGGTGGCAACATTCTAGCAGTGAAGTGTCTCACCCCGCCTGAACCCGCCCATACAGCTAGAGGGGTCCTAGTGACGGGGCATATTGACTCTAGACGTCGGCCACATTCTTGGCTGAGGGTACAGCGGGGGAATAGTTGTATTGAAAGCCCAGTGTTGGTGGCAACATTCTAGCAGTGAAGTGCCTCACCCCGCCTGAACCCGCCCATACAGCTAAAGGGGTCCTGCGCACAAGGAATAGTAGGGAAGCCGCGCTCGGGTTGGACGAGGATCACCCCAGCATTCCCTGGGCAGTGGTGACCAGGAGAGCATTTGTCTGCCCAGAGTGCCGGTGTCGACAGGGACTGCGAACCCCCCACGGTTAGGTAAGGCTCGCATCCGCAGTTTAAGGCTGCGGGCCGGACTGTCTCCTTTTCTCCCTTTTTGACACGGGTTGTGAGCCGAAGTAACGAAGCGGAAGGCTGCGGTGCCAAGACCTGACCCGGTCTACAGGCCAGGCTGGGGGCACGATGAGGGCAGCAGTCGCACTATAAACCTGACGGGGCATATTGACTCTAGATGTCGGCCGCATTCTTGGCTGAGGGTACAGCGGGGGCATAGTTGTATTGAAAGCCCAGTGTTGGTGGCAACATTCTAGCAGTGAAGTGCCTCACCCCGCCTGAACCCGCACATACAGCTAGAGGGGTCCTAGTGACGGGGCATATTGACTCTAGACGCCGGCCGCATTCTTGGCTGAGGGTACAGCGGGGGCATAGTTGTATTGAAATCCCAGTGTTGGAGGCAACATTCTAGCAGTGAAGTGCCTCACCCCGCCTGAACCCGCCCATACAGCTAGAGGGGTCCTGCACACAAGGAATAGTGCCAGCATTGAAAGATCTCAGGATTTTAGCCCACGACTCACTTCCCACAGCTTCTTAACCCCTATAAATATCAGGGACTGAGCCAGTGCCTATAAGGTGGGCCCAAAAGACTGAACTGGTGATCCTTGTGAACAGTGTCCTTTACCAAAGACTCACCTATCCTGCACATCTCAGCTATGGTTATACGGCACAGGGAGGTCCTGAGCCTATGGGCATTTTGTCTTTATTGATCTAACCTGCTCACAGTAATTTCTGGGTACTGACCAACCTCTAACGGCCTATAATGGACTTTTGCCATTTTTAATCTTACTAAAGTTTTTAGATAAAGATATTTTCATTTTTACATAAAACCGGTGTGGTGTTCCTTTTGTAAGTGCTTTTACTGTGTCACTGCCGCTGTGTGTTGCACAAATACTTTACACATTGCCTCTTAAGTTACGCCTTCCTGCTCTGTGCCAAGCTACCCTGTCGGAAGCGGTGGTCCCTACTTGGACTAGGGTGCATACCCCTGCCAACTAGAGACCCCGGTTCTAACAGTAAGCCAATAATAACTACAAAAGAGTCATTGCCTCCTTTTTAGAAGGGAGGAGTTGTATAGCCTCACATGGTGAGCTCATACCTCTTGCTACAATAGTAGGCTTGGTAACCTCCACTGAAGTTAAGTATTAATTTTTTTGATGTGGCTTAATCCCGTAAGGAGCTCTTTAACCCCTATTCCCAACTGATGCAATCACCTGCAGCCATGTAAAACATTGCTTATTCTGGATGAATGAGGACCGTGCCATCTTGTGATTCTCCAACTGACATGGGCGGGTAAGAAAGACATCCCCCAATGAATCACACATGTCTGCATTGTTTATCTAATTTCAGGCATTCATGTTAGCAAGGGATGTGGCCCATGGTGGCAATTGTAAGACTGCATGTTCCCTTCCCAATGCAGTTTCACTTCTGTACCCACGGCCCTTCTCATAAAAGATTCACTATGTAGTGTGCGAGGAAATGCAGAGGGGGAGTAAGTGCACTACATGCCCTTAACTGTGGTTCGAATTCGACCTGTGCTCTGCTTTTGAAACGTGTGCTTTATGGTATACTCATACCAATAGCTTTCTGGATAATTTTCGTGACTTTGCAGCGGTACCCCAGATTCATGTGGTTGAATGTTGTGGTGGGTCAACCATGCAATACTGTGCCACTAAGACACATGACTGGTTGTCTCTTCCACTATTGTCATAGGCAATAAAATGTTGCCGGTTTTTAAATATGTAAAACAAGCCTTCATTATGTTGTGGTCAACACGATTACTGTGATACAGAGGTTTTCATGTTTCAGTAGCAGGAAGAAAAGTAAACTTCAGTGCCAACTACAAGCTATACCACTCTCCGACATGTAGTAATGTCAGAAATGTCTAATTTCTTTTTTGTGTTGCAGTGACCTCAATAGGAACACATTCTTTATACCCTGGCATAGGTTTTACTGCAGCTCGAAGGCAAATCTGATTTTTACCTGCCAGTACAACATGCATTTTTTACGGGTTGTGTGGTAAACTTTCAGAATATTAGGCCTGCCCATCAGGCAGTGCCTAGTCGCACAATAGGCCAGTCCAACCCTGCTAAGAGAAAGATACCAGGAAGGAGATACAGAGCTAGAAATAGGCATAGGGAGAAAGCAGGCACAACACTCCACATGCTATATCAAGCTTTGCTAGTACCAGGATGATGGGAAGACTGGGATGACCGGCAGGAGCTACCAGCAGTGGCGTAACGCAAAATGATGGGGCCCCCATGCAGAATGTTATCTGGGCCTCGGAGTCTTCCAAAGCAGACAGATATTCATATGTACTGGGGTGTTTTGGGGTGCCCTCAGAATGGTTGAGGTCCCCTCTAAAGGGTTGTAGGGACCACTGCACCGCATGGGCTGTAGGGGCCTGTGTTACTACCCTGCCCTGCACTCTTGCTGGATCTCTGTCTGCCAGTAATATTTACTTACCAGATTTGTAATTCTGTTTGTTTCTGCTCTGGAAAGCAGAGTGGCTTTCCTGAACTGTTAGCTGTTTCATATTCCATGCTATTGCACATGTTCTGCTGGCAAGGCTTAATTGCTGTGGGGTGCTGCTCCAAAACAAGGAACCTCAGGGACACCCTGCACCGTGGGGGGCTCGGAGGGGCCTCTGTTATGCTCTTGGTTTCCAGTATCAATTCAGTCATTCCTGTTAAGAGAAACTGATAAATGTCATTCAGAAGTGTTGTTGGTACCCCCTTTGAAGTACAAGAAGGGCACCCCATGACTCTTGGTCATGCCCCACATAATCTCCAGGGTACCCGAGGTAGGGCTAGAAGGGTAGGGCCACCAGCAGGTCAGCCCTCCTTCCGACAAGCCGCAGCCCTGAAAGGCTTCTCCCAAAGGAAGCAAGAAGTGTGGACATTTTGCAGTACGTAGATGATTGTGAACCTTGACTGTGTTCTGTGTATCTTCTGTGAGCAAAGGCTGTAAAGTATAATAATTGCCTCCTTGATGCATGCAGATCAATGAAATCTTTCTCAGCTTTAACAGAGAGCAAGAAAGGGAAGATCCGCAAAAGGGAGTATAGTCAAGCCACCTTTCGACAATGAAAGAAGGATGCAATCACAAGGACTGAGAATATAAACAGAGCCTCTGGAGATCAAGCTTTTGGGCTCAAGTGAACAGGGACAATATCTCACATGAATTCATTGCCTCCTACATCTGTCAACTTCCAGTTTCTTTTCTCACATTAGCCATTTAAATCTGTGCTTCATTCTATGACCCTTTCTACTCCTTTGTCTCTCTAAAATGGGATTTTGCCACCTCCGCCGCCAAGATATGTCACCTCACTGCCCACTGCTCTAATACCATCTTTGTCACTTCCAGCGCCTTTACCTTACTCCTCACAGTTCTCTTTCCCTGCTCCCTCCCCTTCTATGCCTGTAACTATCTTCCACAAAACTACTGGATTTTCAACTCTCCACTGACAGCTTCCAGCTCATGATACTAAACGAAATTTGAAATAATGTAAGAAACAGGTGAAAGGTGGACAGGATTTTGGACCAGCTGAAATTCATATAGACTGGAAATTTACAGGACTGAGCTAAATGCCAACCTCTTCCCTTTACTTTTGGATAGAACGATTTCAATTCAATTTCATGAAGACTGGTAGAAGCTGTCCATTTATCGTATCTTATGATGCCAAAATCCTGCACAATGCAAAGCTCTCTAAATATACAAATCATGTGATCTACAGCTGTAGGGAGATGAGGAATCAGTCCGTTGGAATATCGAGCTTTAAATATCGTACTGCAAAAATCTTGTAGAAAACATATTGACAGGGTAAAGGTTTGCTATTCTTAAATATATATATATTCACTTAAAAAACCATAGGTTTCACACACGTTATAGTTAGGAATTAGCATTTAAAAAACCTTGCAAATTCACTGAAAAAACCATAGGTTTCACACATGTTATAGTTAGGAATTAGCATTTAAAAAACCTTGCAAATTCACTGAAAAAACCATAGGTTTCACACATGTTATAGTTAGCTGGACATTTCACTCGTAAAAAACCAATGAAATTCCCCCGTTATAGTTAGTTCAGCTAACTATAACTCGCGCGCGCGCAATCCATTGCTGATGACGTTACATATTACATCCCTCATGACATGGTCAGTGACATCACTGATGACATCACTGATGACATCTCAAATGACATCACTGATGACATCACTGATGATGTCATATATGTGATAAATTAATACACCTTCTCCCACCCTAATATAAATTTAGATACACCAACTCAAAATTACAGACGGCCATTTTGAAAACCATAGATACTCCAATACCAATAACTACATACCCACTCATGGGCTCTTAGATCTACATGCACCTCCACTCACTCACCTGTACAGTCACTCATACTTACAGTCACTCCGTACAAGACTATCATATGCATTTATACACATATATAGACACTCACACACTACCAATCCTCCATTGAGGTACTGACACACCTAGTCAGTTGTGCAAATAAATAAACACAATCCAATTGACTCACCTATACAGTAAACACACTCAGGTTCATTTACTCATAAAAATACAAAAACATTTTGACACTCTTATTCAATTTCATGTACAAGCACACACTCATCCATACAGCCAGTCCCGCAATCACACACTCTCACATATAGATAGTTATATACTCTTATACACATATACACTGTGTTTCATAAATGTAGTTACTGTCACATGTACAACTGAGATATACATTCAATCACTAACATACCCTTACATACACTCACACAACTATACAGTCCATCACAGTTGCACTCTTAAAACCATGTACCCATAGAATCACCCACTCACACATCTATGCACAGAGTCACACACATCTCACCCACTCATACACTCAGGCACCCATACAGATACTCAGACAACCAATCAATAACCCATATAGACACTCATATAGCTATTCACAAAACCATGCAGCCACGTATACACCAACACACAGACACATACAGACATTCACACAGTTCAGTCACTAGTATGCAGTAAGATACATTTAATGACTCACATATAGACTCAGTTACGCACCTACAAAATCATCCATTCACAAACTTGTACATCCACTCATTCTTTAACATGCCTTTTCCCTATATATATTAAACATATTTAAACTGTTCAGAAACACATAGACTATGGATGATGTCATCAGTGATGTCATCAGTGATGTCATTTGAGATGTCATCAGTGATGTCATCAGTGATGTCACTGACCATGTCATGAGTGATGTAATATGTGACGTCATCAGCAGTGGATTGCGGGCGCGCGAGTTATAGTTAGCTGAACTAACTATAACAGGGGAATTTCATTGGTTTTTTACGAGTGAAATGTCCAGCTAACTATAACATGTGTGAAACCTATGGTTTTTTCAGTGAATATATATATATATATATATATATATATATATATATATATATATATATATATATATATATATATATAAAATAAGTAGATTTAATTAACTTCCCACCTTTTATTCCTACAAAACCAACAACCCACACCGAATATATGAATGAAAAAAATATTAATTACATAAGTTACATCACTGTCAATTAAACAATTAATGTTATAGTTTCTATTTTTTAAATTTCTATTATTATGTTTTTGTGTATTTTAAATTATAATATTTTTTAATTAGTAATTAAATAAATAAATTGGTATGTTTTTTAAAATTGTTTAGGTATATATATATATATATATATATATATATATATACCTAAACAATTTTTAAAAACATACCAATTTAATTATTTAATTACTAATTAAAAATATTATAATTTTAAAAACACAAAAACATAATAATAGAAATTTAAACAATAGAAACTAAACTATAACATTTTACAAATAATACATATAGTATACCCACACCACAGTGTTGGACTCAGGAAAAGTACAAATGTACTACTCCCACGCCAATTCATGCAACAGTAAGGAAAGCGTTTGACCGAGATGGGAGAAAATTACTATTCCCACTGCCGTCTGTGTAATAGTAGAGAAAAAGCTGGACTCAAAAAGGATAAAAATTACTATTCCACTTCATCTCTGCAGCAGTAGGGAAAGTGTTGGACTCAGGAGGGATAAAATTTACTATTCTCACTTAAATCTATGCAACAATAGGGGAAACGTTGGACCAAGATAGGGGAAAAATTACTATAACCACTCCAGTCAGTGCAATAGTATGGAAAGAGTTGGCATCAGGAATGGACAAACTTACTATTCCAACTCCACTATGAGAAACAGTAGGGAAAGTGTAGGATTGCAGAGAAGTAAAATTTACTATGCATACTCCAGTCAGTGCAACAGTAGGGAAAGTGTTGGATTGCAAACGGGTAAAATGTACTATTACCACTCCAGTCAGTGCAACAGTAGGCAAAGTGTTGGACTGCAGAAGGGTAAAATGTACTATTCCCACTCCAGTCAGTTAAACAGTAGGGAAAGTGTTGGATTGTGGAGGGGGGGAAAATTACTATTCCCGCTGCAGTCACTTAAATCTATGCAACAATAGGGAAAGTGTTGGACCAAGAGGGGGAAGAAATTACTATTCCCACTCCAGCCTCTTTACACCTCTCTGTAACGCAGCCCCCTGGTGCATACTGGAGGTTCCTGGTGGGCTAGTTGGTCCCCAGGGACCCCCAGTATTCAAGGGGAATTAGATCCCCCTCTGCAAACGCGCCAGGGGGCGCGTTTGCAGAGTGGTGCAAGGAGGGGGCGTGGCCTCCGGCCCGACCCCGACTTTTTTTTTTTCTTTCTTTTTTTAGAAGGAGGGCTGTGTAGCCCCCCTTCTTTTTCTAATTTATTGGCCCTGGGGACCCCATCCCCCGGGGCCTTCCCCCAATTATTATTTTTTTTTTTAAACCAAAAATCGGGAAGGGGGCCCCCTCCCGAGGCCTCTACTGGCCCCGGGGACCCCATCCCCCGGGGCCTGGCCACCTCATTGGGGACCATGGGGGTGTCCCCAATCCCCCCACAGTCCTGCGGGAGCCGGCATTGCTTTTCCACATGGGGAGCAGCTAACATGCTGCTCCCCATGTGGAAAAGCAATCTGCTTTGCTTCATTGAAGCGAGAGCAGGTTTCCCTGCTCTCGCTTCAATGAAGCAAAGCAGTTTGCAATGGCAGGGTGGGAGCCGCGAGGCTCCCGCCCTGCCATTGCAAACAGCAGTGTCCCGTGGCTGGGCACCCCAGGACACTGCAGGAGCCGGTCCAGGGGGGTGGCGGTCCCCAGGGCCATCATTGGCTCTGGGGGGGCCGCGCGGCCCCCCTCCCACTTAATTTAAAGCCCCAGGGTGGTGGTCCCCAGGGCTTGGGGGTCCGTAACGGACCCCCTATGTTAAATAATTAGTGCCCCGGGGAGGTGGTGGTCCCCGGGGCGTGTGGGGGCAGCTTGAGCCCCCCCCACAAAGGTTTTTTTTTTTAAAACAAGCCCCGGGGGGTGGCGGTCCCCAGGGCTGCGGGGGCCATGATTAACCCATCGCATACATTGACATAATGCCCTGGGGGTGGCGGTCCCCAGGGCTTGGGGGGCCTTTGAGCCCCCCACCCATGTATAATAAAGCCCGGGGGTGGCGGTCCCCAGGGCTGGGGGGGCTGAGAGCCTCCCCATAATTCAGATAAGCCCCGGGGGAGTGGCGGTCCCCGGGGCTGGGGGCCCCTCTAGGCCCCCCATTATAAAATACATATTGCCCCCGGGACTTAGCCCCCCCAGGGGGCTAAATAAAAACGAAGCACGGGAGACCGCGCTTCGTTTTTTTCCGGCAGCGGGATGCGCGGATCCTAAGCGCATCCCGCGATTTAAAAAAACATTTTTGGAGGGGCCTTGGGGGTCCTTGTGGGACCCCCTGAGCAGGCCTAGGGGTCAGGGTGTTTCTACACTGCCCCCTTGTCGCGTTTTGCGCCTTTTTTGGGGGGGGTTTCTTGTGCCTCGGTTCTCCGAGGCACACAAGATGGCTACCAACACTTCCTGATTCAGAGTGTTGGCAGCCAATTAGCATTCAGCTCGTGCTCGGGAGAGTGCGGGGAGGGTGCGCGGATCCTCCGAGGCCATAGATATATCTATCTTTTTAACTCTAATTTTCTCAGGAACTACTGAACGGATTTACACCATTTAAGCAAAAGGCATGAGTCTGAACTGAGGACTACCTCTTTGCCAAATTTGGTGTTATTCCGTTCAGCAGTTCGGGCTGTAGCTGCGTCAACAGGTCCTATGGGAAAATGCATTGGGAAAACGCATTTTGGGACCCCCTTTCTTCTTGGCCCCCGCTTAATGAATCACCGTGAAATTTTCAGGATAGGAGTGGACCGGAGCTGGCCAAAAGTTTGGAAAATTTCGCGAAGATTCGTCAATCGGCGCCAACGTTATTCCAAATAGAATGTTGCGGATTTCCTATGGAAAATAGGTCCTAACTATATCTACCTAGGTTATATATATATATATATTCACTGAAAAAACCATAGGTTTCACACACGTTATAGTTAGGAATTAGCATTTAAAAAACCTTAGAAATTCAGTGAAAAAACCATAGGTTTCACACATGTTATAGTTAGCTGGACATTTTACTCGTAAAAAACCAATGAAATTGCCCCGTTATAGTTAGTTCAGCTAACTATAACTCGCGCGCCCGCAATGCACTGCTGATGACGTCACATATTACATCACTCATGACATGGTCAGTGACATCACTCATGACATCACTGATGACATCTCAAATGACATCACTGATGACATCACTGATGACATCATCCAGTGAATGTGTGTTTTTCTGAAAATTAAATATGTTTTATATATGTGTATCTCAAGGTCGATGGAAGAATAAATGGGTATATAAGTGTCTAAATGGATGATTTGTTTTTGAAAAATTGATTGTGTTACTGACTGATTAAGTGTATCTCTCACTTTGTGTATAAGTGGCTGCATGGGTTGGTGAGTAGCTACATGGGTGTCTATATAGGTTATTAGTTGTTTTTTTGAGTATCAGTCTGAGTGTCTGTATGGTACGGTGGGGGGTATTACGTAGTGCATAGATGCATGAATGAGTGACTCACTGTTTGTATGTGTTGAAGACAGCATGTGTGCAGGACTGTATGGGTGGATGAGTGTGTGTATGGGTGTGTTAGTGAGTGAATGACTGTCTCAATAGTGTCTTCAGGAGTAACTACATATGTTTTAAACTAGTATATGTGACTATTGGTGTATATATGTGAGTATATGTGAGAGGGAGAGATTGAAAGAGTTCCTGTATGAATAAGTATGTGTTTCTATAAGTGATTGTTTAAAAGACTAAGTATGTGTAAGTTTCCGTAGAAGTAAGTATGGTGGTGTGTGTATTACTGTATATGCAAGTAAATGTATGTTTTATTCTTTATTAGCATGAGTGACTATGTGTGTGAGTAACTCTATGGATGAGTGGCATTGTGTAACAGGATGTATAGATGTATGAGTACATATGATGAGTGAGTACATGTATGAGTGACTGTATAGGACTGTTGGTGAATGAGTGGATGTGTATGTGGATCTTAGAATTACTGAAGAGGTTGTTGTAACTGGTATTGGTATGTCCATTGTTTTGAAATTTTTAGTCTCTATTTTTGAATGTGTGTATCAAAGCTTATATTAAGGTGAGAGGAGGTCTGCCACTCTATCACAAGGATGATGTCATCAGTGATGTCATCAGTGATGTCATTTGAGATGTCATCAGTGATGTCATGAGTGATGTCACTGACCATGTCATGAGTGATGTAATATGTGACGTCATCAGCAGTGCATTGCGGGCGCGCGAGTTATAGTTAGCTGAACTAACTATAACGGGGCAATTTCATTGGTTTTTTACGAGTAAAATGTCCAGCTAACTATAACATGTGTGAAACCTATGGTTTTTTCACTGAATTTCTAAGGTTTTTTAAATGCTAATTCCTAACTATAACGTGTGTGAAACCTATGGTTTTTTCAGTGAATTTCTAAGGTTTTTTAAATGCTAATTCCTAACTATAACGTGTGTGAAACCCATGGTTTTTTCAGTGAATTTGCAAGGTTTTTTAAATGCTAATTCCTAACTATAACGTGTGTGAAACCCATGGTTTTTTCAGTGAATTTGCAAGGTTTTTTAAATGCTATTTTTTTTTTTATTCTTCATTTTTTTCAAACATATTTTTAATTTAATTTTCTTATCTTTTATAAAGACTATGCTTAAATTTTTAAAATCCTTAAATATTTTTTTTATATATATTTTTTAAAATAAACATGTAAAATTTATTTCCAGTTTTTTTTTTTTTTTTTTTTTTTTTTTTTATAGTACGCGTACCGTAAGCTCACGGTAAGCGTACGGTTTACGCAACGTCCGTAATCTATCTACGCTGCTTGCGTATAGTTACGTACTTTGCGTAGCCGCGCGTACTGCGCGTGGGACGCGTGCGCGCTTACGCAACACGCGCACGTTACGCGGAAGTGCCGGGGAGTGACTGTTATGCGCATGCGCGCAAGCGCGTGTCTTTTTTACGCGCACGCGTACTTTTTGCCGTAAGCGTACCGTAAGCGTACCGTAAGCGTACGGTTGGTCATGTGATCATGAAACACAACTTTTGATTGGTTGAAACTACTTTCAGTTCTAGAACTCTCCTACACCACACCCATTCCCCTCATTTCTGCTTGTGATCCCTTGGGAGAAGGAGCTGGTTTGTCTTTGGGATACGATGGCAGAACAGCAGAGCTCTTCTGAGAGTGAGGCTAGCACCAGCAGCACTGTCTTGAGGCAGAGAGCGAGGAAAGTAAAGCCTTCTTATGTTTGGGATTATTTTACTTTTCCAGAAGGCCAGCAAAAGGTGAATGCACCCTTAGTTACTTGCAAGCTGTGTAAGCGTGTACTTTCTAGAGGTAATCCTAACAGGAAGTATTCCTTTGGGAATCACACCATGAAGAGACACCTCCAGGATGTACACAGAAGGACACATGGTCATCTTTTTGGAGGTAACTCTTCAGAAAGACGAGCCAGTACATCCACAGCAGCTCAGCCTGGACCATCATCTGCAGGGCAGACTCCTTCTTCTGCAGGTCAGGTGAGCCCTTCATCTGTGGGGGGAGAATCTCCTTTTGCTGGCCCTCTGGAAATTAACCCTCGGTTTGCGAGGGTTGAAGTACGGTGCGCCACTTGTCACGATCTAATTACTTATAGGGAGACCAGTGTTTCCCTGGTGAACAGTAAAATAGATCAGCACACTTGTCGTACCGTCTAATATTCCCAATCTTTCTTTCCTCTGTCCCTGCATGAACACAACGGTTCTTTTAAGAGCCAACCTTATCTTTCATCTTTTTTTTTAAAAACTTTTTTTTTTTTTTTTTACCGTACGCGTACGGTAAGCGTACCTTTTTTTTATTTTTTTAAAAAAAACACTAAAAATCATTTATCACATTACAAAGTCCTTGAGAGACTACAATTTTTATTTTTAACTTACCATACTCACTCAAAAAAATATTTATTCATTTGTTTTTTTAAAAAATAGTTTTTAAAAATGGTTCTAGTTTTCGTAAATTTTCTATATCGATCTGAAAATAAAGAAAAAAGTATTAATATTTTTTATCCATTTTATAATACAGTACACATATTTACATTTTTTACCAAAAAATATTTTTGCCTTATTTTTGCTGTTTTCAGAATATATTGCATTTCACTATTAATTGTGAAAGCAATTGCATTCATCATTTTACAGCGGGCAAAAAAAATTAACAATCACAAAGATTGTATTAAAAAAGCCCAGAATCTCTTCTCACTTAAACTTATCATTACAGAAATGCATATTATTCTAAAAAAATATCATCTAAAAACAATACTTTTTTCTTTAAAATACCGTCTGATATGTTTGTTTCAGAAGTATAATCACAATATTATATCTTAAATAACTCCAAAATACATCTGATTTTATTTCCTTTAGGCCAAATAGTATTTTTTTTTTTTTCCTGGAATAAATTTCCAAGGGAAAACCATTAAAATTCTAAAGTTTAATCTGTCCAGATCTCACCAATTCTCTGTAACATTTTGGTTCACGAAAATTTTTTGAATATCTTATTTAGTCCACAATAGAATTGCTTACTTTTCCACATGGCCAAATAGTAATTTTTTAAATCATTTTTGAAAAAATTTCCAATGGCAGTCCAATAGCATTCCATAATTTAAAATGTGCAGAAGTTACCGATTATCTCTAAATTATTGGTTTTTGAAAATTGCATTAAAATTTAAAAAAGTCCACATTACAATTGGTTATCTTTCCTTTAGGCCAAATGATAATTTTAAAAATCTTTTTTCTACAAAATTGCAATGGTAATCCAGTAAAATGGTAAAATTATTTTGTCCAGATCTTGCCAAATCTCTCTAAAATTTAGGTTTCAGGAAGATTAGATAGGAATTTGCTAAATCAAAAGGCAAACGTTGTTTGAAAATCAATTGGGAATCATTACACAGTGTCCAGCCTTTTTCACATTTTAGATAAACTGTGTAATGTCCAGAAGTAACAGTAGGTCCATCATGGAAAATTATTGCAACAGTTACAAAAGTTTTTCCTGAAATTGATAATTGCTGTCCTGTAAACTTCTTTATTAAAGTATCCAATTTTGATCCATCAGCTCTACATCGTTGCATCATTAAAATTACATACTGTCCGTATTCCCTTAAAATTAATGTTGATAACATGTCAGAATTACACTCACCACATTTCATGCTATGATTAGCATCTTTAACTAATTTTGCAAAAGTGACTGTTTTACTCTCTGGCAATGTCAAATAAATAAACCTTTCATTATCAACAATAGAGCCACATATATTATAACAATTATCACAACTATGTTCCCATTTATAAGAGAGACCAAAAAAAATGTCAATGGGAACTCCTTCTTCTTCCACTACCTGAAGAAAATACATCAAACATTCGTGTGCATCTTGCTGTTCATTTTGAGAAAACTGTGTTCGTCCTGAACATACATCTAAAAGTTTTCTAATATCAGTAGCACTTTCTATTTGAGTTTTATCTTTACTCAGCTTTTGAAAAAGGAGACTGAGCTCTGAACAGAATCTTTTTCCCTGATTTACTATTATCTGCTCTTGCAAACTTTCCAGATAAAATGCAACATTCAGCACTACATTAGCGTAGCAGTTGACACCAGAGCTATTTTCAAAATGACATCCTACAACCTGTTCTTCATTGTCCTTTTTCTTTTTGTTTGCAATTACATCACTCCTCTTTTTTTTCCTCTTCTCTATATCTTCATTACAGATATTCTCATTTCTCCTTTTACGAGAAACTACACGTTTCTCCAACACAGGATACTGACCTAAATGAGGAGCATAGCTTCTTCTTAATCTATTATACTCCTTTACACAGTTTGTATCAGCACTAACTTTTGAGTCATCAAAGTCTATCATGAATAAACCTGATAATGTTTTGACTCGTGACAAAGCTACATATGCCATACCTTCTTTGAACACAGTTGAACCAATGTTCACAAATGCACAATCTACAGTCAATCCTTGAGACTTGTGGATAGTTACAGCATATGCTAGTGAAAACGGAAACTGCTTCCTACGTACATATAAGTCTTTCACAAGCATGAAACGAACTGAACAACGACAAATGTCTTTAACTTCCTCTATCTGATCAAATTTTATCTGTAAACATTCAATTCCTTCTTTTTTCTGATAATTAATAAAACCCACAACTCTTCCCATCGCTCCATTCACTAAGCCTTTCTCAACATCCAAATTTCTCCTTAAAAACACTCTACAGTTCATGCAAACATAAAGATTTTTTTCTAATCCTGCTGTTTTGGAGATGTTCTTCTCTAGTGAGTCCAATTTATTTTTCAGTTTGCCTGTTACTGTGACTGTAATTCTTCCATCCTCAATTTTGTCCACTGCTTCCAATTTCCTGATGTCTTCCTTTTCCAATTTCAAAAGCTCCTCATTAAATATTGAGCATTCACGTAGAGTTGGCATTAAGCAGATGACACTTTTGTTTTCTGCAATATTCTTGTATATTTTCTCTGCAACTATTTCTTCCTTTGGAAATAAATTATGTAGCAGCCGACTCTGTAATGCTTTTTTCCCAACATCTGTGAGTAGTCCAATCCTGATATCTTTCAGAATACTTCCATATTCTTCATCGTTTGCTTGCCTCATATTAGTTGTAAGTTCCTTGTACTCAAAGAAGGACCAAATATTTGTATTTCCAATGCTTCCCAATGACTTCTTTGTGTCTTCATGTGTCACAGTATTAAACACTGGTTGTCCTTTAACTGGAGTAAGTTGCAAAAGATCCCCAAAAACTATGACGTGTTTTCCACCAAATAACACGTCATAGTCTGTCTTCAAAATTTGCTGCATTCTTAAATGCACAAAGGCAAGCATTAAGTTTGATACCATGCTCACCTCATCAATAATGAGAACTTGCATCTTCTTCAATACTCGTGAAACTTCCAAGGATGCTTCTCCAGTTAGCTTGTTGAATTGTATTTTGTTCTCATGCTCCACTGGTAACATTAGCAAACGATGTAAGGTGATTCCTTTTATGTTATATGCTGCTAACCCAGTTGGAGCAGTAACCACACAAGACAAAGTAGAATCCGTTTTTTGCTTTAGGTAGCTTCTGATGACTTTAATTAGGAAACTTTTTCCAGTGCCAGCTTGTCCGCTTACATACATCCTGATTGGATGAAATGATGTGCATGAGCACTCTTTTTTGATATGTAGAAATCCGTGATCAATTTTGTTTTTGATCTCTTCATAAATTTGTTGCTGCTCTTGATTCAGTTGTCTTTCCAAATTTTCTAAGTCTATAAATTCTTCTTGAGCTTGATTCATAGCCGTTTCCACTTCATTCATGGCTATTGATGCTTCATTTTCAACGATTGGTTGTCCTAGGGGATCTTGACTGTGTGTTCCTGAACTTTGGCTGTCCTGAGAACTGTCTCTAGCTATTTCTGCTGCAATTGTAGTTTCCTGTTCAATTTCTTCATTTAACATTTGCAGATAAGTTGAGAATGTACTGCATTGTATGCTGTCTTTGCAAGCATTAAAAGAATCTTCATAGCTCTGGAATTCTCCCAGTAGTTCATCCTCTGTACGCCATGGTTTAAACAACTGTAAAAGAGCCAAGTAGTAAAATTCTTTCTTGTCGGTAGTGTCGCAACTCAGCTTCCGGTGATTTATCAAACTTCCTTTGGTTTGCTTCACCAAACATCCTTCTTCACCAACAACTTTATATTTTCCACTGTTGATGTCTTCTGCAGCTTTCCGTGAATAAATGTAGTTCTGTAACACTTCATAGAGACACATGTTCTCCAGATGATGACTTCTCTTGGGATAATATGTGTCCAACATGTTTGTTTTCAATATGTCTGTACTTTCTGGGTCATTCTCAGCCAAATATTCAATTTCTCCAACAGATTTCAGTACCCGATTTCTCATTGCTGCAAGGCCTAAACTTGCCCAAATTATTCTTCTTGACTTCGAGTAGAGACTTGCAGAAGATAACCTATCTGAACATTCGTAGGATCCAATTTCTCGATGCGATAACATCTTCAAACTGAAACTGTACAGCTTCTTACTGACAGTCTTCTCGTGAGAAATCTCTTCCCACATTTCCTTCAATTCTGTTTTTTCTGATTTCGTAATGTAAGACGTTACATATCGAGCAACAGCAATGGAATTGTCAGCAACATACTGTATATCCATGTTAGCGTTCCACATGGATAAAATGACTGGGTTGTAGTCATTTATATTTTTTGATTCTTCTTTTCTTTTAAGGTTGTAGGTATTCTTAGGTGATTTTCTTGTGATAGTATGTCTCACAGCTGACATAAAACTGTTGACTCTTCCATTTGTAAGAACAGGTCTAGGAAATCCAAATCGACATTTAGTGTAGTATTTTTCTTTGCTCTTGTATTTCCGTCGACAGTATTTTCCACACCGATGACTTTGGAAACGTAGAACTTGCTCCTTTAACTTGTTCTCTTCTGTGCTTTTAGGTATAGCACATGTTGCATATTCTTCAATGTAAGATAACACTGCTTCATCAGTATCTGTTCCAAACTTTGGGGCATCCTTGATCCACAGCAGCATATGAATATGAGGAGCACCTCTTGCCTGGTACTCTTTTCTCCAAAAGAAATCCACTACTTCTCCAAGGGGTGGATTTTTTTTATTGCAGATGAAGGACATCATAGCCTCAAATCTATGATTGAAATATCTGCAAACATTAACCGGATCCAATGAGCACAGTTCTCCTGCTGTCTTGTATTCGATGTTTTTAATGTTTGAATTGGCCTCTCGTAGAAAATCCAGTAAATCATCCCAAGCGTACTCGGCACAGCTTAGGGTAAGGAACCATGTTGGTGTTCCTAAATTGCGTAACATGCATTTTAGTTCACCATGGCGTTGGTACCAATATTCATTTGTCCCACGCTGACAAGCCATCAGATTGATCAGTTGTGTTTCCAAATGATCATCTCGGTGCTGCACTTTCTCCATAAAATCCTTAGCAGACACATTTTGTAAATGTACTCCACTTTTTAAAATGTGATTTACTGCATAAGACAGTGCAGACAAGTCGCTTTCAAATAAAAGATGGAACAAATAAGGAATACTTTGTCGAAATCTGGGATCTTCAGCATATAGTCTTGTAGTTCGATACTCTGAAGCTGGAATCTGTTCTGGACGTTCATCGTATCGTCCTCCTTTTCCTTTAGGAAACAGCTGGGGAAAACATCGAGCTTCCAAGCTCTCCTCCCATACACTCACGGGATTTCCTTTTGCTTTCTTCATCTGAAAGAGATCAATATTGTCTCCCATAACTTCTTTCGAATGGAGAGGATGTATGCTAAAATGTTCATAAATTTCTTCTTCCTTTGACTTGTCCACTTTTTCAATTTGTCCAGTTGGTGTTTCTGTGTCTCCTTGTAAATCTTCTTCTTCTTCTTCTTCTTCTATATAAATTGATTCATACCATTTGTTATTTTTTTTCAAATACAAATTTGCTCTTTGTACTTTCCGCACATCTACCAGCTCCTGCCAAATCTTCTTATTCTTTGTAGGTACACCATTAACCAGAATAATTAATGGTTCAGTTTCCAAAGTATCCGCATCAATAGTTTCCATATTTTTTTTCAAATCCAAGGGCAAATACACCACTCTACCTTTTAAACCTCTCAGTAAATCTGAAGGAGGTAATTTACCAGTTTTGGGCTCCATACGTACTATGGTCTGGAACGGATGAACACATTGAATGAGTATAGACTCATATGTATTTAATTCAGAAAGTTCAGCAGGAATAGCATCCAATTCTAAATTATTATGTACAGCTCTGGTCGGCATTCTATTTTCCTCTAACTTGTTGTAGCAGTATTTACAAATACGCTGATCTTCACCCAATTCAAAACAATTTTCAAGAAATATATATGTGGCAAAATCCATCCACTTATAATTATCTTCATTTTCACTCTTTCTGTAGAGATCAACATTCCTAGTTTGTTTTCTATAATGAGTTCTGCGGCAACAAATACAAGTAACATTTGGTCTTTCATTAGAGATTATTGCAAATTTTGTTATGTGATCATTAAATGTCTTACTTACACAAGGTTCTACATTCTCTTCCACTTCTGCCTCATTTACTGTGTCCTTCTCTGCACTGTTTTGTTCAGGACCAAAGTAACAAAACTGAATTTCATCAACAACCTTCTCTACATCTGATACCGTTCCTCGGAACAGAGCCCTATTCAATTCATTTAACTTTATTGCTGGACTTTTGGCAAAATACAACCGTCTCACAAACTTTCTCATTTCAGTATGATGAACAGCCAGCATCCTAAAATGATGGAAAACACTATTGCACACTTTTCTAGATAGACAAGCAAGAGAATGACCCTGCAAACCAGTATTCTCTCTCACTCTGCATGGATCCAGACTTTGAAGCACCTTAATCTTTTGTTTTACACTTTTTTTAATATATTCTCTTAGAAACTCTCGAAATCTGTCAATAGATTCCTGACGCACAGTGCAAATACTACTACAATTCCAAGTGTACACTGGGGCTTTAGGACGTCTCCCCATTGCCTCATCTGCCATCACTTGTACCTCATCTCTTGGAACCATTATCTCCTTCTCCATTATGCAACCATTTTTTACTTCGTATGAACGACCTCTGGTGTCAACTGCATGCAGCAAACTATTACTTTGAAAATAGCTCTCTTCATTAAAAAAAGGTTCACTAATTGAACTATGCATCCACTTTCCTAAAAACACTTTACAAAAGTTTGTTCTGTTCACTACTCTTTTGCTTTTGCTTTGTGATTTCAGTACATTAACCATTTTATCTAATGTACGCATCCTATTCAAAATTAATATGAATAGTTTCCTTTTTAATTCTAATGCTTTTGCTGCAATGGCTTCAATTTCTTTTTTTCTCTTGTAATATTTAGCCTTTTGCTTATATTTCTTTATATCCTTTATCAAATTGGACATAACTCTTCTCTGAAACATTTTTCTACGTATCTCTTTAAATGCTGTTTTTCTGTTTATGTTAAACTTTTCAATTGCAGAAGGTATATTTGCATTAACTAAATTCTCAATTTTTTGCTGTTCTCTATGTTTTGTTACATTTTTCCGAGAACAGACATTTTGTACATTTTTCTTTGTTTTGAATATAAAAACTAAAAAAAAATCCTTTATTGTATTTAAATATATTACTACATTTCTTTTCACAATAGTCACAAAACGAAATTTCTTTGCCAATTTGAATGCACACTTACTGCTCTTTTTTTGGGCAAGTGAAAATCTCTTTTACAAACTGTCACATTATGAAACCAAGCTGTTTTTTCAGACCACCACCATGTGTATTCTCTGTGACTGCCTACACTCCAGCAGGGGCAACCAGCCAGCTTCTTCCCCCAAAAAATCGCTCCCCCTTTCCATCTACTGCAACTGTGAAATCACCAGAGCAAGACGCAATAAATCTCTGCCTATAATTCTTCTATGCACACAGAGTCATGTTTTCACATTAGTGCCAAAACGAAATTTCTTTGCCAATTTGAAAGCACACTTACTGCTCTTTTTTTTTCGGGCCAAGTGAAAATCTCTTTTTACAATTTGAAATCACTTTTACAGACTGACACATTCTGAATCCTTTTTTTTAAATTTATTTAAATGCACATGTCCAAGCTGTTTTTTTTTCAGACCACCACCGTGTGTATTCTCTGTGACTGCCTACACTCCAGCAGGGGCAACCAGCCTTAGTGATGCTGAATGTATTTGCATTACAGACTTAAACCTGAAAACCCCACTCGCTTCTAATTACTGTGCATGACTATACATGGCAAGCACATGGGTGTGTGCTAAGCCTCTGCTTCTTCCCCCAAAATTTCGCTCCTCTTTTCCATCTACTGCAACTGTGAAATCACCAGAGCAAGACGCAATAAATCTCTGCCTATAATTCTTCTATGCACACAGAGTCATGTTTTCACATTAGTGCCAAAACGAAATTTCTTTGCCAATTTGAAAGCACACTTACTGCTCTTTTTTTTTCGGGCCAAGTGAAAATCTCTTTTTACAATTTGAAATCACTTTTACAGACAGACACATTCTGAAACCTTTTTTTTAAATTTATTTAAATGCACATGTCCAAGCTGTTTTTTTTTCAGACCACCACCGTGTGCATTCTCTGTGACTGCCTACACTCCAGCAGGGGCAACCAGCCTTAGTGATGCTGAATGTATTTGCATTACAGACTTAAACCTGAAAACCCCACTCGCTTCTAATTACTGTGCATGACTATACATGGCAAGCACATGGGTGTGTGCTAAGCCTCTGCTTCTTCCCCCAAAAATTCGCTCCTCTTTTCCATCTACTGCAACTGTGAAATCACCAGAGCAAGACGCAATAAATCTCTGCCTATAATTCTTCTATGCACACAGAGTCATGTTTTCACATTAGTGCCAAAACGAAATTTCTTTGCCAATTTGAAAGCACACTTACTGCTCTTTTTTTTTCGGGCCAAGTGAAAATCTCTTTTTACAATTTGAAATCACTTTTACAGACTGACACATTCTGAATCCTTTTTTTTAAATTTATTTAAATGCACATGTCCAAGCTGTTTTTTTTTCAGACCACCACCGTGTGTATTCTCTGTGACTGCCTACACTCCAGCAGGGGCAACCAGCCTTAGTGATGCTGAATGTATTTGCATTACAGACTTAAACCTGAAAACCCCACTCGCTTCTAATTACTGTGCATGACTATACATGGCAAGCACATGGGTGTGTGCTAAGCCTCTGCTTCTTCCCCCAAAAATTCGCTCCTCTTTTCCATCTACTGCAACTGTGAAATCACCAGAGCAAGACGCAATAAATCTCTGCCTATAATTCTTCTATGCACACAGAGTCATGTTTTCACATTAGTGCCAAAACGAAATTTCTTTGCCAATTTGAAAGCACACTTACTGCTCTTTTTTTTTCGGGCCAAGTGAAAATCTCTTTTTACAATTTGAAATCACTTTTACAGACTGACACATTCTGAAACCTTTTTTTTAAATTTATTTAAATGCACATGTCCAAGCTGTTTTTTTTCAGACCACCACCGTGTGTATTCTCTGTGACTGCCTACACTCCAGCAGGGGCAACCAGCCTTAGTGATGCTGAATGTATTTGCATTACAGACTTAAACCTGAAAACCCCACTCGCTTCTAATTACTGTGCATGACTATACATGGCAAGCACATGGGTGTGTGCTAAGCCTCTGCTTCTTCCCCCAAAAATTCGCTCCCCCTTTCCATCTACTGCAACTGTGAAATCACCAGAGCAAGACGCAATAAATCTCTGCCTATAATTCTTCTATGCACACAGAGTCATGTTTTCACATTAGTGCCAAAACGAAATTTCTTTGCCAATTTGAAAGCACACTTACTGCTCTTTTTTTTTCGGGCCAAGTGAAAATCTCTTTTTACAATTTGAAATCACTTTTACAGACTGACACATTCTGAAACCTTTTTTTTAAATGTATTTAAATGCACATGTCCAAGCTGTTTTTTTTTCAGACCACCACCGTGTGTATTCTCTGTGACTGCCTACACTCCAGCAGGGGCAACCAGCCTTAGTGATGCTGAATGTATTTGCATTACAGACTTAAACCTGAAAACCCCACTCGCTTCTAATTACTGTGCATGACTATACATGGCAAGCACATGGGTGTGTGCTAAGCCTCTGCTTCTTCCCCCAAAAATTCGCTCCTCTTTTCCATCTACTGCAACTGTGAAATCACCAGAGCAAGACGCAATAAATCTCTGCCTATAATTCTTCTATGCACACAGAGTCATGTTTTCACATTAGTGCCAAAACGAAATTTCTTTGCCAATTTGAAAGCACACTTACTGCTCTTTTTTTTTCGGGCCAAGTGAAAATCTCTTTTTACAATTTGAAATCACTTTTACAGACTGACACATTCTGAAACCTTTTTTTTAAATTTATTTAAATGCACATGTCCAAGCTGTTTTTTTTTCAGACCACCACCGTGTGTATTCTCTGTGACTGCCTACACTCCAGCAGGGGCAACCAGCCTTAGTGATGCTGAATGTATTTGCATTACAGAGTTAAACCTGAAAACCCCACTCGCTTCTAATTACTGTGCATGACTATACATGGCAAGCACATGGGTGTGTGCTAAGCCTCTGCTTCTTCCCCCAAAAATTCGCTCCTCTTTTCCATCTACTGCAACTGTGAAATCACCAGACCAAGACGCAATAAATCTCTGCCTATAATTCTTCTATGCACACAGAGTCATGTTTTCACATTAGTCCCAAAACGAAATTTCTTTGCCAATTTGAAAGCACACTTACTGCTCTTTTTTTTTCGGGCCAAGTGAAAATCTCTTTTTACAATTTGAAATCACTTTTACAGACTGACACATTCTGAAACCTTTTTTTTAAATTTATTTAAATGCACATGTCCAAGCTGTTTTTTTTTCAGACCACCACCGTGTGTATTCTCTGTGACTGCCTACACTCCAGCAGGGGCAACCAGCCTTAGTGATGCTGAATGTATTTGCATTACAGACTTAAACCTGAAAACCCCACTCGCTTCTAATTACTGTGCATGACTATACATGGCAAGCACATGGGTGTGTGCTAAGCCTCTGCTTCTTCCCCCAAAAATTCGCTCCTCTTTTCCATCTACTGCAACTGTGAAATCACCAGAGCAAGACGCAATAAATCTCTGCCTATAATTCTTCTATGCACACAGAGTCATGTTTTCACATTAGTGCCAAAACGAAATTTTTTTGCCAATTTGAAAGCACACTTACTGCTCTTTTTTTTTTCGGGCCAAGTGAAAATCTCTTTTTACAATTTGAAATCACTTTTACAGACTGACACATTCTGAAACCTTTTTTTTAAATTTATTTAAATGCACATGTCCAAGCTGTTTTTTTTTCAGACCACCACCGTGTGTATTCTCTGTGACTGCCTACACTCCAGCAGGGGCAACCAGCCTTAGTGATGCTGAATGTATTTGCATTACAGAGTTAAACCTGAAAACCCCACTCGCTTCTAATTACTGTGCATGACTATACATGGCAAGCACATGGGTGTGTGCTAAGCCTCTGCTTCTTCCCCCAAAAATTCGCTCCTCTTTTCCATCTACTGCAACTGTGAAATCACCAGACCAAGACGCAATAAATCTCTGCCTATAATTCTTCTATGCACACAGAGTCATGTTTTCACATTAGTCCCAAAACGAAATTTCTTTGCCAATTTGAAAGCACACTTACTGCTCTTTTTTTTTCGGGCCAAGTGAAAATCTCTTTTTACAATTTGAAATCACTTTTACAGACTGACACATTCTGAAACCTTTTTTTTAAATTTATTTAAATGCACATGTCCAAGCTGTTTTTTTTTCAGACCACCACCGTGTGTATTCTCTGTGACTGCCTACACTCCAGCAGGGGCAACCAGCCTTAGTGATGCTGAATGTATTTGCATTACAGACTTAAACCTGAAAACCCCACTCGCTTCTAATTACTGTGCATGACTGTACATGGCAAGCACATGGGTGTGTGCTAAGCCTCTGCTTCTTCCCCCAAAATTTCGCTCCTCTTTTCCATCTACTGCAACTGTGAAATCACCAGAGCAAGACGCAATAAATCTCTGCCTATAATTCTTCTATGCACACAGAGTCATGTTTTCACATTAGTGCCAAAACGAAATTTCTTTGCCAATTTGAAAGCACACTTACTGCTCTTTTTTTTTCGGGCCAAGTGAAAATCTCTTTTTACAATTTGAAATCACTTTTACAGACTGACACATTCTGAATCCTTTTTTTTAAATTTATTTAAATGCACATGTCCAAGCTGTTTTTTTTTCAGACCACCACCGTGTGTATTCTCTGTGACTGCCTACACTCCAGCAGGGGCAACCAGCCTTAGTGATGCTGAATGTATTTGCATTACAGACTTAAACCTGAAAACCCCACTCGCTTCTAATTACTGTGCATGACTATACATGACAAGCACATGGGTGTGTGCTAAGCCTCTGCTTCTTCCCCCAAAACTTTGCTCCCCCTTTCCATCTACTGCAACTGTGAAATCACCAGAGCAAGACGCAATAAATCTCTGCCTATAATTCTTCTATGCACACAGAGTCATGTTTTCACATTAGTGCCAAAACGAAATTTCTTTGCCAATTTGAAAGCACACTTACTGCTCTTTTTTTTTCGGGCCAAGTGAAAATCACTTTTACAGACTGACACATTATGAAACCACCATGTGTAACTACAACAAAAACAATTCCCATTTCTATTATTCATTTCTTAAGTTACCACATACATCCCCTCTCAAACTGTAAACTCACCTTTAAAATTAGTTAGTTGTGAAAGAAATGTGACACTCAAACAGCAGATTATCAGAGCCAGGATCTCTGTTGTGTTCACCTCTCTCCTCTCAGCAGAACCAGATAATGGCAAACTTTCCCTCTATTTTTCCACACATATACATGTAAGTTTCAAATCTCAGTGCTTCCCCCTTTTTTTCAAATGTAATGACACATTTCTATTGGTTGAAAACCAACCCTTTTCCAAAAGTACCCTGCCCCCAACTTGACTTCTGCCTAGTACCCTTCCCCCAACTTGACTTCTGCCTGCTACCATAGCAACAGCTCATGGAACACTGCTGTGTGCAGTTAGGTCAGAAGTTCGACACACAATGTTTTAATTCCACAGAGCAAGAGTGCTTGACTTTTCAAACCTAACAGCAAATCCATAGTACTGTTCTTTGGTTACACATTTTTTTGTACCAATACAAAACATGCTTCTTTTAATTTTCACATACAGCCTAGTTTTTTTTCTAGAATGGTATGAAACAGCCAATCAGTTCTTTTTGTTTTGTAAAAAATATGTATGCCTCCATTTCCAAACTGTCTTTCTTTTCATATTGCCATTCTACTGAAAGACACCTCCTGAGTGCATCCAGTTCTCCTTTGAAGATGTTCACAGTGTGGATTGTAGGGCACAGCTATGTCTTCTGGAGTGAAAAGTTTGCAGAGAAAACAGATATGGTGAGAGACCTTGCTTTGCCAAATGTAGACATTAAATGGATTGGTCAGAGAGGGTTAAAGTGGCACCAATTGATGCCATTGGTGAAATCCTTCATTCAAATCCAACACCCTGACCTCATAATAGTGCACTGTGGTGGCAATGACCTAGGCACTTTGACTGGGGTAGGTCTGGAAATGCTTATGAAGGACACCTTTGCACAACTGTTTACACTTTTCCCTAAAACTGCCTTTGTGTTTTCCAACATATGCCAAAGGCAAAAATGGAACTGGTCCAATCATTTCTGTCCTCAGATTGACAAAGCAAGAAAGCACGTCAACAAATCTGTTTCTGCTTTCCTCCGTGACTATGGTATGGGTGCCATTTACCACAACAACTTGCGTTACGACATGCAAGACATTTATAGAGGAGATGGTGTGCACTTCAATGATGAAGGGAACAGAGTCTTCCTCTTGAACCTTAGACTCTGCATCGGTACTTACTTGTAGGTACCACTAAAAAAATGACTCCATAAACACAACAGCTCTTTTTAGAGCTCCCTAATTTCTAAACTCTTAAATCTGCTTTTCATTTATTTATTTATTTATTTTTTTACCGTACGCTTACCGTAAGCTTACCGTACGCGTACCCCGTGATTTTTTTAAAAATCAATAAATGTTTTTTTTGTACTTTTCTGTCCTTCTTTGACCCCCTTACAATTGTTAGGGGGTCTGTAACTCTCCTCATTGCCCCCTTTCCTTGTTTTCACTCTTTTTTTTCAGAGTGAAATACACAAAATGGCGGCCGCCGCTTCCTGGTTTCGGCCGATTCGAATGTTTACTAAGATCTAAGAGCCAATCAGAATCGCGCTCGCGCACGCCACCGTACGCTTACCGTAAGCGTACGGTAAGCGTACCGTAAGCGGGCTCAGATATATATATTGATTTAAAGGCTATTTTCTCAGAATCTACTGAACAGATTTACACCAAACCTACAAAAGGCACTTCCTTGACCTAGGGACTACCTCTCTGCCAAATTTTGAGTAATTCTGTTCAGCCGTTCGGGCTGTAGCTCGTTCTAAAGGTCCTATGGAAAAATGCATGGGAAAAACGCGTTTTGGGACCCCCCTTTTATCTCAGCCCCCGCTTGACGGATCCCCCCGAGACTTTCAGGGTAGGAGCGGAGCGTAGCGCCCCACCTATTTTGAGAAGAAATTCGCGAGGATTCGTCGACCGGCGCCAAAGTTATTCAAAATAGAATGTTGAGGTTTTCCTATGGAAACGTGGTCCTAACTATAACTACCTACTGGCGACCGCCAGTAGGTAATATATATATATATATATATATATATATATATTATCTACTGGCGGTCGCCAGTAGATAGTTATAGTTAGGATCGTGTTTCCATAGGAAATCCGCAACATTCTATTTTGAATAACTTTGGCGCCGATTGACGAATCCTCGCGAAATTTTCAAAATAGGTGGGGCGCTCTGCTCCGCTCCTACCCTGAAAGGCTCGTGGGCATTCGTCAAGCGGGGGCTGAGAAAAAGGGGGGGTCCCAAAACGCATTTTTCCCATGCGTTTTTCCATAGGGACTTTTAGTCCAAGCCACAGCCCAAACGGCTGAACAGAATTAATAGAAATTTGGCAGAGAGGTAGTTCTCAGGTCAGGGATGTGCCTTTTGAAGGTCTCGTGTAAATCTGTTCAGTATTTCCTGAGAAAATAGCAATTAAAAGCATATATATATCTATAGGCGCGCACCATGCGCGTACGGTGCGAGCACCCTGCCGAGCGCGAGCCTAATTCTGATTGGTGGTTACATGACAGTAAACATTCCAGTCGGTCGAAATCAGGAAGTGTCGGCCGCCATTTTGTTTGTTTTCAGTGCGAGAGAAAAGGGAGGTGGCGAACGTGAAAACGGGGCAGGGTGGACAGAGCGCTGTGTATGCTCGTAAAACCACTGCCGCCGGCCCGTGTCCTGAGGAGAGCTGCGTATGACAATTGCACCGCCGCCGGCCGGGGATGTGAGAGCGCTACAGGAAAAGTGCTGCCTGGCCTAATTGCACCCCCACCGGCTCGGGGCCACCGAAAACGCACTGCCTGCATCTGTGCGCTCCGTGGAGCCAACACGCACCAAAACCGCGGAATCACCAGAGTGCGGCATGAAACTTACTGGCAGAGTCATGGTACGAGAAAGCGAGCCATACACGAGGAACGTGGCCTAGCAACCAGGCGTCCCTGGGACGCATCGTCAAGGAGGAGGAAAATCGCCGCAGGATGTCACCACCGCATTACTAGGGAGCCGCGCTCGGGTTGGACGAGGATCACCCCAGCATTCCCCGGGCAGTGGTGACCAGGAGAGCGTTTGTCTGCCCAGAGTGCCGGTGTCGACAGGGACTGCGAACCCCCCACGGTTAGGTAACGCTCGCATCCGCAGTTTAAGGCTGCGGGCCGGACTGTCTCCTTTTCTCCCTTTTTGACACGGGTTGTGAGCCGAAGTAACAAAGCGGAGGGCTGCGGTGCCAAGACCTGACCCGGTCTACAGGCCAGGCTGGGGGCACGATGAGGGCAGCAGTCGCACTATAAACCTGACGGGGCATATTGACTCTAGACGTCGGCCGCATTCTTGGCTGAGGGTACAGCGGGGGCATAGTTGTATTGAAAGCCCAGTGTTGGTGGCAACATTCTAGCAGTGAAGTGCCTCACCCCACCTGAACCCGCACATACAGCTAGAGGGGTCCTAGTGACGGGGCATATTGACTCTAGACGTCGGCCGCATTCTTGGCTGAGGGTACAGCGGGGGCACAGTTGTATTGAAAGCCCAGTGTTGGTGGCAACATTCTAGCAGTGAAGTGTCTCACCCCGCCTGAACCCGCCCATACAGCTAGAGGGGTCCTAGTGACGGGGCATATTGACTCTAGACGTCGGCCACATTCTTGGCTGAGGGTACAGCGGGGGAATAGTTGTATTGAAAGCCCAGTGTTGGTGGCAACATTCTAGCAGTGAAGTGCCTCACGCCGCCTGAACCCGCCCATACAGCTAGAGGGGTCCTGCGCACAAGGAATAGTAGGGAAGCCGCGCTCGGGTTGGACGAGGATCACCCCAGCATTCCCCGGGCAGTGGTGACCAGGAGAGCATTTGTCTGCCCAGAGTGCCGGTGTCGACAGGGACTGCGAACCCCCCACGGGTAGGTAAGGCTCGCATCCGCAGTTTAAGGCTGCGGGCCGGACTGTCTCCTTTTCTCCCTTTTTGACACGGGTTGTGAGCCGAAGTAACGAAGCGGAAGGCTGCGGTGCCAAGACCTGACCCGGTCTACAGGCCAGGCTGGGGGCACGATGAGGGCAGCAGTCGCACTATAAACCTGACGGGGCATATTGACTCTAGATGTCGGCCGCATTCTTGGCTGAGGGTACAGCGGGGGCATAGTTGTATTGAAAGCCCAGTGTTGGTGGCAACATTCTAGCAGTGAAGTGCCTCACCCCGCCTGAACCCGCACATACAGCTAGAGGGGTCCTAGTGACGGGGCATATTGACTCTAGACGCTGGCCGCATTCTTGGCTGAGGGTACAGCGGGGGCATAGTTGTATTGAAATCCCAGTGTTGGAGGCAACATTCTAGCAGTGAAGTGCCTCACCCCGCCTGAACCCGCCCATACAGCTAGAGGGGTCCTGCACACAAGGAATAGTGCCAGCATTGAAAGATCTCAGGATTTTAGCCCACGACTCACTTCCCACAGCTTCTTAACCCCTATAAATATCAGGGACTGAGCCAGTGCCTATAAGGTGGGCCCAAAAGACTGAACTGGTGATCCTTGTGAACAGTGTCCTTTACCAAAGACTCACCTATCCTGCACATCTCAGCTATGGTTATACGGCACAGGGAGGTCCTGAGCCTATGGGCATTTTGTCTTTATTGATCTAACCTGCTCACAGTAATTTCTGTGTACTGACCAACCTCTAACGGCCTATAATGGACTTTTGCCAATTTTAATCTTACTAAAGTTTTTAGATAAAGATATTTTCATTTTTACATAAAACCGGTGTGGTGTTCCTTTTGTAAGTGCTTTTACTGTGTCACTGCCGCTGTGTGTTGCACAAATACTTTACACATTGCCTCTTAAGTTACGCCTTCCTGCTCTGTGCCAAGCTACCCTGTCGGAAGCGGTGGTCCCTACTTGGACTAGGGTGCATACCCCTGCCAACTAGAGACCCCGGTTCTAACAGTAAGCCAATAATAACTACAAAAGAGTCATTGCCTCCTTTTTAGAAGGGAGGAGTTGTATAGCCTCACATGGTGAGCTCATACCTCTTGCTACAATAGTAGGCTTGGTAACCTCCACTGAAGTTAAGTATTAATTTTTTTGATGTGCCTTAATCCCGTAAGGAGCTCTTTAACCCCTATTCCCAACTGATGCAATCACCTGCAGCCATGTAAAACATTGCTTATTCTGGATGAATGAGGACCGTGCCATCTTGTGATTCTCCAACTGACATGGGCGGGTAAGAAAGACATCCCCCAATGAATCACACATGTCTGCATTGTTTATCTAATTTCAGGCATTCATGTTAGCAAGGGATGTGGCCCATGGTGGCAATTGTAAGACTGCATGTTCCCTTCCCAATGCAGTTTCACTTCTGTACCCACGGCCCTTCTCATAAAAGATTCACTATGTAGTGTGCGAGGAAATGCAGAGGGGGAGTAAGTGCACTACATGCCCTTAACTGTGGTTCGAATTCGACCTGTGCTCTGCTTTTGAACCGTGTGCTTTATGGTATACTCATACCAATAGCTTTCTGGATAATTTTCGTGACTTTGCAGCGGTACCCCAGATTCATGTGGTTGAATGTTGTGGTGGGTCAACCATGCAATACTGTGCCACTAAGACACATGACTGGTTGTCTCTTCCACTATTGTCATAGACAATAAAATGTTGCCGGTTTTTAAATATGTAAAACAAGCCTTCATTATGTTGTGGTCAACACGATTACTGTGATACAGAGGTTTTCATGTTTCAGTAGCAGGAAGAAAAGTAAACTTCAGTGCCAACTACAAGCTATACCACTCTCCGACATGTAGTAATGTCAGAAATGTCTAATTTCTTTTTTGTGTTGCAGTGACCTCAATAGGAACACATTCTTTATACCCTGGCATAGGTTTTACTGCAGCTAGAAGGCAAATCTGATTTTTATCTGCCAGTACAACATGCATTTTTTACGGGTTGTGTGGTAAACTTTCAGAATATTAGGCCTGCCCATCAGGCAGTGCCTAGTCGCACAATAGGCCAGTCCAACCCTGCTAAGAGAAAGATACCAGGAAGGAGATACAGAGCTAGAAATAGGCATAGGGAGAAAGCAGGCACAACACTCCACATGCTATATCAAGCTTTGCTAGTACCAGGATGATGGGAAGACTGGGATGACCGGCAGGAGCTACCAGCAGTGGCGTAACGCAAAATGATGGGGCCCCCATGCAGAATGTTATCTGGGCCTCGGAGTCTTCCAAAGCAGACAGATATTCATATGTACTGGGGTGTTTTGGGGTGCCCTCAGAATGGTTGAGGTCCCCTCTAAAGGGTTGTAGGGACCACTGCACCGCATGGGCTGTAGGGGCCTGTGTTACTACCCTGCCCTGCACTCTTGCTGGATCTCTGTCTGCCAGTAATATTTACTTACCAGATTTGTAATTCTGTTTGTTTCTGCTCTGGAAAGCAGAGTGGCTTTCCTGAACTGTTAGCTGTTTCATATTCCATGCTATTGCACATGTTCTGCTGGCAAGGCTTAATTGCTGTGGGGTGCTGCTCCAAAACAAGGAACCTCAGGGACACCCTGCACCGTGGGGGGCTCGGAGGGGCCTCTGTTATGCTCTTGGTTTCCAGTATCAATTCAGTCATTCCTGTTAAGAGAAACTGATAAATGTCATTCAGAAGTGTTGTTGGTACCCCCTTTGAAGTACAAGAAGGGCACCCCATGACTCTTGGTCATGCCCCACATAATCTCCAGGGTACCCGAGGTAGGGCTAGAAGGGTAGGGCCACCAGCAGGTCAGCCCTCCTTCCGACCAGCCTCAGCCCTGAAAGGCTTCTCCCAAAGGAAGCAAGAAGTGTGGACATTTTGCAGTACGTAGATGATTGTGAACCTTGACTGTGTTCTGTGTATCTTCTGTAAGCAAAGGCTGTAAAGTATAATAATTGCCTCCTTGATGCATGCAGATCAATGAAATCTTTCTCAGCTTTAACAGAGAGCAAGAAAGGGAAGATCCGCAAAAGGGAGTATAGTCAAGCCACCTTTCGACAATGAAAGAAGGATGCAATCACAAGGACTGAGAATATAAACAGAGCCTCTGGAGATCAAGCTTTTGGGCTCAAGTGAACAGGGACAATATCTCACATGAATTCATTGCCTCCTACATCTGTCAACTTCCAGTTTCTTTTCTCACATTAGCCATTTAAATCTGTGCTTCATTCTATGACCCTTTCTACTCCTTTGTCTCTCTAAAATGGGATTTTGCCACCTCCGCCGCCAAGATATGTCACCTCACTGCCCACTGCTCTAATACCATCTTTGTCACTTCCAGCGCCTTTACCTTACTCCTCACAGTTCTCTTTCCCTGCTCCCTCCCCTTCTATGCCTGTAACTATCTTCCACAAAACTACTGGATTTTCAACTCTCCACTGACAGCTTCCAGCTCATGATACTAAACGAAATTTGAAATAATGTAAGAAACAGGTGAAAGGTGGACAGGATTTTGGACCAGCTGAAATTCATATAGACTGGAAATTTACAGGACTGAGCTAAATGCCAACCTCTTCCCTTTACTTTTGGATAGAACGATTTCAATTCAATTTCATGAAGACTGGTAGAAGCTGTCCATTTATCGTATCTTATGATGCCAAAATCCTGCACAATGCAAAGCTCTCTAAATATACAAATCATGTGATCTACAGCTGTAGGGAGATGAGGAATCAGTCCGTTGGAATATCGAGCTTTAAATATCGTACTGCAAAAATCTTGTAGAAAAAATATTGACAGGGTAAAGGTTTGCTATTCTTAAATATATATATATTCACTTAAAAAACCATAGGTTTCACACACGTTATAGTTAGGAATTAGCATTTAAAAAACCTTGCAAATTCACTGAAAAAACCATAGGTTTCACACATGTTATAGTTAGGAATTAGCATTTAAAAAACCTTGCAAATTCACTGAAAAAACCATAGGTTTCACACATGTTATAGTTAGCTGGACATTTCACTCGTAAAAAACCAATGAAATTCCCCCGTTATAGTTAGTTCAGCTAACTATAACTCGCGCGCCCGCAATCCATTGCTGATGACGTCACATATTACATCCCTCATGACATGGTCAGTGACATCACTGATGACATCACTAATGACATCTCAAATGACATCACTGATGACATCACTGATGATGTCATATATGTGATAAATTAATACACCTTCTCCCACCCTAATATAAATTTAGATACACCAACTCAAAATTACAGACGGCCATTTTGAAAACCATAGATACTCCAATACCAATAACTACATACCCACTCATGGACTCTTAGATCTACATGCACCTCCACTCACTCACCTGTACAGTCACTCATACTTACAGTCACTCCGTACAAGACTATCATATGCATTTATACATATAGACACTCACACACTACCAATCATCCATTGAGGTACTGACACACCTAGTCAGTTGTGCAAATAAATAAACACAGTCCAATTGACTCACCTATACAGTAAACACACTCAGGTTCATTTACTCATAAAAATACAAAAACATTTTGACACTCTTATTCAATTTCATGTACAAGCACACACTCATCCATACAGCCAGTCCCGCAATCACACACTCTCACATATAGATAGTTATATACTCTTATACACATATACACTGTGTTTCATATATGTAGTTACTGTCACATGTACAACTGAGATATACATTCAATCACTAACACACCCTTACATACACTCACACAACTATACAGTCCATCACAGTTGCACTCTTAAAACCATGTACCCATAGAATCACCCACTCACACATCTATGCACAGAGTCACACACATCTCACCCACTCATACACTCAGGCACCCATACATGTACTCAGACAACCAATCAATAACCCATATAGACACTCATATAGCTATTCACAAAACCATGCAGCCACGTATACACCAACACACAGACACATACAGACATTCACACAGTTCAGTCACTAGTATGCAGTAAGATACATTTAATGACTCACATATAGACTCAGTTACGCACCTACAAAATCATCCATTCACAAACTTGTACATCCACTCATTCTTTAACATGCCTTTTCCCTATATATATTAAACATATTTAAACTGTTCAGAAACACATAGACTATGGATGATGTCATCAGTGATGTCATCAGTGATGTCATTTGAGATGTCATCAGTGATGTCATCAGTGATGTCACTGACCATGTCATGAGTGATGTAATATGTGACGTCATCAGCAGTGGATTGCGGGCGCGCGAGTTATAGTTAGCTGAACTAACTATAACAGGGGAATTTCATTGGTTTTTTACGAGAGAAATGTCCAGCTAACTATAACATGTGTGAAACCTATGGTTTTTTCAGTGAATATATATATATATATATATATATATATATATATATATATATATATATATATATATATATATATATATATATATATATATATATATATATATATATATATAAAATAAGTAGATTTAATTAACTTCCCACCTTTTATTCCTACAAAACCAACAACCCACACCGAATATATGAATGAAAAAAATAATAATTACATAAGTTACATCACTGTCAATTAAACAATTAATGTTATAGTTTCTATTTTTTAAATTTCTAATATTATGTTTTTGTGTATTTTAAATTATAATAGTTTTTAATTAGTAATTAAATAAATAAATTGGTATGTTTTTTAAAATTGTTTAGGTATATATATATATATATATATATATATACCTAAACAAGTTTTAAAAACACCAATTTAATTATTTAATTACTAATTAAAAATATTATAATTTTAAAAACACAAAAACATAATAATAGAAATTTAAACAATAGAAACTAAACTATAACATTTTACAAATAATACATATAGTATACCCACACCACAGCGTTGGACTCAGGAAAAGTACAAATGTACTACTCCCACGCCAATTCATGCAACAGTAAGGAAAGCGTTTGACCGAGATGGGAGAAAATTACTATTCCCACTGCCGTCTGTGTAATAGTAGAGAAAAAGTTGGACTCAAAAAGGATAAAAATTACTATTCCACTTCATCTCTGCAGCAGTAGGGAAAGTGTTGGACTCAGGAGGGATAAAATTTACTATTCTCACTTAAATCTATGCAACAATAGGGGAAACGTTGGACCAAGATAGGGGAAAAATTACTATAACCACTCCAGTCAGTGCAATAGTATGGAAAGAGTTGGCATCAGGAATGGACAAACTTACTATTCCAACTCCACTATGAGAAACAGTAGGGAAAGTGTAGGATTGCAGAGAAGTAAAATTTACTATGCATACTCCAGTCAGTGCAACAGTAGGGAAAGTGTTGGATTGCAAACGGGTAAAATGTACTATTACCACTCCAGTCAGTGCAACAGTAGGCAAAGTGTTGGACTGCAGAAGGGTAAAATGTACTATTCCCACTCCAGTCAGTTAAACAGTAGGGAAAGTGTTGGATTGTGGAGGGGGGGGGAAATTACTATTCCCACTGCAGTCACTTAAATCTATGCAACAATAGGGAAAGTGTTGGACCAAGAGGGGGAAGAAATTACTATTCCCACTCCAGTCAGTGCAATAGTTAGTAAAGAGTTGGTCTCAGGAATGGGTAAAAATTATTATTCCAACTCCACTCTGAGCAACAGTAGGTAATGTGTTGGATAGCGGAGGGGTAAACTTTACAATTACCACTCCGGTCAGTGCAACAGTAGGGAAAGAGTTGGACTGTGGAAGCATAAAATGTACAATTCCCAATCCATTCAGTTTAACAGTAGGTAAAGTGTTGGATTGTGGAGGGGTAACATTTACTATTCCCACTAAACTCTGTGCAACATTAGACACACAGTAGTTCACTTCCAAAAAATAAAATATTTTTAAAACTATATTAAATAACTGAATAATATAAATATTTGCATATAATTATTGTATACATAAATGTTATACATAATATAAATGAATACAAATTATTATTATAATTAAGATACCAAACTTAGGGCATCATTAGGATGGCAGGCGGACTTTGACGGAAAACGGGACCGTCCGCCATATGTGCGGCAGTCCCGTGAGGGAGATTGGGATGCGCCTGCCACACTGGCGGGCGCATCACGCATTTTTAACATTGCGGCGTGCGGTGCTTTCAGCAGCACCCGCATCAATGGTAGAAAGGCATATGCAAATGCAGGGGGGTACCATAGTTCCCCCCAGGTGCACCCCCGACCCCCAACTTCCTGGGGGCCCGCAACAGGCCCCCAACTGCGAACTCTGCATGCCTTTCGCCACGGAAAGGCTGCTCTCTGCCTTGATACTAATATGGATGGTGGTGTCTAGCAGACATCGCCACCATATTAAACCGTGTTCTGTCTGGTCTACCCATTCGCTGCGGTACCCCCCGCCATACTGATATGGCGGGGGGTAATTGGCATATGGGCAGTGTAGTATGGCGGCGGGACGCCTCTTAGTTGGGGCAGCTGTTGCGCTTTATAAAACCCTAACATAACATAACAAAACATCGCCACCGCCACTTGGGTGGTGGCGATCCGCCCGCCATACTAATAGACCCCTTAATTCTCAAAATAACAACCAATAAATAAAATATTATTTTAATTTACAATTAAAAAGCACAACACAATTAACACATAGCATACCAAATAACACAATTTAAAAAAATTATTTAACCAACTTAAAATTTATATTTACTTAACTTCCTACCCTATACATATACAAACTACACAACACACACCTAAATTATATTTGTACAATTATAATATTTACACATTTTACATCATTAATTTTCAATTAAAATATGAATTGTAATTAACTAGTAGTAAAATAATTATATTTAATTACCTTCCCACCTTTTATTCTTACAAAACCAACAACCCACACCTAACATATAAATTTAAAAAATATTAATTACATAATGTACATAATTATCAATTAAACAATTAATAATAATTAACAAATAATAAATAAACTGTAAATAATTAACCTCCCACCTTTTACACCTATAAAACCCACTACCTGCTATGGTACGAAAAATGACAGAAGACTATTTCATTTAAAAACGACTAAACGTTTACATACTTTATTAAAAAACATTAACTCTTTCGGTGCTCACGACGGAATGGTTCCATCATGAGCAGCAGTTCTCCTGTGCTCCTGACGGAACTATTCTGTCATGTGCGCTGCCGTCATTAGATCGAAAACGAAACTGAAACTTACTTTCAGTTTCAATGTTTCGGTGCGCGTGTGGCTATCACAGCCCCCCAAGCACCAAAACACTTGGGAGAGGTATTGTTGGAAAGGGGAGAATCGCCACTTTCCAATGGTACCCTCCCTAGTGGATATCTGCTTGGGGATCGCCCCAAGAGGGCGATCCCCAACCAGGGATCCATCCACTAGTCACCAGGGAGGGGAGGGTGTCCCCGTGGGCATTTGCTCCCCCCATTACATTTTAACAGACAGTCCTACTGACTCCCGGGGGGGCAGCTCAGGCACCACGGATTCTTTTTATAGGCCTGGGGTAGGGGCTGCCCAGAATGGGCATGCCGATGCCCCCACTCTACCCCCCAAAGAAGGCAAAAGACTTTCTGCCCCCCCAGGAGACATATGGGGGCAATAGCCCCTGATCTGCTCCCGGGGGGCAGAAAGTCCACTAGGAACCAGGGATTTTTCTTTTGTATACGCAGGGGTCGGGGCTGCCCAGAATGGGCATGTCAATACCGCCACCCACAATAAAATGCTACAGTCTTTTTGCCCCCCCCCCTCAGTGGCAGATCGGGAAGTAGCCTCTTATCTGCCCCCCAGAAGGGCAGGAAGCCCATTAGGCACCAGAGTTTTTTTTTCTTCCAAAGTTCGGGGTCGGGTCTGCCCAGGATGGGCATGCCAATGCCTCTACCCCCCCAAAAAATCCCATAGTTTTTCTGCCCCCTGAGGAGGCAGATGGGGGCAGGAGCCCCTGATCTCCCCCCTGGGGTGGCAAAAAGCCCATTAGGCACAAGGGATTTTTTTTATGCATGGGGTGGGGCTGCCCAGAATGGACATGCGAATGCCCTCACCCCAAAAGAATTGCCACAGTCTTTCTAACCCCCCAGAGGCAGAATGGGGGCAATAGCCCCTTATCTGCCCCGAGGGGGCAGAAAGCCCATGAGGCACCAGGGATAAAAAAAATCAAAATTCATGGGTGGGGGGATGCCCAGAATGGGTATGCCAATGCCCCCACCGACCCCCCAAAGAGATGCCACAGTCTTTCTGCCCCCCACTTGGGGGCAGAAAGAGATGCCACAGTCTTTCTGCCCCCCCCTTGGGGGCATAGCGGGGCAATAGTCCCTGATTCCCCCTTCTCCAGGGTGGCAGAAAGCCCACTAGGCACTGATTTGTTTCGGAATGTGCCTACCTGTGCAAACCTCAAACTTTGTAAAAAGAAAGCACATTTTCCTCACATTTCTGAGATGGAAAGCTCTGGAATCTGTGCAGATCCACAAACTTCCACCCACCCAGCAAAGTCGTCTGATAAAAGTGGTACCTCACTTGTTTGGGCAGGCCTACTACCCGCGACAGGAAACGGCTCAAAACGCAACATGGACACATCACATTTTTACAGTGAAAACTGCCCTTGTTTTTTGCAAAGTGCCCTGCTGTAGATTTTGAACCCTAGGTCTGCCGGCACCCTGGGAATCCGAGCAAACCTATACATTTTTGAAAACTAGACACCCGGGGGAATTCAGGATGGAGTGACTTGTGTGGCTCTCACCAGGTTCTAATACCCAGAATCCCTTGCAAGCCTCAAACTTCATTAAAAAAAACATTTTCTCCACATTTCTGCATGGGTCCACAAACTTCCACCCACCCTGCATTCTCCAAAGTCTCCCGATAAAAATGGTACCTCACTCGTGTGGGTGGGTCAAGTACCCACGACAGGCAAGGGCCCAAAACGTATTGTGGAGAAATCAAAATTACCTATCACAAAGCAACATGGTTTGCAAGGGGGGCAACTGGGTTTTGGCCCCTGGCTTAGCAGCCTTCTAGGGAAACCTACCAAAACCACACATTTCTGAAAACTAGACACCCTGGGGAGTCTAGTGAGGTATGGATTGCAATGATCCCCCAACGTTTCCCTACCCAGAATCCCATACAAAACTCAAATTTATTTGAAAAAAATCACATTTTCCTATCTTTTCTGTTTGGGAAAGTTGTGGTATCACCGGGCTGACACAAATTGTCTACCACCAACGGTTCCCCCAGGACTCCCGGGCCTAAAACCCAGGGGACAACCCTTGCAAAACCAGGTTGTTTTGTGAAAGGTCATTTTGATGTCTCCTCAAAAGTTTTGTGCCCATGCCTGCCGTCGGCACTTAGCCCACCCACATGAGTGAGGTACCATTTTTATCAGTAGACTTTGGGGAATGCGGGGTGGGTGGAATTTTGTGGATCCATCCAGATTCTAGAACTTTTCATCACAGAAATGTGAGGAGAATGGTTTTTTTGTGCAAAGATTGAGGTGTGCAGGGATTCTGGGTAACAGAACCTAGTGACAGCCAGACAAGTCACCCCATCCTGGATTTCTCTGGGTGTCTAGTTTTCAAAAATGTGTAGGTTTGCTAGGTTTCACTAGGTGCCGGCAGAGCTAGGGTTCAAAATCCACAACTCGGCAAAAAAGGGCCTGTTTTCACTGTACAAATGTGGAGTGCCAACATTGTGTTTTGGGCCATTTACTGTAAAGGGCACTAGGCCTACCCACACAAGTGAAGTGCCATTTGTATCTGGAGACTTAGGGGTACACAGAATTGTAGAGCAACTGTTACTACCTATTGACTTTTGATGCCTTTCTGCCTTCCAATTGTTAGCCAATGTGTAAAAAAGAAGTCACTTTGAAAAATGTCCTATAATTCACATGCTAGTATGGGTACCCACAATTTCTTAGATGCGCAAATAGCTACTGTTTCTAAACTCTATATTTTGTTCCCATTTCAGAAATACATAGCTGTCTTTCATACCGATTTTTCACTGCTTATATTTTCTCAAATGTATTGCTACATACAATTAAAAACCATTGCAAGATGCTGCTCAGTTATTGGCTCTGGGTTCGTCTGGTTCTTGGTAAACCGACAAGTACTATATATCCCCACAACCAGTGCCTGAGCATTGACGGCTTGGTTGTTGGGTCCCTCCCTCGGGACACCATCGACCTGGGCCTGTCCCCCCCCCCCCCGTCCACCGAGAAGCTTGGGTCTCAAGCACTCAGCGGAGATGGGTCGCGATCACGCCCCAAACACACCTGCCCCACAGACCCAAACCAAAATGGACCAATACACCACCGCTGACCGGAATCCAACAGAGGGGGCCTCTGGGGGGTCCCCCCTCGCCGGAGGAGACCTCTCGGCCATTCCTGAGGCTATTAGCACCTCTCTGAGGGCAAGATTGGTGAGGTGCGGATGGACGTGGCCCTTATCCGCCAGGACCTGCGCAACGCCACAGCGAGAATTTCGGAGTCTGAATCGCGCCTCTCCACGGTTGAAGACGAGCTGGGTCAGTTGAAAACCCACCTACAGACACAAACCTCGGAGCTCCACCGGCGGGCTGAAGATGCCAAAAACCGCTCCCGACGGAACAACTTGCACCTCATAGGTTTCCCTGAAGGAGTTGAACAGGGGTGGACGGACACCTTTGTAGAGACTTGGGGGAAGTCATGGATACCCAAGGAGGCTCTCTCTGCGTGGTTCGAAATCGAACGCGCCCACCGTTCTCTGGTGCCCAGGCCTCCTCCCAGGGCTCCATCTCATTCCCTCATCATCAGAATCCTTAATTTCCGGGACAGGGATGCGATCTTTCAGGAGGTGCGGGCTCACGGCCCCTTGAATTACCAAAAGAGCACCACAATGGTTTTCCCAGACTACACAAGAGAAGTCCAAATCCAACGTTGTACCTATTTGGACATCAAACAAAAGCTCCACAACTTGGGTCTGCGCTATGGTGTTCTCTTTCCGGCCCGTCTCCGAGTCGTCTTCCAAGGCAAATCAATCTTCTTTGATACCCCCGCAGGCGGCCTGGACCTGGCTCACAGAGGAACGTCCACTGCGAACCCGACTCCCTTCTCCCCCCGCCTCATCGACATCTCCAAGGCCTCACTCATCTCCTCCCAAACCGCAGCGGAGGCACAATCGGTCCCGCAGACGGGGAGACCGGAGGGGGGGAACCCACGTTCGCCGGGTACTGGGTCCCAACTGCTGGTTTCCTCTGAGGTTCCTCCGGCTCTCGATGAACAAAGCCGAGTCAATTCTCTAATTGACTTAAGTCATGGCCCGACCCGTCTGGGACACTCCCCTGTCTTATTGGACTCCGACCTATCTAGTCCCGTACTCTGTGGATCTGGTGACGATACAGGAACCTGATGAGTGGAGGCCCACTGGACTGGAATTGAGGAAGAACTCTTTGGCTAGTTTTGCTAATTATTAGCTGATGACACTATGATATCTGTCTATATGGAGGGGTCCATCATTGCCATGAACTGCCCTGCTAAACGTTTTAGCTTAGCTCTTTGTTATTGTTGTTGTTAATTTCCTTTACAGGGCTTCAGAGGCTCCAATTTTGAAAGTATAGGGCGGGGGGGCCGTTGCCCTCTGGACTCTTCTTGTTTCAGTTCTGTTTGATCTGTTGTTTTTTATTCTTAATGACAGCTCACCACACGCACAAGCCACCAATATTGACAGGAGACACAACACCCTGCACAGTCCGCATCTTCCTATCCTAGCTGCAATGTGCCACCTCGCTTGGGACTCCGGTCTCACCGAACCCTCTCTTCCCCATGCCTGCTGCTCCCCAGATGCCCACTCGCAGTAGATCCCTCCACGTCCTGTCATGGAACGTAAATGGCTTGCTGAACCGTATTCAGCATGCCGCAGTCCTCAGGAGGGCCTAACGCCAAGCGCCCGATGTACTCCTCCTTCAAGAAACACACCTCCTGGGAACCCACTGCTCCTTCCTCGCCCGATATGGGTTCGATAGGGTCTGGCACGCCGGTTTCACACGAGGTTCACGGGGGGTGGCTATACTGACCCGGAAAGGTCTCCCTTTCACCCTAATACACGTGACGACCGATACCCAAGGCTACTATGTGGCCCTGTCCGGTAGGCTTGATGGTCAGTTCCTCAACCTACTATCAGCATACATCCCTCCATCCACACTTACCTCCACACTTCATCACTTCACGGAGGTAATCTCCGCCCTGCCCCAGGGTCTGACAATAATTGGAGGAGACTTCAACGCGGTTATGCAGCCGTCCCTTGATACGATGGGCGACCCCTCCTCAGCGCGCCTAGCCTGTTCCAAAAGGCTGTCAGACTGGTCAATTGCTCGTGGTTTGTGTGACGCCTGGTGGATCTGCAATCCCCATAGGAAACAGTACACTCACATATCCGAGGCCCACCACACCCATTCCCGCATCGACCTGATCCTCCTCCCGGCCACTGACTGCCAACAGGTCTCTGGTGTCTCTATTCTTCCCCATGGAATCTCAGATCACTCTTCCATTTCCCTCCGCCTGGGAAGTCCCACTGATGGGGAGCGAATGGTTTGGCGGTTGAACGCGTGGTTCTTGCAAGATACGGAGATCAAAGACACGCTCGCAGTAGAATTGGAGCATTACTTTCTTGCCAACAAAGGATCGCTCTCTTCCCCAGGCACACTGTGGGAGGCCGGTAAGGCTACCTTGCGTGGCGTGTCCAGAGGTGTGGTTCACATGAAACGGGCAGCGCCGAGTGCTCGCCTGTCCAAACTTGAAGCTCAGGCCACACGGCTAGAGTTGACCCTTCGAGACACAGACGACGCCCATCCCGCTAGACAGCTTGCGCTACTCTGGGACGAGATCTGCCAGATCTCCCTTGACTCCGCTAAGATGCTATGGTGCTCCTCTGTGGCCCGTGTCTATTGATGGGGCGACAAAAATGGAAAGCTGCTTCCTAATGTAATCTCCTACCCCAAGGCCAACATAATTATCCCTCAGATCTGCGATGTAAGGGTACCCACCACTCTACTTCACGTGCTATTGCCCAAACCTTCGCTGGCTTCTACGCCCAGCTCTACTCAGCTCAGCCCCCTGGGACCTCCTTGGTTGACTTGCTGGGGCGAGCGGAGGTCCAGCTCCCCTGTCTTGCTCAGGCCAAATCAGCAGACCTCGACCTTCCCTTTACCCCTGAAGAGATACATGGAGCGATCTCCCTATTGCACTCTGGGAAGACACCAGGGCCAGACGGCATCCCGCAGGAATACTGCGCTGCCTACGGTGACTTATTGGTCCCCCACTTGGTTGACCTCTTCCATCATGTGGTCGAGACGGGTTCCTTCCCCTTAGAGACTGACGTGGCGACTATCATGGTCATTCCAAAGACCCAGCCACCTTCTCCCTCCTGTGCAGACTACCACCCGATTTCTCATTAACACCGAAATGAAGATCTATGCCACTGTCCTGGCTCAAAGTCTCCGTCCCTTGTTACACCAACTGATCCACCCAGATGAATGTGGCTTCATGCCAGCCCGCGGCACTCGGCACTGCATACGGCACCTCAATCTTGCCTTAGCCCATCGCCATCTACTCACCCCGTACCTGGTCCTGTTGCTCATCGATTTTGAGAAGACCTTGGATACGGTTGACGGGAGTTACTTGGAGGACATTCTCTTCATGATGGGGTGCGGCCCCCATTTTTGACGCCTCATGCATGTCCTGTACTCCAACCCCACGGCAAGAGTCCTGACTAACGGTGCCTTCTTGGAGGCGTTCCCCATCCGAAGAGGCACTCCATCCCTCGAGAGCCTGCTTCGACTGGCAATCCAAATCCCCCTACAGAGGCAATTGTTTAAATATCTTGGGATCTGAGTGGCCCTTCTTCCAGAGCTGGAATGGGCTCTCAACCTGACGCCCCTGGTCACGAAAGCCAAAGCTGACCTTAAGCGCTGGCAATCCCTCCCACTCAACCCTCTTGGAAGAGGGGCACTTTTTAAAATGATGATCCTTCCCCGTTTTTTATATATCCTTCAAAATATCACCTTTCACCTGCCAGGTAGTTGGTTCCGTGAGTTCGATGGGGTACTTACCAGATTCGTATGGGGGGGGTGGAAGGCCACGCATGGTGCTGGCTCACTGCCGGATACCTCCCTTCGACGGTGGCTTGGGTGTGACCAACCTTCACCTCTATTGCTTGGCCACTAGACTCATTGTCATCCACAACTGGTTCGCTGGAGGCTGGTCCGCCCTGGCTTATCGCACCGAGCTTAGAACTATGGAATTTCTACAAATCCAAGACTACTTGTATAGTGCACCCATTCCACAAACTATTCCACTCATCACTAGGGCGGTCCTAACAGCTTGGCGCTCTGCTCTGCGTTATACGAGATGGGACAAGAAGCTCACCCAACAGACGCCTCTGTGGTACGGCACATGACTGAGCGAGGCATCGGCCCTTTAGGGTTTTCGGCCAAGGGGCCGGGTCGGCATTTCACTCTTTGGGGACATTTGGGTGGGAGATCACGTCAGGGCCTTCTCCGACCTGCAGCAACGCCACTCCCTTCATACCACTCAATTCTACAAATACCTGCCGCTCCATCACACCCTCACTACACATATTTCACCAGGCACCTCACTCCCTGAGTTTAGTCCGCTAGAAGCCCAAGTCATGATGGGGGACCTGGGTAGAGGGGGGGTGTCGCAGATTAACCGCTCCCTCGTGAACAATGGCCCTACCACCTTAGACTCACTGCGAACCCGCTGGGCGGGCTGGCTGGGCCCCCTGGAGGAAGCCGACTGGCGAGACGCTCTTATGGCTCCCAAAACCCTGACGACCTCCTCTAAGCTACGTCTCATCCAACTTTATTACCTTCACAAGGCATATCTCACCCGCACGCTTCCACGGAGCAGGATTACGCCCCCCCCTGATTGATCCTATTTCCCTTAAAGGCTCTGCGCATTGGAATAATATACACTATAGTTGCGGCATAGGACTGAGGTCTGTATGCCTCTATCTAGTACATTAAACTTAATTACTTTGTGTGCCAGCTAACTCAGAGGCCACTAGAAACTCCTTGAATAAACAAGAAGGGAGTAGTTTCTAGCAACCGCATAAACATGACAACTTTTTTTCCCTTAGAATCGGAACATGTCTCAGAATCATGGAAACAACAGATAACAGTTTCACGCAGTCGATCGTGCATGCTTAGTTTCTTCAGAATTACACAGAAATAGATAGACAGGCATTTCAATAAAAGGATTTATTGAACAGTCTTGTTTCTCGTGTAAGAGATATGAGCTGTTACAATCGCAAGACAGTATGCGAGATATAATACGTACAGCGTAAGCAGTAAGAAGAAATAATACTGCAACAGCATTGTCTTCTAGCTATGACATATATTCATATACACATAAATAAATAACATAGGCTAAAAAGTGGATACTCGTTTGATGCTTCTAAATAGTTCTACCCCAGTGTCCCTAACCTAAGCGTAGTACAAGGTAAGAAGTGGGTGCTGTATTCTATAGTATGGTAAGCTATAGTTTCTCATATGCCAAGAGTCCCTCTCGGTTCTAGTCAGCTCCATACCTTAGAATTAAAGAGGCGGGAATCTCTTTCCGGGTCTCAAACTCTAACACCCCGCGAAGGAAGTCAGACCAATGGCAGCTGGATTCTCTGCGTGCAGGGAGGACAGCGTCTGGTCAGTGCATCAGGAGGGGACTCGAATTCTTCCGAACTTGCCATGGCGAGCCGTATCGAGCTGTGCAGCCGAGCCGTGGTTTGCCATGGTAAGGGGAGGTATATTTATACCTGGAAGGTGCTTAGGAATGTTAGCATTGACGTAAAGTCAGGCAGAGGAAGACGACATGAATGAACCCCTAAGGAATAGTAGTTCATGCATAATAGATGAGTTCTTGGAGAAATCAATAATCCTAGCTAGGGAAAGTCCCAATGGCTTAAGGGTCTGGTTTCTTAGAACTCGTTGTGACGTGGGAATTGACGGATGTAGGTGACCATGCCTGTATTTGGATAGCATGACTAATGCCTAAATAAGGACAGGAATTCTATGCCTAAATTAGGGCAATGCGAATTGTGCATATATAAGGACGTGATTCAGGAAAACCTATGTACGGACATCTAAATCGGAACACAACAGTACACGATGTGGCCATGTCCCGGACGATTTTTACCACATGGTCTGGCTGTGCCCTGGACTCGCTCCAATCTGGTTGGGTGTGGAATTAGAACTCACGTAGTCTCTGGGGTGGCAAGTCCCTTATGACCCTTTACGCCTTCTCCTGGGAGTATTTGATGTCCTGGACGGCTCTAGAGCCGATAAACACTTCTTGGGCACTGCGGTGGCAGTGGCCAAGCGAGATATTGCAGCAGCTTGGACACGAGCCACACCCCCTTCCATACGTAGGTGGTGGCGGGGAGTGGACTGGTGCGCGGCCCAGGAGGAACACCTCTTAGAGGCCCGGGTATGTCCCAAAAAAATTTGAAAAGGTTTGGGGCAAGTGGCTCAATCTATTGGCTTGAGTTTGGTACTTAATTTTCTCCGATATCGTTATATTGTGTTTGAATGAGCTGGTTTGTCCGAGGGCCTTACAACTATGCCAGGTCTCCTGTTGTCTGCCGTTGATGGGCTTGCTATAATGTGCACTTTTATGCTGTCTATGTTTGTTTTGCTATCTCAAATGCAAATAAACTTGATTATCAAAAAAAATAATATGGTAAAATAAATATAATTTTCAAACAATATTAGTAATAGCAATATTTTTGTAAGCAATATGAACAACATAGATATTATGAACATCGATGTTAACAACATAAATATTTTTGTTAATGCTTTTGACACATTCAATATTTTTAAAATCGATATTACCTTAAAATCGATATTCTTGGCAATGATATTCTTGCATGTGATATTTCTATACCATAGTATTTCCCAACACGATATTTATGTAGCTCGATTATAACTTTTCGATATTTTCTCCGAATACCTAGAACTGAAGGGTGATACAGCAGTTAGTAAACACACTCACTAAGCCGCAACTAAAGACAGAATGAAGACTGAACATGGGAGAACTTAGCCCAATAGCTCTCTCTACTCATGTATGGATATGAGGGGGATAGAAAAAGTTTGAATTCGGCTAGTGCTGAATCGAAGTACTGGAATAGAGCTGCTCATATAAACAAAGCAACTAAAGCGTTGTGGAATGTCAATAAATTGGCTCTAAAGATAACTTTAATGGTAACAAATACATGGATAATTATGTTGAAAACCAAAAACGATTATTTTTTTAAAAACGAATAGGAAATGCATGTATGGGTTGTTAGAAAAGGTCAAAGAAAATTTCAGTTTGTGGTGACTGACTCGCTTGACAGTCATAGCCACACCATACCTATTCTATCAAAAGAAGCAAAACTCTCACACGCTGTACGTTTCCTGTAAGGCTAAGCAAAGGTCAATGGCTCAGTGTCTGTTAAGAGAAACTGGAGCAACCATGGGACACAATGGGCCAGAACACAAAACATATTTGGCGCCTTTTCATGTCCCCTGTGGTAAGTTGACACAGTGCTTGCCCCAAGCACATTTTACCACCGGTTTATTAACAATTGTGGAGGTGGTGACAAAAAAGTGTATACATTTGCTGTGTAGAATTTTGTTGTAATGGTGAAGTGTTCTGTTTTTCTTTGTTCTGCTGTGATCTTTTGCTCCACTATTGGAAAGAGAGTGTCTTGTGATTTACTGCGGTTGTTGTGCTGTGTTAGTTTTCTGTGCTGTACTGCGGTTGTAGTTTTGCGTTCAGGTTTGACTATATTGCTTTGATATGGTATTTTATGGCTCAATTGTTGTATGTTGCTTTGCATTGTGATATGTTTTCTTGCTTACTTTCGATGTTTCAACATATACTGATGTAATTCCAGACAAATTAAACACATGACTTGAAAGTTCCTGTCACTAGCAACTATTTGCCATTGTCTAAGTTGGTAAAGTAGCACTGCTTGGCTCTTCAACTGTTAACACACCACTTAGCCCAAGGCTGCACAAGAGTGGCTTAGGCTCAGAGTCGTAAATTGGGAGTCAGGGGGATTGTTTGGCGTGTGACACCACCCAGAAGAATAACAACTGCATTGTCAGTGACCTAACTCATTTGTCTATATGGACTAACTTGTCAGGAACATAGAACCTATAAGGAGCAGTCTTGACCAATTTACAATATAGAATATGTGACATTTACAGAATTTTGTGCATCTTTTTGCTTTTATAGTGGTGCTACCCTACTGAGAAAGAGTGTGTGTGTGTGTGTGTGTGTGTCTCTGTGTGTGTTGTGTGTGTGTGTGGGTGTGTGTGTGTGCGTGTGTGTGCGCATGTGATCGTGTGTTTGAATTAATTAGACCACAAGCATGAGAGTTGGCATTAGAGGGACATGTAGGTACATGCTCATGTTGATCACTTTAGTGTCAGTGCTGCTGCACAGGAAATGAGGGTAATGGGTTGTATGGCAGAATAAGGATAACAAAATATTGTCTGGCATAACTATTGTGGCCTAAATGTTGTTCACAAAATATCACTCAATTGGGTGTAGATTTTCTATTATTAATGTCAATGCGAACATTATTTGTCTAAATGGAATTTAGGACACAATATAAAATATTTAGGCTTAGATATTCTGGGTCATATGTAGGTAATTTCTATTTACCGATTACTAAATACCGAATTTTACCAATTCGGTATTTAAGAATCGGTAAATAGAATGGCCCACATGCGTCAAAGTAAAAACCGGTCGCAAACGGGCAGATTCTCAGAATCTGCCCCTTTGCGACCGGTATTTTTGCATTTGGGATGCATCATCCCAAATGCAAAAAGGTATTCCTTAATTGCGACTGGCAATTTGCTAGTCGCAATTAAGGAATGTTTAGAAATCACTGTTTTTAAGCGATTTCTACATGCATGGCCTTTTGCTATTCCTTATTAGCGAATCCTTATTTTTCGCTAATAAGGAATAGCAAATGGCATTGTTGATGCATGTGCCAGAATGTAGGTAAACAATCGGTAAATTTTACCGATTCGGTAATATTCGTTATTCGGTATTTACCGAATCGTTAATAATGAATACCTTCCCATTCATTCCTATGGGCCTGGAGGCCCATAGGAAGGAATGGGAAGCCATTCACTATTACCGATTCGGTAAATACCAAATCGGTAATAGGGGGAGCATATTCAAGGGTGGCAGGGTGTCACATTGACACCCTGCTGCACCCCTGAATCGTGCATGTGTGCACATGTGGCGCACATACATGCCCTAAGGGCATGTGTGTCTGCCACATGGCACTTTTAGAAAAGCACAAAATTGCTTATTAAAAGATATTCGGTATTTACCACCAACCTGTAGTTGTTGGTAAATAACGAATCCTTAAACCAAAAGTGACTCACTCAGTGCTCCCTACATAGGATTTAAGGATTCGGTAATTTACCGATTCCTTAAATTAAGGAATCGGTATTTTACCGATTCCTTAAAATAACGAATCGGTAAATTACCGAATCCTTAAATCCAGCCTCCTACATCACAAAGGGCTAAATACCGGTCGGTAACGGGAAATTTACCAAACTTCGGCCGTTACCGACCGGTATTTAGCTACCTACATATGGCCCTCTGATACCATAACAGGAGGATCACAAGCGTAAAACAGCTGAACCTGTCCTGAGCTATTGAAGGTGAAGAAACATTGTGTTGGTACATAACCCTAAACCATTCATGATGACAGGATTGCCTAGAACATGTCAGGCAATGTGTTGCTGGGGGAGGGGTGGTGGGGGGTAGAGGGGCGAAGAAAACTATGTGGGTCATACACATGGTTGCAGTGTAGCACTATTGAGTAACCAGCATGCATTTTGCCCTCTGAATGTTTTATAAGGTGCACTGCAATGAATTATCGAATCCTTGAGATAGTATGTGCTTCCAGCACCCATGTTAATGGATCCAGACCCAAAGTGGGAGTCCAGCATGGGTTCAAAGGAATTTATTGGACATAACGTTGAGTTATGTGGGTGCAAGGCTATGAAATAGGCTTTAGCATTTGCAGTGGACAATGACATCATATGATATGGGCCTGTGCAATAGGATGTTAAAGTGGCAGGAGACTGTGATGGTAGTGCTGTAGTACAGAAAGTACAATGCACACCACAGCTTTAGGTACAAGTTTCCCTTTCACCTGGGAATCAGGCCTGCCTGAGACCCTTAGCTCAGTCTGTTCCTGCACCAACACAATGACAGGCCGGGTAGTGCATCTTATGCACCAGTGTATGCCACACTGTACAACAATTTCAGTGGTGTGTAAATGGGGAGGTTCTATATATAAGCCAAGGTAATGATTTAAAGGGTTTACAGAGGAGACACAAGTAGTACAAATGGGTTAGGAATAGACCCCACACAGAGGGAACATGTCTCAGAATGAGAAGAAAGAGTGAGGAGGATGCAAAAAGAGAGGGAAAAGAAGTATAGAGGCGACTGGGAAGAGATGGAAGAAATTAACGAAAGAGAAGCCATGGGAGATGAAAACTTTGACAGTGGAAGTGTAAAGACAGAAAAGGGCTTAATTTAGGATACATAAACTAGTTGCTGTCCATTTTAAGTAGCGCAAGAACATACTCTTGATAATAAAGAAATGGGTGTAATGTACCTGACTTGGTCACAATGACTTTGGTATGGAAAGTAAGTGTCATGGAAAGTCAAGGGAATTCTTTCATTCTACTTTCACCCTACTTGATCAGAATGCATTTAAATGCCTTAGATGTATTGTTTTGTTCTCGTCCCTAACCATCCAAAGCTAAATCAATCAAGTGATATGATCTGACCATAACAACTTACGCTGTTGTGATGACTGCAGCCATTCTTTAAAGCAACCCACCAAGTCACTACTGTATGAACCACCAGAGTCAGCAACCATGGCTACTGTAATAAACTGTATTCTGACGACCACAGGAAAATAATGAAGCACTTCCAATATTCCATAACACAGTTGTATGGCACAAATTTGACCACAAAATTATCAGGGCCCATCAAAAATTCAGAGTCTAAATATGGACTACAACCATATAAACTGTGTAAAGTACCAACAGATCAACAATACAACTATCAGTAACAAATATAGATTTAAAACAACACTATTGAGACTAAAATATAGAAAACAAAACTATTGTTTGGAAACATCATAATGGAATTTACCAAAAATTCTGCAACTTCACTGTCATGAACTAAAATATTGACAAAAGATGTTCTAAAAGATGATACCACATCAAGGGCCATATGTATCATTCCAAATTGCGATTGCAAATGCCGAAATTCGCAGAATTTCGGCATTTGTGATCGCAATTTGGCTCAGTGGTAAGTATTAAAGAAAAACTTCCTAGCAAAATAAGGAATCGCAACATTTGCGATTCCTTACTTTGCGATTGCATTTAAGGAATTGCAAATTGCTATTCCTTAAATGCAATGTAAGAATCAGAGAAAAAGTGCAATTTGGACTTAAAGAATCGCAAATTACCACCAACTTCAAGTTGGTGGTTATTTGCGATTTCTCTGAAAAATTCACTTTTTTGCATTTTTCAAAGTGCCATGTGGCGCACATACATGCCCTTAGGGCATGTATGTGCACCACATGTGCACACATGCACATTTCAGGGGTGCAACAGGGTGTCCTTTTGACACATTGGCACCGTTGAAATTGCATTCTCAATTTGCAATTCTCTAATTGAGAATCGCAAATTGAGAATGTCTTCCCATTCATTACTATGGGCCTCTAGGCCCATAAGAATGAATAGGGAGGTATTCCTTAATTGTGAATTGCAATTTGCAATTCGCATTTAAAGAATATGTAGGATTCGCTAAATTATTTGCAAATCCTATATGCATAGCATTTTGCGATTCTCAAATAGCGATTCGCAAAAAATCGCTATTTGAGAATCGCAAAAATGTATTTTCATACATATGGCTCCATATGTATAAACTCCCCCAAAAAACGTTAAAAAACTGCTTAAAAACATTGATTAAATTAAATGAAGTGCCCAACTAATTGCAGTAAATAACAAATCATTTAATTTGTCTAACCAGTTAGATGCAAACATCCTACAGTTGAATTAAAACAACCTTCATTAACCATTGAGGAGTATAAACATAGCACAGCAGAAACATTTTTAACTCCTGCCAAACCTACCTGAGGAGAGAGGAGAATGGAACTCTGCTAGAAAGAACCATATATTAACCAAAGCAAAGTAAATGCACATTCATTTTACCCAACTCTATAAAATGCATGTAACATAGCACTGCTTAACAAATAAAAGAATGCATATATATATATAAACATATATATATACATGTGTGTGTGTATTTATATATATATATATCTATATATATATATATATACATACATACAGATATATAAACATGCATATACACAATTTAAATATTCACTCAAAAGTAACAACAGTAAATTCACAAACTGTTTATATACTTAGAAAGTAAACTAGACTATTGAATATCCTAACAATTAAACATATCCCACTAAAATTATATGCTTAACACATCTAAATAGGTTAAAAGAACCAACCTATACAAGCTCACTAAAGGAAAAAGCATTTTTGACATACATGGGCTGCACATATTAAACAACACAGTTAACAAAATAGCACATTTTCCAGTGATTATTATTGGTGAGCTACTACTGTGAATGAAGCCCTTGAAAAAATGAGGGACCACCACCATCCACCTTCACTTACTGAGTTAGAAATCAGAGGCATCATCTAAAAGCTGTGGCTTCCTCCTTTAGAACTTCTAAAGAAACTATCATTATAGACTACGCCCGCTATCCCTGTCAAGTAGCGGGTCAAATACCACCTGTGCAGAATTTGGAAAGAACCATAAACACAAAGAAAAGTCATGCCAGCACTCAAAACATTTCATGAAATTGATATAACAGACTCATAATTATAACACAAACTACAGAAGACTTCAAACTATATGACAAGAATAATAAAACATAGAATTAGCATTTTTTGTACAGTCAATAATATTCAAACACTAACACAGTCGCTGATTTGGCTAAAGAATGGGATTTTCAAGACCATGAACTTCCATTTACCCAGATCTGCACAATACACAGTTAATATCAAAATCACACCATTCCCTTGGTCTACGCCATTTCATTTAACAGACTTAGGGCCTGATTACCATTTTGGTGGATGAAACACTCCATCACAAACGTGACGGATATCCCTTTCGTTGTGTTACATATTCCATCGGATATGATGGAATTGTAATTTGGCTGATGGGGTATCCGTCACGTTTGCAATGGTGTAACCCAGTCCACCAAGTTCGGAATTAGGACCTAACTTCCACTTGCACTTAATTCCTCACCATAATACATTTAGAAAAACAAATTCTCACCAGGAAAAATCCTCCCTTACTTTGAATATGAGATGGTAACTCCTCAACTAAAGCTTTTCCATTTGGATCAAGGCATTTGGTGAAAGATGTAAAAAACTATGCTTTTAGTAGAACATTCCAACAACAGCATTTGAACTGAAATAAATGAAGTCTTCCTTTGTTTCCTTCACTGACGTTGTATAAAACTATAGGGCATATTAGCAAGGGCCTTATCACCGCTTTAGGGGTGCTTTTTTCCGATAAAGTAGCGATATTATTATCTCCCTATTAGCAAGCCTGCGCTAACATGCGTTAGCGCCAGCTTTCCGGCATTAGCTGCCGGTTTTCCTATCACCTTGCATGCCAGCGTTAATTATCGCTAATGACATGCAAGGTAGGCGTTCCTTACAAAAATTACACGGTAAAAGTCGCTATCACCACTTCGCTCTATTACCAAAGATGTCCCGCGATAACAAACGTCGTGCTAAGCCCCGAGTAACACATGAATTTAACACCTGATAAAAACCTTACTAAAAATGGTGCTACATGGAGGTACAAAAGGGAGACTAGCCCTGATCTCCTTCTGAGGAGCCACAAACACCAAAGAGGTACATGTCAGGCTTCATTATTAGCCCCTTAGCTTGTATGAAGGTACATTTTAGCCAGCTACAGCCATTGCTTCTACTCATGTCCAGAAGGTGCATCACATCACAGGCCCTCACTATGTTGTCCTAATCCGGCTTTTCACAGCATAACATACATGTTAACATTCACTGTTGTTCCTGCTGCATAATTTATCCATTGATCGGGTCATATAGGGGGTTTTCAGGCACTCCATCATGTTAGTTGAAATATTATTGACGCTAACGCACCGTTAACACGCTGATCCCATGCTATCGCATGAATGCCTATCGCATGTTAGCTGGAGTTATCGCTTCCTTTACCAGACACCATCGCATCTTACCGATGTGTTCATAATACGTCGATAAGAATGCGAAAAGGGTCCAGGAAAAGAAGTGATTAAAAAAATGCTGGTACCTTGCGCTGGCGAGCATTGTCGCCTTTTGTAGATAATATGCCCCTATGGGTGTAATTATGAATTTGGCAGTCCTTGGGACCACCAAACCCATGGTGGCGAACCACCTGCCGAGTTACAGCTACAACCATAGGATCACCACAGGACCGCTGCAAGCAGCCGGGGTCCCATATACCGTGATGGTGGCAAAATGGTGTGAGGCTGTGATATGCTGGTGGTACTGCTGTGGCATTGCCAAGCATATTATTAGTTTCCTCACTGTGACTCTTTTCATGGTGGTGAGCTCGCGATGACAAGGGTGGCAGTGAGGAAACTAAGGGGGCTTTACATGGCCCCCTGTTGCCTCTCTGCTTGGGGGTGCATGCAGGGACACATGTTGCGCTCCCATGTATTTTTGCACCCTCTGTTCCTGAACAGACAGAAATGCACAACATTGTGCATTTCTGTTTGTGCAGGAATGGGCTGCTGTGCTACTACGGCGGTGCCTGTCTAAGACTCTCCTATGAGTCTTAGAAAGGCACCGCCACGGGGCTGTTGAACCAGGACCACCTGCCAGTATAACAGCTCCTTATCCGGTTGGCAGACTGACTACAGGTTTGGTTGTCTTGGAGTGGGGCGCTGGAATCGTAGCCCATTCCAAGACCGCCAAACTTGTAATTAGGCCCTTTGACCTCTTAATTCATCCATGTGGTGTTTTGATTCAAGGCATAGATCCCTAAAGACCATAGAAAACTCAATTGTCCACTCATTCTACTCAAGGTACTGGATAGTAATATGTTGCTTAGGAACAAGGGGAAAAATGGGGGAAGAAGTACGACACTGGACAGACTGGTTAGGAATAGCACCAGCACCTGCTTCATATTATCACAAAAACCATGCTCTGTAATATTAGAACAAAAACAATGCTTAACACAACTATTAGGACCCCGTGTTCAAACATAAATAATGCAATACATTTACGTGTACCATGCAAGTGAGTGACTTGCCTCTCACTTGGCATGGGATGACTGTAACTAGCTTCAGTCCTACCGGCATATAGGCCTAGAGCCAAAGACACAAAGGAGAGGAGAGCAATGCTGCAGAGTTGGAGGAGTGGCAACCCACCATTGAAGGAGCTGTGGCTGAAGATCTAATGTAGAGGTAAGGGGAGCTAGAGAAGGAGAGAGTCTTTCTGAAAATGAGTTTGCAGGAACATTGAGGTAAGTAAGAATTAGGACAGCTGTAGTACTAAAGGGAAGTGGGAAGTGAAAAAGGAAGAAAAATAACAAAGTGTGGGTATGCAAAGCAGTGTGACGAACTGATCAAAAGTGAAATTGCGTAAAAACAACGAATGTGCCAGGCCTCTGCCCAGTGCCTGTGTTAGTCTTATAAGGTCCTTTCACCCAAACTCCCACTAAAGTTTCACCCCGACCCAGAAGACCAACAATGTTCATTAAGTAATTTCCCACATCCCATAGTTTCCATGCCTGGCCCCTTCTGATTTTATATAAGGGCCTAAATTGAGGCTACTGGTCCATAATTACCATATCCTCCTTTGTCTTCTCATGATGTTTCTTCTCATTTCTGATAGTTCGTCTTACCATACAGCTAATGAAAGAGAATATTGTCCCACTTGTGGACTACTTCAGTGACACTTGGGTGGGTCGCATGCTGCATTCAGGACATAGGCACGCATCTGAGTTTTTCATTCGATGGTGGAATGTGTACAATAGATCCAAAACCAACAAGGTCAAACTAATAATGCAACAGAAGGGTGGCGCAACTCTTTAAAGACCACCATTCTAACTTTCATCAAGTCTTGAAATTCTAAAAAAGACAACTACCAAGACAAAGACAATCCCCAGCTCGAACTCTCTCTCCCAAAGTTCTATGCAGTAAAGAAAAATGCACACTACAAATGCCTTCCTGTTGGAAAACATACAAGGTGCAGTAGATTCATTGGAATCAATAGCATTCATGTTTATGTACCCAAACAGTTAAAACAATTTAAAACTATCTAACAATGGAGGGAGTGCTTTGATGCTGCATAAGATGGTGTGCAGAAGCAGAGCTTCAGATCACACAGCTGTTTTAAAAGTTTGCCCGGGCTGGAATTCCTTAACTTTTTAGTCAAGAAGACCTTTTTGGGATTGTAAATTGGGCCGGGTTGCAGTTGTGATACTCATTTTTTCAATGTTTTTCTCAATGCACAATAACTATTACATTCTGATTCACTTTCCTCTCATATTGGCCACCATTTTGGCTCTCATCTTTTCTCTGAAGAGTGCATATGGAAAATGTGCTGCCTCTCCCTGTATTAATGTATGGGAATCTAGATAGAGCAATTAAATCACCTCTGCCTTTGAATCAGTAATAAAAACAATCTAATTCTAAGACACCTCTCCTGAGTCTTTTAGGAATAAACTGCATTATTTATTGGTTTAAAATTCAATTGACTCCAGACCTCCTGTGGATATATTTCCTGGCCTTAAAGGTTTGAGGCATTCCTTCATGCGTCAACCTTCTACTGCTGCATATGGGAAGAGCTAAGAGAATTGGTTCCTCTCACATATATTTTGTGCAGTTCCTAAGACATTTTGTTACTGGGATTAATCTTCATTTTTACAAAAGTATAGAAAAGCCAGTGTCTTGAACTAATAAGATGAATATCCCTTTATGTAGAATGCCAAAATCTGGGTTTGCTGCATCCACAAAAACACTCTGTAAGACCCACCATCTCCTAATTAGCCCTGCCACAGTACTACCATGGACATTCTTTTAGAGGACATTAGAGCTCTGAAATCAGGGGTCTTCAACCTTTTCCGTACTGAGAGGTACTTCTCATCAGTGAACATCATCGTGAGATACTGAAGGCTAAGCAACTCTTGCATTGTCACCAGACACTCCCATGTCCCACTTTATACACATTAAGCCTAATGTCCATAGAGCCAGATGCTATGGTTTGAACAAAATACTTTGACTAGGGGAACTATGACAGGACTGCAATGTGTGTCAGTGAGAGTGTGGTCTTTGGGGATGTATGAACATGCGTGCGTATAAGTGCGATATGTGTGTACGGGTGACAGAGAGACTGTGTTGTATGTACTTGTGGCACATGATGTACCTTTGCCATATGTGCCCCTGTTACATGTATAACACAAATGGGAGAAATTTAAAGTGCAGAACAATGTTCTGCAAAAATGTTCAGAATACGGAACATTTTTCTCAACATTGAATTTCTCCAACTTAAAATAATGACTGTAATTTTCATTTATGAATATGACACTGTATCAAGAATATCAAACTGGAGAGTTAACTTTGTCTTTGTGGATTTTATAAAAATCATTTACATTTTCTCCGATTTCCTAGTGTCACATTAACAAATACCAAGCATTTTGCCTCCAGTGTCTGTATGGTGTCATATTTATAACAGAAAAATAAATGTGTTCAAATGGAAGGAACTGTAAGTGACTAAACATGCTTCACTAAACATTAAGTGCAAAAAGAACAATTGATGGATAGAATGCAGAACAATGTCATGCATTCACCCCAGTACAGAGATATGGGCTTAAATCCATTGTTTGTTTGCTCACCATGCCATTCCAGTTTGGACCCAGCCATATGCAAATCAGTCTTGAATCTGTACCCAATGGGAACAGTCCAGCCCGAACTGCCAGGCCAGGTCCTCCCTGGACTGGAAACAAGCATCCTAGGACCGGTTATGGGCTTTCAGCCCTCATCAGCCAGGATAGCTTGACTCCAGTGGCATGGAGAGCACGGGACCCATACAAAAAGAACAATTGATGGACAATTGTGTGTCTTTTTCTCGCTAAACATTAAGGGCTTCATTACGATGTCGGTCGGAAAGCATTCCTACCGACTCCTTGTCGGAATCAGTTCCGACCGACTCGGGGTCGGCGATTCCGATCGACCGATTACGATGTTTCCAAACACCGTTTGGTCGGACTCCCATTGACTTCAATGGGAGCCTGTGTTCCAAATGACAACACAGGCTCCCATTGAAAAAAGGGGTGGATGTGGAAAACCTTGCCCCCTGTCGCAGGCACCCCATGGTGCCTTCCACACTGTGCATGGTTGTAAAGAGAGGTCCCATGGATACCCCCACAGACTCCAACCTGAGGCGTCTGGGTGGAGGGGGGCCTGCTACGGGCCCCCCAAAACAGTTTCTGACAGCTGTTACATGTCGAACTGACCGTTTTGGAAAGGCTGTCCAAATCCGACATCATAATACATCAGTGAAAAATGAGGTCCATAGACCTGTGCGATTCGGCTCCCAATGACTCGGAGCCTCCGAATGCTGGTCGGAACTAAGTCGTAAAAAACGAACGGTCACCTTCTATCATACTGGGTTGGTTGGAAATGTTTCAGAGTCAGTCGGAAACATGGGTTAGAAAAATCCGAATGCTGTTCTGAGCCTTTCTGACTGACATTGTAATGCGGCCCTTAGATGTGTTTGTCTTAATTGAAAGTAGAGAAAGACATTAATACTATGGGGCTGATTACGATGTCGGGCAGAAAGCATTCCGACCGACTCCTTGTCGGAATTGTTTCCAAAAGACTCGTGTTTGGGGAGTCTGACCGACCGATTACGATGTTTCCGAACACCGTTCATTCGGACTCCCATTGACTTCAATGGGAGCTTGTGTTCCGACTGACAACACAGGCTTCCATTGAAAAAAGGGGTGGTTGTGGAAAACCTTGTATATTGTGGTGGGCTGTGCATGGTTGTAAAGAGGGCCCATGAGTGCCCCCACGGGCCCCAACCAGAGGGCTCTGGGTGAAGAGGTGCCTGCTACGGGCCCCCAAAGTCAGTTTCCGACAGCCGTTAAGTGTCAGACAGACTGATTGAGAAAGGCTGTCTGAACCTGACATCGTAATACATCGGTCGTAAAGGCAGTCCATAGACCTGTACGATTTGGCTCTAACCGACTCGGAGTCTCTGAATGTCTGTCAGAACCGACTCGTAAATACCGAAGGGTTATCTTTCCATCATAATCCATCGGTCTGAAATGTTTCCAAGTCGGTCGGCAACATAGGTTTAGACACGGGTTAGGAATTTTCGAAACCTTTCCAACCGACATCGTAATCAGCCCCTTAATGTTTCATAGAAAACATTTTCTTCACTTTAAATTTCTCCCATTTGAAAAAAACAACTATTTTTCAGTTATAAAACCTGCTGCTTGTAAATGCAGCACTTTAAATGAGAGAAAATTTAAATAAAAACGTAGGGCCTGATTACAATGACGGTGGGGCAGCCACTGACAGCCCATTGGTGGTGGTCCCACAGCCATCGTAAGCATGTTTACGGCCCCCCTCATTAGGATAAGGGAAACACAAGGAGATGATGGACTGAGCCCTGAAACTTTTCAGACACTCACCCCGAGTCACAGATCTGGGTTGAATCCATCATCGTTCTTTAGCTCACTTCGCCACCCCAGTTTCGACACAGCTATATGCAAATCAGTCTTGACCCTTTAACTCATGGGAACAGTCCAGCCAGACCGGAAACAAGCATCCTGGGACCAGTTTCGGGCTAACAGTCCTCATCAGCCAGGCTAGCTTGAATCCAGTGGCAGAGTGAGCAAGGACGGGTGGCAGTCGGAGAGACTGACCGTCAAGGAGCCCATCGGACTGTCGGAGGGAACTCTGATTCCCAAAAAGGTGGTGGTGCCTGCCAGGCACCACACATAGGGATTATGATGTCCCTCCTCACCAGCCGTTTCATGGCGGTCAACCCGCCATGAAAAGGCTGGCTGACAGGGACATTGGGGCCCTGTAGCCTGACCCGGGCCACGTAGTGCAGGGATATCTGTTAAGTCTATTTTTTGTACTGAGGCATGTGCTGCAGCACCCGCCGCTATACAAAATATAGGCATTACAACCGCCATGCACAGTGCAAGGGTGCCTGTGTTGAGGGGAAGATTGTTTATGTGCAGGAAGGTTCGCCTTCCTGCACATAAACAATCTTTAAAAGCCATTTTGTAAGTTCTATGTGTACTGCTTAATGTAGCACACATAGAAGTTGCAAAACAGCATTTTTAAAAAATGGTTGTTTATGTTCAGGAAGGGGGACCTTCCTTGGTCAGTACCACCATTTTAATGATGACAACTCGACCAGCCAGCGATAGAGGGAGTTTGAGCCACCGCTCCAGTTGTAACTCTAGTTTACTTAACACTGGACTGTAGTGTAGGCGTATTATCTGCTTGGTCTCCCTGTGTATATGGTTTCCCAAGTATATATTCAACGGATGTTTCACACCATGCCAATGAGAATTTGCAGTCCATGCTCACCGTTGCAGTCGTTAAGGGACACTCTTCTGATTTACTCCAGTCAATTTGGAGCCAGATGCCCTTCTGGGTTACTTCTCTAATTATTGGCTACAGGTTCTCACCGGGGCGCGGGATGTAAAGCATAATGTCGTCCGCGTAAAGTGGTATCAGGAGTGGGCCAGTTTTAAATTGCAACCCCCTGTGATGGTGGCGTTCTTGTAAGCGCTGAATTAGGGGGTCAAGTGTGGTAATGAAACGCTTTGGTGATAGTGGGCATCCCTGTCTCGTGCCACTTGTTAATGAAAAGGGGTCAGACATGGTCCTGTTTAGTCAGATTCAAGCCGTAGGCTGTGTTTAGAGTAGTGTAATGAGTGCTATAAATCCCAATGGTATGCCCATCTTGCGCAATGTGGCTAGTAGGAACGGCCACTCCAGAGAATCAAATGCCTTTTCAGCTTCCAGTAGTGTGGTATCTGCGGGGACGTCGGGCAAAATCCTATGCAATACCCCAAATAGAGTGCGCAGGTTTAAGGCTGTTGATCCGTGCGGTATAAAACCCAATTGGGCCGGTGCGATTATTCGGCCGAGTAGGAGGGACAGTCTCGTTACTATCTTCTTTGCTACAACTTTGTTATCAAAGTTCAGTAAAAAGAGTGGCCTGTACGAGCCACACAACTGTGGATCCCTCCTAGGTTTAGGAATGTAGGTGGCAGAACTTTGTTCTCAAGTGCTTCCTGATAAACTTCAAGAAAGCACATGGCAAGAAGGGGCTTGTATGTTTTGTAGAAAAGGCCAGTATAACCATCTAAACCTGGTGCCTTCATACCATCCATTGATTCAATGGCGTTAGTTATTTCCACTGTTGTGACGGGTTCCGCCAGAAATTGCTGGTGTGCAGAAGTATTATGTTCTCTCAGCAGCATCATCTGTCACCTGGGTTCTGTCAATGCGTGTGTTTTTTTAATGCTTTGACAAGTCCACAATCAGCACCCGCCCACAAGATACAAATGAAACTTGCACCATGTTTTTAACCATAAAAACGTTTATCAAAGTCACAGTGCACCTGATCCCGTTCTTTTCTGTGGACTGGCACTCAAGCAGCTAACTGCAGCCACCATTCCACAAATGCAGCTCCAGCACAGACCACTCCTCCAACCACCTTTTTTCTTTGTGTGTGCCTCTGTGTACTAGCACAGATGTCCTCATGCAGCAGACCCTGGTTACATTATTAGCATAAGTGGGCTTTAGTGAAAAAGATTGGAAGATCTCAAATTTCCAGAATTTCTGAGAAAGGTATAATTGGCATTTGTCACTGTGCTTGTCAATGCTGATTCGATTCTTTAAAAAATGCTACAACAGTATCATAACAAGCATTGTGAATACAATCAGACTTGCATTTGTTTGAGTAAGAGCTTTAGGCATTGTAAATGGCAATTTGTTTTACCTATGGGTTATGGAGTGTATATATGTGGTGTGTAGCAGAATGATGTGGTTTGTAGTGGATTAGTTAGTTGTGGAATTGTGTGGTGTGGAATCATGTGGTGTTGAGTGAATTTGTGTAGTAGAATTATGTGGCATGGTGTGCTGTAGAATTATGTGGATAATATTTATGTTTTAGTGACTGTACTGGAATTATGTGGAGTGGGATTGTGTGTTTTGAAGTGTAATTATGTGTAATGGTATTGTGTGTTGAGGAGTGGTATGTAGTGAATTTTAATTATGTGGTGTGCTGTTGAATTGTGTAGCATGATGCAGAATTGTGTGGTGTTGATTGAATGGATGTGGTGTGTTGTGCAACTGTGTTGTTGTGTTGAATTATGTGGTTTGGCGTTCAATCATGTGGTGTGGATTGGAAATGTGTGTAGTTGAAACGTGTGGAGTGCAACTCTGTGGACCGCTTTGCCTTTTTGGTGATGAAAGAGATCAAAGAGGTAGGAGGTAAGCTCTAGATGCGTGTGAGTGGGTGTATTTAAAATAAGAAAATGTGCAATAAGTGTGTGTTTTTGGGTGAAAACGGGTGTTCAGGTAATTACGCATAATACATATTGTACAAACTTACTGTAAAAATAAACAAGCATTTGCAATGCAATCGGTCTTGCCTTTGGGACCTTATATGTATTTAGCTATGCAGCACATTAGCCTGGGTGCTGAAACATCTACTGTTCTCTAACATGGAGGGAAAGTATGCACCAAACTGCGTGACACACCAGGTATGGAAACAAATGGAGAGAAATATTGCCTTTCAGCAGGAAATGGTATAGTCCAAAGATCTGTCTTTAATATCATCATCATCATACTTTATTCGATAAAAATTTCATCATAAAAGTATACAATACAGTACAATAAGAAAAACAAGAAATCACCGTAAAACAACTAACAGCGGAGTTAATGGTGCCTATCGGAGGCCCCATAACCTTTAGATTAAACACTGGACAACTTAATTCTCCTCATACGTGTCATCCAGGCACTACCCAGGAATTTTGCTACACCACATACCATAGCTAATGAGGACGTATCAGTACAGAGGACCCACAGGGCCATTATATGACATCTTAAACCCAGCCCCTGGCAGAGGGGTTTTAACCATATCCTCCTGGCAACCCTGTAGGCGGGACAAGCAAAGAAAAAGTGACCCAAAGACTCTTTTGGGGCTGCACAACCCGGGCAAGCCTTTGATGTACCTCTCTGGATATTCCACCCAGCCGTAAAATCATACACTGGAAGGATCCCAAACCTGACCTTTTGATAGAGTGATCTATCTAAGGGTTTCTCAATAAAATCAAGAAGCGGTTCAAATTTCCTGGACCATTTAAACTCCAGGAATCGCTCAGTAAGAGAACCCCTTACACCTCTACAAATGGCCTCCGTCTGGATCCAGTCCCAGTACATCTTCTTAATGACTTGCTTGGGTGGGGGAGATTGACTCTTCCAGGAATTGCTCAAGCCCAGTTGCACAACCAACTGCTTCAAGTTACTCAGCCACTTAATTTTATTGCCTTTATCAATCAAAATTAGCTCATCTAGGGCGGCAGCATATTTGTTAAGCTCCCCGGTCCTTCTCAATCGCACCCAAAAGAGCAAGGGACGGAGGTGCACTAAGTCGTTTAGGGGGCGCCTGCCCATGTCAAGATGAAGGGGGGTTAGCGGAGTGGAAACAGGAAGAGCCACCAGATCTCGCAAAAACTTATTTTCTGAAGTGATTAATTCAGGTATGCTTTCAAACCCCCAAAGTTCAGATCCATAAAGGGCAGAGGGTAGGACTTGACCCTCATATATTGCAAGCATTGGAGCCACAGGTTTACTCAATGACTCCCGATGTTCTCTCAGGACCATCCCAGAAACTCTTTTAAAATTTAGCGACAATTTGGCCAGATGGTCTTTCCAGCTCATCCGGCTATTTAACCTGACACCCAGATAGTCAAAGGAGTCCACCAACTCCAGAGCCTCGCCGTTAAGCGAGAGATTATTCCTAAATCTCTTAGAGGGTGCAAGGGCCATAAGCTTAGTTTTAGAGGTATTGATGGTAAGCCCTCTGTCACTACAGAACGCACTAAAGTGATGCAAGAGCTTCTGGAGGCCTGCTGGGGATTTGGAGATCAGAATGGTGTCGTCTGCAAAGAGTAGGGTAGGTGTTTTTTCCCCTGCCAGGGATGGAGCGTCAGCCGATACCTCTCTTAGATGGTCCACCACCCCATTCACAAAAAGAGAGAAAAGGGTAGGCGCCATGACACATCCCTGGCGAACTCCCCTCCTCACAGGCACCCTCTCAGTCAGTTGTCCCTGAGAGCCCCATCTGATCCTCGCATAGTTCCCCTCATGGAGCTTAACAATGAAGTCCAGAAGTGGACCAGGGAAGCCCATCTTCCTCAAAACATCCCATAGCCTTGATCGGGGGACCAGGTCAAACGCCATCCTGAGGTCTATGAAAGCCAGGTAGAGACTACCCTTATTGATGGTCACAGACTTCCAATAGATCGCAAAAAAGTGGAAGACCTGGTCCATCGTGCCCACCCTTTGGCGAAAGCCGGCTTGCAAGTGAGAAAGAATATGCTCCTCTTCCATCCAGGCACCCACCCGCATGATGATGACCCTACCAACCACTTTCTGGATTACATCGATCAAACTGATCGGTCTGTAATTGGCAGAGTCATCTCTAGCACCCTTTTTAAACACAGTTATAACCTCAGCACCCTTCCATGAATCAGGGACTGGATGTCCCCTAGAGATCATATTCATTATCTGGGCAATGAGTTTGCCCCAGACCGCGGGTTCCTCCAAAAGGAGGTCCCCTGGAATACCATCAGGGCCAGCAGCCTTCCTCGGGGTAAGGTGTCTAATAGCCACCATTACCTCAGAAGCCAAAAATGGGTCTTCGAGCAATGGTATAGGGGAGGCCTTTCTATCTGTCTCAGGGTAAGAGGAGCAGGTCGTATCCTGTACGTCATACAAGGCGGAAAAGTGGGAATGCCATTGAAGAATAGTTATGTGATTAACTAAAACTGGCTTGGTACGCTGCCTTGCATTATTAATCAATTTCCAAAACAAAAAGGCGTTCCTTTTACTAGAAGCACATTTGAGGTCCTGCCAATGATGTTCCTCCCAATCTCTTTTGGCCCGGGCCATTTCCTTCACATACTCCTTCCTCACTGAGCTAACTAGAGGTTGGTTTTTATTTCGCAAGGCAACAGTTAACTCCTTCCTTATTGCCTTGCACTGAGCGGAGTACCAAGGATTACTAGGTTTGGGCAATATATTGTTCAATCTGCCACAATTACCCTGTGATATGAAGTATTTACCTACTTCCACAATGGCGTTTTTGTAGACCAAGGCAAGGGATGTCACCAGGGTACTATCTAAAGCCGAATCAAGACCCACCAACTCCGTCGTCATCTCTTCAATGTGCACCCTGATCCTTGCCAGGTTCTCAGTCTGCAGGTGAACCTTATCCCATTTCAACCTGCGATTACCATTATAAGGGATCACTTCTTTGGTTAACCTCAGAGGGGCACTTCTCGAGCCACCATTACAATTGGCCCACCGTATCATCATACATAGAGGGTTGTGATCACTATCCTGTGAGGGAACCACCTCCATGTCTATTAAATCTCGCCAGAGTGTAACATCCAGTAGAATATAATCAGTTCTGGAAGGTCCGGTTAGTCTATTAAAAGTCATAGTACCGTCTTGGTCAGAGGGTGACCTGCCATTTAAAGCTCTTAAATTATATTCCACCGTAAGGGCATTTATCTGGATTGCCTTGGAAGACCATTTCTTAATCGGGGCTAATGACAAGGGAGGGATAGACCATCTGGAATCCTCATCTTCCGTGCCCAGGGGATCATCACCACTAAGAGGTTCAAAAGTACAATTAAAATCCCCACCCACAAAAAGTTTAGAAGTAGGGGGGCAGTTGGCCAAAGCCTGTTCTAAAAGTGTGAAGGTAGATGGAATATTGTCACCCGGGGACCCTCTAGAGTAGATGTTAAATAGGTCAATCCTACTATCCTTCTTACAGCCTGCAAATGAAAGATGTTGGATATCTCTGGAGGCTGATTCGTGTGTAAAAACCACCCAATTTAGTTCTATTTTTATCCAAACATGTAAACCACCTGCAGGTCTGCCCTTCCCGCAACTATAAGCGGGCTGCCAAAAAGTTGCGTAGCCAGATTTATGTACAGGGGACATACACCATGTTTCTTGGAACAAACAAACATCAAACTTTTCAATAAAGTTGTTCCATTCCGGGAGCTCTATCTTTTTTTTTAATCCGGCCACATTCCATGAGACCAAATGAATGACCTCCTTGTCACCAGTATTCCCAACCAAACTGACCCCCTCGATACCTACCAACCCACTAGAAACAGGGTCGATGGTAACTGCGAGTGGAGTTGGTGGGTTTAGAAGTTGATAGCCATCTACTCTGGACCCTATTGGCGAGTCGTGAGTGAGAGCTTGGGCACTAACGGAGGCGAAACTGGGATAAGGCAGTGCAACCTTGTTTACACTATCAGAACCCATGACCACTCCAGAAACCTCTGGGCTAATTCCCTCTAAACTAGCTGCACCTGAACAGCCCGAAGAGCCCGGCAAGTACTGTAAACTTCAATCGCACTCGTCCATACCGGAAAACACTTCGAACCTATTCCCTGTCTCCAGGCTGATGGAGGGTCTTGAATGATCCAATCTTCGGATGATTGTACTATTGGATCTAGGTGGAACAATGTTCCACCCCTGGGAATCTAATGCTGAATGGCCAGTGAAAGGTCCCGGGGGAAGAAGTGGGTAAAAAGGAACATGATCACTTGTGTTGGGTGGTGGAAATACCAATGATCTAGGATAAAAATATGTAAGAGCTCCCGGGTTAATGCAGTTAATAAAATAGCCCATTGGGCAATTTAATATATGAATAACTGCAACTGGATCTCTAAAGTTGATCACCACTATATCCCCCTTAATATCTTTGGGTCTACCTCCAAGCCAGGGGAGACGCCTAACATGGAGTATCTCACCATTGATACCCTTGTCAATCGGTCTATATTTACTTAACCAAATGGATGGTTTTATTTTTCAACTGGGTAAAACTTTCCCTCTTATTAGCAGCCAATATGGGCACACCCGTCAGAACAACCACCAGGAGAACAGCTTCTGGGGGTAGTTCTACCTGCGGCCCAAGATTCCCCAGAGCCCCTTTGTGGCTATTACTCCCCCTCACCTCCCGAATATTCCCTAGAGGTGCTAATGGATTCCCCCCGCAGAGTCACTAACAGGATTTGCAACCACTGTTTTATCAACAGTGGGAGGCACCTGTCTGTGGTGATTTGGCTCTCTCAAGTTCGATGACTGAGGGGTAGCTACACTAGATTGGAGGATGTCCTTAGGAGGATTAATAGTAGAAAGGGAACTAGAAGGGGAGGGAGGGACGGCCCTATATGGCTGAACTTTAGCCGGGTTACCCTTACTTGTTAGTATAGATTCAATGTCCAACAATCTCTGCTCCACCCTCGTCAAGGTCTCAATAATAGGGGAAATGAGGGAACTAACCATGACTCTCAACGAGTCTAAAAAGGTGGGACAGAGTGCCGCCTGCTGCGGCGGTTCAACAGAATTAGATGAAGCCTCAAGACCGTTAACAATTGAATCAACGCCAACAGGGGCAATAGAGGTGGCCGATTCAGGCAGACTATCGAGAGTGACCGCTAACACTGGGTTGGTAGTGGTCATTGTATGTTTCCCAAACTCAGAGTAACTTGACTTGGGTTTAACCTTGCTCACCCCCCCTTTACGTCTTATTTTCCGTGGTGGAGGGCCATGGACCTTACCCAATTCTGTATTATTAGGTTTCTTCCTGGCCACTTTGCCACGGCAAGAAAACTGTTTTATGGGATCTACATGTACACTAATCAAGGTGGGGGAGGGGTTTCAGTCGGGACACAGATTGAGGAAGGACGATCCCGCGACACGGGAGGCGTATTCTCCCGTACAAAAGGGTCATCATTACCGGTCAAGCTACCTCCAACCCTGGGGGAAGCGTGGGTGACATAGTCATGTGAAACCCTTAATTTTAGGTTTTCAACTGAGCGACGACGCTCAGTCCGACGATCAGCCATTTGCATTTCCCTGTCGTCATCCGACTGAACCCTTTTAAAATAGTTATCCAGGCAACCATTTAACAGCCCACCCGACTTTATCCCACTACCTACATCATGACCTGACGCCATAGGAACACAGTTCAACTGCCACAAATGGAACAGAAAAATAAACACTATATAACCGGGCCCCGCCCAGCCTCACTCAGCCTCTGCGGGCCTTAGAGGGCCCACCCTTTGCCCAGGCTTCGCCCCGGACGCGTCCCGCGTACGCGTTATGGTGGGAGTAGTTATGGTGGAAATGAAGGGAGGGGCCGGGAAGAGTCACCAGCTGCGGCCAATGTCCAGCAAGCAGAGGGGCCGCTGGTACTCGCAGTCCCGGGTAAGCTCTTACGCTATCCTCAGAGCTCCCGCACCTTATTTCCGCACAACAGTCACCTCCGGTGGAAGAAAGGTCCTGCACACAGCCCACCAGCCAAAGTCTGTCCCCTCAGGCTCTCTTATTCCAATTAGTCCCAGATATCTCCCTGGGTGTCTCCCCCCATTCCTCCGTACCTGGATTTATTTCCTCCTCTTCCCAGAGACTCCTTGTCCTGTTTTTTCCTGTCTCCCGCTATAATGGGCCGCCCGACCGCCGTCCTCTAACCAGCTCTGGATACCACACCGGCTGCCTCCAGAAGACCAGACCGCCGCAGCATCAGGAAGCACCGGCTCAGAATCGCTCAGAATCGAGCGGGCACCTCCATTAATTCCTCCGACAGTGGTGTTCGATGTCCGGCAACCTCAGTTCCTGAATCCTCGGCACTCTTCACAACCTGCTTCAGGGGTCAGAGAGTCTCAGAGAGTCTCACGTCCTGCCGCCGTCCTCGGCAAATAGCCCAGCATGGATCACCTTGAGGAGGGGAGGCCAGAAAAACAGTTGTTGTTCGGGTTGAAAGTCTGTCTTTAATATAAAATCAGGGCCTTTGGTGGTCATATCACTGAAAATACAAGATTTGAAAAAGATATTATTGTCAAGGGGAGCTCGTGGAAGACAATTTCTATGGACTGAAATCGAGAGAATGCTAAAGTGATTCTGGTATTTTACTGACCTCTGCTGGTCGTTTTCTATCAAGAAAGTTAAATAGAAGCAGTTCCCAGAACATTTTAAAAAGAAAGCCCCTCAGCAGAAAGCAATTATGGTATTTTACTGACCTCTACTGCTCGTTTTCTATCAAGACAGTTAAATAGAGGCAGTTGAACAAGCAGAAAGCAATTCTGGTATTTTAGTGACCTTTACTGGTCGTTTTCTATCAAGACAGTTAAATAGAGGCAGTTGAACAGAAAGAAGTCCCTATGGGGAAGCAGACAAGTCCTAGGGCTGACCTCCAGAGCCCACAAAGTACATACGCATATAAGTATATACTAAAGTATATACAAGAGGTCTCGAATGCTAGACCTAATAAGGAAGACAGTGAGTGCATCACTAATGAGGAGGAAATAAAGCAAAGGGTGCGCTGTCCACTCGGAACCTAAACGATGTGGCGGTGTGTCCTCTTCGGTTCTGCTTGGCAACTCAGCGTGACTGTGCGAAAGGGAATATGCAACGAGGAAAACCAAACAATGCCACTTTCCATAGTGAAGACTTAACGGCAGAAGGTCTTAGATGAGAGTAGTGCCATACATGCAGCGATACTTGCCATCCTGGTTCAGCCCACCCCACGGAGGCTGAGAAGGGGGGAGTCATGTTTAAAGCCTCCCATGACAATGGGGGCTTTTTGACTTTTTGGGGACCCGGGGGTATTTGGAGCGCTTTACATAAACACTGTTACATAACACTAGGTCACAATCATTTTTTTTCTTTTAGGCATGAGTAGATTAAGTGATTTCCAGGATGTGAGATTAGATAATGCTGAGACTTGAGCCTGGTGTTGGATACTTGAGCCTGGTGTTGGAAACTCTGGCCTTAATGCCACGTTCTAAAACTGAGACATGGATGTTTTTACCCTGTCCCAAAGGAAAAGACTAAACTGCAGTATTTTTGGCAGTTCTTTATACTGCTTACAAAAAAATGTCCAACACAAGATTTTCACAATTCCCCTTTAGTATCTTTTGCCTCACTGAAAATCCCAATGGAAACAATTCTAGGGCAAGTGAAGCCCTTTAAATCACAATGGAACACACAATAGACTGAAACCATCTGATTTTTATGCAAGGTACAGGAAAAGTAACTTCGAGCATCCATCTTGGAAGACCGATTCTGCGGTCTGTAATGCAGGAAACAAAAGCCTCCATAATACTTATGGGTCCGATATAACTGCTCGCCTAGCTCAAAGTTCAAGGATGTTTGTAAAGCACACAAAACAGAAACAATCACCCAGCAAACGTGAACAACTGTAACACCTACTACAAGCCACTATTTGATTATAACAAATTTCCAGCTTCCTCGTCATGTCGTTAACAGGGCCTGGGGGGCAAAGGGAGGAGGAGGCAACTGCAGCCCATGAGAGGCAGTGAAGAGCAGCTGTTCAGAATACAAACAAGCTTCGAGGGGCAGCAGTTGTTGTTGTGGGAACGGCACAGGAGATTAAGTGAACTGGGAGCAGCAACAAGGGCAGAACCACAGACAAAGGAGAGCACTGAAGGAAAACATATGACCCATAGAGAAAGGATTCCTGTAGCAGGAGCAGTCTCCAGGGTGGACTAACACAGCCCAAAGGTGGGACAAATGTATGATATTGACCAACAAAAACAAAGGAATTTTTAAAGGCCGACAAAAGAACCAATGGAAAGCTCTGGGCATGTTTAAAGCCTGTAGACTGACTACCACATGTCTCAAAGACAGCGCATGCTCTGCCTAGGCGAGGCCCAAAAATTACTTCTGTGTTTAAGGAATAGTGACACCAAAATTGTTAGTACTTTCTTTAGGAGAATGTTCCACTTTTATTGTAATTGAATGGCCGCAGGTGCAATCCTTAAGAAAAGGCACAATTACAATAGGACTATTTTTTTCAGAGATGTAAACAAGGCAATTACATGGAGACAACATCAGTCTGAATTCAAGAAGATCAATTAATCTGATTTACTCCCGCTTACCAAGGAGCACAATGCAGTCTTTGAGAGAAGACCCATAATGTGATGCATCCCAGATCCCTGTTACAGAGGGCCCGATATATATTTTGCAAAACAATGTGGCCTTGTGGCATCATTGCAGAACTGGACCAATGCGTAAAAAGCTTGGGGGCAGAATTACAAGCCCCTTGCGACACTTTTGCGCTGTAGTTGCATCACATTTGTGACGTACGGCGGCATAAAAAATGCGGTAAATTTACAACGTGACGCATCTATGGAGAGTCACGTCACTTTGTAAAGCCCTGCGTGACATTATACCTGCGTCAGGTATAATGTATGCAGAGTGGACATTCCCACGCAGGAAAGCCTCCTAAAAGTGATGCAGTTAAAGCTACAAGATTTCACTGCGTGACTTTTAGGATGCCACTGTGTCAAAACCTTACGCCTGCTTCAAGCAGGCGTAAGTAGTGACGCACTGTATTGGGAATAGGCCGCAACACGCATTGCTGGAGTTACGTCGTGCCTGCGACACGACTCCAGCAATGCGTGACTTTTCCATCAACAGATGCGTCAGAATTTCTGACGCATCTGTCAATCCTTGCACCATAGTGCGCCTTATTGTAAATACGGTGCATCTATGGTGGCGCAAGGGTTTTTCACTCAGGAGCAGGGAAACTGACGCATCTATACAGATGCAACAGTTTCTTATAAATCTGCCCCTTGGAGTCTACAATACACTGAAAACTGCCCACAAAACGATATATTCTGAGCAGGTCTGAATGAAGCATCATATGAAATATTAGTATTCACCTACTCGCCCACAAGACAATTACAGTAAAAAGGAAATAAGTGGCCTTATAAAAACTTTATGAGAGCAAATTAGTGGCCTCACACCACAACTGTACCATGAACTACAAACAATCAACAAGCATTTGTAATGCAATAGGTCTCCCATTTACAAGAGTTTGAGCTATTGGAATTATAAATGACAATGCCTTTTATTTATGTGTTGTTTTTAAAACAGATAAATAAAAGGCATTGTCATTTACAGTGCCAATAGCTTAAAGGGGCACCATCACAAATCATCAATGTTTCGCTGCCACCAACGAACACCTGTCGGCACTGCCCTTTTTGACCCCTAGGGGCTATAGTAAGCAGAATAAAGTACACTTTCAAAACATTTTGGAGAGTTCACATCTGAGAAATGAGTTGTTTCTCTCAGTCGTATTCTTCCTCATCATAGTCCTTATTTTGAGATAGTTTACAGTTCCAAGGAAGATAAATAAGGTGTTAAAATTAAAAAAACATCTGAAGTGACTGGCCCGCCCCAATTTGTGGGTTCTACAAGAGGCCGCCACCATCTCAAAGGCCTCCTCAGGACATCAATGTCTCTGAACATTGATTGGTTGGTGGCGTCTGACGTGTGTACTGTTATGAGGAGAAATAGGACTACAAAACTAAGTATATATGAAGGTATTAGAGTATGCTAAATGTGTCATCAACAGTAAGAAAATTACCAATTGGTTATAGATCATAGCTAAGAACTGGTGGGGTGGCAAATCCATAATGTAATAGGCTGCTTTAAATATATAAACTTTTTCTTTTCTCTTTTTTTATTTGAGAAAACACACTCAAATCTAAGATAGAGTTGATATGTTATGCATTCAAAATATTTTTTTAATTTCCAAACCACATTAAGTACTTGGGTAGGGGAGTCCTTAAGGACATCCCTTATTTGATAAGACACCTGGTGTAAGTCTGTCACAGGGTGATAAGTAAAGCCCTTCGAACGCCCCCTTCGCTGACCATTTGCCTAAATGGAGGCTGCTGCCCTTCTCTGCCCTGCTGAACAGGATGTCCTATGCCCAGTGACGCGAGGGTGGCTGCGAGACCGTGGGAGACCTTTGCTGTAATTATATATTTATCACCTTTGAGCAGTGCTTAATTTGAGCTGGTGACTTCCGATGCTCAGCACCGGCACTTAATCATCAACATCATCAACTTAATCATCAAAATCATCAACATCATCAACTCCGGTGCTTTTCATGAGCAGCAGTTAAGGATACATTAATTTATGGTAGCCACAGGCCGATTAAGTGATTTTCCCAGAATCACAGGATGTTGAGCCAAGTCTGCAACCTGGTTCCTCACCTACAAGGTCGGCAGCTCTGGCCATTACACCACATCCTCTCCCCACTTTCATAGTTAGTAGTTGGTTCGGTTTTAACTGGTGCTAACAGGAGAAAGAGCCCTGTCACTTATTGTTTTGCAAATTAACCACCGCGGGGGCAATTTTGGATGGGACCAGGACAATTCCTGCAGTACGTAAGACTGGCTCATGTGGTCTGCCAGATGTGGACGTTGTGCGTTCCTTCATCTGACTGATCTGGAAGGATGCAAACGATTGATCACCTATATAAACAGGGCCCTGCTAGAGGATAAGGGAGGCACAACAGCAAACCAGAAAGACAGATGGTAGGCCGCCTGCCCAGCAGCACTGGCAGTGCAAGACTGGACGAAGGCTAGCGCAGAGTGCAGTCGATATCTCCCAATATGACCTGGATTGACCCTACCAGGTCGGTGGCATGCGGAAGGTGTGGGCTGCATGCACCACGTTTCTTGCTCATGACAAGGACATGTCCTTTTGTGGCGGGTTTTGGGGGAGCTGTTATGTTAGAACTGTCCGGCAGTCAGACTGGAGGGGTCAGTTACGCTGTGCCTCCTTGGTATCCTAAGGGAATGGAGGTGCAGGAAAACGAGGAAACACATGATGGCACTTGGCTAAGTGTTGGCTAGACGCAGGATTGAGGTATATTGGGCAGCACCAAAAGCCCCTCAGGTCCTGTGTGGAAAAAAGGCATATTGGAATGGGCAGTCGCAGATACTCACCGTATGAGGTTAGTGAGGTGTGGTGATCGGGTGGAGGAAAACCTCACGGATTGGGCTAGTTGATGAATAAGATTATGGACCAACATGACAATGTAATTCTCCATGAGTCCACTAATTAAAGTGTGGGTACCAGGGAAGGGCAAGCAGTGCAGGTGTTCACAAATGCACTAAATAGTACATTAGTGATGTATTGTACCTGTGTACACTATCAAGATGGTTGCAATCACATTGTTAATGTGTTGTATTCTACAAAACACAATAAAAATAGTTTTTAAAATGACACATTATATACATAACAATCTTTGTTGTGTGGAAATGCGAAATTGTGCCTACACAGCAAAACAAGCATAGACAAAGCAAGGCCATTAGGTCTGTCTGATGTTAGGTGTGTTCTGTTACTTTTAGCCACTTCAATGACAGACATTGCACTTACTTAACCTAATGTAAGAGTGCATCAGTGGGCCTCCTATTGGGTGCCAATGGTCTCACATGGTGCATGCATTAGGGGGCCTAGTATGTTTTATAAGTAACACCCAGGGAATGTATCAACCAGCCTAAGAATTTGTGTCATTGGCCCTACAAGAGCCGTACGAGGACCTAAAATGTAAGTGGTCCCACACAGAGCAAGCATTAGTGGGATTTATGATGGGTGTCAGCACCTCCACCAGTAGACCTAGTATGGAGCATCAGTGGACTACAAAGTGCATGCACCAACAGCTCCACACATGAATGCTTGAAAAGCCTTTAGTAAGGGGGCATCAGTGGCCCCATACAGTTCATATATCAATAGTTTTTTAATTAAGCAGCATAATGGTGCCCTTTTATAGGCCTTGGCTAAAGACCTTTTGTGGACAATACCTATACATAGAGTGGGCTTTAGCTCAGCCCATCGCTTATCATTGGTTGGCTTTCTTGTCTATCTCATTTGCTTGCTTCTTATTCAATGGCTTTCCTCCCTCATCTATGTTTGTCCTTGGCTTGGAGCTTTGCTTCTTCATCATCCTTGTTTCATCAAATCACGGATTACAATTGAGGACTAGGCTTTTCTTTTTGTTTCAGCATTCCATTGGAGTCCAGGTGTTTTCTCTCTCTACTTTATGTGTGTTTCTTTTTATATCATAAGCCCCAATGCTTTCCATGTTGCTTCCTGCCACCAGTGTATTAATTGTTTCTATTCCCTTTGGGCTCTTGACTAGGCCTGGGCAGAATTTAGATTATACCGCAGTAATTGGAGTCATTTTGGTCATTCTGCCCTACTGTTTGATGAGGATTTACCGATAATTGCGTGGGGGGGGAATCCTAAAGAGTTATCACATTTGGCGAGCGAAAACTACTTGTGTTCTCATGCGCTTAGGTCTGTTTCATATCCAAAATCCATAATCACATCCATTTTGGACACAAGTGTGCATCTTGCACTAAAAAAATATCGCTAAATGCCAATAGTAAGTTAGAGGAAAATCCAACCTCAAAAGCACATTTAAAAGAGCATGAGCAGTTGCCCGCTATTCCTTTTTAGGTCTCGCCTGAGCCAGCGCATGCGCTGCTTGGCGAGACATTTAGTAAGTGGCATTTCAAAGTGCTTCCAAAGGCTTTTGCTGGCCACCAGCTTGCGGTTACGCGCACAATGACAAGCAGAGGCGCCATATGGCTTTCCTCTCTCGTCATGGTGCGTGCACATTGCACACCACTCGCCAGCCTACTTTCACTTTTCCCATCGCGCACCACTCGCGTCCACTTTTTGCTCGCGCTTCTTGTTTAACTTTAAGCGCAAGGCGCGTGAGGCACGCGAGGCGCGCGCACTTGTGTTTAACTTGTTTACATTTGATTTTCAGCATGAACCCATACATTATAACAGTTCACACCATCCCAAAAGAGAATATTTATTTGCATTTTCTTGCAGTGTTGTAGAGTCTGTTCTCTTGTTTATAATATTAGCCGGCTCTAATGTATACAGTTTAAGCTTTCTAATATTGGCAGTTACCTGTGGGGTGAGACAATTGTGCTCGCTACGTGTACATTTGATGTTGATCAGTTGTTGGCACTTACTGCCATCCTCTGAGGTGCCTCATATCATCGTATTAAGTATTCAATGTGGTTTATATTTAGTCACTATCAACCAAGTTATCCTTGCTTACAGTTATTCCGTTTCTAGAAGGTAAACACATGATGCAAAAAAAATAGGCTTAGGTTTTAAAATGAACTGTTCTCTCATACTCGGTCCCCATGGAACTGCTGACTTGGTTGTGCTCAAAACTTCCCAGCTACATGGAAGGAAGTGTTCCTCACTTATAGCTCTTTACAGCACTGATGTACATCCCCCGTTGTCCCTCTATCAAGCCACTTGTCTGAATAATCTCAGACGTAAAGTGGAACAACGATCCGTTTCTTCCCCAAAAGTTAACTCCATTTAAGTTTCTGGAGCTGGGACTCTGCCTCAGATTCCCTCTTGTCATTTTTCTCCCATACCTGCCCTTCCCTTCTCCACTTCCTATTTCTGGTTTTCTCCTCTCCCTCCCCATTGGCCTCGGAAGCTCACCTTTACTTCCAAACCTCCTACATACCTTTCATAATGTGGAAATATGAATTTTTATGGTCAATTGTGTCCCCTATCTTAGACCCCAACGGCTCCATGTACATGCTATAAGTACATGTATGTTCCCTCCATTTCCAGCTATAAAGACGCAAATACATGTGCGTCCAACGTCAACATGCCCTCTTTCAGATCCGCCATGAATGGGTCGAATATTCCATTCCTAAGTATGAAAGGCCACCGACTTTATATGGTCCACTTTTCTAGTTTTGTAGTTCAGGCGAGTAGGCCCTGAATTCTGCCATCAAGCCTTTTTCTCTTCTGCCTCTGAAATGCTCCAGCTTGGACCTGCATCCGTGTCCATGAACTTTGTCTTACTCCCTGCGCGGCTAACGGTGCCTGACGCGGCCTGTTGCCTGCCAAAAAAACTGTATGCAGCCTTCAAGTTATCTGCTCCGCTCCTCATCCAATGCATTCCTGTCTAGTAGTTTAGGTAAACATCCTTCCAGCTACCGAGCAAAGGGCCCGGCCTCGCTGTCTTTTTGCAAGTAATTCATAGCCCTATGGAAGATTCCTGCCCCCCTCGCATCGCATGTAGACACATAGACGCTTGTACACGCACTAACAGTCAGTATAGAATAGGATCTGTCCGAGAAGACCTTTCCTTACAGATAATATGGTTCCTTAAACACAAGATATTAGATATGATTTAGGACTAGGTTGTCCTGACACCCCAGACTTCTGTCTCCATATGTAGAGCTAAATGCCAATTCCCCTTCACCCTCTAGTTGCACGTCAATCACACGTCATGCGGCTGCGCGCGCATCTCTGCCAAATATTTCTGCTGACACTGCAGGATTCTCTTATGGATCCACCCACTTGTGACATCATTTTAAATGACGTTTCTAGTACACGCCTGTATTACGCCTATTTTTCATTACGTATGTATATTCTTATCTGTATTATCAGCTGTTACGCCTCCTGCATCTGTCCTAATGCAATGCTTTTCATATAAATATTGTTACTTGTCAATAATGTATTGCTGATCCCTTCCTGAACCTTCGTGGTGATGGAATATGGTTGCCTAGTTCGAACTACAATTCCTTTGTAAGGAATAAAGCCCTTTTCAGAACCTCTAATACCACGGATTCTGCCTCTTATTTTGACTGAGTTATTCTTACTAGACTTTACCGCATAAAAAATAGTACAGGTAATTTAAATATTTACCACATAAATTGGCGCCCGAACAGGGACACTTTCTCATCTCACGCGCCGGAGGTGCGTTGCAGGCCCGGTCTCCTGCCACAGCCGGACGGACAACAACGCGTACCCGCAGGATTTCCTGTATCTCCCTCCGACCAAGCGGGGGTGACTGAGGCTGCGATCAACACCCAGACGAGGCGGTGAGAAGTGCGAAGTATCCCGACCAGAGCCTAGCTGAGAGAGCAAGATCCGAGGTATACAGAGGCCCACCAGGTTCCGAAGTTCCGAGTCGAGTCGAGTCCAGTTCGGTCCAGTTCAGTTCAGTTCCGAGGCCTTCCGTTCCGTGCTACCCGGTGAGTACCGTTGCTGGGGAGGCAGTTAGACGTGCACATTAATTTGTGCCAGTCCTGACGGGTTTGGGTACACAGATCCGGTCTGCACTGTTTTAGCAGTGTATCTGTACTGTTTAGCAGTATATCCAGTATGTTCATGTATATAATTCAGTATTATCTAGTATTAGGATTATGTCAGTAACTAGTTTTCTTCTAAATTATCATTGTTTGTTAAAAATTAAATGTTAAATGTTAAATGTTTTACTGTGTCCAAAAATTGTGGTATGAATGAGTGTTCAATATTGTGTTTATCGTATTAATTGTGTTCAAGTCCAGTTCAAGTAAGAACCAAGTAACAAGGTTTAAAGATGCCGTTCTTTTCAAAATTAAGACAGATCAAAACTAGAAAAGGAGTACTCGAAGAAGCTGTTCCCATTCCACCTAGGGACACTCCAGGGTATTTTATGTATCATAAACATGGCCTAGATGCCGTATTATATCTTGACTTATGGGTGGACTACACCAAGGATCTAGCAGAAAGTCAGAGGTGGCCCGCAGCTGGGACATGGGATGCAGATTGCATCATGAGAGTAGAAGAAGAATTATGGAAAAAGAAAGCTAGACAGTCACAGAAAGATGCTATTGAGTTATGGCGTAAGGAATCGCATAGGCGTACAGAGAAAGTGCTCAGACTGAAAGAGAAAAGTAGGGAGAACTCAAATAGAGCCCGAGAAAACGTATTAGTTGAGGAAGGTATCCGAGTAAAAACAGAACAAGTAGACAGACAACGAAACACTCTTATGAATGGTATGTATCCTCTTTTGGCCGAAGGTTTACCTAAGGCCACCCCGGAAATACCGAAAGATTTGCCACCTCCATTACTCCCGACTAAAGCACATCCCAAGACCGCAAAAGATATTTTCCTTTCCTCTTATTTAGACGATGTAGCTCCAGAATATGTTAATGGTCCACCACACACGCCACCTGTTGATGGTGCTCAACGCCGAGATCATCCGCCCCCACATCCGCAACAACAAACTCCTCCGCACGATCCCACAGGTCCATCTGTTTCCACCGCTTTTCCTGCATTCACAGTCTCTACCTTACACCCCACAAATCCTTTTGTGCCTAGCACCTCAGAAGGTGCGACAGCAATTTTTGCTACGCCACCATCAAGAAGCAAATCGTCTCTTAGAGATTTAGCAAACCAACGTACACCCCAAATAGCAACATCCGACATGTTTAAGGAACATCTTGTAGATTGTAGATATGATCCAGTGCCCGGTAAAAATGATAGAATGCTGCTATCATCACTACGTATACGACGAGCCTCACTATATTTAACGACGCTACCAGGAATGATTAAACATTTAGACAATATATATCGCTTTGTCCAAACAGGGCAAGGCCCCAAAAGTATTGACGAAGCCATGGAATACCAGAAAGCGGATATACAGAGACAACTGTTACGTTTCTTCATAAACTGCGTGATCAGAGACAGAGATAGGTCTGAGGTAGACCAGGAGGAAATGCAAGTACTTACCCGATGGGGTCAGAACATATCAGAGGGAAAACATGATAAACAGACATGCATAGTAGTTATGTGCCGAAAGATCCGCAAAGAAGTAGAACGAATACATAAAGCCAGATTAGAGGCAGACAAAACTGAGTCAGAGGGAGAGGAGGAGGAAGAATCAGAAATGCCCACAGGACAATTAGAAACGATAGCCTATGTAGGTAGGGGAAGACCTTGTAACAATACCAGATACTTTAATAACCCGATACGCCCGATACGTCCAGAATGTAACGGACATTTTCAAGCCCCTATGTTAAATATGAAGTCCCCTGAACACTTATTCCAGGCTGCTGATAAATTACTCCGAGACCAAAGGGGGTATCATATGCTCGATTCTATGGATGAACAAGAATTAGCCAGGTCAGCAGTACAATGGGCTGACAGTCCTGAAGAATACAGTGATGATGTGTTGGCACACACGTTTTTGAATCTTACCCCAGACGAACAGCGTTTAGCTGGTATATACATGATACAACATCTGGTTATATTATATAGAAGCCAACACTCTGATCCCGGTCCCCTGCCTGATATACTGATAGAATTACTCACGAATAAATGGAGAGGTTCAGGTACTGATTTAATTAAAGAAATTCTAGAATATCGACACCAGTACATTGTCTTCGTATGCCCAGAACATGTTTCAGTTCCCCCCAAGTTGAAGAGAAAAACGTATCACATAGACAGACAGAATCCCTTACGCGAAGTGCACCCAGTCAGAGGTGAGGACAATATTTTTAAACGCGTGTTTGTGTACGCGCCCATAACTAAAATTGAATTATTAGAGATGAAGAAAGTAGTACCTAGCCATGACAAAGACCCAGCAGGTTTCCACCGTGAGATAAAAGACATGTTACTCATGGGAGAGTATACTTACCCGGACCTTATGAAAATATTAAAAGTCCTATTACCCGCCGGTATTTACGAGAAACTCAAAGAAAAGGAATGGGAGGTGGGAGACCAAAAGATAGATTGGACAGTATTAGAAAACGAAGAAAAGGCCCGAGCTGCAGATTCAGGGCTTGGGGAAAGGACTACAGCATTACCAGGATTATTAGTGCAGGTACTACCACGTTTATTAACTACGAAAAAGGAAGACTGGGGTGCAATTTCAGCCTGTAAACAAAAACAAGATGAAGACACTAGTGATTTCTATTCCCGATTTGAAAAATGTTTTGGTATTAATAGTGGCATAAAAGCAAGTAGTGAATCGTATCCACATCTGTTTGTGACAAAATTAGTTGAGAATTCCCTGCCCCAAGTCAAGAGTAGAGTACTGAAATTCGAGAGTACCTGGCAAGGAAACACACCGTCACAGATGTTACAAATGTTACAATATCATCACAATAGAATTAGGGAAGAACAAGAACATGAACAAAGACGTATGACAGACACGAAAATGAAAATGCTAGTGGCTCAGTCAGTTCCAGCTGACGGTCATAAAAAGGGTACGACACAATCCAATGATTCAACGGGTCCCGTTAGAGGGACATGCAACTATTGTAAACAGCCAGGTCATTATATACACGATTGCGCAGTTCTGAAACATAATATCTCTACGGGTATAACGAAAGAGAGACCACGTCTGCCTAGACAGGATCAGATCCAACAACAAGTATCTCAGAATATACAGCCTACGCCAGCTGTACAACAGACCGCGCCACAACAACAACAACAGCCACAGCCTATTGCTGCAACACAAAACACGACACAACAGATGTACCAGTATGCACAAGATGACTACCCAGAGTATCAGCGCTACACATGAAATAGCCTAGAGAGGGAAGTTGGCTTACCCCTTATTGAGGTTCCAGTAGATCAAGAGGGTCCTTATGTACAGAGTCAGGTATTAGGGAAAGACAGAAAGTTTCTACTCGATACAGGGGCAAGCAGAACAACTATCAGTCACGATGAAGTTCCAGGGGCACCCCTCTCAGGCTCACAAAATATTTCCCTTGGTTTCTCAGGAAAGCCTACTATCAACGAAGTATCACAACCCCTTGCATTCACAGTCGGTCCGTTAACACGGACTACAGATCTATTACTTACGAAATCATGTGCAGAAAACTTGTTAGGTATAAAAACATTGAAGGCTCTAGGAGCTGTAATATGCTGTTCTCCGGAAGGAGTACGATTATTTTTGCGTGACTTTAAAGGTCACTACGTGTCTAGAGACATGGATCACCGATTACAGAATCTACCTGCACATTTATGGGCGCAAGGCCCCACTGATGTAGGTTGTATGCACATTACACCATATCGAGTCACAATCAAAACGGGAGTGGTACTCCCACGAATACGACAATACAAGTTACCCCCAGATGCTGTTGTGGCTTTGCTGCAAATCATTGACGAGCTCATTACACAAGGAGTGGTTGTGGAAACCGACTCCAATGTATGTAATTCTCCGATAATTCCGATTCTTAAACAAACTGATCCAAAAGCACCACCAGTATATCGATTAGTTATTGATCTGCGAGAATTAAATAAATGCATTGTACCACAGTACCCCGTGGTCCCAGATATCTCTTCATTGCTAACAGCCATAGATTCAGAAGCAACGTTCTTTACTGTAATCGATCTCAAGAACGCTTTCTTTAGCGTCCCAATAGATCCGGAAAGCCAATATTTGTTCGGATTCAGTTTAAATGGACGAAGTTTTAAATTCACACGCGCACCTCAAGGATTCACAGAAAGCCCCAGCATCTATAGCCAAGCACTGAAACGAGAACTTGACAGTATCCACATGCCAGTTAACACTGCCCTGCTTCAATATGTCGATGATCTGCTGATCACCGCCCGAAGCGAACATGAATGTGAAAAAGCATCACTGACGGTTTTACATTTCTTAGCCGACAAGGGGCACAAAGTGTCCCCTTCAAAGCTGCAATTCTGTGTCCAGCAAGTTGTGTACCTTGGGCACTTGCTGTCCAAGGGGGGAAGACAGCTTACACCTGACCGTATCCAGTTAATTGTTAACATGCCGCCACCTAAGACACAAAAGGAGGTACGGGCATCATAGGCCTCACTTCGTACTGTAGGCAGTGGATCCCTCAATATGCATTTCTAGCAAAACCACTCATTCAATTGACAACACAGGAGGCAGCGACACCGACTGTCCTCCCTTGGACTCAGGAACACACACAAGCTTTTGAAAGCTTAAAGAAAGCTTTATGCCAAGCACCTGTTTTAGCAACGCCATGTTACAGTAAACGTTTTACACTTTTCGTTACAGAACGTGAAGGTACTGCTTTGTCAGTACTCACGCAGGAACAAGCAGGATCACACAAGCCATGTGCTTATTTTTCTAGTACATTAGATCCCGTAGCTCAGGCTCTTCCTGCGTGCCTGAAATCAGTCGCAGCAACAGCTTTAGCAATCAGACAAAGCGATGCCATAGTATTAGGACATCAATTGACAGTACAAGTACCACACGCAGTAGAGGTTCTCTTGAACCGGACCCAAACACAACACTTGACTATAGCAAGACTGACGGGTTATGAACTAACATTGTTCCAGCCACACATAGAAATCCGACGTTGTAGTACATTAAATCCTGCCACACTTTTGCCATTAAATGGAACAGACCCATTGGCACATGATTGCATTGAAGTTATTACTATTACGACGAAACCCAGACAAGACTTGACAGATATCCCATTATCAGATCCAGACCTGACATTATATGTAGATGGTTCATGCATGAGAACAAATACAGGAGAGTTAGTGGCCGCTTATGCAGTCACAACAGATACTGAAATTATTGAAGCAAATTGTATCGATACCTTGTCAGCTCAAGCAGCAGAGCTCATCGCTCTGACACAAGCCTGTATTCAAGCCAAAAATAAGAAAGTCAACATATACACAGATTCACGTTATGCATTCGGAGTCGTCCATGATTTCGGCGTACTTTGGCGAGAGAGAGAGTTTATTTAACTTCTCACGGTGCCCACATCCAGCACGGTCCCCTTATTCAAGCTCTGTTAGATGCAATACATCTGCCGACTGCAATATCGATTATGAAGTGTAAAGCCCATACAAAAGTGACTGACATTGTTTCTCAGGGTAACGACCTAGCTGACAGAACAGCTAAACAGACTGCTCAGAATCAGACTCATCCAACTGACACGACAAAGACAATAGTTCCGACACCAACACACTGCATGACAGTTAAGGATCCCGCCCTTGATGTAATTGACATACAGACACATGCTACACCAGAAGAAATAAAGAGATGGACTGAATTAGGAGGGATCCAAACGGATCAAGGATGGATGACGAAGGGAAAATCTATATGGTTTCTCCCCGACTCAATGGTTCAGGTCATCGTTAACACAATACATAGTCCAGCGCACCTAGGAGAGAAAGCTATGCTAGACAGTATTCAACACATTTGGTTCAATAAACACTTGCGAGCAGCAGCTAAACAGAAAGTACGTACCTGTATGATCTGTTGTCAGTTCAATCCAGGAAAAGGCGTACCTGTAGACCAGGGTGGATTTCAACCCCCCGATCACCCTTTTGAAGTCCTCCAGATGGATTATATCCAGATGGAACGATGTCGAGGATTCAAATATGTCCTCGTAGTTGTATGCGCTCTTTCCCGGTGGACAGAGGCGTATCCCGTCTCAGATTACACTGCCCCGACCACTGCCAAGCAGTTAGTTCGAGAATTCTTCCCACGGTATGGTTTGCCCCGTATCGTGTACTCAGATAATGGCCAGCCGTTCTCATCCGAGCTAATGAAACATGTTTCACTTCTGTTAGGCTATCAGTGGAAATTCCACTGTGTCCGACATCCCGAGGCAGCAGGTCTCGTGGAGCGACATAATCAAACTCTGAAAATTAGACTGTCCAAAGTATGTAGAGAAAAAGGTGTCGACTGGATAGTAGCTTTACCGGTTGCGCTCTTTTACATGAGAATGGTAGCACATTCTCGAACAGGGCTATCCCCGTATGAGGTGATCTTCGGTAGACCACCAAATATGTGGGGGACGCCTATACCTCGTAAAATAACTGATGTTGACTGTAATATGCTGACAGATTACCTGGCTTCCTTGATGTCTGCACTACAATCTTGTCGTTCACAGGTAGCTGCAGCTTTTCCCGACAACACTGAGGTGAAGCCCCACGACGTGGTTCCGGGGGACCTCGTGTTTGTGAGGAATTTTGACAGGAGGAGCCAGTTGGAGCCTCGGTGGCAGTCGCCGAAGCTCGTCTTGTTGACCACAAGGACAGCCGTGAAGATTGAGGGACGTAAAGGGTGGTTGCACTCGAGCCACATCAAAAAATTTTATGGACTACCGTCCGACGTGAACCTTCAGCCCTGCATTCCCTCACAGACTGACTCAAAACTCCCCCTGGTTGAAAAAACCGAAAAGGAAAACTATAAACTGAAACTAAGGTCTAGCAAGTCAGACAATTTGATTGTTTAAGTCCTCTCCAAGGTGAATCGGTTGAATTTGTCTCTGACATGTATCCTCTAGACCGAAATAGTGAGAAAAATGGACAGAAACAGCTCAGGACACATGCGTACTGTAAATCACTTCGTAGTCACTGCATAGTGACATTGTTAATTATGTTTTTTCTAAGTCTTCTGATTATTATCTCCAGTATATTATTACACATGTATTACCCTATCCCCAAGCGTGCTTCCAATCCTACTGCCGAACACTCTTTTAGTGAATTACCCCCACATGAGTTGTCCTATAAATTTGCGCTGCGCAACAACACATTCATTAGTATGCTACATCATTCTCATCAGACCAGCAATGCTACAAATTGTTGGATATGTGGCCGACTCCCTCCCTATCAGAAATACAAGGGAGTTCTGCCTCTCTTTCCGTATCCGTTCACACACAATGGCTCCTGTGGAGCATGGTTTAGTTTGATTAATTCCCTAGATTCAAATTCAGTAGTTTATCAAGATAACTGGGTTTGGGGAAACCTGAACCTAGTTTTACTTAAAGTCTGCTACCCTAACAAGGAGGGACTTCCCAAAAGAACAGGAACTGATCTAGAAAATGAAGTATATGGATTAGGTAACTTTACACTTAATCTTATGATCCTGAATAGTGAATCCGAAGCTACACCGATCTTGCCTGCTATGTCAGTATTTCCAGTTAGAGGCGAATTATGTGTAAGAAAGAATGGTTCAATACACATGGGCCATAGTAAATGTACCACTGTAATAGAATTCAGTGATAAAGGCGAGTCTACATTTAGAGTTTCTCGTCACTCCTACTTCATCTGTGGTCACACCGCATACATACGCCTACCCCTAGATTGGGATGGTACCTGTTACATTGCATTCCTTCTGCCACCTGTTTTCCTAGCCCCGCCTGATTATCATAGGAACACCCATTTAGTACACAATAGACAGCAGAGAGATCTCCCGATTGTCGACTACACTGAAACAGCATGGGAGAAATACACAGATTTCAATAAAGGTTTCTTTCCCTACATAGGTACAGTCACTAATAGTAAGCTGATACGTAGATTAACTAGAACCCTTGAAGCAGTAGTGAATGAAACTACTTCCGCCTTGGGCAACTTAACAGAGGAGCAGTCTGCGATGCGGATTGTTGTTCTCCAAAATCGTCTTGTCCTTGACGTCATTCTGGCCGATAGGGGCGGAGCTTGTAGGGTCATCGGATCAAGTTGCTGTATTTTCATACCAGAAAACGCGCCGTCAGTATATAAAGCCATAACTCGACTTCATAAGATCGTAAGCCAGATACACCAGAATCCAGGCACCTGGACTTGGTCCGGTTGGTTCTGGAGCGTGTTGTCAGCCTGGGGATGGAGGATCCTATCCTTCCTAGGTATTGGCTTTCTCATACTATTCAGTTGCTGCTTGTGTCTACAATGTGGGCCAGCGATTTGTGGTCTATGTGCCACATCGTGTATCCCACCTTCAAATTTTCATTCGAGATCCCGGAAGAAGAAAGAAGAACAAATGATGCTATATGAACAGATTGATGGATTGATGAAGATGGATATTTCATGAGGGTCCGTAGGGGACAAGGAGGGAATGTGGAAATATGAATTTTTATGGTCAATTGTGTCCCCTATCTTAGACCCCAACGGCTCCATGTACATGCTATAAGTACATGTATGTTCCCTCCAGTTCCAGCTATAAAGACGCAAATACATGTGCGTCCAACGTCAACATGCCCTCTTTCAGATCCGCCATGAATGGGTCGAATATTCCATTCCTAAGTATGAAAGGCCACCGACTTTATATGGTCCACTTTTCTAGTTTTGTAGTTCAGGCGAGTAGGCCCTGAATTCTGCCATCAAGCCTTTTTCTCTTCTGCCTCTGAAATGCTCCAGCTTGGACCTGCATCCGTGTCCATGAACTTTGTCTTACTCCCTGCGCGGCTAACGGTGCCTGACGCGGCCTGTTGCCTGCCAAAAAAACTGTATTCAGCCTTCAAGTTATCTGCTCCGCTCCTCATCCAATGCATTCCTGTCTAGTAGTTTAGGTAAACATCCTTCCAGCTACCGAGCAAAGGGCCCGGCCTCGCTGTCTTTTTGCAAGTAATTCATAGCCCTATGGAAGATTCCTGCCCCCCTCGCATCGCATGTAGACACATAGACGCTTGTACACGCACTAACAGTCAGTATAGAATAGGATCTGTCCGAGAAGACCTTTCCTTACAGATAATATGGTTCCTTAAACACAAGATATTAGATATGATTTAGGACTAGGTTGTCCTGACACCCCAGACTTCTGTCTCCATATGTAGAGCTAAATGCCAATTCCCCTTCACCCTCTAGTTGCACGTCAATCACACGTCATGCGGCTGCGCGCGCATCTCTGCCAAATATTTCTGCTGACACTGCAGGATTCTCTTATGGATCCACCCACTTGTGACATCATTTTAAATGACGTTTCTAGTACACGCCTGTATTACGCCTATTTTTCATTACGTATGTATATTCTTATCTGTATTATCAGCTGTTACGCCTCCTGCATCTGTCCTAATGCAATGCTTTTCATATAAATATTGTTACTTGTCAATAATGTATTGCTGATCCCTTCCTGAACCTTCGTGGTGATGGAATATGGTTGCCTAGTTCGAACTACAATTCCTTTGTAAGGAATAAAGCCCTTTTCAGAACCTCTAATACCACGGATTCTGCCTCTTATTTTGACTGAGTTATTCTTACTAGACTTTACCGCATAAAAAATAGTACAGGTAATTTAAATATTTACCACAATTCCACCCCTTTCGCCGGCCTGCTTAGCTTTAATTTCCATTAGAGAATGCTCTAGCAACTCCCCCCCACCCGCCTGCGCCCCCAAGCAAAAAAAGTACTTGGCAAATTAAATCGGAATATACAGATGGCCGCAGACCATTCAGTGGCCTCTGTTGTCCTCGTCCAGTTTCCTGTAAAACCTTTTAAACCCTACACACAGGCTAACTGCTAGGAACTTAACTAATATGTGCCTCAGCATCCACCTCTCGATGAACCCGGCCCTCTCTCCCCAGGTTCCCATAGCAGTGTATCCCATAGCAGTGCACGCTCCTATCGCTTCCGTCCTCCTTTTATTCCAAAAGCACCCCAGAGTTAACCCAATGTTTGAATCCGCCTGCTGCCCCACAACCTTCATACACATGTTGGTGTCTCGCGGTCCAGATGTATTGCCCGTACACACCACAAACCCAATGACCTGAGGACCCCAGCGGAGCCGGGCACACTAACAGCCTAAGCCCCAACTAGGGCGGCACCCTCTCTCGGTCCCCCATGCCCCTTTACCTCTTCGATCGCCGCCACCGTATTCTTGCACTGACCCATCCTGCTCATGAAGCTGGAGGCAGTGGGCGCCTTGTAGTCCTCATTGGTCTCGGACACAAATTCCAACACGGTGATCTGATCCAGCATCGCCCCGGCTGCAGCGCGATCCCAGACACAGAAAGGAGACCCACGCTCAACTTGACCTGGAAGCAGGAGGGGAATCACTAGTTCCCGCTCACAGGGGAACAGTGCATCAGCCTTAGACAGCCATGCTGTGAGGAGCCTGCCCGGGGTCACTCTCTCCACCTCCAGCCAGTTGTTAACGTGCTCCCTGGGCTCGCTTTCTCTCTGTGTCAGCCTGGGCCGCTCCCTCCCTCCAGCCTCCTCCCCCTTCGTCTCGCCATGCTTTTTTTCCCCCCTTTTCTGAATGAAGGGAAATTCAAGGCATGAGCAAGGCGCGTGTACAAGTCTGTGATGACAAGCGAGTGTGAAACTTTGGTGGAGATTAATTTATAAACTGAACGGAGATTGGGTGGGGGCAGGAGTGGGTTTATTTACTGAACTGACGTGAAACCGAGGTCAGTTATGGGCAACTTGCTGTGTGTCACTAACAGCGCCACGGGCGCCTTGAACGAAACAGGTGGGAGCCATAGGAATCCTGTCACCTCAAACTGTCCGCCTCTCAAAGAATTAATCAGAGGCGACGGTTCAACCTGAAGGTGAAAAAGATGACGTATGCCACACACAGGAGTCGTTCGCGATTTGTATTGTCAGACTGAAAAGGAGCGCGAACGTGCAACGATTTCTCCTCCTAAGCAGCCGGTACTTCCTGAAGTTTCTGCATGCTGGTCTTGGCAAGGTGAACAGGCAACATGGATAGATTCCGCTCGGTAGGAATGTGCCATACTTATTTGTTAAAAAGTGATTTTCTTTTAATACACATCAGGCCTAAACAGTAGTTGTTTTTATAGGGGTCCGTATAAACTGCTGACAGGCCTGGTGCTGCTAGACGCACCTCATGCTCTGCCATGCACCCTTCTCCCCCTCTGCCTTGCACCCTTCTCCCCTTCCACCTTGCACCCTTCTCCCCTTCCACCTTGCATCCTTCTCCCCCTCTGCCTTGCATCCTTCTCCCCCTCCGCCTTGCACCCTTCTCCCCTTCCACCTTGCACCCTTCTCCGCCTTGCACCCTTCTCCCTCTCTGCCTTGCACCCTTCTCCCCTTCCGCCTTGCAACCTTCTTCCCCTCCCCCTTGCACCCTTCTCCCCCTCCGCCATGTACCCTTCTCCACCTTCGCCTTGCACCCTTTTCTACCTTGCACCATTCTCCCCTCTGCCTTTCACCCTTCTCCCCTCTGCCTTGCATCCTTCTCCCCGCTGCCTTGCATCCTTTTCCCCCTCTCCCTTGTACCATTCTCCCCCTCCGCCTTGTACCCTTCTCCACCTCCGCCTTGCACCCTTTTCTACCTTGCACCATTCTCCCCTCTGCCTTGCACCCTTCTCCCCTCTGCCTTGCACCCTTCTCCCAGCTGCCTTGCACCCTTCTCCCCTCTGCCTTGCACCCTTCTCGCCCTCCCCCTTCTCACCCTCCCCCTTGCACCCTTCTCCCCCTCCGCCTTGTACCCTTCTCCACCTCCGCCTTGCACCCTTTTCTACCTTGCACCATTCTCCCCTCTGCCTTGCACCCTTCTCCCCTCTGCCTTGCACCCTTCTCCCCGCTGCCTTGCACCCTTCTCCCCTCTGCCTTGCACCCTTCTCCCCTCCGCCTTGCATCCAAGCATTGGCATAGCCAATAGGTCTCTCCTTTGGGACCTTATAAGTGTTTAGCCATGCAACAGTTGATGTTGCACCAAAGATTTTGTGCTGCATAACTAAATACTTATAAGGTCCCAAAAGCGAGACCTATTGGCTATGCCAGTGCTTGTTTGAGTTGCATTTAGCACTATTTCTTTAGTGCCAAATGTATCTTTGTGTCCATTGTGGATGCCAGGGGACATTTTTGCACCAAGAATTAGAGCTAAATACGGAATTACTCTTTTCGTGTAATTCAAACGTAATCTCACAGACTTTTTAGGTAATTCCAAGTGATTACGCTACATGCAATTATACAAGTTACACCCACTCCTACTCCTGACTCCCAATCTTCCAGACTATCCATGTTGTCTTCCCCTCCACCAATTTATTTGTTTCTCATCCGCCGTTTCTGCTCTTCCCCGCTTTCTGCCCACTCCTCCTGCTAGCATTGTCTGTTTTCCCGTTAGCAGTACTTGCCTTTGCCAATGTGAACACGTTTTTCGTGCTTGTCCCATTCAGGTGTTTGTTGATGCTTCCACCAAAGCTTTTATGCCATTTTTAGGTCTCGCCTGACCCAGCGCATGCGCTGGTCTGGCGAGACTTATTGAGAGGGCTCCAGGCCAGCCTAAAGCTACAGTGCATGTGCGCGGGCACGGGCATAGCCTATAGGTCTCGCTTTTGGGACCTTATAAGTATTTAGTTATGCAACTGTTGCATGGCTAAACACTTATAAGGTTCCAAAGGCGAGACCTATTGGCTATGCCAATGCTTGTTCCTTTTCCCACTCTTTTTAGGTCTTGCCTGACCCAGCGCATGCGCTGGTCTGGCGAGACTTATTGAGAGGGCTCCAAAAAGTGCTACCAGGCCAGCCTAGCGCTACAGTGCATGTACGCGGGCGCGCGCGCAGCGCTTTACCGCGATTACTTTCACTTTCGCGTCCGCACGGCCGCTTTGATGTTTGATCGCAATCGCGATCACTTTCACTTTCGCGGTCTCGCTTTTTGGACTTTATAAGTATTTAGTTATGCAACTGTTGTATGGCTAAACACTTATAAGGTCCCAAAGGCGAGACCTATTGGCTATGTCAATGCTTGTTTGTTTGTACCACCATGTACATTCCTTGTTGCTTCTTCCCCCTGTGAATTTTTCTGTTGCAGCCCCACCCTTCCAGTGGTTGTGTCACTGTGGCGCTAGGCATCTCTTATGGAACTGTAGGTGCATTTATTTAACAACGTTTACGCATCCTTGCTATTCCAATTTTGCTTTTTGGTCCCACCTTCTGCCTTTACCATTTATGATGTTTTGTCCCCCCATCCTTCTCGCTCATCTGTTGTTTCATATAGAGGTGGGCGAGCTTACAAATTGACAGGAGAGCAAGGCCAGAGCCGAGCCAAGGATCTGGCTCGGATCTTAGAGCCCGTTCCCGACTCTTTCCTTCCTTATGTTTTTGTAATAATCTGTATTAAATTAAGAGAACAGTATTAACAAATTCGGAAAATGAAGCTGAACGCTGAATATAGACCAACTCATCCTTGCTATCCTAGCTCAATCCTCAATGAAATGCCATCTTGGCCCAAGACGTTTATGCTACTAATTGGAGAAAATAGGTTACATACGTCTGTACATCCATTCCTTCTTGCTGCATATCATCACATAGAATGTCCTCAAATCTCCCCTATCTTCATAAAAGCAATAAGAACGCATCTTAACTATTTATTAAAGGGTCCAAAGGTGTAACCAAAGGAGTAGCCCAGACCATAAGTGGTTCAAGTGAGACAACTGATTAAGAAACCCACCTTCAATTGTGTGAAAATTGTGCTTGGCAAAAACAAAATGCACCATTGAAGAATCTAAAATTTCCTCCAACCTACCATGAACCCCAGAAAAAATAGGGGCACATGAAGTCGCTACATGGATATCAGTAGACATTAAAACTAAGGACTGTTGTGAAGCTGAATTCTCTAAGTTGTACTGTTATGACTCTTGAGCCAACTCGTGAGCGTGCTCCACCACACAGACTGGTCAAGGGAGTCTTTGTCGTTGCAGTTCTTCAAAGAAGGTCTTTCTGGTTTCTTTCTTGATTTTTCTTGATTGCCTGAAAAAAGGGTAACTCTCTTTCCTCCTAATTGAAAACCTCCAGTTTGGAAAAGGAGTATTGATGGTTCTTGCATGTAGTTGAGAGGCAGAACTAGGGTTGATAAATGAGGCACCAAAAGCACACTGAATCAACATTGAGAAAGTGTTCCGTCTTCCTGGAGGCCAAACCCACAAAAAATATTGATGGAAAAAAGCAAAAATCAGGGACAAAAAGTATAGCAACTGGTGATGAACGCAACATAAGAAGAGAGAACAAAATGCATGGTGATGTATGATTCCCACGTCCAAACCTGCTTGTATATGTTTAAGGCTGGAAATCACATCACAGGAAAAGAGGCAAAGGGCTTCGTGGTGGCGATCCTCAGAAAGCAAGCACAGATAGGCAGCGATCTCAGATAAGCATCCATATAAGGTTAGACCAGCCGACTCTTCCAGGAAAATTGTGTTATTCCAGGAAAGCTTTCAAACTAAGCACTCCTTGCTTGACCTTGACATTCCTCGTACTTCTGCACCTTACCCTCTACCTTCAAGTCCAAGACTCATCAACTTAAACTGGTTTAATGTTCTCTCTTTTAGACTTGATGACATCAAATCCTGCTGTTGATGCTGGGTTTTTTTAACCTCATGCTCCACACGCACCACCTTGCTCTGACCCTGCGAAACTCAGAGGTATATATCATAATTGTTTTACTGTACACATTATGTTCTCATCCAAACTGCCATACTGAGGCCTGAACATTTATATACTCATCTTAAAATCATCTTAATTCATTAATCCCGACTGACTACTAATTTAGTGACCTTTTGAGTACATTACTGTGAATGACTAATGATCTCAAATGCATAATTTATTTGTCTTGCCTCTCTAGTTTACATATTTTCTGCCTCTATATCATCATTTAGGTATATTGGAAAGATTTTTGTGTTCTTCCTTTGCTCAAGCTGGACTTTTTTGCTAAAGTGTTCGGGTCACCTCCACAGTCAAGCAGCGCTGTATCAAGAAATATATCATATACATTTTAAAATTGGGAGCTGCTGCAGACCGGCTGCAAATCACTTAATTTAATTCACAGACCAAACTCTGTTCATAGTTCAGCTTCTCAGATTTTCTTTTGAAGAAGGAACTCATTGTGCAAATATATATTTGTTTGTGTGTAAGAAAGTTATGTCTAAAGCAGCTTCCTCCTGAAAGCAGCACCAGCGCTGAATTTCAGTGAAAGGCAACACAAAATGGAGAGTTTGTGTTTTCATTTTTAGGTCTTATCTGAGACAGTGCATGGGCTGGCACTTTAGAGATCTTTTATTACTTAAAAAATCTAAAAAGGGCTTAGAGCCTGCCCACTACTTACCATTGGTTGACTTCATTGTCGCTCTTTTTTTCTTGTTTCTCGCTGCTCAGCACGTGCTGCTTTCGCTTTCTCTTTGTCTGACTCTTAAATTGAGCATGGACCAAGTACTGATTAATATCTTTATTTCTGTCTTTCTGCTGCTTGCGCTCGGATTGAGGTTTTGATTTTCTTCCCTGCTCCATTGGTTGTTTCTGCCTCCCCTCCAGCCCTGGTGTTTGTGCATCGTCCCTATCCATTGCGTGTTGCCCCGGTCCCTCCCTCCTAAACGCTTGCTTGTTAGTAATATCAGCAATGTCCTGTGATAGGTCTCTTTTTAAATCACGCGCCTTCTGATAACCTTTTCGCTCTTTAGTAGGTTGTCTAGTACTGTCTCATCGTTATTTCAGAGTATTGGGGCATCAGTGGTTGTTTTGCACTATTCACTTCATAAGGCACTATAGCATAATTTTCAACCGCTCCTCTTCTTCTTCGCAACAGTGTTCTGTTCGAGCTGGTGGGTGTGGAGACTGTGGGCCACACCTCCATCATCCACAGCACACCTCCACCATCCACAGCACACCTCTGCTTTACCTTGCCAGATGTTTGTTTTCTCAGCCTCTTCCCCATGTTCTAGGGCCCATCTACCCGGCTTCCTGTGTGCTTAGTAACTTACTGTACTCATATAATATGTACGTTTGAAGGCTGAGCGGTCACCTTTCACTTGACTCTCACCCCAGTCCCATCTGCCAACTTATGTTTTGCCTTCAGGGGACAACTTCTGGCCATTAGAATGTTCTACAATGTTTTCTCCAGTTTTCTGGCCCAGGGTAATTTAGATATCAATATTGGAAGTGTTTTGTTGAACAATCGGCTATTTGATAGACAAATTATAGCCGCGCTATGGAGAGCTCTGTAATACACGTCGTCACCATATTGCTCCAGTTATCAGGGGATTAAGTTGCAGCAGTGTCGCCCCATTACTTTGCATATTTTTGTAGCCTTCATGGGTCTCCTTGGATATTTTTATAGTATTTCAGGTTTAGCATAAACGATTTCGCGATCAGAGGAAATTCGTCATCACTGTGTTGTAGGATCGTTGGGAGGATGGTAACAGAATGCATTTTCAGACAACAAGTGTGATATGTATAGTGGATACAAACTTTGACCCCAAGTTTACTTTTTTATATCTTTTTATTCCTTTGTTTGTGTTTTTATAGTTCACCTTATTTACTATGCATGCACCAGTGCTACTTATGTCCCTGTTTTCACTAACACGTACCTAGCCGTAAAATCCAACTCAAAGGTTCTGGTGCCATGCTTATTTTATACAATTCTGTTTGGCTTCTGGGTGAAAGCTTCTTCATATCCTGCATACTTCAAAGAACTGTCTGATAAACCTGTCACACTGTTGCAAACTTAGTGCTGTGTAGGGCTGTGGCTCAATTTCTGTTTAAAATGGTGCATTTTTATAGTTGGCAGACACTGTGCAATTCACCACAACTTCAACCTTCTCTTCCCCACCCCTGCCGTGTATAATATGCCCAGTAAAACACGCCAGGCTGTATTTGGTCTTCACAGCGTAGTCTTTATTAATTTTGAAACATGCTACCGCCAACTTAACTTTGGCTCAATCACTGTTAATCTCTTCACCAACTTTATTATTCTTTATTCAATACAGAACAGCACGCCAATAAGATATCCGGTTATAATTTTCATCCTTACATTTGTATTTACATTTGACTCTCCACAGGGCGTTTGCCGCGGGTTGTGCCAGCAGGCCCCTACCAAGATACTCTGCTCTCTTTAGTGCTGACCGCCCACCGACCAACAGAGCCGCAGGTAGTTTCATCCGTGCTGACAACTAGCACCGGCTTCCTGGGTAGGGCCAGAGAGTCCAGGGCCACCAGCAGGTCAGCCCCCTCTCCCGCCAGCCCAGAGCCCACAATAGGCTGCGCGCCCCGTTCTGGGGCCAAGCAGCCGCCGCCAACCGGAGTCCCTGACCTATCTCTTGTCCAGGACCCCGCCTAACCAAACTCTAAGCTTAGGGATGGGTGGGTGGGTAACTTCGCGACGCCCGATGCTGCCGTCCACGCGGTGAGAGGACAAAGAGGGGGTCCTGCCTCGCCCCCTGAGTATTTAAAGCCCCCGCCAGTTTATTGCCGCCTGACGCACTTCCGGGGGAGGGGGGTCCGCAATGCTCAAGCTTTTCCGGGTAACTTAACCCGGAAGAGTTCCTACCTTGGTTCTGCCCCTTTGCTGCCACTAAAGGCACCCGCCCCCTATGTGGGTTGGTGCCTGTCATAGTTGTCAGACACTGTGCAATTCACCACAACTTCAACCTTCTCTTCCCCACCCCTGCCGTGTATAATATCCCCAGTAAAACACGCCAGGCTGTATTTGGTCTTCACAGCGTAGTCTTTATTAATTTTGAAACATGCTACCGCCAATTTAACTTTGGCTCAATCACTGTTAATCTTTTCACCAACTTTATTATTCTTTATTCAATACACCACAGCATGCCAATAAGATATCCGGTTATAATTTTCATCTCTACATTTGTATTTACATTTGACTCTCCACAGGGCGTTTTCCGCGGGTTGTGCCGGCAGGCCCCAACCAAGATACTCTGTTCTCTTTAGTGCTGACCGCCCACCGACCAACAGAGCCGCAGGTAGTTTCATCCGTGCTGACAACTAGCACCGGCTTCCTGGGTAGGGCCAGCGAGTCCAGGGCCACCAGCAGGTCAGCCCCCTCTCCCGCCAGCCCAGAGCCCACAATAGGCTGTGCGCCCCGTTCTGGGGCCAAGCAGCCGCCGCCAACCGGAGTCCCTGACCTATCTCTTGTCCAGGACCCCGCCTAACCAAACTCTGAGTTTAGGGATGGGTGGGTGGGTAACTTCGCGACGCCCGATGCTGCCGTCCACGCGGTGAGAGGACAAAGAGGGGGTCCTGCCTCGCCCCCTGAGTATTTAAATCCCCCGCCAGTTTATTGCCGCCTGATGCACTTCCGGGGGGGGGGGGGTCCGCAATGCTCAAGCTTTTCCGGGTAACTTAACCCGGAAGAGTTCCTACCTTGGTTCTGCCCCTTTGCTGCCACTAAAGGCACCCGCCCCCTATGTGGGTTGGTGCCTGTCATAGTTGGCAGACACTGTGCAATTCACCACAACTTCAACCTTCTCTTCCCCACCCCTGCCGTGTATAATATCCCCAGTAAAACACGCCAGGCTGTATTTGGTCTTCACAGCGTAGTCTTTATTAATTTTGAAACATGCTACCACCAATTTAACTTTGGCTCAATCACTGTTAATCTCGTCACCAACTTTATTATTCTTTATTCAATACACCACAGCACGCCAATAAGATATCCGGTTATAATTTTCATCTCTACATTTGTATTTACATTTGACTCTCCACAGGGCGTTTGCCGCGGGTTGTGCCAGCAGGCCCCAACCAAGATACTCTGCTCTCTTTAGTGCTGACCGCCCACCGACCAACAGAGCCGCAGGTAGTTTCATCCGTGCTGACAACTAGCACCGGCTTCCTGGGTAGGGCCAGAGAGTCCAGGGCCACCAGCAGGTCAGCCCCCTCTCCCGCCAGCCCATAGCCCACAATAGGCTGCGCGCCCCGTTCTGGGGTCAAGCAGCCGCCGCCAACCGGAGTCCCTGACCTATCTCTTGTCCAGGACCCCGCCACAGGGCGAGGCGCTCCCTGGAGGACTCGCCCTCCCCCTCTAGTTGCTTCTACTTCCACCGCAATGGCCCCCAAGATGGTGTGTACAAACAACTCCATCCCTTCCTGTGACAGGTGCACATTTTCAAAACGGGGTACGGAGTTCCTCAAATACAGGAAAAAGAGATGGGGACCAAGAAGGGACCCAATTAGTCACCAATTGGTTGTAAGGAAAAGTTAAGGGGAGGGCCAGGGGAGTGCCCTTTGCGGAACTAGAGCTCTCACACACCCAGCAAGCTAGGTGTCATGCTTCATCATATGAGCACTGCCCCTCGTCAAGTCGGCGCTGCAATCCTTGACGGGATCCCGAAACCGGGGCTCTTTAACGGGGATCTTTTGTTCCTGCCGATATGTGCTCGGGGGTGAGGGGCCTAGTGAAATGGATGTAGCAGGAAATGGAAATGTTAAAAAAGTTTAGTCAGTCCTAATCATGTTTTTATTCTGAAGGTAGACTACCCTATTAAAATTGGCGTAGAGTGGCTAAGTCATAGAATTAAGGTGTCTAGACGTGAAGCTCTACTCTAAAAGATCGACATGTTTCTTGCCAAAAATGTCTGGAGGATCAAGGCAATTCATCAGGATCAAAAAGCTGTCTACATAAAAGTGGTAATGTGAACTCTACATACCACGTCCTAGGTTGCTGCCCTAGTAAATTGACTAGATAAGCTAGCAACGGTGCTGGCGGTTAAAGAGGACACCAATTGGGTCCAACGTCAATAAACGTTAATCCCGAAGACCTACCCAAAACTGCCAGGGACCGGCAGGAACAAAAGATCCCCGTTAAAGAGCCCCGGTTTCGGGAGCCCGCCAAGGATTGCAGAGCCGACTTGACGAGGGGCAGTGCTCATATGATGAAGCATGACACCTAGCTTGCTGGGTGTGTGAGAGCTCTAGTTCCGCAAAGGGCACTCCCCTGGCCCTCCCCTTAACTTTTCCTTACAACCAATTGGTGACTAATTGGGTCCCTTCTTGGTCCCCATCTCTTTTTCCTGTATTTGAGGAACTCCGTACCCCGTTTTGAAAATAGGCTTCTGGGGCATGTACGTTGGACCTCCTTAAATAAAGCCCCCTGTCCCTCCCTTTGGATTACTGTGACAGGTGCACCCCATCGGGTGCGTACATTCCCGGACTTGTCACCTGTATTACTTTATGCCTAATGGAACTGATGCGAGATTTCTTCAGGATTTCGTCCACCGACTGATTCAACCTCTTCACTGATTTATTAATTGCTTTCGCCGGCGCCCCATTGGCCCATACATGGCGTGGGATCACCTCCGACCAAAATATTTTGGCGTCCGGAAACATGTTCCTCACCACAGACTGGGTAGAGAACAGCGATTCCTTAACTCCCCTCCTTCCTGCTGGGATCATGTCATTGCCACCTGAATGAATCACCAGCACGTCTGCGACCGGCATGCCCCTGGTCAAGGCGTCCCGCAAGTCCTTTGGCACGGCAGCTAGACGCTGTCCGCTGACACCCACCCAATGGTGGTCGACACCCTGCGGCCCTCTGCCTTCGCGTGATTTGTTGAAGAAGAGCCTTGCTCTGCGTATAAAGGAGTGGCCACACCAACAAACCCGTGTTCTCTGACTCGGGGTACCTGGATCAAAATTGTAAAGGAGACAGAATCAGCCACCGGGGGGAATAGGGGAGGAGGGGGGGGGTGGAGGGGGTTGGGGGTTGGGAGCGGACTTCACGCGAGGTCAGGGCGTACGTAACGTTCGAAACATGACGACTTCCATCGACCCACCCTCTTAATCGTGTCGCCCGGGAGGCCCAACGCTGCTGCCGTTGTGGCTGCCCCAATGCGGAATGGACGTGAAATGTGTCGTCTCCACCCCCAGATTCTCTAAAGCTCTCTTGCATATCCTGGTAAATTGAAATCTAGTAAGGGGGATGCCATCCGCATGCACTAACGCCCTCTGGTCCACCCCACTCGGTCTAATCTGGAAAAAGCCGTGAGCCAGGGTTACCGGACAAAAAGGGGCCTCTACAACCACTCCCAGTTGGACCCACGTCCCCTTGCCCAACTGGTCTGTCTTGGACCTCCGAACTCTGACCTGCATCGCATCACTAGTTAAAATCACATCCTCCAGGCGTAAGCCCTCCTCCTTATCTGACTTTGACCCAGGGAGTAATTCCGAAACCCTGAAGGCCCCAAAGAAAGCTAATGAGTACGCTAGTCTCAGCAACTGTGTTTCGTAGGGTGAGAAGCAGATGCGCGGTAAAACTTCTAATATGTTGGACAATCTGCTAGCATCAATCGGTCTCCTATTGTCTTTGATCCCCGGCACCAGGCGTTCCCACCCTCTCATCGCCCTTTTTACTCTTGGGTCTTTCGTAGGGTCTGCCACCCCCCCCAGACCTGCGTAAAAGGCTATTGCTGCTAGCTGCCTCCTCACCATGGACAGGGATTTGCCGCCCTCTTTTTGTCTTACTATGAATACCAGAACACTTCGTGGTGACAAACTTTCTATCGCGTCAGACCCCACAGTGGTAGACAAGTATGCCTGCCATGACTTCTCATACATACTCTTAGTCTTGGGAGTCAATGACACGGTTATCAACTCGGGAGCTGTGGGGCACCAAGCTTCCATAACTCCTCCGGGAAGTTCGTCATCTGTTTGTCTGCATGAGGCCATCTGGCGCGGAACTCTGTCAACTTAAAACGGGACAGGGCGTCAGCAACTGAGTTATCCACCCCCGGCACGTTTTTTGCTGTAAAGTATACATTGCGCTGCAAACATCCTAGCACTAACTCTTTCAGCAGGCGCAGGACCCATGGGCAAGTCGCACTCTGATTATTGCTGGCCATAACCGCAGACATGCTATCCAACCAAAATATAATATTTTTGTTTTTCAACATGTCACCCCACAAATGCACTGCCACAATGACTGGGAATAACTCAAGAAAGGTGATGTTGCGGTGAGCCCTGAAACCGCCCACTCTCTCGGCCAATGTTGCATGCACCACCTGGTCCCTAAGACCGCTCCAAATCCTATGCTGCCTGCCGCGTCCGTGAATAATTCTAACTCCACATTTGCCTGACTGGGTTGTTGCCAAATGACCGCACCATTGAAGCCTACCAAAAATTCCTTCCATATCCCTAAATCAGTTCTGACTTCGGCAGAAAGCCTGGTGTGATGGTGCTTGGCTCGCGCTATGCTTCTAGAAAACACACGGCCCATCGGTATCACCCTGAGTGCAAAATTAAGCTGCCCCACCAGGATTTGCAATTGGTGAAGTGTCACTTTCCGTGCCGTCAAACAGGCCTCTACTGCCGCCCCAAAAGACGCTACCTTCTCCTGGGGAAGTCTGCACACTCCCTCCTCTGTGTCAATTTCAATACCAAGATAAGTTAACCGTGTCGTTGGCCCTTCTGTTTTTTCTGCAGCTAAGGGGACCCCCAGTGCTTCTGCCAGTTGCTGGAAGCCCAGCAGGGCCTTCCTGCAAGCCGACGAGCCCGGCGGCCCAAGGAATAAGAAATCATCCAAATAATGCACCAACTCTGCTGACGGTAAAAGGTCTTTCACTGTCCATTCCAGAAATCTGCTGAAAGTTTCAAACACTGCGCAGGCTATAGAGCAACCCATTGGCATGCATAAGTCAATGTAGAACTCCTCTTCGAAGGTGAAACCCAACAGCCTGGTGTCCTCTGGTTGAACTGGCAAGAGGCGAAAGGCCGCCTCAATGTCTGATTTCGCCATCAGCGCTCCCTCTCCCAGCCCCTGTAGCTTCTGTATTGCCGCATCAAAGGTAGTGTAACGCACCATGCATAGGTCTGGGTCAAGTTTATCATTTACTGACAATCCCGGGGGACTAGACAGGTTGTGGATCAACCGGAATTTCCCTTCCTCTTTCTTAGGTACTAGACCCAGGGGTGAGCAGACTAAATCCTGCCTAGGCAGCTGCAGGAAGGGGCCCGCCACCCTCCCTAAGGACACTTCCTTCCTAATTTTTTGTCTAGCCACCTCTAGGTTACGTAGGACTGAGCGTTGATTGCGCGGTGGGGTGGCTGATGGAGTAGCATCGGAAGGGATGCGAAAACCCGATGTAAAACCTTGATGTAAAAACTGAGCCTCATCTGTCTTGTGGTATTTACTAAGAAGGTGCGTCAATACATGGTGCTTTATGGGAGTTGGTAATGTCTTAGGATGCTTGCGCACCTCGACCCCTGATCTGGGGTTGGTTCTGTGTAGGTTGCTCTTGTGGCCTTCCCATTTTTTTGTAACACTTACTCTCTGGGTGTCCCAACTTCCCGCAGAAGGAACATAAATGCTTGAACTTGCATGCTGTGCCCCTACTGCACTCGTTCTTATTGAACTGCCAGCAGGCCTGTTTTTTGTCGCCCGTCCCTCTGTCACCCCGAAAGGGCTGAGTCGTCCTGTTACCTAGCCCCGTTGAATAAAAAACCCCATGCCAAATGTTTATCTCCCGCTGGTCCCAAGCTACGGCCGGGTGGACTGCTTTCATTTGCCTAAACTTGTTGTCGTACTGCAACCAACCCATTCCCGGGAAATCCGACGCAGCCCCATGAATCATGGAAATGTAACTGATCAACTGAGCTGCCATTTGGGGATACCTTTCGACCATGATAGCCGCATAAATAGCGAACCCAGTGACCCAATTCCTAATAGTCCAGTCCACCCACACTCTCTTCTGTTTCAACTCCCCTTCCTTCCCTGTCCTGCTTTTGCCCGGAATTACCCCTGCATTGATCAGGTTGAAGACATCTACGAACTCCCCTCAGATGGGGCCACCGCCAGAGATGCCGAACCGTAAATCAATGGACTATGCGCAAGAATGGGCTGCCCTGCTAATCCTGTCCCCAAGGCAAGGGGTGTGCTGCTAAGGGGCCCACTGGCCCTGATGCCCCGCTGTTGCTGGCTGGTCCCTGAGATGTTGCCGCCACTACCACTGGGGATTGTGCCACCCCTCCAGATTGGACCCACACTTGGGCTGGTGAGCAGTCTATATATCGACTTTTAAATATCGAGGGACATAAATATCGAGTCAAAAATATCTACTGTACAAAATATCGAAATAGATAATATCGATGTGCAAAATATCGATTTTTTTATTTTTATTATATGTCGATGTAAGTAATATCGTTAGTAATAATATCGACATGTGAAAATATCGTTATTGTGTGTTTAGTAAATATTTTGAAGTTGTTTGTATAAATAGTGAAAATGTATATAATATGAGAAATATTTTTTTTGTTTTAGGGGCGGGATGTTGGGTTATAGGGGATAAGGGTGGGGAGTGTTTTAAAAAAGTTAATTATTTTTTAAATATATTGTAAAATTTAATTAGTAAATTTTAATTCAAATTTGAAATGTATATTTAATTTTAGGAGCGGGATGTTGGGTTACAGGGGATAAGGGTGGGAAGTGTTTTAAAAATGTTTATATATTTTTGAATTTTTACAAACATTTAGTTAGAAATTTTAATATAAATTTAGATTTTTAAAAAAAATTTTAGGAGCGGGATGTTGGGTTATAGGGGATAAGGGTGGGAAGTGTTATAAAAATGTTTATATATTATTTAATTTTTTAAAAAAAATATTTAGAAATTGTAAATTAAATTTAGAATTTTAGAAATAATTTTAGGAGCGGGATGTTGGTTTATAGGGGATAAGGGTGGGAAGTGTTTTAAAAATGTTTATATATTTTTAAATTTAAAAAAAAAATAATTTAGAAATTGTAAATTAAATTTAGAATTTTAGAAATAATTGTAGGAGCGGGTTAATGGGTTATAGGGGATAAGGGTGGGAAGTGTTTTAAAAATGTTTATATGTTTTAGAATGTTTAAAAAAAAAAATGTAGAAATTTTAATTTTAATTTAGAAATTTAAAATAATTTTTGGAGTGGGATGTTGGGTTATAGGGAATAAGGGTGGGAAGTGTTTTGCAAATGTTTATATATTTTTGAATTGTTTATAAAAAAAATTTGTAATTTTAAATTTAATTTAGAAATGTAGTTAAAATTATCGTAGTGGGATGTTGAGTTATAGGGGATAAGGGTGGGAATTGTTGTAAAAAAATATTTTACATTTTGAATATTTAAAACATTTTATTTGAAATTTGGAATAAAAATATATTTTTAATATTATCTTTTAGGAGTGGGATGTTGGGTTATAGGGGATGAGGGTGGAGAGTGTTTTAAAAAATTTCATTTATGTGTGAATAATTTGTATACAAAATTTAGAAAATTATAATAAAATTTCCAATGTTATATTGAATTTTAGGAGTGAGATGTTGTGTTATGGGGATAAGGGTGTGGAGTTTGATAAAAATGTGTAAAATGTTGGTAATATTGTATAAAAAGTATGTATACATTTTTATTTTTATTGTACAATTATAAATTTATTTGGGGCTTGGGATGTTGGATTATAGGGGATAAGGGTGGGGAGTGTTTTAAAAATTTATTTGAAATTAGTAATATTGAGTAATTTAAATTAAAATATAATATATTATAATATAATATTTTGGGATAAATTTTAGATTGGGGATTTGGATTTGTAGAGGATAAATGTGGGTATTTTTTTATGTTAATTTAATAATAATGATTAAAACATATTTTTTTTAATATATTTATATTTATATTTTTGTATTGCAATTACTGTAATTAAATACATATTGGAGTGGGAATATAAATTAATTAAGATTAGTATACATGATCTAGTGTAATTTAATATATTTATGAGTGGGAATACTAAATTAATTAAGTTTATTGTTTTGCAACTACCATAATTAAATATAGATTTGAGTGAGAATAGTAAATTAATTAAGTTCAGTGTCCAGCACTTATCTTAATTTAATATAGACTGGAGTGGGAATAGTAAATTAATTCAGTTCAGTGTCCAGCACCTACCCTAATTAAATATAGATTGGAGTGAGAATAGTAAATTAATTAAGTTTAGTGTCCAGCACTTATATTAATTAAAGATAGTCTGGAGTGGGAATAGTAAATTAATTAAGTTCAGTGTCAAGCACATACTCTCATTAAATATAGGTTGGAGTGAGAATAGTAAATTAATTAAGTTCAGTGTCCAGCACTTATCTTAATTAAATATAGACTGGAGTGGGAATAGTAAATTAATTAAGTTCAGTGTCCAGCACTTATATTAATTAAAGATAGTCTGGAGTGGGAATAGTAAATTAATTAAGTTCAGTGTCCAGCACATACTCTCATTAAATATAGGTTGGAGTGAGAATAGTAAATTAATTAAGTTCAGTGTCCAGCACTTATCTTAATTAAATATAGACTGGAGTGGGAATAGTAAATTAATTCAGTTCAGTGTCCAGCACCTACCCTAATTAAATATAGATTGGAGTGAGAATAGTAAATTAATTAAGTTCAGTGGCCAGCACTTATCTTAATTAAATATAGACTGGAGTGGGAATAGTAAATTAATTCAGTTCAGTGTCCAGCACATACTCTAATTAAATATAGGTTGGAGTGAGAATAGTAAATTAATTAAGTTCAGTGTCCAGCACTTATCTTAATTTCATATAGACTGGAGTGGGAATAGTAAATTAATTCAGTTCAGTGTCCAGCACCTACTCTAATTTAATATAGGTTGGAGTGAGAATAGTACATTAATTAAGTTCAGTGTCCAGCACTTATATTAATTAAAGATAGTCTGGAGTGAGAATAGTAAATTAATTAAGTTCAGTGTCCAGCACTTATCTTAATTAAATATAGACTGGAGTGGGAATAGTAAATTAATTCAGTTCAGTGTCCAGCACCTACCCTAATTAAATATAGATTGGAGTGAGAATAGTAAATTAATTAAGTTCAGTGTCCAGCACTTATCTTAATTAAATATAGACTGGAGTGGGAATAGTAAATTAATTAAGTTCAGTGTCCAGCACATACTCTAATTAAATATAGGTTGGAGTGAGAATAGTAAATTAATTAAGTTCAGTGTCCAGCACTTATCTTAATTAAATATAGACTGGAGTGGAAATAGTAATTAATTCAGTTCAGTGTCCAGCACCTACTCTAATTTAATATAGGTTGGAGTGAGAATAGTAAATTAATTAAGTTCAGTGTCCAGCACTTATATTAATTAAAGATAGTCTGGAGTGGGCATAGTAAATTAATTAAGTTCAGTGTCCAGCACCTACTCTAATTAAATATAGGTTGGAGTGAGAATAGTAAATTAATTAAGTTCAGTGTCCAGCACTTATCTTAATTAAATATAGACTGGAGTGGGAATAGTAAATTAATTCAGTTCAGTGTCCAGCACCTACCCTAATTAAATATAGATTGGAGTGAGAATAGTAAATTAATTAAGTTCAGTGTCCAGCACTTATCTTAATTAAATATAGACTGGAGTGGGAATAGTAAATTAATTCAGTTCAGTGTCCAGCACATACTCTAATTAAATATAGGTTGGAGTGAGAATAGTAAATTAATTAAGTTCAGTGTCCAGCACTTATCTTAATTTCATATAGACTGGAGTGGGAATAGTAAATTAATTCAGTTCAGTGTCCAGCACCTACCCTAATTAAATATAGATTGGAGTGAGAATAGTAAATTAATTAAGTTTAGTGTCCAGCACTTATATTAATTAAAGATAGTCTGGAGTGGGAATAGTAAATTAATTAAGTTCAGTGTCAAGCACATACTCTCATTAAATATAGGTTGGAGTGAGAATAGTAAATTAATTAAGTTCAGTGTCCAGCACTTATCTTAATTAAATATAGACTGGAGTGGGAATAGTAAATTAATTAAGTTCAGTGTCCAGCACTTATATTAATTAAAGATAGTCTGGAGTGGGAATAGTAAATTAATTAAGTTCAGTGTCCAGCACATACTCTCATTAAATATAGGTTGGAGTGAGAATAGTAAATTAATTAAGTTCAGTGTCCAGCACTTATCTTAATTAAATATAGACTGGAGTGGGAATAGTAAATTAATTCAGTTCAGTGTCCAGCACCTACCCTAATTAAATATAGATTGGAGTGAGAATAGTAAATTAATTAAGTTCAGTGTCCAGCACTTATCTTAATTAAATATAGACTGGAGTGGGAATAGTAAATTAATTCAGTTCAGTGTCCAGCACATACTCTAATTAAATATAGGTTGGAGTGAGAATAGTAAATTAATTAAGTTCAGTGTCCAGCACTTATCTTAATTTCATATAGACTGGAGTGGGAATAGTAAATTAATTCAGTTCAGTGTCCAGCACCTACTCTAATTTAATATAGGTTGGAGTGAGAATAGTAAATTAATTAAGTTCAGTGTCCAGCACTTATATTAATTAAAGATAGTCTGGAGTGGGAATAGTAAATTAATTAAGTTCAGTGTCCAGCACATACTCTAATTAAATATAGGTTGGAGTGAGAATAGTAAATTAATTAAGTTCAGTGTCCAGCACTTATCTTAATTAAATATAGACTGGAGTGGGAATAGTAAATTAATTCAGTTCAGTGTCCAGCACCTACCCTAATTAAATATAGATTGGAGTGAGAATAGTAAATTAATTAAGTTCAGTGTCCAGCACTTATCTTAATTAAATATAGACTGGAGTGGGAATAGTAAATTAATTAAGTTCAGTGTCCAGCACATACTCTAATTAAATATAGGTTGGAGTGAGAATAGTAAATTAATTAAGTTCAGTGTCCAGCACTTATCTTAATTAAATATAGACTGGAGTGGAAATAGTAATTAATTCAGTTCAGTGTCCAGCACCTACTCTAATTTAATATAGGTTGGAGTGAGAATAGTAAATTAATTAAGTTCAGTGTCCAGCACTTATATTAATTAAAGATAGTCTGGAGTGGGCATAGTAAATTAATTAAGTTCAGTGTCCAGCACCTACTCTAATTAAATATAGGTTGGAGTGAGAATAGTAAATTAATTAAGTTCAGTGTCCAGCACTTATCTTAATTAAATATAGACTGGAGTGGGAATAGTAAATTAATTCAGTTCAGTGTCCAGCACCTACCCTAATTAAATATAGATTGGAGTGAGAATAGTAAATTAATTAAGTTCAGTGTCCAGCACTTATATTAATTAAAGATAGTCTGGAGTGGGAATAGTAAATTAATTAAGTTCAGTGTCCAGCACATACTCTCATTAAATATAGGTTGGAGTGAGAATAGTAAATTAATTACGTTCAGTGTCCAGCACTTATCTTAATTAAATATAGACTGGAGTGGGAATAGTAAATTAATTCAGTTCAGTGTCCAGCACCTACCCTAATTAAATATAGATTGGAGTGAGAATAGTAAATTAATTCAGTTCAGTGTCCAGCACTTATCTTAATTAAATATAGACTGGAGTGGGAATAGTAAATTAATTCAGTTCAGTGTCCAGCACATACTCTCATTAAATATAGGTTGGAGTGAGAATAGTAAATTAATTAAGTTCAGTGTCCAGCACTTATCTTAATTAAATATAGACTGGAGTGGGAATAGTAAATTAATTCAGTTCAGTGTCCAGCACCTACCCTAATTAAATATAGATTGGAGTGAGAATAGTAAATTAATTAAGTTCAGTGTCCAGCACTTATCTTAATTAAATATAGACTGGAGTGGGAATAGTAAATTAATTCAGTTCAGTGTCCAGCACATACTCTAATTAAATATAGGTTGGAGTGAGAATAGTAAATTAATTAAGTTCAGTGTCCAGCACTTATCTTAATTTCATATAGACTGGAGTGGGAATAGTAAATTAATTCAGTTCAGTGTCCAGCACCTACTCTAATTTAATATAGGTTGGAGTGAGAATAGTAAATTAATTAAGTTCAGTGTCCAGCACTTATATTAATTAAAGATAGTCTGGAGTGGGAATAGTAAATTAATTAAGTTCAGTGTCCAGCACATACTCTAATTAAATATAGGTTGGAGTGAGAATAGTAAATTAATTAAGTTCAGTGTCCAGCACTTATCTTAATTAAATATAGACTGGAGTGGGAATAGTAAATTAATTCAGTTCAGTGTCCAGCACCTACCCTAATTAAATATAGATTGGAGTGAGAATAGTAAATTAATTAAGTTCAGTGTCCAGCACTTATCTTAATTAAATATAGACTGGAGTGGGAATAGTAAATTAATTAAGTTCAGTGTCCAGCACATACTCTAATTAAATATAGGTTGGAGTGAGAATAGTAAATTAATTAAGTTCAGTGTCCAGCACTTATCTTAATTAAATATAGACTGGAGTGGAAATAGTAATTAATTCAGTTCAGTGTCCAGCACCTACTCTAATTTAATATAGGTTGGAGTGAGAATAGTAAATTAATTAAGTTCAGTGTCCAGCACTTATATTAATTAAAGATAGTCTGGAGTGGGCATAGTAAATTAATTAAGTTCAGTGTCCAGCACCTACTCTAATTAAATATAGGTTGGAGTGAGAATAGTAAATTAATTAAGTTCAGTGTCCAGCACTTATCTTAATTAAATATAGACTGGAGTGGGAATAGTAAATTAATTCAGTTCAGTGTCCAGCACCTACCCTAATTAAATATAGATTGGAGTGAGAATAGTAAATTAATTAAGTTCAGTGTCCAGCACTTATATTAATTAAAGATAGTCTGGAGTGGGAATAGTAAATTAATTAAGTTCAGTGTCCAGCACATACTCTCATTAAATATAGGTTGGAGTGAGAATAGTAAATTAATTACGTTCAGTGTCCAGCACTTATCTTAATTAAATATAGACTGGAGTGGGAATAGTAAATTAATTCAGTTCAGTGTCCAGCACCTACCCTAATTAAATATAGATTGGAGTGAGAATAGTAAATTAATTCAGTTCAGTGTCCAGCACTTATCTTAATTAAATATAGACTGGAGTGGGAATAGTAAATTAATTCAGTTCAGTGTCCAGCACATACTCTAATTAAATATAGGTTGGAGTGAGAATAGTAAATTAATTAAGTTCAGTGTCCAGCACTTATCTTAATTTCATATAGACTGGAGTGGGAATAGTAAATTAATTAAGTTCAGTGTCCAGCACTTATATTAATTAAAGATAGTCTGGAGTGGGAATAGTAAATTAATTAAGTTCAGTGTCCAGCACATACTCTCATTAAATATAGGTTGGAGTGAGAATAGTAAATTAATTACGTTCAGTGTCCAGCACTTATCTTAATTAAATATAGACTGGAGTGGGAATAGTAAATTAATTCAGTTCAGTGTCCAGCACCTACCCTAATTAAATATAGATTGGAGTGAGAATAGTAAATTAATTAAGTTCAGTGTCCAGCACTTATCTTAATTAAATATAGACTGGAGTGGGAATAGTAAATTAATTCAGTTCAGTGTCCAGCACATACTCTAATTAAATATAGGTTGGAGTGAGAATAGTAAATTAATTAAGTTCAGTGTCCAGCACTTATCTTAATTTCATATAGACTGGAGTGGGAATAGTAAATTAATTCAGTTCAGTGTCCAGCACCTACTCTAATTAAATATAGGTTGGAGTGAGAATAGTAAATTAATTAAGTTCAGTGTCCAGCACTTATCTTAATTAAATATAGACTGGAGTGGGAATAGTAAATTAATTCAGTTCAGTGTCCAGCACCTACTCTAATTTAATATAGGTTGGAGTGAGAATAGTAAATTAATTAAGTTCAGTGTCCAGCACTTATATTAATTAAATATAGACTGGAGTGGGAATAGTAAATTAATTCAGTTCAGTGTCCAGCAACTACTCTAATTTAATAGAGGTTGGAGTGAGAATAGTAAATTAATTAAGTTCAGTATGTAGTGGGAGTAGTATGTTAATTAAGTTTGGTAAATAGCAAATATTAGAATTAAATATAGAGTTGAATAGGAACAGTTAAATTAATTTGTTTTAATTTACAACAAATCTGTAGATTTTAGTTTTGTTCGGATAAAAGATAGAAGTTATATCAGAATGCAAATTCCAATTTTTTTTATAAAATAGTAGAAAGGAAAATAAGATTTGTTTTATAGTTGTTGGAATGTATATTAATTAGAGAGAAAATATTGTTTATTATTACGCATATTATAATAATTAAATCATTGAAATAAACATGTAATACCATAATTAATATTTAACATTTGTATTATTGTAATAATTTTTTTATAATGGATATATATTTGTTTAATGAATATTTTGGACATTAATATATGAACAGACAAAATAATAAAAAAATAACAATTGTGATTTTTATAGTTGTTTAATATTTTTAAATTTATATTGTGTACTCTCAATATTTTTAGACTTTATTTGGATTTATAAGACATTGTATGTTTTGAAATATATGATAAATATATTTTAATTATTAATATTTAGATTAGATAATTAATATTGAAATTATTTACATTTTAGAATATTTCTTTTGATTTTTATTTTTGGTATGTTGTAGATACAATATATTAATAATATCATGTTCATACATTTTTTTGGGTAATATATACAGTTTGATTATTATATTAATAAATATATTTTATTTATTATATTAATTTTTATAAGTTAAATAATTTTCACATATATAAAAAAAATAGGTATTCTTTTTGAGTATTTTATTCTAATGTTTTCATAATTTTTAAAGTAATGTGTAATGTTAAATAAATAGTTAGGGCATTTTTTGGGATTTTCTTAGTTGTTATGTTTGTTTGGGTCTTTTATTTTGTAACCGCTCGCTGTTGTTTTGGGTTATTTTGGTAGAATCCAGGTCGCGGTCGGGAGCTGTTTCGCGTTTGAGAAGGTAAGAGTTATTTTCTTTATTATTAAATAGTTTTAAGTGTTTTGTGGAAGTAGTAATGTTGTAATAAGTGTGTATGGATTTATGTTTTAGAAGTTAGGGTGTTAGTAATAGTTTGTATACGGTTTTCTAATTTACGTTGTGTTCCGTGTTTGTGGCTTTGTTAGTGTTTTGTTATTTAGGTGTCTTAAAGTTTTATAGTGTTTGAATAATGTTTGTAGTGATGTTTTTAGGTGTATTATGTGTGTTTGTGTGTGGGTGGGAATGTTTGTTTCTCTTTTGTAGGTTTTACGTAGAAGATATTTTCGTCTCTTTCAAACACCTTTTTTTTTTTTTTAAGGAAGTGTGGATTAGTAGTGTTTACTAATCTTTATTTTACACTTTCTTTATTGTTCGGGTTTCCAGGAGCGGTTATTTACCTTTTTAATATTTTTCGGGATTTTTATGGTTAATGGATAGTCGTTTTTTGGCGTAGACGTTTTTTTCGAAAAACAGTTGTATTTTTCCATTTTATTTGGATTTCTTTTGGATACCTATGGATTTTGAACTACCTGGATTTATTTGGAAGGAATGTTATTATCCCATTGGAACAACTACACAGGTAAGTTTATTTAAATATTTTAATTGTGGGTGGGCAAATCTTATATATTTAATATTGTTGTTGTGTACTTGGTTTGTTTAATTATGTTGTCTAAATATATGTAGATATAAATTATTTATATATTTTAGACCACATAATTAAATATGTGATTTAATAAAGTGGTTTATTTATGTTGTGATAGTTGTTTTAGTAGAATTGTGGGTTAATATTTTGGAAAGGGTTTAGAAGAGAGTTTGAGCTATTATATTTAAGTACTCAAGTCCTCTTGTGGATGGGTATAGCTGTACCTGTTGTTGTAGGTAATTATACATTTGAGTAGTTTGTCTAGATTGTTTTGGTTTTAATTGTAGGACAGATTGTTGCATTCTTAATTCTTGGAAACTTTGTTCCTTTTGTATGGCAATTAGTAGTTTTTGTAGTGTTGGAGTTGTTCTCCCAGTAGAAGTTAGGAATGCATTATGCCAGCCCTCGACGGCGTTGTTAGTTTTGGCTTGTTGGTTGAGTGTAATTACATATACATTCCACCAAGGTATTTGGAACTTGGGCTGACGTCTATGGCCTGATCTGTGTAGTCTCCCCACCCAGGTATCCTCAAAATAATCTAAGAGGGGAGATAACTTTACTTCATTTTGTTTGTAGAATGGACTTTCTAATAAAAGATTGTACTGTTCTGCAACATCTGTGGTTGGTACATAAGCTAGGGCTGTTAGAAGTTTTATTTGGTGTGCAAAACTTATGTTTGTGGCATATTCTACACGAAGATTTTTGTAAATGTCTCCATATACATTGGTTTAGATGGAAGTAACATCCTTGGATAGCTGTATGGGGGTACAGTTTTAGAATGCAATTTATCATGGCTTGCTCAAAGTCTATGATAATTCTTTGAGGGTAAAAATCATTTGATTCTTGTTTTAGTTTTCCTAGCATTTCATTATAGGTTGTGTTTTGTTTGTTAGGTAATAGTGCATAAATTAAAGGTATGGAAGTGTTGTGATATTGACCGTGTATTGTGTAAAGCTGGTAGAATGGTTTTGGGCATATTGTAAAGGTGCCATCCATCATCCATGGTTGGCATTGTTGGAGTTTAGTTATATTGTTTGCAGTAGCAAACATTATGATTCTTTTTTCAGTGCTTTTGTTATCAAAAAAAAATAAAAGGTTCATTATTGTGGGTGATAGTTAATTCTGGTGGAATGATGATATCTTGAAAAGTTTTAGGGGATGGTATAGTTGTCGTGGTTGATTTTTTGGTCCTAGCAATTGTTCTTTTTATAGAAGCAATTGATGGTAATTGGCCTCTTGCTTCTTTGGGCACTCTAGGTAATAGTTCTTTTAGGATTACACTTGTAGCAGTTTGTGAACCAGTGCTTAATTCTTTTATATTTTCAAGGGTTGATCTGACTTCTATTTCAGAGAGATTGGGTGGATGGTTATGCTCTCTTGTATATAGTACAGTTGTTTCTCTTGTTGTTGCTCGTCCGTAGCATTTGTTTGAATAATATTTAGAACACTTCCAGTTCATTTTTCGGTCCGTCTGCTTTTCTTGGGTGTATGTGTAACCCATGTAACACAATAGGAATTTTCCTTTCTGCGAAGTTATAAATTGGGCTTCTTCTGTCATCTTGATGTGTCAGAAATCTGGAAAAAATGTATCTGAAAATATATGCAATTGTACTTTATATATTTCTATAAAAATAGGAAACAAAAAACTATTTTATATATACTTACCAAGTGTTTTTGGTTGTATTTGAATGAAGATGTTCTTTGTAGACAAAATGCTGTTTAGTTGATGTAGTCTCTGAAAGTTAAAGAAGATATAGGTGCCGATTACAATCCGGTAAAAAAATTTCCCCGTGCGACTCGTATCCGGTCTTTTTACCGTACGAATCGTACAAGTGCCGTACGAACTGGCAATCACGATTCGCATGGTAAAAAGTCCATACGAACCGCATCGGGAATGATTTCCCACACGTCCTCGGGTCGGAAAATGTGTCCGACACGTCCTCGGACGATTTACCGTACAAATGTGAAAGGTGAAGTCTGACCGAGGAATCACGATCCATCCCGTGCGTCCGATGTTACAACCGTATGGAAAAAACACCGTCCGCACCGAACTCCCATAGCAACCATGGAGACATGTGCCCGCATACGCGCCCAACACTCCCCCCACCCCCGTACGTCCGAGACGTACCCCCGTGTATGTACACCCCCACCCGTGTATGTACACCCCAGTACGTTCGAGTCGAACCCCCACCCCTGTACGTGTCGTACCACCATCCATGTACACCCCAGTACGTTCGAGTCGTACCCCCACCCCTGTACGTGTCGTACCACCGTCTATGTACACCCCAGTACGTTCGATTCGTACCCCCACCCCTGTACGTGTCCGACCCCCATGTATGTACACCCCAGTATGTTCGAGTCAAACCCCCACCCCTGTACGTGTCGTACCACCGTCTATGTACACCCCAGTACGTTCGAGTCGTACCCCCACCCCTGTACGTGTCGTACCACTGTCTATGTACACCCCAGTACGTTCGATTCGTACCCCCACCCCTGTACGTGTCCGACCCCCATGTATGTACACCCCAGTACGTTCGAGTCGAACCCCCACCCCTGTACGCGTCGTACCACTGTCAATGTACACCCCAGTACGTTCGAGTCGTACCCCCACCCCTGTACGTGTCGTACCACCGTCTATGTACACCCCAGTACGTTCGAGTCAAACCCCCACCCCTGTACGTGTCGTACCACCGTCTATGTACACCCCAGTACGTTTGAGTCGTACCCCCACCCCTGTACGTGTCGTACCACCGTCTATGTACACCCCAGTACGTTCGAGTCGTACCCCCACCCCTGTACGTGTCGTACCACCGTCTATGTACACCCCAGTACGTTCGAGTCGTACCCCCACCCCTCTACGTGTCGTACCACCGTCTATGTACACCCCAGTACATTCGAGTCGTACCCCCACCCCTGTACGTGTCGTACCACCGTCTATGTACACCCCAGTACGTTCGAGTCGTACTCCCACCCCTGTACGTGTCGTACCACCGTCAATGTACACCCCAGTACGTTCGAGTCGTACCCCCACCCCTGTACGTGTCGTACCACCGTCAATGTACACCCCAGTATGTTCGAGTCGAACCCCCACCCCTGTACGTGTCGTACCACCGTCAATGTACACCCCAGTACGTTCGAGTCGTACCCCCACCCCTGTACGTGTCGTACCACCGTCAATGTACACCCCAGTACGTTCGAGTCGTACCCCCACCCCTGTACGTGTCGTACCACCGTCAATGTACACCCCAGTATGTTCGATTCGTACTCCCACCCCTGTACGTGTCCGACCCCCATGTATGTACACCCCAGTACGTTCGAGTCGTACCCCCACCCCTGTACGTGTCGTACCACCGTCAATGTACACCCCAGTACGTTCGATTCGTACCCCCACCCCTGTATGTGTCCGACCCCATGTATGTACACCCCAGTATGTTCGAGTCGAACCCCCACCCCTGTACGTGTCGTACCACCGTCTATGTACACCCCAGTACGTTCGAGTCAAACCCCCACCCCTGTACGTGTCGTACCACCGTCTATGTACACCCCAGTACGTTTGAGTCGTACCCCCACCCCTGTACGTGTCGTACCACCGTCTATGTACACCCCAGTACGTTCGAGTCGTACCCCCACCCCTGTACGTGTCGTACCACCGTCTATGTACACCCCAGTACGTTCGAGTCGTACTCCCACCCCTGTACGTGTCGTACCACCGTCAATGTACACCCCAGTACGTTCGAGTCGTACCCCCACCCCTGTACGTGTCGTACCACCGTCAATGTACACCCCAGTATGTTCGAGTCGAACCCCCACCCCTGTACGTGTCGTACCACCGTCAATGTACACCCCAGTACGTTCGAGTCGTACCCCCACCCCTGTACGTGTCGTACCACCGTCAATGTACACCCCAGTACGTTCGAGTCGTACCCCCACCCCTGTACGTGTCGTACCACCGTCAATGTACACCCCAGTATGTTCGATTCGTACTCCCACCCCTGTACGTGTCCGACCCCCATGTATGTACACCCCAGTACGTTCGAGTCGTACCCCCACCCCTGTACGTGTCGTACCACCGTCAATGTACACCCCAGTACGTTCGATTCGTACCCCCACCCCTGTATGTGTCCGACCCCATGTATGTACACCCCAGTATGTTCGAGTCGAACCCCCACCCCTGTACGTGTCGTACCACCGTCTATGTACACCCCAGTACGTTCGAGTCAAACCCCCACCCCTGTACGTGTCGTACCACCGTCTATGTACACCCCAGTACGTTTGAGTCGTACCCCCACCCCTGTACGTGTCGTACCACCGTCTATGTACACCCCAGTACGTTCGAGTCGTACCCCCACCCCTGTACGTGTCATACCACCGTCTATGTACACCCCAGTACGTTCGAGTCGTACCCCCACCCCTCTACGTGTCGTACCACCGTCTATGTACACCCCAGTACATTCGAGTCGTACCCCCACCCCTGTACGTGTCGTACCACCGTCTATGTACACCCCAGTACGTTCGAGTCGTACTCCCACCCCTGTACGTGTCGTACCACCGTCTATGTACACCCCAGTACGTTCGAGTCGTACCCCCACCCCTGTACGTGTCGTACCACCGTCTATGTACACCCCAGTACGTTCCCGTCGCACCCCCAACACAACCTCCTAAGTACGGAGCGCACCCCAGGCCCCAACATCACAACCGCATGTACGAGTCGTACCAAGCCACACACAAGGACAGCACCGTACAACCAAATGGCCCATGTACACACCGTACACACGCTCAAAACGCACGTACACAACCAGGACAAAACAAAACAACACAAGAATACACTATTCGAATGGCACAAAGCCACTAAACATGGCCAACAAACACTAAAAAAACACATTCACTGACCTGCAACTGCCAAAAACAAACAGAGGCCCAAAACACCACCACTCCTTATAACACACCCACCCAAACTTCAAACACAGCCACACCCACCCATGGACCAATAAAAAGGGCCCACACACACAAACCATGAGCCTTTGCAACAGACTCACTGCTGCCAGACACCACAGAACCATACTACAAGCCTCACCACACCTTACACTTGCACACCTTCACACAACCACCTCCACAAACACCCCCTCATCACATTCACACACACACACCTGCACAACCACACCCACACACCCACAACCATCCACACACACCCCCCACCATCCACACCCACACCCCTCACCATGCCCACTAACAAGAATCCAAAGTTCAGTAACCGAGAGTTGGAGGTCCTTGTTGATGAAATCCTCAGAGTCGAGCCACAGCTGGAGGAACACAACCAGGCCAACGCCACCGGAGGAGGGCCCTCCCGCAGACCCGTACACTACCAGCCCTGGGAGGAGAGGGTGATGGCCATACAGCCGGTGGAGGCAGTCGAAGGATTAGGAGGACTCCGAGACCCGGGTGAGTACACGAACAATGCACCTCACATGGGGGGGACCTCATCCACAACCAAAATCACTAACAGGCACGCAACCACCCCAACCTATCGCATGACTCAACCACACTCCATGAACACGCACATGTCACTGCCGCCACCATGCCCCATGCACCCAGCTGGACAATGTCAAGTCACAGGCCACAGAAGACACCAACACATGACACGGTAACCCGGATGGCGGGAGGGTGGGCCCCAAAAATCACATAGTGCAACTCAGAAGCAGACAACAATGCCCTCTGCCCATATGGCCCAGGTCACAGCCAGACAAACAGTGTGTACCCACACAGGAAAGACTCGCCAGCAAATGGCGGACGCCTTGCATCAACACATGGGGGTGAAGGCACTGTTTTGCACATGACAGCAGCGAATGAACAGCCAACACTGTGAAAGAGTGGCAGCACACACAACCACAGCAGCAGCGCACACACAGACACTACACCCAATGGGTGCCTGGAGATCAGAAACAAACTCACAGCAACAAGCTAAGGGCCATTCAAAGGACTGGAAAAAGTGTGTGTCTAGGAAGCTGGGCTGAGGTGACAGAGGGTGACACACAGAGGGAGGGAGAGGGGGACAGAGAGGGAGGGAGAGGGGGACAGAGAGGGAGGGAGAGGGGGACAGAGAGGGAGGGAGAGGGGGACAGAGAGGGAGGGAGACACAGGGACACGGACAGAGGGAGGAGGCTGACACACGGAGGGAGGGAGAGGGGGACAGAGAGGGAGGGAGACACAGGAAGACAGACAGAGGGAGGAGGCTGACACACAGAGGGAGGGAGAGGGCGACAGAGAGGGAGGGAGACACAGGGAGAGCAAATCAGCCGTGTGGTGTGTGGGAATGTCTGCTCGTCAGCAGGTAGACTGCGTGCATGCAGCCAAGGGTGGCCAGTGCCAGAACCCCCCCTCTTCACCATGGCAAAACACAGGGCCATGTCACAACCTGTTCACGAGCACAACGACAGCTACCTGCATTATATAAGTGTGTGGATCCACTCCACGTGCACATGTACAGTGCTACACGGAAGGCGCCAATGCATGGATCGCCACACCTGCCCACTCCACTGCTGAATGCAGTCACACTTGACGCAGCAAGTAAGACTGTGCCACACATAGTTAAAGGGGCCAAAGTGGTGCCCAAGGGACACACCCATGCACAAGTGCACTGTGAGTGGAATGCAAGACAGATCCTAATTCCAAGAGGAAAAGTGCCAACTTTGAAACTGATGAAACATGGATGTTGCATGGACCAAAATTAACATTGTCTCTCTCACACACAGGTCAACGTCGTGGTTCACCCCCAACACTGGGGGGGAAGACTCACAGGACCCGGATCTGCGGGAGCCCGATCCCACCGGCAGCGACGACTCTCACCACTCTGTGGACGACCCCGACCGACCTGGCACCTCTGGTGTCCAACCACCTGCAGCACCTGCGTCAGGTACAACTGTGCCAACCACCACCCCCACTCCTGCCACATCCCAGGAGACACCCAGGATCCCTGCCCCACCACCACAATGCAGCCAGGCTGGCCAGGAGGGACACGGTGTCCCGGGCACCCAGGAGGAGGCAGGCGACAACGCCAATGCCACCCCTCAGGGGTCCCGGAGACCCGATGTACCCACAAGGGCAGGCCAGGTGCAAGTGGGCAGGGGTGGTGGGAGTGGAGGACGGCGGAGGCGCGAGCCTGACCAGTTGGCTGGGGAACCGGTATTTGCCCATGTCCGTAACATCATGGACACATACCGGCAGGACACCACGGGCATGGCCCAGGTTTTGTCCATCCTCGAGGGGATCAAGACCCAGCAGGCCCAGCAACATGCCTGTCTACTGCAACACCAACGGAGGATGGAGGACAGACAGGCTGAGCAAGTGACGGTGTTCCAGGGGATTCACGATACACTCCGTCGGATGGCCGACAACATGGGCAACCCTCCCTGTGCCAGACGGCGTAGAACATCACCACCCACAGGGAGGGATCAGGAGGAGGAGGAGACATCCGACGGAGCATCCCAAACATCGTCACGGCCTGCTGCTGAGGGTCCCCGCAGGAGGCCGGGTCGTCCACGGAAAGGACCGTGAGGGTCGGCGCTACATCACCATCTCCCAGGACACCTGGCCTGGCACCTGGCCCACTGGAGCAACAGCATCACAGCATCAAGAGACATTCTCTGCCACATGACCCTGCTGGTCACTGTCTGACCAATGTTGACAAAGACTGTGGCATGGACTATGAGGATTTCCAATGGCAAGGACACCAACTCCCCTACTGAACTTTGGATTCCAAACTCCCGGAAATCCCCTCACTTTATCCCCCCCCCACCCCCCCAAAATAAAAATTCACACCATGAAGAGAAGATGCCTGCTGGTTGCATTATTACCTTACATGTGTGTTGTAAAGTCTAAACATGCCTGAGCTCTCTTTTGACTCCAACCATCCACACCCTGGGGCCCGAGTCTGGCACAGGACACACGGGTCACAGTGTATTAGTCAAGACAGACATGGAGCACCATACACACCCGTGATGGGCCCAACCAGCTGAGGGGGTGGCCGCACAACCGTGCTGACAGACACATTGAGTACAGCAACAGTCATGCGCAGAGGTCAGGGATCATGTCCAGGGTCCTGGGGGGCACCCAGGTATGTGTAGACAGGTGGCAGAACCATGTCCTGCAAGCTTGAGTCCGGTGGATGCAGAGAATGGGGGCCTGGCCAACGTTGGATGCATGGGGATGGCACATGTCACAATACCCACACAGTCATGGACATCATGCCCAATACACAGTCTCAGCCCACACACACAGCTTGCATCTTGCTACTCGACACATCGACACATAGCCACTATCAGGGAAAACCATGCCAGACATGCTGGATGCACCGTGGCAACACACCAGCATTGACGGAGAAGAGGCACCTTGGAGGCATAGGGACACCTTTATTAGTCATGTTTTCGGGATTGCAGAGGCAACTTGAAGTACACATGAACACATCTTGTGGAGTAACATGTGGGTCCAACACTGGCACCCCCCTTCTGCAGCACAAATGCGTGTTAGCCATGGAACTGCCACACAATTGTCGGCTAACAGCTAAACACCCACAGCTGCTCACGGAGAGACTGCCATACACCATTGATCCGCTGATGTGGAAGTCCCACACCATGTCAAGCCAATGCTAACCGTATGTGTCCGAGGGCAGTGTCACACACATTGATGCCATCATCACAATCCACTATCCCATCACTGATGACTGTCAACCAGGCAGACCATCTATTCAGGTGTACACAGCTGCATGTCGTGTCCCATGGTGATGCTACATGGCTGCAGAGGAACCAAACATCGACAGGGGCAGTGTGCATACATCGTGAACAACTGCCACACCCAATACACCCCTGATGCATCCCTTACCCCATGGAGACTTCCAAACGTGTCCGTGCCTGTAACGCTGAGTCAGCCCACGATGACGTGTCCATGAGGAATAGCAGTGCCACAACAATGCAAGCAGCAGACGGCATGCGCAAGTACCTGGGGAAGAGAGACACACAAGAAGTCAGCCACAAAAAGCACAGCCACTTGCATGTGCATTTACTCGACACATGTATGGATGACAACATGCTAGTTCACAATTATGACTGGGGAAATACAACCATCACTGGCACCATCACTCCAGTGACACACCCACACACACCTCTGACTCACGTGCCATACATGCAGGTGGAGACACACATCACAACACATGCCACACGGGGACCAATGCGTGCACACTCAGACACTGGTACTCACCACTAAGCAAAGAAGTCGCGTATGAGCCGAGTCCGGATGTCCTCTTGCGGCTCCACATCCTCCACATCACTAGCCCCATTGCCAAGCCCTTCGTCCTCCACGGGTGGATGGTCCTCGTCATGTTGATCCAGGATGAGTGGCACAGCTTTCTCAACTGCCATGTTGTGCAGCATGCAGCAGACCATGAAGATTTTGCAGACCTTCGCAGGGGCATATGGGAGCGCGCCGCCGGTCTTGTGGAGGCACCGAAATCGGCTCTTCAGCAGGCCAAACGTCCTCTCTATCACTCGCCTTGTCCGGCCATGGGCGGTGTTGTAGCGGAGCTGGGCCGGCGTGATGGGGTTGCGGAGAGGTGTGAGCAGCCATGGCATGTTGGGATAGCCAGCGTCCCCTACATGGGAAGCACATGGACATCGTTAGAAGTGGTGAAGCAGTCGTGCTGGTAGGCTATGCAAAATACAGGACAGACAGACTGTACCTACCAACAACACATGCTTTTTCGTTGCGCAGCTGCATCATCATGTCAGGCATCCTGCTACGCCTCATGATGTAGGCATCGTGTGCTGATCCTGGAAAACGAGCACAGACATGTGAAATCACCATGTTGGACTGACACACCACAAGGGCATTGATGGAGTGGTAGTGCTTCCGATTGCGGTACGCCACCTCCCGTGCGTGTGGTGGTACCAAAGCTACATGTGTCCCATCTATGGACCCAATGACATGGGGCATCCCTCCCAGGGCATAGAATCCACGCTTGACCGCAGTCAACTGTTCAGGGGTTGGGAACTTGATGAAGTCATCCAGGTGAATCAACATGGCCTCTAAGAAATCATGCAGCACACGGCAGAACATGCTCTGGGACATGCCACCAACATGAGCTATGGTATATTGAAAGGTACCCGTGGCAAGAAAATGTAGGGCAGCCATTACCTTCAGCTGGGGTGTCAGTGCCGTAGGATACCTGTGCTGCGGTTGCAGGTGTGGTGCCAGTATCGCCGCCAACTCCAGAATCAACGGTTGGGGGAAGCGGTAGCACCGGATGCTGTCATTCTCCCGCATGGCAGCCAAGTCCAGAATTGCTCGGGCAAGAGGCGGCGCTCTGCAGTAATTTGGAAGTGACAAGGAAGAGTGAGTGCACTACGACAACAATTCATATGTACTGAGCACATGTTAATCTGTCAATACACATATGCTACATAGGGAGTCAGGTATGTGCTACATGCCCAGGACACGTATGGATGGAAGGTGACACTCCTACCAAGACCCAGCTACACATGGAGATTGAGAACCTCCCCATGCCATGCCATGGGAATAGCTGTGTCCCAGTGCAAGTGAACAGCCAGACACAAGACAGGAGTGACATACGCCCACACATCAGCAGAAGTAGGATGCCGATTGCAGAGACTGGTTGCGGAACACTAGAGCCACAGGTCACATGACATTACACTAGGACAGCCCACACACCTTGCCATGAAGGTGCACATGTCATGACTCACCACACATTCATTGTGAGGATGCAGACATGTCCTTGTCACGCTACTCCGTGTCCCATGCATACATGTGCACCTCACATCCGATACCACATGTGGCATGGTGTGCGGAACAGTGTGCAATGTCAATCTACACACAGACACATGTTGGTTGCTGCAACAGCTGCAGCTTTTGAGGGTGCTCCAACATCAACCTGATGGGAAGCCCCCACACATACATGACATAGTCACATTGTGCACCGTGGGTAGTGACAAGTCAGGTGTGGTAACCCCTGTACCGGGCATCAGGGGACACTTCCGTGTGTTTGTGTCCGTGCCATGCCAGTGACGCTCACCCCAAGTGTGCAGTACGACATGCACACATGTCAAAGGAGTCAAGGGCATGCCTGGCACACATTGCACCGTCACACAGTACATCTGTACACATCTCATCATACATCTGGTGCCTTCTCGACTCAGGAGTAATGTTCCACATCACAGGCCGTCACACCTGTGCCCCACACATGTAGTAATGCACAGACGATGCCTTGATGTCAATTAATGGACAAGTATGTCCATTCATGGACAAGTATGTCCATCCATGGACAAGTATGTCCGCCCTATCCCTACCTGTGTGCCGCCTGTCACCACTGTGATGTGTGAAAACCGCCGTACTGCTGCGAAGAGGGCCTGTGTACGTTCCCATATCACTATGGGAGTGCTGCCGTATGTGTACCCATCGTGATGGCGAGCGTACAGGCATGTGTACGGCCCGTACCACTACGAGTACGCATACGCAAGAACACCCATAGTTGTAGGGCCGTACGCACGCCTGTACGCTCCCTATCACTATGGGTGTCCTCGCGTATGCGTACTCGTAGTGGTACGGGCCGTACACACGCCTGTACGCTCACTATCACTATGGGTGTCCTCGCGTATGCGTACTCGTAGTGGTACGGGCCGTACACACGCCTGTACGCTCACTATCACTATGGGTGGCCTCGCGTATGCGTACTCGTAGTGGTACGGGCCGTACACACGCCTGTACGCTCACTATCACTATGGGTGGCCTCGCGTATGCGTTCTCGTAGTGGTACGGGCCGTACACACGCCTGTACGCTCACTATCACTATGGGTGTCCTCGCGTATGCGTACTCGTAGTGGTACGGGCCGTACACACGCCTGTACGCTCACTATCACTATGGGTGGCCTCGCGTATGCGTACTCGTAGTGGTACGGGCCGTACACACGCCTGTACGCTCACTATCACTATGGGTGTCCTCGCGTATGCGTACTCGTAGTGGTACGGGCCGTACACACGCCTGTACGCTCACTATCACTATGGGTGGCCTCGCGTATGCATACTCGTAGTGGTACAGGCCGTACACACGCCTGTATGCTCACTATCACTACGTGTACGCATACGCGAGGACACCCATAGTGATAGTGAGCGTACAGGCGTGTGTACGGCCCATACCACTACGAGTACGCATACGCGAGGCCACCCATAGTGATAGTGAGCGTTCAGGCGTGTGTACGGCCCGTACCACTACGAGTACGCATACGCGAGGACACCCATAGTGATAGTGAGCATACAGGTGTGTGTACGGCCCGTACCACTACGAGTACGCATACGCGAGGACACCCATAGTGATAGGGAGCGTACAGGCGTGTGTACGGCCCGTAGCACTAAGAGTACGCATACGCGAGGACACCCATAGTGATAGTGAACGTAGGCACGCGTGTACGGGCCGTTGCAATGCATTTGGGGTGCCCTAGGGCCTCGGAACGCACCGTACCTGTGTGTGAAGCTCCAAAATACATAGGGGACACATGAGGGACAAGTATTAAGGCCTACATGCATGCTGGTTGTCATGGAGACCAAGTTCAAATTTTGAATTTGTTCTGGAAGGTGCACAGCAGAAGTCAGTTGGAATTAATCTACTTTGTTGCAATGTGTTTGTGGGGCTGACATCATGCAGGAGAATAAAACCGATAGAGAACACACAGACTGCTAGGTTTGAAGGGATTGGAGGAAACATAGGATGCAAATGTGAGTGACCAATCACTCTGTACTCCTGTGCATGAGATGGGCCAGCAAGGCAGATATAAGGCAGCCAGGTCCCATGAGGGAGCACTTGCCTGCACATCTTTGTATTCCATGACCCAGCTGCTGCTACTGATTCCCTGGAACCATGTCAAGGGCTGTGGAGAGGTCACAGCCATTCACCCTGGAGGAGAACATGGCTTTGGTGGATGTGATCCTCCCACGGTACCCCATGCTGTATGGGCGACCAGGTTATCAGGTGAGTGCAGTGTCCACTGGCACAGACTGTGTCCCTTTTTAGTGACTGTGACTTCTGCCATTGTGTCCAGGTGTGACACACATGCTATGTACTGTAGGGGGGGTCCCAGGGGGGGGAATGCCTGATGTCTCCCAGCAGTGCCCTGAGACAGGAGGGGTGGGTGCCTATCACTCCCAGTAGTGCCCTGAGACAGTAGGGGTGGGGGCCTATCACTCCCAGCAGTTCCCAGACACAGGAGGGGTGTGTGCAGAGTCCTCCCAGCAGTGCCCAGAGTCAGGAGGGGTGGGTGCCTATCACTCCCAGCAGTACCCTGAGACAGTAGGGGTGGGGGCCTATCACTCCCAGCAGTGCCCAGACACAGGAGGGGTGTGTGCAGAGTCCTCCCAGCAGTGCCAAGAGTCAGGAGGGGTGGGTGCCTATCACTCCCAGCAGTGCCCTGAGACAGTAGGGGTGGGTCCTATCACTCCCAGCAGTGCCCAGACACAGGAGGGGTGTGTGCAGAGTCCTCCCAGCAGTGCCCTGAGACAGGAGGGGTGGGTGCCTATCACTCCCAGCAGTGCCATGAGACAGTAGGGGTGGGGGCCTATCACTCCCAGCAGTGCCCAGACACAGGAGGGGTGTGTGCAGAGTCCTCCCAGCAGTGCCCTGAGACAGGAGGGGTGGGTGCCTATCACTCCCAGCAGTGCCCTGAGATAGTAGGGGTGGGGGCCTATCACTCCCAGCAGTGCCCAGACACAGGAGGGGTGTGTGCAGAGTCCTCCCAGCAGTGCCCTGAGACAGGAGGGGTGGGTGCCTATCACTCCCAGCAGTGCCCTGAGACAGTAGGGGTGGGGGCCTATCACTCCCAGCAGTGCCCAGACACAGGAGGGGTGTGTGCAGAGTCCTCCCAGCAGTGCCCTGAGACAGGAGGGGTGGGTGCCTATCACTCCCAGCAGTGCCCTGAGACAGTAGGGGTGGGGGCCTATCACTCCCAGCAGTGCCCAGACACAGGAGGGGTGTGTGCAGAGTCCTCCCAGCAGTGCCCTGAGACAGGAGGGGTGGGTGCCTATCACTCCCAGCAGTGCCCTGAGACAGTAGGGGCCTATCACTCCCAGCAGTGCCCAGACACAGGAGGGGTGTGTGCAGAGTCCTCCCAGCAGTGCCCTGAGACAGGAGGGGTGGGGGCCTATCACTCCCAGCAGTGCCCTGAGACAGGAGGGGTGGGGGCCTATCACTCCCAGCAGTGCCCTGAGACAGGAGGGGTGGGTGCCTATCACTCCCAGCAGTGCCCTGAGACAGGAGGGGTGGGTGTGATGCACAGTGTGAGCCTGGATCATTGATTGTGTAGTTGCCCTCATTCCACCTGTGTCCTTTCAATGGCACGTACTGCTTTTGGCCTTCCCCCACAGGATCATGTCCCTATGACAAAGTTGCAATGCGTTGGATGCACACTATGCCTTGTTGTAAACAGCAAATGTGTTCTAATCTGTGTCCCCGTGACATGTGCAAGGTGTATTGATGTAGTGTCACTTGTTCATCCTCACAGGTAGACGCCTCTGCCAAGGAGCAGATATGGCTGTGTGTTGCAGTCATTCCTATTCAGGAGCATGGAGTTGTGTGGCCACTACTGTCCCCAGGGGCATCTTTTCCTAGGTATCATGTGTGTAATCCGAGAATGTCGACAATCTCTGTGTCTACAGCATAGGTTGTGCTCTGTGCCATTGTCCCCTGGCACCATGTTTCTTGACGTGAGATGTATTACAAGTATCCACTGTCCAGCCTGACCTGATTTTCCAAGTACATACTCACGGTGGCCATTGCCTGTGTGTCTTGTAGCAATCATCTGATGATGCCCATTTGTACATGATTCTTTGGACAGGCGCACCTTGGGTATTTGGTGTGCAATCTTGAATTATTGCATCCCATGTGTATTTCACCCAGACTAAGAGATGTAAGTGCTTCCTGTGTCTCCACAGATTTGTCTCATGTAGGGGGTGGGTGGGGCGGCCATGGCCTACATGTCAAGACCTGTCATCTCCTTGCTCGGACTGGCCAGTGTGTGATGTTTGTCTGGACATACACGCAAGGTGTAGCGTGCCAGTCAGGGTGGGCATGTTATCAGTATTACCTATGCTGCATGTGCCTCTAGTTCCTGGATTTGGTCCCTGCTCATCCCAATTTCCTGCCACGCTGTGTGGTGCAGATGCAGTGCTGTATTGTCCCCAGGGCCTTGTTCCTCAGTCAGAATACCATGTCATCTCATTTGCTATTGTGTCATGCTCTCCATAGTTTTTCCATGGCATGGTGGGTCACACAACTGTGTCTTGCAGGGCCTACGTATGTACCTTGTTTTGTAGTTGTATGAGGTATTCAAGATATTACGATATGATTAGCGCAGTATATCTAATGATAGTTTGACTAGTTATGGTGTATTAAACGGTTCGAAATCCCCGATTATGTTTAGTACGACAAAAAGGGCCGAGAAACCGAACCGCCTCCATCTTGGATTGCGGCTCTCTCTCTCACTTGGGAGTCACGTGGTCTTTTCCGCACACCCTCTGCTTTCCCCTTTCCTTGCATTTAATTAGGAGACAGGCTGAGTTGCTGAGAAGCAAGGTCACATCTGCTAAAAGGGAGTATCAGGCAAATTCCTCTAGACCTGGGACGTGAAGGGAGTCACCCTTTCGACCTTCTCTGTAAAGATAGTAACCCTTTGTATGTGTAGCCGAAACTAGAAATAGGCATGAGCTCATTAGGGGCGCCAGGACTAACTGGTACTTTTCCACATATAAGGTTTTGTATGCTGTACTGATAATGTATAAAAGTGTGTTACTGTCAAGGAGCCAGCAGTCTTCCTCGGCGCACCTGATGGGTGAGGATCGACGAGGCTCCTCTATATAGAGTTCTGTGGTGGCTAATAAACGTTTGAACCTTCCACGTTGCCAACTGCTCCTTCTTGCATAATATTGCGGGCCAATGGTAAGTGTGGCCCTTGAAATAATTATTTGGACACAACAGTTGGCGACCACGAAGGGACCCCGTGAAAGGGTCTTCCCCCCCCCGTATTCGGGTGGTGGGATTGGGGGCGTCCTGACCGGTTGGCGGGAGAGGAGCCTGAGGATTTCTCCCACCCTGCACGACTTTTCGGTACGTCCCCTGCTGCTAGTTACCCTTCACCGGGGTCCTACGGGCTTAACCCAGAAACTGGATTGATTTGGTCGGGAGGAGTTGGCAGCGGAGAACGAACATTCGTATCTGGGTGCACCCGGTGAGTATTGATTTGATTTGACGCACGCGTTGTAAACGGTGCATTATTGGTTAAGGCACGCGTTGAAGACGGTGTGCTATTTGATTGATTTGAGAGCATTCGTTGAGAACGATGCATTTTTGATTTTGAACACGGATTGCATTTGTTTGAAGCTCGCGCTGGACAGCGGTGCATTGATTTGAAGGCACGCACCGGAGGGTGGTGTCTTGCTTGATCGGGTTAGCGTTACCGTGGTTTGACTCGAAGTACGTACAGGTTATATTTGATTTGAGTAAAAACGGCGCGCCGAAGGATTATAAAACAGATTGTGCGTGGAAGGACCCGCGACCTAGACTGGGTAGCCACAGGGCATACTCCTGACGGGGCAAGTCCTCGTTGGGGGCTGGTCTTAGTGGTGAGCCAGGAGGGTGGCCGGAATCCCGCGTGCAGTTTGGTGTTTGGACTGTGAACCAGAGTCGACGGGCTTGGTTCTCTGATACTGATTGTATGTTGTGTATGATTCGTGTTGATTGTTGCTTGTGTATACATGTCTGAAAACTAACAAAAATGTCTTGTTTTAGTAAATTGAATTGTTTTGGCTGCTGCTGTCGAACAAGTGACTCCAGACTAGCTGAGAGCCAACTTGCCCCGCCGGAGGGCAGTCCTAGCCATTTTATGTATGTCAAACATGGGATCTCTCCGTTGTTGTTTTGCACTCTGTGGCATAAGTATACCAAGGGCAATGAGGAGTTACGCTGGCCCAAAACGGGTTCATTTGATGAGAAGAAAATTGCGTTCCTACAAGAACAGCTGTTTTCTAGGCGAAGTAGGCAGGCCATGTTTGACGCTCTAATTGCATGGCAGAAGGAGGCCAAACAACGGCGAATGAGGGAAGAGAAAGTAGCCAGAGCCAAGGCAGGACAGAATGTTACTCAGAAAGCTATGGCCTATGACCGAGACAGAGTAGAAAAGGGATTGGATTGCATGAATCGCGAATTTCGATTAAAGGTTGATAAGAGCTATGTGACCCGCCCGAATGCAGAAGATGAAATGGAGGATTTATTGGACACCAGGCCACCACCCCCTTATGTACCGCAGAGGATATATCCGGAGGTATCAGGGGCCTCGGCCCCGGCTCCAAATATGTCCCTGGGGGCCTCAGCTTCGGCTCCCCCGGCCACTACTACCCCTCCCTCCCTGCCGAACCTCTCCCGGTTACCGACATCTGTGTCTGAAGTTATGGCCATGCTGCCTAATTTATTGACGGCAGCTGCAGCCGGGACCCCTCAGCTGTCGCCGGGGTCAATGCCTTCCCCTTCTGTTCTGCCCTCCTCCTCTGCCAGTACCACGCCAGTAACAGCTGTGACTACTCCGATACGTCCGGCCAGTCTAACTGAGCGTAGGAAGTTGTTCACTCGTTCGGCCTTGGGAACGGAAGAAAGGGAAACTATTGCTACACAAGCATCCCAGTGGATGCGACATCCCATTTATACGCTTGCCGATATTTGGAGTACTATGAGAGACTATGAACCGGTGATGCAACAGCATGCTCTGGAGCATATGGCCAACCGTCTTATTTCTGTGTGGGAACAGGTACACCAGGAAGGGAAGGCTCCGGCTATATTATATGATATTCTTGATCAGGTCCATAAATCTCAGTTGACACCGGAGGAGGTGTACGGGAAGGTGCAGACTTTGGTCTCTTATAGAACTCGTTTGCAGTCTGCCACTCCCGCCGGATTCTCCCAGTTCCCTATGCGAGAAGTGCACCCTATCTTCCATCCAGAAGTTGCCGCAGTAGTGGATGCCCACGGTGTCGTTACCCGCCCGGGAATAGACGCCCGGTTCCAGGAACAATGGGTCTATACCCCCTGGAAGCGGAGTGAGGTACTATCCCTAAAAAGCCAGCTGCCAGATCCTAGAAAAAACCCCACCGCATATTACAAGGAACTGACCGAGGCCGCCTCGTCAGCAGTAATGACGTTGGCAGATATTGAATTATTCTTTGCCTTATTAGTACCGGTGGACATTTGGCGCCAGGTACATGACCAGGACCATGTTACGGAATTTGGTGGGACATGGGATCAACTGAGAACCTGGGATAGAGATCGTAAACCAGGGAACAAGCCCCGACCTGAGATACTGATTTTGCCTGAGAGAATAATAACTTATATGCATTCGCTGATCCCACCCAGGAAAGTAGATTGGGACAAGCTGACGGCCTGTAAGCAAAAGAAGGACGAGAGTGTCTCTGATTTTTTCACAAGGTTTGAGGGAGTGTTCATTGACTTCAGCGGACAGGACTTGGCAACGGAGGGGGGTGTACGTTTATTTGTTAATAGATTTGTAACCAATTTGCTACCTGAGGTATCGGCCCGGTTACAGGCAGCTGAGAGTACCTGGACGACCACCACGCCCTCCACGATACTAAGCATGGCTCAGTATTATGAGCATCGGGAGAATGAGAGCAAGGATAAGACAGAAAGAAAATCGAAAGAGTTGAAAACACGAGTGTTACTGCAGCAAGTGGAGAGGGGTAGAGGAAGAGGACGAGGGTTGCAGAATTTCGCTCCAAGAGGGGCGGGACCGACGCAAACAGCTGGGCGAACAGATCTGGGCATAAATCAATGTGCTTTTTGCAAAGAGGAGGGGCATTGGAGAGCACAGTGTCCGTTGCTGTATGAACAGAATACTGCTTCAAGGGGTCGTGGACGGGGAAGGATGAGTGGGCATCGAGGTGGATACACGAGACAAGAACAGGCAGCCCGAGGTGAGAACAGTCAGAATTATTTCGACCAAAACCAGGGTAAACAGTACTACAATGATGGACGTGTAACGGACGAAGACACCGGGTATACTCAAGCATAGGACAGCCAAGGGCAGAGTAAGGGGCATGTGTCAATCCCGATAGATCAAGCTGGACCTTATGTCCATGCACGATTGTTGGATGCATCAGGTAAGTTTTTGGTTGACACACGGGCTATGAACAGTTCTGTTTCACGTGCCCTGGCCCCGGGGGCCGCTCTGTCTGGCCAGACTAATGTGTCCGTGGGGTTCTCTGGAACTCCGGTGGTGAGCCCCATTTCTACGCCACTTTCCCTTACTCTGGGACCGGTTACGATAGAATCGCCTTTCCTCCTCACCTCCCAGTGTGGGGAAAATCTCCTGGGTATGGATATATTAAAAAGATTGCATGCCCGCATCTATTGCTCCCCCGATGGAGTTTACCTGACCATTCGGAATACCTCTATCCCCTCCATTCAATGTTTTTCAAAAACGGACTCACTACCTCCTGAGCTTGCACAACTCCCGAGGGATCTTTGGGCCCTGGGGGACACTGACGTAGGATTCCTACAAATTCCCCCGGTGTCCATCACTCTGAAACAGAATGCCAAATTGCTGAGGATCCCACAGTACAAAATAGCCCCCGCAGGAGAACGCGCTTTACTGGCCATTATTTCTGATTTGATTAGAACCGGGGTGGTGGAGGAAACGACTTCCAATATCTGCAACAGTCCCATTCTTCCGATTCTTAAACGAGCCCCCGTACCCCAGTCTCCTGATTATGCTGATACCTACCGATTTGTGATTGATTTGCGAGAGATTAACAAGATCGTGGTACCCCAATATCCGGTGGTACCAGACATTAATTCCATTTTGACCATGATTCCTCCCACTGCAACATTTTTCTCGGTGATTGATTTGAAGAATGCCTTATTTAGTATTCCCATACATCCGGATAGCAGACATTTGTTCGGTTTCTCATTGGGGGGGCCGCAGCTTTAGATTCTGTCGCGCCCCCCAGGGGTATACCGAAAGCCCTAGTATCTACAGCCAAGCCCTAAAAAGAGTATTGGATTCTTTACAATTGCCGCCAGGTAATGTCCTATTGCAGTATGTTGACGACCTCCTTGTGGCCTCTGATACAGAACAGGGTTGCCGCGATGCCACGGTTACCTTGCTATGGCATTTGGCCACTCATGGTAACAAGGTGTCGCTCTCTAAATTTCAATATTGTCGACCGGAGGTGACCTACCTCGGTCATCTCCTGTCGAAGGAGGGAAGACAGTTGACTTGTGAACGCATCGCAACCATAACTAACATTTTTAACGAAAAAGGAAGGTGCACCAGTAAGAAGTCCAAAACAATATGGAAAATCCTTATTGTGTTTCTTTAATTCTTGTATATTTTCTTAAAAACAGACATCAGCCAACGCGTTTCGTTCTATAAGACAAGAACTTCTTCAGGGCTGAAACAAGTAACAAACAAATATACAGACATAACTACATTGATATAAAAATATAAATCATACACTGTGTTGTGAACAAAAAAAAAGAAAGAGAGAGAAGCACATAGGACCATACAAAACGACATAAATATATACACAAATATTCATACAATACATATATTTATATATACAAAAAGACATCAAACCTTTGTACTTTAAAAACATACAAATACATTCAAATATCATGAATAATATAAAATTCAATAGCAACCAATGATTCAAAGAATAAAATTCATTATGAATGTTCCCAACCTAATTCGAACACTTATATATTCATATATTTAAATGATATATAAACAACTTAAACTTAATTGGTGTGCAGCCTATCTGAAAAACCCCAACGGAAAAGTTAAAAAAAAGGGGGAAGGAATATCTAATTAAAGCGATCTCACCTCTACTTTAGCGAAGTTGGACTCTCGCAAATATCAATCTGTTTCCACACGATCAATAGATCGGTATTGACATAAGATTCAGAAAGGAGTTCAAGGATGTGTATAACATTGAGTCATATAAATGTCTTTCAAAAGGTCTAAAGGCGCCTCTATATACAGGCCCTCCAACTTATACCTTGGGAGGCGCCACCTCATTTCCGGCAATATATTCAAACAGTACTCCCGCGGCAACCTGCTAACTTACAGGTGTGCTGTTCTATCGCGTTACTCTTTTCGCTGCTTTTTGCATTAGGAAAAGGTAAGCTTTCCTCTTGTGTATAGTATATGTTCTTTTGAATCCTGGTAACGGGTATTTTCGTTACAGTTACTTGTCATTCTATACTACGGTCAGATTTTTTATAGGGTTCGATAAACAACAGGACCTTTTGTCTTTTGTTGGGGTCAGTGACACTTTGCCCTCCCTCGTTTTGACGATATATATGGTACATGCCTTATGACTTTTATGCTATGTTAATAAAATAGCATCACATATTTTGGACATATTTTAATCATTTCCTGATTCGCGACTGCCCTCTTTTGACCAAGCGTCCATAGGTGTTTTTTAAATATCTGTCAATATTAAGAAGAACTAACTATATTTTTGACTACTAGCACTGTGGTCATGTTTACTTCTCATACTTGTAGCTTTATTTCCAGTTTTATTTGAGTATCGTTTTTCTGCTTTTTCACTCTGTGCTGTTGTCTATTCTTGTGTTTTTCCTTCATTTACCATTTTCCTTTCACTTGTTTTAGCGCGCTGATATGTTTATTTAACATTCAGACTCCTGCCACTTGGCGTCATGACCTAAAGGACATATTGGCATCCTTTATTATACCTCTCAAGTGAATTTCATATATTATTTAGGTGAGCCACTTTTTTGGTTTATTCTTGAGTTTGACCTTAGATTGGTTTAATAAATTGTATATCTCATTTTTAAATACCCCTTAACATGCTGTATATAAACTGAATCGCTGACAATATCTTATGGATCAAACATATAATAGTTGTTTGTTTTATTGTTTTATTGTTTCCTGATAATCTTTCATTTCACGTACTCACGAGTCAAATTTATTGTTCGTTTTTATTCCTTACTTTTCGCGGTTTTTCTATTGAAGAATTTATATTTTTTTCTCTTTTCTTCTCGGTTACTGAACCTTTAGACCTTTTGAAAGACATTTATATGACTCAATGTTATACACATCCTTGAACTCCTTTCTGAATCTTATGTCAATACCGATCTATTGATCGTGTGGAAACAGATTGATATTTGCGAGAGTCCAACTTCGCTAAAGTAGAGGTGAGATCGCTTTAATTAGATATTCCTTCCCCCTTTTTTTTAACTTTTCCGTTGGGGTTTTTCAGATAGGCTGCACACCAATTAAGTTTAAGTTGTTTATATATCATTTAAATATATGAATATATAAGTGTTCGAATTAGGTTGGGAACATTCATAATGAATTTTATTCTTTGAATCATTGGTTGCTATTGAATTTTATATTATTCATGATATTTGAATGTATTTGTATGTTTTTAAAGTACAAAGGTTTGATGTCTTTTTGTATATATAAATATATGTATTGTATGAATATTTGTGTATATATTTATGTCGTTTTGTATGGTCCTATGTGCTTCTCTCTCTTTCTTTTTTTTGTTCACAACACAGTGTATGATTTATATTTTTATATCAATGTAGTTATGTCTGTATATTTGTTTGTTACTTGTTTCAGCCCTGAAGAAGTTCTTGTCTTATAGAACGAAACGCGTTGGCTGATGTCTGTTTTTAAGAAAATATACAAGAATTAAAGAAACACAATAAGGATTTTCCATATTGTTTTGGACTTCTTACTGGTGCACCTTCCTTTTTCGTTAAAAAAGTCTTTATATCTGTAAATCAGTAAAGTCCTTCTGCGGCGGACTTTTGGAAGAATTGTGCACAGGACTCATATATTTTTGTATACAGTAAGACTGAGGTGCAGAACTGGTGGTCAGCCGTGGTGGTGCTTTGTAGTTAAGTATTTTCAACCATAACTAACATGCCTGTTCCTCGCACGCAACGTGATGTCCGCGCTTTGCTTGGTATAACCTCCTACTGTCGCCAATGGATTGCTAACTATTCTCTCTTGACTAAACCTTTCTTGTATCTAACTACGAAGGATGTGCATGAGCCTTTACCTTGGACCGATGAATGCCAGACTGCCTTTTCCGCTCTGAAAACTGCTCTTTGCTCTGCTCCTGTGCTTGGCACCCCTGACTACCGGAAACCTTTTGTGCTCTACGTGCATGAGGTGGACGGTTGTTCTCTTTCAGTGTTGACACAAGACTTTGGTGGTAAGCAAAGGCCTTGTGCATATTTCTCGGCGGTTTTGGACAATGTCGCCAGAGCACTTCCCAGTTGTCTGAGGGCTGCAGCGGCAGTGGCTGTAGCGATCAGACAATCGGAAGGGCTAGTCCTGAATACGGATCTGACAGTGATAGTGCCTCATGCTGTGGACGTATTATTAAACAGGACACAGACGCAGCACTTAACTAGTGCGCGTCTTACAGGGTACGAATTGACCCTGTTTGCACCTCATATAACGATCAAACAATGTGTTAACTTGAACCCTGCCACGTTGTTGCCCCTCCCTTCGGGGGATGGTGGACAAGACATACATGATTGTATTTTTCGAACTGAAGAAGAAACCAAGGGCCGGATAGATCTAACTGACACCCCACTATCTGATGCCCAAGGAGAATTGTATGTTGATGGGTCTTGTTTTAGATTACCGGATGGTACGACAGCTGCGGCTTATGCGATCACTACCCTGCAAACGGTAGTCGAGGCAGCAAAGATACCATACCGGTCGGCCCAGGCAGCCGAATTGGTTGCATTGTTCAGGGCCTGCGAGTTGGGGAAAGGTTTGAGGCTAAATGTCTACACCGATAGCCACTATGCGTTCGGTGTAGCACATAGCTTCTGGAGGTTATGGGCGGGAGGTTATGGGCGGAAAGAGGATTCTTGACATCTCATGGCGAAAAGATAAAGAATGGACCATTAGTTGACCAATTACTGGCTGCATTAACATTGCCTAAAACCCTGGCCATAGTCAAATGCAGTGCACACAAGGTTATAGTTGATGATGTAGGGAGGGGAAATTTCTTTGCGGATAGAATCGCCAAAGAAACAGCCCAGTCTGACACCACTTCCATGTTTGTAGTGACAAGAATGATAGAAGCAGGGGTTTTTAACAACACCATAGACTGTGTGAAAGAGCTACAAAAGGAGGTGACCCCGGAAGAACTGACATACTGGCAAGAACAGGTGGGGAGGCTTGATGAGAATGGATGTTGGACTGACTTGTCAGAGAGGTGTAGATGGTTACTGCCAAACGCATTTGTAAATGCAGTAGTAACTATGGCGCACGGACCTTCACATGTAGGGGTTCAGGGCATCTGTGCCACACTGGATCCTGTCTGGTATAATGTTAATATCCATAAGACAGCTAGGAATCTGGTTCAGCATTGCATGATTTATCTCCAGCATAATCCTGGGGTTAGCATTCCCGTCTTGGCGGGTAATTTTGCGCCACCCACCCTGCCTTTTGAAGTACTTCAAATGGATTACATACAGCTAGAGCGAGTTAACAATCTGAAATACGTACTGGTGGTGATTTGTACTTTTAGTAAATGGGTGGAGGCGTATCCCACAAAGGAAAATACTGCCCTGGCAACCGCGAAAGCTCTGGTAAAAGAGTTTTTCCCTCGATATGGGTTGCCACGGGTGATTTGGAGTGACAACGGGACACATTTTAATGCTAACTTAGTTAAGTATGTATGCAAGGGTCTGTCCATTCAGCAGAAGTTTCACGCAGCCCGACATCCTCAGTCAGCGGGTCTGGTTGAGAAATATAATGGGATTCTGAAATTGAAACTGGCTAAACTTCAGGACACGACAGGATTAAAATGGCCTGATCTCCTGCCCCTGGCCCTGTTGTCCGTAAGAACTACTCCCCATTCCCGGAGCGGTATCTCCCGTTATGAAGTAATTTTTGGCAGACCTGCCAATGTGTGGGGAGTACCCCGGCCCAAATCCTTCAGGGACATCGACCATCCTATGTTGACTGATTATTTGTATGCTTTGACTAAAGATCTCCATTCCATTCATCAACAGATATCTGCCGTACTGCAGCCCCTGCCGGAGGGACCTGGACACAGCGTGGAACCTGGACAGTGGGTCTTGGTTCGAAACTACCAACGAAAATCGAGTTTGGATCCGCGCTGGTCCCGACCGTACCAGGTGCTCCTGGCAACGCGAACGGCGGTGAAAGTCGAGGGGAAGCAGCGCTGGATCCATATCTCCCATCTTAAGCGAGTTCCTCTCCCATTGCCAAGGGAGCAGCTTGACCAGGAGGAAGGCCTGCCAACTCAGGGCGAACCCAGCACTAGAGAACCACTTTCCCTGGACACCCGCAGAGAGGTTGACGGGCGAGGGGAGAGTGCTGTGAGCCTGGAAGACCCTTTTTGCGGCCACTCAATTGCTCAAAGCGAGGCATCTAGTCGGGAGCCCAGCTCCTCGTCTGACCCCACTGTGCCCGTTTTGTTTGTGAATCCTGAAACCCCTGGTCGGGATCGATATCACCTGCGGCCCCGGAAATAGGGAATCCCAGGTCTAGCCTTGGCGAGTGAAGTTGGAGGCCTCGGCAAAAGACCTGGGGATTGGTAGAACACTGGACTGAACTCGTTGAGAGCATGGAACTTTCAGTAAAGCTCTGTTCAGAACGAAGGTAGAGACATTGGTCGGTTGGTGGGGGCCCAGGTGGAGTTTCCTTTCAACAAGGGTTGCGTCAAGTGCGACCCCAACGCGAGAAGTTTTTATCTTTTCCCTTTTGGTTTTTCTGAACAATAGGAGTCTGCCTGTGAGGCTCTATATGGACACAGGAAAGAAGCACCCTCCGGCAGGTCGGACTGCTTGTAGCCCTTTTCCCGAGATTATATTGGACTTTTAGTGAGAAAATGTACCCTTTTGCTCGTTTTGTCCCTGAAGAAGGGCGCCCCATAGTACCCCGTACCATTCCCCCGCATTTGCCAATGTTCTCCTCATGGAGCTTGCGTGTTAAAATTGTTTTCATTTCTATATTAATTGTATCATTTGTACTATGCTTAGGTTTGTTTATATATCTAGAGTTTCGCCATCCTGTGCACACCTTGATAGTGTCTACCCCTGCTCCTAAGGAACATCATTTCCAGACTTTTGCCCCCCATAAGGAGAGACACCGACAGACATATGTACATAATGCCTTCATTGAGATGCTACACCAGACTCATAGTTCCACAAATGTTACTGATTGTTGGGTCTGTGGTCTTCTCCCGTCAGTGATGCATAAGCAAGATTTGTTCATATCAATGCCCTTGTCTTATTTAGGTAGTTGCGAAGCCTGGTTCAAAATGTTATCCATGCTATATGAACACTACACTATAGATGAACGTCGATTCTCAGAGAAGGATTATGCCTTGATTTTAGCCTATATAGAGACACACCAAGGTTTTACTCCTAATGCTGAGGGGACGGATGGTACCCTTGATCCTACCGCCTGTATGAACGTATACACTGATCATGAGAATGATACCTGGTTGAGGGATGAAGTGTTGGATTTCATGACTTTTAACTTTACTGAGTATTTCAAGTATTTCCAGGAACGAAATGTCTCAGATGAGAAGATCATTCCGGTCCCGGTATTGAATACGTCCTCCTCCTTCTGCGTGCAGGGTACTGGACATTTATCCATAGGATATAGCAGATGTAATTACACTTATAAACTACAGACTTTCAGTAGTCACCCAACACTCACCCCTCCCAATGTTTATTTCGTGTGCGGTGAAAATGCATACACTTGGCTACCCAGAGGATAGGCAGGTCGATGTTACTTATCTTTTCTTTACCCACCGGTCTACATAGCTCCTTCTGATTATCATAAGTCTCATTCCTTAAATCGGCGGAGCCTAAAGGCCGAAGCCGCCAGTAATGATGCCACTGACCAGACTGATACTCCAGCCCAACACTTCGTTGACATCATAAAAGGGGCGTTGCCCATATGGGGACCCATCCTCAATAGTAAAGAAGTTAGGAGGCTATCTAGAGTGGTAGAAGGGGTGGTTAATACTACTGCAGGAATATTAACTAATATCACTGTGGAGCTCCAGGCGACCCGGCTTGTGACCCTCCAAAACCGTCTTGTTTTAGATGTTATCCTAGCTGATCGCGGAGGAGCTTGTAGAGTCATCGGCAGCTCCTGTTGTGTATATATACCTGACTCCGCCCCTTCTGTCCATTTAGCCATTCAGAAACTGCATCGGCTAGCTTCAGAAATTCACACCGAGACTGGTACTTGGTCTTTGTCCGGGTGGTTTTGGGATTTTGTGACCACCTGGGGATGGAAGTTATTTATGATTCTTTTAGGTGTAGTGGGGTTCATTTTCACCTGCTGTCTTTGTCTACAGTGCGGGCCTGCTTGCTGTGCATACTGTGCCGCTCAAGTTCGCCGATCCATCCCTAGGCCCGAGCCCGTCCAAACCAGAATAGATACTCAGCGGGCTCAGAAGGAGACGCATGACTTAATGCAGATCGATGAGGGTATTTTCGAAGACTGACCCCGTTATTAGCTATACTGCGCTAAAAGGGCCGTTCTGAGGTATTCAAGATATTACGATATGATTAGCGCAGTATATCTAATGATAGTTTGACTAGTTATGGTGTATTAAACGGTTCGAAATCCCCGATTATGTTTAGTACGACAAAAAGGGCCGAGAAACCAAACCGCCTCCATCTTGGATTGCGGCTCTCTCTCTCACTTGGGAGTCACGTGGTCTTTTCCGCACACCCTCTGCTTTCCCCTTTCCTTGCATTTAATTAGGAGATAGGCTGAGTTGCTGAGAAGCAAGGTCACATCTGCTAAAAGGGAGTATCAGGCAAATTCCTCTAGACCTGGGACGTGAAGGGAGTCACCCTTTCGACCTTCTCTGTAAAGATAGTAACCCTTTGTATGTGTAGCCGAAACTAGAAATAGGCATGAGCTCATTAGGGGCGCCAGGACTAACTGGTACTTTTCCACATATAAGGTTTTGTATGCTGTACTGATAATGTATAAAAGTGTGTTACTGTCAAGGAGCCAGCAGTCTTCCTCGGCGCACCTGATGGGTGAGGATCGACGAGGCTCCTCTATATAGAGTTCTGTGGTGGCTAATAAACGTTTGAACCTTCCACGTTGCCAACTGCTCCTTCTTGCATAATATTGCGGGCCAATGGTAAGTGTGGCCCTTGAAATAATTATTTGGACACAACATGTAACTCATCCTTTGTTTCAGGCTATGCACTGTAACCTACGTAGATTTGACTCATGTGACATATGTATACAGGTGTATGATTAATTTCTGTCTCTTCACCCTGCCCACAGCATCGTCGGGGGACACGGAGGGAGACATGGACACAGACGGCGCGGAGGGACCGAGCACCAGTGCCAGCGGTGACATCGGGGCTGGCACTTCGAGTGGGACTGAGGCGGAGGAGAGTGAACCCGGGGACCTGTCGACTGGCACAACAGAGTATGAAGCTGACGGGTCCGAGGATGATCTCTCCGAGTGGGCGGTGGCTGCACCACCATCTGACAGCAGCCCTACATCTAGCACCGCCCCCTCCATTGGCATCAGCTGCCTCCCACGTGCTCGTGTCCCTTCCCAACGTGCCCGGTCACCACATGTCTCCTTCCTGCCAGGCACCGCACCCCCTGCCCCTGTCTCCACTGCTGCCGCCAATGCTGAGTCTGTGGACATCCAGCGGCAGTTGCAGATTGGTCAGACTGCGATCCTTAATGTCCTCCATGGCCACAGCCAGGTCCTCAACAACATGGAGGCATACTTGGAGGGCATTCATTCATCGCAGGCTGACCAACGCAACTTGCTGAGGTCCATAGACTCCACACTGACTGCAGCAGTGGGTCTCCTGCAGCGCTACGTCCCACCCCTACCCCTGCTCCTTCCACAATTCCCACTCCCATGCCTGTCCCACATACACCCAGATGTAAGCATGCACCCACCACAACAGACACAGGCACCACACCAGCAGGGAAGGTCCGCCGCACACCTCCTGACACGCACACACAGGGTGCAGTAGGCACACCCACTGGGTCGGGGGGCAAACGTGTGACACGCAGCCAGAGTGGGAGTCCGCATTCCACCCAATCCACTCCCTCCAAATCCCCTCCCCTCAGCTCTCCTGGCCACATCTCCCCCAAAGACTCCTTCATGGCCGCTCTGTCCCTGAGCCCCACAGTGACACCACCCCGCAAGCGGTCAAGGAGGTCCCCGGTCAGGGTGCTTGAGTCCCCCCCCTGTCCACACCCTCCCCCAGTGGCGCTGCGACCCATCCCTCTGACCCCCCCCCCCTCCTTGGGGCCTGTGGTTCCTTCGGGTGCAGGGGAGTCCCTGGAGGACCTTGCTAAGGTGTGCAGCGAGATCCTGGCCTCCGCCTTTGGCCCTGCCCCACCCCCTGTGGTGGAGTCCTCCATCCCTGCACCCACGACGCCTACCCTTCACCCTCCTGTCCCTGCGGTGCCTGTTTCTTCCCCCCCACATGATTGCCTCACCCCTGTGGAAGACAACGGATTGTAACTGTGCAGGCAAGCTAGGGGACACGCATCCCACTGTGTCCCCCATCCAGCTGGGACTCCTGGACTGCCCTATGGCCTTTGTTAATATTGGACTTACGTCATACTAGTTTTTTGCTCATGCTGAATAAAGCTATTTATTTTTTGCCCTTGGAACACTCCTGCATTGCTGGCATTGCTGTTGGTGGGGCTGCTACATGGTTGTGGGTGTTGGTCATGTGTTGGGTGTGTGGGAAATGTAGTAGTGTGCTGCTCATAGGGGGGACCCTGGGATCTGTGTGCCATCACACGGTGTTAGCTACCTTTCTCCATTCATGTAAGCAGTTGCTGCATGTTGCAATTGTCCCAAGGTGTATTCCTTCCTCTGTGTACCCTGACTTCTTCCCTGCAGGGTGTCCCCTGACTTTGGCACAGAGCTGTGTGTCCATTAGCTGGGTGTGTGACGTAGTCCTTCACCTTTGCACATGCATGCTGAGCGATGTCTCCACCTGCATCATTTGTGGCATCCTTGGTAGTCATTGTACTTGTGTATGTGGCCTATTGACATGACTTCATGTGTACATGTTTTCTTTTCTGCGCTATGCATGCGTATACTCCCAGCCTCGCACACATGTGGTACATGTACTGCAGGGTCTTTGTGCACCTGACTGACATTTGTGGGCATGGTATCTGTGACTACTCCACCCTTTCCGTTCCATGGGCACTGCTGGGAGTGATGGGCACCCACCCCTCCTGTCTCAGGGCACTGCTGGGAGGACTCTGCACCCACCCCTCCTGTCTCAGGGCACTGCTGGGAGTGATAGGCCCCCACCCCTCCTGTCTCAGGGCACTGCTGGGAGGACTCTGCACCCACCCCTCCTGTCTCAGGGCACTGCTGGGAGGACTCTGCACCCACCCCTCCTGTCTCAGGGCACTGCTGGGAGGACTCTGCACACACCCCTCCTGCGTCTGGGCACTGCTGGGAGTGATAGGCACCCACCCCTCCTGCGTCTGGGCACTGCTGGGAGTGATAGGCACCCACCCCTCCTGTGTCTGGGCACTGCTGGGAGGACTCTGCACCCACCCCTCCTGTCTCAGGGCACTGCTGGGAGGACTCTGCACACACCCCTCCTGCGTCTGGGCACTGCTGGGAGGACTCTGCACACACCCCTCCTGCGTCTGGGCACTGCTGGGAGGACTCTGCACCCACCCCTCTCATGTCTGGGCACTGCTGGGAGGACTCTGCACCCACCCCTCCTGTCTCAGGGCACTGCTGGGAGTGATAGGCACCCACCCCTCCTGTCTCAGGGCACTGCTGGGAGGACTCTGCACACACCCCTCCTGCGTCTGGGCACTGCTGGGAGGACTCTGCACACACCCCTCCTGTGCCTGGGCACTGCTGGGAGGACTCTGCACACACCCCTCCTGCCTCTGGGCACTGCTGGGAGGACTCTGCACCCACCCCTCCTGTCTCAGGGCACTGCTGGGAGGACTCTGCACACACCCCTCCTGCGTCTGGGCACTGCTGGGAGGACTCTGCACACACCCCTCCTGCGTCTGGGCACTGCTGGGAGGACTCTGCACCCACCCCTCCTGCCTCTGGGCACTGCTGGGAGGACACTGCACCCACCCCTCCTGTCTCAGGGCACTGCTGGGAGTGATAGGCCCCCACCCCTCCTGTCTCAGGGCACTGCTGGGAGGACTCTGCACACACCCCTCCTGTCTCAGGGCACTGCTGGGAGTGATAGGCCCCCACCCCTCCTGTCTCAGGGCACTGCTGGGAGGACTCTGCACACACCCCTCCTGTCTCAGGGCACTGCTGGGAGTGATAGGCCCCCACCCCTCCTGTCTCAGGGCACTGCTGGGAGGACTCTGCACACACCACTCTTGTGACTGGGCACTGCTGGGAGGACTCTGCACCCACCCCTCCTGTGTCTGGGCACTGCTGGGAGTGATAGGCCCCCACCCCTCCTGTCTCAGGGCACTGCTGGGAGGACTCTGCACCCACCTCTCCAATTTCACAATATGTACGCTCATGACATACACGGATGTGGGTACGCTCCATACGTACGCGGGTGGGGGTACGGGTCGTACTTACACTGTTGGGGTGGGGGTACGCTCCATACGTACGCGGGTGGGGGTACGGGTCGTACTTACACTGTTGGGGTGGGGGTACGCTTCATACGTACGCGGGTGGGGGTACGGGTTGTACTTACACTGTTGGGGTGGGGGTACGCTCCATACGTACGCGGGTGTGGGTACGGGTCGTACTTACACTGTTGGGGTGGGGGTACGCTCCATACGTACGCGTGTGTGGGTACGGGTCGTACTTACACTGTTGGGGTGGAGGTACGCTCCATACGTACGCGGGTGGGGGTACGGGTCGTACTTACACTGTTGGGGTGGGGGTACGCTCCATACGTACGCGGGTGGGGGTACGGGTCATACTTACACTGTTGGGGTGGGGGTACGCTCCATACATACGCGGGTGGGGGTACGGGTCATACTTACACTGTTGGGGTGGGGGTACGCTCCATACGTACGCGGGTGTGGGTACGGGTCATACTTACACTGTTGGGGTGGGGGTACGCTCCATACATACGCGGGTGGGGGTACGGGTCGTACTTACACTGTTGGGGTGGGGGTGCGCTCCATACGTACGCGGGTGTGGGTACGGGTCATACTTACACTGTTGGGGTGGGGGTACGCTCCATGCATACGGGGTGGGGGTAGGGTCCGTACATATCCGTCCCCACGCTATGTGATGCTTGTGCGGCCCGTACCCAGGCCTTTGCCACGTGGGTACGAGCCGTCCCGCCATTGTTGGGGTGACGTGGGTGTGGGCGTGGTACGACTCGTACCCACGCTCTTCAGGCGTGGGTACGGGACGTACCTGTCTGGTTGTGTTGCCAGTTCGCGTCGTGACGGACTTCCGTTGTGGCGGTCGCTGGCTTAGCTGGACACGCCCCCACCCCCTCGTAGTGACCAGGGCATGGGAGTCAGGTATGTCCAGGGCATGTGTGCTGTGTGACTTTGGTGGGGGGTTTGTGGCCTGCCCTGGTCCTGCCACCCCCACCCCACCCCACTTTCCCCCTCCCTTAGTTGTTCTGACCTTCTGCGGCGTCTGCGTCCGAACCTGTAGAGGAGGTCGACTGCTATGAGGGCCGGGATGACACGTAGGTTCGGGTCCATGTCTGTCCGTCGCGTACGGGTCCTCCTTGTTCGCGTCGTCCTGTCTGTCCGTCGCGTACTGGTCCTCCTTGATCGCGTCGTCCTGTCTGTCCGTCGCGTACTGGTACTCCTTGTTCGCGTCGTCCTGTCTGTCCGTCGCGTACTGGTCCTCCTTGTTTGCGTCGTCCTGTCTGTCCGTCGCGTACTGGTAGTCCTTGTTCGCGTCGTCCTGATTTCCCGGCAGTTTTTGGCAGCCGGAAAATATTCACCGTGCGGGATGACGTCGGTGCGAATCGTAATTCCTGGTTCGTGAATGGCAGGCTGCGAGCGTTCCGACGTCAGGTCGGCGCTTTCCCGGATCGCATTTGTAGGTTTATTTTGTTCGGTCGGGGTTTTTTGCGATTCGTACGGAAATGGTGTTCCCGTGCGAATCGTAATTCCATGTTTGTAAATTTTGACGACCGGGTACGCGTCGGACGGAGAATATGCTCCGTCCGACGGTTCGTACCCGGTTTTTAACGGATCGTAATTGGCACCATATTGTTTTGGTTGGTTTAGTTTTTTAAGTGGGGTGGTATTGCTGTTTGGCATAGACTATTTTTTTTGTAGAAAATTTTTATTGTTTTACAAATCAACAACTCAACAAACATTCCCCTGCCTTCACCCGTCCCGGAAGTACCACACATTTATCATCAAGACCAATTATTCAGGAGAAGGAACAACCTTCCCACCCAGTTCTCTACCCCCCCCCCCCTCCCCCACCCCATGTCAATGTACCCCTGTCCTCTACCCCTCTTCCTATGTGCCCCTCCTCCCTAATAAATAAGATGCAGGAGCCCAACCTCTCCCTAAGCAAACGGAGCCTTCCCTAATGCCGAGTGGTATAGATTATAGGTGTTTATTTATACAGATTTTTAAAAACTTAAAACAGAGAACATGGATTTGTTTAGGGGTTTAGGATGTTTTGGGGTTTGAGTAGGATTTAATTAATATTTTATAAAGTATTTTGATAGTATACTTACTTTTTAGTGAGTCCTTTCTGGCAATCTTCAATATTTTCTTTAGCTGTTTTGAGTAATATCTGTAGTGGAAACATAAAGAGATGGAATATATAAGTTGGTTATTTATTTGAGTAAAGATAAATTAGTGTTTTAGTTTAATTTGGTAGTTTAGTTAGAAAAGATTATTTACTTACGTTTTTAGAATAGTAGTAGGATGTAGGTTTCTTCTGTTTAGCAGAGTTTCTTCTTCGTTCAATGCTTTGGTTTAAGGCCCAGTAGAAGACTTGTTTTAATTGGTTTATATAGTGGTTTTAAATTGTTTCTTGAATGTTATTGGTTGTTTTCTGTATGTGGCCTTTCTATTGGATGGTTTGAATTTTTTCAAGTTAATTGGTTTCCTTTTATGGAAAATGCTAAGTAAGAGTATATTTAGTTTTAAAGGAGGAGAGTTTTAAATAATTATATATAAAACGATTGTTTATAATGTGTTGTAATTGTGTAAAATGTGTTCGAAATGTCTATGTGATAATTATTTTAGTGTTTTTTTATTATGTTGTTAAATATTTAGATCGTTATAAATGTAATGTTTATGTTTAAGTAGAATATAATTGGAAAATGTATGTTTTCGCAAAATATTGTATTTATGTTGTTTAAAGTATTGGTTTTATTAGTATTAGAATTGTCGATATATTTAAAAAAAACGATATTATTGATGTCTATATTTTGGTTATCGATATTTGTTACATTTGTTATATTTATTTACTTATGTCGATATTTAGTATTGCGATATTGATGTGTGCGATATTTGTGTGATCGATATAATTGTATTACGATATTGTCGTGTCGATATTAGTGCAGTTTTTTAATTAAGTATACAATGTCGATAATTTTGATGTCGATATATTTGATGCGATATTTGTGTAGTTCGATAATGTGTCTTTCGATAATATGTCAGAGATCCACTTGGGCTATCCCACTGCCCTGGTGCGCTACGACCGGCGGAGCCGCCTGTGGTGTTAGGGGCCCTACCGCCCCCACTTGTGCCGTTGCACCTGGTGTTGCTGTCCCAGCCCACCCCACTTGCCCCGGCATCACTGGGGGAGCCACTGCCTGCGCCAAGTTCGTGAGCATTGGATTTCCTGAAGCCTGTGTGGTTGCCCCGTTCAGTTGCGCTGCGGGAGCTGAGCCAGCCGGCTGTATATTGTCCGTGGCCAAGACCGATTGCCCCCTCAACCCTGCCTCACCTGGGGTACCAGTCTGAGAGCCCGTAACTCTAGCGCGTTTGTCTTGATGGGCATCCTTGAAGCGCTCCGGTGTCCGCCTTGCCCGCTTGGCCCGTGAGACGTCCTGCTGCCCGCTCGCCTCTCCTTTCTCAGCCAACGTGCGAAGTGCCCAGTCAATGCCACCTTTTTTTGCAACCTCCCAGAGCTCTGCCAACGAGTGGAAATCATCCTTGCTGGCCGGGGTGCCTTTGCCTGTCTGGGCCCGTTTTGGAGGCATTCTGCACTTAAATACAAACAAACATTATAGTTAGATGTTTCCCCTTTTCCCCCCACCAAATTTGACCCAAGGCGCACTGGGTTACTCTCTGCCACGATGTGCCCTGTTAATCACCGTCTTTATCAGCCATCTCCAGCTTCCTCGCATGCGCGTGTTCTAACATCCGCCAGTGCCCTCTATCGCGCTTTTCCCCCAACGTCCTGCCGCGTTTCACCGCCCATCACACACTGCATCCACATTAACTACATTGTTAAAACTAACGCCAAACAGTACTAACTAACCCCCCTTGCCTGTCTCTGAAGGTATTGGAGCACTTTACATAGCACCGTATTTACATTACTCGTTCAGGCACGGGGAGAATACACGATTTGCCCCGCATCACAGGATATGGACGAAAACTCTGGCCTCGAACCCTGGTTTCCTCTAACGCGCTTTACCCCCACGACCTGCCGTGCCTCGCGGCCCGTCCCACACTTCATCATACTAACGAAATTGTTAATAGACCGCCAGACGTTAAATACCTAGGCCCCCTGCCTGTCCCCGAAGGTATTGGAGCACTTACATAGCACCGTATTTACATTATACGTGCAGGCACGGAGAGAATAAATGATTTGCCTCGCATCACCGGATATGTACGCACCCTCGGGCCTCGAACCCTGACTTTAACCCCAACGACCTTAAACGACCTTGCCTGCCCCCGAAGCCTTGTATTAGCACACTTTACATAGCGCCGTATTTACATTACCCGTGGAGGCACGGGGGAGAATAAATGATTTGCCACGCATCACCGGATATGCCCGCATCACAGGATATGTACGCACCCTCGGGCATCGAACATATTTATAAAGCGCGAACTCGACTCAACGGTACTGGAGTGCTTTACAAATTTACGTATTTACATTACACATTCAGGCACGGGGAGATTACGTGATTTTCCCCCAATGGCCGCCTGGTTTCCTCCCTCGCGCTGCACCCACAACGTCCGCCCTGCGGCCCGTTACCCACTTCATACATATTAAACTAGATTGCTGACAACCACAGCCAGGCGGTACTAACTACCCACCTTGGCATGCAGACCCAGCGAGAATCCCGATAAGCCCAACATTCACTCCCTAATTACTCCAGAACACACTACGCCAATGAGGCCCTCTCACCTCGCAGACCACTCCGGCACCGCCCAATCGACTCCGTAACTTCGTGACTCCCGATGCTGCCGTCCACGCGGTGAGAGGACAAAGAGGGGGTCCTGCCTCGCCCCCTGAGTATTTAAATCCCCCGCCAGTTTATTGCCGCCTGACGCACTTCCGGGGGAGGGGGGTCCGCAATGCTCAAGCTCTTCCGGGTAACTTAACCCGGAAGAGTTCCTACCTTGGTTCTGCCCCTTTGCTGCCACTAAAGGCACCCGCCCCCTATGTGGGTTGGTGCCTGTCATTACTTCAACTTTCAAGGTATGAAAAAGCAAGCCATAAGCACTGGAGGCTGTTCTCCAAGGAGAATGGTATTAAATGGTTGTGGTAGTTGAACTACAACATCGGTGCACATGCACCTTTTATTATCCTTCTGAAAAATGACACATTTAAAGGGTTGTGATCAAGTGACTTTATTGTCGATTTTGGGAACAAGACCAAAGATATACCAGCCCCCTACCTGACTACCCACTTCACAATAGGAAAAAGACTGGTGTTAAGTATGTATAAGAAGCACTGGCAAAGCCAATAGGACTCACTTATACAAGAGATATTAGCTTTGTCAATGTTTTTAGGTCTCGCCTACGCAGCGCGCATGCGCTGCATAGGAAAGAGACCTGTAGCCATCGAGTGCCTTTTTCAGGCTAAAACATGCACGCGTTCCATTGCCTTCAATGGCAACACGTGCATGTGTGGCGATTCCCTTGCGGGAGCGAGCACCACCATATGGTAGCAATTATCGCTCTCGCAAGGGAATCGTGCAGCTCCCCTCCTCCCCCCTACTGCCGCGCGAGGCACGCGCGCTCCTCCCCCTGCTGCCGGCAGCCTGCCTCGCTTGTGCTTGTTTAATGCGCTTCGATCACTGGTTACACTTTCAAGTGTCATAACATGTTTTGCTTTCTACAGCCATGTCTCTCTTCCCTCTTCCCATCTTTATTTGGTCACCCCTTTTCTTCACACAATCGCCCTTTATACTGCCCTGCCTCTCCCCTACTCTTCCTCTTTCGTCATCTTTCTCGCCTGCACTCCTTTGCTACCCTCATGCTTTCCTTTCTCGCGCTTTCCCTCCTCTTCACCCGTCCTTTCCATTTCCCCACTCTCTCCATCACTCCTTGTCCTCAATTCTCCACCCACCCCCCCCTCTTATTTTGTCCTTCGTCAACCAGTCTTCTCTCACTCCACGGTCTCGCCTTCTGCATTTTCCTCCTCTTCTCCAGCCATTTGCCACTTCCTGCTTTATCTCTGCACCCTTTCTTCCTTCCATTTCCCCTTCCTCCCTTCCTGACTCTACCCACCTCTTCTTACTGTCGACATGACCTCTTTTATTTTATTCTTATTCCCTCCTCTCACTTTCTTCCTTCCTCTGTCCTCTCTCTTTCGCTTCTTCATCCCTCCTGTCAGTCGGGTTGTCCATCCAGATCCTGTTGTTCTAGGGAGGACCTTGCAATACCAACGGCTACTGTCATGTTCTCTCTACGGCTTCCGGGTTCTTGATATTGTACTCATGATTTCCTTGGCTCTCATATGGCACTGGTCACCGAGCAGTCAAGGGGTGGTGTGAAGACCGGTTTCAGATGGAATATCACTAGCAAGTTTACACAGCTAATGAAGTTCAACGTTTAAACCGGGCTATTATAGAAAATCACAGTCAGAAACTATAGCAAAACCTAGAAGTCCCTAACCCTGACTCTCTATAAATATGAAGGTCGGTTTTTAATGCAGCATCACCCTATGCAGTGGCCTAAGTCATGTGGCACTGCAAAAAACACAAAATAAATAAACATCAAAATACAATCTATTCTAATCAATGAACACATTTCTACCTCTCGCTACCTCTCTCTCTCTACCTATCTCTCTCTACCTCTCTCGCTCTACCTCTCTCTCGCTACCTCTGTCTCGCTACCTCTCGCTACCTCTCTACCTCTCTACTTCTCTACCTCTCTCTCTACCTCTCTCTACCTCTCTACCTCTCTCTTTCTCTACTTCTCTACCTCTCTCTCTACCTCTCTCTCTCTACTTCACTACCTCTCTCTTTCTACCTCTTTCTCTATGGCTCTACCTCTCTACCGCTCTCTCTCTCTACCTCTCTCTCTCTCTACCTCTCTCTCTCTACCTTTCTACCTCTCTCTCTACCTCTACCTCTACCTCTACCTCTCTACCTCTACCTCTCTCTCTTTACCTCTACCTCTCTCTCTCTACTTCTCTCTCTCTACCTCTCCCTCGCTCTACCTCTCTACCTCTCTCTACCTCTCTACCTCTCTCTACCTCTCGCTCTATACCTCTCTCTACCTCTTTCTCAACCTCTCTCTCTTTACCTCTCTACCTCTCACTCTCTACCTCTCTCTCTCTACCTCTCTACCTCTCTCGCTACCGCTCTACCTCTCTCTACCACTCTCTCAACCTCTCTCTCTCTCTACCTCTCTCTCTCTTTACCTCTCACTACCTCTACCTTTCTGCCTCTCTACCTTCCTACCTCTCTCCCTACCTCTCTACCTCTACCTCTCTACCTCTACCTCTACCTCTCTAACTCTACCTCTACCTCTCTCTCTCTACCTATCTCTCTCTACCTATCTCTCTCTACCTCTCTACCTCTCTATTGCTCTCTAGCTCTCTCTCTCTCTCTACCTCTCTACCTCTCTCTCTACCTCTCTCTCTCTACCCCTCTCTCTCTCTCTCTACCTCTACCTCTCGCTCTACCTCTCTCTCTACCTCTACCTCTCTACCTCTCCACCTCTACCTCTCTACCTCTCCACCTCTACCTTTCTACCTCTCCACTGCTACCTCTCCCTCTCTGCCTCTACCTCTCTACACCTCTCTACCTCTCTCTATCTCTACCTCTCTCTCTACCTCTCTTTCTACCTCTCACTCTACCTCTCTCTACACCTCTCTACCTCTCTCTCTCTACATCTCTCTCTCTACCTCTCTCTCGCTACCTCTGTCTCACTACCTCTCTCTACCTCTCTACCTCTCTCTACTTCTCTACCTCTCTCTCTACCTCTCTCTACCTCTCTACCTCTCTCTTTCTCTACTTCTCTACCTCTCTCTCTACCTCTCTCTCTCTACCTCTCTCTCTACCGCTCTCTATCTACTTCACTACCTCTCTCTCTCTACCTCTCTCTCTATGGCTCTAGCTCTCTCTCTACCTCTCTACCGCTCTCTCACTCTACCTCTCTCTCTCTCTACCTCTCTCTCTCTACCTTTCTACCTCTCTCTCTACCTCTACCTCTACCTCTCTACCTCTACCTCTCTCTCTTTACCTCTACCTCTCTCTACCTCTCCCTCGCTCTACCTCTCTACCTCTCTCTACCTCTCTACCTCTCTCTACCTCTCTACCTCTCTACCTCTCGCTCTATACCTCTCTCTACCTCTTTCTCAACCTCTCTCTCTCTACCTCTCTACCTCTCGCTCTCTACCTCTCTCTCTCTACCTCTCTACCTCTCTCGCTACCGCTCCACCTCTCTCTACCACTCTCTCTACCTCTCTCTCTCTCTACCTCTCTCTCTCTTTACCTCTCACTACCTCTACCTTTCAGCCTCTCTACCTTCCTACCTCTCTCTGTACCTCTCTACCTCTACTTCTCTACCTCTCTAACTCTACCTCTACCTCTCTCTCTCTACCTATCTCTCTCTACCTCTCTACCTCTCTATCACTCTCTAGCTCTCTATCTCTCTCTACCTCTCTACCTCTCTCTCTACCTCTCTCTACCTCTCTCTCTACCTCTACCTCTCGCTCTACCTCTCTCTCTACCTCTACTTCTCTACCTCTCCACCTCTACCTCTTTACCTCTCCACCTCTACCTCTCTACCTCTCCACCGCTACCTCTCCCTCTCTGCCTCTACCTCTCTACACCTCTCTCCCTCTCTCTACCTCTCTCTATCTCTACCTCTCTCTCTACCTCTCTCAATACCTCTCTCTACACCTCTCTACCTCTCTACACCTCTCTACCTCTCTACACCTCTCTACCTCTCAACCAGTTGAATTCCGGGAAACCCAATTTCAAATCTGCGTGTGAAACGTGGGTAGGATGAGCTGTGCAGCTCAGAAAGGGATGTTCTTTTTACATAATTTGTATTTAATAGAATTGGGAAGCAGGAGAACAGTCTCACAGTTGAGATAGGGATTCACATACACTGGCGACCGCTTTTGAATTGGTTTTAAAACCATTGAAAGATGGCTTCAGCGTCTACATGGGATGCTCTGGACTAAGTGGCAGCCGAAGCCTGATAGCACTGCTTGTCTTTTAATTAAAAAAACAAGCATTGGGATAGCCAATAGGTCTCCCCTTTGGGAACCTTATAAGTGTTTAGTTATCAAGTACAATATCCTTGGTGCAACAACATCAAGTGTTGCATGGCTATACACTTATAAGGTCCCAAAGGCGAGACCTATTGGCTATGGCAATTCTTGTTTTAACCATGCTATACAACAACACTGGTTCTGTGCAGCATGGTTGAAAGTAAATGAAAAAAAGCGCTATGTAGCGGTCAGCTCTGACCGTGTCATAGCGCTTTGCTTAAGCAGCCGCTGTGCTTAAGAACATGGCTAAAACATTGGCAAACAACAAACAAATGATGGACGGAATGCTGACAATGCAGACATTCTCCCCCAGTCAAGAGATCTGGGTTAAATCCATCGTTTTTTGCCCACTACACCACCCCAGTTTAGACATGGCCATATGCAAATTAGTCTTGACCCTTTGCCTCATGGGAACAGTCCAGCCCGAACTGCCAAGCCATGTCTTCCCTGGACCGGAATCAAGGATCCTATGACCGGTTTCTGGCTATCAGCCGTCATCAGCCAGGATAGCTTGATTCCAGTGGCGTAGAGAGCACGGGTCCCACGTCTGGGAATACCCATCCCACTTAGGGCGAAAAGCGTTACAACAAACAAATGATGGACGGAATGCTGACAATGCAGACATTCTCCCCTAGTCAAGAGATCTGGGTTAAATCCATCGTTCTTTTGCCCACTACACCACCCTAGTTTAGACATGTCCATATGCAAATCAGTCTTGACCCTGTGCCTCATGGGAACAGTCCAGCCCGAACTGCCAAGCCATGTCTTCCCTGGACCGGAATCAAGCATCCTAGGACCGGTTTCTGGCTATCAGCCGTCATCAGCCAGGATAGCTTGATTCCAGTGGCGTAGTGAGCACGGGTCCCACGTCTGGGAATACCCATCCCACTTAGGGCGAAAAGCGTTACAACAAACAAATGATGGACGGAATGCTGACAATGCAGACATTCTCCCCCAGTCAAGAGATCTGGGTTAAATCCATCGTTCTTTTGCCCACTACACCACCCCAGTTTAGACATGGCCATATGCAAATCAGTCTTGACCCTGTGCCTCATGGGAACAGTCCAGCCCGAACTGCCAAGCCATGTCTTCCCTGGACCGGAATCAAGCATCGTAGGACCGGTTTCTGGCTATCAGCCGTCATCAGCCAGGATAGCTTGATTCCAGTGGCGTAGTGAGCACGGGTCCCACGTCTGGGAATACCCATCCCACTTAGGGCGAAAAGCGTTACAACAAACAAATGATGGACGGAATGCTGACAATGCAGACATTCTCCCCCAGTCAAGAGATCTGGGTTAAATCCATTGTTCTTTTGCCCACTACACCACCCCAGTTTAGACATGGCCATATGCAAATCAGTCTTGACCCTGTGCCTCATGGGAACAGTCCAGCCCGAACTGCCAAGCCATGTCTTCCCTGGACCGGAATCAAGCATCCTAGGACCGGTTTCTGGCTATCAGCCGTCATCAGCCAGGATAGCTTGATTCCAGTGGCGTAGTGAGCACGGGTCCCACGTCTGGGAATACCCATCCCACTTAGGGCGAAAAGCGTTACAACAAACAAATGATGGACGGAATGCTGACAATGCAGACATTCTCCCCCAGTCAAGAGATCTGGGTTAAATCCATCGTTCTTTTGCCCACTACACCACCCCAGTTTAGACATGGCCATATGCAAATCAGTCTTGACCCTGTGCCTCATGGGAACAGTCCAGCCCGAACTGCCAAGCCATGTCTTCCCTGGACCGGAATCAAGCATCCTAGGACCGGTTTCTGGCTATCAGCCGTCATCAGCCAGGATAGCTTGATTCCAGTGGCGTAGTGAGCACGGGTCCCACATCTGGGAATACCCATCCCACTTAGGGCGAAAAGCGTTACAACAAACAAATGATGGACGGAATGCTGACAATGCAGACATTCTCCCCCAGTCAAGAGATCTGGGTTAAATCCATTGTTCTTTAGCCCACTACACCACCCCAGTTTAGACATGGCCATATGCAAATCAGTCTTGACCCTGTGCCTCATGGGAACAGTCCAGCCCAAACTGCCAAGTCATGTCTTCCCTGGACCGGAATCAAGCATCCTAGGACCGGTTTCTGGCTATCAGCCGTCATCAGCCAGGATAGCTTGATTCCAGTGGCGTAGTGAGCACGGGTCCCACGTCTGGGAATACCCATCCCACTTAGGGCGAAAAGCGTTACAACAAACAAATGATGGACGGAATGCTGACAATGCAGACATTCTCCCCCAGTCAAGAGATCTGGGTTAAATCCATCGTTCTTTTGCCCACTACACCACCCCAGTTTAGACATGGCCATATGCAAATAAGTCTTGACCCTGTGCCTCTTTTGAACAGTCCAGCCCGAACTGCCAAGCCATGTCTTCCCTGGACCGGAATCAAGCATCCTAGGACCGGTTTCTGGCTATCAGCCGTCATCAGCCAGGACAGCTTGATTCCAGTGGCGTAGTGAGCACGGGTCCCACGTCTGGGAATACCCATCCCACTTAGGGCGAAAAGCGTTACAACAAACAAATGATGGACGGAATGCTGATAATGCAGACATTCTCCCCCAGTCAAGAGATCTGGGTTAAATCCATCGTTCTTTTGCCCACTACACTACCCCAGTTTAGACATGGCCATATGCAAATCAGTCTTGACCCTGTGCCTCATGGGAACAGTCCAGCCCGAACTGCCAAGCCATGTCTTCCCTGGACCGGAATCAAGCATCCTAGGACCGGTTTCTGGCTATCAGCCGTCATCAGCCAGGATAGCTTGATTCCAGTGGCGTAGTGAGCACGGGTCCCACGTCTGGGAATACCCATCCCACTTAGGGCGAAAAGCGTTACAACAAACAAATGATGGACGGAATGCTGACAATGCAGACATTCTCCCCCAGTCAAGAGATCTGGGTTAAATCCATCGTTCTTTTGCCCACTACACCACCCCAGTTTACACATGGCCATATGCAAATCAGTCTTGACCCTGTGCCTCATGGGAACAGTCCAGCCCAAACTGCCAAGCCATGTCTTCCCTGGACCGGAATCAAGCATCCTAGGACCGGTTTCTGGCTATCAGCCGTCATCAGCAAGGATAGCTTGATTCCAGTGGCGTAGTGAGCACGGGTCCCACGTCTGGGAATACCGATCCCACTTAGGGCGAAAAGCGTTACAACAAACAAATGATGGACGGAATGCTGACAATGCAGACATTCTCCCCCAGTCAAGAGATCTGGGTTAAATCCATCGTTCTTTTGCCCACTACACCACCCCAGTTTAGACATGGCCATGTGCAAATCAGTCTTGACCCTGTGCCTCATGGGAACAGTCCAGCCCGAACTGCCAAGCCATGTCTTCCCTGGACCTGAATCAAGCATCCTAGGACCGGTTTCTGGCTATCAGCCGTCATCAGCCAGGATAGCTTGATTCCAGTGGCGTAGTGAGCACGGGTCCCACGTCTGGGAATACCCATCCCACTTAGGGCGAAAAGCGTTACAGCAAACAAATGATGGACGGAATGCTGACAATGCAGACATTCTCCCCCAGTCAAGAGATCTGGGTTAAATCCATCGTTCTTTTGCCCACTACACCACCCCAGTTTAGACATGGCCATATGCAAATCAGTCTTGACCCTGTGCCTCATGGGAACAGTCCAGCCCTAACTGCCAAGCCATGTCTTCGCTGGACCGGAATCAAGCATCCTAGGACCGGTTTCTGGCTATCAGCCGTCATTAGCCAGGATAGCTTGATTCCAGTGGCGTAGTGAGCACGGGTCCCACGTCTGGGAATACCCATCCCACTTAGGGCGAAAAGCGTTACAACAAACAAATGATGGACGGAATGCTGACAATGCAGACATTCTCCCCCAGTCAAGAGATCTGGGTTAAATCCATCGTTCTTTTGCCCACTACACCACCCCAGTTTAGACATGGCCATATGCAATGTTTTTGCATTTGTCACCCCGAGTGGGAAGGGTATGCCCAGACGTGGGTCCCTTGCTCTCCATGCCACTGGAAATCAAGCAAGCCTGGCTGAAGACAGCTGAAATGCCAGAAACCGGTCCTAGGATGCTTGTTTCCAGTCCAGGGAGGACCTGGCTTGGCAGTTTGGGCTGGACTGTTCCCATGAGGCACAGGGTCAAGACTGATTTGCATATGGCTGGGTTCAAACTGGAACGGCATTGTGAGCAAAAAAACGATGGATTTAGGCCCAGATCTCTGTACTGGGGTGAATGCATGACATGGTTCTGCAATCTGTCCATCAATTGTTGTTTTTGCATAAAACATTGGCAAAGCCAACAGGTCTCGCATAGCTGGGACCGTTTAGCTTTGCTGATGCTTATTGAAACTTCTGAGCACAGAGGTTGATGAACGTACAGGAATTTATCCTTTTTACGACAAATAGTTTAATGTTCTTGCTCGTTTGCTTTCAATTTGCATTTGCGAGGAAATCAAACGTTGAATCTGAAGTGAGTGCGACAGTTCAGGATGCCAGGGCCGGGAGCTTCACTCTGCTCAGAGCATGCAGCACAAACAACTGTAACGTGTCTGTATTCCGGTTTACAATCGAGGATGCTAACAGCAGCCGAACAATTAGTGTTGCTGTTTCTCTTCAACACGTGTGACCTTGTTTATGACGTATAATGTTAATGAAGGGGTGTGCTGCAAAGCGTGCACACCGGCCAGTATGTTGCAACGACCTTTGAAATCTGGGCTACATGTGTTAGAGGTTGGGTTTTTAGCCCCGGGACGCCAGGACTCCAACATAGAATGGACGCATTCGAAATCTGCCCTTTGACTTGAGGGTCAGTTGTACCCGGAAGGCAGAGGCATTCAATCAAAATGTCACCGGAAGTCCTAACAGGAAATAGGAAGTCCCTGCACATGTGTTAGCATTTCTCCTCAGGCCTTTGTTAGTTCTTGGAAAAATGTGCAATCCTTGTAAGCCAGTTCCTCGATGGTAGCAGTTAACCGACGTTTTGCTTAACAGAAACATATATATCTGTATGTATAAATACGTTCGGAGTACGAACTTCTTGGTTTCCGGATTTCCAAGAACATCCTAAATTTTTAGAAAGCCCAGACCAGCGCCCTCGCGTTTCCCAATTCATACATGCCAGCACTCATGACAGCCTTAATGAAGTATAAATATTTCATAAATGCAAAGGAATATATCTTATTACTGGCAGTGAATTGTTGGGGGGTGAGGGGGGGGGGCGCAAATTAGGTTATTTTACATTTCTCCTGTGTCTTTTACCTCCTAATCTCCCTCGTACCTGGTTTCAAATTGTATACCTTCTTAAATGCTTCTTTTTTTTCTCCATCAACCACGGCATAAAAAAAACTGTGCTCTTAATTATATAACATAATAACAATATGCAAGTGATGATGCATAAATAAATACCTGTATAAAAAATGCTGTGTGATTTGTGTACCCCACATTATTGTTATCTTTTTCAAAACATTATTATGGTGCCCTTCACTCTTTATTGGCTGGAGTTTGTGCACTTGGTTCTGGTGATCTGTGCGCTTTCTTTAAGGGACACTGTGGTGTTTAGATTGTGGGCAAGCGATGCCCAGAATTGTTTGGCGTATTATTTCTATTATGTTCATCAGTTTCGTGTCTCATTGGTGCGTTAATGTCAGTACCTGCAGGATTGATTGTTTTTCAACACTGACTCCTGATGATGGTCTCTCAGAACTTTTGGGCCACCTGAGACCGAAACGTCAACAGTCTATCCTCCCTAACACGATTGATTAAACCACTTGCGGGTGGTCCAGACCTTTTTGACCAGTTTCAAGATAAGGATTTAACTACTGGGATTATGGATTTATAAACCTACATTGTTAAGAGGATTTTGTGCTTCCCAAGATCCCTGCAATTAATGCATACTGCCAGGGCTTGCTTTAGCACTGTGGGCGCCCTGTGTTGCAATGTTTGCTGGTGCCGCCCCAACGACCACCACTGCCATGGATTCCCTCACTTTCACCCTTTAACAGTGCCCCTCAAGACTACAACCACTGTCTCTCAGATTCATTTAGTTTTATAGCACCACTCACACCAGTGTAAGGTGTCAAGCACTTTATTTACATCACACGCACATTGCACAGAGGCAACCATAGGTGTGTAAATCAGTGTATACGGAATGTTACATAAGACAGAGGACTACAAGGTGTAGGAGTCATATGTTATCCATACTGGTAGGCACTAAAGTTTAAGAGTCCTTGGTCTGGAAAAGCACAAATTCAAAATTTAAAACGTAACACCCTTGTTGAGGGTTATCTTTAATAATAATGAATGATTTCTACCCAAATGAACCTATTTTGCAAGATAATGATAATGAAAGAGTGGGCAAAAGAACATACAGCTCTTGCAGTTTGCATGCAGCTCTTTGTTGACAGTTAATAGCTCACTGTTCTATATTAGAATTTTAACTTATAAACTGCAAGTAACAAAAGGTTCTCTCTGACAAAAGCAGTAACCCACTGACCTACTTCCATTATCTGCCCTTTATGATCTGCATGGTGCACGTTCTTTGTAGCAGGCATATTAACCCTCTGCACTAACTTAGATGAGTCAAAACTTCCACTAGACACAACTCTGGTCTCTCTCCAGGAAGAACATTAATCACCGGAGTGATCTCGCCATTTGTATTGATGCCTAAAAATTGTTGCAGGACAGGACCGCGGCAGCAGGTGCTTTTAAAAGGATATTATACTTGCAAACAGGGTGCCCCACCCTAAGCCAGCCCCCGCTGCCGTGGCACCGATGGCCCCGCCCTAGAGCCGGCCCTGCATGCTATTAATTTCAAGGGATGGTGGGTGGCGCCAGTGTTACTATATTGATGTGCTGCTGTATATATATTGCTGTATATAAGGTTTTCACAATGCATATGATGATATATTGATTCAGTCATATAATAATATACTTTTGCTAACAGCAATACGCCTGTGTTGGAATACATGAGTGATTGACTGATGGTATGCATTAGGATCCATTCTATGACCAATTAACTATCGAATGATGTACAAACACTTCCTCCGGGATCATTTGTGTTTGTAGCGTAAATACCAGAAGCACCGATTCAGTGAAACTGTCTTCCTCTGGTGTGGATTTAGGCGGTTCTTGCCAAAGAAAAGGTGAAGCATGTTAGTACAAATATTGCATTTTAGGGCACATGCCACACTTCCGCTTAAAGGGCATCTGCTCCGAAGGGGCCCTCATGAAACACTTTCATGGTGTTCCAAGCAAACCTGCCCTCCCAAACGTTGGGGCAGTCGACCCATTTAGAGAACGTCTTCGTAAAAACGTGGCAAAAGCATTTTTTTCAGCACAGTTTGTGTAAAAAATAACTAAAAAGCCAAAAGCGATACATGCAGTTCATAAATTGTGATTTCCCAAGCCTTAGAACCTACACATTCCCAGTCATGTGTTTTAAATGAGAACGTCTTTCGAAGGGGTAGGGTGTAAATCTCACCGTCTCAAGGAACAGACAGGAGAGCTGGTCAGATTTTGCAGGCTCAAACAGCAGTCCTTTTGCTCACGTTCGGGGGCCATTACATGTTTAGACAGCATTTGACAGTTGAATTACAGCAATATTATTAAGAAAACACTAACTTGACCTGAAAAGCCAGTTTTTCTTTTTATTTGTTTGCCATTTTCATCAAGTAACTCATGCGCACTTATGCCGCACATGGATAGAATCAGCGTTGCCAGGCTATGTAATACTGTTTTGTATGCCAAGGATACCCACGATATGCCAAGAATAATACCATATTGCCAGACCCAGCATTTTACCAGAGCTGTGCCAACACTATAAACGATAATACCATATTTATACCAGAGGCAGCATTATACTAATGGTGGATGCCATTATGCCACAGATGCCCACAATTTCTTAGTAACTATCACCATTACATCAGTGCTAACATTATACCAGGTGTGGACACCAGGATGCCATGGATACCCACAAAAGGTCAGTAATTATTACCATTACGCAAGTGTTAGCGTTGCATGAGGGGTGGTCACCATCATCTGACCGATTGCTGCCACCATTGTGCATTGCAAGGACCAACATCACACTGGGGTGTGGTGCAATCATGCCAAGGGTGCCCACCATATGAAAGGAATGACTGCTATTAAACCAGGGCCAGAAGCATACCAGGGGTGCAAACCTTCATACTACGGATTAACAACATTATACAAAGATCTGCATTATAGGAGTGTTGGACACCATTTTGCCAAGGATGCCCACCAAAGGTCAATTTTAGCATTATTATGCCAGGCCATCATTATGATAAGGTTGTGCAACACATATACACACACACTCATGCACACATATACGCACACAATTCCTCTCTCACACACACATGCACACACAAGTACATGCAGACCAGTAGCAGTAGCCCCATTCTACAATTTTCTATATGCTTATTTGCTATCACCAGCGGCAATAGTAGTCGTAGTTCCAAGCAAACATTGGGAAAGGGGAAACTGTCACTTTGCTTCTTCTGTATTGCCTGTGAGTGGTTCCTGCCTCCGGCACAAAGCACAGGATGCAGAGTCAGGGGCAATAGCTCTGTCTTCATCCAAGTGCTAAGTTCTCCCAGAAACTCACTCAGACAGTGCAGTTTGCTTCACAAGGAATTCACAGAGGTGGCGCCTGTTAGAAATGGGGTCTCTAGTTGGCAGGTAGTTATCCTGTCCAAGTAGGGAACTAGGTCAGGATAAGGGAGTTACACTTCTAAAATAAGCCCTGCTCACCCCCTGGGTAGCTTGGCATGAGCAATCAGGTTTATCTCAGAGGCAATGTGTAAAGCATTTGTACTTAACACACAGTAATGTAGTGACAACACTGCAAAAGGACACCATACCAGTTTTAGAAAAATAGTCAATATTTATCTGTTTAAAAAAAGACCAAAATGATAAAAAATCCAACATACAAGTATTTAAAAGTATCAACTAGCAAAAAAAAAATAGACTTTATAACTTAGTTCCTTGAAGTCAATAGCTCCATCCGGGGCTATCACGGCGTTGCAAACAAACAGATCCAATAGTACTGGTCGACCGTGGCATCGCTGGCCAGCTACTGTGTCGGGAAGACCTGCAGACAGGACCTTTAGAAATGCACGGTGTTGTGGACCTCCCGATGAGCTCCTAAGTGCCAGCGTTGGCAGGCGTTGGTTCCGAAAGTCGGTGCAGGAGTCATTGGGCCCTTGAAGTCGCACGCATTGCAGATCAAACTTGTGCCATTGCAGGCAGGAGTGCTGGTGTCGGCAGGCATCGGGGCTGTGGTGCGAAGTGCAGCGGTGCGGCGTGTGGTGCCCTCAGGTTGTGGTGTGGGCAGCAGCTCGGTGGTGCCGTCCAGCGGCATCGGTGAGACCAGGGCTGTGGTGCAAAGTGGGAAGGTGCTCATTGCGGTGCTGGCAGGTCACGGTGCAGGCAGCGTCGTCATCGTTATAGCCTTGTTGCCGGCTGACAAACTGGAGTCAATGGCGTTGGTGGGCCAAGGCTGCGGTGTGGGACGGGTGATGCATTGTGAAACTCATGAGCGGTGTCCCCAAACCACGGTTCAGGCAGCAGGTTCGATGTCAGTGTGGAGCGGCATGGAGCGGTATCGTTGGGGACGCCAGTGCGGTGGTGCGAAGCGAGGCGTGGTGGAATGCGGTGCCCACAGGTCACAATCCAGACCCAGTCAGGAGCTCTAAGACCTGCCTGTGCACAGTGCTGGAGGGGGCCACCCAGAGCTCAGGGCCCCCCGCACTGCAGAGGCTGCGGGGGCTATCGTTACGCCACTGTCCCTCCTGACGTGTATGAACAACAAGTTTATAACTGTAAACCCAGGTTCTGAGGGACACACGGTAACCCCATTATATTGAATGGCCTCCTCACGTGTAGGCAAGCACTAACTTGCACTCAGGCAGAGTGTGGGTTCTAGTAATGACTTTCTTCACAAATGCAGTCAGAAGACAACATCCGTAACCCCCCACTAAGGTAGGTTCAGCTAAAACAATAAAAAAGACTGTACTCTAAGACAGGCACCAATTGCCACCAATCATTAGACCTGTCAAAGCTTGGGCATGGGGACAGCAGTCACCTGCATTAAAAGGAGTACCACTGTTGCCACCACAAAGCCACACCAGTCTGGAATTCTGCTAGTGAGCAGCACAATATAGTTATGTAAAGCAGTAGCCAGAAGACTTGCGTCAATTATCTCCTGTACCAGGAGGGCCTGATGGTCTGAAGGCGTGTGGCCGAGGCAGCGCACCTTCATATCTGTGAAATGATGGGAACAATTAGATGGCACAATACACAAGCACCCTCAGGTGCAAGCAACCACACAGCTGACTCAGTGAAAGTGCTATTTTCGCCCAGTGCTCATGTCACGTTTGCAGGGATTGGTCAAGGTAAATGTCATTTTGCCCGGTTTGATTGGTGCAAATGCTAGTCCAAACGTGCTCTTTCATCAGCTCAAAAGTTAGCAGGCAATGCACGTGACATGGCCCCTGGTGTGCTAGTGTACCCAATATTGAACATACTTCCACACACGCAAAGGATTCACCTGGCATCCACTGAATCGTGGTTTCCCCAGTACTGGGTCAAGCTGTCCACAAACCTGCCATTCGTCATCTCTACGAGGGTATATGTACTTTGCGTGTTCTGGTGTTACGTGTATGCCATGTTTCTCATCTATTCTTTTGTTGGAGAATCTTCGTTTCAGATTCGCTGTGTATTTCTTTTATTTTGTTCCTGGTACACAACTCAGTTGGGGCCACTGAGGAACGGGTGAATGGATGATTTATAAAGGAGGCTGGTGCTGATGAGGGAAGATGGCTGCAGGCAGAGAAACGAGGTATACTGCGCACGTGAGCCCCTGTGCAGAGGAGGGTAGACGAATATCGAATGTTAAATTGGTCGTTTTGAACACTCAAGGCCAAAAAGACAACTAACTCTAGGTTCACAAGTCTTTCATAAGCAGTAAGAGAGAGCATACACTCACAGAAAAACTTTTAAATTCCATTAAATGCCCAACCGTTAGCCGTTGGCAACCTCGTGCACCTCAACTACTTAACGCCCCCTAGCCACTTAGCTGCATCACTTTTGTTGTCACAAAAATAACACTGCTGAGACCTAAAGTTACAGGAAATGTAGTTAATTCCTTCTTTTCCTACTGTGCCACAAAAATACTTCACAACATCGGACTCGCATTATACTTTACAGAACGTGCACATGACAAGGGCCCTTTGGTAGGTCAGTAGCTTATGCTAACATGGCATGGGTTAAAACCATTTCCCTTTGTGTGCACTTAACTACGAAACTGGAACTTCCCTTCGACGTCACTCGCTTGGGCCGAGCTATTTTTATGCATCGCTCTAGGGTCTAGGCTGAAGTCGCAAGGAGCACCTGAAGAATATAGTTCTAGAATCATGATGGCCATTCTATCAAATTATTCTCAGAGCGTGCAACCAAATTAACCGAGTGCAATGCTTCTGTTTGTGGCAGAACGGGTAACGCGCAATAGCAAGGGTGCCCTGGACCCTGAGAAAGGGAAATATCCCCCTAAGCGCAAGTAAAGTCGTCACATCCAGCAATAATCGGGTTCAGTCGGCCACTCAGACCCCTGCGCCCCTGCATCTGCTGCACCATTGATGGCTACCCCCTGCACAATTAAGCCCTTAAACACGTACATAAATTGTAGTGTGCATTTTTTGTTCATTTTAGAACAGATGTGCGTGTTAGCTAAATGACTGTTTAATATTTAAACATACCATTTCATTAAAGACCGGGCCTGTGAAGAAATAATATTGAATTTGATTGGAACGAAATATGTAAGATTGGAAGCGGCGGCTCTCTCTTCGCGTTCAGCGTATGTGTCTACTTTGATCAAAACAATGCATAATTCCTCCTAGCCATGTTGATTTACCGCTTATGCATAAAAGTGATTTGAATGTAAAGGAGCGTGTCGATTCCACTGGTGCTTTGATCACATAGGCCCATAGATCAGCCCCCCTCCTCCCCCCACACACACTTGAAATACCCTAGAGTCACCCTAGAATATGTTCAGTAATGGTGCTGACTACAGTCACGCACTCAGGTGCCATGCCATGCGGGTAGAGAGCCATATGCTGGGTGAAGTGATTCTTGAGATGTGGAAAATTGCAAAGATTTTCTCTCCCAAACTTTCTGTAATTCTTGCGAATACTACGATTACCAGCAGCAGCTCTCAGTTTTGTGCATATGATGATTCATAACAATGAACTCGTGGCTTTTGTGCGATTTCTTTTTAGATATTTTGAAGAAAAACTCGACAACGTCCATCCATTTTTTTTTAAGGATAAACTGTTTTTATTAAAGAATGGTTGCGAGAAAACAGCAGACGTGTTTTACCCCCAATGAGCGCTCGCGAGGAACACTGCAGAGAAAAGCTGGGCCAAGGAAAGCAGGAAAGTCCGCGAAGGGTGTTCCTGGTGTAGGCGGGACTTCTCTCGAGTTCTTAAAAACGCCACCCTCCAAGGATGCAATGTGCAGCACGCGCTGTCAGCACCAGAGATGCTCCTGCAGCAGAGCTCCAGCCACATGGTGTCAGTAGAGGTTTACATGTACAAGTCACGGAAACCATTCGCGTTGCTTGATCTTGATGACTAAATCAAAACAGGCAGGGACAGATGGCAGACTATCGAGCAGACAATGGAGCGAGCAGATCTATTTAGGGAACGCAAGAAATGATCCGTGAGTAAGACGTGTGAATGTGTTAAGAGCGTGCCAAGCATTTAGTCAATAATATATTGTGATTCACAGGGCCTGCGGAAACTCCGCTTGTGCGCAGCCGCAGTCTACAGCTGAGTGGCTGAAGCGGGAAGAGTGGTAAAGGCAGACACCGAGTGAATGAGGAGGGAAATGGTGAAGGCTGACACAGTGGCTGAGGACGGAAGTGGTAAAGGCGGACACTGAGTGGCTGAAGGCGGATGTGGTAAAGGCAGAAACCGAGTGACTGAGGAGGAAGTGGTGAAGGCAGACACTGAGTGGCTGAGGCAGGAAGTGGTAAAGGCAGACACTGAGTGGCTGAGGAAGGAAATGGTGAAGGCAAGCACTGAGTGGCTGAGGCGGAGAGGGATAAAGGCGGACACTGAGTGGCAGAGGGCGGTAGTGGTAGAGGCAGACACTGAGTGGCTGAGAAGGGAAGTGGTAAAGGCTGACACTGAGTGGCTGAGGGCGGTAGTGGTAAAGGCAGACACTGAGTGGCTGAGGAGGGGAAGTGGTGAAGGCAAGCACTGAGTGGCTGAGGCGGGAAGTGGTAAAGGCAGACACTGTGGGTGAGGCGGGAAGATGTAAAGGCAGACACTGAGTGGCTGAGGAGGGGAAGTGGTGAAGGCAAGCACTGAGTGGCTGAGGCGGGAAGTGGTAAAGGCAGACACTGTGGGTGAGGCGGGAAGATGTAAAGGCAGACACTGAGTGGCTGAGGCGGGAAGTGGTAAAGGAAGACACAGTGGCTGAGGCGGGAAGTGGTTTAGGCAGACACTGAGTGGCTTAGGTGGGAAGGGGTAAAGACAGACACTGAGTGGCTGAGGAGGGAAGTGGTAAATGCGAACACTGAGTGGCTGAGGAGGGAAGTGGTGAAGGCAAGCACTGAGTGGCTGAGGCAGGAAGTGGTAAAGGCAGACACTGAGTGGCTGAGGCGGGACGTGGTAAAGGCAGAAACTGAGTGGCTGAGGAGGGAAGTGGTAAAGGCAGACACTGAGTGTCTGAGGCGGGAAGTGGTAAATGCAGACACTGAGTGGCTGAGGAGGAAAGTGGTGAAGGCAAGCACTGAGTGGCTGAGGCGGGAAGTGGTAAAGGCGGACACTGAGTGGCTGAGGGCGGTAGTGGTAGAGGCAGACACTGAGTGGCTGAGCAGGGAAATGGTAAAGGCAGACACTGAGTGGCTGAGGAGGAAAGTGGTGAAGGCAAGTACTGAGAAGCTGAGGTGGGAAGTGGTAAAGGCAGACACAGGGTGGCTGAGGAGGGAAGTGGTGAAGGCAAGCACTGAGTGGCTGAGGCGGGAAGTGGTTAAGGCTCACATTTCCCCCCATCACAGTTTGTCAGTGGAGGGCACAAAACTGGGGCCTGCATCCGCCTGCATCCAGTTAACCGTTCTGTTTCCTTTCAACCAAGTTTGCTACTTGGACGGAAGTTCCACTGCTCTATTTCCATGGCCATTAATTAGGAGTAGCTAGGGACAGCAGCCGCTACTCTTACTCTGCCCTTTGCTACGCATGTTACTGCACTTCCTACCTATGTTCTCATGGATGATGACTGGATTATTTCCAGTAATCTCTATTCTTATTTATCCTTCAGTGTCCTGGTTCTTATTCCATGAGCTCCCTAAATTACTTAAAAATAAATCTATTTTTACTTCAGCTCTTCCATGGCCCTACCTCAATACCTAACCCTGTTACGGGTGGTCCATCTGTCTGTACCGGTGCAAGCATCACTCAGAATCGCAGATGAACAAGCAAGGGAGTGAGGGAATGAAAGTACAGGGACAAGGGGAATCGGGCTGAGTACATTTACAAGTAAGGAATCTGGTCATTACCTCCTTATTCCCTTCCCCTTGCTATTCCTTGCTCTAAGACAAAAAATTGTCTCAATCCTTCAAAACGAAGCGCACACACACCACATGATTGAAGTAATGCAGCACCAAACTCCTTCACAAATCCCTAGATTTCACCAGAAGCAATGAGAAGCGGTAAACCCAGAGCAACAACTAATTTCACACTATTGCAAATAGCGACAGTCACTGCCACAAAACAATGAACTTGTAGAGGCAGAGGAACTGGGATGAGTCTATGCAAGAATCCATTCCTCAACCAGACAAGCAATGTTACAACATCTACCCAATACAGTGCCAGGGCACAAGGTGAACACTCATGTACCTGGCTAGGAGAAGTACCATGTGCATGGCCACATACCTGGTAACTAATAGTACAGACCTATCTGCAAAGAGAAGCAAGGAAGACACTAGACTCTATTGAGTAGTACCACAACCTGTGAATATGGACAGACCAACCAGCTCCAGATCTGGAAAGAAGCAGGCAACAGTATGGTGAGGTGGCATATGAGAGGCAGAAGAGACAGCCAGCGCAAACTCAGGGTACAATCCCTAAATGAGAATGTCCTAGGAAAGCAAAGGAACTTAACAACCTTAATGGCCCTAGGATCAGTCAAGGGATACATCAACAGCTCTGACCAAAAACGACCATGCTGCAATGCAAGAATAACTCTGCTCGGGATGGGAGGGGGGTGCCATGTAGCGGGACCTCTCATGGTCCACATTATGGAGTAGCAGAGTCACTCACGGTCGCAAGCCAGAAATTGTCCCATACACCAGAGATGACAAAACCACTGGAACAATGTAAATAAGGCAGAACCAAACCCCGATCGCAGCAGTGGAAAGAGGCCATTGGAGGGAAAACACCACCTGTGGCAGTCAAAAAAACTCAACTGCTTCATCCACCACAAGCGCCTGAGTGCATCCACACTCAGTTTCAACCTTAATGGCCCTAGGATCAGCCAAGGGATACATCAACGGCTCTGACCAAAAACAACCATGCTGCAATGCAAGAATAACTCTGCTCAGGATGGGAGGAGGGTGACTTGTAGCGGGACCTCTCGTGGTCCACATTATGGAGTAGCAGAGTCACTCACAGTCGCAAGCCAGAAATTGTCCCATACACCAGAGATGACAAAACCACTGGAACAATGTAAATAAGGCAGAACCAAACCCCGATCGCAGCAGTGGAAAGAGGCCATTGGAGGGAAAACACCACCTGTGGCAGTCAAAAAAACGCAACTGCTTCATGCACCACAAGCGCCTGAGTGCATCCACACTCAGTTTCCCCTTTCCCAAAAAACAGGGACACTGATTAGGGAATGTAACACTCACATGTGCAAGAGACCAACACTCTACCTAAAAAACATACTTCAAGGAGACTTCACACTACTGGCAACCATGGAAATCACAATAGGTCCAGAAGGACTGGGAGAAACCCACTAAAGATTGACCTGGCAGAGGGCCACCGAAACAGCACACACAGATCCCATTCTAAACAGCAAATGTGACTAGAAGTCTGCCAGTCTGTGACCCAAAGTTGTTAAACAAGGTTTACCAGGTGACCACAAAAGTTGTGAATCCGGGACGCCACCAACACAGTCATCTTATACTAAGACCCTATGCATCAGTCGAACACACTGCACCAAGAGCCCGTACAGCAACCAGACAACTAGGGAGCCCCAGAGGTCTGCCAGAGTAAGATGGCAAAAGAGTGATTTCATCGGTCCGAAAGCAAGCTCTGTCATAACAGAAACAGGGCAGGCTGCAGGAGACATCACTGTAGAACGAAAGAGATAGTGCGAGCACCAAGCACTTCATGCAGCAGAGTCATAGGGCCACTGTACTGATGACGTACATTTCCAAAGGACGCCTGGGAGAAAATGTCTCAGAAGGTGCACTAAACAGGAGTCTCACACAAGGTGCCTGAGCAACCCAAAAGTAGGGCAATCTCACCCCCAAACACCAGCCATCTTGGGAACACAAGGAAGAATGAAACCCTCGCTTGGATTGGAGGAGGCACTGAAGTGAATGCTGCCAGAATCGTCCAGCACCCCTCACAGTATGTCAAGCCCAGTGTCACCCCACAAACCAGACCAATGTACACATATAAGTGCAGAAAGTAGTGGCACACTGAAGGCATGATGGAAGCCCCAGAGCAAACCATTCCAGGACCCAAGAAGTTGACAGAGGCACACTCCTTCTGAACACAATCAAGAAAACTATCCCGGGAGACCTCCAGAAATTAGGATAACCTCAGGACTAGAGCTGAGGCCAACAGCGTCAAGAGTGAGGAGGTGCCAAGAACCTCTAGATCAGATTAAAAAGGCACCCATAGCCTAGACCCGGACTGCCACCAGGGAGCAGAACACCAAGGATGGCCCTGACAGGTAGAACAGCTGGGTATCAAGAAAGAACAACCGCACCTCCACCTGCATAGCAGATCCCAGAAACCTCAGGACAACCACAGGCCAGCCCCACAGGGTAGTGCAAAGGGTACCAAGACACTCCTAGGGAGCACAACCAAGGTTGTTGAGCAAGGGAGAGGAGACTGCTACAAACATAAAACCTGCTAATGACTGTGACCCCAGCACCACCCCAATGCCACAAACAGTGTCTTTTGGGGGAGAAGGTAACAATGGAGACAACATGCTCTAGTGTCACCGTGTCTCCCAAAGGCTGAGAGCATGCATCTCCCATCAGGGACTTTTTCTGCCCAAGATAAATGAAGGGGAGTAAGGAAAGAGCACCTCCCTGCAAAATATGAGGCTGAAAGAGACATCAATAGTGCTCCAGCTCAGGCAGACACCACGGTGCAGATGCTCCCCCTCCCCCATCAAGACTGAAAGTCCGGAGACCCTCCAGGCCCACGGTGTTCGTGACGAACACTACATTTAACGATTTTGTATCCACTGTGTGAGCCGGAATCTTCGCCGGTGCGGAGTAAGCAGTTCTAAACGGGTAATTAGACAAAGTGGTGAAGTGTTTTTCTGAGTAAGCATTTAGGTAAATTGTAGCATTACCGGCGGTGGAGACAGTCAGTGCCACAAGTTAATCAGTTTTCAACTTAAAACCGGTAAATAGATTCACGGTTTCCCTCTATATTGTGCTTCACGAGGCACAAGGCTAAAGTAAATAAAAAAGTTTCCATCAAACAGGGCAAGAAACTCTGGTGACCGCACGATTTACAAGTAACTTTATTTGATTGCAAATTGGACTGATATCTCAGTATTGAGACAGTAGCAGAGCCCCATGAATGCAGATCTGTTCCCCACATGTATCAGGCCCAGCGAGCGCCCTGCTGAGGCATCCGCAGAGCTCCCAGCATGCACCTCAACTCATGCAGCATCATATAGTGACATTCCAGTACTGTACCAGTGCCAGGGCTTCATAAAACTCTTCTCTGCCGTTCTGCCCCATGTGCATCTATCCCCACTGATGGGAGATCCCATAGAGTAACTAAGGGGCTGATTTACAAGCCCTTGTGCTGCCATTGCGCCACTTTTTTGACGCAACGGTGGCACTACATCTGCTCCATATTTACATGAATGCAGATATGTCACTTTTTTTACAGGTTGCGTTGGTTTTCACCTGCGTGAAAATCGCCTGCGCCGCCTCAGATTTTAATTTATGCAAGGGAGGTGTTCTGTTTTTAACACAGTGATGCGTCAGTTTCTTGTAAATAAGGCCCTAAGATTTCAAAGAACAGAACGTGATTAGCAAGATGTTGGGGGTAGCAACTAGTAGCACGTAATTAGGACAGAACTAGGTAGTACAACCACCATTATCGATACGTGTTTTACATTACACAAATTTCAAACTTGAGGGTCTGGGATATGCTGACAAGCAAACAGCTGTTAGTCACTTCCCAAGACTGTGACTAGAACCCACACGCCCGATTTTGAGGAAGGACAAACGAGCACCTGGGCAATTTCCATGCCTCCTGTTCTACCACCACACTCTTAACCACTAGAAAAGTGTCTTACACATTCTGTAGATTGCATGTTTAAAAATAAACAAAGCAAAATACATAGGACCAGATTTACTTAGAAATGACGCAGTGCACTTTAGTCTGCCTTGCATCACACAGAGCCTTGCACAGTGTGTGTGCATGTGTGTGTGCATGTGATGTCTACCACTGAGTTTTCACTCGAAGTTTACCTGTCCAGTACCAAGGGGCATATCAGCAACAACCGGCGAGAATTATCGCTCAGCGCTCTTAGCGTGAGGATAATTATCACCGGGTAACGTGGATTATCGCTGGAAACCTAGCGATAATCTCACGTTGTGTGGCGTTAGCTTGCTGATAGGGACTCACAAACTTAGCCATGATATCCACCTTCCATAGGATATCATGGCTAAGTCAGTCCTGAAGCAGGCATAAGGAAAGTAGCGATAACAGGGGTTATCGCTACTTTTCCTGACGCTATGCTTCATAGCGTGTCGTTTGAAGAAAACGAGAAATGTCGCTTAGCGACATTTCTCCTGTTATGTTAGGTCAGGAACGCCAACTTTGCATCTCCTTAGAGATGCAAAACTGGGCGTTAGGAATCCCCACGCTAAAGCAAGGTTTCACGCGTTAGCGTGGCCTTGCTAATTAGGCGATAAAACGGCCGCAAAAGCGGCGATAATTTTTTATCGCCAGCTTGTAAATATGCCCCAAAATACTATGATGAGACATAGTTTAAAACTTTCTAACCTTGTTTATGTGGTATACATTATAGCACATATGCAAAGTTAGAAAAGCTTTTGGAAAATAAAACGCTCGTCAAATGTTATTTCTGCCCACAAGAGTCACACTTTTTTGGAACAAAGGCCTATCTAGCTTTTCTTGTAGGTAGGGCTGTGCATCAAAATCCGTAGGCGGTTGCATTGGCAAGGGTACACTAATGAGCCACCCCTTCTTGGCGCAAATCCCAATGCAATCTGCCGGCTTGCTTTTCTTTTTGTGAACCTTACCAGAGTAAAGCTTTGATAAATCTGGCATTTGGCAAATATAGGGGCATATTATCAAGACAGGCGATAAAATTATCGCCGCTTTAGCGGCAGAAAACTGCAGCTAAAACGGCGATAACTGGCTTGATAATATGCTCTATGGAATTCCAATTGAAACCCATGTTAGATGTGAAGGACATCTAACCTGAGCTTCAATTGGAATTCCATACAGCTTATTATCAAGCCCATTATCGCCGTCTTAGCGGCAGTTTTCTGCCGCTAAAGCGGCGATAATTTTATCGCCTATCTTGATAATATGCCCCATAGGGCGCAAAATCTGGACTGCGTTGCTAAGGACGGCAACCTAAGATCTGCGCAGTAACATCATCTCAGCAGGCAATTTTTGTGACCAGTTTTGCAAGAGGACTTATCATGCAGGCATTAGTGTTTGTTATTCAGTCTGTTTGTCCCAGCCTGCCTTGTGTGTATTAGGAGAGGAGATGGTGAAAATGAACATTGCAAACTATTAGTGGGACATGCACCTATGCCTTGATTTCAATTGATTCTTAATAAAGACACCACCACAGTCACACAATGGAATTCAAGCATGGCACACCTGAAGGGTGACAACTCACTTTGCCCACCCCTTATAATACACCTCTGCTGTGCGTGTGGCTGAGGGAGGGAGCGCTAGAGCCCGAACCAGCTGTGAGATGAGGACATGAGCCTGAGGAGGCTGTAGTTAAATGTTGCAATAAGTTGAAACCAAATATTAAAAGCCTCCCAAAAATTCAGAATTTCACATTCACCAATTATAGTTTACTGGCCTAACTATGACTTGCACCCCCACACCATGCACTTCTTACGACCTCACATATTACATCACTCTTGGTAGGTTTGATGACATGATTTATAGGGTTTTTATGTAAGCTAAGATCTTAGTAGCATACCTAACTATAATGTTCCTTTTACCTTTGTTTTTTCACTGAATATACATATTGTTTGCACACTCTGACCCTTTATTTGCCGTTTCTCACTTTTTGCAGTACTCAAGGACCAAGTCTACAAGTCTGGTAATTGTGACCGTAACATTTTATGCAATGTTGTGGCAAGCCAAACACGGTACTGCGGCTCATTCTCTAGAAGCACAGGATCGTAATGGCCGAAAGGAGTAAAACTCTTGCAGCTAATGAGTCTATAGTTTGAACATTAGGTATCATGGGAGTACCATGGTACTCCTGCAGTACTTAACAATCCAGATATCTCAAACCTTTTCTGAGGACTAACCCCTTTATGCCCAAGCCAAGTCAATCTTTAAATGCCAACTTTTGAAAAACGACTGAAAGGATTTACCCCAAATTACAAAAGCAAGCTTTGTAAATGAATTTCAGACATTGTGCCAAATTTGGAGTAATCCCTTTTGGTAATTATTTTTCTATCAGACAGCAAACTTTCCTATGGGAATTAAACTTGGAAAGTGCACTTTTGGGCCCACCCCCTTTTTTATTGGCTATCACTTGGTGGATCAGTACAAACATTTTTATAGAGGAGCAAAAGTGGATGAACAATTGTTGGAAAGTTGTGTGCACGCTTGTCAAATGGTGCCAAAATTACTAAGGAAAGAAAAAATGTCATTCCTATGGAAAATCTGACCTACGTATAACGACCCTGGCAGTAGCGCCGCCAGTGTCATATCTATCTATCTATCTATCTATCTATCTATCTATCTATCTATCTATCTATCTATCTATCTATCTATCTATCTATCTATCTATCTATCTATCTATCTATCTATCTATCTATCTATCTATCTATCTATCTATCTATCTATCTATCTATCTATCTATCTATCTATCTATCTCAGTGCTTACTTTAAGCCGGTGGTTCCTGGTGTTCAGCACCGGCAATTAATTGTCAATATCAGCACATTATACAGTCTGCCACATAGTGGTGCTGTTTAGCTAATTTGAAGATGAGCACAACAGTTGTTTATTAATGAAATATACAGAACAATGAATAATACCTGCCCTCAAGGCATCCTTATAGCTTTTGGGGCCGGGAATAGTCTCTGATTTGTCAAACTTAGGGAGAAAGACCTTTACAACACGGTCGTTACACCATGATAGCTTTACAATGCGGTCATTACAACACAAGTCGTTACAACGACTTGTGCTGGATGGCGCTCTACACTAAGGAATAGTATGATTTACTATTCCAACACCATCCCTACTGTTCCACACACTGGAGTTGGAATAGTAAATCATATGATTCCTAAGTCCAGCGCCTCTAGCGCAAGTCGTTGTAACGACTTGCGTTGTAATGACCACTATGTAAACTACCGCATTATGAATGTGTGCGATGTAACGTCATACATTCCAAACTTAGATGTGTGATGGTTAGTAATTGTGTTGGTAGTGCCACTAGCAAGAATGGCAGGGGCAGTGGGTGGTGCAAGCTACAGGAGCCACCTGATGAGGGCCCTGGCATTTTTACAGATTAAGCATTACCTATGTATACATGTATATTATATATCTATATCCAGCACACCGCAAGCGAGCTGGCTGCTTCCCGTCTGCCGATGCTGGTGCCCATGGCAGCTTGCAATGTATTTAAGCTCTACTCCTTCTCCAAACCACAGAAGATTTCAGCACAACGTAGCCCTGATGAAAGTATTTTATTGATGAAAAGAATGACACATTTCAGCTACCTCCTTGCCTTTTTTGAGTTCAAAGTGACCCGCCCCACACCACCAACATAAAGGAACAATGAAAGACATACTTCAAACATAGAGTGAGCTGTGTGTATAACATTCATAAACAATAGTACGAGTATATTATAATGGCAAACAACATTTAGAATACAAATTCATCAAAATTTAGTGCAAAAATAATTGCTAATAATTTCAAATAATACAGGGTATGGGAACAATGTGTAGACATCAATGACGGACTTGCCAAGTGGCCAAAATCATAAACACTGATAACAGACAACGAGTCTCCCATGCTACTATAACATGATAATATTCTAATACAGTATGCTATTTTAATACTATAATGTCTTTTGGTGCTCGTATATACCGAATGTACCTTGTGAGCATAATATTACATCAACCTACAATTTGGTTGTATGTAAAAAGTTTCAGAAATATGTTCCAATGGGGCAGTAAAAAGTGCTGCGAATCAATAGTGTGATGATAAAAAGCTAGAATCAAACACCCAACCGATAATGTCAATAACAGTTTTACCATATACGCCACATATGAGAAGTAATGTACTCAAATCATTTGAATCTGGTATCGGGAACATTATGCTTTCTTCGCCGGCATACCAGAATAAAAAGGGGGGGCTCTTGGCACCCCCGCCCGCATGGCGGTGCGGTGACCCCCCTCTCCTCCTCGACCTCTCGGTGGTGGGGCGTGTCTTCTGGGGCGCGCCCTGCCACCGATTGGTTGCCAACCTCCCTTGACCCGGATGTCGTTAATCGACGTCCGGGTCGGAGGGGAGGGGGCGGGCTGTGGAGGAATAAGAAGGCGGGGAGCGCCCAGGTGACCCCCTTGTTGCCTGGACGCTCCCCCACACCGGACGTGCCCTGCGCTCGGGGCCTCTTGTTTTTCCCCACCCACCATCCCTGGAGTACGCGGTTGATGCGTTACTAGTCCGATTCAGTGTGTAAATTGCTAGGATGTTGTTAGCTTAATTTCCCAGGCACGGTAAACGGTAATGTTGATTTTCTGATGAGGTTTTCTTTTAGGACTTTCTCTCCCATTGTAGTGATCGATACTGTATCTGGAATGTATGTTGCTGATTATGCTTTCTCTTAGGCCTTTCTTTCCCATTGTAGTGAATGGTACTGTATTATGTGTCGCTGGTGCAATTGTGTTTAGGCCCTTTTTTTCCCTTGTAGCTCTACGGTGTTATACATGATGTATGATTTAGTCAGTGTAGTTGTCCTTTAGAATTTTTCCCATAGGTCGTCGTATTTATTAGGAATGGGGGCAAGCGGTAAGGTCATGACCGGTGAGCAACTATTTTAAGGTCTGAGGGGGCGGGCATCATCCTATGGAGGTTCCCGCCCAGGGGGAGGGGCCATTGGCCCCTCCTAGAACTTCAGGGGCAAGGTAACGGGTGCTTCAAAGGGGCGCGGGTTGGGGAGTCACGCTTCCCTTAGGCTGGTAGCCACCCCGCGCGCGCATACTCATGACGTCACCGGATGGCGCAGAGTAAGGGCCCTCCTTTAGTGGGTAAATGAAGTTCACGGCGTGGACCGGGTAATTACCGGGCCCGGCTGCGCATGCGCACAGCTTTAGGGGAGGCGCAGCTAGTAGGACCTGACACCGGTTAGCGACCTTGCCATATGGCCCAGAAATGTTAGTATACAAAAATGCAGAGGAGGATGTTAGACTCGGTTGGGAAACAATCTGTATTAGAGTTTTTGTTAAGGATAGTCACTCACACCTGTTGACAATAATGTATCTAATGTCCTGCTGATTTTTGTATAACTGTTATCATGCAAGTATATACATTTTATTGTTTTATAACTTAATAAATACGGCCGGGGGGTCTTGCGACCTCCCGCCTTCCAAAGATACCATGTTTATGTTCCTGTGTCCGGGGGTTGGTGAGGTCATAGGGAGGGGGCGGTAGCCAGTCACTGACCATGTGAACTAGGTAGCCCATACTAATAAAGAGAAGCACGCTCCATGTCCCATGTGTGTGTGACTGAAGATGTAAGATTCAATTCATTTAAAGACAATTGTCCCAATATATATATAAGGGGAAGAAAAACGAAATTTCAATAAATGTCATGGCACTTGCCTATTGGTATTACGCTTGTTATATGACACTACTGATTCACTTATAAGCTAGGTGGAAAAATATGAGTCTGTACCAATACTCGTAGAAAGTGTCAGTGCAAATGATGCGTGCAAGTGATATGTGTATTAAAATTTTCCTTCAAAAGCCTAACTATACAGAACGGAATTAATTGCAGGTTAATACATCTTTCAGAATCTCATATTACGGACCCTACAGGAAACAATAAGCTAGAATCTGACTATTTATCTCAAGGTTTATATTCATATGTGTACCGCTGATTCTTCAACCCTTTCAAGCCATAGGGATGTGTACTATTCAACTGAACAATGTATCTGGACTCTAGAATCCTGAGTTGTTTTTCACGGTCCCCTCCTCTTATGTTTTTTTCAATCCTATCTATTCCGTAATATATTAGCATTTTAGGATTACTTTAAGGTTTCACATAGAAGTGGCGGGCCTATGGATAAGTCAGATCATTATTTACTATGGCCCTAAGATGTTCAAGGACCCTCTTTTTTACAGGCAATTTGGTACTGCCTATGTAATTGAGGCCAAAGGGCACTCAAGAACATATACCACCTGATCCGTGGTACACGTAATGAATTTTTTGATTTTGTTGTTTCAACCTCCTGGGAGTTAATACTCATTCTTGTTTTTGTGGAGCAGCAATTATAAGTGGTCCGAGACAGTACTGTGCAGTCAAAGATACAGGGTTATTTTGCAGCATAGATCTTGTTGTTATTCCATATGTCTGTTAAACCACAATCACGTTATATGGTTAAGTTAGTTTTAAAATATTTGATTTTATCACTTGTGCAAATTTGCACATTTGATATATATATATATATATATATACATTACCTACCTGGAAATAACACAGCATTCTGGGATCTGTAGTTCACACGCATCAGGTGTCCTGCAGTAGGTGAGCAAAGGCACTGTCCTTGGGGGCGGAGCGGACCAGAGTCAATTGTTTTGAGGCAGGACATTTAAAATCTACGATGGCGCCTGCACCTCCTGATACACTCCTGGCGCTGAAGAAGGCTAACAAACGCCGAGATGCATTCGCCATGCTGTATACTTGCTGAATAAAGAAGCCTTCTTGTTACCCCTACTGCGGCCTCTGCTCTTTCTTTCTAGGAGTTTCTGTGAGATATATATATATATATATATATATATATATATATATGCACCGACACAATTCGCGCGTGCTCTTAGCCTCTCTTGGCGGCGGGCTCGATTGAGGGCGCGAACCTCCAACATGCACAAATCCAAAAGTTCATCGAGCCCAGTTCCATGAAAGCGTAGAAACTTTATTCAAACAAAAAGCAAGTAAACGCCTGACGCGTTTCGGTGCAGCCCCACCTTGGTCACTTGACTGTCTTTAAAAACTGTCTTTAAAAGAAGGAGCGTAAGCACTGCTGAAGCCGTTTACAAGGCAGCCCCCAGGTCACCTGTTCCGCTATCCTGTCAAGGTAAACAGGAGTGGTTCCGCAAGGATCTCACAGTGGTGTCATGCCGTGGCCGGATGAGAGCCACACATTTCTGAAACAAAAGAGTTACCCACATGGCCGGCACTCACAGGCAGATAGGATAAAGTCTTTTGTCAGGATGGCAATGATCAGCGTCGCCCCCTCTTATGCGCTGATCCGTCGCGTTTCGGGAATATATATATATATATATATATATGAAAGGATTTTCCTGTGTTCAACCCCCAAGAGTGTCCACCAAGTTTCAAGGGTCACAGAAAGGCAGCACACCAAAGCAGCAAATCCAGGTCAGTTTTTAGTCAGTTTGCTCAATTCATTTATTTTGGTTTCCTTCTTTCTTTCCTTATTTACAAAAAACGAAGTGTAGGATGCATCAGGTAACAAGAAAAGCGACCTACGCGTTTCGGCCAAGGGCCTTCGTACAGGTCATGTGATAGACAGTGAGGGGTGTTTAAAAAGAGGTTGGTTTGGCCCGCCCCCAATTTAAACAAAAAAACCCAAATTCTTTTAAAAGAAAAGGTGCAGCCCACGGGGAAAGTAAATAAGATAATTGTTTTGAAATACAAAATTTTTTCGAGATGCGGCATAAATGCAAAAATAAACATGTAAAGTACTCAGTTCCGATTACATTGTGTGGCATCTGTATTTCTCATTGCAACGGAAAAAGGTAGAAAAAGTAAAAGGTAAAAGGAAAGGCATCTCATGAAGTCAAGATTGCAAACATAAGACATCACGTCAGTTCTAAGCACAGTATAGCAAAACTAAAGTGTATCAGAGACATTATAATGACTATGTAAAATTCTATCTATAAAGTATAATAGTTGTTAGTAATCCAAAAATGGATGGTAGTAGTGAAAATGTTGGATTCTATTTATAAAGTATAGTAATATTTGGTCATCCAAGGGTAAATAGTACATGCAATTTATAATTATCCAAAATGGTCTAATTGTGGTAAAGTACCAATATTGTTACTAAGATCATTATATAATGTCTCAATACATAAGGTTGTATAAAATGTGCTTAAAAACTATGTTCTGTCTTGAGAAAGAGTACTGGGGACTTGCAACTACCCAAGGTTAACCGCACCAATTCAGACATGAATCATAGTCATTGTAATCATATTTGCATGATGAGTCCATTTCAGATCTTTTTCGAAAAGCATAAATGTTACGATGGTGCATTCAGTTTGACAACTGCACCAAAATAGCATAATTGTAGAATTTTGTCCATACAAAAACATGATATAGACAAACCCAAATAATTAATTAATATCTCAGAGATGTATGACAAGATTATATATTGATTTTGATTTTCCTTTTTTTTTTATTAAGTATTCATTGATTGTTACTGATCTTTATAAGAAATTATGTAGCTCTGCATCTCCATTTAAGCCCCATGGTAGTTCAGTTCCTTTGAGAATTATCCACTTTGATTCTGCTTGTCGCAGCAGGCGGTCACGATCTCCCCCTCTGATATTTTGAGGGATGTGTTCGACTCCATAATATTTTAGATTGTCAAAGTTGCCATCATGGACACTCCAAATATGTTTTGAAATCGCGTAGGAGAAATCTTTGTTTTTGGTAGCTCTCAGATGTTGTAAGATTCTCAGTTTGAGTTTGTTCACAGTACTATTTGTATTTGTATTTGTAATTGAATTTGTAGGGCGCGAAGCTACCCACAAGGGGTCTCCCGGCGCCAATAGATTCAATGATTACCACCAATATATTCCTTTCCACATTCGCATGTAAGAGCATAGACTACATGCGTGGTTTCACAAGTGATTCTCTCTTTGATGTTCTTGTATTCGCCAGTCAAGATGTCGATTTTCTGTTTGTTCAAACCATGACGGCAGGCTTTACATTTTGAACACTTGAAAAAACCTTTTGAAGTTAGCCATTGGAATTTACCACCACCTTTTTCACTCCTTTGATGATGGCTGTGAACTAGGATGTCATTCAAAGATGAAGCTTTTTTATATGTGATGTTGAGATGATCTGTTGTCATTTCTTTAAGATCATCATCTTTTCTCAACATTTTCCAGTGGTTTTGAAGTTTGTTTCTAATAATGTTACTAGATGAATTGAATTGAGTGATGTATCTTATTGTGTTGTTATCCAAGTTTTCATTCTGTGCAGAAACAGTTCTCTTAGGCAATAGTGTGGTCTCTTTTTTTTGTTGTGAAGCTCTTAGTTTCGCATTATCCAACACCACTGCTGGATATCCTCTGGCTAGGAATCTCTGATACATTTCATCTAGTTGGAAAATAAATTCTTCATCCTCTGAGCAGTTCCTCCGTGCTCTTAAAAATTCTCCATAGGGAACACTCCATTTAAGACATTTGGGATGAGTGCTATTTGCTGATAGAATACTGTTGCATGAGGTTAATTTGCGAAACAGTGTAGTGCAAATCTTTTGGTTTTCGATATAAACATGAATGTCCAGATAATCAATGATAGTTTTGCTGATGTTATGAGTGAATTGAAGTTGAAAAGAATTGTTATTGAGACCCATGAGAAAGATGTTCAGATCCTCTGTATTTCCTTCCCAAATTATGAATAGGTCGTCTATATAACGTACCCAGAGTACTATGTGCTCAAACATGTCCTTGTTTTTTTCGGACCAGATTTGCTCTGCCTCCCACATGCCCATGGTGAGATTCGCATAGGTGGGAGAAAAAGAGGTCCCCATGGCTGTACCTTGACGTTGTTTATAGTATTTTTTATCAAAAATGAAGACATTGTTCAGAAGGCAGAAGTGTAACATTTCTATTAGCATGTTTGTTTGTTGTAGCACATTCAGTGATCTGGTTCGAAGGAATGCTTCACAGGATTTAATACCATCTTCGTGCCATATTGAGGTATACAGTGATACAACGTCGACAGTTATCATGGTGTATTCATCTTTCCAGGGTATATTTGAAATCCTGTTCAAAAAGTCCATTGAGTCTCTGATATACGATGGTAGGCCTAATACAAAAGGAAATAAGAAGATATCCAGGAACCTCGAGGTGTTTTCAAGTAGAGAACCACAAGAACTGACAATTGGACGACCAGGTGGATTGTCTAGACTTTTATGTACTTTTGGTAGTACATAAATTGTAGGCGTTATTGGATGTTTAATCAATAAGTAACTTAATTCATCTTCATCGAGTAATCCCGCCTGGTGCCAGTTTTGAAGTTTTTGATGGTAAGTTTTCATGATTAACGGCATTGGGTCTTCTTTGAGTCTTTCGTAGTTTGATGGATCATTTAGTTGACGTATATATATATATATATATATATATATATATATATATATATATATACACACATACATATATGGTTTGACGATCAAAACGCGTTCCATGTGTAGCAAATAAACTGTCTTTTTGAAAGTGAGCCCGAGCTCCCTGGTGCTTGTTGTTAATACGGGCAGGCATGTTGAGGATATATATATATATCAGTGATGTAATTTGAGATGTCATCAGTGATGTCACTGACCATGTCATGAGTGATGTGATATGTGAGGTCATAAGCAGTGCCTTGCGGGGGGTGTGAGTTTTAGATAGCTCAGCTAACTATAACTGCTGAATTTCACTGGTTTTGTACAAGTGAAATCTGAGCCTAACTATAACTTCCTGTAACCTTTAGTTTTTTCAGTTGATTTTTCAGGTTTTTTTAATGCTAATTCCTAACTATAACGTCCTTGTAACCTTTGTTTATTTCTGTGAGTTTCTAAGTGTTTTTAAATGCTAATTTCTCACTATAAAATCCCTGTAACCTTTATTTTTTTCAGTGAATTTCTAAGGTTTTTTAAATGCAAAATCCTAACTAAAACATTCCTGCATCCTATGGTTTTTTTCAATGAATTTCTATGGTTTTTTAAGTAGTAGTCGGGTTTTCAGTGGCCACGCCCCCTTTCACCACCACTCTGCAAACGCACCTCCTGGCACACTAATAGTTGGGGGATGAAGTCCTCTTGGCTCTTGAGGGTCCTTGGAGGTCCACTTCCTCTCCTGTTTATTCTGTTTAGTCCCACACAGCTGGATTGCTTAGGGGTCTTTGGTGGCCACACCCCCTTTCTCTACCACTTGGCAAACGTGCCTCCTGGCTTGCTACTGGTTGGGGGAAGAAGTCCACTTTACTTTACTTTACTTTACTGTATATATTTATTGAAAAAACCATAGGTTTCAGGAATGTTATAGTTAGTTGGACATTTCACTCATACAAAACCATAGAAATTCTGGCGTTATAGTTAGTTCAGCTAACTATAACTCGCCCCCCGCAACGCACTGCTGATGACATCACATATTACATCATTCATGACATGGTCAGTGACTTCACTGATGACATCTCAAATTACCTCAATGATGACATCACTGATGACATCATCCAGTGACTGTGTGTTTCTGTAAAGTTTAAATTTGTTTTATATATATATGCCAAGCTGTATTGAAGAATGAGTGGGTGTATAAGTGTCTGAATGGAGGATTTAGCCGGTACGTGACTGACTGTATAAGTGAGTGATTAAATGTGTCTTACTGAATGCATGGGTTAGTGACTAAACTGTGTGAAAGTCTGTATCAGTCTGTCTGTTGTTGTGTAAGCTGCTGCATGGGTTGGTGAGTAGCTGCATGAGTTTCTATATGGGTTATTGATTGCTAGCCTGAGTATTTGTATGGCTGCCTAAGTGTGTATGTGGGTGGGTGTGAGTGGTTGATTCACTGGGTGTATGGGTTCAAGAGGGCATGCGGAAATAGCTGTATGGGTGGGTGAGTGTGTGCATGGGTGTGTTGATGAGTGAATGGATGTCTCAGTGGTATATGTGCAAGTAGCTACATATGTAAAAGTGATTCTATAAGAGAGTAATTATGTGTTAGTATCTGTATGAATAAGTGAGGTGGTGTCTGTATAACTATATAGGTGAGTAAATGGAAGTATGATTGATTCTTTGCATGACTGACTAGGTGTGTGAGTAACTCTGGATATGTGACAGTGTGTGAGTGCCTATATAGGTGTATGAGTGCATATGATAGTGTTGTATTGATGAGTGACTGCATGTATGAGTGACTGTATGGGTGAATGAGTGGATGTGTGTGTAGACCTCGAAACCAGTCAGTGCGTATTTAATAACTGTTATTGATGTGTCTATTGTTTCGAAAATGGTAGTCTATATTTTAGAGAGGGTGTATCAAAGGTTATATTCAGGTGTGAGGAGGTGCATCAAATTTTCACGTGGATGATGTCATCAGTGATGTCATTTGAGATGTCATCAGTGATGTCACTGACCATGTCATGAATGATGTAATATGTGACGTCCTCAGCAGTGCATTGCGGGGGCATGAGTTATAGTTAGCTGAACTAACTATAACGCTGGAATTTCTATGGTTTGGATGAGTGAAATGTCCAACTAACTATAACGTTCCTGAAACCTATGGTTTTTTCAGTGAATTTCTATGGTTTTTTAAATGCTAATTTCTAACTATAACGTGCCTGGAACCTATGGTTTTTCAGTGAATTTCCATGGTTTTTTAAATGCTAATTTCTAACTATAACGTGCCTGAAACCTGTGGTTTTTTGAGTGAATTTCAAAGGTTTACATATATATATTTTACAAAAATTGTGAATAATTTTTAGTTAGGAAAACTATATTCATTCTTTTTAAAAAAAATATTATACAGAAGTCGCGCACCCTTTGCATTCACACAGGGGGCTGCGCTGAGAGCCGCGCACCCTTCGTATTCACACTAGGGGGCTGCGCTGAGAACAGCGCACCCATCATGTTCACACTGGGGGACTATGCTGAGAACCGCGCACCCTTCGTGTTCACACTAGGGGGCCGCGCTGAGAGTCATGCACTCTTCGTGTTCACACTAGGGGGCCCCGCTGTAACCGTGCACCCATTGCGTTCACACTGGGGGACCGTGCTGAGAGCCGTGCACCCTTGGTGTTCACACTAGGGGGCCACACTGAGAGCACTTTCACTAATTTACATTCGCCTCAGGGACCCCATCCACCGAGGCATTCCCACATGAACATATTTTTTTCATGGGGGAAATGGGAGGAGGGCCATATGGTCCCCTCCCAGGCCACTTCTGGCCCTGCGGACCCAATCCCTAGGGCCTGGCCTCTCTGTTGGGGACTGTGGGGGTGGCTGCAATGCCCCCATGGTCCCACCGGCTCCCCACCTCCTGCAGGAGCCGGCATTGCTTTTGGGCAAGGGGAGCTGCTAACATGCAGCTCCCCTTGCCCAAAAGCAATCCTGATTTGCTTCCTTGAAGTGACCCCTCTCCCAAAATATCTGAAAACCCGATAAGGTGGTGGTCCCCTGAGCCGCCAGTAGTAGTAGTAGTAGTATATATATATATATATATGTATATATATATATATAAATATATATATATTATGTCCACAATCGCTCCTTCTGAACTGCTTGACCCGAGAGAGGTGGCGCAAATGTCGGCGGAGCACGCCGACTCGTAATGTCCCCACAACAAACCAATAGTGCGCTCTCAGTAACCAAAGAAGGCAAAGTCCGGGATAGTGCAAAGAAGAGGTGTTTATTCCTCACAACGCACTATCCCGGACTTTGCCTTCTTTGGTTACTGAGAGCGCACTATTGGTTTGTTGTGGGGACATATATATATATATTCACTGAAAAAACCATAGGTTTCACACATGTTATAGTTAGTGGAAATTTTACTGATAAAAAACCAATGAAATTCCCCCGTTATAGTTACTGTAGGCAACTATAACTCACGCGACCGCAATCCTCTGCTGATGCTAATACTGTATTTAGACACTTATTTGCCCATGTCTTCTTCCATTAAATTTTAGCTATACATATATTACAAATATTTTTTTTTCATAAAGACACATATGTCATCAGCAGAGGATTACGGTCGCGTGAGTTATAGTTGCCTACAGTAACTATAACGGGGGAATTTCATTGGTTTTTTATCAGTAAAATTTCCACTAACTATAACATGTGTGAAACCTATGGTTTTTTCAGTGAATTTGCAAGGTTTTTTAAATGCTAATTCCTAACTATAACGTGTGTGAAACCTATGGTTTTTTCAGTGAATATATATATATATATATATGCACGGTTTTTATCAACTTTAATAAGCCCTGTACATTTGGTGGCCTTCGGCCACCAAAAGCACAGGGGGTGGGGTCAATGTGGATAGTGTTTTTTTTATTTCAATTTTATAATTTCATGTTGCCAAAATTTAGTTTTTTTTACCTATTAATAAGCCCTGTACATTTGGTGGCCTTCGGCCACCAAAAGCACAGGGGGTGGGGTAAGTGTGGATAGTGTTTTTTTTATTTTTATTTTTTTTACCGTACGCTTACGGTAAGCGTACGGTAAGCGTACCCCGCGAAATTGCCGAAAAAAAAATAAAACCGTTTTTGCTCTTGGGGGATGTTTGTGGACTCCCTCAACATGACTATGTGGGAGGGAGTTGTCAAAACAGCCCCGTAACATGTTTTTGGCCATCATGTTTGATAAACAACACTCAGTGCGAGAGACAAAATGGCGGCCGCCGCTTCCTGGTTTCGGCCGATTCGAATGTTTACTAAGATCTAAGAGCCAATCAGAATCGCGCTCGCGCACGCCACCATACGCTTACCGTAAGCGTACGGTAAGCGTACCGTAAGCTGGCTCAGATATATATATTGATTTAAAGGCTATTTTCTCAGAATCTACTGAACAGATTTACACCAAACCTACAAAAGGCACTTCCTTGACCTAGGGACTACCTCTCTGCCAAATTTTGAGTAATTCTGTTCAGCCGTTCGGGCTGTAGCTCGTTCTAAAGGTCCTATGGAAAAATGCATGGGAAAAACGCGTTTTGGGACCCCCCTTTTATATCAGCCCCCGCTTGACGGATCCCCCCGAGACTTTCAGGGTAGGAGCGGAGCGTAGCGCCCCACCTATTTTGAGAAATTCGCGAGGATTCGTCGACCGGCGCCAAAGTTATTCAAAATAGAATGTTGAGGTTTTCCTATGGAAACGTGGTCCTAACTATAACTACCTACTGGCGACCGCCAGTAGGTAATGTATATATGTATATATATATATATATCCACAACACGTTCCACAGCGCGACCATCCAATGCGGCGCAACAACAGGATACGGACTCCGTCAGCAAAAAGATGCAGGTAAGTGTCTTTTATTCAAACATCAATTGTCCAAATGACGCGTTTCGGCCGCCAGACAGCGGCCTTGTTCACAATATATGTATATACTTCCTGCTGGCCAGTAGGTAGTTATAGTTAGGAACCAGTTTCCATCAGAAAAGCGTTTGTTGTTTTGCTAATAACTTTAGTGCTGTTTGTTGAATCTTCATGAAATTTTCAAAATGAATTTGTCAGTCACTACAGCTGTCGTGTGCAAAGTTTCAGGGTGATTCATGAAGCGGGAGCTGAGAAAAAATGGCAGTTCCAAAATGCATTTTCCCCACACAGTTTCCAATAGGGATTTTAGACACGGCTACAGCCCAAACTGCTTTATGGAATTACACCAAATCTTACAGAAAGCTAAGCCTTGGTCCAGAAAGAGTGCTTTTTAGGTCTCGCCTAGGCAGCGCTTGCACTGTCTCTTCAAGACATGTTGTATTCAGAATGTGGGCTTTAAGCTCCGCCCATGTTCTTCCTATGTTTTTAATTAGCTTCTTTGACTGTCTTTTGGAATGCTTTTGTTTTTCCTTTGGCTAATTTCCTTAGAAGTCCTTCCTTTTGTACTCTTGTAACCTCCCATAACGACCTCCCTTGTTACATTTCATTTACAGTTTCTCAGCACTCTTTTGTTAATGATTTCGTCATTGTAGCTGGTGTTCCCAGCACAATAGCTACACACTTCCCCAACCGCAAGTTCCTGTAATTAATAGTGGTGTTTTGCATTTGTTTCTGTTGCTCAGCGTGTGCTGCTTATTAAGAGTTATGTTATGTTAGAACAATTTATAAAGCGCGCAGCTACACGACGGAGTGTCCCGGCGCTGGCAGAGGGAGGACAGAAAACAAGAAAAGCGACTAGTCGTTAAAAAGATGGGTTTTGAGTTTCTTCTTGAGCATTTTAAGACTGTCTATCAGCCTCAGGTATGGAGGAAGACTATTCCAAGCGTTGGAACTCCCACCCATCCGGAGACGGGTAATTCGAGGGACTCTCGCCATGTGAGTCGAAGAAGAGCGAACCTATGGGCTAATTCACTCCTTGAGATAAGATGGACCCGTCCCATTCAAGGATTTATGCAGGAGGACCATGGTTTTAAATGTCACCCTCTGTTTCATAGGGAGCCAATGGAGGGCCTTTAAGTGGGGAGTCATGTGAGATCTTGAGGGGAGAGAAATCAGAAGTCTAGCTGCTGCATTCTGTACTACCTGCAGTCTGTTGAAAAGGTAGTCCGGAAGGCCCAGATACAGCGCATTACCGTAGTCCAATCTAGAAGTAATTAGAGCCTGTACCACCGTTCTGCCTGCTGCCTCGGAGAGGAGGGGTAGGAATTTTTCAGCGTGCAGAGCACGCTGAAGCATGACCTCGTCAAGGCTTGGATCTGCGGAAGAAAAGATAATGAGCTAGCAATTTTAATTCCTAAGTTCTTGACACAATTTTTCAGGGATCCAGGATGTGGACAATTGCTAGGCCAGCAGTCTACCACAAAGTTGTGACGGACAGCGCCAAAGGTCACAATCTCTGTTTTATCCGGGTTGCATTTATGGTGGTGCAACTCCAGCCACTGAAAGACACCGGTGAGACATTTGGCGATCGCTTTCTCAGATAATTCCATGTCTTTATCACATGAAAACAACAACTGAGTGCCGTCTGATTATGAAATGACCTTAGTGCCATAAGATTCTGCCAACGTTGCAAGAGGGGTCATGTACACGTTGAACAGCGTGGGGCTAAGAGCCGATCCCTGTGGCCCTCCCACCACCAGAGTCCTGGCCTGAGCTGTAAAAGGAGGCAGCCAGACTTCCATGGACCGTTCTTCCAGAAATTATGCCAGCCAGTTGTAAGCATGTAGTCGTTCCAGCAGCTTGTGGTGAGGTACCGTGTCAAATGCTGCTGTAAGGTTGAGCAATATCAGCATTGCTTTTCCTCGCCTGTCAAGGACGTTGCGGATGTGCTCCATCACTTCCAAAAGTGCTGTCTCAGTACTAAATTGAGGGTGGAAGCCAGATTGCATGGCATGAAGAATACAGTTGGCCTCCAAGTATATGGACAGTTGACGGTTCACTTCCTTCTCCAGAATTTTAGAGAAGGCCGGGAGCAGCAAAATAGGCCTAGAGTTTGTAGCTACCTTAGGGTCTGCCGTAGGCTTTTTTAGCAGTGGAAGGACTTTCACTTTTTTCCACATGAAAGTAACCACCCCGAGTGTCACGACAGAGAAAGGTTAGCCATTAACCTGGAAGCCGGATACAGCGGGAGCGATGAAAGATGCCAGATAACCTTTTCCCCTTTTATGGAACCACCAGCGAGTATATATATACCACTCCACTGGTGATACCACAGTAGGGGAAAGGGATAAAAGGGACAAACGAAACAATAAAGGTGCAGCAGCAAAATCACTGAAACAGAGAATAGTCCTGGAGTTGCAGACTTCACTCATATGGTAGCACCATGTTCCCTGTAAGTAAGACACAATACAATTCACATGAATCACTGCCCTAAACATCTGCAACATATAACTATTCAATATGTGTATGCACTTACAGTTATCAGCCATACTTATCCGTGTAAAGTAAAACAGGCACAAAAAAGGCAAAAATAAAGGAATGAAAATAAAACGTAGTTCCACAACAGTTCTCCAGAAGTATAAGCAATACTCAGCAAAGACATTTAGCCCATGACATTCTGCAAGAAAGAAACGAGTTTGTAGTTAGCTCACTCATGGGATTACTTCGAGTCACTTCAGGGAATGCAGTTAAGTCACTGGGAGGAAATCCAAGGAGAGCACGCGGTCCCTGCGCATTAAGAAGGTCCTCAGGTCATGAACAAAAAATAAGATTAAGAAATTAGATCCAAGCCACTCAACGGCTCTTAATGATGTGGAACTCCGGTTCCATGAAAATACAGGTAATTACAAGCCTCGAGACCAACTCGACTTGCAATTCCGCTCCAGCGTGGAGTTTTTTGTTTTTTTTAATAATTTTAAATTTACACAAAGCATACAATACAAATCAAAATCAAGAACAAAAAAAAACAATAACTGCAAATTAAAAAAACAAAAACAGTGGTGTGTAGTGGACCTCTCTTGTAATCAGAGCATGTTACAGAACATTTTTCCCAAAAACTTAATCAGCAAAATAGTACACAGTAGGCTCAGCGATGCACCATACAACAGACACAGACGACCTCCGCCATCTAATAAAAATGACGTAAAACTATACAGATTCTGACAGTACTAGACACTCAATTACCACAATGTCCACATGTAGTGCAAACATGTTACCCCTTTCCAGTACGACATAAGGGACTACGTCCTAGTGCCTGTACACAATAGATCACCCAGGGCCGACAGTGCCTCCAACTTCTGTGTCAGCCACCGAGTTAGTAGATCTGGCACGAGCCCAGTCAATAAACAGTTCCCAAATATCCCTGGGCCTGGAGGTAGATGGCATTAATTCCCAAAATACAGCTAGCTGAGTTTGTCCGTATGTGACCCCCCGAACCCAGTCCTCGACCGTGGGTTTCCTCTTCCTACCCCAACATATAGCTATCTGTCGTTTAGCAAACAGCAATAACAGCGCATGGAGTTTGCGTTTTCTGACATGTATGTCTTTAACATATCCCAACAGACCGAGCAATGGCGATGGGCCCAGTGCCAGCCCCAAGAATTGATTGATGGCTTCAAAAATTTGCGACCAATATTCAGTAGCAGCCAGGCAAGCCCACGCCATATGGAGAAAGGAGGCCTCAGGAGCTCCGCATCGCCAGCAACAGTCGTCGTCTCTAATTCCCATTTTAAATAAACTAATCGGCGTTCTATATTAGTGATGAATACATTTGAAGTGGATTAGCCGAAGTTTATAGTTAGGCGACAGTTCCTTCATTTGGGCGCAGCAGTATGCCCATTGGTCATCAGACAAAGGGGGAGCCAACTCCGTATTCCATTTAATGCAAGCATCGGAAACAATCACAGGTGCGTCTTTCTGCATATGAGTATACAGTCTGGTGATCAGTTTACGTGGTGATGGCGTGACCAGCAGATTCTCTAGGGCAGTTAGTGGGGCAGGCTGAGATGGAAAATCAGCGTGTAACTCCCGACATGCCGCACGTATTTTATGATATAAAAACATCTCTCCAAAAGAAACCTCCTGACCCTCCACCGCACTCGGGGGATCCCTGAATACTCCGCCTGGGTATAGACTTGCAAAGGTGTGAAGCGACATAGTTTGCGCCACTTTGGCAGTGATTTCATCCCTGACATTGGGAAGCATGGGATTCTGCGCTAGGGGGATGGAAGGTGCGTATAAACACAGCGCGCCAGCCCTTCTACGTAGTCCATCCCAGGCCCAGTAGTATCTATGTAGTCAGTGGGTGGCGTAAATTTTTGATACACTGCCACCTTAAGTGGAACAGGTGCAGCCGCGTCTTTCTCGACCGCCACATGAGGCTGAAATGGTGTCTGGTGGACCCAGTACTGCAAGAACTGCGCCTGTGCACAGAGCGCATATAGCTTCATGTCTGGGGCACCCAGCCCTTCCTGCCCGGTGGGTAAAGATAACAGCTCCCAGGACACTCTAGCTTGGCCTCCAGACCATACCAAGGAGATTAGCAAAGAGCGCAGTGTCTTGAAAAAGGATTGAGTAAGTATAAGTGGGAGGTTAACAAATAAATACAAACATTTTGGGAGGACAATCATTTTGGTCAATGCAACTTTCCCCGCCAAGGAAAGTGGAAGCTTAGCCCATAGGTGCATCTTGTCCTCCAGCCAGGTGATGGCTTTGCCATAATTTAACTTCCACAAGTCTTGTAAATCCCTGCTTATCCTCTCCAGCGCGGAGTTAACAGGGTGCAATCATCATCACGCTCTACCAAATTAAATTGGGGCTCAGTGCAAATACTCCGAGTCTACCGCGACTCGGAACCACACTCCAGCACGAGGTAGGGGCTGATCGTGCAGGCAAGAAAAACTGGAGAAATGCGCATCAGCGCGCACACGGAAAATCAGCCGCCGCCGTTCCACACACCTAATGCGATGGCCTCTTCAGCAGGGCGGAGACAAGGGCTCGAGTCTCCGAGCAAGATTGCAAAAAACAATCAGCAGAGCTGGGACGGCCTTTCTGGTAGATTCACGTTTGACAAGCACCGGATATTCAAGAGGTGGTGTTTTTGTAGCAAGAAGACAAAGAGGTAGGACTGCAGCTCCCGTTAGATGCATCATGGGAGATGTAGTGTATATCACACACTCACACATACAAAGGGGCATGCTATAGTGTTTGTACCTGCTATCTTCACCTGAAGGTGACACCGAGGCAAAGGAAGAGTTAAAAATATGGTTTACAAAAGGGTTAATCGCCAGTGCCACCATATTTAAAACTGAAATAGGACAGGGATCAAGAGGGGAGCCAGATTTAAGACTTTTTAATGATGCTAAGGACTGAGTCAAGGGGATGGAGGTAAAGGCGTCTAAGGTGGCATACGTGCGTGGAGAGGGAACTGATCTCAACCCCTGATTCTGTGCTGCGGGAGCAAGAGTCCCAAAACTTTTTTGAAGTGACATGATTTTGCCGTGAAAGAATAGATCGAGCTCTTTGCACCAGTCCATGGAGGGGGGCAGGTTCTCGAGGTGACCACCGTACGCAAAATGGAGTCGACTATTTTGAAAATAGCCTTTGCTTTATTATCTGCTTCCATAACTCTAGTGTCAAAGAATTTTTTTTTTAGAAAGGTGCAGTTTCATTTGATATAGCTTTAAAGCAGCTTTGTAAGCAGCTTTATCATCATTCGAGTATCCTCATCTTCATATTCTTTCCAATTTCTTACACCGTCCCTTACAGAGACTAAGCTCAGTACTATACCAAGGGGCCATTGGGCAAGCTCTTGATTGAGAAGACTTCTTTATGGGTGCTTGTGCGTTCACCGTCTCGCCAATCCAATTATTCAGCCGGACGGTGTCGCAATCTACGTTCCCTGTCATAGCTGGGGCAGAAGAAAGTAAGGCTTGATTAATAGCCTCTGGTTGTAAATTATGATAGGCCCGATATGTGGACGGGCCACTATTACTACTTATGGGTGACTTACTGCACATCTGAGACCACACAAAAGTGATAAGGTTGTGATTTGTCCCGGGGAGAGGAGTAGACACTGGTAACAGAATTCAGATGGAGAAAACCTGATCAAGAGTATGACCAGCCAGATGGGTGGGTCCGAAAACCTCCTGTTTCAGTCCAACGGGCTCATATTCTCCTGTAAGGCAATGGTTTCTGGCCCTGCAACGTTATCTAACTGAATGTTTAAATCTCCCAATACCATGAAGTTAGTATATCTCATTGCCCATGATGCCAGTGTATTTTCCAACGAGTGGAGGCCCTTGCTAGCCGAACCAGGGGGTTGGTATACCAGCAACCCTGCTAGCGACTGATTTGGTGAGAGGGTGATGCAAGAAACCTAAAGCTTCAATTTGGAGGAGGTCTGCTAGCTCAAAACAGGCACATTTATAGTCTTTTTAAAATATGATAGCAATCCCTCCTCCTCTACCCGAGCCACGGTCATTCCTAAGGATTCTATAGTTAGTGGGTGATGGCTGATGCTAATATGGGATTGGATATAGCCGACAGCCATGTCTCTGTGAGGAAGAGCAAATCTAATTCCTCATCCCTAAGTAGGTCAAATATAAGCGTTTTATGTTTCTGAAGTGATCTTGTATTAAATAGAGCAGCCTTCAACTTAACGTCAATGTTCCCAGTTGCAGAAAAACAATCTATCCGACGAATAGGGGCCGCGAGAGCGAGAGTCCAGGCACACTTAGGACAGACAAACTCATCACAATGGGCACCCGGGGACCAAGTAGTTGAGCATTTTAATATTTTAGCTAGGCTGAAAAGCACTGTCCTATCATAACATACTCGCTCTGTATTAGAGTGATGCATTAAAACATATATATTTTTTGCAGCACGCCATGCTGTGCTTTTACTTCCACTATGGCGGCCACATGCCTTTCTTTTGTTATGCATGGCTCGTAATATTCAACTTGGAAAAGATTAAGGGGCAGATTTACAAGCCCCTTGCGCCTCATTTACGCCGCCGTTGCGTTACTTTTGTGACGCAGCGGCGGCGCAAATCCTGCGCCATGGTGCGGGGTACTTACAACGTGACGCATCTGGGAGATGCGTCACGTTGTAAAGCCCTGCGCAACATGTAGGCATTCCTGCGCAGGGGGGGCGTTCCGGCGCAGGAATGCCTCCTAAAAGTAGCTGAGTGAAATCTACAAGATTTCACTCAGTCACTTTTAGGTCCATGCTGCGTCAAAACCATGCGCCTGCCTGAAGCAGGCGTAAGGATTGACGCAGCATTAACAAGATAGGACCCCCCAGGGCATTGCTGGAGCTGCGTCGCAACTCCAGCAATGCGCCACTTTTACGGCACAGATGCGTCACGCATCTGTGCCGTTTTTGCCCCATGGTGCGGCGCATTGTAAATGCGGCGCATCCATGGCGGCGGAGCTGTGGCGCACAATAACTGGCGCATCCCTGCTGATATGCAGGGATGCGCCAGTTATTGTAAATATGCCCCTAAGTGTTTATTTTTTGCAGCGCCCCAATGCCGCAATTTAAGTTTAACAGTGGTGGCCTTTTTCAGTGCGGCTCGCCGCATACAACTTGGAAAATATTAAGGTCCTTATTTCGATGACGGGCGGACTTCCGTCTGCCCGACACTGTTGCAGATACGGGTCTTACCAACCCCTGGTTTGTGGTCCAGACCGCTTAATTTTGATTTGACTCACATGCAGTCCCAAGCTGCGTTTTATGTAGCTGTTTCATGAAACCAACCGCAACACAAGCTCCCATACAGAAAAGGGAGTTTGTGTTCATCCATGCACCATGTGACAGGCACCTCATAGTGCCTGCCACATGGTACAGAGATGAACAGGGCCCCAACTGTAGGCCACTGGTTGAAGGGGGCCCTGCTAGGGGCCACCAAAATCGCTTACTGACAGGGTTTCCTTGCTGGAATCCGACATCGTAATCCGGCTGGCATAAGACTCAGTCCATAGGGATTATGTGCCGGTTCCGATGGCAGATGGGCTCATTGAGCCCATCGGAAGCCAGCCGGAATATCCAGCTGGTTTAAAAACCGACAGCCTCCATTGTTTGAAACCACAATGAGACTTAGAAATCCTACTAACTGCATTTGGAGGCTTTTGAACTTTATCATAATGAGGCCATAAGTGTTTATTTTTGGCAGCGCTACATACCGCACATTTACTTTAATAATGGTGTCCCTTTAACTTTAACTGGCGTGGTTTCCTCCTGGCACGCTTCTCCCATTGGGCGGTGCCTCCGTCTCTACATTTTGACTTTAGTGACCCAGGGCTGTGACGTAACATCCCCTTTCACCAAAAAGTCCTACTATCCCACTGCTCAAAATTATTTTGTTAAACCAGAGCACTTTGGAAAAAAATACTTTATTCCTCAATTTTTTAAAGGCCACAAAATAGGTATAAAAGCGCTTTACATTAAAACTAGTTGCCATAAAGAAATAGTTTTTAGGTTGAGCCTGGGCAGCACATGCGCTGTTCATTGCTGTTGTTCTTCCTGCGCCACTGTAGTCACCACAAACTAAGCTAAATAAACAACAGTGGTGCATTTTCAAAATGAAAGCTAATAAAAATCTCACTTCCAATAAAAAACTAATGGAAATGTATGCTCAGCTGCAATCTTTCTCTATTTTAGCATACAGTGTGCAGTACCTTATGTGGCTAATAGAAGTCCCTTTACCACTTCACAGGGACACCTATTAACAGCCTGTGGTACTGCACCTGCTGGGATATATTTATTTACAACAAAAAAATCTAATAAACGTTATCATTTGCAATGCCAATAGCTCAAACTTTCACTAACGTGAGACCTATTGCATTGCAAGTGCTTGTTTTAGTTTGATGTAAATCTATACAGTAGTTTTGGAGTTATTAAAGTAGAAAGATTTATGTATATCTAGAGACACAGATCCGCCACGGATCCTTTATGGATCTGGGTGGATTTGCAGATCCACATGCCAACAGCAATGCCTGATTGGCTGGTCGCAACTTGAGTGGAAAGTTTTGGCTCCCATTTTGTGCATCTAGGCATGGTTCCGGGTAGGGGGGGAAATAAAATGATAAAACGATAGATAGGATCAGGGTAGAGGTACTCTGACACCTTAGGACTGATGGAGGGGTCTGTGAAGGACCCATCATGGGCAGGAAATTATCCAAAACCTTTTTTTTAATGCACAAGAATCCATTAATCTATTCAAATCCACCCGGATCCTCAGGGAGTTGGGTGGATTCAAATAGATCTGCGAATCCAGACCCATATAAAAAAACACCTACCCCCACTCACAGACCCACACACCTATTCACGCACTCACTCGCATTTACACACTCACCCATGCAATCACTCACACACCCATTCTGCCACTCACACACCCACTCATAAACACACACAACCACTTACACACCCACTCACAGACCCCACAGCTACTCACACACCCACTCCCACACTCACACACCCACTTACACACCCACATAACCACTCACACACCCACTCACTCACCCATACAGTCACTCACACATCCACACAGCCACTGAGACACCTACGCACACACCCACACAGCCACTCCCACACCCACTCACACACCTGAAAACAACTCACACATCCACGATGCCACTGACACACCTACTCACATACCCACAGAGTCAGTCCCACACTCACACACCCACACAGCCACTCACACACCCATACAGCCTCTCACACACCCACACAGTCACTCACACAACCACACACAAGCAGTGATACGCTTTCTAGAAATTGCAATAGCGTATGTTTGTATTAAACATGTTTTTGTTTTAGTATTGAATGTGTCTGATATAACTGGCAGACCCCTTATTTGTCTGAGGATTTGCTACCGATCAGCAGATCCATAAACTGAATTTAAAAAAAAGAAAGACTTTGTGCATTGCATTTATAGAAAGACTACATAAGTTCATTCATTTAGAAAACTTTATTTGGCCATAGGCCATAAAAGGAAAATAATACATAAACAAAAATTTTAAAACTTTGAGTCGCATCATGAAATGACAAATGCATAGTGCATAATGCAAAAGAGCCATTAGTAGGTTAGGAAAAAAGTATTCTAAGATGGCACCAACTGCGAACAGTTTAAAGTGGCAAGTGCCTAGTACAGATAAATCCTCAACATATTATATTCAGTGCAAGTCAAGTTAAAATTCTAACTACACAATAAATACATTTCAATAAAAACAAGTACAGATAAAACTGAGTTTAAATATAGGATGGTATAAGTATAATACTGCATATCACTGTTGAAAGTGTTCATTGATTTGAAGACTACATAAATTACCTTACCTCAATTTTGAAATGTTTGTTTTAAAATATATAATGAATGTGTGAATAAAATGTATATATAAACTTGTGAAAATGTATATTAGTAAATTGAACTTATGGGCCAAATCATAGTAGAATGTATGTTAAAATAAATGTGAAATTTACTGAAAACCAAAGTTTACAGGGACGTTATCGTTAAGAAATAGCAGTAAAAAACATTGAAATTTACTGGAAAAAACAATGGTTATAGTATAGTTAGATTCAAAATTTACATACACATAACCATAGAAATTCAGCAGTTAAATTTATAGTGATCTCAAGTAACTATACCTCGTGCCCTAAGGTAACTGTATTCGCACAATTACTATGCACTGATTATTACTCAGCATATTACATCACTCATGATATCTTCTATGACATCATTAATAATATCACTGCAACATTTGCATTGAAATTATTGATGGGAAAATTGTACATGGTTGAGGCACTAGTTATAGCTACCTTAAGGCACGAGTTATAGTTACTTGAGTTAACTATAACTTTTGAATTTCTATGGTTTTGTGTGTGCAAAATCAGAATTTAACTATAACATCCCTGTACCCTTTGGTTTTTCAGTGAATTTCTAAGTTTTTTTTTAAATTCTATTTTCTAAGTATGACATCCCTGTAACCTTTGGTTTTTCAGTGAATTTCTACCTTTTATAAATGCTAATCCCTAACTATAATGACCCTATAACCTTGGGTTTTTGAGTGAATATATATATATGTATTTATATATGTATATATATATATGTGTGTACATATCTATCTATCTATCTATCTATCTATCTATCTATCTATCTATCTATCTATCTATCTATCTATCTATCTATCTATCTATCGTCTATATATCTATCTATCTATCTATCTATCTATCTATCTATCTATCTATCTATATATCTATCTATATATCGATATATCTATCTATATATCTATCTATCTATATCTATATCTATCTATATATATAAATATATATATATATATTATATATATATATATATATATATATATATATATATATATATATATATATATATATATATATTTATATATATATATATATAACCACAACAAAATGTTGTCCCCTTGGTAAGAGCCACACAGCACAAGGTAGGTTTTCAGTGGTTTATTGGGGAGAGCTACAGCTGCAAAGTGAAGACAAACATCCAGATTCAAAGTTAATAAGCCGACGCGTTTCGTGCGCTGCACGCACTTCTTCATGGGCTGACAAAGTGAGAACGGCAAGCCAAACCAGGACACCTCTATTTCATTACGACGCTTGCCCATGTGGGCGGGGACAGTCCAACTGCCTGATGGTCGCTGTAGTGCCTGGCAGTGTTATCACAGTGGATTTCTTACTGGTAATCACCAATAACATCTTAATAAATCCCCAGTGGGTTCATGAGAGCTTGCATACGGGCAGCAGCACCATATGACTCTCCTCCCGCACCTTCTGCTTCCAAATGCCGACGTCAGTTGGCGTCAGCACACGGGCCATGAAACACGGCAGGGCTTTTACTGCCGTAGGACTGGCTGCAACAAATCCACAATAAAATGTTGTCCCCTTGGTAAGAGCCACACAGCACAAGGTAAGTTTTCAGCAGTTTATTGGGGAGAGCTGCAGCTGTAAAGTGAAGAAAAACATCCAGATTGAAAGTCAATTCGCCGAAACGTTTTGTGCGCTGCGCGCACTTCTTCATAGGCTGACAAAGTGAGAACGACAAGCCAAACCAGGACACCTGTATTTCATTACCACGCTTTTCCATGTGGGCGGGAACAGTCCACCTGCCTGATGGTCGCTGTAGTGCCTGGCAATGTTATCACAGTGGATCTCTTGCTGGTAATCACCAATAACATCTTCATAAATCCCCAGTGGGTTGATGAGAGCTTTCATCCGGGCAGCAGCACCATATGACTCTTCTCCCGCACTTTCTGCTTCCAAATGCCGACATCGGTTGGCGCCAGCACACAGGCCGTGAAGCCCAGGAAGAAGTGCGCGCAGTGCACGAAACGCGTCGGCGAATTGACTTTGAATCTGGATGTTTGTCTTCACTTTGGAGAGTCATATGGTGCCACTGCCCAGATGCAAGCTCTCATCAACCCACTGGTGATTTATTAAGATGTTATTGGTGATTACCTGCAAGAAATCCACTGTGATAACACTGCCCGGCACTACAGCAAAGCTGATTGCTTTTCCACATGGGGAGCAGCATGTTAGCTGCTCCCCATGTGGAAAAGCAATGCCGGCTCCCGCAGGACGCGGGGAGCTGGCTGGGACCGTGGGTGGATTGGGGACCCCCCCACGGCCCCCAACGGAGGCCAGGCCCCGGGGGATGGGGTCCCCGGGGCCATAAGTGGCCTGGGAGGGGGGCCACGTGGCCCCCCTCCCCAATTTAAAAAAAAAAAAACAATGGCCGGCCCCGGGGGATGGGGTCCCCGGGGCCTTAAAGTGGCCAGAGGAGGGGGGCTACGCAGCTCCCCTCCATAAAATTTTTTTTACAAAATTTAAAAAGGGTCATGCCCCGGGGGATGGGGTCTCAGGGGCAAATTATGGCCTCGGGAGGGGGGCCACGCAGCCCCCTTCCCAATTTCTTTTTTTATAAATAAAAATTGGGGGCAGGCCCTGGGGGAGGGGGTCCCCAGGGCCAAAAAAATGGAAAAAGAAGGGGGGCTACCCAGCCCCCCTTTCAAAAAAAAGAAGAAGAAAAAAAAGACCGGGTCGGGCCAGAGGCCACTTCCCCTCCTTACACCACTCTGCAAACGCGCCCCCTGGCGCGTTTGCAGAGGGGGAACTAATTCCCCTTGAATACTGGGGGTCCCTGGGGGCCATCTAGCCCACCAGGAACCTCCAGTATGCGCCAGGGGGCTGCGTTGCAGAGAGGTGTAATGAGGCCACGCCCCTTTTTACAACACTCTGCAAATTCAAGGGGACTTAATTCCCCAACTTAAAACACACCACGGGGCGCGTTGGCACAGTGGTGAAGGTAGGGGGCGGGGCCTGAGGTGATACTGTGCAAACACACCCTGTGGCGTGTTTTAAGTTGGGGAATTCATGCCTCTTCAATACAGAGGTCCCCTAGGGGCCAACTAGCCCACAAGGTACCTCAAGTAAGCGCCACGGAGCTGCTTTGCAGAGTGTTGTAAAAAGGGGCGTGGCCTCTGAACACCTCTCTGCAATGCAGCTCCCAGGCGCATACAGGAGGTACCTGGTGGGCTAGTTGGCCGCCAGGGGACCTCAGGATTCAAGGGGACTTAATCCCCCAACTTAAAACACACCACGGGGCGCGTTTGGACAGTGGTGACGGTAGGGGACGGGGCCTGAGGTGATATGTGTGCAAACACGCCCTGTGGTGCGTTTTAAGTTGGGGAATTAATTCCTCTTCAATCCAGAGGTCCCCTAGGGGCCAACTATCCCACCAGGTACCTCCAGTAAGCGCGACGGAGCTGCATTGCCCCCCTTTCTTCACCATTGAACAAATATTCCTCTAAAATCAGCCGAACTACGAATTCCGATTTACTCACCTGTTATCAGGAAAGAACCCAGTGCTGCATCTTTTAGCGCAGCACTGACCCTGTAAAGTAATTTTAAGCGTACTTACCAGTAACTTGTATTTCCTTCCATAGGAATCCATTGTGTGGTTTTCACCAGAAAAGTTTCTAAGTGTCCATTTTTTAAACATACAAATATTCCTCTAAAATCAGTTGAACTACGAATTCCGATTTACTTACCTGTTATCAGGAGAACCCAGGGCTGCATCTTTTAGCCCAGCACTGACCCTGAAAAGTAATTCTAAGCGTACTTACCAGTAACTTGTATTTCCTTCCATAGGAATCCATTGTGTGGTTTTCACCAGAAAAGTTTCTAAGTGTCCAATTTTGAAACGTACAAATATTCCTCTAAAATCAGCCGAACTTCGAATTCCGATTTACTCACCTGTTATCAGGAGAGAACCCAGGGCTGCATCTTTTAGCCCAGCACTGACCCTGAAAAGTAATTCTAAGCATATTTACCAGTAACTTGTATTTCCTTCCATAGGAATCCATTGTGTGGTTTTCACCAGAAAAGTTTCTAAATGTCCATTTTTGAAACTTACAAGTTTTCCTCTAAAATAAGTTGACCCACGAATTCTGATTTACTCACCTGTTCTCAGGAGAGAACCCAGGGCTGCATCTTTTAGCCCAGCACTGACCCTGAAAAGTAATTCTAAGTGTACTTACCAGTAACTTGTATTTCCTTCCATAGGAATCCATTGTGTGGTTTTCACCAGAAAAGTTTCAAAGTGTCCATTTTTTAAATTTACAAATATTCCTCTAAAATCAGTTGAACTAAGAATTCCGATTTACTCACCTTTTATCAGGAGAGAACCCAGGGCTGCATCTTTGAGCCCAGCACTGACCCTGAAAAGTAATTCTAAGCGTACTTACCAGTAACTTGTATTTCCTTCCATAGGAATCCATTGTGTGGTTTTCACCAGAAAAGTTTCTGTCTATTTTCACAAACTAAAAATTTTCCTAAACACATTCTTTCAACTGTATACAGGAGATTGGCCAGTGCTGGATCCAGGATCCACCACTGAGTAAGAAAAAGTAATGATAAAACTACTTACCTGCTAAGTGAATTTTCTGCCATAGGATAACATTGGAGATTCTATGTGAAAAAGTTTCTAAGTGTCAACTTTTAAAATACAATAAATTTCCTTAAAAATCACTACTGTAACCAAAAGGCTTTTACTCAACTGTTTACAGGAGATGTCCAAAGAATGAATCTAGGATCTTGTCCTGTGGTTAGAAAAGTAATCCATAAAGTAACTAATTGCATTTGACTAGAAATTCACATTGAGCTCAATGTTGCATTGTGTTTCAAATTGTGTTGTCCATTGCAACAACTGTAACTACTGTACTTAAAAGTCTATTGCCTATTTGCAAAGTATTTAAACTAAAGTAATTAATTCTGAGAAATTATATTTTGTATTGTAATGTATAATGTAATTAAAAAAATAAAATATCTAAAAATAAACAGTTTACAAAATGTAGTAAATCAGTATCAAAATAATCAGTATAACAATTAATACATTGAAAATTGTCATTTACAAAACCTTTGAAATTCACTGAAAAAACCATAGGTTTGAGGCCTGATATAGTTAGGAATTAGCATTTAAAAAACCTTTGAAATTCACTGAAAAAAACATAGGTTTCAGGCCTGATATAGTTAGGAATTAGCATTTAAAAAACCTTAGAAATTCACTGAAAAAACAATAGGTTTTAGGGGTGTTATAGCTAGCTGGACATTTCACTCGAACAAAACCTTTGAAATGCCTCTGATATAGTTAGTTGTACTAACTACATCTCGCGCGCCCGCAATCCACTGCTGATGATGTCACATATTACATCATTCATGACATGGTCAGTGACATCACTGATGACATCTCAAATGACATCACTGATGCCATCACTGGGTTTGTGAGTGGCTGTATAGGTGGGTGAGTGGCAGTGTGAGTGGCTCTATGGGTAGGTGAGTGGGTGTGAGTGGCAATATGGGTGAGTGTATGGGTGTATGACTGGCTGTACGGGTGAGTGTTTGACTATTTGAGTGGGTATTTGATTAAGTGAGTTGCTGGGTAAGTGGCTGTGTTAGAGAGTGATGTTTGTGTGAGTGTCTACATGGGTGAGTGTGTAAGTGGTTGTATTGTTGAATAAGTGGGTGTGTGAGTGAGTAGCTGTACAGGTGAGTGTGTGGCCGTGTGAGTGTCTGCATAGGTGAATGAGTGGGTGCATGGGTGTGTGAGTGGCTCATTTGAGATGTTATTACTGATGTCACTGATCATTTCATGAGTGATGTAATATGTGAGGTCATAAGCATTTTTCCGGTGAATTTCGAAGGTTTTTTTAACCAATTTCCTAACTATACCATCCCTGTAAACTTTTTTGTCTTTTTTTTAATAAATTTTATTTCAAACATTGAGACATTACAATACAAAGAAAATGTGTAGTGCCTGCACTCCTGTTTATTCAGTAAGAGTCTATAATTTAGGGGTACATAGGTCGGTTATAACAGTTATCAGCGTGCTGTCATGCATAAGGGTTTCAGCCCTGACCCTATCTATATATCTGAACATGAGGAGGTGTGGAGTGATCCACACCTACATGACGCACAGCAATCGCACTCAAGAGAGTTTTCAAAAAAGTAATTTATATTTTTACTCAACCATTATTTGTGAAGTAACATCAATCTTTGGTTTTCAAAATAAAACACATGAGTTAAACACGTATTTTTTAAACATACGTAATAGGTGAAGCGTAATTCATGGTTGAAATTTTTCATAAACAAAAACAATTTGTTAAACAGTGTAATTTCTTAAACTTCAAAATACATCGAATTTTCAACATCCATCCCAATGCATTTCGGGTTGCTAACCCTTCTTCAGGGGATTCAGTTCGTGTACTTCAATAAACAGTTCCACGTTTGTAACACTACAAAAGATTGAAACAATAGTACTTAGTTCACATCTGCACTAATAGGATTTGCACTCGTGATTGAAAGTGTGTGAAAAACCCGGTGTATTAATTAAAAAAACACAAAGACAACGTGTGCCTATTGAAAGAAAAGTTTTTAGGAAATATAGTGTGCCAGTAATCGAGTCAACGCAACCTCCATTCAAAGGTCCTAAGAGTGGAGAACAACCGAAAGAGGAGAACAGACCCCATATCGAATTGCCCTAATGGTAAACACCACATGTGTTTGTATATCGTACTCACGATCAAGGGTCCAATGAAGTTATATGGAACGTGATCAACTGGCAACCTCCGACTGTTGGAAAGGTGCGGGAATCTTATTAGTGCGTGAACGACTGTATATGAACGGTGACTATCAAGGGAAAGTAATGAAAGCTTACCCTTCCGTGTGCTGAATGTGATCCTATTCAGGTGTCTGTAAGGATAAGGAAAGCTACAATAAGTACGGTGCACCTTGGTTAACCGACCAACTTTGCGTCGGACACCGCACCTTTCCAACAGTCGGAGGTTGCCAGTTGATCACATTCCATATAACTTCATTGGACCCTTGATCGTGAGTACGATATACAAACACATGTGGTGTTTACCATTAGGGCAATTCGATATGGGGTCTGTTCTCCTCTTTCGGTTGTTCTCCACTCTTAGGACCTTTGAATGGAGGTTGCGTTGACTCGATTACCGGCACACTATATTTCCTAAAAACTTTTCTTTCAATAGGCACACGTTGTCTTTGTGTTTTTTTAATTAATACACCGGGTTTTTCACACACTTTCAATCACGAGTGCAAATCCTATTAGTGCAGATGTGAACTAAGTACTATTGTTTCAATCTTTTGTAGTATTACAAACGTGGAACTGTTTATTGAAGTACACGAACTGAATCCCCTGAAGAAGGGTTAGCAACCCGAAATGCATTGGGATGGATGTTGAAAATTCGATGTATTTTGAAGTTTAAGAAATTACACTGTTTAACAAATTGTTTGTGTTTATGAAAAATTTCAACCATGAATTACGCTTCACCTATTACGTATGTTTAAAAAATACGTGTTTAACTCATGTGTTTTATTTTGAAAACCAAAGATTGATGTTACTTCACAAATAATGGTTGAGTAAAAATATAAATTACTTTTTTGAAAACTCTCTTGAGTGCGATTGCTGTGCGTCATGTAGGTGTGGATCACTCCACACCTCCTCATGTTCAGACATTACAATACAACCATGTGCATCACATCAGATCAGAAACAGGAGATTGCATTCCATACTGGATATCCCAAACAATCCCTCCCCATCTCCCCTCCCCCACCAGAAATGCATCATACTTGTAACCCAGCTGATCCATGTCTTTGTACTGATGGGGAAGTCCAGATATTGCCTTGGTACACATTCTATTTCCCCCATATCTTATCCCATTTCTTGGGGCAACCCATGTTCGTATACACCGCTCGTTCCGCCAGCATACACCAATTGAAATCCCGCTCCCATTTCACAATTGTTGGTAAGTCTGGGACGCCCCATATATGGGCGATGTTACGTTTGGCAAGTGCAAACCCATTAGCTGCCCACAGTTGGTCCATGCGGTTAAAGTCAGTGGCGTCCCAGATGTTAAGAAGGCATATCTTAGGAGACAGTGTTAAGGCAAACCCACACACCTCACCCATTGCTCGATTGACTGCTTCCCAGAAAATCTGTATCAAGGGATATTCCCAGATTGTGTGGTGGGATGTACCCACCTCCCCGCATCTCCTCCTACAGTTCTCTGAACCACCACGGCCCATCCTGACTAATGTTGAGTATTTGATATATGTTTGGTGTAACACTTTTAATTGAACCAGTCTTAGTCGCAACGGTATGGCCACCTCACGCGGGGAGGAGAGTGCATCCCTCCAGTCTTCTTCCTCTAAGTCACCCACATCAGTCTGCCAGCGTGCACGTAGATGTATCAACTGATCTGGTAGGTTATTAATTATTTTCCGGTACGTGAGTGACATTGCCACACACATCATTGGGTCTGCTAATAGTCAGTCCTCCAGCGGTGTAGCTTCTGGGATCTCATCAATTCCTTTAATTGTTTCCCGTAGCGCATGGCGTATTTGTAAGTATCGGAAGGTTTCCCCGATGGATAGCATGTATTCTTTTTGCAATTCTGCAAATGTCAGTATTTTACTTTTCTTTATTAAGTTGCTGACTTGCAAAATTCCGATGGTGTCCCACTTATCAAACCCTTTGCACTTGCTCAAGTTGCCCAGTATAGCAGCATGCCATAAAGGAGTCATTTGCGTCAATTTGCTGCCCCAACCAAGTTTTATAGTGGTAGTGTGCCATATGGCCACTGTAAGAGCAGTAGGCCCAGTGAGCTATTGTTCACGGACTTTCATGTACAGTGCCTCTCTATACCCTCCTTGACCCATCAGCCATCTATCCATCCGATATGCAGGATCTTGCTGTGATCCATACACCCATCTGTAACCTTTGTTTTTTTTCAATTAATTTGTACAGTGATTTAAATGTTATTTACTAATTATAATGAACCCTGTAACCTTTGGATTTTTTGCTGAATTTATATAAGGTTTTTTAATTTTATTTCCTAACTCTAACCTGTAACCTTTGAGATTGGGTGTGTGGTTGACTGTATAGGTCGGTTAGTGGATGTGTGAGTGGTTGTATAGGTCTGAGAGTGAATGTGTGTGAGTGGCTGTTTAGGTCTGTGAGTAGATGTGAGATTGCTTTCTCTTACTTTTGCCTCATTCTTTACTGCATTCTCCTTCCTTCCCCCATTTTTTGAGTGCTTTCTCCTGCTTTTGCCTTGTTTTTTATTACTTTCTCCTTCCTTACCTCCATTTTTCAGTGTTTTCTCCTGCTTTTGCCTTGTTTTTGTACTGCTTTCTCCTTCCTCTGCCCACATTTTCTGAGTGCTTTCTGCTGCCTTGGCCTTATTTGTCTGCTGCTTTCTCCTTCCTTACCCCTGTTTTTCTGAGTGCTTTCTTTTGCTTTTGCCTCATTTTTTAATGCTTTCTCCTTCCTCCCCCATTTTTCTGAGTGCTTTTGCCTCGTTTTTTTTTACTGCTTTCCTCTTCCTTTCCCTCGTTTTCTGAATGCTTTCTCCTGCTTTTCCCTCATTTTTCACTGCCTCTCCTTGTTTTTTCCCTTAACAGCACATTGAGACCCTTACGGGTGATTTGCAGCGCTTTATAAATCCTGATCGACATGCACTCTAGTGATTTTTGCACCAAACATCTAAATTAGCATCATGAAATTGAGTCCACCCGAAGGTAAAGAAGGAGCAGCTCTCTCTGGGCGGGTACTCAATTTTGCATTCTTCAAAGAAGGGGAACTAGATGAAGGTATACTCTGTTAAGAAGTAAACATACCCACAATGCCACGACCTTGGCATGAAAGCATTAGAGTGCTTTACAAGTGAGACAGACTTGTTACACATTTTTCTGGCACAGGTGATTAAGTGATTTGCCCAGACTCGCACAATGTTTAGCTGAGGCTGGGATTCGAAGCAGTCTAAAGTCAGAATTTCATAATAAAGTAAAATATTATATCTCCAAGTGTGACCTAAAAACACACAGTCAATCGAATGAAGTCCTCGTTTTGCTTCATAAGTAGACTAGCTTGTCAGCAATTTCTGGAGCAGGCATTTCTCTCCAGTTATTCCTTTTTTTTCTGTTTTTCCCTTTCCCCAACTATGATTTTCTCTCAGACAAATTCCTGTATTAGCACTTGCTTGTAGCCCAGGGTCCACCTAGCCGTAAGTTATATAACTGCAACCCGTTTTCTCTTATGAAGATATAACTTCCACCTGTCTGCAAGACACAGGTGCTCCGCCTCACTCGCTCTCGCACACACCCATGCATTCTCCGCAGCGGGGGCTGCTCATTCTCCTACATAGCTGCCAAAACCTGGAACGACCTACCACTCCACCTTTGAACAGCGCCCTCCATGGCAGACTTCAGAAAGAAGCTCAAGATCTGGCTTTTCAACAAAGACACGGCACCTTCAGTGCCCAGATGCCCCTAAGGGTGATAATGTGCGCTCTACAAATGCTAATTGATTGAATATACCTAGAGGTTGAACTGCCTGGGCAAGCATCCTTCTGAGGACACGGATGCTGGGTATAGCTTTTGAAACCAATTCTGTTTGCATGAGGTTAAGTAGTGTGCTCATCTGAATGTATCCTATCTATCTTCTGTTTGGCAGGCATGGAAGAAGAACAGGGGTCGAGGGGGCTTATGAAAGGATGTAGTTAGCAGGTTACGTTGCGAAACATTAATTGAACCAAAACTTCCACACTTAACTATAATTATGTCAACCATGGCAAACCAATTCAGTCTCTGATCTCCCAGCATTTTCAGCACTTAAAAAAAAATCCTGGACAAAAGCTTCAAAAGCAAGTTGCTCTTACACACATGTTGTCCTGTACATTTACCTACGATCCCGTAAAACCATTTCCGTGCCCAGAGCAGCGTATTTCCCTGCTTTGTTTTATCTTAGTAACTTGTCGTTCCCATTACGAAACCCCAAAGGTTTTCGGTGACCATCGAACCCCTCTTTGAAACAAGGAGCATACTGCCTTTAGGAGCAAAAACACCAGATCATATGTAGTGCCTTGGCACCTTCAGTCACGGAGCTTTTGAGCACTGAAGATACCAGGCAGCACAAGTCCCACCAGGTGACTCAAGATTGAAGGCTGCTTCTGTCATCCCACAGGTGGTCACTCAACTTCTTTGGGGTACTGACTCCACATGGCATCCAATCATATATTTTCTGATGACTAGTGCACATACCACACAGCAGTCTGTCTCCAAATTGTTCTAATTTAACTAACCAGCAATATCTGCATGCAATTGTTCTTATAGTATCAATCTCAGGAGGGTGAAGCGTCAAACACAAGCTTGCACAACTGAAACTTCGGGCAATCGTCAGATCTCTGCAGCAGGCACTGAACTCATCGAGCTGGCTGCAAGCCGCGTTTAATACTTAAGAAGGGGTAAGCTCTTGTGCCTTTAGCCTTTCTTACTCCTTTCCCTTTCCAGGATCGTAACCCACATGTCTGCCCTCAGTGCTGTCCGGCATCTCTGTTGCCTCCTTATCTTCAGAGTTGCAACCCCAGGCTGCCGGCAGTACTGTGTTGTGTGCTTTGGTCAGCTGCAGATGATTTCAAAATGGCACTGTGATCATATAGCGTGCATCTTACCGGGTTATTTTTGATTGCAGGTTGAGGTTCTTAATAGAGAAAGAGCTGTCTGTCGGTTTTACTTTTTCTTTAAACATGCTTTTATTCATTCCCAGTTGTTCTTTGTTGGTTTTGAGGCTAACCCAGGATGACTTTCGTTTTTACTAAAGAAAACACTGGAGTGGGGCAGTATCTTGTGATGGCTTTTTAGAACAGTGTTGTAAGGGCTGTGGTTTTCCTCCATTCAGGCCCTTCGCACTTAATGTAATGAAGTGAGAGACATGCTTGAGTCATACTCTCAAGACCTGGCCCACCCGGGGGTTTTATTGTAAACAAGCTTGGAAGACAGGGCTTTTTTTCCCTGCCAGATTCACGAATCCGTTGGGATTTTGGCAACATTTAAAAAAAAAAAAAAGCTTTTTTGCCCTGGGTAAAGGGTCAGGGTATTTCTACGCTGCCCCTTTTTATTTTTTTTATTTTTTTGGGGGGGACTCGACTGAAGCCGAGTGCCAAGATGGCTGCCAACCCTTCCAGGTTGAAGTGTTGGCAGCCAATCCGATATCAGCACATGAACTGTCGGATCCTTGGAGGATCCGCGTCCCTATATATACAAATTTGGTTTTCTTTTAATATAATGGAAATTACTGAACAAATTTACACCAAAAAGGGTGTTTTCTTTACCAAGAGCTAACTCTCTGCCAAATTTGGTGTAATTCCATTCAGCGGTTCATGCTGTAGTCATGTCTAAAATCTCCATGAGATTACATGGGAAACACATTTTTTTTTACTACAGAATAACTAAAGCAGAGCACAACATTCAGAGTGGGATGTGGTTATTGTGGGACAGGTTTTGAGAGATTTGTGTGGAGGAAGGTGCCCTTGATTGCTTATAAGATCAAGGTAAGGGGTTTGTACAACTCCTTGTATTTGGAATCTGGTCAGCCAGCTCTATGTTGTTCCTCTTGCCTAATTGACTTAAGCAGCATTCACTGCTTTACAGAAATAAACACTTGTGATATAGTAAAAATAGAAGAAGATGGATTTGTTCTCCATGCTACAAGTGCACTTAGCAGGCTGAATACATATTCCTCTTCATATCTTGTAGTGCATTTAGTTATTAGGACAAGTGACTCAGGTCTGGCATTACTAAGAGATAGCGCAAGCCTATAAAGAGCTCATTCTGAGCTGGACTGATTTACCAACTGGTAATTTGGCCTGGAATAAATCTGACACTGCACCGTGTGGTAAAACCCCAGGGTGTAATTACCATCCCATTTGAGTAATTGAGGTCAGAATGATACATAACCCGTGGTGTCAGAGTCTGTTCATTTGACGCCACAGATTTTTCCGCTTTTCTACCTCTTTCTCCATGTAAGTTTGAGCTGTGAAAATTATCAGATGACTGGTAATTATCAAACATTGTTACCATATGTGGCTCTCTGATTCCACAACACTCAGTTCTGCCCTGGTCGGGTAAGGCTTAAGCCACCTCTTTTCCATCCATTCTGCATCCTCCACCGGTGGCATAATGAAACTTGAGGGGACCCCCCTGCAAAGTACATGGAGGGGCCATGCCATGCTCCGAACTGAGTCAGGGGCTCTCAGGCCAGGGGCATGCTGCCCGTACTCAGTGCCCTGGAGCTCAGCCCCCCCCCGCACTGCAAGGGCTGCGAGGGCTATTGTTACGCCACTGCCTCCACCACACAGGGTGCATATTTACCAAAAATTCATGCAACATATCGGAGCTAATAAAGTTGCTGCACTGCTTAGCATGAAAGGGAGAGAACAGAGCTGTGCCATATCCATTTAGTAATGCCGAAGTTGTGTTCTATCCCTGTGCTGGCAAACTTGTGGCTACCACGCGTCAATGCAGGCACTTTTGTGCTATAGTACAAGGGTGTCTGCATTGTAGTCAGCATATTTTTTGTGCAGGATAGGGTGTCTTCTTGCACAAAAACTATACTTTAAGGCAGTTTTCTCTTTACATGCACACAAATGCAGAGAGGAAAAATCAAGGAAAAATGAAATAATTTCTCCTCTTTAAGCCTGCCTCAGGAAGGCTCAGGGTTTTGGCATGAATCCTTGTCTACAAGTCTTTGATGTGTATGTATATATTAGTTTTGCTTTGAAGAGGCACAGTATTGTTGGAGAGCTTCAAAGGAAGACATTGTGGCATAGATAACCTAGGATTAGGATTTAGAGGGTGAAACTGGTTTTGGGGTATGTGGATAAGGAAGTGCAATCTCAGCTCGGAGCAGGAGCACTTTATATCTGAAAGGACCTTACAGGGGTATAGCACTGAGTGATGCTGAAGGCTCCAAACCAGGCACTACTTTGTTAATCTTCCTTTATATTCTTTATTCCTATTTTCCATACATAGCTTCAAATTCATTTAATGTGTTTCCCTTTCTAAGCAAGTGTGGTTTAGCTAGAGTTCAGGAGGTTTACTTAAAATAGATTAGTTTCATTTATCACTGCTGTGAGCTGTTGTATTACAAACCAATAATAGAAAGCATATGGCATTGTTTAGTAGTACGCTGGGAGTCTTGAGCTTCTAACATTTGTAAACCATGTAGAGGTTTGTCTGGGAACACGAGTGGTCACCTCTAGAAGGCAGCATCACCATATAACTGGCAAAGTGTTACCACCGCAACAGCACCTGCCTATGCTTACATGAATGCCTTTAGGGACACATATGTTTAAATGTACTATACATGAACAACATGACACTGAAGCCCTATAATTTCCTTAGAAGGCATTTCAACAGCACTGTTTCCTCAGGCCAGACAATGAACAACCACACACACACAAAATGGAACGAAATAACTTGTAAAGTCCTGTGGCACACAAATCCCTACACATATACTACAAAGATCACTGACAGAATGGGGCATATACTATGTGTCCAATTAACATTTTCAAACCATTACTAAACTACACACTTGGCAGATTATATTCACTATAATAGTAGACCATCTTTATTGCTGTTAGTGAGCACTGAAGAAAACTTTGAGTACCACAAAGCCATAAAAATGGGGGACATGAACTATCCAAATGCTGGTAACATAACTGTGCCTATAGTTCTACAAGGGGGATTTTGGGTTGCTAGAATTACTTAGCATTGGATACTGGTGGTAGTTGTGAGACTGCAGTTAACTGTTCTCTGTTTTTAGGTCTCGCCTAGCGCAGCGCGCAATCGTTGCACTAGGAGAGGGCCTCTTGGAATCTTCCAAGAGACTTCTCCGTGTGGGTCTGCCTCCTCCCACACATCCCATTGGCCTTTGCGTGTGGCTTTCAATAATGAAAGCACGCAAATGACCAAAGACGGGTGCATGTCCCGTCTTTCCTCAAAACCTTCACTCCCATGGCCTAGGGTTCTCGGGAGCGAGCAGCGGCGCGCATTGTGCCAGCTGCATTCCTCCCTGATCGTTGTCTTAGCTTCCTCCCTGCGCCCATTTGCAGGGCTGACAATAAGCGCCTCATCACTCGAAGGCTCCTCTTGTGTTGCTATCTTTTGATCTTCGACCATAGAGTCTGCAACCTGATCCTCTCTGCCCCTTCCTTGTTTGGCTTCTCACGTTCCATCTGCCCTTTTATTATTCACGCTGTTCATCTGCCCCAGCACCTCTGCCATGCCACAGCTCAGGTGTTGTATCTGCCACAACTCTTTAGAGGCTGCGCCTTTTGTTCAGTGTTGCCCATTTCACCTCTGGTTTTCAACACTCTGTGCCGCTTGCACCTCGTTTCACCAGCTGCAGGGTGAGTTCACTATGTGTGACCTGAGAATCGTGAAACATTTTGCGCCATTTTAAGTTTTTGAAACCACATCATGTGCAAGGAATGTGCACGCCACAAGTACTACTTTTAAGGTAAAATTATTTTAAGCTAGCCTGGAAAAAGTATTGTTGGGCGAACTTATGTAGGGCTGGGGCAGACAAAAATAACACAAATAACTTTATTTACATAGCACAGTCTACCATTTTTTGTTTGGTATCTAGCCACTGATATGTACATTACTACTCAACTCAAAGTTCATCATTTTATCGATCTCTGAAGGATGAAAGACTGAATTTGAAGCCTGATATTATTATTATTATTTTGAGATTTGTATAGCGCTAGCTAGACCCGAAGGTATCAGAGCGCTTTACATGTTATATGATAATGTTTTTATCTCTACAGTGTTTGCGTTAGTTCACTTAGCTCTTTCACCAGCTTCCAAGCTGAGAAACAAATCACCTAGCTCTACAAACGTGCCTCGTAGTATGATGCTAGTGTCTCCAGACACTTCTGAATGAATGGGCTTTGTGTTTTGTAGCACTCTCAGAGGGTCCCAGCTCACTCCAGAAACAATACGATATTCGCGAACTTTCCTTTCAAAAAACGCCTCAATTGCTACTTTGGTTAAATTGCTCGGAATCCCGCACTTCTTTTCGGAATAGTACCGAACCAGTGCAGGGGTGCATTTATCCGAAATGCAGCAGGTGCAGTGGCACCAGGAGTCCGGGGGGGGGGCGACTGCATCCAACTACGGCTAATTGTTTTTTTTTCTATAGCTTTCGCACTATGGGATGGGGGCTGGCTTTTTTCTTACTTGAATGAGGGCCCATGGCACCCTTGCTAGGCCGTGGAATCATTGGTGACCCTAGCTTCACATGTTATAGTTTCAAGGAGGAGCGTAGATCATTCTCTTGGCGACTGACTTCTCACATAGTTAAATGATGAGGTGTTGGACTCACTGCTGCCTTGTAGGTATGGTTTACCCTGGGCTCTTTTGTGATTACAAACAACTCGAGCCATGTGCACTGACAGCCCCTGCAGTATACAGAGGGCACACAGGCCTAGGGCTAGGTCAAATCTCAAGGTAATTGCTTATGTTCCATCGGGGGTTTGCAGCTCATGTCTCTTGGAAGCATCAGGTCTATTACTCTAAAGACTAAATTGAGCGTCATAAGGTAGCACATCTTGTGATACTAGTACCCGAGTCATTACTTTGTCATTTTTACACATTACCACTGTCTGGGCAAAGGTTTAAACTCATTATTACCAGCCAGAAATATAGGTGGAAGTTTCCATTTGTATATGCATGAACTATGATGGAAAAAAGGTTTCGATATAAATAGAGTGGGGGGGGGCAAGGGGTGCTGCTTTTCTGTATTATGCAAGAGTACAATACAGGCTTCCCCGGAATGTACACAGCAGACCAGCTGACGGGGGCATGCAGCATTTTCAAAACAAGTTGAAAGTTCATATTTAAAAATAACCTCAAGGGGACCTAGTGCCACCCGCACCTGGACCGTATTTTGCAATACACTTTTTATGAAGTCGAATACACTCTAGTTATCCTGATCTTTCTGCACATTATTTTTTTAAACTTTTGCGCACTTGTATAAATTAATGCAAGAATGCACGGTCCCCTCAATTAAAAAACAAAAAACAAAGTAGCATTGGCATAGCCAATAGGTCTCACTCTTGGGACCTTATAAGTAGTTTGTTATGCAACACAATATCCTTGGTGCAACAACATCAACTGTTGCATGGCTAAACACTTATAAGGTCCCAAAGGTGAGACCTATTGGCTATGCCAATGCTTGTTTAATGATGTAGCTCTTCAGTCCTGAACATTGTACACCACCAAGAGACAAGAGGGTGTTCATGTAAGGCATGTAAACTATTTGTAGCCTGGTTCTTAAAGGTTTTTTCAAACCCAAGTTAAAATTAGGTGCACAAAAATTTAATTTGCAAGGATAAGATCATATTCCTGGTGCACAAAATGCCAGACATTCACGTCACAAATGGGAATTCGCATTGCATAAATGTAGAACTTCCACCAATGTAGTGGCATTCACTCATTCGTAACTCTAGAGTTAGCAGAGGTTTGTCGGACAGTTACTCAACCCTATCTAACAAACAGAATTTGTGGGTACTCACAGACAATTTGCAAGTACTTTCCCTACCAGGCAGATTTACCCCTGGTAAGATCAGGAGTAAGTGTGTTTCCCGGATGCAAATGTGTGAGAGGAGGGAAGGGAGAGGCTGGACGGAGGAGAAGTGTGATGTCGGTGATATAGACCACCGCTATTCAGGCCCGTTTATTGTTAGGACTGCGCAGCGCCTGGTGCAATAAATACACTGAGCCACGAGTAGATTGCTATCAGCCACTGCGTACGCGCGTCTTCCCTGACGTCACGTCTGCGGCAGGCCTTTTTATTAAAGGGCTGTCACGTGACCTGGGACCACTCTAACTGGCCAGGTCCTAAGGGGGAAATACTCGGGGCACTCCTCCCTCCGATGCGAGGTCGGACCACCCCACTTAACACATCTGTTACGTCACGGGTGCGACACCACATTCCTCCCCAAAACAATTGTTTAACAAAACATGAGCCCCACACTAACTATAGGGGATAACCACAATTCTCAATGTCCAAAATAATTAGAACAGTCTTACGTGAAGTAGTCCTTCAGCTTACGGGCCGGCTCAGGGTTTCGTCTGAGCCAATACTGTGAGCTTCCACGCCCACTCACTTCTTCTTCCGCTTGGCCACTCTGAGCAGGACTAGGGACTTCCGATGGGCTCTTCGACCCTTCGGCACTGCCAGTTCCAGAAGTGTCAGGGTTTGGAGTCAGTTCGGGTCTTGATTGCAGATTTGTCGAGGCAGTCCAGCAGCCACTCCAGGGAGAGGATCTCCCTGACATCTTCAGAAGGTCGGTTTACAGTCACCGAATCACCAGCCGATGATGAGGTCACTGACATGTGGAACTTCTTAAAGCGGGAAATATTCTGAGTCACTGTTTCGTCACATCGTCTGGCCGTCACTCGGGTACCCTTCACGTGAACTACAGTCCAGGGGTGTCTTTCGTAGGGGAGACTGAATTTACCATGTGATTTTCGAGTAGAACTTTGTCACCTCGTTCCAGGTGTACCTGCTGGGCTCCCTGACGCTGACTGAGTCGAGCATGCACTCGCCGTCGCTGGTCATCTATTCGCTGGTTTGTCAGGGGCTGTCGGGCACCACTGAGAGTGATGAGGGATTGAGTCTGTGATGGCCCGTCCCATGGACAGATGTCCTGCGACAGACCGGTAGTGGTGTGAGGAGTTTGCCGATAATTGCTCAGGAACGTGAACAGGGCTAGTTCCATGCCCTGATGGTGTTCATGGGCTATGCAAATTACTTTATTCAATGTTCGCATAAATCTCTCCACTTCCCCCTTGGCCTGTGGCCAGCGAGGGGTGATTGTCCGGTGTTAAATGCCCAGGGAGGTTAAGTACGTGCAATCTCTTGTCCCTGGAATGGAGGGCCATTGTCAGATTTCAGTTCTTGAAATATGCCATGAGTTGCTATTACCTTTTACAATTTTGGGACTATTTCAGCAGCACTCAGCGTGTTGACAATTTCCACCTCTGGATACTTGGAGTGGTCGTCGATGGCCACAAAGGTATGTCTCCCATCCGGAAGACTTCCAAAATCAAGGTTGACACTCACCCACGGAATTGGGGGTCTCGGCTCTGTGATCACAGGCGTGGGCTTAGGTGCTTCTACGGTCACCTGGCACCACTGGCACTCCCGAACAGCAGCTTCCACAAGTTCGTCAATCAGCGGAAACCATACTTTTGTTCATTGCCTTGACTTGGTTTTGACCATTCCTTGATGACCACTGTGGGTCAGCTGAATCACTCGGCTAGTCAGAGATGATGGGATTACCAGCCGATGTCCTTGCATGAGACATCCTGCGGAATCTTCTGTGAGTTCCTCTCGGATGTGGTACAAGCTTTCCAGGATCCATCACGCCTCTGCCGTGAGTATTTTCCATTCTTCTCTGGCTCGGTGCCAGTTTCCATGTGTGGGGCCCGGCCTCGTGGCGTGGGCCTCCCTGACCATTAGCACCCCAGCCCAACCCATACACCACCCTTGATTCCTGGTTATCGCCGCCCGGCCTCCCCACCCCGTAGCAACCGAAGACCCCCGGCCACCATGTCCCGATGTCCCTGATGGCTGGCCCGGGGCCCCAGCGAAACCTAGACCCTAAACGCGCCATGCCCGGCCGAGGGAGAGGGAACCCCCCAAGCAAGACAGGGAGGAGTAGTCTCTGTCACACCTCTAACCTCCTCTCAGAAGAGGGTTTCGATCGCCCTCCGGGCCCCCAGGGAGCTGGCTCCCCACATGCTGGGTGTCTGGAGTCCCTCCCGGTCCAACTTGAAAAGATCAAAGAGCCGAGCGGCAGGAAATCCCAACACACCGCCCCCAGACGCCAAGACCCCTCTCTGCGAGGACGCCGGTCTTCAAAGAGAAGAAGGCGTATAACAGGGGGTGCTGAGGGGACTGGGGCCGAAAAAGACCTGGACCTAATAGAGCCCTGCGGACCTGGTCGCGTCTCGACGAATCTGGAAAGAAGGACGCTACCCGATCCTTGGAAACCATCTGAGCCCTGCTGACGTCGTCGCGGCTCCCCAGAACACTGAGAACACCGGAGCCCTGCTGAGAGACTGGCGGCTCCCCCCAACCCTAAGACCGGCTGAGCCTGCCGAGTGAATCGCAGCTCCCCGAAGATCACCCGATCGACAGTTCCTTCCCGCCGGAGCCCTGCGGACGTGGTCGCGGCTCGAGAGTACACTGGTCCGGCTGGACCCGAGACTGTACCGTGTCCCCCGGCTCGAGGATTGAGAGCTGTGCGAAGGATACTCGGCATTGACTCTGAACCTAGAAACTGTCCCGCTACCCCAACCACCTGTCATGGAATTACCACGCTTGTTGTATTGACCAAAGGCTACCTTGCGGATCATAAAGATCCAAAGAATCTATAGATAAAGAACTCCGTCTACTGAAACCTACTGTGTGGTGTCCCTTTGTCAAATAGTGCAAGCTCAGTGCGTGCGATCCTAAAGTACGAGACCCTTTCCCGAAAGGGCCTCCCCGCCGGTGCTCGGCCTGGTTCTGGGAGAGGTGGGTCACGGGGTGGTCAGGAACGAGTTCTGTAACCCCCCTGAGATCGCCCCCTCCAACATTTGGTGGCAGGCAACGGGATCCGAACCGACACCTAGAGATCGTACAGTAAACGGCTGACACACTACCGAACAAAGATGGAAGAAGGAACCGCCATGAGTACCACAGGAACCAACGCGAGTTCTACGTTCCGAGAGGACCGGTTGGAAGAGTATACGCACCGAGAATTAAAACAGTTTTGCAAAGACCTTAGAATCACTACCACCGGATTAAGCACAAAAGAAGATTTCCAGAAAGCATTAAAGGCCTGGATAGAGTCCGGAGCTTCCCTTCCCCAAACCAAAGGAGATGCTCGAGAGGCGGAGCTGCCGAACAAACTCCGAAGCACCCCGGTAAGGAGCAACGCCCCAGAGGGGGGCCTATCCCCGGAAAAACTAGCGGACCAGGAAAGGAGCCGCAGCCACGAACTAGAACTGGCCAAGCTTAAGATAGAGGGAGAGCTAAAATTGGCCGAAAAGAAGTTAGCTGTAGAACAGTTACGCCTACAAGGGGAACTTAAGGAAAAGAAACGCCAGCGAGAACACAAAGAAAGAAAACTTCAACTGGAACATGAGCGCAGCCTAAAAGAGATCGAGCTCAAGGCCAAGAGAAAGGAATCCAGCCCCCCGGGGAATCAAGAGACCTCTCCCCAGTGGAACCAAAGGTACACATCCCCAAGGATGTGGTGAAAGAGTATTACAAGAACGACGACATCCAGCAATGGTTCAAGGCCTACGAGGTCGTCATGACCTCCCACCGAGTTCCACAGAAGGATTGGGGGGCTGGCTTGTGGGGCCGGTTCCTGAGCGAGGGGAGAGACACCCTGCTGGACCTGCCTTCCACCGTGCTAAATTCCTACAGCCACATGAAAGAGGCCCTATTAGCGAGATATGGACTCACCCCCGAGATGTACCGGCAACGGTTCCGAGACTGCAAAAAGATACCCAGTACCACGTGGGTGGAGTACGTAAACTTTTACAGCAGGGCCTTGGACGGGTGGATCAAGGGCAGCAAGGTCTCCACCTTTGAGGAGCTGTTCGACCTAATCGCTTGGGAACACTTGTCCACCAATTGCTTTGTAGAATTACGCCAGCATCTCCTCGACAGCAAGCTCACAGATCCTCGGAAACTGGCTGTTGAAGCTGACCGCTGGGTGAACACCCGGGCCCCCCGGGGCCCCGTGGGAGACTACGGCCGCCACAGTCAGGGACCTCCCCGCCAGAGGGGTGGGGGGAACCAGGGAAGACAGAGGGAATCCCAGGCAGGCCCCCAGCACAGTCCCCCCAGAAACCAACCCCCGCACTTTCGAGCCCCACTTCCAGCCAGCACGGGGCCCCCGGGGAGACAGGGACCCCGAGTCAAGATCACCTGTTACCGATGACAACAAACTGGTCACTACGCCAGTGACCCCCAATGTCCCATGTACCAACGGCCCGCAGTGACAGCTCCCCCAGCCCGACAGATGGCCACCGTGGCCCTAGGGGAGGAGATGGAGGACACCGAGGAGTGGGAGCCTGCAGCCATGGCCCTGGTCTCCCTAGGAGACCGGGAAATGGTTACCGGAACCCCCCTACCCGCCAACACCAAGAAATACCGACAGCAGGTGACGGTCAACGGTCACCGAGTCGAGGCCCTCCGCGACACCGGGGCGAGTGTCACAGCGGTCCACTACCACCTGGTCACAGAAGACCAGATACTACCCGACGTCTTCTGCCCGGTTATATCCTCGGACAATTCCGAGAGCCTCTGCAGGATGGCCCTGGTACCCTTCGAATGGGTTAAGTAACCGGTAAATTGGGAGTGGCCGTCCGAACCTCCCAGCCAGTGGACTGCCTCCTGGGCAACGATCTCGAGAGCTCCCTGTGGGGACAGGTGGAACGAAGGGCCCACCTAGGAATGATGGGCCTACCCGAATGGGTGTGTGCCACCACGCACTCCATGTCTGCCCGATCACCGCCCCTCGAGGGAGGTGAGGCCCCAACCCTGAGCCCAGTCGCCATCCCCGAGGGACGGGACAGGCTACCGGAGCCCGACGACCTCCTCCCGGAAGGGGAACCCGTCCCCGACAACGGACCATTATATCGGGACCCCGAGCAAATGACGGAGCTAGGTGACCTGCCCGAGTTGGCACAATGGCGCTTCGAGGGGGGCCCCTCCCGGGAGGAGTTCTGCAGAGAACAAGCCGCCTGCCCTTCCCTCATCGGACTCCGGAAGCAGTCCGAAGCCCAGGCGGCGGGCGACAGGTCCGGAACCCATTGGATGTATTGGGAAAACGGCCTCCTGTACAGTGAGCAGAAGTCTGCCGAACTAGGATCGGCCCGGGTACTGGTGGTACCCCTGCGCTTCTGAGGCTTCCTCCTGGGCCTAGCCCATGATGTGCCCCTGGCGGGACACTTGGGCCAAGACAAAACCTATCATCGCTTAGTCACCCACTTCAATTGGCCCAAGATGCGAGCTAATGTCGAGGCCCACTGTAAGTCATGTCCCACGTGCCAGGCCAGCGGAAAAAGTGGCGGAAAGCGCAAGGCTCCACTACAACCCTTCCCTGTCGTTAGTACCCCCTTCGAGCGGGTGGGGATAGACATCGTGGGACCTCTGGATCCCAGGACCGCTCAGGGCCACCGGTTCATCCTCGTACTGGTGGACCATGCCACCCGCTACCCCGAGGCCATTCCCCTCTGAACCGTGACGGCCCCCGTGGTGGGCCGGGCCTTGATGGGGATATTCTCCCACGTGGGGTTCCCTCGCGAGGTCGTGAGTGATCGCGGCACTAACTTTATCTCAAAGTACATGAAGTCCTTATGGCAACAATGTGGGGTATCGTACAAATTCACCACCCCGTACCATCCCCAAGGCAATGGTCTAGTGGAACAGTTTAACCGGACCCTGAAGGGGATGATCATGGGCCTCGAAGAGCCCCTCCGTCGCAGGTGGGACGTCCTCCTCCCCTGCCTCCTGTTCGCCTACCGGGAAGTCCCCCAAAAATCCCTGGGGTTCAGCCCATTCGAATTGCACTACGGGCACCCCGTCCGGGGACCCCTGAGCCTGGTCAAGGAGGGCTGGGAGACCGCCTCCCGAGGGCCCCCCCAAGATGTATTCCGATACATCCTGGCTCTCCGCAACCAGACTAGGAAATTCCGAGAGCTCGCCGAGGCAAGTCTCGAGGCTAGCCAGGAGGAGATGAAGCGCTGGTATGACCAGAATGCCACTCTGGTCGAGTTCCAGCCAGGCCAAAAGGTCTGGGTGATGGCCCCGGTGAAACCCTGCGCTCTCCAAGACAAATGGACTGGACCCTTCAAGGTCGTAGAGCAGAAGAGTCAAGTCACTTATTTAGTTGACGTCCAGTCCCCTCGGAACCCCCTCCGGGTCCTCCACGTGAACCGCCTCAAACCTCACTTCATGAGGACGGAGTTGAGTTTGCTCCTGGCCACCGACGATGGGACCGAGGAGGACACCGAGCCCCTCCCGGACCTCCTGTGCGCTAAGGAAAAAGATGGCTCTATAGAAGGAGTAAGACTTTCCTCCTCCTTCACCCCCCAACAATACGACGACTGCCGCCAGCTATTGGGGCAATTTGCAGACCTCTTCTCCCTCACCCCCAGGGTCACCGACTGGTGTGTCCACGACGTGGATACCGGAGACAGCCCGCCAGTACGGCACAGAGCCTACCGCGTCCCTGACAGGGTCCGGACCTGCATCCAGGCCGAGGTAGCTAAGATGCTAGCCCTAGGGGTGGTCGAACCCTCCGACAGTCCATGGGCCAGCCCCGTGGTACTGGTTCCGAAAGCGGTGGCCCTTGTTGTCGCCCCCGAACTAAGGTTCTGTGTGGACTACCGGGGACTCAATGCGGTCACCCGAGCCGACGCTCACCCTATTCCCCGCGCAGACGAGCTCATTGACCGCCTCGGGGCTGCTCACTACCTCAGCACCTTCGACTTGACCTGCGGGTACTGGCAAATTGCGCCCACCGAGGGAGCCAAGGAGCGGTCCGCCTTCTCCACCCCAGATGGGCACTATCGCTTCCGAGTCATGCCCTTTGGAATGAAAAATGCCCCGGCCACCTTCCAGCGGCTGGTCAACAGGGTCCTGGCCGGGCTGGAAGAGTTCAGCGCCGCGTACCTAGACGACATTGCGGTGTTCAGCTCCCAATGGACCGAACACCTCCAGCACCTCCGACAGGTACTGATGGCCCTGCGCCAAGCGGGCCTAACCGTCAAAGCCAGCAAATGCCAAATTGGACAAGGCTCGGTGGTTTACCTGGGACACCAGGTCGGGAGCGGGCAGGTCGCCCCCCTCCAGCCCAAGATCGATGCCATCTTGGCCTGGGAACCCCCTGCGACCCAGACAGAAGTCCGGGCCTTCTTAGGCCTCACCGGCTACTACCGGAGGTTCATTAAAAACTATGGCAGCATAGTGGGCCCCCTCACAGAGCTAACCTCCAAGAAACAGCCGAAGAGAGTACAATGGACCCCCTTTGCCAAGAGGCGTTCGACGCCCTAAAAACTGCTATGTGTACTGCCCCCGTGCACCAAGCCCCCGACTACTCCAAGGAATTTGTAGTCCAGATGGACGCTTCGGAGCACGGCATCGGGGCCGTCCTCTCCCAATTCATCGAGAAGGGCCTAGACCAGCCCGTAGCCTTCATTAGCCGGAGGTTACTACCCCGGGAACGACGGTGGAGCACCATTGAAAGAGAGTCCTTCGCAGTAGTCTGGGCACTAAAGAAGCTACGGCCTTACTTGTTCGTAACCCACTTCCGAGTCCAAACAGATCATCGACCCTTACGGTGGCTGATGCAAATGAGAGAAGAGAACCCCAAACTGCTGCGATGGTCAATCTCCCTCCAGGGGATGGACTTCACCGTAGAGCATCGCCCAGGTACTGACCACGCCAACGCTGACGGCCTGTCCCGATTCTTCCGCCTCAGCGAGGAGAACCCCCAAGAGGATGGGTAGTTCTCCCCGACTTTCAGCTGGGGGGGACACGTGTGGGGCCCGGCCTCGTGGCGTGGGCCTCCCTGACCATTAGCACCCCAGCCCAACCGATACACCACCCTTGATCCCTGGTTAACGCCGCCCGGCCTCCCCACCCCGTAGCAACCGAAGACCCCCGGCCACCATGTCCCGATGTCCCCGATGGCCGGCCCGGGGCCCCAGCGAAACCTAGACCCTAAACGCGCCATGCCCGGCCGAGGGAGAGGGAACCCCCCAAGCAAGACAGGGAGGAGTAGTCCCTGTCACACCTCTAACCTCCTCTCAGAAGAGGGTTTTGATCGCCCTCTGGGCCCCCAGGGAGCTGGCTCCCCACATGCTGGGTGTCTGGAGTCCCTCCCGGTCCAACTTGAAAAGATCAAAGAGCCGAGCGGCAGGAAATCCCAACACACCGCCCCCAGACGCCAAGACCCCTCTCTGCGAGGACGCCGGTCTTCAAAGAGAAGAAGGCGTATAACAGGGGGTGCTGAGGGGACTGGGGCAGAAAAAGACCTGGACCTAACAGAGCCCTGCAGACCTGGTCGCGGCTCGACGAATCTGGAAAGAAGGACGCTACCCGATCCTTGGAAACCATCTGAGCCCTGCTGATGTCGTCGCGGCTCCCCAGAACACTGAGAACACCGGAGCCCTGCTGAGAGACTCGCGGCTCCCCCCAACCCTAAGACCGGCTGAGCCTACCGAGTGAATCGCGGCTCTCCGAAGATCACCCGATCGACAGTTCCTTCCCGCCGGAGCCCTGCGGACGTGGTCGCGGCTCGAGAGTACACTGGTCCGGCTGGACCCGAGACTGTACCGTGTCCCCCGGCTCGAGGATTGAGAGCTGTGCGAAGGATACTCGGCATTGACTCTGAACCTAGAAACTGTCTCGCTACCCCAACCTCCTGTCAAGGAATTACCACGCTTGTTGTATTGACCAAAGGCTACCTTGCGGATCATAAAGATCCAAAGAATCTATAGATAAAGAACTCCGTCTATTGAAACCTACTGTGTGGTGTCCCTTTGTCAAGTAGTGCAATCTCAGCGCGTGCGATCCTAAAGTATGAGACCCTTTCCCGAAAGGGCCTCCCCGCCGGTGCTCGGCCTGGTTCTGGGAGAGGTGGGTCACGGGGTGGTCAGGAACGAGTTCTGTAACCCCCCTGAGATCGCCCCCTCCAACACCATGCTTTACAGCTAGTTTGGCTCTCTGCAAGCACTCATCCTTGTCCGTTTCCTCCTTCAGGGTGTTCATGGAGAGAGGAAGGGGGCACGATCTGGCGGATATACATCTGACGTACTCTTCCGTATCAGCAGCGTCTTCTTCTTCCTGCGCAGTGGCCTCTCTTGGATGCCGAGACAGATAGTCCGCTGGGTTGCGGCTCCCTGGCTGGAACTCAACTCGACAGTTGTAGTTCTGGAGCTGCAGCATCCATTTCTCGATCCGGGGAGGGGGCTTTGATGATGTGCCTGAGAAGAGGGATAGAAGGGGCTTGTGGTCCGTGGCCACTACAAACGGCTTGCCATGCACGTAGAGGTGAAAGTGACGACACCCCCAGTGGATTGCGATTGCCTCTTTTTCGATTTGCGAATACCATTGTTCGGTGTCCGTGAATGAACGGCTAGAAAAGGCCACCGGGGCCCAATCTTCTTCGGCATGATGGCGTTGCATCAGTACTGCCCCCAATCCTTTCAGACCAGCAACCACTGCAACCAGTGTCATCTTTTGTGGGTCAAAGAACGCTAGGGTGGCAGCTGCTGACAGCGCCTCCTTGATGCTCTGGAAGGCCTGGGCCTGTGCGTCGCCCCACACCCATGGGACTGAGTCCTTGGTTAGATCCCTTGATGGTTGAGTGAGGGTCGTGAGGTCTCCGATGAATCGCCCGCAGTAATTCACCATTCCCAAAAAACTGCGGACTTCAGTGACATTGGCCAGGGCGGGCGCATTCTTGATGTCACGGACTTTGTCTGGGTCTGGATTCACCCCTTCCGCCGAGAATGTGTAGCCAAATAACTGGATTTTGGTCTTGAGGAACTCACATTTTTTCCTATGTAGTGTGAGTTCAGCATCTCGGATCCTCTGGAGTACCTGAGTTAGGCGGGCGTTATAGTCGGAGATGGACTTGGCATGCACCATGATTTCATCGCTCACATTAAGAACTCCCGGAATGTCCATGATTAATTAGTGGATCACATTTTGAAAGACCTCGGCTGCACTGGATACCCCAAAGCTCTGGCGAGTGTATCGGTGGAGTCCGACATGGGTAGAGAATGTTGTGATGTTCCTGGAGGCTTGGTTCAAGACAAGTTGGTGGTATCCAGACCACAGGTCTAATTTTGTAAACCAACACGCTCCAGCCATCTCACCAATCAGGTCATCAATAGTCGGGGTGATGTGGCGCTCCCTTTTGATGGCGGCATTGGGCAGCCTCAAATCGACACATATCCTCACGGCTCCAGGTTGTTTAGGTTTGTGAGTGACCACAATTGGGAAGACCCATGGTGTGGGGCCCATCACTTTTTCGATAATGCCAGCTTGTTCTAGCTTGATCAGTTATTGTTCCACCAGCGGGCGCAGATGGAAGGCTACTCGTCTATGTCATAGAGCCACGGGCCACACAGTAGGGTCTATGTGAAGGTGTATCTCTTTTCCTTTGTACTTTCCAATCCCTTCGAATACAGACGCAAACTCGGTGAGTATGTGGTGGACAGATTCTCGATGAATGCCAAACGCGAAAGTCACGATGCCTAGGTCTTCCGCTGCACGGCATCCTAAGAGCATGCCCTGTCCATCTTCAGTGACATACACCATCGTGGTGACTGATCGATCCTCATGCGTCACCGTCGTCTTGAACTTGCCTTGCATCCTCAGCGGCTTATCTTGCCCATAGGCGAAGACTGTTATTACCGTTGGCTGGAACGTGGGAGCCGGGTGCATTGTTTCATATAAGGCTGTAGACATTTTGTTGATGGTGGTATCCACCACGGCCATGATATGGTGCTGACCGACTTGAATATGGCACTGAGGGAGCCGTCTGCATCGATTTGTTGCCGCTCCAATCATGTGTACTTTGTGTACCGCCCGTTCTTCCTCCTCATCGTCATCCATGTCGCTGGTTTCACCCCCTCCTTCGGGCATTAAGTTGACCTTTGTCCTGGGCTTCCGATATCTCTTCGAGTGGCAGACCTTTTCAAAATGGTTGAACCTGCCACATCTGGTGCATCGCTTGCCTCTCCTGGACATTCAGCGGCCTTGTGAGGTGTTCCCCCACAATAGCCACATTTCTGCCAGTTCCCCTGCGAGTTACTCACTGGTTCTCTCTTGTTGGGTCGATGGGTAGTCCTTGTCGTGACTGCGTTCACAGGTTCCACCTTGACAGGTGATTGTAGGGCTGCTTCCATGTGGGCCTCCCTGGCTTTGGACAATTCTTTGGTGCGCTCTAGGGTCAGGATGTCCGGCTGTGGTTTGCCCGATTCTTCCAAGATGCGCTCGCGAAGTTTTGCCGAGGCACAACCCTGTATTATCTGCCCTCTGATATCCTCCACCTCGTCTCTGAATCCACATGTGGATGCCAGGTTCTTGAGCCGGGCATGGAATGTGTTGAGCGATTCTTCGCGTAGTTGTCTGGCCTGGCGGAAAATGAAATGCTCATAGTCCTGGTTGGCCATCGGTTCGAAGTACCCTGTGAGGGCATTAATGAGGGTATGATGAGTCCTAGGCGTGGCTTCTATGAGCGACTACATGATGCGATGAATGTCCTTACCCCCAAGGTGGAGCAGCATTGCTCTCTTTTGGTCTTAATGAACCTTCGTGGCCTCAAAGAAGATCAGTAGGCGCTCCACCCACTCCTTCCATTTGGGTGCCTGTGGTGATGGGGGTCCTTCCACCATGAAAGGTTCCATTGGCGGGATTGTGGACATGATGATCGCCTGGGCAGTAGCTCACTGAGGGGAAGCTGTGAGGTGCGCACTAGATGTACAGTGGGCACTCCCTTGTGGGCCAGCGATGTTACCATGCTTCCACTACAGTAGGCATCTTTGTCCTTCTTCACCCTGGTGCGCTGGGTAGCCGTGGACGTTGCAGTGCTTAAACGCGGGTCTATGGCAGCCCGATGATGCCACGTGGGTCCGAAGACTCTAGCGCGCATGCGTGCTGTCCGCGATCATGTGCGGGCACAGAGCGGAACTTGCGCACTGATGAGGGCTGCCCGCGCTCACCCGGGATGTCCCTCGTAGATGTTGCAGGCACCTAAGAGTGGGATACAGCGCCGGTCACAAGGCAGGATCACCGGGGGCACGAGCACCGTGGGACTGGGGATCTCCACTTGCGGCCGACACACACCCGGAGCTCACCCAGAGCTCAGCGGGGGTACGCCCTCCCTCGTCGCCAGTCTGATGTCGGTGGTATGGCCCGGTGATTGTTAGGGCTGCGCAGCGCCTGGTGCAATAAATACACGGAGCCAGGAGTAGATTGCTATCGGCCACTGTGTACTCGCGTCTTCCCTGACGTCACGTCCGCGGCAGGCATTTTTATTAAAGGGCTGTCACATGACCTGGACCACTCTAACTGGCCAGGTCCTAAGTGGGAAATACTCGGGGCACTCCTCCCTTCGATGCGAGGTAGGACCACCCCACTTAACGCATCCGTTATGTCACGGGTGCGACACCACAGATAAGTGGGAGGATTTGCCCTCATAAAGAAAAAAGTTGCTACATTTTAATCTACAAATGAACATTGTTTTATTTCTATGCATGCAGAACTGTACTTGTGTTAAAATTTCACGGGGCAGATTAACAAGCCCCTTGCCCCACTTTTGCGTCACTTTTCCCACGTTAAAAATGAGGCAAAAGTGGCGCAAGGGGCTTGTAAATCTGCCCTGTGCACATGAGGAAGTGTTTGTGCTTTTATATGCGTCATAAGGTCACGACTGTCAGATGTCTTTACTTGCTCCTGGAATTCTTTGAGAATTTCAGAAAATTGGCTCCATACTCAGGATTAAAGCTAAGAGGAGATGTATTACTTTTTTGTTTAGATGGGGGAAATGTCTTACTTAAGCACCTTATTGGGGCTTTATTTACAAGCCTCTTGCGCCGCCGGTACGTCACTTTTTCCCATGTTAAAAGTGACGCACCGGCAGCGCAAGGGGCTTGCAAATAAACCCCCTTGAGTTTCTCCAATGATGGCCCAGAAGATCTGCAGCATAGAACGCCTTATTTAATCAACACGAGTGTTAAGCCTATAATTAATTACAGGTTTAATTCTTCCCCTTGAGAATAGTGCTAAGCAGGATCAGCTTGCCAGTAGTAACTTCATCTGAAAGCTTTCCTTTAGGTTTTATTTCAGTCCATGTATTTATCTTTTTTAGACGCCTGGAACTTTCTTTGAGACAGTCAATGAGAGGTCATAGTCTAAATTGATTCTCTGTTAGTGTAGTTTGCTTCTGCGTGATCCACGAGATTTTTGTTTTGTTTTGGCGGGGGGGAGGGTATGGTGTCAATTATTCATGCTAGACTTGTACCTTTTTCCTCCTTACAAAAGATCTGAGTGGGTTGTTGCATCCAACCCGCCCAATCAATGTTAAGTGTCGTTTAATTTCTCCATTGAGCCTATTTTTTTTTATTTACGACTGTGCTTGGCAGTCCTTCTTTTGCATAATGGTATGCACTTTGAGCAAGCATGTTAAAAGCCTCTCGGCAGCCATGGTGAATGCTCCTGCTGCCCTGAGTGTCATGGATGACGTGCTGCTTTATTGTAAAAAAGATCAAAAATAGAACGCAAACATTCTCAAGATGCGGAGCAGAAATGGATTGATTCCAAGTGGAGATGAAGATGAAAGCTTACTGGATCGCATAGATCTATAAAATTAGCCACGTATTTAGCAATGTATGTCGCTACACAGATTTCTTTCGTCCTGGTTCTCACACTGTGACTACAGAGAAAAACATCTCTTTAAAACCACGCTAAACATTAAATATGAGAGCATCCGTATACACACTTATAGTAAACAATAAGGGAATATTTATGAAGCCCTGCGTCACATTTACACCGCCGTTGCGTCACTTTTTGTGATGCTGCAGGTGCGTAAATAATGCACCAAGGTGCTCCATATTTACAAAGTGATGCATGTAGGCAGATACATCACTTCGAAAACCCCTGCGCTACGATGTGCCTGCATAAGGTATAATATATGCAGGGTGGGCGCATAGAAGCTTCGTAGAAGTGATGTATTGAAATCTACAAGATTTCAGTGCCATTTCTAGGACGCCATTGCTTCAAAACTTTACGCCTACCTCATGACAGGTGTAAGGGTGATGCAGGCCCTTTCACATGGGGCTTGCCCCTTGTGAAACAACACATTGTTAAAGTTGCGTCCGCTTTCAGACACACCCCAGCAATGCGTCACTTTTGCGCCTACAGATTCGTCAGTAATACTGGAGTATTTGTAACTGCTTGCGACATGATGCGCCATACTGTAAATACGGCACATCCATGGTGTTGCAAGGAGGGTGCACTGAGAAGAATTGCATCACTGCTTTGTCGCAGCGATGCGACACCTCTCATAAATAAGGCCCTAAATGTGAGCCAAAAAGATGTCCGCGTTAGTTGTCATGCAGTATAACCTCTCAAACCAGCACCACAAGTTATTTTAGAATGCAGAAAGGATCAGAGGCCCTAAGAAAAGTTCAGAGCTACGAGTCAACATTTGTAAAGTATGCAAAAACGAGATGAATGAAAAAGAGATTGTTTTAAATAAGTAAGTAACCTTCCCCCAGATCAGCTGTGTAAGGATTCACCACAAACATTTCCTCCACGCTGTAAAAGTTTCCATTTAGAGTGGGGACCTAACACTAGGACAAACTGTAGATGCAGTATTTCCTCTAGGTAGTATCAATGGAAAACCAAGCACTGGAAAGCTAATAGGTCTGGATTATTATTCGCTAACATATGCAAAGACAGCCGTACCGACAAACTTATCCATGCCTTGGCATATTAAAGGTAGACATTTTGGGCCATATTATCAAGGAACGGCAATAACATTATCGCCGCTTAAGTGGCAGGAAACTGCCACTAAAGCAGCGATAATGGGCTTGATAATATGCTCTTGTGAATTCCCATAGAAGCCCAAGTTCTGGTGTGAACCTGGACTTCTATGGGAATTCACAAGGGCATATTATTATCGCCGCTTTAGCGGCAGTTTCCTGCTGCTAAAGCAGTGATATTGTCTTTTCACTAGAAATGGGGATTTCTTTAAGGTGTTTTGGCGCAATTTGGTATAATCCTGTGGCCATTTGTAGTGGCATTAGTAGCCACCTATCTACAATGTCCTGAGTAAAGCACCAGCCATGGCTACTTCTGTGTCAATGAAGTGCGGTGTAGGCACAGCTTTCCTTAAAGAGAAATACACACTCTTTCTTTCTTTCTTTCTTCCTTTCTTTCTTTCTTTCTTTCTTTCTTTCTTTCTTTCTTTCTTTCTTTCTTGTAAGGTGGGCCATTGTCAGATTTGAGAATAGCAGCAAAAATGTTATGAAGCCGCTCAATGATTTTATCATCGGTTGTCGATGACAAGTCTTCCACCAAAGGAAAACAAGTACATTCATCAATAACTGCAATCAGATGATGTCCATTTCCTAGAGGCCCAAAGAAATCAACTGCAGCTCTCTCCTAAGCATTCGCAGGAAGGTCAATCATTGTCAATGGATGCTGTGTCACCTTGAGGGATAAATAGTTACAAAGGTGACATGCTTTCAACTCTTTCTCAATTTTCTTCCTCTAGGCGAGGGAGCCACACTCAGTCTCTTAAAGCTCTTTTGGTGGCTACAATGTCACAATTTCCTTTGTGGGACAGTTCAATGATTTGCTGTTTCAGTCTCACAGGTAGGATGATTCTCGAGCCGCTCATTATGATACCTGCAAGGGTGATGGATAGATAGCCCATCTTGTACATTTTTGATTTTTTTTAATTCAAGATCATCAGCAAAGGGTCGAACACTTTCTTCCAAGATTGTGTTATAATGATGTCTTCAAGGCTGAGAATGTTCTTATCTGTGTTCATAGCACCAATAATTTGTTCAATGGATAGAGCTGCAGCCGTGTTGGACCTCACAATGAAGTTGAGATACTCCTCAGCCACTTTCAATGCTGAACTGTGGAGATGTAGTGGCACTCGTGAAAATTAGTTAGTAGGGTTTTGATCTATCCCTGGCTTGTGTACAATCACATAGTCATACTCTTGCAGTTGAAACCCACACTCTCCATGTAAGGGGGATTCTTCGCTTTTGGGGTTCTGAAGATTCTGAACTGCGCCAGGTGGTCTGTGATGATAGTAACATTTTTCCATATAAAATCACATGAAAATGTTTGCAGGCCCACACTACAGCCTGGCTCACTACAGCCAGACTCTCCTTTCCGGGTGAGAGTAGGCACATTCTGTTTCAGACAGGCTTCTACTGGCATAGGCTACAATATGTCTCTGGCATTTGGATGGCCATTGTGTTGAGCAAGGACTGCCCTCAGCCCGACTGAGCTTGCATCTACTGTGATCTCAGTATGTAACGTAGGGTCAAAGTAGGCCATTTCAATTGCATTCTCAATCGCATGTTTTATATCTTTTAAACTTTGGTCACATTCAGGAGACCACTGGAGAGGGACATTTTGCCTTGTTAGGTCTCTCAACGGGGCAAGCAATCACTGTAGCAAATCATGAATGTATCTTGAGCAGTAACTAATCATGCCGAAGAAGCATTGCAGCATGGTTACATCTTGTGTGGGGCTAGCAGATGGCAATGCTTGCACTTTATCCGGGTCAGGAGTCATTCTCCCATCAGAGAATATGTGCCCAAAGAATTTGGGTTTGATTTTTTTGAAAACTCACAATTCGCTGCATTCAAAGTGAGACCTGCATCATTAAGTAATAGGCACACTTGTATAAGGGCACGGTTTTTCTCCTTTTGTGTTGTCCCAATTACCAGTATGTCATCACTGTAATTGGAAGCATGTGCAACAGGTTGAATTACTCGGCGGATGACATCCTGAAATGTCTCCGCAGCCAAAGATTCTCCAAAACTCAATCTTTTGTATCTGAACAAATCAACATGAGTCAAAAAAGTAGTAATGTACCTACAGTTGTCATTCAGCTTGAGTTGATGATATCCTTTGTTCAGGTCAAGACAGAAGACTTTGCCTCCTTACTGCTGCATGATCATGTCCGCAATGTGGGGACCAGGATGTCTTTCTCTCTCAATTGCTTTGTTGGCCTGGCACATATCAATGCAAATGTGCACGACACCTCCACTGTCCTTGTTGGCACCACAACTATAAGTGAAACCCATGGCGCAGGACCGGTGGAGTGTTCAATGATGTCATGTTTGAACAATGTTTCTAGTGCTTTCTCAAAGGCTTCTTGTAAGTGCAATTGGGCAACAGGCCGAATGTTCTCATTAATATGAAATTGCTCTTTTATTGTCTTGAGCATTCCTAGGCCAAGAAACTATGAAGGGAACTCACTCCCAATTTCAGTCCCATGTCAGCAGCAGTGGCAAAGCTAAGTAGGCATGCTCTCAATGAAGTTACCTGAAGAACATGAATCGGCGCTTGCACTGACGTTATCTTATGTCTCATGGTTGCTGTAAATGACCCCTGACTCTGTAATGGCTTGGATGCAGCCCACATTTATAACTTCATGTTTGACAGGGTAAGGTGTGACACAGGAGAAAAGCTGTTAAATGTCTCTACTGGTATGATTCTAGTTGAAGCTGTCTATAATGAAGGTTATAAGGCAACCGTTAACCTTTAATGTAATTTTAGGACAGTGTCCAAATGAAACTTTTTGCTCTGTTTGGTGCTTCTCATTTGACTTTTGATATTTTTTGCAAGTAGCTAATCCTACATGTGCACTTTGTTCTTTGGTAGATATCAGCACATGTGTGCCTTCTTCAGTGGTGCTGGATAGTGATGTTGAAGAACCCTTGTATGATGAATTTGATGATGATCAAGTTTGTTTTGTTTCTACCTGTCGTAACTGATTTTGCATTTTGGCATTGTGGGCATGGTGAGAATGCTTCTGGAACCTTCTGCCGCCCATTTTCTCTTCTTGCTGTGACGCATTTAGTTTCTCTTTCGCTTTGCAGACCGCTACAAAGTGGTTTTCTTTTCCGCAGCCCTTGCATGTCTGTCCCATGGCTGAACATTTACCTTCATGGGGAAATGAAAACCCAAATTGGAAGCATACCTTTTCTTTCTTTGGAGATGTTGACTTGTAGGCCTCTGTTCTGTGATTATGCATACTTTTCATGATCAGCGCTGACTCATTTTGTGCTGTTCCTGCTTACATATCAGCAGCTTGTCGATCTGCTCATTCTTCTACCCTCGCAGCCATTAGTATTTTCTCTAAACTGAGTGCCTCTCTTTCAACATGCGTCTTCTGAAAGAATCTGTGAGACAACCATCGATGACTCTGAGGTGCATGGCTTCTTCATCATTGAAATCACAGAACTTATAGTGTTTGATCAGTACATCAAGTCTCTTAACAAACTCATCCATCATTTCATCAGTCTGTATCATTTCACCAGCCTGTTGTCGTGTTTGGTTGAAGATGTACCTTTCTTTGTTGACATTTGGCATTGGATTGAACTTGGCTTCAAACACTTCTTTTATCTTTTGATACAATATTGCATCAGTTTGTGAGACTTTCTTTATTACTTCTTTCACTCCATCACAATGATTTTCTTATTGTCTTTTTCTTCTAGCGTGTCTATTAAGACATTGAAAGTTTCTACCCATGTAGCCCACCTGGCACGGGTGTTCTGTTTGTTCGCTGTGTCAAAACAAGGTGGTGGCTTCAGGAATGTAGCCGTGGTGTATCTCGCACTCCTTTTAGCCTCTGTGCTTGAACCTGGGACATCATGCCCTATCAAAGGTCATATAGCACTCTCTTCAATCTTGATGGTGAGTAAATTTTCTGTTTCTCATATATGGTTAACGTTGCCTTTGTCTTTCTGCATCATATGAATATTCACTCTGTGTTTGGGGGTGGTGCTGTCTCTCTTCCGGCAGCCTTACCAGCAAGTTTCTGGTGGATTTCTTGAGTGTGTTCCTCTGCAGGGTCTTTAACTTCTTCAATGGCTTTGCATCAGTTTGGGGCAAACTTAGAATGTGCGAGCAGTTTGCTGTACCTTTACAAACTCTCAGGGAGAACAGTCTTGTGTCTTTGGGGAAAGTATCCCTTACTTGTCGTCTGATGTAGCGTCCTCCCTAACCCGTGAGCATGCAAATAAAATACGCCACACATGGAGCTCTGCAACACACGTCTTTATTCTACAACATACAACCACACACTACATGCAGTGCATCACAGCTTTTAAGACCACACATTAACACCTCCCAGCAGATTACATAATTCCTGTTTAGATTCCGCCCACAACCACCAAGGTCCTAGAAAGCATAATTTCAAGATACTACAGCAAGTAGGTGAATATCATGATTTGCCTTTCTCAACTTATTTAAACGCATCAACAACTAATAGAAAAAGAAACATGTGCAGTCCATGAATACATTTGGGGCCATATGTAGGTAGCCTCACATTTACCGATTCATAAATACCGAATTTTACCGATTCGGTATTCATGAATCGGTAAATATGATGTAGGTAATGATTCGGTAAAGTTTACCGAATCGGAAAAATTCGGAAATTATGAATCGGTATTTACCGATGAGGCATACCTTCCCATTGATTCCTATGGGCCTGGAGGCCCATAGGAATCAATGGGAAGGTATGCCTCATTACCGATTCGGTAAATACCGATTCGGTAATGGGGGGAGCATATACAAGGGTGGCAGGGTGTCACATTGACACCCTGTTGCACCCCTGAATCTTGCACGTGTGCATATGTGGCGCACATACATGCCCTAAGGGCATGCATGTCTGCCACATGGCACTCTTAAATCAGCAAAATATTGCTTTTTGCAAGGTATTCGTTATTTATCACCAACCTGTATTTAAGGTAAATAACGAATTCTTAATACTGATTTTCACTCTTTAGAGTGCTCCCTACATTGCATTTCTGGATTCGGTATTTACCGAAGCGGTATTTTACCGATTTCTTAATTTCCGATTCGGTAAATACCGAATCCAGAAATCAGCCCCCTACATAGCAAATGCCTAAATACCGGTCGGTAACGGGATATTTACCGAATTTCGGCCGTTACCGACTGGTATTTGGCTTCCTACATGAGGCCCGAAATATTTAAATTAATAACAGCTAATGTGTAGTGCATCAGTCCCCTACATTATAAACTATTACCACACGGAACGGGAATCTCAAGGAACAACATGAAAACACCCAGCAAAACTGAGACAACTTCAAAACCACAGAAAAAAAAGTCATACGTACGACTCTGCTGCAAAAATACTACCTGAGAAAGCCAGCCTTTTCCAGTACGCAATTGCAGGCCTTTAATAAAAAAGATTTTCCATCACTCTTGTTAAAAATATATTGCTGAAAACCCCAAACCCTGTGTGACGCAGGTATGTTTACTAGCCTCTTGTGAAGTAATTGTCCTATGTATGCCTAATATGGAGGATTTATTCGCTGCCAGCAAGGCGGAGGTTCCACACTGGTGTAGGAAAATCCGCTGCATTAAATACATGAGTTCCAGTTTTTCCCCTGAAGTAGTGGCTCCATCAGTATCAGAGCCACTTTCGGAGAAAAACCAATAGTAAAAATTAAATGTTGATATTTCAAGTACAATAAATAGGCACTGGTAATATATACCTAAGGTGAGGGTTAATTGCTTGTGCTCACATTACAAGGTCTGCTGAGGGGTTCAAAGAATATTAGGGACATCCTGAATGATTTTGACTGATCTGCATCACTGTCACATTGTCAATGCATCCAAATATGGCCCTCTGCTAGTAGCCATAGACAGTAGTGGCACGTCATCAGCATTTCTGACAGACAGGCACTGATGCTCAGGTGTATCCTCCGTTGCCATGCAGCTGATACCTCTGTGCCTATCCAGGCATACGGAGAGCATCTCGCTTTGCAAGCTGCTGAAGAAGGACCCACCATAGTAGCTGCGGGATCACAGTAATTGATGGAAATGGCAGGTGCAGCAGTACCTATCTCTACAGCTCTCAAGAACACCTGACCTGTGAGTTACCCTTAATCAGTTGATGTGATGGCAGATAACATATTTGCTAATCTCATTTATAAACTGATCCCTAAAATGTGGACTTTTGGCATTGAACCAATGTCCAATCTGAAGTGGCTAATAGCCATGTTGTGGAACTGTTTTTTCCTGGAATACCCTCTTGCATCTGAAAAGAAATGGTTGAATTTACATTCCCTGCTATCACTTTTTAATGTTTCCTTATCTTTCTCTTCCTCCGTGTTCCCTTTCTGCTTTTTTCTCTCTTATTGGGTCAAAGACTCATGATAACAAGCATTGGCATAGCCAATAGGTCTCGCCTTTGGGACCTTATAAGTGTTTAGCCATGCAACAGTTGTTGTTGTTGCACCAAGGATATTGTGCTGCATAACTAAATACTTAAAAGGTCCCAAAAGCGAGACCTATTGGCTATGTCAATGCTTGTTTTTCTTTGTTGCAGTTTTGTATAGCGCAAACTCGACCTGAAGGAACTGGAGGCTCTTTACATGAGCACCAGTTACATTCATTTTCTATTTAAGGCACGGGAAGATTACGTGATGTGTCCAGAAACACAGGATCGTAAGCTGACGCAGAGACTAATAGCACGATAGTGTTTTAAAGAGAGCAAGCATTGAAAAACTGCGTTTGTTTATAAGCTAAGCCTGTTATCCTGAGGGGTTTTATCAGTATAAAACAAACGTGTAACAACACTACAGCACTTGATGTAATTGCGGCTTTGTGCAGTATACTGTGGGTGAGAATTATGTAATCCTCGGAGTGTCCCACTTCTGCTCCTTTGTGTCGACGACCCTAACACAGATGTCCAGAGAAGAAATGGCAGTGAGGAGAAAAAGTCCCCGCACGCAGGTCCCACCATCAACAAGAACTAACAAAACCTTTGGTGCCTGTCACAGTTTTGTATAGCGCAAATTTGACCTGAATGTATTGGAGCACTATACATGAGCACCAGTTACATTACACATGGTCACATTAATTTTTTTTTTAAGGCACAGGAAGATTACGTGATGTATTCAGAATCACAGGATCTTAAGCTGACGCCGAGACTAATAGCACCAATAGCGTTTTAAAGAAAGCAAGCATTGAAAAGCTGTATTTTTTATAAGCAAAGCCCATTTGTCCTGAGGGGTCTTATCGGTAGAAACCAAATGTGGAACAACACAACAGCGCTTGATGTAACTGCAGGCTTTGTGCAGCATACAGTGTGTGTGAGTGAGAATTATGTAATCTTTGGAGTGCCCCGCTTCTGCTCCTTTGTGTTGACGACCAAAACATAGATGTCCAGATCAGGGATAGCAGTTTGGAGAAAAAGTCCCAACGCGCAGATCACACCATTAAGATAATCAAACGAAACCTTTAGTGCCTTTCGCAGTTTTGTATAGCGCAAGTTCAACCTTAAGGTATTTGAGTGATATACATGAGCACCAGTTAGATTACACACGTTCACATTCTTTTTCTTTTGAAGGCATGGGATGATTACGCAAAGTGTCCAGAATCACAGGATTTTAATCTGACGCCGAGACTTATAGCATTGATAGTGCTTTAATGAGAGCAAGCATTGAAAAGCTCCATAGTCGCACAGTGCACCCCTCTCAAATACATTCGACTCACCCCCCGCTTTAAAGTTTACTGTGTTGCTGCTAAGCCGCGCTGTGCATGCCTGGAGTAATGCAATCTCACAGGCGACGTGCTGAGACAGGGAAATGCTTGTACCATTTAAATACAAGTGTGGGATCCAGTGAGTTCCTGAGCAGGGGACAAAGGCAGTGCGAGCAAAGCGTGCACCCTGCTGTGTCCTCCGCAGCAGCAAGCGCGCTCGCCAGGAAACTGAAAGCGCCAGTTAAAAAAACAAGAATAATCAAGCACTCTTGCTTGTGCTGGCATCCACGAGAGCGAGCAGCGGGGCGCAGCGCATCTGTTTTCAATTAGCACGTGCGCCTCTGCTCGCTCCCGCATGGTGGATGCCATAACAAGCACAAGTGCAAAGAGCTGACCAATTTCTAAAGGTCATCTCCTAGAGCAACGCATGCGCGCTGCCCAGGCGTGACCTAAAAAAGACTCAATTCACCAAAAATGAGAGCCGGTTACAGAACCAGCACTAATTATGCTCTGCTTACTGTGCTAGCATAGGGCATTAAATGTTTCATGTCAAATCATTGATGACAAAAGTATCAACTTGCAACAATATAGGCTCCAAAAGTTTGACTTTAACAATATAGTCAAGGTAAGCATACAAAGGGAACTATAGAATTACTATTCTAACTGCACAACTCCTTAAATTGACGGTATTGCATACATTGTTATCTTGGAGCCTATATTGTTGCAATTTGATATTTTAAAGTGAATATTTTGGTACTGCATAAACATTACAAACAGAATAGAAAATACTACAGAAGCGTTCTAAGACCTGGTAGATGCAGAGGGTTGAGTGAATAGCCAGTCTCAAGAAGAGTTAAACTGGTGCCACCAATGTTCACCGTTGGTGGGAAGCTGAAATCAGAAGACAAGTGTAAAGGAGTGGTGGTGAAACAGCAGAGGTGAGCTTAGTAGGGAAACAGAGGAGATGGAAGATAGTGGAGGAGAGAAGAGATGATGAGACCAAAGAAGGAAAAAAGTCCGGAGGGAAAGAATGAGGAGCCTTCCAGCAAACACTGGAAGAGAGAAGCATGGGCACAATATACCCCTAGAAAATCTGATTGACAGTGGTGAGCCCAATTTTGGGTGGATCGGGGGACGGTGTTAACCCAAAAGTCTATAAGGCAATGGGTCCCCAGAGACAAGCTTCAAAACAGCATTTCTTAATACAGTCAATAAGAAAGGTTGAATCAAAAACAGAGCCTGACATTAGAATTTAGAGAAAAATATAGAGGTTTAATAAAGAATAAAAAGCAATAACAATCTCATCAAAATACATAGCAATCACATGTCATGAAAGCTCTCAGTAATAGGAATAGTACAACATGATAGGCAAAATCAATAAAAGAATAAGAGCCCGATTTAGAGTTTGGTAGAAGGATTACTCCATCACAAACATGACGGATTTCCCATTGGCCTTTTTACAAGTGCTATAGGATGTAATGTACTTGAAATAAGGTGGATGGGACATCTATCATGTTTGAATAGTTTGTGGAGAAGTGTGGCTCAATGGTTAGAGCGGCAGACCCTGTTCCAGAGATCTGGCCCGGGACCAGGGTTCAATTCCCCGCCTTGGTGGGTCTTGGGCTCAAAATTCCATGGACCTGACAATTCTCGCCTCGGTGCCTATTCCAATCATGGAGTTCCACTCTGCAACTCTGGGCAATAGCTTGCTTAATCTCCACAACAGCCCCCACAACGCTGAGGATGCCTGGCCTCCACCTTGGGGGTGCCCAGGAGTGGACATCTCACAGGGAAAGCCAGGATGGGTTCCACAGTGGGATTCGTACAAGTGCCTTGAGACCCTTGTGGGTGAGTAGTGCGCTATACAAGTATCAATTTACATTTACAAACAGAGTAACGCATCCGCCAAACTCTAAATCAGGCCCTAAGTCTCAAAGTGCAGCAATATCTGTAAGGAATTGGACAGCATCCCTAGAGGCTCAGGCAAGGTCTCTCAAAATGTGCCTCACCTCGAGAAATGAGGACTTCGTATATAGTTTTCTTGCCAAGAATATTACAAAAACGGCAAAGTCAGCATAGTATAAATCACTGTTCTGACAGATCATATTTTTACATTTTAAAATGTGACATAACCCTATCACCTTTGCACTAACCCACTAAATGAACATTGATTGCCCTTCTAATCAAATGTTGTCCGAGGTGCTAGAACAAACTAGTTACATAATCAACATATAGCCATTGAGAATGAATCCAGTATAGTGTGCAGAACCTCAAAGATGTTCCAAAGGTTTCCTCAAGCGAGTTCTTCAAGAACAGTGTCATTCAAACATAAGCAATTCAAAGCTTGTTGTATGTAGAGTCAAGCGAGAAATATAAACACAGACTAAACTTTGTGATCCAGTATTGATTTTAATCCCTTAACTGTTGAGGCTTTTTTTCACCCCAGTGCTGAGCCCTTTTTTTTGTTATTTGGGATAGTTTGCACACAGGCCTCTATAACTTTTTTCCACAATAAGGTATCCACTCCAAATCTATGACCATATTTTCCAACATCCTGGGGATTCTAAAGGTACCTACAGTTTGTGGATTCTCCCGGAGGGGAGCGAGAAAATAGCCAAAATATAGCTACATTTTCGATTTTTAGAGAAAAATGGGAAAAAATGCTTTGGAAAAGGGCATCAATGAAATCTTCCCAGCTTTCAGAACCGTGCAGAGCTATATTGAAAAAATATTTTTTTTTACCACAGTTGTGGCATATTTCTAAGCAGTAGCTAATTTTCCCCCAAAAATATTTTCAACCTATTTCCAGTTTGTGGTAGAAACAGGCGTGAAACCCATGGGTGATCAGGAAAGCAATACATTTCTAGAATGTAGACAGAATTCTGAATTCAGCAAGGTGTGATTTGTGTAGATCCTAAATTGTTGAAATAAAAAAAAAATTGGAAAAATAGGTAGGAAAAAACACCAATTTCTGACAATGTTTACATCTTTAACATCTTCTCATAATTGCCGATTTTCAAAAGGAATACACTGGTACATTTGCTAGACTCATCTGATTGTGGGGCTATAACGTGTTTGTAGGTTCTCCAAGAGCCTCAGGGATCAAGTGACCTGCACCTTAAAATGTTTTTTCATTGTGTACCGAGTATAGATTAATTCATATGGTGAAATATAAAGAGTGAAAAATAGGTATGAAGGAAACCCATGTATTTCTGAAATTTACCTTAGATGCTAAGTTGGGGAGCTGTAGTTATTTGTACATCTCTGCATTGTTGGGTACCCATACTAGCATTAGTTATTTAGAGGGCATTTTGCAAAATGACTTTTTTCTTGCACACTGACTTTCATTACGAAGGCACACATGCAAAGAAATTCTATTGGTAATAACAAATGTTATACTATTCTGAAATGCCACATGTCTCTTGATAGAATTGGTACCCCACTTGTGTGGCTAGGCCTAGAACCTGCAACACAATAACCTCAAAAAGTGACCAGAAGGCTTCATCTTCATCTAGCAGACTCCATATTTTTTTCTTAAGTCGGTAGCTGCAGATGTTAGGCTCCAGCTCAGCCACCACCAATATTAACTACTAAAGTCAGGCATTTCTGAAAACTTGACACTTTGGAAAATCCAGGGTTGCACGACTTGTGTGGCTCTAACCATATAATTGTACCCAGAAGACCTTGCAAAACCTCAAAATTTGGCTAAAACACACATTTTCTTCATATTTCTGTAATGGAAAGCTCTGGAATCTGTGGGATGTCACACATTTCCTACCACCCAGCATTTTCACAAGTCTCCCGATAACAACGGTACCTGACTTGTGTGGGTGGGCCTCTCTCCCATGACAGGAAAGGGCCCAATATGCAGCATGAACACGTCACCGTTTTCCACTGATTACCAACCTTTTTTTCAAATTGGGTAGCTCTGGACTTTGGACCCTAGCTTAGCCAACACCTATGAAAACCTACCAAACACGAAAGTTTCTGAAAACTAAACACTTGGGAGAGTCTAGGGTGGCATGGCTTGTGTGGTTCTCATTAGGTAGTTTTAGCCAGAAACCCATGCAAACCTGAAACTTTGTCTAAAAACACACATTTTGCTCATTTCTGTAACGGAAAGTTCTGAAATATATGGGGAGCCACAAATTTCCTACCACCCATTGTACCCCAAAGTCTCTCAATAAAAATGATACCTCACTTGTGTGGGTTGACCTCGCCCTGCCACAGGAAAGAGCCCGAAATGCAACATGGACAGAAAACTGACTCTTTTTTTGGTATTTGGCAAACTGCGGATTTTAGGCCCTAAATTTGCCAGCACCTATGGACACCTAGCAAACCTGCACATTAAAAAAAAAAAATCTAGAGACCACGGAGAGTCCTGGGTGGCATGACGTATGTGACTCTCATCAGGAAATGTACCCAGAAGCCCTTGTAAACCTCAAACATTAACTAAAAAGACATATTTTTCTCACATTTCTGTGACAGACGTTCTGGAATATGCTGGTAGCCACAAATTTCCTACCACTCAGGGTTCCCCCAGGTCTCTCGATAAAAATGGTACCTTACGTGTGCAAGCAGGCCTAGCTCCTGTAACAGGAAAGGGCACAAAACACAACATGAACATGTCACCATTTTCCACTGAAAACCAACAATTATTTTGCAGTTTGGTTAGTTGGGGATTTTGGACCCTAAGGCACCTAAAGAAACCTACCAAAACTGCACATTTCTGAAAACTAGGCACTCGGAAAAGTACAGATAGGCATGACTTGTGTGGCTTTCACCAGGTGATTTTACAGGACGCCCTTTCAAACCTCAGACCTTGGCTAAAAACACACATTTTTCCATATTTCCCTGACAGAAACTTCTGGTAGCATTCCCCAATTCTCCTAATGAAAATGGTACTTTATTTGTGTGGGTGGGCCTAGCCACCATGACAGCATAGCACTTAAAACACAACATGGACACATCACTTTTTTCCAATAAAAACCAACCCTTCATTTTAGAAGCTTGATAGGTATCCCTGGGTGGCGGCACAGACACGGTCCAAAATCCACAGCTACCCACATTGTGGAAACAGGGTGGCCTTTAATGGAACAAGCTGATGAAAAGATGTTCCATTTCACGCCCTTTCCTATTCCATGTGCTAGGTCCACCCACAAAAATTGGGTTCGATTTTTATGTGAAGAGGTGGGAAAGCTGGGTAGTTGGCAAATTGTGGACCACAACAGATTCCAGAAATATTGTTCCCAAAATGTAAATAAAGGAGTGATCTTAGCCATTTACAATAACCTTTACGTTTTGAAGGGCATTGTGGGAAAGTGAGTGAGATCAATGCAGGTTATGCCAACCTGGACACGTCCAGGCCTTCAGTTCTCAAAACAATGAGTGGTCGTTGCTGAATTTTCTAAGTGAAAACACCACTTATACAGGTTGGTTTTGGCACCTCCAGAAGTGTTAGCTTCAAAGAACAGATACTAATTATAGTATCAGCATATTGAAACCAAGCCTACTGAAGGTGAGCCATACAGCCTCGACAAGGCACCAACCACTTTATTGGTCATCCACACACCATCCATGTACCACACTCAAGGCTTTCATACCGCCAGCCAAGGGTCCAATCCACCACACCAAAGTACTCACATCACCATACTACTGCCATTCAAGACCCCCCACTACATTCATGCCCCACAGGACAGAATCCCCAATCAAACTACCTCTCACCCACTCATCAACCAATTTGTATACAAACACACCAGAAGCAAACCTCTACACAAATATAGCCAAACATGCTGACAGTTGTTGTCTTAACAACATTCACAAATAAAAAAAGCTTGACTAAGTTTTTACTTCCTGTCAGGTATCGGCCTCCATCGACCTCTGAGCATTACCAAATAAGTGCAAAGTGAACATTTACTAGTGGCTCCCATGAGAGCCACACAAGGCTGATAAGGGCTTGTCTTTTATGCACCTTTAGTACACTGGCTGTGCATAATCCAACTCCTTCCAGCTTGTGCATGTAAGTTGGGGGTGTCTGAGGATGCATCGATTCATAGGACCTGATTTATAGGTTGGCGGTAAGCATTGTCCATTGCAACGGAGTATACTTACCACCAAGATAATAGGCTGCCTGGCGAATTTAAATGTGGACAGACCTTTGGTTAGATCACGGTGGAGACTACTCCATTTTTGCCTTTATTAAAACCCTCTGAAAAACGTGTGGACTAACGGGCGTTGGAGGCACACCTCTAATTCTACCCACTTAATTTAGATGGATTAAATTAGAGGGCAGTTTTCACTGCCCGTCATCACCAGGAAAACCCTGGCAGTAAGAGGCAGTAAAAACTGCAAAATGCTCTCCTTAACATTGGAGTGGACTCCGATGGCAAGGGGAGCATTTTCCTTTCCAAAATTAAAAATAAATCTGTTTGTTGGTGGAGCCCTGCATCAAACAGCAAAGAGCACTGACCATCACAGCTGTTCCTGGCAATGATTTAGGAAATTACCTGCTGCTTGGCGGTCAGTTCTAAATCTGGCGGCTGGTACCTCGGTCAGTGCAACACAGCTGGTGGAGAAATGGGCTGTCTGCCAGATTATAAATCTGGCCCTAGGTTCCTCAAACTGAGTGAGCATGTCTACTTTTGAAACTAAGGTAAATATGCTGGGGAAAACCATTGTACGTTCCCTAAAAGGCACCCCCTAAACTACTAAGTGCATATGGCGAAATTAACATCTACCACGTTCTGACGGAGGATGAACATGGCAAGCAGGCTACAAATTTGAACCATACATCTAGTGTTGGATGCAGAGTTCTGCGAAACATTATGTGTTATTTGTAAAGCGCGCTATTGTCAGGGAGGGTATCCTGCTGCTGACGCTGAAGCAGTCAGGGCAGATCCATGGGCTGACCTAGTTGAAGAGTCAAGTCTTCAGCCTTTTGCGGAATGCAAGAATTGTAAACATGACACAGATGTATGGGGGCAGATCATTCCAGGTTTTTGGCGCAAGGTGGGAGAAGGCATTACTACCTGTTCTGGTGCTGCCTATGCATGGGTTGTGTGCGACTAGGAGTCTGTCTGAGCAGAACTGCCTGAAAGGTTTCTGAAATCTGAGGCAATAGTTAAGGTATGCTGGGCCAGTGCTGTGTAAGGTTTGAAATGTGTATTTCAGGAATTTAAAGAGAGCTGTGCCTGGGGAAACAGGGAAGCTTTTGGAGTTGCAGTGTGCAAGCATTGTGGGAGGTTGAGGTGCAGCCTGGCTGCTGCATTCGGTATGGTTTTGGTTAGTTGAGTGAGGGAATAATTGAGTATCGGACTGAGTGCAGAGCCAATGGGTCTGAGTCCTTTGGTGAAGATGAAGGGACAGCATGTGTATCTCTACTACTTTGACTATCTGCCCTCTACCTACCCAATACTCATGCGAAAGCACATCTATCCTAAGCTTTTACAACTTGTTCATGTCTCTGTCGCATTCAAAGTTCTGACTAATCCAGAATACTTGCCAAATGAACCTTTACTAACACCTTCCATGACAGCTACCTGAAACTGAGAAAGACGTGTCTTTTATGCACCATTAGTGCGCTTGCTGTGCTTAATCCAACTCCTTCCAGTTTGTGGACGTTAGTTGGGGGGTGTACAAGGATGCTTTGAGGCCTTGATTTCTTTAACAGAGCGAGCATATATACCTTTGAAACTAGTGTAAACAGCCTGGGAAAACTGTCCTAATTTCCCTGAAGAGCACTTCAAAAACTACTAAAGGCTTTAGGTTTTGCTACTTAGGGTATTCTGTGACAATGTGGGCTATGTTCTGTTGACTGTTATATGCGGTGTGATGACTATAAGGAATTTGTCATACGGCAAACAGAAAATCCACATCGTTCTGACAGCATAACGCAAGTTGTCAAACTTAGGCCTGTCTGAGATGGGCCATAGGGACAGTAACAATGAGTCTTTCTTGCTGTTGCAGTAATGCAGTTGGCAAAGTGCTGATCCTGCAGCCTTGCTATGTCCTCTACATAAGATGAAGTGGGGGCTACTACTTCTTCAGCAGTAAGACTTTCAATGATGGTCAACTGAAAGTCATGGAAAGACATAAGTCTTCCTGTGGATGTTTGACAATAAACGCATTGCATGTTGCCAACTAGATCAGGTGTGTAAACATCTAGTTTTATCACTCGTGTTGTATGGCTGAAGTACCTGGTCTTATCCACGCCACACATGTTCGTGCTATAATCAGGTGGATTTGTGTACTTCGGCCAACTGACCCCAAACCGTGACTAGGGAAGTTCTCATGGATTGTAGTGAGTACGTACACATCCCTCCTATTGGAGAATTTGACTGCAAGTAGTTTTCCTCAACAGGTCGAATTCTGAACATCCTGTCATGTTCTGGATGATCCTGGGGGCAATGCTGGAGAATCATCATTTAAATACAGCACATTCTACAATAGCAGAAACTTATCTCTGCTCATGACCGGTGCAAAGCAGGGTGTTACCAAAACTGCAAATAGACCAGTAGGACTGTAGGCTTCGTTTTTACACCAGCCCCATTTTGAGCATAAGGCCCACAAATTTCTTCAACTCCCCAAGTAAAGTGGGAGTCCACTGGCATGCCCTAAAGTAAAGCCTAAGACTACCTCCATGCTCCAGCAGAAACTGTTTGTTTCCTTAAGGAAGTCAACATTCAAAAAGAGATGGCCGCAGTCCATAGGCAAAACATTTGCTGTATCAACTTTAAATCCAGCGTCTGCAGTGAATGGGGGAATTTGAGACTGCACCAAATTGTGGGACTATCAAAAGAGCAATCAGTCTGTGCTTGCCATCATACACGTCTATTCTCTGGGTTGGTGTACCCTGCTATTGTTTTTCCACTGCACAGATTGTGCTTGCGAAGGGACATCACAACTGCCATGACTATGTTCCTCAGAATCACTAGATGAGTCATCAGATGGGACTCTGCGGATTGAACAATCACTTCCAGATTCTGCTCCATTTTCGTCTCCCTCAGTCTCAGTATCTTGTAGTGTTTTAGAGCTGTCCTCCATGACTCGAGTTAGGGCCTAGGCAGCAGTCATCCACCAAGAAACCATCTCTTTTGACTGTCTAAAACCTGTCCAAAAGCTTCCTTTTAAAATACTGTCCTAATGAGAAGATAGTACTATGGTTCTAAATTAGTTGATGGTTGTGTTCAAGGGTGAGATGTGTGTGTGACAAAGCAAAAAAGCTTTGAGATTATCTTTGGCAAATAACAGCTGCAAAGAAAGAGCAGTCTATTCGTTCTCCTCGCTGCGCAATCTGACGTTTGGATTTGATAGTTTGATGGCGAGCTGGGCGGCCCTCTCTACAAAGGTCTTGTGGTTTCTGGATGAAACATTGTGGGTGATCTCAGCACAGAAGGACTTGTTACTCATCATTAGCACCTCCAGCTCCTTCACATTGTGTACCAGAAACTTTCAGAATCCTGAGGGTAACATGTGCTTGGTCCTTTTATCACTACCATAACCAATATTGGGCATCAGAATCTGGCCCTTAAACCTCCTGCGCACTCTGTTATCAATACCTATTGGTTTGCGCCAGTTACTATTAATCTTGACATAACGATCAGCCTGGTGATGAATGAACTTCTTGGTTCTTTTCTTAAGCATCGTCGGTTAGGGCAGCCATGATTGCGGCTCAAAAATGTCCGCCTGCTCGGAAGAGATGCCAAAGGAAGAGCTTATCAATCACTGGGTGTGTGTATCTGTCAGATGAGTGTGGCAGTAAAAAAGCACTTAGTTTATCAATGTAGCTGCAGCTTCTCCTAAGACACTAAAATAGACAAAATACAAAGTATTGCAACAAATCCAATAGCACACAATACTTCAAAGCACAGGGGTAAGTCCATTCTAGCCACTGTTCATTTATTATGGCACTGACATGCAGCAGAGGCAATTTTAGCTGGGAGACAACTAAAAAAACAGATTTGAGTCATACAGGGCCAAAAACTAGACCCAGGCACGACTATAAGTGACCACCATTAGAAAACCAGATAGCTAAAGAACCATTTGCAAAGACAAAAGTCTCGCAGCAATTGCCAGTCTATTTGTCAATGCTTATTTTGTCAAGAATTATACAAAACTTTATGGATGGAGGAGCTGCTGGGCCATATCCAGAGAATAGCCAGTCTAAAAATAAATACTGGGGGCGTGGCCAAGATGGCAAGCGGGTAAGACGTGTTTCGCTTGTCTCCCCGCTCCCAGATGCCCAATCCGGCCCAAATCTGAGCAGCATCCCCTTACAACAGCGCATCAACGGGGGAGAATACCGCCTGGACTCGCCCACAACAGTAAGCAGGTGCAAATCGAGGCAGGGGCCCGACTAGCGCAACGAGGGAGTCCCAAGGAGTGGAGCGGCCGGAAACAGAACAGAAAATGGCAGCCGGTCTGCCACGGGCCTACTGAGAATGTTTTGAGCTCCTATTCAAGCCAGAGACACACCGCAGAGCAACAAAGCCTACCAGCGGCTGGATGGGGCCGGAGAGGTGCCGGTGAGTGAGTACGGGGGCCACCTCGAATGTCACGAATAGTCGGAATGCAGGCAGACAGCTAACCACCTGAGGCAGTGAGGCACACGGCGGGTGAGCCACGCCAGCAGCGGCATCCGGAGCAATTCAGGAGGGCCCGGGCAGTGAAAGGAGAGCCTTTAGGGATATGTGGACGTCAGGGTATCCAAGCGGCAGAATCCCCCTCCCAGATTGAAGCAGCCAGAGATATCGACTGGCAAAGAAAGCGGAAGAGGGCCTGATGGAGCCGAGTGCCCGCAGCAGAGAGAGGGCCCAGGGGAGCGTGGGGTAATCGTCTGCGAGCGCTTAGGAGGGCACCCAAGGCAGAGCGAATTCGGTGCAGTCGCAGGCTGCGATATAAACACTCACCCCCCAAGGGCCTACCACAAGGAATCCAGGGCGGCAAGCAAGGCAGGAGGACCCGAGCAGTAAAGGGAGAGCCTGCAAGGGTACGGGAATGCCAGGGAGCCGAGCAGCAGTATCCCCCTCCCAAGACCGAGGCAGCCAGAGATATCGACTGGCAAAGAAAGCAAAAGAGGGCCTGGTGGAGGTAAGGGCCCGCAGCAGAGTGAGGACCCATGAGAGAATGGAGGTAAACAGCAGCAAGCGCTCAGGAGGGCACTTTTAAGGCAGAGGGTAATCGAAACACAGTCGCAGGCTGCGTGGTAATCACTCATCCCCCAAGGGCCCAACGCCAGGAACTCAGCGCTGCAAGCACGGCCAACCTGGAGCGAGAGGAACGGTACCCCAAGCACAGGCCCTAAGGCGGGAGGCCCAATAACTTTTAGAGGGCAGGGTGCAAAGAGAGAATTAAGAAGGTACACCGTGAATACAGGAAGCCTCCTGTAGGGGGTAAAGGGAGACGGAGGAATACTGAAGTGGATGGTTCGGCGCACAAGGGCCAACGGCAGGCACACGCAAAGGACCGGCGCTCAGAGAGAAGGGCAGGGGCCATCAGGGTGAAAACGGGCCCTGGAAAACTTACCAAGGAGCCCCACAGAGAAGGAGGAAGTGGCGCAGCAACAACCCAACAGCAGGAAGGTGCAGAGCAGTACATGGCTGCAAGGGGGTGCAGACGGGCTGCAGGGCCTTCAGAGGCGACGAGCGGGCCGGATCCTCCCTTTGATATCCAGCGGCAGCCGAACACATGGATTGTTGAGAGGACCCGGCACGCACCAGGAGGAACGACTGAGAGAGCCCCCGGCGGACCGGCAGAGACTATCAAGGGACCAGGACTCTGATCACGGGCCCACGACTAACTAGAGTCACCGGGGAAATCGAGCAGAGGGCGGATACCCCGGAAGATAGATTTCACCTGGAGACAAGAGTCATACACTGACGCAACAGAGAGAAGCGGCCTGTAGAGGCAGAGAGAGCCGGGTCGACCATGTCTACGGTGAGGGGCAAGAAGGACAGAAATCTTAAGGAAATGCTGACCAAGCTTCCTGGGAGGGGCAGCGGGATGGGAGACTTTCCCCCACTGCACAGGCAGGACAAGACACAGACTCTCATGAGGCCCCGGTCATGCGTGCTTTTTTGGAGACGCTCTTCAGCACACTGAGGGAAGACTTTCAGGCGCTGAATTGAGAAATTGCAAGGGAAATGAAAGAGGTGAGACGAGACATCGATGCAGTGGGCGAACAAGTGGCCTCCATTGAAGATCAAGAACAAGCAAGGGAGGAGGAAGTAGAGCAACTGCAGCAAGAGATTCTCTGACTCAAAGAGCAGCAGATCAACCTCCAAGCGCACTCAGAAAATTTAGAAATCTCTGAGTGCAATTCACGGGGTTTATGTTTTGGGACAGTTAATTCTTTCTTTCAGTTCTTTTGTCTCTCTATTGGACCCTATATAATCTTTGTCTCTGTGAGTGGGCAACCGATGATGATATACGTGGGCATACTGGTGAGAACCTGCTGGTAGTCTCCCTGGTGTTGCATACGTGAGGTGCCCTCTCACTCGTTCACTTATTTTTCAGTAAGTGCCTTTCACTCACATGCTGTGGGGTAGGATCTGTATAGCTTTGCAGATTGACTGATAGCCGTTCTCCTTTTAAGACAATTGATTTGAGAGTTCTGGGACTGCATTATATTGGACAGGGTGCCAGAGAGTGGGTAGAGATAGGTCTCCCCACGCCAGAAGCAGGTCCTAAGAGTGAAAATGTATCGACTTTCTGACAACCAGGCCTTTAGTGTATTGATGATTTGTGAGAGGAGGGTGGCCTGGTGTGTTCCCTCTAAAGCTCCTTATTGTGAAGAGGATATCTTGGTACTACGCCAGCACAGAAACACCAAAGTAGCCTAAAACAGCCAAGTGTTCGGGAGTTTTTGAAATTTGGCAAATTTGGAGCAGCAACGGACGTGATACGGAAGCAAGTTACAAGTCGGTAATTAGGCAAACCTTTAGGATCTGCTTTAAAAAAATATATATATTGGAGAGACCAAGTCGGCCTTCCAGGTGAGTTGTATTTTTGCAGTAGCTAAGGATAAGTTAAATAGAGAGAGGATGGTGGGTGCTACTCGTGAAGTGCAATCAGCGATGACCCTACAGGTGAACCAGATTTTGCTCTAGCAAGCCAATTAAAAATATATATAACATATATATTTTTGATTTTATTTTTTAAATGTGTTAATTCACTAGTATAAAAAGCACAAAATATATATATATGTAACCCTCATCTCCCCACATCTTGCTGATCACGGTAGTAATCAGTGAATTCCCTGGTTAGTGGGAATGGGTTTAATTTGTATATGAAACTTGCAGTGTCATGCTGCGGTGTATGTACATGATGGGAGGTTTAAAAGACGTGTATTGAATACGTGTAAGCTCACGGTGCTGAGGAGGAAGTCAGTCTTGACCTCTTGGTTATCGGTGTTTCCCGTTGGGTGGGAGGGATAACTATGGTAGTAATAAGCCTCGTGGTCCAGCAACACGGCACATATGCCTTGCTGGGAGGCTCATGCATCTCCTTTATTGTGTCTCACGGTTCCCTGGTTAGTGGGTATATATCAACACGTGTGTGGTACAGTCCCTTTTCTCCTGTGGCAACAGTTTTCCAGAAGTTGTGTCTAAAAACTGCTGTAACCTGTCTGAATTCTATACCCCATCTCCCAACTATTGTGTGCACATTAACATGAAAAATATTTTAAATAAAACAAAATAGTCGTGCAAAAGGTCTTATCTGTGGACATGGTCGAAGCTGAATGGTGTCACGAAGAAAAGGTTAGGCATCCCTCTGTCACAGGCACGAGACATGGTCCCTTCCTTTCCTCCTGCAAAAGATGTAGAGAAGAGAGAAAAGAGTGAAGAACATGTCTGTGATGATAAACATCATTAGTGCAACAATGGAACGACTGAAATACATTTCATATTAGTGTAAGTTCAGAAATAGTCTAGATCTTGTCACACAAGTCACTTGCTGTCTGTCATGAGTTGTGCCAGTATCTAATTTTCTTGAAGATGTATGGCCATTTCCTCATCAAGGTTGTGTCCATTGGGGTAGCGTGTGACCATCCCGATAATGTGCCTTGATTCTCATTGTGTGAGCCTAAGGGTGCGGTTGCCACTTCTTTTGTTACCTGTTACCTGTTCAATCGCATAGTATGATAATTTGGCACTGTCTGAGAAATGATGTGAATCAAAAGGTCATGCAATGGAGTACTGCTTGTCCCTGTTAGTGATTGCCCTCATATGCTCTAAGATTCTCTTTCTTGCCATGTGGGTAGTACTCCCTACATATCTTAGCCTGCAGGGACATTCCAATACATATACCAGAAAAGTATTACAACATGTCAGGAATTGTTTGATACTTATCATATTGTTGGTGCTGGTATTCCAGAATTCTTTCCTAAAACGGCTGTTGCTGCACGCCTTGCAGTGGCCACATGGAAGAAAGCCCTGCAAATCTATACCTCTGGTGGTGGAAGTATCTTTCAGGTCACTATGTACTAAGAGATCCCTGAGGTTGCGGCTCCTCCTGTATGTGATAATGGGTCGGGTGGCTATGGTATTGCCAATGACAGGATCACCTTTCAGGATATCCCATTTCTGCACGATGGTCTTGTGTATATGTTTGGCATTCCTGTTGTATGTGAGGATAATGCGTGTCTCTGTATTGTCAATGTCATCTTAGGTTGTCTTGGAGGTGTCCCCAGGTATGGTATCTCTCTCTAATCTCTCTGTTCTGTCTACAGCCCTCTTGAGCACCCAAGATGGGTAGCCCCTTTCGCAAAATCTTTTCATCATGATGGATTGTTCTCTCATGTACCCTCCTCAGAGCTGCAGTTTCTTTTGGCCCTAAGAATTTCCCTATAGGGAATGTGCCATTTGATGTTATCTGGGTGGCTGCTCATGGCATGCAATAAGGTGTTCCCTGCTGTGCATTTCCTGAAAAGAGTAGTTTGTATCTTGTTGGACCTTACCTGTACTTTGGTGTCTAGGTACTCTACCTCATTACCACTGAAGGTACTCGTGAGTCAGAGTTTTCTAGTGTTGCTATTCAGTTTGTCTACAAACCTCTGCGCTTCTTGTTCGCTGCCGTGCCAAACCACTAACAGGTCGTCTATGTACCTTACCCATAAGATAACCTTAGTAAAATCAGAATTGAGATTGGTATCTTGCCTTATGTCTTCCTCCCATGCCCCCATGAACAGGTTCGTGAAACTCGGAGCAAAGCATGTGCCCATCGCGGTTCCGTGGGTCTGCTTGTAAATCTCATCATTAAACATGAAAAAGTTGTTTGATAAGCAAAATCTGATCATGTCTAATATCATCTGTGTGTGTTCCCAGTATCTGATGTGTTTGCATTTGAGGAATCGAGCACAGGCCTCTATTCCCTGCTCATGGTCAATCACTGTGTACAGTTAGTTTACGTCCATGGTTATCAATAAGTATTCAGCCTGCCATGTTAGACTTTTGATTTTGTTGAGAAAGTCTTTGGTGTCTTGTATGTACAAGGGTAGTGTGTTCACAAACTCCCTTAAGAAGTGATCAACGTAGCGTGATACATTCTCTGTGACACTGCCCCTAGATGAAACTATGGGTCTCCCTGGAGGGTTGTTCCTGTCTTTATGGATTTTGGGCAGGAGGTAAAGAACTGGAAGGACCGGGTAGTCTTTTTTGAGAAAGCAGTATTCTTCCCACTCAATAAGTCCCTTGTCCTTCCAGTCTCCCATTTTCTCCCAGATGCAGGTGATGCTGTTATTATACTCTGTCTTGGTAGTGGTGGTATAGGTTTCTGTGTCGTGTCGTTGTCGCAGGGCTTCCTCAATGTACATGTCTCTGGTGAGAATCACGATATTACCCCCTTCATCTATGGGCCTGATGATAATGCTGTTGTCCTCTGCCAATACTTGCATACCCTTCCTCTGTACTAACGTTAAATTATGTTTAAAATTCTTCATTTTCTTTGGCAAATTCTTTTGTCTATAGCTGAGTAGTTCTCTGCCAACCAGTTCTTGGAAGGTGTCTATATTGTCATGGTTCATGGTTGGTAAAAATGTCGATTTGGGTTTGAAACTGGTGCATGCCGCTTTATTGTGTCTAATTTCTAATCCATCTAGAATGTTGTGAACCTCCAAGTTGGTGCATGCCCCTTCTGGGTCTTCTTGTAGCTCGTGCAATGCCACTTGAGTTTCAATGTCACCTATAGTCAATTCCTCATCATGACCAGTGCGTTCTACAGAATGATATTCTTTACATATGGTGGGTTTCAGTTTATGCCACTTCTTCAATTTCAGTTTTCTACAGAGTTTAAAAATGTCTATCCTGCTATCTCCATAGTTCATCGATACTGCGGGGCAGAACGACAGACCTAAGCATAATGTTCTTTTGTCTTTGGTGCTTATGGGAATATATATAGCCAAATAATATAAAATATAAAAAAAAAAAAAAAATAATACTATAAAATATATTTACCAATACTAAGAAAATTATTTGAGTCTGGGAGTATTAGCTTTACTTTTTCTACTCCAGTCTATGCAGCAGTAGGGTAAGTGTTGGACTTCAAAGGGGCTACATTTGCTATTCCCACTTCAGTCTAATGAACAGTAGAGAAAAGAGCTAAACTTCGGAGGGTTAGATTTGCTATTCCTACCCCAGTCAGCACAACAGTAGGAAAAGTGTTGGACTTGAGAGTGGTTACATTTACTGTTCTTACTCCAGTCAGCACAACAGTAGGTAAAGTGTTGCATGTTGGATGGGTTACATTTTTTATTCCCACTCCAATCAGTGTAGGTAAAGTGTTGGACTACGGAGGGATTCGATTTATTAGCCCTACTACAAATAGTGCAACAGTAGGGAAAGTGTTGGACTTCAAAGGGGTTACATTTACTATTCCTATTCCAGTTAGCACAACAGTATGGTAAGTGTTGGACTGTGGAGAGACTAGATTTACTATTACTACTCCAGCCAGCACAACAGTAGGGAAAGTGTTGTACTTGGAAGGGGTGGCATTTACTATTCCAACTCAAAACAATGCAAAAGTTGGTAAAGTGTTGGGTTTTGGAGGGTTAGATTTACTTTTCCTACTCCAGTCTAAGCAACATTAGAGAAAGTACTTTACTTCAAATGCATGACATACATGAATTGATGTAGAAAAAATATTAAACTCTTAATCTAAACATTATTATATAACATTAAAAAATATACATATATATGTATTTAAAAAATAAAAGCACTTAAATATAGAATTAAAAAAGAAAGAAAAAAATACATTACATGTAATAAATTAAAACTTCCCTAACTACCAAAAAGGAACTTAAAATCATTGGTAATAAATTTAATTTCAATTAATACATAAAAACGATTCAAATAACAAATATCTGAGCTCAAACAAACTTTCGCAGACACCATCAAATACATTTAAAAAGGGTAAAAAAAGTATACATTGTTAAACATTAGACTTAATTAATGACCATTTGATAAATTACATATGAGTATAAATTATTAGTAAAATAATAATATTTTCTTCCCAATCAATTAATCTAAAAAACTTATAACACAACATGTAAAAATACATGTGTGATACAAAAATAAATACTAAAATCCATAGAAAAATAAACAGTAGAACTATCACACAATTATTAATAACTTGATTATTAGACATATTTAATAATCAAATAACAAATAAAGTAAAAACACACATTAAATTAAATTACATATAATTTTATTTGATTTCTCACTCTGTACCCCTACTAAACCAACAGCGCACACCCTAAACATAACTAAAAATAAATCAGTATTAAACAAGGTACATAATTCATTTTCAATTAATAATTAACAATTAATAAATAATTTCAAATTAATTATTACTTAATTATCTTCTCACCTTATACCGGTATAAACCTAGCAGCCCACACCTAATATAGAACCAGAAACAATCAGTATTAAACAATTTATATAATTAAAAATCAATGAAATAAGTAATTAACAATTAAGAATTAATTGGTAATTAATAATCAATTAGCTTCCCACCCTATACCCATACAGATCCAGAAGATTGCACCTAACTTTAAATAAAATAAATCACTATTAAACAATTTACATAATTAGTAATCAATTGAATAAAAGAATACATATTTGTAAATTAAGTATTACTAAATTACCTTCCCATCCTTTATTACTACAAACCGAGCAGCCCGCATGTAAAATATAATCAAAATAAATTCGTATTAAACAATTTACATACTTAAAAATCAATCTAATAATTAACAATTAAGAATTGAGTGGTAATTATTACTCAATTACTTCCCACCCAAACCCCTACAAACCAAGCAGCCCACACCTGAAATTAAAAAAAGAAAAATTAGTAACAAAGAATTATACATATTTAATGAGCAATTAAATGATTAACAATTAATAAATAACAGAAAATTCATTATTACCTAATTACCTTCCCAACTTAAACTACTCCAAACCCAGCACACATGCCTAAAATATAACTAAAATAAATCAGTATTAAAGAATTTTACAGAGTTCATAATCAATTAAATAATTAACAATCAATACTTAATTGTTAATTAACTATAACTTAATTAAATTTCCAACCTATGCCCCTACAAACCCAGCAGCCCACACCTCAACTATAACTAAAATGAATCAGTATTAAACAAGGTATATAATTAATAATCATTGACATAATAATTAACAATAATTAATTGTTAATTATTACTTAATTATCCACCCACCCTATACCCCTACAAATGCGGCACCCCGTATGACATGATAAATTACTATTAACAATGAAATAAATGAATTAAAATTACAAGCTATATTTAAAAAAATAATAACCATTATAAGCACCATAGTAACACATCCAATAATATATTAACTAAAACACATTAAAATTATATCGAAATAACAATATTCTTAAAATCAATATTACTTACCCAAAAAGACAATGTTCCTGACAACAATATTTTTATGTCTCAATATTTTTAAATCACAAAATCTTTTCCAATATTCCTGTCTCCCGATATTTTTAACTCAATAATTTATCTAAATACCAGGGACTTCTAATGTTATAGAAAAAAAACACTCCAAATCAGATACAAACATTGCTTTCGGGCAACATTTTAAGCCCACTTAAAACCCAGAGCGAGGCACTGAGTCCCAGTGGCAACAGTGCAGGATGAGTATTGAATATAAATATCACGGGATAAATATCATAGATTGAACACAGTCACTGGGCTTAGGGACTGTGCACACCTCACTGCCTGATAGAGTATGACTTCTAGTGAGTATCCGCTCACCTTATCACATGTGTCAGTAGTGGGTGGTTTGGGTTTTAATTCTGATTGTACAGTGTGTTCTTCAAATGCTGGGTATGTAATAGAAGAATGCATGTTTTCATACATTATCTCCTGATTAGTGAAGCCATTTTCCAGGAATCTAATTGGTCCAGCAATCTATCTGTTAAATGATACTACAACCTACATTTTGTGTCCTCTAGAACACTCAATAAAGACATTAATTATTCTAAAACAGAGTTCTGCCCCTTCCTGACCTACCACAGGTGGATAGAAAGTGAGAACTTCGAGTCACAAATCTTGCAGACAGAAGAGCCATATTATGTCTTCATGTAAAATTAATTTTCTTTTTACAGAATACCTTTCCAATCAAACAATGTTTACTCCATTTATTGTTTGCAGTCAATTACAGTTGACAAGCTATAGCTTAATCTCAAACATAACAGAGGCGATCAAATCTGAATTAGACACATCTTTTACTTAGAGCAACTCAGAGACAAATTGTTGGAATTGATCTCCATATCCGATGTAACTTATTTATCTGGTTATATCTTGAACAGAATATATTTGCTAGTACATCATCCATCAATGTATTGAGAGCTCACAGGTGCATGATTTACAATCTCTCATTTGATGGATCTTTTTAAGTTGATTGAGACTCAGTAATTGAAGGCTAGTAGTCTTATTGGCAATTAATAATCAGACAAGTATATATGCATATCAAAAGAATATTAAAAAGATACAGAATTACAGCTGGCAAACTGAAATATTGCAATAGGTTGAGTCTCAGTAGAATAAGATATGAAATAATCACAGCCACAGCAATACAAAAACTGAGAAATAAGAATAGGTGTTTCTTAAAGAGACTCTGATTCTCTCTCCTAAACATGAATAGGTTCTAAAGTCAGCTAATCTAGGATCTACATTTAGAATAAGGATGGTTCATAGACTAGGGTCTCAAGGAAATTCAGAAGTGCAAGAAGGTGTCAGCATAGTAAAAACTCTATTAGAAGTCTTCCAGAATTAAAATAAGTATTTAGCATGAAGCTTCATACTTTCAAGAGTAAAAGAAGCAGAGAAGTGTGTTCCAGGGGCGGTTTCTCCATTAGGGCTGTGGGTCTGCGCCCCTCTGAAAATTCCTACACATTTACATTAAAAAATATAAAATAGATCTATTTATTCAGAAATACGATCGTATTTCTACATAAATTGATGTATTTAAGTCTGGGTTGTCTGTTTCAGGCTGCCTACGCAGCCTTGCTCTGAAGCAGGAGACGGAAGACAGGCAGTAAATCAACTTTCTTAATGTGACGCACGATGCAGAGCTTTCTGTTTTAAAGCCCTTCATTGCCATTGGGGTCTCCGGCTGTATGCATACTGTAGGCCAGTGACGTAATAAGCGTCATGGTTTCAGGCGTAGGAGACTTCATCACTGTGTGATTTCAGACGTCCGTCATTCAAAGACGTAGATCCCACCCTTTCGTCATACATGAGTGTAGATGCAAGCATTTCTAATCCGGTGCCTTGTTCTCTGCAATGGTAAATGTTTACAAGCTAATGCTGTGTTCGTTATATTGTGGCAAGACCCCTCTTCACTCTAACCTCTCCTACTGTGACACCCCAGGCCCTCGCTGCACATTGCTCGCTCCTTTAGAAGTGGAACTGCGGCACTGGCTCCCTTGTGAAATGGATCCAAATAAGGAGCAGGGTTTGCGCTTCCTCCCTTGCAAAATGGGTCCAAATATCGTAGTCAGGCCCAAAGCGTGAGATATGTGCTTACTGTGTAACATGTGCCTACAGTGGCCAGTTCTCTGATGTATGGCATTAAAACTAGCCCTGTGTACATGCCCCTAAGTTAACACTGACGCTAAAATCATGGATTGACTTACAAACAATGAACATTAAAAATGTCGAGGGAATACATTTCAGCGATTTAGTTTCTTTCTTATTTTACATGCTTTACTTACTCTTGCATTCCCCACGAGTTAGCTAGTTTCTAATGTTGTTGTTTATCTGTATTTTTTTCTGTGCATACTTTGAAGCTTGAGCCATGCCAGGTGTTTGTGGTGTTTATGAGGGGTTTTGATTGAGAGCTTGGGCATTAAGGCTAGAGCCAAACAAAGTGCCTGTCAGTGGGTTGACCTCTCTGCAGAGCACACTGACCAATGTTTGTGTATTCCGTTTGCAACTGAAATTCTGTGGATATGTGTGTGAAGGGGGTACACTGATGTCAAAATATTTGCAAGGCAAAAGTAAGAGAAATTAAGGTGCTTAAATTTGAGGGAGTGCAGTGCATGTTGAGGGTGGTGAAGTGACAGAGATGTGAGCAAGGCTATTCGGGGAAGAGTGAAAAGAGGATGCTGAAGAGGAAAGAGAGGGGGTTGAAGATGTGCAGATGGACAAGAGGATACAGACCTAACATAAAGCACACATAATTGAAGGCCAAAACTCCTCCCACAGGCCCCAATGCTATTTAATTCACAGACTCCCTATTTCAGAATTTAAACATTTCCAATGTTAATTATTTATAACAAATCATTGTTGTTACTCGTTTATCTTAAACAGCTAACACCCAGTGACAAAGCCAATCATACTGATAGAGAGAAACCAAAATACTGGTCTGATGGCACACTATGAGAATCACAGAAATGCATTTGGCATGTTCCTTTGTAGACAGCAACCACTTTTTTAATCTCACTTAAAGACCTGTCTGCACATATTTCTATATAACTGGTTAGTCTGGTTAGAGCATATTTTTCCAAAGTTAATGCTGCATGCAGTGTAAGACACAGGGCAAGCATACATTTCAAAGGGCTAAAGTTGTCATGCAGAACAATTTACACATTATAGTAAATGTTGAACAAATTAATGCAAGAAGATATGGGGCAGTTTTTAATGTGATTAATATTTCAAGACTATACGTTCCCACTGCTTAATAAGGTTTGCGTTATCGCTACATTCATTTGCTTTAAAATGCACCATTTGACAATCTTTTTTAATTTCTTCCTCAGGAGAGGGACTTCCCCTGGAATCCAGGTTTGTCCACAGAACTTGTTCACATCGCTTGCTATATAAAAATCTTGCCCAACATTTACGCTTCACCACTTTCAAATGTCACCAGACGCCACTGGTTTGTACCTCTCAAAGTCTAAGGGAATCTGCTCTAACTGCAAACAGTGTGAACACTAATTAAAACCAATATAACTTCAATAACAATCATATCTCTCTACATAACACTTCTTGTGGTATCTGTTTGCAACATCATTTGCATTTCCCACTCCACAGAACTTGGAAAATCACTGCAAACATGAACATTCTCCGTTCCTGACACGCAATGAATAGGAGGCTTCATCTGCTCATTAGGTCTTCACGTTTCTTGCCAAGATGTCTCTTCTCAGGCCTTACTATCAGAAACTAGTGCAGTCAACAATGCTCCTTTCTCTAGGTTTCATGAGAACGCACCCGCGAAAGAAAATAACAAACTGGCATAGCAAAGCAAAATACATTTCAGTTAAGGTCTGTAGTCAGACTAGCTTTAACTAAATATATAACGTGCATTTTGAATACATGGTTATACTTGTGCACATGTAACTCAAGAACGAATGGAAACAGGAGTAAAAGCATACAATTACACTTTCAAATATGACTTTCAGAATGTATGCAAATGTGACTCAAAGAATAAATGCAAACGTGAATACAGAATACGTCTACATGTTAAACTGAACATTAGTGCACTTGTTTATAAAACTCTAGTTTCTAAAGTAAATACATTTCAATAATGCGTTTAAATGATCACACATGTTAATAAAGTTTTGGGACAACGTAACTATATTGTCACATGTAGGTACTTAAGTGCATTCTATGACGTGTCATGGTGCATTCTAAATTGTGCTACTCCAGTATCAATGAAGTAGTGGTGTTTTTCCTAACTCCCAATGACTCTGTCAAGCAACCAATGAACTTATAACTATAACATTCCTTTGACTCTCCTGTAGATCCTGGTCTCAACAATAAATTCTCAATATAAAACGATAATAGCATAATGAAGGGAGGATGCAAATTCCACGTAGCATTTTAATTTCAAATAACTATAATATCATATTTCTTTACTTCAACATAACAGAGAGGGCCTGCTACATATCCCACAATGTCTAAACAACTTGCTACAAGTTCTTTGATATTCTGCACAATCTGATGATCAAGGTTATGGTAATTTCTGTATTAATGTTCGGTATGACGCATTAGCTCATACAATGTACTAAAAATCTGTTCTCTAGATCAATGCAAATTGTAGATAACCTAAACATCCAACAACATATAGAAACTATTACACAGAGCAAAGGGTCTTTGCTTGATCCAGTTATAAGTGGTGGTTTAGACAAACAAAATTGCTCTGGTACTAACATTCCATGGCATCTTTTAACCTCCCATTCATTAATTGAATATCATCAATCAGGTTCATGAAAATAGTTTGGACCAGTTCATTTTAATCATGCACTGCTGACTTGACTGTGAAATAATCCGATATTATTATGGAAGTCTCTGTCTTGAGCTCAGGCTTGCCAATGGGGGAAACCCCATACAGCAACATATTAAGGGGCATATCAACAAGCAGGCGATAAAAAATTATCGCCGCTTTCAGCCGAAAAGCGGCGATAATTTTATCGCTATATTAGCAAGGTCACGCTAACGCGTGAAACCTTGCTTTAGCGTAGGGATTTCTAACGCCCAGCTTTGCATCTCTAATGAGATGCAAAGTGGGCGTTCCTGACCTGACATGATAGGAGAAATGTCGCTAAGCGACATTTATCCTATCATCAAGCCCTACGCTATGAAGCATAGCGTCAGGAAAACACCTGTTATCGCTACTTTCCTAACACCTGCTTCAGGACTGACTTAGCCATGATATCCCATGGAAGGTGGATATCATGGCTAAGTTTGTGAGTCCCTCTCAACTAGCTAACGTGAGATTATCGCTGGGTTTCCAGCGATAATCTCACGTTAGCCAGTTAGCGCTAGGATTTTTATCGCTGATGAGATAAGCGTTGCTAATAGCACGCTATATCAGCGATAAAAATCGGCGCTAGCCGGCGATAATTATCCGAGCGCTAAGTGTGCTCAGCGATAATTATCGCCAGTTGTTGTTGATATGCCCCTAAGTACTTTGATCTTCTCAACATTTTGCAGCCTGGGTGTGCCCGGTAGTAGCACAAAGGCTGCCATAATAGACATTAGTGACAGACTGCTCTGCACACGACAAAGATCACTCATCAGTACCCCTACTATTAAATCTCTTGGCTGGTTTTGTAACTCTTGGCTATGAAATAATTGCAACAAATCTATAGTGGACTGTAGGAGTACAAGGGATAGCTGAAATGTGAACCCAATTTTGGCTGGGTTCGAGAGTCCAACAGTTGAAAATTAGAAAACACCTACCCAATTCTTTACTCATGGAATCATTACTCTGTTTGGCTCCCTCTCACTTCTTTCAGATATATGCAGCCACTAGGTGTGTCACCAGGGGTCATCACGTATCATAAATTAGATATTCATATGGTAAAGAAAATCGACTAAAAAATATTATAAAACCGATGTAAGTGAAGTGGATATTACACATCCCCAAGTAGATCGCTGCATGCACCACCCATAAATCATCTAGATTAACAAGTCTATTTATAACTATTTGTGTCTTATGCTGATTGAGCGAATACCCAGATATTCTCTTAAAAGCCAAGGCTTCCTTTTCAATTTTCACCAATGCTTCACGGGGATCAGGTGTTACTACTACTAAATCATCAGCATAGCCCAATATTTTAGTGTCACGCCCTCGAAAGCAAATAGATTTAATTCTCAGGTTAGACTCAAGTTTCCAAATCAGGGGATCAATATAACATGCAAATAGTAATGGAGAACAGGGGCAACTCTGTCTTGTCCCCCTGCTGATCCAAAGCTGTTCCATTTGACCCCCTGTCAGTTGTAACCGGGCTGTGGGTGCCTTACAAATTACTCGTATAGCATCAATAAAACCCCTTCCCACACCAAACCGCTCAAGAACAACCCACAGATAACCCCAGGAGACTCTATTGAACGCTCTTTCGGCATCCAGCAAGATTAGTGCCATAGGGTCGCCTGAGATTGATGCAGCATCAGATACTGTAATGGTTCTCCTAATATGGTCAGTGATACCTATTCCTGGGGTAAAACCGTGATGTCTCAGGGAGATCACCTTCCCTATAATTGGACTCAGCTGATTAGCTAATACCTTCAAGAATATTTTAGCATCACTATTCATAAGTGTTATGGGCCTATAAAACTTTAGGTCAGTTGGCGGTTTATCCTTTTTTAAAAAAGACAACAATGCTGGCCCTAGCCCATGACTCTGGGGTAGGTTCCTCCTTTGGGGTAGGTTCCTCCTTTTGAACCTGACATTATGTATTAACAAGATCAGGCCCTAAACTTGTAATAAAGATTTTATAAAATTCTAACGGGAGCCGATCAATTCGCAGAGCTTTTCCAGGGGAGAAGATCCCAGAGTGCCCTGTAAACTTCTTCCTCTGAAAATGAAGCATCTAGGGACTCCAGATCGTCTTAGGAGGATTTCTCAATTTGAATAGAGTCCAAATAGGCCCTTATCTGTTTTTTTCTTCAAAGACCATCTTCTCGCTATATAATTTCTCATAAAATTTTCAAAATTCAGCCAGAACGCCAGCTGAACCAGTAGCTAAGTCTCATTATCATTTTCATCTCAACAATCTTCCCGCTGACTGTTTTCTGTCTTGTCCGAACCGCCAGGAAGTGCCCCACCCTCTCATTATACTCATGGCATGCCTGCCGCCATGCAATAAACTTCTCTGCTGCTCTTGCTGGTGTAACATTACCTAATGTCGCTTTAGCCAATGGAAGTTTACATAGTGTATTTTCTGTGCATGACCCCACAATGGCACCTGCAAGCTCCTCCTAAATTTCCCCCAGCTCTTTATATAATTTGCTCAAATGTTCTTGCTGTTATTTTTGGTGGCTCTGACTAAAACTAAGCGTTTCCTCCCTCACCACACGTTGAAGGCATCCCACACCATACCAATCCCAGTGCTACCTCTATTGCATTCCATAAAATCTGCAATCCATTTCTTCATGTGAGTGATTTAATCCTAATCTGCCAGCAGTCCCCTCATAAATTACCAGTTTTTCTCACTTCACTGAGGAATTTCTAAAACAAGAGGATTGTGGTTCAACATAACATGGGGGAAATTTTCAATGTTACTATTTGATATAAAATAATGTGCAACCATAAAAAATTGTTCAACTGAGCAACTGATTTCTGAGGGGCAGAGAAATTATTTTCCCTAGATCCGGAGCCTTCAAATGCTGCCATACATCTATGAGCCCATTGTCTCGTATTAAGTATGTAAGAGCTTTAAAGAACTCAGGTTTGCGACCAACATATTTTTCTTCGTTGCCGTTCCAAACTTCACAAATCCAATTGGTATTCAAATCGCTGTACCGTATAATCGGGGTAGGCCAGAGAGCCAGTTCTATGTTTAAGAACTCAAATATCTCAGGGTCATTCCCTGTGGACCCATATACTGAAAAATATAGGAAAGGTGCCCTTAGCATTATAACATTCCACAATAGCCCACCACCCATATTTATCCGTCAAGCACCTTTTAAAACTAATTTCTTTTTTCCAGGCTAAATTGGCCATCCCTCTTGTTCTTGTTCCTTGCATAGTATAAGCTATGAGAGTATATCCTATCTGCTTCCGTAGCTTCTTCCTAGCGCCCTCCACATGGGTTTCCTGCAGACAAAGAATATCGGCATGCAGAACTTTGAAATCTTCTGTTACTTTACACCTTTTAAAATCATCATCTAGACCACATATATTCACTCGCAATTTCGTCATGTTAACCATCTTATTATTTTCAGTACACCAGTATCATCCAGCTTAACCCTATAGGTCCAGCTCCTCTTTCCTTCCATAGAATCACTTGAATCCCCTCATGCACAATTCTTTTTTCCCGTTTTCAATCACCCCTCGTGCCCTATCTCTGTGACCTGACCTATTCCCTGTTCCTCCCTATACCAACCACCCCACAGCCCCCCTCCCTCTCGCCCAAACCTTGAGGCAAGCAAACCAGAAATGGTCTGAACGATGGAATCTATGCTCCTACCTCCTCCCCTATTCAGAACCCCAGACCTCCAACACAGACATAGAAAATTGCCCAACCTCAAAAACAACAAGCATTGGCATAGCCAATAGGTCTCGCCTTTGGGGCCTTATAAGTGTTTAACCATACAACAGTTAATGTTGTTACGCCAAGGATATTGTGCTGCATAACTAAATACTTATAAGGTCCCAAAAGTGAGACCTATTGGCTATGCCTATGCTTGTATTATATAAGACTGCTAAGACCCCTAAAGCTGTTGTTTTCCCAGACCTAAAAATGAAGGCTTCAGATGAAAATGTAGGGCACTGCGCATAAAATGACCCACCCGGCTTAAGTCACCCTGGCACCCTAGGTTCCGCAGTCGTAGTTCATGGACTAAAGAGATATTATAAGCATCATCGAGAAATTCAAAAGGTACTTTGATGATTTTTTTTTTTTTTTAAAACAATAGGTAATTGTGTCTTGCATAAATAAATGCTAAGTTTTGCATACCGCAAGTGCCGTGCTAATACATCCAGTCTCCCGGATGTTGGTAATAACGAAAAAAAAACAAGTAAGTAAGAAAGAAGCTCGATTTCAAAGGCTCAAGGGATTAACCTAAAAAAAAATATCTACAGGAATCTATTTGCAAGCGGTTTATCTACAGGGTTACGATAATTTTTCACGCAGGGCCCATTTCTGGTAAAAATATTTACAAGTGAAACTCCGTGAATTTAAGAACACGTTTGACGAGAGTGTACTGGTTTTGATATTTTTTATTTGACTCCCTGCCAGTCAGGCAGGATAATGCAAAAGCAACGTTGACTTTTTTTTTTTTAAACAAATGCCATTCAGCAGTCATATCGGAAGTAGTGTTACACCATGCTCTGCTTGAAAGGAGCGCACGTAAAACTTTACAAATCAACCTGGATGACGACTAGAACTAAATTGGTTTTCCCTTGCATTTATAGGTGGAATCTTGAATTCCAGGTTGCAATACATGTTTTGGTTTAGATATAACTTAGGCGGCAGAGAGGGGGTGGAAAGAGCACGTGAAGGGCAGCGCTGCATTAGTGCAAGTTGAAATGTGGTCAGACAGACCCAGCAATACACAAGTGTTGCGGCCCCATATCTTAACAGGTGCGCGCCTCGCACTGAAAGTTTAAACAAGCAGGAAGTGGGATAAGGGAGGGGGGTAGGGCACGTCGCGCCCACTAAGGCGGAGAGAGGCACACAGGCTGGCAAATGGTGTGCACTTACGCGGACGCTTTGATGTTCTCAGTGGCAGCGTGGCTCACTGAGAACATCAAAGCGGCCGCAAAAGTGATCACGCAGGCTGACAAATGGTGCGCGAGCCCGGCGCACATGCACTGTAGCTGGAGGCCTGAAAAAAAGCCACTAGTTAGCACTTCCAAAACCCGCTTACTAAAACTCTCGCCAGAGCAGCGCTAAAGCGCTGGCTCAGGCGAGACCTAAAAAGGAGCAAGTTCCGAAGAAAGTGCAGGTGCTCGGCACAAATCCTGAAAGCGAGCCACACTTGCAAAATAAACAATGCATATAAAACGGGGCAAGGGCCGAAGAAAATAAAGTTGTGCAGACGCTATAGTATAAGCGTGCCGCGATGTCAGATAAAAAAATAACGTACATGTAAAGGCACTAGCTGCCCTATTTGTAATAAAAAAATTAAAAGCAGGCGCTGTGCTGAAACGGTAGCGCGGCGCCCGGAGGCAAAGCAGGCACCCTTGCAGGAAAGCACGCTGTGGGTGGAATTGGGGAAAATCATTAAAGAAAATAGTGCTCACAGACTGTACATAAAGCAGATCGTGTAACACGACAAGTAAAAATTCCATTCCTCATGGGAGGTTACAAATGCAGACAAGGCGGTGCTAAGGAGGGACTACTAAGCATATTCATGAATCAAAAGCAACGATTTTAAAAGGACAGTAACAGGAGCCAATTGAAAAGATGGGCGGAGCTTCAAGTCCACACCTAAATATAGCATGCCTCGCAGAGCATGCGCGGCCCAGGCTCGACCTAAACAAGATTAACCAACAGACCAATGGCCCAATAGCACCACGATGACATGGCTATGAGTGATCTATACAAAAACTCCGGAGTTTAAAAAGGGCTTTAATAAATGTAGCCATTAACTCCTTACATACCGCCCCTGCAATTGTCCTACAAGAAAACTAACTCAACAGGTCTTGCTTAGTAGAAACAAGAAAACCCTCGACATGTCATCACATTTGGTCTTGTGATCAAGAATAATTTTGAATATTTCCTTGGGCAGTGCTGCCTTTAACAAACTCATAATACATTTTGCAAAGAATGGAAAATAAAAGCATCTACATATACAGGTCTTTGTAACCACAAATGATATTGATTGCTCTAAAATTATTACTGTGTGGCATAGATATTACACCTGACCTGCTCTGGCTTAGAAGTGCACTTGGTTCCACAGACTTCTCAGGATCCTGCAGTAAGTGCTTCGACTTTACATTGAAGCCTTGACTTCTGCGCCCGAAATACTCCTTTTTTGGTGGGGTTGGGGGGGGGGAGGAGAGAAGAGACACCTGTTGGCAGGTGTGCACTTTATAAATCTTTTAACTGATATGTTTTCGCTGCACAATATTTGAAAAAACCTGAAGCTTGTCCCAGTTTGGAAGAAGTGTCAAACCAAATCTCTAAGGTGTTGGCTGCATTTCGAGCACTGCACAAGTGGGCAACGCAGGGTTTAGTAGCCCAAACAATCTGGAAGTTTTCACTTCAATGATAAACACCAATGATATCTGGCAGGAGAGAAATTCTAATACTGGTTAGCAGAGACTAACACTGGTTCCATAATTTGAGTCTTGGAACAGTAGGCATTCATACGAGAAAGAAAGCCAAGTGTCTTAGGATGGAAGAGTGCACCGTCAATTTATGATTTCAGGAGACGGAAAACATTTCTGCAAACTTTTATTTACCTGCCCTTGGAAAATGGAAGAAGATCGAACCGAACCATTCCCTGAGAACAGGCGGTAAGTATTAGGGAGATTCAAAAAAGGCTCTGCTAAACAATTAGAGCATTGGAGGACCTAAATGGAGCCTCAAATATTTTCCAGGCAAGGCCCAAGGAAGGACTGGATAACAGCACTGCCATATAAGAGGAGTCCATAAAACATTCCAATGCTGCTTAACTAGTACAGGTCACTGCTTCCCAGAATCAGTAGTTTTTGAACTTTTGATGTGCACATCTTTTCAGCCTAGTGGGACATGCAACTGTAGCTGCATAAGCTGGTACCCAGAGTGTCCTTTATTATGTGAACATGAGCGGGAATCAGCAATGACGTAAGCACGATGGATACTAGGGAGAAAAAGAACCGACACTTGGCCTGGGACCTGTTACACACTCTTTGGCTTGCACTTTTTATCTCGTAATTGCATAATTAATGGCTCTGCCACTCAGTATCAGGTGACGGGACCGGTACATAGGAGGAACGCAACACAGTATGTTATCTGATGGAGGTGCGGGCTATCAGATAAAACATGTTCTTTTTGTTGGCTATAGTTCGAAGATTCCCTGGCAAGTTCATCTTCTTTTCTACTACTTAGTATGACGTTCTGGCCACACCAATACCAGGGGACTGGTGGTTCGCTGCAAGATGTGCAGAATTGGCTTCTAGTGACAAATTGAACTATAATGCCACTGTGTATACTTTCTACGGTGTAAAAAAGAGGTTGCAACTAACCTCAAAACATAATGGATGTCAGCTTTTAGGCTACTGCTAATGCTAGACTCCTTTAATCAAAGCGATTCGTTTGCTAAAATTCATCCGAAATGGCTAACTGCAGACAAAAACAAGCTTTGGAAACGCGGCCGCGAAAGTGAAAGTGATCGTGATTACGATCGCTACGGAGAGAAGACACATGGCGCTGCGCGCGTGCACGTTCACGTGCACTGTAGCTTTAGGCCACGGCAGCACTTTGAAAAGCCCAGATATAAAATGTCTCTTCGAGCCTTTGGCTCGCGAGACCTAAAAAACCTTATCTAGCCTCCTCCTTCAAAGTGACTCCCTCTGTGTATACCCGGCTTCAACTTAGCTTGCAAAAATAAAAGTACAACCCCATTTTCCTAAAGAAATAACAGCCCAGACTACTCAATCTCTCTTTAGATAATTAGTCTATGTACTCTTTGGCCTTTATCGCCGAGGTGAAGACTCTTGTTTTATTATTAAAGATTATTTTTAAGCAAGGTGGATTCATTAGGTAAGCTTCAGCTTTGAGTGGCTGACATCTTTCTACTGTTACATAACAGAAGTCAGGCCTTGAAAAAAAGGACTGTCATTCATAAACCCATTTAGCATCTGGGCGGGCTTTTGCAAACACTGCTTCACGGAGCAAATAGTCCCTAAAATAGACAATTATAGCTCTTGGTTTCTTAAATTCTCCTGCCTGAGAATGTCCTGATTTCTTCAGCGTAAATGGATGACAATGTGCTCTTTGAATTTGAAGTGAGCTAGAGGTTGACAGGATGCTCCCACCATCTGAACCAACTGAACTATTGTCTGAGCCAGTGGTTGGGAAAAAGAATTTAACCCCTAAATCTTGGGGGTCTTCAAACCCCTATAACCTACTGCCCCTTCAACAAGTGCACTTGTTTCGGGGTTCCTCCAAACCAAAGACTGAGATACTAGTAGGGTATGTCTATCATCAGCGCTGTCTACCGCCAGCCCCCCATTTTCTGTTAAGATGCACCCCTGGGGAATCGGTGGGTCAGCCTGCTTTGGTGTGTCTCTACTGTCCACCCCCTGAGCCATTCATCCAAACAGGTTATCAATCAATCTTGTGGGCTCACGGTCAACATCCACTGGCAGTACAGACTTACTTGGGAGCCCTTCCACTCCCTGAAACCCACTCAAAAGTTCAATGACCTGAGAATTGGTCTGTGGGTTTTCTCCCACAATGTCCAGCGACATTTGCCCAGGCTCTTCTGTGGTTTCCTGTTGGGGATTTCCAGCTGCTGCCGACATAGCCAGGAAAAAATCAGTAATTGCCTGCTGCTGTTGAGTTTGGAGATCCCCTCGGTCACTGCTTCTTATATCCATTGTTGACGCCGCTTCCGAGCCCTTTCTATTTTTCAGGGCTGGTTTATTTCTGCCACCAATCACTGCACCGCCTCTTCCCGACTTTGTATGTGGGGGTAAGAAGAAATCCCGGTTGCAGGTGCTGCATCTCGCATCGCTCGAGCCGCTTTAGGAGGCATCCTGCTTTTGGTGGAGCTACAAGCTGCAAGCCAACCGGGTCTCTCCGCATGCCCGTACAGGAGGGAAGCAGTCCTCCAAATCGTTTGCTAAACACTGGTGAATGTCAGTGCTTCTCTGCAAAGCCAAACTGCCATCCTCAGCCAGGACCTCCGTTTAGTGTCCCCTTGGTGCTCAAACATCACCAGTCCTCCATTCGACAGGTGAAATTAATCTGGGCAGGTTTTTCCAATTGGAGCTCCGAACAGGGGCTGAGTGGCTTCCGCGACTGCTCACACAGACGCCATCTTGCCTACCAGTCATGTGTTACTTGTAATGAACTATTTTCTGTCGTAAGCAGAATCCAACCATGAAGTAACCGTAAAGATCTTTATTCAGGAGCCCACATGCTGAGATGTAGAAATAAACAGCAAACAAACAACTGACCAAGAACTTAGAATTTTTCAAAAGTAAAGTTGTAGAATGCAGGTGTGAAACAGAGCATGCACCTTTAGGAAGAATTGGAACACATGCCAAAAAAGCATACTTGAATATGATGCAATATTGTATAGGAACTACACACCTCCTTTCCTACAGAAAACCACAAAAAACACAACCAAGGAACTTTAGACAAAGTCGGCATTGACAACAGGAATATCTGTACAATACAAAGTCATTGAAATAGGCGGGGAAGTCAGCATTCCCGAGGGATAATGGGAAACATCACAACCGGTGGTTATCATAGCATCAGGATGAATTGAAACTCCAGTGAAGTGGATTTGATCAATATGATCACTTCTAATAAATGTATACAGTCATTGGAGCATTCTGAATTGCAACTTGAAAAATTCAGAATCACCAACATTTTGATTTTTTGCATTAAATAATTCACCTCCAGACTTGGCAGATCCAGACATACTCCACCAGGGAACATTCTTCAACATGCCTGAAGATTTTCCCCACATACACCGCTTTATTGGTCATCACAAATGTTGATTTTCCTTTTTGAACCATATTGGGTTTTGCTTACTTTAACAGGTTCTCCTTTCTATAACTTCTATAACTTGTAGCCCCTCAATCCAGACTGTAGTCTATCCTTGGATTTTCACTCGCTAGTTTGCCCATACTCTCTGAAGAAGAAGTCTTCAAAGCGTTTCCGATTTCAGCTTTGTGCAAGTCTTCCTTCCCCTAAGCAATTTACATGGTGTGAATACTGTGACATAGTGTGATGTGCAATTATATGGCCTAATAAGATTGGAGATAAGTTTTGAACATCAAATCCAGAATTAAAGGGACGCTAAACACCCACAACCAAAATCCGAACTAATATTTCACCAAGACCATTAATGTTAGAAGCAAATTATTTAATGCATTTTTATGCAGTATGCAAACTACTAACAAATGTATTCAGCTTATGAGAGGCAAGCTGAACTTCATTATCAGATACTATGGAAACACGCCTCTAAAATTCAGTTGCAGAAAATGTGGCAGAATTGCTTAGCCACTTAATGCTACACACTTTAAAAAGTAGTCAATTAAAATGATAACATAAACCTAACCAAGAAACCATCCCTCGTAGGAACCGAACAAATACATAGCCGCCTCTTTCCAGGTAGATTTGGGAAATTCATGGGAACATACTTTTGTAGGACGCATTTTCAAACTTGTATCTGTGTGCACAATGTGTATACTTAGGCGCAAATTGTGCCTCTTCCATGAAAGGCTACCAGTATATTGCTTTCACTTTTTTTGCTGGTCTTTCCAGTGTGATCGCTATGTGTCACAGCTATGATTTGAGACTGAATTGGTGTCGAGGAATAAAACAACTTTTGTTCATAAACAGAACCTCTTCTAAACAAATGTCCTCACTCACCTTCCACATAACTTGTATTTCAGAAGACAATTCTTTTACACTCACCCAGACATCAGGAACACATTATTTTACCTTTCTAAGCAAAGATTCTTGCAGAACCTCCTTAGTCCAGATTTCTTGACTGATAACAGAGCTGACTTCTGAAAGAACATCCTGGACAGAGGTTACAAACACTCTTCCATGCCACTTTAAACAACATCACTAAAATCATAAAGAGAGGATTGGCTCCAGGGTTGACTGGCAGTAAGGATCTCAAATTCCCTTCCCAATCACTGCTCATATTCAATATGGGGAGAAAGTTTTGAGGTCTTATCTATATAGAAATACATACAACATTTGGAGATTCTTATTGTGAATGCTTTATTTGTTCAACAATATTGTTGTGAATTCAAAATCCAAACAATTAAGCAAATTCTAACTTCCATTGAATTCATATGCACAAGGACATGCCAGTTAATTGGCAGGAAAGACAAGCCAACAGTGTTTCGAAACAATAAAGTTAAAAAGTTGCTTCTCCATTGTTTACAAGAAAATGATTTCAAATGTGAAGTAGAACATGAAATGTGCAAAAGGAAAAAAGAGATTGTTAAAATGACAAAAGAAAAAGAAGTGAAAAACAAAATGAACAATCGAATGCAATTACAAACACATACATTTTATATATAGATTAGTCCCCAAATTCACTATTGTAATATGATCCTACCATTATTCAGTTCATTTTAATATCTTTCGATATCTGTTGAACTTCAAAGGATCAATTAACTCTCACTAAATAAATCAATTTAGGCTATCGTGCACCTTCAAATGGATTTCGCAACCTAGAAACTGAAATGAGTCAGACTGTTTGGGCAGATTCATGTTTATAACAATGTATGTGGATAATATCTATTCTTCATCAGGCTCCATAAGAGCAGTATGTTTTTCCACAGAATCAACATACACTAGGATATCATCTTAGAATGCAACAATCCCGTCAATATTTTTAAAGAGAAGGGCATGAGTTTTTAGGATACTGAGGCAGCACAGGCCAATCTAAACTGCATCATATTGTATCTGTAGTCCATTCAGATGTAATTGTGGTTTTCAGAACTCCGTTCACAGGGTCAGGAGGCAAGCAGGAGTTACTGGGCCCAACCACGGGGTAAGTGGCCTTTTAAACCTGATGTCCTGGGGCACGATCTACTATGGGTCCTGAGTAACTGAGCCAAGTACTACCCCTTAAGCACTTGCCTCTTGGTTATAGTGCTGGTTGAGCAGTCCAAGACTCTTCAGGGAGAGGTAGTTGCAAGATGCACAAGGGATCAAAACCCAAAATACCTCCCCAGTGGCTCTAATAAGATGATTTTCCAGTCCAATACTGATCTTTTGTTAAAAAGCGATATTTATTACACAACTAAACACAGCAAACTAAATAATCCACACATGTAGGCTCCCAATACTAGCTTGCTTGCACTTGTCAGGACAGTGCTCCCCCTGCTGGTCATCATGCTTCCTCCTCTCTTCATCCACGCTGTATTGCATCCCTGGCAGATTTTAGGATGCGACCGCCATGTGCTGCCTGCACTAATGATGTACATCAAAGTTGGGCTTTTGACTTGACATTTTTTCAGCACTTCGGGTGGTACGAACACTGAGTTCCAACAAGTCATACATGGGCCTATGGCCCTGCTTCAACCTTACCCCAACCATGGCCTTCAGAGGAGTCCAGGAGCCAGGATGCTTCTCTCCTACTCACTCCACACTGAGCAGCTCGCACTTCACCCCTTTCCGCTTTTGGTAGGTTTAGTGTTGGGGTGGTTGCAGACGGCTTCCGAGTAGAGCAGCTTCATCTTCTTCCTGTTCCTATGGTAAGTCAGTGAAGCAGCGGCATTCCTGCAAGCGGGTCCTGGGCTTTCTCCCGAGCCCCTTTGCTGGTCACATGGACTCTTCTGAAATGGCGATAGCTTGAAAGGCCCTATTGTTCCCCTCCTGGCACATGGTAGTCACAGACACCGGTGAACGCCCACAGTCTCAGTTGCACCGGAGATAGGCCTGACAATCCCAGTGGCCTTCCTCCTTGCATATGGGGGTTATGGACAAGGGTGACGGCCCCAACTAGATCAGATCTACTGGATGGCAGACCTGAACTTCACTGCAGCATTCACAGGGATTGCTGACTTCTGCAGGAGAGTAGACAGCTCTCTCACAACACTGTTCCTGTCTCAATTAGGCACCTCACACTGTGCATTCCAGGATTCACTGGCCAGGATTCCCGCTGGGCCTCACTCCCTCCAGGCTCTCTCCTCCTCACAGAGCACATTGATCTTGGCAGGCAAGCAGTGGGTGAGTGCTCCAGGCACAGGTTAAGTGTTCTTGACTCCTGAGTGATGGCCCTTCAGACACATGGGAGACTACCATATCCTTGTTCCAGCAGCAAGAGGTCATGGCGATCTTCCTGTTCCTGATGAGATAGTGAGGTTCAACACAGTATAGGGCACTTGGTCCCCACCATTATGGTTCAAATCCAGGCACATATGTGATTTAGTATCTGGCATTTGAAATTTGTGTTGGATGTGCCAGCTACTTTGAAGTGTGTTTTCCTCTGCAGTGCCCTTTGTCAAAGGCACAATCTGCCACAGCAGGAATGTCTCCAATTCTGAGTGATCCACAGCACAGGCCAAGGGAGAAACTGGGCATCACACCTGGTTGTCAACCTCCACTGAAATATGCCCCATAAAGGTTCAAAGGACTAAGCTTTCCTCTCTCTCAGATTCTCCGGTAATGCCAACCTTATTTGTCCCACCTATTGCCTGACAATGAGCCCAGGGCACTCTGACCAGTGACTCTTCCTGGAATCACAGAGCCCTATGATGTGAAGAGAGGGTGTTCTGCTCCTCCCCCTTCAGTGTGTGTATCTCATCCAAGCCCCAGTTTTGAATTGTTTCTATTGTAACACGAAAAAGCGCCCTTAGCATTTGCATTAAGTGATATTCCCATCCAATCCTGATGATGCCACCACTTTGCCAAAACTGCAGCTGTCCTGAATCCCAGTGGTGATAATAAAATAACCTAACATATCAGTCCCCTTATAGCCACATCCGTAAACTTTGATATAATTTGTTGAAGACTTTTTCGATTTCAACACTGATTGAAAAATATATCAGATTTAACTGTGAAAGGAGACCGAGTCAGCTATCACTTGAACTTCCTCATTGTCTGTCAAAATGATGCAGTTAGGAGGTTTGAAATAGTCTACGTCAGTATCTAAAATAGCACAATTGGGCTAAGCCAAAAAACTAGAACAGCTCTGCTCAATCATTCCTTGATCAGAATCACACTCCCATTCTTACCTTATCCATTTATAATCCTGCAAACTATTACGTACTGAACATGTTCTGTAATTTCTAAAAAAACATGTTTCCCTCTGATTGATAATGTCCTGTACCAATGAAACCATTTTTAGAAGATACAGCTTTCATACATACATTGGCAGAGAAACAGGTTTTGCCACCCCTAAATTGCTCCTTTTCCAAAGCAGGATAAAAAAGAATTAATGATTTTTTGAACCACAAAGTTACCATATGCCTTTAAGGACAAAGTTATAAAAAGGTTTCTCCTGACCTTTGTTTCTACTTTTGAGCTCCTTCTTCGTATCAGAAATAGAATTTTTCAGAAACTGCAGCCAGCTCTTTGATGTTCAATTCTATATTTGTGGGCTAAATAGTCATGCAAAGTAAAGTATTGTGGTGCAAAGTGTTGATAACCTATGAACTTTCCAGCGCAATAAATGTTTTGTGTTGGAAAGCAGCCCGTAAAGTAACACAAATAGCAGTCTGCGCTGATTGTGCTATTCTGTTCTACTTTACATCAAGGGGGTGTCCTATGGGTGATACATGCGCGTTCCCACACTTGGACCCATGGATTCTTATGCAAATCTCTATTTTTATTTCACCTCACTTTTCTCACATTGCGTGTATGATTCACTCAACAGCCCACATGCAATGCTGGAAAAGATTTAAAGTTAGTTTAAGCATAGTATTTTGTACTGGAAGGATATCCTTACAGAACAGAACCTATGCTAGACATCACACATACATCTTTGCACTATATTGCAAAATTTGTGCAAGATGCTAGGCAGCCTGTGTGCGCGACACTAGTGGGGAAAGACTAGCAGTGCCATATCTTAGTGGATATGGCTCCATGATGCACTTTTCCCCTAGTGAAGTACAGTGGCGCAACGTTGGTTGCCGTGCTGCGGTGCACTATTTTTTAGTACATCTGCCACTTGGGGGCCGATTCCGATCCTGTATTTTTTTTCCCATCCGACTCGTATTGGTAAATTTTTCCATACAAATCGTACAAGTTTCGTCTGACCCGTGAAGTACGATTCGTACGGGAAAAATACAACTTTTCCCGATCCGATTTGTACGGATCGGCCCGATCCTTACAAATCGGATCGGGAAAAGTTGTACCAGACGGACCCGGACACTTTTCCGTACAAATTGTAAAAATGCAGTCCAACCGTACTAGTACGATCCGGACCGATTTTCCGATTTACGATTTGTACGGAAAACGTCCCGTACACGGGGAATGCCATTACCCACCACGAAGCCAACTTTGTACGACTCGTATCCCGGGAAAAGTTGTTCCCGGGGTGCGAGTCGTACAGGCATACACCCCTGTGCGTTGTGTATGTATGGTGCATACCCCAACATCACGTATGTACTGTGCATACCCCCAACATCGCGTACCCCAACATCGCATACCCCAACATCGCGTATGTACGGTGCGTACATACGCAATGTTGGGGTACGCGATGTTGGGGTACGTGATGTTGGGGTATGCAATATTGGGGGTACGCACAGTACATACGTGATGTTGGGGGTACACACAGTACATACGCAATGTTGGGGTACGCGATGTTGGGGTACGTGATGTTGGGGGTACGCACAGTACATACGCGATGTTGGGGTACGCGATGTTGGGGTACACGATGTTGGGGGTACACACAGTATATACGCAATGTTGGGGGTACGCACAGTACATACGCGATGTTGGGGTATGCACCGTACATACACAACGCACAGGGGTGTATGCCTGTACGACTCGTACCCCTGGGGACTCTGCTTTTACAGCTGTTTTTGGCTCCCGTAAGAAAAGAGCCGTACGGAGTGCCGTAGGGACGAATCATACTTGCTGGGCTGGAAACCGCTGCTTAAATACATACAGACGTCGCGTGCAAGCTGTTCCGGATCAGAATCGTTGGTTTATTTTAGCTGTATGGTCTTTTGTACGATTTGTATGGAAAGAGGCTTTCTGTACGAATCGTACTTCCTAGGTTGTAAGAAAAGTTTACCGGGTACGAGTTGTACGGGAAAAACTCTCCATACAACGATTTGTACAGCCTTTTTCCAGGATTGGAATCGGCCCCTCGGTGTCTTAAAAGATGAAACCAAGAGCTTACACTCTTGGTCGTGTTTATGGTTTCTGAAAGTGTTGGATTGTGATGTGTAAGAAGTTGCTCCTGGATCTTCTTGTTAAAGCATCTAACAATGATTAATCCCTGTTGTAGATTGACAACACTGTTGTGAAAACCACAGTTTGCAGCCAATTGGTGCTCTACTCACAGATAACAGCATCAAGATTCACCAATATGCTGATACTACACAACTTTGCTTGAAAGTCTCCACTGCTTCAAACATCCAACTCCTCAAACATTGCTTGCACATCATACAGACCTGGGTCTCCTGTGCCTACCTTGACAGAATTCCTATTATTTGCCAAGAACAACAAAAAAGATACCGTATATACCCGGATCAATGAAATTGACCTTGACAGCGCCGATCTCCAACTTTCACTAAATGGCAAATCACTTGGGTTCACGCTGGACATCTCCTTGCCCTCAAGGAACACATTGCCAAACATTGCGAAAAAAAAACAAAGACAGCCTGTTACCAGCTCTCTATTCTATAGAAAGTCAAACTGTTTCATACAGAGAGCGAATTAACTTCTGAATAAGCCCTTGTACTCTAGCATCTGGTTGGCAGTAGTGCCCTACTCCATGGCCTCCCAGACTTCACACTGGCATCCCTTAGGTGTATCCTACACACACCGCAGCACGTCTCATCCTGGGCCTGAAGAAGTATGATCATGTAACCTCCATCCTGATGGAACTCCATTGGCCACCCCAGTGGCATAACAAAAGTGTAAGGGGCCCCCCTGAAATGTACACAGAGGGGCTCCCACTCCGCATTTCATCCGGAGGCCTCAGACCGTAGTTCCGTTCTTAGGGCCCCCCCCCCACACTTGGGGGATGCGGGGGCCTGTTTTACGCCCCTGGGCCACTCTTGCCAGCCTGCACCATCCTCAAAACCAGCTGCATCATTTACAATGCCATGACATCCAGCACCTCTGCATATCTTGCAGATAAGCTGACCATCTCTGGTGGTTCTCAGCACACCTGCGGCCTCTGACTAAGAAGTGTAAAAAAGAAAGAACAAAACTGGCATTTTCCATTTATACACTCAGGATATGGAACATTCCTGTATCCTTACGGACCGCCACAACACTGCTCCAATTTAGGAAAGAAGCCGTTCACAACTCAGTTTCCTCTTCTATTACCCACTGACTTTCAGCTTGCCTTTGACCATGTTCAGCACCCCGCTCCATTTTGGCTGGGTTTCAACCATAGAAATTACATCCATATACATGCAGTTAAGACTCCGAGAGTTGCAAAACATTAATCAGTGAGTTCAGTGACCAGTTGATATCTAGTGAAATTGAGTCTCTTAGGGGCATATGTATCAACATCTCCATTTGCGATTCTCAAATAGCGATTTTTTGAGAATTGCTATTTGAGAATTGCAAAACGGGTTGTATTTAAAAAATTGCAAAACTTTTGCGATTTCTTAAAATTCCTTAATTGCGATTAGCAAATTGCGAAATCGCAATTAAGGAATACCTTCCCATTCATTCCTATGGGCCAGGAGGCCCATAGCAATGAATGGGAAGTCCTTCTCAATTTGCGATTCGCTATTTGCTAATCGCAAATTGAGAATAATTTCAAAGGTGCAAGAGTGTCATGATGACCCCTGATGCACCCCTGAAATCAGCATCTGTGCACATATGGCGCACATACATGTATGTGCACCACATGGCACTTTGAAATATGCAAAAAAGTGCATATTTGAAAGAAATCGCAATTTACCACCAACTTGAAGTCGGTGGTAATTTGAGATTTCTTAAGGAGAAATCGCACAACTTGGGTGCATGTTACATTGCATTTAAGAAATCGCAATTTGCGATTTCTTAAATGCTTACGCAAACTTAAGAAATCGCAAATTTAGCGATTCCTTAAGATTGCGAGGCTGAAATGCCTCATACATCTCCTTTTGCGATTTTGTATTCGCAAACGCTGTTTTTTTGCGATTCGCAGCGTTTGCGAATACAAAATCGGTTGATACATATGCCCCTTAATGACTATATATGGCTCATCGGAAAAATTACCCTTTAGTATGTTCAGGGCATCGGTAAGCAGTCATAATTCCTGGCATGTATCCCTTAAGAATGTGACAAAGGTGGAAAATGTTCAAACATTTCATCTCCTGCTATACCTAAACGTCTTCTTCCTTTTTAGAATCAAATGAATTCCCATCATGGCCATGCATATAATTTTTTACCGACATACGCCGCTTTTCTCACTTCATGCTTGGTTGACCAGCTTTGTTGAAGAAGGGAGGAAATTGATTCCCACACAGCATTGCAAAAATGTCTGCGTGCTATGGACCAAAACAATGGAAAGGAACTTATGTTTGAGGAATGATCATCAGGAATCACTATCTGACTTATGCGATCAGCAGATGAAAGAAACTAAAATAAATGATGTACAAAGGTACAACAATAAGGGAATGCCTGAATAGGCAAGAATGACCCAACTCAATTTAGTTTGCCTTTGAAGTGACTGACAGAAACAGTAGTTTCGAGAACACCACCATCAGAGAACACCTAAGATGGCCACCAAATTATTCGGCGTGGTTCACGACTTACATGTGCTCTACAAACATGTCTGTGCATGTGCACTAGAGGGTTCTGTGGTGCGATTAACTGGAGGTTGCAGAGTCGTACTGGATGCCTATGCTCCATTGTTCAGGTCACCACGCTGGTGCATGCTTTTAAAAGGTGATGTGCTGAAGTTCCGGAGGCTTGAGGACGCCAAACCTGTAAGGCAAATACAAATTTACGTGTAAGGGAATCACACTTGCGACAAATGGTCTGTGTACAAACACAGCTGGAACAATGCTTCACTGCTTGCCTTTACTGAAATGCAGCAACTGCAATTCCACCATGGAGGAGGGAGCCAAGAGACAAGTTGAGTGGTCCAGAAAAACAGGAGAAAGCACTCCAAATCCAACTGACTGGTCCAGGGGCAACAGAGACTGCACCAACGAGATGCTTGCAATGGTTATAGAAGCAGAACAAAGCAGTACTGGGGTCCAATAGTGCAACGTCATACAAGTGAGGTGTTGGTAGTTGGCTCCTTCAGAAAACCCGTCACATAAATGTGGTAAGCAAAAATCGACCATGAAGTAACTGGAATGGGCTTCATATAGGAGCCCATAATGACCAAGAACTTAGAATTATTTCAAAAGTAAAGCTACACAATGCATGTGTGAATACGTAGAATGCGGAATTTTAGGAAGAATTAAAACACAACTCAAGAAAATAAGACACAATTACACAAGATGCAATACTGTACAGATGCCACAGTTTCCCAGCCAGGGTTTTCCAGTCCCCCTGGCGAACCTATATAACCATCACCATATTGTTGAATCTTGTGCATCTAAGAGCATAGCTGCTTACATTGATATCTCAAAAACCTTTATCAACGTGCATTTTGGGGAGTCACTAAACACATATATTCTTTTATTGGCTCATTATTAAAAGGCTACAGTGTTCTGCTACTCAGTCTGAAAAGTAAGATCTATGTTTAGAAAAGGAAAGGGTTTTTTAATCATGAGTGATTAATCATGCATTGCAACAACTTGAAATAGTTTTGCTGTCAAGATGTATTATTAAGTTTTGAAGGTTATTTTAACAGCACATATTTGATATGGAAGCTGGTTAGTCACCTGAAAGATCTGTGTACATACAAATTGCATAAAAAGATGTTTAATATGATAGTATTTCCCACTTGAAAAACACACTGCGTTTTCTATTTTGTCATTAAATTATATGGTTTGAGGAGGCTTTTTTTTCGATACGTGTGCTTTCTTTTTGTGCCTTCTTTGTATGAATAGTGCTTTGATTTTATGCAAAGAGTGAAACAGGGGTATTGATAGCGTTTTCTGAATTCTTACGAATTTAGAGGGTAGATGGGTTGCTCCATTCCCCAGGTGGATTAGTGTATGGCCCATGCAGTAAGTAGGTCTGAGCCTGCTCTTGGGTGGGGCCCTCAAGTAAGGATGAATGTAAAATCTTTGTTAACATACAGTCTAAATGATCAACTAACTTTCATATAGTAGAAGCATCTTCCTTTCATTTTAAAACATTCTCAGGCCATAGAGAGGTAGTGCACATGAACAAATAAACCTCTGTGGAAATTGGATTTTTTTAACAATTTATATGGCGAATGTGCTTAGTATTTTCTGGGGCAGGAGAGAGAAAGAATCGTGCCTGTGGCTGTCTGAATGGTATTTATACCTGTAAATGATCAATTAATTAGCAAGGGAAATCCCACAAATAGAGGTTCAGGTGTTAAGTAGTGCATTGCTTATCTTCTCATCTTTCAAGTTGCCAGACATCCAGAGAGTCCATCATCCACCACACTGAAAGCAAAACTAACAAGCATTTGCAATGCAATAGGTCTCGCATTTGGGAGAGTTAGAGCTATTGTCATTCTAAACGATAATTTATCTTATCTATGTATGTGTTTGCCTTTGGAACCTTATAAGTGTTTAGATATGCAGCACATTATCCCTAACTTCTACACACATCCACAGATGCGGAGGTGCACTCTAGAGGGAGTGTTCCTTCACATACTGGAGCAGACGATGCATGCTCAGTGTACAAAGATGTCCATTTAAAGAGGCTGCAATGGCACCAATACACCGATAGATGTCCCTTCTGAAAGCCCCCTAAAAGGCGTGCTGCAGCAAACAGGGTTGTGTATGTTTATGTGAAGGTGGTGACACCCGGCTGTGGGTCACTGCCACTTAAACTCTTATGCACCTTTGTGCTTTTGACATGCTGTTTACACCTTAACTAAGAACCAATCAAGTGTATACAAAGCATACAAAAGTGGGTCCCTCCTTTGCGCAGGCACTGATGTGCCTCCTTTCCGCTGAGTGTCTGAAGGCAAACAAATGAGTTCTGACCTGCGACCTGTCCAGCTAGCCCGGTTAGTGCTTTGACTGCAGTGTTATTCATTTTCTTCAGAGGTGTGGGGGCTTACGGAGGCGGTTCTATCAATCTTCTTGCGGTTTTTTTCTGGTGCTAAAGAAATACTGGCGCAGTACCAGTAAAAGCATAGCAAGCCTGCAGAAAAGCAATTGGACTTCCCTGTTAAATGTAAAACCGCAGTATAGAACAGTGCTGCAATTGTCCCATTAACTGCATCAGCGCTCTGCCAGGAAGCGCTAGTACTGTTTAATTAGGAGCACTGGCACATGGTGAAAACTGGCATTGCTGTCCTGCTGAAAGTATTGAGACCTTCTTTACCAAGCACAGATATCTGTACACCGGTCCGGTGTTGTGGCATATGGCTACACAGCAGTCCTGCTCACTTCAGGAGAGTGCAAAGTGCTCTGCTCCACAAGGCAATACATTAATAAACAAGCATTTACACTGCAATAGGTCTCGCATTTACACGAGTTTGAGATATTGACATTGCAAATAACAATGCCTTTTATTTTTGTTTTCGTTTTAAAAACATAAGTAAAAGGCATTGTCAAGACCTATTGCACAAGTACAAAACATTGCCATCTACAATGCCAATAGCTCCAACTCCAACAAATGCGAGACCTATTGCATTTCCAATGCTTGTTTTCTTTGTATGTTCATACAGGCAATTTGCATACGGATACACATGCACCCAAAAAGCATGCACACAATGACACACCTACAGACACCTATTTATTTACAAAGTCCAACAAGTCAGGCACTTGTGCACAAAGACTCGTAAAGATAAGGAATCAATGCACACAGGCCAATAGTAAAACACCAAGAGACAGGGTGTTGTGTATTACTGGTAGCAAGATGCAAGGGGTGTAGAAGAAACAAGGGGGGGCGAAGCAACACAGGGAAGGAGGACATTGAAGGAGCACAGGAGGACAGGACGGACGGGGCAGCAACATAGGGGTTATTTTAAAGGAACACAGATAACGCAGGTGGGGGGAGAGAAGACGGAGGGCACAACAAGGCATTGGGGAGAAAAACACCGGAAAACACAAATGAGGGACCGAATTTAAGTCAGCTGAGTGGGCGGTGATAGCGGGTGGAAGCTTGTAATTTAGTTTTGGGGCCCGCCGCTGCTTGCACCCCCGCCTGTGCCTCTCATCTTGATACCATGTGACTGATCCAGGCTGCTGGAGACTCCTCGTCGGGCCGTGGTTTTCAGTCACTCTGAGCTTCAGATGCAGGCTCGTACTGGCCACTGAGGTTAGAGTGTGTATCAGTAAATATTTAAATCATGTTGATTAAAGAACATGACTAATTTAGTTTTAGCAGTCTGCAACTCAGAACTGCTCACGTCCTCAAGCCCCTGCTCAGTGGCGCAACGAAAGTTGAGGGGGGCCCCCTGCCACGTACACGAAGGGGCCCCCACTTCAGATTTAATCCGGACTTCTTGGGTCCGAGTTTTGTGCTGAGGGGGCCCCCTGTAGCTTAGGGGCCCCCCGCACAGATGGGATTCACCTTTCCAGAGTGGGCATGGACTTATTCTTGTTGGACCTGGGGGAGGCCTTGGAAACAGCAGGGTGTAAGTAGGTAGTGCTATATGGTGGGGGGCCATGGGGTGACGGGGGCCACACCAGGGCTGTGGCTGAGTTACAGGGCAATCCAAAGGCTGTAAGGTACACATGGGTACCCTCTACAGGAGCACAGTAAGGGTGCTAAAGCCAATTATCCCCAGGGAGGTCCTTGCGGGGGATCCTGGAGGAGCGACGGCGCCTCGTTAGTCCTACGGGCGGTTGTGCACCTGAGCAACCGGGGGTTGCCTGCAACGCTCCGCCCCCCCATAGCTGGGAGGGGCGTGAGTAAGGGGCGGACTGGCGGTCCGCCGGAGGGAGGGGCTAACCCCTCCCCAAATGGACAAACACTGGTTGGTCGCGGCCGCCGGGTTATTATGGCTCATCAGGTGGGCAGGCGGCGAGGGGCCGCCTCCCTGGGATCGCCCGTAAGTTAACCCACCATGTTGACATATTGTTATGTTAATAAACCTGCAGCAAGTTTCTCCACCAAAATTGTGGTGTGTCTGAGTTATTACATGTTTTGCTGTGGGAGGGCTGGGGAGTGTGCCGATATTGGCACTATGTCAGGCTGCCCCGGGCCCACGCAGGGGACCCTCCTATGAAGGCAGCCAGTCTTAGTGCCACAGGATGGCACTGTCGCCAGCGTTGTAGTGGTCAGGGGACCCAGTGGGTCCCCTCGGTGCAGCATCACTTCCGGCAGGAGGGGGGGGGGGGGGAAGGTATTTATACCTTTCCCACCGTCCGCGCGACCTCTTTTGATGACCAACGGTGCCCCTCCTGCTGGTCTGCCCGGACGCTGTTTTCCCTCCCCACCGCTTTCCCGGCGTACGGGCAGGGGGGGGGGGGTGTTTCAACTAAAAACGTGTTATTTTGTGTTGCAGGTGGAGTTACAGGGTGATCCAAAGGCTGTAAGGTACACATGGGTACCCTCTACAGGAGCACAGTAAGGGTGCTAAAGCCAATTATCCCCAGGGAGGTCCTCGCAGGGGATCCTGGAGGAGCGACGGTGCCCCGTTAGTACTACGGGCGGTTGTGCACCTGAGCAACCGGGGGTTGCCTGCAACGCTCCGCCCCCCCCGTAGCTGGGAGGGGCGTGAGTAAAGGGCGGACTGGCGGTCCGCGGGAGGGAGGTGCTAACCCCTCCCCCAAATGGACAAACACTGGTTGGCCATGGCCACTGGGTTTTTATGGCTCATCAGGTGGGCAGGCGGCGAGGGGCCACCTGCCCTCGGATCGCCCGTAAGTTAACCCACCATGTTGACATATTGTTATGTTAATAAACCTGCAGCAAGTTTCTCCACCAAAATTGTGTTGTGTCTGAGTTATTCCATGTTTTGCTGTGGGAGGGCTGGGGATTGTGCCGATATTGGCACTATGATCCAGGCTGCTGGAGACTCCTCGTCGGGCCGTGGTTTTCAGTCACTCTGAGCTTCAGATGCAGACTCGTACTGGCCACTGAGGTTAGAGTGTGTATCAGTAAATATTTAAATCATGTTGATTAAAGAACATGACTAATTTAGTTTTAGCAGTCTGCAACTCAGAACTGCTCACGTCCTCAAGCCCCTGCTCAGTGGCGCAATGAAAGTTGAGGGGGGCCCCCTGCCACGTACACGAAGGGGCCCTCACTTCAGATTTAATCCGGACTTCTTGGGTCCGAGTTTTGTGCTGAGGGGGCCCCCTGTAGCTCAGGGGCCCCCCTGCACCGTGGGGGCTGCGGGGGCCTGTGTTACGTCCCTGCCCCTACTGCTGCTGCTTTAGGCATGATTCTAAATCCCGCTAAATTGCAGAATCACACATTGCTCACAATTTCATTTCTCCTGTGGGGTAGTAACCATGGACTTTACCCATTTGCTGACCGAATCTATGAATTATGTTTTCGACACTTGAGTGTGTCAATATGAGATACTTCAAAATTAGCTGATCTTGGGAGGTGACCTGAAACATCGTGTTAGTCAAATATCTTTAACTCTGCAAGCCCAAACCAGATTTCGTCATGCATTTGCTACTGTTAACATTAGTAGCAATGTTTGAGACCATTGATGAAGAGACCAGAACCTAATATTTTTAAAACAAAAATATTTAGTGATGAAGAGACCAGATCCTAATATCTTTAAAATAAAGATGTCCTAAACATCATCGAAATACGATAGGGCATTGCAGTAGAATAAACTTAGCTGGCAGCAGTCTGACTCGAACCCATGACTTCGAAGTGATTAGAACAGTAACACTGCTGCTTAGACCGCTAGGCCATTCTCCTTTCCGTAAAACTAATGTACAATTTTACAATACACACTTAAAAAAAAGGCACTTATGTATTGTATGTTAAATACGTGATTCCTAATGCAAAGGGCCACATTCATTTGGATTTCCTCTGTCGGAGCGGTAGCGACGTGCGGGAGGAGGTGGGGGGAGCCACAGGGAGGTGAGTTGATTTATGGCAAACATGCATGAAGCTGGTCCGCCGGAGCTTCGGTAGAAAAAACAGCGTTTATAATTATATGATTCCGGGAGTAGCTGTGTTTTAAGTTAGGTGTGAGCAGGAAGACATTTCCCTGTCCAGAAAACCAAAATCGGTGCTCACCTCGAAAAATGTGTCTTTGTTCGGCAGAGCCTTGGCTTACAACTTAAGTACGTGGGGCAGATTTTCAAGCCCCTTGTGACACTTTTACGCCGCCATTGCATCACTTTTGTGACGCAGCGGCGGCGTAAACCATGCGCCAAGTTGCGACTTATTTACAACGTGATGCATCTAGGTAGATGCGTCACGTTGTAAAGCCCTGCGCCACATAAAACCTGCGTCAGGTTTCATGTGGGCGTTCTGTCGCAGGGTGGGCGTTCCCTTGCAGGAAAGCCCCATAAAACTGATGCAGTGAAATCTACATGATTTCACTGAGTCAGTTTTACAACGCTGCTGCGTCAAATCCTTACGCCTGCTTGAAGCAGGCATAAGAAGTGACGCACCACGTGAAGTATGGGCGGCCCCTGTGCATTGCAGGAGTTGCATCGCGCTTGTGATGCGACTCCAGCATTGCGCCACCGTACGCCACAAGATGCGTCACGCATCTTCCCCTCCTTGCACCATGGTGCGCCGCATTGTAAATGCGTCGCATCCGTGGTGGCACAAGGCGGGCATTACGTGACGCATCTGTTCTGGCGCATCCCTGCTGATTCGCAGAGATGCGCCAGAAGTTGTAAATCTGCCCCGTGATGTTTGGTGTTTAACATTAAAGCGGGCGCCGTGCTGAAACAAAGCATGGCGCCCGCCCATGTACATGAAACCTATGTGCATGGCAGACCCTTAAGAGGGCGCCATGGTAAAAATAAGTAGTCCTCAAACAAAACACATCAGCACTTACAGTGTAATGAAACTGTAGTTGGTCGGTGCTGCTAGGCTAAAATGGATATGACGTATTGCCAGCACCAACCAATAGGGAGCCAACATATAGGAGTGAACCAATGCAAAGCAGCAGGCGGGTTTACACTCCGTATTGTCATTACTTGAGGTCTTGCAGACAGTGCATGCGCTGCCTAGGCTCGACCTAAAAATGCAGATTACATGCTGCACGTGGTGCCTGGAACAGAGGTGTCTGCGTGGCACAGGGAGGCGCGGGTCTCATGAAGTCCTAAAGATGGACCACCAGAAGGATCCCTGAGGCTGCGATGCCCATACAGGAGATGGGGCCATCTCACGCTGTGCCAGGAGCTGAACACGTTTATCTAAAAATAATGCAAGAGCACAAAGACAACCTGAAAAAAAACACCTTTTTACATGTTTAACAATTATCCAACATGCTCTATTTATTATATAAAGAAACACTCCCTGAGGCGCCAGCTATATATAATAAAAAAAACAAGGTTTACCGCGAAGTTAATAAAATCTAGACCACCTAATCTGAGCGCACTGAGGTGGTAACTGTCTGTGATCGAGACAGCACAGGACTATTAAAAGCTAGACCATCTAATGTGAGCGCAGTGAAGTGGGATCACTGGAACCCATGTAATCATAGAGAATGTAGTGATCAAAGCACTGCAAAGAAAACCAGGAAGGATAGCAGCAATAACGGGAGGGGGGAAGTGTGTCTGCGAGCGAGGAGGCAACAGATGGCCAAAGATGGCCAACCAAAAGAAACAATCAGTGATGTCCAATGGGAGGAAACCAAGCACCCAAAGGCGGACAGATGGACACTATTGACAAACCACAGTAAAGAAATTTCCAAAAGTCAGGCCAACCAACCAACCAGAAGCACTAGGCAGAGCTGAAAACTAAGGCCCATATTCTGAATAAAACATGTCTTGAAGAGACAGCACAAGCACTGCCTAGGCAATAGGCCTGGGCGGTAAATTCTGTTTTGCTCGCGGAATTTGGGTAATTTCGTGATACGTGGAGAACGCGGAATTGGCAAAAATTCCGCGTCTTCGTGGAATTTTTTGCTGGTTTACGCTTTCAAAATGTGTGTTCGCGAGATATTTGCCCCCGAGCACGCAAACAGCGTTCGCGAACAGGAAAAAAGCATCGCGAATGGGCGGAGCAAGCAGTTCCTCGTGTTTGCAGAACTCTGCATGCTCACGGAGATTTTTTACCGTTTTGCTGAGCTTTGCGTAGCGCGACTACGCAATTTCCACCCACCCCTAGGCAAGACCTAAAAACTGGGTGTTTCATTAGACAGTGACTATATGCACATATTGTATATAGAAGTGTTCCTTTTTATTTGATAAATTCCATATACAGTAATGTGAAATGGTATGGTCACACTAATCTTTAAGCTGACATCTAAGGGCTATGCCAAGGCACACCATTATACCTTCATTGGCTTCAAGTGGCCAACATTGTACAGTTTAATATCATCTGAGTGGAAAGTCAAGTAATTTTGGACAGCGAGGGTAGGGAAGACAACTTTCAGACACTGACCCATGATGTGGTCGAATATGTACTGGGATGGACCAGCTCATTTATAAGGTAAAATACAAGCTTCAACCCAACCAAGCACAGATAAAGCATTGCTACAACCAAAGGTTTGACTCCTAAAGCCTATCTGTCTGATGATCTCTAGGACAAATGGTATGGCCATTACAGTGTTGTGAAGATGCCACAAGGGAGCTTTGGTGCATTTTTTGCATAAATAGGCTGGGCATATACGTATGAGAGGAGTATACAGTATCCATGCTTGCAACCACCAAAAATTTGAGAATGACAATGAGACCCTCCCTTTCTTCCTGCTAGTGGAAGAAAAAGATGACTCAGTAAAGGGCGTGAACTTTGCTTGTGGTCTGGAACCTGCGCAAAGGGCAGAGTATAAATCAGTAAAGGGACATTTGATTGCCTTTTCTAACTCAACCCCAGCGTTGACACTCAAGTGTATCCATAATATAGACACAGGCCAGCCTGCCTGTGAAGAGAAGTTTATACAGTATGCCAGAAAAGCTCAAGGAACAGGCAGCGCCATGATACGGGGGGGAGGAAAAATGCAGGAACAAAAAAAATAAATCAACGCAAAGGTTTCCAGGTACAGATACTGGAAATAACCTGTGCAATGAGAATTACCTGTCTCCCTATGGAAAGAAGCTGGACTTCATGTTTCAAGGGAGTGGCCAACTGCCAGCGTAATACAGAGCTCAGCTGGCTGAGAGGACGTGTGGGAGCCATGATTGGACGGAGCCTGCTCTCTGATCATGAGGTCGCTTCAGCCAGCTTCTCAGAAGTCATCTATTATCTACAGCATGACACAATTGTGGTTCTGTGGAACAGCCATCACCTTCTTTTTTCTAAGAGGGAGAGAATACTTCATCCCTAAATCAACCCTGTCATAGGGGGCCTGTGTAATTTCTCAAATTGCATTTAGAATTCCTGTGGGCTGAGGATTCAGAAAGGTAGCTAGAGAATGATACCTTGAGTCCATAGTCCAGAAACAATGGCTGTATCATCCTAGACTAAGGGAGATATCCAGATTTGAGTCACCAGTCACGACTCCAAGAGGTGTTGTAATCAGCGGGTTCCAAGATACCAGCCCCTGAACCCTTAGTGCCATCTGTTGCAGAGGAATAAGAGAAGGCAATAGCTCCTAAGATTTAGAATTTGCTAGCTCAATTTCTAGAGCAGGATCCTAGAATATACAACTCCAGTGGATTGTGCCTCTTGTCTGAGCAACGAGACATCCGACACAAGATTCTGTCACCGCTTCCATGGTTGAAACTGTTTTTGCTCACCAAGTTTAAGAAGACATTTCATTCCAGGTGGTCTGGATGGGTTTTCGGTAATTCATAAAGATCCCAGTTATACATCCACCACCTGTAACCAAAAGCCAATCACTGAAAATGAAACACAGTACTGTATTCCCCTTAGAAGTGTACCTCTGAGAACTCCTACTGTAAAAAGGATACATTTGCCTTTGTGGGACTTTGAGTTGCTGCTGCTGTTTTGGTTCATGTGAACCTTTCACAAGGATCACTCATTGTGATTCCATGCACTGCGACCCTCTAGAAAGTAAAGAAATCCTATTGTTTAACATTACCATAAGTGTTAAATGTAATTAGCGCTTATTGTACAAGTGCTATACTAGTGTTTGGTGTAGTATCTCCGACCAGGAAAGTGAAAAGTTTCTGGTTTTCTTTGCCGATCATTAATTTATGGGTAGCCTAGTCTCCTTATGTTTATTAATATACTCGCCTTTTATAGAGTAGGGCACTGACCGGACAGTCAGTTATTAATTGGTGCTCTACTGCTCTCTAAGTGTCTCACCTAACATCACCTCCTAGAGGACACCTAGTTGAAACCAAATTATAGAAACACAAATTTAGGTTGCAGGAATCTGTTATAAGGACTTTACTAGATAGCACACTGCAAGTTGGTTTTTCCACTATACATTAACATTACATATATTTACAATATGATGCACATGTTTCCCAGCTGCAACAACCATCTTAGGTCAGTTACTTGTTCATACTCTGCAATCTGCTTGTTACAGTCTCATGGATGCAAAGGCTTCTTAGACTTATTTCAACAGAGTACACGCAGGCTTTAGTGACAGGCAAAAGGTGCTCTAAGCAAGCCTGTATGTCACCATCCGCACACCAGCTGGAACTGGGCACAAAATATTTCACTTCTCGCCTTCTGTAAGCAAGGTATGCATTATTTGCTCTAGCACTCTTCTCCTCGATTAATGCTTCACTCGAGACAGATCTATAAGCAGGGCCACTGGAATTATGTGGCAGAGGAAGACCAAATTATGCAGCAGCGCAAACAACACAAATTATGCGGCATAATTGGGAACATTTCTTGATGGTATTATTTCATTATTTTTACATTTTTACAAATGGTAACACTGTCTGGGAAAATATTTCACCTTATGTATACCGATGTAACACCCTAATGCAGGAATAAACAACTGGAAGATGTCCAGCCAACATTTAAAAGTTCCTGTCTGTACCCAGGAACACGTGCCGCCATGTTTTTAGTAACTTTTTATCAGATTGAGCAAGAAACTTTTTTTTTAAACTAGCAGATTATGCAGCAGATGATGGATTATGTGGTAAATGCAGCAAATCCATAACTATGTAAATAGGTGGTTCTGTCTATAAAACAGACAAGGCTCACCTGCTAGCTGAGCCCCATTCTCTGTCAGACCTACTGAACACTCATTAAGCTCCTCCTTCAGTATGTGGTCAGGCAGACTATGTGAACTCCACTGGGCAATCTCCTCATATTTCTCATCTGGCTTGTCTCATAATTAACAAGCGTTCTCCAGACAAACATGGTGCGAACTTGATGGCTTTATTCTTGATACCTCTATTGACCTTACGTTTGCATGAGAAACATGCTTAAAAGCCCACACAGCCGTGATGTCACCCTTGCTGCCATGAACGGCTAGTCTATCATGCATGTTGATCATTTGTCTCATCCTGGAGGGGGGCTTACTTCTTCATATCACAGTTTTACACAACTTTTGCTACAGAATTTCTTTTTGACTTCTGTTTCTTCAAAGATGCTACTTATGTATCACCCCTTTCAATCCTCGCCAGTTTATTCAATCTTTCTAGTCACTATTTCAAAGCTATTTCCATCATCTGTCCTCATGTAAGCAACTTATGAGCAACTTGCGTATTTCAGCATGATGACTGATGATGCATTTGATTCAGCTCCAACGCCTCTTATTAGCAGTTACTCTACTCTTAATCACTGACTCAATGGACTTCCTTTCCCACACATACTAAGGGTCATGTCCTTGACCTTATATTCTCCACTCCTTATCTTGTATCTCATCTGTTAAACATAACATGATGCTCGCCTGGATGCATCACAAGGAATTTCATGTAACTCTACCAAACCTGCTAACTAACCAAGCTCACTCCCAGCACTCTCGGTTGAGTGTGGCTTGGACTCATTTTTCACTTATTCATATGACCCAATCACTGCATAGCTCTGATCCCAGCTTCTTTGACATTATGGAGATGGGTTCTACTAACCTGTCAACCTGTCTCAAACGTATTTATGCGTAGGATCAGAATATTCCTCTGAAGTGTTTCCCTCCCTACTTGGTTCACTCAGGACCTGTGTGAGGCCAAAGATCTTCTAAAAACCTTGACCAGTTCTAGCGTGTTTCTCATGCCGATTGTGCTAAGTGGATCTATCTGTTGTCACTCAGCAATCATGAAAAGCAGATGAGGACTGTTCATGCCTTGTATTGTCAGTATTGCGTTGAGAAGTCTCCCATTCAGTCACAAGAAGCAAGGAGTTTTTAATATTTTTAATAACCTTGACTCCCATTGTGTTTCCAAATCTTTCCTTCCTCCTCTGCACGAATAATATTGTGGTCTGTCTCTGATTTTCACACTAAAATACAAATATTCTCCATACTTTTTCTGGATCGACATCTTCTCCTAATATATAATGACGATGCAATAAATCACAAAGGATTGTTGCATCAATTAGAGGATAACTATATATATTTATTAAAAAATCAGGGTTAGAAACATCATCGTGTATTTTCAAAATCTTAATTTTAATACAATTTTATCAAAAGGTTACAATCAATTCTGCTCATCACAGGTAAACATCAACATTCTAATTTATAAATTGGAAACATAGAAAAGTCCAGGATAAGTCTTCAAATGATACAAAGTTCACAATATTTCACCTAATGTTAATAGTCCTCTTTGTGAAATGCCAAGTTGAAAGATAGTAGGATCATTCTATTTCTCAACAGATCCAAAGTAGGAGAGGCAATATCTTCCACATGAAGGTGATAATGTGGCTTTTCACCACAGACAAAACTTTTTTTAAGGATAACAAGCCAACCATTATAACAATCCAGTCAACACATAATTTTCAGGTTACTTTTTATGCCTCTTCATAAGGGCTTACTGATGAAATTATTTCATTCAAAGGTAAGCAGGTGTTATTAGGGTGGCAATACCCGTCTGTAATACATGCTTGATTCAGAATAAAGATTCTCAAAGTTTTTAGGTAACCCAAGTGAGATCAACAGAAAAGTAAACAATACTCCATTTAAAAAGTCCGTATGTCATAAGAGAAAGGCGCGCAACAGTGTACCACACCAAGGCACAGAAAACTCACATGCTTTCAACCCTTCAGCTTGTGGTTCCAACAGCCTGTATTCATTTCCTTCTCTTCTGTAACTAATACTGATATTCTCATCTAAAAAAAAGTTGTTCCTTATCGTCTGCTTCTCCACAAAACCCATATCCTGTAAAGATGACAGAAAATGCTTTTATCATCACCCTGCTCTTAACCACTTATTTAACTCCTTTAATACAGCGGTTATGCCTGTTGCCTTGATAAAAAGCTTTAGTAATTCGATTTTCAAAAAAAACTTTCCAGCCACCAGCATCTTTGCTAACTATGGGACAGTATCTTGAAGCAAATGTCTGCTTTGATGATCCCCAATCAGGTTTCTTGCCCCCCCCGTCGGCACCGAGGCTACTTTGGTTGTAGTGACGAGTCAAACCTGCATGCATCTGTATGGCGGAGAGGAAGCCTCGCTGATGCTTGACCTCTCTGTGGCCTGAACAGACTTTGGGGAAGCCCATGATAGGAATGCCTTGCCTCCTTTCTTAAAGACTGTACACAAGCTCTTTTTATATCTCCCTTTTGGTTCAGGTTTAAACCTATCAAATGAGGGGTACTTCAGGGTTCTTCCTTGGGTTCCACCCTTTGAAATATTTGTGTTGCTCCATTAGCCACCCATATTCACTGTGGTGGTTTGACTTTCTTTTCTTGCTGATGACACAAAGTTGATATCACAGCTGGACCGTGGCTGTGCTTCATTTGAAGGCCAATTGAGAGACTGTTCTCTATTGCACAATGGATGGACTTCAACGCCCTCTGGATGAGTTCTTCAAAGACCTGTTGGTATTCAATCAATCCATCTCTTGGGGCCCCTACATGTGGCCAGTAGAGAGGGGTGCTGACACTTCTGATTCATCTGCTCCAACTCATGGAGTCAGTTTCAATCACCAACCTATTTTGGAATGACACAACTCCAAACAAGCGTGTGCTTCTTTCTGCTGAAAGTATTAAGGAAAGCTCTGCAGTATTTCCTTCTGTTAGTCATAAATCTGTAGTTCAGGATTTGATTATTTCACATCTCTACTATTGTAATGATCTTTACTCAGTTCTTCTGAATTATTTGGTATCTCACCTCCAACTCATGCAGAACTCTCCTGCTCGCCTCATTTTGGGGCTGACCATGTGCTCCTCATTTCCTCTCATCTTAGGTCTCTCTACTGGCTTCCAATTTCCAAGCGCTGTCTTTTCAAATCTCTCTGTCATCATGCCAGTCACCAAAGGGCTCGGCTTTACATTCAGAGCATGTTTTTTCTCATTAGCTCCATATTTAGACAGGCATGGGCAAAGGCAACACATCTCGCATATGCCTGAGATATTGGCTTCGCTAATGTAAGACTTCATCTCTTTATTATCCATTTAACACCTAAATAAAGCAATCAGCAACTGAAAGGTGACCAGTTAACTTTGGCAAAGAGCCTTCTACTGCGTGGCAAACGTGCAGTAGTGTTTTAGTAACTTTACATCCATTTGATCTAGGAAAAAAAACATTTATGAGAAAATCTGACTATGCAGAGGATAGGCTACGTGGCAATGGCAGGAAATCAATTTTTAATGCAGAAAATGTTGGAGCAGCAGATTCACATAATAGCTCTAGCCATGACTATAACTCAGTTCTCCTGCTTGAGAGTGTTGCACAATAGTGTATAGAAAGCAGTTTCATAGTAGATTCAGTCAAAACCTCAGGTAATGCCAGCTCACTGTGCCCCCTCAGGTCCTGAAGAAGCCTCATGAACTTCGGAGTGGTGATGAAAATTACACAATTTTTGATTCGGCCCTGTTGAAAATTACACTACATTGTCATTAGGGCTCCCGGTTTTATGGTATTTTTTTTTTTTAGCATTTCCATCTGTATTCATTTTTTGGCCATTTTATTGGTATTTATCCATATTTATTTTGTGTGTTGAAATTGTATATTTCCACGTTTATTTAACTCTTGGACCTGCACTCACACATGGATGCCTTCACATTTTAGCAAAATAAGCAGAACGTACGTATATCAGAAGACTACACTCACAGGCACATATTAACATTTTATTGCAAATATTTGTTAACATATGCCTGCATTTAAGGAAATCTCATCCATTTTTTTAACTCTCCATGTTATCTGCTGTGCGTTAGCTGAAATTAACGAAATACAACATGGAGAGGCTCTCACAGAAGCATAATTTTACAGTATTTTTCCGCTTTTAAAAAACAAATACGGACAGGAAACACATAATTTTCTGTCTGTATTTATCTGTAAAAATCAGTAAAAACGGAAAACCGGAAGCCTTAATTGTTATGTGTGCTGCAAGCCTTTTCCCCCCTGTTCATTTCAAACAGGCACAAGTGAACATACAGTTTCCAGAACTAAAAAGTGCACAAAGACAACACTTCTGGGCTATGCTTACACAGAAGATTATTTAACAATAGGATGTTATTTAATGCTACCAGTATTTGTATAGGGCCTGGGTACCATTTGTGTGCACATGAGATGTCTAGGCATGTTTTCTGCTCTAACACTGTTTGAAAGAGATTTGACTAAAGTTTTCAAAGTAAATGGCATTGATTTGTTGAGGCAGGGTAATAAAAACAAGCATTTGAAATGCAATCGGTCTCGCCTTTGGGACCTTATATGTATTTAGCTATGCGGCACATTAGCCTGGGTGCTGAAACATCTACTGTTCTTTAACATGGAGGGAAAGTAAGCACCAACCTGCATGCCACGCCAGGTATGGGAACACATGGAGATAAATATTGCCTTTCAGCGGGAAATAGTATAGTCGAGAGCTCTGTTTTTAATATAAAATCAGGGTCTTCTGTGGTCATATCGCTGAAAATACAAGATTTGAAAAAAATATTATTGTCTTCAGGTGCTCTTGGAAGACAATTTCTATGGACTGGAACCTAGAGAATGCTAAAGTGATTCTGGTATTTTACTGACCTCTGCTGGTCGTTTTCTATCAAGAAAGTTAAATAGAGGCAGTTGCCAGAAAAACTAAAAAAAGAAAGTCCCTCAGCAGAAAGCTAGTCTGGTATTTTACTGACCTCTGCTGGTCGTTTTCTATCAAGACAGTTAAGTAGGGCAGTTGAATAAGCAGAAAGCAATTCTGGTATTTTACTGACCTCTACTGGTCGTTTTCTATCAAGACAGTTAAATAGAGGCAGTTGCCAGAAAAATTAAAAATGAAAGTCCCTCAGCAGAAAGCAATTCTGGTATTTTACTGACCTCTGCTCGTCGTTTTCTATCAAGACAGTTAAATAGGGAGAGTTGAATAAGCAGAAAGCAATTCTGGTATTTTACTGACCTCTGCTCGTCGTTTTCTATCAAGACAGTTAAATAGGGAGAGTTGAATAAGCAGAAAGCAATTCTGGTATTTTACTGACCTCTACTGGTCGTTTTCTATCAAGACAGGCAAATAGAGGCAGTTGAACAGAAAACAACAGGCCCTAAGAGGTCGCAGAAAAGTCCTAGGGCTGATCTCCTAAGCCCACAAAGTACATACACATATAAAGTATATACAAGAGGTCTTGAATGCTCGACCTAAAAATCACCCTCACCCAAAGCATGCTCGATACAAAGATTCTCGAGATTAGGGAAAGTGCTGACAGTGACAGCTATGCAAAGGCTTACAAATACGTACTTCTTCTCCAGAGAAAGTGAATTTGCATGCTTAGTTGCCCAGACTACATCAAAACTCACTGACTTGCAAAAGGTGAACGTTTCCTATTCGTAATGCCATAACCATGTATACATTGTAGTGGGTATTCATTCATGAAATATGGATTCCCTTAAAGTAAAAGTCATAATTAACATCAAGTGCACAAAAATTGGTACCCAGGCCCTATACAAATACTGGTAGCATTAAATATCATACTATTGTTAAATAATCTTCTGTGTAAGCATAGCCCAGAAGTGTTGTCTTTGTTCACTTTTTAGTTCTGGAAACATTGGAGTAATTAGTGGCAACTCTTATGATGGTGTTTTCAGAAAGAGTTGCCTTCCACCTGGAAACTGCTACTGGGCCACAAGACAAACACAACAGTTGATGGACAGAATGCAGAACAATGTCATACATTCACGCCAGTACAGAGATCTGGGCCTAAATCCATCGTTTTTTTACTCACCATGCCGTTCCAGTTTGAACCCAGCCATATGCAAATCAGTCTTGACCCTGTGCCTCATGGGTACAGTCCAGTCCGAACTGCCAAGACAGGTCCTCCCTGGACTGGAAACAAGCATCCTAGGACCGGTTTCGGGGTTTCACCCCTCTTCAGCCAGGATAGCTTGATTCCAGTGGCATGGAGAGCACGGGACCCACGTCTGGGCATACCCTTCCCACACGGTGATGAATGCAAAAACAACAGTTGATGGACAGAAAGCAGAACAATGTCATACATTCACCCCAGTACAGAGATCTGGGCCTAAATCCATCGTTTTTCTGCTCACCATGCTGTTCCAGTTTGAACCCAGCCATATGCAAATCAGTCTTGACCCTGTGCCTCATGGGTACAGTCCAGCCCGAACTGCCAAGCCAGGTCCTCCCTGGACTGGAAACAAGCATCCTAGGACCGGTTTCGGGGTTTCACCTCTCTTCAGCCAGGATAGCTTGATTCCAGTGGCATGGAGACCACGGGACCCACATCTGGGCATACCCTTCCCACTCGGTGATGAATGCAAAAACAACAGTTGATGGACAGAAAGCAGAACAATGTCATACATTCACCCCAGTACAGAGATCTGGGCCTAAATCCACCGTTTTTCTGCTCACCATGCCGTTCCAGTTTGAACCCAGCCATATGCAAATCAGTCTTGACCCTGTGCCTCATGGGTACAGTCCAGCCCGAACTGCCAAGCCAGGTCCTCCCTGGACTGGAAACAAGCATCCTAGGACCGGTTTCGGGGTTTCACCCCTCTTCAGCCAGGATAGCTTGATTCCAGTGGCATGGAGAGCACAGGACCCACGTCTGGGCATACCCTTCCCACTCGGGGTGACGAATGCAAAAACAACAGTTGATGGACAGAATGCAGAACAAACCGGTCCCAGGATGCTTGTTTCCGGTCCAGGGAAGACATGGCTTGGCAGTTCGGGCTGGACTGTTCCCATGAGGCACAGGGTCAGACTGATTTGCATATGGCCATGTCTGAACTGGGGTGGTGGAGTAAGCTAAAGAATGATGATGGATTAAACCCAGATCAGTTGACTGGGGGTGAGTGTTTGATTTGCTCAAATGCTCCGTCCATCATCCCCTTTTGTATCGCTTTGTTCGCCCTAAGTTGGCAGGGTATGCCCAGATGTGGGTCCCTTGCTCACTTTGCCACTGGATTCAAGATAGCCTGGCTGATGAGGGTTATAAAACCGAAACCGGTCCCAGGATGTTTGTTTCCGGTCCAGGGAAGACATGACTTGGCATTTCGGGCTGGAGTGTTCCCATGAGGCACAGGGTCGGACTTTTTTTGTGAGGATTCGGGGAAAAGGTGTGTTTAAAAAAAAAAGTCCTCCCCCTGCCCGCCTGTCCATTTGCCTGCCTGTTCCTCCCTCCCTCCCCCACCCATCAACCTTCATGTTGTGGCGGCTGCCACTGGCGGTGTTTGTCATTAAAGCGCATGAATACCAAGAGTTTACGACTTGTGCGATGTGCGGCATTCCTATTAGAGTTGTGTGCATGCATAAATAGCAGCACTTAAGAGACTTTGTGTAAACAGTGGCAGAGTTTAACGTCTCCTGAGAACAGCATGGCACTACTAGTGAGTGCTTAGGATAGTGTGTCAAGTGTTCTCGGATATATGTCTGAACCCTTTGCCTTTTTGCGACAGCGGCCTCCATAAAGATTCTAGTGGGTTTTCATTCATGAAATATGGATTCCCTCAGCAATAAAATCATAATTAGCATCCAGCAATAAGCTAAGGTTCTTTATGAACATATCTTCTTGGCTATTTGTTGAAATGTGAGACTACTGACTGTGCCATGTGTAAACTGAAGCCAAAAAAAGCCAACACACTACTTTCACTCTTGAGCACTGACAGCGGCAGCTCCTCCGCAATGGCCAAGGAGCGTCGCCCCACTGGCTCAGGAGCTGAAAAATAAAATTATATTTTATGATTGTTTTCTTTTTCAGCTGCTGGCTGAGCTAGTGTGTGTAGGGAGGGGCGGAAGTGGGCCATGGAATGGGAGGAGGAGCACTTTTAAGTGTGCATGTTAGTTTGGCCGGCCGTCTTAGGCCGGCCAATTCAACAGTTGCACTTAGGTTTCTCCATCCTAGCTGTATTGCACAGTCAGGTTATAGAAATTGCACAGACTTCCTGTGCCTGGGCGAGCATTAATCCAGCCCGCTCAGCCCAATCCCAACACTGCTCCCATGCTTGAGAGCAGTGTGGGGATTGGATGGGGAGGCCTTGATGCTGTCCCATGGACAGCTGCGACCAGGAACTGGCAGCAGAGGAGCGCGAGGTGGCCGCCAGTACCAGTAAGTGTTTTTTTTATTTTTTATTAATCCCCCCTGCCACATGCTCCCCTCACGCATTTCCCACCGCCTCCCCCTCAACCCCTCCTCCACCGCCCCGCTGGTATTTATCTGTGTCGTCTGCCACTGAGCGTTGAGAGAGGTAACAAAACAATTAAGGACAGCAGGAGGTGTAGGGAAAATAACACGACAGAGGCGTGGGGGAGGAGGGAGATAGTACCAGAAAGGGGAGGGAGGGTTTGAAAAGTGGAGGAAGAAAAAACACCTCAATTCTTCGAAGCAGCAGACGGCCACTGATTAAACTGAATTAATCTGTGCTTGCCACCTGATCCACAGAGTTGAACTGCAATTACGTTTGGCCAGTGCTGGCATAATAGGAGACAGCAAAGAAGAGAAAAATTGAATCCGACAAATGGAAAGTGATGGCGGGCTTTAAGCCCTTTACTGAACACAACAGTGCCGCTCAAGCAAGCGCATGCGCTAGAGCAGGCTGTCGGAGGCTCGACCCTAAAAACAGTGGCACACTTGGTACTCACTTGGACAAAATTCATTATTTACAGTACATTGCCAATCTCTGGTCACAAATGAGTTGCCAGCCTCTCACTCAGTAGACATTTTTCAAAATGTACTTCAAATGCTCATGATTTAAAATAACTTTCTACATATGTTTCAGTGAATATTAAAGTGCTCACTGTTCCCCGTGTCTAAACAAGACAAATAACAGTAACAGTGGATAAATCAATATGCAAATAATCTAAAAACACATACAATTTATGACGTTGGTATAACTTTTATCACTTTTAATGCATCATTTCTAAGTTTGGTAAGGGTGCCTGTTTGCGTTTCAACCTTTTATCTAAGTTATACGGTCATAATTGGACTGTAATTACTTTAGGGACACCCATAATTAGCCAGATAAGTGAAAAATGTATCCACGCCCAATTTGTACTGGAGAGGCTAGCTCATAATTTCCGATGAAGCCACTCACTTTGTGGGTAGAATCATTTCTTAGGACTTCATTTCTGAAAAGTGATGCATCGCTGCGTGAAAACAGCGATGTGTCACTTTTCATTGCGCCCTCCTTGCGACATGCTGGATGCGTCATATTTACAGTATGATGCATCATGTCACAAGGAGTTACAGATACGTCAGAAATTCAGACACATCTGTAGGTGCAAAAATGATGCATTGCTGTGAAGAACCAGACCTTATGGGCCTGGCGACGCAGGGTACGCCTTAATCTCCTGAGTTCACCTGCTTTGTTGAACAGAGACACAGGACACTCTGTTAAGCGTAGAAGATCAGGTTTATTAGCTGCAGCTAAGTACAGTTGTCCCAGAAGTACACCCGGTATGTTCTTAGGAGACTGTCACTTTACTCCATGGCGCACAATCTTTTATAGCACATAGATTCACCAAGAACACACTTCCAATGCATACATGTTTAGCCAATGGGAAGAGTTTGAAAACAAGATATAACCAATGAGAAAAGTTTGAAAACAAGATATCAAGTAACCCAAATAAACCTCTCTTCCAACTGTTTTTGTCACCTCTCCCCACAGGTTAATCAGTGGTCGTCTCTACAACTCAACTTGCAGGTGGCAGGACATTTGTATGCTTTGGAGGACAGTTGTGAAATGAGAGAATACAAGTAGAGAATAGCGAAGGCCAGAAGATAAGACACGGCATGAGAAAAATACTAAAGGCTAACAGATAGTTGATATAGAGATTAGGTAGTCCAGACAAGTTTAGGCCGGCTGGTGTCTGAGATGGGTTTCAAGACAAGGACGGAGGGGGTTTTTGACACGTTGCAGTCCAAGGGGCAGAGGCACTTTGTGAATCGAGCAGCCTGTGTAAAGGCAACACAAAATGGCGGTGAATGTAAAATGGAGTCGAAATTAAAGAACCTCAGACCCTCCTTTTGCTATTACGCAGGCAAATCCTAATTCATTGCTAGGTGAGCATTTTCCATTCTACACATTTCATTTAAGCAGGTATATGTAAGCTATCAACAGGGATACAAAGAGAACAAAGCATCGGGTCATAATTAACATTCAGATAGCAGAAGAAAGTAATGACCATTATTACAAACAGGATTATCATTTTTTCACAACCCTAGGCAAAATCAAATCCTAAAATTATTTAGTGAACCTTTTCAGGGCTCCTATGCATTTCAGTGACTATTGTATACTCAGGTGAAACAGTGGCGATCCTTATCAATGCTCTCAGGTGAAATGGAGATACTCTTCAACAGAGGATAGACTTCATTCTGCTTTTACTAAACAGAATACTACTCTAAAACAATGCCAGCAAAACAATAAGAATCAGTCTCCTAACACCCATTCTATGCAATTGCACGGGAACCGCTTGTGCAACAATAACTATGCCCAAAGTCCGTTCTAAGCCTCTCTGGTAGGCTTCTATCGTCCATCAAATCTGCTTCTGTTGTTTTCTTTCTCATTGGGCCTCTTCATTCAGGCCTTCCATGAAAATAGTGCTTCTCAGTATCCGTTGGAGTGCCCTACTGGCAAACACTCACAGCTCACTCGAAAGTCTCAATGTCTCAAGGCAGTGCACCAATATATTTCCGCTGCGGCAGACACTACAGATATTGTGCTCTTCGTTGGTCATGGGCACAGATCATCTCGTGCAGACCCAAGTACTATTAATCGGAAAGAGCAACAGACTTTCACGCTCAGCAACAATTTCAGGCTCCAACACTCGCTATTCAGTGTCAGAGGATGCTCTTTCATTTAATTTTTCCTTTCATCATGAGTACCACAATGTAGTGCCTTTTGCCAATCTTGGATCCTCCGGTGCACTGCCCTTCCGTTGGAGCAAAGAAAAGAGGGTGTGTGGCCAAAACTCAGGCCAAGGGGCTCAAGGGACTGCACACTGTCAGAGGTTACCAGCACATGACAGGTAGAAAACTGAAGCCTCAAACCAGCCCTGCCATCAACAACAGGGATCCTTCTCTTTCGCTCTTTTACACTGAAACTCTGGTTTTGTGATGTCCAACGCCATCTGATGGAGCAAGTACGATGCTTTGGAGATACCATTGATGGCGCGCTGGCGATCGCGGTCCAGCCTTGCTACTTTCTGGGTGCTGGGACTGTAGGGCCAAGACGTCCGCCTTTCATCTGTAGCTGTCACTGATGGGAATTAGGCTTAAATCAATGTTCTGCAGGTTATTATGACTTAATTCCCGCAGAATCTAGTGACGTAGGAAATGTGACACAGTTGTTAGTTTCCCTCAGTTTAGTATAAAAACAGTTCATTGTATTTAACAATAGGACTGCAGGCAGGTGGCCTGCAATCTTCAAGGGAGTGGCCAGAAGCCATGGGACAACTCTGGTTTAGAATGCACTGTCACTCTCATAAGATGCAAAGGCAAAGGCAGTACTTCTAGTCCAGGGATCTCCAGCTAGTAGCTCGGGAGCCACTGGTAGCTCGCCAGTACCTTCAAAGTAGCTCTCTGAGGTGAAATTAAGCCCAGAATCAATTTCCGAGTAGGTGCCTATTAAAGAAGGCAGCACTGATCATCTCAAGACCCTAAGAGTGACAGCCAGCCAAACGTATCACAGTAACTCATACTAACACTCAAACACACAGTGTGCCAGCCTATAGGATCTGCTACATGACAAGGGTACCCAAGCACACGTTAAATCAAAGTTAATACGGTCAGTATATACATAAACAAATAACACAACATAGATCTTCGTTTCTTTCTTTTGGGTTTCTTCGGTTTATTGTTCTTTTCTCAAAGTGTATTTCATAGTCTTCAAAACGTTCCCAAGCCAACACGTGTTTCGTCGCCTTTAGTAGTTTTTTACATGCGACTTGTTCACGGCTAGGTACAAATTGATACGGTAATTACATTAATTAATATGTTATTACAAGATGCAAACATTTGTTAACAGCGTAAACAAATGTGCTCCCAGGGTAGGTGTGAAACTATGGGTAAATTTATCCATAGATGGTATCATCAGGCTATAGTGTGCTATCAAACACCGTGAGGTGTGGTGAACACTAGCCATATCATATCAGTTGGTGATTGCCAGATCTCCTACAGACTAACGTGTGAGTGGTATATGTGAAACAATCCTGTGTGTACCGGAACTTAAATCCAGTCCGAATTTAATCCAAAAACGCATGCGGTATGAACAGTCCCTTAAGGTAGAAAGTAAAAAAAAGTAAAATAAGGGGTAAAAAAGTGTACAGACTCTTATTTTAAAGATTCTTAGTGAGTAGAACTGTAAAGTGTGCCAAATGTAAAAAAGGGGGGGTGACGCAAATGAGACAACTGACCTGAATACGGTTTAGTATGCAAAGTCTGTAAAAGTATAATCAAGCAAAAAGAAGTGTCAAAATGGTAACTATATAGACACTTTGTCAACCGTTTAAAAATTGAGAAGTTTATGTCTCAAATCATATACATACGTCTAGTATGACGATAATTCCAGGTCATACAATCCGACGACGAGGGAGGGGGTATTTGGTCAGTTATATCCAAATGGATTGTTATCCCATGTCCGCATGTGCCCCAAATCTGAGCACCACGTCTGTAATAGAAAGGTGGAATATCTAAGTAAAGTGGACAGCCTAACATAAATGGTCCGTTTATCCGAAATTATATTACTATGGCAATGTCGAGATAAGCTATGTGTAGATTTGTGAGGTCGGTTGTTAATTTCTATCCAAAAAAGCAATCCTAGTTGTGGACCAGTGGAGATCCTTATATTCCCACTATCTGGCTCGTAATCTCTCCGCTTATTTATTTTAGTGAATAGTAAAGGGCTAGGATAGGGCGACACGGCGTGCTCCGTGATTCGTTCTCCTTACGGCATAAAAACCAAGTATATCTCATTAATCGGTACCCTCTTACCTCTCGTTCTGTAAAATCGTATCTCCCCCCACAACCGCGTCTGGCTCCAAATTCGAGTTGCCAGTATGTGTACAGCCGTCAAGTATATAAGGTCATGTGACCGGAAGTCGGGGTGATGCAGATTGCAAACCGCTTACGAATATAGGCGCCATATTTAAGAGGGTTGCATAGCGTAGAATGGGTCTAAATCTCCCCAGATTCTGTTCTCTCAACGGATACGGTATGATTAAACCAGTTTTGTCAGCGTTTCCGACCTCATATTGGTGTGAGCGACATTGCTATATTCGTAACCGATTTTTACATAGAGTTTCCAAATTTGGCAGACATCTTAGATCAGGACACGCCAAAGATATTAAAAGCGAACAAACTTTATCAGTGTCAAAAGTGCCCAGAAATCACGACTGCACATTAGGTAGTCGTTGAAAGTATATTGTAAGAGGGCATATATATAGGGCCACATCCATATATTGTGGACTAGTCAAATTAAATATGAAATTTTTCAATATTATGGAAATGAGGCGTGCCTGTGGTGAGGATAATATTTCATTTGCGAACTAATTCGCGTTGTTTAAACAGAAGGACCATAGCTCGGCGTATCCAATTGTGAGTATTTCACTGATACCACAATCATTCAAGTGTACATAGAATTTCCAAATTTGGCAGCCATCTTGGATCAGGACACGCCAAAGATATTGAAAGCCAAGCAACTTTATCAATGTCAGAAGTGCCCAGAGATCACGACTGCATATTAGGTAGTCGTTGAAAGTATATTATAAGAGGGCATATATATAGGGCCACATATATATATTGTGGACTAGTCAAATTAAATATGAACTTTTTTCAAAGTTATGGAAATGAAGCGTGCCTGTAGTGAGAATGAAACTTCATTTGTGAAGTGTCTAACGTGTTTCTAACACTCAAAGACTGTACATACCGTGATGTGTGTAAAATTAATGGTGACTTACCATATATAATCCAAAGTGAATTACGGTGAATGGGTGAGTGACATCATGAAACATATACTTCGCAGAAATTTCCATAATTTCTTCAATGGAGCCATATCTATATCACAATCATAAGGTTTTCAAAGGAAAATATCCAAAGTTTTTTACATTGTCCAATATACTCAGGAGATGATACAGTGATATGGTCATGTATATTGATTGGTTTCATTTACCTAGATAATAATGCATTTCATCATCAACATTAATCCCTAGTTCTGTAGTACGTAGTTTTAAACGGTTGACAAAGTGTCTATATAGTTACCATTTTGACACTTCTTTTTGCTTGATTATACTTTTACAGACTTTGCATACTAAACCGTATTCAGGTCAGTTGTCTCATTTGCGTCACCCCCCCTTTTTTACATTTGGCACACTTTACAGTTCTACTCACTAAGAATCTTTAAAATAAGAGTCTGTACACTTTTTTACCCCTTATTTTACTTTTTTTACTTTCTACCTTAAGGGACTGTTCATACCGCATGCGTTTTTGGATTAAATTCGGACTGGATTTAAGTTCCGGTACACACAGGATTGTTTCACATATACCACTCACACGTTAGTCTGTAGGAGATCTGGCAATCACCAACTGATATGATATGGCTAGTGTTCACCACACCTCACGGTGTTTGATAGCACACTATAGCCTGATGATACCATCTATGGATAAATTTACCCATAGTTTCACACCTACCCTGGGAGCACATTTGTTTACGCTGTTAACAAATGTTTGCATCTTGTAATAACATATTAATTAATGTAATTACCGTATCAATTTGTACCTAGCCGTGAACAAGTCGCATGTAAAAAACTACTAAAGGCGACGAAACACGTGTTGGCTTGGGAACGTTTTGAAGACTATGAAATACACTTTGAGAAAAGAACAATAAACCGAAGAAACCCAAAAGAAAGAAACGAAGATCTATGTTGTGTTATTTGTTTATGTATATACTGACCGTATTAACTTTGATTTAACGTGTGCTTGGGTACCCTTATCTTGATTATATGTGGTCTGACCGCAGTTTTTAGGGAGGCTGGTGGTTCTCCCCTACCCTCGAGCACCGTCACTGATCTATTAAGTTTATATATATCAGGTGTACTCACCATAAGCGCCTACCATCTATTATAAATACCACTGTGCAAAACGTTAACTCTGCTACATGACAGTCTGTATCCAATCTCAATATAATTAAGCCACAAGGAGATTGACCATGAAGCAGTCTCTCCTTTATTAGTCACAACATGTGTGTGAACAGTGCACCATCAAAAAGGTATGGCAGCAGTAGCCTGAGCTGTAATCAGTGCTGACCCACCAAAATGCGGGACTGCAGGAGTCAGAGTGAAAATGTGTCAGTTAGATGCATGATCAGCTCAAAACCTGAGGAGAACAGGGTATGATACAAACCAGAAAAAACTAAGAGACTTTTAGAACAGATCACCATATTAAATGCTCCTAATAGAGAAAGAGGTTGCTCCAAGGGGAGTGTGAAAAAAGAAAAAGTGCTCATGAGGTAGGACAGATATAAAGGAGGGGAATCCAAAAGGCAAATTCAATAACCAATCAATTAAACATTCTGATATCATTAGTAAAACTGGACGTGGTTCATAGTGGCACCAGTTTTACAGATAGGCCAGTCCCTTATGGATTTACAAATATTCATTTCATGATTTTCTAATGGGATAAAACATCTCTTAAATGTATACATCTGTGTGTTCTACATTCCTTATCTAGAACACCTCAAAAGGGGAAACGCATGATACAAATTATCAGGGGCTTGCAGATACCTCCCTTTAATAATTGTGCAGCAAGTGCACCATGCAATACACAGGCTAAACAATATCTCCTCATGATCACTGAGAATACCTGTCACCCTAGTCTAATAATTCTCAGATCTCTGGTGTCTGATCTACAATTTTTCCTTTCCCTAGTCACCTGTCCGGAGGGGGCACTATACCCACTTAAAATCACAATCCTGCTACTCAGGACAGCAAATAAGAAACTCTTGGTGTCTCTTATGACTACATGTAGAAGTGCAATATCATAAGGAAAGTTAGGTCACCTTTAGCAAGAGCCACAGATTTATAGTTCATCCTTAGGGTCTAATCAGGGAACATCAATCTAGGCTACTCGTCCCTTAAAGGAAGGAGCAGTAACATGACTAACTGCAGGTGACACACTTTTAATCCTGTATATCTCTTTTGTTTATTTTTTTTCATTACCATTATAGCCAAATAGACATGCACTGGTGAAGTGTTGTCTGTCATATTCACAGCATGAAATATCACATCTGTGAAATTTAGTAACCAGAACAAGTCCAACCAACTGTTGCGTAGTGATGGGCATCGTCATGACCATCCCCTCACAACACAGGGGAGCTTGTAACAGTATTAAAAGCAAAAGCGTAAACACAACGCAAAAACAAAAAAAACATGCATAAATTAAAAACACACATGCCAAGCCATCAGGTATACTTGCTGTATACCAAGCACAGAAAGCATAGACAAATTTCAATATCATATGTAAATGAACGGTGACGCACAACACTATGTTATGTACTTTATGCACAATGAACCTGCAACTCAACAACTAATATTCTGGCCTGCTTAATTTGTCAGGCTGCACAAAAATAAACACAAACATTTCTTTACAAAGAAGTTATGCAAAAACACATCTGTTTCAACACACAGCTGACAGCACCCTCCTTTTTGCAATTTGAACATTGATTAGGTCCCACAGGGACATATGGAACACCCGTTCCACCACCTTATGATATGGACCATTGCTGTTTCGTTGGCTGTTAACCCCTGCTTTTTCACTACTCCTCTTCACCTACTGTAACATTCTTAGTCCTTTCTAGTCTTCTCTCACCCTGATTTCCTGCCTATAGCCATTCAGGGTGCTCATTTCACCATTATTCCTTCACAACTGACATCTTCGTCAAACCAACTCACGTGTCCAACTGTAGTCTTGTCAGCCCTCGAACCACCCAGAACAATCCATGAATGATCTGTGGACAGAAGCAAAAAAAATACACAACACACAAAAGAAAAACACTTCACATAACACACAAAAATAACAACTATAACTTTTAATCAGGAGACAAAACATAACACACATTAACAAAACACAAAAAAATTAAAAAAAATACAAACCTAGTGGTACTTAACTGTAACCATCTTGTCAACTTTACAATGACTAAAACATGTAAGCATGTTAAGCCACCTTAATTTTAACTGTCTAAAAGGAAAACATTTTCACAGACACTCTGTGTTCCCTTGCGCCACAATTCCTCCTGTGAAAAATGAATCTTAATTTGCTGATCGTTTTTACCTAGACATGTAGCCCACAAAATTCTAAGAAAGAGCTTCATCTTACTTTTTGTCTGAGGCTAATGCCACATTTGTTAAATGAAGGCAACTACGTGGACATTATTTTTCAAAAGCAGAAATATGAATGTATCACTTCCTTTGAGGCCCTGCTTTGAGGGAGGCCGTGCAGGAATGCACTTCTCGACCTTGCACAGTCCTCCAAGAGCTAAGAATAACACCTCAGCAGAACTTTCTGGGCTGCTATCCAGCCTCTGCCAACATTCCTGGTCCCCGCCACTTTTCAAGGTTCCTATAGTGTGCAAGCATTAATGTCTTCTTGTCAGAGAAGCTTTTCCAAGCAATGGTTTTTCATCTGTTTACACTCACTCCTAACTCCCACCTTACTGACCTCGAGGTCAAAATCTGCCTCGCGCTATGCGCTCCTCAGCCCTGAAGCTTGTCACAGACAAAAAAACCTTCCTAACTCTTCCTAACCTGCAATAATTTAACCCTTTTTAAAAACACATGTTATATACATTTCTTCTTTTAGGGGCTACAATTTGTTTCTATTCTTAGATTATTAAAACAGTTACTGTGAATAATTCGCAGAACATAATAACATATCATACTAGCTTTAGAAAAAATGTTTGTTACTACCCTATGCAATGGTACTTAGTTCATCAACCTTAAAGGAATGAACGTCTCAGTAGGTCCAGCTAGAGTTAGAACCTTCAATCTTGATATTAAACCCAAACCTCTGCACTGGGCACATTGGCTCACTGAGACATTAAAAGCAACCCCAAATGGGAACAACCTGCAAATTTGTATTATACCTAAATATATGCATTTACTGAAGCCTAAGGCACTTTAAAGCTATTTTAAAGGGCAAAAATGCTGTTAAATAGTCTATTTTACCCAATTTCGACTTTGATATTTGGGGCACTTAAAAATAAATATCTTATAATTGTGCTACATATTAATCATTGTCAAGATCTACAACAGAGGAATTCTTACCATGTACTTGCACAGGAACAGAGATGCTAGTTCCCAATGCCCCCTCCAGGATCCTTCAGAGACCGAATTAGATCACGTCTCTAAAACAACCCCAAAGGGGGAAGGGGGAGTGGACAAAATAATAAAAGAAAGAAGAGACTGGTTCAGGATTCTTCGGATCTCCTCCGCAGCACCCTTCTTCTTGTCAGTCTGTTCTATGTACCTTCTCTTGAACGATGCCTGAGGGAACTAATAGAGCACAATACTCAGCACCTTAGTCTACTCTGCACTTGTCCAACCAACTCTACAAATCTTTAGTTGTACCCTTGGGAAGGAACGTACCCCTTAATCCTCTTGAACTAGCCCCTCTTCGTGTGGTGGTAGCTGACTGTCTGGAATGTCTTTGCTCTTATTGGTTCTGTACAGTTCTACCTGAGACATATAAACATTTAATGGTTAATACCTGTCCCTTAATCTAATTCTAATTATTATTATTCAATTAATCAGCTCACCTACCAGTATCTTTTTAATGTAGCGCTATCTATTCTTCTCTTTATCGTTGTGATAAGATTTCGTCGTCTTTTCCTTCACTAGGATTTATGTTTTGCGTAGTTGTTTTCTTGTTATTGCATTTATTCAGTTATTTTATCTTGTTTTCATCCTTTCTTTTAGCTTGATACTTTAGCAGTTATCTCTCTCTATATTCAGGTAAGTTTTCTCTTCTTATTTAGTGACTATATCTTTTATATTTTTTCTACTAGCAATGTATTTCTCGTAATACTCTTTCCACAAATGAACAACATATAACTTAGCTTTCGAAGTCGGCTCCGTGTCCTTCTTCCTTCGGGCCGCTAGAGTTAACTCCTGTCAAGAGTTGCTGAGGCGGAGTAGTTACGTCAGGAAAAGTTCCCCACACGAGTCTTGAAATCTCCTAACTTGGGGAAAATATCGGGTAAGAACTAAGTAACAAGGCCTTGACTCTCTAAACCCTTACTGTAAACTGAATTAATCACTATCTTTGAAATTCTAAGATTTTCCTGAGATGCGCAAGTTCAGCTCCGACCTCGGGCGACGCTTCGGTGAAGTGCGCACTCGTTAGGTAGAGCGCGTTCCACCAAGGCTCCACACAGGTGTGAAGACAAAGACTAGACTGCGACCGCGATTGTACCACGGCGGCCATCTTGGAATGTCTTCTTTGCAGCAAGGCACTCCAAGCGTGATCTTTTGTGCATTTCCCACATCTCCTGTTCCTGCTTATTTTAGGATATGTGTAAATCGCATTGACTACTCGTGTCGAAGGCCCAGTGGTTCTGACAGTACCCCCCAACAACGGAGGTTCTTCCACTCTTGGTTTCGTAGGAAATCTTAGATGAAAGGTTCTCACGAGTCTAGGAGCGTGAACATCAGATGCAAGTTCCCAGGACCGCTCCTCTGGCCCATAACCTCTCCAATCAACTAGATAGTACAGCCTTCCTTTAACCTTTTTTGAGTCCAGGATTTCTTTTACTTCAAACTCCATTCCCGACTCCAATTGAATAGGTTTCGGGGGCAGTTCTTTCCTCAAGTTTGGGGAAGCTAGTTTTAACAAAGAGACGTGGGAGACTGGATGAATCTTAAGCTTGGGTGGCAATTTCAATTTATAGGTTACTGGATTCACCTTTTTCACAATTGGGTAGGGACCAATAAACCTAGGTTGGAATTTTCGATTTCCTTTTAATCTGAGGTTCTTTGTATTCAACCAAACTTCATCTCCTTCTACTAAGGGAGGGCCTTCCCTTCTTTTCTTGTCTGCATAGATTTTATATTTTTCTTTGGCTTGTTCCAAATTCCTTGATGCTGTTTGGTGAACTTGATTAAGATGAGAGACTAAATCTTTAACTGCTGGAACTGAGATTTCAACTTCTTGGACTGTGGAATTAGGATGCCTCCCATAATTTAGGTAAAACGGAGAATAACCAGTGAATACGTTTTTTGCATTATTATGAGCAAACTCTGCTGCCCATAGGTAATCTGGCCAATCCTTGTCTTGTTTTAACAGGAAAAGTCTTAAGTATTGCTCTAACTCTTGGTTCACCCTCTCTGTCTGACCGTCTGTTTCTGGGTGATAGCTGGTCGAAAACCTAGTCTCAATTCCCAGACCTTCTACGAAAGCTCTCCAGAAATGGGACAGGAATTGTGAACCCCGATCCGAAATGATGACCCTCAGAATACCATGTAGTTTCACTATTTGTGTGCTAAGATGAGTAGCTAACTGTTTTGCTGTAGGAACCCCTTTCAATGCTAGGAAATGAGTCATTTTTGAAAATGTATCTACCACCACTAAAACTGTATTAATTCCCTGGCAGGAAGGCAAGTCAGTTATTAAGTCTAGGGTGATTGTGTGCCATGGAAAAGGGGGGGTTGGCATAGGTTGCAATAAACCCTTTGGAGCTTGACATTCCGATTTTCCCTGAGCGCAAATCTCACATGTCTTGACATATTGTTCAATGTCTTTATTCATTTGAGGCCACCAGTATCTTCTCTTTACCAGGTCTGCAGTCTTGAGCTCTCCTTTGTGGCCTGCCAAGAGATCATCGTGGCATTCGTACAGTGCTTGAGTTTGCAATTCACGCGTAGGCAAGTATAGGGCTCCTTTATGGTAAGGTAAACGGTTTAGGACTTCTCTTCCTTCCTCTTGTTGGGCCCATTTCTGCATGTCTTCTGGGTTTAAGACCTGAGCGATTAGTTCCTTCAAATTAATTAGAGTGGTGGCACAAATTATTTTGGAATCTGGAATTATTGTTTGATTTTTGGGCACCCCTTTTTCTTCTTCTGTTCCAATTCGAGATAAGGCATCTCCTTTCCCATTTTTCGAGATAAGGCATCTGCTTTCCCATTTTGAGCTCCTGGTCTGTAGGTAATCACAAAGTCGTAGTCAGCGAAATACAGAGACCATCGATGTTGTCGAGGCATGAGGGTTCTGGCTGACTTCAAAAACTTCAAATTACGGTGGTCAGTGAAGACTGTTACCACATGGTTAGCTCCCATGAGATAATGTCTCCACTCCTTGAAGGCGTCTTTTATAGCTAACAGCTCTTTTTCGGTTATGGTGTAATTAGTTTCAGCAGGTGTCAATTTTCGAAATCTATAAGCAACAGGATGCAGCTGACCCGTTTGCTTGTGCCTTTGGGATAGAACTCCTCCCACTGCCAGATCGGAGGCGTCAGTCTCTACATAAAATGGCTCAGTTGGGTCAGCGTAACAGGATGGGCGCCGAAGTGAAGTCTTCCTTCAAGGATTCAAAGGCTTCCTCAGCTTCATTCGACCACTCAAAATGTACTCCTTTCTTGAGCAGGCGTGTAAGTGGGAGTATTTTTCGTGAAAACTCACTGATAAATCTTCGATAAAAATTTGCGAACCCAATAAATCCCTGAACCTCCTTGACACTTGTTGGAGACTTCCAATCAATTACTGCTTGGATTTTTTGCTTAGCCATGTTGATTCCAGATGGTGAAATCACAAAACCCAAAAATTCCACTTGTGACACGTTGAAGGCGCACTTTTCCAATTTCACAAACAGTCGATTCTCTCTGAGTTTTTGTAACACCTTTCAAACTTGGTCCCGATGCTGGCTCTAATCGACTGAATAAATCAGAATGTCGTCAATGTACACAATTACACATTGATCGATAAATTCGCTAAGAGCATCATTGATAAAGTGCTGAAAAGCAGCTGGAGTGTTGCACAGTCCATACGGCATAACTTGGTATTCGAATAATCCAAACCTTGTTCTGAATGCCGTCTTCCATTCATCGCCTTCTCTCACTCTGATTAGATGGTAGGCTCCCCTCAAATCTAACTTTGTATAGATCTGTGCCCCTTTGAGCGGAAGAGGATATCGGTTTTTCTTGGTAATTTTGTTAATTGCTCGATAATCGATACACATTCTCAAATCTCCCTCCTTCTTCGGCACGAAAAACAAAGGTGAAGATACCGGCGATTGAGAAGGTCGGATGAAACCATTCGCCAGATATTTGTCTATGTACTCTTTCAGGTGCTGGTGCTCTTTTTCCGTCAGTGCATAGACCCGACTACAAGGCATATTGGAGCCTGGTTCGAAGTCTATTTTACAATCATAAACACGGTGAGGTGGTAGTTGCTCGGCTTCTTGCTCGTTGAACACATCTTCAAAATCCTGGTATTCTTGTGGTATTTCCTGTGAATTTATGACGCAGACCGAAGCTTCTGCCATGCATAAGGAGATTGCCGGATTCTCTTCAGTTGTTCCACCTTTCATCTTGAAGCAGTTTCTTTCACAATATTTCAAATTCATTTCAATTGTTCTGGTGCTCCAATCGATGGCTGGATTGTGCTCAGTGAGCCATGGTAACCCTAATATGAGTTGAAACTGTGGGGCATCAATCAATTTAAACTGGATATCTTCGCGGTGCCCATCTTCAGAAATCATTTGCATTGATTCCGTGTGGCTCACAATGGGTCCGGAGGAAAGATTCGTTCCATCCACCGCTCGGACTGGCTCACTCTTGGTCTTTGGGATGGCCTTCAGCCCAATCTTGGTTGCAAATTTTAGATCACAAACATTTCCGGTAGCTCCCGAATCCACCATTACTGCCACTCCCGTCAATGTAACTTGTCAACTTTATCGTCATGGACAATATTAATTGTGGTGACGATGATTGCAAGGTATTCGCCACTTGGTGTCCTTTCGGAGTTGATTCCTGATTAGCATCCACCTGTCCAACTCCTTCTACAGGTGGTGCTGAAAGTTTTCCTTCGGTTTAAAGGAATTTTTGGGTTTCTTTGGACAATTTCTCACAAAATGTCCACTTGAGCCGCAGTACATGCATAAATTGCCGATTCTTCTTTTATCCTTTTCTTCTTTCGAAAGTGGACCTCTTATAGTTCCAATTTGCATAGGTTCAGAGCTCAATGTTCCTTCCGCAACCTTTCCAGCTTCTATTTTTACTCTGTCGAATCGTGGGGCTATCGGTCTGAAATCTCTTATTTTTTCGCCTTTCCTTTCTCCATGACGGAAGTCCAGTTCTAAAACCAGGTCTATCAGGGCTGAGATCTCTGTGGGTCTATTTGGGATTTGCGCCAGAACGTCCTTTAATTCATCTCTTAAGCCTCGATAAAATATTGCTGCTCTTTTGCTTTCTGGCCAGTCTGTTTCCATTACTAATTTATTAAACTGAGCCAAATAAGCCACGAGGTCTCTATTCCCTTGACGTAATTCAAGCAGTTCATTATCTACAGCCTGCGAAATTCTTCGTCTATCAAAGATTCGAAGGAATTCTTGTTTGAATTGGTCATAATCTTGCAAAAGTGGGTCGTCTCGTGAAACCAAGGGCATGGACCACGACGCTGCATCTCCACTTAAATATGACAAAACAAAGGCCACTCTAGATTGCGCATCAGGGAAAATTGAAGGGCGGCACATAAAGTGTAGAGAACATTGAGTAATGAAAACTTGGGCCTTCTGGGGGTCTCCACTAAATCTTTCTGGGGGTGCCAAAGGAATGACAGGGGATAAAGAGTGTATGACTTGTGTGGTTACTTTATTAGGGTCTCCAATGGATGGGTTTATGCTCTCTCTCCCTGGGCCTAATGGTTGTTTAACTCTCTGGGCCAGTTCTGCTGTCTCCTTCCTAGAATTTATTACTTCTTGTCGTAAACTCTGATTGTCCTCTCTAACTGCGACTAACTCCTTTTGTATAGCTTCTAAAACGGATCCCAAGGTTTGCAAGTTTATTCCTTCAGCCATTCTGTCCAGGTGCAAGTTTTAAAACGTGGGCACTTCACTCTGTCAAGATCTACAACAGAGGAATTCTTACCATGTACTTGCACAGGAACAGAGATGCTAGTTCCCAATGCCCCCTCCAGGATCCTTCAGAGACCGAATTAGATCACGTCTCTAAAACAACCCCAAAGGGGGAAGGGGGAGTGGACAAAATAATAAAAGAAAGAAGAGACTGGTTCAGGATTCTTCGGATCTCCTCCGCAGCACCCTTCTTCTTGTCAGTCTGTTCTATGTACCTTCTCTTGAACGATGCCTGAGGGAACTAATAGAGCACAATACTCAGCACCTTAGTCTACTCTGCACTTGTCCAACCAACTCTACAAATCTTTAGTTGTACCCTTGGGAAGGAACGTACCCCTTAATCCTCTTGAACTAGGCCCTCTTCGTGTGGTGGTAGCTGACTGTCTGGAATGTCTTTTCTCTTATTGGTTCTGTACAGTTCTACCTGAGACATATAAACATTTAATGGTTAATACCTGTCCCTTAATCTAATTCTAATTATTATTATTCAATTAATCAGCTCACCTACCAGTATCTTTTTAATGTAGCGCTATCTATTCTTCTCTTTATCATTGTGATAAGATTTCGTCGTCTTTTCCTTCACTAGGATTTATGTTCTGCGTAGTTGTTTTCTTGTTATTGCATTCATTCAGTTATTTTATCTTGTTTTCATCCTTTCTTTTAGCTTGATACTTGAGCAGTTATCTCTCTCTATATTCAGGTAAGTTTTCTCTTCTTATTTAGTGACTATGGGCAATATGTAGGTAAATTACATTTACCGATTCTTAAATACCGAATTTTACCGATTCGGTATTTATGAAACGGTAAATGTAATGTAGGTAAATTATTACCGATTCGGTAATGGGGGAGGCAGTATCATGGGTGGCAGGGTGTCACATTGACACCCTGTTGCACCCCTGATTCGTCCATGTGTGCACATGTGGCACACATACATGCCCTAAGGGCATGTATGTCTGCCACATTGCACACTTCAAATAGCACAATAATGCTTTTTTACAGGTATTCGTCATTTACCATCAACTTTTAGTTGGTGGTAAATAACGAATCCACACACCGACGAGACACTCCCCCTAAATATCATTTCAGGATTCGGTATTTACCGAATCGGTAATTTTACCGATTCGGTAATTTTACCGATTCGGTAAATTACCGAATCCTGAAATGTGCCCCCTACATAGCAAAAGCCTAAATACCGGTCGGTAACGGGATATTTACCGAAAATCGGCTGTTACCGACCGGTATTTGGCTTCCTACATATGGCCCTATATCTTTTATATTTTTTCTACTAGCAATGTATTTCTCGTAATACTCTTTCCACAAATGAACAACATATAACTTAGCTTTCGAAGTCGGCTCTGTGTCCTCCTTCCTTCGGGCCGCTAGAGTTAACTCCTGTCAAGAGTTGCTGAGGCGGAGTAGTTACGTCAGGAAAAGTTCCTCACACGAGTCTTGAAATCTCTTAACTTGGGGAAAATATCGGGTAAGAACTAAGTAACAAGGCCTTGACTCTCTAAACCCTTACTGTAAACTGAATTAATCACTATCTTTGAAATTCTAAGATTTTCCTGAGACGCGCAAGTTCAGCTCCGACCTCGGGCGACGCTTCGGTGAAGTGCGCACTCGTTAGGGAGAGCGCGTTCCACCAAGGCTCCACACAGGTGTGAAGACAAAGACTAGACCGCTACCGCGATTGTACCGCGGCGGCTATCTTGGAATGTCTTCTTTGCAGCAAGGTACTCCAAGCGCGATCTTTTGTGCATTTCCCACATCTCCTGTTCCAGCTTATTTTCGGATATGTGTAAATCGCATTGACTACTCGTGTCGAAGGCCCATTGGTTCTGACAATCATCCTCAGAATGTTCTTTACAGATTGCAGATATTGGATATTGCAGATATTAGATATTAGACATATCTCTTGCAAATCCTTTAGAAATATGAGTTTTTTAAGCCTGCGCCAAGTGAAATTCCATATACAAATGTCCTCACTATGCAGTACAACACAACTTAAATTAAATTATAATGCTAGGAGGTCACAGTATGAGCATTAAGCTTTATAAATAGTAAAAAACAAATTTAGAAGCACTTATTTTTAATAATTCTTTTTCATAATTAATAATTATTTTTGATAAACCCAATCATTTTTGATAATTTCACATATAAAAGCAAGCTGCATCCTTTGCCTATCATTTTCATTTTAGATGCATTCATTAAGCACAGAAATCTAATTTAAAACATGACAAATGTTTGCACCACTTCTTTTTTTTTTTTTTTTAACAGAACAATTATTTTAACATTAGAACCAAGAATATTTTTATAAAAGTGCTTAAAGAGAGGAAACCCTTAATTGAAATGTCTTCCTGCAATACAAAATAATGAACCTTAGTTTTGGAACCTTTTTAAAACAACATTTTGTAATGCAAAGTTTCACCCGTGTTCAACTGAGGGCTAAGTCCTGGCTGAGTAAACATTCCTGTCTATTAGAGCTGCTTGCTTAGCGACAATAAAAGCTTGTCTCTCAGTGTTGTAACATGAGCATGTGGCAGTTTTTTTTCCAAACGAAGACCGATCAATGCGTGTTGCGTTTGAGTTCAGCAAAAATTTACTTCAGCTGAAGTGTTTGCCTGTTAATATCTAATACAATGTATGTAAGTAAAAAATACTATAAGTTTATTTGTCTACAAAATGCACAATTTCGTTTTTGAGGCCATTGTATCCCTAGTGAATGTGAATTTTATTTTTATTTTTTTAAGCATTTAACAGTTTATACATGTGCATAGTTGCTTACTCTATAAATTATATAGCAACATATAGCTATTTAGCATATCACATGGTTCATTTCCGGATTTTTATTTAATTTCTACTTAATATTAGTTAACTGACATTTTGCTTAACAGACTGAAAACATCAAGAAAAACCACAAACACACATTGAGCTCATTTCAGACATAAACAGAAAGGGGTCAAACACTCAGGACACATACATTTAACCCACAGAAACACACATTTTAACCCACAGATCAACACTTAAGACAGAAACAACGGACAGCCCACAGACTGTACTTAAACTAAACCATTTGTAAATACTAGATGCAAGTCATATTTACAAGAAACGCTTCTTAATAGTGTTCCAAAAGACTGCAAAAAAAAAGAAAAAACAGCCCAACAGACTGCTATATGTCCAAGAAGCCAAAACACACTCCATTCATAAGATTGCGCAGAACAAAGGATCCTTGTATGTATTATGTCCATATTTTAATTTCCTGGGGATACAGAATCACCAAGGAAGAAATATGTTTTTATACCTAAACCTATTTAGGTATTCCCTCAAGGGAGCCGGCTAATTTAATTCACATAGTTCCAACCGGAGGAATTGGACAAGAGTCCTCCAGCCGGGAATCCCTATCACAACCAAAACAACAAAACTTTCTAAACTTACTCAGACCAGGCATCGTTATTTCACTGGACTGTTCACAAACATCAAGGGGTTAAATCAAATAACACAGCACAAATGTACTCACCCCTCGGCTTCGGCTTTTGCAATAGCCGAATCAAAGACCCAAATCAAACAAAATTGTGGGAGCTACCCACCAATACTTAACTAAGTGACTTCTTACGCCAACAGAGGCCCGTCTAACGTCTTGCATTACCATACATCACCAAAAAGGGCCAAAGCAAGGCGGCAGCCAGGGCAGCAGTCAGCAGCTGCCAGGAAGGAGAAACCGCGCTGAAAAAGTCCTTCGGACCACTTTGACATACAGGGGTCGCTTGACGTGGTTCGCGATTCCTCCAGAATTTTCTTGCGGGGTTCCTCACGACCTTCAGGCAAAACCGGTACCTCTGAAGCCGCCTCACAGAGGGCACCATTTGAAGAACCAGACCTTATGGGCCTGGCGGCGCAGGGTACGCCTTAATCTCCTGAGTTCACCTGCTTTGTTGAACAGAGACACAGGACACTCTGTTAAGCGTAGAAGATCAGGTTTATTAGCTGCAGCTAAGTACAGTTGTCCCAGAAGTACACCCGGTATGTTCTTAGGAGACTGCCACTTTACTCCATGGCGCACAATCTTTTATAGCACATAGATTCCCCAAGAACACACCTAATGCATACATGTTTAGCCAATGGGAAGAGTTTGAAAACAAGATATAACCAATGAGAAAAGTTTGAAAACAAGATATCAAGTCACCCAAATAAACCTCTCTTCCAACTGTTTTTGTCACCCCTCCCCACAGGTTAATCAGTGGTCGTCTCTACAACTCAACTTGCAGGTGGCAGGACATTTGTATGCTTTGGAGGACAGTTGTGAAATGAGAGAATACAAGTAGAGAATAGCGAAGGTCAGAAGATAAGATACGGCATGAGAAAAATACTAAAGGCTAACAGATAGTTGATATAGAGATTAGGTAGTCCAGACAAGGATTAGTTTAGGCCGGCTGGTGTCTGAGATGGGTTTCAAGACAAGGACGGAGGGGGTTTTTGACAAGTTGCAGTCCAAGGAGCAGAGACACTTTGTGAATCGAGCAGCCTGTGTAAAGGCAACACATAATGGTGGTGAATGTAAAATGGAGTCGAAATTAAAGAACCTCAGCTGGAGTGTGTCACAAAAGTGACGCAACTCCATCAATGGGTCATTTCACATGGGCAAGTCTCATTTCAAATGTGCCTGCTTCAGTCTTACGCATGCTGTGATGCAGTTGTAAGATATTGACGCATTTGCGTCCAGAAGTGACGCAGTGAAATCTCATAGATTTCCCTGCATCACTTCTATGAGGCTTACTGCATACATTGGGGGCAGATTTACGAGGAACTGACGCATCTGCATAGATGCATCAGTTTCCTTGCATCAGAGCCGAATGTCCTTGCGCCACGATGGATGCTCTGTATTTACAATACAGTGCTCCATGGCGCAAGGATTAACAGATGCGTCAGAAATTCTGATGCATCTGCTGGCGCAAAAGTGACACATTGCTGGAGTTGTCATGAAAGTGACGCAACTCCAGCAATGCGCCAAAATAGTTGGGTGAGTCCCATTCAAAAAGCCTTGCTTCATTCCTTATGCCTGGTCTGAGCAGGCGTAGGGATTTTGTCTCAGGGAAGGCGTAGAGTAACGCAGTGAAATCTTGTAGATTTCACTGCGTCGGTTCTACATGGCTTTTTGCATGGGAACCCTGCATATATTATACCTTACGCAGGTATAACGTGATGCAGGGCTTCACAACGTGATGCATCTTCCTAGATGTGTCACGTTGTAAATGGGCCGCAACATTTACGCCGTGGCTGCGTCACAAACGTGACACAACGGTGGCGCAAAAGTCACGCAAGGGTCTTGTAAATCTGCCCCTTAGTGTTTTAATCACCATCCCAGAGGTAAAAATAATGCCAACAACCAGTGTGGTAAAAGAAACTACTTACATGCTGTGAGCATGCTCACATTCTCGCAGGGCCTAAAATTCAGCGTGCAAGACTTTGTTACAGATCCTTTGCCTATGTTACAGCTAACATGGAACTCCTTGTCCCCGAGTCTTCGCTAAACCCTTTCTCTCCTCCTTGAAATCACTGACAGGTTAACCAGTCTCTGAAGAGGCCAGCACCAGGTAACCTGACCGGGTAAAAGTGCCTTTTAGATGTCCTGTAATCAATCATTCAACCATGGATATACAGCATTTATTTCAGATTCCCCCAATAGAGATGAAAGCTGAGATGCAGGAATAGAGATATAAGCTCTCAAGAAACAAAGAAGAATTAGTATTGCACCAGTTTCTACTTCATCATTGGAGCAAAGACATATTGAAGTGTGCAGGGGACCTTCCATAGGATCAAAAAGTAAACTTGAACATTTTCTTCTCAGAGAGAAAAAGTGAGAAGCAGTTTTAAAATGTGTAAGCGTTTTTTTGTGGCAGCTCCTTTGGAGACATCAGCAAGAAAACCTAAAACTGAAACAAAAATGTGTATAACATAGCTGGGAGGTATTCAGAATAACGAAGGCACACATTTTAGTACAAGAAATATCCGCCCACTGCTGCTCACGTGGGCAGCGTGGTTGAACTTGGCGGCCTCTGACCCACTGGTCCTCGGCAGCATGGGCAGGGATTCGGAGGCATACCCGCAGGGCTGCAGTCGCTTGCCCTATCATCCCCAGGCCCTATATCTCAGCTCTGGGACCCACATCAACTTCCTGGGGGCACAAGGGTGATGGAGCAGGTAAAACAAAATGTTGTATACCTCCTCTAAATTGCATAAAATTAATTACGTAATCATTCTAAATCTAACTTGCACTAACTGGTTTGCAGTGAAATCTTACTAATCAACTTTTACACCTTGGTAAACACGAGATACACGTGGGACTAAATTGCTAATTGCATGTCCGAATAATTAATTAATTATGGTACGCAAACTAACCATAGATTGCGGTGAAATAGAAAATTGCATGATTTATGTTGCTTTATGATTGTTTGTGCTTTCAGGGTTACCAAATGGTGAGTATTTTCGCTTTAAATGTTGCTACAGCTAGGGAAATACTAATATATATTGGGATTAGAGTGGGTTTAAACATTAGGATCTCCATTTATTCATTTATTTATTTTATATATTTTAATTACTGTTATGTTTGTTCTTGCTTAAGTTGGCATTTGGGCCTACTAGGCCGCAGTACCCAAGATGGAGTCTCTACCGCGAACGCCACCATGTAAGCACAATGGTTTCTGCGCAGATGGCTATGGAGATCTCCAAATGACCTCAGATCTGTGATACCGTGTTCCTTGTCAAGAATGAACGTGTTTGTCTGCCAACTAACGCTGCTGTGTGAACAGCAGAAGGGACAATACAGAACCTGTGGAGAAATGTGTTCTCCTAATCTACATGTTACATTTGCAACATTCGCCTGTGAGAAAAATGGAAATTATACAAATTGCGCCTTCCTATGCCAAGTCTCATGGAGAACCAGTTTACCCTGAGAAACTTTAGAAAACTCTCAGATAACCCCGAACTGTCCAATCAGAACATTTCTCTACCCCTAAATTGTTGCACGTTAGCATGAAGTAATAGAGAAAAATGGTATATAAGGTTCTCATCTGCCAAAGGGGGTAGACATCGGGCTGATCTTTCATGGCGTTGGGTCTGTATTGAGCTGGTGAAGATTTCCATGGTTTGCCTTGGGTTTCTTTGATTTTCGGGAAGTTATTTCATCTGACGGGTTTGATCCTTGCTGGGGTCAGACAGCTTATCCCGGATATGGTACCAGAGATTGCGGATAACTCTCTGTTCATTCAGAAAGTTGCCGACGCTTGCTAAGTGGGAATTAATTAAATGCGCTTTCTAAATTTATGCTTATTTACTAAATGTCTGATTTCTCTTTGAAAATAAAATTGAATTTATACTATGACCTATAGTGCATAAATGCTAATGCAGAGAAATGTATTATTAGATAAACAAAAATTGAATTAATAAGAAATGAGTTTATGGTTCTTTAATTGATTACAGAAAATAATCAAATGTTTCCTAGGCTTTAAATGTGTTTTAGCTGGTTCTAATTCACCATCAACCAGTCCAACTAATTGGTCCACCGACCAAGTGGTGGAGTGCCTTGATGTTAAGGTCAGGATTCTGTAGGTGTATGTGTAAAAAAATGTATATAATGTAAAGAAAATTAATCCTTATAGGTAATAAGGTACCCACATATCCAGCGCTTTTTCTATGTACGGATTCAAATGAGACGAGTGCATGTAGGTGTTATGGGCCCCACCAATGAATGAATGTATGGATGCATTGTTGTGATTACGAATCTGTGACATAGGGAGAATATGAAAATTTGACCCTTGCGCTGCACCAGATATCAGGGTAGCAGATTGATGGTTTTATTGCATTGGTTTGGTGATTATTGAGTTATGTTTAACACTTTATGTTGAGTATTGTCTACGATAAATTTAGTTGGAAATTTGAAGCTTCCGGGAAGAGAAGTCACATTGAATTGAACATTGCCTGGTTTCAAGAATTGTGATAACACAGGATTGTGTTATGTTAGGGAAATCTCCATGTGAATGTGTGTGGGTGGCAGAGTACTGGGTTCTTTTGTGAAAATCTGGCCTTCATTCTCAGGAGCATTGTAGTCTCCACATGTGTTTTATCCCCAGAGAAACAGTTTGCCTTTTTGCTTGATAGAAGGGTAAGGTAGAGGGAAGTGCTACTTTATCGGCGACACAGAAAATTCTGTGGTAGGGTAGATGTAAGCGCTGCCTACTGGAAAGACAGAATGCTTGTGTAAATGAACGAAGCAATCTCTTTGCTTTAGCGAAAATGGCAATGGAGATGTTTTATGTCGTTACTAACAGATTTTGATTAAAGAAAACGTAAGAAAAATTTGCCGATAACATTTTGCAAAGGAGGGGTCAGCAAGTGCAGGAGTAGCGAGAAAGGCTGACGTCAGAAAGACTGCAATGGGATTGGTCAGCTGTAGAAAGACGAAGCTTTCACTGATTGGCGCGTTAGTGTGAGACACGTGGGGGTGTAAAATTACCAGAGTGACGTAGACGCCCAGGATTGGTGCGTTAGTGTGAGTCGCGCTGGGATTGGAGGTTTTCAGGAGCGACGTAGACACCCAGGATTGGTGCGTTAGTGTGAGTCGTGCTGGGATTGAACAGAATACGGAGAAGTAGTGAAGGAAGTGATTTGCAAAGCTTAATTGATTAAGAACTTTGAAAATATAAGATGATGTACTACGATCCACCTGAGAAAGAGAAAAAATCATGGTTTGGAAAAATTAAAACCCTATTTAAAAAGGATAAGCCGATTGTGACTAGGGAAGGACAGATACTTCCTCCACCCGAAATCGCCTGCATCTTTTATGGGCGAAATATGGTTATCATACATGTATTATGTTGGAGAATTGGGCAAAGTATACCAAAGATGATGGAGTACTAGCATTTCCGGAAAATGGTTCCTTTAGTTTGGCAGTATTACGAAATTTAAGAGAAAGAATGATGCGGTTAGAACCGAAACCCAGACCTACCCAATTCGAGGCTTTAACTGAATGGGAAGAAGAGATGTATGACAGGGAAAGGCATCGGAGTGGGAGAAGGTATAATTATATCTTTGGTAGACATTTTGGTCACGAAAGTCATGATGACTGAATGAGAAGATGGCGAAATGCGAATATGAATGATGGTATGTTTCCTCTGAGAAATGCTGGAGAGATGAGTGGCAGAAAATGCACAGAAAAGAGAAATAACATAGGGACAGAAGGGTACAGATATGGAGTGTGTAAATCAGAAGATGAAGATGAAGTGTTGGAAGACATGTTTTATAAAAAAAACACCTCCATATCAACAGGATTCTACGTTGGTGATGCCAAGTGCACCGGCAAAGGAGACTGTAATGAATAAAAATTTTGAGCAAATGCCACCTAATTTGGGGGAAAATAATCCATTTAAAGATTTTGAAATGTCACAGACCGTAAGAACTGAAAACGAAAATTCAGCAGAGTTAGCTAGAACTACCCTGGAATTAACTGAGAAAATTAGAGAATTAACTAACAATATGGAAGCAGTGACTGTGCCTGTAACTATAGGACCAGTGATACCTGTTTTTGACAAATAAAAAGATAGTGAGCATTGCTTAACTGTCCCATATAACTGCGGTATGGAAAAGGAGAAAGAAAGGAGTGGTTCTGGAGAAAATGACTGGAAGATTATGGCAGGAACATCAGGATTAAGTACCCCTAAATATTTACCTGTAAATTAAAGTCCAGCGAGTAAGACACCTATGACAACAGAATCAGCAACCGAAACCCCAGAGAGAATGATAGATAAAATGAGAATGGAGACAACCCCTTTAGGACTAACATCAGAAAAATTAAGTGATTGTTTAAGAAGTTTACAGAAAAAAGATACAGAACGACAACCTTTAGCAAAGTTAAAAGTAACATTAGAAGAATTAATCGTAGGAACAATTCCAACTGAAAAATTAAAAGCTTACCAGGATGAGGAGCTAATGTTTTTATGCAAGAGCATAACTTGGAGAGCGAGGACTTTGCATGAAAAGTTAGAAGAGACAGCGATTGAAATGGGAATTGATTTTGAGAAAATAAGGTCATTACAGAAGCCATATAGGGTAGATTTTTCTGAAAAAGATATTGAAAACCTGAATACTGCAGGGAGACTGACCCAAATTAAAGAGCTGATTGCATTATTAAGGAAATGGGGTGATGTGGATCGATGGAAGAGTAGGTGGTTTAGAAAAAGAGAGGAAACTACAGATAAGGCCTGTTGAACTTGGCCCTTCTGGCAGGTTCACCCCTGAAACTTTTTGTTTTTTATTGCGACCTTGTGTTAGTGATTTTTGGCTTCTGTGCACTTTACCACTGTGACCCAGGGTAAAGTGCATGCGTGTCTTGAGGTTTGCCTGCCCTCTCATAGGAATGCATGGGGGAATGTATGTGTCCCTGGTAGTTCCTGATGCGTGGGGAGTGCAGGTGCGAGTTTGGTATGTACGGACTCGTGTGATGAAATGCTGCGCGATGATGTGTGTGGCGTCAATGTACCTAGTGTGGAAGTGCCACTTCTAGAAGTAGGCATTTCTGTGTGCAGTGAGAGATGTGTGCCTTGTCTGGCGATTGGCTGGCTGAGGTCATGTGACGGGCTAGGGAATCCCCAGAGTCAGGGGGAGTCACCCACTGGTGAATGGGGAGATCAGCAGCCAGATGGGTGGGAGGAGTACACCTAGGACTTGAATAGGGCTGGGCTTTCCCCACACAATGCTGGCTCCACCCCTGTGGTGCGACTGATGACCCTGGCCTGTCCTGTGAACAGGGAGAGGGGCTGAGCAAAACAAAGTGCTCCAGAACCAGTTGCATCTGGTTCGCCCCTCCCCTGCACCTTGAAACAAAGGTGAACCTGTGTATAAAATGGGGCTGTGACCCCATACAAAATGTTCTCTTCTGATCCTAACTTGAGGGGGGCCTGCTGCTGCTGGGCGCCAGGAGAGACCGTCACTGGGGACTGCCTCCCTGCTGGAGGGCCCTGTGAGCTGGCCCCTGCATCTGAATACTTTCCCTGGACTTTGCCTGGCTGAGGAGAGCTTCCCCTTTTCTCCCTGGAACTGGGTGCTGCAGAGCCTGGGGAGCGATCTACATTTGTTCCTGGTGAACGCGCTAGTTATTTGCGCTGATAAGGAGCAGCCCGGCGTTTCCCGACCGCAGCGCGAAGCTGCAATCATCTGTGTCGGGGAATCCCCGACGTAGGGATTCCCTCGCTTTTTGCGGTGGTTCGTTGGCGGGTGCCCACCCCGCTTATTCGTTTTAATTCCATCACGGGTGCCCACCCCGCTTATTGCCCTCTTTTCATTGCGGGAGCCCACCCCGCTTACTTGTGCCATCGCGGGTGCCCACCCCGCACCTGAGCCGTGAAGGAGTCACCGCCGCGGTCCGGGCCGCACATAGGATTCCCTCCGGGCCACTGCCCAGCGCGACCCAGAAGGCAGGGACTCCGTGGGCAGGACTTCCGGGTCGAGGGAAGCCCCGCGCCGAGAAGAGAAACGCCGCCGGCAAGGGAGAGAGCCCCGCTGCCAACGGAGATGCCCGAGCAGCGCCTGAAGAGTCCGGTGAGTGGGGGCTCTTGCCTGCCTGGTGAACGGGGCCAGCCTGTGTTTGTTTAGAGCGCGAGGTCGCTCCCACAGATGGGGGCATTGTGTGCTTGCTTAGAGCGCTAGTGCGCTCCAACGACGGGGCCCGCATTGTTCGTTTCACGAGCCTCGTGAGGCTCCAACGAAGGGGGCACTTTATCTTGCCGAGTCCCCCGAGCGGGACTCCAACGATTAAGGGGGCAAATGTTCTAGAGCCCCCGAGAGGCTCCAATGTCGGGGCAGTATTTGGCAGAGCCTGTGGGGCTCCAACCACGGGCATTATTTGTTTAGAGTCCAGAGGGACTCCCACGGGCATTACTTGTTAGGAGCCAGAAAGCGCCCCCACGTGTGACACATTTGATTTGACAGGCACCGTGGTGCCCACGTTCATTTTCCCAGCTGCCCAGCACTTAGTGGGCAGCTGCAACGTTTAGGTTCTGCCCTGATGCTTCTGCCTTGACTGCGTGCGCAGTCTCGCCCTGACTCTGCTGCACAAAGGGCGTTTGAGCCCCTGAGAGGCCAAATTGGCCTGGGGACAGTTTTGCTGTGCTGTGCCCTCACCTAGGGTACCTGATCATTGTTACTTGTGTACTTTTGCGCCTGTGCATTGCCGTGATGCTAGGTTCATTCCTAATGTGATTTATGCAATGCTTTGTGTATCCCTCTAGATCTATTTTTATACCTAGGAGGTTGTGTTACCTAGTATAGTGTTACTAGTGTGTTCCTGGTTCCCTGCGTAATATTTTCCTAAGGTAGATAGGGTTGCTTAGGGGGTACTTACCTGTTACCAGTGGTTACTGGTTGTGCGCTACATCTATTATTTGTTCTACCTTTCTACACTTACCATTTGGTGATGTGTGCTAATTCTGACAGTGGTCCATGTGGCCCTGTCTTGTGTAAATAGTCCCCTGTAAATTCTGCCCGTGCCAGTGGCACATTGTAAAGTGTGTATTTATTATCTAATGTGTTTGGTATAATACAAAGGCTATTTTTTATATATAACCTTGTGTGGAGTTTCTTTTATGGTGGGCCTAGGGTGTTGTTGCTGGGTGCGCGCGCAAACGCTTTACACATTGCCTACGGGATAAGCCTGACTGATCGTGCCAAGCTACCAAGGGGGTGAGCAGGGGTTATCTTTGGCGTGTAACTTCCTTGCCCTGACTAGAGTGGTGGTTTCTGCCTGGCTTTGGCGCAAGCCCTAGCCAACCAGAAATCCCATTTCTAACAAGGCCTCTCTGGCTTTCCCAGTGAGAGAAAAAGAGCCAGTGATAACAGAATGTCCCATGAGAGAGATTACTGGAGGAGGATATGTGCATGTTCCATTGACTAGACAGGATATTTTGTCATTTACTAATGATCCTCCAAGGTTAAGAGAAAAACCAGTTGAATGGTACCGACAGGTAGAAAGGTTTGTCAAACTTTCAAAGGTGTTGTGGATAGATCTGAATGGTCTTTTTGATATAATTGTACCTGCAGATTTATGGGCAGAATGTAAAATTACAATAGATTGGCCAACACAAGAATATCCTAGGGATCCTAAGACGGGAACCCCGATCCCGAAGTAATGAAAAAATATGATCAGGTAATTACTTTTTTGAAAAATAAAGTACCTCCGAAAGAAACTGACTGGGTAAAAATTGACAGAACTCACCAAGAGGCTAAAGAATCAGTGCATGCGTATTACGAAAGGTTACTGTTGGCTTTTAAACAATACAGTGGAGATGAGAAATTAAGTGAAAAGGATTTGAGTCATTTTGTGTACAGATTTGTTTATGGTTTAAGGCCTGAAGTTAGTGAAATGATTAAACAGCATACAGTAGATTGGCAGAACAAAAAGATAGACGAAGTGTTATGACATGCAAAATATTTTAGTGATGAAATTGAAGCCAAACAGCGTAAACTGAAAGAAAAGGCAATGTGGGCACAGGTTAAGGTAGCCGAGCGACAAGAAGCCCAGTTAATCGAGCAAGCTAACGGAATAGGGCAAGCAAAACAAAAGCCTAATATCAGAAAGGGAAAAGGACGGATCAGCATAGAGGAGGCTAAAAAGAAATGACCATGTCATAATTGCGGAAAATTAGGGCATTGGAAATCCGAGTGTAAATTGCCACCGAGAGCTAATGGTGATAATTCATCATTGAATCCACAGGTGCAGAATGAGGTGAGTTGCCAACCGCCGCGACAGCAGCAGGTTGTTACCCAACAGTGTCAGGTGCCAAAGCCACCTTTTCCACAGAACGTAAATCCTCAAAGATACAGTAATGAGACAGGATTCTACATCGAAGAACAGGTAACAAAGCTACTGTGCGCTGGTGCCGTTTCGCAGTATTGGCTGAAACGCGATGAGAGTGAGTCAGAAGAGAATTATTGATGGTGCCTAGGAGAGGAAGAGGAGTGCGTACATGGCGCAACTCTAGAGGTAGACCAGACAGGGCCCTTTGTGGATGGAAAGGTGGATGAAGTGAACATTACTTTTCTAGTGGATACTGGTGCTACTCGTTCAACTGTTAGATCAGCTGAAGTGAAAAATCTTCCTCTCTTGGGTGAAACAATCCAAGTAGTTGAAGTCTCAAACAGACAGATAAAAGCTTATCTTACTGATCCTGTAAAGGTTAAAACAGGGAAATTCTCTGATATGCATCGATTTGTCGTATGCTACACTAGTCCTGTAAATCTGTTGGGGAGAGATTTGTTGTGCAAAATGAATTACACCATCTTTTGTACCCCTGAAGGTATAGCTTTTGAAACCCCCGATGAAGGCGTACTGTATAGAATGACAATGGCAAACCTAGATCCTGAAATTACTGAGGCATTTGTTGTATTTGATCCAGATGGATTGTCTCAAGAGTTGAAGGAAACGGTAAAAAAAGATGTGTGGGATTTCACAGGAGAGGATGTTTGGTTAATGAAAAGGGTAGATCCTGTGAAAATAATTATAAAAGAAGGAATAAATTACCTGAATATTCCTCAATATAAATTAACACCAGAGATAATTGCAGGAGTAACACCTGTAATAGACAGAATGATTGAACAAGGAATTCTGAGAGAGATAATGAGCAGCCCATGTAACTCTCCGATCATGGGTTTGAAAAAGCCAAATGGGACCTTTAGGATAGTACAGGATTTGAGAAAGGTGAATACAATTGTTGTTCCATGCGGTCCCATCATGCCGAACCCTTCGGTAATTCTTTATCAGATTCCCCATGATGCAGAATGGTACACAGTCATTGACTTGTGTCATGCTTCCTTTTCTATTCCATTGCACCCTGATAGCCAACAAATGTTTGCGTTCCGGTTCGGTGAGCGTATTTTGGCATGGTGCCGTATCCCTCAAGGGTATATGGAAGATTTAAAAATGCCCGAAAGTTCAGTTCTCGTGCAATACATCGATGACCTATTGGTGGCATCGAAGACGTGAGAAGCATGCGTGGTTGACACAGTTGCACTGTTGAATCATTTGGCCAATGGACGACTCAAAGTATCCCCATCAAAATTACAGTTTTGTCAGAAAGAAGTACAATACTTAGGTCATAAGATTAAGAAGGGCCTGAGGAAAGTAACAATGGACAGAATTAAAATAATCAAAGGAATGAGAGCACCAGTGACACAAAGAGAGGTCAGAATGTTTCTTGGAATGGTGGGATATTGTTGACAATGGATCAGCAACTTCTCACTGATCGCAAAACCACTGGTACGTTTGACAAAGAGTGATGTGAAAGATCCCCTTGAGCTGAACAAAGAAGAGATGAAATCTTTTAAACAACTGAGAGACAGTTTGTGTGAAGCCCCGGCTCTTGGAATGCCTGATTATGAAAATTAATGACGCATAGCCGTCTAACTAAATATGAAAAGGTGAGTTTGGGTGCTACAAATGTGAGTCATGTAAGATGCACTAATGTGAACCCATCAACATTACTACCTGATGCAGTGAATGCAGAAGTGAAAGATTATGTTGATCATGATTGTTTGGAAATGTTTGATTTTTGCACAAAACCACGTCCTGACATAAAAGATGTGCCTCTGAAAGAGAGTGACTATGTGATGTTTGTGATGTTTGGAACTGGCGAAGGGATTTTGATTGCTGCGTATGCTGTATGTACTGTAGCGACTGTGTTGGAAGCATCTTGTTTGAGAGGAGTACGATCTGCGCAAGTTGCTGAGTTGTTTGCACTGATTAGAGCATGAAAGTTGGGAAAGAATTTGCGAGTCACTGTAATTACTGACAGTCAGTATGGGTTTGGAGTGGTGCATGACTTTGGGCAAATCTGGACCCAAAGAGGTTTCTTGACGTCGAGTGGAATTCCAATCAGAAATGCAGAAATAGTTGAAAAATTACTTGAGGCGATACAGCTGCCTAAACAGATCGCTGTTATAAAATGTAGCACTCACAGAAAGGGAACTGACTACGTGTCAGCAGGCAATGAGTTTACCAATGACCTAGCACAGTATTGTGCACGAAACCAAACTTCATTAAATAGTAACAGGGAGAAGGAAATGAATGTATGTCCCTTGCTTTTTACTTACACCGTAAGTACATGGGATGAAGTGAGACAGTTGCAGGAAGAGACAGGGGAAGAGGAAAAGAAACAGTGGATAAAATCAGGATGTACACCACGAGGAGCAGACAGAGTTTGGGTTTATTGTGATGGAAGACTAGTAATGCCTAATAGCATGATCTCTACCATGGCACAGATGTACCATGGGCAGGCTCACATAGGTAGGTATGCCATGATTAGACTTTTTAAACAGACCTGGTATAATGCAAAGTGTCGGCTTATAGCTGAGAGCCTTTGTCAGAGATATCTCATATGCCAGCAATTTAATCCAGGAAGGAAAACTGTGGTGACCTTGGGAACCATCGGACGGGATGGAGGTCCTTTCACTCGAATGCAGCTTGATTTTATTGAAATGTCCTCATGTAACAGGCTAAGATATGTACTGGTGATTGTCTGTCTGTTTTCACGTTGGGTGGAGGCTTACCCGACCCGAAGGAATGATGGAGTTACTGTAGCAAAACTCCTACTGAGAGATTTCATTCCTAGGTTTGGTTTCCCAGTAACGATTGAAATAGATAGAGGAACACATTTCCAGAATGAGATTATAAAATTGATTTGTGAAGCATTGTACAACATTGTACAACAAAAACTGCATTGTGCCTACCGACCAGAGACTTCTGGAGTGGTGGAGCAAATAAATGGCACTATAAAAAACAGATTTGGAAAAATGTGTTTGGCCACAGGTCTAACATGGCCAGATGTCTTGCCTCTAGTTCTCATGACAATTAGATCAATTCCTGATAGGAAGACTGGTCTGAGCCCTCATGAAATTATCATGGGTAGAGTGATGAGACATGTTTTTATTCTCATCAACAAACTATTGCCTGTATCTGATGACTTCGTCTTGGATTATTGCAAAGGATTGGCTGATATGGTATATTCTGTGTTTCATCAGGTTGGACCAGATGCGACCACTCTTGAAAAGAAGCCAGCTCATGACTTGAGTCCTGGAGATTGGGTACGCACAAAAGTACACAGAAGAAGAAATTGTCTGGTTCCACGCTGGGGAGACCACAACAAGTGATCCTGACAACAACCACTGCTGTGAAGTGTGCAGGAGTGAAGAACTGGATTCATGCCAGTCACACGCTTCGAGTCCCAAATCCGGAAGATTAATCTGAAGAGGAACAATGACACGCATCAGATCCCAGTTCCAAATCAGAATCAGAAGCAACGAGAACAAGACAAAACCCAGAATCAGGAGAAACGAGTTTGAGTCAAATTGTTGGGCAAGAAAATATACCACTGAGAAGACGCCTTGAAATTTCTGATACAAGTTCTGAATCCGAGACAGAACTAGTGGGAATACAAGAAAGAATAAATGAGGACACTGGGAAAACTGAACAAGTAATCTTTGGAGAAGAAATCCCGAGTACAAGCACAAGAGAAATCCCCCCCAAATCATAGCGATAGAAGGTGAGGAATTAGATACAGAGAGTGAGGGTGAGGTAATTGCGGAAGACCCCTGAGGAGCTGTAGGGACACAACACATACAGGTAGAAAAAGGGACAGTTAGTCAGCAGGAAGAAACACGAGGAGGGATAGATACAGACAGTGAACCTGAAGTCTTGAGGATACAATCCAAAGAAAGTAAAATCCAGACAAATACAGAATCTGAAGAAAGTGAAGAAGAAAGGAAAGGTGGAAGAACGTTGAGCAAAAGAGCTTTGAAAACAGAGCGAGAAGAGAAAGGAAGAAAATTAAAAAGGCCGTTGAAAGAAGATATTTGGCCCAACAGAATCAAAAGATTGAGATATCGACTAACCAGAATAAAATCTGCCAATGCTGAACAAGTGAATGAAGTGTTTAGTCAAGAAAAACAAGAAGACACTGATCGGAAACACTTGCAAAGAGCAAAAAGGATAAAGAAACCAAACCAGAAGTACAAGTCACTGGAATGGACGTATGTGGCACTTCCTGATATCCAAGAGCAAGCTGATAGCCAAGAAAGTCTAAGAGTGGCTATGCAGAAAGTGGATGAAGGAGAAGAAGATTCGGAAATCCTGAGAGTTATCTTGTCTGATGCCAGAGAAGAAACGGATGATCAGGAAATTCTGAACAAAGACTGTGAACCTAAAGACCAATACGATTCATACATGGACTGAGTAGCAAAGGAGAATCAAATGGAATTAAAACCCAGACAAGACACATGAGCAGAAAAGAACCAAGTAGGCAACCAAAGCCTTAGATTTAGACAAAGGTAAATTATTGAAGAAAAGAGGCTAAGTCAAAAGACACTGATCATTACCAAAATGGCAAACAATGAAAATAGAAATCCAACATGTGGGTTTCTCTGAAGATGGTGTAAAATGTGTTTTTGTTGTGCAGGATTATTAATGCTTGTATGGATCATATTAGCAATAACAATTTAATTTATAGTAACATTTGAGAATGTAGATGAACACACAGTAAACAGAACTAATAGTGGAAAGGTTGATGAAAGTCATGTTACAAAACTGGTAGATAGAACAGAACTTCACAAAGATAAGTTCATAAATGATTTTTCTAATAATGTTTTTTCAAAATTATTGTACGAATATGTGAAAACAATGGAGGTTAGAGACTGTTATGTTTGCATGCAGTTACCAGCATCTGTATAAGAAGGTGTTAGTTATCATCACCTTCCTTTGACATATGGGATAACTTGTAGTGTCTTAGCTAGTTTGTTTTATAAAACAGGAAAATTAGAATACTTTTACACTGATGTAGATAATATTTTCTCACAGAGTCCTGTAGTTCCTGAACTAAACAAAGTGATTCCTGGTAAAGTACTAGGTGAATTTTTCCTGGAAACAGGAGAATTAACTTTAGTAGAAGTGTTTAAGAATAACCTTACTTGTAGTTTAAGAAAAGAAGAGAAAACTTTCCTAAACATGGTAGAGGAGAGGAGAGTTAAAATGCAAAAGAAGGTGTCTGGGGAAAAGATGGAAACAACATTTTGGGGTGTTGGGAAGGAAAATCATTCAAAGGGAGAAACAAATCCAGCAATGGCTTTAGATTGGCCCCAGACAGGGAAGTTGTGCATTAGTAGATATAATACTGTATATGATAATTATTTTGTAGGTTCAAGTGAATGCCATGTCTTATATAAAATCATTGGGGGATCGGGATTTAAAGGAGGAAATGATCCGGTATCCCCTGGAATTTATTATATCTGTGGGAACAGAGCATATTATAGGTTACCGGACCACTGGTACGGGACATGTTACCTAGGCCTGGTCTGTCCAAAAATATTTCATGTGGAAAGGGGAGATGATGGTTTGCACGAAATAGGTAGACAACTAACACGTAGCACTGATACCAGCAGTTGGAATATCTCTGAATGCAAATAAAATTAGAAAATTGTCTACAGTTGTGGATCGTTTATCGAGAAGTACAGCTGGAGGGTTTTTAATGGTAAATACCGGGATGGTTGCCATGAGAGCGATGATTATGCAAAATCGACTTGCCCTTGATATCATATTGGCCAAAGAGGGAGGAGTCTGTGGAATGCTGATAGTACAACATTGTTGCACTTACATTCCTGACAAAAGTCAGAATTTAAAGAAATATATTAAGAATATAACTGATTTGCATGAAGAAATTGTTCCACTGGAGGTTGAAGGTGTATGGGAGAAACTTGGTAAGGGTTTTTCCACTAGTAAGAATTTAGTAACAAAACTAGGTAGCTCCTTTGTGGGGAAAATACTGATACCTGTGACTTTTGTGATCATTTTAGTATTAATATTAAGATTAGGATGTGTGTGCATAAAAAGAAGAAAAATACAAAATAGGAGAAAAAGAGAAAACAAGAAAAGAGAAAGAAATAAGAGAAAGAGAGATAAAAATACATAGAACTAGAAGAGTTGCATGATAATATATACAAGAAAACAAAAGAGAACGAGATGGGAAACACTATGATGTAACCTAACAAATGCAAGTGGGACTGAATAAAACCATTTTCGTAGAGAAATTTTGAAAAATTAGTGATTAGTGGGGATTGATGGAGCAGGTAAAACAAACTTGTATACCTCCTCTAAATTGCATGAAATTAATTACGTAATCATTCTAAATCTAACTTGCACTAACTGGTTTGCAGTGAAATCTTACTAATTAACTTTTACACCTTGATAAACACGAGATACACGTGGGACTAAATTGCTAATTGCATGGCAGAATAATTAATTAATTAATTATGGTTCGCAAACTAACCATAGATTGTAGTGAAATAGAAAATTGCATGATTGATGTTGCTTTGTGATTGTTTGTGCTTTCAGGATTACCAAATGGTGAGTATTTCCGCTTTAAATGTTGCTACAGCTAGGGAAATACCAATATATATTGGGATTAGAGTAGGTTTAAACATTAGAATCTCCATGTCTATATTTTAATTACTGTTATGTCTGTTTTTGGTTAAATTGGCATTCGGGCCTACTAGGCCGCAGTACCCAAGATGGAGTCTATACCGCGAACGCCACCATGTGAGCGCGATGGTTTCTGCGCAGAATCGGATGGCTATGGAGATCTCCAAATGACTTCAGATCTGTGACACTGTGTTCCTTGTCAAGGATGAACGTGTTTGTCTGCCAACTAACGCTGCTGTGTGAACAGCAGAAGGGACAATACAGAACCTGTGGAGAAATGTCTTCTCTTATTCTAAATGTTACATTTGAAACTTTCGCCTGGGAGAAAAAGTAAATTAAAATTATACAAATTGCGCCTTCCTATGCCATGTCTCATGGAAAACCAGTTTACCCTGGGAAACTTAAGAAAACTCTCAGATAACCCCGAACTGTCCAATCAGAACATTTCTCTACCCCTAAATTGTTGCACGTTAGCATGAAGTAATAGATAAAAATGGTATATAAGGTTCTCTTCTGCCAAAGGGGGGTGGACATCGGGCTGATCTTTGGGTCTGCATTGAGCTGGTGAAGATTTCCATGGTTTGCCTTGGGTTTCTTTGGTTTTCGGGTTTGATCCTTGCTGGGGTCAGACAGCTTATCCCAGATATGGTACCAGAGATTGCGGATAACTCTCTGTTCATTCAGAAAGTTGCAGACGCTTGCTAAGTGGTAATTAATTAAATGCGCTTTCTAAATTTATGCTTATTTACTAAATGTCTGATTTCTCTTTGAAAATAAAATTGAATTTATACTATGACCTGTAGTGCATAAATGCTAATGCAGAGAAAAGTATTATTAGATAAACAAAAATTGAATTAATAAGAAATGAGTTTGTGGTTCTTTAATTGATTACAGAAAATAATCAAATGTTTCCTAGGCTTTACTTGTGTTTTAGCTGGTTCTAATTCACCATCAACCAGTCCAACTGATTGGTCCATCAACCAAGCTGTGGAGCGTCTTGATGTTAAGGTCAGGATTCTGTAGGTGTATGTGTAAAAAAATGTATATAATGTAAAGAAAATTAATCCTGATAGGTAATAAGGTAATACGGTACCCACATGTCCAGCGCTTTTTCTCCTATGTACGGATTCGAATGAGACGAGTGCATGTTGGTGTTATGGGCCCAACCAATGAATGAATGTATAGATGTGTTGCTGTGATTACGAATCTGTGACATAGGGAGAATATGAAAATTTGACCCTTGCGCTGCACCAAGGGCTCACAAAAAGCATTGTCTCCATGGAGTTACTCAATATGGGAAGACTGCACTTCACCACATATGCTACGCCTTCAGCAGCCACAGTGACCCCCTCCACCATTTCGGACACTACATTGATGGAATACACCCCACAGTTGGACAAGCTAGATAAAGTGCTGGCTATGATTGAATGCTCCTGGGTCTCTATGGAGACTAGGCTAGGTACTCTGGCTACTGAACTGAGCTTTTGCATGACGATCACTGTAAACTTTCTGACAAAGTCTCGGATGGGGAAAAAGCACTAGCAACTCATTCACACTGGCAACCTCTAACCAAAGCACCATCCAAGACCTGCAAGAAAGAGTCCACCAGCTCAAAGATAGGGTGGAAGACATTGAGGACCGCTCATGGAGAAGTAATGTGTGAATTTTGGGACTGCTGGAGGGAGTCAAGTGTCAAGAAGACCCCATAACTTATTAAGAAGCCTGGTTAAAGTCCTTTACTCTGGCATCGGAATTCACCCTCTTCTTCTCTTTGGAGAGGGCTCATTGCGTGCCTGCTCGCCGACCTCCCCCTGGGACCTTGCTACACCCCATGCTGGCAAATCTCTTCTATTACAAAGACTGCAATGCTTTGTTACGAGCTGCCAGACGGGCTGGCCCACTTAGAGAGGAAGACAATGAGATAAGGTTGTTACCTGATTACACTTGTACTGTTCAACGCCACCACGCCTACTTCCTGGAGTCAGACGCCACCTATGTCAGCTGTGAGTGCAATATTCGATGTTGTTTCCAGCTCACCTTAAGATCATGGTCGTAGAACCTCCACCTTTTTCACTGATCTAAAAGGTGCCTGGGACTGGGCAGACCAGCAACATGGCACCACAACATTGGGCAGCACTAGACCCACACTACCTCTGTCCAATCCACATAGAAAACATCAGACTAGATCCCGTGCAGGGACCGCCTCACGTTCATTGCCAACGATGTCCCTGGACCTTGAGCGAATTATCGAGAATCGGAGGCAGACCCTACAGCTGCAGCCTCCCTGGGGACTAATGCTGTCACCATTGACGATGAGAGAGGTCCACACATCTTCACCACTGACGATGACACTCTTCACTGATGATTCTCAACGGGGCTCTCAAACCCCTCCAAAAGTGACTCCGCAGACAGCAGACAATCTTTTGACTCCCCTCTTTTAATCACCCCCTTTGCTTGAAATGTCTTTGCCAGCAAAAACTGCAGTCAGACTCAATACTAATTCTACCTTCATTGTTGTGTTTGATCAATACTGTTGAGTATTACCCACTCCACACCCTACCACCTGACTCGATGAGTGCCAAAGCCTCCCATGTTACTCATTGTCTCTTACCTGCATGATGACTCCAACCACGGATATTCACCTCCTTACATTAAACATGCTCGGAATGCACACTGCTCGGAAGTAATATGCATTTTACTCTTATATGAAGCGTCAGCGTGCACAAATAGTCTTCTTGCAGGAGAGGAACTGTAGTGATTGCGTAAGCCCTGAAACGTCCTCCTTCACGCAACCACTTACTCAGCATAAGCACTCAGCATATGCGTGCTGCGCCTTAATTTGGATGAGGCCTGGTCTCCCCTTTCAGGCAGTGGACACAGTAGTGGACAGAGATGGTTAATACGTACTTATTTAGGGTTTCCTTCACTGTTGGACCATACCCCTCTGGAGTATCTATGCTACAAATTCAGATCTGAGAACCTTTTGACACCCTTCGTACCGTAGTGGCCCATAAAACCGCATTATCCTGGGTACTGGGAAGTGACTACAATTGTGTTCTGGACCTCGATTTAGACAGATCTCACCCCCCTTTGCCGCATTCCCCTCTTAAACACAGACTAATCACTACAGATACTGGGTACAGCACTGTTCCCTGCTTGACACCTGTAGGTCCCAATACCCTAGCAGTAAGCTATATTTATTTTTCTTGGTGCCACATAGTCTTCATGTGCGCCTCGATCGCTTCCTCTGCTCTACCTCTTTGAATCCAATTGTGCAACACTTATCTAGGTCGCATTATCTCCGATCATGAGTCTGATATAATAGACCTCCAATGGGTACCACAAGGTGTCTTCAGCGCAAAGGTCTGGAGGATCTTGTCTTCCATGAAGAGCAGGGCAATCATATTTTGCAATACTTCACTGAAAATCATAACACAGCCTACACCAGATCACTGGAATGGGACGCATTCAAGGTGATGATACGGGGTTTCTGTATCCAACAGATAGTGTGCATCCACAGGACCTTGGATAGAGAAATCATGGAGGCTGAAAAACGCCTAGCTGGGCTTGGTAATGTGGCAGATTATGACCCCACACTATTTGCCAGTGCAAAAACATACCACGCCGCCCTCCTACAGATTTCCAACACTTTAACTTCATGGCCACGTGGTGAAAGTACACAGAGAGGGTGATAAGTCAGGCTGACTTTTGGCCTGGCTGATCAGGCAGGACCATTCTGATGCCCCCACTACTGAGCTGGTTACGTATGGGGGCACCATTGTCCAGACGCAAGAGGAGATACTGCAGGCGTTTAATGCTTATTACTCATCCATGTACTGGGCACCACCAGGCTCCACAGAAGAACACTCCTGCACGTTTTCAGGAGGAGTTGAGCTGCCCCGCATTCCCACCTCCACAAGACTTTTCCTAGACGCCTAAATAACAACAGAGGATGTAGTGCAGGCAGTCCGAGACTTTGCTCAAAACAAAACACTGAGTTTGATGCTTGCCATTGGAGTGCTACAGCAATTTTGCCACACTCCTGGTGCCCCGCAGAGATGTACAACCTGGCACTACTCACTGGGGAGATTCCCCACTCTCTCCAGGAGTCCCTGCTGGTTTAAATTCCTAAACTGGGCAGGGGCCCTACACAGTTACCATCTTTTAGGCCCATAGCCATATCAGGAGCAGACTACATAATTCTGGGGAAGAGTCTGGCTGACAGACATGCCAGGGCCCTTCTGGAAATTAGAGGGCCAGGATTGGGGTATACCCCTGAAGGATAGAATACATGCAGTGTCCCTATATGCAGATGATGTGCTACTGTACCTACGAGACGTCACATTTGATCTCTCCCCCCTGCAAGACACGCTAGCTGCAGGGCTCTGAGACAATTCGGCAAAATCTGCTATGTACCCTCTCGGTCCCCCTTAGATAATACCACAGCTTGTTTAACTGGGTGACAGCCCCCCCCCCCCACCTGCACTGGCAGGTGACGGCAATCCGCTACCTGGGGAATCGCCTTTACCACACCCCATTGGACATGTATGAGGGAAACCTCTGCGCGACCTTGAAATGTATCAGATCTCAAGTACATTTTTTGGAATCTTTGCCCATGGCCTCTATCGGCAATATAGCATTGGCAAAGATGGTCATTTTGCCCTGCCTCCTATATAATTTCTCCAGCCTTCCAGTTTTTCTACCACACTCCTTTTTTAAAGACCTGGATTCTTAATTTAACACTCCCATTTGGGTTAATAAGCAGCGCCGTGTTGCTCAGTAGCTATGGCGCTGGACAGCTGTGTGATACCTGGGCGAGACAAGCACTGATCTAGGAATCCTGCCAGTGTTCACCGTTCAAGGCCTACTCCTTCCAAAGGTCTTGCCTCCCTCCCCATGACCTTTACAGGTGGAAGTCGCTCAAACATGTATGGTCTGTGTCCTTCACCTCTCCCAGGAGATGCAGTCATACGCCCCCATGCTCCCTTTGATTGGCCTTCCCTGGTTCCCAGACTTTTTCACACGCTGGAACATGGCAGCTTAGATGAAAAACTTGCTTCATAAACTAGGCGCCCTTTTTGTAGATTGTAAATATCTCTCCTTCGACCCGCTGGCTGCGGATTATGGCCTTCCACCGAGGCAAATCCTCCTTCATTGGCAACTAGCCAACACATGTTGGACCTTGTTGAAGGCGGAACCTGCTACCCACCCAGTATTGCAATCCATACTCACCATGGGTGACAGCAGTCACCCTATCACCTGATTGTAGAATGCGATTCACAAACTAGCAATGGCTCCCCTCGATAAGCTCTGGCAAAAGTGGGAGGATGATTATGGATGAGTACTCCCAGCATACATCCGTAACTCTCGTTTTAAAAATATACAATTTTTCATACTCCTCAAAGCGTACCGTACTTTAGCCTATTAAACCAGGATTTCCCTGGTGCGTAGTCAGGCCCCTGATATAGACCTTGCTCATATCCCCTGGTCCTGTCCCTCCCTACATGACTACTGAAATGCTGTACACAACACTTTACCAGATGTCACTGAACTACCAGTCATGCACACTTGGGAGGCATGCTCCTTAGTCATTTTTGTATGCCGCAAGCAACACAAGGGGAGCGCCCCCTTCGCAGCCTTACTGCTCCTCCTGACCCTCCGCTGATGCTCCCCAACGGCCAGACTGGTGGCAGCATGGCAAGGGGCAGTGTGCAAGTAGGGAACTGCCAAGGAGGGCTCCCTCTTCTATGAGGAAGTTGGGAACCTCCACAAAGGACCTATCTACTCCCAATGGACTACCCTCCTCTCACAATTCCAGCACATGGTGGGGAACGAGGACCTCCCTCCATGATCCAAATGCACCGCCCCTGCTATGCCTCGTCTCTGAGACAACAACCAATGTGCTTTAGCTTACCAACAGACATCATTCCAGCACACCCCTTTATCACAGTACTGCCGACCTCGCTACCCACTTACAAATGTCTTTCCCCTGCATGGTTGTGACCTGTCGCTTATCCCCAAGAGCAAACCATTTATGTTTACTAATTCTCATGTTCTCATTTACTATGTATTGTTCATGACATGCACTGCTATGTTTGCCATTTTGGCAGACCCTGTCAATTGGAAATGCTGTCCAAATTGTAAAACCCAATAAATACATTAAAAAAGAAAAATTGTATGTTTTACATAATCAATTTTATTTTGGTTAGTGACAGAGAAGGCTAATAAAATGGAATGTCTGTGCTTTTATGCAAGACAAAATCATTAGGCTATGGTGAGTAACACTGAGCTAAATGTGCAGTTCACCACTGAGATTTTGTATCAATGTGCTGTAAAATGTTAAAATATCAGGAACCTTATTATGATAAAAGCGCCTTTATATTGTTTGCGCTGGGCGCACCTGGACGCAAAGAGGGAAAATGCGTCCTATTACCATGAATGCGCTGCCCCCAGGGCAGCCACGAACGCACATTACTGTGAAAAACGGAGCAGCTGCTTTTACCGCCGATCCCTGTTATCAGAGTTAAGCAGGTAACCCGCCTGCACTTTTGAAGGTGATTAGAGATCCCCTTGCAGGCGGGTGCAGTCAGTGACTGCACCTGCTTGCAAGAGGATGTCTGGGGGGTCCACAAAACCCCGCCTATTCCCCCCTCCAGAGGGCTACCATAAGGGAGTGCACTGACAGTGTGCCATCTTTTAGATGGCGCACTCTCAGTGCACCTCCTGACGGCTTCTTTGCCTCTGCCCCCGAGCTGTAAAACAGCCCCAGGTTGCTTCTGACCAGGATCGACTTTGCTCCAAACTATTGCTACCTGCGCAGCTGTTGGCATGGAGAGGGAATTTCTAAAGCACCTATGGGACTGTCCCGTGCTGAAGGATTCTTGGATAAAGTACACAACAATATTCACAAGGAACTCATTTCCAATAAATGATCTATAGTTTGCGACTTCAGTCGTCGCTCTGAATTAATCACAATCATATATTTCAAATATGACCTTATAAAGAACGCAGTATCAATCATATAATAGCATTCATAATGAGCCCACACAAAACCTTTTTCCTTTCGGAATATACCTAACCTCAGCCGAGGTTGGTATTTTTAATCTACAGTTGTCTATATCACAGACTCATTGTCAAAAATACATATACAAAAAGATTCATTTGTTCTTAACATTAATAGTGATTTTCTGACCCCAAGTAAGAAACCATAACCTATTATAGTGATATTATGTGACAAGGTGAAAAAAGACTTGAACGGTTACTGGAAAATTATACAAGGACAGATTTGATACAATTTACAATAATCTGGTCAAAGCTGTCTCTTTTATATATTGTAGACGGCGTTTCGACCCACTCTAGATACGGGGTCTCTTCAGGACTGTATTTCTGGGGACTAAACAGAAGAAGGAAGTATAACTGTACGGCAATAAACCTTAATAATGTAGTATTAATGAAAGGAAATCGGGCTTAAAGGGCAAGGAACGTAGCTTACCAGTATAACCCATACATATGTCCATGTAGGATCCAGTATGTGGTTGGTAGGCTGAATGAAAAGGAATATGTCCAGACCTGTAATCGGGGAGTAAAGAATTTCAGTTCTTAAACTAAATTCAATTGATGGAAGTGGTCACCCAGGTGAATTAAAGGGTCAAACTTACTGTAATCTTTCTTATCAGAATCTATCTGATTAATAATTGTGTCTTCTTGTTGTAATAGGAATCTTCCAAAGTATAGATTCCTTGAGAGAAAAATCACTCAAGCGCTGACCCTCTGTAACAAATTAGATGGCGGTTAGCGCGTGTCCTATATATTTCAATGTTGTAGGGCACACCATTCAAGAATATTCATTAAGCGCTAGACTTACTCAATCTCAGTCACCTGTCCTCTTGTTAAAAAAGAGGGGAGAATCTTCTTACATTAAGGTTCCTTCAGTGAATAATAACTTCAAAGCGCTGACCCACTGAAATAAATTAAACGGGGGTTAGCGCGAGATCTCCAACATCCAATATTATAAAGTACAAGATCTCAGTATACACATACGGCGCCAAATTTACTTAATCTCAGTCGCCTGTCTCACAATCGAGATGCTACTGTGATGAATCCGGCTGGCAGAATACCGCTATGTTACCCGGAAGTAGGAAATCGCTGTATATATGTGACCTGCATTTCTCGAGAACTAATTGACGGCGGATTTGGCGGCCATATTATAATGGTTATATGGCTCGTCTAAGTAACCAGTGCACTCTTTATTGCGAGACACCAGACTATGTATTACGCACTGAGTCTTATTAAATCACAGTCGCCCGGTTCACAATAGCGCTGATCTCATTCTAACGTTTCGGTTTACTATTACCAGTATATTATCGGGACATGTGTGGTACATATTCCTAGGTAGCTGATAGTGTGACGATATCGGCGGCCATCTTAGAATGATTACGGGATTCATCTCTATCATCGGTGTACAATATACAACAAATGTTAACAAAAAGGTCTTATCAAATATACAATTTCTTTCTTTCTAATAGATAGTCTTTTTTCAATTCTAAAACTAACGCAAACCTCAAGTTTAACACATCTTATTATTCAATTTGGAATGATATATACTTCATAACATACAAATATATTGATAATACATACAGTGACATATTTAATTAACAACATGTGGCAATAATGCCATAAACATACAATTATTAAAGACAATGGGCCATATGTAGATAGCTAAATACCGGTCGGTAACGGCCGAAAATCGGTAATTTTTAGCCCTTTCTAATGTAGGAGGCAGGTTTTAACCTCTTCAATGCCCGTGACGAGCTGGTCTCGTCATGGGCCGCGGTCGCGCTGTGCCCATGACGAGACCAGCTCGTCATAAACCCCGCCCGCTAATACAACGGCCGGCACAGGGCGGGGAAAGGGGCGGGCACTGAAGGGGTTAAGGATTCGGTAATTTACCGAATCGGTATTTTAAGGAATCGGTAAAATACTGAATCGGTAAATTACCGAATCCTTAAATCCTATGTAGGGAGCACTCAAGTGAGTGCATTTTTGTTTTAAGGATTCGTTATTTACCACCAACTACAGGTTGGTGGTAAATACTGAATACCTTTTCAAAAGCAATTTTGTGCTTTTCTAGATATGCCATGTGGCAGACATACATGCCCTTAGGGCATCTATGTGCGCACATGTGCACACATGCACGATTCAGGGGTGCAACAGGGTGTCAATGTGACACCCTGCCACCCTTGAATATGCTCCCCCTATTACCAAATCGGTATTTACCGAATCGGTAATAGTCAATGGCTTCCCATTCATTCCTATGGGCCTCCAGGCCCATAGGAATGAATGGGAAGGTATTCCTTCTTACCGATTCGGTAAATACCGATTCAGTAATACCGAATATTACCGAATCGGTAAACTTTACCGATTTATTACCTACATTCTATTTACCGATTCTTAAATACCGAATCGGTAAAATTCGGTATTTAGGAATCGGTAAATAGAGATTACCTACATATGGCCCAATGTGTCTAAATTGGAAGTCCAGTGTGCTATATTAGCTAGTCAATCTGGATTCATCTTCTATATTTAGTCAGCTATAAATAATACAAAGTGCCAAAGTATATACAGTGAAAATAAAAAAAAATGTATCCAGTATTCTTACATCGTTATTCGCCAGTCCACACTCGTTTAGGAATGTATCTACAAACCGTTTGTTATTATGCACGGTTCCATAGGATTACAATGTACTATAGAGAGGCTACACTGTATGCAGTATTTCTCATAACGTTACCAATGTGTATATAGTTCTTATTATACTTTGACAGAGCCCTGTCTATTCATAAAGTGAGTGAGAGAGCCCATATAGGAATTATCAGTGTAAGCTTATAAATCTACGCCACTTTTCCAGAATATTCAATCCATGACGAATGGATCCACACTTGTCGATCCATTTACATTCCAATGATTGTAAAATGAGTGAGATGTCTCCACCTCTCGGTGGCATTTTGGCTTTCTCTACCACCTGCCATCGCACATCATTAGCAGAATGGCCTTTTTCTATATAATGATCCACCAGAGGTGCATTTGTCACTTGACAGCGAATACGGCTCCTGTGTTGGCCAATCCACGCTCTCACCGGTTGGGTAGTCTGCCCAAAGTATATCAATTGACAAGGGCACCAAATACAGTAGATAACGTTCGTTGTAGCACAATTTGTCAAATCATACAGTTTCACTTTAACATTTCCATGTGTGAAAAATTTGGTTTCCATAGTAATACTACAGGCTACACAATTTCCACATTTGTAGCGACCTGTGGGAGCTGGTAATGACCATAAATCTTGTAAGGCTTTTTTTTTTATGGTGTATTCTGGTATCCGAATGGGCCAGATGATCTCTAATGTTTTTACCTTTTTTAAAGGAAAACATAGGCATTTCGCGGAAAGAGTCAAGAGTATTTAATGTAGACCAATGTCTTTTATTAATGGTCTTCTGTATTTGTGTGCTTAATGGACAAGAAGTGGTTACACACACACTTTTTTTCGTACTTTCTCTAGTCGTCTTATCTAGCAGCACCTCCCGGGGGCTGAAAAAAGGCTCTTTTCATAGAGGTTTTCACTAATCTTTTCGGATAACCTCTCTCACGTAATCTGGAGCTCAATATATTATCTTCCATGAAAAAATCTTCCTTTTCTGTACAATTTCGCCTTAGTCTCAAAAATTGCCCATAGGGTAGGCCATCTTTAAGGGACCCTGGATGAAAGCTGGTATACTGCAGTAAGGTGTTCCTATCTGTGGGCTTCCGAAACAGCGTTTCATTCAAACAATTCTCCCGACATCTTATTTTCAGGTCCAAAAATGGCACCATTTCTTTGTTTTTATAGTATGTGAAGGTCAGTGCTGATTGACATGTATGTAAATACGTGACAAATGCATTTAGGTCTTCCTCAATTCCAACCCAGATAAAGAAAATATCATCAATATAACGCTTCCAACATCTTATGTTTGCATGGAAGGGGTTGTTAACCCCGACATAGAGATTCGCCAGACTTGGAGCAAAAATTGCTCCCATTGATGTTCCTGAACATTGTTGGTAATAATCTGAATTAAATGTAAAATAATTTTTTGTCAGTGCGATTCTCAGCAGATCAATCATAAATTCAGTCGGAACCTCCACCGGTGCCGGTCGATTGTCTAGAATCATTTTTACGACCTCAATACTCTGTTATTGGGGAATATTCGTATATAACGAATTTATATCCATGGTGACCAAAGTCTCTTTCGTGGGGTTATATTCCATACCCTCAACCAAGTTAATCATGTAAGTACTGTCCCTGACATAGGTGGATAGAATAGGAACATATTCTTTGATGAAACTGTTAATATAGTGACCCGATGGTTCCATAACTGACCCACATCCTGAAAGGATCGGTCTTCCTGGAGGATTATCAATGTCCTTATGCACTTTCGGTAAAGTGTATAGGACTTGGGCAGCTTTTATTTAGATAATCAAATTCCAATTTTGTCAGAAAGCCCTCATCTAGCCTTTTTTTAGTGACTAACTGTATCGACTTCTGAACATCTCAGTGCGTAATACATAGTCTGGTGTCTCGCAATAAAGAGTGCACTGGTTACTTAGACGAGCCATATAACCATTATAAGATGACCGCCAAATCCGCCGTCAATTAGTTCTCGAGAAATGCAGGTCACATATATACAGCGATTTCCTACTTCCGGGTAACATAGCGGTAATCTGCCAGCCGGATTCATCACAGAAGCATCTCGATTGTGAGACAGGCGACTGAGATTAAGTAAATTTGGCGCCTTATGTGTATACTGAGATCTTGTACTTTATAATATTGGATGTTGGAGATCTCGCGCTAACCCCCGTTTAATTTATTTCAGTGGGGCAGCGCTTTGAAGTTATTATTCACTGAAGGAACCTTAATGTAAGAAGATTCCCCCCTCTTTTTTAACAAGAGGACAGGCGACTGAGATTGAGTAAGTCTAGCGCTTAATGAATATTCTTGAATGGTGTGCCCTACAACATTGAAATATATAGGACACGCGCTAACCCCCATCTAATTTGTTACAGAGGGTCAGCGCTTGAGTGATTTTTCTCTCAACGAATCTATACTTTGGAAGATTCCTATGACAACAAGAAGACACAATTATTAATCAGATAGATTCTGATAAGAAAGATTACAGTAAGTTTGACCCTTTAATTCACCTGGGTGTTGAATTTAGTTTAAGAACTGAAATTCTTTACTCCCTGATTACAGGTCTGGATATATTCCTTTTCATTCAGCCTACCAACCACATACTGGATCCTACATGGACATATGTATGCGTTATACTGGTAAGCTACAATCCTTGCCCTTAAAGCCCGATTTCCTTTCATTAATACTACATTATTAAGGTTTATTGCCGTACAGTTATACTTCCTTCTTCTGTTTAGTCCCCAGAAATACAGTCCTGAAGAGACCCCGTATCTAGAGTGGGTCGAAACGCCGTCGACAATATATAAAAGAGACAGCTTTGACCAGATTATTGTAAATTGTATCAAATCTGTCCTTGTATAATTTTCCAATAACCGTTCAAGTCTTTTTTCACCTTGTCACATAATATCACTATAATAGGTTATGGTTTCTCACTTGGGGTCACAAAATCACTATAAATGTTAAGAACAAATGAATCTTTTTGTATATGTATTTTTGACAATGAGTTTGTGATATAGACAACTGTAGATTAAAAATACCTACCTCGGCTGAGGTTAGGTATATTCCGAAAGGAAAAAGGTTGTGTGTTGGCTCATTATGAATGCTATTATATGATTGATACTGGGTTCTTTATAAGGTCATATTTGAAATATATGATTGTGATTAATTCAGAGCGACAACTGAAGTCGCAAACTATAGATCATTTATTGGAAATGAGTTCCTTGTGAATATTGTTGTGTACTTTGTACTTACCCGGTTCACAGGGACATATGGGTTGCTCTTGTTACTTATAATATTGATTGTGCAGGTTACCTGCAAGAGCTTTATTATATATCGCTCTGACCCAATTATTGGGTTTTTGTTTTGATATTGTGTGCGTATGTGTTTCTTTGTTAAAGAAGTTAATTGACTGTAGTTTTGGCACTCTATTGAGGAGGTATTTTTTAAGAGTATGTCAGATAGAGAGGCCCGCTCTATACAGAAGAATATATTGCAAGGGTTGTTAGTGGTCCTTCTCTTTTTTCTACAACTACACAGTCAATCAACACTAATCCTAGGGTGGTTCTTCTAGATAAACTAGAGCGGGCAAAGAAGAAACATGTCCGTACAGAATTACACGCCCGAATGTTAACTGAGTATTTACGAGCGAACATTATCCCACAAGGGTTAATAGTGAGGAACATTCCAGGCATTTTTAGAGAAGATAAGAAATTCAAAGGAGGTTTTTCCCATATATCAACCACATGCTCAAGACATTGGATGGTCTTGGGCATAGAGACTGCCTTAGAACATAGCAAACAGGAATTAATTGAAATTGAGAATTTTGAAAAAGAGCTCTTCGGATGTGAAAATATTGAGGAATTTAAGTTAGCCCTTGACAAATTGAATAGAACTATACAGGAGTTCAACTCTTTTGAACTAAAGAAAAAAGCCGATAAGGTCCAAAAAGATATTAACGCCTATTGTAAAGAAAAAGCGTTCCCTTATTTACAAGAAGATTTTTATGTTCAACCACAGCAGTTCAAGAAGAACGTGACCTGGGGACGTTTTAAGAACAATAACCTTGTGGGTTTCTCTGATTACTCAGCGGGGTCAGAATCCTCGGATGACGCAGGTGAAGGTACAAGTGTACAACCAAGGAAACAACAGCAGCCTTTTTTAGGACAGGTACAGAGGGGCAGGGGTGCCAACCGGAATCAGAGAAGGGTTTGGCACCAGTTTGCCGGAGAAAGAGAAACGCGCCGCCAATATTACACATGGGGCCCAGAGAGCTAATGACCTGTGTAAAAGAAAGAGGTCAGGAGGAGAATATGAATTCTTATGGTATGATAGATAGGGGGACTGTGGAGGTAATAAAACGTGGACTAATCAATAACACTGGAAGTAATATTGTTACCACAGTTCCTATGGATCCATTATATCAGTATGAGGATGGTACTATACCAGTTTTCAATCTGTCAACTCATATAATGAACAGTCATGAACTATCACTTTTAAGCAAGGGTCTATCATTTGTTTTGACAGAAACAACAGATTTTTTAAAGTTGCAAACAGAACTACATAAATCTTTTAGGACCTTGCGACTTAGAGTATTCTTTAGTGATCATGAAGAAACTTTACCCACTTCTAGATCACTGATGCGCCCCAAATCTAACTTTATACCTACCAACAGCATGATGCCACCTGAAATCTTGGCATTTGAAAAAGGCGTACTAGAAGATGTCTTGAAATTAAAAGAACAGAAAAAATTCACTCCCTTTAACATTACCAAACTTGAGCGTGAGGCTTTGATTTCATTGAAGAACAATGAAAATATTATTTTGAAACCAGCTGATAAAGGGGGAGGGATCATAATTCAAGAAAGAACAAAGTATGAGGCGGAAATAATGAGACAAATCAGTAACACAGACTATTATAAACAACTGCCTTGTGATCCCCTCATAGATGTTCAGAAGTCGATACAGTTAGTCACTAAAAAAGGACTAGATGAGGGCTTTCTGACAAAATTGGAATTTGATTATCTAAATAAAAGCTGCCCAAGGACTCCAGTCCTTTACACTTTACCGAAAGTGCATAAGGACATTGATAATCCTCCAGGAAGACCGATCCTTTCAGGATGTGGGTCAGTTATGGAACCATTGGGTCACTATATTAACAGTTTCATAAAAGAATATGTTCCTATTCTATCCACCTATGTCAGGGACAGTACTTACATGATTAACTTGGTTTAGGGTATGTAATATAACCCCACCAAAGAGACTTTGGTCACCATGGATATAAATTCGTTATATACGAATATTCCCCAACAACAGAGTATTGAGGTCATAAAAATCATTCTAGAGAATCGACCGGCACCGGTGGAGGTTCCCACTGAATTTATTATTGATCTGCTGAGAATCGCACTGACAAAAAATTATTTTAAATTTAATTCAGATTATTACCAACAATGTTCAGGAACATCAATGGGAGCAATTTTTGCCCCAAACCTGGTGAATCTCTATGTCGGGGACCTAGAAGATAAATACATGAATAATGTTAACAACCCCTTCCACACAAACATAAGATGTTGGAAGCGTTATATTGATGATATTTTCTTTATCTGGGTTGGAATTGAGGAAGACCTAAATTCATTTGTCACGTATTTACATACATGTCAATCAGCACTGACCTTCACATACTATAAAAACAAAGAAATGGTACAATTTTTGGACCTGAAAATAAGATGTCGGGAGAATTGTTTGAATGTAACGCTGTATCGGAAGCCCACAGATAGGAACACCTTACTGCAGTATACCAGCTTTCATCCAAGGTCCCTTAAAGATGGCCTACCCTATAGCCAATTTTTGAGACTAAGGCGAAATTGTACAGAAAAGGAAGATTTTTTATGGAAGCTAATATATTGAGCTCCAGATTACGTGAGAGAGGTTATCCGAAAAGATTAGTGAAAACCTCTATGAAAAGAGCCTTTTTTCAGCCCCCGGGAGGTGCTGCTAGATAAGACAACTAGAGAAAGTACGAAAAAAAGTGTGTGTGTAACCACTTTTTGTCCATTGAGCACACAAATACAGAAGACCATTAAAAGACATTGGTCTACATTAAATACTTTTGACTCTTGCCGCGAAATGCCTGTTTTCCTTTAAAAAAGGTAAAAACATTAGAGATCATCTGGTCCATTCGGATACCAGTATACACCATAATAAAAGGACCATACAAGATTTATGGTCATTACCAGCTCCCACAGGTCATTACAAAAGTGGAATTTGTGTAGCCTGTAGTTTTACTATGGAAACCAAATTTTTCACACAAGGAAAAGTTAAAGCGAAACTGTATGATTTGACAAATTGTGCTACAACGAACGTTATCTACTGTATTTGGTGCCCCTGTGAATTGATATACATTGGGCAGACTACCCAACCGGTGAGAGCGTGGATTGGCCAACACAGGAGCCGTATTCGCTGTCAAGTGACAAATGCACCTCTGGTGGATCATTATATAGAAAAAGGCCATTCTGCTAATGATGTGCGATGGCAGGTGGTAGAGAAACCCAAAATGCCACCGAGAGGTGGAGATATCTCGCTCATTTTACAATCATTGGAATGTAAATGGATCGACAAGTGTGGATCCATTCGTGATGGATTGAATAGTCTTGAAGAGTGGCGTAGACTTATAAGCTTACACTGATAATTCCTATATGGGCTATCTCACTCACTTTATGAATAGACAGGGCTCTGTCAAAGTATAATAAGAACTATATACACATTGGTAACGTTATGAGAAATACTGCATACAGTGTAGCCTGTCTATAGTACATTGTAATCCTATGGAACCGTGCATAATAACAAACGGTTTGTAGATACATTCCTAAACGAGTGTGGACTGGAGAATAAAGATGTAAGAATATTGGATAACATTTTTTTTTATTTTCACTGTACATACTTTGGCACTTTGTATTATTTATAGCTGACTAAATATAGAAGATTAATCCAGATTGACTAGCTAATATAGCACACTGGACTTCCGATTTAGACACATTGTCTTTAATAATTGTATGTTTATAGCATTATTGCCTTTTGTTGTTAATTAAATATGTCACTGTATATATTATCAATATATTTGTATGTTATGAAGTATATATCATTCCAAATTGAATAATAAGATGTATTAAACTTGAGGTTTGCGTTAGTTTTAGAATTGAAAAAAGACTATATATTAGAAAGAAAGAAATTGTATATTTGATAAAACGTTTTTGTTAACATGTGTTGTATATTGTACACCGATGATAGAGATGAATCCCGTAATCATTCTAAGATGGCCGCCGATATAGTCACACAATCAGCTACCTAGGAATACATACCACACATGTCTCGATAATATACTGGTAATAGTAAACCGAAACGTTAGAATGAGATCAGCGCTATTGTGAACCAGGCGACTGTGATTTAATAAGACTCAGTGCGTAATACATAGTCTGGTGTCTCGCAATAAAGAGTGCACTGGTTACTTAGACGAGCCATATAACCATTATAAGATGACCGCCAAATCCGCCGTCAATTAGTTCTCGAGAAATGCAGGTCACATATATACAGCGATTTCCTACTTCCGGGTAACATAGCGGTATTCTGCCAGCCGGATTCATCACAGTAGCATCTCGATTGTGAGACAGGCGACTGAGATTAAGTAAGTTTGGCGCCTTATGTGTATACTGAGATCTTGTACTTTATAATATTGGATGTTGGAGATCTCGCGCTAACCCCCGTTTAATTTATTTCAGTGGGTCAGCGCTTTGAAGTTATTATTCACTGAAGGAACCTTAATGTAAGAAGATTCCCCCCTCTTTTTTAACAAGAGGACAGGCGACTGAGATTGAGTAAGTCTAGCGCTTAATGAATATTCTTGAATGGTGTGCCCTACAACATTCAAATATATAGGACACGCGCTAACCCCCATCTAATTTGTTACAGAGGGTCAGCGCTTGAGTGATTTTTCTCTCAAGGAATCTATACTTTAGAAGATTCCTATTACAACAAGAAGACACAATTATTAATCAGATAGATTCTGATAAGAAAGATTACAGTAAGTTTGACCCTTTAATTCACCTGGGTGACCACTTCAATCAATTGAATTTAGTTTAAGAACTGAAATTCTTTACTCCCTGATTACAGTTCTGGATATATTCAGTTTCATTCAGCCTACCAACCACATACTGGATCCTACATGGACATATGTATGCGTTATACTGGTAAACTACGATCCTTGCCCTTTAAGCCCGATTTCCTTTCATGAATACTACATTATTAAGGTTTATTGCCGTACAGTTATACTTCCTTCTTCTGTTTAGTCCCCAGAAATACAGTCCTGAAGAGACCCCGTATCTAGAGTGGGTCGAAACGCCGTCGACAATATATAAAAGAGACAGCTTTGACCAGATTATTGTAAATTGTATCAAATCTGTCCTTGTATAATTTTCCAATAACCGTTCAAGTCTTTTTTCACCTTGTCACATAATATCACTATAATAGGTTATGGTTTGTCACTTGGGGTCACAAAATCGCTATAAATGTTAAGAACAAATGAATCTTTTTGTATATGTATTTTTGACAATGAGTCTGTGATATAGACAACTGTAGATTAAAAATACCTACCTCGGCTGAGGTTAGGTATATTCCGAAAGGAAAAAGGTTTTGTGTGGGCGCATAATGAATGCTATTATATGATTGATACTGTGTTCTGTATAAGGTCATATTTGAAATATATGATTGTGATTAATTCAGAGCGACGACTGAAGTCGCAAACTATAGATCATTTATTGGAAATGAGTTCCTTGTGAATATTGTTGTGTACTTTGTACTTACCCGGTTCACAGGGACATATGGGTTGTTCTTGTTACTTATACTATTGAAGGATTCTTGGATAGCACTACTTATTTATTTTGTTGTTTTTACCCTTGTTAACACTTTATAAACATTGGTTGGCCCTCATTAGTACCAGTTTTACATCCAAATATAGCAATAGGGTACAAAAAAAGTTACCAGTCAACCTTTGCAAACGGCCTTACACTGTGGAGCGTCATATGTTTTTTGTAACGTTCGAACCGCTTCAGCTAGAAACTATTTTTTTTGTTAGAATCTGCAGATTATGCAGCAGATGATGCATTATGTGGCAAATGCGGCAAATCTATAATTTTGCAAAAAACACTGCAGTTGCACAATCGCTTATTTCAAGTAGCCCTGGTTGTAGGGCAAGGTATGCATGTTGGACTGGAGTGGTTACTGCATATTGTTGTCAGGAAAGGGGTAAGTCTTTACCTTTTATGTATTAAGAAATAAATTGGTTGCATGTTTTAGGAAGATTGAGATCACTGAGTGTGTGTGCCCAAGAGGATCAGCTTTGGTTTCAAATGGATCCCTTTGTCCTGAATAAAGCTGAAGCAGTGTCATGTTTACTCTGAGGATTTAAGCATTATTAATTTTGAAGTCTTACAATCTTTTTTCCCTACTTTGGGAACCACCATGGCTGTTCACTTCTGTAACAAACTGAAAATATGCAATGTGTGATTTTTAAATATTATTCTGCATCTTCAATAAAACATGCATTTAGTCTTGCACTTAAAAAAAAGTCGAAAACAGCTATGCTTCTCCGCATACCTAGCCCAAACTGTTTAAATGTATGCATTTACTCCTACTGCAATTTTTAATAATGACTACTATTAGCCGTCACCCTTCCAACAAACTGCCTCAGCTTTGAGGTGCTCTAAAAATCAACAATGGTGCACTATAATTTCATTAAAAAAGGCATACTTTTGCCATGCAGGACTCAGTCCCCTGCGCAGGTTTTCAGAAGAGAAAACAGGAAACATTGGTAAAGCAAGATTCAAAACAGCTGGACACGGTACAGGCTGTGCCCGTTCATCGCTAATTTTACTGGGTACATCTAGATCGTGTCATAAAACTCATATTGGTAGCAATTTAAAAACAAGCATTGGTAAATGCATTAGGTTTCGCCTCTGTGAATAATAACAAGCTTTTTTGGTTGTAGGTTGTAGCCTTATGTGTAGTTGTACAATACAAGTTACAGACGTCTGTTACAGTGTTATGACTTGTTTATGTACAAATTAGCAATATATTGTGCTGTTACTAGTGGTGTAGTGTGGGTAAGTAATAGCAAAATGTTGAAAAATGAAAGAGAAAAATAATAGAATTAATTGATGTAAGGGCAATATTATGTGTTTTGCGGAATTCTGACAACTTTTGGGCCCGGTGCCACTGCACCTACTGCACCATTCAAATTATGCACCTAGTGCCTGTAAGATAACTGCATTTGTGACTGCCTGTTAAGTAGTAAAGTATTGCAATATTTGGTGTTTAGAGTGGTTTCTAGAGCTTTGGGTCCCTTGTTTCTGCACCTACTGCACCATTTAAATCATGTCTCGAGTGCCTGCAAGGTAACTGCACTTGTGACTGCTTATTTAGTAGATAAATATAGCAGTATTTGGTGTTTAGAGGAGGTCTGACAACGTATGACCCAGCTGCCACAGCACCTGTAATGCCACTGAAATCATGGCAGAAGTGCCTGCTAGATAACACTTGTGACTGCCTGTTTAGTAGTAAAATGTAGCAATATTCTGCACTTGTGACTGTCTTGTTAAGTAGTAACATTTAACAATAATCTGGGTTTAGTGGGGTCTCTAGAGCTTTTGGACCCAGTGCCACTTCACCTATTGATACACAACTCAAATCAGGTCCCTTTTGATTGCAAGGTAACTCCAATCGTGAATGCCTGTTTAGTAGTCAAATATAGCAATAATATGTGTTTAGAGGAGTTCTGAGAACTTTTGAACCCGGTGCTACTGCACCTGCTGCACCATTAGAATCATGACCCTGTTGTATGCAAGGTAACTGCACTTGTGGTTGCCTGTTTAGGAGAAACATATAGCAATATTAGTTGTTTAGTGGGGTGCCTGGAGCCTTTGGTCCTGGTGCAACTGCACTATTGAAATCATGCCCCAAGTGCCTGCTAGATAACTGCACTTATGACTGCCTGTTTAGCAATATTTGTTTTTTAGTGAAGATATGACAATTTTGGCCCCAGTAACACTGCGCCAGCTGCATCATTTAGATCAAGCCCATTTTAACTGCAAGATAACTGCAAATGTGACTGCCTGTATAGTAGTAAAATATAACCATATTAGGTGTTTAGTGGGGTACCTAGAGCTTTTGGTCCTGGTGTCACTGCACCTGCTGCACCATTCAAATCATGACTCTGTTGTCTGCAAGGTAACTGCACTTGTGACTGTCTGTTTAGTTTGATAGATTAGCAATAATCTGTGTTTTGTGGGGTCCCTAGAGCTTTTGGCCCCGGTGCCACTGCACCTGCTGCACCATTCAAATCTAGTCCCTTTTAACTGCAAGGTAATTGCAATTGTGACTGTATGTTTAGTTTCAAATTTGAGCAATAATCTGGGTTTAATGTGGTGCCTAGAGCCTTTGCCCTGGTGCCACTGCACATGCTGCACCATTCAAATCAAGTCCTTTTTAACTGCAAGGTAACTGCAATTGTGACTGCCTGTGTAGTAGTCAAATATAGCAATATTATGTGTTTAGAGGAGTTCTGACAACTTTTGGGCCCAATGCTACTGCACCTGCTGCACCATTCACATCACCTCTTGTCTGCAAGGTAACTGCACTTGTAGCTGCCTGTTAAGTAGTAAAATATAGCATGGCTCATGTATATTAACTTTATTTTTGACGTGCAATGTTTATTACAACATTTAAAATTTGATCATAATGACCAAATAGATTAAGTTGAATAAAATCAATCTAATAATGCCTACAAAGTGCAAAGAAAGGTACTGAGGCATGGATAGGAAATGCCACAAAGTTCTAAGGCTGAAACATCTGCTTTACACAACTAAGTAATAAAAAGCAAGCCTACCAGTCTATTGTTAGAAGCTGTCTGCCTATTCCGTGGGAAGAGATCTTATCTTGACAGTGAATGAAGCTTAAACAGTGTGAACAGCTTTACTAGAAGTATCATAAATACGTGCAGCCAGTAGAAGTTAACCAAAAATAGTTTACACAAAAGCGAATGAACACAGTAATTCAGCTATGGGAACTGATAAGAGCCCCCTTTTAGGATATATTAAATATAAGATATTTTACAAGCACAGCTAAATCACTGTGCAGGCAAAACCTAACAATGCAAATGATGGCAGCTCTGACAATCATCCACTTACTCAGCTGCATCAGAACAACAGGCAATAACAGGTCAGATTCATGAAAGGATTTATGAGATCCCAAAGTGATACTAAAGGAGAACTCATTTTTCTGTTCAAATGTTTTCATTGATGCACAAGGAAAGGAGGTAGAAAGTACCTAGAAGTATCAAATGCAAGTAAATATAACAGGCTCTTCATTAAGTGCAGAAACTTAGAGAGGCTCCAATCCACTATTAAGAAATAAAATTCAAAAAGTTTAACAAAAAAGTCATGATCAAGAGAAAGGGACCCTGCATCTGTTGAGTGCGTTTTCATTTCAATGTACCTCGTACAAAAAACACTTTAAGTATTCCCTATTATGGAATCAGAGATGGGAAGAGAAGAAAAGGAACGATAGAAGAGTCCCAAAACATGTAACTTCCTATTAGTAAAAGCACAGAGAGGAATAAATGTATGGGGACATTCCAAAATATTCCTATTTCATTCTTATTTTATCAGTTTTAGACCCAAAGACTTGTCAGAGTACGTAAAAGAATACTACAAGAGTACTCGTTTACATGCCTTTGTGAATATTCCCTATGTGGTGATATTACTTGGTTTCTTCTGGCATGTGTCTACCTATGATAGACTGTATTCAACATGGAATGTACTGTGTATTGAATCCAGCTGTGTGTGGATTCTCCTGTGTGCCAGATGACTACCATGCAGCTGATGGATGCATGTAGTGCCTAATTTGTAAGCAACATTAATGCAGGAGCCCAAAGATTGCTTAGGAGCCAGCCTCTGACTGGCAAATGCTGGGGTTCTGTAATAACAAGTCTGCCTTGTTTTAACTGCACATCATGCCTTTTTCTTCCACTGCCCTACACTTCCTGTATCTTCTCTTGCGGATTCTGCTTATTCCATAGATCACTGTTTTCCCATCTTTCCCTTCCTCTTTCTGTATCCTTTTTCTGCCCGGTCTCAAAGGATGACATTGAAAATGAAGTCCAAGTCTACCAAAATGAGTTTTGGTGTCCACCACCTAATTCCACCTGTACAAACCCCAACAGACACCAGGGATTTTTTTTATTTTTAAATGGAAGTGACCCCTTGGGTAGAGTCGCTTCCAGGGGCCAAATTTATTTAAAAAGTATATTCTGCACCCTCTGGGGACTGATCACCTGTTTTTTTTTTAGTGTTTCTGGCCCCGGGGGTGGGGGGGGGGGCAGAAAAGCCCACTAGAGCCAAGGAATTTGTTTTTATTAAATTGGAAGTGACCCCTTGGGCAAGGGTCGCTTCCAGGGGCCTTATTTTTTTTTAAGTATATTCTGCCCCCCCTGGGGGCAGATCGGTATGTTTATTTGGCCTTTCTGCCCCCAGTGGGGGGCATAAAACCCCACTAGACACCAGGGAGAGTTTTAAATTTTAAATGGGAGCGACCCCTTGGGCAGGGCCGCTTCCTTATGGGCCTAAATAATTTTAAAGACTTTTCTGCCCCCCCCCCCCCCGGGGAAGGATCACCTGCATTTTTGGATGTTTCTGGCCCGGGGGGGGGGGGTGGGGGAGGGGGGTCAGAAAAGCCCACTAGAGCCAGGGATTTGAAAATAAATAAATTGGTCGCTTCCAGGGGACATATATTTTTTTATGTGTATTCTGTCCCCCCTGCCTGTTTATTTGGCCTTTTTGCCCCCATTTGGATAGTGACATGGCGTGTTATAATGTTAATTGTTTTATTTCTTGTGAATTGCAATTGTAATACTTTATTTCTCACTTTTTGTTCCAGTTCAAGGCTTTTGCTCTTTAGACTCTTCCAGGTTGCGGTTTTGTTACTGGTGGTTCTGCTGTTTGTGTAGTTGCATGTGTTTGGTAAGAGACTTTTTTCTGTACAATGTAAATGTTTTTCATTTTTCTGCATGAATGTGTTTTTTGCAAATGGTGTAATAATTGCAGTATGTTTGGCTTCTGTTTTTTGAGTGTCAAAAACTTTCTGCATTTGTGCTCGATGTGTATTTTGTTGTTTGTGAGTAATTGGTTTTTTTTTCTTTCTAGTGGGATATTGGTTTTGCTGTCTCTCTGCAGAGTAGGTGCTGGTGAGTGTAACGGTCTCTTGCAAGTGAATCGTATAGTTTTTGTGTATATAGATCTTTGTGATAAAGGCACACGTTTTTTTTACTTACTTAATTTGCACAGTGTTGGTTGTTGTTGACTTGTTTGTGCAGTCTTCTTTCTTAGTAAGGATAATGGCTTGCCGCAGGATTACTGCTCAGCAGGTTGTTGGTATGCTTTTTGAGTCTTCCTCTGACCATGGTTCAGAGACTGACTCTGCATCTGAGGCAGAGGAGGCAGGGGAGGATTCAGGTAGTGACTTTTCTCTCCACATGGCATCATCGGATGATGAAGCTACTCTCAGTGCGGATGAAGCTACTCTTAGTGTGGATGAAGTGCCTGTGTTAGCGGAGGACATTGATGTGCCGATAGTGCGCCAAGAGGCATCTGGGCCGCAGCCTGGGGCTGCAAGGCTTCCCGTTCGTATAGTGCGGCAAGAGGCATCTGGGTTGCAGCCTGGGGCTGCAAGGTTTCCAGTTGGAAGTGATGACCTCTGGGTTGCCCCAGGCATGGTGCAGCCGGCATTACCAGACTTTACTGGTGTTTACTGGTGTTCCAGAGTGTAGAGTGAATACAGAAAACATTTTGCTGATACATTTTTTTCAGTTGTTTATGGATGATGTGTTTTTGGCAGAGATTGTTGAGCAGACTAATTTGTATGCCGAACAGTTTTTGAGGGACAACAGTGCCAGTCTTAAGCTCCATTCTAGAGCTACCCGGTGGACTCCCACAAATCTGGAAGAGATGAAGAAGTTCTGGGGTTTCACTTTTTTGATGGACTTGCTAAGGAAGCCATCAATGTCTTCACATTGGTCTACTAGTCCCTTGATGGCAACGTCTATATTTCTGGCAGTCATGAGTCATGATAGGTATTTGCTTCCGCTTCGGATGCTGCATTTTGTTGATAATGGTTTAGCGCTGCCAGGAGATCACCCTGAGTGTGACCGTCTTTTTAAGATTTGGTCTGTCATTGATCACTTTGTAGATAAATTTTTTTAGATCTATGCTCCAGGGAAAGAAATAGCAGTGGATGAGTCTTTTGTCTTGTTCAAGGGCCGCTTGGTTTTTAGGCAATACATTCCTAGTAAGAGGGCATGCTATGGAATTAAGCTGTATATGCTGTGTGACCGTAGGTCTGGATATGTCTCTAATTTCAGGATGTACACTGGTAAGGAATCCAGGATTAACTCCCATGGTTGTCCGTCCACTTTTGGAGTGACTGAGAAAATTGTGTGGGAACTTGGTAGAGGACTTTTTAACAAAGGTCACCATTTATATGTAGATAACTTCTACACTAGTGTGCGGTTGTTCAGGGAATTAGCCAAAGTGGACACTGTTGCTTTTGGCACAATCCGCTCTACCCGTAAAGGTGTTCCAAAAGAACTTGTTTGTCAAAAGCTTGTGCGGGGACAGTGCTGTGCGTTGCGTTGCAAGGAACTTCTAGCTGTGAAGTTTTCAGACAGGAGAGATGTCTACATGCTGACTACCATCCATAATGAAAGCACTTCACCTGTGACTTTTTGGGGTCAGGTTGCTGAAGCGCGCAAACCTGTGTGCATTTTAGACTATAATAGGCACATGGCGGTGTTGACAGAGTAGATCAGAGGTTGGAACCTTACACTGCTTTTCGTAAGGCTTACATTTGGTATAAGAAGTTGGCTATCAATCTTTTCCATTTGGCAACCTTTGATGCTTTTGTTGTTTTCAAGGATTCTTGTCCTGAGTCAAAGATGACTTTTGCTAAGTTTCAGGAGTCTGTAATAGGCAGCCTGGTTTTAGTGGAACAGGCAAGTGTTCCTAGAGTTGGAGTGGTGGAGGATGTGGCTAGATTGAAAGATCGCCACTTTCCTGATCACATTCCTCCCACACCCTCAAAAGACTTTCCCAGTAGGAGATGTAGAGTCTGTTGACAAAAAGGTATGTGGAAGAAGACTCGTATGTACTGCGCCGAGTGTCCTTCTAACCCTGGGCTGTGTGTACCTGCGTGTTTTAGAATGTATCAGATGTAAAATAATTTTTGGGAGCATCCATGAGTGGTAAAGTGAACTGCCTGGTCTCTATTGTTTAATATATTTTGTTCAGTTTCAAGGTTCGCATTTGTGTAGTGTATTTTGTTTCAGATTTTGGTGTGTTTGGACTGGCGCTTGGCTGGCGGTGTGTTTGGACTGGCACTTGGCTGGTGATGTGTTTGGACTGGCGCTTGGCTGGCGGTGTGTTTGGACTGGCACTTGGCTGGTGGTGTATATGGACTGGGGCTTGACTGGCAGTGTGTGTGGACTGGCGCTTGGCTGGCGGTGTGCGTGGACTGGCACTTGGCTGGTGATGTGTTTGGACTGGCGCTTGGCTGGCGGTGTGTTTGGACTGGCACTTGGCTGGTGGTGTATATGGACTGGGGCTTGGCTGGCAGTGTGCATGGACTGGCGCTTGGCTGGCGGTGTGTTTAGACTGGCGCTTGGCTGGCGGTGTGTTTGGACTGGCACCTGGCTGGTGGTGTGCGTGGACTTGGCGCTTGGCTGGTGGTGTGTTTGGTCTGGCGCTTGGCTGGTGGTGTGCTTGGACTGGCGCTTGGCTGGTGGTGTGCATGGACTGGCGCTTGGCTGTCAGTGTGTGTGGACTGGCGCTCGGCTGGCGGTGTACATGGACTGGTGCTTGGCTGGCGGTGTGGGAGTAGTGACTAGCTGCTGGTCACTACACACACTGCTAACCAAACACCACTCCACGCAATCTGTGAGCTGGTGTGGTTGCTGTGTCAGGAATGTGGGCGTGTGAAAGTGATGGGCCCTTCAATGGCGCAGTCTGCTGGTATGAGTGTTGTAATGTGCTGGGCCCGCGGCTGGCAGTGTGAATGGTTTTGTATGTGTCACACATATGAAAGGTGTATGAATGGCCTGTAAAGAGGTTGGTGCCCTGTCGTGGCTTTACAGCTCACGAGCTGTGAGTCAATGTTTCAGTTTCTCGTCCTTTCAATTATTAACAGTGCATTTCTTGTCTGTGAAATCTCTGGTTAATACAACTATACATACTGAACCATCACTCACCCTTGTGCCAAATCCAACTAGTATGTATGTGTACTTGAGGAATAGGTGGTTGTGTAGAACTTTTTTCTTTTCTATTTTTGTCAAGCAGGGTGTACCTTGTCTCTTTTTGTGAATGTTGTAATGTGTTGGTTTTGTGCCTGGTGGTGTGAATGGTCTTGTGTGTATCATGTATGAAAGGTGTGTGAATGGCCTGTAAAGCGGTTGGTGCCTTGATGTGGCTTTACAGCTCACGAGCTGCGAGTCATTGGTTCAGTTTTTTGTCCTTTCAATTATTGACAGTGCATTTCATTTTTGTGAAATCTCTTGTTAATAAAATGTTATATACTGAACCATCACTCGCCCTCGTGCTAAATCCAACCAATATGTTTATGTGCTTGAGGAAGAGATTGCTGTGCAGTAATCTTTGTCTTTTTTGTGTCTCTGCCAAGGTGTACATTTCATCTAAGAATAACCTACCAACTGTAGATTTTGTCGTAAACTAAACACCCACGGGTGTACATGGTGATGTCTCTCTTGTGGATCCCAACAGGTTATCTTACCCACAATGTCCTGCAAACCTCAAAATGTGACTTTGACATTTTCCTTGCATTATTGTTCTCAAATTTTCACGCTGCAGAAAGTAACACCAAATGTCCAACCCCCCAGCATTTCTTCAAGTATCCCAAAAGAAATAGTACCTCACTTGTATGGGTGGGCAAGTACCCGCGGCAGGGAAGGGCCCAAAACCTAGTGAGGCGACATCAAAATTACCTATCACAAACCAACCTGGTTTTGCAAGGGGGATCCCATGAGTTTTTGGCCCTGGGCTCGGCGGCCATCTAGGGAAACCTACTAAACCCACACATTTCTGGAAACTAGACACCCGTGGGAGTCCAGCGAGGTATGGCTTGCGTGGGTCCCTCAACATTCTCATACCCAGAATCCCCTACAAACCTGAAATTTCACTGACAAAATCAATTTTTCTCAAATTTCTGTGTGAGAAAGTTCTGGAATCTGCGTGGATCCACAAATTTCCTCCCCTCCAGAATTTCCCCAGGTCTCCTGATAAAAATGGTACCTCACTTGCGTGGGTGTGTCAAGGACCCGTGACAGGCAAGGGCCCAAAACCTAATGAGGCGACATCAAAATTACCTATCACAAACCAACCTGGTTTTGCAAGGGGGGTCCCACGAGTTTTTGGCCCTGTGCTCGGCGGCCATCTAAAGAAACCTACCAAACCCACACATTTCTGGAAACTAGACACCTGGGGAAGTCCAGCGAGGTATGGATTGCGTGGGTCCCCCAACATTCTCCTACCCAGAATCCCCTGCAAACTTCAAATTTTGCTGAAAAAAATCACTTTTTTCTCAAATTTCTGTACCCGCGACAGGCAAAGGCCCAAAACCTATTGAGGCGACATCAAAATTAGGTTTTGGGCCCTTGCCTGTCGCTGGTCCTTGACCCACCCACGCAAGTGAGGTACCATTTTCATCGGGATACCTGGGGGAATGCTGGGTGGGAGGAAATTTGTGGATCCACGCAGATTCCAGAACTTTCCCACACAGAAATTTGAGAAAAAAGTGATTTTTTTCAGCGAAATTTGAGGTTTGCAGGGAATCTGGGTAGAAGAATGTTGGGGGACCCACGCAAGCCATACCTCACTAGACTCCCCCGGGTGTCTAGTTTCCAGAAATGTGTGTGTTTGGTAGGTTTCCCTAGATGGCCACGGAGCCCAGGACCAAAAACTCATGGGACCCCACTTGCAAAACCAGGTTGGTTTGTGATAGGTAATTTTGATGTCGCCTCATTAGGTTTTTGACCCTTGCCTGTTGCGGGTCCTTGACCCACCCACGCAAGTGAGGTACCATTTTTGTATCGGGAGACCTGGGGAAATGCTGGGTGGGAGGAAATTTGTGGATCCACGCAGATTCCAGAACTTTCCCACACTGAAATTTGAGAAAAAAGTGTTTTTTTTCAGTGACATTTGAGGATTGCAGGGGACCCACGCAAGCCATACCTTGCTGGACTACCCCGGGTGTCTAGTTTCCAGAAATGTTTGGGTTTGGTAGGTTTCCCTAGATGGCCGCCGAGCCCCGGGCCAAAAACTCATGGGACCCCCCTTGCAAAACCAGGTTGGTTTGTGATAGGTAATTTTGATGTTGCCTCAATCAGTTTAGGGCCCTTGCCTGTCGTGGGTCCTTGACCCACCCACGCAAGTGAGGTACCATTTTTCTTGAAGACTTTGGGGAATGCGGGGTGGGTGGAAATGTGTGGATCCACGCAGATTCCAGAACTTTTCACCACAGAAATGTGAGGAAAATGTGTTTTTGTTTTACAATTTTGTAGGATTGCAAGGGATTCTGGGTAACACAGCCTGATGAGAGCCAGACAAGTCACCCCATCCTAGATTCCCCTGGGTGTCTAGTTTTCAAAAATTTATAGGTTTGCTGGTTTCCCTAGGAGCCGGCAGAGCCAGGGTTAAAAAACTACAGTTAGGCACTTTGCCAAAAAAGGGTCATTTTTCACTGTGAAATTGTGGTGTGTCCACGTTGCGTTTTGCGCCGTTTCCTGTTGTGGGCACTAGGCCTACCCACGCAAGTGAGCTACCATTTTTCTTGGAAGACTTTGGGGAACGCGGGGTGGGTGGAAATTTGTGGATCCACGCAGATTGCAGAATTTTCCACCACAGAAATGTGAGGAAAATGTGTTTTTTTGGACAATTTTTTAGGTTTGCAAGGGATTCTGGGTAACAGAACCTGGTGGGAGCCAGACAAGTCACCCCATCCTGGATTCCTCTTGGTGTCTAGTTTCAAAAATGTATAGCTTTGCTAGGTTTCCCTAGGTGCCGGCAGAGCTAGGGTTAAAAAACTGCAGCTAGGCACTTTGCCAAAAATGGGTCATTTTTCACTGTGAAATTGTGGTGTGTCCACTTTGCGTTTTGCTCCATTTCCTGTCGCAGGCACTAGGCCTACCCACGCAAGTGAGGTACCATTTTTATCAGGAGACTTAGGGTAATTCAGATTTGTAAAGCAACTGTTATTACTTATTGACTTTCAATGCATTTCTGCCTTCCAAATGAAAGACAATGTGTAAAAAAGAAGTCATTTTGAAAAATGACCGATAATTCTCATGCTAGTATGAGTATTCCCAATTTCGGAAATGTGCAAATATCTGTTTCTAAACTTTATATTTTGTTCCCATTTCAGAAATACATAGGTGTCTTTCATACCGATTTTTCCATGTATACATTTTCCCAGAATAATTGCTATATACCCGGTACATAATAAAGAAACAGTGTAAGTTGCTGTTCAGTTTTTGGCTCTGGGTTCATCGGGTTCTTGGTGAACCTACAAGTCCTATATATCCCCACAGCCAGTAAGGTCCCGCGGATGTAACGGTATATTGCTATCAAAGAGCTGTCATAATTAGAAGAAGTTACATGTGAAAACGTTGACACAAAATGCAGTTTTTTTCAACTAATTTTCCTATATTTAAATGTTAGTTTCTATAAAGAAACCTTCAAGGATCTACACAAATGACCCCTTGCTGAATTCAGAATTTTGTTTACTTTAGTAAAATGTATAGCTTTCCAGGATCCATCATTGCTTTCATACCCATTTCTACCATTAACTGGAAGGAGGTTGAAAGCACAAAAAATAGCAAAAATATGCTATGCCCAGAAAAATGCCAAAACTGTGTAAAACATTTTGATTTTCTGACAAAAGTCTGTCATTTCCTAAAAGCTGGGAAAAAAATGGTGATTTCAGCCCCACAAACTCTTTTCTTTATACCATTTGCAGGGAAAGACCCAGACGCTTTTATTTGCAGCACTTTTTTCCCATGTTTCCCCCAAAAAACAAAATGTAGCTGTATTTTGGCTAATTTCTGGGTCTCCTCCAGAGGAATCCACAAACCCTGGGGACCTTTAGAATCCCTATGATGTTGGAAGAAAAGGACGTGGATACCTTATGTGGCAAAAAGTTACAGGGGCTTAAGCGCGAACTACCCCAAATAGCCAAAAAAAGGCTTAGCACGGGGGGGGGGGGGGGAGGCCTAGCAGCGAATGGGTTAAAAGGATCTGAAAGTCCATTGGACCCTAATCTTCCAGGGCATAAAATGCTTGCTTTTTTCTTAGCAATCTAGAACTTTTAGTTTTGTTTTTTCCACTATTAATGCAAATATACAAAACCGTGGGTGTCCAGGGTCCCTGAGTCTGCATCGCCTTGGACCCTAACCTGAGAGCAGAGTCCAACCAGCTCCTGTTCAGTAAAGTCAATAAACATGAAATCTTTAAACTGGCTTTCATCAGAGCCTTGGTGTCAACAAAGGCAGAGTGGGAGTAAAACTAAATGGGGCTGCATTTGGTTGTCTGGAGATGGTCTAGTCCTGCGGCATACCCCTATCTACACAACACATTTGAGGGTATAACTTGCAATTAGAATATCCATGTCGTAGCTAAAAAGTCCTGAAGGCATTAAAAGAGGGGTGCACATAGGAGAGATTGCTAGATTATTACTAGAGGTCACCTAATTGCTAGTTATACCAATGCCTTTACATATTGGCCATACCCGTTGAACCCCCTCACCAACAAATTGATGAACAAAGTGATTAATCTATGCTGCTCACCCAATAGTCATTGGTGCTACCATACGATGCCCGCTACCACCACAGCTGTCCAGTAGAAGAGTACTGAGAAGAGTATTGGAGCCATGTCCACAAACACTAGACTCTCACCTAACATAATTACAAGAAGCAGGGAAGTGTTATTTAATGGTGTTTTAAAAATACTATACATACGCACATGAAAAAAATCCAGCAGGACCAATAATTTATTTTAAGACTTCCACTCAGCACTCCGCCTTTTGCGCATTGCTACACTTAGCACGGTTGGTCATTCCAAAGGCACTAAAGGCAAACAGAACAGTGCCCCAAAGACACCTCAGCATTTGAGGGGAAAGTGGAAAAATCGCCCATCCCCCACCTTGATCACCCTAATGGCTACTGGCTCGGCCAAAGCTGGTTGCCTTAGAAACTGGTAGGTGTTGATGACTTTCCAGCAGTAGCTAACAGTTGATACACTTACATTTTCCAAATTGTTCAGTAGATACTTGTAGTCTATTCACAAGTTCTTGTTCCCCCTATCCCAGCCTTTAATGGCTGACTAAATTGTAAGGTTTAGTTCCCACTTAGCGTCCTCTCTACTCATTGGTTTCTTACAATTCCTCATGTCCTTTGTAACAACCATAGACAACCCATTTCCATGCATGCCAACCACAGTTAGCCTAGAAGTGTACAGAGTAATTCTCCTATGAAGTTTATGAAGTCATCAGCAACTAACCGCTTCATGAACATCACAAAATAAACCAAATATTTCATGATTGACCAAGGGAAGGAAATCATGAGAAACTGTTTCTACATACAGAATCTAAATGAGTATGAGTTTTGGAAACAATGTTCACCTATTTTATAAATGGATAGTAGTATTTGATATGTTTACTTTAGAGAAAATTTAAAAACAAGGCGTATTACATTAATACACTCCGTGTATCGACATATAATTTATTAGAACATTGGAATCTTCATTGAAAACAATGGAGTGCTCCGGGCTTATAATGGCTGGGATATGCCCGGAGCTCCAACATTCCAATGTTTCTTTGTTCACACCTCTGGCTGTGAACAAAGGCTTCAGGGGGCCTGAGGGGATTTGAATCCCCTCGCGCTCCCTGAAGGCTTTGTTTTGTTTGTTAGAACATTCTGCCCTCTAGTGGCAGAATGTTCTAATAGCCTTATAGCCCTTGTAGCAGGGCTATACCGGCTATTAAAGTCCTGCTGCTTTGTTAAAGTCCCTCGCCTTCAGCTCAGGCCTTTAATGATTCAGCATGCTTTAATAGCCGGTATAGCCCGCTACGGCAGGCTATAAGGCTATAATGTATCTTGAAATACAAAAGAACTGAATGCAGTAGAGAAAACAATAAGTGTTTTTCGTATAAAAATATTTTCGATACCAATGAAATTATTACGGCTCAGTATTTCAAAAGGCACAAAAATGTGGTTTAATGGGAGCTTCAATGTTAGGACTGTTTTGAGTTTAGGTGTTTATTCACAAAAAGTTGTCAGGAATAATATGCATTTTTTTTTAAATTTAGCTTTAGATCTGTGTTTTTAACAATATCTCTTTCTCTCGTTCAAAGGACGTTGTATAGTCGAAAACGTCTCGAGTAATAGAACTTTTAAAACATCACTGATTATAGATGCGTAATCTACTTCCTATGCCACAACCCGCAAGAAGGTAATGTTGACTTATTCGTGCTACTGAACTCGACCTCGTACACCAGTACACCAGTACACCAGTTCTTCTCCTGGCTCTTACCCTTAAGTAGCCCTTGTTCGCACACACAGACTACCTTCTTCTTGTGTACAAGTCCAGCCTTTCTCCTTTCCCTGATTGATCGACCTCTGGTTTTCGGATTCAGATCCAATTCTGCCAATAAACTTGTTTGGATTGGATCTCTCTGCCACTGCCCCCTTGCTTTCAGACACTTCTCGTTCATTGAGCATCAGTGCTCTGAAGGCAGGTTACACCTTAGGCTGTAGTCAAGATCATCTGACCGCATTTAGAATCGTATCCATCTTGCAATCTACATTCAATGCTCTTCCTGACTGAATTAAAAAATTCCCTCCTTTCTTTCATGGAAAACCCACTTGGTTCTCTCCCACCTGACCAGAATATTAACCAGAAAACAAACTGAAGCCTTGCTTGCTTTCCAAGCATTGGCCACTAATGTTAAGGCTGGAAGCCTGCTCCAGGCCTATGAGATGGGCCTTGCCGTCTTGAACTCTCAGTTTATGAAAGCGGCAATGTCCTCCTTGAAGAGCCAGTGCCAACCACGTTCTGACAGCCATACAAGTCCGTGTACATTTAAATATCCACCTTGCCCTCATCATGAGTCTGAAGGGAAGTGGACGTGCGGCTTAATTCCGTAAATATGGGGACCCAAAATTCCAGTCTTTGTTAGGAAAGGGAATCATCTCTGCATCTGCTCTGTGCAATCTTCTGAAAGAAAGGTGCTCCAAAGCTATTGACATCAACTGCATCTGTGTACAACATCAAGTCTCAACCATCTTTTTTCACCTTTATACAATGGGGCCCCATTGAAGTTTATTTGACATGTTACCGAAACCCGTAGATCCTGCTGAATGTCCATGGCCAGGCCAGTGATATTGATACTGTGCTTCAGTCCCATTGCCCCCTCGTTCTTTGTCTTCTAACTTGACCAATACGTCCTGAAAAGAAGTATCCTCTTATGAGTAGTCTTCTTATTCTAGAAATTAACTGACAATAATTTTGGGTCCTCCTCCTGATTTCCCGTTTTTGGCCACAGGGATTTCAAAAGAACCCTTGATAAGGAAGGTAGAATTTCTCTCTATACACTCTTAACAGAAAAATTACTTGCTCTCCATCCACAAGCCTTTCAATGCCTTGTCCAGCTACTTTATAAAAACAGGGGTAGGTTGCACACTATACTACACTCCCTGAACTGTGCAGGCTTCTATCATGTCTTATCAATCTGTCTGTCTCCACATCTTCTCACCTGTTTATTACTTTTTTGATCCTTACTCATCCTGCACAAGCTACATGCACCCCTCAAAAAAATTTAGCCATAAAAAAATGATGAGTGGAATGTTTTAATTAATGTTATCTATAAGTAATTAGTGTAAACTGCATTCTATTCCATTGTTTTTAGATCCTTGGTTGGCTATTATGGACAGGGCCCATCTATGTGCAATAATGCGACTTGGCCCCATCCCAGACTAGATAGTAAAGATTGAACCTCTGAACCATGTCCAATCTGTACAGTAACACAGGCAACCCCAGAACAGATTCAGCCTTGATGGGCCTCATACGTTAGGTGCATTTTGAAACTTATGGCATGGCAAGCTTGGGACTACATCCGGACATACACCTCCTAGTTAGTAGGCTCAATTAGCACAAGAACTAATCGGTGGGAAGCATGAGGCAATCTCAGCCAGCGGCAATTTAAAATCAGTCCATTTATTTTGCATTGGCACAGTGCAACATTGTTAAACAGGGCGCTAGGAGAACCTCACAGCTTCTCTGTCACTCCCCAACCTCTATCACATTGCGGTGAAAAACAACATTAAACAGTTTTCTACAAATATCTGAATACAGACTGAACTTTAGAGAAATCTATCATTACTACAGACCGACATGTAAGAATGGTTAAAGCTCTGAATTATTAAACTTTCTGGAGTCTACCCCATTGAAGACAAGTATGCTTTTTGGAGGAATTGAAAAAAGAATATACATTTCTAATTTGTGAAACAATTACTATTAACATGCCTGAAGGGTTTAGGAATGCTTAAGGAAAAGTGTGGAAACGCTAGAAATCAACTAGGAAAATACAGAATATAGATTAAGACAGAGATTGGGAGGCGGCACTAATGCAGCTGGGTCTGTGGCTACTCAGGCTTGTCCCCACCCTATTATATAGATCCAATTTTAATACACACAGACATTATAGAATAAGTGGGATTCTGCACCGCAAAATGTCAGAAACGAGTGGTGGAAGATGAACTTTACACGCAGTGTATCAATCAGGATTTCAATCAATCGGGATTTATAAAGCTCGACTAGTCACCCGATAGGGTATCCAGGCGCTTGCAGGTCCCAGAGGCTTATTCGAACAGCCAGGTCTTGAAGGCCATTCAGAATTCCGGAAATGAGGTCATGGTCCGGAGGTGTGTGGGGAGGCTGCTCCAGGACTTTGTTGTTATGTGGGAGAAGATAGTCCTCCACTTCTGCTTCGGTACATGCAGGAGTATGGGCAAGTGAAAGGGAGGCTGAGCATGGCATGCTTGGAAATTCAGGCATTCTAGAGAGAGGTGAGCAGACGGGCCCAGGCACAATTTGACTCTGGTCATAGAGCAGAGTATGGCAAAAAGGTATTCAACAGACGAAAAGAGAACTTTAGTCTTGGCACAGTGCAATGGCACAGGAGATGGCGAATGAAATCTGAAAATGGCGTTTATAAACGTAGGGCTGTACTTGTAAATTTACAAAAATCTTTGGGCCACTGCAGACACGCTTTGGAATGAGGGAGGGGACAAAACTAAATGACCGTGTTCCATGTCGAATATATTTATGAATTATTTTGAAAGAAACTGTTCTGACTCACTGTGAGAGACCACCAGACAGTGACATATGCAAAGGTCTGTGGAGAAGGATAAGTCCTTCTTTATTGTACTATACTATTGATACGTGTAAATTCATCTGCAATCAATCATTCACAAAGAAGCAGTCAACATGGCAAAAATCAATAATGATGGATAGATGGAAATGCAGAAGGCACAGTGAGCAATGGTGAGTGAGTGAAAATATATGCAGTTAAAAAGTTGATACTTGACTAATCAGCCAGACTGCCACCAATCAGAAGACGTTCTCTTTTGAAGACTATTCTATTCCGCCGCTTTCAGCAAAATTAAATATGTTTTGGGAAATCTCCCTGTGGGCAACAAACTGTGATCAAGATAGGGGCTGCAAAGCTGAACAACGGGTTTTCTGTGTTGGGACAGATAATTCATCCTTTTCTATAGTTTGTGTCCAGAGTGTCTTTTAGCAGTTTTTCAAATCTAATTTTGCTCTGCAGGCAGGCAATCGAAAAAGACTGGAGGCCTTATTTACAGGGTTTTGCCACAGGGCAGCGCCACAAGCCTTCTCTTTTACCCCGAGCTGGTGCACAATGGGCTGCCATGCGCCAACGCAGGCACCCTTGTACCATGGTGCAAGGGTGTCTGCATTGTAGAGGTGATTGTCTTTGTGCAGAAAGGTACACCATCCTGCACGAAATCACAAGAGGTGTTGTTTACTCTTACTATGTGTGCTGCAGAATAAAGGTATTTCTCCTCATAGCACCTCCTGCGTAGGAATCTGACGCATTCCCAGGTTTACAAAATCTTGTAAATCTGAGAATGCTTCAGGTTCCATTGATGTTGAGTGGAAACACCCACAGCAACACCCATGGAATGCCCCTTTCACGTGTGATAGAGGGCCAAATTTACAAGGCCATGAAAAGGCGTGCAGAGTGGCTTTAGTTGGCCTTATAAATATTGGCAGGCACACTGCGCCACAAGTGTGTCCAAAAACCACCGACGCAATGGGCTTGTAAATACGCCCCTGGATTTTATGTAGTTCACTTTTTGACAGTATTTTACTCGTCACCACTTTTATGTTTTCTGAACCATGGAACGTGGTTAAAAGTGGAAATATTTGCTGCACTGTGTTTGATATTTTAACTCCTAAAATAATTTAGGTCTCCATTAAATATACCAGAAGCACTGTAGACAATATTGGAGTCTAAAACAACCAATAAAACAGATGAATACAGATTACAAAACAATATGATTACAATGTTATTGGCACACCTCATCAGAATAAAGGTCTTAGGAGTCATTATATGGTCTGCCTGTATATAGTCAGGTAAGTAGAAGGGAAGGGTTTAGGCAAGGAGTAGGTTCAGGGATAGTGTTAGGTAGGTTCAATACTAGGGTCAGATTCAAGAGTAGAGGTAGGCTTACACCAAAGCTTAGGGCAAGTGTTGGGCGAATGGCTATGGTTAGGGCTAAGGTTCGGGCTGTGTGTGCTCTTAAACTTTTAGTACGTGCAATGTATTTCACCATTATAGTTATATGGTATGTGCATACTAAAACGATGTTATGTATAACATAATAATATAGACAGTCATTTGGTGAAAAACAACGGACATTACAGCAAGGCCGTGACTTGTATTACTGCTGCACTGAAAGAACCTCACCTTGCAAGCAGAGAGAGGTGAAGAGGGGCTAGACTGCTATGGGGCTATAGCGAAGCTTGCACCGATCTAAATCATACAAACTAAAGAACTTCTTGCAGTATTCTTGGCTTTAAATTTAGCCAAATGGGCCGAGTACAAGACTTACACTTTATGAAGTGTTGCTTGGGTGAAAAATAGAATACATTTAAAGGAATAACGAATGTGATGCTCATAGCAAATTAAACAAGCATTGGCATAGCCAATAGGTCTCGCCGTTGGGAACTTATAAGTGTTTAGTTATCCAGCACAATATCCTTGGTGCAACAACATCAACTGTTGCATGGCTAAAAACTTAAAAGGTCCCAAAGGCGAGACCTAATGGCTATGCCAATGCTTGTTTATTTCTGTTAGAAACAAATACTTAAATATGATCAAAACAAATCCTTACACTAGGTGAAGCAATTTCCACACATTTTCGCTTGTGCACTGTACACTTTTATTAGTAAAACTGTATGTCTGTGCAAACGGTAATGGCCATTCCAATTGAAAATGTGTTGTCTGTAATGGCAATGCACTGCCATACCATGCATACTACACTCTACGCCACTGTACTCTGCATCTCTGAACTCTACTCTGCACCACTCCACTGTACACCACTTCATGCCGCTGCACTCTGCATCACTCCACTCTATGCCACTGCACTGTATGCCGCTTCACGCTACACCTCTCTCCTGTACCACTCTACTCTATGCCAATGCACTCTTCGCCACTCTACTCTACACCACTGCACTCTTCGCCACTGCACTCTAAACCACTCCACTATAGGCCACAACAATCTACTCTACAAAACTCCAGTCTATGCCACTGTATTCTATGCCACTCTGCAATACTGCACTCTACGCAACTGCACTCAATGCCAATACACTCTACTCCAATGCAATTTCCTCTTTAGCACTCAACTCTATGCCCCAGCTCTCTACGCTAACACACTGTACGCCTTTCTAATCTACTCTGCACCTCTGCACTCTACGCCACTGCACTCTACACCACTTTAATCTATGCAGTTACACTCTATGCCACTCTTTGCAACTGTACTGTACCCTGCACCACTCCACTCTACACCACTACACTCTACTCTTAAACAATCTACTCTACATCACTACACTTTGTCACTCCCCTCTGCGCCACTCCACTGCACTCCGACACACTACATCACTGCACTCTGCCATTGAACTGTTACTCTACTCTACTTCACTCTATGCCACAGCACTCTACTGCGCTATACTCTGCGCCACTCTATGCTCTCTACTCTATGCCACTTGACTCTACTCTGCACTCTACACCACTGCTTCTCTATGCCACTCGACTTAACGCCACTGCCCTCTGCATCACTCAACTCTGTTCTGCTCTATTCTGCACCACTACGCAATTGACGACAATCTACTAGTAAAGTTAGTCCTGGATCGGGCACGCGCTGGGTTCTTGCTTTAAACCTCAAAAGTAAAGGTCTGTCTAGAGCGCGCGTTCTGGTGCTACATTATACAAAGGGAAGCAGTGTCCAGGCAGGGTCACGCGCTCGAATCTAACATAATTGGGAAGTAAAGTCCTAGCTCAGGCATGCGCTCCACAGTTACATAGAATTCATAAAGTCGTACATTGGGCCCGCGCTGGATTCTTACATTATATATTGTCAGTAAAGTAACTTTTAGGCACGGGCACGCGAAGTATGTTCACATTATACATGGTTACTAAATGCTCGCTCCGGCAAGCGCTGGATACTTACATTATGCCAGGGAAATAAAATCCTATGACAGGCGCCCCCCCCGCGCCTAGAGGAGGGGCGCCCTTAGTAGCGCCACGGGACTGGACCTTCCCCAGGGCCGAAAAGGGGGCTGAATGAGGTGACGTCATCGGGGTGCGCTGGAAGGTTATTTAAATCCGCGCCCTGCGATCGTCAGCCTCTTTGTCCCTTTGAACCTCCGGCAAGCTGCAGGGGCACATCGTCGACGTCGAGGAGAGAGGTTTTCCGTCCGGCGGTTCGCGGAGTGCGGCAAGGGAGGTTTGAGGGGGCCTAGGCGTAGCGTTTAGTATCAGGTCTATTTTACGGTTGATTTCTGCGCTCAACATAGTAAATATTGAGGTCGCTGCAAGCGTGGCGGAATCGCTTCACGCCGAGAGCAGGGGGGGAGTTAATGCCCAGATGTGCTTTGCGCCGAGTGTCGTGGCGGGAGGCAATGCTAGTGTTAATTGGCCTTACTGGGGTATTAAGCGATCGCAGCTGAAGGTAAAGGATAATCAAGATGCTGCAAGGGGCGGGGCCTATATGCGCTTCACGCCGAGAGTCGGGGTAATGAGAGGCGGTGGGCGCGAAGGTAAATGGCCGAGTTAGTGAGGTCCTGCCGCGAGATGCGGGATACGCGCCCTAGTTATCGGAGCGGCGGTGATATCGACAGTTGCAAGTCATTTACAGCGGGAGGCAATGCTAGGGTTAAAATGGCCTTACCGGGGTATTACGAGATCCCAGCTGAAGGTAGAGGAGAATAAGGATGCTGCTAGGAGCGGGGCCGCGCCAATATGTGTGTGTTGGGGGTAATGGCAGCTCACGGCTGCTTTCACGGGCGTATAGAGGTACGAGGCCCCAGTAAACCGGGGGCATCCCAAGGAACTGCATGAGCGCACGCACTCAGCAGGGACCAAAACGTCTGCGCTATGAATGTGTGGCATACCAAGCAATCCTGAGCAGCGTGTCTCAGGAAACCACAAGGCCCACACGGAGGCTTCGCGAAAGGCTGCAGGAATGCTCCTACTGCTCCCAGACCCTGTGAGTGGTGCCGATGTGGGGAAACCGTTCAAGAACTCGCGTGTGAAAGAGAGACAGTAGTTGGACTGTGTTGGCGTCGCGTGCCGTTTTTTATTATTTAATACATTATGGATTTGGGTTTTCCAATTAATTAACACGTTATTTGAATGATTTGGATTTCATTCTCCGCAGAAGTGTTTGTTTCAGGGACAAATACGATCCAAAAGGAACAGGCTTGGAGATTAGAGTTGACATGTTTTACAATACATGCAACACACAGGTAGTTCGTTTTCCAAAAATTTAAGGTATTAGGAATGTAAATAATCTGGAATGGGTGCTCTTATTTATAGTGTGTATGAATTTATGAGCAAGATAAGGGCTAAATATTTCTAGCAGTAATAGTCGGCTGATACACACACTATAACAATTTTTTACTGAATGACTGGTTCAGTCGCTCGGTATATACGGTGTGCAGCAATCTTGGCCCTTGCACTGCCATGGTTTTTGATCAATTCCTTTGCGTTGTATTAAGCGCCCAGAGGTCCCTTTAGGGGTAAAAGCGTTCGGTGCAAATACACGTTATGCTATGTCTATAAATTAAGTGACATTTATGGAAAGTAATAATATTTTTTAAACATGAAACACTCGATAATACTCCCATGCCCTGAAGACTTTGCTGCGAGTTAGCCAAAATATGCCAATTTGTAATGATATCTATTTATATAGCCTAAAATGCTATTAAATGTAAAGCAAGATTATTTTATATGAACCATATAGAAGTGAGGGTTTTGTAGAGCAGAAATCCTGCATTGAATTACCTCAGTGTACTTTCAGACTGCATGGTTAAGGGAAATGATACACACTGAACTAACGCAATGGGCCATAGATCACACACGGAAGGAAGTCAGATTTGAGTACAGGGTTACATACTATGATTTAAAGGTATGCTTTTCTGTTTGGAATGTCTCCTCAGACACTGAAGATCGAACACAGTAACAGAACATGCCTGTCTGAAATCATGTATGGCAGGGCAGCTGCGACCTAGTAGTTTCCTCATTCCGACTGGGATGGTGGTGAACGTTTTCCCAACTTCTGGGTGCAGCCCCGAGGCAAAACATTGCTTTGGTTAGATGTTTATAGGGTTCTCGTCAGCGGGTTGGCCGGGTGGTGTGCTTCACTTGTCGGGGTGATTCACTTGTCGAAAGGTTGAAACAATGATTTTTGTCCATCACAAGCCGCTATCGTCTTGTTAGGAAATTTGTATGTAATAGAGGGCCGTTCTTTATACTGCTTTGTGAGACATGATGCTGGTGATCTACACCAATCGTGACGGCTACTTATAGCTTGATAATATGTAATTCGCCATGGCCTTTGCTCGCAGCCGGACTTTGGCTGACCAGCAGGGCGTGCGAAAAGAATAGGTCATTGGGTAATATGACGCACTTATCAAGCCTGGCGTTGGCTTACCAGCCGGGTATGCGAGAAGGAATAGGTCCGTGGTTAATATGACGCGCTTATTGGGAAGCTCCTCATTCTCTTCACTTCTATGTTCTATGTTATATATGTCCACTTTATATTTACACCACATGGTATAATTCACACCACCTGCGAGATCTAAAGATAGCGGGGAGAATGCTCAGTTTTTCAAGGAGTATAGCGCTTCAAGGCAGTCCCGTAGGTTTGTCGCCAGCGTACGCCGGTTGAGAGGAAGGACATGCAAGGACGACATATCATGAGGGGTAATCTTGCTGGGGACCCGCAACTGTCAAGGCTCATGACAGTCAAAAGGAGTTTCTCCTTTTAGGAATTTCATGTTCCACTAGGGAGAGGATGTGGCATAACGGCCCGAGTAGCAGACTTAATTCTAGGGGTCATGGTTAGCAGCCTCGAACCCCGGTCTAGGTCAATTAGTATTTCATCTGTCCAGCATTGAATGAACCTCGGCAGAATTAGTCGAGTAATAAATCCAGACGTGCGTACGAAACCAATAACAAGTGTAAAGCACCGTCACAAAGAAGGCTGGCAGTTATTATCCAACTGCTGCTCGAATGGAACTTTGACAACCGTTACTCTGCACTGTTAATGGTCAAGAGAAGGAGGTAGGCCGTAGCTCCGCAGTTGCCCACGCGGGCAGTTAAGGGCTCAAGTCTCACCTGACCCACCTATTACACACCGACCCTGGGTAGACACCGGCAACTCTACTGGGGGGATCGAGGTGGCAGGGACCCTCTGCAATGTAGATTTAAAAACCAGGCAGTGCTGTTAAGGTAAAGGCAGCACATACTTACTTCCGGGTTTAATGTTACTAAGCAATGAGGAAACCAACTATTGGTCTCGGTTACCTTCTTCCAGTTATCTGTGAAACGTTATGGTCAGTTCAGCACAAGGGACATAAACTCTGTCTTGCCAACATAATCACATGGCTGGTGTGATAGTATAGGGGGAATCAGCCTTGGCCTGGATGGAGAACGTCTCATCAAGTGCTCATGGTGCTGCTAAGTAGTCAGGAAACAGATGAAATTGTGTCTGCTTACAATTACCCTTGAGCCGCTAGTGCGGGGGAACCAATTCTGGCATGGATGTAGTTTCTGGTTATGTTTACACAGTGATGCCAATAAGTGTGAGGAGACAGTGCAAAAACATTCTCAAGGCTTTGTTGCAGGAGGACCCTTTCCAAAACCCAAGTTTACAACCACCAGTTTGTGCCGATATGGAACAGTATTTATTCCTTTCACGTAGGGGGTCTTTTGCGAGGGACATAATAACCGTTAGGGTAGTAGTCAGTTTGGGGCTAAACGGTGAGTAATGTTGCGTGGGCTACCGGCTAGTTACCAGGCAATATATTAAATCATCCAGCCGCTGCTTCCCTCGACCAAGGGCGACGCCATCTTCACATAGTGTTGGCCATGCGGGGGTGGGAGGATTTATAATAAAGAGGCACATAGCAGAGGATATGGTAACCGGAGGCTCCCTGGTAAAGGTGGTTATGGAGTACAATTTACAAACTTCACCTCGGGCACAGGGTAATTACCCGGCAGGTGCTACATTATCATGGTAACCCAGCCATGTATACCCCTGTGGCAGCCTGTAACCACAGGTCCTAACAGTAAGGGGCAAAGCAACACCTCTCACAAAGGGAGCAGCCTTGTCAGTGGGTGGAGCAATAGCTCAGAGGGTGGCAGTGCAGGAGTCCAGGCCAGTGTAAGTCCGGCTCAAGAGGGTCTTTTGATGGACACAAAATATGTAGCATAGCTGAGTGGTTTCTAGGCACAAGGAGGTGCCTGGTTGGTAAGTTAACTATGACTGATGTCAGCAGGTAACGGTATGGGGCAGTGGTTCTTCTTCGGGATTGAGGCTGCGGGGAGATGGGTCACAACACAGGCATCCACACATGCTGTGGGTCATAGGGATTCCCAGAGGTTCTGGTGAAGTTGCCTAAGGCTGTCATCAGCCGGGACTTAGCTTCTGGGGCATCTGGCTGGGCGACAGAAGGGACTGACCTGCCGCTGGTCCCGGACGTCACCTGGCTGGTGACAGAGTTCGGACCTGCTGGGGGTCCTGGACTTCATGGGCATACCGAAGAGGCATACCGGAGAGGCTCGGGAGAGTACGCTTAGGGTTGCACTAGGGTTGCAGGCATCCTGGTGGGCAGAATTGCTATTGGAGGCCCTAAGGGACTAGTTTCCTTGGGGAGGGAGGTGGATGTCATAAAGTAAAAACGGGAGATAGTGTTGGGCCTTCCCAACTCGGTGGGCATTAAGAGAGACTTCTGGACAATGTGCCAGCTACTGAGGTTAGTTGCCAAGATATTTTATCTCACGCATTCTTGGGCCTGGTAAATTATCACAAGGCTGTAAGAGGGTGCGTTATTACGCCACCGCTCAATGACCGATGGTCTGCAGGGAAGTTTCTATATGTGGTCGGTAGGATGACGCAGGCGGTATAAGTTAAGGGGGTTCTGGTTAAGGTCATGGACAAGCTGGGGAAGAAAGTGATACAGGGGACCAGTAAGAGGAAGGCAGCGGGTCCAACACTTCCTCCGCTGTCCCAGGAGACCAGGGGAGTCTAATTGGGTTGCGCTAGCATCTAGGCACCCGTACGGGCGGAAATTTTATGGAGGGCCTGGGGTAGTAGTTCCCTTTAGGATAGCGGTGGTGGAAATACAGCTGGTGACAGGTTCCTGGCAGGGGGTCATGGATTAATTCAGGGGAAACAGGAGATGGTGTAAACTAGGGTCTTCACAACTCGATAGCCACTGAAACGGGGCAGGTAATGTATCACAGGACGGCCCAGATAACAAAAGGGAGAGGTGGAATCAGGATGGAGGGCATAATTTTGGTAGACGGGCAGTGTCTCATACAAACAATACTAGGGGCCATTTGGGAGCACAGTTAGCGCGGGGGGAGGGCGAGCGCACCAGGGAGCTTCTCGCCCTGTGGCGGTTCAACAACTGGATGGCCCCCAGAAAGGGGTAGGAGCCACGTGTGCAGAGGGTAGGCGGAAGGGGGGACTGGCCTGCTGGTGGTCCCTGACTCTTCTGCCCTAACCCACAACCTATGGACTGAGGTGAACCCTGGGGAGGCTACCTGAGTGCAGGTACCCCGGTGGGCATGCCAGTGTGCCATGCGGGGCCCTGGTTTACAAGTAGTGCAACTGTTCGCTGTAGCGCGTTGGGGCCTGCTGGCACAATGTGCACAGCAGAGTGGGGGCTTGGTGGGCCGAGACGGCCAAGTTCAAGTGTATGGCCAAGTTCAAGAGTTCAAATGTAATGTGGTGCATATCTTCTTTACTGCCTTTGACAGGCCAAGGCCACTAAAGTGTACGGCCAAGCTCAAGTTCAAGTGTAATGTTGTGCCTAATTGCCTGGCAGCCTTCGTCAAGTTAATACCGCTAAAGAGTGATGCTTTGATAATTTTATATCCAAAAGGGATACTGTTACTTTCGTGTTGGTCACTGGTGAATTACCTGTTTCGTGAATAAAAAGGCTACGCCATGAACAGCACGCTCTGTTTCTGAGAGTTCTTGGGCAAATGGGAAGAGTGAATGTCACGTTGTGCGCCTACTATGACCGGCGCCCCCCGCGCCTAGAGGAGGGGCGCCCTTAGTAGCGCCACGGGACTGGACCTTCCCCAGGGCCGAAAAGGGGGCTGAATGAGGTGACGTCATCGGGGAGCGCTGGAAGGTTATTTAAATCCGCGCCCTGCGATCGTCAGCCTCTTTGTCCCTTTGAACCTCTGGCAAGCTGCAGGGGCACATCGTCAACCACCCACCCACCCGGCAAGAGAGCGAGGGCGGAACGGTGACAGTTAACAACAAGCAAGCACAACAATGGCGGTTCAACAACTGTATGGCCCCCCAGAAAGGGGTAGGAGCCACGTGTGCAGAGGGTAGGCGGAAGGGGGTACTGGCCTGCTGGTGGTCCCTGACTCTTCTGCCCTAACCCACAACCTATGGACTGAGGTGAACCCTGGGGAGGCTGCCTGAGTGCAGGTACCCCGGTGGGCATGCCAGTGTGCCATGCGGGGCCCTGGTTTACAAGTAGTGCAACTGTTCGCTGTAGCGCGTTGGGGCCTGCTGGCACAATGTGCACAGCAGAGTGGGGGCTTGGTGGGCCGAGACGACCAAGTTCAAGTGTATGGCCAAGTTCAAGAGTTCAAATGTAATGTGGTGCATATCTTCTTTACTGCCTTTGACAGGCCAAGGCCACTAAAGTGTACGGCCAAGCTCAAGTTCAAGTGTAATGTTGTGCCTAATTGCCTGGCAGCCTTCGTCAAGTTAATACCGCTAAAGAGTGATGCTTTCATAATTTTATATCCAAAAGGGATACTGTTACTCTCGTGTTGGTCACTGGTGAATTACCTGTTTCGTGAATAAAAAGGCTACGCCATGAACAACACGCTCTGTTTCTGAGAGTTCTTGGGCAAATGGGAAGAGTGAATGTCACGTTGTGCGCCTACTGGCTCGGTACACGCGTGACACCGCGATCACGCGTGGGATGCGCACATTGTACCAATGAAGTAAGCACCCCCCACACGTTTCCCCGCGCACTATTTACATTCATTGAACGCCCACGCTGGCACAGCAATGAAATAACAATAGACGTGAAAACTCGACAAATTTTGCGTAAACAAATAACGTTTAACATCTACTGTTGCCTTTCAATCGATGGCGTGCACAATGGTTTTATGGTGTTAAACACAAATTATTTCTGCATTTTCCTTTATAATTACGTGTATCCGCAGTCTCTGGGAAAACTGTGTATTGTTTCTGATCTTTTTAACATAATTCTCCAAAAATGCCGATGTGACTACTACATAAGTATGACAGAGAAATACGGTATATACTGTAAGGTATTGGCTGCTCATGTAATTTTGCATATGTGTAAAGTATACAAACTCACATATTCGTAGTTTATATGTATTATACTCAGTATGCAGGGCAATATAGTACGTGTCTGTTGGTGCGACGAAACAAAGCCTTTCTGTGGGCAAACCCCAACCACACAGTCTGCACAGAAGAGCTCTGCGAGGCCAAGTATGTATGAGCTGTATAAAAACCTTACATTAACAAGAGTGAGTCATGTAGCCCCTCCCCTTGAAATGCCAAGTTATTTTCCTGTCTGCTGCCGCAACTATTGCTTATGTCAGATGGTGACAGTCTCAAAGAGCTCACAGTTCAATATTGGCATGTTTTGTGAAAAACATATGATTGATTGTATGCTCTTTGCTTCCATGGTCTTTCCGGACGATGCATCGAGCGCCTATATATATCTGTATACGATAGTAATACATCTGAGCTACTGCAGCCGCAGGCTTGTCGTTTCAGTGCGCTATAAACAACACGTGTAAAACATATGATTTATTTTATAGTCATTGCTTCAATGGTCTTTCCGAACGACGCATCCAGCGCCAATCTATATTTGTATACAATAATAATGTATTTATCTACTGCAGCCAAAGACTACTCGTTTCAGTGCACTATAAACATCACGTGTTACTGTCACCTCTCTAATGTGCTCGATCTACCGGCTTTAGAAGGATGAATCGTCCAACTTGTCTTGCCGAGATTCGAACGTGTGACCTGAGGGTCACACATACGTTAGCATTCTTACCACTTATATAATATCATTAAAGTAAATATTTAAGTTATAATTATCAAAAAAATGAATACCACATGGTTTCGGAGCCCCTTGTTAGGAACACATTACTAGGACTTATAGCCTCGCTATTAAAACCAAGCACGTCAGTTTACTCTTTCCGCACCTTCTAAAGGTGTGCTCTTTCCGCACCTTCTAAAGGTGTGTCTGGTGACATCCTTCACGAATACCACTGGGGCTAAGCTCATTCCGTGCTTCTGTTGTGTATCAAGGACTGAAGAGTGAGACGGAGATGGTGCCTTCCTCGTGAGCTGGGGCCCCGAGGGTCCGTGGGATGAGGGACTCTGGGCCTCCGAGGGTCGGGGATGTGAGGGCAGAGGGATGCACACGGCCCTGCAGCCCTCCAGATCAGCTATGGGCTCGGCTCCTGCGTAGGGTTCTCTGTGGGTGGCCACGTTACACCATGGGCCCAGTAAACAGTTACCGTCGCGGTAAAGATGCGCTAATGTATAATCTGAGATATAATGTTATATTTCTCACGCGTGCCCTCATACCGGTGAAGTGCTGCCCATTGGTCAGTATGGGGGGGGTGATGGGGGAGGGGGGGCTGACAAGCCATCATGCACAATGCTGTCTGTGTCCACGCGGTCCTTCCAGTGTACTCTACCTCTGTTCATACATTCTATTCACCAGACAGAATATTATATTTATATAGGCGTGCACATGCAGGTTTATTAATCACTCACGCTGGTACGACCTCCTACCCCCAGCCCGCCCTAATAATCAACCGGACGTGCAGCGTTACAAACGGTTAATCTACTATTCGATGCTCAGTGTGGGGGCGGGTTAAAGGGAGTGGTAAGTGGTCAGAATAGATTTCAAAATCCAAACTGATATCAAACAAACAAGTGTTCTTGAATATCTATTGTTGGTGACGAATAGGCATCCAGGACTGGGCAAAAAGGACTATTTGTCTCCACACTGGGTGGCCTCTTTAAGACTTCTGCTCCCGTGGACCCTGCTTCGGAGGACAGGGGTCACTGGTTCAGCTCCCGGAATGGTAGGGTACTCTCTACTCACCAGTGGGTTGATGTCGAAGCGCGCCCCCTGCCGGGAGGTGCAGGCTGTGCAGTCCTTTCTGCACTCCCCCAGGACAGCCGCGATGTGGCAGGCAGCGAACACCAGGAGCAGGCGGCAGCAGTGCCGGAGCAGCAGCAACGCCATGGGCTGTGGGAGCAAGAGAGGCACAGGTTAAGCAACTGGAATGGGCGCAAGAGTGCAAGAGGTCGGACAGCATGTGAGGGAACAGCAGGCAGGTGCCCAGTCAAGAAAGAGGGCGGAGATCAAAAGGGAGGGTGGGGGGTGGTGGCAGCAGCAGCAGGACAAGGCAACTAGTGAGAAGCAGCAATGTAAATAAAAGGCAGGTCACAAGCAGGAATATAAGCAACAGAGGATAACAGGCCAGAAAACAAGGGGCAGCACCGATGGCCAGTATGAAGTTGAGGGAAAACACAAGAGAAACAAGCACAAGTGCGCGCCTCGCGTGGCAGCAAGGGGAGAGAGGAGGGGGCCTGCGCCGGATTCCCTTGCGGGAGCGAGCAGCAAGGCGCGATAATTGCTAACTTATGGCGTCGCTGCTCGCTCCCGCAAGGGAATCGCCAAATGTGCACGTGTTGCCATTGAAAGCAATGCAGCGTGTGCACGTTTTTGGCCTCAAAACCGGATTGATTGCTAAAGGTCTTTTTCCTAAGCAGCGCATGTGCGCTGTTTAGGCGAGACCTAAAAACTATTTTAAAAAGTTACCTTTCACAGAATATTCAAAAAAATCTGTGAACCCAAATTGGTGCATGTGGATTCAACCCACTGAAGGTTAGCTAATCGAACCAGCTATCGAAACGGGACACTGTGGAAGGCAACATTATTCAATAGTGAGAAAACGTTCAGAAAAAAAACATTGTGTCAGTCTCAGTCTTTTCAAAATGAGCTAGGTCAAGGATAGGATAACTTGCTAGTGGTGTGGTAGTGATGAAAATTGCCTTTGGACTTAAGGTCTTGTTTAGAATTTGGGAGAGTGGGAGGTTCACTATAAATGTCTTGCTTGGGCGGCCCTGCAAAGGAAAAGAAACAATGGCCACGATGCACAGGGAGACACCTCCCTGTATTTTATTTTTTTTGCAGAGTTTTATATAGCGTGAACTTGACCCAAATCCAATCAGGTATCAGAGCGCTTTACATAGCACCAGTTACATTACATGAGGACACACATTCGTTTTTTGTTAGGCACGGGGAGATTAAGTGATTTGTCCAGAATCGCAGAATGTTCAGCGTCATTGTCGAGACTCGAACCCAGTTCCCCAGGTCCGAGGTCGAGCGCCCTAGCCGTTAGGCCAACTCCTCTCCCCAAATGATATGTATGATAGGTCCATTGATCTTTTGATTATTTTAAACAAACTCCTGATGTGAGAGTATGTTTCAGGACAAAAAAACATAAGGACTAGAAAAAACAAACATGGTGTCTGTTCCACATTCACCGGTGCTGTTAGAGCATCCTCTGCCCCGCAACAGCGGCATTGAAAGCACAGAGATCTCCTTAAGGCAGTTATTGATCTCTAGAAGTGGTTGGTAGTTCTCTGCCAGGGATGGGGCACTTCTTCTGCCACCCAGTGAGTTGGAAGGCCACCTACCAGTATCTAAATGATACTCTTAATCTCTGTTGTGGAACTCAAACTTCACCAGGGAAACACTTTCCACGGCTTCTTACGAAAAGGGCTCCGTGAGGTCTGACATGCTGGTTGGCTAGCTTGATAAATAAGTCTGAAGAAGAACCATCTCGATGGACGATGATGAATGCAAGATTGTCAAAATGGCTTATCCCTATAACTGTTTAGTGGGATTTATGGATACTTGTTCTTACCAATTGCATTTGGACAGCAGTGTTGAGGCCAAAACGGTCTCTGCTGCCTCCGTTAATGCTAGCAGAGGCTTGCAGTGGAGAGCTACCGAGGAAGCTCTGACTGGGTTGGGCAGGCCAGTTAGGAGATGTTGAATCTTTTCCCATTCAATGCAAACCCATTAACATGGTCTTTTAATAGGGCTCGGAATTATTTTACATTTTTCAGTGGTACTAAATGCAATGTTCAAGATTTCCCCATTGAAATTTTTCTGGACATTCGAACATTGCAAATCTGTGAGGACTGTTCAGGAAAAGTCTCACTCCCACTTTCTGTTGACAGCTATTCATTCTGTGAATCTCACTTATTCCCACTGCCTAAACATGTGGAATACAACTGCAAATATGTGAAATTTAAACATGTAAATCCTCACTTGATGCACAGCACTCCATTGCTCCCAACAAGGGGAGCAATATAAATACCAACACATACAAACAGGAAATTGAACACCCCCCAAATAATTTAAAGAAAAACCACTTATCTTGCTGCTGGGTCCCGCGTCTCTGCTCCTGCTCTCCTGCATCCGACTCAGGAGCAGTTAGCACAGCCAGGCTCCCCTGACCAATCACAATGCTGCAATGCAGCATTGTGATTGGTCTGAGCACTGTGGCACAGTGCTCATCCAGGGGCTGGGGGGGTGCGCATGTTCTCCATGCAGGCTGTAATGCAGCCTGCATGGAGAACAGGGAAAGTGCGTATGACTGGTTTGGGAGGCCCGAGAGGGCCGGCCAAACAATCATTGCGCACTTAGGAGGGTTCTACCACTCCTCCTCTGCAGCCCCGCCCCCTCATGCAAAGCTGCCGAAGCAGGAGGACAAAATAAAATGATAATATTACGTCATTATCATTTTATTTTATCCTTTCTTTTACTGCTGCAGAGTAGTGGGGCGATGTGCCTCCGCCTTAGCAGAGGAGCCGCCACTGATCTTCCTTGTAGGGATGGTGTCTCTTAAGATTCCTTAGTCGCACTATCTCTGCTCCTGGACAGGCCCTATAGAGAAAAAGAGAAATTGTGCATTTTAATCTTCCTGGATCCTGGTATCTCTTTTATGTATACTTTCCTGCCTTCTGTAAGAATTGTGTTCCCTAATCATCCTGGATTAATGGGTATTTGCTGCTCAGTGTCCCCAATAGACCCATATGTGCATGGTGTTTCTTACTTTTCCTGAGCCATTGCACCTACATTCTTACGTGGACCTATTAATCAGTAGTCATCAAACAGTAGGGCAGGTCCCTCTGGGGGTGTGAAAGGATAGCGATGGGGCGCGAAGATCTGGCTTGGAGAAGCTCTTACTCTGTCCCTGGGAAGAGCTACTAAACCTCACACTGAAAAATGGTGTTGTGATTTAGTGGAAGTGAAAGAAAACAAAACAATTGAGAACCAATCTGTAAGTCTGTAAGTCATATCCTGGCTGGGAGTAGGTGTAAAATGGGGCCTTCAAATAATTCCAGTGCCTCACTTCATCAATTCTGGTCAAAGAGGGAGTCATTAACATCCCTCCAAGAAACTGTTCATTTCAGAATCACTTTGCTTTCTCAGAAATTCCATCTCTCTCTTGCTGGAAACTCTAGCCTTCCAAAAAAGAGAACTCTAAAGCCATCCTTCACAGGAAAGATCCAGGAAATAAGGAACTACCTTACCACTAACAATATTTGAATTGAAAATAATCTATCAAACAAGTGACTACAGATCAGCACATGCCAAACTAAAGATCGTCCTTAGAGGCTCAAATGAGAACTAAAAATGTTCCTGTTCCTATGACACTTTCACCTATACAGTCACCTGGTAGCCAAAAAAGGGTATTACCCAAGCCTTATGATACTCTGAGCTTCACCATGAAGGTATCAGGATTCCAGCCTACAGAAATCCGTCTTCACACCTCTGGTCCCGCGCATATGTAAATATTTATATACAGATCCATGTAGTCCATGCTCATTTCTTAAAAGCACGTGCAGCTGTAATACTATGTTCTTCTAAAGTGCGCTACTAACCAGTAAACACTCATAAATGTCCATCGGCCTCAAGTCCTGTGCAAAAACTTCAGCCGATCGTGGTACTTTAGCAAACAGCGTACTGCATGTTGGAAATTGCAAATTCACTTACCATTGTAAGTATGGGCACACAAATCCCAGCATGCAAATTGTTTTTGGCTAAATATCCAGGACTGACTGAAAGTGACATGCATGAAATGGGGCTAAAGGCCAGCTTCTGAGATAATGAAAAAAAAACAGGATGAACATACTTTTTGTCAACGTTTCCTGGAAACCTTCTGAAATCCATTGCACACATTGGCTCCTTTATGTACAACATATTTTAATTTCACACACGGGAAATATTGTAGAAAAAAATTAACAAAGAACATTGCTTTTGGTCTATGCTTTTAAAATGTCCGTTAGAAATGGGTTCTCTAGTTGGCAATTGTATGCACCCTGTCCAAGTAGGGACCCTCACTCTAGTTAGGGTAAGTGTAGTACACACTAAAAGTTTATCTGTGCTCACCCTCTGGAACCTTAGCACAGAGCAGTCAGGCTAAACTAAAGAGGCAATGTGAAAAATATATATGCACACACACAGTAACACCACAAAAGCATCATCAACACGGCGTTCAGCTCTGCCACCTTTCCGGAAACCTGGAAGCACACCAAAGTCAAACCACTTCCGAAGAAGCCCACAGCTGACCCATCCGACCTCAAGAACTACCGCCCCACTCCCCCTCCCGTCCAAGAGAAAACCGTAAACTGCCAACTCACAGACTACTTGGAATCCAACCACCCGCTGGACCCCTCCCAATCCAGTTTCTGCCCAAACCCAAGCACAGAACCCATCCTCATAGCTTCCACAGACAAGGTAAGAGCCACCGTTGACCATTGCGAGTCAGCAGCCCTGATCCTCTTCGACTTGTCAGCGGCCTTTGACACAGTCTCCCACCACCTCCCCATCCAAAGATTTCACCACATCAGCATCTATGGCAACACCCTCAACCCACTATCCTCTTTTCTCACCGGATGCACTCAGAGAATCCACCTACCGCTCTACACCTCCGACCCTAAAACATCATCTGCGGCTTAATCCAGGGCTCGTCACACAGCCTCCTACAGTTCAAATTCTACATGACTCCAATGGCACCCATCACTTGCAGCCACGGTCTCAACATCATCTCCTATGCAGACGACACCCAGCTCATACTCTCCCTCACCAAAGACTTGGACACCACCAGAGCGAACTTCCAGTACGCCATGACCGACGTCATCGGCTGCATGAGAGTCATCTGCCTCAAACCCAACACTGAAATGACCAAAGTTCTCCTCTTCAGAAGACCCCCTCACTGTGGGATGACTCCTGGTGGCCCGCCGCCTTCAGTCCAGCACCCAGCACCCACACCCACAACCACAGTATCAACCTCGCCAGCGAACTCTCCATGAGACGTCAGATCAACTTGGCTGCCTCCACTTGCTTCAACACCCTCAGAATGCCCTGGAAAGTCTTTAAATGGAACGCAACCGACACCAGAAGAACCGTCACTCAAGCCCTCATTACCAGTCGACTTGACTATGGGAACGCCCTCTACGCTGGAACCACCACCGTCCTCCTCATGTGCCTCCAAACAATCCAGAACGCAGCAGCAGGAATCGTCCTGGACCTGCCCAGACGAGCTAACACCACACCCCACCTCTGTAACTGGCACTGGCTTGCAGTCAATGCCACTTCCAGTTGCTCATGCATGCCTACAAAGCTCTCCACAACACGGGACCAGAATACCTGAACAACTGCCTGACCTTCCACCAGCCCACCAGACACCTTTGTTCTGCCACCCTGGCCCTCACCACCGTCCACTGCATCCTTTGTACCTGAGACGGAGGAGAGCTCCTTCTCCCACCTCGCAGCCAAAGCCTGGAGCGACCTCCTCATCCACCTCTGGACATCTAACTCCCTTGCCGACTTCAGGAGTAGACTCAAGACCTGGTTGTTCGAGTAGCACCACCACATGTGCCTGAATACCTCTCAGATAATTAGCGCGCACTACAAGTTCTGATTGATTTATTGAAAGTACTCCACACCAGTATAGAAAAATAGCCAACACTGATCTGAGTAAAACAAGACCAAAAACAACGAACATCCAACATACACAAGTCAAGATATCAATTTTTAAAGATTAAATCAAAAATGCAATGCTTAGAAGTCTATAGCTCCAACCGACGCTATCTGGATACGCTTTAGTACCTTGACGACGTTGAAACCCAAAAACAAGGCATCACACCAAGGACACATCATCACAAACCAAGGATGCAGCATGGTGGAGTGAAGGTGAGGCATTGCGGGTGCAGGTGAGGCGTATGTTCCTTAAGGCGGTGCAGAGTTGTTGAAGCTTTTGCCACGTTGGGATGATGCGTTGCACAGATGAGGTGATGGGTCAGTTGCGGGTGCGAGATCTGGGTTCCAGGTAGGCGTCAATGTGATGTTGTTGTAGAGAGCATGGTGCGTCGATTTCTCTTCGTCGGAGTCGAACCACTGGGCTCAAGGCATTGCGTTGATTGGGATTCACGCAGGGATATATGGGAGTCGGGATGGGGCACCACGGACATCAGTGGCACAGTGTTAAGACTCATGCAGCAGCAGTTCTTAGGAGGCACATCGGCAAGGTCAGGCTGCATGGAAGCCACGATCGTGGTGTTGCAAGCCTGGCAAGGGGTGTGCACGCCTTCGGTGCAGGCATCGATGATGCAGAAAGGTGCCTGTTCCGACTGACACTACAGCGTTGAGGCATCGATTTCTTGTTTACAGCACCAAAATTCACCACCAAGGGCCAAGGATTGGTTTTGGCACCACTTGGCAGGCCAGGACTCACAGCAGAGGAGCCCAGGTGCTGGGTGCAAGATGCAAGTAAAGTCTTTGATGTCACCGAGACTTCAGCAACAGGAGGCAAGCTAAATCAAGCCCTTGGAGAATCGTTAGAAAACAGGCTGCAGAGAGTAAAGTCCAGTCCTCTCAATCCCAGGCAAGAGCAGCAAGCAACAGGCAGCAGGTCAACACACCAATTGAAGCAGAAAAGTGGCAGTCCTCCTGACAGCACAGCAGCTCTTCTTCCTTGCAGAATGCCCTCAGTCCAGAAGTGTTCTGCATATATGGTGTCAGAGCTCCAGTACTCATACTCATTTTAGCCTTTGAAGTAGAGAGACTTCAAATAAAGGTATTTGTAGTGCACAAGACACTGTCCTTTCGGGCCCTGGCTCCAGACACACTACAGGGGGTACGCATCTCTTTGTGTGAGGACTGGCACAGCCCTATTCAGGTGCAAGTGCCAACTCTTCCCACCACTTCAGTTCAGGAAGACCATCAGCCTGGTGATGGGCCACCAGGATATGCAGGGCACACCTCAGCTCTCTTTGTGTATGACTGTCTAAAGTGAATTCACAAAGTCCAACTGTCATCCCACCGAGACGTGTATTCTAGAGACAGGTAGAGGTACAGAATGGTTAAAGTAAGAAAATGCCAACTTTCTACAAGTATTTGATAAGAACTCTCCTCTCGAGCTCTACACTGTCGCACAGCGAAAAAAAATGGGAATTTATCCCACTGATGCGTTCTAGTAATCCAAGTCCTCCAATTTTAACTCATGTAATCATAAACATTTCATAGATCGTTACTTCATCAATTTACTGCTTTTTTTCATCACAATGGAGACAGGGTGATTGAATCTGCAGTCTTTATTTAAAATTTCCAATACCAACTGCACGCCACTCCAGGCTTTATATAACGGTACGAGCAGACAAACCAGTTTGAAGTTGACTCAGTATAAAACCCAATGTATTTCGAGCCCATTTGGCTCTTCGTCAGGGGTTGCTGAAAACAAATATGATAAACAGTATGACTAATTATGCACGTTGTTTAATATTTCAAACAGATCATCAGTTACAGAAATCACATAACCGTATCCATATCCCTGAATGCAATCCTACCTAATTTAAATAATATCAATAGCTACCCCCACACTTAACTCTGCTCCTCCCCAAACTATAATTACCCCACTGTTACACTTATCCTGGTGCCATGCCACAAAAGACTCTTGCCCCCTCTCTCGTTATCCTAAGATATTCAACTGTCCTTCCGTTTACCCTGGTACCCTCTCACTTTCTACAAGTGGCATTTACAGACTTGCATTTTAAAAACCAACTGCACTAAATGATGTGCTTTTAAATTGTGAGTCGAGAGACACCGAACTCCAATTTTCTATCGGCTCCCAATTGGAAGATACACTTGTAAAGTGTTACAAGGCAGCTCCAATGCTAACCTATGGGAAGGATAGGCCTTGCTATAGTGAAAAACGAATTTAGCAGTTTTTCACTACCAGGACATGTCAAACTCAAAAGTACATGTCCTACCTTTTAAATACACTGCACCCTGCAGATGGGACTACCTTGGGCCTACCTTAGGGGTGTCTTACATGTACGAAAATGGAAGGTTAGGGCCTTGTAAGTGGATGCACTTGCCAGGTTGGCATGGCAATTTAAAACTGCACACACAGGTTCTGCAGTGGCAGGCTTGAGACAGGTTTGAAGGGCTACTCGTGTGGGTGGCACAATCAGTGCTGCAGGCCCATTAGTTAGCATTTGATTTACAGGCACTGGGCACATGTAGTGCACTCTAGGGACTTACCAGTAAATCAGATATACCAATCACAGAGAAACCAAATGCCATTACATTTTAGACACAGAGCACATGCTCATGAGCACTGGTCAGCAGTGGGAAGGTGCCCAGAGTCCTAACACCAGCAAAAGTGAAGTTCAGCACAGAGTCAAAAGCAAGAGGTCATAAGCAAAAAGAGAGAGGAAACCACATTAACAGATGCCATGCCTAACAATGTCCAGCTACCCTGAGATCTTACATGAATTATTTGGCCTCTGTGCTGTTTCCTACACAATTTGAAAACTATGATTGCCTTCTAATTTTTTGTCGCATCAGAGGTGTCTCCCACTAAAACCTTTCAGGTTTTAGCAGTATTTAAATGATTTTTATATAATTGCTAGAAAATATTTTCATCATTATTTACAGTAAGGGCATGGATTACATTATTTTACATGTTGGGAGTGCAGCATTTAATCATGAGATCACTGATAAAAATCCTTGTGAACATAGTATCGAAAGGTCACCTCTTTCCTTAGACAGAGCTAGAACCCACCCTTCCTCTCCAAGCAGAGTCATTGTGTTACTTTCATAGAAAGTTAACATAAGAAACAATGGCAGCATTACTGAAAGGTAAGTATATGCAAACATGACTATTTCCATAAAGATCACCATATTAAATATATACTCTACCAACCAATGACATATTGACTGGCTATGAGGGACATATGTTAATCTGGTAGGCTGGCAGGTAGCTGCTTACATGATTTGAGGGGCTCAGGGTTCCTCAGTACATTCTGTCCTGAGAGTCAACTTGAGCTCCAAGAACACAATTTTCTTATAAGAAAATGCTATTTGCAAGCCACCAGACAAATAGTACATTATTTCTGCTGTTTAGCCAGTAGTCGGAAAAATTGTGAAATTCCTTTGCTAGTTGAAAGGTCACTGGTGAAACAGTACATTATTTCAGCTTTTATTTTTACCAGCAATGAGTTAAACAATCAAGTTTATTTGCTATTGGCATGGCTGCTGGACAATTTGTACACAACGTCTGCTGTTCTGACAGATTCCAGGTATCCAGTGAAGTTTCTTTGCTATTTGCATGGCTGCCAGCCAAACAACGAAGAATCTTTACTATGTAGCCAGCAGACAGGGTAATTAGCAAAGTTTCTCTGCTATTTGCTTGGCCACTGGCCAAATAGTAAATACTCTCTGCTATTTAGCCACCAGCCAGATAACTAGGAGAGAACAATCACCATATACCCAGCAGCCAGGAAATATAGCCACTTATGCAAATTAAACATCCCCAAATTTTGCAAATCAGTTTTTAAATGTTGCAAATCACAATTTCTGCACAATCATATATGTCGCCACCCTGGTATCAGTGCTGTCTTAACGCAGGGGCACGCTGGGCAGTTGCCCGGGGCCCCACGAGCATACGGGCCCCCATGCAGACCAGAACTGAACACTAATTTGCTGTTAAACCTTTGTATTCCTCTGAGTGGTGTGTGGGTGGGGCCCAGTGCACTGCTTTGCCCGGGGGCCTGTAATGCTGTTAAGACGGCCCTGCCTGGTAGTGCTGCTGAACTTGGAATACCACGGAAACAAGGACAATCTTCTAGCAACATCATCTTGAGAACCACAGACAAGATCTTCTTTGACTGATATGCAGATAGTTTATTCATGGAGGGCGGTGGGAGGAGTGGGGGTCAATAGGAAACATCTTCGACTGAGAAGGCTTTTTTCAGGGGTGACAGGTTGAAAGCGGCGAGCTGCATACAGAGCAGGACCTGAGAGGTCAAAGAGCAGACCAGACGCATGGTTATTTTGTTGCTGACGTCATGGAAGAGATGAGGGTCACCCGAGCCGAAGGGCCCGATCTGCTAGGTACAGGTGTCGACATTAGCAGAAACAGAGGACAGCAGAAACCTTATAATATAATTAAACATTAGTGCACCCGTGCGTCAAGAATGCCTTTTTGTTAAACAGGGACGGCCTTTGACGAGTCTTTGGAATTGCACTAATATCGAACATTACCTGCAAAAGATACGTACTGTTAGAAGGAGTTGCCTAAAGGTGACGGGCCTTGGCATGTATGTTCAGTTCTCAGAATAGTAAATGCTAACCAGCGTTGGATCCGGTTTGGAGCAGTTTGAGAAGCAGACCTACAGCTTGCTGTCAGCTAATTTTGCAAATGGTGAACAAGCCCTTCCAGCTGACCCGTGAAATGCAATGCTGCAAGTACACACAGCAGTGTAGTAAATCACATATCTTTCTTTAGCACTGAGGGAGACAGTGCTGGGCCAGTGCCCCCTCCTTTTTGCGGATGCAGTGCCACAGCCCTCTTCTGTATACAGGATTGTAATAAGGGAAAGGGCATCCTTTAGGAAGTACCAATGTGCTTAAAATACTGAGGCATGGCAGCGTGCACTACAAGGAGGAACGACAGTGTGCATCACAGAGAGGTATGACAGTGCACATAATGGGGAGGTGACACTCTGCATCACAAGGGGTATGACTGTGCCTGCATCACAAGGGGTCCAATGTGCCTGCATCACAAGGGGTACGACTGTTTATCTTGGGGTATGACTGTTTATCTTGGGGATATATGTCCCGGTGGGACCCCCTTCCCCTTTCAGAACGTTGAAAAAGTCCACTGCCTCCTCTTAAAAAATGAAACATATTGTGTTTATTTCTAAATGCGTTGCTGCATGAAAGAAACATAATTGCTTTATTTAAAAGCAGTCACAGACATGGTGGTCTGCTAATCCCGATGGCGTAGTGAGCTTCGCTACCTGTTGGTTTGAGGATCTCTCCGCGACCGAAACCTTTGACCGACTGATGACCACACCCCGTTTTGGAATTCAGAAGCCTTTTCATTTCAAACCGTTTATGCCAGCCAGCCTTTGCCAGTATCTTTTTGTTGCTTACCGCCTCAACACGGGTCCAAACATCAAAGGGACATTTCAGCCCCACAACTAGGACGCCACCCTGAAGGCGCAAACAGCGCACTCCTTACCCAGTCTTGTCAGTAGAGTGTCGCTGTTTGTTACACTAGATGTAGGCATTGCTGGGGTGACCTTTGCTCCGCATAGTCCTGAAGAGGGCGCAAATTAGAAGACCGAAATGCATTGCTCCATATTTCCCAGAGTCTACGCCACACAAGAAGAAGTAATAAAGAATGCAAATTCTGTTGTAGACCAATGTTAAAACCACAGCTGTATGCAATTGATTTGTGCACAGTATACACTGGTCTACCACAACTTGGCATTCTTATCTGGAGACGGCACTCTCTTGTCACCTATAATAATGGTGTACTATCTGTTTACCTGCACATAAATGCTAATGATGTTCACAAATTCCTAATTTTGTTTGATAAATATGTAAGTTACATAGTACAAGTAAACATTGTTATGTGAACTGTTTTTTGGTGTCAGATTTTTTCTTGATTGTAGCACAGCAATGCCACTAATAATGATTGTACATTGTTCGATTGAATATATAGGATTCAATCTTAATGGGTGATTTTAGTCCCAGGGAGGTTACAAATAATAAGTTTACTTTCTCATGAGATTTCACTGTGCCTATCCTGCTGGAGCTGTTTTCTATTGTTTCTTTTCCAGTGGTGTAGCCTAAGCTATAGAGGGTAATACGGGCTCCACCTCCTTTTTGTTTTACACCATCCCTGTGATGGCAACAAATCTTAGCTGTTCACAAATTGCGGCCTACCTCATTAATATTCATAAGATCGGTCTATTTGCAACTCACTACGAATCACTATTTAGGAAATAGGGGCTAGGCAACCCCTTTGTACATTTGTAATTGCAATTACCAAATGGCGATTTGCAAAAAATCACTATTTCTGTAATTGGTATTACTACTGTTTGTACACCTAGCCCTATGTTACATCATAGCATTCGATGGGTGTTCCAACCACTTGCAGCACTTGGCGCTGGTTACTAGTAGTGTCCAAACACAGAAAGCAGTATCGTAAGACCTGCAGCGCAGCAGGCGCGGTATTATTCAGCAGCCTATTTTCCCTTTTGAGAATTCTTTTAAAATGTAACCATCTTTGAGTCCTGTTTATGAGGCAAGGAGTAACCTGTGCTGTGCAGTGAGCCCCACAGACATTGCAAACATTGGATAACGCCAGGGCTGTTTTGGCGACGCTCCTGAAAGGAAATGAAGATCACATTGTGGTTTTCTGTTCTGATGAAAGTAGCCAACAAAACATTCCCTTCCCACAGACGTCTCTGCCTGTGGAGTGAAAGGAAGTTCTAAAACAATTAGCATTTCAGTAGCAGATGTTCACACAGTCAAGGTCATGGTGCTCTGTTCACACAACTACTGGGTGGCAGTGCCACCCTCGCTGGGGAAAACCTTGAGGGACGGTCAGACATGCTGGCTGTAACCCACTGTGTGTTTGCCTCCTCTGCAAACTGCTTAAAAAGTCAGTTTTGCGTTTTTAAATAGTGCCTAATGTTGTTTAACCATTACTATAATTTTTGTTGTTTACGTGCATATGAGAAAGTACAATAGATTAGGTGCTTAGGAGTTACCGTAAAATGACAACTAGCGCTCTACAAAACGCCTAGATAAATAGACGCATATTGATGCTACAGGGCAAAGTGTGAGGGCCTTCAACGCACAGGGATAACAGAGCACTATGCCAGATGTAGGCACCTAATACAAAATGTGTTTCCATATGCTTTAACTATTCAATAAATCTTCTTTCACTAGGCAGGGCTGTGCATTTATTAGAGTAAAGCTGTAATCTGGGAGAAAAGTATTATGAAAAGGAATCAGAAGATGAAATCTGTATTGCAAGTGGTAAACTTAAAGCATATACATATCATAAAATTGCCTAGGCGGCACTTTTGACACTGGGCTAGTATTTCCATGTCATGCTTTAGAAGGCCTGTTCACATTCATGCCTTTATTTTGTTAACAATAAAAGCTGGTAATTCAACAACATGTTATCAAGACAACTAAGTAAAACAACTGAACATGCAAGGGCCATTAGTGATCAGAAGTGTGATAGTATGCTTTGGCATTCAAACAGCGGCACTTCCTAGAGACAAACATTGGTAATGCCAATAGGTGTCGCCTTTGCGAAAGTTAGAGCTACTGTCGTAAATTACAATGTCTTTTACCCATGTGTTTTAGTATGGACTGGAGTGGATGTTTGTGGTATGGAGTGGAATGATGTGGGTTAGATTGGAATTTTTAGTTGTTGAATTGTGTGGGGTGGAATTGTGTGGTGTTGAGTGGATTTGTCTAATGGAATTATGTGACGTGGTGGATAGATAGGGGTGAAACCTGCACAGAATAGGTAGACAGGAAGAGATAGTTTGCGCACAAAGTGCTTGCTGAATGAACTCCAGAGAGAGGAGCAGAAAGAGTGTGTGAGAAAGAGAGAAAGAAGGGGAGAGCAGGCGACAGACGCATAAAGTATGTCGAAGACACCGCAAGAAGAGGAGGGGAGGGTGGGATTGAGGGATGTAAACCTTGAAAAGGCATGGGAAATAAACTGTGCTCGAAGACTTGAAGTCAACCACATGAGAGAGTGCATGAGAGAGCAAGAGAGAGGGGTGAGTGAGAGTACGAGAGAAAGAGAGGTACAGGTTGTCCTTCCCAAACAAACCATATTAACCTCATAGTAAGGTAGGTGTTCAGAGAGGCACTGGCCACCCACCAGCTGACAGTGGGGCACCGAGGATTGGCACCGAACTGAGAGAGATGTGTGAGCCGATGGAGAGAGCAAGGAAAGAGATGGGCTGTGCACACCTCCAGTTTCTGAATATAAGTGACACATAAGCCAAGCTGCTATAAACATGCCAGAAACCGGTCCTAGGAAGCTTGTTTCCCATCCAGGGAAGGCATGGCTTGGCAGTTCGGGCTGGACTGTTCCCATGAGGCACAGGGTCAGACTGATTTGCATATGGCCATGTCTGAACTGGGGTGGCAGAGTGTGCTAAAGAACGGTGATGGATCAAACCCAGATCTGTTGACTGGGTGTGAGTGTTTGATTGGTTCTGATGCTCCGTCCATCACCACCCCCTTTTGTACCGCTTTGTTCGCCATAAGTTGGCAGGGTATGCTCAGACGTGAGTCCCTTGCTCACTTTGCCACTGGATTCAAGCAAGCCTGGCTGAAGACGGCTGAAATGCCAGAAACCGGTCCTAGGAAGCTTGTTTCCCGTCCAGGGAAGGCATGGCTTGGCAGTTCGGGCTGGACTGTTCCCATGAGGCACAGGGCCAGACTGATTTGCATATGGCCATGTCTGAACTGGGGTGGCAGAGTGGGCTAAAGAACGGTGATGGATCAAACCCAGATCTGTTGACTGGGTGTGAGTGTTTGATTGGTTCTGATGCTCCGTCCATCACCACCCCTTTTTGTACCGCTATAAACATACTCCTCATTTTATTGACCATAGAGACATGAAAGGCTAAGTCGGTCCTAAGGGGCTCCATCGTGTCAACTATATATCACAGGTAGATTGGAGTCTGAACATTAACCCTCTGAGGTATCTACTAGTAAAAAGCAAAAGGCAGGCACACGATACAGACTGTAACTTCACATTACTGTTAGCTCATGTAGGTGATATTTGAAGACAGTGTTACACGAAAGGAAGATACACTATTTTCAGAGTAAACAAATGGGACCAGAGCGCAGTATTACTGATATAGGCGCAATTATATTATTGCACGTCTAAGGTTTGTGGGCCAGGCACATGCCTGAGCAGATATAAATGAGAGCCCAATGGCGAGACAGAGCAGGTTAAATTCCAAAATTGTTTGATCAAAGTAGAAATGATGGGAAAAGGAAGTGTAGCTTTCCTGAGTCTGAAGGGACGAGGAGGTGGACTCTGTCAATGACTCCAGGCAATGAATCTGCACCAACGGCAGGAAGGAGAGCCAAGGACAAAACAGAGGTCAGAATTCCTGCTGTGATCTGTGGGCACCGTCTACAGCCACCCCCTCCACAAGTTTGCCAACTCAGAGTATTACTTTATCTATGGAAGAGATGTGTGAGACCGGCTCCTCCAGTACCTGCAGAGTGTGTGAGGAACATGCAAATCACAGGTTCTACTCTCTCCTTACGGGGTTACTGTACCTGCTGAAGGGATCTGTGTTTAGCATGCAGGTCATGACCTCCACACCCCATAAGATGGCTTATGGGGTTGTTGTACCTGCTGCAGAGATCTGTGCCTAATGTGCAGGTCATGAACTCCACACCCCATTAGATAGCTTACGGGGTTGTTGTACACGCTGCAGAGATCTGTGTGTGACATGCAGTTCACGGGCTCCATTCCATTAAGGGAGCTTAGAGGGTTACTGTACCTACTGTAGACACCTGTGTGTATGTACAACATGATTACACACTCCACTCTACATGAGACAATTTACAGCGTTACTGTGGCCACTCCAGAGATCGGTGTGCAATATGCAGATCATAGGTTGCTCTCCTCACTAGACATCTTATGAGGTTACTGTACCAGCTGCAGAGACCTCTGTGCAAAATGCGGGCCAAAGGCTTCACTCCTCATGAGACACGTTACAGAGTTGCTACAAACAGCAGGCATCAGGCTTCCCTCCAAGCCGCCCAAAATTCTATATGTAACAGGAAGATTGGAGGCTCCATTCCCTGTGAGGCAGCTTACAGGGTTAATTTAAATGCTGCATAGAGGTGTTTGTAACCTGCGGGCAGCAGGCTCAATCCCCAATATGGCTGTGCCAGCATTTACTGTACCGGCTGCACACATCTGTATGCAACATGCAGATCACAAGTTCGAATTTGACTGTTGGGTTGGGTAAGTGCGTGCAACCTACAGGCAGGATTTGGTAGAAGCTGTTGAGGGTATATTGAAAAGCAGCTGAACCATCTGGAGCACGGCAATCCCGCCACCACGCTTGGATTAAAGTGAATGTTTGTCTGCCACGCTGGGAAGTAAAAGTGAGGCCGCCAGGAAGGTTTTAACAATGTGAAAAAAATCCGAAGTTGAACTAGAAAGGCGTCAGCAGAATAAAACATGCACTGAAGAACCTCCACCACAGAAAAATCTATTTTAAAAATAAATGCTGCACACTAGCAAAGCAAGAATGATTAAAAGAGGAGCAGGGCTGGTTGTTAGTCTGACAAGTAGGTATGTGATATGCTTCCATAGCTGCCAGGAGTTGGGCTGAGCTACTGGTAAGATGACTGCCCAGTTCCCATACTTTTAGCTGTTCAGCTATCAGAGCGACCGATTCTTGAATGAATGCCTAGTTATTTGGCCCCATGTACAAAAGTAAAATTCGACCACCGGTTCGATTTGGTACAACCAAGGGAAACCGCGAACCACACTGGGGAAAATGCGAACTAGACTGCTTTGTTTGCCAAACTTGCTAACTTGTAAAGAGAGCGCTATCCACCCACGGTCTGAACTCTCACCAAAGACATGAGGAGCTAGGAGCAGTGACAGGCACCGAAGATGAACACGCCTGAAGACACGAGCAGGAAACAACTGCTCCATAGTGTAAACACATGCACACGACTATTGTACCGCTCTCTGCAAAGGTCAGCGGACCTGTCCCTACATTATTGCTCCCCTGACTGTGAGACATAGTTTAGCTTCAGACACTTACTGGCACGGCCTGAGTAGATTTGGTGAAACGGGGGCTGGGCCAAAGCTGAACATTCACCAAAGACATCCATGGGTCATTCCGAGTGAAAAGTCATGCCCCTGCTGTGGCCGTGTTATGCTAGAGCAAGCTCAGACTCACCGCTATGGGGAGGCACTCAGCTACAAGAAAAACAAGCGAGCAGCACTGAGGCGAGGGGATACCGGAAAGGAAAGTGGGTGATCAATTCCAGAAAGTTAATAAACACAACCATCCTAAAACAGGAGCAGAGACTAAAGAAAAAGTAGTGTGCCGAATCTAACATAAATGGCCAAAAGTGAAGTGGTCTATGTAACACGCCGAGTCTCCAGGGTGGAACAAAACAGCCAAAAGGGAGACAAATGTGAACTATTCACTAAAGAAACCAAATAAATTTTGAAAGGCGGACAAATTAACCAATAAAAAGCAATGGGTATGCTGAAAGCCTACAGAGCAGTTACAGCATGTCTCCAGAGACAGCTTAAACGCTGCCTAGGTGCGACCTAAAAAAGGCATAAATTAGCAAAATAAATGTAAATACATCAAAGAACACACATTGGCTCTTAATTAAAAGCTACAGATTATGTAGCATCTTCAGGCTCACAAAACTATTTGAAGCCCCATCACTAAAACCTAATGGAAACCAAATTGAACAATTTAACTATAATATGCCATGGCCTACATGAACAGCCCATTAAAGCAATGGCAGATGACAAAAAACACATGAAAGCCTATGGCTGAAGGTGGTTGGACCAAAACCCTCTCTCTTGTTTTTCTTCAAACTGTACTTTTTTGAAGAATTGATGACATGAGGTGACCAGACAACAAAAGGTGTCTGTAGCCTGACCTATAATGGGTTGGCAAACAACACATGGAGGAATGCGGAAATGAAATTGACCTGGCTCAATTAAGATGGCAATCAATATGGGTGTATTTAATAAAGTACAAGCACCACTGAATCCATTCTGTTTGGCATCCATAATTGTCCCTTCACAGTTGAAATGTGAAGCTTTCAATTACGTTTTCATATCTAAAATTAAGGGTATCCAGACTACTATCTGAACCAAGTGCTATCTAAACAGCCCGACAACAACTTTGGTTAACTCCGAATGTTCTGCAGAATTATAAAAGTCCACTTTTCAGCGAGTAAATATTGAAACTATCCTCTCCACCTTTAAAAAGTGGTCTGCCTCACCTGTTCTCACTTGTTATAAACTTTGGGTGCCAAGGAATTGTTGATTTACTGGCAACGGAGGTGCAAGATTCCAAGAATCTCTCCCTGACATCAGAAGTCGCTCCGACACTGACATTATTAAACTGAAATTATTGGAGAAGCAATTTCAGCGCCTGCAGTACTGAACATATTCAGCTACCCTTCCCAGCTGCAGTCAATGCCTGGTGGGTCAACCATCAGTCCCTTTTTTGTACCAGACATGTGATTGGATCAACCTTGCTTGTTGTCTGTAAGAATATCCTTTCTCAATTTGACACAATGATTTTTGGCATTTCCAATCAGTCTGGTTTTATTGGCAGCCTTCCACTCCATCGATGATAGACTGCTATTGTTCATTAGCAATCAGTCACTTGGGCTTCCGGGATTACTCTTGATTGGTGTGTGTACTTTCTAAGAAAGAGGCAGCATTGTGTGAAGAACAGGTACTTTGTATCAAGTCCTTTGAAAAAAGAATTGTGTCAGCTTCAAAATGTCATGAGTATCCCCACTGTTCTTTAACAATTAGCACTCACTCCTGAAGTGGTCCATGCAGACCAAGGACTGAGGCCTTCAATTCTTAGGCAGATGTCAAGCAAACTGAAGGGCATGACACTGTGGCCCCGCTGCAGAATGGTGAAGCGCTCCTTGATAAACTCGGAGGACTCTATACAACGGGTACCAAACGATGCAGCCAATAAATGCCAAACTGGATTATGGCAATGTTCTTTCTTAAGGTCCATCAATCAGTGAGTCGAACTGACTGCAGCCAGTTCAGATTTAAAGTGTTCACCTGATCTCCAGTGCTTCCACATATCAGACCCGGTGTATGGCATAGCATGGTCTTTTCACTGGCTCCTGCGTCAACAGTCAGTGGCCTTTAAGATCCCCTCTTTCATTTTTATGTGCATCTGTGAGTGATAATGTCCACACATATTTATTTATATGTGGACTGATTGGATTTGTAAAGCCCCCATTGTTCAGGCCTTGTGCTTTCTTGGACACAACCTTTTGGTCCATATTGCGTCTCATTTGGTGGTGACCGCAGATTTGTTGTCAAGATCCGGATCTTATGGGTTGTCCCGTCCCCCCCAAAATATTCGACCTCCACCTCCTTCGACGAATTTCAAAGAAAACCATCAAAACGTTGCTATTACATCACATCTCTTGTTACGCGTACTATGCAATCACCACCTGTTTTTTTTAGTAGTGTGGCTAGACCTACTGCCACCCGACTTGTTCGCGGGGGGGGGGGGGGGGGGTGTTAGTCAACAGACACGACTTGCTCACCTCCACCGCCCCCAAAAACAGTGCCGCCCAGGCCGTTACGCCACTGGTTTTACTCCTACACTGCTTTCAGCGCCAGGATACAAGTCTTTTTTTGTGTATTTAGTGCTATGTAAATATTCAAAAACAAAAGCAGATATAATAATGCCACCCACCACTGCATGTTTCCTCTCTCTCACAAACATACACACACTAGTAACCATCAAAGTTAGCTAATATTGTTTTCCTCTCTTTCCTAGGCTTTAGATCGTCTACTGAGCAACACATTTGTCATGTGCTTGATGAGAACTGGACTGCCTCCAGGCGCAGTAAACATGGGCAGCGTCCGGCACGTGTGGCAGTCATATTTTTAATGTCCTGCTGAATGAGGCAAGAACATTTGAGAAAAGTTTCCTCTGTCCAGAATAAAGATTGCTTTGTGTGAATCACACATGCAAGCACATCCTCGTCAAACACACTAATGCCTGACACACACACGGCCCTGAGTGAATGAGCCTCGTTGATTAGAGGAAGGGTTTTCATCTGAAGAGGCAGTCGACACTTGCAGCGTCCAGCGGGATTGTTTGCTTGGTGCGTTTCTGCGGTTCAGATTAGCAGGACTGATTGGGGGGTTTGTTTGCATTAGCAAAGTGTGCTTTACAGCTTCCTTAAATACATTTATACTTAAAGTAAGAGATACGTATCCAATACATATATACTTAAAGTAAGAGATACTTATGTTCCTTTTGATGCCAAAGTAAATTGTTCGTTTGGAAAATACACACACTTCAAGGCGGTGTCAACCCATAAAAGTTCCCCAAAATGGGCGGGCCTTAATTGTGATATTTAGATTGCTTTGGGGGCCCTTGCCTCCTGTTTTTCTCGGGCGGTCTTGTCCGTGGCTTACTCCCACTCGACTATTCTGTGGTGTGGGTTAGTAACCCAGTCTGGACAGATTGAGCGTGAGGCCTTTCTGGGTATAATCTATCATTTGGTACCTGGGATTCTTGATGTGGCCTGATTCCAGTCCTTTCCAAGAAAGCAGCATTAATAGACTAGATTTGGGAAGTGTTTTCTCCACTAAGATGGCAGCCAAATAAGAAACTTTAAATCTCTTCACCTGTGACGCCTTTGTCCCTGATTCAGTCGGGCGTTTACCATTGGCGTGCTCCATCTTGTCTTGTTAGCGGTGTCTAAGTAAGATATTCATTTTGTATCCTGCGCAGAGGCGCAACTAGAGCCAAATTTCGGGTGGGGGGGGGGGGGCTAAGAAACAATTTCGGCGGGGCGGGCTGAATCTTTAAGCAATAGGTAGAGTGGAGCTGAAATCCGGGGGGGGGGGGGGGCGGGGGCTGAATCTTTAAGCAATAGGCAGAGTGGAGTTGCAGGGGCTCTTAGTAGGAGTGTTTCACAGCAAGGCCTCATTAACATGCAAATGGTCTTTTAAAGACCTGAGAAGTGCTCGGGTGTGGCTGTGCCCCGGAAGCTGTCTCATCCCGGGCTGCCACACACGAGGGGGGCTGAAGCCCTTTGAGTCCAATGGGTGTTGCGCGCCTGATCCTGCGTGCCTTTTGTAGTGATTCCCACTTGTCCAGACTTGCATTGGATTATTTAGCCTTTTGATTTTCTAAGATGCAGCTTGACTCTGTGACCTGTACTCAAGCCTTCATTGCAAGTGATCTTACACTACAAGGCAGGTTGACCAGTTTGGTGGCTCGCTGTATGGTGCACATGGACTTCTGAGCAAGAGATTAGTCGCTTTATGAGTTGAAACTGCAATAGGGTTTTATTGTTAACATTACTTAAGAGGATTTTTCATGGTTGAGTTTCTCTCCTTATCTAAAGTTTGTGAAGCTTTTGTACACTCCGGTGCTAGAACCCCTTCATTCAGCGCCACACTCTACTAGCATTTCACAGATTCTCCCTGTCATCTTCAGATATAATCTAGATATCCGGCCAGAACGCCTCCTCCCCAAATTACAAGCCAGATGTACTAAGCATTTTAATAGTCACAGACAATCTGATTACATGTTTGCAACTGTTAAAATGTTTTTTTAATACACAGCAGAAATTTTAGGAGTCAGTAAACTTTGAGTGGTAAAGGTTACATCCCAGCCCCCACCCTGAGCCCTGAAACCTGGACCCCAGCTCTTAAAACTGCCCGACCCCAGCCCTAAAAACATCCCAGCCCCCCCACCCTCAGCCCGAAAACTACCCTGAGCCCTAAAACCCGGCCCCAGCCCTTAAAACTGCCCTGGCTTCAGCCCTTAAAACACCCCAGGCCCTCCACCCTGAGCCCTAAAACCAGCCACAGCCATAAAAACTACCCTGACCGCAGCCCTAAAAACATCCCAGCCCTGAGCCCTAAAACTGATCCCAGCCCTAAAAACTCCCATGAGCCCTAAAACCCGGCTCCTAGTCCTGAAAATTACCCTGATCCCAACTCAGCCCAAAGTGTTTGGTTGAGGGAGGGCGGGTGGGCGGTCCTGCTCCAGTGCTGGGGAGGAGTGGCTTGCCCTCTGTTGTGGGCGCTGACTGCTTGGTCGGCCCCCGGGCTGACCAAACCAGTCATACGCACTCTCCCTTTTCTCCATGTAGGCTGCATGCATCCTACATGGAGAAAATGACCTCCCCATAGACGCCTGTGTGGGCGGTGTCCCAGCCAACCACAAAGCTGCCATTGCAGCGTTGTAATTGGCTTAGAGGAGGAGAGGGAGGCTGCCTCCTTCCTGCGACTCGGATCAGAGAGAGAAGGAGACGTGATGCAGGACCGGAGGGGAAGGTACGTTTAAAATGCTTTTTTTAAATTAACCCCGCCCTCCCTGCCCGACCCCCTTCCTGTTCAGTAAAGGAATATGTGTGGTAAAGGCATATGCATGGTAAAGGAAAGTGTGATAATGCTTGAGTACTTACAGCACGGTTGGCTCCGACCACTTTGTTAATGCCGTTTCCCCAATTTTTACCCTTCCCATCGCCTAGAAATCAGTGCCATCCACCTCTCAACCCTAACATCAATTTAATTGCTCTAAATGCCTTTTCATTCATGGCCTCATATGCAAACAGAAATGTTAACACAATCTAGAATGTTTTGTCATGGCAGAAAACTAGCTCTGTCGCTCCCTACTTTGTATTGTTTAACAGGGATACACCATCCATACATTGAAAAATCAAATAAACAGTGTGGCATTAGGAAATCCACATATCTTCTTTCACTGAGAAGCCTTCACATTACCCATTCTACTCTCCATTAGTAAAAGTGCAAAGTGGACACAGTCCTTTCAATTTGTACTAATTGTATCGGAATATTACATGAATAGTCCCATTTGATTCCAATTTTACATATTTTGGGGCCAATTCTTAAAGGTGAGTTAGAGTACATAAGAGCACTACATAGGTTCTACTTTACACACTCCAAAAGGCCTTTGTGAATAGGCTCATATCGTTTTTTGCCTTCGTCAGTAATGCTGGTCTGCATTCCAAAGAGACTGCTTGCTTTACAGTACACAAAGGTTGTGTCACAAACAATGTTGTTAATGAGACAAAGTCAGCATCAAACCATTTGTAAATTCAAAAACACAAGGGGGTACTTTTAGTGCCATTATTGTCAGTGTTTGCAACTAGTATTGGTAAGCCCAGGTGAATTATGAGGTCATTCGGAATGACACCCCTAAATATCATCCAAGTGCTCAGGTCTAGGTTCTCCAACTCAAACTAGCTTGTACCAGACCTTAGCCGATCCAACCAAGCACTCCCATGCCCACGCAGAAAAGCAAGCAGAAGGAAATGATCAGTTGCCACAGGCCACACCGCCACATGTGTACACCATCAAAACTCTCAACAGGAGCTTTGTGATACTTGTACATTGTATGGCATTTGAAGCTAGATCTGGAAATTAATAAGCTGTACTAGCAATTTAATGTTAAGCCTGGACATTGTGAGACTGTGCTATGCATTTGAAGCCAAACCTGTGCATGGTGAGGCTGCATAGGGCATGGAGATTTGAAGTTGTGAACTGTAATTTGATGCAGTACCTGGATAGCTGAATCCATATATACAGCTTTGGTCGGTTTATTTTATATTCGTGATTGCTCCTGGTCACTTGAGGCTATGAATAAATGAATGAATATTAGTCTTATAAAGCGCATACTTTGCCCAAAGGTGTCCAGGCGGTGCGGATAGCTTCAGAGGTCGCAGGTGCACAAAAGGGCTCCAAACAATTAGGTGGTAAAGAGCCAGGTCTTCAGGGCCTTGCGGAAAAGAGAGTGGGATTCTTGTCCGGAAATTGACAGCCAACGAGTATTCCAGAGCTTAGAGGCAGCAACAGATAAAGGTCTTCCCCCCCCACCTGGCCCCCCTCAGGGGTGTGGAATTTAATAAAATATCTACTTGTGCATGGGACAGGTTGCTTCATAAAACTACTTGTCCTGTAACAAAATCCACTTGCCCCTTTGGTGCCATGTAGTGCGGCGACAAGTTATGGCAGCAATCTCATTGTACAAGAGCTCTGAAATAACCTCTGTGATTATGCAAGGACTCCTTCCATAGTAGGGTTTGAATACTAGCAATTCCCTTATGTTGCCACATTTCCGCAGATCTACAGACTGGGGCTGAAGGTAAGCAACAGTTCTAGGGTTGGAATGCCCGTTTGTGTCTGTGCATGTTTTAGGGGTTCTCATCAACTCTTCTCTAATTTTTCCCCATAGTGAGAAAGGCTGGAAATTTATTCCTGACAATGGCAGACATAAAACTTTTTTCCGGGGTTGAGAAAAAAGTGGTTGGAGGGAAAGTGAACTTGCAAAGACTGAGGTTTTTACATGAGCAGATCTACACCTGCATATTTCCTCACGCTAAAATGCAGTTCACAGATATTTTCTAGGAGTACTATTTCTTGGCCTAATTCTGTTAAGTCTTGTGAATTCCCGAAAGCTGTATATCTGCACCTAATGCAAGGACGTGGGTGCGCTTTTGAGACTTTATTTAATAATTGGTCCCCTAATTAGGTCTGGTGTTACCTATGACCTGTTGTGTTTATTAAAATTCACTCTATCGGCTAGCTTCACTGTGATTGACAGCATTCTGTTCTTTCACAAGGAGCATATCGACAAATTCATTCGTTCAGTGCCAGGAACTACTGTGGCAATGTGTGCTTTTTGAAAAAAACTATTTTTGCTTTTGCCAATGTTTGTTATAATGGTGAGGGCACGGCAGCTCCCACACTAATAAGGTTTTACAAAAACTATGCCAAAACAAGTCTCGCATTGGCAAAACTAAAAGGCTGACCAACAATTTCAGACCTACTGCCTTTACCAATGCTTGTTTATTTTTATGTTTCCCATAATCTTATTAAAACTGCTTACACTGATTTTCTATTATGAATATTTTTAGGAAATACCTTCAAACATCAACCCATTTTACTAAATGATGCTGCAAAGAAATGGTACCTAAAATTTGACAGTGGTTTAGCGAAATGTTTTTTCCTTTTTTTTGTGAACATTTTATTTTGAAAGCAAAGAATCCTCAATCTTGCTTTCAAGCTTCCGCAAATATTTGCATCTAATCAGAGAGCATTCCGGAAGCATTATACGTAGCCTCATATTGCTAAACTTAGAAAACGTGTGTACACATTTTTGTACTGGAACCACTGTCGGTAGTGCAGTCTGAGCTCACAACATTTACTTAGAGTGCTCACCCTAATAATAAAGGCTTTGCATTAATGAACCATAAATACAAGTTTGAACAGCATTAACAAATATTACCTTAACTGCAGGCAATGCCTTTCTCTGATCTGAATTGTGGTACTGTAAACTGGCAGCCAAAGGGTTTGTGCTGTAGGGGGTTGGGCCTACTTGCCCTGAGGACAAACTACACATGAAAACTTGTTGCTCTTGACCCCAAACAATATGTCCCGGGCGTCGGGCTATAGGAATTCCACATCCCTGCCCCCCTGAACCTGGGAACTACCAGCCAATTTTTACTGGCAGATCATAAATGTTTGGTAGGAACATATGGTTGAAAAAGCCTTTTGATGCCTTCGGAGCCTAAGTTATAGAAGGCTTTGTGAACCAGGCAAAGGGACTTGAATACAATTCTCTGGCCTAGAGGAAACTAGTGCAACTTGTGAATAGACTCCGAAGCTGGAATGAACCAACAAGACACCTCCGTCCCACAGGTGCCAGACTCTTGATAGTGCCCAGAATTCGAACACTGCGTTGGGGTGGCCGCAGCTTTCACTACGGCACCGCCAAACTCTGGAACTATCTTCCGAGTGAGCTCAGAAGTGCGAGCTCCCTCTCCACCTTCAGGAAAGGACTAAAAACCTGACTGCTCATGAATTAGACGTTAGAGCGGGCTTACTGTGTCCCCAGTGCCAAGACACCTCCGGGTATTCGTGCGCTTCATAAATCCCGTTAACATTAACATTAACTGGGCGTAATTTAGGAAGATCCATCACTAGCCTGGCCGCTGCATTCTATACAAGCTGAAGTTTGTGAATAGATCCCTTATTGATGTCCAGATACAGGGCATTACAATAATCCATTCTGGAAAGGACCAGGGCGACAACTGCCTGCTTTTGAGAGGAAAAAGAAAGACATGGAAAGATATTCCTCAAGACCCTAATGATGCCAAAACAAGTGGAAACCTTTCTGTTGATCTGGGGGTCGAAAGAAAGAGGGTTGTCAACTATGAAACCAAAACGCTATGCCTGGGTATTTGCTGGTTGTGACTTGAGATTTAAAGCTGTGACTCAGCTACTGATTCTGTGGCTGGGTATATTATAGTTTTCCTCACCATTTGATGTGCCTGTGCATATGATGATTGTTCTTGGGAATTTAAAGTTACCTGGGTAAATGGTGGTTGCAACTGGGTATTTGAAGGTTGTGTCTGGGACTTTATTGGTCCTGTCTGAGTATATTAGTCCCAGTGATTGGCCATATGAAGCTATGTCTGTTTATTTGAAGAATCTAGACCTGGGTATTTGAAGCTGTGGCTTGGCACTTGAGGCTGTAATTGAGCATCTGTAGATATTCATGGACATTTTACGTTATGCCTGGGAACATGAGGTTGTGCCTCATATTTGCAGATGCATCTTGGCGGTTGGGAGTTTATTTGGCTATTTGAATCTGCCAATCTGCATCAGTGGTTCTATCAGGGCACTTGAAGCTGTATCTCAGCAGCTAATGGTTATGCCTGGATGCTTGAATCAATGTCTATGCCTGGCCATTTGGGACTGTGTCAATGAACCCAAGGATGTAATTGGACATTTGAGACAGCCTGGTCATATGAAACTATATTAGGGCATGTGATATTGTGCTTGTGTATTTCTGATTTAAAATGAGCCATTGGGGGTGGTGAGTGGATGTGGACTGGCTTTTTCAACTATGCCTGGAAATTGAATGAAAGTGCTTTGATTCATTTTGTCTATGTCTATGTAATTGAGGTTAGGGTTCGGCATTTGATGATGTACTTGGGGATACGAAGTTCTCTTTGAGTCTTTGATGATGGCTGTAGTCTGACATATGACTGCATCTCTGGAAGCTGCATTTCTTTAATATTGTGGAAGGGCATTATGGGATTAGACATTTTTGATTCATTTTATTCTTGCAATTATAGTAGTTTTGAAAGCCGGTCTGGAACCATGGAATCAATTTTTTCTCTTTGGCCCATATTTCAAGCTTTTTGTACAGAAATTTAGCACAGCACTTCCCTTCAACATCCAATAGTACGTTTGTTCGATAATTTGCGGGTGAGGATCTATTTCCCTTAAGTTATGTCTTTTTACTAGCAGTGTCTTTACAACTGTGGAGTCTCCGTGCATGAAAAGATAGGACAGTCCTGTCTTTTTATGTGCAAAGACTTCGCTGTCGTAAAGATACTACTAGTAAAATACTTTTGTGAATAGCAAACAATTGTTAACTTACACAAAAGTGTAAGTTTATGTTTGTGAATCAGGTCCTTAGACTAAATATTATTCTCGCTTAACAATTTATTTTATTTTCAACACCACTGGATTCTGGTGTTTGTTTTCTAAATCAATCACATATGATATCTGTTCTTGGTGATCAATGCATTGATCAATGCATTGAGGTGTCTGAAGGAGATGCACTGACTAAACTCTGACTCTTTCTTTTAGGTATAAAAATAATGCCCCCCTACTGACGAGGCTGAATGTATGATAAACCTCTCTTCAGATTTTTCTCAATATAGTGTTTCAAAATTACATTCTTCTGTTCAGTGATTTTGCCCCTTTCTGCTCGCTCTGTTGTTGATCAAACTTCAGACACATCTATATGAACTCCACTGATCCTGTGCAATTTATAGTCTAGGAATATGAAATATTGCAGTTCATGTTGTGTTACAGGAGAAGGTTTCTGGTATAACCTAGAGTGGCAGCCATCTGTGGCCACTTTTAACAGGTTGGCAATAATGTTGAACGTTTCAGAAAGAGATGAAAATGCCCATCTGATGGTTGCCAACATTTAATGGGATAGAAACAAATAGTTGTCACCTTTTCTTATCTTTTCCAGATGCCATCTTGTTTTTTTCACCGTATCTCTTTATTACAGTGCACCATCAGAGCTACAATACAATATCCCTGTTTCTGCATACATGACATGTTTGTAGTGTTCACTGGCAAAACAGACGAGTTACCTCTTCACAGTGTCACATCAAATGGAGAAAAAAAGGACAATAGTTTCACAAGTTAACAAATCAATAAACAAATGAACAAATCGAGCCGAAGATAGCCACTTAAAAAACGAGTCCTGAAGGATCAGCTATTGTTTGGTGTCCTAGCTCTTAATGAGTTCGTCTGTGGGAGGGATGTCTCTCGCAGAGGGATCAGATTCAACGTGAAAGGGTGTGGCATCTGCAGGGTAGGCTCGAAGTTGGTTGGATTTAACATGTGGGCATTTGTGTGCATACCCCATCCCCTGTGCCCCAGTGAAGCTACATCCATGCCGGTCCGTCTCCCCCTAAGGTGTATTGATGTTTGCCATCAGTTTCAAGCAGGTGTGTTGTCTGATTTGGTTTCCAATTTTTCCATGATCTCGTCCCAGTCTGCATAGCAGGTTCCTTGCACTCCCACAGCCCGGGCTTCTGACAGCACAGAGATTTCTGCATGCACCCATTTGGTCAGACCCCTCAAACAGTCCCCAATTCCAGGGGCCATTTCCGCTTTCCAAGACATTGCTATGCGTTGTTTCATCAAAGCAAGTGCAAGATCAATAAAACTACAGATATGTTTAGTGTTGAACCATTTGGAGAATTAATAGAGTTCATTTGGGTTTTATCATTTTTAATACGAAGATAATTAGCTAAAAGCTTACTAGACCTATTGGCGCTAAAACAATATCTAGCTTTGTTATTAGATATTTGCACACCAGCTCTATTGCTTAAAATAGAATTCAGTTCATAACGAATTTTCTGTAACTGTTCCTTATATTGAAGGTTGTTAGATGAAATAAAAAGAAGTTCAAATATGGCTATTTGTTTACCCAATTCTTCAATTTTAGCATTAAATATTTATTTTCATGTGACATAATGGATATGGTTTCACCTCTAATATATGCGTTAAATGCATCCCATCTATTAATAATAGAGGTGGAGCCTTCAGCGTTGAATGAAAAAAAATCTTGAATAGCAGATAAAATTCTGGGTCTATTGTTGTCATTAAGAACATTACTGGTATTAATACGCCAACTATTATGATTATTCTGGCTGGAATTACCAGAAAAAATGCATGAGATTAAGGCATGGTCAGAAATATCTATATTCTGAATATCTGGATTGAAAATTGAGGAAATCAGATTATGAGAAATTAAAATATAATCCAATCTAGAATAAGAATCATGAGGGTTAGAAAAAAAAGTAAACTGTATATCCGTAGGATTATGTAGATGCCAAATATCAACTAATTTAGTAGTACTAAAAAAGGATTTGAGAGAAAAAATGCTTTTGGAGGGCGAAATTTGGCTTGAGATATCCTGTCCAATAGTGGGTCAGAAATAAAATTAAAATCCCTACCAATAATTAGAGGTACATTACCTAATTTTAAAACCTCTGGCGTAAATCTTGAACAAAACTCTAGATCATCATTAGTAGGCCCATAAACATTAATTAGGTGGAAAGCCTTATTGTCAACTTTTATATTAGCAATGATATAACGGCCTTCTGAAGCAAAGTGTTTATGTAAAATTTGGACATGTAATTTTTTAGCAAAAATAATTGCTACTCCATTTTTCCGATTGAGAGCTGGAGACTAAATAACAGTCCCTACCCATTGTTTATTCATATAGGATAAAACTTTATAATCTACATGAGTTTCTTGAAGTAAACAAATATCTGCTTTGTGTCTAGCTAAATAATCTCAAATTTTAGTGCACTCAATAGGATGCCGCAAACCTTTAAGATTGAATGAAACAATTTTAATACCACTTGGCATTGTGAAGAGAGAAAAAACGGAAAATAAAAGATAGAGAAAAAAGATAGACTATAGAAAGAATAGTAGCTCAAGTGATTAAATATAGAAAACACAAAAAACACCAACAGACAACAAAAATTATAATTATACAACATAGAAACATATATAAAATTCCTGAATCGCACACAGGCATACCGAGATGACCTACTTAAAAAGTCCTGCAAAAAATACTGCAAAAATACAATAATCAATTAGACATATTGACAGCAAAACAAGCAACAATAAAATCATGTAGTAGCCTCATTTGTTTCGAGAGATGACTGAGACTGCATATCCAGGAAACGACGAAGATCTTCAGGATGTTGAAACAATTTAGAAAATCCATCTTTCCAAATTCTCATAGTGAATGGATCAAACAAGCCATATTTATAGCCAGCAGTTCTCAGTCTGGGACGAAGATTCGCAAATTCCTTATGAATATTGACCATGTCTTTAGCAAAGTCTTGATGGATAAAGATTTTATTCCTATTGACCATCAACGAAGGGATATCTCTGGCAGCCTTGCGTATCAAATTAAGATGGTGATGGCGTAACACTTTGAAAATCATTTGACGAGGCTTATCCTGTCTGGAATTGCGATGAGAAGGGATTCTGTGCGCCTTGTCGATCTCAAATTTTCAGGAATCTTAATACGTAAAAGACCAGGAATTAAATTTTAAGATAACCCCTGCAGTCATTACCTTCCACCTCTTCTGGTAGACTAAATATACGGAGGTTATATTGTCTATAGCGATTTTCTAACTCCAAAAGTAATTTATTCATTGGTTCAATCCTTGCTGCAATAGGTATAAGATGGTCAATTTTAGATTTATCGTCTTGAATTTTAATAACATTGTCAGAAACCTTCATGGAAAGACCAGCCATGTCTTTACGTGCATTTTTGATGTCTGTAGCAATATTATCAGTATTTGAACGAACAGCTTTTAACTCCTCCAATAAAGTGGATAATGAGGGTTCATTAATGTCCACTAACTTGGATTTGACTGGTGGAGAAGAAATATTTTGTTTTCTTTTGGTAGACATATTATGAGACTGCTTATTTTCCATAAGTGAAAGCAAAAACATAAATGAAAATAACAGAAAAAGAGCAGACTTGAGCAATATTGCAGTGACAATATGCAAATAAAGGAAAGAGGACAAATGTTGTCTGGATAAGCAGGGTGCAGCAGCTATAATCAGCTGAGGGAGTGGCCTAGGCCTCAGCCACACCTTTTCCTAAGCTTGTTACCTCCCTTCTGACAGGAATTACAGGGTCAGGAGCAGTCTAAGCACCGGGGAGCAGCTCACCTCAAATAACTGCTGCCAAACGTGATCAAAAGCACCAAAAAGGTAACGTGCAGAATCAGATTCTGTTGCTTGTAGTTGTCGAAGAATTAAAAATGAGCGAGTTTGCCTTAAAACATCGTTATTGTCATCTAAAACGGGCGAAATCGCCGCTGATTAGCGGGAGGCGGCCATCTTGCAAAGCACTCTTGTGCGACTCCCATCTTGCTTATTTTTTCAAGATGGAATATAGAGCTCAGAAGGGTATAAGCATGAATTTAGCGAGGAGGTCACCTATCTTTGGGTCAGTATCAAATATGCTCTGGTTACCTCTTCTAACAGAGTGTCAAGTACCTGTCCCAGAACTCAGTCCTCCGCAGGAGCCGATGTTAATTCCACGATTCCCCAACTCCGTTACCCGAGCAATATATACTCTGGCAACTAAAGGGGGGAAAGGGGATTGGGAAGAAAAGAGAAACGCCACTTCTTCTTCAACTACTCAGGTTTGCCGCTATTCTCATGTAGCCTTCCTGTAAAATAAAACTTCTTAAACAACTATACTCGACATTTCTAATTAATCCTACAAATACCAAAATGAGTTTTACCTGTCCTAAGTAGATGGCTATCTGTTCTCTTGTAGCTTTGCTACTCAGTGGTTCTCTAGGTTGATTAATACTAAATAGAAAAGCAACACAGGGTTAAATAGTTTCTCTGGTCTATCTAAATTGTTAAATCTTTCTATATTCTTTTCCTTCATTTACCTTGCGAAAACCTTAGGCAGTCTTTTAATCTATTCTCTTTTTCTTTCTGCTGTTGAAGGTCTACTCATCAATGAAGTACCTAGATTCTTTAGTAGAGGGAGAGAACTTGACTATTGTCGGTAAGTATCCTTATACATATAGATATCTATATAACTACACCTACTTGCAGGTCTTTTACATTTAACTCTTCTCCCAACAATTGTCTCTTTGTTTTTTTATAATGTCCTTGTGGGCAATGTGTGGAATAGAGTTGCCCGAAAGATGTTCTTTAATTATTCTAACCAGATTCTCAGTCACAGGAATGATGTCTCCAAGCCTGTGAAAGACTGAATTAAATAAACAAGGCTTGAGTACTAGTAATCTTTCTTCAAGAACTTGCCTCAAAACCTGAAGGACAAATACATCTTACTCTGACTGAAGTCCCCTCAAAAGCCTTATGTTGTTTAAGGATACTGTCGTCTTCTTCTTATTCCAAAGGTAAGGCTTACTCACCGCAGCTGCGGAAGAGGACTTTCTGCCAATGCTCATGAAACTCACTACCTGGAAACTTCCTAGGAATCGAAAACGCCGCCAAGAGAGTAGCGACCGTTTTCCAAAATGCCTCAGTTGAAGTGCGCAGTTTGCCGCAAGCGTACTCGCTAGCACAGCTGCGCCGGTAAACAGGGACAAAAACTAGACCGACAACCTCGCTGCTCAATGCCGGCGGCCATCTTGAAATTCCGCTGCGGAGTCCGCTGTGAATTCCGCTGTGAAGGAATCAATCTCCCTTTAAATAAATGGGACGACCAGCGATTTGGAAGGTATTTTATTGGACTGTTCTTGCGCATACTCTGGATCTTGCAAATAACAGGGAGGAATTTTAGACAAATGGGTGGCTTACACTGGTCAGTCCTGACACAGAGCCCTATTACCTGACCTACTTCACTGTATGTCCCTCCTAACAGAGCACAGGTGCATCCAAGTTAAATCTATTACAAATGTGTAAGATGCCATATTGCAAAAAGGCAAAAAGCTAGGCCAGAATATGAAAAAAAATATTTAAAACAGGAATGCTTTTACTTTTGCTAAGGTCAGACACTTCTGCAAACTCCTTTCCTGGTTGATTCAGTTTCATCTTTTCGAACACTTTTTCCTCTTATTTTATAGCTTAAAAAAATCGAGCAGTATGCCAAGCTGGGCACAATATAAGAACTAGTCTTAGCACTTGCGTTTAAAGGACATTTGTTGATAAAATATCTATTTAAATGTGACTGCAACACTATTTTAGAGAACTTTTAACAGCTCTTCAACAAACATTGACAAAGCCAAGAGATCTGACTTGCAATTTCAGTTATAAGTATTTCTTACTACCTTTGCCAGGGCTTGGTAGAAATGTATTTGATATGTCAAATTAACAACGGATACACGCGTTGCAATCACACTGCATTTTGATTGCTAGTACAAAAAAAAATACATGAATAAAGATGTGGTGTTTTGGAGGCTATGCTCTACTACCCACTGTCCCTCCGTCCATCATCCCCTTTGGTTTGGCTTTGTTCGCCCTAAGTTGGCAGGGTATGCCCAGACATGGGTCCCTTGCTTACTTTGTCACTGGATTCAAGCTACCCTGGCTAATGACGGCTGATTAGCCAGAAACCGGTCCAAGGATGCTTGTTTCCGGTCCAGGGAAGACATGGCTTGGCAGTTCGGGCTGGACTGTTCCCATGAGGCACAGAGTCAGACTGATTTGCATTTGGCCATGTCTGAACTGGGGTGGTGGAGTGAGCTAAAGAATGATGATGGATTAAACCCAGATCAGTTGACTGTGGGTGAGTGCTTGCAATGTTCAACACTCCGTCCATCATCCCCGTTGGTTTTGCTTTGTTCGCCCTAAGTTGGCAGGGTATGCCCAGATGTGGGTCCCTTGCTCACTTTGCCACTGGATTCAAGCTAGCCTGGCTGATGACGGCTGATTAGCCAGAAACCGGTCCCAGGATGCTTGTTTCCGGTCCAGGGAAGACATGGCTTGGCAGTTCGGGCTGGGCTTTTCCCATGAGGCACAGGGTCAGATTGATTTGCATATGGCCATGTCTGAACTGGGGTGGCGGAGTGAGCTCAAGAATGATGATGGATTAAACCCAGATCAGTTGACTGGGGGGGGCGGGTTCTTGTAATGTTCAACACGCCGTCCATCATTCCCTTTGGTTTCGCTTTGTTCGCCCTAAGTTGACAGGGTATGCCCAGACGTGGGTCCCTTACTCACTTTGCCACTGGATTCAAGCTAGCCTGGCTGATGACGGCTGATTAGCCAGAAACCGGTCCCAGGATGCTTGTTTCCAGTCCAGGGAAGACATGGCTTGGCAGTTCGGGCTGGACTTTTCCCATGAGGCACAGAGTCAGATTGATTTGCATATGGCCATGTCTGAACTGGGGTGGCGGAGTGAGCTAAAGAATGATGATGGATTAAACCCAGATCAGTTGACTGGAGGCGAGTGCTTGCAATGTTCAACACTCTGTCCATCAACCCCTTTGGTTTTGCTTTGTTCGCCCTAAGTTGGCAGGGTATGTCCAGATGTGGGTCCCTTGCTCACTTTGCCACTGGATTCAAGCTAGCCTGGCTGATGACGGCTGATTAGCCAGAAACCGGCCCCAGGATGCTTGTTTCCAGTCCAGGGAAGACATGGCTTGGCAGTTCGGGCTGGACTTTTCCCATGAGGCACAGAGTCAGATTGATTTGCATATGGACATGTCTGAACTGGGGTGGCGGAGTGAGCTAAAGAATGATGATGGATTAAACCCAGATCAGTTGACTGGGGGTGAGTGCTTGCAATGTTCAACACTCCTCCATTATCCCCTTTGGTTTTGCTACTGCCCACCAGAGCTCAATCATTACAACACACTCATGGACTCACTAAGCAACTACCCAGCCCAACTCACTCGCTATCTTGTTACATTGACCCACACTCGTGCAGTCACTGTCACACCATGCACGGGCACACGCCAAGATCCCGTAGACACTCACTTAAGGGAACACACTCATGCACTCATCACACACCAAGAGCCCGAAGACCCTCACTTACAGGAACACACTCATGCACTTGTTTACTCTTCTACCAAGCACCAGCTCACAGAAGTTCTAAGAATAGCGACTAGTGTGTGAGCCTGGGAGAAATGTACAGGTGTGGGAGACACTCGACAATGCATGAACATAAGAGGTTGTGGGTAGCGCATGAAACAACACGTGATTGCTTATATTTGCCATTAAACTCAAAAAAGATACAGTTGTATTGAGATATGTTTGCAATGTGTCGTTTTTAGGAATTAGGGCTAAAGAAAGGAAACATTGTGAATAACTGCACTGGGGCGACTGAACTAAAAATAAGTATTAGCCAGTGTGATTAATGAAAAAAAGATGTCTAGCTATGTAGGTAGTGTAGGAAGCGTGGGTGGTTTTACTGCTACAATTTATAGTTCTCTATATTTCTTATCAAGATTACCCCTACCTCACATCTTATTATTTCTTAATGTTACTTTCTTGCCAGAGATGTGGGCATAGATTGACGTTCTTCGGAGATAGAGATAATGTGTGAGCGTAAAACAAGTTTCCATTGGTTAATGGTCCTGTTATTAGCAGGAGGCTTATCAGCCAAGAGTGAATACTTTACTGCAAAGTAATGTCCATTCAGAAACCAATTACTCCGACATATTTAATGCAGTCTAAACTCACTCCGTCAAATCTGGTATTTATTCACTGCCCCGTCATTTATGACTGCCGTCACTCACAACTGCAGTGCAGGGGCATGTGCATGCGTGATGAGGTGGTGAAGCAGATTGTGTCAGAGTTGTTGATAAATTAGGAGTAACAAATGCATCAATCAAAGATTGGGGGTTTTGTCCTTGCTTGGATTAGGACCTGCTGCAACCTTGCCAAACCATTAAACTTGAGTATGGATCTACATGAATATGATGTCCTCTTCCCTGGTGTAAATTTCAGTTGACAGGCCCCAAGTGGTTTCTAATGAGTTAATTTGGTAACATATGAGAATTTAGACACATAATGGACCTCTGTAACCAAACAATTAATTGCATCATGGAACTGGTAATTATGGCTTGAGAGTCCAAATGGTATTTTTCAACAGCAGAACCCCCCTCTTGTTAGTTTGTCTTGTCACATACACTCTAGTGTCCAAAGTGGGTGGATGACTTGGAGAGGTGGTGACTGGATTGGTTAGTCAATGGGGGATGGAAAGCGGATGAGTTGACAGCTGGGTAAATGAGCGGATTGCATGGTGGATATCTGAGTGAGGATGTGATAGATGTAGATGACTGAGCCAGTTAGTGAGTGGAGTCCATATTGGATGAAGGAGTAAATGGATGTAGTGAGTGGACACATGAGTGGGTGGTGGCAGGATGACTGGATGGATGTGTAGCTGTTTTGGCAGACTGATGGGTGAGTGGGTGGGTAATCGGTGTACGAATATGCGGGTTAAAGCGTGGGTATTTTGATCCATGAGTAAATGTGTGTCTGAGTGGACACATAAGCATGTGAGTAAGTATATAAACAGGTGAAATGATGGATCTGTGGGTGAGTAAATGAATGTGAGGAGGCAGGAACAAAGTGGTTCGAAGTAGGTGTAGTCCGGAAGGATGGCCGAATGGATAGGACCGTGATTCATTGATTGAATTGATGCACTGTAGGCACCCCCCCTGTAAAGCGCCATGTGCTGAGAACCCAAACTGTATGATTCATAAAGCATTGTTAAGCGCTCCGTGACTGTCTCTAATTTATATTTCCTGAGTTAAAATAAATAAAAACTTAGACATAACGCATGCTTTTAACGTGGCATGTTAGCAGGATTTGTGTGCCTTTCGCTCCTCGTTCAACAAATAAAAGCATTTGGCAGAATAAAGAACTCGGTGAAACATAAAGATGTGGGTATTTTTCTGTAGATGACAGCAATATGCAGAAAGGGCCTGGTGGCTGTCTGCAAATATGAGGCCATCAGGGGGATGCACAGTTGCGAAGCAGTCAGGTGACAGGTGTTTGTTAAGCGCGACTACTCACCCGTAAGGGTCTCAAGGCACTGTGTGGTGTGGGGGGGGTTCGCAGGTTCCAGTCCATCAAGGAGGGGGTCTGTCGAAGAGCCAGGTTTTGAGGTTTCTTGAAGATGGGGAGCAATGTTTGTGTCTGAGGTGGAGCGGAAGGTCGTTCCAGGCTCTGGCCGCGTGGAAGGAGAAGGAGCGTCCTCCCGATCTGGTCTTTCTGGTGCGGGGGGACCATGGCGTAGGAGAGGTGGGCTGATCGTAGGGTCCTTTGGGGTGGGTGGAATTTGAGTCGGCTATTCATGAATCTGTGCCCACCACCCACAGTCTCTTTAGAGTGTTTCCTCCACCTTTCCCTTGGAGAGGAGCTCATATGGCGAAACACATAGATTTTACCTATTTTTTCGTCAGTCCAACCTGACCTGCCATGAAGGCGCGTAAGATTTGTAGCCGTGGCTGGCAGAACACCTTCAAATAGATCCACTAAATACTGATGGGTTGTGTTTGAGAAGCAGAACCACCGCTGCGCCTTGTGTTGGTGGAAAGGTAGTCAGTGTGGAGACGCCCAGATGTTTTTGACTCTCCGGATGTGTGGAGATTCACGGAACAAAACCACAGCACATTCCACAATCGTACTAAAAAGTGTTTTAGCGCGGTATGATTAAGTGCGGGTTCAACATCCTCTCGAGTAATCAGCTTAACACAGTAGCTCAGCACTACAGGTAACCTCTTTTTGCCCAGAGAACGTCTCACTCCACTTAAATTCATCACTTGATGCATTTTTATAACTGACACTAGAATGCCCTCCTAGATACCCAAGTTCAAATACACAACTGGCAGGTTCTAAAGAAACACCTGACCCGCATGAAAAAAATGCTTCTTCACAATAGTTTACTGTTTCAGAAAACGGAGACGTGGACTATACGCTGATGGAGAAATCACTACAATGAGATTTGTGGAAAAAGATGAAGAACATGACTTGGAGAAGGGGAAAAACTTACAGTGGCTGTTCAGAATTCTTGTTTTTAGTAAACATGCAAGTGCTTCCCTAAGTCAGAAAATGGCTCATTGCTTAGTGACTATAATGTGTTTAAAATGGCTCGCTCGTTTTAACGTCCTCTTTTCACCCTTCAAACTAGAGGTCAAAGTGTTCTGCCAATTGGCCCACTACATGCTTCCACAGCATCGCCATCTCATATTGGGAAGGGGGCCTAGAGCCACTGGAAGCTCGAGCCAGAGGCCTGACTCTGGCCCAGCTTGTGGTCCTCCTGGAACCTCGAGCCTAAAATGGGTGGAGCTTTCGAGGGAAGAGATGTGACTTGGTGGCTGCAGAATTGACCATCATGGAAACCTGGGTTATTAAATACTGGCTTCGGATCACATCCTGCAAATCCAGTAAATCTGTAAGTGCCAACCAAAAATGTGTAACATGGGCAATGTTTGCTGTGAAGTACTCCTCCTTATGCAAAGTTTGCTCTATGTAAAGCTGCCCAAAATAAAACGTGTCTGTCACTCACGCTGTAGTCTAATCCTCAAAAAATTAAGAAAAAGCATTAACCATTGATGTCAGAAAGACGTATACCTTATATTCTAATATGTGGAGAGGGGTCGAAAAGTAAGCCCCCTGAGACCTGGGTCTCCCTGGGTATGGTTGTTTTTAACCATTTCTTTTCACTTAACCATTGTTTTTTTTTATGGTGGTGTTCAAATATATCAGCACTCAGATTTGGGGACATGCATTCCTCCTGTACCGAGGTTAATATGACTGCATTCTGAGTCTGCAAAAAGTTCTCCTCTCAGATTTTGCCCGCAGGGGCAATCCGAAACTTGTCACTAAACTGTCCTTATACTATAGCTATCTAATGCATGGAATATGGTCCTGTGAAGAAGGATTGAGCGCAATATGGTTCCTTTAAAATGTTTGTAACCTTTGCATAAAATTTAATAAACAGATTTTGACAAAGAAAGAAGTATACCTTGTGAGAAATTGGATATTAGTTGAGATGGGTGGTAGTCCACCACAAATAATAATGGCACTATTCTTGTGAGATCCAGGAAAAGTTTCACTAATTTAACCTGAGTTCAACCCCTAGTAGTTTCGTGACTCGCGCTTTAAATGAGACGCGGACACGAGCTGGAATTGGCACGTCTTTATTCTATTCTCGATTACAGTGCTCTGGCGCCCCTGCGCCTCGCCCCTCCCTTCCGCTTCCTGCCATGCCTGACTCAGAAGTTGCGGACAGAGTCAGGCATGGTGACACGACATCTCCCCCTTTTTTTGATTTGTCATTTACCCTATATTGTTCAATTAGTCGAACTGGTCTCCAGATGACTCTCTGTGGTCGGCGAGAGGGACGCCTCTCTCTCACTTCGTTTGTGTTAGTCACACAAGAATGTTCTTCTTGATTGTCTGCTTCTGTGCTCGACATGTCCGTGTCCCAGCCAGCTTCCTCTTCTCGAGCATATATTGCTGGATTGCACTTCTTGAAGTGAAACACATTTCTCGTGGTCCTCTTGGTTCCAGAGGCAGCTGTGATCATAGTCCACCTTTTTCTGCATTACTTGGAGCGGGTGGGCATGATAGCGACTGTCAGCTTTAGTTTTCCGCTCTTGTCTCACCATTACCCAGTCTCCTTCTCAGATGTCGGACACCATGGCACGTCGACGGTTATCAGCATATTCCTTCATTTTTGCTATCTCGGTCTTGTCGAGATTCACGAGTATCTTGTAGTCCGAGGTCAGGAGTTTGGACTGCGTAACGGTGTCCGAGGTCGGTATCCTGGTGCGCGTGGTCCTTCCGAGCATTAGGGTTGCAGGACATAAGTTAGTAGTGCGGTGTGCTCCTATAGGCTCGCAATACTTTGTTAAGTGCTGGTTGGATGTCACGTTGGGTCAGTTCAGCTTGTTGTATTGTTTCCTTTAGGGTGGCCATGAAACGCTCAACCATCCCATTGGCTTGGGGCCACAATGGAGTGATTTTCCGGTGTTCAATTCAAGTGGTTGGCGAATTCTGTGAATTCATGCCCGTTGAAGGATGGCCCGTTATCTGTCTTCATCACCTTGGGGATTCCCAATGCTTCATCGGTAATAGGTATGACAGCAGATGCTTTGGTGGATGAAATCTGATGTGCAATAGGAAATCGGGGGTATTAATCCATGATGACAATGATATACTTGCCGGATTTCAGTGGGCCAAATTAGTTGACAGCTACTTGCTGCTATACGCTGTCTGGAAGATCAGACATCTGCAGAGGGGCGTGTGGTTCTTCTCGCCCTACTAGTTGACATTGTGGGCAATCTTGAAGTGTGGCTTCTACCATCTGGTCAAGGGGTGGGAACCATACTCTCTCTAGCAGTGCTTTGTTCACGGCCACTACACCTCTGTGACCTTCGTGCGCTAGGTTGACAGTCCCTTGTCTTAATTGGTGAGGGATAACGATCCCTCTGTCTCTTAACAGTAACCCGTCTGCACTGATCGTGAGATCATCCTTGACGTGTCTGAACACTGATTGTGACACCCACCTAAGTAGCCCATTAAACATGTCTAATGCCTATCATTGCAGAGCCTGTGTGTGCAGTTTACACTGCCATTTCGACCTGGCAAAATAAACCTTTTGGGCCAAGCCCAAACCTTCCTTTTTAGGTCGAGCCTGGGCAGTGCATGTGCTGCTCTGTGAGGCATGCTGTATTCAAGTATGGGCTTGAAGCTCCGCCCACTCTCCACCCATATTATTCATTGGCTTGGGTCCTTGTCCTTTGTAAATGCTGGCTTCTGATTCGTTAATAGGCTTGTCAGTCTTGCCTTAGTACCGCCTTGTCTTCATTTGTAACCTCCCATGAGGACTGGCCCTTTTACTTCTGTTGTTACATGGGATGCTTTATTTAGTCTGTAAGCACTATTTTCTTTAATGAGTTTCTCATGCTGTGACTGCTTTCCTGCAACATTCAGCGTGGCAGGCTCGCTTTTACTTTCCAAGCAGCCGGGACAATGGCGTCTGCTTCTTTGCAATGTAAACAATCTCATATTGACAAGAGATTGAGCTATTGGCATTTAAAATGACAATACCTTTTATTTATGTGTTAATTTTCAAAACAGATAAATAAAAGGCATTGTCATTTACAATGCCATTAGCTTAAACTCTCTCAAATGCAAGACCTATTGCATTACAAATGGTTGTTAATATATAGACGTCATCTCTAGGGAAGACCCTGGACAGCCAAGAGGGTAGGGTGCAATGTATTTAAAAAACAGGACATGTACGTTTACGGTTGACATTTCCTCGTAGTTAAAAACTCTTACATTTGTTTTTCACTACTGCAAGTTACCTTATTACAGTCTTTAAGACTAACTGCCAAATGGGAAGAGATGACTGGTTCATGTTTGGTGTCTCTGGAATAACAATTTAAAATCCTAACTTAAGGTAAAGCCGGATTTTAAATTACAATTTTTAAAATACCCTTTTAGAGAGTTTCAAGAAAAAAGAGAATTTATCCTCCTTGGCGAAGCACCGCTCAATTACCTATGGCACATCGAGCTATGGACGCTCGCAGCCCCGTCCCGGCTGCCTACACCTTCTGCAGATTAACAGTGGCTTTAATGCACCCCCACCCAGCTCCATTACTGTTATAGAAATCCCAGCCCGTGCTCACCTTGTGATTGCGCCTTCTTCCTCTGGAGCACCGTCGCCCGCTCCGACCCATCCCACGGCGTGTTATCAGGCCACCTACTGATGAGGCCGGGGCCAATTTTTCGCTTCATGGCTGTGTCGCTTCCAATCCCTCATAGACCTGGGGCATGGCTTGCTGGCGCCACACACCGCCGTTCTGGCTTCAGGTGCTAGCGCAGTCCAGCCTCTATTCGCCGTCTGCTCGCCCATGTCCCTGCGTCTTCTCCAGCGCGTCGATTTCTTCCTTGTTCATTCCCCTCCCCCCGGCGCGAGAACCCGCGCCTCCGGTGCTCTGTGGTGGGGAAAAGTGTGGGCATACTGCGGCGACGCTGGAGCTTCCGGGAGCCCTTTTCGATGTCGGCTTTCGAGATCCGTTGCTTGGTCTCCGGGATCCAAGGCCAAAGCGGCTGTTCCGCCGCCCGGTCTCTTGCGGTCGTCCTTTGTGGCGGGGGTGGAGGCTGCTTCCACACGCTGCTCCTGCCGATGTGGCCTCAGGTAAGGACATGCGTCCTCCATCCGGCGGGAGTGGAGGCTCAATTCCCAACGCTGCTCCCGCCGATGTAGACTCAGATCCGGCCGCCCTTCCTCCGTCCGGCAGGAGTGGATCTCAATCCGCGCTGCTTCCGTTGTTTAGTTATTTTCTTCTTCTTTTGCAAGGAGGAGAAAAAAGAGAATCTGGCCAGCTTAATTTATAATGTCCTGCTGTTTATTCAAGCAGGCATTAGAATATATATATATATATATATATATATATATATATATTTTTTTTTTTATTTTTTTTTTCTTGGTCCTGGCTCAATTGGTTTGCCAATATTTTACACTTATAAACACAATTTCATAATTTTCATGCATGCCTGAAAATGAGGCGATACACAATACATTTTCAAAGAATCATAAACAAATAAACAAGCAATAATAAATTGGACATTCAGAATAGTGCAAATAAAGTCACACATAATGTACTGTGTAATGACGCATCTGAAGAATGAAATAAAGCCAACCTTTTACATTTATATAAATGGTGCCTTCAAATGTGACTTTTAATTGAATAGGTTGTGTAACTTGATAATGTTAGATCGTGTGGTGCAGCTATGGACCTCTCTGCTATTCTTTAATTTCTGTACAACAAAGTTCAAAAGAATGTTACAAAATTACTCTAGTCCCAAGGAACAATTGAATAGGAGCCTGAGCCAGGAAAGGCAAAGCCGAACCCAATGGAGGCCCGGGCCAAACGCCGCACGGAGGCGGGAAGCCTCCATCCCCCCATCACCCCCACACCCGTGGCACCAACCCGGGAAAAAAGGGGCGCACGCCACGGAGGGGATTAAGAAGGGGTCAAGCAGCCCCCTCGAGCATTCAATCCCCTCCGACGGCAAGAGAAGATGGAAGGCTCACGCAGCGTCCTTGGGATGCCTCATGGCAGGGACACGCAGGGAACAAACAGTGGCCAGTAGCCACGGAGAGAGTAGATGGAAGGCTCCCGCAGGGCCCTTGGGATGCCTCATGGCAGGGGTACCAAAGGAGCGAGAGGTAAAACTCAGCCGCAGGCTGGATAGAGGAGGGGCTCAAATGGGGTCCTTGGGATGCCACACGGCAGGGATCCCGGAGAGCAGGGAGGTGCCAAGGTGGCACAGAAGGCAAGCGGGACGGCACTTGTGGCCGGGCAAACACCCAACAAGTCGGTAGGAAGTTGAAGCCTAACCCCTGGGCAACAGTGACCGTGGTATTGGGGCCCTCTCTGCAAAAGGTGATCTGTCTGAAAGCAGATATCAACCAAAAATGGACTGAATGAGCCACGATGGCTAATCGTTAAGCGAGGCAACAAAATGTTATGTATAACCATGAGAAACAAAAGTATAAAATGTTTAAGTGTTTAATAAACAGCAACCTTTTTTGGCACCAAGAAAGTTATCCACGATGTGTTCAAAGGTCAAAAGGGCGCAGTTGGAAAAGGACTAAGGGAGGGGAAGGCAACTCGCCGCCTGGGAGGGGTTGGGGTTTTATTCAATCGTACTGTGATGTGACTGACCTTTAGCACACGCATTTATTATATTGTACTGTATTCTAATTGCATTTATATACCGCTTACTGCCTCTGGTGAGGCCTTGAAGCCTTTTCGATGAGTGGCATGCTAACCCAGTCCCACAAGACAAATGTGGACATGTATTCCTCTCCGTACTAAACTGGCGTGACGTTTCTTTCATGTAAGGCACTCAGTCACCTATTTTGAGCCTACTGGTGAAAATACTATAAATATAAAATAGAAATGTATGGAAATCTTGGACTCATACTTTCACAAACTCACTGACTTTAAACTACATTCCTCTCTATACTTTCTGTAAATGAAAAATGTTCTCGTTGTTTTATGTTGATACAGTGCTCCAATGCTCCTTGCATGGGCTGTTAGAAAAATAAAATATGAAACCGGTTATGTGTCTGGCTCCAGAGAGAAAAGAAATAGATGCCCCTGGACTAACTACTTTGAAGCTGGAGACAGGCGGCTAACCGATCGATGTGTACACCCATGAAGCGTCTAGCCGGCCCCAGGGCGAGGATGTAGCACACAGCAGCAGGCCTGTCGTCCAGTGGGTGGGCTCACAGCAAAATATAGCAGTTTGTGCGATGAAGGGAGGCAGAACAGCAGCAGGTGACGGGGCAGTGAGGCATGGCGCCAACTGTAATGTTCAGAATGGGTTTCACACGCATAGGAGAGGACGAATAGGACTATGAAAAGTGACATATTCTGTTCCTTTCGCCCCAAATCTACCCGAAAGAGCAAGATTTAACTGCGAATGTGTAGTGCACATCTCATTCGCATGCACCACAACTTCTCCGTTGTAAAGAGAAACCTTCAGAAAGTGTCTGATAAGCAAACCAGAAACAAAGAGGCGGAACCGGAAGTGGAGTAAACGGCGTCACGCCTCGCGGCCTCAAATGACAGTTTCTTGTGGTGGTGGTGCAGCTCAAATAGTCTGAAACAGTCGTATTAAATCAGTGGCTCTATGACTCATTTCATCTCGGCTGCGGCTGAGACTTGCCGGCTCCTCTGAGAGCAGCTCTCCCGCCCAGGCTCGGCTTCAGTGATTGTCAGCTTCGTGCCCGTCTTCTGCATCCGGTAGAGCAGTGGCGTGCAGACCGTTTCCTTTCCTTCTTCAGACGAGACCTCTTCGCTGCTCATAAAAACCTAAAAGATTTCAGAGGCACCCTGTGGATTGTGGTTACCGTTAACAACGTTAACAAGGACTGGTAGCCTGGCCATTATTACCCTTGGAGTCACAATGTTTGCCCTTCCCCCACCAGGTGGTTGTTGGAGGGTCACTGTGAGCATCGGAAGTCACAACAAGCATTTGCAATGCAATAGGTCTCGCATTTGCGAGAGCTTGTGCTATTGGCATTGTAAATGACAATGCCTTTTATTTATGTGTTTATAAAACCTGCAAGTGGTGCATAAACATGCCCTATGTATTTGTAATTGTTGCTCACAAGAAGGAAGGCTGGCAGTGACTGCGCCTCTTTTACTGCCAGCCTTGCTTCTCGTAAGAAAGGACTATGAAATGAAAGAATAAATAAATAAATTAGTACTATCAGCACAAAGTGCATGTTTACGCACAGCTTGCAGGATTTCAAAACACAAATAAAAGGCATTGGGCCATATGTAGGTAAAACGAGTTTTGCGATTCTCATATTGCGATTTTTAGGGAATCCCAATTAGAGAATCGCAAAATGCAATGTAGGTAGGATTAGCAAAATACTTTGTGAATCCCACATATTCCTAATTTGCGAATCGCAAATTGAGATTCGCAAATAAGGAATACCTTGCCATTCATTCCTATGGGCTAGAATGCCCATAGGAATGAATGGGAAGACATTCTCAATTTGCGATTCTCAATTAGAGAATCGCAAATTGAAAATGCAATTTCAAGGTTGCAAGGGTGACAATAGGACACCCTTTTGTACCCCTGAAATGAACATGTGTGCACATATGGCGCACATACATGCGCTAAGGGCATGTATGTGCGCCACATGGCACTTTGAAAAATGCAAAAAAGTGCATTTTTCAAAGTATTCGCAAATTACCACCAAACTGAAGTTGGTGGTAATTTGCGATTCCTTAAGTCAAAATCGCGCAACTTGGGTGCTTCCTACATTGCATTTAAGGAATCGCAATTTGGGATTCCTTAAATGCATTTGCAAAATAAGGAATCGCAAATTTTGCGATTCCTTATTTTGCATGTGGGTTGTTGTTTGCTACATAGCACACTTCCCAAATTGCGATCGCAAACGCTGAAATTCTGCGAATTTCAGCATTTGCGATCGCAATTTGCCTTCCTACATATGGCCCATTGTCATTTAAAATGCAATAGCTCACACTCTCGCAAATGCAAGACGTATTGCATTGTAAATGCTTATATTACTGAGGATGGACTGTGAGAATAACGGAATGACATTGAAGAGACAATCAGCCGCTGCTAAAAGGGGTCACCTGCTGAGAGCAAGGAGACGGCTGAAATACATAAAAGTGCTTCAGTATTTGACCACATCAATGGAGAGCTGATGAAGTGCCAGGAGTTTGCACGGGCAGACAGACTTCCAAAGAGAGAGATGTGCACAACGCTGGATCCTCTGGAGAGTCCACGCATTTGTACCTTGGTCACCGATGGCAGCTCGGTGTAGACTGAGTATGTGCTCTCTCATTGCATAATGTAACTAGCCAGGTTGCCGTGTGCAGTATCATATGTGGCCAAAAGACCTCATTTGGCCATATATGGTACTGCAGATGGCAACATGACTAGGTACAAAAACATTGACGTTTAGAATGCAGTTATGATGCTAATAACTCCAACAAATGTGAGGCCTATTACATTTGTTAAAGAACTGCAACACACACAGAAACACATTTTCAGAACAGTAATGTAGGTGTAGTCGACTGAGACCTAGCAATGCACACGTTATCAGGAAGCGGGCGTCACTTTAGCTGTCCTAAACATATGCGGGATTCTGACCACACAACATTGTAATACAGTACATGCATTGAGTTGTTATTCCTGTTACACCAAAATTAGTATTTTGGCTACAAGGTCACTGAAGTATACCTCCAACAGACTCGGCAGCAGTGTTTCCAGTGAGCAGCGAGAACTCTGCTGTCCAGCCTCATTCTGTATTAAGAATGTTCAAGGAAGGCAGCCCAATACTTGTTCACACGTTGCTATTCTGTGATCCTGTAGCCATTCAGTTGGGGTGAGGAGGACTGCCGTGCACCTGTGGTGTAAAGTGCATATTAACTAAAGCAAACTAACTCTCCAGCATTCTAAGTGATGATTAAGTGAACTTTAAAAATGCAATTCCCCTCCCCGGTACTTTTGTGAGCAGTCCTACAAAATGAGGAGAGCATCACACGGTTCCGGAGTAGCGTGCTATGTGCCGAAAATCACTTTAACGCATCGTTAGGGGTAGTAGGTATGAAAGAGGAGGCCGGCTTTTTTAGATTTTGCCATTTCTAATGTCAATGTAAACGCTTAGCTACTAAAATGCAGTTTAAAATGTAAAACTATGTGCATTCAAATACAAAGTGACATGAAATAAAAATACCCAAGTGGGCTACCATCACAAATACCACAATTGCTACCTTGCATGCTTTACGATTATCACCCACCTGATTCGGAAGAAGGGGGTGTTGAGGGAAAGAAAGAGAGTAGGAACACAGCCCCGGTCAGAGGTAACGCCACGTGGGAAGGGGGGCATGAATTTTAAACAGACAAGCAAGAAGAGTTAACCCTTATTGAACTACAGGCAGAATTGCTCTGGGAGGGCGGTTGGAGATTACAAACTAGCAATTCAAAGGATAATTGTTTACGGGGTGACGGGAACGAAGGAAGTTGTGCGAGCAGGCCTGAAAAAAAAAAAGAAAGACGAGGCCACTATTGCTGATAATTAAGCAGCGTGCTGTGGTGCTTAATAAACAAGGATAGGAAGTAGGCATGGCAGCCCGAACAGAGTGTAAAAGGGGAGTGCTTCGCTCCGCGGCCCCGCCCCTCGGGAGCCAGCAGTACCCCCGACTTCATCACATACAGACTGCTGGCACGCAAGGGTTGTTTGAACTGGCAGCCCGTCCCAGAGCCCTGCCAGGGCCTGAAACGAGCTGCAGGGTAATTGCCTTTGGAACAAAAGGGCTCCTCTACCAGAGCCAAGATTAATCCCGCGATGCTCACAAGATACCGGACTGGAGTTACTCATTCAGGAAGCAGCTAACAAGCTGGCGAGGAGATGGGGGCACGCAGGGGGTGTCTGCAAGGAGCTGGGGTGGTGGGGACACAGTGATGGCAAAGAAAGGGGGGGGACCGGCGCGGTGGCTTAGGGAGGTGGGGGGGGGAGGGGGGGCTGGCGGCAGCCAAGTAACTGAAAGCAGCAGCGTTCATGAGGAGGTGGACGGTAAAAAGTCACGAGTTGTGGGAAAACGATGAAGGGCGGGGGTGGGAAAGGAGGACACAGTGAAAGAAAACGATGTGGTGCCACACCAGGGAGTCGGCTCAACATTCGATTGCACATTAGATGTCAGAACGGCAGCAGCTGTGGCAGTGCGAAAGTGATCGCGGTAAACATCAAAGCGGCCGCGAAAGTGAAAGTAATCAACAAGCCGAGCTGACAAGAAGGGCTGGGCGAGAAGGGAGGGGGGAATGCCAGCAACAGAGGAGCCCACGAAAGTGAAAGTGATCGTGATTACGATCGCTACGGAGGAAAGACACATGGCGCTGCGCGCGTGCACGTTCACGTGCACTGTAGCTTTAGGCCACGGCAGCACTTTGAAAAGCCCAGTTATAAAATGTCTCTTCGAGCCTTTGGCTCGCGAGACCTAAAAATCGAAAGTGCCTCAGGGCTAAAACCAACAGCTAGAAGCCGCAGCAAAGGCCGGCTGCATTCCAAACGGCCTATCGCCTATGGTCCCTACAGGGTCAAAATAATATCCTGCATCTGACCCCAGTCCGCAGTAAGGAGCAGAACCAATTTGACCCACCAACCCACACTGGAAATTTAAAGGGGCATCGGGGCGAATGTCTCAAGCACCTCTCGCAAGGTTGCAAATATGACCAGATGATTTTTATGATACATCCACACATGCCTAAACCTCGCATGTCTAAACAACGCTATCTGTAGCACGACTGTGTCTTTACTATGCATGCCTTTACCATGCATGCCCTTACAACAAATGTCATTGCAGAGGCAGGATTGCTCAGGGATATGCATAGTAAATTGAACACCCCTGCGCCCTAACACCCGATACCCCAGCCCTGCAATCCACCCCGTGACAGCCCTTAAAACTACCCCAGCTCCTCACCCTGAGCCCTATCACTTGGTCCCTGCCTAAAAAAACAACACCGACCCCAGCCCCCTGCCGTGAGCCCTAAAACTGACCCCAGCGCTTAAAATAGCCCCTTCCCCTCTCCACCATGAGACCTAAAACCCTGCCCTCTGCCAATAAACTACCCGACCCCAGCCCCCTGCCCTTAGCCTTAAAACTGGCACCCCACCCCTGAAAACTGCCCTCCCCCGGCCTGAGCCCCAAAAGCTGGCTCCAGCCCTTAAAACTACCCCAACCACCCTTCCCTTAACCCTAAAACCCTGCCACCTGCCAAAACATTACCTTGACCCCCTCCTGTCCTGAGCCCTTAAACCGAACGCCACCCCTAGAGACTACTCACCCTAACTGGCTCCAGCTCCACTTACCAGGATTTGCCGCCGGCCGGTGTTCCCCTCTCCTCGTGCTTGCCGGAGGTGACGCACAAGCGCGTCATTTCCTGGCCCCTGTGGGATACTTTCCATAAGGAATAAGGGATGCATGGCAGGGGCAGGAGGGCCCCTTGCCCATTGTCACGCACGTCCGGTTATGAGCACTCCTGTGCGTCAGGATTTAGCAAACATAGGGTCTGTTCAAAGGTTAAGTATAATCCTTCTCGCCTTAATAGCCAAAGTAGGCAGGCGGGTGGGGGAGTGGTCACCGAGCATGGGGGCTGCTGTCCCATAGATGGGGCACGCAGGTGTTCAGGCACACACGGTGCTAAAAAGACGGCAGCTAGGTGAGATCAGCAAATAGATGGGGCAATGTGAGCCTTGGTGTATGCATTCGCCCCGCCCACAGCTGGCACGGGGCAGAGGCATGTGATGCAGTGGAACATTCCCGCAGGAGTGTGAATAGTTCTTGGCACAACTTCTCAGGCTTAACGGGCCTTTGGTTTCATCAGACACTATCTGACCCAGGCTAGCGTCAAGGGCTTTGGGACACAGATGGGGCCATCCATAACCAGTTGGGATGGTTCTCTGCATCTAGATTTGCAGGAAGCTCTAGACAGAAGAGGCTGCAGCTGTTCTGGTGGGGGGCCCTGGCGGCGACGGTGAGCCACCTCCAGGGCTGTGGCGGAGTTACAGGGCGATCTGGAAGCAGGCCGGTACAAAGGGTACCTCTGCGCGGCACCATAGGGGGTGCCTGAGCCAAAACCGAGGAGCCTCAGGGGAGGGTCCTGGAAGCCGTGTCGGAGCCCCACTAGTCCTGCGGGCGGTTGTGGGCCTGAACAACCGGGGGGTTTGCTATGCGATGCTCCGCCCCGAGAGGGGGGGCGTGAGTAGAAGTTACCAACGGCACGTGATCCTAGAAAAGAATCACCTGGATGGCAGCAAAGGCGGTGTTCGCTCCCGCGCTGCCCGGCTCATCAGGCGGGCAGGCGGCCCAGTTGGTTGCCTGCCCTTGGATCGCCCGTAAGATAACTCACCCATTACATATTGTAATATGTAATAAACCTGCAGCAAATTTTACCCAACTCAACAGTCTGTGTGTGTCTTATTTGGGTATGCATTTTGGGGGAGGGGGGACAGAGGGGTGCCCCTGGCGGTTCTATGCTGCCGACCGCGGCCCCTGCAGGGGGCCACTACAGCGGTCGGCGCCCTAGTGCCGTCGGGGCACCGGTCACCCCTCCCCACCCCCTCGCAAGGGGAGGGGGCGAGTACGCCGGCCGGTGTTCCCCTCTCCTCGTGCTTGCCGGAGGTGACGCACAAGCGCGTCACTTCCTGGCCCCTGTGGGGAAGAGGAGGCTATTTAGCCTTCCCCCACCCGCCCAGTACGCCGCATCCCTCCCTACCGCTTACCCGGCGTAGGGGTCGGGTGGGGGGGTTTCAGAGCGTTGTAATGTTTCTTTTTTCGTTGCAGGCGGAGTTACAGGGCGATCTGGAAGCAGGCCGGTACAAAGGGTACCTCTGCGCGGCACCATAGGGGGTGCCTGAGCCAAAACCGAGGAGCCTCAGGGGAGGGTCCCGGAAGCCGTGTCGGTGCCCCACTAGTCCTGCGGGCGGTTGTGGGCCTGAACAACCGGGGGTTTGCTATGCGACGCTCCGCCCCGAGAGGGGGGGCGTGAGTAGAAGTTACCAATGGCACGTGATCCTAGAAAAGAATCACCTGGATGGCAGCAAAGGCAGGGTTCGCTCCCGCGCTGCCCGGCTCATCAGGCGGGCAGGCGGCCCAGTTGGTTGCCTGCCCTTGGATCGCCCATAAGATAACCCACCCATTACATATTGTAATATGTAATAAACCTGCAGCAAATTTTACCCAACTCAACAGTCTGTGTGTGTGTTATTTGGGTAGGCATTTTGGGGGAGGGGCGACAGAGGGGTGCCCCTGGCGGTACTATGTCCCGGAGCTTCCGCTCCCGATCCTTCCTGTTCCTCTTCCCATCCATCCGCACCTCTAGACCACTGATTGCCTTTATTATACATATGCGTGGTTAAGGCAGATGCATGGTTAAGGCAGATGAGTGGTTTAGGTAAGCGTTGTTCCGCTTCCGTGGAGACGGCATGTGTGGCTCAGCCCGCGTTGTAAAGGCCATTTCACAACCAGGTGGGTGTTGTTCACTACTCGCGAGCCTTGGGATACCAAACAGCAGAATGTGGACCAAGGGGTGGCCACTGAAAGGACAAAGCACATGTGGCCCAAAATTGCAGTGACAGCCGGCCGAAGGACAGTTGTACTGGCATCAAGTTGAGCCAAAAATACCTCAGGTTAACGCCACCAAAGAAGCAAAATTGAGTAGAAACTGATTCAATGGCATCACTGCTTTAGCTAAGGCTCATTCAAACAGATGATTTGTGTAATGATTTGTTGTCTGACGATAACCCACATGCAAGTGTGGTAAAAGTGACAAACAATTATACAGCAGCCTTTCTAACTCTAGCTGAGCTTCTTCTCTAAGTCATTTATCAATGAAGAGGGGAGAGTGATTAGAGTGCATGGGTTAAGCTCGGGTGACCTGGCAAGAATGTGAAGTTTGGTGGCAATCTCACATGACAACAAGCTAATTTGAAACAGTTTACTTTCAGTGGAAAAAGTAGTGGTTTTCGAGAAATGAAAGGAGATATTCTGTGGCTGCTTCAATATCTAGCAGTTCAAACTTTGACGATTTTAAATCAATATATTACACATAATGACGGGCAGCTCTAAAAGACTTGATGAAGGCCTTCCTAATTTGGCATGCTGCCATGCTGCCATGCTGCCATGCAATGCTTTTGGGCTGAGCAGGACCCCCTGCTGGGTTGTGCCCTGTGTTCTACAGGTGGCAGTGTTTCAATTATGCTTCACATTATTGAAATAATTTGGGATGATCGGATGGAATACAGTGACCTTTTCAAGTGCAAAACTATCACGAGGCACAAGAGTTTTGGACTCTGATTTGAGAGTCTTAGATTAAGCTTATTTTTTTATACTATGAATATGAATGCAATGCGGGTGACTCAAAGTTTTACCATGGGGCCATTGAGACTGGCAATGAGTTATTACTGAACTTCAAGTTCAGTGTAAGCCATGGACATCTTTTGTATGGTTTCAACACAAATTTGGACCTACTTTTTGTTGAATTTAGAAGTCTGTGCACTTTACTTCCTGCTAACCAGGAGTAAAGTGCTTGTGTGTCCTCCTTTATATATATTGAAACTGGCTTGACCCTAGTTGGCAGATTTAACTTTCCTTTACGGTCATAATATATTGTGCAGAAACACATCTGTGGCATGGAAGATTGAATGCCACTTGTGGACTGCAGCATTGATTGTGCCATCCTCTACTGTAACAGCGAAAACATGGCTTTAGACCTACCCTGTGTAGCCTGAAAACAGCACCCTTACACCTGCTGGAAAGAACTGTAAAAAATACCCTGGTTGAAAGCTGGAAAACCCTGTGTAGGAAGCTGTTTCCGGTGACGCAGCTGCTCCGCTTTCATGCTGCACTGCTGACAGCTGCTCTGGCACCCGATGCGTAGAGGGCGTCCTGAGACCCCTACAGCGGTGTACAAAAGTTTCAGTGCCTGGGGAATGAGGAAAAGGGTGTAAACCCGACACCCTGACACAGGCGGCATTGGTTGAGGAAGGAGCATAAGGAACTCCTGCACCGGCAAATGCATGCAGCACTGCACCTGGCATCTCAACATTTCCCTCGTCCCCCAGAAAACAGAGTAGAATGAGGAGCACAAAGGAGGACAGAGGAAGACATCAAACTCACTAAGGAGCACATAAAGCAATCCTCTGAGTGAGGTTAGGGGCCTAGGTGGTGGCTTTGGCGGCTCTTCTAAGTGGTGGGCGCGGCTTGATACTGAGTACTGCCTCCTGGACTCTATGAAGTGTCACACAGTTCGGGAGTCTGCGGGGAGAACTTGCCCTCCTGCTTAGGTTCTAAAAGCAGCTAAGGTGGCAAAGGCCAGAAAAAAAACAAGTTGTGCAAGCTGAGTCTTTGAATATGGATGAACAGAGGAAAGAGCGCAGCCCAACCACTAACTTAAGTGCGTTAGATGGGGGCTCTCCGAATTTAGACTGCTGCACTGCCTTGTGAGCGTGAATGGGGCCTCTGTAAGGCATCAGTCAAGGGGCCTCACCGTAGTGATAGCTAAAAATCAGCTGCTGCTTCCTCTTAAATCCCCACCAGCACAGGTGGTGCCTTCTCTTGATGGGCAGGATCCCATGAAAACTTGGGATGTTGCTCCACGTGACAGCCAGGGAGCGATACCCAGTACCTCTCCTGGCATGAAACCTAGTGAGAAACCGACAAAACCTTATTGGGTTCGAAGGGATTTGCCAAGGTATCGCCCATGCCCAGGGAATCGGGGATAGGAACGCAAGATTTGGCTTTGTCGGCTCCATTCTTCAAACAATTTTTCAAGAGATACGGTGAGTGAAACATGCGCAGGAAAAGACCCACAGGGAAGTTTGACTCAGCACGAAACAATCAACAATAATATTTTGCAATTGAATCAGGGACTTGTGCAAGCAGAACAGCTCATAGCAGATGTGAAAGACGCTCAGAAAAGCTTTAAGTTAAACATCAAATGGAGATGCTAGAAGTTCATATGAAGCTGGATGAGGTTGAAAATCGAATCTGACGCTCAAATTTACATCTCACAGGTATCTCAGAGGGGCAGGAGACAGAGCAGGATCCTATCAAATGTATCTCTGATTTGGTTAAAAAATAAGTCCACCCAGGGTTTTCTCGCAATATGGAGCACTTTTCAATCATGAGGGCACATTGTGTTCCATTTCATTAGCCAGCCAATGCCAAGTTCCTGCGTACTTTTTTGGTCAACTTTGGAGACTTTCGCATTAAAGAATCAATTTTATCGGCTGCTAGTACGCAAAAGGGATTTCAGACTTCAGATGGGTTTTGACTTAACATCTTTTTGAACATGTCAGCAGTGGCAGTTTGGCGCGTTTAAGTTGATGCTGTAACTCTTCAAAATCTATTGCAGCAGCTGTAGCGTCATGACAAAAGATAACTGATTAATGTATATTTGTGGCTCTGTGTCTTAGCAAAATCATGTTTAGAAGTTTAGTTGCACTGTAGCCAGCATTATCTTACGGTCGCTACCTCAATAGCAATTATGCCTAGGATGAATGACTAATGCATATTGTTCGTTAGCAGAATTATGTTTTGTAGTTAAGCTACATTCTAGACAGCATTGTTTTGCATCTGTTATCTTTGCAGTAATAATGCTTTAAAAAGCTTGTGCAGTGCTACACCTTGATAAGTAAAACAGTGGCGGTTGTCACTAGATAATAGGTCTCAAGTGCCATATCAAGGCACAAATCCACATGGGTGGGTGGGGGGTGAGGCAGGCAATTCCCACCCCAGGGTAGGGCGAACAATCCATAGGGTCATGGGGGTTCCCGAGGGTGGGGCGGGGTGGGGAGCTCTTGCAAAGAAAAAATGAGCAGAAATATGATGAGCAAGAAAGAGGGTAGGCAGTAGGAGCAAATAGATCAGGCTGTGATGTGGGTGATAAACATTTTGACAAGTGTCTACAGGGCTTGGTAGTGGTATCTCTTGAACGTAGGAACGTAGTGGTGGCCGCCCCCTTACAGGGGGTGAATCATAACTTGCTCAATCAGGGGGATATGATTATTAATGCCTACTCAGATGCAGAAGGTCAGGATCTTTTCTTGTAATGCCAATGATATTATAAATTGTCGCAAATATGGGAATTTAATGAGGTGACACATCTTTTTCACCCAAATGGGAAACCCACTTCACATGTAATACCCCAAAGATCTTTATTCCCCATAAATAATCTATGGTCAAGGTATTGATTGGAGTGGGCGGGAGGTGCTTTGAGATTCTCAAGGTAGATGGCTATGGCTGAAAGTTGCGGTAAATGGGCTACGTTTAAACTTAGTCAATTATTATGGCCCTGTTGGTGATGATGTTGACTCCCTGGTCCAGATCAATAAAATAGCAATGGGGGCAGTCGGTATGCTGATCTGGGGGGGGGGGACTTAATTACTTTTAGGATCTGGCTTTGGATACATCTAATATAGCAGAGAAGCAGCTGAAATCAAAAACTAAACACATTATTGATATAGTAAAATATTTTTTAACCTCTAAGACAATAAGTAGGGTGCAGTCTGATACCTGGGCTAATGCCTTCTCTGACCACTTGGTGGTCTCTTTTGCGGTGGACCTAGGATCAGCCAGAAGAGATAGGCCGACGTGGCAGCTCAACAGATCCCTCTTGGCTAATTCAAAGTGGGTAACTGATATGAGAGGATTTATCTCTGAGTTTTCCTTATCAAAAGAAATACCACTTCTCTGTTCGCAGTATGGGAAGCCTTTAATGCCACAGTGGGAGAGAGGATTATCGCCTTCAAAGCAAATCAAGCCAGGGTACATGCACGGCAAATAGTAGGGCCCCAAGCTGCAGTAGATCTAGCTACAAGGGAAAGCGAGGGGCCTTATGATATAGCGCCTGGTGCTGTGCAGTTAGGTTTGGCAAAAATAATCTGAGCAATTTCTTTATGCTAGTGAAGATAAGCAATTCTAATGCTTTCCAGTAGCAGTTATATGAAGAAAACTCACACATAGGCAAGTTTTTAGCCTCGTCCACCCGAAATAAAATTGAAGAGGCTACAATTAAAATGGTGGAGAATCCCATCACTGGTGTAGTAACAACAGAAGAAGATGAAGTAGCTCAAGTATTTCTTCAACACCACAGGGATATTTATCAAACGAAGTATACAGTTTCAATGTCCAGTATAGAACAATACTACGCTTCTATCCAGCTCCCTCAATTGCCAAACTCTGTCTAGGGCAATGCTGGAGACAATTAAGCCTATTGAAATCTTAGAAGCCCTCCAAAGAATGCCCAGTGCAAAATCATGCGGAAATGCTGGATTCTCCTTGGAATTCTATAAAATATTTGCCTGAGAATTGGTGGCCCTTTTGGTAGAGCTTTTTAATTACATTAAAGAGGGTAGTTAAGTCCCCTCTTCTTTCAAAGAATCAACTATTATGAGTTTCCTTATGGTGATGAATGTCTGGGCAACCCGAATGATGCCTGCTGCGCAGTCATTAATCCATCAAGATCAGTATGGATTTGTTGTAGGTCATTTCATGTTAGTAAACACCCGGTATTTAACCTCTTCTGTGCCCATGACGAGATAGTCTCGTCATGGAGCACGGTCGCGCTGTGCCCATGACGAGACTATCGCGTCATGAAACCCGCCCACTAATGAAACGCCCGGCACAGGAGGGGGAAAGGGCGTGGGACAGAAGGGGTTAACACAGGCAATAGATTATTTTACAACCCACCAGATAAAAGTGGTAATAATGATGATTGCTGCTGGAAAAGCATTTGATCTCGTAATTGGGTTTCCTTATTTTATAGCCTGAAGAAAATCAGACTTCCCCTCACAATTCATCTCAATGCTGGTGAATTTATACCTGGGTGCACAGGCCAAAGTTATGATAAATGCTAAAATGGTTGGCACTGTTTCAATTAATAGAGGCACATGTCAAGGGTGCCTCCTTTCCCCAATTTTATTCACTCTTTTTTATCCAACCTTTGGCGGAAGAAGTATGCAAAGGTGATGCCAGGGCAGCAATAGAGAGGATGGCCAGGCTTAATCTATTTGCAGACGACATTATTCTCTATCTGCAACCAGGTGTGTTAAATAAGCAAGGGGCAATGCAGAGGATAGAGGGGTGTACAGGAATAGGGGGTTATAAGATCAACCAAAGCAAAACAGAGGTTCTAATTTTTAATATAGCTGCTTTAGATCTCCCATTCCTACTACAGCCCCAAGCAAGGTTTCAAACTCCTATAAAATATCTTGGAATTAATTTTACGAATAATTTGACTCATGTGTATCACTTGAATTATGAGGCAATGCTTAGCAAAATTAAAGGGCTTCTGGCAAGATCGTCTCTGCTTCCCTTGACCTTATTTGGGCTAGTTACCATGATTAAAATGACGGTTCTACCATTATTAATATTTATTTTTTCCAATATACCAATTCAAATCCCCAATAGATTTTTTCAGGAGCTAGAATCATCAATAAGGAGTTTTATCTAGAAGAAAAAAGCATCTAGAGTGAAATTGAGTGTTTTGCAACATGAGAAAACAGAGGGTTAGTTAACACTCGCTCACATGCAGAGCTATTACCAAGCAGCCTTAATGGACATGTTGGCGAGGGTTTTGGGTGGGTAAAGGGTGCTTGATGTTTTTTCTTTTAACCAGAATGGAGCGGGAATCTGAAATAAGCCAACCAGCTTTCATTAAAACAGTGAAACTACCCAAAAAGACAAGATATAAGCTTCTTCAGGGGTTCAGAGAACGGTTGTGCGTTCTTAGTAAATTTTATCTGGACAGTTTTAACAGTTTAATTTTGCAGCTCCAGGAGAGCAGGTTTTTGGGGTTTTTGATATTCGATGAGATCAAGTTTTGGAATCTGATATGGATATTTTATTTTACAGGGTAAATCTCTTGGAAGGAGCTTCTCTCCAGAAGCAAGATACGGTGTTACTGGTTCTTTTTGAGTTTTGGACAGATAGTCCACTTCTTGGCAGCGAATATTTTGGGGGACAGTCAAGGTGTGCACCCTATAAGCTCTGCACTTTGTAAAAGCAAATCGAGGGAATAGGAAACTGGTATAGACTGCTTAGGAACCATTTCCGGAAAAAGAAATTGCTGGATTCCTGTCCAGGGTCCTCGGAAGAACGTAATGTAATTTATCAGAATGGGATGCTATTTCAGAGATAGGGTATAAATCCTTACAAGTGGCAAATTTTTTAAAAATGTGTTAGAACTGGGGGTCTCTAGTTGGCTGAGGTAGGTACCTTAGCCCAAATAGGGACCCTTGCATCTAGTCAGGGTCAGGAGGGTCACACTCTGAGATAACCCCTGCTAACCCCCTGGTAGCTTGGCACGAGCAGCCAGGCTTATCTCCATGGCAAGGTGTAAAGTATTTACAACCACACTCCCAGTAACACAGTGATAACACCACAAATGGACACCACACTGTTTTTTTATAAAAATAGCGGTATCTTTATCAAAAGGAATACGATGAGACCAAACGATAGAAATCCAACATATGTGTATTCGTAATCTTTCACTTTTCCGGTTATTAGGCCAGCAATCACTTATAGGTTCTTGCGGTATTAATGAGTAGTTCACAATGATCTAATGCAGTCCTAATGCAATGCTATGCAGTTCTTAATGTAGTAATAACACAGTCCTTAATGCACGTACTAATGCAGTTCGTAACGCAGGAATAATGCAATTCGTAATGCAAAAAATAATGCGATTCGTAATGCAAGACTCAGGCAGTTCGTAATGCAAGGAATAATGCGATTCATAATGCAAGAATCAGGCAGTTCGTAATGCAAGAAATCATGCGATTCGTAATGCAAGATTCAGGCAATTCGTAATGTAAGAATAATGCAGTACGCCAATCTGCACGGTCAACTCGGGCCCCCACTAGGCCCCAACACCAGAGACAATGGTCATAAGCTTTGCGGAGCGGCCCCAGTACTACTGGGCAGGTACGGGCCGCTCGGGGACTCAGCGCGTCTAACCCGGTGCAGCGGGACAGAGCTCGGAGCACTCCTGTACTCCTCCTGCACGCAGCCCCAGGCCACACACGCTTGCGGCTCCCGACCTGAGTCCAAACCTTACCTGGGGGGGTGCGCTGTCTCACTCTCTCTCCCTGCTCGTCGGACGTCCTGCTGGGCGGCCCAATGACGTTGCAACTCCATTAGGCGACGCTGTAGCTGGATGGGTTATGGTGCTGCTTCTTCTTCGTTGACGGTCTTGGGCAGATTCCTCTCGGTGAACAACGATCAGGATCCCTTTCACCTTGCGGCTTTCTTAGCTTCAAAAAATCCTTTAGCACATTGCGGCTCAGGCCGGTGGCGGTGATCCTTACTCACAGCCTCAGTTACGATGACGGCTCGGGCCACAAACAGCAATACCGCAGCATGGGCGATGTGTCACGCTGCGAGGGCAATGCGATCACGGGGCACCTCGTAGACGGTACCACAAACCACACGGCAGTCTTCCAGAAATCCTGTAGCACATTGCGGCTCGGGCCGGTGACGGTGATTCTTACTCACAGCCTCAGTTACGATGACGGCTTGGGCCACAAACAACAATACAGCAGCGTGGGCGATGTTTCACGCTGCGGGGGCAATGCGATCACGGGGCACCTTGTAAACGCTACCACGGATCACATGGCAGTCTTCCAGAAATCCTATAGCATGTTGCGGCTCAGGCAGGCAGCGATGATTCTTACTCACAGCCTCCGTTATGATGACGGCTTGGGCCACAAACAGCAATACAGCAGCGTGGACGATGTTTCACGCTGCAGGGGCAATGCGATCCATGGGCACCTCGTAAACGGTACCACAGACCACACGGCAGTCTCAGGTGTGCAAAAGCACCCCGCACCAAGTGTCGCTGAGACACGGTTGGAAACTTTTATGTTCCTTTGTTTCCACAACAGGGGACCAGCTCTCCTCGGGCCCTTAGAGACACGCTACTTCAGGACACAGCACACAGCAAAGTCCTCACAAGCAGGGGGACACAGCACACAGCAAAGTCCCTTGGCCTCTCCTTCGTCAAATCAGCAAACTGCAGGCCAGCCCCAGAACAAACCTTCAAAGGCAGTCCTTCTCTTCAGTCTCTTCAGCAGTTCTTCTTTGGAAGAGGTTCCTCTTGATCACAAAGAAGGTTCAATCCTTTTTCAGTCTGGGTTTTAGTCTTGAGTTCAGGGGTTTCAGCTCTCACATTTATACCCCTAAATGCCTTTGAAGTCTTTGTGTTCAGGGGGCTCTAAGCCCAGTCCAAACCAGACCTGGGTGTCTTCCTGCCAGTGCACACCCTCCTCCTTTGATAGTCAGGGTCTGAAGCCAGCCGCTCAACAGGAGGTGGAGCCATCCTTTTGTGGTAGCAACACAGCCCTCTTCACATCCAGGGGGCTACCCCCCTCCCACATCAAATGCAGGCCAGCCTGTTGCTGTCTCACCTTCTCCTACTTGGGGTCAGGACACTTCCCAGACCCTGTCACATCCAAACCCAGATGGTCAATACACAAACAGGCAGAGGCACACAGGGTGGTTTAAGACAAGAAACCAGCCACATTTAAAAACGTGGTTTCTAAGCACACAATTTAAAAACCATCTTCCCAAAAAGATGTGTTATTAAATTCTGAGTTCAGGCACACTAAACTCCATCCCTCCATCTTATGCATATGGGAAGATATGCTGAAAATATGGCACACAGCATTCCCCATTCTGTCCTATGGGCAAGATGGCCTTGCAACAGTGAAAAACGAATTTGGCAGTATTTCACTGTCTGGACATGGTACACACCTCAGTACATGCCCTACCTTTCACATACACTGCACCCTGCCCAGGGGGGTACCTTGGGCCTACTATAGGGGTGTCTGACGTGCATAAAAAGGGAAGGTAAGGCCTGGCAAGTGGGTGCACTTGTTAGGACAACAAGGCAGTTAACAAACTGCGCACAGGCACTGCAGTGGCAGGCCTGAGATCCCTTTTTAGGGCTACTTGTGTGGGTGGCACAATTAGTGCTGCAGGCCCACTAGTAGCATTTGCATTACCAGCCCTGGCACACATAGTGCACTTTACTATGGACTTTACTAGTAAGAAAAACATGCCAATTATGGAAAACCAATTACCATGAAACTTTATACAGGGAACACTTGCACTTTGACACTGATCAGCAGTGACAAAGTGCCCAAAGCATCTAAGTCGGCAACATAATGTCAGAAAAAGGTCTAGGAGGAAGGCAAAAAGATTAAGGAACTTTAGCCAAAAAGGGCCAAGTCTAACAGAATGTCATTCTTATCTCGTTGGATGGCGTATTATACCCCTGTAACCCCTCATAAAATATACCCGTTGGTCCACGATAACTGTTTCCACTGTCATCAGGGAGGGGCAAGAGATTGGCTCCACACGTTTTTTACTTGCCCAAAATTTAAAGATTTTTGGATGGATTGATTCAAGGCAATTAGTCAGATTTAGAATAATCCCAGAAACAAGCTTAGTATTATTCGGGGTCTTCAGCGACTTAATAGGGGAGGACAGTTTTTTCTCTCTATTGCATTGATGATTGCGCAATCCTTTATATTGCAGCACTGGAGAACTACTCTGATTCCATCAGTTCAGGGCTGGAAGGCAAAGATGACATGTGCTATGAAATTTGAAAAAGCGTACGCAAAGAAGGTCGGGGTATGCAGAGGCTTAATGCCATAAGACAATGTTAGGAGCTGCCCAATCTAGTCACTGAAAGCTGGTTTTCCTTTACTGAAAGAGTTGAAGTACAGACGGGGTAGTATAGCAGCTGGAGCAAAGTTAAATGAAAAGAATTTTGAATAAGTTTGCACTTTTGCACATTGCACTTTATATGCACAAAATGCACTTTGCATCGAATGCACTACAATTGTTGTAAAATGTGAATAGGTTGCCTTCCTCTGGTGGGGTGGGATAGGAAATGTTGCACTTTGATATGTTGGAGTTTTTTGCACAAAACAGTATAATGTTGTATCGATCCCTGCTCTCTTTTTGAAATCATAATGTAGCTATGTATGTCTGCTCTCTACAAATTAAAAAAAATGAATGTTACGTTGAATGGGCCAGAGCATGCTGTCTTCACCTTCAACGACCTGTGTGGACCAGAGCCTACTGTCTGTCCTTTCTGGCCCCTGTGTGGGCTGAAGCCTGCTGCATGTCTTTTCTGGATCTGTGGTGTGTTGGAAGAATTTTCAGGACCTCGACAACATTAAATAAAGTAATGACCTTTTAAAGAGCACTGTTGGCCCCAAAGCAAGCCACGTTGTAAGAGAGAAGTAAGCCACCTTTCCACAGTTGAAAATAACTGCACTTCGGGAGTGGAGTTTTCTATACCTCAATCTTCAGGTGTAATCATAAAAAAATTGCACTGGTTTTATGGACCGTTGTTCATTGACAAGGAAAAATTAAAAGGAACAAACATCTACATCAATCAGATGACATGTTAAATCATCATTATCGACTTTTAGTACAGTAAATAAAGAGATGTTTGAGTGCAATAAAGAGTTTTGTTCTTAGATTTTTTTTAGTTTTAATCATTTTATTCAATTAGAATTGGTCTTTTAGGCATCAGCATGAGTCTCAAGATTCTTTTTTTAAATCTATAATGATTGAAGGATGCTTGGTATACCTCTGTGGAACTTGGCGCCATGCTAAAACTCTATCTCTAAATACAAAGAAGAATAAGAATTGATTGTCCTCATGCAATGGGTTTGAGAAAAAAGCCTGACAGAGATCAACAACTGTAAAGAATTCTGCAAGATTCTGAAATAATATTGTTGCTGGATTTCGTACCTTGGGACAACTTTGTTGTTAATTTTTCGAAGATCATGTACAATTCTATATTTTCCATTGGGTTTCTGTAAACCTATAATCAGTGAATTGCAAGGACTTCGACAATTTCTTTTAAAATGCCCTGTTTTAGCATGTGTTTACTTACTGGAGGAATTCAGGCCACTGTCTCAGATATTAGATTATATGGTGGTGTTCTCAGAAAAAATGCATTTGGCTTTATTGTGATTAGCACTGGTTCTACATCTTTGATTAATCTGCTATCATTCCCTCGAAAATCCCATACTTCTGATTTTACAGTATCTTGTAAATTGAGAGATAGATTCTCCACTGCTCTCACAGAATCCAATTGTACAGCTGATTCTTATTGGGCCATTTTGAATTTAACATCTTTATTATGCATTTGAAATTCTACACCATTATGTGAACAGTACGTAGTGCAATTTACCTTGCACACAAGATCCCTTCCTAATAGATTTATAGGTCCTGAGTTGGTGATCTTCCTTAAATGGACCTATTTTCACAGACATTTACTTTGAAACCGGATTAGTTATTTGTTTGTTTGTGACACCTGCAACTTGAATCTTCTTTGCCGTGAGTGGCAGGTCTTGGACTTCTGCTGTTCTAACAGTGCAACTGGTAGAACCAGTGCTGATGAATGGTACCCTTTGCTCTGCCTCCAAGACTGTGCCAAGTATGCAATCTTCCTTCTCCCCTCTGGCACCATCATTGGGTATTGCCAGAATCAAAACCCTCATTCTCCAACATGGGTAACTGTTGGAACGAGTTCTGATTTTGGAATGGATTTTAATTTGCTCTCAACAGTTGATTCATATTGAATCTGAGATTACCCATATTATGTGGAGACTTGGGAGCTTGTGGGACCCACATCATGGGAACTTGTGACTTAATTGACATCTGCATTCATTGGACTGGAACCTGAACTGGAACAATTTGCATTTGTGTTTGATTTACCTCTTGCATTTCCCCATCACCACTCACTTGATTTGGATTCTATCTACACTCTCTCTTTCAATGCCTGAGCCTGTTTTAGTAGTGACAAGGAGTTGATTTCTTCAGCATTGCAATTTCTACTCCAGAATTTGTGTCAACTGGAACACCTCAACCTCTACCCTGTTGAATACCAACTCCACCTTGTGCAATCTGACCTACAACCTGAACAGATTGCATTCCACCAACATACCATGCATGTGATTGATTCTAAAATCCCTTTTGAGCAAGCTTAGTTTGATCTAGCATAAACTTCTTTTTGTCTCTTCTGCTTCATTTCTTGCTCATCACTACCGTTTTGTGCATATCCCAGAATCTCATCTAAAGGGGTTGCCTGCCAACAGATCACATTCTGTTGTATATGCATATTCATCTCTGGTCGCAACCCACAAATGATCTGTGACACAAAACTCCCCATATCTACCTTTTCGGAATTTTATTGTCCGCTATGCTGTTTAAGCACCTGCAACAATCATTCATAATAAGCATGCACTGATTCTTTAGCTTCTTGGTTAGTTCTATTGATCTTTAGCCAATTGATATCCCTCGCTGGAACTTTTCCTTTCAAAAAGGTAATCACCTCATCATACTTGGTCATAACTATAGGTGATGGTGCACAAGTATGTGCATCTCTTAGGGGCTAAGTACATGCCCTTTTTGTCAACATATCACTCGGTACCACAATATCAAAGTAAGTATTCAAATCTGTCCACAAAACCTTTGACATTTTCACGAATCTGTCAACCTGTGTATACCATTGAGCAGGATTCTGTCTTAATTTAGGAAACATGTTCAGATGACTGCATCTGACTGCTCGAGGATGCCATGCTGTTTCCGTGCTTCCTCAGAGCACTTACTTTGAGTACCAACTTTGGGACATAATAGAGTGCCTTAACACCATCTGTAACCAGGAAATTACTTTGATTGTAAGGAGGAGAATATTCCCCAATATGTGATGAGATTGTACCAAAAAGGGCATTTATGATCCCTTCCTAACATTATTTTGGAGACCTGATTAAGTTCCTTTGTAAAATGGAACGAAAAGCGTTGGCTGGTTTTTAACCTATATTATTAATAAAAGATGATTTTGGAATAATTACATTGAATGTGGACTTCTTTTCTGGTGCACCTTCCTTTTGTTAAAATGTTCATAAATGTTGCAAGATCACCTCTACTCCATGGTACATGACCATATCCTCCACCTAGTATTTCCTTCTTAGTGAAAGTTAAAGCTTCATCATCTGGAGGCTTATCATTTGTATCTGTATTGTATGATTGTTACTTCTTCTTTTCCTATTCCTTTGCCCACTTGCTCTCTAATCATTAAAAACCGCTCAATTTGCAGATGCACTTTACCAATTCCGCAATGTGTAGTCTCATTCCTGAAGACTGCTTTGTCGCAATAACTTCATCATCTAACTGTGCCCAGAAGCTTTTCCATAAAGGAACACTCTTGGAGAGAACCATCTCATACTTGCCTGTCAATTCAGTTAATCTGTCATCGTTGGCAGCCACACATCTTGTGATTTATTTACTTAGATATATCAATTGATTTTCCTGATATTGATTCAAATATGACAACACAAAAAGGTGATGGACGGAATGCTGAACATACCAAACATACACTCCCACATCTGGGTTAAATCCTTTGTGTATTTTGCTCACCATGCCACCCTAGTTTGGACCCAGTCATATGCTAATCAGTCTTGGCATGTTCCCCATTGGAACAGTCCAACCCAAACTGCCAAGCCAGGTGCTCCATGGATTGGAAATAAGCATTCTGAGACCAGTTTCGAGGTACCACCCAATATCAACCAGGCTAGCTTGAATCCAGTGGCACAGTGAGCATGGGAGCCACGTCTGGGCATACCCGTGGCCACTTAGAGCGAATATAGCAAACACAACACGATGATGGACGGACTGCTGAAACCTTTCAAACACTCACCCCCAGACTAGAGATCTCCCAACTCCAGCATGTGAAAAAGTAGGGAATGTTTTGGACTTTGGAGGGGTTAAATGTACTATTCCTACACCAGTCTATGCAACAATAGGGAAAGCATTGCATTTTGGAGTGGTTAAATTTACTATTTCCACTCCAGTCTGTGCAACAGTAGGGAAAGTGTTAACTTCAGAGGGGTTACATATATTATTCCCACTCCAGTCTATGCAACAGTAAGGAAAGCATTAGAATTCAAAGGGGTTACATATACTATTCCCACTCCAGTCTGTGCAACAGTAGAGAAAGTGTTGGAAAGCGGAGGGGTAAAATTTACTATTTTCTCTCTAGTCTGTGCGACAGTAGGGAAAGCGTTGGACGTCCGAGAGGTTAAATTTACTATTCCCACCCCAGTCTATGCAACTGCAGGGAAAGGGTTGACTTTGGAGAGGTAATATTTACTATTCTCACTCCGGTCTATGGAACAGTAGAGGAAGCTTTAGAATTCAAAGGGGTTAAATTTACAATTCCCACTCCAGTCTATGCGACAGTAGGGAAAGCGTTGGACTTCTGAGGGGTTACATTTGCTATTCCCACTCCTGTCTGTGCAACAGTAGAGAAAGTACTTCATTTTAAACACATAACATATTCAAAAAACCCCTATTAGTTCACCAGAAATATCAAACTCTTATTAAGAAAATTATATAAAAATAGAAAACAAATAAACAATTTACATGATTATTTTAAAATGTAATTATTATGAATTAAAGTTTTTTATGAATGTATTATTGACTGAACTTACTCGTATAAACCTAGCACCCCACACTTAAAATATAACTAAAATAAATAAACATAACACAATTAACATATTTAATAACCAATTATATAATTATTGGTAAATTAATAATTAATTATTAATTATGTATTACTTAAATAGCTTCCCATCGTATGCCCCTCCAAGCACAACAGCTTGCACCTAACAAATACCTCAAACAGTATAATTATTACAAAATTTACATGACTAAAAATCAGCCGCCATTACTCACCTAAAAAATCTATATTCTTGTCAACTATATTTCTGCATCACAATATTTTTGTATCACAATATTTTTTTCCCCAGTATTTCTTTATCTCGTTATTTAAAACTCAATAATTTGCCAAACACCTCAGGGACAGCCACAAGCTCAGAAATCAGTCCTGGGTGGATTTGTTAGACTATGCCAGCAATGCACTGAAGGGCTAGGTGAGGGACAGCAAGGTGGATGATTTTACTAGGCTGGACAATCTAAATCTGAGGAAGCACAAGCTCAAAACTTGTTTTCCAGAGCTGTGCCTAACCTACAAAATAGCAGGCTAAATTATCCCAGGAAGTTTGCTGAGGAGGCAGACCTCTGGGTCAGCACCAGAGTGTCTAAGAAGGTCTCTGTGGAAGACTCCCACAAGGGTGGTCAGAGTTCTCAACAGAAGAAAGAGGGGATGAGATACAAATAAAAACAAGGAGTTCTCTCAAGGCCCCCAAAACAGTTCCGAGGGTAATGGGTCCAAATCCCAATCTGACCACCAGAAGAAAGTCTTCACAGATCAAAAGACTGAAAAGTTTGTCCCTAAGTGCTATGAGTATGGGTGTGTTAGACCTGGCATCCTTGGCGTGGTTCCCCTAATTCTTGCCTTCAGACCTGTCTTTATTGACTTTGTTTTTGCTGGCCTTAGGATTCTGCACACTTTACCACTGCTGCCTAGTGCTAAAGTGCATGTGCTCTTTCCCTTAAATGTGGTAACATTGGCTTATCCAAAACTGGAATATTCAATTTACTTATAAGTCCCTAGTAAAATGCAATACATGTGTCCAGAGCTTGTAAAATAAATGTTACTAGTGGGCCTGTAGCATTGATTTTGCTACCCACCTGCCTAGCCCTGTAAACAGGTCTCAAGCTTGCCACTGCAGAGCCTGTGTGTGCAGTTTAACCTGGCATGGCAACCTGGCAAGGCAAGTTAAAGTTTTGCCTGACCCAGGACTCCCTTTTTTATACATATAATTCACCCCTAGGGGCAGTGTGCCATGTATTTAAAGAGCAGGACATGTACTTTTAAGATCTACATGACCTGGTAGTAAAAAAAATATGAAATTCATTTTTCACTACTGCAAGGCTTATATGTCCTATTAGATAACATTGGGATTAACATGTTACCTTGAATTTTAAATTACAATTCTGAAAATGCCAGTTTCGTGCCTTAGCCATTTGGTCCCTGCACCCTCTCTCTGATCACATGTCTGGGTGTAGTTGACAAATAGGCTTTGTGTATTCCATCTAGACAGCCATACACAGTGGGACCTTAGGTGTGCCTTGATGGGCCATCTGACAGGATGGGAGGGAGGAGCTGGGCACAGCCTCACTTACACCTCAATAGGATGTGTCCTGTCCCCACACAAAAGGCTGCATATACCCCTGTAGAGAGTTTGGAGCTAGGGATGAAAGGAAGGACGTATGTGCACTTCAAAGGCATCTATTTGAAGTGCCCCCCACTTCGAAGACACCACTGACTACAAGTACTGGACCTCCGACACCACCACTTTAGTACACTTCTGTACCTTGGGATACTCTGCCAGGAAGAAGGACAGCTGGGATGCTGAAAGGACTGCCACTCTTCTGGACTGCTACTCTGCTTTACTCCTGCTTTGCTGTGCTGACCTGCTGCTTGCTGCCCTCTTGCCTGGGTAAGAAGGTCTGGGCGGCATCTCTTTACCCCAGAGTCCAGAGTGACTCTGAGGGTTAGTTGGGTGGCCTCCTGATCTGAAGCCTCAGGGACATAACTGGCTTCCAACAACCTTGCATCTGGATTCTACCATCTGTGAGTCTACCCAGCCAAGTGGTGCCACTCAAGTCTAGGGTCCTAGGATGTGGGTGTAAGGTGCTACTGGCAGAACCAAAGCATCTTCTCTGCTGAGCGGTGTATCCTCTAGTTAAACCAACGCATCTTCTCGGTTGAGTGGCACACCCTCAAGCAGAACAGACACATCACTGCAGCTGCATGGATTGGGCCCATCTCAGAAGATCTGTATCACCCTTGCACCTTCAGAACCGATGCATTGCAGATGGCACATCTCCGATCCAGGTCTTTGCATCCCTCATAGACAGCAGCTCGACGATGACGCCTGCCTCCAGATAGCAGTCTCGCAGCTCTTCGAAACCAATGCATCGCCTTGGCTGCACTCTGCATCTTCAATGCCCAGCCTTTGCATCGCATGCTCCCGTCGATGAGATCCTCGACGACGTCAACAAAGGACCTTGCACCACAACCTCACCGCATCTTGGAATCGATGAATGATTTTGGCTATACAACTCTTCCTACCCTCGCATCCACGCAGTGCTCCATATCCAGGATTTAAGTTACTTTGTTCAACAGGCCTAACCTGGTCCGAGCAGCCGGCCTGCACTCCATTGTGGTCGGCCTGAACTTGTGGCTTTGTCCCGGCCCGGTGCAACCAGATAGCCCTTGTTGAACCTGGATGTATGTCGTTACAACGCACACTTTTACAACGCATGCACTTACAACGCATTTTTTACAACGCAACATCCACTACAACGCATTCCATTACAACGCAGGACACTACAACGCATTTTTAAAAACTACCTTTACAACGCATTCCATTACAACGCATACTACCTTTACAACGCATACTATTACAACGCATAATATTACATTGGATTTAAGGTAAGTATTGGATAGTATAGGGGTAAAAATTACTATTCTTACTCCAGGGGGTGCAACAGTAGGGTAAGTGTTGGATAGTATAGGGGTAAAAATTACTATTCTAACTCCAGGGGGTGCAACAGTAGAGTAAGTGTTGGATAGTATAGGGGTAAAAATTACTATTCTAACTCCAGGGGGTGCAACAGTAGGGTAAGTGTTGGATAGTATAGGGGTAAAAATTACTATTCTAACTCCAGGGGGTGCAACAGTAGGGTAAGTGTTGGATAGTATAGGGGTAAAAATTACTATTCTAACTCCAGGGGGTGCAACAGTAGGGCAAGTGTTGGATAGTATAGGGGTAAAAATTACTATTCTAACTCCAGGGGGTGCAACAGTAGGGTAAGTGTTGGATAGTATAGGGGTAAAAATGACTATTCTAACTCCAGGCGGTGCAACAGTAGGGCAAGTGTTGGATAGTATAGGGGTAAAAATTACTATTCTAACTCCAGGGGGTGCAACAGTAGGGCAAGTGTTGGATAGTATAGGGGTAAAAATTACTATTCTAACTCCAGGGGGTGCAACAGTAGGGCAAGTGTTGGATAGTATAGGGGTAAAAATTACTATTCTAACTCCAGGGGGTGCAACAGTAGGGCAAGTGTTGGATAGTGTAGGGGTAAAAATTACTATTCTAACTCCAGGGGGTGCAACAGTAGGGTAAGTGTTGGATAGTATAGGGGTAAAAATTACTATTCTAACTCCAGGGGGTGCAACAGTAGGGCAAGTGTTGGATAGTGTAGGGGTTTTAATGTAATATTATGCGTTGTAATAGTATGCGTTGTAAAGGTAGTATGCGTTGTAATGGAATGCGTTGTAAAGGTAGTTTTTAAAAATGCGTTGTAGTGTCCTGCGTTGTAATGGAATGCGTTGTAGTGGATGTTGCGTTGTAAAAAATGCGTTGTAAGTGTAGTGCGTTGTAAAAGTTGCGTTGTAAAGGTTGTTCCCCGTTGAACCTTTGTGCTATTTGGCACTATTTTAACCTACAACTTTAAAATTCAAAATCTCTGGTTTCCCTGATTGGATTTTTGTCAGTTTGAAGTGTTGCACAAATAATCTACACATTGCCTCCTAGTTAAGCCTGACTTTGTAGTGCCAAGCTACCAGACGGTAAGCACAGGTTAATTTGACGGTTGCCTGTGCCTCACCATGATTTTTTTTTTTTTTACACAAACTTTATTACGTAGCACAGATTAATTGCGAGTTGTCATATCTAGTACATTGTGGCAGTCTTCTATTTTCTTACTGGTCTCAAATATTAACAATATGCATTCAGAGATCCACTTACATAAACATAGGCAAAAATTAAAGCATTTAGAGTACCAATGACGCCATGGGTACATACAAAATGATAAAAGAATGGTTAGCATAATATACAATATATTGTCAAACATCCCTAATACCAAACAAAAACATTCCCCCCTCCCTCCACCCCCCTCCTGGCCTATAGTTTTCTTTGTGCCATTCAACTTTGTGTGCTTTTAAATACAACACTTGGTATGACCTACTACTGTCGTGTGGATGATGAGGTGTTTTGGACATTTTGACATTTATGTGAATCTAGAACTGCGTACTAAAGGTTACGCAGCGGGGTAGAAGTACTTGGCTGTGGGATAAGATCTAGCCTTTTGAACCCTTCTAGCATGAGATCCCATTCCATGGAGATGGGGTGCCTTCGTAGACCACGTGCCTCTTCGCGTCTAATTGCTGCGCTTTCGGCACCGCACCAGCGTACCACCTCTTCCTGCCATGCAGGTTAATTAGGACCTCTAGGGGATTTCCACCTCATGGTGATTGCTCATATGGTCAATATGAGGGCAAGGTCAAGGAAGCGCAATTGGACTTCCAAAGTGTGTGAGCGTTTGCGGAGACCAAATAGACATTACGTGACGTTATCCTCAACCTGCAGTTGTGTGATCTCCTTGCGTGCAGATCGGATCCCCCCAGTAATCGTATAGTTGAGGGCAGGTCCATAGCATGTGAATAAAGCCCGCCTCCTCAGACCTGCACCGTGGGCAGTAGTTAAATCTGAGTGGCAAGGTCCCAATCAGAAAGAGTCAAAGATCAGTGGGGTTACCTATCAGTTACATATATTCCCCAACAAAAAGCAGAATTATCATCTCAATCTACTGAAAAAATGGTTGGGCCCCCTTCCTTGAAAGGTACAAACAGCCACCACAATAGTGATCCCCCTAGCACTCTGAAGCAACTTCCCCTTAGTGATTCCTGGACAGAACAATAAAAGAGTGAACTATTAAAGACACTACAGCCTTTTTCTATGGTATTTTCGTATCTCCTAGGAAAAACACACTTAGCAGAGCCCCTCATCCCGACACAAGACGGGGTTGTCATAAAGCAAAAACATTATCGGATACCAGCCGCTAGATGACAAGCAATCCAGAAAGAAGTCAAACAAATGTTGCCAATTGGGGTGATAGAACCATCCCAAAGAAATTGGTCCTGCCCTATAGTATTAGTTCCACAGCTAGATGGGACAGAAAGATTTAGCATCGACTTCAGGGTGGTCAATAATGTATCCAAATTTGATGGGTAACCCCTTACCAGGATTGATGAGCTGAAAGAAAACTTGGGAGAAGCCCGTTATATCACTGCCATTGACCTTACTAAGGGGTCCTGGCAGGTACCCCTTAAAAAGGAGGGCCAGGAAGAGACAGCCTTTTCTACACCATACACCTTATTTCAGTTTACTGTCCTTCCCTTTGGGCTCCACGGTACCGGTACCCCGGCTATATTACAAAGATTAATGAACAAAGGGGCATATTTACTAGAAAATTTCAGAGCACGGAGCTACTCCAAATTTGGCAGCGCCGCGCTCCGACATTTTCAAAATGCAGGGCTAAGCCATATTTCTACAATACGGTGCACCCCTGTGTTTTTCCTAGCACTGGCGCTAAATTTAGCTGCCATGCACCAACGCAGGCCCCCTTGCATCATAGTGCAAGAGTGCCTGCGTTGCAGGGTATTATTGGTTATGTGCAGGCAGGTAGTCCTTCCTGCACATAAAAGTAGCAAATCGTCATTATCTATAGAATGCAGAATGCAGCACACGTAGGAAAAGCAAAAACAGGGAGAAATAAAACCATTTCTCTTCATGCGGCATTCTAACACCTGCTCTTACATGTCGTTAGTTTGTGCCGCAGATTTACCCCTCCATGTAAATCTGGGGCAGCATCAAAAAATAATGGGTCTTTATTTGAAACGCCCATAGCAACACCCACTACTCACCTCTTTGCCGCAGAGGACTGCGGCGGAAAGGGGCGTATTTACAAGGTGTCGTTAAGCCATGCTAAGTGGCTTAGCACCACCATGTATATATGGAAAATGGCGCTATGCCACCGGAGCGTCAAAACAACTTGATGGTCCCGTGGCGATAGGAGCTTGTAAATATGCTGCCAAGTACTAATGCAAAAACAACAGTTGATGGACAGAATGCAGAACAATGTCATACATTCACCCCAGTACAGAGATCTGGGCCTAAATCCATCGTTTTTTTGCTCACCAAGCCATTCCAGTTTGAACCCAGCCATATGCAAATCCGTCTTCACCCTGTGCCTCATGGGAACTGTCCAGCCCGAACTGCCAAGCCAGGTCCTCCCTGGACTGGAAACAAGCATCCTAAGACCGGTTTCGGGGTTTCACCCCTCTTCAGCCAAGATAACTTGTTTCCAGTGGCATGGAGAGCACGGGACCCACATCTGGGCATACCCGTCCCACTCGGGGTGACAAATGCAAAAACAACAGTTGATGGACAGAATGCAGAACAATGTCATACATTTACCCCAGTACAGAGATCTGTGCCTAAATCCATCATTATTTTGCTCACCATGCCATTCCAGTTTGAACCCAGCCATATGCAAATCAGTCTTGACCCTGTGCCTCATGGGAACAGTCCAGCCCCAACTGCCAAGCCAGGCAAAAACAACAGTTGATGGACAGAATGCAGAACAATTTCATACATTCACCCCAGTACAGAGATCTGGGCCTAAATCCATCGTTTTTTTGCTCACCATGCCATTCCAGTTTGAACCCAGCCATATGCAAATCCATCTTCACCCTGTGCCTCATGGGAACTGTCCAGCCCGAACTGCCAAGCCAGGTCCTCCCTGGACTGGAAACAAGCATCCTAAGACCGGTTTCGGGGTTTCACCCCTCTTCAGCCAAGATAACTTGATTCCAGTGGCATGGAGAGCACGGGACCCACATCTGGGCATACCCTTCCCACTCGGGGTGACAAATGCAAAAACAACAGTTGATGGACAGAATGCAGAACAATGTCATACATTTACTCCAGTACAGAGATCTGTGCCTAAATCCATCATTATTTTGCTCACCATGCCATTCCAGTTTGAACCCAGCCATATGCAAATCAGTCTTGACCCTGTGCCTCATGGGAACAGTCCAGCCCCAACTGCCAAGCCAGGAAAAAACAACAGTTGATGGACAGAATGCAGAACAATTTCATACATTCACCCCAGTACAGAGATCTGGGCCTAAATCCATCGTTTTTTTGCTCACCATGTCATTCCAGTTTGAACCCAGCCATATGCAAATCAGTCTTGACCCTGTGCCTAATGGGAAGAGTCCAGCCCGAACTGCCAAGCCAGGTCCTCACTGGACTGGAAACAAGCATCCTAGGACCGGTTTCAGGCTTTCACCCCTCTTCAGCCAGGATAGCTTGATTCCAGTGGCATGGAGAGCACGGACCCACATCTGGTCATACCCGTCCCACTCGGGGTGACAAATGCAAAAACAACAGTTGATGGACAGAATGCAGAACAATGTCATACATTCACCCCAGTACAGAGATCTGTGCCTTAATCCATTGTTTTTTTGGTCACCATGCCATTCCAGTTTGAACCCAGCCATATGCAAATCAGTCTTGACCCTGTGCCTCATGGGAACAGTCCAGCCGGAAATGCCAAGCCAGTTCCTCCCTGGACTGGAAACAAGCATCCAAGGACTGGTTTCAGGATTTTAGCCCTCTTCATCCAGGATTGCTTGATTCCAGTGGCATAGAGAGCACGGGACCCACATCTGGGCATACCCGTCCCACTCGGGGTGACAAATTCAAAAACAACAGTTGATGGACAGAATACAGAACAGTGTCATACATTCACCCCAGTACAGAGATTTGTGCCTAAATCCATCGTTTTTTTGCTCACCATGCCATTCCAGTTTGAACCCTGCCATATGCAAATCAGTCTTGACCCTGTGCCTCATGGGAACAGTCCAGCCCGAACTGCCAAGCCAGGTCCTCCCTGGACTGGAAACAAGTATCCAAGGACCGGTTTCAGGGTTTCACCCCTCTTCAGCCAGGATATCTTGATTCCACTGGGATGGAGAGCACGGGACCCACGTCTGAGCATACCCGTCCCACTCGGAGTGACAAATGCAAAAACAACAGCTGATGGGCAGAATGCAGAACAATGTCATACATTCACCCAAGTACAGAGATCTGGGCCTAAATCCATCGTTTTTTTGCTCACCATGCCTTTCCAGTTTGAACCCAGCCATATGGAAATCAGTCTTGACCCTGTGTCTCATGGGACCAGTCCAGCCCGAACTGCCAAGCCAGGTCCTCACTGGACAGGAAACAAGCATCCTAGGACCGGTTTCGGGGTTTCACCCCTCTTCAGCCAGGATAGCTTGATTCCAGTGGCATGGAGAGCACGGGACCCACGTCTGGGCATACCCGTCCCACTCCGGGTGACAAATGCAAAAACAACAGATGATACACAGAATGCAGAACAATGCCATACATTAACCTCAGTATGGAGATCTGGGCCTAAATCCATCGTTTTTTTGCTCACCATGCCATTCCAGTTTGACTCCAGCCATAGGCAAATCAGTCTTGACCCTGTGTCTCATGGGAACAGTCCAGCCCGAACAGCCAATCCAGGTCCTCCCTGGACTGGAAACAACCATCCTCAGACCGGTTTTGGGGTTCCACTCTTCTTCAGCCAGGCTAGCTTGATTCCAGTGGCATGGAGAGCACGGGATCCACGTCTGGGCATGCCCGTCCCACTCGGGGTGACAAATGCAAAAACAACAGTTGATGGACAGAATGCAGAACAATGTCATACATTCACCCCAGTACAGAGATCTGGGCCTAAATCCATCGTTTTTTTGCTCACCATTTCATTCCAGGTTGAACCCAGCCATATGCAAATCAGTCTTGACCCTGTGCCTAATGGGAACAGTCCAGCCCGAACTGCCAAGCCAGGCAAAAACAACAGTTGATGGACAGAATGCAGAACAATTTCATACATTCACCCCAGTACAGAGATCTGGGCCTAAATCCATCGTTTTTTTGCTCACCATGTCATTCCAGTTTGAACCCAGCCATATACAAATCAGTCTTGACCCAGTGCCTAATGGGAAGAGTCCAGCCCGAACTGCCAAGCCAGGTCCTCACTGGACTGGAAACAAGCATCCTAGGACCGGTTTCAGGCTTTCACCCCTCTTCATCCAGGATAGCTTGATTCCAGTGGCATGGAGAGCACGGGACCCACCTCTGGGCATACCCGTCCCACTCGGGGTGACAAATGCAAAAACAACAGTTGATGGACAGAATGCAGAAAAATGTCATAAATTCACCCCAGTACAGAGAACTGGGCCTAAATCTATTGTTTCTTTGCTCACCATTGCATTCCAGTTTGAACCCAGCCATATGCAAATCAGTCTTGACCATGTGCCTCATGGGAAAAGTCCATCCCGAACTGCCAAGCACCATCAAGCCTACTCCTCCGCTTACGTGGATGACATGGTTATCTTCAGCAATACTTGGACAGACCACTTTACCCACCTTCGGGCAGTCCTTCAGGTAGTAAGAAGAGCTAACTTTCATGTCAATGCAAAAAAATCAAGGTTATGGGAAAGTGAGATACCTGGGTTACATCTTGGGTAATAGCCTCATTGAACCCCAAGATGAGAAGGTGATGGCCATCACCGAAGTCCCTTTTACATACACTAAGAGAGAAGTTAGATTATTTCTTGGTCTTCTCAGATACTAGAGAAGGTTTATACGTATTCTGACAAAGCTGTTCCCCTAACAAATCTGCTGAAAAAAGGGATGGCCAACAAAATGTTCCAACAACCTTCCACTACAGTCCTGGAAGCCTTTAGGAAACTGAAGCAGGCCATCACTTCAAGCTCTGTATTGGCTTCCCTGAATTTTAACATACCTTTCATATTGCAGACAGACACCTCAGACATGGGGACAGGAGCAGTCCTTTCTCAGTATAACAATGAAGACCTGGAAGTCCCAGTCCTGTTCACCAGCAGAAAAGTATTTCCCAGGGAATAACGGTATCCAGTCGTTGAAAAATAATATTTGGCCATAAAATGGGCCATTGAAAAATTGTGATATTTCCTGGAGGGTAACCCATTCATTCGTTATACTGACCACGCCCCCTTATAGTGGATGAGCCAGAATAAAGGGAATAACCCGAGAGTACTGAGGTGGTTTATGTCCCTGAAACCCTTTCGGTTTGAGGTCCACCCCCGTAAAGGACAGGAGCACATTAATGTAGATTTGTTGTCATGCTTTCCTATTTCCCCCGATCAGTAAAAATCCCGGGTTGTGCATGTGTCAGAAGGAGTGGGGTTAAGAGCTGAGCAGTGAGGACCTACCCGATGATTTGACATGGTACATGACTAGCAAGTGCAAGTCACAAGTCTATTTTGCTTTTTCAGGTCTTCATCAACGCCCCAGAAGTAACAAGCATTTGCAATGCAATAGGTCTCGCATTACTGATAGTTTGAGGTATTGGCGTTGCAAATAATAATGCAAGACCTATGGCTCATACTTTCAGTAATGCGAGACCTAGTGCATTGCACATTCTTGCATAGTGAGCCATCAATCAGTATTGTATGTCTCAGTGCAGTACCGCAAGCTGCTTGTAGAGGTCCCTAGTGAGCAAGGCACCAGCACTGCATGTCTATGTGTAGTACCACAAGCTGCTCCTCGAGGTCCCTAGGGAGCAAGGCACCAGCACTGCATGTCTCGGTACAGTACAGCAAGCTGCTTCTAGAGGTCCCTAGTGAGCAAGGCACCAGCACTGCATGTCTAGGTGCTGTACCATAAACTGCTCCTAGAGGTCCCTAGTGAGCAATGCATCAGCAATGCATGCCTGGGTGCAGTACCGCAAGCTGCTCCTAGAGGTCCCTGGTGAGCAAGGCACCAACACTGCCTGTCTAGGTGCAGTACTGCAAGCTTCTCCTAGAGGTCTAGTGAGCAAGGCACCAGCACTGGATGTCTCGGTGCAGTACCGCAAGCTGCTCCTAAAGGTCCCTAGTGAGCAAGGCACCAGCAATGCATATCTCAGTGCGATACCACAAGCTGCTACTAGAGGTCCCTAGTGAGCAAGACACCAGCACTGCATGTCTAGGTGAAGTACCGCAAGCTGCTCCTGGAGGTCCCTAGAGAGCAGGGCACCAGCACTGCATGTCTACAAAGTTGGAGTTATTGGCATTATAAATGGCAATGTTTTTTACCTAGACATGTTGTAGGATTCAGTACCATATATGGCCAAAACGGGACCTCTTTTGGTCACATATAGTACTGCACCCTGCAGAAGATATGGTAAATTCACCTTACCCATAATGCATTGCATGCAAGACAGTACTACGAGTACATTCAAATAGCTATGTCCATAGAGACAATTAGTAGCTTTGAAATGTGACAAAAGAAATATTACATTACTTTCGGATTAGGTTGTACTCTGTGTGGAGCTGATGCAGGTAAATTTATAGATGCTCTCATATAAATGTGAGATGTTCTAGTGAGTGAAGTAACCACTGCCAGCCTAGCTTAGGACCAAGTATGTGTCCTGCCTGAAGCCTTTTAAGAAAATCGTGCCTTTAAGCTGTAATTAAAACCTAGGGAGTAAAAACACATGTAACTGGAGGTGTTCTCATGGGAGGTTACAAGAAGAGACAAGGTGGTACTAAAGAGGGACTACTAAGCCTATTGAACAATGAAAAGCCACCATTTACAAAGGACAGGGACAGGAGCCAATTAAAAAGATGGGCGGAATGTGGGTGGAGCTCTATGCCCTCATCCTGGATACAGCATGTCTCGAAGTGGCAGCAAAATCGCTATCTAGGCGAGACCTAAAAATAGGACAAGGTCAGGCATTGCTCGAAGGACAAGAGCCAATCCTATCCAGATTGGTTAATTACACCGGGAAGGCGAGGGTCTTCACCCAAGACTGGTCAGCAGCGCCAAAGCATTATAAATGCAGAGGGGTGTGGCTGACGAGGACTCCATCATGAAGGGATTAGGGACCAAATAGAACCAGCTGTCTGGACTCAGGGGAGAAGCTGACGTGAGGATCTCTGCACGGCAGAACGCTTCACTAAAGACATGCTCCAGGACGGGCGTGACTCGCCCAGGTGCCGGATCAATTATTCTTTCGACACGGGTGGTGGGAGGGGACAGGACAAAGCTCCACTTGGGGCTCGAGATAAACGCTAATTTCAGCACCTAGTTGAGGGAAGGGTGGGAAGGAGGCAGAGGGACGCATATTGAAGACAAGAGTTTTAGTTTTCTTCTTTGTGGTTTGATTTAAAGTCACGCACTGCATGACGCCTGCACTCACCCTAAAAAACACTTACAGTAAAGCGTGGATATCGCTCCTTAGACTATGAGGAGCTGGGAATCCATACTATAGGGAGCACAATTCTGTAACTCCTCCCCTTAACACTCGAGCTGAGTGGAAATTGACCCTGGGCTCAAAGACTAAAGAGACCACGTCAATGATGAATGCATATTTTCTTTTAACCAATTTAACCCTTATACTTTTGGTTTTGGTGCACTATCGCTTATGTTAATTTTCACAACTATAGAGGAGGAGAGCCACTCACACACTTCCAAACCCCCACAAAAGATGGTGTACCCATTGAAAGATAAGGGCACTTAAATTAACTTTGATATAGGGCTAAAACAGAAGACTTACCTGTGGACTGTTACCTTGTTCCAATGGGGCGGACTACCAGACCTCCGGATGTTCTATAAGGAAGGAAAAAAGAACAGAAGATTTGAGAATCACATCAAATAGGAAAATAACTGTTCTAATAAACCACTACCTTAAAACCCCCTTTTATTATGTGGTCAATCGCACGCAAAAAATCTATACGATTTTTGTCTTGTTTTATTTATTAAGTAAAGCTCTATTGTTCTGGTGTGGGATCTTTTCGTGTGGTGTTTTCACAGTTTTACTGTTTGATATACTGTGCCAATACTTTACACATTGCTTGCAAGTTCAGCCTGACTGCTGTGTGCCAAGCTGTCAGTGGGTGAGCACAGGCACATTTGGGGTTTGCTTCTGCCTTATCCTGACTAGGATTGTAGTTTGTGGTTGACCAGGGCTCACACCCCTGTCTACCAGTAACCCAATTTCTAACAGGGAGATTTTTTCATCCACATGTCTTTACACATGTTAAACTATGCTAGCATTAATTAGAATATGGTTTGACGTCGATATGATACAGGAACTGCAAACTATCTTGTACAATACCTCAGTTTGAGATAATCTGCTTATCTGCTCTGGTATTATTGACAATTTCTTTTAAACTAAATTAAGCAGGGGGGTTGCATGTGTTGCTCAATTGTCATGAGACAATAGATAAGAGATTGATAAAACAGATGGATCAACAATTGGTTTAAATATGTACAACAGTAGGTGGGCTGTAAGTTGTGTTCCCCTGGAGAATTTCTTATCAAGCTTAATCCTGTGGTTCATACTCTCTCTGAATCTTACAGCATCTCTGTTTACTACACCACCTTGTGAGATGACATGATTTCAGACCTGGATACATCATGGTTGAAAGAATTTCAAATTAATGGCAATAGGAAAACATTAAGTAAGACCCTTACAGTTTCCAAAGTTTTTTGGGGGGAAAAAACCTGGCAAACGTTGCATCTAGTCCTATTGGGCACTGGTTTGAGCCTATTAGGTTTTTCAGTGGCAGGGCAAAGAAACTCTTCGGATTGTCCAAAATAGAAGGGATCTGTGGACTAAAAGCTCGCAGGTGTTTTCTGCTTGCAAGGACCTTTAAACATTTTGTGAAGAGATATTTACTCAAAATATTTTAATCTGTCAATCCAATTATGCTCTTGCTCTTCTAATTTTATGATTTGACCATGAGAAACTAGTTTCATCAGTGCATTACCCTTCAATTGTGAATGCTATTGCTGTTGCTCAGTAAGTGTCTGCTGGTTCTTTGTTGGATTGAGTTCCTCTTTTATGTGCAATATGATGGCAAGAATTGGTTTCAGAGCTTCATTCTGAAAATTCAGTTGCCCAGGAAATATTCAGCTCTGCATCTTTACAACTAAAATGATAATCTCTCATAACTTTAATCAATTTAAACAATAAAGAGAATGTTTCATTCTCCTATGAAGGATATATGTTATGCCATTTGTTATGTTTAATTCACAAAATGAATGGATGCTTTTATAATCATGTCTCTTTATCTTATTCATCAGACTGCTCTTAACTTCATTTTGCTTCATTAATTGTAGCTCCATTGTCTTATTCATAGAAAAAAGTGAAAAGAACAATGTCAAAGCATTGAGGTTGGGTGCTTTGGTGGTACAATGGGAAGGATTGTGTTGGATAATAGCTATTACCCAACTACTGAGATACTTTCTTTAGAGTTTAGTGCACCCTAGACATTTAACTACGGAGAGAATTAAACTATAGAAAGTTCAGTACACAATAGAGGTATGTCACATTGACCAGTGAGGTGCAGGAAGATTGATACACTATTTCTAGGTTATGTTTTTGTTTTCTAAAAATTCAATTGCACTTAGAAGTAGAGATGTTAAGCAGTAGTAGTACAACTAACAATAGTGCTTCAGAGAAGATCTATTGACTCTCCTTCTGCTGAGACGACCCCAGCTACTTTTTTTACTCCCATTCCCATTTCCCCTTTGTTTCTAACGTTAGAACCCAGTCACAATGGGTTCTACATCAGTTGATTGTTGACTCTGTGTCCCAGTGTGCCCTGTTGCTTTGCCTGCCTGCTGAAGTAAGAGGAGAAGTAGCCGTGCCTGCCCGCGCCGCATACAGAAAAGTGCAGTTTCACTCCTGCGGTGTGGGCCGTGTGCTGGCAAAGCTGCGCCCATCAGAGACCGGAGGAGGCTGGGCCAGGCCCCCCCTCTTGGCCTCTTGATTCAATCTCTCCAGGCTGTCACTAACGTAGATCCATCCAGCAGACGGGAGAGGCATCCGTGAGCTTTGAAGACTGGCTTGGACATCTTTCTACTGGTATAAGGTAGGCCCGCTGGGGGTTTCCCATTGCAGACATTTCATAATCCTGGCATCAAGTGGCTTACAACTCTCTGACGCCCCCATGCGGTGTGCTAGCCTATATTCAGTTTTGTTTGGGGGGGGGGTTTAAGCCCAGCTAAGTCTAGTTAACAAGGTTCTGGGGTCAACATCTTTCTGCCACATAGCCCTGATTCAAAGGTCACCGTTATTACACAGCTCGGACTCATGAGGAAGTGCAAGACAGCTGTGGAAGTCCATGTGGCCCCGGCAATAACTACTGTGGACTGTTTCCTACAGCGAGCAGCGAGGCTCCTAAGCGGAAGTTTTCCTTGCCAAGGCAAAGCGCCTCAGAGTGGAGACTTCAATACCTACCATCTCGGGAGCACTGTCCCTGTCCAAATATGAGCTGGCAGTTATGTTGGAAGCATGTGTGGGCTCCCTCCTGACAGGTCTGTATTCTAAACTGCAACCGATTAAGCTACGTCTGACTACCATTGAGAGGGAACCTATTGAGCTTGCTCGGTCTAACAAAATGGACAATAACGCAGATATTAATGGTCCTTTGGCCTATCTGAGTCGTGGTGGAAATAAGGACCACAGACAGCCCAGTCCCCATCTCATATCTAGGGAGGATTTATCATCCTGCCCCAACTTGCACAAGAGCACCATCCATCCCACCGACCGACACGGCTCGCCCCGCTCTCTACCCGAAAAAAAGAGTGAAAGGAATCTAGGCTGGGCAACTTCTTGACCAATTTTAATGTCTCCATGCGCCACATGACTCAACTTGTATTGGTGGGAGATTTCAATATTCATCTATGTGGGAATCCAAGAACACAGGGTATGGGGGATCATCCTGTCCCTGTCTCTCAGGGATACACATAGAAGATAGCGGTCAAGGTGATAATTTAAATACCCTAATATGCAAATTTTATCTTTTGTCAGCGCTGGGCAAACTGGATCCCAGCCAGACTGATATTACTCTCACCTTTAAAGGAAATGGTAGCAACTCCTTTATTGATTTTATCTTTGTTTCTACCCCCTTTTTATATAATATATGAATTTAACATGAAAGTGAGCATCCATAGCGATCATAATAATCTGCTGTGTCTTAAAGCAGCTGGCCCTTACTAGGCTTGAAGATGGTGAGGGTATGGGGGGTTCATTGAGATGCAGATGGGGCAGAAGGCTCAAATGGGCTCAGATCACTTTCACAAGACCCTTTCGCCAAATGTCAAAATGAGATACAGATTTGTCTGGCCGCGCAGTCGCAGTTTGTTGAGCCCACTGTCAACGCTTTTGTAACCATTTCCCACTCTATAGCTGACCTATTGTCGGTTCCCGCTTCTAAAAGGCATCTTGATTGGACTCCAAGATGGTTCGACACCGCCTGTTCATGTGCGGCCAGGAAGCTCAAGGGAGCTTTACACACCACCCGTAGAGATAATCAACGAGTTAGATCTTGTAGAAAGCAGAGAAAGAAGTCCTAGCCAGGCGGAAGGGGTCTTCAAAGGAGGACGACTGGAGTATGCTCATGTAAGCCAGTACAATCAAGAGTAGCAGCAAGTTTTGGAGCATTGTCAATAGTCCTTTCTTGGCAGTCGACATATCAAACGCCCTCGATGCCCATTACACAGAGACCGAATGGATTAGCCATATCGAGGAAATGTTTGGGGGTACCTCGGCCAGTGTGTAACCCAGCCCTGGCAGTTCCGGAGGGAGAACTCAGGTTAAGAATAGTTGGGTTGACGCTCAACAAGGTCCCAGGACCAGATGAAATCCCTCCCGACCTCTACATCTCCAACGTGGAGCTGTGAGCCCCTGTGCTTACCTCTGTTATTAACGCGGCTGTCAGGTCTGGTCCCCTGGCCTCATGGGCCACCTCCATCATCGTCCCAGTTTTCAAAAAAGGGAACAGAGATAGCACACACTGCTATAGGCCTATATCCCTGTTGGACTCCGTGATTAAAGTGATTGGACAGATTTTATTAGAAACGCTATCCAACTGGGCCCTAGAGAATACCATTTTGTCAGATGTCCAATAAGGCTGCCACCCCGGCTGTTCAAAGACAGGCCAATGTCTGAATCTAGTCATGATTTTGAACAAGTACAAAGTCACCCGCTCCAGAACCATTTACCTGGCCTTTATGGACCTCTCCTACGCCTTCGATTATGTAAACAGATGTAAGCTGTGGCAGACCTTGTTATCCCTGGGGGTGGACAGGGATATAGTCCTCTTTTTACAAGATCTCCATTGAGACACTAAGGCAGCCATTTGATACTCAGGTGATCTGAAGGTTATGCGCTTGTTCCCTATCCAGAGAGGGGTCCGACAGGGTTGTATTCTGGCCCCTTTCCTATTTAATGTATATATAAACAACTTAGAGAAGGTCCTTTTGGGAACCAAGGTGGACTATTCCCAGGTGGGACGGCGTGACCTCCTGGTTCTGCTATATGCAGACATCACTGTCTTGATGGCTAGGACTGAGCGGGGTCTGCAAATGCTGTTAAATTATTTTGTCCAATTTATGGGGGAGCAGGACTTGTTGGTCACCAACTCAAAGTCCTATGTCATGCAAGTAGGTGCCCGCTCTAGTAGGCCTTACATCTTCAAGGTGGAGTCCACCCCAGTCCCAAGGACGAGCGTGTTTCATACTTGGGGGTGTGTTGGATGCCAAAATGAAATGGTGGCCCTGAAAATTCATAAGCAGAATGACTTATCCGGGAGACTGCAGCTATCTCATTAACACTGCTCTTCTACACATATCTACTTATGTATGCCTAATACTAAGCAAATAATCTTACCTTCCTGCTACCTCACACTGCTCTTCTACTTCTCACACTCCTTTCATATCCCTCCTAGTACTCTTCTACTCCTCTCTCCTTCATTATGCCTCCTACTACTCTCCACACTTTTCTTCCTTCAAAAACACGCTAATCTCCTCCACGCTTTCTTCCTTCTCCCTCATACAACTCTCCCCACTCCCTTTCTTCTGCCTCATGCTACTCTCCTCCACACTATACTTCATTACCCTCATGCTATTCTTCTATTCACTCTCCGTCCCACATCTTAAACACTGCTCTTCACCTTCTAACACTATGCGTTAAACTACTACATACATAACAATTACAATTCAACCAACATAAAGGCACAACATATCACATACAAACACTCAATAAGACATAGCTAAAATACAATACCATTAGCAAAGCAAATAGCTTTCACTTAAACAAAGGCGAGACCTATTGCATCTCCAATGCTTGTTAACTTTGACTCCAGACTGGGAAAAAGACTGGTGGGGGCCATATTACAGCTTTATACAGACAAGTGTATCTCAAAAGCACTATACCACAGTGAAATTTAGGGTTATACTATCCCTGAATAACTTTAAATTGCCGCTTTTATCCGTTCCCCAGGGTACCCCCACCTTCACTGTTCATGAGGAGCTTGGATTGACCTACACCACTGATCTGACAGCCTGTCACCCAGTGTCATTATGGCTAAAAACCTGGGCTGGCAAGGGGGCATCATTAAACAAAATGATTTTAAGGGACTGTTTGGCCCTTGATCATGCCTCCTGAGTACCGTGGCTCAAATACATTAAGGAGAATCTTTCGAGCATGGGGAGAGGAGACCGTTTCACTATTCCTGAATTGACCAACAAGAAGAACTTGATCAACATCAAGGTGGCCTTTTTTAAGCAGCAGTCAATTGTCAGGGAAGACAAGAAGTTACTGAAGCCCAGTGTACGTCGTTTCATCATGTTAAGAACCACATTGACGGTAGAACCGTACCTGCTAGGGTTCGTGAAATCATATGATCGATTTTTACTGACCAGGTTTCGGCTCGACCTCTTCCACTTCCTCCTCGCCTACCCATGGGGGCAGTGTAAGGGCCAGAGTCTGTCGCCCTGTGGTTGCGATGGAAAATCCCCACAGGCCATGTTCCATTTCTTGATGTTCCGTAGTTTTTATGACTTACCTAGAAAGACCTTTCTAGTCCAGGTTCTGAAAAAGGCTAATTTTAGGTAAGTGCGTCCCACTTTTATTGTTTTGTCAGTCAGTCAAAGAGGCTTTATTTCGATATGAATATATCTTAAAAAGCAAAACTACAACATTTCATACTGCTACTGATGCCAATAAATTAGCTAAAAACAGGTAAAAATATCGGATAAAAAACAAATTAAACAACAAATTAAACAACATACAAAAGCCTAGATGACCTGATGCGCCAAGCCCATCCTAGGAACTTGGCTAAACCACAAGCAAAGAGGGGCCTTGGGTCATTTTTTAATATTCGTAGGGCTTCTATACAATGTCTGGTTCCAAGTTCTCTGCAAAGTGGTTTTAACCACCTACTCCGGGGGGCTGCATAAGCCGGACATTCAAACAAAAAATGGGGAACAGACTCAGACCTCTTATCACAAAATGGGCAAAGGGAAGTTGTTTGAGATGGAACCTTCCACCTGGATGTTAATTCTCCCACAGGGAGTAAACCTATTCTGAATTGAAAATATAGGGCCCTGTCTTTACGATTGGAGATGACATCCAGGTAAGGTTCACAAAAATAAATTTCTTTGACCAAAAGAAAATCCAAAGTGGACCTGCACAGATTGACATTACTGCTTCTGATGCCCGCCACCCAGCTCCAATAAATCTTTTTCAGCTCAGACTTAGGAGGTGCGGTTCTATTAATCCAGGCCTCGCCAAGACCAAGGCAGAAAAGGAGACGCTTGATCTCCCTCAGCCAGTGGATCTTGGACCAGCCTGGTGACCCCAGCACCTCGGTTAGGCCATCCGCATAACTGGATAATTCTGATGTTCTCCATATTCTCGCCCATAGGAGGAGAGGGCGGAGCCTAGCCTGATCGCTGATTGGCCGAGTGCCCAGATCCAGAAGCAGTGGGAGAGTTGGAGTGCTATAAGGGAGCCCCATAAGATCTTTATGGAATTTATTTTCAGAACGGGACAAGTGGTCCACCTAATAGACCCCCCAAAGTTCAGACCCATAGAGAGCGGCGCTAACCCCCCTTGCCCTATATATATCTAGGACAGGAGCAATGGGTTTCAGGGATGAGGCACGATGTTCCTTAAGCAAGGCACCCACCACCCTCTTATGGGTCAGCAACATCTTTTGATGGTGACACTTCCAGCTCATGGAGTCGCAGAGGCGAATACCAAGGTAGTCGAACTCTGACACTCTTTCGAGGGTAGCAGAGTCCAAAGACGGTGGTTTGGCCAACCTTTTCGGGGGGTTAAGGACCAAATACTTGGTCTTAGCTGTATTAATAGCTAACCCTCTCGCATCGCAAAAAGACTTGAAGTTAGTTAATAGACTCTGCAAACCCACCGGGGTTTTAGAAATCAGAAGGGTATCATCCGCAAATAGAAGGGTGGGTATTCTTCTACCGGCCAGGGATGGTGCATCTGCGGGGTGTTGTAGCAGATGCTCCACCACTCCGTTGACGTACAATGAGAACAGAGTGGGGGCAAGGACACAACCCTGGCGTACCCCTCTATTTACAGGTATACGTGCTGTTTTTAGTCCCTGATTTCCCCACCTAATCTGGGCAAAATTATCAGAATGGAGGTTTATCAACAAGCTCAGCAAATAAGGTGGTATACCCTGTTCGCTGAGCACACTCCATAATTGGCTACGGGGAACTAGGTCAAAGGCAGTCCGCAAATCTATAAAAGCAAGATACAGACTGCCTTTGCCCAGTAGAACCACTTTCAAGTATAGCATCAGAAGACGAAAGGATTGCTCTATTGTCCCCGTGCCTGTTCTAAAACCAGCCTGAAAGTCTGAGAGAATACCCTTTTCCTCTACCCATTGCAGTATCCTTGACAAAACCACTTTTCCAGCCACTTTTTGTGAAGTGTCTAAGAGGCTTATTGGGCGATAGTTAGCTGGGTCGTTGCGACAGCCTTTCTTAAAAATAGGAACGACCTCAGCACCCTTCCATGAAGTCGGAAGGGATGCCACATCAAGACTGGAATTCAATAAGGCGGAGATGAGTTTTCCCCATTCGTCTGGGTTGATGCGTAGCAAATCTCCTGGGATGCCATCCGGGCCAGCAGCTTTATTGGGCGCAAGGGTATTAATCGCCTCCACCACTTCCTTGGATGTGAACACAACCTCATCCATAGACTGAGAAGGTGCATAAGGGTGGCATATTCTCAAGCTTTCCCCCTGGTCCTGGGTCGTTGAATAGAGTTGGGAAAAATGATTGACCCACGCGCACTCAGGTACGTTACAGGTGATCATTGTATCCACAGGTCTCTCTCTATTTCTGAGTAGGTCCCAAAAACCCTTTGCATCCTTCCTTAGACTAGCGGCCTTCAGGTCACACCAAAACTGGTCTTCCCAATCTGTCTTTGCCTTTGTTAATACCCTCCTGTAATTACCCCTCGCGGCACAAATCAGAACTCTAATCTTAGATTTTACTGTCTTTAGGAGTTCCCGTTTGGCCATACGACAAGCAGCTGAAAACCACCCAGCAGGACCCTTCCTGCCACCACTCTTATTGGCCCTCTTCCCCCCAATGGGGGCTATGAATAATTCACCTATAGCCTTTGTGGTTCGTTTAAAAACTGCAGGTACCTCTTGCACACTGAATGAGGGGGAGTCTAGGCAGAGTGTAATATTAGCCATTACAGATTGTACCTCCAGCATCTTGGCCTCATTAGCAATGATATTTTTCCATTTCAGGCGCCTACCACAATTAGAGGGGCACACTTCATGGGTTGTTTTCCACACATGCGGGGTTAGGAGGGGAGACCAACCCTTCCACAGTGGGGACAAAGACAGGGTTAGAGGATTGTGGTCGCTATCAATAGAAGGCCGAACCTCCATGTCCACCAGGAAAGACCACAACCGAAAATTCAGCATAATGTAGTCAATCCTAGAGGAATGCCCTATTCTGTTAAACGAATGTGCCCCCATTTGGTCTGATTTGGATCTACCATTAGTTGCTCTGAGACCATGCTCCAGGCAAAGAGCATTGAGGTCAATTGCGTTTTGGGTCCATCTTATTAGGAGTAATTGACAACGGAGGGATGCCTCTCCTTGCATCATCGTCACTAATGCCCAGCACATCTTCCACAGCAAGAGGTTCGAATGTGCAGTTAAAATCCCCAGCTAATAAGACAAGGGAGTCTGGACCACAGCGCTTGAGTTCCTCGTCGATGCCAGATGGGGCAAGAATAGATAAACCACCTCTAGTGCTTCTAACATAGATATTGAATATTTCAAGCACTCCTCCACCAGACGGGCCTCTTACTGATAGTCTCAAAAGGTCCGGGGAATTAGTGGCTATACTTTTAATAGAATACCGCAGGGAAATGCTTACCCATATTAGCAGGCCTCCGGAGGGGCGCCCTTTGCCTCCGTTCGGTCGAACTGCTGGTGCAAAATAAGTAGTGTATCCCAGCTTATGTTGTGGATCCATGCACCAGGTTTCCTGGAACAAACAAATCGAAAAAGATTCGACAAATGGGATGCTTATATTCTGAGCTAGGCCGGCAATGTTCCAGCTTACTACCTTCAGAGGAATGCTGGGAATCTCTCCATGCCCTAAAGCCAATGCTCCTGTAATGGGAGTATAATCCATGGCAATATCCTTATCACTGACAGGTGATACCACAGCAAAAGGAGTTTAAAACCTTCAACAGGCGTCTCCCCACTAAACTGGGACAACGCCTGTAAATGTCCCCTAGGCGTAAGAAAAGGAGGGAGGGTAGTGATGGAAGAGCTCACCTGCGGCTCTCCAAGGGGTAAACTTGCAATTAATGACTCCCCAGATGGTTCAATGTATAGCTCACGTATAGAGGGAATTACCTGTCAATAACCTTTCCAAAATCGACCCTGAAAATGGCCAGGACCATTATTAAATAGGCTAAATTGAGAGGTACAGCCACGAATTTGTCTACAGTCCCGACCTTCCCACATATGGGTTCCGGTCTGCCTCGACAGAGTTGAAGGATTAAAATAGCTGAGGTCACAAGTGCCAATTGAACCCATGCTTCCTACTAAGCTATGTTCCTTCATGGGACCTCTACATATGAAACTGGCAATCCTTGGGTCTTCAAAATTCACTATGATACAATCGCCACAAATAGATTTTTCCCTAGTACCAATCCAACCGACTCTACGTACGTGTAATATCCTGCCCCCCCAAAACTCGGGCAGGGGTCTGTTCTCTTTGAGCCAAAATAAGGTCTTATTGAACAATTCAGTATAGGACTCACTCTTACCTGGACTAAGAACCGGAACCCCGGTCAAAACGACTACATAGGGCTGGCACTCAGGGGGGAGATTTATAATAGAGTCCCACCCACAGGGAGGGGCCTCACCTGGAAGCATCACATGGGCTTTTGCATTTTCCACTAATATGGGAGTTGGGATCTCTAGTGCGCTATCAGCTAATGGAGATATAGCTGTAATAGTAAAATTTCCCTCACCTGCGCTAGCCGAGGCCGGGGGACAAACCGTCTTTTTGCCTGAGATGGTGGTAGTAACTTTGGGGGATTTAAATTTCTCAGCAGGCTTAGGGAGAGACAGGCCGATGGTACTGGAGGTACCAGCGACAGGCACCGTAGAGAGCAAGTTATGATTAATCACCTCCAAAACAACTGGTGAGTTGTCAACTGTAGGAACTAAATTGTGTTGGGCAGTAGACGTCACCTTTTTGGCAAAACCCCCGCCTAAGCTGTCATCCCTAGATCTTAGCTGCACTTTTATAAAAGATTTCAATGAGAAAAAATTATCTAGGGTTGTCTGCTCCATTTTATCCATTCGCTCAGATAGCCCTCTAATTTTATCTAATACTGGCAAAAGTAAAGATTTCATTATTTCCTCCATTTTTTTAGCCAGGAAAGAATCTGAGGAGAGGGGCGCTACACTACCAACAGTCTGAGTATTGAGGGCGGAAGTTGCATTCCCCTCAGTGGTGCCCTCTTCTTTATCTTCCTGGAATAAACTAGAGTCCCCCCCTGTTACCTTATTGGAAACGCCCCTCCTAACAGCCGCCCGCCTCTGGTTTTTACAGGTTTTAGAAAGTCTATTTTTCTGTAAGGTAATAAATCTTCTAGTCTTTTGGGGTGACTGGCTGGATTTCCGCCTGCACCATGGTAGTCACCGGGGTAGGTGAAATTAGGAGAGTGGTGGGGTCAGCCGAGTGGGAAATAGAAATGGCTGACTTGCTTACTGCTACAACTGGGGCCACATAACTTTGGGCATTAAGTGCCGTATCCGACAGATTCTCAAGCCCTTCTATATTGGCTCTCAAGGCCGCCACACGAGGATGGTCCAAAGGAGAGGGGGCAAGAGGGTGCGGGAGTGGGTCCAAAACACGCTCTGGTGAGGGTATTTGAGCTATCGGGCCGATCGAGGATCGTCTATCACCAAATGGGCTACCAGATAGCCGCCGCTCAGCCATAGAGATTTCTTTGTCAATGACATTGGCCACAAGGGTAATAAACTGATCCATAGTTCCCGCCATACCCCCCACGCTCCCCCTCAGGCTTTTACCTGAGCGAGTTGACATTAGTAATACAGGGGCAAACCGTGAAGCAGGTCAAAACAAACCCCAGTAAAGTGTATAATAGGCAGGAGGTAAATAAAGAATATATGTGGCTGGAACAAGCAAGTATCAAGGAAGGGAGGCCCAGACACATGAACACCTAACATATGTAGGGCGGCTATTTCAGGAAATGTTCAATAGACACAACCCAGTCCGAATCCACAACAGGGGGTGATTGACAATGTTACTCAATGACAGTACCTGGTTAGAGTCAGATGCGTCAGTACCAGCGATTTAGAGGGGGGGCCCAGCCCAGCCTCCTGCAGCCCCTGACGGCCACAGACGGCCCGCCCTCTGCCCGGGCTCAGCCCGGCGCCGCCCACGCGCGGTCCCGCAACGCGGAGGGTGAGCTTGATTTTGTAGCGCCTCCGGGCGCGGCAAGTGGGCGTCGACTTCCGCTCCCCTCCAGCAGGTGTTGCTGGGAAATGTAGTCCCCCTCCTGGCCGCAACCGCGAGTGTGTCAGAAAGCCGCGGCGGGAGGGAGACACAAGCACAGGCAGGAGCCGACAGGAGACCACAGGGCACAGGACTCAAGGCAGCAAACACGGAAACCTCCTGGAACACCACGAGAAGGTAGGACACCCCCGCTCCACCGAGGGTGAGCTTGATTTTGTAGCGCCTCCGGGCGCGGCAAGTGGGCGTCGACTTCCGCTCCCCTCCAGCAGGTGTTGCTGGGAAATGAAGTCCCCCTCCTGGCCGCAACCGCGAGTGTGTCAGAAAGCGGCGGCGGGAGGGAGACACAAGCACAGGCAGGAGCCGACAGGAGACCACAGGACTCAAGGCAGCAAACACGGAAACCTCCTGGAACACCACGAGAAGGTAGGACACCCCCTTTATTGTTTTACAAATGCTTACGGGTAGCACAGTTTGTTAAGTGCTCGGTTTTTTAAAATTCTGCTGTCAGGCTTAGGGCAAGTTGTGACTAAGCACCCAGTTTCCTACATATTACTTATGGCACTATGCACTTTGTAATGATTTGCTCATCTTTCTGTTTATCAAATGTTTTTTTTAGATGAGCTTATTTGCTGTCAAGCAGAGCGACCCCTGGCATTGTCTGTGTTTTTTTGGTGTCCCTTGAACTTTGTTTTTATTCCTAGCCTAGGTTATTATTTTATCCAGTATGTCTTTGTTTTATCATATTTAAGGTGTGCTTTTATGGTTTTACCTCATGAAACTGAATAAAGATTATTTTGATTTGATTACATCAGTGTGCTACTATAAACACACACGTGTTGCTGAGATGATAATTTTCATCAACAACTGCTTGTATAGTTGCAAGGAGTATAAACTCCTACAGCACGGTGGCTTGGCGCGCGACCAAGATGGCCGCTAGTCTGTAGAGCTCCGGTGCATCGGTGCCCTAATCCTGGCGAGTATCCTGCACGGGACCCCCTTCAGCTGTCGGGAGTTAAGGCGGAGGTAGCGCATTCACCCGCCGCGACATAGAGGGGCTGAGCGGAGCACACGGACATCGGGCGGCGGCCCGGGACCGTTTGGAAGGTGTAGCCGGCGGCCGAGGGAGGAGCTGGAGCTCCGTGTCCGGCTGCGTACATTGCTGGGCGCCGCGGCTTGCTGCGGGATCACTGGGCCACAGCTGCTGGAGCGGCGGAACTGGGGGCCAGAAGTCGCATCGGAGGTCGGACCTCAGAGGGACATCGTCTCTGCACCGGCGGCCCGCCCCGTGAGTACCTGCGAGGGGCATTGGTGGCGGACTGGTCGGCGGGGAGCCTGGAGGACCGGGGCACAGAGACTACAGGCAGCCGGCCCCCGGGCAGGAGGCTCTCGGGCTGCGCGTTGCTGGGCCGCGACGTCCCTGGAGTTTGGCCTGTTGGGGTTCGGTGGCCTGCCGATGCCCGTTTGCCTGGGGACGAAGGGAGAAGACACACGCCCTCTGGCGCAGCACGTGCGTTACTGGCCCTTGGAGGAGGCGGCGGACGCGGAGTGCGGCGCGGCCCCGGTGGGGCTGACGGCCCGGGAGACTCGACCCCCCCGTGAGACCTGTTGAGGAGGGCCCGGGGCGCTTGAGGGTGACGTGTGACCGGCGGCCAGTGGTCACTTTGCGGGGCCCCCCACGCAGTGGAGCCGCACCTGCGGTGGACCTTGCTGAACCGTGCCTGGGGACTGACCTGCGGAGCGGAGTGGTGCTGACTGAGCCGAGGCGCTGGGCGAGCAACACCGGGCGCAGTGAGGGGGCCGGAAGAAGACCGTGCAGGAGCCTGGCGGGCGGTCTCTGGAGGCCGCGGCGATCCCGCGCCCATGGAAAGCTGAGAGGTGTGTCGCGGGCCCCTTCTCCTCCATCCTTCTTCGGCTCGGTGGCCACGTGTGAGTGGTGGGGCCCTGCTGCGGCGGCTGCTTCAGGGGCGGAGAGGCTCGCTGGGACGGGACTAGTCCTGCCTACCGGTCGACCGGGCTGAGGGCGGATGCCCACTGCACAACAATTGGTCATGGGCCGGCTGCGCAATGCCCAGAGAGAAGGCCGGACGTCGGTGGCCGGGCCGGGCCCCGTCGCGGCGCCTGGAACGGCGGACGCAGCCCCGCGCACTGAGATGTTGGCCGCAAAGCTGGACTCGGTGCTGGCCGCTGTGGAGCGGATCGGCTCCTCTCTTGAGCAGACACGGTCGTCGTTGGAAGCCCGCATTGATAAAGTCGCGGTTGACTTTACGCTGCTCCATGCGGACCACCACAAATTGGCGGACAAGGTGTCGCAGCAAGAGCAAACTCTCCAAGAGGTGCGGCCGGTGGTCTCCACGCACACAGCGGCCCTTCAGGACCTCATTGACCGGGTTCATACCTTGGAAGACCGCGTGGATGATGCAGAAGGGCGCTCTCGGCGCAACAATGTGCGAGTGGTTGGCCTGCCGGAAGGCGAGGAGGGGAGGCGGCCGGAGCACTATGTGGAGGAGTGGCTGCGCAGTCTGGTCGGACCTGAGAAGCTCTCTCCGCACTTTGTGGTGGAGCGCGCACACAGGATTCCCGCGCAGAGGCCCAACCCGGGGTCTCGACCACGGCGCTTCCTGTTCAAGCTCCTTAACTACCGGGACCGGGATGTGGTGCTCCGCGAGACAAGGAAGATAGGCAGCGTCACTGTTGGGGGCGGACAGGTACATTTTTTCCCATATTACACCGCGTTGGTGCAGAAGCACCGCAGCAACTATCTGGCGGTGAAGCGCCGCCTGCGTGAGCTGAACATCTCATATGCCCTCCTGTTCCCCTCCCGCTTGCGGGTGATCACCGCGGATGGAGCCCGCTTCTTTGACACGCCATCTGAGGTCTGGGACTGGCTGGAGGACACGGGGCGCTGTGACGGCCGACGACCTCGGAGCCCGGAGGCCGCCGCACCACGTGGTAGAAGATTCCGCCAGCGCAGAGGGAGGAGGCAGCGGCGCGCGGACGGGCGAAACCTGGGTGTGGCTCCTAGCCCGGAGAGGAGCAGGCAGGAATGCCAGGATGCGCTGGCAGCGGTGGCCACCCTCGGGTCGCCGGACGGCGGGAGTGGAGAGACTGCCCCGGACCAGGGGGATGTGTTGATCAGCGGCTCGTCATCCCCGTCTACTATAGTCTCAGACGATCAGCTGCTGCCGCTGGTCACCCCGCAGACAGCCGAACTTGTGATGTGATATGAGATCACGAGGAACGCCGGGGGTCACTATCAGGGGTGCTCCCCGAAGGTGGGTCTTGCACCTCGCAGATGGACACCTTGCGGTTCCCGCCCGAACAGTGATCAGAGGGGTGAGAGGCAGGTGAGGGGGACATGTTGCTGGAACTCTGGGGACTGATGGGACAGGTGAACTGGGGTGGGTCCCGGGCTCCTGCCTCGCCTCAGTGGGGTGGCCGTCTGCGGTAGGACCCACCCGTCCTAGCTGGTTGTTAAGGGGGGGGAGGGGGGGATGGGGAGGGGGGACTCAGCCTCTCCCGGTTCGATGGAGCACTTTCAGGTTGGGGGTCCCATAGCTTGACTTCTACACAGGCACCGTTGTAGAGGTGCACCCGCGCGTAGGGATTCTCACTTGCCTGCCCCCTAGCCGCAATTGGGCTTAGTTACACTTGGTGAGCATTGGTTCATGGTTTGGACGATTACCCGTAGAGGGTTTCGCCCTGGCGGTTTCGATTGCCTGTTTGGTTTGTTCTTGCGCATGGCACTATGTTTGTGCGTTGTTGTGTTGAAAAGTTTATGTTGCAGCTCTCTACATGGTCAGGCGAGGCCCCGCTGCCCCCCGCCCTGGGGGGACGCCCCTAGTCCCCCGCCACAGACGTACCCTTAAGACATCCGCATGGCTGCAACCAATATACTCACTTGGAATGTTAGGGGCATGCACACACCGGCGCGGAGGTACTCAGTCTACGCATACATGCAGCGACACGCAGTGGCAATAGCACTCTTGCAGGAGACGCACATGACGGCTGTGGAGTTGGGCAGGCTGCGCGCGCGCTGGAGGGGACAGGTATATGGCACTACATGCTCGGCACATGCTAGAGGCACTCTAATATGGGTGAGGGCGGGCGCCCCGTTTGTTTGTTTGCAGGCGCTGGTGGATCCCGGGGGGAGGTACACCTTAGTGCATGGACGAATAGATGGTCAGCAGGTGCTACTGGGGTCCCTCTATGTGCCGAATGTGGAGCAGCCGGCCTTCCTCGCCGCCCTGTCATCGGTACTGGCGCCGTTTGCTGGCCTCCCCTGGCTCCTGGGGGGAGACTTTAACTCCGTGCTAGACATCCACATGGACCGGTCGTTCCCGCCCCTTCGAGGCACGCAGGTGGGGTCGAACGCCAGAGCCCTTACCGCGTGGCTGTCGCATTGGACTCTCACCGATTTGTGGCGGACTGTCCACCCGGATGAACGCGTCTATTCCTACTATTCTGCGGTGCACGGCCTCCATGTCCGGTTGGACATAGTGGTGGGCACCCCTTCGGTGCTGCCGTGGGTGACCCGTGCGGAATATATGGGTCGGACACATTCGGACCACAACCCCCTCATCCTGGGGCTTAGCTGGCAGCCCGATCGGCCCCCGGTGCCGACATGGCACCTCCAGACGGCGGCACTGGAGGACTCGGAATTTCGGGCCTCCTTGGGAACGGCGGTCGTGCAGTATTTCGATCTTAATGAGGGATCCACAGACAGTGAGCTGACAGAATGGGATGCCCATAAAGTTTGCATTAGGGGGCACTGTCTGGGCGCGACCTGGAATATCCGAAAACAGTTGGCGCGTGCTCTCGCCGCCTTGGAGTCTCGCCTCCTCTCGAGTGAATTGCATGGTGAGGGGAGGGGCACAGACTCGGGCCGCTTGCTGGACCTCCGGACACGCCATGCAGACCTCTTGGAGCGGCTTCGTTGCCTTAATTACGCGGCTCACTCAGCTCGTGTGCATGCTACGTCGGACAGGGCGGGACGACTCTTGGCATGGCTCATCAGGCAGGAGACGGCTCGACTACCAATCAGTGCAATCACGGGCTCAGATGGAGCGCTGGTTCACACGCAGTGAGAAATCCATCAGGCGTTCACGGCGCATTATGCTGCCCTGTACCGGTCAACGGGGCAGAGGAGCGCGAGCGACCTGGATGAGTTTTTGGAGGCAGGGGCATTGCCCGGGGTTCCGGAGGAATACCAGGCGGACTTGGAGTGCCCCCCCACGGTAGACGAGATAGGAGAGGCCATCTCCGCTCTGGCTTCGGGGAAGGCGCCGGGGCCGGACGGGCTTCCGGCGGAATACTACAAAACGTACCGTGAGACCCTGATCCCTAAGCTTCACAGCCTCTACCTGACGGCACTGGAGGAGGGTACATTGCCGGCATCGCTGAAGGAAGCCTATCTGATTTCCCTGCTGAAGCCAGGGCGGGACGCCACTCAACTGGGTTCCTATTGTCCGCTCGCCCTGCTCAACAAAGACTATAACATCTTGGCGAAGATACTGGCGGAGAGACTGGCGCCGGTGGTGCCCACGCTGGTGCACAGCGATCAAAATGGCTTCGTGCCCAAACGCGCTACTTCGCTCAATCTGCGGCGGTTCTTCCGAGTGATGGAGGAGAGCATTCGACAATGGCCCAGAGCGGGTCGCCTGGTCCTGGACCTAGAGAAAGCCTTTGACTGTCTGGAGTGGGGATACCTGGTGTCGACGCTGCCGCACTTCGGACTGGGGCTGGGCTTCCTACAGCTAACGGCTCTTCTGTACAAGGGACCTACGGTGCGCGTGCGTACGGGTCCATATGTCTCAGACCCCATTCAGATCGGCTGAGGTACCAGGCAGGGGTGTCCGTTGTCACCCCTCCTGTTTGCGCTTGCAATGGAGCCGTTAGCGGCGACACTCCGTAGGGAGCTGGCGGATGGCATTCCGCTGGGAGACGCTACCCACCAGGTGTCCCTTTACGCAGATGACCTACTGGTCTATGTCAGGGATGTGTCCGCTATCCCGGCGAGGCTGGGCGGCATCTTACACACCTTTGAGCAGCTCTCAGGCCTCCGAGTCAACGCCGCTAAATCCTGTCTGTTCGCCTTCCGAGGCGACGTCCAGGACCCTGGTTACCGCCTTGGCGGAGTGCGGGTCCAATGGCAGCCGGACACCTTCCGCTATCTGGGTGTCCAGATATATCGCCACCCAGCGGATCTAGTGGACGGTAACCTGGGGCGCGCTGTGACAGCGGTCCGAGCCCAGATGGCGTTCTGGAGTACGCTTGCCCTTTCGGTGACTGGCCGCATAGCGCTTGTTAAAATGGTGGTGTTGCTGCGTCTGTTGTATTATTTTGCCAACCTCCCGGTGTATATACCGGTGTCCTTCTTCACGCCCTTCACGCGCTCCCTCCGCGATTTCGTCTGGGGAACGGCATGCCACAGGGTGGCGCTACCGAAACTGTGTCTTCCCGTGGGCCAGGGTGGACTAGGGATGCCGTGCCTTGAACACTATTATCTGGCAGCGCAGCTACAATGGCTGGCCCGCTGGCTAGGTGATAGATGCCGAGAGGATACGGCGACGGCGGTGAACCCGCCGCTGACAGTAACGGAGCTCCTCCGAATCTTTCACCCGACCACGAGCGCGCTTAAGCCCAAACCACTGTTGCTAGTGGTGGAGTATAAATGCTACCGACGATGTCTCCGGCTGACTCGGACCAGAATCCCATATGCCCCAGCTATTTCTCTGGAGGGCTCCCCTTGCGGGCGAGACACGCTTGGGGCTGCGGACCTCAGGGATTGGCACGCGGTTGATCTCCACACATTGGAGGATCTATACCATGAGGGGGGCCTTCGGTCCTTCGCGACACTTGCGGAAGAGACGGGACTGGCGCAGGGCCAGTTTCTCCGGCACCGGGCCCTGATAGAGATGCTGGCGGGTCACTGGGGAGACTTGCGGGTAGAGCCGGAGCAGCACTTAGTGCTGCAATACCTCCATGTCTTGGGCCGAGGGGGGCATCTAATCAAATGGTTTGCTGCGGCCTTGCGGATGCACGCGGCAGCGAACTTAGGGACACTACGCGAGAGATGGGAGGGGGATCTTGGCCGACCTATGGTAGATAAAGAGTGGGAGAGGGTGCTGCAGGGGCCGAGGAGGATACCTCGAAACATGAGATTTCGTCAAATACAGCTTTTTGTCCTGCATAGGGCCTACCTCACGCCGGCTGCCATTAACAAGTATTTTCATCGCGTAGATGCCTGCTGCCCCCGCTGCGCAGTGGTTGACGCCGACCTGCTCCACATGCTGTAGGGATGCCCTGCGTTACGGTTGTACTGGCAGGCGGTCCATGAGGAGCTCCGTCGGTGTACAAGCCGGGAAATTCCACCCGAGTGGCCCACTTATTTATTACATCTCTTTCACCGGCCAGCCCCGGCTAAGGTGGCCTCTCGTTTTCTTGATTTGGGGATCATAGTGGCAAAGCGACTTATCACCAAACGTTGGAGGGCAGACGCTGCGCCACATGTGCGAGCATGGCGTAGCTCTTTGCTGGTGTGGGCGAAAGCGGAGGAGGTGGCGCTTCGGCGGGAAGAGATGCTGGGGCTTAGAATGACGCCTGTCGCATCCCAATGGGGGGAGATGCTGCGGGCGCTACTGCAATCTGAAGAGGTGGCCCCGGGAGGTAGCGGGTCTGCGCTGTAGAGGCTGCGTTGGATGGCGAGGCGCTGTTCGTCTGGTTGAGCTGCCGCGCTGGTGTGACTGACAGGCATTAAAGTGTAGACAGTGCATGCCTAGGATTTACTCTTAGTGCTAGAGCCGACCCTGGTGGGGGGGACTGGAGAAGTCGGAACATGGCGGGGCGGGGGATCAGAAGGGAGGGGCCGTCTAGACTAGAACTTGCGAGCTGCTGTTGGTGGTTATCTTAGTTGCTAGGCTGTCGAGAAAACGGCCACCCAGTTACTAAACGGGGAGTTTAGCACTGTTTGTATACCTGTTTGGGGATACACCGGGATTAGCACATACCTGATCCAGGAGAGGGTGGGCGGATGCACTCCACTAGATCTGCGGCCCTGGCATTATGCGTGGTGATATCGTGCTTCAAAGACTAGCTGGTTGTACAAGAGGGCTCTGTCACTCCCTTTCCTGATAATGTCACGAGGCTAGAATGTATATGCTATGCACAGAAACTCAGCTCATGGTTATATATTACGATGCTCACTGATTGATTATGATGTAATGTGTGCTTTTACCTGCAAACTTAATAAACAAATTTATAAATAAAAAAAATAAACTCCTACAGCACGCTGCCATGAATTCTAGGTTTGCACCCTCTTATGCCAACCTCTTTATGGGCTGGTGTGATGCGGTGGATATCTTGGCCTGTAGCATACAACACCCCAGAGACAAAATCCATTACTGGGATTGGTATATAGAATATATTTTACTGAACCAGACTGTGACCTTGGTAGTATTACACACATTCCATACACATGAATCAAAAACACTACGAGATTAAATTCACCTTAGAGTTTGGGAAATATGAAATTAGGCTCCTTGAATTCAAACATTTCGAACATAATGGTACTATACAAAGCAGAGTTTAGAGAAACGAAAGAGCATATAATGCTGCGTTACATATAGACAAAGCCCATCCGAAATCACGGTTACTTTCAATCCCTAATGGTGACACTGATAAGAAAGTGTAGTTTTGACCTTCACTCACTGACCTTGAAGAACGATTTCACACTAAGAAGATGCAAGAACGATGTCCTCCAACAAGCAGGACGACACAAACAGAGTATACAGAGCCACAACACTTATTTCCAGGACCAGGAAACATACAAACATTGACAGAAAGGGTAGAAAGATCACTGCTTACAACCAGGTGCGACTAGAAGTCAGTGAGGCCCTGAACAAATATTGAACCCTCATATCTAATGATCCAACCATAAACAAATGTAAAAAAGCAACTATAACATTTAGACGAGTGACCACAAAGAGAAATCTTGTCAGCGCCAATTAGGCGCACACTAAACGCAAGATTAACAAGATTAAAAACAACTACTTGTGATTTCTATAGGTGTGCACACTGCAGAACATGCTATGGACAAGTGCAGAAAGTTTAGTAATTATACATTACATTAATAGCACTACAAAATGTGTAATTTATGTACTACTTTGCAGCTGTAAGTTAATATATGTTAAGATGCCAGTATATCTGCGGCTCCTGGAGGTGAGGGGGTCTTGCTGAATAGTAAGTACCTTCTGCTTCAATTCAAATCCATTCATTGGGTATTTTATACACTAATGCGTTTACACAGATATGGACTGGCGTCAGAGCAGTGATGCAAGTGCAGTCATCACCAGTCAGCTGATTTTTTTGGCCTCTTTCGTGGGACTATTCTATCATCCTTAACATCAGGCACCTTCGAAACACTCAATGACACGATGGGTACTCCATTGAGCCCCTCTCCTCTGCTGGCCGTACTGGGACAGATCAAGGAATCAGTGCCCAGAGCTCGTCGGTTGTGTTACAGTGGCACTTTTATTCCCAAAGAGAAGGGTAGCAATTGGATGGGGCCACCACCTACAAAGAAACAGTGGCTCCTGGATATGATACATTGAAATGATACCAGCTATGTAGACGAATTACTGATGCCAAGTACCTCTCACCTTAAAGATATCTCTTAGACAGACACTGCACAATAAAAGCAGGGTTAGATGTTCAGATTGATTGGGTAGACAGGGTTTGATATAAGGTTTAACTGCAGGTTGAAGACACTGAAGCGCATGCGTATATTAATGAGATGGGCAGTGCAGTGCCTCATGGTGAAGTGAGGTGGACTAGTCGTCATGCAGGAAATGGCAGATGAACACAGGTTTCAGGCATGGAAAGAGTTATTGTTTCCGACATGATGTTGACGGATATGGTAAAGTGTGGTACGCGTGTTTCGATGCTTGATTGAAGTGAAGATACATGAGTTGTGATGTGATGCAGCATTTGTATATGTTGAGCAATGTGAGAAGATCTGTAATAAAGTGCATCCATATTGTGTCAGTATTGGCAACTGATGGAGTTCGCCAGTGGCGTAACGAAACTTGAGGGGGCCTCCCTGCAAAGCACATGGAGGGGGCCCCCCCTCCACAGGCGGCGCGGCCCTCCATCTACCACTTTGCCCTACCACCCAGAAATCTAGCATATTTTGATTTGAAACCTCCAACATTTAAATGAAATGCCTCTATATTGTCTTTCTGTAAGTTCTAATGAGAAAGTGGGAAACACTCTTAACATACAAGCTATGCCATTTGTAACAATACTCTCAAAAGCAGATTATTTAACTGAGGCAGAAATCAAAACAATGCCAAGGAGTGATCCTATTGTCTCAGGAACTGCCTCCGGCTGAAGAACAAAGAACAACTATGAAGGGTCGAAATAGAATTGACAGTACCGTGAAACTTTGAAAGACCAACCCAAACCTGCAATTCCATAAAACCTCGACTGACAATATACATGAGAAGTACACAAACTATAACTCAGTATCCTGCGAAAGTCAAGAGAAATAGACTGGTGAATTATCTGCATGCCACACACTAGCGACTGTCAAGGGTTGTGCATGATAATAACGTGAACTGAGGAAGCGATTTCAATCATAATGTCTTTATTAGTAAGCATTGCAAAACAGGCAGGCAAACAAGGCTGAGGAACAACACTGTTTGGATACTTCAGAACATTGATGCAGATGTTTGTCTGTTTTAATTTATCATTTCTGTAGTGTAAACAATGCTAAATACAAGATTTAAGGTACACATATTGCAAGCAACACCATAAATAACACTGCATGTAGAATAAAAACAAACCATATCAGCAATTACCTAATGACAATCTATACAAACTGTAGTTGGTAAAGCAAAAGAAAAAGTGCAAATATTTTCAAAGTGCAAACTAAAGCAATCACCAGTCCAGCAATATACAAAAATCAAGCATGTTTTGTAAAACAATCCAACTTTCTTCTTGCATCAATGTGAAAATACTTTCAAAGTGCATGGTAAAAACAAGTCCAGCAGCTTCCCTCACAAGGACTGACCTGAACCACCAGACTGGGCCTTAGTTCATAACAAACAGAGGCCTGAGAACTCAGTGTGTCAACACTGGCGGTATTTACAATTCACTAAGAGTATAGGCACGCCTGCTAAAGTACAGATACACCATTGCCTCCAAATGGCTCTATCATCACGTGTGACACCCCGCCAGCCAGGTCGGGATTTTAAGCCAACAGCGCCTTGCATTCTGGGAGTTGTGCTGTGGCCATCTAAGTAAGGGGTTAAACATTCCAGCATGCAAAGTGTTGTTGGATAAAAGCTACGAATGGACACGATATGGTGCAAATGCCACTTGGCAGCTATGTTTTATACAAGCACAGGGGGATGTTTAATTTCCTTAACACAAGCTGCAGAAGTCTGGCGTCAAATAGCAAACACGTTGTGCGGAGAACCCAGAAACGTGCTGTGTTTAGCCCCCGTGTATGGACCTGAGGTGTCATTCTCTAAGAGACCCAGTGGTAAAAGCCCACAGTTGTCTCTAATGCATGTTAGTGCTAGGCAGTGATCTAAGTGGGGGAAAAAAGTAGGGGAACTGTGGGAGGAGTATCAGAGGGCGGGAGTAACCAATGGATTGGGTCAGTGGGCGGATTGAGAGGGGTGGCAGAAAGAGCAAAATATCCCAATTTTTAGTATTTGTTTCCCATTTCACTAACCGGTTACAGCTTATTACATTATTTAATTTAACCAATAGATACACATGTTTATTCAAGGTTAAATATGTGTTATTGGCATTAAAATACATACACAAAGTGGGATACATTTCCAATCACAGAATGTCCCAAATATCCTTAAAACTGGAATCGCAAGCAATTTGTCTCCCAGCCATGGAGTTTCTGTCATCAGCACTTCTCCTCCCTTTTTCCACAAGAGCAGTTGAAATGAAATGAATGAAATGAAATGAAATAGCATTTATAAAGCGCATGGTTACCCGAAGGCATACCAGTGCTAGGGCAGAAACCTCACTAAGCTGTGGCAATCAATTATGGAAAAGCCATGTTTTGACCCTCCTGCGGAAGACGGTGTGGTCTGGCTCTTTACGTAGCTGAAGCAGCAAGGAGTTCCAGAGTTTAGCGGCGTTGTAAGAGAAGATCCGGCCGCCACTTCTGGACCTCTTGATTCTGGGAACAGACGACAGGTGGAGGTCATTTGAATGTAACCGCCTGTTGGCTTGGTAGGGCTGGACAAAGGAAGAATTGATAGCCGGTCCCACACCCCCTAGCATCTTATGGGTGGTGCAGAGGGCTTTAAAGTGGACTCTTTCCTGAATAGAAAGCCAATGTAAAGACCTAAGTGCAGCTTTGGCTGACTGGCGGCTTGGACTACCCTCAAGAATCCTTGCGGCACAATTTTGCATGATTTGAAGTTTCTTTAAGACCGCATAGGGAGCACCGAGATAAAGAGCGTTGCCATAGTCCAGGAGGGATAAGACAAGTGCCTGGACCACAAGCGTTCTTGCTTGAGGGGGTAGCAAAGGTAGCACTTTAAGCAGCAGTCTTAGAATACCGAAGTAGGAGGCAACAAGTTTCCTTGCTTGGGTTTTAAAGCTAAGCTCAGAATCAAGCCAGAAACCCAAACTCTTTATTTAAGATTTGGGGATAGGCACAGGGCCCATACATGCTGGCCAGATAGAGGAAACCTCAAGGGGGGAGGGATTACCGAGCAACATAAGCTCGGTTTTATGACCGTTCAGTTTTAGATGGGAATGGCAAATCCACCTCATCACCTCCTCGAGACATGGGCCAAGACAAGTAGGGGAGCTGCTTTTGTAGTTAAATGCCACCACTAATTGAGTGTCGTTGGCATATGTAATTATATGCACCCCAAAGGGTAGAACAATGTCCGCGAGAGAATGTAAACATTAAAGAGAGTGGGACTCAGGGACGACCCCCGAGGCACTCCACAATAAAGGGGCCTAGGGCTTGAAATGGCCTTGCCCTCGAAGACCTGGAAGGATCTACCCTCGAGGAAAGAGCACAGCCAATTCAGGGCTGTTCCTGTCAAACCCAGATCTTTGAGTCAATGCATTAGGATACGGTGATTAACCATATCAAATGCCGCGCTGAGATCTAACAATATCACGGCTAGAGAACCTCCTGCATCAAGAATCCTTCTAGAGTATTCCGCGACTGCCAATAAGGCTGTTTCACTCCCTTGAGAGGGGCGAAACCCAGTTTGGGATGGATGCAGGAGTTTTCCAGCTTCAAGATGCCTAGAGAGAGAGTTCAAACATGAATGGCAAAATATCCTACTTTGCAAATGTTTTCCACATAACTATGGCTTTGCCATATTTGCCACATAATACATCATCTGCTGCATAATCTGACGATTTTAACTAATACATTGTTTATAGCTCAAACACATCAAAAGTTACTAAAAAATGTGACTTGTGCTGCTGTGAAGTGGAGGGCCCTTTGCAAAGGTTGAATGGTCACCTTTCTCATTGCTGCAGTTGTATGTTCCACTAGTACTAATAAGGAAAAATCTTTGCAGAGACTGTTAGCATGTGTAAAATTTTCAAAATAATAAAGTATCAGAAAATTTACAGCACCACTAATACCAGTGTAGGGTATCAGAGCACTTTACATCACACATATTACACAGAGACAATCATTCATATTTGTGTAAATCACTGTGTAGGAAAGGTTACATAAGACAAAGGACTACAAGGTGTAGGAGTCACATGACAACTATACTAGTAGGCAGCATAGTTTAATAGTGATTGGTCTGCAGAAACACAAACTCAGAATTAAAAACATAATACCGTGGTTAGGGGTTCACTTTAATAATCAGAATTGATTTCTACCCAAATTAACCCTTTTTTGCAACATTAGGATAATCGAAGACTGGGGAAAAAAACATAACGCTCTAATTTATACCTTGGAGTTTGCATGCAGCTCTTACATGACAGTTAATAGCTCACTGTTCTATGTTAGGATTTTAACTTATTAACTGCAAGTAACAATAGGGTCTCTGTGACAAAAGCAGTAACCCACTGACCTATTCACATTCTGTGCACTTTGTGATATGCATGGCACATGTTCTTGGCAGCATGCACATTACACCTCTGCCATTCCTTTTCATAAGCCAAACCTTCCACTAGACAAAACACCATCTCTCTCTACTAAGAACATTAATCACTGGAGTTAAGACATTTTTATTGTTGCCCAAAAATGTTGGAGTCCAGGAAGGAGGCAGCAAGTGCTTTTAAAACCATAATATACTTACAAACACGAAGCTCCCACCTGAAGTTAGCGCCCGGTGTGGTCGCACTGCCCTAGAGCCACGCTGCTCAAGGGTCCTGTGAACTCAGTGACAGAGTCACTGCCACTCTATGGTGTGCTGCTTCATAGGTCTGTCCCCAAGACTGGAGGTGAACTTCATGGATGGTGGTGGACAGGCCTTCAAGGTTAATCCACTCTTGCCACCGCTAGGATCCACCTGCTGGTGCTAAGACACTAGGGCTTTTAAGATCTTGCGGCACCTTCTAAGGTGTAGCACAGGAATGTGCTCCCTCAGGAGAGTGGTCTGGGAGCCTGGCCATTAAGGCTGAACCTGGTTCACCAGTTCCACTTCAGCAGCTCTGACCATAGCGCCACATCCTCTCCCCCAGTGAACACCATACTGCCCCACTGAGAGAAACTTGCACTGCACTGACCCGTTATAAACACCTGGATGTGACTCAATTCTAATTACGCACTAGACAAGAGCAATATGTTGCCTAAAAAAAATTAACAACATCCTAGAAAAAGCAAACACTCATAGGGAATGCAAGATTAAGTAAAGCATGTGAAATGTAAGCAGGAACAACATGGTTACCTTTTTCCTTTTACACTCATTATTCTGAAATTAGTGAGTGCTTTTGCATGGAAAGGTAAGGCCATGACTACAGGGCCCGGAAGGGACCCGTTTCAGTGCCCATTGCTTATATTCTTTCAAAACATAGGCAGTATGGTATATAAAGACCACATTCGTAAACACACAGTTGCTGTACACATTTTGTTTTCCAATTCACCCATCAAGCAGGTATTTCAGTACCTCCAGGCAAGGTGCACTTTCCCACACAGGGAAAACTATGTTGTTCAAAGAGAGAGGAGTACACAAAAGTATCACTTCACTGGCAACCACTGTAAAGTGGCACTGATGTGTTTAGGGGTAAATAAATCAATCTGGACATCTTGCAACCACTCTGTCTTGCTTTAATTAGTTATTTATTTTTCATATTTGGAATGTTTTATTTCTCTCCACCCGGAGGCTGCACTTGTGTCAGAAAAAGACAACGTTTCCAGCAAAAATGTTATTCCTTTTTGGATCCATTTCACAGGGGAGCAAATAAACGAAAGGAGGAAAGAGAGGGTAATATCCGTTTTTTGAAGTCTCGGTTTTCATTAAGGAGCGAGACCGAATGAGAGGGAAGACTCGGAGGCTTAGATGCCGTAACCGTGGCTTGCGCGCACAGCTTAATTTATGGGGACTTGGGGAGGCTGAAGAGGCTTGCTTGCAGGCGCAGCCGTCTCCCTCCGCTGAGAGTGAGGGGGCCCCTGGAGCGTGGTGGTCCCCCCGCACCGCGTGGGCTGCGGGGGCCTGTGTTACGCCCCTGGAGTTCGAGAATCTTGTGAAATGATAATGTAAAAAACCTTAAAAATGTAAAAACCTAAATGCAATACCTGGAGGATAAAGCACCAAAAAAGCCATAACATCAACAATGAAAATAACAAATAAACTGCTGAGGCACTAGCCAATCCTACTGAATCACCTACAGCAGTAAAGTGGGAGAAAGGTCTGATCACATAGACCATTAGAAAAAATCTATAGCCTGAAACATAATCAGGTCTGGGTTGTCTCTTGATGTGTTTACGTCCACGAAAACTGCAGGCTCCATCTGGACCTGGTCTTCAGCACTTACAGAGCATTTTCTTTTGTTCTCTAATTTGGTTTCATCTTCTTTCCCTTCAGTCTTCTTTTTTATTCTATTGTGGGCCATTGTGAGTCATGATACACCATGCCTAGAATGCCATGCCTGGGCACCCCACCACTGTACAATGATGCTCCTATGCACTGAATTAACAAGCATTGGCATAGCCAATAGGTCTCGCTTTTGGGACCTTATAAGTATTTAGTTATGCAGCACAATATCCTTGGTGCAACAACATCAACTGTTGCATGGCTAAAATCTTATAAGGTCCCAAAGGCGAGACCTATTGGCTATGCCAATGCTTGTTTAGAACTTGTGCCCTGGTGCAAATAAATTGCCAAACAAAAAGCACAGGGATGTTGATTGTTTTATGTACAGAAAGGTTCATTGAGGTTGAAACATTTAAACACAGAGAGCATAAACTGAGATAAAGGTCGGGGTTTAAACCTGTCAGATCCTAGCACTTAAATTTCGTGGGGTGTAAAGGATGAGATCAGAGAATGACTGGGAAAGAAGGTAAGGGCGAGTAGTTTAACCTAAAATAACTCACTGGATGCTGTCATTGTTTATTCGGTAATTGATCTTGCTCCGGATTTTAACACTTGCATAATGGTTGCGGGGCTGATTGAACACCTCAGAGGCGCTTCTACTCCAAGCTGTTGGCGAGAGAGGAAGTGTGCAGCCGCATCAGAGACTGTAATTAGAAATACCAGTCGGGATGCGCTTTGCTGTTCACACCCCGCAAATCTGGACGGCATCCAGGGTTTTTTACTTAAAAGGCAACACGCTGAGAAACGCACTTTAACTCATGGACAGGCTTTCAAGTCTCAGAGGGGCCCTTTGGGATTCTGCAGCTGGGAGCGCGAGGCTGCCCATGCAAATTGACAGAGTGGAAATTGACAATCTGCAGGAGAGGTTGAAGCTAAAAGCATTGCTCCTTCCAAAAGTGCCTGCCCATATTTCATGCTGCTGTAGCGTGTTCTTGAAAACAGCAGAAAATGTGTTTGATCTATGGGTTTTTCCCCCAGTTGCATTTATTTATAAGGCATCTTTCGCTGTTAGATTAATGAAAAATCAGAGTTGGGAGAGCCGCACGGCCGCAATTGTTTAAGATTAAGAGAGGCGAGCTGCCCTATTTAAAAAAAAATACAAGCATTGGCGTGCGGGAAAAAGAAAGTGATCGCGCGAAAAACAAAAGCAGGGGTGCGTGCCCGCGCCGGCAAACACGCGAGTGGTGCGCGCGCAGCACCACCAAAAGTGAAAGCAATCACGCTCCAGATGGCGTCTCGGGTGCTGGCAGCTGTGCACGTTCGCGCTCGCGTGAACGCAAGCTTTAGGCCAGCATAAGCCGGTGGGTAGCGCTTTGAAAACCCGTATACTAAATGTCTCGCCTGAGACAGCGCATGCGCTGGCTCAGGCGAGACCTAAAAATGTCAAATGAGGTACTCCTGGGAAATTAGGTTTCAATTCCTCAGTACCACCAACCCACACACCATAGATATCCACCAGGGTATAGCACACACAAGAGGGCTGTATTACTGGGTAATCTGCTGCATCAGATGGTGGGGGTATTGAAAGAGCAGGCCTGAAACCTCAAACCACAATCTGTCGCTGCAGTAATAATATCATATTACTTTACCCTAAAGATGAAAAACTCTGCATAATTTTGCGCTCAAATGTAGGTCTGCCACTGGCAATAAGGCCACTAACAACATGACAGGACTCAACATAGGTCTTAGAAAATTATTCCTATGCTCAACCTTTGGTAACGTGGCTGCGAAATGTAAAGCATTTAAAAACACTATTTCAGTAAATAATCAAGACACAACACATAATAAAAATCCAACACCAATTTCTAAAAATAGGAAATATTTTTATTTTTAAAATGACCACTGGAAGGCTGAATTTGGACTTACAAACAAGAAAGTCTTATAACTTCTTGTATGTACACTTTAGGAGAAATTCGACAATACGATATTGTTGGATTTATTAATACCATTCTGGAAAGTCTTTGAATGGCATTTCTATCCCTCTCCTATTCATAGTTATTAATCAATAACTTCCTACCATGTTAAGCTATGTAACAGGGGATTTGCAATGGGAAAAATGACTTGGGCCATTTTTCCAGCACCAGGACCAGCACCAGGACGTACAAAAACATATTTTATAAGTACTTGCCTTAGATCTACAGGAACCCCACCCCATGTGCAACTAGGGGAGACTTTAGGGGTTCTGAATCTGTAGAAAGATTGCAGATTTTCCCTCTACAGTGCTCCTAGCATCTTAGTCGAATTTGAGTAGCACTGTACCACAATGTGCGTAGTGAAATGTGAAGTTTCACTTTACCCAGGCATATAAAAACTCATTGTATAAGGGTGTACCTTATAAATACCTGACCCCCCACCCCTGGGATACCTAGGGGAGTTCCTGGGGAACCCTAATATGCCAAAACATTGTAGGTTATCAATTGTTTAGTGCCCCAAACACCAAAGTCGAGTTTGGGCACAATTTACTTTTTAAAAGCAGTCCTGGCACACAGTGCTGCTTTTAAAGTGACCTCAGGCGTCAGCAGTGCACAGATGCAAGTGCAAAAATAGCTGCTGGCCTTTAAACTGCCATGCCCCAGGGTACTAGGGACTTCTAGGTAGTTTCAACCCCCCTGCCCTATTATATACTAGGGGCTTACAGGGTAAGTCCTGCCAATCACAGTGGTACCCCACCATACCATTGTGTACCCTAGTGTATGTAGGTGTTTTAACTGTATTCTAATGTGTTTCTTTCAGCATAGCACTGGCCCTGGGCCTGGTTAGGCAGAGCCCAGAGTCAGTCAGAGTCAGTTACCACCAGCATCAGTCAGCAAAAAGTTGGGGGGTGCCCAGGGCTCAGGATGACTTTGCAACATTTCGCAAAAATTGCTTTCAGATATGTTCCTACAACTGAGCCAATTGCAGAGTACTGTGTCTATAGCTCCCAGAATGCATTGTGTTGTTACATGACATTCTGGCACTGAAAGTAGGGTGCCTGACCAGCATTGAGCAGTATGGTAACCCAAATATAGGATAATAGTCTTGCCACTATGTGTAAGGTAAAATGCCATTCTTTGTTCTCCTCCCTCCATTAAACCATCACAAATTAGCAACAAGTATCAAACTGCTCAATTGTATATAGATGTACTTTTTTGTCAAAAAGAAAGACAATGAAACCAGTCCTTACCATCTAAAGTAAAGTATTGGACTTCTATGATCTTGTATATGTATATATAGCGGGTGGCAGGGGCTCTGTGATGGCCTTCTGTCTCATTTTGGGTCCTTCCCATCCTGTTTCTGTCTTGATTTGGTTATCTGTTTTACAGGTTGTTCCTTCTTGACCTCTTGTAAAGTGCTCTGATACCCTCTTTGGGTCATGTTTGTGCTATATAAATATTTATAAATAAATAAATAAATAAATAAATCTCCCAGGGTACGAATTTTTGAACTAATCAGCGGTATCAGAAACTTGGACACTATATATCACCAAGTATCTTACTAGAACAAACAACATGGTGAGCACATACATCACTAATTATGAGCCACAGTACCTTTTAGAAGAATGGGGCAAATACTGTCTGACTAATAGGATATCGGTGTGAAACAACAGGGATCTTCCTACAAACATTGTGTATTGAAATCGATAAACTTTTACATTTTAATTCAATACTTGTTTGTTTATAAGAATACTATGTGTTATAATGGCCAGCATGTTAAAAAACCAGTGATTATGATCCTAATGTTGCACCTTCTGGTTTTGAAAAATGGGGTCATTCAGATTAATCCTATTTTTTAAGTTTGAAGCATGCTGCTGGAGAGTACCTGCTGCCTTGGGATACTTCTTTGAATCCCAGTACAAGCTATCCCCTTAAGAACTGCTTAACATGTAGCGCTGCCTGAACACGGCATTCGTCCCAGCCGTACCATATTTTAACTGAGGATGCTCAACATGTTCAATATTATTCCCTGATGAAGGACCGACCATAGCCCTGAAATGCACTGAGTTAAGAAGAACATTACAACAATTGTAGATAACCAATTGAATGGTGCATATGCAACAAAACACTATCGAACATTGTTCAGGATGTTATTTACAACTTTGTCACAAAAATAAAGAAATCAAGCACCATAAAAGGGCCTCTAGAACTTAAGCGTATATTTTGGTACCCTTATCCTTAAGTGGATAGCTTGAACTTGCAATGGCCTAAATGTGCATTGTTAAAAATCTTTTTTAGATGACCATAGTGCATTGCCCCTTTATATTCATTGAACACATTACCTTTTTTTGTTGTTGTTGTCCTTATCAGTTACCAGGTGCTGGCTTCTGTTCAAATGGTGGAAGTCTTTCAAGCAGAGCCTTTTTGTTCTCCCGCCCGGGGATAGGAAGGCCTTGCCAACACGTACCTTTGGACTTGGTAGCCCCAGTAAGATAGTTTTCTGGCATCAACTGTGGACAGACTTCCACTCTAATTCAGCTTCAGCTTTCCCACCACTCATCTACCCAAATCCACATCTCCAACCCTTTGCGATCTATATTCCCAACTCTCCTGATCTCTTGCGCCATTCTATAAGGCTCGGGGGGTGCAGGAGAGACCCACTTCTTACAGATCTCCCTTCTCGCCAACAACATCAAATAAAAAATCAGTGATTGTTATTTCTTCCTTAAACCTCTTGTGGCCGTGCTAGCCCCAATTTCCTCCAGCATGCTAAAAAATATTAATGATGGGCTTACCTTGACTTCTCTAATGAGTAGCACAGATGTCACCTTACCCACATCTTGCCAGAAGAGCCGAATCTTAGGTCACTGCCATAGCATGTGAATATCGTCTGCTTTCCGTGCCCCACATTTCTGACAGCTCTTCTTCGCATGGTTTCCCACTGCTGGCCGCCTTTTTGGAGTCCAGATTGCTCTGTGTAGGACAAAGAGATGGTTCTTCTTTAAGGAGGAGTACTTCACCATTTTATACACCAAGCACAGAGACACTTGCATTTATGGTTTATATTCCCCATCCTTGGCAGGTCCTTCTTTCAAAGCTCCTCTGGCAGTTTAACGTCACCATCCAGCGCCTCTAGAAAAGCCCAGCACTAGTTTGCCACCTCTTTTTCTTAAGGATGCCCTTGTGCAGTTGTTTTAAAGGTGAGTTTGTCTCAACTCCCTCCTTACAGCTTCTTTCCAAACTGGTTATGCGGTAGTATTTAAACCTGGAGAGTCTGTACCCTGTTGTTCTTAAAATATCCTCCACAAAATCAAGATCCCTTCCTGAAAGAGTCTGCCCCATTTTTCTATGCTAGCAATCTTCAGAGGTGGTGCAAGCTGATCCCACTAATAGGGGTGCCTTGGCATTCCCATACAGGGACCAATTTGCTGTAAAACAATATCTTAAATGTCAGCCTAATTTGTGTTCAAGGTCTAACCACTCTGGCCACCACTTTGAGTTCACTTTTTTAAAATACTTAGCATTTCCAAACGAATATAGGACATGCAAACCTCCCCCCCCCCTTGCACAGAACTCTTTAACATGACTCCAGACATACAACCTAATTGTGAGTAATGCGGACCTAAAAGCAGCTTCTTTTTGTTTTTCCATTGGAAGGCATAGCAGTACAGTTGAAAATCAAGCCCTTCTAAGCCTCCCTTCTCCCATTTCCTCCACAGCTTTTTCCATGCAATCCTAACACCCCTTGAGGCACGATCAAATTAATCAGCTCGCTTTATAATTTGTTAAACCAACCTTTCCTACAATATAGTAGGATTGAGTTACACAGGAAGGTGAACTTGGGTAGAATTGACATCTTGATGATATTCTTCTGCCATATATAGTAAGGGGAGGTTCATTCAGGTTCTCAGGGGCTTTCTCATCTCAACCATGGCTTTATTGAAGTTTACCTGTGCTAACTCCTCCAAGTCATGTGTCTCCTGTATGCCCAAATACCTAATCTTTTTATTCACTGAGTGACCCTGCCACTGCATGTTCCATGTCATAATCAACAGTCTTAGCATCATTTACTAAATAGCCCGAAATCTCTCCAAATTTCTTTATGATTTCCTCAGTAATGTGGAAGGAGTTTACCAGGTACGATGTAAAAACCATTAGGTCATCCGCATATAGGGCCACTTTCTTTACCCAACCACTGTGTTGAAACGGTGTCTAAACTGTCCGTCAACCTCCTTGTCAATGGCTCTATATACAAATTAAATAAAAGAGGAGACGGGGCAACCATGTCTTGTCCCCCTCTATATTTTGATCTCCCTGTTCAATGTTCCATTTACAACAATTCTAGCCACTGGCTCCCTATCAATCAGCTCCTCTGCCCTGCAGAACTTTTCTCCAAGTCCAATCTTCCCAAGTACTGCGTGCAGATACCGCCAGCTCACACTGTTGAACCCTTGGTTGCATCGAAGGTCAAAATAGCTAGGGGGAGGTTCCAGACCATTGCCATATCAATAGATCCAATTAACCCATATGTTAACTCCTGCAGATGCTGCCCACTGATGAAACACTTCTTATCTTTGTATACTAAATTACCAATCAATGTACCCAGCCTTTTTTCTTAAATCTGCGCAAATAATTTATAGTCACGATTTGTAGGGCAGTGAATTATTAGTAGGTTGGGGTATTCACCTTCAGCTACTAATATTACCACAATCCCTTAGAAGGTCCGGGCAAGTCTCAATAAATTAAACTTGCTCAACCCTTGGTAGCTTGACAATGTGCAGCCAGGCTCAACCTAGGAGACAGGTATGTGTAAAGCATTTAATATCACCAAAACAGCAAATAAGCAAAAGACACAACACAATTAAAATCCAACACCAAATCATAAATATAGAGAATATTTTTATATTGAAAATGACATAAAAATGACAATAATACAATAACCGGAGATATGAATTTTAAAAGATTAAATATAAAAATGTGCATTCTAGTGGCAAAAAGCTTAAAGCGCCACTCGCGGCTATCTGTTCGTGTTGGGCAGGGACATAGTCAAAGTTTTAGGCCAACTGCGATGGAGAATGGGCCAGCTTGGTTGCGCACTAGGTTCTGGTCAAAGGTTTACCTTTGGACTTAGTCTTTTTCTTAGAGCTTTTCTCTCAATGTCGAGTCCTTGTGTTTCTTGGATCCGGAGTTCAGTTTGATGACAGTGGCCTGCTTCAGCGCGATGCCTCGGTGAGCCCTAGAAGTCTTGGTTCTCAGCGTCGAGAGCGAGGCGCTCCGGTGCTTTCAGCAGGGCAAACCAGCGCAATATTCATCGAAGCTTGACTCTCGGCAACAAGCTGGTGTCCTTCAGGAACTGTTTTAGCAAAACTTTGTAAAGAAGTTTCAAAGTTTTCTGAACCTGTTCCTTGTGATGTCCTTTGGGAAGAGAGATGTCCAACAGCACCAGCCAAGGGTTTAGAGTCTCTGGATTGCCTCTTGGAGGGTCAGTACTCAATCTCCCACAGTGCACCTGTGCAGTCCAGGAAAATCCATTTGTAACTGGTCAGCTGGGTAGTCCTCTCTTCATCTGCTGCAGGTGACTTCTTTCAGCACTTTTGTACCTGTTTCTGCTCAGGGAGTTCACTCCTTTTCCTTTGAGTCAGGCACAGCCCTTTCTTTGTGAAGCCTTGAGAGTGCAGCAGGTGCAGTCCTTCTGAGTGCAAGCCTTCTGTGGTACAGTTGAAGGGTCCAGCAGGGAAGTTCTTTTCTTCTGATGTTCTAGGCAGGGATCTGAGAAGCTCCTGCAGCTCTGCCATATTCATCCTCCATTCTGGACTGGCAAGTGAGGGGACCCCCAACCAATAGGGGTAAAGTTACCTCTCTCTGCTGTGACCACTTCCTACGAAGTGTGGCATATATTTTTTTTTTTTGAAACCGTTTATTACAGGTCTTAAAAGTATACAAGTATGGGCCCACAACCTTCCGGCCGGCCGCTAGCAATAGTAGGAACACACGACATATATACATGGAACACGTGGTATTACAGGAGGAGCATTTCTCAATAGATAACAATGTCGAAAAACCACATCATCCAGGCCCCATTATGCGGTTTCATTTTAAATTAAAACAACAAAAATTAAAACCACACCCACAAGGCAACCCACAATCAAAAATAGCAGTACGTGCTCCCCAAGAGGGGGGATCCCAACTATACACAGAAGTGTGAAGAGGGGGAAGAGAGCAAAGCGAGGACTGGGGGAACCCAATGCCCGGCAGCGGGGGAATGAGTCGGCTAAGGGGATGGGGCTGGCGAGGGATCAGGCAGCAGCGGCGGCGCACAGATACCCCCGCGGTAGGCGTTCCAGAGGCCCCATACTTTCACCCATGTCCCAGGCTTACCCCTCGCCACATACACCACTTTTTCGCGAAACATGCACCAGTCCATGTGTTCTTTCCAGGCCGAGACCGTCGGGGGCCTCTGGGATCCCCACAGTTGAGCAATATCACGCTTGGCTACCATATATCCCAGAGTCACCCACCACGTCTGCGGCGCTGAGTAATCAGTCGGTTCCCACACATTCAACAGGCATCTTCTCGCTTCAGGCAACAGCGCCACATGCGTAATCAGACGCAGCACCTCATGTACACCACGCCAGAACCCCTCTACCTCCGGGCACTCCCACAAAATATGCATAAAGGTCCCCAAAGCACCACACCCACGCTTACATAACCCATCTCCGGCATAGCCCATACGCAGAAGCTTTGGCCCCGTCATGTAGACCCGGTGGAGTATCTTGAGCTGGACGAAGCGAAGGCGAGCCGGTATGGCCACCTCCTTCGGGGAGGCCACCGCGGAGGTCCAGTCCTCGTCGTCCAGCTCCAGCCCGTCGGCAACCCAAGCCGCACGAAGGGCAGTCAACAGGCCCGAGCGGTCATTTATCAGCTTTTTATATATAAGTGAGATCGTGCTGTCCGGGACATGCCCATCCAGCACTCTATCTTCCAGGGGGGAATATTCCGGGATGGAGGCAACATCCATGAAGACGGAACCCAGCGCATGACGGACCTGCAAATACCGGAAGTATTCACTGCCCTGCAACTGAAATTCCGTCTGCAGCATATCGAACGTTTTAAATCCTCCCCTCGTCCAAAGATCCCCCACTTTACTGATACCTATCATGTCCCACTTCTCAAAGCCCTTAGAGGTCCACAGGGAACCTAACCGCTCAGACGCGTATAGTGGTGATGCCCGGGTCAAACGGTCCTTCCACCCCATAGCTGCATTGGCCGCGTGCCAGACTTGCACCATGACATGCGTGGGGCCCGTCAGACGAGTGTCGGGCGCGCTAGAGTAGAGCGCTCGATTGTAGTCGCCACCGGGCAGGAGCATCTTGTCCATTTCAAAAGCCGGGTTTAAGGCGGGCCCGTAGAGGCCATGGTTAATGGCAGTGAGCTGGGAGGCCCAATAGTACCGTTTAATATCCGGGAGGGCAATCCCCCCGTCAAACCATGGGAGCGTCAGCTTAGCCAGAGCAATGCGCGGCCTCCCGTCCCAGAACAGGCGGCGTTGCAGACTCTCCACCTCGCGGAAGTAGCGCGCCGGGACCAAGTCCATAGTGTTCTGCACAGCGTACAGAAAACGCGGCAGAGACATCATCTTGAACAATGCTGCCCGGCCGAGCGGCGAAAGCGGCAGGCGCCGCCAGCGCGCGACATCTACCCGCAGACGCTGGAGTGGGGGAAGCAGATTCCGTTCATACCGGGCCTCCGGGTCCAGAGTAATGAAGACACCCAGGTACCGAAATCCCTGCGGGGCGATCTGGATCGGACAGCCCCGCGGGAGAATAGGAGCCTCCCCAGAGAGAACATACACACACGATTTAGCCCAATTGATGACGAGACCGGAGTTACGACCAAACGAGTGTAAAACATCAACTAGGACTATAAGTGATTTGCGTGGGGAGGCTAGGTACAGAAGGATGTCATCAGCGTATAGGGATACGCGATCCTCATACTCGGGGGTCCAACGGAGACCTCGGATGGAAGGCTCCCACCGCAGCCACTCCGCCAGGGGCTCCAAGGCAAGCGCAAAAAGAAGCGGCGACAGGGGACAGCCCTGCCGCGTGCCCCGGCCCAGCTCGAACGGGGCCGATACTCTTCCGTTCACGACCACCTGTGCCAATGGGCCCGCATACAGCAATTTGACCCAACTGATGAATCCTGGGCCAAACCCGAACTTAGCAAGCATCGCCCAGATGTATGGCCACTCAAGCGTATCAAACGCCATGGTGGCGTCTAAGGACGCCAGAATGGCCGGTTCCCGTATGAATGGGACGCGCGCAAGCACCCCATGCAAACGCCGAAGATTAAGAGCTGTATTGCGATGGGGAATGAAGCCAGACTGGTCCTGATGAACCAGATCTCCCACCACACCGACCAGCCGATTGGCGAGTACCTTAGCGAGAATTTTAGGCTCCGCATTCAGTAGTGAGATAGGCCGATAAGAAGTAACCCGATCTCGAGGTCTCCCTTCCTTGTGGATCACCACGATTGTAGCCAGACGCTGGTCAAGCGGGAGGGAGCCCACTGAGTGGGCCGCAAGGAACATTGCGCGGAGGTGAGGCGCCAATGTATCCGGTCGCAGCTTGTACAGCTCGATAGGGATACCATCCGGGCCCATGGACTTGCCAGAAGCGACCGAGCGTATGGCGAGGGCAATTTCGTCGGAGGTGGGAGCGGCGTCCAGCAACACCCTGTCCTCCCCGGACAGGGAAGGCAGTGCGATATCTCTGAGCAGGGCACGGGAATCCTCTTCCGAGCAAGAAGAGACCGGGGAATACACCTCGCGGAAATACTCCGCGAAGCATGAGACAATTTCTTCTGGTTCAGTTACACACACACCATTCGTTTTCTCAATCAGTGGGACCACACGATTCGCTCTTTCCTTTTTATCCAACCATCAGTTTACCAGCCTTATCACCCACATCATACAGCCGCCCCTGTTGCTCTCTACTAAGGCCCCTGGCCGCCTCCGTAACGAGGGCCCTATACGCCGCCTACTTGAGCTGGAGGACATGTAGTGCAGCGTCCGTCACCCCATCTTCTAGATTACCCTCCAGCTCCGCTATTTCAGCCTCCACCCGGGTCACCTCTTCCCGCTCACGCCTCCGGGCGTGGGAAATAAGGGATAGGGCCTCCCCTCTAAGTACTGTTTTGAAGGCCTCCCACAGGGAGATAGCTGAAGGCACTGACCCCACGTTCTCCTCAAAATAGCGCTGGAGGGATTTAATCAAGTCAGCGCGAATGGTGGGGTCGCGCAGGTACCAGGAGTTGATTGGGACCACCCTGCTCTCAGCCCTCGGAAAGACATCAACATGCAACAATAGCGGGGAGTGGTCCGAGATACCCCGTGCCAAATGGCGCACTTCCCCCACCCTCCCGACATGGGCCGCCGGGACAAGGACATAATCAAGCCGTGAGAGACTACCATGGGCCCCCGAGTGGAAAGTGTATTGCAACTGTGTGGGATGTTTTAAGCGCCAGCAGTCCACCAATCCCAGTGTATCCAAGAGGCCGGATAGCCACGCCTGTGCCCGGGGGAGGTCCCTAGGGGGGTGACGATCCACAGTTCCAGAAACCACCGCGTTGAAATCCCCCCCCACCACCAGAAGCCCCCCCGGAAGGCCAAGGAGGAGGCGCCCCAGATCTGCAAAGGTGGTCGACTGCAACCCCGGTGGGATGTACACTGACACAAAGACAACCACTTTGCCCTCCATTCTCCCCACCAAGACAGTGTAACGTCCCCTGTCATCATGGAGCACCTCATCAATTTCTAACGGGAGCGAGTTCTTTACCATGATACCCACACCCCTCGAGCCTGACGTGAAGCCCGAGTGGGCCACAAGGCGGTAGCCACGCCGATTCATGGCGCAGAAGGAATTGCCAATAAGGTGTGTCTCCTGCAGGAAGACTAAGGAAAGGTTGAGCCTGCACACCAGTGTAGCAAAGTTTTGCCGGATACTCTAATCAACTCTAATCTAGTTAACTAATTGTGAGGTGTGCTGTCATGTGTAGGGGTGTTGCCCTAACCCCTTGAGGAAAATGTCTGAAGTGGAGGAGTGGAGTGACCCAAACCTACATGACGCACTACACAAGACTATAGAAGTCTATATCCTTATTTTAATATTCTTCTGAATATTTCAAACATCAAAAATTCGTAAATATTTTCACATCTGCCAACTTATTAAAACATATAATAGTCAGAACATCGTGAGTACAAACAACCGTTGTGCAAAAATCATAAGAGTATGAAAAAACATAGACATGTTCAATCCATTTACATTTCTGACTTTAGAAGCAACAAAATAATAATATTCTTTTGTTTTACAATGAAAATTCCCAATGCATTTCGGGTTGACGAAACCCTTCTTCAGGGGATACACATTGTAGCGAAGAAATCAATTTTCAACATGGTCCATCAATCTGAGAACTACAACGAAACAGAAAGTCTCATTCACTAAATGAGAAGTTGCAACAAGCTGTACAATAGGATTTGCACTACTGGAAGATTCCGTGAAAGCAAACAGTTAAAACGTGCGTGGTTTTCAGGAAAGGAGGTAGTAGCCGAAAGATGTGCGTATGTCAGAACGCGATTTAAAGCCAACCGGGGGTGTGATGCAAAACTAAGGGAAAGTGCTGCTAGGGACTGAGTGATCTTGTGCTTAAAAGGTAGTATCGCTGAGTAATATACTTACAGCGAGATATGTAGTGAAAAGATGGTCACTGGAAGATATGTCACTTTCAAAGGAAGGGAATATCTGTGGAGCAGAAATGGTAGCTGTGAGGCGTAATCTCTCTTAGGTCATGTGACCTGTGTTGCCGTTTAACGAGCACCCGAGTGTCAAAGATCTTACCTAAATGGTGGTAACGAGCCATACGTTCATGAAAAGGTCAGCTGTCGGGGAATCAAAATGTAAATACCATAAGACTCAGGGGAGAGATTAAATGGGCTGAAGGAACAAAGTTTTTGTATTGCACGAACGCCGCTTACCAGCTGATCCGTGCGGGCTCAGACCGAGTGCAAAGTTCGTCGTCTCCTGAGAACGTGCGTGATGACGCTTGTGTTCCCGGGACTTTTTAAAGGGGCCTTCCTTACAATTAAACGACTCGAGTTGAAAAACTTTATGAGCATGAACAAAATAACGTGAAAAAGAGTGAAAGTGGGATGAGAAAAAGCTAAAAACGGAATTTAAGAGAGTGCAAATCCTTTACAAATAAATGAAAAGTGCCTCTACTGTGTTACGTATGTATTAGCAAAATCTCTTCATCTATGATGTCAATATTAGAGGGGTTGTTTACAAAAAACATAGCAATTCTACATGGTCATTGAGGCCCCCCGGGGTAAGGGTGCCAAGTTGTTTTATCCAAACAGTTTCTTTTCGTGCTAGGGTTGTGTTGAAATCAATGCCTGGATTGGATTGTATCTTTTCTAACACTGTAAAGCGTAATTGTGGTATTGTGTGCGAGGTATTTACCCAGTGTGTTGCTAAGCTTGACTTGAAATTTTTGTTGCGTATAGTGCTTTTATGTTCCACTATTCTTGTTTTTATTTTCCTGGAGGTTCTCCCTACGTACACTAATCCACAAGGGCATTGAATTGCATAAATGACGCCTTCAGTGTTACAGTCCGAGGAGTGTCTTAGAGTGATTTTTTGTCCTGATTGTGGGTGTGAGAATAAGTTGCCCAAAAGACAGTGACACTCAAAAAACGAAAGGAACTTCTCCAACCCTCACAGAAACAGACCAAACAACGCGAAGTGTTTGTCTTAAAATACTCAGCACAAACCTCCCAAATAAAGAAAATCATCCACAAACGTTGGGAAATCATTTCACAGGAAACGGATTTCAAAGAATTGTATAAAGGCCCTCCCTTATTTGCCCACACTCGATCTAAAAACATTCGAGAAATATTAAAACCAAAAGACTCAACCAGAAAACAAACCTACAAAGGCATGCAAAAATGCCACAATTGTGGCCAATGTAGTAATGTCATCGTGGGCAACTTATTCTCACACCCACAATCAGGGCAAAAAATCACTCTAAGACACTCCTCGGACTGTAACACTGAAGGCGTCATTTATGCAATTCAATGCCCTTGTGGATTAGTGTACGTAGGGAGAACCTCCAGGAAAATAAAAACAAGAATAGTGGAACATAAAAGCACTATACGCAACAAAAATTTCAAGTCAAGCTTAGCAACACACTGGGTAAATACCTCGCACACAATACCACAATTACGCTTTACAGTGTTAGAAAAGATACAATCCAATCCAGGCATTGATTTCAACACAACCCTAGCACGAAAAGAAACTGTTTGGATAAAACAACTTGGCACCCTTACCCCGGGGGGCCTCAATGACCATGTAGAATTGCTATGTTTTTTGTAAACAACCCCTCTAATATTGACATCATAGATGAAGAGATTTTGCTAATACATACGTAACACAGTAGAGGCACTTTTCATTTATTTGTAAAGGATTTGCACTCTCTTAAATTCCGTTTTTAGCTTTTTCTCATCCCACTTTCACTCTTTTTCACGTTATTTTGTTCATGCTCATAAAGTTTTTCAACTCGAGTCGTTTAATTGTAAGGAAGGCCCCTTTAAAAAGTCCCGGGAACACAAGCGTCATCACGCACGTTCTCAGGAGACGACGAACTTTGCACTCGGTCTGAGCCCGCACGGATCAGCTGGTAAGCGGCGTTCGTGCAATACAAAAACTTTGTTCCTTCAGCCCATTTAATCTCTCCCCTGAGTCTTATGGTATTTACATTTTGATTCCCCGACAGCTGACCTTTTCATGAACGTATGGCTCGTTACCACCATTTAGGTAAGATCTTTGACACTCGGGTGCTCGTTAAACGGCAACACAGGTCACATGACCTAAGAGAGATTACGCCTCACAGCTACCATTTCTGCTCCACAGATATTCCCTTCCTTTGAAAGTGACATATCTTCCAGTGACCATCTTTTCACTACATATCTCGCTGTAAGTATATTACTCAGCGATACTACCTTTTAAGCACAAGATCACTCAGTCCCTAGCAGCACTTTCCCTTAGTTTTGCATCACACCCCCGGTTGGCTTTAAATCGCGTTCTGACATACGCACACTCTCGGCACGTTTGGGCATCTTTCGGCTACTACCTCCTTTCCTGAAAACCACGCACGTTTTAACTGTTTGCTTTCACGGAATCTTCCAGTAGTGCAAATCCTATTGTACAGCTTGTTGCAACTTCTCATTTAGTGAATGAGACTTTCTGTTTCGTTGTAGTTCTCAGATTGATGGACCATGTTGAAAATTGATTTCTTCGCTACAATGTGTATCCCCTGAAGAAGGGTTTCGTCAACCCGAAATGCATTGGGAATTTTCATTGTAAAACAAAAGAATATTATTATTTTGTTGCTTCTAAAGTCAGAAATGTAAATGGATTGAACATGTCTATGTTTTTTCATACTCTTATGATTTTTGCACAACGGTTGTTTGTACTCACGATGTTCTGACTATTATATGTTTTAATAAGTTGGCAGATGTGAAAATATTTACGAATTTTTGATGTTTGAAATATTCAGAAGAATATTAAAATAAGGATATAGACTTCTATAGTCTTGTGTAGTGCGTCATGTAGGTTTGGGTCACTCCACTCCTCCACTTCAGACATTTTCCTCAAGGGGTTAGGGCAACACCCCTACACATGACAGCACACCTCACAATTAGTTAACTAGATTAGAGTTGATTAGAGTATCCGGCAAAACTTTGCTACACTGGTGTGCAGGCTCAACCTTTCCTTATTCTTCATACTCCAAGCCCACTCTTGAACCAGCACCCACCAATTGAACATGTCATTTAAAGACATAGCAGACTTGACATCGAACCAGGCGGACACCAAAGCATATTCTACAGATGAAGCCGAAACAATTTATTCTTTAATACATGAAGCACGAACCTTTGGTACCACTACTGGAACTACAACTCAACTCCTTAAACAATTGGAATACACCATGAAAAAAGAGATTAACCAACGTCTCCACGCCACCACTCTTATCGAGTACCATAAAGTCAAGCGAATTCCTAGGGGACTAAGAATTGCTTTAAAACCAATGCTATTCAAATTTAATAAAACATTCATGGCAAGATGGTATGCCATTTTGAATAAATGTTCCTTAGACCTCATCCTACTTATTATTGAAGAATTATCAACTATACTTACAGAACTCACCCAAGACATTAACCAACTCAAAGATGACTTACAAGAGAAAATGGAGCAAGAAAATTGGTCTAAAGTTCTGGAAGAAATCAATGGGAGATTGGACAATTATGCCAGAGAAGTCCATGAACGCAAAATTCGGAAATTTAAACGAGACACTATCGACTACAAATTAGACGAGGTGTATACATGGGCTGAAACCTATGCACAAAAACGGTTCTTTCGGAAACCAGATCACACTTCCTCCGAAGAAAGCGTAGTAGAAGACCAAGAACTTTCCACACGAAGACCACCGGCCAAACAAAGCACCCAGATGGATAAATCAAACATGGAAACAGCATCAACCTCAGGGGTAAAACCGTCTTTTTTAGCCGAGGGACAATCATCCAACCTACCTCCAGACAGAAACATCCAACAATCAGACACCGCATCCGGAGGGGACAAAACAAAAAGAACAGCAGAAACAGGCAGACCACAGAGGAACCCGAAAAAGCCAACTCCCTCGTGAGAAACATCTCAAAAAGAAGTTTGAATACAGAAGAACTACGAGTACTCAACAGAGGTATGTCCTTTGTGCCCACATACACGTCCAACCCACTGGAGACCGAAATATCATTATTCAAATTCATGCGCAAGCTGAGACTGAGGTGGTTCTTTTCTCATAACATTTCAGATGAGAGACCCATAGAACGGTTTCGACCAAAGAGCAAATTCATGCCTCCATTTTCACACAAAACGTTGGACACTTTTGAACTATTGGTAAAAAAAGATCTGCAACAGATCAAATACGTTAAGCCAAGACACAGCAATCTATCAAAAAAGGAACTCAGAACCCTGAACGCATTACAACAAAACACGGAAATAACCATCCAACCCGCAGACAAAGGGGGAGCTATAGTTGTTCTGGACACAGACTTTTATGAAGAAAGCGTGAACACACATGTACATGATGGAGACACATACATACAACTGGACAGTGATCCTACCAATCAATTTAAAGATCTCTTAGGCACACTTCTAACTAAAGCCATGGAGAATAGTCTGATTACAGAGAATACCAGAAAGTTCTTACTGGTTGAAACACCTAAAACACCTCACATATACATGTTACCCAAGATACATAAGAACGCGTCTAAACCACCTTTTCGCCCTATTGTAGCAGGGTGTGGATCTTTACATGAACCTATCGGACAGTTCCTGGATTTTCATCTACAACCACTAGTTCAATCATGGGAGACCTACGTCAAGGACACAACGGACTGCCTACTAAAATTGGAGACTGTAAAATACCATAATGAAGAGGATATCATTCTATGCACAATAGATGTGGTATCCTTATACACATCCATAGCCCACAATGAAGGTCTCGAAGCGGTGGAGTGGCGACTTTTGGAATCTACATTAGAACAGGACATGAGTGTGTTCCTATTGGAACTCTTACACTTTTCACTCTATCACAGCTATTTTAGCTGGAAAAAACACCATTACTTACAAAAAACAGGAACATCAATGGGATTTCCCGGGGCACCGTCGTATGCCAATACCTTCATGGCACACTTTGAATACCAACACATTCTTCAGAATCCCACATGGCGAAAACACACAATTCTACTGTTACGGTACATAGACGACTTACTGGTCATTTGGAAGGGACCAATTCAAATGTTAAAGGATTGCATTCAAGAATTGAACCGACACAATCCACGCATTCAGTTTACCTCAGAAATTCAAACAAATGAAATACACTTCTTAGACATTGAAATTTCCAAAACACCAACAGGGCTTCAAACAAGAGTATACAAAAAACCGACAGATGTCAACAATGCGCTACATTTTTTTAGCGCACATCCGTATTCCTTGAAAAAACATCTTCCGGTGTCTCAATTTATAAGGATCAAGAGGATAACTTCAGAGGAAACACAATGCACCAAACTTATAGAGGAGCAAAAAGTGAGATACATGGAACGTGGATACACGGAAGAAGTGCTTTCACAAGCCCAAAAGACAGTGACACTCAAAAAACGAAAGGAACTTCTCCAACCCTCACAGAAACAGACCAAACAACGCGAAGTGTTTGTCTTAAAATACTCAGCACAAACCTCCCAAATAAAGAAAATCATCCACAAACGTTGGGAAATCATTTCACAGGAAACGGATTTCAAAGAATTGTATAAAGGCCCTCCCTTATTTGCCCACACTCGATCTAAAAACATTCGAGAAATATTAAAACCAAAAGACTCAACCAGAAAACAAACCTACAAAGGCATGCAAAAATGCCACAATTGTGGCCAATGTAGTAATGTCATCGTGGGCAACTTATTCTCACACCCACAATCAGGACAAAAAATCACTCTAAGACACTCCTCGGACTGTAACACTGAAGGCGTCATTTATGCAATTCAATGCCCTTGTGGATTAGTGTACGTAGGGAGAACCTCCAGGAAAATAAAAACAAGAATAGTGGAACATAAAAGCACTATACGCAACAAAAATTTCAAGTCAAGCTTAGCAACACACTGGGTAAATACCTCGCACACAATACCACAATTACGCTTTACAGTGTTAGAAAAGATACAATCCAATCCAGGCATTGATTTCAACACAACCCTAGCACGAAAAGAAACTGTTTGGATAAAACAACTTGGCACCCTTACCCCGGGGGGCCTCAATGACCATGTAGAATTGCTATGTTTTTTGTAAACAACCCCTCTAATATTGACATCATAGATGAAGAGATTTTGCTAATACATACGTAACACAGTAGAGGCACTTTTCATTTATTTGTAAAGGATTTGCACTCTCTTAAATTCCGTTTTTAGCTTTTTCTCATCCCACTTTCACTCTTTTTCACGTTATTTTGTTCATGCTCATAAAGTTTTTCAACTCGAGTCGTTTAATTGTAAGGAAGGCCCCTTTAAAAAGTCCCGGGAACACAAGCGTCATCACGCACGTTCTCAGGAGACGACGAACTTTGCACTCGGTCTGAGCCCGCACGGATCAGCTGGTAAGCGGCGTTCGTGCAATACAAAAACTTTGTTCCTTCAGCCCATTTAATCTCTCCCCTGAGTCTTATGGTATTTACATTTTGATTCCCCGACAGCTGACCTTTTCATGAACGTATGGCTCGTTACCACCATTTAGGTAAGATCTTTGACACTCGGGTGCTCGTTAAACGGCAACACAGGTCACATGACCTAAGAGAGATTACGCCTCACAGCTACCATTTCTGCTCCACAGATATTCCCTTCCTTTGAAAGTGACATATCTTCCAGTGACCATCTTTTCACTACATATCTCGCTGTAAGTATATTACTCAGCGATACTACCTTTTAAGCACAAGATCACTCAGTCCCTAGCAGCACTTTCCCTTAGTTTTGCATCACACCCCCGGTTGGCTTTAAATCGCGTTCTGACATACGCACACTCTCGGCACGTTTGGGCATCTTTCGGCTACTACCTCCTTTCCTGAAAACCACGCACGTTTTAACTGTTTGCTTTCACGGAATCTTCCAGTAGTGCAAATCCTATTGTACAGCTTGTTGCAACTTCTCATTTAGTGAATGAGACTTTCTGTTTCGTTGTAGTTCTCAGATTGATGGACCATGTTGAAAATTGATTTCTTCGCTACAATGTGTATCCCCTGAAGAAGGGTTTCGTCAACCCGAAATGCATTGGGAATTTTCATTGTAAAACAAAAGAATATTATTATTTTGTTGCTTCTAAAGTCAGAAATGTAAATGGATTGAACATGTCTATGTTTTTTCATACTCTTATGATTTTTGCACAACGGTTGTTTGTACTCACGATGTTCTGACTATTATATGTTTTAATAAGTTGGCAGATGTGAAAATATTTACGAATTTTTGATGTTTGAAATATTCAGAAGAATATTAAAATAAGGATATAGACTTCTATAGTCTTGTGTAGTGCGTCATGTAGGTTTGGGTCACTCCACTCCTCCACTTCAGACATTTTCCTGCAGGAAGACCACATCAGGCGAGAGTCGCTTCAGATACTGTAGGACCACACCTCGTTTGATCCTGTCCCCCAGTCCATTAACGTTCCAAGACAACAAAGTCAATTCCCTACCCCCCATCATACACAAAGACCATCATTCGTCCCCCCGAGAGCACAGTAGAGCCTACACAAAAAAAGGGTTGCCTTGTGAGAATAACAAACAACGCCCCATCCCTACCCACCCACCCCAACAAAACTCCCCCCTCCCTGCACCCCTGCATGAGCCCAGACAGCCCCCCCAATGTGCAGTGTGCCTGTCGCCCCATAGATAGTTAAACTAACTAGACCCCCAGAGGAGGAGGCAGAACCCCCAAGAGACCCCACACAACCTCCCTAGGAGGGGAAATTAAGCAATCCGACGTATAGTCAAAAAGTGGCATCATTTTTGTCCCGAGCGAGGCCTAATATTAGTCCCTCAGTCTTGAACCGGCGAGCCCTCTCCCCCGGCCGCTCCCCCCCCGCCACCCCGATCCCGATCTCCAGACAGAGTATCCAGCCAGTCCCCGGCCGCTTCGGGACGATCAAAAAAGTGTGTGCGACCTTCCACCTCCACTCGCAGCTTAGCTGGGAAGAGCATGGCGTACTTGATGTTTAGGTCCCGAAGACGGCGCTTGACACCAAGGAAGCTCAGTCTCTGTTTCTGGACCGCAGGGGTGAAATCAGGATAAAAATTAATATCCATATTATCAAGTCTAAGCGGTCCCTGTAGTCTGGAGGATTGCAGGATAGCGTCTCTGTCCCGAAAATTAAAAATCCGGGCGATGAGAGGTCTCGGAGCGGCTCCGACCTTAGGCCTTCCCCCGGGAACCCTGTGGGCTCTCTCCACAGCAAAGAATTTACTCAGCCCCCGTGGCTGGAGATGGTTGACGATCAGGTCTTCCACGAAAAGGTCCGCCGCCGCTTCCTCACGTCCCTCAGGCACCCCGATGATACGGATGTTGTTACGCCGGGCCCGACTCTCGGAGTCCTCCAGGCGACGATCCATTAGCGCACTCGCCCGAGCAAGTCGGCGCACCTCCGTTTGCAGGGCCGCCACATCTGTCGTAAGGCCCGATGCGGTGTGGGCCAAAGAATCAACTCGGTCGTTGGTCTTGGAGAGATCGGCCCTTATCAGGCCAACATCTACGAGGACCGAGTCAATCTTCTGCGCCAGTGTGTCAAAACGCTGGCCCACAGAGGCCTTCATCTCGGCGATGGCGCCCATGACATCCCGCAGAGTCAGATCCGTGGGCAGATCGGGGGCATCAGTAGGGCCCTCAGGGGACTTGCGGGGCACCTCAGGAGATCCCTTCTGGAGGGTATAGCGATCCATGCTGTTGGACTGTTGGGCTGCGCCACGCCGGGTCGATTTTACCTTTGCCCGATCGTCATCTTGTTTCGTGGCCATGGTCCCAGTCTCCCGATCGCACCAGCCACGTCGTGAAGGGCAGGCAAGCCGGTCCACGGGCTCCGGGGGGGTGCCACCCCAGATCTGCAGGGCGGATCACAGCTGGCGGGCAGGCGGGGTCCCCCAGAGAGGCCACACCAACACACAAAGCCCCGTGACCCAACCTCGCATAGACAGCCAGGAGGGTACGAAAGCGAAAGTGAAAGTGCGGGTTCCGCGAGCCACCAAGCCCTGCCCGCCGCTGTTATTCACTTCGTCACTGGATCGCCCCACAACGCAAATCCGGGGTTCGGCTAGGAGAAGGCCGCAAACCTCGATCGGTGGTAAAGTCGGTGTCCGAGGTCCGATTTGGAAGCGGAAAACGGGCGCCACCTCAGCTCGGGCTCACCAACACAGTCCCCTTATCTGGGACAGGATATGTTCAGGATAGTGATAGGAGGTCGCGGAGGTCCTCGGGAGCCTCGCACCTACGCGGCCATCTTGGTTGCGCTCTAGGCTCCTCCCGTGTGGCATATATTTGATACAGAATGCACTATTCTCTAAAAATCAAAATGGTGAAATTCTCTCCAGGGGGTGTGCGTCCTTGTAACCCAACCCAAAGATGCGCCTAACATTTGACTGCACTCCTCTTCCAGCCCCTCTCCTAATCTAATTAGCGTCCCATCTGGCTGGAGATCAAATAAGTGGGGATTGGCCTGGGTCCTATGAGATCTGTTCTCCTACCCTTGAAGTCCAGCTTATCTACAATCAATCAATCAGGGGTTTGTATAGCGCGCTACTCACCCGTGAGGGTCTCAAGTCGCTGCGGGGAGGAGGGGGAGGCAGTTTCGAATCAGTCGAAGAGCAAGGTCTACCCACCCTCCTTCCTCTCTCTGGCTTCTCCAGGAAGCAAATCTCTTACCACTAGCGGCTGTATTGTTACAGCCCCAGGCCTCATCACAATTACTCGGGTAGTAGCTTGGCTCAGGCTGGGAAAGGCGGGCTAATCGGAAGAAGCTGCTACAGGACTGCTTTAGGTAACTGCAGGAATGTAAGTTCTAAAACTACTTTTCTGTAATAGTTATAAGAAATCTGACTTTGGCAAGTTATTGAATTTATTGTAACCATTATTTTGATACTTTGAAATATATTGCTAGCTAGCCCCACTCAATAGTTAGACTTTATTAAGTTTAATAAAGCCTTCCCAAGTTAGCCTATGGGGCTAGCAGCACTACAATAGGTAAAAACGACGTTGGCTGTTTTTCTCTACCAGAGCATATAAAACATATTTTATATTGTCCTTGCTTTTTATAACAAGACACCCTACCCTTAAGGCACTTAATGCAGTCCTTAGGGATGACTTATATGTGATAGAAAGGTAGTTTTGGACTTTGGAAGAACATTTACTTCCAAAGTGAAATTTGGACATAGTTTTATTAAAACTAGCCGGCAAAGGAGGCCTGGCTGTAAAATGACTCAAGATGCCACAGCTGTGCACACTTAAATACATTAAGTTCACTGGGGTCTCTAAACCTTCATGCCCTACCATATCCTGAAGACTTACAGGTAGTGTGTCTTGGCCAATTAGAATTAAACCAAATACCTATACCTTTTAAAGATAGAGCACTCGCCCTGGGCCTGGTTAGCAGAGCCTAGGGCACTTTCAAAGTTAGTAACCACCAGTATCAATCAAACAAATGATGGTGATCAGGGCAAAAAGGATGACTTTGCTACACAAATCAACAGGGATATTGGCTTGTATGATCCACAAAGCGTAAGATCTTTGTTTGGTTTCAGAATAATGCCTATACTGACTTCATTCCAGGACTGTGGTGAAAATGTTTCTCCTATAAAACATGCTCCCCACCAGTTTGTATCACATCTTCTAGCACGATATAAAGCTCGCTAAGGAGGCTGTCCAGACCAGCCTCCCTATCCCTTTTACCTTTCTTCAAAACATCCTTTACCTCATCCTGGAGTATCTCTCAGCTCAGGAGATCTGATTGGCTTGTTTCCAGTCTTGGTAACGAGTCTCCCCCTAACTAACCTGTTACGGATTCTTCAGGAGCCACCAACTCTTCCCTATACAAATCCTGATCTTGAACGTGGCAAATACTGCTTCAATGTGATTAGCATCTGCTTCAATGTGATTCTCATCTGCACACACTTCTCCCATAAGGCTATCTTTTATTTCTGTGACTTGATTTCTGGTACTAGCTTCCTTCACTTTGTATGGTAGAAGCTTTCCACATCCTTCACCAAACTCAAAATGGGCAAGCTTACTTGCCTTCCATCTCCTCAACCAGATCCCCTCCAGATGGCTAGCTAACTCCTCTGACGCCTCTCGTAGTTTATCCCTAAGTGAGCCCTCTCTGGAGTATCCTCTCACATTCCATGCAACATGTACTGAGTTGCTGCTATTCTTACCTCTATCTCCTTTAACTTCCTTTTGGCCTGTTTGCTTTTATAAACCACTTTGTTCTTCATCCTACCTCTTATATAGGTTAAATAGGCCTGAAACGTATCCCAGACTACATGAAAGGGAGTGGACCCGACATCCAGCTTTAAAAAACACTCCGTATCCATCCTCAACTGATCTACCACCGACTGATCTATTACTTCCTGTCTAACGTCAATTTCGGGAGGTCCTCCCCTTCCCTTGGGGCTATCTCCAACCTGACTGCGGAATGATCTGATAGATGTTCCAGTAAGTATGCCACCTTCTTGTTAAAGATTTTGCTGTCTACCAAAAAGTAATCAATCCTTGAGTGATGACCGTATTTCTTATTGTAAAAAGTAAATTAATTTTTATCACCAGCTGTCTCTCTTCATGCATCTTTGAGACCTATATCTTTCATCATGAGTACTGTCATGATTCCGCTACACAATCATGCGCAGTCACCACCTGCAACTGCCAGCTACCATTGCACGTCAGCTAGGTAGACTGGCATCATGTATCATTACCCCAGATAAAACCCACCCCTGCCCCGTGCATCCTGCACACCAAAAGTGTACTTGAGAATCATGTTATGTGTCATTGATATCACGGGTATAGTGTACGTGGAAAATCATGTAATGTATAGATGGTATCATGGTAGAATGTTATTTGTTGAACCATTATGTTGTGTTTACCTTTGTGCGTATTTTTTGGGCAAGAATAGTAATGCACGCTTTGCACATCAAATTATACTTTTGAAATACAGCAGCACCCGCTTGATTTCTCAGTTTACTGGCAGAATTAGATTTGGGCAGAATGACACAGTACGTGGTTTGCGCGCTACGTGCAACTCCTTGCTTGGGTGTGGCCATGCTATAAATAGCCACACCCGAGTTCTAGAAGGTACTTAGCCTTCCATCAACGCGTGGAGAAACAACCAGCCTTTGAACTACTTACCTGAACTCCGCCGCGACTCTCGCCTGGAATCTTCTCGGCATTGGGGCTCCGCAGTGGACATTACGGTGGGCTATATTCTGAGGTCTCCTCGACGTTCCTGAAAAAGAAAGATATCACAAAAGCTAAGTGAAATGTTTCTTTACTTAAAGGCGCCTATCGCAAGACAGCTGCATTTAAGACTTTAAAGACAATTTTTGGAACAATTTTTGTTAAAAAAGAAAAGCATTTGAAAGACTTAAAGTAAAACTTTGGCAAAAGCTTAATGAGAAATGATTTAGTTGTTGTTGATGTTTGTAAAACCATATATTTTCCTATAGATGCACGTGATGGATTAAACCACTTGGAGAACACTGCAGTAAGTTATAGGGCAGTAGAGCGCTGAGTAAATTACTAGTGTATGATTGAATAAGGCGTGTAATAGAAATCCAGTAATTTATTTTGTGATCTTATTGTTGGCTCATATAAAACATTTCAGTGCAAGATATCAGACTAGACTGCACTTCTTGACAACAACTCCCTCCAAGTACAATCAGACACCATCACAAGACTTCAAGGACGCTACGCAAAACTTCTGACGATCGCAGGTAGGATACATATCTTAAGTATTGCACTTAGTGAGTATAGAATTAGAGCAGTTGTTATAACGTCCTTGACACATAAAGTCAGTGTTTAATTCTTACCTGTTGCCTTGCAGGTCGACAACAGGAAGACGCCAGCGTCCGTATCCCTTAGCCTTAGTGGTTTTAAAGCATACACAGGTTATACGGTAGGGTACAGGGAAGTTTACTCATAGCGTCTCTGTGAAACATAATATTTAGGACCCTATAGGAAAGAGTGCTTGTCTGACCTTGACAAGTACGAGCTGATGGTGGGATTGTGTAACTCATATAACCATCCTGGCAGTAGATTTATCTTTAACAGGCTCTCACAGCACATTAAAATCGCCCGCCGAAATGGTAGGTGTCTCTACCTCCAGTAAGTTATAATATAAAACCTGCAGGGTAGTGGGGTCATCTACATTAGGTCCATAAAAGCCAACAATTTTATAAAAGACCCCCTGTTTTGCTACACGAACCATCACCAACCTTCCTCCACTGTCTGCCTTAAACACGCCTACCCTTGATAGGGCCAAGGTCTTTACTAGAATGGCAACCCCCATCATGTAAGTAACATGCTTGAGCTTTACACACACAGGCTAATCCATCTCGGAGCCTTAAATATTTCTATACATTCTTTTCTCAACAAGTGAGTTTGTCTTAAATATTCTAAGATCTTCCTTTTTCTAATTTTATCCCTGAGGCCATTGACATTCCAAGTCAGTCTCCCAAAGGGTGTCCACCATTTGTGCCTACCATCTCTCTTGCCCAGTTTGTTTCTTCCTATGATGCCTAAGACCCAAGACCAAGAAGGACAAGATATTATTTTCTCTTTTTTCACTCGCATGCTCCTCACTGCATGCCCCCAGTATCCTGAGTCCTTCACAGCACCTCCAACTCCCTATCCATCTTCATGTAGGTGCTACCCCTACCCCCCAGACCACCCTGGGGAATCCTCCCTATTTTCATTACTGGGTAACTCCTTCGTTCACATCTGAGCTACTTAATGATACTGCTACTATATGGTATACAAAGTTCTGTTACATTATCTGGTAGAGAGATAGAATCCAAGGCTGACCACCTTCCCCCTTCCAGGCTCTCAGTTTGCCCCCTAGCTGAAGCTTTCTTTGCCCAATGCAGCTGGCCCAGCCGACTTGCCTCAGTCCGTGCACTTTCTACCCCTACTGAGTCTACTGACCTTTTCCCTGTTTTCCTTCTGAGAGAAGCCACATTTGCCACTAGCGTCCTCCTGCCTTTTCCAGCTCATCTGGTTATGGGCTGCAAGGGCTGATCCAGATTCGCTGTTTCCCTCAAATTGAAACTGGCCATTGGTACTGGTAACTTTACTTTACTTTCTCTTCACAGTAGCTTCCGAAACCAATGGTTGGACGTGGAACTCTCTACAGGGTTACCTCCCAAACCTTTTGTCTTCACCCCTTCTGTTTTCAGAACCTGTTTTTGTTGGCTTATGGACTCTGAGGACTTTACCACTGCTAAAAAGTGCTAAAATGCATGTGCTCTCTCCACTAAACATGGTCAAATTGGCTTACACCCAATTGGCACATGAAACCAGGGCCTGTAGATTAAATAGTACTAGTGGGGGTGCATGGCCTGACCGATGTCCGAGTAAGATGCTGACTAAGAGAGCTCCCAGCAGAGCTATTTATCCGGGCTTAATCCTACGGAGTCCCAAAAGAAAACTGGTCTTGAAGAGTCCCCAGAAGTGGAAGAACTACACCGCACCACTCCAGAATGAGAGGCAGCTGTCGAGCCTCAAACTAACGGCTAGAAAGGACGAGGGGGAACATTGCCGGCTGCAATTCAAAATGGTGGGCTACTACGTCTGAGACTCCCCCGATTGCAGGAAAGACTAGGAGACCGATCGGAGTGCCCGTAAGACCTCCAGACACCGCCGCTGACTAGGGGAACACAAGTAACTTCCCCGAGCACCCCTCCTTGAAGACTCAGCGAAAGGGTTGGCCAGGGACACGACGCAGGGCCGCAACTCCCCCGGGAATAAGGGACTGAAGCGGGCAAAACCCAACCCGAGATGACTCCGTCTGGCAGGAAGAGAAGCCAGAAGATGGACAGACAGGCGAGGAGGACCCCTATGAGATGACTGAACAACATCTCTCCCGGGTGAGTGCCAGAAACGGGAGAGACTGCGGCTCCGGGGTGTGAGAGTGTGAGACAGCCAATGGGCCACTCGGGCCTGAGCGTGAAGGCCCCCAGACGCCGTAGTAGATCAGAGGGAGAAGAGGACGGACACCCCCCCGGCCCTCACCCCCCCCGGCCCTAAATTCACATGCCAGGAGCAGGCGAGCAACTTCAGCATCCGAAGCTGTGATGCATTGCTGGCGACCGAGTTGACCGAGACCGAGGTAATCGCCCGACTCTTAGTGGCTCCGCAGAGGTAGCGGGGTGAGATCGGCCCCCAATTGCCCCAATATCGGGATCTCCATGAGTGCGGCCTAGTGGGCGGCTGCTACCCATGGGTGCAGATCTCAGCGGGCCCTTCAGGTACTTCAAGCTGCAGTGCCCTCCTCTTTGCTACACTGTGCCTCCTGGCTCCTGGGGCACTTGAGGAGGGAGGTGTTTTGTGGATGCACCGTGGGTTTGGACAGCATGCCGGGCCTACCAGAGTATCGGAGGGGCTGTTAGTGACAACCAGAGCCGCGGGCCGGCTATTCTCTTTGGGCCATTTGTGTTGGAGCTTCCTACATCATGCACTGTTATGAAGGATGGAGTTGCTGGGCATAACTTTTCTAGGCTTCCGACAACAGCGCATCCTGGTCTAGGTCCACCTCTATATCCGAGGGGCCATGGTCACAGCATCCATGACCCAGGAGGACTCTCTGCTATCGCACTTGGCTCCACGCCGTATCCAGGGACCTAGTACTTATACTGAGCACTGCGCTGTACCGTGTCCCCAGACGACTTGGGGGGGGGGGGGCCTATCAGGACACCTACAATATTGCGTAGCCCCCAAAAGACACCAGAATACTAGCGTCAGTGAGAAGTTGGAAACCTGGAATTCGGAAGCTGACTGACTTGCGCATTCTTCCTTTCGGACTGGGTGAGACAGTGCCTGTGGCTCGGACACTGGCTCAGGGAGAGCTAAGTGGAGTCCAACGTGACGGCTGCTGGCATACAAAGCGGGAAGTCACCCGTCGTACTGAACTGGTGTTTTGGGAGGCCTGGTGAGGGAGGCCCTTTTGTGCGCTGAGGCGCCTCCACGCATGTCGATGTTCCAGTGGGGAATCATGGCCTCCACCAAAGGCAAAAAGGACAGATGCGTCACCAACATGCTTACTAAGGGCGCAACAGACTATCTACTTGAGAAACCGACTTCTGAAGATGCTAAATTACCAGATGGCGATAGGAAAGCAGAGAGCTTGGTGACGTGCGAGTTCTTAGAAGCACTATTCGCAACATTGCGGGAGGACCTCCAAACAGTTAAAATGGACCCGATTATGGAACTCACGCGCTGAGATATCGGTGAAGTGGGGGAACGTGTAGTGGCCCGAGAGGAGGGCTTCCTTACCAGAGACGCAGATATTGGGTCTTACAACAAGAAATCATCCGCCTACAGGACCAGCAACTGGACCTCCAAGCCAGCGTTGAGGCTCTTGAAAATAGATCACAGAGAAACAACATCCCTATCTGGGGTGCTCCTATGGGTGCAGAGGGTTCGGAGCTGGAGTGTTATATCCAAGCCTTATTTCAGCTATCCTTGGAGATGGTACGTCCAGTAATATTAAAATGGACAGATTTCATAGAGTGGGGCTACCCAGAGACCCCCCTCGTCCACCTGCGGACATCTTGGTCTGCGTTCACAACTATACGGAAAAGGAAGCAATCCTCAAGGCGGCCTGTTGACCCAAAAGACACAGTTTCGCTGTCACTCCCTCCAACTTTTTCAGAACTTAGCAGCATCAACTCTCTTGAAACTGTAGGAATTTTGCCCGGTCACCGGCCTTTTCCGCTCCCATGGTATCTCCTACTCATTGGGCCACCCATTTTGCCTCGTTTTTCAGCTGAATGTCAAAACCTACCAGCTGCGCTCTGTCACAGAGGCATGCAAAATACTTGGGATTACTTCTGCTGAGTTGGCCGCCTCGCATTCCCCACAGGGTGGAGAGCCACAGGAGGAAAGAGACCGCAGTAACCAGAGGGGATGGAAGTCTGCACTCTACAGACCAGACCCGGCAACTATTTCAAAAGAAAGGTCAGAGGTCCTACGCTCTCTCTCTCCAGTGGTGACAAGCAAGAAGGCGACACTCCCTCATAAGGTAGTCTGTGGGCTGAGGGGAGGATGACCTAGGGCCGAGCGGAGGTGTCGACACACCTGGGTCCATGGAGGTCTGCTCTGCCCTGGTAACCCCCAAGTATCCAGACTTCCAAGTCTGGACTCTCTGTTCAATGTTGTTTTTTATTGTTTATTAAGGGTTTGGGGTTTTGGTACAGGTGTCCCCTTCCGACTATTTAGAAATGGGCTTTGCTATCTGGTGGTATATTCACCCACCGCTTCCATTGGTGTTTTCCCCTCAGGTTCAATGCAGCTAGTGTCTAGGACACTCCTTGCTCGCCTATGCACCCCCAGTCACTACACACATTATGGCAGTTAAACTGGTTAGTCTCAATGTAAAAGGCCTTAATAATCCCACTAAAAGGTCTGTGATACTCTCTCTTCTAGAACATTCACAAGGGGATATGTGTTTGCTCCAGGAGACGCACTTACTGGTGAAAGCCACCCATAGACTGCAGAGTAGGAAAAACCCACATCAGTTCTGGTCAGCGGGAAAGGATAAGAAAGGGGGGGTGGCAGTGTTATTTTCTAGTCATTTCCAAGGGCTAAATATGGGTACGTGCCATGAGATTAAGGGGCGCTTATTAGCAGTTAGGCACAAATAGGTTTGTTTCATTTCACTATTGCTTCCTTATACGCACCCAATGAAGGCCCAGAGAAATTTATTATAGAAGCACTTGCAGGGACCCTTCAGTCTCCAGATCAGGCTATCTCTGTAGGTGGAGACTTCAATGTGGTTATAGATGGGGGGGCGGGATTGCTCTGGACAATGGACGGGTCAGACTGGGGCCTTTTCCCCTGAGGGATTGCAATGACTTGCTGACAGTGGAATGAGTGACGTATGGCGTCTTCTACATGCGGACACTCGGGATTATACGTTCTACTCCTCAGCACACAAAACCTCTGCACACCTAGACCTTTTCCTGGCCTCCCCTGCCGCTTATGCACAAATCTCTGACTCTACCATTGAACCCCGCTCACTCTCTGATAACGTGCCTTTCACGATCATTTTTACAACATGCACATCCCAGTCACAGCGCCTGCACTGGCATCTATGCGAAACGCTCCTACATTCTCCGGAGGTCGTGTCCTCGATTAGACAAACAATCATTGATTATTTAGCAGTCAACAACACTAAGGAAGTCCCCCTCTCCGCAGTTTGGAAGACCCTAAAATCGGTTGTTAGGGGGTGCCTTCATAGCAAGAGCAGCCCACGACAATAAGATCCGTAGGGATAAGAGGGAGGAGCTGGGAAACTCGATTCTAGAGCAGGAATCCATCCACAAACGCACCGGAGCCCCCCAAATCTGGTGCAAATTAGAACAGGCTCGACTTCAATTGAAGCGCCTTGACCTAGACAGAGTGGAATATGCAATGCTTCGTCTTAAACACAAATTCCATGAGGGTACTAATAAAGGAGGTTGGATGTTAGCACACTGTCTTCGCAGTAAGCAGCAAGCAACCGCAGTCAAAACCATTCTCAAGCGATTGGGTCAAACAGCTTCCGATGCCTTCGATATTGCAGCGGAGTTCCGGGCTTTTTATGCCACCCATTATAAAGGCGAGGCCGGATCAACTCAGTCTCCCCAGCTATACATCCAGTCGGCCGCGATTACACCGCTTCCTCCCCAGGAGTCTGAGGCACATGACCAACCCATTAAGCTAAAAGAAGTAATATCCTCAATAGCAAGGCTGAAGCTCATGAACTCCCCGGGACCGATGGGTTCAGCTCAGTTTTTATAAGACATTCTTTCCTGAATGAGTCCCCCTTCTGACTCGCCTCTTTAATTCCTTCATAGAATCTGGTACACTGACGGAATCTATGCTGCAAGCTTCCATCTCGGTTATCCCGAAACCAGGGAAGGACCCTCAACATTGCAGCTGCTATAGGCCGAGTTCCCTGCTTAATGTGGACGCCAAACTATTCACTGGCATCCTGGGTCCTCTGATGCCGGGACTGATCGACTCTGACCAGGCTGGGTTTGTCCCCTCGTGGCAGTGTGGCGACAACACCAAACGTGTGTGCCACCTCATTGACAAAATCCATCACTCCCTTGAAGAAGCCCTTCTCCTGGCTATAGACCCGGAGAAGGCATTCCATAGGGTTCATAGGCCCTATCTATTTACGACCCTTCGATGCTTTGATATAGGCAAGCGTTTCTTGAGCTAGATCCACAGCATTTATAGTGCACCCAGGTCGACTCTCCGGGTTAATGGTGTGAGCTCGGAAGGCTTCTGTGTGGAGCGGGGAACAAGGGAGTGCTTCCCACTTTCCCTGCTCCTCTTTGCCTTATATATGGAGCCCCTTGCCCAGCGATTGAGGGATGACCCCACTGCGATAGGCTTAAAGTTTGGAGCTGACCATCACCTGATCAGCCTATACGCTGATGACATTATATTTTTGGCCGCACAGCCCCTCTCGTCCGACCCCGCCATCATTGCAGAGCTGTTTTGGGTTTTAAGATTCACCTACCGAAGTCTCAAATCAAAAATCTTTCCCTCCAACCAGATACAGAACAAACTCTGCGCACATGTTACGATTTCCAATGAGTGGAAGATGAGCTTCCATATTTGGGAATAGTACTTTCCCAGACTCTCCCGAAAACAGCTCGAGCCAATTACTCAAAACTCAAGGCCTCTGTGCGTGAGGACCTGGACCAGTGGCGATGCTTACCCCTTTCCTGGCTTGGCAGGATTTCAGCAGTCAAGATGAATGTGCTACCCAGGGCCCTTTTTATTTTCTAGACGCTCCCTCTTTCTCCACCCCCCGGGGGATCCGACTCAACTCCAACAGGACATAGACCGTTTTAAATGGGGAGGACTGAAACCCAGATTGCAGAAACAACTTCTGCAATGTACTAAACAGGAAGCGGAGTTGAGAGTCCGGAACATTTTGCAATACTTTCAAGCCGCCCAATTGAGATATCCGATTGAATGAAACCGCCCTACGACAGAGAATCACTGGGCCTTTATGGACCATACTGTAACGGGCTCGCACATCAGGAGGGAGACCTGGCTTCCCCAACCTCATAGATCCTGGGGATTCTTCCTCCTCGGTTACTGGCACCAAACTGAGAATCTAAGTAGCGACCACAGCTGGGCTCTCTTCGTTTCCTTCCTCAATGACCCTTCTATTCGCAAATCCGAACTTCTCTCCCGGACTATCCCTGGGTGTGGCCAAACGTTGGCTAGTAGGTGGTTGTAAGAGAATTGGCTGCCTATTTGATCACACTGGCCTCATTCCCTTTGATCAGTTAAAATTACAATACACCCTTGAAGAGACTGACAGGTTCACACACACCCAACTCTCCCATTGGTTGCTCCACCTGGATATTCACCCTAAGGCAAGCAGGCCTATGAACCCCTTCAAAAAATGGCTGTTTTTAAAGTCTGACAATAAGAAACTAACCTCAGAAATCTATTGCTTTCTGATGAGAGCATCTCCTCTACACAAGACTCCGGGACAACTCCGATGGGAGGCTGAGCTTGGGCGCTGTCTCTGAGAAAGACGGGGGGACATACATTACAGAGCCCATCACACGACATACAACACAGGGCACATGGAAACAGCTTACAAAATTAGCTCATATTGGTACTACACTCTGGCTTGTGTCCAGAAATGGAATACGCTCTGTGACGGTCTGTGTTGGAGGTGATGTGGCAGTCCTGGGACACTGATACATCTCCTATGGAACTGTCCCAAGCTTACAAGGTACTGGGAGTTTATCCTAAATGACATAGATAATGCGTTTGAAATGGAGCTGCCATGATTCCTGGTCTATATCCTTTTGGGACTTCCGAAAGCCCACACTTACCCGCTCTAGTTCATTAGGGGGCACCAGATTACTATGGCGCTTAACGCCGCACATAGGCTGCTTCTGGCGAACTGGGGGTCTGACAAAATCCCATGTCACAGGCAATGGGTTCACCAACTTTGGTCACTACTAGGTATGGAGCGGCTGTCGATGGCTACCAATGCTGACCCTACACTCTATGCGAAAATCAGGTCACTTCTCATCACCATCCTGTCCAAGGAATATAGGGAGTTAACATGCCCCGCATACCTATGTCTTAAAGTTATTGCCGCCTGAGTAGGGAGAAGAGAAGGCTTAATCAACATGATGCTGTTACCTCACACCAATTTTCTTTTTTTGATTACACAATATCTGTGATTTAGTCGGAAGGATTGAGGGTGGGGGGTGGTTTGACAGGGAGTTTTTTCTTCTGCCCCTTTTTTTTCTCTCTAGTTACATCTTTTTTTTTTTACTGAGCAGAGCATCAAGAACAAACCAATCACATACAAAATGCACTAACAGGAATCAATAAAAAGGGTTAACAATTGGATAAAATCAATTCATATAACTTTCAAAACTACATCTTCTATATTAATAAAAGCAAAAGAGACGCGTTTAAACATAGCTATCATACATTGTTAGAGAGGTATTAAAAGTGCTACAATAAAAAGGTGCAAGCAAATGGCAAAGTGACACCATGCTAAAGTGCAAGTGCGAAAGTGCTCAAATTACCCCAAAGGAAGCCTCCAAACTCATATGTATATACCCCGTATTCCGCCAGACTTTCAAATTGAAAAAAACCTTACATTCCTAATCAAAATAAAATTACTCATCAGTCTGATTTTCCAGACTACTTAAAAACTTCCAAATTTCATTAAACTTCTTGGAGGCGCCCACTTGCATCGCGTAGGTTTCCTCAAAAGCCCATGTCCATTTCATTTTATTGTACTATTTGTCATAAGTAGGAACTTCCCTCGACCTCCAATTCTGAAGAATTGAAGAGCGGGCTACTAAGGAGGCGATAGAAAGAAAAGTCTCTTCAGCTTTCCTCAAATTTGTCCTATCTTTACTCATTACGAACAGGGCCACTTCCACCTCTGGCAATACCCTCTTCTTAATTGCCCTGTTTAAAGCCGAAAAAATCTTGCCCCAATAGGGCCCCAGTCTAGGACATGTAAAATAAAATGTGAGCCCAGGCCCCTTTGCCTTCTGCCTGCCAGTAAAAGCATCTATTTTCAACTTCCGGGTATTTTTTGTTAAGTGCTTTCGGTGTAAATTATGCCAGCCAACGGGATAGGAAGGCCATTATTTTAAAATTGGCTGCTCTAAGGGTCTTGCTCCCTATGTTTGCGCACGCATGTATGTGCGCATAGGAGGGACCGGAACCAAAATAGCAGCTGGCAGGATAGGACTGGGCGCTATGTTTGTTTTTTAATAATGGATCAGCCGAGGTTCCTGTTGTCGGGACAAGGCGCTTCTGCAACAAGTCAGGATTAAAGCTCCTCACGCTGTCTGCTGTCCTAGTTCTGATACCGCGAAGGAGCGTTGCCAGCCAATGCAGATGCTTTGGCAGGATGTCTGCGTGCGCCATACATGCTGTATTGTGTTGGGCTTTTACGGTGTCATGAGCTCCGTTTACACAACCCAAAATAACAAGCTGTCTCCACGTGCACATCTCCTGTCCGCGCAGGCACAGCGAGCAGGAGACAGGGAGGGACAGGAGATGTGAACGCGTACATATGACCCATATGGGACAGGAGATGTGCACGCATACACATGACCCGTACGCGTGCACATCTCCTGTCCGAAAGCGTGCACATCTCCTGTCCCCCTTCTGCCCAAAAACCGACGACAATAGATCTCACCAAGGCGGGCAGCGCATGCGCTGCATCGCTAGGTGAGACCTAAAAACGTAAACAACAAGGGGGAAAGCGGACACCCTTGTCTTGTCCCCCAATTTATTTTTACTGTACCCACCCGATTTGCATTTATTACCACCTGGGCCTGGGCCCCCTGATAAATATTTTGCAGCAAGTGACACGGGGAGGGATGCCAAACCTTTGGAGAGCGAAAAACAGTGTATTCCAATTTACCAAGTCGAAAGCTTTTTCGGCATCAACCATCATGATACAGGCCGGGGTTAAGTTGGTGTTGCAGAAGTCCAATGCCTGTATTAAAAATTCAGTGTTTGCTGCCATAGATCTACCTGCTATAAACTCGGCCTGATCATTATGGATTATTTCCTGTGCCACAGATGAAAAACGCTGCGCCCAAGTCTTCATTAGGATCTTATAATCCGCATTGCGAAGGCTAATGGGTCTATAGGAATTGACATCCTTTGGATTTTTGTCCTTCTTCACGAAGCTGACCACTATTGCCTCTTTGAAAGGCGAGGGCACCAGCCCACAATTTTTAATATAATTAAAAAGTGGAATCAAGGGTGGAATCAATTCGTTCGCGAATACTTTGTAGAACTCTATAGGAAGCCCATCCTCGCCACACGCTTTAGCTCCGGCAGTTGATTTTAAGGCAGCCAGAATTTCCGAACTATCTACATCTGATTTTAGCCTATCCACCAAGGGATCGGATAGTCTAGGAAGATTTACATTGTCGAAATAATTCTGTATAATGCCTTCCCCAACGGAATATTCCGTTGTATAGAGCTGCTGGTAATGTTCCATAAAAACCGCGCAATCTCGTCGCTATTTGAAACTTCAACTCCAGTCTTTGGATCTACCACCTTTGAGATTAGTGCCGCTTCTTGTATAGTTTTGGTGGAACTGGCTAACACTTTCCCCACCATTTGACTTTCCTCATAAACACGTTGTAAATAGGTCCGAGAACTGCTAATCTCTTCTAGTACAAAAAATTGCCTCAACGCCTTTATGGCACCTTCAAGCTGATGTGGACTTGACACATTTCTCTGGACCTGTGCTCTTTCTACAGTCTGCTGAAGTTCAGCTATTTTAGCTCGTCAAGCTTTCGACTGGGCTGCCGAGAAGGAAATAAATTGTCCTTGCACCACGACCTTGAACCCCCCCAAACCGCGAAGGGTTCCGCCGTTTCCTTGTTGAACCTAAAATATTCAAGGATCCAAATTCTTAAGCCTTCCCCCCATTTTTGGTCTTGAAGAAGGAGACGATCCATCTGCCACCTGGATCGCTCCCTTCTCACCTCGCCAATTTCTAGTTCAAGTCTAATATAGGAATGATCAGAAAAGGAATTAGTCCCGTTGTCTGCCTTTAGGATATTAAGTGATCTGGATGTTAAGAAAAAGTCAATGCCGGATGCCGTCTGGTATCAGCTAGAATAAGATGTGTAGCTGTTTATTTCTGGATTGGCATTTCGCCAAGGATCTATCAGCTGATAATCATGCCTAATGGCTTCAAAAATTCTTTTAGTGTTAGGTTTCATTTATTTTTTATTTTTATTTGAGGTATCCTTTTTAAGATCCTGAATATAATTGAAATCCCCCCCAATTATGATCTGACCAAGGACACCCCTTAACAGTTTATTGGTCTTCGCCAACCCCGAGGCATCATCCATAACCGCGCCATAATAGTTTATAAAATTAAAAATCCTCCCATTTAATCTCGCCATTACCCATAACCATCTTCCCTGTGGATCCCTATGAACTTGCTCAAATTGCCAAGACAAATTTCTAGAAAAATAAATGGCTACCCCTCTCATTGCTAACCCAGCAAAAAAAAGCATCAGAGAATGTTCTAGGTAAAAAAAGCTTAGGTCAATTGGACTTGAGATGCGTCTCTTGGAGAAAAAGAACTTGGGCGTAAAGGAGGCAAGCCATCTGATGAGCCCACCATACTTCTGTTTGTTGAGCATACCATTCACATTAACTGACAAAATACTACATTTGCTAGTGATTTCCGTTGCTTAAATAGGCTTGGTGTTCAATCAAATACGAAATCCTCTTTACATCTTGATAAGTTTCATTTATGTTTTCTCTTTTTTTAACTTGAAGCAAGACCTTTATCACACGCAGTTGCCGCACCACAGGTTTGGTTTCTTTAGCTATAACTTGACAAGTGTAACGTACAAGAGACACAAGGATGTCCCACACTAACTAACCACTATACGCGGCCGGCCCATCCAGGGTTGTTGGCGACTTGCTGTGTAACCATACTACTAGTTGGAATCCCTCAACCCGTTTCCTTTAATGCTATTTGACCCACGCCGCCGGCGCGAATGAGGGTTATAGGCAGCTTGCTGTGTGTGTGACTCGCTTCTTTTTGTTCTGATGAATCTTAATAAAACAGATTTGACCCTAAATATAACTTTGGGGAGGAGATAGGAAAGCTGAAAGGCTGCTATCACAAAATAAATTTTAAATGAGCAGCTGTGCCAGTAACCCATAAAACGTGAAGTACGCCACTTAATGTGTGAAAGGAAGTAGACAGGTTTAGAAAAGTGGTGCAAATAAGGAATAATTAAAGGAATTTGGTACTCCTTTTGGCTTTGCCCAGTAGTTCTAACATAGAAGAATGTCGATGATCAGTGACTATGAATGGATTTGTACTGTTTTAATCGAAACATCCGGTCCGATTTTCACTCTGTTCTACCTATTGAAGAAATGGTCACCACATGAATAAGAGTCCAGTTTACCTCAAAAATGTACTTCTCAGTTTATCAATTTAGAATTTATGAATAAAGCCGTCTGATGAAAGCTTTCATCACTTTGGTAGGGGAGCTCTCCATTTTCTAAGACTACCATTGGTCCTTTTTGACAGCACTCTTTATGTTAGCATTACTAACATTTGTAAGCTATGGTACTTTTGGAATCTGGCCTTTCTTTAAGGTTCTCTATTGCTTATTGACAGAGTGGTATGTTGACATTGCATTTGGTTGTTCTTTGTATGGTTCAGAGGGGAGCGTCAGGGGATAAGGTATGGGACCACTTACCTTTAATCCAAGGCAGGGACATGCCTCCGTGTAATACAACTGTAGATCTAGATAGAGAAAGGTAAATAGTGAAAAGAGAAAAAGGACTTGAAAAAGATAGTACAGACAGAGAAGAAGGGAACTTAAAGAGAAATACAAGCCAAATGGGGAGAGGGAGTAATTAGGAACTAGTGATCATGCAAGGAGGTGTCGCTCATCGGGACATGGAACGAGCCAAACTCCGGAGACTGCTAGGGCATCAGGGAGCTTACAGCCAACAACAGGGGTAATGACAAACCTAGGAGTGAGGAGGCAAGACAAGGGGCTTTTTTTACAAGCATCTTGCGCCACTTTTGCGTAATTTTTAACATGGGAAAAGTGACGTATGGTTGGCGCATGGGGCTTGTAAATAAGCCCCAAGGTATGTAAATAACGACCCAGGACATGAGAAAGAAACCTTCCTTGTTAGAACCACGGAGAGTGGATCACCTAGGAAGTAGCAGAAGTTGAAGAAGCTGACCAGGAAGAGGAGGAGGAGAAGACGATGACAATCTTGTTACCCCACCAAGAGATAGGACAAGTTTCTTCCACGGCTCAAGGATAAGCCATTGCATAGCCAAGTCACTTGTACACAATGTAGGAAAACAGGGATGAGTGGGGAGTTGCATGTTAAAACACATGGTATTGCTGAGTCAGGATGCTGTATTGAAAATGGACATAAGCGATACTTCTGAAAGTGCCACAAAGACTGCATCATAGAAAACAGGTATTGAGAGCAAGTCACCAGAGGGAAACTGTCAAACAATGGGTGTAGACTCCCGGTGTTGATGATTAAGTTCCGGTGCTGAGCACCAGAAACCACCGGCTTAAATTAAGCACTTACAGTAGGAGACTCCAACTATTATAAACTGAAAAGAAGAAACACGCTCCAGAGAAGTGTGTTTCCCTTCATGCCCATACAGGCGTTATTGAAAGGTAAACAGTTTTGTAAAGGCAAATTTATAATGGACTGTGGAAAGCAGAGATCTACGTTCCCGCAACCCTCTGCAAAAAAATATTGTTTGTTTTTCCTGGTACACCTGCATCTTCTGAGCGTGTCTATCTGGGTTTATGCTTTGTTGATGTATTATAATACATAAATGTTAGGGGTATGAAAATATGATAACAGGGAAGGTACGTTTAAGGGTATAACAATATATTTAGATGTAAACAACAAACAAAAAACAGCCTATGTAAATATATTAGATATATGCACAACATATATGTGTTTGTCTGAGAATGTAAATATTAATACATGACCACACACACTTATTAAGGCTATCTTGGTCAATTAAGCCCGTATGATAGCCTTCTTTCATTGGTTTTAACTCTGTCAAGGGAACCATCACATTAAACACAGTTTGTTATCCCCTGCACAGTTTTAATTTATTCTTTCACTCCACTTTTGCACCCTGCATATTTCAAGTCCTCACACATACATGCATCATTACAGATAAAACTAAAAAGATCTCCGATACAGAGCCCTCTCGCGGGGCCCGTAGGACATTACAGCACCGGCCTTACGAAGAGCACGCCCTATGATGAAGCATGACATCCTTTTGGATGTGTGAGGGCACCAAGAAATAATCATTAGGATCCCGTAGGAGTCTCCAACTTTGTCTTTTTTCTTTTCTTCCACTATAGGAGCGGTCCTTGTTTTAGTAGAACATACTGGACACAAGCTGTCAACTGTTACCTGCACACAGAGTTACTCCTCAGTACAAAGATTTATAATGTGTTCAATACCGCTACATACCTATGATGCATTAGGAGCACATATGTTTTGGAAACACCCATTAGTTGGACACAGGTTGTACAAAATTAGGTAGAAAAGTAATATGGTAGTTACTCGCCATTATGCAAACTATAAAACAAACTAACACACTCCTTTGATGATGTCATAAGTAATGTCATTAGTGATGCTCAACAATTATGTAATTTGAGATGTAATCAGTGATGTCATACATTATGTCATAGTACGTGACAAGTGATGTATTATGTGAGGTTATAAGCAGTGAATGGCAGGGGCACAAGTTATAGTAAGCTCCACTAACTATAACTGGTTAGTTTCTGTTTCTGTATTTTGATGAGTTAAAAACATTAATGTTGTCAATGTGATATTCACCTAACTATAACAATACTTTAACAGCTCTTTTTTTCCCAGTAAATGTAAAGGATTTTTAAAAATAAGGTAGTATTTTGTTAACATACATAAAGCCAACCCCCACAGCTCATGGCCTTTGGCCATGCACAGGAGGCGTCTGACTGCAGGGCCTGGCTGCAAGGCTAACACATTCAGACAGCCAACCCCACACTGCGAACAGCTTTTGAACATTGACAACAAGGGTTTGTCAATAGGGCCTGGCCTGTGGCTAGGCCCTGTTACCAATCCACCCAGAGACAGCCAACCCCAAGCCACACACAGCCTTTGGTCGTGCATGGCATGAGGCTGGCCACAGGGCCTGGCATGCTGTCAGGTCCTGCGCCCAACTCCCTGGCGGTTGGCTGCAGGGCTTTGACTGGTACCAGGCCCTATGGATAAACCCCCAGGAGGCTGCCAACCCCACACCATGCACAGCCTTTGGGATACCATTCCCCAGGGCCAAAACATACATATTAAGCCCCCTCCACAAGCCTTAAAAGGCCCCAGGTACCCCATTCCCCAGGACAAAATAAATTAAACAGGGGAGGCGGCATGCAGTCCCTCTTCCCGAACCTTCTTGGGTCCCTGGGACTCCATCCCGGAGGCCAAAATCTACAGGGAAGGGGGGGGGGGTGTAGCTCCCCTCCTGAGCCTTAATAGGCTCCGGGGACCCCATCCCCTGGGGCCAAATGGACTTAAAAAGGGGAGGTTCTGCATGGACCTTAATTAGGCCCTGGGGAGCCCATCCCCAGGACCGTATGTAATTTTAAAGGGGAAGGGGGCAGTGTTGCCCTCCTCCTCGAGCATTCTCAGGGCCTGGGGACCCCATCCCCCAGGACCCAATGCACTTAAAAAAGTGAAGGGATTGTGTGGACCTCCTCCCCGAGCCTCATTAGTCCCTGGGGAAGCCATTCCCTAGGGCATATTTTATTTTAAAAGGGGAGGCAGCAAATACACGTTTCCATGCCTGCGCCAGTGTAGGCAAGGAATCCACTACTGTGTCCTGGGGTGAACTTCCCAGGCATAGTCATTGAGCCGACCCGGGGGATGGGATGTACAGGGATATTAAAGGCTCAGGAAGGGGGCCTTATTTCCTGTTTTACCAGAGGACTACTGCAGCGAGTGTTCCATTCCGTAATTTCTGTTCTTTGCTTACTAACCAACTAACCAGAGACCTTCCCAAAGTCCTCCAACATACTCAGAAGTACTGGGAGGGACCCTGCCAGATCACTTGTATACAACATCAAATCGTCAGCGTACAGAGACACTTTTTTCTTCCACCCGTTACACTCAAAGGGAATAATATTTTGACTTGCCCAAATTTTGTCTGCCGGGGCTCGATATATAAATTGAAAAGTAGAGGTGACAGTGGGTACCCCTGACATGTCCCCCTCGCTATCTATATCTGTTTGGTGAGATCATCACTATCCTAGCTGTTGGGTTTTTGTATAGTGACCTAACATCTCTTGAGAATTCCTCGCCCAAGCCATACTGTTGGTTCACACAATGTAAAAAAGGTCAGCTCACCCTTTTGAAAGTTGTGGCAGTATCAAAGTTCAGTACCGTCAAAACTGTTTTATCTTTAGTGGCCCTGGGCCCGATTCACAGAACTAACTTAAGACAAAATCCTAAACTTACTACTTTTGGTATTCACAGAAGGCATTTAGTAGTAGTAAAGTTAGGATTTTGTCTTAAGTTTGACTTAAGACAGACTTAAGACAGACTTAAGGCAGACTTAAGACAAAATCCTAACTTTACTACTACTAAATGCCTTCTGTGAATAACAAAAGTAATAAGTTTAGGATTTTGTCTTCAGTTAGTTCTGTGAATCGGGCCCCTTGTCTATTGCACTAATCAGGTCATGTGTTAGTTCATGGAGCTGCCTTCCCCTAACAAAACCCTTTTGGTATTTGTCTACTAATATCCCCATCACCTTCTCCAGTTGCTTAATTCGCACCTGTGTATAGATTTTGTAGTCGCTATTCAGCAAAGAAATTGCCCTTTATGACTCCCAAATCTTAGGGTCTTTATTCGACTTAAGAATTAAACTAATAGTGGCATCATTCCGAGAGCACGGCAGAGCTTGTCCTTCAGAGAACACAGCGATGATCAATTCGGTTAGAGTGGGTACAAGCTTATTTTTTAGGGACATATATAGCTCGTTTGGTAGGCCATCTGGGCCAGCTGCTTTTCCTCTCTTAAGGTTTCTAATTGCAGCTAATTGTCAGGATATGATAGATTAGCATAAAGAATAACCACCAACCTTTCAGTAACAGATCCAGTGGGGCTGATGATAGGTTTATCAATTCCCCCCTGTGCAACTCGCAGATAGCGGTTACGAACCACTGCCCTGCACAGAAACACCCAGGGGAAAAGAGAAGTGCAAGGCAGCGGTCCGCCACCACAGAACCTCTTCGGTCCTCTCCTTATACTATCGGAAACTTCTCTCTCTAGGCAGGGAACTGCAGATGGGATCCTGCAGTCGAAAGAAGACAGCAAGAGTTTTACGTTCACATCAATCACCCGCTCACATTTCATTAGCGTATTCATGTAAAACAAACATCACACTGTTTACTCACAAGCTGTTCACCCATGAAAACTGTAACATAATTTGGCTTTCCCCTCAGAAAGTGTATCCATCTATTTAATAGCTCCTAGCAATAGAGACCACGAGGTCTGCAATAATCAAACTCACGAAATAATAAAGTACAGGGAGACCTCACCGGGTCCACAAGAATCTTTAAAGTCTAAATCTGATTTAGATCTGTAGACTAGCATTCCAACCCATTCCACATACGAAAGTCAAAAGGAAATACCTTCTGTGGCTACCGCCACTGGAGAAAAGTAATAGAAGAACAGGATCCTTAAACAGTGTACCCACCCACTCTTCAGCCTGGGGGTGAATGTAGCACTTCAAAGATGGCTGCCTCCAAAGCCAGCAGCCTGCTTCAAGACTACTTCTCCAGAGTGATGAGGGATTCTATGGAAACCAGAAGCGTTCGGTCCTGAACGCATATATACTAACAAAGGCTGCCACTCGTGCCAGGAAAATAAGGAAGAGCACTAGACCAATGGAAAGCGTAACACAGTCTCGAACTACAGCAGCCAAGAGTTACGGCAGCATTCATTCCTGAACGCACCAACGAAGGAATTCCACGAACACCACTGGAAAGAGCTGCAAGCGCTCTAGTCCGGAAACGGATTGACAAGTGTTGGCCCACTCAAAGGGAGGGGCATTTGTATTCTTGTTTTCCCCATCCTCTCAAGGTATTGTGGAAGTTGTAGTTCCTCCCCAATACCCATACACACCATCCCGGGCCGGAGTCCTCTGAGGAATTAGACATGCTCCTTTCCCACTACCCCACGACATTCACTCTGGACAACCATGACACTAACACATCTTCAGTACTAATTTCCAAGTTCAACTTCTCCTTTAAGTCTACTTACAGGGTCGAGATGACCATTCCACTAAAGTAATTCTTGATCTGATCCTCAGTTGCCACTAGAGCCTCTGTATAAAACATTTGAAAGAAGTGTGTAAAAGCCTGTTCTATCCCCCAGTCCGCCATGCATGTTTTACCTGTATCATCAATTTGAAATGCCTTAATGATGTTTCTGGTCTGTTCCACCTTTGTTTTCTAGGCTAGTAACTTGCAACACCCATCTCCATATTCATAATGGGCTAATTTGCGGGTTTCCCATTTGCTCCATATTATTGCCTCTAAGGAATTTACAAGATTAATTCTTGCACTCTTTATCATTTCCTCCACAGCTACCTGATCTTGGGTGTTGTGTGTGTTGCCTACCTCTCTCTGCAAGCTCTGTATTGTAGATCCCTTAGCTTGCTCTTTGTTTCCTTACACCTATTTGGAGTGTGACTAATAAACCTTCCTTTAACAAAGGCTTTGTATGTGTCCCAGATGATGTGCAGAGGGGCGGAATTTCAATTTGTATGAAAAAATTATTTTGTATCTTGCTTCAGGTGATCTATTACTTACAATTTACCAACTATCTGGGAGGGCAGGTATTTTATCTAGCAGAAATTCTAAACTAACTGCTGGGTTATCTGAAAGATGTTCAGATACATGTTCCACTTTTTTGAAAAGTGGCCAAACTTTTTGTTATGGAAAGTACAATGATTTTCTCTTTTTGCTCTCAGTCTACAAATATCAAATAGGCCCATACAATCCATTAATTGTTTTACTAGTGCTCTCATTTTGTGGGAGCCTGCCATGTCTCTTATACTAGATGTATATAATATGGGGTCTATTAGCACATTAAAATCCCCTCCTAGTATTATGGGAAGTTTGACCTCCAGAAAGCTAATTATACAGGGCCTGAAAGGGGGCGTACCATGAACTATATAATTTCCCCTCCAGGTCTTCAATATATTCCCCCAAAGCAGCATTGATAGATGTTTTTAATCAGGATTGCAACCCTCTTGACACAACATGACTGACTGGTACATACGTAATGGTCTACCCATTTTTGTTTCTTAATAATATCCTTCCATTCTTCTTTTAACAGGTGGGTCTTTTGTAAAATTATGACTTTACTATCCGAAAGTTTCAGATATTCTAGAATGCTTCTCCTTTTATTTTTAACCCTAAGGCCATTTACGTTCCAAGTTAATACCTTTAAAGGTTCAAACATTGACAGCTCTGGCATGTTAACCTAAGAAGAGGAAACTAAGTTATACCTATATGAGCTCCAAGAGTGACTTAGAGTGGAATAGCGTACAATGAAGTGGTGTAGAATAGAGTCGGTAGAGTGGAATAGCATATAGTGGAGTGGGCGCGAAGTTGAGTAGAGTGGAGTGCTGCGAGTGGAGTTGCGTACAGTGGGATGTGTATTAAACACTGAGATTTAGGCTTGGCAAAATGTTTATTTTGCTAGCGCGAACTGGCAGTTCAGACTGCACACAGGCTGCAATGGCAGGCCTGAGACATGTTTTAAAGGGCTACTTAAGTGGGCGGCACAACTACTGCTGCAGAGTCAACAGTAGAATTTAATTTACAGGCCCTGGGTACATGTTGTACCACTTAACTAGGGACTTATAAGTAAATGAAATATGCCAATCAGGTGTAGGTTAATTTTACCATGTTTTAAGGAGTGAGCATTGAGGAACTTCGATTTTTGATTGTGATCGTATCGACCCGCCATTTTGTGCTCCGCCGCCATCTTGTGTTGCCCTCACTCAGGCAGCACGACGGTCGAAGTCTTTTTCTGCTTTTTCTGCAGCTTCGTGTCAAAATTAACCTTCTGCCTCTATTTGCAAAGCTGTTGTTAGGTTTGGCCGAGTACACTAATCCCTGTCTGGTTTTTCTAATCCCCGTCTCAACTATCTGTTGGTTCACACTATTCTCCTCTGACTTTATCTTATCATCTGGCCTTCGCTGTCCTCTGCATTCTCTCGTTTCACAACTGTCCTCCAATACACACAAACGTATCTCGCCACCTGCAAGTTAGTTGGGGATCTGTTAATGAATTAGTTTGAAGGAGGGGTGACAAACACAGTTGAAGGAAAGGCTTCTTTGAGTCATCTGATACTTAGTTTTTAAACCTTTCCTATTGGTTCTGTCCTGTTTTCCAACTTTCCTTATTGGCTCTTTCTTATGTATTCTGGGTGATTATTTGGTTAATGTATATTTACATATATGCTATAAAAGATTGTGCGCCACGGAGTGAAGTGGCAGTCTCCTGAGAACCTACCTTGTGTACTTCTGGGACAACTGTACTAGCTGCAGCTAATAAATCTGATCTTTTACGCCGACAGAGTGTCCCCGTGTCTCTGTGTAGCTAAGCAGGAGAACCCAGGAGATTAAGGCGTACCCTGCGCCGCCAGGTCCAAAAGGTTCTGGTTCTTCAACTGGCGCCCAATGTTGGGCGGCTTCAGTGGTACCGGTTCTGCCCGAAGGTCGTGAGGAACCCCGCAAGAAAATTCTGGAGGAATCGCGAGCCACATCAAGCGACCCCTGTATGTCAAAAGTGATCCAAAGGTCTTTTGCAGCGCGGTTACTCCTTCCTGACGGCTACTAACGCCTGCCCTGACTGCCGCCCTGCCTTGGCCCTTCCTTTGATGATGTATGGTAAGGCGAGACGATAGATGGGCCTCTGTTGGTGTAAGAAGACGTCCTTAGTTAAGTATTTTCGTGGGTCGCGCCCACAATTTTTGTCCTTTGTTTCTTAGTACTTCTGGTCCTTAGATTCGACTATTGTAATAGCCGAAGCCGAGGGTAAGTGCATTTGTGCTGCGTAAACTGAGTTTTACCCCCTTGAAGTTTGTGAACAGTCAGGTGAAATCACGAGATGCCTGGTCTGACTAAGTTTGGAAAACTTTGTTGCTTGGTTGTCATAGGGATTCACGACTTGAGGACTCTTGTCGGATTCCTTCGGTTGGAACTCACACATATGAGCTCTATTCAAAACATGGTGTTGGCCCCATTGCCTTTAACGAGGCATGGACCCGATACACGAAGAAAGATGGTGTTTTAAAATGGCCAGAAAATGGTAGTTTCGATTCTGATGTGCTAGATAATTTGGAAACAGTTCTATTCAAAAGAAAAGCCCGTCCGGCAATGTTTGACTCTTTCCGCCTTTGGCGTAAGGAAGCCAAACAGAGAGAAATTAAGCAAGCAAAACGAGATATTAAAGCACAGGGTATGACAATTATACAGGCTGCCCAACAATTCAAAGACGATGAAATCAATAATGCGATGGAAATTTCAGAAAGACAGCATCGTATGGCGATAGATAAATGCTATCCGGTGTTGCCTGTTTCCCCTACCGATAACAAGAAAGATTTAGAAGAAGATCTCCTAATGTCCCATTTATTGAGGTTGCCTCCGCCCTATGTACAAGGTACTAATGCACCCCAGTTGTTACAGCCTGTTCAACTGCCAGTGGTACCTCCGCCTGTTCCGGCTCTTCCGCATTTGCCTCCTCCAGTATTACCGCATCTGCCAGTTTTGCCTTTAACTTCAACTTCTTTGCCCTCATCTTCTGATCTTTGATCCCCTTTGCCTTCTGCTCCCCCTGCAATTATCGGTTCTCCTTCCACTAGTTCGCCTAATACCTTGTCCCCTATTCTTATGTCTAAATCTCCGTCTGTGCGTCAGCGTCTCACGGACACCGTCACTGGTATTCTATCTCCTTTCTTTGAAGTTTTAAATGTGTCTCCAGCTTTTGCTCGAAGACAATCTCGCAGTCAGTTCCCAGATTTTGAAGAACGAGAGAGGTTGGACTCTCTTGCACGTAAATGGATCAAGAAGGGTACTCAGTATAGTGTACCTGACATTATGCCTACTTTCTCACAATGGAATGCGCCTACGCAAAGATATGTTTTTAATGCAATGTGCGATACTCTCATTAAAGAATGGGAAGATGTGAATTTGAGTCCGATCCCACAAGATCTGTTAGATGTTCAGGCTGATTTTGATAAAGGACTTGTTGTGGGTTCTAAGGTTGAGAAAGCTGTAAGGACACTTATTTCTTATAGATCCTTATTGTCCTCTCAGGTTTTTCTTGATTCCGATCTGTCGGTTAGACTGACACTGAAAAATTATCCTATGAGAGAGGTTCCTCCAGTATGGAAGGAAGAGGTTGCAGCAGTAGGTAATATTCCAGCTATTCCTGCTAATTTCCAACGTATATGGGTACATGTTCCATGGAAACGATCTGAAGTTTTGGCTCTTAAGCAGACTCTACCGGATCCTCATAAGAACCCTGTAGGTTATTATAAAGAATTATCACAGACAGTTGATGCTTGCATCATGAATCTAGCTGATATTGATATGTTGATGGGAAATGTAGTCCCACAGACAATATGGGCTAAGATTCGTAAAGAGAATCACGCCCAGGAATTAGGTGCTAATTGGGATATTATAACTGGCACAGATAGAGACCAAGTGGGTGGTGCAAAGCCTGACGCTTTGATTTCGCAGCTCCCTGGTAGGATTATTACATTAATGAAAACGATGATGCCCGCATTAAGAGTTAACTGGGATAAATTAGCAGCATGCAAACAGAAGAAAGACGAGAGTGTCTCTGATTTCTTCACTCGTTTCGAGGAGACATTTATTGATCACAGTGGTCAAGATATGGCTACAGAGGGTGGTCAGCGATTATTTGTGGACAAATTTGTATTTAATTTGCTTCCCGAGTTGTCACACAAATTGAAAGAATCTGAAAGTTCATGGGCTGTTTCTTCTTCTGCCCAGATATTGGCTACTGCATAATATTATGAAAACAGAGATAAAGAAGAAAAAGAAAAACAAGAGAAAAAGACGAAAGAACTAAAAACAAAGGTTCTTTTGCAACAAGCTAATCCTCCTCGCTATGTTCAGCCTCAGTTTCAACAGCCTCCGCAGTTTCAGAGGTTGTATCAAAAACCTGAGACATATATTCCGCGACCTTTGTTAGGACCTAGTCAATGTGCCTATTGTAGAGAAGAAGGTCATTTTAAAAGTAGTTGTCCGGTTTTATTGCAGCGCAATGGAGCATCATCTGCTCCACGAGGTCGTGCTGGCCTCCAGTCAGCAAACAGAGGTAGAGGTCGAGGTATGTCAACTCAAGAACAACGTTCCCTTCCTCCTCCCAATTCTGTGAACTATTTTGATCAGCAAAATGTTAGGTCTACGCAATATTATAATGAGGATTGTTATGTTGAAAGCGAGAATGAAAATCTTCACACTAACTAGGACAGCCATGGACAAAGTAAGGGAGTTGTGTCGATTCCAGTAGATCAGAATGGACCCTATGTTAATGTCACTACAATGGGTGTTTCAGAGCCATTTCTCCTAGATACTGGTGCGATGAGAAGTTCTATCATTCATTCCAAACTCCCTGGGGCACCTTTGTCTGGCTTAACAAATGTTTCTGTAGGATTTTCTGGCGCCCCTGTTCGTAACCCAGTTTCTTGCCCTTTGCATATTTCAATTGGCCCTTATGATTTGGAAGCTCCACTTCTCTTGACGAATGGTTGCGGTGAGAATCTGTTGGGTCTGGACTTATTGAAAAGAATGCATGCTACGATATATTGTTCTCCTTCTGGTGTACATCTTACTCTAGGATAAAAACTGATCTCTCCAATGTATTTGTCCAAAGATCAGTTTCCATCTGAATTGCTTTCTCTTCCAGCAACGCTTTGGGCCACGGGTCCGAACGATGTGGGTTGTCTTGAGATTCCACCTTATGTTGTCACTCTTAAGCCTAATGTTGAATTGCCACGTATTCCACAGTATAGAATTTCTACTGAAGGTGAAAAAGCGATTTTGGAAATCATTCATGATTTGATTCAGAAGGGTGTGGTTGAGGAAACGAGAGGTAACATATGCAATAGTCCTATTCTTCCTGTTCTTAAACGTACTGATCCTACTCAGCCTCCTGTATATCGTTTAGTGATTGATCTCCGGGAGGTAAACAAAATTGTTGTGCCGCAATTTCCCGTAGTCTCAGATATCACTGCTTTGTTGACAATGATACCTTCCACAGCGACTTGGTTTTCTGTTATCGATCTAAAGAATGCCTTCTTTAGTATTCCCATTGCTGAAGAGAGTAGGGATATTTTTGGCTTCTCTCTTGGAGGCCGAAGCTTCCGGTTTAAGCGCGCACCTCAGGGCTATTGTGAAAGTCCCTCTATTTACAGTCAAGCTTTAAAATGTCATCTTGATGCTTTTCATTTACCGTCTGGTGCTGCTCTTATCCAATACATGGATGACTTGTTGATTGCTGCTGATTCAGAAGATATTTGTAAAGATGTGACTGTTGCATTGTTACGCCATCTGTTTGATCTAAATCATAAGGTTTCACCTTCAAAATTACAATACGTTCGTAGAGAGGTTACCTATTTGGGTCATCTCCTATCAAAGGAGGGACGACGATTGACCCCAGAATGAATTCAGGCAATTGCGCAAATGTCTGTGCCATCCACACAAAGGGAGGTACGTGCCTTTCTGGGTATTACTTCTTATTGTAGGCAGTGGATCCCTAACTTCTCTCTGTTGGCCAAGCCTTTGTTGGCACTCACTTTGAAAGATAAGCCTCAGCCCCTTCCATGGACTGACGAATGTCAGAGGAGTTTTACTGACTTACGTACTGCTCTATGTTCCGCTCCTCTATTGGGTACTCCCGATTACAGTAAGCCCTTCACGCTCTACATTTATGAAAAAGAAGGTTGTGCGTTGTCAGTTTTAACGCAGCGATTTGGAGACAAACAGCGACCATGTGCATATTTTTCAGCTACGTTAGACCCAGTAGCTAAAGCATTGCCTAGTTGTCTCAAAGCAACAGCAGCAACAGCGATTTCTATTCGACAGTCTGCTGGAATAGTGTTAGATAACACACTTATTGTTATGGTGCCGCATGCAGTAGACACCTTACTAAACCGAACAAAAACGCAGCATCTTACGAGTGCTCGTTTGTCTGGATATGAGTTGACGCTTTTGGCTAGTCACGTGCACATCAAACGATGTAATACTTTAAATCCAGCTACTTTGTTGCCTCTTCCAGTGGACAAAGATGACCAAGAACAACATGATTGTTTCCTCCGTACCGAGGAAGAGACAAAAGGAAGAATTGATCTAAAAGATAAGCCGATAGAGAATCCGGATGAAATTCTATGGGTGGATGGTTCTTGTTTCAAGCTTCCTAATGGAGATACAGTTTCAGCCTATGCTGTTACTACTTTACATACAGTTGTGGAAACCGCACGTATCAGACACAATTCAGCTCAAGCAGCAGAATTGATAGCTTTAACGAGAGCATGTGTATTATCAAAAGGAAAGAGAGTAAACGTGTACACCGACAGTCAGTATGCCTTTGGTGTAGAGTTTAATTTTGGGCGTCTTTGGAAGGAAAGGGGTTTCTTTACTTCTCATGGCACTAAAATACAACATGGTCAATTAGTGACTGATCTTCTTGAGTCACTTTCTTTGCCTGCCCAAATAGCAATTGTGAAGTGTAGTGCGCACAAAAAGATTACAGATGATGTTGGTCGAGGAAATGCATTTGCAGATGAAGTAGCGAAAAAGACAGCGAGAGACACAACAAGTCGAATGTATGTGGCGTATCCTGCAAATTGGGTTAGAGAGAGAGGAATGTATGAGGATACAGTGGAAAGTGTAAGAGCGATTCAGAAAGAGGCTACAGAGAAAGAGTTGAGCAAGTGGAAAGAAAGTACAAGAATGTTGGATGAGATGGGTTGTTGGGTGGAATTATCTGAACATCAACATTGGCTGTTACCAGATGCCTATGTGCTACCATTGGTCACTATGGCACATGGTCCAGCTCACCTAAGTGCGAAAGGTATATGCAAGCTTCTAGCTCCAGTGTGGCAAAATGAAGGAATCCCGAAGTGTGCTGACAATGTAGTGAAACATTGTATTGTCTGTTTGATGTACAATCCGGGAAAGGGAACCCCAACTCCAGCAGGTCACTTTGCTCCTCCGACATATCCATTTGTGGTGTTGCAGATCGATTATATTCATATGGAGCGATGCAACAACCTCAAATATGTTCTGGTGGTAGTATGCGCCTTTTCAAGATGGATAGAAGCATACCCTCTAAAAGACAACACAGCCTTATCCACAGCTAAAGTTCTACTAAAATAATTTTTCCCTAGGTTTGGTTTGCCGCGCATTGTCTGGAGTGACAATGGGAGCGAATTTGTGGGCCAAGTCATGCAAAAAGTTTGTGCGGGTCTTGGTATCAAGCAAGAGTTCCATGCGGCAAATCATCCACAGTCAGCGGGTTTAGTAGAATGCTACAACGGAACCTTAAAGTTAAAACTAGCAAAAGTTCAGGCTAGTACAGGACTCAATTGGCCCGATGCTTTACCATTAGCTCTTCTGTCCACCAGAACTGCAGTACACTCTCGTTTGGGACTTAGCCCTTACGAAGTGGTTTTTGGACGCCCGCCTAACGTATGGGGAGTCCCTCGCCCTAAGAAATACTCAGACTTGCCATATCCAATGTTGATTGACTACTTGCATGACCGTACGACTAAATTGCGTGTTCTCCATCAACAGGTTCAGAGTGCTTTGCTGGAGGTTTCCACAGACCCAGGTCATTCCATCCGACCAGGTGATTGGGTCTGCACAAAGAATTTCCAGAGGACGAAAAATTTGGAGCCCAGGTGGAAGGAGCCTCGCTTAGTACTTTTAACCACGAGAACAGCAGTCAAAGTCGAAGGAAAGAAAAATTGGATTCACGGTGTGCATTGTAAGAAAGTGCCTTTGCCTCTACCCTTCGATCAGTGGGTTCGTAGGGGTGTTGGTGACTCAGAAAGTGAAAAAGTTCCACGATTCGTACCTTTCAGTGATGCACACCTGAATGGAACATTGTCTGAGAAAGAGGACGACGACATTCTTCAGGAAGCAATACCATCACATCGTCGCTTGAATACGACCAATCCAGGAACATTGTTCCAAGACCAAACTACACCAGATAAAGAACATTATAATTTGAGACCTAGACCAAAGAACTCTTAAGATTTCTCTCTCCTATGTAGTATTCTGTCCCGGTTGCAAGGTCACGGTAGGAGTCTTAGTTGCAACCTGAGTAGTGGCAATAGGCCTGCAGGACTGGCAGTGTCATAGGACGGCAGACAATCGTGACTAAGTGATTGAGGAAGATTGCCGTGAGCATCCACTTAGAAATATGGAGACTACATTAGGCAAAAGAGAAAGTAAAGATAAAATGAATCAGTGTAAATCAATGTATAGTCGTTGTGGTATTGCTTTATGTATTATTATATTGTTGTGTATTCTTTTGGCATGTATAAATTGGATTGTTATTACCCTGCAGCAAAAAGTTGTCTTTCCTTTTACCTTTTCGTCTTTTTCTACTGTCTCTCCACATCTATTTCATACCCTTCCTCAACATGAACTCATTAGAAGAACTGAATATTACAACAATTCCTTTGTCCAGTTGTTACATCAACATCAATTAGTGATCAATACAACTGATTGTTGGATGTGTGGACTCATGCCACATACCGTAGAAAAAGGAATGCCGTATTTAGTTCTCCCGTTTTCTTATTAGGGTTCTGCTTGGGCTTATTTTGTTATCTTCTCCAATGCCTATCAAAGCAAATTCAGACGATCCGTTAGTTCACATATTAGTGATCTGGGTTTTAGTCATAGTTCGTTGATAAAGGGAATGGTAGCTATGGCTAAAATCATGGAAAATAGTAAGATCTCCATTGACGAAAGAAAAGCGTACACTAACTGGAACGTCACCCATTATGTCACTAGCCTTAGTGATAAAGTTAAAAAAGGAAAGTCTTCACCGATTTGGATTATACCACATCAGGGCAATTTCTGTTTACAGATAAATGGTCAGTCTGCTGACACTATACAAAGAAATAGCTGTTCCCACACATATGTCTATTCCTCTCAAAACTCGCCTCCTCTAGTGCCGTCTCAAGGCACATATTTCATTTGTTATAATAGTGCTTACATGTGGTTGCCAACGGGTTTCTCTGGTACTTGCTATATAGCTTTCCTTCTTCCCCCTACATATACCGCTTCTGCAAATCATCATCGAAATAGATACGGCAGAGGGATTATTAATTCCAAGGACACAGCAGGACAAGAGGGAGGATATTTCCTCAAAGGATTTATTCCTTTTTGGGGTCCAATGGCCAACAGCAGAAATATAAGGCAACTGGTTCGTGTCGTAGAGACCACAATAGACATCACTGTAGGAGCCTTAAGTAATATCACGGCAGAACTACAGGCAGATCGTCTCATGACTTTACAAAACCAAGTTGCCTTAGACTTTGTTCTTGCAGACCGTGGTGGAGTATGCAAATTGATCGGGTCAAGTTGCTGTATTTTCATACCAAATGACGCTCCGACAGTATACCAAGCTATCTCTAAGTTACACATGATCTCTGAGTCGATTCATCAGGACGAAAGAGAATGGTCATTATTGGAGTGGTTTTGGGGACTACTGTCCAAATGGGGTTGGAAAATATTGACGTTCCTTGGAGTAGTTTTAGCCATCATATTCTCTTGTTGTCTTTGTATGCACTGTGGCCCCGCCATCTGCGACCTTTGTGCTACTATGTGCATCCCTAAAACCAAGTCACAAAGAACAGAGAATATCAGAATGATGTTACAGCAACAGCTCGATGACCTTATGGCCATCGACATTGACTCAGATTAATATGAGCCTGAGTATCTTGCCTGAGTTCTGGCAAAAGGAGGGTCTGAGGATCTTCGATTTTCGATTGTGATCGTATCGACCCGCCATTTTGTGCTCCGCCGCCATCTTGTGTTGCCCTCACTCAGGCAGCACGACGGTCGAAGTCTTTTTCTGCTTTTTCTGCAGCTTTGTGTCAAAATTAACCTTCTGCCTCTATTTGCAAAGCTGGTGTTAGGTTTGGCCGAGTACACTAATCCCTGTCTGGTTTTTCTAATCACGTCTCAACTATCTGTTGGTTCACACTATTCTCCTCTGACTTTATCTTATCGTCTGGCCTTCGCTGTCCTCTGCTAGCATTCTCTCGTTTCACAACTGTCCTCCAATACACACAAACGTATCTCGGCACCTGCAAGTTAGTTGTGGATCTGTTAATGAATTAGTTTGAAGGAGGGGTGACAAACACAGTTGAAGGAAAGGCTTCTTCGAGTCATCTGATACTTTGTTTTTAAACCTTTCCTATTGGTTCTGTCCTGTTTTCCAACTTTCCTTATTGGCTCTTTCTTATGTATTCTGGGTGTGTATTTGGTTAATGTATATTTACATATATGCTATAAAAGATTGTGCGCCACGGAGTGAAGTGGCAGTCTCCTGAGAACCTACCTTGTTTACTTCTGGGACAACTGTACTAGCTGCAGCTAATAAATCTGATCTTTTACGCCGACAGAGTGTACCCGTGTCTCTGTGTAGCTAAGCAGGAGAACCCAGGAGATTAAGGCGTACCCTGCGCCGCCAGGTCTAAAAGGTTCTGGTTCTTCAAGCATAAGCACTTTAACACTGTTAGCAGTAGTGAAGTGCAGAAACCTAAAGCCATCAAAAATTAATTCCAACAAACATGAGGGGATAAGGCAAATCTTTTGGGGAAAGACTACATTGAAGGCTGTTAGGTCTAACACTCCTTAATGTATGTTTGAGTGGGTTGGAGAAAAACGTGATTGACACAAATGGATTGACACAAATAGGTGATGTGTGGCTGAAAACCCTTATGAATGAATGAAATGAGATTTATAGAGCCCGATGGCTACCCTGTGGCCTCCCAGTGCTACGGACAGCTCAGCCAGAACCGTTGGGATGCATGTTAGAGCCAGTTTTTGTAGAGCCAAGTTTTTAAGAGCCTCTGGAAGACAAGCAGATTGGGTTCCTGTTGAAGGGAAAGTGGGAGAGTGTTCCAAAGAGTTGATGCATTGTATGTGAAGGACCGTCCGCCACTCCTAGCTCTCTTTATTCTGGGGGGAAGAGAGAGGGAGGCGGTGGTGGAACGGAGGACCCTTCTAGGTTGGTAGGGAATGATCAAAGATTGGATGATGGAAGGGCCAGTCTTCCAGAAAGCCTTCTGGGCTAGGCCATTGCAATCAATCCATCAATCAGGACATTTGTAGAGCGCACTACTCACCCGCGAGGGTCTCAAGGCGCTGGGAGGGGGGTGCCACTACTGCTCGAAAAGCCAGGTCTTGAGGTGCTTCCTGAAGGAGAGATGGTCCTGGGTCAGTCGAAGGGGGGTGGGTAGGGAGTTCCACGTCTTGGCCGCCAGGTAGAAGAAAGATCTTCCTCCGGTGGTGGTTCTGCGAATCCGTGGGACAGTGGCGAGGGCAAGGCTGGCGGAGCGGAGCTGGCGGGTAGGTGTGTAGAACGTGAGGCGGGTATTGAGATATTCGGGGCCCGTGTCGTGGAGAGCCTTGTGTGCGTGGTCGAGGAGTCTGAAGGTGATCCTCTTGCTGACGGGGAGCCAGTGCTGGTCTCTCAGGTGTGCAGAGATGTGGCTGTGTCGGGGAATGTCCAGGATGAGTCGTGCAGCTGCGTTCTGAATGCGCTGGAGTCTTTTCTGTAGTTTGGCGGTGGTCCCAGTGTAGAGGGCGTTCCCGTAGTCCAGTCGGCTGGTGATGAGGGCCTGGGTGACTGTCTTCCTGGTTCCAGTGGGGATCCACCAGAAGATCTTTCGGAGCATGCGGAGGGTGTTGAAGCAGTAAGATGTAACAGCGTTGACTTGCTTGGTCATCATGAGGGGGGAGTCAAGGATGAAACCCAGGTTGCGTGCATGGTCCGTGGGCTTGGGGGTGGTGCCCAGAGCAGGGGGCCACCAGGAGTCGTCCCAGGGGGATGGTCCAAGAATGAGGACTTCCGTTTTGTCTGAGTTCAGCTTCAGACGGCTGAGCTTCATCCATTCTGCGACGTCTTTCATTCCTTCCTGGAAGCTGGCTCTGGCGGTGGCGGGGTCATTGGTGAGGGAGAGGATCAGTTGGGTGTCGTCGGCATAGGAGATGATGTTGAGGTTGTGTTTGCGTGCGATGGCTGCGAGGGGGCTCATGTAGACATTGAAGAGGGTGGGGCTAAGCGAGGATCCTTGGGGTACGCCGCAGATGATCTTGGTGGCCGCTGCGCGGAAGGGCGGGAGACGGACTCTCTGAGTTCTGTTGGAGAGGAAGGAGGTGATCCATTCCAGGGCCTTCCCTTGGATCCCGGCGTGGTGGAGGCGGGTGGTCAGGGTGCAATGGCAGACAGTGTCGAATGCGGCCGACAAGTCGAGGAGGATGAGGGTGGCAGTTTCACCGTTGTCGAGCAGGGTCCTGATGTCGTCGGTGGCTGCGATGAGGGCGGTCTTGGTGCTGTGGTTCGCTCGGAATCCGGACTGCGATGGGTTGAGGGAGCTGTTCGTCTTGAGGAAGGTGGTCAGCTGTTTGTTGACGGTGTTCTCGATGACTTTAGCGGGGAAGGGGAGGAGCGAGATGGGACGGAAGTTCTTGAGGTCTGTGGGGTCCGCGGTGGGTTTGTTCAGGAGGGCGCTGATCTCTGCATGCTTCCAGCTCTCCGGGAATGTGGCGGATGTGAAGGAGTTGTTAATGATGTCCCGGAGTTGGGGTGTGATGATGGAGTCGGCTTTGTTGAAGATGTGGTGTGGGCAGGGGTCGGCTGGGGAGCCGGAGTGGATGGTGTTCATCATGAGGGTGGTGTCTTCCGTGCTGACAGGGTTCCAGGTGCACAGGGTGGTGGTGGGGGGCGTTGGTTCGGTGGCTGGGTATGTAGTCTGAGTGCCAAAGCTATCATGTATATCGGCGATCTTGCGGTGGGAGAACGTGGCGAGTGAGTCGCAGAGGTCTTGCGATGGCGTGATGTCGTTGTTGCTGGCGCTGGGGTTGGAGAGCTCTTTGATGATGCTGAAGAGGTCTTTGCTGTTGTGGGTGTTGTCCAGTCGGTCTCTGAATGATGTCCTTTTGGTGGTGCGGATCAGCTGGTGGTGTTTGCGGATGGCGTTCTTGAGGGCTGTCATGTTTTCTGTTGACTGGTTGTGGTGCCAGGCTTTTTCGAGGGTACGGCAGGATTTCTTGGAGTCTTTGAGATCGTCGGTGAACCATGAGGCTTTCTTGCTGTTGGGATTGCTTGGAGGGATCTTTAGTGGTGCAAGGGCGTCGGCGCAGTTGGTGATCCACTATGTGAGGTTGTGGGCTGCTTCGTTGGGGTCCGTAGTGTTGGTGGGTTGCTTTTGGCTCAGGGAGGTGGTGAGCTGGTCGGTGGTGATCTTGCTCCAGCATCTACGGGGGGCTTGCTGCGGGCGGAGGTGAGTCGTGGTTTTCCTGAAGTTGAAGTGGATGCAGCTGTGATCGGTCCAGTGAAGTCTGGTGGAGTGGCTGAAGGAGATGTGGTTGCTCGAGGAGAAGATGGGGTCAAGCGTGTGGCCGGCATAGTGGGTGGGGGTGTTGACCAGTTGCTTGAGTCCGAGGTTGGGGAGGTTGTCTAGCAGGGTGGTGGTGTTGTTGTCCTTGTTGTTCTCCAGGTGGAAGTTGAGGTCCCCTAGGAGGATGTAGTCGGAGGAGGCGAGGGCGAGCAGGCTGATGAAGTCTGCGATGGCTTCGCTGAATTGTGTGCGTGGTCCCGGGGGTCTGTAGATGAGAGTCCCTCTGGGGGTGGTCTTGGGGTCGGTGTGTATCTGGAAGTGAAGGAGCTCGGCGGTGGTGAGGGTGTCGTCGGTGTTGGTCGTGATGCGGATGGTGTTTCTGTAGAAAATGGCGATGCCCCCTCCGGCTTGGTTGACGCGGTCCCTCCGGGTGATCTTATAGCCGTCCGGGATGGCTATGGCTATGTCGGGGAATGAGGAGGCGTTAATCCAGGTTTCCGTGAGGAAGGCGACGTCTGGTGCTGTTGTGTCGAGTAGGTCCCAGAGTTCGACGGCGTGCTTGTGGACGGAGCGGGTGTTGAGCAGGATGCACTTGAGGTGGTTGTTGTTGCCGCCTGTTCTGACGGGCTCGGTGCAGGTCCGAAGGCAGGTGAACTTGCAGGCGTGACAGGTGAAGGTTCCATGGGTGCGTTTCGGGGTGGCTTGGTAGCAGGCTGGCTGTCGGTCGGTGTTGAGTGCGTGGAGGGCGGCGGCGTCGTATCTCCGTCGGGTCGGTTGGCTCTGGCGAGGGCCAGGGTTCCTGGCACTGGGCGCGGTCCAGGCACGGACGGGCGCAGATGGGCTTGCCTTTGGCGCGCCTTCGGCGCGCTGGCGGCGTGCCCGCTGCGCACGACCGCTGCGCTTCAGCGCGGCGCCCTCCATAAGAGGCGATGTGGGAGGGAGGAGCAGCTGGGAGGTGGGAGCGGGGTGGCCAATGGGCGAGGAACAGCGGCGGGAAGCGGGAAGCGGGGAGCGGGAGGGGGGCACAGAGGGCGAGGGTACAGGAACGGCAATTGGAAGAGCAGGAAAAAAAGAATAACAGCCAGAAGGGCGCTACAATTACACACGCTCCGATAACTTAACTGCGCACGACCGCTGCGTGGGAGGAAAAGCATGAATTTAAAAGGTAGCAGGACACCTCCCCCTCCGGTCTGTAATCCGGAAGAAGGAACAGAAAATATTGCCGATACTCCCTCCACTACAACGGGAAAACCCGAGGTGGACCAGGGAGTAGGGCGGAGGAGCAAGGGTGCAATGACAAGTAAGAGTCAAATACACTTTAAAAACACACAGATAGGCAAACTTCTTTCATTGTTTTTAGCAAAGTAAAATGGTAATTTCCAATTTTAAAATAAAGTTCAGCTCAGCGCTACAATTACACATGCTCCGATAGCTTAACTGCGCGTGTCCGCTGAACTATGTCATACACATAATTTTAGTAAAATCAAAAGGAGATGGCTAAGAGAGACCTAAAAAGCCAATCGTTCTTGAATTGGCAGCCAGCCTTTTGCCTTTAATAAAGAAAAAAAACAAAGATAACAGAAGAAAGAAAGAACAAAAAGTGGATTATTTGACATACTGTTCACGCATCCAGGAACATTGCGATCATCCTTTTATACCATCAAAGGAATTCGTTTTGGCTACACAACACAACTGGCTTACCTCTGCACATATGGCAAACTGTATAGAATTTGAAAAGTTATTGACTATATCCTCTTATCTTGCAGAGAATGAAAATAGAAAAATGTATTTGCACTGTAACATCCTAGATTATTTAAGATTACTGTCTAGGAAATTCAATACAATGTTGTAAGTACAATGTGCTGTACTAATGTTCTCTTTTCCTTTTTTCTTTCCTTTTGAAATCTAGTACTGGTGATAGTACTTACTTTCAGGCACAACCTTTAGGGTCTTTAATTATGTCCCTTCAAGCTTCGGTCCGACTGATAAATGGACGCATATGAGTATGCGTATGGCACTAATTTTCCAACATTATTATACACGTAATTGAAGAAAATAGATTTATAAATTATTTTTTCCCTTCGAATGTTTCGCATGGATTATAATATTAACATTTGATTATTTCTGACATGATTATTTGCTGTAATGACTGATCATTGTAATAACATATTGATAACAACCAGAATGATACTGGTTGCTGCACAACACACACACAAAAAAACTCTCACTTATCTAAACTTGTAAGTTACACTATCCATTCCAATATGGCTGTGATACACAGGAAAGCTTTATGCTTCAAACGGGAGAAACACAAAGAAAAAAAAGGGAGACTATCAATCCCCACCCACTTCCAGTGCTCACGTTCCCGACTCGCGTTACGTAGTGCACCACATAAAATGTAGGTCGGCGACTCACAAACTTTCTTCTAATGCAAGGGAAAGCCGAAGCCCACATTGTGGAATTTTGAAAATCTTATGCGGTGAGTCACACGTCACATTTCGTGGGAAGTACCTTATTTGAAACCGTACCGCTTGTCTCCAGACAAGTAGTCTGGATAGAATGTCACAGATCGATATACATAGGGGTAGACGAGCCTTCTTACTTTGATTTTTTGTACGGGAGGTTGTGTACATCGTTCGTAATGTTATCAGCTATTGTTGCTGCGCATCCACTGCCGATAATCTGTTCTTCTTTTTAACTATGAAAAGTCACATTTTCTGTGTATAGTCTGTTGGCGACTAACTATAGGCCGCCATCAAACTAGTTTTTGGAATGTTTTGCTTCAATTAAATTGTATTCTTTTGGTTTTTACTTCTTTTAACGAGAGGGGATTTTACCTTCAAAATATAATTAATTGTTGATGTATATATTGTTTTCACAGGGGCCTATCATAGCCCATATAGGATCTACATATCTTGGGCATTCCCAACAAATGTTATCAAAGTAAGTTGCATTGAGACTTAGTGAGATTAACCTTATATTAACACTTGAAAATGTCGTAATTGTTGCTTTTCTGGTATTATTACAGAATCGAGGACTTAATTGGCAACTAGATCTATTCGAATAATGAGTTTTTAACAGGGACGATGTCTCCTTTGAAGCATGGATGACGGAGTTAGGAGAATGACTAGACTCGTTTCAAATAGAAACATTATCAACATTTAGTAAGTCTGTGAGGGTGTTATACTACTGCAGTGAAAATATTGGGATGCTTTTCTAATCTTTATATCGTTCATTTCTCTTGTCTATTAGGATCTTTTTTCAATATATCTTTGGAATCATTTATTAGATGATTGTCCGGTCTTTGAGGTCATCAGATAGGCAAGTTTTGCCTTCATAAATTATAAGTGAGCAGCGCTTGTTTCTAACCAATACTATAATTTGGATATAGAAATAGTTAGAACTGCTCACTAAAATATTCGTTTTCTTTCTTGGACACTTATATCTTAGAGTATCGCTTGTCCTGTGGCCTTTCTCAGCATCAGATATCAAAATACAGAGATCTTTACATTGCTGAAAACATCTTTTTCTTGCTATAAGGTTAGTGATCTATGATTCTACTACTTTGGATCTCAAGCATAGTATTTGCTGTCACAATGTTAATTCAGGTCTGGTTACACATTACTTGGTAGTGGGTTCTCGCTCTAGATTCTATTCACACTCATTTTCTTTCTGAATTCACTGATTTCACTCATGATATTGGCACTCTGGTGGTTTTGACCTTTTCTCGTGTATCATGATCTTGTTTCTGTTCTTGACAGTATTTCTTGCTCGTTCATATTTCACAACTCTCATTCTTTTTCTTTGCACAAATTCATTCTTTGTACTCTCCATGAGAGTAACATCTTCATATGGAGACAATTCTGTTTTTAACATGTATAAAATATGAGACCATTTTATTATCTTTACAGCCTTGAGAAAGTCACTGATATGACGAAACACGTGTCGGCTGTTGCGCTTTTGGGATCAAGACCATAGAGCCACAGACACCCTTCATAGTTGATACTTCAATTGTCAAGCTCATGATAAACCAAGGGGTCTACATGGTTTTCTGTCTTTCAAAACTATGTTGTTAGAATGTATTGTCTATATTCTATGTTTTGACAAAATTAAATACACAACCTTTTTGTACGAATCTATCTCTGGTTACAATCAGTGTTATATTGAAATATGGTTTTTGCCTTACAGGGTTTGACTTAAAGTAAAAAAATTATTACGTCTGAGTGCCGGGGTACTTGTATTGTTCATTTTTATCACATAGTCACGGTCCTACGTGATCTATGTGTCTATGCACCCAAGGTAGTAGGGTGCATTTGTAGCCCCTAGTGGCACCACTTTTGAATTTGCTTCTGTTGGTGTTTATTAAGATAAATGAGAATTTCTCTCACATTGCCCAGTCTGATTGTATACTGATTACTGAAGTGCGATCTATCAAACACTACTACCGCCTCTCTGGTTTTGCCATGAGTGGTACACTGTTCCCTTTTAATTCATGAATGAATCCGAGTACATCATGATTTAACCAGAAGCTGCTCTTTGTTGAATAACTATGTACTCGTATTCATCCTCGATTTATATAAAGTAAAAAAGAGCTCAGATAACTTGAGTAAATACAGTCACATGGAGATTAAAAAGAACCAGGATACCTCGGCACCAACTAAACAACAAAATTGCTCAATATATAAAGGACCCCAGATCTTCTGCAGCAATGGGGCCTGACAAAATCCCGGTTAAAGTCCTATAGAGCAACCCAGAAGAGTAGAGCAAATTTCTAGCCCCCCCTATATTCTTACTGTTACGAATCTGGTAAAATTCCAAACTCATACCTTGGGAGTAGTATGATTCCCCTCTTGAAAAAAGGCTCTTGTTTAATACCTAGCCATTACTGTCAAATTGCTCTGTTGGATGCACCCGGGAAGATTTTCACAGCCAGCGTCCTGGACCAACTGAAAGACTGGGCCTTCTCCAGAGGAATGATCCTAGCGACTCAAGCCAAATTTAGCCTAAAACACTCTGTAACAGACAATATAGCTGCATTACAGGCTATTATAGACAAATATGTAACGTCTATATCACAGGTCGTTTATAGTGTATTTGTAGACTTTACAACTGCTTTTGACAGAGTAGACAGACTCACACTATGGAAGAAGTTATAGAAGTTAGGAATACCTGACAATCTATTAACGCTAATTATTTCACTATATACAGCAACATAGTACAGACTACAAATGGGGGGGAGATAAAGGTCTAAACTGATCAATAGCTACACCGAATGGTCTAAAGTAAGGCTGTCTTTTGGCCCTTCTCTTATTTTGCCTCTATATAAGCGACCTACCTGAGTGGCTTTTAAAAGTAAATAACTATCCTCCAAAAATATCATCCAGCAATATGCACATTTTGATGTATAGCGATGATGTTGTCATATTAGATCTTACACCAATCGGCCTACAATGAGACTTAAATGCTTTATTTAGCTAAACAGAAGGAAACTTCTTAAAGGCAAATATTCTTAAAACAAAGGTAGTACCTTTCAAAGGAAAAAAAAATTCTCTCATTTTAATTGAACACGCCAGGAAATGCCAATAGAGGTAGTTAAAGAATATACCTACCTGGGAAGAATGTTTTCGCAAACCTTACAAAATTCTTCCCATTTCCAACATATAGGCCTTAAAGCAGATGCTCATATTGGTGCGCTTAAGCGACTATATTCTTCCTCTGGTTATAGACATTTTCACTCTTTATTAGAGGTTTACCATATGGAAATACCTCCTATTTTATCTTACGCTCTTGAATACATACCAATTATTAAATGGCAAATATAAGAGAAGGGAACCTGCTTTGCAAAATTATTAAAGTTAATCAAGTTGTTCCAGTCCAAGCATTACGTCTCGAGCTGTCTTTAGTTAGCAATAGCAAATATAATAAGATGGGCGTACAATCTATTACACGCCGAGCCAGGATCTTTAAGGAGCATACTAAAACTGGAGACTTTTAAAACGAGTCATTGCAATATACTTTTAACAAGAATCTTATCATAGCAGTACATATTTCACACTGAACAACAGCCTCAAGAATTTGTCATGATCTCGACGTCAAACATTCTTCCCAATTAAAACAATATACACATTACGCAGATACCATAGAATATATAACTCAGCAAGGATGCCTACGACTTACATTAGTTCAGAGGGTGCAATGCTGTATAGTTCTAATGCGGCTGGGGATTTTACCATTAAAAGCTTTTACGAAAAACTAGAACAATTCTGACTACACTACAGGTTTATGCAATCTATGTAATGGAGGTGTGCAAGATATACCACATGTATTATTCATTTGCCCAAATATAACCTTGGTAGAGGCTAGACATTGTTACTTAAAACCCATCTGTCTCAGATACATTATATCTACTGTACAAGGCTTAACAATGTTTTTTAAATTGCCACTAAATGAATATGTCTGCCATAATTTAAAGAAGATATATCATAACTGGTTTTATAAAGAAAATGTATAATGTATTTTTACCTGTTTGTTAACCTCAGTAGAGGTCTAAATCAAATAAAATCTTTGAGTCCCCCAAAAAAAATTCTGAAAAATTGTCTGCTTATGAATTCACATGTATAATACTGAAGAACAGTTATAAATGGATGCTGTGAAATACCAGGAGCCAGATAAACAAAATACACTCTAAAAGGAATTTACAACAGCATTGGCAGGAGACAGGAACTGATGAACTGTGGAATGTGGCCTGTGCTCACCTCTGGTACAAAGTGTCCTGCTTTTGTCTCAAAACTAAAGTAATTATAAAGTAAAAACAAAATCACTGGCACTGACGGGAGCAAAATGCAGTCACTCAAAGTGAAGTAGGCTGACCCATTGCTCAATGCTTTATGCTGTAGTGGGTGGAAGCAAAATGTGAATGACACAACAACAGACTAATGGATGAAGAGAGGTAGCTGAAAGCCCCTTTAAGGAAGTATATTATACATATTATTGTAATAAAATCGAAAGGCCTGGATAACATCAGGCATAGAAAGTAATGCCGCTACCCAAAAAGCAATTGTTGTCTATTTAACAAAGAAAAGATGATACCAGTTTTAAAACACTCTGCAATGACTGTCTGTACATGCATTGATTTCATGGAAACAAATGTCATGTTACAGTTTTTCTGCAAAAACTGTCTATCTTCATCTTGCATTAAATCTACATCTGTTTAGGCCCATCTCACACTACTGCACTGCACTAGTCGAATAATGTGTGCAGTTTGATAAAGCTTTTTATCTATTAATTGTAATTGCATTTGCATTTATATAGTGCTTACTACCCTTGACGAGGCATTGAAGTGCTGAACAGTGAGTAGCAAGCTACTCTGGAACCCAACCTTATTGGTTAATCCAGAGGTTATTGTTAATTATTGTGCTTAGTCATGTGTGCTAAAAAGAAATGACATGCATTTACTCCAGTTACTTAGTTATGGATTATATTAATACCACTCATTTGTGATCATTAGTGAGGGCTAAGTGGATTCAGGTGAATGGTTGGTGTAATAGATAGGCTGCCAGAGATTAGCTAGTGTTATGTTGCAAGGATAGGGTTTTAAAGAAGGAGAAGTTGTGATCTATGAAAGGAGGTGTCAGCCAATTGCAGAATTACAATAGGAGAGACTAAGGCAGACAGCTGAGGAAATATGAATTTTGTGATCAGTTATGTCCCCTATCGTAGACCCCAACGGCTCCATATGCATGCTATAAGTACGTGTATGTTCCCTCCAGTTCCAGTTTTGAAGACGCAAATACATGTGCGTCCACCGTCAACATGTCCTCTTTCAGATCCGCCATGAATGGGTCAGATATTCCATTCCTAAGTATGAAAGGCCACCGACTTTATGTGGTTCACTTTCCACATTTTACAGATTCAGGCGAGTAGGCCCAGAATTCTGTCATCAAGCCTTTTCCTGCCTTCTGCCTCTGAAAGCTCCAGTCTGAGCCTGCATCTGTATCCATGAACTTTGTCCTACTCCCTGCGCGGCTAACGGTGCCTGATCCAGCCTGTTGCCTGCCAAAAACTGTATTTCACCTTCAAGATTATCTGCTCCGCTCCTCATCCGATGCATTCCTGTCTAGTAGTTTAGGTAAACATTCCTCCAGCTACCGTGCAAAGGGCCAGGCCTCGCTGTCCTCATGCAAGTAATTCATAGCCCCTGTTACCATGGAATATTCCTGCCCCCTCGCATCTCATGTAGACACTTAGACGCTTGTACACGCACTAACAGTCAGTATAGAATAGATTCTATCCTAGAGACCTTTCCTTTTGGATAACACAGTTCTTTAAACATAGGATATTAGATATGATTTGGGATTAGGTTGACATGACCCCCCAGACTTCTGTCTCCACATGTAGAGCTAAATGTCAAGTCCCCTTCACCCTCTAGTTGCACGTCAATCACACGTCATGCGGCTGCGCGCGCATCTCTGCCAAATATTTCTGCTGACATTGTAGGATTCTCCTATGGATCCACCCACTTGTGACATCATGTATAATGACGTTTTATAAGTTACGCCTATATGTCCGCCTTCTTTAGTTACGTATGCCTATTTTATCTGTATTATCAGCTGTTACGCCTCTTGCATCTGTCCTAACGTAATGCTTTCCATATAAATACCATTACCTGTCAATAATGTAGGCCCCTTCCTTCCTGAACTTTCGTGGTGATGGAATTAGAAGCCTGCAATTCGAATTGTATTCCCTTTGTAAAGGAATAAAGCCTTTTAGAACCTCTAATACCACGGATTCTGCCTCTTATATTTACTGAGTTATTCTTACTAGACTTTACCGCATAAAAAATAGTACCGGTAATGAAATATTTACCACATAAATTGGCGCCCGAATAGGGACACTTTCTCATCTCACGCGCCGGAGGTGCGTTGCAGGCCCGGTCTCCTGCCACAGCTGAACGGACAAAAACGCGTACCTGCAGGATTTCCTGTATCTCCCTCCGGCCAAGCGGAGGCGACTGAGGCTGCGATCAACACCCAGACGAGGCGGTGAGAAGTGCGAAGTATCCCGACCAAAGCCTAGCTGAGAGAGCAAGATCCGAGGTATACAGAGGCCCACCAGGTTCCGAAGTTCCGAGTCCAGTCGAGTCGAGTCCAGTCCGGTCCAGTTTCAGTTCCGTTCCGAGGCCTTCCGTTCCGAGCTACCCGGTGAGTACCATTGCCGGGGAGGCATTTAACGTGCACATAGTCTGTGCCGGTCAAGACGGGTTTGGGTACACAAATCCGGTCTGCACTGTTTCAGCAGTGTATCTGTACTGTGTAGCAGTATATCTAGTATGTCTTGCATATAAATAAGTATTATCTAGTGTCAGTATTATGTCAATAACTAGTTTTCTATTAGTTATCATCGTTCGTTAAACTGTTAGGTGTTAAATGTTTTAATACGTTCTATATATTGTGGTGTGAATGACTGTTCATTATTGTGTTTATTGTATAAAGTGTGTTCTAGTAATAAGGTCTAAAAATGCCGCTCTTTTCGAAATTAATACAGATCAAAACTAGAAAAGGGGTACTCGAAGAAGCTGTTCCCATCCCACCTAGGGACACTCCAGGGTACTTTATGTATCATAAGCATGGCCTAGATGCCGTATTATTTCTTGATTTATGGGTGGACTACACCAAGGATTTGCCAGAAAATCAGACATGGCCCGCAGCGGGGACCTGGGATGCAGATTGCATCATGAGAGTAGAAGAAGAATTATGGAAAAAGAAAGCCAGACAGTCACAGAAAGATGCCATTGAATTATGGCGTAAAGAATCATATAGACGTAAAGAAAAAGCGCTCAGACAGGAAGAGAAAGGTAGAGAGAATTCAAATAAAGCCCGAGAAAATCTATTAATTGAGGAAGGTACCTGAGTAAAATCAGAACAAGTAGATAGACAAAGAAACACTCTTATGAATGGTATGTATCCTCTTCTGGCCGAAGGGTTACCTAAGGCTACCCCGGAAATACCAAAAGACTTAACTCCTCCATTGCTCCCGATAAAAGCACATCCCAAAACACATCCCAAAACAGCAAAGGACGTTTTCCTTTCCTCCTATTTAGATGACGTAGCTCCCGAGTATGCTAATACCATACCACACACACCGCTTGCCGATGGTGTTCAACATCAAGAGCATCCGTCTGTATCCCCGCAACAACAAACTCCTACACAAGTTCCAACAGGTCCGTCCGTTTCTACTGTTTTTCCCGCATCTACAATTTCTATCTTACGTCCAACGAATCCTTTCTTGCCCAGCACCTCAGATGGTGCTACAGGAGGTACGACAGACATGTTTGCCACACCGCCGTGAAATAAACAGACCCTTAGAGATTTAGCACTCCAACGTACACCCCAACTAGCGACATCTGACATGTTTAAAGAACAGCTAGTGGATTATAGATACGATCCAGTGCCAGGTAAACAGGACAGATTGCTCATATCATCACTACGTATACGACGAGCTACATTGTATTTAATGACGATACCAGGAATGGTTGAACACCTAGACAATATATATCGCTTTGTCCAAACAGGGCGAGGTCCAGAGAGTATTAACGAAGCTATGGAATACCAGAAAGTGGATGTCCAAAGACAACTACTACGTTTTTTCATAAATTGCGTGATTAGGAACCAAGACAGGCCTGGGGCAGATCATGATACCATGCAAAAACTTGCCAAATGGGGTCAGAACATATCAGAAGAGAAACATGATAAACAGACGTGTATAATCGCCATGTATCGAAAGATCCGCAAGGAAGTAGAACGAATACATAAAGAAAGACGAGAAGCAGACAGAATTGAATCAGAGGAAGAGGAGGAGCAAGAATCAGAACAATTAGAAACGATAGCTTATGTAGGTAGAGGAAGACCCCATAATAATACTAGAGGCTTTAATGATCCGATACGTCCGATACGTCCAGAATGTAATAGACATTTTCCAAACCCTATGTTAAATACAAGATCCCCTGAACACCTATTCCAAGCCGCTGATAAATTACTCCGAGATCGAAGGGGGTACCACATGCTCGATTCCATGGACGAACAAGAATTAGCCAGGTCAGCAGTACAATGGGCTGATAGTCCCAGCGAATACAATGATGATGCACTAGCACACACGTTTCTGAATCTTGCCCCATACGAACAGCGTTTAGCTAGTATATACATGATTCAACACCTCCTTATATTATATAAAAGCCAACACTCCGATCCAGGACCCTTACCTGACATATTGACAGAACTACTCACGAATAAATGGAGAGGGTCAGGTACTGATTTAATTAGTGAAATTCTAGAATTTCGAAACCAGTATATAACTTTCGTATGCCCAGAACACGTTCCAGTTCCCATTATGGGAAGAAAAATGTATCACATAGATAGACAGAATCCGTTACGCGAAGTACACCCAATCAGAGGTGAAGGTAATAACTTTACACGCGTGTTTGTGTACACGCCTATAACTAAAATTGAATTATTAGAAATGAAGAAAGTAGTACCCAGCCATGACAAGGATCCAGCAGGTTTCCACCGTGAGATAAAAGACATGTTACTCATGGGAGAGTACACATACCCCGACATTATGAAAATATTGAAAGTGTTAATGCCTGCCGGTGTTTACGAGAAACTCAAAGAAAAGGAATGGGAGGTGGGAGACCAAAAGATAGATTGGACAGCATTAGAAAACGAAGAAAGGGCCCGAGCTGCAGGAGCAGGGCTTGGGGAAAAGACTACAGCATTACCAGGATTACTAGTGCAGGTACTGCCACGTTTATTAACTACGAAAAAGGAAGACTGGGGTGCAATCTCAGCCTGTAAACAAAAGCAAGATGAAGACACTAGTGATTTCTATTCCCGATTTGAAAAATGTTTTGGTATAAATAGTGGCATAAAAGCAAGTAGCGAGTCATATCCACATCTGTTTGTGACAAAATTAGTTGAAAATTCCCTACCGCAAGTCAAGAATAGAGTATTGAAATTTGAGAGTACCTGGCAAGGTAATACGCCGTCACAGATGTTACAGATGTTACAATATCACCACAATAGAATTAGAGAAGAACAAGAACATGAACAAAGACGTATGAAAGATACAAAAATGAAAATGCTTGTTGCTCAGTCAGTTCCAGCTGATGGTCATCAAAAGGGTGATTCAACAGGTCCGGCGAAAGGGACATGCAACTATTGTAAACAACAAGGTCATTATATACACGATTGTCCAGTACTGAAACATAATATTGCCACAGGTAGAACCCAGGAGAGACCACGTCCACCTAGACAGGATCAGAATCAACAACAAATCCCTCAGCATGCACAACTTAGGTCAGCTCCGCAACAACTAGCTCCGCAACAGGCAGCTCCACAACAGACCGTGGCACCACCTCAAGTGCAGCCTATTGCTGCCACACAAGCAACAACACAACAGATGTACCAGTATGCACAAGCAGATTATCCCGATTATCAGCGATACACATGAAATAGCCTAGAGAGGGAAGTTGGCTTACCCCTTATCGAGGTTCCTGTAGACCAAGAGGGACCTTATGTACATAGTGAACTATTAGGGGAAGACAGAAAGTTTTTACTTGATACAGGGGCAAGCAGAACAACTATACGACGCAGTGAAGTTCCAGGGGCACCCCTCTCAGGCTCACAAAATATTTCCCTTGGATTCTCAGGAAAACCTATAATTAATGATGTAACACAACCTCTTCCACTCACGGTTGGTCCATTGACACGTACTACAGATTTATTGCTTACTAAATCATGTCCAGAAAACTTGTTAGGTATAAAAACATTGAAAGCTCTAGGAGCTATAATATGTTGTTCTCCGGAGGGAGTACGATTATTTTTACGTGACTTTAAAGGTCACTACGTGTCCAAAGACATGGATCACCGGCTGCAGAATTTACCTACACATTTATGGGCACAAGGCCCCACTGATGTTGGTTGCATGAACATTACACCATATCGTGTCACACTAAAAACAGGAGTAGTACTACCACGAATGCGACAATACAAGTTACCACCAGATGCTGTTGTGGCTTTGCTGCAAATCATTGACGAGCTCATTGCACAAGGAGTGGTTGTGGAAACCGACTCCAATGTATGCAATTCCCCGATAATTCCGATTCTTAAAAGAACGGATCCAAAAGCACCACCAGTATATCGATTAGTTATTGATCTGCGCGAATTAAATAAATGTATTGTACCACAATACCCTGTGGTCCCAGATATCTCTTCATTACTAACAGCTATTGACTCAGAAGCAACGTTCTTCACTGTAATTGATCTCAAAAATGCTTTCTTTAGTGTACCAATAGATCCGGAAAGTCAATATTTGTTCGGATTCAGTTTAAATGGACGAAGTTTTAAATTCACACGCGCACCTCAAGGATTTACAGAAAGCCCCAGCATCTATAGCCAAGCACTGAAACGAGAACTTGACAGTATCCACATGCCAGTTAACACTGCCTTGCTTCAATATGTCGATGATCTGCTGATCACCGCCCGAAGCGAACCTGAATGTGAAAAAGCGTCACTGACGGTTTTAAAATTTCTGGCCGACAAGGGGCACAAGGTGTCCCCTTCTAAGCTGCAATTCTGTGTCCAGCGAGTTGTTTACCTTGGGCACTCGCTGTCCAAGGAGGGAAGACAGCTTACACCTGATCGCATCCAGTTAATCGCTAACATGCCACCACCAAAGACACAAAAGGAGGTGCGGGCTTTTATAGGTCTCACTTCATACTGTAGGCAGTGGATCCCTCAATATGCATTTCTAGCAAAACCACTCATCCAGTTGACAACACAGGAGGCAGCCACATCGACTGTCCTCCCTTGGACTCAAGAACATACACATGCCTTTGAAAGCTTAAAGAAAGCTTTATGCCAAGCACCTGTTTTAACAACACCATGTTACAGTAAACAGTTTACACTCTTTGTTACAGAACGCGATGGTACTGCCTTGTCAGTACTCACTCAGGAACAAGCAGGATCACACAAACCATGTGCTTATTTCTCTAGTACATTAGATCCAGTAGCTCAGGCTCTTCCTGCGTGCCTGAAATCGGTGGCAGCAACAGCTTTAGCAATCAGACAAAGCGATGCCATAGTGTTAGGACACCAATTGACAGTACAAGTACCACACGCAGTAGAGGTTCTCTTGAACCGCACACAAACACAACACTTGACTATAGCGAGACTCACTGGTTACGAATTGACATTGTTTCAGCCACACATAGAAATCAGACGTTGTAATACGTTAAATCCTGCCACACTGTTACCAGTAGGCGGAACAGATCCATTGGCACATGATTGTGTCGAAGTCATTACTATCACGACGAAACCCAGACAAGACTTGACAGATATCCCTTTGTCAGATCCAGACTTGACATTGTATGTAGATGGGTCATGTATGAGAACAAGTACAGGAGAGTTAGTGGCCGCTTACGCAGTCACAACAGACACTGAAGTCATTGAAACAAATTGTATTAACACTTTGTCAGCTCAAGCAGCAGAGCTCATCGCTCTGACACAAGCCTGTATTCAAGCCAAAAATAAGAAAGTCAACATATACACAGATTCACGTTATGCATTCGGAGTCGTCCATGACTTCGGCGTACTGTGGCGAGAGAGAGGTTATTTAACTTCTCACGGTGCCCACATCCAACACGGACCCCTCATTCAAGCCCTATTAGACGCGATTCATCTACCTACTGCAATATCGATTATGAAATGCAAAGCTCATACAAAAGTTACCGATATCATTTCTCAGGGTAATGACCTAGCTGACAGAACAGCTAAACAGACTGCTCAGAATCAGACTCACACAACTGACACGACAAAGACAATAGTTCCGACACCAACACATTGCATGACAGTTAAGGATCCCGCCCTTGATGTAATTGACATACAGACACATGCTACACCAGAAGAAATAAAGAAATGGACTGAATTAGGAGGGATCCAAACGGATCAAGGATGGATGACGAAGGAAAAATCTATATGGTTTCTTCCCGACTCCATGGTTCAAGTCATCATTAACACAATACATAGTCCAGCGCACCTAGGAGAAAAAGCTATGCTAGACAGCATTCAACACATTTGGTTCAACAAACACTTGCGAGCAGCAGCTAAACAAAAAGTTCGTACCTGTATGATATGTTGTCAGTTTAATCCAGGTAAAAGCATCCCCGTAGAGCAGGGTGGATTTCAATCTCCCGATCATGCTTTTGAAGTCCTCCAGATGGATTATATCCAGATGGAACGATGTCGAGGATTCAAATATGTTCTCGTAGTTGTCTGTGCTCTTTCTCGTTGGACAGAAGCCTACCCGGTTTCAGATTACACTGCCCCGACTACTGCCAAACAGTTAGTTCGAGAATTCTTCCCACGGTATGGTTTGCCACGTGTTGTCTACTCAGATAACGGCCAGCCATTCTCATCCGAACTAATGAAACACGTTTCCCTTTTGTTAGGCTACCAATGGAAATTCCACTGTGTCCGACATCCCGAGGCAGCAGGTCTCGTGGAACGCCATAATCAAACTCTGAAAATTAGATTGTCCAAAATATGTAGAGAAAAAGGTGTCGATTGGATAGTAGCCTTACCAGTTGCGCTCTTTTACATGAGAATGGTAGCACATTCTCGAACAGGGCTATCCCCGTACGAGGTGATCTTCGGTAGACCACCAAATATGTGGGGGACGCCTATACCTCGCAAAATCACTGATGTTGACTGTAATATGCTGACAGATTACCTGGCTTCCTTGATGTCTGCACTACAATCTTGTCGTTCACAGGTAGCTGCAGCTTTTCCCGATAATACTGAGGTGAAGCCCCATGACGTGGTTCCAGGCGACCTGGTTCTGGTCCGGAATTTCGACCGGAAGACCCAACTGGAGCCTAGGTGGAAATCGCCAAAACTTGTTCTACTAACCACAAGGACAGCCGTGAAGATCGAGGGACGTAAAGGGTGGTTGCACTCGAGTCATATCAAGAAATTTTATGGACTACCGTCCAGTGTGAACTCTCAGCCCTGCATTCCCTCACAGACAGACTCAAAGCTTCCCTTGGTTGAACAGTCAAAAACGGAACTTTATAAACTGAAATTAAGGTCTAGCAAGTCAGACAATTTGATTGTTTAAGTCCTCTCCAAGGTGAATCGGTTGAATTTGTCTCTGACATGTATCCTCTAGACCGGAATAGAGAAAGAAATCAACAGATGCAGCTTAAAAAGCATGCGTATTGTAAATCACTTCGTAGTCACTGCACAGTAACATTATTAATTTTGTTTTTTCTAAGTCTTCTGATCATCATTTCTAGTATACTACTGCACATGTATTACCCTATTTCTAAGCGTGCTTACAATGTAACTGCAGAACATTCTTTTAGCGAATTACCTCCGCATGAGTTGTCCTATAGATTTGCGCTGCGCAACAACACATTCATTAGTATGTTACATCATTCCCATCAGACCAGCAATGCTACAAATTGTTGGATATGTGGCCGACTCCCTCCCTATCAGAACTATAAGGGAGTTTTGCCCCTCTTTCCATATCCGTTCACACACAATGGCTCCTGTGGAGCATGGTTTAGTTTGATTAATTCCCTAGATTCAAATTCCGCAGTTTATCAAGACAACTGGGTATGGGGAAACCTGAACCTAGTTTTGCTTAAAGTCTGCTACCCTAACAAGGAGGGACTTCCCAAAAGAACAGGAACTGATCTAGAAAATGAAGTATATGGATTAGGTAATTTTACACTTAACCTCATGATCCTGAACGTTGAATCTGAAGCTACACCAATCTTGCCCGCCATGTCAGTATTCCCAGTAAAAGGGGAATTATGTGTAAGAAAGAATGGTTCCATACACATGGGCCATAGTAAATGCACCACTGTAATAAAATTCAGTGATCAAGGCAAGTCTACGTTTAGAGCTTCCCGTCATTCCTACTTCATATGTGGCCAGACCGCATATATACGTCTACCTCTAGATTGGGATGGTACCTGTTACATAGCATTCCTTCTGCCACCTGTCTTTTTAGCCCCTCCTGATTATCACAGAAATACCCATTTAGTACACAATAGACAGCAGAGAGATCTCCCAATTGTCGATTACACTGAAACAGCATGGGAGCAATACACAGATTTCAATAAAGGTTTCTTTCCCTATATAGGTACAGTCACTAATAGTAAGCTGATACGTAGATTAACTAGAACCCTTGAAGCAGTAGTGAACGAGACTACTTCCGCCTTAGGCAATTTAACAGAAGAGCAGTCTGCTATGCGGATTGTTGTGCTTCAAAATCGTCTTGTCCTTGACGTCATCCTGGCCGATAGGGGCGGAGCTTGTAGGGTCATCGGATCAAGTTGCTGTGTTTTCATACCAGAAAATTCGCCGTCAGTATATAAAGCCATAACTCGCCTTCATAAGATTGTGAGCCAGATACACCAGAGTCCAGACACCTGGACTTGGTCCGGTTGGTTTTGGAGCGTGTTGTCAGCCTGGGGATGGAGAATCCTATCCTTCCTAGGTATTGGCTTTCTCATACTATTCAGTTGCTGCTTATGTCTACAATGTGGGCCAGCGATTTGTGGTCTGTGTGCCACATCGTGTATCCCACATCCAAGTTTTCGTTCAAGATCCCGGAAGAAGAAAGAAGAACAAATGATGCTATATGAACAGATCGATGGATTGATGAAGATCGATATCTCCTGAGGGTCCGTAGGGGACAAGGAGGGAATGAGGAAATATGAATTTTGTGATCAGTTATGTCCCCTATCGTAGACCCCAACGGCTCCATGTGCATGCTATAAGTACGTGTATGTTCCCTCCAGTTCCAGTTTTGAAGACGCAAATACATGTGCGTCCACCGTCAACATGTCCTCTTTCAGATCCGCCATGAATGGGTCAGATATTCCATTCCTAAGTATGAAAGGCCACCGACTTTATGTGGTTCACTTTCCACATTTTACAGATTCAGGCGAGTAGGCCCAGAATTCTGTCATCAAGCCTTTTCCTGCCTTCTGCCTCTGAAAGCTCCAGTCTGAGCCTGCATCTGTATTCATGAACTTTGTCCTACTCCCTGCGCGGCTAACGGTGCCTGATCCAGCCTGTTGCCTGCCAAAAACTGTATTTCACCTTCAAGATTATCTGCTCCGCTCCTCATCCGATGCATTCCTGTCTAGTAGTTTAGGTAAACATTCCTCCAGCTACCGTGCAAAGGGCCAGGCCTCGCTGTCCTCATGCAAGTAATTCATAGCCCCTGTTACCATGGAATATTCCTGCCCCCTCGCATCTCATGTAGACACTTAGACGCTTGTACACGCACTAACAGTCAGTATAGAATAGATTCTATCCTAGAGACCTTTCCTTTTGGATAACACAGTTCTTTAAACATAGGATATTAGATATGATTTGGGATTAGGTTGACATGACCCCCCAGACTTCTGTCTCCACATGTAGAGCTAAATGTCAAGTCCCCTTCACCCTCTAGTTGCACGTCAATCACACGTCATGCGGCTGCGCGCGCATCTCTGCCAAATATTTCTGCTGACATTGTAGGATTCTCCTATGGATCCACCCACTTGTGACATCATGTATAATGACGTTTTATAAGTTACGCCTATATGTCCGCCTTCTTTAGTTACGTATGCCTATTTTATCTGTATTATCAGCTGTTACGCCTCTTGCATCTGTCCTAACGTAATGCTTTCCATATAAATACCATTACCTGTCAATAATGTAGGCCCCTTCCTTCCTGAACTTTCGTGGTGATGGAATTAGAAGCCTGCAATTCGAATTGTATTCCCTTTGTAAAGGAATAAAGCCTTTTAGAACCTCTAATACCACGGATTCTGCCTCTTATATTTACTGAGTTATTCTTACTAGACTTTACCGCATAAAAAATAGTACCGGTAATGAAATATTTACCACACAGCCATGAGAGGAGGCTATACTCATAAATAAAAGAAATACACAGGATTGAAGGTAACAGGGTCACTCTGAAGAAAGAGAGGAGTGGAATCAAGCGTGAGGAAATTAAGGTACATTTTTCATGCAGTTTTAAAAGTATTGAGGGAGGCTTTCTGAGATAACAGGCAATCTGAGGATGTAAGCTGTAGGAAGAAACAACATTACATCCAGTACTCCATGTCTGCGGCAGGCTGCTTAAACATGCAAATTTCAGTGTACACGTCATTTACACATTAAGAGCCCGAGCCTGCTGTCTAGAAAACAGAATACTTACAATACATAGGTTCAGCATCTATATTAATGAATAGGGTAATAAAGGATAACTAAGTGTATAGGATACTTCTTACCCACTATATTATTTGTATACAGTGAGATATATATACATTCATTATTATTTTGTTGTATATATTTATTATAATTGATGTAAAAAATACTTTTGATAAAACATATCCAAGTATATAAAAAATCATGTTTTGAGAACTGCAATTTGTGTTGGTGACATTCATTTATATTAAATAACTTTGAGAATTTGTCTCAGTGGGAGGACTAATTGATATTTTCCTATCCATTTAATTATTATTCCAGTATTGGTTCCAACGCATAGTTCTTTTTTTTTAAACAAGTTTATATGTGCCCAGATGCGTTTGGAGTAATAGGACTCTCCCGTTTGGATATTAACAGTTTTGATTGCACTTTGTTAAGTGTGAGGGTTTGTGCTTTTGTATCTTTATAGATTTCATACAATATCATAAAAAACATTATATGTCTAACACCACACAAAAAGCAGATCTGTTTAAGAATTTTGGATTATTTGTAGTTCTTTTTTCACTTGTTCGTTACACACAGGGATATTTAAATACGGTTAATTTACACCAGACATTACAGAGTCCTTAGTGGTCAGTTATACAGATGAGGAAATTAACGCTCTCTTACAAATTCCATCTTTATTGAGTGGAGACCAACCAGCACCAAAAGTTATAAACGTGGACAAAATAGAAAGACTTAAACAACTTAAAAAGAAAAATATAAGAACTCAACTCCATGCCCAAGTCTTATTAGAACAACTTAAAAGTAACACCATACCGGTTGGGTTTCAAGTAAAAAATATCCCGATTATCTTTATTGCTGATAAAATATATCTGGGGAGATTTAGTGGGGTAGGTACAAAATGTTCGAGAGATTGGATGGCTTTGTCAATTGAAACTGCACTTAGATTAAATGAAGAGGAGTTGAAAGAGATAAAAGAACTTGAATAAGAAATTTTAGGAGATTCAACTATTAAAGATGCTAAAGCATTTCTTGAAGCAGTTGAGAAAACTATCGCTGATTTCAAGACACATACCACCAATCAAAAACCGACAAAAGTAGCTAGAGATATAAAAAACTTTAAGATAGAAGAGGTATATCCCTTCCTTAAAGAAGACTTCTTTCAGAATAACAATCCCAGCTCCCTTAATCTACAATATATGGTACGATCTTGTTGTAAATGTATTACCTTCTCAGATACATCCTCAGATTCAGACCAAGAAATCTACCATAGTTATCGTCCATACCCCCAATACCCTAGAACTCAACCTTTTGTAGGCAGAGGCAGGAACAGAGGGGAAGGGGAAGAATGGAGAGGACAGAACGAACACCAGAATCAATATCAGAATCAGGAACAATACCAGAACCAAGATCCTGGATTGTTCAGAACATGGAGGTAGACATACAGACGTTAAGTCTAAATAGCAATAAAAGACGAGAGAGGGTAGAACCTATTCCGGTGTATAACCTATCCAACTATACACCATCAGACATGGAGATGAGCTTATTATATAAGGGACTCTCATTTGTCCATACGATTTTACAAAATCCAATGGATACAAAAATAGAAGTTTTACACTTCCTGCGAAAAGTCAGACTCAAGACATTTTTTCTTGAAAGAGAATCTAGAGAGCAGATTAATGTGAGTGGTTTTAGGAATAAATTGCTTTTTTGTCCAGAAAGTGCATTAATGCCATCTGAAATGTTATACTTTGAATACTTGATCCTACGAGAATTGGATTGTTTACAGGAGAAAAAGAACTTTTTTAAAACCAACTGTATGAAACATGAATTACAGGCCCTTAAAACCTGTCTAAAATTTGGCTATAACCATCAAGCCAGCAGACAAGGGAGGAGGGATTGTCCTTTGGGACACAAATGATCATGACAAAGAAGTCATGAAACAATTATCTAACCCCACACATTATAGGGCTCTAGAAGAGAATTCTACCATTAGGTTGAAAACCCAAATATTAGATTTGACAACAGAAGCCTTAGAAGATGGCTGGATATGCAAAAATTAATTTGATTTCTTAAACACTGATACACATAAGATACCGAATATATATGTACTGCCAAAAATACACAAAAGCATTGAAAATCCCCCTGGAAGACCGATTGTGTCAGCATGTGGGTCTTTTTTTCGAACCACTTGCCAAATATATTGACACTTTTTTAGTGCCATTAGTTAAGGAAACAAGTTCTTATATAAGGGACACAATGGACCTGATATCTAAGGTAGAACAGTTACCCTATGATAAAAACAAACAGATTTTAGTATCCTTTGATAAAGAATCATTGTATACTAATATAACCCAAGACGAAGCCTTGGCCGTCATGAGATACAAACTTGAACAATGAGAACGGCCCCACAGACTTTATAGTATCGTTGGCAACACTATGCCTCAAGAACAACTTTTTTAACTTTAATAACACACTCTACTTACAATTGAAGGGAGTTGCGATGCGATGTAGCTTTTCACCAGAAATTGCGAATCTCGTCATGGACAAATTTGAAAAGTTATGGATATATGGCGACACCAACCCATTTAAGACTCAGATTGGGTTTTGGTGTTGCTATATAGATGACATATTCATGATTTGGGAAGGTGATTTAAAATTCACGGTGTCAAAAGACAGTCAAAAACGTAATTTCCTAGATGTTCTAATTCAGCATAATAATGGCCATCTGGAAGTTAATTTATATACAAAACCATCATACAGAAATACATTGTTGCATTTTTCCAGCGGACACCCACGAAGCCTAAAAGAAAATTTGCCCTACGGGCAATTCCTCCGAATCAGGAGAAATTGTACAAACAAGGAGAATTATTTTACAAATGCAGAGATACTGTAAACTAAACTACTAAATCGTGGCTACCCAAAAACCACTAGTCAAAACGGCACTCAAAAGAGCGTGGTAAACGCCAAGAGAGGAGTTACTTACTCCTAAACAACGCCCAGAAACTGCACCCTTGACTTGTGTGCTGACATATGGACCCAAAGCAAACAAAATTAAAAAGATCATTCTAAAGAATTGGAGACTAGTAGAACAGTTGGGGATTCCCAAACCCCTTTTTGCTTTAAAAAAAGGCAAAAACCTTCATCAGCAACTAATGAGAGCAATGAGGACTGCAGAACCCACTAGAAAGGACACAAGGAGTTTGTTGAGTTTACCCCCAGTGGTGGGACATTATAGATGCCAAAAGTATGTGCCTGTCGGCTGTCAGCAGACTCTAAACAAGTTAACATCAATGGCCAAAAACATATACAGCGGTCTTTCTCTCACTGCAATACAAAAAATGCGATATATTGTGTAAAATGTCCGTGTGACAAGTTTTATATTGATCAAACAATACAGCCTGTACAGAATCGGATTTTACAACATAAATCTAGAGTTAAGTGTAAAACACCAGGCGCACCATTGGTGCAACATTTCCAAATGGAGAATCATACAGAAAAGGACATATATTGGTCTGTATTAATTGTGTTACAAAATGTTACAAAAGAATATGTGCAAGTGAAACTAACTAATTTAGAGGTGAGATTGACAGAAAAATACCACACAGCCACCAGAGGTCTAAATGACCCTGACGAAATGTGGTTGCTTCTACAATAGTTTCTATGACTCACTATGACTGTATCTGTAACTGTAAAACATCTGCTAGATTGAAACATACATCACATGGTATAATGACTGTTTATGTTAATCTTTTTATACAGGTATGATGTTTATCCTGTATTTCATGTCCCAAGACTAATTGAATGTGAGGAGCGGCAGAAAGTAATTTATCACGTGGTGTTCTTCTGATAGATACGGGTATATATAACAGGCTTTTTTTGTTCACTAGTTCCCGATTTTAATTATTTCAATTATTTGGTTTTCTTCTTTGTGTTGTTCTAATAAATTCCTTTTAATTTTGTTATGTCCAAATACACCTTTTAAAGTATAGATAGTGGCTTAATGGCTGCAATTATTGTTTCATTTAAATAAAAACGAGAGAGAATTTGATATGATCTGCCTGCTGACACAATAGTCTCTTTTAAGTGTCTCCTACATCAGGTTAATTATGTAAGGACGTAGAAGATCAAGGGGTAATGTCTTCCTACCCCCAAGAAAGTCAGTTTTTAATGTCTCTGACAACACGTTCAAAACACGTGAGGACACCCAGTCCCGGTCACGTGGTTCTAGTGACGGAGCCGGAACCTGGAGAAACTGAGGTTTCCTCACGCCGTGCCAGATAGACTGCCAGCCGTTAGAAATCCTTTGTTTAAGGTAAATCTCTATAAGAGATGATGTTAGAAACAGGAATATATTTAACCCCTTCGATGCTCATGACGGAACGGTTCCGTCATGAGCATCGGTTGGGCTGTGCTCATGACGGAACCGTTCCGTCATGAGGACAGCCCCCGGGGGAAGCGCTGGCGCTCCCCCCCTTGTCCCTCGATCTTGGCCCCCTTTACGGGGGTGGCAGCGGAAGAGCTTCCGCTGCCACCCCCGACCCCCCCCGAGCCCCCCCACGCTTTCTGATGACGTCAGCGCGCACAGCGCGCGCCGGCGTCATCAGGAAGCGTTGGACGCGCTGGAATCCATTTCTTCCAGCGCGTCCGAGGGGAGCAGAGGTAGGTGTTTGGCGTCTGGTGGGGGCCGCGGCGGTGAAATCTCTAGTATTGAGGCATCGGGGGAGAGGAAAGAGTATTTCCTCTCCCCCGATCTCTCAATACAGGGCATTCCTGCTCCACGATCGCGCACAGCGTCGCGATCGTGGAGTAGGGATGCCCCACTAGACACCAGGGATTTTGTATTTGGAGGTTGGGAAGCGACCCCTTAGGCAAGGGTCGCTTCCTTGGGCACGATTATTTGGCAAAGTCTTTTCTGCCCCCCCTGGGGGCAGATCGGCCCGCTTTCTGCGCGTTTCTGCCCCCAGGGGGGGCAGAAAAGCCCACTAGTCACCAGGGATGCTGTTTTTACTATGTAGGAAGCGACCCCTTGGGCAAGGGTCGCTTCCTTGGGGGCAAATTTTGTGGAAGTCTTTTCTGCCCCCCCTGGGGGCAGATCGGTCCGCTTTCTGCGCGTTTCTGCCCCCGGGGGGGGCAGAAAAGCCCACTAGACACCAGGGATATTGTTTATGCTATGTAGGAAGCGACCCCTTAGGCAAGGGTCGCTTCCTTTGGGGGCCAAATAATTTGAAGACTTTTCTGCCCCCCCTGGGGGCAGATCGGTCTTCTTTCTGCCCGTTTCTCCCCCTAGGGGGGACAGAAAAGCCCCCTAGACACCAGGGATGTCTATTTCGTTATGTAGGAAGCGACCCCTTGGGCAAGGGTCGCTTCCTAGGGTGGTAAAGTGATTAGGAGACTTTTCTGCCCCCCCTGGGGGCAGATCGGTCGTCTTTCTGCCCGTTTCTGCCCCCAGGGGGGGCAGAAAAGCCCACTAGACACCAGGGATGTCTTTTTCTTTATGTAGGAAGCGACCCCTTGGGCAAGGGTCGCTTCCTTTGCGGCCTAATTTTTTAGAATACTTTTCTGCCCCCCCTGGGGGCAGATTGGTCGTCTTTCTGTCCGTTTCTGCTCTTTGGGGGGGGGGCAGAAAAGCCCACTAGACACCAGGGATATAAATATTATTGTAGGAAGCGACCCCTTGGGCAAGGGTCGCTTCCTTGGGCCCCTAAATGTTTTGAAGACTTTTCTGCCCCCTCTGTGGGCAGATCGGTTTTATTTTTTTGCCGTTTCTGCTCCCATTGGAGGCAGAAAAGCCCACTAGACACCAGGGAATTAGTTCAATTAGAAATAGAAGTGACCCCTCGCTTCCAGGGTGCAATTTGTTATATGTATTTGGGTCACCTGCCCCGGGACTGAATAGCCTTTTTTTTCCTGCTGTTTTCTGCCTGACCTGGCACACAAACCGATTGACCATTTGGGTAGTGACATGGCATGTTATAATGTTTATTGTTATATGTTTTGTGATTTCCAATTGTAATGTTTTTTTTGTTTACTTTTTTGTTCTAGGTGAAGGCTTTTCTTCTGTTCACGGTGACATTTTGGTTCTGGTGGTTTTGCTGTTTGTGTAGTTTGGTAAGAGACTGTGTTTTTGTACAATGCAAATGTGTTTGATTTCTCTGCCTGTTTTTTTTTGCAAATGGTGTAATAATAGCAGTATGTTTGGTTTTTGAGTTTCAAAAACTTTTTGCATTGGTGCATGATGTGTATTTTGTTGTCTTGTGAGTAATTTGTTTTTTTTTCTTCTTTCTAGTTTGATATCGTTGGTCTTTGCTGTGTCACTGCAGAGTTTGTTTCTGGTGAGTGTAGCTGTCTCTTTTGATTTTGGATTGTATAGTTTTTGAGTACATTGATCTTATTGATATAAGGTACACATTTCTTTACTTACTTGGTTTGCACATTGTTGGTTGTTGTTGACTTGTTTGTGCAGTCTTCCATCTTAGTAGGTATAATGGCTAGCCGCAGGATGACTGCTCAGCAGGTTGTTGGTTTGCTGTTTGAGTCTTCCTCTGATATTGGGTCAGAGACTGACTCTGCTTCTGAGGGAGAGGGGGCAGGGGACGATTCTGGCAGTGAGTTTTCTCTCCGTATGGGGTCATCGGATGATGAAGATACTCTTAGCGCGGATGAAGTGCCTGTGTTAGAGGAGGAGACTGATGTGCCGATAGTGCGGCAAGAGGCATCTGGGCTGCAGCCTGCGGCTGCAAGGCTTCCCGTTGGTGTAGTGCGGCAAGAGACATCTGGGCTGCAGGCTGGGACTGCAAGGCTTCCCGTTGGTGTAGTGCGGCAAGAGGCATCTGGGCTGCAGGCTGGGGCTGCAAGCCTTTCCGTTGGTGTAGTGCGGCAAGAGACATCTGGGCTGCAGGCTGGGGCTGCAAGTCTTCCCGTTGAAAGTGATGACCTCTGGGTTGCCCCTGGCATGGTGCAGCCGGAATTTCCTGAGTTTACTGGTGTTCCAGGGTCTAGAGTGAATACCGAGAACTTTTTGCCTGTAAATTTTTTTCAGTTGTTTATGGACGATGTGTTTTTGGCAGAGATTGTTGAGCAGACTAATTTGTATGCCGAACAGTTTTTGAGGGACAACAGTGCCAGTCTTAAGCCACACTCTAGAGCTACCCGGTGGACTCCCACAAATGTTGAAGAGATGAAGAAGTTCTTGGGTTTAACTTTTTTGATGGGCTTGCTAAGGAAGCCATCATTGGCTTCATATTGGTCTAGCAGTCCCTTGATGGCAACGTCTATTTTTCCGGCAGTCATGAGTCGTGACAGGTATTTGCTTCTGCTTCGGATGATGCACTTTGTAGATAATGGTTTAGCGTTGCCACGAGATCACCCTGATTGTGACCGTCTTTTTAAGATTAGGCCTGTCCTTGATCACTTTGTTGATCGATTTTCTGAGATTTATGCCCCTGGTAGAGAAATTGCAGTGGATGAGTCTTTGGTGTTGTTCAAGGGCCGCTTGGTTTTTAGGCAATACATTCCTAGTAAGAGGGCACGCTATGGAATAAAGCTGTATATGCTGTGTGACAGTAGGACTGGATATGTCTCTAATTTCAGGGTGTACACCGGTAAGGAATCTAGGTTTAACCTCCCTGGTTGTCCGTCCACTTTTGGAGTGACTGAGAAAATTGTTTGGGAACTTGGAAGAGGATTTTTTAACAAAGGCCACCATTTATATGTAGATAACTTCTACACTGGTGTACGGTTGTTCAGGGAATTGGCCAAAGTGGACACTTTTGCTTGTGGCACAGTCCGCTGTAACCGTAAAGGTTTTCCGAAAGAACTTGTTTGTCAAAAGCTTGTGCGGGGACAGTGCAGTGCGTTGCGTTGCCAGGAGCTTCTTGCTGTGAAGTTTACAGACAGGAGAGATGTCTACATGCTGACTTCCATCCATGATGAAAGCACTGCACCTGTGACTGTTTGGGGTCAGGTCGCTGAAGCGCGCAAACCTGTATGTGTTTTAGACTATAATAGGTACATGGGTGGTGTTGACAGAGTAGATCAGAGGTTGGAACCTTACACTGCTCTTCGTAAGGCTTACATTTGGTACAAGAAGTTGGCTATCCATCTTTTCCACTTGGCAATGTTTAATGCTTTTGTTGTGTTCCAGGATTCTTGCCCTGAGTCAAAGATGACTTTTGTTAAGTTTCAGGAGTCTGTAATAGGCAGCCTTGTTGTAGTGGAACAGGCAAGTGTTCCTAGAGTTGGACTGGTGGAGGATGTTGCTAGATTGAAAGAACGCCACTTTCCAGATCACATTCCTCCCACACCCGCAAAAGATTTTCCCAGTAGGAGATGTAGAGTCTGTTGGCGAAGAGGTACGCGGAAGGAGAGTCGTATGTACTGCCCCGATTGTCCCTCTCATCCTGCACTGTGTCTCTCTGCTTGTTTTAGAGCGTACCACACGCGAAAAAATTTTTGGGAGGATTCTTGAGTGGTAAAGTGAACTGGCTGGTCTGTATTCTTTGGATAATTTGATTCTGTTTCAATGTTGGTGTTAGTGCAATGTATTTAGTTGCTGATTTTCTGTTAGAAGATTTTTATCTATTTGCAATTTGTTTGTGTTTTTATTTTTTTCTAAAAAAATCCAAAATGTGATGGCGGTGTGTGTAGGCTTGCGCTTGGCTGTTGGTGTGTGTGGACTGGCACTTGGTTGGTGGTGTGTGTGGAATGGTGCTTGGCTGACGGTGTGCGTGGACTGGCGGTGTGCATGGACTGGCGGTGTGCGTGGACTGGCGGTGTGCGTGGACTGGTGCGTGGCTGGTGGTGTGCGTGGAATGGTGCTTGGCTGGCGGTGTGCGTGGCTGGTGGTGTGCGTGGAATGGTGCTTGGCTGGCGGTGTGCGTGGAATGGTGCTTGGCTGGTGGTGTGCGTGGAATGGTGCTTGGCTGGTGCTGTGCGTGGACTGGTTCTTGGCTGGCAGTGTGTGTGGACTGGTGGTGTGTGCGGACTGGTGTTTGGCTGGTGGTGTCCGTGGACTGGAGCTTGGCTGGTGGTGTCCGTGGACTGGAGCTTGTCTGGTGGTGTGTGTGGACTGGAGCTTGGCTGGCGGTGTGCGTGGAATGGTGCTTGTCTGGTGGTGTCCGTGGACTGGAGCTTGGCTGGCGGTGTAGGTGGATTGGCGATTGGCTGCCGGTGTGCCTGGACTGGCGATTGGATGGCGGTGTGCCTGGACTGGCGCTTGGCTAGCGGTGTGCGTGGACTGGCGTTTGGCTAGCGGTGTGTGTCGACCGGTGCTTGGCTGGCTGTGTGTGAGTAGTGACTTTCTGCTGGTCACTACACACACTGCTAGCTGAGTGCCACTCCACGCAATCCTTCTGCCTGTGTAGTTGCTGTGTCTGGATTGTGGGCGTGTGAAAGTGATGGGCCCTTGAATGGCGCTGTGTGCCGGTGTGAGTTTTGTTATGTGATGGGCCCGCGGCTGGCGGTGTGAATGGTTTTGTATGTCTCACACGTATGAAAGGTGTATGAATGGCCTGTAAAGAGGTTGGTGCCTTGTCGTGGCTTTACAGCTCACGAGCTGTGAGTCAATGGTTCAGTTTCTTGCCCTTTCAATTATTACCAGTGCATTTCATTTTTTGTGAAATCACTTGGTAATACAATTTTATCTACTGAACCATCACTCACCCTCGTGCCAAATCCAACCAGTATGTGCGTGTGCTTGCGGGTTAGATGACTGTGCAGTAATATTTGTTTTTTTGAAGCAGGGTGTACCTTGTCCCTTTTTGGTGATTTTTGTACTGTGTTGCTTTTGTACCTGGTGGTGCGAATGGTCTTGTTTGTATCACGTATGAAAGGTGTGTGAATGGCCTGTAAAGCGGTTGGTGCCTTGACGTGGCTTTACAGCTCACGAGCTGCAAGTCATTGGTTTGGTTTTTTGTGAATTTAATTATTGACAGTGCATTTCATATTTGTGAAATCTCTTGTTAATAAAATTTAATACACTGAACCATGACTTGCCCTCGTGCCAAATCCAACCAGTATGTGTGTGTGTTTGAGGAATAGATGGTTGTGCAGGAATCTTTTTTTTTTGTTTCTCTGCCAAGGTACACTTTCCATGTAAGAATAACCCACCAACTGTAGATATTGTCGAAAACCTTTGGGAGTTCATGGTGATGTCTCTCTAGTGATTTGAAAAATATTTTTTATCCCCATTGTCCTGTAAACCTCAAATTGTCTGCCACATTTTCTTTGCAGTATTATTCCTAAATTCTCACGCTGTAGTAACAATAGGTAATCTGGTTATGCAAGGGGGGTTACTTTTGTTTTTTGCCCAGGGCTCGGCGGCCATCTAGGGAAACCTACCAAACCCAGGCATTTTTGAAAACTAGACACCCGGCGGCTTCCAGGGAGGTATGGCTTGCGTGGATCCCCCAACGTTTCCTTACCCAGAATCCCCTGCAAACCTCAATTTTTGCTCAAAAAATCACTTTTTTCACACATTTTGGGGTGGGAAAGTAGTGGCATCACCGGGCTCACACAAATTTACCACCACCCAGCGTTCCCCCAGGTCTCCCGGTAAAAATGGTGCCTCACTTGTGTGGGAGGCCCAAGTACCCGCGGCAGGCAAGGGCCCCAAAGGTAGTGAGGCCACCTCAAGATGGCCTATCGCCAAACCACCTGGTTTTGCAAGGGGGGTCACTTTGGTTTTTGGCCCGGTGCGCGGCGGCCATCTAGGGAAACCTACCAAACCCAGGCATTTTTGAAAACTAGACACCCGGCGGCTTCCAGGGAGGTATGGCTTGCGTGGATCCCCCAACGTTTCCTTACCCAGAATCCCCTGCAAACCTCAATTTTTGCTCAAAAAATCACTTTTTTCACACATTTTGGGGTGGGAAAGTAGTGGCATCACCGGGCTCACACAAATTTACCACCACCCAGCGTTCCCCCAGGTCTCCCGGTAAAAATGGTGCCTCACTTGTGTGGGAGGCCCAAGTACCCGCGGCAGGCAAGGGCCCCAAACGTAGTGAGGCCACCTCAAGATGGCCTATCGCCAAACCACCTGGTTTTGCAAGGGGGGTCACTTTGGTTTTTGGCCCGGTGCGCGGCGGCCATCTAGGGAAACCTACCAAACCCAGGCATTTTTGAAAACTAGACACCCGGCGGCTTCCAGGGAGGTATGGCTTGCGTGGATCCCCCAACGTTTCCTTACCCAGAATCCCCTGCAAACCTCAATTTTTGCTCAAAAAATCACTTTTTTCACACATTTTGGGGTGGGAAAGTAGTGGCATCACCGGGCTCACACAAATTTACCACCACCCAGCGTTCCCCCAGGTCTCCCGGTAAAAATGGTGCCTCACTTGTGTGGGAGGCCCAAGTACCCGCGGCAGGCAAGGGCCCCAAACGTAGTGAGGCCACCTCAAGATGGCCTATCGCCAAACCACCTGGTTTTGCAAGGGGGGTCACTTTGGTTTTTGGCCCGGTGCGCGGCGGCCATCTAGGGAAACCTACCAAACCCAGGCATTTTTGAAAACTAGACACCCGGCGGCTTCCAGGGAGGTATGGCTTGCGTGGATCCCCCAACGTTTCCTTACCCAGAATCCCCTGCAAACCTCAATTTTTGCTCAAAAAATCACTTTTTTCACACATTTTGGGGTGGGAAAGTAGTGGCATCACCGGGCTCACACAAATTTACCACCACCCAGCGTTCCCCCAGGTCTCCCGGTAAAAATGGTGCCTCACTTGTGTGGGAGGCCCAAGTACCCGCGGCAGGCAAGGGCCCCAAAGGTAGTGAGGCCACCTCAAGATGGCCTATCGCCAAACCACCTGGTTTTGCAAGGGGGGTCACTTTGGTTTTTGGCCCGGTGCGCGGCGGCCATCTAGGGAAACCTACCAAACCCAGGCATTTTTGAAAACTAGACACCCGGCGGCTTCCAGGGAGGTATGGCTTGCGTGGATCCCCCAACGTTTCCTTACCCAGAATCCCCTGCAAACCTCAATTTTTGCTCAAAAAATCACTTTTTTCACACATTTTGGGGTGGGAAAGTAGTGGCATCACCGGGCTCACACAAATTTACCACCACCCAGCGTTCCCCCAGGTCTCCCGGTAAAAATGGTGCCTCACTTGTGTGGGAGGCCCAAGTACCCGCGGCAGGCAAGGGCCCCAAACGTAGTGAGGCCACCTCAAGATGGCCTATCGCCAAACCACCTGGTTTTGCAAGGGGGGTCACTTTGGTTTTTGGCCCGGTGCGCGGCGGCCATCTAGGGAAACCTACCAAACCCAGGCATTTTTGAAAACTAGACACCCGGCGGCTTCCAGGGAGGTATGGCTTGCGTGGATCCCCCAACGTTTCCTTACCCAGAATCCCCTGCAAACCTCAATTTTTGCTCAAAAAATCACTTTTTTCACACATTTTGGGGTGGGAAAGTAGTGGCATCACCGGGCTCACACAAATTTACCACCACCCAGCGTTCCCCCAGGTCTCCCGGTAAAAATGGTGCCTCACTTGTGTGGGAGGCCCAAGTACCCGCGGCAGGCAAGGGCCCCAAACGTAGTGAGGCCACCTCAAGATGGCCTATCGCCAAACCACCTGGTTTTGCAAGGGGGGTCACTTTGGTTTTTGGCCCGGTGCGCGGCGGCCATCTAGGGAAACCTACCAAACCCAGGCATTTTTGAAAACTAGACACCCGGCGGCTTCCAGGGAGGTATGGCTTGCGTGGATCCCCCAACGTTTCCTTACCCAGAATCCCCTGCAAACCTCAATTTTTGCTCAAAAAATCACTTTTTTCACACATTTTGGGGTGGGAAAGTAGTGGCATCACCGGGCTCACACAAATTTACCACCACCCAGCGTTCCCCCAGGTCTCCCGGTAAAAATGGTGCCTCACTTGTGTGGGAGGCCCAAGTACCCGCGGCAGGCAAGGGCCCCAAAGGTAGTGAGGCCACCTCAAGATGGCCTATCGCCAAACCACCTGGTTTTGCAAGGGGGGTCACTTTGGTTTTTGGCCCGGTGCGCGGCGGCCATCTAGGGAAACCTACCAAACCCAGGCATTTTTGAAAACTAGACACCCGGCGGCTTCCAGGGAGGTATGGCTTGCGTGGATCCCCCAACGTTTCCTTACCCAGAATCCCCTGCAAACCTCAATTTTTGCTCAAAAAATCACTTTTTTCACACATTTTGGGGTGGGAAAGTAGTGGCATCACCGGGCTCACACAAATTTACCACCACCCAGCGTTCCCCCAGGTCTCCCGGTAAAAATGGTGCCTCACTTGTGTGGGAGGCCCAAGTACTCGCGGCAGGCAAGGGCCCCAAACGTAGTGAGGCCACCTCAAGATGGCCTATCGCCAAACCACCTGGTTTTGCAAGGGGGGTCACTTTGGTTTTTGGCCCGGTGCGCGGCGGCCATCTAGGGAAACCTACCAAACCCAGGCATTTTTGAAAACTAGACACCCGGCGGCTTCCAGGGAGGTATGGCTTGCGTGGATCCCCCAACGTTTCCTTACCCAGAATCCCCTGCAAACCTCAATTTTTGCTCAAAAAATCACTTTTTTCACACATTTTGGGGTGGGAAAGTAGTGGCATCACCGGGCTCACACAAATTTACCACCACCCAGCGTTCCCCCAGGTCTCCCGGTAAAAATGGTGCCTCACTTGTGTGGGAGGCCCAAGTACCCGCGGCAGGCAAGGGCCCCAAACGTAGTGAGGCCACCTCAAGATGGCCTATCGCCAAACCACCTGGTTTTGCAAGGGGGGTCACTTTGGTTTTTGGCCCGGTGCGCGGCGGCCATCTAGGGAAACCTACCAAACCCAGGCATTTTTGAAAACTAGACACCCGGCGGCTTCCAGGGAGGTATGGCTTGCGTGGATCCCCCAACGTTTCCTTACCCAGAATCCCCTGCAAACCTCAATTTTTGCTCAAAAAATCACTTTTTTCACACATTTTGGGGTGGGAAAGTAGTGGCATCACCGGGCTCACACAAATTTACCACCACCCAGCGTTCCCCCAGGTCTCCCGGTAAAAATGGTGCCTCACTTGTGTGGGAGGCCCAAGTACCCGCGGCAGGCAAGGGCCCCAAACGTAGTGAGGCCACCTCAAGATGGCCTATCGCCAAACCACCTGGTTTTGCAAGGGGGGTCACTTTGGTTTTTGGCCCGGTGCGCGGCGGCCATCTAGGGAAACCTACCAAACCCAGGCATTTTTGAAAACTAGACACCCGGCGGCTTCCAGGGAGGTATGGCTTGCGTGGATCCCCCAACGTTTCCTTACCCAGAATCCCCTGCAAACCTCAATTTTTGCTCAAAAAATCACTTTTTTCACACATTTTGGGGTGGGAAAGTAGTGGCATCACCGGGCTCACACAAATTTACCACCACCCAGCGTTCCCCCAGGTCTCCCGGTAAAAATGGTGCCTCACTTGTGTGGGAGGCCCAAGTACCCGCGGCAGGCAAGGGCCCCAAACGTAGTGAGGCAACATCAACATTGCCTATCCCAAATGTCGCCTCACTACGTTTGTTGTCCTTGCCTGCCGCGGGTACTTAGACCTCCCACACAAGTGAGGCACCATTTTTACCGGGAGACCTGGGGGAACGCTGGGTGGTGGTAAATTTGTGTGAGCCCGGTGATGCCACTACTTTCCCACCCCAAAATGTGTGAAAAAAGTGATTTTTTGAGCAAAAATTGAGGTTTGCAGGGGATTCTGGGTAAGGAAACGTTGGGGGATCCACGCAAGCCATACCTCCCTGGAAGCCGCCGGGTGTCTAGTTTTCAAAAATGCCTGGGTTTGGTAGGTTTCCCTAGATGGCCGCCGCGCACCGGGCCAAAAACCAAAGTGACCCCCCTTGCAAAACCAGGTGGTTTGGCGATAGGCCATCTTGAGGTGGCCTCACTACCTTTGGGGCCCTTGCCTGCCGCGGGTACTTGGGCCTCCCACACAAGTGAGGCACCATTTTTACCGGGAGACCTGGGGGAACGCTGGGTGGTGGTAAATTTGTGTGAGCCCGGTGATGCCACTACTTTCCCACCCCAAAATGTGTGAAAAAAGTGATTTTTTGAGCAAAAATTGAGGTTTGCAGGGGATTCTGGGTAAGGAAACGTTGGGGGATCCACGCAAGCCATACCTCCCTGGAAGCCGCCGGGTGTCTAGTTTTCAAAAATGCCTGGGTTTGGTAGGTTTCCCTAGATGGCCGCCGCGCACCGGGCCAAAAACCAAAGTGACCCCCCTTGCAAAACCAGGTGGTTTGGCGATAGGCCATCTTGAGGTGGCCTCACTACCTTTGGGGCCCTTGCCTGCCGCGGGTACTTGGGCCTCCCACACAAGTGAGGCACCATTTTTACCGGGAGACCTGGGGGAACGCTGGGTGGTGGTAAATTTGTGTGAGCCCGGTGATGCCACTACTTTCCCACCCCAAAATGTGTGAAAAAAGTGATTTTTTGAGCAAAAATTGAGGTTTGCAGGGGATTCTGGGTAAGGAAACGTTGGGGGATCCACGCAAGCCATACCTCCCTGGAAGCCGCCGGGTGTCTAGTTTTCAAAAATGCCTGGGTTTGGTAGGTTTCCCTAGATGGCCGCCGCGCACCGGGCCAAAAACCAAAGTGACCCCCCTTGCAAAACCAGGTGGTTTGGCGATAGGCCATCTTGAGGTGGCCTCACTACCTTTGGGGCCCTTGCCTGCCGCGGGTACTTGGGCCTCCCACACAAGTGAGGCACCATTTTTACCGGGAGACCTGGGGGAACGCTGGGTGGTGGTAAATTTGTGTGAGCCCGGTGATGCCACTACTTTCCCACCCCAAAATGTGTGAAAAAAGTGATTTTTTGAGCAAAAATTGAGGTTTGCAGGGGATTCTGGGTAAGGAAACGTTGGGGGATCCACGCAAGCCATACCTCCCTGGAAGCCGCCGGGTGTCTAGTTTTCAAAAATGCCTGGGTTTGGTAGGTTTCCCTAGATGGCCGCCGCGCACCGGGCCAAAAACCAAAGTGACCCCCCTTGCAAAACCAGGTGGTTTGGCGATAGGCCATCTTGAGGTGGCCTCACTACCTTTGGGGCCCTTGCCTGCCGCGGGTACTTGGGCCTCCCACACAAGTGAGGCACCATTTTTACCGGGAGACCTGGGGGAACGCTGGGTGGTGGTAAATTTGTGTGAGCCCGGTGATGCCACTACTTTCCCACCCCAAAATGTGTGAAAAAAGTGATTTTTTGAGCAAAAATTGAGGTTTGCAGGGGATTCTGGGTAAGGAAACGTTGGGGGATCCACGCAAGCCATACCTCCCTGGAAGCCGCCGGGTGTCTAGTTTTCAAAAATGCCTGGGTTTGGTAGGTTTCCCTAGATGGCCGCCGCGCACCGGGCCAAAAACCAAAGTGACCCCCCTTGCAAAACCAGGTGGTTTGGCGATAGGCCATCTTGAGGTGGCCTCACTACGTTTGGGGCCCTTGCCTGCCGCGGGTACTTGGGCCTCCCACACAAGTGAGGCACCATTTTTACCGGGAGACCTGGGGGAACGCTGGGTGGTGGTAAATTTGTGTGAGCCCGGTGATGCCACTACTTTCCCACCCCAAAATGTGTGAAAAAAGTGATTTTTTGAGCACAAATTGAGGTTTGCAGGGGATTCTGGGTAAGGAAACGTTGGGGGATCCACGCAAGCCATACCTCCCTGGAAGCCGCCGGGTGTCTAGTTTTCAAAAATGCCTGGGTTTGGTAGGTTTCCCTAGATGGCCGCCGCGCACCGGGCCAAAAACCAAAGTGACCCCCCTTGCAAAACCAGGTGGTTTGGCGATAGGCCATCTTGAGGTGGCCTCACTACCTTTGGGGCCCTTGCCTGCCGCGGGTACTTGGGCCTCCCACACAAGTGAGGCACCATTTTTACCGGGAGACCTGGGGGAACGCTGGGTGGTGGTAAATTTGTGTGAGCCCGGTGATGCCACTACTTTCCCACCCCAAAATGTGTGAAAAAAGTGATTTTTTGAGCAAAAATTGAGGTTTGCAGGGGATTCTGGGTAAGGAAACGTTGGGGGATCCACGCAAGCCATACCTCCCTGGAAGCCGCCGGGTGTCTAGTTTTCAAAAATGCCTGGGTTTGGTAGGTTTCCCTAGATGGCCGCCGCGCACCGGGCCAAAAACCAAAGTGACCCCCCTTGCAAAACCAGGTGGTTTGGCGATAGGCCATCTTGAGGTGGCCTCACTACCTTTGGGGCCCTTGCCTGCCGCGGGTACTTGGGCCTCCCACACAAGTGAGGCACCATTTTTACCGGGAGACCTGGGGGAACGCTGGGTGGTGGTAAATTTGTGTGAGCCCGGTGATGCCACTACTTTCCCACCCCAAAATGTGTGAAAAAAGTGATTTTTTGAGCAAAAATTGAGGTTTGCAGGGATTCTGGGTAAGGAAACGTTGGGGGATCCACGCAAGCCATACCTCCCTGGAAGCCGCCGGGTGTCTAGTTTTCAAAAATGCCTGGGTTTGGTAGGTTTCCCTAGATGGCCGCCGCGCACCGGGCCAAAAACCAAAGTGACCCCCCTTGCAAAACCAGGTGGTTTGGCGATAGGCCATCTTGAGGTGGCCTCACTACCTTTGGGGCCCTTGCCTGCCGCGGGTACTTGGGCCTCCCACACAAGTGAGGCACCATTTTTACCGGGAGACCTGGGGGAACGCTGGGTGGTGGTAAATTTGTGTGAGCCCGGTGATGCCACTACTTTCCCACCCCAAAATGTGTGAAAAAAGTGATTTTTTGGGCAAAAATTGAGGTTTGCAGGGGATTCTGGGTAAGGAAACGTTGGGGGATCCACGCAAGCCATACCTCCCTGGAAGCCGCCGGGTGCCTAGTTTTCAGAAATGTATAGGTTTGCTAGGTTTCCCTAGGTGCCGGCAGGGCTAGGGTACAAAATCTACAGCTAGTCACTTTGCCAAAAAAAGGGTCATTTTTCACTCCAAAACCACGTTGCGTTTTGCGCCGTTTCCTGTCGCGGGCACTAGGCCAACCCGCACAAGTGAGGTACCATTTTTCTCGTAGGACTTTGGGGAACGCGGGGTGGGTGGAAATTTGTGGATCCACGCAGATTCCAGAACTTTCCATCACAGAAATGTGGGGAAAATGTGTTTTTTTTGTCAATTTTTTACGTTTGCAAGGGATTCTGGGTAACAGACCATGGTGGGAGGCAGTCAAGTCACCCCATCCTGGATTCCCCTGGGTGTCTAGTTTTCAGAAATGTATAGGTTTGCTAGGTTTCCCTAGGTGCCGGCAGGGCTAGGGTACAAAATGTACAGCTAGTCACTTTGCCAAAAAAAGGGTCATTTTTCACTCCAAAACCACGTTGCGTTTTGCGCCGTTTCCTGTCGCGGGCACTAGGCCAACCCGCACAAGTGAGGTACCATTTTTGTCGTAGGACTTTGGGGAACGCGGGGTGGGTGGAAATTTGTGGATCCACGCAGATTCCAGAACTTTCCATCACAGAAATGTGGGGAAAATGTGTTTTTTTTGTCAATTTTTTACGTTTGCAAGGGATTCTGGGTAACAGACCATGGTGGGAGGCAGTCAAGTCACCCCATCCTGGATTCCCCTGGGTGTCTAGTTTTCAGAAATGTATAGGTTTGCTAGGTTTCCCTAGGTGCCGGCAGGGCTAGGGTACAAAATGTACAGCTAGTCACTTTGCCAAAAAAAGGGTCATTTTTCACTCCAAAACCACGTTGCGTTTTGCGCCGTTTCCTGTCGCGGGCACTAGGCCGACCCGCACAAGTGAGGTACCATTTTTGTCGTAGGACTTTGGGGAACGCGGGGTGGGTGGAAATTTGTGGATCCACGCAGATTCCAGAACTTTCCATCACAGAAATGTGGGGAAAATGTGTTTTTTTTGTCAATTTGTTACGTTTGCAAGGGATTCTGGGTAACAGACCATGGTGGGAGGCAGTCAAGTCACCCCATCCTGGATTCCCCTGGGTGTCTAGTTTTCAGAAATGTATAGGTTTGCTAGGTTTCCCTAGGTGCCGGCAGGGCTAGGGTACAAAATCTACAGCTAGTCACTTTGCCAAAAAAAGGGTCATTTTTCACTCCAAAACCACGTTGCGTTTTGCGCCGTTTCCTGTCGCGGGCACTAGGCCGACCCGCACAAGTGAGGTACCATTTTTCTCGTAGGACTTTGGGGAACGCGCGGTGGGTGGAAATTTGTGGATCCACGCAGATTCCAGAACTTTCCATCACAGAAATGTGGGGAAAATGTGTTTTTTTTTTCAATTTTTTACGTTTGCAAGGGATTCTGGGTAACAGACCATGGTGGGAGGCAGTCAAGTCACCCCATCCTGGATTCCCCTGGGTGTCTAGTTTTCAGAAATGTATAGGTTTGCTAGGTTTCCCTAGGTGCCGGCAGGGCTAGGGTACAAAATGTACAGCTAGTCACTTTGCCAAAAAAAGGGTCATTTTTCACTCCAAAACCACGTTGCGTTTTGCGCCGTTTCCTGTCGCGGGCACTAGGCCAACCCGCACAAGTGAGGTACCATTTTTGTCGTAGGACTTTGGGGAACGCGGGGTGGGTGGAAATTTGTGGATCCACGCAGATTCCAGAACTTTCCATCACAGAAATGTGGGGAAAATGTGTTTTTTTTGTCAATTTTTTACGTTTGCAAGGGATTCTGGGTAACAGACCATGGTGGGAGGCAGTCAAGTCACCCCATCCTGGATTCCCCTGGGTGTCTAGTTTTCAGAAATGTATAGGTTTGCTAGGTTTCCCTAGGTGCCGGCAGGGCTAGGGTACAAAATGTACAGCTAGTCACTTTGCCAAAAAAAGGGTCATTTTTCACTCCAAAACCACGTTGCGTTTTGCGCCGTTTCCTGTCGCGGGCACTAGGCCGACCCGCACAAGTGAGGTACCATTTTTGTCGTAGGACTTTGGGGAACGCGGGGTGGGTGGAAATTTGTGGATCCACGCAGATTCCAGAACTTTCCATCACAGAAATGTGGGGAAAATGTGTTTTTTTTGTCAATTTGTTACGTTTGCAAGGGATTCTGGGTAACAGACCATGGTGGGAGGCAGTCAAGTCACCCCATCCTGGATTCCCCTGGGTGTCTAGTTTTCAGAAATGTATAGGTTTGCTAGGTTTCCCTAGGTGCCAGCAGGGCTAGGGTACAAAATGTACAGCTAGTCACTTTGCCAAAAAAAGGGTCATTTTTCACTCCAAAACCACGTTGCGTTTTGCGCCGTTTCCTGTCGCGGGCACTAGGCCGACCCGCACAAGTGAGGTACCATTTTTGTCGTAGGACTTTGGGGAACGCGGGGTGGGTGGAAATTTGTGGATCCACGCAGATTCCAGAACTTTCCATCACAGAAATGTGGGGAAAATGTGTTTTTTTTGTCAATTTGTTACGTTTGCAAGGGATTCTGGGTAACAGACCATGGTGGGAGGCAGTCAAGTCACCCCATCCTGGATTCCCCTGGGTGTCTAGTTTTCAGAAATGTATAGGTTTGCTAGGTTTCCCTAGGTGCCGGCAGGGCTAGGGTACAAAATCTACAGCTAGTCACTTTGCCAAAAAAAGGGTCATTTTTCACTCCAAAACCACGTTGCGTTTTGCGCCGTTTCCTGTCGCGGGCACTAGGCCGACCCGCACAAGTGAGGTACCATTTTTCTCGTAGGACTTTGGGGAACGCGCGGTGGGTGGAAATTTGTGGATCCACGCAGATTCCAGAACTTTCCATCACAGAAATGTGGGGAAAATGTGGGTTTTTTTTCAATTTTTTACGTTTGCAAGGGATTCTGGGTAACAGACCATGGTGGGAGGCAGTCAAGTCACCCCATCCTGGATTCCCCTGGGTGTCTAGTTTTCAGAAATGTATAGGTTTGCTAGGTTTCCCTAGGTGCCGGCAGGGCTAGGGTACAAAATCTACAGCTAGTCACTTTGCCAAAAAAAGGGTCATTTTTCACTCCAAAACCACGTTGCGTTTTGCGCCGTTTCCTGTCGCGGGCACTAGGCCGACCCGCACAAGTGAGGTACCATTTTTCTCGTAGGACTTTGGGGAACGCGGGGTGGGTGGAAATTTGTGGATCCACGCAGATTCCAGAACTTTCCATCACAGAAATGTGGGGAAAATGTGTTTTTTTTGTCAATTGTTTACGTTTGCAAGGGATTCTGGGTAACAGACCATGGTGGGAGGCAGTCAAGTCACCCCATCCTGGATTCCCCTGGGTGTCTAGTTTTCAGAAATGTATAGGTTTGCTAGGTTTCCCTAGGTGCCAGCAGGGCTAGGGTACAAAATGTACAGCTAGTCACTTTGCCAAAAAAAGGGTCATTTTTCACTCCAAAACCACGTTGCGTTTTGCGCCGTTTCCTGTCGCGGGCACTAGGCCGACCCGCACAAGTGAGGTACCATTTTTGTCGTAGGACTTTGGGGAACGCGGGGTGGGTGGAAATTTGTGGATCCACGCAGATTCCAGAACTTTCCATCACAGAAATGTGGGGAAAATGTGTTTTTTTTGTCAATTTGTTACGTTTGCAAGGGATTCTGGGTAACAGACCATGGTGGGAGGCAGTCAAGTCACCCCATCCTGGATTCCCCTGGGTGTCTAGTTTTCAGAAATGTATAGGTTTGCTAGGTTTCCCTAGGTGCCGGCAGGGCTAGGGTACAAAATCTACAGCTAGTCACTTTGCCAAAAAAAGGGTCATTTTTCACTCCAAAACCACGTTGCGTTTTGCGCCGTTTCCTGTCGCGGGCACTAGGCCGACCCGCACAAGTGAGGTACCATTTTTCTCGTAGGACTTTGGGGAACGCGCGGTGGGTGGAAATTTGTGGATCCACGCAGATTCCAGAACTTTCCATCACAGAAATGTGGGGAAAATGTGGGGTTTTTTTCAATTTTTTACGTTTGCAAGGGATTCTGGGTAACAGACCATGGTGGGAGGCAGTCAAGTCACCCCATCCTGGATTCCCCTGGGTGTCTAGTTTTCAGAAATGTATAGGTTTGCTAGGTTTCCCTAGGTGCCGGCAGGGCTAGGGTACAAAATCTACAGCTAGTCACTTTGCCAAAAAAAGGGTCATTTTTCACTCCAAAACCACGTTGCGTTTTGCGCCGTTTCCTGTCGCGGGCACTAGGCCGACCCGCACAAGTGAGGTACCATTTTTCTCGTAGGACTTTGGGGAACGCGGGGTGGGTGGAAATTTGTGGATCCACGCAGATTCCAGAACTTTCCATCACAGAAATGTGGGGAAAATGTGTTTTTTTTGTCAATTTTTTACGTTTGCAAGGGATTCTGGGTAACAGACCATGGTGGGAGGCAGTCAAGTCACCCCATCCTGGATTCCCCTGGGTGTCTAGTTTTCAGAAATGTATAGGTTTGCTAGGTTTCCCTAGGTGCCGGCAGGGCTAGGGTACAAAATGTACAGCTAGTCACTTTGCCAAAAAAAGGGTCATTTTTCACTCCAAAACCACGTTGCGTTTTGCGCCGTTTCCTGTCGCGGGCACTAGGCCAACCCGCACAAGTGAGGTACCATTTTTCTCGTAGGACTTTGGGGAACGCGGGGTGGGTGGAAATTTGTGGATCCACGCAGATTCCAGAACTTTCCATCACAGAAATGTGGGGAAAATGTGTTTTTTTTGTCAATTTTTTACGTTTGCAAGGGATTCTGGGTAACAGACCATGGTGGGAGGCAGTCAAGTCACCCCATCCTGGATTTCCCTGGGTGTCTAGTTTTCAGAAATGTATAGGTTTGCTAGGTTTCCCTAGGTGCCGGCAGGGCTAGGGTACAAAATGTACAGCTAGTCACTTTGCCAAAAAAAGGGTCATTTTTCACTCCAAAACCACGTTGCGTTTTGCGCCGTTTCCTGTCGCGGGCACTAGGCCAACCCGCACAAGTGAGGTACCATTTTTCTCGTAGGACTTTGGGGAACGCGGGGTGGGTGGAAATTTGTGGATCCACGCAGATTCCAGAACTTTCCATCACAGAAATGTGGGGAAAATGTGTTTTTTTTGTCAATTTTTTACGTTTGCAAGGGATTCTGGGTAACAGACCATGGTGGGAGGCAGTCAAGTCACCCCATCCTGGATTCCCCTGGGTGTCTAGTTTTCAGAAATGTATAGGTTTGCTAGGTTTCCCTAGGTGCCGGCAGGGCTAGGGTACAAAATGTACAGCTAGTCACTTTGCCAAAAAAAGGGTCATTTTTCACTCCAAAACCACGTTGCGTTTTGCGCCGTTTCCTGTCGCGGGCACTAGGCCAACCCGCACAAGTGAGGTACCATTTTTCTCGTAGGACTTTGGGGAACGCGGGGTGGGTGGAAATTTGTGGATCCACGCAGATTCCAGAACTTTCCATCACAGAAATGTGGGGAAAATGTGTTTTTTTTGTCAATTTTTTACGTTTGCAAGGGATTCTGGGTAACAGACCATGGTGGGAGGCAGTCAAGTCACCCCATCCTGGATTCCCCTGGGTGTCTAGTTTTCAGAAATGTATAGGTTTGCTAGGTTTCCCTAGGTGCCGGCAGGGCTAGGGTACAAAATCTACAGCTAGTCACTTTGCCAAAAAAAGGGTCATTTTTCACTCCAAAACCACGTTGCGTTTTGCGCCGTTTCCTGTCGCGGGCACTAGGCCGACCCGCACAAGTGAGGTACCATTTTTCTCGTAGGACTTTGGGGAACACGGGGTGGGTGGAAATTTGTGGATCCACGCAGATTCCAGAACTTTCCATCACAGAAATGTGGGGAAAATGTGGTTTTTTTTTCAATTTTTTACGTTTGCAAGGGATTCTGGGTAACAGACCATGGTGGGAGGCAGTCAAGTCACCCCATCCTGGATTCCCCTGGGTGTCTAGTTTTCAAAAATGTATAGGTTTGCTAGGTTTCCCTAGGTGCCGGCAGGGCTAGGGTACAAAATCTACAGCTAGTCACTTTGCCAAAAAAAGGGTCATTTTTCACTCCAAAACCACGTTGCGTTTTGCGCCGTTTCCTGTCGCGGGCACTAGGCCGACCCGCACAAGTGAGGTACCATTTTTCTCGTAGGACTTTGGGGAACGCGGGGTGGGTGGAAATTTGTGGATCCACGCAAATTCCAGAACTTTCCATCACAGAAATGTGGGGAAAATGTGGGTTTTTTTTCAATTTTTTACGTTTGCAAGGGATTCTGGGTAACAGACCATGGTGGGAGGCAGTCAAGTCACCCCATCCTGGATTCCCCTGGGTGTCTAGTTTTCAGAAATGTATAGGTTTGCTAGGTTTCCCTAGGTGCCGGCAGGGCTAGGGTACAAAATCTACAGCTAGTCACTTTGCCAAAAAAAGGGTCATTTTTCACTCCAAAACCACGTTGCGTTTTGCGCCGTTTCCTGTCGCGGGCACTAGGCCGACCCGCACAAGTGAGGTACCATTTTTCTCGTAGGACTTTGGGGAACGCGGGGTGGGTGGAAATTTGTGGATCCACGCAGATTCCAGAACTTTCCATCACAGAAATGTGGGGAAAATGTGTTTTTTTTTTCAATTTTTTACGTTTGCAAGGGATTCTGGGTAACAGACCATGGTGGGAGGCAGTCAAGTCACCCCATCCTGGATTCCCCTGGGTGTCTAGTTTTCAAAAATGTATAGGTTTGCTAGGTTTCCCTAGGTGCCGGCAGGGCTAGGGTTCAAAAACTACAGCTAGACTCTTTGCAAAAAAAGTGTAAATTTTCAGTGTGAAAATGTGGTGTGTTCACCTTAGGTTTTGAGCCACTTCCTGTCGTGGGCACTATGCCTACCCACACAAGTGAGGTACCATTTTTCTCGGGAGACTTAGGGTAGTTCAAATTTGTAAAGCAACTGTTATTACCTGTTGATTTTTGATGCATTTCTCCCTTCCAAATGAAAGACATTGTGTAAAAAAAAAGTCATTTTGAAAAATGACCAATAATTGTCATGCAAATATGAGTATTCCCAATTTCGAAAATGTGCAAATATGCACTGTTTCTGAACTCTGTAATTTGTTCCCATTTCAGAAATACATAGGTGACTTTCATACCGATTTTTCCAAGTATACATTTTCCCACAATAATTGCTATATACCCGGACCAAAAAAAAAATACATTACAAAATGCTGCTCATTTTTCTACTCTGGGTTCGTTGGGCTCTTGATGAACCTACAAGTCCTATATGTCCACACAACCAGGAAGGTCTACCGGATGTAACGGTACATTGCTTTCAAAGAGATGTCATAATTCGAAGAAGTTACAGGTAAAAACGTTGACTCAAGAGGCTGCTTTTTTCAACAAATTTTTAATTTCTCCTATATTTGCCTGTAAATTTCTATAAAGAAACCTTGATGGATCTACGCAAATGACCCCTTGCTGAATTCAGAATTTTGTCTACTTTTCAAAAATGTATAGCTTTCCAGGATCCAGTATTGTTTTGTTACCCTTTTCTACCGTTAACTGGAAGGAGGTTGAAAGCACAAAAAATAGCAAAAATAGGGTATGTCCCAGAAAAATGCCAAAACTGTGTAAAAAATGTTGGTTTTCTAACAAAAGTCTGTCATTCCCTAAAAGCTGGAGAAATTGTGATTTCAGCCCCACAAACCCTTTTTTGATACCATTTGCAGAGAAAAACCCAGAAGCTTTCATTTGCAGCCCGTTTTTCACATTTTTCACCAAAAAAAAAAAAAATTGCTGTATTTTGACTAATTTCTGTGACCCCTCTAGGAGAATCCACAAACCCTGGGTACCTTTAGAATCCCCAAGATGTTGGAAGAAAAGGACGCAAATTTGGCGTGGATACCTAATGTGGTCAAAAAGTTACAGGGGCCTAAGCGCGCACTACCTCAAATAGCCCAAAAAGGGCTTAGCACAGGAGGGGAAAAGGCCTAGCAGCGAAGGGGTTAATTGTAGATGGAGGGATATAATTTGTTTATCCCTCGTTTTCAGAAATAAGAAGATTTAGGAAGAAATATTTATCTCAGCGTGGCGCTGACATTAGCATTTCAAACATGCACGAGCAGTAAGAATGTAATTACCTTTAGTTGATTCGGGCGGATATATACTCGATTTATTAACAATTGGGACATATGGACACAGGATTTATTAACATGTGGTTTGACTTTAGAACAACTTCACTTGCGGAGACATATGTGGGCAGTGAAGATATATGTAGGAGATTATCTGGGTGTGTCCGCAATGGAAAGGAATACACCCATCCAGCCCTTATGTTTGTTTTGTTTATTTGAGACAGTAAGCGCATTTGTTAGATTACTATAGAATCCATCTATGAAACTTTGTCCTGAGCAGGACCTGGGACACAGGGGGAGGTAATATGCCACTAGTTTTTTTGAGACACATAAGCGCATGTGGTTGATTACTATAGAATCCATCTATGAAACTTTAACATGAGTAGGATCTGGGACACAGGCGAAGGTAATATGCCATCGAGATCCCATCTCTATAAGTAGATATACTATGATAGAGAACGGTGGATTAAAATAATTAACATACACTGGGATCTATACTTTATGTTACATTAGTTACATTTGTTATTGATTTTGTAGTATGATTTAAGTTATACACCAGGAGGTTGACTCTAAGTGTATATATATTTCCCTAGAATCAGTGGCAAATACCTCTAATTTGCCACTAATTTGCTCTAATTTGTGACTGTCAAATGGTACTCTTTTCTGGAAACAATAAGGACCGTTTGAAAGGTTGGTGTAAAATAGAGAATACATTTAATCTTTTCACAATAGTTAGATGAAGTTCTTTAGATGTTTAGTAGGCTCGGTGTTTAGAACTCACTTTAAATACTTTGATTATAATTTTGCTGTTGTTTTCCAATTTTAGACCTTAACTGTGTCTCTAGTGGGGAACTAATGGTTTTATATTCTATTCTACAAAGATCTTTATTATTAATACTCTTTTCACAAATCTCACTCTTTGGTGATTCTGAATTATTTCTATTCTTGCATGTATATATAAATTACGGACTGCTCCTCCAAGAAATGACTTTATGACCAGTGTAAATATCCTTGTTAGGTGTCCTGATTTTACCCCAGTCCTGATGAGGCCCAAGATATGTCAGGCTGAAACGCGTCAACCTCTTGAATTGGAGAAGCCCCAGATAAACTGAAACAAAATAAAGAATAGAGAGAGTACCATTAATTAAAAGAGGACCTATGTATTTTTCCTCGAGATGTACTTTCCTTTAATTATAAAGGGTGATCTCTAGAAAACAGAATGCTTACAATACATAGGTTCAGCATCTGTATTAATGAATAAGGTAATAAAGGATAAATAAGTGTATAGGATACTTCTCAGGTATATATACATTCATTATTATTTTGTTGTTTATTTTTTGTATATATTTATTATAATTGATGGTAAAAATACTTTTGATATAACATATCCAAGTATATAGAAAATCTTTTTTTGAGAACTGCAATTTGTGTTGGTGACATTCATTTATATTAAATAACTATGAGAATTGGTCGCAGTGGGAGGATTAATTGATATTTTCCTATCCATTTAATTATTATTCCAGTATTGGTTCCAACACATTGTTCTTTGCATTTACAAGTGTGCCAAGCCTAGGGCATCCTTTTACAATGTAGGATTATTTCAAGCTTGGTGCAGGGCATGTACACTGCGCAAGGGTAGGTGGCATATATGCATTCTTTAGGAAGATGCCAATGAGTCAGATAACGTCACAAATGACCGTGACAAAATCACTGCCATTACATATGACCATAACCTTGATATTGTTAAGGACATCACTACAGTGTCATCTATTTGTTTTGATATGAGATGGTATTTACTTATGTATTGTTACTTCCAATTATTTATGTGTAAATCAGGAAAATATTTGCAGTTACAACTTGGGGGGGTGTTCTCCAATGAGAGAGGTGATCAGTGCCATACCCCTAGAGTTCATCAAGCCTAATGGATCTTTTTGGTAAGTAGTCTTTCACATTCTTTATAATATTTATTAGCACGTATTATTCCTATTTCTATCTGTATATACAAGTTTTACGTTTATCACATGGTTATTTTCTATGTCTACTAGCTGTTTGAGGAGGGCAATATTTTATCTTTTAGGCAGGTTTTGAGTCTCTTTAAATCATTATCACTTTTCCTACAACAAAAAACAAAAACCTAATCAAGTGTGTGAAATTTAATCTCTACACTGTTAGACATGGATTAAATGAAGATGAAACATTAAGACTGGCCTGCACAAAATATTCTGCCATTGAACAACACATCAATTTAATCAGAATTTGAAAAGGGACTAACCACCTGAAAAGGAGAAAAACTTTCACTTTGTAAAGAGCCAAATTTTAAAATCTGAGATGTAGCGTTTAAAAACGTTAAAGTTAACCATCTTTTAAGTAATCTGTGATTCCGACATAGTAAACTGCTATAGCCTCTTTGTCCTCCCTTTGGGAGAGTGGAAGGGCAGGGTGGAGCATTGACTGAAAGGACTCAAATAATGTGAAATCTATTCTAGCTACTAAAGAACCCACATCAAGAAGTGGGACTTCAGAAGACTGAGAACACTTATTACACAGGGAATAGTGTATAAGAAATAATTCTTCTAATTTTTACACCTTAGCTAAACCACTTACACAATGCTGGTATACACATCTAGGGAATTAAAATATCCATGTTATATCAAAACCACAGTTCTGAAGAAAGCAAAAACCCTTACATCTTATGTGCCCAATAATGTATCTTTCAGGCGACAGAGAAAGAAATATAATTTTATTTGTTGTACACTTTTGTCCTCGAATTATGTTGTAGCAGCACTTTCTGTTACATAATACCCTGGGAAACATAACAAACCTACAATGGTAAAAGTTCATGAGATAAAAAATTACTTTTTTGAAGTGTAAATAGCAACTTAGCCAATACTATATAGTCTTGACCTGACTTCTGAACTAGTACTATTTGGCCTTACAGTCCCGGGGGGACACAAAAATTCCACTAGATCGACAGGGCAGTTTCCCACAGAACATAACTCTTAAACACCCCCAACCACTGGGTTCTCTTCCCGCACTCTCCCCCACTGTTCCAACCAGCTGGAGCCTCTCATTCACCTTTGGCTGTGTATCATTGAGGAACATGAATATCTGTAAGTATTGCTCGTACTAAACAGGTGCAAGGCCCTCATTCTTGGCTGGAAGTCTTTCAGTTGGGCTAGTAGTCAATCAATGAGCTCAAACGTTTATCAGAAGTCTTGCTTTGTTTGTTGAATGTTGCTTGAGTTTTTCTAGGGCCAAAGGGAATGTGTCCACTGTGCTGCTGTTGTGTTTTTTTCCCCTTCCCAATGATCAGCTATGAGCCTCTTGGATATCTTCAACATGCAATATAGTGGGATCTTCTGTACCCACAACCCTTCAGAGTTGCCCCGACCTTCTGTGGGAAGTAGTATTGATTTGGGGGTCACGATCCACCGACAAGCCTATAACCTTTTTTAATGCAGTTAAGAGTTTCTTTCCAATATGCTTGAATCAGGTCACATTTCCACCATATGTAAATCACTTAATCCACTCCCTCGCACACCTCATTCATCAGCTCATGGTAGTCAATAGATCAATGTCAAACCTTTCAGAGCAAGATATCAACGCTTTACAAATTTGTATTCCAACTCCCTATAATGCAGACTTCGGAATCCTTTAGGTATGCTTCTCCAGCCCTGCTCCCAGCATGCATCAAGTATCTATTTCCCCAGATCTTATTCCCATTGTAGTGTGTAGCTCCATCTATTTTTCTAAAGGAAATTGTATGTTGTTGTAGTCAAGTTCCTCTGTATAACTTGATCAATTTTTAACCACTACCTCTTTCTAAATTTCTCCACTCCAGTGAAAGAGCACCATGCACTAAGAGTTTTCTAATCGCCATCTGCTAATTCCAATGGTACTGGCTGTATATCAGTTCTATCCTGAAAGTGTACTACACAATTCTGATTGTAATAGCTAGTATGGACGTCCACATTCACCCCTAAGGAGACCATAATGCTCATTGTACCTTTATTTCTTACAGTGCAATCAAACACCCCTGGACAAAGTACATATCATTTACTTGTGAAGAACGGCCACATTAATCTGTTTTCAGAGCTGAAATTGGCCAACCATGTTGGGTAGACTCCACTTTTGTACTTTGTTTGTCTTATCACCTTTCCTGTCTAAGTTCCCATGCAATATTTATGACATATGTTCTTAAAATGCTTGTTTATAGAAAAAAATAGAACTTTGCACACTTGATGTAACACGTAAATAGACACAACTTATCAAAGAAGTTGCCAGTATTTTTTTACATGTACAGTTTATCACATAGCAGTAGCACAGTCCCTGCCCTGTGCAACCATGCTAAACATGCATATACACATGAATACATATCACATGTATCCTATAATGCCACATATAAAGTACTCCATTGTGATTCACCCTACATTGCCAACCCACAGGAACCTACACTGCTGGTAGCCTTTCACCTGCAACTCCTCCATCACACTCTTTTTATGCGCTTATTTTTTCAGTTGCTGCTAGAGGCTATTCAAGTTACCAACAATATGATATCTTTATTTTAGTTGACACCATGGCCATCAAGTTGACCACAGAGTACAGCCAATCTTAGACTGTACCAAGGACATTGGGAGGTTTGAGCTCAAATCCAAATTAAATCTTTGAAATATGCCATGATTTTGTGGCAAGCCAGCTGCACATGATCATCCTCATTTACTGTAGCAGGTAATTTGTTTTACCATTTCTTTAAAGTAAATCAGGGGTACAACCAAAGCTTTTCATTTTTTATTTGCACTTTTGTACCATTAGAGAAGTAATGGCAGATGTGTTGCAGTGATGATGTAATATTTCAGGAACCATGAGACCTATGTACTTTATTATGGTGTCAAAACATACCCTTCCGACATTTTCCAAAATGGCGGCTCTATAATGATGTGTTTTAGCCATCATATTGGTAATTTATTTTAATATTGTTTTTGTTTCAGGTTTCCCGTTGATTCAAAGTTGTAAACATAAGCAAAACAGGTGGTAGCAGAGGATCTTTACCTCCTGAGAGAATGTTACTAACTAAAAAACCTGAGGACTCCTTCAACAACACAATTGTCATATGCCAAACTAATCCAAAAGAAAACCTAACATCAACTGCGTCTGTACAGAAGAGAGTTTGAGATATTGCAGAAATACGGCAAGACGAAGTTCACAAAAGAATGAAACTGATGGCTGAAGAAGATCAAATATTTTATCAGTGTAACAACTAGTGCTATAAGTCGTATACAATGGAATAAAGCCGGGAAACAATGAGTACAAAAATAGCAGAAACCAGTGAATCACAACAAAAATCCAAGTCTTCTGAGAAAGCGACAACAACCAAACCCAATGCCCATATACTTAGAAGATCGATGACTACCCCTCGTCCACCTCCAACAACTGATCAGAAAGCAGAGGATCTTCAATGTGTTATCTGTGGTTTTTAGCCAGAACAAGGGCCAAAGGGATTGACAAAAGAACAAAGTACAGAGTATGTGAGTCTAAATGGGCAAACGTGTTTTTATCTGCAGGTAGTTTCTTCCAAGATGAAGTTTTCAGCCAAGTAGCTGATCTAAACAATGAGGTTAATGTATTTTCAGTTGATTTGTATGCCAACCCGAACTGCATGCATGCATATTTTTGAAAATGTGAATGTACAATGAGCTCCCGGCAGCAATGCAATCGCCAGCGCGTTTAGTTTGCACTCTTTGAAAAAGCAAATTAAGTTTTCAAGCCACTCTTGAGTGCTCGCTACGGGTTCACACTCAGTGAGATCAGAGAAATAATGGTCAACATTGATGAAACTGTATTGATGCATAATAATGAAATTAAGATTTTTCTGGTGAGAATGTACAACAACAGAATTAGTTTTTGTCAGTCTAACAAAAGGAATGAGCCACTTATGGTGTTCTCAGCTGATTTGACTCCTGAAGTTCTTGCTGCCAAAATAAGATCACAGGATTCAGTTAAATCAGCAGGAATCATTTTAAGAAACGTTGTGAAATATTTCGATTTTTGACTTAATGATTAATTTTGTGATGGCCGAGAGCTCCGGAAATCATGGGAATTGACAAGAATGCCTGATGTTGTCTTAACATTTTTTCACATTATTGTCTAATATCAGCACAGCAAAACTGTTACAAACTAAAGTTCTTGAGTTTGGAACAGAAGCTGACAACATTGATGATGGTTTTGAAGATATAAGCAAAGAAGTGGAAGACAATCCCATGAACCAACAGGCTTTTGGTGTTCAAATGTACTTCTTTTCCATATCATGTTTTATGAATTACAACACGGCAAAAAGAAAACTCCGCTACACATGATGACTGTTCACGCAATCTATGACAAGTACAACAGTAACGAGCTAATGACTTCAGAGAATAGAATTGGTACATCAACAATTATAATGACATAGTATCGGAGCAGGAACTTGTTAGCAGCTCATGCTGTAAAATCTTGTGAATCGGACGGCACACCACTTCCATGTCACTATAACATGAAATGATATATAATTGCTGTTCTTGATAATTTTGATTTTGAAGACAGCTCTTCTTTGTCTGGAACATCCAGCACACATGATACTGCCATGGTGCTTTTCAAGCCTTTACCAATGAAGTAGCTGCTGGAAAACAAGCTGTGTCAGCTGTAAACATAAACAAACAAAGCTGCAAACTTATAACCCAACTGCCTTGCCAACGTGTGCAAAATCACTACAAACCATCAACACGTTCCAGTCTACTAGAAAGTTTCAAAGTGGCTGAGGACGTGTATCTTCTCCTACTTGATGCTGCGGTTCGCAAAGCTGATTTAACTGCATATTGCTTATTCGGTGCGCACTGAAGGATGTAGAAAATCCAGTGAATTCATGCTCTGATCTCCCAGAATACCATCCCACTGAAGAAAGTTGTATTTTTACCAGTAATACCATCTCCAGTCACAAACTAAGGGTTTTTTCCACATGAGAAAAGTTGTGTTGCAGTGTGCAGAAAATTATCTCAGTGGATGTTGCATAGACGATGCACTTATTGTGGCTGAAATATTTGGAAGTGAAACTGTCTTGTCAGTATAGAGCGGAACTCATTATGTTTGTTAGTTACAAGATATCTTATTTCAAAAGTGAACAAGGCACAGGGTGCACTTCATGCAAATGCAAAGCCAGGCAATGTTCAATACACTCGGTTCAAAATCAGAAAACCATGTTCATAGAGTTTGTCAAAGAATGTGAAGAAAAATCTGAACTTTGCAAGTACTGGGGAAATGTTTTACTCATGATAGCTCTAGTGAAAGATTTGGTAGATGCTGATCTGGAAGGTGATTGGGAGCTGCAAGTGAAGACTGTGGAGTCACTGATTGTGTTTCGCAAATTCAATTGCACAAACTACCTGAGATATGGGTCTGGGTATTTGGAAAGAGTCGAGAAGCTAAAGATGGAAAAACCATACCTCTACAGAAAATTCATCCAACGACATTTTGTGGTGAAAGACTGAGAAAGAAGGTTCAATGTTGTGGCTCCAGTTATGAAACTGGAACAGATGATCCAGAGAACACAGAAAAACTCCAAGGGAATTGTTGGTCAGACACGTAAAAGTGAATATGTTACTCAATGGCAGCTAGCTTACCATTAAGTCCTTTTTATTTGCAATGTTTTTAGAGAGATGACAAATTCAAAATTAATGGACCATCAGGAAACTGTTCCTCTCCACGAACTTGTGGGAAATTGAGGGGAACGTTTTAATAAACATGTTGACAGCCTTCTTCATTTCATGCAACAGCAAGGAAACCCCTTTGAAATGACTGAGCCTGTGCAACTGTACAACTTTGTGACCAAACAATATGTGGATAGTGATATAAAGACACGTCTACTAGATGTCCTGGAACATGGATCAAAACCATATTACGCAGAATCGAAGCAGGAGAGATTTGTATTGAAAGAGAAAAAGCTGTTTGACATAATCACTAAAGCTAAAGTTCCACTCTTTTATAGCCGTAAAAAGACTTTCGTCCAACCAGCCACTACAAAAGAGGTTACAAAAAACCCACTTTTGCAAGCACATAGACAGATGGATGTAGCAAAATAACGGGGTGAATTTATAAAGGACATTCTGTCACATGATCTTCTTCCCACACACGCATTATTTAATGGGGATTCTGCAACCAAACCAGTGAAGCACAAACTCATACAAGAGCTCGAAAAAAAACTTTCACCTGAAGAATTTCAATTTGAAAAGGTGTCCTCAACGAAAACTGCTGTTATAGTGGACTAAATGTTACAACTGCGAATGGTCAAGATTTCATCCATGCAAAACTTCGGAGAGGTTGTTCGGATTGTTCTACAGATATCAAAGTCAGTGTGCACCTTGCAAGAACTGCACATTGTCTTTTACAGTTATCTTGGACTATCTGTCAAAGAATGAGAGAGAATCAGACTAATGTCTACAAGTGGAACAATTGACCTTGCCTGCATCAAAAATTCCACGCCTAAACCTGTGCAACTTGATTCTAGTCATCAACATTGAACAATATGAACTTGGAGGTGTAAACTCGCCAAAACATTGCTGATGCTTCAGTGAACACTGAATTTCCAAATATTGCAAGTGGAATGATTGTCAATGAGGAGTTGGTGCCTGCAAAGATATATTCAAAAGGTACGGGCCATATTGTTCATGAACTTAACATAACAACAAATTGTAGGATGCTGGCCTTCGGGTTGTGCCACATGTTGAGTAGGCTGTTCAAAATGGTCCACTCAAGCCATTGTGCTATCAAATTACACAGATGTTATTATTGTGCTACTTAGGTTTGTTGCAATGTTCATAATCAAGGATTGTCGGAATTAATGATATGTTATGGAACAGGTGAGAAAAGACACTTAATCCCACTTCATATTCTGTACAAGAAACTTGACCCTCAAATGCCAAGGGTGCTTATCAATGCACATATTCTTACGGGTGATGATGCTATGAGCAAAATTGGAACAAAGCTTGGAGCTTTAACTGCTGAACCTGTGAAGTTTTGAAAAGGATTAGCTGAGACAGAAAAAGAACGTGAATTTATAGACGGAGAAAAAAACTTGTGCATGTGTGGGAAATGAGTTCTGACTGTCACACATTTGGTGATCTTTGGTATAGTGAGTTCAAGAGATCAGTCCCACTAAGTGACCTTTAACCACCAAAGTAATATTATGTGCGTGGAACATTAAAAGAGCATTCTACCTGATCAGAAGATTTGTAAATGTTTTGGATCATGCATATGTAGGGAAGGATCAGTGTAAATTTGGTTGGTAAGATATTGATGGGGTGCTAAAACATAAAACAATTCTAAAGTCTCTACCCACAGAATTTACACACACATGTACTTGCAAAACCTGTGCTACTAAAAGATCTCCCTGTCGATATGCTTGTCTCAAAAGTTCAACATCCTGCAAATGTACCCCGAGCAATTGCCAAAACAAATAAATAAAGTGAATTATTAAAATATGTCTAAAACAGGAGTGATAAACATTATTTTCTTTTCATATTCAGATCATATCCATTGTTTGGTGTATACATAAAAGAGTTAAAAACCATTATTATTTGTTTCATATCTATATATGTCTCTTCTTCCTCTATTATAGCCGCCATTTTGACACCTAAATGAAGTATATAGGCCTCATGGTTTACGATATATTACATCATCACTGCAACACATCCGCCATTTTTTAAAAATGTCAGCCAAAACAATTGGGCCCAGATCAGCAATGTCTACCCAAGCTAAATTACTTCTCTAATGATCCAAAAACATATATCAAAAATGAAGATCTCTGGGCAACAATTTTTTTACGGAGGTGTATCAGGGGGCCCGGATTATGCAGTTATCCTTACATCTGTGGTATATTCTTGCACAAAAGTTAAATGTTTAGGTTTTATCTGAACAGCTTGAAGGTTGATATTCTCATATGTGGGTTCCAGATCCCTAACAGCCTGTTGCATTTTTCAACCATTTCAATGTTTGTCAGCAGATTAAATGTGCAATTGCTAAAAGTACAAAAGGAAGCCAATTTGTGGAGGTATTTTGGGCCTTGGTCCCAGTAGGCTTTGTGAAATGTCCAGAGGAGCTTGAACTTCATCCTATTACCCACACTCTGGCAGCCTAGTTTTGTCATCTTTGCAGCCAATTGATGAACTTCGTGTTGTGTAGATAAGTTTACTGCAATCAAGGACACCATTGTTTATTCAGCAGTAGAGGACCAAATTATGCATGGATCAATAAATTATGTTGCATAAATAGTAACTTGTGCAGTGTGATGCAGCATATTCAGTGTAAATATTATTGTGCTATTTGGTCTTCTAACAAACATTAATACTGCCTGAGCAAAGGTTTCACCTCACCAGTCGTACAGTAGATTTCTGCAACTCGCACAATGAACAAAGCACTTGACAAATGCAATTGCAGCAGAATCTAGATCTTAAATGTGAGGAGTTAACCTTTGAAAAGAAATGGAGCTGTTTTTGCTACTTTTTGTTTAGATTAGCTGGAAGCATGTTTTCTTTTTCTTTACATCTAATCATTTTGTAGCGGAAGGTGAAATATGTGGCAAATGTGTTAAATATATAATTATGCAGAGAATGCCTCTGAATCACGAAATTCCAGGTGGCCTGACTGTACAGTAGTTGTTTTAGTAATAGGTAGAAGGGATACTTTGTTGTTGGTTACTGCTCCCTCCTGTTGGGGAGTAGAGGTTTCATCAGTAATTAAAGCTGCCAGCCTAACTTCCTGTGTGGTAGTGAGAGGAGGCAGGTAACTACCCAGCAGCCCACGATGCCCACTGTTGAGAATCAGCCATATAGTGTGGTTTGATCAGATCAATGGAGATGAATCTCTTGTTTTTACAGCTGGCAAGAGGCAGAAGTACAGTTCGGGTAACTCTGACAGCCATGACAGGTAGAGGTGCTCTGTAGGATCACCCACATTTTTTCTTGTCCACAATTTTCTCCCTGACCGGATCCCAAATCTTTGGGATCCAACCAGGAGCTGACTGCACTTCCTTTACTTCACTAGTGGCAGTATGTTTTACTTGGATTTTACTTTGTTGTCCTGGAAACTGTTCAGTTCCTGTAAATTAGCCAGACTTTCATGTAGATCAAATGGTGTTTCAGCTCCCTCTGTGCTGGGGGGACTGTCGAGGACTGTGACCCACATTTATACCCCAAACAGGATCTCATAGGGAGTCTAACCACCCACGAATTTTCTAGGCAGATTGTTAAGTATCCTCTGGACCCCATATAGATGATGGCCCCAACTGTGACCGAAGCCTAGTACCTTAGCTGTCGAAGACTTCTTTACGTCCTGGTTTTTTTTCTCCACAACTTAATTTGCCTCGGGATGGTATGGAAAGGCATACCGTAGGGTCACACGCACACTTCCCACAGCATTTTTGTAAGCCCTGGAGGCAAACACCAGACCTTAGTTAGAATGTAGTGTGCCAACTGCATATGTGCGGTTAAAGACTTGCAGATCCTTTATAACAGTTCAGGCTTAAACCAACCTCCGTGGCCATACCCACAGGAATTGACAGCAGGAATCCACTACAACCAAGATATACTTCTTGTCTGATGACAAAGGGCCTCAATGGTCTTGATAGACACAAGCCAGAGGTTTGTTAGAAATCAGTAGAGATGTCTGTGGTGGATGTGCCACGATGGAAACCTTCATCTGCTGGCAGATGTCGCATTTTAGGACAAAGTTCTTGGTCTGTTTATGGAGATCTGGCCACCAATAGTGTTGCTGCAATAATGAATTTGTAGCTGCCACCTCTACTTGTACGGATGCAAGACCATCATGAGCAGCTAGAATTAAACCTAACTAACTGAATTTGGTATTACTGTATCCTCCACTCCAGGAATAGTATGTTTTGCACACCTAGTTTGTAGGAGTACTTAAGAGGAAAGCCTTTTGGTAGGTGGGTGTCATTGCATGCAGAACTGACAGCCGTCATGATGTACTTGTCTTTTCTCGTACTTGAACGAGTAATTAGAGTGTCTGTAGCAGTTTGCACTGTTGCTTTTGCTGCTTCATCAGCCATGGAACTCCCACCTGTTCCCAAACCATCTTGTGTTGATTGTGCAATCTTTGGCATCTCTGAATCCATTCTGGCTCCAGTAGTGTAGAAATTCATTATAAGACTGGACACAATAAAACAAATCACATACTATGAGTATGGGGAATCCAGAATACGTATTCTCCAGTGCTAGTATTAGAGCCCTAAGTTCAGGCAATTGCGCAGTGTAGTCACTAAGTGACTGCATGCAGGTTTTCTCTGAATGGAATTCTCCCTCCGGCATGTGCCCGGTAGCGCACGCTGCTGGATATTGGTGCTTTGTCCCTACAGAAGGCTGTGCAGAACCCTCAGTATATATGATGTAATCATGCTGATCTGGATGCATACTTTTATTAGGCAGAAGATATTCATGTTTGTCTTGCAAAATGGCTTGTGTTTGTAGTGTAGAGTCAAATCTGTAGTCTACATCTGTTGCGGTGAGTGAGGCAGCCCATTGTATTCAACAAAGATGTAATGATTTTGCATTTGGAATTCTTGCTCTTGTGATGGCCTCTAAGGTTGGCACCTAGGTCACGACAATAATTTGTTTTCCCTGAGGCAGTGCTTTCTCCCTCACCACAGCAGTCTTTACTGCTGTCAGTATTTTTTCTGTCAATGCAAAACGCATTTCAGCATTGGTGTGAAAATGCTATTTATATGCGATTAGTACAGTGTCACCATCAAGTAGGTGTACCTTTATGCCCCCACAATTACAAGGATCACCAGGTTTGTTTTGTTTACACATGTGTGTAAGTGTTTGGAAGATAGCATGTTGGCTTGTACTGAACATCATTTTTGTGTGTGTTCAGTGGTCCAGTGTGTGCTTGAGAAATCTGGATAAATATGGTTGTAGACTGGTTTAACCTGTTCTATGCAATCTGGAATGATATTCTGCCACAATATAGGAATCCCAATATGGACTGTAACCTCTTCAACGTAGTCGAAGATTATAATAACACACACTTCCCAAAGAAATGTGTTGCACGGCTTTTGCCTTCACTTGACTGCTGGTATCCCAGAAACAGGGCACTGAGGTGGGCAACTTTTGATTTTTTAAAGTTAAATTTGCAGCCCATGTGAGCAAATACCAGAACTATGCAATCTACTCTTTTCAAATGTATTGAAAGGTCATCATCGGTCAAATATATGTCATCGACATAGGACAATGCCTGGTCATCAAAATTTTGTAAAAGTTCTGTTACTTGAGCTGAGAACAGCCCGAGCCTATCTCATATCCCTGAGATACTCTACAGAACTGCCTCTGAAAACTCAGTGAGCTGAATGCAGTCAAATACCTGCTTACAGCCTCTATATTTTGGCAGAAAACTTCATTTGAGATATCTAGTGTGGTTTTGTTTTTTCACTATGTTGTTCATTAGTGCCGCGCTGTCCGCGTTTTGTACTGCAAATGTGCGAGTAGCTGTGTTTAAATGTCTGTAATCTAATACTAGGTGATATGAATGATCTGGTTTCATCACGGGAAACAAGGGACTATTCATTGAAAAGGTTCAACTTACTGTTACACCCTGGTTTCAGGTTCTTGGACAATTTCCCTAACTTGTTTTTAGCCTCAGTTTTAATGGGGTATTGTCTTTGAGCTTGTGGGGTCGACCTCAGTGGTATTTCATGATAAGAGAAACAGTCATCCCACCCACATGGTTGCAGTATGAAGCAGGAGCTGCTGCTGATGCACACTCCTTGCCATATGAATGTTTAACTGATTCTGGGACGAGGTCAGAAAAAGCAGGTAAAATTACAGTTTCTCCATTCGGGCAATCCATCATGAATTCATGTGGCCAATCCTTTTTGGCCAAAAGAATATCGTAGCCGAATGACAAATCCTTTAAGAACCTAATAAATAACAATTACTCTTTCAATGGACTATTAATTTATCGTCCTCCTGGCCCCAGGGCAGATTTTCTAAATACTTTGGGTCAGTCCGTGGATGTGATATCTCAGTCATCTGATTTCACACTTCTGGGTGACTTCAATTTACACCATGAGGACCCTCTAGATAGGAATGTGGTACATTTTCTCGATGTCATGAATAGTCTAGGACTTACACAACAGGTAAATGGTAGCACCCACTCTGCAGGGCACCTGATGGATGGAGTATTCTCCAATAATAATTTCCTACAATGTCTCCCGTCCCTCCTGCTGACTTGGTCTGATAACAAAGCTGTCATGTTCTCTCTTTAAATTTGGCTCGGAGAATCTGAGAAATAAATATCCCAAAAGGTGCTGACCTTGGAACAAAATTTCAACGGAAACCCTAGAAAGCTCCCTGACCCAGAATCCCCTTGAGATTAACAATGACCCTAATACAGCGGCAGTCGCATTCAAGCAGTGGCTACCCAGTTCAATTGATTATGTTCTACCAGAGAAGACTACTACCAACCATAGACCAAGATGATCTCAACCATGGTTTACTGAACATCTTAAACTTCAAAAACAAAAGTGCCGCAGTCCCGAAAGGAGATTGAGATCTCGCTATGATATCAGTGACAGAATAGCCTATAAACAATCTCTGCTAGATTACAAAGAATTAATCCATGATGAAAAAACTCACTATTTCACCACAGCTATAGCAACAGCAAAGAATTCATCTAAGGAACTCTTTGTCACAGTAAAAAAGATAGCCAAACCCCCTAAAATAGCAAATACTCTGGTGAGCCAAACTTTTTGTAACTCATTGGCCACCTCCTCTCAGGACAAAGTTAAGTCAGTCTATAGTGTTTTTTCTATGTCCCTGCCCCAAGGCGCTACCCCCTCCCAATGTACATCAGCCAATTTTGACACGCCCAAGAAGGCCTTTTCAGTCACTATAGAATCTCTCAAACCTCCAGAATTACTTCACTTTCCATCATTGACCCCTGAGCAGGTCACCAAGCTACTTCTCTCTACCAAATCTGGCGCCCCATTAGAGGGCTGCCTCCCCAAGATCTTTCATCTTTTAACAGATATATTTGCTACTTATTTGTCTCCCATCTTCAACCAAATGTTCACCTAAGGCATCTTTCCTACCAACTGGAAATTAGCATTGGTCCTCCCTCTTCTAAAAAAAGCTAACTTTGACGGGGCGGATCCCAATAACTATCGCCCGATCTCAAGACTCCCCCTGCCTGCTAAAATGGTTGAGAAGGCCATGAATATGGTAATATCTGACTACATTGACAAACATGCATTCCTGGCTGCCACTCAGTTTGGCTTCAGGAAGCACCATAGCACGGAATTGGCACTGATCTTGGCATCTGAACAGATCAGGCAGACAGTCGATGTGGGGAAAAATGCAGCACTTGTGCTGCTTGACCTCTCCGCCGCATACGATACTGTTAATCACAAAAAACTACTGGAATGCCTTGACAGGATAGGCATAAAAGGAAAAGCTCTGTACTTACCCAGATAATTTCTGTCTCGTCGAGAACAGTTTGTAGCTCTTTCTGAATTCAAATCACCCAATTTTACACTGCCTTGTGAGGTACTCCAGAGTTCATCATTGAGCCCCACCCTTTTTAACATCTACGTTGCCCCCCTGGCACAATTGATTCGATCTCTGGGTTTCTACGCTGATGATACCCAAATTGTGGTGTCCGTGAGAAGTACTCCTTCATATACAGCGTCACAGTTCTATACCTGTCTCTGCCAAGTTGGTGATTGGATGGCCACCAACTGTCTAAAGTTACATTCCAAAAAAACTGAGGTTCTACTCTTTGGCAGCAACACTAAATTTTGGTCCCCAGCTTTCTGGCCATCGGAACTGGGTTCTTTGCCCATCCCAACAAATAAAGTGAAAAACCTGGGGGTCACTTTTGATTTCAAGTTCACATTTGAAGGCCATGTGAACAATGTCACCTCTGTATCCTTATACACATTCAAATTACTTAGGCAAATCGTTCCGTTCATACCTGTCAATCTACGCAAGCTTCCCTGGTCCTGTCCAGAGCCGACTACTGCAATGGTTTTTTCGTGAACCTCAGGACAAAATGCCTAACTAAACTACAGATTGTACAAAATGCTTCAGCGCACATTTTGCTGGACATACCTAAGCACAAGTCTGCCACTGCTGCACTAAGAGAGTTACACTGGTAACCAGTGAAACGACGCATTGAGTTCAAAGCTCTCTGCATTGCATTTAAGACCAGCCTTTTTCAAGCAGAATTACCAACGATATGTTCCTACTCGACATCTACGCTCTGCCCAGTCTCACAATATGGTGATTCCCAGGTTCAAGAAAAGCTCCTGTGGTGGCAGAAGATTTTTGGTTGGTACTACTACACTCTGGAACTCTCTTCCCCTAATGTTAAAAGGTGAAAAGCAATTGTTGGCTTTCAGGAAAGTGTTAAAAACGTGGCTGTTTAATCTCTGATTCCTAACCAGACTTTACTACATAGTTACTCGATGAGCTAGCGCCTTGACACCTTCGAATAATTGTTTTGCGCTCTATAAATTTCTTTTTAATTTAATTTCATTTCAAAAAGGGAATATTAAAATTCCTAGGTACATTCCTCGTACATTCCTCTCCAGCTAGAGTTGTATTTCGTACAAACAATGTGGGACACTTACTCTAGTATCGGGTGTTCCCAACTGAATATATTCACTCAGTGCTACTCCCATCAGACAATTCATCAGGTTCCGGTGAACTATGGTGACATCTGCTGTGCTGTCTAGCATGGTCACTGCCCATTCCCTGCTCAGAAATAGTGTCCTCAATATTTGCGGCATGCTTGACCTTAATTCCAGCTACCATCTTCTTTTTGAACTGATGTTTTGATGTTTGTCTTCCTGTTTATTGATGTAGTTAGATGAGTGCTGTGAGTCCTCATTCGGTTTCACATACTCCTCATTCTGCCCACTGATTGTCCACCTCGCTCCAAACTTTTATTTTGCAGATGACTCCTGAAACGAACGAGACAAATGTGTCTCAGTATCCTGATACCTATCTGGCAGTCTTATATTATCATGGTTAGGCAGGTTCTAGCATCTCTCATTGGCTTCCTGTGGGGGAGACCCACCCCGTGATTTAGTTTCGTCTGTGTTTTTCTTATCATCCCACTTCTTCTTTATATAAGACTCAGGTGCTTGCTTAAAGTTATCCTATTCAGAATTAATCTTTGGCTGTGGTTTACCAGGTCTGATTACCAAATGATCTCCACCTAGGGTAGCATAGGTTTCCTCTATAATTTTAGGTAATTCACGCTTCTGTAGTCCCAGTGCCAAATCCCTTAGATGCTGGAATACAGCCAACAGTGCTGCTTCCTCTATAATGTCACTTAACATTAAAACCTTGCCAACCTCGGACTGAAGCAGCTGGTCAACACGCCCACTCACAGAGCTGGACACACCCTCGACCCCATCTTCACGGAAGGGACAAACATCTCCTTCAGCCACACCACCCAGCCCCTCTGGACGGACCACTACTGCGTCCACTTCACCTTCAATACCTCCATCTCCACCGCACCCAAGCCCCCCCGTGCCCAACCACGCCCTCTGAAGGTCGCCTGGTTCACCACAGAACTACAAGAAGCCAGACGCTCCTGCAGACGCCTAGAGAAAACCTGGCGAAACCAGAAAACTACGGAAGCACGGAACAACCACAGGGACGCCCTGAAGGAATACCACCAGCGCATAAGAGACACCAAACGGACCTTCATAAGAGACAAAGTCCAGACCAGCGCGACCAACGCCAAGGAACTGGTATAGGTCATACAGCAGTTCGCAAAACCGTCCTGCAAAGCCACGGACGTCACACCGTCCCAGGAACTCTGCGACAAACTCAGCTCCTACTTCCATCTGAAGATCAAGGCCCTCTACGACAACTTCAGCGAACAGACGCCAGACACCACCCCCCCCATATGCCACCAATAAGCCTACCATCATGACCTGGGACCAAGCCACCGCAGAACACATCCACGCTACCATGAAGAAAACCCACTCAGGAGCACCAACGGACCCCTGTCCACCGCACATATTCCACAGGGCAGCCGCCGCCATCGAACTACAACGAACCATCAAAGCCTCCTTCAGGTCCGGCATCTTCCCAGACATCTGGAAGTGGGCGGAGGTTAAACCCCTCCTCAAGAAGCCCATGGCCGACCCTACAGTCCTGAAAAACTACCGGCCCATCTCTCTCCTCCCCTTCGCAGCCAAAGTCACCGAGAGACTCGCTAACGCCCAGCTGACCGCTTTCATAGAAGAGAACGCCATTGTGGATGCCTCCCAGTCCGGATTCCGCAGCAACCAAGCAACCACAGCACCAAGACCACCCTCCTCGCCGCCACCGATGACATCCGCATGCTACTCCACCTGGGACACACTGCGGCCCTCATCCTTCTTGACCTCTCCGCAGCCTTCAACACCGTCTCACATCGCATGCTTGCAGCCAGACTCCACGACGCGGGAATACAGGGAGCCGCCCTGGACTGGATCCAATCCTTTCTCTCCCGCCGAACCAAGAGGATCAGACTCCCTTCCTTCCTCTCCGATCCCACCGATATCAACTGCGGAGTACCCCAAGGTTCCTCACTCAACCCCAATCTCGTTAACATCTACATGGCCCCCCTCGCCACCATCGTCAGACAGCATGGGCTCAGCATTGTATCCTACGCTGACGACACCCAGCTCATCCTCTCACTCACGAAAAATCCCGAAGACACCAGAATCAGTTTCCAGGAAGGAATGAAGAACGTGGCAGCCTGGATGAAAGACAGCTGCTTGAAGCTCAACTCATCCTCGGACCCGGCACCTCCGCCTGGGACAGCACCTGGTGGCCCACCGCCCTCGGGAATCCACCCACACCTACAAACCAAGCACGAAACCTCGGTGTCATCCTCAACTCCTCCCTCTTCATGAACTGCCAGATCAACACCGTCGCCTCCACCAGTTTCAACTGCCTGTGCATCCTCCGTAAGACCTTCAAATGGTTCCCCCGACAGCAGAAAGATCATCACCCACGCACTCATAACCAGCAGACTGGACTAAGGCAACGCCCTATACGCCGGAATCAACAGAACCCTTCTACACAAACTCCAAACCATGCAGAACGCCGCAGCCAGACTCGTCCTCAGGACACCGTGCCATGAACACATGACCCAACACCTACGAGACCTCCACTGGCTTCCCCTCGAGAAGAGGATCACCTTCAAACTCCTCACCCACGCCTACAAATCCCTCAACAATTCCGGACCCAAAAACCTCAACAAGAGATTATCCTTCCACGTACCCAAGAGGAACCTCCGCTCCACCGACCTCGCCCAGGCAGAGGTCCCCCACATCCGCAGAAACAGAGCAGGCAGGAGAACCTTCTCCTACATCGCGGCCAAGACCTGGAACGAGCTCCCGGTGAACATCAGATGCTCCTCGACCCTGCACACATTCAGGAAGAAACGCAGGACTTGGCTCTTCGACTGATCCAGAGCTGCTCCCCCCTCCCTCCCCCAGTGCCTTGAGACCCTCACGAGTGAGTTGCGAGCTCTATAAACCCCTGATTGATTGATTGATTGATTGATTAACATAATGGTGGCTACTATGGCAAAATTGCCCATCAGTTATATCCCAAAATGCAGGGTAGGTGCTGCCCGTTATCATTTGGGGTTTGTTTAAACACATCTGGCAAAATAGCTAATGAAGGGGTACCATATGTTCTGCTATATACTGAAGGAAAAATTGTACCCCAAGTGGTGCAGTGTTCCACAGGGGGAGCTTTCCCCATAGGCAAGCAAAGTTCCTCTCCTCTGATGGGAACTTTACCCATGACTGCATTTAGTGTTTGTGGGCTGATGCCCGGTGTAGCCAATTGTGGTTGTGGAGCTTGAGCAGACCGCACAGGGTTTAGTGTTAATGTTTGCATAACGAACTGTGCCAAACATCTGTATATTGTCACCAAATATTTGTACAGTCTAGGAGCCTGTACTGCTGATAAATTATCAACATCAGGATGTGGTGTGCATCCGACTAAGACTGGTCATGTTGCTCCCTCATTCTAAGGGGGCCCAGTCTAACATTTTTTGTTGTGTGTGGCAGGGCGTCATCAAATCAATTTGTAGGTTATTGGTATGTTAAAGGTATTTCTATTTCTTCATATGGTGTGTAGTTGTTTGAAACTTCATCTTGTGTGTAGTTGTGAAATAGCCTTGTCATGTTGTCTGCTGCTAGGAATATAACCCATGAAAAGAATACTTCTGCCCTATATGCTTCGTGAGCCTCAGTCACAAAGGTCACATCTCACCCATAATTGTGAGACCATGTTGTAATAGTTTCTGAGTAACTGCATGTCTGCAAATCTCAGCAATGTTAAGTGTCTCTGTTTCTGACATTGTAAATAATGGAATTCAGAGAGGGTAACACAATGGGAAAATCCTTTGAAAAGTTCAAGCTACAGCCAGTTCATATGGACTACCTACTGAGCTGAGGAGGATAGTCCACCATGGACGTCTCCGGTTAAGAGGTGGGTAAGGGTCTCTGGGTATGCACGAGAGAACTACTCAGGTGATCCATTTAACAAGAACCCAATCTACCAACGTTGGCGGCGCCATGTCGTACGGTTTCCACTTTCTCAGTAGTAATTGTTCAAATTTTGGACCACACAAATGTTGGAATGGTACAAGACTGATTCCATGCACCCACTCAGGATATGTAGGATTATAGGCCTGCTAGCTGTCAGTGCCACCATATGAACCCCTGACCAGCACTCATCCTCCAAACTGACTTAGGGTATGGAAATTCATTTATCATTCTTTTGGTCCCGATGAATCGCCATGGATCCCTCCTGGAGTACTAAGGCGTGAAACATGTCAACATACACTATTTGCACCCATCACTGAATTGTTTCTCCTCATTATAAGGTGCTAACAATTAACACATTGCTTTTATCCCTAACAAGGGGACCCCAGAATAAATTACTTTGTTGGTAATCCTTAGGTATTTTTACCTCACCACTTCACCTACCCCACACATCTGCACTCACCATCACGGCTATTTGATTAAAAGATCTCCGCCAAAGAGCCCTCTTGCAGGGCCCATTGGGTGTTGCAGCGCTGACCCCACGAGGAGCAAAAGCCTGATGATGTAGCATAACACCCTAATGTGTGTGCGAGGGCACTACTTCCTAAATAGGAAGATCCCCTCATGTGTATTATTTTTCACCCTGAAATACACTCTTACAGGAACAGTTACCCTATTGATATTTCTGAATAACAAATAACATCTGCACAATATGTTTTCAGGTCTTTTACTAAATGTTCAAGGTGTCGTGATAGTGTACTTACAAAGTGGAATTGTAAGCAACGTGGTTTCAGAAAACCTAATCCTGCTCTGCCACGCAAGCAAATGTGTATCAGAAGTCATTGTGTAGAAAAGGAGGCAACTTAAGAAATGTGTACATGTAAAATGGCAGTGTTTGTTCTCTTGCCTTAGCAGCAGGTGGTCCTTTGATGAGCCATGCGACATTCAGGAATCAAGCTGAAGGCCCCAAGATGCTGCCGCAAACACACCAGCCAAAAACATAGGACAAGAGAGAGACAGCACAAACAACAGTAAAATGCAAGAGCTGACTGTCTGGGGAACTGCCAAATGTAAAGGGAAGAAAACAGCCAACATGAGGAATGCAATAAGAGTGCCAACTGATGAAAAATATTAAGAGCACCATGTGACATATTAAGTATGTATCTACCACCATTCCCTCAGAAATGACCCGTAGCTCATAAAGTGAGTGACTAGTCTTCAGTTAGCAGTCTAGATTTCCTGTTCTTGCTAATTTCCACTGACCAATTTTCCAGTACCTAAGGTTTCTCCTGAGTCCTGACAAAGGACTGGCAGGCTGGTGGCAGCAGAGACATTTTAAGGCATGGACAAAGGGGTATTTGACCAGCGCCACCATCTTCTAAGGGACCCCAGGGAAATTGAACTTTCTCTCACCTCTGTCTACTTTCATATCTCAACCTCTCTCCTTCTCTCTGCCTACCTCTACCTCTGACTCCGTCTTTCTTTGCCCAGTGGAATGTCAAGGTTTTTTAGCCCCCCCCCCCTTAAAGACATATTGTTTTTGGTGTCCCATTTCTGAAAGCTTTTTTAGCATTATGCAGACTTGAATTGGCAGAAAGTGGGTAATATGCAAAGTTGTTCCGAACAGGAGCCCCGAAAATATGCTTTGCACGGTGCCCCAAAACTCCTTAAGATGACACTGACTGGCAGCACAGGGAGACATGTTCAGTACTAGGGTGAGAATAGGAGTTTCGAGGGGAGGGTGGAGGCAGATGGGTGTCAGTGGAAGGAGAGACTGAATGGGTAGAGAGGAAGTGAGATGGGTCATGGACGGCTCATGTAGTTTCTGGGTGAACACATTCACATGGTTCAGATGGTATGTCGGAGGATTGAAGGGAGAACCCCGCAGAGTCTGGGAAGTTTTAATGGTATCATTCCAAAGAGAAGTTAAGGATGGCCTGCTTGATGTGGGTGCATAACCCAGATCATGCAGGACGGAGGGCTATGTGAGAGTGAGATGTAGAGATCAGCGGGGGTTATAATGACATGGAGCTTAGTGGTGACAATGAGTTGGACTATGATGAGGAGTGGAGGAGAGAGATGGAAGGACAAGAACAAGGGGAAAGTGGAAGTGAGGGAGGAGCATGGGAAGACAAACACAGAGAGGACAATTAGAAGACCATAGTGGAGAAGTGTGGCTCAATGGTTAGAGCGGCAGATCTCGATGCAGAGCACTGGTCCGGGACCAGGGTTCGATTCCCGCCGCGGCAGGGTCTCGGGCTATAAATTCCTCGGACCAGATATTCTCGCCTCAGTGCCTATTCTAATCATGGGTCCCACGCTGCAACTCTGGGCAATAGCTTGCTTAGTATCCACAACGGCCCCAACAGCGCTGGGATGCCTGGCTTCACCATGGGGGTACCCAGGAGTGGACACTTCACACGGAAATCCAGGAAGGGTTCCTTCAGCTGTATGAGTACAGCGCTGAGATACCCCTAGGGGTGATTCGGCGCTATATAAGTACATACACACACATTTACATTTACATATGGCTTGATGGGCATGAGGGTGGATGTGGGGGTAGTGTGGGTGAGGGATAACAGGAGGAAGATTGGTGTAGAAGGGGCAATAAGAAGGCACGCCGAGCTTCTCGATGGAACGTTGGCACACCTTCAACAAGGTAAGAGAAAATGGTAGAATGCTTGGGTGAAGAGGAATGAGGACCAGAGAGTGAGGAGAGCACGATTAGGAAGAGAAGATGGTGGGAAGGTGGAGGACAGTAAAGGGAAAGTTGAGAAGGCTTTGGGGTTGGAGCTAGAAAAAGGGGTATGTGAATGGGGGAGATGAAGAGCAAGGAGTTGGGAACAGAGGGATCCTCAAAAGGGAGATGACAGACTGGTGATGAAGTTAGAAAGGAGGGAGAAGGCTAGTGGTGAGAATAAGACATTACTGTAGGTGTAATAAACCTTTTGGGTTGCATTTAACGGCAACAACAAAGTACAAAATATGGGAAGACAAGTATGCGACTGTATTTAATTTTTTACATGAAGAGATTACGGTGAAAGAGGGTTTAAAGTAGGAAGAAGGGGAGTTGGCCAGGCCATCAGCTTTTTTGATCTACAGAAGCGTATACCATGAAAAACAAACAGACTGCTGTGTCACATTGTTTAAATGTAAGGGAGTTATTTAGAAGGAATGTATGAAGTTTGGGGGTTTAGCATAGGTGAGATATGACAAGTTCAGGGTGAGGATGGCAGAGCCTGAGGACGTTCTTTTGGGTGAATTAGAGCAGGACCTGTGGCTAAAGTGAATGGCGCTGACGAGGTTGGTATCAACGGTCCATATGGTCAGTGGCCTTCTATTTACATTTAGGCATTCTTTGGGGCATCCCATTCAAGCACAAGTGGGGCCTTGACAGAGAGGGCAGATTGTGAGGGGAGGGCATAGGGGGCATGCTGGGCCTTTAATAGTAATAGGTGTGCTTACTCCTGAAAAAGATTTAATGTTCAGCCAGGATTGATCCATATATTTTCCAGTGCAGTGGTGTCTTCGGGAGAGCTAAGCAAGGACAGGCAAGGAGGGGCAGGGACAGTCATGTCGTTGGAAGTAAAGACTCTGTACAAATTATGTATATAGAGAAAAATCTACAAAATTGCACCAAAACAACAAAATCCAATAAAGGGCACCAGAGATATGATTGTTAAAGTGTTAAGAAAATAACACCAAAAAGAATGTAGTGCCAATAATAGTATATGTCAGCGGTTAATCGGGATTGAGGTGCGATTTCAGGGTGACTGTGATTTAGCACAGGTTAGATATACCGAGCAGCTTCGTCTTTTAACTTCTGATTCAGAGCCACATGTATGGCCGTTTTTTGCATTAGCAAATGGTGCGATTCAGTAAAATCGGCCATTTGTGAATGCAAAATAGCCTTTTATGATGTATGAAAGGCTTTGTAGTCGCAATTTTAGGTAATCACAGAAATTGTGATTACCTACAATTGCAGTACAAACAGGGAATCAAGTCTTCAAGTTGATGGAAACTTTGAAAAAAGCACAAAACATGCCCCATTCGCAATTTTTTTTGAGAGTGGTTGCTTCAGGGGGCTTTAGGCTCCCAGGCACCCTTGGCTCTGCATTAACTAATTTGTGAATTCCAGTTAGGTAACCACAAATTAGGTAATGCAAAACCATAAGAACAAACTGAGTAATATTACCTAACAGCAATTCACTATTTACTGAATTGCTTTTAGGTAATATTAAGGAATCACAAAATCTTTGGCGATTCTTTACATACATAGCATTTTGCGATTACCACATAAGGATTTGGTATAAACCACTATTTGGTAATCACAAAATGCTTTTTTGATATATGTGATATATGTGGCCCTTAGACTTTTTTATGGAGCTCATAATCTTCCAGTGGGGCAAGTCTGAAGCTGTATCCAAGGAAGGTGCCTCGAAATTGGACAACTTTGCTACAAAATCTCCCTGACGGCACTGGAGGACTTGGAAGTCCGCACATTTTCAAATTGCCAACTTTTCAGGGTCTTTGGGGCATCTCTTCTCGATCACTTCTAAGGCCCCAGGACTTAAAGGGCTGCTCTTGATGGCCAGGAATCACTCTAGCAGAGGCCATCTGCAAGGTCAAATCTAGGTCCAACTGGTACTGGTCGTTTAGTCCATCCAGGAACAGGTCCTCTTGCAGCTTGTTGTGTCAAAAACTGCTACATGTGCCTGCACGGTTCCTGAAACTCCTATTTGGCAGTATTTCCCTAATGGATACATGTCCCTCATGTTGTGTTCCCCGCACCTTCAAACCTTGTTCATGCTAACCAGTTCCTCACCCAGACTCTCAAAGACCTCCCCCGGTCTTTGTAAGGATATTAGCCTTTCAAATGTTATTGTTTGTTCATTGTAAGGATCATATATATTCTTTTTTATTACCAAAAGCAATGTGCTCGAACTCTTGCAATATATGAGATTTCGTGGGCATCCCAAGTTTAATGCACCATCTTCAGAGCACTTTACAATAAATACCACACCCTCTTCCCAAAGTCAATGCTTGGGTTTGAGTATTCTACCGAGCAGATCCTGCCCATTGCGTCTCCCACTAAAAAGGAAGACTCAACTGATTCTAGACCTACCTGTACGTTCATCGCCTTCTAGAAGTCAGGGCCTTCATCTGCAGTGGGCACTTGGTGGGGGTGAGAGGAATTGGTGGAATTTGATTCTGCAGTATTCCATGAAATTAAAATAAAGTTTTGCGAGATTCTATTGAATTCTGCGATGGGCGTAGTGGGCATATGGCACTATTTTCTTACCACAAAATGCACCCTGACGTCCAAAAATGGATGTGAGGATGCATGTTGTGCTAAGAAATAGCGCTGCCAAATACCAAATGCACTGCAGTGCATACCTCTTGGCGCCCTTACATACTCAGCAGTGATTATTACAGAGTATTTAAGGGCGCAGAGGGGTATGCACTGTAACTGCATTTGGTATTTGGAACAGCAGTGCACACCCCTCAGGGGCCTTACATACTCTGCAGTGATTACTGCTGAGTATGTAAGGCTGTCGAGGAGTATGCACTGCTGTACATACCCCTCAGCGCCCCTACATATTCAGAGTATATAAGCCTTATATACTGAGTGGGTGTTTTCCGTAGCAAGTATATAAACTTTATATGCTCTGAGCCTGTAAGGGCGCTGAGGGGTATGCACAGAAGTGCAGTCAGTGGTTTTTAAACAGGGCCAGAAGAGGGAGCTGTCCCTCTAATTTAAAAAATCACAGCAGATTAAAGTTTAATCTGCAGCGTTTTTTAAGGTTAGAGGTAATACTCCCTCTTCCAGTCCTGTTTAAAAACAAAACACTGCAGATTAATTCTGCCGGTGGAGCGGCTGTATTTATTAGTAATTCTGCGTTACAAGAGGAACGCGGAATGACTAAATTTCTCCAATTCCGCAGGTGGAATTAAAAATTCTGCTCACACTAAGGGGTCGATTAGGATGGCGGTCGGAAAAGCATTCTGACCGCAGTGGTAGCGGAAATTAACCGTCCGCATGTGCAGCGGGGAAACCGGCGGTCAGATTAGGATGAACCACCAGAAAAATCTGGCCGCGGTAGGCGGATTCCATGAAAGTCTGCTGGGAGCGTGCGGATCAGGTGAAAAGCCATCCGCGGTGGTCGGATTTGATGCGGAAAGACCCAAAACCGCCGCACGGCCAGCAGATTGACCGCACGTTGAAATTAGGATACGATTGCGGTGACAGCGGAACAATCATCTGTTTCCAACCGCCACTATTGCAACTAGTGATGAATGGGAGAGCCGGCGGGAGGGCAGTTGTATTCCGACCGCCGCGGTCACTTCCGAAGACTAATGGCAGTCAAAAGCAAACACACAACAAGGCTACCAAGTGTGACTATTAATCTGCCTCAGCCTCAAAAAACACCTAACACACCCCAATGACACATCTTCATGGCAAGTAAGAAATAAAATTCCAGGTCAACCCACACAACACACCTGACAACTCCTAGACCCAAATGCACTCATGTGCACCACATTCTCCCCAACACATGTCTCACAGATCCAACATTTACTCCCTCTGATTCACCCCAAAGGTAGCTAGCAATGGGGGCATGTGTACAGGCAGCCAGCACTACAGCTCCCACCAGGCACCCTAGTCCCAAAGCTGAGCAGGATGTAACACTCCACCACACACCCACAACCATGTGTCAGCCATTGCATAGCTCTCCACAAACGTACAGGTAGGTAGCCATCTTAACAGGGAGGGGTCTTAGTGGTTGGGAAGCCTGCACTACAACTCCCACCAGGCCCACTTGTCCCAAAGCTCAGCAGGATGGAGCACTCCATCCCACACCCACAACCATGTGTCAGCCATTGCATTGTTCACCTTCACCTAACAGGTAGGTAGCATCTTAACAGGGAGGGGTGTTTGTGGATGGGAAGCCTGCACTACAACTCCCACCAGGCCCCCTTGTCCTACAGCTCAGCAGGATGGTACACACCCCACACCCAGAACCATGTGGCAGCAATTCCCCACAACTGTGTCACAGAACAGGTAGGTAGACAGTGCATGCACCCTGCCATTCCTCTCAATAAGCGTGGCGCCATATGTCCACACCAGCCCTCACATGTCACCCAACTTGGCATAGATCCAATAGCCACTTCCAGTGTGCAGACAGCTAAGCGTATGTAACTGTCTCAGAAATTAAAGTTTGAACCACAAAGTCACATGTTGAAGAAATTCAGGGCACAATCATGCACAGCACTGAATGCTATGTGTGAGTGCCATGGTGGCAGAGCATGAAGGCCGATATGAACACAAAACATGCATGGTCAGTTGCTAAAAGAAAATAACGTACATGACATGATAAAGGTATGCAGAAGATTACAATGGCTAGTTCTTGCTCAGATGTAACGTCTTCCATGAAGAGCAAACTAAAAAGACAAATCACATAAAGTTGATGTGCTGCAAGTCGTTAGATGACGACATGTCCTTGAAATCACACAATCTGTACGTGGAACATGGTATCTATTTACATGTCACACCATGGGCAAGTAATGTAGGTACCTACACATCATGTCATGATGTGCAGTACCTTGCAGGCATACAAAGTGAAATCAATGTAAACTGTGGTGTATCACATGTAACATCCAAACGTCTAACACCAAGCTTTTGGGGTTGCACTTCAATGACCATTTCACCTCTGTTCAAAAGGAGATCAACAATTGACTGCTGCAGAACACAACACCGACTTGCAGAGCCAGTCTCCACCCTCGGAACATGGACTCTCGGATGCAGACTCCATACGTTGCTCGGATGAGGAGTCCGAACCTGGACCGTCAGGACTGCCAGGGTGCACCATGTCCCAGGCTCCCACTGTCCCCACCACCACCACCTCAGCAACAACAACCGCGCTGACCCCTGCTGCAACGACCTGTGCGGCCTCAACTACCACCACCAGTGCTGCCTGCAACACTCGCCCTGCCTCAGTGGTTACCAACACCATCACACAATCAGAGGAGGGAAGGGAGAGTCTGTGGGTGCGTCGAGTAGCAATGCCACAGGTCCGGGACAGCAGGGCAGGTGGGATGGCAACTGGGGGACAAAATTGAGAGGACACTGGGATCGAAGCCCTGGCCAACATCGCCAGAGTCCTTGAGGCATACGAACAAACCCAGGGACACACAGGCCAGGTTATGGAAGAAGTGCGTGAGCTCCGCCTACTAATGAAGTCCATGGACACGCATACGGACAAATCATGCACCTCTTTGGCCAGCTTGTGGGTGTTCTGAGGGACAGTCATGCGGCCCAACGGACAGATCAACCCCCCCTCCAGTGGCCCGCAGGATGATACTCCCACCACCTCAGCTGCGGCCACAGAGAGGGGTGAGCTGCAACAGGATGACTCATCAGACACCGCTGAGCCCGCAGCAGGGACCCACCTGGAAAACGCAAAAGGAGCCGTCCGAGCAACACCAGGGGAGGATCACGTGGCAAAGCACCAGCCAAACGCAAGTCAAAGAGCCAGCCATGATGGCACCTCTGTTCACCTTGACATTGACTTTGTTGACTATCCTTTCCCACACTGCCATGTTGATGGCAGGTGTCTGTTGGGCTGTGTCAACTCATCAATGTGGTGACTACTCTATTGTCTCGTTTACCCTCACTGACAACTCATTAATTCACTTAGCACCATTTTTTGAAACATCACTTGTCTGTCACAAACACTCTTTGTAAATAATCACTCTTTACACACCTATGTCTTTGTGTCAGCTCCATGTTTATCACAGTATGTACAATGTTGACTCAGATCCCAATGTACCAGAAGCTCCAATTGTGACGAGGCATTGAGGGGCTGAAAGGACCTAGAAAGACACAAGAGAACGACATTTACTTGTCAGGTGATGGCATCACAGCCAGTACACAACACTAGTCATCAAGGTACACAAAACAGCTCACATGACAATGAGAAACAATCTCAACATAGACATCATGTAGTTTGTCATGACTACACTGTGCCACAAACATCAGCCATCAGCACAGAGCCAACAACAGGCAGCAGTCAAAAAGCTCCTCTAGGCCTTTTCACCTTCCTCCTCTCCACTATCCTTGTCACTAGACATGTGTGGGTTTGCAGGGGGGGGATCTGCTGCTCATCATCGTCCAGGAGCAGGGGGATCTCCTTGCGCAAGGCCAGGTTGTTGAGCATGTAGCATGCAACTACGATCTGACACACCTTTTGGGGGGAGTAGAGTAGTGCACCTCCGCTCTTGTCCAGACATTGGAATCTAGACTTCAGAAGCCCAAAAGTACGCTACACCACACGACAGGCATCATTGTAGCAGACTTCACCCGGGGTCCTGGGATTCCTCAGGGGGCTCAGCAACTAAGGCCGGTTGGGATATGCAGAGTAACCTAGGTGTGAGATACACAGACCAATTTTGGCTGAGGACAGCATGTCACACATACAGCACACTACTTGACTCTGCGTACTCACCCACAATCCATGCACGTTCCGGATGCAGATTTGTCATCAGCTGTGGTACAGTGCTGTTACGCAGTATGTAGGAGTCATGTGCTGAACCTGGAAATCTGGCACAGATATGGGAGATTATCATATCTGCTTGGCATACCACTTGCTCATTAATGGAATGTAAATGCTTCCTGTTCCTGTAAATGTGCTCACGTGCCTGTGGTGGAACCAGGCCAACATGTGTGCAGTCAATTGCACCAACAACATTAAGGATGTGGGCAAGGTCATAAAAATCACCCTTCACAGCTGCCAATTCATGTCTCCTGTGAAAATGGATGTAGCGGTCCTTTAATGTCATCATTGCGGACAGGACATCATGTAGCACCTTGCTGAACATTGGTTGAGACATCCCACCTGCGCTGGCCACCGTGTACTGGAACGAACCAGTTGCAAAAAATGCAGGGCCGTCATCACCTTACATGTTGGTGTCAAAGCAGTCAGCTGGGTTCTGCGAGGTCTCAGATGGGGCTCCAACTGAGCACATAGGTCTTGAAGGGTTGGTCGATCCAAACAGAATTTATGTATGATATTCTCATCCTCTATGTCTGCCAGCAATGTGAATGGACGATGCACATTTGGTCGTCTCCTACATAAAATAAAAAGGAACACATGTCAATTCAATTCCACTATGAGATGTGTCCAACACCTTACGTTTTGACTGACACAGCGCCAACAATGACTGGTCTGAAACAACAGCTTACAGCACAAGTCACACGCAGAGACACCTTGATCTAAAGTAGTTGTACACGTGTTCAGTATGTACATAGTGAGAACCCCCAAAACAGATTCAGACTTTGTGAATGTAAAATGGTACATTTTGACATCTTGTGTCACCAGCCCTGGGAGTAGTTGACACAGCACATGTCTGAAACAGCAACACTGCTGGCTTCTACGTAGCTGCTGTTCCTGCCACAACTTCTTGCGTGAGTCTGACATGGCACACATTAACAACACAATGAGCACAGTGTGTGCATAAAGATCAAGTATCAACCTAATTTCAGTGATCTACACAGTGAAATAGTCACATTATGTAGTCAGTCCATCATTACCGTGGGTTGCTTCGCCATCTCACACATTGACATGTTTACATAATTGAGAGTCCATCACACAACAGATCTGTGTACATGCACAACAACATCATAAGTGACATGTGAGGGAGTACCTGCCAATGCATGTAATCCTGTGCACTGACATGGCATGTGTAGTCATCAGTGAGTTAAATGTCAAACTAGCATTGAATTTAACTATCTGGTGGCATGATTCATAGTAAGTGTCCACTGTTTAATGTTGAGGACTGGCCATTGCCATTGCTACAGCATGATGTGTCCAGAGGTGCCATAAGCGTGAACCGCCACCGCAATCACGGTCATTGGCACCAATTTGAAAATGCCAATTCGCGGTAGCGTCCTGTAGTATAGTTCCTATTTCCCTTATAGGCTCTGTGCATTGGAATAATATACACTATAGTTTTGCATAGGACTATGGTCAGTATGCTCCTATCGAGTACATTAAACTTAATTACGTGTGTGTGCCAGCTAACTCAGAGATCACTATAAACTTCGCAAATGAACAAGAAGGGATTAGTTTCTGACAACCGCATAAACATGACAACTTTGTTTCCCTTAGAATCGGACCGCGTCTCAGAATCGTGAAAACAATAGATAACAGTTTCACTCAGTCAATCGTGCGTACTTTCTCTAGAGTTACACAGAAATAGAAAGACAGGCGTTTCAATAAAAGGGTTTATTGAACAGTCCTGTTTCTCATGTAAGAGATATGAGCTGTTACGATCATTAGACAGAAGGCAAAATATAATACGCACGGCTTAAGCAGTAGGAAGAAATAATACATAAATAACATAGGCTAAAATGTGAATACTCGTCTGATGCTTCTAAATAGGCCTACCCCGGTGTACCTAACCTAAGTGTGGTGCAAGGTAAAAATAGGTGCTGTTTTCTATAGTATGGTATATACTAAGTTTAGTATGCCAAGAGTCCCTCTAGGTTCTAGTCGGCTCCATACCTTTAGAATGAGAGAGGTGGGAATCTCCATCCGGGTCTCAAACTCTAACACCCCGCGAAGGGAGTCAGAACACTGGAAGCTGGATTCTCTGTGAGCAGGGATGACAGCGTCTGGTCAGTGCGTCAGGCCGGGATCTGGTCTCTTCCCGAACTTGCCGTGGCGAACCGTGCAGTCAAGCCATGCGGTGTAACCTCCGAGCCATGCCGTGGTTTGCCATGGTAAGGGAAGGTATATTTATACCTGGAAGGTATTTAGGAATGCTAGCATTGACGTAAAGTCGGGCAGATGAAGATGCCATGGTTGAACCCCTAAGGAATAGTAGTTCATGCATAATAGATGAGTTCTTGGAGAAATTAATAATCCTAGCTAGGGAAAGTCCCATTCGGCTTAATGGTCTGGTTTCTAAGAACTCGTTGTGACGTGGGATGGACGGATGTAGGTGACTGTTAGAACTGGGAGAAGTAGGTACCTTTGACCAAATAGGGACCCTTGCTTCTAAGTCAGGGTAGGGGCATTACACTACTGGATAACCCCTGCTCACCCCCTTGGTAGCTTGGCATGAGCAGACAGGCTTATCTCAGAAGCAGTGTGTTAAGTATTTGTGAACACATACAGTAATACAGTGAAAACACTACAGATGGACACCACACAGGTTTTATGAAAATAAGTATTCTTTATATAGGTTTAACACAAGACCACAAACGACAAAAATCCACAATACTGTACTCAAAATTGACTTAAAGGTGGTAGAATTAGTTTAGTTCAAGTTGTTGGTAAATGCGACACAATTCTCACAAAAGTACCTGGATGCGTAACGCAAAATAAACAAAAGGCTCGCAGCGTTGGAGATGCGTTGGTTCCTTGCTTCGGGGGAGACGATGAGTCGCGCCTCAATGCTTGCGCAGAGTAGGTGATGCGTCTTGATCCTTACCGGAGAGGAGGTGATGTGTAGATTCTCGTGTTGCAGCCCGGTTGCGATGCGGCAAGATGGCGCCTCGATGCAATGCGACAATCCAGTGCGATGCGATAAGATGGCACCCTTGATGTGACGACGTTGAGATGATGCGACACGCCCTGGCAGCCTTGCGGCGACTCTCTACTTTGAAGCCACGACAGGCCCTGCGACACGCTTCTCCGATGATGCGACGGCGACCCTCACGGTTGTTACGCGCTTCTCTGGTGATGCAACAGCAAAACCTGCGATGAAGGCACGATTCTGGGAGATGCGGTGGCACGCTTCTCCGGCGATGCGATGACTACAGCTACGGCGGCGACACGCTTCTTCTCGTTGCGTCGGGCTTCCAGCACCCAGCGACACGCAGGCGTCTGCAGATAGAGTTCCCACCAAGGAAATTCAGAGGGGAGCTGGTGGTGAAGTCTGTTGTCCCTGAGACTTCAGCAGGAGGCAAGCATAAGTTCAAGCCCTTGGAGATATATTCTGCAAGATGATGAAGTACACACAAAGTTCCTTCTCCTCTCCTTGGCACTGAAGACACCACTGTAGGCCAACCCAGCAACACAGCACACTGGCAGCGGGGCAGTCCACTCCTACAGCTTTCTTTGGTTCTTCTCCTTGGCAGAGGTTTCTTGTTGTTCCAGAAGTGATCTAAAATCTTGGGGTTTGGGTCCCCATATTTATACTACTTTTCTCTTTGTTCTCTGAAGGTAGAGAGGCCTTTGTCTAGTCCAAACCAGTTCTGGTCAGTCCTGGAGCACTTTGTTTACCTGACTCGGTCTTTCCTTTCAGGGTGCAGGGCAGAGATAACAGACACACCACAGGAGGTGGAGCCAGCATTGTGGAGGGAAGGCACAGCCCTATTCAGGTCCCAGGTGCAACTCCTCCCACCCATCGGCATGCAGATCTTCCTATTCAGCCCAGTGCTGACTCACCCTCTCCCCTGGAATTCCCAGCCCCTGTCACTCACAGAACCAGACACACAATACACAACCTAGCAGAGGCAGACTTGGACAGTTAAGCAAGAAAGTACCAACTTTCTAAAAGTGGTATTTTCAAACACAGAATGTTAAAACCAACTTTACTAAAAGATGTATTTTAGTTCAGGCATACTAAATTCGAATTTCTACCATGTTCCCTGAGTCAGTTAGGATTATAAGTAGGCTTTCCTGTTTTCAGTTTCTATTTTGGGAAATTCTGGTGGTGTTTTTTCAGTGTTTTCTAGTGATTTCAATACCTCAAAAAAACAGTGCTTTTCAGTGGTTACTCATTTTCGCGCCATTTAAAACAACTGAAACAGTGTTTTACCGGTGTTTATGGAACGCTTTGCTTTTAATATTGCTTTTTCCATTTTTCTTCAGAAATTGTATACTGCTCTACATTTCAGAAGCTTAATACAGTCATGAAATTCTTTCCATTGTCCTTTGATTCTGCAGCTCAGATTTAACAAGCATTTGCAATGCAATAGGTCTCGCATTTTTGCGAGTTTAAGCTATTGGCATTGTAAATGACAAAGCCTTTTATTTATGTTTTAAAAACGAAAACAAAAATAAAAGGCATTGTTATTTTCAATGTCAATACCTCAAACTTGCGTAAATGCGAGACCTATTGCATTGCAAATGCTTTTTTTAAATGAAAGCGTGAATTGGTCAATCTGCAAGTTGGAAATTACAGTCTGTGTTCCGGAGTCGCTACCGCTCTCCTTCTCAACGAGTGTTGCATTGCATTGTATCATCGATATAGCGCCCTCACACGTGTTGTGTGCGTGAAGCGCTGTTTGGCACTTCATTTGGTGTCTTTCAAAGGAATGGCTGACTGCGCATATATTGCATTTTCTGCGTTGTTTACGTGTGGGTACCATTGGCCTCCTGTGCCATAGGTGCCAATATTTAAAAATAGTGTCCCTCCCACAGCTCACATATAGCTCCAATAACTTCGGGTCGAGTTCCCGCTATATAATACTTCCGTGGCTGCTGAAGTGAATGGAGCGTGAGGTCTATTGCGACTGCGAGGTGTCTGAAATAAAAAGTGTACTTCAATTAAAGCCCTGTTCTGCACAGCACTTAGCAACGGCAGAAGTGTGGTATGACGTGCCACATAAAACAAGCTACAATTTGTATTGTTATTAAAGTGAATTGACACTTGGAAGAGAGGTTCACTTTACTCACACCCTCTGAAGAAGAGACAGTTCCGCTCATGAGCCCAGTGTGCGTAGGCGCTAGTCCCCCAGAAAGATCCCACCCCGGGAATGGATGTGCTGTTTGTATGAGACTTGACTGTGTTGTGCGTATAAGATCGAACTTTCTATACTTTGAAAACAGTTGGCACAGGTTTTAATTGATTGAAATGGTGCTGTAATCGAGCATTGTTAATTAACACGGTGGAACCTTACAGTGCATGTGAGGCAACATGCTAGCACTTTACAAAGCAGTACGCTTATGAGTAAATGCAACGGATTCTGAACCTTAAAAATCAGGTTTTTAAAATATTATCACTCATTTCACTCCTTAGGTCTAAAGCGCAAATATTATAAACCAAATTGGTTAGTTTAATATGGAGATATTTAAATGCTGTTGATTGTATATAATTTGATCTACCCATTTTCTTACTTCTTAAAGCTTTATTACGATTATAAATAAAATAAAAATATTATTTTTAGCCAATGTCCAAATATCAGAAGAGGATGTTGCATTCTTCCGTCTTGCAGAGATGTTCCCTCTAGAGCTAAATATACGTTCAATTGTCATAACTAACGTTTTCCAGATTCCTAAAGTTATACATGACCAGGACTCTGCTAATGTTAGTCATTAAAACTGTAGCAGTCTCAGTATTAAGAACACAACATAACTCCCCCATTCTCCATTAAGGGCGAATAGTGCAAATGATAAATGCAGGCCCAAACCAAGCAGGGCAAAGAGTGCTAATTTTTTGAATTAATATCTTTGCTATTTTATGAATATATTTGACATGTATGGCTAAGAGGATCCTTGGATAATGAAATCACATCTCTGAACACGCTAACAGAGTCTACAGACAGTTTTATACCGTGGGCAAGGCTGAGTCAGGAACTCTCACTGATCTCACAGGAATTAAGTGTTTTTTTTTTTAAAGATGTGAGTTGGTTCACACCTCTGTGCCATAAAGAACCGCAACAGCAATAACCCTCCTCGTAGAGACAGCGGGACAACATTTATCAGCTAGACTGATGTACCGCAGTAATGCTGAACATTACAGGCGAGTAAGGAGGGGGCAGGAGGGACTGCAAAAATCAGTAGGGGCCTTAAAGTAGTTCAGGTGAAATGCTTAGACCGCAGTCAGAGACAAAGCAGTCCAATCCTCCATCACAATACAAGTTATTTTTAATGTGATTAATTTTGAAAGAGTGATGTTGATTATTATAAATGAAAATGTCCCGAACCCAAAATTCCTTTCTGCCTTTACAGGGAAGGCCTTCCACAGGAGCAGGCTAGAGCACCTTCGGGGCTTCTCTGCGCACATTTTCTGAAGGGATGCAGCGAGTACAAGGAACACACTCGCCAGAGAGCCCTTCTCTCCTGCTCTGCTTTTCGTACTCAAGATTTATCAAGTTGAAAGTCCGACGGCGGAAGCCCGGAGCCGCTTTAGTTCTGTGTTTGGTGCGTGCTGAATGTTTCCCGAATCCGCCTACATTTAACTCACTCTGACAGGGTGAAATTGGATAACACAGCGAGTTAAACACTAACGTGCCGGATGTCCTGGCTGCCTAAGCATCTGGGCTCCAACCCCCGGGGACAGAAGTGGCAGTGACCCCGATGACTGAGTCTTTCAGGCGCCTGTTTCCTCTCCGCTATACATTCGGGATCTCTTGATATCTCAGAAACACAACCCTACAAAGTGAATTCGCCAAGAACTCCGTATTGTTCAATAAAATACAAATGCATTTAAAACACCAGGCTTGCATCTTAAAAGGCAGACCAAGTCTGAAAGGCTGAGGAAGGTGACGCTCCTTTTTTCCTGCCTGATTAAACTTGAGCATGCAGCCTCTTTCCCCGCCGCCTACTCCTTTATTAACAACAAAGCCTCGTTAAGTAAATGGTAGACCTGTGAAGTACTCGGGTGGGGCCGCAGTAAGACAGACTGCTGGTGAATTCACGGGCAGCCGCTGGGGCATAGTAACAGGCTGGATGTTCGTAGTTGGGGCGGCAGGGGGGGCAGAGGACTCACCAGCTCCGGTGCGGTCAAGGCAGATGCTCAGTGCGGCCCCTCCATTACGAACGCAGGCCCAGGATTCTCACTGCAGCCGTGGTGTAGCTTTGGCTCCATCAAGTGGCCAAGTGGTGCAACAGCAATGAAAATCAGTGACACTCGGTTTAAACCGAGTGCGCTGATTTTCATCCGGTAGGGTACTGTCGTTTAGATTCGGTTTAAACCGAATTCCGGACAGCCTAATTATAAGATATAATAATCAAACTGCCCATTCTGGCCTACGGGGAACGGGTAGCCTTGCAATAGTGAAAAACGAAAATGGCTGTAATTCACTATTAGGACATGCCACACACACCAGGGCATGTCCTACCTTATACTTACAATGCCCCCTGCCCTTGGACCTACCATAGGGGTGTCTGTATGAAGATAAGGGAAGGTTTAGGGACTGGCAAGTGGGTGCACTTGGCCAGTCAGCATGGCAGTACCAGACTACACATAGGCTCTGCAATGGCAGACCCGAGACACACTTTACAAGCTGCTTCTGTGGGTGGCACAACCAGTGCTGCAAGCCCACCAGCAGTATTTGATTTACAAGCCCTGGGCACACATGGTGCACTGTACTAGGGTCTGACAAGTAAATCAAATAATCCAATAATGGAGTCACTACCAATACATCAATTTAACATAGGGAGCACTTGCACTGTGCACTGAATAGCAGTGGCACAATGCCCAAAGCATCTAAACCAGCAAAACATATCAAAAACAGAGGAGGCAATGGCAAAATGGAAGGGAGACTCACGCCAATGGTACCAGGTCTAACACGTATCCCCTCCAGCTGAAATGTGGGGAGAACTACCCTTCCCCTTGGGAGTTCTCTTCACTAAGGTGGAAAAATATGGACTGACCATCAGCATTGGCGTGTTCTGTACCAGGGCAGTGTTCCACTGTAAAGTCCATCCCATGTGGGGAAATGGACCACCTCAACAACTTTGGGTTCTCACCCCTCATCTGCATCAACCATCTGAGGGGCCTGTGGTCTGTCTGAACCCCGAAGTCAGTCCCAAACAGGTATGGTCTCAACTTCTTCAGTGCCCAAACCACAGCAAATGCCTCCCGCTCAATTGCACTCGACCTCTGTTCCCGTGGAAATAACCTCCTACTGATGAAGGCTACAGGTTGGTCTAGGCCCTCTTCATTAATCTGTGATAGATCAGCCCCCACACCATTCTCTGAAGCATCAGTTTGAACAATGAATTATTTTGAGAAGTTGGGTGCCTGAAGAACGGGTGCTGTGCACATTGCAGTCTTCAGGGTGTCAAAAGAAATCTGACAGGTGTCAGTCAAGTTCACTTTCTTGGGCTGCTTCCTGGATGTCAGCTCAGTCAAGGGTACAACAATGTTGCCATACCCCTTGACAAACCTCCTGTAGTACCCCGTGAGTCCTAAAAAGGCTCTCACCTGTGTCTGAGTCTTTGGGGGTTCCCATGCCAGGATGGTATCAATCTTGGGTTGCAGGGTCGCCACTTGGCCGCTCCCTACCTTGTGCCCCAAGTACACCACGGAACCCTGCCTGATCTGGCACTTACTCACCTTGATTGTGAGGCCCGCCTTGCGCAGTGCCATCAACACTTCCCAGAGGTGGCGCAGATGTTCTTCCCAACTGGTACTGAACACTGCAATGTCATCCAGGGAGGCGGCACTGAAATCTTCCAGTCCAGCCAACACCTGGTTGACCAACCTCTGAAAGGTGGCAGGGGCATTCTTCATCCCAAAGGGCATAACCCGGAATTGGTAGTGCCCATCTGGTGTGGAGAATGCTGACCGCTCTTTGGCCCCATCAGTTAAGGCGATCTGCCAGTACCCAAACGTCAAATCAAACGTGCTGAGGTACCCTGCAGCCCCTAACCAATCAATGAGCTCATCAGCTATGGAGCGTCTCAGTCCTGGTGACTGAATTGAGTCCTCTGTAGTCCACACAGAACCTGAGTTCAGGTGTGGCACCAGGCGAGGCAGCCTTTGGGACCAAGACCACTGGGCTGGCCCAAGGACTGTTGGAGGACTCAATCACCCCTAAGGCAAACATCTTGGAGACCTCCTCCTTGATGTAAGTCCTGACCTTGTCAGTCACTCTGTAAGCCTTGTGCTCCACAGGAGGACTGTCCCCAGTGTCCACCTCATGGACGCACCACTCAGTGACACCAGGAACCAAGAAAAACAAATCAGAGAATTGTCCCAACAGTTGGCGACAATCTTGCTGCTGATCACGGGTCAGTGTGGCAGAGCGGCTGACACCATCCACTGACCCATCTTGCTCTGTTGCAGATAGGAGGTCAGGAAGAGGCTCTGTCTCTGCCTCCATTCCATCATCCGTCGCTAGAAGCATGCCCACTTCGGACCTTTCTAAGTGGGGCTTCAGGCGATTAACATGTAGGACCCGCAAAGGGTTCCCTGGAGACTGCAAGTTCACCAGGTAGGTGACATCACTCTTGCGCCCCTCCACCTCAAATGGACCAGTCCACCTGCCTTTGAGCGCACAAGGCTCTACAGGGCCATGACCCAAACTTTCTATCCAGGTTGAAGCTCAATCGGAGTGGAATTCTGATCGTACCACCGCTTCATCTCTTCCTGGCTGGCTTCCAGATCCGCCTGAGCGAGCTCTCTGAATCGGCGAGTCTGGTTCCTGAAGGCCAGCATGTAACTGTATACATCCTGGGGAGGTTTACTGGGAGATTGCTCCCAGCCTTCCTTGACCAGACTCAAAGGTCCTCTTACCGTTTGTCCATACAACAGTTCAAAGGGACTGAACCCTAGGGACTTTTGTGGCACCTCACGGTAAGCAAACAGAAGGCATGGCAAGAGGACGTCCCACTTACGCCTCATTGGCTCTTCAAGACCCATGATCATGCCTTTAAGGGTCCGGATTAATCTTTCAACCAGCCCATTACCTTGGGGTGGTAAGGAGTGGTGAACTTGTAGGTAACACCACACTCCTTTCACAGGGATTTCATATAACAGGATATGAAATTGGTACCACAGTCTGACACCACCTCTATGGGGAACCCCACACGGGAGAAAATCCCCATCAGTGCACGTCCCACCACGGGGGCCGTCACTGTCCTGAGCGGGTTGGCTTCTGGGTACCGGGTGGCATGGTCCACCAAGACCAGGATAAACCTGTTGCCCATGGCTGTCTTGGGGTCCAGTGGCCCCACAATGTCAATGCCCACCCATTCAAACGGGGTACTAACTACCGGGAAAGGTTGGAGAGGAGCCTTTTGCTTCCTTCCACTCTTCCCTCTTGCCTGGCAAGTTTGACAGGTCCTACAATGAGTATCTGAACTCTTCCGCATCTGGGGCCAATAAAAGTGGGTGACAAGCCTCTCAAAGGTCTTGTCCTGCCCCAGATGTCCAGCTAAAGGTACATCATGAGCCAACCCCAGTAGGAAGGCTCTGAAGTGTTGGCCTACCACCAGCACACGGGCTGATCCAGGCTCAGCAACCCTAGGCTCTGTATGCAGGAGGTCATTCTCCCAGTAGATCCAATGTGATCCAGACTGATCACCTGCTGCCTGGTTTGTGGCCTATTGCCGGAAACCCACAAGAGAAGGACACTTCTTTTGTTCTGCACAAAATTCCTCCCTGGAGGGTCCTCCTTCTTACTGCCAATGGGTCAGCTCAGGCAGACTCCCAGTTCGGCAACCTGTTCCCCTGTAGGTTCCAGGGCATCCCCCTCAAGGTCTGCCTCCTCCTGGACTGTGGGATCAATGGGGGATGGTTTCCCGCGCCCCCTACCTCTTCTCTTTAAGGCAGGTCCCTGGGCCATACTTTCAGGCTCCAGGACCTCTTCAACACTCTTACTGGCTGCTATAGACCGAGTGGTAACACACGCCAACTCAGGCAGACCCAACATCTCCAAATGAGCCTTCTTCTCTACCTTAGCCCAAGGGGAGCTCTCCAAATCATTGCCCAACAGACAATCCACAGGCATGGCTGGCCTCACTACCTGAAGAGTATCAGCGACCCCACCCCACTCAAAGGGAACCTGAGCCACCTTGCAGTGGCTTTCTGTGTTGTCAGCAGCAACAACTGGGTAAAAGGCATTGGGGACAACCTGCTCTTGAGCCACCAGGTGACACTTGACAGCTGTCACACTGGCTCCTGTGTCTCTAAGAGCCTCCACTCTATGGCCATTGATGGTCACCCACTACCTGTATTTCTTAGTGTTATCAGGCAGCTGAGCTTGAGGGACCATCTCAAAGTCTCTTAAAGAGACAAGGGACATTTCTGCGGGACCCCACCCACCTTGGGCACCCTTCTCCTCCCCTTCCAGGGCTACACTCGCCATCTGACGGGGTGGTGCACGTGGTGGCACTCTGGAATCCCTCATGGCACACTGTGTATCAAACCAACGGTGGCCCACTTGACCACACGTAAAGCACTTGTAGGGGCCCCTCTGAACAGGTTTACCTGTCAGGGCCTCTTGCTTCTTCTCAGGGGGAGGCTGAGAACCCTTCCCTTGGTTCCCTTGGGAATTACTTTGGGGCCCTTTCTGGAACTCCCTCTGTTAACCCTTGTCCCCCCACTCTTCTTCTGGGGACCCTGCCCACCCTTGGCGGAATCTCCCACATGACCCTTGTGGACCCTTGTGGACCCTGGTACTGACCCAGCGGTCCACCTCCTCAGCAAGCTTCCTAGGATTAGTTAACTTGCTATCAATAAGGTGCTGGCGTAGCTCTGGAAAACAATTAGCAGACAAGTGCTCCCATGCAAACAAATCATAGAGCTCTTCAAAAGTAGCCACTTTGCCACCCTTCACCCAACCATCCATAGCTCTGCAACAGAAAGACACATATTCCACCCAAGTGGTTCCCTCCAGCTTCTTGCAACTCCTAAACCTCTGTCTATAGAGTTCTGGGGTCAAACCATACCTTGTCATCAGGGCTTCCTTCATGTGGTCATAAGACATCCTATTCTCACTGGGCAGGTCTAACAAAGTATTCCTCCCCTCACTCACAAAGCGTCCCCACAACCCAGCTCCCCATCCTTCTCAGGGACCCGGTGGGCCAACATTGCTATCTCATAGGCTGCAAACCACTGCCCAATATTCTCATGCTTGTGGAAATCTTTTATGACATCTTTGGGAACATACACTCTGCTTTCTGAAGGCACAGACGGTGCACTGCCACCAGAGGGATTGATCGCTAAGCCCTTTGCCTTGATCTCTAACTCCCTCAACATCCTCTCATGCTCCATTCTCATTCTCTCTCTCTCCAAGGACAACTTGTTATTCTCCATTTCCCTCTGACCCTCCATCTTAAGCTTAGCCATCTCGAGCTTGTGTGCCCTATTTCTCTCCCTGTCTTCCAACTCTCTGGGGGACAGGTCTTAGGAAGAGACACTACTGCCAGGTGGGGACGGCACCCCTCCCCTGGCTGCAAACACTGGCCTATCCAGTTGCCCATCTGAATCCCCAGCTGGCTCCACCACTGACTCAGGGGCATTTCTTGCTTCTACCCAGGCCCTCGGTGCCTTTTGGTAGTCATCCTTTTTAGAAATGCCTGGTGTAGCAACTTTCAATTTCTTGCAGAGATGCTTGAGCTGTTTCAAAGTGTAGGTTTCCTATCTATCTTCCTCAAAATCTAGATCCATAGATGCAACAGATGCTGGTCTACTCATGGCAGAAAGAATTGGCAGTTCTCAGGAAAAAACATAACAGTCCAAGGAAAAACTATTCTACCAAAGAAGTATGTGGTCGCGTGTGGTCTGCACTTACTAGTAGTGTACACCAATCACTGTATATGAGTCACAAATGCAGGTTCAAATCCTCACCGCTGACCACCAATGTTAGAACTGGGGGTCTCTAGTTGGCAGAGGTAGGTACCTTTGACCAAATAGGGACCCTTGCTTCTAAGTCAGGGAAAGGGGATTACATTACTGGATAAACCCTGCTCACCCCCTTGGTAGCTTGGCACGAGCAGACAGGCTTATCTCAGAGGTAGTGTGTTAAGCATTTGTGAACACATACAGTAATACAGTGAAAACACTATAGATGGACACCACACAGGTTTTATAAAAATAAGTATTCTTTATATAGGTGTAACACAAGACCACAAACGACAAAAATCCACAATGCTGTACTCAAAATTGACTTAAAGGTGGTAGAATTAGCTTAGTTCAAGTTGTTGGTAAATGCGACACAGTTCTCACAAAAGTACCTGGATGCGTAACACAAAATAAACAAAAGGCTCACAGCGTTGGAGATGAGTCGGTTCCTTGCTTCGTGAGAGACGATGCGTCACGCCTCAATGCTTGCGCAGAGTAGGGGATGCGTCTTGATCCTTACCGGAGAGGGGGTGATGCGTAGATTCTCATGCTGCAGCCCGGTTGCAATGCGGCAAGATGGCGCCTCGTTGCGAGGTGACAATCCGGTGCGATGCGATAAGATAGCGCCCTAGATGCGACAACATGACACGCCCTGGCAGCCTTGTGGCGACTCTGTACTTTGGAGCTGCGACAGGCCCTGCGACACGCTTCTCCGATGATGTGACGGCGACCCTCACGGTTGCGACGCACTTCTCCGGTGATGCGACAGCAGACAGCTGCGACGAAGGCACGCTTCTGGGAGATGCGGCGGCGGCACGCTTCTCCGGCGATGCGATGACTACAGCTGCGGCGGCGACGCGCTTCTTCTCGTTGCATCGCGCTCCCAGCGACACGCAGGCTTCTGCAGATGCATTGGTTCCTTGCTTCGGGGAAGACGATGCATCGCGCCTCAATGCTTGCGCAGAGTAGCCCCCCGCGCCGCACGGCCACCAGCTGCTGCGTGTGCCCCTTTGCCTTGCCTAACTGCCTCGCCGCCGGCCTCGCTGCCGTCTTGGTTTCTCCCCATTTGTTTTCGCCATTTGTTTTGCCCCCCATTTGTGCTTGTTTTTCTGTAATCATTGTGCCGTGTTAACGTTTTTCTGCCTGTTTTCGCCATTTGTTTTTGCCCTCCATTTGTGCTTGTTTTTCTGTAATTATTGTGCCGTGGTAACAGTCTCCTTCCTGTTTGCCCGCCTACCTCGCCGCCCTCCGCTCTCCCTCCCCGCTTCCCGCCACCGCCATTTACCCCGCCCCTTTCTCTTCTGTACCCTCCCCGCTCCCGCCTCCCAGCTGCTCCGCCCACCAGCGCACTTGGCCTTATATGGCGACCGTGCGACGCAGGTGAGTGTGACCCACTTGTGGGACACCCCCGCGCCGCACGGCCACCAGCTGCTGCGTGTGCCCCTTTGCCTTGCCTAACTGCCTCGCCGCCGGCCTCGCTGCCGTCTTGGTTTCTCCCCATTTGTTTTCGCCATTTGTTTTGCCCCCCATTTGTGCTTGTTTTTCTGTAATCATTGTGCCGTGTTAACGTTTTTCTGCCTGTTTTCGCCATTTGTTTTTGCCCTCCATTTGTGCTTGTTTTTCTGTAATTATTGTGCCGTGGTAACAGTCTCCTTCCTGTTTGCCCGCCTACCTCGCCGCCCTCCGCTCTCCCTCCCCGCTTCCCGCCACCGCCATTTACCCCGCCCCTTTCTCTTCTGTACCCTCCCCGCTCCCGCCTCCCAGCTGCTCCGCCCACCCGCGCACTTGGCCTTATATGGCGACCGTGCGACGCAGGTGAGTGTGACCCACTTGTGGGACACCCCCGCGCCGCACGGCCACCAGCTGCTGCGTGTGCCCCTTTGCCTTGCCTAACTGCCTCGCCGCCGGCCTCGCTGCCGTCTAGGTTTCTCCCCATTTGTTTTCGCCATTTGTTTTGCCCCCCATTTGTGCTTGTTTTTCTGTAATCATTGTGCCGTGTTAACGTTTTTCTGCCTGTTTTCGCCATTTGTTTTTGCCCTCCATTTGTGCTTGTTTTTCTGTAATTATTGTGCCGTGGTAACAGTCTCCTTCCTGTTTGCCCGCCTACCTCGCCGCCCTCCACTCTCCCTCCCCGCTTCCCGCCACCGCCATTTACCCCGCCCCTTTCTCTTCTGTACCCTCCCCGCTCCCGCCTCCCAGCTGCTCCGCCCACCCGCGCACTTGGCCTTATATGGCGACCGTGCGAACGCGCAGCGGCCACGCGCAGCGGGCGCGCCGATTGTGCGCCGAAGGCGCGCCAAAGGTAAGCCCGTCTGCGCCCGTCCGCGACCGGATCGCGACCAGCGCCAGGACCCCTGGCCCACGAAGACCCCGACCAACCCGCCTGACGTACTCCGCCGCCACCCTCATCGCACTCAACACCGGCCGACTCCCAGGATGCCACCAAGCCACACCACGACGCACCCACGGACCCTTCAGCTGCCACGCCTGCAAATTCTCCTGCATCCGGACCTGCCTCGCACCAGCACCCGCCAAGTCGAACACCAGCAGCACCCACCTCAAGTGCATCCTGCTCAACACCCGCTCCGTCCACAGACACGCCATCGAACTCTGGAACCTCCTAGACGCCACAGCCCCTGACGTTGCCTTCCTCACAGAGACCTGGATGAACGCCTCTTCAGCTCCCGACATCGCCATCGCTATCCCAGAGGGCTACAAGATCATCCGGAGGGACCGCACCGCCAACCAGATGGGAGGAGGCATCGCCATCATCCACAGGAACACCATCCGTCTCACGACCAGCACCGACAACACCCTGACCACCGCCGAACACCTGCATTTCCAGATCCACACCGACCCGAACACCACCCTCAGAGGCACCCTGATCTACCGACCTCCGGGACCACGCACCCAATTCAGCGAGGACATCGCCGACTTCGTCAGCCCGCATGCCCTCCCCTCCGCTGACTACATCCTCCTGGGGGACCTCAACTTCCACCTGGAGAACAACAACGACCGAAACACCAGCACCCTGCTCGACAACCTCGCCAATCTTGGACTCAAGCAGCTGGTGTCCACCCCCACCCACCTCGCCGGACACACACTCGACGCAGTCTTCTCTTCCTGCACAGACATCGACTTCAGCCACGCCACAGAGCTTCAATGGACGGACCACAGCTGCGTCCACTTCACCTTCAAGAGAACGACGACCCACCACCACCAGCAACAGGCCGCCCGCAGAAGCTGGAACAAGATCACAGCAGACCAGCTCGCCACCTCCCTGAGCCAGCACCCTCCTGCCAGCTCAGCAAACCCCAGCCAGGCCGCCGACAACCTCACGAAGTGGATCAGCATCTGCGCGGACGAACTCGCCCCGCTGAGGACCCCGCCCAGCAGACCCGGCAGCAAGAAAGCCCCGTGGTTCACCGACAAACTCAAGAGCTCCAAGAAGAACTGCCGAGCCCTCGAGAAAGTCTGGAGAAGGGAACCTACACCGGACAACAGGACCACCTTCAAGCTGGCCACCCGGAAGCACCACCAGCTGATCCGCGCCGCCAAGAAAACTGCATTCAAGGACCGGCTGGACAACAACGCACACAACTCCAAGGAACTCTTCAACATCGTGAAAGAGCTATCCAACCCCAGCGCAGGAAACAACGACATCACCCCATCGCAAGACCTCTGCAACTCCCTCGCTTCATACTTCCACAACAAGATCACGGACATACACAACAGCTTCAACAACCAACCAACGCACACCAAGACCGAACAACCACCCCCCACCACCACCCTCCACGCCTGGACCCCGGTCAGCACCGAAGACACCATCCGCACGATGAACTCCATCCACTCCGGATCACCGACCGACCCCTGCCCTCACCACGTCTTCAACAAGGCCGACGCTGTCATCGCACCCCACCTGCGAGACATCATCAACACATCCTTCAACACCGCCACCTTCCCTGAGAGCTGGAAGCACGCCGAACTCAGCGCTCTACTCAAGAAACCCACTGCGGACCCTACCGAACTCAAGAATTACCGCCCCATCTCGCTCCTCCCATTTCCTGCCAAAGTCATCGAGAAGACCGTCAACAAGCAGATGGCCGCCTTCCTCGAGACGAATGGATCCCTCGACCCCTCACAGTCCGGCTTCCGAGCCAATCACAGCACCGAGACCGCCCTCATCGCCGCCACCGATGACATCCGAGCCCTGATGGACAACGGAGAAACAGCGGCCCTCATCCTCCTAGACCTCTCCGCGGCATTCGACACTGTCTGCCACCGCACCCTAGTACAGCGCCTCAGCAATGTCGGAATCCTGGACAAGGCGCTGGAATGGATCATCTCCTTCCTCGACGGAAGAACACAGAGAGTCCGCCTACCACCGTACAAGTCAGAGGCCACCGAAGTCATCTGTGGCGTCCCTCAAGGATCCTCACTGAGCCCCACCCTCTTCAACGTCTACATGAGCCCCCTCGCGGCCATCGCACGCCAACACAACCTCAACATAATCTCCTACACCGACGACACCCAGCTGATCCTCTCCCTGACCAACGACCCCGCCGCCGCCAGAGCTAACCTGCACGAAGGGATGAAAGAGGTAGCCGAGTGGATGACGACCAGCCGCCCGAAACTGAACTCGGACAAGACGGAGGTCCTCATCCTGGGCTCTTCACCCTCCGCCTGGGACGACTCCTGGTGGCCTCCCGCTCTGGGCATCGCACCCAAACCGACAGACCATGCACGCAACCTGGGCTTCATCTTGGACTCCTCCCTCTCCATGACCAGGCAAGTCAACAACGTCTCCTCGGCGTGCTTCAACATCCTACGCATGCTACGGAAGATCTTCTGGTGGATCCCCACCGAGACCAGGAAGACCGTCACCCAGGCCCTCGTCACTAGCCGACTGGACTACGGCAACGCCCTCTACGCCGGTACCACCGCCAAGCTCCAGAAGAGACTCCAGCGGATCCAGAACGCCTCAGCCAGACTCATCCTCGACATCCCACGAACCAGCCACATCTCCGGACATCTTAGAGACCTTCACTGGCTCCCCATCAACAAAAGAATCACCTTCCGCCTCCTCACCCACGCACACAAAGCCCTACACGACCAAGGCCCGAGCTACCTCAACAGCCGAATCAACTTCTACGCTCCCAAACGCCACCTCCGATCAGCCAACCACGCCCTCGCCGCCGTCCCCCGCATCCGAAGAGCGACAACAGGAGGAAGGTCCTTCTCCTACCTGGCCGCCAAGACCTGGAACTCCCTCCCGACCGACCTGCGCCTGACCCAAGACCACCTCTCCTTCAGGAAGAAGCTGAAGACCTGGCTGTTCGAGCAGTAGCGGCACCCCCCCCCCCAGCGCCTTGAGACCCTACGGGTATGTAGTGCGCTCTATAAATGCCATTGATTGATTGATTGATTGAGTAGGTGATGCGTCTTGATCCTTACCGGAGAGGAGGTGATGTGTAGATTCTCGTGTTGCAGCCCGGTTGCGATGCGGCAAGATGGCGCCTCGATGCAATGCGACAATCCAGTGCGATGCGATAAGATGGCGCCCTTGATGTGACGGCGTTGAGATTATGTGACACGCCCTGGCAGCCTTGCGGCGACTCTCTACTTTGGAGCCACGACAGGCCCTGCGACACGCTTCTCCGATGATGCGACGGCGACCCTCACGGTTGCGACGCGCTTCTCTGGTGATGCAACAGCAAAACCTGCGATGAAGGTACGCTTCTGGGAGATGCGGCGGCACGCTTCTCCGGCGATTCGATGACTACAGCTACGGCGGCGACACGCTTCTTCTCGTTGCGTCGGGCTTCCAGCACCCAGCGACACGCAGGCGTCTGCAGATAGAATTCCCAGCAAGGAAATTCAGAGGGGAGCTGGTGGTGAAGTCTGTTGTCCCTGAGACTTCAGCAGGAGGCAAGCATAAGTTCAAGCCCTTGGAGATATATTCTGCAAGATGATGAAGTACACACAAAGTTCCTTCTCCTCTCCTTGGCACTGGAGACACCACTGTAGGCAAACCCAGCAACACAGCACACTGGCAGGGGGGCAGTCCACTCCTCAAGCTTCCTTTGGATCTTCTCCTTGGCAGAGGTTTCTTCTTGTTGTTCCAGAAGTGATCTAAAATCTTGGGGTTTGGGTCCCCGTATTTATACTACTTTTCTCTTTTTTCTCTGAAGGCAGAGAGGCCTTTGCCTAGTCCAAACCAGTTCTGGTCAGTCCTGGAGCACTTTGTTTACCTGACTCCTTCTTTCCTTTCAGAGTGCAGGGCGGAGACATCAGACACACCACAAGAGGTGGAGCCAGCATTGTGGAAGAAAGGCACAGCCCTATTCAGGTCCCAGGTGCAACTCCTCCCCCATCTGCATGCAGATCTTCCTATTCAGCCCTGTCCTAACTCACCCTCTCCCCTGGAAACCCCAGGCCCTGTCACTCGCAGAACCAGACACACAATACACAACCTAGTATAGGCAGGCTTGAACAGTTAAGCAAGAAAATACCTACTTTCTAAAAGTGGTATTTTCAAATACAGAATGTTAAAACCAACTTTACTAAAATATGTATTTTATCGTTCTGAGTTCAGGCATACTAAATTCGAATTTCTACCATGTTCCCTGAGTCAGTTAGGATTATAAGATGTAATAATCAAACTGCCCATTCTGGCCTATGGGGAACAGGTAGCCTTGCAATAGTGAAAACTGAAAATAGCTGTAACTCACTATTAGGACATGCCAGACACACCAGGGCATGTCCTACCTTATACTTACAATGCACCCTGCCCTTAGGCCTACCATAGGGGTGTCTGATATGAAGATAAGGGAAGGTTTAGAGACTGGTGGTTGCACTTGGCCAGTCAGCAAGCAGTACCAGACTGCACATAGGCTCTGCAATGGCAGACCTGAGACACACTTTACAAGCTGCTTCTGTGGGTGGCACAACCAGTGCTGCATGCCCACCAGCAGCATTTGATTTACAAGCCCTGGGCACACATGGTGCACTGTACTAGGGTCTGACAAGTAAATCAAATAACCCAATCAACCTAATCAATACATCAATTTAACATAGGGAGCACTTGCACTGTGCACTGAATAGCAGTGGCACAGTGCCCAAAGCATCTAAACCAGAAAAACATATAAAAAACAGAGGAGGAAATCAGAAAAAATGGAAGGGAGACTCACGCCAATGGTACCAGGTCTAACAATAATGACCATGCCTGTATTTTGTTAGCATGGCTAATTCCTAAATAAGGACTGGGATTCTATGCCTAAATAAGGGCAATGCGAATCATGCCTATATAAGGACATGATTCAAGGAAACCTATATACGGGTATCTTAATCGAAACACAACAGTCCGCCTGGCCCCCGCGGTGTGACACCGCCAACATCCCATGTCCCTTCAGCCAATAGGAACCGCAATCGTTGTAGTGAAATACACTTTAGAATACCGCGGTAGGCGTGCTCTGCCACCGCAATCACGGTCATTAGCACCAATTTGAAAATGCTAATTCGTGGGAGCGACTGCCTGGCCCCGCCGTTTGACACCGCCAATGCCCATGCCCTTTCAGCCAATGGGAACCGCAATTGCGGTAAAAAAAAAACACGTTTGAAAATCACGGTAGGCGTGGTCCGCTACCACGGGGCTGGTTTTGGGTACAATTGAAAGATGCACGATTGCGGTAGCGACCGCCTGGGCCCCGCGGTGTGACTCCGCCAATGCCCATGCACTTTCAGCCAATGGGAACCACAATCGCGGTAGTGAAATACACATTTGAAAATCGCGGTAGGCATGCTCCGCTACCGCGGGGCCGGTAATTGAGTACAATTGAAAGATGCACGATTGCGGTAGTAACCACCTGGGTCCCGCGGTATGACACCACCAATGCCCATGCCCTTTCAGCCAATGGGAACCACAATTGCGGTAGTGAAATACATATTTGAAAATCACGGTAGGCGTGAACCGCCAGCGCGGGGCGGGTCATTGGTTACATTTGAAAAATAGCTGACCTGGAACACCAATTACAGCAGCTGAGTACCACTGAAACAACCCCAGGGGGCTATATATGTCTGGGAGAGAGCCACACATTTCCACTGCATCCAGACACTGCTGCCTGCCATTCTTCCTCCCCAACTGCTGCTGTTCCTGTCTCCTGGACCCAGTGATGGCGAGAACTGAGAACATCAGGGCCCGTCCCTTCACCACAGAGGAGCTGGAGGTCCTGGTGGATGAGGTGCTTTCACAGTATGGGAGGCTATATGGTGCTCCTGGTGTTTCAGAGTGAAAGCTTGAGAGTGAAAGTTTGAGAGTGCAAAGAGTGCTCACATGATGTTGCTCTGCTGTCGTATGTGCCTCTGAGTGCAAGTTAATGTGCATGCATCCTCATTTTTGATACACCATGCTCTATACATGGCCTAGTAAATATTGCACTTGAGTTTTTGGGGAGGATGGCAACATGGACATTTGTACAGCCCTTCTTCAGCAATAACAATACAAACGTTGGTCTGAGACTGGGTAATGTAATTGTGTGATACACTGCCTAGCATGCTGACTTCAGGTAAATAGGGTGTGTAGCATTATTTCCGCAGATCCATGGCTGCATATAAGGTTGGGAGGGACATGCAGTGGTTTTTGCAGCCATACAGTAACACTGCTGGTTTGGACAGTGGAAGTCTGAACAAACATTGCCTCTGCTAATGGATGTCATAGTCCATGAGGTTTTCCCATGCTCATGTGTGGCAGTGCAAATGTGTTTCGTCCAGAGGGTACTGAAGGATGTGTGTAGAATTTTCATATTGCCACCATGGATATGTATGTATTATGCACAAGATTGAAATGCCTGAGGGTAACACTCTTGGTGGAAATTCATCTATGATACATCACATTAATGTACTTTGGAAATATCATCCTTCCATTGTTTTCATTATGTGCTGTGTCTCGCATGTGTAGGCACTGTTTGCCCTTTCATATTGTACATGCATGTGAATGTTCTGATGGCCCACTTTTAACCTCAGTGTGAGTCCCCCTGGCCTGCACAGATACAGCCCAATTTGACAAGGACCCATCAGTAAATGGACAGAGTGAAACAAATGTGTTGTCTGCCACCCTATTTCTCAATGAGCTATCTTAGGCCTGAGGATTGCACAAGACAGACCTTGTGAGAAGAGTGTGAGAATGTAAGATCATGTCCCTAAATGTGACCTCCATGACACAGTGAGCCATTCACAGGCAAAGGACATTGAGGGGTGTGTAGTGTTGGACACAGTGAGTATGCCCCAACACCTCATTTCCAATGTATTGTATGTCTTGCTCACTCACATACTGCATCACAGATGAGGGCATTCTTCACATTGCTTTCTGTGCTGACATTATGCATGTGTATGAAATGGCTATGTACTGTGTCCATCCTCATACCTGCATACATTTCTATGAGATTATCTGAAGCAAATGTACTATGTGTCATGCTGTATGGCCTCTGGTCAACATTTCTGTATTTGTGTGCTATGTTTTTGCATGCTCCTGTACTAACACACAGAGGTTGTCTGATATGTCTGCAGCTTAACGTCCGCCAGCGCAAGGCCTTATGGAGGGCCATTGCACGCAAGGTGCGGGCTCTGGGTGTCTCCAACCGACGGCACACACACTGTCACAAGAGGCGGAATGACATCTGCCAGCTGACCAAAAACGTGGCAGAGATGACGCTGGGGATCCTCCCTCAGACTGGATGGTTGGCACGCAGGAGCATGACACCACTAATGGCCCGTATCTTGGCAGTCACACAGCCAGAGCTGGATGAACTTTTGAGGGCCCATCAGCAACAAGTTGGGGGTGAGTATTCTGCGAAGGGTGACTTTGGGTGTGAGTGACTGCATGTATCCCAACCCTGAGCCAGTGCGGAGCTCTGTGATGTTTCTCGTGTGATGCAATGGCTTGTTAGTGGCCTCTGTATTGAGTGCAGCTGTCATGCATTTTCGCTGCATGTACTTTCTCATGTGTTTAATACAATGGCCCTTGACATTGCAAGATGAGATGTGGCCTTATGACATCTGCTGCTTCATGGGTGTCATAGACATCCCCGGGCAGTGAACAGCAGTGTGCATCATCTTAGTGAGCTTTTGTCGATGTGTTCAGTGCCTGACTTGGAAATTGTGAGAACTACACATCTGACACCAATGTGCAATGGTCGCTGTGCTTCAAAGCACAACATGGTGGACATCATTAGCTCATGGCCATTGTAAAAGGACATTTTGGACTCAGAACCTGTGTTGTTCCCTTAAAGTGACTCCATATGTGACTGAGACAACATGTTGAGTTGTATATCTATCTCACCTACAGGCACGTAGGTATGCTTATAGAGATCAGTTTGTTAGGTTACAAGGAGGCATGGGTCAGCTATTTTGCTATGTGAACATCACATGGGTCATTAATGTCAACTATGCATGTTTCCATGCATCTTCTGAGTTTTGCATTAAGGTTGCACATGCAGATTGCACAGGGTGGTGGGCAACATAGGAGTATCATATACTAGTTTTGTGCTTTGCTTGCATATTATGTTTGTGAGTATGGCACTATACTGAACCTACGTCTCTGTCTCTTGCAGCATCTACCGAGGGCACGGAAGGACAGGGCACGTACACCAGTGGTGAAGCTTCTGGCACGACTACTACACATGAGCTCACTGACACTGCTGTGACCAGCGCCTCGGAGGGGGACAGGAGTGCCCTTGAAGAATCCCTCCCAGAAACACCAACCTCAACATCATCTGACTCCAGCGGTGACTCCTCAATGTTGGCAGGCACAGGGAGTGCAAAATCTGCCTCTTCTTCCACCACAAATCATCCAGTGTCCACCCTCCTGGCTACTACCACTAGTGCTGGCCGTGCCTGCAGCCCTAGGAAGGGTAGAGTGTCCTTCACCCTAGGCACCGCTGCCCCTGCCCCTGTCTCCCCTGCTGCCCTCTGTGGAGGCGGTGGACCTTTTGCGCCAGCTCTGTGTGGGTCAGACTAACTCCTGAATGCCTTCCAGGATCATGACAAGAAGCTGGCACAGGTAGTTGCCTTCATGGAGGGCATTCATTCTGATAGGGGTGGACTACACAGAACTACTGCCCAATCTTTGTCCTCCACAGTGACAGCAGCCATTCAGCTGCCACAGGCTCCAAGTCCAGCTCCAGTCCCTTCAGCAACCACCCTGCCAGTGGTACCACCTAACGAGAGTGACCACACACCACAGCCCTCAGGTACCAAGTACTCCACACGCAGCACACAATAGCAGCACTCCAAGCGGCCCAGAGCACAGACACCATCCCCAAATCAAAAAAACAGACACACAGGAGCGCAAAGGCAAAAGCCCTTCGCGTGACACTCAGGGGCATCAGGCCAAGTAGCAGGCCTCAAGCTCACATTCATCCAAATCACCCCCATCCAAGGGCACTCCCATCCCCACACCTGCTCCCAAAGACAAACAAACAGTTGCCCTGCCTGCTGTGAAGCTAGTGCTTGCAAAGAGTCAGCACAAACAGCTCTCTAAGGCAGATTCACCCACATCAACTCCCACCCACATCCCTGTGAAGCTGGGACAGGAGAGCAAAGTGGAGGGTTCACCTGGACAACAGGGGATGGAGGCCACCCCAAGCGTACCACCATATCTAGCAAATCCCCACAGGGAGAGCCACCTGCACCTGATACACCTTGTGGAAAGTAAGGCTGTTGTGCCCACCCCACTTTCCACTCCTGCCAAGACGATTCTTTCCTATCGAATCCCCAAGAAGTGGAGACCCAGCCCTCCACATTTACCCTCACACACTGTGTCTCAAGGCAGCATGTCTCCGCCTCCCCGTGCCACCATACCACCTGGTCCAAGCAGCCCTCAGGCTCCCACAGCCACTGATGCCTCTATCTCAGCTGGTCCTCTCTCTCCCAGGTTCAGTCCTCCAACTGGCCCCGACAATCAGCCACCTCCCAGTTCAACTGACAGGCAAGTCTGAGGCAAAGTCCCCCTCCCAAACCCATCTCTCCCACAGCGGTGCCTGGACTGCCCATTTGTATCCCCAGAGCTGTGATGATTCCCATGGCAGTGTACGGTGTTACCCATTTCCTGTGCAGTTTCTCATGCACACATGTACATACTTTGAACTATGGACTGGCCAATGACCTTGCTGTTTGTCCCTTTGGATACCTATTCCCTGTGCAGTTTCTCATGCACACATGTACATACTTTGAACTATGGACTGGCCAATAGACTTGCTGTTTGTCACTTTGGATGCCCATTCCCTGTGCAGTTTCTCATGCACACATGTACATACTTTGATTTTGTACTGGCCAATGGCCTTGCTGTCTTTGACTTTTGATGCCTATCTGCTTTGTCAATGTCCTTACTAAATAAAAGGTTTTATGTATTGTATGGTTTGATGTGACATGCTCTGTATGCCACTGAAACATTGCCAATTGCATGTTTTACTTTTTCAGAGTTTGCCAGAGGTGAAAGGCACTTTAGTTCTTCTTGACTCTGAGGGTTGAGGGTGCAATGATGGTTGTTTGTGATGATCTACTCTTATCCTGATCATTCTATGCTCAAGTTTGCAAAATTGTACACATGTCATGTTAGAATGCAATATCACAACAGAGGTGAATTCTCTCCACAGGATTACTTGCGGGCTTACCAGGGTCCATCATATCTGTGTGATCTTTCTTGATGTGTGAACAGCAGTGTTGATGTGTGGTCATCTTGTGTAGACCTGTCTTCCTAGTCACATGGGTACATTTCAATATGTGAACTTGAGTGGTCATACAATGTGAATGGACTGTCATTGTTAGTAGTGTTGATGTGTGTATGCCCCTGCAATGCCAACTGCACACATGTATGATACAGAAAATAAATGCCTGTTTGTTTCAATTGTCTGCCATGTGCTTCAGAATGTGGGCACATGTAGGAGTTGTAGGTTGGGCACTGTGCAGTGTGTTGGTGTGTCCTTGCACTCCTGGGGGACACCTACTTGCTGTTGCTGCCAGTTGTGAGTATGCAGAGTGTGTGACTGCCAAGTCTGTGTTGTGTTTTGTTGACCAGCCATGTGTCTTGTTACTGTTTGTGTTCACTGTGCAGACCTGCTCAGCCACACTGACATTATTTGTGGGTTTTCTCATGCATTGCTGTCACTTGACCCATTTTTGGCTCCAGTAGGGTATGTGGAGTCATGCCATCCCCTATATGTGCTTCTGACGCCTACACATTATAAGTAACTCCTCTATGTGTTTGTGTACTGTCCACTCCTCACGTGTCCACTACTGAAGTACACACCACTTCAATCTCATGTCTTTCACCCCATGGCTTGCTAGTGTGTGAGCCTCCCCACCACTTCATAGTATGACACTATACTGTGGGAGGCTGATCTGTGTACAGGACCAATGTGCCACTCAGGACAGTTTCACAATTAGTTATGTGTTATTTTCTTCTACTATTTTGCAGTCATGGTTGCTCATGTGCAGTGCATATGTTTGAGCAGCACAGTCCTCTAGTCATGTTGTTTGCATCTGGGTTTCCCGGAGGTGTGCATCTGTGGGTGATGGGTAAGCTGTATGTGTGTTTGCTGAGGTACTGCTACCCTTCCTGAGTGTGATGTTATCTGTGTGCTCTGATGATTTGTGTTGTGGGAGTTCATGGTGTGGCACTCAGATATGTGTGCTACTGGTTTGGTTGGTGTGCACACGCTGCTTGGTGTGCATGCAGTGTTGTCAGTGTATGTTGCCTTGTACTTGCCTGGTGTGCATCCCCCTGATGTCCAGCTGAGTTTGCAATGTGATGGATTGGTATGTGCATCTGTTGTGTTTTTGATGTGGATGTATGCAGTATTTGGGCTGTGTTGGCTCTTTCTACTGACAAATGCCTTGTGTGTGTGATGTTCTATTTGCATGACATTGTGGGTGAATAGTTTGTGCATTGTGATATATTCAGATGTGTTTTGCAAGTGTAGTGTGCCTCACTTGTGTGTCTGTCACATGCAGCGAGGTGGATTCTTGTTCAAGAGCTTGTTTTGAGTGCACAATGGTGGTTTGTCTTCCTATTTTTGACTTGTCAGGATTGTACATGTGAATGCTTGTGGTACACCATGACACCATGTTCACTTGATGACTGGTGTAGTGTCTCTGTCTGTGTTAGCTGATTTGTCCCATTGATCCCAGTTAGTGTTCATGATTAGCTTTTGATGATGCAATTCTTGTTTGTGTTGGGGTATGGTGTCTGTGCATTGGTCCTGAGTGACAATGTTGTGTATTTCTGTTCTGTCTAGGGCCATATTTCCTTTCCACTGTTTGGCTACACATGTCTGGGCTTGCTGGACTTTTGTGGATGTTGTTTGTGAGCTTTGTGTATGGCTATTGTTTTTGTGTCAGCATTGGTTCAGGCATCCCTGAGTGTGAGTCTGACATTTGTGGATGCACCACAGGGAGTGTGATTGGTTGTCAGTGAACTCACAGGACATCATTTGCACCATTATGTGTGTTTCTCACATGTGTTGTGTGCTGCAGGTGTGAGGTGGGTAGAGGAGGGGTATGTGTGAAGGTCCTACTTGTGTTTGAAAGTCAGGGAGTGTGACAATGAACCATGTGAGATGTACTAGTGACATACAAGTCGAGTAGGTTGACATAGATGTGTGGCTGGTCACTGTATGACTTCAGGCACTTCCTATCATTCTTGTGTCTATGCATGGCTTGCCTTGATGTATCCCTGAGTTGTTGCACAGGGTCACTATGGTTTAATTTCACTTACTGTGCCACCCATGTCTGATTTGATGGCCTAAGGGTGGTGTGAAATGTTCTTTCTCTTGCATGTGATGAACACATGCTATGTGGCTTGCTCCATGGTTTTCCATCACTCTCCACTTCACTTTTGGCTGGCCCATTTATTGTCCTCCATTGCTGCATGGTATGGGTATGTGGCTGGGTGTCAGAGTGGGGTGTTTCTAAGTGACTTGACAGGCAGTGTGAACAGTTCAATGGATGTTCATATGCAGTGTGAGTCTTAATTTTGTAATTATACTCAGTTTGCTTCACGTGAGTGGAAGGTAGGTGTGAGTATTTATTTATTTTTTTTTATTTATTTTGGCATTTATAAAGCGCGAACGAATACCCGTAGGCGTCTCGGCGCTAGACTGAACGACTGACTCTCCACAGCATGGAGAAGGACCCGGGGAAATACTGGTTAAACAACCAAGTTTTCAGGCTCTTACGAAACTGCAATAATGATTTGCTTGATCTGATATGCTGAGGAAGCATATTCCAGATCTTGGGAGCTGCAACCGTAATGCGGCGGTCACCCCATGAAACAGTTTTAGAACGTGGGACCATTAGATTATTAAGACTCGAGGATCTGAGTTGTCTAGTTGGTCTATAGAATTTAAGTTGGTCCTTGAGAGGACGTGGACCTTGGTCGTGTAGGGTTTTGTAAAGTATACAAAGAGATTTAAAAGTGATCCTATTCTTAATCGTCAACCAGTGGAGTGTCTTGATGGTGTCTGAAATGGGTAAAAACTTAGGTGATCTTGTCAGGAGGCGTGCTGCCACGTTCTGAATGGTTTGTAGTTTTTTTATAACTCTGGTTTGACCATTAAGAAAAAGCGAGTTGCAGTAGTCCAAAGAGGAAAGGACCAAGGAGGTTACCAGAGTTTTGGCAGCTACATCGGGAAGAACTGGCATGATTTTCCTTATCGTGAGTAGGAGGGTTGTCTAGCCCCTGAGCTTCTGTGCAGGGTGTTCCTCTTCACCCCCACCTTCCCAGTCAATCTCCCTTGTCCTTTGATGTGGGAGGTGCGAGGTCTGGCTACACCTGACAGATTAATTGTGCAGGGGGGCACATGAGGAGCACACAGCATGTGCCCAAATGGGTGAGTGAAACGTAGTGTGGGAAGGGTGAAGGTGGAGCCCTGTGAATCTGGCAGGACTACCCATGCCTGGTGCAGGCCCTGCCTACTACATTGTGCACAGGTTTTCCTGCATCTTCACCGCTGCGGTGACATGACCGGGATATTTCAGTGATTTTGCAGTTGATGGGTGACCCGGATGCGGAGGGGTGAGTTTCTGACAGGTAGGACATGTGTGAGTACACTGGGGGATATGTTCCTGTCTCCACCAGAGTGTCTGATGTGGACAGGAACCGTATATCAGCACATGAGTTGTGTGTTGTGGTTGTGTGCGGAGTTGTGTATTTGCGTACCTGCGGCATTGTCCGCGACGGTGCATTATTTGCTGGTAGTGGACGAGGTACAGCAGCAGAAAGGCTTGAAGTGCTGGATCCATAGTGGTCAGGACTGGGTGAAGGGGACCGGGAGTCGGGTTTCGCTCTCCGCTGTCATGCTTCCGCCGTCTACGGGTGGGTGGATTCTCCGCTGCGGTGTGATGGGCTGTTTGCGGTATCGTGATTTGTACGGCAGACGGGACGTCATTCTGCACGGCGGTGTGTCTCTATCTGCTCCTTCCGCCGGTGGTTCACGTAACTCCGCAGAGGACAGAAAATGGGCTATATTTGCAAAATGGCGGGCGCGTGGACCACCGCTGGAGTGTGGAAAAGGACATTTCCCACCAGCACCGCAGATGTGCATCCATCCGCCATCCTAATGAGCCCCTAAGCTTTTGGCTCCTGCTGTGCCTGACAGCCTGGTACAGGAGCCACTCAACTATCTGAAGTTCCTGACAAAAAAAAGAGCGAGAGAAAAAAATCATCGTGCAGGAATAGAGAAGAAAAGCAAAAGAGGTTAGTGCACTAACTTGACCATAAAGAGAACCTTCAAACAATTAATCCAGAGATTCCCTCTAAGCGAGTTCAGTACTGGATAAAGAAGCTTCACACCTCCAGGAAGGGTTCTGAAGAGGGTACCCTGGAGATCCACAGTTATGGTTGGCACCAGCCAGTTGGTTAGGATGAGGGTAACTCCTGGCTCCTCCTTAAACAATGGGGTAAAGTTCCCAGAGGCAACCCTTCCCACTTTTACACCAGTTTCTGTCTGTCCTAATGCAAGCAATGTAACTGTGCACCTTATTCCTAAAATTCAAGATGTTTAAACCTGTTCTCCTTTCCCTTGTATAGAGCCTTTGTGCCCACCCAGAGGTGCGGCCAGGGAAAAGAGCAGTTCCCTTCGCTGTTGTCATTCAAAATCAGGTCTGATAGTAACTCCCCTTCCATGGGGTTTGGTGCCAGTCTGGCTGGGAGGGAGTGTTGACTTCTCCAGGTCTCACCGTACATTTAAAGGGCAGGCCTCTTTACATATTAATGAAGTTCCTGGATCAACCCTAACTGGTCTTACTGCAAGGGAAAGAGAAACAACTACCTTCACCCAGGCCATTGCTTCTGTCTGGGAGTGGTTTTCACATATCCTTCATGCAAACCACTGGCAGACCAGCTGTCAATAGTCTAATGCTAATTAGCCAACTGAAGGTTCAAGCAGGTCAAATCTAACTTCCTAAAAGTTATTTTCCTAAATATTTATAAAAATCCGTCATTACCAATAAATCCGATTTTTACTAAATATTGAAATTAGTCTTTGAATGACTTTTGTATCCATTTCCTGTCAAAGTTACTGAACTTTACAATCTGCACTTTGGCGTTTTATAGAATTCAACTACAACCCTGCTAATGAAAGTTGGTGCATTACTTCATTGTGGAGGAGGACAGTGCAGTGAGGATGCAAGTGCAGTGCGAGTGTGGATGATGCAATGTTATTTCTAAGGCAATGTGGGCATGGGGCCAAAGTAGTGAATTACAACATTAAGTCGTCATCAGGATGATTTCCAGTTGCTAGAGATGAAGATTGAGGACGGGATTTACACGGACAAAGCATTACCGATGGAGATGCTTGGTATGTTGTGTGCTTTTAGAGATGTTCACTAAATTTTTAAAGTGTTTTCTGTAGAGATTACTTTGGGCTAGATGATGTATTTTTTGAACGATTTCTTTTTTACACAAAAGACTTGTATGGGGGATTGCAAGGGCGTTTAGTGAAATGTCTAGAATCTGTTTGGTATTTTTAGGGATAGAACTCAACTCTGAAAATTGTGACATATTTGCTGATGGAGTAGGTGAAGGTTTTGCTGCAACTGATAGAGAAGGCAATGTTGGCAGACAAGTTGGAGCTGAGGAAGGTTCAGCATTTACTGGGTCATCTGAAATTTGAGTAAAGGGTGGTTGGGGCAGGAAAGGCCTTTGCAGAAGGATTGGCTTAGGGATGTCAGGAGTGTGATACCTACATTATACAGTGAGGTTGAAAGCCACAGTTAAAGTGGATTTTAGGGCATGGGGGCCTTTCGGGGCATTTTAGTGGAATTCCTATTCATAATTGTAGAGATGAGGCCGAGCGGAGACTGCACATCAATTCCAATGGAGACTGGGAAGGAGGTTTCTTTCTCTTTTGGCAGGGGAGATGGTGTGCCAAACAGACCTGGAGAAGTGGTGAGGCAGTCGAGCAGAATGACATTTTTGGAACTTTTTGTGTTGTTGTCGCTTTGGTGCTGTAAAGATCAGTTATGACTAACAAGAAGGTCAACTTCAAAATGGACAACATGGCGGTGGTGCAAGTGGTGAATACACATATGGACAAGGATGAGAGGTTTCTGTTTTTTTTTGTGTTTGGATGTTTAACACACAACATAGTTTTTAGAGCATAGCATACCCTGGGATCCCAAAATAGTGGATACGCTGTCTTGCTGATATTGGCAGACGTTCCATGGTGGAGCCAGCATGGACGAGAATTAAAGCATAATTGTGAGAGTTAAGTGAATGAGGATGCTACAACTACCTGAAGTGAAGCTGACGGCATATAGGGACGTTAAGAGGGAGTTTCTGGACAGTGAAGTGCCAGAGATAAGTAATGTTGGGATCGAGAACGTAGGAAGGAGGGAGGATATTCTTTGCTTTATGCTGCGGATGATAGACAAATGCTTATAGGTGGTGTCTATTGAGAGTAGAAGCCATGGGTGACCTTTTATGGCAAATTTTCTGGAGTTTTGAGCAATGAGCAGGGAAAGTGGGATATATGATACCGGAGGGTTTGTGAGCAAGAGAAAGGGACAGATCAGGAACAAGCAGCTAATAACACTTGTCTTGTTGCAGAATTGTTTGTGGCTTTGTGTAATGTGTGGGTGAATTGAAGACCGTACTGTGTTGTTGTTGTACAATAGGGATGGTCTTCGGGGCATTTAGGGTTTTAGAGTTTTTAGTGGAGCAGTGTAATTTTGGCTCCACCCTTAAACGTCACAAATACTTAACATAAACATGCACTTAGCAGGTTTCCTGTGTAGCCTAACGACATTAATGTAAAGTGTTGCACTTAACATCATTATTGAAGTGCATTCACTGTAGAACTAGAGAATTAACATACTCTGTGTACCATAATTCATCAAACGATATTTACAGTTTAGATGATTGAGTTGAAACACTCCACACACTATTGACATGTATCCACATTAGAAACTACAATGGATTTATGAAATGTGAGTACTAATGTTTCACCTTTGCATATGAATGTAGTTCTTAGTCACTTTTAAAGTTGTATATTCAAAGTTTTTTACCTTTATGAACTTTAAAGTGAATCTAATGTACTGACAGTTTTATTCATTTGTGTTTGAATTTACACATGTGTGTTAAATGTGCACCATTCATTTAATACTTTAAGTTGTCTGACTAGGCCTGTTTTACATTCTGCATAAAATGCTGTTTTCCATTTCTGCTTGCATGTCTTCATGTCTTTTCCTTGCAGGTATAATTCACATGATTTGTTAGTTTGAGAATAGATACAACACTGTTCTAGCGATAGAGAGAGCCTGAGAAGAAGACCCTGGCAATGAACATGGAGAACCAGAGCATTAACTGAATGATCCTATTCAGCAGTGTTGAAATGTGGCTTAGATTACTACAAACGATGTAGTTCCCATGTTCAGTGTGGGACATTTCATAAATGTTGCGGCATACAACGTGAGAATGGAAAATGACAAAGGAGTCCCTGATGATACGGACAGAGGGGTGTTACCCGAGAGATTTGGGTGGAAATACCTGGAGTACACACTGTTAGAGGACACAGCTACTTTCCTTTGGACTTTGAGAGGTTTAGACCTCTATGCTTTCCCTTTTGATTCTTTCCTGAGTGTGGCTTAGGTTAGCACCCAATTCCTCTGACCCAAGAAGACTCTTGACAGAGCTTCTGAGATGCTGACACCTTCCTTTACTTACAGCACTTGCCTGTATTTTCTTCATTTTCTGCATTTCTATGAATTTTGAGATATATTTAGACTATTGAACCATCCTCTTAGTTTGGACTTTAACTTAGATGATTTGGGATTTTACCCATGTATAGAAGAGAGAACCAGAACTCTTTGCGCGCCAATTTTTGTTATTGATCTTTTGTATTGCTGTGACTGAAGCACTTGTTTGCCTTATACTGGTACGTCTAAACTTCTTTAGGAGGTTGGGTTTCGCGGGTGTTATTTTATACCGTTATAATATGGTGCTAAGATTTGTGTACCTTAACCTGACTGCTAACTTGTAACAAGCCTTCTAAACTATAGTCACTGATTCTTGGTCCTTATTGTGTAGCCAAATAGGTTACACTGTTAATTGAAATTGATAGATTTGATGCTTACTCCCTTCACCTCTCAAGCGGCGTAGAAAAGATTAATCGGAGGACAAATGGTAAGACAGTTGGCCCAAAGTGCCGGATCAACTTGGAAGCTCGTCAGATGGTTCTTCACTAAAGTGAGGGAGTTATGGTGTCCCATTCAGAAATTGCCCAAGCCCAGTCCAAACCTCTAAAGCCCATGGTTCGCTCGAAGGATTAGTGGAGTTCCAGGGGTTTGGGAACAAGCTGTAGCAGTGGAGGGGAGAGTAGTATTAGGGCTGTGCATTGTAATACTGAAAGCTCGCGTTGTGTGGAGATTGGGTATTTTTCAGTGATTGCTTGGTGTTCTGCCGAGATGTTTTAAGTTGTTGTGTGAATGTGGCGCTTAATGCCGAGAAGTTCAAGTGGTTGTCAGGTCCGTCGTGGCCTGAGATCCCTGGACACATGGAAATAAGTTATCAGTGTAGAAGACACTGGGTATAGTTGTCTACTGTGTTGTGGTGCTTGTCGCGAGACATGGTCAGCAGAATTATTGAAATAGGGACTTTATCTTTGGTGATTGTGAGCTGTGGTTGGTATAGTGAATCTCAGTGCACAGGGAGGAACTGTATCAATCCGAGTGAAACCCCGCCTATCAAGGTATCATTTGAAGTGGATGTTAGGACAGGTTGGAAAGTGTTGCTCCGGACCATTTCTTGTGTGTATGACAAACTTTAATTTCTTTAGAGTAGCAGACAAAGTTAGTTGTTGAAATTGCTTGTATTTGTTTTGTCCGTAAATTGCTGAGAGAACGTGCTTGTTGGAGAATTGTAAAGGAGGATGAGCTGCTGCGAGTTGTGAGATTTTCGTCACAGTATGCTGCACTGGCTTTGGTCAGTTGGTTTAGAGCCACTTTGGAATTGGTTAGATACATCATAGAGAGCTGTGCTGGTATTGGTTGTGATCACCGAACAAAGAATTGTGGGTGAAAAATCATTTCATGCTTTAAATGAACAGTCATTTGTGAACTTTGCATATTTTTGATTGAAAATGAATTTCTTTAAAGCACTACAAAGTCTAATGAGGGGTGATGCGACAGTACCTGTTAGAAAGGGGAAAGAGGCACCACCTGAAGATATGCCAGGTGATATCATAGAAATAGACCTGAGTCTTCATACGTGTGTTTGGCTCAATCAGTGGCTTAAGATCACTGAGAAAGATGGTCCATTTCCTCATTATGGCATATTTAATTTGAGAATCACTGAACATTTAAGGAGGATGTTGTATGACATGAAACCGCTTCCTAGACCAACACAATATGAAGCGCTTAATGCCTGGGAACATACAGCTCATCTTAGGCAGAGGGAGGGATTTCAAGGAAGGGCCAGGTAAGCTATAAGCACTTGTGCGGATGCTAGATAGGATGCAGAACAGAAAACATGGAGAACTGACATGATTGAGGGAGCTAGATTGTACCCTGCATTAACGGGTGAGGAAGAAGGGAAAGGTAAATGAATGGATAAGAAAAGGAAGAGAGAGGCAGATGATACAGCGAATGCAGCTGAGGACAGTGATAGTGATTGAAATGAGAATTTTATAACCAAATTATTGTTAAGTTGGGGCACAGGAAGCAGAAATGTCGATTTAATACTGGTAACATGGCAAATGGAAATCAGGTTCAGAATGGTGGACAGGCGCGCAACACCCATTGGACTCACAGGGCTTCAGCCCCCCCCCGTCGTGTGTGGCAGCCCGGGATGAGACAGCTTCTCGGCGCACACACAGCCGCACCCGAGCACGTCACAGGTCTCTAAAAGACCATTTGCATGTTAATGAGGCCTCGTTGTTGTTTCACCCCTTCTAAGAGCCCCTGCAGCTCCACTCTGCCTATGGCTTAAAAGATTCAGCCCCCCCCCCCGAAAAAATTTCTTAGCCCCCCCCGAAATTTGGCTCTAGTTGCGCCTCTGATGGTGGATGCATGCAATCTCAAGATAATAGTGTGGCTCAGACACAGCAAGTACAGAGGAGAGGGTCCAGAATTTCAATGTGCCCCAAGCACAGGTAATGCGGGTTCCACAAGTCCCAATGCCACAACAAAATTCAAATGTTCAAAGATATAACACAAATCAGTTTTCCAATGTAAACATCGATCTGCTCGTTAATCAGGGTATGTCTCAAAAGTACTCTATGATACAAATAGACGAGCACTACAGCTCGGACCTGTCACCATTTCATGGCTTGAGAAGGAAGGAGGATTGCGTATTTGGTGCAACCTTAGAGGTAGACCAGAGTGGTTCATTTGTGGCTGGTGAGTTGAACGGCCATCCTGTATCATTCTTGATCGATACTGGTGCCACCTGTTCTTCTACTGTGAGAACAACAGAGGTTCCCAACCTACCCCTCTCTAGAAAACAAATCCAAGTTGTAGGAGTTGCAAATAACCAAATGACTAGCCCAGTTTCAGAAGCGGCACATGTCAAAATAGGGTCCCTTGTGAAGAATCACCAAATTGTGGTGTGTGATTCGAGTCCTGTAAATCAACCAATCATTCAATCAATCAGGATTCTTATAGTGTGTGGCTTATCACCTGTTAGGGTTTCAAGGTACTGGGGGGCGGGGGTTCTGCATTTCAGTTGAAGAGCCAGTCCAGTCAAAGAGCCAGGTCTTGAGGTCCTTCCTGAATTGAGGCAGTGAGGGTGATTGCCTGAGATGTAGAGGAACAGAGTTCCAGGACTTTGCGGCAAGGTAGGAAAAGGATATTCTTCTGGCCATGGTCTTGCAGATCCGTGGGAGAGAGGTCAGGGCCAGGTTGGTGGAGCAGAAGTCTCTGGTGGGAGTGTAGAAGGAGAGGTGGTGGTTGAGGTATGCAGGTCCGATGTTCTCGAGGGCCTTGTAGGCACAGGTGGGGAGCTTGAATGTGATTTGTTTGTTGATCGGGAACCAGTGGAGGTTTCTCAGGTGACCGGTGATTTGGCTGTGGCGTTGAATGTCCAGGATAAGGCTTGCGGTGATGTTCTGGACGTTTTACAATTTCTTTTGGAGCTTCTGGGTGGTGCCGGCACAGAGTGCGTTGCCGTAGTCGAGTTCGCTGCTGACGAGCACCTGGGTAAGTGTCCTTGTGGACTCAGGGGGGATACACTTAAAGATCTCTCCAAGCAGGTGGAGCGTGTTGAAGCCGGAGAATGAGATGGCGTTGATTTGGTGGTTCATTGAGAACAAGGAGTCATAGATGATGCCGAGTTTGCATGCATAGTCAGTGTATGTGGGGGTACCATGAGAGCTGCAGGCCACCAGGAGTTGTCCAAGGCGGCAGGGGTGGTTGAGTACTTGGGTTTTGTCAGAGTTAAGTTTGAGGCAGCTTTCCTTCATCCAGGTGAGGTCTGCCTTCATCCCTTTGTGGAAGTTGTCCTTTGCTGCTGTAGGTTTGTCAGTGAGGGAGCGCATCAGCTGTATGTCATCGGCATAGGAGATGATGTTTAGTTCATGATTTCTGACAATGGCTGTCAGCGGGTCCATTTAGATGTTGAAGATGGTGGCGCTCAGGTAGCAGCCCTGCGGGACTCCAAAGATGATCTCTGTAGGTCCTGAGGAGAACGGTGAGAGCCTGACTCTCTGGGTTTGACTGGTGAGGAAGGAGAAGATCCACTCTAAGGTTTTGCCGTGGATGCCGGCGTCGTGAAATCTTGCGTAGAGGGTGTGATGGGAGACGGTGTCGAAAGAGGCAGAGAGGTCCAGGAAGATGAGGCCTGTGGTTTTGCCTCGGTCGAGGAGACTGTGGATGTCATCTGTTGTGGCGAGGAGCGCACTCTCGGTGCTGTGGTTGCTTCTGAAGCCAGATTGGGAGTTGTAGAAGATGTGATTTGTTACTATGAATTTGGTGAGTTGGGCGTTGATGGCCTTCTCAATGACTTTGGATGGGAAGGGGAGAAAGAGATGGGTCTTTTTTTCATGAGGGCCATTGGGTTTTTTCAACAGGGGGTTGATTTCTGTGTGTTTCCAGTCTTCAGGAAAGCTGGCGAATTCAATGGAGCAGTTGATCGTGTAGCCGAGTTCAGGGGCGATGGTGGTGCTGGCTTGGTGGAAGATGTGGTAGGGGCAGGGGTGCGAGGGGGATCCAGAGTGGATGGTCTTCATGATCTATATGGTGTGATTGGTGGTGAGGGTCATCCAGTTGAGCAGGGTCGTCTGGGATCTGGAGCATTTGGATACAATGGTTGCGGGTGGGGTAAGTGGGTTCTGCATTGCGAAGCTGTCATAGATGTCTGTGATCTTGCTGTAGAAGAAGGTGGCGAGGTTGCCGCAGAGGGGTTGGGAGGGGGGATGTCACTGGCATCCATGCTGGGTTTGGCAAATACTTTGATCACGTTGAAGACTTCTTTGCTGTTGTGCATTGGCGTTGATACATTCCTGTATGGCAGTTTCTTTGTGGCTTTGATGAGGTGGTGGTGCGTCGTGATGGCGGTTTTGAAGGCTGTATAGTCTGCTGGGGTTTTGCTGCTCCTTCATCTTCTCTCAAGTTGTCTGCAGGTGCGCCTGGACTCTTGGTGGGCGGGGAGAACCAGCTGGCTTTCTCAGCAGGCTGTTTGCAGGAGGGTTTTTGAGTGGGACCAGTGTGTTGGCGCAGTCTGAGATCCATAGGTGGAGGTTGCATGCTGATGAGTTGGTGCCCGTGGAGGTCGGCGGTGGTGTCTTGTGGAGGGCAGTGGTGAGTTGGTCTTTGGAGACCTTGTTCCAGCTTCGGCCCGGGTAGCGGTGGGTACTGTGGTGTTGCGTGGGTTCGGTGAAGGAGAAGTGGACGCAGTGGAGGTCAGTCGATTGGAGTTAGGATGTGTGGCTGACCGAGATGTTGTTGCTTGAGGGGAATATGGCGCCGAGCATGTGTCCTGCTGAGTGCATTGGGGAGGTGACCAGTAGGGCTTTAGGTGTTGGGGTCGCTGAGGTTGTCCAAGTGGAAATTGAGGTCACAAGGAGGATGTAGTCTGTTGAGGTGAGGGAGTGGTGTGTGTTGAAGTCGGCTTTGGATTCGCTGAAAAGGGGGTGAGGTTCAGGGCTCTGTAGATGAGGGTGCCACCTAGAGTGGAGTTCGGGTTGGTCTGGATCTGAAAGCTTCATGTCGTGCGAGTGGTCATCGGAGATAGTTGTGACCCAGAAGGTGTTTTTGTGTATGATGGCGGTGCCTCCTCCTGGTCAGTTGGCACGTTCTTTTGGGGATGATTTTGTATCTGTCGGGGATGATGGTGGGGTTCATATAGGTTTCCGTAACAAAGGTGGCATTGGAGGAGATGGAGTCAAGCAGTTCCCAGATTTCTACAGCGTGTTTATTAAGGGAGCGTGTGTTGAATAGGATGCAGCTGAGGTGGTGGACTCTGGTTCTGGTAGGTCTTATGTGTGAAGGCAGGAGAAGGTGCAGTTGCAGAAGGTGAACAGTCCTTGGGTGTCATTTGGCGACATGGAGCGGCCGGCGGTTGAGCGTCCAGCATTGAGTGCGTCGTAGTGGTGGTACGCGCGTGGACCAGGGTCTGTGACGCTGGGTGCGGTCCAGGCACAGACGAGTGCAGACGGGTTTGCCTTTGGCACGCCTTCGGTGTGACGGCGGCGCAGCTGCAGAGCAGCCGCCATTAAGTAGTGGTAGGGAGGTGGGAGGGGCTGGTCAGCTGGGTGGCGGGAAGCGGCGCTGGAAGGGGGCAGGCTGCATGGGCGGGAAGCAAAAAGGCACAGAAAGTCATGGAAAAAGGCAAAGAAGAAAGCACAGAAAAAGGCACAGAATAAAGAGAAATACTGAAAAATGAAAAGACAGGAAAGCAGAGAAAAGCAGAGACAGAACTCACCACGGGACCACCAGGGATGAAGCGCAGGCGGGAGCCTGCGGGTGGAGGTGGGCCTTACATACGAGGACTTAAGTGCAGAGGGGGCAAAAGCTACCATGTGGAGCTGAGCGGCTGGGTTGTAGTGAACGCTGATGGTCAGCGAGGTCGCTTATATGAGATCTTTTGTGCAAGCTGAACTGTTCCGTTTATGGTACCTCATATGGCACTGAGTTTCAAACTCATGATGAAGATTTTGCCTTTTAAACTTGGCAGTCAGAGATCTGGGATGGGATTTTGCATCCCATGTTGATAAGAGATGATTTCCCCCCAGAACTTACAGACACAGTGTTACCTGAAGTCTGGGACTTTTCTGGGATAGTCATAAGTCTCATCAAAGATGTTAAACTAGTCTGCAAAACACTGAAGCCTAGTGCTCAGTATCCAAGAATCCCACAACACAATTTAGCCCCTGAAACCTTTGCTCGGATTACTCCTGTGATCGACTCAATGATTGAGCAAGGCATTCTGAAGGAGATTATTGGGTGTTCATGTAACTCACCCATTATGGGTTTGTAGAAACCCAATGGCAAGTTCCACATTGTGCAGGAATTGAGAAGAACTAATGATATTGTTGCTCCTTATTGTCCTGTGGTACCGAATCCAGCTGTGATTCTATTTCAGATTCCATGTGAGGCTGAGTGAATCTCTTTCATCAACTCATGCCAAGCCTTCTTCTCCATACCATTGCATAAGGATGGTCAATTCCTCTTCGCTTTTAGGTTTGGGAGTCTTGTTTTGGCATGGTGCCAAGTCCCATCCATCTTTAACCAGATACTCAAAAAGAATCTGGAGTCTCTGGTGATGCCCTATCACTCAGTCCTAGTTCAATACATTGACGACCTATTGGTGACATCAAATACGCAGGAAGCTTGCAAACAAGACAATTGCTATGTTGAAACACTTAGCCGAGAATGGACATAAACTTTCCCCAACCAAGTTGCAGTAATGTAAGAAAGAAGGCCTGTACTTAGGACATCACATAGAGAAAAGAGCGAGGAAGGTGACACAAGGAAGAATCTCGGCGATTCTGAAAATGAATACATCAACTACACAGAAAGAAGTCAGAGTGTTCATGGGAATGGTGGGCTATTGTCGGCAATGGATTCCCAACTTTCCTCTAGTGGCCAAGCCTTTACAGAGGCTGCCACACAAGGAGGTGTCAGATCCGGTACCATGGGATGACAGCTGCATGCCAGCCTTCACGGAGCTAAGAGAATTTCTCTGCTGTGCCCAAGCACTGGGAATGCCTGATTACAATAAAGGTTTTGCTTTGTTTTACAGTGAGAGGGAGGGCTGCTCTCTCTCAGTGCTAACCCAGATGCACGGAAATGCTTCCAGACCCTTTGCATATATTTCAGCTACACTCGATCTAGTAGCTGCTGCTTTGCCCGGCTGTCTTAAAGCCGTGACATCCACAGGTGTCAGCATTGAGCAGTGTGAGAGCATTGCTATGGGTCATCCATTAACTGTTTGTGTCCCCCTGTCCGCAGAAGTACTGTTAACTCACAGTATCTCACCAACAGTTGCTTCACTAAGTATGAGCAAGCCATACTTGGTGCAAACAATGTTACCCATAGGAGATGTACTACACTTAACTCTGCCACTCTCTTGCCAGTACCTGGAAACAACAATACTGAAGGTGAAGTTGAGCATGACTGTCTTGATGCTACTGAACTATGCGCCAAGCTGAGATCTGACATAGAAGATCAGGGGTGTGAAATTTAATAAAATATCTACTTGTCCATGGGATCGGTTACATCATAAATCTACTTGTCCTTTAAGAAAATCTGCTTGTCCCTTTGGTGCCATATTAGTGCTGCAACAAATTATGGCAACAATCTCATTATATAAGAGCTCTGATAATAGCCTTTCTCATTATGCCAGAGCTCATACTATAATAGGGTTTGAATACTAACAATTCCATTATTTTGCCACCTTTCTACAGATCTACATACTAGGCCTAGAGGTAGCGAAAAGCAATAGTTTTAGGGTTGGAGTGCCCTTTTGCATCTGTGAAAAACTACTAACAAATGTTTTAGGAGTTTTCACTAGCTCTTCTCTAAACTTTTCCAATACTGAGAAAGGTTAGAAATTTACTCCTGACAGAAGTAGTTTCTTCCAGGGTATTGAAAAAAGCGGTTGGAGGGAAAGTGAACTTTTAAATGCTCAAAAGATTTCTGCATGAACAAATCTACACATGCATATTTGCTCATGCTAATATGCAGTGAACAAATGTTTTCCAGAAGTAAGATTTCCAGGCCTTCTTCTGTAAATTCTTGTGAATTAATTAAAGCTGTAAATCTGCACTAATGCAAGGACATATTCAGTGGGTAGACTTTGGCAACTTTCTTTAAGAATTGGACCCCTAATTGGGTCTTGTGTTGACCAAGAACGTTTGCCTTTATTAAACTTCTATCTCTATTTCTATTGGCTGGATTCACTGAGTCCATCATCTCTTTGTGTTTGCTTTGTTTGCCCTACGTTGGCAGGGTATGCCCAGACGTGGGTCCCTTGCTCACTTTGCCACTGGATTCAAGCTAGCCTGGCTGAAGAGGGTTGTTAGCCCGAAACCGGTCCCAGGATGCTTGTTTCCTGTCTAGGGAAGACATGGCTTGGATGTTCAGGCTGGGCTGTTCCCATGAGGCACAGGGTCAAGACCGATTTGCATATAGCTGTGTCTGAACTGGGGTGGCAAAGTGAGCTAAAGAATGATGATGGATTCAACCCAGATCTGTGACTGGGGGTGAGTGTTTGAAAAGATTCAGCACTCCGTCCATCATCTCCTTGTGTTTGCTTTGGCTTCACTGAGGGACAGCATTCTGGTCATGCACAAGGAGCATATCAGCACACAAAGTAGCTTTGTTCAGTGCCAGGAACTACTGCAGCAATGTGTGCTTTTTGAGACTAAAAAATATTTTTGGTTTTTGCCAATGTTTGTTATAATGATAAGGGCCCTGCAGCTTCCAAAACAATAAAGTTTTACAAAAGCCATGTCAAAACAAGACACGCATTGACAACACCAAAAACAAAATGGCACTGACAATTTCACAGTAGTTTAGTAAAACATTTTTTGTCCTAGTTACATTTTTGGTGAGTATTTTATTTTGAAAGCAAAGAGCCATCAATCTTGCTCTCAAGCTTCTGCAAACATTTGAATCGAATCAGAGAGCATTCCGGGAGCATTATCTGTAGCCTCATATTGTTAAACTTTGCAAACAATTGTACACATTTTTATACTGGAACCATTGTCAGTACTGCAGTCTGGGTATGTAACATTTCCTTAGAGCACTTACCATGATAATAAAGGCTTTGTATTAATGAAACATACATACAAGTTCGAATACCATTAATATACCATTGTCGTCTCTTTCTATGACATGTAGTCTGTTGCCTATTCCAGTGCTTGTTCTGGTTTTCTGCAGAGTTCCGGCTGAATGACTGAGGAAACAGCTGCGAAGGTCAAGATCGAGAGGTCATGGACGCTGCCAAGGCTGCAGCGTGATCTCCCACTCCCCCACCCGTCCTGACCAGTGAGCCATGGTGGTAAGCAGAGAGGGAGAGGAGAGGGGTGAAGAGAGACTGTACTGACATGTGCCACATCGGCTACAGGAACAGTGCTCGTGGGCTTAGGCCCACCTGTGTGCTTTATCCAGCTGACTCGGCAGCCCCCTCTGTTGCTCCCACAGACAGCCTGCGGAAACTGGGGGCAGTTGGGTGGCTGGGTGCATGGGCGCAAACTGATGCAAGCGTGCACCATAGTTCAGCTGCGAGGCAGGCAGCGGCGGCGGCCGTAGAGGCTGCTGCAAGTGCGTGTCCCGGGCACCCCATGGAGGCGACCCAGGCCAGTGCTGGGTGCAGTTTGTGGGGGTGCCTGGAGAGCCTCGCAGCTGGGCTAATTGCCCACAGGACCATCTATCACCGACTTCACCAGCGCTAGACCACCTGCTACCCACTACCCACCCCAAAAAACACGTAGCCTGGCGCATCAACAACGAAGCCGCAGCAACAAAGTGTAACCTTGGGACAATAAAATATACCAACTGGCTGGCCCAACTATTGCAAGTAACGACTGGATGAGTGGCCAAGCAGCAAGGAGACCAAGAGGGATAGGGGAGAGCAATTAGCACCCGTTCACAAGAGGGAAGAGGAGGGCTTCACCCAACATGTCAAGATACGCATATCATGTAATAAGACTCCTCAGCTGTGCTGCCCGGGGCTTGGCCAGATGGCAACAATCACCAGATCTGCTACAACTGTCAAGGGCCACAGCCTTGGGGTCTGGAATCATCACACTAATCAAAGCACAACAGGACTCCTCATTAGCAGGGTAATCATTTTCATTCATTCATTCATTTAAATCTTTATTTCGACGCATTTGTGTCATAAAAGAGCAATAGAAACATTTGTTATCTTACATTTTGACATTTGCTAGCACAAAAAAAAAATAAGAAAAGCAGTAAATAAAAGGTCAAATAAGCTAACCTATTCGTGTATATCCATAGCATCCGTGTATACAATATCTAATTTCATAATCTTTGTCAAACACATTTTACCCGGGCGGAAAATTTACAAAGTTAAAAATACAATTTAACAATAAATATAATTTAAAAACTATTAAAATAGTATTAAATCAGTAACCGCTAGGACATTTTTTATATAAAAAGAATTCTTAAAAATTCGTATGAAATTCATAAAAGCAACAACCACATATACCTAGTTGGAAAATAAAGCAGCAATTACATGTTTTAATATCATGGTCTTTTTGAGAATATCAAATAATGTATCGCCTCGATTTATCTTTTTCTTTAAAAATGTAGACCCAACTTTATTCTAATAAAATTAGCAGCGAGAAGAAACCTACTAACTCCAAAAACTATCACCTGGCTGGTGTCAGTTTTTAAAATTCTGCCAGCCTCCTTGTATGATCTAGAGCCTAGCAGGGTAATCATCATGATGCCAAAGAAAAAGATCCAGCAGGCAGGAGCCAGGCCATAACAGACCACAAAACTGACAATGGAAAACATATCAGCAAACACATATGGGGAAAACCGACAAACAAACCACGGGGCGCGACCTGCGGAGCGGAGTGCGGACTCTGAAGCCCACCTCCAAGGAGAGCATAACAAATCCTGGCCACAGAAGCCGTCTGCTTAACTGGTATTTTAGGGTGCAGGGATCAAGGCCTACTTCAAAATAAGAGATCAAAGCCCACATACAGGCACAGACCACGGAGCACTGGTAACTGAGCCATTCTATCCGACGCTCGCACAATCAGCACCCAGTTGCTCTATGGAAGCACTGAATTCTGGGGTGGAAAAGGGACCCAATCTTGCATTGACTCCAGTGATTCAATCATCGAGCTCTCCTCACCTTCACTGGACCCCACAACCATTCCACAAGCAATATCAGATATAAAAGATAGCAAGAGCCCACTTGACAATTCAACACCATCTCCGGTTATTCCGGCCATACAAAGTAAAGCCACCAGGGCCCAGTGGCAGCAGGAGATAAGTGCACGCAAAGAGGAAAAAAGTATCACTCAAGACTCCCCACTTGAGCCTGATTTAAGCTATTCGCTGCAGAGGTCGCCCCCCTGCCTGCCATGAGAACTTTTGTACGCACAAGAAAACTTGCTAAGGTCAGTCAACTTCTCTTTGATGGCAGCCATAAACGCCTTAACATAGCAATCCGAAAAACTGTAAATGCAGATGGACACCCTCCAAGTAATGGCACTTACAATGACCGACATTGAAAGAAAATTGGACAAGATCACTGAGGTAAGCAACAGCGTGACCCACAAACTGGATTGCCTCTGCCCAGAGATAGTGGACAAACTAGCCTCTCTTCCAACTGCACTCACCTCACTGGTGGTGGAGCTAAAACATATAAATAATAATCGCCCTGGCACTGAGACACCTGACCTGGCCATGAATAACAGGACAAGTGCAAATATTGGATCACGACTAGAATCAGATCCTCCAAACAGCCAATACTTCTCACAAATACATCCAAAAGAAGCAGTGGAGGCTCCTCCATGTGGGCGGAAGAGCGTCACCCCACTGCTTTCTCCCGGTGCGAGAAGCTGAAACATAAAATGGTACAGATATCAATTTATGTTTCTGCTTCTCACAATGCAAGAAAGCCGAAGAAGGGATTGGTTGGGCGCAGGCGGTGGGTAGTCCAGCTGCAGGGGAGAAGTGGATAGCCCAATGTTGTGGGCGCTGACTGTTTGGTCGGCCCCAGGGCCGACCAAACCAGTCATGCACACTCTCCCTTTTCTCCATAGACACCTGTGCGGTCGGCGTCCCAGCCAATCACAACGCTGCCATTGCAGCATTGTGATTCGCTTAGGGGAGGGGAGAGAGGCTGCTGGGGCTGCTTCCTGCGAGGACGACACAACGTGGGACCGGCAGGATTATTTTTCTCTCTCTTTTTTTATTTAAAATTAACCCCCTGCGTGACCCCCTCCCCATGCGAGCCCCTCCCTACATGCCCTACGCTCCCCCCACCCACGTGTCATGCTGGCCGTGGCTGAAAAGAAGTCCTGCTTTTACCAACTGCCCCCGCACCAGCGATTGCGCGAAGTACTATTTTACAGAACAAGGGAACCCAAAGGAATTAAGACAGGGACCTTGGGCAATTTCATGTTATAGAGAACAGTGGTCCCTATTCAGGAGTAATACAGTGTGATAGATAACCATACACTTAGAATAGAATGTATGTCTTTTGTCCAGCCGGACAAGAATTTATTTTCATAGTATTTTTCAAAAGTAGTATCAAATAAAACATTCAAATGACAAGTGGGCACAGCCGTGACCAACAGAACACAAGACAGAACAATGAACACAGAATTGGCAAAAAGGCAAGCCAAAATGGGTCTGTACAGTTGTTCTCAGTATAGACAGACACAAATTAATCATTTAACACCATTGCACAATGTGTTATAGCTTGAGTCTAGTGCATAGGGTGTTTGGGTGTCGACGACGTTTCGATGCCACATTAAATATAGGGCATCATCTTCAGGACAAACAAATAATGCACTGCTGTCTTGATAATATATCACACCTTTTTTACAATTCTTTACATACAAAAAAGGAGCAAGGGGAGAAAAAGGGGGATAAAAAATGGAAAGGAAGAATTTTAACCACATTTGACACAATACTAGGCATGTTTTCAGCATAACGTTTGTGACTTAAGTGCTTGGAGTTGCGTGAACAATGTGGATTGAATTTCATGCAGAGGTGGTGACATTTCTCTAGTTTATGCTGAGTGAGGATTGAAATTCGTGTCGCAGTGACGACGTTAAAAAGGAGTTGGTTGAATTGATGCTGATTTATGGTGCCTAGTACAGCTTCGTCATGAAATGGTGAATTATTGCAGTGATTCAACGGAGAAGAGACAAGTGAGTGTGATAAAAACCAGTCTGCATATTAAAGGACGGCGAAGGTGAATGAAATATTTTTATGGGTGAACCCAGAAGGCAGTGGGGACTTTACCTAAGGTGGACAAAAGACATACATTCTATTCTAAGTGTATGGTTATCTATCACACTGTATTACTCCTGAATAGGGACCACTGTTCTCTATAACCCGCACCAGTGCCCAGCATTCAAATTGCAGGCCTTGAGGTCAACCACAGGGGGGGCATTAGGACAGGGGACACCCACCATACTGCACCTACATTGACCCGGATACAAAAGAAACGCCTAAAAAAACAATGGAAGCACCGAAAAAATGTCTGTCCATAAAAACAGCACTCATCAATCCACGCAAAACGGCAGGCATAATGGAACCAGTAAAACAAATAACCACAGAAAGAAACCTCGCTCATCCCATAGCACTATACCCTGTATTTCAAATGAGCATGCAATGACTGGATTCAACATTACAGAGGCACACAACCTCAACAACATCAAACACACAATCTTACACCCAGGCTATTGAGGGGGACAAAATACAATGAAGCCAGAAGGAAACACCCCCAATAAACCAAAGGCATAGCAGACCACCGTGGCACAAAATGCAGGGACCCTCCACTCAAGGCAACAGACTGGGCACTTCTATAATAGAACCGAGCTTCTCCTTTAGGCCCCACAAGACCACTAATAGAACAAAAAGCCATCGTTATAGGCGACACATGGAGGCCCCCCACTATTCAGAGATGTCTTATAAACATGGAGCTAAAGTCAACAATAACAAGGGAACCAAATAACCCAGGACAGCAAATAATACTGCAAGGAGGTCCGGGCAACAATGAAAGATCAATGAATCTGCCCCATGGGCCCAGGTCAGGACCCAGGCCACCGGAAATCCCAAGACCAATACAATGGTCACAACCACGTCTTCAAGTAAAATCACAGAATTTAAACAGCACTAATGTTGACGCTCAATCAACACAAAGGCCCCAGCACAGAGATAACAGCTTATGGCCAAGTGACTACACCTTAGGAAATGGCCAATTGACAAAAATTAGCATGACTCCGCTATACACATCCAAAGGCAAAATGAATATCTTGAATAGAGCAAATATTTTAATACCCCTGCAACACATCAAACTGCTGTCTCACATCACTAGTAGTGACAGTATTAGGGTGCAGTTTGATTCCCCGGCTTCGGACACAAGGATGGAGTTAACAATCATAATGCCAGCACATCAGCAAGGGTATACAACGAAAGGGGGCAATTTGCTGACTGGGGGAATCGACATCCAGATGACTGACAACGAAAAGTACCCACACAGCCACCAAGCTCCGCCTGAAAACACTGCTACAATGTGTAAATTGAAGGGGACCAACCGAGTGGGCACTCCGATTAAAACAGGACAACATGAATATCAGGTGCAGGCTAGACGGCCAGAGGCCAGATTGGGGATAAATGTAACTACCATTAACACATCCAGCTCACAATCTTGTCCACCCCCTCACCCAATTCAGCCTACTGGGGATGGGTCTACTCTAACCTGTCGAATAAAATGCAGTTTCGCCCCTAGTACAGGGCCCCTCAGTCCCAACAATATGGAAGGAAGAAAACAACCCTTTCACATTGTGTCATGGAGCGTTACAGGCATTTATAAGTCCTTCCAAAGTTTGGCTGCGACCATGCTACTCCAGAGGGAAGATTCCATCTGGGTGCAAGAAGCGTGGGCACTAGCCCCAACCCCCCTACTAGGATATGCAGAATTTTACAAACCTGTCAAGAAAACCAACTTGTACGGGAGGCCCTCAGGCGGCATCTTCATATACATTAAACACCCTCTAAAGCTAAGCTTCACTGAATTTAAAAACACCTCCGACATGCTTCTAGCCGGAATCCTAAAAGGATTAAATAGCGTGGCACGCTCCCTACCCACACTAATATTCAACATATACCATAACCCCCCAAGGTCCAGGGCCCCCAGATCATTTGTACCGACTAATTGTTCAAATTGAAAAACTAATAACACAGCGTTGCCTCCCTGAAAATCATCATTCTTGGAGATTTTAATACGCACTGGGTGTGAGAACGGAACACTCATGGCAGGGTCACGGGCGACACAGCAAGATTCAACATCCTCATTCAGACCCATAATTTAGAATCAGCACAATTTACTCCTACACAGACCGGATTCAGATCAGTCTACCCACCAACCTTTAACAATCAAACTACTATTGATAACATCTTTTTAAACCAGCGCATTGGCAACACCATGCTAAGCTACAACGTGCTGCAACGAGATGAAAGTGACCATGCAGTTCTGATGCATCGCTTGGAAGTAACATCCAGAAAACAATTTATCCTCTCACCTCTTGGGGTTTACAATGGCAAGGAACAGCATAGACACCTGCAGAGAATAAAATGGTCACAAACGACTACCAATAAATTTGATACTTGGAAATCTAATTGGGAAGGCTGGCCTGCAGTGACAAATAAATCGGACATCATAGTGGTCTGAGAAAAGCTGGCACAAGAACTCGGCTCGCTGCTCCGAGGAAAGAGGCATAAAACAAACACAAAAACGATAAATCAAAACGTCTGCACAGTCCCTGAGATTAAACAAAGCGTGCAGTTACTAAAGACACTGTTAAACTTAGCAGCAATGCAACACAAACAACTTAACTGGATACTCAAATGGAACGCACACGAGGAAAAATGGGTAAAACATTTTGAACTGTTGGCACCCAGTAAAACCATTCAATTCTGGCAATAGCTTTACAAGCTAATCTTCGGGCAACAAACAGAGGTAACTCAGTATCAGCCAAGAGATGGGTTTCACATGTGAAGTCACTCTACACTAGAGATCAGGATAACACCTGCCCAAATTAACATGTCCTGTGAAAAACACCAAAAGAAACAGGAGCCGTGAAGCCACCACACACCAGTGCCCAGGATAGTGGCTGCCTAAACAAGCAATTCCCAGGCAGAACAACAGAAGAAATAGCAGCTGAGGCGCCCATGTCTTCCGCTGAACATGATGGCCCAAGAGAAGCCACAGTACGTTTCTTCCTAAAAAGAATCAGAAGAGGCAGTGCTCTGGGCCTAAATGGCCTGCCAGTCTCCCTACTCAAGGAGGAGACGAACTTCTGGGTAGCTAACCTGACACCATTATATGCAGAATGTAGGCTCCTGGAGGAAGTACCAGACTCATGGAGGGGCTCTCTACTGCAGCCTATATTTAAGAAAGGGGCAAACACCGACCCAAAAACGTACCGCGTGATTGCCTTATTGGATATAGAGGAAAAGGCTTATGCCAGCACTCTCTTTCGGGAACTAGCGGAGTGGGTACAAACCGAAGGTGTCTTACCATTCTACCAGACAGGGTTTCGACCAGGGAGCTCAACAGTTGACAACATAATAACCGTCTCGTACGTAGCCCAACAAGCAGTAGCCCGCACCCCCTCCCTCCCCAGTTTTTGCCTGCCTTATTGACTACTCTGCAGCTTTTGCTGGGGTTGTATTCTACATCCTTTGGCGGAAACTGGAAGGGTGGAACATCTGTCCGAAATGATTGCAAGCTATTAGATCACTGTACTCCAGAACTTGAGTAAGGATTAAACTCACCGGTGAGTCTACTACGGGAAAAATCGCTATAGACTGGGGGTTAAAGCAGGGGTGCATGCTGCCAACAATAACATTCAATCTATAAACTGCAGATTTGGGCTCGGCGCTAAGTGAAGCCTCTATTGTAATCCCAAAAATCGGAAACAAAAAAATCAGTTTGATGTAATACGCAGATGATCTAGTTTCCTGGATCACACCAAAGTAGGCCTTCAAAAATCCCTGACACTTCCTCCTGTAACCTCTTAATTTGGGAGTAAGTTAAGAGGTTACAGGAGGAAGTGTCAGAATAGCTAGGCTGGATTATAGCTGGTTGTGTCAAAAGAGATGAGGACGAAATTTGAGTTTCAGGAGGTGGAAGGCCTGTATTGCCAGATAGTTTGTTACCTCCGATGGGGAGATATTATCATGGACCTGAACACGTAGGGGGAGTGGCCATGGTGCGTTTGTTCAGACAAACATGGTTTAACCACAGGTTCAGACTGATGGCTGAAGGGTTGTGTCACAGATGTGTTGTGTGCCAGCAGCAGAATGTAGGCAGAAGAACAGCAGTAACATTGAGTCACATAGGGAGATCAGGAGGTCCCTTCAACAGAATGCAACTGGATTTTTATCAAGATGCATGTGTGCAATGGGCTGAGATATGTCCTAGTACATATGTGTGTTTTGTGTCTCATCAGGTTGGAGAGGTACAGCTCTGCTTCAACAGGAGCAGTGGCATGACCTCAGTCCCAGCTACTGGGTTATGGTGGAGAAACACGTGGACAAGTCGTGCCTGGAGCCTCGTGGCAAGGACTCTACCAGGTCACTATAACAGCTGTGAAGTGTGGAGGTCTCCCCAACTGGATGCATGTTGCACATTCTAGCAGAGCCCCTTCTCCCCTTGATGAGATTACCGCACCTGTCTCTGAAGTGCTGGTGGGTACAGTGAGAGAAAGGGAGCAGGTTAGTCAAGTTGCTCTGGGCCAGCAAGAAGCTGGGACAGCACTTGTTCGACTTGAGGGGGGTCTGAGAAACTCAACAGTTGAAATTGGTACTGAGGGCTCTCATCCTGTAGTGTCGACTGTGCCAGATTCAGACCCAGGTAAAGGTCCTAGGGCAGCAGTAACACAAGTTGTGCCTGGAGACCTATGGCCAAGGAGACAAGAGAGAGGGAGATGGAGTTTACCTGAAGTGCATGTGCCACCACTATCCTAGGAGATCCTGAAGGATCTAGCCTAAGTGACAGTGATAAAGAAGGGCCAGCAGTAAGTATATCAAGGAGAGCTAGAGTACCCTGTCGGAGTTACTCCCCACCTGAATGGACATACCTAGCTGTCAATGACTGGGAGAGTAAAGAATATAGAATAACAGCTATAGTGCACTCAAAAATATTCAAATATACAAATGTATCCTAGTATTCATACAAATGATCAAAATTGGTGTGTTCTCTTTGAGGTGGTTCCACCCTACCACCAATTCAAAAGAAACGAAAAGACCAGGACCTGGTAGTTCTGGACAAAGTGAGCACTACCTGGGGTACTCAATCTAGAGTGTTCACAAATTGTATTATCAATATTAAAGACGGTGAAAACAGTTTCAACAAGTAAATTAATGAGATCATTCATAAAATGTTGTACTTCAAAAGTTCAACAGTGAAAGAAAGACGAAGTTTAAAGTTGTCCGATGCTTCTTTATTCAAAGGAAAAGTTCATAAATGTTGAAAAAACTTCAAGTTGATGATTCAAGTGCTTGACATTCACGAAAAAAATATTCCCAATGCATTTCGGGTGTTCTACGCACCCTTCTTCAGGGGAAATCTAAAATAAATATGTACATGATAAGTATGCACTTGTATTCATGCTCATTATTAAGTATGTACTAATGCAGCCTTTCAGTTGCCGGGAGAGAAACAGATGAGTTTGAAGAATGAAAAGCGAAACGTTTTGAATATAAGAACCGGAAAAAATGCCTCAGTGGTGTAACCAGAACCACCTTGATATCCAAGTGGATTAGTATTGCCAGTCTGCTTTTGTGAAACAATGAAAACTCGAAAGAAAAAGACCTACGCCACCAGTTTAATGAATGATAATAAATCGAACTGTGGTGTGGTTAATAAATGCAAGAATCACTTCTATTAGTTTATGTACCTCCATTACCTTGGGATGTTAATGTTAATGGAAATTTGTAGAGCGCGCGTACGGCGATTGGCTTCATGGCGCTAAGACTCAAGATTGACGGGAAGGCGAAAGCTAATCCTGTGTAAACAACCAGGTTTTCAGGAGTTTCCTAAATAAGAAGAGCTCGGTGCAAGAACGAATTTCAAGCGAGAAGGAGTTCCACAGTTTCGGGGCAAGAGTGGCAAATCTGCGACCTCCTAGACGTACCCTTTTAAAGTCCGGAATGACGAGAAGGGACAGATGGGCGGACCTTAGGTAACGTGTAGGAGAATACCTGAGTATAAGATTATTAATAAACTCCGGGCTGGTGCCATGCAGAGATTTGAAGATAAGGCAGCACGTTTTAAACAAACATCGCTGTAATATAGGAAGCCAATGTAGTTTCCTCAGCAATGTGGAAGCAGATTGCCATTTAGGTTGATGGTAAATCAAACGCGCTGCCTGGTTCTGGACCATCTGAAGTCGCTTGAACAGATAGTGAGGCATTCCCAAGTAGACCGAGTTAGAATAGTCTAAATGAGATAGGACCGTAAAGATCATGGCTTGGACCAGGGCGTCATGGGTTAGGAAACGGTGGATCTTCCTGATTTTACGCAGTTGAAAAAAACACTTAGATACCACCACTCCGACCTGAGTTTTCAATGACAAATCACTATCCAGGAGTACTCCTAGCGTTTTAGCTGATCTAGAAGGAGTAGGAGGCGGACCAAGTTCGAGGGGCCAGTAGTGAGGGCCCCAATGCTTAAGGCTATCGCCAGTGAGGACTATTTCTGTTTTTCCAGGATTCAATTTAAGATGATTGAGATCCATCCAAGTTTGGATAAATAACGTGGTCTCCTGAAATTCAATAGTAGAGTTGTTAGAACTGTCAACCCTAAGAAGTAGCTGAAGGTCATCAGCATAGTTGAGGATCAGCACATTTCTTTCTTTAAGTGACTTAATCAGAGGAGCCATATAGACATTAAATAGGTGAGGAGACAGAGCCGAGCCCTGGGGTACCCCACAGGTGGTAATATGTGGGTTAGATGAAAACTGACCCAGGCGAACAGCTTGTGAACGATCCTTCAGAAAAGATGTGATCCAACGTGCCGCGGTCCCCCGAACACCGGCCCTCCTTACACGGTCGACCAGAATGCTATGGTCGACCATGTCGAAGGCCGCGGACAGATCCAGCGAGACCAAGGCTCGAGGACAGCCTTTATCAGCATAATCTCGCAGGCTGTCCACAGCCATCAAAATAACAGCTTCGGTGGAATGAGCAGGTCGGAAACCGGCCTGATGAGGGTCCAAATATTTAGACTGCTCCAAGAAATTAGAGAGACATTTGGCTATGTAGCCCTCGAGGATTTTGGCCAGGAAAGGTAGCAGAGAGATGGGACGGTAGTTGGAAAGGAGCGCAGGATCAGGTCCAAGCTTTTTCAGGAGAGGGACCACTATAGCTCTTTTAAAAGCCAAGGGGACTATACCTGATATAATGGATTCATTCAGTAAGGCGAGAGCAGGGCAGTAATGAACTGCAAAACACTCTTTTAAAATGCGAGGGGGGCAAAAATCAGAGGGAGCACCTGATTTGGCTTCCACTAGTAGGTCTTGAAAGGCCTTATCACTAATGATAGGGAAACCACTTAGGGTGCTGTTATTATAGTGTGGGCTAGGAGAACCCAAATGAGGGAGATGAGACGGGATACTAGCTTTTATTAAGGAAATCTTCTCAATAAAATAGTCATTCAATGAGTCACATAATCCTTGGGAAGGAGCAGCCTTTAACAAGGTACGCTCCGGGTTGGAAAGTTCATCTATTATAGAGAAAATGATCTTCGAATTTTTGTTAGATTTCAGGATACGGTCAGAGAAGAAGGCTGTTTTGGCAGTCAGAATACTTTTCTTATACTCTTTCTGAGCAGAGATATACTGTAGTCTTTTTCCTGAAGAGTATTGCTGACGCCATTGTCGCTCTAATTGGCGTACGGCCAATTTCTGGGCCTTGAGATCCTCCGAAAACCATCTATTTGCCTCCGCCCTGTGTACTAATTTAACTCTTTTAAATGGGGCATGTTTATTGCTGGCATCAAGAAGCCATTTGGATACTTTAATTTCCAGGGTATTGACATCATGGTCCAGTACTGGAACAGTATCAGCTAGTGTATTAAGAAATTCTTCTTTATTGATGAGATTCCATCTTCTGGCGGAGCCTCCTTCAATCGCATTGATTTTCCGAGGAAGTGATCGTATGAGTGAGAATTTCAATAAATGGTGGTCGGACCAGATACAGGGTAGAATAATAGGGATAGAGATATTCACACCAATAGCCCATATTTGATCTAAAATCCTACCCTTAGAATGAGTTGGGGAAGAGACCATCTGGGAGAGATTTAAGTTTCTGAGTAGGTCAGACATTTCTGCAGATTGAGGCCCTTCATTGGGATCATCGTACCAGTAATTAAAGTCGCCTACAAGAAGGACCTTAGTATGTTCCGTAACTAGTTTGGCTATCTGTTCACAGAGAGCCAATGGGAAGAGAGGCATCTGCTTAGGTGGTCTGTATAATAAAACACAGACCAAAGAGTCATTAGCTGAATCTAGTTTTATCACTATATTCTCGGTATCGATGAGAGGAAGGCATGTCAAAGCACAAAACCTGAGACTGTTATGGATAACGGCAGCCACACCCCCACCTGACTTGCCCGGGCATCTATTAGCAGACATGATGTAGTAGTCAGGGGGAAGTGCTGCAAGAATATCTGGGGCAGAATCCAGGTCTCAGTCAGTAACAGGACATCTGGTTTATCAGTAGTCAGGAGTAAAAAGATCTCCAGCTGATGCTTAACCAGAGAACGGATATTGAGGAAATAAATTGACAAAGGGGCGACTCTAAGTGTGTCCTGGGTTGGTGGGCTCAAGTTATAAACATCAGTAGACTGAAGTTCCTAGAAACTACTCCGTTTAATGAGTAGATTATTATCGGCTATAGAGGACAAGGTCTCTTGTGAAGGTTGCCAATAAGTGCTATGCATCTCCCTCAAGTTATCCGCTGAGTACGTAACAGATTGGCCATAATGGCTGGCCCCTGGGCACTCGCGCTGTCATCTGATTTTATCGCTCCGACCTGGTAGCGTCTAGAGCGCTGTCCAGACCCCCACCCAATATGTCTGCCAGAAAAGTCTGCCTGGGTCCTCCTGCACCGCAAGGAAGAGCGATGCTGGTTCCGGACGGCGGCGATGGCAGCGGTGTACTAGTGAGGTGAGTCCTAATTAGTGCCAAGATAAAAGAGGACGCAACTGAAATATAACGAAAACCAAATGAGAATTCCAATAATTTTAAAAACCTCCCGGCTTCCGCCTCAGGAGTCGATTTAGGTACTGCGCGCTCGCGCTGTCATCTGTTTTTATCGCCCCGACCTGGTAGCGTCTAGAGCGCTGTCCAGACCCCCACCCAATATGTCTGCCAGAAAAGTCTGCCTGGGTCCTCCTGCACCGCAAGGAAGAGCGATGCTGGTTCCGGACGGCGGCTGTGGCAGTGGTGTACTAGTGAGGTGAGTCCTAATTAGTGCCAAGATAAAAGAGGACGCAACTGAAATATAACGAAAAGCAAATGAGAATCCCAATAATTTTAAAAACCTCCTGGCTTCCGCCTCAGGAGTCGATCTAGGTACTGCGCGCTCGCGCTGTCATCTGTTTTTATCGCCCCGACCTGGTAGCGTCAGGAGCGCTGTCCAGACCCCCACCCAATATGTCTGCCAGAAAAGTCTGCCTGGGTCCTCCTGCACCGCAAGGAAGAGCGATGCTGGTTCCGGACGGCGGCGGTGGCAGCGGTGTACTAGTGAGGTGAGTCCTAATTAGTGCCAAGATAAAAGAGGACGCAACTGAAATATAACGAAAAGCAAATGAGAATTCCAATAATTTTAAAAACCTCCCGGCTTCCGCCTCAGGAGTTGATCTAGGTACTGCACGCTCGCGCTGTCATCTGTTTTTATCGCCCGACCTGCTAGCGTCTAGAGCGCTGTCCAGACCCCCACCCAATATGCCTGTCAGAAAAGTCTGCCTGGGTCCTTCTGCACCGCAAGGAAGAGCGATGCTGGTTCCGGACGGCGGCGGTGGCAGCGGTGTACTAGTGAGGTGAGTCCTAATTAGTGCCAAGATAAAAGAGGACGCAACTGAAATATAACGAAAACCAAATGAGAATTCCAATAATTTTAAAAACATCCCGGCTTCCGCCTCAGGAGTCGATCTAGGTACTGCGCGCTCGCGCTGTGAATCTGTTTTTATCGCCCCGACCTGGTAGCGTCTAGAGCGCTGTCCAGACCCCCACCCAATATGCCTGCCAGAAAAGTCTGCCTGGGTCCTCCTGCACCGCAAGGAAGAGCGATGCTGGTTCCGGACGGCGGCGGTGTACTAGTGAGGTGAGTCCTAATTAGTGCCAAGATAAAAGAGGACGCAACTGAAATATAACGAAAAGCAAATGAGAATTTCAATAATTTTAAAAACCTCTCGGCTTCCGCCTCAGGAGTCGATCTAGGTACTCCTGTAAGACATAACGTAGTGTTCATGCATGAATATATTAGTTCCTAGCAATAATGCGCACAAGTAGTGTAGTCAGTTGGCTGCCTCATATATGGTGAAGCTTGTGATAATCTTCGGTATAAGCCAAGTCTTGCGCATCATACGCAATCTCAATGCATAACCTGCCCAAGAAAAATTAATAAAAACAACCTTAGTTTCTCTGATGGTTCAAAATGTATTAATCTCAGATCGACACCTATAAACTGAGTGTGTCTCTCTCACCTGTGCGTGAAAAGGCTCGAGATCCTCTGTGGAGAAACTAACTCCAAATGGTGAAAAAAGTCGATCTGATCAAAAAAAGGAAAAAAGCCAACTATAAAGCGCTGTAACTGAGTGAATAGAATAAATGGAGGTAACACTCAAACTGTTCTCAACTTACTCGTGGTGAAGTGATGAGGTCCGATCCTGTTCTCTTGAAATAACACACAACAGAGGTCGGCAATGCTCAAATTCTCATGTTATAATGGCGCGTGTATTGCATGAACACCGGAAGCTTTTCGGTGAACATCAGTCGTAGTGACATAGAAATGAGACTTGTGTGTTTCCAAAAGGTGGCTAAATAACGAAGCGGCCATCTTGATCTAGGTCCACTAGTTAGTATGAGTAAATGATGTGTTGTTGTTAGTTGAGTGAGACAGCGAAGCCCAAAGGGTTGAAAAAAGAAAAAAGAAAAAAAGGAAGAGATATAAACCTACATTTAAAAAGATTAGAAGGTTTACATTATAATTCTCATTAAGTGCTTTGACATAAACAATGCATCATGTAATCATGAAAAAACTGGAATAATGTAGAAGATACTGAAAACCCTTTATCCAAGTAATCATCAAATTATGTAATAGAGGAATACAAGCAATAGTCTATTGTAAATAATGATAATAAGTTACTCATGATGAAAATCAACAAGCTTAGTTTATCCGCTAAGTGAACTAGTGAGATTAAAATACAATTATTGCGATGCTGGGTTTCCTTCCATGGTATGAGCCAAACAAACATATACAAAACTCTTATGTTGTAGAATTGTAAACATGTAACAAGTCACGTTGTGTGTATCGAAACTGTCTGTGAACAATGGCCAAAAACAATAATACAAGGAATTTTTTGCATGTAACAAATGATAAACAAATTATACATGTTATATTTAAGGAACCTTCTATTGTAATTATAAAAATTTAAAAGTACATACATACAATCCTGTTGGATATGATAATGTAAACCAACGGGTGGACAGAGTGTCATGTGGCCTGTTTGTAGGTAGTGTCTGGTTATTCCACGTTGATGTGCTAAATCTAAAATGTGATCAATGACAGACTCCAGGTCAATACACAAGGCTGACCCTAAAGGAAACACGATAATTCTAATTTATCATTGAGACCTTTTGGGACCATGGTGTCCAAATACCTGATCCAAAAGGTTTCCCTTTGTGTGATGTATCTGGACATGTCTCTGTCGTTGTGAGTGATGATGGTCTCTAATACAGACAATCTAAGTTGTGCAATGGAATGGTGTGCTGATGTCCAATGACTGGCTAGTGGTGAGTTAAGTGATCTTGTTCTAATTCTGCTTTTGTGTTCCGTTATGCGTGTCCTCAGTGCCCTTTCTGTTTTTCCTACGTAATGTAAAGCGCATGGACAGCGAATCACATAAATAACATTCTGAGTGTTACAATTAGCAGTGAATCTTAGCTGTATCGATCTGCCTGACCACGGGTGTGGTATGGAGTTCCCAATGAGAACATTGTTACAATGTGAACAATTGTAGCATTTTTGCATGCCTTTGTGTGGTTCAGAGTGAGCTGCAGGTTTTCTTGTTAAGAGTTCTCGCAGATTATTAGATCTCTTGTATGCAAAAATTGGAGGATCCTGAAAATAATGTTTAAAATCAGGTTCAGATTGTAACTAATCCCATCTGTGTAAAATGATTTTCTTTATGATGGGTGATTGAGTAGAGAATGCGGATACAAACACTGCTCTTTGGTGTTGAGATTTCTCTTGTTTCTCAAGTAATAACTCTCTGGGAATCTCATCTGCCCATTTAGCGGATGCCTCCACTACAGTGCTGGGATAACCTCGATCTAAGAAACTCTTCTTAGATTGCATCAATGCAGATGTGTACTGGTCATGGTTAGAGGAAATGCGCTTAATCCTCAAAAATTGAGAGTAGGGAAGATGTTTCTGTAAAGTGTCTGGATGGAAACTGCTGAACAGTAAAGTGTTGTTACGGTCTGTAGCTTTTTTGAAGACCGTGGTGACTATGTTGGTGCCATGTAATTCAACATTAACATCTAAATAGGAAATCCTCTGGGTGTCTAGGGTATGTGTAAATTGAATCATAGGATTTATGTTGTTCAGCTCTTTAAGACTGATTTCCAACTGGATTTTTGTACCCTGACATATGATGAATATGTTGTCAATATATCGACGATACATGATCAAGTGGTCTGACCAAGACGGATCATTAAGTATGTTTTCTTGTTCGAATTTCATCATAAAGGTGTTGGCGTAGCTGGGTGCCCCATGGAAGTACCATTGGTTTGTAGGAAAAATCTTTCAATCCACTTAAAGTAACTGTTGAACAAGCTGAACTGCAGAATTTCCAAAAGAAAAATCTTGTTGGCCTGTATATTACCTTGCTGTAGTAGTGCCCACTCTATGGCCTCGATCCCTTCAGAGTGAGGTATCGAAGTATAGAGTGACACTACATCAATAGTGCCTAGCCAAATTTCCTTGGAAGATGGCAATACAAGTTCTCTGAGCAATTTCAAAAAATTTGTGGTGTCTTGTACATAAGTTGCTCCCGACTGTACAAATGGTTGCAGGAACGTGTCGAGATATTGTCCCAGTGGTTCATGTATCGAGCTGTAAGCAGACACAATGGGTATGAAAGGTGGATCTGAGATGTTTTTATGTATTTTGGGCAACATATAGATGACAGGCCTGCGTGGAAACTTAGAGTATAAATACTCCCACGTTTTTTCTGAAATCCATGCCATGTCTAAGGCATGTGTTAGTAATTTCCGTAGTGTTTCTTGAAGCTCTGGTGTGGGATCCTTATTTAAAGGCAAATATGTAGTTTGGTCTGAAAGCATGGTCTCGATATTAGATTCATAGTAACTGCGGTCGATTATAACCAACGCTCCTCCCTTGTCTGCGGGAAGAAAAACTATGGACTCATTCATTCTCAATGATTTTAATGCTTTCCTGTCCGTTGCTGTTAAATTGCTTCGTTTATGAGATATGGCAGATACCTCAGCTAAATCTTTTTTAACCAGTGTCTCAAAGGAATCTATAACCTTGTGAGAGATGGGAGATATGAATTTACTTTTGGGTTTGAATTCTTTATATTCAGGTTGTTCTGTTTGTACTGGTTCCACATTGGAAAAAAAGTATCTGAGTCTCAATTTTCTTAAGAATTTGTACAAATCTATTTCTGTATCCAAAGCTTTAGTGTGAAATGTAGGCACAAATGATATACCTTTACTGAGGATTGCCATTTGTGGTTTGGTTAATGGTGTTGTGGAAATGTTAATCACTAGTTCCTCTTCTGTCTGCGGCCTGTGCTTGTGAGTTTGGTGTTGTCTACGGCCCCTGCAGGTTTTGTTTTGTCTGTGTGTACAGGTTCTGTGCCTGTCGGTGCATTGTTTGCTGCGGGACTTGTCTCTAAAAAAGAAACCTTAGAAGTGGATGTCGAAGGTGCTTCTGAGGGCATAATGTCTGACACTGTGGATACAGGTGGACGTGATATACGAGTCTCACTCATGGAGACTAGACTCTCTTCAGAAGAAGTGGTGCCAGGTTTCTGATATGCATGTCTCTGTGCATATACCTCCACCGATGAGTATACCTCGTCAAGTTTGTAATCTATTGTGTCACGTCTAAATTTGCGCACCTTACACTCATGGATTTCTTTAGCATAATTGTCCAACTTTTTATTGATTTCTTCTAAAGATGTTGCCCATAGATCACCCTCCATGCGTGATTTTAAGGAATTTTGTAGTTCATTCATCTCCTCTTCTAAGCCCACTAGAACACTCGATAGTTCCTCTACAATTAAAAGAATGAGATCTAATGAACACTTGTTTAAAATGGAATACCACTTGTCCATAAATTTTTTGTTCATTTTGAACATCATCGGTTTAATTGGTAACCTTAATCCCCTAGGGATTCTGCTAGCCTTGTGGTATTGAACCAAAGTAGTTGCGTGCAGACGTTGATTGATCTCACGTCGCATCAAATATTCTAACTGTCTTAACTGTTGTGTGGCTGGACCCTGAGTTAGGTCAAATGTGCGAGCCTCCTGAATAAGGTCATAAATCTCATGTGCTTCAGTTTCGCTGTAAACTTTAGTTTCAGCTTTGTTATCTGTGAGGTAAAGAATGTCTTCGAAACACATTCTGGTGGTGCGCCTGGTGCTGTTGTGGGTAGATAAGGCAAGTAAAGAATATAGATTAACAGCTGTAGTGCACTCAAAAATATTCAAATATACAAATGTATCCTAGTATTCATACAAATGATCAAAATAGGTGTGCTCTCTTTGAGGTGGTTCCACCCTACCACCAATTCAAAAGAAACGAGAAGACCAGGACCTGGTAGTTCTCTACAAAGTGAGCACTACCTGGGGTACTCAATCTAGAGTATTCACAAATTGTATTATCACTATTAAAGACGGTGAAAACAGTTTCAACAAGTAAATTAATGAGATCATTCATAAAATGTTGCACTTGAAAAGTTCAACAGTGAAAGAAAGCCGAAGTTCAAAGTTGTCCGATGCTTCTTTATTCAAAGGAAAAGTTCATAAATGTTGAAAAAGTTCAAGTTGATGATTCAAGTGCTTGACATTCATGACAAAAAATATTCGCAGTGCATTTCGGATGTTCTACGCACCCTTCTTCAGGGGAAATCTAAAATAAATATGTACATGATAAGTATGCACTTGTATTCATGCTCATTATTAAGTATGTACTAATGCGGCCTTTCAGTTGCCGGGAGAGAAACAGATGAGTTTGAAGAATGAAAAGCGAAACGTTTTGAATATAAGAACCGGAAAAAACGCCTCAGTGGTGTAACCAGAACCACCTTGATATTCCAGTGGATTAGTATTGCCAGTCTGCTTTTGTGAAACAATGAAAACTCGAAAGAAAAAGACCTACGCCACCAGTTTAATGAATGATGATAAATCGAACTGTGGTGTGGTTAATAAATGCAAGAATCACTTCTATTAGTTTATGTACCTCTATTACCTTGGGATGTCAGACATAACGCAGTGTTCATGCATGAATATAATAGTTCCGAGCAATAATGCGCGCAAGTAGTGTAGTCAGTTGGCTGCCTCTTATATGGTGAAACTTGTGATAATCTTCGGTATAAGCCAAGTCTTGCGCATCGTACGCAATCTCAATGCATAACCTGCCCAAGAAAAATTAATAAAAACAACCTTAGTTTCTCTGATGGTTCAAAATGTATTAATCTCAGATCGACACCTATAAACTGAGTGTGTCTCTCTCACCTGTGCGTGAAAAGGCTCGAGATCCTCTGTGGAGAAACTAATTCCAAATGGTGAAAAAAGTCGATCTGATCAAAAAAAGGAGAAAAAGCCAACTATAAAGCGCTGTAACTGAGTATATAGAATAAATGGAGGTAACACTCAAACTGTCCTCAACTTACTCGTGGTGAAGTTATGAGGTCCGATCCTGTTCTCTTGGAATAACACGCAACAGAGGTCGGCAATGCTCGAATTCTCATGTTATAATGGCGCGTGTATCGCGTGAACACCGGAAGCTTTTCGGTGAACATCAGCCGTAGTGAACATAGAATTGAGACTTGTGTGTTTCCAAAAGGTGGCTAAATAAAGAAGCGGCCATCTTGATCTAGGTCCGTGAGTTAGTATGAGTAAATGATGTGTTGTTGTTAGTTGAGTGAGACAGCGAAACCCAAAGGGTTGAAAAAAGAAAAAAGAAAAAAAGGAAGAGATATAAACCTACATTTAAAAAGATTAGAAGGTTTACATTATAATTCTCATTAAGTGCTTTGACATAAACAATGCATCATGTAATCATGAAAAAACTGGAATAATGTAGAAGATACTGAAAACCCTTTATCCAAGTAATCATCAAATTATGTAATACAGGAATACAAGCAATAGTCTATTGTAAATAATGATAATAAGTTACTCATGATGAAAATCAACAAGCTTGCTTATCCGCTAAGTGAACTAGTGAGATTAAAATACAATTATTGCGATTCTGGGTTTCCTTCCATGGTATGAGCCAAAGAAACATATACAAAACTCTTATGTTGTAGAATTGTAAACATGTAACAAGTCACGTTGTGTGTATCGAAACTGTCTGTGAACAATGGCCAAAAACAATAATACAATGAATTTTTTGCACGTAAAAAATGATAAACAAATTATACATGTTGTATTTAGGCAACCTTCTATTGTAATTATAAAAATGTAAAAGTACATACATACAATCCTGTTGGATATGATAATGTAAACTAACGGGTGGACAGAGTGTCATGTGGCCTGTTTGTAGGTAGTGTCTGGTTATTCCACGTTGATGTGCTACATCTAAAATGTGATCAATGACAGACTCCAGGTCAATACACAAGGCTGACCCTAAAGGAAACACGATAATTCTAATTTATCATTGAGACCTTTTGGGACCATGGTGTCCAAATACCTGATCCAAAAGGTTTCCCTTTGTGTGATGTATCTGGACATGTCTCTGTCGTTGTGAGTGATGATGGTCTCTAATACAGAGAATCTAAGTTGTGCAATGGAATGGTGTGCTGATGTCCAATGACTGGCTAGTGGTGAGTTAAGTGATCTTGTTCTAATTCTGCTTTTGTGTTCCGTTATGCTTGTCCTCAGTGCCCTTTCTGTTTTTCCTACGTAATGTAAAGCGCATGGACAGCGAATCACATAAATAACATTCTGAGTGTTACAATTAGCAGTGAATCTTAGCTGTATCGATCTGCCTGACCACGGGTGTGGTATGGAGTTCCCAATGAGAACATTGTTACAATGTGAACAATTTTAGCATTTTTGCATGCATTTGTGTGGTTCAGAGTGAGCTGCAGGTTTTCTTGTTAAGAGTTCTCGCAGATTATTAGATCTCTTGTATGCAAAAATTGGAGGATCCTGAAAAAGATGTTTAAAATCAGGTTCAGATTGTAACAAATCCCATCTGCGTAAAATGATTTTCTTTATGATGGGTGATTGAGTAGAAAATGTGGATACAAACACCTCTCTTTGGTGTTGAGATTTCTCTTGTTTCTCAAGTAATAACTCTCTGGGAATCTCATCTGCCCGTTTAGCGGATGCCTCCACTACAGTGCTGGGATAACCTCGATCTAAGAAACTCTTCTTAGATTGCATCAATGCAGATGTGTACAGGTCATGGTTAGATGAAATGCGCTTAACCCTAAAGAATTGAGAGTAGGGAAGATGTTTCTTTAAAGTGTCTGGATGGAAACTGCTGAACAGTAAAGTGTTGTTACGGTCTGTAGCTTTTTTGAAGACCGTGGTGACTATGTTGGTGCCATGTAATTCAACATTGACATCTAAATAGGAAATCCTCTGGGTGTCTAGGGTATGTGTAAATTGAATCCTAGGATTTATGTTGTTCAGCCCTTTAAGATTGATTTCCAACTGGATTTTTGTACCCTGACATATGATGAATATGTCGTCAATATATCGACAATACATGATCAAGTGGTCCGACCAAGACGGATCATTAAGTATGTTTTCTTGTTCGAATTTCATCATAAAGGTGTTGGCGTAGCTGGGTGCCCCTGCAAAACCCATGGAAGTACCATTGGTTTGTAGGAAAAATCTTTCATTCCACTTAAAGTAACTGTTGAACAAGCTGAACTGCAGAATTTCCAAAAGAAAAATCTTGTTGGCCTGTATATTACCTTGCTGTAGTAGTGCCCACTCTATGGCGTCGATCCCTTCAGAGTGAGAAATCGAAGTATAGAGTGACACTACATCAATAGTGCCTAGCCAAATTTCCTTGGAAGATGGCAATACAAGTTCTCTGAGCAATTTCAAAAAATGAGTGGTGTCTTGTACATAAGTTGCTCCCGACTGTACAAATGGTTGCAGGAACGTGTCGAGATATTGTCCCTGTGGTTCATGTATCGAGCTGTAAGCAGACACAATGGGTGTGAAAGGTGGATCTGAGATGTTTTTATGTATTTTGGGCAACATATAGATGACAGGCCTGCGCGGAAACTTAGAGTATAAATACTCCCGCGTTTTTTCTGAAATCCATGCCATGTCTAAGGCATGTGTTAGTAATTTCCATAGTGTTTCTTGAAGCTCTGGTGTGGGATCCTTACTTAAAGGCAAATATGTAGTTTGGTCTGAAAGCATGGTCTCGATTTTAGATTCATAGTAACTGCGGTCCATTATAACCAACGCTCCTCCCTTGTCTGCGGGAAGAAAAACTATGGACTCATTCATTCTCAATGATTTTAATGCTTTCCTGTCCGTTGCTGTTAAATTGCTTCGTTTATTAGATATGGCAGATACCTCAGCTAAATCTTTTTTAACCAGTGTCTCAAAGGAATCTATAACCTTGTGAGAAATGGGAGATATGAATTTACTTTTGGGTTTGAATTCTTTATATTCAGGTTGTTCTGTTTGTACTGGTTCCACATTGGAAAAAAAGTATCTGAGTCTCAATTTTCTTAAGAATTTGTACAAATCTATTTCTGTATCCAAAGCTTTAGTGTGAAATGTAGGCACAAATGATATACCTTTACTGAGGATTGCCATTTGTGGTTCGGTTAATGGTGTTGTGGAAATGTTAATCACTAGTTCCTCTTCTGTCTGCGGCCTGTGCTTGTGTGTTTGGTGTTGTCTACGGCCCCTGCAGGTTTTATTTTGTCTGTGTGTACAGGTTCTGTGCCTGTTGGTGCATTGTTTGCTGCAGGACTTGTCTCTAAAAAAGAAACCTTAGAAGTGGATGTCGAAGGTGCTTCTGAGGGCATAATGTCTGACACTGTGGATACAGGTGGACGTGATATACGAGTCTCACTTATGGAGACTAGACTCTCTTCAGAAGAAGTGGTGCTAGGTTTCTGATATGCACGTCTCTGTGCATATACCTCCGCCCATGAGTATACCTCGTCAAGTTTGTAATCTATTGTGTCACGTCTAAATTTGCGCACCTTACGCTCATGGATTTCTTTAGCATAATTGTGCAACTTTTTATTGATTTCTTCTAAAGATGTTGCCCATAGATCACCCTCCATGCGTGATTTTAAGGAATTCTGTAGTTCATTTATCTCCTCTTCTAAGCCTACTAGAACACTCAATAGTTCCTCTACAATTAAAAGAATGAGATCTAATGAACACTTGTTTAAAATGTAATACCATTTGTCCACAAATTGTTTGTTCATTTTGAAAATCATCGGTTTAATTGGTAACCTTAATCCCCTAGGGATTCTGCTAGCCTTGTGGTGTTGAACCAAAGTAGTTGCGTGCAGACGTTGATTGATCTCACGTCGCATCAAATATTCTAACTGTCTTAACTGTTGTGTGGCTGGACCCTGAGTTAAGTCAAATGTGCGAGCCTCCTGAATAAGGCCATAAATCTCATGTGCTTCAGTTTCGCAGTAAACTTTAGTTTCAGCTTTGTTATCTGTGAGGTGAAGAATTTCTTCGAAAGACATTCTGGTGGTGCGCCTGGTGCTGTTGTGGGTAGGTAAGGCAAGTAAAGAATATAGATTAACAGCTGTAGTGCACTCAAAAATATTCAAATATACAAATGTATCCTAGTATTCATACAAATGATCAAAATTGGTGTGCTCTCTTTGAGGTGGTTCCACCCTACCACCAATTCAAAAGAAACGAGAAGACCAGGACCTGTTAGTTCTGGACAAAGTGAGCACTACCTGGGGTACTCAATCTAGAGTATTCAGAAATTGTATTATCAATATTAAAGACGGTGAAAACAGTTTCAACAAGTAAATTAATGAGATCATTCATCAAATGTTGTACTTGAAAAGTTCAACAGTGAAAGAAAGCCGAAGTTCAAAGTTGTCCGATGCTTCTTTATTCAAAGGAAAAGTTCATAAATGTTGAAAAAGTTCAAGTTGATGATTCAAGTGCTTGACCTTCATGACAAAAAATATTCCCAATGCGTTTTGGGTGTTCTACGCACCCTTCTTCACTTCTTCAGGGGAAATGTAAAATAAATATGTACATGATAAGTATGCACTTGTATTCATGCTCATTATTAAGTATGTACTAATGCGGCCTTTCAGTTGCCGGGAGAGAAATAGATGAGTTTGAAGAATAAAAAGCGAAACGTTTTGAATATAAGAACCAGAAAAAACGCCTCAGTGGTGTAACCAGAACCACCTTGATATCCCAGTGGATTAGTATTGCCAGTCTGCTTTTGTGAAACAATGAAAACTCGAAAGAAAAAGACCTACGCCACCAGTTTAATGAATGATGATAAATCGAACTGTGGTGTGGTTAATAAATGCAATAATCACTTCTATTAGTTTATGTACCTCCATTACCTTGGAATGTCACACATAACGCAGTGTTCATGCATGAATATAATAGTTCCGAGCAATAATGCGCGCAAGTAGTGTAGTCAGTTGGCTGCCTCTTATATGGTGAAACTTGTGATAATCTTCCGTATAAGCCGAGTCTTGCGCATCATACGCAATCTCAATGCATAACCTGCCCAAGAAAAATTAATAAAATCAACCTTAGTTTCTCTGATGGTTCAAAATGTATTAATCTCAGATCGACACCTATAAACTGAGTGTGTCTCTCTCACCTGTGCGTGAAAAGGCTCGAGATCCTCTGTGGAGAAACTAACTCCAAATGGTGAAAAAAGTCGATCTGATCAAAAAAAAGGAGAAAAAAACAACTATAAAGCGCTGTAACTGAGTGAATAGAATAAATGGAGGTAACACTCAAACTGTCCTCAACTTACTCGTGGTGAAGTGATGAGGTCCGATCCTGTTCTCTTGAAATAACACGCAACAGAGGTCGGCAATGCTCGAATTCTCATGTTAAAATGGTTTGTGTATCGCGTGAACACCGGAAGGTTTTCGGTGAACATCAGCCGTAGTGAACATAGAAATGAGACTTGTGTGTTTCCAAAAGGTGGCTAAATAACGAAGCGACCATCTTGATCTAGGTCCGTGAGTTAGTATGAGTAAATGATGTGTTGTTGTTAGTTGAGTGAGACAGCGAAGTCCAAAGGGTTGAAAAAAGAAAAAAGAAAAAAAGGAAGAGATATAAACCTACATTTAAAAAGATTAAAAGATTTACATTATAATTCTCATTAAGTGCTTTGACATAAACAATGCATCATGTAATCATGAAAAACCTGGAATAATGTAGAAGATACTGAAAACCCTTTATCTAAGTAATCATCAAATTATGTAATACAGGAATACAAGCAATAGTCTATTGTAAATAATGATAATAAGTTACTCATGATGAAAATCAACAAGCTTAGCTTATCCGCTAAGTGAACTAGTGAGATTAAATTACAATTATTGCGATGCTGGGTTTCCTTCCATGGTATGAGCCAAACAAACATATACAAAACTCTTATGTTGTAGAATTGTAAACATGTAACAAGTCACATTGTGTGTATCAAAACTGTCTGTGAACAATGGCCAAAAACAATAATACAATGGATTTTTTGCATGTAAAAAATGATAAACAAATTATACATGTTGTATTTGATAATGTAAACTAACGGTTGGACAGAGTGTTATGTGGCCTGTTTGTAGGTAGTGTCTGGTTATTCCACGTTGATGTGCTAAATCTAAAATGTGATCAATGACAGACTCCAGGTCAATACACAAGGCTGACCCTAAAGGAATCACGATAATTCTAATTTATCATTGAGACCTTTTGGGACCATGGTGTCCAAATACCTGATCCAAAAGGTTTCCCTTTGTGTGATGTATCTGGACATGTCTCTGTCGTTGTGAGTGATGATGGTCTCTAATACAGAGAATCTAAGTTGTGCAATGGAATGGTGTGCTGATGTCCAATGACTGGCTAGTGGTGAGTTAAGTGATCTTGTTCTAATTCTGCTTTTGTGTTCCGTTATGCGTGTCCTCAGTGCCCTTTCTGTTTTTCCTACGTAATGTAAAGCGCATGGACAGCGAATCACATAAATAACATTCTGGGTGTTACAATTAGCAGTGAATCTTAGCTGTATCGATCTGCCTGACCACAGAGGGCACTACTACAGCAAGGTAATATACAGGCCAACAAGATTTTTCTTTTGGAAATTCTGCAGTTCAGCTTGTTCAACAGTTACTTTAAGTTGAATGAAAGATTTTTCCTACAAACCAATGGTACTTCCATGGGTTTTGCAGGGGCACCCAGCTACGCCAAAACCTTTATGATGAAATTCGAACAAGAAAACATACTTAATGATCCTACTTGGTCGGACCACTTGATCGTGTATCGTCGATATATTGACGACATATTCATCATATGGCAGGGTACAAAAATCCAGTTGGAAATCAATCTTAAAGGGCTGAACGACATAAATCCTAGGATTCAATTTACACATACCCCAGACACCCAGAGGATTTCCTATTTAGATGTTAATGTTGAATGACATGGCACCAACATAGTCACCACGGTCTTCAAAAAAGCTACAGACCGTAACAACACTTTACTGTTCAGCAGTTTCCATCCAGACACTTTAAAGAAACATCTTCCCTACTCTCAATTTTTGAGGATTAAGTGCATTTCATCTAACCATGACCAGTACACATCTGCAGTGATGCAATCTAAGAAGAGTTTCTTATATCGAGGCTATCCCAGCACTGTAGTGGAGGCATCCGCTAAACGGGCAGATGAGATTCCCAGAGAGTTATTACTTGAGAAACAAGAGAAATCTCAACACCAAAGAGAGGTGTTTGTATCCACATTCTCTACTCAATCACCCATCATAAAGAAAATCATTTTACGCAGATGGGATTTGTTACAATCTGAACCTGATTTTAAACATCTTTTTCAGGTTCCTCCAATTTTTGCATACAAGAGATCTAATAATCTGCGAGAACTCTTAACAAGAAAACCTGCAGCTCACTCTGAACCACACAAAGGCATGCAAAAATGCTACAATTGTTCACATTGTAACAATGTTCTCATTGGGAACTCCATACCACACCCGTGGTCAGGCAGATCGATACAGCTAAGATTCACTGCTAATTGTAACACCCAGAATGTTATTTATGTGATTCTCTGTCCATGCACTTTACATTACGTAGGAAAAACAGAAAGGGCACTGAGGACACGCATAACGGAACACAAAAGCAGAATTAGAACAAGATCACTTAACTCACCACTAGCCAGTCATTGGACATCAGCACACCATTCCATTGCACAACTTAGATTCTCTGTATTAGAGACCATCATCACTCACAACGACAGAGACATGTCCAGATACATCACACAAAGGGAAACCTTTTGGATCAGGTATTTGGACACCATGGTCCCAAAAGGTCTCAATGATAAATTAGAATTTTCGTGTTTCCTTTAGGGTCAGCCTTGTGTATTGACCTGGAGTCTGTTATTGATCACATTTTAGATTTAGCACATCAACGTGGAATAACCAGACACTACCTACAAACAGGCCACATAACACTCTGTCCAACCGTTAGTTTACATTATCATATCCAACAGGATTGTATGTATGTACTTTTACATTTTTATAATTACAATAGAAGGTTCCTTAAATACAACATGTATAATTTGTTTATCATTTTTTACATGCAAAAAATCCATTGTATTATTGTTTTTGGCCATTGTTCACAGATAGTTTTGATACACACAACGTGACTTGTTACATGTTTACAATTCTACAACATAGGAGTTTTGTATATGTTTGTTTGGCTCATACCATGGAAGGAAACCCAGCATCGCAATAATTGTATTTTAATCTCACTAGTTCACTTAGCGGATAAGCTAAGCTTGTTGATTTTCCTCATGAGTAACTTATTATCATATTTACAATAGACTATTGCTTGTATTCCTGTATTACATAATTTGATGATTACTTAGATAAAGGGTTTTCAGTATCTTCAACATTATTCCAGGTTTTTCATGATTATATGATGCATTGTTTATGTCGAAGCACTTAATGAGAATTATAATGTAAACCTTCTAATCTTTTTAAATGTAGGTTTATATCTCTTCCTGTTTTTCTTTTTTCCTTTTTCAACCCTTTGGGCTTCGCTGTCTCACTCAACTAACAACAACACATCATTTACTCATACTACCTCACGGACCTAGATCAAGATGGCCGCTTCGTTATTTAGCCACCTTTTGGAAACACACAAATCTCATTTCTATGTTCACTACGGCTGATGTTCACCGAAAAGCTTCCGGTGTTCACGCGATACACGCGCCATTATAACATGAGATTTCGAGCATTGCCGACCTCTGTTGCGTGTTATTCCAAGAGAACAGGATCGGACCTCATCACTTCACCACGAGTAAGTTCAGGACAGTTTGAGTGTTACCTCCATTTATTCTATTCACTCAGTTACAGCGCTTTATAGTTGGCTTTTTCTCCTTTTTTTGATCAGATCGACTTTTTTCAACATTTGGAGTTAGTTTCTCCACAGAGGATCTCGAGCCTTTTCACGCACAGGTGAGAGAGACACACTCAGTTTATAGGTGTCGATCTGAGATTAATACATTTTGAACCATCAGAGAAACTAAGGTTGTTTTTATTAATTTTTCTTGGGCAAGTTATGCATTGAGATTGCGTATGATGCGCAAGACTTGGCTTATACCGAAGATTATCACAAGTTTCACCATATAAAAGGCAGCCAACTGACTACACTACTTAATTATTGCTCGGAACTATTATATTCATGCATGAACACTGCGTTATGTCTGACATCCCATGGTAATGGAGGTACATAAACTAATAGAAGTGATTCTTGCATTTATTAACCACACCACAGTTCGATTTTTTCATCTTTCATTAAACTGGTGGCGTAGGTCTTTTTCTTTCGAGTTTTCATTGTTTCACAAAAGCAGACTGGCAATACTAATCCACTGGGATATCAAGGTGGTTCTGGTTAAACCACTGAGGCGTTTTTTCCGGTTCTTATATTCAAAACGTTTCGCTTTTCATTCTTCAAACTCATCTGTTTGTCTCCCGGCAACTGAAAGGCTGCATTAGTACATACTTAATAATGAGCATGAATACAAGTGCATACTTATGTACATATTTATTTTAGATTTCCCCTGAAGAAGGGTGCGTAGAACACGCGAAATGCATTGGGAATATTTTTTGTCATGAATGTCAAGCACTTGAATCATCAACTTGAACTTTTTCAACATTTATGAACTTTTCCTTTGAATAAAGAAGCATCGGACAACTTTGAACTTCGGCTTTCTTTCACTGTTGAACTTTTCAAGTACAACATTTTATGAATGATCTCATTAATTTACTTGTTGAAACTGTTTTCACCGTCTTTAATATTGATAATACAATTTGTGAATACTCTAGATTGAGTACCCCAGGTAGTGCTTACTTTGTTCAGAATGACTGTGAGAAAGCATTTTGGACAGTTTGTTATAACAATTCACATTCAACTGAGTCTCATTGAACTGAATATTGTGACTGAACTGAGTTTTGAAATTGCATTGCCACCAAACAAAATGAGTTAATTTATCCTGGATGTGTTCTTTAGAGAGTTTAAACAGTGCATTTCGTAGAAAGAACTTAATATATGTTTCTCAAACTGCTAAGAAGAGTACCAAGGCCCGAGTTTGCTGAAATAGCGTAATGTTGTCACTAAGAAGAACACGAAGTAGGGCTAAGGAAGTCTCACCAAGATCATTTGTATACATTGTGCAGAAAGATGCTTGAACTTTGCTTTGCTGTTTGCGCAGGTGAAAAGAAACTGAGAAGACTGTTCTGCAATCTTCCACTTAAACGGTCTAACCCCGGAGAACTCGTGGAGCCTAGCCCTAATACTGGCAGACGTAAAGGCTTATGCGTAGGAGTATTTGTCATTGTGATATTAATATTGTATGCTTTGCTTGTAATGTTGAGTTTTCCCACCTGTATCATGTAGAAGAGCTTAGGTCTACAAGTGCCCCTTAAACACCACTTCTTAATGACAGTAGCTTACCTTCAATAGATGAGAAAGACTTACATTTAGATACATCTAGAGGAGACTATTCATTGAATGTTTATTCTAAATTGCTTTATGAATCTATTGACACTATAGATGCTAGGTATTACTATGTCTGCATGCAAATGCCTATTTCAGTTGCTGAGAGAAAAACATATTACCTTGACATATGGAGTTACCTGTAGTTTATTGTTGTACTTATTCTAAGGAAAGGGTTATCTTCAATATTATTATTCGAATCATGACTTAGGGCCTGATTTAGACCATAGCAGACGGGTTACTCCAGTCCCATCAGCTGAAAAATAAATCCCATAGGATATAATTAAGGCACCTGGTTTTCTGTTTAAACCTATTTTTGCACATAAATACAGATGGAAAAATATTTTTCCTTTGTCTATATTTGTAAATAGAAACAGAAAAATGCCAGTAAATATGTTTAAATTAGAGATTTTTTGTAGCTACAACAGCATCACATGTTTGCCTCTGCGGATTGTTCAGTCAGGCTTCAGCTGCTTCGGACGCTATCTTTTTGTTAGGAATCCCCTGTGATATAGATCCAAAAAAGAAAGAAACACTTTTGCTGGAAATGTCGTCTTTTCTTGGCATTTTTTATTCCAGAGTGCAGCCTTGGGACAGAGAAAAAAAGAAGAAAAAAGTTCAAAACTTGTAAAAATAAATAAATAAAGCAAGACACAGTGGTCATAAAACGGCCAGGTTGGTTTTATTCACACCTTAACATATTAGCACCACTTTACAGAGTTTTCTAGCAAACCACTACTTTCTTTTTGTCATCTTTCTTTTAACAGCATTGTTTTCCCTGGGTGGGGAAGTGCACCATTCCTGGAGGTAGTAGGTTGTTGCCATAACGAAGGCAAATGTTAAGGGGCTTCAGGCCTCCTTATGTTGGAGTATCCTGGCTGGGAGCTATGGTGGCGAGGGGGAGTGGAGGGGGGAATGCACACCTAAAAGCAATGGAGGGAAAACAAATGCCAAATGCACACAGCTTATCACTTCACAGGTACTTAAGAGAGGCATGCTTTCGACTTTCTTCAGACCCTCTTATAAGACATAGGCAAGCACAGTAGGAATGTTAGATGTATTGGTCTGTCCTAGTAGTTACACAAATAACAATTTAAATACTACTACTTTATATATTTTATAGCACTATAGTGCGACTTATCCCAATGCAGGGTGTCAGAGCACTTTACATTACATGTACACATTATACATTGACAATAAACCATATGTGTGTAAATCAATGTGTAGGATATATGTCACGAAGTGCCCTTAAATATCGACACAGCAGAAGGAAGAGGAGAGGAGACTGATACAATACCTCCTTTCGTTTCTCCTTTTCCCTCCTTACAGCCCGCAAGTCCTACAAACAACGCAGACATCCGCATGGATAATAGCCCCCTTATCAAAGCCAGTTCCTCACAAACAGGATTCGATGACGTGAAGCTGTAACAGGAACCTGGTAGAAAGGATGCGGGCCCTTTAAGAGGATAGCCGGAAGTGGTAGCAGTGGAACGTATTACCGACGTTGGAAGGGACAGGAGATCAGAACGTCGAGAAGAACGGGAGGTCGGAGGAGACGTGGGACAAGAAGAAAAACCGGTGAAAGTTTATTTTCTGGAGCAACCTGTGAAGGGAGACAGTGGCCAGAGGAGCGAGCAGAGTGAAGCAGCACCCTGCCACGTTCAAGGAGAAACGTGGCTATCTCAGGTGGGTGGCCGGTTTCAAGGGTTATTTAAATAAACCCAGAGAGGAGGGAGAGGTCTGGGAAGGTGGGAGACTGTGGGGTGGTGAAAAGGGCATATGGCATCCCATTAGAAAAGGAAAAATAGAAGAAGAAAGCACTGGTGACGGTTGCGTTGATAAAATTGCTTTTCCCCTCACTCCCAGACCCTCATAATTGTTAAAGTACAAAACAAAGAAGAAAAGAAACAAGTGACTTACCAGAGTCATATTTTTTTTCTCTGAGGGGCATCGGCGGGGACCAGAACCACGGAAGGATGTTCTGAGACCCTAAGAAAGAAAGAAGAGAAAGTAATTCTCCAAAATTCCTATCGAAAGAAAGAGAAAGAAAAGAAAGAAATAATAAAGGAAAAACTTAAAAAAGAAACTGTCGGCTTTCGGAGTCTTTGCATACCTCCACCTTAGCTATAGTTTCACAATTTGTTACATCAGACAGTAAGGGATACAAGGTGTAGGAGCCACATGTCCTTCATACCTCTGATCCAGTGCAAAACTGGGAAATGGGGAACAACATATACCGATATCCTCCCTGCGTCGCAGACTCGTCGTCACGCACACTCATTCATACATGCATTCATTGGTGGGGCCCATAATACCAACTCACACACGTCACCATTCACGAGTCTACACACACAGGAGGGATGAGTAATTCAAGTGCTGGACATGTGGGGGAACACCTTATAACCTATAGGGAGAGATACAGCTATTTTACAAAATATACATTAGCATTCGTCGTCTATAGATCCCTAATCCTAAGCATCACGGCACTCCAACCACTTGGTCGACGGACCAATTAGTTGGATTGGTTGATGGTGATTTAGAACCAGCTAAAACACATTTAAGACTCAGAATCCTTATTTCCCTTAATGAAAAACCACAAACTCATATTTTCTTCTTAACCAATATTTGTTTATCTATATTTTCATAATGATTTATATTTTCATTTGTTTCGTCAAAAGTTTAGAATTTCTAGATCAATGTAAGTAAATCGCAGAACATCATATTTACCTAATCTGGCTATCTGGGTCCTTTAATTCATTGGCTCTGCATACCCATATTTGTCGTAAATTGTCCGAATAAAGCAGGCCAAGGCTCAAAGTCCAAAGTTCTCTGCTCCACACGTTACACTCCCAAATTGTATCAAAGGACCAGAAATCGTGCAAGCATCTATCATAGCCCGTGGACTTGGAAAAAGTTTGCAGTCATCAAACGGTCGGGCAGCATCTGAACCATCAGGAAAGGCGTCACTCCCCTCTCTATTCTACTACCCTTTTTATAATAATATCAGGTTAACAAGATACATTTTTAGGCCCAGGACAGTGGTGATTGGCTGGTTGGGATCGTCCGATTCTTATTCCCAGAGTCTCAGTTCAGTCCGAGTTGTGAGGTCACTAGTCCACATTAGTATCGGCTTGTTCCGGTGTATTGAATTCTTGATTGTTCCCTTATCTTGGCAGACCAACAAAATTCATATCCTTGACCGGGAACATGATGTATAAAGGTTGCTAAGAGGTTCACGATACCGTCCGAACATGCGCAGTTGACTCCGCGCTTCACGAGATGGTGGCCACTTCTGCGTACGATGTCAGCGGCCATTTTGGATTAGGCCCAGATGTCAACTTAAGCGAAACAAACACAAAAGAATAATTAATAAATAGAAATGATGATTCTAATGTTAACCCCTTACTAATCCCTTTATGTGTTGGTATTTATCTAGCATATAGCGACATTTAAAGCAATCATATTCACCTTTTCGATCCTCCACGAAGATGCAAACATCACAAAGCAATATATCATACAATATACTATTACCACATATACTTTTGTTAATATGCGTACAGATTATAGTTATATGAGTTATTTAGCCATGCAAATAGCAGTATCCCACGTGTAATTTGTGTTTTAATAATGTTGATTAATATACATGCAGCACTGGTTTAATAATATTATAATTAATAGATTATCTAAATAGTATTTTCATGCACAATAGAGGAGGTATACAAAATTTTGCACTACCTGCTCCATCACCTCACTGAGCTATATTAGAAGTATTACAATTTATGAACTGCAAGTAACAAAAGGATCTCTTTGTTAAATGCAGTAACCCATTTACCCATCTACATAAATCTATCTAAACCTATAACAACCAAGTGCGCATTATCTATTTAAATAAATGTAAAAATATACTAGCTGCAGCATCTTTTTTTACTTGCGACAAAAATAAATGTGGATAAATACAGATAAAATAACCAGAAAATAAATATGGATAGATACAGACGGAAATGTTAAAAAAATAAATACCATAAAAAAGGGAGCCCTAGATATAATGGAATTTATATTTTGGCAAATGAGATATCCGTCACTGATGTGACAGAGTAACCTGTCCACTGAGATCTAAATCAGGCTTTTCGTTTTTTCAGAAGTTCCTGTGTTGGAGCATCTGAATCGTCGGCCAGATGCAAAAAATCTAGAGAATATTTTATATTTCTTTAGACCCACCATGACATTAGACACTGCTTATGCGCATAGACATAATTTAACTTGTTCCTTGACAATGTAAAAAAGAAATTAATAGATTCAGTAGAAAATAGACGAAGAGATATATTGGCTAAAGCAGCCAATTATTCATAAGTACCCCAGTGGGCGAAGAGGAATGTGAGCATAGGTTAGTGGGAAATTTAGCATAATTAGTTTTAGACTGACAACACAAAGGGAATTTATGCATGTTCATTAGAAATTCCACAACAGACACAAATTAGCTGAGAAACCGGCAATGTGATCATTCCTTTGAACTGCGTGGAAATTGGGGATTATGTTTGGATGGAGCAGAGCCTGTTTTCCCTGGAGTTTATCATATTTGTGGGAAAAATAGATTTTACAAGTTACCTAAGAGAAGGTATGGAACATGTTACATGGGAGTCGTTTTTCCATATATCTACCATGTAGGACAACTTAATGACATGACATGGGGAGACATATGAGAACTAAGAGAGGTGCCAGTGCTAGTGATTTTGTGGGAGACATCTTTGGAGCTCTAATCCCATATGTAGGAGTGAAACTAAATTTGCACAAGATTCGAAAGTTTACACTGTAGTTGATAAATTGTCAGCTAGTACAGCTGAAGGATTATTTGGTTATAGATAAAGAAATTGTTGCGATCAGATCAGTGGTCTTGCAGTATAGACTTGTATTAGACGTCCTTCTTGCAAATGAGGGCGGAGTATGTCGGATGTTGAAAGTTCAATAATGTTGTGCTTACATTCCAGGCAAAAGTAAGGACTTGAAGAAACACATTAAGAACATTACTGATTTAAAGAGAGATGTGAACGGGTTAGAAGCAACAGGTGCTTGGGAAGCAATAGGGTATGGATTTTCTGCTATAGGCAGATGATTTGAAATCTTAGGGAGTGGAATTGTTGGAAACATCTTGAAACATTTGTTGATAATTGCTCTATGTGTATTATTCTTGTGTGTAATCTATAAGATATATAAACGTGCACAAGTGAAAAGGGGAATGACGAGAAAGACAGCAGACAAAGCATTAGAAGATAGACAGAGTCAATGCTATGATGTCATGAAGTTTATGGAGGAATCCAGAAAGAATATGATGAAAAAAATCTGATTATGTTTTGCCCATCCTATAAAGAATGTTTATCTTGATGCAATAGCTTGATATACCATCAGAGGGGGGATTGGAGCAGAGTATTTTTGGCTCCACCCTTATACGTCACAAATACTTAACATAAACGTGCACTTAGCACATGTTTCCTGTGTGCCCTAAAAGCATTAATGTAAAGTGTTGCACTGAACATCATTATTGAAGTGCATTCACTCTAGAATTATTATACGCTGTGTACCTTAATCATTAAACAATATTTAATGTTTAGATGATTGAGGAGTAACCATCCTCATACTATTGACATGTATCCATATTAGAAACAATGGATTTACTTGTGCACTAATATTTCATCTTTACATTTGAATGTAGTTCTTAGTCACATTTAAAGACATATATTCAAAGTTATTTTACCTTTTTGAACTTTATAGTGAATCTAATATACTGACAGTTTTATTTGTGTTTTAATGTGCACATGTATATTAAATGTGCACAATTGATTTAATACTTTACGTTGTCCTGACTAGGCCTGTTTTTTATTCTGCATAACATACTGTTTTCCCTATCTGCATGCATGTCTTTCACTTGCAGGTATAATTCACATGGTTTGTTAGTTTGGGAACAGATACAGCACTGTACTAACGCAAGAGAGCCTGAGAAGAAGACCTTGACAAGGAACATGGAGAGCTAGAGTGTTAACTGAAGGGTCCTATTCAGCAGTATTACAACATGGCTTAAGTGACCATGGATGATGTAGTCCCATGTTCAGTGTGGGACATTTCATAAATGCTGCAGCTTACAAAGCAAGAATGGTAAAGGGTGATGGAACCCCTGATGATGCGGACAGAGGGGTGTTAACTTAGAGATTTTAGTGCAAATAACTCAAGTACACACTGTCAGAGGACACAGCTACTTTCCTTTGGACTTGGAGAGGTTTAGACCTCTAGGCTTTCCCTTTTGATTCTTTGCTGAGTGTGGCTTAGGCTAGCACTCAATTCCCCTGACCCAAGAAGACTATTGACTGAACTTCTGAGATGCTGACACCTTCCTTTACTTCCCATACTTTCCCATAATTTCCTAACTTTCTGCATTTTCCTGAATTTTGAGATCTTTTTAGACTATTAAACCATCATCTTAGTTTGGACTTTACCTTAAACAATTTTAGATTGTATTCATGTAGACAAGAGAGAAGTAGAAACTCTTTACTGAGCATCAAATTTTGTTATTGATCTTTTGTATTGCTGTGACTGAACTACTTGTTTGTCTTATACTAATACATCTAAACTTCTTTAGGAGGTTGGGTTTCCCAGTTGTTATTCTGTACCTTTATAGTATAGTGCTAAAATTTGTGTACTTTAACTTGACTGCTAACTTGTAATAAACTTTCTCAATATAGTCACTGATTCTTGGTCCTTATTGTGTAGCTAAATAGGTTACACTATTAATTGAAATTGATAGATTTGCTGCTATCTCCCTTCACATTTTGGCAAAGAAATCATTCATCGGAGGACGAATGGTAAGAAGGTTGGCCCAGATTTCTGGATCACTAGGAAGGGCAAGACATGCAAAGATGTAGCTGAGTGATGTGCAATAGAGGGCACAGAGCCAGGGCCGGCTCTAGGGTGGTGCGATCGGTGCCATTGCACCAGGCGCTGACTTAGGGTGGGGGCGCCATGTTTATTGTTCTAAAAACACCTGCTGTAGCGCTCCTAGTCCCAGCAATAAAAATGTCAAGATAACTCATTTGATTAATGTTCTTCCTGGAGAGAAAACGGAGCTTTGCCTAAGAAATTTTGACTCGTAGTGCAGAGGGTTAATAGGCCTGCTGAAAAGAACTTGTTCCATTTAGATCACAAAGTGCATATAATATAAATTGGTCAATGGGTTACCGCTTTTATCAGAGAGATCCTTTTGTTAGTTGCAGTTTATAAATGAAAATCCTCATATATTGACTGCAAGGAATGTATTAGAGCTATGTGTTTTTTTGCCCAGTCTTTTGTTCTCCTAATATTGCAAAAAGGGTTCATTTAGTTAGAAATCAATTCTTATTATTAAAGAAAACCCCTAACAATGGTGCTACTTTTTAAATTCTGAATTTGCGTTTTTCCAGACCAAGGACTCTTAAAGTATACTGCCTACCAGAATTGATGACATGTGACTCCTACACCTTGTAGGCCTCTGTCTTATGTACCATTTCCTATGCACTCATTTACACATGTATTGATTGTCTCTGTGCAGTGTGTGTGTGTGTGGTGTAAAGTGTGACATCTTAAACTGGTATGAGTGGTGCTTTAAAACTAAATTAATCTAAGAGACAGTGGTTATGGGAACTTGAGTGGCACTGTCAAATGGTGGTAGTTAGGGAATCTGTGGCGGAGGTGGTCATTGGGGGTGCCAACAAACATTGTTGCACAGGGTGCCACCAGTGCTAAAGCCGGCCCTGCACAGAGCACTACTGTTGAGTTGAGGTTCTCTAAGACTGATCAGAGAAGACGGGGCAATGAAGTGGTACTGAGGAAGTGGGAGTCATGGAGCTGGATTGTCCAGCTTGGTTTGAAAGATTTAGGAGACTGAGATCTTGGGGTGAAGGAGTGTGTTTTTCAGCATACAGATGGAGTGCCATTGAAAATGCTTTCAGTTGCTGCAGGTCTTACAAATGTGTTTGGGAGAGCTGGGAATGCAACCGAATGAGTTTGGGACACATGTTTCGGATGGGGCAGCTACGAAAGCGACAGAGATAGGGTTTTTGGAAGGAAAGTGCAAGAGATCGAAGATGGAGGTCAGCCATTCTTAAAAATTTTCTTTCCCTGTGCTTTAATATACCAGTTGTGTGAGGTGTCTACTGGCTAGCGGGATGATGAGTGGAGCTGCAGTGGTTCGATTATGCACAGAAGACAGCATACAGGAAGCAGTTGAGGTTGAGCTTTAAAAGGGTGAGGGGAGATTGGTGAGAAACGTGAGGCATGTGATGGGGCAGTTAATGCATACACTGAAAGAGTTGTAGAAGCGGTATGGCTTAAGACATGGATAAAGGGGGAGATAAACAGGGGAATGCGTGTTCTGGTTGTTTGTATTTTTTGCAAGGCAGGTGGTTTGCATGCGGCAGCGAATAGGGACATAAGGTATGGGAATATTAGTTGTTTAAGGAGGACTGGATTCGCTTATCTGAGATTCAGACCCATGATGCCCAAAGTTGAAAGAAAACGAATATTCTGTGAAAGGATAGGGACAGAGAAACGGTGGGAGGGTTTGTAGGTTTGGACACGGTGTAACGTGGGGAAAGAGGGTGGTTTAACAGCAGGGAGGAGTTAGTGATGCAGTGAGGAGCGGTTCCTTTAGTTGCGAGAGATTATGCCGGGTGAAATTCTAAATCTGACCATTTCTTTGTAAAGCAGGCTTTAACAAACAATACAAGAGTCTGTCGAGTTTCTGCCCTGTCGCCCGAGGATACCATTTGGAAGCTGTTTTTATTTTGGTAAACAAACCGCACTTTGTACGCAGGGGATGTCACGGTCCTTCCTAACTCACGATAATTTAAATTCCAGGATGCAAACTGCAGCCATGTGAAGACGAGAAAATAATCAGAGGGGTTGATACAGACCCACTTCGCAGTTAATGTTGTGTTTCTGACTGTAAACACAGCCCTCTTGCCTCCACGCCGCCGCCGCTCGTATGCTTTCTGGAATCAAAACATTGCGCACTTTCAATCAGAGCGTGGGGGAGGCGCAGGCCTCGTGCATTACTAGGAAAACAGGCAACCATCGAGGTGGGGGCACCACACAGACACCACTCAACCCTCGCTACGAGCAAACAGCCGCGGCCCCCGCAGCCGGCGGGCGGTAGCGCTCACAGCGTTGCGCCGCCCCATTGGCCAGGAGACTTACTGTCGCCACACCAGCCGAGGGGCGGGGGCCGGCGTAGGGGAGGTGAGCTTGTAGGCGGGCACAGGCGCGTGGACACGCCCCTAGCGCCGCTGCAGTGACAGCGCGGATTCCTTCTGGTCTGAAGTTCAGTCTGGGTACCGGCTGTGGCATGCAACAGGCGCTGTCAGCGTGAGCGGCGCGCGGGCAGAACGCGTCTCGCGGCTGAAGTGCGGCGCGTGGAGAGACAGCCAGACTGGCCCAGCCGTGGGAGAGTAGAGTGACTCCTAGGAGTTCCGCAGCTCGCGGGCCGGGGGGTTGACTCAGCTGACTTTGACGGCTCGGCGTGTGGACGGAGCTTGAAGTCAACAGCGGCACAGAGTGATTTTTCGCTCGCGGAGTGGTGGTGTGGGGGGGAGTTGCGTCGGGCGCGAGTTACCGGTCTTCCTCCGGGAGAGAAGTACTACTGCATCCAGGAGCTCCTCTCAGTCAGCCATGGCTGAGGCCCCACAGGTGGTGGACATTGATCCCGACTTCGCACCGCTGTCCCGGCCGCGCTCGTGTACCTGGCCACTTCCCCGGCCGGAGGTGAGCGCCGCGGAGCAGCCCCCTGGCTCTTGCGCGGGCTCTCCTCAGGGTGCTCCGGGCGGACCTCCACCTCAGGCCTCTGACACCTACGAGGGATCTCCGGGGGACTTTAGCCGTGACTTCCTGGCCAATCTGAGCCTGCTGGAGGAAAGCGAGGCAGCGAGCGGCTGCTGCGGGGCGTGTGGTGGCTTCCCTTGCCCCGAGCCGGGCTGTCCGCACACGCCGCACCCTGCGCCCCCCCTGCAGCAGCAGGTGCCACCCCGCAAGAGCAGCTCCGCCCGCCGCAACGCTTGGGGCAACTTGTCCTATGCCGATCTCATCACCAAGGCCATCGAGAGCTCGGCCGAGAAGCGCCTCACCCTGTCGCAGATCTACGACTGGATGGTGAAGAGTGTGCCCTACTTCAAGGACAAGGGGGACAGCAACAGCTCCGCCGGCTGGAAGGTGAGGAGTATGGGGGAGTGACCCACAGCAAACGGACGCCCTGGTGGGAGATAACCTCTAGTACCATAACGCCACTAGGGATTACCAGCAGCACGGGTGTACCAGGGATGGAAGTAGTCAACCTCATGGGTGCGCGACTTAAGTAGGGGGTGTTGAGCAGTTCGGGGTGATCAGCAGCACGGGGGGAGGGGGCATCAAAGTGGAATAGTAAACAAAACGGCATTGTTAGTCTAGTGATAAAGAACACAACAGCTCAGTGTGGGTGCCTTGGTGCACTTTTACACATTGTTTGCATGACCAGCAGCATAGAGACAGGATGAGGGGGGAGTGAGCAATAATATTTCACTATGGTGGCTATAATCACAACGGATCCCATGTTGAGTAAACCACATAGTAACCATACGGGAAAGTAGAACAGTTACACACTAGGGTTGGGGCTTTCAACACAGTGATAAAGAGCAGAAATACTAGGGACCGTAACACGGAGTTGAGAGACTGTCTCCATTGTAACATGTAGGGAGGCCAACGGATTGGCAGACGTCATCATTGTGGCTGAACAGCACAGGGCTATCACGTGGAGTAACCACAGAGGGGCGCATTGGCTGGCCATTCACTATTTTAACACCAGTAGTAAGTGTTCATCTTAACCATATCGCTGTGGAGCTGCCTTACAATACAGTAGCAAGGTGTGGAGAACCAAACACAGTAGAACGCTTCGAGAAGTGACCAGCATTGTACCATGACATGACCAAAAGTGTAGGTGCCTGTTGGTAAGGGAGTGACATACAACACATGGTCACTGTAGCAAAGTGACCAAGGGCACAGTGATCTGGGCGGGAAAGAATAGCAACGCAGTACTACCAGATTGCCGTTACCAAGTGCACAGTAACAACTTTGAGGCATTGACTGATAGCACAATAGCGTTTTCTCCTTGAAAACAGTACATTGATATAGTACGTTCACAGCAGTTCTTGGGAAAGTCCACTATGCTGAAACTGAATGGAATAGCAGGGTGACTACTGGCACAGTCTGGTCACTAGCAGTACATGTGGATCATGGTAGTATGAACAAATAGCACATCTACCACCATAGAGGCTGGTATAAAACAGCACAGTAATTCCACGATAAGTGACTTAAATAGTAAAGCTGTAGGAGAGGTGACCAATAGCTCACATTAACAATAAAAGTAGCAACCTATAACACCGTAGCTCTGGATGGGTGACAAACAACACACGATCTTCTAAAGGGTAATGTCCAGCAGCATATTGAAAACATGGAAATGGCCATCGGCACAACATACCAGGGGTTTTAAATTACCGGCTTCATAACGCTAAAGGCCTGATGATGCCCATAATAGCTCTGACAGGATGACCAACTGCATGGTGGCATGTCGGTGCCTACCTTTTCGCAGTGACTCCTGGTGTTGAGAAACAAGACAGTAACACAGTGAAAGTGAACCAAAAGCAGCCATGAAGCCATGTTGGGTGGAACAGCAGCTGATAATTTATCCCCCACCATGGGATGGATTCCGAGATAGTAAGAAACAGTGTGGGGCAAGAGTGTCAAGACTCCCAGAGAAAGATCAAGCCTACACGACCATGAACATCAGACAGGCCGATACCACTGCTGAACTAAGAGGTCATGATGGCAGAGGCAGCAAATGCAAACCAGACTGTACGAGCCCTATGCTCGTTCTGTAGTGTCACGTCTTGACCTGCCCCCTACTTTCTCAGCAGGAAATAGGAGGCTATTGAGAGGTTTAGGGTTGGGTAAGTGGTCAACACTGTGACATCTTCAGAGGTCAAAAGGTGCATAATGTCATCTCCTCAAGGCAGGTTGGTAAATGAGTGCTATGCCCTCGACCAGTTCCGCCATGGAAGTGGCTAGGCATGATGGCAGAGCAGTGTCTTTGGGATGGATCCAAGTGATCAGGTAAATATTGTGGGCGAGCTGCACTAGGCTCTAGCCGAATATCTGGCTCCCGCCCAGCCCTGTCCCGTTGCTCAGTTTTGAGCTAAAGGAGAGCTCATCCGGCATCCAGACATGACACATATTCCTCTCAAATGCCCATTTTGACATACAAAAACTATAAAGTGACAGCTGACGACATACATTGCATACACGGGCAAAGCTAATAGGTCTGGCCTTTGCAAGCAGGTACAGTGGTTATTTTTTTTACATTTTATTTATTGCAAGCCAATGCCATCTAATTGGGCACCACATGCACAGGCAAAATAAACAGCTGGTATTTAAAGTTAATATAAACAAAATAAAATACTTTCAGCCAGCTTCGTCACATAAGAGAAAGGAACTGTTTTTAGGCGAATTCAAATAATGTGCAGAGCCGTTGTGCAGTCAGTCAAACTGAGGGGAGCTAATGGGTAAAGTGGGCTAATGTAGGCAGTATGCTGTGGTGGGCGGGGGTCAAAAGGTAAACCTAAATTTAACACGCTAATAGACAAAGTCCACAGACCAAAGCACCTCTACTCATGTTTATTTTGCATTATTTTTTGGAAAAACAATAGTCTGGGGTGACAGCTAGCGCTTATTTCCAAGGCCACATGTGTGGAGTGTGTTTCTGCTCAAAGCCTTTTGGGCATTTAAACAAAGAACATGTTCATGTAAGTCTGCTGCTGAGCTTTGCACTTTTTGTTTCATTAAAGACCTGTAACCTGAGAGCCACCTTTGTGGGCCGAGACAAGTTTGTTTTGCTAATATGTGTAACTGCCTTCACTGATGTGTTGAGCCTCTGCTGAAATCATTCTCTTAATCTTGGAGACCGGAGATAATAAACACCAGCTAGAGTGTTTTAACCTATTGTAATTTATTTTTGTAGTTTTTTAAGGTAGACTCGTGTCAAATTCATTTAATCTGTGATAAGTGTATTTATTTAATTCAGTGTATTCATTTAGCTTCTCAAAAGATTACCGCAAGGTATTGCCTTTTTGTCTTAAACAGGCTAGATGAGATATCTGTAGTGGTTGAATTGCTTAATGTGTAACTAGGAAAACTTGGGTCAAATTCCATGTTCCCTTGTTGACCAGATTGTGTTTACTTAATTGCGTCTCATTTTCTGTGCTCGTCGCACGTGGGAGATTCTTCAAGTAATTCAGTTCAGCGTGTGTTATGTAAATAACTCGTAGGTATGACTTAATAGCCTCTAACGTTGCTCGATCTATGCTAGAATATTGGCCACATGTAGGTGGAGAATGACGGTTTACTTATAGAATCGTTGTTAGGGCTGGGAGGTTATCGCTCTGTGCGGTGATATAATCTAGCAACACATTGAAACTTTCAAATGTTCAATACATTTGTGTGACTTTTAGTCTTTTACTTATTTTTCAAGTACTTTTGTTGTGCGATTTGCATGCCAGTACTTTCGATGGCTCGGCTGGTGCTTTGGCTTCTAAGGCCAAGCAGCAGCCATATGGATACCGGGTCGGAACTGGCTCAGCTCTCCCTATTCACGGCTACCGTGCCCTCTTCTAATCGGGCGATCGCCACCACTTCCAAAACAGACGTCAGTGGGAGGCCCGAGTCTGAGGGAGGCAAGAGCCCTTCGCGAAGCCACCTCCCTGCGCTCCCGGGGCGAGGAATCCTACACAGAGGCAGAAGTGCGCCAGCGAAGCATTTGTTCAGTGTTGTTGTGCACGTAGCGTTTGGCACCAAATGCAGTTGTGTATCCCCTCCTTTCATGGGATACCGAATGCACAGCACAGGCTTCTCTCCATTTCCTTGTCTCTCCCCGGGCGCACTGAAGGTATCACTAGAGCTGCCCGTGTTGTTTATGTTTAGACCACCGCGTGGTTGGTTTTGTAAACACATCTTGTGATTTTTTTAAACTCCTACTAACTGTGGTGCTTTTAATAACCAAAGACGCCCACGTGTAGTCGTGGTGTTGCAGCAGCACATAGAGTTATGTGAACTGGAGCTGCTGACTCGAGTTCAGAACAGAGTCTCTTTACACTCGAATTTTAAATCACAGCCACGGGGAAACTCTCGGGCATCTTACTGGCAATGAGTCGGTGTGTGACGTCTAAAAAACAAGATATCTATTCACACACAGGGGTTTCTGTGGCGTCTTTAATTGGACTATAATGTCCTGCTGGAGTGTTTTTATTTCTTTTCTGCGCATTTAGTATTTCCCCGTTCGCCAGCATTTGGCACTTTTGAACCTTTTTTTTCCATCGTGTGTTTTCAAGTATTTCGCTAACGTCTAATCACCCCAAGCCGCTTGTCAAAGCGTAACAAACACCAAGCCAACTCGCAGAGCGGTTTTCACACCGGCCAAAATAGTTTCATAGTTACGTATATCTATCTGTGTTCCCGCTGCTTCCATCACTTGCTATGATCTAATCAGACTCGGTAAAAATTGTTCCTTTACAGCATCTAATCGTATTTCTGTCTATATTTCTTTCCATTTTTTAATCAGCCTAGTTCCTTTATCCACTGAACAGGTACCTGTGGATACTGATGCCCCAGTCTAATTGTACAGTATGAAAGACACTTCCTTTATTGCTATTATTGGCGTTATGACACCAGTTAAAACACTCCAATCTTTATTAGTGAAATGTATTTCAATTTTTATCTAGTGCATACATAATGTCTAGTGTTGTTTCTGCGCTTTACAGAGACTGAAATAATATTTGCGATTTTAGATTGACAGGGGTGCTCCCGATTTACCTTTACATTGATCATCACAGTTTGTATTTATATATTTGAGCGGAATATTGATACAGTATACGGTCAGAGTAACAGCGCATTGCAACAGTGCTGCATATTCTTGAGTAATGTAAACAATACAAATGTATATGGACAGAATAACTGGAAAAGGCGGTAACGTACAAGGAGAGGCAAGAGTAAGTGATGTCCAAAAGTAAATAAAGCATCTCTTTGTGGAAGAGATGCATTGTAGGTTTGTCTGTAGTAAGTAGTAGGATAGCAAGACCCGGTCCCCAGATTTCAGGGGGGCTTGTGAGATTGTGAGCATTCTTTCAATATGTTAGTCTGTTTCTGAATGGTATATTAGCTGCATTTTAATGTTGTGATACAGGGTCAAAGTGTGTCTGCAGGGGTGTAGAATTTCTATCCCGACGCCCAGGACATATTGTTTGGGGTCACGCGTTCATGTTTTCTTTGTCAGATGGACAAGTAGGCCCAACCCCCACAGCACAAGCCCTTTTTCTGTCTGTTTACAGTATGGATCTATGAAAGGAGTTTCTGCCAATAAAGCACGATTTTTATTTGTATGAATACATGATTCAAACTTGTGTAATATATATGATTCACCAAAGCAAAGCATTTAGTATTACAGCCAGCACTGACAGGAAATGCACTGAGCTGTGAGTTTAGCTTGCAGTGTGCTGACACCGGTTCCAGTACAAAAACGTGTACAGATGTTTACAAAATGTAACACTTTGAGACTACTTATAATGCTCTCTGATTCCACGCAGAAGCCTGGAAACAAGATTGTTAATTTGTTTGCCTTCAGTGTCTCCACAGTGATGCATGACAGCTCACACATTTAAGGAATGTTTGGGTTTCGGGGCACATTTTAGCTAATTGGTCTTGTAAGCCGATAATATTGATATAATATCATTTTTCCATTTAATTTGTATTTCTTATCATTTGCTCCAAACGTATTTATGTAGATAGACGCCTGTCGCCCTAAATAAATTTGTATAACTTCTCATTAAATTCAAAACGTACAATAAACGTGTTTTGAGAGAAATTATTTGCAACACAGTTTTTCACTTGAAGTAATCAATATCCGCTTTTCAGCCTTTAACATTCCATATTCATTGTGAGGTCGGCAATTACCCAGGAAGCACAAACTTGATCTGGTGGTTCATTCGTGCATTAATTACACCTGCTGTAGAAACATCCCTCACCAAGCTTATTCCAGCTCAACTTGAAATGGTGCAAAGTTATCTTGTTTGTGATACATCTACATATACTGCTGCTTCGCCTAAAGGAATAACAAACCCTTTGGCATTACAAGCACTTAAGGTTTAAATGCTTCCTCCACAAGTAATGTAATATATGATTTTGAAAGTAATTGAAGAGTGTGAGTTGGGACTAATGGACGAGAAGATTGGTCATGGCCAGGTGGCACCTCTGGGTTAAATCATGAATTGATTCAGTGTATGCTGCAACAGTAAACTGATATTCTTGTCCTTTTTGAACAGGACGCTAATAGAAACGGACTTTGCCATGAGAAGTTTGCACTTTAAGCGGTGGAGAATGCTTGTATGCTAGAGGCGTTCTTCACGCTAGAGACACGGGTACCTTCTAACCAAGCAACCACATAATGTATTATGACCTTTAATGCACCATCATGGGCTACTTGACCATGTTCTGCATACAAGAGAGACGTGGAAGATGAGCTGTGTGAAAGGCCCACCATGCTGAGCAAGAAGGGAGGCAGAGAAGGGGCTACTTAAGCCTTGGACTGCCTCTGTAAGTGATAACTGCTGAATTGGTGAAGTTCTCTCACATGATATGCTTTAAGTATATAAACAATCACTGAACCATAGGCATGTTCTAAATCAAAAGGAACATATATGTTTTCCACTTTCTTTGAAAAGAAAAATGCTCTTCTGATTGATAGAAAAGAAGGGGTAGTCAGATAAAGTGGATGTTGCTTTATTGGTGAATTATCATCAGCCTCCCAATCTGTTTTGATCAGAGACCAGAAAGACAGTGACAGATCATAAGGTGCACTAAGTTAGATAGTGAAGACAAATATTAATAGGAAAGCGGTACCATTCCACAAAATGCATGCTAATCCATACATAGATATCCATGCAAGACTAGAAAAGGCAGATACTGCAAGAGACACTGGAAGGCAGATTGACCTCCAGTTCAGCCAGCTATTGCTCTTTTCGGCAAGGTACTTTTCTTTTGTCAATTCTTTTTTAAGTGAACTCTTCCCCCCCCAGAGGGCAAACTCTCAAACTGAAATGCACAACTAATTGTAATACTATACCTTGAGGAATCTCCAGGCTTATAGCTACAGGGGCAAAATATATGTTAACTATTAACAGCCAAGAGGAAATTACCAACCCGTATGCTATGAAAATTGTTAAAAATGCCCGTGTAAAATATATTTCCTGCCCCTATTGAACTGTCTTTTGAAATTTGTTTCTAAAACATAGTTTTGAGAATTTATCAAAAATGATGTTGATGTGAATATGTACACCGCTAATTCACCACCTGTTTTCTATGCAAGCTCTATTGTTGTTTCTCTGAACTCTGTCATACTGAACAATATATAACATCTTAAAATAGTTCTCTTAGACATTGCAGGTCAAGAAAGTGAGAATAGGCCTACGAAAACACGGTCTCAACTTTCTAGGTACAAAACTAAGTGTGAATGTCTGCAATTTATCTGTGCTGGAGCTCTTGGGTAACTCGTTATAATCGAAAGTGCCAATAGTACCTGGATTTTCTTCTGAAAGTTCATGACCAAAAGAAACATCTGTCCTAATGTAGGAGGTTGAAGAAACCGTCTTATCCAGGCAGATACTTGAGGATCCATTTCAAGGTGTCATTTGAGTACCCCTAGGCTTTTCCTTCAAGGGGCTGTGCAGGGGCATGAAACTCCTACTATCACAATTTCACTATATGCACATTCATTTTCCTTCTTTTTAAAAATTTTGTATAGTTGGTACCAGAAATAGGAAAAGTTCAGACTAGAATTCCCATTATCAGAGTTTTACTCACTATTGTGTCTTCTCATTAAAATTATGAAATGTAACTGGAAACAAGTTAATGAGTTTGTTCAGTCGAAGAAAGCACATGTTGAAGAAAACTGTGTAGGCGCATAACAATTTAAGACCTCACCATCTATTGTCTTACAGGAGTGGAAAAGGGACGTTTAAACTACATGCTGTCTTTCCGACAGAAAAGACACAATCTTTTAGTTGCCCATTCCATGGATTCCTTATTTTATGGAGGATAACCAGGAGGATGTTGTAATCCAATTTGTGGATGTCTGACCACAGATTTGCTAAGTGCAATGACTGTAGCCATTCACCTTTTGCTTGAAATCAATCAGAAAAAAACCCACATAGTTTGTGCCTCTAAGTGGAGGAAAGCTCACTTGTGCTGATTTTAGAATTTGGATTAACCCAACAATTCTTCCTGTGGTTCAAGTGCAAATCTTTCCATGATCTTAGAGAGATAGGACATCTCTGGTTTGGCCAGCTCCTTTAAGGTGAGGTGGGTTAATACCGGAATTAAATGTGGAGTGACACCTTGTGGTGTTCCTGTTGTGGTGTACCCTGCAGAGCCATATAACTAGAGAGGAGCCCAATGATATGCTTTGAGAAATCTTTAACTAGAGATGGGAAAACAAATTCAGAAAGCTACTTGGAGTTGTTGCAGAGTACACATGTCTTCTGACCTTCTTTAGACTTTGAGTCACTCTGAAGTCAATGTCCTGATAGTTTTGCTGTATCTTGGAAGAAAATACACTTGTAGTGACGCACAGAATTTTTGAGAAGGTATAGTTTTAATTTTAAAAGTCAGTGGATTCGTTATCTGTCATTAGGGTGGAATAACGTTTTGAGGAGCGTTTTTCAGTCCTATTAGACTAAAATATTTCTGTTTTAATATTTTTCACCAGATGGCAATAGCCTATTAAGTGTTTGATGCAATGTAGCTTGTGGATAGTCTCTTAATTTTAGTACCATTGTCCTTCTTATTTCCTTTTTTGGGCATTAAGGTGCTTTACGTTTAGACTTAACCCCATTGAGTTATCACTTTTTTGGGTTAGCTTACATTTATTCAGAGAGTTATGCACATCAAGGCCCTTATTAATCCAGTTGGTGATGTTTTCTTAGTGACTGATAAAGTAGCCTGCTTACATAGTATTTCCTCTAGATGAGAATGAAGCAATGAGTGTCTCAGTTAACAGTAGTAAATCAAGAGAATTCCAAAATATCTTCCACCAATTTTGTAAGTTGGTGTGGAGAATTTAGGTAAAATGTAGTTTGTAGGCAAAGAAAGATTACAAAGTGATCTAACTGGACATCTAGTCATTTTGTTCAGGAAGTCTCACCACTATGGTTCTCCTTTCAGCCCAATGTAAGGCATCACGTTTTTTCATCAATATATGCAGAAATGGCTTATTGTCATTCAGTCCTTCTGGATTATCGAAGAGTTCCTTATTGGATGGTCTTTTTGACACTTTACTCCTGTTTATACCCCTTCACTCCATTGTATTATAATGTATGCCACAGTACCCCACTCAACGATACTCTAGTCCACTTTACAACACTGTATGCAAATCTCTAAGTATGCCACTGCACCCCAAATCAACTAGACTGTATGCCACTCTACACTGCTGTAGTCTACATCACTTTCTAATACTCTGCGACAGCCCTCTACACTCTACTGTGTAACACGGTATTCCAATTTATGACACTTTCTTTGACTGTATGCTACGCCTCTCCACTTCACTCTGACACTTTACTCCACTCTACACTACCCCACTTCAGTGGACTCCAGTCCACTATACTCCACTCTATACACTTTATCCCACTCTACTCCAACGTACTATACTCCACGCTAAGCCGCTCTACTGGTTAGCGAGCTGAAGAGTGTGTAATGAGGTCCACTAATAATTTGAAGGTGATAGATAAATTGAAAATAAAAAAGTTATAACTATACCTTTAGAATTTTTTAGTTTGAGTAGTTTTAACTTGGTATGTATAGGGGAAAACAGATTTTCTAACTATAACTAGGCTTATATACCCAGTGGCGGTCGCTACTGGGTAGTTATAGTTACAATTCTGTTTCCATAAGAAATGCTTTTTTTGTGTTGCTAATAACTTTGGCGCTGTTGAACGAATCGTCCCAAAACTTTAAAAAAAAGGGCTATTTTTTGCGTAGTTTGCACATGGAAAGTTTTGGGGTGATCCGTCAATGCAGGGGCTGAGAAAAAAGGAGAGCTACCAAAATGCATTTTCCTTACTCATTTTCCCATCAGAACTTTAGACACAACTGCAGCCTAAACCGCTGAACGGATTTGCGCCAAATGGGGTAGAAAGTTAGATCTAGGCCCTGAAATCCGTTCAGTAGTTTTTGAGCAATTAATGCTAAAAACCGATGTATATCTAGGGATGCGGAGGCTCTGTGGATCCCAACATCTCAAACTGATATCTGATTAGCTGCCATCACCTCAACCAGGAAGTGGTGGCAGCCATCTTAGGACTCAGGAATCGGTGCAAAGTTCTAGGAAAAAAAACAAAAAGACAATGGGTGGGTAGGAATACTCTAATCCCCTAGGCTTGGTGGTGGGGTCCCACAGGGGGCCAAACCTTTTCCGTTTTAAGTTTTGTTGGAAATTTGCAGACAAACTGTGAATCTGCAGCAAAACAAAAAAAGCATGGTCTCCAGTCTCACCTGACAAAAAACTGTGCACGGCTGGGGTTGGCAGCATGCAGAGGGTTAAGTGCCTGGCTTTGCCAATCCCCATTGCAACGTCTGCCTGCGCTGTTGACATTTGGAAGGGGTACTTTATAAATAAAAAAAAAACAAAGAAGTTCACAGAGAACTTGCAGTATGTTGATGACAACCTCGTTTATAGAAGCACAGTTAAAATACAGTTATGGTTACTCATTTCAACAGAAAATCTACTGATATTGGCAAGTTACGGCCAGCTGATCCATAGCTCACAGAACAACCTTGTAAGCCTTAACTCACACACTAAATGTCCATGGCCTCACTCTTTATGTAACTGATGCAGTTGCAAATTTCATAAATTGTCTTTGAGTTCTGGCTACATATCACGTCACCATTAACACTGTGGTTGGCTCAGTGGTTCATAACTTGCACAACAGCTATGCAAGCGTAACTCTAACACGAAATGCAATGCTTATGGCCTCACAATATTTACAGCAATGAACACCTAAAAGCACAATGTCGTTAAATAACAGTACATGCTCAAACCGATGGATATAATTATAGTCGGGTAGCCATCAATTATGAGGAACTTTGTGTCACAACGTTTTGTTTCCTTCTTTAATTTGGTGCTCAAGTTGACTGTGCCTGCTTTGTCAGTGGTATTACCGCAGTGCACAATGTCATACAGTCTGCTTTACAAGGATACACAAACACATTTACTTGTCTGATTGCCATTGCACAGCTACCTGAAGTGGATGACAGAAAAGACTGAGGTTGTAGTACATCACAGTGGTGATTAATGAGTATGCCGTTTGGTGTACTTTGCCTTTGCTTTACATACTGTCAAGTGTATATAGCAAAATAACAAGTCCGATCCAGTGTGAAGATTGAAAAGTTCCCCTTGTTCAGTGGATGTTGTGTCCTCCAGATTTCAGCAAGGTTCAGGTATGAAACCAACTATGTAATTTGTTCGATTGTAACTTACAGTAGTGTTCAGTGGTGGTGGAAATGATTGCTTTGCATAGTGTACAGGGTGCAGTTAAAGTCTCCACTCCAGATCATTGGGAGTGAGTAGAAAGCACCTGCGTTGGTCACTAAATTATTCAAGGAACTTGGCCTGTAAATTATTAGGGGCATAGACATGTATCATTGCTCTCTAATCCTCATATGGATGTCCCTCGATCAACAAATGCCTGACCTTGGTCAATATGTTTCTGGATCAACCATTGAACCTTGATATGATCCATATCAGAGCTCTTCTTTTATAAGACGAGTACATAGGTGCACAGTTTAACTTCTCCAGTGTTTGAGCCATAGTTATGAGTGTCTCCTGTATGAAGGCCGTATCTATTTAGCAGCAGCATAAGTAAGTAGAGCTATATCTTACAACGTTTGGAAGGGGTACCCGTTCCTTGAATGCTGAAAGTGTGTAACGTGTTGAAAAAGTAATGGTTGATAAAACTTGTTCACTCATTGTTTTACTGTGTGAGGAGTAGTTAATCAATTCATGTGAAGGGTATACTTGCACTAGTCCTGTCCAAACATAACCAACATACACAAGAATAGAATTATAATGGATACCAAATCCAACCATTGCCTCCGGTGTTGGGTATGGTTTTTATCCCATTCCCTTTATGATGTTATGTCACCAATTAAGAGTCTCTGTCCTCTATGCTTGAGGCAGATTACGGATGTGGCAAAGACCCCCCCCCACACCCCTCCATCACTAGTATCCACCTGTTATTATTTATATGTCCAACACTTTCTCATTAGAACGGCGCAGGCAACAGCTTCACCTTCTGAATGGCCCACTGTATTTGACACCCTAGATCACCAATTCATAGGACAGTGTTTGCTATCATTGGTGTGAGTGTTGTCAGAATTTCTACTACCTGAGCCGCTCAGGTGTCATGGCTTACTTTCAGCGTTAGTTTGTGTGGGCCATCGTGTGGCGACTTCAGACGATTCTACAGCGGTTTACTCAGCTTGTTTCTGCACATATATTGTTTCCATCACTTTCCCGTAACATCTCTTGTGTTGTTTGCCATGGTGGGTCTTGTTCTTTAATGTCATTCGTGATGTTTCTTGGGGCTTTTACCAATTGAAACACATTGACCTATACAGTCCTGGAGGAATAACACTCCTGTGCATCCCAACTCTTTTTAATCCTCTCCATGACATTTCAGTAATAAAGTACTATTTGGAAGAAGCACAGGAAGTTTAGTCTACAGTTCTGGAACCCGCACTATCATCACAGAAAGTACTCCCTAAAAACAGGGAGCCTATTCATCACCATCATTAGTTCTGACAAATGAGGCAGCCCTATGTTGAAGCATGACTCCTAGGTTGGTGTGTGAGGCCTTGCCTTACAATGTTTAAGATTTCTGGATCCCTTCTGGACAAATATACACAGCCTTTTATGTTCCCATGCTATTGAACAATTTGCACCTACAACTATGTCATGAATACTTTTTTTGCTGGGTTGACTGTGGTTGGGAAAGTGTATTTTGTGACAGCCCACTTCACTATTGTTCCCTCTTCGTTTCCCACAGGAGGATTAGTACATGGTTTTGTAGGATGACAAGTGATCCGAAAGACATTGTAAACATTAGAGTGTGAGATTTCAATCTCGTAAGATGGTGGTCGGAAGGATAAATGATCACTATCCAGACCTAAAAGGTAGTGAGTGCTGTGGTGGGCCTGTAGCCTTCTTTCAGTGGATACGTTTTACAATCATCACTTTAGCTGAGTAAACAAATTACAAAAGTAAATAGTTAAAAATAGGCTTAATTGCCAAATTTTCAGTTTTACAAGTGATATAACATTAAAAATATAGCCTTGTCTTACAGCGTACTTAGCAATATTAAAACACAATAAAGTTAAGGCTATGACTCTTAAACCCATCTGAAGTCCATGAGGTAAAGCACACATCCATCCTCTTTCCTCTTAACACTGTGGGCATTGCATGCTAACAACAACCCTTCTTCCTGTTATGCGTGCTGTAAACTAAATCCCAGTTAGACCTCAGGATTCCTCGTATGTGCTATGCAGAACGGAAAACTCCTCCTCTTCCTCCTTAAACGTTTCCACAGCGTTTGGTACTTTGAGCATCCCCACTTAACGAAGATGATGCAGGACCCTATCAAGATTTGTGGAGAGCTCCTTGTCTTCATCTGCTTTTTTTACTCCGACTATAAGCATTATACTTACCCATATCCACCATGACTGCCATGTTTACTTCTTTCACCGCATCTATCAATCAAGTTTATTAGTAAAGATGTTGTATCGTATACTGTGATGGACTCTACATAATCGTCAGTTTCATGCTTGACACTGGGGCCAGCATGATTTTACTTACCTCAGTAATTGCTGTGAAACTTTGAACAAAGGTCAATTTTCAGTTTTTCATTTCGTGAAGCTCTCAACACATAACTATTCTCATCTTCCTTTTAGCCACTTTTTCGAGGATTCATTTGAATGCAAGTGCAGTACACCCTTTGGAGTTACAGCTCACTCTACCTGTGCCAATCAATAATAACAATATATACCTTTAAGACTGAATCCTTGTTTGCATTTCATATGGCAGTTTAGAAGAAACAGATTAATTTAAAGTAGTATTTTAGAATAAAAAATATATACCCAAGCAGAAGATTTGACCTTCTTAAATCTCCTGATAATGGCAAACAATTAAACAGTCCTCTCTCTAAAGAGAATATAACTTACCATCTATTTGTTAAACTTTTGCAGTTTTATATCACAAATATGGCCTGAGAGTGTTGAAGCACTTTACGTAGTTTGAAAAACATAGTTACGGAGTACAGTTTCTAATAGTACATAATATCAATGACAGATAAAAAAAAAACCTTGCACTTACAAAAATTCAAGCTACCAATCCATGGGAAAAAATACAAGTGTGAAAATCCAGAGCGTAAAACTCTACAGTAAAGGATGATAAATAATCAATGTGTTAAGCAACAATATGCTGGTCTGTTACTAACAAAATGGAGACATAAGAGTCTTGAGCTCAGTTTCAGTTTCAAATCTTTATTCTGTAGGTGTAAAAAAAAATGATAAACATTTACATGTGCATTAACAAATAGGTATTAAAAACCAGCTCAACAAAATAGGCTAGTACATAGGAACAATTAACAAGAACATGTGAATAAGAACAAAATGGGCGTGAATGAGGTACCTAGTGAGAAACAGCAAGGTTGAAGTAAATAACAGAAGGGAAAGTAACAATAATGGTGAACTCAAGGAACAAGGCAGAGTTCATTTGGTGAAGTTGGCAAGTGTCTTCTTAAAATAATTAATTTAAGATCCGTTCTGAATGTCGCAAGTGGTCTGTAGCACAGAAGAGAGTGAGTTAAAAATTCTGGACACACCACCTGAAATTACTGATCCTAAATATGATCTCTTTTGAACACTTGCAGGTTGTTTTTATTTATTTGCCTGCTAAAGCTAAGAGGCTGTGTGTATGACTTTGAATGATGCGTACTGTCGTGTAGAGTGATCTAACTTCATTGGAACCCATTCAAGTGTTTGTAGGATGAGGATTACAAGGCCCAATATTATACTTCCAGTGACAAAGCAAGAGGTGGAACTGTTGGACATCTGTGCACTTTCGGGAAGTACACTTTTCTTAGGCTTCTTTTAAAGAAGTTTCAATTATCAAGTCTCAAGAGAACAACAAATCTAATTATGGTTTTGAGGTTTAGTTCAAGAATTAACTGTCTGAGTCCCCGCAGTTGTGAGACTTGGAAACAAGAATGCTTAGCCAACCCATTAATGGTCAATTAGAGATTTGTTCTTTTATCAAGAATAAGGTCGAAGGATTAGGACCCGTCATTAATCACTGAGTGACGATCAAGGAAGTTCTAGGAGTTGATCCAGGTATGCATAGGTATGTTGGAATCCGAAGGGGCGATTAGGAAATACTATTGTATCAGTGGCATACGTTCCCTGCATTCTTGAGAATGTCTAGAGATGAAGCTAAAGCGAGTTGGAGCAAGAAGGGAACCATGTGATCTTATTTGTAGCAAGGTAAAAGGACTGGAAAAGGAGGTGATGATTTTTGGATTGCTTAGATATGTAGGTATGATATGGACCAGTCAATAACAAATCAATCACTGCCCATACCCTCCTTTGAGGATATTGTTAAGGGTGGAGAAGTTAACTCTGTCAAAGGCAGCAAACAGCTGAAGTATGGCAAGTAGACAAGAATTACCATGTTGGAAATATGAAGTGCACCCTCCACAGCTTGTGGTGACCATGTCTGAATCCCAGTTGAAATTAATCTAAAAGTTCATTGTTCTACATATGTTTAATTTGTGAAGTAACACAGTTTTCAGAGCCCTTTTTGAGGAAAGGAACATCTGAACCAGCCTGGAAGTAGTTAAGATCTCTAGCATCAGCGCAGGGTTTCTTCAGCTGGGACGAGACTTGAGAAAACATCTTGCACCAGAGATAAACTGACCAGATTTGCAGATGAGGTTAGTGGAGACAAGCTAGACATCAGCTCGAGGTTTCTTCAACTGGGATGAGAGGATCTGGGAAAACTTCTTGCACCAGAGATAAACTGACGACCAGATTTGCAGATGCAAATAGAGGAGACAAGGTAGATATTGACTCCAATTAGATCTATGAAGAGGTTCATGGGGTTTACATTAGCAATTGCTTTCAGCAGTTTTCTAGTTTATAATTCTTTAAAATGTCGCCATAGTCACCTTGGATTTATTGTAGACATTGACAGCTGAGCAGATTCTTCAGGTTTGGCATTCGATCTTCAAAATTTAAGAGGTTTTAAAATATTGTAACTAAGGTTTTGATTTCACCTCCAAATATTGCACCCACAAGATGAACCAATCCTGTTAAGACCAGTTGCTAAAGAAAGTTAACATATTGCATCTAAAGTAAGCTGTGGAATCCATTGCCAGGTCTCAAAGGGGAAAGGGGAGTCTAGTCCTGCTACACTCACATTTTATTTTTTAAAAAAAGGGTGCCAGCATGTAATTTACATAAAAATAGGTAACTAAAAATATACTCGAAATGCTACTCATATTATGTCTAACACTGCAGGTTTCTCGTGGCGACCTGTTGTCACAAGATCCATATTTCCAGATGCCAATACTAGAAATAAATCAGTAAATTATTGAGGTTTATATTTAACAATATGGTCAGCCCGAAGTGAGAGCCATGCTATTCCTCCACCTGCATACCATTCTTGCCTATTACTGGATACTGACGTCTCAGCCACCCTGAGAAAGAAACTCACATTTGTAGTGAAAGTGAAATCCGCAGGATTCATACTTTCTGACTAACTCTCACTATAAAGCAGGTAAACTACATAGCAAAAAATGCTCAAATGCAACTACGTATCATTCACACTCTGAAATACTTGGTTTCTGAACACAACCTCTTAACACTAGTGCAAGCCTTGATTATTTCCTTCCTGGGCGGTGCAACTGCCTAACAATCCTCACTGATTAAAATCTCGCTCTGCCACAAGAAGTTCTAAACTCACTTCCATTGAACAGCTGATGCACTCTTAAGATCTGCATGCATAACATGTAAGGTCTTTCTCCATATCATACCAGCATGAAGGAAACTAAATGTAGTAGGGGGATGATAAAAAAATCAATCACAAAAAGAAGCTTCCAAAATTCAACAAACAAAAACACTGTGCCAATTCTTCTCTGGCACAGCACCTGGAATATGTAACCACGTCCTTCCTTAACTCAGGACTGCTCGCTTATATCCATTACTCACTTATACCCCCAGAGGGATGAAAGCACGATAGCCAAGAATTACACTCCCTTCCAACTGCTGTAACCGAGTTCGGCATTCAAACTTGAACATCTTAAAATCAACTGTATTGATTTTGCCAGGACATCAGGTAAAGACCAAAACATTGAATGTTCATGAGGCCATAAAGCTAAAAGCTCTGAAGCTCAAGAGATAATTTCTTCCTCATGGATTACATCATATATTTCTGCATGCAATCTTATGCAAATAGATACCTACCGTAATATTAGTCATGCTTCTACCACAATTTGCTACCCTTCATCCCTTGCTGCAACGACGTAACCATTGACTACTTCAGCTTTGATTCGCATCCTGTTACCTACTCAAAGAGCACACACTTGGTTCCCAAGTGCCTGCCATGTACTCCTCATTCTGCACAGGCTTGCACTAAGTCCAGTCCTCTTTTTTTCTTTATAATTTTGCCTTTTGTGTGCCGCCTGTTAAACTTCTTGTTTTATTATAATACGCTGTTTATACTTTATCTTAATACATTGGCCTATTCCTTGTAATAACTAGCTATGGGTTTTTTAAACCCAGTGATTGCTGATATTGTTGCAGTATTTGGAATGTGAGTCAATGTATCACTGTTTCGCTTTGTAACATGTTAGCAATGTACAAATGTAATATTTTTTTTTTTAAAGGACTTATAAGTGGAAGCTCATCAAAGAACTATTTCTGTATATAGCGCACAGCAGAACAATGTGTCTCTAAGCAATGGATTTCACCTAGAAGAGGTAACAGAAATGGGTACCACAGGGCTGTTATGAATAATCCCACCCGTCTTTCAGCTTTTGCATACTAGATATGCCATTTAGTTGATTAAAAGGGTAAATAGTTGGAACACCAATGTGTTAAATGGCACCACCTCTCCATTAGGAAACCGTTGTATAAATAAGAATCATTGTGCAACGTATTTGGTATTGTGTTCCTTGCAGATGCATTCAAAGTACAACCCCACCCCCCGGACCGTTTCATAGACAATATAAGAATGTAGTGATCACCCTTTCATGATACAGTATTTATACCACAAAAATTACGGAATTATCACATTTTCCCTGTCTAGCCAAAATGGTAAAGAAATATTGAAAAACTAAGTCAATAGGAAGAAAACAATAGGTTGGACCCTATCATATGGGGCGCTCTCAAGTGTACAACTATGTATTTGGATATATTTGAAGCTGTGCTGAGGAAACCAAGGGCACCTTTTATTAATGGGTCAACATTGCTTTCCACACACTGTATCATTCTGAAGCAGATGAAATATGCAGTGTGGCTAAGGTGTACTAGACCAGTCGACCACGTTTCAGATCAATACACAGTGATTATGACCATCAGGAACTGTACAATATGTAAAATTGCAAATTCTCACTTTTCTTTGGGCAATGGGCACCGAGATGAATGTGAATGCTGGTGTTGTACATGAGAGCGAAAACCTGTAAATTCACCTGGTGGAGTATAAAGTAAACCTAAGGGCTGGATGGGTATTAGACCAGAAGAGAGAGAAAAGTTGTATATTGTTTGAGGTAATGATTCAGAAAAGGGCTAGTGGAGAAAGTAAAATTATCCAGAGCACTAGAGAAGCCTGTGAATCCAGGGTGACTAAACTAGGCAGACCTTTCAAAAATGCAAACCACTTCTATGCTGGTTCATTATTAACATTTGACTTTCTTCATATATCAAAACATAAAGTCCTCCCCTCTAATTGTCCAGGCAAAAGCTCCTAGACCTGACGGCATTCCCAGTGACCTATTTCTATATGATAAGGAGAATTGGTCGGCCTACATCACGATTGTTAAACGCCATCACAGCGGGAGCCCCAGTCCCTGAGTCATGGAAAGGAGCTGAGGTGATACCGATCTTCAAAAAACGCGATAGATCATCCCCCATCAGGTACAGACCGGTAAGCCTTATTGATTCCATCCAGAAAGTGGTTAGCCAAGCACTACTGAACAAGATTCAGACCCGTACTGAAGATAACAACATCCTTTCCCCATTTCAAAAGGGCTTTAGAGCCAAAACGGGAACAATTGATCAAGTCTTCCGCCTAACTTTACACTTGTGGGAGACTGTGGTAATTGGCTGGGGAAGCCTATAGGTTGCCATTATAGATCTAAAAACAGCATTTGACCATGTCACTAGACACAAACTGTGGCAGTGCCTGGCTGATATGGGGATGCAATCGGAGATCTTGTCTATGATAATTCACCTTCATGATGCAAACTACACGAAGATCCGCTTGGGTGACCAAGGGCAACTGACAAATATCATAGCCGTTAGCATGCGCGTCCGTCAAGGATGCGTGCTTGCCCCTACACTCTTCTCATTATACATGAACAGTGTCATTCAATTCTTGCGGCAGGACCCCTCGGATGCACCATTGCTGGGAGGAGAAGGAATCCTGACGCTATTGTTTGCAGATGACACCTTGTTGGTGTCCAAAACACCTGGGGCCCTTCAGAAACTACTCTTAAGTTTTAAGGATTTCTGTGACTTGAGCGGTCTTGAAATCAGTACTTCCAAAACTAAGTTTTTAATGATTAACCCCCACAAATCTTTTAAGGGCAGACTTTCCTTGTGCGGGACTTTGTTAGAGAGGGGAACAACCTTTGAGTACCTGGGAATTACTCTTTCTGACACCATGTCATGGAAGCCCGAAGTGGCTAAATCCATTCTGAAACTCCTACAAATAGCTGGGGCTATAAGTAAAGAGCAGCGTTCCTCCCACAGCAAACCCGTGGTGGTGCCTCTACAGATTTATGAAATGAAAGCAGTGAACGCTGGACTCTACAAGGCAGAACTGTGGGTCTTTGATAGGTTGGACGTTCTTTATAGGGCAGAGAATACATTTCTAAGGAACTTTAACCAACTCCAGCAGATTACTCAAACAGAAGTCCGTACATGAAGCCTTGCACATACTTAAAGCGGACCCTAGACAAGTTATAGCCTGTGCAGTTGCTAAGTTCTGGGGCCACATGTGGGGTATCAGGAGGAAACTACTGCTAAGGGGCGGAGATTGTTAATCCTGTTTCATGCTGTAATCATATTGTTCACAACACTGGAACTGAATTTGTTTGCGACCCCAGCAACCTTATAGATCTGTGGCATAGCGAGTTATAAGGACCACCTGACTTTTTTATTACCAGTACTGAGCACGCAACTCGAGAAAATGTGCTAGAGGCCCCCATATTGTGTTTAATGATCACGTTTTATTCTACCCAAGTATAGGCTATGTTTTTATAGTTTTTAACTTCTTATTTTTTTTTAAATTTGTATGAAATCAACAGAAGTATGTTTAATGAATGCACAATTGCACTTTACGTTCATTTAACCATGGAATTTAGAATGTAGACTGGGTGTGCATTTTGTACTTTTATAGTCTGTGACCGAATAAAGTTGATTTGATTGGTAAAAAGTAAAGTTTATCTCATCGCTAAAGAATTCTTCCAAAGGTCATGCAGGCCTATTTCTTCTAGTAAGTTTCTTTTGATGTGTCTAGTTCAAAAGTTCTTTGAGAAGATTTAGAGAGGTTTCAGCAGCCGAATAAATCCCTACCCTGCCCAGTAGAGGACCAACTTGAGGGGTCCTGGATTCAAGCACATCTCCCATAACAGTTGGTTCTCAAATTTTGTACGTTAGTAGCTCGATTTATATCTCCACAATTCTGCCCAGTACAGAGTGGCAGCTACTGCTCTCATGCCATTGGTTGAAGGGTTGATTTCTCCACCCAATGTGTTCTTACAGAGCTGGACAGCTCCAGTATTATGACTTAGTACTGTGAGTTTCTTCTTCAGATGTTTGCTCTAAGGTAACTTATCATCAACCTAAGTTGTTAAAATTGTGTACATGCTTCAGATTAATTGTATAGCTGTGCAGTAGTCTTTGAAGCTCCACAATAAGTAATTCATTTCTGTTGTTTGGGCTATCAGTACAGTGTTGTTGGCAAAAAGTAGGACAGGAGCTTTTTAGGAGTTTTTGCGTCTCCACATATTAAAACGTCTAGCCGTAGGGCTTCAAAGGGTTTCCCAGCTTCACTGGAATACAGTTTGAGACATTTGGACTAGCATGCATCTTTTCCGTACGCCAATATGAATTGGTAATACTGTTGAAAATCCTGTTTCACATCATATCACACTATGGCCATGGTGTTTTGGTAGAGCTACTATAATACGCTTAATTCATTAGTTGGTCTCTTAAAGTGCTCCAGAATAGGTTTCTGTTAACTGAATCAACTCTATTTTCAGTTCACAGATGTCGGCAATAACCAGGTTTACTTTTGGTTGATATAGTTGATGCAAGTGAAGTAGCCCCTAATTGCCTGATATATGGGTTCTGTTCCTGGTCTGAAACATGCTTGTATGTTGGTAATTATTGAGTTATTGTCTGCCCAGGCTTGAAAATGAATCAAGATGAGTGTTCCTTGGATTTTCCAGGTACTGTCGAGAAGCGAGATTGGTCAATAGTTCATTGGGTCGCTTTCTTTAAATATGACTAATTATAGGTGATTTTCAGGAGGTGGGGATCCTTTATGTTAACAGCATTGCATTAGACATGGCTTTCTAGACTGGTGCCTACCGATCGGCAATTGATCCAAACAGGTCGGCAGGGATTACATCCAGTCATGGGACTTTGCTTTTTGGCTGAATGTTGCCTCTGCTGCCTCTTCATCTGTGAACTCTGTCTAGCTTTTTAGGTGACACTGCTATCTCCCTGCTGCTTCCATCTACCTTGATGATTGATTCTGTTTTTCCTAGAACAACTTCAGTGGCGTTAGAAGTCCTAATACTCAACAATGATGGATGCTAGCAGATGTTCCCTGTTTGAGGTCATACTGTCAGGTTGCGAGTTGACTGGTGAGGCTCTGCTTTAGGTATGTTGCATATCGGGTTCGGCATAGAGAGAAATGCAAGAAGTAAATTATGGCCACTTTCCAGTCTGTTGTCCACTTTCATGTCCTCCACCAAGTGCCATGCATCTATGCTAATTAAGATATGCTGTATAATGCTTGCGCTGTTCATGGTTCTTTGAGTTCCTCGTACTGGAGAATTGAGGCTGTCCGCCTGTTTAGTGTATAAAGCTTCGTAAGAAACCGTAGTTGCAGTAAGAAGTATACCATCCTTAGTGTCTAAGGTACTCTGATTGCAGTGAGATATGCCGAAGTAAATTCTTCATCTTTATAATGACATGAAGGACACCTGTGGTTTAATGTTGAAATCGACACGATCAGCGTTAATTGAGATATTGAATTCAAATTTTCTTATTTTAATCTGGCATTTGTTTGATATAGAGTGAATTCTAGCACTTTTAAGAGCTCATATTTCCTACTGAGTTTATCCAGTGGTAGGCATGTTAAGGAGATCAATGGTTAAGGAGTCAATCTCAGGGGTAAGGTTCTATATGTGGTTGTTGGTAGTCACATTTACATTAACCCTAAAGGTTAGTGCTACAGAGATCCAAGTAATCAGGCCTCTGCTTCATGTCCGCTTATTTGATATGGAGGCTGGAAGACAATAAGGGTAAACCCATCTCTTGCCTCCTTGTCTAGGGACCAGATTTCTTGGAAGCAGAAGATCTCTGCCATGCTGTCGTCAAGCTTTAGTTTCAGCTCTGCGATATTTCAATGTAAAATTATTCAGTATGGTGACACAAACCTGACGGTGGCTTGTTCCTATGTTTGGGGGTTTTGGGCATTCGTAAATCAGAGGCTAGCCAACTATGTGTTTTCCCTCACGTTGCCTAGATCATGATTTTGGATAGATGTTCTCATGGCTTAGCTCCAGTGTCATCATCCATGGCATACCACCTTTAGTTTACACTGATCGTTGTAAATCGGTTTACTTGCATGGCCACTTGTTGTTCTAAATGCCACTTTGTCATTACCTCCGTCAGAATGTGTGCTTTGAGATTCCATGATCTCCCAGATGGTAGGGTAGGGCTCTTCTATGCTAGTCATGACTTTTATCTGCCAATCAGACAGAAAGTATCCATTGGCCAGGATTTTTGTAGCCAGCTCTTGATTTGACCCTAGGCTCGCTACGTGCATTCAGAGTCTTTCCATATTATTACATGTTTAATGCCTGTTCTGGGCCGTTACTCACCATGGATGGAAGTGTGACTTCCTCAGGTAGGTTTTTGGCATTTCATTAGTCGGTTTTTGATAGGCCACATAAAGATTGTGTTGATAGAATGACCCCCTTGTGACCCCCTATTGGGTCATGGGTACTCTCAAGAGCTTTTCCTTAAGAGTGAATAATTAATTTGGATAGACCCAAGACTTTGGCAGCATAAGTTCGAGGTGCATCCTTCACTTCGACCCTAAAATGTGGATTTATTATTGTTTGATCGGTGATCAGTGATTCCTTCATTATTAGAGAGGGCTTTCCCGATGACCTGTTTTGCATTATCCTGTTTTATAGGGTCCTGTGGGAAGGTTATGGCTAGGAGTGTGCAATTTGCAGTTCTAGTTACATACTAGAAATGAGTGAGACTTTGCAGCAAGAAATTGTGTATTCTCTAATCACGCATCCTACTGAGGCAGCTGTTCTGCAGCAGAATATTTTTCGGGGTGTAGTTGATGTAATTTTGGTTGGCAATAGAGCTGTAATTTGTTTGTTAGTCTTTGTCTAAATCGTCATTTCTTTTTATTTTTGCTGCCATTCTTGATTGTAGGGCAATCTGAACTTGCTGGCTTAGGAAGATTGTTAGCAATATTCATGCTGTCATTTCAAGGTCTTGAGACCTCTGTTGTACTTGCTGTGGGTAAGATTAGTGCTGTAGCAGTAAAAACCATCCGAGTTACCGGCTGGGTGGAGCCTAGTCTTTAGAGATTTCTTATAGTCGTCAATAATTGACTGAACAAATTCGGGGACTGCTAATCAGTTTAGCCAGGACAGCTGTGTAATTGCAACCATCTATGATGCACTGCTTATGACTGCACATATCAGATTAACGATGAGGTCTGAAATCTACAGCTGTGCAAGTTATAATTGTCAGTTACGTATAACTGGTGAATTTCAGTGTTTTTTGGATTTAAAACTGGAGTTGTTTTTATTATTGGAAGGTATAACTCCACTTAACCCTTTGTTTTTTCACTGAATACATACACATATGAAATACATATATAATGTGTAGAGCCTTTTGTGGCAGTAGGAGAAGGGAATAGGTTCTTGAAAGTATTGGTAACATCACACATAGAATGATCATTGACCTCTCTACTAACTAGGCTCATCTATTAAGTTATATGAAGATGAAATCAAGCAGAATCACCGACAGCCAGCAGATGTCCTCACAGACATTCCATAGTAAAACCGCCTCTAAAGAGTCCTGACTCTGTATTAGTAATAAGTACTGCCAATAATACGTGAAGTACAAAGACTGTATAGACATCCAACAGATGTCCTAGCAAATATTTATTTAACTACCGATAAAGCCTTTAGGCAAATTTACCCTCCCAGAGATTATATAGAAAAACATGTGTTCCTTTGACCTGAAAGTATAGTGAAGACCTCCTAGAGATACAAAAGAGTGCAATACAACTGTTATTAAATGGATGCTTTTACTCAGATGTTCTAAAGTTAAAAAGGTTGTATTTCCATGGGTAGCACACAGTGCTCTTATGTGTGACTTCATTGATATGAGTGACTTGAGTGATGTCATGTACACGGTTATAATTTTCACTAGTTATGTTGTTTTTTCTAGTTATTTATTACTGTGCTAATATTATTTCATTTTCTAAACAGCCAAGAACAGACCATAAGTTGAGATCAGCTCCTCTAGTTCTTTGCAGTTCAAGCACATTATTATAGTTGTGGCTTCATTAATCGTGCATCCTCTGATCATGCAAAAATCTGTGACTTTAATAGTTACTGGTGTTGACTTAATTGTCTCTGATAGAACTGTCACACTGTAATGATAAGTATATAATTTTAGTGATACATTACCCAATTGATGATCTTTTCTGCGTCCTAGAACGCGGTTTCAGAGAGTACCAAATATAAACCAATAAGGAGAGGCAATAATGGACAACCCTGTTGTGTTGCACAGTGAAAGAATAATACAGTTGGTTTTTGATTAACCTGTATTTGTGCCTTTGGTTTACATATAGTGCCATAAATAATACCTTGCATTGTTCCAGAATGGGATTTTAATACTCTGGATGATAAACTCCTTATATATGTTCAAATGCTTTCTCTGCATGCTTTACACAATGTATCATGTAAGATAAATTGTCACGGCTTTCGGCCATGCATCCTTTTATAAAACTGTGTCTGTATGAGATGGTTAACTACCCCTAAAAAGATTTACTGATCTGAATTTAGAAGCCAGGTGGGTCCACAGGATGTGCTTAACGTTGCATCTTAGGATGCCCAACTATCAGGAATGTCACTTTCAGGAACATTTCTAAAAAATAAACCCACTACCTTTGAATTCAATACTTCTAGAACGCTATATAAAATGTATTATTATTCTGACAGTGCTGCCCTAAAAGTTTGCCATTTTTTTAATTGTGATAAAGTCTCCACTAGCTTCCTCTTTCTTATCTTATCATTAACTTTTTGCACCTGGCTAGTCCTCTTTCAGTGTAATTTTAGAACATGCTTCTTTGACCTCAATCATACTATCTTCAGTGTAGGAAAACGTGTTCAAACATGCATTTCGGCAGCCACTTTTGAGACGGTCATATTAAATGCCTACTCCATGTTAACCTATTTGAAGACAGTTGCATAGAAATCTACCTTTTCTAGTGTACATTACCCCCTGAAAATAAATTGCTGCTTTCCTAGCTCCTCCTTTCGTGAACTATAATATGAGTTAAATTGATTGCCTGCACTTACCCCTCATCATTTGTCTTTTTGGACTGCCACCTTTATAAGCTGGTATATCACCTTCCTTGTTCTGAAACCTCCCTTGCTAAAAATGCCCCCATAATCTTGCTTTTAAGGGACTCATGGTTGAGGACTTCTTGGTGCTTTCTTGTGACCTGTGGTGGCATTGGACAAGGTAATCGGGCATCTCAGCTGTCCAATACCACATAAAGGATGTCTGGTGTCCTTCATGTCTTTGCACGAGAAAGTATCCCTTCTTTGGAAGGTCAATGCTTTCATTTCATGTTTTCTTTGAATTTCTAACCTTGCCAAGTTACCCGCTACATTATATTTGCTTGGAATGAGACTTGCTGTGGATTCCTTTTCCCAAGACTGTTTTTCCTGGTAATATACTTTCGCAAAAAATAAAAGTGGCACCATTATTCCTTGAACTTAGCGTTGCATTTTCCCAACCGTCACTTTCTTATTGTGGGCTAACAGCTCCTTTACAACCCAGTTTGATAAAGTTGAACTGAAATGGGTGTGCAGCTTATACAGGCAATGGATTGTACCCACTAATGACAAAGAAAGTGACAGTACTGTGCATTTGGGTTGAGTTTGTCAAGTGTATTTACTGTGATCACTAAAAGTGGGCCGCAAAATTCCCAGCAGATGCAAAGTGGACCTAGAGGAGACAGCACACATTTATAGAAGTAGTTAGAAGCTTATAGGTGGGTATATATGGGTCTGTTGAGTAAAGTCTCATTATACTGTGTGGCAAGTACAGGAATGAACTCCTAAGAAACAGTGAAACCAGCTGCTAGTGTTCTTTTGTTGTATCTAAATATGAAACTTTTGTGCTTCATTATTTTACGCTTACACTAGTTTTTAAAAATTCATGTCTCGAGTGCAAAACCTCATTTTGCCGCCAGACGAAAAGATCCTACAAATTGCCGCAAGGCGAAAGGATCCTACCAAATGCATTAACAGCTTAGTAAAATATGGCCACTGCAGGTTACTAAAGTAGACATTAGGAAAACAAAATATTTCAATTCGCCCCATTTAAACAAAAAAATGACCCATTCTTTATTGATTTTCAGTGCATAAGGGCATAATAAAATACAAGGCATATGCCATATTGGAAGATCGCAGACCGCCTATCAGGTCCAATCCGGCATCTCCAAATGTATCCACGTCATGTGCTCGTTGGAACCCTAAACATAACAACCCTACTGCACTTGCCATGGTGTATCTGGATCCAACACGCATCCCCTCTACCAACGAGAGGGAGAGGATCATCCCCAGCTGTGCAACTTCCCCCAAGAAATGCCCACGTTACTGATAAGAGAACAATCTAGGGTCTGGGTGGAATAAGAAAGGGAAAGATAAGATGGGATGGAACGTTGCCCCAATCCAGCACTCCATGGTGACAGGAATGCATGGGGAAGTAGGGCACCCATCCCCCAAGTCAGTAGACATAATGTATATGGTTGATCTTCCTGCCCTTCTGGAAGTCCCCAGAGGAGATATATTATGGTGAGGCCTAATCAATGTATTGAGGGAAAGTCCCTGGATCCATATTGCTACCCCCAACCAGCGGCTAATCTGCCTTATTTGTGCCATGTACAACCTTCATTATTTCTGCAAGTATTCATTGCTTGAGTAGATTCTTGTTCTTCACCCAGCTCAGGTTCCTTCAATTCAGTGCATACATTTGTGACTTCAACCTTTTAAAGAATGTGACGGGGGAAGCAGAAGAGCCCTTTTCTGTGTAATTACCTTTATTGAGGCCATTAAAACCCAGTACACAAAATAAAGGAAAAAAAGAGCAGCAAGAACCATGAGACTAAGTTTCAGGTGTAAATATTGCTGCTTCTATGGACATATAGGGATTTATATAGAAGGATTTTCTCCGTCCAATAAAACCTTGCCAAGATGTGTTGTGCATACATGTATGTAAAAGATCGTTTCAGTTTTGTGCTCTAAAAGAATCCTCCTTTCAACCTTTGCCCCTTCCTTCCTCTCTATGACTCATCCCACACCTTTCCGACTACTATGAACTCACAAACATCCTTCTCAAACTTTCCCCTCCTTACTTAGCCATGACAACCAAATAACCGGCACACACAACCACTACTTACAAAAACAAATTACTACTTCCCCTTTCAAATCCATTCCCATCATCCTATCTCTATTCTAACCTCTACTAAACACGGAAGAAATCAAAAGCACAAACATATCACAACTAATGCACAAAAACAAAGAAACATTACTTATCTGCTAATTATAAACCTCTAATCTTGGGTTCCGGATTAGCGGACTCTTCACCACAAAGTGCTTCAATGCCTCATCAGGGGTAGTAAGCGATTCATAAATAACATTTACAATTGCAATTATAATAAATGTATTCCCCAGTTGTCAAACAGTCTTGTTAGGCCTGACCAAAGATTGCAATACTCTGACTTATTGTCAATGACATCAGTTTTTTTTAATTTGCTGATAGTAACAACTTGATGGTGGCTAGCCTGAGAATTATCAGGAATTTACAAACTGCTTTCAGTTCAAATAGTAGCACAGATACCTCTTTTAGCTGCAAGTACAAGGTTTATGGTTATTATTTTCTCCAAGGCGAATGCTCCATGAATCGTTTGTTGAGTGCTAATGCTTTCGAGAGCATTGGCAGTTTTTGTGTTTTTTAGTCTAAGACCTTAGCCACCCCTTTAAGCCCCTAGTTTTGAAACACAGTTCCAATCTGTCAGCATCTTTTAAGCCTCTATTATGTTTTTGTTCCTCCTTCAAAAGTCAGGAGAGGGGACACAAAGTGCCTGGATATCGAAACACAATAACCTGGATAGGAGAGGTCTGTATGCAGCCAGGTGTATGCTTTATTTCAGCATATATATTAGGGTCTAGCTTGGGCAGTTGTGTGCTTCTTCGGGTGTTAAGAACTCATGGCGGGAAGTTAATCTTTTGTACAGGTCACCTGGGAGAAAACAGCCGACCGAATTAGGCTCTTGTGATGGACTACAGTTCTATTACAGTCACCTTAACACATGTGGGTACATAAATCCAGAGACCTGCAAGAAATCATTTTCTTGATAGACTGACCGTATAAAGCTGGGATGGGTGATGAGCACCGTCTTACTGCATTCTTCTAGCCCACCCTCACCTCTGAGTACAACCATGTGATGAAGCATCTATTCAAGCCTGCTGAGAACAGAATTAGCCAGACATTCTGAGAAATGAAATAGGCAGAGTGTCTCCTGCTACTGGAATTCCAGGCAGCAGTCATACAAGAGGGACCGTAGCATTCTGGCTGGCTTCCTTTTGATTCTGCATCAAGGAAAAGGACTGCTGTTTATTGTTAAGATATCTACCCCACACCTCTGCAAGACTCTCTATCGTATTGGTCCCAGTACCATTGAAGCTTGCAAGCTTATTTCCACCTTTCATATTGAAAATTCTTGAAATTAATGGTTTTCTGACCAGGGGCATGGGAGGCTGGAAGGGACCAGTGTTCTTCTCTCCTCCATGATTTAGAGTGCTAGTAGACTTAGTATCTGCTTACATTTTAAGTTTAGAAGTGAAAAATAATAGTCTGATGGTCTCTTCGGTACCTAACTCGGGTGCATAGTGTTCACACCCCACCGTAGCAACACTTTTGGAAGGAAGAGTGTAATGTTAGATGTGACAGGAATAGACCAGTGGGTGGGATGTAAGCTGTAATGTCCTTTGTGTGGCTATAGAGAAGGTGGACATAATGTATGATGAAGATGAGAGCAATTTATAGTACGCAAGCTACCCCATGGAGTGTCCTGGTGCTAAAAGCATAGGCCGGAAGCAACAGAAGCTAGAACTGCACACAAGCCAAGTTAAGCCTTTTCTTGAACACTGCAACGTCACTCACTGCACGCAACTCAAGAGGTAGCTGATTCCATGCGACTGAGCCCAGATAAGTGAATGACCTTCCACACCCCCTTGCTCCCTGAATTCTGGGGATCTCTACCAAAAGTTTGTTAGCAGATCTCAACTTTCAGGGAAGATTATAAAATCCAAATCTGGCTGTCCGATAAGAAGCCCCTATCCAAGGTCTATCCACTCTCCTCAAAATACAAATACTCTCACACACTCTCTTCTGCACTCTCCCTCTCGCTCTTTATCTGTGTTTCTCTAATTCGGTCTCTTCTTCCCCTCCAAAACAATGGGCAACGGCAGTGTGGTGCCTCCTACATGACATTAATTGGTTCACATTCAAAGGAAAAGGAGTTAAACATGTTCTGGAGTTTGCTTGTCTAGGTCTGGCCTAGAGGCAGTTTTGTTGTGTTGCCAGCCTCTAGTTTTCTAAAAGTTTCGTAATAAAAATGTACAGTTACTTACGGTAGCCCTTTTCATTCACTGGTCTCTGAAAGTGTCATTCACATTTTGTATCTTCCAATCACAGCATGGAGCAGTGAGTCAGCCCACGTCAACCATTAGCTGTCTTTCAAAGTGGATGATGTTTTAGTTCCTGGCTATACTTGCACAGACGCCAGCAAACGAGTGCCCCTCCGTGCCAGGGAGTGTGTTCCTCGGCTGCTGGGTCAACCGTTCAGTTTATATTATTTGCCCATTTCTTTTGCATATTACATGTTTGATCCAAAAATATGTGTTTGCCAACTTTCAGACCTATTGACTTGGCAAATGCGTGTTACTACCGTGAGAGTTTTGCCACTTCTTTTCTGATGTAAGCTGCTATGTGTCCATGGAGGCAGATTTCTTTGTAAAATCGTGCGCTAAAACGTTCCTATTATATGGATTCACTGTGCCAGGGCCATCTCCTCGTATCTCTCATGGTACCCACTGCATAGTTGTTTTTTGTTACATCACTCCAGAATGTTTTGTTTGTGTACCTGAATCAGGACTGCGAAGAATTGGGCTCAATCTCTATTGTTTACATGGCGCTAATCATTTTAAAAAAGGCAACGTGAGAACGATGGCAGTTAAATATTTTTGATACAATTTGGTTGGAAACAGTGACACACAGTAGGAGTTTGTTGAAATTTGCCCTTGGCACTTTTATAGATACAAAAACAAGTGAGGAATGTTCTGCTTTTTTCGATACTTTTACTGTAGTGCAACATTCACTGTTCGACGAACCCCACTTTCTTCATGCATTTCTGGCCAACGAAGACCAACTGTTCCTCTTTTAAAACTTTTTCTGTCATGTGTCGATGGACTTGTCTAAAGATTGAATTTCTTTTATGCTCCCTGGTCAAATATTATGGAGATCCACAAAGCTAGGACAATTTTCCTCTGTGGGTGGAAGTTAATTTTGAAAATCTTCATGATTTATAGCCTAGTGTCACAGGGTTTAGTGTTTTATTATCAAAGCAAGGAAATAGCTTCAGTGTTCTCATTTATTGGAAGATGCACTAGTTCCTCGAAGTAAACGTCCGAACATTTATGCATTGTATATTCATGTGCTGTCTTGATGCAAAGGCTCACAAATCCGCACTGATTCATACATAAGATGGGTCCTTATTTTCTTTGATTCATATTAACGAACAATTAATGTGATATTGCAGAATTTCGTGTCTAAAAAGCTTCAGCGACAAACAGAACCTTTCAACATAGCATGTTTTATCTTCACTCCCCATAAAAAACAAGCCTTTCCAATGCACTAGGTCTCGCATTTACGAGAGTTTGAGCTATTGGCATTGCAAATAACAATGCCTTTTATTTATGTGTTGTTTTTAAAACAGATAAATAAAAGGCATTGTCATTTACAATGCCAATAGCTGAAACTCTTGCGAATGCTAGACCTATTGCATTGCAAATGCGTGCTCTAAATTTTTTTTAAAAAAATTAAAAAGCGGCAGCAGCAGGCAGGACAAAGCTATTTGAGAAAATAGTTCGAGGAGGTTGCAATTAAAGCCTACCGAGTAACAACACTCCTAACGGGGTGTCGCCATGGGAGGTTACGAGACAAGGCGGTACTAAGGAGGGACTACTAAGCCTTTTGATCAATAAACAGCCACAGTTTACAGTGGACAGTGACACAAGCTTTAAGTCCCTACCTCAATACATCATGCCTCGCAGAGCAGCGCATGCGCTGCCCAGACTCGACGATATAAAATTATATAAGTGTAAAGGATAAAATCAAGGCCACTGGAACTATGCGATTTTGCAGCAATTTTATTTTTCACACAATTATGGATTTGCCGCATTTGCTACATATTCAATTGTATGCAGATTTTAACCAAAAAGAAAATGCTAGTTTAGCCAAAACGGATCAAAAGTTGCTAAAAACGTGGCAGCAAGTGTTGATGCGCAGTGGAAGGCGCTTCACAAAGGTTAACTGGTCATCCTTCTGTTGCTTATTGTTGTAATTGGGTGTCAGACTTGTACTAATGCAGTGAAACCTTTCCCAGATAGTGTTAACATGTGTACAAATGACAAAATATTGGGGTAATACTTTCCAAAATGCGGTAGATTACGCCACATCATTTATCTTTTCTTGCACATTATTTAGTAAAACATGCTACATAATTAGGTCCTCCTCTGCAGATAACTTAAGTGGGTCTGGCTAAAAATTTTCTTCAATGCCACTTCCAGTAAAGATCCCAGAATTATGAGTGGATCTGTGCGATCTTGTTTCACACTATAAGAGACTGGTCACGTAGTGACTCTGCAGTCTGGCCGTCAGTTCGATCTAGGCTGTGCTAGGGTTCATACTGTCTGCAGGAGGCAAGGCTGAGGACTTAATACAGTATGGTTGTGCTATAAAGAGTGGGTAGAGGACACCAGTCCAGGCATAGACCCCAGATCTGATCGAAGAGCGCGGACTGATCCAGCAGCCTATGTAAGATATCTTTGTGATCTGCGAGTGAGACAAGCTCAAGGTCCATTAGTCTTAGGTGTGTTTCTCAGTCGATTACCAAAGCCCAAGGGTGAACATTTTAGTGGTGGATAGTGCCGAAGCCATCCATCTCTTTAGTGGTGGCTGATAATTTTAGCAGGGAGGGGGTCGCACACACACACACACACCCATGCATTTACACACATGCATTTACACACATGCACATACTCACCCATTTACAAAACTCGCTCACAAATACACATGCATTCATGCATACATGCACCAACCAAACATAAAAAAATATGAAACATACCTTCACTGCAGCTCTCCAGGAGGGAAACCTCAGATGCCCTAGAAGGTTTGGGGCTGCGGCCTTCCCTCATTAGCTGACCTTAGCTCAGGCAATGAGGGAAGACAGCAGTCCCTCACTAGTCACAGAGTGGGATGGAGTCAGTGAGACTGCTGAACCCACCCCACTCTGTAAAGAGGTGTCAGTCGGCCCTGGGCACTTTCAGGGCTTAAAACTGAATCGCCAAGATCCAGGCTGTCAGTGATGCTTCTGCTCATCCCGAGGGAGAGGGTCTCAATGCACTTTTTCCAGACTGAGGAGATCACTCCCACAAGGCTGTGAAATCCTCAGCCTGCAAAGTTCAGAACAGGGGGTCAGGCATCTGCGCATTTAGCGCATGTCTTGCTCCTGGCTGCCTGACCTGAAAAAGAAGAGTGTCTGTCAGGCTGAACTTTGTTCAGTCGGACAAACACTCTTCTTTTTGGGGAAAAGGTGGGGCCGTATGGCCGGGGTGTGGCTGCATCTCTGCCAATGGAAAATGCTGTTGTCTGAGGGGGAGGAGTCATCTAGGCTGGTTAACTTTGCAGAGGGGCGAAATGAACAGTATATGGTATCGCACATAGGTGCCATGGGCTCACCATTAACCAGTGAGCCAGGGAAAGGACCAAAGTATGTGCAGTAGGTCAAATAAGGGGTCTTACATCTCGAAGATATATCATAAGTGGTCTTGAGTTACCTAGAAGGGGGCTATCCAAGTCCTCCCCTGGGTATTCCATGGCTAGCAGGTTTTGCTAGTGATTTCCTGGCCACTGTATCACAGCTGCAGAGTGAAATGAAGATATCAGGGTGTTGCACAGGCCTGAGATCACACCTTTTAGTTCTGCCCCATTTTATCTCATACGAAAGTATTGGGGATTCCGGAAACGTGAATGGACCAAGCCCAATTTTGCCAGCTTAACAGTGCATCAGCTAGTGGAATTGCCAAAACTGAGTCAGGTGAAAACTTCTACCCCATAACAACGATAGCGGACATCTTGTGAAAATTACCATGAAACCCATTACCAAGAGTTTTGGGGGGGGAAGATTAAACTAAATGTAACCTGAAAATGTATGTTGCACTGGTGTGAGTTGGAAGTTTCATAGGAGGGGTTGGGATGGAAAGGGAGCATTGGGGAGGCGCACCAGAAATTGGGAGGTTCGATGTTTCTTCATGGACTAAAATAAGCAATATAGACAAACACACAATTATGGCAATGGTTTCTTGGTAGTGGGATTGAGGTAATGGGTTTCTTGGTGACTCTTTCCTTCATTTGCACCTAGATCCTTGTCCTCAAGTTGTCCCATGTCATGTTTGACACCTTCAACCCATCCTTACAGTAATCACCAACAACACTTTGCATGCTAGAAGGACTACCCAAACATCTAAAAGGGGAAAGATAAAACTATGAGTAGCACTCGATGCAGAGTGCTGTTGGCTCAAAAACCAGAGTCGGCGAGAGGGTCACACATAATGTAGCCCCACTCAGCAGTTTTTTACTATGCATTGAAATTTCTTTTTCAAGATCCTGGCCACAGCAAAGAGAAATACTTGGAAAAAAAGGCTATAAACTATTCCATTCAGATTTCTGAAAATCTGCATCTCTCACGTATATTCTCGAATATACACAGAGAGCTGTTTCCCCCTTGTCCAATGTATTTGATTTATTTCGGTTTTTCTTTGCATTCTGGTACTTGCAGTACTGGAAAAATCAAAACTATAAATAGAAGACTGTCTGGATAGCCTAATAACACCTGCCATGCGCCAAAAAGATGGAATGGGAGGTTCCATGAAAAATATGCAGAGGGACTCCCGAGAAACTCGCAACTCATTGCGTAACTGCTCAACCATCAGCGCAACACCTCCAAACATCCCTCTTTTAGTTAGGGAGGTTTCGGACTGCTGTAAGTAAACGGGGTGCTCCTATTTAATGTCATTATTACCTGGAAATGTAGGGTCAAATGGAAAAAGACCCATTCTCAAACCTAGATGTGCAATATGCAAACTGAGTGATTTGCAAATTTGCAATACACCCTATGCATTGAAAGGATGCATTGCAAATTGTACATTTGGCGGTGTCCGAAAAAGGTATGTCTAATGAATATTAATTACCCCTGTGAATGGCTGCAAATGCATTGTAGGTGGACTGCAATACAAGTACCTGTGATATTTCTGTAAAACAAACGTAACCCAAAAAGCAGAGGAGCGTTAGGTTCAAAGTCGAACATAAAGTCAACAAGTGATTAACTGGTTTGTGGACTATTAATGCATTGTGATGTAGTGTTCTTTAGAGAGGTGTGTCTTAAGCTCTTTACTAAATTGGAGCAGTGTTGGTACAGTCCTTATGGGGAGGCAGATGTTTTTGTAAATCCTGGGTTCATAAATAGAACATGTCTGTTCCTTGTTTTTTCTTTTTTAGACTTCTTAGTTTCCAGTCTGATGGTGGCTGGATGAGAGTGGGCCGATAGCCACCAGAGATGGTGAGCTTGTTCATAGGATAAGCAGGGTGTTGGCCATGATATCTTAGTAAATGATGCAGCTGGTTTCAAAGATGTTGCGGGCTAGCAAGAGGAGCCAGTGAATGAGATCACACTTCTTCCAGACCTGGATGAGACAAGTGCGATGTGTGTGATTCCCTTTAGGGTGCCAGTGTGGAGAATGCCAGGCCATGCAGCAGGGTGTTAGCCCCCAAACTGAGATGCGAGAGTATTAGGCTCGAACAGCAGTTCTGAAGCTGATTTCTGGAAGAAACTGTTTCACTTTATTTTTAGAACAGAGAGCTGGGCTCAAGCCATCTTTGTTTTTTTGGCAATGTTTTCCTTGAGGGTGAAATTGGTGTTCAAGGTGAATCCAAGTGACTTAGCATTCGGTGAAAGTTGGGGTTCGAAGTAGTTAAGGTGTACATAATTGAGACAGGTTTTTGCTACTTCTCTCTTGCTGTCCTTGGCAAATAACAGGAATTCTGTTAGCTTAAGCTTCCAGCACGTGCTGGACATGCAGGTCTGAATGAGGTGCATGCTGTGTTTGTGGCGCTAGATGTCTGAAGAAGAGAAAATATATAAGCATACAAAATGTAACCAAAACAAATGACATTAGGTAATGCATAAATATTTTCAACCTTTGTCCAACTCCCCTATCCTATAGGTAGAATAAAACAGCACTACAAAAGTGTTTTCTAAAAAAAAAAAAGGTTATCATGACGTTTCTTTGGAAATATAGACTAGAGGCTGGCTGCCTTAAACTACCAGTGATGGTATGAACAGTTTGGAAACAGTGTTCTAAATATATATGCAAATGACAGTGAATGAAGCAACAGAAACCTACAACATACAGCAGGCCTCCCTCTCTGCCTGTGCATTCACAATTTACCAGTATTGCAACCCCTGTCCAGTTGCCCAAAAAGAAGTAATGCGGAGCCTGCAGTGATGCCTTAGGCCGCTGCCTATTTCCTCTGGTACCAGCAGGTACCACTCATGCAAGCAATGCTGCTTTTTATTGGACACCTTCCACTTTGGGAACAATTAACAACTGGTATGGGCAGAACTTTCAATATTTTGCAACAACAGGAATAGTCACAAATCCTTGATACCTTTCTTTGTGAATCTCAAGGAAGGTGGAATGAATCTTTGCATCTTTGTTTTGTGTGTGCAGTTTTATATAGTGCAAACTCAACCCAAAGTTCGCAATCTGGGAGTTTCATTTAACGAGAAACTGACCTTGGAAACACACGTTAATAAAATTGTGGGGAACTGTTTTTCTCTTATTAGGGTTCTGAGGAAGATTCTTCCTTAGCTCCCTGCTCAAACACGCCCCTTGGTAGTTAGGAGCGTGATTTTGAGCAGGTTGGATTACTGTAATTCTCTGCTGTTTCTAACTGGGAGACTGCAGAGAATTCAGAATATGGCGGCCAACCTGGCTTTGACACGCCCCCATCAATCTTCTTCTTCTCAGGCCCTTGCGGAGCTGCACTGGCTTCCCATAGTGCAGAGGATTAATTTTAAATCCCCCTGTGTTGTGTTTAAGGCACTGCATGGATTGGGTCCCATACCATTGCAGAGTAAATTCTGATGGTATGCCCCCCCCTGCTGCCTTCGGTTCTCTTCAGCTAACTGGGTGAAAGTACTCCTGACTACAAGAGATAAGCTGGGGGGGGACAAGCTTTCAGTGTTGCCGCTGCAAGACTTTGGAACAAGCTACCCCTGGAGTTACGACAGATGAAAGATCTTCTATCCTTTCGTAAACAAATAAAAACCTGGCTCTTTCCCAGAGTTTAACATCTTCCTGCTCATGTCATAGTTGTTTTACTGTCTTTCCCTCTTTAGCGCCAGGATGCCCGATGGGTTGCAGTGCGCTCTATAAATTCTTTTTACATTACATTACATTGCAAAGGTATCACAGCGCTCTACATGAACACCACTTGAATTACAGATGGACACATTCATTTTTAGGCACATGGAGATTAAGTGATTTGCCCAGAATCATAGGATGCTTAAGGCTCCCGCCAGGCTCTAAACTGGCTCCTTAGCTTCAAAGTCGACCGTTCTTGCCGTTAAGCCACACCCTGTTCTTTGTGATTTGCAAAGAATGACAATGTAGATATGGCAATTTGCAAGTCTCAAAGTCACTGTGTTACATTCATGTTGTCTTGTTCACCCATATAATGCCAGCTAGATTGTTCGGGGTGTACTTTGTGAGGATAAACTAATTTTCCATATCAGACCCTCTGTTACCAGTCCTGGACCTTCCCATCACAACCTGACGTGTCCTGGCAGCTGAAACCACCCGAGGTTTCATTTGAACCAACTGGACTTTCACAACTGATGCCAGTGATTTGTAGCAGAAAAGCCAAGGCCTTCGAACATGGTGCAGTGACAACATCCACCAAAGGCAAAACAGCATATAAGGCTATTTCCTACAGAACTCCCTTCGCGCACAATCCCATTTGAAACACAATAGGTGACAAGTCAGAAAGAACTTCCCATGGGCTTATGGGGGAGCTCAAGGGAAGTGAGATGGAGGAAGGGGTTAAGGGTGGGTGCATGGTGGGAGGGTGACTCGTGAGGGAAACGGAGATAAACCCCTTTAAGGGGCTTGTCTTGAAGCGAGGAGGTGGCTTAACATATAAAGCTGCCTACTTTGGAGCTGGAGAACAGGTTTCGAGCCTCGGCATGAGCTGTATCACTCAATCATAAATAAACCGTGATCTCGGAGGGGGGTGGGGAGAGACAAATAAAATAAACACAACACACGTGGAGGGGGAAGACGGATAAAATAAAAAAAATTAAAAACACGGTTGTGTCAATGGTGCCAGAGTAATTACGTAAACATAACATGGGAGGTGGCAAAACATTACACGGGAGGCGAAAGTGCAGTGCAGGCAGCTGCCGTCCTCCCGAGGTGTTAACCTGGGAGGGGAAAAACATAACCCTGGAGAGTAAAGTGCAGTGCAAGCAGCTGCCTTCCTCCAGGTGTCTACATTAAGTAAATGGTCCTCAGGACTGCTAATGAAAGCTCCTGAGTCAGGACACATGTAAAAGGGCCAGTCCTCATGGGAGATAACAACATGAGTCAAGGAGGGTAACTAAGGAGGGACTAACAAGCCTATTGACAAATCAAAACCCCACATTTACAAAGGACAGTCACAAAAGCCAATACAAAATAGGGGCTGAGAGTGGATGCAGCTTCCAAAAAATACCTCAGTATAGCATGTCTCAAAGTGACATCGTAAGCGCTGCCAAGGCGAGACATAACAAGATATGGGGAACTTTGGTAGCATCATGAGATTCTTGGGTGGTTGGTTAAGTTGTGATGATTTTGAGACCCCTGGCTGTGCTATTTCGCCCTTTGTCTCATAGCAGAGTTCAGCCTCGTCTGTGTCTGGTCACTGTTTCTTTTACAATCTCAATCACTATACAGAAAGGTCTTTCCATTAACAGTTGTGTGTGTGTTGGTGCAGCAAATCATGCTAAAAGGTTGGAATCTGCCTCTTTCTAAGCATAAACAGTGACATTTTGCGTGAGGAGAAGTTATTCAGCCTCATCGGAGTATGATGTATTCCATGTTATGGTTAATAAATTTATGTCTGCCATTCATGGAAACCCGTTTTGTTCATTGGCAGCAACATTGGCATTGCTCTTTAAAGCTATCTTTTTTTCTTTCAGTAACAAAATTAAACTATGTATGGAAGATTTTAGCACCGCCAGTAGTGGAGTGTGTCCCAAGTGTTTCCCAAGGACCAGAACCACTCTGTCATAAATCTCGGTCTGTTTCCAAGCGTTTCTCCATCAAATGACCCCATGACCCATTCACTGATCGAAACACTCAGCAATTATCTGTTGCTAAGATTCAGATGCTTCTCTTGTACGTGGGTCCAAGTTATCCTAAATTGAGTCCCAGTTTCTTGTTGAGGTAGGAGCAGATCATTAGTAAGATGTTTTCTGATATATGATCTGATAGCTTGTATTTTCCATAAAATATAATTTTACCTAGAAGTTGATTCTCTTTATTGGCACAGGGCTTTGGGACAAACACCAAACATTACCTTTCAGAAGCTTTTGTTACAGTTAATACCGATCATAAAGCTATTTGGAAAAAATGGAAAACCACAATTGCCCTCAAGATTGGAGAACAGATTACCAATAGGATATTGATGCCTAGAAACGAAAAAGTAATGGTATTGAATGTTAAACAGATGCCTACATATGAACAGATATAGGATGAATTCAGTGATATGTATATATATTATCTACTGGCGGTCGCCAGTAGATAGTTATTGTTAGGACCGAGTTTCCATAGGAAATCTCAAAATTCTATTTTGAATAAATTTGGCGCCGATTGACGAATCCTCGCGAAATTTTCAAAACTAATGGGGCGCTCCGCTCCTACCCTGAAAGTCTCGGGGTGATTCGTCAAGCGGGGGCCGAGAAAAAGGGGGGGGTCCCAAAACGCGTTTTCCCCATGGATTTTTCCATAGGGACTTTAGTCGCAGCTACAGCCCGAACGGCTGAACAGAATTACGTGAAATTTGGCAGAGAGGTAGCCATAAGGTCCATGAAGTGCCTTTTGCAGGTTTGGTGTAAATCCGCTCAGCGTGCGCGCTCTTCGCGATTTTTCGAAAAAATAAAAAATGTATTTGGCCCGTGGGGGCGAAGCGCTCCGTGCCCCCCGCGCACGCACGGTGCGCGAAGCGCACCGTGGACGCGCCGTGAAAAAGTTTTGTTTAAAAAATAATAAATACATAACTTAGCATTTAAAAAACCGTACAAATTCACTGAAAAAACCATAGGTTTCACACACGTTATAGTTAGGAATTAGCATTTAAAAAACCTTGCAAATTCACTCAAAAAACCATAGGTTTCACACATGTTATAGTTAGCTGGGCATTTCCCTCGTAAAAAACCAATGAAATTCCCCCGTTATAGTTAGTGCATGCAACTATAACTCACGCGACCGCAATCCGCTGCTGATGACGTCAGATATTACATCACTGATGACATATGTGTCTTTCTGAAAAAAAAAAAAATGAAATATATGTATAGCTAAAGATGAATGGAAGAAGACATGGGTAAATAAGTGTCTAAATACAGTGATGTAATATCTGACGTCATCAGCAGCGGATTGCGGTCGCGTGAGTTATAGTTGCCTGCACTAACTATAACGGGGGAATTTCATTGGTTTTTTACATTTTATTTTTATAAATCTTTTTATTAAACAACCGTTGACATATAAGCAATACCAAAATTTACTCAATTTCAACCAAGGCATGACAATTTGAGACAATCATTTACGTTATACACAGTAAGGACATTTCAGGGAGGGAGCAGATCCTCCAGTTCGATACACTGTGCTTTGTTTTTGAGTGCCGAAGGTTAATGTTGCGACTGACATATTCACTTAACTATAACGTCACTTAAACATTTGGTTTTGTGAGTGGATTTTTAAGGTTTTTTTTATAAACAAAAACAGATATTTTTACCACACCTAACTATAACGTTACTTTAACCTTTGTTTCAGTGTAAAATAAATATGTGTGTGTGTGTGTGTGTGTGTATATTTATAATAATATATAGTTCTATCATTATGTTTTCAATTAATACATGGTAGCAGGATCCATGTGATAGGATCATTTAGAACCTTACCAATTTAAAGTTTTTCTCTGACTATAGCTTTTAGGATTGAAAAAAAACATTTCAAGTCTGTATTGCAGCATCTCAGTTGCAAATAGGTGTTGAAAGTGTATACCTTGAAGGAAAAAAGCATTATGATAGGCCTGCACTGAGAACTGTGAAGAAATTATCCTGTCCCCTTAAGGTCTCAGGAGTTTCAATCCATGATGTACTTGAGTTGCATCAGTCAGTTCATCTTTTTCAGCACCTGTGAGTAGGATCTCAGAGACCATGTGAGGTTTCACACCTTTTTTCCCCCACAGAATGTTCAGTCATCTTTGCAATCTTTTCACTTTCACTTTACATCTATCAGGTGAAGTGATTTTATTTGTTTTTCTGCAACTGATTTTTTTTTCCCCCAGTCCCGATGCCTTCTCTGCCTCTCCTATCCCACACAAGGTCTATGTGGTATGTCTCCTGGTTTCACTCTCTGTGAAGGACTGTGATGTATGCCAGAAAACGTTGAAGAGGACACTAATAAACTGGAAGGGCTAAAGTCTCAGAATGCTGTTCCAAGATATGAGCGCAGAAGAGGAGACCGAAAAGAACAGAAGGTTGGAGGAAAACCCTTTCAATTCCCAATCTGTCAAAAAAACCTCCTTGAGAGGTAGATCTGGGTACAAAAGGAAAAATGAGAAAATGCCATCAAGGTCCTCATTCCTGAAGTCTTTCAAAATTCCTGTCAAGACTTATGGTGTCATGGGCTTTATCGACGACTTGCTCACCGTCAAAGGTGGGGTTTGACACCAGCAACCCACTGCCACCGTAAGGACCAGGGGAATCAGCCTTCCAAAGATGCTAATGCGTCAACATCAAAGATTACCAGACTACATCACCGAGATTACCAGAGTCAAAGATTGACATCGACAAAACTATCCTCATCACCGACATCTAAGAGGAAACTCCTCTTGTTTTCGGTAGTCAACACAATCCGGATTCAGAGCCGGATTCAGCACTGAGACGGCCCTGCTGGAAGTTTCCGAAACAATCCGAGAATGCATGGACAGGGGCGAGGAGGCCATGCTGGTCCTCCTCGACCTGTCCGCAGCTTTCGATACGGTCTCCCACCCTATCCTCCTTGACCGACTTAAGCAGATAGGCATTGGTGGCACTGCCTTCAGCTGGATCGAGTCCTTCCTCTCGACTAGAAGTCAGAGGGTATTGTTGCGCCCCTTCAAGTCAGAGAAAAAACCCCTGTCATGCGGGGTGCCACAAGGCTCTGCCCTCAGCCCCCTGTTCTTCAACGTCTATCTTGCCCCCTTGGCCGACGTTGTGGAGTCCTACGGAGTCAGGGTGGTCTCTTACGCTGACGACACTCAGTTGGTGTTTTCTTTTAGGGACCACTCGGACTCCGCATTCGCCAACTTTCGCCAATGCCTCAACGACATCAGTATCTGGATGTCCGCGAATCACCTCAGACTGAATGCAGACAAAACGGAGGTACTGTTTTTCAATCAGAGAGCCTCCATCCCCTCCTCCTGGTGGTGGCCCACGGTGCTTGATCCCGCCCCGTCCCCTGTTCACTCGGCTCGGAACCTGGGTTTCCAGTTTGATGACTCCCTGTCTTGCAAAACTCAGGTTAATAAAGTCACCTCTGCCTGCTTCCTGAAGTTGCGCATGATCAGAAAAATTCTCCCCTATCTCCCCCTGGATTCCCGCCGTACAGTTACCCAAGCCCTCATCACGTCCCACTTGGACTATGCCAACAGCCTCTATGCTGGTGCCCCCCAGTACTTGGTAGGCCGGCTGCAGATTGTCCAGAATGCTGCAGCCAGACTGATTGGTAACATCCCGTACCGCCAATCTGTCTCTGCTTACCGGAGGGAACTCCACTGGCTTCCAGTGGCTAGCCGCATCCAGTTCAAGGTCCTCACCCTCACTTACCGAGCCGTAAACGACCGCGGACCTAACTATCTGAAAAAACGTGCCTCGATATCCCGCTCCACCAGATCCCTGAGATCCAATGACCTTCGCCTCCTGATCTCGCCCCGTTTTAGATTATCTAGAATGGGTGGCAGAGGGTTCAGTGTCATTGCTGCCAAATTGTGGAACTCCCTACCAATCGAGCTGAGATTCTGTCCCTCTGAATCCATCTTCCGAGCCAAACTCAAAACCTGGCTCTTCTCCGGACTTTGAGTCACTCTACTGCTTCTCCTGCTCTTTACTCCCTACTCACCCTTGGAGGCTCAGGATTTTAGCGCCGGGACACCCCTTCGGGGGTAGCTGCGCGCTTTATAAACTACATAAAATAAATAAATAAACACCACTGACGCTGAATAAACAATGTCTAACAAAATCACCCTCTCTTGACGTCGAGAAGATCTAGAATGGTTATCTCACCCCTCCCATCAGTATCTTTGAAGGTGTTTGACTCCTTGTCTCTTTCTACATTGTTAGATCCCTCAACAAAGTTTCTCCACCCACCAAGATTTATTTCACCTGGTACGACTCTCACTTAAACACTAAAGAAGAGAAGAATGACTGAGAGCCTATCTAGATTGCCTTAGTCTTTACCAAGTAATGTCACTCTGGATCCTCATCCTCTGCCACTAATGCCTTTGAGACCTATTATCCTATTTGAGGATCCTATTCATGAGCCTTTGTAATTGTCTCCTCCTAAGATTGTTCACAGAACCACATCTACAGCTTCAGTGGCACACAACATAAGACACATTCAACTTCCTCTTGTTCTCTGTCTTACTCAAGGGCACACTTCACACCCCAGAAAATACCAGAAGATATATATGATTCTCATTCATCCTACAGTCCTGTATCTGCAGACTCTGCAGACTCTTCTCCCTCTTGTGACTTGCCTGTAGATAACATCACAACATTTTATGAGGACTTAGGCCGAGGAGATTCAAAACTTAACATCCCTCTTGAAACACCACGTTCTACAGCTTTTTTCGGTAATTTTGGAGACATTGCAACACAGAGAGGCTCCTAAACCTCCTCTTCTGCTGGTCCATGGTTTCTGACATAGCAGCAGAAAAATGCTTCACACCTGCTATGGTGACAGCTATGACTCCGCCTCTCCTGAAAAAATGTAAGGCTCCTCAACAGGATCCAGGATTCCTAAAGTCATATCCTAACCTGAACTCTGTTAGTGTGACATCAGTAAGACAGACACACCTTGACGCAAGAGTCTTCTGCAGGAGCCCAGAGAGTGAGTAAGAGGTGGGATGCTACAGGTAGAAAGGTTTGCGGAGTGGGCACAACAAATATGAACTACGCCACTGCCCTTCTTGGCAGGTACCAGAGAGAAATAATGGACAACATTTGCAACAACACATTCTTCAGGGGAAGACCATGACAGCCTTGTACCCCACTTCTGTTTTCCATTTGAGTGAATGGAGCAGTTTCTAGGCACGAGGAAGGGCGAATTGCAGTTATAGGAGACAAATGACTGCTAAATAGTGTCTCATGGGTACTTTCTCATTTACAAAACCATTGCACAGCCAGTTCTTCCAAAACCATCCTCAAATCACCAGCTCTTAATTCTGAGGAAATAAACATCTGCCCTTCTGTCAAAAGCAATAGAGCTGGCTTCACACAAACTACATGACTATACTCCAGGTATTTCCTGGTGCAAAATAAAGTTTCTCTTCGAGAATTCCAACTGATTTTAGACATTTGGTTCACAAGTAAATACACCAAAAAGGAATATTTTCGAATGTGCGCACTTCATCAAATCATTTCACATCTAAGACAAAACAATTGTTTGGTTGTGATTGAGCTCCTGAATGCATAGTTTCACATCCCATTAGCCCTCCGCACAGAGAATATTTGCGATTTGTGACCGGGGAAAGTCCCCACCAATACAGAGTGCTGAAATTTGCCCTTAAGTCAGTTCCTCGCACCTTCTAGAAGACTAGGTCACAAATAGCAGTCCACCTCAGTAAAAAGGATATCTTCAATTATCCCTACTTGAATGAATGGCTTCTGAAGACAAACACTCAGCAGATGGTTACACAAGACTCCAAGACAATTTGCATGCTGGTGTTCAAATTAGGGCTTCAAACCAATCTTCAGAAATCAACTCTTTCTCCAGTACAGAGACTGTCCCACCTAGGAGTGACTATAGACACGGTAAGAGGAAAAAGTCCCACCTAGTATTGAGAGCCAGCAGTCTAACAGCCAGACAGATCTAATTGGCCCTAGTTTCTTAGGCATCTTGTATGTACTGTATCCCAAATCCACGCCTAAAAATGAGACCCTTGCAAATGTGTCTGGAGAATCAATGGTGTGAAAAAATTAACTGGGAAGATCATCTAATACGGACTACTGCATTGATACAGAACTCAGAAAATAACAATCCGATTCAGACAGATAACACTACCATCATGCACTAGATCAACAAGCAAGGTGGCACCAGATTGCAATCACTTTCAATGAAAGCTAAGTCAATTTGGCATTGAACACTATCCAGGTAACAAAATCTTATGGGTTATGAGCCAACAAGCAGAATTTCTGAGCTACCATTACAACTAGAACCTCGACTGGGTCCTGGACAACCAGATTTTGGAAGATATCATTGAAGAGTGGGAACACCTTCTTTAGACTTTGCAACAACACAAAACATAAAATGCAGAAACTGCTTCCAAGCGACTAGAACAGGGATCGAGGGACAGTGCCATTTTGGTGACTTGGTCAGAAGATTTTCTTTACACCTTTGCCCTGATGTTGTTGATTGCCACTGCAATGGTAAAACTGAAAAAGTCTTCAAAAATGATGATTCTATTCGCTCCATCCCACTGAGACTATGGTGATACCCAGACCTAATGCAAATGTCCATCAAGCCACGCAGAAGGCTATCGCCCATACCCAATCTACTAACTAGACGTCAACATCTGAACTTAATGTCGCTGAATTTATACAGCATGGAAGTCAGACAGTCTGGGGATCTATGTCTCCTCACAGCGTGTATAGCGTGGTTAAACATCCATTGACAAGACAAGAGTTGGAAACAGTTAGTTTGGTTTCAATTATCATAACTCTATTGCCTGTCATAAGGACTGGAGATTCATACAACATTTATGATCTGGTTTCCTTTATGTCTGCCTTCTGGAATATACTGGATACAACATGTCTATGGGGTTGTGCTCTCCTCAAGGCCCACATCTTGTCTAAGTGGAAGACCTCCTACTTCTAGAGCAGTTGCAAACTGTGACCAATGTTGACAGGCCATGGCTGGCTCCTCAAATTGTGGCTAAAGTGCCTAATTTTGGGACCTCGCTCAAAAAAGCATTTGTTTGTTAAGTGTACTAACAAATAATTTTTTTGTAAAAGCGCCCCGTGAAAGCACACATGGCTCGCTAAGTGCTGAATGTTGCAGGAAAGCATGTAGTGCCTTCAGTAGGAGAAACGCATTATAGAAAATAGTGCTTATAGACTAAATAATAGACTAAATAAGACGTATGTGTAACTACTGAAGAAAAAGGGCTAGTCCTCATGGGAGGTTACGAATGAAGACAAGGCAGTACTAAGGCGGGACTAACTAGCTTATTAACAAAGCAGAAGCCAGCATTTACGAAGGACAATGACACAAGCCAATAACAAATATAGGCGTAGAGTGGGCGGGGCTTCAATTCCTTCAATACAGCATGCCTCGCAGAATAGCGCATGCGCTGCCCAGGCTTGACCTAAGGCAGCTAAGGAGCAGTATGCTGATGTTAAATCTTGAATTTTCCAGAAACTAGTTTTCTCAGGAACCAGGTATTGAAACCCTTGGTTAACGTTTGCATTTTAGGTATGGTGTGCAGTGTCCAGGCAGTTCGTTGGAACTCAGGCTCCTTTTTTGGGTCACTGTTTAGCTTTAATTTGGACATGCCTTTTGACCATAATCACCCGATGGTTGTACGTTATCCATGTATCAGGGCTCAGTAACTAATGAGTTCCTAAGTATCTACTGTCAAACATGGATGCCAATCACTATGAACAATTTGTCAATTGTCCTACTCGCATAAAACAATCCTATTTGTAAGCTAGTATTCAAATAAGATAAGCTTCATGTCTTCCTACCAGAGAAAGTTGTTGCAGACTTACCACTGTAGTATCCCAATTCCAGGACCCCCATACACATACACTGATGTCAAGCTGGATTATCATTGGGAACTTCTGTGAAATAGTCTACATTTTTGTAGAAGAGATAATCTGCTCAGTTTCCCCTTAATGCCATATTACATCTTGAAAGTCACTTACTACAGATATATGGTTGTCTTTACCAAGATTGTTTGCCATGCCCTGCTTTGCAAACTCTTTGTTCTTATGTTTAAAAGCCTGTGCAGGATCTTTAAAAAATGATTAAAGTTTTCAATCCGATCAAGGTTAATTTTGTGAAATATTTCTGCCGGTTGTGGTTGGCGTATTTGGTCACCTGACCATGGTGATCACAATGTAATCGGACTATGGGAAGGACATAGAAACATAAAAGCCACAAAAAGCTGATTTCTTTGTTATTGCACACTGCTGCATTCGGCAACAGACCCATATATCCTTTGCTAAAGTATGGGATTTAAAAAAAAGAAAGATCACTACAAGTAATCTCATGCTCACTGTTTTAATATTTGTATAATTGTATATGAGTGGACAGTGGTAGATCACTCCCCAAAAGCCATTTCACACAAACTCCATGCCAATACGTCAGATTGCTGTCTGTTATGCTTGCATAACTCCGTATTTCTACACAGCAGAAGTATTTTGGCACATTATCTGAACTTCTAGTACAAATCCTTCTTTGTTACTAGTTTTTTTCCCATTACTTCAGGATCTATAAGAGCACCAATTAAGCAGCTGTCTTCTATTTCAGTGTTTGTTCTTTTGACAATTGATGTGGTAGCAAAGCAATTAGCACAGCATTGGCTGGTAGATAACATTGTTTTGGGTTTTATGCATTGAAGGTTTTAAGAAAAGTTAGTCATTATTTGTATGGTTTTCTTATTATAGGTAGGTGTGTGCGCTCTTTGATACTTAGTTCACTACTTTGTGTCCTCTCTTGTAATACCGTAATTGTTATTGTAGAAAGAAGAGCCTAAGAACTGCACTGATGCGACTATGAGGATCCTTTGGGAATTTTACTGGAGACTACCATCCCATGGGAACGTTCTTACGTTGACCATTTGTCTCAGAAGAAAGCCCTGAAACGTATTGGTTGCTAGTATTGGAACCTTGCTCACAAGAGGGGGTATGAAAGCAGGAAAAATAAATTATCGGTCTTTCTACGCAGAGGCATGAGATTTCCCATTGTGAATGGAACAACTTCTGCTGAGAGCTAGTGCTACTGTGTACTTTTATATCCTAACAAAAGAGGATTGTTTATAGTTTTTTGTTCTGTTGAAGCATAATGGATGTTTGTTACTCCGCTTCAAAGGTACTCATTTTGGCAACAACTGACAGATGAAGGGATGAATGGTGTAGTCGAGATTCAAACTTGTGACTTTAATTGATACTTTTAACAGTAATTCCTCGCATTGTGAATCTCCCCTGTCACGAGACGAGGTCGAAAAACTCTAGCAATAGCTACTGTGCACCATTGACTTCATTTGCGACACCATTCCACCTTCAGACATGATGACACGAAGTCACAAGAAAAGGGTCATCCCTGCATGCAGACGTTAGTTCTCCTCTTACTGGTATCAGTCTAGGACTCTCTCGTCAGATAGATCTACGGTGAATTCAAAAGACAAGCCCAAGGGCATATCAAGAAAGAAAACATAAGTAGATCTTTGCTATCCATACTCTCGCTGTCGTGGGTGCCCAACTCCACCTTCGGTCTCTAACTTGGACCCTGTTCCGAACATGGATACGATGTGCCCAGAATTTCCCATGCCATCATCAATTTTGCTGTGGCTGGGCTACAGATTTTTAAGTTCATTCCAGTTCCCTCTTGGAGTCCTTTCAGCCCCATGGTCTCTTCCGGCCACCAGTTGAACTTTTGCCGGATCCTGACTGACCATGGAAGAAGTCAGTCCATTCCACCAATCACGCTAGGCTGTGCCTCCAGTCCTGTGCTGCAGACTCTGCCTCCTAGTCCTCAGTTGGAGTTGGCTACGTTTCTTACACCACCGGCTCCATGCCCAGATCTGGAACAATTTTCAGCTAGAGTCAACCCAATATTGAACTAAATGAATCATCAAAGCAAATGCTGACAATAAAGGGCGCTCTCCAGCCCCTCTGCCTCAAAAGAAATTCCTGCGGACGAAGAAGTCAATTTTTTGGGGTCGGGTTCAGATGCTATTCAGGCCTCTTGCAGGTCCCACATAATGAAAATGACGATGCAGAGACAGATAACTTGCTTCCACCTCATTATACTGATTCTTGACCGTATCTTGAATTGCAAAAAGCCAGTGGGTTGGATACTTCTCCAGAGTCTGCCCTGGATTTACCTTCTGAGCCACCTATAGATGAAAGTGACAGAATCAAAACAAATCCACACTATAAACACATCTGTAATTTGCCTGCCAATTTGGCATTCCATTCCCTAAATGCAGTTTGTCTTTTTTGTTTTACAGATACGCCCTTTGGGACATGGCACACAAGGTTACTTACTTTGCCAGAGAACGTGTGCAACCTATTCCATTAGACAGTACATTTTTATAGTAATGGTGCAAAGCATGTTCTATGTCTGTACTGGACATTGCAGATGCTGTTGCCCAGACTATGATTACCAGCATCTTTATTAGATGACATGCCTGAATGCATTCCAATGCATTCCACTGGATTCTGTGGGGATGTTTGGGGTTTCCTATAGGGCATGATATGCAGTTTGATGGGTCTAGGCTCTTTGATCAGGAGGCTGATGCAGCCTTGAAGAATTTGAAGAGAGTAGACCTACAACCCCCCTGACTGGTGTTACTTTCTATTGCTTGCTAGGTCTATCTGCAATACTGGAGAATGCTCAAGAAGGCTTACGATTCTCCAGTAACAACCTTCTCAGTCTGTACAGCAACTAACTGTACAGTTGGTAGAGGTTTTGTAGTGGCAGGGAGAGAGAAGGTTCCAGAGGACACAGCTAGCAGCAACACTTCTTGTGATCCTCTTATCCAGGTACCACTACCAGTTTACTCTTAAATCTCATGTAGAGATCGGTAGGCAGCAGAGTCAAACGTTGTCTGCCTTACTGGCATTTCATCTCAATGGGTCCTTTAAATTATTCTGGTTATACCCTTCCCTTTCTGGATGCAGTCTCTCCTAGTTTACTCCCAGGTACTGGTGGTGTTGCACGTGCGCAATTCTGCACAATTCTGTTGAAGGAACAGATGGTGTTGTTTATTAAAAGAGTGATCAAACTGGTACTGAAGAAGAAGAGGTTGGGTATTTCTCAGGTACTTTAAGGTCTCCAAGAAGGATAGAGTACAATAGTGTCATTACTGTCCACCATGGGATTTTCCATCATTGAGCCTAAATCCCATTTCCTACCTTTATCAGGGTTATCTGTTCTGGTTACAATTATCCTGAAGGCCTTGCAATGGGCATGGGGTATTCAGACTATGATTCCTATGTTCCATGTGAAATGCTCTCTCCTGTCCTTGATAGTTCTGAGACTGCTTGTCTTGCCATTGTACATCCAACCGTGGCTTCAAGTCTGTTGAGCTATGTAGGCCCTTCAACAGTATCTGCAGCTTGTGTGGGCCCAGCACTCAGAATGCCATTGGGACAGAATCTGCATGGTCAGCAAGATGGAAAAAAACTTTCAGTGGTTGCTGATGGGTGTCAATGCAGCAAGTCCTTTTCCTTACTCCTTACAGAGCTTACAGCTGTGACAGAAGTGTCATCTCTGGACTTGAAAGGTCATCTGGATGAGGCGTAGAGCACAGGTCTCATGTCTCACATGGAGCGGCATCTCCACAGACATCTTCTGGAGCTGTGACCCATTCAGTAAGCCCTGGAGGCCTTTCTGCCTTCCATCAAGGGCAGGTCGGTCTAGGTGCTGACAGGTACTATGACCACGATGTGGTACAGCAATAAGCCTGGCGCAGTAGGATCTTGTGCCTTCCGTCTAGAATCACTTAGGCTTTGACATAAAAGCACTTCAAAGGATTTGCTGGATCCCTCAGCGTCAGGAAGACCTGCTCAGCAGGCATCCTCTAGTCGATCACAAGTGACAGTTGCACTCAAAGGTGGCACAGAGTATCTTCACTCAGTGGGACTACCCTCAGTAGACCTCTTTGCTACCTCTGAAAATACTCACTGTTCATCCTGTTGTGCTCTGGAGTTTCCTTCTAAAGGTGGGACTGCACCATCCTGTACATGTGTTCGCCTCTGCTACTGGTCCCACAAGTCCAGAATAAACTCAGTCTGGAGGCCCTGGATTGAACCAGAAAGGTATTGTACTTTTAAACTGCTGACCATGAACATCTGCTTCCACTTTGGCTTCCTCTTCATGAGGACCCAATTTCCCAGTAGGAAGGGAGGGTGCAGCCCCCGAAGATCATAATCTACACCTTCACCTTTGGAGATTGAGAAGAATAAACTGAGGGGCTTTAGTGTTCCAACTGAGATGGCTGGTGCCATTTTGGCTGTGTAACGCCCTTCCTCCATATTATTTTATTTGGACCTCTGGTACAAGTTTGTGGGTTCGTTCATGGAGAAGTAGAAGACCTCCTACTGGCTAATTGTCTGATCTACTTTTATTCCTATTATCTTTGGAGTGTCTAGGCTTTACTGTAGGTACTGTTAAGGATTATTTATTGGCCGTTTTGTCCTCCCTATGTTTGTCTGATCAGCTCTCATTATTCAAATATCCCATCAGCGCCTTGAGACCCTCACTAGTGAGTAGTCACACTTAAAAAATACTGTTTGATTGATTGTGATGTATTTTCTGAATGGACTTTCACAATTTGTCCTCTCCCCCTTCATTATATTCTAACTTTGTATGTGTGCTCTGTTCAAACGTCTTTGCAGTTGTACACTGAGATTTATTAAACTCTGTGGACCATGTATCTCATTGTCATGACTTATGTGTGTTTTGTGTCGGTGAGCTACTGGCCTTATCAGTTCAGCCTACACATAGTACCTTTTTTCCTGACAAATTAGTGATTAGGGTTTCTGAACCCTTTCCTCTGAAAGTAGTGTCACATTTCCATGTGGTCATCTTGTCACTCTTCCTATGCTCTTTTTGCAGCCACAGCCATCGAAAGGGGAAGAGAGCCTTCACCTAATAAATCCACTGCATGCCACCTAGTTTATTTTTAAGTTGAAATAAGATTTTATTTAGAAATATAAAAACATCATAATATAATAAAGTATAAGATAAAATCAAACTAGGTAAAATTATAATACAAAAAATAAAAATAAGGAAGAAAGGAGAGGGAAAAAGAGAAAAAAAGGATTACATAACAATCACTTATATCTAAGGCTCCCTATTTTCCGTTTTTACTGATTTTTACAGATAAATACAGACAGAAAACCATTTATTTTCCTGTCTGTATTTTTATTTAATGCGCAAGCGCGATGTGATCATGGCCGGGGTTGTGTTGCTATGGAGGAAAAAGGGGGCAAAGGGGGCAAAAGGCTCCCAGATATCGCGTGCCGTGCTTGCGGTGGTGTGAAAACCTTTTGCTATGCTTTAATCAAAAACTAAGGTATGTTTCATGTAAGCCAAGGGTTGGACTTTTTCGTTGATTGGGCTGTCTTGAGCCTCCACAGATAACAAGTCATCCAGTGATGTGTGAGTGTTGATTTAGTCATTTTTACTTTTTTATTTAAATTTTGTTAGTCCCCGTTTGTATAGTTTAATTGAGCTAGGATCTTTATTCCTTTTGTTTGTTCCCTTGTTTATCGGACCCTCAACATATGTGACATGCATTGGTGTGCAAATGGATTCTAGGATCCACCTACATATAAACAGTGGCTCCTTCTAATATTTCTTTGTTAAAAAATTACGGAGGCCTCATTTGGCTTTATCTTTGGGAGAACAGCCATAGGTTTGTAGGGAAACAGCTGAAGCATCTATTTTCTCATTACGAAATCAATCCCTGAGCGGCTATGCTGGTTTACCTTATTGGCTGGCCAAGAGACATTGCAGAAAATAAAGTTTCCCAAAATACTATGTTTTCCTTCAGTCTCCCTCATGCAGAATCTTGTCTGCCGTAAGTGCCAGGCTACATAAGTGTTTTTCCGAGTCTTTTACATCTAAGAATAGCTGACTTAAATAGGTACAACTCGACAGTTGGGTAGGTGTTACTTCAGCATCATCATATACTTTCTCTAGACAACTCAGTACTGCCTTTCAGTGCTCTCCCGGGTTTTACTTGTCCAACAACGTACTGGGCACAGTTACTGCGATTTGGATCTGACGTGTGTGCATCAGCCATTACAGCACATGTTCAATTGCATGCTTGAATCCCTGCCCCATTCGTGCTGTCCGACCTGTGACCCAGAGACCCCTCGAGCCACTCAAAACCCTTCAGCCTTGCAAGCTTGGTGGCTTTGGTATTGGACATATGAAAACTAGTAGACCAGCACTATAAGAATCCGTGCAGTGGCTTGTTTGCAAGCATACATTATTTAATATTATTTTTCATTTGATATGTTAGTCTGTACAGGACAATGTGTAATTATGATACATAGTCGTAAATTTAAACCAGCGTGCCCTTTGGAACTTTGCTGTTCTTTACAGAATAGAGGCTTGTAATGCTTAAACTATCAGTTTTAAAATGACATTTTTATTTCGGATACCTTAGTTCGGTTCACTCAAGCCGCAAAGTAGTTTGCTATGTGGCCTGGTTTTAAAAGTATCCAAGGAATCCAGTATTTACTGACAAATAACTTAATTTGTACATTTGCTCTTCCATGTTTTTACCGTTGACGTTTGTATCTGGTGAATTACATATTTTTATTGAGTGTTTGTCATCTGTTTATCTTTGCAAATTTTGACATTTTTTCATTCTCTTTTTTAGAATTCAATTCGCCATAATTTGTCTCTGCACAGCAAGTTTATCAGAGTTCAGAATGAAGGAACGGGCAAAAGTTCTTGGTGGATGCTGAACCCTGAAGGTGGAAAAAGTGGAAAATCCCCAAGAAGAAGAGCTGCCTCAATGGATAATAATAGCAAGTTTGCAAAAAGCAGAGGCAGAGCTGCTAAGAAAAAAGCATCTCTTCAGGCTAGCCAGGAAGGTAATAGCGACAGCCCGGGCTCTCAGTTTTCAAAGTGGCCTGGAAGTCCTAGTTCTCACAGCAATGATGACTTTGATGCATGGAGCACATTTCGACCACGTACTAGTTCAAATGCTAGTACACTTAGTGGAAGGCTTTCCCCAATCATGCCTGAACAAGATGATTTGGGGGAAGGAGATGTGCACTCTTTGGTGTATCCTACCTCATCAGCCAAAATGTCATCTACATTACCCAGCCTTTCCGAAATGAGGAGTTCAGAGAACATGGAAAATCTTTTGGATAATCTGAACCTTTTGTCACCAAACACATCATTGACAGTTTCAACCCAATCTTCATCTGCATCACTGATGCAACAGACAGTTGGCTACTCATATACATCACCAAATACAAGTATGGGATCAACCAACCCAGACTACAGAAAATTTCCTTACGGTTCAGTCTCCATGAACTCTCTTCCCCAGATTCCTATACAAACTCTTCAGGACAGTAAATCAAGTTATGCATCACTCAGTCAATTTAATTGCCCAGCAGGACTCCTTAAAGAACTGCTTACATCTGATTCACCCCCTCACAGTGATATACTGCCGTCAGTCGATTCTTGTGTTTCGCAGTCAAATGGCAGAGTGCAGACTCCAAATATATTGATGGTAACTAATTCTACATTGTCAACATATGGAAACCGGCCATCTCACAACAAGATGAACATAAGTGCCCACTCACACCAAGCACATGCCCAACAATCTGCAGTTAATTCTCAAGCTTTGTCGCACACATTGAATACACTGACACATAGTGCAGGTTTAAATAGACTGTCAACAGTTAAAACATCAGTACAAGTGCCTCATTCAATTCACATGACTACTGTGAACCCATACCCTACTGTTAACAGCTGTAATGGATTTGGTAGAGTGGGCATTGTTTCTGTTCACCAGGATAGACTTCCCAGTGACTTGGATGGCATGCTAGTAGAACGCTTGGACTGTGACATGGATTCAATTATTCGTAATGACCTCATGGATGGAGAAACAGATTTTAACTTTGACACCGTTATGCCCCACCAAAATTTCCCTCACAGCGTAAAGACAACAACACATAGTTGGGTGTCTGGTTAGATTTCGCTGAATAGGTAAGTCTTTATCCTGCTACTCTTTCTAGAACTTGAGCAGCTTGAAACCGTACCACAGTCCCCACTTAAAGTTTACAACATTGACAGAAAGAAAGAGCAGATTGTTGGCTGTTAACCACTGCCAAGTTGTTGTTCTTCCCAACAAAGAATGTATTGTGTAGTAATAGAAACTAGAAATGTATAATTTGTTTCCCTAAATATTTGCCGATTAAAAAAAAAAAAAAAAAAAAAATGTTAATAGAAGTTATCCAGGTTAAAAGGTCTAGTAATATATTCCATCTAAAAGTCTAGTTTTCGATCAAGGTGTCAAATAGCCATGAATATCAGCATCTTTTTCATGTGCAATAGTGAACAGATGAGTAAATCAACGACTAAGGTAATTCGGAAAGTGTATACAGGTTTCCAAAATATAAGCCCCCATTTCATTATAACTCCATTACGGTTCTTTCCTACATCCACCCTTATTAGAAAACTGGAGCTTTGAAGCAAGTCTTTATGTAGCACAATTAAAAAACACAACTTCATATTCACTCACCCTGTCCTGCAGCACTCAGCTACACACACATCAACCATCACACAATTCCCCACAACCTCCTACCATATAACTAAAATAAATATAGGACAACTAGAAAAGATGTACACCTCTTTAGTTTTGTAGTTCCTTGGTACACCGGCTGTCTTGGTCTTGCACTCCTATGTCTCAAGGTATTCAAGCTGCTCCCATTAAGAAATCATCTCAGACCATTACTCCAAGAGCTGATGATAAACAAATCTGCACAATTTCCATTTCCATATCTGAAAGCAATACGAGTCCATCCTGCGTCTTTATGCAGGTTAAAAGAGAAATTGCAATGTTTGCAGCCCATATAATCCCAATTATTTGGCCAAAACCCCTGGAGAAGCAGATCAGCGCTGGGATGCTCTTCGGAGTTACTACGCGCTTTACAAAACCATTAAATTAAATTAAATATAGTCACTCGATAGTGCGAGACGGACACATGGAGGATAACTCGCCGTCCTCTCTGCGTTTCTCTTCAGGTGCCACCCTCGGCCCTTTAGGGTATTCCTATATCAATGAGCATAGGAGCCACCTGCACAGAAGCACTGCCCAGTGCACGGACCATCACTATGCGTTTCTGGGCCAGATGTGCGAAGCACTTTACAGGTCACAAATGGATCATTGGCTGTTTGCAACCGGTAAACTGCATTTTGCCATGTACAGAAGGCAAAATGCAACTCAGTAACTAAGTCCCACAGACATGTCTACTCTTAAAAAAATGAAAAGGTAGCTTTTCATTTTAAGTTTTGAAATGCTTTGCGTTTTCCTTTAAGGAAAACGGGCTGCATTATAAAATAATTATTGCTTTATTTAAAAAGCAATCACAGACCTGGTGTCCTGCTGACCCCAGCAGGTCACCATCCCTGCGATTGTAGCCATTCACATTGGTTAGCAAGTTCCCACCTGCCTCATGAATATTGATGAGGCAGGTCCATTTGTGACCCCGCTAATCGCTAAGTGTCAAACACACTGTTGTATATCACAGTTTGCTATTTCCTAATAGTGAATCGCTAAAATTCGCTATAAGAACACACGATTTTGTACATCTGTCCCTCTGTGCTATGCTATCAGTGGGACATGTGTTCAGATCAAAGCTTCTCAACTAAGCGCCTGTGCAGCAGACAGTTTAATTTCACTGTCTGTTTACCAATTGAACAGCCTGTATGGTGTCATGATAAGGATCCACGTATGTTCACAGCATTCTATAGGCACTCAAGGCTACATGTACAAATCATTTGCGAGGTCTTAAAAGACCCGATTCGCAGAATCAGGCCGTTTGCGACCTCAAAAGTGCTTTTAGGATGTGCAAAGAACAATATTCCGGTTCAGTAACTTGTTACCGAATCGCAATTTGGGCTTTGCGATTCGGTATTAGGAAGGTGTGTTGCGGGCATCCCTTTCTAATACTGAATTGGAATGGTATGCTCAAATGTTTTGCATCTGAAATACGGTCGCAAAACATTCGCAATTTATTGCCAATTGAAAGTTGGTGGTAACCCATTCGCAAATGGGAATGATTCTTCAAGGGACACCTGCCCCTTTGAGAATAGTTTTAAAATATTTTTTAAGAGCAGGTACTAATCCAAAGGATAACATAAGTTATCCACATGCAGATGCACAGAGTGCAGCATGCTATTTATTACCATTGTTTAGTGTGGGAGCGGCCTAGATTATGACCGGTGACCCCTTGTTGCTGGGTGTGTCTCCTTATGTTGGTGGGGGCTCTCTTTCTTGCCAAGTCAACCACAGAGAGTGTATTGTACCTCTGGCTGGATTCCTGCTAATTTTCAGTGCTGTTTTGTATAGGCCCTGGTCATTTGCTTCCCGTTCTCTGTCAACTTGGCAATATCTTAAGCCAAATCCTACTGCTGTCTGTTTTTTAAACTGAGAACAAAGCTTTACAGTACGCACTGTGCATATGTAGCTTCCAGCATTTACTTCATAGATCTTAAAGAATGTCTTCAGAGGTCAAAGAACAATCTGGTGTAACACCTGATGCTTCTTTGGTTGCTTTTCACTCGCTTGCCCCTAGCGCCTACCTCAGTTGCCTTGGTAATATATTTTTGTTGTGACTGAATAATGTTAGACTTTAAAATACCAATTCTTTTCAGAACTCTTGGGAGTTTTGATCTAATTAACGTTCTATTATTTTAGAGAAGAAATCCATGCAAGGTGGCGATTCTGTCCCAAAGCTTTGAAAAGTGCATTAGGCAGTACAAAGGTCCCTACAGACACAAATTCTATGAAAAGATATGATGCAGTTTTCTTATAGTGAGTACTTGTTAAATACACTTGCTGCTACATTGCTACAAATTTGTCATTGAAACAGATATCCAAAAGATTATACCTTCAAACATAGACCTGCCTTGGTTAAAAGCTCATTGAACACGCACTATTTTGAAGCCTTCTTTAATTTCGCTGACAGATTCTAAGATATTGGATTTTGTGGGCTGGAACGGTTACTATAGATGTAAGGTCAGTCTAAACAAAAATGGTGAGCGTGAGTGCTCTAATGGAAAGGTACTAACAGCCTATCGCCTGTTATAATATCTGACCCAATTTATGTACTAAAATGAAGGAAAATACTGATCGGATTGTACAATAGAACATTGAGCTGTGAAAACAACTTTTGAAACTGACCCTATACTTATGCAACCCAGAGTTGTGACAAAAGGAGAAACTCTGATATGATATGTTTGCATAGTGTGTGTAGCCTTTGATCTGAAAACCAGATTGATATTTGAGAATTCTAAGTAGCAAATGTTTATTTCCAAAATAATTAAGTTGTTGCTCGCTTTTCTGTACCAATATAACATTTGCACTATAAAACAGCTTTGCTATGCAACTGTTTCCAGATTTTTTAAATTCTTCATTCCTTGAAACTTGTATTTACGCAAAGAGTAGTGCAGAGAAACTCTTTTTGCCGATATACCTTCTAAATCACCTCTCATGCAGTGATTGTGGCAAGAGTGCACGCACTGAAAGTCTTCTTCCACCTCCGTTTATGGGAAGAGCTTCTTACCTTACTAATGTTTCTATAAAAAGGGGTCCATTCCGGTTTCAAACAAACCATTTTTCTTATTTGGACGCACACGTTTGAAACAAAATTTGCCATGCCTACTACTTTAGTTGTAAGGGTTAATGATGCTAGTCCCTTGGACTCTTGAAAGAGATGCTATCGGACAGCAAAGGGAACCAGTTCTATTTTCTCTTTCTCTTGACTGGAAAAGAAAATAACATCCGATTCATCCTGGGCTTCTAATAGTTCCTCACTTTCTGTAAGGCGCAGTTCACGTTGGGGGCTTTGCACCAAATCTCACCTTTGCTGAGACGTTCATTATAGACGAACCATCTATTATTTTTACTTTCGCAATTTTTTGGGATGCAGTAGCCCCTTGTACATATGCATTGCATTATTTATAATCGTAATTTAGAAAGGTGTTGACAAAGCAGCATTGTCAACTTTGCAAGTCAATCAATCTCCGGTCCTGTCTTCTGTTCATTTGAAAAATCATTTCATTTGAGACCTTTCAAACAGGGTTGAGATTTCATTGTAACATTAATGAGGCAACAGTATGCCACTAAATGGAGTTCATTCTGAGAAGTGATTGTTGCCTATGAGTTCCACAAGGCTCGGGTCCCTGGGTCCATGCTATTTGTGATCATTGCCAGAAACTCTTGCCTTTTTCACATGCAGCAAGATTTACAACAGAGTTAATATGCGAGAAAGAGTGATGAAAAAAAAAGGCATTTAAGATCATTCTGTGATCTGAGTGATGGCATCTAAGATTCTCCTGCAAAAGACAATTTCCAGATTTAGATTTGTAACAAGAATAGTTCTGACTGCCAGGCAGGACTACTAAAACACTCCTATTTTTATTTTACATTGCCAGTTATGTACTTTTCTTCTGTGAGGGCTGACCTTATGCTATGCTTTAAATTGGCCTGAAAGTCATTTGAATGCTTCAGGCCTGTCTTGTAAAATAATCTTGTAAAACCGCTTACATGCCTGGTTCCTGAATTGCTCAAAATACCTGGGTTTCGGATTTTGACTCTTTGTTTTATCTTGCTGGTGCTTAAGCTGTCGGGTCAGGAAGGATACAGACTTAATTCCACCCTCATTGCATGTCTGACCGGACTACAGAAGGGCCGCCCTGTTAACCTCAAGGATCCTATGTTATCCCTGTACTACATCCAAACATCATTTAATCTCCTGCTCTGATTTTGTTTGTCCAGTGCTTCTAATTCTCTTACTTCCACTGTGAACTTGTCTTTTGGTAGCCTTCTCTCTCTGGCCACAGCATGCTGTCATGCATATGTCCCTGTCCCAGTTGCCCTCAAGGCGTCCCTGACATTAGCCGGGTGACCCTCAATGGGGTGTTAGCACTGCCCTGAAGTATTTATCTTTTTTGCCATCTCGGACCCAAGGATGTGGTCCCTAAAGATAATCAGCCCGTAACCTCTCCCAAAATATCTCCAGAACTCTTCATATGTGTGGTATCTGAAAGCTATGTGTCTGATGTGTATACTTCTGTTGTTAGCTTGAGAAGGAAAGGGGGCACAAAGAGATAATCAATGCATGAATGTGTAGATTGAACATGTGAGTAAAGGTATTAGACCCTCTCCTCAGTGTGGGGGTATCTCTAGGTGTCTGTCATCCACAGGTCAGTCAGTTTGTTCTTCAGCTTATCAGGTATGGTACTATTGCTTGTGACTGGTCTCAGTGTCTTTTGAGATTGTTTCACACTCTAATTTGAGTTTTCCACCCACTATCCAGGCACTCTTTATGTTAGTGGGTAGTCTTTCCAGAAGTCCCAACAGGAAGGGCTCCTGTTAGTTGTTGAGGGGGCTTTAAGGTTCAGGAAAACATAAGGCAGTTGGTGGAGCTTGAGTTGGACCCTGATGTAATTCACCTAATTTCCCCTCTTAACCTTTCCCCCTCTCCACCCACATGGCTCCTACAAAAGCCCGCAACCCCCAATGTCCTGGTCTCCGCAGAAGTCAGGTAGAGCTCATGCCTTCTAGAACTGGTCCCGCTGCAGTAGTCGTACAAGAAGATGACATCTAGGTCATGCCTCCTGATGTAACTCCACAACGGTAGCCTCTTATTTGGGGAGTTTAGCCTTTTTGTGTACTAGGACAGGAGCTTGAGTAGTATTGTGTTAGTGTGGGTCTTACCTGCTGTTGTCACATCTTCTCCCTCCCCACTATTCGGCACCTGAGAGAATTTCCACCCCTCAATTAACTTGGAACAAGGGTCAAACGGGTCCAACCAACCTTTGTATTAACTGGCCTTGCTATTTCCAGTTTGCAGATAGGTCTTGACCTTCCCCCTTGTCTGATATGAAGGATTGTACATTGTGAATAGTTTGCGTGGGATTAGTCAGAATTGTTATACCTGGGAGATTTCAAATTTCACCCCGCACACCTGCGTGAGACCGCCAGCCTCCCATATGGTACTGCCTTTTGTTTCCTCATTGTTTTGTTACTGGAGTCTAGGAATCTACTTCTCTAACTCCTTGGCCACTGCACAGTTCTTTGCCCTGCTTTTCCTTTGGGTGATTCTATGTTCTTATAATGTTGCAGGACAGCTTGGTTTGGTTCTGCCATAGCTACTCTGTTAGGTCTCCCAGTTCTCCTCCTTCTTCAGGCTGGTTGCCAGATGAGCCACGTCTTTGACAGTATGCTCTTGCCTCAGTCTCCTGCTAGTTATTGTCATCCATTGGGGATCGTACCACTCTGTTGCCTTTTTCAGGGGAACAGTACGTGGAAGGGATGGGCCCACTGATACGGAATCCTTTGCTCTGCATGGCATTTTGGGATCCTATGGGTTTCACTCAAAGATTGTAGTGTAGTTTGATTGGTGGTGCATGTAGGAGATCCAATATATATTCTTGCCTGATATCTCCGCCTCTCAGCAAACCTCTTTTCCATATATTCTTGCATCCGGAGCAGTTGTGAAGGTCCTCCTGCTTGGCCTGTAAGGCTGTGTTCTGCTCTCCCATTGCTCTCCCATCGCCAGGATCCTTGCCCATAGTTGCGCTTGCTTTTCTGATCTGGCATCCACAACTTGCTGTAGGCCATCGGCTCTTCCCCACTTCCCCCATAGTTTTGTTACTTTCCTATGCAGTTCCTGCAGGCTTGTCTTTGATCAGGTTGAACTAAACTCAGCCCTAATTTCCTTTATAAAAGTGTCTACATAGTCTTTCATCACACAAGGAGGCATCCCTCCATCCCGCCACCTCCAGAGGACTCTATCCTGCAATTGCTCCTCCTCAAATGTGTTCTTTCTTACCCTGGTTTTGGCCACAAGTCATTCAATGATTTTCTTTCCCCTTCCACTTGGCATCTCTCTCGAGTTTGCCAATCTGGGACTTGGTTTACTGGAACTCTGCTGGTGTTAGGGGAAGGTAGTGCCCAGTGGGTGTGGGTTATCTCCTGCACATCGCCTCACTGAATATGCCCTTCACCCCTGGGGTCCCTCCTCCTTCAAGTGTGTCCGGGCGAGGCATGGTGAGCCAGCCTGCCCCAGGTTAGCAGGGTTCCCTGTTGCAAATACAACTGGTTGCCGGAGCTGTTTATCATGTTTGCATGAGAGGTTTATCAGGTAGCTCTTTGGATGCCTCTGGCAAAGTTCTTTGGTTAATAAAAGGCCCCTAAGCCGCCTACAGATACTTCATCGGTGCTCTGCCTGCACCTCCTTTTCCCTGCAGGGGCTAGCCACACTGCAGCCGACGAGAAGAGCTGCTGCATGGCCTCGGCTTGAAGGTGTCCTCATGCCCCAGGTAGTTGATTTGTAACTCCCCCAGATGGCATGGATCTGTCCGCAGCATTTGACATTGTTGACCATGGTATCTTGATCGACGTGTCAGGGATGCGGGCTTCCAGGGATCAGCTCCCAGCTGGATTATGTCATTCCTGGAGAACCGCTCCCAGTCAGTTCGTTTATCTCAGTTCACTGTATCTAAAATGAAAACAACATGTGGGATACCTCAGGGTTCCTCATTATCTCCTCATTTGTTCAACCTATACCTTGTTTCACTGCTCCAGTCCTTGAAAGAAAGGAAGGTGTGCACATTCAACTACGCAGATGACCTGCAATTAATGTTTACCATTAATAACACATCTGACTCCATGTCCAAATTCCAAGCCACTATGCTGCCCATCGGTAACTGGATGAAGAGGAATCACTTAAAACTTAATCCAGTCAAGACCGAATTTATTTTGATAGGGGGCACTCAGAACCCATGAAGCTCACATTTTTGGCCAATTGACCTGGGTTCTCCCCCCTACTCCATCCCCCTCAGCCATGAGTCTCGGGGTGATAATCAACAGCGACCTTACCATAAAAACCCAGATTGGATCAGTAATCTCTATCTACTTCCTTCAGCTAAGAAAGATAAGGAAGATCAATAGACTCACTTGGGAAGTACTGGTGCAGGTCGTCCTAGCCATGGTTGTATCCCATATAGACTGTACAAATTCCTTATACTTCGGCATAGCACTACATCTTACCAAAAGACTGCAACTGGTACAGAACCAGGCGGCTAGACTGATCTTCCAGCAGCCCAGATTGGAACATGTCTCCCCTCTTATGAGGAAACTACATTGGCTCCCTATCCCACAACGATGCGCATTTAAAGTTGGCTGCCTTATCTCCAAGTCTTTGCATGGCATGAGCCCAAAATTTATTTCTAGCCTTGTTCAAAAGTATATACCTCCCCAAAGCCTCTGCTCAGCACATACGAATCTCTTGGTAATACCCTCCTACAAACTGAAGCGACTAGGCGGTTGTAGATTTGCCACACTGGCACCTAGATTCTGGAACTCCCTTCCACTTGACATCAGAGCCTGCACTGACCTGCTGAGATTCAGAAGGCTTCTCAAGACATGGTTATTTACCCAAACTTATGACTAAAATTCAAGCATTTGACTAAACCAAAAGGGCTCCGGCAAATCCTAGAGACCGCGCCAAGAAAGTAATCGGTGCACATGCATTCTACAAGGATTTTTTAACACAACATAACATGGATCCTCCAAGCGAGAGGTCCAGCGTCTCTAGATTTTTGCTGATGAGGCTTCCATAACTCAAGACTACCATCTCCCCAGCTGCACAGGCAGCATGCTTCTGTGGCACCTCCCCCCCACCCATTAGCAACCCACAACCAGGGAGGCCTCCCATTTCTCACCAACCTAGTGCGGTCTATCGATCACTAACCCAGTGTCCTCTGGTCTCCATGGCACCACCAATGCTGCACCATAATGTCCATGCCCCTCAGGACGCTGACTCTTCCACCAGGATGGCGCCCACCACCTAGGCCAGCCTGCACCTGTACACTGTCCCATCTTCATCCCCTGGTAGGCCTCTAACTTCAGCAGGGATGTTCCTCACCACTTGGCTATTTCTTAGGTACTACTCCAGTGATTTGAAGGTCATATTGGGGTTGCTGTACATCCTCTTTATGGCTAGGCTGGAGTTGGACTCTGCCTCCATGTGTTTCTCCATGCCCAGCCACGCAATACCATATTTCATTTTTTATTTGATTTCCAAACAGTAAGACCGGATGTAATAGAGAAGATATAAATACAGGACATGATGCACCACCATAAGCTTAGTAAGTAGAAAAGATCACTATTTAAAATGGGTAATCATTGCTGTTGTATTTAGCAGCCATGCCCAAATAACCCTTTCCTAAGGTTCTGATGTATTCTGGGACAAATAATGCATTTATTACCTTCCTGTTCCAGGATTTATACACTGTCATTGCCCACCACTTAATCCATAGAGCTGCATTACCTACAATTGAAGTGGTAGATAAAATGAGTGAAACGGAGGAGTCAGATGTCCTCAACAAAGTCCAATATGCCTGATGCCGAGAAACATTTGTGGCCTGCTATGGAGCCTGCAACACAGTCTCCGTACAATCCAAACTGTTGGATGTTTTATTGAATTTGTCTTTGGCCCAGCAAGGACTTTTAATAGATGCTATTAAAGGTTATTTGTTGGCCCTTTTTGCCTTTTTTGCGTTTGCCAGATCTCCTGTCCTTGTTTAAATTACCTGATGTAATACAGGTTATTAAGGTTTAAGACACATGTTCTCTCCCAAACCATTAGTAATGGCACTGTGGGATCTTAATTTGCTCATCCTTAATGTTCCTCGTGCACCCATTTTGAGCCAATGCACAGCTGCTCATTGTGACTTCTGGCTCTCAAAACGGTCTTCCTCATTACGATCAGTTGCATGAATGCACTCTAGGCTCTCGATGTGGCTACCTTACTCCACCTTTTTTCCGACTAAATTGATGGTGAGGACCAGGTCTTACAACAACAAAAGAGGGAGAGGGAAGAAATCACTCTTGTTCCCACTGGTAAACTTTGGTAAACAACAAAAGAGTGAATAAGGAGAAAGAACAACAGCGTGGGCAAAAACCAAAAGGATTTGTTAAAACAACCCTCACTCACCAACCTGGTTGGTGACATGCTTCATCATCGGGTTCCCACCAAGGAGGCCGAATGCCTCCCTGGTGTGCTGCGACGCCTGAATTACAGCGGAGCTGGTTTTTGATGGAAAGGTGGGTGTGAATTTTAAAAGGTTAGTGGTTTTAACCAATAACAATTTTAATCGCGGCAAACCAAAAACTATTAAAAACTGGTGAAACGGACTAGAACTGGTTGGTTAGGATAATCAAAGTTCGTCAGATTTAGGTCAGTGAAAAAGGAGTGGTCGACATGTTTCAGCTTATCATGCCAAATTAGCTAAGCATTCTTCAGGACCACATGGAATTCCACGGCGGTATGCGCACGCTAAGGCGCACCCTAACCAGTGGAATGGAAGTGGTAAAACTTACGGTTCTACCGATAAGCCTCCTTGCTATTCCTGGGCTATTAAATTCTGTAAGGAAGGAAAAACACAGACAAAACACACATAAACAAATACATGTGACCTGTTGGTTACTTGTTATCCTTAACGCAATCGAGTGAACAAACAATTTGGTAATCCCGTGCTGTGGAGCGGGAGTGGGTGTGTTTAGCAAATTCGGCCACTACTGCCCTGGGGGCGAGCATTACTCGTCTAAAATTAAACGTATAAAACACAAACGGTGTTGTGGTGAGCTAAGCACACGTGTAGTGCCTGCATCAAGATACAGAATTCTGTAAATAAATCATACTAAGCAGAAATTGTGCTTAAGTAGTGGCTATTAGCCGCTGTGTTGATACTGAAAGCTGACTCGTGAAAGTGTTGTGCATGCTGAATAAGGCGCCCGTAGTTGTTGCCAGGCGCCGTTGCTCCAGTGCATACATAACAAAAGGAAACTAAAATGAATATTAAAACAGTAGCATGAAAAAAAGATGGTCTGCTTACTCGTATGCTATGTACGACTAACATCATGGGTCCGAGAGGGGGGTAGTGAGCTATAGTATCTGAAAATATGACAAGCAGAGGGTTAATATATCTTGCTGAGCAGAAAGGTACAATCCTATGGGCTGGTGGAACCTAAATCGATGAAAGGAAAACCCCAGACTTACTTCCATGCTCGCACACTCCCGCAGTAGACCTGGTTCAGTCCTGCTCGGCCCGGATGTTAATGGGTGCCGAGTAAACACGGAAGTAAGTAGTCCGTGAGGCCGGTCACGTGATACCCGATGGGTGCGTGTGACGTCAGAGACTGGGAAAGAGGGCGTGAACTACTAGCAAGATGTTGAACGGAAAAACTTTAATAGGACCCTAGGGCCGACAAACAGATCTCCGCGGCATTCGTATGCTATTTAGCAAGTAAAAACACGTCTAATTACTTCTGGCACATCGAATAGAAGGACCTCAAATCCAACAGGACGGTGGGGGTTTGGTTGGAAAACCAAATGACAACTCCCAACCGATGCACTCGTTTGCATTGTAACGGACCAAAAAGGCAGTAAAGTAGTCATCATAATTCATAACTATTACTAGGGCAACTGAAAAGGGGGGTAGATATTTAGAGCCCCTGCTGCAGACAGGTCTGTAAGAAAGTTGCGAAAGTGATAAGGATTAATCAAGCTGTGCTAATCAGAGGCTAGAATGGCAGTGCTCACTAAAATCAATTGGATAATCAGTTCATCGCTTCAGTACTGTACTCCAAGGAATATTATCGTTCAATCCTACTTGGTGTGTGGATAAACGATAAATCCAGCGTTGTTCCTTCTCAAAGAGCGACTGTTGAATGTTTTGACCTGGGTTAAGTTTCTCAATGACTGTCCATCTCAAGTCTTTTGTGGTATGGTTCAAAAGTAGGAAATGTTCAGTGAGTTTGGTGCTCACTTTGCGACAGCGGATGGTACTGCGGTGTTCGCAAATACGCTGTTTAATTTTTCTACTTGTCATCTCAGCCCGCAAGGGCAAGTTATTAAATAGACCACATCTGTGGAGTTACAGTTGGTGTGCATTTTTTGTATCCATTGTTTACCTGGTTCGAGCGCTAGGTGCTTAGAGACAGAAGTCAGATGGCAAACGCTGCATGATCCACACGGATAGTGGCCAACCACTGGGGGTAGACCCCACGCACTGAGAACCGACTGGTCCAAACTTTTATCCAGTATTCTTGGGCGGGTGTGTACAAGCGTATCCTTTTTTTTTTTTTTTTTTTTATTTATTTTATTTTGTTCGAGCAAAATTCATACAACATAATATTTCAAACAGTACATAGAAAGAAAAAACAATAACAAATCTAAAATAAGAATTCAAATCAGGATTTAAATAAATATAAAGTCAAGCAGAGGGGATTAACATTTGATTACTTTTAGAAGCCAAAGAAACATAGAGCTTAAGAAGCGGACAGCTAGTTTAGTTCAAAAGAGGTAGATCATTGGACCTATGTTTTAGATACCATTTAGAAATAGGAGCCCAAATCTGAGCCCCAAAACGCCGGATTTTTTTACCTCTAGAGCTATAAATTAGAAGCTCCTGTTTATATGTTGCTAAAAACCTGCTAAGCCACATCTGAAAAGTAGGTGATTCAGAATCTTTCCACCGTGCAGCCAAAATAATACGAAAAATAGCGGTACCCAAGAAAAAGTATCCTTTGTTCTTCCGTGTTATGACCGAGCGATTCATCATGTCCCAATAAATAAAGAGTTATTGAATCTTGAATATGATGACCAAATAGTCGGTTCCAAAAGCCCATGAACGAGGCCTTTAATAAATCTAATTTGGGACAGCTTGCAAACATATGTACTAAATTCGCTTGGGGTTGGGTACATCTCGGACAGCTATCATCAGCCCGTAGACCCCAAGAAAATAACTTTGCGGGCGTAAAATAAAGGTTATAAAGAACTCTATAATATTGGGCTTTAAGATTCGAGGGGATAAAAAGCTCAGATGAAAGGACCAAGCAAAGATCAACATCGACATTTGGATTAGCTAACCTTGTGGCCCAAGCCTGTTCAACCCGTTCTAAATCATCTGGAGTACTTTGGTTCAGCAATTGATAAAAAGTGCCGATCTTAGTAGAATGTTTCCCAATAATAGAAAACAGATTAATGTTGTCCAATTTAATTCTGGGAATACAGTCACGAATGCTTGTAAACACCTGAAGGTATTTCAGAAAGTCAGTAGATGGAATATTAAATTTCTGTTGCAGCCGTCCAAATGACAAAGTAATATCCTGGCCAAAGAAATCATCCACTGTATTAATACCTAAAACTTCCCACCTACGGGTGGTAGAGTCATTAAGACTAATAGGTATAATAGCACTACGCCATAAGGGGGTGTATTTCGAGAATTTTGGAATTGATAAGTATTTAGATACAGATTTCCAAACCTTCCAAGCATCCGTGACTACTCTTAGCTTAATTTTTTTATAATATAGTTGCTCAACCTGCCTTAAAAATAAACCTTGACATTTATTTCCAAGACTTAACTCATAAATAGAAGGGATATAATATTCCATACTAAGCGAGATGGTAGTTTTATAACTAAATAATAGAGCCATTTGTTGAAGAAATGTTGCCCATAAGTATAATTTTAAACTGGGAATACCAAGCCCGCCTCTCCTCTGGGGCAAAGTTAAAAACGATAGGGCTCTTCTGATCTTCCCAAAGCTCCAAATAAACTTAGACATGGAGGAGTCAATAGTCTTAATAAAACTATCTCCAGGTAGAAGCGGGATTGCTCGAAACAGGTAAAGTATTCTTGGGAAAATATTCATTTTTAAATAATTTGCCCTGCCAATTATAGATAGATGTAAATTATCTACTCTCCTAAGGTCAACCTTTATTTTATTAATCAGGGGAGTATAGTTGAGATGATCAATTTCCCTTACATCAGAAGAGAGACATACACCTAAATAGGTGGCTTGCTTCACTCTTAGAGGACTATCAAAAACCGTATTATTTGTACATAGAACCATTGTTTTATCCTTGTTGAGGGAATAACCTGAAAAGAAGCCAAAGGACTGAGTGATTGATTCAATTTCCTGAACGGCGTCACCAGGATTTGTCGTTAAAATGGCCACATCATCGGCATAGGCCAGGACTTTCGTCGATGACACACCGATATCAATAGGCCGGATAACGGGTGAGGAAAGCAATTTAACAATTAATGGGTTGATATAAAGAGAGAATAATATAGGAGAGCAGGGACATCCTTGCCTCGTACCTCTCTGTATATCAACAAACTCCGACTCAACACCGCAGATGGAGACTTTTGCTTTAGGATCAATATATAGAGATTTTATAGCTCTAATGAACTTGTTCCCAAAGTTGTTAAATTCCAGGATATTCCAAAGAAAGCTCCATGATACGCGATCGAATGCCTTCTCGGCGTCGAGAAGGATCATCGACATCTCTCCCCCCGTGCTGCCCATGATGTCAAAAAGGGTGATGGCTCTCCGCGTATGGTCCGTAGTGCCCCTACCTGGAATAAAGCCATGTTGCCATGGGGAGACAAGATGTTCGACGATCCCACTCAACCGATTAGCTAGAATCTTAGCATATAATTTTGAGTCAGAGTTTATCAAAGATATGGGTCTGTAGGAGGATGGATTATGTGGGGGTTTGCCTTTTTTCAGGAAAATGGCTATGTTGGTATGTTTCCATGTCTCAGGTGGAAGTGAATGATACTGAACCCCCAAAAACAAGTCCAGTAAATAAGGTAGAATTTGTTTGCCCAACACCTTATACAGATCAAGTGGAATTTTGTCCGGTCCGGCTGCCTTGCCATTTGCTAGATCATAAAGTGCAATCTCCAGCTCCGACATTGAAATTTCTCTTTCGAGATCTTCTTTAACTAAATCATCAACCACCGGATTGAGATCCTGATCCGATAGCCAATTTTTAAGAAAAGTTTTTAAGGCGTTATCAGAGTGTGAATTATCGCTGTGATACAGTTTTTGATAATATTTTCTAAATGCCTCCACAATCTCGCATGAAGAGGCGTATTCCTGACCCTCATACTCAATCTTCTGAATCTTGTTTTGAGATTGTTTTTGACGTGTTCGGAGGGCTAGATATCTGCCTACATTCTCTCCGGATTCATATAATCTGTTTTTATTGGCTTCATATGTTTCTACCGCTTTCCTAGTTAAGGTACCGTTAATTTCAGCTTTTAATACCAGTATTTTTTGAAGAGTATCAAGAGTTGGAACTCCCTGTTGTATCTGGGTAGCATGATGTGTCTCGAGGTAGGACAATTCTCGCATTAAGCTCAGATTGATATTATCTTCTATCTTTTTGCGTTTAGCAACAAACGCAATAGTCTCCCCCCCTTAATGCAGCTTTAAAACAGTCCCAAACGATCAGTCTCGAGGCACTAAACTGATTGCAATCGAAAAATTCCTGGGCCCAAGATGTGATATGGGCTATATATTGATAATTAACAAGTAGCTTTCTATCAAAGGACCATTGCGTTTTCGGCTTCATACTATTTGGGGAATCAAATATAAGGGTAAGTGCGTTATGATCTGAGATCGTTTTCGGGGATTTAACTATATCTACCAAAAGCGGGAGCTCTAATGATGACATAATATAATCAATCCGGACATACTTGTTGTGTGGATATGAAAAATAAGTAAATCCGTCATCATTTTTCTTCTTTAGCCCCCATATATCCTGTAAATTATGGCTATCCATCAATTGATGCAAGGCCCTATATACCCTAGGTTTACGTCCCTTGTAATTTGTACAATTTTGATCATAAAAATGACTCCCTGTAGCAATGTTTAGATCCCCGCATAAAATAAGGGGTCCAGACCAAGAGGATAATTCCAACTCCAGATCTCTAAAGAGTAGGGGATCGTCCAGATTTGAGCCATAGATTGCACAAATTACAAGACCAGATTTTAATTGAGCTATAGCCCATCTGCCATGATTATCGGCCAGTGTTCGAATAGGATCACCAATTAAGGGCTTTACAAGAATAGCAACCCCGCGTGTTTTAGATGTTTGTGATGTTGCTATAATAACATTGTATCCTGGAATATTAAGGAGTTCTTTATCTGATTCTGAAATGTGCGTCTCTTGTAGACATAAGATATCGACAGGATCCTGCCGCAAGAGTTGAAATAATTGTGCCCTTTTATTCCTGTCATTTAAACCCGCAATATTCCAACTACAGAGTTTTACTCTCCCCATCTATAGAAACAAGAAAATTTTCCGGACCTAAACTCCAAAAAGACAAAAGGCTGTATAAAAAACAAAACATAAATCTTAGTCTGGTCCCCTCTAATTACTAGGATATATTCAGTGTACAAAAAACTGAAAGTTACCTTATTTGCATGAAATTGCTCATTTTTATATTTTTTTCCCTCCCTCGCCCTCCCCCCCCTCCCTCTCCCAACCCCCCCCTCCCCAAACGACGGCCAACAGGGCATTAAGACTCCAAAGGAGTCTAAGGCGATGGAGAGATATGCCCTAACCAGCATATAAAGAATAACCATCAAGAGTGAAAAGCCAGTAAGGCCAAAAGGGTGCAACCGTGGTAAAAAGAGCAAAAAGGTAAAGAGAGAAAAATGAAGAAAAAGAAACAAAAAAAAAAAAAAAGGGTAAAGGAGCTAAGCAACCCGGCCCATTTCCTCACTCAGTACTACTAGTGCTACTAGTATATGTAATATGTATGGTATAAACAAGAGAATTTTAAAGTTTAAAGTTTAAAGGTTCAGGGCAGGCTATCCAAAAACTCCTTGGCTTTAATTTCTGAGGAAAAAAATTTAGCCTGACCATTGTGAATAACTTTAAGCTTAGCAGGGTTGTTAAGATACACCTGCACTTTTTTATCCTGAAAGGGTTTGATCAATTGGCGGAGACGCCATCTCCTCTCAACAGTAGTGTGACAAAAATCAGGCCTCACAAAATAGGAGATAGCGCCTCTGCGACGCCGAGCTTCAGGTCTTGCTTTCTCCGCGATAGCCTGGCGGAGTAAAACATTTCCAAAAAAGACCAGAATTGCACGGGGGTACCCCCCTTGTGGTAAGGTCTTTAAAGTAATTGGGACTCTATGAGCACGTTGAATTTCTAAGTCCCAGTTCCAAGATGCCAGCTCGGGGAGTGTGTCCTTGAACAGCTGGATTATAAATAAGTGTACATCATCGCCCTCAATTTTCTCTGGTACTCCTAGTACACGAAGGTTGTTGCGTCGAAGGCGATTTTCCATTTCCTCCAATTTCCACCTGACGTCTTTCAAATCATCTTCATGAGCCTCCACTTTTTTCTGAATTGTAGTGGTTTCAGTTTCGTTGATAACTATACGATCTTCAATCTCCGTCAGTCTTGTGTTGAAGGTTGTAACTGTTTTAGAAAGTTTCCGGACCACACCTTGAACTTTATGAAGGGCTACTTGCGCCCTGCGACCATCCCTGGAAGTCTGTTCCCGGTGGGAAGCGATAGCCTGGAGTACTGTATCCATAACAGCTGATAATGTAGTGCTTTGCGGCTCAATGGCGGGCAGCTCAGGATGAGACACAGAGGCATGGTCCTGTGAGTTTAGTGGCACCGTAAGGGAATAATCCCGTGCTGACACCGATGCTCCATGAAGGCTCCTTCTCTTCCGTAGCACAGACCGCCTGCTCTCCCTAGACTCTCCATGAGCTGGGTCATAATCGCTTTCAGTTGGTGCAGTATCAGGACCAGTATTAATTTCGGAATCTGAGTCTGAATCTGACTCTTGAGACCATCTAAGCTCTTCCAAACCTTCAGATATAGAATAAAAATCCGACGGATCTTTATCGGTATCAAAAGAGTCAGAGGCATAAGCCTTGGGCGCCTTCCCGCTGGGGACCAGGGCGCGATGTACAAATTTTTTAGGGGCGGTCGATAGATTTGATACAGCACAAGACGTAGGGAGGCCTATGACACCCCCTTGTTGAGAGAAGGGAGACCCAAGCGGTTGTAGAATAGCAGTTGCAACAGTGTCTATGAATGAAGTAGAATCGACAGACACGGGAGGAGCATTAGAAACCACTGCAACTAGTGAAGAGGAACAAGTAACTTTGGCATCCCTACCTTCAAAGTCTTCGACCATTTGCACTTGCACTTCAGAGGATGGTTGAATGCTCCCTTCTCCCCCTTCTCCCCCTTCTCCCTCTGGACTGCCCGGTATACTGCTTACCGATCCAGTACCAGTTAAGCTCACCGTAGTTTTCTCTTGCTCGAGAGTGCCACCTCCAGGCGGCTCATTCCGGATCAGCGAGATCACCTCCGTAGGGGTAGGTACGGGAGCGGGGGAGGGAATCCCAGGCATTTTTTGAAGAAGCTCCATTACCGAGGGGCCGGGTCCCGGAGTAAGCGGTAGTTGCTTTGTTGTTTTACTCGATCTCACAGAAGCTACGTCCGGGCAGCTAGTTTTATCCGAGTCGAGAAGCTCCCCGTGTTTCATTGCCAGCTCGCGATCTCTGAGTGCCTGCTTCGCTGCTCGGGTTTTGGAGGCTGCCGCAGCTGCGGCGTTCTTTGGAGCCATTGAGCTGCCTTGGTCCAAACCTGCCGTGACCAGAACGCTGGAGGTATTTTGTGTGCTTTTTGAAATTTGTACGGTCGCTGTATCGTTCCCCCGGTCAGCGACAGCGGCAGCGGCAGCAGGGGGCTTCAATGCGGGGGCTTCAATGCAGGTACCAATCAGCCGTGAGCGTCCGGCTGCTCGCAACACTACGAAACCGATCAGAGAAGCCAGGAGCCGCAGGTGAGAGTGATTAGAGAATGAGATCACGAGCCTTCCTCCGGGTCCATTAGGCTCGCAAAGCCCACAGCATTAAATCCTTTCGAAATTAATCTCAAAGCCTTAGCATAGTTTAAAGAAATGATAAGTTTGCATATTTCACTTTTCTTCCGATAATGAAAGGCACCCGTTTAGTCCATTATAGTCGGAGCCGATGCCGGTCAGAGAGGATCTCACAGCGGTCTAGGACACCGCCGCCATCTTGCCCCATCGGGTACAAGCGTATCCTTAATGCTTCTTGCTCTTTTGGATGAGAACAAGAGTTTTTCCCAACCAAATTGTTGCTCTTCAGGATATTCCAATGCCTTTTGATGGATTTACTCACTGCGTTAGAAGCTGCGTTATAGGTGGTCACACGTGAGAGGAATGGTATCCTTGTCCCCTCTCACGTTATCTTCCAGGAGGGCATCCCTGTTTTGGTTGAGGACTCTTTTGTTACTTTTCTTAAGGATTTTGTCGGGGTAGCCCCGGTCTTTCAGCTTCACAGTCAATTCCTGTGCTTGTTTCTTGAAGGTGGAAACTTCACTGCAATTGCGTCGAAGTCGTAAGTACTGACCAAAGGGAAGATTCTCTCTCAATGGGCATGGATGGTAACTAGAAAAATGAAGCAGGTTGTTCTTCGCCGTAGGTTTATAATGAGTTCTGGTCTGTAGGTTGTTGCCTACTTTGGTGATGACCACATCCAGAAAAATCATCTCATGCTTATCATGAGCATGCGTGAACTGGAGGTGAGGATCACAGGTGTTTATCCACTCGAAAAATTCCAAAAGGGTTTCTTCAGATCCTTTCCAGATGATCAACACATCGTCAATGTATCTTTTCCAAAGGGATATGCTAGGAGCAAAAGGGTTATGTGGTGATAAGATGTGTTTACATTCAAAATCATACACATACAACCCTGCCACGCTCGGCGCAAATGTGCTGCCCATAGAAGTGCCTGTAGATTGGAGAAACAGGTCACCCTGGTATTAAAAAAAATTACGTTTCAGTGCAAGGGCAGCACAGGCGACCACGAATTCCCGTGGAGTTTTATAGTTCCAAGTATTTGACTCTAGAGTACTTTTGATGACACTGATAGTGTCATCCTGTGGGATGCATGTATAGAGACTTTCTATATCTAGTGTAACTAGAAAGAAAACTCCATCTGGGATGGCAGTCTCTTGTAGGAGTGCCAGTAGACTTTTAGTGTCCTTCAAATAAGTGCTTGTTGCCTGGATTAGCGCTTTTAGGAAAAAGACACAGTAGCGTGAAAGAGGCTCCAACAGTGAACCAATGCCCAACACTATTGGGCGGCCAGGTGGGGGTATCCTGTTCTTGTGTGTTTTTGGTAACGTGTAGAAATAAGGGATAATGCCCTTGCTGGTTGTTAGAAAAGTAGCCTCCTGTTTAGTAATAAGACCCTGCAATTCAGCATTACTGACAAGATCATGAATAGTGGTGCGGAGATCTGGGGAAGGATCCGCCAATAGGGCGGTGTAACTGGGACGGTCGCCCAGCATGCGTCTGCATTCTGTGTCATAGGCGTCGGTGTCTTGAATTACTATTCCGCCCCCCTTGTCAGCTGATTTTATCACAATATTAGTGTTGGATTGTAATGAATGCAGGGCTTGGAATTCGCTTGCCTTCATGTTCTTAAAAAGATTAGGTTCAGCGACTACTTCAATATCGTTGAAGACAGCCTGTTCGAAGGCTATAATCTCTGGTGGAACAGCATGGGGTGGTGGAGTAAAAGTAGATTTTACCTTGAGCCCTGTGTCACTAGTATTGGATTGGGTATTGTCTAATGGCTGTTTTTCAAAGAAACTCTTAAGTTTAAGTTTCCTAAAGAATTCGGAGAGTTCGCAATGGAGTTTGAAACGGTCCAAACGGACCAGGTCTTTACATCAATGGTACCAAAGACCATCAGGTGGATGATTTGCTCTTTGTGGGGTTTTCAGGGGCAAAGAAAGAGTGAAGGTACCACAGAAAAGGACTTTGTCAAGGTGGATGGTTCTCTGCATTGAGATCTTCTAAGCATTAGCCAAGAAGAAGCCCCCAGAAGGACTGAGGGCTCACTACACCAGGGCCAAGGCTGCTACTGCTGTGTTGGTACTGGAAGTGCCTTTTTTTTTTTGCTTCTGCCAAGCCATGACGTGCATCTGTGCACATGCTATGAAGCACTACTGCCTTGACCGTTATGGTCTGACAAGAAGGCCATTTTAAGTGTTCAATCCAGCAGGACTTTTTGGTCTGAGCCCACTCCACAGACCCTCCACCTTTAAGAGGTACTGCTTTGGTATCGATTCTAAAAGTGAAGGCTATGTGGTTAGAAGCATTCATCAGAAGAACCTTTGTAAGTCTCTTTCTAGTGGATACTCTGTGTAACCACAGAAGCCTCACTGCCCTCCCACCTAACAGTTCTGTGAACGTCTCTCTTTTTATAACTAAAAAGGGTTCCAAATTAGAGATCTGAACACTGGTAACTGATTGTTTTGTGCTGCTCGTCTGATGGGGCAAAAAAGAGGAAAGAAACTGACATTACAGCTCAGATGTGGCGCTTTTATGCAGCTCTGTTCTTTCACTTCCATGGGTGGAACAAAGTCAAAGTGGAGCCACATAGGGACACCTAGTGGCACGCAGGAAGGAACACTGCTATAATAATGTTCAGATCCAGTCAGCGCCTGAGGGTTTTTCAAAATGTTAGAAATCTGCAGTTAAATAGAATTTTCTCCAGAAAGATCTTTACCTAAGGGAAGTAACTTGTTTATTTGACACAGATGTTCCCTCCAAACCATTTAAGTTTCCACAGTTGGACTGAAAATTGGTTTTCACATTCCTCATGTGTACGTGTTTTGAGCTTATGCATAGTTGCTTGCTGCATCTCCTAACCTTGTAGACTCTCTACCTATTTGCTTTTATGTCAGCTTATTGCATGAGTGACTCACAGGCAGTTTCAGAGCAACCTCCTTACACCACCTTCTTTACAAACAAATTTGTACTGAAGGCTCAGGTGGCATTCTTACTGAAAGTTATGACTCCCTTTCAGGTAGGGCAGTCAACGACTGCTGGTATTCTTTGCTACATCTTACCCCTTGAAAGAGGAGGAAAGGCTCCATTGATTGGACCTAAAATGGGTTTAAGTTTTTATATTGATCATACCATGAACAATGGTCCCAAGTTACTGATCAGCACACTGTTGCCCACAATTGTTCAAGCTCTGCGTCTGAGTGTGTGGAAAGGGAAAAGAAAAGAAATCTGGCGTCTGTTTGCAGGGGTGGCGCTTATGCTTCACCGCTCCTTCACTTCTGGGCAGTATGGAGTCAGCGTGGAGCTGCACAGTGCCATCTGTATGTGTGTGGGAACTCTACTACATAATTCTCCGGATTCAGTCTGGTGCTTGATGGATATTCTGAAGTGGGACTCTGCAGTTAGAAAGTGTATTCCCCCGTAAAGAGCATTACAGAAGGTAAGTACCATGTTCATTTAGCCACAAAGCTAACATTGTAGGATATAAGTGTGAACTCAGTCCTGTGTCAGTTCAAAGTATGCCCTTGTGCATTGACGTTTGCTGCTGCACTTTTGTGTGTTTTTAAAACTTTATTTATGGTTTTAACAATAAAACGTGCACATTATACATATCGAGTGTTCAACTGAAATACAAGTGCAGCGAAGGTTGAAGCAATATTATCAATGCAATTATATCGTAGAATAAACATTGTGAATATGTGGTGTGGTTCGTATCATCTGCAAAAGGTGAGTTCCCTAAATTTACCCTCCCTTTTGCACTTGAGGCAGGGTCACCTTCTCTCCCTTATGGTCCCCATTGCTGTTTTTTCTCCCTGTTGGTCCTCCATTGTATTACAGTCCTCCAACCTGCACAAAACCTTCCAAACCATATTCCCTTGGAATAATAAATATTAAAAAAGGAAATGGGAACAATAAGGGTTTTGTGATCTCCCAACATCTTAGGTTATGTAAGAGTAAGTTATGACCTATCAGTGTCAGTAGCTATTGTGACTCCTCAGTGCCCTACACAAGGGGGCCTCGGCTCCACCTCACAATCCAAACATGTATTTTGCAGGACCAGATTATCTGAAGCAGTCTCTTACAGGGCTACAGGTGATCATTGTTCATATTCAATGTGAGTCAACTCTGTGTATTTGTCCCATCTTTATTGTCTAAGTCTGTTGGGGTCAATAGTCCTCCAGTAATACCTTTTTTGTAGTCACTTGATCACCTTCCTGGATTCTATCATGTTTACTTCCTTGTTTGCCATGTTGTTTGATCATTCCTAGGCCGCTTTTTGCCATTTGGGAATCCTAGCTGGAATGCCTGAGGCAGGACAACTCCCTCTGAGCACTCTTTACTACAGCCAGCTTGTCCTCTTGCTCTCAGCTGACCCCAACACTACGAAATCAAACTTCCACAACTGAATGAAAAACATCTCAGCCTGGATGAAGGACAACTGCCTGCAGCTCACTCTGACAAAACCGAAGTGCTGATTTTCGGCAGCCACGCCTACCTCTAGAACGACAAATGGTGGCCAACAGAATTCAGACCCACCACCATACCAAAAGACCATGCCCGCAACCTTGGCATCATCCTGGACAGCAAACTCTTGATGAAGCAAACCGGTCAATGCCGTCTTCTCAGCCTGCTCCCACCCGCTCCGCAGAATCTTCAAGTGACTTCCCATCAGCGCCAGAAAAAAAGTGACGCAGGCCCTCTTCACCAGCCGCCTGGACTACGGCAACGTGCTCAAAACAGGCACCTCCAACGACTCATTTGAAGACACCACATGATATAGAACGCAGCAGCCAGACTGATCCTCAATCTGCCCAAAGAACCCACATCACCCAGCACTTGAGAGACCTCCACTGGCTCCCCATCCAGAAAGGATGCCATTTCAAACTACTGACCCACACCCACAAAGCCCTCCATGACCAAGGACCCGCATACATGAACTACCGCCTGAACTCCACCAACCATCCAGAAACCTCCGCACACTTCGCCCTCGCACAGACACCGCACATCCACTGCTGCTGCACAGGAGGACACTCCTTCTCCCTCCTCACTGCCAAGTCCTGGAATGGCCTCCCACTCCACATTCGAACATCGCTGACGGACTTCAGGAAGAAGATCAAGACTTGGCTCTTGATTGAAAGCCATAGCCCAGCGCCTGGATACCCTCACGGGTGATAATCAGTGCTATACGACTGATTGATAGGGATTGAATGGTCCTGAAAGAGGCTTTTTTACACTTTTGGACTCCTCAAATAGGCGGAAACATGTTGATCAAGGGATGTAGATGCCAATTATAGTTGTGTATCTTGCCAGTCTGATTTTCTTTTTAACTTTACGGTGGGCTGTCCCAATAGAGCACTAATAATTGACATCCAGGTAATTTTGTCCTTTCCCCGCCTGAAAAAACATCTTAATCGTTCACGTGCATTAAAGCCTGTCCAGGTCAAATATCTCCAAGAACAGACCCAATGATGAAGTATGTCACCAGAGTGAGTAAAGGTCTCGCATCCTTTAAGTAGGCATACCCTACTGGGTTAGAGGTGACAACTTACTTTGCTACATATATTCGCAACTTTTACCATCAAGATATTACTGGGTCATCTGTGATATCTTAAGTTTTTCTGGTTATACATGTGAGGATGTAAAGTGGGCCAAATTCATTTCTATCCCCTTTAGTGTGTACCAGTCTACACACTCCTTCAACCACTCACACCGTCAATGCCTAATTAAGGGTTCTCTGTGTGTTTAACTGGCATCATTCACGTGTCCATGGAATATTGACCACATTCTTTCTCCAGTGGGGCAAAAGGCGCTGAGGCACTTTAAGCCTGATTTTGAGGGTGTTTATGGTACTTAAACAGTATGAGTGACATTTGTTTTTGTCATATTGTACGTATTCTGCAGAGATATCCGGTAAATTCAGTCCTACTGAAAATGGGTGAAAATTGCCTGGAATTGAGATAATGTGTTATCATGTGATATGATAATGTATGATCCCAAAAATGACACAGGAGAGCTTTCCACAGTGGTAGCCTGACACATAATAACAGACCAAACTAATGTTTGAGTTTAGAAGTAATTTCCATGCTTGACATAAGGAGTCTATTACGAGGGTGAGTCTCAGGCTGATGTTATTACATAAAATGTGTATTTTTTGATTTCATAAATAAAAGAGAAAAATTAAAATAGGGAGAGATTTGGATTGAGCTGCTTTTTTCTCATTTGCTTTTAAGCATGAAATGACATAGATGTAGAAAATTGAGTGATTACCAAAGTCCCAAGACAGGAGGCCACTGTTGAAAGCTGGAGCAAATGCGTTTGTTGTAATGAGGGTTACATTAAGATGAATGTATAGTAGAAAAATGTGTACATTTTCTGAAATTAGACTAGAACGGGCATGGAGAATCTGCAAGCAAGGCAATATACTCGATTGTAAAATGCTTGGGGTGCTTAGCTGAGGGTGGTAGGTTTAGGGTAAGGGCTAGCTAGAACTAAATATAACTGGGCAAAAGCTCGTGCAATTATTGTGGACAAAAAACAGAAGTGATCAAGGTAAGGGTCCGTAAGCAATTAAATGTATGCATGCATGCATACAGACAGGTCGCAGAATCAGGTAGGCATTTACAGTGTTTAAGGCATTACCGGCTGTTCACTCCAAGGGATCTCATACGCACAATGCAGGCACAAGGGATTGGTTTTCTAGCAGGAGATGCAATTTACCACACAACAGCACAGTAAATTGCCTTTGATTTGGAAAGGGAAGGCAGAAAATACATGCAGGAGAGTGGCCAATCGTGTCATTATTGTGGATTTCCTTGCATCTAAAGAAGACTGACTGATCCACATAGTAGGTACATGTTTGGTGAAAGGATGTCTGATCTGTATAAAAATGTGCTGTGTTGACAAATATGCAGAAAGTATGTTTTTCTGAGCTGGGAAACTAGTATGGCAAATAAGAAATCACACATTCTACAAATCTTCTTCCAGGAATTAAACTAAGACCGTTCCACTTTGAATCCTATTGAGTTAATTACAGAACTGGAAGAGTAAGTGTCTTTGAAAGGGGCATTCAAAAATGATGTTACAATTAGTCTTTAAAATCTAAAGACGTAGTCAAAGGTATTTATTTAATTACTTACTTATGCATATTTATATAGCACGGACATTACCCAACGGTGCTAGAGCGCTTTTCAAGAGGAATATTTTGTTACATGGAAGTTACAGATGGTTTAAGATGAACAAATAGTACTTTAACTAATTATAAAGGTGGAGAATATAGCATGGTAGATTATTACATAACACACAATATACAAGAGGTATATACAGAAATACAAAGATTGAGGTAGTGTAGATATCTGTGCCAAGAGTTGATTGCAGTGTCTTAAGTAAAATATCTTTGGAGGAGAAGGGATTTCCGGTCCAGTTTGAAATTCGCCAGTGAGGTGGTTGTGCATAGATTTAAAGTTAATGAGTTGGAAATTATGGATGCGCAATGCGATACAAGCGAAGGATTGCTTTGGCGTTACACGATTGTCTGGAGCTGCCAGCTAGATTGGGGGTTAGTCCGCCAGGGAACAGGAGTGGATGTGTCCAGAGCTTTATGGGTGATGCAGACAGTATTGTTAATAGAATGATCGTCGGAGGACGTACGAGGGGAGACCGGAGACAGTGTCTCTTTGGAGTAAGTGTGACGACAAGAGCACCCTCCCTCGCAGTCCCGGGTTCAGAATAGTACTTGTAGACTCTTAATTGTATATCCTCTTGGAAATCCCAAGATAGAGTGACGCTGGGGCAACACCCCAATTACGAAGTAAAAAAGGTAAAGAATACCCAATTAGCGGTACATACCATTGAATAGGGACCAACACCCTGATGAATGCCAGAGTGATCCGGTTGGGCACATAAAAAGCTGGCAGAAACATGTTGGTTTTTGCAGTGGGGATTGAAGGGTCGTTACCTTCCCTGAATACCCCATTTTGTTGGTTTTAATCCTGCCAGAGGTTGACAATAATAAAATTTGTGGGTTAACCTCGAGACAGTTTTATATCTATATCTGCACCTCTCTTGGTCCCTTCTTCCAGGAGAAGATTTGTTTTCCTTTTTGGATTTGAGTTACACCTTTGTGTTTCATTATGTCTGTCCTCTTTATTATACTCTACCCTCACCACTTCTCTTCATCTTATATATAAAAAAACTGCGCTCCATCCAAGGTGTTGGTCTGCACCTGGATGTATGATGCGGCCTAATGATGAAGCATGACACTACCAAGTGTGTGAGGGCAGTATTAAGACATCTGTTGATTTTCCCACGTTTAGCGTCCAGTACAGTTATTTGTGTTATTTATTGTTTCTCTGTCGTGTGAGACCAAGTATTGTAAATAGGCCTGGCTTCAATTGACAACCATTGGAGAGTGTTCAGCATAGGTGTAATAGGAGTCCTTATTACTGATGACGGAAGACTAGGTACTGAGAATTAGTTGATGTTTTTTTTCTTTTTCAGATATTTTCTATGATCACTGCATGAAATTTTTAAAGCAAAATATTGTTGCAGTCTGTTACAAAACATATTTTATTGTACTATTTGGCAAGCTAACCATACATATCCTATTACATTTTAACAGATTGCACTTGAAAATACGGCGACTACATCCACCGGAACCACGATAAGAAGCCCAAAGATGTCCTTCGTCACCCATTTTATTTTAATCATTATCTACTCCTCTTCTTTATTGCAAGACTTGACAGTAAAGAGTGTGCAGGATGTTTATCCACATGTTTAGGCTATGTGCTGCTGTAGATGTGAACAGTGCTGTTGGAAATGCCATTATTATGAAGTGCCAAACTCACTACGTCATGTAATCTTATAGTATAATTTAGTATCAGGTTCATGTTTTGTATGCAAACATTTTTTAAGCTTAAGCTTTGTGTCCTAGACATTTTATGAACTTTTTTGAAGCTGTGACATTATTATATCAATACAAAGTTTGGCTTCAAATAAAGTACTTGTATTCATAGAACTGATAGATTGAAGCAGTAATGGCCATGTGATGGTTCTAGTTATAACTAGTGATAACGTTTCTTTGAGTTTTAAAGTCGCAATAGTGGTCCATTTCATTGGACATTTTGTGAACGGCTCAAAATAGCTACTGGACTGTAAAATATATTGTGACGTCAATTGATATGATGTTGTTTTCTTTTCTTTCTTTTATTGTTAAAAATGTTGTGGGAGAGGGGAAGCCTATCAGTCTCCACATATTTTTGGAACCATAATTAATCTTTTTAGTTGAATTGCATTTCTTTTATAGAGGTTTCTACAATCCTATTTTTTCATGATTGAAGCCTATTCAGTTTGACTTCTTACACAATTGCAGATAATCTGCAGGCGCTTAATGTGTTTGCGTGTATTTGTAACATATTTAATACAAATTGTATAAATATTTCTTACTGGTACAGAATGCTCCCAATAAGGAGTTGATCAGCAAGGTTTTCCTAGCCAGCGTTTTAAAAATTAAATGCCTTTTATTGGCAAGTAAATGTCAGTTATTTTGGTATAGCAGTGATGTACAGCTATAAAATGTTTTTACGGTTTGACATTTTAAAAACTGTTTCTCATATTGTCCTTTTGTAACATTACGTCAGCTGAGTTCGATAATAACTATGAATACCACAAAGTGTTAAGTTTTAATAGATGTTTGTATGATGCTCCATGTTTTGTATTTATTTCCTGGAGGTTGCAGTGTTTGAGCCGTTATGCAGTACACTCTTCCTATTCTGTTACTCTTTACGAACATTGTTTTTAAAAAATAATTCCGCTTCTTAAATTGAACCCTTTATTATACTTGATTAATCAAGGTTTTTCCAAATATTAATATCCAAATCCATATCACATGACTTAACCCTAAAATAAAGCTGCAGGTTTTAAGTAAAACATTGCATCAGAAAAGCAGCACTGATTTGAGAAACATGGCCAATACACATATTTTCCAATGAAGTTAAGTTATTTACTCTTAGTTTGCCAAGTTCACTTTAATCAGGCATGTTGAGATTTTCACAATAAATTATTTGATTCTTGAGAAGCACTTAATACTTGGAAACTCTGCAGGCAGTTGTTGACGCTACTGTATAAATGCAATTAGACACATGTAGGGAAATTGTACCACCAATTTCTAGAAGCTGTGCTATTGATTTTGTACAAGGCTTGGTACAGCCTTGTGATGAGAGTTTCAGACTTCTCCATTACAGTATTTGATGTACAGCTAAATAATATATAAAGCATCCTTGTATGTTATCCTTTCATCACAATCTGCATTTGCTCCAAAAACAGTAAAGCTCTGCGTTTTCAGTAACTGCTTACTTGTGGTACAAATTTGTATGTTTTATTCAGACATTTATTGTTCTAGAAATATATGTTTGAAATCAAGTACTAATAATATAATGACAATTTTTTTAATAAAAAGTTTTCTTGTTCTTTATATATGTACCTCAAAATCCCCCAGCATAAAATGATTGGGTGCTGGCTTAGTTCCAATTTGAAATAAGAGCTGTTACTACTGTAAATAAATGTATTAAATGTATACAATCAGAGCAGAATTCCTCTTCTAGTTAAAACATGCCGAATTTTCACAGTGCTTAATTTACGTTAGTTACATTCTTCTTTACAATAACCTTGTCTCTAATTTGCAGATGCCCGAGATCAACATTTGTTTCTCGTGAAATTATTTTAAGTGTTACGTTGCAACACCTAAAACTAGAGTGCAAACACTTGGGTGGGTCCTATTAAATCTTCAGGAATTAAGCCCAAACATGTTTTCATTAAACTTTCCACTTAACTTCTATTCATCTCAAGACATTCCATTTGCATACAGTAACATTCAAAAGAGAAATTTTTCATTACCAATAGATGCTTAGATACTCTAGATAATGTGTATAAGTGCTTTAAAAATCAGATCATATTAATTTGCAAAATCAACACTATTTGTTGCCAGTACTGCAAAGTAGATTTGTTTTTAGTAGAAATTAATGTAAATTATTTTGTTGTAATGTACTGTACAGGTATCCTTAACCTAAACATGGTTGATGTATTTCATGGATTTGTAAAGTATACTGTATTATTGAGATATTCAAGATATTTTAAATAGAATGATGTATTGTTTCACAAATGTTTATTTACATAATATATGCATTATTGGAAAATCTCTAATTTGGTAAACTGACAGTTCTTTGAAATCACCTCTGTTCAAAAGCGAGTTGTACTGCTTCTTGATTTAATAGTTAACATTAAATCCCTTTGTGGAAGGAAAACAAACAAATGGACCAATTCAAAATTGATATAAAATTTGCACTTGTTAAATCACTGGAATGATATCAGTACTTTTCTACTTTTAAAGATGTGTTTCACAATACAGTTGTGAGATTTTCTAATTTATAACTGATTTATATACATGTTCTTGTGTTTTGTGATTTTCACACGTAAGGTGTAAATGGCTTATACAAGCCAAGGTAGGTTTACTTGCATTAAACCTGGCCTCCTTTAAAAAATATATTTTAGTTCTCTTATTACCAAAATGTCTTCATGTATATATTGCTGCTTGTATTTTTTGTGCAGAGAAAGGTTTTCATATCTCATTATCTCAGATCCTTTACCACGCAGAATAAATATAATGGGAAATTTATAGACCCATTGTGACATTGTATATACAGACACAAGAACACTCTTTCCTCTTATTATAAAAAGCTATACACGTACATTAACTGAGAAGTGTCTTTTTTTTGCAGAATCAGGACATTTATCATTTGTGTTAAAATCCAAACGTGGACAGTGAAACCACAAAACGTTTGTTGTTCTGGAAGATAACAGAAAGCAATGAAGCAAAAGAGGGAGGAAGCAATATATGTTGTTGCATGTTAAGCTTGTTGGGGGCTGGTTTTGGAGTTTCTCCCCAAAGATGTTTAGTGTAGCTGAAGAACTAACAATTTTATTTCTAACTCTGCACCTCTACAATTAGGCCTTCTCTATAAATAGATGTTCTGGACTTTTCTGCCTTCCAATGGCAAGGCCAGATACATTTTAGTGAAATAAATACACTAGAGCTGTGCTGTCAATCATGGGTCCGCTGCCTCTTCTTAATTTCCTTGCCCACTGCTGACTGTTCCAAACTATACCAAAGAGTTTTCCACCGGTGAAGTATGTTTAAAAAAAAAAGGGGGGGAGGGGGCGTGGGGCCTGTTTATGCAACACTTTTTTGACTGATGTGTAGAATTCTCATACGGTCTTTTAGAGTTTAATACTAGGACACACTGTTTACTGTTACACCCTCTTCATGGTAATGGATACCTTGTTATAAAGATGTCCTGTCTGATATTGCCGCATGCGTTTGTATCTTTGCTCATGCAGTGAAAACAAAATTAGCTTGGGCCTTACTTTAATGGTAATCCAAGTTCATCCATTTGTTAAATAACAAACCAACACAAAAAAACTGTTTCGTAATTACATGATGTTATTTAATAATCACAGAATCCATCAACAAAGTTAATAAAAAGTGAATAGCAATGAAAGGCTCAGTGTGTTTGTGCAGGAATACAAATGAAACCGTGATGGCCTTAGGTACAATTATACACAAATGATGAGCCAGTTATACACAGATTAGATGAAAATACTAATGTATTTTAACCCAAACTAAACAATGTTTCAATGACTTATTTACCCACTTGGCTTGTCAACATTTTGACCTTAATGGAGACATTTTTGTGTCATCTTGAGGTCTAGCATATTATGACTGCAAGTATAGGTATGGGATTAGGTCAGTGAAGTCCTGTCTGAACGGTTCTAGATAGTGTAGGGAAGAATTCTGACTTTTTATTTATTTGTTACTGCCTATCTTACCCAGGTTGCCTCTAAGTCTGGCATAGAACTCTTCTCCGCTCCCGGAGTTTGCAGAGTTTTCCGCACTCCGCGTTATGTGGAGCTCGCAGAGTTCCTAAAAACGCCTCAACGTCAAGTTGGTGAGTGCGAGCGAGGGAGAAGCCACCACCCAGCGAGATTTTTCCTCATTCGCGATCGTCAATGTCAAGTTGGCGAGCGTGAAAAATCAGCCTCCCGGCGAGATTTCTCAAAGCAGGCACTCAGATTTTTCATTGCGAGTGGTCGCGTATGCTTGCGACCGTTCGTGTTGAGAAACCGTCCGTTCGCGTTGAGAAAGCTGCTGCTCGAGTAAAAATCAACTCGAGCGGCAGGAAGGAAGCAGCGCCCACTTGCACTGTGCATGGTGCAGTTCACGATGATTGCACAGTGCGGACAATCACCTGGTGCTAAAAATCACAGCGAGCGTCATTTATCGAACGCACTCCGCCGCTTGCGGAGCTCCGCCTAGCACGGCAGAGTTTTGTTTGCACTTTGCGGGGTTGCGCTATGCAGAACTCTGCGAACTCCACCCAGGCCTAGTTGCCTCTTGATATGGGTAGTCATTCATTGAGTTTTGTGCCCTCACCATTGTGGCACCACAGAAAGCCATTTTCCGGATTTTGGTTTCTTTCCCTCCCAACAAACTTGTGATGGATTGGGATAGACTCAACATGTACTGTTTTGTCTAGCTAATTAAGACTTTATTTTTACCCACCGCTTGTCTCCAACAAATGCCCAACTTTGATATGTTGCTCTAGGTTTGTACCAATTTACCTCTTTAAAGGGGCGATCCGGTAAATGTCACAATATGCTCAAAAGCACAAACTGGCCTAAGCTGATACCATTGAACAAAGAAACCATCTGGGATATCTACTGTTGGTGATTGTTAACCTCTTCAGTGCCCATGACGAGATAGTCTCGTCATGGAGCACGGTTGCGCTGTGCCCATGACGAGACTATCTCGTCATGAACCCCGCCCGCTAATGTAACGCCCGGCACAGGGCGGGGAAAGGGCGGGGCACTGAAGGGGTTAACAATGCAGGTTTTGGTAAAGAGAACAGTGAAAACGAACATTTATCAGTAGCTGTAATGAAGCTATTTAAGCTCTGTCTTCAGAATATTGCAAGACGAACCAAGAACATCCTGCCTATTAAATAGTTATTTCTCTACTTAAGACGACATTTATTACTCCCTGTTAGAAATGGGGATCTCTAGTTGGCAGTTTGTTACCCTGTCATATAGGGACCCGTCTTCCTAATCCTTATAATGGGATACACTTCTAAAATAACCCCTGCTCACCCCCTTGGTAGCTTGGCACGAGCAGTCAGGCTTATCTCCGATGCAGTGTGTAAAGCATTTGCACATAACATACAGTAATACAGTGAAAACACTACAAAAGGATACCATACCAGCTTTAGAAAAATATCCAAGATTTTATATGTGCAAAACAAGAACAAAAATGATAAAAATCCACCATACAGTGTTAGGAATATCAATAAGCCAAAATCGACCTAAACTACAGTTCCTTGAAGTTGATAGCTATGTCCAGCGCTATCACGGTGTCATGAACAACAAAACCGAACAGTTCTAGCTACGATGTCGGGAAGACCCGCAATACAGTACCTTTGGAAATAGAGGGTATCCGGGGGGTCGCGGTAAGCTCCGAAGAGCCGGTGTCAGCAGGCGTCCGTTCCAGGGGTCGGTGCAGGCGTTGTCAGACCCCTGAAGTCACAAGCATTGCAGATCGAACTCCTGCGGTTGAAGCGGCGGGCATTGGGAATGCAATGTGAAGTGCAGCTGTGCTGCGTGTGGTGCCTTCAGGTCGTGGTGCAGGCAGCTCAGTGAGACCAGGGCTGCGGTGCAAAGTAAAATGAAAATGAAATACCAGTATTTGTAAAGCGCACAGCTACCTCCGAAGTGGTGTCCCGGCGCTGGGGGCCCTCGGGAAGATTAAGCGAGCTATTGCCCAGAGTCACATGGTGCTGGGCTAACATGCCGCCGGCGCCGGGGATCGTACCGTGAACCCTGTAGTCCGGAGTCAGGCACCCTGGCTGCTGCGCCACACCTCTTCCACTGTGGTGCGGTGCTAGTCGCAGTGCTGGCAGTTCACGGTGCGAGGAGCAGCGGAGTCGTTTCTGAAGCACTGTCGTTGGCTGACAAACCGGAGTCGATGGAGTCTGTAGACCAAGGCTGCGGTTTGGGATTGGTTTGTGCGTCAGATAACTTACAGCGTCGATGTCGGTATGGAGCAGCGTCACCTGGGATACCAGGGTGACGGAATGAAGCGAGGCTGTGCAAAGTGCAGTGCTCACAGGTCATGGTGCAAGCAGCAGCATCGGTGAGACCAGGGTTGCAGTGTGAAGTGTGGCGGTGCCTTCGGGACACAGAGCAGGCAGCGGCGTCTTTGACGGCGTTGGGTTACTTTTTCTTCTGTTGCAGCACAAAACACACAGTTCCCAGTGCTGGTAGCAGAAGAACTTGAAGCCTTTGCTGTTCCTGAGACTTCTTGAACAGGAGGCAAGCTCTACCTACAAGCCCTTGGAGAAACTCAAACAAAGAAGTTTGAGAGAGTTCAGTCCAGTCCTTTCTCTGCCCAAGACAGAAGCCGCCACTGCAGGCCAACACAGCAAAGCACACAACAAAGTGGTAGTTCCTCCTCACAGTTTCTCCAGCTCTTCTTTTTGGCGGGTTCCTTGATCCAAAAGAGTTATAAAGTCCTGGGATCAGGTCCCAAATATTTATACCACATTTTCTCTTTGTGGCAAGGGACTCTGAGCCCGGTCCAAACCAGTTCTCCCCTCTCTGGCCCAGTTTCACTACAAGAGGTGTAGACAGCATTATGCAGAGGAGACACTTCCTTTTCAGGTGCTAGTGAAAACTCCTCCCACCAATATAAATGCAGACCAGGCCTATTCAGCCCAACTGTGAGTCACCCAGGAAATGCAGGACACACGCCCCTTGTGCCTTCTACAGTGAATGTACATCCCCAGCCCCTGTCACTCCAAAACCAGACAGTCAATACACTAACCAGCAGAGGCTAGGCATAAAATACCCAATTTCTTAAAAGTGTTTTTTTCAAACACTTTATATAAGAATCTTCTTTACCAAAAGATGTATTTTTAAATATTGAGTTCAGGCATACTAACCTCTATTTCTCTATCTTGTCTCAATAAAACGTGATGCTTGTAAGATGTTACAAAGCAACTCCCATGTTAGCATATGGGACAGATAGTCTGTCAATTGCGAAAAACAAAATTAGCGGTATTTCAGTATCGGGACATGTCGCACAAACTGTTCAGTTTCTCTTTTGTTCTTCTGTTATTTTATGTTAAGTGTGCTTTTGCCTTATAGTTTTGCTAGCTCTAAAGAAATTTGAAAAAAAAATGAATAAAGCCTGATATCCACCAGCTTGTCTTCTCATACAGCTTACAACAAGTGTTCACATGGAGATTATTTTAGAAACAATTTCTTTTTACTACAGAATATTATTCTGTGTTGAATTACTTAAGAAGAAAGAAGATGATGATAATAAGACAAAACATATCTGCCACAAATTAATGCAACTTGATTGGGAAACAAGGAGACCCTACCCACAAGGAGCCTGGGTATTATGTGTTGTAAGGAAACAATAGCTCGTGTGGATTAATATTTATCAATACAGTATGTATTCTATAATAATAATCAAAAAAAGGGGTTATGAGAGATGTCAGAAGAAAAGGCAAAGCCGTACACATTAGGTCTTTTTGTGAAGAATGTTTTTCTTTTATATTACGAGAATATTTACATAGGAAGTGGACATAATATCATGATATCATGATAGGCAAATCACTAAATCAACACTTAGAATGCTTAAGTGTTGCTAATTTGAATTATTAATTGTTTGTGATTGCCTTTGTAAAGAAAAATGGAAACCTTGTTTGTATGTCGCATTTTATGTTATTTGTCTGTTTAGGTTTTTTTCATTGGGACACTAATTTGGAATTTGTAACTTGTATGTTTAATGTCAATCTGTATTGTATATTTATGTCCACTTACTATGTAAATATTCTCGTAATATAAAAGAAAAACATTCTTCACAAAAAGACCTAATGTGTACGGCTTTGCCTTTTCTTCTGACATCTCTCATAACCCCTTTTTTTGATTATTATTATAGAATACATACTGTATTGATAAATATTAATCCACACGAGCTATTGTTTCCTTACAACACAAATTAATGCAAAGCATAAATTCAATTAAATAGCACAATTATTGCCTTTCTTTAAACTCAGTTCAGCCGAACAAAGTTATTTATTTGATTGTGAAGCAAAGAGGAAATATACAACACAATTAAATTTCGACTGATCGACTCAATATTTGTTTCTCTCGACGCATTACATTTAGTGAGTGGTGTTTTTTAGAGAAAGGTGATGAAAGAACCCCAAGTAGCCAGAAATATAGAAATGCGTGACAATGGAGTGACTTCCAATTAAAAAAGGGTAATTGCTATGTACAAGGATGTCTGAATATCCATTTCTTAATCCACAAAAGATCAGTCAGAATGTTCTCTGGTGCTTTTGCTGTGAGACTATCGTTTAGTGTTGTCCTCTAGTAAGTGATCCACAAGCATTACACTATACGTCAGTGGGAAAGAAAAAAACGAAAACTTCAGTGCTACATGTCACCATCATAAATAGCATATGAATGATCTGTATAAGTTCATAAACGTATGGTCCCGGGAATACCCAAAGAAGTATGATTTTTAATGTGCTTTTAAATGCGATATACAGACCTCATCTGCAGTGCAACATGCTTACAAGTCTTAAAGGTTGCGTTTTTTTAATTGGCTGCTACCTGTCTGTTTAACCCATATTTAAGCAACAACACTTACCTTTCCATTGCAGCAAAAAAGAATTGACCTCTGAAACAGCATGAAAAAGTGGAGAGCGTCTTTGCCTTTCACACAAAACTTCTCTCGCACTACCCCTACCCTATCTACACCCACCGCGCATCCATACCTACTTTTGGAGTAAAGAGAAATACAATCTTCAAGAGAAATACATTAAAAACAATAAATCCGCAATAAATATTTATACCACCTAACAAACCTCGATTGTGCTTAATTTTAATACATTTACTCTGTGATAGCAGATACCTCACCATTGCTTTCTTTACAGATGTGCTTTTAACAACATACAACAATCCCCTGTCACAGTATCGCTTTCTAGATTTGGGCCTCCTGGACTCTCCTACCAAGTGTCTGGAGTCCCGACCCCACCCAGTCGTGCAAAGTCCAATTCCAACACTGTTTGGCAACAGACTTCGCGCGGGCATTAAAATAATTGGAAAAGTTGTGACCTAGGTTTTAAATTAAAAAATTGACCCCTTCCGTGCTTTCTCATTACGCAATATTTTGACACTTTTACATTTTATTCGCAATTTCAGATTTTTATCTTTTAATACTAAACGTTGCCTGTTCTAGGAATACTGTTCTTTATACATCGTGGCATAGGCGTACCCGCCGTCGCCACTACATCTACCACAGTCCTTTGGGGCAACTTGCTGGTGTGACGAGCAGTGTGCGACCAACCTTTGCTTAATTTATTACGGCTCCCTTGAGCCAACGGGCTGACGAGCCTTGGATCTGCACCTGCACACCATGAGAGGTACTTGACCTGTTTTAATTACATTTTGGCAGTCCACGCGGCACCCCTTTACACTGACCTGCTCCCTGCTGACGAGAGGCAACTACCTCGAAACACGTGTCCAGGGATGGCTAACGCAACACATACTGTTCTTTATACATCGTGGCATAGGCGTACCCGCCGTCGCCACTACATCTACCACAGTCCTTTGGGGCAACTTGCTGGTGTGACGAGCAGTGTGCGACCAACCTTTGCTTAATTTGTTCTAGGAATACACACTGCTGGTTGTAGCAACTGTTTTCTCGGTATGGGTGCGTGTGTAAATGAAGCTTGTGCAGTCCTGCCTGTGGTTGTGCCCTGGCAGTCCCCCGTGTCTTACCGGTTATGTGTACAAAGCTCTTCCACTTTCATCGCTGGGTCTTCAAACAGCCTGTTGCTGGGGGTCGCACCTCGTAGGTTTCCTTAGCCCACGAATGTGCATGCACAATTGTAAAATAAAACCCAACGTGTCGGGAAGGCACAATGTTTAATAAAGCATTTACTGCTAAAATAGCGAGCAGCACAGCAGATAATCAAGAGGCAGTTGTCATTTTAACCTACCAGAGCTCTCGCCATAAAAGGCCAGTTGGAACATGTAATGCTAAAATACATGCAAAATGGAACGCATTATATACATTTCATTTATCCAAGTCTATGGAGTGCAAGCGCGTGACAAAAACCTGTTGCTTTCAGTTTATCTTAGCTAATGAGCAAGTGGCAGGATCTTCTCAGAGAGAAAATGGGAGACATTCTTGAAGCACCTCTACAATACATGAACACACTGTTGACTTCTTTTATTTTCTTAAAACCATGCCTCTGGTCGCTATATGAAAAGCGAGGCATGGCTTTGCTACGAGATGCAGGAAATGTGAGGCATATTGCGGCTAAAGGGCACTTCAAATTAATAAGCAAACACAATTCATATTTGATTATAATATATATAAATGCATTATCCTAGTCCTCATCACCCACAGAAGAAGCAAGCGGAAATGTATGGCGGCACCTTTTATTTTCGCAAGTGCATCGGATGAAGTGCATCGGGTGAAGCACATTTTTTTTTTTTATTAGTATGGACAGAACAGCCAAAATTTTAAATATTGCAAAAATCATTTTAAGTATTTGCATTATCCAGTGCGAAAATAGGCTTCACAACCATGTGCAGATGCCACAGAGATTAAAATCTAGCCCACTGTAGCTGTTACAGTTTCCTAGCCCTATTATTGATCTGCTCTTTCTGTTCATGTATGCTGAGCGAGATTTTGGGCAGATGTGTGGCATTCACAACCTACAATAGACTGTTTTTGCTTATGATCTGTAATCTGAAGCTATCCTATTCTGAATCAGCATTTTGACATGGATGTCTAATTGATCTACCACTAATCCTAATGCAATGAAATTGGCAATCTTTTCGATGATGTCTGCATTTCATCTACCCTCATCTAAAGCAACTGTTATTGCATACATTGGAATTAAAGCAGAAACTAATCTAGTAGTAGCGGCAATCCACTTCTCCCTCTTGCCCCCACCTCTGCAAAGGGTGATCACCAAAGTGTCTCAACAGTGGAATAAAACTTCCCTGATACGTTCATGTCCAATCTAGGGGCAACAATGGATAGGCTTGGGATCCATAAATAAAGTATGCATAGACTCCTTGATGGCAATTGTGAAACAACAGTACATGAGAAACATAGAATTCATAAAGTGACAATCTGAAAGGAATGTTCTCGACAACAAAGTCACATTTACTGTTTTCAACAAAAACACTGGAGATGTTTGTTTTATGGTGAAAGCAGATAAACCCTCGGCTCTGATGGTGCAAGTTGAGTCATAAGAAGCATGGGATTATGAAGTATTTCAAGGCCTTGATATGAAGTAAGGCATATGCCGGCACACTCTTGCAGTAAACGCCCACGATAGAAGAAATCAAGGCAAGTTATGTTGTAACTGTTGGGAAAACTGATCAAAAAGATACTAACCCCTGCATCCACAGGCAAGTGTGAGCAAATCCAGGTAGAAGAAAGCTTAATCGTTTGTACTTTTCTAGCAACAGCACATATGTGTTCCTAGGAGGACAGCGGCTCTGTGTGGGAACATGTTCCGTACAGTTAGGCCTTGAATTGATTCTCATTTTATCGACCTCAGATGGATGAAGGGCTGAGTGGACCCTCCGGGATTTGGACTTGTGACCATGAGGTCGAACACAGGCCCCTTCAGTGGACGCTTTAGTCCACTCAGCCACCAAACCCAGCCAAAAGGCAGCAAGGTAACAAAATTAATTATTCTGGCAGAGGGCCATGGACAGGCACTGGTCCAGAGGCAGTAACACAGTTTTCTGTAGGAGAAACCACTCTAGGGTCTGCTTTATGCTTTTTATGGTGTGTTCCTGCTTGTTTTTCTAGTACCAAGATCCCTTTCTTTGGTGAAAGCCAGGTAGGTCACTCCCTCCCCCCCCCCCCCCCCCCCCCCCCCACTGCAGCTCCACCTGCGTTCCTGCTGTCACCGCCGAAGTCGAGGCCCTCCTCCATCCGCAGGTTACCACCTGCACCTCATCCCTGGTGGCCAGTGGTGGCCTTAGGTTTGTATGTTTTTCTGAGTGCCCTTGTTGCCCCATTGCCGTTTTCTTCTGCTCTGTGTGCCCTTTTGTACCTTCTGTGCCCCGCTGCCCATTTTTGCCTTCTGTTCTCCGTGCTCTTGTGTGCCCTTTTGCTCCTTCTGTGCCCCGCTGCCTGTTTTTGCCTTCCGTACCCCGTGCCCCCTGTTGTGCCTGCTCGCCCCCCTCGCCGCTCCTGGTCCCGCCGCTGCATCCGCTGCGGCCCACCTCCCTCCGTGTCCATTTGCTGCCCCCTGCCACCCGCCTCCCGCCTCCCAGCTCCTCCTCCCTCCCACCTCCCCTTAAATGGCGGCCGCTGCGCGGTGGGGAGAGCGATCCTTGACCTTGCCAGGTAGGTCGCTCCCCCCCCACTGCAGCACCACCTGCGTTCCTGCTGTCACCGCCGAAGTTGAGGCCCTGCTCCACCCGCAGGCTGCCACCTGCGCCTCATCCCTGGTGGCCAGTGGTGGCTTTAGGTTTGTATGTTTCTCTGAGTGCCATTTTCTTCTGCTCTGTGTGCCCTTTTTTCCTTCTGTGCCCCGCTGCCCGCTTTTGCCTTCTGTACCCCGTGCCCCCTGTTGTGCCTGCTCGCCCCCTCACCGCTCCCGTTCCCGCCGCTGCATCCCCTGCGGCCAGCCCCCCTCCGTGCCCCACCCGCCACCCGCCTCCCAGCTGCTCCTCCCTCCCACCCCCCCTTAAATGGCGGCCGCTGAGCGGCCGTGATGCTGGCGCGCATAAAGCAAGCCCGTCTGTGCCTGGACCGCGCCTTGCGCCAGAACCCCTGCCCCCCGCACCAGCCATGAAGACTGCCTCCGATACGACGCCAGCACCCTCAATGCTCTCAACTCAGGACGGACCCTCACCTGCTGCAGGGCTGCCCCAAGCGCACCCACTATCCCTTTGCCTGCCGGAACTGCAGCTTCTCCTGCATCGAAGACACCGAGACACCCGCCACGACAGAACACAACCAGCTCCGTTGCATCCTGATCAACACCCGCTCCGCACGCAAACATGCCATCGAGCTGTGGGACCTCCTCGACACCGCATCACCAGACGTCACCTTCCTGACTGAGACCTGGATGAACAAAGCCTCCTCTCCAGACAAAGCCATTGCCATCCCCGACGGATACAAGATCGCCCGCGGAGACCGCACCAACGGAGTCGGAGGAGGAATCACCTCTGTCCACAAGAAGACCATCAGGGTCTCAACAAACACCGACGACACTCTCAACACCGCCGAACACATGCACTTCCAGATCCACACGGACCCCAAGACCACCCTAGAGGCACCCTAGTCTACAGACCACCCGGACGCCGACCACAATTCTGCGACGCCATCGCCGACTTCATCAGCACGCATGCACTGACTTCCACCGACTACATCCTCCTCGGAGACCTGAACTGCCATCTGGAGAACAACAACGACAGCAACTCCTCCACCCTGATAGACCACCTCGCCAACTTTGGACTGGAACAGTTAGTCATGACGCCGACCCACATCGCCGGACACACGCTCAACGCCATCTTCTCCTCAAGCCCCCACGTCTCCTTCAGCCACGTCTCCGAACCCACCTGGACCGACCTCCACTGCATCCACTTCACCTTCCGGAAACCCGTCGCACATCACCGCACCCTACAGATCCCCCGTCGCTGCTGGGGCAAAATCACCGCAGTACAACTACAGACAATCCTTGCACTCAACCCACCGACCAACCTCGGCGATGGTGCGCGCACCCTCAGACGATGGATGGACGACTGCACGAACCCCTTAGCCCCACTGAAAACACAAACCCTCAAAGACACCAGCAAGAGAGCCAACTGGTTCACCCCGGAACTCCTAGCGTCAAAGCGCACCTGCCGTAAGTTGGAGATCATATGGCACAGCGAGAAGTCGCCGGGCAGCCGCGCAGCCCACAAAGACGCCATCCGCAACCACCACCACCTCATCAGGACCGCCAAGAGGACCTCCTTCAAAGACCGCCTGGACAACAACGCACACAACAGCAAGAAGCTCTTCAATGTCGTGAAGGAACTCTCCAACCCCAGCTCCAACGCCAACGACATCCTGCCGTCGCAAGCCCTGTGTGACTCCCTCGCCACCTTCTTCCACCGCAAGATCGCCGACATCCACGACAGCTTCAACCCCCGGACGACCCTAACAGGCCCAAACATGCCGGATCCACCACACCCCACCGACCACAACCCCCTGACAACCTGGGCCAATGTGAGCATCGAAGACACAATCAAGACCACGGGCACAATCCACTCCGGCTCGCCGTCTGACCCTTTTCCTCACCACATCTTCAACAAAGCCGTCAGCTCCATGGCACCCCACCTGCGCAACATCATCAACCTCTCCGTCACGACCGCGACCTTCCCTTAGAGTTGGAACAACGCCCTACTGAAGAAACCCAAGGCGGACCCGAGCGAACTCAACAACTTCCGGCCCATCTCCCTGCTTCCGTTCCCAGCTAAGGTCATCGAGAAGATAGTAAACATCCAGCTCACCCTCTACCTCGAAGACAACAGCATCCTGGACCCCTCCCAGTCAGGAGTCCGCAGCAACCACAGCACCGAGACCACCCTCATCGCCGCCACAGACGACATCAGGATCCTACTGGACAACAGCGAGACGGCGGCCCTCATCCTTCTGGACCTCTCCGCCGCCTTCGACACCGTCTGCCACCGCACACTACGCACACCACTCCACAACGCAGTGATCCCAGACAAGGCCCTGGACTGGACCTCCTCCTTCCTCTACGGCAGAACCTAGAGAGTCCGCCTAGCCCATTTTGATTTGAAGCCTCCGAGATCATCTGTGGCGTCCAGCAGGGATCCTCCCTCAGCCCGACACTGTTCAACGTCTACATGGCGCCCCTCGCACGCATCGCCCGACATCACGACCTCAACATAATCTCCTATGCCGACGACACGCAACTGATCCTCTCCCTCACCAAGAACCCCCTCACCGCCAAATCCAACCTCCACCAGGGAATGAAGGCCATCGCCGACTGGATGGAGGATAGCCGCCTTAAGCTGAACACAGACAAGACGGAGATCCTCATCCTCGGGCCCAACCCCTCAGCATGGGACTACTGCTGGTGGCCCGCATCGCTGGGGACAACCCCCGCACCTTCCAACCACGCACGCAACCTGGGAGTCATCCTCAACTCGAAACTCACCATGACCAAACAAGTCAACGCTGTCTCCTCCACCTGCTTCAACACCCTCCGTATGCTCCGCAAGATCTACAGATGGATCCCGACGGACACAAGGAAACAGTCACCCAGGCCCTAGTCAGCAGCAGACTCGACTACGGAAACGCCCTCTTTGCCGGAGCCCCGACCAAGCTCATCAACAGACTGCAAAGAATCCAGAATGCCTCTGCATGCCGGATCCTCAACGTACCGCGCCGCGACCACATCACCCCCCACCTGCGGAACCTGCACTGGCTCCCCGTCGACAAAAGAATCTCCTTCAAGATCCTGATCCACGCACACAAGGCACTCCACAAGACCGGCCCAGCCTATCTCAACAGTTGACTCTCATTCTATGTACCCAACAGGAAACTCCGCTCCGCAGACCTCTCCCTGGCTACTGTCCCACGCATCTGTAGAACCACAGCCGGAGGCAGATCCTTCTCCCACTGCGCCGCCAAGACCTAGAACACCCTCCCCCTCAAACTACGACAAACCGAAGACCTCCTAACCTTCAGGAGACGACTCAAGACCTGGCTGTGCGACCAGTAGCATCAGCATCCCCCCCCCCACTCCCCACCCTCAGCACCTTGAAACCCTTGCGGGTAAGTAGTGCGCTTGACAAATTATTTGATTGATTGATTGATTGATTGATATGATCTATACTTCTTTTCCGTTCCAGCTGTTTGCAGTTGTATGAATGAATCCACGTTATCAGTTTGTGGTATTTGACGGGTGTGCTGGTGATGAGCAGGATCTTCACACTATCGAGACTGAAGTTCAGACTTTTTCTAGTGTATACAAATGTGCACACAGTCGCCAGGCTGGAGGGAATGGCAGACTCCAGCAGGTGCTTAGGTAAGGCTGCATGAACATGAGAACAGAAATTGTAGAGACATTGTATAACTGTTCTGCAATACTGAAAAACAACATCATCGTTTTAACTGTAAATCCAACTTAGCAGTTGAGAGTGGGTGTTCCGAAGGCAGCATCATGGGTCAGCGCATGACTTTTTCATACGTGCTCAATTTGGTCTTCTGAGGGGGAACTGCTGTGCAGGACTATAGTTCTAGGAGCAGTGCATCAGTCCATGTTAGTTGAATCTCCGAACATATCTTTGCTATTGTGTTCTTAAGGGTATCGTTGCTCTACTCTAGCTTGCCTGCTCCCTCTGGTGATTTGCTCAATGGCAGTGCTGGTCTATTCCTAAAGCTTTAAAAAATGCCTGTGCTACTGCTGACAAAAAGTGTGCACTGGAGTCACTTGCGATCCAGTAGGGTACTTCGAGCGAAGGAATAAAAGCTCATACTTGGAGTCAGTGTAAATGGTCAAAATCTTTTCCTTGACTAAACTGCAGACTCTGGTGGGAGCTATTAGCACTGCAACCTGAACAGATCTCACATTTGACTGGTGGCAGCTTTCCACAATCCGATACATGATGTATACAAATAACCAGCAAACAGGAAATCATTGTTTCTGAGACCTGATACATAAAGAAAAATTTAACTTACAGTTAAGAATCGGCACATCAGTTAAGTCCACTTGGGGTTTGGTCACACGGACTGTGACAATGATACAATAACGGGGTTCCCCCTCGTCACTGGTGGGCATTAAAGAGGCAAGGTTCAGAGATGAGTACTGGATCAGGATAGACCAGAGAGAAGTGGACAACAATAACATTGGAGCTTTAATCTTTAAAAAGGTGCTGGGTTTTTGTAGTGAGGAGTAGCACAACCACAGATTGAAGCACAGCAACAGTTATGTATTTATTTGTGAGTTTTATATAGCGCAAACTAGACCCAAAGGTATCAGAGCGCTTTATAGGGTAAGCACAACAACATGAGGTACATCTAGAATAGATAAAAATATATAGTAATGGTAAAAAGGGCAAACAGTCAACAATGGGAAATGTAGGCAAAATAGCAGCAAGTGTCTGAGTTACATAAAGCATAAATAAAAATAGATATCAACATTATATAAAAGAAGAATCCGATAGACAGAGGGATGTGAGGACCTAAAGTTCTATGGTAGATCTAGTAGGGAGTTGCAATGGTAGAGAGAGTAGGTACACAGTATTTCCCTGAGGTAGTGAACGAGCATGACGAAATAGCACTTAAGATCATGAAACTAGCACAACAGCAGAAACCTGAGATACATAGAGAGAAAATACAATTAAGTGCAAACATCAAAAAAGGAGTAGACGAAATACAGTAGGATATGTAAGCAAGAAGCAGCCACAACCATAGTTATAAGTGTGAGTGAAATTTATGTAGCGACAATAAATTAAAGATGAATACAAATCATGGAGTACATAAAAACTCTGAGGAAGGGAGATGTAAGAATAGGGAGAGTCCGAGCACAGTTTTCCTAGAGGTTGTTATATATAGATTTACGTGAGGAGTGCAGTGTAACATAGGTCCAAAACTCCGGAAAATTACAGAGTGGCAGGTGGCTGTGGACAGATGGAGGGTGGGGTCTAAACTGAGAGCGGGGGTGTGGTCAAGTCCTCAATGAGATAGGAATTTGTTGGAGAGAACATTTTTTGCTTCCTTCCTGAAGAGGGATGTGGATGGGTTGCATCTGATCTCAGTAGGAAGAGTGTTCCAAATGTTTGTGGCCATTCAAGAGAAGGATCGGTTGTAGGTTTTGTTTTTCTTTAATTTTTGTGGCTTGAGAAGTAAGGTGCTTGTTCTTCTGGAGGATCAGTTTCCGAGACCGGTAGGGAGGGTTATTATGGCACAGCGCTTTATGGGTCATGCAAGCAATTTTGAAATGCATCCTGGCCTCAAATTAGTAGCCAATTCAGGGCTCGAAGGTCAGGGGTGATGTGATCACTTTTTTTGGAACATATGAGGAGCCTGGCCTCCACAATAAATGTAGCCTTAAGGGAAGCAAGTTACGTTTTCGGGAGGACCACTAAGGTAGCGCTATCATAGTCTACTTTTGAAAGCACAAGTGCATGAGTCACAGATGTGAGGTCAGCCACGTGGAGGAAAGGTTTTAGTTTCCAAAGGATATGCATGTGATGGCTAGCTCCTCTAGTGATGCCGCTGATGTGTTTTTGCCTGGTGAGGTCTTTGTCTAGAGTAATACAAAGGGATTTGGTGGAGTCGACAACTTGTGGGGTGCAATTCAGGGTGGAGAGAAAGGGGAACCATTCTTTGGTGTTAGAGTTGGAAGTGGGTGGTGCAATTCGTAATAATTGAGCTTTAAGGGCATTGAGTTTGAGCTGATTGCGAGTCAGCCATTGTTGAGTTTGTATTATGGTGTTATTGAGGGTGTGGATGTCCTCTGGGGAGGTTATTCTCATATAGAGTTGGTTGTTTTCATCATACATATGGAAGGAGATGTGGGAGCATTTGAGAATATCGGTTAGGGGCTCCATGTATTTGGTTGAACAATGTCGACAGGGAGGATAAAGCCTTGGGAGATGCCCAGCGATAGTGGGACCAGCTCAGATAGAGTAATTAGGAAGTGCTGCAACCTGTTATGTAGAAAGGAGAACCATTTTCACACACTGCCAGAGATGCCCATCCTGTGTTCTAGGAGGTTGACCACAGTAGCATGGTTGATGGTGTCAAAGGCTGCTGAAAGATCAAGTAGAATCAAGAGTCCGGATTCATTCAAGTCAAGCTAGCGCAAGGCAACATCGACAATGTGGACCATAACAGTTTCGATCCTGTGACCCGAACGGAAGCCAGATTGGCAATGGTCTAGAAGTTGAAATTGTTCAATGTGGTTGTAGAGCTGTGGGGGAACACATTTTTCTAGGAGTTTAGCCAAAGTAGAGATATTGAAGATGGGGTGGTAGTTGTTGTGGTCGGAATGGTCAGAGTTGTGTTTTTTTAGGCTAGGGGTAACCTGACCAATTTTGAGACAGTCGAGAAGGGGGCCTTGGGTGAGAGAGACATTGATTATCTTAGTCCATAGTGGGAGTAGGACGTGAATGGACTCATTTAGGAGTGTGTAAAGGAGGGGATCAATGAAGTGGTTTGAGTATTTCAAGGGGGTCAAAAGCTTTAGAGTGCCAATCTCATCGAGGGTTATGATGCTAGACCAGGTGGCATCATGTTTGGGAGAGATGAGGAGATGATATGGGCAAGCTTCATGGTTCGGTGTGTTGGGGTGTAGTAGAGGTTGTGGTGAAAAAAGATTGAGAGTGGTCTGGAAGTCGTTAGTGATTAACAATGTATTCCCAGCAAAAAAAGGAGGCAAAGGAATCACTGTTATGAGCTGCTTTGTTGTTTGGGAAGCAGGATCGCTTTTGAAGGCAGATTGGCTTCTTATAAGTTCGAACAGTTATTTAGGTCTATTAATACCCAACAACATTAGATGCTCCCCTACCATGCACACCTTCAGGAAGAGCCTCAAGACCTGGCTTTTTGGCTGACCCGGAGCAGCACCCCCGTGCCTTGAGACCCTCATGGGTGAGTAATGTGCTTTAAAAGCCCCTGATTGATTGATTGTGTAGTTGGTTTTGGAGTGCCTAATGTGCCTGTTGTATGTGATGCTTCTTGGATGCAGGAGTCTGAGGTTGGCAATGGAGGGCGTGTCTTTCGGCAAGACTGAGGAATCTCCATTCTTCATTAAGATCACTGTTGAACCAGGGTTTAGAATGTTTGTACGTGAATCTTTTTAGTTCCTTTGGGGCTATGTTGTCCATGATATTTGACATTGAATTGAAATACTGATTAGTGAGGTCTTGGGCTTCAGTCATGATTGGAGACAGGAACAAGGATTCATAACTAGTAGAAGATAAAGAAAGTGAGTTAATGTTGTGGGTGTCGCAGATCCAATGTTTGCCTTTCTTTGGTTGGCTCTTAGAGGTGACAGTTTTTGTATTTAGGGAGAAAGTGACGCAGTGGTGGTCAGTCCAGTCGCAAGGAAGAATAGAGTCAACATGCAAGGTGTTCTCGTAAGCAATGATTAGGTCAAGGATGCCTCCTTTGTTATGGGTCGGATTGTTGCAGGCTTGGATGAGGGTGAGGTCCCGGATGAACGATTTGAAACAGTTCATGAGCGGGTCATTGATATTGTTCCAAGGAAGAGCCATATGGAATGATTGTCAATGCTGAAGGAGATAACCTCCATTATCTGTTCAATGAAAGAGCTATTACCACCTGGTGGGTGAAAGATCAAGTGAAGGGAGCACTTTTAGTTGCTGGCGGTATAGATGTTCATCTTAAGGTACTCACAGGAGGGCGGAGAAGAAGTGTGAGATTGTTTCACAGAGAGCAAGGCTCTGTGAATACAGTCAAGGCCACCACCCGAGCGAACAGCACAGTCTGAAGATGCCATCCAAAGGGGGGACCAAAATATCCAAGGAGGGATTGGAGGAATCGTTTAACCAGGATTTTGCGAGCATGAGGATTTCAAGGTCCTGGTCGAGGATAAGAGCAGATATGTCAGCTGGTTTTTTTACAGCTGAGATGCCGTCAAACCCTGCTTGATATGGTGTCGGCAGCAGCCCCCAGCAATATCTGCCTAACATTCCATACCCAGCCATAAATACATGGAACAAGAGAATACAGAACATTTACCAAGTTCTACAATTAAATACATTCTACACACTGCCACTTACATAACACATATACTACAAGGCAATTTAATAATGCACATTGAAGGGGTATGTTAGAGGTAGTCGTATCAGAGGGCGTGTGCGAAATGAGCACTGGGGTGAGGTTCGATTTGCTTATAGACCTAGTCTCGGGGCAGCATGACCTGTCGGGGAGAGAGATGATAGTCTCGATTTTGGTGGCGAGTTGGGAGAGAACCATAGGGGAGGGGTTGTAGGAGTCTAGAAGTGATGGAGCAAGGACTCATATAAAAGAGACTTGCTTGGAATCAAACATCTCATATAACATGTGACACTGTATTAATTACGTATTGTATAAAATAATATGCACCACATTCCACATTTTAGTAAAGATGAAGCTTTCTTACGTGTTTTACTAACAAGTAACCCGTGTGAAACTTAAAATGGCTGCTAACACGGGAAAATGTACTGCGCATGCGTCAACTGCATCTACGCAGAATGATGTTCTTTCGCTTGGAGTGAAATTTCTGCACCTGCGCAAATGCATCTAAAATGGCCGCTTGAAAGCTCACATGCTAAGCATCTGCTTCGCTGAAACTAAAACAAGCTATTTACAAGTGCGAATGCGGGGAGAGCCTTTATAAGTAAATGGGATTAGAGTAGAGATAGGTGGTATACAGTGAAATCATTTTATTTTGAAATTAATATGTTTCTTTTTAACCTCTCTATTAGTTTGTATTTGGGCCTTCGAGTGAGACAGAAGTCCATACTACACATGATTTTCACGCAGGCACAGTAATAACAAGCCAAGAAGCCATGATGTCGTTCTTGAATCCCATCCAAGGCCATTCTTGTAACATGTCCTGGGAACCTGCTGGACATCCTGAATGATGAATAGAAATGAATGTCATATGTATACTTTTGTTTGCTAAAGATGTGAATAACGGGTGGGAAATAAAGCTTGGGAATAAGAATTAAGGGACGGGAACATTAAACAAAGATCCAAAGAAAATTATTAAAACTTAAAATGGTGTGATGATCATTCCCCTTTGCCTGTCCAATCAGAATTAGGGGTTTCATGAAACTGAAACATTAAGGGGTGGTACATGCCATTAGAAAGGTATAATTGAGGTAGTTTAGTTAGTTAGCTGGCTCGTGATGCTGAGAGATCGGGATGCTGTCCGAGAGCTGAGCGAATGCTGAAGAAGAATCAATTTGCCAGACTTAGAATTTTAAGCCAAATAGTTAGAAGAAGATCGCGGAAGAACCGAGGAGGGAATAAGAAAATTATTAGAAGATGATCGCGGAAGAATCAAGGAGGAATATATTGTCAGAGAGGGGTGCGAGGCAGGCGTCTGATTTGGAAGAGGTCATCTATCCTGTCCTTAATCCTTTCCTGAAACCTGTCCTTAAGTCTTTGTCACCTGATCTTTCTCAGGGGACCCTTCCAGCTTCTTGGCCAAGGGGTTGGTTTCCACACCATTCTAGGTAATTATCATTCTGTGTAGAATGCCATTGTACTGCTCTCTCTATCCTCTTTTTCCAGAGTACTGTCATTGTGAAACTTCATTCTAATATAGGTGACTGATTATTGAAATAATTTACTTTTCCTTCTTTGGAGAAACGGACTTCGTACTGTATTTTTTGATTTTGGCTCACATAAATTAAACTAGATAAAACATTTAAACTTTTCCCGAGTCTGTGGTTATTTCAATATATAAGGAATACAATTCTAATGTCTTTTCACCATCAACTAATAGGTCCATTGACCAGAGGAAAGAACTTTTTGATCAGTGAAAGATTAGTTAAGAATGACAGGTAACTAATCTCGTAGAAACTATTTTATAAAATTGACCCCCAGTGGTATTTACTAGCCTATGTGAACTTGTGTGTTTATGGGCCCAGGTGAGTATATGGTGTTTGAGTACTTGAGGCTGGTAACCCGCTGGATCAGTTTTTTGGTCGCAGAGCTATGGTCATTATTGACTAGTTTGGAGATTGTTGATTATTGATTTATGTTTTTAACAAACCCGTTTGTGTTTTGTTTTATGTTGTGTGGAAATTCCCGGGAAGTGAATAGCGGGTGGTAAATGGAAGCCACGCTGCAGTGAGGTTACTCATCTGTTGGAATAGCACAGAAAAGCTTTGCAGGGCTGGCAGTTTTAAATTAGGGACCATTTTCATATAAAAGTGAGAATGATTGAGCCCAAAAGAGTTCACTGGTGAAACTTAGGTCTTATATCACCTAGAAAGGGTAACACCGAAGAAGTAACAGGTTCGTCTGAGCTTGAGAGAAGGGTAAGCGGAAGGTTTTACTCGCAGTGTATGAAGAGTAAGCGGAAGGTCTTACTTGCAGCAACAGAAATAAATTATTCTTTGGGTTTAGTGGAACAGACAGAGTAGCGAATGTTTTTACGTTGTTATTATTGAAAATTTGATGCAAAGTTGTAAGAAAATAAGTTTTCGTGTTACCTTGTGAAGGGATGGTCAGTTGCCGGATTTGCACTGACGTCAGAGGGCCACGCTGGGATTGGGTGAAACAGCGGGTGCGTGACTAACGTGAATTTGTAAAGGAGGGGTCAGTAGTAAGGAGTGAAACTGACGTCACAACAAGGCCACGCTAGTATTGGCTAAACTAATTGCGTGAGCCCAAGCTTGATTGGATGAAAGAATAGAAACCACACTAGGATTGGTAAAACCCCAAGTGTGAGCAAGAATCTAATTGGTTGTCAAAAATAGAAGCCGTAATAGTATTGGACAGTGGAGTTTTATGTGGAAATACGATCCGACATTAATAGGGAATCGCCCATACAGAAGGTATTTAGGATTTGCAAAAGACGAATATATAAAAAGATCATCACCTAAAATGTACGGAGAAAAGAGAAAATTGTCGTTTATGCAGAAAATTAAAAATTACTTCAAGAAAGATAAACCCATTAAGACTAGAGAGGGAATTCTTATCCCACCACCAAAGACACCTGCCTCATTTATGATGATGGAGAGAGGCTACCATACCTGTGTGTGGTTAGAAAATTGGATAGAATCAGGGCCGGACTGGCAATGCTGGGCACCGGGCAATCCCCCGGTAGGCTGCCAGGGGTGGGGGCTGTTTTTTTTGGCCGGGGGCCTGTTTTGTTGCTGGGGCTGGGCCGATTTTTGGTCCGGCCGCGGCGTTAGTCAGAAAATCAGAGAAGTTCATTCAGACAGTAGTCACTGACTCACTACTCTGCGTCTCTCCTCCGTGCAGGGGCAAAAAAAAGCACAACTATCTCATCAATCTCTGGATTCTCTTAATTTCTCTACTGCAATCATCTGTTCTGTATAAATAATGCATTGGAGCAGCACTGTGCTGCACCATTTAATAGGGGGTGGGTCGCTCGCGCGCAGCGCGCCGATGTCTCCGCCCCCACGTCTGTGCGGTCTCTTCAGTTCACCCACCTTAGGGTGGGGCGGCTGGTAGTGACATGTGCATTGGGGCTCGCGCAATAAAAAGTGCGTGTGACCCGTGAGGCCAGGTCGAGAGGAGCATTCCAGGACTAAGCCAGAGACAACGATAGGCCCTCTCTGCACCTCATAATTTAATTATTTCTAGCCCCTGCCTGTCCCTGCTGCCGATGGTCTGCTGCCCGCAGGTGAGTCACTGATGTCGTTTGCATTTTTGCAAATTGCATTTGCAATCAGATTCATCATGGCACTGTGGGCCAGGCCGGGCTGGGATTAAACAAAAGGTATAGGCCACCCCCACCCGGCCCAGGGCCAGGCCCAGCCAGGGCCTTGGGTTGGCCTATACCTTTTTGTTTAATCCCCGGCCCGGTTCTGCGCAGGCAGCCTTTTGCAGGCAGCCCTTTGGTTCCTCCTGCCACGGTCCACAGGCCACCGCCCCAGCAGTGCAGCCCTGAACTCAAACTCTGATGAGCTCAGGTCAGATTCCGTAAAAAAGGGTTTTCTTTCGTCAGGGTGTTGTCTGTTGTTCGTTCGTGTGCCGAGCAGGGCAAGGCCAGCTGAAATGTTCCAACTTCCGAGCCAGCAGGCAGGATACGTGTGCTCCCTTTGGTGGCGCTCAGGCGCTGTGCTGCTTGACTCTTGGGGGTTGTAACTGGGGCGAATGTTGGGGTCAGCAAGTCTGCTTAAAATGTATTTTTCAGCACAAGCCCCAACTTGGGGATTGTGCTGAAAGATATGTTTTAAGCAGACAACAGGGCTTTCTAGTGTTTCTTTGTTTTTTTTTACATGAGTGAGTCCTTTTGTTTTGTTTGCCACTGGCCACTGGTGTTGCCACTGGCACTTGCCGCTTAGGCTAACGTTTGAATTTCTAGGAGCCCTCGGTGCGTTCCCTTGACGCTGGCTCAGCTGGTTCATGACCTATATTTTTTTTTAATTAACTGGATTTCACAAGAAAGGAGTTTGCGCTGTTAAAATGCGCGCCTGTGTGTTTAGCGGATGGTTAACTTTTAAAAGATGCAATCGGGCCACTGTGATGGTAGCTGCAGTTCCCAGTGTGCAATCTGACAGAAGCTTTCGAAAGAGACTTGCTGTTTTATAATACCCAATTCTTGTGTGTTCTATGATGTTTCTATTTCAATGTCTAAGGAACAGATTATCCAGCTGAAAAGTATTCGTGTTTTTTGACCTCAGAAAGATGAAAAGACTGGGTCTGCCTTGCATGATTGCAAGTTCCCCTCTCATAGCACAGGTGCAGACCTCAAGCCAGTATCTGCCCCCTCCCCTCCCTCCCTGACATGGTTTAATAGACTTAATATTCAAACTGAGAATGTTGCCAATTTTGTACATATTCTTTCCAGCTGCCAATTTAAAGTTGTATGGAGAAGGAAGCTTTACATTAACCATCAAACACACTACATCTATTATTACAAAGGGGAGTAGGTCAAGTAGGTTCAAGTAAGAGGGTAGAACTGATTATATGCTCAAGGTCTGTTGGGTGCTTTTTTTTCTACCCAGACTACTGTATTAACGATGTATAATGATCAACAAGGATGGCATGAGTAATTTGCATAAGATTTAACACATAGATCCAGAAATATCTGCTTTATAAGGGCGCCTGAGTAGTTCTTCTGTGCTCCAAAATATATGTTGGACTCAGGCTGCCACTTCCTGGTAAAAAACACATAAATGAAGAAACACTGTCATATTTTCTTCGTGGACTGAAAAACAATGCAAGTAATTCATCCCATGATTGAACTTGGAAAGGACACTAACTGATGATAAATGCCTGCATTCTAAGCTGCATCCTTTTCTTCTGGTACCCAAGGAGGTATAATAGGAAGCTAACTCAGCAGGGTGGGGAATTAACTAAAAGAAAGTAGAAAGTGGAATGCCAAGATATAGGAAACAGGAAAAATACGTAGTCTGACTTGAACTCTCTTTCAATCAATGCATGCTATGTTGCCTAGCCCCTAGCCACAAACATCTGTAGTACAAATGTCTGTAGCCACAAACGTCTGTAGTCTTGCTCCCTGGAGGCAGATGATCAACTTAGCAAAAAGAATGTGATTGGTGCTAGGGGGCGTGACCAAATGGTGGCCGTATAAAACGTACTCTAGTGAGCTCTGTCCTGGGCCCGCTAAGAATCCTGTTTTAATCACACAACCTGGTCCATAATCACCCCGTATTGTGTGGGAGACCCTTCTTGTGGCACCTCAGACTGAAAGCCACCCGAGATCGAGAGTTCCATTGGCAGCCGTGGTGGGGACATAGGCCCCAATCAGTTCCGCTTGGCTAGTGAGTTGGCACTTGGCAGCCATGTGCCAAACAATTAACAACACTCTCCCTGGTGCGCGTAAACATAAACAGACACACACTCAGGGAGGCGTCAAGTGGCGACGTGCTAGTGGGTACAGCCTGCAGGTGGGGGGGCTATACCAGCAAGTTAAAGCTGAAATAGTTTGCTTCAAATGTTAAAGGGGAGGAAATAAGTAATACCTTTCCAGGAAAGGTATTACTTCTTTGTCATGATGAAACCAATTGCTATTGGACACTTCTCCAAGTAGCCGGCCGGTATCTCGAAAGTGCAACCCGAACAGAACCCCAAACGTGTCCAACCTTCTTTTGAAAGGTCGAAGGGCTCAAATCCTAAACGTGTCTCCGAGTGCCACTGTTGCCACACACGCTATACAAATAAATGCACTGAGCTTGACAACCGTTTATTCGTGCATGGCCCCTAGTTTCTGGATTTAAATACATCTTAAACGAGGCAGTTTAAGTAGTTTCCTCTCTCATCTCCTGCGTGTCAGACTCAGAGTAATGAGATGTCCCTTCAGGTTCAGGGTCGAGTCGTTCATTGCGCTATATCAAGATCAAATTAGCCTTAAGTTACATAACATAACCGTTACCCCATAACTGGGACTCGATGAGAAAATAAAACCTTTCATTACAGGGCTAGTTCTTAAGGAGCGTGTGTTCTCTGTATAGCACTCCGCTCTCTCCTGAATGAGGAAATGTAAATGTATTTACATAATAAAACCAATGCTTATTTCATCGAATAATATGCCACATAATTTGGGATTCCATGCAGCATAAATAATTCAAACTCTCCTAGTAATCTTCGAGGATCTTCAGATAGCAACTCATTTCACTTGCTGTGCGCTCAGTAGCTAGTTAAAAAAATGTATTCTTGTTTCTACACCTAGAATAACCACATAGAAGCAAGAGCGACTGGAATAAAACGCAATATTCAAATTGTTTCAGACTACTGGTGCTGCACAGCAGTATCTAAAGAGGAGGGGGGGAGGGACCGCATCGGCATCGCGCACTTCTATACGATGCATCTTTTTATGCAGTTGTACATTCTGAAGCAGCGCATTGATTGATTCAATAAGATAATCTGTGATCTCCCCCGAAATAGTGGGCTCTATTTCCGCGCTGTTGTTTCTCTTCAGTACTGCTACCTCGCTCAGGCCGGCAATCAAATATGTAATCTCGCAAATACGCAAAATCTATAGCAATTTTACACTGACTCGTTCCATTTGGCCTGCCACTATAAAATTATACAAAGAGACAATCATACTGCAGTAAGGAGAGCCTGAGGCCAGAGCACATTCATCACTTAAGAGGCATTGATTGGTACAGGTAACGTACAGTAGCAGAAAACGCGCAGCCTCGTAGAAATAACACCAGCCTTCCGCGTTGTAGTTTCTACCTAACTTTTCCAAACGTTCCCATTACAGTTTGCATTGCATTGCCTGCTCAACAATCTCGTTGCTATCTCTGAAGAATTGTAATACTGATCTGTTGAGAATGGGACCAGATTTACCAAACCACACTAAATGCCCACCACTGCGACCCCCCCACACACACAAGATCACTGAATTGTACTTTTTAAAGCAGGAGATAATTGTATGTTATGGCTACAAGGCCAGTGTCATGTGACTAAAACCCAATGATGCCATTAAAGCCAGGAGATGCTGGGGAGGAGGGAAAGGAAAGGGGGGAATAATGGAAATTTGGGGTAGAAAGTAGGGGAGATCACAAAGACGTCCTGTTCACTTATAAGCTTGATAAAGGATCCATTTTGCGCTTAAGGAGCAGGTCCATGTACACCATTGCACAGTAACCCAGGTCTGTGAGGTGCAGCACTCGTAGATATTTCGGGCAAGAGAGTTCTCAAAATGCATTTGTGAGAAAATTCACGCAGGGGCACCACTGCTTCTCAAACTGTTGCGCTGGTGGTTTACTGTAGCTGAGATCTTCTCCATGATCAGGTTGTGGTACAGCTTGTGAAGCCAGTCGATATTTTACGGCATGTCGCCCATACCCCAATGACCGTTCACTGTTTGCATGTGAATTACAGATGCACACGTTGTAGGCAATGAAACAGCTGGGCGGAAAAGGAGAAGCTACAGAAAAAGTCCCAGCGCCATTAGCACATGTAAAAAATTTTTTAGATACATATTGTTCATACTGACTGCTGACATGGTTAGATAAGTCCCCGTCGGCCTCAGATTCCTCCAAATTCATATCCGGTTTGATCTGTTTTATTACATCAAAAAAGGCCATTTTTGTTGGCTCTTAGGGCTCAGTGCACTTTACCACCTCTAACCAGTGCTAAAGTGCTTGCGCTCTTTCCTTTCAAACATGGTAAAATTGGCTTACACCGAATTGGCAATTTTAATTTATTTGTAAGTCCATAGAAATGTGGTTCTACATGTACCCAGGGACTGTACATTAAATGCTGCTAGTGGGCCTGCAACACTTATTGCGCCACCCACTTAAGTAGGCTATTTAAAGATGTCATGTCAAGGCCAGGGCCTTTGTGTTAATTTTTCATGCTTTCTGCCCAGTGTGCCATTTGAGACATTTCCATGCCTTCTGGCAGCCTGGGTACTTATGTGTGACGTTTCCATGCTTTCTGTCCTGGGTGCTTAATTATGTGTGCTATTTCCATAGTTTCTGGCCTCAGTGACCTGGAGGCTCATGTGTGACATTTCCATGCTTACTTGACGTTTGAATGCTTACTGGCCTGGTGTGACCAGGCCTAAGTCAGTGTCTAGGTCATTATGTGTGACATTTCCACAGTTTCTGGCCTCAGTGGCCTGTGTGCTCATGTGTGACATCACATGTCAGTGCTTAATGTGTGACAACGTGAGTGACAATTTACTGAAAATACAAAAAATAAATCAGAATGTAGCTTTTATGCTGTAAAGTTATGACGTTGAAACAGCCTGAAAAAAAATAAATATATAAAGTGCATAGCACTTTTTGTTGAAAAGACAAGAGTGGCCCGAAGGGTGTTGTGATCATCACAGTACGGCCCCTTAAAGAGTCCTGGGCAGCAATGTATGCAATTTCACTCTCTTTTACACCTACCCAGGGAGTAATCTGCAGGTTGTAATTTCACTCTGTACTGTGCTATCTCTGAGCATGTCCTAGGGAGTGGTCTCTCTTCTTCAATTGTGATCTTATTCTGTTTCACACCATGCCTCAGTCTGACTCTGTTCAATGAAGCAGTTTCTCTTTCTGTTGAGATTTTAGCTTCTATAGAATTTCTCTGAGTCTGTCCTAGGAAACACTCTCTTGAAGAGTTATGTTCACTCAACATTGTGCAGTCTATTCGTGAAACATGTTCCCACACTATAGTATGCTATTTCTTAAAACTGCACTGGAGAGAGGCCTCTTACTCTGTCTTGGACGCCACCACTCCCATGCGATCTCACACGACCATGTGCAGTCTCTCAACAAATTCTAAGAAGTGCTCAGAAAAATAATTTCAGGCTATGTTGATAGTTTTGTGGACCCCAGGCATGTGCAGATAGACTGATAGAAAGAACCAAACAGAAGGCACTGCCATCATTATTAATGATGATACCCAAAAAAATAATGTTAGTGTTAATAGTAATACTTCCCAATGAAAACGTGCATGACTGAAAAGGAGCCAATTATTGAGAATTCTTGAGTTGGAATTATTTACATGTTTGAAATTCATAACATGTGTGTAGTAGTCTCTCTTTTATTTCCATGTATATTCTATGTGCATGCTCATGTCCATTATCACTATGATGTCATTGTCATGGAAATGGAGTGTTGTGCTTTGAATCTCTGGGGTAACCAGTTGTTTTCCTGGAAGCTGTGGAGACAGACAGTTAATAAAGCCTGTATCTACATCTACTATTTGTAATGTAATTACTACAAATTTGGCAACGAGAACTGTCTTTGTCTCCACCCATGCGTGCAGTGAATATACCCCGCGTGAATTGATCCTGCTACAACCTCAGTATCTCCTTCTGTTGGCTCGTGATCTACAAGAAGATACTCTACACTGAAAAACAAACTGAAACTAACATCATATACGCAGCTGGACATCATCTCATTGGAAGTGGTCTCTATCCGGTGAGCGCTTTTGTTTCCAAACAAATCATCAATTTTTCTCGACAAACTCGTGTCCCCCTGCTGCATTTCGGAACGTGTTTTAGCCAGAATACCAGAGCTGCGGTGATCAGAGGAGATATACAGTTATAAACTTACATGTTTGTTTCTTTATCGCTGTTGCTGACGCTTTTCGCGTCAATGGACTCTCGCTGAGTGATCCGCTCTCGCTGATGCCCTCGGACAAGTGATGACGCAGTCGAATCTTCACTGGGTCCCAGCGAAGAAGGTGTTGTCACAATAGAGGTGAAGGAGTGTTCTGCAGGCGAGTGCGCACAGGGAAGAGGTGCACACGCTCGCTACGCAAGCAGAGCGTCGGATACAAGGCATATAGCAGGAAGTGAAAGTACACGCTACGTAAAGAGAGCGTTGCGCGGAGGTCACATCAGCAGGAAGTCATGGAAGAAAGGAAGTTCAGTTGACTGATCAACTAGGTGTCAGGACTGTGCATTTGGAAACACGAACGGTAACTAGATATTTATTCAAAGAACATCGTGTGACTGGTTAGTTGTCTATTAATTGAAGCCTCGTTGGTGGGGTGAGCGCGTGTGCTGCATTTCGAAGCATTTATGTAAATGCCCACGTAGAGACTTCAAAACAGATTGGAACACACGGAAAGTGGAGTGGAGAGTTTATCAGAGTGCTACCCTAGTATTTATTATCAGTTGTTTTTTTACAGTTGAAGGAAAAGTGAAATTTCAAGTGTATTGGTCAAATGAAACATTTTGTCATGCAGTGATACCTCAGGTTGATGTTCATGCGAATACCAATTTTAGTAAAGAGGAAATCTGGATCTGAGGTGTTCATTTGGTCAATTTTTGAGGAAAACACGTCAGGAGTTTCGGGAAAGATCTGGACACACGAATACATCATAAGTAAAACCATTTCTTCACTGCATGAAGTTGATATATCGCTTCACATCTTGCACTTGATGAAACTGGATAACTTCCTTATCGTACTGCTGTAGTGTGGGAAATTCACATTTACTGTCTTGATTTATTCATCTGCAAGAGCACAGTTTAGAGTTTCGTAATTAAGTGTCATTGTATTAACAACATTTTCCATTGCAGGGTTTTATTTTCGCTTAAATCACCATGCAAAATGTACAAGCTCCTCCTCCTTTTTTTACAGCTTCCAGGCGATCCCCCAGTAAAATGGAAAATTTGGCATAGGGCTTTTGAGAAATATCTGGGAGCAATAGGCGGGTCGAGATTTAGTTCTGCGAGGAAAAGGTTCATCTTAGAACATAACTTAGGTTTTGAGGGTCAAGCCGTACTAGAACACTTACCTCCCATTCCTATGGTAGTGGGAGAAGAAGTTTTGAATGAATATGACCAAGCTGTGAGAATGCTAGAAATTCAGTTTGACGTAGAGAGTAGTCTTGTTGTTTCTAGGCATAAGTTTTTCACTAGAGAACAAGAGAGTGGAGAAGGCATTGTTTCCTATGTAGCGGCATTGCGCATTTTAGCATCTGAGTGTGAGTTTGAGCACTTCTTCTCTCAACTCATTCGTGATCAGATTGTAGTTCATTGCCATGATAGGAAAGTTCAACAAAAATTACTTGCATTGAAAAATCCTTCTCTAGAAGAAAGCATCGGGATTGTGAAGAGTATAGAATTGTCAGAAAAGTCCTCAAAAGAATTGAAACAAGAAAAAAACCTTGTAGGTGTTTTGAAAGAGTATAAAGAAGATAAAGACCAAAAAGAATCTAATGAGAAAACATTGACAGACAAGTACAAGTGACCAAAAGGGCAATAGATTTGTTCCTGGTAGGTTTGGTCCCAATAAAACAGGAAACAAAGGTGTTTACTCAAGAAATGTTTGTAATAAATGTGGTTTTCCTTCTCATTTTCCTGATGCACGAGTATATCCAGCCAAAAATGCTGCATGTCGAAAGTGTGGGAAACAAGGACATTTCGCAAAAATGTGTACTGCACGTGGTAATGTAAGTGTTGTATACGTCGAGGGACCTAAGCAGGATGCCGTTGACGAAGTCGTTAGCTCTTTCACCGATTTTGTGGTAGTGGTAAAAGATGAGTCGGAAGATTGTGTCGATCCTATTGTTGATATTTTTGTGGATGGAAGGTGTCTGAAACTGTTAGTTGATTCGGGGGCCAGAATGACGATGATTACAGAAGAACTTTTTGAAGAGACTTGGGGAAAGGGGCCTCTCAATCCTCCGGACAGAAGTCCAGTTTCCTATGAAGAGAGACGTATTGATCTGAGAGGATTTTTTTAAACTTGTTTGGTATTCAAAGAAAAACATATTCAAGGGAAGGTGTATGTGGCAAAAAAGGGACTAAACATTCTTGGATGGTACCATCAAGGATTATTTGGTATGACTCTTAGACCAGGGACTTCGGAACAAGTTTCCATTGTCGCTGATCTACCCACAGATGAGAGTTTAATTTACTGGTCTAAAAGGTTTCCTAAAGTTTTCAGTGACAACTTAGGTCGCATTACTGGTTTTAAACATTCTATTAAAGTAAAAGATAAAGTTTCACCAGTCATGCATAAACTACGGAACGTACCCTTTAGCATCAGGGATGACCTATCTGCTGAACTTAAGAGAATGTGCGAAAATAGTGTTATTGAACCAATAGAGTCGTCCCTTTGGTTAAGTCCGTTGGTGGTCGCGAGAAAAAAAAATAGCAGTCTCAGAGTATGCATTGACTTGCGCAGTCTCAATAGAGAGATTTGGGTGGATTCTCACCCTCTTCCACGCATAGATGACATTCTTTCCAGGTTTGCCGGAGCTAAGTTGTTCTCAAAGATAGACTTAGCTTCAGCCTATCACCAAGTTGAATTAGATCATAGCTCAAAACCTTTAACTGCTTTTGTGTCGCCTGCTGGGACTTTCCAGTTTCGAAGAATGCCTTTTGGGTTGGCCTCAGCGGCTGCTGTTTTTCAGCGGATAATGGAGAAGGTGTTGGAGGGGGTCCCGAACACAGTGGTGTTCCAGGATGATATTTTAGTGGCAAGGAAAAACAAAGATGAGCATAATGAGAATGTTGGTAAGGTTTTAGAGCGTTTGGAAAATAGAGGGATTGTGGCTAACAAACTCAAATGTACTTTTGGAGTTGAGTCAATAGAGTATTTGGGCCACCGCATTTCCAGAGAGGGTATTGTGCCAAGGCAGGGTCTTATTGAAGCCATATCTGATGCACCTTGTCCTGTGTCTAAAGATCAAGTTTCTTCATTTTTGGGAATGAGCGAATTTTATGCCAAATTCATTCCTAATTTTGCTGGGAAAACGGTTCACATGAGGGAGTTACTTAAGAGAAAGACAGTTTTTTTTTTGGAGTGATGTTTGCCATAACGAATTTGTACAGATCAAAAAAGAGTTAGCCTCTTGTCAGATTCTCACTCCTTTTGATCCTTCTTTTCAGTGCACAGTATCTGTGGATGCCAGCTTAGATGGTCTGGGTGGTATGATCTCTCAGATCAAACAGGGGAAGGAATACACAGTGGGATTTGCGTCTAGAGCTCTGAGACCAAGTGAGAAAAATTATTCTGTCATTGAGAGAGAACTTCTTGTGTGTTGTTGGGCTGTTGAGCGGTTCAAGTGTTTTTTGTGGGGAAAGACTTTTAGGCTTCTTACAGATCATAAACCTCTGATTCCCATTCCAGAGGGTAAGATCGTGAAGGCTCATACGCCAAGGTTTGCTAGATTGAGTGCTAAACTCCTGCAGTACATTTTTTTGGTTGCGCATATACCTGGTGGGAAGAACACGAGAGCTGACTATCTTTCAAGGTCGCCTTCACCTTTAAGGAAGGATGGGTGTGATTTTGATATTACGGATGAGTGCCTCATTGCTGCTGTGGATGCCTGTTGTATTGGATGTTTTTCAGAACATGATTGGTTCCGTGGGATGGAATCCGATGTTATACTTAGAAAAGTAAGAGATTTTATAGTCTTGGACTGGCCTAAAGAGAAGCATCTAGACTCTGATCTCCATCCTTTTTCAAAGGTCGCTGAGGAACTTTCTGTAGAGGATGGTGGAATGGTCATGTGGGGGGATAAGTTTGTACCCCCAGTGTCCCTCAGGGCTCGCATTATTGATTATGGTCATGAAGGGCATTTGGGTCAAACCAACACAAAAAAAAAGGATTCGAGCTGTCTATTGGTGGCCTTCTTTGGATCGTCAAATAAATTATGTTGTTGAGGGGTGTATGACATGTTGTACGAGTGATAAAGTAATTAAAGTCATTTCACCCCTGTTACAATGTGTTGAAATGCCTGAGGGTCCTTGGTTAAAGTTGGCCATTGATTTTGTGGGTCCATTCACTATTTTATCCAGCAAATACAAGTTTGCTTTGGTTGTTGCTGACTATTTCAGTAAGTGGTGGGAGGTCCATTTTATGTCTGATCCCAATTCAAAAGAAGTTATAAGATTTCTCCAGAGCCTTTTTGGTAGGGAAAGATTTCCCTGAGAAATAGTTTCCGATAATGGAGTACAGTTTACTTCGAAGGAGATGTCTGATTTTTTGAATCAGTCAGGAATTGTACACCGACGTGTGGCATTATATCATCCTCAAGCCAATGGTTTCATTGAGCGCAATAACAGAATATTGGTTGAATGTGTTCAGTGGGATGTTTCAGGGGAGGTGGACATCAAAGAGGCTGTGCAGAGTATGTTGTGGGCCCATCGTACGACTCCAAGTACCATCACTGGCTCTAGTTCTTTTGCTTTACTGAGGGGAAGGGAAGCTTCTTTTCACATGTGCCCAGCATGGATGAAAAAATGGGGGATGTCGTTTAAAGATTTTGAGACTAAAAACAGCAAGAACGTGGGTTATTCTTCAAGTAAAGATGGGTGCAGTGCATTTTCTAAATCCATAGTGAATGTTGAAGATGGTTTTAAGTCTAAAGTCAAAGTTGGAGATTGGGTCAGAATAAAATCTCCTTTGAATGTTCCCAAGGGATTGTCCAAGTTTGGTCCACCAGCTAGGGTGGATGCTACTTCACGTTTTGCCATAAGAATTAATGGGAAAAATTGGTGGAACCTGTATCTAAAATACCTGTGAAAGTGGTTACACAGATTGGTCTTGAGTCGGAAAACTCGAGTCAAGGTCAATCTAATGTTGGAAATTTTCCTGAAAAAAGGGAGGAACAGAAAAAGGAGTCTGTTTTGTTGAAGTATGTTCCTCCACGAAGAAGCAGTAGAACCAGTGTTCCACCAAATCGTTTAGATCTATAGTTTTTATTGCACTGTGTGAACATAATTTAAGTGTCATTATCAGTTTTGTATGTATTATTATTTCATGACTATAATCTATATTTTATTTTTGTTATGTTTATATCCTTGTGGTGGTTAATGAATGTTGTTTTTTTTTTCAAGATAGTTATTATTTACAATTGTTCAATTATTTATTTCTCTGTTTTTGAATCTTTTGAGAGATAGGAGATGTTGTAGTAGTCTCGCTTTTACTTCCATGTATATTGTATGTGCATGCTCATGTCCATTATCACTATGATGTCATTGTCATGGAAATGGAGTGTTGTGCTTTGAATCTCTGGGGTAACCAGTTGTTTTCCTGGAAGCTGTGGAGACAGACAGTTAATAAATCCTGTATCTACATCTACTATTTGTAATGTAATTACTACAATGTGTCTGCAAGAGAATGGGTGATCCGATCTTTACCACGTTATAGCTGCCTGAATCTGTGGGATTCCCTGTTTAGGAAATGAAATTGTGCAAAGCATGCTCTACGCATATGTGACACAACAGTTTCTGTATACCATATAATCAAGCCCCATGCATTAGGGGATGTTGTGTTTTAAATTTATCAGTTTGCATCAGCTTTGAAAACCCTCTTTTCTATCATTTTAGATTTTCACTATGGATATCAAAGGTACTGGGAAGAGAAAAAAGAAAGGGGAGCTGAGAAAGAACATGTAAAGAAGAAAAAAATGCAAGAGAAAGAAGCAAGCCACTACCAAAAAGTGACTGATATTTTTACTCCCAAAAAATATTAGATTTCTTTCGAAGGCGGCAGCACTTCCATGAGCCTCAGTACTGAAGGTGCTGAACAAACTGCTGAAGGCCAAAGAACTGAAATAAGCAGTGAAGGCACTGTAACTCAGGCCACTTCCAAGCATATAGAAGATTACATTAAATTAGAAAGTGATGTAGATTCCAAAGAGAAGTGTCAAGAGGACCCTGTAGTTGAGAAATCAGCATGTGCTGATGTGACTTTAACTCATGCAGCTTTTGGAAAGAGGAAAGTGCACAAGAAAGGAGGAGCTGAGAAGGAACGTGAAAAGAAGAAAAAAATGCAAGAGAAAGAAGCAAGCTACTACAAAAAAGTGACTGATATTTTTACTCCCAAAAAAGATTTGATTTCTTTAGAAGGTGATATCACGTCTACCAGCTTCAGAAGTGAAGCTGTTGAACAAACTGCTGAAGGCCAAAGGACTGAAATGAGTAGTGATTCCACAGTAAAGGAGGCAGCTCCCAAGTGTTTAGAAGTTGGCATTGAGATAGAAAGTGGGGAAGATTCCAGAGAGAAGTGTCAAGAAGACCCCATAGTTGAGAAATCAGCATATGCTGATGTGACTTTGATTGATCCAGCGGGGTACCAATGGTTTTTGAGACCAACATCTGGAAATTTGAATGCCTTTTTTAAGTTTCATCCCTATCAACCTGATGGTCTACGTTGGAATGCTAAAAGATTATATCAGCAGAAAAATGGGAAACCAAGGCAGTGGTTGACTTATTCACACAAAGCCAAAACCTTTTTCTGTGTGGTATGTCTAGCTTTTAGCACACAGACAGATAGAAGTGCTTTCATTGATGACTGTTCTGATGAAAGGCATATGTATCAAAGAATCGATGGGCAAGACCGCATCCTTCATCACAGTACTTCAGAATCCTTCATGATGCGACCAAGAAACATAGATATATGTAGCCATCTTTTTAAAAAACACACAACTGCAAAACAAGAGGAAGTCAAGCGAAAACATGCCATTTTAGAAAGAGTAGTGGAAACAAAACTGATTGGCAAAAGAGGCCTGAGCTATCAAGCAACTACAGAAGCTAGCTACACCTTAGAAGATGAAACATTGGATCATGGAAATTTTTTGGAACTTCTTCAATATCTTAAAAAATGTGATCCATTATTGAAAAGGCATCTTGAGGATGTCATTAAAAAGAGTAAGAAACATCATGAGGTTGCAAAGAGTGGTAAAGGGCGAGGCAATTTGGTTACCCTGATTTCAAAAACAACTGTAAACTCTCTCATAGATATTAATTCCTCATTAATAAAAGAGGGTATTGCTGAAGAAATCAGGGAAGCCAAAATGTTCTCAATACAGCTGGATACAACACAGGACATAAATGTTGTAGACCAGTGCTCTATAGTCAGATATGTGACCGATGTTGTCCACGAACGTCTTGTGTCTGTTGTTAATTGCACAATACACCTGGAAAGGCATTGTGTGTGCTAGTTTGCACTGCACTTGAATCCATGAACATTAGCGTTGCAAATTGTGTTGGTAACTCAACAGATGGAGCCTTCAATATGCAAGGACAGTATAATGGGTACACAGCATGGCTGAGTAAAAAAGTACCTGATCAGATGTATGTGTGGTGCTACGCGCATGTACTTAACCTTGTTATAACTGATGTCACTAAAACCTCTGTATCTGCAGTATCACTGTTTGGGCTGTTAAATTCTTGTGCCATATTTCTTAGAGAGTCATACCTTAAAATGAACGTGTGGCGAAACAAAAGTATTGAAGCACGGTTTTGGTCCATCTCTATGATTGGAGAATCAAGATGGTGGGCCAAAGATGTAGCACTCCAAAAAATCTTTGGTCTATACAATGACCTAAGCAAATCTGTGTACATTGAGGTTCTTCAAACTATGGAAGAGATATCCACATCAGATAACTTCAATGATGAGATCAGATACAAAGCCATTTAATTTCTAAAGTCACTAGTTACATTTGACACCATTTTGACTGCACAGATGTATCGGTTTATTTTTCAAAATACCACTCCTTTTCTCTGTACTTGCAAACCCAAGATCTTGACGTACTGCAGGCATATCGAATGGTGACTTAAACAATTGACTCCCTACAGCAACAGGGTTGGGATTTCAGCAGCATAATGGATGCTACAAATACATTCATCAATTGGGCAAAAGAAAAATTGGTTCAGTGTGATAGCGAAATTTTGATTCAAGTTGATTTCCCAGAGGTTCGAGAATGCAGGAAGAAGATGATGCCTGGTGAAACTGCGACTGATGAACCCATCAGGTCAGCTACTGATAAATACAGGATAGAAGTTTATAGTGCTGCAATGGACAAAGTAGTTACCAGCCTGCAAAGTCGATTCACAGCTCATGGCCAGTTGTTTGCAGATTTGGCATGACTAGACCCCAGAAACTTTAGAGACGTCCTCCAGAACTTTCCCCAAAATGCTCTTCAACGACTAAGTGGCTTGTTAACAAGATATGATCCGGAAGCATCAGTTAAAAAACTGCAGCATGAGTTGCTTGATTTTGCATCTAAGTGGAGCAGACTAAAAATCAGTATTGAGGAAGAGTACAGTATCATCCAAGAAGTTGAAGATGAGCAAGACTTGGACACCCGTTATTTCAACTTTGAGGATGAAATAGTACAGTACGCTAATGTTGGGCAAAAAAAGTATAAGTGTAAGACTTGCAAGGAATGTATTGCTTGCTGCTATAGTTTATTAGTGTGTTATAACCTGTACAGTAAAGCCTACTCTTCCCTCTTTAATGCCTATAAGTTGGCATTGACTCTCTCCTCCTCTCAGGTGGCTTGTGAAAGATCTTTTTCTAAGCTCAAGTACATCTTGAATAGGCTGCGTAATTCTCTCTCTGTCACGTTTGGAAGCCTTTATGCTTATGTCTGTGGAAAAAGATGCTTTAATGTGAATAAGCAGTGAGAAAATCATTGATCTTTTTGCCTCCAAAAGCAAATTGATGCAAGGGATGTTAGCACTTTAAAATGTGAGCTCTAGTTACCACATTTCTAAGCTGAGCACTTCTAATAAAAATATTTTCTTTGCCGGTTGCACTCTGGACATGAAAAGCATTTGACTTTTGCACTTTACCTTCAACATTTTGAGGGCTATTTATACATATCAAAAAACGCAGTGCAATAACCAGTTGACCTCCTTGCGTTAGCTCTCTTTGAGTCTGCTTTGCACCACGCACACACCTTTGTACCATAGTGAAAGGCTGTGAGCATTATGTCCAGCATAGGTTTTGCAGTGAAACAACAAGTGATATCCATCCACTACAAAATCCTATGCTTTTGAAAACCTTAAAATGTTTACTGTACTGTATTTATGCTGTACTGTACTATACATGCATTCTTGGAAAAACTCAAGAAGGCGTCCGCTTTTGTCTTAAATCTAGGTCTACCTTTGTTAGTAGGTAGGGCTTTACATCAAAACCCATTGGTGGTTGCCTCGGGACTTGCTCCCACATCTTATCCGTGAAACACCCTCTTGACTAGGCCTGGGCCAAAATTCCGTTCCGTTGGCGGAAATTGCGATATTTTGGCATTTTCGCGTTCCGCGGAAAGCGCGAAAATGTCAAAATTTCCGCATCCGCAGCTTAGCGATAATTTTTTTCTTGCTCGCGCTGTAAAACAATACATTCTCGCGCGCGATCGCCTTACCTGAATCCCTGCGTTCTCCGACAAGTTTTCTTGACCCGGTCGCGTTCTCCACGAGATGTTGGATTTTGGTAGCCATTTTGCGCTGTCTCGCGAGAGTTCGCGGCCGCATTAAGGTCATTTTTCACGCGATCACGTCATTTGTCGCGCGATCACGTCTTTCTTCTCGCGATCATGCACCGCGCGAGTATGAGAAGATTGAGATCTCGAACATGTCATTCTACATCGCGAGCCAGAGGATGAGGACGCGGGCACGTGAAATCGAACGCGACAGGAGAAAGAGACCGCGAACACGTCATATCCAACGCGACAGGGACAAAGAAGAGAACGCGATCATATCGTTTTCGACACGCCGGCGGAAGTAATGTGAAGCTCAAGAACTCAACAACGTAAAATTTACAATTTGGAGAGGAATATCGGCTCTAGCAGCATGAAACCATCTGCAAATACTGATTTTGGATGAAAAGAACTCCTTACATTCACATTTGGCTTTCCTTTTTTGTGCAAGGAGTCATTTTTTTACAAGGTGGAAAGAGGGAGGAAGTGACACAGAATCTCCAACTTCCTGTTCCTGTCCAGCAGGCTCCTCCCAGTGCTTTGTCCATCTCCTGCTCATTCTGCCTTTGGATTTGGAGCTGGAAAGATCACTCTTTTTGTCTGCTGCATCATTGCAATTGGATTTCAGGATTTTTGGAATAGGATATTTTACAAGTAAGTGGTTGTTGTGTTTGATTGTGGGCATTGCAGTTGTTGTGTAACTACAATTTATTTTTGATAATTAATTAATTATCATCATTCCTTTTTAAAACATTTTTTTTACATTTTGTGGGTTGTAGTAGTAGGCCCGAGCTAGCCATGGGCATGGCCTCATGGGTGTGTGTGTGTGCATGATGAAGCAACTGTTCCTTTTGTTTTTTGAATATATTTCATTTTCAAGCACATTTAGGGCATGGATGGCATTGGATTGAGTTGGGGAAGTGTGTTTTTTGGGGTGGCCTTTGTGATGTTGTTGGGCCTGGCCATGTGGCTGGTGGCCATTTTGAGGCCTAGGCCTGCAAGCTTGCCTGGCCTTGTCTGCCAACAGGCCTGCTTTCATCCACTGCTACCAGAGCAGGTAGCCACAGCTTTAGTAATCTACTGTTTTCTGTTTGCTCTGTTGAATTTAGACATCATTTAGGGCATGGATGGCATTGGATTGAGTTGGGGAAGTGTGTTTTTTGGGGTGGCCTTGCTGATGTTGTTGGGCCTGGCCATGTGGCTGGTGGCCATTTTGAGGCCTAGGCCTGCAAGCTTGCCTGGCCTTGTCTGCCAACAGGCCTGCTTTCATCCACTGCTATCAGAGCAGGTAGCCACAGCTTTAGTAATCTACTGTTTTCTGTTTGCTCTGTTGAATTTAGACATCATTTAGGGCATGGATGGCATTGGATTGAGTTGGGGAAGTGTGTTTTTTGGGGTGGCCTTGCTGATGTTGTTGGGCCTGGCCATGTGGCTGGTGGCCATTTTGAGGCCTAGGCCTGCAAGCTTGCCTGGCCTTGTCTGCCAACAGGCCTGCTTTCATCCACTTCTACCAGAGCAGGTAGCCACAGCTTTAGTAATCTACTGTTTTCTGTGTGCTCTGTTGAATTTAGACATCATTTAGGGCATGGATGGCATTGGATTGAGTTGGGGGAAGTGTGTTTTTTGGGGTGGCCTTGCTGATGTTGTTGGGCCTGGCCATGTGGCTGGTGGCCATTTTGAGGCCTAGGCCTGCAAGATTGCCTGGCCTTGTCTGCCAACAGGCCTGCTTTCATCCACTGCTACCAGAGCAGGTAGCCACAGCTTTAGTAATCTACTGTTTTCTGTGTGCTCTGGTGAATTTAGACATCATTTAGGGCATGGATGGCATTGGATTGAGTTGGGGAAGTGTGTTTTTTGGGGTGGCCTTGCTGATGTTGTTGGGCCTGGCCATGTGGCTGGTGGCCATTTTGAGGCCTAGGCCTGCAAGCTTGCCTGGCCTTGTCTGCCAACAGGCCTGCTTTCATCCACTGCTACCAGAGCAGGTAGCCACAGCTTTAGTAATCTACTGTTTTCTGTTTGCTCTGGTGAATTTAGACATCATTTAGGGCATGGATGGCATTGGATTGAGTTGGGGGAAGTGTGTTTTTTGGGGTGGCCTTGCTGATGTTGTTGGGCCTGGCCATGTGGCTGGTGGCCATTTTGAGGCCTAGGCCTGCAAGCTTGCCTGGCCTTGTCTGCCAACAGGCCTGCTTTCATCCACTGCTACCAGAGCAGGTAGCCACAGCTTTAGTAATCTACTGTTTTCTGTTTGCTCTGTTGAATTTAGACATCATTTAGGGCATGGATGGCATTGGATTGAGTTGGGGGAAGTGTGTTTTTTGGGGTGGCCTTGCTGATGTTGTTTTGCCTGGCCATGTGGCTGGTGGCCATTTTGAGGCCTAGGCCTGCAAGCTTGCCTGGCCTTGTCTGCCAACAGGCCTGCTTTCATCCACTGCTACCAGAGCAGGTAGCCACAGCTTTAGTAATCTACTGTTTTCTGTTTGCTCTGTTGAATTTAGACATCATTTAGGGCATGGATGGCATTGGATTGAGTTGGGGAAGTGTGTTTTTTGGGGTGGCCTTGCTGATGTTGTTGGGCCTGGCCATGTGGCTGGTGGCCATTTTGAGGCCTAGGCCTGCAAGCTTGCCTGGCCTTGTCTGCCAACAGGCCTGCTTTCATCCACTGCTACCAGAGCAGGTAGCCACAGCTTTAGTAATCTACTGTTTTCTGTGTGCTCTGTTGAATTTAGACATCATTTAGGGCATGGATGGCATTGGATTGAGTTGGGGAAGTGTGTTTTTTGGGGTGGCCTTGCTGATGTTGTTGGGCCTGGCCATGTGGCTGGTGGCCATTTTGAGGCCTAGGCCTGCAAGCTTGCCTGGCCTTGTCTGCCAACAGGCCTGCTTTGATCCACTGCTACCAGAGCAGGTTGCCACAGCTTTAGTAATCTACTGTTTTCTGTGTGCTCTGTTGAATTTAGACATCATTTAGGGCATGGATGGCATTGGATTGAGTTGGGGAAGTGTGTTTTTTGGGGTGGCCTTGCTGATGTTGTTGGGCCTGGCCATGTGGCTGGTGGCCATTTTGAGGCCTAGGCCTGCAAGCTTGCCTGACCTTGTCTGCCAACAGGCCTGCTTTCATCCACTGCTACCAGAGCAGGTAGCCACAGCTTTAGTAATCTACTGTTTTCTGTTTGCTCTGTTGAATTTAGACATCATTTAGGGCATGGATGGCATTGGATTGAGTTGGGGAAGTGTGTTTTTTGGGGTGGCCTTGCTGATGTTGTTGGGCCTGGCCATGTGGCTGGTGGCCATTTTGAGGCCTAGGCCTACAAGCTTGCCTGGCCTTGTCTGCCAACAGGCCTGCTTTTTCATCCACTAGGATCAGAGCAGGTAGCCACAGCTTTATTGATCAAGTGTTTTCTATGTGATCTGTTGAATTTTTAGACATCACCTTCCTGAGAGTGTAGTGTGTGGCTGTACACAGTACTAGTAGTATAACATAGCTCTAGTTAAAAAAAAGTCATAAATGGCTAGACTATCTTTTTTTGCACTAGTACAGTACTAAGTAACTGAACCACAAAAACAAATGCAACATTTCACTGATGTTCTTCTCCTGTCTTCTTTGCTTTTAGGTGCACAAAAGACAGAGTAGGAGGTGTCATCGGCATCACCTGGCTACCCGTTGTACTGCCAGCCAGACAGAAGTCCTGCTGCGCATCACGCCCACGTGTGACCAGAACTTGTTGTGCATCTGCCTCCTGCCTGACATCGGAAGAAGATTGCCCCAAAGAAAGGTACCAGGTCCAGTACCAAGAAAGTTGCTGGTGAGAAGAAGGAACAGAAAAAGGAAGTGCCATTAACCACGACTGGTGGTGTGCCGGCCAAGGTTTTTTTAGGCACCAAAGCGTTGTCCGGGAACCAAGCTGGGACCAGCACAGCGGTCCAGCAACCCCACCAACCTAGGCCCAAGGGCTTTACTGTCGCAGAGGTAGCCAGTCTACTAACGGGCAGCGATGTTGAAGAAATGTCATTACCGCAAAGTAGTACACAATCAAGTTCAACGCAGGCGCAAACTCAGCATATCAGTGTCAAGCCGCCGCAACCAGAACAGCAGCAGCCGCCGCAACCAGAACAGCAGCAGCCGCCGCAACCAGAACAGCAGCAGCCGCCGCAACCAGAACAGCAGCAGCCGCCGCAACAGCCCACCATAGTAGTTGTTGCTCCTGACGTAGGGGCATTTCAGGAAATCGAGCTTCCTGCAGACAAAGTGGAGCGAAGTCAAACCACTGTTTCAGAAGATCAATTGTCTTCCAGACCACCAGCAAGGAAAAGGAGGCTTAGTCCATCATCTTCTTCTTCAAGCCCCGCTTCTGATGATCGTGATGACACTTGGGTCCCACCAGCTCGGTCTGAGAGTGAAGTACGCCACAAGACATTGCTTCTGAAAAGGAAGGTCCCAGAAAAACTTAGAGTTATGGAGGTAGATGTAGAAGAGGGGGGTGATGATGTTGATGAAGACGAGCCAGTCATCACGCACATTACTCCCGCCCCAAAGGGATTGGAGACCGACATTCTCACCCTATCCAGAAAGGCTGCTACTGAGCGGGATGTAGCACGGATCTCACCAACACAGGTTACACCACCACTACCTCCAGCTGCCATATTTTCCAAGGCCCGGCAGGGACCTACATCCAGCTCAACCATCTCAGTAGGAAGTGGTAGTACAAGTCACAGTGTAGGTGGACAGGGTCACATATTTTCAAGCACCCCCTCAAGTTCATTTGGTGTTGAAAGTGGCACATCCAGCAGTGCCAGAAAGTTCTCCTCCCCAGTTTGGGACTTCTTTTCTGTTAGCGCCAAGGAGGAGAACGTTGCTATATGCTCAATTTGTCGGCAAGGTGTTCGGCGTGGTAAGCTTGGTACAAACTATGGTACCGGAGGACAAGCAAGTCATCTCAGAATACACCACAATATCGTGTGGGAGGATCACCTATGTAAGTTAAAAGAAAGTAGGAAAACTAAACCCTTTGAAGTTGGTCAGGAATCAGGGAGCGATATTATTGTGGTGGCAGGTGAAGAACAGGGAGGCATTTCTAGCCCTGTCTCCAGTAGTGCAGTCACTGCAGTGGTAACGCCCACATCCTCCTCAGTAACATCAGAGTGGCACCGCAGTAAGAGCCATACTCAGAGTGTGGGTGAGACACCAAGGCGACCGGCGAGTACCTCAATGAGACAATCTGTGTCGTTGAGCCTTAGTGGGTTAATGAAAACAGCACCACTAAGGAAAGTAAGCCAGCCTACCATTGACAGCATGTTTAGGTTGGAGGGGCAGTTCCAACACAACCACCCAACGGCACGATTGTACAATGCGAAGCTGGCTAAAATGTTAGCGCTGGACCTTCTTCCTTTTTCATTTGTGGAAGGGGTGGGTTTCCTTGAATTTGTGTCTGCCATCTGCCCGAAATGGAAAGTTCCCAGCCGGTCCTATTTCGCAAGAATTGCTGTTCCGGCACTACATCATGATGTGCTGGAATTGGTTGGTCACGGTTTGCAGCAGAGTGCTGTGCACAATATCCACCTGACAACAGACATGTGGACCAGTTGCCAAGCCACAGATTACATGTGCATCACTGCACACTGGATCTCTTTTGTGGGGGTTAGAGATCAACTATCTGCACGAGGTGTTGTTGACACAGCTGCGATTTTTGAAGGTACTCGGAAACATGCAACTGTAGCCATGTTCGCCATGGAGAAATCTCATACGGCTGAAAACATTTTAGAAGAGTTTCGCACCAAGGTTTTGGAATGGCTGCGGCCCAGAGGGCTTGGTATTGGTTTTGTTGCCACAGACAATGGCAGTAATGTACTTAAGGCCATGGAACTTGGTTACTATTTCAGGGTTCCGTGTTTGGCACACTGCATAAGCATTATAGTGCAAGACTTTCTGAAAAAAGAACCCATAGTAAGCAATTTACTGGCCATCTGCCGAAGAATATGCACTCATTTCAGCCATTCTTTTAAAGCTCGGAAGCTGCTGAGGATCCTCCAACGTGAGCGTAGGATGCCAGTCAAGGCACTCATCCAGGAGGTGGCAACACGTTGGAACTCAACGTATTACATGCTTGATCGTCTGTACGAACAGCAGAGGTCACTCAATGAATATGTCTGGTACAGAAGCAGTGATGCTAGTGTTAAAGGCATGACCCTTCAGAGGGAGCAATGGACCCTAATTCAATGCCTGACTGAGATGCTGTCTCCTTTTGAGGTCTTCACACGTGAAGTCAGCAAGGAGGACTGTACAATGGGCCAAGCTATCCCATTGTTGCAAATGCTAGAGCATGAGCTGAATAATGTGTCTGAATCCTACAAAGGTGTAGAGGACAGAAGGCAAGCCCATGACTTGGTGGAGAGCTTATCCAGGCGCTTATCAGAAAATGTAAGGATACAAAATAAAACTTTGTCACAAGAACATTACATTTGTGCCACAATTCTGGATCCACGTGCAAAATTAGGACTATTCCTTTCTTTTTCCGACAATGATGTTGCCCGCTACAAAAGTTGTATAGCTGAAGCAGCCATCAAGTTTGAAAACGAAGGGCTGCTAATTAAAAGCCCGCCACATCAACCCACAACAAGTACTGATACTGAAGCAGGCCATGCCGAATCAAGTGCAACTTCGTCGGCTGAGGGCAGTGCGGTTGGCTCACAATCGCAACACTCACCATCACCATCGACTACAAAAACAATAACTGGATCATTCGGCCGAGTACAATCATTATCAGATTGGTATGTAAAGATGGGCCTTAAGCACAGTGCTGATGCACAGAAAAAACAGCACAAAAGCTTACCAGCAGCAACCCTGAACATTGAGCGGATGGTCCAGGCCTATCTGGACGACCCAACAGAGGTGTACGTTGATCAAAACCCAGTGCAGTATTGGTATAGGAAAAGGTCTGAATGGCCACAGCTCAGCAGGCTGGCGATAAGCTATCTGGCTTGCCCTGTCGCAAGTGTCTCTTCCGAACGTGTTTTCAGTGCTGCTGGTTCCATTGTAACCTTGAGAAGGACCAGTCTATCTCCCAAAAACGTGGAGAGGTTAACAATGATCAAAATGAATCAGCACTTCATACCACCGAATTACACAATGCATGAATCAACAGAGGAAGATGAGGACAGCGGCTCAGGTGACTGAAGTATTGTGTCAGATGATTACCTACGACTGGAAGATCCCCCAGAGTTTGAGGACGAGCTATACTTCCCTGACAATTAGGCTCGCACTTACTGTCTTCCTCCCTTTTTTCCCCCTTTGTTTGTGGCTGTCGTTCCGGTTATAAACTTGTGAATCGCAACAAATGCATTATCACCGTCTTCTACTCTTCTAATTTAAGATACAAGTTTCAGATGTCTGCCATTTGACACTACAGTCCTCAGAATCCAGCTCCTCCGCTCGATCATTCTGCATCTCCTGCTCAATTCCATTTCCCTCATGAATGATGATTGGATGATGGTAACAACAAATTCAAACTTTCTTCGTCCTTCCAAAACAAGTGGACCATGAATCAGATGACTACTATAGCTATCCTCCTTCAGAGCCGAGAGAGACTGGCCATTAACTGAAAATAAGATGCAACAGGTAATGATTGATGCCATGCATTGGCCGCAGAATAGCAGACTGAATGATGTAGATTTTGTTCTGTGTGTTGCGCATGAATTGATGTAATTGTGCACTGCCACTAATCAACTTTCTACAGAACACACTAGTAATTACTAATTTTCCCCTTCTTGCAAACAAGAAATGTGTACTTCTCCTGCATCTTGGTGATACATTGCTTTTAATTCAATACAGGAAGGGGACTCACTCAATCTGCGCAATGCAAATGACTGTGACTTAACAGCACCGTCCATCATGATGATGGCGAAAGAGACGGCCTGCAACGTTAACAAGATGAGATGGAACAGGTAATGATTGATGCCATGCATTGGCCGCAGAATAGCAGACTGAATGATGTAGATTTTGTTGTGTGTGTTGCGCATGAATGAATTGATGTAATTGTGCACTGCCACTAATCAACATTCTACAGAACACACTAATTTTCCCCTTCTTGCAAACAAGAAATGTGTACTTCTCCTGCATCTTGGTGATACATTGCTTTTAATTCAATACAGGAAGGGGACTCACTCAATCTGCGCAATGCAAATGACTGTGACTTAACAGCACCGTCCATCATGATGATGGCGAAAGAGACGGCCTGCAGCGTTAACGAGATGAGATGCAACAGGTAATGATTGATGCCATGCATTGGCCGCAGAATGGCAGACTGAATGATGTAGATTTTGTGGTGTGTGTTGCGCATGAATTGATGTAATTGTGCACTGCCACTAATCAACTTTCTACAGAACACACTAGTAATTACTAATTTTCCCCTTCTTGCAAACAAGAAATGTGTACTTCTCCTGCATCTTGGTGATACATTGCTTTTAATTCAATACAGGAAGGGGACTCACTCAATCTGCGCAATGCAAATGACTGTGACTTAACAGCACCGTCCATCATGATGATGGCGAAAGAGACGGCCCGTTAACTTAAGATGAGTAGGAACAGGTAATGAATGATGACAATTAATGGCATGCATTGGACACCTGACTCTGAGCTATTGGTCTTTGTGTTTGCGTTGTTTGTTGTGCACAAAGTGATGTCAAAGTGTACTAGTGGTAATCTATCTTTCTGTACACAATAAAGAATGACTCAAGTCAGTAATATTTATATTTCTACTCTTGTTGTGTCATAAAAATTACACTTGTACTGCAGGCCGATCTCCAGTCAGTCAGTAGAAGTATCAGAGCTGATGATGAAGTCAGGAGGATGTTTCATGAGTGGCATAAAACGGAAAAGCCTAAAGGTAAACACGTCAACAACAACCACAGCACACCCAAATGTCTGTGTAGAAGTTGAATAGAGTGTAGCGGTGGGATGACTGCAGTGCATTGATTTTACTAACTTTAACTGTAAAATGCTATGTTTGGAATGGATAATGTGCTTTGCGTTTGTCCAACTCTTTGAGAGAAAAAAAAAGGACTCTAAAGTGTTAACGTAGGATGTGCTAATGGTAAGCACTGTGGGCCTGATCTCTCCTGTTACTGTTGAAGGTCTATGCTGGAAACAGACTACAGTAGAGATGATGCATATGCATACATGCCACCTCGGAAAGTGTTCTTGTTGCACTACACCATCACTTGTGCATTTGTTTTCACTTTCTTTCTGAATATCCCCTTTGGTTTTCAATCTAAAATTACAGGCCGGGCCTTGTCCAAAACTTTGTAAAACATTACAATGCATATTAATTACCTTACCAATCAATCACCTTTTTATTCCAGCCGGGCAGTGGCGAGTGGCGAGGCGACACACCCAAGATTGATGGACGAGAGGAGCAAGAGGAATGCCGAGATGCAAAAAACCAGTCCACATTTTTAACCAGGATAAGACAGTAACAGTATCCACTTTTCACTTCTTTTAAATAATTTGATTAATATCTTGTATACATTCTTTACAACAGTGTGTTCTTGGAGTTGTTATTATCAATCATCATTACGTTTGCTCTGTGTTTACGATTCTTCACTACCAATATTTAAAATTTCTATTTGCTATCTGTTAAAGTATTAAGGCCGGAACAGAACAAGAAATAGAAGTGTATGTAATCCGGGTCTCATCATCATGCATGCATTGCCTTTTTCTCCCTTAACATATGGAATGGATATGGTATGGTAGTCTTCAATGATTGTCGTTTGTTTGTCTATGTATGCATACTGTTTTTCTATGTCAAACCTTTCCCAAAATCCCCCTTCCCATCCAATCAACGGACCCTAACCCTCTTCCCCCGGGCTGTGTGACTTATTGTCGAGGTGTAACTAAATTAAATGTACACCAATACTTAATCACACACTTGCTGGGGCGGATGTGGTGAAAGCAACACTACTTCAATTTCAATGCAGAGCGATGATCTTCTTCTGCTTGCCCACCCATGAGTAGGATATTTCAGAGGTTATTTTATTTAACAAAGGAACATATACCTCAGCATGAATTGCCGGCATTGATTGGATTTGTTTGTTGTCATTCCTCATATACAGCACTAACTGTTAGACTGTAGGCATAGTCAAGTGACTCGAGTCGACAAAACTATAGTTTGTAACTCTGTCTAGTAGGCTATCCTCATAATAACCAGCATTCAGTTTTTTTGTCAAATATTTGAGCATATAATTGTTGCTCGGTAAATTCTGTGATGTACTTCATTCAACTACTCCTCTAACAGTCTCTCAAAGGCGATTGACTATCTCCTTTTCTTTTTTTGGAAATGCTGCCACCCTGCCAGTGTATACTACTACTACTATACTACCACCACCACCACCCCAATCATGGCATGTATGAAAAAGGAAACCATCCTCACCATGCAGCCAGTGCTGTGCCACAGTTGGACATAAACATCAAGCACCGGTAAGAGAGAAGTTTGGGGGAGGCAGAATTAATAATGGACATGTTGTCAATGATTTCAGTTTCAAACACCACTCCAAAGAATGCGTAGTAGGACCAGTCAATGAGTGAGGTGTGTCGCATCTATCTGTTTGTGTCTTATACAGTCAGCAAATTATTGAAATCAAACACACGCTATGGGCGGCCATGCACCAGCAAGGAAACAGTGTGATGTAAAACAGTTACCCCACCTACAAAACATTAACAACATTGCATGTAACATAGAAAAATATATTTAATTGACCCTAACAAATAAACTAAACCCACAAAAGCTGACCCACCCACCTCCCTAACCCCAACGACTTTCCATAGGAGTAGAGAACGCCCAAACGAGTGAAGAACGAACAGGAATTAAAAAAGGGGCAGTGACAGGGACTAACTGGTGGGGCGGGACTGGAGAAGGACACGCATCTGGTCCTCTAAATGGGCGACGCGGCGTCTAAGGCCGTGGCAGTTGCAGCCACAGTGGGGGGGGGCACCGGAGATGACACGGTGGCGGCGGGCAGCCGTCCGGCGGTGGCGCCGTACCGCTGGAGGGCGGTGGCTGGGGCCCGGGGCACTGGAGGAGGCTTCAATAGCTGCAGCAGCCTCCTCCTCCTCCTCGGCTAGGACCACCAGCCGCCGGTATTCCTGCTGGATTGCCTCCAGCTTCCGGCGCCGTGCCTTGGCGGCCAACTCCTTACGGTTGAGTTTCGGAGTTGCTGTGTATCAAAAAGAAAAAAACAAGACAATTGTAAAATATAGTCTTAATAAAACAGTAGGACAAGGTAATTATTTATACACATAGTGGCATGGTAGAGTAGCACTATAAAATAAAGCACAGTAGTACATAACATTTTAAATGTCGCCCGTCCTTCTTCCTTCCACCTGTCTTACACTTTTTAGTTGAACAGTGCACCAGGTGCTCTTCTCCATAAAACTTTCAAAGCGGAGTTGAAATCAGATAGATGAGGACATTGGTTACTCAATACTCCGGCTCCTAGTCCTATACCAATTAAAGGGAATTCTAGTCTTCTAGTTCACTCTTCAAACGTCCCCAAGAACTCATACTTACTTACGACATCGGATAGCGGGCGGACTTTGTCCGCCCGCCATCCGACTGCTAAAAAGGGTGGGGGTCCCGTGGGGACAATTAATTAGGATGATGCGCCCGGCACAGTGGCGGGCGCACCCTGTTTTTTTAAATTTAAATTCTGGTTGGCTTTGCTGAAAGCAATGCTAAAATGTTGTGCTGCTTTTCCAAGCACAACATGACGGGCCTCGCACGGAGCCTGTCACGTTTTGCTTTGAAAGTCGGGGGGGTACCATAGCATCGGTAGGTACCCTCCATGGGGGCCCCCAAGCATACTCTGCAATGTGTGCATGCCTTTCCGTGGCGGACGGCAATGCCGCCACGCAAAGGCATTCCAAAATGCAGATTATATGGCTGCCGGTGTGGTGAGAGAGACACCACCGCCATATTGAACCCTTTTCCGCCTGGACATGTCTGAATATTTTCTACAGGGATGGCAGGAGGTTTGCCCCTGCGGTGACGGCAATGAATTCCAGCCAGCCCGGCGGGGGCAATACGCCCACCATCCTAATGGGGCCCTAATTCACAACTGTACAGTATACATATACATACAGTACACCTTTGCAGTGAGTGTGCTGTCAAGTTCAACAATAGTTAAAGATTATGAATCTAACTTACCACCGCCTGCCACTGGTGCTGCCACTCCCCCTCCGTTGCTATCTGCAACTGCCGCATCCTCGCCCTCGGCGTCGCCTTTGCTGGCCCCAGCAATGGTGGTCGGTAGTGCGCCTAGAAAACATTACACATTTATTAGGCGACATATACACCTCCCCCCTATTGATCAGTAGCAAGGTTGAAAAATGAGTTAATACTAACATACATCACTAGTACAAATCAGGTAGTAGTAGAGTAGACACTAAGTTATATGATCATTGTAGCATTTGCTTGATTAGCCCTAGCCATGCACATGTGACGTTACCTTTACCTTGCAGCTTCTTAAGACACCTTTGAGCCCACATGACCTGCCTCACACTGCTACTGTCTAGTCTACGCGCTGCGTACAAGCGGTCAACAAACATTAACAAGCCACTTTTTTAGGAAGAACTGGTGTACTACTGTTACTGTTAGTCCATATTGCTTATCCATAGATGCTACACTTTTTGGCACGGCTGAGAAATGCTTGCAAGTTGCAATATACTAACGCACACCATTTCTTTTTTCGCATTACAGACGCAAGATTCCCTTCTACGAACCAGAGCTTCTGAACGATGCACCAACTACCAGTACTAGGTTCTTCTGAGGTGAGGGGTCCCTTCACTCACTTCTTCATTTATAAATGTATATAAACTAAATTGCTATGGGATGGTGGTGCTGCCTTCCACCACTGTTCAGTTATCATGATTTAATTCCCAACTGTATAAGTGTAACAATGTATATTGTTTTAATGTTATTGATTTGCCGGTTGGTGCTGCTAAGAAAACAGTGTACAGACCTTCTCAAATTGAAATAAACATTTTAAACTTACATAGACTTCGTGGTATTTGGTGTGGAGTGGACTAACTTACACGAGTGAGCAAATTAAAGTAAGGGTGTGCATGTGAATTGCTTCCACGACAGAGGTTGGGTGTGTTATGTTCTGGGTTGTCTACTTGTTGGTTATCTTGGGGGGAGGGTTCCGAGACCTAATAGGTATGACAAGACAGTACTATAGTCAAGCAGTGGAATTGTGGTGGGTGCGGAATTTCTGATTGAGGTGTGCAAGGAAGGTCCAACCTACCATCACCAACATCCTATTTTCTGGTGCAAATGTATGTGCAAGATCCCTACAACAGTGGTATGTCCTATAGGGTATCATATCAAAATATTAAGAAATCTGGTAGGGCTGTTGCTGTGAATTTTCAAAGCCTCAACATCAATAAGAGTAAAAAGTAGTACAAGACAACGACCCAACGGATTGTACGAGCTACTGGTGAATATGAGTTTTATATTACAACCTTTCTCAAAGAGTGGCACTGGCCAACTGGGCAAGACTAGCTACTACAGTACAGACAGACAGACTGATAGTATGTAGTAGTACTCAGTCATCATAGCGGAGGCAGGGATAAGCTTTTTGAAACCGTACAGATCGAAGGATAATTGGTGGTAAAAAAATAGCATTTGGAAACACACTATAGTTCGGGAGAAATGGGGCAGTAAAAGTTATGGAATAAGAAATATTATTAAAAACAAGAAGACTTACTGGGGCCAGCAGAGGAGCCCTCAGCGGTGTCCTCCTGGTGGTGTTCCTGTCCCGCCGACTATCCAGTCCCTGTCGGTCTGCCCCTGGGTGCTGATGGACAGGAGAGATATAAGAATTAAGAAAGAGACAAACATTGATGGATGGTGTCAAACAAATACAATATTTTTCAACAACGGTCAAAAAACACTTATGAAAACAACAATTGCAATAACTACATTGACCGATCTCATCTGGTCAACATGTAATATCGTGGGATTCGCAGTTCGACTACTTAAGTTACTATTTATCAACAGTAATCCATTCTTCCATTCTGATTCCTGAAAACTAAGTTACAAGTAAGCCTAAGTATTAGTACAACGTACCACCCAACCTAGCCCACCTATTCCAGGCATGCCAATTGTACATTAAGTATGCATTTCCACTGTATTCCTCAACAATGTGTATGATCCAATCATGGAGGACACATGAACATGACTACATTTTTTGTATACACCAAATTTTGGTTTGATTGATGCTGATCTGCTACTGCTAAGTAACTGCAAAGCCTACCTCCACTCATTGAACAAACTAGAAAAGGTTCTAAAGACTGCCGTACTAGCAGCACGTCACGTAACTGAGTGAGGGGGGGCATCACGCATACCACTAACCAATTAGAAGCTCATACAAAGTACCTAAACCTAAGTATCAATCCGCCCCTATCTATTAGTGACAGGACAAAGTAAGGAGTGGACGTGAGTCACTGTAGCATTACGTAACTTAATTTCTCTAAAATAAACTCGTAAAGAATCACGCTAAGCAAGCGCAAACGCAAAGCTGCAAACAAGTAAGATTAGTAGTAGCGCAGAAGAGCACCTGTGTCATAATCACAGAAGACTTTTAAACGTTATTAACCTGGAATGTATTGTAAGCAGCAACATTCTAGCTGGTTGGAAGGAAAAAAAGATATTCGCAATATATAACATAGAGCAGAAGAACAGACACAAAGTTGTAATAATTAAATAGGTACTCACCAAGCCCCGGGACCTCCACTCCTAGCAGGTCCAGCAGGTCCTGCTCACGGTCCAGGATGTCGGACCACCGGTGCGTCAGCTGTGCCTGGGCGCGCCGGACCCCAGAGATGCGCGACACTGCCCGGCGCACCTTCCCCCACCGCTGCCGACGCTCCCGGAGGCCGTACCCGGACCCAGGCCTGCCACCTGCTGCCAGGGTTGAGGGGAGGTGGCGCTGCACAAAGAAAATTAGTGCAGCCAACTCCGCCTCCCCAAATAAGGCCCGTGCATGCACCCCTTGTGGGCGCCGCCTTCCGCAAGGAAGGCGGTCGCGGCTCTGGCTGCGCCGGTGAACAGCCCTGCCCTTGGACATGGTTCTGGGGACGGGGCGGGAAAGAAAAGGTAAAATAAATAAAGGAGTAAAGGAAATAAATAGCGGGCAATACAAAGAGAAAAAGTAGCTAAAAAGTAGACAAAAACCAAAAATATAGAGGCAGGAAAATAGTTAGAGAAATAATAAGTAATAAAGATCCAAAAAAAGTGGCTATAAACAAAGGATTGAAAAGATTTAGGGAGGATTGAAAATCAGGCCCCAGAACCATGCAATAGAGTGGAAAACAAGATGGCCGCGCCCATTGCGACCACGTGCGCAAGTTCGCGCGATATTTTCTCCCTGAGCAAGCAAAAAGCAACGCGATCAAGTAAAAGCGGTCGTGAACAGGAAATATCGACCGCGAACATGCATTGTGCGACCCGGAACAGGAAGTAAACATCGCCAGAGGGCGGGACAAGTGAAAACAAGATGGCCGCGCCCGTGAGCAACCGCATGGGTAAGTTGGCGACCCGCGATCACGCAAAAAATACCGCGAACAGGCGGCAAAAAAACTTCCGCGTCTTCGCGATATTTTCGGCGTGTTTGCGGAGATTTTCTGCATTCTCGCGATAATTTGCGGAAGTTAATTCCGCAAATTCCGCCCACCCCTACTCTTGACACAAATTAATGCAAAGTGCAATTGAATATTACACTTGTTTGAGAAGAAGTACGTTATATTTTTACAGTATTTCATATTATGGATTTGCTACTACAGGCAGGTCATGTTAACTGTTTCCAATGTCAAAATGCCCACAATCATAATGTTGTGCACTGTTGCACTTTACATAAGATGCTTTATTTTAGCACTATTTACAAAACTCAGGATATAAAAATCATTTAATGTTTGCACATTGTCTTGTACACTTTTTACTCTGAACCTTTGCACAATTATTTGAAGTTAAGTGCGTTTTTAAATGTCTTTATGCTGTTTTATATGAAGAATAAATTATATTTAAATTCATGTTTCGTGCTCGACATTTCATTTTTTAGTGTTCTCTGTAGGAATGTCTGATTTATGACTGGGTATCCTGGTGCTCCATAAGGTAATCCTTTACTATGCTTTAAAAGTTAATACAATCTAATATGTTATGAAAAATGTGTTGAAAAATGCTTTGTTTTGGCCTTTCTGTCTCCCAAATTTTCTTGGGGGGGACAAGTTCAACCCCTCAAACTCCCCCTAGTAGGGCTACACACCATGTGGGGGCTGGTCTCACTTTTACTTTGTTTTCTCTGATTCACTACTTGTACCTATTTTTGGTGCTCTCTGAAAGAATGTCTATGGGTACATATGACTGGGTGTGTAACAAGGTGCTCTTTAAGGTCATCATCTACTATTTACTGTGCTTTGAAAGTTGATACAATTAAATATGTAATGAAAACTTTGTTGTAAAATTCACCATTTTGGTCTGTCGTTTTCCAAAATTTTCTTTGGGGGGAAGAACACCAACAAACCCCCCTAGTAGTGGTCGGGCTCACTCGCTGCGCTCGCCCGCTACACGCCTGACGGGGGCTGGTCTGGCAAAATTTGCCAGGGCTCCTTTCAGTTCCCAAAATGTAAAGATTGATGAAAGGAGCGTCAAGTTCACAAAATAATCTTCAATCCAATATTATGGTCCATATTTTTTATTTTTCAAGAAAGTTTCAGAAAAATCCAAGTTCCAACAGAAAACTGTTCAATCCAATATGATAGATTCAATCCAATACAAAGATTTGTTTCATCCAGTTTAGATGCTTTCTCACAAACGAATATTCATGAACTCAAATACAGACTACGCGTTTCGTCCTCCTAGGACATCCTCAGGGCTCATCAAAATAAACAGCTTAAATATGCTGATTGTTGAATCCTACTTCATTTGTTTAAGCATATATTCTTCACCAAAGTCCAAGTAAAACGGAGCCATTAAAATCCTGTGAATTCGTGTTTCTGGCCCCGAATTGTTTAACCTTCCCTGGTTATAATCCCTTTTGTCTAGTCTAATTTTACTGAGTTTTTTCTCCTTTATCTGTAGTTGATGTATGTTTATAACATCCTTTAAAATACTATAATTCTTGTCAGTTAATTCTGTCAGATTCATGGCCTAAATTTCCTTCTCCAAATCTGCTATCTGTATCTTAAGCTTTTCTACTTTTCTGTCCGCATTCTTAATTAGTATATCCATCATATTAAATGAGGAAGCATATACATTTTCTTCCCAATCTTTCAATAAATCCTCGTCGAGGTCATCAAAAGTGGGAAATATCAAGATTCTCAATCCGCTAGGTATTCTTTTTAAATCCATATAATTTTTGAGGGTCACTCCGTCCCACCATTTAGATAATTCCAATTTCTTCTAGTTTGAAGCATTTTCATAAACATCTCACCAGTGCTTACCTAGTATCACCCTTACTGTTGTTTGAGTTTAGAACTGCTTTCAGTTCCCAGTCCGGCCCTGGATAGAATACACCAAAAGTGATGGAATGTTAGCTTTCCCGGAAAGTGGTACGTTCAATGGGAGAATCCTTCATAATTTGAGAATGCGTATGAATGAATTGGAGCCCAGACCTAGATTAACACAGTATGAGGCATTAGAAGAATTGGAAACTGAGTCATTTGAGCGTGACAGATCCAGAAGTAGTAGAAGTTATAGAGGATTCTTCCCTAAACAGATGCGTGAATCACGAGAAAGTCAAATGAAACAATGGAGACAAGCAATGATTACGGAAGGACTGTATCCTGTATTAATGGCTGAGGAACAGTCGGGGCAAGTGTACATGGAAAACTAAGCATTTGACAATGACAGGCTGTGGGGAATCAAAAGATGAGTTTATGGTGGACATCTAATGAAAATCCGAGATTTAGGGCTGTCGCAGAGAGTCTTTGCCAGAGATGTTTAACTTGTCAACAAATAAACCCAAAATACAAATAGTGAACTGGTGGTCATAAAAATGAGGAAATGAATACAAAGAACAGAAAAATAGAAGAGTGCTATAAACTGTTCTGAGTGTGGTAAATAGAAATAGAACAATGTACTCTTGATGCGGATTCCCATCAACTGCCAAGGGAGGCCAGTGTCATCACTTGGTAATCCTTCCTTCCTGTCACTACTCCGTATAGCCAAGAGGCCAGTGTAGTAGGCAAGATCAGAGCAGAGTACAAGTTCCAAGGAGAAATCGACCAAGAGTGGCCATATGTATTTCTGTTGACAGGTGTTATGCAGTGCAAGTGAAAAAACTATTAAAAAGGGAGTTGGACAGGGAAAACTATGTTTATTGGATATCTCTGTTCCAATCCAGTTAAAAAGAAGAATCGTAGCGGCAACTTTTAGCAAATAGGTTGCATCATATAGGGGTCAACTAGTTTCAGCCAGTTGGGACTATTTTCCCGGCTTTCTTCAGGACCAATACATAATTGCTACTGCAAGTGAAAAACAAAAAGTGGAAAAAATGACAAGTTGTTAAGTGATACAACCTGGTACCTATCGACCTCACAGGCAAGTAGGGTGTATTTCACTCCTGACTTGTGTGAGCGTCAGACCTCACCTCACCCGGTAACAACTCAGGTAATTGAGACCCCGCCCTCTCCGTCGGTGCCTCGGTCCTTCCTGTGTTTGTGGGAAACCCAGGCAGGATAACAGTGGTCAGTTGGGGAAGAATTGGAAAATCAGAAGGACCATTTGTGAGGTTGTAGATAGAAATTATCCAATTACCACCATGCAGGGGATTTAAGTACGTCCTTGTCATAGTTTGTTTGTTCTCACGGTGGGTGGAGGCATACCCTACTAAAAGAAATGACCGCATAACAGTTGCCAGACTGCTGTTGAGGGAGCTAATTCTGCGGTTTGGTTTTCCAGTAACTGTGGAATCAGATAGAGGATCTCACTTAAATAATTTGGTTAATCTGTGAAGCATTTAAAATTGAACAAAAACTACACTGTGCATATCGCCCAAAGGCTTCCGGAATGGTAGAACAAATGAATGGCACAATCAAATCAAGACTGGCAAAAGTGTGTGCATCCACATCACTGTGTTAGCCAGATGCATTACCTCATGTTCTGATGGGACTCAGAAACATTCCTGATAGAAACACAGGATTGAGTCCCCATGAAATTCTCATGGGAAGAGCAATGAGACTAGCATTCATACCAGGACACAAATGTGATGTGGTACTAGACTATTGTAAAGGATTGTCTGACCTAGTGCGTTCTGTCTCTCACCAGGTTGGAGAAGACACAGTTGCCAGGCAGCCAGATCAAGCACATGATCTAAATCCCGGAGATTGGGTGGTGGTGAAGAATCACACCCGAGAGTCGTGCCTAGCACCCAGGTGGAATACTTGAAAGAGACGAGGAAAGTGAAAGTGTAATGCAAGCCAAAAAGGTCAGAAAAGGTGATAATTGGCCAAGTGGTGTTAAAAGGTTAAAATATCACTTAAAAACAATAAGTGAAGAACCTGAGCAAGTAAATTAAGTCTCTAGTCAGTCTGGAGAATTGACTGAAAAACCCAGGCGAAGGAGCCAAAGACTGAGAATTTTAAATAATAAATTCAAAGGTCCCGAATGGACCTATGTGATTCTTGAAGAATTTGTGAATCTAGATTTGAATAAAGAAAGTGATGAAGAAATAATTGAAGAACAGATTAACGAAGGATCAAATAAATAAAAATTCATAAAGTAGAGCAAAGAAAAGAAGAGAAATCTTATTCAATTAAAATGGCTGATGATAGAGTTGTTGGAAGACCAAAACAAAATTGTATAAAGAAGTGTTGTAGAATATGTATATGTAGCATATTTTTAGTACTCATATTCTGGTTAGTATTAACCATAGCGATCCCTTATTTGATGGTGACAGAAAAGAAAAATAACACAGACAGATACTAATGAAAGGGTTGGTAATATAAAAGGAAATAGAGTAGAATTAGAAGCATAAGATGAGACAGATTTATATCACACTGTGACAAGTAATGACACTGCTTTAAATGTGTTCACAAAGCTATTAGTTCAGTTCGTAGACACCGTGGAAATTAGTGATTGTTTTGTATGAATTAAATTACCAGCATCAGTAGCAGAAGGTGTTACCTATCACCATTTACCATTAACATATGGTATTTCATGTAGTATATTAACTAGTTTATTTTATAGAACAGGAAAATTACAGTATTATTATTCAAACGTAGATGTGATATTTTCAGAGGTTCCTATTTGCAAGAGTCGGAATCTAGTTCTTAGTACTAAAGATGCACAGTTTAAGGGTGAACATTTTTTAACAATGAAAACAATAGATATAGCAGAAGCACACAAAAACAATCTAACATGTTCATTATACGAAGAAGAAAAGATATTTTTGAATTTAGTAGAGGAAAGGAGACAGGACTTCCAAAGAAAGGCTTCTGAAAAGAAATCTCAGATTCCTCAATGGGCTAAGAGAGAGAAAATATATACAGCTGGCAAGACTCATGCTGCGATGTCCCTAGATTTTGAATCAAAAGGGAAGATCTGCCTCCATAGATTAAAGACTGACTATAACAATGTATTTATTGGTTCCAGTGAATGTGAACATAACTTTTTGATAATTGGAGGATGGGGACTAAAAGGAGGAACAGATCAAGTATTTCCTGGAGTCTATTATGTGTGTAGGAATAAAGCTTATTTTAGGTTGCCTGCATGTTGGTACAGGAGTTGTTATTTTGGAATAGTATTCCCTAAAGTCTATCATGTGAAAAGAATCACAGGAAGCAATGAAAACACAAACAAACTAACCCGTAGGAAAAGAGCTAGTTTTTCAGAAATAGTAGACGATATATTTAGTGCATTGATACCTTCAGTGAGAGTCATTCTGAATTCACGAAACATTGTCAGTTATCCACAGTAGTTGATCGTCTATCAACTAATACTGCTGGAGGGTTCTTAATGATCAATACAGAAATGGTTGCATTTAGATCAGTGGTTTTACAAAATCGACTTGCTCTTGATATATTATTGGCAAAAGAGGGCGGAGTCTGTAAAATGCTGAAAGCACAACATTGTTGCACTTATATTCCAGATAAAAGTGTAGAAATTGGAGGATACATTAAAAATATTTCGAAATTCGAAGAAGATTTGAAACCACTGGAAGTTGATAGTGTATGGAAGAAATTAACAAATAGCATTACCTCAATAGGGACTTGGCTTACTAATATAGGTAAAGGTTTTATAGACCAAATAATACTACCTATACTTGGAATAACAATATTAGTCTTAGCAATAATGACATGGTGCAAATGGTGTAGAAAGAGAAAGAGATATGAAGTAAATGAAAAGGGAAAGAAAAGAAAGTATGAAGAAATCCAGTTAGAAGAAATGAAAGGCGAACTATATGAGAAAATGAAAAATTTAAAAGATAAAAATGAGGAAGGAAATGAAAAGACCAGAAAGGGAATTGAGATGTGTTAAAGCTGGCATCTGGTTAGGTGATGGGTCATTTTGTGGTGGTACAAATGCCATCAGAGAGGGGATTGATGGAGCAAGGACTCATATAAAAGAGACTTGCTCGAAAGCAAACCTCTCATATAACATGTAACACTGTATTAATTATGTATTGTATAAAATAATATGCACCACGTTCAACATTTTAGTAAAGACAAAGGTTGCTTACGTGTTTTACTAACAAGTAACTCGAGTGAAACTTAAAATGGCTGCTAACACGGGAAAATTGACTGCGCATGCGTCAACTACATCTACGCAGAATGACGTTCTTTGGATTGGAGGGAAATTTCTGCACCTGCTCAAATGCATCTAAAATGGCCGCTTGAAAGCTCACATGCTAAGCATCTGCTTCGCTGAAACTAAAACAAGCTATTTACTAAGTGCTAATGCGGGGAGAGCCTTTATAAGTAAATGGGATTAGAGTAGAGATAGGTGGTATACAGTGAAATCATTTTATTTTGAAATTAATATGTTTCTTTTTAACCTCTCTATTAGTTTGTATTTGGGCCTCCGATGAGACAGAAGTCCATACTACACGTGATTTTCACACAGGCGCAGTATTAACAAGCCAAGAAGCCATGATGTCGTTCTTGAATCCCGTCCAAAGTCATCCTTGTTACATGTCCTGGGAACCTGCTGGACATCCTGAATGATGAATAGAAATGAATGTCATATGTATACTTTTTTTTAAAAAAGATGTGAATAACGGGTGGGAAATAAAGCTTGGGAATAAGAATTAAGGGGCGGGAACATTAAACAAAGAACCAAAGAAAATTATTAAAACTTAACATGGTGTGATGATGATTCCCCTTTGCCTGTTTAATCAGAATTAGGGATTTCATGAAACTGAAACATTAAGGGGTGGTACATGCCATTAGAAAGGTATAATTGAGGTAGTTTAGTTAGTTAGTTGGCTCTTGATGCTGAGAGATCCGGATGCTGTCCGATAGCTGAGAGAATGCTGAAGAAGAATCAATTTGCCAGACTTAGAATTTTAAGCCAAATAGTTAGAAGATGATCGCGGAAGAATAGAGGAGGGAATAAGAAAATTATTAGAAGAAGATCGCGGAAGAATCGAGAAGGAAGATGGTGTCAGAGAGGGGTGCGATGCAGGCGTCGGATCTGGAAGAGGTCATCTATTCTGTCCTGAATCCTGTCCTGAAACCTGTCCTGAAGTCTTTGTCACCTGATCTTTCCCAGGGGACCCTTCCAGGTCCTTGACCAAGGGGTTGGTTTCCACACCATTCTAGGTAATTATAATGCCATTGTACTGTTCTCTCTATCCTCTTTTTCATGAGTACTGTCATTGTGAAACTTCATTTTAATATAGGCGACTGATTATTGAAATAATTTACTTTTCCTTCCTTGGAGAAACGGAGTTCGTACTGTATTTTTTGATTTTGGCTCACATGAATTTAACTAGATAAAACATTTAAACTTTTCCCGAGTCTGTGGTTATTTCAATATATAAGGAATAAAATTCTAATGTCTTTTCACCATCAACTAGTTCCAACTAATAGGTCCATTGACCAGAGGAAATAACTTTTTGATCAGTGAAAGATTAGTTAAGAATGACAGGTAACTAATCTCATAAAAAGTATTTTATAAAATTGACCCCCATTGGTATTTACTAGCCTATGTGAACGTGTGTGTTTATGGGCCCAGGTGAGTATATGGTGTTTGAGTACCTGAGGCTGGTAACCCGCTGGATCAGAAGGTCGAGGGTATTGTCATTTGATAGCTATCTGACTAGCTTATCCGGTTAGAAGGAATGATTAAGGATAAGTATGGTAGTCCACGAGGGCTGAGAGCTCATATTGTCGGCAGGGATGCGGTCCGAGTAGTGGTTAGAGATAGTGGCGGTGTTAGTTTAGTGGGGGCCCACGTGTTCTCGAGGTTGGAGGTGATACAAAATAGTTTGAGAATGTCTGCTTGGATCAGATGCAGTTCGGAATTTATAGAGTAGACCATTGAGACATAAGACAGGTTGTTGAGAGGTTCCAGGAAGGGGAAGCGCTGAAGTGTGGAAGAGACTCCGAGTGATTAGGGAGCTTCTGTCAGTGAGGTTTACCATCGGAGTCTTGGTAATGGTTGGATGAAAGGCTCAGGAGGATAAGTACAATCTAGTTATAGGATTGTGCATATGTGAGCCTCTGAGGAAGTGGGGAGAGATGATGGCAGACTTCTGTAGATGAGGGGGGAGTAGGAATTGGTAGTGGTATTATCAGACTGGAGTAGGTGATGGGGAGGCGGCGTTGACACCATTTGGGGGAATTTAATGGGCAACAGTGTCCATGAATCCACGGGTGACCACCTTGGGAGCTGGGTGGGAGTGGGGGGGATGTTGGATTGGTAGAGTAGTAGGGAAGGGCGGTTCACTAAGGAGGAGTAGTCTGAGGGGGTAGGGGAGGGAATATGAAGGGGAGTGACAGCATCAAGTTTGTGTTTGAAGTAGGACAAGAGACTGCTGAAAAGATCCAGGTTAAGATCAGAAGATTGAATGAGTATGGTGCGGTTGTTGTAGATGGAAGTTGTGGCATTGGTGTGGAACAGCGTGGAGGGCGCTATGGTAAGTTTATGGCCATGAACGATTTTCTTGGGTATGGTGGTGGTGAGTGAGGAACAGAAAATGTTCCTCCATTTGGCATGTTGGCTGGTTGAGCAGATGATGTCATTGAGTAAGGTGCCCTTGTTGTGGCAAAAGTAGCTGTCAGAGACAAAGGTTTCTTTCCTAAGGTGTAGAAGTTTGAGGTTTCACTTAGCATTTTTGGATAGGTTGTGAGGTAGTTTATTACGAACAAGGCATTACTTGTAGGGGCTAGCAAGGGGTTCAACAACGCAGTATTTGTTAGGTCCATGATGGGAGTGGGATCAGGGGCGGGTAGGTGGGAGTAGAAATAGGCCTATATAGGCGGATGTTCAAGCAAGTGGGAGCGAAAACTCAGCACAATATTTTCAGATGCTTCAACAAGATCTGCAGCAATTGCCACAGAGAGCCAAGCCGCAACCAGGTCCAGAATTGAAGAATAATAAGTTATAGGCTTCTTCTGATCCTTATGACTCTGTACCAATACTCCAAGTGCAACACCATTACATTCATGACAGTAAAGATTAAAAAGTTTGGCATAATCTGGGAGTCCTAAGGTGCATACAAAACCAAAGCCTGCTTAATTTCTACAATACATTTTCAGCTTAACTAGACCCCTGCAAAGGGTCGGGGGAATTTTTTCTGGCATAATCGAACAAAGGCTCTGCTATTTCGGCGTAGCCCAGAATCCACTGTCTGCAGTACCCATGCTCAGAAAGGTATCTACCTGGGAAACATATTATAGGATGGGGCCTCTTATGAATAGTTTCAAATCATTTAGAGACAGGTAGCACTTGGTAGTAGAGACTTCATGACCAAGGTATCACACTCTGGAAAGGCAGAAATCTAATTTCTCCTTTGAAGACTTATGCCCTTTATTAGCCAATTCAGTGTGGAGATAGACTGAGTGCTTCTTGCAGTGATCTAAAATAACCTGCCTTTTTGGTTGTAGAAACTTTAGAAGTGCAGTTTGTGAATAGCAATAGTCTTACTCTTTATTGTCTCTCTTTAAAGTCCCTTTCTGCATCCTTTAAAATGCATCCTTACTCGCCCCTGAGCCCCTCCCATTTAACAGTAAGTTGACCTCTTTTTCCAGCCGCTCTCGCCTAGTCTTTCCCACATTTACTGCTAAGTAGTAAACTTACACTTCTTTCTCAATCTAAATTCAGAAAGAACCACAGCACAGAACCAGCACTAATCGCAGCCACCAGCGACATTTTAAATATCCTGGACTGAGGAGAAACGGTTTCCCACAGTGATCATCCCTCTGCCCCACTCTTTTCAACATATGCATGACACTAGTCCCCAATATCATCGGTTCACAAGACATCACTGTCATCTCATACGCTGATGATAGCAACTCATCCTCTCCCTGACAGACAAGGGAAACACCACCAGAACCAACTTCACCAACTGCATTGCCATGGTAACAGATTGGATGTGAACCAACTGCCTGAAACTCAACTCCAACATGACGGATGTACTGGTCTTCGTCAACAAGACCTCTCCATGGGATTCCACCTGATGACCGTTGGAGCTAGGATCAACACCCACTGACCATGCAAGATATCTAGGGATCATCCTAGATGACTAGCACTACATGATGACTCAAGTCAGCACAGTGTGCACCTCTTGCTTCCACATCCTACTCATGCTGCGAAAGGCCTTTAAATAGTTGCATCAGAACAGCAGACAGACCGTCATGCAAGCAATCATCCCTAGAAGGCTTGACTACTGTTACACTTTAAAGGCTGGAATCTCCAAGCAACTCATACACAGACTTCAGACCATACAGAAGGCAGATGCAAAACCCCGACTCGACCTCCCACACTGCACTCTCATCACACCACAACTCCGGAAGCTTCACCGGCTCCCCATTCACAAGCGCATCCAATGCAAACTTCTCATGTACATATAGAAGCCGTACACATCACAGTACCAGAATACCTAAACAACTGCATACACTTCCACTAACCCACCAGACATTTACATTCTGCCTCACTCCTGCACACTCCCCGCATCTGCAAAAGCAAAACTGGAAGTCGCTCATTCTACTATATCCCACCCAAGACACAGAATGACCTCCCTCAACACATCAGAGCCACCTCCTCACTTCTTGAGTTCTGCAAAAAGATGAAAACCTGGCTCTTCAAGTCAGCATCTTGGGACCACACACAAACACACCTTGCCCAAGTGCCTGAATACTCTCTCAGGTGATTAATGCGGTATACAAATCAACATAACATAAAACTGCTGGGGAGGGGGAGACTTACAATCATTGGTTTGTGAATTGCATTTTGCAGTAAGTAGAACTTCCGTAGTACTACTTTAGCCACTACAAATTGCAGTCTATGAATCTGACCCAAAGTGTTTGTTGGTTATCCAAAAACATCCAGTACCCTGGCATGGATAAAAAGAAACAATTCAGAAAATGGCAGAAGCTCTTCCCTCGTGTTTTTACTTTCTCTTTTTAAGAGAAAATCCTTCTTATACTTGCACCAGAAGTGTTTTCTCCTGCAGTGTGGTGGAGGAACCGTTCACTTTCACCACACTGTGAAGTTAGTGTGCCTGGACATGAATGGTTCATCCACTGTACACGTGATTAAGCAGCATAAAATAAAAGGCATTGTGCAGATTTGCTCACACTAAACAAAATATTCTGATTGTGCCCAATTTAAGCAAGAAATTAATGAAATTAACGCCAAATTCAAACCTATGCTAAGGTAGTATACTCCAATACCGATCATGTTATTATTTATCAAGGCCTGCTATGTAAATTGACACATCAAAAAACTTATTGCAGACTGTTACATGCCACAATACTGTCTTGTATTTTAAGTTGGTATCCACAAATTAAGACCCTTGTCCTGTATGCAACAAAGAAAAAAAAATACTTTCGACAAATTAATGCAAAAATGTGAACACTCGGTACTGGTAAAGTTATTTATGTGTATGGTGCAAACATTCTATAATAGGCATGACTGGAGTAAAATAGTTGAAGACTGGTTTGTATAGATGAGCACTCAAGCAGCACAGCTGTTCTGAGATAAGTCAATTTCGCTATGGCAGGCTTCTCAAACTTTTTCTGTAATGAGAGCCACTTTTGATCAATGAAAATCATTGTGAGCTACTGAAGGCCAAGTAGCTCATGCATTGTTACCGGACACCCACTCACCCAGCTTCATTGACTTTAAACCCAATGTTCATGGAGCTCAATACTATGGTTTGTACAAAATACTGTGACTTGGGGTACTTTGATAGGGTTGCCATGTGTGTTAGTGAGTGAATGGTCTTTGGGGATGTATGAACATGTGTGTGAATTAATGAGATATATGTGTATGGGTGACTGAGAGCCTGTGTTGTATGTACTTATCGCATAGGACATACTCCTTGCCATATGTGGCACTGTTACATGTACAACATATCAAACCATTTTTTTAAATGGGAGAAATGTAAAGTGCAGATAAATGTTCTGCAAAAATGTTCATAATTAGGAAACTTTTCCTGCACTTGATGGGATATATTTCTACACTTTAAATTTCTCCCATTAAAAAAGGCTTTATTTTTCAGTTATAAATATGGCAGCATGTCTATCAGCAACTGGGAGCAAGATGACTGTTGTTTGTACATGCGAAACTTTGAAATGGGAGTAAATTAAACTGAAGAGTCAACTTTGTGTTTATATGCATTACATAAAACTAATCATTTCTTAATTTTCTCGCATATCAAAGTGTCTTTACAAACAGCAGACATATTACTCCCACTGGCCTGTTCAATTGGTGCTATATGTATTACAGGAAAATACAGTCATTTGTTTAAATGTGAGGAATTTAAGGTGAAGAAACATGCTTCATAAAACATTAGGCTTCATTGGCTTAAATAGAAGTACAGCAAAACATGAAGGCAATGTTTCATAGAAAAATGTTTGTTCACTATAAATTTCTCCCATTTAAAAGAAAATGACTGTATTTTTTCAGTTATAAATATGGCACTGTGCCTATCAGCCACTGGGAGCAAGATGCCTGCTGTTTATAAATGTAAAAAGAACTATTGATGGACAGAATGCAGAACAATGTCATATATTCACCCCAGTACAGAGATCTGGGCCTACATCCATTGTTCTGCATTCTGTCCATCAACTGTTGTTTTTGCAATTGTCACCCCGAGTGGGAAGGGTATGCCCAGACGTGGGTCCCGTGCTCTCCATGCCACTGGAATCAAGCTTTCCTGGCTGAAGAGCGGTGAAACCCCGAAACCGGTCCTAGGATGCTTGTTTCCAGTCCAGGGAGGACCTGGCTTGGCAGTGTGGCTGGACTGTACCCATGAGGCACAGGGTCAAGACTGATTTGCATATGGCTGGGTTCAAACTGGAACGGCACGGTGAGCAAAAAAACGATGGATTTAGGCCCAGATCTCTGTACTGGGGTGAATGTATGACATTGTGCTGCATTCTGTCCATCAACTGTTGTTTTTGCAATTGTCACCCCGAGTGGGAAGGGTATGGCCAGACATGGGTCCCATGCTCTCCATGCCACTGGAATCAAGCTATCTTGGCTGAAAAGGGGTGAAACCCGAAACCGGTACTAGGATGCTTGTTTCCAGTCCAGGGAGGACCTGGCTTGGCAGTTCGGGCTGGACTGTACCCATGAGGCACAGGGTCAAGACTGATTTGCATATGGCTGGGTTCAAACTGGAACGGCATGGTGAGCAAAAAAACGATGGATTTAGGCCCAGATCTCTGTACTGGGGTGAATGTATGACATTGTTCTGCATTCTGTCCATCAACTGTTTTTGCAATTGTCACCCCGAGTGGGAAGGGTATGCCCAGACGTGGGTCCCAGGCTCTCCATGCCACTGGAATCAAGCTATCTTGGCTGAAAAGGGGTGAAACCTCGAAACCGGTCCTAGGATGCTTGTTTCCAGTCCAGGGAGGGCCTGGCTTGGCAGTTCGGGCTGGACTGTACCCATGAGGCACAGGGTCAAGACTGATGTGCATATGGCTGGGTTCAAACTGGAACGGCACGGTGAGCAAAAAACAATGGATTTAGGCCCAGATCTCTGTACTGGGGTGAATGTATGACATTGGTCTGCATTCTGTCCAGCAACTGTTGTTTTTGCAATTGTCACCCCGAGTGGGAAGGGTATGCCCAGTCGTGGGTCCTGTGCTCTCCATGCCACTGGAATCAAGCTATCCTGCATTCTATCCATCAACTGTTGTTTATAAATGTGACACGTTGAAAAGGGAGAAATGAAAGAGTTTTATGTTTTATGTTAACATAAGTCATCATTTCTTAATTTTCTTGCATGTCAAAGTGTCTTTACAAAAAGCAGGTATATTACTCCCGCTGACCGGTTCATATGGTGCCATATTTATTACAAGAAAATACAGTAATTTGTTTAAATGTGAGGAATTTAAGGTGAAGAAACATGCTTCATAAAACAGTAGGATGTAAATGCCTTAATTTAAAGTTGAGAAAAACATTAAGACAATGTTTTATGGAAATTGTTTTCTTCACTTTAAATTTCTCCCATTTAAAAGATAATGACAGTAATTTTTCAGATATAAATATGGCACTGTGCCTACCAGCCACTGGGAGCAAGATGCCTGCCGTTTATAAATGCGACACTTTGCAAAGGGAGACAATTAAAATGAAGAGTTAACTTAATCATTAAGTTAACACTTCATTTACATTTTCTCTCATTTAAAATCATTCAGAAATATAATTTTGCACTCATGCTCCAATATTGAGTTGAGAACAACTTTTATTTAAGAGTTAAATACCTCAGTGCTTTGATTCTGAACCACTGTGACCCACATAGTTCATAGATCTAAGTGAAGCACTGCTCATTATCAGGCTTTGCTATCTGCAGCCTGGTAATAATGTAAAATAAACATAGCCTTTCCTTAATTTTGAAAGGCAAACTCAACACTTATTTATTGCAGTTCTTAGTTAAAAATGAAAAAATGAACTCAAGGCTGGGAGCTACTCTGAAGGCTTCTGTGAGCTGCTGGTAGCTCACAATAGCCTTCAAGATTAGTGCTGATCTTGGAAACCTTAAAACATGCTTTATCTCTGCTTGGCAAAGTTGAATGCTAAAGAAATGAAATGGATCTTTGTACAGCAACCTACAGGCTCATCATTCACTACAGTTTATTAATATTGATAAAAGCAACCATGAAGGAAACACACACTCGCATATTCAGCGTCAAACGTCTGTAGAGTGACCATGTAACATTTACATACTGTCAATATTGCAATATGATCTAGTGTATTTCTAGCAGGTTCAAACGTTGATAACTTGAAAAGGAAAAGTTGTATAATTGAGCATTGTTACTGCATGTTAAATGGCAATGAGATTAATCCTGGACCCACTTGTTTCACAAGTCCTTCAAAAACAGATGAAGTACAATTGTTGTCCGTGGGGCATAGTTGGTGCAATGGTATGCAGCACTGGAACTAGGTAAAATACTTTCTTTGATTTTACAAAAGTAAAATCATACAAGCATACAAAGATTACAACACTGCATCAGGTATTACATGGATAAAAATATGAGCACAACAACAGCATTAAAAACAGAGATGAAAAGGATAAGAAACACATCAGAAAAAAATCATTAACAAACATTACAGTATTAGAACATCCCAGATAAAAGTCCATCTATTTAACAATGTGGACTAGGTAAAAAAAAAGCAGGGAAGCGGGGACTAGTGATTAGAGCTAGACAGACCGGTATCGAGACACGTGAAAACAAATGTTGGGTGTCTCTAAAAGCTGTAGATATAATAAAGTGGGCCAAGCCTGTCTAATGTCCAAAGTTAAAAGGTCTTAAAAACGTATGACGCAAGGTATTAAAAAATAGGGCGGATAAGTACAATGTGTTCGAAGCGGAGATCTGGTCACAAATACATGGTGGCAAGTCTGCATTCCTGAACCAGAAGCCTTCGGGGAAAAGGCAGCTGATGAAATATGCCTAGCCTGAAACAGGTTAATAAACGCTGTTTATGGCCTGTCATTTCAAGAAGAAGATGGGGTTCATTCCCGGGAACGGTTTTGACAACGGTAAAATGACAATATGTCTTTTCACCAAGGCAGAAGCTTACCTCTCAGCTGTCACCCTGAGATAAAAGGCCTGCCTTAACCAGACAACATTATTTTTGCCAATGCTTTCTGAGTTACAGAAAAGCTCAGGCCTCCCAAGGGCATTGAAATTTGCCTTTGTGTAACGCAACAATGTAATACTAGATGAATTATCTAAATTCAGACAATCCGAATAACTAGCCTGTTAAGGCTAAATTCCCCCAAAAGGGGGTGGCGTAGTGGGCAAAAGAACGATGGATTTAACCCAGATCTTTTGACTGGGGGAGAATGTTTGCATTGTCAGCATTCCGTCCATCATTTGTTTGCTGTAACAGTTTTCGCCCTAAGTGGGATGGGTATGCCCAGACGTGGGTCCCTTGCTCCCTGTGCCACTGGATTCAAGCTAGCCTGGCTGAAGAAGGGTGACATACCCTGAAACCGGTCACAGGATGCTTGTTTCCGGTCCAGGGAGGACCTGGCCTGGCAGTTCGGTCTGGACTGTTCCCATGAGGCACAGGGTCAAGACTGATTTGCATATTTGTAAAAAGAAAGAACGTGACTGGCGGAAAAACTGGGCAGGAAACTCCAAAGAAGAGTACAGGGCAGCCATGAGAACTTATAAAGTGGCGCGCAATGCCACCAAAGCGGCCTACCTTGAAAATAGGATAAAATCATCAACCAATTCTTCAAGGGAAACCTATAAAATTCTCAAAGAGCTGCTCAAAGTTCCAGTATCTCCAGAACCCTCAGAGGGGAGTGCGGACCGCTGTAACCTTCTGGCCCAGTACTTTGACCAGAAAATTCAAAACATCATAGCCGGCCTCCCCGTGTCCCGTCAGAGCCTGCCCTTGGGGGAGAGCCGTCTGGCCACTGATAGAGCCGTGCTGGACAAGTTTGCCCCGATCACCAGGGAAGCTTTCTGTAAAGAGTTGGCCGCGCAAAAAAGTGGCTCTCCGACGGATCCCATGCCTATGTACATCCTAAAGCAGTTTATGGATGTCATAGCGGGACCGGCAGTAGATCTACTCAATGCTTCCTTTGCCGCCGCCAAGGTCCCCCCCAGTTGGAAGCAGGCTATAGTAAAAGCCCTGCTAAAAAAAGCGGGGCTTGATCCCACCGATTTGTCCAACTTTCGGCCAATCTCCTTACTGCCAGGGATGGGAAAGATTGCTGAGAAATGGGTTAACCGGCAACTCTCGTCCTTTTTGGAATCTAACGAGTTGTTACGGCACACCCAGACTGGCTTTCGGCCCGGTCAAGGCACTGACTCGGCGCTGATCACCATGGTAGAAGAGGGCAGGTGCATCTTAGATTCAGGAGGATCAGCAGCCCTGGTCCTCCTGGATCTGAGCGCGGCATTTGATACGGTGGATCATAAGATCTTGATCCACCGGTTGGAGGAGCTGGGAGTAAGAGGCCTGGCGCTCACCTGGCTAATGTCATTCTTGAGTGATCGAACATATCAAGTGTGCGAGGGCAACTATAGATCAGTGCCCACCCCCCTTCAGTGTGGTGTCCCGCAGGGCTCTTCACTGAGCCCTACGCTTTTTAACGTCTACATGGCCCCACTGGAGGGGGAGGTCGCACCCTTTGGAGTGAAACTCGCAACGTACGCGGATGACACCCAATTGATTGTTTCGCTCTCGCTCGCAGAAAGCCATGGTGAGAAGTTTGCCGCCTGCCTTACCAACATCATGGCATGGATGGCCGACTCAAGACTCAAGCTTAATGCCTCCAAAACCGAGGTGATGTTGCTGGGAAATCTCTGCACCTCCCTCCCCAAATGTATGTGGCCGACTTGTTTAGGAGATCCTCCGACCCCGAAGGGATCCATAAAAAGTCTCGGCGTCTGGCTTGAACCGGAGCTGTCGATGCACACTCAGGCGAAAATAACTGCAGGGTGTTGCTATGGGCTGCTCCGCTCAATACGGAAAGTTATGCCCTTACTCCCATTAGACTCTAGGAAATTGCTGGTACAGGGCCTTATTCTGTCAAGACTGGATTATAACAACGCCCTTTTCCTGGCTGCACCGGAATACACCTTGAACGTGCTCCAGAGGGCACAGAATGCAGCTGCAAGACTGCTGACGAACACACCTAGAAGAACGTCAGCAAAACCGGCCTTGAAAGCGCTCCATTGGCTGCCCATAAGAGCGAGAGTGAAATTCAAAGCGCTCTGTACAGTGTTCAGAGTCCTCCAAGGCACAGGCCCTCCGATCCTCAGAGATCTGATCCGCCCTTACAAATCAGTACGAACGCTCCGCTCTGGCGAGGAAAACCTGGTAGCTATCCCGAGAGCAAAAAGAACAAGGACCGGAGGACGCCGCTTTTCAATAAACGCGGGTCAGCTATGGAACTCCCTCCCAACATCAATGAGGAAAGAACCTAGCTTGACCAGATTCCGAAAATCCCTTAAAACGTTCCTTTTCCCCCAGAATGACTAACATCTCTGGATGCGGCTCAGAGGAGGTCTGTCTGTGTGTACACGTAGCGCTGGGACGCTCAAGGGCAGCCATGCGCTTTAGAAATTCTTTTTCATTTCATTTCATTTCATTTCATTGCTGGGTCCAAACTGGGGTGGCGTAGTGGACAAAAGAATGTTGGATTTAACCCAGATCTTTGGACTAGGGGAGAATGTTTGCATTGTCAGGATTCCATCCATCATTTGTTTGCTGTAACACTTTTCGCCCTAAAGTGGGATGGATATGCCCAGACGTGGGTCCCTTGCTCACTGTGCAACTGGATTCAAGCTAGCCTGGCGGAAGAAGGGTGACATACCCTGAAACCGGTCCCAGGATGCTTGTTTTCGGTCCAGGGAGGACCTGGCCTGGCAGTTCGGTCTGGACTGTTCCCATGGGGCACAGGGTCAAGACTGATTTGCATATGGCTGGGTCCAAACTGGGGTGGCGTTTTGGGCAAAAGAACGATGGATCAAACCCAGATCTTTTGACTGGCGGAGAATGTTTGCATTGTCAGCATTCCGTCCATCATTAGTTTGCTGTAACACATAAATTCCTCCTTTAGCCAGACTGCACACCAAAGTAAAAGTGGATTTAGATGGATAAAATCCACAAGGTAGTTCAACCCGAGCTCTTCGTGTAACATGTCCGGAGGGCTTACACTGCCAAAGGTCCAAGAGACCCCTTAAAATGTGTTCTCCACCACCAGGATCAGGGATATATTAACCTAGCCCCAGATCTTACAACCACACGAAGAAATAGAAACACGTTTACCATTGTAATATCAAGCATAATTTTTAACTGCTTCTGGTCCAGCAAGGAGTAGAAATCAGTGACACTGGCACACGCCTTGTAAGACTTCCTACGTTCTTTTTTTAATAATGGTTGCCAGCTCAGACTCGAGTCAATTAAAATCCCCAAATAGGTAAAAGTATCCACCTTGCCTAAAACCTGACCCTGTGGCACAAAGGTAGAGCTTTTGGTGTTTTGCAGACTCAGGACCATAACAGGAGATTTCTTAAAATTGATTAATAGGTCCAGACTATTCATAAAATTGATAAAAAGATCTAACATCCCCTGGAGACTTCTAGCAATGTGAGTGATCAGGACTGCATCATCTGCATATAAAAGAGCTTGGTGGGATCTCTCCCAGCTCTTATAAAAGAACTGTGAGGGATCTTCCCCCCCAGCTCTTGGTGCATCTAGTTCCTGGACTGACAGTACCCCCTGTAGATATACATGATAAAAAGGAAGGGATCCAGGATACAAACCTGACAGACAGCACTGAATTGCTTTTGAGTGAATAATAGACAAAATATCATTCCTCTTACAATTTCAAATGCCAAAGAACATCGTGGATGCTACATAACGTCCCAGAAGTATGATGAAAAGCAGTAAACCTGTCATCACTCATTTGCGATCGGTGGTTACCAATGTAATGTTGGAGGCATTTAGGTTAGACCGCAGTGCATCATTGATTTTAATCATTTAAGCTGTAGTAATGTTATTTGTGTTGCACTTTGTGCAGTTGTGTAATGTATAGTAGTCTGTTGCAGTAGTTACCTGTATGTCTTGTTTCATTAATACCAATACTGTTTCCTAATTTGTCAGGAGTTGTATAGGAAAACTTGGTAGTTAGGCTGTAGGAAAGTAGGATCTGCTTCTTATGGTTACCCCCACTTTTTGCTAAATATGATACTGTTTTTGACTAGACGGACTGGGATCCTGCTAATCAGGACCCCAGTCTATCTGCTTTCTTCTTAAACTGTTATGCTATGGACTTTGGCACATTCCAGATTGGATACTGGGGTTCCCTTGTCAGTCCCTAGTATATGGTAACCATATACCCCGGGCATAGGTACCCCAGAGGCCTCCCATGGGCTTAAGCATGTATTATGCCACCCATGAGAGGCCATGCAAAATGGAACCTACTGGCCTGCCATTGCAGCCTGTGTATGTTGGTGCATGCACCACTCATTTAAGATATAGGTCTACTATATCTGTTACAATCCTGGAGGCAGGGTGCTTGGTTCTAAGTGAGAGGGTGCCACTGCATGAGCAGAACACCCCTGAAGCCTACGGAGTCCATTCTCCCAGGTTGTCAGTGAGGCAGCCATTTACGATATATAGAGTGGCATTATGCGACCGCGTGATGACCAACTCTGAAGCGACTGAAACTAATCCTATTGTGTTTGGTGTCAAACATGTTAGATTCATACCCCCACACCGGTAACTGATGTGGGAGGTATGATTCCACTCCTCAGAAGCGTGCTTCGTTGGGTCCCTGGTGTTCCCGGTACCAGCCTTCTAGACTCGGGCAGCACAAAATGGTTGCTGCCGACCAGAGACACATTTCTGCCCTCCTGCTGCTGAGCCAAGCTCGAGCAGGGGAAGGCAGAACAATAGGCATCCTGTCCCTGGGAGGTGTGACCACCTCTCAGACAGGATTTAGTGTATTAGGGCTGGGTGGGTGTGCTTGCCAGCTACCAAAAGTCTGCATGAGGGGCACATTTGGCGTCCCATTCATAGTCCAGTTCAAACCAGTCCTGGGAGCCGTTGGCTCCTGCTGTGGCACGAAACTGGACAAAGGACACAGGAGTAACTTCCCCACTGTCCAGACCCTCCCCTGGGAGGGACCCCTGAATCTGTCCAACCCTCTCCGTGGGTACAAAAGGGCTTACCTAGCTGTAAGACCCTAGATTTGATGTGGACAAGATTCTTAACCAGAAGCCACTGAACTTCAAACGTCTGGACACTCTGGACTTCGTTTGAGCCCGACTTCGTCTCCCTCTCAGTCTGAAGCATTGTCTGTGCCCGTGCACCATACAGGATCCGTGCAGTACCTCTGTAGTATCAAGGATACCCAAAGATGTCTCACTTGGAGTGAAGGCGTTACTCCCCTGCATTTGCAAGCACCGCAACACTGCTGTCCTGTCTGCTGACCCTAAGCTCCTACAGACCCCGAAGGCTTCAGCAACACAGGAGGTAGGTTCCTACATCTCTTCGGTCTGAGCTGCCCTCTCACCAAGTTTGAGGTCAGAATCCCTCATGGGGGCTGCAATAACCGAACCCCTGTGCACCATGTACATTTGCAGATGTTTATGCTTGTCGGCGTTTCCCGGACAAGTGCATTGGGCTCCGAGTAGCCCCAACCTCTAGCACCATTTCCTACCAAGAACTCCAGCCTCCTCGCATCGAGTGTTCCGTGGGCTGTTATTTGGTGAAATCGCTTGAGGTCCTCGCGCGACACCTATGCCTCCGGCTTGTGGGTCCACTTGAGGGTCAACTCTGCTTTTCTTAGGCTCCCCTGGTTGCTCCAGGCCTGCCCTGACTCCCCTTGATGTGGTGAGTCTCCTGGGCATAACTGGTCTGAACCGTACACATCCTTGACCTTCTGCGTGGGTTGCCTCTATAAAGGCTTGTTGGTGCTCCTGCCGGACACCGACCCCTCAGTACTCGACATCCTCCGTGGGACAGCTCTTATCTGGCTCCTGGTTGTCCTCGATGTCTCCTGGTCCCCGTAGTTTCAGAGTCAAGAACTCCATTAACACCCCTGAAGCACCCAACATCTGTGAACAGTCATCTACCGAGCCCTTGGTCACTCCTGAGTGACCCACACTCTGTCCCCTCTGCTTTCAGAAACTCTACGACAAGAATCCACCTTTGAATTCCAACAAGCACTTTTCTTCCTTCCAGCAGTGGCTCTTCTTAGAAGTACTCCATTGGGTTTGACTGCGGTTTTTGACGACACTTCAGACCTATGCACCCGGCTTCCCTGGGATAGGTAACTCGAATACCTCGGTATCCATGGGTGGGGTGGCTTTCCAACCTCCTAACTTCCACGGGGTTTCTTCGAAGTCCACTGGGAAGGCTCCTTAAACTCTAAAACTTCAACCGTGAATTTCCCATAGAATTGTCTGCAGCATGCGGTCGTGTTGCCACACTGCACCCGTCCTCCGTGCGGTCCCTACTTACTCACCTTGGGTGGTCCCAGTGATTCTACGTACTCTAGACACTGTCTTGACTCGAGTCGGGGTTCTTATACCACTATTTTAGTATATGGTTTGGTCCCTCCCGGGACCCACTGTGTATTAGTGATATTTACTGTCATTTCTGTGCTGAAGTATTGTGTGCTTTGTCATTATCTCCGTGTAGGAGATACTGTGTCGTACTAGAGAGAGGTATATTAACAAATACATATTTTTATAACTACTGTGTTGTTTTCCTTCCATTTAACCAATACTTTAAGGTTGCATTCTGGTAAAACAAGGTGCTTAACATTCCTTCAAGTCTAAGACTGAAGGCTGCTTTCCACAGCTACCACTTGGATACCTTTCTAAGGTTATCTTTGACATCTTAACTCACCATAAGAGTTGTTTGGACTGGTGTAAGGTGCCCACTTTAATTAGTGGACAGCATATACCAGGCCAACTTGACACATAGGCCAATAAAGCAATGACTGCTTTTTCTGGCCATGAAAGAAGTTCCTAAACACGTAAACCATTTACAGTTACTATGTATATTAAACTGACTTGCAGAGAGCAACGTCTCCGTTTCAGAGACAATAAGTTTTGCTTCAAAGTCAGGGAAAGTTTTCTTCGTAGAACAGCAAGATCAGGTTCTGAATATAATATGGCCTGCTTACAGATGAGTGAGGTCCCTAATGGACTGCTACACTCCAGTGTGCTTAGTGGTACTGACAAGTCATTGCTCAAGCAGTAGTGATCATATAGCTTTTTTCACTTATAAAATATTGTCACTAATATCCCAAATTGGAATACAGCCTCATTGTATCTAATCCCGAACAACCCTGAAATCTCTTTATATGCATTAGTAGCAATATTATAACATGTATTAGCCAAGAAAGGATGGACTTTTCGCATGGTAAAACTGGAAACAGTGTGGGCCATATTCACAAGGACTTATCTCCGATTTATCTCCACCTTAACGCAACAAAAGTGGAGATAGATTTAACACCCCATTCACAAGTAGGTGCAAACCGCAGACATCGCCAGTATTCCCGCGATAACTGCCCCAAAATCTAACACCACGGCGGACACCACCAACTAACTCCAATGAGATGCAGAGTAGGCGTACCCGTGCAAAAACACATGAAAAAAAGACGACACCGCTTTCACAACGAACTGACAGACCCGCAAAGCGAACCGAAAACTGGCGATAAGCCACGGTGGCCGCAGGTATTTAACACCTGCCTCAAGCAGGTGTAAAGACGGACGCCTACCTGCAGTTGGCTACGGAGCCCCCCACACAGCCATACCCGAAGAACAAATGACGCATGGAGCTACTCATCATGCAGCTCGGAGCCCTAACAGGGCCACAACACCCACCGCCACCACTGTTGTAGTCCGCTTTAGGTGTCCGTGTATAGGTATTCATGATACATGTCCTTATATAGGCACAATTCGCATTGCCCTTATATAGGCATAAGATCCCAGTCCTTATTTAGGCATTAGCCATGCTATCCAAATACAGGCATAGTCACCTACATCCGTCCACCCCAACATCACAACGAGTCCTTACAAACCAGACCCTTAAGCTCTTGGGAGTTCCCCTAGCACAGGATTGTTGATTTCTCCAAGAACTCATTTATTATGCATGAACCGCTATTCCTTAAGGGGTTCATTCCTGACGTCTTCCTCTGCCCGACTTTACGTCAATGCTAACATTCCAAGGCACCTACCAGGTATAAATATACCTTCCCTTGCCCAAACTAGTAGGAGGAGACCTCGACTTTAGAGGAGCCCGTGTCCCAGCCTGACGCACTGACAAGAGACGCTGTCTTCCCTGCTCACGGAGAATCCAGCTTCCAGTGTTCTGACTCCCTTCGCGGGGTGTTAGAGTTCGAGACCCGGAAAGAGATTCCCCACCTCTCTCATTCTCAAGGTATGGAGCTGACTAGAACCTAGAGGGACTCTTGGCATACTAAATCTTAGCATACCATACTATAGCCTACCATACTACAGAATAAATCACCTACTTCTTACCTTGTACTACACTTAGGTTAGGTACACTGGGGTAGAACTAGTTAACTAGTTAGAGAAGCATCTTATGAGTACTCGCATTTTTAGCTTATGTTATTTATGTATATGAATATATGTGTCATAGCTAAAAGATAATGCTAGCGCAGTATTATTTCTTTCTACTGCTTACGCTGTTCATAATCTATCTCGCATACTGTCTTGGGATTGTAACAGCTCATATCTCTTACATGAGAAACAAGGCTGTTCAATAAATCCTTTTATTGAAAACGCCCGTCTATTCTTTCTGTGTAACTCTGAAGAAACTAAGCATGCACGATTAGCTGAGTGAAACTGTTATCTGTTGTTTCCACGATTCTGAGAGTGTCCCGATTCTAAAGGGAAACAAAGTTGTCATGTTTATGCGGTTGCCAGAAACTAATCCCTTCTTGTTTACAAGTAGTTTATAGTGACCTCTGAGTTAGCTGGTACAAATTAATTAAATTTAATATACTCGGTAGGGGCATACTGACCTCAGTCCTATGCCAAATCTATAGGGTATTTTATTCCAATGCGCAGAGCCTATTGGGGAAATAGGAACTACACTACGCCCAGGACCCGGACCCAACCTCCCCCCCCCGGACCACCACAGAGGCAGCGTAGAGTAAGACAGCGGACCTACCGAAAACGCACCACTCTCACAGACCTAACGCCCACGGAAGTCATTGCCCACAACAGGCTCAAAAGGACAACCGTTCTCCGCATCATGTCCCACATCGCCCACAGGCTGACGGTCCCAACACAGCGGAGGACCAACATCCTACCTCAGACAAAGCTGCCGGCTGTGCTGCACCTGTTGGCCTCTGGGACATTACAACCAACTACTGCCAGAGTCGGAGGAGTATCACAGCCAGCCCTATCAATGTTCATCGCACCTGTACTGGATGCCATCCTCAGCTTCATACCTCAGTACCTTCACTTCCCCAACACTGCGCAGGAACAGCTGGAAAGAAAGCAAGGCTTCTACGCCATAGCTGGATTCCCGGCCGTGCTGGGGACAATTGACTGCACACATGTGCCACTTGTGCACCCCTGCGGATACTGCACACCACTACCGCAACAGAAAGCACACGCATTCCATCAATGTGCAGGCAATTGTGGACCACCGGGGACTCTTCACCAATGTTGTCGCCAACTACCCAGGCAGTGTGCACGATTCCTTCATCTTCCGACAGTCCATCATCCACCAGCGCTTCCAGGATCGCACATATGGAACTGGACTGCTCGTTGGTAAGTACCAAATCAACACACCACACATCCCACAGCCAACAACGCACAAAGCACATCAGTGGGGATGCACACGTGACCAAGCCATATTCAACATGTCAGACTACACTACCATCTACCAGACAAGACTACACCACTCTATCGTCATCCGGGGCTACTCCCTGAGGGCTGGCTTACACTCACCCCACACACAGCCAGCCCAGGCGACACTGAGTTGGTGGGCCTGCCATCACATCCTGCCGAACCAAGTATTGACTCTTTTCTCCCTGCACTGTCACAGGTGATCAAGGATATGCACTCTGCCCTTGGATGATGACACACCCCCGGGACCCGAACGCACCCGCCCAGAGGCAGTACAATGTGGCCCACATACGCACCAGGGGCATCGTTGAACGCACATTTGGCGTGTTTAAGTCACGTTTCAGGTGCCTGGACTGCACAGGTGGGAAGATCCTGTACAGGCCGGACATCGTGTGCAAGATGATCGTTGCATGTTGTGTGTTGCACAACATCTGTGTTCGCACCAGGGACCCATGGATCCCAGTTCCAGAGATACCGAACGATGATGATAGTGATGGGGCGGTGGGCCACATCCCACTGCAGCTGCGGCAGGAATGGCCCATAGGAACTACATCATTGACACCTACTTCTCATGAGCATGTCACATTGTGTCGGTCCGTGGCAATCATGGGACAGTAGTAAATGTCCAATTGCACTGCATGAGTGAATTAAACATTTTTGCAGGTTAACGTTTGGAATAGTGCATTGTCATGTTACATATCCCTGGGGTTACAGATGTGATTTGCCTGGTCGTGCACATTTGCCGATCCAGTTGTGTCCTGTGTTCAGTTGTGGAGGGGTTGCTGTTTGTACCGGGATATTGCCAATGTCGAGGTGCACTTCTGCTTATATGCGTATGCTGCACGGTGGGTGTGTCGCTCCTGCGGCTCTGATTTGTCTGCCACTGGTCTCTTTCATGCGGTGTGCCTGTCGGTTCTTTCCTTCCACGGTGCTTGGATGTTGTGGTGTGCATGTTGTCCTCTGCAGTTGGCCAGGGTGCATCCGTGGTACTCCACTGTTGCTGTATTTTGGTCAGTGGCATTTTCCGTATGCTGTTCTTGTGCTTGTTCCCGCATTGCGCGTGAGTATTGCTGCCCTTGTTCTGCTTATCCCTGCTTTCCTCATCGCGGAAGGGCTCATCGCAGGTTTTCTGGTGTTGTGGTTTGTGTTTTTATCTCTGTCGGGGTTGTTGTATCGCGGACATTGTCCGCGTTATCTGGTGGCTATCGCATGCTAACGCCTTGTTGTGAATTCCATGTTGAAACGGGGTTATTTTCCCACGCTAGGCTGCGATATTGAAAGTTGCATTACGCTACTCTTGCGGTAGTTATCACACTTTCTTGTGAATATACCCCTGTGTCTTTTACTCATCACTCATTCTTTTAATTCTAAAGCATTTGGCTGAAAAATAACTGTATTGCTGAGAAGAGGTCAGTGCACTCAATGCATCTTCAGTGTCTGTAAAGCATACTGCAAAGCAGCACTGGCCTCTATTGTTTATGCTACTTTATGTAAGATTCTAAGGTATCTTTCATGGTCTTAAATGCTTATGGTGTGAGTTCAGAAGCAGAATACACTCCACCAGGTATCTTAGAAAGGTCATTTTCTAAAGTCATTCATTTGATTTAAAGTCTGAATATCAATTTCTCAAAACTCTGCTTCGCTTAATGAATGTTATAATTTTTACATAAGCACTATAGCTGCAAGTGTAACCACATCTTGGTCGTAATTCTTTAACCCTTTCACAGTCAGGGTGCTTGTGCATTTCTGTGCTGGAGCTTATTACAAAAATCAGCATATGTCCTTTAAAAACACATACCCCTTGTATTTCTACGTGCACCCATACAATCAATAGATTTCTTTTTACACCACATTCAGGACTATGTATTGGTGTACATCCTAGATCAATATCTCATTGCAGTCTGAATATATAATGAAAAATGAAAATATATTGTTGTGATCTATTGGTCTCATCCTCTCTTTGTCCCCACCCCCTCTTTTCCTGCCTCCTTGGAAATTCCCTTCCATTGTCCCAACATTCTACCGCTGCCTCCAGTGAGGTCTGAGAGAGTTGTTAAGCGGTCAAGCTGACTGCCTATGGTGGTGTATCCTTATAAACCTGAAGAATTCTTACCTTGCTGGTGCCTTCATAACACTGGCGACGATCGCTGCGTGGGGGCAGCTACACCACCATCCCCAGCTGTTCACAGCACTGTCCAGTTCCCAGAGAAAAAGTGATTGTGGAGAGGAGTTGAGGTACTATCGCGCTGGCTGTGTGGGGGACATCGTTCATGAAGGACGTTTCTAGTGGACCCTCACTATTTCATGCTCCGTGTCCTGTTGTGCCGACGTCTTCAAACGACCTATGCCGATTTCTTTGAAGGCAGCCTGCGCTTGTGCTCTCCAAGTAAGTGTACCACAGATCGCACCGCGTTTCTGTGTGGTTGACTGTTTTGAAGTAGCCCCGCTCACTGTTTCCCAAGAGTGAGCGCCCGCCTCTTCAAGTGCTGTTTTCCTCACCATTTGGAGGGTTTCCACTGCTGTGGACACCGCTTCCTGCCATGCGGTGGTTCTTGTCGATGGAACTATCATCCTGGCACTGCCTTCTGATCTAGTGAGGAGTCTTTCTGTCCGTTGGGCAGAGATTCCTGTTGTGTTTCAAGCGGAGATTCTTGGATATGGCAGTGGCCGTGGTTCTCACGCTAGTTTGGTTTCGGCTCGCTTTGCCTTGGGACCTGCCACCCCCTTTCAACTCTTTCTTGGAGTGCCTTGAGAAGTCTTTGTTGTCGGCTGAGTATTCCTTTTGGCCGTCACCCTGTGAACTCTCTTCGGTTCCACTGACGAGCGCCCTGTGTGGCCTATTATTCTCGTCACGCTGATGGGCACAGTTTATGCTACACTGTCTGTCAACGTCTTTGAAGTAGTTTATGTTACTGCACGCTGATAGGCACAGCTTAGGTTATTTTGCGTATCTTGTTCTAATAATTGCACACTGATGGGAACAGCTTAAACTACACTGCCTGTCAACATCATTCTATGTCATTGAAGGAGTTTATGTCACTGCACGCTGATAGGCACAGCTTACGCTATTTTGCCTATCTTGTTCTAAGAATTGCCTTATATTTTACACGCTGATAGGCACAGCTTTTCCATCCTGTACTGCGAAGAATCATTCCTTCAACGCATGCCAACAGGCACAGCATTACTAGAGTGCCGGTCTTTTATCTTAAAGTACTGGGTATATTATCCATATAATAATAGTATCCTGTGGAGACCTGCCCTAAAATCTCTCCCCCTGACCTTAGTGTCCTTTAGTCCTACCACCTCTGGTTGACCCCTTTCCAGTCCTACTCTGCAAGTAATTCCTTTAGTACGTTATGGCTACATTAAACATGGCATTGCCTCCGCCCTTTCTAAATGAAGAAGGAGATCCTACCATCCCATGGAAGGATTGGAGAGTAACATTTGAATCATACTTGATAGCGCTAGGGGGAGAACATTTTTCGAATTTCAGGAAACAGCACATTTTATTGCATAATTTAGGAGTTGAAGGCCGAAAGACTTATAATAATTTAGAAGGTCCTGACACAGAAGTGGAAGAAGGAAGTGAAGGAGATTTCAATGTTTAGCTACAATGAACAAATTGGAGAAACATTTTGGGAAAGCCGTAAATGTGGTGCTGGAAAAGTACAAATTCTTTTCCAGAGTTCAAGGTAAAAGCGAGAAGATTAAACCTTATATTGCAGCTCTAAAAGGATTATCCAACACATGCAAATTCGAAGGGTTAACAGAATCTCTCATTAGAGACCAATTGGTCAGATGCACAAACAACCACAAAATTCAAGAAAAATTGTTGACAGGCAACCCAGATCTTAAACAAGCTATAGAAATCGATTTAAGTATTGAACACACAGCAGAATGTATAAAAGAAATAAACGTAAGCGCTGAGTCCAAATGCCATGAAGTAAATGCCATTAACAAACAGGAATCATCAAAGGAAAAGGAATTGAAACAGAAAAACCAAATGAGTACTATTTCTAAAACTAAATGTTATAGGTGCGGTAACCCAGCGCATTTAGCTAATAATCCTTCGTGTCCAGCGAAAAATGTAACGTGCCACAATTGTGGTAGGAGAGGACACCTAGCCAGAATATGCCATGACAATAATCCCAAAAAAGTTACCTTGATAGAAGCAGAACCCACACCTGTACAGGTTAAGTTGGTGTTCCAAGTAGAAGACAATGATGGCATGTTCAACTCTCCGGAATGCACCATCACACTGGACAATAAATTGGTCAGAGTTTTAGCTGACTCATGCTCTCCGTACACCTTGCTTGACAGTAAGATGTTTTAAGGGTTGTTTCCCAACAAATTGAGCACTCTCGCAGAAGCGTATATCAAACCCAGAGTATATGGAGGAGATCCTATTTCCCTGTTAGGCATGACTACTATGATAATTCAATATAAGGGTAGAAGCACAGTAGGCAAGATCTATGTAACCGAAAAAGGGTCCAATCTATTAGGGTGGAAGCACCAAAAAGACCTAGGTATGAAACTTGATCCCAATAGTACTGATCAGGTTCTCTTAGTGGATAGGTCAGTTTGTGGTCAAGCTATCTGCGAAGAATTTCCTGAAGTATTTACCAATAAATTAGGTCTACTCAAAGATTTCCAGCATTGTATAAAACTTAAAGACAAAGCCAAAGCCATTGCCCATAAGGTGAGACCTATTCCACATTTAATGCATGAACCCCTACGTAAGGAGATAAACAGACTGCTAGAATTGGGGGTCATAGAACCAATAGAAAGTTCCCAATGATTAGCTCCCATTGTAATTACGTCCAAAGCTGCCAGTAAGGAAGTCAGACTTTGCATTGATCTTAGGGACCTAAATAAAAATATTTGGGTAGATAGGCACCCGCTACCCAGAATACATGAAGTCCTCACTCTCATTAAAGATGCTAGTCATTTCAATGTCCTTGACTTATCGTCGGCATATCACCAAGTAGAGTTACATCCTGATTGCCGACCCCTTACCTCTTTCATCACTCCTCTAGGAGCATTCCAGTATCTCCGAATGCCCTTTGGATTAGCGTCTGCTGGGGCTGCTTTCCAAAGAATCATGCAGCATATGCTCAAAAACATTCCGGGAACACTGTGTTTTCAGGATGACATCTTAATTTTTGGCAGAGATACCCAGGAGTACAATGACAGATTAAGGAACACATTACAAAAATTGAGCCAAGCAGTTCTGACCTTGAAAAAAGATAAATGCCAAATAGGGGTAAACTCAGTAGAATACCTAGGGCATACCATTTCCTGTGAAGGAATCAAACCCAAAATGAATCTGGTTGAAGCTATCCTCGAAGCAGCTGCTCCCACCAATGTAGAAGAACTGAAATCCTTTTTCGGACTATCAGAATATTATTCTAAATTCATTCAGAACTATGCAAGCAAGGTGGAGCCGTTGCGCAACCTTCTCAAGGCCAAATAATCATTTGTATGGAGTGAAGACTGCCAAACAGCATTTCTGGAAATAAAAAAATGCATTACCAAGGCTCCTTTTCTGGGTAGGTTTGATCCCACTAAAACTACCTATCTGCCCACTGATGCCAGCAATAAAGGGTTGGGGGCCAGTCTTACACAAAAGATGGGGAACACGGAACAAGTAGTAGCCTTTGCCTCCAGATCATTAAAAGGTGCCGAACAACACTACTCAGTAATTGAGAAAGAAGCGTTAGCTTGTTACTGGGCTGTTAACCATTTTAAATTTTTTCTGTGGGGGATACCTTTTACTATTAAAACTGACCACAAACCTCTCACTTGTGTATATACAACCAAAGGTTCCATCAGATTGACACCCAGAATAGCTAAATGGATGATAGGACTGGAAGGATTCAATTTCAAAGTTGAATATGTAACAGGAAGAAACAATGTGATAGCTGACTTTCTGTCTCGTGCTCCCCTTAACATTGACGGCAGCACAAAAGAAGAAGAAAATGATGTAGTAGTATTAGAAGTAGCGGGCTTGGAAAAAAAAAGAATGGGAAAACCAGGAAAGACTTGACAGTACGGCTGTAGCTCTAAAAGAACTTATCAGAAAGGGGTGGCCAGACCGGAGGAACACATTATCGGAACCTGTTAATAGATTTTGGGAAGTAAGATTCGAACTCAGCATAATCAACGATACGATCTATCGAGGAGAAAAAATTGTACCCCCTGAAGGAATGAGAGACAAAATTATTAAGTTAGCACATATAGGACACCTGGGACGAAGTTTAACAAAAGGCAAAGTAGGGGAAGAATACTGGTGGCTGGGTATGGACAGTATGGTAGAAAATGTAGTCAAAAATTGTATAGATTGTACCAAAAGTGACAAAACACTCTCAGTAAGAAAACCTCCTTTGTTGCCTGTTCAAGTTTCCAACCGTCCATGGTCTAAACTGGCGCTTGACATTATTGGACCTTTGAATATCAGACAAGCAAGTGAATGTTTCATCCTGGTCCTTATAGATGATCACTCGAGGTGGGTGGTGACCAAGTGGGTGAACCTCATTGACACCAAAACTCTTATCCAATTTTTGAAAAACACCTTCTACAAAGAAGGCATACCGGATTCGATTGTAACAGACAATGGGGTTCAATTTACTTCAGACTTAATGAAAAACTTTCTTGCTGATCTACGAATTACCCATCTTAAGACTGCGTTGTACTGTCCCAGAGCGAATGGGTTAGTAGAACGAATGAATAGAGTCATCAAAGAATGTCTACAAAGAGCAGAAGCCACTGATGTAGCTGCAAAACAAGCCTTGCAAGAAACGATATGGTCCTAAACAGCACTCAACACGGTCACACACAATTCATCTTTTATATCCCTAAAAGGAAGAAAACCCAAAACCAACCTCACAGCAGGATGGCTGTACACGGCATACGAATGCAAGATAGACAGGTCGGACATTACTAAGAATGTCGAGATGCAACAAGAGAAATACAAAACAAGGTATGACTATACCAAGAATGTCAAGGCACTCGCATTCAAACCAGGAGAATGGGTTTGCATAGACTTGCCACTGGCTAGAAGGAAAAATCACTTCCGGTTTTCCGAACCCATCAAAATAACAGGAGTAGGAAGAAATGTTGTCCACCTGGAAAATGGTCAAACATGGGGAATGGACAGAGTGGTCAAATGCAACCATCCTCAAATGGGGGGAGGAGTAGCTAAAGCCTCGCCTATCCAGTTGGTAGATCATCAAGGAACACCAGCTGCCCTTCATGGCACAAAGACTATAATGTTGGTTACATTTTCTGTGCCTGTTCTGGTACTTGTATCTTGTTTACCTCTTAGCCCTGACCTGCCCTCCTTCCTTTCTTTCCTGTCTTTCCGTGTTCTTTTCCCTCCTGCCCAGGGAGATGTGATGGGATCTATTGGTCTCATCACCTCTTTGTTTCCCCCCCTCTTTTCCTGCCTCCTTGGAACTTCCCTTCCATTGTCCCAACATTCCACCGCTGCCTCCTGCGAGGTCTGAGAGAGTTGTTAAGCGGTCAAGCTGACTGCCTTTGGTGGTGTATCTTAATAAACCTGAAGAATTCTAACCTTGCTGGTGTCTTCATAATATATATATATATATATTATCTACTGGCCAGTAGATAGTTATAGTTAGGACCGTGTTTCCATAGGAAATCTCAAAATTCTATTTTGAATAACTTTGGCGCCGGTTGACGAATCTTCGCGAAATTTTCAAAACTAATGGGGCGCTCCGCTCAGCTCCTACCCTGAAAGTCTTGGGGGGGTTCGTCAAGCGGGGGCCGAGAAAAAAGGGGGGGTCCCAAAACGCCTTTTCCCCATGCATTTTCCCATAGGACCTTTAGTCGAAGGTACAGCCCAAACGGCTGAACAGAATTACTTGAAATTTGGCAAAGAGGTAGTCCTCAGGTCAGGGCAGTGCATTTTGCATATATGGAGTCAATCTGTTCAGTAGTTCCTGAGAAAATTTAGTTAAAAGCACATAAATATCTATAGCCGCGCACCGTGCGCGCACCGTGCGCGCAACCTAACGTGCGCGAGCGTTATACTGATTGGTGGTTAAATGTCAGCCAACGTTCGAATCGGTCGAAATCCGGAAGAGTCGGCCACCATTTTGTTTGTTTTGAGTGCGAGAGTGAAAAAGAAAGGGTGGCGAACGTGAAAAGGGGGCAGGGTAGAGAGTTCCTGACCTCCTAGCCTTTGTCAGGGGGTCCCTGAAGGACCCCGAAGGCAGAAATCGCGGGGTGCGCGCACGGTGAAAAACCATAAAAAAAATTTTAAAAAATTATAATACGTAGTTTATTGTAAAATAAATATATAAAAAATATAATAATAAATAAAATACATAACTTAGCATTTAAAAAACCGTACACATTCACTGAAAAAACCATAGGGTTCACACACGTTATAGTTAGGAATTAGCATTTAAAAAACCTTGCAAATTCACTTAAAAAACCATAGGTTTCACACATGTTATAGTTAGGTGGACATTTCACTCGTAAAAAAACAATGAAATTCCCCCATTATAGTTAGATCAGATAACTATAACTCGCATGCCCGCAATCCACTGCTCATGACATCACATATTACATCACTCATGACTTGGTCAGTGGCATCACTCATGACATCACTGATGACATCATCCTTGTGATAGAGTGGCGGTCGCGCGAGTTGTAGTTATCTGAACGAACTATAACGGGGGAATTTCATTGTTTTTTTACGAGTGAAATGTCCACCTAACTATAACATGTGTGAAACCTATGGTTTCTTAAGTGAATATATATATATATATATATATATATATATATATATTTTTTTTTTTACACTCGTGTAAATATGTTGCATTTCTCAAATGGATAAACGTAAATCCAGGAATGTTAACCAAGGTAATGTTGCTCGGAATGCATGGAGCCTGACAATACCAAATGTGTAGGCCTGGGCTAAAATTTTCTTCCGTTTGCGAAAATTGCAATAATTTGACATTTTCGCGTTCCGCGGAAAGCGCGAAAATGTCAAAATTTCCTCATTCCGCAGCTTGGCGATAATTTGTTTCTTGCTCACGCTGTAAAATAATACATTCTCGCGCGCGCGCGATTGCCTTACCTGAATCCCTGCGTTCGCCGACAAGTTTTCAAGATCCGGTCGCGTTCTCCATGAGATGTTGTATTGTTTTTAGCCATTTGCGCTGTCTCGCGACACTTCGCGCCCGCAGTGACGTCATGCGTCATGCGATCACGTCTTTCTTCTCGCGATCATGCACCACGAGACAACTGAAAACAAGATGGCCGCGCCCGCGAGCAACCACTTGGGTAAGTTGGCGAGCCGCAACCATGCAGAAAATCTCGCGAACATGCGGGAAAAAAGCTTCCGCATCTTCGCGATATTTCCGCGTGTTTGCGATAATTTTTAACATTTTTGCGATAATTTGCAAAAGTGGATTTTGCAAATTCCGCCCACCCCTACAAATGTGTATCTTTTTCTTTGGGAATGTAACCTGCACGCAGGTCACAAAATTGTGTCAGAATTACTATTTATGGTGCACTGTTCATTTGAGGACAGTTCTCAATCTCTGAACTAGAAGCAAAATATGAAAGGGCAACAAAAATAATCTATTGGTATAAGCGAGACAGCCTATGCCCTGTCTGCCTGCCAGTAAAACACTCTGAAGATGCTGTTGTCAGATTTTTGGCATCTTTTTTTCCAAAACATCCTAATTCCCTCCAGTATCCCTTGCAGAGGAATACATTCTTTCAAAGGCTTGACCCAGGGTTTTTCATCTTTACTTTTAATTCCAATGAACAATTTTTTTGTAATAATTAATACATAATAAAACAATGATATCATTTTACTTTAGGTGGGATTTTTTTAATTTAAACTTCCCAAAAGTATTTTTTATGTAATTTAGTATATTAAAATTAATACAATATTAATTCAAATAGTGTTGTAGCACGTTCTACTTTCATAATAAAAAATCTAAAACTAACTTACATTATAACATAAAGGCGGTATACCAGACTTGTATACGTTTTTATGAGTTTAGGGTGCACACAAGCCATACATTTGTTGCAGTGTATTTTTGAAATCTAGAAAGCAACTGCATGAGAATTGCTGTTTGTTACTCGTCCTTTGTGGTCCAGGGCTGAATGGGAACATACGACAACCATATAATTCAGAGCTTTACACAGTCTAAATTTTCTTTTGATTAAAGCCAGACTTCACTCACCCTGATGGGCTGTCTGGGAGACCACATTGAGCAGGACATTTTGAAAACATTTTTGCAAAACATGGTAATTCCCTCCTCTGTCCCTCAAGCAGGAACGTATTTCTGCTAAGACTATACCTCCACCTTTGTTCCACAGGGTCTCCGGGGTTTGTGAGTACCATACTTTTATGGCTATCTGTGGATTGACAGTGCCCAGCGGCAAGAAACAGAATGCAATGCATTTTGGGAATTTATAAGCAATTGTAAGGTAAATGTTGGTTTAGGCTACCACCACAGAGCTGTATGAAAAGCCATCAGAACCATATATTTGTAACACCTTCACATCTGAAGGTTTCTTTTGCTGGTAGTCAAACATCTCTCACTCTCATTGGCTGGCTGAGAGAATGTGCTGAAAATGTTTGACAGATTTCTAGAATTTCTTTTAAACAAAACATCATAATTTTACCCTCACTATCTCATGCAGAAACATAAGCCTAGAAGAGCTGACCCACACGTTTCTTCTGCGCATGGGAATACCAGATGTGTACAGGATGCTGTGAGTATGGCCGTGCTCAGGGGCAATAAAGAGGGTGCAGTTCATTCATTAAATTTGAAAGCATCTGAATGCAAAATTATTATTAAAGGTACCAGACTTTTGGTAACAGGTAACACATGGGACATATTGAGACATACCACAACCATACATTCTAAGGTTTCTTTCACTTAGTGCAGGACCTCCCTTGGTCTAATTGGCCTGCCCGGTGAACATGCAGAACAAGATGTTTGCAAAAATTTCAGTCCTTTTGTTCCAAAAAGTAATAATCTTCTCCTGTGTTCCTTGTGCAGGAACATATGGCTGCTGGGGCTTGACCTATATAGGTGATCCCCTAGGTCTTCTGAGTACCTGGTATATATATTGCCACACAAGGGTTCAAGCCAATCTGGCACAGAATTGAAGCTTCTGCTAATAGTGACATTGTAATTTTGCAGGCTTTGTATCCCTATTTCCTTGGAAACAACCACAGGAACATAGGGAAACATACCACATCCATATAGTTTCCACATCTACCCATCCTAAGGATACTATCATGGGTGTTAAACCTCCCTCCCTGTAATTTCTGGAGGAACGTGCTGAACTCAACATTTGTCATTTTTCAGCTACTTTTATTTCTAAAACATATTAATTGCCACTAGTTTCCCTTGCTCAGGAATATTATCCCTGCCAAGACTTGACCCACTTTGGTATTCCCCTGGGTCTTCTGAGTCCCTGGCATAGTGTGCATCCTGAATATTGAGGACAAAATAATAAAACTGAAATATTGACATGTACGTAAGTGTAGATTTTCAGTACCTAACTTCACATATATATGTACCTTGGTGATATATATATTCAAAGCATGCAAATGTGGAGTTAGGATTAGTAAATCTATACTTTCATATGTGCACTTAACTTTTGATATTTTGTTCTTCAATATCCTGTCCTCGATATTCCAGTACTTCAAAATTCTAAAGGTCGATATTCAGTAGTACAACCCTCTGGTATGTATAGTTGCACATAGAATTTTCATATCCCTGCATCCTAAGGTTTCTATCACTGTGTACCCGACCTCATTAGCCCAAGCTAGGAGTCTGCACTGACTCCTTTGTTATGCATTTTGCCAAGATATTGTACAAAGACTGCTTCTCTTGGTCTCCTTCTCTCAGGAAGATGAAAGATGGTCTGTTGGGTACATTTCTTTTTTCCCTTGCTTATCTTGGGTGTTGTGGTATATGACAAGAATGCATGGGTTGTAGTTGTGACTTCAGCAATGTTTTTAAAAAAAGTATGTGTTTTTTTTTTAACAATTGCAAACTTATAGCAAAGTTATTCAACTACAAAGTGAACAAAGCATGGATTCCGATCAATCAATCAGCAGATTTGTAGAGCACTTCTTGTCACCTGTGAGAGTATCCCGTTGCTGGCCGGGTCCAGTTGATTAGCCAAATAACCAGGCCTTCAGGGACTTTTGGCACTCTGGAGGAGATGGGCAGATCCAGAGATGAAAAGGTAGCTCGTTCAATGTCTTCGCTGCTAGGTAGGAGAAGGAGCGGCCTCCACACTTGCTACATCGGATGCAAGGGTGAGGTTTAGAGAAAGGGAGACGGAGGGGAGGTGTCTGGTAGACTGATGGAAGTTCAGGCCGTGGTTCAAGTAGGCAGGTCCGCAGTTGTGTATGGCCTTGTATGCGGGGATCAGGATTTTGAACTGGCATATTATCTGTTCAGAGAGCCAGTGGAGTTCCCTGAGGTAGAGAGTGATGATGTGGGTTCATCTAAGGAGATCCAGGATGAGTCTGGGTGCGCCATTCTGTATTATCTGTTGTCGCTCGAGGAGCAGCAATCCATGCATAGACAGCATTGCCGTGGTCCATTCAGCTAGAGATAAGGACCTGGGCGATGGTGCATCTTGAGCTTTGGGATTTCCATTTGAATATCTTACAAAACATGCGGACTATGAAGGAGCAGGAGTAGGAGACTGAGTTGTCATCAAGGTGAGCTTGTTGTCCAGAATGATGCCCAGGTTCCAAGCGTGGTCAGTGGGGGTAGGAGTAGGTCCGAGTTCTGAATGCCACCAAGATGCCTCCTATTGGGAGCTTTTGTTTCTGAAGATCAGTACCTCCGTCTTGTCCATATTGAACTTTAGGCAGTTGTCCTTCACCCAACTGGCGACGTCTATCATGCAGTTGTGGAAGTTGGTCTTGGTGGTGTCTTCAGAGAGGGAGAGATGAGTTGTGTGTTGTCCCCGTAGGATATGATGTGGCGTCCGTGGTTTTTGATGATGCAGGCCAGCGGTGTCATAAGTGTGGAAGAGAATGGGACTGATCAGGGATCCTTGGGGTTCTCTACAGATGATTTCCTTGGGTTCAGAGATGAAAAGGGGAAGGCAGACTTTTTGTGTTCTTCCGGTGAATAAAAAGGCGATCCGTCTGAGAGTGGCTCCTTGAAAGCCTATGTTGTGTGGCTCCTTGAAAGCCTATGTTGTGCAGCCTTGTGATGAGTGTGTGGTGGGCGACCGATCGCCATTATTAATGGATTTCTTAACAAAGCTATCAAGCGATTCACTGGATGCTTATTCATCATGACTGTTGTCTTATAAGTGTATCATTCTGTGGTCACTATATCTATACACAAGAGGTAATATACAAATGCATCGATGTGAGCTATGTAAACATTATGTAGAGAGCGTCACACATGTTCAAACAGCATGTCGAAGTTCTGCTAGTCTCCTGCTCTTGTATACTGTACTTAGGGTCTGTGTACAAACAATATAAAAAGCGATAATAAGACGCAAATGCCTTTGTGACTGCTAAAAAACATAATTTTTAGTGTACAAAAGGGCTCATAGGAAGGATCTCTTAAAGTGGCACAACTTATCGAAATATTACGAGTTCGGTACTTTTGCAATTCCTAAGTACCAAATCTGTATTTGCGAATCGCAATCAAATGTATTAAGCATTCTCAATTTTGTAAAAGTTGCCCGGCGGGAAATTGCAAGAGCAAAAATTTGACACCAGTGGTAACTAGGTGCAAAATAGAAAAGGAAGGAAGTTCACATTACAGCCTTTCAAATTACTGCATCCTATACTGAGGCAAATGCGAATTCTGGCTGCACAACAGGGGCAACAAAGGAGAAAGAGGGTTTTTAGGATACGAGACAGAGCAAGCAGTCTATTCTAAATGCAGGTTGAGCAGGCTAGGTGATTATGGATTAACTTAACCCAATTTTAAGAAGGCAAACACACCATAACCAGGCCATACACGCCACCCCACCCCACACAGACATGTGCTTTTTTTACCCTCCGCCTGCTTAATTCCCTCCAACTTCTAGCCTCGGGTAACTTCCAGGGGATAGTGACAGTTGCTCAGGGATATCATAAAGTGCATTTGCAAGGATTTTAGCAACTTTTACATGCAATGTTATCCAATTTTCACTTGCACATTTCTTTCTGAATCAGGGTAGCAAAACTTTATGCCACAAAGGTTGATTTTTTTGCGCCATTGCTCAGTTTTCGCATGTAATAGGATGTGTGGATGGCAATCACATTCCAATATGGCCTTCCAAAACTGAGTACTTCTATCAAAACAGAAAAAAATCATCATTCACTGAATATTCGAATAGTTTGCCATGCAACTTGGATTATCCCAGATTTAGTAACAGAACACCCAGGGAGTACGCATGACTCTTTCAGGTTTCGTCATTCATGCTTTACAGCCGGCTGGCAATGGGAGAGTTTCATTCTAATTTCAACTTTAGATATAGTACACATTGTGTCCCTAAAGTGTAATGGCATTTAATGAAATATAGGCAGCAGCTCATATGCCATTCGCCCATGGCTTGTGACCCCGTACCTAAAATGGAGAACAGAAACAAAAGCACACATAGACAGACAAGATCAGTAATAGAGCATTGAAGTGTTGAAGTACACACCAGAAACAAGCAGTAAAATTGTAGCTACCTGCACTATTCTTCCTGACATAATAATGAAAAAGGGGGTATGCACCACATGATCCCGAGAACGATAGTTCTGATGAAGACTTTGAAGACCCACACCCTCACCCAACACAACCAGGACAAGAGGCAGCAGAGGCAGAGCAGGTCAAATTGGCTTCACAGGTAATTAAGCAATACTCAAAATATAGATGCTGAATTTTTTTTTCCTTCTCAGTATAAGCATAAATTGCAGCAAAAGGTTATAATAAACATAAATACATTACGTAGAAACAGATTTACTTTGACTAAATTAGCCATAAATATAAGACCATAATAATTCATCATTCGATCGATAGCAGCAGCTCAAAGTTTATAAATACAGTTCCGAAAAAAGAGCTATTTCCTTTTGATCGGATTCATTATAAATACAACACCATGCAAAATTCATGAAAAGCAGCAGCAGTGGCTAATAGGCTAAAAACCCAGATTAGACTAGGTTAGTCATATATGCAAGACCATAATAAATTAACATCCTTTAAGGAGTAAAACTCCCTCATTCTAACTAAACAGAGAAGCCCTAACTGAGAGTGGCCCCCAGATACTTTTACCTTTGATCCTTCCCTTCCTACTTCTCCGTTCATAAAGTGTAATTTCTAAGTTATAAATGTGCAGGAAGCACCCCTTGCATTGCTGTAAGGTTGGGGGTAAAGGATCAAGCCAAGCTGAGGCTACGCACAGCCTGAGGACTGACAGCGCTATAAAGAATAGCTATTTTCCCATTCTCCTATCTGGTCCAACTTTTCCTAATAACATAAGCTGAGGTGACAAAGGGATATCGTCTTTCAATACTTCCTGTAGAAAGCCAATTATTTCCCAACCTATTGGTTCTATACTAGGGCAAGTGGAAAAAATGTGAACCAAATCCGCACCTGCTGCCTTGCATCTAAAACATCCGGTTCCCTCCACTCCTCCCCATTTAGCAATTTTCGTAGATGTTCTGTATAAATCAAAAATAGTTTTATAATATTGTGACTGCAGATTGGTGGAGCATAGTATAGTGCCCCCTATTTCTAACGATAAAAAAAAAAAAAGAATCCGAGAGCCGAGCCTGTTTTGCCACCTCAGCCTATGCTTCTCCAGGTCATCCGCGAACCCCTCCAACAGACAGCCATATAGTTGTGAGATTGAGGGACCTGTGTCCTTTATTAATAATTCCATTAATGGGACCTGTGCAAAGCCAGCCGATCCTCCAGATTTTTTACAAGAAAATCCCTCAGCTGCAAAAATAAAAAAAAAGTCCCGGGGGCCAATATTACATCTTTCCCTTACCACTTCAAAAGACACGATATGGTCTCCAGCCAAAAGATCCCCTATCCTGCCAAAGCCGCCCCTTTCCCACCTTGCCAAACAGTCATCGTGCAGGATCCTTTGTAGATGATCATTCCTAAGCAAGGGGGGTGTACCTACTGAATCTGCCCACTCCAAGCCTTTTCCGAACACCTGCCCAGTTCTGAAACGCTGTAATTAAGGTCTTCAGCATTTTTTAAAAATATCTTGTCTCCTAAACCTTCAACAGACAGCCATTAGCCCTTGCCCCTATCAAGATCTCAAATATCGAGGGGACATAACTAGGATCATCCCCAACCCTGGCTGTGTTGCTAAATAGAGGCCCATAATACTGCAGTGCTGCTGCTAAATAATATAGCCTGAAATTAGGGTGCTCCCACCCCCCTCTATCCCTAGAAAGACACAAGAATGTGTTGGCCCTTCTTTATTCTTCCATAAGACCAGATAAACCTAGCGACCGTCCTCTCGATTAGCTTAAACCAGCCATTGTGTATCTCCAGGGGGATTGTTCGAAAGACATACAGCAGTTTTGGCAGGATCATCATCTTTATTAAGTTGCACCTCCCCATTATTGAGAGTCTTAAATTGCCCCAACGGCAAAGATCCTTTTTGGTTTTCCCCATTATGGGGGCAAGGTTTACATCTACTATGTCTTCGACCTTTGTTGTGATGGTTATTCCAAGATAAACTGCTTCATTGACAATCCTGCTGTCAGAGGTGGGGGTGAACCTGTTTATCAGGACCTGCGTTTTAGCCCTATTCAGTAAAAACCCGATTGAAACCTACAATTTTCAGCTATCGTTTCCACAGCACACAGCGCTCTGATAGGATTGGTAGTGATTATAGCCATATCGTGGGCATAAGCCAATATCTTTGTGTCCCAGCCCTGCAGGCTAACAGATATAATGTCGTTGGAGGACTCCAGCTGTCTAAGGAGGGGGTCTAGATATAATACAAACAGCAAAGGGGAAGAGGGACATAGCTGCCTCGTACCTCTTTCAATTAAAAATGGCTCAGATTCTTCGCCCATAATTCGCAATCGGGCCGTAGATTTGTTGTACATAACCGGCATTGCCTTGATAAACGATGCCCCAAGGCCATTAGCCTCCAAGATTTTCCAGAGATAGCTCCATGATACTCTGTCAAAAGCCTTCTCGGCATCGAGAGAGGCAACCCCTGTGGGCTTCGCAAGGACCTCTGTGTCATCAATTAATGAGATTACCCGCCTAACATGATCTACCGTCCCCCTCCCCTGACTAAAACCATGCTGCCAGGCTGAGACAAGATGCTGCATCACTTTATTTAATTGAGTGGCGAATATTTTGGAATATACTTTGACATTGCTATTTAAGAGTGTAATAGGTCTATAGGAACCCAGAGTGATTGGGTCCTTGCATTTCTTTAAGAAAATAATGATGTTGCCCCAAGATTCTGCTGGTGTGGCCCCATCCCTAACTTCCTTAAGTAGCCACAGCAACTCTTGTCCGACCTCTTTATACATTTTTTTGTAAAACTCTAGACATATACCATCTGTTCCTTTTAGCTTTGCCTGAGGGGAGGGCCTGTAAAGCCACCAGGAGCTCTTCCAGGGAGATGTCCAACCCGGATGCATGACGTAACAATGCGTGTGTTTACAACGCGTGCAGTTACATCGCGGTTTTTACAACGAACCGATGTAACCACGCGATGCCATTACAACGCAAGTCTTTACATCGACTTGCGCTAGATGGCGTGCTAACATTAGAAAAGCGTAATTTACTATTCCAACTCCAGTCCACTTGACAGTAGGGAAGGTGTTGGGATAGTAAACTACACTATTTGTAATGTTAGCACGCCATCTAGCGCAAGTCGATGTAAAGACTTGCGTTGTAATGGTATCGCGTGGTTACATCGCGTTCGTTGTAAAATCCGCAATGTAACTGCACGCGTTGTCAAAGTTTCGTTGTAAAGGTTGTTCCCCATCCAACCCCAAAAGAAGACTCCCGACCTGGGGTACCCTCACCCTAGCTACATAGTCCGACTGTTCACCTGGCATCTGGGGGTATAGATGCTGAAAATGTCACTGTATTATAGAAACACAAATGTTTTTCACAGATGAACATGAAGAAAAGGAAATGTCCCATGTTCTCCTGGTGAGACTGAACTATGCATAGTGGCATTGGTGGTTTGTCAGTCTTCCAGGACATTTTTAATATGGATGAAACTACGTACGAACTCTACACTTTATTTTTCAACATCAAACTGCAATTTAGCTGTATGTCGGCTAGGCCTGGGCGGTAAATTCCGTTCCGCTTGCGTAATTTGCGTAGTTTCGCGTTCCGCGGAGAACGCGAAATTGCCCAAAAGTCTGGTTTCCGGGATTTCGCGAAATTTTTTGCTTGTTCGCGTTCTCAAAATGCGTGTTCGCAAGATATTTCTCCCCGAGCACGCAAACAGCGAGAGTGAACAGGAAAAAAGCATCGCGAACAAGCAATTCCGCGTGTTCGTGGAATTTCTGCGTGTTCGCGGAGATTTTTTACCGTTTCGCGGAGATTTGCGTAACGCGATTGCGCAAATTCCGCCCACCCCTAATGTCGGCACAGGATATGTATTGCACTTGAAAGCCGATCCACACATGTATACATAGCGTATCATTGTTGTCTGGAATAGAAATGCTCTTGTCTGGTCTGATCAAACCCCTCCTTTAATGAATGACATGAACTACATGCACTGATCGTTCTGTTACTTTCCCCACCCATGTCTTGAATAATAAAGATGGAAAAGGCCACGTATGCATATGATTCTCTGCCTATTTAGGTGGTCTATTGGCTCAGGTAAGTAGTTTTGCTTAGTCATTGAATTATATGACTCAGTAAGAGCATCATGCTTGCTGTCACCTAGTTTGTTATAAACTGGAGTATAACTAAGCAGCATATCTCCCATACACCACGAGAGGAAGAAACTGTGCCAACTTTGCTTTGATTCGCCCTTTTTAACTCTATTATAATGGCCGGTCCCTTCAGCACTATCTGTAAATGAATATGCATTCTATGGATTATGACTATCTCGTCAGTGTATTTGAGTACTTGAATGTGCTGTAAGCCTATTTTTTATAGGAAGGCGTTGACTAATTGTAAAGTTTTCAGCAGTGTAAGGAATAAATAACAGGTTGGTAGCATACACCCCTGGTTTGAACCATTATTTGTGAATATGTTTTCCGGAACCATTCCCAGCCTTTGCTCTGACCCACGTGCCACAATATGGGTTTTTAATTGTTCTTAGCAGTGACTTTTGAATCCTCAGGTGCTTAGATTTCCCCATCCAAGATCCCAGTCTATACCATGAAATGCAGCCCTGTATCAGCATAGCATGCCTAAAATGTATGTCCTTAAGTATGTTTAGTCTGATAAGCCAGAAATGAGAAGGCAAGAACATTATCTACAATGCTACACTAAAATCTAAAGCAAGTTTGAAAGAAGGGATTCAGATTTGTCTTGTTTGTCCAATCTTCCATTTCCTCCAGAGGAAGCTTAGGATACATTTTTGCCTCCATTTTAGGGAGTGCATTTAACTGATAATGAGTTGCTTCTGCTCTATCTCCCTCCTGGTCCATTGCTGTAAAATTCATCCTTTCCAATAACCAGGGACTTGTGCTGAGCGAAATGCGGCTCCTATCAGAGTTGTTAGCCATGCCTCCTGATGAGTAACATCTGATTTAAACAATGGACATGGCCATCCATGTGGGCCTCTGGAGGATCTAGTGCGTCTCAGGGCTTTTCTGGTCCTTGCCAGACTAATATAAATGATAGGAGAGGTCAACTCTGCTTGGCCTTCCAGGCTATCATTTTAAACACTAACAAATGGTTGGTTCTCCTCTCAAGAGGGGGGCTGTTTGTGTATAGCATTGTGGTTTATAACACCCACCTTTGCATCCAAACACTGTTCTCTTGAATATTAATGTCGACTCCATCCAGCCATTTGATAAATCTCCAGAAATGACTCTAGCCTTTCACCTTACAAAGCGTATATACATTGGACTATGGTCCATTACTGTATGTTATCATTTTTCCCACACAATTTTTTAATATTTTTCTTTAAATGGTCAGTTACAGTACTTCTAACCTGCCTACACCTGCTTGTAACTTTCGTTGTACAGCCCTCAGAGCTTTTCTAATTTTTTGCAAGATTGACTGAGAACCGCACTATGGTGATGTTTCTCTTTTTGCTCTGTGCATTATTTTGTAGACTAGACATGGCTGGGACCAGATTATTGCAAAATACGCAGCCCTGGTAAATCTGACCAGACCAAAATAATTGCAGACCTCATGACTGAACATGACTAGTAGATGAAAACTGTTACTACATGCTCAGAGGAGAATCACTAACAGCAGCTCACACTCATAGATTACATTAAACACTGTACATGTGTAATCCCTGAGCATTTCCTGATAATTTTACTCTATCTCAGTTGGGTGGGTTTTGTCAGGGTCATATGGTCACAAGGAGGAGCTAGAGGTTGAAGGGCATAAAAAAGTATGGGACTGTGAGCCTGAGTACACATGGGGCTGGGTTAGTGAGTGTGTGGTAGTGTGAGATCCATCATTTAAAAGTAAAAAATATTTTGTAACATTACAATGCTAACCTTTTACGTAGAGGTAACCATAGAGGCATGTAAAATATAATGCACACATCTTAAATAAAATACAAAGTGCAGGAATGGTTGTTCTTTGCAGCAAATCATGGGTACTGTTGTAATAAAAGTAAAAAGATTTGGGTCTGTCTTTCCCTTTCCCAATAGATCCCACCCACCTTAACCACTGAGAGGTTCACATGGTGCAACTTCCATCAAGTGCTCTGGGATCTCTCCTCTTTGAGAGAGTGATCCATAGCCCCTCAGTAGAGAGAGTAACAGCTGTTAAGAGATCCATGGGATTGTGGGGGACAAACTTAACCTTATGCAGATTGCATGGTGGTACTGGAAACACTCAAATTGGCCTTCAGAGATCATTGGATGCACTTGAACACTATTTCACAGTAAATGAAATCATCATCAGCTTGAAAAAGTCTAAAACAATGATCTTTGGCAGATTTCTGGCAGACACTTGATCAAAAAAGGGCACCTGGTCCATCGGAGGGTCAAGACTAGAAGAACAAGCTTCAAGTACCTCAGTGTCACACTGGGTGAAAGAGGGGGTTAGAACACCCAGCTGGGCTCCTTTAAAACAATGGCAATACACCTGACAGGCAAGATGGGACAACTTACAATAAGCATTGCATGCCAAAACACAGAGGCCCTTCTAATGGTGGTGGCAGGTAAGGTGATTCCCGCATTGACATATGGCACAATGTCTTTAAGGACAAGCTCTAGGAGTGGTTAGACAAACAGCAATGTATCTGCTATCGGCGTATCTTCGCCCTTCCAGATTGTGCTAGCAGTCTCAAAGAAGTGTAGAATTCAAACTGCCAAAGCAGGATCTGATCCTGAGGGCCAAAAATGATAACTTATTGCCAAACATTGCAAATGGCCCCAGCAGGCACAATGAAGCATCTGCTGTGGGAGAAATTCCACTACCCTGGTTTACCATGGGGTTTGCTCCTGGCAATCTCAATCAAGGCCTAAAGTGCGGTAGAGAACTAAACATGCTCTCAATATCCTGGCATCCACGCCTGACCTCCCTGGACCACACCCCTCAGAGTCGCACCCCACCAGTAAGGAATTATTTCAGGTCAATCTCTACTCTTTTTCTCGCTTGAGGCGAAAGAAAAAAAATGATTATGTTTTATTTTTGAAAGCACGAAGCACTTTGAGATTTTAATAAACTGCACTTATTGGGCCACACTTTAACAGTATGGAAATTCCTTACTACAAATTTTGGGCCCCATGGGAAGATAGTAGAACCTACATCACGGATCCAGGGTAATGGCACAAGACACAGGCCTGTTAACCTACCTCCGGAGGCAGTCCCATATACAGTCATTCTAGCTGGTATACCTGAACTAAAACCATCCACCAGCGAACCTGTGGAGGCTGTAAAAAATAAGGTTATCCATTGGCTCTCCACACACAAACCTCTCCCTGTGGGTATGCATAGTGAGGTCCTTATGGTGAGGAGAGTCCCGTGGCTAGGAAATACCAGAAAAACTATTCATGAAGACTGTGTATTGATTAATTTCAGGGACCCCTGTACAGTCTCCCATATATGCAGCTGGCCTGATAACGCCCTGGGGTCCTCTATCCAATCCCTTCCCCTCTCATTCTTTTACCCGTCCATAACTATTGATCAGGACGAGGAAGGATGGGAATTAGTAGGTAGGAGAGGAGGTAGAAGGGGCCTAGGGGAAAGAAGGGAGTACCCCTCTATAGGTTTTCCTCGATTTGATTATCCCCCCACCCATAATAGGTTTAATTCTTTAGAAATGGTGGATTGACCGAGAGTGCTGGGGGGAGGCGGCGATTCAATCCAAAATAAGATTAAAACACCTAAAAAACAACTGGAAATTCCCAAGGAGAAGGATGATCTTGAGTACACTCAAGTTATTGAAGAAGGATGCCTAGGGATTATTAGTCCCCTTCACAACATGATTATGGACCGGGTTGTCCAAGAAAACAACTCTGCTTCGAATTTACTCCCGGGGACGAACTATGGGGAGGTTCCGCATCAATTCCCACATTCCGCGACAGGTAACTCTTCTCCCCTTAAGATCCTATCCTGGAATGTCGCGGGCTTAGCTAACAAATTGAATAACCTGACCTGGAATTCTTTCATTGAGGATAAAGACATATGTCTCCTCCAAGAGACCTGGGCTAGGGAAGATATCACCTATACCGGCTTTGCAACATTCTCGACACATGCAACCTGGGGGGAAGAGGGCACCCCTCAGGTGGCCTTGCAATATGGGTGGCCACCGACCTGGGATGCAGGGCTGCCATTCTCCCGTCGAATTCGGAAGACATCCTAGTTGTACTGTTGGAATGGCCTAATTCTCAAAGTCTCCTGTTGATAAATGTCTATTCTAGGCCAGTTAACATCACACAGGAGTCGCCCACAATTGCGGAGCTTGTGCTCGCCCTCAATGAAATTCCGGAGGGTATTACCCTTTTAATTGGCGGCGACTCCAACTGCCACTACGAGCCTCTTTCAGGCACCTTGGAAGGGCTGGCCTTGGAGGAGGACCTTTTGTGGTCCACACCCCCTTCGCAGACTCCTGCCCCAAGAACGTGGTCTCCTTTGGCCCTACAAATCACCTCCCTAACTTTGAAATATGGCCTTCGGGCCTGCAATGGAAGGTTTAAATCTGACATCCCTTCTAGATGCACCTTCAATAGAGTGGGCAGAGAATCACGACTTGACTATGCCCTGGTTCCCCTGACCTCATGGTCGCATATTAGAGACTTCTGGGTATCAGTTAGGGATGATAGTGACCATAATGCCCTGGAACTAGTTTACGTCCACCCTGGGCCTGAGGCCAGGGGGAAACAAAGGGTGTCTCCTGTGGAGAGCCTGGTCCTTGAGAACAACAGGCGTAGAGTGAAGTGGGAGCAAATAGCTTCACACCCTGGGAAGATATCTAAGCTATACGCCCAGGTGATTCCTATATTTGAAAAGGTCCAGGTACTCAAGATGAAAGACACCACACAGGAAGCACACATGCAACTGGGGCAGATACACGATGATCTTGTTAAATCCCTCTCTGAATGTCTTACTAACAAACCAAACAAGCTGAATGGAAAAACCGTCGGTCCTCTCTGGTACAATAGTGCCTGCCGCAAGGCAAAGACCGACCTTATGATTTCAATTAAAGAGGGAAAGGGCAATGTAGAAATCAGGGCAAGGAGATCAGCTTACAAGTCCTTGATTTCCAATGCCAAAAGTGAATGGGAGCACGAAAAATGGATAAAACTCACTACTTTCCTGGCTAGCGGGGACTCGCGCAAATTCTGGCGCTGTGTCAACACAGGTTCGGAGGAGCTGGTCTCTGCCATACAACCTAATATCTCAGCTAAGGTATGGCAAGATCACTTTCAGTCCCTTTACAAATTACCGGAGGATGACAGGGTAAGTTCTACCCAATTGTCCTGTCCCGTCGGGATTGGGGAGTTGTTTACATTAAAGGAGGTACGAGTGGCTGTTGTTGGGCTGGCATCTGGAAAGGCACCAGGCTTGGATGGTATACCGGGCGACTTATTCAAACAAGAACCGGAGGTTTGGGCGCCCCACCTCATGATTCTCTTCAATGCCATCCTGGGAGGCATGGCTGGGCGCAGAGATCGTCCCAATTTTTAAAAAGGGTTCTCCTCTGCTCCCAGCCAACTACAGACCTATTAGCCTTATTGATGTCCCACAGAAGATCTTTGGTAGACTCATGTTAAATCGCCTTCAGGATTGGATTGAAGAGAGTGCAATCATGAGCCCCTATCAGGCATGGTTTCCTAGAGGTATTTCCACCGCCGACCAAATTTTCCGTTTGATTCTTATATATTGGAAGACTGTGTTGATCGAGGGCGGCAGCTTATACACGGTTTTCGTGGATTTGCGTGCCGCCTTCGACCTAGTGCCCAGGGATAAACTATGGGCTGTTTTATTAGACCTCGAGGTTCCCGCTGACATCTTATCAATTTTGAGGAGATTGCACCAGGGAAACTTTGCCCGGGTAAGATGTGGAAGAGGAGGCACTCTCTTGGATGCCTTCCCCGTTGACAGGGGGGTTAGACAGGGCTGTGTCCTTGCACCGACCCTTTTCTGCCTCTTTGTCAACGGGGTTGTAAACCATCTTAACGAGGTGAGCAATACCGAAGCCCCCAAGCTGGACGGCAGCAGGGTCCCCGCAATCATGTTTGCGGATGATACCCTGCTGCTCTCCAAATCCCCCATGGGCTTACAACGGATCCTGGATGGGTTCACAAGTTTTTGTGTGGACCGCGGATTGGAGATTAATGCCACAAAAACTAAGTATATGATCTTCAACCCGCCCTCCACAACGCGTCCGTGCCCTTCTATAGGGCCCTCCAGATTAGAGCGGGTTTACACGTTTGAATATCTGGGGGTAGTAATCAACCAGTCCATGGCGTGGGATTCGCATAAAACCAGGGCAAACATGAAACTGACTCAGCTGGTGGGTGGCATTGCTAGGATGACCAAAGGATTGACATACAAGCCATTCGGCCCCCGCCTACAAATATACAAAATCCAGGCTAGAGGGGCAGTGACCTATGGAGCCGAAATCTGGGGGCATACGTCGGGGCAGAAGCTACAGGTAACGGAGAACAACTTCCTTAGGCAATTGGCGGCCTTACCAACTAGTACCCCACTTTTGCCACTCAGATTGGATTTGGGTCAGAGACCTATTTCAGAGGAGCTGGGTCTCAGACCCTTAACTTTCTGGTGCAAAATATGGTCTTCGACGGATCTTTCCAAATACAGAGCTGAGCTGTTAGAGATTCTGCGTCTTTGCAAAAATATACAAATCCCATGGCTAAGTTATATCAAGCATATTTGCGAGTCATTGGGCAGACCAGAATTGTGGTACGACCCAGCGTCTGCTTGTCCCAGGGTTTCACGAAAATTTATCTCGAAGGCTTATTATGAATATAATTTACGTGTTGCCATCACGAAGCCACGGGAGGGGTCTCAAATTGGTCACTTCCTGGGTTTTAAAGACTCATACCATCTAGAGTCTATTTATGACGACATGGGCCCACCATTACCAAGGAAGCTATATATGCAATGGCGTTACAGCACTCTCCCCCTTAGGGCGCGTACGGTTCTTTGGTCACATTCCCATCACACAGCCCAATGTCCCGCTTGTGCGCATTCATGTGAGACGGATGTGCATGTTATATTTTTTTGTCCAGCCTATCAAAGAGCAAGGAAGTATTGGCTCCGCCCTCTCCTTAGGAATCTGGGTTTTAGACAGCATGTCCCAGCTTTTAGAATACTGAAAACAGATCTCTCGGCCCCAACTGTATTTGCTGTTGCAAAATTTTTAACATCAATGTGGAGTATTCGTATGCACTGTCTTAAGTCACTTCAGTTGAATGAACTATTATGACGATCTTAGTTAATTGTGTTGCGTCTATTATCAACTGAATTATGTTTGTATATTTTATTGTGTATAATTCTTATTGTATTTATTTTGTATTCTTTTATGGTCCTAGTGACCGAAATAAAGATAAATGATGATGATGATGATGATGAAATTCCTTAATCACATTGTAGTGTTTCTTATCATGCTCTGCTATTGAATGCTTTTATCTGCTCCACCCTTTCTCTTTCTCGGCTGAGATGTAATGATTTTAAATAATTGAACATCAATCAACATTACTTACTTATGCTCCTGATTTTCTAACCTATTTCAGTAGAGTCTGAGGGTCTTGAACAGTTTCATGGGTGCTTTGCAGAACTGCAGAGTGAACATGTTCGCCTATTTTCAACTCTTTTCAGAAAACTGCACAACCTATCCCACATTGTATGGACACACTGAGTAATCCTGGCAGTTAATGCATGAGCTCACAAAAAGCTTGGCATCTCAGCGCATCAACTAATTCTCTCCATTTGTAATCTGTGCTGTGTACAGCTAATACACAAACTTGTAGTGCACCAACTTCGTGCACGCCCTTCAGACTGCACAATCTCGTGAAAAATAGGTGCACAGCTCTGTGCTGCACCTGTGCACAGAGCTCTTGATAAAGAACCTGATTTACTAAGGTTTTTCACTGGCTCACACCACTGAAAATCTTTTAGCAAACAATGCCCTCATCCTTTTTAAATGACGGTGCCTTGACACTAAACGGAATATGGCAAAGGTCTCATTTCTTGTCGAAAAATATTCACGTCCTTTCATTTTGTACTGCGTAGTGACTTGTTGAGGTGTCTCAGATGGCACAATTTCTCAACCTCATGTACAAAGTGCTAACCAGACATATGCTCATAATTCAGTTTATGTGGAAAACTCTGACCTAATGTACCAGGACTGTTAAAACGCTATTCCCCTTCTTAATTTTGTAAAATTCCTTTGTAGTTGCTGGATAGCACCCATGCTTGCTTGGGATTCATACCAGTAGCAACATTGAAGCTGCACAGAGCCAGCAAGCCGATGTGCTTCTTATCCATTCAAATAGCTCACACTATGGACAAAATACCAGGACAATCAAACAAAAGCAGACTCCTTTTTAATCACTTTCATCATTTTAAAATTCCAATTGCTTGTGGTTAGAAATTGAATTCTTCAAACATTGATGTGCAGATATTAATATGTTCCAATTTTCCAATCCAAGCCTTACACCACAGACAGCATTTGTATTTTTTATTATTCACCTATGTATAGATTAGGCAGACATTTCAAGTGAGTACATTACATCATAGTATGAAACAATGTGCTAGTGATTTTTAGAAACTTACCCCAAAGCTTCACCTGATACCTAAAGATTCTGGCACAGCGTCATTTTGACTCCACCCTTACACGTCACAAATGTGCAAAATAAACGTGCACTTCGCACCTGTTTTCTGTGAGTCCTAACGATATTAATGTAAGTGTTCCACTTGACATCACTATTAAAGCGCATTAATTGTCGAATTAGAGAATTCATATATACTGTGTCCCTTAATTCATTAAATGATATTTACTGTTTGCATGATTGAATAGAAACCATCCTTACACTATTAAAATAAACTTACTTAGGAAACTAAAAAGGATTTATATGACGTGTGCACTGTTCTATATTTGTATTTAAATGTAGTTCTTAATCATATCTATACACACGTACTCAAGATTTAATCTGTATGTAATGTGTAACGTGACTCATGTATTTTCCATTTATTTGTATGTTGAATGTGCACACACATATTAAATGTGCCCAATTTATTTAATACGCTAACTTGACATTGCTTGGCCCATATTTCTTTCTCCATAAAATACTGCTTTACATTTTCTGCTTGCATGTTTTTTCCATGCAGGAGCAATTCACATGGTTTGCTAGTTTGAGAATAGATTCAACACTCTATTTGTGATAGAGAGAGAGCCTGAGAAAAGGACCCTGACAAGGAACATGGAGAGTGTCAACTGAAAGTTTCCATTTATTAATGTTTCAACGAGTCACAGGTAATCCAAGACAATATCGTTCCCATGTTCGGCCTGGTGTATTTGGTGAATGTTGTAGCTTACAACGTGAGAATGGGAAGGAAAGTGGAGCCCCTGATGATGTGGGCAGAGGGGTGTTACTTTCGAGAGTCTGATGGAAATAACTAGTGTTCACACTGGCTGAGATTAAGCCACTTTCCTTTGGCATTTGAGAGGATTAGAACTCATTGTTTATTCTCTTTTTCTCCTGTTGAGTGTGGCTTAGGCAAGAAGACTCTTGACAGAGCTTCTGGCATGCTGACACCTTCCCGCACTTCCCCACATTGTTTTTGCATTTCCCAGATTTTTTAGACCCATTTCGGTTACTGAACCATCCTCCTTAGTTTGGACTTTACTTAGATGATTTTAGACTATGCACACGTACAGAAATCAGAAACTCTTCTCTGAGCACAAAATTCGGTTGTTGATCCTTTGTATTACTGTGACTGAGCTTCTTGTTTGCCTTAAACTGGTACGCCTAAACGTCTTTAGAAGGTTGTGTTACCTGGTTGTTATTCTGCCTGCTAATTTGTAATAAACCTTATTAACTATAGTCACTGATTCCTGGTCCTTATTGTGTATCCACATGGGCAGCACTGTTCAGTGAATTGATTGAATGCTAACTCTCTTTACCTCCCAGTCGGCGAAAAAGGTCTATTGGATAACCTATGCTAAGAAGATTAGCCCAGAGCTGCAGCATGCCCTCATACACCTAAAACTTACAAAACGTATTTGGTTACATCTGCCTGATTGAGAGTTAGGCTGTAGTCAATCAGCATAACAAATTACTTTTTTTTTGGGCATGAGAATTCTTACATGATAAAGATTATGAAAAACATCCAATCGGTATGTTTGTCAGACTATCTCTGTGACCCTTGTAATACAATAAAGATCAATTAGCACCATACCCCTGTGTTCCATTTCTGGTAAAGTGTATTCTGGATTTGATTTAATGTCAAGCCTCAGAGACTAAAATTATTATTAATATTTTTTTATTTCAAATACTTTTTATTGGCATATTAGTGTATACGACACAAAAAGGGGAAGTAAAAGAAGAGAAAGACAGGTAGTCCTGGTACATTTTAAACTCACTTAATAGAAGTGCTGTCTAAAATTATGAATTAACTCTTGTAATGGTGCTGGCGTGAAGCAGAAATACAAAGCTGTGTTACTTTAACAAATCACATAGTCCTTCCCATAAAACCCTAAATCAATAGAACACCTCTCTTTAATGGTGGTCCTCACACAGCTAAACTACTTTTTTATATTCTTTGTGTTCTTTTATTATTATTTGAAGTTCTGGGAGTACAAGCGGTGATTTTGCTTTATTTTTTTAGGTATGTTTGTTTCCTAATGTTTATGCTATGTTATTTTGCTCTGTGGATATGTTATTATTACTTCTATTTATTAATGCTTATTGTGTGCTGTGTTGCTGTGACAACCTTTAAGGAGACACTTTATTTTTCACTTCGGTTCAGTTTTGTCAGTTTGAGGATAAATGTTCTATGCACACTCATGTTGAGTAGTCTATACCAGTCAACATGCTTAGTAATAAGTTTAAGTGGTTGAGTCTTGGGCACCAAGGAGACTGCAGTGCAAAGCAATATGCATGCATAGGCCTGTCTTCATGTCTGTGCTATGATGGAATGAGTCCTTGTCAGTTTTTTGGTCTTGCTTGACACGGTAGCTGTCATCATACCTTACGTGAGCTACAACAAAATAACTTTAAGATGCACTGCAGCAATACTAAGAAAGGGGCTTTGGGCCCACACAAATGTTGGTTGCCTTCAAAGAAGAATTTGAGTGGACAGAAGTCCTGTGCTTTCACTGAAAAGAGTGCTTGTATTGCAGTTTTTGGGAATGTTTATGCTCAACATCATAGGGCTGAGCTGATTATGGTGACAAGCCGTTGATCAAGGCTATAGGCCTAATCTTTTTATTATCAAAACATATAACAAATGCAGTAGGCCTAACTTATTTCTTGAGAAAAGTATACGTTAAAGCCACTGAGTTCAGGTTGGATTGTTATTATACTGTATTAAAGCTTGTAGACAGCTATGTTTTACAAGGAATGTCATAGAGTACTGACTCAGGCAAGGGTTTAAGTGTTGGTTACCCTATGTGACAAATCCAGTGAGTAGAAAGTTTGCACTCTGAAAATACATTTTATGCCATTTTAAAAAGGCTTGAATATTGCTTAGCCACCTGTCATTTTGTATGTATTTGTAATTTTATGACTACTGAGGGAGAGGCTTTGTCTCCATCCAAATGTTGATTCTCTTGAGTAGAGATTTTGACTGGGCAAAAGATGCCTGCTTTCACTGAAAAAGAGTGTTTGTATAGCAGTTTTTGCCTTGTGGCAAAGCTTTTGCTCAGTACCGCAGGAATTAGTTGGTTACAGTGATAAAAGATTGATCAAGGCTGTCTGCCTAGTCTGTTTATTGTGAAAAGTTAGGACAAAGGAAATAGACCTAACTTATCTATTGTGAAAAGCACATGTTAATGTCAATAGGTGTTTAAAGGTGGATTGCCATTGGACTGTGCTTAACGCTTGTAGGCAGGTATTTTGTTAAAGGGCATCTCACTGATAACCATAGTGGGAAAGGGGTATGGTGCTGGTTTTCTCCTTGATGTATAACACCCACAAAAGTATTAACCATTTAATAAAGGTAGTGCCACCGACAGATGTCCAGAACCTCGCTCGGAGGACTACATTTATCACTACGAAAATCCTAAATGCCTGGTAAATTTTGGCATTTACAAGTTTTTTTTTTACTTTGTTATTATGTTATTGAAGGTACATTAAGAGTAGCAGTGTCACAGAACGTTAATCTCATAGTTGTGCAATATCCGACAGAGAAACTCAGTTTAGCACTCCTACCATAACTGGTCAATGCTCATGACAAATAGGGGTACTACAGGAGTCATTTTTAATAGCAGCAATATGAAAATATTGTGAAAATTAAAGAGGTAACGAGAAAGCAAGAACTCTTGCTCAGCCCGACAACTTGCTTCTACGTAGGGATGAGAATCTGATTTATGGTGCTCACTGGCAGCAGCTTCTTTTCCATCCCACTTATGTACAGTCAGACTCTCGGTCAGAGTGCACCTAGTACAGTTTAGTTAATTCCCCCTGCACCATAGCCAATCAGGTGACATTACAATGGGCTTAGTTGTCAGGCCCATCAAAAGAGTCTACCAGTTCATTCTGGATATCAGCTATAGGATGCTTGCAGAGTCCTCAGTTTGAAGAGCTGTACCCTTAGCTCTTGCTCATTTGTGCACCTCCTCCTTGCAAAGGCAGTGGGTCGGGTTCCTCAGGCAATCCCCAATGCATTGCTATGGTGCAGCGTGAAAGCACAAGTGCCAGATCCATGAACCTGGAATTCTCACGCCACGGCTGCGGCTTAGCATACTGACCCAGTAAGCACACCTCCGTGGTGAGCAGGTGTACCCCACCTGAATCCCTCCCTAGAGCTGTGCTGATATCCTGCCAAAATCTAGCTATGGAATGGATGAGCACGTCCATGTCATGTGTAGAAAGTCTGTGCCAACCAATTTGCACCTGGGGCATTTTTTGTCTATGGATAAGGACATAACATTCAGTCTGTGTGGCGTGACGTAGGTGGTGTGTAAATAATTAAACTGCCTGTAGCGAAAGTCAGTGTTCTGGACACTTTGCGAGGGTGAGCCTTTATGGAATTTCATTGTCTGCCTCATTTCCTGCCCTATAACTCCCTCCCAATATGACCTCAGTTATGTCAGTGGGGCAGCAGTCATCACCTGAAGGGACTTGTATAACCAGGATATGATTTTGCGACTGTTACCAAAGGCCCTCAGAACCTCATGTTTTTGAGGCTTGGTTTAGTTGTCCTCCCACAGGGTCCCCAAGGAGCGTACCAGTGCCCCGAAGACCAGGAACTGATAGTCTAGAAGTCCTTGGCATTCATAGGTATACTGTACACATGGAACAGTGTACAGTATATTTGCATCCATTGGTTGTTTCTGTTTGAGCTACTTTACTCTTCTTACTTTTGATTTTTATAAGAAGAAAATGCGGAATATTAAGCTCTCTCTCTTAGGTGCTACTGAGAGTGGTAATATGCACATAAACAATCATTGATTATTGATTATCCAAGTGATGGCCAAGGACATTTATGTTCTACATCTTCTTTTAATTTCAGTTAATGAACTTGTTTGATACTTACAGACAAGAGGGTCAGCAAAGTTTATAGTTGAGGTGAGTTATTCCCTCTGCCTGTAATTGTGGATAATTTATCACAGCCCCTCCTCCCCCAATTGTTTATGGGCATGTAGGCATGGTTATCGTTCTTTATAGGTTTCTTCTTGTTTTTCAATTCCTGATGAAGACCGGTGATACATTGTCATAAGAGTCAAAACGTTAAAAATCACTTTTGCTTGGCCACAATTGAATTATGAATAGATTACCCTTGTCCCTCACTGGATGTCTTGGAGTATAAAATTATAATTAGATTTATAACCATTGCATTTTTTTACATGTGCACCTTTTTCACGATATCATCTTGTCACTTGCACTGAATCGGCAACAGAATCACCATTGTTTGACAAGAGTATGCTTGTCAATTATAGTTCAACCTTAAAATACATGTCCTTTTATGTGAATCAGTCATTTGTTTTACCCTACTTGTGGTGTGTGCTCTTCGGGCTCCCCAGAATTAACATGCCATTTTAGTGACTCCCAAGGGACCACTGTTTATTTGACATTTTATAATCTTCACAGTTGTATACATTTGCTGTGCATTTGCCATTCTATTGAATGTTTGAACATAGTAACTTGTCGGTAATTAAAGGCTCTATTTGTGCTCACTTTAAATGTTATTTATTGATAAGATATGCCAGTTCTACTCAATTATATTTGTGATGATTTAAAGGTCCTTAATGCTATATAAAGCCCAAGGATAAAAGCCATATAATATATAGTTTTTTCTGAAATGATGCTTTACACATGGAAATATTATACAATATGGAGTTTCCCCATTATTTGTGTATGGGTTTATTCGAAACGCACTACATTAATTACTTTGTGTGGAATCCAAGAGTTGTTTACATTGCTCCATTACAACCACATTATATAGATTATCATGGGTTCTGCATGACATAATTCTGTTTTATCAGCCGCAGCCAGAGTTATTAAGGCTTCCAGGTAATCTAGATATATCTATTTAAAATACTGGACCCTTAAGCATATAAAATAAGACGACGGGTTGGTGAAAACAATCTAAAGTGGATGATTAGCTTCTCATCTTTAGAACCTTAATTTGGGTTTTGTGACCTAAAATGAGTGTCTGTAGGAAAGCAGACATGTCTCTCACTTTGTCACGACCTGACACAGATTACTGAAAATCTTCTGATTAATGCATCAGAGCCTGCCAGTATACATAATTACTGACTATAACTTGGCAAGCTATGCAAGATGGCAGACGCTTACTTTGTGTACTATCAGCACTTGAAAGACATATCAGAAGTATTGCCACAATTTTCAAACATAATCATTGACGAAACCTAATTAGCAATGCACATGTCAGTTGTCTCTTCCGGATATGATCTAACCCATATCACTGTGACACAGAGTGTGGCATCTGTTTCCTCTCTAGGAGCCCTATTTACAAAAGCAAATTTTCAGATTCTCATAACTAGGCATAAATAACACTTGCATAATGTACACCTTACTTATAAAAGTTTAAAACCTGGTGTAAACCAGTGACACAAGACAGCATAGCTGACATACACTTGTGTGTTTTATACTCTCTTAGATTTTCTATTATGTGTCGTTTTTGGGCATCCCCCTGGGTGTTTTACGGGGAATGATCATGGAAATCCTACCCACTCATGAACAACTTTTGGAGATTTTACCAAAATTAGTAATTGCATTTACAGAATCTAACAGCACATTTATATTACAGCTGGAAGGTCCAGACATAACAGATAGTATGGCGAGAAGCACCAATCACACCAGTTTTCAATTTGGTAGGGGAGGCAGGAAAGGGCAGAGGAGCACCAGTGACACCAATTTTCACACTGAGGGTTCTTTGTCACTTCAAAATATTCTTGGATAAGAGAGCCTTTGACCCCACTCTTGCCATTTTTCGGGGACACTCAGCGGCATGGTTACTATCCCAACACCCGGTAGTCATGAAGAGTCAACCAAAAAAATAAATCATGACAAAAAAGTGATGCTTGTTTTGAGCTTGAGAGGGAGTCTGGTGATGGGGGAGATTGTTTAAAGAGTATGTTAGGCAAGAGATAGGATTATGACAGAATTATAAGGGGTATTTGTGATTCAGGCGAGAGTAGGAGTGTACAGGGATGACAATGGTATATTTGAAGTGAGGGAGAAGGTGAGGTTATTTTACAAGATAAATGTTATGGGAGTAAAATCTATCTTCTGCTTTTATTGATTTTATATCAGTTCATTGATAGAATACATAAGCCACTCATGGTGTTGCCATACAGCTGCATCTGGGGTACATACTTATTAACATATTTTAGCTTTACCTGATTCATGCTGTTATATGTGTGACTATGACAGCTAATGCAGCTGCTGCTTAATGATATAAGTTCTGAGTTTACTCTCTTATAGAGCATGTTCTTTCCCTTAGAGTTGAGGTTCAGCCTTATTCAGGTTCATGTCGCTTTCTATGACTAATTGATGGTTTCTCTTTTCTTTTAGTTCAAAGAATTTCAAGGTAGGTATATTTTTTTATTGCTTGATTAATTAAAACTATTGCAATACAATGCACAATAAAACACATTATAACACATAAAACAATCCCAAATAAAAGGTTCAAGGTGATCTGGTATTACTTGGTGAGTCAATCATGGAAGGTTCGGAATCTGGTCTTCCTGTTAGAGGCTTGAGTCCCACTTGTTGTTTAGCTATATCAATGTGTTTTATTCATTCTGCTGCTGGTGCTTATTTCTTTTCAGAGTGCTTCAAGTCTCGGTTTTTGCTTTCTGTTCTACTTTTTCAGGAACACCACTCGTGGCCTGGGGGTTAAGACCTCAGAATGTCATTCTCAGAATTGATGTCCAATTTCCAGCATGGGCATGTGTCTGCTTGAAGGACTATTCAGTGACAATGGTTTTGTCTCAAACGAATCAATGACTTTCATAATATGAAACATCCTTTACTGTGGTTATCATAGAGCCCTTGTTATTGGCTAAAATACGCTTTGACTGGTTTGATTTTGTTTTCTGTCCCAGCTCTGTATTAGGACCATGTCCCATTTAAATTGTGGATCCCCCATTGAATGGTTTGTGACTCTACAGGTTTTCCTTCTCCTTTTCAGTGGAGGGAGGATGGGCTATACAGGAAATAGAGACTGGTGGATTGCTAAAGCTCAGCTATGTCAATCCAATATCCATGCTAAGTTGGGCATCATCATAGCATTCTGGAAAGAACTCTGGGACCCTAGATTGTGTAATGAGTGGTGCTCCATTCCAAGTCGGGTATGAAGCAGGCTATAGCCTCCTCGCCTATCAGCAGGAGGACAATACATGTGAGTAGTATATGCAAAACAGCTGGAACAGAACAGTGAGTCTCCGCCATTGTATCAAAAAAAAAAGAAGAAAAAAAGCCCCTATTTCAGTTCTCCTGTGAACAGTTAGACATTTTCACAACTCATGAATGCCATAGGCAGTTGAACGTTTGTAAACTGGGGTCCTTCTTGGGGTAGGGTTTAGATTTAGTTTCACAGCGAGTGTCCTAAGCCAAATTCATGAGAGTTCCTTGTATCCAGAGTTTTTTCTCTCTCTCTCCTCCTTGGGTGCAGGGGAGGAGAGGCATTTTTAAATGCAACCCAATCAACAGTGCTTCATTGTGAGTTATTTTGTCACTTCTGGGGGGGCTCTTGCACCCTTTTATCTGTGGGGTTAGACCAGTTCTTCACTACAGTACTTCTCGTTGTCTTTCTGTGATGATGAAGGCTCAGATAACTGTTTACACTTTTAGATTACTGTTGCACATGGGGGTACTCTTGCATTCTTGGTGAGGGTCACATAGTTCTTCTTTTTTCTAGCCAGAGTGTTTTTATTCAATCCTTCAAAACTCTGTTCTCTTCCTTTGGTATATTTGAGTTGCCTTTTAGCTACATGCACTGCATTTTATGAGCCTCAAATAGTTTATTCCTTGTTTTTCGTTCTGGGTCTGTTGTTTGGGACGGCATTCCCTAGGGATTTTCACTGCTTTCACTTGAGCATTATGGTCTTCTGGCTGTTCCTGGTTCCTGTTTCCCTGTTTCTACCCTTCCAGGGCCAAGGGGAAGCAAAGTCTATATGACCTGTGGGAGTCCTCAGATCCTGGCCTCTACGCAACATTATCTGTTGAGTTTGGAAAACAAGTCACATACCGTGGTTTCAACAATAATTTTTATTTCTTGTTTTTGTTCCTGTTTTTCTTGGCATCGCTCTGGTCTGTTGTCTTTCCTTGTGTACTTCCTCATGATGAAAAGACTAGGTCTAGGAAGATGACTGTGGAGAAAAAGCCCAGATTATGCACTGGTAATCTTCATTACTCCGAGTCTTCGTCTTCCTTGTCACATTCCTTGATACCCACACATCCTACCCGGTTGGCTTTGACAATAAGGCTGCTGAGGTGCTTAGTATTTCAGAATAAATGGTAGGCGGAGTCCCTCTTTATCTCTCTGAAGGGGGAGATGGAGCCTTAAAGGGTAAATTAAGGGATTTAAGAGATAATACGTACTTTTTTTAAATTTATTTTTAGGACTAATGTAAGTAAATCACATCTGTGTAAAAAGACAAACTTCACTACTTAAAGATTAACAAGTAGGACGAGGACTCAGAGTAATGATGATTACCAAGAAGTAATCTTACATGTAAACTGCTTATGGAGGTAGGCCTATGACTTGTCTGCCAACCAGCCGCATGCATTGTTAGAGGCAGTCTTTAACTAAGCTTTTGGCCTGAAGTCATCAGCTTAGCTAATGTGCTGTAAGAGATGTGGCCAGAAAGTGGTAGGGTTTGTCCAACACATCCTAATGGTTCTGCCCCCACTAGTAGGAGCAAGGCATGTGAGAATGTTGGCTCTCAAGTGTGCGGTATCCAGTTCTTGGAAGGATCTTGGCATCCTGGGTACAGCCATGTAGCCAGTGGAGTCTGTGCTTCTGGGTCACTTGCTCCATGGTGTTTGAGGAGAGCACAAAAAATGCATGTGCTATTATTAATCACTACTGCATATGAAAACCATGCAGCGAGGCTGAGTTTTGCCTTTACTGCACTTACTGATTGTGGGTCTGTGGGTATATCACAATGTGAAAATAGTAGATTGGAAAACAAATGGGTCATGGTCACTGTGTGCTGGAAAGAGTCCCTGGCAAGAGTAACTCTCATCGGAATTAAGTCACGTCAGAAATGTCACCAGTGGTGCAATTTGTGGTCTTCCACCGTGCAACTCAGGAAGAAATAGATGGGGTTTACAATCAGGCAGCACATAGTAACTCCCGAACATTCTTCATGCTGTGGTGATTTATTTCGTTCTTGTAGATACTATTCCTTCTCCTACAGAGTTCCTGTGCTACAGTTCCTTGTGTCTGTGCTGCCTGTTCCCCCTTCCCCAGCAGGAAGTCATGCTTCAACTGTATCGGGATATTGCATGGAGCAAGAAAGTATTTACAGTTACTTGCCCGTTTTATGGCTGTTAGAGTTAGAAATGGGATTTCTGATTGGCTGAGGTGTGCACCCAGGCCCGGCAGGAACCACCACTCTGGTCATGGTAAACTAGATACGCACTAAAAGATAACCTGTGCACACCCGCTGGTAGCTTGGAACAGAGTATTCAGGCTTATCTAAAGAGGCAATGTGTAAAGTAGTTGTGCAAAACACAAACCCAGCAAAACAATGAATACACCACAAAAAGACTCCATGCCAGTTTAGAAGAATATAGAATATTTATCAGATCAAAAAAGACCATAATGGTAACAACCCAATCTGTAGAAGAAGTTGAGATATGAATATTTAAAGATTAAATGCCAGATCAGTGCATAGAGGTGACTAGGGGTCAAAAGGTTACTTGAGTTTGCTAGGGACCGGTGCAAATCTAAAGTTCAGGTGGACTGCGATGGAGGGCAGACCGGCTACAGAACCCATGCAGGGACACAGAGAAAGTATCTTGGATGGAGCACAGCATCTTCGTGGAGGGGACGATGTGTCGATCTTTTCCACGTTGTGAAGGCAATGCATCAGGCTGTAGAACCACTGTCATCGAACAGCCTCTGCTTCTGCATAGAAGGGTGACCTGTCTGTTCCGATCGGCGCAGTGGTGAAGATGCGTCAGTTTTGTAGCACAACAGCTGCAGAACCCACTTCTGAGGCCCAGAACTTTCAACGAGTACCTCAGGCAAGGGTAGAGGCCACAGAAGGCAGAGTCCAGCAGCCCCAGCAGAATTTCAGGGAATCCCTTGTGTCCCTGAGACTTCGTAAAACAGGAGGCAAGCCAGCAAACCCTTGGAGATCACTTGAGGGGAATGCAGAATCCATCCCTACTTCAGCAGAGTCAGGAAGCAGCAGGCAGTAGGGCAACAAGCAGAAAAGCAGTCCTTTAAGCAGCACAGCAGTCCTTCTGACAGATGTTCAGTTCAAGATCCAGAAGTGGCTGATTTTAGGGGGTCAGAGACCCAGTATCTATACCCAAAAGTGCGTTGTATGTAGGGGGTGACTTGAAAGCAGCTCTCTGAAGTGTACAAGGATTCCTTTCAACCCAGTCCTGTCTATCTGTTGGGGGTAAATAAGTGCTTTGTGTGTGGACAGGACACAACCTATTCAAGTGTAAATGTCCTCCCTGCCCAGGAAGACCCATCAGAATGCAGATGAGTGCTCATAATGCAGATGAGCCTCACCTTCCTGTGTTTGTGGCTGACTAGAAGGAATGCAGAAAGTGTAGCTATCACCCACCCCAGACGTGTATTGGGGACAGGCTACAAGGCACGTAGAGCAGAAAGTGCAGAGAAATGTCAAATTTCTAAAAGTGACATTTCTAAAACAGTAATGTTAAATCCAACTTCACCAGTAAGGAGGATTTATTATTACCATTACGAAGATATGAAACGTGATAAAGCTACTCTCTCTGATCAAGAATTACAGCTTAAACATGTTTTAAGGAATTCCTACTGATGGCATTTGAGACTGGTAGGCCTCACAGCAGTCAAAAAATGAAATAGGCTGTTTGTCACTACCAGGACATGCGAAACAGAAAAGTACATATCCAACCTTTACTTACATAGCATTGTGTCCTTAGCATTGTACCCTTAGGGTTACTTAGGGCCTACCATATGAGTGACTTATATGTAATTAGGAATTTAAGGCGTGGCAAGTAGATTGAAATTGCAAGTCGAAGTGGCAGTAAACTGCTCACACAGGCACTGCAGTGGCAGGCCTGAGACAGGTTTGAAAGGCTACTTCTGTGGGTAGCATAATTGGGGACATATTATCAAGGGTGTAATCGCCGCTTTTTCGGCACATAGCGCCAAAAAAGCAGCGATTCTTTTATCACTCAATCAACAAGGACACGCTAACAAGCGTTAGCGCATGTTTCCTTGCTACTTTGCATGTCAGCGATCAATATTGCTAATGACATGCAAAGTAGGCGTTCCCGTCCATAACTCCATGTCAATTCACGCTGACACGGCTTCGCGCTAATTACAACCCTGCAGCAGGCCCGCGGAGCGATAAAAAAAACGCGCTAACCGCGTTTATCGCTGGAATTTAACATCTGCTTTTTATTTGACTTAGATATACTAATAATGGGAGGTGGATGGTATGTTTAGGTCCACACTCCCCTATCAGCAAGCAGGCTCATAGCGCTGAGAAATCTTCGCTGGATTTCACACTCTATTTCTAATTTTCGTCATCTATCACTGGAATTACATCGCCTGCTAGCAAAGCGTTGATAATACGCCGCTGACACGGCGATGTAATCCGGCGATAGACGGCGATAAACAGAAACACGCTAAGTGTGCTTAGCGATATTTATCGCTATTCTTTGATAAAATGCCCCTTACTGTGGCAGGCCCACTAGTAGCATTTGAAGTAAAGTCCCTGGCTATATAGTACACCACTTTACAAGGAACTTACCAGTACTTCAAATATGCCAATCAGGTATACACCAACGTAGCATGTTTAGTGAAGAAGCACATGCACTTTGGCTCTGGTAAGCAAGCAGTGGTCAAGTGCTCAGAGTCCTAAATCCATTAAAAAGAATCAGCAAAACGTGGAGGAAAATGGAAAAAAGTCCAGTGGAGAATAGGCCTGGGCCAAAATTCCGTTCCGCTCGCGGAAATTGTGATAATTTGGCATTTTCGCCTTCCGCGGAAAGCGCGAAAATGTCAAAATTTCCGCATTCCGCAGCTTAGCGATAATTTGTTTCTTGCTCGCGCTGTAAAATAATACATTCTCGCGTGCGCGCGATCGCCTTACCTGAATCCCCGCGTTCGCCGATAAGTTTTCCCGATCCGGTCGCGTTCTCCACGAGATGTTGGATTGTTGGTAGCCATTTGCGCTGTCTCGCGACAGTTCGCGCCCGCAGTAACATCATGCGTCGCGCGATCACGTCTTTCTTCTTGTGATCATGCACCGTGAGAAAAGTGAAAACAAGATGGCCGCGCCCGCGAGCAACCGCATGGGTAAGTTGGCGAAAATACCGCGAACGGGCGGGAAAAAAACTTCCGCATCTTCGCGATATTTCCGCGAGTTTGCGGAGATTTTTTAACATTTTTCGCGATAATTTGCAAAAGTGAATTTCGCAAATTCCGCCCACCCCTAGTGGAGAATCACCCTTAGGATGACAGGTCTAACAATAGTGCAGATTTATGATGTGGTGAAACGATGTGTGTAGGTATTGTGGTTTGATAGGTTATCCCTGATTGTGGGAGGCATTTATTATGGTGTTCCAACTGCAGGTTGTGTATCACTGAGATTGGGAGCGCTTGTGTTACTGGCAATGTAGGGATTGGATATGCACCATTTTTTTGCCAGGTAGCATTGTTACAAAATTGCGTGCAGTGCCACTTGAGTGACATCTTGCATATTTTGCAGATGTATTTTGTTGCTATAGAACGGAGGAGACTTTGAGATGGAAACTCACTTTCTGCAGGCTTTTGTCTCTACTCATAATCGTTTTAACATCCGACAGATTTAAGTAGTTTTTGTGTGAGCACAAACCCCACCAGTGCAAATTGTGAACACTCTATGTGCTCCCAATGAGTTTGTGCAAACATTCTGAGCCATATTCCTGCTAAAGTAAGGGTGCAAAAACTGTATGAACGTGTTCAACCTGCTGGGGCACCCATACACTCTGTCTCTAACCTCTTCTTTACCGCGAAATCTGCCTGGAATATAATGTTCCAGGGAGTGTATTTTATTATTATAGTCAGAAATCAATTCATTCAACGAAGATTTTGTGGAGATATTTGATCCATGATAGGGCAAATGGGATTTTTGGTGCTCTGCACCATTACATGGATTGCTACCTGCCAGGCCGATCAGCAGTCTTGGGGGATGCCATGCGCGCATCTTTTACTGACCTGTAAATCTTGACCTTGTGCGCTTGGAGCAAATAAAAAGCATTTGCAATGCAATAGGTCTCGCATTTGCAGGGGTTTAAGCTTTTGGCTTTGTTAAATGACAATGCTTTTTATTTATTTGTTTTGATAATTAACAAATAAATAAACAGCATTGCCATTTACAATGCCAATAGGTCAAACTCTAGTAAACGCGAGACCTGTTTTATTTTAAAGAAGTGGCGGCCATTGCCAAGGGCTGCTTGGAAAGTGAAAGCACCCATGGCGTGCTGAATCTTGCAGGAAAGCGTGTCATGCCTGCAGTAGGAGAAACATATTAAAGAAAATAGTGCTTACAGAGTAAGTAAGATGTACTGTGTAACAACCGAAGTAAATGGGCCAGTCCTCATGGGAGGTTGCAAATGAAGACAAGGCAGTGCTAAGGAGGGACTAACAAGCCTATTAAGGAATCAGAAGCCAGCATTTTCGAAGGACAATGACACAACCCAATGACAAATATGGGCGGAGTGTGGGTAAGTACATACTCGAATACAGCATGCCTCGACCTAAAAAGGCATCCAATTCCCAAGTCAAGCTCATTGTACATCTCCATTGAATCTTCAGGCAAGGTGTAAATTAGGTATTATGAGGATCTCAGATAATAATTAGCTTAATGTCTGCATTTACCGATCTCAATAATTAGTAGGGTTTTCAGCCCCTTTTAAAAGAGAATCGCTTATTCGAGTGATCGCAGACAAACATTCAAAGCAGTATTTAAGGGTAATGTATTCCTAATGTCTACAACGGGCTATGCAAAAGACATACTGTCAATAAATACGAATACCCCCAAACTGAGGCAACTATCAGATTTGCTCTCTTGCTTCCCATCTTTTCAGTGTGTGGCTTCGTAATGATTAATTTGTTGAAAATAAGATTTTTTCATAGGGTACAAGTTTGCACAAATTAAAAGACTGTAAACTCACTTGAACATCCTCCACGTGTACCTCTGACAGATTTTCCGATTTCCACCAGGGATAACAATACACAGTTGATTACAGTCAACTGTTTTCCTGAATATTTGACATGGATCTGACACTACTGGACCTTTGCTGAATGGCTAATGCTCTACAGCAAGAAACACAGATTTTAATTATTGGATATGAAAGTACCGCCCAAGAAGCTCTGAATTTAAATGTCCATACGTTTTATCAACTCTATGAACGTTCTCTTGGAAGGATAAGCGATTTGTGAGCAGTGCTACAACCTCCATACAGGAAGAAATAACAAGGGATGAGGAGGCTGCTGGATTACACATAAAACCCTGCACTTGCGCCTTTTTTGTGGCCATGGAGCACAGGGATCTCGAGTATTTTATGTAATTATCATTTCTACACACACACTCATTCTATCTAGTAAGCAATAGCATTATTTACCAAATGGAGGCGGCGTGGCGCTATTAGGCTGATCTGGCTTCACAAAGATAGTGCTGAAGAGGAAAACTGGAGCATATTTGACATTACCACGTGCAGGAACTAATAGGTTGACTGATAAAGCTCATTGCTCCAGAGTGAAGCAAAATAGTTCTTGAAGCAAAAGAGAGCACCCAATACTGTAATCTGGATATACTGTCCAGACCCACTCCAGAGGCTTTGCTTTCAAAAATTAATGGTTGAGCCACAGGAGAACCTGCCAGACCTAATGCAAACTTCAAATACCCACTGCAGAAGCTGTGGTTCTTTGTTAACATATATGCCCCGGGTGAAGCAGACAGGCCTGCGGTGAACTGGACATACCCATAAGAGAGTCGGTGCTTCAGTGTTAATTTGTTTGTGTGCCACAGGAGAAGTGGCCAGGCGCAAGACAAACTATTGAACATGTCCTTGTTGTCCTTGACGGGTTTGAATAGCGTGCACTTTAATAGCGCCTTCCACTGTAATGTTCGTCCTACACATATTTGTCATCGCCCCTTCCAACAAGTTTAAAAAACATAAAAAGAGGTACAAACGCTTTCCTTCGAGTGATGCATGGATAAGTCTCCTTGTGTCATCTTCTACCACTTTCTGGAAAGCCTGTCTGCAGCTCCATGCTTTAATTACTCTGATCTTCAGCAAACCATTTAAATGTAAATGTGCACACTGAGAAGGAACATGAGAAGTAGCCACCTCTACTCTGTCCCACATGTGCATAGGCGGTGTCAATGCTCAATGTGTGTCATTGACCAGGAACAATGAGATGCTGGTACCAGTGAGTCCATGCTGGTTTCCTGTTGCCACTCCAAAATTTTAAATGTAACCCTCTGCCCCTCCCCCCGTGCACACCCTTCACCAGGGTGTCAGAGATTCAGGAGTATAATGCTGGCCATTTCCCAACTGTCGTCATTTGTATCCCGGGATGCACGAAATGGGGGCCCGGCCAAACCTCAATCTCATGTGGATTGGGAAAGCGCAAAAGGCTGCGTTTCTTAGAAGCAAGCAGAGCTCACAAACATTAAAGGGAACCCATTCAGTTTATGCCACACATTCTAAAATGTCTCCATTAGCGTTTTAACACAAACAACTAACCCTTTCACATACACTGCACGTGCAGCCCCGACCGCCACCCACCATTCTAAAAACTGAAGGGACTGGTGTGGGAGGAATGGAGTGAGCGAAACCACGTGCAAAAAGTGATGGGCGCAAAAGCCAAAAGAGTTCTGCCAAAAGAACAGAAGAGCAATGCAAGCATAACAAAACAGTACTTGGCCAGTGCTCCTGTGAGGAAAACCGGAAATTATATATCGCTGTCGGAACCATCAATCAATCAATCAAGGGTTTATATAGAGCGCTACTCATCCGTGAGGGTCTCAAGGCGCTGGGGGGGGGGGGGAGGCGGCTCCGGCTCAGTCAAAGAGCCAGGTCTTGAGGGCGTTCCTGAACGTGTGCAGGGTCGGGGAACATCTGATGTTCACAGGGAGTTTGTTCCACGTTTTGGCTGCGATGTAGGCGAAAGCTCTCCTGCCGGTTCTTTGTCTGCGGATGCGGGGGACCTCTGCCAGAGCAAGGTCGGCGAAGCGGAGGTTCCTCTTGGGTATGTGGAAGGATACTCTCTCGTTGAGGTATTTGGGTCTGATGTTGTGGAGGGATATGTAGGCGTGGGTGAGGAGTTTGAAGCTGACCCTCTTCTCGACGGGGAGCCAGTGGAGGCCTCATAGGTGTTGGGTCAGGTGCTCATGGTGCGGTGTCCCGAGGACGAGTCTGGCTGCGGTGTTCTGGATAGTCCGGAGTCTGTGCAGGAGAGTTTTGTTAATTCCGGTATAGAGGGCGCTGCCATAGTCCAGTCTGCTGGTAATGAGTGCATGGGTAACGGTCCTTCTGCAGTCGGAGGGGATCCACTTGTATGTCTTACGGAGTATGCGAAGGCAGTCGAACCCAATGGAGGCGACGGCATTGATCTGGCGGTTCATGGAGAGGGAGGAGTCAAGGATGATGCCGAGGGTCCGAGCGTGGTCTGTAGGGGTGGGTGGGCTCCCGATGTCACCGGAGGGCCACCAGGTGTTGTCCCAGGCGGAGGTGCAGGGACCGAGGATGAGGACCTCGGTCTTCTCTGAGTTTAGCTTCAGGCAGCGGTCCTTCATCCAGGCTGCCACGTTCTTCATGCCTTCCTGGAAACATAGTCTGGTGTCTTCTGGATTCTTCGTGAGCGAGAGGATGAGCTGGGTGTCGTCGGCGTAGGATACGAGGCTGAGCCCCTGCTGCCTGACGATGGCGGCGAGGGGGGCCATGTAGATGTTGAAGAGCGTGGGGCTGAGTGAAGATCCCTGGGGTACTCCGCAGTTGATATCCGTGGGTTTGGAGAGGAAGGGATGAAGTCGGATCCTCTGGGTTCTGCCGGAGAGGAAGGATTGGATCCAGTCGAGGGCGGCTCCTTGAATTCCTGCATCGTGCAGTCTGGCTGCAAGAGTGCGATGTGAAACGGTGTCGAAGGCTGCGGAGAGGTCTAGAAGGATGAGGGCCGCGGTGTGTCCCTGGTCGAGTAGCATGCGAATGTCCATCTGGGTAACAGCAAATAAGAGCCACACTGGACTGAGCCAGTCAGGGGTGGGAGGCGGGAGTAAATTCCTGTGTTGACCACAGCAGACAGCGCATGCGATGTAGACTCGACCTAAAAAATGATTAATCTCAGAGACGCTAGGTGTGGGGCTAGGGAGCAAGGCACTAAGCACATCCCTATGAGGAATCCTTCTTACATGCATTAATTAAACTATCCATTCCAGACAGATTATGCCCTCAGCTGTGGTTTATAGAAGATGACCCTCCCCCGAGAATCTGACCACAGAGCTAGGAATAATATACTTAAATGGGATTATCTGTCAGACGTTAATGGCTGCAAGACGAAAAACACGCTGAAGTATGCTCGAAAGAAAGCTGCTATTATGCAGATACAGCAGCCCTGGTGATTATCTGCTACCTCACTCTCCTGAGTCACCCTAATGTGTGCTGTTGAAGCACTGGCTTCAGCAGTCACTGCTATGACACGCTGCTTGGCAGTACTGGCTTTTGCACAAGAGGGGCAGCACTTATATATGAAACAAACTGCACACATACTATTGATAGGTGCATTAACATAACCCAGAGTGCCAGGTTTACAGATGTCCAGACCTAGTCACGAAACGTAACTCTGTTTATATATCAATACTATTAAAGTCAGTAATAGTTGCATGTTTCATTTTACAGCGCTTAAAAAGGCTGAAGTGCGTTATGAAGCGCTATTTAAAAAAACAACTTGTAATCTTTTCTTGCCTCTTTTGTCATGCCAAGGTTCAGATCACAGACATTCCGTGACTTGCCAATCCTTTGGTGACGGTGGCATTTACCTTATTTTCAATATGGCTGTACTTCCAGAGAGTCATTATTGCGAATCAGGTTCACCTCTTGCACAATTCATTAAAGAATTCCCGCGGCCCGGCAGCTTTTATAGAGGTAAGAAACTATGAGTCACCGATTGAGCTAAACTATGTCACCTTCCAGATGTAAAGCTGTTTCCTGGCCCGACAGCCACAGGACTGCGTGCCTGATCTTTACCACTTGTGCAGTGCAGCACTATTGCCCCGAAGGCGCTGATAAGACCTGTCAGCAGTGCTGGAATTGGTCCGGGAACCCATAAATTGGGGGTCAAGCATGGGGGTGGAGTCACGAGCAGTCTAACAATCAACTTATACATTTATTTATTTTTTAAAACCTGCAGCAAAGAAATTGGCAACAGGGGCGTATGTGGCAGTAAATCTGTTCTAGCATACTTAATTGGCCACAAAGAGGCTGCATTCTAAGATATCTTACATGGTGAAGACACCTGCTGCAGAGAGCTTTGAGTGCCCATCAAATTTGAGGAGATTTTAATAGTGGTAGGATAACTATAGTGGTTAACGCAGTTCTGGGAGAGGTCTGCATATTGTCCAGTCACCGTTTTGACTCAGAAAATAGAATAGAAGGTAAATGTCTTGTAGCAAAGCACACAGTGCAACATGCAGATCACATGTCTGAATTTCATGTAGATAGGTAAGTGGGCTAATGAAAAGTAGCATAGAAGGTAAATGTGCTTGTAGCAAAGCACAGAGTGCAACATGCAGATCACATGTCTGAATTTCATGTAGATAGGTAAGTGGGCTAATGCTTTTGACTCTGAGATATTGCAGTTACTTCCAGTTCATAAGTTGCAAACTTCTGATATAGCACAATGATCTATTTAGCGGCATGCAAACTGTAAGTCATGGGTTTAGATACTTATTGTTTTTTTCCCCTCAAACTGTTGTTATTCTAAGATTGCAAGAAAGAATTCCTTTGGGAAGTAATAAAGTTTTGTTAGTACAGACAACCACAATCACTGCACTGCATTTTATATCCCGACTTTCTGTTTCTCCTGGCCATTCACTCCTAACAGATAAAGTCTACAAGTATGGATGACATGCGATTCCTATCGCTTATAACCTTTATCGCCTTATGTAACATTCCCTGTATTGAATTACACACTATTTATTGTGGTTCCGTGGGTAATGTAAAATTCTCTTGACACCATACACTGGGATGAGAAGCACTGTAAATACATTAAATACAAAATATATTAAGTGCCATTTAAATAAGTATTAGTGGAAACTCCTACTCCTACATTTTTACTGTGTGTGCTCATTTCTTACATAGGGGTTGAACAAAGTCAAAAACCTGCCTCCAAGTCATAGTTTCTCTAAAGTATTTGCAAAGTGATAAGCTGTGTGCCTTTGTTTCCGTCCATTGGCTTCTAGGTAATAGGCTCAATATAGCTCCCGGCCAAGCTAATAGTTGAACAAAAGAAGGGCTGATGGCCCTTTAAATTAGGCCTGTTTTTGTGCCCAGCTGGAAGTGAAAATAAGAAAGTCCCCTCAGTGCCTTGAGGCGGCTTCTCTGTGCTGCTGAATTATGTCCCAGGGTCGGAAAATGGCATCAGGACAAACTCCACATTTTCCCTGGGTCCACAAATAGCTGCCTCAACCGGGAAGCAACAGGATCTCCCTACTTTCTATCACTGCCTGTCAGATAGCAGGAACGTAATTTAGGGGTAGCTAGAGGATGTACTGTCCTTGTCACCTCTTAATAATAGATTGCAGACTCACTGTCAAGGACAGCAAGCAACAAACATTGGAAAAACCAATAGTTCTGCCCTTTAGTGGTCATCTGTGGAGCTATTTTGTTTGCCAATATTTTTGTTCAAAGAGGTTGTAAAAATGGGGTATCCCATTCTTTATTAATAATAAAGATTGTGGAAGACCTTTTAAATATGGCTAATGGTATGTGCACGTCTCTGGATGGTCAATTTGAATGTTTTTGGATAACTTATAATTCATTACCCTTCTAAGTTGGTGAACAAAACGGACAATCTTGATACTGTAAAGAATGATAAACTACATATAAAGATGGATACCTGAGCCTGTGCATAAATGGGTGACTATCATTGAATGGCTGTCAATTGCAATGCCCACATGGAATGCAGCATAATGCATTTAGCCATGTTGTAGAGTGAGAAGAGCTGCCGGCCCTCACAAAACTAAAAATAAAAAGCAAAATGTATTTAAAAAAATATAATATAAAAAAGTAACAACCTGGCAACATATTGGCCTACCTGCCCTGTGCACTTTGTGTACAAGTAAAATTCCATCACTCACAGAGAGGGAAACCAATGGCTAAAGTGGGCCATCCCATTGCTCCATGCTGTATGCTTTATTGGGCGGGAGCAAAATGTGAATGACATTGTAACAGACCAAACGATGAATATCACTGACCTATTGCCCCCTGTGTGTCCGTCTTTAATATTTACATATTTTTAAATTCAATTTTGAAAAAGCATGTGTCTGGTGAGACAGCTAAAGTTGTCTTGACCTAAAAGGGGCTCTCTCTAAGAAATGAAAAACTCTGCATATTTTATATCCATGCTATTTGGCCAGAAGTTTAAAGCAGGTAAAACATGGTGAGACTTTTGTTGAAAAATCATGCAAATTGCGATTTGGAAACCTGTGAATTCATCTTGCGATTCAGAAATATTCCAAAGATTCTGGCCTCGATTGGGTATTTGCTGAGATCTTTTGAATGTGCAAGTTCTCTGTTTTTCCCTGTACCATAGGAAAACCTGTCAAAACATCCTTTTTTTCCCATTGTGGCCAGACTACACAACGCCGGAATACAAGGAACAGCACTAGACTGGATCCGGTCGTTCCTTACCGGAAGAAGCCAGAGAATTGGACTAACACCCTTCCTCTCCTACCCCACGGAAACCACCTGCGGAGTCCCACAGGGGTCATCACTGAGCCCGACTCTCTTCAACATCTACATGGCCCCCTTCACAGCCATCATACGACAACACGGCCTCAACATCGTATCCTACACCGACGACACTCAGCTCATCCTCGCCCTCACCCGAGACTCTACCACCGCCAAACTCAACTTCCAGAAAGGAATGCAAGACGTCACAGTCTGAATGACCAACAGCTGCTTCAAACTCAACGCCAAGAAGACAGAAGTCCTCATCCTTGGAACTACCTCCTCAGCTTGGGACAAAACCTGGTGGCCGATCGCCCTTGGAAGCCCACCTACCCCCTCAGACCATGCCAAGAACCTCGGCATCGTACTCAACTCATCGCTCACCATGAACAGACAGTTCAACTCCATCACATCCAGCTGCTTCAACACCCTACGCATACTTCGCAAGACATTCAAATGGATCCCCCCTGCGTCAATGAAAACAGTCACCCAGGCACTCATCACCAGCAGACTGGAGTATGGAAATGCACTATACGTGGGCATCAACAAGTCCCTACTCCGCAAACTCCAGACTATACAGAACACCGCCGCCAGACTCGTCCTTGACATCCCCCGGCACGAACACATCAGCCAACACCTCCGAAAACTCAACTGGCTCCCCGTGGAGAAAAGATTCACCTTCAAAATCCTCACTCACACCTACAAATGCCTCCACAACAACGGACCCAAATACCTCAACAACAGAATCAACTTCCACGTCCCCAAAAGAAACCTTCGATCCTCCAACCTCACACTGGCCGAAACCCCTCCCATCCACAGAGCAGGCAGAAGATCCTTCTCTCCCATTGTGGCCAAGACCTTGACCGCGCTACTGGCAGACATCAGACGCGCCCCCTCCCTGAACACCTTCAGGAAGACTCTCAAGACCTGGCTCTTCGCCTGAACAGACCCGCGGGACCCCCCCACCCAGTGCCTTTGGACCCTCACGCGTGAGTAGCACGCTTACAATTCCCTGACTGATTGATTGATTGATTGATTCAGAACACAATGAGGAATCTATTAGTGTTTGGAGTGCCCTATTACTTTATTAATTGGTTGATCAGAAGACCAAATAGACAATATAATAACCGTGTTTTTGTGTGAGTCTCCACTTAACATGACATTTCTGTTAAGCCTACCTCACTGAGGTACCAGAATTCAAGGCTACCTGACAAACATAGGTGTACCTCAGGCTTCAGGTTTCCCACTCCATTCAATATGGGGGACCATTAAAAAGCAGTCCTCTGCAACGCCACCCGTCCTGTTGCCTCTGAAGACCTATTATTATTTTTTACACCGTACAATCACTGTCAAGAGCCTACAACATGATGCAATAATACTGTCTAAAGACACCTAATAAGTTAATATCATGTGAACAGCAACACTTCCGCTTCCGGTCACGTTTTGTACTGAGGCATATATTTTAATTAAATTGGAGGCACAGTAAAAGTGTCATGTGCCATAGCTTTAAACAACACCAGTGCCACGGAATAAACACATGTAATAAATGTCCCACTAAGTCGATTGAGAGCAGGGATCAGACAAAAAGTTGAAGTCCTTTACTGTGGTGGTTCATACATAGCACTGGACAGAACAGTGATAATGGAAGAAACATTGAATAGGGTCAAGCTGTCCCCCGTGTTTCTCAAAACAATGCACTCGCGGGGTTCTTGATCGGCCAATAAAGAGACCTATTAAACCCTTAGTTTAGCCAGACAATGAGGGGTGTAGGGTGATAGCTAGAGGCTTGTGTCTTGATAAACAGGGTATTGCATAATGAGTGATATATTCGATGTTGCTGGAACATACTTTAGTTGAGGTGCCAATTGTGCTGCACACATTTCTGCACAGGATGTATCAATATACCCCAAACTAATTTCCCTCTGAACACTGGAAAAAAAATCTGAAAGGCAGCAGTGTTGCTTTATTGCGCCTCCAACATTTAAGTCTGTGAGTTTCTAGCTTGTTGTGATTTAGGTATTCTAATTTTTTATAATTTAAGTTTATCTTCCTGTGGGTTACACAGTAGTATAAATCCACGAGTGTTTGCATCCACTCTCCAGGCCATTTATATATATGTTTTAACGCAAACTTTACCCGAAGGTGTCAGAGCGCTTTACAATAGAACCAGTTACATTATTATTATCAATATTTTTAAATTGAATTTGTAGAGCGCACAGCTACCCGAAGGGTTTCCAGGCGCTGTCCCGGTAGGAAGGAAAAGGTAGTGAATGAAAAGAAAAGGTAATTAGAGGTTAAAAAACCTAGTCTTTAAACCTTTACGGAAGGCACTATACACGGTTTCCTCTTGTAGGGAAGCAGGTAGAGAATTCCACAGGGTCGGTCCTAAATAAGAAAAGGACCGACCACGCATACAAGAACCTTTTGACTTTTGGGACAATAAACCTAGTGTGCTGGGCCAGAGGGCGCAATGGCTGATAGTGCTGAACTAGAGCTTGGAAATATTTCAGGGCCACTCCTGTTTTAATTTTAAACATATAGCACAAGGCTTTAAATTTGACCCAATTCGCCACCGTCAACCAGTGTAGGTCACGAAAAAAGCCTGAGATAGAGGAAAACTTAGGCACGTGACAAAGCAGACTAGCAGCCGCATTTTGTACCAATTGAAGTCTCTGGATCGTTGCCTTATTGGAGCCTAGATAAAGAACATTGCCGTAGTCTAGTCTTGAGGTAACTAGGGCATGGACTACTGTTCTCTGTGCTGAGAGCGGAATCATCTATAAAGTCTTCTTTGCCATTTTAGAACAGTAAAACAGGTAGATGACACCTTGGTGATTTGTTGATTCATCAATAAATGTTCATCTACGATGAAGCCCAAAGGTAAAGCTCCCATTTCAGAGGGCCAATGTTGAGGTCCCCAAAGGTCATGTTTTTTCCCTAAGATCATGACTTCAGTCTTGTCCCCGTTTAATTTAAGCAAGTTGTTATGCAACTAGGGCGCAACTTTATCAGTCCTAACTGAAGGACAGAGAATTCCGACCCCATTACATAAGGACTTCAGAGTACATGAATTACATAAAACATGCGAAACAGATAAACTCTAAACTCACATAAGAATGGTAGTAAGTACATATATCTACTACAGATACTAGTGGTTAGAGTTATATATATATATATATATATAAATTACAAATTCACTCACGGTTACATTTTAAGAAAAGTTGAAGCAATTATGGTTGGACAAATATATATCACATATTTACAGAGCAAGATCTTCTTGCTATTGTTGGGGTTTTTCCGGTGCTCATTCAGCCAGGCCTTCAGGGTGCTGTTGCACTCATGGGTGGTGGTCTTGGGCCTGGAGGGATCCCTGAGCTGGTGTTGGCCATAGGCATAGAAGGCTGGGTGGTGGTGGGCAGAGGCGGCATGCTGGATCCCCGGGCTGTTCTTGAGCTCGTGTCACAAATTCAGGCCTTCTGCTGGGCTCAAGCACCCACAGCAGCACTGGGTCCCGACATCCACGCCGCAGGATCTGTAGTCGAAGCACCCTTGGGGGGGCACTCTCACTACTCCATTACTCCTACCTGTAGTCTCAGGCTTCAGCCTCCCTCGGAAGCAGGCCTCCGGAGCCGATGGGTCTCACTTGGTCGCTAGTCACAACCCTCCTCCCATCTTGAGGGCCGCACACGTCTCTGTGGCCACCGGCTGCTGACTGCCAAAACCAGAGCTGCTTGTTTCTCTGGACACGACACTCAGCACTGGGGAGTCCAGAGGGGTTCCATCAGAGCTCACCGGTGCTCCCGGGCCCTTATCGCCTGCAGAATGACATCGGATGGGGGACTCCAGCGGGAGCTCACCCTGTGAACCTCCCACCTGAGCACCGGAAGTCTGTCCCATAGGCATGCGCTCTCAGCTTCTAAATATGAACTCAAGGCATTGGCTATCCAATATCAGTCCTAGAGGGTTGAGCATATGCTAGATTTAAAGGGTATCCATAGAAGATGTGTTTACATACAATGAGTGTAAATTAACACATTTATGTAGTGCTCATCCTGAAAATTCGGCATAGATTTGTCCCTCCTGGCTCTGTTATAGACATCCATTCTGTAAGCTATTAATTTAAGAGCATTTATGTTTCAAAGTGCTTCAACAACTAGAAACGTTTAGCAGTTTCGGCCTGATACATTTATTTAGTTAGTTAGGCACTCTTTAGAGCATTTCTGGCCACGTCGGAGCACCTCAATTGTCCTAAATGCTTGGAATAAATAATAATCTTCTAGCTATTACTGGTGACCTTGTCCATCAGTTGTTGGGTATGTTCATGTTATACACAAAGGCATAGCTGAAGCACAGTGCCAAAATATAATTAAAATACTAGGTATTTATTTGCTGTCCAGTAGTGGCCGTCATTGCTCCTGGGTGGGGATCAGGTGCGGGGGCTGTGGGAGTGTTGCGGGGGGTTAGGGATGGTGTCTCAGGGGGGCAACGGGGTTTTTTAATGTAAACTTACATCGAGGCTGAGTCCCGCATTTGCTGTGCTCCTTCTATCCTGAGCCTGCTTCTAGGAACAGGAAGCAGGTAGCCAGTCTCCCACCCTTAAGCCAATCACAGCGCTCCAATGGAGCTTTGTGAATGGTCTGAACGCCGTGACACGGCGCTCAGCCAGGGGCTGTATGTGTGGGCATGTTCTCCAAGCAGGCTGTAATGCAGCCTGCAGTGAGAACAGGGAAGTGCGCACGACTGCTTTGGGAGGACGGAGAGGGCCGACCAAACAGTCATTGCGCACTTGAGTGGGCAAACCACTCCGCCCCTGCCCTGCTCCATGAGCAGAGCAGCCCTACCCACTCTCCCGCCTGCAAAGGAAACATAACATGATAATAATTGAAAGTTATTATCATGTTATGTATCCTCTTCTCGCACTGCTTGAAAGAAGTTGGGTGATGCTCCTCCGCCATAGCGGAGAAGCCGCCACTGTAGCTGTCCCATCTTTAAGGAGCATCAAAGTGCTTTAAAGAAGAACACTTGATTGCCGCACTTTGCACATGGAATTACAGGAGTATGTATGGTGTGTGGTGAGATGGGCTGGGCCAAATAGAGACAAGCACGCTGCCGAGCAAGGTTCGGGGGTGTACTCTCCTCTGCACGCCATAGGAGACATACACGGTCCCTCTTGATTTATTTGATACCTTTTGGACATTACTGAATGATATATACTTACCCAATTTTTGCTTACAGTTGCTTGCAGAAAGAGACGATTCTGGAATCTAATGATTGTAGACTAATGCCCTGAGGAAGTCGATGGTGAATGTTGCCACCTCGACAAAACACGTGTTGGCTACGTTTACGATTATTTACACCTGTCAAGATGCTTTTGGAACTAAATGAAAGAAAGAAACAACAACCTGCATACGGTGGACAACTCCAAGACTGGACATTTATTGAATGTATATGCGCTAAGGAAATTGTATATGGGTCCAATAGTATGGATTGAGAAAGGTGTTCACTTCCCTTACCAACTTGATAACGGAACATACCCTATCAGTGTCACAGACCTTAAAACAAGATACAACCTAGAGGACATAGAACTCTATAATTTTTTACAAATTGGCTAGAAACAAATTATCCGCTTGACGAAAGGTGCATGCTTGCGCTATGTGCTGCTAGCTAGTTAAGCGTGGAGCGCTTACAATTCCTATTTTAGAAAGCGTTTTTCATCTCTATGCTGTAAATCGTTTTTTTGGTTTTAATATTGTTATAATATCGCCCACATTCTTGCACTATAAATTGTGCCCTCACCGCATTTTGCGGAGTCTGTTGTCCTTGCTGGAAGCCCTTGTGCTCCTTCGCGTGGCGCTTGGCCGCCATCTTGGGGGTGGTGTTTTGTTAACTGTGCCATCTGCTCGAGCGCTCTAGCGCTTGCCAGGACTCCAGGTGAGCCGGTATTTAAGACGAGCACTTTGTTTGCTCGTTCTTGACGAAAGGTGCATGCTTGCGCTATGTGCTGCTAGCTAGTTAAGCGTGGAGCGCTTACAATTCCTATTTTAGATAGCGTTTTTCATCTCTATGCTGTAAATCGTTTTTTTGGTTTTAATATTGTTATAATATCGCCCACATTCTTGCACTATAAATTGTGCCCTCACCGCATTTTGCGGAGTCTGTTGTCCTTGCTGGAAGCCCTTGTGCTCCTTCGCGTGGCGCTTGGCCGCCATCTTGGGGGTGGTGTTTTGTTAACTGTGCCATCTGCTCGAGCGCTCTAGCGCTTGCCAGGACTCCAGGTGAGCCGGTATTTAAGACGAGCACTTTGTTTGCTCGTTCTTGACGAAAGGTGCATGCTTGCGCTATGTGCTGCTAGCTAGTTAAGCGTGGAGCGCACAATTCCTATTTTAGATAGCGTTTTTCATCTCTATGCTGTAAATCGTTTTTTTGGTTTTAATATTGTTATAATATCGCCCACATTCTTGCACTATAAATTGTGCCCTCACCGCATTTTGCGGAGTCTGTTGTCCTTGCTGGAAGCCCTTGTGCTCCTTCGCGTGGCGCTTGGCCGCCATCTTGGGGGTGGTGTTTTGTTAACTGTGCCATCTGCTCGAGCGCTCTAGCGCTTGCCAGGACTCCAGGTGAGCCGGTATTTAATGCTCACACGGGCCGCGCAGCGGTGACGCGCAGCGGGGACGCCTGACTCTCGCCTGAGTCAAGCCAGAGTCTGCCCGTCTGCGCCCGTCAGCGCTAAGGAAGTGCGGGGTGCGGCAGACCTTTTCATCTACATCATGGCTGCTTCCATCCTCAGGTATGGTAGAGCAGACTTATTGGCCTTACGTGAACAATTTACTATCTGTCCACTTCCGCCTGTAGCACCGCTAAGGGGCCCTTATCGGTGCACCTGTTGCTGTTGGCGCCTGCCTCCCCCTTCTCGCGTCCGCTCCTTGCAAATTTCATCCCGGCAGATTAACGTGTCGGGGGTAAATACTGCCAGTATATATAGCCTAAATGTCAGATCTCTGGTCAAACATCAGGCGGAGATCTTTGATATTGTCACCAATGACTCCCCTGATGTGTTTTTTATGACCGAGACATGGCTACAAGATGCTGACACTGCGATTTTAAACCTTGCCTTCCCCCCTGACTATACCGTGGCAACTCTCAACCGCGGTTCAAGAGGTGGTGGAATTGCAATGGCGGTGAAACGCCGCTTTCCTTGTGAATGGAAAGAACTAAAACTTCCAGGTTGCGAATGTGCTCGCTTTAGAATCTCTCTGTCCCATTGCTATTGCTTTTCAGGTCTTCTAATATATCGGCCTCCGGGCTGCGATGCTGCCTTTAGGGCCGCTCTCCCGGACGTCATTAGCATAGAAGCTCTTGGTTGTGCAAATTTCAATGTGGTAGGTGACCTCAACCTGCACTTTGACTGTCCATCCCAATCCTCCATTAAGAGCTGCTTAGCAGATCTAGAAGCCTTGCAGCTCCTACAGAGAGTGATGTCCCCCTCCCACTCTGGCGGACACATACTGGACCCGTTCTTTACCTCCTTAGAGGACATCACTTTATGCCAACCTGTTCAGTTGTCATGGACAGACCATATGCTGGTGAAGGCAGTTATCCCTGTGGTAGATTCTCTTTTTGTGGCACAGAATAAAACATCTCTCTCCCGCCAGTGGAGTAAATTAAAACTTGAAGACTTCTACCTTTTATTAGGTAAAACACCCCTACCTCTTCTCTCCGATGCTGACTGTGGGTATGATTCATTCTGTACTTGGATTGGCACGGCCTTGGACTCTCTTATTCCCCTTGTACGTTCCAAGTGCCGGACCAAGGCCCATAGCCCGTGGTATGATGAGACCTTGTCGTCTCTCAAGAGAGAGTGTAGGCAAGCAGAAAGGCGATGGAGGAAGGCCTATGATCCCGCGCTCAAAACCTGCTACCTTACTCTATCCAAGGCATATCACAGAGCGGTGTGTCGAACACGTGCCGCATTTTATGCGCAGGAGTTCCGGAACAGCCCTAACCCCTCCAAACTAATCTTTAAGGTCCTAAAGGACCTTACAACTAAGAGGGCCTCCGCGGCAGAAATCTGCACTGACTCTCACTGCGAGAGTCTGGCCTTGTTCTTTGTTCAAAAGGTGCAAGTAATCTACCACACCTTTCCAACTATTGTGCACCGCTTGGATTCATCTGATTGTCCTAAGATCAATGATAGGATCCTGGATTTTTTGGCCCCCCTATCTGAGGAGGGTTTTGATTTACTGAGCCAAAAAATTAAATCTGGCTCCCCTGCAGACCCCCTCAAACCGGCCCTATTTAAAAACATGCAGGCCACATGTCGCGCACCCTTGCTTGCCCTTATTAATATGTCACTGGGTTCAGGGATTGTACCCACCAAGTGGAAGCAAGCGGTAGTTACCCCCATCCTAAAAAAGCCTACCCTAGATCCTATAAAACCTGAGAACTATCGCCCCATCTCTCTGCTGCCGTGGGCTGCTAAAGTCACCGAAGCCCACGTGAATGGGATCCTGGCCGACCATCTTGCCAAAGCTAACATCTTGGATCCCACGCAAAATGGTTTTCGTACAGGCCACAGCACGGAGACTGCCTTGTTATACATGGTTGAACATCTGCGCTCCGTGCTGGACACCGGACAAACAGCGGCACTCCTGTTGTTAGATCTGAGCGCCGCCTTTGATACGGTGTCCCACGAAATCCTGTTGCGGCGGTTAGAGGAAGCTGGGGTTAGGGGGCTGGCACTAGGCTGGTTCCGCTCCTTCCTTTCCAATAGATCTTTTCAGGTTGCGATACCACCCGGTAAATCCACCTCTTACCCGCTCACCTTGGGGGTCCCACAGGGATCATCTCTGAGCCCCACTCTCTTCAATCTTTATGTGAGGCCGCTGGCTGCGGTAGTCAAAGGCTGGGGCATGACAATGGTGTCCTATGCGGATGATACGCAGCTGGCGGTCACACTAAGTGGGGACTCAGCCATGGACGCCCTCAACTTCTGTGAGGGGCTACGCTCGGTGGCCAATTGGATGAACCAGAATTGTCTCCAATTGAACACAAAGAAGACAGAGGTGATGGTGTTTGGGAAGCAACCTGGATGTTGGAATGACAGCTGGTGGCCCCCCGAGTTAGGAATGATCCCCTCTCCTGCTATGGAGTTAAAAAACCTCGGGGTCTGGCTGGACCCTTTACTTAGCTTCACTTGCCAGACTAAGAGGGTGGCTGCCTCTTGTTTTGGCATTATTAGGGGCATCAGGCCGGTGCTTAAATTCTTCGATGCCCCCACTAAACAGCTTGTGGTCCAGGCCTCGGTACTATCCAGGATAGATTATGCCAGTGCTCTGCTAGCAGGCACGAACAAGGCTGAACTTCTGCGGCTACAACGAGTGCAGAATGCCGCCGCAAGAGCGATATTTGGGCTGCCCAAACGTTGCTCAGTGTCCAGAGCATTGCAAACACTCCATTGGTTGCCTGTTGCTCGGCAGATTGAGTTTAAGGTGCTCTGCCTGGCCTTTAAAATTTTGAAGGGCATGGCTCCACCTATTCTCATGAACCTTCTGACTCCATATGTCCCCTCTCGCTCTTTGAGATCGATGGGCCAGAATCTGGCTGTTGTTCCTCGCTTTTTGCTGAGCAGGATTGGAGGCCGCTCCTTCCGAGTAGTAGCCGCTAAGCTTTGGAACGCTCTCCCTAATGACATCCGTGCTTTGGAAGATTTAACCAGGTTCAGACGTGTCATCAAAACTTTTCTTTTTAATAAAATCAACTGACTCTGCTGCATTTTGTGATGTTGTGTTACCTTTCTTGGCGCCAGGACGCCCCTTTGCTGGGGCAGCTGTGCGCGGTATAAAAACCATTAACATAACATAACAACCATCAATCTCCCGGTTTGTTTCGAGCACTAATAAATTGGGACACAAGGTCTCACACCTCTACAAACTCCTCAGCCCCAAATCCTCTAAGCTTAATGATAAGACGGTTGCATACTGGGATGCACAAACGAACGACAAACATAGCGAACAAGATTGGGCCAAAATATGGAAAACCCCCTCACTTAACAAGATATCCCCCATTCTCTCACAAACAAAATTTTGGCTGCTTCACATGGCCTTCTGGACCCCGGCCCGGTTATTCTCACTAGGCCTCAGGGATGATGCGATATGCTGGAATTGTAACAGGGAAACCGGGGACTTAGCACACCTCATCCTCCACTGCCCAACACTCAAATCATTCTGGGAGAAAATATTTGGGTTCATAAATGGTTTGTTTGATTGTACACTAACAAAAGAATTTCCACACTTACCCTGGCTTTTATGAGCACAGACTTAAAAACCGCACCCGACAAAGATCTACTTGACCTGCTACTAACTGCGGCAGTGAAAATGGTCCTAGCCAACTGGAAAGACACAAGTAAAACCACCTACAAAGGCTGGCTCAACTGGATCACACATCTTAGAGGTGCGGACAACATTGCACTCCGGAACTTACCATGGAAACCAGCATCCAGGAAAATGTGGAATGCGCTGGACATGTACCTGGACTCTTATGAACCTCCGTGAAAATAAGGTACTGACAGCACGCAACCTACATAGATGCCAATCACCCCACAGGATGTCATATGTCACAGAATGTCATATGTAATAGTTAAGAAATGTAACTCTCGCTGCCTGTCTCCTCTTCCCCCCTTGTTTCTATCCCCTTTCTCACCCTGTCTCTTGCTCTTCTTTCTCTTCTTCTCTAACTACCGGTGGGGTTAGCTAAACATATGGGACTTACATGTCTCTACATATCGAAGTATAAAATGTGCCTGAAACAACTCTGCTAACCCTGTAACAGAACCGCAAAGATGTTCATGGAAAAAAATGTTAATAAAATATGTGAAATAAATAAGAAATAAATAAGAAATTGGACTACCGAAAATGTATATGGGTGGGTGCTAACATTTTAACAAAGATTCAACTACTTTGGTTAAATTGTAAATCCAGGATTCGGACCCTGGTCTCTAGGCTCCAAGGGCATAAAATGCCTTGGAAAGAATTTTAAATGTATGGCACATGCACATTCACTTATTAGGATGTTACCAATACTTGCACAGAAACAGGGCGCAAATCCGTGAAAAGAGATGCATGTTTATTATCATCTTATAACGTGAACTGGACGAAATAAAATAGTGCACGCAAAGGCATATTGGTCTGTAGTGGCAGGAACCCATGTATGCAGGCAGTGGTTCTCTGGAAACCGGGGGCTTCAGATTTTCCAACAGTCACGCTGGGATATAATGTTAAGATACATTATACCACAAGCAGGGCACATGGGAGGGGCAAAAGGGGCCGTGCAATCGGAGATGCATGAGGATTGGTAGGAGGAGTACTAAGTGAGAAAAAACAACATTATTTTGTAAAGTAACCAACATTTTTAAAGACTGGCAAAATAGAGAGGGACGGGCATGTGTGTGTGCGTTTTTGTCTGTGTTTATGTCAAAATTCCTTGTAAAATCCGACAGACACCTCACCATACCCAACTAAAAGCACCTGTACCCAACTATGTACCCAAAAATAAATTTATTAGAGGGGTGTAAAACCTCAAACATTCCCCATGAAGCTATGCTCCTGTTCAGGATGGATAATGTGTTCAAAAGCCCCAGGTGCGATTCCTCATTCATCTGTGAAACCCCGCCACAAAATGGCGGATTCATCTATGCGTGCCTGTCCAAAGATAACTCTAGTGGTCACACTACCCAAGGGCGCTCCCAATATATCATACATAGAGAGACCTTTATAACCCACCACCTAAATAACTCTTTAGATAGCAGATTGATTTCTTAAGGGAGTTCTCCTTAATAGCGCGGCTCGCTAGATCGCTGTACTCTTTATAATAACTCGGGTACTATTTTTAAGTTTTTGAGAGCCTGAGCAGCGAGCATGAGGAAACGCTTGGCTCAAGAGCTAGAACTGTTTGTTTTTTTGGGCCACCTTCAGTGAACAGAGCCTGCTATGTTCTAAGGAAAAAAACCTTACACATCAAGGACACAGATCCAAGCCAACATAGACAGAGTTTCAGCCTTCCTAAGGAATGCCGACTCATCCAGATGTGAAAAGCCCATGGAGGCCAAACTGCACAGCTCTTCAAAATGCTGAGCCGACTGCGCGTCTGCACCCACCTCGAGAGAGAGCAGGACACTTCTGCTAACATGAAGGAATTTGGCTCAAAACACCGGTCTTGTATGTGGCCAAGAGCTCTTCACGGCCATTTTACATCAAAATAGTGTTGACTTTGTTGGTATGTTTGTGGACATTCTCTGTTCTTTATTGTGAGTGTGCCAGAAGATCACCAGAGAGTTCAAAGAGCTCTGATATCACTTTATTTGATGTAGATTTGTCCTTTTTTTGTCATTCTGTGGATTTTCATTCCTTCAAAGAGGGTGTGTCTCTTTTGTTGTTCCAAAACAAAAGACAAAAGCTAGAAAGTAGCATGCTGGAGTTATTGTTGGATGGTGCATGAGTTTATCTTTCCGAAGTGCAGTATTTCTGTTGGAACACTCCATCTCATCCTACATTACTAACTTCATTATAGCTGTTGGAATGCACTGCACAAGACTATTCGTGGAAGCACAATTATCCAATTCAAACCAGTTCTGGCATCATGCATGCTACTCTCAGAGGAGCTTAATGAGCTTGTCTTCTAGGGTGCTTTAAGAAAAAGCAGTCACTAGCCCCTGACGTGTACTTTTGCATCCCTGAGACCCAGTGCTTAATATGTAAAAGAATAAGTGCTGGGGTCCAATGTTTCGCTCAAGAGCAAGCAGCTGGTGCAACTGATGGTTGGAGTGAAGAATACCTAGATAATGTAGTCTTGATTACACCTCACACATCTTTAAACCACCGCCAGTCACTTCCCACCTCTTTATCTCACTCTAGCAGGTTCCTTTTCATCCCTGCTTTGTCCATTTGTCACTGTTTTTCCGTATTTCCCACTCTTGCTCTGGATCAAAGTATGCTGAGAAAAATACGTGCTGGTTCCCAAAAATGATTGCTGGTGGGCACCACTTGCAACCACAAGCTCAAATTAAGCACTGCTGCCACTTCTAGGGCAATAGGTCAAAAGCCTTTCTTCCCTCTCCAAAATCAACAGTGTGCTTTAGAAGGAGGGTGTGTGGACATCCTGTGAAGGGCATCTGCATCGATGTCATGTTATGCTGGACAGGCCACCCTTCCATCTTTCCGTGCCCATGCATGGTCAGGCTGGCCTATTGGGCAATCTGGAAGTGATCAAAGGGCTAGTTTTACAGATCAGCATATGGGCTGTTTGTGGGCCTGTTTTATGGTATGTTGGGACAGTTTTTACTGTTGATTTCTCTGACTTTACTACAAACATTGCCTGCAGCAAGCACAAATGCATGCAGTCTCCCATACCTTAAAAATACTTTTACTGCATGTCTTTACAAGTTTGAGGATGCCCTGATCTGCAAATGTGAGCCATTTTTTCAGCTTTCTGATTCACTAATGGGGCCACATTTAACTCGGCAACAGGCCTATTTTCTGTCCCAGTCCGACCCTGGCTCACACTCATATCTGGGTCATGATGAGAGAGTGGAGTCCCTTTACTGAGGGCTCCTCTCACAGGAACAGTGGGTCCATACTCCTCAGGAGGACACTTAATGGTGCGCTTTGTTTCTCCACTGCTCCCTGCAATGGAGTATAAGGCGAGGGAGTGAGGGCAATGCAGATAGAAGACACAGTACTCTCTTCCTACCTTCACTTCCAACAGATGCCCGCTTATGCACCAGAGACCCCACAGCTACCCAGCTTCTCCATCTTGGCCTTTGTTCAGGGGCGGCTCCTCCATGTGGGCAGAGGAGCGTCACCCCACTGCTTTCTTGCAGTGGTAGAAGCGGAAACATAAAATGGTATTATAAATACCATTTTATGTGTCTGCTTCCAGCACTGCGAGAAAGCAGAAGGGTTTGGTTGGGGGCGGGCCTGCTCGAGGGCAGGGGAGGAGTGGCTTGCCCAATGATGTGGGCCCTGACCTTTTGGTCGACCCTCTGGGGCTGACCAAACCAGTCATGCACACTCTCCTTTTCTCCATATAGGCTGCATGCAGCCTACAAGAAGAAAATGGCCTTTCCATAGACGCCTGTGTGGTCAGCGTCCCAACCAATCACAATGCTGCCACTGCAGCATTGTGATTGGCTTAGGGGAGAGGAGGGAGGCTGCCTGCTTCCTGTTGCTGCAGAGGCAGGAAAACGGGAGCCGGAGCTGGAGCTAGAGCTGAGAAAACGTGGGTTCCAGGAAAGGTAAGATTTTTTAAAATTATTTAAACCCCCCTCCTCACGTGACCCCCCTTCCTTTGCAACCATTTGAGACCCCACACCCACCCACCCACCTGTGAGCCATGCTGGCCGCGACTGCCTTTGTTCTGAGAGTAAATTTGGGGCTTCAATGAGTGGGAGGAACAAGATCTGAACATGAAGCCACATCGAACATTTGAGATCGCACTAAATCTATAGGGCGATTGTTCTGCGTAAGGGTGTGTACTGAGCATATGAGGTTCATATGGGGTTGAGCAGTGCATATTATGCTGCACTACTGCAAATTCCTCACTACAGCCCATCAGATCTTTCTATAGAACTGGCCCTCAACTGCAGATGAACTGGTAAGCCAGTACCCTCAAGATGATCAGAGGCTGTCACCTACAGAGTAAGAAAATGAAACCAGTTAGATTGGGAGACTGGGCATACTAAAGCATTGCAGCTAAACCCTGGAACTAAATCCCTTATATCTAAAAGAAGCAGCACATGTCTAGGCTTCAGCCAAAAAACTAGACTGTCTTTTTTTATTGATGACTTAATCTGGTTCTCAGTGCCTTTTACAGCAATTGTTATCTTCTAGCATCAAGTAGTCACTTGGCAATCATGCTAGCATCCACTCAGGGGCCCCAATGTACCCATGCCCCCTCCACAACTACAATCAGGGAACTTTACCAATCAGCACCACCCTGACCCACAGCCTCCACACCTTCATCACATCTGCCACTTTCCTGGATGAATGGAAACTTGCAGAAATAACGCCCTTCTCAAGAAGCCCACAGCCGAATCAACTCAGCAACTTCCGACATACCTCTCTGCTCCCCTATCCAGCCAAAGTGATTGAGAAGGCCATTAACAAACAACTCACAACCCACCTCAAAATTCACCATCTTCTAGACAACACATAATCAGAATTCAGAAAGAACCACAGCACCAAAACAGGACTCATAGTGGCCATGACGACAATCAAAGCATCCTGGGCTGAGGAGAAATCCTGCTCAACCTCTCCTCGGCCTTCGACACTGTCTCCCACAACACCCTCATCAGAAGACTCGATGAGATTGGCATACCACGATCGGCTATTGAATAAATCCGTTCCTTCCTCATGGTAAGAACCCAAGGGTCAGGATGCCACCCTTTACATCAGGGACCAAAAAACTGATATACGTTGCCCCACAGAAATCGTCCATCAGCCTCACTCTTTTTAACATTTACATGACATCACTCGACAACATCATCCTGTCACATGTCCTGGGCATGCCCATTGTCATTTCCCCTTTATGTTAGCCTGAGCACGTTGCAGGCTGCTCTCTGCTTTCCACACATCGCTATACAAATGTATTTTGCTTCGTGCCACACTGTACTTTCACACAGAAGTTGCTGTTCTTTTTACGTTTTGTTTTTTACTAGGATTTAGTCTGAACACGGTAGACATGGTCGGACAACAATGCCCCTTGTTATTCTGTTTTGGTCAGGCTCTAGCAGCTAGACACAATACATAAATGCAGTTGTTGTTTGGGAACATGTACTCTTTGTCATATAGGGATGCACAGACATGCAAATACACACTTGGAGAGAGACTTTTCTAAGAGAAGAGATTGTGACTACACCTGATATGTAGCACTTCGTCTTTGCATGCTAAGGTACAGGTTCCGCTGCAAACACCCAGAGATCTTCTGATTTATAATCACTTTGCTTCTGTAGAAGGGGAGGGGGGGTCAGTCTAGCCTGCTTAATATCATGACGGCTCCTTTTATGAACTATGGATTACTTACTATGCTGAACGTATTTGTGTTAGCATTCTTCTTACTTATTTTGGCACGTATACTGAATACTAGAGCACGAGAGTTAAAATAAATATTTTAAACTTTTCTCGTGTTTCTGTATGATCTTATTGTGGACAAGTACGAGTGTGAGAGCGAAAGGGTGTATCCTGACACCGCAATTCCTGAGAGAGTTGTGTTCTGGGGTGTCTAATCCCTTGTTCCTCTGTGAGTGAGTAGGGGGCAAGTGAGACACTATAGCTAGTCGGTCCTAGGCTCATGGGTACTAAGGTGGTAGGATACCTCAGTCCCTGCCTACTAAGATTCAATGGTCCTTTGCATAGTTCTGTGACTCCTCAGAATCCCTGCAACAATCCAATCACAAGACATCACCTTCATCTCCTACTCTGATAACACCCAAAACATCCTTTTCCTGACGGACAAGACAAACACCAGCAGAACCATCTTCATCAACTGCATGACCATTGTAGCAGACTGGATCCTAACCAACTGCATGAAACTCAGTTCCGACAAGACAGAAGCACTAGTCTTCGGCAGCAAGACCTCCCCGTGGGATTCCACCTGGTGGCCTTCGGAGCTTGGACGAGCACCCACAGACCACGCAAAAAATCTAGGGATAATCCTAAATGACAATCTCAGCATTAGAGTGCGCACCTCCTTCTTTCACATCCAATACATGCTCCGAAAGATCTTAAAATGGTTCCCTTGAAACACCAGATGGACTGTCACACAAGCACTCATCACCAGCAGGCTGGACTTTGGCAATACTCTCTGCACTGGAATCTCCAACAACTCTTACACAGACTCCAGACCATCCAAAATGCAGCAGCAAGACTCATACTCGGCCTCACATGCCACACCCACATCACACCGCAGCTCAGGAAGCACCACTGGCTCCCCATTCATAAGCGTACTCAATTCAAACTTCTCATGCGCCCATAAAAAGCCCTATACAACACATAACCTGAATACCTGACTACCTGAACAGCCACATACACCTTTCCCAACCCACCAGACACCTATGCTCTGCCTCATTCTCATTTGCACACACTCTCTGCATCTGCAAAAGCAAAACTGTATGCGGCTGTTTCTCCTACATTGTACCCAAGACATGGAACAACCTCCCTCAACCCATCAGATCATCCTCCACACTTGAATTCAGCAAGAAGCTGAAGACCTGGCTCTTCATATAAGCATCTTGGTACCACACTCCTTGAGATATGGAAGAATCAGATGCCCTTCTTCTCATTTTGCAGGGGGGGGGGGGGGGCTCTTCATTTTGCATTACATCATGGCACTGCTGCTTCACACTTTAGTCCTTTACCGGACAATGATTTCTGTTCTCTTTATGATGGTCCTCCTAAATATATTACAGATACAAGCTACAGCACTGAACAGTCTTGTTATTTTTAACATTTTACTACTTGGGTAAGACTGGTACAGAAACTAGTCCTTGCACCAAATAAAAGTGGCCCCCAATAATACAACAGGGGCCTTATTACAGAGGTGCCCCAGAGGTGCAAGTGCTGTTTGCACCCGCTTTGTGTGCCCTCAGGGCACTTTGGTATTACAGAAGGGTCCGCCAACACTTTTGTGTCTCCTTCTGTAATACTGATTACGCTGGTGACAGCTCTATCATTAGAAGGTGTTCCCTCACCCCCACAGGATATATTGGCCTAGAGAACAGTTAGCTTACAGTGCCACCATAAGCCCCCCCTAACCTTACCAGGGAGCGAATGGTTTCTGGCAACCATTGAACATGACAATCCTGACCTCTCGGGGATCGTGGAAAGAGATCAGAACCTTTCACTCAGTCACTCGTACTTACTTGTGCTCAAAGAAATGTACAGGGAATACACTGTGGGGCATTTTCAATGTATTTATTGAACCAATGTTATTCTTATGTAGAATACATGTGCTGCTGTAATCAGTAGACAGAAACAGATGAAAGTGATTACAAGCACCCAAAGTGTAAATAGTAGAGAGAGTTCTACCATGGTGCTAAAACAGTGCATATATGCAGGCATATAAACAAGGCAGTAATCAGGCGTACCCCTACTATGCAAACCCTACTCTAAGAGTACCTAGAGTGTTTATAGGTGTGGAGCCAAGAACCCCCCAAAGGGATGATCCAACCCCATTACCTGGTGGGAGAGAATGAAGGACTCTGTCTTGGTCACAAACTCCTCACTGAGATATCAGACCACTGCATGGTGACGTTTCAGCATACAGGGACCCTGTCAGCTGAAGTGCCTCCTCTGCTAATCCTATGGGATGCTCTTTATTTATAATAGAAAGAATCCTTGCAATGTGCATATATATTAGTGATGTTATGGATATGTAGATAGCCCTGTCGCCCTGTAGATGAAGATAGAAACAACATTTGTACATAGTTTGTTTAAGGGCCTTGTACACGATGTTCGAGCCATCGTTATATAATGTTGTGCGAAGCTGGATGTGTAAACAAAGTAGTTTCAGGGAAACAAATCCAACATTGTCGTGCACGCAAATATGTGCAAAAGGTCACAGCAGAAATGTTAATGTGAAAAATAAGACAATGTAAGAAATGAGCACCTTCGCTACATGGGCTTAGCCCGCGCACATAACATCCAATCCTCTTACTCGGGGTTAATATATAAAAATCTATAAAAAAAGCCAACAGGCTACAACCAAATTGGACAAAAAGTACTAAAGCCACTTTAAAACCATCTAAAAGCAAGCTTCCCTTTAAAATGTTCATAAAAAGCCTTAAAAAGTCATCATACTATGTGAAATCCCAAGCACTCAGAAAGCCATGGTGTCTACAAAAATAAAGCAAAAGCTGTTTTGATTCATTTTGTTTAAAAAACGGATCAAACTGTTCCCACCACACGGAAAGCCAATTGTTTATGTGTGCGAGTGGTAGACGCAACATTACTGTTACCCACAACCGCAGACAATGGTCCCAGATGCGCTCCTTGAAGCAGGTTTATGGAGCAAAGGTGATTCCATCCAGTCCCCACATCAGCCACTGAGGGAGGGACTGCATTCTGTAAGCGTATCATTGAGCCAGTGTCCATTTCACTAGGATCCAAACCATCCCAGGAGGCTTGAAGAATGAATTCATCAGCAATGGAATACACTGGGGACAACAATACCCATGGGCCTTTAGGGTATCCATCAGTACTTCAATGTCCAGTGGCACAACCGATTGTGATCTTAGGCATAGATCCAAAACGCATTAGTGGCTGCAAAGCAGGAAATGTAATACAGGGTGTACGCAGTGAAGCCAAACAGGCCTGAAGGGCAAGAACCAGTGCTCATTTAGTTCTTGAAGCCAAGGTGTCCTGAAGCAGTGTACCATGCGCTCACTGCATCGCAGCACAAGCAGTGCTGTTTTCATTCCAGGCTGAACTGGGCCGTCCATTGGCACAAATGGCAGGACAAGCAGGAGCCTTCCAAAACCGCTTCCCAACACGGAGTGTATGAAAGATGGTATAACATCTGAAAGGTGCTAACCAGTCCAGAGCTGATACATTTTTGAAAAAGTGCACTATTCCCTTCATATCAGACATATTTAAGATACAGTGAACCAGCTCCCCAAAATGCAGTGGGAAGTTAGTGTGGAATAGTGTCTGTATCTCAGACAAGGACCTTGCAACCTGGAGATCAAACTTCTCTCTGACTGAAGTTAAGGCCACATCCGTTTGAAAAAGCATGGCTTTCAGTTTGCTCAGAGAATCAAAGCATATGTTGGAAACATTTATCGAAGGCCATAGTGTTGCCTCCCTAACTGTGCTGGTGGGTGGAAACAGTACTTGTGTGCAACAGGTGACAATGGAATTAACCGTCACCAGATAAGCGATGCCCAGTTCCATTCCACAGCAACCTTGATCATTCAGCATCAAATAGCTCCTATTCGAGAGCAGCTTGAAGACCGGATGAATCACAGCAGCCGGAGAACCATTCAGATAACAGGACAAGTTTATAACTGAAGCATTGCATGCCCCATGAAGAGAAATGTCCTTGAAAACTAGGGACCCGCTTAAAGCATCCTCACAGTCGGACCCACTAAGGAAAACATATGTGTCCCTATTCATGCATCTAAACCTGAATGGTAACTCCCAGTACTCATGAACATAGTCTTCTCCTAGCACTTCGTATCTGCCTACCTGCTGCTATTGGAGACAATATTGGAATTGGAAAGTTGTGACCTGTAGGGTGATGTAACCATGGATTATCCAGTGTGTGGATGGTGTTTCATCCACGGTGAAAGGTAATTGGTCTAATTCTTCATTGTGCAATATGGTATATTTTGCATGTCTGTGTGCCATTACTATCTGTCTTTCCGTTAGATTGTATGCAGAAAATAGTCTCGTACTATTGATGTAACACCATGGCACGTGGCCAGAACATTGTGTTTGCAATGTCCAGCTCAGTATTACAATGGACCATAATTGTGACCGTCCATACTGTAAAATAGACATGTCTTGCTGTATAATGTCAATTTCAGAAGACAATATGTTGCCCAGTGAATACATTCTAGATGATAATATGGTCATACCACTGTCAACCACAGCCAAAGCATTTTCTAAATTAACCCTGTCGATCTCGTGCAATCTCTCAGTAGCTTTCTGTTGAGAAATTTTCCGCAGCTCGTTGTATATTCCGTACAAGTAGTGCTATTGATGTGGGTTCTGGACACCAAATAGAATGAATGTATGATGATACAACGCGTACCATCACAACACGGTATGTTACATCGCGGTCTTAACAACGCAAGTCGTTACATCGACTTGCATTGGAGGGCGCTGGATTTAGGAATAGTGTGAATTACTATTCTAACTCCAGTCTACGTACAGTAGGGAAGGTGTTGGAATAGTAATTCACACTATTCCTTAGTTTAGGGCGCGCTCCAGTGCAAGTCGACGTAATGACTTGCGTTGTGAAAACCACGACGTAACCATACGGCGTTGTAATGGTTGCGTGGTAAAGGATGTTTCCCAATAGAATTTCCCTGAGATCCATGTCAGCAGAAAGAAGGGACAAGTGTTGCTTCACCTGAGAGGATGTTGAGGTTTTTGGCCAATCAAGGCACAACTTTCCAACACTATATGATGTCACCACTCCAGAATGTTCTGTTTGTACATATCGCTGATCAGGCCTATTGATCCTAAACCCTTCAATGTTTCCCAGGAATCTAGATTGACACCCATTTTTGCCCGCAGGCCAAATCAACCATCACTTGCATTTGGGGGTCTGATGAATTAAAAGAATCATTACGTATCACAGTATCTAGTGCATCTTCACTGAAGTGTGTTAAGTGCTGCCAGTTCTCGAAATGTGAAAATGCAGGAATACGAGACGTGTTCAAATTCTTCATCTTGGATATTCTATATTCAGGAAAATCATTTGATGTGGTATGAAGCATGATTTAAATAAGGCCTCACTTCCCTGAACGTGCCAATCTTTTGTCCCCAAGATGTATTTTGTGACTATGGTGTCTTTCCAAAAGTCAAAACCTTGTACAGACAGTTGGTAGACAAAGAAAGCAGAGTATATCAGATTGGTGCTGTTAGACCCAGAAGGTCCCAGGGACCACCGACTCCGACGCGGTAGCTTGGCGCGAGGCAGAAAGGCCCTCCGGAAGCTATGTGTGAAGTAGTTGTGCAGCACATACTCACACTGACCCAGTAAAGCGCACGCAATAAATAGACACCACTTCAAGTGCATTGACAACAACAAGTATCTTTATCTATTTCTTGTTAGAGCAGATAACTTAGGATTCTCCAGTAAACAGGTTAGAGGGTTTCTGGTAAACTCAGGGCAATACAGGTAACATTTCCTAAGCAGTGCATGTAATACAGCTCATTCAAATATGCAGCCCGAGGAACAACTCTGAGGCAGGTAAGCGAACAACATGAGCAACAGTTCCTATTTACGCATTCAATTTCTTATGCATGGGTGGTATCAGTCAGTCAGTCAGTCTTTGTTTCGACTTGTTGTCATAAAAGACAAATTAAAAACACATTTCATCATCAAATACATTAATAAAAGGAAAAAAAAGAAAGAGAAAAAAAAAAAAAAAGGACAGTTCATCATCAGGTATATCCGTTAGAGCTACACGTTTGAGTTATATACAAAAAGAATGACACTGAAACAGAAAATAGCAGGATTTAGGTTCACTACATAAATGGTATTCCTACTCGACCAAATAAGAAAATAAATAACTATCTTCCATAAAAACACACTAAAACTATAAAAAAGTACCACAATTGTACTGGGTTTACTTTAGGGCGACTGGAGAGCTTTCAGTTTCCCAACTCTTATTGTCCACATCCATTTCAGAAATTTTGCTAAAGCTATCACTATTGTTTCAGAGCAGTCGGTTTGAAATATTCTCAGTGCAGTAATCCCCGTCATAATACCCTTTTGAATGCAAACTGCTCTTATCCATTTGTGACGGGGGGCCTTATATTCTGGGCAAATAAACAAAACATGGGCTATGGTTTCCGGGTATGTTATGCAGAAAGGGCACATTTGGTCACTTTTACTAGATGCCCATTTACAGGTGACCATATTCAGTGGGAGAGTACCTACCCTAAACTGATGGAATAATTTCCTATCATGAGGCATTGTAATCAGATCCCAGTACATCTCATACCCAGGAGTATGTTTCAGCTCCAAAAAAGCCTTAGTATACGATGGAGCAGTGTGTGACTGAAACTCCTCCTGGGATATGAATGACCAGTAGGCCTCTTTTAACTGTTGTTTGGTAGGAAATAATGTCCCCTGAGGATTATCCCAAAGATCCCCCAGACCTAGAGACTTAAGGAGAGTTTTAACCTTTCTAAACCATAGAATTTTACCCCCGGAATCCATATCACGCGTTTCCAAGAGTGCTAACGCATAGTGATTCAATTCTGGGGTTACCCACAATCTTCTCCAGTAAGCAACTGGTCTAAATCTGCAGATATTTTCTAGACTCTGACATCCCAAATCCATGCGCAGAGGTACGAGTGGTGTAGAATGTGGGAGCCCTGTTATACAGCGGAGAAATTTGTTGTGTACTTTTTGTAGACCTGCTATATCAGACGACCCCCACAATTCCGCTCCATATAACATGGAAGATCTTACACTTGAGTCATAAATTCTTAATACTGGGGCTACAGGTTTAGTGGCTGACAACTTAAATTCTCTTAGAAGGGCACCAGATAGTTGTGCGTGCTTAGAGATTAAATGGGCCACATGCGGCTTCCACTGTAACCTAGAACCCAATGTGATACCCAGGTAACTGAAGCTATCAGTCTGCTCTAACGGTTCCCCATTCATAAAGACTCTGCCCCTAATGTTCCTATGCCTATGCATCGTCATAAATTTAGTTTTAGAGACATTAACAGAGAGACCGTAGTCATTGCAAAATTTTTCAAAGCAGTCTATTGCCTTCTGAAGACCTTCCTGAGTCTTTGATAGTAGGAGGGTGTCATCGGCAAACATCAGCAGGGGGACGGGGATGCCATTCTGTTTGGGTGCATCAGTGGTAGAGTCCTTATAATAATCTATAACTCTATTTATATATAGTGTGAATAATGTGGGTGCCAGCACACACCCTTGCCGCACACCCCTTTCCGTTGGAAAACTAACGGTCACCTGGCTCTGGTTACCCCATCTGACCTGCGCGTAGTTATTTTCATGTAGTTTTATCAAAACCGCAAGCAGTTCTGGTGGGATACCCTGCTCGTGGAGCGCTCTCCACAGCCTATCTCTTGGGACTAGGTCAAATGCAGCCTTTAAATCAACAAAGGCTGCATAAAGTGTGCCACCCCCAGAACCACCCTTTTCCAATATATTGTGGAAAATCTAAAAACTTGGTCTACCGTGCTAGTCAGGGGTCGGAAGCCAGCCTGTAAAGTGGACATGACTCCCGAGTCCTCGATCCAATTCTGGACCCTAAGAAGTACCATTCTGGCCACAACCTTCTGAATACAGGCTATTAGGCTGATTGGCATGTAGTTTTCCGGGTCGGCTCGGTCACCCTTCTTAAAAATTGGTATGATTTCTGCTCCCTGCCATATATCCGGCACCGTAGTGCCTTTGGCAATAGTATTCGCCAATAGTTCAATGTAAGGGACCCAGACTGATTTGCTATGCAGAAACAAATCTGCGGGAATTTTATCTAAGCCTTTGTGAAACTGTAGCTCAAGACTGAGAGGATTGTGGTCACTTTCGATACGATGAATTACAGTCATATCACGTATTGATGACCAGAATTCAAGATTGACCAGAATATAGTCAATTCTGCTGGTGCTCAGTCCGTTGTTAAAAGTTGGATTACCCTGCTCATCCCCTCGTGTCCTACCGTTCACTGCTCTCAACCCGTGTTCTAAACTGAAGGTCTTAAGTTGTAGGGCTGCCTGGGTCCATCGTTTAATAGGGGGTATACTAAGGGGGGGGATTTGCCAACAGATATCCTCTGCCTCCGTGAGCTCAAGATCCATATAGTCCAGAGGCTCATAGGAGCAGTTGAAATCTCCGCAAATTAATATGTTAGCACCTCCCCTCAAAATACTAACATAGTGTCCCAGTGCCACCACAACTTCTGATGATTTCCCTCCCGGCTTTCCCCTGGCATACACATTAAAAATAATGAGTTCACCAAATAAGGGAGATTTCAACTTAACCCCCAGAATATCCCTTGAATTAATTTCTAATTGTGTAGTTGTAAATCCATCATCCTGTTTTACCCAAGTGGTCAGTCCCCCCTTAGGTCTCCCTTTATTTGTTTTGGTTGCAGCTATTACAAAATGAAGATACCCTGATCTATGTTGGGGTTCTAATGCCCATGTTTCTTGCATACTGACAATCATATAATTATCAATAAAGGTAGCCCAATCCCTGGAAGCCATCTTGTTTTTGAGACCTGCCACATTCCACGAGACCAAGAACTTGCTCTCCACATTACTGTTTAAAGGATTGTGAACATTTGTAGTATCTCCTATGCTGCTATTAGCCAACACTCCCTCTATCTCTGATCCACTGACCTCCACCAGACATCCAGTTTCATTGGCCTTCCCTGAACAGTTACTAGATGTATAATAACCTGTGACTCCGGGGACAGCTTCATAATTGGTTAGACCATGAATTGTTGTATCACTTACACGGCTACCTTGGTTGACTGTTTGTGTACAGTGGTCAGAATTATTTGGCACATTTATATTTATAATGACACTAGTCGAATCAGGAACTCCATCGGATATATTTGGAACAATGGATACATTCCCTGCCAAAGCCTCAACCAAACCACCTGCATTTAAAAAATGTGCACCCACTATCTCCTCCCCTCGTGACTGTAGACTTCAATCACAGGCATCCAGACCACTAAAGATGTCAAACCTGTTGGACACCTCCAGTGGAGTGAATGGCACTGGATAGTCCGTGCTCCTATGTACAGTGATACTTGGCCTGATAGGTACTATATTCCACCCAGGTGTTTCTGCAATTGAAGCTGCATGATGCGCATGGGCAGAATTCCTATTGTTCATCATAATGGGGAAATTGGTAGTAGGAAAAGAGTAGCCATGGGCAGGTTGGGAAAGAAATACTACAGATCTTGGGTAGAAGTAGGTCAGAGGGTGTGGAATAATGCTACTGTCAAAATTTACCTGAGGCCAATTCAGGATGTAGCGTACTGCATTGTGATCTCTAAAATTGACCACAACCACGTCCCCCCCAATGTCTTTAGGTCTTCCACCCAACCACTGAAGACGGAGTACATGGATTATTTCGCCATCTATGTGACCGGCAATTGGCCTGTGTAATGTCAGCCAGTGTGTTATTTTGTTCTTTAGTTGGAAAAAATCCTCTCTCTTATTCACTGGGAGCTCTGGTACCCCTGTGAGAATCACAACATATGGTACGGCCTCTGGCGGAAGATCCGGTAGTGGTCTCCTGAGCTGTACCCCCCGGATCTGCCTGAGGCCTCCCACCTCATGTCTCGTTGATCCATTCGGGCAGTTACCTAGATCTCCGGTAGATTTATTATCAGAGATTGTTGGATAACGATTAGTTTTAACTGTTGCGATGCTTACAGGAGCATTTGTCTGATTAATAGTGATATTATTATGAGCGGGTTTAGGGGCAAGAACTGTCCCACTCGAAGGGTGACTACTAGAGGACGGGGCGTCTGATACGGAGTTATTTGGGATTATATTTAAAACTGCCCCAATTTCGGTAGATGGTGGTCGAAAGTTATTAGCGGATTTAACCGCTGGGGAAGGAACTGAGACCTGTTTAAGCTCTAGATTAGTTTTATGTCGGGTAGGACTTCTCTTCCTACCCAGTTCTGCTTCTATTTTCCCTAATCGATTCTCCATATTTTTCAATCTTTCCACTATTGCTAGAGTGTAAGATCGCATAATCATCTCAATACTATCCAAAAGATTACTGGAATGTATTGTGTTAGACCCAATATCCTCCAAGCTATGTTTAGTACTATGTTCCCCCTCTGTGTATGCAGAAGTTAACACTGATATAGGAACATTATCAATTCCAGTCCCGTCCGTGAGAACTGCAGCAGTTATAACGTTAGTACTAGGGGGATGACCTTCTTCCCAAAGTCAGTAGAGCTCAACTTCTGCTTGGAAGGTTCCATCCTATTGCGTCTTTTCTTGGTAGGTGGTGGGCCATACTTTATAGTTTGTACAAGTTTCTTAGACCTTTGTCGTGCTGTCTTAGAAGGAGTGGGTGTCACAGCAATCAGAACTCCTGATGTACTGGGAATGCAAAAAGGATCATGTGGTGAGTTTGAAATGTCTATTCCAGTAGAACAAGTGCTGGGCACTTCACAGTCTCTCAGCAACAGAGGTACACCATCTGTGAATAAAGTATCATTAGCAAGGTCTGGAACTAGCTCATTATTAGGAATGGCTGCGAGGTTAGGCTCAGACAGTGCCCTATTCTTGATATTTTCTATAGAGCGTCGAAGCTCTGCTCGGCGCTCTGCGAGTGAAAGTTCTGTTAAGCCACCGGATGATGTTCTAGTAAAATAATTATCCAGGGTGCCATTCAATAAAGTCCCCACTCTATCAGCCACCGTTATTATCGGGCTCAGCACAATCGTAGACATGTTATAAACTTGACAGGTAGATGTCGTAGCAATAGAGTGAGGTAGCAACTTACTATACGCTGGGTTCTTTTAAATCTCAGTTTGCCCAGGGGGACGGGTCCAGTCCGGTCTCGTAGGTCCTCGGAGGGCCTCAGAGGGCCTCAGAGGGCCCGCTCTTTGCCCGGTCTTCGCCCCGGGCTACGTTCCGCGCGCGTTCCGCTGGCGCGTAGATGTGGATGGGCCTGTAATAGATGTAGTGACCTAAAGAAGGCGAGGCCGGGAGGAGGGACCAGGTGTGCTGAGGAGATTAGCAGCGTGCACCCTGGCCCTCGCAGTCCCGTGTGATGAGGCTCGTCGGCGCCGCCCTCCAAAATCAGGAAAGCGTCCACTCAGGGCAATCAGCAAACACAGCAATCCCAATCAGGACCCAGTTTTTATGGCAGGGAAGTGGTGGAGCCTACGAGCGGCTCCCGCCAAGCGGGGGCCGCGAGGCGCGATGTAGTCAGGCGAGGCGAAACCGGGAAGAGGGACCAGGTGTGCTGAGGAGATTAGCAGCGTGCACCCTGGCCCTCGCAGTCCCGTGTGATGAGGCTCGTCGGCGCCGCCCTCCAAAATCAGGAAAGCGTCCACTCAGGGCAATCAGCAAACACAGCAATCCCAATCAGGACCCAGTTTTTATGGCAGGGAAGTGGTGAAGCCTAAGAGCGGCTCCCGCGAAGCGGGGGCCGCGAGGCGCGATGTAGTCAGGCGAGGCGAAACCGGGAAGAGGGACCAGGTGTGCTGAGGAGATTAGCAGCGTGCACCCTGGCCCTCGCAGTCCCGTGTGATGAGGCTCGTCGGCGCCGCCCTCCAAAATCAGGAAAGCGTCCACTCAGGGCAATCAGCAAACACAGCAATCCCAATCAGGACCCAGTTTTTATGGCAGGGAAGTGGTGGAGCCTACGAGCGGCTCCCGCGAAGCGGGGGCCGCGAGGCGCGATGTAGTCAGGCGAGGCGAAACCGGGAAGAGGGACCAGGTGTGCTGAGGAGATTAGCAGCGTGCACCCTGGCCCTCGCAGTCCCGTGTGATGAGGCTCGTCGGCGCCGCCCTCCAAAATCAGGAAAGCGTCCACTCAGGGCAATCAGCAAACACAGCAATCCCAATCAGGACCCAGTTTTTATGGCAGGGAAGTGGTGGAGCCTACGAGCGGCTCCCGCGAAGCGGGGGCCGCGAGGCGCGATGTAGTCAGGCGAGGCGAAACCGGGAAGAGGGACCAGGTGTGCTGAGGAGATTAGCAGCGTGCACCCTGGCCCTCGCAGTCCCGTGTGATGAGGCTCGTCGGCGCCGCCCTCCAAAATCAGGAAAGCGTCCACTCAGGGCAATCAGCAAACACAGCAATCCCAATCAGGACCCAGTTTTTATGGCAGGGAAGTGGTGGAGCCTACGAGCGGCTCCCGCGAAGCGGGGGCCGCGAGGCGCGATGTAGTCAGGCGAGGCTAAACCGGGAAGAGGGACCAGGTGTGCTGAGGAGATTAGCAGCGTGCACCCTGGCCCTCGCAGTCCCGTGTGATGAGGCTCGTCGGTGCCGCCCTCCAAAATCAGGAAAGCGTCCACTCAGGGCAATCAGCAAACACAGCAATCCCAATCAGGACCCAGTTTTTATGGCAGGGAAGTGGTGGAGCCTACGAGCGGCTCCCGCGAAGCGGGGGCCGCGAGGCGCGATGTAGTCAGGCGAGGCGAAACCGGGAAGAGGGACCAGGTGTGCTGAGGAGATTAGCAGCGTGCACCCTGGCCCTCGCAGTCCCGTGTGATGAGGCTCGTCGGCGCCGCCCTCCAAAATCAGGAAAGCGTCCACTCAGGGCAATCAGCAAACACAGCAATCCCAATCAGGACCCAGTTTTTATGGCAGGGAAGTGGTGGAGCCTACGAGCGGCACCCGCGAATCGGGGGCCGCGAGGCGCGATGTAGTCAGGCGAGGCGAAACCGGGAAGAGGGACCAGGTGTGCTGAGGAGATTAGCAGCGTGCACCCTGGCCCTCGCAGTCCCGTGTGATGAGGCTCGTCGGCGCCGCCCTCCAAAATCAGGAAAGCGTCCACTCAGGGCAATCAGCAAACACCACATGGGTGGTATCAATATAAGCAGCTTGTCTCCTGCAGCATATATTCAACATGAGAACCAGGCCTAGTCAAGTATGTCATGCAGGTAGCAGTTCTCAAACTTCTACACAATGCAGGTCATCCGGCTCACTAGGGCAGGTACAACCGGTAACCAGGCTCCTAAAGTGATGTCTTCACTATGGGTGACTTGCCCTGCACAGAGATACTCTCTATATGCTACCTGTTCTGTGCTGACATATAGTCCAGGCGGTTGACACTTCCCCAGCAGAGGTTCACTACCGGTTCAAAGGGGGGCCCGGCGGCAGGAGGCAGTTCCCAGACAGTTCCTACGCACGTCTGAGAGTCCGAGGACAAGTGTTTAGGCCCCAGGATCCCCCTTGGGCCTCCCCTCGGGCGGTGGACTGGGCCTCCGCGGGTGCGCAGGCCCCCGATCTCCCTCACTCACTGCTCTGTCCTGTGGGGGGAGAATGTAGGCCGCTCAGCCGCGCCGGTCCTGGCAGATGCCGGCCGCCTCCTCCCCAATCTGCCCACTCCTGCCCTCTGGGCTTGATCTGGGGGAGGCAGTCTCTCTTTCCGCCCACACTACTTCAGAAGACCCGGTCCGGGTCAGTCAGGGTGCCGCTTTCTTCAGCGCTGCTCTCCCCGAGGCCTGGTCGGCCTCCCGGCTCTTCAGCGATTTGGGTGCAGGAACCAATGGGAGTGCGGCTTCCTGGGGGCGCGGCCTATGACGCGGCCGGCGCCCCATTTGCTCAGCAACGCTCTTCTTGCGCTCCCCAGGCCTAACGCGGCCTTTACAGCTACCGCGGCAGCCCTCCCTTCCCTTCGGGCCGCGGCGGGATTCTGGACTGGGCAGTCGTCCTCACCTTCAGCACCTGGGCGGCGGCAGTGATTCTCGGCCGCAGCGCTTCTTTGGGACAAGGCGCTAGGATTTAGGCACCCGGCCAGCGGCGGTGAACTTCGGCACAGCGTCTTCTGGAGGCGAAATGGGGCTGCGATGGCGATTCCAGCTCAGCACCTCTTCACTCAACGGCGCCTGGGCACACACCAGCGCGACAGCACCGCGCTCGCAGGAAGGAGAACATTTTTGAAGGTCAGCACATAGTGGACACGGCGCTTTGTCAGCACAGTGCTGTCAGACAGTGGCAGATTCTGGTGGGACAGCGCTTACTTGGCACAGCGCTAGCAGAAGGTGGTAGTTTTCAGCATTAGAGCGCTTTTACCTTGTGGATCCCAGCGCTTCCCAGTCTTGGCATGGCAGGAAATGGCAGGGAGTATTGGCAGGAATTAGTTGCAGGGTTTAGTTGCAGGGGGGAAGGAAGGTGGTAGCCCCTAGCAGGCACACTGAAGTTGGTACCCCTGAATCCCCTCACACAGGGCAAGGTCAGCAGGCTGGCAGGATCCCTCATCTATCTTAGGGCAGCAGGGCCTAAGCTCAGTCAGCCTCTGTAGTGTAGCTTCCCCCTGGCTCAGCAGCCTATACTCCAGCGGAGGGTCCCCAGGCCCAGTAGTGCTCCAACTGACTGTCAGGTTTCCCTCCTTTACCTTTATACCCCTAGATCAGGTGACCCTACAAAAAGGCGGCAAGATCTGGCACCAGCCAGAGGGTTGGGAAGAATCTAGAAGGCTCTGGGGACTCTGTGGTGGCTTCTCTGGTGACAAGAGGCGGGACGCTCAGGGTTACAGTAACATTATGTCCCAGCCTGATCCCAACTACTAGCGCGCAGTAGCAGGGGCCTTTGGCAACCATATTGTTAGGTGAGAGTACCTGCACCTTAGCACTGTTCAGCAGCGGTAAGGCGCCCAGAGTTCTATGTCCAACAAAAGAAGGCGGTAAAAACTGAGGCAGAAAGGGAAAAAAATGCGGGGTAAGACCCCCTAGGGCTGACAGGTCTAACAGGTGCTTTTTAGCATATTTGTCTTTGCAGGAGTTGGGGTAAGCCTATTAAAATAAGAGGGTGGGTCTGATGTGTCAAAACCAGAAAAATAAGCTACCTTTTGTGCAAATGTTTTTAGCTACCTTTTGGCGGTGTTGGACAATGTTCCCATTGAGTATAATTGAAAACATCAAGTGGAATACTAGCTTTGTGTAAAAAATGGTGACCATAATGTTGATAACAAAATATGTCGCCAAAGTTAGATGTACCATCATACAATTCATCATTTGAAAATGCAGCTGATTGCTGTAAATCTGCAAGCAAATTATGCACAGTTCCAATGTCCCATCAGAGAAAGTACGAGAGGTGATGATATCATTTAAAGAAATTTTAAACAAATATGACATTTGTAAAAGTTCAGTAGGACCATACACATCATACGATACCCTGTCCCACCCTATTCCCTCCAGAACTAGAACTGCTGTAATATTCCCCAGCAGGTCCCTTAGTTCACGGTGCGATGATCCATGTGGTTTCAGAACCAAGTTCACAAGTTGTACTGCAGAACATCCTGGGAGATAATGTCCATTCAGGAGTAGAAAAAAGACAGTTACCAAGCTAATCCAGAGGACCAGGAAAAGTAATGCAACTGTAATCCAGAGATGTATCAATGGAGCAACAAAGTATGTCTTTTTCAGCCAAATATTTAGATTTCTGTACTTGTTGAATGTACTGTTGTAGTTGTTTCAACAGGAAGACGTATCCCTTCATTGTTGTTTACAGCTTCTCTTTGCAGTGGGGAATCTTCTGTAGTTATTAAAGCTTCCACCTGAAATTCCTGAACGATAGCGAGAGGAGTCTGGTGGCTACCCAGGAGCCCAAGTGGCCTACTGTTGAGAACCGGCCCCATAGTGTGGTTTGATCAGATCAATCAAGACAAACCTTTTGTCTCTGCGACCAGTAAGGGGCGGAAGAGGTACAGTTCTAGTACCTTCGACAGCCAGGACAGGCCCAAATTAATTTTTGTCCACAATTTTTTCTCTGACCAGGTCCCCGATCTTCGGGACCCATGCAGGTCTTGCCGGGAGGACCTTCATCTCTCCAGTGGTGGTACATTTTTCTTGGATGCTGTTTTTTCGACCCGGAATTCATTGATTTCCTGTAAAACATCCGAACGTTCATTGATGTCAAATGGAGTTTCTGCCACCACTGCGCTGACATTCTTCAGGTTTGGTACCCACATTCTCACATCAAACAGGAGTTCGTAAGAAGTATGACCCCCAGGGATTTTCTTGTCATGTTATTGAGTGTCCTTTGGACCTCATATAGGTAATTGACCCAACTGCTACCCTTGCTGTTAAGGACTGCTTTAAGTCATGGTTTTCCATCTCAACTACTGAATTTCCCTCAGGATGGTTGGGGAGGAGTACTGCAAGGTCACACCCAAACTTTCCATGGCTTCTTTGGAAGAACGAGAGCTAAACGCCAGACCCTGTTTGGAATGTAGTGTACCAATCGCTTATGTCCCGATGAAGACTCACACATCGTTTATAACAGTTCGAGCGTCAGCCGAGCTCTGTGGCTAAACACAAAGGAATCTAGAGCATGAATCTACTGCCACCAAGCTGTACTTGTAAGCCCCGCCTGAGTGTAAGGGGCTGCAATGGTCCAAATAAACACCTGCTAGAGGCTTGTCTGAGATCAATAGAGGTGTCTGTGGTAGACTTGCTACGATTGAGCCCTTGATCTGCTTGCAGATGTTACATTTGAGGACAAAGTCCTTGGTCTGTTTTGTAAGAACAGGCCACCAATAGCGATGCTTCAATAATGAAACTGTAGCTAGTGATCCCTTATGTGCTGAACTCAGACCCTCATGTGCAGCTAGTATTAATCCCAATCTGCGATCAGTGTTTGGTATTACTCTAGCCCCTACTACTGGAATCTGAGCATATGGAATGTTTTGTGCATCTAGCTTGTAGAAGTACTTGATAGGAAAGTCTTTCAGAAAGTGGGTGTTGTTGCGAGCAGCATTGACGGCCACCATGATATCTCATTCTAATCTCGTACTTGAACAAGTGATTGCAACAACTGCAGCAGTGCGGACTGTTGTCTTAGCAGCTTCATCAGTCATGGAATTCCCTTCAACGTGAACACCAACACGGTGATGCTGCATTCTTTCAGCTTTGCCAACTGTTCCCAAAGCAGCTTGTGCTTGATTGTGCAACCCTTGGAATCCCAAAATCAATTTTGGCCCAAATTGTGAAGATATTCATTATAGGACTGAACACATTAGTATGTATCACACACTATAAGTGTGGGGAGTTCAGGATTCTTGCTTTGTTGTGCTATTATTAGGGCTTTGAGTTCTGCCAGCTGCGCTGTACAGTCCCCTAAGGACTGAGTGTGGGTTTTTTCGGGACAGAGCTTTCCATCATGCATGTGCTCTTTTACGATTGTGCATGCCGTGGAATATTGGTGTTGTGCCCCTATGGCAGGCTGAGCAGATCCATCTGTATAAATGATGTATTCATATTGATCTAGAGGCATTATTTAATTTGGCAGAAGATATTCTTGTTCGTACTGCAGGAATGCTTGTTTTTTTATGTAGAATTGAATCTTTAATCTACATCTAATGCAGTGAGAGAGTTAGCCCATTGAACCCATCATGGATGTAATGCTTTGGTATTTGAAACGCTTGCTTTAGTAACGGCCTCTAAGGTGGGTACTGGGGCAATGACAATTGTGCCTGTACTCTGAGCCTGTGCTCTCTCTCTCACTACAGAAGTCTGTACCGCTGTGAGATTTTTCTCAGTAGGTGCAAAACGTATTTCAGTATTGGTGTACAAATGTGATTTGTATGCAATTCATTGAAAGGGATATAGGTGTACCCGGTGGGTCCAGCGACTATACGGATCACCAGGTTAGCCATGTTTACACGTGTGTGCAAATGTTTGGAAGCTATCATATCAGCTTGTACAGAACATAAAATGTTTGTGTGTTCCTGTGTCCAATGGTTGATTTAAAAACCAGGTGCCATATGTACCAACACATTTCCCCATAGACACAGAATGAGCAAATCCCTTTGATACATCGGGCCCCAGGTCTGATTAAATCGTAGAACAGTTTTACTCGTTCTGAGTAATCCAAAATGTATATTCTGCCAAAATTTTTAAATTCCTAAAATGGATTGTAGTCGTTTCAGAGTTGGTGGAGGTTAGAGCAGTGAGCATCTTTCTACAAGAGTGCAGCCAGGCTTTTGCCTTCACTTGACAACTAATATCCCAGAAACAGGACACTGAGGTGGGTGATTTTTTAAAATTATATCTGTAACCCAGGTGAGCGAACCCAAGGATTATGTGGGTCACTCTAGCCAAGTGTTCCATTAACTCATCGCCCGTTAGATAAATATCATCTACATAGTACAATGCCTTCTCATCAAAATTTTGAAGTAACCCTGTTACCCTGGCTGAGAACAGCCCGGGCTGTGGTTATACCCTTGAGGTAAATGGCAAAACTGACGCTGTGAACTTAGCGCTGAAAATGCAGTCAAATATCTGCTTCCAGGCGCTATATTCTGGGAGAAAAATCCATTTGAGATATCTAGCATTGTTTTGTATCTCTTCCACAAAATGTTAGTCATTAGTGTGGCACTATGTGCCTTTTGTACTGCAAATATGCAAGTGGAAGTATTCAAATGTCTGTAGTCTAAGACTAGACAATATGAATTATCTGGTTTCATTACAGAAAACAAGAGATTATTCATTGATGAGGTCCAATTTTCTATTACACCCTGGTATTCAAGTTGTTCTAGGATTTCCCTGACTTGTTTCTTAGCTTTGCGTTTAATTGGGTACTGTCTCTGGGGTTGAGGAACTGTTTTTAATGGGATTTTGTGATGAGGTAACTCATTATCTCACACAACATGATTGCACTAAAGTGCAGGAGCTTGTGCTAACAACCACATCTGCGCGTATGAATGTTTAACTGATTCTGTAACGAGGTCAGAGAAAGCAGTTAAAATTACCATTCCCCTAGTGGGCACACTGTTATGAACTCAGGTGGCCAATCCTTTTCAGCCAAAAGAATGTCGTAACCATATGTCAGGCTCTCCCAAAATAGAGTCTTTCTATTTCGGGGTATGTCCCCCTCCATTTGAAGTATTAGTTTGTATGAACAATGTTGGAAACCTACCCTTGTATCCAGTGTTTCCACCATGATATGCTTATTCAGCGCCGCTACCATTAGATAATCCATTAGGTTCCGGTGAGCTATTGTGACTTCTGTCACGCTGTCCAGCATCGTCACTACCCATTCCCAGTTCAGAAATAGAGTCCTCAGTACTCTGGGCATGTCTAATTTTAAACTCTGCTACCTTCTTTTTAAAATGATGTTTTTGAGTCTTTTGTTTATTCTGAAGTGTGATGTGTTTCCCTTTTCGGCTTCAAGTGCTCTTCTGATCTGAGCTGTGACCATCCACCTCTCTCCGAAAGTGTATCGAATGTATCCTGAAAAGAACAAGAGGAACGTGTATCAGTATACTGATACCTGTCAGGCTTTCTAATATTATCACAATTTCTTAACTTATATTTTTTGTCGAGTTATCCTTTTCAGAATGACTCTTAACCTGTGGTTTGCCCGGTCTGGCTCTCAAATTATCTCTGCCTACTGCAGCATAGGTTTCTTCGATAATTTTAGGCAATTCCCATTCCTGCTGTACAGGAGTGAGTTTCCTCAGGCGTTGGTGTATAGCCAATGCTACTGCTTCCCCCTTTATGTTACTTAACATAATTGTTGATACTGCGACAAAGTTGCCAATCAGTTTCATTCCCAAGTCCAGGGCAAGTCCTGCCCCATGCTCATTCTGTACCTGTTTCAGTACCTCAGGTAAAATTGCAATGAGGTGGTACCAGGAGTCCTAGTGTAAACTGCAGCGAAGACTGTACCTCAAGTAGCACAATCTTCCATTGGTGGAGCTATCCCCATTGGCAAGCAAATTGTTAGTATTCTCGGTTTGTCCTGCTGGCCCATATGGGGGAAAAACACTTCAAGTTAGCTTGTTTCTGGGATCCTTTCCCATAATGGCATTCAGTGTTTGAGGGCTGATACCTCTAAAAGCCAATTGTGGTTGTGCAGCCTTAAGTGTCTGCACATGGTTAGCTGTCAATGTTCGCATAATGTACTGCGTGAGGGTTCTGTAAATTTTTACTAGATCTTTGTATAGTGTTGGTATTTCTGCTGCATCTAAATCATTAAGATTCGGACCTGGAATATGAGCAGCTAGGACTGGCCAAGTCGCTCCTTCTTTACTGAGCGGACAGAGTTTCACATTTCCTACTGTATGGGGGAGGGCGCCTTTAAACCAATGTATGTGTTCTTGGTAAGTTAACGGAATTTCTATGTCCACATATGGAAAATTATTCCTCTGGTGTTTCATCTTCAAAGTAAGTGTAAAACAATGTTGTGCGTGCATTCGCAGCTGGGAACTTAACCTAAGAATGGAATACCTCTGTTCTGAATGCTTCGTGTGCCTCGATCACGAAGGTTACATCCCCACCCATTGCCGGGAGGCAGTAATGTCATAATTTCATAGTAACTGCATGTCTGCAATTGTCTGTGATATTTAGAGCAACTACATCCTCTCCACCAGCTTCTCTGTTTGCAGACATTGTGTGAAGAGAGTAGAATTCTAGTAGATGAATAATGGAGATAGGGTTAGCACAACGTGGGAATTTTTTTTATCCTACAAGCTTGAATAACCTACAGCCAATACATAGGGCATGTCTCCTCAGCTGAGGCATATTTTTCCTTCCCACCACGGATGTCTCCGGTTTGGAGGTGAGTAGGATTTTTTGAGAAAAACACAACTGAACTACTCAGATAGACTGTTAAATAAGAACCCAACCAACGTTGTCAGTGCCATGGTGTGTAGTTCCCACTAATCTGTAGGACTTGCATGTTTGTTGGATAACATCAACTTTGGGTGAGGTGCCTAGACTGATTCCAGACACCTCCCAGGATATGTTGGCCTAGAAACCAGTTAACTCACAGTGCCACCGGAAACCCCCTAACCTTTCCAGGGAGCGAATGGTTTCTGGCAACCACTGAACATGACAACGCTGACTCCTTGGGAATCGTGGAAACAGCTCAGAGAAATATACAGAGACTACACAGTGGGATGTGTTCAATATATTTATTGAACCAATGTTATTCTTGTATAGGATATATGTGCTGCGATAATCAGTAGACAGAAGCAGATGAAAGTGATTACAAGCACCAAAAGCGTAAAGAGTAGATAGAGTTCTACCATGGTGCTAAAACAGTGTATATATGCAGGCATACAAACAAGGCAGTAATCAGGCATACTCCTACTATGCAAACCCCACTCTAAGGGCCATATGTAGGTGGCCTAACATTTACCACTTCATAAATACCGAATTTTACCGATTCGGTATTTATGAAGTGGTAAATGCTATGTAGGTAATCCATCGGTAATATTTACCGATTCGGAATGGGTCAGTATTCTAGAATCGGTATTTACCGATTCGGTAATGGTAACTGGCTACCCATTGATTCCTATGGGCCAGGAGGCCCATAGGAATCAATGGTAAGCCAGTTACCATTACCGAATCGGTAAATACCGATTCGGTAATGGGGGGAGCACAATCAAGGGTGGCAGGGTGTCACAGTGACACCCTGTTGCACCCCTGATTCCTGCATGTGTGCACATGTGGCACACCTACATGCCCTAAGGGCATGTATGTCTGCCACATTGCACACTTCTAAGTGCCAAAAAAAGCTTTTTCAAAGCCATTCGTCATTTACCACCAACTTTTAGTTGGTGGTAAATAACGAATCCACACAACACCCACACACTCCCCCTACATCTCATTTCAGGATTCGGTATTTACCGAATCGGTAAAATTACCGATTCGGTAATTTTACCGATTCGGTAAATTACCGAATCCTGAAATGTCCCCCCTACATACCAAAAGCCTGAATACCGGTCGGTAACGGGATTTTTACCGAAAATCGGCCGTTACCAACCAGTATTAGGCTACCTACATATGGCCCTAAGTGTACCTAGAGTGTGTGTAGGTGTAAAGCCAAGAACCTCCCCAAGGGATGATCCAACCCCATTACCTGGCGGGAGAGAATGAAGGTCACGAACTGGACACCCCTCACGGAGATGTCAGACCGCTGCGTGGTGAAGTCTCAGCATGCAGGGACCCTCTGTGTCAGCTGAAGTGCCTCCTTTGCTAATCTTATGGGATTCTGTTAATTTATAATAGAAAGCAGCCTTGCGATGTGTGTATAAATTAACAATGTTATGGTTTGTAGATAGCCCTGTCGCCCTGTGGATGGAGATAGAAACGACATTTGTACATAGTGCGTAGAAGGGCCTTGTACACGATATTCGAGGCATTGTGATAATGTTGTGCGAATCTAGATGTGTAAACAAAGTAGTTTCAAGGAAACTAATCCAACATTGTTGTGCATGCAGTTTACTGGCTTCATTTATGATTTCAATTTAATTTTCATGGTATGTTCGTTGTTTTGCATTTGAGTCCGTTCACTCTTTTGCTTCAATTTATTTATGCTGTTTGGTTTCACTCACTAGACCTCATGATCCTGCTGCCTGTCTCTATTATCTGTTCGTAATCACCATGTTGCTAGGATTTAAGGTGTGGGATGAGATTCCTGGTCATATAAGGCGTGCAACATCTCTGTCCATTGTTAAAACAATTGCAAACTAACTAATGTCTATAATACCAACCATGACCTGCTAATTAATTCATGTGAGTGTAACTTTGTTGCTGCTTCCATTTTATGTACTAGACATTTTATGTGCAGCTTTGGATACACACTTGATGATGATGAAATAATAATACACAACAACAACATCAAAAATAACAATAATAGCGGGCACTATGGAGTTATGGGGATGTAGAGAGCATAATGTCTGTTTGCCTATAAGAGAGTGCACTGCGCCTATCAGTGCAGTCTGAGTATGTGAATGTGCACTGCTCATCAAGGAGCTTCAGTGCACGGTGTGAGGCTGTACTGGGCATAGATTCTTCACTGACCAAATGAGGATATATATAGTTAAGCATTTGAGGTTATTGTATGTTCTACATAAATATCGTGGCCAAAATATCAAGAATCAAATCACACACAAGGTAAATACATATAGGTAAGTATAGGTTTACTATTTTTAACTCCACATCTATGTACAGATCTCTAGATATGCACCTAATGTTAACTCTACATCTACAGTAAGTAGAGGGGAGTTAATAATATAATCTACAATTACCTATATGAATTTAGCTCGATTATATTTTGGTCCCTCATATTCTGGCCATGATATTTGGGTAAAACGATGTTTCTGTCGTTAATATTTTGACATCCAACCATTTGTAGAATATCTAGATGCTTTCACCAAAGCGATGTACAGTTATTAATAAAGTGGTACACAATTTATCCTAGAAAATGAACAGAAAGAAGAGTGTAAGACAGAAAATAGATCCATGAAAGAAAACAAGAAAGACAGATGGGAAGAGAAACATAATCTAGCTTAGAGCCCGCCGTAGCGGGTTCTACAGGCCATTAAACGCCTGCTCCAGCATTAAAGGCCCGAGCCGAAGTTGAGAGACTTTATCAAGGGAGCAGGCCTTTAATGGCCAGTAGAGCAAGGAGGGCTCTATGGCTATTAGAACATTCCGCCCCTAGAGGGCAGAATGTTCTATTTGTAAAACAAAGGCCTCATAGAGCCAGAGGGGGTTGAAATCCCCTCGGCCTCCGTGAGACCTTTTTTAAACATTAGAATGTTGATGCTCCGGGCTTCTACCGGCCATTAGAAGCCAGGACCACTTCATTGTTTTCAATGGCGCTCCCAACATTCCAATGTTCTAATACTTAATAAACAGAATGCATTACCTAAAACATATAAAGTGACTAGATCATATTAGGATGCCCTGGGCGTATGTGCTTTGCTTCGGCTTATGTTGGTGGCTGAGTATGTTATTGGGCTAATTAGCTTGTTATTGGATATTTAACATTGTCCATGTACATTGGAGGGTATGTATAGGTATTTGAAATGGGTTGAAGGGTGGGATGGGCTTAGAAGAGGTTCCATATCATCAAAATGTTTTAAACTTCCTCTGCTTCTTTTGGTTCAGGCTTCTACATGAGTCCTTATATTTCTACATGAGGGGTCTCACTACTTTAGGCTTTCTCTTTCCATATTTTGAAGCTTTAATTGCTTCCCTTAATTCAATTTTATACACTTACACCACGCCGTCCTCTGACCAACGTACCTTTTCTATCCTTTAGTCCCTACCTGTCGTGATACATATATTTCATACTTCTCATTCTGCATTCAAGTTTATATCTGTTTGTAAATCCGCCTTCAGGAGCCTTTATTATAGGCATCAGAACATGTTGTGACACTGTTTAGTACAAAATCATTCACTTAATATTGTTTTCTACCTTTATGAAAACGATCCGAATACTTTAGATGGTTTTCATATTCGAGTGTCTGTGATGTTATATTTGTTATACTTACTGCCCTTTCCCATTTCTTCAGATAATGAACATCAATCTTTCATTAAATCTTCCTAACATTCTGTTTTCTTTAGAATTCAGCTTTCTCTCTTGTAGTATTCCGCAGATGGTCTTTGTTGCAGTAATTAATCATTAGCAAACTTCTCCAGACTGGGTTGTTTTTTAGCACAGTCATAAGGTTAAATTGTTTTTAAAAATCAGTCACATAAAACATAACACCTAAATGACCTATATATTCTTTATTGAACGCTTTAGCTCGAGGTTATCTCTAACATATTCCACCAGTTCAACAATGTCCCCGTCTGTTTTGTCTAAGTTGTTGCTGTCTAGAGCAACATTCCAAGAAGGTAACCTATTGCATCATGTTTCAGTAGCCAGTATGTTGTAGTCTCCTGTGTGAGGTAGAAGTACCAGTTATTCTTGTTCATGTCTCATAGTTGCAGCTGTTTCACAGCAGCCCATAAGTGACATACCAGAGCTTCTCTTTCAACTAGTTTGCAGAACTCAGGGTCAAAGTCAAGTTCTTTCTTATGGGAAGAGAGAATCCCCTGTGAGACAACCACCCATTTATCAGATGTTTTGTCATAGTTGTCATTTGACATACTTTGTCTTCGTCTTTGCTTTTTAGGTTAGCTGCTCACTGTAAAATCTAGCCAAGGACGCTTGTGGACACTCTAAAATATTGCTGAAGGTTGGCCATGAACACGTTGCTGTGACCAAAAGGCTATTGGCTGAGCGGTTTCCTATGAACACTGTGCGGTGTAAAGATACACTACAGTGCAGAGGAAGAAGGTCACAAGTACACCAAAACAGTCATCTCAACTCTAAAGTTATGTGCTAGAGTGCAATACTATGTAAACCTGCCAGACAGCCTTGATCTCTTCAACAACACAGGCGATCAATGATGTTGAAACATACTGCGGCTTCCATGGTCTATCACTTAATGTAGGTCATTATAGATGCTTAAAAGGGCTTTGTCAGGGTTAGTTGCCAATACCAGAACACACTTGGTAGGGGAGAATGGAAAAGAAGTGTGTTCTATGATATTAGATAAGGATGGAGAATCAGACTGAAGCACATATTTTTCTATTAATTAAGGTAGAAACAGAGCTTGTTCAATTATTTAATGATTACGGCCTTTGAAACAGAAGCCTGCATCTCGACGTGGTTTAAACTTTGTAGGCTTGGAAGTATCAGACTTTATGGATGATGTTTTAAATGAGTTTAGTAAATACTCAGCCTACCAGTCTGTATTTGGTGATGAAGAAGTGAACGGAGTCCCAAAGGTAGATTGCCTAGCCAAACCCATGACCAAGAGTGGGCAGTGTACACTACTGATCTCAGTGACTAAAGTATTTGTACCTTTTACAGACTTAAACAATAGAGCAGCCACAGATAAATACCATGTTTGCAAAATTATGCCTACTCAGGATCCATTATCTATAAAATGCCTTCTGTGGCTGCACCTTGTTTTCAAACCTATGTCTTAGTTCTCTCCTATATTCTGTCCAGGCCCTCATACTTTTGCCATAAAATCACTAATCGAAATTCTTCTCTCCATCTGCGAATTCATGAAATCCTAAAGGTTCTTACACAAGCATGGCCATCTAAGTAGACAATGAACTCTCCTTTAACCCATTTACCTATTTTCTCTTTATTGTATTGCCTTAGGTATTTATTTATTATTTATTTGAAAAGTTTTATAAAGCGCCAACAAGACCAAGGACGGGTATCCGGGCGCTGTACAAAGAGGACAATTGGCGTTGCCGTGAGGAGAAAGTAAAAAGTACAAAAAGTATCATATGAGGAACCAGGTGAAGACCCTACTAGACGAGGCTGTGCAATTTAAGCAGCGCACTACGCCTCAAGAATGACATAGTACATTTTAAATCAAGTACATAAACCATAAAGAGAAAATGATTGCCAGGCATACATTTCAATACACAAAGAAAAATGATTGTCAGGCACTCGAGGGAAGTGATTATCACATGACATTGACGTTATTGCTGCTGATGTTCCTCCAAACGTAGCCATTTGACTTGTTTCTTGAATGAAGCAGTTGAGGGGTTGGCTCTGATTTCCGTCGGAAGGGCATTCCAGATTCTTGGAGCCAATCCTGAGAAGGTGCGATTGTAAGTTCTTTTTTTGTTGAATTTGGGTGGTTTCAGGAGTAAGGCATTGGAGCTTCTTAAGTTTCGATTGGAACCAGAGAGCTTGAGTTTCTTTGCCAGGTAAACGTGGCTATTGCAGTGAATAGCTTTATGTGTCAGACAAGCTATCTTGAAGCGGATCCTTCCTTCAATGGGAAGCCAGTTAAGTTGAATTAAGCCATGTGTGATATGATCATGCTTTCTGGAGCCTGTGATTAGTCTGGCAGAGGCGTTCAGAGTAGCTCTTTGCGGAACTAACCTTGCTTTAGGAAGCCCTGCTAGGGTTACCAAGGCATATCCTACTCGCAAGAGGAGGTAGGAGAGGTTTGATTTTCCTGAGAGTGTTGAGCTCATGATTGGCACTCTTAGTAGTGGCACTGATGTGTCCTTGCATGTTTAGAAATTTGTCCAGGGTGGCACCTAAAGAACAAGCGGATTCCACCATGTGCAGAGAGCAGTTGAGTGCAGAGATATTTTTGATCCAGTTTTGCGTTCGGGTCCCTTGTTTGCAGGGTGTAATCAGGAGAAATTCTGTTTTGAGGGAATTTAGTAACAGATGGTTATGTGTTAGCCATTGATGAGTTTTTTGGAGCGCTCCATTTAGAGTTTTAATGTCATCTGGAGAGGAGATCTTCAAATACAGTTGAGTATTGTCCGCGTACATATGGTATTGAATGTTTGACCTGTTCAGAATAGAAGTAAGAGGTTCCATGAAGAGATTGAAGAGCGTGGGCAAGAGTGAAGATCCCTGAGGTACCCCGACAGTGACCATGGTGCTTGCAGCCAAAGATTGATTGACTATGATTCTCTGTGTACGGTTGTGCAGGAAGGAGGAGAACCAATTTAAGACAGGGCCGATAATTGTACATTGTATATTGCTCTTCATTATTATGTTTGTAATTAAATCCAACAGCAAATACTCTTTGTGTTGTCAAGGCTTAGGCAGCTAGGCGTTTTTATAAGAGACTGAAGCTGAGGCTAAATGTCTGATGGCTTAAACTTAAACCAGATATGGTAATAATATCCTAGCTTACTTCAAATTAAATTGTGTCAATTGTTGCTAGGGTGTGATATTGAAAATAATTGAATTATGTAAACATTTGAACTGGTTTCTGGAAAATGAAGAGGTTAAAGCTTATCTTAGGGACAATAAGGAACAGTGTCAAGATTTACGTTTTTAAATAAACTGATATAATCAGCTATATAATAATGTTAGAGGGTCCAAGGAGAGGCTAATGTGGGAAGGTTGATTAAAATGCAAAAAATCCAGTCTGAGTCAGTACATTTTTGCATATTAATATGGCCATCACAAATATCCAAGTGTCCTTGCTTGAGAAGATACACCTGATGCATTGTCAACACCCGAAGGAAGCAATCGGATCCCATCCTCTCTCCAGACCTGAGTAATGAAACAGAATATATGTCAATATGCCAAACTGACACTATTAAAATAGGAAACAAAATGCTGGCACAGGCTACAAGGATGTAAAAGACTGTTAGAAAATTCAACTACATCTCCACTGAAATCCATGTTATGTTATGTTATGTAGATGAAGAGACAGAATGCAGAATCATTACAACTGTCAGAGTCTGACTCTGGATCAAGTTTAATCTCATATCACTGCCACAAATTCAGCTGGGACTTGAAAATGGCCTTACACAGAATTTCATTGACTTTTGACAGAACATGATTATCTCCCCAGATCCTGTGACGGGTTCCTTCAAACAACATGCCCTAGTTAAATCCTATGCAACCACAGCATGACCGTCATCTTGAGACCTCTGACTACACCAGTCCAACCAAATAGACCACTTTCCACTGAGACCCCAGACACTATCAATGGGTCAGCCAATACTAAACTGATATACCAACCAAGGCTATACTGTTACACTGTGATCCCTGTATTCTCTTAATCACATGCCCAACTCAGTACTCCGAAGTGGCCATAAGGGGAAATTTATAGATGCTGGACAAAACTCCCACATAACTAAACATGTGTACGTTATATTGGGTTCTCACATAATGCATATAAAGCTCAAGCAGCAACAGCACTATTATATATTCAGTCTGATGAATTGCACCTGAATTTGGAAACTGGTATTAAGGAACTGGTAATGTAATAGTCTGTACTTTTGTTTGTTTTACTCAGTCGCGGCCCGTGCAGATAAGCACGGCGGGGCAGGGCGGAAGTCAACATACGACGGGATAGTGAAAATAAATAAATAAATAAAACCACTTACTTTGTGCTTGCCACATTGCTGAGTTGGCGATGCGGCGGGCGCAAGGTAAGTGGTTTTATTTATTTTTTTTCACTATCCTGTCGTATGTTTACTTACAGCCCCCACCCCAGCCCTGCACCACCTCGCTAACCTGCATGGGCCACCACTGATTTTACTGTGCATATTATTGCAGACTTTTGATTTGAAAACATGTTGGGGTATTGCAATTAGGTCTCAGTTTCTCACTGGCCGAAGAGAGACCTTTCTGCAACTTTTTGACACCTTTGGCCGTATTACAGAAAGTTGCCAGGGGTGTAACGAGCATGTGCTCCCTCTTTGTGAGCCCCCGGGACACTTTGGTATTACAGAAGGGGCTGCAGACTCATGTATGACACCCTTCTGTAACACTGATAGCTCTAGCACACGTGAAGTGCCAGCGCTATCTCAAGAGGGTGTTCCTTTATTTTCTTAGGAGCCCAGCGCTGATGAATGATGAATTTCTTAAATACCAACGCTAACTAGTTTCGATTAAAGCTCATGCCTTTCTTCCACCACCCTACACTTCCTCCCTCCTTCTCTCAGTCATGCAGGTTGTTTTTGATACCTCCTTTCTCTTTTTGCCATTGTTTCCTACCTTTCTCTCCCATCTTCTTTCACCCTTCCTTACCTTTCTCTCTCATTCTCTGGGTGTAAGTCTGGTGATAAGTAAGTCCAAGGGGCATATTATCGCTGGTCGTGCTTAGCGATAATAATATTATTGCAGGCTATCTCTGTAATTTATCGCCCTGGTAGCGCGTTATTAACAACACGTGTTGTTAAGGGCGATAAAAATTCCAGAGATAGTGAGGTTATTGCCCTTTTGCAGGGAACATCGCTGGTTTTCCAGCGAAGTTCCCTGTAAAACGGTGATAACCTTGCTGATACGACCCAAAGGGTCGTATCAGCATAGTCCACCCCCTATGTTAGGGATGGCTAAGTCAGGATTTTAGCAGACGTTAGATTTTGGGCAAAAACGTCAGTTTTCGCCAAAATCTAATGTGTGCTAAAATCATGCGGGCTGCCTTGTAAATATCACAATGTAAACATCAGTGATATTTGCAAGGTAGTCCATCGTGGTTACGCCCAGTAACACCCACTTTGCATCTCCTTGGAGATACAAAGGGAGGCATTGGGGAAAAGGATGCTAACATGCGATTATGCATGTTAGCACCCTCTTGTAAATAGGGCCCTGGTTTTATCTCCGCTTTTTTTGGCTTTGTAAGCCAAAAAAGCGGAGATAAAGCCCTTGTAAATATGTCCCCAAGTCTACAAAATGGAGTGTAATTTCCCACCATCTTCTACCACCTCCACAAACTAAGTAATTGATGTATCCCTATCATTAGGTTTAATTTCAATGTTTTTTTAATTAAACAAGTTTTTTTAAGTGTTCATAAGACCTTTTATGTTATTAACTGGCATGGGTTTATAATATCACTGCCACTTTACATTAGCTCTTGCTACTCTCCAAGGCAGTGGCATAAAATGACGGGCCCTGTCTGCAAATGGAGATGAAGGCTCCCTGGAATTAATATGACCTGCGGCAGGGCTTAATTTGAGCCAATGGTTCCTGGTGGGGGTCACAGGCACTGATTTTGGGTGTCAGCACTTATTTCTCTGCATCAGATATTTAATGAGAGCCTCAGAGAGAAAAACAAACAAAGTGGAAAGACCAAGGAAGAGAAAGACAGAAAAACTGTCATAAGAGTCAAAAGCGGGAACCTGTAAAAGTGAGATAAATGGAAGTGTCTGGTAGTGGATTAAAGAGGAATGCGGTGGAATCAAGACTAAGCAGTCTTGGCATTGTGCACTGACAATAGATTGCACTGACCACGGGCTGCTAAAGAGAGATTTGGCCACCGGCACTGCCTGTGGTGTAACTATCAGCACTGAGCACACAGTACTTAGTAAGTTCACTTGATTGATATACAAAGGTCTTGGGCTCCTTAATGGGTCCATCCACTGAAGAGAAAACCAGTTCTCATTATCCATCCCGGCATCACTAACAAACACAACAACAAGAATTCTATAAAGTTGCTATGTTTGATGACGCCTGCTTGTGAGTTGAGATATTTTGAGACATCTTCCACCAGAGAGCTACTTTAAAACAACCAACCATCCAGCACCACACACAGTGGCCCATATTAGACCCTCTCACAGAACAAAGGACGGACAAAAAAATAAGACGAATAACTCCAAATCACATATTCTTATGTTTTTCAACATGTAATATGGAGTGCTATCGTTACAGGACAACATCATACAGCTTAGATTGTTTTACTATATATATATATTTATCAGTATTTCACAAAGAAGGAGAAGCTGACAAATGTCACAGTTTTGTAATGAGTTATTCAACTACAGTGCCATCTTACATTAACCAGGTTGCAGTTTAATGTACTGCAATGTTCCCCACAGCATTCACTGTACAGAAGAGTCTAAAAAGTATACACATAATCATTAAGCTAAGCAGGTCACACAAACCAAGAAGACGCTGTGTACTAGCCAGCTGAAACAGCATTTACCAAGGGCGGCCGGTTTTCTCACGCGGGGCAGGTTTGCTGTGGAGGCGAAACAGAAAATACTGCATTGGTTAACAAGAAACCGGAGTCAAGAGAAGGACAATATACCTTCCTTCCCCCGGCAGATATTTCAGGAATTGGGAAGTGAGGCTTCCTGTGTTCTCACACAGATTTAGTACAGGCAGCCCTGGTATTCTACCGAAGAATGCAGCCCTGTAAATAAGCCCCCCTCGTGTCCTGTGGGGAAGTGGCACCCGTTCAGTCAGACTGGGTACTGGAAAGGAACATGTGGGCACGAGGGATGTCTCGGAATCGTGGGATTTCTTCATGTTTACAGGAGCGCTTAAGATGGCTGCTTGCGGGGTGCATTTCCTCTAAAACCCTTGTCAGATTAGAACGTTTTAGTAGTTAACGGCTCGTACCAAGTGGGCAGAGAAGGAAGGGGAGTTGTGAGACTTGCCAATCGTTTCTCATTAGTTCTTGGCCCTGATCCTAAGACAGAAACTCGCTGACCTTCCCCTGCCGTGTGACCGCTGCTCTATATCTGCATCCTGTCTTCACGAAAATAGCTCAGTGGGGTTAATGTGCATCTGCTGCAAAAATCTATGTTTAACCTGGAAGGCAAAGGTCCGCCCGCGCGCCACCGGCCCAGCTCAGGTTTGTGGCGTTTTAAGGTCAATAAAATGAGTGCCATTGAATTGAACAAAGGTTAAAACTCCTCTACAAACTATGACACATAAGAGGCGCCACTGAAGCAAGCAATATAGAAACAGTCATTGCAAAGTACGCAGGTCCAGCTTTAGTGCACCACTGTATGTAAAACCAGGCGTTCAAACATACTATTTTCATGCATTGCATGCACTAATGCAGTTTATCACATTAAAGCAGGGGTCAAAAACCTTTTTTATAACACCAGCTACTTATGTTCAGTGAAAACCATCCTGAGTTACTAATATTATTAGTGTTGTAATAGTGACCACATCAGACAAGATTACATTACTGGGCACCCTATGCAAGTTTACCAGTAGTAACCATGTCAATGCATTAGGCAGGGTTGCCACAGGTAATGTAAATAAAAGTCTTTGCTAATTTGAAATGCCTTTGCATGAGTAATACATAACAGCCATAGCTGTAACGCCCCTGGCACCAAGGTGAACATTTTAGTAATAGGTTTTCCCAACACTGCATGCTTATCACTCAATTTCAGATTGAAATATATTTTGGATTTTCTTTTGGCAAATGTCAGTTTATAAGTTTTGAAAATTTACACATTTTCATCTCAAATACAGTCTTTTCAATTCCTGTATACATTTATTAATTCAGCCAAACAAAAGCCTCTGGTTTAGTAAGCTGGACTGTATAGAGGAGAGCTACTTACAGGTGGCTGGAGGGCTACCAGTAGCTGACGTGCTACTCGTTGGAGAAGCCTGCATTAAACCCAGCCCTATTGGTTTTGCCAATGCAGGAAAAAGTAGCAAAAAGGACTGCTTTTTGTATAGAAAACATACGGAGGACAAAGAGTTGACAGTGACAAAATATATGACTGAGTCTATGTTTCTGATGTTAAATAGTTCATCATACATTGAAAAGGAATCACTTCCTGGGAGTTTGAATTATACATCAAACAGCTAAGAGCGTGCAGTGAGAGAGATACGCTCCTCTAGGTGAAGCCAAAGCAAACTGTATGCATATTTTAAAGAATTGGTAACAATAGGTCAGCAGACAGTTGCACTCGCAAGACTGACTTAAAAACCAGTAATTATTATAGAAAAAATCACAAATCCCTATTTCTCACTGTCTACAAAGCAGGTGCCCCCCTGAAATTTCCCATGCCTCCCTGCAAACTCTACTCAGACACCCCAATAAACAGGTGCCCAGGACACTTTTGTGTCAATGGGTTACAACTGCTACTGTAACGCCTTTGCCTACATTATACCCTCAGGTGCCCTTCACAGGGAAGAACCTTCAGCCTGTGCTTGAGGTAGGGTGCCTCACAGCGATATTGTCAGCGCACCATCTACATCACACAAAACCCTCCGCCTCCCAAGGATGGGCTGGAGAAGAGGGGGTGAAAGGTCATTATTTTTCTTTTCTTTGTGTCTCTTGTTAATTCTCACATTGTTCCAGTAATAAGTCCTTTTAACATGCCTGTTTTGCAATGCCTACAAGAAAATAAAAAAAAGAAATTCAGGTATTACATTTTATTTTGCATTTCACAACTCTGCACTTTGGCCCTAGGACATAGGATGCCATAGTTTTTTTTGCTCTAGCCAACAGCATGTTGCATTGTGGGGCTTATAGTTTTGCTTTAAACTGTTTCATGATGGTATCCAAACTCCTGCATGCAAAGTACTGCTAGCTAAAATGGCAGATTTGGCAGATTTGGCTGGAGGTGTTCTATAGGATATGGAGCCATTCGGCGGCTGTTATAAAATATTGCAAGTAACCTACTCCATTTCAAAAACAGTTTTTTCTCACGTAAAACCAAAACTAAACTCTGCTCACATGTTTTGTGAGGGGTCACTCTTTCTTTCACTCACATCACTCACACCATGCACTAAAACAAGCATTGCCAATGCAAATCAATTATTCTAATGCATAGTGGTAAGCCTTACACCAAGCGTCACAACAAAATAATCGCACAATTTAGACAGCCGCAGCACAACTTACCTAACACAAATAATAAATTAAGGAAAGGTGGCAGCAGCAGAAAGAAGATTACATGATTCTCTTACAATTATAAGACAGGTACAACACAGGTAGCTAACACACTAAAGAGAGAGAGGCATTAAAGGACTGTTATATAATTTTCCTAAACAGACATAAACATACAGGAACTACAAAACTCCTCCAAGAAATAGCCAAAGCTGTTATTGATTTACCATACATGTATGTACTCGTATAGGATGATGAATGCTCATCTACCTAATGTGGTATGCGTTATTACTGGATTCCAAATCTTGCACTGAGAAACATTAAAAAATACTATTGTCCAATGGTTGTACAGTCTCCTAGTAAAGGGCTCCCCAGTGTGGGTGAGGTTATAATAATATGTCACCTATGTCAACATTTATGTGCTCCCTGTGTTAAACTGTCAGACAGATATTAAAATACTTTGTGGGGAGGGATGAACAATAGACACCACTTCTATTTTCAATGAACATGTTTTGGTGCCTGAATATTGCCTCTTTGGGCTGTTTCGTATTCTCTGGGAATATATGTATCCTCCATCAAATACTGTAAAACAATCCCTGCTTCATAGGACATGTTCGCCAACCTCAAAAGGGACATGGGTGATGGGACAGGCCTCTCAACAGGCTATATGGCGAGGTTGTCACTATGTAGCATGTTGCCCAGGGCGAGTATTTGTAATTACAGCCTGCACTATGAAACAGACCATGCCCATGCTATTAAGCCAGACTCACAACTAATTGGGTGTGGGCAGTGTGAATGCATAGGCTTTTAAACTGTAATCACAAGGATCTCCTGCTTTACTGCAAGTATCAGTGGGGCAAAGGCAGTGACCGTCGGCTCCAATAATGCTCCACTGCCCCATCTGTGCTGCATCCTGTCTGGTGAAACAGTGGTGTGAGGGCTTAAGGGAACAGCTCTTGACTCAGCCTGGTTCTCCCACTCTTCTGCAAATGTTGGTGACTGACACTTTATTTATCACGAGGCCAAAACTTTTACTTAAAATGTGTATTCTGGATTGCTTCACTTTAGCACTTTAGATTTTATCTTTGCTCTGAGCGCCTTTTATTAAAATTAGTGAACCTTGCCATTTCTGCTATGACAATTTTATTATTACCTTAAAAGGCAAGATACTTTCCTTTCTTCTTCCTATAAAAACCTTTTTTTTATAGCTGGGGCAACAATATGGTCTATTAAACCATATACAATAGATGTTTTTGTACAGTGCACATCCTGAACTAAATTATTTCAAGTTGCTCTAAAATGTGATGATCAGTGAATAGGAAGCAGAGGGAAGGAAAGTAATTGCCATGAGTTACTCAATTTGGTCAAGCTGGGAAGCTGTGATTAAAACCAAGGTCTCTGAGTCAAGGCGACACATCTCGTTGTGGCCTGGGTCTAATAAAAGCTTCTTTTACTTACCTGGGTTGTTATGCAAGAGCATTTAAGTTGTACTTTGTTTTTTATGCAATGAGGCAACAGCAGTAGAAACATTATTTTTCCAAGAACTGCTACACCTTGAACAGAAACAGTGCCTCCTCCTTTAAAGGGCAGGTACAGCTAGGGTAGCCTCAGAACTAGCAGGTACAAACTGGGCAACAGCAGTACAAACTTTAGTTTCTCTGAGAATAAGGACAGCATGAAAAAGGGAAAGCAAGCTTCAATCTCTTTTATCGAAAGTAATAATTGCAGTCTTCCATTTCCTCAGAACAGAACCAGCATTGCTGAGTTGAATAGGCTTCCGTCGCTCACATGAGTGACGTGGATTACAGACAGATGTCTGGAATGGGTGCTCAGCTCACTGAGAGGAAGATATAGGTGGATGAGGGAGTGCATATGCATACATACCTACAGACCCAGTCACGAAGGAGACTTCCATTTTGGGAAACCAAAAATGGATTTCCTTTAGCCGCCTCCCTCCTAAAACTGCCTCTGCATTTGTTTCCTGTGCTATGCTTCCAAACTCTATGTATATTGCATCATTTTGCTTCTACACTGACCACAATTGCTTTGCCCTTCCTTACTACTTGAACTGGAGATGAAATCTTGATTCACCTTTACACACCTTAGTCAGAATTGTAATCCTAACTCTGTCACCTACATTACTGTGATTTCTTACACAAAGTTGAGTTTCATCCTCTTATGTTTTATATTTGCCTTTATTCAATATGAAACAATGGCTTTCTCTTTACTAACTATGCTGTTTCTATGTTTGTACACACTTGCATCTACTTAGGACATAATTTAAGGGAAGCATCATGCCCTCTCAGCCCATAAAGCATAAGGTGTGCCGATAGGGAGTGGAGTCGGCAGGGCCTAGTCGCCAGATTAAAACACAGTCTCAGCTTGGCAGGAGGGTACAGAACACAGCAAAGGCGGCGTTAAGAGCAATTGGTATGACCGGCAATTTCATGTACTCCGGTACACAATCAAAAGGAGTGTGATTCCAGTCAGAGCAGGCAGGCCGTTAGCGTTGGCCAAGAAAACAACATGGTAATGTAGCTGAAGAATTTAAATAGTTAACTAGCATAAGAGGAGAGTCCAGATGATATCTTTTCTTGGCTCTTGACTGGGCACTGCATATAGGGGCGGTGGTGTCGCCATCCCCACACAGCTTGCAATGATCAATAGAGTTGCAATAAAGTCTTGAAGCAAAAATGATGTTCCAGTCATATTTAATATTACACCACCACAATCCAGTCAGAGATCAAAATGACAGTTGGACTCTTGTAAGGAGAACAATATCATGCATAACTGCTATAGGAATGTTCCAAGTGAGGGGAAATGAGGGTGGGAGGGAGAAACAGCTAAGAGGGGAAAGGACGAGGATACAAAATGGAATGATATATTACAACAAGACCCCCAGTGGAAGAGATGTGGAGGAGACTAACAAGAAAAGGAAGTGTTGGGTACCAAAGTGAACAAGGATTTTGTAATGAATTGAAATGGGGTCTGAGTTGTTTCCCTATTGTATTTTTCCTCTGCAATACAATAGTTAACTTCTTTGATGAGGGTATGTGTTAATGTGAATCCCTGTCCATACACCTTAATCTCCGTTCGGAGTACCCATTCCATTCCCCCTTTCAAGAAATGTCTCTCCTCTGTTGTTCCTCTAGGTATATTCTTATTGAAACTGTGTTAACTTTTCTCTCCTGAACTTAGTATAGTTAAGTTACATTTTCTTCCAGTTCTCCATTGTGTTGTGAATAGTGGTGCCATTTTTCTTTCTCCCCCACCACTGGAGATAACCATAGTGATGCTTTGATTGGTTCAATAGTGCCATCTGCACACAATTTTAAATACATTTTGTTACATCTTGCCTTGCTGAAACAGGTTTCTCTCGAATTGGGAGTTTTATAGTTTTTTCCCCCGGTGTTATTTACTAGCATATTTTAAACCTTGCTGTTTTTCATAATTTGTTAGTATAACATCATTGTTGTTGTCATTTGTTTAATTTTACTCTTCCACAAATTAATATTTGTGGCCCTGAACAGGGGTCAAATGTAATTTTCAAAGCTCTCAAATGGTGCTCGCCTAAAATGCTGTCCCCATCCTCAGTAGCATAATCCTTGCCCCTTGCACTACATCCCTAAAACCATAGTTTGGCCAAAAGCATTCATCCTCATTAATAGTTTTCTTTTGGTAGCCAGCAGGACTTTTGTGGGATCCCCTTAATGTGATATCAGAACTTTACTCTAGGATGACCCTTCCGATTGATTAATTAATGGGTCAATTTGAGTCAGCCATGCATTCAGTATTAAAGTTTTGAGTGTTTACAGTACAAATTAGTTTGTCAACAGTACTTTCATCAAAAGCTGAAATAAGAGTATCCCAATATTGCTCTATTTACTGCACCTAATCTATCATATACACACTTTCCTTTCTTTTACTTTTGCATATTTATGAAAAATGTCCATTTTGTTCTCAAATTGTTACACCTCTTGCTGTAAGCAGGACACATCGAAGCGCAATTGCGGTTGTCATACACACATCCTAAACATTGTTTATGGCGATCAGGTTCTCTGAATATGCTTGTTCTTCTTCTTGTACTGTATACTCATTTCTTATCTTTTTTGTTGACAAACTGTACATCATGGCCTCCCACCTCTTCCAGGAAAGCTGCTCTTTTAACACTTGAACGAATCCATGGGTTGTTCCTTGTTCTTAGCAACACAAATTGTCTGCTCTTAACTTGGATTCCTACAAGCTAATAAGCACTCTTTAATACCCATGTGCTTCAATTCATCGCAAATCATCTGCTCTACAAAGATTGCAAATTCTCATGAGCTACTAGTATATGTAATGCACGTAAATATACGTTGATTAGCTCATGAGTTTGTTGATATTTTATGTAAAACGTGTTTCCTTTCCACAACACTTTATTAACCCCTTCCATGCTCAGGACGGCTCCCGGCCGTCATGAGTCACGGTGGTCGTGTGCTCATGACGGCCGGAGCCGTCCGACCGTTGCCGCTCCGCCCACGCGCTGCAAATTCCCCGCCTGTGCGGGCGAATTAATCAGTGGGCGGAGTTCGGACGGCTCCCGGCCGTCATGAGCACACGCCCACCATGATTTATGACGGCCGGGAGCCGTCCTGAGCACCTGAGCGCCACGCCCAGCCCCGCCCCCCCTCGCACCGCGGCAGAATTTGCCCCGCATGGAAGGGGTTAAACTTACAAACTCACCCTTTGGTGTGAATTCTGATAGGTGATCGAAATGTTTTCAAAATATTTTGGCCCTCACTTCCTAAGCAATGAAACAATATTGCAAATGCTCTCTCATGTTAGCATTCTTTGCTTTCTATTGCAATGTAATCTTTCACCTACTTGAATGCTTTACATTACCTCTTCATGTTTTTCTTTTCTCCCTGTGTAGCACTGACATTTTGCTATCCATGCCTACATTCAAATAATATATTTTCTACTGTAGTCTTTTGTTGTCATTACTTGTTACTTGGCTTCCTGTTTTTACTTCACAGGTTTCTTCTCTAGTTATACACATTCAGTGGTACAGCAAATGCCCTGTGATGTAAGGTACATTCCTGTTAGAGACAACAAGTAAAAATAAACAAGTGCAAAATTACTGATCATTAGAGTTGTATTTTTTCTGAGTTTTACTATGAGCTATTTTGTGTATATTACTGTTTTTTCTAATTTCTGCTCTGAATTCAACACATGTATCGCAGTGACATACCAGTGAACGCAGTAGTGGCTGCTATGGGGCAGTAGTGGTGGGACGGGGAGATAAAAATAAAGAAAAACAAGAAAAATGTACTTATCTGCTGGCCTCCGTCATCTTCAGTCGACGCAGGAAACATAAACCACACAGGCTCCCAGACTCTCCTAGCCAATCACAACTCTGCTGTCACCAGCATGAAAGCAGCACCGTGATTGGTCTGAGCGCCGTGGTTCGGCACTCAGACAGGGATTGGGAGGCATGTTCTCCACTCAGGCTGTGCAATGCAGCCAGGTGGAGAAATGCTAAGTGTGCATGACTGTTGGCTCGCACAAAATGGCCGGCAAAACTGTCATGTGCACTTAGAAAGTGCCCTCCCCCTGCTCTGTGGGCAGCCCAGCCCGCCCCGTACCTACAGAGCCAGTAGTGAAAAATAAAATTAGAATAACATGGTGTTATTATTATTTATTTTTACTATGGGGTGACCAGTGGGCGCTACCTCTTAAGGGGGGTGGTGGGGCAGTTGGAGGTAAAGATAAAAAAAAAGTTAAAAACGTACCTTCACTGCCGCAGGCCTCTCTTCCCTCCTCTTCATTGCTGGAAGCACTGGAAGCACCCAGGCTCCCGTTCTCTCCCAGCCAATCAAAATGTTGCGTGCAGCATCGTGAATGGTCTGAGCAGCCTATTTGGTCACTCAGGCAGTGCCTGGGAGCCTGGGAATGTTCTCCATGGTGCTGTGCAACACAGCCCTATGGAGAACATGCTAAGTGCGCACGACGGTTTGGCTGGCCCAAGAGGACCGGCCAAACCATCATGCGCACTTAGAGGAATTCAAACCACTCCTCACTCTGTTGTGGCCTCACAGAGCCAAGCCCCGCCCCGACCTGGTTCCGAGTCCCGCATATAAAAATAAAATGATAATTACGTCCTGTCTTTTTTGCACTGCTGAAATAGCAGTAGGGCGACGCTCCTTCACCTTAGCGGAGGAGCCGCTGCTGAGTGAACGTTTTTTCACCTGCACACTAACAAGAGTCAGTGTTTCTTTTGAACTTTTATAATACTGCTAATTTCTCTATATTCACAATTAACTTAGGTGGCTTCAATTACTCTTTTTATCACTGTAATGGCCTAAACTTTTTTATCTTTTTTAATACACCCATTCATTTAACCAAAAACACGCACTGTGTGCGTGAACATTGCAGCGGTGCACAGACTAGGCTGCATATCTTCCTCAGCTAATTTAAACACACGTGTGCATCACCGTCGATTTTTCTTGCAATGGGCTTTTTCTTTCACTTAAAACTGGGCTGTTCCAAGCTTGGCATGCAGTCTTTGCATAGAACACAACCGGAACGCAGGGGTTCTTACAGCTAATACACTGTTCTGCTGGTTTGTCTTGTTCTCCTCCCTCTGGTGATCCTGGCTCACTTCAACCGAAATGTGTCATGTCGAAATTATTCTCAATCAACTTGTAGCAGAGTGTTTACATTGGCACTCATGTCTCCCAGTTCCACATTCTTGCCATCCGTATAGTCAGGGCACAAGTGGCGACAGACAATAAAAGTTGCTGTACTGAATCACTGAAAGTCAGTGGACTGCTGGGCTGGGCGTGCTGTCAGATGGAAAGGAGGCGCAGCTATCAACACCTGACAGCACTGCATAATACATAGCATAATCCATAGCAGGACACAACACTCCCTGTGTCTTTATTTACCATTCTTCCACAAAAAAAGTGATAAAGTGAGATTGATTTTACATGTTACTTTAAGGTTTAGAAAGAGCATGGACACCCTGCCTTCAATTTCATACAAACATCATTTGCTAGCCCCTTCCTCCATCAGCAATGTGCTGGGCCTTGTGACATGTATAGGGATGCTGAATGTTGTTATTGTTAAAAGTCAGAGCCGCATCCTCCAATGTCCTTGTCCCCTGCCCCACTCTCCTTCCATCTTTTTAGCAGCATTTTCCAAGGACCAATTTGAGCTGCTAGTATCCTGTAGCTGTTTGCCTTGATAAATCTTTTTTGTTAGTTCTCATCTGCAATCTGCACTAGCCCTTCGCTTGACCTTACCACAAATATTTTCACCATCCCATCTTCTAGGTGTTTCCCACCAGATATCTAGAATCAATTTCTTTAACTTTAGTCCTGTCCTCGACTTGACTTAAGTGAGGACATACTCCTGCACTAAGTAGTCTTTAGAAGTAGGCTCAATCTCTGACCTCAGAAGCGAATGATGATGTCTGAGACTTAAAGGAGGATCTTTTCAAAGTTCATGTGTTTACATGCTCAGTATTTAACCCTTGTACTCATGTGCTGTCCTTGCTGGTGAACTATCGTTTGGATACTCAAGCCAAATTGGCCAACTAAAGCAGGTTTATAGAGGCTGTCAGAGTCTTTGGCTACAGTGGCGTAGTGCGGGGGGGGGGTTCCACAGAGGCGGTCGCCCCGAGCGCAACATTTTTAGGGGCGCAAAAGTTTTAAAGAAAGTATTGCGCCCCCTACCCCATGGACCTGTAGCACTTCCTGGATTAACGGTCCACAGGTTAGGGAGCGCAATATTTTCTTTTAAAATGTTGCCCCGGGCGTCGGCAACCCATGCTACGTCACTATTTGGCTATCAAATAATCTGTCGGTAGAGAGTGTAGATGTTTAATGATCATTCATGCTTACTTGTAAGCAGCATTCCGTGCCAAAAAAAAAAATACAAAGTAAAGAAACAAAATAGATTAATAGAACGAATTTAGGCTCTCGCCGAAGGCCAAGGCAAAAATGCCTTTCAATAGGTGAGCTGAACTTCCCTTTTCAAATTCATAAACACCCACACTGTTTCATTCTGAATCTTAGTAAGGTTTTTTGAAGTTGCAGGGTTCTTCTTTTTTTCACCTTTGCAAAGTTCTGTGAAATCTTTGCAACTTTTGAAAAAGTGTTTCCTCTGCCATATCTGCATGGAAAGTTTGACTTTTGGGACAATTAGTCACATAGCCTTATTTGAGATTAGCAAAACGCTTATGCATAAGGTATGCTCAATTGAAAAGAGTGTTCGTCTCCTTTTCCTTGCCATTGAGCAAGGAAAAATAGCTGTGTGAAAGGTAAACCTGCAGAGAAAAATGCTGCAAATGTTTGCAATTGTGCTTACAAAGCTTTGCCAAACGTAAACGTGCAGACCTATGTTCAGCCTTTAATTTCTTGCCAGAATGACCAAGTTTGATTAGAGGGAACATTATATTGATATGCCGTGAAGTTTATTATCTGACTGTGCAGTGAGACATCTAGCAAGTGCATAAACTATTAAGGGCATACATTGGAAACTGCACTGGCAAAAAATAACTTTTTAAAAGATACTTGCAGAGAAAATGTCGCATACATATGCTCAGTGCACCGTGGTGGGTAATGCCCAATATCTCTAAAATGAAACCTACTCATGCCCAACCAGAACACCTTTCTTGAAAACTAAGGAACAGATTTACACTATTCAAAGCAAATACACTTCTTTTTCCCACGCTTGGCGGAAACCCAAAGTGGATAAAAATATATTTTGGGAAATTTTATTCAAATTTGTGATTGGAGCCAAAGTTATTAGTAAAATAAAAAAATACCTTTTCAATGGTAAGACTGAACTAGCCAAAACGTCTATTTGTAAAGTGCCTGTTCTCCCAGAGGATATCTTGGTAGTGAAATATCAGATGTTGATTGTTACTCAACTGAATTATACTCTTTTTTATCACTCTCCGAAGGATGACACGCTGAGTTTGCCTCCCAGATTGGACCTGTGACCATGCAGTCAAACGTAGATCCTTGCACTTGATGCTTTAGTCCAGTTCACCACCAGACCCAGGTCAATGGCTGGATCTGTAAGATTTAAATATATTTATATATAATTAAATTATGTAAATATAATGTATATGTGTGTGCGTGTGTGTATGTTATTTGCTACCATTGTTGAGTGGGGAGAGGTCCCATGATTGCAGAAAGGTGAAGCATCCAGTGTGTCATAATGCCACTCCTATCTCCTAGTAATAAATAGTGTATTTTTTACACTCTGCTTAATTGCATATATGGTTTATACCATTATATTCTTTAACGTGCAGTAATTCTAAAATAAGTGTCAAGACATAAACAGCATACAAGGTATTAAATCTGTGCAGTGAGATAAAATTACAATAGGCAGGGCTTGTGAGTACTTATGTTGTTTTGTTCAGTAAAGTGATTCTAAAAGGGAAGCTGTGAGATATTAATCAGTGTTTTCGCATTTTATTTAGGATTTACTGTGATAATAACATCTTTACTCTAAAGTAATAAATACAATTTTTGATAATAAATTACAATAACCATATATTAAATCTCTTTTTCACTGAAAAAATATTGTCATTTAGTAAAAGAAAATTTAAAAAAACGATTGCGTTCATAGCTGTTTATATGTTGACTTTCGCTTACGGGGCCAATTCACTAAAACATTTATGAATTGTGGAAGTAGTACTGCAGGTGTACTCTATTATGTATACTTACATATCTTTGTGAATCAGTCCCAAAACAGCCAATTTCTTTAAGTAAAAGTGAAAAGACAGCGCAGCCCTTTCTACTTGTATATGAATAGTCTCCGAATATTCCCATATTATTCCCATTTTTTATGTTTTATGGCTAAGAGTACGTGAAAGAGTACTGCTGGAATAATACTTTACATTAGGGGTGGGCGTGCCTGGCATAATTCTCTTAAGTGTAATTACTCATGGTGATTGGATGGACCCGCTGCAGAGAGGTCGGAGTTTGTCTAGTGGAAGTTTTGACTCATCATTAAGTAGTGCAAGTGGTTAAAATGCCTGCTGCAAAGCACATGTACCATGCAGATCACAAAGTGCAAACAATGTAAATAGGTCAGTGCTTTACCGCCTCTGTCAGAGAGCCCCTTTTGTTTCTTGCAGTTTATAAGTTTAAATCCTAATATAGAACAGTGAGCTATTAACTATCCTCAAAGATCTGCACGCAAACTGCAAGGTATAGTTTAGAGCGTTATGATTTTCCCCCCAGTCTTTCATTATCCTAATGTTACAAAAAGGGTTAATTTAGGAAGAAATCAATTCTTATTAGTAAAGCCAACCCCCAACCATCAACCATAGTGATATGATTTAAATTCTGAGTTTGTGCTTCTCTAGACCAAGCACTCTTAAACTATACTGTCTACCAGTAGGGATGACTGTGACTCCTACACCTTGTATGCCTCTGTCTGATGTAACATTTCCTATACACTGATTCACACACTTATAATTCATTGTCTCCTTGTAATGTGTGTGTGTGTGTGATGTAAATTGCTCTGACACCTTATGAGCAGCGCTATAAAACAAAAGAAGTGCTTGAGAGAGAGAGAGATAGAGAGAGAGAGAGAGAGAGAGAGAGAGAGAGAGAGAGAGAGAGAGAGAGAGAGAGAGAGAGAGAGAGAGAGAGAGGTTATGGAGTCTTGAGGGGCACTGTTAAAGGATGGTAGTGAGGGAATCCGTGGAGGTCATTGTGGGGCGCCAACAAACATTGTCGCACCAGGCACCACCAGCGCTGAAGCTGGCCCTGCTGAATATGGCAATATTGTGTAAAAACTCTCCACGCTCTACATTAAGGATCATGATGAGCTCCAAGGACCAACAAGTGTATACTTGACAAAGTTCAATTAGCCTGTTTACTCATTTATGGAGGCGGACTCATCAGCGACGTGTGAACAATTTGCAGGGATGTAGCTAATAGTCACAGGCATTGTTCTAAAGTATGCAGTTGGATAATACTTAAGTATTAAAAGACATTCTTCCAGTTGCTGTTACTTTAATGTGTCAGCATGTTTCAACATGGCTTTCTGCTGTTTCCTGGTTGGTTTATTGTGCTCATTAGGGCTCTCAGACGCATGTTGCGTAGCTGCACTCGCATGAGTCAATTTCTCATTAATCACAGGAAATGCCGTATTAGTCCTTGTGCATTGTGCTCCTGTGGTTTAATTATCCCAGCCTCATACTCACCCGTGTCTGTCAACAAATCATACGTCATGGCAAGCCTCTGGTAATACATGCAGTGTAGAGATTCGTGCGAAAACTCGTGCAACTTTAGTACCTAGGACAGACTGAAGTTGTGACACAAGCACAATGAACGAGTCAATAATCAGTCCTGTGCAAGCAGTGCTGTTTGATTCCTACATGCTTTCACCCACATGTTTAACTAAGACCATTGCAGCTAAGGTTAAAATAGGCACATGCATAAAGGCATGCTACTGTTGCAGGTAGTTTTCACCGCTTTGATAGCTGTACATTTCCAAACTATACTTTGATTTCTGAGGTTTGAATTGCATGACAGTACTTTTTTTTATTTTTACTTGGCCGTAAAACAATAATCTTCACTAAGAGGACTACTTGCAGTACTGTATCGCCCAAAGTCACTTCATCAATGTGTACAGCAATATCTTGAGCTCGATAAATCAACAATCACACTTTGAGAGCTGCACAACACTGTCTGGGGGCTACTTACTGGCCTTCTCTCTAGTATATTTCCTGGTTTTGGTAAACAGTGGGCTAACCCTTCCCAAACGGCGTCCCGTTGTGAGGTTGAAACCCGTTTACCAATCGCCTGCCCATTTTTACCCGTGCTCCAGGGTCAATTTTCGCGGGCTATGCCGCCATGTTCCAGCAGGCCCCGCCCTCAGGAGGCATTCTTTGCTGGCCGTCCATGGCCAGGTGATGCCTTCCTAGGCCATGCCATTCCTTGTTAGCAGGACCGGTTCTAGGATTGTTGGGGTCCTAGGCCAAAAGGGAATGAGTGCGGCCCCTCTAATTTGCATTAGTCCGGCCCTGGTAACTTATCACTGCTTTGTATTACCTAACACTTGCTACAGAAATTGTATGCCCTCAGATAATCTCTATTTCTCATACTGTCTGTGCTTTAATGGAAAGCGGACATCCATGAGCTGGAACATGAATAATATCTATGTTATCAATGTAATTCCAGTGTCTGACATAATTTCACTCTCCTCTCGGGCAAAGTTACCTACCTACCTTTGCTTTTGGGGAATACACAGTCTCTAGCTCTGATATGCATTCAAGGGTACACAACTATTTCTGGTCGCTTGCAGCTCCTACACCGACATTGTGATCCATTTTTCAGCCTAGTTCTCCCATCTAGGCCCACAAATGTTTACTGAATGCAATGACAACGAACACTCAACAATTTCTGTGGATTCATTCATTTATTTCGCTCATCAGGGTGCACATAGAGTCTGGCCAACACGTGTTTTGCCATAATTTCAATCACTTTGTCAGGGCTGCCTACATTGTACTTAAGGTGTAAGGATTCTAAAAACAAGGTGCAAAAATATTTCGTACATTACAATAGTTTAGATACCACGCACCTATATACCACACTTTCTCTATGTGAGTTATTTAAAAAAACATGCACATACTTGAAAACTTACACTTTGGGTACCCCTAGCTGGGACACTGTTATGCAATGCTTCCACAATTATTACCAATATCCTCTCCTTCATTAGTAAAGAATCTCTCATTCCACATTGGGCTGGATTATAGATGAGGTAATATTTACCTGTTTCCAGTTTGAATAATTAGCATTTATGTTATTTCGATTTATGTCTCACTGACATTCAGTAGAGTGTTCCGACCACTGCATTATAATGTGGTCTGGTCGTACTGCATCGGTCAGAGGGACCGACCGATGCTTTCAACGGGCTCATGGAGACTCTCGGACCGTCGGTCAGATTGTACTCCCTACAAAGGGGGCAGCGACTGCTCAGGCACCACCATAGGGATTACGATGTCTCTTTCCGACAGCCTTTCCATGGAAGTCCGACCATCATAAAAAGACTGACGGAAAGGGACTTTGCAGGCACCTAGCAGGGCCCCCATCCCCTGTGAGCCTCTACAATGAGGCATGGGGGGCACCACTGGTGCCCCCCAAACATCCATGCCCCATGTGCCAGTCACCACATGGTGCCTAGCACACAGGTGTTGGATGTTTAAAAGCATCCTTTTTTCAATTGTGGCTTGTGCTGCGGCCCAGGCCACAGTACAAGCGCAATGGAAAAAGCCATGTTTAGGATTGCCTACAGGGCGGTTGTATCGTATTATGTCAGATGGAACTGATGAGTACTAGTCGGACGGTTAGCATCCCGCAACTATGGTGGTCGGACGCTCGTCCGACTGCCATCATAATCAGGCCCATGTTGTCTAACAATATACGCAAGGGTACAATCTCTGCATATTACAGTTGCACATGAAATGGTAGTGTATGCTAACACCACTTGTGTTACCCCATATTTAGCCCCTTGCTGAAAGAGGCTGTAAAATGTGTTTCTCTGAAAGAGTCATTTCCATGGCGCGCATGTTATGTGTCTCTATGATCTAGTGTACAATGCCTGCGCTTGCTCTTTAAGAATTCTAAATACCAAAGAAACTGTCCATCCACATAAATGGCATTATGTAAAAGTTCATAGCACACACCCTCATTAAAATGCATTCATATGCTGTATGTCCGCTGAGGAAAGATGTGAACAATCACTACCACATCTTTGTACAATAGGACTCCACTATCTCGATTGCCTTAGGATAGTCTGAATAAAAGGAAAACTTGCACATGAAACTTCAAAATGGCGAGCACCATTTCCAAACAACATGAGAGCGCAACAGTCTCACGGGAACGATAGTTTGCATTCGGACTCTGAGGCGCAGTGTGCCCTCCAGAGACACATGCCTTTTGCCAAGAGATGCCAATGTTCCTGAAGGACTGACAGTCATCCTTACCCGGAATGAACCCTGTACTTTTGAGTTCAGTGTATTGTGCTCTCATGTTCGCTAGATGCCAGAAGTTGAGGCCACAAATCATGACAGCGCGGGTCACCGCTATCATTGACTTATAACATGCCATCCGCTCCTTTACCATATATGGGCAAAGCCTGGTATCTTTTTATCCTTCAGATGCACATTTTGCAGGTTTCTAAATATCAGCAAATTACAATATATATTCAAAATTAGTGATTGTTCGTTATTGCAGAGGTGCATGGTGTTGTGTCAAAGAAATGTATTAAGACATTTCTTTATACCATGTGTATCGAATTAATATTTTCCACTAGGCCTGCCGGGTCCTATATGCCATGGGACTTTTCACACAGTGGAATCTCTGAGATGCCATATTTTAATGCCAAGCTTATTTTCAAAAGTATTTTAAATTTGAAAGCGTAAACCAATAATTGTTAGTAATGCAGCAAAATGTATCGTAAAGAACGGATGACAATATTATAATCACTATGGAACTACATTTCAAAACTGCGGAAGATTACTGATTTTAAAGATAACGACAACTCCAAATATTGAAACCAGGGGTGTTCGGGCCAACCTATAACTACATTCTAAAGCCCTCTTATTAATTTTTCTTTCATCACACGCACTATCAAACTGAATATAGTATCAATAAAAAAAGTTCACATGAAGGCTTTGCTAGTTTGAAATAACTCTCACTCAATAACCGCAGAAAATTACAATCTTTTCAACACCCTCCACCACAGTAGGCAAAGATGGTACAGCCTTAAAATGGTTCAATCGGATCATACCTCTCAGAACGTCTGGCAAGTTGCTATTAGAGCCAATGCTTTGAAGTGTCTCTCGTGGTTTAATTCTGCTCTCCTTTCTGCCTTATCTTCACAATGAACCCCTTAGAAACCTCCTCACAAGTCTTGGGATTTTTTTCCACAGTAAGCTGACGCTGCCCAAGTGCCAAATGCTTCTTAAAATTGACTGCCCTGAACCTATCAACACCCTAAAAACAAGTATGAGAACTAAATAAGACGGAATGGCTCAAAACATGCTTTAAGTCTAATGCCTCCAAATGGAACTCTTGCTTATCACCCCAAAATCAAATATTTTATTAAGACGACGTCGGATCATTTGTGATATCATCTAAGGAGTCATCAATGATGCAATTTTTCTTAAATCATTTTTTCCTTAGATTTCAGTGCATAAAATATTGCTCCGTAGATTCACAGTATCATTGTACATAATCATAAGATAACAAGTGACATTATTATAGAATGCATCACTCTGTTAACTATACCTTGTAACAATAGGAAAGGGGGTCTTTTGGGCCATTGGTGTATTGCCGATCTGAAATTCAGCTGTCAGACCGTGGGGAAGGGGGGGGGGGGTTGTCACAGGAGGAGTGTTGGGATGGTGAGCATAAGGAATATTGTGAGGCCCCATAAGCCCGATGGATAGCACAACACTGTGCTGACATGGTCCTTGCGATTCTCTCCAAGTTCAGGATAGCGATGAAAGGTGTGGCGCTTGGGGGATGGGCAGTATGTGTGAATGGGAGAGTGAAGCCGCATGACCTATACAAGGCATTGAGGGCATTCAATGAATAAGACAACAACTGATCTATGCATTTTTCTCTAGGTCGGTTGCATTCTTGCACATTACCAGAACTGATTGTGTTGTGTAAGACCTTGGCCATAGGTCTTCAGGGTCGGACTGGCCTTTAGGGCAATCAGGCAGTGCCCGATGGGCTGGTCTGACAGATCAAGGTGTGGGCTGGTTTTTTAGCAGTTGTAGGCTGGTTTTTACTGTTGATTTCCCTGATATGACCACCTTTTTTGCTATATTCTTCGCTAATGGGGGACAATTTATATTGGTTCCCGGGCCTATTTCTTGCCCCAGTCTGAACCTGTAGGTCTTTCAGTCAATGTATATATTTCATTCATGCCTGGTGGTGCACAGTAATTTAGTTGACCATTCTGACAGCGTGGGTTTGGCAGTTAATATCCAATGTTTGAGGATACAGATCTTTGCTACAGACAGTGATTTTGTGAACCACCTCTGCTAATGTTATGTAGTTTTATCTGTTTCTGAGCTGGGGGTGGATAAAAAATGTACTAGCGTCACACCGCATTTGCCATATGTTCCAGTCATGGGCATGACCATGATAAGTGCATGAGATCACTCCCATTTTTCCCACATCTCCAGAAGCCGCCACCCACCATCATTTTGGCCCTCTTGACCTTATAAAGGGCCCAATGCCAGTAAAGCATGATTTTAAAGTATGTATGAATATTTGAGAATGGCCTCTCTCAAGTCTCTACGGTGATTTTAAAGCAACTTTTTAAGTCCTCTTTCGTAAAGTTGATTGCTAATTGTGTTGGCCAGTGATCCCACATGCTTCCCAGGCATGCCATTGAAGTGCATCTCCATCAAATGTTATACCTGGATTGAACCACATTGGGCATCCCAGCATGGATATGACTATCTTGCACAAATTTTGTATGTATGTGACAAGGACCATGAGTCGAGTATAGCCATGACTGTGGGTGGATGTGTGGGTTCTCCCTGAACGGTTTATGGTAGAAGGCATGTGAACTAGGGAGACTGCTTAGTGCACTATGGACTTCCACATTGATGGTCTTCTTGATTGTTGATCAGATATACTAGTTGTGAGAGATGGTGGCCTAGATGGTACAGAATCATATCAGGGAGTCATGGCCTCCTGAAGTTGTATCAGCATGCAGTTTAGCCTAATGCCTGCTCAGACGAAGTTCTTTTTGTACTTTTTTATGACATGCAAAGTTGTCTGGGAAATCAGAAGAGGTAAAAAAAGGGAAGTTTCTCATTTTAATTCCTATTGAATTCTTCGCCCTTCAATTAAAAAACAAAAAAGCTGAATGAATTTTCCCCAAACTTGGCATAAAAGTCAAACTTTACTGAAGGAAGTTCCTTTGCTTAATTTGGCATATATCCTTAAGTTGTTTTCCAGAAATCAACATATAATTTTTTTGGAGTAAGCTTTATAGGGGTAAAGTATAGAGATAGCTGGACCTTTACTCTGCTGACATCCATAAACCAAGCTTGCAGACATTCTATTTGTAACAGCGTCATACCTGGCTCCGGCGCGCGGCGCTAGGACCAGGCAGGATGGAACGCCGGGGGGAGGAGGGAGAGTGGAGGAAGTGGAAAGGGTGGAGCGCCGAGTGAGGCGCGGGCAGTACAAGTGTAGAGAGAATAAAGAAAGGTTGTGCTCACACTCGTGTCTGGCCCTTTTGCTTACGGCTACACGACAATTGGCGACGAGGGTGAGGTCCGGAACCCGCTGACCCCTGTCTGGAGATGCAGCCCTTACCGCTCATGCTGCAGCCGTGAGTCAGTGGCATGCAAGCTGATTTTGTTTCTGAACGTGCTCCCAAGCATGCAAATACTGGCTGCACACTGAACTGCACCCGCAATGACCTTTCATCAGCCCAAACCCTGATACTGCAGCCTCATTGTGCCCAGGGTAAGCCCCTGCTCATTGCCTGCCTACAATCTCATTGCTTGCTCTGCTCACAGCCTCGTGTATGTTTGTCCTCCTCGATGGCCATCTTGAAGTCAGGCCGTACAGCCACAGACCCTGCAAATAATACAGCGGCCATATTGAAACCAGGCAAAAAAACCAAATTCTTGCAACTCTACACCTTTGCACCTCTGGCCGCACGCCCCAGAGCACCTGCTAACCCCCAGAGAGAATCAACAAGCCACGTCTACACGTCAGCATGTCAGTGCACCCGGACACTTTGCAGAATGCACAACCAAGCTCATGATAAAATGCACAGCCGGGTCCAGCAATGCTAGGCGTGTCCTTCCTACGCCCCCCAGAACCTCTGGCTCTCACATCTGACAGTGGCATGGGTCCAAGATGGCAAAGCTGGCTAGAAGGCTTCAAAGACTTCATGAAGGGGTCGGAAGTTACCGACCCTAACCAGCAACTCATCGCCCTGCGCAACTTGATTGGCAAAGACGTCGGACAAGTTATAAAAGAACTGCCGCCTGCCACTGCCACTTCATATCAAGAAGCACTGAACAGGAAATTCCTCCACAAACGAAACCTAGATTACAAACGATACACCTTCAACTTGGCGTCACAAGAAAAGGACGAGCCGATGGGTGACTTCATCATACGTCTCAAACGGCTAGCTCGCTACTGCGAATTTGACAACTTCAATACGGAAGATGCACTTCGCTTACGAATTATAGAGGTGTGCCAGTCAGAATCAGTACATCATCGCTTCCTAAAGAAACACTACTCAGTCGACAACATCGAAGAGCTGACGCGAATAAATGACTAAGCTGAAGAACATGCAAAAGAGATGGAAGCTGGATAAACAGAGAAACGTGAACAAGCCTTCTGACTCGACTCTCAGGCAGACTCACCGCGCCAGTCAGACTACAAAAAGCCCTCAGAGTCTGCAAACCAAATCCGCAGTGGGAACAAGAACAGCAGCAACAGGAAACAACAACTACACTGCTACTGCTGCGGTCAAGACTACCCTCACACGGCCCCATGTCCTGCCATGGGACAACTTTACCACCGCTGTGGGAAAGAAAGGCACTTCGAACTGGTGTGTCAAACATCCCGCAGGAGTCTGCACCATCGAGACACACTCCTAGACCTCGCAACCACGCGAAAGCAGTACGTGAGAGGCAAGACAGGTCAACTAGCTCATCAAGATCCAGTATACGGTCACACCACACACACACCAGTCCCAACGCTCATCGTCGAGGGGATCCTCCGCTCTCACTCCAATATCTCAAAACAGCGACAAATACGTATGCATGGTAGCAGACCCCGACAGCCTAAGGAAATACCCGAGGCTGCACATCCAAATGAAAATCACCCAGCAAAATTCGTCCTAGACACCGGAGTGTCGCTCAACTACATATGCGCAACAGAATACAAGAAAATGAATCCCAAACCCAAATTACAGAAGGACGTTGTACATGTTTTCAGTCACATGGATATCCAAATAGCCTCTACTGTGTCTGGGACAGTTTTGCATGTCTCTAACACACGAGGATAGAACAGTCGATGCACAGATTCACATCATAGGTAGACCCGAAGCAGCCGACTTTCTCCTCAGCCTGCCCACAGCTGATCACCAAAAACTAGTGGAGATCCTATACAAAGTAGACGACACGCCAGACATCATCAGTAAATTCCTGAAGCTATTCGGGACTCGGCGAACTAGCCCACTTCAAAGTCCGACTACACTTAAACTAACAGGTAACACCGGTAGCTCAGCATCACCTGAAAGTACCATTTCACCTCCAACGAGCAGTGGATGAGGTGCTACAAAACCTACTGAGGGCTTAAATTTTCGAAAGATCAACTGGACCCACACCGTGGGTATCCCCAGTAGTAGTAGTACCTACATAGGGATCAGAGAACAAAGTGCGCCTTTGCGTGGACATGAGTGCCCCAAATACAGCCATAGAACGCAAAAGACACCCGGGACCCCAAATCAGTGACATGATCACTCGCCTAATGGGGCAAAAGTCTTTCTTAAAATTGGATCTAAACAAAGGATATCACCAGCTTAAGCTTCATGGGAAATCACGCTTTATCACCACTTTCTCAACACACCAAGGGCTCTACTGGTACAAACGCCTTAATTTCGGAATTTCCTCAGCAGCAGATATATATGCAAAGAGGCAGTGATGTGAGTTATCCATCATTTTCCCAACTCATTAACTACAGCGACGATATCCTGGTGTTTGGTAACACCCTGAAGGAACACGACAAAGCCTTAGATCGATTGTGTCATGCTCTTCTAAATGCCAACCTTTCACTCAATTGACACAAGTGTGAATTCCACAAATCAACACTAAAATTCAATAGCCGCATCTTCTACAAGGATGGAATGTGATCTGACCCCGAAAAAGTGATGGCACTGTCTGACACTCCCTGCCTCCGAGATGTCTGTGACGTACAACCCTTCCTGGGCATGGCCAGCTACTGCGCCCGATATATCAAAGACTGCGCCACCATTAGCTACCCCCTGCGGGAGCTCACAAAACAAGGACAACTATTCCGTTGGTCAGCCAAATGTGAACAAGCGTTCAACAAAATCAAGACTGCAGTAAGTACCGCCATCAACCTGGCATACTTCAACCGTTGCAAGAAAACAGAAATCACGGTTGACACGAGTCCAGTCGGACTCGGAGCCATCTTGGCCCAGCACGATGACGAAGTGGACCAGCAACACATTGTAGAATACGCCAGCCGCAGTGTGAGAAGTTGGCCTGGCATATGCTGGTCACTAGTTATAGTGGCCACCTTGCACCAGTCCAATTCGACTCTTATGCTAGATAGGTTTAAGACAACCTTTTAAAGAAAGCTATCCTAGTGGTAGCTGTGGAGAGCAGCCTGCAGGCTAAGTCTCTGAGGAATGTAAAGCAGCTTGCTTTACCTTATAATCTCTTGAATTACCAGATGAAAGGACACCACACAAATGGTAGCTTTGCCCAGACTCCTCTACTATTTTGCTAACCTGCCGATCTACATCCCGGCGTCCTTCTTCGCCACCCTGGAGCGCTCCCTCCGGGATTTTGTATGGGGTAACGCGCGCCACAGAGTGGCACTCTCTAAGTTATACCTCCCCACGGGTCAGGGGGGACTCGCGATGCCGTGCTTTGCGCACTATTACCTAGCAGCGCAGCTGCAGTGGGTGGCCAGGTGGTTGGCCGATAGGGAGAGGGATGACACGGCGTCCACGGAACCGCCGCTCCCCCTGGCGGATATCATAGTGTCGTTCCACGCGACGGCCAGAATGGTCAAGCCGGGTCCCCTCCTTGTGGCAGTGGCCTACAAGTGCTATCGGCGTGCCCTTTACTTGACCCGGTCGAATGTCCCTTACGCTCCCGCCATGCCGATTGAGGGTTCGCCTAGTGGCCGGGGGATACTGCGCTCGACGGAGCTTACGGAATGGCACGCAGCGGACATCTGCACACTGGGGGACCTCTACCGCGATGGTGCGCTTATCCCATTCGCTCAATTAGCGGAGGAGACGGGGTTACCAGCCGGTCAGTTCCTCGCGACATTGACGAACCGGTGGGGAGCTCTTCAGGAGGAGCCGGCACAGCACCTCATGATGCAGTACCTCCATGTCATGGGACGGGGCAGTCACATGATCCGTTGGTTCGCGGCCTCCCTGCGCACACAGGTGGCGACCGACCTGTCTCCTTTGCGCGGTAAATGGGAAGCGGATTTGGATCGCCCCATGGCTGACAAGGAATGGAGGGATGCACTACGGGGGCCCACGCGGGTTCCCAGGAACTTGCGGTTTCGCCAAATTCAGTACTTTATACTACACAGAGCATATCTCACTCCTGACTCTATCAACCGATATTTCTATCGCGCGGATGCAGACTGCCCACGCTGCAAGGCTCTGGATGCTGGACTGGTGCACACGTTATGGAGTTGTCCAGCACTAGACTCGTATTGGCGGACGGTGCATGGAGCGTTAAGTAAATGCGCCGGCCCGCTGGCGCCGCGGGAATGGCCGGCCTGCTTGCTACACTTGTATCGTAGAACTCCCCCCACGAAGGTTGCCTCTCGCTTCCTAGACCTGGGTTTGGTAGTGGCGAAGCGGTTAATCACCAAGCGCTGGAAGGCAGCTGAGCCCCCCCGAGCGCAAGCGTGGCGGAGTTCCCTGCTGGTGTGGGAGGGGGCGGAGGGTACGGCCCTTTTGCGGGAAGAAACGTTGGGCCTTAGGCGCACACCTATAGCGAACCAGTGGGACGCACACTTGCAGGCCCTGATGCAGCTGGATGGGGATGCCCTGGGACTCTGTGGGACAAGCACTGCGGAGACACTCCCTGAGGAGGGGGGGAACGGAGGCGAGCCCAGGGGGTCTAACTTGGGGACTGGTGTGGAGGCCCTCATTGAACCGGGCATGTGTGCGGACATTGAAAATTGCCTTTAATGGAACTGTTTGTACCGGGGGGTGGGGACCGGGTGGGGGAGTTGGACTGGGAGAAGTACCTTGGGGATCATATGGTTAAAGACCGAACCTGCTGCTGCTGTTGTGCTGGGGCTTCTGTTGTTTTGCCTCTTTCTTTTTGTTGTTCTATGGAACTGTTTAGATACGGGCGGTGGTCCTGAGACCCATAAGTTTTATCTTGCTTAGCACATGGGGGTGGCGTTTGATCCTGTTGTTCGCTGTACTCACACTTGGCGGGGACTACTCCGAGTGACTGACTCATTGCCTGTGTGATATTTCATTTATGACATGTGCTATGTCTATACTAATGAAATGCCAATAAACAGATTTCATAATAATGAAAGGACACCACACAGGTATATATATCAAATATATATGGATTTATTTCTAGACACACTCTACTAATCTCTTTATGAGAATAGAAGTCAGGAACACATTCAAATATCAACGTTTCACAATAAGTTAAGCACAAATATGGCTGGGGCCCTAGGGGCGTACCAGACCATATACTAAAAAAGAGGTTTAGGAAAGTCGACTTGCAGAGGGACAAGGCCTAGGGCCTGTAGAATCGCTGGGGCTTCACTAATCCACCCAAGGCAGGTAAGTAAAAGACCCACGGGAGACGCGTGCAGTGTGAGAACACAGCTGCGGGTTCCCTATTGATTTCAATGGAGCAAGTCGCGGTTGGATTTGTAAAGTTTTAGGGTACTTCGAGGAAGTCTACAAGCAAGCCACTTACAAGGTAAGTAATTCGAGGGCCAACACACACTAAGGCACCAGAGTGCACGAGTTACCTCACCGAGGGTAGCCGGGTGCATAGGTGTCTTTTGGTGTCGCGTCGCGTCGCTGTTTTCTATGGAAGCCAAAGAAGATTTGCTGCTTGCGAAGACTGAAGAAGTGTCCGGTGGAATCCAAGGCTGGATTCAGGATGAAGATGACCTGAAAGCAGAAGGGACAGTGTTCACAGTCACTTGCCAGTGACCCAGGCTGGGAAGATGGATGCCTACGGAAGTCGGGTGATTTCAGGTGATCAAGGGTGTTTTGACTCTTCGCTCACGAGGACCAGGAGGCATCGACAATGACCAGCAGCTGGATTCGGAGTGTCCCACAACATCTGCAGCTTACTGAGGTGTCGGCAACAGGATTGGAGCCAACAAGCCTTGGCAACAGTAAGTCTTGTGGAAAGTGATAAAAGTCAGCAGTGCAGACCAGCAAGATCTGAGGGGCTCACCCAGTGAGGGTAAGTGAGGGCAGGCCTGGAGCAACCAGAGGAGCTCTTTGGTTTGATCAGAAAGTCTTCAGGGGACCCACAAGCCAATGGGCAAGGGATCGCAAAGATGCCTCGTGAGGAAATGCTTTACAGGAGCTCACGGTCACTCGGGACAGAGTAGGCCTCTGATTTTCGGTGCACAACCTGCTGGAGGCTTGGGCCACAAATGGTCCAATGCACAAGTTCGTAGAACGTCATGAAGGTATTGCCGTTCCTCGTCACTCGTGGGGTCCACTTGCCTCAGCTCTGCTGGGGACTCACAATGGCCGTCGAGAAATCAGGAAATCCACTTCCGGGACTGCAGGGACTTCGGACTCCGGCGGGAGCGGGAAAGTTTGCGACCGTTGAGTAGAGTTTTTGGTGCCTGCCAAGCAGGGGAGTCACTCCTTGACTCCAAGGGAGATTTTTCTGTCTTCCAAAGGTAGTGGAACATCGAAGGGCCAGGATTCTTCTTGTAAAGCGTCGTCCAGGGATATCTAGTTTGTAATGGCAAGGGTTCCCTATCTTATACTAAAAGAAAGGGAGGGACTAGCTTTATGACCACTCTTCTGGGAGGGTCAGGGTAGGGGGTGGTTACACCCACTTCCCTTTGTCCAGTTTCACGCTAGAGCAGGGACAGGTAGCCCCTGAACCGGTTTGAGCTGGCATATGCACAGAGGAGCCTACTGCTCCCCCAGTGCAGGACTTCAAAGCACTCTAGGAGTGCACCCACCCAGCCCCAATACACTAAATCCTGTCTGGAAGGTGGTGAAACCTCCCTGTGACAGGATGCCTATTGTTGGGCCTCCTCCACTGTGAGTTTCAGTCAGCAGCAGGAGGGCAGCCCAGTGTCTGTGCTTGTGGCATCCATTTTGTGATGCCAGGGCTCTTTCAGATTTCTACCGTGTTACCACAGAGGGTACATGTCATCCCCTCTAGAAGGGTGGGATCATACTCCTACACCAGTTACTGGTGTGGGGGTATGATTCCAAGTTGTTTGACACCAAACACAACATGTTTTGATGCAGTTATTCTAAAGTTAGCATTTACCGTTGGGTTATAATGCACTTAAGAGTATATGGTTTAACCACATCCACAAACAGCCACAGAGAATAGACTCTGCCAGCTGCAGAGGGGTCCTGCTCATGCAGAGGCACCCCCTCACATTGTAAACCAAGCACCCTGCCCTCAGGAATGATAGGGCCTGCCTTAGGGGTGACTGATAGGTTTATATGTGTGTGTATGGTGAGATATAGGAACCTATACCTCAGTGAGGAGTGCTAACACTACCTCACCCAGGCTGCAGTAGAAGGCCTGTGGTGTCAGATTTAGTCTGCTTCCCAGGGGTGGCATAATACATGTTTCAGCCCCTGGTAGGCCTGTGAAGTACCTATGCCCTTGGTACCTAGGGTACCATATACTAGGGGCTCATAAGGTACCACAGTATCCAATCACTAGTGCATCTATTATGCACTCCAAGTCATTTAAGGGAGAAAGCAGAAAGCCTGGGGTCCTAGATAGCAGGATCCCAGCCAGACTAGTCAAAAACCATCAAAACACCAGGAAAAAAGTGGGGGCAACCATGTAGTCAGATTCCACCCTCCTACACGCAGTCTCGCGGACCCCGAGAAAGCCTACTCCCAGCCAGAGAAGGAGAGCCTGGTGGTTGTGTCGGCATGCAAACATTTCCACATCTTCGGCTATGGGAAGCACTTCACATTGATCACCGACCACCAAGCCCTCATAACCATATTCAAAAACCCACGAGCGAAGATGCCACCAAGGACTAAGTGCTGCGCTGAGGCATTCGCCTCCAAGAATACACCTACACGATCATCCACAAGCCAGGAAAAGCGGAGAACCTGGCGGGCTATATATCGAGGCATCCCAGGGCCTCAACAAGGACGAGGCACTCGCTGGCGGAAGAATATATCCACTTTGTCATCGATCAGGCGAGACCACCAGGCGTCCTATTGGAAGTGATCACAGAAGCCACTGCAAAAGATGCCAAGCTTCAAAACATCATGCACCGCATTCACACAAATTCATGGAGACACCCGGAGGAAATGCCAGCTAACCAAAGCCTCAGCACCCAGGCACTTGTGTCCTTGTGGCATAACAAAGATGACCTTACAATCAGCCACAACAGACTACTTCTAAGAGACAGATGGATTGTCATCTCACAGCAGTTACGATAAGGAGTTGTCAACTTGGCACATGAGGGACACAGAGGTGTAGTGGCAACAAAGAAAGCGCTAAGGGAATGCGTCTGGTTCTCATCCCTTGATCACACTGTAGAAGCCACACTTCAAGACTGCCCTCAATGTCAACTGGTAGGGTGAGATGAACCACGCCCCCCATTCCAGATGTCTGACATCCCAGACAGCGTATGGCAACAGGTGGCCATTGACTTCTTCGACCAGTTGAAGTCTGGGAAATACATCATCGTCATCATGGATGAGCACTCCAGATTCCCTATCTTATTTATTTTTTATATTTTATATTTTTTGGAGTTTTATATAGCGCAAACTTGACCCGAATCGGGTATCAGAGAGCTTTACATAGCACCAGTTGCCTTACATGAGGACACATTCATTTTTTGTTAGGCATTGCCCAGAATCACAGGATGTTCAGCGTCATTGCCAAGGCTCGAACCGCAGTTTTTCCAGAGAACGCGATGAAGAGGAGGAGGGCAGCTCAGGGATGCCACAGCTAAGTTAAGGTGTTTTTATTTACTTTAAAGTTGTTTTATTTAGCTTGTAAGCAATTTTGATAAGGCGGGTGGGAGGCAGGTGACGTAGCGGAGCTTCACGGAGTTCCATGGAGTTTTCTTTCACTCCGTGGCTCTCCGCGTAGCCTCGCTACGCCCACTAAGCCCGGGGTTAGTCAGAACATGACACAGATGACTCGAGTGAAGAAACTGAGACGCATCAAAAATTCGAGACAATACCAAGCTCAAGGGGGTCAAGAGACCTGCACCTTCCGCGCAGGCTACAGAGAATAATTCAGAGACCCACCCGACTATTCGAAGAACTATAACTGAGTGAACATTGGACTTTAAGAAGGGGGGAGATGTTACATCGTCATACCTGGCTCTGGCGCGCGGCGCTAGGACCAGGCAGGATGAGACACTGGGGGGAGGAGGGAGAGTGTAGGAAGCGGAAAGGGTGGAGCGCTGAGCAAGGCACGGGCAGTACAAGTTTAGAGAGAATAAAGATAGGTTGTGCTCACACTCGTGTCTGGTCCTTTTGCTTACGGCTACATGACACTATTGACCCAAAATGTAAAGGAAAATTCAAATCTAATTGGATGAGGGAGCTTTTTGTGTTGCTGGTGATTTTGGGTCTCCTAATTTAAAGCTGGGTTTATGCAGCCCAAGCTCTTTGAATGGGTGTCTGCAACAGTGTTGGACTCGGCCCTTTTTGCCGGGTCCTCCCTAAACTTTTTGCCTTTTTCCCAGCCTTTTCTCTGACATGGTGTTGGTGGTGTTGGTGGTTTTAGGCCTCTGGGCACTTTAGCACTGTGGTCCAGTGTAAAGTGTGTGCGCTCTCTGTGTACATTTGGTAAGGTTGTCCTGCCCTCCCATAGGAGTGCATTGGGGATACCCTGATCAGTGTGTCAGTGGTAATTCCTGAGGAGCAGCGTGGTCGAGTTTAGTATGCATGAAATTGTTCTGTTCTGTGCTTTGATGTGCTGTTGCTGGACCTTTGGGGGCTTGCTGCTGCTGGGGCCCAGGAGGAACTGCCATGGGGGGTTGCCTCCCTGCTGGAGGGCCCTGTGTGCTGGCCTCCCTGGGCCCAGCTATGCCCCATGGACCTGGAAGAACTTGTTGCTTGGACCATTTGTTTTTCTTTTTGCAGTCCAGGACCTTCAGGACCTTCAGGACGTTTTGTTTCCCTTGCGCCCTGGGAGTGCTAGATTCTAATCTTCCAAGAGGGGAAAGCCTGGGCTTTGCAGCATGAAGCTGCCACCCTTTGAGAGGGAATCCCCATCGTAGGGATTCCCCGTGATGCTGGAAATGGCGGGTGCCCACCCCGCGTGTTCCTCTATTTTTCACGGGTGCCCACCCTGCTTATTTTGATATTAATTGTGGGTGCCCATCCCGCTGATGCTTTTTTTTTATTGGCGGGTGCCCACCCCGCTTATGTGCTCTATGAAAAGCGGGTGCCCACCCGCATTGCCTGGCCGAGGGAAATCACTGCATTGGCCTGAGCGAGAAAGGCTGCCGAACAGGAAGTCAGGCACCCGCGCCTGACTGTGGGCGGGGCCTGTTGAAGGAAGTGGGGCCGGAAGAGAGGGGAAGTTTGGCTGCAGGCATAGAGGAGGACGGGCGCCTACCTCGCCTCCACGAGCTCCGAAGCAAAGTCCCGGGTCCCAGGAGGGGGCCCGGGTGAAGTGAGGAGAGCCACGCATGGTGGTGGCAAAGGAGAGGTGATGCCATCAGGACAAGCATACGAGGCCTCCCCAGCAAGGAAAGAGAACGGAGTGCGGGCCCCAAGGCGGCACCTTGTCGGTGCCGGTCCCGCAGCAAGAGAGGAGACCGGAGGTCAGTGTCTTCGTGAGCAGGCCCCAGTGAGCTGTGGGAGCGCCGCAGGCCGCAAAGAAGAGGAGAGCAGGGTCCCCGGAGAGCCCGGTGAGTGGGTGCTCATTTGGCACAGTGTGCAGTGCCTATTTCCTGAGCTGACTCGCCGTTGCAGGCCGCTCCAACGAGGGGGCATATTGGTTGTTAAAGGGCCCAGAGGGGCCCGTGCTTTCCCCACTTTGGCTATGTGTGCACAGTTGCCCCGCTTGACAGTGGGGAACTGCAACGATGGAGGCAATTGTATTTAGAGAGCCCCAGTGGGGCCCAGAGGGCACTGTCGTGCCAGGGCCCATTTACATTGTCCCCAGCTGTGCCGCACCAGCACGGGCAGCTGCAACGTTTTTGCATATAGGTTCAAAGGGTAGAGTGAGTGCCCAGACCCACGTCCTGCTTCACAGCTGCACGGCAATTAGCGTCAGCTGCAACGTTTAGGCCATCAGTTCTTTTGGGGGCATTTTTGAATGAGATAGGAGTGAGATACATTCCTTTGCCCCAGCGCAATTGCACGCTTGGTTGGTACGGCATTGGCAGTCCTGACATTATGGACATCGGGCATTTGAGCTGTCTGAAAAGGCCAGGTGGCCAGGGGGACTGTTTGGTTGATAGGGCACCAGACCCTAATGTGATTTATGGGGTGCGCATGAAATGTGATTCATGTACTGTGCACTATGCACCCTGTTTTATGCCTCTAAATGTGGTTTAGGTATGAGGTTATTTGCATACTGTGGTTTATGCTTGTGAGGCTATCCTCTACTGTGAGTTATGCCCCTAATGTGAGTTATGCTTAGGAGGTGATGATCTACTATTTAGGCTTATGAGGTTGACGCATAATGTATTTTACGCCTGAGGTGATACTGTGCATAATATGTTTTATGTTGCAGATCGGAATGCTGAGTACAGTGTTTGCCAGTAATTACTGGTTGTGCTCTACGTTTATTATATGTTCTACATTTATTCTGTTCACTTTGTGATGGTTCTGACAGTGGTCCAAGTGGCCCTGTCGTGTATATAATCCCCTGTAAATATTGCCTAGTGCCAGGTGGCACAGTGTATATTGTGTGATTACTATTCTAATGTGTTTTATGATAATATAAAGGCTATTTTTTAAACCTTGTGTGGAGTTCCTTTTGTGGTGTGCCTAGTGTGTTGTTGCTGTGTGTGTGTTGCGCAAACGCTTTACACATTGCCTCCGGGATAAGTCTGACTCCTCGTGCCAAGCTACCAAGGGGGTGAGCAGGGGCTATTTTCTGCGTGTAACTCCCTTGCCCTGACAAGAGTGGTGGTTTCTGCCTGGCTTTGGCGCAAGCCTTAGCCAACCATAAATCCCATTTCTAACAAATAGGGAAACGCCTTTTGTGGCCATCGTTACTGGACTTTGCAACTACATCCATGAGTCCTAAGAGCTAAATTGAAAAGAATCATAAGGAGACAGGGATATCATCCATCACCTCATGACTCAGATGCGAAGACAAATTTGTAGTAGGTTGGGCATAAGGCCTGGCCAAAGGTCAAGTCCATAAATGTCCCAGCAATCTTTATGACTCCTCAGGGGGGTAGATGCGTGGTTAACACCCAATATGCCCTCCCAGGGAGAAAAGTTGCCAGCTTGTTACCAGGGAATTTTTGTACAAAAAAAATAACAAGGTGGGTGGTCCACCCTGGCATCGGGACTACCCCCCACCACCTAAAGACGGCAACAGTCTTATTGCCTTCCACAAGGGATCACAGAGGGGGGTAACACCAATCTGCCCTCCCTGGTGGGGACAGAAAGTCTGCTGGCACCAAGGAATTTTTTAAAAACACAATAGGGTAGGGCTTGCCTGCCCTGGCATCAGGCCATAACCCACCACCTAAGAGCCTCAATAGTGTTGTTGTTCCTCCTGTTTACCCCATATCTGCTTACTTCGTGGGACAGAGAGTCCAGGCACCATGGAATTTTAGCCAAAGTATGACATTCTAGGGTAAGAATACTTAGTAGGGTCCACACAAGTCACACCACCTAGGGTGATAGGAACAACCACAAATGTGGAGTACTGTTGTTATCGAGAGAGGTGTGATAACAATGTGTGGTAGGAAATTTGTGGATCTCAGCAGTTTCCACAGCTTGTGTCATAGAAATGTGAGAAGAATCTTTGATTGTTGCCAAAGTTTGATGATTGCAGGGCATTCTGGATAAAACTCATTGTGGGATTCACACAAGGCACACCACCCTACACTTGCCAAAGTTTGATGTTTACAGGTCGTTATAGATAACAAAATGTAGTGGAATCCAGACAAGTCACTGGTGTGTAGTTTTCAGACATATCTGAGGTTTCCCTGGACGCCAGCCAAGTCTCAGTGTTGGGGGTGGGGAAAGCCTCAGCACTTAAGTGGTTAATGACATTGTGCTAATAGGTGTTGTTATGTATTGGTATAAATATTGCGAAGTCTTAAGCATTACATTTGACATGAGAGTTATGGTGTGCATGGCTGGTGTGGGAGTTCTGGAGCGTGGAGCTAACCATAACTTTGAATTTAAGTGATAATTAAGTTTTGTTTTCTAATCATAACTTCACTTTAACTGTGAGTTTTTGCGTGGAGGTCAGGGTTTTTGAACATACATCAAGGCATTATAACCAATCCGACCCGTAATTTCATGTGAACTTTTTCAGTGAATGTCTTATTCTTTTGATGATATATTATATTGAGCTACTTTGAAGTTGCTGCTGTGCAGGGCATTTAGTCATGCACAGTGAGGATTTGCTGCAGGGCCTGGCATACGGCCAGACACCATACCCAACCTTCCCTGGACACACTGACTGTGCACAGGCTACTTTGCTTGGCCTAAATGTAAATAGAGACATGTTCTTTTATTGATGTCTGTTGTTGGTTCTCAATAGAACTGTTTCTTCGTTCGTTCAATATCTTTATTCGATTCTTACAGAGAATCATAAAAGCACAAAATTAAAAGCATAAAATCCATGGTTAAAATGAGCCATCAATGAAACAAAATTTTAGTTGAGAGACCGTCATACAGCATAAGTACAAGAAACCCAATGGGAAATTACAGGTCTAAGATAGATTATCCATAACGTTTCCTAATCCGGAGCGACACTCGTATGAAGTTCAACATAGCACAACAAACTTCAACAGAAGATAGTGACAACAAATAGTCATAGCCTTCATTATAGGTACATGGTTGCCGCCCCTTCAGGATAGGCTTAATGAATCTAATCCTAGGTTCCTGGTATAAAGAACAAAAAAGGACAACGTGTATGGTACTTTGACTAACTCTATTGTTACAAGGACAGGGGGGTAGCCTCTCACACCAACCCCCTTGTTTAGGGAAGGCAAAAAGGAAATGGAGTGTATTTAGCCTAAGCCTTGTAAGATAAAACCGCCATTGGACATTAGTCGAAAAAGTTAAATAAAACTGATGCTGAACCTTAGATGCATGACTTGTTGGGCCTCCCGAACTAGGTATGTCTAAAAATTTCCAATAACATGCTTTAATTTGGGTTTTTATGTTTCCCTGAATATTTTCAGGATTTTCATAAACATAGCCCAAACCTATCTTATGCAACATGTCACTAACATATAACAACCAGGGAATCTGTTTTACATTATCCATGCTCATACAATCTAAAAGAATTTCTCTAGAAAGTTGGAGGTTATCCGATAACCATATTTTGCACCATAGTAATAAAGGCGACAGACGGATAATATCAGTCACTTTGGTCATTCCCATTTCGTTGTGACAGAAGGTATTTGATGAACCCGATGGAATCAATAAAACCCGTTTTAAAAATTTGTTTTCCATCACCTGTATGACTGAAGGATTCTCAGTCCCCCATACTCCTGCCCCATAGGTGGCCACAGATAGGCATTTAGATATATATAGGGTTTTGAGATGCGCAACAGGTTTTTGACCCAACTTGCCACAAAAACGGAAAAGACCTTCTATAGAGCGAGTAGTACTCTGGACTCGAGTCTTCATTAATGGGGCCCAACTTAATTTGTTGTTGAAGAGATTTCCCAGATAGTTAAAGTTATCCACCTTTTCAATGGTGAAGTTATTCACAACAAATTTCCTAGATTTTGACCCTTTTGGGCCACAGACCATAGCAAAGGATTTTGCAAAATTTACCTTTAGGTCAAGGTCCAACATGAAGGTGTTAAAAGCATCTAAGCATGTCTGCATGCTATTTCCAGTAAGGGTCATTAAAACAGTGTCATCTGCATATGACAATATGGGAATACTCCTACCATTTACCTTTGGAAAATCACAACAATGGTCCAGCAAATGCTTCTCCAATCCATTTGTATACACCAAGAATAAAAAAGGTGCCAAAATGCACCCTTGACGGACCCCCTCAGTTGAGGGAATCGGTTTTGTTGTTTCACCCCCAGGTCCAAACCTTATAGCCACGGATGTTGCAGCATGCAATCTGCGGAGCAGCGTAACCAACGGTTCTTCAAAGCCCATAATATCCATCATCTGCCATAGCTTACTTCTGCAAACAGTGTCAAACGCGCTAGACAAATCCATGAAGGCAAGGTAAATTGTAGAATTCCTTGCCTTCATGTACTTGCCAATAATCAGCGCCAAATTTAAACACTGTTCGACCGTCCCCTTCCCACTTCTAAATCCATACTGGGAATTCACAATTAGACCAACAGAATCAGCCCACGTTTCCAATCTGGCCAAAATGACCCTTCCTAATAACTTACATGATGCATCAATCAAGGATAGAGGTCGATAGCATCGGGGGTCACACCTATCGCCCTTCTTAAAAATCGGCACCACCACTGCCTTCTTCCATGATACAGGAATGCTACCAACAACCACAGCCCTAAAAACATTTAACAGCAACGGGGCCCATACTTCCATATTGTGCTTGAAGAAGTCCAAGGGAACGGCATCAGGGCCCGGGGCTTTTAATAATATACCTTTCCTCAGAGCTTCTTCAACCTCCTCCAGTGTAAGCGAGGAGCTAAGAAGCGAAGCTGTAGATGGTACTACCAAAATTCCTGGGTCATCCAACAAATCCGAGGGTGATAATGCCTTGGGATTAAAATTTTTACCAAAGTGAACTTCCCAGGATTCACCAGTAACCTGCATCACTATACGTTCCTTGGTATCACTTTTAAACAGGGGACGATTTACTACGTCCCAAAAGAGCCTACTATCTTTTAGCTCAGAGGCCTTTTCTAAATCTTCCCAGGCACAATTTTTTAACTCCTGCTTCCTCTTTATAATAGCCTCTTTATAGGCCTTCCTAGTTGATCTTACCAAGTCTTTATTCCTTGGTTTTTGCATAAGGGCCACTTTTAGGGATTTATGTGAGGCGGAGCATGCGGAGTCGAACCATCTGAAGCACTTTATATTCTTTTTCCCTGCTGGTTTTTTAAGGTACTCAGCCACATGCCCACATAATTTTTCAAAGCTCCCAATAACCTTTTCTGGGTCTAATATTGACATTTGACATAAGTCGATTTCAGTCTTACAGTCATTAAAGATCTTCGCCTCTAGACCTACAGCATCTATTTTACCCCACTTCATGGTAACGCCCTGATTCTTATTATATTTTATAGGCTGATCCCAGACCGAGTGTTTCCCACTAACAGGGATACACAGAGATAGCTTTAAGGGGTTATGGTCGCTTGCAGCATTAGCTATTATCTCAAGTCTGTTGACATAAAGCAGGAAGTTACTGGACACAAAAATAAAATCAATGGTGCTTGTTGCACCTCTTGATCCGTGAAAGGTTGGTATTGGTGAAATATCTGGGCCTGCCCAGGGCTCTACCATACATAAATCATTTAGGACAATAATATTATTTAAGGCATCCCCCTGGGGCGTGTGTTTAAAATGCATCAAAGGTTGTTTATTTAAATCCTCAAGACCACACACATTTGAACCACCAAATTTGCACAATGAAGAGTTAAAATCACCAACCCAAACAACGAATAATGGAGGTCGTTCGCTACGAGCCTTGCTTATTGCGTCCTCCAAGCTCTGAATTGTGGTTACATCATTCCTATCAAAAACATTATGGCACCAGTTGATTAACAACAAGGGCTCGGGGAACAGATTTTCAAGCAATAGCAGTTGGAACCAAGGAGTGTCCGCTATCTTTAAAATGATCAAGTTCTTAAGTTTGATAGAGAGTGCTGTCATTATCCCGCCCCTAGCCCTCCCCGCTGGTGATGGTACCGCCAGGACGTTAAAAGATTGAAAACCGTCAATTTCCTCACCCGTTCTGCTCCATGTCTCCTGGAAGCACAGAATGTCCTGGCTACCCACATAATCCAACCAACCTTCATCCTCTAGTCTACCCGCAAGACCGGCAATATTCCATGAAATTAGACACAACGTAGGTTCCCCTTGGTTATCGTCCACAGGCTCTTTTAAACTTATCTGGTCGTGCTCAACAATCAATTGGTTTGGCTCACGGCCTAAGATGCTGATCACCTGTGTATCCAAAAGTATATTAGACCCTGCATTGAAATCGGTGACATCTACCACCGAATTATCCTTCTGGCTTACCGCCTCGTTTTCCCCTATAGCCAAGTCTGATATAGGTGATACATTTTCCTTTTTTTTGTCTAATGGTCAATCTAGACCCTCCATTCCCACCAATGGGTCAAAACGATTTCTTAGGGGAATGTTGCTATTTGGCATCCACCCTAGATATTCCTCCCCCTGAACTCTCATTTCTGGTTGATCGTAGGGTAGTTGCATAGTGTTACTAAAACTTGTAGGCCCCATAGGGCATCCATCACCATGGTACCTCATACCAGGATGGTTTTGGGGGGGTCGAAATGCAGTTTTATTCTGTATCCATCCAGGGTGACTATTTCCCTGCAGTCTTGACCCAGAGTGACCATTTCCCTGCAATCCTGGCCCAGAGTAACAATTACTTGGTGAAACATGATATAGGTTGGGATAAAAATATTCGAGGCCTATACATTGGATGTCCCCCATTCTAGCAAACCTTGCTTTATCGCAAATTAGGTCTTTAACCCACCTGTCCCTAAAATTGATAAGAATACAGTCCCCCTCTAAATCCTTCTTGCTTGGGCCAACCCAAGGACCCTTCGTACACCTAATATTTTTGTGACAGAGGCTGGGGGAAGTGGTCTATTATTGTTAAGCCAGAATATAGCTTTGTTTAATAAATCCTGACTTGATTCATGTTTATTCGGTGCAACCACCGGAACCCCTGTCAGGATTACCATAAAAGGGGCGGAATCGGGGGGTATGTTCACACAAATTGGTTTACTTAGAGGAGCTTTTTTACCCGAAACTGATAGTCCACTTGATAGAGTTGGTTTAGCTCCCAATGCTACCACCGGCATACATATAGTTGGGATCGGTGTTGTTGCTACGGCTATCTCAGACATTGGCTGAGAGGCCGCATCAACCACCAGTGTGGGTTTAGTTAAAGCTGTCTGAACGGGGATTCGCTGAGTATCACCAGATATAAGGGATTGGGATGATTTGCTTGAGTTTTGGGTAGAAGTTTTTTGAGAACCCTTCTTTGTAACAATGCAGATCTCCGGGGACTCAAGAGATTTACTATTTTTAACCAAGGTATCCAGTGAGTGTGTATTAACTGATAATAAGAGCTCTAATTGATCTAATTTTAGATTGACAATTTGTGTTCTCTCTATGAGGGGCATCAAGAGGCTTTTTAACAAAATTTCAATGTGTCCTAACAGGTCATCATTATTGCGATTTTTACAACAAATAGGCGGATAACCGGGTTCCCCCAACTGTATTCCCTTTCCCTTCATCTGACCCCTCCCTCTTTTACATTTACTGGTTTGTGTAACTGCTTGGACATGGTCCAGAGCTTGAGGGTGTAAGGGGGCAGGCTCCAACAAACTCGAATTAGTGCACAGCTTGCCGTCCCCGCTAATATCCGATGCAGTGTGATCTTCTAATGGACAATCCACTACAACATCCCCCCTAGGTATTTCTTGGGAATCTGGGATTATTACTAGATTGGGGCTAACTTCCAGATCATTAGTTATGCTTTTTTCCGGAGTAACCACAGAGCCAATCCGTCCCAAGGATGAGCGTTTGCCCGTGACAAGATCCAAAGACAAACGTTTTTCTGTAAGGGCGATTTCTTTCTCCAGTATCCCCGTAGCCCGGATAATAAAATCATCTAAAGTTCCGGTGGCTTTACCACTGCCTGACTTTACTGTGACCTGCCTACCCTTCCTAGTTAATAGCAGCATTATTCAAAGAATGTACAGTTTAAAATACTAAGGAAACAAAAATAGAATAAATATTAAATTCCACAAAATAACTAATTAAGAAAATCTGCTCACATACATCGTGAAGACATGCTGTAAGTCCTCAAGTCCACAATGAAAGAGAAAGGGCCCGGCCCGTCCCTGAACGTCCTTGGACGGCCTTAGACAGCCCACCCTTTGCCCGGGCTTTTTTGGATCTTTATGGTTTTTTGATTTATTGATGTTTTTGGTATTATACCTCAAGTGTCACATAGCCACTTTGGAATTGGGAACCAATATATACTTTATTGGTGATATTCTTGAAGTGCTCCTCCATTTTCTCATTCCCAGTCCCAGCAATATGTTCCGCACTCCATATGCTGCTTTTGCATTGCATGTAATGCAAGGAAAAGATACAGAGGGGAGGGTTGTTTTCCTCCTCAATTTGCTTCAGCTCCTCTGCAGAAACTGTTGCTGAGATGGTAAAAAAAAGGGTCGTAGAGCACTCATTGTTAGTAAGCTCGCCAGGAATTGAATCCTGCTTCTCTTTTTATTTTAACCACGCCAAAATGTTTTATCTGATTCGGCTTAGAATGGGCATTTCTCATCTCTTAGTCTCATATCCACGTGATACATAGTGCAACGCCAAACTAGAATTGTGTCCATGTGATTCGGCGTCTACACAGAGCACTTTGCATTTTATGTTTTTCTGCAAATTTAATCTTAAACCAAGACTCGCTTTTTTAAAACCATTGTTAAGATTTTTAAATATAAGAAAGTGTCTGCCCGCATTAAACTATTTGCTTCTTTTAAATGATGAATTTACCTGTTTAATGATTTATAAGTACAGCTCCTCTGCAGTACGGCTTCGTAACGTTGTCAGAAAATGATTTTCTTTTTCCTTTTTTTTCTGTGTATTGATCATGTCAGCTAAATTTCAATTGTATTGTGTTAATTGCTCTGAAACATTGTTCTTTTATGTGTTCTTTTATGGCTGGTACACGGCCGAATAAAGATTTTGACTGACTGTTACTGGTGTTCTGTGTCTAGTGCTATCTTCTATTATTGTTCTCTTATGAACTTTTCAAACTCCTTTTCATGCTTAGCTTTGAGGTGCCTGAGCATGGTGGATGTCCCAAATGAGTATAAATCTATGTGCCCTCTTCTGAGCTGTATGTAGCACAGTTTGCATGCCATCATTCAGGCATTCCGCTTCTTCTCTCCAGGGGCATTGGTGAAGAACTCCCAAAGATGTGCTGGAATGTTACACAACTGTCAACCAATGAAAACCCCAGAATGGCAGAAAGTCTGCAGACTCTGTTACAGGTATACAGACTTCAAAGGACGTCCTGCCCTCCCTGCTAGGTTAACTAATTGGGCAATTTTATGAGGAAATAATTTATTTTTAAAATGTTAAATGGCACCTAAATGTGTGTACAATCCTTTGACTTATTTTTTTAGACAGCAGACCCGACAGCAGGCTATTTAAGGGGGCCAAACATGAGTCCATGAGCTTCAGTGACTATATGGCGTGCTCACATGGATGCTACTCTGTGATGAGTCTGTGGACTCCGCACAACAAACAGGTTTCAGAGTGACCCTATACAGTTCCCGCTACTTAGCCCTTGGGGCCAGAGTGTGCCCACAATGCCCTTTATTGAGCACTTTTATGTTTTTTCTCAGGATGTGAGGCCATGCCGTTTCCTGTAATGGCAGTCATAGGGACATTTTTTGTTTGGCCCGAGGTCTTTGTTTTTGATCCATAGACCCAATATGGCCAACAAATAAAACCTCACTCGTCCTGTTAAGAGGGGAGGGGCTTGTCGTGCAAATTTGGGTCCACAACTGCACTCTTACCCAAGTTCAAGAACAGTTCACAGACTAATGGCGCAGATACCGCTGACTTTTTAACCTTTTCAAGCCCAACTGACACATTTTTACTTTAATTTTTCAAAAACTCTAGAACAGATTTACACCAAATGAAGCAATGGCTTGTCCTTGAGTAAAAGTATAGTTTCCTGCCAAGTATGAGCTATATCTCTTCAGCTTTGTTTTCCAAAGGGGAGAGCAAAGATTACTATGGGACTGAAAATGCCACTTTTTGACCCCCCTCGCACACCATATTCCCTCAGACTCTTGACTGATCTGCACAAAACTTTCTATGCAAAGTTGCAAACCCAAAGTGGACAAACTTTTATCTTTGGAACGTTTCATGCAGACTTGTCAAATGGCACCAAAGATAGAATGAAAACAAAAACAAAGCATTTCAATGGAAAAATTGAAACTCTGACATCACCAGTGTGTAATATGATGTGTTTGTCTATATAAATAGCCTTATCACAACTTTTGAATTCTTTAGAAGTTCCACTAATTTTGCGTTTGCAAATTCATATTAATAAATTCCCTTTGATCTTTTTATTTTATTTTTGATTCAATGGAATGGTTTTCTTTTTCATATTGCCTGATTTGTCATGGATTGCATTCTGTGAATCATCCTTGTGGGTTTAATATACAGCATAGTCTGCGCCGTATAGCACCGGTTGCAATGTTTTCTTCTTAGAGAGTCATACTGTTCCTTTGAATTTAAGAAAGACAAATATCTTAAACATAATAATAGTACTACAAGAAATACAATAATAAGTAATGTCTTGGATCGCCTTATCTGCACGAATAGAGTGGTCCAAAAGAGTCCAAAAAGTAAAGACAATGATTTCACAGTGAAAATATGCCGGACGTTTAATCCTTGTCTAGACAAAAAATGTAGTTTGGCGAGAAAGAGGTTCGACTGCATTGTTAAGAAATTAAAAGCACAGCGAGGGCCGGGCGGTTCCATGCCTGAGGGGCACTTTTGTGAATACGTGTGTGGGTCCCTAGCTGTTCTATCTGTGCTTAAAGATGGAGAGAAGAGGTGAAGCCTTGGTTGAAGGCGCCACACATAAAAAGAGAATTAGCAGGCAAAGGCCATAATTTGTCCCTTGTTCTGCGTTATGGCGCCTGAAATGCAGGAGCCACAGTAGAGATAAGAGCTGCGTTTCAGCAGGAGCCGGAAGGACTTCAGCACGTCACGTCACGTGGTACTGCTTTAAATGGCCCGTGCAGCCATCTTGCACCAGGAAGTATTAAAGACTAAAGGCTGGTGCTGTTGTTGTTCTCCTTCTTCTTCTTCTGCTTATTATATTATTATTATTAGTTTTAGTAGTGGTAGTAGGTGTAGTAGAGGTAGTAGAAAAAGTAGTAATACTAGTAGTAGCACCAGCATTACTAATAATAATATTCATAATACTAATAATATTACTCACAATATGATTACTACTAATAATAAAAATCATAATAAAACATATAATAATAATAATAATATAAATGTTATCAGTAATATTACTATTATTTGGTGTTTTATTAGTATTTTCTTGGGTATTACCGTTATTGTTTTTGTTATATTTATCAATAATAATAATAATAATTAATTAGTACTGTTCTCATTATTGTTATCACTATCACTATTATTTTTATTATAATTATTCATGTTATTCACATTCTTATTAGAAGTAGTGGTAGTATTATTAGAAGTAATAATAATAGCAATTATTATTATTATAATATCATAATATCATCAACATGGTGGCAATGGTACATCTGCTGGTAGACCCTGCGCCCGTAGTGTCACTAATAGTCATTAGAACATTGGAACGTTGGCAGCTCCATTGAAGACAATGGAGTGCTCCGGGCTAATACTGGCCGGTATAAGCCCGGAGCTCCAACATGCCAATGATTGTCTTTGTTCACAGCTCTGGCTGTGAACAAAGACTTCAGGGAGCCTGAGGGGATTTCAATCCCCTCGCACTCCCTGAAGGCTTTGTTTTGGTAGAACATTCTGCCCTCTAGTGGCAGAATGTTCTAATAGCCTTATAACCCTTCGTAGCAGGGCTATACCGCTGTTAATGGCCCGCTGCTGTTGTTAAAGTCCCTCGCCTTCGGCTCGGGCCTTTAACCCCTTCAGCGCTGGGCGAATTCCGCCGCGGTGCTGAAGGGTTCGAGCGCGGGCGGGCTCATGACGGAACGGTTCCGTCATGAGCACAGCTCAACCGTGGCTCATGACGGAACCGTTCCGTCATGAGCATGGAAGGGGTTAACGCTTCAGCGGGCCATTAACAGCCGGTACAGCCCGCTACGGCGGGCTATAAGGCTATATTAAAAGGACAGGCCTCACAGTTTCTTTCAATCACTCTGATGCTCTAGATGCTGGGAACGTCCTATGATTGTCCTCTTCGACAGTCTGTCTTTGTGCAGGGCCAGTCAAACTCCTTCCCTCTCTCAGCAGACAGGCAGTTAGACTTGTAGGCACTAAGTAGAGCCTCAGCTCTTCCAGCAGAGAGTGCAGGCTTCCAGCGATGACCCCCCTCATCCCTGGGGACTGTCTGTCAGACACAGATCAGTTCTGTTCACACACCATTCCTTCAAGTACTCTCCAGAGCACTCCCTTGCTTGGTTATGAAGAACTAGGAACTAGAACAACATGGGATGTTTTGGATCCCCCCTTTATGCTCATTTTTCAGACGGGCTGTAGATTCACTGCCTCAGGCTTCAGAATTGGTTTGGTTCCTGCTCAAATTCCTTTCCAGACTGATCTCCAGACCAGGTCTTTGTGCAAAGTGATGCTCCTCACAGCAGAAAGCACTGGTTGCGGTTTAATCAAGGAGTAACTAACCATGGGCACAATGGCTGTCGTCAGCCTACTGGTTGGTTACTCTGCAGAGGTGCATCCCTGAAGAGCTTGGTGGGGAGTGGTTGTAGTACACAGGAATGTTTGTGTTAATGACACATAGAACCTGCCCCATTGATTTGTATGATCTCTGTCTGACATGCAGCATATCATTTCCCCAACAGAAAATATCCTGATGCCATCGATTTAGCAGCAACTGGATTTAAGTTTTGGGGCATTGTAAGCAAAATGCTTGCATGTCCTACCTAAGTGAAGAGGCTACAAGGCTGAGGATAAGAAGCTGTCCAACATAAACATACACATCCCTCAAATTCACAGCACCATCAAAAGCAAACCAGCCTTTCACTTCCACAAATGAGTGCTGCTTCTCTTCTCTCCGTTCTCGAATCACAGACCATTCAAGCAAACCGGCCACAATTTACACTCATAAAAGTTTACTCAAACATAATTGCAACACCACTATTGAATAATTTTATGTGTAAAAAAAAGCCTGCTCCAGTGGGCAAGAAGTGAACATTCCTGGATGGGGATGCCACTGAATGCTGATGAACACCTTGAGTTTGTGGGTGTACACAACTCCTTCATTGCACATTAGGAACTTAGAGACGGTCAAATACTAACTCCTGGTAAGGGCAGAAGTAAACCCCTATGCAGGGTGAGAATGTAGAGGGCACTCACAAAATTGGTGGCAGGTGTCCTAGGCATGGGATTTATCCGCAGGGAAATGTTATATATACCCTGTTGCGAAAAATAATGAAAATTTACATTGCATTTTTGCTAAGCATTTACACAAAGGTAGACGTACAACATGTGCATTTTCGTATTTGTTAATCTTTAATATTGTGAGGAACGCCATGAAATCTACAACTGTCACAACTTTCGAAGAGTATTCTAGTTATTTTTGAGAATTCACAAAAAAAATCCTAAATGCACTCTCAGTGTCATTGTAACTCTTCAGGGGTATTTGACTGTTAGTTTGCATAAGGCCCGCTATGCCCTCCCCCTGCTTAGGTAGAGCAGGAGCCAACATATTTTTTTCACTCCTTAGTTTGTTCTTATAACCTAAAATAGCTCTCATAATAACAGACGTGCTACCGAACAGAATTTTAGGAATGTTAGGTAGGACTCAGACCACTTTAAAAAGGTACGGGTATACTTTGTTTCCATTAAACCTGCATAAAATGACGTATCAGCTGCAGTCTGGCCGGAAGTTATGTGGCCGAATCAGCCCTTTGAATATTTTCTGCTTCCGCGGGAGTAAAGTAGACATCACATGGCCCAGGCGTCTGTTTATAGACATTACTTAACGAGCTTCATGTCCTGCCCGTCATCGTGTAATGTTGACATTTCTGGGGCTCTGAAGCTACCGAGCTGTCTAGACTGTAACACGCTGCAATGTGTCAACGTGTCCTTACATTGAGAGTGTGATCAGTGGTGGAGAATCAGAGTAAACATCTTAATGGAGGCAGACTAATATCTGTATAATTCGCTCTCGCTCGGTGCCATGTATTATTTGCAAGCTTCCCTTTAACAAGAAAATCAGCAAAGTGGACACCTTTGGCCGATATTCTGTTTGGGTATTAGAGAAGTCATTTTATTTTGACGTATGCATTTATTATACAGAATTCCATGTATTATGAGAAGACTAATGCAATGACAAGTTCCACAAAAAGCAAAATCCAAGAATTTTAAATGAAGGGGAAGCAATGTGAAAACATTCCTGCTGCTGTTCTTGGCATCTAAGGGCGGCGGCTGGACATCTCCCAACTCCTTGGAACCAGCACACATCTTCCTTTCTACTCTGTGGAACATGGCATTTGCTTGGTGAACAATTTCTTGCCACGGGATATCTCGTCCTTTAAGACCAGGAGGAAATCTTTGCCACGGGCAGCCTGGGAAGTTTGTCAAATTTCAGAAACTTAACCTACCTTTGCAAAGGACAAAGATTTCTGACTTCACTCACTCTTACTCCTGATGTCAACGTTAAGCCAGGCTTGAGAGTTCAAAAAAGGGAAGCTTACTTGGACTCCCACTGGACTCCATCAAGAGACATTCCCTGGGCCTGCTCCTTGATCCTCCCATCAATAGTTGTCTTTTCCTACTGAATGAAGGCTACGTAAACCTTTCCTATCCAGTATTTCTACCAGGTCTGAAGGAGGTACAGTTTTCCACTTCTTTTTCAATGTTTTGTCTTTGCGCAGGCAGGTTTCCTGTGACATCCTAGGGTGTATGGGTGCAGGCCTGACTTTAGTGCTGGTGGCGCCCGGTGCAACAATCTTTTTTGGTGCACCCCTATTCCCGATCTCCTCCTCTAATTCCCTCACTATCACCCGTGCAAAGTGCCCCTCAACTCTCTATATCCTCTCTCTCAAGTGCTGGTAAAGGCTGTCTTTACTATTCCACTCAGCTATCCACATAAAATACAGATCTGGTGTTTGCTGTCAGCATATTGACCTTCTGTTCTACTTTATGGCGAGTCAAAACTGCCACTAGACAAAACTCCCCTCGGGCTTGGAGAAACATTAATCACAAGAGTTATCATGACATTTTTATTGCTGTCTGAAAGCTGGACAGCTGAGGAGCTCTGCAGCAGGTGCTTTTAAATGGTATGTTATTGCTAAGCATAGCGCCCCCCCCCCCCCCAGGTCAATGCCTCCCCCTCCAGATCAGTCCCCAGTGCTGCCACAGCAGTCACACTGCTCTAAAGCCAGCTCTGAATTGGGTGTTGTATTAGCCACAGACTTGCCAAAGACTATCTACACTGGAACAAGTCGGATCTTGAGCTGTTGAAGGAGAGCAAGCTAGGGCAGGGCACACTCTGTAACAGAATTATTAAGCTGCAAAAATTACACCTAATAGCATAGCAAGACAGGGGATTCAAACTCATGTGAATTTATACAGATTCTCACTCAATTTGGTACCCAACATTTCAAATTTTAATATATGTAGAAAAAAGATAAAAAGGCCTAAAGTTCCTGCTTTGTTCAAACAATAAGTGCCTTAATGCGAGTTTCGCGGACCAACCGCAGCTGCATCCTCTAGAAGACCGCAGTGCAGCGATCTTCCAACTGTCGTAATGCGAGTTGACTGCGGTGTGGCTGTAGCGGTGGTGATTATTTTTCCATATGCATTGATGCATGTGTGAGTATTTCGATTGCATATGTATTGAATGCACTCATATGTGTGATACATGTGGAAAAATACCACCTACCCATTGCGGGAATCTGGGCCATATGTGGCCAGTCTCTGCAATGGGTATATGGTACAAAAGGAATTACCTATAGATCGCCATAGGCAGGGTCCTATTCCTCAGGATAATGATGCTGCTGTGAAGGGGGAGACCTGGAGTAAGGGATCCATGACAACTGCTGCTGGGAAGAACAGGAAAGGGGTGAGCATGCATCCCAAATCCTTTGTTTCCGCCGACCTGAAGCTGGTGACCCCACTGCTGTGGTTAGCTAATGAAAAAGGCAATTCCTAATATGGATGGTGGCGTAGCTCCTCTTTACTGCCCTATTGAAGCTGCTTTCCCCTAACCGAGAGCCCCGCGGTCAGCGGTGTGCTTGCAGTGTCAGCGGAGCAGCTGGAGTCTTTGCGAAGGCAATCGACCAACTCGTAATACGGCGGTTGGACCGCCGAGCTCACGGTGGTCAGACCGCAACAATGGGCACTGCGGTCCACAAACTCATTATAAGGCCCTACGTAATGAATAATTACATTAAATGTGTCTTTGAGCCTACAAAAACAAATGGCCAATTTCTGACTTTTTGGAGACTAACACACTACTTTAAAATGTTGAGAGGAGGGGTGGGTGTTCTGTGAAAGTCCCTTTTTAAATGCCTGCTCGATTGTGGGGCTTTGGTGTCAGGGACTCATTGTGCCTCCCTCTTTCACGTTGCTGCATCCACATCATTGAATTAGGAGAGCTTTCCATCTGTTCTTAGTGAAGGTCATGTTCATGTGGCTGCCATTCTCCGACAATAGTCATTATTCAAACAAGCATTAAAAATGCAATAGGTCTCGTCTTTCATTAAGTTAAAGCCATTGACTTTGCTATACATTACCATTAGCAAAGCTAGGATCAAATGCAAACCTATTGCATTTTCAATGCTTGTTTTATTTTACTTTCCAAAAGCAGGTGAGGTGCCCTTTCTGTGTGTGCATTAATGGCCTTGCAGACTTTGCTACCCCACCATCCAGGGCTGCGGATCAAAGATATGCTATGCTAGAGTCCACTCCGCAAGGCGGGTCACGGGTGCCTCTCCTGGACCGGCCCATGGTGCTGAGTATCAGCCTTGCACTCATCTGGTGTTAGAGCCACGTGACTGAATAAATAGCGCGTGGACGGACCCTGCCAGTGAAACTCTTTGCGGCCATTTCATGCTCCAAGAAGGAAACGTGTACACTAGGCACAACCCTTTCATAGACCTTAGCAATGTTTAATTCACAGTCTCACACTTTCAGAATTGAAACTTTTTCAATATTAATTATTTTACAACAAAATCATTGTTGTTACTTATTTCTCTTTAAAAGCTAACAACCATCGACAAAGCCAATAGTTCTGGCTAGTTTTAGATTTGTTTCAGCGGTGTTAAGTCTCTCGATGCAGTAACAGAAAGCTCAGAAAAGCACCAAAGTACTGGTTGAGTGGTCCTCTGTGGGAAGCACAGAATTTTAGTTGACGTGTTTAAGCCACAAAACCTTAATTACATAGACCACACTCCTTTTAGGGACACCCACTCATTTTCATCCCCCTTAGATCCCTGCCTGTAGTATGCTGGCTGGCAACTATCCTGCAGTGGCCAAGGGCATAGACTTGCACTTGTGGCGGGAGTGTTGTTTCTCACTACCACTTACCGGGCGGGTGGAGCAACAATGTGCCAGGGCTTGTTGCAGTTCCCAGTCCAACCGTGTGAGTGCCGCTCGCCGCTGGCTGGCCTTGGACCTTTGAGTACAGTACAGGGTTATAATAGGGGCTGTGAGACCCGTGCTTACAAATGTTGTGGGGGCCGTGCCTGGCTAAAAAGTCCCTGTGGAGTAGCATAGTGAGGACCAGCTTCTGACTACATCACTTCTATCTCAGTATATTTTTCTGAGCAGAGAACTGGTCACAGGTTCCCTGGCAGGCAGAGGCGTAGCTAGAGCTTGTGGCGCCCCGGGGCTATCCCTCAGATTGCCGCCCCTGGGGAGGGGGGGTTGCTGGGGAAAAAGGACGGCGAGCACTTGAAAGAGGTCCGAGAGACACGTAGTATCGCCGCTAATAGTTACGTCATGCAAGTTACATGCACATACATGACACGGTCCACGGCTACACAGTTGAATACACAGGTGACTGGCAGTGACTGGCAGTACAAAAGAGAACACACAGACTGCATGATCTATCTGGGGACTCAGAAAAACTGCATGTGACATCCATCAGAGAGCTGCGTGAATAATTACCTGGTAATCCCCTCAGCACAATGCAAACATGCACATACATGACACTGTTCAGGGATCCATCATCTACAGCTGACATTAAATGACCATTCATCATGGTCCCCACATTAAAGCAGTGCACTTTGTGATCTGCATGGTACATGTTCTTTGCAGCAGGCACATTAACCTTCTGTGCTACCTTTCCAGGAGTCAACCCTTCCACTAGACAAAACTCCTATCTCTCTCTAGGAAGAACATTAATCACCAAAGTTATCATGACATTTTTATTGTTTCTGAAAATTGCTGGAGGCCAGGAAGGAGGCAGCAAGTTATTTTTAAACCATAATATACTTGCAAACACTACGCACCCACCCGAAATAGGTACCCAGTGCGGTCACACCGTTCGCATTGTCCTAACCTGCTCAAGGTTCATGTGACCTCAGTGACAGAGTCACAGAGACTAGATCACTGTTGCTCTAGGGTGTGCTGCTTCGTAGGCCTGCCCGCAAGACTGGAGATGAGCTTCAGTATGGATTGTAATGGACAGGCCTTCAAGGTTAACCTACAATTGACACCACTAGGGTACACTTGCTTGTGCTAAGACATCAAGCCTTCTAAGGTCTAGTGGGGCCTTCCAAGGTCTAGCATGGGAATGTGCTCCCTCAGGAGAGTGGTCTGGTGGACTGGTCATGAAGGCTGAACCCGGTTCCCCAGTTCCAAATTCGACAGCTCTGGCCATAGTGCCACATCCTCTCCCCCACTGAACACCATACTTCCCTTCTGAGAGAAACTCACACTGCGTTCAGCTATAACCTAATTGTGCCCACTACAAACACTTGTATGTGGCTCAATTCAAATTATGCACTTGATAAGAGTAATATGCTGCCTAAAAAAAGTAAAAGCAACCACTCATAGGGAATGCAAGATTAAGTAAAGCATGAGAAATGTAAGCAGAAACAACAGGGTTACCTTAACGATCTCTCACTCACTATTCAGAAATCAGCGAGTGGTTTTACCTGAAAAGTTAAGGACATGACTAGAGGGCCCTGAAGGGAACCGTTTCAATGTCCATTGCTTATATCTGTACAAAACGTAAGCAGTATGGTTTAAAAAGACCACATCCATAAACACAGAGCCATGGTACACATTTTGTTTCCCAATCCACCCATCAACCAGGTATTGCTGTACCTCCAGGAATGGTACACTTTCCCACCTGGGAACAACAATGCTGTTCAAAGAAAGACAAGAAAACAAAAGTAGCACTTCACTGGCAAACTCTGTAAAGTGATGCTGATGTATTTGGATGTAAATAAAACCAATCTGGCCACTTTGCAACCACTCTGTCTTGCTTTATTTAGTTATGTATTTATATTTCATATTTAAAACCTTCTATTTCTCTCCATCCAGCTGCATTTTGGAATAGAAAAATGTCAGAAAAAGGGCATTTCTCGCAAGAGTGTTTTTCTTTTTTGGATCCATTTCACAGAGAAGCATTAAATGAAAGAAGGAAAGAGAGGTTGTGAACCGTTTCTTCAAGTCACGGTTTTCAGTAAGTGAGGAGCAAGACAGGAAGAGAGGGGGGGGGGCAGCTTCCAGCACAAAAAAGAAGAGGACATTGCCCGAGTCCTATTCCTTCTCTGCCCGTCCCCGAACGTCCACGAAAGCAAGCCGGGCCCGAGCCTTATCTGAATGCCTTTGTCCTCCCCCAAAATAGTGCCGCCTGGGGCGGACCGCCCCCACCGCCCCACCCTAGCTACGCCACTGCTGGCAGGAGTGGTACAAGAGTGTTTTTTTTTTTTTTTGGAAAGTATTCTGCTCAGCTTGAGAGATGAGCCCGCCCATGGCTGTGACACAACTCACTGGGTGGGAACTGATTGCTAGGTTTAGAGTACTAGCCTTTACATTCGGTCATTGATAAATCCCTGCATCCTTTCATCACTTGAACCCCTCCTTGTCTCTGAGCGTCCGTGCAGCATGCTTGTGTGTGCTTGAGGATAAATGTAAATGTACAGATTTAAGGCAAGCAACATGTAGACCTCGATTGATATTTCTACATATATGACTATTATCTAAAAAGACCAAAGACAACAATAAATTTATCAAAAAGTGAAAATTTAGCTTTTATTCAGTATTTGTACAAAAAGGAAAATATTTTGAAAAATCATTCATTCACTTTCATATCTGTCATTCAGACTCACAACCATACTAGACGCAGATTAAAAACATTGTTAGAATAATAACATATGATCATATATAAATAAATCAGCACAAAATAAGTAGAACACTGTCAGATGAGTGGCAAAAAATCGAATGATTGTGTGTGCATGAGGACCTGGTGGACCCTAGGCTGGGGTGTTACCAGCACCACTAGAATTATGAGGCAGTAGGGGACCACATTGTGCCAACAAGGTGGCCCAAACTATGCAGCAAGAACAAGAAAACGAAGTGCCATAATTCACGTTGACACTTGTTGCCCCTCATTAGCACCAGGTCACCAACTCAATAGAACAATCAGCAACTTGAAGGTGACCAGTTGACCTTTGCACATATTCTGCAATTGGACAGAACCAGATGTTGGCTCCCTGTTAAAGAGAGAGTTACCTTTAAGGCCCTGTGCATCACTCACAAGAGCATACAGGGGAAAGGACCAGCTATTCTGAAGGACATGATTCGCCCTTATAAGTCTACAAGAGCCTTACGCTCTGACAATAAACATTTCCTTCAGACTAAGAGAATCAGGAGAGCCCGCTCAGGGGGCAGGAGTTTTTCTATCCATACAGCGCTCGCCTGGAACTCCCTCCCATTCTCGCTGCGGTCCGAACCAAACCTTCTCAGATTCCGGAAACATCTGAAAACGTATCTGTTCCCAGAATAACTGTAGCTTCTCTGTTTTTTATTAGTAGCCTGCTCTTGGTCTCTATAAGCGCTGGGATGCCTCATGGTAACCGTGCGCGGTACAAAATTCAATAATAATAATAATAATAATGTGATCATTTTTGTAAGTAACTTTTGTTCTTTTTGAGCAAGAAACAATTTGCAATGAAATCGGCAAGTTATGCAGCAGGTTGTGGATTATAGAAGCAGAAATGTATCAAATCCATAATCATAACGCTGCAACATCAGAATTGCATAATTCCAGTGGGTATAGCTATTAACAATGAAATTGCTATGAACCGTGTTGGCAGTCCACCACGTTCATTGCGTTCTTTTCTGTGCCGTGTCCCTCGGAAGTGAGGGAGAGGCTACACTAGTTTGATCCACAGTGGGCCCTTAGCTTCTTCTACATGATAGGTTTATGGAGTACTGGGTAGACTATCAACTTTTTATTTGAGTCACGAGTGTAAATAAAGGGAAGGGGGTTCAGAAACAGGCCTTATCATGATTGTCGTTTGCATCAAAAGCTATGTTATGGCCAAAAAGGACTCTCCTAATGTCCGAAGGGCTCATTTGATCAGGCAATGGCAATGACTTTGCCCTGGCTTGAAGTGTTTTAGTTTTGTATGTTGGACAGGCAGCAATATTGCCTCATGCCCATACTGTTCACCAGGCATTACTGAATCGATTTGCAGGTGAGCACAGAGGGTTATTTTTTGCCTGCTTAGTTCTGCACGACTTCATGGTGTAAAGTCCACTTTTCAGAACCACCTCCTTGGATGGGGCATTGCTTTGGTTGAAATTTGCAAGGTGAGGAAATTGCAAGTAGAAGTATCAATCAATCTATCAGGGGGGTTTTAGAGTACAGTACTCACCCATGAGGGTCTCAAGGCTCGGGGATGGGGGGTGAGAGGGGTGTGCGCAGCTCCGTTGATCATACGAAGAGCCATTTCTTGAGGTCCTTTCTGAATTGGTGCAGTGTTGGGCTTCGTCGGATGTGGTGGGGGAGTTCGTTCCAGGTCTTGGCCGCGAGGTAGGAGAAGGATCTGTCACCTGCTATGGCCCTGTGGATGCCGGGGACCAAGGCTAGGGCGAGGTCGCCAGTGCGGAGGATTTCCTTGTGGGGGGGGGAGGGGGCGTGGAAGGAGATTCGTTCGTTGAGGTATTGGGGTCGGTGTTATGGAGTGCTTTGCAGGCATGTGTGACCAGTTTGAAGGTTATTCTTCTTTCAACAGGGAGCCAGTGGAGGTAGCGGAGGTGTTGGGTGATGTGGCCATGCCGTGAATAAGTCTGGCTGTGGCGTTCTGGACGGTCTGGAGTATCCATCAGAAGGATGAGTACATTTCAGTAATGCTCTTAATGGTGGATACTTTAACTGGATTCATTCCTCACTACTCGCCTTCTCCTCATTCTGCTGAGTGGCCTTTAAGGAGTTAATATGGTTCCAAGCTGCCAATGGCTTAAATCTATCAGCCATGCCCCACTTCTAAGGGCACAGAAAACGCCAGTAAATAAAACTGGGTCGACAAGCAGTGGTGGTGCCTGTGTGCTGCTCCGTGCCCTCCTATTTGAAGGTGGGACGGAGGTGCGACAGAGGCAAATGGTGCCACCTGTCCGCACGCATGAGTTATTGCAGGAGCTACCAGAATGAAGCTGGCACTTTGGGACATTCACAAGGTGAGTATCTGTGGTTAGATAGAGTATCTACTAGAAAGAGGACTACTGAAGCCAGATAACTTATATTTTAGGATCCTACACATTGCTAATAGACCCCCCCCCCCAGCATACAAAAATCCTTTGTATTGCATTAAGAAGTATTGAGAGCTCTGCAGAGGAGCACAGCTTCCAATAGTGCAACAGGCACAGTGGCACCGGGGCTTGTGGTAGGAATGGGCACACTGCACCCCAGTTATAGCTCTCTTTCACTTTCAGTCACGCTGGGTGGAGGTATAATTAATGTATTTCCTTCCCTCATATTAGCACCCATGGCACCTTGGTACCTTTAATTACACCACTGGGCAAGCAGAGCCCTGTCTCCGTCCTTGAACACCCCAACCCCACATCTGCCACCACCAGCCACTGTGACTGGAACCGTCTAGTCACAAAAGCGGAAACTTCATATTCTCCATGGGAAGACCTTACTTACCAGCTTGCCTCACCCCACAACCTTTTTTACTAGTTCGAAATATACTGTCACCAGAAGTGCATAAAGGCTACCAAAACTGTTAAACTGACTCAATATGCTATTAATAGATGCACAGAGGCGGTGGCCGTGACGCAGCAGCCCCTGTGAAATCTTTGCTCGCCCAAATTCTGAGTTGATTCGAAGTTCAACGAACCCTCAAACATTTAAGGAGTTGGACCTTTGGAGGTCGCGGCGGTACAGGTGAACGTTTTACTTAACGGGTTGAAAGGTCACAGCAGTTCCTGCTTGAAGCTCCTCACGTGAGATTGGCAGATTCATGTTGGGCTGAGAATGAAATGTTGCAACGTTCAAGAAAGGAAATACAAGGCAAGACCAGCGAGTGGTTGTTTTCCGCAGGCAAAGACGAAATACTTGCGCTAGCTCAGCGGGATAAGCACCCGCTGCGGAGATCAAAACGTGGCGGTTTTAAACTTTACTCGAAGGTCCAACGTTAATTAGTCACACAATTAAGGGTGCTCATATTACTGTAACGTGCAGGTCACGCATAGATCAGCGAAGCTCGTGGCTTGATTTATTGAGCTGTTTTACGAGAGTTGAGAATGTCGGTACGACACGGACTACTCTGCCACAGCCCTTAAATTAATTTATTTTGCTGACAGGAAAAACCACGTGCCGGGTGTGATGGGCATTAATAAAGAGAGATGGCCCGGTGTACGCGGAATTAAATCGCGAGATGAGGGATGTGGAGATCTATATGTGATTTCCAAATATCCCAAGTGTACAAGTCCTACAAGTTACTTGAAACGCTGTTTTATATTTGTCTGGTTTTCTTAACCCGAAAGCTCACAGTGTGGAAATATGTACTTGCAAAGGAAGGAAATCAGTGAGACATTTTAAATACTTTTTGCTTTGTAATGGACAATGATTGTGTATATATAAAACAAGCGCTCCCCATGATGTTTTCGTCGCCCATTTCTGCCGTCCCACTTGGATGGCCTCGGCCTGCTGGCATAAAAGGTTTATTATCTTCTTTATGGGGCCATCTGTTTCGCCCCATAAAGATAAGAAACCTTTTACGCCAGCAGGAAGTCAGACGAGCCAGTCCAACTGGGACGGCTCTCAAATAGAAAAGTGTACGTCACTGGAAGCTCTTTTCCAATGGCTGGCCACCGTTTAGCATAAACGGTGACGCCAGCCAATGGAAAAGAGGGGCGGGGCTTAAACCCCACTAGTGAAAGCTACCCAAAAACATAAAATCTCTCCAGCAAGACTGCGCATGTCTGCGCAGCCTACGCTAGCCGAGACCTAAAAACGACCTTGTTCTATCTCATAGAAACGAGCTCTTCAGCATCACTCCAAACGGTACACAGTGAACAGTCCTGTGCTCTCACAGCTCGTTAGATATAACACCCAAATTAGCAAGGCAACCAATGTAGGCTATAAATTAGAGCCCTTTAAAAAGAAATATGATTTCACGATAGCAGTCTTCTTATGCAGCCATTTTTCACACATTGTAAAACTAGCCAAACACATGTACGCGCAGTTACGAGTCTGTACATTGAATTGAAAGGATGTGGAGGTACATGTGTTTAGACAAAGCTAAGCAAGGAAGATGAGTGAGTGTTAAATGTACATTAAGGGGCATTTTTTATGCCTGTCTTCTTCGCAGACACTGATACGAAGGTCCCTCCTCCGAAGATAGAACATTAGTGAAGATGAGAGACTTCAATTGTCTTTTTACACTAGGTTGGAGAGTGGCCATGCAAGAATGTCATGGGTCCAAATGAAAGCAAGGGAAATGCCCCCTTCACCATTTGGGTAGTAAAAGACGCAATAATTGGGGTGCAGTTGTACCCGTGCTTTATTGGTAAAACAGTATGCAGTGGCCCACATTTTTTCATTTGGAGTCGGATGAATGATTGGGTTTCTGGGTACAAATACTGCCTAGTCTTGATTCCCCTCATACCTCTTTCTTCCAACACCCCAGACTTCCTTTCTCTCTAAAATGCTCTTGGGGGCTGAATCTCGTTCCGGCTCTCCCCTTTATCAGTGTTTGCCTATCTTCCTTTCCTTCCTTCTTTGTCCTTTTTCTGTCTTTCTCTCTTGCTGTGGGCCAAAGTCTGTTGATGAAGAATAAGTTCTGGTGCTTAAAAATGAGTGTTGGTTCCGACCACAATCAACCACCTGCACTGAGCAGGCTACTCACATCCAATGGCACTGGAACCAGTGCACCGCTGCATTAATCATACCTTTCACCCTTGGGGTTTGATTGATTATCAACAGTATGAATGATTGATTCCAAATCCACTAAATGGATACAGGAGATCGGAGCAGAGTAGGACTGTACACAGTCAGGGAGACATGAATGAGACAGGATAGTCCTTAAACTTTGACATTTGTCAATCAACCAATCAGGGTTGGTAAAGCAAAGCTACTCACCTGCGAGGGTCTCAAGGTGCTAGGTGGGAGGGGGGCGTGGCTCCATTGAGTGCTGGGGCCATTCTAAGAGGTAGGTTTTGAGATCCTTCCTAAACCGGAGCAGTGTAGGGACTTGTGGAAGGTGAAGGGGGAGGTCGTTCCAGGCCTTGACTGTGAGGTAGGAGAAGGACTTTCCACCCGTTCTGGTCTTGTAAATGCGTGGGATGGTGGCTAGAGAGAGGTCAGCTGAACGGAAGTGTCTCTTTGGTATGTGGCGAGGCCATTGTTTAGGTATGCAGGTCTGATGTTGTGAAGGGCCTTGTATGTGTGAGTGAGGAGTCCAGTGGAGGTCGCGGAGGTGTTGGGTGATGTAGGTGTGACGGGGGATGTCTAGGATCAGTCTGACTGCGGCGTTCTGGACGGTCTGGAGTTTGCGAAGTAGTTTCTTGTTGATTCCGGTGTAGAGGGTGTTGCCATAGTCCAGTCTGCTATTGATTAGGGTGTGCATGACTATTTTTCTGGATTCGGGTGGGATCCATCTGAACGTTTTTCGGAGTATGCTGAGTGTGTTGAAGCAAGCTGAGGAAACAGCGTTGATCTGGTGCTTCATCGTGAGTAAAGAGTCAAGTATGATGCTGAGGTTACGTGCGTGGTCTGTCGGGTGGGGGGTTTCCGAGGGCGGGGGGCCACCAGGTGTCGTCCCATGCAAGGGGTGGAACCAAGGATGAGGACTTCTGTTTTCTCGGAGTTGAGTTTCAGGCACCTCTTCTTAATCCAGGTGGCGACGGCTTTCATCCCTTCTGGGAAGTTGTGCCTGGTGATGTTGGGTTCTTTGGTAAGGGAGAGGATGAGCTGGGTGTCGTGGGCGTAGGAGACGATGTTGAGCCCGTGGTGTTGCCGATGGTTGCTCGGGGGACCATGTAGATACTGAAGAGGGTGGAGCTGAGAGAGGATCCCTGGGGCACTCCACATTTGGTCACTGTTGGTTCTGAGAGGTAGGGCTGAAGTCTGACTCTCTGGGTTCTGCCTGTGAGAAATGAGCATATCCAGTCAAGGGCCTTTTCGCGAATGCCTGCGTCATGGAGTCTGGTGGCTAGTGTGCGGTGGAAGACAGTGTCGAAGAAAGCTGAGAGGTCCAGGAGGATGAGGGCTGACGTTTGGCCCTGGTCGAGGAAGGACCGGATGTTGTCGGTGGGGGTCAGTAGGGCGGTTTCGGTGCTGTGGTTGTGCGGAATCCAGATTGGGAGATGTCGTTCCTGTACCAAGATGCTGACTGTAATTATATTATTTCATCCTAAATTTAATATTCACTTAGCGATGGCAAACTCTTATACAGGCACTTCTACCTTAATAAAGCCTCTATAGATAATTCCTTCTATTTAATTATGCAAAATATACACTTTAGTAGTATTAGAAACGGAGAACATGTCAGACATAGATTGGCTTGAATGTCAAATAGGAAACTGCAATTTTTGTTCCCTATTTTGATAATTGAAAGCGAGAGGGGATTGTTTCATTTGTGCAGAGAATTATTTATATCTGTAAATAATATCAACCACTTTACGCTTTGGGGATAGTTTTATGAGATTGTCACGTAGCGCAGTTCAGCAAGTCACCCTGCTGCACTGCGTGACAGGGAAGGGGAAGGAATGCGCCATATTTAAAATAATACAAGGCCCCTTTTGCTTTTTTCTCTGCTCTGGGGCCGTTTTGGATGCCTAGGGCCAATGCAGGCACCCTTGCACCATGGTACAAGGCTGCCTGCATTGTAAGGTGGATTGATTTTGTGGAGGAAGTGCTATCTTCCTGCACAAAACAACCCCCTGAGGCATTTTCCGCCTTCTATGTGTACTGCAGAATGCAGCACACATAGAAAGAGGAGAAATCGAGGGGAAATAAAGATATTTCTCATCATTACGCCTCACATGGGGAGGTGTAGGTTTTTGCCACATTCCCTGGTCTACCACTTCTGGGAATGTATAAAAATCCTTAGATGTTGCGTGGGAACACCCACGCAACACGCTTAAAACACCTCTCTGGTACAGAGCAAAGCAAAGCAGGTATTTTTGTTGCATTGCTTTACTCAAGATTTATAAAGCCACATAGAGCCACACAAGGTGGCTTTGCGTGGCTTCATAAATCTCATTTTTGAGTTGCATGTGCAAGAGCGATTTTAAATGGGCCCATGGTGCATAAGATGAAGGGTAGGATGTGAGGTGGATAAAAGCTTGTCAAATTGCCCCCAGAAAATTCAACAATTCCCTTTTGGGGATGGGCCTTTTTGCAGCCTCACCTCCAAATCTTTGCCTTCTCTTACTGAACCTGTATTTGTTGGCTTTAGGACTCTGTGCACTTTTTCCCTACTAAATTGCGACACAGAAATGATTGGTAATAGTCTTACCACACAGACTGGATATCCTGAAGACCAATATTGTATATGCTGAAAAATCACACAGGCCCCCAATGAAACACATGCTGTGAGGCACGATACATTGTCATAGAGCAGAGTGAGAACTATTAACACTGGACACCAGCCAAGGATTCGGCCAGCTTAGTTGTACTTCACTGTACGAAATAATGTGAAGGATCGGATTAGGAAAAGATCATCTTAAATAGTTACAACTATAATATCATGTCCTAATTGGTAGGGCAAGAACCGATCACGCTAGCCTGGACTGATATTGATGCCATAAAAAAACTGTGATGTGGTTGTTTGTTTAGTGAGCCCCCATGCAGAACTAGAGGGAGCAGGAGGGTGGGGTACGTTGGAGGCTCTGCAGACTCTGAGAAGAAGTTAATGAACATTTTACAGGATATTTCAGGAAATATTCACGACTACTGCTCTTGTGAAGGATCATAAGTTAACTGATTTGGGTCAAAAGTGATTTGAAGGCTTGGGTTTATTTAGTATTTTATTAGATATCTACAATCTCAACTTCAACCCTTTGCACAAACCCTTCAAAACAGGATCACCTAATAGTAACTGACTTGCCTGCCCTAAGGGACCAAGCTATACCGAACTGCCAAACCCCATTCAGGGGGAAACTGGTCCTGGCAGTTCGGGATGGGCTGTTCCTATTGGAGCAGGATGAAGACTGTTTTGAATATGGCTGGGTCCAAACCTAGCTCGCATGGTGGGCAAAAGAACGATGGGTTGGGTGTTCTTATTGCAAGCATTCACTCCCCCCCCCATCACCATTTGTGTGTTTGCTGCCATAAAGCACTGACATGGCATCCGAATCCTCGATAGGTCAGGTAAAGAAAGCTATTTAGCCGTCACAAACCCTGCAATTCGCGAAATCAGGGTTTGCAACCACTAAATGGCTTTTCAGTATTAAACCCATTTTGCGATTAAGCAAGTGATCCAGAGAGAGAGAGCGGGGAAAAAGAAGAAGGGAACAGACCCGACGTCACACTAGCTCATTCACACACACATTCATTGGTGGGGCCCATAACACCAACACTTACGCGTCTCTACTCATGAGTCTGCACACAGGAGGGATGATGATCTCGCGCTGGACATGTGGGGGAGTACCTTATTACCTATAGGGAAGAAAAGTTATTTTACAGAATATACATTAGCATTCACCACCTATAGATTCCTAATCCTAAACATCAAGGCACTCCACCCACTTGGTCGACGGACCAATTAGTTGGATTGGTTGATGGTGATTTAGAACCAGCTAAAGCACATTTAGGACTCAGAATCCTTTATTCTATTCATTGAAAAACCACAAACTCGTAATTTCTGTTAATCAGATATTTGTTTATCTAAATATTGTTTTCAATTAATGTTAGCATTTGTCTCATCAAAAGTTTAGAATTTTTGGTTTAATTGATAAAAATCGCATGACATTATATTTACCTATTCTTGCTATCTGGATTTTCTCTAATTCATTTGGCTCTGCATAACCGAATTTAGCCGTTAATTGTCCAAATAAAGCAGGCCAAGGCTCAAAGTCCAAAAGTTCTTTGCTCGGCACGTTACAGTCCCAAAGATCTCCAAAGGACCAGAAATCGAGCAAGCATCTGTCATCACCTGTGGGGTCAAAGAGGGTGTGCAGTCATCCAAACCGCCAAATGCATAGCCCCTCCCTGTTCTACTACTCTTTTAATAATACATTTCGGGATATCATGAAACATTTATAGGCGACGAAAAACGGTGATTGGCTGGTTGGGGAATGTCCGATTTTACATCAGTGGATGTTCTCATGGATTTTGCTGGTTCATTTCCGTAGTTTATGTTGCCCTTATGCAACAATGTTTAAGGTTTGCTTGTATGTTTCAATTGTTCATTTAGACCAGTGTTTACTGACTGAAGTTTGGCAGTCCACCAAGTTCCTATCCTTGACCAGGAACACGGTGCATCGGGGTCGTCAGAAAGTTCACGGAGCCATCCGAGTCTGCGCAGTAGGCATCACGCTCACGAGACGGTGGCCACTTCTGAACTCGATTTCGGACGCCATTTTAGGTAGGCCCAAATGCCAACTTAAGCGAAACAAACACAAAAGAATAATTAATACAAAGAAATGAAGATTCTAATGTTAAACCCTCACTAATCCCTTTATGTATTAGTATTTTCCTAGCATATAGCGACATTTAAAGCGATAATACTCACCTTTAGGATCCAAACAGGAATGCAAACATCACATAAGCAACATAAATCATGCGATATCCTATTACCACATGTACTACTATTAATATGTGTACGTATTTTAGTTATTTGAGTTATTTTGCCATGCATATAGCAATTTCCCACGTGTAATTGGTGTATGCAAATGGTTGGTTTTGTTTTACACTGCAATCCGTTAGTAAATTACAATAAGTAGGTTATATAGTTAGGATTTTACATGCAAAATAGAGGAGGTATATAAAATGTTGTTCTACCTGCTCCATCACAAGTATTTACTGAATCATACTGAACCGCAATTTGAACAAGCATTGGCATAGCCAATAGGTCTCGCCTTTGGGACCTTATAAGTGTTTCGCCATGCAACGGTTGATGTTGTTGCACCAAGGATAGTGTGCTGCATAACTAAATGCTTATAAGGTCCCAAAAGCGGGACCTATTGGCAAAACCAATAGGTCTCGCCTATGAGGCCCATAGCACCTCAGCTTTGCCACATGGGACATTTCATTAATACTGTTTGTTTACAGCGCTTGGTGCTACACCACTTCATCTTCCCGAGACCATAAACAAAATGTGTCACTATTACCCAAGTGGACCACCTTAATTTTCTTGACCTCAAAAGAGAAGACCGAGTCAGCCCTGCGATGGCTTATCAGCTGCATACACGCTTTCGTAGGACATTTATTAACTTTCTAAGGTAACTTTGAACTTTCTGATCAGGGCCATGAAGAAATCAACTCGTAAAACAGTAGTTTTCTTAAAGTTAGTTTTTTTACCATATTGCAGCTAGAAAATATCGTTGTTGGTGCAAGATCCCTTTCCAAAGGCACTGTACCAGTAGAGATGACCATGGAGAAAAAAAATGAAACCCTGCAAAATCCATGAAAAGGACTGAAAGTATGTGGTCAGCCAGTCAGTCTCCCATCAAACTGTTGACTTATACAAGATAAGCCAAGAAAAATAGACCTGATGAAGGCTGGAAAGATAGCTCAGTGGGTTGATATGTCTGCTCTGCAAGTCACAGGTTCAAACACCAGCAAAGTGGGTTCAGACTTCCGCTTCCAATGAAGCTCGGATGCTCTTTAAGAACAAACAAGAGGCTTATTTGACATGATCTGTATTCCACTAAGTTAATACCAGGACACTTCGACTTTGTTGATTGAATGTTGAATTGAACAGGGAAGCTTAGGTCTGTGGCTGGAGGCCTCAATTGAGCTGTGTGCAGCACTACACCAATACCTAAAACCCTGTGCGGATTTCACACAGGTAAACTGAATGTGCAGCTGCCTTAAAACAGTTTGAACAATAAGCATGCAAGCGCAGAGGGTTGATCTCTGTGGCTCGAGGCGCTCAAAAGTCCAGACAAACATGCAATTAATAGCTCATGTGCATTCCTGTGAACCGGAAGCACACTGACACTGGTTAAAGACGATCTAGGTGAAAGTAATACTTTTCATTTCTAGGCCCGGTTTCTAATTTCTTACCTAGATATGGGATTATCTTTTGAGAGTCTCCTATGCATGTGAAGTGCCCACTAAGAACTGAATGTATGCAAGCACAGGTGTACAGGATCTGGTAGTCCACAAGGCATGGCTCTTTGTCACAGAGAGGTCACTAGCCTAGGTAAGGGTCATGCCAGCTTGCCAACAATTAATCGTGCTTGGGCCCTAGAGAGCACACACGCCTGAATTGGGGAGTGGCGATTCAGCACATGAAGGAGGATTTTTGAGCTCAAGAGAGGACACTCATCTGGGCTTAGGTGAGGTCAGTGTATCTGGAAAGGGCAACGGTCTGGGCTGAGTCTGGGCCAGTCTGCTCGCAAGGGGGATGACTGATCTTGTGTGGGCTAGACCTACTGAAGCGCAAAGTGCTTTTAGAAACTCAGAAGCCACCTACCCTCTGAATACCAGCGAGTTCTAGGAAGCACAAGCGCACCGTTTGCCTCGTCTCCTACAAATGGCACATTTCATACAGATCTTAGACCTGCCAACCTGTAAATAAAATGTCACTGTGTGAAGGGGGTTGGGGGGGCATGAAGGGGGTGGAGCTTCGTGGCGAGATCTCCCTAAGAGACAATCTGCCCTGCACCAAGCCCACCACCTCTAACCACACACACAAAAAAGAAGAAAAAAAAGCAGCCTGGACTGCCATGAGTATTAAAGTAAAGTAGGGTCAAATGCTGCCAGCCACGGGAGTCTGTGGCTTCTAAACGGCTGATCATAACCCATGCCCTCTCCTCTAGTCCTGGGTATGTTTACAGAGCCGCAGAAGAACAGACACTGTTAGTCTCCGTGCAAAGCGCATTACCAGCACAGTAATTCAAGCAAGTACTGGCGCTGTGAATTGCATGACAAAATATTTTGAGGGAATGCGATAACAATACCAAATGTGCATTAGTTTAACCCCTGAGTGACCCTTGGCAGGGCTGCAGTCTTACCGCGCGCACTTACCTCCGTATCCTGCTCCACTCACGGACCCCTGACATGCTGAACTATGAGGAAGTGAAGCTTATTGCACGAAGCAGCCATGTGCCTCCCCATCAGCGCCCGTGAGGAAAGAAGACAATGATCTAAAGCGCAGCGTCCATTAAGCGGGCACCGAGTTCCTAAGTGGGCACCAAGTTAAAATAAAAGCCCTGTGGTGTCCATAAGTATATAAACACATTTTGTACAATTTAAACAGCAACACTAGCGGAAACTCAGGAAGCAGTAAAAATGTATTAGGAGAAGAGGGCGTGGCCAACCAAGATTGCCCTGTAGACGTGAGCCACAAGGGCTCCGTGGCATTTGTTTAAATAAAGCTGGAAATGCACTATTGGTGGGAGCGCAGGAGTTGGAACTGAAGGGTGAAGACTCCCTACTGGTGCTGAGTGGAGAATGAGCGGAGAAGGACTCCCCGTTGGCCAGCGCTGTGACCGAAGGGCACGAGTGGCGGGCCTGTAGAGACGCCGATGTGAACTCCGATGAGCCTGGCCTTCTGCCGAGAGGTGTAGCAGACGTGGGCGACTTACTGAGTGCCGAGTTGAAGCAGCAGACCCACGGACTCAACTGAGAGCCCGATAGACTGAAGCGGTGGCACGGACGGAGGAGATCAGGCTTCTAACCTTCGCTCCGGACCAGAGACATCCATGGGTGGGATCCGGCCACGAGGAGCAGACGGAGCCTTGAATGGGCAGAGCTGCATGCAGACAACAACAGGAGTGGAGGCGGCCCTTGACCCTGCTGCCACACCTTTAGCCAGTGGTGAGTGCGGGGCTGACGGCGGGTCCCGGCGGCCGTCTAGCACAGAGGGAATGAAGACCTACAGACGACAGCCGCCTGCTCGACTGGCACCCGTCAAGGACATTGGACGCACCGGGGCCTACAAGAAGGTCTGAGAGAGGACTACTGATCGTAATATAAACAAGCCCGGGAGTTGTGTGCGCGCACGCGCAAAGGAAATAAAAAGCGCTGAAAGTTTAATTAGCCATGACGAGAGAGTTAATGAGCCATGACGAGGAAAGCCAGATGGCGCATGACGCTTAATGAGGAAGAGATAGGAAAACCAGATGGTGACTGTGCGCGTGCCCGCGCGCGTAACCGCAAGCTTTAGGCCACAAGCAAAAGCTTGTGGTCGGATTTCTAAAGCCCACTCACTAAATGTCTCGCCAGATCAACGCATGCGCTGGCTCAGGCGAGACCTAAAAAAGGGGTTACTTCTAAATTGAGATTTAGAATGCTGTGTCTCAATCGTTTACAATCACAATTTTGTTTGCAAGCCGTTCATAGGTTACCGAAAACTGAAAGTAGGTGGTAACCCATTCATCATAGGGAAGGGATCTCCTGGAAACTTTTTCCTTTGTAAATGAAAAAGAAAAGTTTGTTTATGAAAAGGCAGTAGTGCAGGGGACCACTGCCAAGTCCTTAAAAAACTTTTTTTTTAAGGTTCATCTTTATTTTAAATGCAGTACCCTTTCCTTTTTCGGAAAATAGGCTGCAATTAAAAATACAATAGCTAAAATCAATCGCAGACGCGGTTGTCCAGGAGCAGCCCGTGCAGGTAAAAGCAGTGGGGCGGGGTGAGGAGGGACTCAACAGATGACGATGAGGGAGAATTAAATAAATTATTAATTTTCCCTCGTCGTCGTCTGCCGAGTAACCACCCCCCCCCCTCCCTGCCTTACCGCTCTTACCTGCACGGGCCGCTTCTGCGATTGTCTGCTTACCCTAGAATGCCACTGTCCATGTAATGGCCACCAATCAGTGTAAGTCGTAATTTGTAACTCACTTCATGAATAGTAATCAGGTAGGTCGGATTGCGTCTGACCCTAAATACTTCATTTGTGAACCGCCACATTAATAGTTCACAAAATAATTTAATGCTTGCAAAACTATCGGTTGCAAATTGTAAACAATTCTTGCGACCACATTTACAGACTTCTTACTCTGCATTATACAAATAGATCTAATGTTCTGTGAGTTCAGACAGAGACTTGATCCTGGAGTACGCCAGGGGTTCTCCCAAGTTACTCTTGGATTGCAAGAGTCATCCAGCAGGTACTCATAGAGTAAAATCTTTATGAATCAAGGCTTCATTTTTTTTTTTCGGTTGACATGCAAAGCTGCCTGTTTATGCTTTCTCACCAAAGTACTTTGACAGGTCCCCATTTACACCGTAGGACCTCATATTTCTTAATGTTCTTTTGCGAAACATTGGGTACACCCCTTGCCGTGATCTTGAAAAAAAAATCTCCTGAGGGAGATCAAATGCAGATTCCATCCAGTCTGCCATGGATACCATGCGGTCACATCTTCTGGACACTCTTGAGAGTTTAGTCTGATGAGTAACTGGTTTGCCCACTTTGATTTTGGGATTTGCCCATAAGCTCATGTCTACGGAGTGCGGCATTGACCAGGAGTCCTAGTTATCGAGAGCCATTATTTGCAGATTTCTTTACTAGTGGCCACATGACGTTTGGATCTTGCTGTTAATTTCTGGCATCTTTTCCCTTTTTTGACTCGAAAGTCCATCCATGTCCTGTGAAACAGTGCGATGCTTTCAAGTGTTTCTACAGATTTCCACATATAAACAGAAAGAAGGGAAGCAAGGCTGTTCTTGCTGTCCTCTGGTTCTGAAGCAAGGCGAGCTGGTTGCTGGTTTCTCCTCGGCACCAGGAGAGAAGCAGAGAGCTTGTCTTCACTTATTTAGGTCACTGGACTTAGGGGAGAGGATGTGGTCCGTGGGCTAGTCTGCCGACTTTGGTGCTGGAAACCAGGGTTCGATCCTGTGTCATGTCCATATCTTGTGATTCTGGGCAAATCACTTAATTTCCCCGTGCCTGAATGTGTAAGTAACCGTTGCTCAAGTAAAGCGCTCCAATACCTTCGGGTCGAATTCGCGCTATATAAAATGTGCACACACAAAATAAACCGAGGCGGTGCAGCAGCACCTCTCGAACACTGCCTCAGACACGCGAACAGAAGTAACTTTCGAAAGTTCACCTCGGATCCCCTCTGTTGATGGACATAAAATACGTGCTAAGCAGAGAAGTTGCTGTCTGCAGCCACTTGGTTTGTGACACGCCCGTAGCGTTCTTTACACTAATGCCCTGGCGTGAGGTTTTACAGATCTGAGAGCCAAGAGGAAACAGTGCGGCTGCTGCTGCGCCGGGCTCAAGGGAGAGGAAGGGAGCTGTGCTCCTGAAACAACAACGCCCATTGCCACCGCGCAGACATATGAGACCTCGGAGCATGCATGACACTCGGTTCATCTGCTGTACAGGAAGCGTAGGTGACGAGCGGCTCACGACAGCCCTTTTGCGATGTGGTCCTTTTAAAGAACAGCATGCATGTTACAAAGCGCATGGTCAGTGACTGGCTACCGCCCTCCCCCTATGTCCACACCACCCCCGGACACAGCACCCTGGACGTGGTATCTTTGGAAGGCGGGAGGTCGAGAGACCCCCCGGCCGTATTTATTAAGTACAAAAACAATAAATTTTAAATTTGCATGATAAACAATTATACAAAAATTCAGCAGGACATTAGATACATTATTGTCAACAGGTGTGAGTGACTATCCTTAACAAAGACTCTAATACAGATTGTTTCCTAACCGAGTCTAACATCCTCCTCTGCATTTTTGTATACTAACATTTCTGGGCCATATGGCAAGGTCGCTAACCGGTGTCAGGTCCTACTAGCTGCGCCTCCCCTACAGGTGTGCGCATGCGCAGCCGGGCCCGGTAATTACCCGGTCCACGCCGTGAACTCCATTTACCCACTGAAGGAGGGCCCTTACTCTGCGCCATCCGGTGACGTCATGAGTATGCGCGCGCGGGGTGGCTACCAGCCTAAGGAAAGCGTGACTCCCCAACCCGCGCCCCTTTGAAGCACCAGTTACCTTGCCCCTGAAGTTCTAGGAGGAGCCAATGGCCCCTCCCCCTGGGCGGGCACCTCCGTAGGATGATGCCCGCCCCCTCAGACCTTCAAATAGTTGCTCACCGGTCATGACCTTACCGCCACAGGCCAGTATTGTTAACCGACGATCTGGCCTCCCCCCAATCCTACAACTCAGAAAGGTCATGCCCCTGCCTCAATTCCCTGACCACACCTATGAAATTTCTCAACACTATGTCATCACCCACCCTAGTCGAGTGAACCACGACTTCTATAAAGCACAATTCGCCCTGACACCCCCTGTGACCAGACTATGCTGCAGCCCTGTTACCCCTGTGCTAACCGGCCAACCTCGAAGATTACCTCCTCCCGCAAGACCCTTCTGCCTAGTGGTAACAAGCCATTCCTCTACTAACTCTAGGAACTATTGCGGCGAAGGACTGTATCTCCTCAGAATATCAGTCCTAAAGAAAACCCCGAAACTGACTGAGGCCAAGGACCTATACTTGAAAAAACCACCCTGTTCTCAGCTCTGTCTGCCTAGTCTGCCGGTGTAAAAACGCTAGCCAGCCTCCTCCCTACTGGAATCGCTGCACTCCATGCCGAAGTGTACCTCGGCATAGTCATGTCGCGTTCCCAACCCCATGCGAAGTATTCCCCCCGTTCTTCCCAGTGGGTAGAGTACGCAACCCCCCACCCAGTGTGGGGCAACACAAAAAATCCCAGAGCTGACTGAATCTGACAAACACGACATACCGTCCAGGAGCCTCAAAAATGGTCTTGATTGACGCATCGTGATGTACCACGTTGGAACCCAAACCCCTAGTATTATTAGCACCCTGCTCAAAACCTACACAGTTGACCAGCCACTCACATAACCCGGTACTCATTCCCAATGTAACTGTACAATTTGTGATACAACCCAGAATAGTGCCCCCAGGGTCCCAGATAATTCCCATGAGCATCCCTTAGGGCCTCATGTACTGCTGAAACTGAACCAATATGCTCTAAGCTATGTTCTGTGTTGGCTGCTGCCCCTACTCCGGAGCCTCCCAACCCACCCAGTGACTAATGTAATTACAAGGTGCGTTGAGGAATAATTCCACACCCGGGCACTCCCATTAGCAGGACAATAATGCTACGGTGCTGGATTCATCATAGGGAGTGACCCTCCCATTTAGGACCCCCTAAACCGTGAACTATCTGCATCCAAGCCCAAGGTTCTGGGATAGGCCCCGTGGCTGCCTATCCCCCTACACGGAGCATCCAGACTCTACTCCATGTCCGCATCGATAGGGGCCCGCGTGCATGCGCCGTAATGGCAGTTAACCGTTCCATGACACAGGAGTTGTGTCACCTCTGCCCCTGATACTCGTGTTTTTTTTCACCATTGGTAAAGGTATATACTTACAGAGCGGCGCCCTGCCGTCAGAACTCGTGTGGCAAGATTAAATGGTGACAACCATACCCTCTCACTAGAATGCATCAGCAGATCTGCAGGTATAACCTGCCAGGCAGACGTACTGCCGACTTACCACTAATGGTAACCACAAACGCATGACAGCTATACAGTCCGTTATGAAGCACCATCCAGGCTGGCACCACTTGACCACTGGGTTGATCACCCATCCAACTTGACGGCGCCGCTTGCCCCTCACATTCCGGATCCACCGGTCCCCTTGATTGTCCACTTTTGCAGTCATAGCGGCACGTAGCGCTTCCAGGTACCAGGCGTTGATCCAGGTAAACAAACGAAAATCAAAGACAAATGATTAGTGCCTTACACCTAGAGGTGCCCAACAACAATGTTTTGACTGCCTTGCTATTCCGCGAGACTGTACTCTTCCCCCCTTTTTCCCCTACTCCCCACAGGCTTTAAACGTGCCAAAAATACGTGACCCACACTTACATTACACTGTGGGAGTGGCTGGGCAATGGTGCATAAATACAACATGACACCCCCCAGGCATATAAGGACGCCGTGTAACGTACTGGGGGAGCAACGGTATCCTGTGCTGCCATACGACGTACAATAAGAAGTACACAAGCCCCATAAATGCAGAAATCCCGTGTGATACCATACATCATTGTGCACCAATGTGCTCCCTGGATACTAGTGCACAGACACTGAGCAGACATCGGACCCCAGTCCCTACATGTATAATTGGACCGGCGCAAAGGCGCCGTGTGACTGAACGCCCTCCTGCAGCTACTTCCCCTGCACATAGCGCCTAGGGCTTCCTTACCCCACCTTCCTACGCACCCCCCCACTGCACATATGGATACCCTTGCCGATGTGACGACAAGGCCTATACCTGTTCAAATTCACCTAAATGACCCTGACCCCCAGCCAGTGCCTAATGGGCCCCACCCCATAAACATTTTAAAGACAAGACATTAGGTAACACGCTGAGCCTCGCTTGCCAACTAAAAAATTGTAACACACTGTGCAACCCAGTAACCTACCATAAAGGTACTTCATATGTAACGGAGCGAAGGCTTGCTCCAACCTGGCAAATTACCCACTGTTTTGAGCAGATCCTACAATGATATGTCTGACACACCCTGTTAACAAAAAAGGTGGGCCACCCCGGCAGGTGGCAATGCTGGTGGTACGGGCCCATCATGTGTACTTGGCTTACATGCCATGGCCCACACCTCTTGTATTCTTAACGATATTCCTCAATAGACCTGGTACCTCCCCCCCTAGGACGCCGTCCTAAGCAATATTGACCCGCTTTGCAGGAACAAAACACCGACTCCTATTCTACATTTCCTATTCCTGCCCACTTTATTTTCCCTTATCTATAGCTAATCCCCTTAACGCTGCTTATTACAATGTTACCTAATGGATTTGACCTGCAGGCCAAGGCATTGGCTCCCGCCATCTAAAGAATCTCCAAACTGCCTGGATTAGCCCCCAAAAGCAAATACTGACTGATTACTGACTAGCATCTATCACCCATATGTGTTCCCCAGTGACCCGAAGCCTGGTGATGTTGTAAACCAACAAACGGCGGTCAACAGCAGCCGCCTTCCTCAACTGTGCGCACCTGTAGGTGAGACCTACACAATCCAGGAACCTACGCCACGGGCATCGCCCGCAATTGTAGTCGGACTCAGAAAACGTCCCCTATAGAAATCGGACATTAAATGTAAAGGCCCTTAGCCGCACAACACCTGCCCTACCACAGGGACTACACTTGGGAGTGCCCTGTATAGCACTGGCCGCATCCCTTGTGTTAACATCGGACTCACCCAAAGGAGAGTGCCAGCATGAGCAATACTCGAGGAGCATCGCCCACGCTTTAAATGAAGACCGCCTATGCTAGCGCCTGTTGCCTAACATAGCACAACATGGTACACTCTGCAACAGTTGATGTACAAAAGGCGGGTTGTTAGCACGACAGCACTTCAACATCCGACTGACATAATTGTGCTCCGCAAGGGAACATAACCCCTGACCGTTTCTCCAGCCTATGCGAACTTGTGTAAGGCATGGAAGGATAGGATTCAAGTTCAAATGTGTTAAAGCGCACAATTGCCCCGCAGGTATTGGGAAGCTTTACATGAGCACCCGTTACATTACACAAGGACTCATTCACGAACTCTCGTAATGCAAGAGCCCCCGTTACGCGTGGGGAGATTTGTCCATACGCACAAGTTATGTACGCGACCCCGAGGCGCGATCCCTGATTTGAAAACCCCCAAACTCGGCAACTCTAGCCCTCACACCCCCTCCTCTCCCCTTTCCGGACGCAATTCATATATACGGGGCTTTGTCGCCTAGGGCATGCTCTGTTGCCTTTGCAGGGCATAGCCTATTATTGTTGCCACCTTGCCATGCAGTTTAAATGGTGGCCCACACACGGCGAGCTGCGCTACGCTAAGGTGAAGTTCGAAAAAACCCTCGGCACATTTTCTGTATGTGATATTGTCCCCATGACCCACTTAGCCTCGTAACCCCGACACCAACACGGATGGCAAACACGAAGCACCAATTTTACCATCATGAAATTAAATACCAGCCTTACATTGCTGCTCCAGGACATGCGAAGAGAACTACCTGAACCAGAATCAATGGGACAGTGACTTTACCACTGAACAACCCACGCTCCAGCTGCCTACCGCGTTGGCCTCAAAATTCTCTCTAATACACTAGCGCACACCGTTAAATCACTGTGTTCTAACCCTTTCTAGGAGACCCTGAAATGCAAGGACTATAGGAATGTCAGATGTATTGCTCCATTCCAGTATATGCACAAAATAAATACCAAGCGTGCACATCTTGCGCACTAGAAAGCTGACTTCACAATAAAAACAAAATGCTTAACACTGTAAACTGTCGTCATAGAATGGATGCGCAGCGCCTCTTAATCCATTTTCTCCACACATTACATGCATTCAGCGCATAAGGATCTGAGAACCTTTTGACACTTCCACGGTTACAAAAGTTAAGAAGGAGGCACCTAGTATTGACGTGCCACTAGTGGCTCATGCCATGACTCTGCTGCAAGGCATCCCACAGCAGCTCCCCGTGACCCATGGAAACAAACACCTGAAAGGAAAGTCTCAGCGCGTCACAAAGACGACAGTGTGTATGCGTGCGAAACACCCGGCTCACATGTCTGGTTTCAAATCACAGTAGGAATAGTTTAACCGACAACGTTGCTAGATAGCCAAAGCCACAGAACAACCGTAAACTAAAAATGCCTAATCTCTCTACTCGGGCAACTCACCAAACATGGCCAAAACACACGATTGGACAAGACGTGCCAAGCCAACGTTGAAACGATTAATTAATACCGAAAACACCGTAATCCCTCCATGTAGGCCAACAAAACGATGAGCCAAGTCCCAATACCCAATATAAATTAGGGAAAAACTATTCTATTCAGCCTTGCGCAGCCAAGTCAAATGAGCAAACTGCTCTGTCTGCTTCACCTACGAAAACCTCTCCACTGCGCCGTCAAACAAACCCCCTCTGCTTAGCTTCCAAAACGCAGGTCAAAATTTTGCCAACTTATGACACTCTGACTCTGCGCGACCCAAGCATAGGGTCAAATCAAACACCAAGCGAAATAACAGGGTCCCTCCTCAAGGTGAGAGAAGTGCAGGTCATACAAACTCACCCTTAACCCTGTACAATTGACCAAACTATTTATAAAATGTTGCATATTTATATAGCGCGAACTCGCCCCGAGGTATTGGAGCACAGGATTTACAATACACATTCAGGCACGGGTGGTGCAGTGATTTGCTCGAAAAATTACAGGACGTGGGACGCCTGCCGCTGCAAAATACCGTAGTACCTCGTTAATAACGAAAGGGCGAGGGCAAGCCTCGCTTCGCTGGTTCCCCTTTGCACCCTAAATACACAGGCTCGGTTAGAAGAGGGGGGGGGGCGGGAAAAAAGGGGGGGGGGGGGGTGTGCATTGCTGAACGCTCACCAGTATGTAACGGAGACATAGATATTGGGCGCTTTACACACCGATCCCCACACACACAGCTCATCCTGCCACAGCAACCTACTCTCCTTAAGCCGGCCTGCGCTTACACGTTTCCAGCTGCCCCGCAGTAGACTCCTACGCTGCTCCCGCACTGGTCACCGCCGACCCGCTCCACTCTGCCGATTAGCCCCCAACCAAGGCAACGAACCGCAGGTCGCCTCGTCGGTCCTCGGTCTTCCGGCACAAGTTTCCAGCCGCAGTAGACTCCTCCGCTGAAACCGCATGTCGCCTCCTCGTGTAACCTGCAGCGGGAAAATAAAGGAAAACAAGTAATTTACCGCCCTGCGCGCCAGGGCACGTCCGATGTGGGGGAGCGTCCAGGGAACAAGGGGGTCACCTGGGCGCTCCCCGCCGCTTTAACCCCCCAGAGGCCCCCCCCCTCCCCTCCGACCCGGATGTCGATTAACGTCATCCGGGTCACGTAGGTAGCCAATCGGTGGTAGGGCGCGCCCCCAGTGAACACGCCCCACCACCGAGAAGTCCGGGGGAGGTCGCCGCACTGCCATGCAGGCGGAGGGGCCAAGGGCCCCCCCTTTCCATTCTATCTATCTATCTATCTATCTATCTATCTATCTATCTATCTATCTATCTATCTATCTATCTATCTATCTATCTATCTATCTATCTATCTATCTATCTAGCTATCTAGCTATCTAGCTATCTAGCTATCTGTCGCTGTCTATCTGTCTAGCTCTGTCTGGCCTGCCTGTCTGTCTATCTATCACTGAGTTCATCTGCTGTACAGGAAGCATAGGTGACGAGCGGCTCACGACAGCCCTTTTGTGATGTGGGCCTTTTAAAGAACAGCATGCATGTTACAAAGCGTTCTGCTTGTCTGTCTGTCTGTCTCGGTCTGGCCTGCCTGCCTGTCTGTCTGTCTATCTATCACTCGGTTCATCTGCTGTACAGGAAGCGTAGGTGACGCGTGGCTCACGATGGCCCTTTTTGTGATGTGGGCCTTTTAAAGAATAGCATGCATGTTACAAAGCATTCTGCCTACACTAATGCCCTGGCGTGAGGTTTTACAGATCTGAGAGCCAAGAGGAAACAGTGCGGCTGCTGCTGCGCCGGGCTCAAGGGAGAGGAAGGGAGCTGTGCTCCTGAAACAACAACGCCCATTGCCACCGAGCAGACATATGAGACCTCGGAGCATGCATGACACTCGGTTCATCTGCTGTACAGGAAGCGTAGGTGACGAGCGGCTCACGACAGCCCTTTTGCGATGTGGTCCTTTTAAAGAACAGCATGCATGTTACAAAGCGTTCTATCTATCTATCTATCTATCTATCTATCTATCTATCTATCTATCTATCTATCTATCTATCTATCTATCTATCTATCTATCTATCTATCTATCTATCTATCTATCTATCTATCTATCTATCTATCTATCTATCTATCTATCTATCTATCTATCTATCTAGCTATCTAGCTATCTAGCTATCTGTCGCTGTCTATCTGTCTAGCTCTGTCTGGCCTGCCTGTCTGTCTATCTATCACTGAGTTCATCTGCTGTACAGGAAGCATAGGTGACGAGCGGCTCACGACAGCCCTTTTGTGATGTGGGCCTTTTAAAGAACAGCATGCATGTTACAAAGCGTTCTGCTTGTCTGTCTGTCTGTCTCGGTCTGGCCTGCCTGCCTGTCTGTCTGTCTATCTATCACTCGGTTCATCTGCTGTACAGGAAGCGTAGGTGACGCGTGGCTCACGATGGCCCTTTTTGTGATGTGGGCCTTTTAAAGAATAGCATGCATGTTACAAAGCATTCTGCCTGTCTGTGTGTGTACATCTCTATCTCTCTTTCTATCTATCCTTCTGCCAGTCACTGTTAAATTATGATGACATCACATATGGTAGCAGAGATTGATGTGGCTTTTCATCTGATAGTGGGTTCTTCCTAGATTACTAAGCTTATGGTCAGGTAGGGTGATATTTACTGAAAGAAACTCTTTTTATCTGAGGAAGTTTTGAATGTGGATAGGGGCGACGTGAGGCAATTGGGTCCTGAGGAACCACTTCTCTCTCAACAATGCTGAAAAAGAGCAAAATTACACTCAGTGGATCAGCACTTGTGGTTTATGCCTTGTTTTTTCATGTACCTTAAATATTAAAAAGACATTTACCCTTGACTAGAGCCCACGGGCTAAATCCACACTGCGAGACAGAATCACAGGCACCTGATGTCAGATCAGGGCAGGACAACAGGGCGGACATAGGCTGCTTGGTCCTAACCACGGTGGTTGAGGCCATTAGCCCTTGTTCTAAGTACATCCTCCTGTGGCTTTGTAACTGGGCTAAATACAATCCTTTCCACGCTTGACTCTCGGTGGAGCGAGGTTGTGCCGCCACAAGCTCCTAAAGAGAGTAGTGTGGGAAGCAAGAGCTCAAAACTCTGCTGTTAGAACCGGCGGTCTCTAGTTGGCAGAGGTATACACTTCTGACAAATAGGGACCAACCAACTCTAGTCAGGGAAAGGGGATTACACACTCAGATAACCCCTGCTACCCCCTTGGTAGCTTGGCAGAGCAGACAGGCTTATCTCAGAGGCAGTGTGTTAAGCATTTATGACCACATACAGTAATAAAGTGAATACACTACAGATGGACACGACACAGAAGTTATTATAAAAATAGTATTTTTATATAAGGCTTAGCACAAGACCAAATAACGACAAAAATATACCACAGTCTTAATAAATACTCTTTGGAAGGAAAAATAATAGTTCAAGTAAGGTTTCTTCTTGGCAAATAGTTCTTTAGCAAAGTATTCTTCTGAGCACAATTCTTTGGCAATAATGTAACCCCCACAGGAGTCACAAGACGTCGAGTCTACAAGATTCCCAAGGTTCGGCGTCGACCGCGAGGAGCGCTACGTCGAGCCTGGAGTTGCAACAGACCCCACAAGTACAGTACCTTGAGAAACGAAGAAAATGATGATCCACGGCGTCGAGATGTCGGCGTCGAGGTCGGCGTCGATCGTGCCTCGGAGTCGGGTCAATCCGCAGCGGCGTCGAGGGATGTCGGGCCGGAGCAGCGCTCACGGTGTCGAGAAGGGCGTCGAGTCGATGCGATCAGCAGCGGCGTCGGGACGGGGTCGCTTGGAGGTAGAGCCGATACTCACTCCTCACTGGCGTTGATACCGGCGTCGGGACGGGGTCACTTGGAGCCGGGGCCGATACCCACTGCTCACTGGCGTTGCTGCTGGCGTCGAGACTGCAGATTTTCCCTTGTGTACTGGAAACAACACTTTCCAGCAATTCAGCAAATGGTGAAGTCCTTTGGCCCTGTGACTTCAGCAGGAGACTGGCACTCTTCCAGTCCTTGGAGATTTCCTAGCAAGTGTTCAGAGAGTACACACCAAGTTCCTCTCTCCTTGTTCCTTGGCAAAAATAAAGAAGCAGCTTTCAGGTTCCTCCACAGCAAAACAGCACTCTGGCAGAAAGGGGAGGCAAGTCCTTAGATCAGCAGGCTTCTTGTCCTTGGTACAGGTTTCCTTGTCAGAAGTGATCTGAGTTCTTGGTTCAGGGGTCCTTCTCTTATACCCCTTTTTCCCTTTGTCCAAGCAGGGCGATTCCCACCATCTCAGGTTTGTTGTGGGTGTTGCCAGGCAGAGGCACCTGGCCTATTCACTGAGCAGGGCAGAGTCCTCAGCCGCCCAGCAGGAGGCGGAGCCAGTATTGTGTCAGGCAGGGCAGGCTACTCTTCCCTCACTCTATGTGTAAACGCCCCATTCACCCCACACTGACTCATTCAGACCTCTGGAGCCACCCAGCCCCTGACACACACACCAAACCAGCAGAGACCGGTAGATAGTTGGACAAGAAAATAGCCACTTTCTAAAAGTGCTATTTTCAAACATAGAATTTAAAAACCATCCATCCTAAAGGGTGTGTTATTAAATTCTGAGTTCAGGGATACTAAACTCGACTTGCTACCATGCTCCCTGAGTCAGATAGATTATAATGGAGTTAATAATCAGTCTGCCCAGTCTGGCCTATTGGAGGCAGGTAGCCCTTCAATAGTGAAAAACGAAAATGGCTGTAATTCACTATTAGGTCATGCCACACACATCAGGGCATGACCTACCTTTTACCAACAATGCACCCTGCCCTAGGGCCTACCATAGAGGTGTCTGAAATGTGGCAAAGTGAAGGTTTAGAGACTGGTAAGTAGGTTTCCTTACCAAGTCGACATGGCAGTCAGGGACTGCACGCAGGCGCCGCGGTGGCAGGCCTGAGACATATTTTGCACGCTGCTTCTGTGGGTGGCACAACCAGTGCTGCAAGCCCACCAGCAGCAGTTAACTTACACGCCCTTGGCACACGCAGTGCACTAGACTAGGGTCTGAACAGTAAGTCAACCAAGCCAATCATGGTAACACCAATCAATGTAACAATTTAACATAGGGAGCACTTGCACTGTGGCACTGATCAGCAGTGGCACAGTGCCCAAAGCAATAATCCAGCAAAAACATCGTAAACAGAGGAGGCAAACAGAAAAAAATGGAGGAGAGACTCATGGCAATGATGCCAGGTCTAACACGTGTCCCCTCCAGCTGAAATGTGGGGAGAACTACCCTTCACCCAGGGAGTCCTCATCACTAAGGCGGAAAAATCTGGACAGACCATCAGCATTGGCGTGATCTGTACCAGGGCGGTGTTCCACCGTAAAGTCCATCCCCTGTAGGGAAATGGACCACCTCAACAGCTTTGGGTTCTCACCCCTCATCTGCATTAACCATCTGAGGGGCCTGTGGTCTGTCTGAACCCGGAAGTGAGTCCCAAACAGGTAGGGTCTTAGCTTCTTCAGCGCCCAGACCACAGCAAATGCCTCACGCTCTATCGCACTCCACCTTTGTTCCCTGGGAAGTAACCTCCGGCTGATGAAGGCTACAGGTAAGTCTCGGCCCTCCTCATTCATCTGTGCTAGAACAGCCCCCACACCATGCTCTGAAGCGTCTGTCTGGACAATGAATTCTTTTGAAAAGTCGGGTGCCTGGAGGACCGGGGCTGTACACATTGCAGTTTTCAGGGTGTCAAAGGCGTTCTGACAGGCGTCAGTCCAGATCACAAGTCTCGGCTGCTTCCGGGAAGTCAGCGAGGTCAAGGGGTGCACAATGTTGCCATACCCCTTGACAAACCTCCTGTAGTAACCCGTGAGACCCAAGAAGGCTCTCACCTGAGTCTGGGTTTTGGGCGGTTCCCAAGCCAGGATGGTATCTATCTTGGGTTGCAGGGGGGCCACCTTGCCACTCCCTACTTGGTGCCCCAAGTACACCACTGAACCCTGCCCAATCTGGCACTTACTAGCCTTGATTGTGAGGCCTGCTCTGCGCAGGGCCAACAACACTTCCTGGAGGTGGCGCAAGTGTTCCTCCCAGCTGGCGCTGAACACTGCTATATCGTCCAGGTAGGCGGCGCTGAAATCTTCCAGCCCGGCCAATACCTGGTTAACCAACCTCTGGAATGTGGCAGGGGCATTCTTCATCCCAAAGGGCATCACACGGAACTGGTAGTGCCCATCTGGTGTGGAGAATGCAGACCTCTCCTTTGCCCCATCAGTCAAGGCGATCTGCCAGTACCCAGACGTTAGATCAAACGTACTAAGGTACCGGGCAGCCCCCAACCGATCGATGAGCTCATCAGCTCTGGGGATGGGGTGCGCGTCAGTCTTGGTGACCGAATTGAGTCCTCGGTAATCCACACAGAACCGAAGTTCTGGTGAAGCACCAGGCGCTGCAGCCTTTGGGACCAAGACCACTGGGCTGGCCCAAGGACTGCTAGAGGACTCAACCACCCCTAAGGCAAACATCTTGGAGACCTCCTCTTTGATATATGCTCTGACCTTTTCAGTCACCCTGTAGGCCTTGTGCCTCACAGGAGTGCTGTCCCCAGTGTCCTCATCATGGACACACCACTGAGTGACACTAGGGATTAAGGAGAACAGATCAGGGAATTGTACCAACAGGTGGCGACAATCTTGCTGCTGCTCAGGGGTCAGTGTGTCAGAGAGGACAACACCATCCACTGACCCATCTTTTTCTTTTGCACACAGGAGGTCAGGAAGAGGCTCACTCTCCTCCTCCATCCCAGCATCTGTGGCAAGGAGCATGCCCACTTCGGACCTTTCTAAGTGGGGCTTTAACCGGTTGACATGCAGGACCCTTAAGGGGTTCCTGGGAGACTTCAAGTCCACCAAGTAGGTGACATCGCTCTTTTTCTCCACAACCTCAAACGGTCCAGTCCACCTGTCCTTGAGCGCACAAGGTTCCACAGGGGCCATGACCCAAACTTTCTGACCAGGTTGAAGCTCAACCAGAGTGGCATTCTGATCGTACCACCGCTTCATCTCTTCCTGGCTGGCCTCCAGATTTGCCTGAGCAAGATCTCTGAAGCGCCGAGTCTGGTTCCTAAAGGCCAGCATGTAACTATATACATCCTGGGGAGGTTTCCTGGGAGATTGCTCCCAGCCTTCTTTGACCAGACTCAAAGGTCCTCTTACCGGGTGACCATACAAAAGCTCAAAGGGGCTGAACCCTAGAGACTTCTGTGGCACCTCACGGTAAGCAAACAGCAGGCATGGCAAGAGGACGTCCCATTTACGCCTCATTGGTTCTTCAAGACCCATGATCATGCCTTTTAGGGTCCGGTTGAATCTCTCAACCAGCCCATTACCTTGAGGGTGGTAAGGAGTGGTAAACTTGTAGGTTACCCCACACTCCTTCCACAGAGACTTCATATAATTCGAAATGAAGTTGGTGCCCCGGTCTGACACCACCTCTCTGGGGAACCCCATGCGGGAGAAAACACCCATCAGTGCCCGTCCCACCACGGGGGCCGTCACTGTTCGGAGAGGGATGGCTTCCGGGTACCGGGTGGCATGGTCCACCAAGACCAGGATAAACCTGTTGCCCATGGCTGTCTTGGGGTCCAGTGGCCCCACAATGTCAATTCCCACTCGCTCAAAGGGGGTACTGACGACGGGAAAAGGTTGGAGGGGAGCCTTCTGCTTCCGCCCACTTTTCCCACTTGCCTGGCAAGTTTGACAGGTCCTACAATGGATATCTGAATCCCTTCTCATCTGAGGCCAATAAAAATGGGTGACAAGCCTGTCATAGGTCTTGTCCTGCCCCAGATGTCCAGCTAACGGAACGTCATGAGCCAACCCCAGTAGGAAGGCTCTGAAGCGCTGGGGTACCACCAGCACACGGGCTGACCCAGGCTCAGCAGCCTTAGGCTCGCTATACAGGAGGTCGTTCTCCCAGTAGACCCAATGTGATCCTGACTGATCACCTGTCGTTTGGGCTGAGGCCTGCTGCCTCATACCCACAAGAGAAGGGCACACTTTCTGTTCAGCACAAAATTCCTCCCTGGAGGGACCACCATCCTGCTGCCAATGGGTCAGCTCGGGCAGGTCTCCCAGTTCGGCCACTTGTTCTCCTGTCGGTTCCAGGGCATCCCCCTCAGGGTCTGCTCCCTCCTGGACCGCGGGAACGATGGGGGACGGTTTCCCGCGCCCCCTGCCTCTTCTCTTCACGGTTGGGACCTGGGCCATACTTTCAGGCTCCAGGGCCCCATCAACACCCTTACTGACTGACATGGACCGGGTGGTCGCACACACCCACTCAGGCAGACCCAACATTTCCAGATGCGCTTTCCTCTCCACCTTAGCCCAAGGGGAGTCCTCCAAATCATTGCCCAAGAGACAATCAACAGGCATGGCGGGCCTCACAGCAACCTGAAGAGTACCTGAAACCCCCCCCCACTCAAAGGGAACTTGAGCTACCTCACACTGACTCTGTGAGTTGTCAGCAGCTACAACGGGGTAGAATGCATGAGGGACCACCTGCTCTCTGGACACCAAGTGACACTTGACAGCTGTCACACTCGCTCCGGTGTCTCTGAGAGCTTCCACCCTATGGCCATTAATGGTCACCCACTGCCTATATTTCTTAGTGTTACTAGGCAGAGGGGTTGGAGGGACCATTTCCACATCTCCTAAAGAGACCAGGGACATTTCTGCGGGACCCCACCCACCGGGGGCACCCATCTCCTCCCCTCCCAGGGCTACACTCGCTACCTGACGAGGGGGTGCACGCGGCGGTGCATTCGAATCCTTCATGGGACACTGGGGATCATAATAACGGTGTCCCACCTGCTTACAGGCATAGCAGGTCATGGGGCCCCTGTGAACAGGTTTACCTGTCGGGGCCTCTGGCTTCTTTACAGGGGGAGGCTGGGAACCCTTCCCTTGGTTCCCTTGGGGACTACTTTGGGGCCCTTTCTGAAACTCCCTCTGTTTACCCCTGTCCCCCCCACTCTTCTGCTGGGGACCCTGCCCACCTTTGGCTGAGTCTCCCACTGGACCCTTGTGGACCCTGGTACTGACCCAGCGGTCCACCTCCTCAGCAAGTTTTCTAGGGTTAGATAGCTTGCTATCAACAAGGTGCTGGCGTAGCTCTGGAAAACAGTTATTAGACAAGTGCTCCCAAGCAAACAAATCATAAAGAGCATCATAACTATCAACCTTGCTACCCTTTATCCAACCATCCATGGTTCTGCAGAAAAAAGACACATATTCAACCCACGTAGTACCAGGCAACTTCTTACATTCTCTAAAGGTTTGTCTGTACTTTTCTGGGGTTAAGCCATATCTCAGCATTAAAGCATCTTTCATATGAGTATAAGACATCCTATCCTCAGCAGGAAGGCTCAACAAGGTATCTCTCCCCTCGTTTGTAAAGCGGCTCCACAACCCCGTTCCCCAATCCTTCTCAGGGACCCGGTGGGCCAATAACGCTAACTCATATGCTTTAAACCATTGGCTAATATCTTCATTCTTACTGTAATCTTTGATCACATCTTTAGGAAAATAAAACCTACTTTCTGCAGGCACAGATGGAGTGCTGCCACCAGAGGGATTCAACTCTAAACTCTTAGTTTTAAGCTCCATCTCCCTCACCATCTTCTCACGTTCAAACGCTAATTTCTCTCTCTCAAAATCTAATCTTTTGCTCTCCATTTCAGCTTCTCTCTTGCTTCTTGCATTCTCTAATTCCAACTGCCCTCCTAATTTAAGTTTTGCCATTTCCAACTTGTACCCCCTCTCCTTCTCCCTGTCTTCTAATTCTTCGGGGGAAAGGCTCCTAGAGGACGCACTACTGCCTGGAGATGACACTGGCCCACCTGTGGGCTCTTCCTCTTCCTCTTCTTCTTCCTCTTCCGGTACCACCACCGGATCAGAGGGATTTCTGGCCTCTAACCAGGCCTTCAGCGCTTTGAGGAAGCCCTCTTTCTTTGAGACACCTGTGGTAGGAACTTTAAACTGCTTGCAAAATCCTTTTAGATCTTTTAGCGTGTAGGAATCTATCTTCTCCTTATCAAATTCCCCCACAACATTCTCCACAGGTGTAGCAGCTCCGGCATTCTCCATGGTCAAAACTGGCAATGTTTAAGAAAATAAGCTCCAGGAAAGCGGAGAACAAAAATAGAATGTCCTACCAAAAACAGATTGTGGCTGCGTTATGGTCTGCTTTCACTATGTAGCGCACACTAATCACTGCACATGAGTCATAAATGCAAAGTTCAAATCCCACCGCTGCCACCAATGTTAGAACCGGCGGTCTCTAGTTGGCAGAGGTATACACTTCTGACAAATAGGGACCAACCAACTCTAGTCAGGGAAAGGGGATTACACACTCAGATAACCCCTGCTACCCCCTTGGTAGCTTGGCAGAGCAGACAGGCTTATCTCAGAGGCAGTGTGTTAAGCATTTATGACCACATACAGTAATAAAGTGAATACACTACAGATGGACACGACACAGAAGTTATTATAAAAATAGTATTTTTATATAAGGCTTAGCACAAGACCAAATAACGACAAAAATATACCACAGTCTTAATAAATACTCTTTGGAAGGAAAAATAATAGTTCAAGTAAGGTTTCTTCTTGGCAAATAGTTCTTTAGCAAAGTATTCTTCTGAGCACAATTCTTTGGCAATAATGTAACCCCCACAGGAGTCACACGACGTCGAGTCTACAAGATTCCCAAGGTTCGGCGTCGACCGCGAGGAGCGCTACGTCGAGCCTGGAGTTGCAACAGACCCCACAAGTACAGTACCTTGAGAAACGAAGAAAATGATGATCCACGGCGTCGAGATGTCGGCGTCGAGGTCGGCGTCGATCGTGCCTCGGAGTCGGGTCAATCCGCAGCGGCGTCGAGGGATGTCGGGCCGGAGCAGCGCTCACGGCGTCGAGAAGGGCGTCGAGTCGATGCGATCAGCAGCGGCGTCGGGACGGGGTCGCTTGGAGGTAGAGCCGATACTCACTCCTCACTGGCGTTGATACCGGCGTCGGGACGGGGTCACTTGGAGCCGGGGCCGATACCCACTGCTCACTGGCGTTGCTGCTGGCGTCGAGACTGCAGATTTTCCCTTGTGTACTGGAAACAACACTTTCCAGCAATTCAGCAAATGGTGAAGTCCTTTGGCCCTGTGACTTCAGCAGGAGACTGGCACTCTTCCAGTCCTTGGAGATTTCCTAGCAAGTGTTCAGAGAGTACACACCAAGTTCCTCTCTCCTTGTTCCTTGGCAAAAATAAAGAAGCAGCTTTCAGGTTCCTCCACAGCAAAACAGCACTCTGGCAGAAAGGGGAGGCAAGTCCTTAGATCAGCAGGCTTCTTGTCCTTGGTACAGGTTTCCTTGTCAGAAGTGATCTGAGTTCTTGGTTCAGGGGTCCTTCTCTTATACCCCTTTTTCCCTTTGTCCAAGCAGGGCGATTCCCACCATCTCAGGTTTGTTGTGGGTGTTGCCAGGCAGAGGCACCTGGCCTATTCACTGAGCAGGGCAGAGTCCTCAGCCGCCCAGCAGGAGGCGGAGCCAGTATTGAGTCAGACAGGGCAGGCTACTCTTCCCTCACTCTATGTGTAAACGCCCCATTCACCCCACACTGACTCATTCAGACCTCTGGAGCCACCCAGCCCCTGACACACACACCAAACCAGCAGAGACCGGTAGATAGTTGGACAAGAAAATAGCCACTTTCTAAAAGTGCTATTTTCAAACATAGAATTTAAAAACCATCCATCCTAAAGGGTGTGTTATTAAATTCTGAGTTCAGGGATACTAAACTCGACTTGCTACCATGCTCCCTGAGTCAGATAGATTATAATGGAGTTAATAATCAGTCTGCCCAGTCTGGCCTATTGGAGGCAGGTAGCCCTTCAATAGTGAAAAACGAAAATGGCTGTAATTCACTATTAGGTCATGCCACACACATCAGGGCATGACCTACCTTTTACCAACAATGCACCCTGCCCTAGGGCCTACCATAGAGGTGTCTGAAATGTGGCAAAGTGAAGGTTTAGAGACTGGTAAGTAGGTTTCCTTACCAAGTCGACATGGCAGTCAGGGACTGCACGCAGGCGCCGCGGTGGCAGGCCTGAGACATATTTTGCACGCTGCTTCTGTGGGTGGCACAACCAGTGCTGCAAGCCCACCAGCAGCAGTTAACTTACACGCCCTTGGCACACGCAGTGCACTAGACTAGGGTCTGAACAGTAAGTCAACCAAGCCAATCATGGTAACACCAATCAATGTAACAATTTAACATAGGGAGCACTTGCACTGTGGCACTGATCAGCAGTGGCACAGTGCCCAAAGCAATAATCCAGCAAAAACATCGTAAACAGAGGAGGCAAACAGAAAAAAATGGAGGAGAGACTCATGCCAATGATGCCAGGTCTAACATCTGCAATCAACCAACAGACACATGGGTGCAGGATGGACGCATGCAGTGGTCTCGCTCAAGCAGCAGCTTTGGAGCTGTCGGAGCTGTGGCGCCCCTTTGCTGGGATCTTAAAGACATCGGGGATCTCAATGCAATGACCTTCTCTGGCAGCGTTCGGTCTTGGGCAGTTGTTGCCTCCCTAATCTGGGTGCAGAAGGGGCGCAGGTTCAGCATTGTGGCCTCCATGCGAACCTTAACCTCGCGGATGACTTTGGCACTGCTGGAGCGCACAGGCTCAAACATTCCCGACAGCAGCACTAGTCTTTTTGTTGCAGTGGACTGCTTATCATTCTTGATGCTTGCTTTTTGTAGAAGACTTGATGCTGTTCACACTGAGAACAATTTAGGGAGAACCGCTTACGGGCAATTTCTCAATCTTTCTTGCTGTTCTCCAAGCTGGGAACATGCTGGGTTCTCTTCATGGACAGTCCCTCCTTCTGCAGTGCCAGGTCACTCCTTCCTTTCCCCAGCAGAAAGGCAGGTTTCTAGGTAAAGGCAGGCCTCAGCTCCTACAGCAGAAACTCCAGCCTTACAGTGATACCCCCCACTTGTGATAAACAGTCTGTCATGCAGATACGAGCACTGGCCACACTTCAGTCTTCCAAGCACTCTGCAGGCCACTCCCATCATTAGTCATGAAGAACTTGGAACTGGAACAAAGTGGGTGTATGTCATCCCACTTTTATACATATTTTCCAGGCAGGTGGTAAGGATCCACTATCTATCGTTTCAGAAGTTGCTTGGGTTGATTCTTTTTTCAAATGTAGTTTTCAGGTTGTTCACCAGACACAGCTTTTCTGCAATGTGGTGGTCCTCACATCAGATACCAATGGGGGAGCCTCCAGCCAGGAGTGCTCAAACATAGTCGCAATGCAGTGCGAGTTCTCTGTATGTACCTGCCATCAACTTCCTTGAGCATTAATCATGGAGTGACAAAAGGGCAGGCCCAGCCTAGAACCGTCATCTCCTTGTATATGAGAAACTGCAGTCCCACCTCTTAACCCTACCAAATGCCAAATGGTAATGCTCAGAAAGAACTAATTAGCAGACCTTTGCTAACAAGGTCATCATTGAATTTCTAAAGGTAGCCCTGTCTCCATTTTTGTCACTTTGGAATCTGGATTGCTACCGTCTAGCCACTGGAATCCAGCAATACATTTCCACTCTCCACAAAAGCTCCCATTAACCTCCATTTTGTGCTACATCAGGGGCTTTCAAAAGGGACCCCATTAGCCCCAGAAATCAGACTCACACACCACACAGAGTCCTATTACAATACATTTAGTTCACATGTACTGTACAGACATGCACAATCAACTTACTGAGGAAATGCCAGAGCAGTGGGCAGGGTTTTTCATAAGAGCAGAACTTTATAGAATAGGGGTAGATCGACCAACCTCTCCTTGACACTGAGAAAAGGGCCTGTCGCCATTGAAATTCACAAATCGTGGTATGCTGCTACCGTCGCTGTACCTGATGTAACCAGGGCAAGGAAGTTCTCCCTTGACTACCGTGTGGGCATGCTTGTTGTGCCCATTCAGGTCACAGAACAAGTCATGGACCTTGCATTGTGAATGAGTGCCTAGGCTTCTGCACACACTCAGGACACCAGTTTTCACACAAAGTTAGGCTTTCAGGGTAGGTGCACACGTTTTGGAAAATAAAAAAAATATAAAAGCAGTTCCTGTAAATTGTAGACATGTCTGCTAAGCTGACAGACATCGCTATATCAAGCTGACCAAGTACTCTCGCTGTGGCGGGAGTAAACTACTCCTCCATGGTGACAGTACCACCAAACTCCACATCTGCTCAAAGGACTGGATCTTCTCCACAAAGGGAGTCTTGTAAGGATGGATGCACTTTGAGGGACAATAAAAGAAGTTTAAAAAGCTGGATCAGTATTTTGAGAGCCATTCTTCTCGTGCTTTGCTTGACTGGTGAGAGAAGAACAGAAAGGAGCGAACGAACTGAGCATTTCAGGTAAAACGAGCACATCAGACAATAGACTGAGAACCAGCATGAGATGTTGAGGTCAGCTTGAAGAAAGAAGAGGAGGGTTTGTATTCAAAGGCTGATTTTAAGAAAAAGAACCTAGCTAGACTGACTAACAAAAAGCATGCCTCAGAACCTGCAGATACTTCCGCGGAACAGGACGTGGGCAGTAGCGCGTCTGAGCAGCACACCGGAAGTGACTATAGTTCACCAGATTCTCAAAGAGCATCGGGGAGGGACTCCAGATGAACAATGCATACAGGTAGAAACACCAGAGGGACATGTAAACTTACTTTTGTTTTCAAACTTATATTTATTAGGTTTAACCAAAGTTCAGAAAGTGCATATTAAACATACGACTAAGAAGCAAATCATTGCTTTCAGGAGACAAAGTATTATGCAATACACAGTGTGAAGGTTCGTTCAATAAATGATATAATCAACATTAATAACTATAGTGGGAGATATTGTAAAGGATGCTGGAGACCGTGCAGCCAGGGATTAGCTGCTCTTCTTTCATGAAAGCATAGCACTTGTGGTAAACAAAAAAGAAAATTTACGACTATTGAACATGATTATAAAGCAGAAAAGAAACTAAAGGCAATGTTTATCTGCCAATGAGGAGTCCCTCAGGGGGAGGTGGATACATTGTGCGGTATCTTGAGTTATAAGGGTGCATTGGGGTAACTGGGTGAAAGAGGAGGAGAACAGGGCTCTCATTTAGCGGCTGTCGACACTGTAGTCAGCTCACCTGGGACCAAGCAGCGAGAGGTTGGTCACAGAAGGTGGCCCAAGGCAGGCCTTAGAAATACTGGACTGTGCATCAGGGGTGAGAGCTTGCGTTGCTTGAAAGGTCAGAGGGAGATGAACAGCAGCAGACACATGGATAGCTGCTGAAGTGGTGATAATGATCATTTATGGGGGTAATGATATAGTCTCTGGGTTTGTCTGTCAAGGCCACCCAATATCCAGCCCAGTATCTGGTTATTGACTGTTTACAGAGGCCTCTGATTTCCTCCCCATGGCCGCTTTGCTCTCTGCCTGAGCCCACCTCAGAACCACTTGCCACCATGTTGCGACTGAAAGAGGCATTGCGGCCTTCCATTGTGAAATGATTGCGCGCTTTGCCTGGAGAAGGCCAAAATCTAGATGTCGAGACGCTGCTCTCCGTTGTTTAGGGTGGTAAAATAAACCCTTAGAGCATGCCTCCTGGAAGACAGGGGAAGATAAGCCGGTGAAGGTTGTTAAAGTTTGTCTGACACTCTCCCAAAGAAAAGTCAAGGATCGGCAACTTCACAGCAGATGATATAAGTCTGCCCCAGGCACCCCACAGTGTGGGCAGGAGGCTGTGGCACCTGAAAGCAGTTTAATCATTTTCGCAGTGGAAGGTATGCTCTAATTAAGATGAAGAACTGAATTAATTTAAATCTGGCATGGTCTGCGAGTACTCCAGAACCCTGGCCCATTGCTTTTCGTGGAGTGACCTCCCAATTTCAGCCTCCCAGGTATCCTGAAAATGTTGCACTGGGGCATGCTTTTTTCCCACAACACTAACACATCGTCTTCCAGTTCCTGTCCTGTGTATCGTTTGAGTGAGTGCAGGGACTATTGGGTCTGCATCAGAAACTGTCCATTCAGTCTTAAGTATGTGCAGTATTAGAAACGGATTTCTATCAATGTATCAGTGTTGAATGCACTGCAGATTTCCTTGTATATCCAACAGTTTTTAGGCAACAATAAAAGGACCAAGATAACTCTGGTGATTAATTTACCTGCTGGAGAGTGGCAGTTTTGACTCATCTAAGGTAGCACAGAAGGTCAATATGCCTGCTGCAAAGAACTGTGCAGCTCAGTATTTTATGTGAATAGATCAGTGGGTTACTGCTTTTGTCACACAGATCCTTTTCTACTGTGCAGTTCATAAGTTACAATCATAATCTAGGCGAGAAAGTTATGTTTTTTCCCAGTCATTCATTATCTTACATTTTCTAAAAATGTTTTTTTGTAGAAATAAATTCTTATTAGCAAATTCAACCCTAACCACTGTGTTACATTCTGAATCCTGCCTGAGTTTGAGCTTCCCCAAAAAATGCCTATCTGTATGGATAACATGTGAAACCTTGCAGTCCCCTTTTTCAATCCACTGATTTAAGCACATATGACTCATTGTTTTTGTATGTGTGTGTGATGTAAAATGCTCCAACACCCTACACTGGTACGAGAGGTGCTATAAAGCAAATGAAATACATGTGAGCAGAGGCGTAGCTAGAGCTTGTGGCGCCCGGGGCTATCCCTCAGATTGCCGCCGGGGGGGGGGGTGCTGGGGAAAAACTACCGGCGAGCACTTGATAGAGGTCCGAGACACACGTAGTATCGCCGCTAATAGTTACCTCGATCATGCACATACATGACACGGTCCCCCCGTCCCCAAAATAGTGCGGCCCGCCCCCACCTAGCTACGCCGCTGAAGGAAAAGCAGAAGGAAACCCAAAACGTACATCAGTTCTACCTACTCTGTTTGAGACATCTCACTCATAACATCACAGCTTGTGCAGGACCCCTGTCCCCTATCTGCCCCGTCCATGACATCTCACTTATGACATCACAGCACGTGCAGGACCGCTGTCACCTGTTCCTTACCTGTCCCATCCATGACATCATAGCTGGTGCAGAACCCCTGTCCTCTGGTCATATTCAAGCCACCTACTCCATCACGTGCCCAGCTTTTGTGGCACGAACACCTACTCCTCTAGGCATAAGCTGCGATTGTAGAGAACTGGTTTTAGAGTGTGCTGATCTGGTTAAATTGACAAGATCTCACTAGAAAAGTCACCCTGACCATCGTGTTGGCCGGAGAGATGCTTCTATACTTGCACCGATATTAGGCTCTCAGATAAATAGTTGCACGTTCAACCCAACACCTAATTGGTGCAAGAAAAAGGTCGTGGGTCGTATGCAAAAACTGATTGCCCCACTATCACCCAAACAAAGTCTGAACTCTTTTCAAACTCCATGGATGTGTCTGCTCAAAGAAGAGGTTCTGTAAGACAATTAGAGCAGCCAGACAAAAGGGTGCGTATCTTGTTTCTCAATGAAGCATAAACATTTATCAAATAGTTGAATGAAAGGCTAAAGCAAATCTAGACTAATTATAAGACGTGGATGAATAACAACATTATCATCATGAAATGCATATCTTTCCATAACTAAAGAGTACTTTTCTACACCTGCACTTAGTTTGTATCGGCTTAATATACCCTTAAGATATTGTGTATAATAGTTTGAGGCAGGAAAACTGCCTGACTAAAATGCTGTCACAAGTTAAATACATTTTTGCCGTCCTGTTGTCTCATCACAAACATGAAAATAAGACTACTCCCCCAGGGCCGGCTTTGATGCTGGTGGCGCCCAGTGCAAAGAGTTTGTTGACGCACCCCCCCTCCCACCCCCATGATCTCCTTCGCTACGGTTTCCCTCATTACAATCATTAACAGTGCCCCTCAAGTCTCCTTAACCACTCTCTCTCACATGCATTTTTGTTTTATAGCGCCACTCATGCTAGTGTAAGGTATAAGAGCATTTTACATTACATACATACATATTACACAATGAATCATACTGATGTGTGAATCACTGTATAGGAAATGTTACATAAGACAGCGGACAACTGGGTGTAGGAGTCACGTGTCATCCAAACTGGAAGGCAGGATAGTTTATGAGTGCTTAGTCTGGAGAAGCACAAACTCAGAATTTACAACGTAGTGCCATGGTGTTGGGGGTTCTTTACTAATAAGAATAGACTGCTACCCAAATGAAGCCTTTTTGCGACATAAGGATAATGAAAGACTGGATACGAAAACATAATGTTCTAATCTATGCCTTGCAGTCTGGCAAGCTGCTTTTGATGATGGATAATAGGTAATTTTTCTATATTAAGACTTTATTTTATAATCTGCAAGTAACAAAAGGATCTCTGTGACAAAATCAGTAACCTACTGAACTATTTACATTCTATGCACTTCTGTGATCTGCATAGTGCATATTGTTTGTAGCAGGCATATTAACCCTCTGAGCTACCTTATGAGTCAAAACTGCCTGTAGACAAAGCTCCAACCTCCCTCCAGCAGGCACATTAATCACCAGAGTTATCTTGACATTTTTATTGTTGTCTGGAAATCACTGGAGGCAAAGAAAATGCAGCAGGTGCTTTTACATCCACAACGTATTTGAAAACACGGCACTCCCTTAAGTCAGCGCCCAGTGAAGTGGCACCGGTGTCACAACCTCAAATCTGCCTCCACCCTGATCCAGTTAAGATAGGCATTTAGCGTTGAAGAGAAGAGTCTCAGCCTTGGCTATGAAGTTGATAGGACGATAATTGTGCAGAAGACTGGTATGTCAGAGCTGGCCTCCGCCCTTCTTCCAGGCAGCAATATGGCATGAGCATGTGAAGCCGTCCCACGCCTCCCTTTGCTGCCAAAGTGTCCACCATTGGGTCAGGCTTCTTGGCTGATGGGATGGCTGGTCAGTCATTTTAACCTGTTGCCCCTTTTTTTAGTCGGGACAGCTTTGGTAGAAGGGTGGATTTGCCCTCCTTCTTTCCCAATGGAGGCAATTCTAATTTCAAAGATGGATCTTAACACCGGGGTGAGGAACCTGCCCGTTTTTGCCCATTATCTACTAACTCATCACACAAGGAGAAAGGAGGAGGCAGCCGCCTATAGAATGCCTTTGTGGACCCAGACCACATCAGCTCAGTTAACTCTTATGAGCCTCATGATAAAGAGGGAAACCTGCAGAATTCCTATCATTCCAGTCCGTCCCCGATGGCAGATTTTCAGGTTGTGAGCTAGCCATTGGCTCGATGCCTGCTGACGCAGAGGGTATTGCCTAAGTTAAACCTGACGCACCTGCAGCCAAATATCACTGTTCAGCAGTTGCTGGCTGATAACAAGGCGACTGATACTTCATATCTTTGCCCTGGCATTGGTTCAGACATCTGGCACCACAGGCCAAGATGGACGTGACACCATGCACAGCAAGACCATAGGGTCATGTAGCATTAAGATGGACAGACTATAGTCGGAAGCTTTTGCTCCAAAAGCCACAAAGGCTACAAGCAAGTTCCATAATATTGAAGCAATAGGTAACATGACACTCACCAGGGTTGGGTTGGCGATCTTGGGACTGGTTGTCACAATAGCACACTTCTGAAAGTCTGTCCTGGAAGAGCACAACCTCCTCTGCCTTTTTTGAGAGGTGTAGCAGCTCCAACTCCGGGGTTCCCACAGACAACTCTATCAATACACTCCTGGAAGAAAAGAACCTCCAATTCGGTATCAAACAGACCAGGCACCAAATCTCGTCCCATTATGGACTACAAAAGGACACTGTTTCTGGAAAAACAACAACTCCAACCTGAAAGCCCCGCTGCTCTGGAAACCGAACCGTTCCTTTTCATGACACCAAACAGCCTTCACCTATAAACTGTGATACCAAACCGCCTGCATCCTGGGCACACACACACCTCAGTCTTTGTATCTAATCAGCCATTATTCACAAAAGAGAACTTGCTCCTCTGAATGCCAAGTACTCATTCACCCCAAAACTACCACACATTTCCTACTGGAGTAACTAGACTTCAGCAGTTGAAGGAAGTGAAGTTATCATCCCGCGCGCAGAAGTGAAAGTCCCTCACGGCCCGCGTGCGTCACTGCTACGCTACGTTCTCAGGCGCGAGGGCGGGCCAAAAATGATGCCCTGGGACGGACGTCACGGACCCGGGATCCACAGACAACCACAAACGCGGAGGTACGTCGTGCACCGCACCACCACTAAGCTAGGTGGTGGTGCGTGCGCTGCATGTAGCATTTGTTGCTTTAGGCAAGCAGGTGCGCAGCGCCTGCACTTCAAACGGCGGCCGCGCAGCACTGGCCCGTTGCGGCGGCCTTTATAATTTATTTGGGGACACTGACTGACAGTAGTGTCAGTCAGTGTCCCCAAATAAATTATAAAGGCCGCCGCCACGGGCCAGTGCCGCGCAGCCGCCGCCTTCAAAATAGTGCCGCCTGGGGCTGACCGCCCCCACCGCCCCCCCCAGCTACGCCACTGCATGTGAGAGAGGGCTATGGGGATATTAGAGGCACTGTTAGAGGGTGATAGTGAGGGAATAATTGAAGAGCCCCAATAAAGATTGCCATATCTCCGTGCACTATAAGGTCATCATTTAATATGCTTTAAAAACAAATAAAATTGAATATAAGAAAAATATGTTGTAGAATGCACGTTTTTCCATTTATTTCCTAAATTTTCTTGGGGGGAGAACCCCCCCAAACTCCTCAAAGTGGTCAAGCTCGCTCACTGAGCTCGTTCGCTATGCAACATATGGGGGCTGGTCTGACAAAATTCCCAAGGGCTGCTTTGGGTTCCCAGTCCGGCCCTGTCTACCCTAGATGACAAAAGACCAGGGGCTGTCCAAAAATTGTCATGGATTTCTGCAGTTAGGGGCAGGCCTAACTGGGGGCCCTTCAACTAGAGAAGGACATTGTCTGTGTACAGCAAAACTGTATGTATACCTCCAGGAAGGGAATACCCCAGTATCACCCCTCACGCTGTAGACATGCAACCGGTGACTTCATGGTGAGCACCAACAGGAGGGGAAAGGAGATAGCCCTGTCTAGTACCCCTACCTTCTGAAATAGAAGCAGATATAAACTTGCCCAGTCTGATGCAAACCACCGGGTGTGTGTAAAGTAGGTGCACAAAGCGTATAGTGCATGCTTCAGGTCCAAATCTTAAAATCACTTTTAAAAGCACTGCAAAGAGGTAGCTCCATTTCATCACATTAAACACCTTTTTAAAAGTCTAAAATTAGTGCAGTATTGCAGGGCTGCATCGAAAGAGCAGCTTACACAATCTAGTATAAGCGTTTAGCATTGTTGAAAGTGTTTCTTCCCTGTAAAAATTTGCTTTGGTCCAGGTGGAGAAGAACTTATTTTCACCCAGTCAGTTAGGAATTTGCAAAGAATTTTGCAATTGGTATTTAAGATAGTGTTTGGTCTATAGAAGGCCAGGTCAATTGGATCTTGTCTTGATTTATGTATGGAAACCAAAGAAGCCTCTCTTAAGCTCGAAGGGAGTGAAGTCATTACTAAGGTCTCCTCGTGGAGCTGAGTCAATCCATGAGCTAGGGATGGTGTGTATGTTTTTTAAAACTCTACCTGAATTCAGTCTGTACTGGGGTCTATCCAAATGCGTGGTCCTTTATGGCTGCTCTCAATCAATCAATCAACTCAGATTTGTAAAGCGCGACTAATCACCTGAAACGGTATCAAGGAGCTAGGTTCTTGCTGGGATCAGTAAAAAAGCCAGGTCTTGAGTCCCTTTCTGAATTCAAAGAGAGACAATGATATTTAGAGGTGAAGGGGAAGATTGTTCCATGACTTCACGGCAAGGTAGGAGAAGGGTCGTCCTCCACTGTACCTTTCAGTAGATGCGGGGAGTGTGTGTGAGGAAGGTAGAGCGCTGGTGTCTGGCGGGTAGGTGGAAATTCAGGTAGTGGTTGATGCATGCTGGTCCTTGGTGTTGGAGGGGTTTGTAGGCATGTGTCGGCATCCTGAATTGGCATCTTTTCTAGATAGGGAGTCAGTGGAGGTTCCTGAGATGGAGGGTGATGTGGGTCCATTTGGGGAGCTGAGTTCTGAGTCGTTTGGAGTCTCTTCAGGAGTTGGATGGTGATTCCAGCGTAGAGCGCGTTGCCATAGTCCACCTTTCTGACGACTAGGGCTTAAGTGACGGTTTTTCTGTTGCTGACAGGCAGCCATCTGAAGATTCTGCTCTCCAGGATGATGGCAAAGTTGCGGGTATGGTCTGTCTGTGTGGGTTCAAGTTCGTAGGGCCACCAGGTGTCAATTAACGGGGAGGTGTTGTTCTAAAAAATCAGCACCTCTGTCTTGTCGGTGTTGAGCTTCAGGTAGTTGGTCTTCATTCAACTGGTGACACTCGTCATGCAGTTGGGGATGTTGGTTCTAGTGGTGGCGAAGTCTTCAGGGAGTGAGAGGATGAGCTGGATTTTGTTTGCATAGGAAATGCTGTTAAGGCCATGTATTCTGATGATGTCAACCAAGGGCGTCATTTAAGTGTTGAACAGGGTGGGGCTGAGGGATGAGCCTTGAGGGATGCCTCAGATGGTACTCTTGGGTTCGTCCTGTGAGGAAGGATGCGGTCAATTTCAGGGCTTCTCCCTGGATCCCAATGTGGAGGAGTCTCCTGCTGAGAGTGTCATGAGATGTGGTGGTGAATGCTGCTGAGAGGTCTGCTGTTTCCTCATGGTTAAGGAGGGTTCTGATGTTGTCGGTGGCAGCGATCAGGGCAGTCTGTGTGGTGTGGTTGGCACAGAAGCCAGATTGGGAGTTGTCCAGCAGGTTGTTTCTCTTCAGGTGTTTGGTGTCTTAGCGGTTGATGGCCTTCTACATGACTTTGGCAGGGAAAGGGAGCAGAGAGAGATGGGGTGGTAGTTCTTTAGTTCACTGGGGTTTGTGGAGGGTTTCTTGAGGAGGGGTCTGACCTTTACTTGTTTTCATCCATCAGGGAAGGTGACCATAGTGAAGGAAGCATTGAGAATGAAGGTGGATTTGCCACTGGTTTCCTTGCTGGTGGAAGAAGTGGTGGGAGCAGGGGTCCATGGGTGCTCTGGAGTGGATGGAGTTCATAGTGGCTGTGATGCTCTGAGTGATGAGCTGTTCCCATGCAATGAGCTGGTGGTTGTGGATGGCATCAATCGGTGTGAGGAGGTTCTAGGGGTCAGTGTGTTGAAGTAGTCTGTCAGGGTGTTGCGGAGTTCCTGGGAAGGGTGGATTATGTTCTCGGTAGCTGACGGGCATGAGAACTCTCTGATGTGGCTAAAGAGTTCCTTGCTGTAGTTGGAGCTTGCTTTGATGCGCCTCTTTTCATGTCTTTTAGGTTTTGGTGGTATTTGTTGAGGGCTGACTTAAAGGTAGTTCGGTCTGTGGGATCTCTGCTGGTGTGCCATCTTCTTTCTAGCCATTTACAGTTGTGTTTCATTGTCTTGAGTTCCAGTGTTTACCAACTGGCATGTTTGGTGGTTCTGCTGATTATTGGCCGGCTTGATGGGGGGGCATAGTTTGCACAATTGCTGACCCAGGCAGAGAAGTTCTGGACTGCCTGTTCAAGGTTGGTTGCGGGGTCAAACTGGGTGGAGTTGAGGGTGTCCATCCATTGGGTCTCTGTAACTTTGTTCCATTGAGGTGGGAGGAACTGGAGAGCCTTGTGGTGGTACATGGGGATCTTGTGATGGTGAAGTGGATGATGGTGTGGGTGGTACAATTGAGTTTGGTGACATGACTGCATTTGACTCTGTCACTGGCATTAGCGATCAGGCAAGCGTGTGTCCTGCACTATGTGGGGGGTCGGTCACAAGTTGGGTGAGGCTGATGTTGCTCATGCTTTCAAGGAGGTTGGAGGAGTTTGCGTCTTTGGGGTCGTTGAGGTAGAAGTTGAGGTCACCAAGGAAGATGTAGTGCTTGGAGTCAATGGTGAGTGGGGAAATAAATTCAGGGATGGCGTTGCTAAAGGTGGGGCGCGAACCTGGGTGTCTGTTGGCCAGGGTGCCTTTGATGGTAGTTTTGCCATCGGTTTGGAGTTAGAAGTTGAGGTGTTCCATGATCGGTATGGTGTCGTGTTTGGTGTTGATGCAACAGATGGTTTCTTTGTGGATGATGGCGATGTCTCCACAGTGTTTGTTGGTGCGGTCCTCGTGTATCATCTTGTAGCCATTGGGCAGCACAGCATTAAATTTGGAACGGCCCCTCCAAGTGCGTGGCAGGGGGGGGCCCTCAACTTTCGTTATGCCACTGCTTGGCCCATAAAAAAGGCTGAATTTGAGGTGTCATCAGGCCTCCTTTTGTTCGAGTCTCTTGGCTGGGAGCAGTCAGTAGCCTCACACCTGATGCAAATGAGGCGGAGGGAAAACAAAGGCTCACACCTTGTTAGCACTTCACACATACATACTTAAGAGAGGCATCTTGACACTATGATCGGTACCTTATTAGGAGATATGCATTCACTGTAAGAATGTCAGATGTGTTGGTCTTTCCTAGTATTTACACAAAGCAAATTGCATTTATATAGAGCTTACTATACCTGAGGAGGCGTTGAAATAATTTATATATTTAATATAGCCCTACTCATCACAATACAGGGTGTCAGAGCGTTTTACATCAACACATGCATATTAGATGTACAATAAATTATATACGTTTGTAGATGAATGTACAGGATGTGTTACATAAAACTGGGGGACTGCAAGGTGTAGAAGTCACATATCATCTTCCATAGCCCACTGTGCTATTATCCTCGTAATGCGCACAAACGTACACATGATAGACCTGCTAAACATATATGTGAGGGCTTTAGATATGATGTCACTTCTTGTGATGCCACTTTCTGTAAAGTCGTGGTTTGTGATGCCACTTTCTATGACGTCAATTCCTGTTATGGCATGTGTGATGTCGCGTGCCGTGATGTCACTTGCATACTGCCTAATTTGGTTAGTCCCCCCACTTCTTTTTTAGGACTTGTGCCCTGTTTGCTCTATTAAAATTGGACACAGCGAGAACATGCAAGAAGTAGTCTTGTTTTTACCATCTTGCTGCACCCTGTTCACGTAGTTTGAATCTGATGGCAAGGAAGAAAGGTACATGGGAGATGGGCAAGTGGTTTTCCGTCAACAGATTTAAACTAACTCACCGCGCTCCTAGATCTGACAGCTGCAGTAAGAAGGGACTCATAAGTGTACTGTTCTGGGAAGTCTGGACTGCTCAAAGAGATCCGCAAGGAGGTGACGTGCATCCAGAGTTTAATGTGGCATGGAACATTCGAACATCTGCTTAATGGGCTACATAAAATATTCGAATTATCCTGGGATAATAAAACTTAAATAGTGCATTTTGCAGTGTTGCAATTTGATGTAAAAGCAAAAACAATTAGAGGGCTATTTGAGATGATTGAAGATAATTTGCCTAATAAGCAACTTAGTTGTGCCCTCCTCGAACAGTAGGAGTTCATGTTGGAAAACAAAAGACCCTTTCCTCTAGTATTATACTAACTTGGGAGACGTCGCAAAGTGCGTCTTTTACAGAGAGTACCCAATTATGGATTAGGGTTTGATTAAATATTCGACTCCTTTGAGGAGTTTTAACAACAGCTGCAGTTTCCTTTCAGCACGAGCACATCAATACAGAGAAATTAATGTTTTCGTGTTTTATTGTACAGGAAGAAGTAGTAGAAATATCACTGTAAAGCACTGAAATGCAAAAGAGTTGATTAAAATCACTCTATATCAAAGATGTCTTTGACCATTCTTAAAGAAACATGTTCTAAATAATTAAAGCCACTGACACATATAGGACCAGAGTCACAAACGTGAACTTATCATTTTGTGTAAGTTTACAAATGTTTGCTATTCACAAAGGTATTTTACTAGTAGAATTTTACGACTGCAGAGTCTCCAAACATCAAACTTCAAGCTTCAAATATTACTTTATGCGGCTAAAATGAGACATAAATGTACATCAGCAAATTAGAATGCACTAAAAATCCATAAAATCATTAAGAATTTCATAATATATAATACAGACTGCAGAACTACAGACTGAAAATACATTTAAATCATCTATTTGGGTGTAGGCACAAGTCCTAAACCCAGTAGTCATATTACTAGTTCATCTCTGTATATTACGCATTGGCATTCTATCATTGGGGTGCCTGACCTCTATGGTCGCCCACCACTCCAGGGGACTTCATCCCTCATCACCTACCACACCAGGAGTCACGGCTGCTGAGGGTGGTTTTAAAGGGGGTGGGCCACCCTCAATACGCTCATAAGCACTCCTGCAAGCCCGCTGCGCAGGACAACTTGGCTTCTATCATTGGGATGCCTGACCTCTACAGACCCCCACCACTCGACGGGACTTCGTCCCTCATCACCTACCGTGCCAGTAGGCGCAGCTGGTGAGTGTTGCTTCAGAGGGGGCAGGGCCTCCCTTAACATGCTCAAAAGAACTCCTTCAAGGTCGCTTCACGGAACGCCTGCGAACTGCGCCCAGATCGCGCCAAGGGCTGGCCCGCCCTGTACCCGTCAGTGACAGGAAGAGGCAGGGCAGGGTCACTCCCCTTGGCTCGTGATATTAGACATTGGTCATCTTTGGTAAGACTTTTATTTACTGTCAGGTCCCTTCTGCATTGATCATTTGCTGGTTTGCCTACTGTCTCTGCGTTCCGCACAGTGAGGAGTCTACCGGGTGCCAAGGGAAAAGTGCACAGGGTCTGGCCTTTTATTGATTGTGTGATCTTCATGTCCCTATTTGCATCTTCTGGCCCACCCCGGGATTGAAATTTGGTAACATGTATCTTTACCTAACAGAGTGGTGAGGAGAAACTGTCTGAGACTCCCAAGTACATCAAGACCTTTTACACATTTGTGCCTGCCCGCAAAGCTTGTCAACCGCCTGTTGGGGTATCTGTTCCCCACCTAGAGCTCTCAAACCCAGTGAAGTGGGCATAGTGCACACCTCACGCTCAAGATCTCTGTCTGCCCTGGGCTCAGTGGACTGGGATCGAGCCTTAGCCCTTCTCTATGACTCTAACCTGCAGAGATATTGTATTGTACTGTCTCATCGCAATCATTGCCCTAGCCCCCTCTTGCGCATGTTATCTTAAATGCGCAAGTCGATTTTGATTTGTTTATTACTTGATTTAATCTTTTACAGTTTGCTGGTGAGTTGGTGAGTTTTACGAATTGTGATTTATTTGAGATGGCTAAACGCAAGCTTGGGTCTAATTTGGAAGGGGCTGCCGCCAAGAAAATAGGCACTCACGACGATTATATTGAAAAGGCAGTAGGCGCATTAGATAAAGAAATCCTTGTTGCTGAGAGACGACTTTCCCTGGCTTGAAACTGAAGGCGATATTCCTGTCATTGGACAGGAATACGTGGGTAGAACCCGCACAGAGAAAAGTGCCTCCCTCCCTTCTACCCAAACCATTTGTAGAGCTTTGCCCCCACAAGTAAAGCAGAAATGAGGCATACTTCTAAAAAAATCTGCTGACCCATTCAGGCCTGAGCCTACGGAGTCCCTTCCTCCTCGTGTTTATTCTGGATGTAATGAGGTAATTGTTGAACTACTTAAGCAATTTGGAAAGGAGATTGTGATACCCATTGAATCTAAGTTGTCAGGGTTATTCGACCATTTGGGGTGAGTTGAGGCCAAATTAAATACCATGGACATGAAAATGAGCCACAAAGTGGCTGGAGGGGGTGAAACTAGTACTTATATACCCTTTAGACCTTCATAGGGCCAAGGCCCCTGATTGAGGCTGGGGTGCTGTTGCCTCCTTGCTTACCCAGTGATGCCACTGTGCCAGGCCCAGTCCCTCACTTACCAGCCGGGGCAAAGGCACCCACACTATGTGATATGCCAGAGGGGGGCAAGTGCCAGGTAAAAGAATCTAACCCACGCCGCTAAATCTCTCGGATTAATCCCTGGGTGCCCCTCAAAATGTGATCTCCCTCCGGCCACATGCCCCTATGTGTTGATTATGGTTAATGTCCCAATGCTGCACCCTGAAATGGGAGAAACTACTGAAGAACCTATAAAAAAAACAGCACATTGGATCAAGAAGAACTTTGGCTTCCAGGGTTGCTTATTCCCTGAGGTCCTCAAGGCAAGGGGGGCGTTGGATGGATTGGGAAAATGCATAAAGAAATCCAGGTGGATTATGTCATTATTACCTTTGGGAATCCCAGGGCGGCCATGGATCTGATTTGGGCTCCTCAGCAAGGCCCCTTTTTTTTAAAAAAAAAATCAGGCTAAACCTCCCCGCCCTACCATCCCTCTCTTACCCCCTTTCGCCATACCTGTTCACGATTGTTGGGTGACCTCACTGAAAATGACTGACTCCGCTCTACTAACGTAGCAAGTTTTACCTTCACTCAAGAGACCAGCTGTGGCTCAGGTCATCTTGTGCCCCTCCCTAACCCACCCCAATCCTCTCTAACCTCCAGTATTATAACTAACCCACAACATAAAGAAATATCTAGGTCACCTTTCTAAACTAAACCGGCTCAATCTGAGGCATTACCCACTGATGTCAATATTTTATCCTGGAACATTGCTGGCTTAACAAGCAAAATTGGTTGTGAGGACTGGTAGGATATCATATGCAAGTTTGACATCATTCTCCTTCAGGAGACCTGGTCCACTGAGGAAAGTTCTATAGATGGGTATCACACTCATATGATCTCTGCTGTTCCTTCCCCTCTGGAAAGGCCAAGGCGAGAGTTTCAATTTGGTGACGGGTTACCCCAATTCCATCAAACAGGTTGCTATTCCAAGCTTTCTTGTCTACATGGCCTGGTGGCCTGAGCGTTATTTTTATTAACTTCTATAATGGGCACTTTGACGCAGAACACCTGGTTAATCTACTTGTGTTGTTTGATATGCACAGCACGCTTCCCTGCATAAAGAATTTCAAATCATTTTAGGTGTAGATTTAAATATCAAACTAGGTCAGACTCAGGTGGAAAATGTGTGCCTCCTCTTTGACTGCCTTAGTATTGAGGCAATAGGTGTCCAAGGGATAAGGGGGGCCAGGCGCTTCTCCAATTTACTGAAATTTGTGATCTCCTCAATGCTGCAGAACTTCATGATCCATCATATAGGACTAAAGCTACTTTTAAGAGGGGGGAGTGTGTCTCAGTAATAGACTATATTTTTGTCAGTTATGATTTGTCCACAAGGATTACTGTGGCCGCCATCAGGGAAAGCCCATATAGCAATCATAACCCCATAAACCTTAGTCTATGTTTACCTAGGAGGAGTAGTTCTAAAGACCCTGACTCCCGATTTGCTAATTTTCAAGTCCCAGGGACTGTGTCTGGTTTGGAGAAATGTCATCATGAGGGGCCTTCTGGCAAAATTTGCCCAAGCCACCTCCCTGTGATACTCGGCTGCCTTGACCAGTCCGGTGGCCATGGAGCAGTGTCCCAATTCATAGGACTAAGCCAAGGGATGAGGAACCTACTGATGAAACCCTATAGAGAAGCTTTAACATGACTCCATGAGGCACTGAGAGCATCATCCAGGGACACTCTTAAAGTGCATCAACGTAGAGTGGATTATAAGGTAGCACAACGGGCAAGATGGAAAGGAATTCAGAAAGAAACCTGGGGAAAGCTAGTCATGGCCTGTAAGTTAAAAAACTATAGTGTTTTATTGTCTTAGGTGGCCAATATTAAATCAGTTAACCAAGAGTCCTGGGTCAGTCATTTCGTAGCAGTTATTGCACCTCAAATACTGTTCTGGCCACAGAGAAGAAGGTGCTCTTTCCCCATGCTCTGTAATTTACACTGGGCGAGGTGAGGGAAGCAATCACTAAAAGCCCCTCCAGGAAGGGCCCAGGTCCAGACCTATATAAATCTGATTCGGATCTGTGAAACCCTCTCCTGTGCAATTGTATTGTTTCAATGCCATCTTTTAGACAGGCCTGCCAGATTTATGGCGCACAGCAGTCATCATGCAAATATTTTAATAGAGCAATCCCCTGAGTGCTACCAACACATTTCCCTGTTGGATTACACATTCAAGCTTGTGAGGAGAGTGGTGCTGGATCACTTCCTAGACTGGGTCAGGGAGACTGATGTCCTGTCAGAGGTGCAGTATGGGTGTTGTGAGGGCCTAGGCACATTGGAACAATGCCTCAATTTGCAACTGCTTATTAGTAAATATACCATTGTTAAGCAGAGCTCCATGTACCTAGCTTTAATGGACCTCTTCCGCCCCTTCGACTCCCCTTCAAACTTTGGGAGCGTGTGTCTAACATGTGGGTAGAGAAAGACCTGGTACAGTTTTTGAGAGCACTGCATTATGACTTCTCTGCCTCAGTTAGGTTTGGCCTTGCAGGAGAGCAGATTGACAGCTTTAAAATAGGGAGGGGTGTTTGCTTACTGTTCAGATGGTACATTAATGGTCATTGCTCTACCTTGCCATCTAAACTCTCTGATGCCCCCTTTAGCGGCAGTCAAAAGGTACCTGTCCTGTTAAATGCTGATGACAAAGTTTTGCTATAAAGAATCCCGAATGCCCTTAATATCCTGGATCAGGAATTTGTCTCCTTTATGGGTTCACTTGGAATAGCCATTAATCGTTATAAAACCCTTATAACTGCTTGTAATCCAAAGCATACTAAGCTGCGGGGAGTCTCCCTCCAAGGACACCCCTTTGCCCTTGCACAAGACTTACGCCATTTGGCCATCGTCTTTGATGCCCAGGGCAACTGGGGCCCTTGCATCGCCAAAGTTCCCCAGAATTTTACTAGCTCAGTTGGATACATCTTCAACCTTGTCAGAAGCATTGGCAATAAACCTGTGGCAGCTATGCTGGAGATTTATAGAAGCAAATGCTTCCCCAGCTTATTATATGGATCAGGTATTTGTGGCTATATCAATTTAAACCTGTTTCAAGGAGAACAAAATAGAGTGCTGAGGAGGATAATGGGGGTTCCACCACTGTGCTCAACCTTTATCCCGCACCAGGAGCTCAAGGCTGAATAAATGGTAGATTTAATTATGCTGCCCCCTCATCTCCTATGTTGCTCAATATGGACTAATATGGAATAATCTGCAATCTGCAATCGTTAAAGATTGTTTGTAATGTGATAGAGGTGCAAACATTCCTTGGTTCCACCATATCAAGACCGTCTTGGCTGACCTTGGTGAGCCGTATCTATTTGCGGAGACAGAGGCCATGACTAAGCAATACAAGGCATGGGTAAAAACTTATTTTAAATCACTTAGCCACCACCACAGAGAGGTCCTTGAGTTTACTAAAACCTCTGTGCCACGCTTTTTTGTGGCCACGGTGTGGAACTGTATTTGAAGTGGTTTGATCGCTCTTGGGACGGAATGTTAATCACCCGTTTTAGGTTGGGCTTCAAACGCTGGCATCTGGGGTTCCCATTGAGCCAGTTTGCCCCCTTAAATTCTATGTTGTGCCCTTGTAATGATTCCTCTCCTCAGAGTTTGCTGCATTTTACACTCTTTTGTAATTTCCATTGGAATCAGAAGGTCGCAGGAGGCATTGAATATTTGCAAAAGCTGGACACCCCATCTAACTGTGTCAATATATGCTCTTTTTTAAAATGTGCTGTTAACCGAAGAAGTTTAATGATGTTTTAATTTGGCACATGCACCTTATTTAGCAGCATTGTGGGAAGTAAGTCCCACACGGCATGGGCTGACACTCTTGTAGGGCGATTTGATGGTGACTGAAGATTTGCTTGTCAGGCCCATGTTCTGCCATCTGTGATGGTTTTTAATGTCAAGTTTTAATGTTTTTATCACAGTGTTTTAACTTATTTGTTGCACTTCTATGCTTACTTTGATAACCCAAATTTAAGCATGACTACTAACATTAGGCATTAGAAAATTCAATATATGCAAAAAGGTACCCAGAGCTAGATCTAAAATGTCAAAGTGCATAGTTTCAGGTGTAGCCAACTATATTTACGTTCAACAAATAAATGCTCTAAAATACATTATTTACCAACCATATTTCTTAGCCTGACCGCAGCCAAAATATATTTATGTACCATTGAGCAGATAAATTCAGTTTTCAGGAGTTGTAGGTACAACAGAGCAGGTCTGCATTTCCTGATGTTGAGAGACTTCAGTAAAGATACTAAAGACATTTTCCTTGGACCTAAGTCAAGGTAACAAAAGAACAGGAAATGCAGAATAGATTCTGAAGATGCAGAATCACATGGATAGAGTACCAAATCCAAGTCTCTGTACACAGTTTTAGGAGAGCATACTAAAAAATTAGCTACGTTAAAACCAAAGCTCACCAAGTAAAACCCGTGACAGTAGGTAGGGAGATAATGGAGGTAAGGTTCCATAAGATTTGTAGTTGACAGCAGTTGGCAGGCAGCCACTCTCTGCTTATTACACTCTGCCACTTCATTATTCCTTTTTAACAGGAAAAGATAGCTGTGTTTAACCGACACTTTACTAGAATGGTTAATAAACTCTGTATTATCAAATAATTCGGGCTTCCCTATTAGAGAAAATAGCTCTTTAATGTACATCCGCCATGGAATGTTACAGACTTCTTCATGCCTCAGACTATCTAACATCATAGCTCGATTGAATGTTGTTTCTGATTTGGACCATACATAAAACTACACCAGCAGGGGGGGGGGGGGAGGGGGGGATTTTACATAATCCTCCAGGTACAATACCTCAGAGTTTCGTATATATGTCGGCGTGCCAGGGGAAGCAGACAGCAATAGTCTCACAAATGTATTTTCAATAATTTGGAAGTCCAATATCTCTTGAATGCACCAGACACCCATCCCAAAAGTGGCGACTGAAACACATGTGGCCCTGTAAATATTAGGATTTACATTCTATGGGGTTAGAGCCCAGTTTAGCAGAACATTACAAATTGCAGCTATAGACTGCTCCACTTGTGATTTCCTGACTTTCACTATGTGGTCCACAGTACCACATGCCAATAACATGAGTGGTGGCCCACCAGCATTGAGGCTGATTAACACTATTGAAATAATATATGCTAGCCTGAACTCCAATTCACTTAATGTTCAGGAAACTATTAATGTACACAAAGTCCAGGAAATTGCTTGCGACATTTTCTATTGCAGAGCCCTGTTCACCTAAAGCAATACCTACCTGTGAAGTGACTGATAAGGTAACAGTTGTTTCCTGTACCGTGGCAGGTCTAAAGTCTAAAATCGATTGACTGGATTGGAATTTATTGAGAAGTTTGATATCTGCCTATTCCAGGAAACTTGGAGCACTGATTCAGTGTTTAGAGCTGGGGAGATTAGCTACTGTATTCCAGCTAATTCCAATCTCTATGGGCGGCCATTTGGAGGGTTTCTAATTAGAGCCTAATTTAATTGCACAATTCAGGGAATAGATATTAATTCAACCGATATTTTAGGAATTCAATTAAGGACCCATAAGAACCTTGGTATGGATATTTACAATATCTACCCGAGAGGGGTCAAGGGAGGAAAATTGTCAGATACACTACACACCTTTGAGAATCACTGGGAAAAGAGGAAGCACCATTCACATCTCATTTTGGCATGGGATTTTAACACTACGGGGCATATTATCAACTGGTAGCGGTAAATATCGCAAATCGAGCTTAGCGTGAATTTGATTATCGCCGTCTACCACAGGTTTATATCGCCATGTTAGCGGCGTATTAACAATGCTCTGCTAACAGACGATGTACAAACCAGCGATAGACGGCGATAATCCTCATTAGCGTGTGAAATCTGGCGATGATTTCACACGTTAGTGAAAAGCTTGAGAATAGGGGAGTGTGGACGTAACCAACGATCACCTCCTATACAAAACATGGCTAAGTCAACTTTCAAGCAGGCGTAAGTATCCGGCGATAACCGCAGTTTGCGCGGCCTTCTTAATCGCTTCGCCGTTCCTGGGCCGCGTTGTTAATACTGCGATGTCATGTTGTTTCTTGGCAGGAATGCCTACTTTGCATCTAATTAGCGATGTAGATCGCTAAGATGCAAAGCGCCACGGAAACGGCAGCTAACATGCGCTAATGCATGTTAGCGCCGCCTTGATGATTGTGCGAGAAAAAAATTGCCGCTTTTTCGGCGCTATGTGCCGAAAAAGCGGCGTTATGTTCCTTGATAATATGCCCCTACATTCAAACTCCTAGATAGGGATGGCATTAATCTAACTAGAGAAGAAGAAAAGATATGGGCTATTCCCCAAATGCACTTAGACCCTTTTAAAAAGTGAATACAAGCAGCCCTGCAAATGACGGCCCTTACTTTCGAACTCGGTTTAGGGCAACCAAAGGCAGAACCAAGTCAGATAAAAGGGGTCTTTCACTTATAATAAACCTAATTGAGCAAGCCATATCGATTATGTCCTGCTCGACCTTAGATCATGGCATAACATGGGGGACATGGTAGTAAGGGAAAGAACTGAGAGTGATCATAATCCTCCTTGCCTCTAAATGTTGTCACTTTGTGAAAGCCTGCCCTCTGATCCTCTTCGACGGCGAATAACTTTTGATGTCGACTTAAAAAGCAGCAAATGCCATCTTAAATGGTGCCAATTAGTTGTACGGAATAACACATTATTCTCTCATTAGCCTTGATTTACAAGGTGCTACATCCAGTTTAAATGCCGTACCATCCTAGGATGATGATATAAAGGAAGTATCACTCATACATTCACGCTTCTTTGAACATATTGCACTGTATTTTATAGTTTTTGCTCTGCACTCCAAAGAAGCTCTCGAAACACCACCACATGGTTCAACAAGGAGTGTAGACAGAGTAGAAAGCTGCTTACTTAGGCCATAACATCAAAGGACCTGGCCTAAATAGGTGCTCTAAGAAATGAATACAAGCAACTTCAACACAAAGCAAAAAGGGATTGGGACAAGAAGAGATGAAAGTACCAAAAAAAAACATGTTCTGATAAAGACTCAGGCAAATTGTGGTACCTGGTTATATGAGGACGTAATGCTGTTGCATCACAACCCACTAACCACATCTCGCTTTTTGATTGGTTCAATAATTTGAAATCCCTATACACTAATATAAAAAAGTCCCTGAACACGATGCCCATCACCCTTTAATCTCAGTGACATAAAAACTGCTCTAAATCCCACTGTCCATGGCAAGGCCCCAGGACCGGAAGGAATACCAGGAGATATCTTTATCCATGACAAAGATAACTGGTCTAAATAAATTCTAGCACTGACCAACGCAATCATAAGAGCGCCAATTTCTGATTCCTGAAAAGGAACTGAGGTGGTACCCATCTACAAGAAGGGAGTTACAAGCCTACACATGAACTATAGACCAATTAGTCTAATTGAGTCCATCCAGAAGGCCTATTGTCGGGTGGTCCTGGCAAAAATACAGGCCTGGATTGACGATAAAGAACTATTAACTCCACTACACGCTGGATTTCAGAAGAAAACTAGTAGTATAGGCCAGGTTTTTCGATTCTTGCTTCTGTACTGAAAAACTGTGCTAATCTGCAGAGGCCACTTATATATGGCCTTCGCCGATTTGAAGTCCGCTTTTGATTTGGCATGCACTACAGGACACGGGGATGCCCCTTAACATCTCATCTATTGTCATCTGTCTACATGAGGGCAATTTTGCCAGAATGCGCTGGGGCGAGCAGGGACAGCTTACAGACCATATTCCTGTCAATTAGGGTGTTCGACAAAGATGCATGTTAGCCCTCACTCTGTTCTACCTATACTTGAATGATGAAGTACAATTTGTTCCCCTGTATCCCTCTGATGCTCCGTCTTTGGCCAAGGTAAAAATACCCATCCTACTCTGTGCTGATGACACTTTATTAGTGTCTCAAATCCCAAGTGGGCTTCAAAGCCTACTGAACAGTTTTGAAGAATTCTGTTCTTTATGTGGCCTGGAGGTTAATAAAGCAAAGACTAAATACATGACCATCACCCAACACAACACATTCAGAGGGAGGCTGATCTTGAGGGTGCTGAATTAGAAAGAGTGGATGTATTTGATTACTGAGGAATCAAGTTAACTACCAAAATGTCATAGAAGTTGCAGGTTGACAAAATGACCTGGAACATAAACAGATTGTGAATGATCTCCTGAAAGATCATCACGTATCGTGCAGCAAACCAGTCACTCCAGCCTTGCAGTTTTCGGAGTCAAAGGCCGTGGGCACTACTATGAATGAAGCAGAACTTTGAGGATTTCACAACCTAACAGATGTGACCAGATCTGAGCACAAGTTCTTGAGAAATTTAGTTTTCCTTCCACCTAGTACACCAACATTTTCCTTAAAACTCGATATCGGGATGAAATCAATCCAAGACAGAGGTAGATTAAGACCGATTCTTTTCTGGAGATTAGGGGCTACTCTGAATTAGCTCCTTACGCCGAAGCCTTGCAGGAAGGAGTCAAACAGGATAGATGGCACAAAATAGCTTAGCTTAATAACATCAAGAAGCTGTTATACTCTCTGGGCTTGCAAGAGGCATACGATTCCAGGATGCTGGAGTCCATTCCCTCTAAAGAGTAAATTGAAAAAATATATACTGGCTGTGGCCAGCACAGAATGATGTTTAAACGCTAATAGTGGTGCACTGTCAAAGGAATTTGTTGATTTTAAGTCCATTGGTATCTTTGAACACTACTTGGACATTATCCCAGATCAAACTGACTGGAAACTATACATCCAATTCAAGGTTGGATCCTTGTCTCTAAACGTATTCACAGTCAAATGGTCAGTAACTTCCTCAACATCTTTGTTATGCCCAGCCTGCAAAGCTTCTAATGAAAGTATAGCCCGCGTTTTATTTCCTTTGCAGCTTATTCTCTCACTTGAAATCTACTTGGATTAAGCTGGCCTGCAGGCAGATTGGTATATGGAATTGTGTGGCAGCCTTAAGAATATTGAGATCCCATCCTAGAATGTTTTATGCTTGTTTCGTTGACAAATTTCTGGGCAGTTTATGGGTTATAAGGACTAGAGCCATATTAATTCAAAGGTAAAGAAATGAGACGAAAACTTTCACCTGACACACCCAAGGGAGGTATAATCTCCTTCCAAGCGCAACTTTGCCTTTGTTTTTAATAGACAGCTATTGCAATTTTTGAATATGATTTTTTGCATATTTTATAAGAACTAAAAAGCATAATGTCATTGTACAGAGGCTTCCAATCTTCATATCCCGCACTTTATCGCAGAGTTTGCACAAACCACCCTGTAATATTCCCAAGGATGCACTACGAAATATGTGTTTGTTTTGATTAATTCTATTACTCTATCATCAGAATTTGTCTCCATGGCACCGTTTCCGGATGGAGGAATTCTGGTTTTAAACATGATTTTTTAGTATGTGGACATGAATTAATAAGTATAACGTTATTGCACAGTGGCTTTTTATCACTATACCTTGCACTTTTTTTAGAGTCTGCAAATAGCCCTTTACAATATTCACAAGGTTGTATTGCTATGACCAACTGACAATGAAATATGTTTTTGTTTTGAATATCCCCTCAGTTGCATCTTCTGAATCTGTCCTTTTGGTATTTCCTCGGAATGGAGGTTAGGAGTAAGTTAATATTCAAATAAGATACCATGTAATGCACTCTGGATGACTCAATTGAATCTACGATAAGCACATTTTGTAATGATGACTGAGCTCTTCACTTTATATGATATTGTAGCAATAGTGTCTAACCGGTTCAATGTTGTATTATTTTAACACATGTAAAATCTTATTTAACTATTGTATGTGTACAACTTTTGTGGCACATGGTGCCAAAATAAAGTTATTTATGATGGTACAAGTAGCAATCTAGTGTTTTTGACAAAATGTGATTTCATTGTGCTAACCTGTCGACCACATACCATGGTATAAGATTTTGTAGTGTCCTGAGGAGTGGACAGTAGGACCTGGGAGAGGGCGAGAGGCAGGACAGGTCACCGGACACCAGTTCCGGTCAGGGGGAGGCCAAGGGGCAGAGTACAGGAAGCGAGGAACCAGATAGGATGCGCAGCATGCTAGCTGCAGATAATGCATAATAAAGAAATAAGTACTCACACTGTGTGGTGGTGGTCCTTGCAGGGAAGCGACGCGACAACTGGCGACGAGGCGGGATCAAAATTCACGCGTCGCGGCGACTGTCGGAGCCCACCCGGTCGCAGGAAAGCGAAGCGACAGATTTAGTGGCATTAATAGTCAAATCAAAGTCATTCATGAACTGAACAAAGTTATCTAGTAATCTCTGCAGACCTACCTGCGTTCTGGCAATTAAGACGCAGTCATTTGCATACATTAATACATGGAGATGTCTAACCTCCACCTTAGATGTGTCAGCCTTGACATTCAACAAGGAGGATTCAAGCTCATTGATATAAAGGCAAAAAATAAAGAGAGTGTGCACACATCCTGCCTAACACCCCGCTCAGTTTCAAAAGGGGGTGTGCTTTCTCCATTGAGCTCATACCTAATCCTCCCAGACAGATCGGTATGTAGCTGAACTAAACAATGCACCAGCTGACGCGCCTCTCCTACTTCTATCATTGTATCCCACAGCTATGCCTGGTTTACACAATCAAACGCAGAGCTGAGATCCATGAACGCCAGGTGTAAACAACTGTTTTTGACCTTCGTGAACTTATTGATTATAAGATGGAATTTCAGACTTTGTATGGTCCTCAGACCTTGTCCAAATCCATATTGCGCATCACATAGTATACCCATTTCAGTTGCCCATACCTTTAACCAATCTACTAAATCTCAAGTCAAGTATCTTAGGTGCAGAGTTAATCAGGAAGATAGGGCGATATCATTTGGGATCAGCTCTGTTCCCTTTCTTAAAAATAGGAACCATGGATGAATGCGACCACGACTTTGGAGGCCCAAATACAATAGTACCCCTAAATACATTGATTAATGAGGTGCCCAGAGCACAATATTATCCTTAAACCTATCAACGGGAACCTCATCCGGGCATACACCTTTATACATTGGCTTTGATCAATAGCACTGATTACCTCATTCAAAGTAAACATTGCTCTTTGTCCTATCTTTTTGTGTACGGAAACTCCACAATTGTAAAGTTACTACTCGTAAAATACCTTTGTGAGTAGCAACAATTCGTAAACTTACACAAAGGTATAAGATTGTCTTTGTAAATCAGGCCCTCTGAGTCTAAGATTTTATTTAGTCTCATGAATGATTGCTCCTCAGCTGCACCAAGGAAATAATAACTGAATAGCTCAGGTGAAAAGGGGGGGCAGATACTTTGGTGATTCAGATTGTGCAGGAAAGAGCAGCTGTAGTTCACCCTATTTGTTTCCCATATCCCTTACAACAAATATATGCAGGTTAAATAAGGTGCTAGATAGCAGATGACCATTACAGTTATTGTGCCAGAGAGTTCTTGTTGTTAAATGTATTCTAGGGCCATAGCAGTTAATAGCGGAGGAGGTGTAGTGACACCATGGAGAGGGGTAAGACGAGGGGAGCACTGCATCTTAATTACATCTTTTACTACCAACCAGTGGGCATTGAGGCAATTTGGCATGCTTGCATTAGGGCATGTAGCATGCTTGGGACTCCACTGCAAAGAGTGTGGAGCTTTTGGCACAAAACCCTTGCTTCTTGAGTGAGATAGTCTTCAAAAACGTTTGAATTAGATCTGAAGTTCTAACTTAATGTGTACACTACAATTTAGTTTGTTTTTCTTGCAGGTTGTAGAATTCTGGGAAACTGTTTTCTCAACTGCAGCAGGTGAGAAATCAACAGTAAGTGCCTGAAAACTTGGCAGACGTAATGATGTACCTCATAGCAGAGCTGGTAGCTATGGACAGCAGTAGCTTTTATTTATGGCTATGCTCAGAGTGGCACCCAAATCTTACATATTCTTGCGAAAAACACTAATCATGCCCAGGTCAAATGAGACTTTTAACACCTAACAAGAGTTTGAAAAGAACTAAGAACTCAAGAACGAGACTAGACACACAAACACTGCCCAGAGTACGAGCTAGTCTTTTGCAATGCAAGGTTGTTGTGAAGCAAAGAGTTGCCCGCAATTTGAAAGCTGCACACATATAGTCACAATGAAGCGCAATGTGTGGAATCCTGGCAAGCAGGCTGGGAGGCATATGTACCACAGAATGGAGTGCGGTGCTATGCCACAATTGGTAACGTCGTGCGCCAACATTCTGGAAACGCAGGGATGCACCGTATTTATAATAAATAATACGGCGGACCCCTGCGTTTCCCCTAGCATTTATGTTAAGTTTAGCTGCCTAGCGCCAATGCAGCCACCCTTGCAACATAGTGCAAGGGTGCCTGCATTGCAGGGAATGATTTTTCATGAGCAGGAAGGTATCCCTTCCTGCACATAAACAATCAATAATGGCGATTTGTAACTTCAATGTGTGCTGCCGAAAGCAGCACATATAGAAGTTGCAACTCGTCATTTTCTAATGATTGTTTATGTACAGGAAGGGACACCTTCCTGCACATGAAGAAATCACTAATGGTGATTTGCTCTTTCTATGTGTGCTGCAAAATGCATCACACATAAAAACAGCAAAAACTAGGAGAAATGAATAATTTGCCCCTTATCTCCCCTTCTTTTTAGTTTATATATTGAGCCTTTGGCAAATAGGCTCAGAGCTCACCCCGAAATAACTCCATTTAAATATCAGACTTGGAAAAAAAAAATAGCTTTGTATGCAGACGACGTGATGATCTTTACGAACAACTATGCAGGATCTGTCCAAGCAATTGAAGACACTTTGGGAGGGTGTCAGGTTATCAAACTAATCAATCAAAAACGGAGATTATGAGTTGGAATACCCAGGTAAATAATACATATACCAGGGAGAAAATCAGATACTTAGGAATAGATGTGATTAAAAACCTAGATAAGATAATCAAGACAAACTTGGACAGGGTAACAGCGGACGTGAGAAAGCTACTAAAAGCATGGGGAGGTCTCCCTTTAACTTTTCTCGGTAGATCAAACCTAATTAAAATGTCTATCCTTCCAAAATATACATTCTTATTTAGTGCAATCCCATTGGAATTCAAGAGGGAATCGTTAAAAAAAATACAAGGAGAACTAGCGAGTTTCTTTTGGATGTCTAAAAGTACACGTATGGCCTGGGGAAAGTTACGAAGAAGAAAAGCAGAAGGAGGAATTGCCAGTCCCGATCTAGTGGAATACTATAGAGCCTTCCAATTCAAACACATGAGGGTTTTACTAAAAAAAAAAAAAAAAAAAAAAATTCTCCTCGTAGCGCCAGGTTAAGAAGACCCAGTTCTCCCTGGTCTTATTTTTGGTGCAGCCCCATATTTACACCACCGTTGTAAATAGGAGGCAGCATCAAAAAGCACTGGGTGTTGCTACGGAACGCCCACTGTGACACCCATTGCCTCCACCTTTCACACTAAATGCTGCGTGAAAGGGACATTATTTACAAGGTGGCGTTAAGCCAGATTTAGTGACTTAACGCCGCATTGTGAACATGGGGTAGGGGTGATCTCACAATAACTTCACAAAAAGTGACGTTCTGTTGGCGATAAGCCTTGGTAAATTTTCCTCTGGGTGTCTTGTGTGGTGGAGCTTGAAAAAGCATTGTAAAAATGCATTTTTCATCATCGTTTCTGAGGAAAATTTGTAAAAAGCTCAAAAGTATAATAACTCAGATTATGCAATTTCAAATAGCTTATCATTTTTCAAAATATATTTACTCTTTGTCTCTTTCCATTTTTTTTTTCCATCTTGCCAGTTCGAGACAGAATGTCAATCAAATGTTTTGATTGAGAATGTGCTTGAAAGGGTCTGGATGGAAGATAAATGTTTACACCAATTTCATAATCTGAGATCATCGGCAGCAGAGCTACATGCACTTTGAGGCCCATCTGTAATGGTAATATACTGGTTACAGAGTCTGAGACCTGAGAGGTTCAGACACTCGACATTTAACTCTACCATCTGCCAGGCAACACTACAGCATTCAGGGAACACCTGTCCAATATGATTACCTACTGCTCACTCCGAGACTGAAACTATTTAATTCTAGGCGACCTCAACCTACACTGGAATGAGGACAACAACCCGCTAATCCAATCCATGAACGATCTCCTAAATACCAACAAACTTATCCAACACTGCTCTGAAGACACACACGGCAAAGGATCTGCCCTGGATGCCATTATTGCCCAACGCAACACAATCCTTATCGACCACATCCTGCCCGTTGACTGGTCTGATCACCACCTCATCTTATTCCGCATTAGCCAACCGATCCTATGCAAACCCCCCACGCTGGACATCCATAAATGGACGGGAAACCTAACTCAGATCCCCCTGGCAAACCTGGAGGAAAAGATGAGATCTCTCCTTCCCATCTCCACGGATGATCTCTCCACAACAGAACTCACCTCTCACTATAACACAACCGTGACTTCCTTTTTGGACCAACTAGCCCCCCTGAAATTAAAAAAAGCCAGAAACATACCATCCAGATCCTGGTTCAATACGGCCATAAACTCCGAAAGGAGACACCTCAGGGCCACAGAAAAGACTCTGACGGAACAACCCAACCTCAATCCTTCGCGACCAACTCAAATCAACTCGCACGAAGTACATAAAACACATCATTAACGCAAAAAAACAGGCACAAGGAACTCTTCAACCTCATCAAGCAACAGACTTCCAAGCCCCCCCTTCTTTGATTGTGGCCTCCAAAGACCTGTGCGATAACTTCTTCAACTTCTTCAACGACAAAATCAACAAGATTGAACTCTCCTTGGATCTCAACCGCAGTCCCCCTCACAGGAGCCTGTCCCTAAGGACAAATGATATCGTACCCAATCCCCCACCAAAACTTTGGAAATCCTGTAACCCCATCTCCGAATTGGTGATAATTAAACTAATCTCCACCTCCAAACCCTCTTCACGTGTCCTTGCTCCTATACCCACCCAACTAGCTAAAAAATGTAAACTCTCCCTAGCCCCCCTCTGGAGCAAAATTATAAACAGCTCCCTGAGAACCGGAACCATTCCAGATTTCCTCAAAGTCGGCCAAGTCACACCACTTCTAAAAAAAATGGGCTTGGACACTAACGATTTGAATAACTTCAGACCCGTTTCTAATCTTCCTCTCCTATACAAAATCCTGGAAAGGTGTGTTCTCCTACAACTGACCCAACACATGGACAACATCAACCTCCTGGACCCCACCAATTGGGCTTCAGAGAAGCCTGCAATACAGAGACAGCAATCATTAACATCATAGACGACATCCACAAGTCACTAGACACGGACCAATGCTGCCTACTCATACTTCTAGACCTATCTGCAGCCTTCGACATGGTTGACCACAAGCTACTCATCAAAGTACTTCAAAAAAGGCTACGTGAAGAAGAGGTGGTCCTACAGTAGTTCTCATTTCTCCATAACCCCAGACAAAGAATAACAATCAAAAACTTCTCGTCAGACCTACACCCCGTCAGCAGACGCGTTCCCCAAGGGTCAGTTCTTTCCCCTCAACTTTTCAACATCTGCATGGAACTCCTCACCACCAAACTAAACAAAAACAACATTCCCTTCCACCTATATGCAGACGACACCCATATCTATCTTGAAACCTCCTCCATTGATGACCTTCAAAGACTCAACGACTTAGTGAAGTCCAACTCTGGCTATCTCTTAACCACCTGAAACTCAACCAAGACAAAACGGAATTCCCCTTCATCTCTAACAAAAAAGAGAACCCCCAAATCATAGAATGGCTTAAAGCTATCGATGCCCTCAACGGCAACATCACCCTGGCTGACTCCGTAAAATAGTTGGAAATCACTCTCGATCCAAACTAGAAATGGTCAAGCACATCAAGAACTCCGCAAAGAGCGCCTTCCTCAACCTGAAACTACTCAACAAAATAAAACCCTTCATCCCGCCCAAGGACCTCAAACAGGCCACTCAATTACTGGTGCTGTCCAGACTAGATTACTGCAACGCAGCCCTCATAGGCACATCTAAATGCCACTTCTAAATGCCACTTAGCTCCCCTCAGAATAACGCTCAACGCAGCAGCCAGAATGATCATAGGAGTAAAGAAACACGATCACATATCACCCTCACTTAAAAAGCTAAAATGGCTCCCAGTCGAAATGCATGCCAACTTCAAAACTGCTTGCCTCACACACAAAGCCCTGCACACAGGGAAACCAGCCTACCTGTCCTCCAAACTTAAGCAGGCCGGTCAAACAAGGACCCTCAGGAGCTGCAATATGCTTCTCCTCATCCCGCTGAAAACCCGTAAACAAAAAACCGCAGCCCGCTCCTTTTCTGGAAGTGCGCCCAAAATCTGGAATTCCATCCCAGTCTACATCAGAACTACCCCATCCTTCCCAAAATGTAAAATGCGACTCAAAGACCTTTTTCTCACTCATTCACTCCCGTATTGTTAGCTGCCGCCGGAGCTCACTAGCTGGAACCTGGCAGCAGCCCGATTCTCTGCCATCAAGACATCTACCTCCACCAAGCCACCGGACACCTCCCTCGCCCCCATCCCTAAAGGAGGTTGGCTTGAGCCAACGTGCACACTGCTAGGACTTCATCAGACTTCCTTGACTTAATACGGTACAGCGTGCCCAGACCTCTGAAGCATCATGAACCACTATGAATACTACCCCGTTACTGTATGTTTTCCTTGATACTACTGCATTACGGTGTGATTTCCTTGACACGTATGTTGTAAAGCGCTCCGATACCCTCAGGTCTGGCCAGCGCTATATAAATCTCTTAAAAAAATTAATTAATTAACATACGTCTTACAGGCTCAGATCTCCGGCAGAAAGTTGGGCCACTGCCATAAAAAAATATTATTAAAGTTGATACTGAAGCGCCTCCACACAAATGTAAAAATAGCAGTCATAGCAATAACAGTGCTCTGATGAATGAAACATCCGGAATATGATTGACTGGATGTCCTTCTTAGGCTAGGGCACTCTAGTACAATTATGTCAGAGATGTCCAGAACTGTGTCAAGAATGCACAAAATATGGTAAGGGTTTGCAGCATTGTGCTAGGTCGACCATTTTGCCAGGGATGTGCTCCTGATTGTCAAGTACGCCAATAAAATAGTAAGGAGAACCAACATTAACCTATAGTGGACATCATCATGACAGGTACCACCATAATATATCAAGCATTTCCGTCATTATGCCAGGAAGGATCATGTCAGGGAATGGCTCCATTATGCAGAGTGTTATGATGGGCAAGGATTGGCACTATTATACTAGAGATAGACCTCATAATGCCAGAAAATAGCCCATGTATGATGAAGTTGAATGAGGGCCCAAAATGTAATGAGTACCTGGGACCTCATGCTGGACAGGGACACCATGGCAGGCAAAGTCTCCATTACTCAGCGGCGGCTCCTCGGAAGAGCGTCACCCCCCGCCTCAGCCAGCATATGAAAACATAAAATAAAATGATTATAAAGCAGTGTTATCATTTTATTTTACATGGCAGAGCCACAGCTGGAGCCGAGCCTTGAAGGCTGGATCATCCTCTGACAGCTGCAGGAGGAGTGGTGGGCACGGGGCACTGCAAGTGTGCATGACTGTTTGGCTGGCTGTCCTAGGACGGCAAACCGTCATGTGCACTTAGATATCTCCAGGCTATTACATGGAGATACAGCAGGCACAGGCTCTGTTCTTCAGACACAGACTTCCAGTCCCTCTGGAGTATAAAACCAGCCCACTCCGACCAATCCCAGTGCTGCTCTCATGCTGAGTAATAGTACTACCAGTGTTAGATCTGGGGTCTCTAGTTGGCAGGGTATGTACCACTGTCCAAGTAGGGACCCTTGCTTCTAGTCAGGGAAAGGGGGATACACTGTTAAGATAACCCCTGCTCACCCTCTAGGTAGCTTGGCCTGAGCAGTCTAGGCTATCAAAGGCAATGTTTAAAGTATTTGTACCAACACTCACAGTAACACAGTGAAAACACCACAGATTTACTCTACACCAGTTTTAGGTATCTTTACAAAAAACTTCACAAGACCAAATACTACAGAAAAACCAACATAGAATTAAAAAGGTTACTTTAAAGATAGTTCAAGAGTTTGTAGAAAGTACTCCAGGATGTAAAAATCAGTGTCCTGCACAATGCGACTCTCAATGCACAAAATGCGACACTCTCGTGCCCAACAGTACCTGTAGTTGCGCTAAGGTTCCCAAAAGCTATAACAATGAAGATGGCAAAGGTGATGCGATACTCCTGAGACCTTGGGGAGGCTTTGCAGCAGCCCTGCTTCACGCAGCAGAGGTGGATGCGCCAGCTCCGATCTGTAGGGGGAGGATGCGATGACTTTGGCTTTCGTTGCGTAGGTTTCTTAGGGGGAAGCTTCACGCACAGGTACGGTGCGACGCTCTTCGATGGGGCGCGATGTGCGGCGCGGCGTTGACTTCTGGTGCCGCAACCCTCGATGCGCCACGGGACGGGACGGGACTCTGCGTCGATGCACGCAGCGACTGGGTACTTTCACGCACCGGCAGTGGTGCGGCTTGCAAACTGGTTCTGCGACGACCTTCGCAGTGTCAGGAATCTTCACGCACCGGGACGATGCTCGACGCACTCGGCGACTTTCCAGCTCCCAAACACAGCAAAACGACCTCCTGAGGCCCCAAGACTAGGCAAGCACTCCAAGGCAGGTTAGAACTCCCTCAGCAGAGTTCCAGGGGAGCTGGTGGTGAAGTCCTTTTGTTCCTGGGACTTCTTAACAGGGAGCCAGCTCTCCTCAGGCCCTTGGAGATCAAAATTTAAAGAAGGGGACACAGCAGAGTCCTTCCCCTCTCCTTGGCAGCAAAGCAAAACAGCAAGTAGGCAGTCTACTCCTCTTCAGTTCCTTCCAGCTTTCTCCTTGGCAGAGGTTTCTTCTTAGTTCCACAGTGATCTAAAGTTTAGGTGTCTGGGGTCCTCTTCTTATACCCCTCCAAGTCTTTGTCTCTCTTTGTTTCAGTGGGGGGATTCCCCTGCTCAAACCGGTTCCTGAGTGTGCTCTGCCCTGGAGCACCTGGTTCCTTTCAGAGTGAGGGGCAGGGTCGTTGGACGCTCAGCAGGAGGTGGAGCCTTCTATGTGCTGGCAGAGGCAGAGTCCTCAGCCTGGCCAGCAGTGGGTGGAGCCGGCATTGTGCTGGCAGAGGCAGCCCTACTCAAACCCAGGGGCTACTCCTTCCACCCATCTAGAGCAGATCTCCCTATTCACCCTGCTGCTGACTCATCCAGACTCCTGGAGCCACCTAGCCCATCACATGACACCAGTCAGCCAATCTGCACACAGGCACACAGGAAGGTTAAACAGGAGAATAGCTACTTTCTAAAAAGTGCTATTCTCACACAGTGAATTTAAAAACCATCTTTCTAAAAAGATGTATAATTAAATTCTGAACACAAAGATACCAAACTTGGATTTTCTATCTTGCCTTTAGGGGAAGATAGGCATGTAAACAGCCTCCCCCATTCTGTCCTATGGGCAAGATAGCCTCTCAGCAGTGAAAAACGACAATGGCTGTAATTCACTACCAGGGCATGTTACACACCTCAGTACATGCCCTACCTTTCAGATACACTGCAACCAGCCCAGGGGGGTACCTAGGGCCACCATAGGGATGCCTTACATGTACAGAAAGGGAAGGATAAGGCCTGGTCAGTGGTTGCACTGGCCAGGTCGACATGGCAGTCCTGGACTGCATATAGGCACTGCAAGCAGGCCCAATACATCATTTTAGCGCTACTCCTGTGGGTGGCACAATCAGTGCTGCAGCCCACTAGTAGCATTTGTACTACCAGCCCTGGCACTCTCAGTGCACTTTACTAGGGCCTTGCAGGTAGAACAAATATGCCAAACATGTATAGCCAATTATATCACAATTTCCCTAGGGAGCACTTGCACTTTGACACTGATCAGCAGTGGCAAAGTGCCCAAAGCATCTATACCAGTAAAAACGACATCCAGCATAGCATAAAAAATACAGGAGGTAGAGGCAAAAAGTCAGGGGTAACCACGCCAAAAGATGCCAGGTCTAACAACCAGCATGAGAGCAGAGTCTGGATTAGCACAGGGGAGTCTGGGAGCCTGTGATCAGGAGCAGAGGAGCAACAAGGCGGCGAGTCAGCAGGTAAGTTTTCTTTTTAATGTATTTGTTATTGTCCCCCGCGCTGCCCCACCACTTTTCCCTGCTGGCAGCTCCCACTGCTATTACTCAAAAATTTTCATGCAGACCAGAAGCTCTCACATGCATACACAAACACACACAGACACACAAGCACACATGAACTACCCACCAACACATGCATACACAAACACACACATTCAAACATATATGACGCACAGGTAAACAAGAACTACCCGCCAACAGCTCTTCTGCTTTGGCTCTACTGCCTAGGTAAATGCAGTTCAATCTATAGGCAGAATCAAGCACAACTGAGTTTACAAATGCATAGGGACTGACCATGTCGCAGGCCCTTGCTGCCAATAATAGCGTGAGAGTGTACTAAAAGTGTGAGGGCGAAAGCAGGGTCCACCATTGGCTATCTGACCTTTGCAACCTGGGCATACTGCACTCTGCTGCACACCTGAGACGTGCCATTTCATTCCCGAGCTCTAACACAGCCTACTCTACCCACTGCAACCAGATTTCAGATTTGATTTTCATGGCGCGTATAGGGTCTGCGACTACGTGTTCCCTTCCTTCTACAACATTCCAGATCTCTCTCATTAGACAGAAGCATACACCTTAAATATGTACTGGGTCCCTTTGTGCATATTGTGTTCTAAACAAACTGTCTCTCATGATCTGTAAGTTTTCATTCAAATGAGTACCATGCACACACATTCCAAGATAAGAGACAGAAGACTGTTTCAGCCCCGTTTGTAGTATAGCTAGGAACAAGAACAAACAGCACCTAAGATCATATTATCATTGACAGAATGTGGAAACAAATCAAAGAGAAGGAGATAGAAGTACATATTAAGAGCTACAGAGAAAAAAATAATGGTAACTAGGGGGCACAGGGGGAAAGAGAAAGAGGACCTCACAGTAAAAGAGGCAAAGAGTAAAAAAAGTAAGAGGATTCCGAGTTCAATTTGTACAAAATCAAATAAATGTAGTAGCCCAGACTTTTTCCTAGGAGCCCACTGCAGGCATTGGGAACTACTGGAGTGCTGAATACCAAAAGTGCCTAGTTTGATGTCACCCTATTCCTTTTTATTCCACAACCCTACACTTATTCTTCTAATTCTTGCATTTTCCTTTTCATCCTTGGTTGCTCCATTTGCCATTGTCTTCTTGTCTAGCTCCTGCTCCTTCTTTCTCCCTTTTCTGCTCTCTGTATTTTGCTCTGGGTCAGGGTCTGATGAAAAATAAGTGCTGGCACTCAACAATGATCACAACTGTCCAGCACCTCCAATCACCTGTACAAATGAAACACTGAAAGAGAGAGTGTGAAAGTCTGGGGTTTAGAAGTAGAGTTTTGGGTGGGTCAGGTTTGTGAATTATTACTCCGAGTGAGTCTGGATATTTTCAGGAGCCGTATTCTTGCTGTGGCCATGAATAATCTTCAGACATTTTACGGAGGAACCTCCAAGATATATTGTTCATGCTTAATGCTTGCATCTCTTTCCAATAGCAAAGTTAAAATAAGTGCAATGATGAGCTGTGAGTTGGATTGTTGAAATCATGTAATCATCGCCACCCGACTCTGATTAGGAATGAAAATCATGCCCTAACTAATCTCAGCGGCCATACAACAGGTAAGTATTAAGGAATTGGAAATACTACATTGTACTAATGATTTTGGAACTAATTGTCATAGTTGGTTGAGAGCAACCAACAAAAAGTATTGATATCAGGTCTATAAATTAATTTGGCTCAGGGCAAACTTTTAGGACAAATTATCACTGCCCTTCCCCACCTAGCCCACTGGAATTTAGAGCCTTCCGGGGCAGTGAGGCGCTGAGAGAGCGAGGGCTGATGATGTGCTTAGGCGCCATGCTGGAAGCAGTGTGTGTATCCTGATCATCTCTTTGCTGTACTGTCACAATTCACATGCAAGATCACATGTGCAGTACCATGGGACAGGAGGGAAATGGAAAGAATGCAGAAAAGCCAACGATGTGAGTGCCCAAGGCAAGTGGATGGAATGACCACATCGCTCTCAGACCAGTGCGGCGACTACCATGACCTGACCTGAAATATCCACCATCAGTGCGAATGGTGTTCCTGCCAGATGGTAAGTTCCAAAAAGACACGGATCCGACACATTTCCACTTAAAAGCCAGTGCTACCTGAGATAGATACCGACATGCGGCATACAACATGGAAACAATCAACAATCCCAGTTCCTCTCACATGCATTCACTACACAGCATTACAGACTTCACCTAGACAGGTCCTTCGCTCAGGGGGTGAGGCCTGGGACCACAGCTAGACATAAAACATTGGCGACCCTGGACTTGAACTTTTCCTTAAATCATCGAAAGATCAAAAGTCCCCCAGGGAGAAAGAAAAATAGTTGCATTTAATTGGCGATGTTGTGGTTGGTTTTGCACTTCTTTGCCCTTATTTCCATGAATGACTCACAAGCAGACATCATTACATTTAATGATGCGTCCGAAATCTTCCCTGGGCAAATACAACTCCCATCACTAATGATGTTATTGCTTCACGAGGCGCCTTATTGATAATAACATTGTATAATTTGCTACAGGTGTTGCTGACCACGTAGCCTCTGCTTGGGAAAGAGGCTCGTTAAAGCACTGCCCTGTCCGCCCTGTTCAACAGTGGCTAAGTTATTAGTCCCATCAACCTACTGTAAATTACTTGATCACACAACCAATCCAGGCGTCTGGTCTAACACCACAAAACACCATCTGTGTGATCATAAGTGGCTTCTCAAATGCACACTGTGCAACCAACTGCCCTCCTTCAGAGAACCAGCAGTGAGTGCGAGGAGCGAGGAGCGCAAGTGACACTGATGAGAGGGTCACTCTGCCATATTTCTGCATTCATTAGTGGAGGCAATGTTGGTGTTCTCAAAAAATAGGTAATTTGTAAGTTCACACAGTACTAAGGCCCTTATTTACGCATGTTTTGTACGGGCGCTGGCGTGGCCCCACACGAACCAAAATACAGCGGCCCTTATTTGCGCATGTTTTGTACGGGCGCTGGCGTGGCCCCACACGAACCAAAACACAAACGTCAATTTACTAACAATTTTAAAGGCCCGTTGGTGGAGCTCTAATTTGCGTTGTCTTGTGTGAGCAGCACCCATGCAACCTTTAGCAAATGACCAATGGGGTGTTTGCTTGAGGAAGGCTCATGCATAAGAAATCAAGTGCCATCTGTTTTGGTCAAAACCATTATCCTCAAACTGTTCAGTTGCTCGAGCTTTCTTGTTCGGGATGTTTTTTAATGTCTGTTAAGAAATACGTATTCATAAAACTTGTTTCCACTACGTTTACCTTCACAGAATATGCAATGCAATTTCCGGGTAGCAAAATATGAGTCCCTGTGTGTGACCAGCCGAACAATAAAATATTACATTTATTTCTCCACAGAACAAATGGAACATATCTCTTTATAATTTTAGTCTTGCTAGATATATTCCCTTGCATGATTATCCACTCAATAACCGCAAAGTTATGCTCTCTGTAGCAGCATCCCTCAAATATGTCAGGGAATTGCTAGGCTGATGGCCAAAATGCTACATAGTCTCTTCTATTTACCCAGCGGGCAGCAACATTGTAATAATTTCTGCTCTTTAGCCGATCACAGGCTAAATAGTCGAGAAGATATATAAATTATCTGGTGGTCGGATAAATAGTGCGAAGCAGGTCTTTATTTAGACAGCCATGAAGAATAAACGGATTCCCAGCAATGGGACGGTAGGGAACATCTTGTTATGGATGTGCCACATGTAGGAAGCATTTGAGAGATAAGTGCATATAATAATGTACAATACTTTGTATAAAGGTGCATGAAATAAGCCAAACTGTTTATAAATGAAAAACCTTAACATCAATTTTGGAAAAAAAAGTATGTTATTTTAATATTCAAATATTCAAATAAGAAATGCAGGAATAATAATTCTGTATTAGGAGGTTCATAAGGTAAAAGATATTTTGCCTTGCAGGATAGGAGTATTTGTCTGTGCAAAGAACAATGAGTACGGTTATAAAGAATCTTGCATAAATATTTTATTCAGTCATGCACATACATTTTTTTTTTCATGTTCATGATCCTCCTTTTGATGATCATTGAATGCCAATCTCTTTTTGGTCTTCCTATAGAAAGCCTTTTGCTAGCGTTATACTTCCTTTTAAAGGGGTTGCAGTTGCTTTGTACTTCAAACCTGGCAACAGAGCAGCAGTCGACAAGTAGCAACTAAAAGGGAAAGCAGACAGACAGGTTGTATTCGAGCCATACATACACACATACAGTAGATAATTAGTGCTCAGGGGCACAGTGCTTTGGGACATTTGGAGGAGGCACATTGAATAAGATACAATGATGGGATTTCTGTGTAATGGGGAAGTGAAAGCAGGAGACAGCAAAGTAATGCAGTTGGGTTGCTCACTCAGCTGCCTGCTGAATAAACATGTTTCCTTCTACTATTCACCCTATTCACCCATCATAGTGGGTTTCAGGCATAAATGTTAAGTGGTCCCATGTCATGAGTGGTCATGAGTAGTCACCCGCACAATGTATCTTGGGAATGGTAATTTTGATTTTTAACATGTTTAGCAGTGTTTTAACTGGGAAAGGGACTTATGTCTCGTCTGAGCCCTGATTTCTGTCGTTCTCAGTGCAGTCTTAGTTAAAGAAATCTAAAGCAAAAACAAAATACAAAATATAAGTGGCAATCTTGGAGGATGTGCCTCACTTAGTACTTTGTGGAGGAGTTGTAAAGTATCTTCAGACAATCTTCAATTTGCTTTTATAGGTTTTATTATAGAGGAGGATAGAAAGGTATACAAGTACTGAGGGCTCAAAGGATCAGCACCAACTGACACTGTGGTGTTCCAATCCTTCACCCACACATTCCATTTACTACAATACACAGAATACTGGCACAATGAGAAAGTAGAGTATTCCAAGTCGAGTCTGTAAGATGAGCACAAAAATAAAAACATCATTACAGTGAATAAGTTAAACACCACATATCTCCCCTCCTCATCAATAAAATAAGTAGAATAAATACAAAAACAAGAGGAGAACAATGTGCATAACAAAAGATTAAACATTGAACCTACTAGGGACTCTCTTGATCCTTGAGCTTCTTCTTACCACCTGAGTGCCCTGAATTCTCTTTTGTTTGATTACCTCATTTGCTGCTTCTCTTGACCTTAGCCAGACAGGAAACATTCCACCACTGACCATTGTCCAACTTCAAAGCCGGACCTCTAATGTCGACAATGCATGCAAGTTCTCTGAACTTAGACTTACCATTTTGCAGCAATAAGGATTCCTTGACACCAAACCCAATCCCCAATAGACAAATTAACTTACATTTGTGTTACTGGAAGTCTAGACCTTTCATATCTGTGACAACTAACGTCATCACTCAATAGATTGGCTTTGACAGTTTCATTCACCACATTACATTCCTTACCCAGTGCTTCAACTTTCCAAAATGGATTAAGTGTGGTTACCACGTTTCTCCCTCTCACAAATTCAAAAGGTACAGACCCAGCCACACTCGTTCCTGGGTCTGTACCTTTTGCCCACACTATGTCTCTGTATATCTATGCCCACACTATGTCTCTGACCGCTGTCTCACAGCCAACTCCTGCCTTTATTGCCCTTTGGATACACTCAACCAATACACTGTTGAATCTTTCAACTTTTCCATTGGATTGAGGGTAATAAAGTGGGGTGCGTAGATGTTTTAAACCCACTTTTGTTCAAAATTCTTGCATGCTACAAGATGTAAATTGCACTTCATTGTCCCTAAATAGTTCCTCAGGGACACCTTCTCTACTGAATACATCTTGTAGAAATCTAATAACCGATTTTGTGTTGGGTTCTGAGTCTCCCCTCACTTCCACCCATCTGGAAAGATGGCCAATTAACACAACAAAATAGTTCATACGATTGGGAAGTACAAGAAACAGACTTAAAAAATCCACAGCGACCGTCTGCCACACCTTGTTCGGACTAAAAACTGGTTTAGAGCTCGGTGAACATGTTGACTGATGCTTATCACTGTACGAGCATTGTGTACACTAACTCACCAAGTTTTCAACCTCATGATCAACTCTGGGCCACCAAAAATCATTGCAGATTCTGCGCTTGGTTGCCGTCATTCCTAGATGACCGGAATGAGCTGTTTCTATAATCCTTTTCCTAAAACAAGAAGGTGGAATTAATTTACCCTCTCTCACCAGCAGATTGTTTTCAATGGATAGCTCATTGGCAACTTTGCAAAATGGCTATAAATCAGGCTCAATGGATCTTTCTTTTGGCCACCCTGCTACAACAAAACCCATCACTTGTTTTAACACAATATCATTTTTTAGAGCTTTGTGCCACGCTCCCATATTAGGACAAATCACTGTGTCTTCCACTCTTGCAATAATGCATTCCTCAATGTCTTCTTCCTCTTTTGAATTCACGTCAACACCTTGAACAGGAAGCCTGAATAAAAAATCTGCCTTGACATTCTTTCTTCCAGCAATGTGTTGCACAGAAAAATTGAACGCTAACAGTTTGGTTGCTAGCCTAGCCCATCGAGCAGTGGCTTTTTTAATCTTATTGCCAGAAAGAATATCTTCTAACGGTTTGTGATCCATTCTTAGCGAAAATGTCCTGCTCCATAAATAATATAACAGAACAACAGTGTCTCAACTGGCAATCCTTAGCAAGGGCGATTAAAAAGTGTGTATGAATCACGTGAGGGAGGAGAAAAAAGGAAGGGAGACCACGAACAATTTTCGTACAGGATAAGGTGTTATTTGTAAGTAGATGTAACAGCACTACAGTACAATTTTACTGAAAGTAACCATAACAACCAAGTGTGCACTGAACGTGCTAGTGGTGGTGAACGACGCAGTGACACAGAGGTGAGGAAACAGAGTGAACGGCGAAAAAACTGTAAAAACAAGTAGTTTTGTGATCAATGATACACAGCAGATATATACAAGTTAAGTATTATGACTTAGACTAAGTTGATTGACCACATGAACGCCACGGTTTGCACTGAGTTGTCAATGGCGTTTTGACCTGTTTAATTCCAGGCCATCGTCAGGCAATGGTTACTAAATCCAGTATAGTGCTGAAAGGTAATGCTGCAATAATCCAGAGAATAGGGGTGGGGGTTGTAATACTCTGGCAAAGTGGGGGGTCCAAGAGGGACAACTGTGGGCACTCTGACAAGGGTAGTCGATGTTTGGAGGTAGAACGTATCCTAGTGCCCGGACCTGAATACGTGAATTGCTGTAGTTCAGGTGGAGTTCCAATAATTCTCAGGAGGCGGGCTGGATCTGGATGCGAAGTGTCAGGAAATGCAGTGTGGAAGAGAATGAATCAGAGTGCAAGCTGGGAAATTAGCGCTGCACATGGACTTGTAACGGACGAGATAAGCGTCCGGGTTGCGGCTGCGAACGAGTCCATGTGCAGCGCTAATTTCCCCGCTTGCACTCTGATTCATTCTCTTCCGCGCTGGATATCCTGACACTTCACATGCCAATAAAACAGGAAATGTGTGAAAAGCCAAACGGTGCGCAAAATCAGCAAAGTGGCAGTTCAGCTAAGTAAGCACTCCATAAAGGGGGGTCCAAAATGGAGCTAGTAAAACGAAATCTCCCTCAAGTTGAGAAGTCTTCCTTTACTCAAAAAGAGCAATTCTGAAGCCCTCGTTCACATGAATATAAGAAATATTACAGTACCTTGATTCAGAGATTGCCTGAGAGTGAATCATGGGAAAAGAATTACTGAACATCCACGATGACTCCTCCTTTAACCAATTCGCATCCCAAGCTTGTCGCCATTCTTGTAAAGTATCTTCAGACAATCTTCAAGTTGCTTTTATGGATTTTATTTTAGAGGAGGACAGAAAGGTATACAAGTAATGAGGGCTCAAAGGATCAGCACCAACTGACACTGTAGTGTTCCAATCCTTCATCCACGAATATAGGTCTTTTTCCCACAGTCTTTTTCCCGCATGGAATCACAACACAGTTGTTACAACGACCGCGTTGTGATTCCGCATACCATTACTCCGCAAGTCGGAACAACGACTTGCGGGGGGGTGGGGGGCACTGGATGTTGGAATAGTATAATTTACTATTCCAACTCCAGTCTTTGCGAACACTAGGGAAGGTTTTGGATTATAAATCCAACACCTCCCCCCCCCCCTCCGCAAGTTGTCGTTCCGACTTGCGGAGTAATGGTATGCGGAATCACATCGCCGTCGTTGTAACGACCTCGTTGTGATTCCATGCGGGAAAAAAGTTTCGTCATAAACGTTGATTACCTTCATCCACACATTCCATTTACTACAATACACAAAATGCTGGCAGAACAGAAACTAGTGTATTCCAAGTAGAGCCTGTAAGATGAGCACAACAATAAAAACATCATAACAGCAAATAACTTAAACACCACAGGAGTCTAGGGAAGGAAGCGGTATTACCAGTAGGATGAGGATGAAGACAAGTAGGAATATAAGTGCCAGAAGGTGGACCACCAGGATGACTAGCATGACCAGAGCCACAATGAACAAGACAAGAAGAACCAGGCCCAGGGAACCCTACTTCACAAGAACCAGAGTTGCCAATGCAGAGGAGACCAGGAAAATAGATGGGGAGGAACAGGACAAGGAAAAACAGGAGTAGGAAATACAGGAACCAGGGTGATAAGAATCAAGAGGGCCATGAAGATGTGGAACAGGGAGACCTGGATCCAGTGGACAAGGGCTGGAAGGGAAAGAAGGACAGGGGTAGGAGAAACAGAAGGCCCTGGACCATAACAAAAAATAAGGCTAGGAAGGCCTGAGTGCTCTGACCAGGACCTGAGGGATGAGGACATCCAGGACCAGGAATAGCAGACTTTGGTAGACAGACCAAATAGGACTAGTACCAGGAGACCACTGGAAAGAAGCACAAGACACAGAAGGACCAGAACCACAGAGATCATATCAAAGAGGATCAAGAGGCCGGAAGCGAATGGAACAGGATCAAGAAGACCACAACCACGAAGCAGTAATTCTAGCAGGACCAGGAGACCCTTAATCAGAATGACTAGGATAAATAGGATAGGATAGAAAGAACCTGGAAGTGCAGGTCTAATGGGACTAGGATCAGAAGGTTTATGAGGGTCAGAGTCATGGAATCTTAAACTAGGGCAACTATTACTACAGGAACCAGGGTGACACACAAAATAGGATTTAGGGGGGGCCAGTACCACAGTGATAAGGAAAACCTGACACAGGAGGATCATTACTAGGAGGACCATGATAGAGGGGACCATGGTCAGTTGGACAAGAACAAGTTAGAACAGGCAAACCAGGAGACCAGCAGGCCTAGTAGGACTAGGATGGGGCAGGAGGACCGGGGTCTGGGAGGGCTAGGGAAACCAAAGCCAGTAGGAACAGAAACCGAAGATCCAACACATGAGGACTAGATAAAAAAGTACCAGAATTAAGACCAGGACGGCATGTACTAGGGGGGGTTAGGATCAGAAGAATTAGGAACAGGCAAACCAGGGGAGCAGGACCAGGAGGACTAATGGATGAGAATTATTGTAATGAGAATGAAAAGGTTCAGGACTGGAACCCTGAGAGACAGGAGACCAAGGATCCCAAGGACTAGGCTAGGGGCAGCAGTACATGTAAATGACGACCAGACAGACCAGCAAGTATGGATCCAGGAAGTTCTTAGATTAGCATGAAGCGGAGGCCTAGGAACATCAAAATGGCAAAGGCTAGGATGATGTGTGACAGACAGCATCAGCCGGTGCAGGTAAGCGTGGTGGGGAGGGGCGATGGAGGTTTTGACAGATGACGGAATAGGGCAAATGAAATAAATAAATAACTCTGATTCAGTCGTTTGTCGACATCCCCCTCCCGCAGCGCCCCTCCCACCCCCCCATCGAGCTTACCAGCATTGGTCACTGCTGGTGAAAGAACAAGTTATTGCAGAACCATGTGTTAAGGAGCAGTAGGATGAGGTACAGAATGACTAGGACCAGATTGAAGAGGATTATGAAGATCAAGACCTGAAGGGCAATTTCCAATGTTTGTCCGGGATACTAGGATAAGCCAGACAGGAGCTAGAAAGACTGGAGGGGCTCCAGCAAGGGTAGCCAGAAGACCAAATCAAGGCAACTAGGTAAACTAAAAGGATCATGACCAGGAAGACTGGAAACAGGGCTAAGAGGGTCATAAAGATCAGAACCTATGGACCAAGGCTCAGATTATCAAGTGGTGCAGAGCATTCTTTACAAGAAGCAATACCAGAGTGAGGAGGATTAGAAGAAGGCCACCGGAGTATGAAAGACCAAATGATTTGGACAGTGGTGGCCAGGACCAAAATGACCAGACTCAGGAGGAGCCGAACAAAGAGAATCTGGATCAAGAGGACCTGGATCACTGGCTTCAGTACCAGGATGACTAAATGGACAAGGAACAAGTCCAGGAGAATCAGGGTAACTCAAACCGGACAAAAACTAAGAATGAACGGACATGAGAAGCAAGGTGGACCAGGACCTATAATACCAGGGCTAGGAGGTTGACGGTGAGTAGAACCAGGATATGGTGACCAGGAAAAAGAGGCCTAGAAAGGAAGAGGGCTAGATGGGCCAAGACTGGGGGAATCAAATGGGCCATGATGGCCAAAAGGCAATGTTTATGATAGCAAGCACAATAGGACAAGAAGGACCAAAACGACCAGGTCCATGGAAACCGAGACTAAGATGGCAGGTTGGTCAGCTCCAGGAGAACAAATCGTGGAGAATCCAAACTATAGGGAACAGGACCAAGAGGATCAGGGTCAATAGGCACAGCATCTCAAGAAGGACAAAGACTATAAAAAATTAAAATGACAAGACCTTGGCCAGGAATGCTAGGTAGCTGAGACCTCGGATACAGGCAACCAGAGTCAAAAGGACAATTTCTAAGAAGACCAGGAACCAAAGCACTAGGGGGACTAGGAAGATCAGCACAAAGAGGACCAGGACCTTGAGTACTAGGACCAGGAGAACCAGGGTAAGGAGGCTCGGGACCAGGAACTTAAGGACGAGGATGATCACAGCCTGGAGGTCCAGGTCAAAGGGCTAGGAATAGGATGGCCAGGACGATGAGCTTTAGGATGGTGAGGTCCAAGAGGACCAGATAAATGAGGACCATGATAAAGTTGTGTAGAAGCACAAGAAGCATGAAGACCAGGGCCAGGAGGATCAGCACCAGATCCAGGGAGACCAGATGCAGACCAATAGGACCAAGGGGCTAGAATAAGTAAAGAAGATGATGGGGTCAGTACCAAAAATACCAGGAGGACCAGAGCCAAGAGGAGTAGGACCATAGCAAGGAAGATTAGAATGATCAGATCCAAGCAAACCAGGAAAAGGCCTAGGAGTGCTCGGGTTACCATGATCATAGTACCAGGGCCCAGAGTACCAAGTGGAATAGAAAGACCAGGACCTGGAGATAGCAGGACCAGGGTGAGGAAGATCAGGAGGACCAGAACAGACAGAGTCGCTCACACGCCCTGGCCACTTCCATTTATCAGGGTTTACTAATCTGCTCATACCTGATAACTTGGGAGCCTCTGTTGACGATGTGGGATGGATTTTCTACTGAGAATTTTGGGAAACAATAACATGGGAAGCCTTTGCTGTTATCAGCAGGCATTTTTTTATACAGAATTTTATTTGAAATGCATTCATATTTTCTGCACTTCATTTTTTAAAATGGTGTTTCTTGCATGAAAACAGAAAATTAATTTAAGGATATAGTGTCATCATATTGATGTACAGCACTGCACAGTCAATGAATGTATTTATTGTATAGTTTAAACCATTGCAAGTGGATCAGTGTGTTCAAAAATTAATATGGGTAAATGATAACATCAGCATACGTGAAGATTGTACTCTATAGCTCATAAAAATTGACAATTTCTTAAATGATAAATTCTAAATCATATTGCTTTATTAACCTTCCCGCTTCCTCAAATTTGCTTAAAAATGCAACATTTGTCCGCTCTTTTTTCAAAAATTTAGGTTGTTCAGGCTCGCTCGCTTGCTCGCTCACCGCAGTGCAGTACTGCAATACTTTTTCGGCTCACCAATTTCAAATGTCACCAGCCGCCACTGTGAGAGTCTAATTGCATGGACCAGTGGGTTACATTTTCCATGATGTGATGAAGAGTAGATACAACTTCTCTACATGTTGGCATGTATTGACTGCACCCCGGTGGATGGAGGGTGTAGACCCAGAACTGTAGTGAGGGAGAATGGAGAAAAGCCTCCCCTAAATAATTCTGCGAAGTGCTTTTTAGCAAATAGCTGATTAGTTCTTCCTGATTGACGCCATAGGGCAGATGGTAGAAGTATAGAGTAGGTCATAGGTTTCTCTTGCTAAAGGTATAACAGATTATAAGCAGCATTGCCTTTTTGACTATCTGATGACTGCTGAGGAGAAAGAATATTAAAGCAGAACTGTGAAATGATCGATCTGTAGTCACATTATTGTTGGTAACAAAATGTCTCTGTTTATTCAGTGTCTTATTTTTTATAATATTCGTAAAAAAATCATTAAATAAAAATCTGTGTCAGTTTCTTTTGTGTCTTTGATGCCTGTATGTCTTTCTCTGTTTCACTGGAGAAATGTATTCATATTCCAATGATATTCAGTTCAATTAATCGTAGTCCGATTCATTTGCTTGTGGCTTTTCCTCTGATGGCCCGATGGTAGGGGTAATCGAAGGATGGACTTTATACTGTCTACTCCATTTAGAGTAAAACCTGGCTGTAAAGATAGAAAAAAAATAATGACTCTGTTGCCCTGCGACAAAACGCCCCACATTAAGGACCATTTGCTTTTTTGTTGTTCAAAAACAAACTTCTGCTTCGGGAATTTGTTTGTGAAAAACAAAAACATTTTGAAAAATGTGCTGGCCTGCCATCATGTCTGATGGTACTGCCCTTCATACATACTGTGCATAGACAGGAACTGTCATAACAGAAGTTCCTATCAAAATAAAGAGTTGCCCACAAGGCCAGTGGCCAGCGGCCAACTCTAAATTTTGCGGGCAGTGGTCCCTCATGGTGGCAGAGGTATTTTCCTGTGCCATCCTGACTGACTTAACTGTAATCAGGCCTTTAGTTTGTCTTCCTTCTGTCATAAGATTGGAATGAAACTTTTCAATTATACTGTATTAGTCACTTCGTAAGGGACTGTATGCATTATTTTGTTGAAATCACCCTAAATGTTAGGTGGCTCTGTTTCACTGGGATATACCTTTTTCAGTTCTGGTTTTTGCTTTTACAAATCATTGTTTTCAGGTGTTTTAGTTGTATTTGTTTAACTGAACTGAACCAGAATTAATAATTCCAGAATGCACTCATGTGCTGCAGAGAAAGAGGTGTTCTACTTACAGGGAGCCTTTTGGCAATCCTATATCTGGCCCTGGTACATTCCCCATAGCTTTGTGAGTAATACTTAGTACATAGCTTTAAATGTGTAAACTAGCCTTGCAAAGATTCCAATCTTCTTGATAATTAGTCACCTCTTTAGCTAAACATAAAGGAGTGGGAGCATTTGTGGCGCATGAGGCAGCTCCATAAAGGGCCTCCTAAGTTGTTATGTCTTGGCCAATGTTGTAACAGAGTATCATTCTATGCCAATTCTTTCATTTATAACTTATAAGCATTCAAGCATTTGGGACCTTTAGACCTATAAGTTAGTGCCTGCATCTAAGCCAGTTTGAGCGCTAAGGGCCTCATGTCGCAAAAGCACAGGCTTTGTGATCACGAAAGTACTTATCATTATGTACAAAACCCTTTGTAGGAGTTGGAAATTCCTTTGACTAGTAAATGGACTTTTAACATGTGTATTTGTACAGGACTCGTTCACCCCCAAAGGTGCATCTTGGCACTGAATAACAGATGTTTATTGTTACCCAACTTAACAGTACTCATTTTATCGACCTCAGAAAGAATGAGAGGATGAGTAGACCCGCCAGGGTTTAAACCTGCGACCATGAAGTCAATCACAGGCTCCTGCAGTGGATGCATTAGTCCACTGAGCCACCAGACCCAACTTTGGTGTTGTTTCTCTTGACGTTTTACCTCTACCTCCTGTATTTTTGATGCTGTGCTGGATTTCGTTTTTCCTGGTTTAGATGCTTTGGGCACTTTGCCGCTGCTGATCAGTGTCAAAGTTATGTTATGTTATGTTAATGAAGCTTTTAAAGCGCACTGTTACCCAAGGGCATCCTGGCACTGAGCCCTGCCTAAGGGGTAGCCAAGGAGAAGATGACTTTTCAGAAAACAGCCACATTTTCAGCCCCTTCCTAAATGAAAGGAGCTCAGGGGATTTCCTGAGATGCACTGGCAGGTTGTTCCAGGCTTTTTTGTAGCGCAAACGATGAAACTGCCGCCACCCCAGTTAGCTTTTTTCACTCAGGGGACGGTCAGTTACTTTGCTTCCAAGGAACGCAACGTTCTTCCGGGGACATACCAATGTAAATGTTGTGTCAGGTAGTCTGGGCCGTTGCCCTTCAAGGACTTAAAGACCGTGCAAAGCACTTTGAATAGTGCACGTTGTTTTACTGGAAGCCAGTGGAGAAGTCGGAGTCCCTTCCTCACTGAGACGAACATAGGTGTGCCCAAGAGCAGCCTGGCTGCAGCATTTTGCACAAGCTGGAGTCTGGTCAGATGTTTCTTTTGAATGTTCAGGTACAGACTGTTGCAATAATCTAGCAGTGACAGAATGAGCACTGTGACTGCTGTCCCGAAGCTATCCTCTGGCAGAAAGAATTTTATTTTCCTCAGAATTCTGAGGAGAAAGAAGTTTGTGGAAACAACTCCGCTGACCTGATCACCAAAGGTGAGATTATTATCCATAATTACCCCCAGATTCTTGACTTTCTTAGTGGGGGCTGGAGGCATTCCCATTTTTTCAGGCCACCAATCTGGCATCCAGATGTTAGGGTTATTGCCAAATATGATGATCTCCATCTTCCCTGCATTGAGTTTTAAGCAGTTCGAAGACATCCAGCCTGCAATGGCTTTCATGCAGTCGTGGCATCTTGAACCCGTTTCCGCTTCTTTGCCTCGCTGTAGGGATAGCACAATTTGTGTGTTGTCCGCATAAGATGTTAATTGTAGCCCGAAGGATCATATCAGGGCGGCCAGCGGGCACACATAGATATTAAAAAGGGTGGGACTAAGGGACGACCCCTGAGGCACCCCGCAGGGGAGGACAAAAGGCTTCGACCTGTCCCTACCCAAATCCACCGTTTGAGATCTGTCAGCCAGGAAAGATTTCAGGAGATTCCAGGCCTTACCCTGAACCCCTGCAGTTGATTAACAGTCCATCAGAAGTGCAAGTGCTCCCTGTGTAAATTGTGATTACCATTGGTTCTCCCTGATTGGCATATTTGATTTACTGGTAAGTCCCTAGTAAAGTGCGCTGAAGTGTGCCAGGGCCTGTAAATCAAATGCTACTAGTGGACCTGCAGCCCTGATTGTTTCACCCACATTAGTATCCCTGAAAAGGTATCTCAGACCTGCCACTGCAGTGTCTGTACACAGTTGTTAACTGCCATGTCGATTTGGCAAGTGCATCCACTTGTCAGGCCCTAACCTTCCCTTTTCTTACATGTAAGGTACCCTCCCGGGCAGGGTGCAGTTTATGGTAAAGCTAGGAGATGTATTGGTGTGTGTGACATGTCCTGATGGCGAAATACTGCCAATTTCGTTTTTTCACTATTGAAAGGCTATCTTGCCCCATAGGATAGAATGGGAAATCCTTTGTAACATCTTACAAGTATAACTTCACATTGGGACAAGATAGAGAAATAAAGTTTAGGCTCTCTGAACTCAGAATTTAATAACACATCTTTTAGTAAAGATGGTTTTTAAATTGTGTGTTTGAAAATACCACTTCTAGAAAGTAAACATGGATCACATATTTTAATGTTGTGGTGTTAGAGTCCAACGGATACTTATCAACTACTTTATTTTCAAAACCAACTGACAGAAATAATGCATTGCATTACACTAGTCATCATCCGCGATCTCTTCGTGACAATTTGCCCTATGGGAAATTTCTGAGAATAAGGCGTAATTGTTCTGAAAAAAGCCCAATATTTTGCAAATGCTGAGAAACTCATAAATAAATGAAAATATCGAGGATACCCCAAAAAACTGCTCAAAATAGCTTCAAAATGACATGGTGTACCCCAAGAGAGATGCTATTGCAGAAAAAAGAAAAAACTAAAGCCGACCAAATGGTATGTTTTTTGACTTTTTGCCCAAAGACAACTCAATTCAAAAATATCATTAGACAGAACATGCATTTAATTGAAAAATTGGACAAATCGTTTGCACTACTGTTATTTGCTCTAAAAAACAGATCGACCAATTGGTAGTCAACTTGTGAGAGCAGAGTTGCCAGCAATAAAGAATAAATCAGATTTGCGGCAACTATGGAACATGAATCTGATAGAAGAACATTTGAAATTTGGGACCTGCATTCTTTGCAGTCAAACAATTTAAGGATCGGATTGTAAATACAAAGGCAAACAATGGTCACAGAAGACATTCACGAATTGTAAAACTAAAAATGTGGTGTATGCAGTCAAATGTCCATGGGAGCTTACATATATTGGAAAAACCAATTAGGAAATTCGCCACCGAATAACACAACATAAATCAAGAATAAGGAAAAAGGTTATGACAGCGCCATTTCTTCAACATTGGATGGAAAATGGACATTCTGAGACCGATCTAAGGTGGACTGTTCTATTGGCCATTAAATCAGATCCCCGGGGAGGAGACATGGATGCCTTACTCAACCTGAAGGAAGCCTTCCTCATATTATTTTTCAAAACAATGTTCCAGGGGTTGAATGAGATGTCTGAAGGACAAAACTTGTTTCCAGTACAGTTGGAAACCTGAAACGAACGATCCGTTTGGAATAAACAACATGCCCCAGAATGCTCATCCATTGGAGAGTCCCAGACATAGAACGGGACGGATATAGGGAATATTGAACATTTACGGAAGTAGCTTTCTCTTCAATCTAAGGGGGCGGACAGATGAGTGAAGGAATCAAGCTTGTACCTTCCAGAAAAAGAACACACACGCCATTGGTAAGTAGGATCCGGGAAGGTTAGTGTGGCATTAGACATGGCTTGTCAACATAGGCATATGTGAGCGACTAACATGAGCTTAAGTGTTCAAGGATTTTTGAATGAGTTCTAGAGTGCAGACGGGTGTTCCGCGCACACGCCGGTGAATTAATTACGGGTCGATTTTGTTTCAAGATTGACAGTGTACAATTGAGCAACCGGCCGTTTAACAATTGACTAGAGGTAAGCTCATTTTTGAAGAGGCTCTTAGAAGTGATGGAGGTCAGTTGTTGCATACTGAGAATGATTAGGTGATATGTTTATGTGTTCAAAGATTTGAACATTGTACTAGTGAAGAGGTCGTAGTTGCAGGCATAGCAGATGGATTAGAGGTAACTTTTGTTGAATGTAATCATAGAATAGACTCAATACTAGCGCATCAGTCTAAGAAAGGATAAAGTGATTTTTTGTTTTGATTTTCAATCACGGTGCATATCAGTTCTTAGTCCTGAGGAGAACCCATGAATCAGAGTACGGGTTCGAAATGCGTCGCCAACAACGCAATCATGCAAGTGATCAAATAAGACATGTTAAGCAGGGGAATTACATTTTTTAATTTTTTTTTTTTTTAAATGATGTAGTACACTCCCTGTTCATAGGATCAGTAGCTTTACATGGTTGCGTAGCCCATTCATGCAGAAAGTGTAAAAAGGGTTTAAGAATTATTACATGTGTCTTCCTTGTTGGGCATCAAAAGGTAGAACTTAAGATGTTGAGCCAATGTAATATGTTTAAAATAATTGATCGTCAAACATAATTTATATGTTGTTTTGTATAGTCTGGATGTATGAATGTTGGGTGGGCATCAAAACAATAGTGAGATATAAATATAGTGCATTTATGTTTGTTCTCATTATGTCCCTCTGTATGTGACTACTTTTAAAATTATGGTTTAAAATGAAAACAATGAATATTTACTGATCACTGATATTAAAATGGGTGTTCAGAAAAGAATAATTGTGAAAAAGAGTTTTTCAGTACTGCCATTTTTTGTTGGAAATATGTTTTTAGAAAGTAGGTATTTTCTTGTTTAACCATTCAGTGTGCCTCTGCCTGTTTGTGTATTGACCGTCTAGTTTTGGATTGCCAGGGGCTGGGGATGTGCATTCAATGTAGACAGCCACTGGGGAGGTTGAGGCGTGCCTAGCCCTTCCTGGATGACTCACAGCTGAGCTGAATGGGGCTTGGCTGCATTTAGAGTAGAGGGCCTGTCTCCCTTGCACAATTCTGTCTCCACCCCCTGTGTTCATATTGCACCAGTGAGGACAGAACTGGTTTGCATTGAGCTCAGAGACCCTTGAACAAAGAGAACAAAGACATTTTGGGGTATAAGTATTTGACCTAAACCCCCAGAACTTTAGAATACTTCTGGAATCAAGAGGAACCTTTGCCAAGGAGAAGAAATGGAGAAACTGGAGGAGGTTTACTGCCCCTGTGCTGCTGCTGTCTGGGGTTGGCCGGCAGTAGCTGTTTCTGCCAAGGAAAGGAGAAGGACTTTGCTGTGTGCTGCGTCCCCTTGCTCGAAGAAGAGCTCAAAGAGCCTGCTCTGAAGTCTCAGGGACACAAAACCTTCACCCCAGCTCCCCTGAACTTCCTTGCTGGGAGTTCTGACCTGCCAAGAGGTGCCTGTGACTGTGTTGGGTCTCTGGAGGTTGTCCCTGCTGTTTGGAGCTGGAAAAGCAACGCAACTACAAGAAAATTGATGCATCGCTCTTCTTGCGGCAGTTTTCCCAACGCAGCACTGCTGTGCGAGAAGAATCTCTATGCATCTCCGCCCCGTGCCTGTTGCCGCTGCAAGAACTGATGCATCAAGGGATCACGGTTGAAGATACTGACACAGCACTGCTCGACGCCTCCGCATTGATCACTGCTGCATCCTGGATTTCCACGCATCGTACCTGTGCAACAATTTTCCCGACGCATCAATCGTGGATCAGAACCATCCCGGAATCGACACATCACTTAACCCTACAGAATGGATTCGATGCATCACTTCTCCTGCGTGCAGCAGAACTGTCGCATCGCCTCCCCATGGTCTCAGGAACTGACACATCTCTTGGTTTTTCGACGCTTCCCATCTCTGCGGCTGTTTAGCCTTGTGGATTTTGTTGCAACTACAGGTACTTTGAGAGAAATCACGCATCCATATTTTTCATTGGGCCAAGTTGTTTGAAACATTTTTAAAATCATATTCTTATTAAATGCATGTTGGAGTTTTGTCATTTTGGTCTTATTGAGTTTAGATAAAGATACTTTATTTTTCTAAACTACTGTGGTGTCCATTTGTGGTGTCATCACTGTATTACTGTTATTTTTTAGTACAAATACTTTACACATTGACTTTGGGATAAGTCTGTTTGCTCGTGCCAAACTACCCAGTCGGTAAGAAGGGGTTATCTAAAGTGTGTATCCCTCTTACCCTGACTAGAAGCAAGGGTCCCTATTTGGACAAAGGTACCTACCTCTGCCAACTAGAGTCCCCCATTTCTAACATTTTGAAATTGCAAATTGGAGGGTTCATGAAAGGGGTTTCACCCCTCTCTTTTCCAATTCAGAAAGGAATTTATCAATTTATTGACTGCAATTGCTGTTGCAAACCACTGATGAGCTAACAACCGTGAGTTGAGATGGTAACTAATTTGCAAAGGGGAAGGTGTCCCCTTCAGACCCCTTTCCTTTTGGAAATCATGTAGACAGCCTCAGGGGGAGAAGTTATCCAAAATCTAAACATTTTTTTTTAAATCAGCACTGGTTCCTTTAAGCAACACTGCTTTTACGAGGGTCATAAATTGGCACCTGCTTAAAGAATATTAATTAAGCGGGTCACTTTGCAACCCCCTACGATTCAGTATTTTGTGAATCAACCGAAAAGTACATATGTCGGTTTGCAAAATACTATTACATTCACCAACAAATATGTGTGTAAATCGCGACTACTTTTTGCGAATGAAATCATAACACATGAGGCCCCTAACTTTCATAAGGAGAAGGGTGCAAATTGTATTCACACCTTGTTTGCAGTTTTACAATGGTGTAACTACCTGTTGTAATCTATATAATGCATAATAAGATAACATTTAAGCTGTTTAGGCAGCAGCCGGATAAAAAGTGAATCTCCTCTGCTGTTTGCATGGCTACTGGCCAGGTTGTGCATACTGTCTATTTAGTCAGCCACAAGGTAAATAATGAAGTTTATTTACCAGTTAGTTGCAAGGCCACTGGCAATATAGTACACCTTCTCTGTTATTTAGCTAGCTGCTGAATAAAAATTGGAATGTATTTGCTACTTGCTAGGCTACTGGTCAAATAACATGAAATGGCTGTTATTTAACCTGCAACTATATAAATAATCTGTTGATTTACCAGTAGCTAGGTAATGAGTGAATTATTTTTATTTGCTTGACTGATGGTCAAATAGTGCAAACCTCTGCTATTTAGCCAGTGGCCAGGTTAATCATGAAGTTTCCATGTTATTTGCACAGCTGCTGGCCATACAGTGCAGAATCTCTACAATTATGACATGGCAGGGTAAAAGGTGACATTTTCTGCTCTTTGCATGCTTGCCAACAGAACAATGCAGAATCTCCACTATTTAGCCAGCGGACGGGTAAATAGTGAACAGTTTCTGCTGTTTGCATGGCTGCCAGCCAAATAGTGCAAAGTCTTTACCATTTAGCCAGTGGCAGGGAACATAGCGCAGTCTTTCTGCTATCTGCACAGCGGCCGGCCAATTATTGCAGAATCTCTATTATTTAGCCAGTGGCTGGGTAGATAGTGAAGTTTCTGTGCTATTTTCAAGTAAATATTTTCTACTATTTTGCCAGCAACCAAGTAAATAGCAGACAAAATGTACTATTTACATGGTGTACCAATGATAAATGTATAATAATTTAACCAGCAGAGAAAGGTGGGGGAACAGTAATTCTGGAAACAGAAGCATACCGGCAAGAGTGCCTACACCTCGTTGGAGACAAGAATAGCTACAAGATTTTAACATCAGACCCAACAAAAGAAGTGATGAAAGAAATCGGGATAATGGGAATGAAGTAGAGCCCTCCAGGTGGGTACTTAAATGAAAAACTGACTTCTTGATTAAACAGCACCCCATGGTTCCATATTTCTACTCACTGCCCAAGGTCCATAAAGGAATACACCCTTCTCCAGACTGAAGGCCCTAGCCTCTCAGGATATCTGATCATTACTGGAACCACTCTCCACATTCTGTGATTTCTTTTTTTTAAAGTACTCAATTTGATCTGAACCATCAATGAGGTAACCAACACTAAGATGAATATCACTCTTGACGTAGGAACCTTCTATGACAGCATTCCTCAAGATGAGACACTTAAAGTAACTCCTAAGGAAGTCAGAATGGGACTACCTCATTCCAATCAGCTTCATAATGTCTCGTCACTCACTGGCTCGAAAATGAAATGTTTTCAAATATGAAGATGAACTATTTACAAACACAAGGTACCTTCATGGGGAGTTCTTTAGCTCCAAGTCTAGCTTTCCTATATATGCACCAGTTTGAAATGAACTAAATTTACTCAAAGGATTACTATCACAAAGATCAGATATCCCTCTGGCAGAGATACATTAACGATATCATGGTTACCTGGCAGGGTCCTTTGGATGTTGCTCCCCAGTTTTTAACATGGATTAATGGTTTAGATCCCTTTCTTATTTTACGTTGACTTCATCTGAAGTCCATATCACGTTCCTTGACTTAGAAATAAGCATTCAGAATGGAATAAAGATTGGCCATTTCACACCAGACCTAGAGTTAAAAGGCATAACGATTATGTAACAAGAAGCTGGGGCTTACCACAGATCAGTGGATATTTCTCGTATGGGAATTGCAACATATGTCATCTGACTAGATGAATATAAGAGTTAGATCTGGGTCTCTGAAAACCATGGGAGCTTTGTGCATATACAAATTGTAATACATCACGCCACATTTACCAGATAACCTGCCCATGTGGGCTCCGGTACATGGGAAGGACCACAAGACCAGTGAAAATACATATTAATAAATTAGGTGTATCACCCAATGCATACATGACACTACAAAATTCACAATACACTTCCTAGAGAACAACCATACACCCAATGGTCTTAGCTGGATTGTGATAGGGACAACACCTACTATTCACAAAATGAAAACATGTCTTTTACAGAAAGAACAATGCTGGGTTTTCAAGCTGCACATCTCAATTGAGGTTCTTAATAAGAAGGTCTAATTAAGTATATTATAAAAATGGCATCTCTAAAGCCAAGAAGAATCAGATGGAAGCATTGCAGTAGCCGTTAATTGACCAGCTACTATGAAAGAAGCAGATTTGATATATGAAAAAGCAATTTTGCAAACTTCACACAAAAAAGTAGTTAGCTTTAGCAAGTACATATGAACATACAAATATGATGTTAGGAAAATAGTGAGAAGAACGCCCAGTCTCGTAGCAAGACCTACCACTAGACTAATCAATATGATATAGAATGATAGCATAGTACTCTGTGCAACCACTTTTTCCAGTGATTTTCATACTAAACTAATATGAACTGGATTATAAACAAAGCAAAGAGTGTAGTAAAATGTTACTAACTACTTTCAGATGGTGTTCAAAAAACGTAGGAATACCATAGATATGCCCGTTTATGCTCAACTTCTCAAGGTGCTGCAACATAATCCTATAAATATAATAGGTGTTGTATCTCGCTCCGCATGCACCATTTGGGCTGCCTAGTTACGTCTCCCGTCACCCTAAATCCAGTCCACGCTCTTCCTTCAATTGACATGACCCTCCCACCTCCCCAGGATAAGACAAGTAAGAATAATCCTAATAAAAGGGAGGACATTTTGCCAGGGAATGTCGAGTTAAACCCAAGATACCAGCTCCTAAGAAAATAGGTTTTGTCTCCAATGCCTGATCCACTGAATCGGAAAGCTGCACTGCTTGGGGAACGTGGAGATCAGTCTCCAGAGTACTCATATCAATAAGGTCTCCCTGCCCCATTCCAACTTACAAAACATTCCCCAAGACACTTAATGATTAGTGTGATGTCCATCCTCTCTCCTCAAGTTAGGAAAACCCTCCCTGTTCTGGTGGACTCCAGAGCTACCGGAAACTTCCTTGATTTAATTCTTGCTAAGACCCTCGGACTACCAACGGTAAAAAATAAATTCCACGAGTCATTTTGAGCAGTGGATGGGTCCGAATTGTAGTCAGAGCTGGTAACCTTACAAACCAAATCCCCCTATGTTCTTTGTGACAACAGTTATTCCAGAAATCTAAGTTTCGACTTTATTGATGCCCCCAACGTTTGGAGTCATTCTGGGAGTCCCCTGGTTACAAAACCATAATCCTAAAATAGAGTGAACCCTCCATAAAATCACCCTAGATTTGAAGTTTTGTCAACACACCTGTAACAAATTAGCTACAAACTGGTTATCACCGTTAACCTGTGCCAGTACTTCATGCCCTTAAATAGCAACGGAGTTCCCCATGGAGTATCAAGATTTTCTGGATGTTTTTGAAAAAAAAGGCAACCACCCTACCTCATCATAGGAGTTTTTTAATTGCCACATAGACCTTGAACCTGCTGCTACCCTACCTTGTAGTCACATACATGCCCTTTCTGAACATGAGATCCGTCATCTCAAACAGTATCTGTTTGAGCTGCTATCCTGCAGATTAATTCTGCATTTCACTTCCCCAGTCTCATCTCAGTTAAGAGCCTGTATTGAATACTGTGCTTCAAATAAGGTGACAATAAATAACGTTTGCCCTCTTTCCCTCATTTCAGTTGTGTTGAATCAGGTGAAACAATCCACGATATATACCAAGTTGTATCTCGGCGGGGCATATCATTTTATTCGTGTGCGAGAAGGGGATGAATGGAAGACTGCCTTCCACACCAAATACGGCCTTTATGAGTACTGTGTAATGCTGTTTGGGTTTTGCATAGCTTTTGCTGCATTTCAGTACTTCATCAATGATGTATTACAACAATGTCTGGCTGTTTGTGTCACCGTCTATATAGACGGCATCTTGATTTACTCCAAAAACACCCAAGACCATTTAATAGATGTAGGGCAGTCCTGAAAAAAATGCACCTTGCGCACCACACAGATACCTTAATTTGGCTTCATAATTTCGCCCAAAGGGATCCAGATGGATGGTACAAAGATGGAAGAGATTCTAATTTGGCCAACTCCAACCTGTGTGAAAGAAGTGCAGAGCCTGTTAAGCTTTGCAAACTTCTACCACAGGCTTATAACCAATTGTTCCAATATAGTAGCTCCAATCACTAAGCTATGGAAGATGGGAAACCCATCCAAATAGTCTACAGACACAGTCCATGCTTTTTCCTTACTAAAGTAAAGAGTCACTTTAGCATCAATTCTCAATCACCTAGACCCAACCATATTTCATGGAGGCTGATGCTTTCCAATTCCCGTTGGGTGAGTCCTTGCCTAAAGGGATAAGAACAAAGGAAATATACATCCAATAGCATAGTTCTCCCACAAATCACTATCAGCAGAACAAAGGTATACAGTCGCTGAGTACAAACTCCTAGATATAAAATGGCCTTCCAGGAATGGAGACATTTCTTATTAGGGGCTCGCTATACCATACCGATATACTCACAAAACATCTGAAGTTTTTTCACTCTGCCAATGCCAGTCAGATGCATTGACTCCTGTTCTTCAGTGACCTTGATCTGCTGATAACATACCACCCAGGAACAAAACTGGCCAAGGCTATTGTCTTGTCTCGTATTCATGCTTCTTGTCCTGCAGACCATTCCATGAGCACCCCCACTATTCTATCTTCTGAGAGAATAGTAGGAGCTAATACTATATCTTATGTTTGGGAAAGATTACAACCACAGTTTGACAAAATGGATGTCGGGTATTGGTTAAAAAAGCCTGGCAATACCATCTAACAGGGAGAAGTCTACCATTCTTGGCTATTGTACATCCCTACTGCAGACTTGCAAAAATAAATTATACACTAGAATCATGCCACCTCCTTAGCAAGACATCCTGAAGAGCAAAAAAGTAGACAGAATTGCATGCACTGGTTCTGGTGGCAGGAGATCTCCAAAGACATCACAACGTTTGTGCAACAATGCCCAACCTGTGCACAAAACAAGAGTATTGCACAAAAATATACTGGCTTGTTATGCCCATTACCCATCCCACCAGCTCTTTGAAACAGGCACATTATGGATGTCATCACTGATATACCTAATATGAAAAGGTTTACTGTTATCCTTGTAATTATGGGTATTTTAACTAAACAAGCTCACTTCATACCGCCACGACAACCCTGGAACTAGCTGATTTATTTCTGCAACATGTGATGTATTTACATGGAATTCCTTCAACCTTAATCTAAGATCGTGACTCCCAATTTGTTGCCAAATGTTGGTGTGGTTTGGTTACATCTTTGGGGATTGGCTTCTATTTCTCCTTGGCCTACCATCCTGAGATGGATGGACAGTTGGAGAGGGTTAAACAGACCATAGAACAACTCCTTTGTTGCACACTACATTCCCTCACTACTGATTGGGTACAAGCCCTTAGTTTAGCACAATTTATATACAACAATACCACACATTCAGCTGTTGGGGGTTCACCTTTCTTTAGCAATCTAGGAAACCACCCACGATCTCTCCCCGTCTCTCTCTCACATGATTCCGCTCATATACCTGCAGTCCAAATAAATCATATTAATCTGAGACTCATTTGGTAAGCACTAAAAGAACATTTCACACACTACAAAACCACCATGATAGTGTAGGCAGACCACAAACGTATCAAGGAATCAGACTATGCAATAGAAGATAAAGTATGGTTGTCAACCAAGAACCTCTGCCTACAGGACCCATGGAAGCTTATACCTCACTTTATTTGTCCATTTCCAATCACCCAAGTCCTGAACCCAGTCTTTATTAATCCGTGTTAGACCTGGCAACTTGGCGTGGGTCTCCCTTCCAATTTTTTGCTGTTGCCTCATGTGTTTTTGCTGGTGTTAGATGCTTTGGGCACTGTGCCACTGCTATCCAGTGCCACAGTGCAAGTGCTCCCTATTGTAAATTGATGTATGGATTAGTGATTCCATGATTGTCTGGTTTGGTTTACCTGTCAGACCCTAGTACAGTGCACCAGCAGTGTCCAGGGCTGGTAATCCAAATGCTGCTGGTGGGGCTTGCAGCACTGGTTGTGCCACCCACAGAAGCAGCCTGTTAAAGTGTGTCTAAGGCTTGCCATTGCAGAGCCTTTGTGCAGTCTGGTACTGCCATGCTGACTGGGCAAGTGCACCCACTTGCCAGTCCCTAAACCTTCCCTTTTCTTCATATCAGACACCCCTATGGTAGGCCCAAGGGCAGGGTGCATTGTAAGTATAAGGTAGTACATGCCCTGGTGTGTGTGGCATGTCCTAATTGTGAATTACAGCCATTTTCGTTTTTCACTATTGCAAGGCTACCTGTGCTCCATAGGCCAGAATGGGCAGTTTGATTATTACATCTTATAATCCTAACTGACTCAGGGAATATGGTAGAAATTCAAGTTTAGTATGCCTGAACTCAGAATGATAAAATACATCTTTTAGTGAAGTTGGTTTTAACATTCTGTGTTTGAAAATACCACTTTTAGAAAGTAGGTATTTTCTTGTATAACCATCCAAAACTGCCTCTGCTAGGTTGTGTATTCCTTGTCTGGAGTTTGAGTGACAGGGGCTGGGGGATTCCAGGAGACAGGGTGAGTCAGCACAGGGCTGAATAGAGAGATCTGCATCTAGATGGGTGGGAGGAGATGCACCTGGGACCTGAATAGGGCTGTGCCTTCCCTTCACAATGCTGGCTCCACCTCCTGTGGTGCGTCTGAGGTCTCTGCCCTGCACTATGAAAGGAAAGACGAAGTCTTGTCAACAAAGTGCTCCAGGACTGACCAGAACTGGTTTGGACCGGGCAAAGGCCTCCCTGCCTGAGAACAAAGAGAAACTGGGTATAAATATTGGGACCCAAACCCAAGAAATTTAGATCACTTTGGGAAACAAGAATAAACCTTTGCTGAGGAGAGGAACCAGAGAGACTGAGGAGAGACTATCCCTAAGCTAGAGGGATTGGCCTGCAGTGGTTGCCTGATTGCCAAGAAGATGAGAAAAGGAACTTTGTGTACTTTATTCAACTTGTGAAGGATCTCCAAGGGCTTGAGAGAGGAGCTTGCCTCCTGCTGAAGTCTCAGGGACAACAGACTTCACCCACCAGCTCACCAAGAGTTCTTTGGAAGTGCCTGCTGTTTTGCGAGGCTTTCTGAGAGACTGCGTGTCACAAGGAGCTGGAAGTGCGACTCACGAGCAAGAAGCGTATCGCCGAACTGCCGCTGTCGCTTCACAACGAGAAAGCGCCTTGCATCGCCGGAGAAGAGGATCAACGTCGCATCAGACGCCGCCGCATCACCGGGAAGCGTGTCGCAGGGCCTGTCGCGGCCCGGAACAACCATTGAGTCATCGCAGGGTCCCCGAAGCACCTCGCCGGAGAGGAGGATCGACGTCGCAGCAGATGCCACCGCATCACCGGGAAGCGTGTCGCAGGGCCTGTCGCGGTGCGCATCGTTGTCGCAGCAACTCACATCGCCGGAGAAGAGGATTGACATCGCATCAGATGCCGCCACATCCCCGGGAAGTGTGTCGCAGGACCTGTCGCGGCTCGTATCATTGCTGAAGTGTCTCGCACCATCGGAGAAGAGGATCGACATCGCAGCAGACGCCGCTGCATCACCGAGAAGTGTGTCGCAGGGCCTGTCGCTGTCCGCATCGTGTTGCATCAAGAAAAGACGCCATCTTTTTTTCATTGTACCGGATATTCATCGCATCATGGCGTTGCGTGCTGCATCACCACGGAAGGGCAGTAAGAAACCGACGCATCACCTCCCCTCGCAGAAAAGAACCGAAGCATCACCTTCCCTGCAACACTTTTGTTGTATCGCGTTACACATCTTAAGGTACATTGAACTCAAAGTGTCGCATTTTAACATCTGAAGAGAACTAAGCGAATTCTACCATTTTAAGTACAGTATTGTGGATTTTTGTCGTTTGAGGTCTTGTGATAAGTCTATATAAAGAATACTTATTTTTTATATAAAACATGTGTGGTGTCCATCTGTAGTGTGTCACTTGGTTACTGTATGTGTTCACAAATGATTTTCACACTGCCTCTGAGATCAGCCTGTCTGCTCGTGCCAAGCTACCAAGGGGGTGAGCAGGGGTTATTTTAGGAGTGTACCCCCTTACCCTGGCTAGACGCAAGGGCCCCTGCTTGGACAAAGGTACCTACCTCTGCCAACTAGAGACCCCCAAATCTATCAATCTGACTTTCCCGGATGAGTACCAGATATACCCAGTGTTTCAGGTCTCCCTTCTCCAACCCTATCATTCCACTGGTTCTTGCCTTCCTCTCCCTCCTCCCGTCTTGGTGGATGGTCATCCCGAGTATGATGTGACCCAGATGTTGGATTCCAAGTGCATCAAAGGATATCTCTTTTACTTCTTGGACTGGAAAGGATATCCTACTGAAAATCGGTCCTGTGAACCTGCTGCCTGTGTTCGCACCACTCGCCTGATCTGTCAGTTCCATGCCAGACACCCCGCCAAGCCCTGTCCCATCAGTCGGTCTTTGCAGGTCAGAACTGTTGTGTCTCACTTTGCCTGCGCTGATTGTGCTGCCTGGTTATGGTACCTGACACCCCAGATCCAATCCACCGTCTTCCTCCCATTAGCTCTACCCTCCCACCTCCCCGTACTCCTTTTTCTGATGTGCAGCTCTCCATGGCCCCACACTGCCATTAGCCTTTTAATTTTGGCCTCCTTCCTACAGCCCCTGGAAGCCCTGCCTACTGACATGGCCTTGTGGAGTGGTTACCATCAAGGGTGGGGTCTTGTCTAAAAGCCATGCCCCTTCATGTGCCAACTGCTTGGCTTTCAGACTTCCGAAGAAGAAAGTCTGTTTGTCCCGAGGTCCTGTTTATTTTTTCAAGACTTGATACCACTTACCTTATCCTGCGGACTGGACTCTGTTGTTGTATCTACCTTCTGTCCTGACATCTGGAGTTGATGTTTTCTGCTCAAGGCGATCATCTGCAAGAAAAACAGATGAGACAGTCATTACTTGCACGGTAAGGTGAATTACTGCGTGCTTGTGCTAGCCAGGAAAAAGAGCGCGACAAATGAAAAGAGGCTTGTTGAACGATAGTACGCTGAGGTATTTTTTAGGTATTTAGGTTAGAGCAGCAGCCAAAGTAATTTTCAACGAAAAGCCCAGAGCAATTAAGCCATAAGAGAAGAACTAAGAGGAGCCTGAAGGCAAGGCAACCCTTTGACCTTTAAGAACTGTCAAGACATGGTGAAGAGCCCACAAAAGAGGTAACTTGAGTAAATGGGAACACACACTTGTATGGTTTTATGTAATGAGCTATGAGGCTACTACAGACTCTGTCTCACTCATTTAAAATATATACATAGCCTCTATTACACCCCCGAGAGGCTGTTCAGAATGGGCCTGAGCAAAGATCATTATTGCGTACGCTGCTTTTTTCCCACTTCCAGGTTCCTTCATCTTGCTTCGGACCATCAGATTATTGGACTGAAATTTTTAACAGGATTGCAGGGATCATCGGACACCTCCCTGAATGCACTCCCAGAGTAGTGCTACTGAGCTTTGTTAGCGATGTGCCCTAAGCAGTGCATAAATTGACAGCAATCGTCCTCCTGCTAGCCAAGCATAGGGTTGCGATGCAATGGGGCAGGTGCACGCAGCCGCTTACAGCTAATTGGCTTAAGGATGGAGTGTCCTGCCATGAACAACCTACTGCCTACTGGGAGCTTATGACTATAAGCTACCGATCTCATGATATCTGGCAACCCCTTGTGAGGTACCTTCTCGCCCGTGCTGATGCTGTGGATGGTAGGCGAGATGATGTGAGAGCTGGGCCCTCTGCCCCTTGATGGGATGAGATGTGTTCTTTAGCCCTGACCTGACCAATTGAGCCCCTTTTACAATGCCTCCACTGATCTATACCTTTCCTTGCCACCATCTATATTGCTGTACAACATACCCTGATATTGCTGAGTGACATCCTCTTCCCTTTCTCCCTTCCCCTTTGTTTTTCCCTGTTTTGTTTCCAAGTTGCTATCCCTTTCTCTCTTTCATGCTCAGCTGCATTGAAGTGAATACTTCACATGTGCTAAAATCAGAAATGTGAGTTCTCTGTTTTGGGGTATCCATACCGCCTATGCTTGCTGTAATCTCTGTATTTTTTACTTTTAAGAAATTAATAAACAGAATTGAAAAAATTAACCTTAGGCTAACTTGCTCCTGGTGTCTTTAAGTAATAACAAAACCAGCGACACTCATTTGGAATGAAGATATATGAATATCAGCCACGCTACTTACTGACACACAGCTACAAAAGAAGTATTTAGGAGCCCAACACAACCGGAAAGTTGAGATCAGGTGAACCTGATGGGACTGGGTAATAGGGAGTATAATCTTTCCTCTGCATCCTCGTAGCAGAAGGTATCCTCAGCTCCACTGAAGGTACGACCTTGGAGATGGGAGACCAACCAATAGAAGAAGTCAGTCAACTCTTTTCTTTTTCTTTTTCTTTTTCTCTTTCCCAAACCCCTTTCCCTTGGGGCTGCTCCCTGTATGCAGTTGTTGGTGCAGTGTGCATGGTGCCAGCTTTCAGGGGGATTTGTGGTCTGGGTGTCACTCCTGCAGACTCCGGGAACAATTCAGATTAGTGTTTTCCTGGTCCTGGCAATAGTATGCAGGTTTGCCCCCCACACAATAATAGGACCTTTTTTTAGTAGGTCACAAATAATCAGTTTGATATGACAATTAAGGAGCCCATTTCTAGGACATTCCAAAATGAGTTTAATAGTCAAATTATCTTTTACCCATCGTTTTTACAGTAAAAAAAAGTCTTTCTGACGATTCCAAATGGCACCTGTCAGACATGGCATCTTTGGTGTGGTTTTTCTCCTAACTTCTTGCCTTTAGACCTCCTGTTTTGCTGAGTTTGGTTTTGCTGGTCGTAGGACTCTGGATACTTTACCACTGAGAACCAGTGCTAAAGAACTTGTGCTCTCTCCTTAAAACATGGTATTTTGTCTCAAACCCAACTGGCATATTTAATTTACTTGTAAGTCCCTAGTAAGGCGGCACTACCTGTGCCCCAAGCCTGCAAATTAAATGCTACTAGTGGGCCTGCAGCACTGATTGTGCCACCCACTTAAGTAGCACTTTAAACATGTCTCAAGCCTGCCATTGAAACCTGTGTGTGCAGTTTTAAACTGCCATTTTGACCTATCAAAATTAACTTTCTTAGAGCCCCAAACCGTCCTTTTTAATACATAGGTCACCCCTAGGGTAGGCCATGGACAGCACAGAGGGCAGGGTGCAGTGTACTTATAACGTTGAACATGTACTTTTAAGTATTCCATGTCCTGGTAGTGAAAAACTTTTAAATTCGTTGTTCACTACTACAAAGCCTACCTCTCACATATAATAATATAGTGGCTACCTTATTACATATAATAAGCTGGAACTTCTAAATTGGAGCAGGTAACTCATTCATGCTTGGTGTATCTGGAATTGTAATGAAACATCCTAACTCATGATAAAGTTGGATTTTAAATTACAGTTTTGAAAATACCCCTTTTAGAAAGTTGCCATTTTTCTGCCTTAGACACCTGGGGCCTCATGTAGGAAGCCAAATACCGGTCGGTAACGGCCGATTTTCGGTAATTATACCGTTACCGACCGGTATTTTGGCTTTTGAGATGTAGGGGGAGAATTTCATGATTCGGTATTTACCGAATCGGTAAAATTACCGAATCGGTAATATTACCGATTCGGTAAATACCGAATCATGAAATGAGATGTAGGGGGAGTGTGTGGTGGGTGTGGGGATTCGTTATTTACCACCAACTAAAGGTTGGTGGTAAATGACGAATAGGTGAAAAAAAGCATTTTTGTGCACGTTTAAGTGTGCAATGTGGCAGACATACATGCCCTTAGGGCATGTATGTGCGCCACATGTGCACACATGGCCGAATCAGGGGTGCAACAGGGTGTCAATGTGACACCCTGCCACCCTTGCATGTGCTCCCCCATTACCGAATCGGTATTTACCGATTCGGTAATGAGGCATACCTTCCCATCAATGGGAAGGTATGCCTCATTACCGAATCGGTAAATACCGATTCGGTAATTACCGAATTTTTCCGATTCGGTAATATTTACCAACTCATTACCTACATTGCATTTACCCCTTCATAAATACCGAATCGGTATGATTCGGTATTTATGAAGTGTTAAATGCCAGCCCACCTACATAAGGCCCCTGGTGTCTGCATTCTGTCACTGAGTCACATAACTGGGTGTAGTTGACGGTTTGGATTTGTGTATTCCTTCTAGACAACCACAAACAATAGGGAACTTAGTTGTGTCTCTGGATGGGCCATCACTGGCAGGATGGGAGGGAGGAGATGGGCACTGCCTCACTTCCACTTGAATAGGCTTTGTTGTGCCTCCACACAAAGGGCTGCATGCTCCCTGTAGATAGTCTGGAGCCAGGGCAAGGAAGGCAGGGCACCTATGCACTTCAAAAGGAAAGCCTTGAGAAGCTTCTCTCACTTCAAAGGCAGAACTAGGTATAAATATTATTTTGACCCCAGTCAGCAACTCTTCAGTACACTTCTGGACCTATGAATACTCTGCGAGGTAGATGGAGTGCAGTGCTGCTGAAAGGAGTGCCACTCTGCTGGACTGCTACACTGAAGGAACTGCTGCTGACCTGCTGGATGCTGCCCTCTCACCTGGGGTAAGATGACTGGACCTGCATCTGTTGAATCCAGGATCCCAGATTGACTCCAAGGGCTAGTTGGCTGGCCTCCTGACTTGACCCTCATGGACAGAAGGCTCCAACAACCTCGACCCCAGCACCTGGATTCCACAGTTTGTGAGTCTACCTTGCCAAGTGGTACCACCCCAGCCCTGGACCTTTGGAAGTGGTCATAATGTGCTTTAGCAGCAGAACAGACGCATGTCCTCTACTGCGCAGCACAACCCCGAGCAGAACTGGCGGTGAATGGGCCTCCTCTGTCGCAGAGACCCACATCGCATCGCAGTCTGCCACCTCATTGGAAGCACATCAGCGACAACTCTGTGACTTTGTCCAGGTCCGGTTTGGCCAGATACCCACAGTTGAGGCTTTTTAGAGCTATTTGCACTGAAATCTTCAAAAATGTATATCTCCAGTTCTACTGATTGTATATATGTTTGTTCCTTTTGAATCATAGATTTTCCACATTTTTAGGTTTCGCCTGCACAGAGCTTGTGCGGTGCTTGTGAAATCTATTGTATTTAAATAAAAATCTTGACAGGGGCTTGCATCCTACACTTTCTTTTCATTCGTTCATGTGCTTGTCACTTAGGTTTCCCCCGTTTCCTCCATTTCAATTGGTTGTAGCATATCATTTCCTGTTGTTTTCTGTGCCTTCTTCTTATTAGTGTTCCAAGGCCAGAGCACTCCTTTCTGTCTGCTTAAACGTCTTTGTTATTTTAATTACGAGCGAACATGACGCTTTTTTCAACCTACTTCTTGGTGACTGTGCTGCTTACGGAATTTAAAGTTAACATTCCTTTTTTGGTGCAAATTCTTTGCATATTTTTATATTTGTAGGCACAGAAAGATTAAGCAATTTGCTTACAGGATGCTGAGCCAATGCTGAGATGCATACCTGGTTCCCCAGCTCTAAAGTCAGCAGCATTGGCCATAATGCCACATACTCTTCCCTCTCTCCGAGCCTTCCTTTCTTCGGCTGTCTAATTTTACCGTTATCATACACACCTTCTTCAACTTACTATTCAAATCACTGGTCCATATTGGCACAAGGAAGAGAAAAAGATCTCCACCGAAGAGTACCTCCCATGAGAGACCCGAGGGCATGGAGCACAACCCAATGATAAAGCATGAAGAAACATGCCACTTTGGTGGGTGAGGGTCAGTGCACCCTGTAAATGACCTGTAGAGACCGAGGTACAATAGCCACTATACATAAAAAAGATAAATCATTTGGTTCCAGCTTAATGTAGGTGGAAAAAATATATGGAACACCACTTTTATTTTTTATACTTTATGCCTAGTAAGGATATGCAATGGGTCGAAAAACTCCTCTAGTTTCCTAGTTGATTTTGTGCATACAATATATGCATGAACGAATGAGTGATTGAGTGTATGGACAGCTGGGTTAGTGCATGGATGGATGGCTACAATGAAATAGTAATGAAATGGTGAGTGCATGTATATGCACATGGACAAGGACAACGTGGAGCAAGGGCAATGTAGGAGTAGTGTTCGGTTCAGGTGGCAATGGCTGGGTGAATAATTGTGGGGTTTTATGGGCGAGTCCTTGGATGGATGAGTGGTGAGTACCTGAAAGAATAAAGGGGCAAGGCTAATGTAAGGTGCAAGATTATTGTATGGTGCAAGGATAGGCCGGTGAGGCGGATACTTTGGCAGGAGCAGGGTGGTAGATGGGGCAGTGTATGGAGGACAGGCAGTGATTGGGTAGGTAAGTGAGTGCCTGGATGAAGGTGTGAGTGAACAAATGGATGCATGCATGAATGTGCGGATATGACCTGTGGTAAGGTGAAAACCATTAAAAGCAACACTGTATGGCTAAACCAAGGTGATGTCATTAAAACAGCTAAGATGGGCTTTTCAGAAGCAATATGATCATTTTCACCGTATCCCACCACTCCCCATGCTTAGCCAGAGAATGACGCCAAGCAGTGTCAATGTGCAGCAATGACTTGTGGGGCAGAAAATGCCTTGCAACCTATGGAAATGTAAACAGTATGAGATACTGTCACCAAAACCAGCACAACCACTGATGTATTGGACTGGGAGCTCCATCGGCTTCTTTGTCAAGGACAAAGCCCTGCCCACCATTTTCAGCCAGCTTTTTGCACAAGTCGCACTGCATGTTTCAACACAACCATAATCAGAACCCAAAATGCCCATAAATGGACTTCGCCACCAGTCGCAGTAAACTAGGTTTCCCAGCACGGTTGAAGCCAGACATCCTTATACAGGGCTGATACCACCAATCGCAGTAAACACACTCTCTCTTCTGTTTGTTCCTCAAGGAGGTAGAGTCCTTACTATGCATATGCACAAGAGGTTGTGTCTTTAAATATTGATAATTAATGTATCAGCCACAGCAAGTTCAGATCTCGCGGCCCATTCCACTCTAGGGCACTGTACCCAGAACCGCCCTTGTATCCCATTCTGGTTTCAGTTTCTGTCTAATGACCTCTGAGATGGATCACTCCACAGCTCACTTTTGATCAGACCTGCACAGGTGAGGCTCAGAAGTCACTCCATTGTGTGGGGTGCCATTACCCTCTGGCCAGCAGCCATGTCCAGGGTAGGCAAACCCCCACAACCCTGCCCATCTCCATTGGGACCTCCAGTCCTGAAGGCAGACTTGACTGGGTGAGAAGGCAGTAGAGAGTGTTTCCCAGCAGAGAAATAGAGTAAGTGAGGAGGTAGAGTTAGTGTGGGGGGCATCAGTATAAAGGTCTAGGAACTCTTAATAGGGCCCTCCTCAACCCAAGGGTGCTGAGGCACTGATATGGGATGGTTGAAGGTACAACAATGCTTGTCCCTCACCTCAGTAGTTGGACCATCAGGAAACTTACAAGAGTGCTCCAGGCTCTAGGTGTTGTAATTCCTCCTGCACATGTTCTAAACTGCTCTTCTCAGCACCAGGGTCTCTGTATGTCACATTACGGATATACATGCACAAGTCACATGGGCCCTTTAAGCTCCCTTTATAGCAACGGAAATTAGTCTAAGGATGTATTTGGGGAAAGGAAACAGACTTTTATTACAAGTCAAGCTATGCGACCATCTACAACATGTAATGCCATTGTATAGTATCTAGTATTTCATGCAATTGACTCAGACCTCTCGAATAAATTACAAAAGTAAGGATTCATGTAGTCTTTAAAAACAAATGTAATAGTCCTTTTTATGTCCATACATGGACGTCATTTAAGAGTTGCCAGGGTCGCAGTTGTGACCATTAGCTACCCCTGGCATGGCCTTTATGACCCCTGGCCTCAGAGGGGGCAATATCTGTGCCAGGAACACAGGGGTAGCTTGCATTACCGGAGTTCGGCTCTAACCTCGTTTTCTGATAATTTTTATCTCATTAATAGTTTATTATTCACTATTAGTGCAATAAAAAGCGGAGCAGCAAGATCTGGACCTTCACTGGCATTCTAGGTAAGAAATATAAAATGGTTTTAATGTATGTTGTGTGCGTGCATATAGGTCAGAGTGAGTTTGGGTGAGAAAGCGTGTATATGTGTGAACATGTATGTTTGTATATGGGATCGTGGCTGTGTGTGTGTCAAAAGGAGTGAGTAAGTATAAGTGAGTCAGAGAAAGAGTGAGTGAGAGTGCAAATGAGAGATTCAGGGGGACACTGAGTGCACGAGAATAGGTGACAATGAACGAGTGCAAGTCAGTGCTCATGATAGAATGAGTGTGAATAAGTGAATGTAAGTGAGCATGTGTTATTATGCTTGCAGATCCGCTGTTGGACCTGGCATGTTTCTTGGCTTATAGAAGCACCCTTAGTAAAATGTTAGCACAAAATACTGGAGGCAATAATTGCATATGGGATACCCTCTGTAAAATGCTGCTGCTGGCATTTTGTAGGTAAATTTTGCCATGGAGCACCCATGAAAAAATGCCAGTGCTGGCCCCCTGGCGGAAATTCTTGGCATAGTAGCCACCTATTGCAAATTGCTGGTGATGGCACATTGGAGGAAATTCTTGGCATATGGGAAAATAGCTGTGGCAAGGTCATGGGGCCATCCATGACAAAATGCGGTCCTTGGCATATTAGACATAATCTTTGAGATAAGGGACCGCCATTGTGCAAGAGAAGCAGAAGTAGGACAACTTTAGCACTACCATATTGTATCTAATGTTAGGGCAAAAGGAGCCATTATGGCAAAATGCTGGTCCTAGCAATATAGGCCATGCTTTACATAACAGGGACACCCATTGGACATTTTAAAACCATATTTGGATGAACTCATAGAGTCTGAGAGATTTAAGTAGCTTGGCACACCAGGAAAGGACTTTTTAGTTGTGTTTTTTAGCCTATATTGCTTTTAAGCAATTTTATGTGAAAGTTGTGAATTAAAATGCACTAGGAAAGCCCATTTAAAAAAACAAATCAGAGGCACACCCACCCTTTGTTCTCCCCTAGAAGAATATATAATATATATATATATATTTTTTTAAGTTTGAGTTTATTGAAGAAATAAAGAAGGGAGGGGAAAGGGGTATAATCATCATGATAAGCATATACAAAGAATAAGCAGTTCAATAGAAACTCTCATGAAAAGCAAATATAACAAGCATGAAGTTTACATGAACAGAACCTACGTATAGGAATGAAAAATACCAGATAATATAATAGAACGTAATATCATAGCAAAAAGGCATTAAAGAAACAAGAAAATCATGGTGGCTTACGCACCTCAACTGTGTCAGGGTCTGGAGAGGTGTGCACTGGGGCAAAGGAGGAGAGATAGGATACCAAAGGGAGCCAAATCAGGTCGTGTTTAATTGCTAGGGAAACGGGAGAGACGCAATTAGTATCTAGGCGATGATGGAAGCAAACTGCATTCCACCAAGATTGGTAGGAGACATTTGCAGCCTGTTTCCAATTAGAAGTAATGGTATGGAAGGCCACAGCAACTAGAAGGTCAAGTAATAGATAGTGGGAAGGAGATTGCGGGAGGAACGGCAATAGGGAACCTAGAAAAGCTTGTAAAGGGGAAAAGGAAATTTGAAGCCGGAATATTTTTTGTATTTGTGTCCAGATTAGGTGCCAGAACTTGGAAATAGGAGGGCATTCAAACAACATGTGTTTGAGATCTGCAACGGGACAGGAACAGGACCAACAAATAGGGGATGTGTCAGGTGAAAAACGGGATAAAGCATGTGGAGTACATAAAGTTCTGTTATAAATAAAATATAAGGTTTGGGTAGTATTAGCAGCCCTAGAGGTTGTATGGAGCTTAGCCCATATTGTGTCCCAAAAAGGTATTGGCCAATCCTGAGAAAGATCCAATTCCCATGCATTCTCGATTTTAGATTTTAGTCTGTCAGTGGAGTATCGGAAAGAGTTATAAATGGCAGAGGCTGAGGGAGACGATTCCAATAATAAAGAAGTAGCTTTGCGGTCCAAAGGAATATCGGTAGATGGCGCCAAGGAGCGAAGATATGAGATCAGGACTGGGAGAAGGGCATGATACTGCGATCGAGCAGAAGAGGGGAGAATATATAATATTAATTATGAAATTATGTAATGTCAGCAATGTTAATTATTGTGAAACCATCAGGATTAAGGTTATGTGACATCACTTCTTGAGATGACGCAGGGTCAAAGGTCATTTGATGTCACTTCCTTTGACATCATTAATGCCAAAAGGTATATGATGTCATTTCAGCTAACCTCCGGCATTTTGGTGAATCGGCATTCATGTGCCCATAATTGTACGTTTTACAAAATGCCATGCTATGGCCTTTCTGCGATTGGGCATAGTCTTTACCAGACTCTGCTTCACTGTAATGTGCGTCATCACCTATTCCTAAACAATTTAGTATCCTCTAACCGCTGTACACATAGTTCCATCTTTGTACTATTTTACAACTGTATTCATCTCGGCAGATACAGCTTCTGTTTTTTTGTGTACATTTTCATACTATAAAGAGCACAGCAGTAAGCTAATTACATGAAGCACACTCTGGAGTTTTTCAAAATGTAAAATGTAAAACAGTCTGCCATCTGTATTAAACAACTTGCAACTTAAAAAGATGACGCGAAGACTGTCAATGGCTCCTCCTGTCTCGCTAGCCTGTAAGGAAAACGGGGCTGGCAAGGAAAGAGCTTCTGCCATACTAACACAAATCTATGTAAAAAAAAAACATAACAATGGCCTACACGTCAATGCAAGGACTTTTCACAGTTCGTGCATTGTGAGGGAAGCACATCATAGGCTGATTCCTACACCTAATGGATAAATGAAATAAATGCAGGATGATGAAGAAGAAACCCTTCCCAGGCTGATTCAAATTATGAATGGGCTTCAGCAATGCTGACGGGAGATGAACTGAACCAAACAGAACAATGTCTCAAATGGGCTGGTCCCAAACACCGCCATGTGCGTTCCTTTTTGTTGTTGGCAAAGGTTCTGGCTTAGCCAGATCGAAAAATAATATCAGCAGTGGGCTCTAAAGAGCATGGGGCTTATTTACAAGCCCCTTGCGCCACCCGTACGTCAGGTTTCCCATGTTAAAAATGACGCAAAAGTGGAGGAAGGGGCTTGTAAATAAGCCCCCATATGTCCTGGCTTGTGTGTGGGCGCTGCCAGCCACAGCAATGTGCTATACTGTACTGCGGTGGCTCTTAGCTCTGACTGTCCCCCATCAAGTGCTGTGCCCTACCATGTCTGCCAGCTTGTATAACTCCATCATGTTACTGCAGGAACGAAGGTGGCAGAGGGACTTCTCTCTTGTGATTATAGTTATAGTTATGATAAAGGCCTAGTGCACAACATCACCCTTTGCAGGTCACAGTCTATCCATTTTACCATTATTATGAATTATCTTTAGGTTGAACAACCACCTTGATAAATTGTCCAGTCATGAGAAAATTGCTATTTTACTGTAGCTTACAGATCTGGGATATGTAGTGGCTAAAGCTATTTTGTCCAAGTTTCTTCTGTCATCTGTTACCACTTTTTCCAAAGGATGAAGCCAAGGATGAATTCATAATTGCTGTTGGGTATCTTTTTCTTCAAAAACAAGTATTTTTTTAGTTTAAAAAACCCAAACACTTTTATTCAAATGTAATATGCAGTACTCTCTGCCTCTAAATAACCCCTCTTGCCCCCAAGCGCTGACATTGTTTCAGAACTATGAATCTGAGGTTTTACCTATTACTTTAGGATGAACCTGAGTTGGGAATTAAAGGAACGATTTAGATCTTGGCAGATGGGCTACTCCATCACAAACGTGACAGATATCGCGTCGGCTGTATTACCAGTGAATTATATCCTACGGCACTTGTAGTACGGCGGACTGGGTCTCCATTATGCAACCTTCACATCGAGGGCTCTGTCCATGTGTGCGCTGGGGTTCAGCACAAGAATCATTTGTACCCCAGCCTTTCTCCTATGAATCACCTATTCAGCTGCAAGGCAGACAGTGTGCTGTTTCTCCTTCTGGTGAGTGTCATTTGCTAGCAGTGTGTGATTTTGCTCAACTGACTATGAAGGCACGTGAATGACAGTGAGTTTTGTGGATTACACTTCTGGGTTCTTCACAACTGTCCTTGGGTTCACCTGAGCAGGCAACGGACATCAATGCAATGTATAGTAACTCTATAAGAAGCCGTTCTCTGACAACCTCTGTGTGGGTTGGATAGAACATCAATTTGCATAGTGTAAGATTCTGTGAAAATGGTCTGCTCACATGTTAGATGTACAAGCTGCAGATGTGCACTTATCCTAAACATCTGTATTATCTGCTGTATCCCGGACGTCATACCTTTCTTCGACCTGTTTACCATGGCAACAGGGTAACGCTGCAAACTGCACTGTAGCCCAGGTCTTCTGCTGCTCATAACAGGAAGTCGGCTGTGTAATCTTGTAATAGTCCAAGACCTTTTTCAGTGTCTTCCTCCTGAGCTGGCTCTTCAGTGGTAAGGCACATTCTCCTGCTTATGCCTCTGCAAGAAGGACTTGACAGAATTTATAATCTTACTTATGCAAGCTGACATGTCTTTGACCTAAGAAGTTTGAAATGCACCCCGTTTTGATACAGCCAGTAAGATTTCACCTACACCAATCTCTTGCTACCCACGGGGCATATTATCAAGGATGGCGTTAAAATTATCACCGGTTTAGCAGCAGAAAACTGCCGCTAAAGCAGCGATAATGGGCTTGATAATATGCCCTGGAGAATTCCAATAGAAGCCCATGTTCACACCAGAACATGGGGGCATATTATCAAGGGCCTTATCTCCGTGTTTTCGCCCTATTAACAAGGCAGTGCTAACATGCATTAATGCATGTTAGCAGCCTTGTTATCAACGCCTTGCTTTGTATCTCTAATGAGATGCAAAGTGGGCGTCACTGGGCAGTACAACCTTGCAAATATCGCTGATGTGCACATCGCGATATTTACAAAGCTGCCCCAGCATTTAAGCAGACGTTAGTTTTTGGAGAAAACCGCTGTTTTCGCCAAAAACTAACGTCTGCTAAAATGCAGACTTACCTATCCCTAACATTGGGGTGGATTATGCTGACCCGTATCAGCAAGGTTATCGCCGTTTTGCAGGGAACATCGCTGGAAAACCAGCGATATTCCCTGCAAAACGGCGATTTTCCCACTATCGCTGGCATTTTTATCGCCCTGGAGAAACACGTTGTTAATAACGCGCTACCAGGGCGATAAATTCTAAATAAAAAAGCGCTAAGCGCGCTTTGCGTTATTTATCGCCATCCCTAGATAATATGCCCCATGGACTTCTATTGGAATTCTCGAGGGCATATTATCAAGCCCATTATCGCAGCTTTAGCGGCAGTTTTCTGCCGCTAAACTGGCGATAATTTTTAACGCCCCCACATCTTTTTTGGTTACCACCAGCTCGGAGACCCACAAGGCCTCAAAGTACATCAGCATTTACAAGCACTGAAACAACTTCTGCTCATACTCCCTCCTAGGGGGGCGTGGTCTGGCCACGAAGGAAGATGGCCGCCTGAATGTGAGGCTCCACTGCGAGACGGACCCTTGACGGAGACGGCGCACTTTACACCTCAGCTAGGATCACCCCTGTGACAGCTATCCCTTCCTACAGCAGCACTTTTACTTGTGGCTGAATTTCAGAGTCGAACAACCCTTTTTAGGGTTAATTCTGACTGAAATACTTTCTGCTCTGGTAAGCCAACATCCTAGGCCTCAGAAGCCTCGGCTCTTGCATAACCGGAGAGCCCCTCTGGCTGCATTCCTGAGAGGGTTTTATTACCGGGCAAAGTGGTAAAAGGCTCTCTTCATTCAGTGCTTCAATATTTCTCAGCCTGTAAGAAGTATCTTTGCCTTCTGCTTCTGTGATTAATTCCTGCAATGACATGACCCTTTTCAAGGTTATCTCTAGGCCTGGGCGGCAAATTCCGTTCCGCTCGCGGAATTTGCGAAATTTCGGTAATTTCGCGTTCCGCGGAGAACGCAAAATTGCCCAAAATTCTGCTTTCCGCGACTTCGCCAAATTTTTTCTTGTTCACGTTCTCAAAATGCGTGTTCGCGAGATATTTCTCCCCGAGCACGCAAACAGCAACTGTGAACAGGAAAAAAGCATCGCGAACAAGCAATTCCGCGTGTTCGCGGAATTTCTGCATGTTCGTGGAGATTTTTTACCGTTTCGCGGAGATTTGCGTAACGCGATTACGCAAATTCCGCCCACCCCTAGTTATCTCTGACTGGAACAATTATTCTTTCACCAAATACTTTTGAAGTATCGGAACTCAGCTGTTCTATTGAAACTGCACACACAACCTTTTGCGCTTGGATTAATGTGTGAAATGTTAAAGTTCTTCACTGTTTTTCTTTTTTTTTAATATTCTCCAACCTTTGTCTGCCAACACCTGCAGAGAGTAAAATTCAAGAATGGAGTTCACAGGTCAACTAATACTTTTTTCTCTCCTGTGACATATTCATTTCCAACATGCTTTCAGATAGACCGTTACTCTTCATTTCAAAGTGCCCTTTCATGTTGGTAATGCGCAATATCTTCACTTAATACCACCTCACTGCCCAGTGGAAATATCTTTCTGCCTATGAAGTATTATTTATGAGGAATTTCTATGGCATAGTATGCGTTTTTTCGCTCAATGATGTGAACACACTGTCAGCTTTATATTGCATGTTATGAAGGTCTAATGATTTTATACAGAATGCAGTAGAAGATTGAGCTCTTTTTTCTTATAATTTGTATCTTACTAGTTTCTTATGCTGATGTTGTTTTTCAGTGACAAACACTAAATATTTTATGTCATAGGATGCCATACATTGTCATTTGTGACTGATTATTTTTGTCGTTATTATCGGTAAGAGACTAAAATATTTATTTACGTGAACCTACAGGATTAAGTGTGATAAGTTTACTCTTTCACCCACATATTAACCCCTACGTGCTCTAATTGTTTGCATCTGATTGTTAATCGCTTCATTTGTGTCTGGTTTTTTCAACACTCTGCGGACACATTTTACAGATGTCTAATCACAAAAATTGCAACACAAATTCTAAATTGTCTCCTCCTGTAGACACACATAAGCAACTGCGCACTATGCCTACTAAAGGTTCACCCCATCACCACCTACTTCATATTTGGTCAACTCAACCGCTGGGTCAGCAGCAACTATGAATCGTATTTTGCAGGATATTTCAACTATTAGTTGCCGTCTGACAGAAATGGATAATAACATTTCCTCCCTCACGACAGAAACCAAATCCATTAGAGCGGATATTGCGCACTTTCATCAAAAACCTGATGGGCTGGATCGGCGATTAACTGTAGTGGAAAACAGGCTTGACTCAGTACAAAACAGGGACCAGGATTTTCTACTTCTTCGCAGTAAGCTTGTTGACTTGGAAGATCGCAATAGAAGAGACAATGTTTGCTTCTTTGGATTTCCGGAGAAAATTGAAGGCCAAAATGCTCGGTTATTGGTTATTTCTATGTAAAATTCTTCCCAAATTACTTGGTACTACTTTTGACCCACCATTGGAAATCCAACGAGCTCATCGTATTGGTCCTCCACGACCAAACCTGGATTCTCGACCACGGCCTCTAATTGCTTGTTTTCGGAGACATGAGCAAGTCAGACAGATACTAATATCAGCTCGCACGCAAAGATCTTACATCTATGATGGTCATCAAATACATATGGCAGCTGACTTCTCGAGAGAAACCAACGAAAGAAGGAAACTATTCTTAGCTATGCGACCACAACTGCGGAAGTTGGATATCAAGTATGGCCTGTTTGACCCAGCTCGCTTCCGCCTTACTAAAAATGGTGAATCATAATACTTTTACAACCCTGAAGACTTACAGCAGTTTCTAGACAGTTTAACAGTTCAGGATATGGATGTACAACATATTTCTCATGAGCAGTCTGGTCAAAGTTCTACACAACCTCAACAGTCGACAGATAAAAGGCGTCGCAACCTTGGGGATGTACGTCCTCGAGGTAGAGAAACAGAGCGACCTTTTCGTACACACGAGGATCAAGCGTCCGCCTTAGAGTCTGTAATTACTACCACACTAGATCAATGTAGAGATAAGTCCAGATCTCCCTTAAAATCTGCTCCAGATGGAGAATGAGTTGAGTCCCTATTTATTATCCTCATAGTTACGGTCTTAGTTAATATCGTTTTATCAACTTACCTGACTCTTTAAGTTCAGTTAATGCTTACTCCTTGTGTTTACTTACATCTTACTCTTCAGCCAGAAAGATGAATACATTCTATTTATATTTATTATAGATGATTATAATATATTACTGAGTGTTTTTCCTTATGGATATACTTACTATGTATTTTATTATGTATCTTATTTCAGTCCCTTTTACAAAAGAATTTTATTCTAAACATTATTTATAATTTTATTTCACATTGATCATATGTTATACGCTATGATATGTGCTTTTAAGGTATTACTATCTCACTTTTTAAGAACAGGCTCTTTATCCATCTTTACAATACTGACATTCTTTCTTAAATAATACCAACGTTTTTTCCTATAGTTATTTATGAATTTAAGTTATCAAATGTCATTTATTATGTAAATATTATGAGAATTGTATTTATGAATGATAATTTTAATAGTTTACTTTAACTTCTGGTATTCATTCTCATTCATTTATTGCTTTTAGACCCGTTTAATGCTTATCTATGTTTCTTAATGAAAGGTGCTTATCCTCCTAACGCATACTATTATTTGTATTTGGGTCACAGGAGTTTTCACTCTCTTTACAGCTTTTCTAATTTATTGTCCTGGCTGATATTCATTTTAATTGTCCACCCTCCTTAAGGTGTCTGTACTCGTAGTGGTGCTCCGTGAGCCCAGACCCGCGGTTAAAAGTTAAAAGTTGTTGTTAACGAATCTATATCAATTTTTTTGATTCTCTTTTATATTTTAACAGCCAGAAATATACTGATTACATAGAACATTTTGATCCCTCTAATATATATCAATAAGAACCTTCTTTTACATTTTCCTATATCTTTCTCTATTGTTCTATACAATACTTTATTATATTCTTTATTTGCTTCTTTATCACGTTTGTCCTCCATAAGTCTTTTTCTTTTCTTCTCTTTTTCTTTTTCTTTTCATATACTAAACTTTCTTAACCTGTAAAACTCTTATTTTCTTACACTTTTCTATTTCTTATCAACGAGAGTACTCTCCCTTCCCATACAGCCCTATTCCCTCCCATTGTATTCCTACCTCTTATTTTTCCCATTTTTGACTAATACATTGATTCCCAATCCCTTTTGATTGTATCCCATCATGGCTAATATTCATCCTTTATCTACCATTACTTGGAATGTCCATGGCCTCACTTATTACATTAAATGGAAGAAGGTACTTTCTTATTTACAGTCCAAACATGTAGACATAGCTTTATTACAAGAAACGCACCTCGATGAGATTGAATCTGACAAACTTTGCAGAGATTGGGTGGGGAAGGTCATTCACAGCATCATTCACAAAAATGACCCCACAGATACTAATCCTGTCCGCAAATGTGGAGTTGCAATTCTTATCCGCAGATCACTTCCATCCAAGACTTGGTCAGATCCTGATGGTCGATATGTATTTGCCAAATTACGTATCGGGAATTCTTACATCTGTCTTGGGTCTATTTATGCTCCGATTGGCACTAAAAAGTCTTTTTTCCTTCAATTGAATCTCCTCCTCACAGAAATTGATGCCTCGCAATACCTCATTGATGGGGATTGGAATTTGGTACAAGATTCTATTTTAGATAAAACTGGTTTGTTTGATAAGGCCAATGCAGCGGATAGAGCGCTATTAAATGACATATTTTCGGATAACGGTTTGGTTGATCATTGGCGTCTTAGTCATCCACAAGACAAAGAATATACGTTCTTCTCATCCTCACATGGTACATTTTCCCGCTTAGACTATTTTATGATATCGCACAAAGCGGTTCAATTAGTCACGGAATCACGTATCCTAGAAGCAGCCTTGTCTGATCATTCTACTGTCCTTTTATCTTTAGATTTAGGTCTATCCCGGCCAGGGCATAAACCATGGCGTATGAGCATTCAAAGACACAGGACGCCCATGGGTAAACTTCAGTTATAATCCCATCTACAGGACTATCTCTCTATTAACCAGGGTTCTGTCACCTCCAGCAGAACTGTTTGGGCGGCGGCTAAAGCCACTATTAGAGGGCAACTAATGCGCGATGCAGCACTTGCCAATAAGAATAATATTGCAAAGCAGACAGAATTAGAACGAGATATTCAACTCTATTCCCGTTTATATACGTCGGATCCTACCTTACATAATCGCAAGTTATTGGAGCAAGCACGTATGTCTCTTAAAAGTCTCTTTACATCCAAAGCTGAATTTGCTTTACAAAGGATGAAAGGAAGACATTAAGAGCAAGGGGAGAAGCCCGGGAGGTTGTTAGCTGCACAATTACGTCAAAAGGAAGCAGCAATGGCTATTCCAGCTATTCAATCGACTCAAGGTGACATACTTTCAAGGCCCCAAGAGAAAGTTAATGAATTTGCCTCCTTTTATCAATCCTTATATACTCCAGGTAGTCAAATAGACCTAGGTAAGATGTCCTCTTTTTTAGAGAAGGTGAGTCTTCCGCGTCTTTCTGATGATGGTAGAGCTCTGCTTGATGGTGAAATCACAAGAGATGATATCTCTAAAGCCATTACTGCTCTGCCTTATCATAAAGCTCCTGGGGAAGATGGCTTCCCTGCTGAATTTTATAGATGGGCAGGTCATAGTATGATTGATACGTTACATGCTGCATTTCTTGAGGCTGATAAAGAATCATCATTGTGCCCTCTCTCTAATAAAGCAGTTATAGCTGTACTACCTAAACCTGGCGAAGATCCTCTTTTGTGCGGTAGCTATCGTCCCATTTCTTTATTAAATTGTGATATTAAAATCTTGGCTAGCATCTTGGCGTCTCGACTCCGCAAAGTACTGCCTTCTTTAATACATTTCACTCAAGTAGGTTTTGTACCGGGGTGTTCTTCTCGGAACCATCTCCGCACCCTGGCCCACACCTTGTGCTCTGCTAAACATCTTTCAGAAGATACCTTGGCCCTTTCGCTTGATGCAGAAAAAACGTTTGACCGCATTGAGTGGGAATACCTTTTTACCATTATGCATAGATTTGGTTTGGGTGATCAATTCATCAATAAAGTGCATTTATTATATGACAATCCCTCAGCTCAGGTTAACTGCAGTGGTTTTATGTCCAATGCATTTCCAATACGGAGGGGAACACGTCAGGTTTGCCCGTAGTCCCCCCTTCTTTTTCTTTTAGCTATGGAACCACTTGCTGCTGCTATCCGTCAATCTGATGATATTATAGGTGTGCCTCTCCCAATTGGACATTCTAAAATCTATTTATATGCAGATGATATTCTTCTTACTTTTACTAATCTTCCTCAATCTCTTCCATCCCTTCTTCAAATTATTAATGATTTCTCCTCCTTTTCGGGTTATAAAATAAATTGGGACAAAAGTGAAGTGTTACCCATTTCTAATGGCACTACAAGGGCAGTGATTCATGGATTCCCTTTTCATTGGCAGTCCTCACATCTTAAATATCTAGGAATTTTGGTCAACAAAGGTTTGGAAGATATGGTTGCAGATAACTTAGCTCCTTTACTTTCTCAAATGCAGAGGGATTTTGATAAATGGAAAGCTCTGGGTTTATCTCTTTGGGGTAGAGTACAAGCTATCAAAATGGTCACCCTTGCTCTTTTCATCTATGTTTTAGGTATGCTTCCCCTCCAGATTCCTTTAGCTACCCTTAGATTAATAGATTCTAAGATTAAGATTTGTATATGGGGCTCAGCTAAACCACGTCTTGCTATAACAAAATTAAAAGCCCATCAGTTATGTGGAGGTGTGGGTCTCCCATCCATTGAACACTATTCCCTTGCTCTACACATCTCCCAATTTTCTTATTTTTTGCCAGGAACTAAAGATGTCCCACAATGGGTTTCCATTGAGCGTCATCTTTTATCCAAGAACTCAGATCTTTCTCATTTATATGGTAGTGGCACTAGTTCTTCTGATCCCAAGAATCCGATCTTATCAGTCATGCACAAATCTTGGCAAAGGGGGCATCGTATACTAGGCTCAAACGCGCGTATTCATGTTAAGGCTCCTCTATGGAACAATTCAGCTATCCGTATCAATGGTCGCACTTTATCCTGGCCTTTATGGCAAGCAGCTGGTATTTACTCCCCAGATCAACTTCTTCATGATGGAAATTTTAAATCATTTTCTCAATTATGTGAGGAATTTAATCTTCCTATACAACACTCCTCTAGATACTCTCAACTTCAACAATGTCTGAGGAAACACTTGGGATCTCCCCCTTGGGTGTTGCAGGTGTCCCCAATACTATCTTACCTACATCTGTGGGGAAAGTTTAGAGGAGTGACCTCTGGTCTTTATAAAACCTTTATGTCTCCTTTATTTTCACAATCTCTCTTGTATGCTCTCCAAAATAAATGGCAATCTCGTTTATCTATTTCATATACGGCTTCTGAATGGGACAAGATACTGGAGGGATTACATAAAAGCGTTCTTAAAGCAAGGCTTGAATTTTGTATATTTAAAATCCTTCATGAATGGCACTGGTCACCAACTAAGTTACATAAAGCTGGATTGCTTTCACACACTAATTGCTGTAGATGTTCCACCTCTGGTTGTGACATAGTTCATATCATCTGCGATTGCCCAGCAACAAGGTCCTTTTGGTCCTTTGTTGGCAAGACTTTACATTCCACAATGCCATTATCCTTACCATTTACACCTGCCACAATCCTTCTACATGATTCGACACCTTCCAAAACTTTCTAAATCACAAATACGTCTTCTACACACTGCATTGGCTACAGCTAAAATCTGTATTTTGCGTCATTGGAAGTCTCCTTCTCCACCCTCTCAGGAAGAATGGCTGGTGGCAATGATGCAAACAGCCCTACATGAGCGCACAATTTATAACCTGCAAGATCAAGTTGATGTATTGCTCCAGACCTGGTCTTCTTTTTTAAAAACTGAAATTAACACTGATGCCAACTCCACTCTCTCTCCTAATGCACACACTTGAATTAACTAATTCATTATTTTATATTTTGTGTATTTCTTTTCTTTTTCCCTTTCCTTTATCCTTCATCAATTTATTTCCCCCACTCCCGTCCTCTTCTCCTCCCTCCCTTCCTCTGGCCCTATTATCTTTCACTGTTCTCTTATTCTCTTCTTTACAGTTTATCTCTTTTCTCTTCTTTTCTTCTTTCTTCCACTTTTCATATCAATGTTCTCCTCCCTTTTTAATTTTTGTGCTCTGATCTAATTATTTTAATTTTCTTGTACAAAGTCATTCTCTTTTATATTTATATTTATTCATATTTTATGTATTATAACATGTATAATATCCAGTTCTTATTCATGTTCTTTATACCATATATCTACTCACTGATTTATTCATTTTAATATTTATATATAATATGATTTCTTATTTATTCGTTCATATTTATCATCAACATATGTATTTAATATTATCAATAATTCATTGTTTTAGTATTTCTGTGTTACTCTGTATTTCATGATAAAATTCAATAAAAAATTTCAACACACATACTCCCTCCTACTTACTTTTTACAGCTTCTGTATCATTACACCCAACACCTGCTTAGTGATATCTTTCCTCGCACCTGGCCTTGATTTCGCTCACCCTTTTCACCCAATCAAATGACCGGCGCCCCCCGCGCCTAGAGGAGGGGCGCCCTTATTAGCGCCACGGGACGAGACCTTCCCCAGGACCGGAAAAGGGGGCTGAATGAAGTGACGTCATCGGGGCGCGCCGAAGGCTATTTAAATCTGCTCACAGCGATCCTCAGCCTCTTTGTCCCTTCGAACCTCCGGCAAGCTGCATGGGCACATCGTCAAGCGGAGAGAGTTCCAGTCGGCGGTGTGCTGAGTGTGGCACAGGAGGTTTGAGGGGGCCCTAGGCGTAGTTTTAGGAGAGATTGACGATCAGTATTTAAATCAATATTGCTTTTAGAGCGCAAAGCGTCTCAGCGCCATATGCGGTGGGGCGCGCCTTTGCTTTCTTGTCTTGTGTATTTCCTTAACGTGCTGTTACGGGAAGATGCGATAGGGTAAGGCATTTCGCCACGATAAGCGAGGGGTGCTCCCTTTAATATCGAGGGGATTTAGATGTTGAGTGAGGGAGGTAACGAGGCAGCTTGTTGATGCGGGGAGCAGAAGGGGTTGAAACTGCTGCGCGGTCCGAGGCGCGACTTGCAGCTCATTTAGGTGTCTCCTTGGATCCCTGGGAAGCCGCGGAGCATCTGAAACAAGGCGAAGTGTGGCACGGGGGTTCAAGGAGGCCGTGGCGTAGCGGTGAAGGTTGATCACTCAGTTAAGTTCTCTCTCGAATCCCCTTATGGGCAACGTTGCAGTTTTCTATGGTATTTCAATTTATTTGATATGTCCCGCATAGCCGCTTAATAGTCGCTGCAGGTAGCGGTGCAGGTTTGGGTGGGCCCGTAGACGATTGGGCCGTGAGGCGGTTTTAGTCCTGGAGGCGGCAGAGGGCATACTCATGTATTCACGTCTTTTCAGAATGCAGAGGATGAACGGCGGGCTGCGAGCGGTCTCATAACTGGCAGGCACATTGCTGGGGTAATATGTCCCGCATGTTTTAACGTGCCGGTGTTCAGTCGTCTCTATCAAGAGGCCTGGCGTAACAATCATAAGCATCGAGCTGTTAGCTCAGTTAAGTAATATGGTGGTGCCGAGAACCCTATTTCATAGGTTCGATTCCGTATGGGCCGATTGGTTATTGTTCGTTTTAATTTTAGCTAAATTCTTTTATATCAGGTTATTAATTTTCGTTTTGCTGTGCGCAACAAATTCTTTTGTGTGGCCGCGGCGGGAAGCAGAATGGTTTGAGGCTGCTGCGTTGTTGAGAGCAAGCCAGGATGTGGTTCAAAACCTTTTCTGAAATAATTACACATAGTGGTGCCAGCTTGAAAGATGTAGTACCACTTGGCTGAACAGTACATGCTTTGCTGCACCGTTTATTTTGCGAGGCCTTCGTTCTTATTAATGATTAAATCTGATTACTTAAAAGCGCTCTTCGTTGATGCCGCTTTATAGGCAGGGGACAGGGCGTTAAGATGCGCCTTTGTGCGCGGTGCTTGGGGATATTTCCCTTTTCAAAAATGAATTATAAAGTCTTTGGGGGCCGCAGCGGGAAACAAATGACTATGAAGTCGGCTGGGGTATGCTGAGGGCGGACCCGTCTATTTTGGAGGCTTGTGCAGGGAGGGCAGCTGGTGTGAACACCGAAGCGCACCAGGCAGGGTTAACATCCGCATTCTCTCCTTCAAGATGGCTTGGTATCCGACATCCGCTTGGAGAAGGTGTCTATTTAGGGAGCGCTGTCGTGTTATTACTTACTTTGCACTGTAGTAATGAAGGGCGGCGTCTGTTTGCACTTCATTCGCTTCACGGACTACAGATCTAGGGCTGGGATAGCAGAACAGTCCCCGAGCGTCACAATGTCCAGTCTGAGTTATGCAGTATCCTGCAGGGTGTTGAGTAGTTCGATAGAGGAGTTCTACTCCCGTTCAAACCGTCTACAAAAGACCTAACTAATGTCTGAGCAAATGACGTTAGGGTTTGAATAATGTGCAGTTACAACAGACCATGTTTGTTTGCACGGGTGTTGTCATGGCAGAGACCTTTTTAAGGCAATGGCAAAGTGGGCTCTGGCCCAGGGCCCCAACCTTTCAGAGGGGCCCCTGATAGAGGCAGCTATGTTTGGCAGTGAGTCTTGCCCTGATGACCGAGGCTCAAAGCCTCAAATTCTGAATCTAGTTGGTGTTGTCGCGTCTCGGGGCCATCCACTTATTCTGCTCGCGCCGGTATAGGTAATGTGATGCGTGGCCTGGTCCCATCCAGACGGGGGCAGCGTCGCAGTCCCCCCAGGGTGTGTGGGCTCGGGTTCAATCCCTGGCATCAGCGGATGGCCGTCGGGTAACGGTCTGAGTGAATAAGCTACAGGTCCCTGGTTCGATCCCTGGTCGGCAGATACCGTTAATCTCCAGCGAACTAATAGGGTAATAAGGCTGCCGCCTCGGCTGCAGAAGACCAGGGTTCGAGTCTCGAGGTCACGCCACAGGAGGTGATCCTGGGCAAATTACCTTTACCTTCGGTTGCGTTCGCGCTATATATACATGCCGGCTGGCTTTGCAATAAGCATAGGAAAAGACATGGCCTAGATGTGCATTGGGGGACGAACGTCCGTCGTGGCGTTACCGTCGACGAAGCGTCCCAGCGGCCCTTCTCATACGGACGAGATGCACCGCATGCAAATCTCGGGAGTGGGCATGGTCAGCGGCTTCACTGCCGCCTCTGGCGCGGAAACCTCGAGTTCGAGCACGCGTCCGCATCCAGTGATTCTGGGCAACTCTCTCTACCAGCACTGTGCTGCTAATTTTATATCCAAAAGGGATACTGTTACACTCGTGTTGGTCATTGGTGAATTACCTGTTTTCGTGAATAAAAGGCTACGCCATGAACAACACGCTCAGTTTCTGAGAGTCATTGGGCAAATGGGAAGAGTGAATGTCACGTGTGCGCCTACTATGTGTTTCCTCTACCTGCTTTCATTGCACTTAAGGTTAACACTGTAATATCAACTGCTGCCCACGTCTTCCCCTGTGTCCTTTCTCACTATGTCTAGCGAGCTGTGCAATCTTCTGACAGTCCAAGCTTTTCTCCAAGCTGTGCACTTGTTTCTGTGAAATCAGCGAAGATGTTTCGCATTTACCGGCCGCTTGACAGATGAGCTATAGGATGGCCACTCTCCTCAGTCTAGGCGCCCAAGATTCCAGAGTGTGGGCAGACATTTGTTTTTCCACTTTAGGGCCATACTTAAAAAAATAAAACAATGATGTTTATACTTAGGGCATGTTTGCCAACTATTCTGGCCGTCTCATTTTGCACCACTTCTTACACAGAATTGTTCAGCCCCAACACTGCCTGCTGCGTCTGTGCACAGCAAACTGACATTAACATAACAATGTGTATTTGTAAAGCACAAATTTACCCCCTGGGGACTCTTGGCGCAGAATAACAGATGTTTATTGTCGACTCATGTTATGAACCTCAGATGGATCAAAAGCTGCATGCGGGACTTGAACCTGTGACCATGAAGTCAAACACAGGCCCCTGCAGTGGAAGCATTAGTCCACTGTGCCATCAGACCTGGCGATGACTTGTTTTCCACTTTGATGCCCTCGTGCGTGCCTTTCAGGAGCCAGGTGAAATTGTCCTTCAGGCCCACTTCTGCAGTGTAGTTGCCCTGAAAAGACCATCGTCATTGATAAGACTTTTGTCACAAAATTAAGCTGCCCAGCCAGCTATGACAATCTGCTGCCGTCTGACATGCGACCCATTTTATTGGTGCCTTGAACATCATCTGCTTCTTTACACTCTTTGCCTTAATGTGCAAAACTCATTACCTACAAAGGAGAGTACTGCGCATGACCCTTTACATTTTACTCCACAAAATGGACAGCCAGCCTCTTTGCGGAACCCTAGAACTTCTAGTGATTTTTGTTTTGTAGGTTAAGATGGCGCGGGCTCAACCCGAAGGTATTGGAGTGCCTAATATAAGCAGCAGTTACATTACACGAGGACGCATTGATTATTGGTAGGCAGAGGAAGATTCAGTGATTTGCCCAGAATCACAAGATGTTCAGCCGACGCGGAGGCTCCAACCGGGTTCTCCAGTTCCAAAGTCGGCAGCTCTGGTTGTTTAGCCACATCCACTCCACCCATTTTCTCTCTTTTATCCATCTCTTTCTTCCCCACGAAGAGAAAGTCATCTAGATTGTGCGGCAACATTTACAATCCACTCTAGGAAATGTTGCTGAAACGCTGGAAAATTGAAAAGGGCACCTCGCACCCAGTCTGCAGGCATTAGGCACAGTAGAATTTGCTGTGCATCTCACAGGCAAGTGGCTGTATATATCCGTAAATAAACACCAGAAAAACAAACCATGCTTATGCCATGTAGGCTCAGGCGCACAGGATCATATTCATCCCTTCTTCCCACTGTTTCTGCAACTTGGGAAAAAACAGAAAAGAAAATAAAGCAGCATGGCAGGCGATGTAAATGCTGTGCCAGTGTGAGCTCATCTCCATGGTCTTGCAACGGGCGGGGGGGGGGGGGGGAGGGTCCTAACTTCTTCTACTTCTAGTAAAGAGGGAAAGGGGATGTGCTTTACAGGGGGTAAAAGGAACTTCTTGAACAGCCCCTAACGTTAACCGGGTATGGGCTAATTTGGGACACCCCCATCTTTCCCAAGGACGGGAGGGTCCTAATAATCATGCCCAAGAACAGGAGGGTTATGACTACTCTCTACATCGCTCATGGGTAGGCGCTGCCTATTAGGCCCCATCACCCGTGCCTTGCAATGGGTGGGGCGTAGTGCCAGAAATGAAACAGGGACAACTCTCAGCTGTCCCTGGGTCCTGTTCTCAGGTGAAAAGAGGGCACTGGGACAGCTAAATACTGCCCCTTTCCTGTAATGCCAGGAAAAAGCAGTGAACCATGGAAGACCAATGCAACTAACAGTTGGCACGACACCCGTCATAATTTCGCACATGTAACAGGCGCACTAGGCAATTGCCAGATGTCATGGGTCTTTTTGACCCTCATTTTTGGGAGGGTAAAGGAGACTTGGCCCCGTTCATAGGTGCCCTGTTGGTCTGTTCTCTATTTGAACAAGGCTCGCGGGCACCTGTCATTTTTCTGGCTTTCCATTACCTGGAGCCTTTTGGGGGACACAGATGCCCGTAAGCCTGTTTGTAATTACCCCCTAAACCTTGGGCAAAGCAAAGGGCCGGGGGGCAAACAAAGCCCATCTGTCCTTGAGCTACATGGGAAAACAAATATAAGCACTCTGCCCCAGGTAAGGGATGGCGTGTGATTTAATGGCATGATGTAGAGTGTATTAGAGTGAAAGGGCATAGAGTGAGTCACGTTCAGTTTAGTGTGATGTTGTTAAATGGAGCGGTTGGTCATAAAGTGGAGTGGAGTGAAGTAGAGTGTTGTTGAGTGGAGCGGTGTGCCGTAGAATGGAGTGGCTTGTCAGAGAGTGGAGTGCTGTGTCAGAGTGTGGAGTGCCGTAAAATGTCAGTGGAGAAGAGTGGCATAGAGTGTTGGGGCATAGAGTGGAGTAGCTTATTGAAGAGTGCAGTGGCAAAGAGAGGAGGGGCATGTTGTAGAGCAGAGTGGAATGGTGTCATAAAGTTGTGTCTCGTACAGTATTGTAGAGTAGATTAGATCTGTGTAGAGTGAAGAGGCTTAGAGTGGAGTAGAGTGTTGTGGAGTAAAGTCGTGTAGAGAGGTATAGCATTTCATGGAGTAGAATGGAGTGTCATGTCATAGAATGGCGTGCACAGTGTGTTAGAGTGAAGTGGTGGAGAGTGGAGTGGCATAGAGGGGAGTACTGGAGTACAGTGGAGCAGTGTACCATAGAGTTCAGTGGAGTAAAGTGGCATGGAGTGGTGTGGACAGAGTGTCATACAGTTGAGTATAGTGTCGTAGATTGGCAAATAGTGGAGTACAGTGGCGTAGAGTGGAGTAGAGTAGACTGGCAAAGAGTAGAGTGAAGTGAAGTAGAGTGGAGTGGTATGTCACAGAGTAGAGTGGAGTGCCGTGTCATAGTGTGGTGTGTCGTATATTCTCTTAGAATGGAGGGCCGTAGAGTGGAGTGGTGAACAGTGTAATGGAATGTGGTAGAGTGGAGTGACGTGTCATAGAGTGATGTGGAATGTAGTGATGTAGAATGGAGTGGATTGTCGTATACTGGAGTGGTGAGCCATAGATTAGAGAGGTGTGTAATAGAGTTGAGTGGTGTGTAATAGAATGGATTGCCGTGTCATGGAGTGAAGTGGAGTGTCAGGTCATACCGTATCGTACAGTGAAGGAGAGTGTTGTTGAGTATAGGGGCATAAAGTGGAGTAAAGTGTTGTAGAGTGCAGCTGGGTAGAGTGAAGTATTGTGTAGTAGTGTGTATTGGCATGTCAGAGTTGCATGTGTACTGAGTGTTAGAGTGTAGTGGGATAGAGTGGAGGGGCATGAGTGCATAAATAGAATAGAGTGGAGTAGTGTGTCATAGAGCGCAGTGGAGTAAAGTGTTGTGGAGTGGCATAGAGGGATTTGCGCAGAGTGCCAGACAGTGAGGTACAATGTTTTAGAGTGGCATAGAGTGGAGTAGAGTGTTGTAGTGTGGATAGGAATAGAATGGAGTAGAGTGAAGTGGCATAGAGTGGAGTGTTGTAGAGTGTTTTGTCATAGAGTGTCGTGGCATAGAGTGTCATGGCATAGAGTGTGGTGACAGAGTGTGGTGAAATAGAGTGTGGTGGCATACATTATCATAGCGGACAGTGGAGATGCATAGAGTGGGGCACTGAATTGAGGAGTGGTGTTATTCGGTTCCTATAGATTAAGTAGGACTGTGTATCTGGACAACATAAGCTTTAGGATGTGGGCAATTAGTTCACCCATATCATCAGAAAATGTCGGTCTAATTTCTAGCTAGCTCACAGTGCCCCATCTGAACCCCTAACCTTACCAGGGTAGCAGATGGTATGTACAACCTTGAACATGATCGCTCTTTATTCCCCAAGGAAATTGTGTAAACAGATCTACCCTTTTGTTGTTACTTTTGCATGCCCAAGGTAAACACAAGAAAGATATGAATTTGGTCAGTCAAATATTTATTGAAACAATCGTATTCTTGTTTATAAAGAGTGAGCTGCAATTATTAGGCAGAAGAAACAAAGCATTGTAAGCAGCATTAGAAGAATGGTGAAAAAGATAAACAGTTCAATCATGATAACATTACAATGTGATTATACTCCTATCTAATACTACCTCTGTTATCAAGAGCATATTGGGATATCCATTGGGATAGCCTATTCCCCATACCTGGGTATGATGTGCCAGGAAGCCTATCTGGTGTTGAGCAGGCTATTGTCCTTTGTGGGATAGAGGTCAGAGTCAGCAGGACTGCCTCTCAGTCACAGTGCACAGTGTTCCAGGACAATCCCAGCAGAGGTGCTCCTCTGCCGAATGTAGCAAAGAGGCAGTTTATATAAAAAAAAGCACAGTTCCCATCACACTGTGTCAAAGGTGCGGAGTTGATGCAATGGTTTGTCAAGGGCATTGCATTCTATGTTCCTAGCCTTGTACAGAGTGTATGACCACCATGATACTAATACTTATTAAGAAACTAACTGCATGTATAACCTCTCAATACTCAGGTTCTCATGCAAGAGAAAAACATGCAAAAAGTCACCATTAGAAAAAGATATCAATCTAAATTGTGAAACTGTAATGGAGACTCAGAGCGGGCCCTGTTGTGCTTTACAACAGTGTAGAGTGGAGTGGGGTAGAGTAGAGTGCCGTAGAGTAGATTAGACTAGCGTATAGTGTAGTGGCATGTCACAGAGTAGAGGGAAATGGCACATGATAGAGTGGCATATTATTGAGTCTCTTTGAGTGGAGGGACGTAAAGTGGAGTGCCATAGAGTGGAGTCACATGTCGTACTGTGCAGTGGTGTGTCGCAGAGCTCACTGGTGTGGAGTGTCTTAGAGTGTCATACTGCTCAGTGGCATATGGTATAGTGGAGTAGCATGCGATAGGGTAGAGTGATGTGTCGTTAAATGGAGTACAGTGGAGTGGCATACAGTTGAGTAGCTTAGAGTGGAGTGTCGTAAAGTGGAGTGACATCTCAGAGTGGCGTGATATAGAGTGGAGTGCCGTGAAGTGTCATAGAGTGAAGTGGCATGTTGTAGAGTGGAGTGACGTGTGTTAGAGTGGAGTGGCATGCCGTAGAGTGGAATGTCTGGAGCGTCATAGAGTGGAGTGGATTATCATAGAGGGGAGTGGCATGTAGTAGATAGGAGCGGTGTGTAATTCAGTGGAGTGGAGTATGGTAAAGTGGAGTGGAGTAAGGTGCTGTGTCATCAAGTGTATTTTAAACAGATATAGCGGACAAACACACTGTAGCACACTACATTTGTGAAATATAATGTAGTAGAGTGTGTTTTTCATTTGTTTATATGTTTTTTAAAAATCATTTTCAAGTACCGCTATACTTTTTAGGTAGCACAGCAAATTTTAGAAAAGGGTGTGATTCACTTTTCTAAAATTTGAATTAAATATTTAAGCAATTAAAAACACACTGTAGTACACTATATTTCTGAAATATAGTGTAGTACAGTGTGTATTTAATTATTTAATTTTGTAAAAAAAAATGTAAGTTCTGTAGTACTTTCGTTTAAAAATATATAGCATAATGAAACTACTTTTACCTACCTTTACAGACTTACTTAAAGTGCCTAAAGGCTTCCTATGCTCTCATTAAACAGTAGAACACTGTATTTTAACTTAAAACCCATGCCGCAAACTAAGATTGGGCTAAACAACATGTCTGACTTGCTTTTGTAAAGGCTATCATTAGCCAATCATATATCGCCTTGTCATCGGCATGCATTGCGGTACACTGAGAAATTACTATGGTATACCGCGAACCAATATATCACTATTTAGTGCCTTATAATTTAAAAAAACTACTTAACAAAATTATATCTAGAACCAAAAATTATCCTTTTCATTCCATAATCTATAATCCTGACATTTTAATAAAAATATGGCAGGCCGATTTACTGCTACAACCCTGTAAAAAGTCTATGGAAAATGAATTGGTGGAAAAACATTTTTGGGGCTTCCTTTTTTTCTTTGGACCCCCTTGGTGAATCACAACTAAACTTTGCATCATCAGTCAATGTAGTAAAAGCAATAGGTCTGCAAAGTTTCGGGGAGTTTCGTCAAATGGTGGCAAAGTTATTACGAAGCAGAAATCTGACCAATTCCTATTTCTGGGATTTCGAACTATAACTACGAAGCAAGGAACTCTGAATAGTTCACAAGTTTAGGTGGAGAGGAGCTCCTTGAAATGGAGCACCCTACACTAGGGTTTGCCATTTTCACAGCAAAATCTTTAAGCATAGGATTAGCACAGTGCCATTCATGCTGAGTTGAAAAATGACAAACGTCTTTTACCACCCAAGGCCCAGTCTTACAGCTTTGAAGTGGTAAAATACCATGCAAGCCAACCTGGAATAAATAAAAGCAACCCCTAATAGTTTCGCTCTAGTTATAGCTCATCAGAGAGGTATAGCTTTGTCCAGACACAATGGAGTACCCAGTATAACTAATGACAATACCCTTTCAGGCTTAGAGTGCCGAATAAATTATGCAAAACAAAAAGCAAGACACTCTGGGTAGTTTCCAAGTTTGGATGGAGAGCAGCTCCTTTATATGGAGCACCTTACAACACCAGTGGCACTCTGAATCTGCTCACCTCAAATGTCTGTTTTTCTAATAAACCTTTAAGCATATGATTAGCATAGTGCCATCCACACCAAGCTAGAATGAGAAAAAGCCTTTTGCCATTTTTACAGCAAAGTGTTTAAGCGTAGGACTAACACAGTGCTATCCACTCTAAGCTTGAAAGGGTATTGTCTTGACTTATACTGGGTGCTCCCTTGTGTCTGGACACAGTTATACCTCTCTGATGAGCTCTAGCTAAACTGATTCCAGCCTCTTTTGGAAAGATATGCATGACTCAGATATGACCTGGATCGCCCATCCCTATCTGTAACACTCAGAAGACCGATATTGATATTTCTTGACCTAATCAGCTAGTTATATATTCATGCATTTATCATCAGGTAATATTTAGTTTGCTCTTTAGAGTTCCTATCATAAGTAACCCTCAGAAAAAATTTGAAACCAAAAAACCAAGCGTTTTCTTCCATGTCTCCTTCCTTTTTCTCTGACACCAACCACTTCATGACTGATAATGACCACCTTACTCTTGACTTCCAACATACATCCCATATCAATATTACTACTTGACCCCATTTTCTTCCCCTGAAAAAAACATATCCATTGTTGTATGAAAGAAACCAAACAAAAGTCAGGTCAAATACTATGTACCGACTAATAATGAGAAGAATGACCTTTATTGTGGCATATCTCATGATGATTCTGTACAATGTTAAGCCCATATGCTTCTAAAACAGTTACACATACTCTGATAATTTCCAGAATCAGTTATGGCAATGCATTCTTAGAGGGGGATTTATCTAAGTACCTAGCCTCCTTTGAAGCAGCACTCCATGCTACAGCAAGGATAATCATAAACAAAACGAAATATGATTACTTGTCATTAATCCTATCAGATCTTCACAATTTCCCAATTCCAAAAGAGTATTCAGCGGGTGACAGAAGGGTAGGATTCTTCTTCAGCTGGGGGGACTTCTTCTGCTCTCCCCTTGCTGAAACATGCAGACAGACGGGGTAACCACAGGAGCAACCTACAGCCAAGCAACTCCTCAGATGGCTCTGGGGCTTGTGTTTCCAGGACCTTAATTATCAGTGCCAGAGTTTGAGGACCCAATAATTAGGGGCTTGATCCAGGCACCTCGTAATAATGGCCTAGGTGTTTAAAGCATTGACGATGTACGCCAGAATTGCAGATATCATAATCAGCAAAATCTTGGTCTGTGGAAAGAAAACTCAATAAAAATTAGGATACACATTTTCATTTGTGCAAACAACAAGGAGAAGCCATCACATCAGTCTAAGGTCAATTAATCATCCTCTTAACAGAGCAGTTCTTGCTACCACTCAGCACTTTTACAGTAAGCTCACAGGGATGTTGTTGTGAGCCACTCACCTAAATTCCATGTGGTTCCGATGGGGTGACAATAATCCCGAATCCCCCCGAGGACTAACTACGGTAGCAATAACGTGGACACTGCCCCTGTTGTTGTCCCCAAAGGGAAGGGGGTTGGGAGTAGAGAGAGAGAGAGATAGAGATAAAGATAGAGATAGCGAGAAAAAGAGAGAGAGAGATTCCAGATACTTCTTAGACCTCTGTTCTGCACTCAGTTTGGCACCACTAGATTCTGGACCAGGCAGATTGTGCCCACAGGTGCCTCTTTATTTGAGTGTACTCATCAACCAAGGATATCAGTATAATGTGACCAAGCCCTGTAATGCTCAGTTTAGCTCTCTCTCTCGGGGTCTTGAATTGCATACTACATCATAAGCTGTTTAAAAGGCTGTTCTCAGCATCCCTACATTAGAATGCACAATATTTCAAGTATAATACACTGCTGAAAGCAATCATGCGCTCTCATTCAATTGTTTGTAACAGTTTTCAGAATACTTGCTCCAAGAGTATATTTCAAGCACAGCAAACCACTTTTATAAACTAAGTTTGTATGCCAAAGGTAAAAAAAAAGATAGTCTCTCCTGCAATATTAGCAAGCTGAGAAAATAGCCAAAAGTAATAGTTGCACAAGTCTTTACACTTAAAAAAGAGTGGGGAGATGGATTGCAGCCAACGTCGGGAGACATGTCTTCAGGAGGAAGCCAGGTGAGTGTGGGATACCAATGAGACTAAGTATCTGTTGTGTTGGTTACAGTTCAGTTATTAATTGTATTAGGTAAAGTGTTACTATTTCTATGCAGCATATTTTGTAAAGTGTTCTCTGAGCGTCCTCACCTGAGATTTTCAGATTCTCACTCCTAATAGAGTTTTAAAGACTGCAGTTCAAATGGCAGTAAAAAGTGGTGGAGATTGGGAAACCCATTTTTTTTTAACCTTGTGGATGTACAGGACTACCACTCATGAAGCATTAGAGGTATCACCATTTGAGGTCATAAGAGGTAGAGAGGCAAGGAACATGTGCAATCCTGAATCGATGTTGCAAACATCTATTTCTATGGTCCCTTTGGAGGTCGTAAGAGACGGAATCATTAAAACACACTTAAAGTATAAGGAGAGATTTGACCGCAATAGATGGTCAGAAAATGCTCAGGTTAAAGTGGGAATGTGGGTGAAAGATAAAAAACCATGGAAAATAAGAAAGGGTGAAAGTCAGTTCACATATGCTTTAATGGTGTCTAAAGAGTTACGTAATGCTGTTCAACTTAGCGATGGTAAAGTGTGGAATCTTATTGAATTGCATATTTGGGAATGTAACAGAAGAGAGGAAGTGGGATCACAGTTCAATGACAGTAGTTCTGTTGTGGGTGAACAGTGTGGCACTGATATGACAATTGAAGACTGATGTTGTTTATAGAGTTTTAAAGATGTGCAAAGGGAAGGAGAAGATGGTGTGGAGAAGGAAGCAATGGAAGGAAATGTTTGTGGAGAAGAAGTAGAATGTTCTGGGAGAGATTTGGTAGATGATGGAATGATCAGGAAGGAAGGCAATAAAAGAGTGTGGGTTAGACCCAAGAGGATGTCTGATTTCATGTGTGATGGCATTGAGAATGGAAGTTGATATAACTTGATATTTGCTTCCACATTACTAACTTGCCTTTGTCTATGCAACAACTCTTATTTCAACTTGAAGGAATTGCTAATCATCATAACAAGAGACAAACAGAATCTCGTGGAGACCTCTTGCCCCATTATGGCCACTACCATTTGAATCCTGATTTTTGGAGCACTATTCATTTTGGTTGCTGCTTTGAATTGTTCTGGAACATAGGACTATGTTCCCAGTTTTCCAGGGTCTTCAGTTCACATAAAAACTTTCATCCTGAAGATGGTCTTATAGATGCCTTCACAGCAAAGACCGAAACGTCGACAATCCAACCCATTTTCTTTGTTACCATCCTCTCAGGAATTGTTCATTGTATAGCCAATTATGTTTTTCCCGTCTTTTAATGTGTGAAATGGTTATGGTAAAAGTGTTCATGATAAAAGAGCTGTAGTAAAGAATGTTCATCTCAGTCGCTTTTGCCTTTATGTGAATTGTAATCTGTACCTTTTTGTATAACACAGCTTTTTACATACATTTGGACTTTATTAAGTATACACCTGTTTAGAATTGCTTATTTTTGTTGAGCTTTTTTCAGTTTTGCATTTGACTTGCTGAACAACTAAATAATTCAATTTGACATCTCATTGCAATACGCTACATTTTTGATAAATGGCTCCTATTTATTCTTGTTTTTGGCACTGACGTTGTTCTCACAGAAACGGCTGCGATTTTGCACACTATATTCTACCGAAATATGCAGAATGGTGATTCGCTTTGCATTCTAAAAGTTTAGAAATGTTTTCCTGACATATGGTGCTGCCTACGCCTGTTCTTAATCTATTTCTTTCTGGCACCTAAGATGCTTTGAAGCTACGTGATATCTAGTGTTGCTCTCTACTGTTACAGGAGCATTTGGGATATACGCAGCCCTTTGCTTACTTTGGTTTGCTGTTCCTGGCGCAGTGTACTGGTACTTTTTATGGGAAAATGACTGAAACCACACTTTGTTTTCACCCCTAAAGGACACTCTTCAGATGGTTTATGTGCTGTCTCTGTTTCACACCTATTAACTGGTTTCTCCTGGTATAATGGTCCATTTCGTCAATCCCCGTAATGCCTCTTTGCTGCTTTAACAAAACTGTGTTGCCCTCTTCCGCATCTTAAAGGCTGAAGCAAGATCCTCCTTTACCTGACAAGTGAATGACCCCTATTTCTATGGAGTTTCTGTTGGAGGAGATTCGGGCCCTGCATCCTTTTGCAGAGGAAATTATAACCGGATACAACATCTGGATGACAAATGGTCATCGATGGAGAGTTGTGTTTCTATGGCGGAACAGCATCTTGTGCATCTACAGGAGGAAGCTCAAAAAATTAATTCCTTGGAAAAGGAAGTGTGCCGCCTCCAACAGCACACTGAGGACTTGGAAAACTTTAATAGGCAGAATAATCTCCGCATTTATGGCCTGCCTGAGGCTTTCGAAGGGGATGATGCTGTGTCCTTTTTACCTCTTTCTTGCCAAAATTGTTAGATATGCCTACTTCTTCAACCTTGCTTAACATACAGAGAGCCCATAGACTTGGACCACGCCCTCCTTTACCAGCATCTTGTGCAAAACCTAGAGGTGTCATCGTGCTTTTTTTTAATTTACTGACTTACTGTCAGTTCTTTCTGTGACTAAAGCCAAGCGCCAGGTTACTTGGCTTGGACAAAGAGTGTTCCAATCTCAAGATGTTTCCAATGCCACAGCAGCAAGATGAAAAGAATTTCTCAATCATAGAGCTTCCCTATGTTCTCTTGGCACCAGATATGGTCTTTTTCATCCCTGCCCTTTCAAAGTGACTTTCCAAAATAAAAATATGAGGGCAGATTTGCAAGCCCCGCACGCCACATTTGCGGCGCCGTTGCGTCACTTTTGTGACGCAGCGGCGGCGCAAAGCCAGCGCCATGCTGCGGGGTATTGACAACATGACGCATCTAGGGAGATGCGTCACGTTGTAAAGCCCTGTGCCACATGTGGGCGTTAAGGTGCAGGGGGGCATTCCGGCACAGGAACGCCTCCTAAAAGTGGCTGAGTGAAATCTACAGGATTTCACTCAGTCACTTTTACGGCCATGCTGCGTCAAAACCCTGCGCCTGCTTGAAGCAGGCGTAAGGATTGATGCAGCATGTTAGGCATAGGGGCACCCCGAGCCTTGCTGGACCTGTGTCACGCTTGCGACGCGACTCCAGCAATGCGTCACCTTTACGGCAGCAGAGGCGTCACGTATCTGTCTATTCTTGCCCCATGGTGCGCCGCATTGTAGATGCGGCGCATCCATGGTGGCGCAAGAGGTGTCTGCCGTGGCGCAAAATAACTGGCGCATCCCTGCTGATATGCAGGGATGCACCAATTATTGTAAATCTGCCCCTTGCTATTTGAGGATCCAGCAGAAGTTGAAAAGTTTATACAAATGCATTCTTTGGTTACTATGGATACTGCTGGACCTTTAATGGTTGATCTTGTTTTTTCTTTTTCTTCTTCGTATTAGGCTTTTTCAGATGGTTTGAACTGACGGCTTGTTTTAAGAATCCTTTAGTGCATTCTTAAAAATAAGTAATGTTTGGAGATATTTATGATATATGATGTATTTTATAATGCTCTTTTTATCACCTTGCAGATTCATCTTATGTAATTACGTTGCGTGGTCCGTCCTTTTGAATGTTTATGGTCTTGGTGTGGCTTGGATCCCTTCCCCCTTTTGGGCGTGTCATCGTTTTCTTGTGTTTTCACCACCCCAATTCCTTTTCCTTCCCTACTTCCTCAGGTCCATTTTTTCAGTCCTTTTTGGATACATACTGTCTTTTCTTTTTCTTTTCTCTTCCTTACCTTACTTCTTTACCTTCCCTAGTTTTCTGTACTCTCTATTTGTTATAACTCTCTTTTCCTATTCCTTTACTACTTCGATCATCTCTCTCGTTATATTTTTTCTTGTCTTTTCTTTTCCATGTCAATGACTACAAGCAAGTTAACTATTTTTTACTGTTTATAATTCCGTATATTTTCATGGACTCTTAAAGGATCTATTAATCCTGTGAAAAGACATTGGATATTGTCCCATTTAGTTGAATCTAATCCTGCCTTGGTACTTCTGCACAAACCCACCTTACGAAGTTGGGTGGGAAATGTGTTTGTTTCCCTATCACTGAATACATTTTTTTTTGCTGTTATATTGTGCAGGAAACAGTCAATTTTACGCTTATCTCGCAAGAAATGGATGATGTAGATAGATGGATTATTGTTTCCTGTCTTATTGATACTTATGGTGTTAAATGTATATGTCCCTTACACTTTGGTTCCCGATCTCACTTCTTGGCCATCTATTGCTAACAATTGTACGCAATATCATGAATCCTATTTTATTTTGCAAGGGGGATTGCAACCAAATTAAGGACCCCTTTTTGGATAGATGTTCTTCAACTCAATTTTTATCCCACAGAATGCATAAACAATTTTGTACGTCCATTGCTAAAAGTGCCCTGGTAGATTCCTGGGGGCTTTTTAACCCTACCGTGCAGGGTTACACCTATTACCACCCTCTCATTGTACACTTTCCCATTTAGATCACATTTTTCTTTTTAAATCCCTTTCACAACATATCACACAATCATATATTTCCCCCATTATAATTTCGGATCATGCTATGGTGATCACTGACTTGGATTTGGTTCCTCCTTCTCCTCCTATGAATAGATGGCGGTTTAATAACTCTTTCTTGCAAGATGTTCATTTTCTAGTTCCTTGGCTTGCTTTTGCTCTGAATTATTTTCATTTAATGTTAATGCGTCTGTCGCTCCTTCTTTGTTATGGGATACTTAAAATCCTCTGCACGTGATTTTATTTTAAATTATGTTTCTAGGACTAAAAGGAGTCGTGCTAAGGAGCATTCAGCCCTACTTTCTTCAATTAAATCTATGGAACAAAAGAACCTTTCTTCTAAGTCGCCCTCAGATCTTCAGAACTTAATTCAGGAAAAGCTAAAGTTTAACTCCATTTCTACTAATGAAACAAATTGTATTCTCCTTTAGAAGAGTGCACGTTATTATGGAGGGAGAAATAAAGTGGGTGTTAGCAAACTATTCAAAGGTTAGAAAAGAGCGGGGAGTTATTGAGTCTGTGACAAACATACATGGTGGCTCGATTACGAACCATAATAATTTTTTCGAAGAATTTGTTAAATTCTATAAGTCTCTGTATATTCCGGAGACACAGACTCAGTCATCCAATATTGCAGATTATTTAGGTCATGCTCTCATGCCACCCCCCTAATTTGGACTTTCAATCCTTAGAAAAAGATCTTACCCCTTAAGAAATATCTCATGCACTGCAAGCCCTAAGACTGGGGAAAACGCCAGGACCGGATGGCTTTAAAGTGGAATTTTACTTCTACTTCTCAAGTATTCTTCTCCCATATTTACATTGCTTTATTTTCTTCTTGCATAACTCTCTGAAATCTTCCATTCTGGTTAATAGTAGACTTTCTTCATATTGCCCTCTATACAGAGGAGTTAGACAAGGTTGTCCTCTCTGCCCCTTATTATTTTTATTAGCATGGGAACCTTTCCTTTCCTGGATTTGTCTTGACCCATTGATCTCTGGCTTTCCCTACGGTGATCATCACTTGAAATTTGCTGCTTATGCAGATGATATCTTTTTGTTTATCTCCTCTCCTGAAAGTTCTTTGCCTTCTCTTTTGAACAAGATTTCTCTTTTCTCTGAGGTCTCTGTCACGTATGAATACGACGCCTGCAGGGTGGGCTAGGCACCTCCATAGACACTGGAAATCTTCAGCTAAAGTATCAAAAAAGGTCTGGTGGTACTCTGTATGTTTACATCACGAATTGGATATCACGTTTAGGATCTAATGTACTTCCTCTCACAATGCATTGAGATTATGGCTGCCTCTTACTGTATATCTTAAACAAATTGATGTTACTGTATCACATACTCATCCTACACTGTCTGGAACCTTTGAGCATCCGTGATTACGTTATTCTCTATCTCTTCTATATTTGAAGGGAATGTTGTAGTTTTTAAGTACATATTGTAGCTATGCTTATTTAGACTGACATGGTTGAGGATGTGTAATGTTTTTATATTATTGTATTTAAATTTAGGAATTTCCTTATCCCTTCCCTTTCTTTTTTCCCTCCCCCTTCCTCCCTTAAACATTTTAAAAGACTTTAGTATTTTATAGATGGTGTATTGTTAATATTTGCTTGCTATTTTACCATTTGTTCTATAAGAATATTATGTATTGTTATTCTAAATAAACTCTTTTGAACTCGAAAAAGCTGTGCTACCTATGGGGTAAACCTAGGATACTTGCAGAGCTGGCCCTTTAAGCTGGCACAGACATTCCATGGAGACATAGCAGGCAATGGGAAGCAATCTCAGCCATCACACAAAACAATTGTATCTTTTCAGGGTGCCTGAATAGGTGTGATGGGCACAACTAAAGGCTGCTATTGATACATTTTTCTGGCTGTAATTCATAGCCAGCTCCTACTCTTACCTGAGAATTTACATCAAAACATTGACTCTAAAATAACACAAATAAACCCATTGTTTTTATTGACAGTAAAGAGGGCACTCATTTTTAAGCTCAATCATTTATTTACTTGTGAAAGTCATAACTGTGATTTACAGTAGTTGCAATTGACATCTGCATTTCTGCAGTTTCTGCAAGTCTGCTCTTCTGTGTGATGATATTATATTTTTTGCTTTTGTATCTCACTCAAACATTCAGTAGTCTGATTAATAGCTCTAATAAAAACACGAGATAACCAAATATCTAATATTTCTTGTGAAACTTACACTTTAATGTATACTTGACAGAAACTTGATGAGTTAGAAATACAATTGATAACAACATAAGAGAGTATGGTTTGAACTTTTCTAGGAAAGCTATAGCTAGATCCTTCCAGCCTGACACAGGGCTTGCCAAGAGGAAACTCATATTCGATTTTATTTAGAATTTTTGCTGGTGACCACCTATGGATGGACGAAAAGGGCTTAATTGTAAAGAGCACACTCATCAGTTTAAGGAGTGACATTTGTTTCTTTGTATTCTTCAGGGAGGTGCGAGGAAAAATGACTGTGGGATGTACTCTTCTGCCCTGAAGGACTACAACCCCTCATGTTCAGACACTGACGGCTGCATGGTGGATCTCTCTGCACTTTCGGGAGTGCTGCAACTAAGGTGGATCCTCTAAAGGCACCTAAAGTTTTCTGAGGAGCTGCCATGTTTGATGCGGCTTCTTAGCAAACTTTTGCTTTACAGAAACAAACCCACAATGTACAAAACTGATGATTTTGACATGCTGGGAGTTTTCCAGGTTGTGGGAGGGTCAATATTTTTTATATTAAGGACCACCAGCCTCTTCCCTGTGGTCCCAAACAGAAGAAAAGTACTTCAGATCATCAGCCCTAAATAGCTGTAGATGTAAGGTTTCCACCGGTGGAGCGGCTGGCTGTAAAACGACAGTCATCCCAACTTTAAAGAAGGACGTTGGCCTATAAGTGCGTCAGACTGGATACGTCGCCTCATTTGTTGTGGAGTACCCTGTCCGCCAAACTCAATTAGGCCCATGAATTAAATTAGATGTTCTCAGAGAGACTAACAAACAGATAAAGGTCTCCGTATTTTACACTCTCCACAGAGCCTACTTAACTCCGGCAAAGATTTTGCGGTATTTTGGAGGATCTCACTCGCCGTGTCCCCGGTGCAATGAGGAAGGGGCTGATTTCAGACATATGTTCTGGTCCTGCCCGGGATTAGGCTCTTACTGGGCAGATGTGGTGGCGTGTTGAATCACGTGACTGAGCGTGAGCTGGAAGTGGAAATGGGAACTTGCCTTTTGCTCTGGTTTCCGCACACCCCCAGTACCAAAATTACGAGCAAATTTTATGATTTAGGGCTGATAATGGCAAAGAGGGAGCTCACCATGCATTGGAAGGCAAGGGCCGGACCGAGTTTTCGGAGGTGGAAGGCGAGTTTTTTGGTCTGGGCAGGGAGTGAAGGGACGCTTCGTTTACAATTGGCCAGGCGTGCTTCTAATGACAAGATGCTAGACACTGCTCGGGTGTGGGGAGCTTTAGTAGAGGAGCTTCGTTGTCTGGGGGAGCTGGATGAGTAGGACAGGGCTCCTGTAAGCATGGACCAGAATATGGGGATTGTGGTGGGGCCCCCTGAGACCGCTGGGGAGACTGCTCAGGATGAGGCCGCTTAAGTACTCCCAGCGAGGAATCAGCGTTTGTACAATATATTGAGAAGTGTCGAGTGGTCAGGATGGAGGCATGGAGCGCATATGGGTGGCAACGTGAAGCCTAACGGCCTTTCTGGGAACAATCATAGGGTTCATCCCATAGTTTTGAGCCAGGTTCTCTCGGTACATGGGGCACTGTATGCCTCAATTGGAGGGGGGTTGACATGGGCACACTGACAAGGGGGGGTGGGGGTAGAGAGGGGGCGGGGTGGGGGTGTTAGGGAGAAAATGTTGAAGAACCGTTTCTCCTGACATGTCCTATGATGATTAGGTCTCTTGCAAGAGACTATTATATGTAACGTTGATTTTTGGTTGCACTGGCTGGGGAAAACTCAATAAAATTCTTTAAAAAAAAAAAAAGATAAAGGTCTCCGTGGCATAACTCGACTATACAGGTGAAGGAGAGCCCATGGTCTACACACTAGGTCTGAACAAATGCATTTGGTCCTGATGTGTTGCAAAAGTATGAATTTTTATTATTCCATGCTTTCCTCCAGGGAGATATTCAGTTGCAATCTGCTGCAAAGTAATGAGAGCTGGAAGGGTTGAGTGAAGAGCACAACTTTCCTTCAAGCGCCCTTGCGCTCTCAGAATCATGAAAACATATATGGACTAATTTAGAGAAGGGTTTAAAGGAAAATCCGTTAAAAAGGGAAATTTGTGTCCGCACATCTGGTAGTGAAATTTCGCTATTTGGAGATCCTGTAATGGCAGATGTCACACTGGTAGAGACTCCTTCAGCCACACCATTGTGTCCACCAAGCGTCAGAGTTAATTCTACCATACATGGTTTCCGACTAGGCATCCGATTGAGTGTGGCTGGCCCCTCACGGTCAATAGTGGAGTTAGCTCAGTTAAAGACTGCCCAGGATAGGCTAGTGGACTTTCAATAGAAAGTGTCCATAACCTAGTAGAGAATACCCCCAACATGTTAGGGGACTAGATAAGTGGACATTCCAAATAGGACCCAATTTGGGGTATGTCAAGCAATTTGGTGGTACATTTCCATTCCACCACTTGAACGGACAATTGTAAATGGTTCTTCCATTGCTGATGACAAGCACTTTGATAGTGGAATCTCTGCTGCTATGGCGGTGAACACTCTTTGCGGCATTTTTTAAACCATGTTCAGTATGGAGGAGGGCCTAATTCCACCGCAATCGCAGATGAAAGATCTGGCAGCCAAACTCTACATCAGACCTAAAGTCTCAGTGAATAATTGGACCGCCAGCCCACTGCAACCGCTCTGCAGATTGCTGCTCATTCATAGCAGCTGCATATGGCGCGCCACTTTCTATGTCACTTCATAAAAGCAAGAGTGGGTGGTTCAATGGGAACACTAGCACAATACGGCTGTCATCTGCACAGAGAATGTAGGCACAGAAAGTGAATAGAAGCGAATTTTTAATGGAAGAACCAAGAATCTTTTTTTTTTCCTTTTATTGTTTTGAAAGACGGTTTCAAAAGCCCTGGAATATATTTTACATTTTGAGAAGATGTGCACTTTTTATTACTTGCAAATATGAAGGTAGGTGAAACGAAAAAGGTAAGTAGTCTGTTTGGCCCATCGTGGGATGACCCTGAGTGAGGAAAACATAAATACTGGATGTAATACTTTATATTAACTCAGAAGGCTGCTATTTCTATTACAGCGTCCTTGGAACTCGATATAAACGTGCTTCAATGCAACATGTTCTTGCTGGAAGGATTGATTCTCTAGACTGACAGCCACATTATCAAGGCCGAGGCAGCTTCCCGGCATTCAATGACGTCAAAAAACTTCTGTCAACACGTGGCACCGAAATCGGCTAAAACAGAATAAACAGACAACACATATTTTTGAAACAACTATGAAACGGCATGCAGTTCTGCTACTATCATGACACGTGAACATCCGCTCTTTCAGTTTCGAGCTCTCGGCTAAACTGCAGCATGCAAGACTGTGGTGTTCCAAATTGCATCTGTTGATGTCCATCGCAAAGCATTACCGACCTCGTATGGTCATGTATTAATTAACAAACAGCGCCTGCAGAAGTTCAGGTACAGGACTCTAGAGAAGTGTCACACTTTCTGTATTTATTTTTTTTCTTTCTTTATTCACCAAATGACCATTGGTGTAACGAAACTTGAGGGGGGCCCCCCTGCAAAGCACATGGAGGGCCCCACCCCCCGCATCCCCTCGCAATCAGCGGCCCAGCCCACCACCTACCACTTTGCCCTACCACGCAGAAATCTAGTATAGTTTGATTTGAAACTACCAACATTTAAATGAAATGCCTCTATATTGTCTTTCTCTAAGTTCTAATGAGAAAGTGGGAAACACTCTTAACATACAAGCTATGCCATTTGTAACAATACTGTCAAAAGCAGATTATTTTACTGAGGCAGCAATCAGAACAGTGCCAAGGAGCGATCCTATGGTCTCAGGAACACTATGGCTAAAGAACAACTACGAAGGGTCTGAAATAGAATTGACATTGATGGACAATAACCTGAAACTTTGAAAGACAAACCCAAACCTGCAATTCCATAAAAACTCGACTGACAATATACATGAGAAGTACACAAGTTATAACTCAGTATCCTGCGAAAGTCAAGAGAAATAGACTGGTGAATTATCTGAATGCCACACACTAGCGACTGTCAAGGGTTGTGCATGATATTAACGTGAACTGAGGAAGCAATTTCAATTTCTACCATCACCCGTGATCTTTGGAGGGTTAGAACAACACCTTTACCCCCCATGTCCAGGAGCATCAGAGGCATGCCCCTGGACACCAGGAGAAACGCTGCAACGAGGAGCACTAAGGACAGCGGCTGCCATGACCACTGCTTCCTGCTGTCTGGACAATACCTGGTGGCAGAGTGGCTCCCGCAGGGTCTGATCTGACACTCCGTAAAATCAGATAAGACTGACAAACGGGCCACTTGGCCCTTGGGGGACTTGCTGTGAATTAACGTACTCTAGCACGGAGACTCTGGGAGCTTGCCCAAGAGCCCCATAAAACTTCTGAGGCATTAGTGGGGCCTAGCTTGGATATTGTGGCACGTGCCTTGGAAATAACCATCAGCCATAAATGGGAAATTGGGACTGGAAAGCTAGCCCGGGTAACGCTAGTGGGCTTGCCTCAATAAGGCAGTGTATATTGTTTTTAGTGTGTTGTACTGTGTGTTAGTAGATAAATACTCCTTTGTACATAATGTTTTTTCTACAGTAGTCTTGTGGTACAATATTTCTGAAATAGATATTCTGACATGTAACCAGCTAGTGAGAGCCAATGCAATCTTAGGGTGGCTAGCCATCCTGTATTTGTGAGGCTGTCAATGTAGTGATTTCATAGCTGCAGATTTTTTGATTGCACATTGTAGCCATCATCCATGCGACTGTGCGCAACGCAACCACCATCCATACTCTCACAAACTGGAGCAGGAGCTGAGCAATCGTCTGCTGCAGAACAGGGCCTATATACATTTTTTACTTTTACTGTCTCCCGGCCGTCAGGGCCCCATGATGGATGGATTGGCTGCCCGGATTCCAATGATCTCATCATTGATCGCACCCCACCACCCACCACCTCACTGAGACAGACTCTATTCCCCTGGACCGATCTAGGCTCGCCTAGTACCACTCCTGACCTGCCTCAGTCAGACAGACTCACCTGATAGGCCTGGCCTGCAGCTTCAGAACAGAGGCAGGCAGGTGCGAGCGGGCAGCCGAAGACAGGGCAAGGCTGGCTAGCCAGGCAGTAGGGGCTAGTAATAATTAAATTATGGCTGGGGCGCTGCACGGTGACGGTCATCTTTCTCAGTAGTCTAGTCCTGGGATGCCTCAAGTCACACGCTCTTTTAATTAAGCTGCTCGATGCCCATGACTATGGCATTGGTCACCAGCCCCCCACTAAAGACAGCGGAGACTGCGCACCATGCAGAAATTTAATTTATGAAGAGGCCGGGCGTGCCATGCCCACCATTTAATTAATGAACACGGGGGGCTGCGGGGGTCAGTAATGCCTGCTGTTAGTAACAAGGCTGCAAAGGGAGCTTCTTAGGTAAAGAGCTCCAACACCTCTTATTGGAGCTATATAATAAACATCCACCCTCCCCCCCCAAAAAATATTTAAAGCCAAAACACGAGAGAAGCCCGCGGAAGCTGGGAGTTGCAACAACAGACGGATTGCGCCTGCCGTAAAAACGAAGTTGCAAAGGGAACTGCTTAAGTAAAGCACTCCAATCCCCCGACTCAATTTGGTGCTATATAAATAAACCCCTCCAAAATTTTTAAAAAAATAAGCCAAAACACAAGCGAGGCCCAGGGAGGTTAGGAGCTGCAACAACAGGTGTGGGGGGGGGGTCAACACGAGCGAGGTTTGTGTAAGGAAGGAGGGAGAGGGAGAGAAGTAAAAAAGTAAATATGCTATTCAGCAAGTGGTAGCTGCATTCAGCATATAGTAAGTGGGTTCCATACTTTGTTACTTGGTAATTTAGTGAATAATTCTGCAACAATACATAGCAAGGATTTTGTAGGAGCAGAATGAAGTAAAAACCGAACGAGGAATAAACAAAACGGGTAGCAAACTGGAAAAGGGGTCAAATATGGGGACATTGGAGCCACTTAATCCGCATCAATTATGCCACTGATGGAGCGAAAATGGGAAAAAAGATGCGCGCCTGGGCCTTTTCAAATGGGATTCTGTGGTCGGACATTAAATAAAGAGTGTCAACTCGGAGGGATTGGGCCCTGTATGCTGACTGCCTGCGATTGAATTGCTAGTTAAAATTGGGTTTGAGCAGCAGCAGAGTTGCGCCATTTAATTCATGAAGGCAGAGGCCCTTTGGCTGAGTGAGGGGGCCCCTGCCTGGAGCACGCCCACGACCCCCCCTGCAACGCAGCCCGGGGGGTGTACTCAGCATTTAAATTAATCAGGAGGCCGTGCGCACCATGGCCGTGCGGGTGCACCATTTAATTCATGAAAGAGTGAGGCTTGCTAATATTTGCTCCTCTGAGTGTCGTGAGGGGACCCCTGGAGCACAGGCCCCCCCCCGCAACGCGGGCGCTGCGGGAGCCTGTGTTACGCCCCTGCAAATGACGACCTTTATCCCTACAATCAGTTTTAAGTCCTACATCAATGCATTAATTACCATTCACCAGTCTACAACCCCTTCTTACTGTATACCCTGCAACACCCAACATGCACACATCCATCAATGTTCTTCCTGTAAGGATGTGTCTGCATCATTCATTTTTGCCTCCTCGTCCTCCATGTCAGAGAGTCTAACACAAGGTACAACCCATAACCATCCTACTGTCTCATTCACAATACCGCCACATTTCCCCTGTAATAGGCCTACAAGCACCAGCCAGCTCTGCTTGTACCGCTGCCAGTTTGAAACTCTATTTATCAGCTCTTAGCAATCAGACCACCACAAAGGTTCAATCAAGTACTGGATGTTAAAAACATCCAATCGCTTGCCTTATCATGGAAAATTCTCTGTAAGCCAAATGCCAATCCCTGGTTATGGACCACAAAACAATCCAGCGATGATTAGAAAGCCACTCAAAAACCTTGGAAAGCACTTAACTCATCCACCAAGCTCAGGGCACTCAGAAGTAGTAATGGTTCTGTGATGAGCAAAGTGTTTCCCAAGATCAACAAGCACTGGTAAATGCATGAGGTTTTGCCTGTGTGATTAATAATAAGCTGTTTTTGTGGCAACTTGTAGCTTGGTGAGCAGTTGTGCAATATAAGTTACTTAAATTCAGTTGCAGTGTTATGAGTTGTTTATTCAGAAAGGCAAATGTGCAGCATGTCGATTAAAGCATGTTACAACACCTGTGTCGAAAAAAACCATAAATTATCAAAGCATGCGTCTCATTAGTCTGATGCTCAATCAAAATTAAGCATGTGAAAGCCATGCATGAATTTAAGAAAAGATATTCAATTGTGCTTCTTGTCATAATAGAAAAACCGTTACACGGATGTGAGACTAAAACAAACGGCGGTAGTTCATGCAAAGGTCACCGCCCGTAATTGAAAGAGCACACTGGAGGGCAAGAACACTAGAATTCTCACCTTTGTTGTTATCAAGAGAGCAGTCGCATAAAGAAGTTTGGCGGATGAAAAGGAGTACTTCGGCATTGGGACACTGATAAAAGCAAACACGCAGAACAACAGGAAATAGTGTGCAGCAGCCAATAGAAAAGGAGGAAAAGTAAGTGGCAAGCACAGGAACCAATAAAAAGTAAGGGTGGGGTCTAAGCTCCTTTTAAGATTTATATTAAACACAATAGATTTCACACAGTTGAAACCTAAAAATGTCAATCTGAGTCAGGTGGAATTACAAAATGGCCCCAGTGGTATTATCATTACACCACAGTAAAACATGCCCTAATTCCGGCGGTATTGTGATGCACAATCACGGTTTGATAAAATCAGCTGAAAAGAGTACATGAGTTAATACTCTGCATGCCTATTAAAGCACCAACAATCTATGAAGAAGAGCAGAGTTGCAGAGCCCAGGTTGCAACTGCATCTTTCATTTTCTTTGCCAGTTTGTAAATACTGACTAAAACACTTTTGAGCTAATGAAAACAAAAAAAACAAAGCAATAAACTGCAAAAGGGAAAAACTAGGACCATTGACATCCTTCTCATCCAATGATGTGAGAACTGTGGAGACCATCTAACCCCTCCACAGAGAGAACACATCAGGGAAAAGTGCCATCAGACAGAGAAGTACTTCGACTACAAGCTGACTATACAGGCAAAGGAGACTGTGAAGGAGGAGGCCCACCATTCTGGTCATAACATTTACAGCAAAGATCTGCTGGAACATTACCTAAAAGGTGAATGAAGTGTTCACCTAACCTCAGGCAAGCATTGACATTTAAAAGGTGGACACAATGTTTACCTTATGTAAGCGAGGTTGTCTCCAAAAACCTGGCATCAGGAGGTAGGTCACCACGATGTCTGCCCTTGTATACTAGGGGCCATATTATACATACAGTGCACTTTCCCTGCTTACCCTACTGTGCACCTTTCAAAAAGTGTGCTGGGCACAAATAGGGAGAGTGTGCCCTATTACAAAGAATGCCAACCCCGGGGCAGCTGCTAACTAGGGCAGTGCATTCAAATGAAATACAGAGCAGCTGCTTCAAAGCCGCTCCGTGTTTCACAGTGCAGGCGGCATGGCATCGGCACCTTGAAGAGGGGAGAGAGATCCTCTTGCAGGTAGGTGCGGTGAGTGATTACACCTGCCTGCAGGGGGCTGTCTGGGGGGGTCCGTGGAACTCCCAAATCGCCTCCAGAAGCCTGCCATTAGGAGGCCCACAGACAGTGTGCCACCTTTACAGAAGGGGTACACAAGCATCTGCGGCCCCATCTGTAATACTATTGTGTCCGGGGGGTATGCTAAGCCGGTGCACATGCCAGTTGCACCTCCAGGGCCCAATGTATAATACAGCCACTGGTAGAATAAGGTGATCATCTTTCAGGACTCACATTGGTGTACCTTGAAGCACCTAAAGATGATGAGGCAGAGGATCTCTGTCACCGGCAAGAGGTATGCACATTTTTATCACATGTAGTTTGCTGAGCAACAATGTACCTCACATGCATACATACACATGTGCAACCCCTCCTCTCACTGATTTGCCACTGACTTTTAGGTGGTATTCTAATGTGGTGTAGCTATTGCCAGCAAAATCCAGCTCAACCAATTTTTCTTCATTGACAATGTAAATAGCATAATAGGAGCTGGGACCCACTCTCTCAGCAACATGGCTGAAAGTGTGTCAATCTGAACCCTTTGAAAATGTCAAATGGAAGATGTTTGTGACTACACCAGGATGAGAAATTGAACATTCTTTATATTTTTAATTTCTCAAACATGGAGCTTTCACTTTACCTAGTCAGGTACCAATCTATCTCATCAAACATACCTTTTTATACGAGGTAGGCAAAGATATAATCTTGTGTTATAAATTGCACTGTCCACATTACTTGCTTGGATGTAAAACATTGTTTCATTTATTTACCTTTTAACCGGCAGCTACACACTATTTACAGACTCTGCTGGACCTCAGATGTATATACATCTCTACATCGTGTCCTCCTTATTGTAGGTGAAACATAATATTACTGTCATATGGGCATATAAAGACTAGTTTTGAGTTTGAACTTTCCCACGCAATACATTTCCAGATTATAGTGCTCACAGCTACTTCACTGTGAATGCCAAATCTATTTCCCTATTACTGCCGCAAATCTACAGATGAATGTATAGAGAAGGCCCTCCTCTAGACCCTGCTCAGAATAGGTACTTACCCATATTCTGCACCATACTCTCAGTTACACCTGGTCATTTTCTAATACAGCCAAATAAACAATTAACTCAGTTACCTCATTGCTGCTCAAGGTATGGCACCATTAGGGTCAGCCTGTCTACAGGGCACTCTTTATCTATCTGATTCACCAATAGGGGCCACTTTTATTTTGGTGCCCGAGCCAATTTTCTGTCCCTGTCAACCCAGGGCACCTTGCATTTTCATTTACAATTCGACATTTGAGGGTTCAACTCCCTCTGTACTTTTCTACTGAGGATGGGAGTTTGGTACACTGAATCACACCTGGGGGTGTCAGGAAACTGGGGCTGCTTTCAGGATAAGCCTGTGAGAGGTCTCAGTATCTGGAAAATTTCACCTCAGGAGCTATCTGCATGAAGGCTTCTTTCGCGTGACTCCTACCTCTACACCTTCTCTGCTTCTGCTTCCTATCTCCTCAATTTCCTGCTTTCAACATTCACATCATAACGCCAACATTATTTAGATGGCATCACACGTGCTTCAGCACAGGCTAACTCCAGAATGGTCTGCACAAGAGCGCTCACAGTCATTTGTAATATAGACAAATACGTAATGAATTATATACATAAAGAATGAATCAATAATAGGCTGAAAAATGTAAACCCTATTTGGTAAATACACAAATGATGCAATAAAAGATGCGAATAAACAACACTGAACACCATACTATAGCACTATTACTCCCGTTATGAAAGTTAATCTCCTGCCAACACTCAAATCGTTACCCTCAAAGTGCTTTCACACGAAACACACAGTAAATACAACTTCCTTCTGACGGAGACCCCATTAAACAGATTCTACAGACACCCACTGAGAAGGGACCATCTTTGTCCCCAAAAGTTACATCTTTAACACTATTGACAAATTCCCCTGCCACACCCACCATTAGTACACAGTCATCTACTTGAATTGTCTGAATGACGATAGGTGTCACTGAGAAACTGATGATTAAGAACCCAATTCCGATGGTGGTCAGACGAGCGCTTGACCGCCATCGCAGCGGCATTGGGACGGACCTACAAGTAGTCGGAGGTCCAGCCCGCCAAATTATGATGCGTCCGCCGCATAGGCGGTCGGAATCATGGCTTTTTCCATTGCAGCTTGTGCTGTTGTCCGAAACGGGCCACAACACAAACTGCAATTAAAAAAGAGATGTTTTGAAACATACATGCCCCGTGTGCCAGGCACCATGTGGTGCCTGGCACACAGCACGTGGATGTTTGGGGCACTCCCAGGTCTCATAGTGGAGGCACACTGGGTCTAGGACCCTGCTAGGGGCCCCAAAGTCCCTTTCCAACAGCCTTTCCATGGCGATCGGACCACCATGGAAAGGCTGTTGGAAAGGGACATCGTAATCCCTATGGCGGTGCCTGAGCAGGTACCCCTCCTATTGTAGAGGATACGATCCGACCAACAGGCTCCTTGAGCCTGCGGAAGTGTCGGTCGGTCCCTCGGACCGATGAGGTCTGACCGGCCTCATCATAATGCCGCGGTCTGACCGCTCTACTGCATGTAGGTCGGACCACCACCCATGGCCTGTCGGTGGTGGTCCAACCGACATCCTAATGAGGCCCTAAGCTACAGCCTCTGAGCTTCCTCCCTACTATACTCGAGTAGCACTGAAGTGGACGACAGGGCTGCCACACATGTTCAACTCATGTCTAATAAAGTACAAGAAAGGGAGATGACTAACATTCGTCTAGCTATCTTGAAAGAGCTGTAAGTAGAAACCCGAATAGAGGGCAAACACAAGAGGCAAATCAGCCAGGAAAACTACATACATTGGCCATACTTGAATTTTAAAGGTACCACTGTCAGAATGAAAAATACTACTTACACCACGATGTGTTTGCGCATTCCTGTACCAGAGATTTAATTCCTGTACCAGAGATTTAAAAAAAAAAAAGAAATCAGTGTTAGGTTGTCTGACTTTGATCTTTCTGTTAACTGATATGAACTATGATTTTTTTCAGCACATTCGGGAATTCTGGGCTATATATTAGTGCAACCTCACACCAATATTAAACTGCTCTCTGAAATTATCATCACAATTTTTATAGTTTTTTTTTTAGCAAATGTGCTTATTATTTTCTTAGATTTCCCAAATGCACGAACATAAATCCTAGAATTACTTAACAATTGTTTAATGTTAAAGCGGTCTGTTGGCTCTGCACCTAGCTTCAACCCTTTTATTTCAGTAAACTTTCTGACCAAAAATGTTACCAAAGGTTCAACACAAGTGGAGCAATTTTTAACAGCAAATCTGAGAAAACCTTATGTGCAATAACTTCTAGAAAATAAAACAGCAGGTGTTACCAAATGAAAAGTCAGTAAGTACAGTATGTATAAACAATTCATATTTTAATATGTAAAGATATACGAAGACAAATAAATGTTTAACAATGGTATTTTGTGTTTATAAAATTGTTTAAGAAAGCATAATCTACAACACTTTCTCTTAATATTGTTAATAAAAATCACATTTTGGTACACCTGTGTCCAGCTTCTTGATTTTGCTTTTAATTACATGTTATAATTGGACCTAGTCAAAGAGACTTCCAATATCAATGGAGATCACATTTGTTATACTTCTTTACAGCCCTGTAATATGATTTGCAATCAGAAGATTTTGGTAATCTCAGTGGAGCCGAGCCAACCCAATTCGATTTACAGTCTGAGAATTTTTGGTTTTCTTAGTTGAGGCGAGCCAGCATGTCTTTTGCTGCTTGCTGCTGCTTCCTCAGGGCTCTTGCAAAGGTTAGAAACTCTCACAGTGGGCATGACATAAATAGCTGATCATCAATAAGATTTCATAATATGTCTCTTCTATCACACAATGACGTAGTGTCTCAAATATTACAACGATTATCTGTACAATGAACCTTTTCCCAATTATAGCTAAAATCTCCATGATATCCCCATTCACAGTTTGACTCATAAACTGTTTCCATTCTGTTCTGACCAGCTACAGTGAATTTTTAAAAAAAAATATTTAACAAATGTGCAGCACACACATTTTCTACATTTGTGGCTTCCACAGGGTATTGGCCTTAATCAATTATCTGAATTTTTATTCTGATTTCTTCTAGGACTCAGCGAGGTTCTAAGATTATTCGCCCTTCCAAAAGTGACCAAAGGTCTAGGCCGCCTTGTCTGTTTGTAGTGCTTTCCATTGTTTATTGAGAAAAATAAAGAGCTTTCCATTCTCAGCACAAAATTAGGTTATCATCCTCACCTTGTTATGTACTATGTTTTTCCTTGGAGCTTTTTATTGTCTGATAAGAGTTACTGTCTGTTCATCTGTTTAACCATATTCATGGTTATTTGAAGGGTCTTCTTTGAAGTATCTTTATTGGATGCCCTTTACTGAGAAGTCGTTTCTTTACATTTTTGCTCTTCTTTCTTACAATCATCAAATTCACTACAGTTAAATCTTATCAATTTCCCATATTGGATTTGTATTTTCCGTGTTAAGGGGCTTCCTGAAATGAAGTGTAGAATGCTATCTTTTATAAACAATTATTGATGTAGAAACATAATGCAATTTTTATGATATTTCATTGTTAATTCAATACTCTTGTTATTAGTATTCAAAACGAATTCTATTTCATAAGTGATTCTTTAGAACCATTCCAAGTCAACAATATATCATCAATAAAACAGACCCATATTATAACAGATCTACAGCCAGATGTACTGACCTCCCTGTTTGCGAATACCTAATAGTGAACTTTTGAAATTCGCTAATTGGTAACCACAAAGGGTAATGTGCTAAAGTGTGTTTCACACTGTTTGCAATTCTCAGTGGGTAGCAAATAGACCTACCTCATTAATATTCATGAGGTAGGTCACCGTTTGTGACCCATTGGAAATCGCTTAGATCCCCAAGAGGGTGGCCTGCTGGGGTCAGCAGACTACCGTGCCTGTGGTTGCTTTTAAATTAAGCAATGTTTTGGGGACCCCTTCAAGTTTGCGACCTCTTCCAGTTTGCAAAGTGGTTACCACCAACTTGGAGTTGGCGGTAAGATGTAAATGTTTTACGACCATATTTTAGTTGCAAAATATTCACACATACCACTGTGAGACGCAATTAGAAAGGGACGCCGTAAACATGCCCATTTCCTAATACTGCTTCACAAAACCTTTTTCTGATTTGGTGATCGGTTACCGAACTGCAAAATAGGGTTTTGTACATATTAAAATGCATTTTTGCAGTCACAAACAGCACAATTCTGCGAGCTCAAAAAAGCCACTTACATCTGGCCCTACATTCCTCATATATGATGTAATTTCAGGCAGATCCATCTCATTTCAACCCATAAAAAGATTGGCAGAAGAGAGAGCAAACCTGGCACCGACCACAGTTCCACATTCCTTATAGTACACTTTCTTTTGCTAAAGGAAATAGTTATCAGTTAGTACAAAAGCTGTTAATTCCAGAAGCCTGTTAATGTGCCGAATGTGACTCGCTGATTGAAAGAAAAAAGTTCTTAGGAACTGTTAAACCAGTTTGATATTTAATTGCGGTGTATAGACTTTTAACATCCAAAGTCACAAGCCCAAATATATGTTGCCATGGAATGTTTAATATTTTCATGAGAAAATCTTTGGAATGATTAAAATAAGATGTCTAATTATTGACATGCACTGCTTATAGCTTCATGACATTGTAAATTACATCATTTGCGAGAACAGAGTGCATAGTAGAGTGACTACTGAGTTGAATACACTGTGCATAGAGGTGTGCGAGTGATAATAATTTGTCGGTACTGCATAAAATATAAATTCAAGGTATTAGCCCTTTCTCTTGCCTTAAATGCAAAGGTATGTTCAGACTCCCTTCAGAACCACTCCCTGTTACTGGCCAGGTATGCATTGAAAGGTCCCTGTTTTGGGGACTCGTTAATGCGCGTTCTTTGGGCAAAGACACGCAAGAAACCGATGATCTGATTAGGTAAGAGAGTTGGGGCGGTGAGGTGGGGTGGTGGCGGGACGGGGTTGGAGGTGGTGGAAGTTGACAGGCGACAGGATAAGTTACATTAAATAAATAAATAAAGCCACATACTTTGCGCTCGTGGTATCGCTGTCCTTTTGCCTACAAGCTCTTGCAGTAGCAGTGATGTGTTTTAATTTAATAAGATAATTGAGAAAGCTTTTTGACTTGCTTCCTCTGGCTACCAGTAGGACAGTTGCTTTCGCTCTGATAACTTCCAGATTAGACTACTGCTACAGTCTTTATGCAGGACTCTCAAAACAAACAAGCGAAAAACTTCAGGTTGTGCAGCATGCGGCGGGCAGGCTTGTACTAAAACTTCGCAGACGATCTTCTGGCTCAGCATCTCTGAAGGCTTTACACTGGCTTCCACTGCATAAAAGGGTCCTCTTTAAAATTGTTTTAAAAAACCTCCAGAGCGTACAGATCCACTGGGCCTAGCTACCTGATGGCCAGATTTACCCATTATACTACTAAAAGAGCTTTGAGGTCGCCTCATGCCAACCTCCTTCCACCCCCCTTCATTCAGACTCAAAACCTGAGGCAGCAAATCTTTCTCAGCTTTAGCCACCAAGGCATGGAATCAACTCCCCGGTCACCTAAGATTCATCAAATCTGAGGCGATGTTTAAAAAGCACCTGAAGCGAGGCTCTTTTCAGCCTTTGATATGCTTTGTCACTCTCTCATTCTTTGATCTAGTATCTCTACTGGTTTCTCTTACTGCGTGATTGAATCAATTCTGCCACTTAGAGCTAGGATGCTCCTCTGGGAGTGACAGTGCACTCTACAAGTGCTCAATTCATTCAGTATAACTTTAGAATTACAAAATTTTGTGTAGTTTAAGTTTTGTTTGGCTATGTTGTCTTTGATTTGTATAGAAAGGATAACGTTTTCCTTACTATAAGAAAGTTTTAACATTTGCTTTTTTCATTTAATTTTTTTATTAAAAATGTGTTTCAAATCATAGACTCCAGTGTTGAGTGGAGTGTCATACACTATAGTGGAGGAAAGAGTCGTATTGTGTAGTGTTGTGGAGTGAAGGAGCGACCTTTGACCCTGTTTTGCGGTTAGGCCGCTCTCCACGCCACACAGCACCACCTGTGTGTCCGTGTCGTCCAGCTCGCTGCCGCTGCTGTTGTGAGTTCGCAGCCCCGCTCTCCTAGCAGCCCTACTGCCTTAATTTTTTGTGCCTCTGTTCCTGTATTGTTTTAGGGTTCTGTTGCCTTTTCTGCTCTATTTACCCATTTCCTGCACTGTTTATTTTATTGTGGTCCCCCCTTTTTGCCTTCTGTATCCCGCCAACTAATCTTTCCCGCCGCTGCATCCCCTGCGCCCCGCCCCCCTGCTCACCCATTCGCCACCCCGCTCCCGCCTCCCAGCTGCTCCTCCCTCCCACCTCCCCTTATATGGCAGCCGCTGCGCGCCAAAGGCGCGCCTAAGCCAAGCTTGTCTGCGCCGGTCCGTGCCCGTCTGCGCCTGGACAGCGCCCAGCACCAGAACCCCTGGCCCCCACAATCGCCACAATGCCCGCCTCCACTACAATGTCAGCACCCTCCTCGCACTCAACACCGGACGATCACACACCTGCTTCCTGGCCGCCCGAAGCGCACCCAAGGACCCTTCTCTTGCCGAAACTGCAACTTCACCAGCATCTGACCCGCCAACCCACCGGCCGCGAAAGAACGCAACCTCCTCAGATGCATTCTTCTCAACACCTGCTCCGCCCGCAAACACACCGTTGAACTCTGAGACCTACTCGACTCAACCTCCACAGACGTCGCCTTCCTGACGAAGACCTGGATGAACCCCTCCTCGGCACCCGACATCACCATAGCCATCCCGGACGGCTACAAGATCACCCGCAGGGACCACACCAACAGAGTAGGAGGAGGAATCGCCATTGTCCACAGGAACACTCTCAGAGTCTCGACCAACACCGACGACACACTCAGCACCGCCGAACACCTGCACTTCCAAATCCACACCGATCCCAACACCACCCTCAGTGGAACCCTCGTCTACAGACCCCCCGGACCACGGCCACAATTCAGCGACTCCATCGCCGACTTTGTCAGTACACACGTCCTCGCCTCCACAGACTACATCCTCCTCGGGGACCTGAACTTCCACCTCGAGAACAACAACAACACCAACTCCACCACCTTGATTGACAACCTCGCCAACCTCGGACTCAGACAACTCATCACAACATCCACCCACTCAGCCGGCCACACGCTTGACCCCATCTTCTCCGCACGCTCCCATGACTTCTTCAACCACACTACCAAACTCCACTGGACTGACCATCGCTGCATCCACTTCACCTTCCGTAAACCCACCACACACCACCGCACCCAACAGACCCCTCACCGCTGCTGGAGCAAAGTCACCAAAGACCAACTAACCACCACCATCGCCCAGAGCCCACCCACCGACCCCACCGACCCCACCGACCCCAACTCCGCCGCCCGCAACCTCAGACAATGGATCAATGACTGCGCCAACACCCTCGCCACAATCAAGAAACCCTCCAACAGACACACCAGCAAGAAAGCCAGCTGGTTCACCGAGGACCTCCAGGCCTCCAAGCAAACCTGCCGAAAACTAGAGAAGAAATGGCACCGCGAACAGACACTGGACAGCTACGCAGACCACAAGAACGCCACCCGCAGACACCATCACCTCATCAGAGCCGCCAAAAGAGTCTCCTTCAAAGACCGCCTAGACAACAACGCACACAACAGCAAAGAGCTTTTCAACATCGTGAAGGAACTCTCCAACCCCAGCTTCAACACCAAAGACATCCCACCTTCGCAAGACCTGTGCGACTCCCTCGCCACCTTCTTCCATAGCAAGATCGCAGATATTCACGACAGCTTCAACTTCATGACCGCTCCGTCAGCCACTGAGACCTCCATCTTCACGGCCGTCATCCGCACCTATCCCCTGCTCTCCTGGACCAACATAAACGACAACGACACCATCAAAATCATGAACACCATCCACTCCGGATCTCCATCAGACCCATGCCCACACCACATCTTCAACAGAGCCAGCACCACCATCGCACCCCATCTCCGGAAAGCCATCAACATCTCCTTTGAGACAGCGACCTTCCCGGACAGCTGGAAGCACGCCGAGCTCAATGCCTTACTCAAAAAACCCAAGGCTGATCCTAAGGACCTCAAGAACTTCCGGCCCATCTCCCTGCTCCCGTTCCCGGTGAAGGTCATCGAGAAGACCGTCAACAGACAAGTGACCCACTACCTCGAGGAGAACAGCATCCTGGACCCGTCCCAGTCCGGGTTCCGCAGCAACCACAGCACCAAAACTGCCCTCATCGCTGCCACTGATGAAATCAGGGCCCCGCTGGACAACGGCAAAACCACGGCCCTCATCCTCCTGGACCTGTCAGCCGCCTTCGACACTGTCTGCCACCACACCCTGCGCACATGCCTCCACGACGCTGGGATCCGAGACAAGGCCCTGGACTGGACCACCTCCTTCCTCTCCGGCAGAACCCAGAGCATCCGCCTCCCCCCTTCCACTCTGAAGCCACAGAGATCATCTGCGGCATACCCCAGGGCACATCCCTCAGCCCGACATTGTTCAACATCTACATGGCACTGCTCGCCCACTTCGCTCAACTACACGACCTCAACATCATCTCCTACACCGATGACACCCAGCTGATCCTCTCCCTCACCAAAGACCCCCTCACCGCCAAAACCAACCTCCACGAAGGAATGAAAGCCATCGCCAAGTGGATGAAGAACAGCCGTCTGAAGCTAAACTCGGACAAGACGGAAGTCCTCATCCTCGGCTCCACCCCCTAGGCCTGGGATGACTCCTGGTGGCCGATCGCACTGGGAACAGCACAAACACCCACCGACCACGCACGCAACCTGCGGTTCATCCTCGACTCTACTCACTCCATGACAAAACAGGTCAACGCCATCCCGTCCTCCTACTTTAACACCCTGCGCAAGATCTACCGGTGTATCTCCACGAAACAAGAAAAACAGTCACCCAGGCCCTCGTCAGCAGCAGGTTGGACTACGGAAACACCCTCTACACAGGAGCTTCGGCCAAACTCCTGAAACACATTCAACACATTCAAAACGCCTCTGCACGCCTGATCCTTGACATCCCTCGCCGCAGCAACATCACACCCCACCTGAGAAACCTGCACTGGCTCCCCGTCAACAAGAGGATCATCTTCAAGCTCCTCACCCACACACACAAGACACTCCACAACACCAGACCAGCTTACCTCAACAGACGACGCGCCTTCTACACCCCCAACCACCAGCTCCGCTCCGCTGACCTCGCCCTCGCCACCGTCCCCCGCATCCGAAGAGCGTCCTCCGGCGGCAAATCATTCTCTCACCTCGCCACCAAGACCTGGAACACCCTCCCCATCCTCCTATGGCAGACCCAGGACCTGCTAACCTTCAGAGGACTTCTCAAGACCTGGCTATTCAAGCAGTAGCAGCACCCCCGCTCCCAGCGCCTTGAGACCCCCACAGATGAGTAGTGCGCTTTACAAATGCCCTGATTGATTGATTGATTGAAGTAGAGAGGAGTGTCCAGTTTACTACAGTGTCATAGAGTGCAGTGGTGTCTTGTATAGTACAGTGCCATGTAGTGCAGTATTGTGGACAGGCATAGTGTAGAGTTGAGTAAACCCTCATAAATTGGAGTGGCATCTTGTTCAATACAGCGGAGTGGTTTGTCTTAGAGTCTGAAAAGTGTAGCAGAGTGGAGTAGAGTGTTGTACAGTGGAACATTGAGTGGAGTACAGTGTGGTATAGTGGCACAGAGTGCAGTTCAGTTTTGTTGAGTGGAGTTGCATAGGGTGGAGTACAGTGTGGCAGAGTAAAGTGTTGTAGAGTGGGGTGTGGTACAGTGCCATAGAATGAGGTAACATGTCGTGCAGTGGAGTACAATGAAGTGGAGGCCCGTGGAGTGCCATAGCATAGAGTAAAGTAACGTGTTGTAGTGTAGCAGGACATGGAGTGGAGTGGAGAATAGTGCACCAGCATAGCATACTGTGGAGTAAAGTATTGTTTAGTGGAGTAGTGGTTATGGTACAGTGGAGTGGACTGGCATGTTGTAGAGTGTCTGAAATTGTTGTAGAGTGGAGTAGAATAGAGTGCCACAGAGTGGCTTACAGTGTTGTGCAGTGGAGTGGCATTGAGTACAGTAGAGTGCAGTACAACATGTAGGGTAGAGCGGTATAGACTGTCATAGAGTTGACTGACAGAGTAGCATTCAGTGGAGTGGTATAGAGTTCAGTACTGGAGTAGTGTCTCATAGAGTAGAGTAAAGTGGGGTGGAGTGGAGTGGCACGGAGCGAGTTGCATAGAGTGTCTCAGAGTGGAGTAGTCAGATGGTTGATGCAAATGAGGGGTGAGAATCCAAAGCTGTAGAGGTGGTCTAGTTCCCTACAGGGGATTAACTTCATGGTGGAACACAGCCCTGGTACAGAACACACCAATGCCAGATTTTTCCGTCTTAGTGCAAGTGCTCCCTTTGTAAATTGTTGTTATGGATTAGTGATTCAATGATTGGCATTTTTGATTTACTTGTCAGATCCTAGTATAGTGCACTGTGTGTGCCCAGGGCCTGTAAATCAAATGCTGCTAGTGGGCTGCAGCACTGATTGTGCCACCCACAGAAGCAGCCTGCAAAATGTAACTCTGGCCTGCCATTGCAGAGCCTGTGTGCAGTCTGGGACTGCCATGACGACTTGGCAAGTGCACACACTTGCCAGTCCCTAAACCTTCCCTTTTCTACATATTAGTCACCCCTAAGGTAGGCCCAAGGGACCCCTGTGGACTGGGTGCATTGTATGTGAAAGGTAGGACATGCACTGATTTATGTGGCATGTCCTGATAGTGAAATACTGCCAATTTCGTGTTTCACTATTGAAAGGCTACCTGTTCCCATAGGACAGAATGGGGGGTTTGTTTATAACATCTTATAAACATAACTGGCCCTGGGAACAAGGTACAAAAATAAAGTGTATTATGCCTGAACTCAGAATGTTAAACTGCATCTTTTAGTTAGGGTGATTTTTTACATTCTGTGTTTGAAAATACCACTTTTAAGAAAGTAGGTGTTTTTTTGCCTAACCATCCAGTGTGCCTCTGCTAGATTTGTGTATTGCATGTCTGGCTTTTCGATGGCAGGGGCTGGAGAGGGGCAGTGGCTCCAGACGTCTGATGAGTCAGGGCTGGGCTGAATTGACCTGGGATGCATTTAGAGTAGGGGGAGGAGATTTCCTTTCACCTGAATGGGCCTGGTCTTCCTTCAATAATGCTTTCTCCACCACCTGCCAGGTAGCTGCACCACTGAGGACAGAACTGGTTTTGGCTGGGAAAAGACTCTCTGCCTTCAGAGAACAAAGGAGTCTTGTGTATAAAAAGAGGGGTCCAGACCCCAGATGTTTAGATCACTTCTGGGAATCAAGAGGAACCTTTGTCAAGAAGAAGAGCCGGAGAAGCAGAGGAGGAATACTGCCCCTGTGCTGTTTGCTGTCTGTGATTGGCCTGCAGTGGCTACTTGCTGCTAAGGAAAGGAGAAAAGGACTTTGCTGTTTGCTTTGTCACCTGCTTGAAAGAAGATCTCCAAGGGCTTGAAACTGAGCATGCCTCCTGATCTGAAGTGTCAGTTACACAAAGACTTCACCACCAGCTCCCCTGAATTTCCTTGCTGGGAATTCTAACCTGCAAAGAGGTGCCTGCTGCTGTTTTGGACCTCTAGAGAATGTTTGCCGCTGGGAGCTGGTAAAGCAATACAACTCCAAACGAGCGAGACACATCCGCACCTTTTTCCGACGCACCGCTGAAGAAACCGTCGCAGCGCCCGAAGTCCGAGATCATCGCACTGAGTTCAACGCAAGGCCTGCTGTGGGGCTGCACGAGTTCACGCATCGTCACTGGATCTTCGCATTGAGGTGCCAAGTCTGTCGCAAGGTTGGGGGACGCGGTAGGAAACTGACGCATCACCTCCCCATGCAGTAAAAAACCAACGCATCACCTCCTCTTCGGTAAGGAACCGACTCATCGCCTCCCTGCGCTGCAGTAAGGAACTGACGCATCACCTTTCCTGCGGCCCATTTTTGTTGTTTGTGTGACGCATCCCAGGTACTTTTTGAGAAAAGTGTTGCATCTGCAATTTGATTGAACTGAAGTATTTTCTACCATCTGAAAGTCATATTTTTTTATTACTGTATTGTGGATTTTTGTCGTTTGGTCTTGTTTGGTTTAGATAAAGATTTCCTATTTTTTCTAAAATGGTGTGCTGTCCATTTGTAGTGTTTTCACTGTATTACTGTATGTGTTAACAAATGCTTTACACACTGCCTCTAAGATAATCCTGTCTGTTCATGCCAGGGTACCAAGGGGATGAGCAGGGGTTATTTTAAGAGTGTGTCTCCCTTACCCTGACTATAAGCAAGGGTCCCTATTTGAACAAAGGTGCCTAACTCTACCAACTAGAGACCCCTATTTCTAACATGTGTCACACACTGTTTTTTTTATTATTTTTTTTATTAGACTCATCTCATATGACCTCCGCAGCTATGGCACCCATTCGATCCGGACCCTCTTATGCCAATAGCTTGGTAAATCCACTCTCAGCTGGTGTTCTTTATGAGGAGTGAACCCATAACACACTACTTGAGCTGACCAGAGGTTTTTAATGATTGGTTCATTGTCCTCTCCCTGTACTCAACCCGATGTTCCGTTATCCAGAAGATCCAAAATATCCCAAAACCGTCCCTTCTCTACGCTTTCCCTGTGAGCATTTACTCTTTGATCCAATGCTCTAAAATATCTAACAGAGCTCCACCAAACAGACCAAGTAGGGGGAATCTTCTGGCGCCACAACTTACAAATCTCCCTCCTAGCCAGCAGAATCAAATAAAAAAACAACCTTTGTTTAGGCCCTATCGGGGCCAACACTCCCCCCAGTGCTGGAGTTAGACCAAATAATATGAGAGGTGGACTTACCTCTATATTGCAAACCAAGGCTCCGGAGATAGTCTTACCCACATCTACCCAAAATTCTTGTATCCTGAAGCAAGATGCAAATATATGGATATCATCCGCGTTCTGATGGCCACATCTTGTACAACTGGCTTCTCCGCCGCCCTTTATCTTCGAAAGCTCGAGAGGGGACCAGTAGATTCTATGGAGTGTAAAAAGGTGGTTTTTCCTGAGTGCGCCAGATTTAATCAAGGGGTAAAGAATGTCTAAAGATACTTGCCATAAAGTTTCCAGATCTTCATTCGGCAAGTAACTCTCCCAGATTCTATAGGGTTGGTTCATCTTCTTCTCTGTAGCTGCCAGGAGATGGTTGTACCATTGTGCCACCTCTTTTTTCCTTGGAGTTAGATCCTGTAGCTCACATTCCATGTTGTTATCATGCACGATTGGCCAGGATTGACTGTTACACCAAGAAGAAAGCTGGTAAAACTTGAACCTAGACGGAGTGCAATTGGTGATGTGGTTCCAATATTCCCAGGGCTGGCATTTATCGCCCAGTACCAGATCTCTCCAAAGTACAACCCCTGCCTCTTTTAATGGATGGGCGAAGGAATCCATAAGACACTCAGGTGTGCCAGGAGAGTCCCAGACCGGCGCCCAATCGCTATAATACGATAGTCCCAAGCAGTTTCGACAGTCTGACCAAAGCCTAGCCGCCAAACGCAGAGTCTTTAAGCAAATTCTTTTGAAAAATTTTGGAGAGTCGAATTTATACATAAAACCTGACTCCTCTTCCCCTAATAGCATAGCTTTAAACATGCAACCTGTCAATGAACTGTCAGGGAGAGCAGTAGCATTCTACAGTTCTTTAATTGGTAAGCGCAGCAATACAACTGGAAATCTGGAAGGGCCACCCCCCTCGCTGAAGCCCAAAATAGCCAGATCGCGTTATTGGCCCAAATAAAGGAGGAAATCTTGCTCTGGATTTTGAGGATATCTGGTTTAAGAAACTCCAATGGGATGTTATTAAAGAGATACGTATACTTGGGGAGTACACACATCTTGATTAGGTTGACTCGTCCATACAACGATAGTGGGATACTTTGCCATCTTTTAAGTAAGATATCAACTTCCTTTGAGACTCTATCTAGGTTGGTCTTGGGGATTTTGGCGAGGTCTTGAGTGATTATGACTCCTAAGTATCTAAGTTCTTTAGCAAAAATCCCCGTCGGGTCATTGATGTTCCAGGCCATAATCTCGGTTTTCTCATTATTTATCTCGTAGCCTGACAGATTTCCAAAGGTTTGGGCTTCTACCTCAAGCTCTGGGAGTGTAGTGCTTAGATGATAGGAGGATCAAGTCATCAGCATACAATGCTAACTTTCATGTATAACCATTGATCTCAAAGGGAACAATCTTCTTGTTTAGCCTCATACTCGGGCTAGTGGTTCTATATATAGATCAAATAAAATGGGGGAAAGGGGACAACCCTGCCTAGTTCCCCGCCCGATCTTAACTACAGGGGAAAGGGTTCCATTGATCAGAATCTGAGCCCGTGGGGATTTATATATTGCTTTCAGCACTAGCCTAAAACTATCAGGGTAGCCAAAGACCTTCAAAACCCTATCCAAAAATAACCAATTCACACGATCGAAGGCCTTGGCTGCGTCAACCGTGATGATTGAAAGGGGAAGGCCCAATGTCGAAGCGAGGTCAATGGACCATATTAAGGTCTGTGTTAAATCTGACATCTGGCGGCCGGGCAGGAAGCCCTTTTGGTCCTGATGGATTATCGACCCAACAACTTTACTGAGCCGAGCATTTAAAACCCCAGCAAAAACTTTATAGTCCACGTTAAGCAACGAAATTGGTCGGTATGACTGGCACTGAGCTGGATTCTTCCCTTGCTTTAAAATCAATGCGATAACTGCATTGCTCCAGGAATCAGGCAAAGGGGAAGTACCATCTAGAATGCTATTAAACAATTCCAACCAAACCGGCATGATCTGCCGCTATGATCTTGTCGACCCATCTTAGTTCCCCAAATAGTGTTAGACATTCTGACTGTAATAGATGCGTCTCCTGTAGCATTAAGATACTAGCTGTACTGTTTTTTAGGTATTGCAAAATCAGGCGCTGCCTGCCTTTCACCCTCAACCCATTCACATTCCAGGTTAATAGGTTAAGGTGGAATTTCCCTCCCCTTGTGGGTCTATCCTCCATCACTGATTTGCCTTCCCACACCACAGCAACTACAAACGCTGCAACTGGAGGCTGTTATGTCACTAGAGATTGAGTTTTCATTTTTTTTTTCCCCCAATGCTCCCCACCAAAAAACGTGATTATTGTTAAAACCCACTACCAACCCCCCAACCCAACCTCCCCCTGACTGCTCATCGGCAAGAAATATTGCCTATTCCGGCCGGGGCCCTCCAGCCTTACAAAGAAAGAAAGAAGGTGCCTAATGCATAGTGTCAAAACAGTATGAAAGTATGAAACCCCCATAAAAACCAGATCAACTGGTTTTAGCCTGCCTCAAGAAGGTATCCACTTCCTCTGGAAATCTAAATTTGTAAGTTTTGTTAACCCAAACAACTTTTAGAAAGGCCGGAAATCGCAGTTGTGTCTGTGCTCCCAACTCCCTCAATGCATCCATTCTCTTGCCCAGTTCCCATCTTCTATCCTCTGTAACCCGGGAGATGTCTGACCTGACCCTAAAAGTGACATCTTGAACCTGAATGGACTTAAGTTTTAAAGCAGCCCCTAAAAATTGCTCCTTTAACAGATAGGACTGAAAATGGATTAAAACTTTTCTGGGCTTTTTCCGGGCCGGGTTCAACTTGAATGGATCTCTGTGGATTCTCTGGATCTCGGACTCCCAGATAGTAGGTGTAGCGATTTGCGGGAAGGCTTCACTCAAAAGATTAATAACAAAAGCTTTTAGATTATCTCCTTCTAAACCTTCCCTTAGATCTAAAATTCTTATGTTGTTCCGTCTCAAGATATTTTCCAACCTCTCCAACCTCTCTGTCAAATCCCGTTCTTTGCCCCACAATCTCTGCACCTCTTTGGAGTTTTCTCTAACTTCTGAACCCAATTCCTCCACTCTGGACTCTAGGATCTCAGTTCTGTGAGTCAGTTCTACAAGATTTTCCTCTAAACTATTACAGGTATCTTGTATCTTCTTTTGGTTTGATTCTGAGGTAGAAAATCGTACTCCAATCTCAATAGACAGCTGCCTTAACATCCCATGTAATGAATCTGGATTTTGAGATTGAGATTGGGATTGAACTTCAAGAGTTTGGGGGGTTAATGGTAAGCCCTCTGGAACATCCGACTCAATCTGGCTCCCCCCGTCATCCGAGGAAGCCCTCAGGGGCTCACTAAGCAGGGAGTACCGATTAGAGACGGAAATTACAGCCAGCAAATTCTGGCGCTCTTCTACCGGTGGAGCCATTACTTGGTTTGTCTCATCCTGGGGCTTAGACTTCCCCATGACCTGAGTATTAGGCATAAAGTACGATTGAAGGGAAGGAGTAACTTTAACTGGGCAAAGATTTTTTTTTTTCCTAGAGTTCACAGGAGTGGGCTTCCCAGTTTCACCTACTCTGCTAGTCAGTCTCTTTTGTTTGGGTTTCGCTGTTGTCGCAGAGACCGCTATTGCTTGACAGGATTGGCGGGGATGTTCAGCGACAGGCCCACTATTTAAAAATGTTCGTGATCTCAGTTTGTATCTTTTCCCATGGGGCGGCTCTGGTCTCTTTGATTTAGCCAAACCGTTCTTAGCGGCTCCAGTCTCTTTATTTTCTAGGTGGCCAGATGGCTCCATAAAATGGTAAGTAATCTCATCCCCAGTATCCCTAACATTGGCTGCTCCCTCACCCTTCACAGATTGTATGGGATAATACAACCTTAAGGCATCCAGGCTCTCTGGATAGCCTAGATAGCCTACTCTTCTGGAGGGACCTAAATCGCCCTCCAGATCAACCTGCGAGTGATAGAAACCCTTTTCTCTAAGTGCAAGGGGAAAGGGGGGGGTAAAGCTATATTGCCAATAACATTGGCGCCAGACACGCCGATGTTCTGCCAATGCTCCTGCCGCCCTAGAAGAGAGCAATTCCCCATGCATTCAGAGGAACCTCGAGGCTGACGGCTCACCGATAAAATGGTGTAACCTTCCCAAAATAAAAAAAAATAAAAAATAAAAACGCTAGCTTTCAACTCAGGCACAGGATATAATAGGTTGTAATGGGGTGCAAGAGAGGGCAAAGATAAACGAAACAAAACCACAAGCACAGAAACGGTGCTGAAACTACAGGGTCAGAAAATGTGCCCAGAAAACAAACAAAACCTAAACCCTCTCTGATCCAGTACTGACTCTGGAATCCTACCCTCCCCCGTCACCAAATACCTCCAACCCCGGCCCAACACCTGAGCCCCAGCTCCCATCCGCTCACCAGTCCTTCATTCAGCCGACTGCCCCTCCAGAGATCCAGCCGGGATGAACGTGCAGGACGAAAAGACGCGGGGACGAAAGAGGGAGCCGAGGAAAAGGAGAGCCGAGCAAAGCCAGGGAAGCCCGCCACGGCCGCCCCGTACGCAGGACCGAGCAGAGCAGAGCTGACGAAACAGCCAATGCTCCACCCCCCTGCTCCAGGTCCCCAGGACCCCACACAGCTCCGCCGGTGCCGAACAGTCAGGCACAGCGGAGGAACAAACCCCCGATCCTCCAAGAAGGTAAGCAGCCAATATCCAAAAGAGGGTAACGGAACGTTTCAAGGTTTCAAGGCATAGTTATCGCACTAAACCGCACTATGAATTATACGAGTTTCAATGCTAACAACTGCGGCCGGAGAGGACACGACCCGTGACCTGCTCTCTAGCTGGCCGCCATGCTCTCCCATGTGTCACACACTGTTAAAGAGTAATGTAGAGTGCTGTATACTGGTGAGTACATTTTATACAGTGTAGTGCTATAGAGTGGAGAGCCTGTTGTTGAGTGTAGTACAATATTGTTGTGCAGAGTACATTAGAGTGGTGTAGAGTGCAATTGGCTAGAGTGGAGTGCTGTACACTGGAATAGCACAGATTTGAGTGGCATAGAGTGAAGAAGCATAGACTGGAGTTATGTACAGTGGAATAGCGCAGAGTGGAGTCGCATTCAGGGTAGTGGCATTGACTGGAGTGGTGTAGAGTGGAGTGACGACAGTGGAACAGAATAGAGTGTAATGGTGTAGGGTGGAGTGGCATACAGTGGAATAGGTTACAGTGGAGTGGCAAATAAGGGAGTGGCATACAGTGGAGTGGCATCTAGTGGAATAGCGTACAGTAGAGAAGTGTACACTGAAATAGTGCAGAGTGGTGTAGAGTGAAGTGGCATACAGTGGAATAGCATAGTGCAGAGTGACGTAGAGTTGAGTTGAGTGATATAGCACATAGTGGAGTGACATACATTGTGGTGGAGTAGAGTGAAGTGTCAGAGTGGATAGCATAGAGTGGAATAGCGTAGAGTGGAATAGCGTAGAGTGGAGTAGCGTATAGGGAAGTGGCGTAGACTGGAGTAGCTCTGATTGGAGTGGCATAGAGTGGAACAGCATAGAGTGAAACGGGCTACAGTGGAGTTGCGTACAGTGAAATAGCATAGAGTTTTGTAGTGTAGAGTGTGGAATAGCATATAGGGAGTGTCATAGTGTGGAGAAGCATAAAGTGGTATAGGTAGAGTGGAATGGTATAGAGTGGAGTAGGGTACAGTAGACTGGCGTAGAGTGGAGTGGCAAAGAGTAGAGTGGCGTACATTGGAATTGCATATAGTTGAGAGACATACAGAGGAGTGGCGTAGAGTGGAGTGGCTTGGAGTGGAATAGGCTACAAGAGAGTGGAGTATAGTTGAATGTTGTAGAGCGGAGTGGCTTGGAATGAATTGAGGTACAGTGTAGTGGAATACACTGGAATAGCATAGAGTGGCATACAGTGGAGTGGCGTTTAGTGGAATACTGGGCACTGGAGTGGGGTAGAGTGGAGTGGCGTAGAGTGGAGTAGCGTAGGGTGGAGTGGCATACCATGAAGTGGCATGAAGTGCAATGGCATAGGGTGGAGTGAGGTACAGTGCAGTGACATACAGTGGAACACCGTAGAATGAAGTGGCATAGAGTGCAGTGGCATAAAGAGGAGTGGCAAAGAATGGAGTGGATAGAGTAGAATGGTGTAGAGTGGAATGCCGTGGAGTGTTGTTAAGTGGAGTGGGGTAGAGTGTGGTTTGGTAGACTAGTAGAGTACAGTGTGATAATGTACAGTGGAGCGGCATAGAGTTGTTTAGAGTGGAATAGAGTAGAGTCTAGTGACGTTGAGTGGAGTACCTTAGAACAGAATGACATACAGTAGAGCATAGTAGAGTGGAGTGGAATAACGTTGAGTGTATTGGCATATAGTGGTATAGCATACAGTGGAGAGGTGGAGAGTGGAGTAGCATAGAGCAGAATAGCGTACAGTTGAGTAGCATATAGTGGAGTGGTGTAGAGTGGAGTGGTATGGAATGGAATGGAGTGAGGTACAGTGGAATGGCATACAGTGGAGTGGCGTACAGTGGTTTGGCGTATCCTGGATAGAGGTAGAGTGGTGTGGTGTAGAGTGGAGTGGAACAGAGTAAAGTACTGAATGTGGAATGACATACAGTGGAGAGGTGTACAGTGGAGTCACGTACAGTGGTGTGGCCCAGAGTGAAGTGAGGTACAGTTTAGTAGTGTACAGTGGAATAGTGTAGACTGTGGTGCCATAGAGTGGAGTGGTGTACAGTGGAGTGGGGAAGTGTGGAATAGAGTGGAGTGTATTGGCTTAGAGTTTAGTGCTGTAGAGCAGAGTGGCAAAAAATGGAGTAGCTTACAGTGGAGTGGTGTAGTTAAGTCAAGTCAAACTTTATTTCAGTTAAAAAAATTACCATAAAAGTACATCACAAGAAGTAATCATGGTTTAAAAACATCTCAGTACAAACCAGTACATGATATACAAATATCCTATTCCCAGCAATAATGCACATAAATAAAGTACAAGTGCCACAATAAACAAAAAATAATTACAAGATAACAAAATACATAAAAAAACAACGTAAAATAATTGATTTAAAAAAAGACTAACCGATGATACCGGTGGTATATAAAACAACATTGAGTTCCTTTTAATAACCACGTACTTTAAAAAACAGCATACATATGTTGATACAGTTGGACAGGGAATCCAACGATTGCTGATATTTCAAGGCCGGTTCTGGGCTTTTGATGCCCCGATTCCTAATGATTGGGAATAAAAACTCTTTGCTAAAATCAAGATAAAATTTGCTTAAATACATAAAATGGAGCAGGCTCTGGGGTGAGGACTAATCGCCTGGGCACAGCTAGATTTGAGAGGAATCAAACTGTTCCAAAGGAAAGGCCATCTTCTATATAAAGAAACCCAGTCTAAAGTGTGTTATTAGCATTCCGTCCCAGTAGCTGTCAATCCACTCCAGGTATAGTTCTAGGCAGGGATTACTGTAGAGGGAAGCATACTTCCTAATAGGAGTTTTGGTAAGCTCTCATATTTATTCTGCTTAAAGAAGGTTCTAACCCAAACTATTTTGTGCTTAGTCAGGGTCTCAGGCTCATGAAATAAGTGCGACTCACCCAAGTCCGTCAGGGAGGACTTAATGTAATTGAACCATGGGATATTCAGAGGCCTGTGGGTTAATCCATATGGTGCACCACAGAAGATGGCGGGGGGGGGGCAGTCTGATAGAATCTTTCACATAGTCTACCCCAAGCTCTTGGTGCAGTATAAAGGTGGAACACACTGGAGGAATACCAAGAAGTCTCCTTAACACTCTATTTTGTTTGCCCTGGAAGGAATTTCGGTTAGTATAGCCCCAGATGCCTGACCCATACATTGGGACTGGGAGACATTTTCTACTATATATCTCCAACAGTGGAGCACAGCTTTTTTTGCCAATGTAGCTGGACAAATTAAAAATGTATCTAGTAAAATTTACAAATTACTGGCAGACTTTGGCAGTACAGGCTTCTAGTTATACTTAGGGTCAAAGACGACGCCCAAATACAAGACGTCCTGGGTGAGAGCAATAGGGTGACCTTGTAATGAGATACCCTGCATCTTGGTTCGCTTGGGATTGCATGCCATTATAAAAGTTTTAGTTTGGTTTGTGGACCGACCCAGGGAACCCATTAAGGTACACACTTCTTGAAACAAGGTTTTAAGACCATTGGGAGTTCTCAACAGTAATACTGCATCATCTGGGTATAATAAGACAGGAGGGGGCAACAGAGACTTTGGCAGACAAGACAGGACCTAGGCCATTGATGTATAACAGAAATAACAGCGACTCTAGGATGCACTCCTGGCACACTCCTCCCCCTATCTTGAAACATTCTTTACTTTCTCCTGAAGGGCCATACCTCATCGACACAGCAAGATCATAATGAAGGGCTCTGAGGAACTGCACCATATCAGTTAGAATCTCCCAGAGCTTGGACATCACATGTCAAAGGCACAGGAGAGGCCCATAAAGGCTAGGTAGACAGAGCCCTGCTTGGCGATGGTATATTTACTGATCAGCAGGTACAGATTAAGACATTGCTTCATTGTACCCAGTCCATCACGGAACCCATATTGCACTTCTGACAGAATGCCGGTCTCCTTGACCCAGTCCAGCACACGTTCCAGCAACACTTTCCCTACCAGCTTAACTACAGAATCCAACAAGGATATCGGCTGATAGCACTCTTGGGATCGAGGGTTGCCTTTTTTAAATATGGGGACAATGTCAGCCATGTGCCATGAGTTTGGGGGCCCCATCTTGCAAAACAAATTAAAGCAATTGTATAACAGGGGGGCCCACAGGTCTGGTGCAGATTTGTTCAGGTCCATAAGGAGCCAATCCGGTCCTGGGGCCTTCTTTGATGGACTTTTATTAATTGCTTCCCTCACTTAATCAACTGTGAATTCCAGGGCAAGGGGGAATGCCACCGCCTCCTCAGTGGCCATAGAGTGGTGTAGTGTACAGTGTAATAGTGTAGAGTGTAGTAGCATAGATTCGAGTGGCATTACATTGGCAGTACATTGAAGTGCCATAGAGTGGAGTGTTGTACAGTGTATTAGCGTACAGTGGAGTATCGTACAGTGGAGTGGCTTATAGTGGCGTGGTGTATATTTGAGTGGCGTAGATTGGAGTGGCATGCAGTGGAAGAGTGTAAAGTGATGTGGTGTACACTTGGCATAGTGTGGAGTGGCATAAAGTGGAGTAATATAAAGTGTCATGTTATAAAGTGTAGTTTCATACAGTGGAATAGTGTCAAGTGGAGTGGTGTAAAATAAAGGCGCATACAGTGGACTGGCGTAGACTGGAGTTTCATAGAATGGAGTTGTGTATAGTGTAATAACGTATAGTGGAGTGGTGTATAGTGGAGTGGCGTAGAGTGAAGTGGGGTAGAGTGAGTTGCCATACAGTGGATTAGTGTACAGTGGAGAGGAGTATAGCAGAGTGATGTAGAGTTGAGTGGAGTAGATTGTAATAATTGTAATGGCATATAGTGGAGTTGCGAGAGTGGAGTAACAGATTGGAGTGTCGTAGAGTGTGGTACTTGAAACAGATGTAGCGTGAAAGTGGATGAACGTATGTAGATGTAATGTGGCAAGAATATAGGTTATGAGATGGAAATGGTAATTTTTGGTAGTAGGTGTATGTAGTGTAAGTGGTATAAATGTTGTAAGTGTTAAAATACTTATCCCACGGCATATAGTACATGCCGATGAGATGGCAGTATCTGATTGGCTAATGGCTGTCTTTACAAAACGTAAAAGGCAGCCATATAGTTTTAAGCGCACTTTCACTGGGTTCTTGGTAAGGTGCTTAACTAGTGGGTTTTATTGTTGTCCCCTACCTCTTACCATTGTATTAAAGCAAGTGACAATAGGCAGAGAAATGTATTGACATATTATATAGTTTTAAAACACTGAGAACCAAGCTATTTTTTAAACGTTTTTTTTAAGTTGTGCAGTAATGAACAATTAAAATTGTAAAAAAAATTGAAATACTCTGTAGTACACTATATTTGTACAGTGTATTTTAAATGTTTTAACATATTGATTAATTTCCCAGTAAGCACCACAGTACTCTGTACATTAAAAAAAAATATAGAGAGAAACTAATAAATAACTTTTTGCTACCTATTAACACTCTAATAAAGTGGTAATTGGTGGGGAAAAATTATAAAACTTAACATCTACCTATATCTAAGGCAATAACCCAGAACTCAGCTTGAAACAGCATTGCTGCCTTTAGCTTTCATAAAAGCAGTCATTAGCCAATCACATAATGCCTTGTCATCACTATGTACCACATTAGTTTCACAAAATATTGTGAAATTTCACAAGCTACTGCGAGAACAGATATCACTAAGTTAAATTGCCCTATAAATTTAAAAATACTTACCCCACTTACCTGTAGTATCACAAAAGGCTTATCTGCACAGCATAATGTAAAATCCTGCCAAATATATATATAATATATGTATACACACACACACACACACGTATATACATGTATATATATATATGTGTGTGTGTGTGTGTGTGTGTGCGTGTGTTTGTGTGTGTTGTGTGTGTATACTTATATTTTATATACATTTGGCAGGATTATACATTATGGTGGGCAGATGGTCCTTTTGTGATACTACAGGTACGTGGGGCAAGTATTTTTTAATTTATAGGGCAGTTTAACTTAGTGATATCTGTTCTCGCAGTAGCTTGTGAAATTTAATTACATATATATATGTGTGTTGTGTGTGTATACATATATATGTACACCCACACACATGCACACACATACATACACATGAGTATATATTTATATATAAAATCTGAACCTAATTATAATATAACCTTTGTTTTTTTATTGAATTTCTATGGGGTTTTTCTTATTTGATTTTCTAACTATACCGTCCCTGTAACCTTTGTTTTTTTCAGTGAATTTTCCATGTTTTCTTAATGCTATTTCCTAACTATAACGTCCCTCTAACGTTGGTGTTTTAGCAAAGTTCACTGTTTTTTTATATTAATTGAACTACGATTTGACCATTAAGTTCAATTTACTGATGTACATTTGCACAAGATTATAAATACATTTTTCTCACACATCCATTCTTATTATATATTTGAAAAAAGTAAAAATTTTACAATTAACTTATGTAATCTTTCTGAAAATGCAATGCCCCAATCCTTTCATTTTTTAAATTCATTTTGATGGATTTGTAGATCTGTCGGGAGTCCTCAGGAAAATGAGCACACATTCAATACTAAAAGAACAATACATTTAGTACAAACATTTGTGATTGCAATATCTATAAGCGTATCACTGCTTGTGTGTGGCTGCATGAGTGGCTGTGTGAGTGACTGTGTAGGTGTGTGAGAGGCTATATAAGTATGTGAGTGGGTGTGTAAGTGGATGTGGTAGTGGCTGTGTGGGTGTGTGAGTAGGTGTGTGAGTACCTTTGTGAATCTGTGAGTGGGAGCGTGAGTGGCTGTATGGGTGTGTCAGTGGGTGTGTGATTGGTTGTGTGTGAGTGAGTGAGTAGGTGTGTCAGTAGGTGTCTGAGTGGCTGTTTGGGTCTGTGAGTACATGTGGGTTTGTGAAGGGTGTGTGAGTAGCTGTATGGGTGTGTAAGTGGGTGAGTGAGTGGTTGTGTGGGTGTATGAGTGGTTGTGTGTGTCTTTAAGTGGTTTTGTGAGTGGGTGAGTGCATGTGTAAGTGGCTGTGTGTGTCTGTGAGTGGGTGTATGGATGTGTGAGTGGGTGTGTGAGTGGTTGTGTGGGTAAGTGAGTGACTCTGTGGGTATGTAATTGGGTGTGAGTGTGTGAGTAGGTGTGAGAATCTGTGAGGGGGTCTATGTGTTTTTTTAATTGTGCTCTGGACCGGCAAACCCAATCGAATCTGTGAACATCCAGGTGGATCCACGGGGATCCATGGATTCTCGTAAGCTAAAAATAAAAAGTTTTTGGACAATTTCAGAGCCCCTTCCATTAGTTCTATGGGGTCAGGGTACCTCTACCCTGAACCATTCTATGACCTTTACATTTATTTTCCCCCAGGGAACTGTGTATCGATGTGCAAAATGGCAGCCGGGCAATCACGGTATTGCTGTTGGCGTGTGGATCTGTGAATCCATGCAGATCCATGGAGGATCCATGGCAGATCTGCGTCTCTAGATATACATAAATCTCTTTACTTTTAAAATCCAATTGCATGGGGTAATGTGTTTTAGAACCTCCCCTTTTTCTCACCCCAGCTTAATGAATCCCCCCGAAACGTTCCATACAGCACCTGAAGTGACTGGCATCCTATTTGTGAAACTTTCGTGAAGATTTGTCAAACGGCGCCAAAGTTATTAGCAAAACAAAAAATGCTTTTTCCTTTGGGAACTTGGAACTATAACTACCTACTGGTGTCTCTTATAGATATGGATATTCCCTGAAACAAACAAAGGTTAAAGTGACGTTCTAGTTAGGTGAAAATTTCAGTGGGAAAGTAATGTTTTAAACTAACAAAACACAGAAATTCCCCAGTGATAGTCATCTCAACTGACTATAACTCGTGCCCTAAGGTAACTATAAAGCCTGCCCCCAACATGCACAGTCTTGTCATCAATTATTTAATTTTCAGTGTTGCAGTAATGTTATCAATAGTTTTTTGTGATTATTTTTAAATAATGAGAAAGGTTTCATAGAAGCTGATAACTTCACTTCACGTTTATTGTTCTCAAACAATAGGTAACGTAGCAAAGAATGTAAGCGTAAGATTGTCATGGCCTTCCTGCTAACTACTTATTCTGAAATTGTTCAATGATGTTAAGACATATAATATAATCTATGAACAGAGTGTAATGAGATGGAGAGGAAATTCATACCACAGACTCGAGACAAAGGTCCTGCAGAGCTGTGGACCTTGCTGAAGGGGACTCAGAGACATATCTAGCCTTCGTTCAGTCTGCCTGCCTGCCAACACAAACAAGCAGGCACTGTTACTTTGCTGAACTTTGGTTCTATTGTTCAGAAGTGGTATGAGGTTGTGAATCTTTTGAACGTCAAATTAGAACTCTAGTTTGTGCTAATCCATAGCTTAGCCAAGAGAAATGAGGGGTGAATATGAGATATTAATATAATGATGGCTCAATGATTTCACCACAAAGTCAATATAGTCTTTACTATCCACAATTTTGTTGATTTTCATAAATTTTATAATTGTTATTCTTCATATTGAGTGCACTAGGATAGGTTGTTTCATTTTAAAATATATTCTTGGTTTCCTACTGTGCTTGAATGACCCTTTCCATGATGGAAAAGAGAGTTTGGGTTCCATAAACTATCCTTGTAATATGTCACAGGATTGATCATTAGCTAGAACACATCTCACTCAAGTAAAGATCAGCGGGTTGTGGAACGGATGCAGTCCAACTGGCTTTCTGTCTCAGAGTCCTTGGTGTTGGGGGTATCTAGAAAGCCTATTACTGGGTCATGGTCTGGGAAGAAAGTGTATCTGTGTGATAGGGTTGTAGTGCTTGTGCTGTTGAAGTGAGCCTGTCCTCACTTATTGAGGTGTACATGGGGTGGCAACACTGCAATGTGTGCATTAGGCTGTTTACAGATTCTGAGCTGGGACTGTTTCTGCCTACACTTGATTGCCATCAAGTGCATCTGAAGTGAATATGTTATTGAGAATTTGCATCTATTCTTCATTTACTTCAGTAACTCTAGCTGCATTCGTTTTTCTTCACAAGCAAATGAATGAAACAAGGTTTCTGGCATTATAAGCCAGATTTTCTTTTTGTATTTTTAGACCTTTTTGTATCCCGACTTTGTGATCAGGTTTCTGGCATTATAACCCAGAAATCTGATCAAAAAGACGGGATACAAAGGGAATAAAAAGTAAGAAAGAAAATCATTGAGAGGAATCAAGTGAAATGTGGCCTCTTGTATATTACAGAGAAACAGTGAAGATTATCTACAGACCATACCCCAGCATTGAAAACTGAGGTCTGACAGTCAGTGGCGGCTCGCATAGGGCGTGCTGCGGGGTGGTGAGGCGAGACGGGGGAGGGGCGGGGGATGGGCACGGTAGGGGGTAGTAAATTCAGACATACGACGGAACGGAGGAAAGTAATTATTACTTTCCTCCGTTCCGTCGTATGTCCAAGTTTACTACCCCCCACCCCGCCCACTGCCCCGCAGCACGCCCTATACGAGCCGCAACTGCTGACAGTTAATCCACGGAGAGAATATTGAAAAGTAGGAACAATCTGAACAGACTATCAGGATGGTTAATGAGTATTTGGAGGCAGTAATATAAAAAGGGTACTAATATACATAGAAAAGATGAGCAATAGCCATAATCCTTTCTAAACAAGGATAAAACCGAATAAATAAAGGAACAGGAAAAAAGCCTGCTTTTTTAGATACATTTATGTTTTTTAAATAAATTATGTGTCCTGAAGAAGGTGGAGTGAATCATTGTTAGTAACCACTGAAACGCTCCGATTACAACCTGTGACACAGAATTTTTTTATAATCTTGTGATAACTCTTGTAAATTTGAGGTATTTAGGGATATTGTCATCCATGACCATTTGTAGAAGATAATTATTTGGAGATGGATTTGTGATGAAGTGTTATCTATAATAGTATGTGATAATAAAAGCATATTTTTTTCTAAATGTAATGCTGTTTACAATATTTAAAAAATATATAAATCAATGTGTAATAAATGGGACACTTTTACATAATACAGTGGTTGGTGTTTAGTGACTATGTATTGCACATTCTCTTGATTTACCATAAAAAACACAAAATTGTCAAATGTCTTATAGAGGAAATACATGTTTTTCTATGGTTTTTAATTTATCTATGTGCATCGGTATGAGGCGGTCCATGTCATGTGTGATGTCTTACATTTTGCACTCTGGAAATTGCAGTCTTGCCATTTTAATTATATGTATGGGCTCAAAAATTCCAGACACCAAATTGATACTGACTGGTACCCAAAGATAGGGTTGAAGGTGTCACACATGGGGCACATCAATTGGTTACCCATATTGTATATCAATTACCATGTGAACCCATTGAAAGTCATCATGTGCCCCTGGCTGCCTCGCGCTGCGCGTCCATAATGTTCACCTACCTGGCTACCTAATGCACAATATATAGTCCTCATATAAATCACACCACCTAGTGCTACTCTGGTGCACATTACCCTGTACTATCCTGCTGCACTGCACCAGTGGGTATTGCTGCGCATTATTCCATGCCGTAGAGGTGTCAACCACTGCGTGCCTCAAGCAGCACATGGTTATGGTTGACTGTTACCTGCCTCCATTGATGCCTATATGCCAGAGTTCTTCAATCTGTGTGGCGCGCCCCCCCCAGGGGGCGTGACACCATCTCAGGGGGGGCGTGCACTCGCGTCACAAGTCTTCATCCATTTGAATTGGGAATTTCTTTATTGGCGAGCTTCGGTAACTGAGGGCTGGAGGGGGGAGGGAGGGGAAATAGATAAGGCAGACTTGAGCTTTTGTCATGTAAAGAGCTAACAGTTAACCTTCCCAGGAGGAGGTTAATTGGTAGAGCTTGGATGCTTCAGCAGCAGTGGGAGGCAGGGTCTCCTCTGCTAAAAACGAAAGCAAACGAACAGACAGTCCCTGTTCCTTTGCGTTTGATTTCATAGCAGAGGAGACTCCTTGCCTCCCACTGCAGCTGAAATGACGTCTTTCCTTGCTTTCAGTTTTAGCAAAGAAGACATCCTGCCTCCCAAAGCAGCTGAAGCATTTCAGCTCTACCAGTTTAACCCTGTCCTGGGAGGAAGCTCTTAGTAGAAAGGAGACAAAGTTTATTTTAAATTTACACAGGCAGGTGCCCCAACGCCCACAGGGCTTCAAGTTACCAAAAGAAAAATGCCAGCCAGCCATGTGTTTTTTAAACAGCCTGCAAATTGCTTTTCTTGACACCAAATATGCTTATAAATAAGTATGTATACATTTGTAATTTTACTTTTCTGTCTTTGTTCCATTTTATTATCAGTCATGGACCATTCAGGCAGCCCTAGAACACAATTAAAAGTGCTACTATTTATATTTGCTGCTCAAAGTATGCACAGACAAGTGCTGACAATACAGCTTTAGGTGACTGTTTATTTTTGTACCAACTGGGCCATCAAAATAATGAGCTGGCAACCCAAACCATAAAACTGGAAGTTTGTTGCAAGATCAGCACATTTATTTCCTCCACCCTGATCCCTGGTTAATGCCATAATAGCAATAGTTTAACATATCTGAAACCCTACGCTGTCGTCAATAACATGCTGAGTTAGTTCAAGTGTCTGGGAATGCACCCTGCATTCAGACAGCTCACTTCTCATTCTCGCCCTTCACTTTCATGCTCACCCTGCACTCACAGTGATCACCATGCACTCACACTGATCACCATGCACTCACACCATTCACCCTCTCACCCTGCACTCATAGCGATCACAATGCACTCACACTGATCACCATGCACTCACACCATTCACCCTCTCACCCTGCACTCATAGCGATCACAATGCACTCACACTGATCACCATGCACTCACACCATTCACCCTGCACTCACAGCGATCACAATGCACTCACACTGATCACCATGCACTCACACCATTCACCCTCTCACCCTGCACTCACAGCGATTACAATGCACTCACACTCCTCACCATGCACTCACACTGATCACCCTGCACTCACACTGATCACCCTGCACTCACACTGATCACCCTGCACTCACACTGATCACCATGCACTCACACCATTCACACTGCATTCACAGCGATCACAATGCACTCACACTGATCACCATGCACTCACACCATTCACCCGCTCACCCTGCACTCACAGTAATCACTCACAATGATCACAATGCACTCACAATGATCACCATGCACTCACTCTGCTCACCATGCACTCACTCTGATCACCATGCACTCACACCATTCACCCGCTCACCCTGCACTCACAGTAATCACTCTGCACTCACAATGATCACAATGCACTCACACTGATCACCAGGCACTCACACTGATCACCTGCTCACCCTGAACTCACAGTGATCCCTCTGTACTCACAATGCACTTGTGCTGTTCACCCTGTGCCTCACCCTGCAGTCACAGAAGCACACTACTCACCCTGCACTCATGAAACACTTCACTCACATGTCCCCCTTACTGCTCAATGTGCATACTCACTCAAATAAGACCATCACTAACCATACATTCATTTGTCCCACTCTGCACTTACAGCCGCACCCAAATTCATATGGTCACCTCACTCACCCTGCAGTCACTCCTCTCACCCTACTGTCACACTGTCGCATCACTCAACGTGCACTCACATGGGTACTCCTGACACCCACACAACGTAGAGGTTTAATGTGCCTGCTACAAAGAACGTGTACCATGCAGATCAAAGAACTGAGTGTGGGTAAACTATGAGTAGCGCTATAAAAAAATTAGATGTTTGTGAGTGGTAGTGAGGAAATTCATGGAGAAGGAGGAAATGGGGGAGGGGCGCCCGAACAGTCCATTGCACTATGTGCGTCCAGTGCTAGGGCCAGCCCTGGATGGGAGTGTTAGCCCCCTCCCCGAAGTTCGGGTCTAGTTGCGCCCCTGTACACAAGTATGGGCATGTCGTGCCCCATCAAGGTTCTCGTCCTAAATTACAAAAGGACATTTTTACATGCACTGCAATCCAGCCTTTCAGGGGTTCCCTTGATAGAAGCAGCTCTGTTTTTGCCCTGATGGCCTGGAATAATTCCTAAACAGATTCTTCTAAATACTGTTTTGTTTCATTTCTTTTTAATGTGATTGATGTGATAGAGTCTATTACTATTTGCAGAGAAATGTTTTTGTTTCATGCAACAACCATAACAAAGTTTATTTTAGATGAAAACGGGTCCACACATTTATGTTGGTGGTGTTATTATTAATCTAGGTCATGTGTAAAACAAAGCATCCTAGTAAAAAGAATTTGTGCACATTTTATCTTGGAAAATTGTGTTTTGAGCTGTGTAATAAGCCTCTGTCATTTCACCACACCCATTCACAAACCTGCAGTTTACTAAACACTCTTATTGTGTTAAACATTATTTGCCGAATATGGCCCATGATATGCACACGGCAGTCGATTATGTAGTGTACCAGATTCCAGAAATTTCTGTCAGGTGGTGGGGTTGCCCAACATCTAAAAAATATTCAGCTGGGGGGGCTCAACCTACAAAAGTTTGAAGACCTCTACTATATACTTATTGATCAATGCAGACTGCTCCATGCATGCATGTGGGGCTTTCAGTGTTTTGAACTGCATTTATAGGTAGATGCTCTTTGTGTGCATGTGCCAAATGTGATGTGCATCCATGTGTACTATTGAATTGCATTCAATGGTGGTAATTGTATAGAACGTACTTCTTGCCGAGGCCCCAAAGTGTTTGTATAAAAAGTTAAAGGGGCTGACTCTCAAAGGTAAACGTAAGAAGGTAAAGAATGGATGTGTAACTTTACGATTGTTTGCTATTCACAAAGGTAGTTTACGAGTAGTATCTTCACGACTGCGGAGTATCAGCACATACACAAAGATAGGACAGTCCTATCATTTATATGTGTGGAGAATCCGCGCTCATAAATATACAAATGATAAAATACCTTTGTGAGTAGAAAACAATCGTAAAGTTACACAAGAGTGTACAATTACCTTTATGGATCAGGCCCAACATGTATTGCTATGGGTACATAAAACTATCATTTATGAGATATAAACTTGTGAAATTATAAATAAATAACGTATAAAACTTACAACAATCAAGAATAATTGAAAGCCTAAAGATACCGAAACTAAAAAAAAAAAAAAGTTAATCATGACTTGTGAGTACAGTCTAAAATTCAATTTGATTAATAGTCCTTTTGAAAAAGATATATCCAGAAACTACAGAACTAAAACTTGCATTGTCTTGGCACCTTAAGGACACTAGTGCACCCGTCCGGCCCTCACTCTGATATAATAGCATGATAATAGCATGTGGGTGCGTTCAGTTATAGGTCAGTATTTCTCCCTCTCAGTCTTTGCGCATAGTGGAGCCTCCACGCAAAATTATCTGCAAACCAGAGGTCTGTCTCAGAGGTGGGGCATATCAGCAACAACCGGCGATAATTATCGCTAACCGCACTTAGCGCTAGGATAATTATCGCCGGCTATCGCCGAATTTTATCGCTGCGATAGCGTGCTATTAGCAACGCTTATCTCAAAAGCGATAAAATTCCAGACACAAGCTGCCAATTGTGCGATTATCGCTGGAAATACAGCGATAATCGCACAACGTTTGGCGATAGCTTGCTGATAGGGCAGGGCAGACTCAGCCATGATATCCACCTTCCATTGGATATCATGGCTAAGCCAAACTAAAAGCAGGTGTAAGGAAAGTAGCGATAACCAAGGTTAGCGCTACTTTTCTTATCGCTATGCTTGTTAGCGTGCCCATTGATAATTGGAGAAACGTCGGTTAGTGACATTTCTCCAGTTATTTTGAGCTGGAACGCCCACTTTGCATCTCATTATTTATTTTATTTATTTAAGCTTGTACCGCGCACAGCTACCCACAATGGGTTTCCCGGCGCCAGGGATAGACTGTAGAAGAAAAGAGAATGTCACCTTGACTTAAGGCCTCTGCCGACTATTGGTCACGCTTAGTAAAGAGCAGGGTCTTCAAAGCCTTACGGAAGCGGAGTAAGTTGGTCTCAGATTTTAATGCCAATGGGAGGGAGTTCCAGTATTTAGGACCAAGAGTGGAAAAGGAGCGGCCTCCCATTTTTGCCAGCTTCCATCTTGGTACTGTGAAATTGCCAATGTCCGATGACCTTAATGAGCGCAGGGGTCTATAGGGTTTTACCAGCCCCTGAACATATACTGGGGCGCTACCCTGCTTAGCCTTGAACATATAGCAGAGTGCCTTGAATTTAACGCGTTCTGGGATGCTCAACCAATGGAGGTCACGCAAAGCGGCAGTGGCTGAGGTGCGTCTGGGGACATTCTTTAGCAGGCGCGCGGCCGCATTTTGCACCACCTGCAGCACATGTATAGTAGCTTTATCTGCGCCCAAATAGAGAATGTTGCCATAGTCCAGGCGTGATGTTACAAGTGCCTGGACTACAGTTCTGCGAGAGGAGAGGGGGAGCATCCACAAAATCTTGTGAAGCCATCGCAAGGTTGAAAAGCAGATGGCTGAGACCTTAGTAGCCTGTTGTCTCATAGTTAGCCTGTCGTCAGTAATGACGCCCAGGTTGCGAACTGCAGTAGATGGTGTAGGCGCATTTCCCAGTTCGATGGGCCAATGGCGAGGACCCCAAAGATGTTTGTTCTGTCCCAGAATGACCACCTCGGTCTTCTCCCCATTCAGCTTGAGACAATTTCTCCGCATCCAGTCGGCCACAAGAGTGAGGCCCGACTTGAGTGCGGAGATGTTGTTTACGTCTCTCCCTGACAAGGAGAAGACAATCTGGGTGTCATCTGCGTAGGAAAACAGGGTTAGCCCAGCTTGTTCGACTATGGTTGCCAAGGGTTTAACATAAATATTAAATAATAAAGGGCTAAGAATTGAGCCCTGGGGGACGCCACGGGTGGAAGGACAAATGGCGGAGGCAGCTTTAGAAGAAAACACTTGGAAGCTTCGGTCACTAAGGAAAGACGCCAGCCAGGCCAAGGCCTGGCCTGCCACACCTAGAGATTTCAGAGAGTCAATGAGGATGGAATGTGACACGGTGTCGAAAGCTGCGCTCAAATCCAGCAGGATGAGCAAAGGCAGGCGTTACGGGAAAGGGCGCTAAGGCAAGGATTCATGCGATAGCGTGACCTTGCTAATATAGCGATAAAATTATTGCCGCTTTTCGGCCGAAAACAACAGCAAAAGCAGCGATAATTTTTTATCGCCGCCTTGTTAATATGCCCCAGGTGTTACATTTAGCCCTGAGGTTCAAAGGTTGTATCCAAATTTGGTGAACTAGTATCCGAATTTGACACCCTCTAGGTTTCTTTTAGTCAGTTTAACATTCGTTTCTCTTTAACAGCATTTCTAAAATTTGCTGTCAAAGTGTAAAATCTGGTAGAAATTGACGGAAATTCAATAGCTTGGCCATATGATCACAGTGATATGATTATTTCTATCACAAAGCAAAATGAGTTAAATGCATGTTATTTTTGTTGAGTGCCTATGATTAATCACAATAATTAACAATTGCCCCTGGAATAGCCACTAACTTTGGGTTCCCGAGTACAGCGCTTAGCGCCTCCTCAGGGGTAGTAAGCACTGTATAAATGCAATTACAATTTCAATATGGTCTGTGCCTCTGGTTAATGCTCTAAAGAAAAGGCAGATTTATTGGCTCTGTCTGTTCTTGTCTTTCGAGTAATCGATCAGATCTCCTCTAGGCCACACCAGAACCCTGGCTCTGGAAGGACTGGATCCTGGTGGAGCCTCTCTGACCCAGTGTTGTTGTTTGGAGATTATGTCCTATACGGCAGGTTCGTTCCTGCATTGGTCATGGGTGACTTGCATGTGCGCGCTCCCTGCAAGGTGAAACTGACCGGATCCGGCACAGCACCAGCCCCGCACGTGACGGCGCTGTAAGGAAAACCATGTGCTCACTTCAAGCTGTCGACCGGCTTTCTACCTTGCTCTGTCAGCAAAGATGCGCGTCGCTGCAACGTGCCCGCTGTGGTCTGTTCAGTTTAACTTGTATTTTGGGAAATCATTTGCTGGGAGCATTGTTGGTAGGCAAATAATGTGTACAGAAAGTGCGCCATGATGTACATCACAATCTTGCCTGTTGCACGTGGAACAGCAGCTTGTGTCAGGAGAAAAGGTGAAATTCATTACAATAAACCTTTGACAGAAAACGGAATTACCCCTGTATGTATACATGTTTTCTTATAACAAGAGCATTAATGTCATATGCAATTGATTATATACAGATGGGTTACAAGGTTACCCAAAACAAGCTACAAATTCCTTTCTTCAACACATAAAGCTTACACTTTAATTGCTCACCGAGCCTTCGCACGAGAATCTGCTGAAGCAGCTCATCTGACCACAGTGTGGTTTATGGCAACACACAGTCTTTATTACTTGCTATTTGAGCTAAATGATGACATAGGGCCTAATTACAATGTCAGGCGGATGACACCGAATTGGTCTGGAACCGCCCGACCTTAGGTCGGCAGTTCTGAACGCAGGATTACAATGCGACTGCCCATAGGGCGGTCGCAAACATGCATTTTACAATGGAAGCTTGTGCGGCAGGCGGAAAAGGCCTGCAGCGCAAGCTTCCATTGTAAAATGTATGTTTTGAAACATCCCTGCATCGGGTGCAGGGATGTTTAGGGGGCCACAATAGGTGCCCCCCAATCCCACTTGTGGAGGATCAGGGGAGAATGGGGCACTGCTAGGGGCTCCCAACGTCATTAACCAACAGACATTCCAAGTCGGAAAGACCGACATGGAAAGGCTGTCTGAAAATGACATCATAATCCCAAAGGCGGAGCCGCTGTCATTAGGGGATTATGGTGTCTTTCTGACGCACGAAGTGTTACTTGAGCCTGTTGGAAGCGCAGCAGACAGCCCCTCCATGCGATGCCTCCACCTGCCGCATTGTAATGCGGTGGGCGGACCACAGGGGCAGATGTCGTTGGGTCCAACTCCGACCCAACCACATCGGAATCAAACCCATGGTTGATATGGGATGGTCTTCATTACTCTGAGTCCAGGCCTTTCCCGTCACCGACTTTATACTTCGAGGCTTGTCTTGTACCATAACTAAAGCAGATACAATGGTCCAGTGATGAAAATACATCCACTGATCTACCCGCCCAAGTACAACACTCACACAGAGGTGTAGTAGTGTCCCATTTAATAAATCACTGGGTTGCTGATCAAAGTTGAAATGCAAGGTATTATTTAGACATCATAATTCAATATATATTAGTTTAGTACAGATGGCGCAAAGAGCAGAAAGTGTATATGTGTGATATACTTATATTTTTACATGTACCCAAGATCATCTTGGGTGTCATACAGTCACAAACATATTCCTGAATGCCCACTTTTACAAATCTCAGTTAGACACAAGTGAAAATGAACAGTCAAGGATATGTCAAGGTTTCGACCCATACGAATAGATCTGCAAGTATCTTCAGGACAACATTGTCTGTCTAATAACCTGTAAATTAAGAAACAGGGCCCTTAATCTCCGATATACCCTGAAATACCTCGTGATTATTACTGGTGGCAGACATCTATGTCTGTTTTTGCATGGGCACTAACCACCAGGTTCTTCCTGGTTTTAGAACATTGGAATGTTGGGAGTTCCATTGAAAACAATGGAGTGCTCTGGGCTGTTCAGAGCTGTTGCTGTGAACAAAAAGCTTCATGGAGCCTGGGGAGATTTCAACCCCCTCAGGGTCTGTGAGGCGTTTGTTTTAGAAATTAGAACATCCTGCCTTCTTGGGGAGCAATGTTCTAATAGCCTTAGAGCCCTCCGTAGTGGGCTCTACTGGCCATTGAAGGCCCCTTACCTTGTTAAAGGCCCTCGCATTCGGCTCGGGCCTTTAATGCTGGAGCAGGCCTTTAATGGGCGGTAGAGCCCACTACGGCAGGCTCTAAGCCTACTGTAGACAGCCACACACACCATTGTAATAATGCTAATATTGAGCAAGAAGTGGTGCAAATAAAGTTTGCAGATGTTATTGCTTATTTTTAGGCCCAATCAGTACACTAACTGTTAAGGTTCAGAAACTTCAAACGTTCAGTGAATGATGTTACATTAGGTGGCAAAACCCAAACAGACAATAAACGGACATGCTGGAATGGCTATTGTTGGTGTTTGTTTAGTGACGCAGGACTGGTCAAAGAGCACTGTTCTTTTAACTTCAATTGGAGGCCTATTTTGGTACACATAGTAACCAGTCTACAACTATGTGTGCATTTCCAAAGGAAAGCTATTCACAAACAAGAATTGACAAAACAAATAGGTATAGCTTGGATTTTGAGTCCTAAGTAAAACATTTAAATGCATATTGCAGTGAAAAAACAACTAAGAGTGTGTATTATGTATACAGTGCATCTATGAGATAAAGAAATTAAAGTGCAATGGTTCTGTGACCTTGCAAACACTCCATCGGAAGTAGAATGATAAACCAAACACCCAATAGCATGAGGTTGAAGAGTAATACTTACCTTTTTGTTAATAAAGCCCACTTTAAGCATTTTTGAATAATTGTTAAAAGCAGGCATAACAGACAGTTGCACTATCTAGCAAAACCTAAAATGCACATATTTCTCTGAATAGTATGTGTACATCTCCCACCACTAGCACTTATGCAAATGAGGGCGAAGATAGACACGCCACAAAGTTAAGGGCATATTTTACTCACACTTCTGCCCAGTAACACACAGGCAAATTTAGCCCCCTACCCTGTGAATTTATCCAAATGGAAGGAAATAGGTACCAAGTTAAATTCAGGAGATAGACTGTAGCCAATTTTGTAGATTACCACTTCTGCGAACTCAATAGTATGCCTTCACATACCCTCCAATGACCGGAGAAAATGGCCTTGTTGCAGGATGCCTCCAATAGTGTCAACGCTTCGAAGTTGAAGGTAAGTATTGTGGTCGACATTTACAAAGAATGGCAAGAAAAGAAGAGGGGGGTGAAGGATAACATTGCGAGCAAACAGGTGGCAGCTCTATGGTGTACTCGGATGATGGCACAATCTCTCCCTCATGGGCCACCGTATCTTCTCCACCATGGAACCCCACCATCTGCATTGCCAGCCTATTCCTGGGACAACCATCATCAGGCCAGGTAAGATATACAAAGCACACCTGCTGTAAAATGAGCCATGACCACATACAGCAGACATGCCAGTTATGATACATAGGGCTCAGTCGTACACATGCAAATCGTCTTCAAAATATATACACAAAAAAAAACAAGGCATCTGTGGAGCTACATCTCCTGTCCTCCTCCCAGCGTCTGTGAATGCTGTGTTACAAGGACTAGCAGCAGAGCCCAACAAACATGTGCAGAAGCATAACCGGAACTGACAAAACAGCCCATTTCTATCACGTTGCCAGGTATGTGTGAACACAATGTCTGTCCTTAGCCCACACTAAAGATAAGTTTCAAATAAGTGCCACATATTTGACCCAATGTCAAAGGAAAGTCTTTAGTTTACCTCTACACATCCTAGGTTTTTCCACCACTGGTCAGCTAAAATAAAAGAAATCCCAAGATACATTCATATTAATAATGTGGCTGCCGCTATTGCAGATACTCTGTTGTCCCCCCCTTCACCATCTGGCATCACTTCCACTTCTGTTGCCATGACTATGTGCCATGTAAACTGGTCAATCAGACCCGGCAGATGACAAAGCCTGCCAGGTCCACTTCTACACGAATGAGTAAATGTCACTGATTGTTAGGCTATTCATGCAGTCAACTATCTGCTCACCTCCGTGTTACAAACTCACACATCCATGTAATCACATATATGCCATGAGTGTGCGAACATCTCACGTCTTTGTTATTCACGTATCACACAAGCCCTTGACATTACCGATATGGGTGTTAACAACTGATAGCCCTGCACTCAACCAATACGTGTTTCACATCACCCCCGGTGTTTGAGTAAACATATTAATGTCAAATATAATAATTCTTATGGAACTTAATATCCCATGTCCCAATATTGTACGATAGACCATCAGTCCAGTGAGTTTACATGACCAACAACTGGCAACCTACCTTTGCTTGTATAGCTAATGTTTGTGTTGTTGAATCTGACTGTCTCATGTTGCTGAAAATAGCACAGTGCCTTCACTTTCATAAACATCCCCATGGTAGCAGTATCAGTCATCCAGGACATAACTTTGTGAAGATACAATAGCTGACATTTTGATGGCATGTCAATGTGTGCATCTTCACAGGTACAGTCTCTCAATGTCTCCTGGTCTCATCACTAAGGCGTACCCAACAAAATAGATCAGAGGTCTCTCCACAGACAAGACTGCAGTCATCTGCCATCTGTCAGTGAGGCATGTGTGCTGCCCAAAGGCATACACAGCATTGTGTGACCATGTGCTTTACTATGTCACACATCACATTAGTATAAAGAAACAAAAATGTTGTTCAAGAATTAGATTTCAGTGGCATCCATTTGTTCTGAACACATATCACAACAATGGCAGATGGTAATAGTCACACAGTGCCCACTGACATATGTGTATCTATTTCCAATTTGAAAGCTGCTCCATATAAATTCACATCCCCAAACTCTCTGATAGCACCATTGGAAAGCAGCTACCATCTCTGGATCCACCCACACTTTAGCACTTGTGGTACTGACAGGTAAGCAATACCACTTTCTGATGTCCTTGGGAATGCTGCAGGTACCATGGAACTAAAAACTTGTATTCCATACATATTGAGTCTGTGTCGATGCAACATGTTTACTACCCAAGTCACCACATGTCATGCATGCTAGTCCTCATCCTGACCATAAGAAAAGTCCATGGAAATAGATGAGCCTTCCTCTGATTTCCTGTGTCTGTAGGCAACAAGACAGAGGATCATGCTCCACCAACAAGGCTGAACTTCAGTCTGCAAACCCTCTTCACCTGCAAGCAGGCATCTCAGAAGTCTGCAGCATTGTAGTGAACAAGGAAATGAATGGCCCTACTCAGGATGACCCACCTCCTTCCATGCCATTGCCATTCACTAGTCTTCCTTATGAGGCAATGTTGCAAACTGCAAGTCCTCAGGCTCAAGCACCAATGCCACAGATGCTTGACCCAGCAGTGCAGGACTCACCTACCCCTACCATCAACCCTGCATGTATCTCAGAAGGTTCCCACTGTCCTTCCAACCACCTAGTTGCAACTCCTCTAATCTCTTAATTATCAACAGGACAGGGCACCTGAGATCAGCCGTTGATCTGTCCCATACATAAGTATCCATGTCACATCTGCAGATGCCGACCCAAAGCCTGCTTCCAACAAGGTGGCCAAGTGAGATAGCCATGCATGCTTGTGGAGGGGGCCTGGACAAGGCCTTTATTCGAGATGAAAACTTCTTCAACCAGTGGGAGGAGTCTGTGTGATGTGGAAGTGACAACATGGAGGGTTTCAGGAGCTCGATGAACATCTACCTGGGGACAATGAGGAACCTCCGGATGAATCATTCAGGACATCTTCAAGTTGTAATGTGCAATGGAGGAGAAAACCAGATGACAAGATGGTGTTCATCAGCTCTCTAACATAACCTATGCCCCTGGTATAAACAGTGAACAGCAAGTACATTCAGGGACCTCCAACATCACAAACCCACCTTCAGTCAGTGCACAGGCACTTTTAGACTCCAACCTAGACCTGTGTTGCTTACATGGAATGCCTCTGTGGATATTAAAGCCAACCCCACCACTATAAACAGGTCATGCACCACTCATTATCACAACCCTCATACACACACCCCACCCTTCCTGTCTGTGCACATACTTACACTCCATGTCCTAATAAAATTGATAGCATTAACGTTTGCACTGTCCTTCATCGCTTATACACTTGCGTCTAAATGTGAGAAAAGGTGCAGTTTCCTTTGAAGTGCATTGAAGAAGTGTTGGTGTATGCATAAAATACTAACATCAACAGTGTTAGAGCAAGAGCAGCATGCATGATTGTGCAGGATGTGCACAAAGATGACAGTGGCCAAGATATATGGATCTCAACATAATTGCGTCTAAGTGATAAAAGGGGTTATTGGAAAGGGGCGATATTTAAATGTGGGTTAAAGAAGGGCCATGCTAATTACCAAATATATTATTCTAACAAAAACATAGGTTGAGGCTAGGGATGAAGAAGTAACATGGGGGTGGGGTGGGGTTGGGGGGGGTGGTAGACAATGAAAGTAATTGAGGCACTGCCATCCTTGCTGGTTTACTTAAATCAACCATGGCAATAATATCAGATCACTTCTACCCAGTACTCGCGGATCTCTGCCTGCTCCCATTGTGATACAGGATTACATTCATAATTGGAAATCCCTATTCCAGAATTCTCCATAATGGGCTTGATAATATGCCCTGGAGAATTCCAATAGAAGCCTATGCTCTGGTGTCAACATGGGCTTCTATGGGAATTCTCTGCGGCATATTATCAAGCCCATTATCGCCGCTTTAGCAGCAGTTTTCTGACGCTAAAGCGGCGATAATTTTAACCCAGTGCTTGATAATATGCCCCTAGTTAAGGCTGCTCCTGAAAATACCCCTAATGCAAAAGATGAAGCCTGTCTCCTGTGTGGCCCCAGACTTTAAGACTCACCCCTGGAAGACACAAATAGGTCCTAAATCTGATTGCTTTTCTCACTGCTTTGAAGACCTACCTACTTAAGTAACATTCCCAGTAATAGCATCACGTCTCCATCTTCTTTACTGAACTTCGCCCTTCCAGAATTCAATACCAGGCCAGATTTACCTATTGTGGGCTTGATAGTTATACACAAGGCTCTCGGTTTTAATTTTTTACTGATTTTGACAGATAAATGTTGATGGAAAAAAATATCTCCTTCCATCTCTCTGTTCATTTTTGAATATTGCTAAAACTGGATATTTGACCTTTTGTTGAGCGATTCCTGATACTCTCAACCAAGACTGACAGACCAACATCTGAGCATCTTGACTGGCTGAGGAGTTAAAGAAGGAGTTCCCAATACCATTTATTGCATGAGAACCCATGAGACATTAAAGTGAGGTGAATATTTTTCCGTTAAGTAAATCTGCAAATAACATAATTGTTCCTAAAGCACGCGTTTATCCAGAAGGGTATCTTGGCACACAAGTACAGGTGTTTAATGCTATTGGTACTCATTTTTTCAAACTCTGAGGAATAAAAGGCAGAGTTGACCCACCAGGATTTAAACCTGTGATCATGAGGTCAAATACATGTCCTGCAATAAATACATTGGTTCACTAAGCCTCCAGACCCGGTGGTTGCAACTTCATTATTTTCCACAAAACCCAACATAAATGTGGAAAACCAGATACAACCAGCAACAAAAATAACATAGATAAATACTGACAGAAACTTCAGAACAAAACATCCTGGAGCCCCAGTTATAAAGCCTCTTTATGAAGATACCTTGTGAAGATCGTGTTATATTTTTTGTGAAAAACCTTGCTATCTTGCTGGGGAGATCCTATTAAGTTCGGGTGTTCGGCACCAGCGCCATTTAGTTCTGTTGTAGTTAGTGATGTCAACTTTCAAAAGCTCGTGTTCTCTCTTGTTAATATTGAGGTGATCCCGTGGCTAGGGTAGAAGGTCCATGTACTATATATATTATAACAAATATAAAAAAAAGAGTGGATTTGAGTGATTAGTTCAAGTGAGTGTTAAACACATTATGAAACACCAGTAAATAGTCAAACTTATCATTTCTGGACACCTGGAGCACAAACGACTGTGCACACTTCCGTTTCTCCCTATAGTAGTCTGAAATCATGAATTAAGTTGTTGCTAAAGGGTAGTTTGTATCAATCAAATGACAGACTAGGGGGCACTTTATATTAACAACAGTGATTAAAGCTACAATTGAGGGGCAGATTTACACGCCCCTTGCACTTCCTTGTGCCGCCTTTGCGTCACTTTTTTGACACAACGGTGGCGCAAACAATGCGTCCAAGTTACAATGTGATGCATCTAGGGAGATGCATCACGTTGTAAAGCCCTGCTTCACATTATATCTGCGCCAGGTATAATGTATGCAGGCTCGGCGTTCCCACGCAAAAAGCCATGTAGAACTGACGCAGTGCCATTTACAACATTTCACTGCATCACTCTACGCCTTCATTGGGTCAAAATCCCTACGCCTGCTCAGACCAGGCATAAGGAATGATGCAGGGCTTTTTGAATGGGACTTGCCTATCCGTTGTGGCACATTGCTGGAGTTGCGTCACTTTCATGAGCAACTCCAGCAATGCGTCACTTTTGTGCCAACAGATGCATCAGTATTTCTGACGCATATTAATCCTTGCGCTATGGAGCACAGTATTGTAAATACAGCGCATCCATGGTGGCACAAGGACATTTGGCACTGGCGCAAGGAAACTGATGCAACGATGCAGATGCGTCAGTTCCTTGTAAATCTGCCCCACAGTACGTGAGCACTGGGCACTGTGTATATCCGTCATTGACCTGGATATCAATAGCTTCATTAACTGGGGCCATCAAGGTTATTTTATCTCCTCACAAGAAATTAGAACCAATGGCCCATACATGTTTCGTCCTTATATTGCTTTTCAAGGCTCACGCTTGCAAACAATGTCATATAGCTGCACAAGTATTAACAGAGACGTTTTATGACATGGGTGGTGCGACCGGTACCACCACACCGAGCGCTGACTTCGGGAGGTGCCATGTTTTCAAATATATTATGGCTTTAAAAGCACTTGCTTCAGTGTTCCTCTCCGCCAGCAATTTTTAGGCAACAATAAAAATGTCAAGATAATTCTGGTGATTAATGGGGCTGCTAGAGAGAGATGGGGGTCTTGTCTAGTGGAACTATTGACCTAAAGTAACACAGAGGTTTAATGCTCCTGTTTCAAAGCACGTGTACCATGTACACCACAGATGTGCATAGAATGTAAATAGTTCAGTGGGTTACAACTTTTGTCACAAAGATAGGTTTGTTACTTGCAGTTTATAGGTTAGAATCCTAGTATAACTCAGTGAGCTATTAACTGTCATCAAAGAGCTGCAAAAAAACTGCAAATATAGGTCAGAGCGCTATGATTTTTGCCCCCAGTCTTTCATTATCCTAATGTCGCAAAAAGGGTTAATTTGGGTAGAAATCTATTCTTATTTAAAAAAGCCAACCCCAACCACCATGGCACATTTTAATTTCGTTTAGTTTGTTCTTCCCGAGACGTAGCACTCTTAAACTATACTGCCTTCTAGTATGGACCACAATTGACTCCTACACCTTATAGTCCTCTCTCTTACATAATATTTCCCATAGACTGATTTACATACATATGATTCATTGTCTCTCTGTAATGTGTATGATGTAAAGTGCTCTGACAGCCTACACTGCTATACGTGACGCTATAAAACAAAAGAAATGCAAGTGAGAAAGAGTGGTTATGGAGACTTGGGGGGGCATTGTTAAAGGGTAGTAAAGAGGAAATCCATGAAGAAGGAGGTCATTGGGGGTGCTCACAAGCATTGTCACCCTAGGCACCGCCAGCGCTAAAGCCGGCCTTGCATCAGCAATGTGGGCTCTGTCCTAGGGACCCAGCCTTTATGGGGGTGGGGGGGTCGGGGGGGCTCATAGGGCTCTGTTCTCCACACAGTCTTGCCCTGATGACCTTGAATGATTTTTCAAACATAGAATGTGTTAAATGCCATTTTCCTTTAATTCCTTTATAATATGGGTAATGTATGGAAGTCTGTTACAGATATTGCAGAGAAAGATTGTGTTTGTGTTTTTCAACTTCATGCAACCTCCATAAAAAAAGTTCCTTTTAAATCAGGACAGAACCTCACAAATGAGAAATGGCAGTGGGTGGCAGAGATTATTTGCGGTTTTACTAGAGAACTGCTGCTATATTACAATATTGAAAACATACATCACTATCCCCGAATATTAAGTAGAAACATGTTCAGAATTTGGACCAGTCTGCCTGTGTAGTGTGAGTGACCTAAATTAAGGATAAATGGCCCCTGCTACAAAACTATTTGCCCGAGGCAGGGATAGAACAATCAACATATAAGAAAATCTCTGGCAACTTTTTATTATTAAGATTAAGATAAAGATACAAATAGCAATGTCTCTATAATATGTTCATGTTGCCAAATACATGATCATTGTTATTATTTACAAAAAACAGCAAATCATTCATACATCACACTTTCCTAACCTCAACCATTCTTGCTATTGCACATCCCCCTTGCATGCTGGTGGAAACAACAATCATTATAATTATACTTTATGCAACCGACTGATTGTTGGAATCGTAATTACATAGTGGTGGCCTAACTAATATCTTATTCATTATTCTATGTGCGTTTCAGCAAATCTTTTCGCGGTGTGGCGTTCACTTGCGTCAAGTCACCTCGACCATTTTACACAGTGTAGAACTTTGCAAGTGTCTCCATACCTGGGACTCCGTTTGGACCTTGATAGTCCTAATCCAGACGTAATTATTTTTAGGGGTGGGCGGAGTTTGCGAAATCCACTTTCGCAAATTATCGCGAAAATGTTTAAAATTATCGCAAACAAGCGGAAATATCGCGAAGATGCAGAATTTTTTTTACGGCATGTTCGCGAGATTTTCTGCATGGTTGCGGGTCGCCAACTTACCCATGTGGTTGCTCGCGGCGCGGCCATCTTGTTTTGAGTTGTCTCGTGGTGCATGATCGCGAGAAGAAAGACGTGATCGCGCGACACATGACGTCACTGCGGGCACGAACTGTCGCGAGACAGCGCAAATGTCTAAAAACAATCCAACATCTCATGGAGAACGCGACCGGATCAAGAAAACTTGTCGGCGAAGGCAGGGATTCAGGTAAGGCGATCGCGCGCGCGCGAGAATGTATTATTTTACAGCGCGAGCAAGAAACAAATTATCGCCAAGCTGCGGAAAGCGGAAATTTTGACATTTTCGCGCTCTCCGCGGAACGCGAAAATGTCAAATTATCTCAATTTCCGCGAACGGAACGAAATTTTCGCCCAGGCCTAATTATTTTGACACATTTTGTTGACGGACTATCAGCAGAACCTAGGTGTACGAAAGAATACATCTATATATAGGACCCTGCTCGAGTGCGATTCTGATCACCTAATGAGAAATATCTACTTTTGAATATGGCACATTGATTATCATAATAAGGATCTTCCTCAATTGGAGAATTTCAAGTTTTAAGTTTTGACACATACTAGATTGGACTTTTTATTTTCTGGATTCCCGAGGAAGGTTAATGGCCGAAACATGCATAGAATAATGAATAAGATATTAGTTAGGCCACCACTATGTAATTACGATTCCAACAATCAGTCTGTTGCATAAAGTATAATTATAGTGATTGTTGTTTCCACCAGTATGCAAGGGGGATGTGCACTAGCAAGAATGAGTCAGGTTAGGAAAGTGTGATGTATGAATGATTTGCTGTTTTTTCTAAATATTAACAACGATCATGTATTTGCACAAAAAGGACATATTATAGAGACATTGCCATTTGTACCTTTATCTTAATAATCAAGAAGAGTACATTTTTCTATTTGATGTATTTTTTGTCTCTCTGTACACTCTAGTATGTGCCTCTAGCTCTGTGATAGTAATTATAAGTTGTCTGAACTTTTCTTATACGTTCAGTTTGAGTGACCTGCCATAGAGGGCACGAAAAAGCTGAAATTGGAACAGGAAATTCAATTCTGCTCTGAAAAAGAGCCCTCAAACTCCTTTTGGCCCAGGGCCCCAAAAACCTTTAAGATGTCCCTGAGTCTTAGGAATGATTTCTGGCACCGATTATAAGGGCACACCATTGTCAACCCCTAGTAGGCCACCCAAAACAGCCTCCCCGACCCACGACATCTTTTAACAACCCTTAGTACCTCTCACGTCCTACTGTTTAAAAAAAATACATCGTTCCTTTTCCGCTCTGTTTCTTTGGAATCCTAAAGGGTCTCTTCGTGAAAGAAGCAGTGTTTGACAAATATACAAAAATATAAGTAAATATTTGAATAGTGTTCTTGCTGACAAAAGCAATCACAGTCCCCTAAAATATATATATATATACAGATTCAAACTACCCTTTTCATAAAGTCTACCGTTGGTAACAGTATTCTGCATGCCCTGAGCAGTCACCCAGAGGCCCTCAAGTGGAGTATCCCCAATGGGGAACTGCTGAGGGCAAAAAGAAACTGTAACTCTGAGGAAGCATTTCAGGCAGAAAGTAAGATCATGATGGAACGATTTGAGATCAGGGGTTATCCCAAGTGGGTACTTTGGAGAGCCAAAGAAAGGGCAGATGGGGTCACCAGAACCCAAACCATCGCTGATACCATCACTGAACCCGGTGATACCACTGAGAATGAGACTAGAATCATTATGACATATAACTCGGACTCTGGTAACATCAAACAGATTTTGAGTAAGAAATGGGACATTCTTAAAAATGATAACATCATAGGAGCTACTCTTCCTGACAGACCCAGCATTACCTTCAGAAGGGGCAAGAACATCAGGGACCTATTGGTACATAGTGATATCACCATACAGCCCAACAGAAATGAACATGGGCTCTGTGGGTTCTTCCCATGTGGCCACTGTAAGGCATGCAGAAATAGTACATTTCGCAAATGGGTCATGTACAACAAAATCAGCAAGGAGATAGTTCAGTTCCTTACATGTAGTTCCACGTATGTGATTTCTGCGATTGAATTCCCTTGTGGGCTATGGTATATTGGGAGCACAACGTGCATGGCCAAAAAACGCATTCTGGAACATAGTAGAGCCAAAGCCAATAACGATGAAAAACACCCTGTGGCATGACATTTTTATAATGAACATTTCTCTAATCCTGTCCTGTTGAGTTTTTTGATTTTGGAACAGGTGAACAGAAATCCCAGAGGGGGGAACAGGAATTTGAAACTCAGACAGAGAGAGTCCAAATTGATTATAGAATTCCAAACTAAACAACCGGGGGGTTTAAACTGCGATGAGGAATTGGCAATCCATCTTAAAGATGATTAACATCATGATGTAATCTGTTTAACTACCTTCAATCACAGCCATTTCCTTGGTTCATGCAGACTATTTCAGGCCACTCTTGTTCCTTTCTTTTCCTTGTATTCAGAAAAAAGCATCACTGCATTTTAATGTTAGCTTAACGTTTTTTATGACATGTCACTAATATTATGCTTTTGTGTTCTTTTGTATTATTCACAGGAGGAAAGGAAGGGGCCCACACACCTGTATTCATCCTCACGGGCCTCCTACCCTTTTCCCCTCTAGTCTCACTTTTCACAATTCAGAGACAGGCTACTATGAGGACAAGTCTGCAACATCATTTGGGGCAGGGTTTGTCAATCTACGTATATATTCTTTGTAAGCTTGTCTCATTGCCTTTAGACATTTGGAGGGATACTCGGGCACTGGCCCAGTACTGTCAATGTGCACATGCTATTTGCTTATGTCCCCCCCTTCTTCTGTTGATAGATATGCACTGACGTGGGATTGATCTATGCGCTATCAATTTTTATTTTGAGTTGCCCTATACTGTATGTGCATTGGGTGGGGAAACACATTGAAGCTTCCCACACACTTTCTAGTGTTATTCCACTCTGCAGTGTTCTCGCACTTTGTGGTTATTTCAGGCAGTAGCCCCCTGCAGAATCTGGCATACTCTTTGGTAAGCACAGAGTACGTGGTTACATTCGCGCATTAAGTTGAAGGACAAGGTTTAACTTAAATGAAGATGTTTGTGAGCATATTTTATGCAGCATGACATGTTGCCCGCTGGTGCGCTATACCATTCAACCAGCCTTCATAGTGTCTGAACACCGGACTGATAAAGTTATTGAATTTTGTATATTTTATTTGCATTACGACAGTTTGTTGATTTACGTTTCATTTTGCGTTTTTCTAATCAACTGTCACTTTAATTCCCGGTACCAACTGATGTCTCGTAACTTGGAGGCAATATTTGGGGGCACAGATGACCCTTTTGATTTTGGGTGAACATATGATCCTTACTACAGGGCAGTGCACGATTCAATATTTTGCTTATTTCAAGATGTCTGCCAAATATCTGAACTTACTTTTGTCCCTCATTTCTGTTGATGACATGACGTATGCCTTATATGTTGTTTGTAAGTTGTGCACATTTCACGTGATCAAGGTTTCGTCATAAGCCGAAACGCGTTGTGGTGAAATAAACACCTTGTGGATACTTTACAGTTATGGAGACCGTCTGTCAGTGAGAGCGCACTTATTTTGTGTATTTTTGGATTAATTTACCGGCGCGCTCTGCCGCGCGTGCGCCACTACCTCACTGGTCCCCGGCAGTCAGAAGGAGCAAAGGACTTTATGTGATTTTTGTGATGTTCTTTTTATATATCCTATTCCATGACATTGCAATTTCCACTATGTATATATTATTTTGTATTGCACTAAATGTATTTTTATTTTATTTATTTTTATTGATGAGTTTTTTCACATCATGTGACCAATACGTTTTCTATGTCTATGATTGGGACACAGTATATATTTTAAAGAAAAATGGCGCTCACCAGAAAGGCTGATGTGTCAGCCGAAACGCGTCTCTCCTTTCTGCTGGGTCGGAGGAGGCCCTTTACAATAAAAAGCCCTAAGCCAGCAGTCCTCCTGTGCGTGCTCTCTTCCTTGTGAAGCAGGAGTTGTGTTTGGATATATAGATATAGAAATAGTCCAATCCGCTCTTCTCACGGCGGAGATGTAGGCACGGACCTCTCGCCTCCAATCCCAAAATTAGTCAGTCCACAATCAGAAGTGGGTGAAGCAAAAATTTAATACCCAAAGTTAGAAAACAAAAATATATTCGGACCAGTGTCCTCCATGACGCGTTTCGCTCCACACAGGGAGCTTGATCACATGATGCGTCGCCGTGTAATGAGCTCATAAATAGAGAGACACTGTGCATCAATCAGAGAAAATAGAAGACAGACTGCAAGGTAAGACCTTTGTATACAATATACAAGCAAATCCTAATAGGCATGATCAAAACAGAATCCATGTCATGTGCAAATACACAATTACTAGCAGCAGGGTTCAATAATAAATTACAACACAGACAATAATAGTAATATTGTATAAATATATAAATATATATAAAAATACAAAAATTCAATACTAAAAATGCCATTTAGGGTGGTAATCAAATTCATGCATAGTGCATATTATCCTCCCAAAAGGCAAATTAAATGAACCTATATTGTCAAAGAATGAGCTGTCAAATGTAACAAAAATAGTCAGTGTCCAATACACACGAACCCAGAAAAAATGAAAACAAAACTAAATGCGTAATGTATAGGACACAATTACAAAAATAGCAGCATATATAAATAAAACCAGTCAAAAGAGACTAGATTTATAAATATATTAAAAAAGCCATTAAAAAGATTAAATATATCAGATTCATTTTATAAAAAAAAGATCAATAGCCAAGGAAAGAGCTGAAAATCCAAAATTGGAAAGCAGTCTGAAAAAATAAAATAATATTAAAAAATGCCAGAACGACAATGTGCAAGAGGTGCATAGACCTATTCAGCAAAAAAAGGGGGTTAAGTAGGAAAGAACGACACATAGTTTTCAGACGTCACATAAGGGCCTAATATTCCTTAAAATATAGCAAAAGGACACAGCTAAAAGGCAAAAAGTGTAAAAAAACAGAACATAGCAGCACCAAGATACAAGCAATCATAGAAAATTACGAAGATCCTCATTGATATTAAGACCATTTGGCGCTCTAGTATCTAAGGCTAGTATAAAATGTGATTCTCTCTGTCTCAATAGTTTATCGCGGTTGCCTCCCCGTCCGGGGTTCGCAACTGATCCTATGACAGTGTATTCAAAGTCTTTTAGCTTGTTGTCATGAATGGCTTTGAAATGTCTGGCCACTGGATAATTAGAGTCAGAGTTCACTATTGCCCTAATGTGCTGCAAAATTCGTATGTGCACAGGAAGTTTGGTACTTCCTATATACTCTAAATTGCAAGTGCAATGAATTTTGTAGATTGCATATTCTGTGCGGCATGTTAAATGTCCGTGGATTGCAATTTCTTTACTGTTGAATGCTGTTCTGTAATGTGTACTATTAGTGGCAAAAGTACAGGCCCGGCAAGAGTTACACTTAAAAAAACCCGTTTTATTCAGCCAGGTGCCTTTGATATTACCTACAGGCATAGTTCTTACAAGGGCATCCCTCATAGAAGGCGCTTTCCTAAAAGTGATAGAGGGTAATTTAGGAAGGATGGGACCCAAAATATTGTCCGTTAAAACAATAGGCCATTCAGAGTAGATAATTTTGCGAATAGCATTTTCTTGAGAACTGAATGTAGTTATTAGGCGAATGGACTTCAGATCTGATTCAGGAGTTACCATAATATTCTTGATGCTAGGTTGAAGAAGAGTAGCCCTGGATATAGCATTCGCTTTATTGAGAGCATGTATTAAAAGACTTTCTTTGTAACCCCTGTCAAGAAATCTTTCAAAAGCTGCCTTCTGACAGTCAGTTGAGACAGTATCAGAGCTACAGATACGTCGAATGCGAATGAATTCGCCGTAGGGTATACTATTGATCAGGTGACGTGGGTGCGCACTGTCTGCAAATAGAATCGAGTTACCTGCAGTTGTCTTCCTATGTAGTTTAGTGCAGAGTGTATTACTGTCAATGTATACCAAAACATCAAGGAACTCAACAGAACAATTGTCAATGGAAGCAGTGAACTTCAAGTTCAAATCATTAACATTGATATCATCAACAAATCTGCTGGCATCATCCTTTGAACCATTCCAGATAAGAAATATATCGTCTATGTAACGCCAGTAATGTACCACATGGCTCCACCAGTGCTGGTGGATGGTCCTGAGGACATGCTCCTCCCACCAGCCCACATGCAAGCATGAGTAGCTGGGGGAGAAGCAGGCCCCCATCGCCACACCACGCACTTGATTGTAAATTACATTTTCAAACAAAAAGAAATTTGTGGATAGGCAAAGTTCAATCATCTCTAAAATCATGTTGTTGTGATCTTTCATATTGATGTCCCTATTAGCTAAAAAATGCTTGGTGGCACTCAAACCATGACAATGTTTAATGCTGGTGTATAAGGATTCTATGTCCATAACTACCAAAAGGTAGTTTGAACACCATGGGATGTCCTTAACCTTATTCAGGAAATCAGTAGTGTCTTTAATGTAGGATGGCAGTGAGGTCATGTGTGGCTGAAGGAAGAAATCAACATATTTTGATAGATTCTCATTCATGCTATTTGGGCAGAAATAATGGGACGACCAGGTACTGGAGTTACTTTTTTGTGTACCTTTGGTAGGAAATACAAAATAGGTGTAACTGGATGTTCAATATTAAGAAAGTTCATTTCATCTTTAGTTAACAAACCAGTTCTTTTCCAAAGGTAGATCTTTTTACGTGTTTTTTCCTCCGCAGATCTCATTTCAAATTTCGTTGTTTGTTTATAGCAAGATCGATCAGACAAATGGCGATCAGCTTCTGCCAGATAATCTATCCGAGACCACAGTACTGTATTGCCCCCTTTATCTGATTTCCTGATAATGAGGTTAGGATTATTCTGCAGTTTCAAAATCAAAGCATGGTATTGTCTATTGCGATAATCCCTCTGTCGTGATGCAAATGGAACTGTTCTATGTAGGGTCTTAAGTTCTGTAATTACTCGATCACTGAAAACATCCACCGCATCCTTTGGCATCAATGGAAGAAAGGTGGAGGTGGGCGGAAGGGACTAAGAGCTGTCGTATTGGAACAACTGAATTGACTGGCCGAAGAAGGATCCCCATCTTCGGTCACACTCGCCAAGTCAAAAAGCAGCTGTAGATTAGAAATGTCCTTGACTTGCAAAGAACCTCCAATAATAGTTGTTTTAGTTGTATTCACAGGATTCTTGACAGGTGATGTATTGAGTTGGAAATATTTAATCAATTTAAGTTTCCTTATGAATTTAAACATGTCAATCCTGGATTGATTATAAGAAAAACGATGCTTTGGACAAAAAGACAAGCCCAGAGATAGTAATTGTGTTTCTGCTGTTGACAATAATGTATCTGTCAGATTAATGACTGTATTTATTGTCGTATTTCTTACTTTTTCCAAACCCTTCTCGCATTCCCTCTTGATGTATTTTTGGCGGTGCTTGAACCTCCTCTCCCTCCTGCGTTGGTTGGGTGATCTCCTTGCACCGGTTGAGGATTGCGGGGGCGCAAGGCATACCTCCGGTCCTCGCTCACAAAATTTAGTTCCTCTACCAGAGAAAAACTCGGAGCAGCAGACGTTGAGGGTAAAGATATACCCGATCGGCCATCGTCTGAATCACTATTAGTGGTGAGGGACACTACATCAGAATCACCTTCGCTGACTTGAGCCTCATTATTCACAGGGATTTTTTTGCCACGTAGAGTACCCCCGGACAATGCTTGTCTCTTGTAGTTGTCGTACTTGCGTGCGAAAGTAAAAATTCTACCAGTAGCATAGTCATTCTGGTCGCGCGCAAACTTGAAAATCTTTCTCTCTTTGATCACATCCTCATACTTCTTTAAACGTAGATCGATGTCGTGTTTCCCTTTGTTGATACTGTCACTTTGACCTGTAGCATCAAGTAGTCCATTAATACGTTCTATTTCCACCAAAAGAGCATTACGATCGATTTCTGCATACTTAATGAGAATGTTGATCATGTTCATTGAGGCTTGCAGGTTGTTTTCAGCCCACTCTTGTAACATAAGCGGGTTCGGATTTTCAAAAGTAGGAGCAATAAGCACACGTAGTCCTCTGGGAACACGATTAGCATCTCTGTATTTTTCGAGTGACTTTTTCTCCCACCACTTCGATAGTTCATTTTTCAATAGCTTTTCTAAAGTCTTGAGCAATGACTTGACATCATTATTGGCTGTGTCGTTCTTTGCACTACTAGGTTCCTCTCTTGCTGTAGGTATACTAAGGAATAGGACGTCCGCCGCTGATTCCCTGTCACGGATGGCATCACTGGAAAACATGTTAATGTAGATATCTCAAAGGGTTTTGCTTCAACTAATATGGAAGTGCTGGAGGAAATTCTGCAACCCGTTAGATACCCAATTTAGAAAACCACAATAGAACCGAGTAACTCCTTACCCGAAATGAAGGGTGCAGCTCTACCGGTCCTCCGACCGAGCGAACTCCGCAGCTTCACGTCGTCGGGAGAAACAGCGCGTTCAGTGGCGATCACTTAACGGGTTAATCCGGGGGGCACAGCAAAAAGCAATTCTCTTCCGAGCAAAAACAGGAAATGCGCCGAGACGCAGATGGCTGTATAGGCGCTGTGCCTCACAATGCAAAAGGGTCCGAGAAGCCGGAAACAGCCGCTCCGGTGAGATTAGAAATAGAAATAGTCCAATCCGCTCTTCTCACGGCGGAGATGTAGGCACGGACCTCTCGCCTCCAATCCCAAAATTAGTCAGTCCACAATCAGAAGTGGGTGAAGCAAAAATTTAATACCCAAAGTTAGAAAACAAAAATATATTCGGACCAGTGTCCTCCATGACGCGTTTCGCTCCACACAGGGAGCTTGATCACATGATGCGTCGCTGTGTAATGAGCTCATAAATAGAGAGACACTGTGCACCAATCAGAGAAAATAGAAGACAGACTGCAAGGTAAGACCTTTGTATACAATATACAAGCAAATCCTAATAGGCATGATCAAAACAGAATCCATGTCATGTGCAAATACGCAATTACTAGCAGCAGGGTTCAATGATAAATTACAACACAGACAATAATAGTAATATTGTATAAATATATAAATATATATAAAAATACAAAAATTCAATACTAAAAATGCCATTTAGGGTGGTAATATATAGATATATATATATGTCATGTGATCAAGCCGGTAATTGGCCGAAACGCGTCATGGCGGACCTTGCTGTGAGTAATTAATAATTATATGAACGAAATCTGGGTCTATGCTCATTTTTCTCCACGAAGGAGATTCAAACAGATGAGGATTCATGATATATATATCTCAAATAAAGAAAACCTTTTCTAAGTTATTGTCAGTTGCATAAAGCTTCCATTCAGGCATGTCAGTTTAAGTGAGACCTTTCTTTAACCTTGTATATTTTGCTGCTTAAGCTCTTGCCTAGTTGAATTAAAAGCCCGCTGAACTCTCAGGACAGATGCTGTTTCAGGTTGTTCCACCGGGAGGGAGTCTGATCTTTATAGCAGCAGTGCACACTCTGTACTTGTGACGCAGGCAGTGTACTGCAGGATTGGATGGGTTGTCAGCAGGATAATAAAAAGGGAGGTACATTGAGAGAGCCTGGCCAAAGTAGAAGCCGAGCTGTTTCCATATGAGTCCATCAATTATTTAATTTGTGTATTACCTAGCGAAGGTTATGGGCCTGCATTTTGGAGGACGCAGAGTTTTTAATGAAAAAAAAATGAAAAAAAACAGGAGGACAGATGCCTGAGTAAGGAACTGCGTGACAAGGGTATTGCATGCCAGGTCGTGTGTCAGGGCTGATGAATAAGCAATGCTGGAGCTGACCAGCCCTATTGCTATGCATTAGCCGAGGCGTGAGCCGCTCTGATTGACTGGAGTCCACACCACTTATGCAACCTGAACTGAACGCTGTTTTCCAACTCTTAATGACCACGCGGCTGGCACAACAAGCCTGTCTCTAGGATACCCAGGTACAGAGGTACGTCATTAATTACCTCAGCAAACCAGGAGACCCATGAAATGGGAAACAAGTAAATGGTCAAATCTAGCAACTGTATGCTCTTTTACATTTAATTTGTGGGTTACTGGGTTTTACGTGTCAATCTCGGTTAGCAACATGTTACACCGGATCCACTAAAAAACACACACACATTGAGAGCTTATCAGGGCACTTTTTTACTGAATTTGCAGTTTCTGCTGTATATTGTCCTGCCCTGCGTCTTCCATCTCCCTCGCTGCTGCTGTATCCCACAAACCTCTCCACAGCCCATACACAAATCAACCATCTGCTCCAAGCGACTGGAAAATAAGTGTGAATTTGGACCTGTTATTTCCATTACAGGAGAACTAACTCATGATCGCCAGATATAGGTGTGGCCATAGTGACTGGATTTAGAGATTCTAGTCCCCTCATGTCGACGCACCAAGTCTGGGGATCTCATAATGAATCCTTTATAGTGTGCAAAAGTCCTCATTTGTGCTTATGTCAAGCATGCCACCTGCATAGTAGTGGATATCATGACCACTTTCTGTGGGGAGCATCATGATCACCCAAAATTGCAAGTCAGCACCGTCCGAGGTGGATGAAGATGTCATGATTAATCCATGGATACCTTGAAAATGTTGCATGCTCTCTCTGCATTACAGCCACATATGCAAAGTATCCATATACACATTGCATAACTGTGTATTACACCTCTCATCCTGCTTACCTCGCGAGTATCGTTCTTTGTCCCCATGGGAACCTGCAGAGTATTGGCAGTGATATTTCGTTTCTACACTAGCCTTTTTTGCTCGGTTTGTGGTTTGATTTAAATTAGGGCCAGCACTGGTGCTTAATCTTAACTTCTTCTATTTATAAACACCCTTACCCTATATGAGCAGCCTCATCAGTTTGTGAAACATGAGGCATACATTGATCAGTGCACCTGTATTCAGTGGCTTTAACCTGCATCCAATTGTAAAGGACCAGTTTGTGGGTGGAAGCATAGAGTTGTGAGGTGTGTGTGAATTTGTATTGTGATAACACAGATTTTCTTGTGAGGACAGCTGGTTAAGTCACAATTAGTGCTGTGGCTTTCAGATGACCAAGTGTGACAATCCTAATGCACAGTGTGGGCCACTGGATGTTTTTTTGATAAACTATTTTATTGGTTTTTGCAATGTGAGAACATAAACCAAACCATTACATGCATTGGCAACCCCCTTGTCAGTTGTCAACTCATGTGTTCATTCATTAAAAGTAAGAGACCGGACTGATCCCACCGCTTCCCCCAAATCCCGGCATGTTTCCAGGGTTTTCCCCTTGGCTATGGATGTGTTTTCCAAGTTTCGCAGACCAGTCTATTTCCTTCTGCCACTCCTTAAGCGTAAGTGTGTTGGCCACCGTCCATCTCAGGGCTATGTCTCTTTTGGCAATCAGAGTGGACATCTCTATTAAGTACCTGTGTCCCCTGGTACTGTATTACGCATTTTCGTTGTTTGCGCCGGGTGAACCTTTTTAAAAGGGTGCGCTGGGCGTAAACAATGAAAATGCGCCCTATTACGATAATGCGCTGCAGTAAGGCATCAGCAAACTCACACTATCCTGGGGCAGCGCATTCATGTGTAAAGGCGGAGCGGCTGCTTGCTTGCATGGTCCTGCCAAACCTCCAGAATGTGAGATAGGAAGTGTGGTGGTAGTTCAGTTGAATCAATCTTATTTGGGATGGTATGGAAAGCTCATGGGAGGCCATACATGCTAGCCTCCAATCTAAATCATCAAGGGATCCCACCCACTCTTCCCATTTCCATCTCAAGGGGGTGTAGGTGTCAGGGACGTTGTGAACTAGTGTGCGGTAAATGCGAGAGACCCCGCCCCCTCTTTCAAGTCTGCCCATTAGGAGTGATGCCTCTAGTAGGTTATTTTCTGGGAGCTTTACCAGTTTGCCTCTGTATGTGTCTGGCAATGCCTGAGTTGTAGATACTTGTAGAACTGGGTATTGGAGAGGTGGAGAGCTCATAGTGAGCCTGGAGGTCTTGAAAGGAGCGGTCACCCTCCCACACATCCCCAAGATTTGTAACATCTATAATTTCCCATGTTTGAAAACCTTGAAGCCGCACAACTTGGTGGAGGTTTTTACCCCTCCATACTGGAGTTTATTGTGTTAGTTCGCCCTGCCGGCAAATGAAATGCAGTGCTCCGAACAAGGTCATAAAAAGTACTTGGGTAGGTTCAGGGAGACACTATGGAATGGTGTTTCCAAATAGTAGCCCCATTACTCTGTTGAGACCAAGAAGACAGATCTCTGCCCAGTAGGCAGGGTCATCCCACCCTCCGGTTAAGCAGTCATGGGGGCATATTTACAAGGAGTTAACGCCACAGGAACTTCACTTCTTCCGGAGTAAGACCTCCGGCCCTTGGTCTAGGTCCACTCTCTCCCCGCAGATCTGCTGTGCCATCTCTTGCCTCCAGACCCGGACCTCCTCTTTGGGAGGTTCGAGGCTGCTGTCCGCTCCTGCGCCTTCTGCCCGCTCCAACTGGGACCAGACTGCCTGCAACCACCGTAACCTTTCTCATTCGTTTTTTTCTTCTTACTTTTTCCCTGTTGTGACACTGTGATTCTGCCCATCTCTGTCTTGCTCTAATTCCACCACTGTTTTTATTTTCTCGTGCCTACCTGTTCCTTTCGCCTTTCGCCGCTGCTGCCCCTGTGGCCCCTCCCCCCCGGAGCTCCCCCCACAGAATTCCCCCCTGGAATTCCCCCGCTCCCGCCTCTCCGCCTCTCCTCCCTCCTACCTCCCCTACTTAATGGCGGTCGCTCAGCGGGCACGCCACTGGTGTGCTGAAGGCTCACCAAAGGCAAGCCCGTCTGTGCCCGTCTGTGACCCAACTGCAGCCAGCGCCAGGAACCCTGGACCTCCCACCACCCATCGCTATGACACCACCACCCTCCTCGCACTCAACCCTAAAAGACTTAGAGAATGCCAACAGGCCTCACCGAACACAACCCACGGCCAGTTCTCCTGCCTCCACTGCCACCAGACCCTCACCGCCACCCTGGCCTCCAACACCACCGACGCCAGCACCGGTGACACCCTAAAATGCATCCTCCTCAATGTACACTCCGTACACAAACACGCCATGGAAATCTGGAACCTACTCGACTCTCTCTTGCCAGACATCGCCTTCTTCACAGAGACCTGGACCAACTCATCCTCCGCCCCTGACATCAGCACCGCCATCCCAGATGGATACAAGATCCAGAGAAAAGACTACCCCAACCACCCAGGAGGGGTCCTCGCCATCGACGACAAGAGCACCCTCCGCCTCACCACCTCCAGCCTTCCAGTTCCAGACCACCCCCAAAGCCACACTCCGAGGAACCCTTGTCTACAGACCCCCTGGCCCCCGAACACCCTTCGCTACCACCATCATCGACTTCATCGCACCCCACGCCATCGCCTCAACAAACTACATACTCATTGGAGACCTGAACTTCCACCTCGACAACCCCAGCGACCCCAACTCCACTATCCTTCGTGACAACCTCGCGAGCATCAGACTTAAACAACTCATCAACACACCGACCCACAGAGCAGGACACACGCTCGACCCCTTCTTCGTGGCAGGAAACAGCATCCAATTCAGCCACACAACGCAGCCGCCATGGACCGACCACCACTGCGTACACTTCGCCATCAACAAACCCAAAGAACACAAGCCAGCCACACGCCCACCACAAACGAACTGGAGCAAGGTTACTGATGAGCAACTTAACTCCACCCTCACCCGAGACAACCAAACCTGGGCACCCGACACAAATGACGCAGCTAGAGAACTCCATACCTGGATCTCCAACTGTACAGACGAGCTCGCCCCGCTACGCAACCCCGACAGACAACGCCCCAGGAAAGCCGCCTGGTTCACCACCATTCTCCAAGAAGCCAGACGCACCTGCAGACGCCTGGAGAAGAACTAGAGAAACACCAAGACAACCGAAAACCACAGCACATACAAGGACGCCATGACAGACTATCACAACCAGATCAGAGCCACCAAGAGGAACTTCATCCACAACAAAATCCTGGCCAACTCCACCAACTCCAAGGAACTTTTCAGTGTCATTCAAGAATTCACCAACCCACGCAGCGAAGCCACAGACATCACCCCATCGCAAGACCTCTGTGACAAGCTTGGAACCTATTTCCACCTCAAGATCAAAACCCTCGACGACAACTTCATCGACCATCCACCAGGTGCCACAGACGGCCCCCCCAGAAACACCAGCCAGACCACCATCTCCAACTGGACACTGATCACGGCCGAAGACACCGCCTCGACCATGAAAAGCATCCACAAGGGGGCCCCCACGACCCCTGCCCCCCTCACATCTACCACAGAGCTGTGGCTGCCATCACACCCAAACTACAACGCACCATCAACACCACCTTCAAAACAAGCACCTTCCCAGACGACTGGAAGCACGCAGATGTCAGGCCTCTACTCAAGAAGCCCACAGCTGACCCCACCGCATTCAAGAACTATCGGCCCATCTCGCTCCTCCCCTTCACAGTCAAAGTTGCAGAGAAAACAGTCAACAGGAAATTGACACAATTCATTGAAGAGAACGCCGTCCTTGACCCGTCCTAATCCAGATCCGAAGCAACCACAGCACAGAGACCACCCTATTCGCCGCCACAGATGACATCTGCACCCTCCTGGATCAAGGCCACTCCACAGCCCTCATCCTACTCGACCTATCAGCGGCCTTCGACACCGTCTCCCACCGCACACTAGTCTCCAGACTACACGACGCAGGCATACAAGGACCAGCAATGGTCTGGATCTGATCAGTCCTCACTGGAAGAAGCCAAAGGATCAAACTCCCACCCTTCCTCTCCGACACCCCGAAAATCCCCTGCGGAGTCCCACAGGGTTCATCCCTGAGCCCCACCCTCTTCAACATCTACAGGGCCCCCCTCGTAGCCTTCGTCTGACAACACGGCCTCAACATCGTATCCTACGCCGACAACACCCAGCTCATCCTCTCCCTCACCAAAGACCCCACCACTGCCAAACTCAACTTCCAGAAAGGAATGCAAGACTTTGCAGTCTGGATGACCAACAGCTGCCTGAAGCTCAACGCTGAGAAGACAGAAGTCCTCGTCCTCTGTACCACCCCTTCTGCATGGGACAGAACCTGGTGGCCGACCACCCTCGGAAGCCCACCTACCCCCTCAGACCACGGCAAGAACCTCGGCCTCGAACTCGACTCATCACTCACCATGAACCGACAGGTCAACGCCGCCACCTCCAGCTGCTTCAAAACCCTCTGCATCCTCCGCAAGACTTTTAAGTGGATCCCCCCTGAGTCAAGGAAGACAGTCACCCACACACTCATCACCAGCAGACTGGACTATGGAAACGCACTCTATACCCGCATCAACAAGTCCCTACTTCGCAAACTCCAGACAATACAGAACACTGCTGCCAGACTCGTCCTCGGCATCTCCCGACACAAACACATCAGTCAACACCTACGAAGACTCCAGTGGCTCCCCTGGAGAAAAGAGTCAGTTTTAGAATCCTCACTCACGCCTACAAATACCTACACAACAACGGGCCCAAATACCTCAACGACAGAATCAACTTCCACGTACCCAAAAGAAACCTCCGATCTTTTAACCTCGCACTAGCTAAAACCCCGCGCATCCACAGAGCCAGAGCAGGTGGAAGATCCTTCTCTCACATTGCAGCCAAGACCTGGAACGAGCTACCAGCAGACATCAGACGCGCCCCCTCCCTGAACACCTTCAGGAAGACCATCAAGACCTGGCTCTTCGGCTAAACAGATCTGCGGACCCCCCCCTCCCCTCAGCGCCTTGAGACCCTCACGGGTGAGTAGCGCGCTTACAATTCCCTGATTGATTGATTGAGTGAAGTTCTGGTGACAAGTCCTTTGCCTCATTTGCAAGGTGGGGTTAAGCCACTTAGCGTGGCTTAATGCCGCCCTGTAAATAATGCCTCTATTCACGCAGCACTTAGCGTTAAAGGGGCATACCACTGCAACACCCATTTCTTTTTGACCCTGCTCCATATTTACAAGATATGGGGCAGAGCCAAAAATAATGCCACGGAACACCTGGTCTTAAGCAGGCGATACAAGGAGAAATGTTTAATATTTGCTCTTTCCATGTGTGCTGCATTCTGTAGCACACATAGAAACAGCAAATCACCTGTAAAGTTTGTTAATATGCAGGAAGGTGTCCCTTCCTGCACATGAACATTCACCCCTGCAGCGCAGGCACCCTTGCAACATGGCATAAGGGGGCCTATACTGGCACTAGGCAGCTTCTTTAGCGCCAGCACTAGGGGAAACACAGGGGTGCACCACATACTTGTAAATATGGCGCATCACTCCATTTTGAAACAGATGGCGGCATTACCAATTTTGGCGTAACACCGCTCTCCACCATTTTCTGGTTAATGTGCCCCATTGAGTGTTAGAAATGGCGCTGCCGAATAGTATATATGAAGGTCTGTCATTCCCATCCCACCCTCGTATACTGATGTCCGACATTTGATCCACACTATGTGGGGTGATTGATTTGCCCACAAGAAAGTTTGTTTTGATGCATGAGATCCTTGAACCTGCTATTGGTGATCCACTGCGGGAAGTTTTGGAGGTCGTATAGGTATTGAGGCAAAACCATAATTTTGAAGAGGGCCACAGAATATTAAGTGGGAGGATTGTCCAGCGTAGGAGGTCTGATTTCATATTGGTTATGAGGGGTGTCATGTTAAGGTTCCATATCAGTTCTTTTGTGCAGGAGGGGAAGTACCCCGTGGGCAAAATGTACTAATTTTAGGGATTGTAATTTTCTAATTGGTATTCTTTGTGATTCACAATTGGAAAATGGCAATTCCTAACGTATGAAACTCATTGAGTTTTATTTAGTGTTTCCTAATGGGGTCACAATCAACCTGCCTCATGAATATTAATCTGGTAGTTCGTAATTTGCGACCCATTAGGAATTATAGCCATCACTGGGATGGTGGCCTGCTTGAATCAACAGACCACTTTTTAGGTCACGACCTTGCTATCGCGTAAGCGATGGCAAAGCGAGACTATAGAAAGCGGGTTTGAAAAGTGCTCCTAAAAAGCGGATTGCATGGCTAGCACGCGCACAATCACGCGCATCGTGCCGCCATGCAATCCGCCTTTTGGGAGCACTTCAAAGGGTCCGCTCTCCCGCCCCCAAGCGCGCGGAGCACTTCAAAGGGTCCGCTCCCCCGCCCCCAAGCGCCTGCGCGCCACGCTCCGCCGGGCTTGTTACTTTTTAATTTATACACCGTGTTGTCGACTGCAGTAAGACATTCACTCTCTTCCGCTTCCTCTTAAATCCTCTTCATTATCTGGAGCTGTTCCCAAACTCTTCCTCACTCTGCCAATTCTGATCACGCCATCAGTATTACTACGTACTATTTTTACCACAAGTTGCTCAGCAGCTTCCGGTCACAGACGTCACTCGCAGCGGCAGCTGGCTGTCACTGGGAAGGGCTACCAGCACCCTCAGCTGCCTGTCAGCATTTACCTGAGAGCTCTGTGCAGCTTCCTCTGTTCTGTTAGCCAATTAAACAACTGTTTGCACTTGTATGGAACCCGCTTCAAAGCCACGACCTCTTGCCTGCTTTACTCTCCATAGGCGCGTGGGCACTGCGCCCTCCAACAGCTGTGTTTTAAATAGCGCCGTGTCAACAGTGTGAGGAGACGGGCTTCCACCCCTGCGGAGAGAGATGCAGGCCCAAGGTCCAGCACACAAAACACTTAACACACGGGGCGCTTTCATCTGGCTGAACACTACAAGGCAGAAGTGATGAAACATTAGAAGATCGGAGATGGGACCTCCAGTGCAAAAGGGAGCACACAACAGATGATAAAGGACGGCCCCTGCTACAAACAGCGACGCCTTCTCCTCCATCTCTACCTGTTGTAATAGTAACATTCTGTCATGATGGCATCAATGGGGTGGAGGGATTCTGACAGCTTTAGCATGCTATTTTTTGCTGCAGTTTTATATAGCGCAAACTCAACCCGAAGAGTTTGGAGCGCTTTACATGAGCAACAGTTACGTTTCACAAGGATACATTCATTTTTTAATAGGCGCAGGGAGATTAAGTGATTTGCCCAAAATCACAGGACTTTAAGCCTTCCCCCGATATTGGAACCTTCCCCATGTCCAATGTCGGCAGCTCTGACCGTTAAGTCACATGCTGCTTCCGCTACTCGTATGTCAATTTTTGTTTCTATCTCAAATGGATGTAGGTCACGTAAAACGCAGCGACACGCGTTGATGTGCTGTGGAAACCCCTTTGCAAATGTTTACTGGTCACACCTTTCTTTGGCTTATTGCTGTATTTGAGTGTTACACTGGTACTTGTGAATAGCCGAACAGTGTAAGTATGTTAATTTTGTATGTGTACTGCAAGGCAGGAGGCAGCTGCCCACGTTGCTTGTCTGTTGTAGGTAGGTAGTGTTCTACTACATTCAGATTTCTGTTTGTCCTTTTAGATTTTAACCCTCATGAAACAGCTCACTTAACAGCAGATATAACCACATTGGTATTAGTAATTCACTCAAACCCTCTATTGTCCTAAGTGACAAGGTGTGCACCATTCCTGATCGATATATTATTTGTTGCTATAAATAAATACATCAATAATTGCAAATATTCTCTGTAAAGAGCTTCTTGGAATTACGTCAATGAGATCCCCCAAAAAATAAAAACCATTAAAAAGGTGAGTTTTTTCCAAAACAACTTCTGGCTATGATAATTCTAGTTGCGTGTTTGCCATATGCGGAATTTCTCATCAATCTCGAACGAACACTGCAAACAGCGAGCAGGACGTGTGTGTGTTGTTACACGCTGGGAATGGCCTGGAGTCCTGGTGCAGAGCTCTGGGTTTATTTTGTTTTAAATCATGTTGTGTTGATTCTATGCCACATGAAGGGGCCCTGCGCAGCCAGACATCAAGGCCTGCTCTGCTCACACTCATTCATCCGACCCTACTCCTGTGCACTGTGACTTAAGGCCGTCGCACTTGCAAAGATTACTTTGTCTAGCCATTGCTTGTGTGCTTGTGTGCGCGCTCGCGTGTATGTGTGTGACTGAGCCATGGTGGCAGCGTATCTGTGTCTAACGCAATCAATAATTTGATTTTAATGAGTAACTTGAAACCACACATATTGGCCTAATTATCTTCTCATAAAAAAAGCGTAAGTTGTGTACTGAGTGGGAATTTAAAGTACCAACGACAAGCACAAAGGGCAGCTGGGCAGGTCTGGGTCTACCGTTTTGTGTCTAGCTGGCATATCTTTTAAATGGATGGTGTTCACTTTTTGTTTCACACCAGAAGTCATGGACATTAAAAAAAAAAACAATATACACACACACACACACACACTCACGTCTGCGCACGCTCGCGCGCACACACTCACACACACACACAAACATTCCCCTTGTAAACCGAAGGAATCCGCCTGATTGAAGCACGCGCCCATCCGTCTAACAAAGGGACACGGCCTGACAACGAGCACGATGGACGAGAAACAGAGCAACCCTCAATGTGTTTCACATTTCCTCATAAAGTGTATTTACACAAGACCAGGACTGTGGGAAGAAATAAAGCCCTCGGTCCGAGTTGCATATGTCCCCGCCTGGATTACAAGGTAATTTACTGTTATCGTCAGGGGCCATTGGCTTCACATACTCTGCAGTTTACAGCCCTCAGGAATACCTTAAATAACGAGCTGTCATTCTTCCATTTTATATACATTATGTCGGCAACTTGTTTAAGTTTATGCAACTTGAGACCATCCAGCGCCTTGGTCCTGTGCAACAGTTACAGACTTGATAGCCCTGGAAGAAAAATACAAAACCACAGGGCACTCACGTTCGTTAATTCTCCAGCAGGGGAGGAGCTGAGGGTGGAATTCAGGGGCGCAGAAAGAGGTGGTGGTGGACAGCACAGTTCTTAATCTACCCTGTTATGTCTGCACACTTCAAGGCTGCAGCCAGGGCAACAGTCCTAAACAAGCATTTGCAATGCAATAGGTCTCGCAGTTACACGAGTTAAAGCTATTGGCATTGTAAATGACAATGCCTTTTATTTATGTTTTTAAAACGAAGGAAAATATAATAGGCATTGCCATTTGCAATGTCAATAGCTCAAACTTGCGTAAATTCGAGACCTATTGCATTGCAAATGCTTGTTTATTTTTTATGTTTTTTAAAGTAGCCCATTTTCCTTAAAGGAAAATGGGGTGTGTTTCAAAAACAAAAATTAAACATTTAGGTTTCATTTTTAGGTCTCGCTGAGACAGCGCAAGCTGTCTCTTTGAGACATTTTGTAAGTGGGCTTTCAAAAGTGCTACCCACATGATTTGGCAGGCCTAATGCTTGAGTGCACGATGGCGTGCACGTGCACAGCTGCTGCTCGCACTCCCTCCTCCCTTCTCCCCCTCCCTTTTCGTCAGCTTTAATCAGGCTCCTCTGATGCTGGCATTCCCCCCTCCCTTCTCGCACAGCCCTTCTTGTCACCTCGGCTTGTTTATTCGCTTGGTCGTGTCACTTTCACAGCCAATGCTTGTTTTAAATGCAGATGGCGGCTTCGGCCGAGTCCCCTTGAACTCTGGGGAGTCAATTGCCTTAAAGCTGGCTTTTAAACGAAGTAATTAAAACAAAAAGTCAGAGAAAAGGGCAGCAATTTAAGAAGAATAGAGAAATTCCCATGGAGTGGGTGATACGTTTGCCGATTAACCCTGCGAAGTAAAAGCTATTGTTATTTTCATCACACACAGAAATTTAATTCACAATACGTGCAGCGAAATTGCTACAGTTAGTGTAATATTATTGCGTTCCAGCCTGTGAAATAATCTTCAGAGGGACAACGTTGCTCTTGGTGCGAGAACGGAGTTTTAATACGGGTTTCAGTGCCACAAAATCACGCCCTGTCACTAAACTCGGTGCCTCGGGTGTAAGTCCGAGTCAGAAGGGCGCGTACGGCCCGAGGTTGGTGCAGTGTCCTGCACCAGACAACTTCCGTCTGGAAGTCAGGCCGGTGGCACCCAGACAGGGTCACTCACGTTCGTACATGCACCACTGAGAGAATATAAAGGCTCTCTGTGGAGGGCACTACTCTTCACAGGGTAAATCTACTTATTTTATGAGACATACTCTCCTTGGACCGCCAAGTGTCGGTCAGAAGGGCTGGTTCTAGCCAGGTGTGAGAAGCTCACGCAGCCCTGTTATTGTATTTCCTTATTGCACAATCTGGAACCCCGCAGACATGTTTTCCACGTATAAATGCAGGATGACGGAAACTAGAAACGAAATAAACTGCGCTATTTCAGGGCGAGGGGGTCCTTACACCTATTGATGATACCAGTCGCCCCCTGATAATTCCAATATTTCAACTCAAACACTGTACGTGTTCAAAGAAAAAAGACAGCTACTGTTTTTTTTCTAAGCAATAATCCGTTCTGTGGAGAGCACTACTCTTCACAGGATAAATCTACTTATTTTATGAGACATACTCTCCTTGGACCGCCAAGTGTCGGTCAGAAGGGCTGGTTCTACGCCAGGTGTGAGAAGCTCACGCAGCCCTGTTATTGTATTTCCTTATTGCACAATCTGGAACCCCGCAGACATGTTTTCCACGTATAAATGCAGGATGACGGAAACTAGAAACGAAATTAACTGCGCTATTTCGGGGCGAGGGGGTCCTTACACCTATTGATGATACCAGTCGCCCCCTGATAATTCCAATATTTCAACTCAAACACTGTACGTGTTGAAAGAAAAAAGACAGCTACTGTTTTTTTTCTAAGCAATAATCCGTTCTTGGGCAGCCCCGACTCCATATATGATTCAAAGATTATCTGTACAGCGCAGATACTGGATGCGGGCGCGCGTCGAATTTAATCCACATTATGCGGCTCATCCCCTTCACCAGTTAGAAATGGGCTCCTCTGGATGCTGTGGACAGAAAATTGCTCTTCGGAAATGAGGTAATTTCCAATAGACCCCTTCGCATCTTGAGCGGTTATGGCGTCGAATCGTGTTTAATGGCTGCTTGCAGGTAGTGTTTTAACTGTATTAGAACTTTCTTTGTTTGCAGCAGATTTTTTGGAAAGGAATGAGCCCGAGGGTTGACAAGCTGTGACCAAAGTGACAACTCCGCACTTGTGTGGACTAACTTACTGCTCCTGCCAGCGCTCACAGTTATTCAGGGGCTTTATTTGTACCGGTGCCACACTGTTTAAAACAAATGCAGACTCAAAGGTTTTAATGAATACTTTCAATAAATGTATTACTATCACAATATCCCTTAATGCATATGGGACGGCCTCTTACAAATTTGATATACCTTAAACTTGATGCGCGCGTGTTTGTTTATTTCTTTCATGACGATGAAATACATCCGAAGTGTCTTTAGCTTTTACAGTTCTTTAAGCTTGTGGTTTTTTTTTTGTAATGGCTTTCGAAGAAACACGAACTGTCTTCAGGTTTCACAGTTCTTTGCGCACAGTTATTCCGCCCCTTTGTTTGTACCGGTGCCACACAACCAAACCACACACACACACACACAACCACACATACAACCACACACACAACCATACCCGACCACACACACAACCACACACACAACCACACACACAACCACACACACAACCACACCGTCAGTGCACACTTTCACCAAACAGAGACACCATCAGTCATCAGCGCACGCTTTCACTGGGCACAAACACCACCAGCCATCAGTGCACGCTTTCACTGGGCACTAACACCACCAGCCGTCAGTGCACACTTCCACCAGGCACACACCACCAGACGTCAGTGCACGCTTTCACCAGGCACACACACACACCACCAACCGTCAGTGCATGCTTTCACCAGGTACACACACACCACCAGCTGTCAGTGCACGCTTTCACCAGGCACACACACACACCACCAGCCGCCAGTGCACGCTTTCACCAGGCACACACCACCAGCCGTCAATGCACGCTTCCACCAGGCACACACACCACCAGCCGTCGGTGCACGCTTCCACCAGGCACACACACCACCAGTCATCAGTGCACAATTTCTACAGGCACACACACCACCAGCCATCAGTGCACACATCAATTGTTAACGCATCCACAATTAACTATTGTACTTTTAAACATATTCATCTAAAGCGCAGCATGCCACCACTGCTACAAAAAAAAATACAAAGTTTTTGGGCCTACAGTTTATAGACTTTTGTTGCAATTGGTGTTGCAATATTTTGCAATGCCAATAGCTCGAACCTAATTAATGCGAGACCTATTGCATTGCAAATGCTTGTTTAAGAGTAGGCAGTGGTCCCTTAACACACTTATTATTATTGTATTACAATAGTCAACCTTATATTGTTTGGTGCCATGAACATCTACAGTGGCCACTCTTGGATCCTGTGTTTCCATCCTGAAAAATACCACATACTCACATGAACCATTAGGCAGAAACATGTTGATGGTGTATGAGATGACGTGGTACTAATTCCCCTTATCCCCACAATTGGTTTTTAATACCAAGTGGTATTCCATGAAAATATAAAAGTCAGTTTGGCATATCACATTGGTTTTAATGTTTATATTTTAAAGGGTCCGTTCTTAGGTAGAAGTGCCTCCCTGACTCCAGGTGTAGGCCGGCTCTTCATTAAACCTGGTTTTTGAAGAGCATGGGGAGCCCTATGATGAAGCAAGACACCTGGTGGTGTGTGAGGACTTTCCGTCACGTTTTTCTTTATGTCCAGAAGTCGATTGGTATGAGGTGGAGCATTGGTTGAGATACATAAATTAAATCTCTGGTGGCTTTTTTGTGTGAAAACCACTTTACCAGCAGTCAGTGGCTGCTCCTCCGCTATGGGGTAGGAGCATCGCCTTACTGCTTTTAAGCAGTGCAAATAAAGGAAACGTAAAATGATAATAACTTTGAGGGCAGGCGGGGCGGCTCTGTTCTCGCTGCAGGGCAGGGGAGGAGTGGTTTACCCACTCCTGAGTGCACATGACTGTTTAGCCGGTCCTATGTGACCAGCCAAGAAGTCATGCGCACTTTCCCTGTTCCTCACGCATGCTGCATTACAGCCTGCGTGGAGAACATGCCCATGCTCCCATTCCCTGGCTGAGCGTCGAACCACGATGTTCAGACCAATCACAACGCTGCATTGCAGCATTGTGATTGGTCAACGGAGCCTGGCTGGACTTCCTGACCCTAAAGTGTGACGGAGGAGAGCAGGAGAAGACACAGAACCCAGGGCAAGGTTAGTCTTTATTTGAAGAAAAAAAATATTCCTGCAGAGGTCGTAGTCCCTGTGTTGGTGTCAAAATTGGTTTGTAATTCAGTGGCTAAAAGGTCGGTGCATCATCATGGAGACACCTGGCATTGCGACGTCTGATCGGTCTTGGGGTGGCCACAGACAGGGGAGAGTGGAATTGGCAGAGTTTTATTCCACAGAATTTCACAGAATTACATTAAAATTCTGAAGAATTCCACCAAGGGGGAGAGTGGGCACCGCAATGTGCAGTGCATACCCCTTGGTGCCCATACAAAAGTATGCAAGGGCATCGAGGGGTATGCAGTGCTGATTTTGGAGCGTTGCACCTTTCAACCCAGTCCCACCCTCATGGAGGTCATGGTAAACTTATTTATTTTGATCTGGACTTGTGTTGTGGGACCTTTGTTCTTCCTCATGTCATGTTGTAAGTATGTGGGGTCACTCAGTGTGTTATTTGCAGAGTGACTAGAACCACCGAAGCTCTCCTCGGCCTGCTTTCCCCAAGTTATTAGGAGCGGCATGATCAGCCTTGATCTGCATCAAGGCGGATGATGTGAGTGGGGGAACAACCTTTACAACGCAACTTTTACAACGCACTACCATTACAACGCATTTTTTACAACGCATAATCCATTACAACGCATGATATTACAACGCAGGACACTACAACGCATTTTTAAAAACTACCTTTACAACGCATTCCATTACAACGCATACTACCATTACAACGCATACCATTACAACGCATAATATTACACTATACTATCCAACACTTACCCTACTGATGCACCCCCTGGAGTTAGAATAGTAATTTTTACCCCTACACTATCCAACACTTACCCTACTGATGCACCCCCTGGCGTTAGAATAGTAATTTTTACCCCTATACTATCCAACACTTACCCTACTGATGCACCCCCTGGAGTTAGAATAGTAATTTTTACCCCTATACTATCCAACACTTACCCTACTGATGCACCCCCTGGAGTTAGAATAGTAATTTTTACCCCTATACTATCCAACACTTACCCTACTGATGCACCCCCTGGAGTTAGAATAGTAATTTTTACCCCTATACTATCCAACACTTACCCTACTGATGCACCCCCTGGAGTTAGAATAGTAATTTTTACCCCTATACTATCCAACACTTACCCTACTGATGCACCCCCTGGAGTTAGAATAGTAATTTTTACCCCTATACTATCCAACACTTACCCTACTGATGCACCCCCTGGAGTTAGAATAGTAATTTTTACCCCTACACTATCCAACACTTACCCTACTGATGCACCCCCTGGAGTTAGAATAGTAATTTTTACCCCTATACTATTCAACACTTACCCTACTGATGCACCCCCTGGAGTTAGAATAGTAATTTTTACCCCTATACTATCCAACACTTTCCCTACTGTTGCACCCCCTGGAGTTAGAATAGTAATTTTTACCCCTACACTATCCAACACTTACCCTACTGTTGCACCCCCTGGAGTTAGAATAGTAATTTTTACCCCTACACTATCCAACACTTACCCTACTGTTGCACCCCCTGGAGTTAGAATAGTAATTTTTACCCCTACACTATCCAACACTTACCCTACTGTTGCACCCCCTGGAGTTAGAATAGTAATTTTTACCCCTATACTATCTAATACTTACCTTAAATGTAATTTAATATTATGCGTTGTAATGGTATGCGTTGTAAAGGTAGTATGCGTTGTAATGGTAGTGCGTTGTAAAGGTATTTTTTTAAAATGCGTTGTAGTGTCATGCGTTGTAATGTCATGCGTTGTAATGGATTATGCGTTGTAAAAAATGCGTTGTAAGTGCATGCGTTGTAATAGTGTGCGTTGTAACGTCATACATCCATGTGAGGGACTCCTGAGCACTACGTAATCCAATCAAGAGTCAATTTGGTCTCGTCCTCTTAGTGATGGGAGGATTGGGTTTCCCAGTGATGGGAGTCGTCCTGCACATCATGCCCTATGCACCCCATGCTGTGACCCACCTGGCCTCGGGGTAGTGGCAGGTGTATATTTGCTGTAGCTTTGTTGAGGGATGGGCAGTAGGATTTCACAACCCGGCCCGTTTTCCCCACTGGCTAGGGGCAGCACGAGAAGCTGTGGTCAGTGGTTAAGTCAGGCAGGTGAAAGGGGAAAGATCCTCAGTCCTGACGTGCATCCAGCCAGCCCCAAGGGTGCATTCAAGCAGGGCTGAGTGGGTCAGGTGAGTAGGTCCAGTATTTAGGGGTGCCTCCACTCCCAGTGATGGGATTGAGTTGTGCTCCACACAGGCCGGTCACCCGCCGTGGCACCCAGGTCCTGCAGGCCAGTTTTCTTTATTTGGGCATGAGGTCACAATGATCTGTTTCCCTCAGCTCTTCTCCTCTGTTATGTGTCTGTCTGAGGCAGGCAAGTCCCACAGTGGAGCCAGCTAGGCCGGCAATGGCACTACCATCATCTGAGACCGCCAGCCTGAGGTTTCAGCCACAGTCTATGGCCCAGTCACTAGGCCGCGGGGAGCTCCTCTACACAGTGAGGCCTCTCTGGGATTACATCTGGAATCCGCAACCTCAGGCACCGGGGGCAGGAGAAATTAGCCCAATGGTGTGCAGTCTCCGCTTTGGGTGTAGTCTTAGAGGGGGTGTGGCATAGAGCAAAATAGGATGATAAAGGATTTAGAGATGGTCCGAGAGCACGATGACAACAGGTACACCATCTTGGCTGGACAAACTGGGCCAGAGAATGTTGTGCGCATAATCAACACACCCAATCATAGCAATCAAATTTTAAAGATGTAGAACCAGCTTGTTAGAGGAAGATCATTTGATACGGTTTCAAAATCTGAATGATGCTAACATCCTTCTTCTCAAGATGATGGGGTGTGAGTGAACTAAATGTATCCTCATATAATTTCTCATGGGGTGCACTAAGCCCTTGAATGACAAATCAATTATTTTATTGCTACTGATTGCTGTGTCTTGAAGAGTAAATGCATCCTTGAGAAATGGAACCAATTTCTCACTATGAAAGATTTCCTTTAGTTCAAAAGTTTCTCTATTAACCCAAGATTTTCTTCTTTTTGCTATGCAAATAATGTACTAATCACTCACTACACAAAATGTAGGTAATCTTAAAACATCCTACTTGCCTAATTGGGCAGGAGGCATTCTGTGGTCTGCTTCAAATGCCTCCAAACACAAGTCATTGAGACTTGCAAAAGATGGTGGGTGTTGGTGAAGTCAGAGAGTTTCTTTTTATCTTGTTGTAAATATTAGTACCTTTTCAGGGAAAAAGTTACTTGCCATCATGGTTGAGCTCTGAATTTTTGCTGTTGTCTTTTAGTTTATACACTACCTGCTTGTACAGAAAATCGTTCTTGCGTGGTTCGGGAATCCCAATTTCTGGTTTTTACAGAATTTGTTTTTTGTATGCAGTATCACATCTTTGTGAGTTTTTCTTGGCAGTTGTAGCACATGAAGAATTTCTGGGAGAGTTTTTGACAGTTTTTTTTAAAGATTTCTAGTTACTGTTTTACTGGATTTCATGTCTTTATTGTAACATGGCACTGAGGGGCATATTATCAAGAACAGCGTTAAAATTATCGCCGCTTTAGTGGCAGGAAACTGCCGCTCAAGCGGCGATAATGGGCTTGATAATATGCCTTTGAGAATTCCAATAGAAGCCTGTGTTCTGGTGTGAACATGGGCTTCTATTGGAATTCTCAAGGGCATATTATCAAGCCCATTATCGCCACTTTAGCGGCAGTTTCCTGCCGCCAAAGCGGTGACAATTTTAACGCCGTTCTTGATAATATGCACCTGAAGGTTTACGGTTTGTCTATAATTGACTCCAAACTTCAGTTTGTTGATTGAGTTCACAGTGGCTTGAATGCACTGAGTTGTAAAGTCTTTTGTGGTATTGTAAACAGCTATACATTTTAAATTATTTCATGTTTCTCAGAGCATTGTTGCATGTTATCTTTTATAGGCTGTCCTAAGCTTTTTTATAGGTTTCACTTGTCCCCTATTAGGAGGGGATGGTCTACCATTGTTAAATGGAAATGTGTGTTGGTCCAAACAGTCAATTTTAATTGGGGTCTTATTCTTTAAGAGGTCGGTCCCATGGTGCAATAATAAGCTGTAATATGTCGCCCTTGTCATCATTTGACAGTGTGATCAGTTGAGCTATGTCATATAAGTAGTACATATTTTTCAGATTCTATGAGAAGCAGTATTCTCTAATAATCCAGTGTAAGAAAGTGGATTTTTGGGGGGTGGGCGACTGCCCACCTCAAGTAGTAATAATTTTTCTTGTCATGGTGAACCTTTGAAGTCACTAAATTAACCTGAGTTCAAACCTCTGGCAGCTATGGCATAGAGCAGACAGGATTAACATAGAGCACTGTGTAAAGGATTTAAGCAGTACCAAAACCGTAACAAAGTCAAGAAACTAATCTATAAGAATCCCAAATAAAATTTAAAAATAGCGTAAAATTAAAAAAAAAATATTAATTCAAATTGACAAAGATTCAATAAGGGGAACCAGAGACATGATTTCTCAAGTTTTAAGTAAAAATATCACCAAAATGCACATCAGTTGTTGCTGTAGAGTGGGACATGTGTAATTTGAGGCTAACCACATGGAGCCTGGGTTAGATACACCAAGTGGATTGGTTCTGGTGAAAGTCCTAAAGTCTAAAAGTTCAAAACTGTTTAAAAGTTCCACTTCAGAAAGGGTGTTTGTCACTTTTTGAGAAGGAAAATCCTCCCTCGAGGTGAGCTGCTAAAAATGTAGCTGCCAGTTTAAGGCTGAATACCTGAAGCAGATATGTCCCACTGGTGCTCTAGAGCTTTGGAGATTTCTCCATGAAAATCTTTCAAGTCCCAACTCAGAATTGGACTTCGGCACCTTTTGGAGATGTGGAGATCTATGACGGGGACAAAGCTGAAATCTAATCCAATGCTGTTGAAGTGCTGGTCCAGGGGGGTCCAACTGAAGCTTTGGAGCTCTTAAGAAAACGTTTCCAAACATTACCAGATTTCTTCTGGTGCCACAACAACCACAGAAGTACACTTCTAAATCTCTCAGGACCTCAGGAGGAGGCACTTAGACTTCCAGATATTAGGCATAGCCCCACCATCAAGTTCAGTACAGGACCGGGAGTTCCACGGCTCCGCGTAGCACCTGACACCGTGTTGCTGCCCCTCCCCTTCTCGTGGTCAATGATGGCGGCGGCCGCTGGACGCTTACCGGTACACGCTCCGGACGCTCCGTGTTTGCCTCCGTTCTCATCTGCTCACCGTCTCGGGGACTGAGTGTGAGCAGGGTGAATCATGAATCAAGCTTATCAAGCATTTCGATCATCAGACGGAGGAATACGAAGAGCCACAATTATGCCGGTCTGGGGTTTTTATTCACGCATTGCACCTGGAACCGTGGGGCTGATTTATTGAGGAGAAATGGCGCTTTTGCTGCTCTCTTTTTCTTACTCCCGTTGATGAGCTGAAGCCTGGAGCCTGACTGCTATCCTGTACCTCGGCTAATGACAAGTTTCAAGTGAGTGACTGAGCAGAGGAGAGGGGTGTTTACACTGGCTGGCTGGCTGTGAAAACGGCAGCGCTCTTTTGAGGCGATTTTCTCCAAAAAATTGATTGACTGAGCAACAAGGGGAAATTGCCACTCCGAGCAAGTAAGAGGAGGAGAAGGAAGAAAGGGGTCAGAGTAAAGTAATATCTTCTGATTTACGCACTGTTTTGTTTTTTTTTTTCTTTCTTTTTCCCCTTACTGAGCAATTATCGACGCACGCACTATGGGAAAACTCTTAAATGCTCGTGTTAAAGCTAAGCAGCGCCGACAACAGGCAAAAGAGGCAGCGGCAGCAGCCAGACTAATAGACGGTGCTGTCCCTAAGGAAGGGGACCTGGAACGTTCACCAGAGAGCTCAGAGCTCGAGGATACCTTAGTTGAAAATTTAGTCCAATTGAATATGGGGGATGAAATTAACGCCTTACATTCTGAGGATCACCCTAAGACTCTTGAGACTCTTGAATCTTCCCCATTGTGCCCTCCGTCTAAACAATTTCCTTTGTTTACTAAAAAATCATTTCCCCCCTCGTCTAATACAGCGACTTCCAGGGGATCTTCAAATCTGGAGTTAGGTCAGTTTTCACAGGCTGGCACAAATGGGCCGTGTCTTGTGGTAAACACCTCTTCAAGTCCTCCTTCTATCGATGCTCCTACATCTGATCCAAGGGAAAAAAAGACAATAACGGATGCTGCGGTTGTTAGAAAAAAAGATGTAAGGAGTGAAGTAACACAGCCCTCTGAAGTCCCTGATAGGGGATGTGATAGGGAGGCGATAGATCCCCTGGGCCCCTTGTTAGAGATGGATACAGAGATGGAGGGTGAAATGAAGATGTCCGTGAAGGATATGCTGAATCTAATCCTAGATGAGGTGCGAGAGATTAAAAGGTCGCAAAGCGCCGAACTTTCTGCAATTCATTTGAGACTGGACAAAATGGATAAAATCGAGGAGTTAGTTTCCTCTTTTCCAGCTCGCTTACTTGAGGCGGAAGAACGGATCTCCTCCTTGGAGGACCAAATTATTGTGGTAAAACAAGAGTCCAAAGATGCCGTTAAAACAACCAAGGCTTTTGAGATCAAAATGGATGATTTGGAGAATTATAATAGAAGGTCCAATCTACGCATAGTGGGCGTTCCTGAAGGAATTGAGGGGACAGACATGCTTGTATGGGTGACCACGTTCCTCCATCAGGTGGTGATACCGGAGTGTAAAGACGATCTCACTATTACTAGAGCCCACCGGGTACCTGCTCGCCCATTTCCGAATTCAACTCTCCCACGAACTATCCTTCTAAATTTTGCTGATATTAGGGTTAAGGAGCGAATTCTTTCCAAGGCAATTCAACAAAGGCAGTTTTCTGTAACTGATACAACGAAATGCCGAATTTTTTCTGACATGTCTGCAGCCGCAGCGAGATGCAGGAAGGAGTTCGTTAAAATTTTACATCTGTTTAAAGCTAAGGGGGCTCAAGCAGTGATTGTACAACAATCCAAACTTAGAGTACTCATTAAAGGAAGATTTCATATGTTATCAGACGTGGAGGAAGCACAGGCTTTGCTCCATGGAATTTAGAATGGCTAGTCTGAATAGTCTGGTCGTATGTACTTGTTTTCGAATGTTTTCTGTGATAATCTAGATTACATGATCCTTTTTTTTTTTTTTTTTTTCCTTTTTCAGGTCTGCAAATCCTTATTTGTTCTGGGGGGGAGTCACGGCCTCGGGGGTGAGGGGTGTAAATTCAGGACACCTCATTGTTAAGGGGTTGGTTCCTGTGGTACGCGTGGGAAGAACTAGGCAGTGCTAGGAGGGTGCCACAGGCTTTAGAAGGGGTGGGTGAGGTTTAAAAGGATAAAAAATGAAGTTTTTGGCAAAAAAAGATTTTTTTTTCTCGCTTCCTTTATTTTTGTAACTTGGTCCTTTTGCTGGGTTATTTGGTGAATATTGATTTTTGTATTGACTGTTTAAAGTTATATTGGATAAAAAAAAAGGAAAATGTGGATTGTGGGCTCTAAATTTGGGCTCTAATTATGACTAAAATAAAGTTGAAAATTATTTCTTTTAATGTGAACGGTCTAAATAATAAAAAGAAGATGCGGGCAATAGAGACTTGGATTTTTTCTGAAAATCCAGCAATTATATTTTTACAAGAAACCCATATTCCTATCTCTAAATCTGATAACTTTTCCATGTTTAAGGGGTGGGCTTCGTATCGGGGCTTTTCCTTCTTCTCTGAATCAGCTAGAGGAGTCGCACTCTTTTTTAGTAGGAGATTAGAGGTGGAGTTTATTCAAACGGATGCAGATACCCAGGGTAGGTGGTGCTGGGCCACTTGTAAATTGAAGAATAGACCATTGCATGTTACATTTTTTATGCCCCCTTGAACGACTGCCCTGAAATATATGATGAAATGTTTCAGTCCCTACTGATGGTTGGGGGAGATATTGTAATTGGAGGGGACTTTAATATTCTCATGAAACCGAACTTGGATTCCACCACTGGTGGGAAAAAGCAGTTGAAACCTAAATCATTTCAGATAATTACGAATAACGTAAGGATTTTCGATCTTGTGGATCCATGGCGCTCTGTAAATCCTGATAAAAGAGAATATACTTGTTGGTCAGGGAGACATAAGTCATTTTCTCGTATCGACTTTCTTTTGGTTTCCTCAAAATTTAAAATTCAGCATTTTCGGATGTTACATAATGGCTTCTCTGACCATGCGATGTTAGTGGCTGAGTTTGTGCTGGAAGAGAGCACGAATACTCAGAAACGATGGGTTTTTAATAAGTCCTATCTTTCTGATGAAATATGGGTCTCTTCTCTTAAAAAGGAGATTAGGGAGTATATTGAACGAAATATTGGGACAGCCCCCATACATGTTGTATGGGATTCACTGAAGGCATTTATTCGGGGGGCAGTTATTGGAAAAGATGCAAAGGAATCAGCCATTTATAGGAATACAAAGAACCAATTGCAGCAAAACATACAAGTTTTAGTAAACCAAATGTACTGTAATCCTTCTCTTAAGATACAAAATCAATTGAATGCCGCAAAACGGGAGTTGAATGCACATTATTTTACTAGAAGTGAGGAAATTTTCTGCAGACAATCCCAAAAAATTTACGAACATAGTAATTTTACGGGCAAATTCCTAGCATGGCAGGTTAAAGAACGTGCTGCAGCTAATGTAATTCGGTCTCTTAAATCTCCAATTAGTGGGGGGGATACTTCAGATCAGGGAGAGATTGGAACAATTATGCTGTCCCATTATGAGAAAATCTATACCTCATACCACACTACGGATCAGGGGAGATTAAACGATTTCCTAGATAAATTTGGTCTTCCTACTCTTTCTAAACTAGACCAAGAAGCAATGGCGTCATCATTTCTCTCTGATGATTTAGAGTCTGTTGACAAAAGCCTTCCGCATGGTAAGGCCTGTGGCCCAGATGGACTCCCCTCGGAATTCTATGTTACGTTTTTTAATTCTTTTTCTGCGCTCTTTCTTTTACTAGTTAATTCTATGTTGGAGGGTGGCCCAATTCCTGCGTCCTTCTACGATGGAACGGTAGTCAGTTTTTTGAAAAAAGGGAAGCAAGCCTTAGATCCTAACTCTTATCGACCCATAACATTATTGAACTCAGATTATAAAATTATTACAAAATTACTTTCTATTCGATTCAATCACGTCTCTTCACAATTGATTCACGCAGATCAGAATGGTTTTATTGCCGGCCGTCAATTAATGACTAATACACATTATCTGATTGAGGCATTAGACTATTTTGAAGTACGTAGGGTTCCGGCTTTAGTTCTCCTTTTAGACGCAGAAAAGGCATTTGATTTGGTGGTTTGGGATACACTTTTTCTTATATTACAGCACTTTGGTATTCCCTCTCAAATCATCACTCTAATTAGGAATTTATATCAGGGGGCAAGGGCACATAACCTTGTTAATTCATCCATAGTTGGCTCGATCTCAGTGCAAAGAGGGACAAGGCAAGGATGTCCATTGTCTCCTGTCCTATTTGCCTTTTTTATTGAGCCTTTGGCAGTAGCAATTAGAGAAAGTAAGGATATTCTTCCGCCTGTTCCCAGCATGGACAAAATTAAATTATATGCAGACGATAGTATGCTGCTGTTGAAACCTGAGAGACATACGCAAACACTGGCCTTTTCCATTTTCTCTGAATTTGAAACATTGGGGGGATATCGAATTAATAAGAAGAAAAAGGAAATCTTAATCTGTGGTAAGAATAATCCTGAATTGCACCCAGATATTCAGAGCTGTGTCAACGATAGACCTAAAAAGTATTTGGGTGTTCTCTTTACACCTCTAGTACGGGATCTATACACATTGAACTTTGAGCCGCTGATTCAAAAAGTCCATGATATGCTCTCACGATGGAATCTATTGCCTTTATCTATTCTGGGTCGGGTGGCATTGATTAAAATGGCAATACTTCCCTTATTCAACTTTTTGTTCTCTACTATTTCGTGTTCTCTCCCAGGCGCTTTTTTTTCAAAAGTTGAATCTTTATTTTCAGCTTTCGTCTGGGCTAAAAAAAAAACCCGAGTAGCTATTAATGTCTTATATGCAGATAAAGAACAAGGGGGTCTGGGCCTGCCAAATCTGAAAGACTATTACTATGCCTATTTTGCACAGTATCTTTCAAGATTTAAACACTCAATACCTAGAGTCGTTTTGTTTATAAACTTTTTTTTCGATTTAATTTGTAAAGAGACCAAAATTCCCTCTCCTCTTTCGATAGTTAAATCACCCAAATTGGTTAGATATAAGGTCCTGAGTTGGTTTTTTAAAAAACGGGAAGTTATGTTAAAAAGGTACTCTCTCCCTATTTTGAGCCTAGTAACTCCACTGAGGGATGCTGTTCTGGGATTAGGGATTAATATTGGGTCAGAAATTATACAAAATTGGGCCAGATTTGGGTTCACAACTTTATCGAACTTTGTGAAAGATGGAATATGGTTGACTATTGATGAGATGGCTACTTTAATTTGTGGAAACTTTCTACTTATAGGTTCATATGCTCTCTTGCATAAATCTTTGGCTCAACTTGATTTAGCACAAAATAGTCAACTATTACAGTTAACAAATGACCTCTTTTGGTCTCCACTTTTTAAAAATCCCGGAAAATGGAAAAAAAGTCTAGCACAAGGTAGGGAGGAGGATATAAGCCTTAAAGCAATAAAAAAGTGGCAGAAGCAGGAAAACATTAAAATAACTGATAATTTTTGGAGTACCTTAAATAAATTTAATTTCACGGTTTTACGAGGCGCCAATTGGCGACGTATGCTTTTCTTTAGTAAGTGGCTCTTATATTATACTCCTGCAATCATGGCTAAAATGTATAACTCTGCATCGTCTAATTGTTTTAGATGCACACAACTCGACTTGGCTAATTGGTCGCATATAATGGCCTTTTGCCCTAAACTTAAGTCCTTTTGGAAAGGAATGTTTTCTTTGATTTCTCTTCATTTACATTTCCCGATTACTAGGTACGATAATTTAATCATATTCGGATTGGACCTAGAATTAAATTTGCCCGAGTCTATGGTGAAACTTTTGTATATTTTGGTGGCAGTGGCAAGATCACTGATTCTTCAGTACTGGAAGACAGAAACAGTGCCAACTGTAGATGAATGGTTTCAAAAAAGTAGGAAAGTCAGGAAATCCGAATTTATTTTTGCACAAAGGATCGGGGCACTACGTAAATTTACTAAAATTTGGGGATCTTACTTTGACTAATAGTCATTTTTTGAATGGGGTAGATAGACTTCGATATCTGCTACTATATTTTAAATTGCTGAAATTTTCTTATATATGGTCTACGGGGGTTTCTCTTTTTGTCTTTTTTTCCTTGATGTAATTCGCTTTGTTCCAGCATATTGTATATGTTTGATAAAATGTATTTTTTTTTGTTCTAATGGATTGCCAAAAACTCAATAAAAATAATTAAAAAAAAAAAAAGTTCAGTACAGGACCAAATGGCACTCTTTAACTGGGCACTTCAGAGAAAAGGCCACTTGCAGCTTGTTGTGTCCATGTAGAAATTTAGGAGGTCAATTGACTGATCCTTGGGATCCACTTCTGTGTCTTGGCTACAAAAGAGAGCATGTCCAGTCCTTCAGGGCATCTCTCCTGTCACAGACAGGAGGTACAGTCCTCTTCTGATCTCCCACAGGTCATGAAAGTCTGCTGAGCAGGATGCCTAGGGCCACCACATTTATGGTTGGCACTGGGTAGTGCATGGGAGTGACTCCTGGGCACTACGTAACCAAGGCAATAAAATTTTTCAGGATGACTACTTTTTCAGAACCTCCTGTTTGCCTTCCTGCAGCAGTCCCAAAATGCAATGTGTCAGGGCATTTTCAAGATGGCCAAAGTCTTCAGCCGCATTAAACTTGGGCTCTGAGAGCTGGTGATGTATAGAGAATTGTGCTTTGGAAATTACTAGAGTCCTCCCAGTTCTTAAACTAAAATTCAGTTTGGGGCAGGCCCTGGACCCACAACAAAAAAATGAGGCAGAAGTCTAGTAAGAGAAAGCAGGCTCTTTCAGCAATCCTACACGGGATATACAAGAATTGTGGTCTGGTCCTGCGTGACTATTGTGCCAATGGGGGGGAGCAGCTCCCACACTAAATGTCCACCTTAGCTCAGAGTAGTCATCCCTGCCCATTCAGGTCAACTTGTCAATAAAGGTGGTCTATTGAGTGGCTCCTGAAAGGAGTTTCACACGTCATTAAGACTAAGTGAAGGCTGGGCAGCTGCTGGACAGCTAATGAAAATTAGCCTCTTGGAGGTTGAGGCAGGGTAAAGGTAACTTTTTAAATGTTATTTTACCCTATTACTTATTAAGCATCTGTCTTCACAATTGAATCCGATTTTTAATTAGTAATAAAATAGTGCTTTAAGTATTTTTATAGCTGGTCCCAAACTTGAGATAGCAAAATTAATGTTTGAATCTGTACTCTGGTTTTTTGTACAGGACAGCTTGGCCTGACAGAGTAAATATAGTGTTTGGTACCTTGTCACTGCAGGGGCATGGTGATTTTAATTTTCTACATGGCCCACATTTAAATACTATGCACCCTTCCCTGTGGGCTACAAGGCCTACATAGGGATGACTTATTAATATTTAAAAGGGAGGTCTTAGTCTGTTAAAAAGGCTTATTTTGACAGGTTGCACAGTAGGTTTTACAACGGAGCAGTCAGGCTACATCGGTAGGCCTGATGCTACGTTTTATAAGCCTACTGTGTGGATGGCACAATAGGTGCTGCAGTCAACATGTGGCATGTAAGTTCCAGGCCCTGGGTGTACTTCCTACGCCATATTCTAGGTACTTATAGGCAAGTTGAATATGTCAATGAGGGCTAAATCAAGGTAACCATGTTTAAAGGGTGAGCATAGGCACTTTACTCTTCATTAGCAGGGGTAAAGAGCACTGAGTTCTAAAGCCACCACAGCAGGTAGGGCAAACACTGGGGGATCATCACAAAAATGAGGGTCCCTTCCTGCATCTAGGGTATGTTAAAGTCGACTGGAAAGCTTTTTCTGGAGTAATGGGTGTTCATGGTAGAAACCAGATCATTAAAATGATCATGGAAGTTTTGGATTGTATGCTGCAGGGCAGTAGAAGTTGTGGAAGTAGATGTGATCTTTGGTTTGTCTGAAATTTACTGAGAGGAGCCCCAGTGATGAGAATTATGGGGAGTCAAATGTTCGGTATGACTAGTTATTCCTGTAAATGATGGATATTCCGCCTCCATTTCTATTGGGTCTACCTTCGTGAATGGTGGTGTAGTATTTTTGATCCAAGAAAAGCAATGAAGTTGATGTCATGACCCAAGGTTCTGTGATGAATCAGAGGTCTAAGGAGTGAGCTGTGATGATGTCTGCAATACCGCAGGCATCGGCTTGAGTAGATCTAGTATTAATCAGCATGGATTTTACAGTAGATCTTGACAGTGAAAGTAATGTTGTTGCTCAGGTAGTAATGAGGTTTAGTTGCAATTTGAGTTATCTAGTTAACTGTAATACTGAAGTACAGTGGCATATGATTACACTAGCTGGAAAGGGGTGTAGCATATAAGAGGTGCCACAAGGGAAAGGGAGCTGTAGTGGTTATGTTGCTTCAATGTGTTTGCTGTTTTCCTTTACTGTAGCAGCATGCACCAGCTATTTTTACTGTTGGTGACCCTCAGGTGGCAAGATGACCACTTCCAGTGTTGAAATACTTTCACTTAATCAGAACCAGTGATTGGAGAAAATATTTAGTTTTTAAAATCTGAGAAGCTTTCATTTGATATAGATGGGTTCTTCGTTTCAGGGCCTGTGCTTGTTGCCTACTCTAATATTACATAAAAAACTGCAGGCTTACAATGGTGTAGATAGTTTCCCAGCCAAGTTGGAATTGATGGAGCTACTGACGTACAGCTGCGAAAGGAGCTAAGCTGATGTTGACCTTTAGAGCTTGGCTTCACATTGGCATCCCAGAAATAAACCTGATGTCAAAGTACTGCTGTTGATCAGGCGGGTGAGGTGGGCTTCTCTGAAAGACCTCTGTGATCTCAGAGTCAGAACATTGTGTTGTGAAGAGTTATCTCTAGAGGAGGAAGATTTTTACGTCAGGGTCTCAGTGGGATTGCTGTTGTTGTAGCCCATTGTAGGAGATAAAGACATCAGCCATCGGAGGGAGCATGCTTGGTTATCAGTGATCTTTATCATATGCAAAGTCATACTTTGTCTTCAAAACAGCATAGGAGCTGGGGAGGAACAGCTCCACAATACTGCAGTTTTAGTGACAACAGAGGATAGGCAGCCTTGCAGATGGCTCCTACTGGCCACTTTCCTGCTGCCACCCTCCTGTTAATAAGCAGCAAATAGTGGGAAAGGTGTAGCATAAAATGGTAAGGTTTAGCTCCATTATTGAGCATAGGTCTCAAGAATCGGCTCTTCCCCACATAAGCACCATACCCAAACAAAGATATACAGCATGTCCCTCTGTATATAAGCATTTATTTATACAATAGGTATGTACCTATATATGTGTATTGCTTTGTATAAACATGTAGAATAAATATGTAAAAAAATAAATAATAAATATATTCTTAAGTACAATACTAGAAAACCAGAGTTTATAGAATGCATCTTTAAGCTACTTATACTTCCTTCCTTTATGCATCTATATACTTTCCATGTAATTGGCTCAATATATTTATTACTTTCCTCCCCCCAAATAACGAAGCATATTCAATGTACTACCCTATTTCTCACCCTGACTCTTCCCCTCCACATCCCTTTTTACTCATCCCAAGCCTCCCACTATGCTATGACGTCCCAAAAAAAAAGTCTAAATCCTTCACTCTTCTATCCCTCCACTATCCTTTTCAATCAAAATAACAGACTAACATGTCCACTTCTAAAATGTCATATTTCACTATACGAATTCACCACTAATCCTTTATGGGTTCCAGAGTAGCGTGCTACTCGCCGAAAATAAAGTGCTTCAACACCCCATCAGGGGTAACAATCGCCATATATATATATATGCAAACCTTTGTCCCTCTTCTATCTCTCTGCTACCCTTCTCAATACAAATAATTGTTTAACATAGCCACCACTCAAATTACTTTCATTTTTCACTATATTAATTCAACACTAATTCTTTATGGGTTCCGGAGTAGAGTGCTACTCGACGAAAAAGCGCTTCGACGCCTCGTCAAGGGTAGTAAGCGCTATATAAATGCAATTACAATTCCATACAATGCAATACGTATTTGTAAGTTTGAGAATCTGGAGGAGTTTTATTGGTATGATGACGAGATGTCATTTGACTTGAGTGGCGTTCCCTTCTATTAGTAGCTCTTCAGTGGGTTTTTATTGTGTTGCTGCTAAAAAAGAATCAGCAAATTGGTAGGCTGATGAAGCAATAGACCAGCCAGTGGTTTTGGGGAAGCAGTTTGAAAGATCCCCTCCAGTTCGACACTGTGTTTCCCCCTTGCAGGCACCTACTGCCCTTTTGCAGTGCAAAGTTATATTATTTTTGCTTCTCAATATACACTGATACACTTTGTTACAGGATTTTTCCTAGAGCTCTAAACCAATGTGGGAATTCTGTCTTAAAAAGCCACTTGAGAACGTGCATTAAAAAGTCTTGAGTGGTCTCCCCAGAGAAGGTTACAGTGCACAGTGGAAAGGATCCCCACCACAAGCTTTGTATTTTGTAGTGAACTTGACTGACAAGAAATATTCAGTGAGTCAAAACATCTTTATTACGCCAGTGTGTCATAAATAGCATATAAAACATCTTGTTTATGAACATAAATACACTTGAGCATGAAAACACAATTTATTTTGATCAATTAAAACTGTAAAAACCATACATTAAATGCCATTCTAAAACATTACCAGCCTAAATGGTTTTAAATTAAAAGCAGAGTTTGGCAATAAAAGCAAACCATCCATTAAAAAGTTACATACTCATAGCGGTTTCTAATAAAGATAGCATTTCTAATAATATTTTTAAACTGTGGTGCACGTGTCTGTCCTAGTTATTTTTTGTAAAAATTCCATTGCTAACCGGTATTGCTTAATCCTTGCGTGGCGTAACAAGGGAATCAGGAAAGTAGTTCTTGAACCTGAACATAATAGACAAAATAGAATAATGTGACGTGCTCTGTTTTGTGGCATATTTACAGTGTCATGGGGGTAGGTCACGCTGCTGTGTACGCTGTGTCGGAAAAGTGACTTTAAAATGGATGGGAGGATTAAATCTCCCCGTGCCTAACAAAGATCGAATGTTGTCCTCATGTAACCTAACTGGTGCTATGTAAAGCGCTCTGATACCTGATTGGATTCGGGTCAAGTTCACGCTATATAAAACTCTGTAAAAAAAAATAAAAAAAATTTAATATGTTAAATAAACCCAATAATTTACATCCTCAGTTCATCGCAAATACGGTTCAATGGATTTAACTGTTGAAATTTGCAAATAATACTCAACTGTTTCCATATTCAAGGCTCCCACTACCTCTCCTTGAAACAATAATCTGCATTGTGAGAGTCTTAGCATTGGGCAAAATATGATCAGGGAACATGAACATTTATAAAAGGCTCAGTATGTGAAAACATGATTTTACATACATCAGCCAGGGTATCTTACTCATGTTTTCTAGGAGAAGACAGTCTGACATGCATGCTCTCAACAAATCTACCTCTGGATTTTGCCAACACTTGATCCACTTGGTGCAATATTTATCTGGTTGCCTAAATAAGATAGGCCCAACTCCTCATGACAAATAACATTTGTGGCATTCTTTGGGACAGCAAGCATCATACGTGTAGCAGGCTTGGTCTAATTTGTCTCCCTTTTTGAAAATAGGGATGAGGGTGGCCAGTCTCCATGAATCAGGGATTTCACCCTCAACTGTACTGGGCCTCATAAATCAATATTTGATTTGAAAAAGTCAACTGGAACCCCATCAGGGCTGGGTGCCTTTCCAGGGATGTATTCATTGTTAAGACTACCTTGTTTAACTCAATAGGGATATCTAGGCGTGCTGGGGCTGGGTCTTGCCGAAAGGAACTATTTAAATCTCTCGTTTGCAGTAGCTCTCTTTCACTAGGTTGGAAAACACCTGTGAAAAGGAATACCCACTGAGCTTCCGGGATTATGACTTCCACCTTGAGGGTATCGTAATCAGTGTAAATGATTTATGACCTCCCAGAACCTAGTGCTATCTCGTAAAGAAGTAGCCGCTGTCAAGTCTTCCTATGCCTCTTTCCTTGTATCACTTTTCCTTTACTCCACTGCACTCTGGTAATCACCTAGCCTTTTGGACTTGCTTAGGGTTGCTGGAGCTAATTTAAATACTGCTTTTAGTTTTCTATGAGCCACGGAGCAGACTGCGTTAAACCATAGATGTAGGACGACCTCTAAGGTAGGTTCTATGAATGACCAGGTCCCCTGAGATAGACTCACATAACCTTTTGAATTCCATTAAGACGGAAACATGACTGGGATTTTCTTCCAGGCACACCATAATAGACTCCGTGTTGGCTTGGATGATTTTCTGGGTAAATCTAAGTGGGTCCACATTTGCACATTTAATCCATAGTCCTTTATCCTTTGTAAAAGACAGGTTGCACTCCTTGGTTTTGGGGCTTTTACAAATTTTTATCTCTAATGTAAAACAGACAGGGTTATGGTCACAAAGACAATTAGCCAGCGTTTTTTAGCTCGAAACAAGGGGGGAGGGGGAGATCGGCTGATATCAATATAAAATCTATGATACTAGATGCGTTGTCCCCTATCAATGTTGGAATCAGCTCAATAGTGCTTGACTGAGCCTCACTCAAAATTACTAAATCGTGTTTCAGGACCAACGTATTCAGAGTGTCCCCCCACTCCAGTGTGTTTGAAATGTACCCTATCCACACATTTGTCCACTGGAAGAACACACACACACAGTTATCCCTTATAGGATACAAGGTAATATTAAAGTCCCCAAGTCTTATTAGAATTACTTTCTTCGTCAATTGAAGAAAAAATCATCTAGGAATCCATCTAAATCATTAATTCCTTTACATGCTTCTTGATTAAAAATATTATAAAAGTTTATCAACAGGATGTCATGTTCCCCTGCTTATGATATCAGGGAAACCAAGAACAGCGGTGAGGACCATTTGTAAACAACATTAACTTTCTGGATTATAACTGAAGCAAAGGTGGCAAGACCCCTGGTGTCCTTCCTGCTGATCATGGCAGTGCTGGTTGGAATGGGGGGGGGTAAAGCCATTTATATAGAAGAGAGGGATCATCCAGGTCTCTTGGGTACAAAAAATATCAAAAGAGGAGACTAATTTTGGTAGTACGGATTCGTCAGCTTTTTGGGGGCGCTGCAATGTTCCATGTTGCCAGAGTCAGTCCCTCCCACTGGGTTTTTGATTTCCCGATTAATTCAGATTCTAACTTTGGACTCCCCACCCCATGATCGTGTAAAACTGTGCCCTCCTTGTCTTGTGTGTCTAGTATTTGTGTGGGTCCAAAGTAGCCCTAAGGCAGGGGTAATAGGCTCGTTCATCTTGCACAGTAATCCGTTAGTTCAATGAGTCTGGAAGGTGAACAGTGATCCCACCAAGTCTAGTGTTCTTACAGTCAGCTAGTACAAAACTACAGGGTGCGGCAACAAAGGCGTGCTCAAACTCCCTTTTGAAATGCCCATCAGTGTCTACCAAACCAACAAAGGGAAAAAATATGTTTCCGTCAGGGGCTTGAAATTCTGGAAACCACCCATTTTCATCATGTATAGTGGGTTGGTCATCAGTTTTCAATGACATGGGTGGCGTTAGATGATTATAGAAAAATCCCAAAGGCAAGATTTTTATTGGACGTAATCTTCCCATACAACCCCAGGCCAATGTTAAGGCTTTGCTTACTGCTCGTGGGTTTCTTAAATTTATTATGACAGTGTCACATGTAAATTATTATTCTTTGGGGCCGGTGCCCCTCACCTGTCGGACAAAGAAGATTTCATTTAAAGGGTCCCATCAAACGTTACCATTATTTTTCAGCCAGTGTGCCACCTTATTTCTGAAGGAGTATTCCACTGTGCTAACTTGCAAATGGATACATTACAATGGGGTACTGAACTAAAAATGCCCTGTAGAAGAGAGTCCAGATCGGCTGAAGTGCAGTATGTAGGGAATAGACCCTCTGCAAAGTATATGGTAGAATCTTGGAAATTAGGAGGGCATTTCCCTGCATATCAGCACTTTCTGATGCCCTGCTACGCTTAGTTCCATTAAACTTTCGAGTAACTTTAAATGTCTGATATATAAGGGCTGAATAATGTGCAGTTCTTTTAGATGCAGAGAATATTGCAGTTCCAAAATGTTAATGTTCCTCTGTTGATTGATTGTCGTCACTTTAATGGGTTTCTCTGTCTGATTTTAAAACCGCTTTTGATAAGATATTATATAAATCATAATAATGATGCATTTGCACATTTGTTGAACATGGAATGTTTAGATGTTGCATGTGCCCTGGCAAAGATTTTTAAAATAGGCTTGGATCAGTGATACAAGACACTTCTCCAAGAGTTTAAGTTAGATATTTTGAGTTACAGCCTGTATCAGAAGCATGGAGGGGGGTGAAGAGGTGGAGGGTGTTTAAATGAAATGTTTTTATTCTTTTAAAATGTGTGTTTTAAAGACAAGTGTCTAAACATTATTAAAAATGTAGGGGCATATTAGCAAAGGCAGTATCCCCGCTTTAGCGGCACTTCTTGCCGCTAAAGCAGCGATATTTTTATCGCCCTATTAGCAAGCTGTCACTAACAGCTGTTAGCGACAACTTACAGGCGATAGCGCCCGTTTTTGTACCGCTTTGCATGTCAGTGATATTTATCGCTAATGACATGCAAAGGAGGCGGTCCCAACTTGAAAGCGACTGAAAGCAGTCACAAACACACCTTCTGCCTATTACCAAGGCCCGCGAAGGGATAAAAAAAGCACGCTAACCGCGTTTATCGCTTAGATTTTACACCTGGTAGAAACCTGACTTGCCCATTATAGTCAATGGGAGGTGGATTCTGCGGTTAAATCCTCACCTGCCTATTAGCAAGATTTCCATTAGCGATGGGATTTTTATCGCTGGATATCTCACGTTATTGTTGGGATTCGCCGCTATTGCTGAATTTAATATCGCCCTTGAGATAAACGTTGATGATAACGCGTTATGTCTTCGATAAAATCCAGCGATAGCCAGCGATAACAAAAATCAGCGCTAAGCGCGCTTTGAGATAATTATCGCAAGTCTTTGCTAATATGCCCCGTAATTCCTTTCTTGAAAGGTAAACATTCTAAATCCAATCAGTACCCATTGTTAGCTGCACCTTGAACAAATCAGTTTTCTCAAGCTAACTAACACGAATAAAAACGTAATGCAAAACTGCATACCAGGTATCATGTGTAATAAATTTCTATATTTCCATTTTGCTCTCCAGGAGCCATTTAAAACCACTTGAACGTTGGCCTCAGGATTTATAATGGCACCAGAACCCCTCGATGACCATATTACAGTGTTACCCATCATGTAGCTTATATTTGACATTTTCTTGAGTTATGTTTAAGTTTTGTTTACTCACATCTTTGGCGGGACATTCACCTCTTTGTAAAAACGTCAGTAATTGTGCTGAACTTCGTCTAGACTCATCCTACAGCACCTGCCTAGGACTGGGCATTGAACGCTCCCCCATGTCTACCCAGAGAGTCGTGGAGGCTTTTTAAGGCCTAATATAGGTTGCAGACCTAGCACATGGAGACTGGATTAGCAGGACCCTGTGTATTGCAACTTTTTGAATGTTTGATGGCCCTTGTAGCAGAGGTCTGCGGAGAAAAGCAATCTGACACTACATTTTTCCACTGAGGTCCGTTGCTTTGCAGGAGGCTTGTGTTCTATAGATCTCGTACATACCTACATACAAGTCTGTGGGAACGCACAGCTGTTCTCGCTCTAGACTCCGTTTTCCTTCATCTAGAGTCAGCCAAAAGAACCCAAAGAAAATACGAAGAAGTGGGTGTGTGAAGTCATATCAAAGAGACCGACCCATTCTGTGAGGTCATTAAAAGAAGTCCACCTGATCCACTAAACGCTGCGGTGCCTTTTAGTCTCTTCAGCTTTATGTCTCGATGTTAAACAGCTCTTCAGATCAAAATGTGTGTTTTATGGAGAGGTAGGATGTATTTAATAAGGCAGGTGCAGTCCTCATCAAAATTTCCTATTTTATTGTTTTGCATTTCAAACATGTTGCTGCATTTAGTTATTTAATTTTTGTGATGTAGATAATACCGCTGTGCCCTATCGTAGTTAGTTCTCGGGGATTTACAGGACTAACAACATTCAACAACAACAGAGCAATAACAGCTACACTCAGTGCATAATCCGTGTGAGGGGTTTGGACAGAGTCATTGTTCAGCTCTCTGGTAATGACGGGTTGTGAGTTCAAGGCCTGCTTGGACAGGGTCCTTTTCATTTGTTTGCAAAACAGTGGGTGGTTGCCTTGGGAGAGAGGGGACTGGAAATGTAACGAAAGATGTGATTGTCCTGCTTGTGTTATTGTCTGTGGCAATAAAACACACAAAAAACAATGACGTCATTTCTTTGTGGAGAGTTTTGAAGGAGATCTTTGCTCACTTAAAAATGTCACTTACCATAAGAAAACTGGGTCCTGTTTTTAATAAAAAAAACATGAGTGAAGCAAAAAAGTTTGATGAGACACAGTATGGCCTGCTGATTCCCGTAGTAAAAATGAAATCGCCATCCAATGTCATCATAAAATATCTGAATATAGCAATAATTTCACATATCCTGGTATCAGGCGAGATGGTGGTGAAAAGTAACATTACATTAATTCAACGGTCTTGAATAGTGCCAACAGCATTGATTTTTGGGTCACGAAAAGGTGTTCTCAGCTTTCAGCATGGTACAAAGAACAGGTACCAAAAATGCATACTTGCTAACATGTTGGGACACCTGAGAGGGAGACCTGGAGATAAAAAATAAGATGTCATTTCTTTATGGAGTGGATGATTTTTTTACCAGAATGCTTTTTTGAAAAGTCTGTTTTTTGCTTACATAATTAGGAGTCTTCATGATGACAACTATGCATGCAAATGCCTCAGCAGTGTAAGAGGGCCACACACATAAGCACACACACACTCGTGTATGCATGCTCAAACGCACGCACGCAGTCTTGTCTTGGTCTGTGTTTATTATTATCGCTTAAATCGAAGTTCACAGAAGGTATCATTTATATCAGGTTTCCGAGAAGTTATCTGCCTCTGCTTTCATGCATATGGACCAACAATGGTAGGTGCAATGAGCTCAATGTTAAATGTTAAATGCCTCCTTTTCTTTTGGGATGATGCTATGGGTGGGTGGAACTCACAGAGTTTCACTCAGCAGAATTCTGCGAAGTTACATAAAAACTCTGCGAGATTCCCCGGAGTTCCGTGAGTGGGCAGAATTCGGCAAGCCACACTGCGCTGATTTTTTTCACTGGGAGCATTATTTGCTATTTAAAGTCAACGTGAACAGCACCACGCGGCACCCCAGATGGCGCTGCTTCTTTCTGTTGCTCATGTAGATTTTTTACTCGAGTGGCAGCCATCTCAACGTGAACTGTTGCGACCTGTAGCGACCACCCCCGCTGAGAAATCTCTAGTGCCCAAAAATTGGCTAAGGGGCGCAAATTCTCATTTACACTTGCCAACTTAACGTTGGCGAGCCATGCACGAGAAAAAACTCTGCCAAGAGGCGGTTGGCAGAATTTTCCTGGAACTCCATGTTCCATGTGGAATGCGGATTGGGCATAACTCCGCCAGTGGAGCAAAATTATTCACCCTCCCCTAGATGGTGCAAAAGCGCTGTCAGATTGTGTTGTAGGCATGTGTTGTTTTCGGCATGTCAGATGTAACAGTGACAAAGCTATGTGAACACTGTGATCCTGTCACTGAGATCGCTGACATTGTTTGCTCTGCTGAATGCTTTTACAATAAATCTTCTACAACTCACAGTGCAGTTTCAACACCACACATGGAGCTCTGTAGTGCACTTCTTTATTGCCAACAGTAACCATTGTGTCATGAACTTTACTAACCACACCCAAACAATTACGTCATTCATCTTCAGAGTACCTCAGGGATCGAAGCGTATCACTAAACATATTTACAAGACAGTACATCTCTCCCTCTGGTAAAAAAAAAGTACAAATGTTACAGATACACTTCATATTTTCTCAATGAGTCGACGAGGTGCTTGAACCAGTCGTCTACACCAAGTCATGGGAGGTTGATGAAGAGGAGGACCAGGGCCTGCCTCAGGCACCAGGGACGCAGAGGTAGCCATAGGAGTTGGGCTCTCTGAAAGTTCAGGTGGGCAGGTCTCACTTCTGATATCTGGATCCGAAGAACATCAAGGTAGGTGTTTTAAGTGCTACCGAGCTTCCATATCAGCAGCTTGTCAATCTGCACATTCTTCTGCTCTCGCAGCCAGGAGCACTCTCTTCTGACTGAGTGTCTCACGCAGCATACGTCGTCTGGATGAGTCGGAATACCAACCATCAATGACTGAGACAGATAGCTTCTTCGTCATTGAATTCAATGAACTTGCATGTTTGATGAGGGCGTCAAGTCATTCAGTAAACTCATCCGTTGTTTCTCCAGCTGGCTGTCTGGCTTGGTTGAAGATTTACCTTTCAAGGTTCGGCATTGGATTGAACTTGATTCCTAATGCCGCCTTAATCTGACATTTCATCATCTTGTATATCGCTTCTTTCACACCGTCACCTGCAAGGTTCTTTAGGTATTTAATGATCCTTTTATTATTTGTTTCTTCTAGTGCGTGATGAAATCATCATATTTCTCTTTCCAGGTAGCCCATCTGGTGCCAATATTCAGTTTTTTGCGGTATCGAATAGAAGTGGCGGTCAGAACACAATTCGATGTTAGGTGCCTCCTTCTTTGTTCTTGCCGGTGAGTAAAATGATGTCCTTTCCACCTAGGTATCTCTGATTTACTTGGCACGCTTTTCTGCACATGGCTATCACAGCCTTCTTTGCTTCTCTATACCTGGTTGTCTCTGCCTTTAGCGTTATCGTACTGTATTTATGCTGGTTTTGTGTTAGGTTGTGGTGGAGTACCTCTTCTTTCGGCCTTACCAGCAGGGTACGGCGCTGTGACTGAACTTTCAGTAGGGCCTTCACCTTCTTCAAAAGCCTTGCACTGACTAGAGTGGAGCTTTGACTCCAAAATGCGCCAACCATCGACTACTTCATTTCGACTGAGGTGGGTGTGCCACACACAAGCAGTTTGTTGGACCTCTGCAAGCTCTCAGGGAGAGCACTCTCATTACTTTGGGTTGCAGATCCCCTAACTCGTCACCAGTTGTAATGTCCTTCCCAGACCAGTGGCATGCAAATGACCACACCACACACAGAGCTCTGTAGTACACATCTTTATTCTTCAGAGTGCAACTGTTAACCAACGGTATGCATTGGGCCATGAACTTTATTAACCTCGCCCAGACACACTCAAATGATTATGTCATTCTTCTACAGAGTCCATTAGGGACCAGAAGGGTCCCGCTATACATATTTACAAGACGCTACAGCAACAAGCAACTTTGAATCCTGCAAGTTGGATAGTCATCGTACACTGGTCGTCACTTACCAGTCATCATTGGATTCCAAAGCTGGTGGGCACTAGCCACCATATTGCAGTGCTATTATCTACAAACTGCACCAATTTCTTTTAATTTCATGGTAAAGTATCTTTGTTGAGTAGTTTGAGGCCTTCTCATAGCCTCAGCGCTTAACTTTAAAAAAAATTCTATCACTAAAGTGATCCCATTCTGATTAATTCACATTTTCAATTACCTTGTCAGACACCATTTGGTCTAAATAAATGTTGACGCAAATGTTCTCTAATGCTTAAAGGCAAATGTTTGACCGTATGGCGAACAGGAACAGCTGTGTCTTTTAAAACAATGCTGTGTTCAAATCCCTTAACACATCCTAAAGCATCCTGGCAAACTTCCCTGTGACTGTTCAAAATCTCCTTACGATTTCTTTCCTCTAACTGTCCTAGTGTAATGAGACATGGAGTGCCAGGTCATAAACGCATACCAAATGCACCCTCATCTGTCTCCAACTTAAACATTGTAACCATTCTTAGCTACATCAATTGTGCCATCTCTCTAATTTCATTTGTTGCCAAAATTGCAGGAAAATATCAAGAAAGGATGGCTCTCCAAACACTTAGCATTCATAGAGATTCAGGAACCATCTCAAATGAAGTTGTGTTCTTAGATGAGAACAGACACTGCTTTGGTATCTATCTAGGATGATGCAAGGTTGAGATTGGAAGCTTGATCTTGTTTCCTCTTTTTATATAGTGGACAATTCCATTTGATCCACTTTTCAAAGGAAATCTGATTCGTGGAAGCAGCCTGCTACAAGTTCCACTGAGACATCCATTCACTCACTAACACACCCATACAGACAGTCACCCACCCATACAGCTGTCTCCACATGCACTCTTGAACCTATACACCTAGTGAGTCAACCACTCACACATCTATGCACAGAGTCACACACCTCCAACCCACCCACACACACACTCAGTCTCCAATACAAACACTCAGGTAATCAATCAATGCCGATATAGACACTCATGTAGCTACTGACCAACCCATGTAGCAGCTTACACAACAACAGACAGACTGATACAGACATACACACAGTTTAGTCACTAACCCATGCATTCAGTAAGACACGTTTAATCACTCACTTATACAATCAGTCACACACCTGCTAAATCCTCCATCCAGACACTTATATACCCACTCATTCTTCAATACACCTTGGCCTATATATAAAACATGTTTTAACTTTACAGAAGCACACAGTCACTGGATGATGTCATCAGTGATGTCATTTGAGATGTCATCTATGATGTCATCAGTGATGTCACTGACCATGCCATGAATGATGTAATATGTGACGTCATGAGCAGTGCATTGCGGGGGCACAAGTTATAGTTAGCTGAACTAACTATAACGGTGGAATTTCTCTGGTTTTGTACGAATGAAATGTCCAGGTCACTATAACGTCCCTGAAATCTATGGTTTTTTCAGTGATTTTCTAGGGTTTTTTAAATGCTAATTTCAAACTATAACGTCTGTAAACCTATGTTTTTTTCAGTGAATTTCAAAGGTTTTTTAAATATTAAACTACTATTCTGCTATTTGTCATTAGTACTGTTTTTTTCTAACTTTTCCACTAAATAAAAGAAGAGAAAATGTAAAACTGTTGTGTGATGTAATACATTTCACAAATTACAGTGTTACTTACCAAATAATACAACATAATTTAACATTTTGAAAACATATTTTTCTCCCTTTTTCTACTGTTATCAGATTCTACTTAACTTCACTATTCACAGTAATGTCATTGTAGTCTCATCATAAATAGCTGGGGAAAAAAACAATCAACTAGATTGTTTAAAAAACCCAAATGACTAATTCTTGCAAGCACAATGTGGTGGTAACGACCTAGGCACATTGACTGGGGTAGGTTTGGAAACGCTTATAAAGGACACCTTTGGACAATTGATGTTACTTTTGCCTCAAACTGTCTTTGCATATTCCAATATATGCCAAAGACAGAAGTGGAAATGGTCAAACCAATTTTGTCATAAGATTGAAAAATCTAGGAAGAATGTCAACAAAGCTGTGTCTGCATACCTCAGAGACCATAGAATGAGGTTGATCTACAACAACAACATACGTTTTGATATGGCTCATATCTACAGAAGTGATGGAGTACACTTCACAGATGAGGGAAACCGAATTTTTGTGAATAACCTGAAGCTGTGCATCCGCACTTACATGTAGCTCCAACTACTAAACACAAGGGCTCTTTTTAGAGCCGCCTTATATTCCCAATATCTGCTCACAGAGTGACAGCTGCAGTCCGGCTAGCAGAGGGAGCCGTTCAGGCTGTCAGGCAGGCTCGCAGAGGAGGAGCTGCGGCCCATGGGCTCGGCTCACAGAGGGAGAGCTGCGGGCCGTTGGCTCGCAAAAGCACAGCAACGCACTGGCTCGCAGAGGGAGAGCTGTGGTCTGACTCGCAGAGGGAGACCATCAGGCCAACAGGCCTGCTAGCAGAGACACAGCTATGAGCTAACGGGCTGGCTCGTAGAGGTACAGCTGCGGGCCCGAGCTGCGACCCGACGGGCTGACTCTCAGAGGGAGAGTAATGGGCCGGCGGGCCTGCTACCACAGACACAGCTACATGCTAACGGGGTGGCTCGCAGAGGTAGAGCTGTGGGCCAGACGGCTCACAGACGAGACCTGTAAGCCGACAGACTGAGTCACAAAATGACTGTCAACTCGCAGACGCAGAGCTGCGAGCCGACTGACTTGCTTCTAAAGGCATAGCCGCGAGCTGGTAATGTGGGGAGAGGGACCATGAAAGGGGTATCTCGCACAGACAGAGCTGCGGTAAATTTTCAGTGCTGCCTCGCAGAGGTAGAACTACGGACCTGATGCCTTGTAGAGGGATAGATGTGAGCTGACGGACTGAATCACAAAATGGCTGACAACACTTTCTAGTTTCAACAGTTCGCAGCCAATGAGCCGCAAGCTCATGCTCGTAATGCCTCAGCCAATCAGATGTCAGAATTCTCAAATATTGATATCTGTAAGATTTGATATTTCTTAAAAACTACTGAATGGATTTACCCCATTTAAACAAAAGTGTGCTTTGTGGACCAAGACCTTTCTCCCTGCCAAATGTGGCGTAATTCCTTTCAGCAGTTTGACCTGTAGCCTTGTCTAAAGTTTCCTATGGAAATTGCATGGAGAAAACACATTTTGGGACCCTCCTTTTTTCTCAGCCCCCCCTTGACCAATCACCCCCAAACTTTCAAAATAGGAGCTGATCTGAAAAGAGAAACTTTTTGAAAAATTTTGTAAAGATTCGTCAAACGATGCAAAAGTTATAAGTACATCAAAAAATGCTTTTCCTATGGAAACGTGGTCCTAACTAAAACTATCTACTGGCGACCGCCAGTAGATAATATATATATATCATCAACAGTTTACTCAGCAAGTAAGGGCGCACTCAGGAAACAATAATCATCCTCTGGGCACTGCAGACGCTTTAATAATAACATCAGCCTGACGCCTTTCGGAAACAAAATATTTCCTTCATCATAGGCATAAGTCCAAAGTCTTGCGTTACTGCAGCACTGAATTTTAAATACCTGCCCTCCAATGGGCTGCTCAAATGAGACCCTAGTGCTAGCTGGGACATGCAGTGCTGCAGCCTACATTCACCCCAAATGGGAAGGAATACACACTTCAAATCGGCATTTCAATGAGCCGCAAAAGCGTCCGTGGAGCCCATAATCCATGGTTTATTTCCCCACATACGAGGCGTCCGTGAATTCTGTGCCTCGTGGACCCATCAAATCCGCTGGGTGGTGCGGCCCTTCATGCCCGGAGTCGGCGTGTATAACATAATCAACAGTTTACTCAGCAAGTAAGGGCACACTCAGGAAACAATAATCATCCTCAAAAGGGGGTCTCAAAAGGGGCTTCAAATCCATTGTATTTTCCATAGATTTTAGTATTTCTCATAGTGCAAAACTGTTGACTGGATTTCTGTTAAAATTGACAGCATTACATAGCAGGGGGCACAAGTGATTCTGTGGGGTAGGGTAGGGACGTAGGATACGTAAATGTTAAGCTATTAGTTATTTTATTTAGTTATATTTTTGGCCTCTGTAGTACTGTGATACTACTGCTGCACATAGAGATGACAAGGGATTATCTGATAGGGTAATATGTTATTTTCCAAATCATGAAGGCAGCCATGCTGTGTGTTTTTTACAGAGCAGTTTGCCTGTGCTTTGGAATACACCTCAACAATTACTTTATAACCAAGTTTTGTGTTCTTCTGTTAAGTAGTATTAGTTTACTATAGAACTGATATGAAGGAAATAATATGTGCAAATGCCAATATGGCATTTTTTTTAAAATACGGGGTACCGCTGTACTATCAAGTAAGTCTCTAGAGAGTACCGTCGTATAGCAAATGTATTTTTTTTTAAAATAGGACCAATACATTTTCATATTTAGTCATCTTCCTCTTACGTTGGCTCTTAAAAGAGCCTTTGATTACAAGTGTGTACTTTGGATTTACATATGCTTGAGTAGGAATTGCCGGATATTATTAATGAACACATTATTGCCATTGTAAGTGAAATGTACACCATCAGCATGATATAGGTTAAGCTTGTGAAAAGACAATGTTTAGCTTTTATAGCTAAGACATGTTGTCATCTCTTAGGAAGACAGACAACGTTTTGTTTATGTCTGCGTGTTTTCTCATACTTTCTTACATTTGCTAATGAGTAGTTCTATTTGAACCTTCATCAAATATTTGAAAACACAACATGGGTGTGAGGAAATAGAGTCATTAAGGATGTAAAATCTCTATCTCAATTTGAACACTAGTGAGGTGACCAATATCATTGCCTCCACAATGAATAATTATACAATGGGGATGCTCGCAATTAGTAAGAGAGGAAATAAGAGGTAGAATGTTATTCCACCTTAAACCTCTTTCAGCCACCCATTTGATTTTAACATTGGTCAAACCTAAATTCTGCTCGATTCCATACTTCTTTGAATACTCTTGATCCCAAAAGATAGATGTATGAACAATGATCCAGGCATTCACCATCTTCTTTGAAGAGTAGCATAAACCTTCAAGAAACACTAACTGAATGTAGTAAAGTGAACCATGGATGTACTGACCTACAACACTGTCCAATTACATAGTATTTACAAAATTACATGTATGAAAGAAACAATATCGATTGGCTGTATGTAACATTGGGCTACTAACATAGCCCAGCCAGTAGCAAAGAAGAACAGCATATAAGAAATAGGCTTGACTGTAGAATTTGAGAATATTATAATCTGTTTACAAATATTTCAGTGATATTTTAGGTCATATGCCTATCCAAACCAACACAGGATAAGATTAGAATGGAAAGCCACCATTTAAATGTTATATACTGGGTGCTTTTTTTTAAACCATGTGTGAAACAGAGACAAACTTTAATTATATGATAGCATGAACTAATAGCATGCAACTTAACAAACACAATTGATCTGTAGCACATATTGCTATAGCATTATTTATTCCATTATGCTATAAACATAAATGAATACTATTCGAGTTATGCAAACAGTATTTACATTTGCTTAAAAAATTACGTGTGATTTTACCACCCACTTTGGATGTACAAATATAACACTAATGATGACATTCACTTTCCTATTGGAAATTTGACAGCATTAGGGAATCCAAACACATTGCAACATCAGCAATAAATAATGTAGTTAGTTATAATGCATTCCTTTTGGACTTTAACTACAACTTACAGTTGAAGAAGCACAATATTTATCTGCATCCTGCTGGGTGATAAATGAGGAGCAGGGTGAAGACTGGTGTGTATATCGCTGAGTCCACACTGAGGTGGCATGGTGAGCAAAAGAACAATGGGTTGGGGTGCTAACCCCAGCTATTGCCAGTGGTCACACATACTTTGAGTTGCCTCCCATCACCTTTTGCGGGTTTCATAGAACATCTTAAGTGGTATGGCTAGGGCCACATGTGGCTCCTGTGCTCACTGTGGCACTACAATCAAAGTGCACCCGGCTGATGACCCCAGAAATAGGGCAAAACCGGTTCTGTGTTGCTTGTGTTACAGTTCAGGTAGGACCTTACTTGGATCCAAGAGAAGGCGCAACACAGATATACATATGGCTGGGTACAAAATGAGGTGTCAGGGTGAGCAAAGGAAGGATGGGTTGGAGTGCTACCTCCAGCTATTGCCAGTGGTTATACACAGTGTAAGCAGTCTCCTATCACCTTTTATGTATTTCTTATATTGACGTAAGTGGCATGGGTATAGCCAGACGTGGGTCCCATGCTCACTGTGTCAATTTAACTAAGCTGTACCCAGACGATGAGCCCATAGCTAGGCCAAAACCACTCTGTAAGCAGCCTCCCATCACCTTTTGTGTGTTTAATGGGCATGACCAGACGTGTGTCCTGTGCCCACTGTGCCACTGTAACCAAGCTGTACCTCGATGATGAGCCCATAACTAGGCCAAAACTGCTCCTGGGTTGCTTGTATTCCGGTACAGGGAGGACCGGGTTTTCCAATTCGGGATGCACTGTTCCCATGAGGAGAAGGGTGAAGACTATTTTTCATATGGCTGGTTCCAAACTGAAGTGGCATGGTCAGCAACATAACGATGGGTTGGAGTGTTACCCCGAGCTATTGCCAGTTATTAGACTCATTGCAAGCAGCCTCCCATCACCTTTTGTATGTTTGTTTTATATCCTGCCAGTGTGGCATTGGTATGGCATTACATGGTCCTATGGTCACTTTGTCACGAGAACCAATCTGTACTTGCCTAATGAGCCCATAACTAGGGCGTAATGGTCCAGGGCTGCTTGTCTTTCAGTTTGGGGAGGATTTGACTTGGTTATTTAGGCTGGACTGCTCCTATAAGGAGCACTGTGAAGACTAATTTCCAAATAGCTAGGGCAAAACTGAGGTGGCATGCTGAGCAATACCATGATGGCTTGGAGTGCTACCCTGAACTATTGCCAGTCAGTTGACTTATTGCAAACAAATCTCCAATCACCTTTTCTATGTTTTGGTTGATAAATGAAGGCATACATTAGTAACCTTTATTGCAATTACTCCATGAACCACTCTTCATTAAAAATAAAATAATAATAGAATGTGTGTATGTGAACAAATCAAGAGTCTGTTTTAATTAAAGTAACAAATTGAGTTTTCAAACTGACAATGTAAAATTAATATTCCATTACTCTGCGCACCTGCATAACGTAGCTTACCCATCACTTACCTCCTCCTTTTGGATATAGTACTACCTGTTACTATAAGGGAAAAAGTTGCAATGATAACCAGCTCTTTATTGTAATGAAATGGAAAATAGTCCTGAAAAGAATAATTTTTTCTTCTTTTTGTTTTCTGAATTTTTTTTATTTAAATACAGGCAACTGGACCAACTGTAAAACTACAAAACCACACACCCAACAGGGCAATAAAAGTGCTGCAAACAAAAGAATAGGGTTTTAGGGACAGTTGCGATGCGCCATGACAAGTTCCCAGTGGCTGTTGAGGTCACTCTCCCCTGCGACTATAACTGTTTGGGAATATAAACAGTACGTCGTAGTCCCTGCATAAGACTCAACAATGTCGGGCTGCCTCAAAAGATTGACATCAACTACCAAGCAAGGTGGTGGAATAGTGGCTGGTGCAAAAGTTCTTGACGGTGGGAGTATTTGGGCGGCCATGGCAGAAGTGGACGGTCCAGCTTTTACTATATCCGCGTCTCTGGCAGAAGTTCCCTCCTCCATTTGTGCCAGCTCCAGCTATCTTCTCCTTTTGGTCCGAAACAAACGAGTGCAATGCATGGCTTAAAGGTGCTTTTGCATTCCTGGGATGTGATATAAAATTTCACCATCGTTCATACACTCAAGCAACTATAACTCAGCAAATATGTATTGAATATTTAGGATAATATTTTCACCAATATATCCTAATGTAGGTAAAAATCTGAAATTTATACTTGGCTTTGAAACACGTTATTTCCTATCAGAAATGATGCATACGCAATTGGCAAGTTTAAGACAAATTCCTTTCAGCAATTAAAATTGGAAAACTTCTAATATGGAGCCCCTCTTCTCTTCTGCAGGAGCCCCACAAGGATCAAACACTCTATATATGGAACCCTTCAGTTCCTTCTTAAGACTATACAAATGTATTATTATTTCTATACTAACACACAGCACTACCTGAAAGTCATCTCACCTGATGACATTGCTGATGTTACCAAATCTCTAAAAGACTTCAATTGCGGATTTCAGTATGCCACCTGAAAACGTTCTCTCAGAACATTAAGTTACTACTCATTATGCCCCCAAACTGCTCCACTCTGGTCCTTTCCTGACAAAGTTTAACCAACATACTAGATCACAACTCCCTTCTGCCTGTCCTAGGTAAAACTCACCTCACTGCTTTAAAGCAGCCCCCTTATGCTGCTGGTATCTGATCTCTGGCACTATAATATCTGACCAAATATCACCATACTTGATCTCTCTCAAATTACTTTCCAAAGACATGCTGGCATGTAGGGTACATAAAAATGGTTAACAATGATGTCCAAGAAACCAAACAGGCAAATTGATCTTCACTGGCTGTCCATGGTCATTTCAAAGTGTAGACTGTTACCTACTGGAAAGACTAATCTTCAAAAAATTAAATTCTCTAAAATAAGACTTTTCAGGCAGTGGTCCCAGAGTATGAAACCCCATTCCTTTATTCAGAGTACCTTCAAGAGAGAACTTCAAAATACTGCTATTTCAATACCACTTCATTTGTACATGTCTGCATGAGGATCAGTGCAGAACTTGAGTATGGGACGTTTGGCAAAAATTATTATTAAAGAGTCTTAGAATCAGCTCTATGCTGCCTCTCTGGGGTGTGTGAACTCTAAACGGCTAATCGGCTCCCAAAACATCACCTCGCCTGATACACACATCCATCGACATATCATTGGTATAAAGTAAATATTATTGCCCTATGAGAGTTAATATTTTATAGTCCATCTGTCTATATGTTATCTATTATTATATGTTTATATGTTGCATTTGTATATACTTATGTCCCCATGTAAAATGCTCTGCTTCCCTGTTCATGCAGAAAAATAAATAAATAACATAATAAATCAATAAATCAATCAAAAGCAGCTACCATGACTTTGATTTCAAAGCTGGTAAATGTGGCATTTTTTGCTCCTTAAACCATAGTGACCCAGAAGCGTACCTCGTGAGGAGTAGAAATTGTCTCGCGTGAAGCTGCGTTCTTGCCATGGGCTAGCACTGGTAGCTGTCAAGCAGGTTTTTCTGATCCACTGATGATGCTCAGGTGTGTAATTCGCTGTTGTTTTTTCACTCACGGCTTTGCACAATGGCAGACAATGTATACATGGGATTATTCCGCATAGAGATAGCACATCCAAATGTGGTCACATCCGTCAGGCTCCCGATTGCCAGACTGTTAGAAATTGGGTCTCAAATTGGCAGAGGTTTGCACCTTGTCCAAGTAGAGACCACAATCCTAGTCAGCGTTAGCTAGATACATACTTTAAATTAACCTGTGATCACCCTCTGTTAGCTTGGCACACAGCGGGCGTCCTTAACTTAAGAGGCAATGTGTAAAGTATTTCTGCAACACACATACACGCACACACACACACACACACACACACACACACACACACACACACACACAGTAAAACAAAGAAAACAACACAAAAAGACTCCACAAATGTGTAGAACAATCAAGACTATTTATATGACAAGACCAAAACGACCAAAATCCAATCAGTAGAAGTCAAGATACGAATATTTAAAGAATAAATGCAAAAACAGTGCTTAAAAGTCTATAGCGCTAAAAAGGTACTTGAGTTCATGAGGGACTGGGGTAAATCCAAAGTTCAGGCCAACTGCAATGGGGGGCAGGGGACAGGGTGACTATGAAACTCATGCAGGTCCTGTTGAAAAAGTACCTTGGATGGGGCAGAGTATCAATGCTGAGGGCACGACGTATTGATCTTTCCCACGCAGTCGGGTCACTGGTCCACTGAGATGCAGGTAATGCTTTGTAGTCGAGCCATGCAGAGCGTCGTCATCGGGTCGTGCAGGTTGAAGATCAGCTGTCTTCAAACAGGCTCTGCATTGAAGGACAATGCCTAGGTTCCGGCAAAGGTGATGATGCATCAGTTTTGTAGCAAAACAGCTGCTGAACCCTCGTCTTGGGCCAAGGACAGAAAGGGGCACCTCAGGCAAGGGTAGGACTCACAGATGGCAGAGTACAGCAGTACCAGCAGAATTGTAGGAAGTCATTTGTGTCCCTAAGACTTCAGAAAACAGGAGGCAAGCCTGCAAGCCCTTGGAGTCACTCAGGGTTCAAGTGAGATGGGTCCAGGTCTTGTCCTCAGCAGGGTCAAGACCAGCAGCCAGCAGGGCAGCTCAGCAAAGCAGAGAAGCAGATCCTCATAACAATCAGTCAAGACAAAGTGGCAATCCTAACAGCACAGCAGCCTTTACATCAGCAGAGTTCTTCCCAGGCCCAGTAGTGTACTGATTAGGTAGGGGCAGAGCCCCAGTATTTAAACCCAAATGTGCCTTTGAAGTGGGGGTGACTTCAAAACAGCTCCTTGAGGTGCACAGGTTCCCTTTCATCCCAGCCCTGTCTGCCAGGCTATCTGTTGGGGATAATCAGCCCTTTGTGTGGGGACAGGACACAGCCTATTCAAATGTAAGTGTGAGCTTCCTCTCCCCTTCCTGCCTAGGAAGGCGATCAGAATGCAGATGAATGCAGATGAGTCCTCTCTTACATCCACCCTTGCTGTGTTTGGGACTGCCTAGAGGGAATGCACTAAGTGTAGCTGTCACCCAACCCAGACATGTATTGGAGACAGGCTGCAGGCATCCAAAGCAACGTTAAGAGCAGCGAAAGGTCCACCTTCTAAAAGTGACATTTCTAAAATAGTGATGTCAAATCAGATGTTACTACTACAGAGGATTTATCATTTCCATGCCAAAGATATGAAACATGATTTATCTACTCCTTTCAAATCAGGAATTACAGCTTAAAAGTGTTTTAAGAAATTTCTAGTGCTAGCCTATGAAAGGAGTAGGCCTCACAGCAGTGAAAAATGAATGTAGCTGTTTCTCACTACCAGGACATGTAGAACTTAAAAGTACATGTTCTACTTTTTAGTTACACAGCACCCTTCCACTAGGTCTACCTAGGGCCTATCTTATGGGTGACCTATGTGCAATAAAAGGGGAGTTTAAGGTTTGGCAAGTGGTTTTAAATGCCAAGTCGAACTGGCAGTAAACTGCACACACAAACAAACCTTGCAATGACAGGCCTGAGACAGGTTTAAAAGGTTACTTGTATGGGTGGCACAATCAGTGCTGCAGGCCCACTAGTAGCCATTAGATTACAGGTCCTGGTATAAGTAACTAAGGGGCATATTATCAAGCCAGGCGATAAAATTATCACTGCTTTAGCGGCAGAAAACTGCCGCTAAAACGGCGATAATGGGCTTGATAATATGCTCTATGGAATTCCAATTGAAGCCCATGTTAGATGTCCTTCACATCTAACATGGGCTTCAATTGGAATTTCATAGAGCATATTATCAAGGCCATTATCGCCGTTTTAGCGGCAGTTTTCTGCCGCTAAAGCGGCGATAATTTTATCGCCTGGCTTGATAATATGCCCCATGATATGCCAATCAGGTATATACCAATCTCACCATGTTTGGGGGAAAAGCACATGCACTTTAGCACTGGTTAGCAGCAGTAAAGTTCTCCTACGGCCAACAAAAACATACAGCAAAAAGTGGAGGTAAGAAGGCAAAATGTTGGGGAAGACCACCCTAAGAATGACAGGTCCAAAACAGACTTTCTGGTTTGCCGAAGGGGTGGAAAATGAAGGTATGCTGGAAGTGTCCCGCATGCCCATCTGTAGTGGACATCCTGATCAGGGGTGTCGTGAACCCCTCGCTTCAGCAGCCACAGCGGGGTTGGGGTTCTTTATGGGCCTCTTCTGTCTGCAACTCGGCTGACAAAATCTCAACATTAATGCTGCAGTACAGTGTCAATATAAGAGCAAAGAAAAATGACAGCTGGGTAAATAGAACAAGGAACAAATGAAGTAATATTGGAAGGAAGGGTGACAGAAATAAGTATGGATAAATGAATGGGTGGGTGGGTGAATGAATGAGGGTGACAGAGAGAAGGGATGGATAGGTGGATGAACAGGTGAAAGGATGGCATAGAAAAGGGATGGATGGATAGGTGGATAGACAGGTGAAAGGATGGAAGAGTACAGGGATGAATGGATAATGGACAGTTGAAAGGATGGCAGAGTGGATGGATGGTTTGGGGTGAATGGATAGGTGGATAGACAGGTGAAAGGATGACAGAGTAAAGGGATGGATACATGAGTGGGTGGAGAGATAAGTGAGTGTATAGCAGAGTGTATAGATGGAAGGCATAGTGGATGGATGGATGGATGGATGTAAGGCAGAGTGGATGGGTATATCGTACAGTGAATGGAAGGGTGGCAGAGTGGATCAGTGGATGTTTAGATGAATACAAGAATAAACAGATGGTTGGCAGAGTGGATGAATAGATGGATAGATGGCAGAGTGGATGGCAGAGGGGATGGATGGATGGCAGAGTAGGTGGATTGATGAATGAATGGAAGAAATGGTAGAGTAGATGGGTATATGGATGGTTGATGGATGGATGACGGGGTAAATGGATGAATGGCATAGTGGATGGATGGTAGAGCGGATGGCTGGATGGCAGATTGGTTGTATGGATGATGTATGGATGGATGGATGAATGGCTGGACGGATAGATAGATGGATTACTAGGTGGCAGAGTGGATGGATTGATGGTTGTATGGATTGATGAATGGATGTGTGGATTGCAGAGGAGATGGATGCATGGGTGGCTTAGTGTATGAACGGATGGATGAGAGAATGCAGGGATGGATGGATGAATGGCAAAGTGTCTAGATGGATAGATTGATCCTTATGTTGACTCTGGAGGACTATCTTCTGATAGAAAGCGCACCACTGGAGGAAATATCGCCAGATAATTTTACATCATGAACGTGATGAATGCTTCATCATTTCTAAATCTTTGGACATTACCCACTTCCACCAAACATCAGAGTTCTCTACCTGAACTGGAAATATGGGCTTCATGTCTACAGACACCAAGAAACAGGTTTAGTAGATATGCCCACCTAGTGTGTTACACTCTTTTTGCCACACGTTTAAAGGCGTTAGTTCAATTATTTTTCTGCTTTCCCTGCAAGTTTTAATGTGTGCCAGCATTTATGTGTATTGCAGTGAGTAGCATTGTGCGCATGTTTAGTTTAATTGTGTTAAATGTCTATGATTATTCTGTAATTCGCTAGTAATTATCTCAAAATTGCAGCATTTAAAGTTGTATCCACACTATCCTAATACAGAAATAATACCACTAATAGTAGACTACTAAAATTATAATAACATTACACCCACTTGAGCCACATAATAACGTTCTTATCTTTTTTGACCATACAACAGTAAAAGCTAATGATTCACGTCTTTTTTCTTGTAGGGACGGCGCACTATAAATAACTCTCATGAAATTAGTATTTCATTTAAACTTGCGGTGTATCCGTTTTACTTCCTTCTGTGGCACAGGCACAGGTTGATAAGCAGGAAAGTGCATAACATTCACGAGACTCAGTGAAGTTGAGGGGGACCCCTGCAAAGTAGATGGAGGGCCCCCCCTCCGGAGTCTGTTAAGAGCTCTCAGGCCAGTGTACTGAGGAGGGGCCCCTGGAGCTCGCCCCCTTTCCCCCGAACCGCGGGGGCTGCGGGGCCTATGTTACGCCAAACGGCACTATGGAAGCGACAAACAGACTACTAAAACTTAGGGGGGCGTATTCACAAGAACGTGTGATAACTACCACAAGAGTAGCTTAACGCAACTCTCAACATCGCAGCCCATCGCGGGAAAATAACCCCGTGTCAACGTGGAATTCACAACAAGGCGGTACCATGCGATAGTTTGCCAAAACTGCGGATAATGTCCGTGATACAACCACCTCGACGGAGACAAAAACACAAACCACAACACCAAAAAACCTGCGATGGGCCAAAGCGCGAAAAGAAAACAGTGACAACCAGTGTGAGGGCAGCAAAACACACGCGTAATGCGGGAAAAAGCACAAGCACAGCATACGGAAAATGCCACAGAAAAAAAACATCAACAGAGGAGTACCACGGATGCACCCTGACCGACTGCAGAGGACAACATGTACACCACAACATCCAAGCACCGTGGAACAAAAAAACCAACCGGCACACCGCATGAAAGAGACCAGTGGCAGACAAATCAGAGCCGCAGGAGCGATTCGCCCACCGTGCAGCATACGCACATAAGCAAAAGTGCACCTCGACATTGACAAACAGCAACCCCTCCACAACAGAACACAGGACACTACAGGTTCCGCAAATGTGCACACCATGGCAAATCACACCCGAAACCGCAGGAACATGGAACATGACAATGTACAAGTACAACCTGTTACCTGCAAATATGTTTTAATCACACATGCAGCGCTATTGGACATCCTCAATTATCCCACGATTGCCATGGACGGTCACAATGTGATGTGCTCAGGAGAAGTAAGTGTCAATGATGGAGTTCCTATGGGCCATTCCTGCCGCAGCTGCAGTGGGATGATGGCCACCTGCCCCATCGTCACCATCATCGTCCGGTACCTTTGGAACTGGGATCCATGGGGCATTGGTGCGAGCATAGATGTTGGGCAACACACAACATGCAACGATCATCTTGCACACGATGTCCGGGCTGTACAGGAGCTTTCCACCTGTGACATCCAGGCACCTGAAACGTGACTTCAGCACGCCAAATGTGCGTTCAGCGATGCCCCTGGGGCGTATGTGGGCCACATTGTACTGCCTCTGGGCGGGTGTGTTCAGGTCTCGGAGGGGTGTCATCATCCAAGGGCATATCCTTGATCACCTGTGACAGTACAGGGAGAAAAGAGTCAATACTTGGTTCGGCAGGATGTGATAGCAGGCCCACCAATACAGTGATGCCTGTGCAGGCAGTGTGTGGGGTGAGTGTAAGCCAGGGAGCAGCTGGTGTTGGCAACAACTCCTACATTCATCAGGCACTCAGTAATGCAATGTCAGTACAACAAGGAGGAATGACTCAAGTCGCACAGGGCTAGTGGCCCCAGATGCACTGCGGCCGACACTGGCCCACCGACACTGGACGATGACCTGCAGGAGACTGGGGTAGGGTCACGAAGGCATAGCAGGGTCTCGTTTGTATCATATGTGCCTTCCGTAGAGTGTCACAGGGAGGGTGGGGTGCCTACCCCCAGGGCATGATGCAGAGGGCACATGCCAGCTGTGTCCGGCAGCATGAGGCATACGAATGCCACAGACCCAGGCCCGACACCAAGTCTGTACCTGCCCGTTGCTGATGAAAACCCCTATGCCACAGGCTCAGACACCAACGATGTTCTGCCGGCGGATGACGGTCACTCATAGCGCACAGGGTTAGTGGCATCACGTGTTGCTGGCCTGCTTAATGGAACTATGCCACACTGATCGAAGGGAGTCTGGTGCTGTGGCCGCTGGCACGGACTTGGTGTCACTGCCATTCAGGACTCAGGACACTGTTCCACATGTGAGACCTACTGGTCCGAAGAGGACGCCGGTGGAGCATGTCAATAAGTAAGGATTGATGTGGGCCAGCAAGGGGGGGCCAGTGAGGGTCTGCGGAGGCTGCTGAGCTTGCGTGACTGGGGCCTGGAGCTTGCACCGGCATGAGTTGGGCCCTTTTCGACACACAACGGTGTCGGCAGCTGAGCAGTGCGGCCGTGGTGCGCTGGCGCGGGCAGGCCTGGTCTGTGCATCAGCGTCCTGGGGTGCAGCAGGCACACAGGGTCACAGGTGCTGCTGCTCACAGCGTCTGCCACGTTGCAGGCCGCATGGCGCCGCACTGTCAGTGACGTTGTCCTTCCCAGGAGTGGACCACACCCTGCACGACGGGGTTTGTCACCACACCCCTGCGCAGCCCTGGCGTACTCAGATTCAACACACTACACTCACGCACTCAGGGGGGACGTATCGTGCGACACTTCCGCTATCTGTTCCACGGCCGGGATGACATTGTTGCTTCCACTGCTCACTACTCGCCAGTCACCAGGAGATGTGGTCTGCATGGGCATGCCTGTGGTTTGCATTGCCATGTCTGTCCTGCACATCCACGCCTCACTTCTCGTTGTGTACATTCCCATTCACGGGTCACATGCATCCTCACACATGGCTGCATTCCGCATCTCCACACGTTCAGCTGTTGTGTGGCTCTGGTGCCATGTAATGTCTGTATTGGGTGCAGGGGTAGCCCAGGATGACCATGGAGTGGTGTTGTCTTGTATGGTAGGTGGTCGTGTAGTTTGACATGTTGTATGTGGTTTGGTCACGTGTGCATTCCCACAGTTTTGCATTGTGTGTTGGTGGCTTTGGGATGTGTGATGTGTTGATTTGGCACTTACCAACGAGCAGTCCCGTTCCATATGTGCCATCGTGGAAGCGCTGGTTGATGATGGACTGTCGGAAGATGTAGGAATCATGCACACTGCCTGGGTAGTTGGCGACGACATTGGTGAACAGTCCCCGGTGGTCCACTATTGCCTGCACATTGATAGAATGCTGATGGTTTCTGTTGCGGTATTGGTGTGCAGTATCTGCAGGGGGCACACGTGGGACATGTGTGCAGCCGATTGCCCCCAACACGGACGGGAATCCGGCTATGGTGTAGAAGACTTGCTTTGTCTCCAGCTGTTTCTGCGCAGTGTTGGGGAAGTGAAGGTACTGGGGTATGAAGCTGAGAATGGCATCCAGGACAGGTTTGATGAACTTTGATAGGGCTGGCTGTGAGACCCCTCCGACTCTGACAGTTGTTGGTTGGAAGGTACCAACAGATGCAGCACAGCCAGCAGCTTTGTCTGCGGAGAGATGTTGGCTTGTCCGCTGTGTTGGTACCGTCAGCCTGTGGGCAATGTGGGTCAATATGCGGAGGATGGTTGCCCTTTTGATCCTGTAGTGGGCAATGACTTTCGCGGGCGTTAGGTCTGTGAGAGTGGTGTGTTTTCGGTAGGTCCGCTGTCTTAATTTGTGCTGCCTCTGTGGTGGTCCGGGGGGGGCGGGTCCGGGTCCAGGGGGTGTTGGAGGGTCTTGCGGTGGCGGCAGTGGGTGTTGTGGCCCTGTTGGGGCTCCGAGCTGCCTGATGAGTAGCTCCATGGCGTCGTTTGTTCTTCGGGTGTGGCTGTGTGCGGGGCTCCGTTGCCTACTGCAGGGAGTCGTCTCTCTTTAAACCTGCTTGAGGCAGGTGTTAAATACCTGCGGCAACCGCGGCTTATCGCGTGGTTTTGACTCGCATCGTGGATCTGGCAGTTCGTTGTGAAAGTGGTGTTGTGGTTTTTTCGTGTGTTTTTGCACGGGAATGCCTACTCTGCATCTCAATACCTTTAGTTGTCGGTGTCATCCGTGGCGTTGTTATTTGCGGCTACTGTCGCAGGGAAAATGGTGATATCAGCTGTTAGCACCTGCTTGTGAATGGTGCGATTAATTTATCACCACTTTGGCTGCGATAAAGTGCCGCTAACTCGGCGATAAGTCCTTGAGAATATGCCCCAAGATTTCACGTTTGACTCCCTAAAGACTTATAGAGATCTCTGACATTTCTTAAGAAAATAAACTGCAAATACCATTGCGGCTAAAAAAAATGAAAATATTGATGAAGGAGTGTCATCTCTCTAGACTGCCACTGCTAATCCACACCTCCCATACCTACACTGGACTCAATTTGTATCAGATCTTTCAGGGCATACACATATTTTTAAAAAATATCTCCACCCTTAGAAAATGAATGAAAAACATCTAAATGCATCTTTTTGTTTGTAGGTTTGGCTTTAACATCAAACCAAATCTATTGAGAAAAACAAAAATATTATCAATGTTTGAATTAGCCTCTGACGTTGGTAATTAATTACTTTGCACCAATTTCAGACCATTCTCAGAAAAGACCATTCAGAAGCATTGCTGACAAAATGGCAGTGGCTCTGCCCACATGATGAAATAACCTTGGGCCAGATTCACAGAACTAACTTAAGACAATATCCTAAACTTACTACCTTTTTGGTATTCACAGAAGGTACTTACTCATTTTGGTATTCACAGAAGGCACTGACTCATTTTGGTATTTTCATAAGGCACTTACTCATCAATGAGTAAGTACCTTCTGTGAATACCAAAATGAGTAAGTTACTCAAAATGAGTAAGTTACTCAAAATGAGTAAGTTACTCATTTTGGTATTCACAGAAGGCACTTACTCATCAATAAGTAAGTGCCTTCTGTGAATACCAACATGAGTTAGTGCCTTCCGTAAATACCAAAATGAATAAGTGTCTTCTGTGAATACCAAAATGGTAGTAAGTTTAGGATTTTGTCTTAAGTTAGTTCTGTGATTCGGGCCCCGTGAGTGGAGCATTTCACTGGACCAGTGATATGAGCTTCCGATTGAAAAAGAGTGGTTGAATTGCACATTTTGCCTTGCGGGAAAGTTTCTGCTCATTACAATAGAACTGAGTTTGTTATGGTGCCATTTCAATGATGAAGGCTATATACCGAGCCATTTATCATTTAAAGTTATGACAAAGGAACTAGGCTTGGCACATTTATTGTGAAAAGCTGTTCTAAAGACAATAGGCATTGGAGGTAGGTAGATAATCCTTTAAAGCAACATTTTGTTACGTGGAATCTCACAGATTACCATAGTAAGTAGGTATATTGCTGTTGGTCACCCCCTCTCACAAACCAATGGTGTTGAAGATTTGTAATGTGGAAGTCCTTCTTAGGCCCTCTGGCAGTAGTTGTGATCCAGCGAAAGGCCAGGATATACATTTCACAATCCACGTATCATTCACAATGGGCCCATATACGCATTTAGATTTCCTGACTGTTTCGCTGGGGTCAAGTTTTATTTTCTTTGATCTGAATTAGTCTGTGCCTAACTAATCTTCACAGATCAACACTCTTCCTTTGGTCAATGGACCATTAGTCGAGTAGTTGATGGTGATATTAACAAATTCATTAATTTATCTTATAACTTTGCAGTAAAAATTATCACAGACTCCAGGTAAGATTCAATAGATTTTATCTAATAATTCAATCAAAATAAATGCTCATTTGTACAGATTCACAGTTCAAACTCCATCAACTTTCATGGGAGAGAAAAATGCATTTATCAAATAACATACACACATGCATTCAACAATCTTAACGCATTAGGAGTGACAGATGAAGAGACAAAAGGGCATAGTATCTCATACTTTGTAATGAATCTTTAGATTCACAACAGAATTCTATTTACCTAATAGAAGAATGGGAAAACCAACCCCTGGCCAGAAGGGTTAGTGGAGGTCACCTGATAAAGTCAGAAGACAAAGACCGTAGGACAGGTGCAGGGTAGGTTTATACTTACTACACTTCTCTAGAACCGACGCACCGGAGCACATCCCTCTCTTACATTCTCTCCCTCCTCGATATTCTTCCGCAAATCTTCAATCTAATCAGGCTGTCTTTCAGTATTGAATCTTCCCAGTTTGTTCTTCTTAGTAGCAGTTCTTGCCTACGCCTCACTCAGCATTGACTCTTCTTAGTAGCAGCAGCTCAGCTCTGCTCTTAACCTTAAGTCACTCAAATTATACCCTTTAATTTTGCATGTCCCTCCCTCAAATGTTTCAAATGTCTGTGAATCCAGAACTGTGATTGGGCCAGGCAGGGGAGTTCTCATCACCTCATGCGGTCATCCCAAAATCCTTAACTAATTCTTTGTTCAGTAAACCATTCCCACTTAATTTATTCGATTCTCATGACACTTCCTTTTCACATACATCTCACACAATAGATAGATACAATTTTTATATAATTTCTTCAGTTGAGGATCTTTTCCCAAGCACTCGTCTTTGGGTTTTGGCAGACGATCAATGTCCCGGTCAGCGGGTCACTCCGGTTCTCCAATGCGCAAACTCAACTTGCATTAAGTTTCAATCACCATCTTTCTTTCAGCTTAGCATATCAGGCCCAAAAAAATCATAAACAGATCTTAATTTCACAAATATGTTATTACGACTGTTTACCTCCTTCTCCTACTGTATCCCATGTTATTTTCTTCTTTGTTAAGCAAAGCGTTAGCCGCAAAAAACTTCTTTTAAGATCCAGGTAAGCATATGCCAGGCATGCGGTACTTTGAGACCTACAGTTAGCAACTTTTTGCGCATGTGTGAGAGTTTTCCGCTCAGATGGGTTAATCACTTGGGGGCATATGTATCAAGCCCTTTTCCCGTTCTCAAACGGCCCGATTCTCAGAATCGGCCCGTTTGCGAACGGAAAAAGGCCTTTTGAAATGTATCATCCCAAAAGGGCATTGTAAATTAGAGAATCGCAAAATTTGCGATTCTCTATTTTGCAATTGCATTTAAGGAATCGCAAATTGCGATTCCTTAAATGCAATGTATGAAGCACAGAATACGTGCGATTTGGCCTTAAGGAATCTCAAATTACCACCAACTTCAAATTGGTGGTAATTTGCGATTTCTTTGAAAAATGCACTTTTTAATTGTTTTCAAAGTGCCACGTGGCGCACATACATGCCCTTAGGGCATGTATGTGCGCCACATGTGCACACATACATATTTCAGGCGTGCAACAGGGTGTCCTTTTGACACCCTGGCACCCTTGAAATTGCATTCTCATTTTGCGATTCTCTAATTGCGAATCGCAAATTGATAATGTCTTCCCATTCATTCCTACCTAGCCCATAGGAATTAATGGGAAGGTTTTCCTTAATTGCGATTCGCAATTTGCTAATCGCAATTAAGGAATGCCAAGGAATCGCAAAATATTTGCAAATATTTTACTGCATCCCGTTTTGCGATCTATATGTTCAAGATCAATAGGTGTTCAGCACCACAATATCTGCAATCTCTCGTTTGCCCGTATGTTCCCACTCGTCATCTTCGATCCACAACTCTTGAAAAATTTATGGTTCCCAGGTTCAAACTCGCCAGGATGGGTGGAAGGTCCTTTTCTCATCTCGGCCCGACCCTCTGGAACACTCTTCCTCTCGCTATCCACAAAGAAACCATTTACACTAGCTTCCGCAGATCCCTGAAGACCTGGTTATTCAACCAGTAAACTCATCCCGCTACCATCATTTTGCACTCAGTCCGTCCAGGCACCGGGAAACCCTTTTTGGGTAGCTGTTGCGCCCTACAAACGAAACTATAAATAAAATATAAATAAATATTATCCCACTCCTTCTTTGAAGAATCAGGTGCTAGCTTACTGTTATCTGTTTCAGAACTACTCTTAACTATTGGTTTCACAGGTTTAGCTCCCAGATTATCTCCGCCTATAGAGGCATATGTATCTTCGATAATCTTAGCCAATTCACGCTCTTGCTTTGTGGGAGGGAATTCCCTTAGGCATTGGCGTATAGCCACGCTGCTGCCTCCCCTTTTATGTTACTCAACATAATTGCTCACCTGTTTAATTCCCAGATCTAGGGCTGTATAATAATAATTCTTTATTATTTGATTACTGAAAACCATTACAATTTTCCATTTAAAAAACTCATACGGTTCTTATATGCAGGAAACTAGGCATTAACAAAACTAAGGTTAATACTAAAAGACTCTAAAAATGGGAGGGAGTGATAAAGACACCCTCACGATAATGATTACCTGTGGCAGTCCAATACTGAGGTGTCAGGTCAATCAGGGCATCTCCCCCTCTCTTTTTTATTAAAAGCTGGTGTTTTCAAAAGCTAACTAGGGACCTATAAACTGTTAATGTTAAGCAGAGGGCAATGTTCTTATAAACACAAATTAGCAATCAAAAGTTCATTAATTAAACCGGGAGCAGGGTTACAACTTAGCCGGGATGATAGAGATTTGCAGCTCTGCTATCACCTAACATTTTTGCCACTCTGTTAACAATTTGGTGAACCTAATGTTCAGCTTCGTATTGTCTGGGTTTAGGGCGGCGATTATGGCTTGGCGGCAAGATCGTATTCCAAGGTTGTTCCATTTGCCCCGCAATAAAGACCGTCTGTCAATGAGCATACCGCGACATACACAAACTATATGCTCCATAGCTTCGGAGTGATAGCCGCACTTCGTGCATTTGATACTAGTGCCGGGGCGGCGCCGTTCAGGCAGGTTCTTTAAAAAAGGCCATTCTTCCATCCTCAGCGCAATGAACTTTAGTTTCCAGAAAAGTGCAAATGTGCTAGATAAATAGGATAATTCGACCCCCGGTATAAAATCAGAGATTATTGCCCAGGCATGTTTCTTTCTAGACAGTGTCGCCCTATCTGAATGGAAAGACCACAGCCGGACGCTTCTCTTAATGACTGCCTTTAGGGCCGGAGGGGTTTGTTCCCCAATACTCCTTGACACTAAGTAGTTGAAGGCTGTTGTCCAGGTGATGCCGCTGTTTATGGCTGAAGTGGCTGTTCGATATTTCGTTCCAGAGTCTTGCCTCCAGGCTCCCCCCCCCGGGTGTTGCGCTGTCTATTACAGAACCTTATAAATGCACCTGCCTCGATGCCATGATGGTCTAATAAGCCTAGTTCCGGTCTGACTTGGGCTGGGGAAGCGGATCTTGGCAGACGGAAGGCGCATTTAAAATTTTTAGTGATTAGTTTGTTTAATAAAATATTTATTGTGCCCTTCATGATCCATTCATGTCCGTACGACAGAGAGTTTGTTATTTTCTCCTTCATCACCTTCAGCATCCGAGTTAGACTCGGACCAAGTAGTTGTTTCGACAGTTTTGCTGAGGCAACCTCAAGTGTAAGAGCTTTGGCCCTTAATGCTTCTTTCTGCATAGAAAAGGAGCACCTGGTGTCAAGGAAAATTCCCAAATACTTATCGTGAGGCACTGATTCCAGCTGTGAATTGTTAAAGAGTCACCCTCCACGCAGCCGCTTTTGCCTCCCAAAAGAAATTGTTTTTGTGTTAGACAAGTGCAGCTCAAGGAGGTTTCTTTTGGTGTAGAGGTGCAGCTCGGCAAGTAGCCTCTGTAGGCCTACTTTTGTGTGACTTAATAGCACAAGGTCATCGGCATATAGCAAATCGCTGATGCGGGTTCCATCTAATTAGGGGGGTGGCTGTTAACACTGTCAAGTATTGGGGATAGATCAGAGATGAACAAATTAAAAAGGAGAGAGGCCAGCACGCAGCCTTGTTTGACTCCACTTTTGGTCTCAAACTTCCTGGAAACATGGGAACCTTCTCCCAACTAAGGGGCATATTATCAAGCCAGGCGATAAAATTATCGCCGCTATAGCGGCAGAAAACTGCTGCTAAAACGGCGATAATGGGCTTGATAATATGCTCTATGGAATTCCAATTAAAGCCCATGTTAGATGTGAAGGACATCTAACATGGGCTGCAATTGGAATTCCATAGAGCATATTATCAAGCCCATTATCGCCGTTTTAGCGGCAGTTTTCTGCCGCTATAGCGGCGATAATTTTATCGCCTGGCTTGATAATATGCCCCTTAATTCTTATCCATGTTTCCGAATGAATTTGAATTAAAGCATTTAAAAGGGAAGTATGCCCCAGAGCTCAAGTTTTTACCACAAATGGCCCCAGGGCACCCGATCAAAGGCCGCTTCAAAATCAACAAAGCAGCAGTGAAGCTGGGTGTGTTGGGCTGCTGCTTTCTCTATCAACACGGATAGAGTGAATAAATTGGTAGTTGTTCCGGAGTTGGCCACGAAGCCGGTCTGGTTAAACACAAGGCACTTTGTTGTGTCTGCCCAGGCCAGCAGCTCTTCCAGTAAAATGCTGGCATAGTATTTGGCCTCAACGTCGAGGAGAGCTATCATTCTATAGTTGTTAGGAGCGTTTCTCTTGCCACTTTTGTAGACAAGATGGAAGATAGCACCTTTCCAGGACTCTGGGATGGTATTATTTAGTCTGCAGTGGAGAAACAGGGGGGCCAGGTGGTCTGACCACAGGTCGATGTCTGATTTGAACAGGGCCTGGGGAAGGCCGTTGGGCCCTGGTGCTCCATCAGCCGTGGCTTTCCTAATTGAACGTGAGATCTTGTTTTTCAGTGCCTCTAATGCCATTGGGGTCTCCGTCTTTGAGTCATCACTCTTCTCAAGACCCTCGTTTGTTGGTTCAAACATAACATTATTGGCTGGGGTAATAAGGCTGTAGGAGCTTGGGCACTTTAATCTAGGGGTGATGACTCGGGGGTGGGCGATGAAGGAAGATTGAGGTGGTCATCACTGTTTCTGTGATCATTAAAATGAGATGATAAAAACTGAGTCCATTCATCTGTGCTAATGTTAGCACTACCATGACCACTTCCACCGTGTGATCCCTTGTTCAAGATAGACCAAAATTGCTTTGCGTTGGGATTCTTGCTTTCATGAACTAGTTTCAGCCAAAACTCGTCAGAGGCTACTTGTTTGTCCCTATGTATAGAGGACTTGAAGGCTCTTTGTGCTTGCTTATATTTGTTAAATAAAGTTTTGTTTCCTGGACATTTCCTGGACAGACGGAGGGCCTGATTTCTTTGAACCTTTAGTTTTTTTGTTACTGATGAGATGCTATGTTGCATTACATGATGCCGGGGGATCCTCTTAGTTGGAAATTTGTTGAGTAATTGATTTGTGAGGCTAGCCCAGCCGCAAATAACAGAGAGGTCTTTGTCTGGTGGGAAATGTAAAAGAGCTCTGCATATATCCATCGTGGAGGATGTAGCTCTATCCGCCCAGTTCATTCTCCTTAGGTTCTCTGTGTGACAGCCTGAGAGAGTATGAGCAAGTTCCTGATGACATGAGATGTTAGAGAATAGAGTCATAATTTGAGGACAATGGATGCTCTCACCTTGCAATGCGATATAATAACTCTCAATCAGGGGGAGCATTTCACTACTGCCTAAAGTAAAGTCTAGAAAAGAGTGAGTTCAACCGTCGGAACGTGTCCAAGCGGGAGGGGTCTCTGTAGGAAAGCACCCATTCAAAACGGTGTACCCTGCTCTGCTAAGCTGGAGGACTGCGTGCTCGGCCAGTTTCGAGAGTCTGTGTCCTATGGGAATTGATTGTGGGGGCAAGGTGCGGGGGAGCCATTGGGGGAATGATCCCAGAGACCTCTGAAGCATTACAGAACAGGTTTGTATTGAAATCCCCTGAGATGATGCTGGGTATACTGCCGTAACCGCTTAGTAGGTTACAGATGATGTCTGTCAATTGGTCCATTTTAGTTTTTTTATCAGTGGTACGCAGAGAAATATACAATTTGAGGAGGAGCAGCTGGTTGACTGAGGTTGGACTTCCCACCACGATTCCGGCCACCCAATCTACTTCGAATTTTAGTTGTTTAATGCATTGAGAGCGTTTCATAGAGGTGTAGATCTAAAGTCCACCGCACAGCCTGCTGAACTTGGACTGCCTAGAGGCAGGTGACAAGAATTCCAAATAGCCTTCAATGGGAATGCTGGATGCTGCCCAGGTTTCCTGGGGAAGTATAATGTCATGTTTTTTTTATAAAGGCAAGAGTGACTCCGGATTTACTTTTCAATCCCAATCCGTTGACATTCTAGTAACACATTGTTAAGCCATGGTTTGAGATGTTTCAATCTTTCCGCTTCTGAGGTAAGGCTCCTGGTAGCCATGACCAATCAGCTCTTTGGGTGACTAGCTGAATAGTTGTTTGCTCTGGGGCAGCAGCTGGTGAGTGACTTCTAGCAGACTTTAGTACTGAAAAAGGGTCCGGGCTTCTGCTAGAAGCATGGGCCTGTGTGTTTTCTAGTATTGATGGATAGCGAGGGACACTGGGAGTTCTTATTATTATGCCCCAGTTTTTAAATTGTTCGGCTTTTAACTGAATTGATTCTCAGATGGCAGAGGACGCTAGCGTAATTTGAGTTGCTTCTCCTACTTGAGTACCTTCACTGGATATAAATTCAATGGCAATTATATCTTTTGATTGCAGGGTACTTAGGTCCGGGAACGATTTGAAAAGTCTGAGAATGTTCCCACGATTTAAAATGTCATGAGGGCCTCTTGAAACATATTCTGGGGTTAACAGCAATTTGGTCTCGGAGCTGTTAATTGCTTTGTTGTGCGCTTCCTCTACTGTTGAGGACTTGTTTGGTTTAGAGGTTACCACTGGTGCCATCTTGGTTGTACGTGTGTTAGACTGGGGGGAAATCAGTTCTCGTCGATGAGTTATTGGTGATAAAAAGGGGGATATACTACAAGTTGCCGCCAACAGTTGATGGCTAGATTGGCTTGGCGGATACTGACCATCGAGCGCTTTTACTACACTTTGCAGGGCTGATCCATTAACCCCGGCTGAAATTGGACAAGATGCGATGAAGTCAGGTAGTAACTTTTGGGGATTAGCAGTCCCAGCTGGCCCTTTGCCAGTCCCTAACACCTCTGCAGGTAGAATTGATTGAATCCCGATGTGACTTGAGTGAGTGGCTGCAAGGGGAGCCTTAGGGCTTGAAGTGAGTCTGCTGTTGGTGAACTATTCGATTGAAAAAATGCTTTTTGAGGCATTAAAGGCTGCGGTACTGGTGGCGAACTGGTGTTGGCTTTGAGCGTTATGGGTGATTCCCGTGAAGTCTCAGAGTTATCCTTTGTGAAATAGCTGGTGATAGTGTTTTTAGTTTCCGCTGTTTGTTTAGTCCGACTTTCCCACAATCTTTTTTTTTCCCGCTTCGACAACCAATGAGTTTGATGGTGGGGTGATGGTGCGTCGGAAGCTGCGTTGGAATCTATAGGCGTCTTACTTTGGGGAGAGGGGAGTCGGGGTTGCACTAACACGTGAGTTGGCCCTTTGGCCTTGACCAAGCTAAGATCCTGAGGTTGAGGATCGGGTGGCCCTTGGGATGGAAGCTTCTTAATTTCTGATGATACTGAGAAGAGGAATTGAGGTTGAGAGGTAAAGAATCAATGATAGGAGAGCAGCAGCATAAAGATTGGAGGAGTTGTACTTGGGATTGGGCTTTTGTTATCAATAGGTTGAGCCCCTCAAGTTTTTAGTCAATCCCAGCTGTGTACACCGCAAGGGTGTTTAAAAGGCCCACCTGCAGGTCCATTTTATCCGGGTGATAGGTCAGTGCTGTTGCCGTAGTTTGTAGGGTTTGTAGTATTTGTGACCAAAGATCATTTAAGTCCAGTGATGATCATTTTTCCTGGACGGTGGGCCTTTTAGGTTCCTTGATGAAAAAAGACAGGTCTAAGAAGGTGCTATTTTTGTTGTTGTGGGTCTCCGGTGAGTTGGTCTTCTGATGGCGTTGCTCAGCTATGTTTACTGGGCATGCTGGAGGCAATATATTGAGGTTGCTGAGATGGGTGCTTGCCTGGGGCATAACTTGTGGCATCAGGACTTTAGTGCAGGCCATTTGGATTGGGAATGGAGGTTTTAATGTTATAGGGGATGCTATAGGGAATAACTGTCTTGGGTTCAGAGCGGACTGGGAAGTAGACAAAAAGGCCTCTTTTGGTGTGGTTGTTTGAAGGGAGGCTGGTGCAGCTAGAGCGTGAGCAGCCCATGAGTCTAAAGTTTGCTGGTCAGAGGCCAGGGGTGCACAGCTGTCCGAGGACTTCTTTAGATGAAGATTCTACCATTACTGAGAGACCTGGATACGACAAGCAGCCAGACTCGCCAGCGACTGCGTGGATCATTGGGTGAACTAGTATTTGGTGTGAGACTGCCACAGGAGTGGTTGTAGGGGGATCCAGGAGTGTGTCCAGGATGCTGGGGCTGTGCTTGGGGATTGTTACTGTTGAAAATGTTCCTAAAAAAGTTCCTCAATGAGGTCCTTTTTGTTGAGGGGTTTGTGGGAACTAAGGAGCCCAATTTTGGCTCTTTGTGCTTTAAGTCTACCAGGGCCGCGTCATCCCCCCGTGCAACGTGGAGTGAAGAGTGGCCTTGAGAAGGTTGAACTTGAGACAAGGGTTGCCAAAATAGGGGCTCGTGTCCTGAGTCTGGGCCCAAAATAAATGTAACTATGGTATTGATTGCGTGGGGGCCGTTGTAGCTGCTGCCCTGGTTGCAGGGGCAGCCTTCGTCTTGATGCTTTTTTTTAGGGGCTTTGTTGAAACTTTCCTCACTCTCCCAGATCTCATTCTTGGGAGCTTCTGCTGATTGGAATACCCACCGTCTTCCTGCGGATCAGCTCTTAAATGCTGAGGGTGGCTAAAGGCAGCGCTGTTTTTTTTTCTCAATTTAAGATGGTTGGAAGGCCGTTGGTATCGGATAAGATCTGTGGTAAATAAAATATCACGCTCTCAGACTTTTAAATATTATCAATAGGATCATGCATAAAGCAAGAGGCTGAGTCTGTGGTATCAGATTCATAAAGGGCTTTATTCCAATAACTCGAGTCAAAGGGAGAATATCTCCATCACCAAAAAGGATCTGGACGGGGCTGAAAAGTATTCTCGATATTCTCAAAACATTATTCACAGAGTACAGTATATATACATTTCTCAATTGTACGTAAGCAAGAGAGCAAGAGAGAATGAGATAAGAGCATGTGGGCGTGTAAGTAGGCGTGAAGGTGGGCGTCCATGTGGGCGTCCACTTGATGATAAGGGGTAAATTGTCATGTGTGGGTGGATACCTGGGGATGATTTCGCAATGTCAGCAGAAATACTTGGCAGAGATGCGCGCTCAGCAGCATGACGTGTAATTGACGTGCAACTAGGGGGTGAAAGGGACTTGACATTTAGCTCTACATGTGGAGACAAAAGTCTGGGGTTATGTCAACCTAATCCCAAATCATATCTAATATCCTATGTTTAAAGAACTGTGTTATCCACAAGGGAAGGGCTCTCGGACAGAATCTATTCTATACTGACTGTGTGTGCGTGTACAAGCGTCTAAGTGTCTATATGAGATGCAAGGGGATGGGAATATTCCATGGTGACAGGGCTATGAATTACTTGCATGAGGGCAGAGAAACCGGGCCTTTTGCTTGGTAACTGGAGGAATGTTTACTTAAGCTACTAGGCAGGAATGCATCGGCTGAGGGGGAAGCAGATAATTCGAAGGTGAAATACAGCTTCTTGGCAGGCAGGCGAAAACTGGCCGAGGCAGGCACCGTTAGCTGCACAGGGAGTAGGACAAAGTTCATGGATACAGATGCGAGCTCAAACTGATGCTGTCAGAGGCAGAGAGCAGGGAAAGGCTTTGAGGACAGAATCGGGCCTACTCTGCCTGAACTGCAAAAATGGAGTAACTTAGCCATAAAAAGTCGGTGGCCTTTCATACTTAGGAATCGAATATCCAGCCCATTCATGGCGGATCTGACAGAGGACATGTTAACGGTGGACGCACATGTGTTTGCGTCTTCGAAACTGGAACTGAAGGGAACATACATGTACTTGTAACATGCATATAGAACCGTTGGGGTCCAAGATAGGGGACATAACTGATCAGGGAAATCCACATTTCCACAGATCTAAAGGCCGAAAGCTGACCTGAGAGCCGACCGGAGGACCCGGTTGGGCCTGTTGATTATGATAGCCGGATGAATTGTGTTGGCTGGGCGTCAACATTCCGATGGTTCTGGTTCGGTGATTCTAGGTGGGCTGGATTGCCAGGAGGGTGGCTTAAGGGCGACTTAAGACCTGTGCCTAGGCATCTTCCAGCCAAAAAGACAACCACGGTGCCGATATTGGCAGGGTTGTCAGAGCAATGTGCTAGAGTGTTGGCAAATCAAATCCGGTCAGTAGTTGGTAAGGTGACGAATGGTGAAGTGGCATGAGCAGATGCACTGAGGGGGGCACAGAGGGGCAGAAAAGGGCAAGCGGGGCACTCGAGGCGGGACTGCAGGCTGCACCTGAACTAATCAGGCTGCCTCCGCAATACCACCAGGGGCACGCACTCACTGTGGCCGCCTTCTAAAGGACGGCCACGCTTGAAACTGAAAGCCCTCTCTCTATCCGCAATCGGAGGTGGACAGGAGGGCTACGGGCAACAGGCAGCAGGCAACAGGCAACAGGAGCGGTGGGGGCGACAGGCTGACGCCCGTACTAATGTTCAAACGGATGCGCCAGGCCACTCGTCGCACCTTGCTCACCTCTCACCTGTCTTGTCTTGCGCTGAAGGTTCTGAGGGGCAGAGGTGCGTCTGAGATGGTGCCTACTGGTAGCCAAGCCGCCCGCGGCACTCTCTGCGTCCTCAGCGTTCTAAGCGTTTGTCTCCAGCTCCTGCTATGGCTCCTCATTGCTCTCTACTGCTGCTGTCTCGCTGCCTTCCGGTGAACTGGAAATCCTGGACTGGAAGTCCCAGATCAAAGGCAGGCTCCGCCCGTACTCATTCTGAATCTGTTTCAGTACATCTGGTACGACTGCTATTAAAGTACCATTTTTTCTGGTGTATACAGCAGCGAAGATTGTACCCTAACTGGGGAGCCATCCCCATCGGCAAGCAGATTGTCTGTATTCTGTGTTTTTTCTGTGGTCCTACATGGGGAAAGACTGCTTTAGGGTGTGCTGTTTTTTGTGCTACCCAGAATGGTATTTTCTCCCGGCTGGTGGGAACCTTTCCAATAATGGCATTTAGGTGCTCATTATGATGGCGGGTGGAGGCACCTCCGTGGTAGTGGCGGAAAATGTCATTTTCTGCACGCCAGCAGCGGTCCTCCCGTCCACCATATTACAATGGGCAAACATACCCCATTTCCCGTCCGCCACAGAGTGACGTGAACTGCCATAAAAATGCACCCGCCGTGGCAGTGGTGGGAGCCAATAGAGACCCACCAGCATGTGGAATGACGTCCCGACCGCCATACAAATCACGATGCCCCAAGCAGCCTGTCACACCACAGCGGAGAAACCACCCAACCAGAGACGGCGGAAGCACAACAGCGGAGTGCGAAACCAGACTCCCAGGCCCCTCCACCCGGTCCCGACCGCAATGGATCCAGCTTTACACGTCTGTCCGGTGCTGTACCTGATCCACTACTAGCAAGTAATGCACTGTCGCGGACAACACCGCAGGTACGCATTCACACAACTCCGCACACAACCACAACACACAACACATGGGCTGAAATACAGTTCCTGTCCACACCAGACACACTGGTGGGGACGGGAACACATCCCCAAGTGTACTCACACATGTCCTACCTGTCATGAAATAACCCCTCCGCATCCAGGTCACTCATCAACAGCAAATTCAGAGAAATCTCCCGGTCACGTCACCGCAGCGGTGCAGATGCGGGACAACATGCACTGAATGTAGTAGGCAGGGCCAGCGCCAGGCATGGGCAGTCCACAATGATCATAGGGCCACACCTCCACCCTTCACACACTAGGCCCCCCACACCCATAAAAAGACATGCTATGTGCCCCTCCTGTGCCCCCCTGCACAATTAGCCAGCCAGGTATACCCAGACACTGCACCACACACACCAAACAACCAGGGAGCCTGTCTCAGAAGGTGGGGCTGAAGAGGAACACCATGCACAGAAGCTCAGGGCCAGGGCAACCCTCCTCCCCACACCTACCCTCCACTCATATCAAGCAAACTGAGTCCACAGAATGAACACTCACACTGCATATGAACATCCACTGAACTGTCCACACTGTCTGTCAAGTCACTCAGACATACCCCACACTGACACACAGCCACTTACACATACCAGATGTCAGCAGCAATGGAGGACAATAAATGGGATAGCCAAATGTGAGGTGGACAGTGATGGAAAGCCATGGAGCAAGCCACAAAGCATGTGTACAACACATGCAAGAGAAGGAACCTATCACAACATGCTTAGGCCATCACATCAGACATGGTGGCACAGTGAGTGAAATTAAACCACAGTGACCTCTGTGCAACAACTCAGGGTGACAGGAAAGCAAGCCATGCATAGGCACAGGGATGATAGGAAGTGTCTGAAGTCAAACAGTGATCAGCCACACATCTGTCACAACTTACTTGACATGTGTATGTCATCAGCACAACACACATGGCTCATTGTCACACCCCATGACTGTCAAACACAAGTTGGATCCCTCACATATACCACTCCTCCACCCACCTCAAACCTGCACCACTCAACACCAGTGTTAAACACACAGAATGGTGCAAATAATGTCCTGGGAGTACACTGACAAACAATCACACTCCCTGGGGTGCATCCACAAACATCACACACACACTCAGGAATGCCTGAACCAATGCTGGCACAAAAACTATAGCCAAACAAAAACCTCACAAACAACATACACAGAAGAACAACAAGCCCACAGATGGCCAGCCAACCAGTGGAAAGGCAATGGGACCCCAGACAGTACAGGAGTACACAACATTGCCACTCAGGACCAAAGCACAGACACCATAACCCAACACAAACAAGAAGTGCATCATCTCAAAACAATCATGGACACAAACTGGGATCAATGGGACAATAAGCTAGCACAGACAGACATGCAAACCTCGCTCTCAACCCACCCACCGAACCCTCCGACGACGCTACCCACAGCCTCAGATGCTGGATCGAGGACTGCGCCAACTCCCTTGCCCCGCTGAAGAAACCCCCCCCACAGAGACACCAGCAAGAGGGCCAGCTGGTTCACCCCAGAACTCCTTGACTCCAAGCAAGCCACGCAGCACACAAGGACGCCATCCACAACCACCACCACCTCATCAGGGCGGCCAAGAGGACTTCCTTCAAAGACCGCCTCGACAATGAACGGACACAATAGCAAGGAGCTCTTCGACAAAGGAACTCTCCAACCCCAGCTTCAACACCAACGACATCCCGCCATCGCAAGCCCTATGCGACTCCCTCGCCACCTTCTTCCACCGCAAGATAGCAGACATCCATGACAGCTTCAACACCCAGACAGCCCCAACAGACAGCAACACAACAACCCTCCGCACACCATCGACCACAACCCCCTGCTAGCCTGGGCCAGTGTGAGCGTTGATGACACCATCAAGACCATGAGCACAATCCGCTCAGGCTCTCCATCAGACCCATTCCCGTACCACGTCTTCAACAGAGCAAGCAGCTCCATTGCACCCCACCTGCGCAACATCATCAACCTCTCCCTCGAGACCGCGACCTTCCCAGAGAGCTGGAAACACTCCGAGATAAACGCCCTACTTAAAAAACCTAAGGCAGACCCAAGAGACCTCAAGAACTTCCGGCCCATCTCTCTGCTCCCCTTCCCGGCCAAGGTCATCGAGAAAATCGTTAACAAACAGCTAACCCGTTACCGCGAAGAAAACAGAATCCTGGACCCTTCCCAGTCAGGGTTCCGCAGCAACCCACAGCACCGAGACTGCCCTCATCGCCGCCACCGATGACATCAGGACCCTGCTGGACAACAGTGAGACCGCAGCACTCATCCTCCTAGACCTCTCCGCCGCCTTCGACACGTCTGCCAACGCTCACTACGCTCACGCCTCCACGCCGCAGGGATCCGAGACAAGGCTCTGGAATGGACCACCTCCTTCCTCTCCGGCAGAACCCAGAGCGTCCGCCTCCCCCCATTCCGTTCCAAAGCCTCCGAGATCATCTGCGGCGTACCCCAGGGATCCTCCCTCAGCCCGACACTGTTCAACATTTACATGGCCCCGCTCGCACACGTCGCCCGACAGCAAGACCTCAACATAATCTCCTATTCAGACGACATTCAACTGATCCTCTCCCTCACCAAGGACCCCATCACTGCCAAAGCCAACCTCCACAAAGGAATGAAGGCCGTCGCTGACTGGATGAAGATCAGCCGCCTGAAGCTGAACTCGGACAAGACGGAAGTCCTCATCCTCGGCTCCAACCCCTCAGCCTGGGATGACTCCTTGTGGCTGACAGCACTGGGGGCAGCCCTGACACCCACTGACCACGCACGCAACCTGGGAATCATCCTCGACTCAACGCTCTCAATGACAAAGCAAGTAAATGCTGTCTCCTCTTCCTGCTTCAACACCCTCCACATGCTCCGCAAGATCTACAGATGGATCCCGACAGACACAAGAAAGACAGTCACCCAGGCCCTCATCAGCAGCAGACTCGACCATGGAAACGTCCTCTACGTGGGAGCCCCGACCAAGCTCAGCAAACGACTACAACGCATCCAAAACGCCTTGACATGACTGATCCTCGACGTACCATGACATGGCCACATCACCCCCCACTTGAGAAACCTGCACTGGCTCCCCATCAACAAGAGGATATCCTTCAAGCTCCTCATCCACGCACACAAAACACTCCACAAGACCGACCCAGCCTACCTCAACAGACGGCTCTCCTACATCCCCAACTGCCAGCTACGCTCCGCCGACCTCTCACTCGCCACCGTCCCGCACATCCGAAGAACAACCACCGGCGGGAGATCCTTCTCCCACCTCGCCACCAAGACATGGAACACCCTCCCACTGAGCCTACGACAGACTCCACCATTAAAGTGATAGTTTGTGCTATTGCCTTTATACATGACAATGCCTTTTATTTATGTGTTGGTTTTCAAAACACCTAAATAAAAGGCATTGTCATTTACAATGCCAATAGCTTAAAACTCACCCAAATGCAAGACCTATTGCATTTCAAATGCTTGTATAGTCATATGTCCAGCAAAGGGCAGATTTCAGGATACTCAAGACCTGGCTGTTCGATCAGTAGGGCCCCCCCCAGCGCCTTGAGACCCTCACGGGTATGTAGTGCGCTTTACAAATGATTGATTGATTGAGACATACCACACCACCCATCAAGTCAACATGGTGTCATAGTGTACCACATGCATGCACATGCACAATCCTGACAAGTGACAGGACAAAAATAGGAGGACAAACCACCAAGGTGCACTCAAAACAAGCTCACGAACAGGACTCCTACTAACTGCATGTGACAGGCACACAAGTAACGCACACTACACTTGCAACACACATCTGAATGTATCACAATGCACAAACAACTCACACACAATGACATGCAAATATAGCATCACACACAGAGCATCTGTCAGCTGAAAGAGCCAACACAGGCCAAACACTGCACACATCCACATCAAACACACAACAGATGCACATGCCAATCCCTCACATTGCAAACACAGCTGGACACCAGGGGATGCACACCAGGCAAGTACAAGGCAACATACACTCACAGCACTGCATGCACAACAAGCAGTGTGTGCACACCAGCCAACCCAGTAGCACACATATCTCAGTGCCACACCATGAACCCCCACAACACAAATCAGCACAGCACACAGACAACATCACACTCAGGAAGGGAAGCAGTACCTCAGCAAACACACATACAGCTAACCCGACACCCACAGATGCACAACTCAGGGACACCCAGGTGCCAACAACATGACCAGAGGACTGTGCAGCACAAACAGTTCCACTGCACGTGAGCAAAACTGACTGCAAGCAAGTACAAGAAAATCACACATAACTAATTGGGAAACTGTCCTCAGTGACACATTGGTCCTGTGCACAGATCAGCACCACAAGCATAGTGTAACAAATTAAGTGGTGGGGAGGCACACACACTGACAAACCAAGGGGATAGCTGACATGAGAGTGAAGTGGTGTGTACGTCAGTAGTGGACAGGTCAGAGTGTACTATACACAAATACATAGAGGAGTCACAGGGGTGGGCGGAATTTGCGTAGTCGCACTACGCAAAGCTCCGCAAAACGGTAAAAAATTGCTTGTTCGCGATCCTTTTTTCCTGTTCGCAATCGCTGTTTGCGTGCTCGGGAGGAAATATCTCGAGAACACACATTTTGAGAACGCAAACAAGCAAAAAATTCCGAAAAGACGCAGAACGCAGAATTTTGGGCAATTCCGCTTTCTCCACGGGACGCAAAATTACCCAAATACCGCAAATTCCGCGAACGGTACGGAATTTACCGCCCAGACCTACTCACAATGGTAGGCATCAGAAGCACAGATAGGGGATGGTATAACTCCACATCCCACACACCATACTGGAGCCAAAAATGGCTCGAGTGACAGCAATGCATGAGAAAACCCACCCACACTGCCAGTGTGGCTGAGCAGGTCTGTACAGTGAGCGCAAACAGTGACAAGACACATGGCTGAACACAACACAGACTTGCCAGTCACACACTCTGCATACTCACAACTGGCAGCAACAACAAGTAGGTGTCCCCCAGGAGTGCAAGGACACACCAACACACTGCACGCCTACAACTGCACGCCTACAACTACCATATGTGCACACAATCACAAGCACAGGGCTGACAAATCAAACTAACAGATAATCAGCTCCTGGGTGACACATGTGTGCAGTTGCCATTGAAGGGTCACACACACATCAACACTACTGACAAAGTCACCCCCTTCACACTACACACTTCATGACCATCCAAGTGCACACATTGAAATGTACCCATGTGACTAGGACGACAGGCCATCACAAGATGATCATACACCAACACTGCTGTCCACACATCAAGAAAGATCCCACAAACATGATGGACCCTGGTCAGCCTGCCTGCAATCCTGTGGATAGAATACCCCTCTGTGCTGGCAGTGCATCCAGACATGACATGTGTACAACTTAGCAAACCTGACCATAGAATGATTAGGATTACAGTAGGTTATCACAAACAAAAACCAAGTGAAACCCTGGGGTCTTATCTAAAGTTTAGAAAATGTGAGAAACTACTATATCATTAATGGATCAAAAGATCCCAAATAAACAAGTGAAACACCGCCTAGAAACAACAGTGGGCATATCCCTTAAAAGGACGAAATCCCTCACTCACCAGAGGTGACATGCTTAATCATTGGGATTCTCCATCACAGAGGAAACCCCTAGTTCCTCTGGGGGCTACAACTCCCTCTCTATGAGGGAGGAGCTCAAGGATGTTTTGTTGTTCAAATAAGTGGGATGTGCTAAATCCACAATGGCGAGCTAATGGTATAAGTGAGGGTGCAGCGCAAAAAGAAAATATTTTTGTTATTTATAATTATGTGATTTTAAGTGCAAGTGGGAGTAAAAATAGCTCAAGAGCGTAAAAGCACCGCTTTGTTCATAATGCGTCCTTGGCTAGAATTAAAATAATAGTGCACCGGCAGTCAACAATTTTTTTTAGACCGTGGTGATAGTGATAATTGTCAACATGTTTCAGCCTTAAAGCCTACAAGTATGGCACGGCTTTCATCAGGACTCGAAACAGCTACTGCGTACAGAAGAACCCAGAAAAAGGATACTCTGGGTCCAAGTTCTTAAGACAAGTGCATCATAGGTAAAGACCACCTGAAAAAAAAAAAAAACCACCAGTATGATAATAATAATAAGCGGTGTTTCAAACACAAAAGAGAGATTAAGTCAATTCATTAATGACAGAAACCTACAAAAATGGGACTTACCCGTGAATACTGGGTAAGTCAGCCAACCTCTCACTGGCAACTGCTCAGGAAAAGTGCACCGCTCTATGAAAAGTAAGGTGATCACTGTTTTAGTAACAATCAGATCTCTATCCTGAAGGGGTGTACACATCTTAACCCTACAGAAGAGTCTATCTAAGGAGTAGGGATAACATAATGTAACGACAGGAACTAAAGGTAAAACACACTAAGTTAAGCAAACAGCCTGTGTGTTGCTTGTCAAAGAAAACGAATGTTTATGGCATAAAACGTTAGGTAGACTAACATAGATGGTAAAGCCAAAGCCTCAGCAAACCACTAGTTATATCCACCCATAACAAAAGCCACCTAGTTGTACTCCGTAGTACAACTCAAGATATAAAACAAGATAAACAACGCTTGGTGTTTAAAGCGATTACTTCATTTTTAAATAAATAACGAGGACTACCCCCAAGAGCGACCTACCTGTCCGTCGGTACACGGAGGCCCAAAGTGAGCCTGAAGCCGGAGGTACCGAGGACAGGAAGTCCTCTACTTTAAGCAGGCAGTTCAACGAGTTAGAATGACCAATCACGGGCCTGGATAATAAACAGTCATGGTAAAATGAAGCAAGAAAGAGTATGCTTCTGCGCACATGCATCAAGAAGACACTACTCTTCCGCGCATACGTGTAAGACCGATCCTGGTCGTCTGATAGCGCATGCGTGCATGAATAATACGATCGGAACCATCGCTTTCCACAAAGTGGAACAACGCATAACCATCATACCTTGGTGCTACGAAAATCAACTAAGCCCACATGCATCGGTAACTATTAGCGGAAAAGAAAAGAAACAAATCTTTCTCTTGAACAACACTCTCTGAAATTGATGAACCATGGGAAAAACAATAAACAAGTTATGGTTGTGTCTTGCCAGTGTACTAATGTTGAAGTGAAGGATGTATGGGTAGCCAGAGAGCCCTGTTTGATTCGTAAAATGCATGTAAATTACTGCAAAAATCCCCAATAATCTTAAAAATGGGAAATACTATCAGCGTGCCTCAACAAAGACCACCAGAGTTTGTAAATAGTGTCATGTATCAAAAGAAATCATGAATTAATGTTGCGACAAGAAATCTTATTGTTGCCAGGCTTATATTAACAACCACGGAATATCATCATTCATGCCACTGGTGTCTGTGTGTAGCTTATACACCCACCATTGTTCCCGTTTAAACAGGAATGCTGAAATATCAGTGTGATGAGGTGGAATGAATGGTTTTTCCAAAACTGTCCACTTAAGATCGTTTGAATTGTGTCGCATAGTCAAGAAATGTTGCGTCAATTTTGTAGACTCAGTTTTGGTGACGAAAATCAACAAATTTAAAAAAGATTTAGCTAAGTTTTCTATGGAAAAAGTCTATCCATACACTAGCACGGATTATGTGAATCCCCAATACACTAGACAGGGCCGCAGATATGGTTCTGATTATTCTACCTCAGGCAGTGAGGGATGGTCCAGTGACTCAGACAACACCTTCCAAGGTGATTCGACTAATAGAAGGAATAACAGAAGAGCAAGAGGTTTTCAGAGAGGTCAGAGAGGTCAGAGAGGAGTTCCACCGGGTTTTCCTTCTCCCCAATGGTGGCCCCCCGGTCCTGTACATTATCCTCCTTTTCAACATTTTGGGCAATCCTTTGTGTATCCACCACAACCCCAAATGTATCCCAATCAGCAGCCTTTTTTAGGGTATATTGATATAGTAAGATTGCCGACAAGGGATTTTGTTTGTGATAACTTAGTTCAATCTCTTGGTGATTCAGTTCAGGGGTGTATTACAAACAAATTATACACCAACAATAAATGTTATCAAAGAGCTGTTTGTAGATAAAAAATATATACACACACGGGAATTGTTTTTGTGAAAAAAACACAAATCTTTTTATATAAATCAGAGTAAAAAAGGGAGTACAAAAAGAACCATAAGTTTCAAGCAATGGTACATGAAAGGCGGGTTAAATCAGATCCACATTTCATCAAATAACATCTATTTCCAAATAATTTTGACAGAGACTAATCTCAGTAATGAGAAAAAATCAACTGTATTTATCTAATGGTGTGGAATTAGATGATGGAGTCGACGTTTCGGTCTTGGGTGGCAGAAGTCCGTCAGACCATCTTCAGGACAGTTAATTATTGCATAATTAGACCCTTCGTGAGTTCAAAGAATCACACGTAGCTTGTTTTTTTGTTTGTTTTGTGGTTGTCAAGGCGTTTTGGTTGATATTGTAGCCAGGAGATTAAACGGGAGAAGTCCTTGCTCGTTCTTTCTTTCTTTTTTCAAGAGCTTTGTTATTTCCGATTATCGTTTGAGCGCGAAAAAGTCTGCCGAGGTCAGGAACCGGTCCAGAGGCAAGAGGCAACAAAATCAAAACCAAGTTCATTGGGCAGACAATCCAGCTCCACTCTCAACTCGAGGATCGATGGGGAATACAGCAGGACCCAGCTCCCAGATGACCTTGTGATTAATTTGAGTCAAAGAACCCTGAATCCTGATGAGTTATCACTATTAAATAAAGGTTTGGGATTCGTTCCTTCCTTTGGAGGTGATCCTTTTACGATTCAACAAGAACTTGCACATTTTTTCCGCAAGATACGTTTGCATTTCTTTTTTCGGAAAGAACCGACAGGTTCTCCTGATGTGCTGGACAATAACACAGGATTACGGAATAAATCAACATTTAATCCACTTACCAGTCAGGTCCCTGCTGAAGTCTCAACCTTTGAGAAGGCAGTGACTTCGCAGGTTACTAAAATCTGCAAGACCACTAAGAGCCAGTTTCAGAACCTTAACAAAAAAGAATGCAAAGCCCTAACATCACTCACCAGTGATGAGACTATTACAATCAAACCCGCCGACAAGGGCGGGCCACTGTAATAATGGACACCATTGCTTATCGAACTGAGTGTCTCTGACAATTGAACGATGAGAGGTCATATCAACGACTTACTGCAGACCCCACGCCGAGACTTTTATTGGAGATTAAAATTCTGGTGAATGAGGCTAGCACTAATGGCTGGATTACAGCAAATGAAGCCCATTATCTGATCAGAAACTTTCCGGTTGTACCGTATTTTTACATACTTCCTAAGGTGCATAAGAATCGTATACCACCGCCAGGTCGTCCTATTATTTCAGGACTAGGTTCTTTACTAGAACCTTTATCTTCATTTTCGGACCATTTTTTACGTCCCTTGGTTGAACAAATGCCTACATATCTGAAGGACACCAAAGACATCCTGGTACTAGTTAACGACCTGCCGTTTGATTCCCAGACAGATTTTCTGGTTTCTTTCGACGTCGAGTCGCTTTATACTTGTATCCCTCAGGATGAAACACTTTCCATGATAGAGACACTTTTGCTCAACAATCCTCCAGATTCCATCACACCTGTGTCTTTCATTGTTGCATGTGCCAAACTGGCAATGAAAGAAAACTTTTTTCAATTTGAGGAGCAATTTTTCCTACAGATATCGGGTACATCAATGGGGAGCATTTTTGCCCCCAGTCTGGCGAATCTGTATGTACATGTGTTCAAGTCAGAGAATGTCTTTAATATCATCATTCCCTATCTAGCAAATATCCTCATATGGAAGAGATATATTGATGATATTTTTGTAGTTTGGCGGGGCTCTTTGCCATTACTGTTGGAGTTTAAGACATGGCTGAATAGTTGTAACACCTTTCTTAACTTCACGTGTGAATACAGCAAAACACAGCTTCCTTTTTTGGATATTTTGATTACACCATCCGCCGGGGGGCTTTCCACTGAACTATATAGAAAACCTCTAGCAAGAAACTCCTTATTGCTATACGACAGTTACCATCCCAAAGCCCTAAGGGATAACTTACCTTTTGGTCAGTTCTTGAGGGTCAAGAGGAACTGTTCCACTACAGCCAAATATCAGGAACACGCTAAAAACTTGTCACAACAATTACAAGTGAGACGATACCCTAAGAAACTGATTAAAAGATCTCTCAAACGAGCACTCAACAATAATCGTGAAGCATTATTGGAACCAAAACTGAGGAAAGAGACTCAGGACAGATTGACTTGTGTCCATACTTTTTGCAGATTTTCCAATCAGATTAAGAACACTATCCTATCTCATTGGAAGATTCTGAACATAGACGATGAAGCTTTACCACGCCCATTGTTTGCATTCAAGCGCAGTACCAATCTAAGGGATAGGTTGGTCCACACCCGACCTCGGGTTAAAAACAAAGAAACACTGAACACTCTATGGGGCTTGCCGGCGGTACAAGGACATTTTCCTTGTGGATCATGTGCGGCCTGCCCTCACACGACCATGACCACTGAAATTGACATAGGGTCATCAAGACCTTGGCGCCTCAATTCTCATACCAACTGCAACAGCAATAACCTAATATACATGATCACATGTCCTTGTGCATTACGATACGTGGGCATGACCACTAGGAAGATCAAGATTCGTATATTAGAACACAAAAGCACAATACGATGCGGTAGGGCGTCTACAAAATTGACGCAACATTTCTTGACTATGCGACACAATTCAAACGATCTTAAGTGGACAGTTTTGGAAAAACCATTCATTCCACCTCATCACACTGATATTTCAGCATTCCTGTTTAAACGGGAACAATGGTGGGTGTATAAGCTACACACAGACACCAGTGGCATGAATGATGATATTCCGTGGACGTTAATATAAGCCTGGCAACAATAAGATTTCTTGTCGCAACATTAACTTCATGATTTCTTTTGATACATGACACTATTTACAAACTCTGGTGGTCTTTGTTGAGGCACGCTGATAGTATTTCCCATTTTTAAGATTATTGGGGATTTTTGCAGTAATTTACATGCATTTTACGAATCAGACAGGGCTCTCTGGCTACCCATACATCCTTCACTTCAACATTAGTACACTGGCAAGACACAACCATAACTTGTTTATTGTTTTTCCCATGGTTCATCAATTTCAGAGAGCGTTGTTCAAGAGAAAGATTTGTTTCTTTTCTTTTCCGCTAATAGTTACCGATGCATGTGGGCTTAGTTGATTTTCGTATCACAAAGATATGATGGTTATGCGTTGTTCCACTTTGTGGAAAGCGATGGTTCCGATCGTATTATTCATGCACGCATGCGCTATCAGACGACCAGGATCGGTCTTACACGCATGCGCGGAAGAGTAGTGTCTTCTTGATGCATGTGCGCAGAAGCATACTCTTTCTTGCTTCATTTTACCATGACTGTTTATTATCCAGGCCCGTGATTGGTCATTCTAACTCGTTGAACTGCCTTCTTAAAGTAGAGGACTTCCTGTCCTCGGTACCTCCGGCTTCAGGCTCACTTTGGGCCTCGGTGTACCGACGGACAGGTAGGTCGCTCTTGGGGGTAGTCCTCGTTATTTATTTTAAAATGAAGTAATCGCTTTAAACACCAAGCGTTGTTTATCTTGTTTTATATCTTGAGTTGTACTACGGAGTACAACTAGGTGGCTTTTGTTATGGGTGGATATAACTAGTGGGTTGCTGAGGCTTTGGCTTTACCACCTATGTTAGTCTACCTAACGTTTTATGCCATAAATATTCGTTTTCTTTGACAAGCAACACTCAGGCTGTTTGCTTAACTTAGTGTTTTTTACCTTTAGTTCCTGTCGTTACATTATGTTATCCCTACTCCTTAGATAGACTCTTCTGTAGGGTTAAGATGTGTACACCCCTTCAGGATAGAGATCTGATTGTTATTAAAACAGTGATCACCTTACTTTTCATAGAGCGGTGCACTTTTCCTGAGCAGTTGCCAGTGAGAGGTTGGCTGACTTACCCAGTATTCACGGGTAAGTCCCATTTTTGTAGGTTTCTGTCATTAATGAATTGACTTAATCTCTCTTTTGTGTTTGAAACACCGCTTATTATTATTATCATACTGGTGGTTTTTGGTTTTTTTTCAGGTGGTCTTTACCTATGATGCACTTTTCTTAAGAACTTGGACCCAGAGTATCCTTTTTCTGGGTTCTTCTGTACGCAGTAGCTGTTTCGAGTCCTGATGAAAGCCGTGCCATACTTGTAGGCTTTAAGGCTGAAACATGTTGACAATTATCACTATCACCACGGTCTAAAAAAAATTGTTGATTGCCGGTGCACTATTATTTTAATTCTAGCCAAGGACGCATTATGAACAAAGCGGTGCTTTTACGCTCTTGAGCTATTTTTACTCCCACTTGCACTTAAAATCACATAATTATAAATAACAAAAATATTTTCTTTTTGCGCTGCACCCTCACTTATACCATTAGCTCGCCATTGTGGATTTAGCACATCCCATTTATTTGAACAACAAAACATCCTTGAGCTCCTCCCTCATAGAGAGGGAGTTGTAGCCCCCAGAGGGACTAGGGGTTTCCTCTGGGATGGAGAATCCCAATGATGAAGCATGTCACCTCTGGTGAGTGAGGGATTTCGTCCTTTTAAGGGATATGGCCACTGTTGTTTCTAGGCGGTGTTTCACTTGTTTATTTGGGATCTTTTGATCCATTAATGATATAGTAGTTTCTCACATTTTCTAAACTTTAGATAAGACCCCAGGGTTTCACTTGGTTTTTGATTCAGTGTTTTTTGGGGGAACAAACCCTGTGTGGTCTTCATAAATATTTTCCCTCAGACCCTCTGGTTGTCAAACCATTATTTGTATTCCGGTTATCACAAACAACCATCATTGCACCCCCAAGCCTCAGAGTCAAGAAGAACTGAAGTGCCTGTCACCTCTGCAGAACCCAGAAAAAGTTAAACAAGCCATTGGCAATGTGAACGTGGCATACAGAGCATGTGTCACATTAAACCATACCCACACAGCTAACCCTTTATTTAGCAAGGACACTGACAAAGCAGACACAGATAGCCATCAAAGGTAGACAAGAGCAAGACCAGTGGCCAGTCCACAATTCAAGGTAGGCACATGTGTGCATGAGAACCTGCACAGAGAATGGACAAGCACAGTAATAAACAGCAAGGCCAGTTGCCAGTACAAATTCCAAAGTAGGTACATGAGAATCTGCACAGGGACTGGGCATCCTAAGTGATAAACAGCAAGGCCATTGGCCAGTACAAAGTAAAACAAAGTACATGAGTGCATGAGAAACTGCACAGGGAATGGGCATCCTAAGTGATAAACAGCAAGGCCATTGGCCAGTACACAGTAGAACAAAGTACATGGGTGCATGAGAAACTGTACAGGGAATGGGCATCCTAAGTGATAAATAGCAAGGCCATTGGCCAGTACAAAGTAAAACAAAGTACATGTGTGCATGAGAACCCTCACAGGGAATGGGCATCCTAAGTGCTAAACAGCAAGGCCATTGGCCAGTACAAAGTATAACAAAGTACATGTGTGCATGAGAACCAGCACAGGAAATGGGCATCCTAAGTGATAAACAGCAAGGCCAGTGGCCAGTCCACAGTTCCAAGTAGGCACATGTGTGCATGAGAGGCTACACAGGGAGTGGGCATCACCAGTGATGAACAGCAAGGCCAGTGGCCAGTCCACAGTTCCAAGTAGGCACATGTGTGCATGAGAGGCTGCACAGGGAGTGGGCATCAACAGTGATGAACAGCAAGGCCAGTGGCCAGTTTACAGTTCCAAGTTGGCACATGGTTGCATGAGAGGCTGCACAGGGAGTGGGAATCAACAGTGATGAACAGCAAGGCCAGTGGCCAGTCCACAGTTTCATGTAGGCACATGTATGCATGAGAGGAGCTGCACAGGGAGTGGGCATCAACAGTGATTAAAACAGCAAGGCCAGTAGCCAGTCCACAGTTCCATGTAGGCACGTGTGCATGAGAGGCTGCACAGGGAGTGGGCATCAACAGTGATGAACAGTGAGGCCAGTGGCCAGTCCACTGTTCCAAGGAGGCACATGTGTGCATGAGAGGCTGCACAGGGAATGGATGAGACTGCACAGTGCCATGGTCAGAAACACAGCTAGGAGGATAACAATGGGAAGTCCAGGAACCGCTGTGGGAGAGACAGGTGTGAGAGGGGCACTTTGACTCAGACTTGGCTTTCAGTCGGACTGGGAGGTGGCTGAGTGTCGGGCCAGTTGGAGGACTGGACCTGGGAGAGAGAGGACTAGCTGAGGTAGAGGCATCAGTGGCTTTGTGAGCTGGAGGGCTTCTTGGATCAGGTAGTGTGGTGGCACGTTGAGGCAGAGACATGCTGCCGTGAGACACAGTGTGGGTGGGAGATTGTGGAGGGGTGCCTTTCCACCATGTCGATGGAAAATGATTGTCTTGTTAGGAGTGGGGGGTGGAGCGGACACAACAGGCACACTCTCCACCAAAGCTGCATCAGGTTCATCCGCTAGGCCTTCCTCTGGGGGACCTGGATCCAGCGGTACGCTTGGCCTGGTCTTGCCTTTTCCCCTCCATCACCTGTTGACCAGATGAACCCCCTACAGTACCCTCCTTTACCTGCTTCACAGGGGTCTGGGTGGAAGTTGAGGTTGTGGGTGAATCTGCCTTAGGGGGCTTTTTCTGTGGACTCTTAGCAGGTACCAGCTTCACAGCAGGCATGGCAATAGACTGCTTTTCTTTGCGAGACGCTTTTGGGACAGGAGTGCCCTTGGCCGGGGATGCCTTTGAGGCATGTGAGCCTAAGGCCTGCTTCTTGGCTTGATGCCCCTGAGTGCCACCTGAAGGGCTTTTGACTTTGCACTCTGGGGTGGCTTTGGTTTGTTTGGGGGATGGTGTCTGTGCTCTGGCCCACTTGGCTGCTGCAGTTGTGTGCTGCGTGTGGTGTATCTTGAGCCTGAGGTCTGTGGTGTGTGGTCACTCTCGTCTGGCAGGAGGGTGGCTAAAGGGACTGGAGCAGGACTCTGAGCCTGTGACAGCTGAATGGCTGCCATCATTGTGGAGGACAAAGACTGGATAGTCCTGTGTAGCTCACCTACGTCTGAATGAATGCCCTCCATGAAGGCAACCACCTGTGCCAGCTTCTTGTCGTGGTCTAGGAAGTCATTCAGGAGAGTTGTCTGACCCACACACAGCTGGTGCAAAAGTTACACAGCCTCAACACTGAGGGCAGCAGGGGAGACAGGGGCAGGGGCAGCGGTGCCTGGAGAGAAGGACACTCTTCCCTTCTGACTGTTGCGAGCACGTACAGAACTAGTGGAAGTAGCTGGGAGGGTGGGCACTGGACGCTGTGTGGTGGAAGAGGAGGCAGAGTTTCGCTCCCTGTGGCCGCCAACATAGAGGAGTCACCGCTGTCGTCAGATGACGTTGAGGTTGGTGTCTCTGGCTGTGATTCCTCAAGCAGACTCCTATCCCCCTCCAAAGAGCTGGTCACATCAGTGTCAGTGTGCTCGTGTGTAGCAGTCGTGCCTGATGCCTCACCACTGGTATCCGTCCCCTGTCCTTCTGTGCCCACGGTAGATGCTGCAAGAGACAGAAATGTAGGTTCAGTTTAGTGCCATTCACACAAACATCATATGCAAGCAAGGCGCAAAACAAGATGATGATACCCCCATGTTGCACACCACCCTGTGCAGTCACATTGTGCAACCTTAATTACAAAGACAAAAATGCAGGTATCATGCAAAGCTGGCATAACTGACCCATGTGATGTCCACTCAGCCAAATAAGGGTCCCAGTATGCATTTATTAAAAACAGTGAGTACAAGAATCAAAAATAAATCTAAAGAAACCACTTGAAAGGGTGCACCGTTATTTTAATCACAATGCGACAAAAAAAGGGCAAACGCATATGGCAGTGGGATATTACCGTTAGGGACGTGCTAAACTCGGGTCAATGGGAAGATTACTCCATGTCAAAACAAATATATCAGGTGAAAGCATCTGTGAAATAGAATTAAAAAAAAAAAAAAAAAAGCGGGGCTCAGGAGACCTCGGATTTCGGGCACGCAGTTGGCCAAGGCTGAAAATAACTGTAGATACACTTACAAGAAACAGATGAGCCTGTGAATAACCTCATGGACCCACACATCCATTAGCACAGGCTATTTCTGTCCTGACTCCAGCTTACCAATCTTGCTGTGTCACTGTATGGCTGCAAAAACAATGCATGTCCCTCCCATCCTGATATGCAGCCAGGGAATTGTGTAAAATAGGCTACAAACCCCTTTTCCCCTGGAGTCAGCACGGTAGGCAGTGTATCACACAAAGCCACACTCTCAGGTACATACTGCAGCAGATCAACTTCATGTGTGCACTCCCTGCACTCTCACTTCTACTCTGAAACACTTACCATGACATCAGGAGCACCATATAGCCTACCATACTGTGTGAATACCTCATCCACCAGGACCTCCAGCTCCTCTGTGGTGAAGGGATGGGTCCTGATGTTCTCAGTCCTCGCCATCACTGGGTCCAGGAGACAGGAGCAGCAGTAGTTGGTGGTGAGGAGTGTCAGGCAGCAGTTTCCGGAGACGGGAGACAGGAGCAGCAGCAGTTGGTGGTGGTGAGGAGTGTCAGGCAGCAGTGTCTGGAGACAGGAGACAGGAGCAGCAGCAGTTGGTAGTGAGGAGTGTCAGGCAACAGTGTCTGAGGACAGGAGACAAGAGCAGCAGCAGTTGGTGGTGCGGAGTGTTAAGCAGCAGTATCTGGAAGCAGTGGAAATGTGAGGTTCTCTCCCACACATATATAGCCCCCTGGGGTAGTTTCAGTGGTTCTAAGCTGCTGCAATTGGTGTTCCAGGTCCGCTTTTTTCAAATGCATCCAATGACCGGCTCTGCGGTGGCGGAGCACCCCTACCGCGATTTTCAAAAATGCATTAGGTTTCCACGATTGCGGTTCCCATTGGCTGTAAGGGCATGGGCATTGGCGGTGACACACCGCAGGGGCCAGGCGGTCGCTACCGCGATCATGCATCTTTCAATTGCATCCAATGACCGGCCCAGCGGTGGCGGAGCACGGCTACGCGATTTTAAAAAATGCATTAGGTTTCCGCGATTGTGGTTCCCATTGGCTGTAAGGGCATGGGCATTGGCGGTGACACACCGCAGGTGCCAGTCGGTCGCTCCCGCGAGATGGCTGATATACATTGCTGACAATGAACATGATTTGGGTGGCGGAGCATGCCAACCACCATTTCACAATGTTTATATCACGGGCGCGATTGCGGTGGGCATTGGCGGTGACACACCGCAGGGGCTAGGCGGTCGCTACCGTGATATGGCTGCTATACATTGCTGACATTGACCGTGAATTGGGTGGCAGAGCACGTTGACAGCACCTATGGACACAGCATGCTGTGTCAATGGCAATGGCCAGTTCTCCACTGAGCACATTTGACACCTGATTCATGGCACAAGATAGTGCACACAATGCCAATGTGACATTTAGCCCACTGCTGCCTACACATGCCATGTTGGTGTATATGATTGGAAACATTGGCATGTACTCCCTCACATGTCACTTGTGATATTGCTGGGCATGTACACAGATCAGTGTTGTGATGGACTCTCCAATGGATACACATGTCAATGTGTTATGTGGCTAAGCAGATCACAGTGATGAATGTCTGACTGCACAGTGTGCATAGTTCACTGTCTAGTTTCCTTGGCTCATGCACATACTTGAGCTTAATGCACAGACTGTGATCATTTTGTTATTGATGTGTACCCTCTTTGACTTACGCAAGAAGGTGTGGCAGGTACAGCAGCTAGGTAGGAGCCTGTAGTGTTGCTGTTTCACACATATGCTGTATGAACTTCTGTCAGTGCTGGTTCTGCAAGATGTGGACATATACTTTTGGCCATTCACATAGTCAGATTTTGTTCTGGAGGTACTCACTGTTTGAACAGTGAACAAGTGTACGACTAGTGTAGCTGAAGGTGTCCCTACATGTAAGTTGTGATGTAAGCTGAACAGCGATGCCAGTCGTTGTTCGCGTTGTGTCAGTCAAAACGTAAGATGTTGGACACATCTCATAGGGGGATTGAATTGACATGTGTCCCCTTTCATCTCACCTAGGAGGTGACAAAATGTGCATCGTCCCTTCACAGTGCTGGCGGACATGGAGGATGAGGATGTCATATGGAAATTCTGTCTGGATCGACCCCCCCACAAGACCTATGTGCTCTGTTGGAGCCCCACCTGCGGCCTCGCAGAACGTATCCGACTGCTTTGACACCAACGTGTAAGGTGATGGTGGCCCCCCATTTCTTTGCTACTGGTTCATTCCAGTACACGATGTCCACCGCAGGTGGGATGTTGCAACCTATATTCAGAATGGTGCTACGTGATGTCCTGTCCGCTATGATGAGCTACAAGGACAGATACATCAGTTTCCCCCAGAGCATGAATTGGCAGCTGTGAAGGGTGATTTTTATGCTATTGGGCACATCCCTAATGTTGTTGGTGCCATTGACTGCACACAGGCACGTGAGCACATCAACAGGAACAGGAAACATTTCCATTCCATCAATGTGCAAGTGGTGTGCCAGGCGGATATGATCATCTCACACATCTGTGCCAAATTTCCCGGCTCTGCCCATGACTCGTACATCCTACGTAACATTTGTGCCACAGCTGATGGCAATTCTGCTTCCGGAGCGTGCATGGATTGTGGGTGAGTACGCAGAGTTAAGTAGCGTGATGTATGGGTGACATGCTGCCCTCTGCCACAGTTTTTTTGTTATAACCAATTTTATTGCCTCATGCCCCTTCTAATAGGAAAGGGACGGGACAGAGCTCCATTCACTAGGACCTGTGCCCGGGGCTGACAATACAACGTCCTCACCAGGTTGCGGAAGGGGATTCCAAAGCCCATCTCTTCCAACACCGCCTCCAGGTAACCCCAATCTACCGAATCGAAGGCCTTCTCAAAGTCTATGAGAAGGAGATACAAATAGGGGGACAGCAGGTGCCGATTCGCGAGGGCAAGGTGAAGCGTCTGAGGCAATGCCTCGTCCCTCTGAGGGGGATAAAGCCGCATTGGTCCGGATGAACCAGACTGGCCAAGTGCGGTTGTATGCGGTTGGCCAGGAGGCAAAGATTTTAAGCTCAGTGTTAATAAGGGAGATGGGACGGTAGTCCGAGCAGCAGTTCGAGGGGGGCTGAGACTTAGGGATCACTACAATGGTGACTAAGTCCATCTCTGGATGGAAGGAACCGCAATCCACCACCTCACGGTACATCGCCAATAGAGGCAAAACCAGGGTGTCCCGGTAAGACGCATAAAACTCCTGGGGGAGCCCGTCTGGTCCCGGTGTCTTACCGGTCGCCATGCGCGATATGGCATCCAGAACCGGGAGGTCCAGCACCTCCGCCTCAGACTCAGACTCAATAAGGCGTGGAAAGGGGAACCGTTCGCGTCGGAGGAGCTCCGGAGGCGAAAGGCTAGGTGCCCATGCCGAATAGAGAGTGGCATAGTAAGCGGCGAAGCATTGGGCCACTTCCGTCGTGCACGGTGGATCTCGCCGTCTGTGTCGATCACCTCTGGTATTATACGGTTGGCCATAGGGGAGGTGGCCAGGTGATGGAGGAGCTTCCTGTTTTTATCTCCCCAGCCATATGCTCGGGCTACAGAAGATCGCCAAAGCAATTTGGCAGCCTCCAGGGAGGTCTGTCTGATTTCATCTCTTAGAAACGTAAGCCTCCTGTCCTGAGCCCCGGTTCTGTCCTCAGGGGGCAGAGTCTCGAGCTGGGCCGCCGGCACCTCTAAAAGTGTGAGCTGGAAATCACGTACCGTATGGGTAAGTATGAGTTGGCCTTTGGCAAAGCCCCGAATCGTGGCTTTTCCGGCCTCCCAGAGAACACGAGAGGACTCTGAACCTTGATTTTTGGTGAAATAGAGGCGAAGCTCGGCACCTACTTGCTCTTTGAACCCCTCATCTTGGAGAAACCAGGTGTTGAGTCACCAGATCGGGCGTGAGGACGGAGGGAGAGAGCCTACCTGCAGCGTCATCAGAGAATGGTCCGATAAGCCCCTGGGAAGGATAGTAATAGCTTGGATCGTTCGGCAGTCCTGGGCAAACATAGTCTATGCGTGCGTGCATATGGTGGGATGCTGAGGTATGAGTGTATTGTCGTGCTATTGAGTGCCAAAGTCTCCAGGCATCCCCGAGACCCAGGCTGGCAGCCCAGGTCGAGAGGAGGCCGGATTGGGCATTCCTAGAGGTGGCGGGGGGGTGAGGCAGTGTCAAGGCGGGATCCATAACCGTGTTAAAATCTCCCCCAATAACGGTCATCCCCAAGGGCAAGGCAGCGACCGTGGAGGTGAGTCTTTGGAGTGTAGAGGCCAACAAGGTGAGAGGAGAATAAGCAGCCAGCAGGTTAAGAGGTCGATCCCCAAGGGTCCTCTCCAGGAGGATGAAGCATCCCTGAGGGTCGTGCATCACTCTACGCGCCACCAGTGGAAGAGTGCGACGAACCAGAATAGCCACCCCACTCGACCCTCTACTGAATCCAGAGTGCCAGACTCTGCCATAGCCATGTCGTGCCAGGAAGGGGCAGTGGTTGCCTATCAGATGAGTCTCCTGAAGCAGGAGTATGTCTGCAGCGTGAAGCTGGGCATATTACATGACCGCTGCGCGCTTACCTTATCTAACAGGCCATTAACATTCCAGGACATTATATGGAGTGATGTCGCCCCGCTATAATCGCCAGGCAGGGGGAAGGCATGTAAGGGGCTGGCCAGCTGGCAAGTATGACAGAGACAGCCGGAGTGGGACCGTGTCCAAAGATAGTGAACATGGTGTAATAGTGTTGAGTGGTGCGCGCTTGCCTAGATGTAGAAAAGGGATACTGGTGCAAAGAACAATAAGAGCAAAAATCAAAACAAACTGGGGCCTCAGCCCCATTCCCCCAACCTCCCCCTCACCCCACGCTATACTTCAGGAACTGAAGCATCTTTCACCCGAACAATAAACAGTGAAGAGAAACAAAAACCAAACTAAAATGCTTGGGAGCAGGGAACCGTGGAGGACCCCTCCTCGTATTAGGATGTTCATATCTGTAGCCATCGGGGAACAAAGTTAGCGACTAGGGAGAGTGCAAGCTCTGGGCTAAACCGGCCATGATCTAAGTAGACAAATAAGTTAAAGCGGGCCCTGGAAGAAGCGTTGGGCTGCGGGAGAGGTCCTTGTCTGGCAAATCAAGCAGTTATGGATGAGGTGATGCAGTCCCTGGATCGGAGCGGCCCGAAGAGCCGGAGCGCCGCCCGGCAGGGAGAACACAGTCGGGCGGCTCGGGCGTAAGCTGCCGAGAAGGTCCCAACGGAGAATCTGAGCATGCGCGCCACTGGCCTCTGCGCCTACCTGAGCGCCTATGTCTCGGTTGGAGAACTGGCATGTCTTGCCAGGCACCTTCAGTGCCACTGGACGGGCCGGATTCAGGGCGCCAAGTCTCAGCTGGCGATCCTCTGTCGCCCATGTCCATGCTTCATCAGGGGTATCAAAGAAGAGAGTTTTGTCTTGAAACACCACTCGCAGACGGGCTGGGGAAATGAGTCTGTACTGTATTTTAAGAGAGCATTATTTCTGCTTAACTTCTCCAAAGGAACGGCGCTGGTGCTGGACCTCCTGGGTGTAGTCAGGAAAGACCATAATCCTCTGATTCTTGTATTTAAGAGGTTGCGTTTTACGGGACTCAGCCAGGATTGCGTCCCGATCTTTGAAGTTGAGGATCCGCAGGATGATCGGTCTAGGGGGTGCTCCCAGTTGTGGGCGGGGAGCAAGTGAACGGTGCACCCGCTCGACCGTGAACCATGGGGAGAGGGATCCCTCGGGCACCCACGAGCGCACCCAGCATTCGACAAAGTCCGCCGTCCGACCCTGCTCCATACCCTATGAAAACCCAACCAGGCGGAGGTTGTTATGACGGGACCCGTTTTCGGCATCCTCGGCCTGCCGATGCAACTCCTGGGTATGAGACTGGAGTTGAGTAACCTGGATCTTGAGTTGATGGAGGTCATCTTCTACGGTGGATATGCGGGACTTGGTTTCTTTAATCCGGGCTGTAGCGTTGCGGAGATCCTGCCAGAACAGAGTCATATCAACCTGAACTTCTGCAATCTTACTTTAGACCGAAGATTGCAATGTGAGTAGAGCCTGGAGTATAGTAGAGAGGTCCGCTGCGGCAGGGGTATCCTTGTCCGTGGGCCCGCCAGTCGCCCCGGAGTCCGTAGTGGGGAACCTGTCCATTTTAGTTTGGGTGGTGGGTGTCTTGGGTGCCCTGTCCCTGCCCATGACTATTACTCAGCAGAAAAGAGATGCAGCTCGGGCTCTGGGTGTCCAGGCAGGCAGGAGGAGGAGAAGGGAGGGCAGCCAAGGAGGGAAGGGAGCCTGGCCCGGCCACTCCACACCACCTCTTGAACACCACCGATGTCCTTCAGCAGTAGACCCATGCGGGTCAGCGGGGAGGCCCCAGGTGTGCAGGTCCACAAGGGGCCGAAGTTGATGTCGGGCCAGGGTTCTCGGGTCAGCGTGAGCAGAGGAAGAGAAGTCAGCCACCTGCAAGTGAGGCGAGGGCTGAGGCCAGAGTCCCGGGAAGGGACAAGGATGAGGCTGGGACCAATTGAGCACCGCCACCCGATGTAGTGGCCGAAATCCTCCAGGGGAGGCTTCAGTCAGCCGCCACCGCCCAGCACGAATATGTCCAGGAGGGGACACCGTCACAGGTGAGGCCCCCACTGCCCGAACTGGCAGTCGAAGTATCCCTCACACCCCACCAGAGCACCGGGGGAGTTGCCGCCGCTGGTCGGACCACCACACCAAGTCACTGCAGCCCAGGTTCAAGCAGGGCACGGGTACAGGGTCCCAGCACAGCTTCACGGCGGGAGAGATGGGGGAAGGCCAGTCCAGTGAATAGGTCGCCCCCACCGACCGATCGACGGCCGATTCTCCACTCCCCAGGGCAGGGACAGCAGCAAGCCAGCTTCAGAAAGCAAGCACCCCTTCTCCTCAGCGGAGCCGTGCTAATTCTTAGACCTCCAGGTCTCGTGTCTAGGCCCCAGGCAGGACGAGGGCTCGCAACGGGCTCCGGCACACAATCGGCCCGGATCTGCCCAGGGACGCCGCCACAGATGGAGTCGCCACTGCCCGAGATGGCAGTCGAGGTACCCCCGCACCTCACGGGAGCACAAGGGGGGCTTCAGACTCGGGCCGGGCCGCCTCAGTACGTCCCCGTAGTCCAGGACCAAGCAGGGCACGGGGTACCCCAGTATAGGGCCTCAGGTCTTCTCAGCGGTGGGGGGAGGGGGGAAGGCCACACCAGTAAACAGTCCGCCCCCGCCGCCCGATCGACGGCGGAATCTCCACCACCCAACCAGGCACCGCTGCAGGACAGCCGCAGCAGGCAGGCATCCCCACTCCTCACCTCCAAGTGGGAGCCACTAGGTCATGGGACTCAAGTTCTCACAAATAGGTCTCCGGAGGACGCGGGCTCACACGGGCCTCGGCACCTGCCCAGCGGGCCTGGGGAGGTTGAGGGGCGCACAGTCCTCGCATCCACCATGCAGATCACCTCTCCAGTGGGTCACAAGCTCCCGCACGCGGCTGGTGTCCAGGGCAGCACCACTGACTCAGCTTGGCGAAGCCGGTGGATGGGGCCAGTCCCACCACAGGGCAGCGGGCGGTCACTGACGGAGTAGTGCTGCAAAGTATCTTGGCAGGAGATGCGGACTGCAGCTCCGCTCAGCCCGGGCGGTCGAACAGGCCCCAGAGACGCCCAGACCACAGGATCACCACACCAGTAGGGGACAGGCGGCTCTCCCAAGCCACCCGGACACAGGAGCCGAGCAGCTCAGGTCATCAGCAGGAAGGCCGGAATACGGGGTCAGCCGGGCAGCTCCAAATGCCCATCAGGGCCAACACCTCTAATTAGGATCGATCAGGACCACAGGCCAGGCGGGGATCGGGGGAACTCTCCGGCGGCCACCATCTTAGAAATGCCGTGCTGCAGGCCCAGAAGTCCAAGGCCGTCCGCATCGTCCGGAATTGCCCCACATCACTATAGAAGGACCCCCAGGGAGCCCAGGTAACCAGGCAGGCAGTGTGAGGGTCACAGGGGCCCTGATGGTGGTGGATTGCAGAGCGGATGACGGAGGGGTCCGGAGAACTCCTAAGATGCGACCGTCATCTTGACGCTCTTGGCCACGCCTCCTCTGCCACAGTCATATTACAAAATCGGTATGTGCATCTCACACCTAGGTGACTCTGCATATCCCAACCGGCCTTGGTTGCTGAGCCCACTGCGGAATCCCACTACCCAGGCTGAAGTCCGCTACAATGATGCCCATGGGAGGACACGTCGTGTGGTGGAGCGTACTTTTAGTCTCCTGAAGTCATGATTTTGCTGCCTGGACAAGACCGGAGGTGCACTGATGTACACGCCCAAAAAGATGTGTCAGATTGTAGTTGCATGCTGCATGCTCCACAACCTGGCCTTGCGCAAGGAGATCCCCCTGTTCTGGACGCTGATGAGCAGCTGAGGCCCCCGCCTGCAAACCCACACATGTCCAGTGACAAGGATAGTGGAGAGGAGGAAGGTGTCGACCTGCGTCAACTGCTCATCAATCGCTACTTCCCTTGAAGGTGAGTGAAATGTTGCTCATTGTAATGTGTGCAGATTGGAGTACATTGATGACAAGTGTTGCGTAATGGCTGTGATACCACCGTCTGAAAAGTGAATATTGTTCTCTTGTGTTTTCCTAGGTCACTTCAGCCTCTCATTGTCTGCAAACAATCCGTGCTCCTGGTACATTGTAATCATGGCCAACATTGTACATCCTGTGATAAACATGGAGCAGACACGAAAACATAGGCGTGAAGGAGTGTTTATTTACAATGGATATATGTGACAGGGAAGTGAATATTTACAAAAAGGTGAATAGGGAATTAATGAGTTGTCAGTGATGGAAGATGAGACAATTGAGTAGTCACCACATTGATGTAGTGACCCAGTCCAACAGACGGATGCCATTAACCTGGCAGTGTGGGGAAGGACAGTCAACAAAGTCAATGCAATAGTGAAGAGGGGTGACATCATGGCTGGCTCCTTGACTGGCGTTTGGAAGGTGCTTTGCCACGGGATCCTCCTTGGGATTTCTTTGGACGGCCCCTTGGTCGTTTGGCAGGGGAGGCCTCTGCTGCGGGCCCAGTGGGGTCTGAGGACTCCCCCCTCTCTGTGGCCACAGGGGAGGATGGGGAACTGTCATCCTGCGGGCCACCAGAGGGACGTTGAGGTGTTGTTTGGGCTGCAGGCTTGTTTCACAGAACCGCCACGAGCTGGCCCAAGAGGTCCACGATTTGGCCCATGCGGGTGTCCATGGACCTCAGCAGCAGACGGAGCTCACTGGAATCTTCCTGAGCCTGGCCCTTTTGTCCCTGGGCTCTTTCATAGGCCCCAAGGACTCTGGCGATGTTGTCCAGGGTTTCTGTCTCAGTGTCTGGTTGTGTTTGATCCCACTTGCCCTCTGCACCCACCTACTCTTCCTGGCCTCTGCAGTTGGTGGGGTGGGGTGGCCATCCTCTGGGGCAGGGAGAGTGTTGTAGGCAGCACTGGTGGTGGTGGTGGAGGCCGCACAGGTCGTTACAGCAGCGTTCAGCGTAGTTGTTGCTGATGTTGTGGCAGGGGGGACAGTGGGGTCCTGGGACCTGTTGCACCCTTGCATGCCTGATGAACCGGCTTCTTGCGCCGCTTCCTCGAAATCCAGGAAGTCATCATCAGAGAGTCCATGTTCCGGGGATGGAGACTGGCTCTGCAGGTTGGTGTCGTCATCCTCTGCTGTCAGTTCTTGGTCACCTGTGGGACAGAGGGGAAATGGTCATTGACGTGCACCCCTCAAGATTGGTGTTAGATGTATCTTATTTACAGGTTATGCACCACACAGTTTAGTAGTTCTCACATTGTATATCTGCACAGTACTGTGCATCATGACATGATGTGAAGGTACATATACATACATTACTTGTCCTTGGTGTGACATGTCAATGGATACCATGCGCCACGTGCAGATTTTGTGAGTATGAGGACATGTTGTCATCTAACAACTAGCGGCACAATGACTTTATGTGAGGCATCTTTGTTGATTACTCTGCTTGGCAGCCGTTACATCTGAGTATGAACTAGCCATTGTTACCTCATGCATACCTTTGTCATGTCATGTGCATTGCTTTATTTGTTCTACAGACCATGCTTGCTTTGTTTTCGTATGGTCCGTCAAGCTCTGCCCCCATGGAATTTACAGATGGCATTCAGTGCTGTGCAAGATTGTGCCCTGAATTTCTTCTACATGTGATTTGGAGAGTCACACTTTGGTTTCTGTGACAGTTAACTATGTTCAGCTGTCTGCACACTGTAAGTGGCTATTGGATCTGTGTCAATTTTGGTGGGATGTGAGGGCTGGTGTTATAATATGGCTCCATGCTTTTCGAGAGGAATGGTGGGGTGAATGCACTGTCTACTTACCTGTTCTCTTGTCACATTTGGGTGGACTTTCTGATACATCCCTCTGGGTGTGTGGTAGAGTGCTCCATTTTGCTCAGGGGTGGGACAGGGAGGCCTGTTGGAAATTGTAGTGCTGGCCTCCCACCCACACACACACCTCCCTGTGAAAATGGCTACCTACCTGTACGTTTGGTTGGTGAGATACAATGGCTACCACATGCTTCTGGCTGGGAGGGGGTGTTCCATGTTGCTGAACTGTGGGGCATGGGGGGCTGTTGGGAGTTGTAGTGATGACCTCCCACCTCCAAACACCCCTCCCTGTGAAGATGGCTACCTACCTGTGAGGTGAAGGTGAACAATACAATGGCTGCTACATGCTTCTGGGTGGGGGGAGTGCTCTATCCTGCTCAGGTGTGGGACAGGGAGACCCGTTGGGATTTGTAGTGCTGGTCTCCCACCCACACACACCCCTCCATGTGAAGATGGCTACCTACCTGTAAGTTTGGTTGGTGAGATACAATGGCTGACACATGTTTCTGGCTGGGGGGAGTGTTCCATGTTGCTGAACTGTGGGACATGGGTGCCTGTTGTGAGTTTCAGTGCTGGCCTCCCACCCACAGACACCCCTCCCTGTGAAGATGGCTACCTACCTGTTAGTTTGATGAGGGTAATGTAATGGGAGCCACATGCTTCTGGGTGGGGTGGGGTGGGTGCTCCACCTTGCTGAACTGTGGGACATGGGGGCCTGTTGGGAGTTGTGGTGCTAGCTTCTCACCCACAAACACCCCTTCCTGGGACGATAGCTACCTGCCTTTAAGTTTGGTTGTTGTAATACAATGGCTGCCACATGCTTCTGGGTGGGGGGGAGTGCTCCATCTTTCAGAGCTGTAGAACAAGGGGGCCTGGTGGGAGTTGTGGTGCTGGCTGCCTGTACACATTCAACCCTGGGAATGTTGGTGGCTCCCTTTGGGGTGATTCAGATGGAGTGTATGTAACATCTGTGAGGCCTGTGTTGGGTATTGTGGTACTGATGAATGGAATTAGGCCTGCAAAGCCAAAATACCTCCCTCAATGGGGTGCCGCCTACAAGCCCTGCATGCATAAAGGGGGACGTGTGTCACACACATCCTGAGAATACCAAAGAAAACTCAAGAAAAACACAAATCAATCACCCAAACAGAAACGGAGCTTTGTAATTGTGCAATCAGTAGATAGCAGTGTAATGGTATACATTTGTTTGTACTTACCCGCCTGCACTCCCCTGGCTATTTCTGTGAGACTCTCTGGATGCAGTATGGCAAGCACCTTCTCCTCCAATGCAGTGAATGTTCTTGGTGGAATGGGAGGGCCACCGCCAGTCATCTGAGCCAGCTGACGGTTCTTGTCGTTCTTCTCTTTCACCGTCCTCTTCAGGTCATGCCACCGCTTCAGGATTTCCTGCTTGCTGCGCGGGGTGGTCCCTACTGCATTGACCTTGTCGACTATCCTTGCCCACATTTGTGCTCTGGTGGCTATTGGTGTCTGTTGGACCAGGGTACCAAACAATTGTGGTTCTACTCTGATCATCTCATCTGCCATGACTGACAACTCACTCTCAGTGAATTTGGGCATTTTCTTTTGTGCCATGATGTGTGATGTGCAAATGGTTTGAGGTGCAGTCGTGAGGGTGGTGGGGTTGGTGTAGGTGGTGTGTGTGTGTGTGTTGTTGTGCTGGTGAGATGTGTGGTGTATTGCTTATCCAGTGTGCTGCAGGGTTTAGTTTCTTCAGGGCTGGAGTAGTGCAAAGGATTCTGGTCAGGGAAGGGGCTGGTTTTATACTCAGCTATGTGGGTGTGTCAAAATGGAGTATTGCTGTCAGGTCTGTTGTGTGGGTTGTCCTGGGATTTGTATTTTTTAAGTTGCTATGGGGGGTGTTATTGGGGTGTGTTAGGTGTTTTTGGGGGCTGAGCTAGTTTGATGTGTGCACTTGGTGGCCTTGTTCTGTGTTTTTTTTGGCGACTGCCATATTTGTCACAGAGCGGTCGCAGCGGTGGCTATGCAACAGCCCTTCCACCGGCTCTCCCATTCATCACTGTTTGCGATTGCGGTGGTCGGAAACAGGCGGATCGCCCCGCTGTCACCTCAATGGAATCCTAATTTTACGTGCGGTCACTCTGCTGGCCTCGCTGCAGTTTTGTGTGTTTCCGCCGCGAAACCGACCGCCGCAGATGGATTTTCACCAGCTCCGCCCGCTACCGGCAGTCTTTCGCGGTCAGGAATTTTTGGTGGTTGATCCTACTCGGAAAGCCGCTTTTGCCGCAGTACCAGCGGACGGTTGATTTCCGCTACCATGGCAGTCGGGATGGTTTTCCGACTGCCATTCTAATAGGCCCCTTAGTGTTTGCGGGCTAATACCTGTGGTAGCCATTTGTGGTTGTACGCTCAATGTTCTCATTACATATTGTGTTAGATTTCTGTACATTTTTACTAAATCTCTGTAAAGTTTGAGCATTCCAGCTGATGTCAAGGAAGCAACTTCTGGATGCGGCGTATATTATGCTAAGACAGGCCAAGTTGCTCCTTCTCTGCTGAGCGGACCAAGCCCAACATGTTCTGTGGTATGGGGTAGGGCACATTTAAACCAATTGATGTGCTCTTGGTAAGTTAATGGGACTTTTAAGTCCACATGCGGGAAATACTCTTCAGGTGGGTCATCTTCAATGTATTTATGAAATAACCTTGTGTTTGCATCTGCAGGCAGGAATTTAACCCAAGAATAGAACACCTCTGTTCTGAATAGGTCATGTGCCTCAACCACAAAGGTAACATCTCCACCCATTGCCAGGGGGCCATTCTGTTATAATTTCATGATAACTGCCTGTCTGCAATTCTCTGCAATATTTAATCAACTAACTGTTCTCCAACGTCATCATCTATTTGTTCCGACATTGCTAGAGCAGTAGTATTTAGCCAAACTGTTGTAGAGATATGATTTGCACAGTGTGGGAACTTCTAATCCTCCAAGCTTGATTTAACGTACAGTCAATGCATAGGGTATACCTACTCAGCTGAGGCAGATTTGTTTGCCTTCCCACTACAGATGTCCCTGGTTAAAATGTGAGTAGGGGTCTCTGAGAAAGCACGACTGAACTACTCAGATTTGACCATTAAATAAGAGCCTAACCAACGTTGGTGGTGCCATGTCGTGTAGTTCCTACAAGTCCGTAAGACCTGCACTTTGTTTGGAGAACATAAACTAATGGCCTAGTGTCAAGACTGATTCCGGACACCCGCGCAGGATATATTGGCCTATAGACCAGCTAGCTCAAAGTGCCACCGTAAGCCCCTCTAACCTACCAGAGAGCAAATAGTTTCTGGCAACCACTGAAAATGACAACCCTGATCCCTCAGGGATCGTGGCAACAGTACAGAACCTTTCGCTCAGTTATACTGGTGCTTACTTATTCTCAGAGAAATATACAGAGAATACACAGTGGGACATTTTCAATAATATATATTGAACCAACGTTATTCTTGCGTAAAATACATGTGCTGCAATGATTAGTAGACAGAAGCAGATACACATGATTGCAAGCACCAAAAGCATGAATAGTAGATATAGTTCTACCATGGTGCTAAACAAATGCATATATGCATGCATATAAACAAGCCAGTAATCTAGTGTATTCCTACTATGCAAGCCCTACTCTAGGTGTACCTAGAGTGTGTGTAGGTGTTAAGCCAAGAGTCCCCACAAGGGACGATCTAACCCCATTACCTAATGGGATAGAGTAATGGAACTCATCTTGGTCAAGAACTGGACACCCTTCACAAGATGTCAGGTTGCCGCATAATGATTTCTCAGCATGCAAGGACACTCAGTGTCAGCAGAAGTACCTCCTCTCCTAATCTATCGGGGTGCTCATCTTTTATAATAGAAAGCACCCTTGCGCTGTACGCATAGATTAGTGATGTTATAAATATATAGATAGCCCTGTCGCTACTGGATGATGACATTTGTACGTAGTGTGAAACAAGACATTATACATGATTTTCAGGGGGTTGTGATAATGTTGTGCGTAGCCAGATGTAAAACACGTTTTGTTTCTGAGAAACTAATCCAACATTGTTCTGCGAGTAAATGTGTGCCAAAGGTCACAGCTGGAAATGTTATTTGTGAGGATAATGTAAAAAAATGAGCTGCTTCGCTACATGGGTCTCACTCGGGAATTTAACAACCACAACAAGCTTCCAGGCACGTTTTCTGAATATACTTCTTCCCTGACTTAAATCAATGAGTGTGACCCCCTCAGCTTCACATAGAATTTGAAATAAAATCACAGCTGGAATAGGTACCACGGGACAGCAAATGAACAACTATGGTGTAATCTTTCTCAAATCTTGGACTATGCAGTACTTATTGCTAGGCTTCTGCAAGCCCACAATGAGTGAATTACATGGACTCCCCATTATCTTTAAAAAAACGTGCCTTGCTGTATCTTTCAGTCAATCATTGGAGTAATCCCAGCAATTGTTTCTGGAGTCAAAATATATTGTGGGGTTCTTGGGTACTCAATATTAGGGTTTACATTAATGTGGACAGGCTCAATTCCTTTGTTGAGACCTATGTCCATTTCTTTCCTGAAATGTCCCAGACTTTCAATTTCACAGTATCTTTAAGATCTGGTGGTATATCATCAATTGCCAACAAGCAGTACAATCCGATTTCTGGATCAAGCCTTGCCAATTTGAAGGCAAAGTCATCATCATGTGTCTGAAATGCTACACCTTTTGGGGGTACAGAAAATGGTGCAGTTCAGTTTGCACAACAGGTCACGGCCTAAAAGATTTACAGGGCTGGAATCACACATCACAAATCAGTGATTCTCCTCAAAGGACCCATTGCAACAGGTACTTCTTCTGTCACTGGGCTTGTTATTTGCTTGTTTGCGACTCCTACAGCTTGGATTCTTTTTCTCCTGAGGGGTAGGTTTGGAACTTCCACTGTTCTAACAGTAGAGCAGGTAGCACCAGTATCAATCAGGAAAGATACGGGGTGGCCATTCAACTCACCTTCTATGAATAGACCACTCTTGTTTACATCTAAGACTGCGTCAAGAACACAGTCTTCCTCCCCCCTCAGGCAATGACTGATCAGAACCGTAATCAAACATAGAAAACTGTTGAAACACACCCTGATTTGGAAAGAATTCTGATTTATGTTTGGGGCTTGATTCAAATTAATGAGACCATTTGTATTTTGTTGTGGCATTGGGGCTTGCGGAACCTGCGTTCCTTGAGCTTGGGATACATTAACATTCTGCATTCTTAGGGCCCGATTCACAGAACTAACTTAAGACAAAATCCTAAACTTACTACCATTTTGGTATTCACAGAAGGCACTTACTCATTTTGGTATTCACAGAAGGCACTTACTCATTTTGGTATTCACAGAAGTTAGGAGTCCTAACTTTAGGACTCCTAAATGCCTTCTGTGAATACCGAAAGTCCTAAAATTAGGATTTTTCTCAGTTTAGTAGTAGTATAGTTAGGACTCCTAACTTTAGGACTCCTAAATGCCTTCTGTGAATACCGAAAGTCTTAAAATTAGGATTTTTCTCAATTTAGTAGTCCTAAATTTAGGACTCCTAACTTTAGGACTCCTAAATGCCTTCTGTGAATACCGAAAGCCTTAAAATTAGGATTTTTCTCAGTTTAGTAGTTGTAAAGTTAGGAGTCCTAACCTTAGGACTCCTAAACTGAGAAAAATCCTAATTTTTAAGGCTTTCGGTATTCACAGAAGGCATTTAGGAGTCCTAAAGTTAGGAGTCCTAAACTTAGGACTACTAAATTGAGAAAAATCCTATTTTTAAGACTTTCGGTATTCACAGAAGGCATTTAGGAGTCCTAAAGTTAGGAGTCCTAACTATACTACTACTAAACTGAGAAAAATCCTAATTTTAAGGCTTTCGGTATTCACAGAAGGCATTTAGCAGTCCTAAAGTTAGGAGTCCTAAATTTAGGACTACTAAATTGAGAAAAATCCTATTTTTAAGACTTTCGGTATTCACAGAAGGCATTTAGGAGTCCTAAAGTTAGGAGTCCTAACTATACTACTACTAAACTGAGAAAAATCCTAATTTTAAGGCTTTCGTTATTCACAGAAGGCATTTAGGAGTCCTAAAGTTAAGAGTCCTAAATTTAGGACTACTAAATTGAGAAAAATCCTATTTTTAAGACTTTCGGTATTCACAGAAGGCATTTAGGAGTCCTAAAGTTAGGAGTCCTAACTTCGGTGAATACCGAAATGAGTAAGTGCCTTCTGTGAATACCAAAATGAGTAAGTGCCTTCTGTGAATACCAAAATGGTAGTAAGTTTAGGATTTTGTTTTAAGTTAGTTCTGTGAATCGGGCCCTCTGTCTCTGTACATTCTGTGACTGTATGGGGTTATAGGCCTGGGGTTGTATACACCCTGAATTCTGAATGTGATTCTCATTCACTCCTCGGTTGGGATGAAGACTACATTCTCGCTTCCAATGCCCCAACTTAATGCAATAATGACAACGATTCATTCTCTTCAAAGTTGCCACATCAATCCCAGGACTCATGTCAATTGGAACACCGTAACCTCTACTTTGATGTGAGAACCCATTCCCATCTTGCATTACAGGAGCTGTTCGCTAATATACTCATTGCATAGACCCAACATTCCCTACAAAAGGCTGACTTTGACCTCTCTGTGCAGATTTTATTTGCGCTATCATCAATTTCTCTGTCAACTTCTTCTGCTTCATTTCCAACTCATCACTCCAATATTCCAAATATTTAAATATCTCATCAGCTGACTTATTCTGCCAACAACCAAAGTGCTGCTAAATCATTATGCTAATTTCAGATCTGAATCTCATCACAAGCCTTGACCCAATCAAAGTCTTTAAGCGATACCTACACTTTAAAAAATGTCACCACCCGCTGATACTTTTTTATCGCCAATGGCGATGGAGCATTTGCTACCAAATTTCTTCGAAGCTCCTTCTCTGGCCACTTTACAGCTACCTTGCATTCTGCGCACAAATCGCTCGAGACCACAATATCGAACAAAGTGTTCAAATTCATGCACAAGACTTGTGAAATATTCACAAATAGCTCAACCTGCATGTACCATTCCATTGGCTTTTCTCTCAACTTGGCGAACTCATTTGTGAATGCTGCAAGATCACTTCTACTCCAAGGTACATGGACATAACCTCCACCGGGCACTTACCTTAATGGAAATGTAGAGGTATCCTCTCCCTCCACTGTGTATGCAGTTGGTTCTTCTCTAGGTTTCTTGTGTTCTCTCTTCTTAACCCATTTGCCTTCCCACTTATCTAGCTCACTCCACTTCTGGATGTTACTAATTAATTCTTTAATCTGAAATTTCTTCCTTGATATTCTCACGCTAGTTATGCCATTCTCATCAAAGCATACACAGTAACCTTCCTGCAGAGACTTGGTCCTATTCAGATCGATCTCATACTTCTGAGCTAATTCAGACAGGTTTTCATGGGCTTGTCCTGCAGGTTAGGTAACATCTTTACACATGGACACAAGTGCATTCTCTTGATAGCCATCTAATCAGTAAAGATCAAGGTTTCCTAGTATCATCTCACTCAGTTGTAACTTTAACTTAATCACATCCACTGCATTGTATTTTATCGTGGATGAGTTGTTTCTTTACTCAATCCTGAACTTTAACCTTCTATTGGGGACATAATCCAACCATCTAATTCTTTGGCACTAAGACCATTGTGTGCTACAGGGGTATTAGGCACAATCCCTGCTCTGGGGATACTGTGGTTAACACTTAAAGGTGTTTTCTGGGGTAAATGCTCCTGTGGGGGTAAAGCCCTTCTGGTTTATCATTGGATTTGGACTTGTAGCACTAGGGACATTCACTTGAGAGGAGACCAGAGGAAATCTTCCCATTTTTGTGCCCACAGTGATGCTACCTATCATACCGATTCCAGTAGGGGCTGCCAAAGTATGTGCTGGGTTTCCTGTCGATTTGGGTTTATACAGAGGAACCACTGGACCAATAGTGACCGTGACAGTGAGTGCATCTGGGGCACTAAAACCAATAGGGCCACTAATCCCTGTACTATCTCCTATCAAGTTAGAATTTGCATTCGCCGTTGCAGGAGCTACTGGAGCATTTCCACTGACTCCTGTACCCTTCATCCCCTCCAACTGGGCCTCATTGTACGGAGGTGGACAAGCTCACAACAAGCCATCCAGAAAATCATCATTGGAATCACTATCACTGGTTCTACCCTCTCTCTCTGAGTTTTTTGTCTTGTCCCTCTTTTTTACTCTTCACTTCTTTTCCTTTGTTCCTCTGTAATCTTATGCCATTAATACAGCCAAGTACATGTGGAAGGCCCATATTTATAGTCATATAATGACCTGACATATCTTCGGGTGGTACCTCTAATTCCTCTTGAACAGGTATTTTCACATCTCCCTTAATCAAATCTCTTATAGCCTTAAAGACTTTCATTTTTCGGCACCAACAGAACAATCCCATCACGGACACTGTGACGTCAGCCTCACTCCTCTCAGCAGCTTACTCTCCTTTACAATTTTTACAGATGCACTCTTCTCTCAACAATAAGCACGCAAAATAAAATGTAAAGCGATTTCAACGAATAACTTTGTCCACTAAAGAAATCAAAGTATTCAATCACACAAGAAATGGTGCAGAGTGATACTTTCTGACCTACTAAGACACACACTTGAGTGGAACCTCGGCCTGCAGGAATCACCCGGATCAGTGCAGCTTCTCACTTGTGGAACAGATCCACTACACTAACCACACCTTGCTCTCACACAATATACATGTTCTTATCTCAATTGTGCAGTCGACGATGTCTAACGACTAGCACCACAATACTTAGCAGATAATTACAACAATGCTTTCTACACCATTAACTCATCATCGTTGTCTTGGTATCTTAGACTACGTTAAGCACGATAACTATTTTAACGACTCTACATTAAACGCCACACTCACACAACAACTCAAACATTACACAATCTCCACAAAGCATCGCAATCTAAACATAAGCAATTGCAACGCACACCCTAATGATACTCACTCCTCCGCTGTTACAAGTGTCACCGGAACTGCTAGAACTCCACCAGTTCTCAGGTGCAAAACATTGGCTTTAGGCACCTGGCTGGGATTGGACAGGTCTAGAATAAGCTCCACTAAATCCCTTTGTTTAAGTAATCAACCATCTGACATGCTACCATCTTCGGAGTACGCAGGAAGTGGTTACCATTTCTCACCTGATGGATCTTTCTGGTTGATTGAGGGGCAAAAGGGAGTCGACCTTCAAATAAACAATCTAAAGTTTGTATAACCCTCTGGCCACGCAATAACTACTAAGGATCGGTAACTAAAGTTAAGTGGGTTTATTACAAGATAATAATCATTCCAGTAAATGCAAAAATCAAGAACCTTTTATAAAGGTAAAGAATTCTGACAAACAAATTAAAGCCTCGAAACAAATTCCGACTCAATAGTAGGCCTGGGCTGTAAATTCTATTCCGCTCACGGAATTTTGGCAATTTCGCGTTCGGCGGAAACGTGGGATTGCAAACATTTTGCGATCCAGTGCGTCGTGGAATTTTTCCCTTGTTCGCGCTTTCAAAATGCGTGTTCGAGCACGCGGGAGCGACTTACCGGGATCCCTGCATTCAGCGACGAGTTTTCCTATCCGATCACGTGCGCCACGAGATTTTGGTAGCCGGCCGCGCAATCCCGCGAGTGTGTGCGATCGCGAACACGTCATTCGGACGCGCCCGTGTTCGCGAACAGGAAACACACATCGTGAGCGGGCGGGACAAGTGAAAGAAGATGGCCACGCCAATTGGCGACTGCATTGGCAAGTTCGCTAGATATTTCCCCCCGAGCATCCAAACAGCGTTCGCAAACAGGAAAAACGCACTGCGAACGGACGGAACAAGCAATTCTGCGTCTTGCAGAACTCTGCGTGCTCGCGGAGATTTTTAACTATTTCGCGGAGCTTTGCGTTGCGCGACTACGTAAATTCCGCCCACCCCGAGTCAATAGCATAAACCATATAATAACTTCAATTCCTTGAAGAAACTCCACTCCTCCTCCTTCCTAAACATGAGTCCAAAGTCATTTAATCGGACTCTACGTCTAGAATGAGGATGGTTTCAAATAAAAGGTCTCATGGAGATTTAGGAATGCAGGTGTCAGCATAGGGAAAACTTCAGTAGAAGTCTTCTGAAAAGGGACATGAGTTTCTAGCATGAAGCTTCACACTCACAAGTACAAAAGGAAAAAGAGAGGTCTTTACCTCTCAAAGTCCAAAGGGATCCGCCATACAGTCTAACAGTGTGAACACTAATTAAAACCTAGAAGCTCCAGGAGTATCCATGTCTCTCAACACATCACCAAAAAAACCTATTTCTTCTCTTTCTCACAATGTGCATCTACAATATCTGTTGATTTTCCCATCCAACAGAGCTCAAGCGACCTAGTTAACCTTGGGCACCCTTGTTCCTGATACGTGATGAATAGGAGGCTTCTTCTGCTTATTAAATTTCCCACTCTTGCCAAGATTTCTCTTTTTAGGTCTCACTATCTCTAAAACACAACTTCTTTCTCCAGCTATGAAATCACGAAATTACACCTGCAAAGGAAAAAACATGCAGAGCAAGGAAAAATAAATTTCATGTTAAAAAAAAGGGCTTAGTCAAGCTAACTTTAGCTAAGCATTTTCAATGTGCTCTTCAAATACATGATTATAGTTGCACACATAACTTCAAAATAACTGCAAAATGAATAATACGTTTGTGGTTAAAAATACAATATTCTTCTAATAAACGCAATATGACTTGAGACATAATTGCAAATATAAATAAGTACTACATGTTTTCATGATTAAGCTAAATATGTATGTGCACACATTCATGAGTCTCTAGTTTTCTACAGTAACTACTCGTCAGGAGTATATTTGAATGCTTCACGCCACGTTACTAATGTTAGGCATAAAGAGTATATAGTCGAGTATATATAAAAACAATGTTTCTTCGACGTGTAAGTGTGGACCAAAAATTATGCAGCACAAAATATAAATAAATAAATAAACATATAAATGTAAGGACGAAGATCCGAAACTCATTTGCGGATGAAGCCTGCACCAGTTTGTGTTCTCGCAACCCTTTCCTTTACATACAGCATTATAACTAATAGTTTAACATGTACTTCAAGTGGGTTTTGGTCTGCTCCTTGATAATGATTGGATGGCATCTTTGTATATTTCAATTCCTTGCTCTTGAGTGCCCCCAAAGAAATAGAATAAACCTGGGATGAGATAAACATTGATGGCTTCCATCCCCAAGTTTCACTGGCTATCAAGTCATTTGGATTCCCCCGGACACCAACCTCACCATCAAGGAACACACTGCCAATAAGTAAAGACTCCTGTTCCCATCTCTCACTCTAAAGAAAGTTAAACCATTTCTTCCAGAAAGCAACTTCAGAACTGCTCTTCAAGCCTTCCTATTGCTACACCTGCGTGGTGGTATCCACCTGCTCCGTGGCCTCTGAGATTCCACACTAGCACACCTTAACGGATTCCTACACACTGCAACATGTCTCACCCATGGCTGGAAGAAATAATACATCACCCCTTTGTGATGGAAACTCCATTACCTTCCCTGCCAGCCCACACCATCTTGAAAACCAGCTGCATCATTTGTAATACAAAGCCATCGCAAACAGCACCCCATTTATCTTGCACACAAGCTCATCATCGCTGGTGGTTCTCTGCACTCTTGCAGCCAGGACATGGTCATACTGCAGACTAAGATGTGTAGAAAAGGTAGCAGTCCTTTTCCATCTCTGGAACCAGGATGTAGAACAATATCTCTACAACTATCTGGGCCACTCCAACGCTGCTCCAATTTAGGAAAGAGTTAAAGACACACATCTTTATAGAACACTACATCACTATGCAGTGGCAACTGGACCTGGACTGGACTTTGCTGTTGGCCTCGGTGTGACACCCCAGGAGTCTCTAAGTTCCTTCCCCTGGGATCTTGGGGGCCTTAGAAGTGTACTCTACTCTTGCGGTTGTTTGGGCACCAGATGAACATTTGGAAAATTTTGAAACTTTCCTCCAGACCTCCAGAGCTCAGCCGGGGCCCACAGGAAAAACTGACTAGTAGTTCCACAGTGTCAGATTGAATTGCACCTTTCCTACTCAAGTCTACCAGAACCTCCTATATATGGCTAAATCTCATTCTGTATTAATTCAAAAGGGTATGAGAGGCAATATATATACAAGGTAAATCATAAAGTATGTACAGAAAGCGAAAAAAGGACTTCCACGTTGTTGTTTATGGTCTTAAGGTGTCTTTATTATAGATGTACTCGGTTTTTGTAAGTAGTCAGCCAACGCGTTTCGCCCAGACATGGGCTTTTTCAGGGCGATAGCAAATAGTAGTAAAGTAGTAAGTTCGCCAGGTGAGTAAAATCAGGTCCGCATTTTATTCAAGTCCGCGTCGGGACTTTGGATGTGAGAGGAATTAACCTCTTAGTTTAGAAGCAATAGTAGTCCAATAGATGAGAGGCCTCAGGTCTCCACCTTTGTTGAGCTGATCCGTAGTAGAGGCAATGAGTATTTGAGTGAAGAGCTCCGTGTACGGGCCGTATCCGGTGCCGTCTCGTCTTGGTGGGAGAAAGTAGTTGATATTAGCAAATCTCATTCTGTATTGGGACTTAGAACTTTTTTAGTGAGAAATCTCTGAAGCTCTAGAGTTCTAGCGGGACCAATTTGCTTCAAGTAACTCGCCTTCAATTTCACATCAGTGGCTGCAACTTCATTGGTGGACGATTCATGGGAATTTTTCTTCTAAAACTGACAAAGTCCCTTTCTACATTTGAAGTTACAAGAAATGCCAAAGCTTGTCTTAAGAAAAGTGACTCAGGGCCATATTCACAAGGAGCTATCGCCGAATTAACGGCACTTTATTGCAGCCAAAGTCGTGATAAATTTACCTCCCCATTCACAAGCTGGTGTTAACAGCCCATAGCACCAGTTTACCCGCGATAGCAGCAGCAAAAAACATCGCCACAGAGGATCCCCGCAACTATTGCTAATGAGATGCAGAGTGGGCGTTCCCGTGCCAAAAGCCGTGACCACACCACTCCTCAACATTCTCAACAACCAGACAGATCGGCGATAAGAAAACAAAACCAGCAATAAGGCGCGTTAGCAGCAGGAAATCTACACCTGCCCTGACCTGGTGTTAAGTTGGACAGCAGCCAGCACCCCAAAAGGGAGACCAGCCCAGGGCCACATCGGAAGGGCAACAGATGCCATGGAGACACACATCATGCGGCCTGGACACACAAGAGGGCCACAACACCCACCGACACAACCCCCGGACCACCCCTCCCTGGCAACCCCCCAAAAAGACATGACACATCAGCTACACAAAAACATGTACAAAATATTCTGCATGACGTCGCACTTCCACAACAGTTGAAATGCATGTGTCGTCACAAAAATGAGCATCACACATTCACTTTCGAAGCAACAAATAAAACTTTATTAAAATGAACACCGAAATTAAATGAAGACACATGGCGGCTCCCCGCGGGACAGTCCGTTGGTCACATCCTGCAAGACAAAAAACATGAAGAGAAGGTGTGTCCTGCGCACATCAAAGGACAGAGAGAGAGCAAAGGAGAGAGAGAGAGAGAGAGAGAGAGACAGAAGAAGAGAGGGAGAGATAGAAGAAGAGAGGGGAAGAGAGAGAGAGAAAAGAAGAGAGGGGGAAAAAGAGAGAGAGAGAGAAGAAGAGAGGGGGAGAGAGAGAGAGAAGATGAGAGGGGGAGAGAGAGAGAGAAAAGAAGAGAGGGGAAGAGCAAGAGAGAAGAAGATAGGGGGAGAGAGAGAGAAGAAGAGAGGGGGGAGAGAGAGATCGAAAAGAAGAGAAGTGGAGAGAGAGAGAGAAGAAGAGAGGGAGCACCCAGGCCACACTGCTCACCTGCTGCCACCGGTGTGTTTCCAACCACCTGCCGGCATGTAGTGCAGTCCATTAGGTCACACATCTGAGTCAGAGCCGTCATCCGAAGTCCAGATACATGACTGGCACAGTACACACACTCGCGCAAGACAACAGCGCCCGCCCGCCCATGCACACCCAGGCCTCACTGCTCACTTTCCACCACCGGCGTGTAGACTGGATGTCCCACCATGTGCCGCTGCAAGCCATAAGCCCAGGGCCCGTGAACATGGCACCCTCCACACCATGCAGCCACGCTCTGCAGGACACCAGGTCTCACGTGTGTTGCTGGGTCTGGAATACTCCATGGCTGCGGACATTCCAGTGCACCCGGCAACATAGCAGGCTTCACACCCGCTCAGTTTTGATTTGTTCAGCATTACGTATATCAATTGTGTGTCTTTTGCACACCGTATGAGCCCAATGGGTGCCACTAAGTCTGTGACCCGGAAGCGAGGCCACGTGGCGGTAGGCCCGCGCTGCCTGCTGGCTCTGGCCTACACTGCGGTCCAGCAAGGAACACGAAACCTGAGTTGTCCGGAGCACCGGGACGGGGCATCATCGTAGGGTGCCCACCTGCTCAGCAGCTTAAGGTGCCACTGACTCATTGCATCCAAAGTCACCGTCCCGTGGCAGGGTGCCTGTGCCTGCCTCACTGCGCCAGGTACGACTAACCCTGTGCAAACCCAGTCAGCGCCACGTGGTGGTCGGTCCGTGTCGTACGTAGTTCTGGATTGCCACTAAACCTGTGCAACCCCAGTCAGCGCCACATGGTGGTCGGCCTGTGCCGTATTCAGGCCTGGGTTGCCACTAACCCTGTGCGCAACAAAACTCATGTGCCCTTCATGATTGGGAACCGTGGCGTCATTCATCCAGTCACCACGGGCAGAGGAGAATGTGACGTTGTCGGCCCCTTATGTTGGCAGAGTCACATGGCCTGTGACGCCTGTGCTGGATGGGTGTGTTATGTGTGCAACCCTGCACTCAGGGAGTGGCTGTGACATGCTGACAACTAGACCAGTAACCGTCACACCACAAGCGAGTTCGCCTGCGACGGGGAGCTATGAGGGCCCTCCCTCGGAGCGTAAGTGGAGTGGTCTGGCCTGCCGTAGGCCGGACCAGCGCAGGGCTTGCCACAATGACGCGTTGGCTCTGGGCATGGTTCAGTCCATGCGTGTGTATCGGCTGTAGTGTCCACGGGACCCGGTACACAAAATGCACTGTAGCACCCTCTGACTGGCATCCCACAGGATGACCACCATTGACGCAAGGGAATCACTGTCCCTACATTCATCCACACATGCATACATGACTGATGATGGACATGACACAGCAGAGCGTCAATGGATGTTTATTGCACATCCAGTGCAATTATGCAGCCGGAGCGGTTCAGGGCAATGCCCAGCACACTACACACTATGGGCCCGTGGAGGGTCAGCCAGAGTCCAGGGATGACAAGTCCTGCTGAAGGGAAGGGTACAGTCTGCAGCCTGGTCTCCATGTCATTGGTCACCATTTCGGAAGTGGCAGTCCATGTCGCTGTCCAAGGTGAGTGCAGCGGAGTGTATCGTGGGTCAGTGGAAGGTCATGAGGCCATGTGCGGGACCAAGCAGACACAGGCCAAGCGGCGGTAATGAAAGCTAGTCCCTGGTCCTTTGGACCACAGTCCCATCCACGTCCTCGGGTGTGTGCCATGCCCCACCTGTGGGTGTTGCAGGACCAGCTGCCACACTGTGTGCCACTGACACATCAGGGGCCTGAGTGGATACACCTGCCTCACTGGGAGACACTGACACACCAGGGGGCGGGGATGTGGATGGTGTGGGGGCCGCAGCATTCATCGGCACCACGCCTTGTGGCAGCAATGCCATGGTGGAGGTCTGTAGGGTATGATAGATCCCAGCTACATTTCGATGATGTGCAGTGGTGGCTGCCATCCTTTCCGGCTCCATCAGCACCATGTCCTCCATGAGCCTCAGTATGTGTGCCAGCCCACGGCTGGTATCGCTGGAGCCACTCTGAGCGGACAGCTGTTCTACTCTCCGCGTCATGACTCCAGCGATGTCAGTCAGGGCTTGTTGGAGACCATGGGGTGGACATTGACACCCAAGGATGGCGTCTGGTTTGGCAGCCATGATGCCGAAGCCCACCCGCACCTGCTCAGCCGTCTCCATCTGGCACCCCAGCTCACGGCGTTGGAAGGCCATGGGTTGTCCCTGGAGGTCTTTGGAGGGTGCTGGGGCTGTGGGTGCCTCCTGCTGGGTGGTTTGGGTGGTGGGTGGGCTCTCATCGATGTAGCTGGGCTGCCCTGAGCCTGGAGGTGAGTGGCGGATGAAGTCAATGATGTCTTGGAAGGTTTGGGTGTCGATGCTGGCGTTTTCCTCCTCGTCATCTGAGAAGAGTGGCTGGGACTGCTCTGCAGGAGGTGTTGACAGTGCCCCTGCAATGTGAAGGGGAGATGGTGTATTACTATCTGTCCACATGTGTGTAGACGCATGGTACAGGTTGACATTCAGACAGCATGGCATTGTACATTGTGACAGTCTGTAGATCTGGGCGATGACCCTGAGTCATTGTGGGTGTGAACTGTGCTCTGTTTGATTGTGCATGTGTGTCATCGTGGCCATCTCCGCCCGTCCCCCCAGTACCTGGTGGTCACTCACCCTGTTGCGGTTGTGTTGTGTCCTGTCGAGAAGTGTCCGGTCCCCCTGTGAACACCAGCTCCTCCAGCTCCTCCATGTCATCCAGCTCCAGCTCTAGCTGTGGCGCTGGGCCCCCACCTCAAGTCTGCATTGCTGCCTTCTGGTTGGCGGAGAGTTTCTCCTTAGTCTTCCGCTTGATGTCATTCCATCGCCTCTTGACGCGTCCATTGTCCGCTTGTGCTCTCTGACGGCATTCACCTTGTCAACGATGTCCCGCCATATCGCATTTTTTTTTTTAAATTTTTTTTTATTAACAATAGGAGTCGTCAACACCAGGAACAGTACTTCATTACAATATATTCTTATCTTTACATGGCTCTCAAACAATTGAAAGTATACAGTGTGTTGTCCAGGGGCGATTCGTGTCATGTCTGCAACAGTTCATCTTGAGCTGGGGTCAATGGTGGGGTGCAGATATCCCCCCTATATGCATTCCAGTCTCTCCATATGCGGTACCACTTTTTGGGGCACCCCCTGGCCACATATACAAACTTCTCCCGAAACATGCACCAATCCATGTCTTTCCCCCAGGCTCTCACACTCGGCGCAAGCAATGCCCCCCACTTCTGGTCGATGTTTCGTTTGGCTATCATTAGCCCCAGTGCGACCCATGTTATGCGCGCAATATTTAAGTCCGTTGGCTCCCACACATTTAGGAGACATCGCTTAGCCTCCAGTGGGAGTGTAAGGCCAAACACTTCACTCATCACCTCGTGTATTCTCTTCCAATACCTCTGGATATGCGGGCACTCCCACAGAATATGGAGGAAGGTGCCTTCAGTCCCACAGTCCCGCCTACACTTGCCATCAGGTGCTCTCCCCATTAACACCATCCCTGGCCCCGTGATGTAGATTCGGTGCAGAATTTTGAGTTGTACTAATCTCAGCTTCGCTGCGATGGCTACCTCACGTGGCGAGGATACCGCCGCCACCCAATCTTCATCATCGAGTATGATGCCATCCCTTTCCCACTTCTCCCTCAACCTCACCAGGGGGTCTCCCGTGTGGTTCACCAACTTTTTATATGTGAGTGAGATGGCCTTCGTTGGCAAGTATCCATCGAGGAGTCGGTCTTCAAGGGGTGTCGCCTCCGGAGGGTTCTCTCCCCTTCGTAAACAGGTGCCCAGGGCGTGGCGAACTTGCATGTACCTGAAATACTCGGTAGGGGCCAGCTCATATTCTTGCTGCAAGGCGGCGAACGACTTAACCCCGCCCTTCACCCATAGGTCGCCCACCTTTGATATGCCAATAAGGTCCCATTTGTCAAACCCCTTCGTAGACCAGAGGTTACCAAGCCTGTCGGAGTCCCATAGCGGCGTGGCCCGAGTGATTTTATGCTCCCACCCCAGGCTCCTGGAGGCCGCCCCCCAGACCTGAAACCAATAGTTTCGTTGGTCCTGCGAGTTGGCACCGCCCAGCGCTCGAATAGAGCGCCCGGCTGTAGTTCCCCCCGGGCAGTACCCAGCGGTCCATCGCATAGCCGGGATCGTCCGCCTGCCTATATGTCCCATGGTTGATTGCTGCCAGATGAGCCGCCCAATAATATTTTTTGAGGTCAGGGAGGGCAATCCCGCCGTCATACCAGGAGAGGTTAAGTTTGGACAGGGCTCTGCGCGGCTTTCCATTCCATAACAGGCGGCGCTGTAAGGTCTCAATCTCCATGAAATAACTGGCCGGCACCAGATCCTGCGAGTTCTGCAGGACGTACAAGAATCGGGGCAAGGACATCATTTTGAACAGGGAGGCCCTACTGAGCTGCGGGAGCGCCATCCAGCGTTCGGAGTCTCGTTTGAGTCTTTGCAAAGGAGGGAGCAGGTTGCGTGCATATCCATCTGCAGGGTTGGCAGTGATATATATGCCAAGGTATTTGAAGCCCTGTGTTGGGATCTGTATCGGGCAATCTCTGGGGAGTCCCATAAGAGGTCCCTTGAGGACGTACAACACGGATTTACCCCAATTTATGGTATATCCGGAGTACCTGCCAAATATGGCGAATATATCAAGCACTGCAGTTAGGGAGGCCTTTGGGGAAGTCAGGAACAGCAGTATGTCATCTGCGTACAGTGAGATGCGGTCCTCCCAGGACTCCGCCCACCTAAAGCCACGGATCATCGGATCCCTCCGTATCCACGCCGCCAACGGCTCCAGGGCCAGGGTGAATAGGAGGGGTGACAGCGGGCACCCCTGCCTCGTGCCTCTGCCCAGATCAAACACATCGGATTTTTTTTACTGTTAACCACTATCTGAGCTAGGGGTTTTGAATAAAGGAGCTGCACCCACCCAATGAATTGGGGCCCAAATCCCATTTTCTCGAGTACCGCAAACAGATATTTCCATTCGACCATATCGAATGCCATTGAGGCGTCTAAGGATACAAGGACTGCCTCCTCCTGGATAGTGGACGCCCTCCCCATCACGATGTGCACCCTACGCAGGTTCAGCGCAGTATTGCACTGCGGCATGAAGCCAGATTGGTCCGGGTGCACGAGATTATTAATGACTTTAATTAGCCGGGTGGCAACAAGTTTGGCTAAAATCTTGGGCTCGGCGTTCAGTAGAGAGATTGGTCGATAGGAGGAGCACTCTGTCCGACTTTTGCCTTCCCTGTGGATCATCACTAGGGTGGCAAGTCGTTGGTCCTGGGGAAGTTCCCCAACCTCCCTACTTTCCCGGAACATTTTGGATAGGCGAGGGGCGATGATATCTGCCCCAAGTTTATAGAGCTCTATCGGAAGCCCGTTGGGCCCCGACACCTTCCCTGAGTTAGGCCCTCTAATCGCCAGTGCCACCTCCTCCGGCGTGGGGCTCCCCTCAAGATATTCAAGATCCGACTCAGCGAGTTTAGGAAGTGCTATGTCTCTCAGGAGGTCGACAGAGTCCTGCGTCGTGTATGGGTTCTGGGAGGCATAGACTTGTTGGAAGTGAAGGGCAAACACGTTCGCTATAGCCTGGGGATCCGTGATTAAGTGTGCATCTGTGTCGAGTAGCTCCGGGACCAGTCTGTTAGCCAGTTTCTGTTTATCTAACCATGCGATTAACTTTCCTGCCTTATCCCCCTGGTCATAGATCCTGCCCAATGTGTCCCGCCCCAGTTCTTTGGCCCGATTTGTCACTAAGGCCTTATCGTTGTCCCGTTTTAAGCGTAGAAGATGCATAGTGTCTGGAGTAGGCCGCTCCGCCAGCTGCCCTTCTAGACGGAGGATTTCCCTCTCCAGTTCTTCCTCCTCCCTGACCTTTTCTTTCTTGACCCCCGCTATTTGGGAGAGGGCCTGACCCCTAATCACTACCTTGAACGCCTCCCACAGTGTCCGGTTTGAGCCTACAGATCCTTCATTTTCCTGAAAGTAATGCTCCATTGCAGTGTGAACCGCTTTATGGTCAACTGGATTGCGAAGATTCCAGGGGTGGATTGGGGCCACTCTGCCCACTCTATCATGGCCTACCGCTAGACGCATCCACAGCGGGGAATGATCCGATATGCCCCTTGCCATATGCCTGACTTCCCGTACGTGTTGTAACTGGTTGGGGGGGACTAGCAAGTAGTCTATTCTAGATTGCGTATTGTGGGCGCCAGAGTGAAAGGTAAACTGGGTGGTGTGCGGGTGAAACGAACGCCATGCATCCTGTAACTCCAGGGCCCCAAGGAAATTCGGCAACTAGCTATTAGAGGGACGAAGATGTCTTGTCTTGGAGGGTGTCGATCATTTGTACCATCTACCACTGCATTCAAGTCCCCCCCCAATACTAGGATTCCCTCTGGGACTGTCATCAAGATAGCTCCAAGATCTTTAAAGGCCGGTTCCTGAAGGGCCGGCGGCACATAGACCGACAGGAGTGTCAGCACCCTGCTCTCCCACTGCCCAGTGACTCCCGCGTATCTCCCCCCAGAATCCACCCATGTAGATTTGATCGTGAGGGGAAAGGAGTTCCTCAATAATATGCCTGTTCCTCGCGATCCAGAAGTGAAGCCCGAGTGCACTGCCAGATTGTACCCCCACCTATTAAGGGCTTTACAAGAATTACCCACCAGGAGGAGGAGCCTAGCGCGCAACTAAGATGGCTGCGTAGGTGCGAGGCTCCCGAGGACCTCCGTGACCTCCTACACATATCCTGAAAATATCCTGTCCTAGATGAGGGGACTGTTTTGGTGAGCCCGGGCTGAGGCGGCACCCGTTTTCCGCTTCCAAATTGGACCTCGGACACCGGCGGAAACATCGATCGAGGCTTGCGGCCTTCTCCACGCCGGACCCCGGATTAGATCTGTGGGGCTATCCGGAGACAAAGTGAACAACAGCGGCGGGCAGGGCTCGGCGACTCGCGTGCCCCGCACTTTCACTTTCGCTTTTGCACCCTCCTTGCTGTCTTGGCGAGGTTGGGTCGCGGGGCACTGTGAGGTGGTGTGGCCTCGTTGGGGTACCCTGCCGGCCCGCCGGCTGTGATCCACCCCGCGGGTCTGTGGTGGCCCCCCCCCGGAGCCCGTGAACCGGCTTGCCTGCCCTTTGCGACGTGATTGGCACGATCGGGGGACTGGAACCATGTCCACAAAGCAAGATGGTGACCGGGCAAAAGTGAAATCGACCCGACGTGGCGCAGCCCAGCAGTCCAACAGCATGGACCGCTACACCCTCCAGAAGGGATCTCCTGAAGTGCCGTGTAGGTCCCCCGAGGGCCCGACTGATGCTCCTGCCCTGCCCGCGGATCTGACCCTGCGGGATGTCATGGGTGCTATCGCCGAGATGAAGGCCTCGGTGAGCCAGCGTTTTGATACACTGGCGCAGAAGATAGACTCGGTCCTCGTGGATGTTGGCTTGGTGAGGGCCGATCTATCCAAGACCAATGATCGGGTCGATTCTTTGGCCCACACCACATCGGGCGACCCTCCAAAAGGAGGTGCGCCGGCTTGGCCAGGCGAGTGCGCTGATGGACCGCCGCTTGGAGGATTCCGAGGGTCGGGCCCGGAGGAACAATGTCCGCATTATCGGGGTGCCTGAGGGACGTGAGGAGGCGGCGGCGGACCTATTCGTGGAGGACTTGATTCTCACTCATCTCCAGCCCCGGGGGCTGAGTAAATTCTTCGCGGTGGAACGGGCCCACAGGGTTCCCGGGGGAAGGCCTAAGACCGGAGCCCCTCCGAGGCCTCTCATCGCCCGGATTTTCAACTTTCGGGACAGAGATGCTATTCTGCAATCCTCCAGACTACAGGGACCGGTCAGACTCGACAACATGGACATCAATTTTTATCCTGATTTCACTCCAGCGGTCCAAAAGCAGAGACTGAGCTTTCTCGGAGTCAAACGTCGTCTACGAGACCTTAACCTCAAGTATGCGATGCTTTTCCCAGCTAAGTTGCGGGTGGAGGTGGATGGCCGCACGCACTTTTTTGATCGTCCCGAAGCGGCTGGGGACTGGCTGGATACTTTGCCTGGGGATCGGGCTCGGGGGGGCGGGGGGGAGCGGTTGGGGGAGAGGGCTCGCCGGATCAGGACTGAGGGACTAATATTAGGCCTCGCTCTGGACAAAATTGATGTCACTTTGGACTGTTCGTCTGTTCGAGTAAGTTCCCTTCCTGTGGAGGTCGTGTGGGGTCTCTTGGGGGTTCTCCCTCCTCCTCTGGGGGCTTAGTTAGTTTAACCATCTATGGGGCGACAGGCACACTGCACTTTGGGGGGGCTGTTTGGGCTCATGCAGGGGTGCAGGGAGGGGGGAGTTCTGTTGGGGTGGGTGGGTTGGGGTGGGGTGTTGTTCGTTTTTACCACAAGGCAAACCCTTTTTTGTATTGGTCTTAAGGTGCTCTTCGGGGGACGAATGATGGCTTTTGTGTGTGATGGGGGGTAGGGACTTGACTTTGTTGTCTTGGAACGTTAATGGACTGGGGGATAGGATCAAACGAGGTGTGGTCCTGCAGTATTTGAAACGAATCTCACCCGATGTAGTCTTTTTGCAGGAGACACACCTTATTGGTAATTCTTTTTGTGCCATGAATCGGCATGGCTACCGTTTAGTGGCCCACTCGGGCTTCACGTCGGGCTCACGGGGTGTGGGCATCATGGTGAAGAACTCGCTCCCGTTGGAAATTGATGAGGTGCCTTATGATGATAGGGGACGCTACACTGTCTTGGTGGGGAGAATGGAGGGCAAAGTAGTTGTCTTTGTATCAGTATACGTCCCACCGGGACTACAGTCGACCACTTTTGCAGACTTGGGGCGCCTTCTCCTTGGCCTTCCGGGGGGGCTTCTGGTGGTTGGGGGGGACTTCAATGCGGTGGTTTCTGGGACTGTGGATCGTCACCCCCCTAGGGACCTCCCCCGGGCACAGGCGTGGCTGTCCTGCCTCTTGGATACACTGGGATTGGTGGACTGCTGGCGCTTAAAACATCCCACGCAGCTGCAGTACACTTTCCACTCGGGGGCCCATGGTAGCCTCTCACGGCTTGATTATGTCCTTGTCCCGGCGGCCTATGTTGGGAGGGTAGGAGAGGTGCGCCATTTGGCGCGGGGTATTTCAGATCACTCCCCGCTCCTGTTACACATTGATGTCTTCCCGAGGGGTGAGGGCAGGGTAGTTCCAATCAATGCCTGGTACCTGCGCGACCCCATCATTCGCGCTGACTTGATTAAATCCTTACAGCGATACTTTGATGAGAATGTGGGGTCTGTCTCTTCGGCTATCTCCCTGTGGGAAGCCTTCAAGACAGTTCTCAGAGGGGAGGCCCTATCCCTTATTTCCCATTCCCGGAGGCGCGAGCGGGAGGAGGTGACCCGGGTGGAGGCCGAAATTGTCGAATTGGAGGGTGATCTAGAGGGTGGGGTGACAGATGCTGCGCTACATGTCCTACAGCTTAAGCAGGCGGCCTACAGGGCCCTCGTCACGGAGGCGGCCAGGGGCCTCAGTAGGGAGCAACAGGGGCGACTGTATGATGTGGGTGATAAGGCTGGTAAACTGCTCGCGTGGTTGGATAAAAAGGAGAGAGCGAATCGTGTGGTCCCACTGATTGAGAGGATGGATGGAGTGAGTGTAACCGAGCCAGAAGAAATTGTCTCCTGTTTCGCGGATTATTTCCGTGAAGTGTATTCCCCGGTTTCTCCCTGCTCGGAGGAGAATTCCCATGCCCTGCTTCGGGATATCGCGCTCCCTTCCCTATCGGAGGAGGACAGGGTGTCGTTGGATGCCGCTCCCACCTCCGACGAAATTGCCCTCGCCATACGCTCGGTCGCTTCTGGCAAGGCCATGGGCCCGAATGGCATCCCTATCGAGTTGTATAAGTTGCGACCGGATGCATTGGCACCCCACCTTCGCCCGATGTTCCTAGCGGCCCACTCGCTGGGCTCCCTCCCGCTGGACCAGCGTCTGGCTACAATCGTGGTGATCCACAAGGAAGGGAGACCTCGGGACCGGGTTACATCCTATCGGCCTATCTCGCTCTTAAATGCGGAGCCCAAAATTCTTGCCAAGGTGCTGGCCAATCGGCTGGTCGGCGTGGTGGGCGATCTGGTCCATCAAGACCAGTCCGTCTTTATTCCCCATCGCAACACAGCCCTTAATCTGCGGCGCTTGCACGGGGTGCTCGCACGTGTTCCATTCGTGCGGGAGCCGGCCATACTGGCGTCCTTAGACGCCACCATGGCGTTTGACACGCTTTAGTGGCCATACATTTGGGCGATGCTGGCGAAGTTTGGATTTGGCCCGGGTTTCATCAGTTGGGTCAAATTGTTGTATTCGGGCCCATTGGCGCAGGTGGTGGTAAATGGAAGAGTATCGGCCCCATTCGAGCTGGGCCGGGGCACGCGGCAGGGCTGCCCCTTGTCGCCGCTCCTGTTTGCGCTGGCCTTGGAGCCCCTGGCGGAGTGGCTGCGGTGGCATCCTTCCATCCGTGGTCTCCGTTGGACTCCCGAGTACGAGGACCGCGTGTCCCTATACGCTGATGACATCCTTTTGTACCTAGCCTCCCCACGTAAATCACTAATAGTCCTGGTTGATGTTTTACGTTCATTTGGCCGCAACTCAGGCCTTGTCATCAACTGGGCTAAATCATGTGTGTATGTGCTCTCCGGGGAGGCTCCCGTCCTCCCGCGGGGCTGTCCGATCCAGATTGCCGCTCAGGGGTTTAGGTACCTGGGTGTCTACATTACTCTGGACCCGGAGGCCCGCTATGAGCGGAACTTGCTTCCCCCCCTCCAGCGCTTGAAGGAGGACGTCGCGCGCTGGCGGCGCCTGCCGCTTTCGCCGCTCGGCCGGGCGGCGCTGTTTAAAATGATGTCGTTGCCACGCTTCCTGTACGCTCTCCAGAACACTATGGATTTAGTCCCGGCGCGTTACTTCCGTGAGGTGGAGAGTCTACAGCGCCGCCTGTTCTGGGACGGGAGGACGCGTATTGCCCTGGCGAAGTTGACGCTCCCATGGTACGACGGGGGGATTGCCCTCCCGGATATTAAACGGTATTACTGGGCCTCCCAGTTAGCTGCAATCAACCATGGCCTCTACGGGCCCGCCTTGAACCCGGCCTTTGAAATGGACAAGATGCTACTGCCCGGTGGCGACTACAATCGAGCGCTCTACTCTGGCGCGCCCGACGCTCGCCTGACGGGACCTACGCGTGTCATGGTGCGAGTATGGCACGCGGCTAATGCAGCTATGGGGTGGAATGACCGTTTGACCCGGGTGTCACCGCTGTACGCATCTGAGAGGTTGGGCTCCCTGTGGACCTCGAAGGGCTTCGAGAAGTGGGACATGATAGGCATCAGTAAAGTCGGGGATCTCTGGACGAGGGGGGGATTTAAAACATTCGAGATGCTGCAGACGGAGTTTCAGCTGCAGGACAGTGAATACTTTCGGTACCTGCAGGTCCGTCATGCACTGGGCTCCGTCTTCCCAGACGTTGCCTCCATCCCGGAGTCTTCCCCCCTGGAGGACAGAGTGCTAGATGGCCATGTCCCAGACAGCACGATCTCCCTTATTTACAAAAAGCTGATTAATGACCGCTCGGGCTTGCTAACCGGCCTCCGAGAGGCTTGGGTTGCCGATGGGCTGGAGTTGGATGACGAGGACTGGACCTCCGCGGTGGCCTCTCCGAAGGAGGTGGCCATACCGGCTCGCCTTCGCTTCGTCCAGCTTAAGATACTCCACCGGGTCTACATGACGGGGCCAAGGCTTCTGCGTATGGGCTATGCTGAGGATGGGCTGTGTAAGCGTGGGTGTGGTGCTTTGGCGACCTTTATGCATATTTTGTGGGAATGTCCGAAGGTGGAGCGATTTTGGCGTGGTGTGCACGAGGTCCTGCGAGTGGTTACGCGTGTCGCGCTGCTGCCTGAAGCGAGGAGGTGCCTGTTGAATGTGTGGGAACCGACTGACTACACGGCTCCGCAGATGTGGTGGGTGACTCTGGGATATATGGTAGCTAAGCGTGATATTGCTCAACTGTGGGGATCCCAGAAGCCCCCGGCGGTGTCGGCCTGGAAAGAACACATGGACTGGTGCATGTTTCGAGAGAAGGTGGTGTATGTGGCGAGGGGTAAGCCTGGGACATGGGTGAAAGTATGGGGCCCCTGGAACGCCTATCGTGGGGGTATCTGCGCGCCACCACTGCTGCCTGCTGCCTCACCGGCCCCGTCCCCTTAGCTGACTCCTTCCCCCAGCTCCGGGCACAGGGTTCCCCCAGTCCTTGCTCTGTTCCCCTTCCCCTCTTTAGACTCCTGTGGCTACTTGGGGTTCCCCATTCGGGGAGCACGTGCTGCTACTGACGATTGCGGGTTGCCTTGTGGGTGTGGTTTTTTCTTGTTATTTATATAAAATGAAACCGTATTGTGGGGTCTGACTGATATGGCTTACAGCATTGATACTTCCTGATTATGCTCCTCTGCAACACCAAGTGTTTTATGAACGTATGACATATGCTCATGTCATCCTAGCGGCCGGCCGGAAGGTTGTAGGCCCATACCTGTATATTCTCGAGATTTGTAATAAACGGTTTCAAAAAAAAAAAAAAAAAAAAAAAAAAGAATTACCCACCAGGTGCGTCTCCTGTAGGAGTATAACGTCGGGGGCGTGCCTCTTAATGTATTGTAGGACCACCGTTCTCTTGACTTTATCCCCCAAACCACTCACATTCCAGCTCATCAATCTGAACCCTTTATCCCATTGCATGTTTACTGACATTCACGCCTCACCCACATGTCTAAGCCGCCGGGCTGCGGTGCCTGAATGATTCCTTGAAAACAACAACTAAACATAACCCCCACCCAACAACCCCCCACCCTGCTCCCCTACACTCTGGGCTCGAAACTGCCCATTTTTAAACTATGCCGAGTGCCTGTCGCCCGTTAAGCTAATCTAAGTGAAGAAAAGTGGGGGGACACTCTCTCCGATCTCTCCCCCCCCTCCATGGCCGTTACATAGTATCACTCTGTGCACTTCCGTAATGTCACCATACAATTTGTTCCATGTCCTGAGTACGGGAGGCGATCCAGACCAGGTGCTCGGCCCGCTCCCCGACACCCCCAGAGTCTAGTGCGAGCGCCCCTATACCTCCTATGTTCATGGATGGTCCGGGACCACTGGATTCCTCAATTCGTCCAACCAAGCCGCATCGTCTTCCGGTGTCTCGAAAAACCTGGTTTTGCCTCCGGCCTCCACTCGGAGCCGTGCCGGAAACAGCATGGCGTATTTGAGGCCCTTGTCTCTCAGACACTGTTTGACTCCCAGGAAAGATCTACGCTGCTTTTGGACCGCCTGGGTAAAGTCAGGAAAAAAGCGGATTTCCGAGTTTTCCAGCCTTGTCGGGGGCGCTACTCTAGCCGTTTGTAAGATGAGGTCTCTGTCCCTGAAGTTCAGGAGCCTGGCCAGTATGGGGCAAGGAGGGGCCCCGGGCTTTGGCCTCCCCCCCGGCACCCGATGGGCCCTCTCGACGACATAGATGTTAGACAAGCCTTTGGGTTGTAGGTGGTTGGTGATCAGATTCTCGACAAAGAGGTCTGCAGCCTGTCCCTCCGCCCGTTCCGGAACACCAAGGATGCGCACATTGTTGCGCCTCGTGCGGCCCTCATGATCATCCAGTTTTCCTTCGGCATACTTCCTAAATGTTTGAAGTTCACGTATTTCCGCCTGGAGCTGGCTAGTATCATCAACAAGACTCGCTGTAGTGATTTCCAACTGCATGACTTTCTCCCTGTTCGTGGCCAAGTCCGCCCTGATAAGCATGACTTCTGAGGAGAGAGCATCAATTCTTTGCTCCAGCGAAGTTCTGATCCCCCCTATGGCGTCAAGTACGTCCTTTAAGGTGTGCTCCGTGGGCCCTGTCTCCAGGGCCTCCCCCGCCTTGAGTGGGGGCTGCGCTGTCATTGCCGGCTTGGGGCACGTGTATTTGTCCAACTTGTTGATCTGGGTGGTTTTGGGACCCCGGGAGCCAGGGGATTTCCTTCGGAGAGTTGCCACCCCAGAGGACAGAGAGGGTGCGCCTCGAGCCCCAGGCGTCTATCCGTACGCTCGCGCGTCTCAGCGCAAATCCAAGGAGCTCCCGCCAGCTGCCCCCCGACGTCTCACCGACGATACTCACCCCGCAGGCTGTGGAGGGGCGCTCGGTCGTCCGGTTATGACCTGTCTGCGAGTCGGGGCCAACGACCTGGCCGCCACCACGGCCGGCCCTCTCCTTCGACCGTCGCTCCGGTCACAGTGATTCGCCCACTGCCGGCGGGCTTCCTCTCCCTCACTCCGGTCGGCGACCCAGGGGGTCCGTCACCAACACTCGCGGGCAATGCAACTATCTCACCCGGACGACCCCTCGGGGACCCTTGAGTCGCTCCCTCTGTCCAGCAAAGGCGCCCTCGGCATCCCTCCGCCCTCTGTGAGTAGTTCCAGGCGGCCCCTCCGCAATGCGTCCTCTCGTTTTGTCCTGATCGGTGTTTCCCCCCCCCGGAGACTGGGGGACGTCCGGGAGCAGCGCCGTTCACTATGTGGCAGTCCGGTGTTGGCCAATCACACCCTTTCGCCCCCTTCCGCCGCCCGGGAGCGGCCTCTGCTGGGTCCACCACAAATCACGTTCTCTGCTTGCCGCCTGCTACCCCTTGATTATTCCACCACTCCGGGCAGGCCTCGATGCTGGCGCCGCCGCTCCCCGCCGCAAATCCGGCTCACCTCCTCTATGCGGCACGGTCTCGGCGAGCCTCGTCCTGCTGCACGTCGTTATCTCCCCGAGGGCCACCGCTCCCGGTACAGTCAGCCAGCGGGAGCAGCTCCTGAGAGATGGGGTTGCGGGAGGGGGGCCTCAGCGGGCTCAGCCGTTCGCCCCCTGCTCCGCCAGGTCTTAGCTCCGGGCGCCTCCCGGGTGCCACAGCCACTCGAGGCCGCTCGACGGAGCCGCCGCCCGGGGCCCTCCAAAGCTGTGGGTCCCGGCTCTCCACCACTGCAGGCCGTCACCCCGGGTCCGCTCACAACTCCGGCCCCAGGGGTCGGAATTCGCCGGCCGAGGGCTCGCTTCGATGCTCAGGACCTCCGGCGGTTGGTTATTGCACCAGGGTGCGGATTCTTGATGCGGATTTATGCGGAGGGAGAAGGGGAGTCCGGGAGAGTTCTTAACTTCCGGCCATCTTGCAGCGCCGCTTGGCCACGTCCCACCCATATCGCAGTTTTGGTGCCCAGTGACACGTTGTAGGTGATGAAGAGTTGTTGATGGTGTTCCATCACCTCCGTGACTATGATCCTGTTCGCCTGCGGACTGAACTTCTTCTTGCTCGTCTTCTGATGCTTGCCCTTCCCTGTCCCCGTGGTCCCAGGCTGGTCGTCCGGGGTGCTTGTGGGGTTGCGCTCGTCCTCTGCGCCTGCTCCAGCTGCCTCCATGGTGCTTGGGTGTAGGTCAGTTTGTGTGTGGGTGTGTTTTTCTGCTTTTATGGAGATTTTTCCCACCTGCCAGGTGTGTGTTGCAGGCCTGGTGCTGCTTATCGCTGATTTCCTCATTGCACTTTGGCCCATCGCAGGTTTTTTGGTGTTGTGGTTTGTGTTTTTATCTCCATCGAGTTGGTTTTATCGCCGAGGTTATGCGCGGTTTCGGCAGACTATCGCATGCTACCGCCTTGTTGTGAATCCCACGTTGTCACAGGTTTACTTTCCCGCAATAGGCTGCAATATTAAAAGTTGCGTTACGCTACTCTTGCGGTAGTTATCACACGTTCTTGTGAATAAACCCCTCAGTACCTTCCTAAAGTGGGACTTAAATAATGTTTCACATTTTTTAATTCCAGACTTTTCACCAGGCCCAATCCACTTGGTGTATCAGAGAGAGCTCCAACGCGGTAGGCCTCAAATCAAGCCTAGGTCCCGGTCTACTTCATAGACTATCATTGGTGTTTGGGTTGTTTGGTGCTATTTCTATTTAGAAATATTAACATTTCTTAATTCTGGTTTCGCTTATTGAATGTTTGTCATTCTGGGGTCATTTTGTTTATTGTATCTTCCTCTATTGTTCTAATTCAGTTTGGGATTTTTATTGCTTGGTGTCTTTACTTTATATCTGTTTTGGTACTGCATGAATACGTCACATTGCCCTAAGATAAATCTGTCTGTTCTTTGTCATAGCTACTGGGGTTTGAGCCCAGGTTAAGTTAGTGACTTTGTGACTTCACCTAGCAAGAAGTGTTCCTATAGGCTATTAATCCACATTCCTACATGTATCAGTTATATTGAAGGGCAGTGGTGTTCTGTATTAATCCTTGATGGGGCTGTGCTGGTTTATATGTGATGATGCAAGGAATCAGAATGTGGGTGGTTGCCAGGGTGGAATGTAGATTACCGATGGAGTGTCAGTTGTACCTGGTTGCTTGGTGGATGAGGTCTCTATAACTGGGATTACAATAAACCAGTATCAATCACCACCTCCGCAAGACCTGTTTTATTTTGAGAAGGTAGCTGTTTACCACATTTTCGCAATGAGCAAAAACGACAGTACATTTGAAAAAAATAGAGACCTCAACACCATTCATTGCCTACAGGACAACAGTTGGAACAACAGAGGTATAGAAAGCTGTGTTTCTACTTACCTCACTGCCCCCGATACCATGTCTGTGTCTCTGCTGTGAGATACGAATGTAGCATCTATCACGCCTACTGCAAGAGTTGGAAAGGTGCTGGTGAAAGGTGTGTTGCTGGAAAGGAGTCGACCCCTGCATTCTCCCTGGAGCTTTTTCACTTTGGAGGGTTTCCCTGCTTTTAGTCTCTTTGGCGGAAGCGGTGAGAGGGGGACTTATTGGAGGCAGTGGTAAGCAGAGGCTCAGCTTGTTATAAGCTCATGCTAGGTAAGTTAGTTTTGCCGGCTTGCAGGAGTTCCTCATGCTGGTTGGCTTGAGCCCCTGCTGGCTAAGGCACTTGCGTTTGTCATGTGCTAAGTTTGTGAGTCTCCCGCAGCACTCATGACTTGCATGCACACAGCCTGAGCAATTTTCCATGTCACGCGCGCACCTGCCGCACGTTGATTAACGCACACAGTGGCCATTTTGGATTGGTCCATTCGCTACTTGAAAGGTTGGATTCATTTGTGTATTTAGGCGCACCTCACTCTCTTACGCTGATGCGCACAGCTGTTGATTGATTTTATTGGAAAGTGCATCATGCAGACACACTGATGCACACAGAATTCTTTGTGAGGATTTTCATCTGTTGTGAATCGACTTGTGTACGCAGTTTATACCCCATGAATCCAGGAGCGTGTCAGTTTATCTCGCTGATACACACAGCTGGAAGGTTTCTTGTGTCCGCAGGTGATGATATGTAAGTCCGGTATGTGTCGCTTTTGAATGCTGATACACACAGCTTTTACCAGTGGAAGAGGCTCTGAGAGACCATAAGTACAAAACATTGGGTATAGCCTTTTTGGGATGTATTCAACCTCTGTATAGAGATGACTTATATGTGAATTCCTAGACAGTTGTGATTAGACGCTCTTCAAGGTAATTTACTGTGGTGGTAATATCTTCATTCCATTATGCAGAATATCACTGCCCCCGTTCTTCTTGTCTTCTCCGGGTGATCCTCCCTATGCTTAGTATGTGGTACTTCTGTTAGTGCTGAGAGAAAGACTTCTTTGTTCATGCATTGTTTGCGTTCAGAAGGCCAGGAGGTCTTTGAACATCTCCCTGAACTTCCAGACAATGAAGCTTCTGCTTTGAATGAATATGAAATTTGTATCAGAAAAATGGGTTCGCATTATCTTCCCAAGGTTAGTCCAGTCCTAGAACAGTATAACTTCGGGAGGAGAATCCAAAGGCAGGAGGAGTCAGTAGAGCAATAAATCACTATATTGCGTACGTTGGCATCCAAATGCAATGTTGGGGTGTCTTTGGAGGAACGGTTAAGGTATCAGCTGATGTTCGTTTGCATTATTGACAAAGCTAAAGATAGTCTGTGGTAAAAGGATAATCCTTCATTACAGGAGGTGCTCATGATACTCAAAATGCATGATCACTCGATAGCTTGTGGGAAAGTATTGGAATCTCTTGCTAACCAGCAACTTGTCGGTTATTTGGAGAGTTATGAGTTGTTAGACCCTTCACAATCAGGGTTCAGAGCGGCTCACAGCACAGAGACGGCACTGGTCGAGGTCACTGATAACATCAGGCGGGCTTTGGATAGACAACAACCAGTAATTCTCGTACTCCTTGACCTGTCGGCCGCATTCGACACCATCTCCCACAGCATTCTAATACATCGGCTGGGGGAGACTGGTGTCAGTGGCAAGGCTTTGAATTGGTTCAGAAGCTATCTCTCGGACCGCAGCACCACTGTCCAGTCGGGACTTAGTACCTCCTCTACTAGACCTGTTACTATGGGTGTCCCGCAGGGTTCCATTTTGAGTCCCACCCTTTTCAATCTTTATGTGGCTCCTTTGGCACCAGTGATTAGAGCATACGGATTTGAGGTCATATCGTATGCCGATGACACTCAGATCATAGTCACGCTGGGCCCTGACCCAAAAGAAACCATGACGCGTTTCAAAAACTGTATGTCCCATATCAACAGGTGGATGCAGGATAACCATCTGCAACTGAATGGTGCAAAATCCGAGATTATGCTTTTCGGGAAAGCATTAGAATACTGGTCTTCAGAATGGTGGCCCAGTGACCTTAGTGCCTGTCCTGTTCCCAAGGAGGTGGTCCGCAACCTGGGTTTTTACATGGACAATCAATTATCCATGAGGGCCCAGGTTAATCATGTTGACAACTCCTGTTTCGGAATAATGCGTACATTGCGGAGAGTCTTTAAGTGGATCCCCCTGGAAGCGTGAAAACCGTTGCTTCAGGGTTTGATCACTAACCGAATGGACTACGGAAATGCACTTCTGCAGTCCATAAATGAATCCTTTTTGAATAAACTTCGGACGTTACAAAATATTGCTGCCAAGTTGATTTTGAATCTCCCTCAACAAACCTCCTCTGCCCCTTGTCTTAGAGCTCTGCACTGGCTTCCAGTGAGAAAGCGCATTCTCTTCAAGGTTCTATGCCTTACCCATAAATACCTGTATGGGAATAAACCGCAATACTGGTCCAGAAAACTCTGCTGGTACAAGCCAAAGAGGGCATTGCGGTCGAGTACTAAGTCCCTGCTCACTTCTTTTAGAATTTACACCACTAGGCAGGGTGGTAGATCCTTTTCTTACTTGGCTCCGTCTTCTTGGAACAAGTTGCCTGTTGACTTGCGATCCATCCCCGTTCTAGGGTGTTTTCGAAATAAACTCAAAACCTGGTTATTCGATCAGTAACCTTGTCCAATTCCCTCTCCGCTTCCAGCCGCTGCAAGCACCATGAGACTCTTCAGAGTGATATGTTTGCGCTATAGAAGTGTTGATGACTTGACTTGACTTGACAAAGAAAGTTCTTTGGTAAAAAATTTGAGGGGGACGTCGTTAAGGAAGTGAGTGGAGAATTTCGAAGAGTGTCCAGGGTGAAAGGCCACTTTTAGTGTCTGTGGAAAAAGACTTCATGTTTTCAAGTGTTGTAAGTCAAGAAAAGAACTGAAGTAAGTCAGAGAGGTGGTTATATATGAGCATGTCATTGAGGATGTTAATATTCTTCAGATCAAAGAACGTGCGAGTGAAGGCAATTTTTAATGTGTAATGATCAATGATGCATCTGTGGACATGCTTTTTGATTCTGGGGGTAAGAATACCCCCATCCCAAAAGGGTTTTACGAGCAACATCTGTTGGGAAAGGTTGTGTTGTGAAACCTGATATATACCCAAAGGCTATGAGGGTGAGACCATTGATCTTTTGGATTATTTTGGGGGTACAATTGAGTTCAAAGAAAGAATTGTTCCTGGGAAAACGTATGTATCAATGAAAGGAGACTCTCTCATTAGCTGATTTCCCCAACATGATCTATATGTGTATTTGGATTCTAATGCAAGTCCCTCAGTTTGTCTGAAAGAGGTGCCATCTGCCAGGATGGTGGGTGGGGGAAGTGAAGCTTGGATCAAAGAGTTTTCTAAGGTGTTTGACAAGAAATTGTGCTGTCTCAAGAACTACATGTACCAGATAAAACTCAAGTCAGGGGTCATTCCCAAGGTGGCAAAAGTTAGGAATGTGCCTCTGTTAGTTAGAGAAAGCATAAGGGCTGACCTTAACAAAAGGAAATTATTCAGGAAGTGGAAGCCACGGAATGGGTTTCTTTGGTCGTCATGGCTCGTAAGGCCAATGGGGATGCTAGACTGTGCATTGACTTGAGAGCACTCAACAAAGCGGTGGTGGTTGACCACTATCAGCTTACTAACATAAGTGAGATGTTGTGCTCTCTTGAGGGTGCTACGCATTTCTCCACATTAGATTTATCTTCGGCCTTTCATTAGGTCAAGCTTCAATCTTTGCCACAAGAACTTACAGCCTTTATCACGCCTTTTTGTACCTTTAAATTACTAAAAATGCCGTTTAGGCTCATCTCTGCGGCCTCAGTGTTTCAGATGGCAATGGTGGGCATTCTGAAAGAGATTGAAGATATTAAAATCTATCATGATGATGTTTTGATTTTTGGGGTCAATCTTGGAGAACATGATGAAAGGTTAAGAGTGGTGTTTGGAAAGTTGCTGGAGGCTGGACTCACACTCAGGAGAGGTAAGTGTAAAGTTAATGTTCAAGAAATTGAGTATTTAGGACACTTGGGTGCCGATCACAATCCGGTAAAAACCGGGTACGAACCGTCGGACGGAGCATATTCTCCGTCCGACGCGTACCCGGTCGTCAAAATATACAAACATGGAATTACGATTCGCACGGGTACACCATTACCGTACGAATCGTAAAAAAGACCGACCGAACAAAAAACACCTACCAATGCGATCCGGGAAAGCGCCGACCTGACGTCGGGACGCACGCAGCCAGCCATTCACGACCCAGGAATCACGATTCGCACCGACGTCACCCCGCACGGTGAATATTTTGCGGCACCCAAAAACTGCCGGAAAATCAGGACGACGCGAACAAGGACCACCAGTACGCGACGGACAGACGGCGACGCGAACAAGGAGGACCAGTACGTGACGGACACACAGGACGACGCCACCAAGGAGGACCCGTACGCGACAGGACGACGCGATCAAGGAGGACCCGTACGCGACAGGACGACGCGAGCAAGGAGTACCAGTACGCGACGGACAGACATGGACCCGAACCTACGAGTCATCCCTGCCCTCATAGCAGTACACCTCCTCTACAGGTTACGACGCAGACGCCGCAGAAGGTCAGAATAACTAATGGAGGGGGGAAAGTGGGGTGGGGTGGGGGTGGCACTACCAGGGCAGGCCACAAAACAACCACATGAGTGACACACTACACATGGCCTGGACATACCTGACTCCCATGCCCTGGTCACCACGAGGGGGTGGGGGCGTGTCCTGATAATCCAGCAACCGCCACAACGGAAGTCCGTCACCACGCGAACCGGCAACACAACCAGACAGGTACGTCCCGTACCCACGCCTGAAGAGCGTGGGTACGAGTCGGACCACGCCCACACACGTCACCCCAACAATGGCGGGACGGATCGCACCCACGTGGCAAAGGCCTGGGTACGGGCCGCACAAACATCACATAGCGTGGGGACGGATATGTACGGACCCTACCCCCACCCCGTATGCAAGGAGCGTACCCCCCAGCCCAACAGTGCAAGTACGACCCGTACCCCCACCCGCGAATGCAAGGAGCGTACCCCCCTGCCCAACAGTGTAAGTACGACCCGTACCCCCACCCGCGGACGTACGGAGCGTACCCCCAGCCCAACAGTGTAAGTACGACTCGTACCCCCACCCGCGGACGTACGGAGCGTACCCCCAGCCCAACAGTGTAAGTACGACCCGTACCCCCACCCGCGGACGTACGGAGCGTACCCCCAGCCCAACAGTGTAAGTACGACCCGTACCCCCACCCGCGAATGCAAGGAGCGTACCCCCCTGCCCAACAGTGTAAGTACGACCCGTACCCCCACCCGCGTATGCATGGAGCGTACCCCCCATGCCAACAGTGTAAGTACGACTCGAACCCCCACCCACGAATGCAAGGAGCGTACCCCCCTGCCCAACAGTGGAAGTACGACCCGTACCCCCACCCGCGGACGTACGGAGCGTACCCCCAGCCCAACAGTGTAAGTACGACCCGTACCCCCACCCGCGAATGCAAGGAGCGTACCCCCCTGCCCAACAGTGTAAGTACGACCCGTACCCCCACCCGCGTATGCATGGAGCGTACCCCCCAGCCCAACAGTGTAAGTACGACCCGTACCCCCACCCGCGAATGCAAGGAGCGTACCCCCCTGCCCAACAGTGTAAGTACGACCCGTACCCCCACCCGCGAATGCAAGGAGCGTACCCCCCTGCCCAACAGTGTAAGTACGACCCGTACCCCCACCCGCGTATGCATGGAGCGTACCCCCCATGCCAACAGTGTAAGTACGACTCGAACCCCCACCCACGAATGCAAGGAGCGTACCCCCCTGCCCAACAGTGTAAGTACGACCCGTACCCCCACCCGCGGACGCACGGAGCGTACCCCCAGCCCAACAGTGTAAGTACGACCCGTACCCCCACCCGCGGACGTACGGAGCGTACCCCCCATGCCAACAGTGTAAGTACGACTCGAACCCCCACCCACGAATGCAAGGAGCGTACCCCCCTGCCCAACAGTGTAAGTACGACCCGTACCCACACCCGCGGACGTACGGAGCGTACCCCCACCACACCAGTGTCAGTAGACACGTACCCTCACCTCTAATGCAGTGTGCGTAACCCCACCGTGTATGTGCCAAGCGCACATATCCAGAAATCGGAGGTGTGTGTGCAGAGTCCACCCAGCAGTGCCCTGAGACAGGAGGGGTGTGTGCAGAGTCCTCCCAGCAGTGTCCAGACCCAGGAGGGGTGGGTGGTGAGTCCTCCCAGCAGTGCCCAGAGACAGGAGGGGTGGGTGCAGAGTCCTCCCAGCAGTGTCCAGACCCAGGAGGGGTGGGTGCAGACACCTCCCAGCAGTGCCCAGAGACAGGAGGGGTGTGTGCAGAGTCCTCCCAGCAGTGTCCAGACCCAGGAGGGGTGGGTGGTGAGTCCACCCAGCAGTGCCCAGAGACAGGAGGGGTGGGTGCAGAGACCTCCCAGCAGTGTCCAGACCCAGGAGGGGTGGGTGGTGAGTCCTCCCAGCAGTGCCCAGAGACAGGAGGGGTGGGTGCAGAGTCCTCCCAGCAGTGTCCACACCCAGGAGGGGTGGGTGCAGACACCTCCCAGCAGTGCCCAGAGACAGGAGGGGTGTGTGCAGAGTCCTCCCAGCAGTGTCCACACCCAGGAGGGGTGGGTGGTGAGTCCTCCCAGCAGTGCCCAGAGACAGGAGGGGTGGGTGCAGAGACCTCCCAGCAGTGTCCAGACCCAGGAGGGGTGGGTGGTGAGTCCTCCCAGCAGTGCCCAGAGACAGGAGGGGTGGGTGCAGAGTCCTCCCAGCAGTGTCCAGACCCAGGAGGGGTGGGTGCAGACACCTCCCAGCAGTGCCCAGAGACAGGAGGGGTGTGTGCAGAGTCCTCCCAGCAGTGTCCACACCCAGGAGGGGTGTAACACATGTGTGTGATGCCACAATTACCCACATCCATACTGCCTACAAGGGAACATGTCCCCATGAACTCATGTCAACTGACTCCACACACAAGTACAGTGATCACCAAGGATGCCACGATTGTTGCAGGTGGAGACATGGCCATGCATGCATGGCCAAAGTAGAAGGGCTCCGTCACACACACAGCTCATGTACACACAGCTCTGCGCTAAACATTGGGAACACCCTGCAGGGAAGAAACTGGGTACACAGAGGAAGGAATACACCCTGGGACAATTGAACCATGCAGTAACTGCTGACATGACCTAAGGAAGTTAGCCAACACCTTGTGATGGCACACAGATCCTAGGGTGGCCCCAAAGAGCAGAACACTACTACAAATCCCACACACCCAAAGCCTTAAACACCACCCAAAACAATGTAGCAGCCCCACCAACACCAATACCACCATAGCAGGAGTGTGATAATGAAAAAAAAAATAAGCTTTAATCAGCATGAGCACAATGTCCGTGGATCAACGGCAGTTCAAAGTCAACAAAGGCCATAGGGCAGTCAATTATTCCCAGCTGCATGGGGGACACAGTGGGATGTGTGTCCCCTACCTTGCCTGCACAGTCAAATGCCATCGTCTTCCATACTGGTGAGGGCATCGGGGGGGGGGAAGCAACAGGCACCGCAGGGACATCAGGGCAAAGGGGCGGCGTTGTGGGTGCAGGGATGGAGGACTCAACCACAGGGGGTGTGTCATGGCCAAAGGCGGAGGCCAGGATGGCACTACACACCTTAGCAAGGTCCTCCAGGGAGTCCCCTGCACCCGAAGTGACCTCAGGCCCCAAGGAGGGGGGGGGTTCAGAGGGATGGGTTGCAGCGCCACCGGGGGAGGGTGGAGACAGGGGGGGAGACTCAACCACCCTGACCGAGGACTTCCTTGACCGCTTGCGTGGTGGCGTAACTGTGGGGCTCAGGGACAGAGCGGCCATGAAGGAGTCCTTGGGGGAGATGTGGCCAGGAGAGCTGAGGGGAGGGGATTTGGAGGGAGTGGATTGTGTGGAATGCGGACTCCCACTCTGGCTGCGTGTCACACGTTTGCCCCCCGACCCAGTGGGTGTGCCTATCTCACCCTGTGTGTGCGTGTCAGGAGGAGTGCGGTGGACCTTCCCTGCTGGTGTGGTGCCTGTGTCTGTTGTGGTGGGTGCATGCCGACGTCTGGGTGTACGTGGGACAGGCATGGAAGTGGGAAGTGTGGATGGGGCAGGGGTAGGTGGGGGGAGGTCGCGCTGCAGGAGACCCACTGCTGCAGTCAGTGTGGAGTCTAGGGACCTCAGCAAGTTGCGTTGCTCAGCCTGCAAAGAATGAATGCCCTCCAAGAATGCCTCGATGTTGGTGAGGGTTTTCCCGTGGGAATGGAGGACATTCAGGATCGCAGCCTGACCAACCTGCATTTGCCGCTGGATGTCCATAGACTCAGCATTGGCGGCAGCAGTGGAGACAGGGGCAGGGGGTGCGGTGCCTGGCAGGAAGGAGACATGCGGTGACCGGGCACGCTGGGAAGGGACACGAGCAAGTGGGAGGCGGTTGGTGGGAACTGAGGGGGCGGTGGCAGGTGTTGTTCCACTGTCAGCTGCTGGTGCAGCCTCCGCCAACTCTGAGACATCCTCCTCGGACCTGTCAGCTTCGTAGTCTGATGTGCCAGTCGACAGGTCCTCGGCCACACTATCCTCCGCCTCTGTCCCACTCAATGTGCCAGCCCCGATGTCACGGCTGCCACTGGTGCTCGGTCCCTCCGCCTGGTCCGTGTCCATGTCTCCCTCTGTGTCCCCCGACGATGCTGTGGGCAGGGTGGAGAGACAGAAATTAATCAGACACCTGTACACATCTGTCACATGAGTCCAATCTACATAGTCAACATTGCATAGCCTGAAGAGGCAGATCCCTAACATCTGCAAAACAAGGTACCGATGTAGGGCATGAAACACAGTTGGTTGAGCCACCATGCCACTGAAATACCATGGAGAGCATGAGACAATAGCTGATGACAGGAAACGGAGTCTGACATAGCACCCAGGCCCTGGGGACAATCCTGCACTGCCTCTGCACCACACAGCGTTTGTGAAAATACCTATGACCAGGGACAATATCCATGAACTTGAGACACATGCTGCATAGGTAATGCTGCAAACATGCCCAACATAACTCGGTCACTGCACCTTGCGTGTGTGTCCAGTAACATCACACACTGTCCAGACCCAGCAATTAGGAATCAGGATTTGACACATAGGCATTGCCCGCCCCAAGCAACCCCCACACGATGCTAATTGCTGAGACACAGGTGGCACCAACATCTCATAGTCTGGGTGATAAACACAGTGGCAGGCAAAAGGCTAGATTGGACGCAAAACAGCAAAGGTGCGCCTGTACAAATAATGAGGTACCAGTGCCCATCCTCAGATGAGTATAACAAGACACACAGGCACTGGCAACTGTGAGTATGAAGAGGGACAATCAGGTCAGGCTGCACAGTGGACACCTGTACATAATAGCACGTCTATATACATGGTGACAGGGGACAATGGCACAGAGCACAACCTACGCTGTAGACAGTGAGAGTGTCCACGTTGATGATGACACAAACAACACTGAGGATAAGGTGCCCCAGGGGACAGTATTGGGCACGCAACTACATGCTACTGAATGGCTGAATGGGAATGACTGCTACACACGTCACCATCCCTGCACTATGCGTAGCGCACACTCATGCACATCATGTCACAGGCCACTACATAGGACATGCGCGCTGTAAGGCATGACACATGAGAGACCAACTCCCATGTCTGGAGCCAGCATCAGTGCCAACTGACATGGAACCCACATGCAGTGAACTTGACAGTTCACAGGCAAGGTCCCACAACCTGTTACCCACCACCACCACCCATGATGCTACAGTCATTGTTCTCGTGGACAAAGCGCCAGCCTACATTACCTTGTGAAGGAGTGACTACACACAGACCAGGGAACACATTGCAAGGAGGGGAAGGGTGGCAGGGGCGCAGCGCTACACTTGGGCAAACTGGATGGGCACAGCACCTTTAAACCCTGCCAGTGAATTAATGCCACTGTGCCCTTACAAATGCCGGTGACACACAACAAACGCACATGTACCTACCCCCTTCCGCCTGCTGCATCGCCTGTAAGCGCCTCTCCAGGTCTGGAAAGACCACCGGCAGCACACGCCTGTGGAGGTGGGTCAGACGGCGGCGGCCGCGGTTCTTGTGGCTCTCAGGTGAGTCCCCCAGCAGGAGCCGTGCAATCCTCCGCGTCCAGCACCGGATATCCTGCCAGCGTTTCCTCACCTGGGACAGGCTCCGCCTCCGACCATCCACACGCCTCACGGCACTGACGGCGGTCAGCCAGATCTGCTCCTTGGCAGAGGCGCCTACCTGTGAGGAAGTACAAGTGACACCACATCAATACACCAGCCACATGTCACAGAGAGACATATGTGAACATAATAGCTGGTTACTACATGGCATGTAATGCAGCCAACGCATTGCACCTCTGTCATAGGGACATCATCCTCTGGTGAGGGAAAAGGCAGTACGTGCCATAGTGGGTACTCAGGTGGAATGATGGCAATGTCACAATCAATGATCAAGGCTCACACTGTGCATCACACCCACCCCTCCTGTCTCAGGGCACTGCTGTTAGTGATAGGTCCCCACCCCTCCTGTCTCAGGGCACTGCTGGGAGGACTCCACACCCACCCCTCCTGTCTCAGGGCACTGCTGGGAAGACTCCACACCCACCCCTCCTGTCTCAGGGCACTGATGTTAGTGATAGGTCCCCACCCCTCCTGTCTCAGGGCACTGCTGGGAGGACTCTGCACACACCCCTCCTGTCTCAGGGCACTGCTGGGAGACATCAGGCACCCCCCCCCTGGTACCCCCCCGACAGTACATGGCATGTGTGTCACACCGGGTCACAATGCCTGAAGACACAGTCACAACATAGGGACAGTCTGTGGCAGTGGCCTATGCACTCACCTGATACCCTGGTCGCCCATACAGCATGGGGTACTGTGGGAGGATCACATCCAGCAGAGCCATGTTCTCCTCCAGGGTGAATGGCTGTGTCCTCTCCACAGCCCTTGACATGGTTCCAGGGAATCAGTAGCAGCAGCTTGGTCGACAAATGCAAAGATGTGCAGGCAAGTAATCCCTCATGGGACCTGGCTGCCTTATATGTGGCCTTCTGCCCAGTCTCATGCACAGGAGTACAGAGTGATTGGTCACTCACATTTGCATCCTATGTTTCCACCAATCCCTTCAAACCTAGCAGTCTGTGGGTTCTTTATCGGTTTCATTCTCCTGCATGATGTCAGCCCCACAAACACATTGCAACAAAGTAGAAGAATTCCAACTGACTTCTGCTGTGCACCTTCCAGAACAAAATCGAAATTTGAACCTGGTCGCCATGACAACCAGCATGCATGTAGGCCTTAATACTTGTCCCCTATGTAATTAGGAGAATCACACACAGGTACGGTGCGTTTCCGGGCCCTAGGGCACCCCAAATGCATGGCAACGGCCCGTACATGCATGCCGACGTTCAAAATCACTATGGGTCTGCACGCGTATGCGTACACGTAGTGGTACGGACCGTACACACGCATGTACGCTCACTATCACTATGGGTCTGCACGCGTATGCGTACTCGTCGTGGTACGGACCGTACAAATGCCTGTACGCTCACTATCACTATGGGTCTGTGTACCCGTAGTGATAGTGAGCGTACATGCGAGTGTACGGTCCGTACCACTACGTGTACGCATACGCGTGCAGAACCATAGTGATAGTGAGCGTAGATGCGAGTGTACGGTCCGTACCACTACGTGTACGCATACGCGTGCAGAACCATAGTGATAGTGAGCGTACAGGCATTTGTACGGTCCGTACCACAACGAGTACGCATACGCGTGCAGACCCATAGTGATAGTGAGCGCACAGGCATTTGTACGGTCCGTACCACTACGTGTACGCATACGCGTGCAGACCCATAGTGATAGTGAGCGTAGATGCGAGTGTACGGTCCGTACCACAACGAGTACGCATACGCGTGCAGACCCATAGTGAGAGGGCCGTACACTCGCATGTACGCTCACTATCACTATGGGTCTGCACGCGTATGCGTACACGTAGTGGTACGGACCGTACGAATGCCTGTACGCTCACTATCACTATGGTTCTGCACGCGTATGCGTACACGTAGTGGTACGGACCGTACAAATGCCTGTACGCTCGCCATCACGATGGGTACACATACGGCAGCACTCCCACAGTGATTGGGGAACATACACAGGCCCTCTTAGCAGCAGTACGCCGGTTTGTACACATCACTGTGGTGATAGTCGACACACAGGTAGGAATAGGGCGGACATACTTGTCCATGGATGGACATACTTGTCCAGGAATGGACATCAAGGCATCGTCTGTGCATTACTACATGTGTGGGGCACAGGTGTGACAGGCTGTGATGTGGAACATGCCTCCTGAGTGGAGGAGGCACCAGATGTATGATGAGATGTGTACAGGTGTACTGTGTGAGGGTGCAATGTGTGCCAGGCATGCCCTTGACTCCTTTGACATGTGTGCATGTCGTACTGCGCACTTGGGGTGAGCGTCACTGGCATGGCACGGACACCAACACACGGAAGTGTCCCATGATGCCCGGTACAGGGGTCATGACACCTGACTTGTCACTACCCACAGTGCACAATGTGACTATGTCATTTATGTGTCCGGGATTTACATCAGGTTGATGTTGTAGCACCCTCAAAAGCTGCAGCCGTTGCAGCAACCAACATGTGTCTGTGTGTAGATTGTCATTGCACACTGTTCCGCACACCATGCCACATGTGGTATCTGATGTGAGGTGCACATGTATGCATGGGACACGGAGTAGCGTGACAAGGCCATGTCAGCATCCTCACAAGGAATGTGTGGTGAGTCATGACATGTGCACCTTCATGGCAAGGTGTGTGGGCAGGCCTAGTGTAATGTCATGTGACCTGTGGCTCCGGTGTTCCGCTACCAGTCTCTACAATCGGCATCCTACTTCTGCTGATGTGTGGGCGTATGTCACTCCTGTCTTGCGTCGGGCTGTTCACTTGCACTGGGACACAGCTATTCCCATGGCGTGGCATGGGGAGGTTCTCAATCACCGTGTGTAGCTGGGTCTTGGAAGGAGTGTCACCTTGCATCCATACGTGTCCTGGGCATGTAGCACATGCCTGACTCCCTATGTGGCATGTGTGTATTGGCAGATTTACATGTGCTCAGTAGACATGAGTTGTTCTCGTAGTGCACTCACTCTTCCTTGTCACTTCCAAATTACTGCAGAGCGCCTCCTGTTGCCCGAAGAATTCCAGACTTGGCCACCATGCAGGAGAATGACAGGATCCGGCTCTACCGCTTCACCCAACCGTTGATTCTGGAGCTGACGGCGAGACTGGCACCACACCTGCAACCGCAGCACAGGTATCCTACGGCACTGACACCCCAGCTGAAGGTAATGGCTGCCCTACATTTCCTTGCCACGGGTACCTTCCAATATACCATAGCCCATGTTGGTGGCATGTCCCAGAGCATGTTCAGCGGTGTGCTGCATGATTTCTTGGAGGCCATGTTGATTCACCTGGATGACTTCATCAAGTTCCCAACCCCTGAACAGATGACTGAGGTCAAACGTGGTTTCTATGCCCTGGGAGGGATGCCCCATGTCATTGGGTCCATAGATGGGACACATGTAGGTTTGGTACCACCACACGCACGGGAGGTGGCGTACCGCAATCGGAAGCACTACCACTCCATCAATGCCCTTGTGGTGTGTCTGTCCAACATGGTGATTTCACATGTCTGTGCTCGTTTTCCAGGATCAGCACACGATGCCTACATCATGAGGCGTAGCGGGATGCCTGATATGATGATGCAGCTGCGCAACGAACGTGCATGTGTTGTTGGTGGGTACAGTCTGTCGGTCCTGTATTCTGTTTGGCCGAGCAGCACTACCGCTTCGCCAGTTCTAACGATGTCCATGTGCTTTCCATTTAGGGGACGCTGGCTATCCCAACATGCCTTGGCTGCTGACACCTCTCCGCAACCCCATCACGCCGGCCCAGCTCCGCTACAACACCGCCCATGGCCGGACAAGGCGAGTGATAGAGAGGACGTTTGGCATGCTGAAGAGCCGATTCCGGTGCCTCCACAAGACCGGCGGCGCACTCCCATATGCCCCGGCGAAGGTCTGCAAGATCTTCATGGTCTGCTGCATGCTGCACAACATGGCAGTTGAAAGAGCTGTGCCCCTCATCCTGGATCAAGATGACGAGGACCATCCACCCGTGGAGGACGAAGGGCTTGGCAATGGGGCTAGTGATGTGGAGGATGTGGAGCCTCAAGAGGACATCCGGACTCGGCTCATACGCGACTTCTTTGCTTAGTGGTGAGTACCAGGGTCTGAGTGTGCACGCATTGGTCCACGTGTGGCATGCGTTGTGATGTGTGTCTCCACCTGCATGTATGGCACGTGGGTCAGAGGTGTGTGTGGGTGTGTCACTGGAGTGATGGTGGCAGTGATGGTAGTATTTCCCCAGACATAATTGTGACCTAGCATGTTGTCATACATACATGTGTCGAGTACATGCACATGCAAGTGGCTGTGCTTCTTGTGGCTGACTTCTTGTGTGTCTCTCTTCCCCAGGTACCTGCGCATGCCGTTTGCTGGTTGCATTGTTGTGGCACTGCTATTCCTCATGGACATGGCATCGTGGGCTGACTCAGCGTTACAGGCACGGACACGTTTGGAAGTCTCCATGGGGTAAGGGATGCATCTGGGGTGTATTGGGTGTGGCAGTTGTTCACGATGTGTGCACACTGCCCCGGTCGGGGTTTGGGTCCTCTGCAGACATGTGGCATCCCCATGGGACACGACATGCAGCTGGGTACACCTGAATAGATGGGCTGCCTGGTTGTCAGTCATCAGTGATGGGATGGTGGATTGTGATGAAGGCATCAATGTGTGTGACACTGCCCTCGGACACATACGGTTAACATTGTCTTGACATGGCGTGGGACTTCCACATCAGCGGATGTATGGTGTATGGCAGGCTCTCCGTGAGCAGCTGTGGGTATTTAGCTATTATCCGACACTTGTGTGCCAGTTCCATGGCTATCACGCATTAGTGCTGCAGAGTGGGGTGCCAGTGTTGGAGCCACATGTTACTCCACATGATGTGTTCATGTGTACTTCAAGTTGCCTCTGCAATCCCAAACACATGACTATTAAAGATGTCCCTATGCCTCCAAGGTGCCTCTTCTCAGTCAATGCTGGTGTGTTGGCACGGTGCATCCTGCATGTCTGGCATGGTATTCCCTGATTGTGGCTATGTGTCAATGTGTCGAGTGGCAAGATGCAAGCTGTGTGTGTGTGCTGAGACTGTGTAATGGGCATGATGTCCATGACTGTGTGGGTATTGTGACATGTGCCATCCCCATGCATCCAACGTTGTCCATGACCCCATTCTCTGCATCCACCGGACTCAAGCTTGCAGGACATGGTTCTGCCACCTGTCTACACGTACCTGGGTGCCCCCCAGGACACGGGCCAGGATCCCTGACCTCTGCGCATGACTGTTGCTGTACTCAATGTGTCTGTCAGCACGGTTGTTCGGCCACCCCCTCAGCTGGTTCTGACCATCACGGGTGTGTATGGTGCTCCATGTCTGTCTTGCCTAGTAAACTGTGACCCATGTGTCCTGTGCCAGACTCAGGCCCCAGGGTGTGGATGGTTGAAGTGAACAGATGACTCAGGCATGTTTAGACTGTACAAGACACATGTTAGGTAATAATGCTACCAGCAGGCATCAACTCATAATAGTGTGATTTATTATTGGGGGGGGGGGGCCAAGTGAGGGCCTTTCCGGGATTAGGGAATCCAAAGTTCAGTAGGGGAGTTGGTGTCCTTGCCATTGGAAATCCTCAGAGTCCATGCCACAGTCTTTGTCAACATTGGTCAGCCAGTGACCAGCAGGGCCATGTGTCAGAGAATGTCTCTTAATGCTGTGATGCTGTTGCTCCAGTGGGCCAGGTGCCAGGCCAGGTGTCCTGGGAGATGGTGATGTAGCAGCCACCCTCACGGTCCTTTCCGTGGACGACCCGGCTTCCTGCGGGGAACCTCAGCAGCAGGCCGTGACGACGTCTGGGATGCTCCGTCTGATGTTTCCTCCTCCTCCTCATGATCCCTCCCTGTGGGTGGTGATGTTCTCCGCCTTCTGGCACAGGGAGGGTCGGCCATGGTGTCGGCCATCCGACGGAGTTCAGCGTGAATCCCCTGGGACGCCGTCACTTGCTCAGCCTGTCTGTCCTCCATCCTCCGTTGGTGTAGCTGTAGACAGGCTATTAGCTCCGCATGTTGCTGGGCCTGCTGGACCTTGATCCCCTCGAGGACGGACACAACCTGGGCCATGCCCGTGGTGTCCTGCCGGTATGAGTCCAGGATGTTACGGACATGTGAAAATACCGGATCCCCAGCCAACTGGTCAGGCTCGCGCCTCCGCCGCTCTCCACTCCCACCACCCCTGCCCACTTGCGTCTGGCCTGCACTTGTGGGCACATGGGGTCTCCGGGACCCCTGAGGGGTGGCATTGGCGTTGTCGCCTGCCTCCTCCTGGGTGCCCGGGACACCGTGTCCCTCCTGGCGAGCCTGGCTGCATTGTGGTGTTGGGGCAGGGATCCTGGGTGTCTCCTGGGATGTGGCAGGAGTGGGGGTGGTGGTTGGCACGGTTGTACCTGACGCAGGTGCTGCAGGTGGTTGGACACCAGAGGGGCCAGGTCGGTCGGGGTCGTCCGCAGAGTGGTGAGAGTGGTCGCTGCCGGTGGGATCGGTCTCCTGCAGATCCGGGTCCTGTGAGTGTTCCCCCCCAGTGTTGGGGGGTGCAGCACGACGTTGACCTGTGTGTGAGAGAGACAATGTTACTTTGGATCCATGCAACATCCATGTTTCATCCGTTACAAAGTTGGCACATTTCCTCTTGGAATTAGGATCTGTCTTGCATTCCACTCACAGTGCACTTGTGCATGTGTGTGTCCCTTGGGCACCAATTTGGCCCCTTTAACTATGTGTGGCACAGTCTTACTTGCTGCGTCAAGTGTGACTGCAGTCAGCAGTGGAGTGTGCATGTGTGCCGAGCTATGCGTTTGCGCCTTCCTTGTAGCACTGTACATGTGCACATGGAGTGGATCCACACACTCATATGATGCAGGTGGCTGTCCTTGTGCTCGTGTACAGGTTGTGACATGGCCCTGCGTTTTGCCATGATGAAGAGGGGGGGTTCTGGCACTGGGCACCCTTGTCTACATGCACGCAGTCCACCTGCTGACGAGCAGACATTCCCACACACCAAAGGACTGATTTGCTCTCCCTGTGTCTCCCTCCTTCTCTGTCCCCCTCTCCCTCCCTCTCTGTCCCCCTCTCCCTCCCTCTGTGTCCCCCTCTCCCTCCCTCTGTGTCCCCCTCTCCCTCCCTCTCTGTCCCCCTCTCCCTCCCTCTGTGTCCCCCTCTCCCTCCCTCTGTGTGTCAGCCTCCTCCCTCTGTCCATCTTCCTGTGTCTCCCTCCCTCTGTGTCCCCCTCTCCCTCCCTCTGTGTGTCAGCCTCCTCCCTCTGTCCATCTTCCTGTGTCTCCCTCCCTCTCTGTCCCCCTCTCCCTCCCTCTCTGTCCCCCTCTCCCTCCCTCTGTGTGTCAGCCTCCTCCCTCTGTCCATCTTCCTGTGTCTCCCTCCCTCTCAGTCCCCCTCTCCCTCCCTCTGTGTCCCCCTCTCCCTCCCTCCGTGTGTCACCCTCTGTCACCTTGGCCCAGCTTCCTGGGCACACACTGTTAGCAGATCTTTGAGTGGCCCTTGGCCTGTTGATGTGAGTTTGTTTCTGATCTCCAGGCACCCATTTTGTCTGCTGTGTGTCTGTGCGCTGCTGCTGTGGTGGTGTGTGCTGCCACTCTTTCACACTGTTGGCTGTTCATTAGCTGCTGGCATGTGCAAAACAGTGCCTTCACCCCCATGTGTTGATGCAAGGCATCCGCCATTTGCTGGCAAGTCATTCCTGTGTTGGGACACAGTGTTTGTCTGGCTGTGACCTAGGCCATATGGGCAGAGGGCATTGTTGTCTGCTTTGGAGTCGCACTATGTGATTCTTGGTGCCCACACTCCCGCCATCCGGGTTACCGTGTCATGTGTTGTTGTCTTCTGTGGCCTGTGACTTGACATTGTCCAGCTGGGTGCATGGGGCATGGTGGCAGCAGTGGCATGTGCCTGCTCATGGAGTGTGGTTGAGTAATGCGATGGCTTGTGGTGTTTGCGTGCCTGTTATTAATTTTGGTTGTGGTTGCAGTTCCCCCCATGTGAGGTGCGTTGTTTGTGTACTCACCCGGGTCTCGGAGTCCTTCTACTCCTTCAACTGCCTCCACCGGCAGTATGGCCATCACCCTCTCCTCCCAGGGATGGTACTGTACGGGTCTGCGGGAGGGCCCTCCTCCGGTGGCGTTGGCCTGGTCGTGTTCCTCCTGTCTCTTGGCTCTGACCCTCCTCCGCAGATCGTACCACCTGTTCTGGCAATCCTGCTTGGTCCTCCTGGTGTCCGCAACAGCATTCACAGCATCGACGATGGTCTGCCACATGGCTGTTTTGGCTGCCTGGCTGGTGCTTCTGACCAATGTTCCAAAGATCTGTGGCTCGACTCTGAGGATTTGATCAACAAGGACCTCCAACTCTCGGTGACTGAACTTTGGATTCTTGGTAGTGGGCATGGTGAGGGGTGTGGGTGGGGATGGTGTGGGTGTGGGGGGTGTGTGGATGTTGGGGGGGGGTGTGGATGGTTGTGTGTGTGTGTGAATGTGATGAGAGGGTGTTTGTGAGGGTGGTCGTGTGAAGGTGTGCAAGTGTAAGATGTGGTGTCGCTTGTAGTCTGGTTCTGTGGTGTCTGGCAGCAGTGGGTCTGTTGCAAAGGCTCATGGTTTGTGTGTGTGGGCCCTTTTTATTGGTCCATGGGTGGGTGTGGCAGTGTTTGAATTTTGGGTGGGTGTGTTATAAGGAGTGGTGGTGTATTGGGCCTCTGTTTGTTTTTGACAGTTGCAGGTCAGTGATTGTGTTATTTTAGTGGTTGTTGGCCATGTTTAGTGGCTGTGTGCCTTTCGAATGGTGTATTGTTGAGTTGTTTTGTTTTGTCCTTGTTGTGTACGTGCGTTTTGAGCGTGTGTACGGTGTGTACATGGGCCATTTGGTTGTACGATTTGGTCCTTGTGTGTGGCTTTGTACGACTCGTACATGCGGTTGTGATGTTGGGGCATGGGGTGCGCTCCGTACTTAGAAGGTTGTGTTGGGGGTGCGCCAGGAACGTACTGGGGTGGGGGTACGACTGGAACGTACTGGGGTGTACATGGGCGGTGGTACGACACGTACAGGGGTGGGGGGGTGTACATAGACGGTGGTACGACACGTACAGGGGTGGGGGGGTGTACATAGACGGTGGTACGACACGTACAGGGGTGGGGGGTGTACATTGACGGTGGTACGACACGTACAGGGGTGGGGGGTGTACATTGACGGTGGTACGACACGTACTGGGGTGGGGGGGTGTACATAGACGGTGGTACGACACGTACAGGGGTGGGGGGTGTACATAGACGGTGGTACGACACGTACAGGGGTGGGGGGGTGTACATTGACGGTGGTACGACACGTACTGGGGTGGGGGTACGACTGGAACGTACTGGGGTGTTCATAGACGGTGGTACGACACGGGGTGGGGGTACGACTGGAACGTACTGGGGTGTACATGGGCGGTGGTACGACACGTACAGGGGTGGGGGGGTGTACATGGACGGTGGTACGACACGTACTGGGGTGGGGGTACGACTGGAACGTACTGGGGTGTACATGGGCGGTGGTACGACACGTACAGGGGTGGGGGGGTGTACATGGACGGTGGTACGACACGTACAGGGGTGGGGGGGTGTACATTGACGGTGGTACGACACGTACAGGGGTGGGGGTACGACTGGAACGTACTGGGGTGTACATTGACGGTGGTACGACACGTACTGGGGTGGGGGTACGACTGGAACGTACTGGGGTGTTCATAGACGGTGGTACGACACGTACAGGGGTGGGGGGGTGTACATAGACGGTGGTACGACACGTACAGGGGTGGGGGGTGTACATTGACGGTGGTACGACACGTACTGGGGTGGGGGTACGACTGGAACGTACTGGGGTGTACATGGGCGGTGGTACGACACGTACAGGGGTGGGGGGGTGTACATAGACGGTGGTACGACACGTACAGGGGTGGGGGGTGTACATTGACGGTGGTACGACACGTACTGGGGTGGGGGGGTGTACATGGACGGTGGTACGACACGTACTGGGGTGGGGGTACGACTGGAACGTACTGGGGTGTACATGGGCGGTGGTACGACACGTACAGGGGTGGGGGGGTGTACATGGACGGTGGTACGACACGTACTGGGGTGGGGGTACGACTGGAACGTACTGGGGTGTTCATAGACGGTGGTACGACACGTACAGGGGTGGGGGGGTGTACATAGACGGTGGTACGACACGTACAGGGGTGGGGGCGTGTACATAGACGGTGGTACGACACGTACTGGGGTGGGGGTACGACTGGAACGTACTGGGGTGTACATAGACGGGTGGGGGTATACATATACGGGGGGTACGTGTCGGACGTACGGGGGCTGGGGGGAGTGTTGGGCGCGTATGCGGGCACATGTCTCCATGGTTGCTATTGGTGTTCGGTGCGGACGGTGTTTTTTCCATACGGTTGTAGGCTCGGACGCACGGGATGGATCGTGATTCCTCGGTCGGACTTGGATTTTTACGTTTGTAAGGTAAATCGTCCGAGGACGTGTCGGACACATTTTCCGACCCGAGGACGTGTGGGGAATGATTCCCGGTGCGGGTCGTATGGACTTTTTACCATGCGAATCGTGATTGCCAGTTCGTACGGCACTTGGACGATTCGTACGGTAAAAAGACCCGATACGAGTCGCACGGGGGAATTTTTTACCGGATCGTGATCGGCACCTTGGTGTCTGCTTCAGGGATCAGACCCAAGTCTTAATTGGTTGACGCTATTTGTAATCTTCTTCCTCCTAAAAACAAGGAGGACTGGCAAAATGTCTAGGGATGGCTGAATTCTACAATACGTTTGTTGCTAACTTTGCAGAGAAAACTGGATGTATGAGAGCACTACTCAAGAAAGGGAGTAAATTTGTGTGGTGTCAAGCTTGTGACAGAGAGTTTGTGAATATTAAGAAACATTTGTGTGAAGCTCCAAATCTGGGGAGCTTTGATCCACCAAAAGTTTCTTCTGTTTTGTTGCAAAAAGTGGATGTTAAGGAGAAAACCATTTTGTTTCTCTCTAGACCATTGAGAGGAGCTGGGTGCAATTACTTGGTTGTGGAGAAAAAAGCTCTAGGTGTTTATGGGGCTTTGCATAAGCTGAGGAAATTTCTGTGGGGTTAGAGCTTTGAGGTGTTAACTGATCATAAATCATTGAAAGAAGTTTTCACCAAGAAAGGTATTGATTTTGTATCGCATCAGATCAGAAAGTGGGGGGTGAGCATTGCAGGAGTTTGATTTTACGGTTTCTTATTTACCTGGTTCCAATAATGTGTTAGCTGATTGTCTTTCCAGACTGAGTGGTAATGAAACTGATGTGTCTAAAGAAGGTGACTGCTTTGGTGGTGAAGAATTTGAGGAGGAAGTCTATGTCTGTGAGATCAGTGAGGGTTTGATTTCTGAGAGTGAATGGAGAGAGAATTAGAGCAATGATCAAATCAATAATTGCAGCAGGTTAGAGTGAAAGTGCAGGATGGCTGGGGTGAGCAGAAGAATTGTGAAATTGGCCTTAGAGGAAATTGGCAGCTTAAGGAGGATTTGGTTGTGGTTGATGGTCCTGTTATGCGGAGTAACAAATTGGTCTACCCTGGCAGTCTGAGAAACAAATTGGTGAGCAATGCTCATGCTAGTCACATGAGCATTGCCAAAATGAAAGAAATAATCAGAAAAGGTTATTGGTGGCCCACCATGGATGTGCGGGAGAGTGGTTCGTGAATGCATGCAATGTTTGTGTAGTGATAGAATTTTGAAGTGCAGTACCTAGCCAATGGTAATAAAAGAGCAAGCTAGTGGTCCGTGGTTGGACATTGCAGTGGATATTTTAGACCCAGTCAGATTACAATCTCAGGACCAGTATGTTTTGTTTTGTCTTGATGTTTTCTAGATGGCCTGACATCAAGGTTGTTAATTCGGTTCAATCAGGGAAAGTTATTGACTGTTTGGAGGAACTTTTTGAATGTGAAGGTTTTTCATTGTCCATTTTGACAGACAAAGGAGTTCAGTTTACCTCTAGGGTGGTAGAGGAGTCTCTGACAGAGAGAGAAAAGTATAAAGCATAAGAAAGCGGCATTGTAACAGCCAGAGAGTAATGGTGTAGTAGAAATGTTTGTAATGCTGCTAAACTTGCAATAAGAGGTGACTGGGAAGCTGCCCTGAAGAATAAAGTATGGGAATACAGATTTACATCACACTCTTCCACTGCGGTTGCCCCTTTCGTTTGATTAAAGGCAATACTGTAGTGACTACATTGTAGGCCACTGTGAAAAGAAGTGCTATGGATGATGGTGTGGGTAGCACAGAGGGATAGAGAGAGAGAGGGTGAAGATGGAGAAGAGGAAGTTGTGGTATGATGAGAGAAAGGCAGTGAAAAGGACCAATTTGCGTGTAGGTGATGGGGTCAGAATCAAGTCACCAAGGATAGATGGGAGAAAGTCCAAGTTCAGTCAACCAGTAAAGATTATTAGGATGTTTAAGAACGCTATTAAAACAAATGATCATTAGATATGGAATTTTAGTAGTCGCTAAATGTCAATCTAGTGGAGCTGGTGGCACAAATATACCTGTTGTACAAGGGGAGGTCGGTAGGCCTCTTTGTGCAAGAAGGATTTCACTTCTTTTGCAAGACTGTGTCTGCTAAAATTACAGCATTCTATGTTTTTCTTGCCATTCTTATTTGTTGTTTTGCATGCGTTTTATTTGCTGTGTTAATAAGAGGGAGGTGATGTGGTGTTCTGTATTTATCCTTGATGGGGTTGTGCTGGTTTCTATGTGATGATTCAAGGAATCAGAATGTGCATGGTTGCCAGGGTGGAATGTAGATTACTTATGGAGTGTCTGTTGGACCTAGTTACTTCCTGGATGAGGCCTCTACAACTGCAATTAGAATAAAACCTGTATCAATCACCACCTCTGTGAGACCTGTTTTATTTCAAGAAAAGAGTTGTTTACCACAAGGGCTTCAAAAACATTACTGGGGCATCTGATTTGAAGGTTACCCATAACTGTTCACAAACATTTATCAATTAGTTGTAATGGCATTTGCAATATGGAACATGAATGATGCTCACTGAGAACAGATCCCTTCCTCTCTTCCTCTTCCTGCTCTTTCTTTTTTCTGAACTTGTCTGGAGGAAAATACACAGATCTTAACTCTAGAGATTCTTATGGAGGATTATCCCAGGCTCGGACTCCTTTTCAAGGTGGGAAGTGTGACCCAGCTTTGAATGGCTGGGACATTGCAATTGTGAGAGGCACTGAACATTGATTAGGCATTGGGCTTCTTCCAACCTCTCACCTTTATGAATACTTCCTGAACTATCCTGTGCCCCACTAAACATTTTCTAGACCTCTCTGCATGGACCTCTTGCTGCATATGTGTTTCCATAGTGAAAAGCTCAAATTTCCCTTTTCTTACCAGCTAGCACTCTGACAAGGTCATGTTAAAGCTTTGCTTGTCCGCAGTGCTGCTGATATTGACCGTTTGGAAGCCTGACTTCTAAAATAGGGAGCCCTACCCTACTCAAGAGAGCTCCTCACCACGAGATGGAGGCGGGCTAATGAAGATTCATCCTTGTCCGAACTAGACATTCGTGAACATCTTCTGAGCCTGTTGCATTCTGCACCAACATGGATATATGGGGCCCGATTCATAGAACTAACTTAAGACAAAATCCTAAACTTACTGCCATTTTGGTATTCACAGAAGGCACTTACTCATTTTGGTATTCACAGAAGGCACTTGCTCATTTCGGTATTCACAGAAATTAGGAGTCCTAACTTTAGGAATCCTAAATGCCTTCTGTGAATACCAAAAGTCTTAAAGTTAGGATTTTTCTCAGTTTAGGAGTAGTAAAGTTAGGACTCCTAACTTCTGTGAATACTGAAATGAGTAAGTGCCTTCTGTGAATACCAAAATGAGTAAGTGCCTTCTGTGAATACCAAAATGGTAGTAAGTTTAGGATTTTGTCTGAAGTTAGTACTGTGAATCGGGCCCATGGTGCTTGAATGTTTGAGCTCTGCTTGTGCAGGTGTAACATTTGAGAGAGTACTGACTCAACCAAACAAGTATAACTCTTTTTGTACCAACATTCAACATAGTTGTTTGTTGCTCCTTTTAATCTATTGTGTGTTGTGGTCCAGCACTCTTTTGGCTAGCTGGCTTGCCAGATCCAAGGTCATTTGTAGGCCCTGTTTGGTTCTATATGCTCCTGGACAATAGTCCGCTTTGTTGCTCTCTCCTTAGGTTGGAATACTTCCACCATACCCTCATGAATGTGAACAAACTCTGAGACACTTTTCCCTTGTCTTGAAGCTACTCGAAAACGTAAATTCCCTTGTGTATGATATATATTGTTATGATTAAATGTTCTTTAACATTTAAGTTTGCAATCGTTCTTTAACTAGTGAAGACACATAAGTATCACATTTTAATGGGAAGTTTAATATCCCCAAGTTTTGAACAGTAGTGTCTATGGGTAAAACATTTACAAGCATTAACTCTTTACAAAACTTGTACCACTGTACCCACCCATACAGCTTTCTGTGTTTCCGTATCTTTTCCATTTTAGGTATATTGAGCACCATGCAAAGTAACATTATTGCTGTTGACGAAGTGTGTGGAGTATTCTGCCAGGGTCCCTGGTTTCATAACTGTATTTCACTTTTACATGTTTTGTGACTGTGCCCACCATTTGCACTTGATCATGATATTTTCATAGTGCGACCACTGACTCGTGCCACGTTGTGGGAGATCTGCTGCTGTGTATTATTGTGTTTAGTACTGTGTGTTGTACACTGATTTGATTGCATTCCGTTCATTTTTAAAACCTTTTTATTTGATTTTAATCATTTTGAGAAAAATCCAGTTTGTTGTTGGAAATTATTACAAACACACAAAAATTATGTTTGACTCACATATGCAGTCTAGCTGCTGTATGGAGAGTCTTATATCATATAGGGGCTGGTGCCACTTTGTGTGTGAGTCTATCTTAGGTGGTAGTATTGCCTGAAGGAGTTTATAATAGCAGAGGATTGTTACGGGGGAGTAACTCCTATTGTGAGAGAACAATCAACTGTGAACTGGGGAACACACTTGGGGGGTCGCCAGTTAAAGGTGGTGTGGGTAGGTGGGTGGCTTGCATTTTTCACGTGCTTGTGTTCATGGAGATGCGAGTATAAGTGTGGCTTGCTCTGGATGGGTCACAAGGCGGGCTGTCTGTGGCATCCACTCATATAAGCTGCGTGGAGTGCTCTGATGAGGGGAGGTTCTCTTTTCCCTTGTGTCGAAGGGAAAAAGGAGTGTGGACCTTTCTCTTTTCCACCCGAACTCATGCAGACCACCCAGAGCCCATGACCCTCACCGAAAACCCAAACACAACGTCTGGGCCCCCACAATCCATCAGGGCCCAGTGAAACACAAGGAAGAAACACCTCTTGGGCAAACCAACCACTCAGCACCATAACTGGGATGCAACACTAAAATGCGGGTTCCGGGCAGTGGTGGCAAGGAGTTAGGCCCCGGTTGACCGGAGGACCCGTGCCTGAAGCCCCTCACACAACAGTGCTGACATCAGATGGGGTGCACGCGAGCACACTTCCCCCCCCCTTCGAACCTGGAAACGGTGTCACATCAGAGACGGAAGGGGAGACTGGACACTGCACAACTCGTGGATAAATGCACAAACTATAGATAGTATCAACTACGGACATTCCCCCTGCAGTATATGGAACGCGTATACCAGCAATACTCGCCTTGGGTTATACTGGTCGGAAATCACACCCCAGAATAGACACCAGCCAATGGACTTGGCCCCACCAGACACCGAGCAAAGTAAGTTAGTTACTACCCTTTGGAGTGACGGCTCAAGCACGCAAGTACAGCACATTGTTGCGGAGTGACATGTTTGTCTCGGTGGAACATGGGGAGATTACACTCAAATACTGGACCACAAGGGTCCACCCTGGTGCACAGCCACCCTCTAGTGACTAAAAGCCAGTAAGGAGAAGTGGAAGTGCCACTCAACCTAGTAGGCACCGACTTGTCGCTTTGACTAAATTACAATTACCAATAGACCAGGGTGAACTGGGAGCCCCATCATTCGAAGCATATTATCTAGCATGTCAGCTCCAGTGACTATTGCGATGGACGGCGGGGCACCGTCCAGGCTGACCTCTCCAGAACCGGTGCTCCGCCACCTACTGTGTCGCTGTTTGGAATCACGTTCAGCCTCGGTGGTCCTGGAGTATCGGGGCCCCGCAGCTTCGCCTTGGTCCCAGACCACATTTCCTCTCCTGCCTTTTGTCTTATGGTGTGGGAGGAGCCTCTGCAGTTTGCCTCTGCATGCCGGTTTCATCGCAGTAGGCCAGATCGCTACGCCAGCTTGATCTGTTTTTCCCCAGGTACTAGCAGATGCTGTCTGCGGTGAGATGGGTGTGAAGCAGACGGACTAGGTTGTCATCTGTCGTCTCTTGTTTACTGAGTGTTTCACTTGCTGCCGTGCGCCACCATGATAGGTGGGATTGCCCACTGGAATTTTATTGCTGCTCGCAGTAGCAGTCTCCCCAGAACTCAGAGCGGACGGATCTTAGTTCTGCCAAGGTTCTGTGCTACGATAGCTTTGTTTGGTGGCCCCACCGGTGCAGATGGTGGATGATGATCAGGCTGGTTCGCAGAGCTCCAGGCGAACACGTCTGCCATCTTGGCAGGCTTGGCTACAGCCCCCTTGTTTACATTCTGTTCATACTCTAAGTAAATATCTCCGGGTTTGTATTAAAAGTGTTGTGTACACATACCACACCGCGGGACACCAATACTTTACCCCTGCACACCCTTTCTTGAGTTAAACCTTTGACTACTCACCATAGTCTACAACATTTGGCTGTTTGCTGAGTATGTGAGCTATTATCAATGATAATATTCAATAGAGGCTCCAAATTATGCTCTAACCAGTCCAAAGTATAGGTGCAGTCAATAGCCAAAATTTGTAAAGTTTGATGTGTTCTTTGCACTTTTCCGATCATTCACTTAGCACATGAAATGTGCCATCACATATGATATGCAGTACCTTGTTGAGAACAATGCTTAGATAATTCATGCTATAAATTTAACTTTGGTCATCTAAGCATCAAACAAATTGTTTGTGTGAGCTGTGCATTACTGAACATTGCCACTTATAGAGGAGGCAACCAGAGGTACAAGACTCAGGCCCTGTTGCTTCGATATCCGCAAATTAATTCTATCTACAAATGATTTAGGGGCAGCCATAGTTGTTTGGTTAATGTCCCGTATCTTTGGAGGCTGTGGCATGCACCCACTTTCTAAGAGTCTGTCTTCCTGGTGTGCAGAGTGCAGCGTGGCTTGCATGTTCTTCAGGTCTCCCAGTCAGTCACTTTGCAGCTCGCCATATACCACTCAGATGGGATTCTGCTGTCTATCGCAAAACAGAGACAATTATGTTCATACGAGCGTCACTCGCACAGCATGGATGGCCTCCAGCGAAGCACATATATGTGCCCACAGTCTTGGGCGTCCGTGGGGGGGCATTTGCCCCCTAGATTTTTCACTTGCCCTTTAAAACAAATTCAAGATTGCGCTGCCTGTATTGAAATGAAGTCACTGTGTGCCCCGATGTCAGTGCCGTGTGAAGGAAGTGACCCGCTTGGGTCCACCAAGGTCACCTGCAGACCACCTCTCAGCCTTCCATGCTAAATAAAGAGTCGGAGAGACAGTGGAGAATATACACCAATAACTATTTCTTAATATACACTCAGAGCGGAGCCCCGTCTGCACAGTCTCTAGGAGTGGTACAGAGGAAACTGAAGATCAGCAAGCATAAAGATACATTATGTACATTTCATGATTAGTTAGAAACACGTCCATAGTGGAATTTTCCAGGCAGATGCCGCTGGACAGTAGAATACAAAAAATTAGCTTCTGCTCTCGAAACCCAGCACAGTCCAAGGCCGTTGCATGCGGTACTGCGATAAGGCCACCAGACAACTAGGAGAGAGCCTCTATATAGTGGGAAAGCAATGCACTGGCATTAACCATTATTAATTGCAGAAATGAAACTCAACGAAGGGCATTTCTCAGAATTAGCAAAAGTTACTTTTGATTGTTTTTAAAATGGCGTCTGAACATAAAATGGTGCAGTGAATGCTAATTTATACAAGGCACTATGTTAGAATTAACAAGCCCAATCTAACACGTGCATGAGCAGTGGCAGGTCAGCCTCACTGCAGCAACACGCTTCACATGCCTCCACAGCCTCCCATCTATACTCGAGAGTGTAACAAAGATGCTGCCCTTCCTTACCACCGAAAAGGCAGGTAAATGGTGGATCTGATTAATGTAACAAAAATAAATGGAGGAGGAAAATACATAATGAGGAAAATAGATGACAGACTGACATGCGGAAGAAAATACATACTATGGGAAAGAGATACCAGGGGTGGAGGAAAAAATACAAACAATGGAATGGAAAAGAGATGGCAGGGGTGGAGGATTGGAACACATAAAAGTGTGGAAAAGATGGCAGGGGTGGAGAAAGAAAAGGCATAGAAAAGGAAAATAGATGGTGTTGATGTAAGAAATGAGAGTACAATTTGTTGCTGTGGTTTTATATCTTGTGCTATGGTGGGGTATCTGTTGCTGTGGAGTTTTGTCTAGTGCTTTGGATCTTTATCTAGTGATGTGGGTTTATGTCTTGTGCAATGGGTTTATAGCTGGTGCTGTGGGTGTATATCTGGTGCCATGGGTTTGTATCTGGTGCAGTGGATCTATATCTGGTGCAGTAGATCTGTTTATTGCGCTGTGGGGTTATATCATGTGCTGTGGATTTTTATCTGGGGCAGTCGGTTTATATCTTGTATCATAGAGTTATATCTGGTGTTGTGTGGTTATACTTGGTGATGTGGGATTATGTCTGGTGATGTGAGATCCAAGGCAAGTGCTGTGGGTTTAGGACTGGTGCTGTGGTCAGTGCTTTGGGTGAAATCTAGTGCTGTTTAAAATGCTGTGCATGTAATCTGATGCTGCAGCAAGTGAAATCTGGTACTGTCGCGAGTCAAATCTGGTACTGTGGGTGCAATATGGTGCTGTGACAAGTGATGTGGGCGCAATCTGGTGTTGATGGTGCAATCTGGTGCTGCAGCTGGTGCTGAGCCTGACATCTAGTGCTGGCAAATGCTGTGCTTGGTACCTAATGCTGTGGCAATTGCTTTGTGTGCAATCTGGTGCTGGGGTGAGTGCTGTTGGTACAAATTGGTGCTGAGGGTACAATCTGGTGCTGTAGCTAGTGCTGTGCATGCCACCTAGGGCTGTGGCAACTGCTGTGTGTGCGATTTAGTGCTGTGACAACTGTTGTGCATGCAATCTGATGCTGGGGCAAGTGCAATCTGGTGCTGTGACAAGTGCTGTGGTGCAATTTGGTGCTGAGAGTGCAGTCTGGGGTTGCAGCTGGTACTATGGGTACAACTGAGTGTTGTGGCAACTGCTGTGCATGCAGTCTGGTGCTGTGGCAAATGAAATCTGGTGCTGTGGGAGCAATCTTGTGCTGTAGCTGGTGCTGTGTGTGCAATCTAGTGTTGTGGCAACTGTGGTGCATGCAGTCAAATGCTGTGGCAAGTGACATCTGGTGCTGTGGGTGCAATCTGGTGCTTTGACAAGTGCTGTAGGTGCAATATGATGTTGAGGGTGCAATCTGGTGCTGTGGCTGGTGCTGTGCGTGCAACCTAATGCTGTGGCGATGGCTGTGCATGCAGTCTGGTGCTCTCGTACTGTGTTGCAAACTGGTGCAATATGGTGCTGTGAGTGTAATCACTTAGCTCAGTGTGGACCTGATATTAAAATTAAGATAGATGTGAATTATTTTTGTTGTCACTGCATTATGAAGATAGGCTTATATCTAAGTGACTTTAATAACTATGCATTTTGCAAGGAAAGCTTGGTTCTCCTTGCAGAAGACATTTAAAGGGATTTTCCACGCCCTGCAGCTCTTCTACAACTCACAGTTTATTAAATACAGCAGAGTATTTAATGATCCCTATTTCTTTTTAGAAATGGACATCTGCGATTTGTTTTCAAAACGAAAATTGGATGATTTAAAATGTGATAAGGAGGCAAGGAAAGAATCTAGACATGGTGGACAGGAGGGAGAACCAAGCACAAGCAGTTCTACAGGTCCAGTTTCAGCTCCAACTGAATGTAGCCATGCTGATGCTCCTGTAAAGGATATTGGATTGTATTTTAATTCATCAAAAAAACAGATGATTTTAAATGCAATTTACTAAAAAATACATATACCCCCACAGAAAAGTATGACTTCAAGAAGGATTCAGGTGGACCACGCTGTTTCCGTCACATGTGTATTAATCAATATTCACCATGACTTAGCTGCTCTTCACAACTGAAAGGTGCGATTTCCAAGTATTGCCCAGTTTTTCCACCGCTAGCTAATCGTGGAACACAAGGAACATCTATAACTACAGCTTTCACTAAATATAGGGACTTCCATGTAAGTGAATGCAACCATGTGTCATCGTCATGGCATAAAAACATCAAGTGGAAGCAATTCTCTTTTTGGCGATCAGAAAGAAACCAGAAACAAGTATTGTTTGCCAAATAGACAGCGTAGTGAGAAGGCAAGTTGAAGAAAACCAGAAAAAGTTATTTGGAATTTTGGCCACTATCTTATTTTGTGGCACACATGATATTGCTTTACGTGGGTAAAAATGTACAACCCGTAATGTGCAAAGTCTTCATCAATTGATGTGATCCTAAAGAACTATCTGGAAAATGCGCCAGTTAATGCACGTGATACATTAGTTCGAATGGAAAATGAACTGGTTACATTAGGTGAAGAACATTAAGAAACGATCTAGTATTCTTGGTCAATATGTCAAATGTATTTTCAATCATTTTTTATGAAAGTGCTGATATATCCAGAAAAGAACAGAACACTTGAAGTTTGTTTTGTAGTCACAAGTAGCACCGTAGCTGTCATCAGAGATGAATTCCTTGGATTTGTAACCTTAAATGAAATGGATGCTCTCTCACTTGAATATATAATTATGGACACATGTTCTAAATTTGGATTAAATTTAGAAAAACTTCATGGCCAAGGATATGATGGATGTTCCACAATGGCAGGAAAGGAAGGTGGCGTTAAGCCATAGTAAAGACAAAATATCCTAAAGCTGCTTTTATTCAATGTGCTGCACATAAACATAATTTGGTTGTTAATGACCTGAAGGCTGTTCCTGATATACGGAATTCTATTGGCACAGTGAAAGCCACCATCTAGTTTTTCTGTGAGAGCCCAAAAAGAAGATTTCTTATTCCCAATATGCCATTGCTGAATGAAACACGATCGACAGCAGAATACAAGAGCATCAGAATTTTTAGCTCAAACTTTGAAGAGATTTTTAAGCAATTAAGCTTACTGCTCACTACAGCATCAGGGGAAACACGTTGGGATGCAAATCAATTGCAATGTTCCTCAAGCACAATGAGCCTTCTCTTTAATTTGACCATAATTTCAAATTACACATCAAGATTGGCATCTGTAAAAGCTGTTTAGCTTGATATCCTCAAGGTGTGTAATCATGTGCAAGACCTTCTAACTATGTTCTATGATGGCAGAAAAAAAGCAGTCGAGGAATTTAAGGAAATATTTTCAAATGTTTAAACAATGACAGAATAATTGAACATCAATCTTTGTGTTCCCAGACAGTGTGGCTGGCAAGTATTTCATTCTAATTTTGCTCCCTCTTCTGTGGAAGATACTTTCACCCTTCTATCTATGTGCAACACATGGACTCTATCATCGTATCATTAGAAAGCCGGTTTGGCAATGAAAATAAGAAAAATGTTAGTCAATAGATCTCGCCTTTGGGAGTTTATAAGTGTTTAGCCTGAGCATGCCTTTTCCACGTAGATGCCTTTACCACACATGCAATGTTTTCAAGCTATGTTGTAGAGCAGTGTGGCTGCTGTGTATCATGTTGAAAAGTTATAAGTAAAGTGATACTGTGTCCACTTCTCATGCCACACATTAAATGCCTCCACCCCTGAATGCATTCCCGCATACTCGCCCACCTCTGCTGGAAACTGGTGCTCATGTAAAGCGCTCTGATACCTTTGGTTCGAGTTTTTGCTATATAAAACTAAAAACAAAATGTTGTGTTGTCACAAGTGCATTACAAACCGCTAAAGATGATGATGACAAAATAATGACAATACTACTGCTATCGATGACAATAATGTGATAGTAATATTATTGCAGTTACTAACAATAATACTAATAAAAGCGATGATAAACTGTTGCAGGGACAATCACCCCACCCGCACGTGATCGTGAAAGGTTTTCCCGGTAACATAAAAAAGTCTTTTCTATTTTGGGGCTAACATCTCCTCCTCGCTCATAAATATTTTCATGAACGGCAGCGTCGGCCGTGTGGCGCTTCCCATTGATCAGGGTGCTGTGTTATTTCCCCAGCCACTTATTTAGTTCTGAATCTGCCATTATTTTTCTAAGCACAGCTGACCAAGCAGAGCTGGGTTTTAAAGTGACTTTATGTTTTGATAAATGTGATCGGCTTGAAAAGTTTTTTTACACCGAACTCAGAGCTCAATGGAACATGCTGACAGAACCGTTTTAATGCATTCTGTTGGAAATGTGTGAGCCATCCGAATAGCTTTTGTTCCTTTATAATTGGCTGTAAAAGTAGATGGAAACATTGCAATTACATATGGAAATGCGCGATGAGAAAGGGACATTCCATTTTGGCTGCATACATTATGATTTGGATCTCCCTAGCTGTAATGCTGGCATTTGGGATGGGTACGGCCGCGAAAGTGAAAGCGAGCCTTGGAAACATGATAAGGAACAGATGGGAGTGAGGCGCCCCTCCTCGCTGCCGCAAGCTGGAGGCCGCCACACGCTCAAGCTGTAATGCAGGCACTTGGGATGGGTGAGGCTGCGAAAGTGAAAGCGACCGTTGGAAACATGATAAGGAACAGATGGCACCCTGCGCACCCCTGCTCGCTCCCGCAGGCTGGAGGCCGCCATACGCAGGAGTTTCAGAACAGTGCAGACCGATTCCTAGAGGTCATCACCTAGGGCAGCGCATGCGCGCTGCAATAGGCTAGACCTAAAAATGACACTTGAGCAATACAAATGCCAGATTGCAAACATCAGAGAAATTTACGACACTGAAAACCTGGAAAGTGAAGCAGTCACATGGTTTGGGATCTGGTCAACGAAGGATGAGCAGTTTGACAATGGATTCATGGATTTTCTAAACCACACAGATGTATTTCCATCAGTTCAGCAAGCAATTCTGATTGCTCTCACATTACCAGTGACCATTTGTACAGTGGAAAGGTCTTTCAGCACAATGAGAAGGGTGAAAACCTGGTTGAGGTCAACAATGGCAGATGATCGCTTATCTGGTTTGTGCACGATTAGCATTCATCGAGCAGAAATTGATGAAAACAAACAACAACTGAATGAAAAAGCCAAAGATACATTTGCGAAAGACCACAGATATTTACAGTTCCTTTTTCAAGATCATTTACCAGTGAACAAAAACTGTATAAATCTACTCATTGGAAAATGTGATTGTTAAATTTGCGCAAGAGTGTACATGTTTGCAGTTCCTAACCTGCAACAGTTATCCAGTTAAAGTTTATGTTTTATTTTCCAATTTGGATGAGAACAGTTGTTATGTATATACATATATTTAAGTTAATATATTTAATGGTATTTATTTTAATATATATTTTCGGCTATACAATTTCATAATAAATACATTTGTCATATATTTTAATTGTCATTTATTTGTGCACATTAACACAAAATGCAGATTCTATATGTTTTTTTTAAATTCAGTTATAGTGCCTTGATCATGTGTATATGAATAATTTGGTGCATTCACAATAGTGTTAATATAAAAACGGATAGAAAATTGCTAATCAGTCTATGGCAGCTTGAGCCTTCTATTAAGCTTTTGCATCAGGTTTCTCAGCGTTTGCATGCCTGCACTTTATGTGATAATGACTATGCCCATGCCCTCTGACATTGTCAAAAAGGGTCGGAGGATGGATGACGTTAAAATGATGCCCATGCCCACAGTGCTAACCAACCTATAGATTTCAACCTGCAAACACAAGTCAAAAGCAAGGGCAAACACATAACATTCATACGCTTGAAAATATGCTGTCTTTTAAAAAATTACTTACGGTGAGTGCCCGACTTATCCTCAAACAAAAAATGCATTGGTATTTCGCCCCTTAAATTGTCTTCTCTAAACATAAAATACTCTCACGGTGCCACAAGTTTTAACTCTAATAATATATGTTGTCTGGATCTATATTAAGCTGAAATACAACCAAATGCTTTATACTGCCTGAACTTTCATTGTGTGTTCTCTCAGTCTCATTAACTTGAGATCCCTGTGACAATATGCATTTCCCATGACAATATATGTGCTACGCAGAGGAATGGTATGTTATACATTCAGGGCACGAGTCAAGGGTACACGTGGGTACACAACGTCCACCCACTATTTTCACGGAGTGGACTCCGTCCACCTTGCAGAGAAATTGGGCCCCACAGAAATATTGAACTTTTCCCAGTGTAATTTTCTGATACCAGGATACACTCAGCATCTCCTGCACGTTGTCTGCCTTCCATTCCCAGAAGCAACGTGCAGGCAGCGACGGGGCTTTTTTTTCACCTCCAGCTGTGCCAAAGATAAAGGCAGAAGTTAAGGGGCCTTCAGGCCTCCTTTCAACCGAGTATCGGACTGGAGGCGGCCTGGAACCGCGCACTTACATGGAAATGCAACGGAGACGAAACAAAGCACACTGCTTCTTATCTCTTCACAGGTACTTAAGAGATGCATGTTTTTTACTTTGTTCAGTCCCTGTATATAAGTGCATGCACCATAAGAATGTCAGATGGGTTTGTCTGTCCCAGTATTTACACAAATACCAAATTAAATAGCACTATTTTATTTATTTTATAGTGCTATTCTTCCCAATTCAGAGTGTTGGAGCGCTTTACATAACATACACATTATCCATTCCAATTAAATCATGTAAGTGTGCAATTCAATGTACAAGTTGTGTTACATGAGACAGTCAGGGTTACAAGGTGTAGGAGTCAAATGCCCTTCATAGCTCACTGTGGTTTACTAGAAGGATTACAATTTATAAACTGTAGTAACAAAATAATTAGAGGGCCATATTCTCAAGGAGCTATCGCCGAGTTAATTGCACTTTAGCGCAGCCAAGGTTGCGATAAATGTATCTCCACATTCACAAGCTGGTGTTAACAGCCGATGTCACCAGTTTTCCAGCGAAAGCATCCGCAAAAAACATTGCCACAGATGACCCCGGCAACTATCGCTAATGAGATGCAGAGTAGGCGTTCCCGAGCAAAAAGCTGTGACAATACCACTCCACAACATTCTCAACGACCAGCCTGATCTGCGATAAGATCACAAAACATGAGGTGCGTTAGCACCAGGAAACTAACACCTGCTCCGACCTTGTGCAAAGTCGGACTACAACCGGCACCAGAAAAGAGAGCCCAGCCCAAAGCCACACCTGAAGAGCAACAGATGCATTGGAGCCACTGAACATGCGTGCCGGACACCCAAGAGGGCCACAACACCCACCGCCACCACCCCCAGGATCACCACTCTCCGGAACACCCCCCGGCCAAAGACATGCCACAACAACACTGAATCATGTACCAAATAACCCGCATGATGCCGCACAATCACATCTGGTGACATGCATGTGTCGTCACAAAAATGAGCATCACACATTCACCTTCGAAGCAACAAATTATAATTTATTAAAATAAACACAGAACAGAAATGAAGACACATGGTGGCTCCCCTAGGGACAATCCGTAGGTCACAGCCTGCAAGACAAAAATCATGATGAGAAGGTGTGTCCTGCGCACATCAAGGGACAGAGAGAGCGAGCGAAGGAGAGAGAGAGAAAGAGAGAGAACGACGGACAGAGAGGGAGAGAGAGAGCTAGACGGACAGAGAGGGGGAGAGAGAGATAGACGGACAGAGAGGGGGAGAGAGAGATAGAGAAAAGAAGAGAGGGACAGGGAGAGTGCCTACACTGCCCACCCAGGCCACACTGCTCACCTGCTGCCACCGGTGTGTCTCCAACCACGTGCCAGTATGTAGTGCAGTTCACCAAGTCCCACATCTGAGACAGACCCGTCATCTGAAACAGAGTCCAGATACCTGAATGACAAAGTACATACAATTGCACACAACACCATCGCCTGTCCGCCCCTGCGCACCCAGGCAGCTGCACCCCAGACCCTCTCGCCGCCCAGCGGTGCATGCCCGCCCCAGCGCACCCAGGCAGCTGCAACCCAGCCCCTCCTGCTGCCCAGCGGTGTATGCCGGTCCCTGCGCACGCAGGCCTTATTGCTCACCTTCCGCCACCGGTGTGTGGAAAAGAGGGCCCACCACGTGCTGCTGTAAGTCACAAGCCCGGAGCCCGCAGGCATGGCACCCTCCACATCATGCAGCCCCGCTCCACAGGCCACCAGGTCTCACTTTGGTGCTGGGTCTTGATACTCCATGGCAGAGGACATACCAGTGCACCCCGCCTCATCGCAGGCTGCACACCCGCTCAGCCTCATAGGTGACACTAACTCGGTGATCCAGGAGGTGATGCCATGTGGCAGTAGGCCCCGCACTGCCCGCTGGCTCAGGCCTACAGTGCGCTCCAGCATGGCACACAAAACCTGAGCCGTCCATACCGCCAGGACGGGGCATCATCGCAGGCTGCACACCCTCTCAGCACTTAAGGTGAACCTACCTCAGTGCACCGAAAGTCACCGTCCAGTGGCGGTGTGCCTGTGCCTGCTGCAGTGTATCCGGTGCCACCAAATCTGTGCCCCCACAGTCATGGACCCTCTATGATTGGGTATCGTGGTGCGGACGCCATCATGTCCCCTCCGGACCTGCGGAATGTGATGTCGCAGGCCCCTGGGCCCCCATGCCTACATGCACACCACACGGATACACCCCGAGAGAGGTTGAAAATGGCGTTGTGCATGTGCGCCCGGCCCTTTTTATTGGCAGGGTCACATGTGCTGTGATGCGTGTGCTGGATGGGTGTCGTGTGTGTGTAAGCCAGCTGTGAGGGAGTGGCACATGTGGCGCTGTTGTCCCCCCCTGGAGCGTAAGCGTAGTGGGCTGGCCTGGCGTATGCCACTCCAGTGTAAGGGTTTGAACAGTGACCCCGGGGCTCTGTGCGTGGTTCCGTATGGGGCTGGACAAGGTAGTAACAAATGCATGTGTCGCTGTTGTTGCATCGGCACCACCCGGATGACAATCAGCAATGTGTCACCCTGTGTCCCAAGTCCAATGACATGAGCCGCTTGGACGTAAGAGGAATTCACTGACCCTACATTCATCCATGAAACCGCACTTGAAAGACCATAGACACAACTCATCTGTGTGATTCGGAATGTTTATTGCACATTCAGTGGAGTGTTGCATCTGGAGCAGAACAGGGCCATTCAAAGCCCTGCTTCAAAGGTTGGCCCGTGGAGGACCAGCCAGAGTCATTCAGGGAATGACCAGTCCAAAGGAAGTGGAAGAGTTCAGTCCGCAGTCTGATAGCTGTGTCATTGGCGATCAAACAGGTTATGGCAGTCCATGTCGAGGTCCAAGGTGAGTGTCGCAGAGTGTATCGGGGGACAGTGGAATGTGATGATGCAGAGGGCAGAACCAAGCTGAAACCGGCCATGATTCGGAGGTGGATGCTACCGCTTCCTTCTGACCACGAGGGCACATTCATCCGCATCTTCATCCTCTGCTGTTTCATGTGCCTCACATGTGGGTGGTGCTGGCCTTTCTCCAGCACTGTGTGGCAGTAACACCTCAAGGGCTGGAAGTGGAATGTCTGTCGCACTGTGTGGCACTGACACTTCAGGGGGCGGAGAGATGTGGATGGAGTGGTAGCAGCAGCATACATCTGCGCCAGACCTTGTGGCAGCAATGCCACGAGGATGGTTTTGAGGTCATTGTGGAACCCAGCTACCTCTCGCTGGTGTGCAACCGTGGCAGCCGCTCTTTCCACATTGGCCCGCTCCATGCTCCCCATGAACCTTCTCCTAAGTCCTAACTCCCAGGCGAGCTCGCTGGAGCCACTCTGACTAGACAGTCATTCTTGTCTCACAGTCAGGACTCTAACAATGTCAGACATGGCTCATTGGAGAGCATAGAGCAGACTGTCGGTGTCCGTTAGGGACTGTGAGTGGTCCCTGATGGGACTTAGACACCCACGTATGGCATCTAGTTTGTCTGCCATGAGGTTGAAGCCCACCTGCACCTGTTTAGCCAGCTGCTCCTAGCATCCCAACACATGGCGTTGGAAGGCCATCTGTTCTTTTGGGGGTCCTGGGAGGCAGCCATGGTGGTGGGTGCTGCCTGCAGTGTGGTCTGTGCAGGGAGTGGGTTCTCCTCGTTGCAGCTGGGCTGCCCTGCTCCTGGAGTCTGGACCCCTGGTCCTCCAAACCCCCGCTGCCCTCCTCGCTCTCAAACCCAGTCGCAAAGAACCCTGCGTACAAGCCGCACCTCACTACACCAAAGGAGCTTTCTCATGCGCTCACTTCCACTCCACCTTCTCCGTTACCACCGCTACCACAGCCACAAACTCCACTCCTCAGGCTGCCCCCCCCGAAAACACCATCCACTGCATCCTCCTCAACGTCAGATCCCTCCACCGGCACGCCATTGAGATATGGGACCTACTCAACACGCTCACACCTGATGTCGTCTTTCTCACCGAAACCTGGACTAACGCAAGCTCCAGCCCGGACATCGCAACTGCAATACCAGACGGCTACAAACTCAAGAGACTGGACCGCCATTGCCATCGCTCACAAAACCTCCCTCAAACTCTCCACACCTAACACCAACGTCTCTATTCCCAACGTGGAACACCTTAATTTCCAAATCCACACCAACCCCAGGACCACGCTCCGAGGCACACTCATTTACAGACCTCCAGGGCCACGCGCGCTGCCCACTGCCGCCATCAAGGAACTAGCCTCCGCCCACGCCATCGCCTCAACGAACTACATTCTGCTAGGAGATCTGAATTTTCACCTCGAGAACACCCAGGACCCCGACTCCATCACGCTTCTAGAGAACCTCTCCATCCTGGGACTCAAGCAACTGGTAGACGCCCCCACCCACATGGCAGGGCACACTCTGGACCCCATCTTCGCCGCCGGGTCCAACATCCGGGTCACCCACACCTCAGGGCTCCTCTGGACGGACCACCGCTGTGTCCATTTCACTTTTACGTCCAGCACCGCTCCCAAACAAGCCCCTCGCCCCCCACGACGCAACTGGAACAAGATCACCGCTGACCTTCTCAACTCCAACCTCCTTCAAGACCCCCCCGCAGCCACCACCGACACAGAACACGCCGCCATGGAACTCCACAGCTGGATTACCAGATGCGCAGACAAACTTGCACCCCTAGGGCACGCCACCACCAGACGCCCCCCTAAAGCAGCCTGGTTCACTACCGAGCTCCTTGAGGCCAGCCGCACCTGCAGACGAGTCGAGAAGGTCTGGTGAAACCAGAAGTCCCATCATCACTTTACGACCACAGAAGCGCAATGAGATTCTACCACCAACTGATAAAGGACACCAAAAGAACTTTCATCAACGAAAAGATAAACGCCAACGCCGCCAACAGCAGCGAGCTTTTCAACATCATTAAACGTCTCACCAAACCCCCCTGCAAAGAAACGGACATCACCCCCTCCCTAGACCTCTGCAACAAGCTGAGCACGTTCTTCCACCAGAAGATCAAGACCCTCTACCATAATTTCAATGAACCAACAAACGCCCTCTCCCTCACCGCCACTACCTTCACCATCCCGACCATCACCACTTGGTCCGCCGCCTCCGTCGACCTCATCACCACCACCATGAAGAAGACTCACTCCGGGGCCCCCACGGACCCCTGCCCTCCTCACATCTTCCACAGAGCCGCCGATGCCATCGCTCCAGAACTAACTCGCACCATCTACTCCTGCCTGGCCTCGGACACCTGCCCCCTGGAATGGAAACGCACAGAAGTAAAACCCCTCCTGAAAAAGCCTTCGGCCGATCCAACGGATCTAAAGAACTTCCGAGCCATCTCCCTCCTGCCCTTCGCCGCCAAAGTCTCGGAAAGAATCATCAACACCCAGCTGATCACGTTCATCGAAGAAAACTGTATCCTGGACCCGTCCCAATCCGGTTTCCGGAGCAACCACAGCACCGAGACGGCCCTGATCGCCGCCACTGACAACATCCGCATGCTAATAGACCAGGGCCACACCGCAGCCCTCATCCTCCTGGACCTTTCAGCAGCTTTCGACACCGTTTCACACCGCACACTAACCACCAGACTCCACACCGCTGGGATCCAGGGAAACGCCCTCCACTGGATCCGCTCCTTCCTCTCCGGAAGAACTCAGAAAATCAGACTCCCCCCCTATCTCTCCGACCCAACAGACATCATCTGCGAAGTTCCCCAGGGTTCCTCGCTGAGCCCCACCCTCTTCAACATCTACATGGCACCCCTCGCCGACATCGTCAGGAAACACGGACTTAACATCATATCATACGCCAATGACACTCAACTCATCCTCTCCCTCACCAGGAACTCAGAAGACACTAGACTCAGTTTCCAGGAGGGAATGAAGGACGTCGCATCGTGGATGAATGACAGCTGCCTCAAACGCAACTCTGACAAAACCGAAGTCCTCATCTTCGGCACCCGCCCCTCCGCCTAGAGCAACGCATGGTGGCCATCAGCCCTCGGTCTGTCCCCCACCCCTACGGACCACGCAAGAAACCTTGGCATAATCCTGGACTCCTCCCTCTCCATGAATCGGCAAATCAACGCTGTCTCCTCCACCAGTTTCAATGGCCTCCGGATCCTTCGTAAGACTTTCAAATGGATCCCCCCCAACTGCAGAAAGATGGTCACCCACGCCCTCATCACTAGCAGGCTCGACTACGGAAACACCCTCTACACAGGAATCAACAAATCCCTGCTATGCAAACTCCAAACCATCCAGAACGCTGCCTCAAGGCTCATCTTAGGAACACCACGCCACAAGCACATGACCCCGCACCTGCGCAGACTCCACTGGCTCCCTGTCAAGAAGAGAGTCACTTACAAACTACTCACACACGCCTAAAAATCACTCATCAACATCGGGCCCAAGTACCTCAATGACAGATTGAGTTTTCACTCACCAGTGAGGAACCTTCGCTCGGCCGACCTCGCCCTGGCAGAAGTCCCCCGCATCCGCCATAGCAGATCCGGAGGCAGGGCCTTCTCCTACACCGCGGCCACGGCCTAGACCTCTCTCCCGTTGGAAATATGACGTACACCAACCCTGCTGGCTTTCAGGAGTGCACTCAAGACTTGGCTTTTCAACTGACCTGAGCTGCCCTACCCCCTACCCCCCACCCCTACCCCTCAGCGCCTTGAGACCCTCACAGGTGAGTAGTGCGCTTTACCGACCCCTGATTGATTGATTGATTGAGGTGTGCTGCAGAGACTGTCAATAAACTCTAGGAGGGCGTCGGAGTCAAAGGTGTCATGGTCCTCTTCGTCATCAGAGAAGAGAGGTTGGGACTGCTCTGCAGGAGGTGGTGATTGTCCCTCTGCAATGTGAAGGGGAGATGCAGTTTAATAATGTGTTCCCATGTGTGTTGTCGCATTGTACATGTTTACATACAGACTGTATGACTGTGTACATCGTGGCTGTTTTGGAGGGGCTGCCCATTTACTGCGGGACAGTGGACATTTCGACAACATCACGGCTGTGTGTTTGTACTTGTACATTATCAACTCACATTTCCCTGCAATGCCACTTGTGATTGACCAGTGTCTAACCCCAGTCGGCAACAGTTGTGTCCTCTGTTCTGTGGTGAACGTGTTGCGGTTTGTGCCACTTCAATGTTGATGTGTTGTGCACGTGATGTGTGTGTGACGCATTTTGAGGGAGTCGCCCCTGCAGCTCTGATTTGTCCCTTACATGGGGTGTGCCTCTGACTTCTGTGCTCATACAGTGCTGAAATGTTGCATACTTGGGTACATAGTTCCTTTGGTGGGAGTTGGAGTCTAGGGCATGATTTGTCCGCAGCTGTGCTCCACTTACTTGTGCATGTGTGCCATTGTGCCCATCTCCCCCCATCCCCCAAGTCTCTGGTCGTTACTCACCCTCTTGCTGTTGTGTCCGGTCCTGTTGAGCAGTGTCCGGTTCCCCAACTCCTGCCACCGTCTCCCCACTGATGACTATGGACACCATTTCCTCCATGTCGTCCAGCTCCTCCTGTGGCGCAGGACTGCCACTTCCAGTCTAAATTACTGCCTTCCTGTTGTTGGCGAGTTTCAGCTTGGTTTTGCGCTTGACGTCATTCCAGCGCCTCTTGACCTCGTCCATTGTCCTCTTCAACACTCCGACTGCATTCACCTTGTCCACGATGGCCTGCCATAGTCCATTTTTTTCTGCAAATGACACAGGGGTGGTGACGAAAAGTTGTTGATGGTGTTCGACCACCTCCGTTATCAGGATCCTGTTCTCCTGCAGACTGAAGCGCTTCTTCCTACTCTTCTTCTCCTTGCCCTTCCCTGACCCCGAGGTCCCAGGCAGGTCCTTTGGGGGGCTTGTGGGGTTCTGGTTCTCCTCCGTACATGCTCCAGCAACATCCATTGTGCTTGGCTGTTGTTTGGCATTTGTTTGTCAGTTTTTTTCTACTTTCATGGTGATTGTTCCCGCCTGACGCATGTGAATTGCAGGCCTGTAGCTGTTTTTGCTGATTTTTTTATTGCGATTGGCCTCATCGCAGCTTTTTTCGCGTTCGTGTTTCGCATTTACTGCGGCGTGGCATTGATTTTATCGCGTTCAGTTGATGCGTTATCTGGTGACTATCGCATGGTACCGCCGTGTTATGAATGCCTGGTTAACACGGCGTAAAATTCCCGCGATCTACTACGATGTTGTAGGTTGCATTAAGTAACTTATGCGATGGTTATCACACGTTCTGGAGAATATGCCCCTCTGTGTTCGAAGCAGTAATCTACTCACCTATCTACATAAAATAAAAATCTATGAGCTGCATGTTACATGATGTGCTTTGCAGGGGACAATGTTTAAAAAAAATATATATATTGCATTTTCAGTTGGCATATATTATAACATACACATATCAGAGCACTATTGCATAATTAGGTGGTACAATATATAAGATGCACTCCATGTGTTTTGCGATATCATGAATTACAAACCAGAAGAAGGTAGCAACAAAATAGAGGTTCAAAAATCCCCAGAACAGTGGGTGATTTTGTTTTGCAGGAGACAACTTAATCTTCTATACTACTTTGATTCAAATTTTGGAGTACACAAAACACAGATCTCTCCAACAAATGCGTTAAACTTCAGAGTTATCTCATCTTTATTATTATTCCCTGAGATTTACTGGGCACCTCTGCAGCAGATTCCTTAACTCCATAAAATATTTTAAAATGCAGACTTTGCAACCAATTAAGCAGAACAGATCAACTACCATACTTTTTCCTTGTAGTCAATTTATTTGTGGCACGATTTAAATGAAATATATTAGTTGCGGCCCAGATTTTGCATCACTTTTTTGGCACAACATGACTCCAAATCTCATTTGTTAAATATCATAATGCACTTCAATGTACTAATGATACACCTCATAAACATAGGCGTGAAATCTTAGTATCTGATGTCACTTCCAGTGAGGTCACTTCCTGTGATGCCACGTGGAATGTCACACGTCGTGATGGCACGCGTCACGATATCACTTGCATATTGCCTAACTTGATCAGTCTCCCCTTCTGTTTATAGGACTTGTGCCTTGGGTATATTTACATATTGTTTTCCACTGCCAAATCACTGCCCTCTTTGGTGTCATTTTATCTTACACTAGCATTATTTTCAGCTTTTATATAGATTATGTTCGGTGCTATGTTCTTCTAACCAATTTTATGTGGTTTTATATCTTTCTTATATTTTGGTATGTTACGTTATGCTGTGTTTTGCCTTGCTATACAAGAATACGTAAGTATTATGATTTCACTATGCCATGTTTCTTATTTTAGTTTTCTTTCTACAAAGCGCAATAAAGCAACTTGGTACAGCTTGTTGTACATGCACTTTTAAAACCTGCAGCAAAATGTCGGCTAATGTGTCAAAGTTGATGTGATGCTGGATGCTGGTGGGGGACAAAGAGGACCAGTCACAAGGGAAGAGGAGAACTTGTCTGTGGTCGGCGGTTGAGGGCAGGGAAAGTCCAGAGGATGCTCGACGTAACCGGTCTGGCGTTCATCCAGATGCATCCTCAAGGGGTGCAAATCGTCAGTAAAAGGCTTGCAAGAGCAAAGATCCGTGTTCACGTGTCTTGTAAAGTGAAAAATATATGGTTGTGCACTCGAGCACTGAGTCGGCGGCAGTCCGAATGCACAGTCCTGCGCCTTCCCCACGCCGCCATTTTGTTCTGTACATTTTTTCATCAGTGTATCTGTACACAAGGTTGGCACCTTTCCAAGAGAAATATACCGGTCATTTGTGGATGTTTTAAAGAGTCTGCAAAGGCCGTGACGTGAAACTAAATTCGAGGTTAAACAAAATCGTATGTTTTCATTTGTAACAGGACTTTTCTGTCTTTGTTTACTGTCTTTATTAGTCATGGCTCATTAGCCCAGCTTTAGAACACACTTAAAGTGCTTTCCATTTATATTTGGTGTTTGAAGCATATATAGATATGGGCTACAAATACCGTATTTTGGTGACTTTGCTTATTTTTGTACCAGCCAGGACAGCAAAATACTCGTTGTGTCGGTAGAAAACTGGCCAGGTGGTAACCCTATGTGTACATAAAGCATGCATGTAAGAGTTTACAAAACAACCGCTCACAAAACTGGAGTGCACAACTTAACCTTTCAACCTGCATTTCAAAACGAGGGCAATTTTTATCACACTTCGAAAATCTAGAAGCCCTTCTCTGCTTTTCTGGTGCAAAACTACAACAGTGCTACATGGCATAATTGCTTAGGTGGCTTGTACAATTTTTGCAGAAGCACTAAGGATTACAGAGCAATGGTGCAAAACTGAGCATGCTCTATGTGAGGGCTGAGTGATGAGCAAACCTGAATAGCATAGTGGTGGTATTTCCTGCCACAATGGGGCCCACTTCTGTGTAATGTTTGCACTTGTGATCATTCTGGATATACTAGTGGCACTTTTGGCACAATAGCAGCCCTTCATGGTGTGTTTGTTGAGCATGTTTCTGTAGCCCTGCTGTGTCAATAAAGTTCCAAGATGAAGGGCTTATCCCAGACACGTCACTAGGACCTGGGTAAGGAACGGTACAGGAAAAAAATGGCCCCGTGGATCCAAATTTAAAAACAAAATAATGTACCCATCAACAACACCTGTTAAAGTAATTGCACACAATATTCTTCATGTTACTCACATTTTATTCATATGGATCATAGAATCTCATGTTCACAAAATGTGTCATTTGCTAAACACAATTGTAAAGTGGTGCCCCAAATGGGAAGGGGGGGTGAGTGCAGCAATGTGCAATTGTGGGGGTAAGTGAAGGAAGGAGGTCAGTGAACAATACAAACATCTAAATCATGAAAGAAGCCAATCCAGCCTTATCAAAGGCTTAGTCTATTTACAACACTATAATGTTAAAAACAGATTGAAGGGACACAGTGAATCAATCACTGCTGTGTCAATAAGCATTGGTGTGTGTAGTGAAGCAATCTCGTACACCAAGTGAATCATTTGAAGATTTAATGTAGCAAACAACACCACAAGAAAGCACGTCCACCAGCCACAGGAACAGGTTAATAACTGCCTACCAAGAACTCTCCCCGGCACGGACCCAGACTCTAGAACATCCATAGAGTCTAACCAGGGTCCGTGCCCAAACAAGTTTACATATGAAATATAATGTGCTCGCGGTACGCGCAATGCTAAACACAACACATCTTCCCCTCTTTAAACAATAAAACAACAAAAACAAAAAAAAACAAAAAATAAATAAATAAATAGGTAAATAAATTACGGATGCAACTTCCTTTGGATAAGAGTTACAAAATCTGACAACCACACAGGTTTTTTACGCAAACGTTTGGTCTCCTGACCGTTCGCATCATTTTGGCATGCACCAGAATTGACCGGAACACAGGGTAACACAACTTCTTCAATATTACTTTGACATACATCATGGTTGCAATCAAGACTGTTATTGTTGCAATTCTCAACTTCAGAAACCTCCTCAGAGATGTCTTCCAGAACTTGACTTCTCGTAGGAGAAGAGTGAACCTCCTTATATAATTTTCTGTCACCTTTAAGCACAGCAATTTTGTTCAAATTCCACACCTTACCATTAGAAAGTCTAACAGCATTCTTCAAAACTTCACTAACTTCAAAAGGACCCATAAATTGGCTATCCCCTTTGGAAGCTTTCCATGGTTTTCTAACTTTCACTAGCATTCCTACTTTTATGTTTGATAGTGGATTAGCTCTTCCCTTCAGGTTAAAGTTGTGCTTATTTACAAAATGTGATTTTTCTAACCTCTTTGTCACCTTATCAAGATCGATGCGGCATTTAGTGGATGAAATAAGCCAAGCAGGATTGACCTTAGTTCTAGGTAGTTTACCTCTCATGATTTCAAATGGGGTACATTGGGTCATGTCATTAGGGGTAATCCTGTACTTCCACATGGTCTTCATTACTTGATACTCCCACTTGCAGTCACTCACACCAACCATTTGAATAGCAGCTTTAAGTACTCTATTAAACCTTTCTATTATGCCATTACCACTAGGATTGTAGAGTGAAGTAGTGCAATGGCTGACTCCAGTTTTACTGAAATATTATTTTGCCTTATTGTATAAAAACTGTACGCCATTATCAGTGATCACACGTATGGGTAAACCCTCTGTCGTGAACACTTCATCTAGGAACAGTAGAACAGTATCCGTGTTAACTTTCTCGACTACCTTTATCACAGGCCATTTAGAAAATAAATCAATTGTAGCCACAATGTATTTGTTTAAAGGACCAATGGGACCCATAATGTCCATTGCGATGGATTCCCAGGGGCCATCAGGAATAGGGTGTCCTTGCATAACAGGTTTCAAAGTCTTCAAGGACTTGTCAGCATTAGCGCATTGGATGCAATATTTTGATCAGAGCCGCCTGTAGGTCTAGACATTTGGTTGTAGGCCTTGAGACCTGGACCCACTGAGTGTAGGAAGATACCTTTCTTTTCTGCTGGAGACATTTTTCCTTTTACATCTAATGTCTCTATATAATTGAGAAAATAGGCTTTCCATTCCGCCCATTCCATACAAGGATTACCACCCGCTGGCCAAAAGCACTGGGGGGAGATAAATTGTAATTTTGGGCGTTAGCCATTATCGTTTCTAAGAAGCAAGAAACGAAAAAAAAAAATACTATTCAGACTGTGAGGATATTTAACTAGCCAGTAACACAATAGACTTAAATGTCTTTAAAACCAGCTTAAACAGACATTGAACAAAAAACAAGTTAAAATGGTTCACACAATCTCCACCACATTGTGTAATTTAAAAACGAGAATTCGCTCTGTCAATAAGCAGTACCTTTGAATTAAAAAAAATCGTGAATCTGAAGTCCCGATCTCCTGTTGCTAAGCGATGAAACGCTAACTCCGATGAAATTGACGAAGAACAACAACAAAAAATGGCGGCACGCTGCTTGTGTGCGTGAAGACCATCGAGAGGAAAGTGCAGAGCGTTGCTGGTGCTTCCTGGAGACGTCAAGCGTGCGCACGTCACAGTGAAGAACAGCCAGCCGTAGCAACAACGGAATGCTGAGCACTCGGTAAGTATGAAGAAATGGTGAATTTCGTGTAAAATTCACTTGAAATGTCCCTGGGCAAGATAGGCGCTTCCTGAAAAGGGGTCCAAAGTCGTATTCTTGCGCTGGTGATGAAGCTTACGTTTAGAATCGAAGAGGAGCTTCTCACCATGCACGCGAGTTCGTTTTTCCTTCCTTATTCCTTTTAAATAGTGGTGCTGCTAAAGATTCGCTCGTCGCCAAGTTTGTAGTGAAGCAATCTCGTACACCAAGTGAATCATTTGAAGATTTAATGTAGCAAACAGCACTACAAGAAAGCACGTCCACCAGCCACAGGAACAGGTTAATAACTGCCTACCAAGAACTCTCCACGGCACGGACCCAGACTCTAGAACATCCATAGAGTCTAACCAGGGTCCGTGCCCAAACAAGTTTACATATAAAATATAATGTGCTCGCGCTACGCGCAATGGTAAACACAACAGTGTGCTTCAGTAGCGGCTCCTCGAGGGACTGCTGTGGGACGGTGGGCGGGGTGAGGGAGGGGCAGTGTGGGGGCTAGTAAACTCCGGCATACGGCCGACCGGAGTTGAGTAAATAAATATATAAATAAAGCGGATTACATTGTACGCGTTGCAATGCCAAATCGGCGATGCAGCGCGCAATGTAATTCGTTTTATTAATTTATTTACCCAACTCCGGTCGACCGTATGCCAAAGTTTACTACCCACCACCCTGGCCCTCCCCCGCTCCGCCTCACTGCCCGCAGCACTCCCTTGAGGAGCCGCTACTGGTGGGCTTTATAAGAAATATTAGAAATTGAATTTTAAAGTTAGAGGAGCTGGGTAATAAAGAGGTTTACAAACACATTTCAGAAATTGCGTAAAAAGGTAAGATGGGTTCAAGAGCAGATGTGGGAGCAGTTAACTGTCCTTGACTTGTTGAGTTGTGGTGGAAGAGGTGAGTTTTCAGCCTTTTCCTGAAGAACAAGTGATTTGATTGAGTTCTTAATGCTGAATGCAGGGAGTACCAAAGAATAGTTGCTGCACCAGTGAAGCACTGAGTTAAAGGACTGCTGAATTTGATCTTTTCCAGAAAGGTAAAGTGGTTTTGTTCCATAGGCCTTATCGTCACCCAGTTATTTAAGAAATTTGGATATCTAAGGTGCATAGGTATTGGAGGTTTTCCTGGATGAAGGGCCATGTATATACAACAGCCATTTTTACACTTAATCCAGTCCTCACTTGCAAGCCAGTATAAATCTTTCACAACTGGCGAAATGCGATCGAATTTTCTTTCATGGGCTATATGATAAGGTGTAGTGTGCTTGCGCTTGTCTCATGGTGGTGATTATTTTGATATCTTCACCATTCCTGGCACAGTGGTGACTAACCGCGGTGTGATGATTGCATTGTCTTAAAACTTCTGCTGTCTGCGTCCTCAGTCTGTAAGATTGGTTTAACCTGCATGCAGCCTTTCCTCACTCACTCACTCACAAATTCATTCATTCGATCATTCATTTACCTAGCCAGCCATTCACTTTTGTCAGCCATTCATTCATGCACTCATCTATCCATCAATGCAACCATACATGAATTATCATGCACTCAGTCATTAACTCATCCATCTATACACTGACTCATTTTCAAATTTTCCTACTCACCCACAGAACCACACACACAAACTTGCCACTTAACATATAAAATAACCATTGTTTTTAACATTACAAAACATCAACTCCCCCATTTTATCTGTCAATAGCCTGACTCTTCGTGTCCAGCTGTCAAAGAGCCTGCAGGTAAGTTTCTCAGAATGATGGTAAAGGTATGGACGAAGAATATATGTCACTCTAGCACACACCTGCGTGGGCGTGGAGGCTGTATGCTCGTGTTAAAAACCCAAAAACTATTTTACCAGAAATCGTGAGTGTAACTCTTGAGCCCAGTTGAAAAGGTTACAATAGCAGAAGCAATTGATACAGAAAGTATGAGCTTCCTTTTGACCATAGTGTGACCTCACCATGCCCCAGAGCCTTCGCTTTATTCTATAATATAACGTCTTTCAAAAAAACAGTAGTGCGATAGTTACATTGCTTTTACATTTTTTGGTTGCAAGCATGTGCAACAGCAATTTAAAACAAGCATTTGCAATGCAATAGATCTCGCTTTTGTTGGCATTGTATCCATTGGCATTGTAAATGTCAATATTTTTTTATTTGTGTTATTTTTGTTCGCAGTGAAGTTATTATTTAAAGAAAAAAAGTGCACGGTATACCACATTATAAACTTTTCTAGCAACTGTACAGTAAAGCTATGGCCAAGCAGGGGCAGCTCCTCGTGTGGGCGGATCAGCGTCGCCCACAGCTTTCTCCCAGTGCGAGATGCAGGAACATAAAATGGCATTTTGATGCCATTTTATGTTTCTGCTTCTTTCACTGCAAGAAAGCAGAAGGCAAGGTTTGGTTGGTTTATGTCTGCTGGAGGGCAGGGGAGGAGTGGCTTGCCATTGTTGTGGGCGGTGACTGTTTGGTCGGCCCCAGGGTTGACCAAACCAGTCATACGCACTCTGCATTTTCTCTATATAGGCTGGCCTCCCCATAGACGCCTGTGGGGTCAGCGTTCCAGCCAATCACAATGCTGTGATTGCACTGTTGTGATTGCCTTAGGGGAAGGGAGGGAGGCTGCCTGCGACTGCTTCCTGTTGTAGAGAGGACGAGTCAGTCCGACGACGTGGGACGGGCTGGCAAAGGTAAGTTAACGTAACTTTTTTTGTTGTTGTAATTACCCCTCTGTGCAACCCCATTCCCGCACGACCCCCCTCCCGCCTCTTCCACCGCGAGTCATACCGACCGCAACTGTGGCCATGTTAATGTTAAGTAACTGGGCAAAGTACACACAGCGATGGTAAACGCTACTTAGATCCCACTTATGGAAAACCGAGGTCAATCGCAGGCATGCACTGTACGCCTTTTCTCACTGTTCTGTGTCAGTTTACAGATGCCAAATGCCCCATGCTGTGTATACCTTTTGAAATAAAAACAAGTTAAAAAAAAAGGATATGGTTCCACAGGTTGTGTGCTGACAGGAAACATCAGGTGGTGACTGCTGATGTGTACGAAAGAGAAGTGCTTTTTACGCTCCACTTGTAATGGAGCTCACGCTAAAATAGGCACAGAATGTGTGCACTAATTTTAACACTAACTCGTTCACTCGGTTCCTGTAAGGCACAACTCATAGTTTTTGCCAATGAACAGCTCTCTAAGTTAATTTCCATCACTGAGAAGATAAAAAGTAGCCAAACAGGAGGTAGAAAGAGGGCAACCTTTGTCTACTAGGCAGGACTCAAGAGTTTAACACCATGCTCCCCAGCTCATAGCGCACCTATTGTGTTCCATCACACAAACTATATACTGGCCATGGAGGAATTAATTACCTAGAAGGCACAATATGCCCAGTCTGTATGGATGATATGTCCTGTCCAAAGGCAAGCTCCCCTTTTTGTCTCATAGTGGTGAAAAAAACGTAAATCCCATTGAATTGGGTATTTACTTGTGATTTACAGTGCCAATAAAACCCCAAAAATCTGTGGTAACTGTTGCATTAAAAAACACATACAAAAAGACACCTTGTGGAACATATAAGAAAAGAGAACCAACGGCGGACTCCAATAGCCGCACCTCCTCGGTGTGTTCCCCAAGTGATAGATTAGTAATATAATAAGAATCGGTGTGCACGATCAGCTCCGGCACCCGCCGTTGTGGGATGCCAACTGCCAGGCAGATATACAGTACTTTGAGAACACTGAAGGGGTGCACTACCTGGTGAGTATAATGTCAATAAAGAAGCATGATTATTTATTTTATTTTTAACTTTTGTTTTACAAAGGAACACTAAACGGGCTCTTATCAAGGAGGCCCACACGACCGTTACAGTCCAAAGACCGACAAATTTGGTCTTCACTTCAGACCAGAGCCCGGATCAGATTGGGCCCCAAGAACCACTCTGTAACGAAGCATTGTTCGTCACTATTCGCCAATCATCACGCTTGGTATGTACATAGCAGGTTACTACATGTCAGACCCCATGTATCTGAGATATTTATTCTCCACTGTGACTGTTATCGAATACTTTTAATTTATTGTCACGTTCTAGGTGTTCCCTGTGCCAAATGATTTGGGCTGTACTAGAAATACATCTATATAAGACTGGGACATAATTGTCCACAGGCAGATCCCCCCCACCCCTCCAAAAGTGAGATCTCGACAAGGGATACAGACTAAACCTCCAGATTATCCCCCCTCCCTCTCTTTTATCTACATATGTACACCTACACAATGAGGGATATAGAAATTGTGTATTTAAGCTTCAGTTGCCACCGTGTGTGGTAACACAGATTTTAACAATTGTCATGTGTCATATATGTCTTTTTTATTATTATGCACACACAGTCCTGTCCAGTGTCATTTAGAATGATCACACAGGAACATGTCTAGTATTGTATATTTTATGTGTCCTGACGCACAAGATGCATTATATGTGCATTTACTATGCACCCACAGTCCTTCCCAGTGTCATGTAGAGTAAACGTTTAGGATGTTGTTTGTTAGTGCACATTTTGTCTGTCACCATTCACATAGTTAGTGTATTTATGTTCTTTATGTCATACTCTTTTCAGCCCTGACGAAGTTCAACAATTTGAACTAAACGCATTGGCTGATGCTTTGCATGGACTGTTTGAAATAAAGACTTATATTTTTTTGCAACAAAGACGCCGATCAAGCTTCTTTATTGACATATACTCACCTGGTAGTGCACCGCTCCAGTGTTCTGTGGAACATAACTTACTCAGCCCATATTGTGGACATGGAGTGAGATTTTGAGGCAGAAATGCAAGAAAAGATAACTTGAAGGACAGTCACCCTAAAGAACGCAATCCGTATCCCAAAACCGGCACTGAAATTTGAGAGGCTCATGCCAACCTACTTTATCTACCGGGGTCCCCGATTAGAGCTTTTGAAGCAAAACAGTCATCAAACCGTAGTTAAAATGACATTAGGAAACAAATATAAAAGGCATGGCCAAGATGGCGGCTGTATCGCATCCAGTGTGAGGAGCTCTGCTGCTGGCTCGTCATTGCTCTGTAAATAATCCCGCCTATCCACCCCATATCTACACTGATACACCTCCCGGGTGGCTTGTGCGGTGGGGAGGCACCCCTAGACGATTCTTTCACTCAACAGGGGTGCTATACCAGCGAAGCCCTGGACATTTTGTGCCATCTGACGTGGTAGGCCTGAGCTGCGTGGCCCCATCTCCGTATGCGGGGCCAGTGCCTACGCTGCAATTGCACACATGGGAGACATACATTCATGGAGTGCATTAGCCCTCACCACCGCCTGTCGCTGCCAGTGGGGCTGCCAAGCGGATCCCTGGCGTTTAGGTGTGGGAACCGTGGCTCCATCCGCTCACAAGGGGCCTGCGCCTGCATGGCTGCCATTTCCAATGGAGCCGCCGGCATGTGATGTGTGGTAGCCCTCACCACCTCTGTCAGAGCTTAAGGAGGGGGGCCCTCGCCTGGAGGTGTGTCCTCCCACCCCCTTAACAGATGCTGCTGACCCTTTTGCTTTGCTCAGTTACGGGAGGACGAGCCAGAGTGGATGACTTCCCCCCTCCCTTTCACTGTGAACATTGTAGGAAAGCATGCCATGCCTGCAGTAGATGAAACACATTAAAAGAAAGTAGTGCTTACAAACAAAATAAGACTTACCCATGCAACAACTGAAGTAAAGGGGCCAGTAGCCATGGGAGGTTGCAAATGAACAGAAGGCTGTACTAAGGAGGTACTAACAAGCCTACTAATGAATCAGAAGGTGGCATTTACGAAAGATAATGACACAAGCCAATGAAAAATATTGGCAGAGAGTGGGCGGGGCTTCTCTCCCACACTCCACTGCAGCAGTCTCGCGGAGCGAGCAGCGCATGTGCTCTGCGGCTAGGCTCGTTCTAAAAACAGCTGTCACCTCCACGAATTAGCAATGTGCTTATCATAACATTTTTACATAAAAAATAACATTGCATATTAGAACAGTTCTAAACAGGCGTGACTCCTCCGTAATTGTGGAGGAGCGTTGCCCCACTGCCAGCAGACGAAAAAGAAAATGATAATAAAACAATATTATTATCATTTTATTAATCACTGCCTGAGCAGCCTGAGCCATGGAGTCTTGCGTGGGGCGGGCGGCGACATGGCAAGGAAGAGCAGTAGTGGTCACTTATAAGTATGCATGTCAGTTTGGACAGCTGTGTTCGATGGACCAAACAAACATGCGCACATATATTTCTCCAACCCAGCAGTGCTGCAGAAAAGCCACAGCTCCCTGTACCTGAGCGAGGGTCTGATCAGCCTGCTCAGGCCAATTCAGGTGCTTCTCTCATGCTAGGTATAGCATGAGAGCGGTGTCTAGCAGGATTGGGTGGGGAGTCTGTGCTGTGTCCCATTGACTGCTGGAAAGAGAGCTGGAGAGGAGCACTGAGGCGGACGGCAGCTTAAGGGGCAGGTAAGTCTTTTTGTTTTTAAATGTATCATCATTCACCTAACATCCCTCTGCCACCCTCCACCGCCCCTCCAGTTTAGATTGGCGGCAGCCGCCACTGTTTCTAAAAAAAAAAATGTTGCTTTGTTTTGATGCTTATTGTTGCAAAGAAAATGTATTATTGGTTTTGAATTACTGTAACCTGAACTGATAATGTAAAGACACCAAGAAAACTAAAAGAAATAAAAACGCTAATGGAAAGAAAAAAGCATCTGTAAAGTAAAGCTCTGGCATTGAAGTGCACTTTTGTTAGGCAAATGTACATGTGAATAGGAAAAATGGCAGTCTCAGTAAAAGAGAGTCAATGGCTGAACTGGACTGAACCATTCACTGATGCTCAGGCCTGCCAACCTGTGAAATATTTTCAGTGTGAGGAGGGGGTGGGGCCTTGGAGGGTGCAGAGCTTTGAGCTGAGCACAGCCTGTGGCACTTTAACTCACTGCCTTCCTACTCCCACAAAAACCTAAAAAACAAAAAATGATGCAGCTTGCCATGAAACACTCTTTAGAGGAATATTAGTGAGATCTGTCATGAAGGGATTTTACTTAATTTGCAGGTATATTTCATATTACATCCCGCCCTGTGTCTTTCGAATGGCAGCCTCCTCTCTAAGGGTAACCGAAAGAAGATTCAGTCACTGAAAAAGCCTTGAGCTGAGCATTCTTCTCTTTCCTGCATCTGACTGGGGCAGTATGAGTGTGCATGTGGGAGGCTGGGCCTCGGAGGGGCGGGTGCCGCCCACAGGACTCTGCCTTCTGTTATGACTAACCCTCCATATAAAGGTAGGTGAATAAGAACTGTAGGTAACCTGTAGTATTGCATTTCTCAAGCACTCCTTTAAAGCATTAGTCACGGCTGTGCAAGATGTTAGTGGTTTTTACTCATTTGAAGCAGAACATTCATTTCTTAAAAGCCCTGCTTCAGTTTGTTATTTGTAGGGCAGGAAGAGGCCTGAATTGTATTGCTGGCGAATTCATTTCCCCAGTGAACTTTTTACCTTCCCTTTTCAGAGAGAGAGATGTGACGCTGTTTCCGGTCTCGTCCATTCTTAAAGGAATCCAGAGACATCATCAATTATTTCCCTTGTCCCTATATAATCAGTCTCCTTAACTGACATTTGAACACATTCGTTGTGTAGTGAGGGTGCCGTTGGTCCTAGAAAGGAAACGCATCCCCCTCTGTACTGAAGGGGAGTAAAATGTAACAATAGTCAAAGGGCCAGATGTACAACCATTGTAGTTTGCGACTCGCAAATTGCGTGACGCAAAATGCTATGGTAAACAGTGTCTGAGAGACTGTTTGCGATTCCCAATGGGGTCGCAAATTGCATGCCTCATGAATATTCATGAGGCTGTCGCAATTTGCGACCCCATCGGGAATGGCTAGCACTCCCTGGGATGGTGGCCTGCTGGGGTCAGCAGACCACCATGTGTGGGACTGCTTTGTCAATAAAGCAGTTTTTTTCAAAAATGCAACCCGTTTTCCTTAAAGGAAAACGGGATTCATTTAAAAAAGAAAAATGAAACTTTTTAGTTTCATTTTTTAAGGGCAGACAGTGGTCCCGGGAACCATTGCCTGCTCTTAAAAAATATTTGCGCATGCATTCCCAAAGGGGAAGGGGTCCCCTTGTGACCCCTTCCCGTTTGCAAGTGCCTTACCACCCTTCTGAGAAGGGTGGTAAACTGCGAGTGTTTTGCGACTGCAATTGCGGTCACAAAACATTCATACATGGGTTCTGGACTTGCTATTTGGCACTCAAAATTGGGTTGGTACATTGGGCGCACGTTTTTTGCGGTCGCGAACGGGCCTAAAACCTCTTTGCGACTGCAAAAAACGGTTGTACATCTGGCCCAAAGTTGAGTCGGCCCCTCGTCGTCTGTTCCCCGTGCCACTGCCCCTACCACAACATGAATCTCTGAATCTCGTGTTTTTTGTTATTGCTTCATATGTTTTATTGCTCGAACATAGAGAGCTTCCCTGTATGGTTTAAACTGTTGTCAAATGCATTGCTCGGTGGGCCAAAACTTTAACCCACCTGTATTTCTCTGCCCTCAATGCAAAATTTGCAAAGGTCAAAAAACAACAAATTAGTAAGTGTAGATGCATGGTTCAGTTTTATGTGATAGTATGCATAGCACAAATATGTTGCACGTATGCATTATTTTTTGTGCTAAATGCAACCAGTAAGTCATCACTTCAAAGTCTACTAGATTCACAGTTGTGGTAAGGCGAGAAAGGAGGGTTATGGGAACCATTGGTTGAAGGAATCCATATATGATGGTTTAAAAGAAAGTATACATTTGGTGTCTGAGTAGACAAGGGATAATGAAAAGAGGGTCTTCAACATCTGGCACTTTTCCTATACAAGGGTATACTGTAACCGACCATTGGACTGGATGACCGCGGAAACTCTCCTTCCAACAGTTCTGGATTTGGTGATGGGGATGGTGAAGAGATTAGCCAGAAAAATGTGATGTTCCTGATACGCCCCTCATTTCAGATTTTTTTATGTTTGGTAGTCAACTTCTTATGTTTGAATAAGTTCACATAGTGGAGTGCAGAGTGCAGAGTTCAGCTTACCTGAGATCTTATGTGGTAACGTATGGGGAGGTCATTTTTTACATGGGACTATTTAAGCTAGAGATTTGTAGAAAAACATCATTTTAGGACATTGAACTCAATACCCAGGCACCTTGAGGCTGGCAGAGCTCTCAAAAATCCCAGGCACATGCATGAGTAGCTCGTCATACTGGTGAATATAGATGAAGAGTAACTGGGGGACTATTTTGACAATAGCCAGTGTTAGAAGCATATTATGGTTTATTAGGAGGGTTTATTTTTATAAACATTGATTGGGGTTTGCTCATAGCGATCTTTTGCAAACATCTTTCACCGATTAGGATCAAGGGTGACCCAAATGTGTAATAGGTTAGTACACAAACAGAAGCCATTCGAGGTTTGTTTACATTTTGTTCTGTTAGTAGTCCCAGTGCAGAAGATCTCTGGGGCATATTTACAAGGGCTTTATCTCTGCTTTTTTGGCTTACAAAGCCAAAAAAGCAGAGATAAAACCAGCGCCCTATTTACAAGAGGGTGCTAACATGCATAATTGCATGTTAGCACCCTTTTTCCATAAGCCTCCCTTTGCATCTCCAATGAGATGCAAAGTGGGCGTCACTGGGGGTACCCCCGATGGACTACCTTGCAAATATGGCTGATGTTTACATCGCTATATTTACAAGGCAGCTAACATGATTTTAGCAGACTTTAGATTTTGGTGAAAACGGCCGTTTTCGCCACAATCTAACGTTTGCTAAAATCCTGACGTAGCCATCCCTAACATTGGGGTGGATTATGCTAGTACGACCCTGTGGGTAGTATCTGCAAGGTTATCGCCATTTTGCTGGGAACATCGCTGGAAAACCAGCAATGTTCCCTGCAAAAGGGCGATAACCTCGCTATCTCTGGAATTTTTATCGCCCTGGAGAAACGCGTTGTTAATAACGCGCTACCAGGGCGATAAATTCCAAAGATAGATGGCGATGAATAACAAAGCGCTAAGCATGGCCAGCGATAATTATCGCTGGCCGTTGATAATATGCCCTTAAATTTGTTTTCTGCTGTAATGATTGAACTGGCACAATCTGATTATTGTCAAGGAGGGCAATTGTTTTTGACATAAAAAAGATACGTGTAATAACAAACAATCAAGGTGTATGAGCAAAAAAACAAATTCAACTGAATTTTGAGAGGTGACTAAGATTTGGCATTATAACCATTCCACAACTGCAGGATTTACTTTCTCCTCTTAACCATAACATGTTATGTTATGTTATGTTAAGTGTTGCTTGTAAAGCGCACTGACACCGAAGCTTCCTGGCGCTGGTAGACAGAACAGAGCAGAGTGAGGAGGAAGTAGAGGTAACAGAATCTACATGGGGGTAGGGAAAAGAAAAGTTTTTAGCATTTTCCTAAAGTTGAAAAAGGAAGAGCAGGATTTGATAGAAAGAGGGAGGGTGTTCCAGAGTCCAGGGGCCAACTGGGAGAACCGGCGTCCGCCGAATCTCTTGGTTTTGCCCCTGGGGATGATCAATAAGTCAAGGTGGGCGGATCGAAGATGGCGTATGGGACAGTAAGGGTGGATGGTGGATTTCAGGAAGGCAGGGGAAGGGCAATGAAGTGCCTTGAAGGTAAGACAAGCCACCTTGAAGGCAGCCCTTCGCTCGACCGGGAGCCAGTGCAAATTCACAAGCAAAGGTTTGGCTGATTGCCATCTGGGTGTTCCATGGATCAGGCGGGCAGCCTGGTTCTGGACAATTTGGAGGCGTTGAGTCAAGTATTGTGGAAGACCGTGATAAATAGCGTTAGAAAAATCCAGGCGGGAGAGTACCAGCGAGATAACAGTTTGGGTGAGTGCTGCCGGGGGGAGAAAATGGCGGATTTTGCGGATCCTCCGAAGTTGAAACATACAGGAGGAAACCACCGCTCCCACCTGAGCCCTAAGAGAAAGCTCGGTGTCAATGATGACACCTAAACTTTTTACTGTTTTTGCAGGAACGGGGGGGGAGCCGAACTCTGGAGGCCAGAACTGTGGACCCCAGTAGGTGGAGCTGAGTCCAGGAAGTAGAAGCTCAGTTTTACCGGGGTTCAGCTTCAATTGGTTCTGGTTCATCCAGAGTTGGATATGAGTCATGGCTCCATGAAAAGTTTTGATGGCATTTGGTGTGTTGAGGGGGAAGATGATCTGGAGATCGTCAGCGTAGTTATAAGTGACGATGTCCCATTTCAAGAGTGATTGAATGAGTGGTCGGAGGTAAAGATTAAAGAGAAGCGGGGAAAGAGAAGAGCCTTGGGGAACACCACAGGATGTGAGAGTTTTTTTAGCAGTGTAGGGACCAAGGCGGACCGCCTGTGTTCTCCCCGTGAGAAAGGACCTGACATCAATAGTTTATAATTCACATAATCACTTTACCATTGTGTTCAAAATAATGAATCAATATCTGTAACATACTCCATGTCTGTGGTTTTCTTCCACTGAGGCAAGGCTTCTGCCAATAACTTGATAGCAAAGTTTGAGAATTTATACAAATCAATCTAGGAAAGGGACCTGCATCAATTGAGTGGGAAGTGCTAAAGGCGCATCTATGGAGCATATTACGGTCCTTATCAGCCAGGATCCAGAAAACAGCAATAGCAGGTGAGGCACTTCTCTGCCACACTCACAGAAACTACATACTGAAATCCTTAAAAGTATCTATAACAGTAACTCAGCCCACTTAATGTCTTAGACTGCTGTATACATCTGATTGGAGGCGTTGAGATGTGAGATTCACAGAGGGGTTGTGGCAGACAATGCGAGGGGCAGTGAGGAGCAAGGAACTGGTGCCGGTGCTCCGCGGTATCCTCTGTACCATGGATCCCGCTTATTTGGCTCAGAAAAAACATCCTTAGAGAGCCACAGCGAGCTACTGAGGGCGGTGGGAGATTAAAGGAGGATACGAGCAGAGCCAGCAGCTGCGATGGTGTGGTAGGCCTCTTCACCTTCCACTACTACTCGTTACCCGTCCGCCGCCTGCACCATCTGCCTGCGCGGTCTGGCCACTGAAACCCGCTCACATCCCACAACTTGCCTCATGACAGTTGGAATGGCCCACCACCTTTTCACCACATCATCTTGCTACAAAATAGATAAACTGGCTTGCGGGCACAGTAAGGCTGAGGTGTGAGCAGTGGCGGAGAAGTTAGTAGTCAAGAGCCAGGCCTTCCTCCTAGCCAATGACCATTCACCGATACCAGCATCTAGCACCTGGCATCAGAGAAAGGAAAAGAGGAGGCGTTGTGGTCTGCGTTGCCGGCGTGGAGAGATTAGTGCCTGAAGAGCCTGGAGAGACGAGTGGAGAGGCACGTGGAAAGGCATGAGTGCAGTATCAAGGTAAGGCCCAAGGTCGAAGTTCACTGTTGAGGGTGTGCAGGCAGCCAGTATTAGACTGGTGCAGCTTGTGCCCTGTTAGCACATACCAGTTACCTGTTCCATTTTGCCTATCAGTGTTGCCCCTAGCTCCAGCGCTCACTGGCACTCAACTGTACTTAGCTGCACAGCTCTTCACTCTTGGCCCTTCATTTTGCTTTGGCACTTCAAAGTCTTTTCAGCCCCGGGCCTCAGCATCAGCTCAGTATCAACCAGACCGACCACAGCTGCGGTCTTCTTACCATGTCCCCATCGCCTGGCAGCAGACACAAATAAGCATATTACAACTACCTAAGTTTCTGAACACAGCATGAGATCTGGCAGAATGAAAGCTCCCCTCCCAGTGACACGATTTAAAAGGAAGTGCCCTGTTGCTTTAGGGGAAGTAAAAAATGAGACAGTCATAATTGGACTTGCTGCACACTCAAGCCTTGATGCAGGCAACATTAAGACCTCATTTCAAATGCCTTTGACTCATCCTAGTGAGGAGGGCACCTCCCTCCCGCAAAAAAAGATTACCGCAAGAAACATCAACCTAAAATTCACACCACATTTTTCTATCACAAGGATCAAGCTGCAGCTGTCTTTACATCTAATGCAAACATTCAAGGCTTGCCAACACCCCTGGAAACGGCCATTATTAAACAAATTGCTTCACATGGTCTCTCACAAGGAGCATGTGACTGTTTTGACAGGTCAGACATGTCTGACTCTAAACAACTAAAACTCAACCATTCAACCAAAGGAAGTGGAGAGCAACAGGCCCCAATATATTTGCTGTCAAAGACATCAAACAACAAACGCAATCACCATCCTTATCCCAGACCCGTTAGGGTCAGAAAAAACAGCCTTATGCCTCAAAAATCAAGAATGACGTTTCCCAGCAGGTGTCTGATTGTGATGATCATTCTCTCATTGTCAAAGCCCTGAAAGGTGAAATTTATCAGCAATCAATTTCTGCCCCTAAAAACTGTTCTTCAATGGATTCTGACACAAGAAACTACAGTGAAACAGCCTTTCCATCAAACAAGCACATTAAAGCAAGAGCCCCATGGACTAATACTTGTGGTGCTTACTCAACAAAATCAATGACCTCAACCAAACTACCATTTCACAACCCATATTGCCTTACTCCAGCTGAATGGGAAGCAATGAATGCTTCATACAGCGGTAATCAGCTGGATCCCTTTATCGCTATTCAAACCGATACTCATGGACTGGACCAAGTTAGCACCAACAAGGAAGCGAACGAGCCTGCAGATGTCTGGAAAGCTCTTTAACCCCTTCAGTGGCAAGCCCTTTCCCCGCCCTGTGCCAGGCGTTACATTAGCGGGCGGGGTTCATGACGAGATAGTCTCGTCATGGGCACAGCGCAACCGTGCTCCATGACGAGACTATCTCGTCATGGGCACTGAAGAGGTTAAAGAACTTTGCAGTCGACAGTCGAGGGCCTTACCTATCAGTCTGTCAAAATGGACACTTAGGTCATGCTATTAAACACCATGGCAGTTTTCATTTCTGGGATCGATATCAAGATAGCAAATTTAAATAGCCTCATAATCAAAGCTCAGGAAACAGCAGAACACATACATATATCTGTGCCTGCTCTCCGATTTTGGATAAACTGGAATCATTACCTGCAGCCCTTGGTGATATTCTTAACGATCTCAAGAAGGCTCTGCAGCCTGATAGACTGGCTAGGGCAATTCAATCGGACATAACGATAGCTTGCCGAGCTTAAATGGAACCCTTACAGCTCACACTTCTTACAGCACACGAGGTATTGGAGTGCACGCTCAGGGGCCATCATAGCTATATCTCCTCACCTCCCCAAGCTCCCCAAAGACTTATAGGCCTGGTGAAGAACACCCTGACAGCACCAGCAAATCAGACTCTTGCAGATGGCCTCCTCCCAGACCTAGAAGTAAGAACACAGAGGTGAGCCAGAACATACAACCAACACCAGATCTGATGACGGAAGGTCCCCAAAGGAAAAACTGCCTCAAGGCATGAAAGAAGAAATCCAACCTTGTCGTGTGAAAATATATTTATTCCTTTTTCAACAATTTCAACCCTAACCCAAATTTCCACAATAATAATATCACACGGAAGCAAACAAATGATAGCACCTTGGCCTACTTAATCAAACATCAACCCTAATAGGAAACTCCGACATCTTGAAAGCTGCAGAAGAAGGCTTCCTTCGTGCAGACAATCAAATGGAACCACAAACAGTAACAAACTTAGAGGGACTTTCCCCTTGCAGACAAAACATCAAAAAAGCAACAGCATGCCTAATGAGTAAACTCAAGACATCTGGATTACCACGCAGAAAGCTGAAAAATGAAAAAACAAGATCTGTTACAGATGAGGTTTAATCGGTGCAATCCATCATCTCATATAGCGGCACCAAAAGTCCCCCGCCCCCAAGGTCACAGCAGTGCATCAAGAATGCGCTAAACAGAAACTGATAACTTTTACAATAAGACATCAGGGGCAGCTAAATAACCACCGACTGATTGCTGTACTGGAGCAACAACCAATCCATGATGGCCAGAACAGCCCCATAAGTTCCCAGGCATTGTCTTCTGACGCAATTAGTAACCAGGCTCAAGAAGGCTGGCAGCACTGCTATCTCAGATGCCTTGCCCCATAATCAACAGCCAGGTAATCACAATGAACCCAGAGTATCAACTGAGAGGACAATTTGATTTTCTGAATCATGGAAACATCCTCCGTCTACTGAGCCAAATTGCAGAAACAAGTAAACTTTGTTCAAAGAAAATTGCCTCTGTGGAGTATATGGCACCCACTCCAGGATACATTAACGAAACAACTAAGGTTGCGTGGACATCTTCCACAGCAGCAAACAAGGTGCTGGTGGCAACAGAGACATTCAAATGTTGGGGGATACAGGTGTCCCCCTACATAGAATTAGCTTTCCCGTATTTTTTAGCCACAACCATTGGGAACAAAAATGTAATCAGTCCTCATAAAAACACACACTCAGTTTTGAGAAACACTCTGAGCAAATTGCCTGGCCTTCACATCATCCAAGTCCCTCCATCTAGTCAGACAAGAAAAAGGTTACTAGAAAAAGATCACGATTGGAGCTGGATTTCCAGAGCCTTGAACAAACCAAAAAAGCAATCATGAACCAGCCCCACAGCTGCGGCATTGACAATGTTTGCAGAAAAGCTCAATATCTGGTCATGAAACATCAATTAATTGTCAGATAAACTAGATTATAGTGGGCCTCTAGGATTTCTGGTGTCATTTCAGATCATTCTATTTACAAACCTCCATAAGCGGTAACAAAAAGCTCTTGATCATCTAAAAAAGGAAATCTGTGACCTCCAAGAAGGGCTCCTGTGAACCTGTGAATTGAAATAACACTCTCAGGGGACTTCAACATGAATCTCCATGGGACTCAGCAACACAAAGAGAACCTAACCTCCCAGAATACATTTTGGTCAATTCCAGAACAAACGTAAAATCCTGCCTTTAAATACAACAAAAAGGGCAGAGATCTCACAAAGGAATTAGAGTTTCTCAATCTAAGAAACATCAATTGCCGCTTTCAGACTAACAGACCTCCTTCTTTTACATTTCACAACAGTAAAACTAACTCTTTAGTAGGCTTTACTGGGCTTTCCGCTTCGCTTATCTATCTTGTCTCCAGCTTCTCAATAACAACAATGGGAGAAAAATGGCCAATTACCCCAGGAACTGTACCTTACACTTATCTCAGGTAACCATCCGCCAGACAGAGCAATACATGGCAGTATTCACATGATAAATCAGAGACTGAAATGGACATCTAGCACAATTCACGGAGTGTCTGAACTAGCAAAAAGTAAATGTTTAGCCCTTTTCTCGGAGGCGAGTGTCTCCCATTGCACCTGGGACCAATTTACAGCTCAATTTATTAACAAACACGCGACCTCATGAAGAAACGTCAGCAGTCAACATAGAGCAATAAAGACTAATGCTCATAGAAAAATAGAAGAATTAAAGGGTTCTTTATATAAAGCCCTTTGGGCTTACCAAAAAGCATCAACTGATCAGTCCTTGAAATTTAAGCTGACAAAGGCAAAGTCCGCCTATAGAAAACGCAAGTGGGACCAAATGAGGGAGGCCAACAACGATCTCTGTGCCAAACTTCTACATGATCTAAAGAACAACAAGCACGAGAAATTTTGGAAAACTGTGAAAAATGTTAATGATCTGCCAAAAACCAAAACAATAGGTAACTTCGAAGAGCATTGGTACAAGTATCCCGCAAAGCATTTTGGTCAACCTGAGAGCATGTTGTACTTGAAAAATACCACATATCATCAATCAATGGCCTTTCAAGAGACCCAGAACACCACCAGCGTAACACAGGCCTCTAGTCCTCTGAAATTTTAGGCAGGAACAATCGAGCACCAACTTTCCTGAAGCTCTCAAGAGTCAGGCCCAAATGGTATCGATTCAGCCTTATTGAAAGAGGATATATCTTACTGAGCAAATAACCTGGAGCCAGTATTTGAGAACATAACTACTTTGAATATCATCCCGCCTCCTGGGAAGGTTTTATCTGATTCCATTTAATCAGGTAGGGTTTGCAAAGGGTATGGGAACAACATCGAATTTACTATCTCTATTATTATTGAACGATCAACAAAAGAAAAATAATCAGCCCCTCTACATTTGCTTTAAAGATTATAAAGCAGCGTTTATTCGAGTAGACAGAGGAAAGCTCTGGAGTAAACTCACCTGCTGGACAATACCTTATCCACTGCTGCAAGCATTGTTTCTTCTCCATTCCGGCACCTGGGTCAGAATAAAGCTGGGCGATGGCGTGCATTTATCCAGAAAGATCAGGATACTTCAGGGACTAAGACAAGGGTGTGTATTCGATCTCATACTATTTAACCTTTTCTTAGTGGATCTCCCCACCTGCCTAGTCCAGGTAAATTCACACGCTCCAAAGTTAGAAAGCATTCTGCTGCCATGTTTAATGTATGCAGACGACTTCCTCCTTAGCCGCAAAAAGGTCGGTTTTCAGAGACTTTTGAATGCCACTGCTTTATATTCCAGCATAAATTCAATGGAAATCAAGTAAAGAAGACAAAAATCATGATCCTTGGCAAGCCATCCTCTCACTCCCATCTTTGGTATCTGGGAGAAGGGAAAATAGAGGTGGTATCAGAATATAAAAAGCTGGATATGCTATTTGACAGGCAAGGCTTCTTTAAGCAGCATCTGGAGCTTACACAGCTGAAAGTCAATTCCCACACTGCATCCTTTAAAGGTCTGTAATAATGACACGACATACACACTAGGGGTGGGCGGAATTTGCGGAATTAACCTTCGCAAATTATCGCGAGAATGTTTAAAATTATCGCAAACAAGCAGAAATATCGCGAAGATGCGGAAGTTTTTTTCCGGCACGTTCGCGAGATTTTCTGCATGGTTGCGGGTCGCCAACTTACCCATGTGGTTGCTTGCGGGCGCGGCCATCTTGTTTTGAGTTGTTCTCGCGGTGCATGATCGCGAGAAGAAAGACGTGATCGCGCGACGCATGACGTCACTGCGGGCGCGAACTGTCGCGAGACAGCGCAAATGGCTAAAAACAATACAACATCTCATGGAGAACGCGACCGGATCAAGAAAACTTGTCAGCGAACGCAGGGATTCAGGTAAGGCGATCGCGCGCGCGCGAGAATGTATCATTTTACAGCGCGAGCAAGAAACAAATTATCGCCAAGCTGCGGAAACCGGAATTTTTGACATTTTCGCGCTCTCCGCGGAACGCAAAAATGTCAAATTATCGCAATTTCCGCGAACGGAACGAAATTTTTGCCCAGGCCTAATACACACCTCTTCTGAAGATTATACAGACCAAATTAGTTCCAACCATAGCCTACAGCAGCAAAGCAGTGAGAGGCAGAGACACGCCCCATCTGGATAAAACGATTATCAGGCTCTTTAAGTCAGTCTTTTTGCTACCATGCCACTCGACTCCAACCCAATTGTGATGAGAATTTGGTCTCAGCAAGCAAACTCTAGCAAGGCAAGGAATATTTATCAAACTCTGCCACAAACTAAAGAACCTTGATAAAGGTATGCTGAATTATCATCTCTGGGAATAAATTAGTGGCTAGGTGTTATGGCTCCTCTTCTTTAATCTTCCTTAGCTCAATTCAAGAATAGGGCACAATAACCAACTATTCTCTAATCAAGGCCACTGTAAATAGAAGAATCAAGAGCACCTTATTACAGGCCAATAAAAAAGCTAGTACTCCAAACATATTTGGGAGAATCCATAAATACACAGACCAAAAGATCCTTTCTGAAAAATTGTCTAGACTGTTTACCATCACTTTTATATCTTCCACCTTGTAAGTGCACTGCCAGTACAGATGTCTGCCGAATTTGTGGTCTATTGCCCGAAACTATGGTACACCAAATCTAGATATTTAAGCAAACTTGGAGGATCGGAAAGCTATACTAAAGCTAGCATTTAACATGAGCTGGTTGCGTCATTGCAGGCAGGCCATCATAGCTTGCCTCACTCCCTCAAACATTCAACTAAATTGTAGACTGACGAAATATCTGACAAGACTTGAACTGAAAACTAATCTACTGGCTGCATAACATCCGAGCTAAACTAGGTACTCTGAATTTGTTTTCTTTGCACAAGTTTATGCTAGCACTCCCCATTTATTATTAATAAAACTGGACTAAAAAGCCAACATTTAGCAGGTGGAAGGGCATGTGGGGCAGACTCGGCACTATGACCTCCTCCACACAAGACTCTGATTGCACTGCCACTTTATTGAAAACTCCAACATAGACAAGTACTGGCACGCTACATACTTCGAGTGAACTAACCGCACTTGAGTGGTCAAGACTTTGACTGTTGCCACCTTGCTGCGAGTTTTGGTAGAGCCAAGCATCGATAGATTACGCACTTTAAACTGCTTTGTACGGTCAAAGAGGTAGTCTTTCTGCAGTCCATTAGCCTCTCAGAACAAAAACTAGGTATGAAGCTTAACACCATAAAACTCCAGTATTGAGTTTGTAATATCTAGAATTGCAGTATTTACTGTTTTATATGCAGAGTATTGCACATTCAAATAATTTCAACTTTGTATAGTTAATTTTTTTCAGCATTTTAAAAACTTTTAATGAATGTATCTGTTTTAATAATTTTAGTGCAAAGGTTTAAATTAACTATGCACTCAACTAAAATAAACTTGAAACCCTTATTATCATAACTAAGTTACGAAATGTGGTCGATTAAGGCCGTTAATAAATATAAAATATCCGAGCAAGTTCACAACCAAAAGACTAAAATATTGACTTTCATTAAAAAATATGGCAACTTTCTTGCCTTCATGATTAAAATCCTGGAGCTGTATTAATCAGCATTCACAATGACATTATGCAGAACAGTTGGCACACATTCTAAATTAATTCCTTCAATATGATGCCAATGAATACCTAGGTGATCAATCTGATTCAATGGCTGCAATTCACTTTTATTTGGAATTAACTACTCGACCCACATTTGACTGACTAAAAATATTGTACTGTAGAAAGACATTTCTCCAACACTAAATGCCCCACGAGCGGCACCCAGGTCTTTTGTTCTACCTGAGATGGTCTATAGAAACACTCTTGGTTAAAATAGCTACATTATTTGACAAAGTAGTCAGGGAGATTTAAAAAAACAGGGAAGAACAACTACTACTTGGCCCAAGATAAAACTGCTGCATTTAGTAAGAAATATAAACTCCACTGGAGTGCTGTTTGTCGAGATCTCTATCGCATATGTAAGGGTCCACTCTATAAACAGTCTTCTTGCCAACCACTTTGTAAGAATAATAAAGACAATTACTTCCTCCATGTAACCCACCTTTATGCTTAGGAAGGGCACCACCTCTCACAGCTACCTTACTATGAGCCAGATTATTAACAAGAAGCATGAAATCTCCTGTTTGCGACGATAATTCTGGATGATGAGAAAGCATTTGATGGGGTCTCGCAGTGGTTTCCCCGCAACGTAATGGAGACATGATCTTTAAATCACATTTAAAAAATATAGTACAAGCACTCTATCATCAATCATAGGCAACTACCTCCCATAATTGCAGTCTGTCATAACTAATCTTAATAAACTGTGGCATGAGACAAGTATGTTAATTTCTCCCTCATTGTTCAGTTATACTTGATAACTGAAGACATCTACCTGAATCTTTGTTGGCCACATAAATATCATAAAACTGATATTCTTTCCAGAATTTCTCTGATAGCATTCATATGTGCCAAATACTTTGGGGGGAAAAACCTAAAGACTACTATTTTTACTTTCATCTGAGGATACAAAAAGAAAAGAGACGAGCATATACATTTCTTCACTTACCCTGTTAATAGAGGGTGGTCTGTTTTAGTTTTTCCAAATGGTACCTACTTTAAGCACATAAAATTAGTTGTTTTTTTCTGGAAAACAACATCCTCTTGCATTTTTTAGCAAATCCCTTTTGAAACCCAAATGCTCCAGTTCGATACCCATCAATATCAGTGTTTTGTGCCCATTTACTCTAAGTCAAAGAGAAGGGTACCCTGGTATTGGCGCATGAACTGGCCAATTGTCTAAGTCTACCATCAAAGGAGGTGGATATCAAACAGGCTCTAGTGAACGTGCACACAACTATGATCCAGTTAAATATGTCACACGTATCACGATACCTAGGTTTTTTGCAATATGCCTAAAAAAATTGCAAAATGGGATGGACTCAAGGGTCAATATATTACAGATGTACTGCTTATTCTGTGATTTGGATCCACATGTTTCCTACCTGACCTGTATTGTTAAAATTTTAGACTTCAAAGTTTCAGACACTGAGCAAGATTTCAATCAGAAATCTGAATCCAGATTCTCAGATGATTTTCTTTGGGCATAATTAAGACACGCAGTGATAAAGGCAGAACTATTATTGCACTAATTTTGAAGCCCAAATGCATATGCACTTTATGAGACCTGAGTCTCATGTCTAATCAACCTAATTACATATTGCAACTTTTTGTCAGAGTCTTTGTAAGTTACTTCAAATTTGTGAAAGATTACAATGTAAATACTCTGTACAACATCTTTCATACCTTTGCCTGTTGTTTTTTCTTCGTCTTTTTCTTCTACCAACTATTGCTCAATTCCTCTCATTTGTCGTTTGAAGCTTTGCCATGATTTGAATTTTTCATTGACGTATCCATAGTCATTAATATGCTTCTAATTAAAAAAGGATGAGTTTTATTTTTATTAGAGAAAATCTCATACAATAAAAACATCACCAATTGGGATATTTTGATTAGTTACTGCATGGCCTGTAAAATTAAGAACTTTTCAAGAGGATCCTAAATATAGCTATGGAAAGTACAGCATAGAACTCAGAGGCAAGATCATTTGAAGGTGTCAAGACCCTCCCTGCAAATCTAATTAATCAGTGAAAGCAATGTGGTACCAATGTTGTCCTGGTCAAATTGCCTGGGTTGTGTACCCATGGAACACGCAATACAACATAGAGTGTGGAGAAGGATAATTACTTTTAACATTCAATAGCTTGGGCAGCTTACTTATAAAGAAAACGGAAGGAATACTTTGATCAGGGGAGACATACCACCCCTGAACATGCCCACTGCAGCTGTAAAAGCATCACAGGAAAAGACTGAGCGCCTTCCCTCTGCACTCACTGGCACAAGCGCACCAGCAAATTGTCAAACTAAATCAAGAACCTCAAAAGCTGGGTCACTGCATGCACGACACCCTGGCTCTCCTGAAGCATAATCCAATTGCAAGAGCCTCACAACAGCCCAGCTATTACACAGAGGAACTCAGGCTGACAAAATGTATTTAAACGGTTTAATATAGTGCTGTGCACTACAAATGCCAGTACAGTCAACTGGAGTACAAATGGAGAACAAGTCAAGGCACCACCAAAAAGACATGTTCAAATCCACCCTAAGATGATACCACCAGCAGATATACAACACCAACCTCACAGCTTTTGCAGACCTCATCGGGCCGGCATTACCAGCAATAAGAAAATCTTCACCATCAAAGATTTCACTGTGCCTCCTTCCACTTCCAACAACATCACCCCCTCACAAGACCTTTGCAACAAGCTCGCCTCACAAGACCTTTGCAACAAGCTCTCAGACTTTTCCTGAAACAAAATCACCACCATATATGGCAACTCCGACCCTCAATGGGACCCAATCACCTTCGCAACTCATCTTCCCATCACAACAGAAGAGCTAACTCTGACCTCGTGGCTTGCTTTCACCACTGTCGCTACCTTGAAGACCATCCACTTGGGGTCCTATCTGCCTCGTGTCCCCACCAAGCTTTCACCAAAGGACTCCTACCGATCAGAGGAGCACTAACACCCATCCTCAAGGCCTCCATCGACTCAGCCACAATACCAGACACCTGGAAACATGCCACCGCCACTTCCCTGCTCAAGAAGCCATTGGCTGACCCAGCCATGCTCTCCAACTACAGACCCATCTTCCTCCTACCATACCCGGCCAAGGTCCTAGAGAAACCAATCAACCATTGCTTCAGAGACTGCCTTAGCAACCACCAGCACCTCAACACTATGCGGTGCGAATTCAGGCCCAGCAACAGTACTGAATCCGCACTCATCGCCACCACTGACAACATTCACATGATCCTTGACTGAGAAGGCATGACAGCTTTCAATCTCCTGGACTTCTCTGCAGCTGAACTCATCTGTGGAGTGCCTCAAGGTTCATTGCTCAGCCCCACCCTCTTCACCGCATACATGATCCCTCTGGCCAACGTCATCCGCACACACAACATCAATATCCTTTCATATGCCAATGATATGCAATTCATACTCTTCCTATTGGACAAGATTACCAACAAAAGAAACAAGTTCAACACCTTCTTGACCAAAGTTGCTAACTAGATGAAAGCCAAGTGTCTCAAGCTCAACACGAGAAGACAGAAATACTGACCTTTGGCAAGACCATCTTACCATAGGACTCCAACAGCTGGCCAACCAATCTAGGACCCACACCTAGCACCAACGCTGGAATCTCAGAATCATCATCAAAGGCAAACTGGGAATGACCATATACACCAAAGCGGTCACTGCATCCTATTTCCAAATCCTCAAGATGCTGAGGAAAATCTTCAAATGGCTCCCAAGCAACACCAGAAAGATTGTCATTCATGCCCTTGTCACCAACAAGTTGGACTACGGGAGCCCCCTCTACGCAGTATCAACAAGCAACTCCCCAGAGGACTGCAAACGATGCAGAGTTCGGCAGCCAGAATCAACCTCTCCCTTCTACATTCAATGTGCCACACAAATTGGGCCCCACCTACCTGAGCAGTGGCAGCTCCTTCCACCAAACACCCAGACACCTCCACTCCACAGGACTCTGACTCACACACATCCCACATATACATAAAAAAACTAATCATGGGGTTGGGTATTTTCTTACATCACTCCTAAAGCATAGTACAACCTCTCAATGCACATCAGCCTCCTCCTCTCATCTTGTATTCTCAAATTAACCAAACTACCCTAGGCAGGATTAGGAACACACTTATGCTCAGTGCCAGAATACCCTCAATGGTGATTGTGCACTTTACAGATACACGTAACATAACATAATACAGCTGCTGCAATCTTATCACTACTTCTGTCCTGAAACAGTCGTTCACTCTGTTATCATTGGTATAAATCCCTTTAATAGAATTTAATGAAAAACCCCATACATGCCAAGTGAAGCTCCATGGTCCACTTCATAGACACTATCATCAAAAGTGAATCAATTGCCGACTCTGAAGACCCCTAGCACACATCATTATATGTTTCACTTTGCTTTCCAGTTTCCTGACAATTAGGGTAGTTAGTCTCTGTGATTTTGAACTCCAAGCAGTGTCTGATGAAGGTCACTCTACGTGACAATGGTGGTAGTAGGCACAAGCATCAGTCCCAAGCCCTAGTCACTCATGCACACAAGAGACGATTAAAGTGGCATGTGCTCCTAGGTGTAAGGACCATCTCTACCTCATTTTGGAGTAGATCTAAAATGGATAACACCAGTCTGAACACCCCAAGGTGGTGAAAGTACATTTTGGAAAAATATTCAAAACAGGCAAAACCATTTTCCTTGAAAAAGGAGATTTGACTAAAACAAAATAAGACCAGATTGGGAACCAAAAGCAGCCCTGGCTGAAATATTCAAATGAACCCCTCTCTCATTTTCCTCTGTCTTTTTCTCTTTCCTCTCTGTTTTTCCTACCTCACCTAAAGCACTTGCTGTGCCTGAAACCTGGTGTTACCTGGGGGAGCTGCAGAAAGTGGAAGTGGCTCCAGCAGCATCCCTCTGGCTTCAACAAGGGCCTCCAGTGGCGGGTTAATGGCACAGTTGGAATAAACAGGCAGTCTGGGCCTGTAAAAAAACACAGAAAAAGTGAATGGGGTACAGCACAAGTCAACAGAGATGTAGAAAAAGTGGCAGGAGTATTGGAGGGAGGAGAGCTGGGAGGAGAAGCACACTAGTGTGTAGGGACCGGTAGAGGTTCAAGGGTATAGGTAGGCTATTTAGTTTTATGTTTAAACCTATAATAACTGATAAAACCCCACCGAAAGGAAAATAGCCATCACTGGTGTAATCATATAAACACTGAAAAAACACAATTGCAACCACAAACTAAGTGCCATTCAAAGAAAGGAGAAGATGAGTGAAAGAGTAATTTTTATTTCGTCCTTAAGGGGCCAATACAATGTAACTTTGAGACCTCCGGTTACCTGGAGCCCAATCAAGCTGGCTTCAGGCCAGCCCACTCCACTGAAGCTGTTATTTTAGCAGTTTTGGACACTTGGCTCTTGTACTCCTGGATTTGTCCGCCGCGTTCAACACGGTTGATCATAACATCCTTCTTCACTGTGTCGAGCAAGCGGGCATCCAGGGCCCTCAACTGGATTCAGTCCTTTCTAATCGGTAGAACACAAGCCGTCCGCTTGGGTCCCTATACTGCACCCAAAACCCCTACTGTCTGCGGGGTCCCCCAGGGCTCCGCCTTGTCACCCTTGTTGTTCAACCTCTACCTCCGTCCCCTAATCTGTTCGCTCCGCAGCTGGGACATCACAGTGTACAATTACGCTGATGACTTGCAGATCATCTTTCCACTCAATTCTTCGGACGCTGTAAACAACTTCCACTCCACCATGATACACATCCAGGAGTGGATGGACCTCAATCAGTTAAAACTAAATCCCGGCAAAACAGAGCTTCTCCTCCCTGGTTCCAGCCTCTCCCATTGGGGTCCACAGTTCTGGCCTGATAATTTTGGCCCTCCTCCGACTCCCATGAAATCAGTAAAAAGCTTAGGAGTGACCATTGATACTGAACTCTCCCTCAGACCGCATGTGGGTACTGTGATTTCTTCGTGCATGTTCCAGCTTCGTAAAATCCGCAAAGTCAGCCATTTACTACCACCAGCTGCCCTGATCCAGGTAGTCATCTCCCTGGTATTATCCCGCTTGGATTTCTCTAACTCCCTGTACTACGGTCTCCCTAAATCTCTGCTGCATCGTCTTCAGGTCGTTCAGAATTAAGCAGCCCGTCTCATACATAACACCCCCAAATGGCAGTCGGCCAAACCCCTGCTATACAAACTGCACTGGCTACCCATAGAACAAAGGGCGGCCTTCAAGCTGGGCTGCCTCACGTTCAAATCTCTTTACTGCCCCAGCCCTGTTTTTTTGACGACCCTCATCAACCCTCACCGCCCTACGCGTTATCTTCGCTCAGCCCTCCTCAACCTGCTTGCTGCCCCCAAGATCAAAACCAACAAATTTGGCGGCCGCCGGTTTGCCTTCCTCGCCCCCAAATGCTGGAACCCACTTCCCCTCCCTATCAAATCTTGCAGCTCTCTCCTTCACTTTAGGAAACTGTTTAAAACTTTCCTCTTCCCTCCACCCTGCTAGGCCCTACCTGAGGAAATATGAATTTTTATGGTCAATTGTGTCCCCTATCTTAGACCCCAACGGCTCCATGTACATGCTACAAGTACATGTATGTTCCCTCCACTTCAAGCTATGAAGACGCAAATACATATGCGTCCAACGTCAACATGACCTCTTTCAGATCCGCCATGAATGGGTCGAATATTCCGTTCCTAAGTATGCCTTGCCACCGTCTTTATATGGTATACTTTTCACGTTTTCCAGCTCTGGCAAGGTAGGCCCTGAATTCTGCCATCGAGCTTTTCCTGCCTTCTGCCTCCGAATGCTCCAGCCTGGACCTGTATCTGTATCCATGACCTTTGTCTTACTTCCTGCGCGGCTAACGGTGCCTGGCCCGGCCTGTTGCCTGCCAAAGACTGTATTCAGCCTTCAAGTTATCTTCTCCGCTCCTCGAGAAATGCATTCCTGTCTAGTAGTATAGGTAAACATCCTTCCAGCTACAGAGCAAAGGGCCCGGCCTTACTGTCTCCGTGCAAGTAATTCATGGCTTCTGTTGCCATGGTAGGCCCATGCCCCCTCGCATCTCATGTAGACACGTAGACGCTTACACACGCACTAGTAGTTAGTATAGGATAGCCTCTGCCTGAGAGACCTTTCCTTCCAGATGATACAGTTCCCTAAACACAAGATATTAGATACGATTTGGGATTAGGTTGTTCTGACATCCCAGACTTCTGTCTCCTCATGTAGGGCTAAATGTCAAGTCCCCTTCACCCTCCAGTTACACGTCAATCACACGTCATGCTACTGTGCGCGCATCTCTGCCAAGTATTTCTGCTGATTTTGCAGGATTCTCTTATGGATCCACCCACTTGTGTCATCATCATAATGACGTTTCTAGTACATGCCCTTATGCACGCCTATTGTAACGCCTTTATTCATTACGTATGTGTATTCTTATCTCTCTTCTCAGCTGTCACGCCTTCTGCATATGTCTTCATTGTAATGCATTTACTATATATATGACGACCTGTCAATAAAGTATTGCTCTATCCCTTCCCGAACCTTAGTGGTGACGGAACCCGATTGCCTGGTTCGAACCAATTCCTTTGTAAGGAATAAACCCATTTTAAAACCTCAAATACCACGGATTCTGCCTCTTATTTTTACTGAGTTATTCTTATTGAACTTTACCGCATAAATTAAGTCTAGGTAATTAAATTTACCACATAATTGGCGCCCGAACAGGGACACCTCTCACACCCCACGCGCCGGAGGTGCGTTGCAGACCCGGTCTCCTGCCACAGCCGGACAGACAACTACGCGTACCCGCAGGATTTCCTGTATCTCCCTCAGGCCAACGGGGGTGACTGAGGCTGCGATCAACACCCAGACGAGGCGGTGAGGAGTGCGGAGGATCCCGACCAGAGCCTAGCTGAGAGAGCAAGATCCGAGGTATACAGAGGCCCACCAGATTCCGAAGTTCCGAAGTATCTAAGTCACGAGTCGAGTCCAGTCCAGTTTGGTCTAGTCCAGTCCAGACTTCCGAGGCCTTCTGTTCCGTTCCGTGCTTCCCGGTGAGTACCGTTGCTGGGGACGCATCTAGACGTGCGCATTGGTTTGTGCCGGTCAAGACGGGTTTGGGTACACAGACCTGGTCTGCACTGTTTCAGCAGTGTATCTGTGCTGTTTAGCAGTACATCTAGTTTTATGCAGTTAACTAGTTTTATTCTAATTATCATTGTTCGTTCTAAAATGTTTTAATATGTTTTAAATGTCGTGGTATGAGTGATTGTTCGATCTTCATTACTGTGTTTATTGTATTAATCGTGTTCAAGTCCGAGTAAGAATCAGGTAGCAAGGTTAAGATGCCGTTATTTTCAAAATTAAGACAGATAAAAACTAGAAAAGGGATACTCGAAGAAGCTGTTCCCATTCCACCTAGGGACACTCCAGGGTACTTTATGTACCATAAACATGGCCTAGATGCCGTATTATATCTCGAATTGTGGGTAGACTACACCAAGGATTTAGCAGAGAATCAGAGATGGCCCACTACTGGGACATGGGATGCAGATTGCATCATGAGAGTAGAAGAAGCATTATGGAAAAAGAAAGCCAGACAGTCACAGAAAGATGCCATTGAATTATGGCGTAAAGAATCGCATAGACGCACAGAGAAAGCGCTCAGAAAAGAAGAGAAAAGTAGGGAGGATTCAGAAAAAGCCCGAGAAAATGTATTAATTGAGGAAGGTATCCGAGCAAAAACAGAACAGGTAGACAGACAACGAAACACTCTTATGAATGGTATGTATCCTCTTCTGGCCGAGGGTTTACCTAAGGCCACCCTGGAAGTACCGAAAGATCTGCCACCTCCATTGCTTCCGACTAAAGTGCACCCCAAGACCGCAAAGGACATTTTCCTTTCTTCCTATTTAGACGATGTAGCCCCCGAATATGTTAACCCTCCGCCGCCACGCACACCACCTGCAAATGGCGCTCGACCCCGAGAAAATCTGTCCCCACTCCCGCAGCAACATACTCCTCCGTCCGTTCAAAACCTTCCGCCCGTTCCTCCACTTCTCCCTGCACCTATTCTTCCTACCTTACACCCAACGAATCCTTTTGGACCTAGCACCTCAGGAGGTGCGACAGGAAGTTTTCATACGCCGCCATCAGTGCGTCGATTGACTTATAGGGATCTAGCACACCAACGTACACCTCAAACAGCGAATTATGACATACTTAAAGAGCCTCTTACAGATTGTAGATATGATCCAGTACCAGGTAAAGACGACAGAATGATGCTATCATCAGTACGTCTACGACGAGTTGCGAACTATTTAATGATATTACCAGGAATGATTGAACATCTAGACAAAATATATCACTTTGTCCAAACAGGGCAAGGTCCTGAAAGTATTGGCGAAGCCATGGCATACCAGAAAGTGGACACGCAAAAACTGTTGTTACGCTTCTTTATAAACTGCCTGATAAGACACAGAGATAGGCCAGGTGTAGACGCGGAAGAAATGAGAGCCCTTAACAAATGGGGCCAGAATATAGCAGACGGAAAACATGATAAACAGAATAGTATAGAAAGTATGTACCGAAGGATCAGAAAAAAAATAGAACAAATATGTGAAAAAGAACAGCCTGAAAGAGAAACAGATGCAGATAAAACCGAGTCCTCAGGGGATGAGGAACAACTAGAAATGACAGCAGGACAATTACAATTACCAGCTAGAGAAACGATAGCTTATGTAGGAAAAGGAAGATCCTTCAATAATCCAATACGTCCGATACGTCCAGAAAGTAAGAGAATTTTTCAAGCAGCTATGTCAAACCCAAAGACTCCTGAACATTTGTTTCAGGCTACTGATAAAATACTTCAAGAACGAATGGGGTACCATGTACTCGATTCTATGGATGAACAAGAATTAGCCAGGTCAGCAGTACAATGGGCTGACAGTTCTGATAAATATAGTGATGACGCGCTAGTACATACGTTTTTGAATCTTTCACCAGACGAACAGCGTTTAGCTGGTATATACATGATACAACATCTCCTTATATTATATAAAGGCCAACACTCCGATCCTGGTCCCCTACCTGATATACTGATAGAACTACTCATGAATAAATGGAGAGGTCTAGGTACCGATCTAATTAAAGTAATTCTAGAATATCGGCACAGATATAGTGCCTTTCTGTGTCCAGAGCATGATCCAGCTCCCTCCATGGAAAGAAAGACGTATTATTTAGACAGACAGAATCCCTTACGCGAAGTACACCCAATTAGAAATGATGATAATACTTTTAGACGCGTGTTCGTGTACACGCCTATAACTAAAATAGAACTATTGGAAATGAAAAAATTAGTGCCCAGCCATGACAGAGATCCAGCAGGTTTTCACCGTGAAATAAAAGACATGTTACTCATGGGTGATTATACCTATCCTGACATTATGAAAATATTGAAAGTATTATTGCCTGCCGGTATTTACGAGAAACTCAAAGAAAAAGAGTGGGAGGTGGGAGAACAAAAGATTGATTGGACCGCATTAGAAAATGAAGAAAATGCCCGAACTGCAGGCGTAGGGCTTGGAGAAAAAACTAAAGCATTACCAGGATTATTAGTACAAGTATTGCCACGTTTATTAACTACGAAAATGGAAGACTGGGGAGCAATCTCAGCTTGCAAACAGAAACCTGATGAAGACACTAGTGATTTTTATTCACGATTTGAAAAATGTTTTGGTATTAATAGCGGCCTGAAAGCAAGTAGCGATTCATATCCACATCTTTTTGTAACAAAACTAGTTGAAAATTCCTTGCCTCAGGTTAAGAACAGAGTATTGAAAGTAGAGAGCTCTTGGCAAGCTAATACCCCGTCACAAATGTTACAAATGTTACAGTACCACCAGAATAGAATTAGAGAAGAACAAGAACACGAACAAAGACGTATGAAAGACACGAAAATGAAAATGCTCATTGCCCAGTCAGTTCCAGCTGACAGTCATAAAAAGGGAGTGACACAGTCCAGTAATTCAGCGGTTCCTGTTAAAGGGACATGCAACTATTGTAAACAGCCAGGTCATTATATAAACGATTGTGCAGTTCTGAAACATAATATCTCTACGGGTAAAACTAAGGAGAGACCACGTCCGCCTAGACAGGATCAGATCCAACAACAAGTACCTCAGAATGTACAGCCTATGCAAGCTGCACAACAGACCGTAGCGGTACCACAGTCACAGCCTATTGCCGCAACACAGAACACGACACAACAGATGTACCAGTATGCACAAAATGACTATCCCGATTATCAGCGATTCACATGAAACAGCCTAGAGAGGGAAGTTGGCTTACCCCTTATTGAGGTTCCCGTAGATCAAGAGGGTCCTTATGTACATAGTCAAGTATTAGGGAAGGACAGAAAGTTCTTAATTGATACAGGGGCAAGCAGAACAACTATAAGTCACGACGAGGTTCCAGGGGCACCCCTCTCAGGCTCACAGAATATTTCCCTTGGATTTTCAGGAAAGCCTATTGTTAACGAAGTATCGCAACCTCTACCTCTTGCAGTTGGTCCATTGACACGGACTACAGATCTATTGCTTACAAAATCATGCCCAGAAAACTTGTTAGGTATAAAGACACTGAAAGCTCTAGGAGCTGTAATATGTTGTTCCCCGGAGGGGGTACGACTATTTTTGCGCGACTTTAAAGGTCACTATGTATTTAAAGACATGGATCACCGGTTACAGAATGTCCCTGCACATTTATGGGCACAAGGCCCTACTGATGTAGGTTGTATACACATTACACCATATCGAGTCACACTCAAAGCAGGAGTGGTATTACCACGAATTCGACAATACAAGTTACCCCCAGATGCTGTAGTGGCTTTGCTACAAATAATTGACGAGCTCATTGCACAAGGAGTGGTTGTGGAAACCGACTCCAATGTATGTAATTCTCCTATAATTCCGGTTCTTAAACGAACTGATCCAAAAGCACCTCCAGTTTATCGATTAATTATTGATCTGCGCGACTTGAATAAATGCATTGTACCACAATATCCCGTGGTTCCAGATATCTCTTCATTATTGACAGCTATTGATTCAGAAGCAACGTTCTTTACTGTAATTGACCTCAAGAACGCCTTCTTTAGCGTCCCAATCGATCCGGAAAGCCAATATTTGTTCGGATTTAGTTTAAATGGACGAAGCTTCAGATTTGCACGCGCACCTCAAGGATTCACAGAAAGCCCCAGCATCTATAGCCAAGCACTGAAAAGACAACTTGACAGTATCCACATGCCTGTTAACACTGCACTGCTTCAGTATGTCGATGATCTGCTGATCACCGCCCGAAGCGAACCCGAGTGTGAAAAAGCATCACTGACGGTTTTACATTTTCTGGCCGACAAGGGGCACAAGGTGTCCCCTTCGAAGCTGCAATTCTGTGTTCAGCAAGTTGTGTACCTTGGGCACTTGCTGTCCAAGGGGGGAAGACAGCTCACACCTGATCGCATCCAGTTAATTGTAAACATGCCACCACCCAAGACACAAAAGGAGGTGCGGGCCTTCATAGGTCTCACTTCGTACTGTAGACAATGGATTCCCCAATATGCTTTCCTAGTAAAGCCACTCATTCAGTTGACAACCCAGGAGGCAGCGACTTCGACTGTCCTCCCTTGGACTCAGGCACATACACAAGCTTTTGAAGACTTAAAGAAAGCCTTATGTCAAGCACCTGTTTTAGCGACACCATGTTACAGTAAGCCTTTTACACTTTTTGTTACAGAACGCGAAGGTACTGCCTTGTCAGAACTCACTCAGGAACAAGCAGGTTCACACAAGCCGTGTGCTTACTTTTCTAGCACATTAGATCCAGTAGCTCAGGCTCTGCCTACATGCCTGAAATCAGTCGCAGCGACAGCTTTAGCGATCAGACAAAGCGATTCCATAGTATTAGGACATCAATTGACAGTGCAAGTCCCACACTCCGTGGAAGTTCTTTTAAACAGAACTCAGACTCAGCACTTGACTATAGCACGACTGACAGGTTACGAATTAACATTGTTTCAGCCACACATAGAAATCAGACGCTGTAGTACATTAAATCCTGCCACACTTTTGCCATTAAGTGGAACAGACCCATTGGCACATGATTGCATTGAAGTCATTACTATTACGACGAAACCCAGACAAGACTTGACAGATGTTCCATTACCAGATCCAGACCTGACACTTTATGTGGATGGTTCATGCATGAGAACAAGTACAGGAGAATTAGTGGCCGCTTACGCAGTCACGACAGACACCGAAGTTATTAAAACAAATTGTATTGACACATTGTCAGCTCAAGCAGCAGAGCTCATCGCTCTGACACAAGCCTGTATTCAAGCCAAAAATAAGAGAGTTAACATATACACAGATTCACGTTATGCATTCGGAGTTGTACACGACTTCGGAGTCCTTTGGCGAGAGAGAGGTTATTTGACTTCTCACGGTGCCAACATTCAACACGGTCCCCTCATTCAAGCTCTGTTAGATGCAATACATCTGCCTACTTCGATATCTATCATGAAGTGCAAGGCCCATACAAAAGTCACCGACATCATTTCCCAGGGTAACGACCTAGCAGACCGAACAGCTAAGCAAACAGCACAGAATAGGACTCATGCAACTGACTTGACAAAGACAATAGTTCCGACACCGACACACTGCATGACAGTTAGGGATCCCGCCCTTGATGTAATTGACATACAGACACATGCTACGCCAGAGGAAATCAAGAAATGGACTGAACTAGGAGGGATCCAAACAGATCAGGGATGGATGATGAAGGGAAAATCTACATGGTTTCTCCCCGACTCAATGGTTCAAGTTATCATTAACACAATACATAGTCCAGCACATCTAGGAGAAAAAGCTATGTTAGACAGTATTCAAAACATTTGGTTTAATAAACACTTACGAGCTGCAGCCAAACAGAAAGTCCGTACTTGTATGATTTGTTGTCAGTTTAACCCAGGTAAAGGCGTTCCTGTAGAGCAAGGTGGATTTCAACCTCCTGATCACCCTTTTGAAGTCCTCCAGATGGATTATATCCAGATGGAACGATGTCGAGGATTCAAATATGTTCTCGTAGTTGTATGCGCTCTTTCCCGTTGGACAGAAGCATATCCAGTCTCAGATTACACTGCCCCGACCACTGCCAAGCAGCTGGTTCGTGAATTCTTCCCACGGTATGGTTTGCCCCGTATCGTGTACTCAGATAATGGCCAACCGTTCTCATCCGAGTTAATGAAACACATTTCACTCCTGTTAGGCTATCAATGGAAATTCCACTGTGTCCGGCATCCCGAGGCAGCAGGTCTCGTGGAACGTCATAACCAGACTCTGAAAATTCGACTTTCTAAAATCTGTAGAGAGAAAGGCGTCGACTGGATAGTAGCCTTACCAGTTGCACTATTTTACATGAGAATGATAGCACATTCTCGAACAGGGCTATCCCCGTACGAGGTGGTCTTCGGTAGGCCACCAAATATGTGGGGGACGCCTATACCTCGTAAAATCACTGATGTTGATTGTAATATGCTGACAGATTACCTTGCTTCCTTGATGTCTGCACTACAATCTTGCCGTTCACAGGTAGCTGCAGCCTTTCCCGACAACACCGAGGTGAAGCCCCATGAAGTGGTTCCCGGAGATTTTGTTTTTATAAGAAACTTCGACAGGAGGAGCCCGTTGGAGCCTCGCTGGCAAACGCCGAAATTAGTACTTCTGACCACGAGGACAGCAGTGAAGGTCGAGGGTCGCAAGGGTTGGCTACACTCGAGCCATATCAAGAAATTTCATGGACTACCTTCTGATTTGAACTCTCAGCCCTGCCCCCCTCCACAGACTGATTCAAAACTCCCCCTGGTCGAGAACACTGCTGCCCAAAACTATAAACTGAAACTAAGGTCTAGCAAGTCAGACAATTTGATTGTTTAAGTCCTCTCCTAGGTGAATCGGTTAAATTAGTCTCTGACATGTATCCTCTAGACCGAAATCGAGAGAGAGATAGACAGAAACAGCTCAAGAAACGTGCATATTGTAAATTACTTCATAGTCACTGTATAGTGACATTGTTGATTATGTTTTTTCTAAATCTCCTGATTATTGCTGCAAGTATACTGTTGCACATATACTATCCTATTTTCAAGCGTGCTCATTCTGCTTACAATGCTACTGCCGAACATTCTTTTAGCGAATTACCTCCACATGAATTGCCCTATAGACTTGCGCTGCGCAACAACACATTCATTAGTATGTTACATCACTCCCATCAGGCCAACAACGTTACTAATTGTTGGATATGTGGCCGACTCCCTCCCTATCAGAAATACAAGGGAGTTCTGCCTCTCTTTCCGTATACATTCACACACAATGGTTCCTGTGGTGCATGGTTTAGTTTGATTAATTCTTTAGATTCAAATACTGTAGTTTACCAGGGCAACTGGGTATGGGGAAACCTGAACTTAGTTTTGCTTAAAGCCTGTTACCCTAACAAGGAGGGACTTCCCAAAAGGACAGGAACTGACCTAGAAAATGAAGTATATGGATTAGGTAACTTTACACTTAACCTCATGATTCTGAATGTTGAATCTGAAACTGCACTAGTCTTGCCTGCTATGTCAGTATTACCAGTCAAAGGTGAATTATGTGTAAGAAAGAATGGTTCAGTACACCTGGGTCATAGTAAATGTACTACTGTGATCGAATTCAGTGATAAAGGCAAGTCTACATTTAGAGCTTCCCGTCATTCCTACTTCATTTGTGGTCATACCGCATATATACGCTTACCTCTAGATTGGGATGGTACCTGTTACATTGCATTCCTTCTGCCACCTGTTTTCCTAGCCCCTCCTGACTACCATAGAAATACCCATCTAGTACACAATAGACCCCAGAGAGATCTCCCGATTGTCGACTACACTGAAACAGCATGGGAACAATATACAGACTTCAATAAAGGTCTCTTTCCCTACATAGGTGTTGTCTCTAATAGTAAACTGATACGCAGATTAACCAGAACCCTTGAAGCAGTAGTGAATGAAACTACCTCTGCCCTAGGCAACTTAACAGAGGAGCAGTCTGCGATGCGGATTGTTGTTCTCCAAAATCGTCTTGTCCTTGACGTCATCCTGGCCGATAGGGGCGGAGCCTGTAGAGTCATCGGATCAAGTTGTTGTGTTTTCATTCCAGAAAACGCGCCATCCGTATATAAAGCCATAACTCGTCTTCATAAGATTGCAAGCCAGATACATCAGAATCCAAGCACCTGGACATGGTCCGGTTGGTTCTGGAGCGTGTTGTCAGCCTGGGGATGGAGAGTCCTATCCTTCCTAGGTATTGGCCTTCTCATAGTATTCAGTTGCTGCCTGTGTCTACAATGTGGACCAGCGATTTGCGGCCTGTGTGCCACATCATGTATTCCACGTTCAAGTTCTCGTTCAATATCCCGGAAGAAGAAAGAAGAGCAAATGATGTTACATGAACAGATTGATGGATTGCTGAGGATCGATATCTCATGAAGGGGCCGTAGGGGACAAGGAGGGAATGAGGAAATATGAATTTTTATGGCCAATTGTGTCCCCTATCTTAGACCCCAACGGCTCCATGTACATGCTACAAGTACATGTATGTTCCCTCCACTTCAAGCTATGAAGACGCAAATACATATGCGTCCAACGTCAACATGACCTCTTTCAGATCCGCCATGAATGGGTCGAATATTCCGTTCCTAAGTATGCCTTGCCACCGTCTTTATATGGTATACTTTTCACGTTTTCCAGCTCTGGCAAGGTAGGCCCTGAATTCTGCCATCGAGCTTTTCCTGCCTTCTGCCTCTGAATGCTCCAGCCTGGACCTGTATCTGTATCCATGACCTTTTTTATCTTACTTCCTGCGCGGCTAACGGTGCCTGGCCCGGCCTGTTGCCTGCCAAAGACTGTATTCAGCCTTCAAGTTATCTTCTCCGCTCCTCGAGAAATGCATTCCTGTCTAGTAGTATAGGTAAACATCCTTCCAGCTACAGAGCAAAGGGCCCGGCCTTACTGTCTCCGTGCAAGTAATTCATGGCTTCTGTTGCCATGGTAGGCCCATGCCCCCTCGCATCTCATGTAGACACGTAGACGCTTACACACGCACTAGTAGTTAGTATAGGATAGCCTCTGCCTGAGAGACCTTTCCTTCCAGATGATACAGTTCCCTAAACACAAGATATTAGATACGATTTGGGATTAGGTTGTTCTGACATCCCAGACTTCTGTCTCCTCATGTAGGGCTAAATGTCAAGTCCCCTTCACCCTCCAGTTACACGTCAATCACACGTCATGCTACTGTGCGCGCATCTCTGCCAAGTATTTCTGCTGATTTTGCAGGATTCTCTTATGGATCCACCCACTTGTGTCATCATCATAATGACGTTTCTAGTACATGCCCTTATGCACGCCTATTGTAACGCCTTTATTCATTACGTATGTGTATTCTTATCTCTCTTCTCAGCTGTCACGCCTTCTGCATATGTCTTCATTGTAATGCATTTACTATATATATGACGACCTGTCAATAAAGTATTGCTCTATCCCTTCCCGAACCTTAGTGGTGACGGAACCCGATTGCCTGGTTCGAACCAATTCCTTTGTAAGGAATAAACCCATTTTAAAACCTCAAATACCACGGATTCTGCCTCTTATTTTTACTGAGTTATTCTTATTGAACTTTACCGCATAAATTAAGTCTAGGTAATTAAATTTACCACATACCGCTCCTGTCCCTTCTGACTCACCTCTGTCTTTCAGCGCCAGGAAACCTTTGGTGTCAGTGCGCTCAACAAATTTCACTTAACATAACATAACATAACAGTATCAAGTGAGACTGGGCTAACGTTACTCTGCTTGAGTTTTGTTGTTTAGGGATGTCACTGAAACATTGTGTCTTCTTCCTTCTGCTTTTTTTAGGTTTGTGGTCTTTGCTCTAAAGATGCAGTGTTTAGATGCATTTTTAGGTCTTATTTAGTTATTTTATAAACTGTAGAGAATAGGGAAATATCAAAATCATATTTGAAATTTTGGCTACATTTGACTTCACTGATAGGTAAAATGGCTGGTTTAATTAGAATCTTTCCTAATATGTAGCATCACTTTTTCTTTGTGATTCTAGGGTGTGCCACTGTGCTACCACCCCCCTCCGGACACCCATGGTGTATTTAATAATTACACCCCATGTAAGACATTTTTTGTGTTGCATACTATTTGTGCCCAGCCACACTGTTTCTGAATTTATATAGCATATATACTCCACAAAGCTAACTGCTATCAGCAAACGCCGCAGTGGGCATACGGGGCATAACACCCCCCTTTTGCAAGTTTGTTCCATCACGTTTCAACTGAGTGCACTTGTTTCCTCACAGCAGCACGTCTGGCTAGTGTTACGGTTCAAGTGCATCACAATGAGCACCAGTGTCTGTACGTCTATTTATGACAAACTGATGAATACGCCTAATTACTGTTTATTTTCTTCTTCTTTTCATTTGTTTGTCTATGTTTGTCAACCCACAACCCTATTTAGAATAAACTCGGTTTCTCTCAACATGAGGTCCTAGTGAATTCGGCTCCTCACAACACGAGGCCGCCTAATACGATTTTTATTTTCATATTTACAACCTATGGTCAGGGTGGGCCTTAGCGCGCCCACACTGCCAAGGTTCACATTTTTCCGGTCCTGACGAATGCCTCATTAATGATTACACATAGGCTGAAACGTGTTGACCAAACACTAGTGGATATTGCTGAACAATTTATTTAGTCATTGTATCCCACACTCTGTTTTTATACATGTCTGATTGGCTATTAATAAAATGTATTTTGTGACACAATCTAGACATTTTTAATTCACTTTCACTTTCACTGAACACACAAAAAAACCAGCTCCGCAGAAATTCTGGTGTCGAAGCACACCAGGGTGGCATTCGGCCTCTCCTGGTGGGGCCCGAAGATGAAGCATGTCACCAACCAGGTTGGTGAGTGAGGGCTTTATTAAGAAGCTATTCGGATTCTTCACTTGTGCTCTATTCATATATCTAATAAAGAGGCACACCACTCTTCTGTTGTTTTTGAATGCATCACATTTACCCACAGACAGAGAATGAGTGAAATCCTTTGATACATCTAGTGAGTCAGTATTGATTGTAAGTGAATTGCCAAACACCCCAGTTTTCAAACATTCAATGCAAGATGTAGTGACAGGTATGTGTGAAAAGAATGTTGTCACCAAGCATCTGAGATAGTTGTGAAACATGACATCAGGCGTTTGGTAAACATGGAACACAGTGTCACTTGGAATGCTGCTGAAAAAAGTTCCTACCAAGTTCAATTAAGATTGGAGTGATATTGTTTGTATTTGCAGTAATTCAGCTACGTATATGAACAAGTTGTATGATGGCTTGTCAAAATCAATACCTGAGCTGAAGTGCTTCCCTGTAAGAGATCCTTGTCACTTGCTAGATGGTATGCTGAAAGCATCTTTACAATCTTCAGAGTTAATGAAGAATGCTATTGACTTAGTAGTCCATTCTGGTGCAGTAAAAATGTATTTGGTCCTCATATACCCCATGCACACACTACCTATACACATGCACTATCAGTGCAGAAAGCAAGCAATAATTCAAATTAAATTAAAATTCCATAAACACTGGAAAAACACTGTTTCTGTTGTTTTTAATGGCGCAAAAATGTGTAACCACTGATAACCACTGTTTTTTAAGGTATTGAAAAAACCCCACCAGAATTTACCAAAAATAGAAACTGAAAACAGGAAAGCCTAGGTATAGGTAAGGGAGAGATACTAGGGTAAAGGCAAGGGGCGAGGTATTCAATAATAGGCAGGGTATGGTTATCAAGGTATAGGTGGGGTAGATGAACTAGGCTCGAGGTAGGGGTGGAGGTACCAAGGAATAGATAGCACTGCTAGTTCATAGTTAGGGATAGAGGTGGTAGGGCATGGACAGAGAGTAGGCATAGATATGCAGTTGGGGACAGACGCACCAGGCACCAAATAGTGGTAAAGGTGCTAGGGTGCAGGTATTGGTATCAGGGATCCGTGCAATCTTGTTCAAATCATCATAGATGGGGATATTTCTACAAGAAAAACATTCACCTAGATGGATTCAGCATATGGGGATTTTTTTTTTTATTTGGAAATATTGGAGAAACAAGTTGTGGATAAAGATTCTCCAGAAGAGGTTTCCACAAATTCGTTTTTCTCCAGGATAGCATACAGTTTGCCAGACAGCTTAACCAGGACAGTTCACACAGTATTGCGCAATTCCTGGATTTATAAGGCTGCTGGGTTTACAGCGGAATTGCTCCTGAAGCTGCTGCTTCTCTGCCGCCATCTTGGCCATAATGCACTTGCAAGGTCAGCATGCAATTGCAAGAGTAAGAGCGAGGACACCTAAAATGTAAACTGAATAGCCAAACACGTGTTTATTTTTTGGGTGAAACTAATGGCCTTTGAGGGTGTAGGCCACGTGTAACAATATTCATTTCCTAATCGGTAGTTCATGATAGCTGTACAAAGAGACTAACGCTGGCACAGGGGGAGTAAAGGAACGGGTGTAGAACGGTATCTACTATTTTTTGTTAGATTCAATTTCCCTACTCTATAGCTTCAATAAGAAATGGGCCTGTAAGGGGGGCGTGGCTAACACCCAAGAAATGGGCCTGTAAGGGGGGGCGTGGCTGACACCTTAGAAATGGGCCTGTAAGGGGGGCGTGGCTAACACCCAAGAAATGGGCCTGTAAGGGGGGGCGTGCCTAACGCCCTAGAAATGGGCCTGTAAATTGCAGTCCCTGTGCAAAATCCTGTATTCATAGGAAGCGTAATTGAAAGTCTGGTAACAGAGAAATATATGCAGAATTTGGTGTCATTCTGCACGTAATTCCCTGTTTTCGGTTATTAGCGCATCCCACTGTGTCGGTATTTTACAGTTGCAATAAATATCTCATCACCTACCGAGACACTCGGGTTTGGGGCTTATATGTCTTCATCCTTTTAATCTACTACATCCTCACAACTGGCAATCAAAGATTTAGCGAAGCACCCGTTATGCCAGGTCAGGCGGGGGTGCGTCAGGGCCAGATTAAATAGCTTTATGGCCCTTATTAAGTTTGAACTCTGACTTGTTTGCTTGCCACAAACTCTACTAATATTTCTCAAGAAAGTGGTGAGAATTTACAAAGCAGCCCAACATTTCAGAAGCAATCTTCTATCCCAATCCTGATTCTGCTTCACCTGCCTACTTGCAACATGTTTCTCTATGTTCTATCTTATTTTGACCGATACAACGATTATTCGATAATTCAATGATATAGTTATTTTAGTGCCCTGCTCGTGTCTAACCCAACCAATGCATTTCTTCAATTTTTTTTAACCTGTTCACGTTGAAGTGGTATCCTTTTCCAGGGCACGAAATGCTTATGATTGTGGAACCATCAGTTTTTCAGAGATAAATAGCACATTTACATTAGGCAGGTCATAATTTGGGACACCCTCCCGTGATTGGCTGTGAATGGAGAAATGTAGGCCTGGGCCAGCAGAACCTGGTGCCTGGATGTGTTTTCCCATCCTGGAATCCTTTTTTTCCTTTTCCATTAAAGGGTCAGTTGTTAATTTCTTTTTTTTTTTTTAAAGGTTTCGCGTTTGGGAAGACATTGGGGAATCAGGCAGTGGTGTTCTGGACCACTCCCTGCTCCCTTACAGGCCACTGGCATAAGGATTTCAAGGATGACGTAGGACAAAGATGATTTGATACAGAAAATGTGTGCTACGAAAAGAATGATGGAATATAATTAATGGGATAATGCATGTCCTACGGTACATTATAAATATGTAGCCAGTCACTGAGAAGTACTGTGACCACATACAATGACAGCAGCTTTAGTTTATAAGGTCAAGGTACTCGAACGTGGTTGAAATACTATTATACTATAAGACAAGGGGTATTTGACTCCTTATACTACATGTTCACACAATAACTTTCCTCCTTCGTTTATATGCTCCTTTTTATGACTGAAACATTAGTGGGACATTCTTTACCCCTTGTTCCAGAATCTACGGTTCTTACTAATACATAATGGTCGTATTTTATGCATACCGACACAAACATCTGGATAAAATGTCATTTTGAATGCCACTGGACATAAAAGTTTCCTGAGTCCTCGCAGCAGGTAGGAGTTTGACCCAGTCCTGAAAGCGAAGCATCTTAATCATGCTTGTGTTAGGGATGGAAACAGCATCATCCTCTTAGATGGAGTACAATGAGCCCTGTCCACAGGATCAGAGGAGAAGCAGGGTATCAAGGAGCCATTGTCCTCCACCAGCCCAATACAGCCAATCTTAGAGCACCTTGATCTACCTTAAAGATCAATTAACATGTTACAAATAGTTTTGTAATAGTCAATACTGTTGTTATTGTGGAATATTTCCTCTGAAGAGTTCTGTGAGAGGACAATGTAAAATGTTGTCATTGAGTAGATTTCCAACTATGATTGCTGTTAACCTTGATCATTCTTTAACAGCATTATTGTATCCAGTAAGTACCCTCTTGGTTGCTCTTAATGGCAGCTGTGCAACTACGTAGCACTTACTTACAGTGAGGAAGACCATCACGGCAAGTTTCTGCTTTGTCATGTTTTTGCCATACTTTTATGCAGTGCCTTAATGTTAATGGTTGGTGCCAGGGCTATACCGTTGCAGTTCTGTGCTTTTGAGCATGTTTTATTGACTTAGGGGCAGATTTACAAGCCCCATGCGCCAATTTACGCCGCCGTTGCGTCACTTCTGTGACGCAGCGGCGGTGTAAACCATGCGCCACGTTGCGCCTTATTTACAATGTGACGCGTCTATGGAGATGCGTCACGTTGTAAAGCCCTGTGCCATATGAAACCTGCATTAGGTTTCATGTGGGCGTTCCGGCGCAGGGTGGGCTTTCTCAAGATTTCACGGAGTCACTTTTACGTCCATGCTACGTCAAAATCCTGCACCTGCTTGAAGCAGGCGTAAGGAGTGACGCGGCATGTTAGGCATAGGGTGCCCCTGAGCATTGCTGGAGCCGTGTCGCGCCTGTGACAAGACTCTAGCAATGCGCCGCCCTTACGCCACAGGATGCGACACGCATCCCCCTATCCTTGCGCCACGGTGCGCCGCTTGTAAATGCGAAGTATTTGTGGTGGCGCAGGGAGGTAAATGCGTGTCGCAAGTTTTCTGGTGCATCCATGCTGATTTGCAGGGATGCGCCAGAACTCATAAATCTGCCCCAAAGTGCTGGAGGTATTGTCTGTTTTTGAACATTGTGGGTTCTGGGGCAAGACATTACTTCACAGCCTCAATATGAAACTTTAGTGTTTCTATGTCTGTGAGTTGGGGTAGGTTTGCAAGTTCAGTGCTTACCTGATTTATTCCAGTATGGCTCACACATAGTGTACAATTGATGTATCTCCTGTTCTGATGAATGGATCCTCAGGTGAGTGGGATTAGTTAGCGAGCAATATTTTTATTCTCGCCTGTGGCAGTGCATGTGCTCCATGCACTCTTGCTTGCAATGGATATTGAATTCAACAAGGGGTGTGCAGCCCGCCCATTGCTTATCATTTGTTGGCTTCATTTTCACCTTATTTTCTGCTTTCTAATTAGCCAACACCTGCTGACTTCACTTCCTCTTCTTTTAGATGGTGCATGTACCAAGTACTGATTGCTTTCCTGGCATTGATCGCACTGTAATTGAGGTCCTACGTTTATTTTTTTTGTTTTTCTAGGTGTCTAAATCCAATAGGTCTCACCTTTAAGACTATTGGCTCTGTTATTTCTTTTTATTCATACTGTACAGCATGGGCATTGCCAACTTTGAAAATGATTTGTAGCCATGGTGTATAGCAGTGTGGCTGCAGTGCAGCATGGCTAAGGTAATACCAATAAAAAAGGACCAGTAGCAGCCAGCGCTAATGCACTTTAAAAAAAATATAGCACATTAACCCTGGCTGCATGGCGACAAAAACATTGCCAAAGCCATCAGCGCTCATAGGCGAGACCTATTGGCTTTGCCAATGCCTGTTTTTTTTTAATTTTCTGATTGGTCTTTGTTTGTTTTGTAAGTTATATTCAATTGATGCATTCACACACAATACATGCTCTTCTGGGTGTACGCCTCTTATCTTTGCAATGTTTTATCTATATTTGGTTAGGTCACTAAAAAGCTGATTGTAGCAACCTATTGTCTTCCAAAGGATAGCAAAAGGTAAATGTAGAAATTGAGGGTGTCATGTGCTATATTCAAGAAGCATTGGCAAAGGCAATAGGTCTCACCTATGCAAGAGCTATTGGCTTTGCCAATGTCTTTCAGCCATTTTGTACACCAGCCTAGCTGCTGCTTAGCACCGCTAAAAGTTAGTGGCATAGAGGAGAGGGGCATGGAGTGTTGTAGAGTGGAATGGCAAAGAGTGGATTTGAGTGTCCTGGAATGGATTGGCATGGAATGGAGTTGTGCAGAATGGCGTCAGTGGAGTGATGTAGAGTGCAGTGGTGTAGAGTGCAGGGGCATAGAATTCGGCAGCATGCAATGCAGCATCATAGAATGTAGTGGTGTAGATTAGAGTGTTGCATAGTGGAGTGCAGTGGTGCAGACTGCAGTGGTGAAGACTGCAGTGGTGCAGAGTAGAGTAGTGTGGCATAGAGTAGAATAGAGTGGCATAGAGTGCAGTGGTGCAGAGTAGAGTACAGTGGCATATAGTGCAGTGGCATGGAGTGGTCTATAGTCGAGTTTTGTAGAGTGCTGCGGAGTAGAGTACAGGGCTGTAGAGTGCAGTGGCATAGAGTGCAGTGGTGTAGAGTGAAGTACTGTAGAGTGCAGTGCTGTAGAGTGGAATGATGCACAGTAGAGTGGCATAGAGTGCAGTAGTGTGGAGAACACTGGCTTAGAATGCAGTAGTGCAGAGCAGAGTGGCCCTGAGTTTAGTGGCATAGAGTGCAGAGTTGCAGAGTAAAGTGTCGTAGAGTGCAGTGGCGTAGAGTGGATTGGCATAGAATGCATTGGTGCAGAGTAGAGTGCAATGAACAGAGTGGTGAAGGCGTAGAGGGGTGTACAGTGGCGTGGCAGAGAGTAGAGTAGAGTGGACTGTTGTAGAGTGCATTAGAGTGTTGAAGAGTATCGTGGCTTAGAGTGCAGCAGCATGGACTTCAGCAGCGTGCAATGCAGTATCGTAGAATGCAGTGGCGTAAATTAGAGTGGTGCATAGTGAAGTGCAGTGGTGTAGAGTGCAGTGGTGCAGATCAAAGTGTTGTAGAGTAGCATAGAGTGCAGTGGAATAGAGTAAAGTGGCATAGAGTGCAGTGGTGCAGACTAGAGAAGAGTGCAGTAGAGCAGAGTGGCAGAGAGTGTATTGGCATAGAGTGGTGCAGAGTGCAGTGGCATAGAGTGCAGTGACGTAGAATGGAGTACTGCAGAGTACAGTGGTGTAGAGTGGAGTGATACAAAGTAGAGTGGCGTAGTGTGCATTGACAGAATGCAGCAGCTCAGAGTAGAGTGGTGTGGAGTTAAGTTGCGTAGTGGCATAGAGTGCATTGGTGTAGAGTGCAGTGCCATAGAATAGAGTGGCATAAAGAGCAGTGGCATAAAGTACAGTGGTGCAGTGTGGATTGCAGTGGTGTAGAGTGCAGTGACGTACAGTAAAGGGGCATACAGTGCAGTGGTTTAGAATAGAGTGCCATAGAGTGCAGTGGCATAGAGTGGAGTGGCGGAGAGTGTAGTAGGGTGACATAGAGTGCAATGACGTAGATTACAGTGGTGTAGTGTCGATTGGTTCAGAGCAGAGTAGAGTGGTGTAGGGTAAAATGCAATGGTATAGAGTAGAGTGGCATAGAGTGCACTGGCATAGAGTAACTTGGTGTAGAGTGCAGTGGCACAGAGCACAGTGGCGCAGAGTAGATTAAAGTGGAGTACAGTTGATTGGCCTAGAGTGCAGGGGTGTACAGTTGTGTGGTACGGAGTAGAGTGCTTTGAGGTAGAGTGTCCTAGCATAGAGTGCAGTGGTTTAGAGTGCAGTGCTGTAGAGTGGTATAGAGTGGAGTGGTGCAGAGTGGAGTTGTGCCAAGTAGAGAGGAGTGGGCTAGACTGAGTGCTGTGGAATACAGTGGGGAAGAGTGCAGTGGTGCAGAGTAGAGTGGCATGGAGTGAATTGGCATAGGGTAGTGTGGTGCATAGTAGAATCAAGAGGCATAGAGTGCAGTGACTTAGAGTGGAGTAGAGTGAAGTGGCTCAGAATGCAGTGGCATGCAGTGGTGTAAAGTGGAGTGGTGCAAAGAACAGTACAATGGCATTGTTTGGTGCAGAGTAGAGTGGAGTGGCATAGAGCGGAGTATGCATGGTGTGGTAGCATACTGCCATTACAGACAACACATTTTCAATTGAAACGACTATTACATTTGCACAGACATACAATTTTACTAATAAAACTATATAGTTTACAAATACTTGCACAGTTCATTTAAAAGTTCTGTGCTACAAAAAAAGCTTTCCTACCCCCAGTATCCAGCAAAATTGCCACATAAATCCTCTCACTTTGAAGACAGAGAAAGAAAAGCAAATAACAAGCTCCCTTGGATGACAGAGCCTGACATTTCACCTTTGTCTCTGAATGCATAGCAAATGTGACAAGATAAGAACAAGATTGACAGGCCTGTTTACAGAAAAAAGCACATGGAAGAATACATCTAGAGGTAGTGTGAAAAGGCCTTGCTGCTTGGGAGGGATGAACTCATTCTGGACAGCCTAAAACGAATAAAGCCAGCAAACAGAAATGTGAGCTACAAAGCACAAAGCCAATGGGCAGAATGCATTCCCAGGGAATATTTCTGAATGTCCCCAAGGTGCATTTAGGAAACCAGACAGCAGTGCTGTCTGGTTGGCTTCGACCTTAAAAGTAAATGCTTGAAAATGTCACTTTCTTTCTTCATTATATGTTTATACTATTCAAATGTGCACAATTTATTTTAGCGTGTGCCTGGAGCATGTTTTTTAAATGAAAAAAAAGGATTTCCTAGTTCTGAGGCTGCTTTTTAGGCCTTTGCCTGCGACAGCCTGTGTGCTGCATATGCTATGTCTTGCATGAGATATTGTATACAACAAGGGGCTAGCACTCCACTCATTGCGTACTATTGGTTAGCTTCATTATTAATCTTCTTTGTTGCCTTTTAGTAGGTCAGCACATGCTGGCTATACTACTTCTTCTTTTCAGCTGGAGCATGGACCAAGTACTGATTGCTTCACCTTGATTGATGTTCTTCCACTGACCGTACCATCATTGTTTCTTCTCATCTCACCCTGTGCCCATATTGCTTCTTTCAACTTATCACCCAACCTGGAACGTGTGTCATTTTTTCCCCTTCAACTCCCTCTTGTCTGGGTGGCTTTTCAGTCTTAGGCACCCTTTGTACGTGTTGCTTCTTCCTCTCCCAACCACCACCCTCCCATGATCCATGATACCTACCCTCACCCACAATCAGAAAAAAAAGCTATTATGCAGCTAGCGATGGCCTCATCATAGCACTTTCTTACCCACCCCTACCCACCCTCTATGTTGCCTACTAACCTGCCTTGTGGCCTCTCGCAATCCCTTCCCGCCTGCCAGCAATCGGGAAAAAAAACCACCAAGACGCTGCCAGCGCTGGCTGCATCATAGCGTTTTAAGAAGAAAAATTGAGCCATCTAACATGGTGAACGATCACAAAGAGTTTGCCACACCTAGCTAGAAGCTGGACTGCCGAATCGGAGGATCGAGAAAATTAACTGGCTTCAGAGCTGGAGAGTCTTAATGACACTTCCAATGTGGGGGATGCATACCTGACGCTGTCGAGCAATAACAAATGATTGATTGATGGATTGACATGCAGTAAAGTAAACAGATAGGCTTTGAGAAACTTATCTGTGATCAAGAAAGCAGTGGCGGCTCCCCCATTGGGGCGTGGGGGCGTTGCCCCACTGCTTTCTCGCAGTGCGAGAAGGCAGAAACATAAACAGTATAAACTACCATTTATGTTTCTGCCTTCTCGCATTGCCGTGTGCACCATGCCAAAGTAATGCAAATGACTGTGTGGTCCAATAAAAGCAACTGCTCAATAAAAAGGATCTTTGTGTATTTTTAAAAAGTAACTTCTGCAGCATCCAAGATAATCACTGAGGTATGTGAGAGGAAATATGACTATGGGAAGGAAGTATAATTTACATACCTCAATTAGTCAGAGTCATTTTATCGTTCCAGCAAAACAAGGCAGGAGGCAGGCTTCTGTGCTAGCAGAACAGCAGATAATGATGGGGATATCCTGCCTCCTTACAAGGGACAGGATAAAAATGAATCACTTCCTTTGTGATCTCCAGACGTGTAACTTCCCTCCATCCCATTCAAGCTCACTGCTCCCTTTAGGGATGGACACTGGAGTGATCCCAGATTACACTGGGGGGAGGGATCTGTACAGTGCAGGAAGGGACAGGGCTGTGACAAGCCTGTCAAGGCCAATAATATTAAGATATTGGGAAACTTGCCATTTTTACTTTGACATTATTATGTTTTTCAATGGGGTAGGCTCCTGCATCGCGTTACTTTCACTCATAAATCTTCTTTTTAGGTCCAGCTTTAGCCAAGGTCTTTTGAATTTAGTAAAACTCTAACTTACTTGTAGGGTCTTTCAGCCAGCCCTCTTCATCCATTGGTCGGTTGCTTTGTCATTTATATTTTTCTTCTGCATGCAGCATGGGTCAATGGGTCAGCCTACTTGAGCCATTGGCTAACTTCCCTGTGAGTGACAGCATTTTGCTCTTTCACAAGGCGCACACAGCACAAGATGCAGTTGCATTTAGTGCCCAGGATTACTATTGCACAGTGCTTTCTTTGAAACCAAAAGAAATAGTTTTGTTCTTAACTGATGTTTTTTTTCTATCCATTGACAAGTGCCCGGCATCACTCACAGCAACAAAATTATGCAAAGATCTCGACAAAACAAATCAAGCATTGACGCAGCCAAAAGGATCTCGACAAAGAAAACAAATCAAACTTTGACGCAGCCAAAAAGATCTCGACAAAACAAACCACGCATTGACCCAACCAAAAGGCTGGCAGCCTGCGCTGCACCTACTGGTTTTGCCAAGGTTCTTTTTATTGTATTTTTCACCTATGAGCGTCGCACGCTGCTTCTTCCTCTCCATACCTTTTGTTTGTTTGTTGGTTTCTGGTTCTGGTGGTATTTTTCTATCACCGCATAGTTTGGCATGAAAAGCGCAAATATGAATTGTTTTTCAAGACTATGAATTTCTGCAACAACAACAAAATGAAATAGTGAAAGCGAACATTTTCCTTTAGTTGTTTTTGTGTTGTTTATTGTTCTGAGTATTTTAACATTTTATCATGCTTCCATCTTTTGGCAACCTCCTTAAAACATACACAACGTCATGTTCATTGAGAGTGCCATTTTAATCCTGATTTTAATTTAGTAAAACTCTGCAGAGTTCGGGTAGAGAAACTCAAAATGACTTCAGTTTTTTTTTTATCTTAGACCTGTGGAGATTTATGCAGATTAATAATTGTATCCCCATTCTGAAGCGCTAAACCCTCCCCAGTATTTACCGGGTGCAGTGTTTCCATGAATAGAAACTTCCCAGAGTGTGTTGCATAGTGTGTCTTTACATTAGGAGTAAGGACACGCTAAGAAATCATGGGCACATTGTAAATCGAGGTCAATCAGTGGCTCATTTCGAGTGACTCTTTTGGAGAGGGCTGTTTTTCCACAACATATACATCGGTCATGTATATATGACAGGGAAGCCCATAATTGTTAAAGAATAAAAGGGACAGGACAATACAGAAATCAAAGTCTGTATACTCAGTGCTTGGTGGCATCCGGGACCCGTTCCAGACTGAGCTTTGGCAGTGACGTGTTACCCTGCTGGCTTATCATCATTCAGCGCCCACTCTGCACGACAGGAAAGCACACGGAATCTCTCTAATGAGACCGAGCGGGCCTGCTAAAATGCGGTCAGGCAGAAAAAACCGAGGCAGCACGCTTCCTCTGTTTTGTATCCCTCTTCCTGCCATTGCTTCTTTAATCTCCAGCCAAAAGGAATGTCCCAACTGAAACACGGGGGCCATGATTGCATCGGTCCAGGTATTGACTCAGTACATATCTCTTTCTTGCAGCTTTCCTCCCCCGCTGATGTAGGGCAAGTCTTGCTATTCTGCAGATTTTGGTGATGACTGCACGAAATGCAAGGTTTTGGGCTGCTCTGAGAGTGGCAAGTGTGGGGTATAATTGGTCGGCCTTATTTTTCTGCAAATATATTACATGTTGTAGTACTGTTAGAAATTGGATTTCTGGTTGGCAGAGGCATGCACCCTGCCCAAGCAGGAACCACAACCCTGGCCGGGGTAACTGTAGTACACACTAAAAGTTTACCTGTCCTCACCCTCTGGTAACTAGGCACGGAGCAGTCAGGCTAAACTAAAGAGGCAGTGTGTAAAATATTTGTGCATACACACACAGTAGCACAGTGAAAACACCACAAAAGTACTCCACTTCGGTTTAGAAAATATCGCAGAGAAATGTGCCTGGTTTGATCAAGGCTTCGGTGTCGATGCGTTGCTTTCTTGGGTTGCAGACCAAACACTCACTTCCAAGGTACCAGGATTGTATTTGGCACCACTGGGCAGAGCAGGACTCACAGCAGAGGAGCCCAGATACTGGTAGAAAGATGCAGATTATGTCTTTGCTATCTCTGAGACTTCAGAAACAGGAGGCAAACCCAACATACCCTTGGAGAACCTTTAGCGATGCAGGATGTAGAGTCAAGTGCATTCCTCAGCAAAGTAAGCAGCAAAGTGGCATTCCCTCCTGGCAGTACAACAGCTCTTCTTCCTGGTAGAATATCCTCCGTTCCAGAATTGTTCTGATTATATGGTGTCAGTACTCAAACCAATTTTAGCCTTTGAAGTAGGGAGAAGTCAATGAAAGGTTTTTGTATGGCTCATGATCCTGCACTATCCTGCCCCTGCTGCAGACACACTATAGGGAGTAGGGTGTGCAACTCTTTGTGTGGGCACAGGCACAGCCCTATTCCGGTGCAAGTGCCAGCTCCTCTCACTCATTCTAGGGCAGGAACACCCATCAGCCTGGTGATGGGCCATCAAGATATGCAGGGCACACCTCAGCTCCCTTTGCGTGTGACTGTCTAGAGGAAATGCACAAAGCCCAGCTGTCAATCACCCCAGACGTGAATTCCTGAGACAGGCAGAGGCACATACTGGTTAAAGTAAGAAAATACCTACTTTCTAACAGTGTCCTTTTCAGACTTGCAATTTAAAAAACAACTTCACTTCGTCTTTTTAAATGCGGCAAGTTCAGAGACACCAAACGTATTCTTCCTAACTTTTCCCAATTGGAAGCAACACCTGTAAACTGTTACAAGGCAGCTTCAATGTTAACCTATGGGAGAGATAGACCTTGCAGAAGTGAATTACGAATTTAAGAGTGTTTCACTACCAGAACATTTAAAACTGAAAGATGCTTGTCCTAACTTTTAAGTCCACAGCACCCTGCCCATGGGCTGTCCAGGGCCTACTCTAGGGGTGACCTATTTGTAATAAAAAGGAAGGTTTAGGCCTGACAAGTAGGTTAACTTGTCAGGTCGAGATGGCAGTTTAAACTGCACACACAGGCTTCGTGGTGGCAGGCCTGAGACTTGTTGGAAGGGCTACTCATGTGGGTGGCACAATCAGTGCTGCAGGCCCACCACTAGCACTTGGTTCCAGGCCCTGGGCACATATAGTGCACTGTCCTAGGGATTTATCAATAAAATATTTCAGTCATGGAGAAACTAAATGACACTACATTTTAGACTCAGAGCACATGCACTTTAGCACTGGTCAGCAGTGAAAAAGTGCACTGAGTCCTAAACCCAGCAAAAACAAAGTTCAGCACACAGTCAAAACAGGAGGTCAGAAGGCAGAATGTCAGGGGAAATCACACCAAAAGATGCCAGGTCTAACATGTACGATATGTTAACTAAAGGCACATAGGGAGTAACACCACATATCTGATAGTAATTCAAAATTGTAAATATGTGGATGTGAACATTTCTTGTGGTAATTTGGACACTGTTGAATTTTGCCATTCTATTGTACAATTTTACCATTATTTCTGGTCGAATTTTGTCATGATCTTTTTCTATGCATTATTGTGCCCTGAATGTATTTTGGTTAGTCTTGTAGGCCATCTTCCACCAACTAAATCACTTACATCGTACCACCCAGTGTTGTAGATTAAAGGCACTGTTATCATCTCTATGTTGTTCCAAAGGATCTACTTAATATCGGCAAAACATGAAAAACTAAATGGAAAACTCCTGCCTACCAACTACAGGCAGTTGAAACTCCATTTTGACTAATGTTCAAAATGAGAAAATTCATTTTTCTCCAAACATTTGAGAAACGTAGGCAAAAAAAGACTTTCGAAAGCAAACACAAAGTCTAGGTCTTGATTGCTTTAGATGCACGTATTCTTTGTTGCAATGGTCATATCTTGACATGTGATGCAACAAAAATCACACATGCATGCATCCATATGCATATTCATAATATCCAGGTGCATTGACACACCCACACATTCAGAGACAGCTTACATACTGTAGTGTGGGTTAACCACGCCCTATGTACACCGCTAAGTTAGCATAACCTCGATGGCTGTTAGAAAGCCAGCTTGCTGCTTCTGCTGCTTTTGCACGCGACACTGTTGTTACATGTTATTCATTCGAGAACTGCTGACTCGACTATGCTTCACATGGGAACCGTCTGTTGTTTAACATCCTTAACAGCGAGCTGTGACCTTGGTCTGTACACCGTGTAAGGAACGAGTCTGGGTCACTAGACGGGGCAGGTTGTTGTGTTCAGGTTGATCGTACCACTTCTTAGCCATAACATACATACAGCTGCCAATACCTGAAAGACGAGCCCTTTAATATTACAGAGCAGCATGTTTTCTGTTACATTCGAAACGAAGAGCTGTTGCAGGAGAGAGCCTAGCTGATCCTGTGATGTGATTCCACTAAGCTGATCTATAAGGTATGGGGTCCCCCATGCAAGCCTAAGAGACCTTCTATTAGTCTAATAATACCTTATTAGTTGCTAGAGAAAGGAGGGTGGTTGCTTTTCACTGTCATTATTATTATGATTGCTCCTTTCATTTTCTATGGTATTGTAACAATGCTGATGGTGCTGATCCTAACCATTTGTCTGCTTGTGTTAGCCAAAGTACTGCATCTTAGGACGCGAGGTTTATAAAATAAACTCTTTAAACTTTACCGTGTCTTTGTTATTCTGTTGTGGACTGATATATAGCTACCAACGGGTACTTCGGATTCCCACCACTCCTGAGAGTATCTAAGTCGCTTGTTCTGGGTTGTCTATACATTCGGACCGCCGAGCTAAATCTCGGATAACGAATGTGACACTAAGCTAGTCGGATAGGGGTTCTTAGTTCTGAGGGGAGTTTCTGGTACACCACAATTCTCTGAGGTCCTGGTTTCCTGCGCATAGTTCTGTGCATAAGCAGAATCCCTGCAACATGGTGCACCTAACGTTTAGTCTTTTGATCTGAAACGCCTTAGTAGTGCTTTTATTAGTCCACAACGCCCTCACTCTGGTTTCCGGACAACGGGAGTGACGGCTTAACCTACCTAGGTTTCGACTAAAGGTTCTTTCAAGCTTGATAATTAAAAAGGTTTTCTTTTTCTGAACCCCAGTGCTACAGTATAGCTTTTCGTTGTTCTTGTAAGTGTCCCGATGGCGGTCAATGTTGCAGCGCATAGTCGGGTTCCCCTGACCGCACATTTGAGGGTCTATGGGGTCCCGGATGATGGCTTGGCTGTTATTTTAGTAGTAGGCGCTGATGCGGCGTTCCCGTATGAGTTGTTTTACTCTTGGGTGACGTTTGACAGAGTGGATGCAAACGACAATTTGTTCCACGAATATACTCACACCGCGATGCCTGCAGCCTATGCCACTTATCGGACACTTGAAATTCCCCTTACTGCCTGGCAGCATACTATTTGGTTTAATGGCGCCCTTCCCCAAGCGGTAGCGCCGGCGAGAATGGGCCTGTTGTCAATTGCATGGGCCACGTGGCCGGTGCTGGCCGGTTATACACCCCATCCCCGCTACATGACTGTGGCGGTGGCAGAGTTGCGAGTGCTACACACTGCCCTGATTACGGTCCATAGGGCGTTAGTGCAGTACGTGTCTCGCAATGTACAGGTGGGGGCACCTGCGGTTGCGGGCCACATGACTGACCATCATGCGACGGTCATCAGTCCAGTTATGGTTAATTCGGTTGTCGGCAAGCGCCCCCAAAATAGGGATGAATTCCCTTACTGGCTTGCTGAAAAATTTGATCAATTTGAAGCCGTGTTTCCCAATACTTCGCCTGTGGATAAATACAGGATCCTCACTATAACATTGCCTAAGGACCTGGTCTCGGATATTGTCGACTATGACAATTGGGGCAAGGTCTTTGCTGCGACCTATGCGAAGTGCTACGGCACTCCGTCATCAAGAAGGTCCAAGACAATCATGGTGCCGAGGCAGCAATTGAGTTGGGATTGAGGCTTGTCGATAGCTTCGATGTGGTATGTTCCATGGTTATGGGCAACCTCATAAGGAGATGCCATGCAATTCCAAGTGTGCAATATGTTGGCACTTGTGGATCCAGGTGACAGGCCAAAGGAATTCGCTAAAATTATAGCGAAAGCCTACAGAATGGTGGGTCGTAGCGCCTTGGGTGTGAAACCCGCCGTGATAATTCCGACTGCAGTGCAGCAGCCTAAAGTGAGTTTGTCTACCAAGGACGAAAAGCCCAAGTTTCCAAAACAAAGTTGGCGAGCTAAGAAACAGGGGAAGCAGCAGGACAAACGGAGGTCTCGTTCTGCGTCGCCGGTGCAGATACAAAGTGAAAGCACTTATGATTTGCGCGATCGTTCTAATATTAAGTCGCCTGATAGATTTCAGGTTCCTGAACAACACTCTCCTCGTTCTTCACAGGACTCATCGGCTTAGCAATCCGGTGGCTGAGATCGTGGGAAGGGAAAGGGTGCTTAAGGTCGTGAGCAACCCCAACAGACTGACGGTAAAGGCAAACAGGACGAGTCTGCACGTCAAAAACCCCCGTTTCAAAAGAAGAAAGTTGCTGCTCTGACTGCGAGATATGCCTCAGATGGTACGGACACAGCTTCTGAACCAGACATGGGCACTAACGCTGCTAGACAGCGCGGCGGAAGTTACAGTAGTGCGACAAGCGCTGCGTCCGTTTCTGGCGGCGACAGCAACTGATACATTTGTAAGTGTTGAAACTGCAGATACTCGCGTAGCTCCCCCTGAACGGATGTTTAAAATTGACCTTTTAATTGAGGGTGACATACAACGTAAAATTAAAGTGGTATTTTGGGATAATCTAACCTCCATCTATGATATCCTTTTGGCGGAGGCAGATTGGCCCCCGGCTTTCGTGTTAGAGGCTCCTAGAGGGGAGGTGGTAATCCTCCCGTCCTTTGGGCACACAGTGCCACTGGAACATTCTAATAGGTTAGCCGGGGAGTGGGCGCAGGTGCTCGCGCCTGCGTTGTACCATACTCAGGTGGGCTGGGACAAGTTTTCTCCCAATCATACGATTCCGTTGCGGTCGGAACCCCAGCCACAACCCCAATACCCAATGCGTCGCGAAGCTCGATCTCACGTCGCATCTATCCTTGAGCAATTGGAATATCAGGGAGTAATTGAAACATGTGTGTCACCCATGAATAATCCTTTATTCACTGTGACGAAGCCTGACGGATCGTACCGCCTAGTTTTGGATTACCGGCACTTAAATTCGCACTGCCGGACATGTGCGGTACAGAATACACACAGTTCGGCTCTCGTCGATAGTCTCGTGAGAAAACGTTTTAAAACTACTCTTGACTTCTCCAATGGCTTTTATAGCCACAACCTGTCTCCTCATAGCTATGAGTAGACGGCGTTTACCTCGGGTGGCAAACAAAAATGGTTCAAAAGGCTCCCAATGGGCTATAAAAACAGCCCCGGGGTCTTTGCTGCTCGTGTGGTCTCACTTTTGGAGATGATTGACCCGGAAGCATATTCGTATGTAGATGACATCTACCTAACGGACGACGAGTTGCTTCCACACCTTGCTCGCGTGGATAACATAATAACTATGTTTGCTGACTATGGTTACAAGTTCAACTTTGCCAAGTCCCACATTGCCGAGTTCACAGTGTTGTTCTTGGGGTACGCACTCAATCATGAGGGTCGAGACTTGGCTCCGCAGTTCCTTGAGAAATGCGCACGCCTTAGTACTCCTACGACACTGAAGAAATTACAATCTTTGCTGGGTTTTCTGAATTTCGGTCGTACCTACATTCCTGATTATGCCCAGCGTATCAAGGCGCTTTATGCCTTGGTACAACCTACATTTACCAAATCTTGCTGGCTGCCTGAGCATTCGGCTGCATTGCAATCTTTGCAGTCTGATCTTCTTGCTTCAAAGTTTTTACAAACTCGTGATAACCACACTAACCTAGTCATTAGAATCGTACCGGGTGCAGTGGGTTTCACCTACTTGATGTTCAATGAGGGCGACACCGTCCCCATTGCATACAAATCTCATCTGTACACTTCGGCTGAGCTGCGCTTCTCCGCTGTCGAGAAAGTACTGACAGCAGTTCAGATGGCGATCCTGAAAGAGAGAGCGCTATCACAGGAGAAGCACATGCTGGTGGTAACACCGTACCCTGCCCTTGAGGCGGTCACTAAAGCCAGTGTACCGAATTCTAAGGCTTTGCATCCAAGGTGGATACAATGGGCAACCTCCTTGACTTCGCCTGACGTCACATATATCTTTGACGCGGCATTACAGACACAGGAGTTCTTGGAGTATGAATTTGTTCATCCGGCTCCTCTGACTTTGCGCCCGCTCGAGGAGTACCATTGTGTCATATACACTGATGGGTCTGCACAACCCGCAACTAGATCAAAGCACGCCTATTCAGCGGCCTGCGCAATTGTAGTAGGTACTTTCGTGAATGGTGACTTCCAGTCTGATGTCTTGCATACGCAGTCATTGGGTGAGTGTACCGCGCAGTTGGCAGAACTGAAAGCTCTGGTGCTTGCACTGGAGTTTGCTGATCCTCGGGTCACCACTCTTATAGTGAGTGACTCGTTTTATTGTGTTCAATCATACAACGAGAATTTACACTTTTGGAGTCACAATGACTTTCGTGATTCAAAAGGTAGCACAGTGAAGCACAAAACGCTTTGGGTTCGAGTGGCAGAACTTAAAGAAGGTCTGCCCCTCGTGAATGTAATTCACACTCTTGGTCACCAACGTGTTGGTGTCCATGCTGTCGGTAACAGTTTGGCTGACGAGGCAGCAAAAACCGCAGTGGCTACATATTTAGTAGCAGCAGTTACAAGATCCAAAACTAGGATTGATGATGACATCTTGGCAGCTATTGCTGCGTCCGAGACAGGGACGGGCTTTCCGAAAGGATTCCCTTCCCGCTACCATTATCGTTTAAGTCCTGATAACGTCCCGTTAGTGAGGATTTACGACGTTGGTGACAGATTGATTCCCAACGCGGACTGCAGACCATCTCTGATTACAGCTGCCCACGAAGGTGTTGCGTCTGCGCACGCCGGCGTTTCGGCGACTGTATCTCTTTTACAGCAACGTTACTGGTGGTACGGTTTGTACAAACAAACGCGAGCTTATGTTCTTTTATGTGACATTTGCTAGCAGATTAAACCTTCTACTGTCGCGCGTCCACCACAAACGCAGCTGTTTATATCTAATCAACCACTTGCGTGTGTTTATTTAGATCACTGCGGTCCTTTTTCCTCTGATACTGCGTACAAGTACATCTTGGTTGCAGTGGATTCATGCACACGTTTTCTGTGGGTGTGGCCGCAAAGGAGTACTGATGCCCGGACGGTCATCAAGGATTTGCGTGTCTTTATTGGGAGTTTTGCATGTGGTACCCTACATTCTGACCAGGGCCCTGCGTTTGCCTCTAGGGCTTACAAAGAAGCCATGATAAGTTTGGGGGTCCAAGTCAAATTTTCGTCTCCATACCGGCCTGAGGGCAATAGTGTTGTGGAGCGAATGAACCGTGACCTAAAGCAATCTTTGACAGCAAGGGTTTTAGGTACAGGCCGAAGCTGGCTGACCCACTTATATGACGTGCAACGTGCACTTAATAATCTCCCTAGAAGGTCTCTGGGTGGGCGGACCCCATACATGATGATCTTTGGAGTAAGAATGTTTGTTCCGGACCTTGAGGGTCTAGACATGGCGGCGGCTGCCGCGCCTTTTGACCTAGATGATCACTGTGCTGTATTGCAGAATCTACAAGAAGCAAGAGACACTCTGGCGAAGGAACACGTACCCTCTACATGCGAAGCTGAGCTCCAGATTCCGGTAGTCGGCTGGCTACCTCGAGTTGGTGATCTGGTCCGTGAGAAGGTGGAGAACAAGAAAGAGTTTGGCCCCTCTTATCGTGCACCAGTCCCGGTGCTTGGAGTCCAGGGTACACGTACAGTTATTTTCCCACCACTTCCTGGTCGCAAGGAAAACAGGTACATCTCAATTGACAATGTCAAGCTACAGCGAGTGGCCGATACTTCATAGTATGACACCTTCAGTTTTTTGCCCTTCCATTCTGCGAAATTCTGTTGTGATCTCGCCCTCGACCATCATGCCTGGGGTTGCCGTTGAGATGCATGCTGTTGCTTCCCCTCCTATACCACCTATTGATGGTGGTTTGCCTGACGATCCTGAGTATGCTTATCCTGCAAGTTTCCCGTTGCCTCTTTTATATTCCACAGCGATTAACCAGTCCCGTTCTTCCTTTGACACTGAATCAATGACTTCCACTGCCCCTTCCAAAATTGCTATATTTTTTGCCTGGTTCAAGAGACATTTTTTAGTGGCACCATGGACTTACATCTGGCTGGTGCTAATATGTATTTTTTTGTTCATGACAGTTGGCTTTGTGGTAGTGTTTTTTAAAATTATCAATGGACACTACCTGACTGAACGATCTACAATTGGATCAATTGCTGGAAATTTGGCCCCCCATTCCTCATCACACATTATGAAGAGGGACCAGACTTTTGTGAACATTACTGCCTGGCCTGTGCGTGATGGGATCGCTTGGGATGCTGTTAAATTTCAAATTCATGGACCTACCGAAGTGATTAATGTGCCTAATGTATTGCGTGTTTCTATGGGTGATGTAGTTAAACAGAATATCCGAACTGATGATTGGGATGTACATGCAATAGAAGCACTATTTTCTGATTTAAAATATTATGCTGCATTTGATGCTGAAGATTTGAATTTGAATTCTGCTAATTATGGTGAACAATTTTGTTATCAACATTATGGCACTCATTTCCTACATAGAGCAAATACCTTTCGAAATTTTGTTAATTACACACAATGGGAACATTGTCCGGCCCCTCATCAGGGCAGTTCTACAACGTTGGTGAACAAGTTCACGTACTTTTCGGATTTTAGTGTGTCAAAACCGGCCTCCTTTTATTTTAAGATGGCGCCTGAATCCGCCTCGAAGGTAAGGTTGACACATACCAAATTATTATATTCCAAGTCCTTTATGGACGAATTGGCTGTCGGAGGCTATGAGCTATGGAAAGCTACTATCGATCTTAAATCAGTTTGGGGTACTAAACCATGGCAGGTTCAGGGAACAGAGGCTTTGCATCGCGCCTGTCTTATCCCCAACCATATTTTATTTTTGAATTCGTCTATTTTTCAGACGACTTGTTTTGGTTTGGCAACGTCTAAAAACCTGAATTCCCCCACAGTTCCGGATCTGGGTGCTTACCCCGGCTGGGGTAATTTCACAGATCTATCCCTCATTAAGTTGCAGTCCCTCATTTCCAACACCTCCTTTAATGTTTCGGCGTTTAATCCTGAGGGGTGGTTGGTATGGCAAACTAGTTCAGATTCCTGTCAACGTCGATTTTTAGCCTTGGCACCTGGGTACATCAAAGTCAGGGTGGATCCTCGTTTTGAGTCATCACACACTGTCACTACCTACTCTGTGGGTAAGTTATGCCAGTCGTGGCTGCAACATTCCACATTAGCGTCTGGTAAACTTCATTTGTCACGTTTAGACGACAAAATTGATTTGAATGATTTTATTAAAGGTCCTGCAGTAGGCAGGTCCAAAAGATGGGTATATGCTATTTACAACGAAGTTTGGAAATTGTCACAGATTGAGGCTGCCTCCAGATTACGTGCTATTGACCAGGCCAATATGGAAAAAGTGTTGGCTGTGATTGATAATAGTATAAATACCTTGTCTTCTAGAATTTACACTTTAGATAATATTGTTTCATCTGTCGTAGACATTGTGCAGGATGATTTGTCTGTGTTGTACCATGGCCAGAATCAGTTGTGTTCTGTTATGCAATTTGCATGGACTTCGCAAACGTTAAAGGCAGGGAAGGTCCCATGGGATTACATGAATGTTTCCTCTTTGTTCCTCCCTTTTAATTTAACTGCCAAACAACAGTTTATGTCTATGAAGGATGCGACTTATTCATTACTGCACATTGAGAAATTAGAACCATTGCCTTTCTCTAGTGCTGAGTTAAATTCAGCCGTGTGGCTTATCCACGGCGTAATCACTTTACCTTTTTCGCTTTTTAAATTTAGTTTATGCATGAAACATTATGCTCTTGGCAGATATGAACAACTTGGTAGTGCATTCCTGCACGAAGTTTGGTCGCTCCCGTTTACATATAGATGCATGCGGGAGGGCACAGAGGTTTATCTGAAGGGTGAGGAATGCACTTCTGCTCCTGATCATTCTGTGGTGTGTAGACACATACAATTACATGGTGCTTGCAATGTACACGCTCCGAATTTAGCTTGCGTTTTGAAAGGTGTACCTGTACCAGTTATCACCCCTTCATTCACACTGCTTGCTAACGGTAGTTATTTGCTTTTAAATAATGAGAATTGCTGTGGGATGCTAAAGGGCATTCCATACATAGTCACTGTTTCACAGCGTGTAGTTTGCTGTAATAATGTCCTTTTCCCACCCCCGTATGGCCGGCTCGATGTTTCTATCTGGCCTTCGATTCCAACCTTGAGCGCAGAGTTCAACCAGATGAGCAGAATAAGGGCTCTTTTGTCTCAAAGCTTCGTCCCGTGAAACCTTTCTTCTTCACGTGGCAAACACCCGCACGGAGGTGCAGGCGCATTTGAATACTGACCTCCCCTTCCATTTTGGAACATTGATACAGACTATCTTTAATGCCTCGTCTACGACCGGCATAGTTCATTTTTTTAAAATAGTGGGCTCCGGCCTCGTGACCTCCTTTCAGACTATTTTTGGTGTGATTCCCGCATTTTTTCATTCTATTTTTTCCAGCGTCTTCGGAGGTCTTCCTTTGCTTCTTGCCCTAATTGCTGGAATACTTTTGCTTGTTTGCGTCCTACGAAATGGCTGCGCAACTTGCGTACAGAGACAACATGCCCCGGCTCTTTCATCTGCGTAACAGGATGCTTGAGTACTATGGCACATTGCCTCTGGCGACTTTAAGTGTCGCGTATGGATTATCCTTCCGGTTTCCCTTCTTTACTTGTGTGCAACCCGTCTTTCACTGCCTGGATTGTCCATTCCAGTGGGCTCTGGATTTGTGCCTTTCAACCACGGTGTCACCTTTACCGGATTTTGGTCAACTGATGGGCCCCTTAACGGCTCATGAGTATGAATGTTCTGGTGTTGGGTTTATGGCCTTGGGTGCGGCACATGGAGTCCTTGGAAATTGGGCCATTGAAGAGGCTGCGATTGACTTTCTGGAACGCAGTTATATCGAGGAACCTTCCTGTTGTCCCCGAGTGGTGCTTGACGCTCCTATTGTGTGTGAACACGTGTGTTCCTTTCCGCTGTTAAACTGGATGGCAGATACTTTTGCGGAACGCTCCAATGATTTCCTCTTGGAGGCTGTTGCAACTTATTGTGCCTATACTTTTATGGATTGACTTTTTATCTTGATCGACCCTTGATGTATCCATCGATGTCGTTTTTCCCCATTTTTTATGTTTTTTTTTTTTTTTTTCACCTGACGACATCTTTTTCTGTTTTTGATTTTTTTTTTCTTTTTCGACCTTTACACTTACCTTATATGGACTTATAGTTCATGCCCTTGGTTCCGTTCTTTCTAAACTTGAACTCTGCGTTCTTGATAAGTGCGCCCCTAGTGGTTAGTAGTCCGATCAAAGGGGGATGTAGTGTGGGTTAACCACGCCCTATGTACACCGCTAAGTTAGCATAACCTCGATGGCTGTTAGAAAGCCAGCTTGCTGCTTCTGCTGCTTTTGCACCCGACACTGTTGTTACATGTTATTCATTCGAGAACTGCTGACTCGACTATGCTTCACATGGGAACCGTCTGTTGTTTAACATCCTTAACAGCGAGCTGTGACCTTGGTCTGTACACCGTGTAAGGAACGAGTCTGGGTCACTAGACGGGGCAGGTTGTTGTGTTCAGGTTGATCGTACCACTTCTTAGCCATAACATACATACAGCTGCCAATACCTGAAAGACGAGCCCTTTAATATTACAGAGCAGCATGTTTTCTGTTACATTCGAAACGAAGAGCTGTTGCAGGAGAGAGCCTAGCTGATCCTGTGATGTGATTCCACTAAGCTGATCTATAAGGTATGGGGTCCCCCATGCAAGCCTAAGAGACCTTCTATTAGTCTAATAATACCTTATTAGTTGCTAGAGAAAGGAGGGTGGTTGCTTTCCACTGTCATTATTATTATGATTGCTCCTTTCATTTTCTATGTTATTGTAACAATGCTGATGGTGCTGATCCTAACCATTTGTCTGCTTGTGTTAGCCAAAGTACTGCATCTTAGGACGCGAGGTTTATAAAATAAACTCTTTAAACTTTACCGTGTCTTTGTTATTCTGTTGTGGACTGATATATAGCTACCAACGGGTATTTCAGATTCCCACCACTCCTGAGAGTATCTAAGTCGCTTGTTCTGGGTTGTCTATACATTGGGACCGCCGAGCTAAATCTCGGATAACGAATGTGACACTAAGCTAGTCGGATAGGGGTTCTTAGTTCTGAGGGGAGTTTCTGGTACACCACAATTCTCTGAGGTCCTGGTTTCCTGCGCATAGTTCTGTGCATAAGCAGAATCCCTGCAACAATACAGGCACAGAATCTTGTTAGTTAGATACAGGCCTGCAATATGGTTGCTACAATGATGAATAGATAGCTGGATAGCTGTAGGTGCATCCATTGGAGGATATGTAAATGGATGGTGTGGTTGTACAGATGGATGAATCAAGTGTGGGTGGATGAATGAATGCCTGGTTGTGAGTTGATGAATAAATGTTTGGGGTAGGTGAATTGATATTTTCTTGAATGAGGGTCCATGGTAAGCACATGGAGATGAAACTATGTATGGAATACTGAGGAAGCTAAGAATAAGTGAGAGTATGTAAAAGTGTAGGAGTAAATAGATTTGCGAAGAAGTAACAACAGGAATAAGTATAGACAGAAAAAAATATGAAATATACATTGGGCAAGAAAAGGTATTAACGTAGGAGTCAGGATATCAGTAAGGAGAAGTAGGACTAAGTAGGACCAAGAGTAGGAGTAAATAGGATCATGAGTAAAAGCAGGAGTAAGTAGAGGCGTAACTAGAAGTACGAAGAGGCATACATTGGAGTAAGTAAAAGAGTAAGAGTAGGAGACGGAAGGAGTAGGTAGAAGTAGATAGGAGTAAGCACTGGAGCAAGTAGCAATAGGCATAAGTAGCGGTAAGAGGAGTCATATGTAGGAATAAGTAGGACTTTGCGCAAATAGGGGTAAGGGTTGAAGTATTGGAACGGGAGTAGTATTATGAATGAGTTGCGCCGGTTGGAGTAAGTTGGAGTAGGTAGTTGTAAGAGTACAAATAAGTCAGATCAAGTATTGGAGTAAATAGGTAGGAGTATGGAGGGGTATGCAGGAGTATGAGTAACAGTAACCAAGATTAACTAGAATTAAGAGTAGTGCAAGTAGGACTAAGAATCAGCATAAAAGTAAGTAAAAATAGCCATAAGCAAGAGTAGGATTAAGCACAATAAGTGAAGGAGTAGATTTAAAAGTTGGAGTAGCAGGAGGCATGATTTTGGAGCCAACCGAGATGGTGGCGCCGTGCTGAGCTCCGACGGATACGGGAGCAATCAACTGTCTAGAGACCTCCGCTGTACTTGCTCGGTGGAGGAGACAATCATGTGTCTCCTCCTGAAGTACCAGTGTGTCGCTGGAGCCATTTGCATGCTCCAATAACTCATTTTCTGTTTGTGGCCAGCTTTGAGGGATTCTGCTTCAAAGTAGGAGGTTGTGCCCACCATTTTGAGAGGCAGAGATTGCGTTTCCTCACAGAAACGCGGAAATCAGAGCTGTTGTACTCCACTGTTGACATTTTTATAAGCATAACTGCTGAAAGTGTGTTATCTAATGCATGGCCCCTGCTTATATGACTTTTATAAATTACTTTTCTCTCTCCTCAATAAATTGCAAGCGTTGTGGAAGTTTCTCCTTGAGTATCAACATGTTGCCTCAACATAGAGCTTTCCTTGAACCTCCTTACCTGGTTACTGGTTTATAACATATTACAGGCTACAAATTTCCAATGTGTGCTTCTTCCAAATGCTCTCATATTTTATACAGAATTTTCAGAGCCTTTTTTGCCATGTTTTCACAGTGCTTTGGCATTGCTCATTGATTTGTTATCTTGAAGTCCTATCCTTTTCATAGGAGAATTCTTGACTTTATTTTTTTTCATCACTTCTATACCTATGATGATTTCAGCCACAATGCCCATATTTCAGGTTTTCAATTCGTAATAAATGCTTAAAGCGTATTTTTTATTCAAACCTTTGTCTTAGATACCTGTGGAGATTCAACAGTTTCTTGGAACTCGCTTCTTTTTTCTTTGGCCCCTATACTGTAAATAGGGAAAATAAGGAACCTTGAACTTTCTGGTACATCCAGCAACGTTATTTTATCAGACTCCGATTCTAACCACAGCGATATGGATGACACTAGAAGTCTGAATCTCATTCTGGTACCCTACCCAAAGCTTCCTCTATGACAAAAATGTTGATGGGTCCAAACAAAAGACCTAAAAAAGATAGCCCATCTCCAGTGGAATCCATGCTGGATTCCATGGATGATTTGTGAGGAAATCCGTGCGTTAAAATCATTTATGTAAGAGACTACTAAGACATTGAAACATTTACTGATAAATGGTCCTCACTGGAATCACAAGTTTTAATGGTAGAAAAAAACTGAAAGTCTTTAGCTTGCGACTTTACGTATTTCCCATTTGGAGTCGGAAATCGCTCCTCAAGAAACACACTGAAGCTTTCAAAAATTGAAATCGTAGCAATAACCTATGCATTTATGCATTTATGTACTTCCTGAAAACACTGAGGACTCAGATCCAACTGTGTACTTTCCGTCTTTCATTGCCAAAACTACTCCTTGAAATATCCAGCTCTACTCCTCTCAACATACAAAGGGTACCTATGCTTGGTCCCAGGGTTGCTTCAAAACCGAGAGGAGTTAATTTATTCTTCCTGCAATATACAGACTTGTGACAAGTTATAACGGCTGTCAAAGCCAAAAAGTGATTTTTTTGGGCTGGTTACAGACAGTTTTTCTCTCAAGATGTGGCCTAAATAACTGCTGATCGCCAGAAACAATTCCTAGACATGTATCCCCAGTTGATAGCAATGAGCACTAGATTTGGTCTCATTTACCCTTGACTGTTTAAAGTGAGGTATAAGGAAAAAACTATCACATACGAGGAGCCTACTGCACTTAAGAGATTTCTCCAACAACACGGAGCTGAAGATATGGACACTTAAATAATTACTTGAATGTTATTTTGTCTCTTCTACCTGTTGTCTTTTTAATAATAATTAAGTAGTAGTTTTGTTGCTGTCTAATTATTATGATTTTTTCTCTTGCTAGACCAAGCTTTAATTCTGTATTTTATTCTTTTTATGATACAGGTATATATCTTCACATTTCATTCCTGTAAGGTCTCAATTTTATGTGATGTCTTCATCCAAGTCAAGGTTGTCCTGGGGTTGTCTGGGGTTTGAGTATTGTGGCTTTCATCTTACGTTGTTGCCACTCTCCCTCCCTCTTGTGTTTGTGTTTTGTAGGTATGTCCTTCAGTCATCATTTGCATGATTTGTACAGTCTTTTTGTTCTCAGTTTTACTATTTTTATATTGGTGTTTCAGTCCATGGTTCCATTCTGTCTCTTTCCTGCCTTCTGTCCTATCATTCTCCTCTCACTTCCTTTTCTCTGTAAGCAAAACTATTTTCTCCATTGTATCTGATCTATTTCTTTATTATTTTTGATATTGTAGACATATTGATTGTGCATGCTAATGTTTCAACAAAGCATTTGGGATTACAACATGGAACATTAAAGTGTTAGGTAACCCTATTAAAATAAAATACAGAGGGTGGTATCCTATTTAGGTAAATTAAAAACAGATCTTGCATTGCTTCAAATATCACACCTTTCTGAACTAAAGGATGACAAGTTAAAAAGATGCTGGGTAGGTAATGTGTTTGCTTCCCCTGCTCTGGGAAAAAAGAATGGACTACTGATTCTTTGCCATAAAAGGTTACATGTTACGCTAGTTAACCAAGAGTTTGATTCTGATAGTCGATGGACCATTGTTAAGTTACTTGTTAATAACATACCTTTAACTATTTGTAATGTATATGCTCCAGTGTCTGTTGATAATATTTTTTGGACCAACATTTCTGATAGATTACTTCTGTGTGGTGATGAATATCTTATTTTTGGTGGTGACTGCAATCAAATTCATGATCCTATCTTGGATAGGAATTCAATGGTCAAGTTTGTTCACACTAAAATGCACTCACAATTCAAATCTACCATCCAGCGCAAATCCTTAGTTGACATTTGGCAGTTATGTCCCTCGATTCTCCAATCCCGCATAGACCATCAGACTATCTCTTCTTCAGGATATCATTGGCTCAACATGTTCTTCAATCCAATATAGGATCAATTTTGATATCAGACCATTAGCCAGTGTACACAGACCTCAATCTTGTACCCTATTCACCACATGCAGGTAGATGGTGCTTTGACAATTCACTACTCTTAAACACTAAATTCACATGCCAATTTGAAGCCTTTGCTCCTGAATGTTTTGTTATAAGCTCTACACCTGAGTCTTCATTTGCAATGATTTAGGATTCCTTTAAAGCAGCGTAAAGAAGGTATATAAAAATCTATAGAAGCTTAATCTAGCTAACTACTTGATAAAATAAAAAAAAATAATATACCAATTATCACTCTAAAAATGGCACATCCCTACAACATCTTATTGACTTTACCAGACTTACTACAGAAGCCTCCTCTTCTTACTTCTTGAAAAGCATTGCATGTTATTATGGTGGCCAAAATAAAATGGGGAGCAAACCTTTTAAAACTCTGAAAGGACAGAACCAGAATAGAATCCTTATGAAACAGTATGGGAACTACTCTTTTTAAAGATAAGGACATCTTAAATGAGTTTGTTAATTTTTATAAAAATCTACATTCTCCAGAAACACTACCTCTGCAATTGGATCTGATTAAATACTTTCAATTCATTGCTCTCCCTCCCATTACATTGATTTTGATTCATTAGGAATAGATATATCACTTTCAGAAATCACCCATGCAGTCTCTATACTAGGTAGAGGGAGGGTTCCTGGGCCCAATGGCTTTACTGTTAAATTTTATAATCACTTCACAAAGCTTCTCCTTTCCAACCTTTTACTTTTATTTAACTCATTTGTCACTAAAGGAGCTTCTCATGGCTCCTTCCACGATGCCATGATTTGCTTAATTCCAAAACATAAGGATCTCTCACAGTGTAAGAATTACTGTCCCATCTCTGTAGTTAATACAGTTTACAAAAAAGTTGGTAAGATTTTGGCATTACGCATTGACCCTATTTTGCCTGATCTTATAGGCCCGGAGCAATCTGATTTCATTAAGGGCTGATTAGGCTCTGACAAAGCTCTGGTCTTTTTAATGTATTAAGCAAGGCCTCTTCATTGGATCATCCTGTTGCCGCTATTGCTTTGGATGCAAAAAAACTTTTAATAGTATCGGTTGGGATTTTATATTTCAGGCATTAAAATGGATTGGTTTTCCACCCAAATTCATTGCTGTAATCTCCTTGTTATACACAGGCCCTAAAGATGCAATTTTTCTTAATGGTATGCTCTCAGATTATTTTATAGTTTAGAGGGGTATGCCAAGGTTGTCCACTATCACCTCATTTATTTATTATTGCACTAGAGTCCTTTCAAACAAAAATTCGACAAGATGCTTGTATTTCAGGTTTTCAAACTGGATCTCACCAAATTAAGATGTCAGTTTATGCTGATGATATCCTTTTACATACCTCTAACCCTGCAGCTTCCCTTCCTTCTTTTCTTCAATAAATTGCCACTTTTTCCCATTTATCAGTTAAACTGATAAATGTGAGGTACTACCTTTAAATGTTCAGTGTAACAAGCAACTTTTTGATCATACAGGTTTTGCTTGGAAATCCTCCAAAGTAAAGTATTTGGGCATGTGGTTTTCACAGACGATTAAAGAAACTTCAAAGTTGAATTTTGATTACTTTACTAAAACACTAAATGATAATCTATTCCACTGGCTCCCACTTTTTCTTTCATGGTGGGACAGAATACACTCTATTAAAATGATGCTCACCTCCCTGCTATTATTTGTTATTGCTTTGATTCCCGGTCACATCCCTGATTGCTATTTTAGGAAAATGTAATCTCTCTTATCAAAATTTCTTTGGAAAGGCAAATCTTCTGATATAGCTTTATCCTCTTTACAAAAGGATAAATCTAACAGAGGCCTTAAATTCCCAGATTGTAAAAAATATCATTATGCTTTCTCTCTAAAAACAAGCTACCCGATGGCTTTCATCTAGCCTTTACTTACATCCACCTTTGTGGCTACATTTAGAGAAATCTCTTATCACTCCTTTTGATTTTAAAGAAATTCTTGCTTTTACAACAAATATTTCTCATTCACGTTCTCCAGTTATTTCCCATTCCTGTAAGCTCTTAACACTTCTTCTAGCATCAACATACCCCTCAGTTGCTACCTATCAACTTATTTGGAATAATAAGTCAATACAAATTAAGAATCATTCTATTTATTGGAAAACTTGACAAGCCAAGGGTTTGTGTTTTGAATATCACAACTTCTTGCCGATGGTCAACTCCTATCCTTTTCTTAACTTCAAGCTAAATTCTCTTTGCCACCTGCATCCAAAACATTATATGAACTTTTATGTGCTTCTCTCAATCAATACATTTCCACATTCCCAGCCACTTTCCTCCCTCCTTACATATCCGCTACACTTTTTCCTTTATTAACCAATAATACGTCAGCATCTACTATTCATAAATCATTAGAATGTATGTTGTTTAGATCCAAGACAAAGACTGAGCTAGCTTGGGAAAGAGATTTAATAAAATGTTGGCCTATTACCTTATGGAATAAGTTGTGGCTTTCACTTCATAAAACTATACAAGACACAAATACTACACAAACCGTTTTGTTTGTTTGTCATTGTATGTTATTTACACCCATGACCCTGAAATCTTTTTCTCCTACTGCGATCTCTTCTTGCTTGTCGTGTTAATGCTCACTTGCTGACCTAAAGCATATGATATTCTTAAAGCATATGTTATTTGAATGCCGTTCTATTCATACGTTTTTGGGAACTGGTTTGGAATCAAATTAATAAGACTTTTAAAGTTGTTATTCCTTTTTCCTTAATTAGCATCTTTTTAGTTAGTTTAGCGCCTCAATAGCCTCATGTAACCCCCAAGTTATAGGTTGACAGATTTATGGTTAGCTGTTGATTTTCATTTAGTGACTTCAAACTGGAACCAAGATCAGACTGTTACTTTGAAGTCCGGGTGGAGTGCTGTATGTTTTCATCATAGGCTAGACACCAAATATGTCTCTCCTATGTCTTTAGCAATAAGAAGTGATCGCCTATGGCTTCCACTAACTATGTATGTATCCCATTCTGCCTAATCGATTAATAAAAATATTAATGTGTCAGGTAAAATGAAGAAAACACCTTGAATTTCTGCCTTCTGTCTTTTTATGCCACTAATGAGATGTGTATGATTGAATAAACCTATACAACCTATACATATGATGTTTATTTTTTCTTTATTTTTTTATAATGTCTACAGGTCTTTGCCATTGCCATTTTTCAAGTTTATAAAATGTACTAATACAATGTTTTTCTTTTTACCTGCTCCCCCCATTTTCCATATGTATCTTTACAGTTTATTACAACATAGACTGTATTTCCTTCTATACCCTTATGTATTTTTGGTAATATTTCCTTCTTGTATTGTATTTTAAGCTCACTACTCGTAATTGGGTTATCGTTTAGTGTGGGTGACTACCCACCCCAAGGAACAATCACAACCCTTGTCAGGATTAACCCTCCAAGAGTCTAAATTACCATGTGTTCATCTCCCTGGTCGCTATGGCACAGAGTAGACAGGCATCATTTAGGGCAATGTGTATTGTATATATGCATCACCAAAACTGTAATAAAGTAAAAATGCAACACGATATAAATCCAAACCGAATTAGAGAAATAAAGTCAAATGAAATAAATAACATTTCAAAAATCCAACAAAGGGACCCTGAGATATGATTTTTTACAATTTTTAGTAGTAACAGCACCAAAAAGGATAAAGTGCCAATGATAGTCAATGGTATTGGTAGGTGCAATTTGACACTGACCGCAATGGAGCACGGGTCGGCTACACTAACCAGGTGAGTCCTGGTCGAAGATTTTACCTTCTGACTTTATTCCTTTAAGTCCCAATCTGCCAATGCAGTGCACTTCTAAAGTCCCGCAGGACCACAGGAGAGGCACTTAGAGGCTCACAAGGTGTCTGGTAGAGGCCAAATAACAGTGTACAGTAGCCACTGGTCAGCTGGGTAGATGCAGGAAAAGGCCTCTTATAACTTGTTGTGTCCTTGTAGCTTTAATAGCCTTATGGCCCTTGAAACCCGCTTCTTTGTCCTGGGTACCAGAGAGAGCGAGTTCCAGTCTTTCACTGCTCTTCTTAGGCAGCAGACAGCAGATTTAGTCCTCTTTTGAGATTTCTTAGGTCCAGAAGTGTTCTGAATTGTGTGCCAGGAAATAACACATTTATACCTGGCACAAACTAGTGTATGAGAATTACTCTTGGACACACCGTAACCAATGGGGGAAAAATTGTTCCTGGGATAACCATATCAACTATGGGTATTTCCAAGATGGTGAATGTCCTCAACCACCCTAAAATTGGACTCTGAGGCCTGGGGGGTGTGAGTAGGGAGTGCACTTTGGTAATCCTCATGTCCTCCCAAAGCTAACAATTAAAATCCAGTTTGAGCAGTCACTGTACACACTATAAACCCAGAGTCAGAAGCCTGGTCGAAAAAAGCAGGGTTTTCAGAGGGTGGATACATAAGAGCTGTTTTGGCATCTTGTTTCACTTCCTTTCAAGTGCACCCCTAGTGTTATATGTAACCCTAGCAGATCTGAAAAGCAGGATTTGACAGTCAAGCAGGATACAACACAGTAATGTAAAAAAGGAAGCTCACTGCCCCACGTTGCATATTCTGGCAGTTTAAGAGGAGTCATCTCTGCCCATTCAGGTCAGCCTATTGGTTGCTCCTTGAAAGCACTTCACACCTTTTTCACACCTATTCAAATGCTAATCACTAGTTGGGAGAAGTGGAAGCGCAAATAGAAATTCAGCCTCCAGGAACTTCATGCGGGGAAAAGATAACTTTATAAAAGCTACTTTTCCTTAATATTAAAAATCCGGCTTCACTATTAAATTGGATTTTTAATAAATAATAAAAATAGTTATTTAATTCACTTTCTAGCTAGTCCCATTTCCGATATACAGAATCAGGATTTTTAATCTGTATTTTGGTTTTCTACATTGGACGGCTTGGCCCGCCACCCTGAAATAGCTTTTGGGTACTCACCACTGTTAGGAAATGATAACATTAAAGTTCTACATGTCCTACTTTTAAACACCATGCAGCCTGTCTGTTGGTCGTTAAGGCTTACATCATTGCAACTAGTTAATATTTGAAAGGGAAGGGAGGTTTTGACCTTTCAAACATTTTAACTATGAGAGGTTGAATTGCAGAGTTTAAATTGCCACAGTCAGACTACAGTGCTAGGCCGTAAGCCATATTTTATACTGTTACTGTAGTGGATGGCACGATTGGAACTGCAGTCCACTCGTGACATATAACTTACAAGCCCTGGGTATATTTTGCACTATGTACTAAGGCTGGGCGGCAAACTCCGCCCCGCCGGTGGAGTTTAAGGAGTTTTGGGCACTCCACACTCCACTTGGGGAGTGGAAGTCTGCAAAAACTCTGCAATCCACATTGTTGCAGAGTTTAGCACTGCACCACCCCAGACCCTGAACACACCAATCAGATACACGCGACATGCAAGCTATCAAAAAAGCGGCATGAGGAGCGGGATTTAAATAATAAACGTTTCAGCATTTAGAACAAGGCTTGAAATGTAGCCTCGTTCTGAATCCTGACACATTTATTATTAAATCCTGCTTCTCAAGCCTCACTTTAGATATGCATGGAATCGGGCTTGGAAGGGACTCAACTGATTATGGAGCAAGTCCAGGACTCGGAGACGCTAGTCTCAAAAAAACGATTCACGATCTGTACCCTGGCAACTTTGTGTCCGAGAGTTTATTTTACCGCTCTGTGGACCAGGTCTGCAGAGAAAGCTGAGAGCCAGCTTCCTCCAGGCATGGTGCACTGTGTGTGGGAGCGGCACCCACATTCCAGCAGCTCAACTGCAATAAACAACAAGAAGCTGGCGATGGTTCTGAACTGCAGGAACGGGGGCACACTAGCACTGAACAGCAAAAAGAGCAGCAAGGAGGTGCTCCTCAATCATGCCTGGACATCTTCTGCCTGATCATGGGTGAGTGCAGTCGCCTGCCCGGCTCCTCTTGCACTTTGCAACTTTTCCTCATGTTTTGGCTGCTTTGCTGCTTCGCAGTTGTCGCTGCTGAGTGCGCCCTCTGTTGTTGGGTGTGTGTGGGGGAGAGAACTGGTGTTAAGGATTGAACTGGTGTTAAGGAAGTGTGGGCTAAAGGCTGTGAGTGAGGGGATTTGGAATGAGTAGCAAGATTTTTAATATGATCATGTATTGGAAAAGGGATGCTATCGTTAATGAGTATTCTTGTGTTGCTGCTGCTAGTGATATTACTTGATTGGGGGGATCGAGCAATACTCCACCTGCTGGCAGAACTCTGCAGAATTTTGGGGAGTTTATTTGTTGCTCCGTGAAATTCTGTGGAATGAAACTCAGCGACCTGCGCCCACCCATACTATGTACTCGGGACTTATTGGTGAGTTACATATATCAATTAGGAATATTACAATTTGACCATGTTTATAAGGAGAAGTACTGCACTTCATCACTGGTTAGCAGGGATTAAAGTTCACAAAGTTCTAACTCCTGTATAAATATAGGTTGCAGATAGAGGCAAAAAGTACGGGGGACCAGGCAGTAAAGGCGGATTTCCTACATTGGAAAGCAATAGAGAGAGGAAAAGAAAGATAGTGAAAGATAAAGAGAGAGTACTACCTTACAGAAACAAAGTTACATGCAGGGTGATAAGGTTACAAGGGTGTCAAAGTACAGTGCAGAACTGTCTCAGAGTAAGTAACACTAGAGAACCCATCACAAAAGTATGAAAGATATTTCCATTTCCCAAAGCAAATAATAGTCTTGTATGATGTCTGTGATAATTGGGCTGCTACAGCAGGTGGAGTCTGGGGCTCTGCAAGGTCTACACCAGTGATGGACTGTGGGGGTATAGATCCCACCTCTTTACCTTTTACTGTTGCAACCCGGTTTTCATTCAGGAGGAAAAAGCAAACAGCCACAGCAAGGGCACAAAAGGTCCGGCAGCGCCCATGAGTAGCAGGGGCCTGGTAGCGAACCTGCTGTAGCCCACCTCGGTCAGGACTCTAAGTAGAGCCAGGTTCATTTCTCATGGCTGTAGTTATGTGGGACACACAGTGTCATGGAGTTGACTCCAGCAGTTGTGATGAGATCTGGTTGGTTCATCATGCTACAGCACTGTGTGCATTTCACTGATCCCTGCAGGGCAGTATAAGCCCCCATGCACCACTGCCTTTGTTCACTAGACCCCACTGCCACACAGGAACGTGCTGGAGAACAACGCTACCCATAGTTCTAATCTTCTGGTCGTGACAGATTCATATTGCAAATGAACATAGAAAGCATGATATGTGTTGATGTATAGTTCGGTGATGTCTATTTGCTCTGTGCTTTCCACTGTCCTCAAAGCTGGAGCTGTGTGGATAGTTCCAGAGTCTGCATGAAAGAATGGGGCATGACAGTGAAGTGAGCTCTCCTGTCAGCCTCCAACATCACTGTACCTCTGGGGCAGTGTTTAGGCTACCATGCTGCATCTGCTAACAGCTGCAATAAACTGTTCAGCCTGCACTGGACCCAAATATTGCTCTGTTCAGCTCCTGCTGACACATAAGGAGGAGCATGCCTGGCCCATCAACATTACCACCATGGATGGTAACAAAAAGTCTCAGATGCCATCTTGAATGAGAGGAACATCCTAATCCATCAATCATGGGAGCTCTGTTGAACATGTTCTTTTGAGCTGCATCACATTTTATGTATCAGCAGTGGCCGTCTTTCGTAAAGAGAATGTTCAGCAAGTCATGCCACATCACATCATGTTTCTGCTGGCCCATACAACCTGTGTTCAGCAGTACATTAGTTTGTAAAGTACAGGAAATAAATATTAACACAATGCACCTCTATAGCAGTGCACAGATACTTCACTGTCCTTGCAAGCGTACATGCACTGCAATGGAGCTACTATATGAGTGCCCTAGCCCATCAATTTCCCATTTACATGCCGGTAAAGAAGAAGATCAACAAAGGGGCAGAGCCAACGCACCTCTCTGCACTGACTTATGAAGCTCAATTTCTTGTTACATGAGCTTTTGCAGATAGCTATGCTGTAAAGCCTGATCCGTACAATAAATAAAACTGTGACAAAATCATGACACAAAGACATGTAAAAAGAACAAAGGACAGGGGTAAGAGAGAGAGAGGGAGAAAGGAAGAAAAACATGATTTAAGTAAGAGTAGAGTTGAAAGGGTTGAAAGGGTTAATGCAGAGGTAGAGACCATATGTAATAGGCAAGAGTAGAGTTACTAGGAGATCTACAAGACTAGAAGTGCCAGCATAACTTCTTTATACAAGCTATGAACACTTCAGGACAGTAAAAGCCATAGGCTCTAATTACCTCTGTAATATCCGACATCGCGGTACACAACTTGGAATCTAAGGTAAATTTATCACAACCTTCTGGTCACTCCCAAATGACCATTGACAGCTTTCAAGTTCTAGTTCACATACTTCCAAGGACCCCTCCACTAGCACTCCCTACCATCAACCATTTGCTGATACTCCTCTCTCCAGGAGTTCAAACTGCATTGAAAACTCATCTATTACAACTCAAAAGATCCTGGTAAATTCTGTCATTCTCTGATTCAAATATTTACATAAGAAAATAATGACCCTAAATGTTATATGTCTCCAACAATATTATCCATGTGAATGGTGCAGTTGCTGCATATTGTACTGCTGCCCTTCATGGTTTACTTTAACCACCTCACTCCCAGAGTTCTATGCACCATCAACATTATTTTTGTAAAATGTTTCTCATCAAAATGTTATTGTTGTAAATAAAAGAAACCCATACAGAATAAAAAACATAACTTTGCAGAAATGGACATACTAGGGTATAGATGGGCTAGAGGGATTAAAAGAGATAGAAGTATTAGGGAGTAGGGTGGGATAGAGGTACAAGCATACAGGCAGGAGTAGAGGTACTATGGCATTGGTAAATGTAGAGTTAGAGGTGTAAGTCCTAAATTAAAGGCAGAGTTAGAGGATTGTGGTAATGAAGAAAGCATTCTTCATTTACAAGGATGATAAAGCAAATAGAGAAAAGAAAAAGGGATGATGGGAGAAAAGAGGAATGGAAAGTGCCCTTCTTGTCATTTGTTTTACAATACCAACATCCCGGAATCCATGTAAATTTGTGTAATGAACCAAAGGTTCGTCACACAGTACTTAGGCTGCATGTCATCGAGAATTTCAGAGGTGTTCCTGGAGTCCAGTATGATGCACCTGATCCATTTGAAATTGGCGTTATATCTACGGAGCAACTGTATCCCTTGACAGAGAGTAGAATTGTTTTTAAATACTAAACTGTTGCAACAAGGAAATTCTTAAATTTCGGGAGAATTAAATTTGCGTTTTTTTAAAGTAATAAAAATAACTTGGTAATCGATTTTCTGGATATTATTTATGAATATACCGTATTCGGGTTCTTTCTATTCAACCAATCTTGAAGCGTAAGCTTTGAGTGTTCACTCTTACTCTCCCTTGAAAATCATAGCCCAAAGGGAGGTACTTGGCTTCAATGAACCTGCATTACTGTCTGGTACAAGAGAATCCATGGGCAGACATTACTTGCTGCAAGGATTGAATGATTGTCCATCCTTCCATAGGTTACTTGCTGATCTAAAATATGAAGTACAAAAGGACTACAATATTGAGTCAGCCTTGCTATTGCATATTTTATGGTGTCAAACAACTCCAGGATGTTGGGATCAGCACTAATATCAAAGTCAAAGTAGTCTTTATTTCGATATTTTCAATCACTAAAGACACAGTAAAACAATACAATACAAAACAATAATTTCCACTAATACATGCTGTCATATTACAGATGGTAAAAAGATTAGATCAAAAGATCTTAAAATGTTAAAAATATTAAAAAAGCGGTTGGCATTTCATGATATTGTACTTGTAATCCCTAATATAGATTATGCAGCCTTGGATATACTGTTTTTCGTAATCTCGACAGGTGGTAAGACTCGAGTTTAATACAGCTTCAAACCTCCCCAATTAACAGTAAATATAATCACTTAAAATTATCATAAACAGGGTTGACATTCGTGACACCTAGTTTCTTCATGTTGTTCCTTGGAATGTCTTACATCCAGCTCAGTCACTTAGCCATTGCTATTACTATATCTTCCTGCAGGTTTGTTTTCAAAATGCGGAGTGCAATTATGCTTGATCTTGTGCCAAGATTGGAGCAAATTGGCTTGAACCATTTGTCTCTGGGGCATTTGTATGCTGAGCATACGAACAATATATGAATTATAGACTCATCCATCGTTTGGCATGAGGAACATTTGATAACTTTTGCATTTTGCCATTTTAACGTTAAGGTTTTTATGGGGAGTGAGCCTACTCTAAATTGATGGTACAATTTCCTGTCACATGGTCTAGTAATAAAGTTCCAATATACTTCAAACCTTATTTCAAACTTGTGCTCCAGAAAGGTACCAGTAAGAGAGGTGTTTTGTATGTGTGACATCGACTTGATGTTAACCATATTCCAGTATGCTTCCTTGTAATCTTTTTTTGACGGGAACAAGCTACCTACTGGATCTTCCCACACATGGCTAAGCCCCATATCGAACAACGTACCCTTTATCTTTTGTAACCATTTAATTTTGCCTGACAAATCAATTTCTCTTACATGTTTTAATGCGTTTGCATAGGGTAATAGCTCCGACGTAGTCCAGAGCCTTCTCCTATACGCTATGGGCCTATTTCTTGCCATCTCCTCTAGTGCAGTACAACCCAAATCTAAAAAAAAGGGGTTGGAGAGGAGTAGATTGTGGGAGACCTGTTAGGGATCTCATAAACTTATTCTGAGCTGTGGCTAGGGGTGTTACATTTTCGAAGCCCCAGAGCTCGGCACCACATAATATTGAGGCCCTGGTCTTTGGATTATAGATCAATATTGCGGGGCCTACCGGCTTGGTTTGTGAGAGTCGATGCTCTTTTAGTTGGACACCTGCAAGTTGGGCATGCCTAAGAGGCAATATGTCTATCTGGGGTTTGCAATTTAACCTCTTTCCCAGGGTAACCCCCAGATATGTGAAAGTGTCAGTTTGTTCCAGTAGGGCATTATCCATAACTACTCTCCCTTTCACTGTTTTATGTCTGTGTAAGACCATGAATTTCGTTTTGTCTACATTGACTACTAACTCATGGTCGTTGCAGAAGACTAAGTAAGTAACAACCCTATTAATAAACAATGAAAAGAGGGTGGGTGCCAGGACACACCCTTGTCGTACCCCTTTGCTTACCGGGAACCGATCCGTAACCTTTCCCTGTGATCCACAGTGGACCTTAGCATAGTTTGACTCATGCAGTTTGGCAAATAAAGAAAGAAGTTCTGAAGGCATCCCTGCTTCCTTTAGTGATTCCCATAAGTTGTTGCGGGGGATCAAACGCAGATTTTAGATCTATAAAGGCTGTGTATATATTCCCCCGGCTAAAATTACGGTACTCCAATAAATCATCATAAATCTAAAGACTTCATCTATATTGCTAACATGGGGGCGAAAACCAACTTGTAATGTTGATAAAATGTCATGTTCGCCTACCCACGTGGTAATTCTGCTCAGCGCGAGCCTGGCCAAGATCTTTTGCATTGTGTCTATTAAGCTTATTGGCCTATAATTGCTTAGACAAGTGCGGTCCCCTTTTTTATATATTGGTATAATTTCGGCACCGTGCCAAGAATCAGGGATAGGAGCCCCTCTAGCTATAGCATTTGCTAGTATATGAATGTATTTGAGCCAGTTAGCTTTATCATGTCTAAATAGATCGGCCGGGATACAATCCGGACCGGGAACCCTTCCGATTGGGATTGCATCCAGGGTGATTTCGACCTCCCCGATCCCAAAGGTCAATGTGGTGTCAGGAACTATTTCAAAATGATTATTGGGGTTGTCTGGCGGGGCGGCAAATTGTGCCTGGAAATAGGAAACCCACTGATCTGGTGCTACATTGTTCACCGGAGTTTGCCTAATTTCACCACTGCCCCATTTTACTGTCTGCCAGAATTTCTTCATGTTTTTCCCAATGCTCGCTTGCAGAAGTTCCTTCCATCTTTGTTCGTCAAACACCTTTTTGGCTGCATATTGGGCTTTTTTATACGCTGTCCGTGCAATTTTGACCTCCTCTATTACTTTTCCCCTTATGGCCTGTGACAGATGCCTACACTCAGCTTCTACAGTCCTTACTGTACCATTTAGCTGACTTTTGGACTACTTGGCTGCTGGGTTTTTCAGTCTTTACGTAAAAACATTTGAGCTTTGCAAAAAGCACTTTGTGTGCCTTTATAATCACAATATCACTGTCTTCCTGGGTATCACATGCTGAAAGGGCTGATAGAGTGTTTTCCACTGCAATCCTCATCTGCTCTAGGGTGTTATCATTTTCCATTAATTTTGCCCATTTTACCCTTCGCATGTCATTAGACAGAATTACATCTGCAGTCACTATCTCGGTCTGCCCCGTCTGAATATCCAAACCCTTTAACTGCAAGGTTAGTAGTAAGGGTTTGTGATCACTCTCAGTTCTCTGTTGGATTGACATATCGATGAGTCAGGACCATGTCTCCAAATTAATGAGAAAGTAGTCAATTCGACTGCTTCTTAGCCCGTTGTTATAAGTGTGCTGGCTCTCGCTATCCGATGGCGTCCTCCCATTTACAGCCCTAATACCCTACTCCAGACATAGGCTTTTTAGCTGAAGTACAGCCTCTGTCCATTTTTTTATCAGGTGTAGTGACGGGATACCCCAGAGGGAATCCTCATCACTACTGAGGCCGCCATCTTCGTAACCTAGGGGCTCAAAAGTACAGTTGAAATCCCTTGCGATTACCATATAATTATTCCCCCTATGGTTCTCAATAGAGGTATCTAATAGGCAGACAGTGTTTGAAGATTTCCCGCCCGCCATCCCTCTTGCATAGACATTGATCACTATTATGTCTAGGTCATGTTGTGAGTGTAGTATGATAGCCAAGATGTCAGGGCTATCCATTGGTATCTCTTCAACCCGGTACCCTGGGTGTTGCCTTGCCCAGATAGTAAGCCCCCCAGAGGCTCTCTCCTTATGTCCAGCAATGGCAGGTTTTGCAAAATTCAGGTAACCTGGACGAAGAATAGAATTCTGTGACCACGTTTCCTGTAAGGCCCAAATATCGTGCCCCTCTATAAATGATGACCAATCTAAGGATGCAATCTTAGATTGTAGGCCAGCAATGTTCCACGATGCAATAGCTAATATTAAGCTTACTGGGTCACCGTTTGAGAAGTCAATGCCCTCCTGGTTGCTAATTCCCAGTGGAGTAGGTGAGTTTCTCGATTCTATCAATTCTATCCCCTTTGCTTCAGCCTCCCCAGACAGCATCCGGGGGTAGACTGGCACTAGGCGTTCGTGTTCTTGCCGTATGTTTAACCAGTTATTATCACACTGTTTAGAGACATTTCCTGCTGTGTCCCAAAGAGCTGCTTTGAAAGCTGTTTTTTGCATCCCCTGTTTGTTTATTATTGACTGTGGGCTATCACCAACGGCAAGGGCCGGGAAGGACAGGCTCCCACTACTCTCTGTCTGATTTAGTAATACTGGCTGAAAACTATCACCAGTATCAGGGACTGTTGGGAGATGGCTTACACTACTCTCTAAACAGTATGATTGTACTGGCTGTAGTCAGTCGCAGGCTTCTAAATCAGAGAGAGGGGCAAATCTATTTTCACAACTTAAGTTGGATACCCTGGATAAACCTCTTGGGGCCACCAAAGTCTGTCTCTCCATACATTGGTGGCGGCTCCCTACTAGTTGTTGGAAAGGTGGTCTGTAGAAAAGGCCCAGTGGTAGCACAGCAATGTTACTGGGGTTTCTGTCTAAGTCGGTGCCCAGAATGTCCAAGAGGAATTTTACAATAAAACCATTATTAAAATTTAGAACCACACAGTCTCCCCCCATTTCTTTCGTTGTGGGCCCTAACCAGGTGACTCTTCTAGCCATTTGGTTTTGTATGTCCCCACCCCAAACCCCCGCCCCCTTCAGCTTTTGGTCCACCCAATGCATAACTTCAGTCATTAATTTGACTGTAGATTCAATCAGTCAGTCTGGCCCTCCCGCAGTGGTGGCACATTTCCCAGTACCACCACTAGGGGAGCAGCCGCATGAGGCAGATGCAGAGTCTGAGTTCCAGGCTTTAATGATCCTCGGTCTGGTCTTTCGTACTTCCTGTTAACCTGTGGTAAATAATTTTCCTTTACCGGGACTGAATTTGATACAGAAACATAATAAAATAGCTCAATAAAATGAGAGGCAGAATCCGTGGTATTAGAGGTTCGGAATGGGCTTTATTCCAATAATCGATTATAATCGGATGCTTCAAGTTCCATCACCCCGGAGGTTCAGGAAGTGAAGTACACACATTATTGATATGAAATGACTTTTATAATACATACATTACAATGAAGCGAATGCAATAGGCGTAATAATTGATAAGGAAAATGACGAGTTGTCTGCGTAACCGAAAATGGGTGGAACAAGGAGTAAAAAGGAACATAATTGGTTATGATGTCACCTATAGGTGGATCTATAAGATAATACTTGGCATAGATGCGCGCGCAGCAGCATGACGTGTAACTAGGGGGTGAAGGGGACTTGACATTTAGCTCTACATGTGGAGACAAGAAGTCTGAGGGGTCAAGTCAACCTAATCCCAAATCATATCTAACATCCTATGTTTAAAGAACTATGTTATCCATAAAGAAGGACTCTCGGACAGAATCTATTCTATACTGACTGTGCGTGCGTGTACAAGCGTCTAGGTGTCTACACTAAATGCGAGGGCAGGAATCTTCCATAATAACAGGACTATGAATTACTTGCATGAGGGCAGAGAAGCCTGGCCCTTTGCTTGGTAACTGGAAGAATGTTTACTTAAACTACTAGACAGGAATGCATCGGCTGAGGGGGAAGCAGATAACTCGAAGGTGAAATACAGTTCTTGGCAGAGAATAGGCTGATGTCAGGCTGTGAGCCGCGCAGAGAATGAGACAAAGTTCATGGTCACAGATGCAGGCTCAGACTGGAGCTTTCAGAGGCAGAAGGCAAGAAGAGTTTGATGACAGAATCAGGGCCTACTTGCCTGGACTGTAAAATGGCATAAGTGAACCATATAAAGCCGGTAGCCTTTCATACTTAGGAATGGAATATCCGGCCTATTCATGGCGGATCTGACAGAGGACATGTTGACGGTGGACGCACATGTGTTTGCGTCTTTATAACTGGAACTGGAGGGAACATACATGTACTTGTGACATGCACATAGAACCGTTGGGGTCCAAGATAGGGGACATAACTGACCAGAAAAATCCATATTTCCACATTCCCTCCTTGTCCCCTACTTGCCCGTTAAGAGATATCAATCTTCATTAATCCATTGATCTGTTCATATAGCATCATTTGTTCTTCTTTCTTCTTCCGGGATCTTGAATGAAATCTTGGTGGTGGAATACACGATGTGGCACACAGACCACAAATCGCTGGTCCACATTGTAGACATATACAGCAACTGAATAGTATGAGAAGGCCAATACCTAGGAAGGATAGAACTCTCCATCCCCAGGCTGATATCACACTCCAAAACCAACTGGACCAAGTCCAAGTGCCTGGGTTCTGGTGTATCTGGCTTACAATCTTGTGAAGGCGAGTTATAGCTTTATATACAGATGGCGAATTCTCTGGTATGAATACGCAGCAGCTGGATCCGATGACCCTACAAGCTCCGCCTCTATCAGCCAAGATGACGTCAAGGACAAGACGATTTTGAAGCACAACAATCCGCATAGCAGACTGCTCTTCTGTTAAATTGCCTAAGGCGGAAATAGTTTCATTCACTACTGCTTCAAGGGTTCTAGTTAATCTACGTATCAGCTTACTATTGGTAACTGTACCTATATAGGGAAAGATGCCTTTATTGAAATCTACATACTTGTCCCATGCCGTCTCAGTATAATCGACAATTGGGAGATCTCTCCGCTCTCTATTGTGTACTAAATGAATATTTCTATAATAATCAGGAGGAGCTAGGAAAACAGGTGGCAAAAGGAATGCAATGTAGCAGGTACCATCCCAATCTAGAGGTAGACGCATATATGCAGTCTGACCACATATAAAGTAGGAGTGGCGATAAGCTCTGAATGAAGATTTGCCTTGATCACTGAATTCTACTGTAGTAGTACACTTACTATGGCCCATATGTATGGAACCAACCTTTCTTACACACAATTCACCCTTCGCTGGGAATACTGACATGGTGGGTAAGACTAGTTCAACTTCGGATACGACATTTAGAATCATGAGATTAGGTGTAAAATTACCTAATCCATATACTTCATTTTCTAGATCAGTTCCTGTTCTTTTGGGGCGACCCTCCTTGTCAGGATAGCAGACCTTGAGTAAAACTAGGTTCAGGTTTCCCCATACCCACTGATCTTGGTAAACTGCTATGTCTGAGTCTATGGAATTGATTAAACTAAACCATGCTCCACAGGAGCCATTATGTGTAAATGGGTGCGGAAAGAAAGGCAAGACTCCTTCATAATTCTGATAGGGAGGGAGCCGGCCACACACCCAACAATTAGTGGCATTACTAGTCTGATGGGAATGATGTAACATACTAATGAAAGTGTTATTGCGCAGCGCAAGTCTATAAGACAATTCATGCGGAGGTAAGTCACTAAAAGAATGTTCTGCAATAACATTGTGAACATTTCTGGCAATAGGGTAATATAGGTGCAACAACATACTTGTAATAATTATTAAAAGACTTAAGGAAAACAAAATTAATAATGTCACTATACAATGGCTACGCAGTGATTTACAATACGCCTGTCGTTTCATCATTTTTCGCGACTGTCCATGATTCAGGTCTAGAGGATACATGTCAGAGACAGATTCAACCGCTTCACCTAGGAGAGGACTTAAACAATCAAACCGTCTGACGTTCTAGGCCTCAACTTAACTTTGTAAAGTTCTGTTTCAGTCTTTTCAACCAAAGGAAGTTTTGAATCAGTCTGTGAGGGAGTGCAGGGCACAATGTCTATATCCGGGGATTGTCCATGAAATTTCTTGATATGACTTGAATGAATCCAACCCTTGCGGCCCTCGATCTTCACGGCTGTTCTTGTGGTCAGCAGAACCAACTTGGGTGTCTTCCACCTGGGCTCCAGCTGAGTCTTTCGGTCGAAATTTCTCACAAATACAATATCACCCGGAACCACGTCATGGGGTTTCACCTCAGTGTTGTCGGGAAATGCTGCAGCTACCTGTGAACGACAAGATTGTAGTGCAGACATCAAGGAAGCCAAGTAATCTGTCAGCATATTACAGTCAATATCAGTTATTTTGCGTGGTATAGGCGTCCCCCACATATTTGGTGGTCTGCCGAAGATCACCTCATACGGGGATAGCCCTGTTCTAGAGTGTGCTACCATTCTCATGTAAAAAAGTGCAACTGGTAATGCTACTATCCAGTCGACCCCTTTCTCTCTGCATATTTTGGACAGTCTGATTTTCAGTATCTGATTATGTCTTTCTACGAGACCTGCTGCCTCGGGGTGTCGAACACAGTGGAATTTCCACTGATATCCTAGCAGAAGTGAAACATGTTTCATTAATTCGGATGAGAACGGCTGGCCGTTATCTGAGTAGACAACACGTGGTAAACCGTATCGTGTGAAGAATTCTCGAACTAACTGTTTGGCAGTAGTCGGGGCAGTGTAATCTGAAACCGGGTATGCCTCCGTCCAACGGGACAGAGCGCAGACAACTACGAGAACGTATTTGAATCCTCGACATTGTTCCATCTGGATATAATCCATCTGGAGGACTTCAAAAGGGTGATCAGGAGGATGAAATCCACCCTGTTCTACGGGAACACTTTTTCCTGGGTTGAACTGGCAACAGATCATACAGGTACGGACTTTTTGTTTGGCTGCTGCTCGTAAATGTTTATTGAACCAAATGTGTTGAATGCTGTCTAGCATAGCTTTTTCTCCTAGATGTGCTGGACTATGTATAGTGTTAACTATAACTTGGACCATTGAATCAGGAAGGAACCATACAGATTTTTCTTTCATCATCCATCCTTGGTCCGTTTGGATCCCTCCTAATTCAGTCCATTTCTTTATTTCGTCTGGTGTAGCATGTGTCTGTATGTCAATTACGTCAAGAGTAGGATCTTTAACTGTCATACAATGTGTCGGCATCGGGACTATTGTCTTTGTCATGTCGGGAGTTTGAGTTTGAGCAGTCTGTTTAGCTGTTCTGTCGGCTAAATCATTGCCTTGAGAAATGATATCAGTAACTTTCGTATGAGCTTTACATTTCATAATTGATATTGCAGTAGGTAGATGCATTGCATCTAATAAGGCATGAATGAGGGGTCCGTGCTGAATGTGGGCACCGTGGGAAGTTAAATAACCTCTCTCTCGCCACAGCACGCCGAAGTCATGTACAACTCCGAATGCATAACGTGAATCAGTGTATATGTTGACTTTTTTTCTTGTGGCTTGAATACAGGCTTGTGTCAGAGCGATGAGCTCTGCGGCTTGAGCTGACAAAGTATTAATACGATTAGTTTCAATGACTTCTGTATCTGTTGTGACTGCATAAGCAGCCACTAACTCTCCTGTATTTGTTCTCATACATGAACCATCTACATACAACGTCAGGTCTGGATCTGACAATGGGACATCTGTCAAGTCTTGTCTGGGTTTTGTCGTTATAGTAATAACTTCAATACAGTCATGAGCTAGTGGGTCTGCTCCGGTTACTGGCAACAGTGTGGCAGGATTCAATGTGTTACAGCGTCTGATTTCTATATGTGGCTGAAACAATGTAAGTTCATACCCTGTAAGTCGTGCTATAGTCAAGTGTTGTGTTTGCGTTCTATTCACAAGGACTTCTACTGTGTGTGGTACTTGAACTGTCAATGGATGTCCTAACACTATGGCATCGCTTTGTCTAATTGCTAAAGCTGTCGCTGCTACTGATTTCAGGCATGCAGGCAAAGCCTGAGCTACGGGATCTAATGTACTAGAAAAATAAGCACATGGTTTGTGTGCTCCTGCTTGTTCCTGTGTGAGTACTGACAAAGCAGTACCTTCGCGTTCTGTAACAAAGAGTGTAAACTGTTTTCTGTAACATGGCGTTGCTAAAACAGGTGCTTGACATAAAGCTTTCTTTAGGCTTTCAAAAGCTTGTGTATGTTCCTGAGTCCAAGGGAGAACAGTCGATGTGGCTGCCTCCTGGGTTGTCAACTGGATGAGTGGTTTTGCTAGAAATGCATATTGCGGGATCCACTGTCTACAGTATGAAGTGAGGCCTATGAAAGCCCGCACCTCCTTTTGTGTCTTGGGTATTGGCATGTTAGCTATTAACTGAATGCGGTCTGGTGTAAGCTGCCTTCCCTCCTTGGACAGCGAGTGTCCAAGATAAACAACTCGCTGGACACAGAATTGCAGCTTAGAAGGGGACACCTTGTGTCCCTTTTCGGCTAGAAATTTTAAAACTGTCAGTGATGCTTTTTCACATTCTGGTTCGCTTCTTGCGGTGATCAGCAAATCATCGACGTATTGGAGCAGAGCAGTGTTAACTGGCATGTGGATACTATCTAGTTCTCGTTTCAGTGCTTGGCTATAGATGCTGGGGCTTTCTGTAAATCCTTGAGGTGCGCGTGAGAATTTAAAGCTACGTCCATTTAAACTAAATCCGAATAAATATTGGCTTTCCGGATCTATTGGGACGCTGAAAAAGGCATTCTTGAGATCGATTACAGTAAAGAATGTCGCTTCGGAATCAATAGCTGTCAGTAATGACGAGATATCTGGGACCACAGGGAATTGTGGCACAATGCATTTGTTTAACTCGCGCAGATCAATAACCAATCGATAGACTGGCGGGGCCTTTGGATCTGTTCGTTTAAGAATCGGGATTATTGGTGAATTACATACATTGGAGTCTGTTTCTACAACCACTCCTTGGGCAATGAGCTCGTCAATGATTTGCAGTAAAGCCACTACAGCATCTGGTGGTAACTTGTATTGTCGCATTCGTGGTAGTACCACTCCTGTCTTTAATGTGACTCGATATGGTGTGATATTCATGCGTCCAACATCAGTAGGGCCTTGTGCCCATAGATGTGTAGGTAATGTCTGTAGTCGGGGATCCATGTCTCTAGACACATAATGACCTTTAAAATCACGTAAAAACAATCGTACTCCTTCCGGAGAACAACATATTATGGCTCCTAGAGCTTTCAACGTTTTTATTCCTAGCAAGTTTTCTGGACATGATTTAGTAAGCAATAAATCTGTAGTTCGGGTCAGAGGTCCTATCGTAAGTGGCAGAGGTTGTGACACTTCATTAACAATAGGTTTTCCTGAAAAACCAAGGGAAATATTCTGTGAGCCTGAGAGGGGTGCCCCTGGAACTTCACTACGTTTTATAGTTGTTCGACTTGCCCCTGTATCGAGTAAAAATTTTCTATCTTGACCTAATAATTCACTGTGTACATAAGGTCCTTCTTGATCTACAGGTATCTCGATAAGGGGTAAGTCAACTTCCCTCTCTAGGCTAGTTCATGCGTAACGCTGATACTCAGGGTATTCATACTGTGCGGTCTGATACATTTGTCGTGTTGTTGTCTGTGTGGCAGCAACAGGCAGTGGTGGTGCAGCTGGCACAAACTGTATTGGCTGTTGTGCGGCTGGCATGGCCTGGGCATGCTGCGGAGCTCCTTGTTCATTCTGATCTTGTCTAAATGGCCGTGATCTTTCTTGTGTTTTACCTATGCTGATATTATGTTTTAAAACTGGACAATCGTGTACGTAATGGCCTGGCTTTTTACAATAATTACATGTCCCTTTTACAGGTCCTGCTGAATCGGAATGTGTCATACCCTTTTTATGCCCTTCAGCTGGAACTGTCTGGGAAACTAACATTTTCATTTTCGTGTCTTTCATGCGTCTGTGTTCATGTTCTTGTTCTTCTCTAATTCTATTGTGATGGTACTGTAACATTTGTAACATTTGTGATGGAGTGTTACCTTGCCAGGTACTCTCGAATTTTAATACTCTATTCTTTACTGGGGGCAGGGCATTTTCTACTAATTTTGTTACAAACAGATGTGGGTATGATTCGCTACTTGCTTTTATGCCACTATTTATACCAAAACATTTTTCAAATCGGGCATAGTAATCACTAGTGTCTTCGTCTTGCTTCTGTTTACAGGCTGAAATTGTACCCCAATCTTCCTTTTTTGTAGTTAATAAACGTGGCAGTACCTGTACTAATAAACCTGGTAGTGCTTTAGTTTTATCCCCAAGTCCTGCTCCTGCAGTTCGGGCCTTTTCTTCTGCTTCTAACACTGACCATTCTATCTTTTGGTCTCCTACCTCCCACTCTTTTTCCTTGAGTTTCTCATAAATGCCAGCAGGCATCAATACCTTTAATATTGTCATAATGTCGGGATAGGTGTACTCTCCCATGAGTAACATGTCTTTAATTTCTCGGTGAAAACCCGCTGGGTCTTTGTCATGACTGGGTACCACTTTCTTCATTTGTAACAATTCTATTTTCGATATGGGCGTATATACAAATACACGTTTGAACTCGTTGTCCTCGCCTTTTATTGGGTGCACTTCTCGTAAGGGATTCTGTCTATCCATGTGATACGTAGTTCTTTCCTTGACGGGCAATGAGACACGGTCTGAACATACAAAAAGAATATACTGCTTTCTTGATTCTAGAATTTCTTTAATTAATTTAGTACCTGAACCTCTCCATTTATTCATAAGTAATTCAGTCAGTATGTCAGGTAAGGGACCAGGGTCCGAATGCTGACTCCGATATAGTATAATGAGTTGTTGAATCATATAAATCCCAGCTAACCTCTGTTCATCTGGGGTAAGATTCAAAAATGTGCGTACTACTGTATCATCACTATATTTTCCGGGACTGTCCACCCAATGGACAGCTGCCCTGGCTAAATCTTGTTCATCCATGGAATCGAGAAAATGATAACCCCTTCGTTCTCGGAGTAATTTGTCGGCTGTTTGGAACGAATGCTCGTTAGACCTTATATGGACTATGGGTGTTGGGAAACCCCTGTTATTGTCTGGACATATCGGGCGTATCGGGTCAATGAGACATCTCGTACTAGTATAAGATCTTCTTTTACCTACATAGGCTATAGTTTCTGACTGTCCTGTGGGCGGTCCTGACCCTTCTTCCTCGCTTTGTTCGAACTCGTCTACCTCTAATCTCTCTTCGTGTAGGCGTTCTATTTCTTTACGGATCTTTCGGCACATGGCTATTATACAATTTTGTTTATCATGTCTCCCTTCTGATATATTCTGGCTCCATCTTGTAAGAATTTTCATTGCTTCCGGGTCTACCCCCGGTCGGTCTTGATTTCTGATCACGCAGTTTATGAGGAAACGTAACAGTTCCCCCTGTATCTCTACTTTCTGGTATTCCATAGCTCTGTTAATACATTCTGGATCTCGCCCTGTTTGGACAAAATGGTATATATTATCTAGATGCGCAGTCATTCCTGGTAACTTTCCTAAATACACTGCGGCTCGTCTGATACGCAATGATGCCAGGGTCATTTCGTCCTCTTTACCGGGCACCGGATCATATCTGCAATCTATAAGAAGTTCCTTAAGCGCACGGGCACTTATGAGTTTGGGTGTACGCGAATGTGCTGACTCTTGAAAAGTAAGTTTATTTATTCTGGGTGGCGTAGAAAAGATATTGGTAGCACCTCCCGTGGCCCCATCTGGGGTGTCGGGTGTGAAAGGATTCGTCGAACGTGACACAGCAACTACAGGTGTGGACACAGCCATAGAAGTAGCTGTAGGAGCGGATACAGAAACAGATGTGCTAGCCAGAACTTGTGACTCGATTTGTTGCTGTAGGGATACGGGTGCTGGATCTTGGCGTTGGACCTCCCTGGTATGCGGTCTACGCGGGGCGGAATTAGCATATTCGGGAGCTGCGTCATCTAAATATGAGGAAAGAAAAACGTCTTCTGCTGTTCTAGGATGCCCCTTAGGATGTACCTTTATTGGGAACAATGGTGTTGGCAAGTCTTTCGGTATTTCTAGAGTAGCCTTAGGTAATCCTTCGGCCAGAAGGGGATACATACCATTCATAAGGGCATTTCTTTGTCTGTCCACTTGTTCTGATTTCACTCGGATACCTTCCTCAATTAATACATTCTCTCGAACTTTATTTGAACTTTCTTTATTCCTTTCTTCCTGTCTACGTGCTTTTTCTGTGCGTCTATGAGATTCTTTACGCCATAACTCAACGGCGTCTTTCTGTGATTGTCTGACTTTCCTTTTCCATAACTCTTCTTCTACTTTCATGATGCACTCTGCATCCCAGGTTCCCGCTGTGGGCCACCTCTGACTTTCTGGTAATCCCTTGGTGTAGTCTACCCATAAATCAAGAAATAATATGGCATCTAGGCCATGTTTATGATACATAAAGTGCCCTGGAGTGTCCCTAGGAGGAATAGGAACGGCTTCTTCGAGAACCCCTTTTCTGGTAGTGATCTGTCTTAATTTCGAAAAGAGCGGCATATTGAGAACTGACCCTATACTTGACTTTGACCAACTGACCTAATACTTGGTTTTGAACAGACTTAATACAATAAACACGATAACGAACAGTCATTCATACCACGATATTCAGAACATACTTAAACACATTAAACATTTAAACATTAAACCTTTAACTGAAACAACAATGATGATCGTCTGCATAACTAATCACCAAGCTTAATTCTTGACAATAACTAGATACTTCGGAATACTTGATATACTGCTAAACAGTACAGATACACTGCTAAAACAGTGCAGACCGGATTTGTGTACCCAAACCCGTCTTGACCGGCACAACCTATGTGCACGTCAGAAATGCCTCCCCAGCAATGGTACTCACCGGGTAGCTTCGGAAACGGAAGGCCTCAGTAACTTGAACTTGAACCGGACTGGACTCGACTCGACTCGTCGGACACTGGGCTTGACTTCGGACTGGTGGGTCTCTGTGTACCTCGGATCTTGCTCTCTCAGCTAGGCTCTGGTCGGGATACTTCGCACTTCTCACCGCCTCGTCTGGGTGTTGATCGCAGTCTCAGTCGCCCCCGCTTGACCGGAGGGAGATACAGGAAATCCTGCTGGTACGCGTTATTGTCCGTCCAGCTGTGGCAGGAGACCGGGCCTGCAACGCACCGCCGGCGCGTGAGATGAGAAAGTGTCCCTATTCGGGCGCCATTCATGTGGTAAATAATTTTCCTTTACCGGGACTGAATTTGATACAGAAACATAATAAAATAGCTCAATAAAATGAGAGGCAGAATCCGTAGTATTAGAGGTTCGGAATGGGCTTTATTCCAATAATCGATTATAATCGGATGCTTCAAGTTCCATCACCCCGGAGGTTCAGGAAGTGAAGTACACACATTATTGATATGAAATGACTTTTATAATACATACATTACAATGAAGCGAATGCAATAGGCGTAATAATTGATAAGGAAAATGACGAGTTGTCTGCGTAACCGAAAATGGGTGGAACAAGGAGTAAAAAGGAACATAATTGGTTATGATGTCACCTATAGGTGGATCTATAAGATAATACTTGGCATAGATGCGCGCGCAGCAGCATGACGTGTAACTAGGGGGTGAAGGGGACTTGACATTTAGCTCTACATGTGGAGACAAGAAGTCTGAGGGGTCAAGTCAACCTAATCCCAAATCATATCTAACATCCTATGTTTAAAGAACTATGTTATCCATAAAGAAGGACTCTCGGACAGAATCTATTCTATACTGACTGTGCGTGCGTGTACAAGCGTCTAGGTGTCTACACTAAATGCGAGGGCAGGAATCTTCCATAATAACAGGACTATGAATTACTTGCATGAGGGCAGAGAAGCCGGGCCCTTTGCTTGGTAACTGGAAGAATGTTTACTTAAACTACTAGACAGGAATGCATCGGCTGAGGGGGAAGCAGATAACTCGAAGGTGAAATACAGTTCTTGGCAGAGAATAGGCTGATGTCAGGCTGTGAGCCGCGCAGAGAATGAGACAAAGTTCATGGTCACAGATGCAGGCTCAGACTGGAGCTTTCAGAGGCAGAAGGCAAGAAGAGTTTGATGACAGAATCAGGGCCTACTTGCCTGGACTGTAAAATGGCATAAGTGAACCATATAAAGCCGGTAGCCTTTCATACTTAGGAATGGAATATCCGGCCTATTCATGGCGGATCTGACAGAGGACATGTTGACGGTGGACGCACATGTGTTTGCGTCTTTATAACTGGAACTGGAGGGAACATACATGTACTTGTGACATGCACATAGAACCGTTGGGGTCCAAGATAGGGGACATAACTGACCAGAAAAATCCATATTTCCACAAACCCCTAGGCCACCCTTCTCCGATGGTATTCTGCTCTGCCAAGTACACACACAGTCAGTAATGTCCATTGGAGGATTAATTGCGTTATCCGCTTTATTAGATTCGTTGGCGCAGGATGGGCTCATGGAGGTTTTCGCAAATTTGCCAGATGTATCGGCTGTCATGATGTTATTCTCATCCGTGCTAATGGCTGAGTTGGTGACTGTGGAGAGTGCCAAACTTTGGGGTACAGACTTCATCCTTATGGGTTTAGAGGGTTTTGCGATTGGGGCTGATTTGCTTATCTCTTAGGTAATCTGGGGTTTTGCATTTGGCGGTGGCATTGGCCTGGTTCAAACTTGCAGTGCCTCTGTTGCATGAAAGTTCGACTTAGCCTGGGATTCGAGGCCATTTATTTTATCTTCGATCCGGCTCAATCTCAGTGTGATGGGGTTTAACATAGTAGAAACCAGGGTTTTCAGTCTCTGCCACATAGCCTCGTTTGTGGCCGGACAAGGGGCATTGGGAGTGGCGGAGTTCAGTGTTTTCACGTAACTTGGGACTCTTAGGTCTGTATCAATTGTGTCCTCCCCCCTTCTTCTCTTCGGCCTTGCTGTTTGACGGTTTAGGTCTCTGTGGGCCCCCGCCCCTCTTTCTCTTCACAGTGGGGTCTGGGGTTAATTCTGAGCCCAAGGATTTAGTCAGTCCTGTTGCCCTGGTGGAAGCTCTTTGTATGGTGCAGATTGGCTCTGGCTCGGACTCACAAGGTATCAGTCCTGTGCGTAATTCGGGGACTGTGTCTGGTACTATTTCGATCACTTGGTCTGTACTCAGTCCCCAATCAGGGTTAGTGAGGGGAGCCAAGCCCCCCAGAGTGGATCTTTTGTGGAAAAAAGGCTCCAGGGATAGGCATCGTTCCGTCCTTACTATCTCGTGTTCGAGTACAGAAGTAGCCCTAGTTAAAAATATATCAAGTGTCCCCACAATACTTCCACCAGGCTGCACACCCTTTCCCTTCCCCTCTCGCATGTTCATCTTGTTATCAGGTTACTGTAGCAGGGATTTATTGAACAAGGAATCAATGCTAATGTCCCGGACGTCTGGGGGAGAAAATAAGAGAACCATCCACTATACCTTCTGTTGGTGCAGATCTCAGAGGGGGGGCCCAGCCCAGTCTCCTCCGGTCTTCGATGGTCGCGGACGGGAGCCCGCGGCTGCTTTTGGAGCACCTCCAAGCGCTTCTTGATGACGTTGGTGGCCGCGCGCTACGCAGGGAGTGCTGGGTGTTGCAGTCCCCTCGGACCGTTACGAGTGTTCAAGTGCGGGCAGGAGCGGCAGAAACGCAGATACGGCCAGGGCACAAGTCCTAAAAAAAAAAGTGGGGGGACGCTCCAAGTTAGGTGGTGCCGCCGGAAGTGACGTCACAACAGGAATTGTCACGAAAGGTGAAGGGGGCAAGCTGCCACCGGCAAACTTCGGCGTTGTCATCACACTTCCTTCCTATTCCAAACCCGGGCCCCTTGTGAGCGCGCGCCGTTTCCTCTCTTGCTTTATTTGGTGGTGTGCTGGGATTATGTTTTCCTCGCAGGGGGGACGGCGTCCACCCGGTAAAATAAGTGGGGGGACGCCGTCCACCCTCGTGGTACCCCGACTCAAGCCCTGGATACGGCCCTCTTGAGCCGGAGAGATCAGCAGGTATGCAAGGCGGCAGACCTGGCAGAAAGAAAGGTGAGACCCCTTTTGGTCAGCCTTATCCTGAAATGTTAAACCGAAGTAGTCTTTTTCCAGCAGGTTGAGCTGTCCACACACGTTATGAAACAACACCTGTCCCTTGGCTCGTTTTTATACTTAATAGCGTGGTTCTCAAATGAGGAGCGGTCTCTTCTTTTCGGAAGAAAGGTGGAGCGACAGTAGTATTACCCCAATCAGTGTTAAAGGCATCCAAAACAAGAGATTACAGGCATCAGTCTGCCAGCAGTGGAAGTCCAAATAAGCTTTTCATGCGTGATTTCTCTTATTGCTCCCCAGGAGATCAGAGTAACAACAAGCTCTATTTTACCAGCATAGAGCAAACAGATAGCGTGAATAGCGGGAGCTGAAGTGAGCGGTAACAAAGTATCCGTTACTGTCCGTGCTCGCGTTCAGATTTCAAAAAAAGAAAGCGCAGTAAAAATGTATCCATTAAATTCAGGGCTCGCGATTAAAATTCACACAAAAAAAGTGGAGGCCGGAGGAGGAGCCAAGATGGCGACCGGAGCAGACGCTTGAGCGCCCGGCTCCGTCGGTCCGTGGCCTCGGACTACTATCCTGATGCCCATCCTCGCCGATTTTCGAGGTGCAACGTGTGCGAAGACGCGCTGACCGCGCTGCCGCTTTCCCGGAGTCTCAGCCCGCCCGGATGCCCGAGTTCTGGGTGCTTTTGTCCTCTGCACTGAAACCCTGCGCCATTACAGCCTTTGCTGGCCCCCTGGAAGCTCCGCAGTTGCCGGACCAGCTAGCGCTAACCTGAGCCCCGCGGTCCCGATTTCACCTCGCACCACGGATCGTTGCCGGACGAGCCCGGAGAGGGACGGCCGGACACCTTCTGCACCCTGTGCCGGACGGGCTGGAGCTGTGGGGTGGGCCCCGGTGCGGCGGGTCCCCTGCCCCGCTCTGAGGACCGCGCTGTGGGAGGCAGCTGCCCCCCTTCACCTATTGCCTAGCCAGCGGCGGAGGGAACCTGCGAGAAGAGAAGCGACTGTTGGCCTTTCCCGTTGCGGCGTAGACCTGAGGGGAATTGACTCCTTGCTACGACCCCCCCCCCGGCCATTGCACCGTATAGCGGCAAAACATGGCGTTTAGTGCCTGCTTGCGGCTGGGGGGCGATACTCCGGTCTCGCCTGCTGCCCACTTCGCCCCCCCTCTTCCGGACACCAGCTCCACGGTGCCGTCCCGGATTGCTGCCGCTGTGGGGGCCCAGCCTCCGCTTACATGCGGCTCCGTTCTGGCTGCCCTGCGGGACTTCCAACTACAGATGTGCGCTGGCCTGCAGGCGCTGAGTGAGCGGTTTGACCCCATACTGTCGGCCGCGGGTCGTGAGCGCACTGTGTGCCATCTACAGGGCGTGGGTCTCCCGGTGCTTTTGTCCGCTTGCGGGGACGCAACGGCGGTGTGTGACTGTGTTACACTGGTGCCTTCACCTGGCGCTCCCGGCGCCCAGGGTACACCGCTCTACACCTCAACTGCGGATGCTTTGTCCCCCTGGTCATGGCTGCCTGCTTCATTGTTGCCTGCCTCACCGCGTCCACTGGACTATCCTGTTGAGAGATGCCTAATGGCTTCGAGGAACCGTTCGCGGTGGCCCACTGCTGACTTTTTGTGGAACTCCTGTACCTTACTCGCCAGGTTTGGATTTTATGTGGTGCAAAGAGGGACCTTAATCGATGGGCGGCGGCCATTTCGTGATCCTACTTCACCATCCTTTCACAAGCGACCATCTTGTTTTTGTTTGTTCGGGACACGGGGCCTTCATGCAGGGGCTGGTTTAATCCCAAGCCCGCGATCGGGCCAGGGCTAGACTGATTTCTATTGTCATGGTTTATGGACGGGCTGGCCTGGGACTGGAACTGTATGTATGTTATGCGCGCACTGTTGCGACTTGTATCCCTTCGCTTACACTGTGGTGCCATGGTATCTTCGCATGCCGTTTTTTGGCGTAGTGGGCTCTCAGTGTGTGGGGGCCATGATTGGCTGATGGTTTGGGGCGCTCTGGTGTCCCGTGGGCTCCTCCCCGCCTTCTTTTCTGTTTTCTTACTTTCTTTCCTCTATTCCTACTTTCTTTCTCCTCTATATTTCGGGTTCATTGGGCGACAGGCACTATGCTGGGGGGGGGGGTAGGCCGTAGCCTCCGCATTGGTGTAGGGTGGGGGGGTAATACTCTGTTCTTAATTAGTTCTATGGGCCTTTTTTCCTTTATGTCTCTGCGTTCTACTTTCTTCGATTCGGGGTCCGGGTGTGGGGTGGATCGAGTGGGGGCGGCTCCGGAGGGGTGCGTACTTGCTCATGTGACTATCCTTTTATATTTCTGCACCGCCTCACTGTTTGAGTTTTTACTTCAATTGTTGTTCTTACTGCTGTTGCTGCTCTCCCGTGTGGTGAGGCTATCTTGCGGACTCGAGTCTCCTTTGTTCCTATCCTCCATTGACTTTTTTCTTGATAAAATTATCTAAAAAACTTAAAATTAACCTTCACTTCTCCTTCCCCGGGTGTCAAAGATATCTCCAGCATGTGATCCATAACTTGTTGTTAATCCTGACTGTTGACGCACCGGGGATTTAATGTGGGTATCAGTGCTTCATTGTATCGTGGCCGGCCTGACGGTTGTAGGCCCGTATTTGTTCTTTTAAGATGCACGAATAAAGGTTTTTCAAAAAAAAAAAAAAAAAAGTGGAGGCCATCCACGAGCTGCTTGTCAGCAATAGAAAAGACAATAACAGAAGCACATTCTCGCGCCTAACGTTGGTTAATATAACAAGCCCCAAATATCCGAATTTCATTGGGAAGGAAATTAAGGCTAGCGAGTCCTCGCGCTTCAATACAGAGAACAGATTGAGTCCTCTAATACCTCTTTCTGTGTGGCAGGCTTTGAAGAGCATGTGTCATGTGCTGGTTTTTGAGGTGACCTGAAGGCAGTAGCAATCTTGCTCACATGGACATAAGGCCTGCGGCGTCCTGACACTACTAAGAGGGGAAAACGTACACCAAAAAACCCTCTAGAGTTTCCAAATAGACGAAAGCAGCAACTGAAATGCCAGAGCCGAAGAAGCAAGGGCAGGATCCTCTGGCTTCATCCCTGAAGCCCTTAGAGGCATGACACACTGTTCTCCTCCCCAAACCTAGTCTTGTTTTAGGTAAACAAAAATATGCTTAACCAGTTGAGAGGCATGTACAGAGGAAGTGGGCTCCAAAGAACATATTCCTTCCAATTAATAAGAAATTGGAGAACACCAATATGAAAAAGGGAATCATAAATCTCTGAGATTTCATTTCCTTGGCTGCTGTTGAAAAGGACAGCTTCCTGTGGTTTCTATGTCCTACCAGGAAAAGGCTTCAGTACTACTGACTTCAATAAGGAAACATGAATGATAGGGTGGACCTTCCAAAGGTTCCAGGGTTGATAGTTCTAGATATATTCAAATGCAGATAAATGTCACCCATAGGATGAAATTGTGGATGGTGATGTGTATATAGGATGCAGAAAGCCACTCCTTGTCTCCTATCATATAGGAAGGATCTGGTAATCTGTCTCTGTTGTCCTCTTTAATCTGCGTATGTTGACCAACCTGGAAGTTGGTTGAAACCTATTTTCATGGCTTGCTCTATCATTTGATATAGATTCTGTATTGCTGGGACTGAATCTTTGATACTGGAAATTACAGGTTAAAAGTATGGATGATATCCTTAGGTAGCATAGAGACCACAGAACTTGGAGATGTACAGCGGACCATGGTTAGATATGATCTTGGTGGGAAGATCATAAAGATAAAAGACATCTATAAGAAATGCTTTTGCCATTTCACTCGCTGTGGGAACCTTGCGTAATACAGTAAAATAAGCCATCTCGGTGCAAAAACCGACCCTAATGGTCAGATAGGTATTTGAAGGAGTAAGCTTGACTATGAAACATTATGTCCCATGTCTAGAAGAAAGCTCTGGAATCATTATTAAACCAGTTTTTTACTGTGTGTTGCTCTCATTCTTAGCTCATATGTCAATCAATATTTTGTAGGCAACCATCAAATCCCCCTTATAACATCTTCTGTGGTCTGTCTACTCATATGTCTTGCAATCAGCGTATTGTGTCATAATTTCTTGACAGACCTGCAAAGATCCGTAGTGGGAAAAAAAGATTCATAATAGAATAGTTTATTTTTTAGCTGATGTTTGAGTCCTCATAGTGCTTGAACAACTCGTATTTCTGTGGGTTTTTGATGTCTGTCAACACTTGGTCTAAAAAAGGCCAGTCTAGTTTGCTAGAAAGGGTTTCAAGGGAAGTATATTTTAATTTGTGTTGGATGCTCTTTCTCAGTATATTGATGCAAAAGATGGTCTGCAAATTTATTTTGGGTGACTGGAATAAAACTTCTCAGGTCTGCTATTTCAACATTCTACCTGTTGCAAGACAAGTTTCAATCATGTGTTAGGTCCACAGCAAAAACTTGCCTTCACCCGATAAAGGCATCTTTTATTGCACTGATTAGACAAGAAGACAGCTTTATCCACTAAACCTTGTCAATTCTAGTCTCCACAGATTTTAGAAAAGCATTGAGGGTGTAGGAAATGTGTCTGTTGTCATTTACTGCTGCCGGGACCTCAAATCCCCAGGAAAACCTGACAGTGACATCACAAAAGAGAGTGAGACTTACCCAGCTAAGAACCCCGACTCCCTCCTATCAGGTATGTCCTGAAAGGCCCTTCATCAAGGACAGACCAGTAAGGAATAAATGTTTACCCTAATGAGGGTTTCACTCTCACTAATAACTGTGATAGTTACTTGGCAAGGCATCCAACACCTTGTTTGCTACGGGCATAGTGAGTGAGCCTGGTGGTCAGCCCATGCACCGATGCAAAACTTCCCAGCAAAAACAGACATGCTGGATTGGCTCCATCAATATTTCATTGAAGGTCCAGTCACCGTCCCAGTGGAACGAACATAGACACTGGCTTTTGAAGTATCCTGTGGGGAACCATTATTTAGTTCCTGAAAAATAATCTTCTGTGATCTGGAGAGAACTCATACTTTACCATATGGAAATGGAAAGCAGCGGCGTGCTAGCCACGATTGATTCTTCCTGTCAGGAAACGCATTTGTTATCATGCATATGCAACACTACACTCTTTAGTAACTGAATTCACCTATTGATGGTTAAAGATTTGGTCAAGACGTCCAGTGAGCAGGAGCACATGCTGAGTCTCCTGTTAGATGCCTGGGGCAGCATAGAAACTCCTTGGTCTGCTTTTTTCATCCAAAGAGTGCATTCCCTTTTTCCAGCGGGAAGAGGGAAGAAACAAACAGGAAAGGCAAAACAGAGGGCAGAAAAAAGAGCAGAAAGGCAAACCAGAACAGAAGAGGGCAAATCCGAGGCAGAAAAATAAACAGAAAAGGCAAACTGAAAGGGCAGATAAACAAGCAGAAAAGGCAAAACAGAAGGATGAAAAACGAGCAGAAAAGGCAAAACAGAGAAGAAGGCGGCAAAACAGAGGGCAGAAAAACTAGCAGACAAGGCCAAACAGAGGGCAAAAAAAAGAGCATAAAGGCAAAACAGAGGGCAGAAAAACTAACAGAAAATGCAAACCAGAGGGCAGAAAAACATGCAGCAAAGTCAAAACAGAGGGCAGAAAAAGAAGCAGAAAATGAAATGTACAGAGGGCAGAAAAAGGTAGAACAGAGGGCAGAAAACTTGCAGAAAAAGCAAAACAGAGCAAGAAACGAGCAGAGGAGGCACAAACAGAGGACAGCAGGTAGACAGGCAACAGAGGGTAGCGGACTGCGGGCAAGCTGGACAGGAGAACTGTAGAAGGGGGACCTGGCAAGAGAACCTGCATACTGTAAGACATCACCTTCAAAATTGTAATCAATGCATGGTCCAATCGTCTTGTGTCATACATGTTTCTTAAACTACGTCTACCTATATTATTAGGGTAAGAAATAAATTCAAGATATGTTAACATAGTATGTCTCTGCTTAGATACTTGCAGAGCAATGAACGTTTAGCATGGCTTAATAGAGGAATAAAAGTTCAAAGTCACTTTATAACAAACCTCAGCTATGTCCTGATGGTGGCTCTTTGCTACCACTGCAAGTACTGAAACTGGAAGGATCCGCCCGTGCAGGTAGGAGCAGAGGGGCGGGGTGGGGTGGGGGGGGATTCAACAGACGATGACAAGGGAAAACAAATTATTTATTTAATTTTCCCCGTCATCTGTCGAATTGCCCCCCCTCCCCCCCATCCCACACCACCGCTATTTCCTGTACGGGCCGCTCCTGGAAACTGGATTACAGATTTATTCGACAAAATTGCTCATACGCCAACTTATTTTGTTCCTTCTCTGGGGTGCTGTACTTTTGCATAACATCCTTGGTTCATTTTAAAAGACCCACAAGGAAATCGACTATTGGCGTGATCTGAAATTTTGCAACATTGGAGTTTTAAGCTGCCAATGAGACTGCAACAATTGTATTAACATTTTAATCACAATCTCCTCAAGTGAAACTCACAAAGGGCTCATTGTATCAGTGGTTGGGAGCTCTTTTGCAAATGAGAGCCAGATCAAGATTTGATGTCTGTGAAATATAAATGAGCTATGCATGAGCCAGAATGTTAACATCAAAGCTTGTGCATCTACTATCAGATCAAGCAAAAAAAGTCCCCAGAATCTACATGTGTATCGCTTTAGTCAATCTCCCCCATTCTGCATAATTACCCGATTATGGAGTACAGGCACAAGGATCTTGGCTGAGCCCACATTAAATGCTGTCCACATTAAGAACATTTCAAATATGTAAGAGTCTAGCACTGGACGATGCCGCATCTTAGTTTGCAGCTTCTGCTGATCAAAATACGCCTCTCAAGCTATGTATTTTCCAAAGCACAAGCCATCCCATATCGCACATTTAATATATGACATTTGGGGGCATATTAACAAGGCGGCGATATGAAATTATCGACGCTTTTGCGTCCGTTTTCTTGTGAAAAGCGGCAATAATTTCATCACCTTATCAGCAATCGTGTGTCTTACTGATTTAGCGCCCATTTCCAGCACGCCTAACTTTGCATCGCTAATGAGATGCAAAGTAGGCGAGGCTGTGAAACCAACCAGGGAAAATATCGCGAAGGCAGCTTCGCAATATTAACAAGGAAGGTTAGCAATTTTTTAAATCGCGTTAAGTATGCCTTAACGCAGGAATGTAACGTCTGTTAAATTCCTGACTAAGGCATACTTAACATGGGGGGTGGATTCTGTGGCTAAGACCACAGGCCCTGAATGTAAGAAAACATAGATTTAGGAAACAGATTCAAAAACAAAATCAGCATTACTCTTGAGCTCAGAATTAGTTAGAATTTAAATATTTTTTATTCAACAGTTTATTTTTATGATTTTATAGAGAAAAATATATATATTTACAATTGCATATTTAGATTTACTATTCATGTACAAATTGGTCACAATTCTTTAATTAATTCTACATGTGTAAAATTGTCTGGCATAAATAACATGGGAAGTCTCCTCAATGTAAACATCAGTATAAAGGTTACACATTCGACAAGACAAAATTCAAGGACTGTTGAACAGAAGGGTTGAGCGTTACTATGGCCTTAGGATGTATCCACAATCCTACGCGCGTTTCGGCATGTGCCTTCATCAGGGGGCCATACAATGTTTTCACCAGTACCTAGGTGAAATATAAACAACTGTCAAGAGTATGCTGAATATTGAAATTGATAACCAACAGAGATCCTCATAAATGTCCAGTAGTGACATTCTCTCTGAAATAACAATTAAAATCACTAGTCAACTATATCTTATTGGACAACTTTAAAATGTTGTACACCTTATATAAACCCATCACCAAATGTGACTTTTGACTAAGTAGCCCACTTGTAAAAAAGTTGCTGAAGATAAGGCTGAGAAATAGATAAAAGGAAGAAAATAAAGAGAAAAATAAAGAAGAAATGGCTATGCCCTGAAACTGGGTCAAGTGAAATGGAAGCAATGAAGACTTACGAATAATGAGTAGAATAAGGAGACCGTACTTGTGCGTCTTGCTCGTATATTATAGAGATACTAGGTTCCTTGGTAAGTCTACGACTTAATTGTGTCTGGGTAGTTCATAAACATGCAGTCTGGGTGGACTACAACCCATATGGTTATCTAGATGGAGAAGATTGAAATAAATATTAAGGAACTAGTCTTGAGGGTATTTAAGTAAAAAGTGATCTGAGCCTAATGATATAACTTACAATTGAGTGAATCCGGTTCTTAGAGTTTCATGTGAGGAGGAGAAAGGATTTACATACGGAGATCTAGTAGTTGGAAAAAAATGTAAAACGTAGGTCGATGGTTGTAGCTAATAAATCAGGCTGTGCTGACTGTCGGATTTAGATATGACGAGTGTGGGTCGACTTACTTAGAAATGTATTCGTATAAGATCTAGAAGGTCTTCGTGTAAATGATACACTCCGGTAGATATGGCGTTTCTCCAGGAGTTTCAATGGACTAGCATACGTCTAGTTCTTAAAAATCTAATAAGGAACGATAGCGCAAATAAATTGGTAAATGTAACTTTATGCTCTATAGGTATTATATTTCCAAGTAACGAATCCAAATACACTTACTTGAAAAAATACTAAGCGCAAACCTGGTAATATTCTCTGGTGGCATCAGTAGATGAACATGCGTCTAGTTCGTGAAAGTCTAACGAGAGAAAATAGCGCAAGGCGATGTGTAAGTGTGAATGTTAATGTTTTTCTCTAATGCGGTGTGTTTTAGTAGCGAGTCGCAATGTACTTACTTGAAGATATGTTAATACGCGGCCCAGAGAATCGCCATGGTGCACACCGGTATCGCCGATACGGTGCCTTGCTGCTCTTGCTTTGCCGGTCGGAGGGGTATGAATGCGAAGCCAAAGGACTCTCATATAGTGCTTGTTTATTACGATTGGAAGACGGTGTGGTGATGCGGAGATAGAGAGAGGACTACCGCTCATGGAGATGAAAACAGGATGGTAAATGTGGCGGCCATCTTGGAAGGGAGATAATAACCAAAGTGGTATTGGTAAATGCCAGATAGAAGATGGGGAAAATTTGGGAGTCGACCTGATGATAATGCAAATAGGTCGCCATACTAGTAGTATTGCAAAAAAAAAGGGGGGGGGGGTTTGTTGTTTCGTTACGGATGGCAGATCCTGATGGATGAAAAAAAAGGAAGGGTGAAAAACCACAATTGGAGTGAAAAAAGTTGCGTATAATGCAAGCATGGATTACGATCTACAGCTTAGTTGCTATTATATTTGATGACTTGTTCCCACGGTATTTCACTATTCATACCTTTAAGATATGTATTGAGATGGAAAATCCAAAAAACTTCTCTTTTTTTACGTATACTAGTGCCCGTGCTGGTGGAGATGTTTCTGATTTTCTCTAAGATAAGCCACCGTATTTGGTCTGGTGTATGTTTCGCTTCCATGTAGTGGCGAACCAAGGGGGCTTGAATTTTCTGAGTCCGTATTGCTGACCTATGTTCTGTCAGTCTAGTGGACAGCATGCGAGCTGTCTCTCCAACGTAGCCTTGATTGCAAGGACATAGTAGCAAGTATACAACGTTGGTGGTCTTGCAATTGGTAAAACTCATGAGTGGTATGCTTTTGTTGTTAAATGTGAATTGTTTCGTTTCTATCGCAAAATCGCATGCTGTGCAAGACATACATTTGAAATTGCCAACCAGTTTAGTAAGGCCAGTATTGCATAGTTGGGTTTGAATAACTGCAGTATTGTTTGGTAATCGTGATCTTACTACCAAGTCTTTAAGGTTTTTATTTTTTCTGTATGCATACAAGGGTTTGGGTAAGGCTTGGTTCTTGGGTTTGGTGGCATTGAGGATATGCCAATTCGAATTGATAACATGGCGTACTTTTGCATTCATAGTCGAATGTCTTGATATGAAGACCAATCTAGAGTTAGGTGTTCTTTGGCGGGATTGTTAGAGTCGGGGATCTCTGGTTGGCGCAAGGTTGCCCTTGTGTCAAGCAGGAACCCTCTCCTCCACGTCAGGGCGCAGGATAACCCCTCGCGAATGACCCTTGCTCACCCTCTAGGTGCGTGGCGTGAGCAGCCAAGGCGATTCCTCAGGCGTTGTTGGTTAAGCACTTACAATCGTACACACAGTAAATACATCAATCCCCCCAGAAACGGACACCAGACTTGGATATATATAAAAATACGATTCTTTATGTAAAAATAAGGTATATATATCTCAACAGACTTATCACAAGACCAATAACGTTTTCGCTAGGCCACCAGGTTATACAGCAGGCAAATGTTCTGGGTTCGTAGTTTCAAATGGATAGTTCGTAGGTTCTTTACTTGTAGTTCCAGTACTCACAGAGATCGGTTCCTGCGAACGGGGAAATAAGGCGTTGCGGGCCCCGAGCCCGATACTGGAGCTTCTTTCGTGATGTGGAGAGTCGGCACAGGTCGGTGCGACTCTCAGCTTGGGAAGTGTTCTTGGGTCCTCAATCAGCAGGTGTGGGCAAGTAGGCAGGCGCGGCCCGCGACCCTTTAGCACGGCGGTGCAGGAGGGTCTCCACAGCGGGGGCGGCGCGGCCTGAGATGTCCGAGGATAGCGAAGCGGGGTCACAGGGCACAGTCAGTGCAGCTGGATGACCCGGCGTAGATCACAGTCGTCGGACGGCTTCCGGCAGGGGGGGTGATAGCGCGTTCAGCGCGCTCCAGTAGCAGGCGGTGACAGGGATGCAGGCGGCCTGGCCCGGGGACAGAGAGCGACTCGGGACGGAGCGGGGCTCTCACGGGTTTGAGGCAGGCGAGCTTCTGGGTGTCACGGCCCTAGGAGGGGCGATGAGGGGCGCAGTCTCTTTCCAGCGGGATGCACACACGGCTCGAATTGGAGGACGAGCAAGAAGCACAGAGAACCCACTGTTCCTGGGGTTCAGTTCAGGGGGCAAGCTCAGATCAAGCCCTTGGAGAATGTTCAAGCACAAAGTAGCAAAGTCTTCTCAGTAAGTCTCTTCCTCTCCTCTCTCAGCAAGGCAAGCAGCAGGCCAGCTCCTCCGGCGTCTTCTTCTCCTTCTAGTCGGGCAGAGGCTCTTTGTGGTAAACAGGATTCTGATTTCTTAGGAGCCAGGCTCCTACTTTTATACCATGATTCTTTTGTTCTTTAGCGCCAGGGGGCCTAGGCCTGGCTCAGTCCAGTTCTGGAGCACTTTGTTATGGTGACTCTGCTCTTTCCTTTCAGCAGCAGGGCAGAGACATCAGCCGCCCCACAGGGGGTGGCGCCGGCTTTGTGGTGGCAGAGCACAGGTCTATTCAAGAGTCAAGGTGTACTCCTCCCACCCATCCAGGTGTAATCTCTCTACCCACCACCTGGCAGCCAACCTGTCTCTGGGGATTCCCCAACCCTGCTCCTTACTGTTGCCAGGCAGAACACATACACACAGCAGAGGCGGACTGAGATGGTCAGGTCAGTAAATACTAACTTTCTAAAAGTAGTATTTACAAACCCAGGATATTAAAATAAACTTGACTACAAGAAGTATTTTATCATCCTGAGTTCAGGCATACTAAACTTGACACTTCTACCATGCTCTCTGAGTCCACTGGGGTCACAGCGTCGGCGTGATCCCGGCAGCCCATTCTGGCCTATGGAGAGCAGGTAGCCTTCAATAGTGAAGAACGACAAGGGCTGTAATTCACTACTAAGACATGCCACACACATCAGGGCATGTCCTACCTTATGCCTACAATGCACCCTGCCCTTGGGCCTACCAGAGGGGTGGCTAATATGTAGGTAAGGGAAGGTTTAGGGACTGGCAAGTGGGGGCACTTGCGCAGTCAGCGCGACGGTCCCGGACCGCGCACAGGGTCTGCGGTGGCAGACCCTAGACATACTTTACAAGGCCGCTTCCGTGGGTGGCGCAACCAGCGCTGCAAGCCCACCAGCAGCATTGGCATTCACAAGCCCTGGCACCCCTGGTGCACTTTACTGGGGACTGACAGTGAATCCAATAAACCAATCAGGAACATCAATTACCGGTACACTTTACTTAGGGAGCACTTGCACTGCGGCACGGATTAGCCGTGGCGCAGTGCCCTGAGCGGACAACACCAGCAAAACAGTCGAGGCACACCATCAAAAAGTGGAAGGGAAACTCACGCCAAGGTGCCAGGTCTAACACGTGTCCCCTCCAGCTGAAATGTGGGGAGAACTACCCTTGCCCAGGGGGTTCCTCGTCACTAAGGCGGAAATACCTGGACAGACCGTCAGCGTTGGCGTGATCTGTACCAGGGCGGTGTTCCACCGTAAAGTCCATACCCTGTAGGGAGATGGACCACCTCAACAGCTTCGGGTTTTCACCCCTCATTTGCATCAACCATCTGAGGGGCCTGTGGTCCGTCTGAACCCGGAAGTGAGACCCAAACAAGTAGGGTCTTAGCTTCTTCAGCGCCCAGACCACAGCAAACGCTTCTCGCTCAATTGCACTCCACCTACTTTCCCGTGGAAGTAACCTCCTACTGATGAAGGCTACGGGTTGGTCCCAGCCCTCCTCAGTCATCTGTGAAAGAACAGCCCCCACACCATGCTCTGAAGCGTCTGTCTGGACTAGGAATTCCTTGGAGAAGTCAGGGGCCAAGAGCACGGGCGCCGTGCACATGGCAGTCTTCAGGGTGTCGAAAGCTTTCTGACAGGTGTCAGTCCAAATCACGTTCCTGGGCTGCTTCTTCGAAGTCAGCTCTGTCAAGGGGGCAACGATCGTTCCATAGCCCTTGACAAACCTCCTGTAGTACCCAGTGAGCCCCAGGAAGGCCCTCACTGCGGTCTGCGTCTTGGGGGGTTCCCAAGCCAGGATGGTCTCAATTTTGGGTTGCAAGGGTGCCACCTTGCCACTCCCTACTTGGTGTCCCAAGTACACCACGGAACCCTGCCCGATCTGGCACTTGCTTGCCTTGATCGTGAGGCCTGCTCGGCGCAGAGCCATCAACACTTCCCAGAGGTGGCGCAGGTGTTCGGGCCAGGTGGCACTGAACACTGCGATGTCATCCAGGTAGGCGGCACTGAACGCATCCAGCCCAACCAGTACCTGGTTGACCAACCTCTGAAAGGTGGCAGGGGCATTCTTCATCCCAAATGGCATGACTCGGAACTGGAAGTGCCCATCTGGGGTAGAGAATGCTGACCTCTCTTTGGCCCCATCGGTCAAGGCGATCTGCCAGTACCCAGACGTTAAATCAAACGTACTGAGGAACCGGGCAGCCCCCAGCCGATCAATGAGCTCATCAGCTCTGGGGATGGGGTGCGCGTCAGTCTTCGTGACTGAATTGAGTCCTCTGTAGTCCACACAGAACCGGAGTTCAGGTGTGGCTCCCGGCGCAGCAGCTTTGGGGACCAAGACCACGGGGCTGGACCAAGGACTGCTGGAGGACTCAATCACCCCTAGCGCAAGCATTTTGGAGACCTCCTCCTTAATGCAAGCTCTGACCCTGTCAGTTACCCTGTAAGCCTTGTGCTTCACAGGTAAGCTGTCTCCGGTGTCCACATCATGGACGCACCAATCTGTGACACCAGGAACCAGGGAGAATCGGTCGGAAAATTGTCCCAGCAAGTGGCGGCAATCTTCCTGTTGTTCGGGCGTCAGGGTGGGTGAGAGGTTAACTCCATCCACTGACCCATCTTTCTCAGAGGCCACTAAGAGGTCAGGAAGAGGCTCGGTCTCCTCTTCCATTCCATCATCAGTGGCCAGCAGCATGCCCACTTCGGTCCTCTCTAAGTGGGGCTTAAGGCGGTTAACATGTAGGACCCTCAAAGGGTTCCTGGGAGTCTGCATGTCCACCAAGTAGGTGATAGGACTTTTGCGCTCCACAACCTCGAATGGACCTGTCCACTTATCCTGAAGTGCACAAGGCTCCACTGGGGCCAAGACCCACACCTTTTGTCCAGGTTGAAGCTCTACCAGAGTGGCATTCCGGTCGTACCACCGCTTCATCTCCTCCTGGCTGGCTTCCAGATTTGCCTCAGCAAGTTGCCTGAAACGCCGAGTCTGGTTTCGGAAGGCCAGCATGTAACTATATACATTCTGGGGAGGTTTCCTGGGAGATTGCTCCCAGCCTTCCTTTACCAAACTCAGAGGTCCTCTTACCGGGTGACCATACAGAAGCTCAAAGGGGCTGAATCCTAGAGACTTCTGTGGCACCTCTCGGTAAGCGAAGAGCAGGCATGGCAAGAGGACGTCCCACTTACGCCTCATTGGACCGTCCAGGCCCATGATCATGCCTTTGAGGGTTCGGTTGAATCTCTCAACCAACCCATTTCCTTGGGGATGGTAAGGAGTGGTGAACTTGTACGTTACCCCACACTCCTTCCACAGGGATTTCATATATGTGGATATGAAATTGGTCCCCCTGTCGCTCACCACCTCTAGAGGGAATCCCACTCGGGAGAAAATTCCCATCAGTGCCCGTCCCACCACGGGGGCCGTCACTGTCCTCAGAGGGATGGCTTCAGGGTACCGGGTGGCATGGTCCACCAAGACCAGGATGAACCTGTTGCCCAGGGCTGTCTTGGGATCCAGAGGCCCCACAATATCAATACCCACTCGTTGGAATGGCGTACCGACCACAGGGAAAGGTTGCAGAGGAGCCTTATGCTTCCCTCCGCTCTTACCACTTGCCTGGCAAGTCTGACAGGTTCTGCAGTAGGAATCAGAATTCTTGTGCATTTGGGGCCAGTAAAAGTGGGTGACAAGCCTGTCATAGGTCTTGTCCATCCCCAAATGTCCTGCTAACGGCACATCGTGAGCCAGCCCCAGTAGGAAGGTTCTGAACTTCTGGGGTACCACCAGCACACGGGCTGACCCAGGTTCAGCAGCCTTAGGCTCGGAATACAGGAGGTCACTCTCCCAGTACACGTAGTGTGTTTTGGCCTGAACACCATTGGCCTGGTCTGCAGCCTGTTGCCGCATACCTACGAGAGAAGGGCATTCTTTCTGCTCCCTGCAGAATTCCTCCCTGGAGGGACCTCCTTCTTGCTGCCAATGGGTCAGCTCAGGCAGATCTCCCAGTTCGGCAATCTGTTCCCCGGTAGGCTCCAGAGCATCCCCCTCAGGGTCTACTTCCTCCTGGGCCGTGGGAACTTCGGGGGCCGGTTTCCCGCGCCTCCTGCGCCTTCTCCCTAAGGCCGGTTCCTGGACCTCTCCCTCAGGCTCCAGGACCCTCTCAACACCCCTACTGGCTGCCATGGACCGGGTGGTCACGCACGCCCAGTCGGGTAGACCCACCATCCTCAGATGCGTGGTCTTCTCCACCTTTTCCCAAGGGGAGCTCTCCAGGTCGTTCCCTAGCAGACAATCTACAGGCATGTCAGTTCTCACAGCGACTTGTAGAGTACCAGAGACCTCCCCCCACTCAAAGGGAACTTGAGCCATTGGACAACGACTCTCTACGTTGTCAGCATTGAAAACCCTACAGTAGGCATTGGGTACAATCTGCTCTTGAGACACCAGGTGTTGCCTCACCGAGGTCACGCTGGCTCCTGTATCTCTAAGAGCCTCCACCTTCCTTCCATTGATGGTCACCACTTGCCCATATTTCTTAGTGTTAGAGGGCAGGTAGGTTACAGGGACCATCTCACTGTCTCCTAGCGAGACTAGGGTCATCTGCCCGGGACCCCCACCCTCCTGGACTGCTACTTCCTCCCCAAAGTTAACACTAGCTACTTGCCGGGGTGGAGCACCAGTGGGTGCGGTCTTACCAAACAGGCGACACTTAGGATCAGAGGCAATGTGACCCGGATCGCCACACTTATAACAATGGAAGGGCCCCTTTGGAACAGGTCTACCTGTCGGGGCCCCGTTCTGCTGCGGGGTTGGGGGAGGCTGAGAACCCTTCTGCTGGTTCCCTTGGGAATTACTTTGGGGGCCTTTTTGGAACCCCTTCTGTTTACCCTTGTCCCCCCCACTCTTCGGCTGGGGACCCTGCCCACCTTTGGCGGAGTCTCCCACTGGACCCTTGTGGACCCTGGTGCTGAGCCAGCGGTCCGCCTCCTCAGCAAGCTTCCTCGGGTTGGACAGCTTGCTATCTATCAGGTGCTGGCGTAGCTCAGGAAAACATTGACTGGACAAGTGCTCCCATGCAATTAAATCAAGCAGCCCTTGATAATCATTCACTTTGCTACCCTTCACCCAACCATCCAGCGCTCTGCAGAAAAAGGTCACATATTCCACATACGTACTCTCAGGGATCTTCTTGGTCTCCCTGAACCTCTGTCGATATAGCTCCGGAGTTAACCCATACCTGGTCATTAAAGCTTCCTTCATATGGGGGTATGAGGTTTGGACTTCTAAGGGCAAATCTAACAGTGTGTCACGCCCTTCAGCAAGGAACCTTCCCCACAACCCCGCTCCCCAGTCTTTCTCAGGGACCCGGTGTGAGGACATGGCCACCTCGTAGGCCCTAAACCACTGCCCTATGTCATCCTTTCTGAAATACTCCTTTACTACATCTTTGGGGATGTACACCTTGGACTCTACCTGCGCTGGTGGAGTGCTGCCACCAGAAGGAGCGGTGTCCAAACTTTTCGCCTTCAGCTCCAACTCCTTCAATCTGATATCATGATCCATTTGGCGTTGTTGTGCCTCCAGGGCCAACTTCTGCTTTTCCATTTCCATTTGTCCTGCCAACTTTGCCATCTCCATTGCATGCGCCCTGTCTGCTGCCCTGTCTGCCAGCTCCTCTGGCGACCGGACTCTGCTGGGCTCCTCAAGGTTGTCGGGTGGAACGATGTCCCCCGCATTCCGTGGGTCTCGTGACTCCTTCCAGGCTCTCAGCGCCTTGGCGTACTGGGTTCTCCTCTTGAATCCAGCATGGGGGACTCGGAATTTTACACTGTAGCCTTTCAATTGCTCCATCGAGTAGCCTTCCAGTCTCTCCCAATCCACCTCATCGATTCCAGAAATCACAGAGAGTGCTCTCCCAGCGGAGTGTGAGCCAGGCATGGTTGCAGTAATGGCAGATGTCTCAACAAAGTTCAACAATTAAAAACCTGTGGCTGCGTTATTTGGTCTGCTCTCACTATCTGGTGATTAATAATTCACTGTATGCAAATTACAAGTGCAAATCCGAAATCCCAACCGCTGCCACCAATGTTAGAGTCGGGGATCTCTGGTTGGCGCAAGGTTGCCCTTGTGTCAAGCAGGAACCCTCTCCTCCACGTCAGGGCGCAGGATAACCCCTCGCGAATGACCCTTGCTCACCCTCTAGGTGCGTGGCGTGAGCAGCCAAGGCGATTCCTCAGGCGTTGTTGGTTAAGCACTTACAATCGTACACACAGTAAATACATCAATCCCCCCAGAAACGGACACCAGACTTGGATATATATAAAAATACGATTCTTTATGTAAAAATAAGGTATATATATCTCAACAGACTTATCACAAGACCAATAACGTTTTCGCTAGGCCACCAGGTTATACAGCAGGCAAATGTTCTGGGTTCGTAGTTTCAAATGGATAGTTCGTAGGTTCTTTACTTGTAGTTCCAGTACTCACAGAGATCGGTTCCTGCGAACGGGGAAATAAGGCGTTGCGGGCCCCGAGCCCGATACTGGAGCTTCTTTCGTGATGTGGAGAGTCGGCACAGGTCGGTGCGACTCTCAGCTTGGGAAGTGTTCTTGGGTCCTCAATCAGCAGGTGTGGGCAAGTAGGCAGGCGCGGCCCGCGACCCTTTAGCACGGCGGTGCAGGAGGGTCTCCACAGCGGGGGCGGCGCGGCCTGAGATGTCCGAGGATAGCGAAGCGGGGTCACAGGGCACAGTCAGTGCAGCTGGATGACCCGGCGTAGATCACAGTCGTCGGACGGCTTCCGGCAGGGGGGGTGATAGCGCGTTCAGCGCGCTCCAGTAGCAGGCGGTGACAGGGATGCAGGCGGCCTGGCCCGGGGACAGAGAGCGACTCGGGACGGAGCGGGGCTCTCACGGGTTTGAGGCAGGCGAGCTTCTGGGTGTCACGGCCCTAGGAGGGGCGATGAGGGGCGCAGTCTCTTTCCAGCGGGATGCACACACGGCTCGAATTGGAGGACGAGCAAGAAGCACAGAGAACCCACTGTTCCTGGGGTTCAGTTCAGGGGGCAAGCTCAGATCAAGCCCTTGGAGAATGTTCAAGCACAAAGTAGCAAAGTCTTCTCAGTAAGTCTCTTCCTCTCCTCTCTCAGCAAGGCAAGCAGCAGGCCAGCTCCTCCGGCGTCTTCTTCTCCTTCTAGTCGGGCAGAGGCTCTTTGTGGTAAACAGGATTCTGATTTCTTAGGAGCCAGGCTCCTACTTTTATACCATGATTCTTTTGTTCTTTAGCGCCAGGGGGCCTAGGCCTGGCTCAGTCCAGTTCTGGAGCACTTTGTTATGGTGACTCTGCTCTTTCCTTTCAGCAGCAGGGCAGAGACATCAGCCGCCCCACAGGGGGTGGCGCCGGCTTTGTGGTGGCAGAGCACAGGTCTATTCAAGAGTCAAGGTGTACTCCTCCCACCCATCCAGGTGTAATCTCTCTACCCACCACCTGGCAGCCAACCTGTCTCTGGGGATTCCCCAACCCTGCTCCTTACTGTTGCCAGGCAGAACACATACACACAGCAGAGGCGGACTGAGATGGTCAGGTCAGTAAATACTAACTTTCTAAAAGTAGTATTTACAAACCCAGGATATTAAAATAAACTTGACTACAAGAAGTATTTTATCATCCTGAGTTCAGGCATACTAAACTTGACACTTCTACCATGCTCTCTGAGTCCACTGGGGTCACAGCGTCGGCGTGATCCCGGCAGCCCATTCTGGCCTATGGAGAGCAGGTAGCCTTCAATAGTGAAGAACGACAAGGGCTGTAATTCACTACTAAGACATGCCACACACATCAGGGCATGTCCTACCTTATGCCTACAATGCACCCTGCCCTTGGGCCTACCAGAGGGGTGGCTAATATGTAGGTAAGGGAAGGTTTAGGGACTGGCAAGTGGGGGCACTTGCGCAGTCAGCGCGACGGTCCCGGACCGCGCACAGGGTCTGCGGTGGCAGACCCTAGACATACTTTACAAGGCCGCTTCCGTGGGTGGCGCAACCAGCGCTGCAAGCCCACCAGCAGCATTGGCATTCACAAGCCCTGGCACCCCTGGTGCACTTTACTGGGGACTGACAGTGAATCCAATAAACCAATCAGGAACATCAATTACCGGTACACTTTACTTAGGGAGCACTTGCACTGCGGCACGGATTAGCCGTGGCGCAGTGCCCTGAGCGGACAACACCAGCAAAACAGTCGAGGCACACCATCAAAAAGTGGAAGGGAAACTCACGCCAAGGTGCCAGGTCTAACAGGGATGTTAACAAGTGTTGCCTGTCGTAGAATCTTGCTCTCTTATACGATTCTCTTACGAGGCGTTTGGGGTAGCCTCTGGTTAGAAATTTCTGCTTCATTTCCTCAGATCTCAGATCAAAGTCTCGCAAGTTTGTGCAGTTTCGGCGGAGACGCAAGAACTGACTGAAAGGTATGTTGGTTTTTTGTGTGAGGGGATGGAAGCTGTCAAAGTGAAGAAGTGTGTTACGTGCTGTGGGTTTCACGTAAAGATCTACCTCAAGGTGGTCTCTATTGTTTTGGATTTGTATGTCTAGAAATTCCACCTTGACATTGTTGGAGTTAGCTGTAAAGAAAATATTGTCGTCACATAAGTTCAACCAGGAAACAAATTGTGATAGGTCCTCAGGGTCTGCTGTCCAGATGAAGAAGACATCATCTATATATCTGGACCATGATGTTATAGATTCACTGAAGGGGGCAATTTCATTATATATGAATCGTGTTTCATATAGGGCCATGTAAATGTTGGCCACTGTGGGAGCACATGATGCTCCCATACTGACTCCCTTCGTTTGTTTATATAGGGAGCCATTAAATTCAAAGGTGTTCTCCGTGAGTATCAACTTTAAGCACTCCAGGATAAATAGTCTTGGGCAATCAATGCTAAATGTCTCCATGAACCAGGCTACTGCTTCTAAGGCTCCCGATTGTGGAATGTTAGAGTATAGAGCTGTGATATCCATGGTAACCATGAGTTGTGTATTTGGATTGAAGGGTAGATTTTCTATTTTAGTGATGATCTCACTGGTATCCCGTATGTAAGATGGAATCTGTGATACAAATGGTCTTAAAATAGTATCTACATATTTTGATAGTGGTTCTGTAACAGATCCTATGGTGGTTACTATTGGTCTGTACGGTGGATTAGTACTATCTTTGTGTATTTTAGGGATGCCATAAATGGCTGCCATTTTGGGTTCTCTGATGTTGAGAAATTCCCATTCTTTTTGACAAATCTGTTCCTGATCGAGAGCTTGTGTGGTGAGCTGAAGTATGGTGTTTTGTACCCTTTTGGTAGGGTCTTTGGTGATCTTGGAGTAATGACATTGGTCATTCAACATTTGATCCATTTTCTGGATATATGGGGATTTATCTAAAATGACTATCCCTCCGCCTTTGTCACAACTCTTGATAATGAGGTCTTTATTGAGTTTTAGTGATTCTAACGCTAGATGTTCGTCGTACGTGGTATTATATTGAGGCGGTAGAATATATTTGGTAATCGCAGAAAGTTTGTTGAACACTACATGTTCGAATACTGAAATTTCAGGTGCCACCTGTTCTAAAGATGGGAGAAAGGTAGAAATAGGCTTAAGGCCTGATCTGTTTACTTCTGAAGATTCATCTTGATTATCTTCAAAGAAATTCTGTAGTCTTATTTTACGGAAGAAAGCCATCATGTCTTTGAATAGTTCAAATTGGTTCATGTTGCGATGTGGAACAAAAGAAAGACCTTTAGAGAGAAGTGTTTCCGTGGTGTCATCTAGAGGATGACTGCTTAGATTGAAAATGACCACAGGCCCTATCACCTAGGATATCGCCGTTTTCCACCATGGAAAACGGCGATATCCACACTATCTCTGGAATTTTTATCGCCTCGGCGCTAACCGGGCGATAAATTCCAGAGACAGCCGGCGATAAATATGCAAGTGCTAAGCGCGCTTTGCGATATTTATTGCCGGCCCTTTGTTATATGCCCCTAACAGCGCGAGGTACGGAAGAGCATGAGGCTTCCATTGTTCTAAAACTGAATAATACACACCATAACTGCGATATGTACTGAACTGATCACCCTATTACACACTTACACACAAGAAAAGCATAATTTTTGGAATCTTGCTATTTTTTTTAATGTAAATGTGTTAAGTATTGTGACAAAACATGAAAGAAATATAACTTTTCCTGAATTATGCTGAATCAAATACACAAATGTCAGACTAAGACTCTCCCTTCAACTTATCCAAACTCAACTGGTGAGGCTTGAAAGTAAAGAGCAATGACCTTGAAAAATATATTTTAAAACATTAACAAACGGGCATGTGAGAGCAGTAGATTCCTAATGGTTAATAAACAAGGAACACAATCCGAAAGAAAATAGATTTGTATATAGAGATAGGCAACCAAAAGAAAAAAGGCAAATAAGGAGAAATTAGAAATTTTTAGTTGGGTGGCTGTAGAACGTCCTCTGATCTATGGAAGAAAAGCCAAATCCCTCCAGTGTATTTCCTTCGCCATGATATTTTAGCCCATACAAAGCACCTTTAAACCGCCTGTAAAAGAATAGCCAAACAAGAGGACTTAATTTCCCACGAGGCATCACCACAGGAAATGATGTAACCGGATCTCTCATCATCCACCTACACAGGAAGTGACATCACTGAATTTCCCATCATACATCTGGACAGGAAGTGACATTTCTGGTTTTCACGCCAAAACCGTCTTTAAAAGAAAAGACCCAGCAACAGGACTTCCTTTCCTATCACCCATCAGTACAGGAAATGACATCATGGCACTCTGCACTCCTTACCCCTCCCAGGACCTCCTTAATGGCAGCCTCAACAAGGATGCGCAGCGGGCGCTCCGATGGCACACCAAAGGCAGGCCATTCTGCGCTTGTCTGCACCTGGACCGTGCTCAGCGCCAGCAACCCTGGTCCGATCACCACACAGCGATACTTCGCAGGACTCCATTGGTTGCAAGCCCCTGGACACCGTTCCCCAACTGCTGCCGCACCTCACACCACGGTAGTAGCTTTCACCTGCACCCACTGCCGGTTCTGTAGCAGCCACACACCTACACCCCCACACAAATACCAACAACACGCTCAACACCCGCTCTCAACCCATATGCCACACAAGTACCAACAATGCCTCCACCCCCACCCTATACCACACCTGTATGTCAACACCAACTCACTTGCATGCTTCTCAACACAAGATCACTCAGCAAACACACAACCAACATATGGGACCTGCTGACTAGTGACGCACCTGACATTCTCTTTGTCACAAAACTAGGCTCAAACCCTCATTCACTCCTGACATTCCCACGGCAATCCAAGCGACCTACAAGTTTGCACAACAGGACTGCCTTCACAAACCAGGAGGAAGACCGCTATCATTTACATGGAACCCATGAAATGCACAACATCCACAGAGAATGCAACCCCATTCATGGACTACCTACATCTAGCAGCAAATCTAAAAAAACTTCACCCTGAACAGAACGCTCACCTACCTACCACCCAGAACGCTAGCCACCTTTACTAACCTCATCACCCACTTTAATGCTCCGCTCACCATGGTTTTGGTTTATAATAGGAAATATATTGTGGATTGTTTTATATTCAAAGTTTAATTGCAATTTTATATTAATATAAGTCTACAATGTTGAATTTTTGTTGGTTATTTTTAGATAGAAACCAAACTGATATTTAACAAGGGCTGTATATTTGTTATCTATTTATTAAGCCTTTATCTGTCTTTACGAACTCATAGGAAAACATTTTACACATATTTTATTATATTTAAAATGGAGAAACACACCTTTTCCAAAAATACATGTTACAACTTTTTGGACACTCCGGAAAACACATCATATTTAGCATTGCATGTTATAAAGTTAGACATCAGTTGAGAAGCAATATCTAGTAAGCACATTTTCCCTGGTTATGCTAAAGATGTTGATCTGTGCCCCGGGAATCCTTTCTCTTCTCAAATAATTATTCATTAAAATGAGGGGAAGACAAAAAGATACTCAGCAACATGGTGAGCCATTATTTTTGACTGTGCCTTATTCTCTGATATAGGCAGGCTGTGTGTGATTGGTTGATATAGTGGATTTCACCCGCTGGTAGGTGTGGGGGATACTTGACTGCTCCTCCTACCACCTCCATAGAGTACCAGGTGAGTTGAATATGTTTCAACCTTTGTTGCAATATCTGTTTTATCGTACTTGTAGCTAGCAAGAATGTTTTTATTTTCAACATTCTATATAAAAAAACAAAAATATATAATTAATAAACTAGTTTCACGTTTATTTTCCAGTCTTCCTTCATGTAGTGATAGTGTTATTCCTTTTGTTCCTTCAATTAAATTGGGAACAACCAAAGTATTGCGTCAAAAATATCGTGGAATGGAATATCAACCAAAAACAAGTAAGAATATAGTCTTCTAAAATAAATATTGACTTTCATTTATTTAAAGTAATTGTTTGATAATAATGTAAGGTTAAACAAATAGTTTTAATCACGTATCTATTTTTATAAATGTTTACATATACATATTTTTCAAGCATATATATATATATTTAAAACAACAATAACATTTTTTCAAGTACATTTAATTTTAAATATTAACAATAAAATAAAGTGAAACTTAGCAAACATATATATGACCAGCAAAACTTAATTTAAATGTTAAAATAAACATATAAAATAATGTTATTTAACACTACACTAAATATGGGAATAATATACACATATTTTGGCAGCACTACTCCCGATGAGTTTCAGAGAACCAGCTCTCCTTGCTCACGGGTCTAGGAGTTCAAACACCCATAGTTCCATATGTATAGTGCATAAAAATGAAAAACTGACTTGTAAACCAAATGACTCTCAAAATCTAGTTAAAATAGGTGCCATTTTAGCATTTCTAGTGACTGGTGCCGATATTGAGTTCATGCCTATTAAAATATGTACATAAAGTCAAATTCAAGAAGTTTCCAAAGGAAATAGATGTGACAAACATTAATTTGTACAATGTATACCTAAATGGTTCTTTTTTACAAACGAGCTTTCCTGTATTGTTGAAGTGCTATATCTCCCTGTGTTGTGACATGGTACAATACTAATGGTGATTAACGGCACTCCAGAATAATATCTAACATGAATTTATGAACTGCCACATTTACGAAGCCCCAGTGATCATTAGTTCTAAAACGTCACTAATTTAGCTACCCTTTAAATACATGATAACTCTTAGTTCCTAAACCAAACTCTGTTCTCCGATTTGTCGTTTGCCCTGATAACTTGTAAATAATTACATAAAAACATCAAACATCCAAACCGTACTATGAACAAAATAAAAATAAAATACACCAAAAAGAAGAAAGGGGTAAGAAACAAAATGTATCAGGAGGACAAATATAATAATGTGCAACACTTAGCATGATGAAAATCTATATCTTATCTCTATTGCATCTTCACCGTTGAAGCGCCAGTCTCCATCTTGTGCGAAAAAATGATAAAAATGAAAAGATTAACAGGTAAATGCATCAATGTAGGCTTTTGCAATTCCTTAATTGCGATTATTAAGGAATCGCAATTAAGGAATTGCAAAAGCCTATGCATGTAGGAATCGCTATAAAATTAATGATTCCCAAACATTCCTTAATTGCGACTCGCAAATAGCGAGTCGCAATTAAGGAATGCCTTCCCATTCATTCCTATGGGCCTACAGGCCCATTGGAATGAATGGGAGATTGCATGCGCAATTTGCGAGTACCAATAGGTACTCGCAAATTGCGCATGCAATTTCAAGGGTGCAAGGGTGTCGAAAGGACACCCTGTTGCACCCCTGAAATTGCTCTGTGCACACATGTTGTGCACACACATGTCCCAAGGGCATGTGTGTGTGTGTAACCTACAACTTTGAAAAATGCACTTTAGTGCATTTTTCAAAGTTTTTGCAAATTACCATCAAGTTCAACTTGATGGTAATTTGCGGCCCCTAGTAGCGAAATCGCTATTCCAAAGTGGTTCCTGCATTGCATTTAAGGAATCGCAAATTGCGATTCCTTAAAGGCAATCGCAATTAATTAATCGTGAAATCTCAAATTGCGAGTGCCTTGAACCTTGATGCATCGCAAATGCCCTTTTTGTGGGCGCAAACGGTCGATTTTTGCGAATCGCAACGTTTGCACTCGCAAAAATGGTTGCTGCATGTGCCTGTAAAACCTTGCAGTGAGTACCACTCCTCCTCTTTAAGGGTGGATACAACTCGCAGAGTTTCACTCTGCATAATTTTATGGAGTTAAATAAAAACTCTGTGAGATTCTGCGAAGTTCCGTGAGCGGGGAGTATTTGGCACGTCATGCTGATTCTTAAAGGTTGGACCATGTGACTTTCCATGGGGTGCTAGAGGGTGCTGTTTCTTTCTGCTGTTCGAGTAGATTTTCTACTTAAGTGGCAGCTTTCTCAATGTGATCAATCTCACCGGATGGCGTTCTGGCACCCAAAAATCAAGCCAGGGGAAACAAATTCTCGCTAATGCTCACCAACGTAATATGGGAGAGCCGCAAATGAGAAAAAACTCCACCACGTGGTGGTTTGGAGAGTTTAGTGGGAACTCTGCATTACAAGTGTAACATGGAGTGAGCAAAACTCAGCAAACTCTGCCGGCAGAGCACAGTTTATCGCCCACACCTGCCCCTGTTAGGGAAACAAAGAAGCTTAGAACATGTAAAATCATTACTCTAAAAGACCACTAGCACTACAAAGTGTACCTGGCTCTAAGTAAGGTTTTGAAGACTCTTAATCTAAGTGTACAGACAATTCCTCATCCAAATTCAGACCTGTTAGTTGTGGTGTGTTAAAATTGACTATAAATTTAGACTCCAATCTGTATGATTCCAGAATTCTATTGTCACCTCTGCCACTAAGGGCCCCATTATGATAGCGAATGGTCGGAATGCCATCTGCTGTTGCTGCTGTCCGGAGACCGCCCGAGAAGCAAGCAGCGGTCCGACCACCACATTATGATATGATCGCCATGCTGGTGGTCTTAAAGTGCTCCATACCATGGTGGCTTGTTCTGTAGCTAAGGAAAAGGGCCACAGCACAAGCCGCCATGGTATGGGGCACCTGCATGCACCGTGTGCCATGCACCATGAGGTGCATGGCACATGGTGCAATCAGGGGAGTGGGGGCACTGCATGTGCTTTCAGGGCCACTTTAGAGTGGCCCACGGCTGATGGGGGCCCTGTTTGGGGCCCCTAAATTCCATTTCTGACAGCCTTTTTATTGTGGTCTTACCGAAATGAAAAGGCTGTCAGAAAGGGATATCATAATCCCCATGGTGGTGCCTGCCTAGGCACTGCCGCAATTCAGGACTATGATTCCAACTGCCGTTCTGTCCGGATCACTGATCCTGTCGGAAGCAGCAGTCCTACCCTCGACCGCTGTGGGTCCGACTGCTTGGATTGTAATCCAGCGGTCGGACCAAAGGGCTCTAGGCAGTTAGATTGCCACCAACGGCCTGTCGATGCGCGGTCCGACCGCCATCGTAATAAGGCCCTAAGTTCTATCCTATCCAATACACAATAATGTAGCTGGTTAACATCACTCAAATGAAAGATGTTAAAATGTATAGCCAGAGGGTACTGTTTGCCTTCCTTAATGATGGCCCTATTATGTTCAAGTACCCTCTTGTTGGCTATGTGGATAGTGCTGCCTAGGCAGAACTTATTGTGGGTGTAAAGTTACCAATAGATGCAAATATCAGAGTTGCAAGATATATTTTTCCGGATTTGAAATCTCCTTAATATAGTAGGACATTTTAGTTCCTTTATGTTCTCATTGTTCCTTCATGTGGAATATGGAAATATGGGTGTTTCAACTTCTAGACCCGTGAGCAAGGAGAGTTGGTTCTCGGAAAAGTGTTAAGTAGTCCTGCCAATAAAATTTTACTGTCAGCCTTGAGAAGGGCTGTGTACTTGTTTTTTTGTGATAAAACAACAGTCGACTGAGGAGTTTATCGGATTTGCACCTGAGCACGGACCACCGTAGTAAGGGGCAGATGCTTCTTTATGATTTTGTAAATATTTTGATTTTGAGTGTGTAGTTTATTGTGTATGCACAGTGGCGGTATATTGTGTGATTTCATAGTGCTTAGGAAACACTTTTAAGGGAATGAATGCTATAATTTACAAATTTTACAGGTGCAGATGAAGCTGGTATGCTTTTGACACTGGGTTACTGTATTATTTTGTATTGTTATTATGCTGTGGCATATACGCATTTTCCACAGATTTTTTACGTTTAGCTGCCAATTTTGTGGATTTGCACACTTCTTTTTATATGCTTTTTTCAGGTTTCTGAGTTTTGGAGGATATCTTTGGATTGTGTTGTGGTTGCTTTGTACTTTTCATAGTATTTACATTTCTTGGATAATTAGTTCTGCAATGATTATTTTATTTATGTATATTTAACGGCATATGTTTATTTTTCATTAAATATTGTGATAGTTTAATTAAAAAAAATTACTATGCAGTTTTATCTTTATTTTAAAAAACTATTAATTTAATGAATGCATGTTGATCTTGTTGTAATATAAATTAAGCTTTTTTCCTTGTATTAAGTACTGTATGGGCTAATAATTCAAGATACTCCATACCTTGAATATATTCAAACAAGATAGCTTTTATTTTCAGAAACCAGGCCCTGTGGAACCCACCCTCCCCCTGCAGCGCGTGACCAAAAGTCATGCACATAGTGGGCTTGGCTGCATGCAGGGGTCAGCTGCAACCGCACACGACCCAAGGCCCTGCACTCTTAACAAGTGTTCACATGGAACTCACTTTTAGAAAAAAGTATTTTGTTCACAGACTTTTCTTGCAGAATGAATCTTTTAAACAACCTTTGTAATACATCAATTATACTCTTGAATAGAGAAGGGAAGATTCCAGAGCAGCCAGTATTTATAAACAACTACGGTTCAGCCAAATCCGAGTATATTGAACAAGGATTATTTGTTCATACAAACAGATGGGAGTGTTTCTCAAGGAAAGCAGGAAGAGTGAGTGTACCCCACATGAAAAGACAAACCAAAACCAAATTTGAAACCGAAAAGGTAAGGTGCAATGTGAACATACACGGTATATTGGTTGCTTCACAAAACAAGACAGCAGTTTTCTATTCACTAAAATTCGAGACACAGGTAATTAATCATTTTATCACAGTTCAAAAAGACAATCTGTCTTTGTTCATTTGTTGATGAACTGAGGCGGCAGCCGCAGGGACAGGTGTTTTTGTTTATTATATTCCACTCACCCCTGCGTGTTTGCGTTGCCACACCACCCCAAAATTAGAGCAGCCGCCACTGGTAAAATGGACAAATACATGCAGAACTTTCCTTGATAAATTCTAGAATGTTTAACCTGTCACAATTTACTGAAAAACTGAATTCCGCTCAATGCACAAGATCAATTTTGTACAAAGAGTGGAATTATCCTCCAAACTTGGAATTCAAGCCTAGGAGTGGATACCGGAAATTGCAACTCTATTATTTATTAATCTCGAGCTTTGCATCTCAGTCACAAGGAGTGAGTGCCATTGACGCTAGAAGTGTACAAGAAACAGAAGAATAAATAGGGTCTCATCAGGACTGAAATACCTGGGGTAGGCTGCGTAAGTGTAGCTCCAGTCTGGGAAGGTAGGGCCACTGTAGGTAGCGACAACAGTAGTTACCATTTGAGCAATATCTGCGTTTAGATTGGTTGGGGTGGCAATCCCCTTATAAGTCACTTAAATGGTTAGGAGCATCTGTAATGGGGTCTCTTCCAAGGAAAATGGTTCTTTTATGGTTAAAGATAGCACATCAATTAGCTATTGACACAAATGATACCTATCGGGCAATAAATGCTCCTAAACAGACCGCAATGCGGTTCTGCGTGAGGTCGGGTGGCAAAGGCCCTGCACAGCTTGGGGTTGGCTGGCTTTGGGGCGATCTCCTAGAGGGTTTGGCTGCAGGCCAGACCTTGTGGCCAACCACCCTGTGTGCACTGATTAAAGTAACATTCTTAGGTAAAATGTTCAGTAATAACGTAATGTTTTAAACTCTAAAAAACACAGAAATTCACCAGTTAGAGTTATAGTTGTCTCAAGTTACTATGACTCGTGCACTAAGCTAATTAAAAATCGTGCCCTCACCATGGACTGCTAATTGCCCCACATATTACATCACTCATGACATCTTCTATGACATCGTTGATAATATCACTGCACCATTTGCAATGATATTATTACTGATGCGAAAGCTATGCATGGCGGAGATGCGAGTTACAGTTACCTTAGGGCATGAGTCATTCATATAAATATATATATGTGTATTTATCCAATCACATATAAGGTGCAGCGCCGTTACGCCCTCCCAATAATCACCAAGTCTCCTCTACTAGATGAACGGTTTATTAGGATATATAAACATGAAAAAATGCCCAACACGTTCCATAGATTCATGTTTCTTTACTCCCAGGTCACGACGCGCACACATTTTGAATCAATTAAGAAACACGCTTGTTGATAATTTCCATAGAAAGAGGACTCCGAGAACAGCATGCCGAAGCTCAGTTCCTGATTTCATGAGCGCCTTGTTGTTCACCGTTATTCCATCCCAAACATGACAGATATCCTACCCCTCTTATTACAAGTGCATTATATCCTATGACACTTGTAATAAGGCAGACGAGATATCATTTATATTTGTGACGGAGCAATCCTCTATCAAATTCTAAATCAGACCCTATTTTACTAAACTAATTCCCCAAAAATTGACCCCTATTTATTTCTACCTCCTTCTGAAACTAGAATTGATAAAATAAAACTTCCCCATAAAAGAAATATGAAGGTATGAGATGAAAATATTGTCTTATATTATAAAATGAACATTTTAAATAAATATGATTTTTCAGTGTGAAAAACAAATAACCACTCTAATAATTAGTATTTTCTTAATTTGTCACTAAAAGAGTTTACAATTTCTATAAATGAACTTAGTGACATCACCTCACAAAAAGGCTCTTAACCCATTTGGGCTACACAAAGTCTGATATAACACATAAATAAAAGAACGCATTGGAAACACACAATGTATCACTGTGCTATGGAAGAGTTAGAAAACATCAGGGAACAAAACCAACCCCATTTAATGGCAGAAATTGCAGGATTCAAAAGCAATAGCATCCTCCTCTTTTGCACCTACAAACACTAGATAAAAAACAGCCCTGCTATGCAAATACCTGAGCACCTATCTGCACAACTGCCCCTCTTCCAAATATGAAGAACAATTTGCGTAAAATGAAATACAAGAGCGAAAACCAACAAAAGCGCGCTGAACGTTTGACCAGATAGACAAGCCCCACCTCTATAATTAACCCACAATAAAGTGCCCTTTATATTGTATGAAAATAATAACAATGGTAACCACAATTATTACCTTCGGTATGATTCCCCTCCTTTGCTAAAAATACAAAATACATTGCCAATATCTAGACAATAACATTTCTTTAACATATGCCCTTTTGCTGATTAAACAATCTTCCACATACAACAAAATGTTAACAGTTAAAAATCAAAAGACAAAAAATGTATTCACAGCAAACAATCGTAATAGGTTTTGAATACACAATGAATAATATAAAATCGCCCATAAAGTCAAATACAGGAATCTTATTTTCAAGTTAACCAAGCTATATTGAACAAAACCCATAAATCCACTTTAACCATGGAATACTCTACCAACAGCAAATTTAAATTTACAGTAAAAAATATAATTCCCCTTTTTGCCCCACATCCCAACTAAAGTGCAAGCACATTTTTACTTTCTAACAGTGTCTACCTCCTACAAAAAAACAGTAAAGACTCTCCTGACTGGACCCAGACAGGGATCTGGATATAAGCAAGCACCCAGGTGCAGTATTCCATTGTGCAATCTCTAGAACAGCCTAAAAAAAATTGAACCACATACTAGTAATGCTACCAAAGGTTGACAATTTTCATATGAACCTAATCAAAATTCACCTGACCCTCTAGCAACTCATTGAGACACCGCAAAAAGAACAGTTACCACCAACTACGGAAAAACAATCCCTAGCAAAGACTTTAGATTCTAAAAAAAACAACCAAATGCAGGCCCTTTGACCAACCATTCAAAACGCAGCCAACCTTACGCTGCACAGGGCCTTCGGTTGTGCACAGGGTGGGGTTGGCCACAGTGACTGGCTTGCAGTCAAGCCCTGATGCAGCCCCCCAAAGACAGCCAACCCCAAGCTGCACATTGCCTTCAGCCGAGAGTGGCTGAGGACTGACTACAGAGCCTGGCCACAGGCCAGGTCCTGTAGCTAACCCCCCGCAGGCATCCAGTCCCACGCCATGCAAGGCCTTCAGCTGTCTGAGGCTGGGGTTTGAGTCTTTGCTACATAGCATTGGGATTGCCTTTGGACCCCATCCCCCCAGGCCAAATACAATTAAACAAGGGAGGAGAGCATACAGCACCGCTCCTCAAGCCTCTTTGGGCCCTGAGGACCCCATCCTCCAGGGCCAAATATAATTTTAAAAAAAGGGGAGGGGGCCATGTGGCTCCCCTCCCTGAGACTTAATAGGCTCCAGGGATCCCATCTCCTAGGGCCCTATATATTTGAATAGGGGAGGAGGGCCATGTGGCCCTCACTCCTAGCCTCATTAAGCCCTGGGGACCACATCAACCGGGACCCTATTTATTTAAAGGGGAGGGGGCAACTTGACCCTCCTCTCTTAGCCATATTATGCCCTGGAGACCTGATTCCCCAGGATAATATATTTTTGCAATGGGGAGAGGTCCACATGCCCCCCCTCCCAGAGCCTCGTCAGTTCCTGGGGAGCTTATCCCCAAGGGCGGTATCTATTTTGAAGGGGGGGGGGGGCCATGTGGACGCCCGAGCCAAATCAGGGCCTGGGAACCCCAGGACCTTTTTTTTGTTAAAGGGGAGGGAACTGCATGGCTCCCTTCCCGAGCATCTTTAGGCCTTCCTGAGTCTATTATGGCCCCAGAGACCATGGGCTGTACATGTATATTAAAAGCAGAGGGTCGCCATACGGCCCCCCTTTACAAGCATGTTATGGCTCTGGGGACCCGTTCTCCCAGGTCTGTATATATTTATTAAAAGGGGAGAGCACTGAGTGTACCCCTCCCTGAGCCAAATCCGGCCCCAGGGACCCCATTGCCCGGCACCTCACTATTTTAAGGTGGGTATCCTGGTGCCAGAGCAGGGCACTCACCAAGCATAAGTTGGGGACCACAAGGGTAGGCCCAGGTCCCCGCCGACCCCAGCAGCTTCCCGTAATGCTGTGGGAGCAGGCTTCGCTCCAGCCTGCAGGTAGCAGCTATTGATTAGAGAATTTTGATCCGCACTCAAATACAAAAGACAAGTCCATCCAATTTATATGTTTTATATTGACCTTTATTCTTATATTCTTTCTTCCTAGTAGCCAACGCGTTTCGTCCTTCTTGAGGACTTCTTCAGGGCTACAAACACAAACAATAACTAATATCAAAATCTTTTTATAAAACAGAATTTCTTGTGCAATCAAGTTCATAATAATAGTTGTAAGAAATCAGTGCAATTTCATTTCCAACACTTCATAAATATAACCCACCAGGCACATGACTCTTCACAACAGTAATGACATATGTTCCATTATGAATCAAGATATATGACAGTATGGGAAACTCATGGAGTACTGTCAAACAATTAGTATGAATACTAAAGTGTACCAAATTTCATTTTTTCACTTTAAAAACAATACATTTATACATCTTTTTAAGGAAATACTTTCCATAGTTATATCCATCTTTTGGACCAAAAGGTCCCTGTGTCTCAATGTCTTTGCATCTCATGCCACAAGACAATCTAGTACGCAATAGTGTTATTTACTTCATTTTTGTATACACCACAAACATCATTTTTATGGGACAGTAGTTAAGCAATCACAGAATTATCATAATATTAAACGATCACATTTATAAATACCTCAACAGTTGACTCTCATACGAATATTTGATCTCTTCTTGTTCTTCTCCTCTCTACCTTGTTGTTCTTTCTAAAAAATATGGTGCAAGGATTCAGCGATATTATAGTCCTTAATGATGTCATCATGTTATAAATGTAAGAGTTATATAGCAATATACTAGTGTGTAACAACCATTTTCAAACTAGTACATAATTAAAAATTCATCAATAGTCACAAATTCCTTTTGAGAACATAAATGGACAATACATATCAGACCCAAAGTGTTCTAAAGTTTCAATGTCTCTAAATTTAGCCCATAATATCATACCTTTATCATTGTTCTGAAGTTTCTGTTCATGTAAGTTCAGGTAGGGGCATGTCTTATATGTAAAAACATACCTTTTGATAGCCTTAGGTCATGGCTTGTTCAATAATCTGATAAAGAAATACAGAAAATAAGTTTTTTTTAATAAAAAAAGAACATATATAAAAAAATATCTGTATACATGCATAGTGGCAATATGCATAAATCAAGAGCGATATAGGTCTATGTGTCAGCAGAGCAGACAACCCCCGTTATGTCTGATTTGATGCCACCCAAGGCTCTATAGTCTTCCTTAGAACATTAGCACCCTTATTTAAAGAAAGATCAGTCCCAGGGAGGCTGTCCCTCTATCGTCATGTTACACCAGCAAAACGAGTTTGACGACTAGCGGGCTTTTGTAGCTAAAGCTTCACAATAGTCGCATGCGCTAACGAATAAATATTACGAAAAATAGATCCGCCATCTTGGGTAGGCTTCTTGTTTAACGCTAACAATTCCAGCATGTTCTTAAGTTAAGGGTCAAGTCCCATTATATATTAACAACATACCACCAATCGCGGAATAATTGGGCCAGATATGAGATGTGCAAAGTTCTTTACATAAACTGGCTATTCTTATACCAACGCCCCAATGTTGACATGTAACAAACTTCAAAAACAGGCGCATGCGTTAACAAGTATATGGCATAGAAAACAGAACCGCCATCTTGGAAGGGCTACTTACTTAAAACTAACAAGTCCAGTTTGATCATAAATCAAGGATACAATCCCATTGGGCCAGATATGAGATGTGCATGAGATGTGCAAAGTTCTTTACATAAACTGGCTATTCTTATGCCAACGCCCCAATGTCGACGTCTAACAAACTTCAAAAATAGGTGCATGCGTTAACAAGTATATGGCACAGAAAATAGAACCGCCATCTTGATTGTACTGTGTTATAAATAGTACATTCTTCTTCGGTTCCATGCCTTTCTTTTTATCATTCATGTTATGAGCATTACTTTTTAATATTTGTTTTCTATCAAGTTTCTTAACCTTTCTCGCTGCCTTCTCTAGACACTTGTGCTCCTATCCACAAGCTTTAAAATTCAATTTGATGTTATTCAACAGTATGTAAAAATTCAGCTTCTTCGCTACAGTTCCTTCGAGCTCGTACCATCTCACCATATGGTATGGCATTGATGGTGTTCTGGGGATGAAAACTCAAAGCATGCAGCACACTTTTCATCCCCAGAACACCATCAATGCCATACCATATGGTGAGATGGTACGAGCTCAAAGGAACTGTAGCGAAGAAGCTGAATTTTTACATACTGTTAATAACATCAAATCGAATTTTAAAGCTCGTGGTTATGAGCACAAGTGTCTAGAGAAGGCAGCGAGAAAGGTTAAGAAACTTGATAGAAAACAAATATTAAAAAGTAATGCTCATAACATGAATGATAAAAAGAAAGGCATGGAACCGAAGAAGAATGTACTATTTATAACACAGTACAATCAACATAGTAATCACATCTACAATGTACTAAAGAAGAATTGGTCTATGTTGAGTATGGATACAAATCTCTCTGATATTGTGCCATGCAAACCTAAGGTGGTTTATCGAAAAGGCTTTATCATTAAACAGAAAATTTGCCCTAGCTATGTAAAAACAACGGATCTGGACAAGACTCCGGTCACGTGGTTACCTTGTAAACCAAATGGCTTCTATGTGTGCGGTAATTGTTCAATATGTAGAATAGGCAAAAACAGAACCATTGAATTTACGTATAATACCAGTAAGACATATAAAATCTTGTCATTTATCAATTGCAATACCACCTACTCTATTTACATCATAGGGTGTGCTTGTGGAAAGATCTATGTGGGCAGCAGTATACGTTGCCTTAAAGTGAGAACACAAGAGCACGTGCGAGCAATAAAAAGCATTAGTGAGAGATACTCGATTGCGATGCATATAAAGAATGACCATCCAGAGAATAAGGATATCTGGTTTCATGCCATAGAACATTTGGCTGTAGGTGAAAGAGGAGGTAATAGAGAACTTTTCCTCTGACAGAGAGAGGCAAGATGGATATGCATCTTGAGAACCATGCATCAGGGTCTGAATGTGAACTCAGAAATGCATTATTTTTTATAGGCTTGGAAATGTCTTGTTCTCTAATAGACTCTGGAAATGGAATGTCTGTAATGAGATTGCTGGAACTAAAATGTGTTGGTATAATAATATATGTGGGTTATTATCATTGATCAGAGATTGTTACCGTGTACAAACGATAGATTGATGAACCATATCATGTGATTATATCATGAATAACAATATCCCTAATAATATCACTCTTGACACAATTGTGAGTAGAGTAACACCTATGATGTAAGAGACTGACTATTACAGACACCTATAATGTAATTGTCAATAACCATCAAATAACTGACTTATGCATTTACATAATAGTATCAATTATAGTCTCACAGTATAGACAGCTTATCTATGGGCATTAATGAACAACATACAAACGTTGAATCCAAAAGTGGAGACACTACCTCTAATTACTGGACTCTAATATCCTTGCCATGTCATAAGAATAGCCGGTTGGGTGGGCCTGTTATTAATAAATAGCGGGCTCTTCACAATTAAACATATTTCGTTTTTAGGGTGAAATTTACCAAAACGATGACTCTATTATGAGGTTTGGAGGAATACGTGATTCATAGTGGCATGGAAACAATCAAATGTTGGCATTTCACTAAAGAACATTACCGCAAAAGTAATTAAGTAAAGAATTTGTTACATTACTGAGAAATATAGAGGTGTCAACTACTGCAGTGGTGATACCATTCTAACATGGCCGCCACTGGCTGACTACTATATTTTTTGTGACTTTAAGATTCGAGCATCGTTATTAAATACGGCTGTAACTTGCTGACCAATACTGATTAGATCTTAATATTCGGGCGTTGTTATAAGAAAAGTCAGTTTATGTAAAGAACCTCTGACATCTTATTGTTGAATCAACTACTTTCTGTTTGGTAGCATGCTGTTAATATACAATGGGATTGGATCCCTGATTTAAGATCTTACTGGACCTGTTAGTTCTGAGTAAGAAGCCCGTCCAAGATGGCGGATTTACTTCATGTGCCATGTACTTGTTTGCGCATGCGCCTATTTTGAAGCTTGCTAGACGCTAACATCGGGGCGTCGGCACAAGAATAGCTAGTTTATGTAAAGAACATTTTTACACCTTACTATTGGTCCAACCATTTCGCGTTTGGTGGTATGTTTCTAACATTCAATGGGACTTGACTCTTAAGTTAAGATCATGCTGGAATCGTTAAGTTTGAATAAGAAGTCCGTCCAAGATGGCGGATTTATTTTTCATAACATGTATTCGATAGCGCATGCGCAAATCTTGAAGCTTTAGCTTCAAAAGCCTGTGACTCGTTAGACTCGTCTTGCTGGTGCAACATGACGACAGAGTGACCGCTTCCTCGGGACTGATTTTATGGTATATAAGGGCGGAAACGACTTAAGGAAGCTTAATATATAAATTTTTTAGTCCTTAAGATTCGGGCGCCATTATGAAATATGGCCGTAACTGAATGACAAATATTTATTAGATTTTAACATTCGGGCATCATTATAGGAATAGCCAGTTTATGCAAAGAAATCTTCACATCGTACAGTAGGCTCAACTACTTCGTGTTTGGGATTATGCTGTTAATACACAATGGGATTGTATCCTTGATGTAAGATCAAACGGGACTTGTTAGTTTTAAGTAAGAAGCCCGTCTAAGATGGCGGTTCTATTTTCTGTGCCATATACTTGTTAACGCATGCGCCTATTTTTGAAGTTTGTTAGACGTCGACATTGGGGCGTTGGCATAAGAATAGCCAGTTTATGTAAAGAACTTTGCACATCTCATGCACATCTCATATCTGGCCCAATGGGATTGTATCCTTGATTTAAGATCAAACTGGACTTGTTAGTTTTAAGTAAGTAGCCCTTCCAAGATGGCGGTTCTATTTTCTGTGCCATATACTTGTTAACGCATGCGCCTAGTTTTGAAGTTTGTTACACGTCAACATTGGGGCGTTGGCATAAGAATAGCCAGTTTATGTAAAGAACTTTGCACATCTCATATCTGGCCCAATTATTCCGCGATTGGTGGTATGTTGTTAATATATAATGGGACTTGACCCTTAACTTAAGATCATGCTGGAATTGTTAGCGTTAAACAAGAAGCCTACCCAAGATGGCGGATCTATTTTTCGTAATATTTATTTGTTAGCGCATGCGACTATTGTGAAGCTTTAGCTACAAAAGCCCGCAAGTCGTCAAACTCGTTTTGCTGGTGTAACATGATGATAGAGGGACAGCCTCCCTGGGACTGATCTTTCTTTAAATAAGGGTGCTAATGTTTTAAGGAAAACTATAGGGCCTTGGGTTGCGTCAAATCAGACATAACGGGGGTTGTCTGCTCTGCTGACACATAGACCTATATCGCTCTTGATTTATGCATGTTGCCACTATGTATGTATACAGATATATTTTTATATATATCTTTTTTTATAAAAAAAACTTATTTTCTATATTTATTTATCAGATTATTGAACTAGCCATGACCTAAGGCTATCAAAAGGTATGTTTTTACATATAAGACATGCCCCTACCTGAACTTACATGAATTGAAACTTCAGAACAATGATAAAGGTATGATATTATGGGCTAAATTTAGAGACATTGAAACTTTAGAACACTTTGGGTCTGATATGTATTGTCCATTTATGTTCTCAAAAGCAATTTGTGACTATTGATGAATTTTTAATTATGTACTAGTTTGAAAATGGTTGTAACACACTAGTATATTGCTATATAACTATTACATTTATAACATGATGACATCATTAAGGACTATAATATCGCTGAATCCTTGCACCATATTTTTTAGAAAGAACAACAAGGTAGAGAGGATAAGAACAAGAAGAGATCAAATATTCGTATGAGAGTCAACTGTTGAGGTATTTATAAATGTGATCGTTTAATATTATGATAATTCTGTGATTGCTTAACTACTGTCCCATAAAAATGATGTTTGTGGTGTATACAAAAATGAAGTAAATAACACTATTGCGTACTAGATTGTCTTGTGGCATGAGATGCAAAGACATTGAGACACAGGGACCTTTTGGTCCGAAAGATGGATATAACTATGGAAAGTATTTCCTTAAAAAGATGTATAAATGTATTGTTTTTAACGTGAAAAAATGAAATTTGTTACACTTTAGTATTATTACTAATTGTTTGACAGTACTCCATGGGTTTCCCATACTGTCATATATCTTGATTCATAATGGAACATATGTCATTACTGTTGTGAAGAGTAATGTGCCTGGTGGGTTATATTTCTGAAGTGTTGGAAAATAAATTGCACTGATTTGTTACAACTATGATTATGAACCTGATTGTACAAAAATTCTGTTTTATAAAAAGATTTTAATATTAGTTATTGTTTGTGTTTGTAGCCCTGAAGAAGTCCTCAAGAAGGACGAAACGCGTTGGCTACTAGGAAGAAAGAATATAAGAATAAAGGACAATATAAACATATCAATTGGATGGACTTGACTTTTGTATTTGAGTGCGGATCAAAATTCTCTAAGCAATTATATATAGTGGAAGTTTCTTTCACTTGTTTGGGAAGCGAAAGGGTCTTGCTTCTCTGATCCTTGCACCATAGAACTGATAACATTCCCGAGATAGGGATAAGTGCTGTAATAAAATCCTAGACCTCTTTTGTAAATCTTAGGTAGCAGCTATTGATGCTGCTCCCTCCGGATTGCAGCAATATCTTGATCTGTTTCCCTGCCCACATCGGTGCAGGCAGGGAAACAGATCAAAAGCCTGCTCCCAGGTGGTAGGAGCATTTTAAAGGCTCCCGGCCCACTGGGAGCAAACTTTGTTTTTTTTCCAGATTGGCGGGAGTATTAGAAATGTTCCCACCACGTGGGAGCTAACAGAAGTTTTCCTACCCATGCTGGTGCAGGCACGGAAACTGCTGAATCCCTGGGGTGGGCTCCCTGGGAATCCAGACTGAGTCCTGTGTCCTAAGATGACTGCCATCACTTCCTTGTTGATTTGGTGGCAACCAATGAGATCTCAGCAGGAAATCTGTCAGATTCTATATATATATATATATATATATATATATATATATATATATATATATATATATATATATATATATATATATATATATACCATCATAGACTACATTTTTTCTAATTCGAGTTATGTCTAGTGCATTTTTATTAATATGATATTTGTTGTCAATATTTTGTACTGTGAAGTTATATTCGTATTTGTATGGTCTATATTATGGTTAGTTTCATTTTTTGTATTTAGCATATTTTACTATGATATTTATCTACCATGTTATCAGGTCGAGCCTAGTGGCGGCGTGCATGCGTTGCTCGCTTTGCTAGACTGCTGTAGTAGAGTATGGGAGAGAAGCCGCTCCCACTCTCCTCCCATATTTTTCCTTGGCTTGTGTCATTGTCTTTTGTAATTGCTGCCTTCGGATTCGTTAATAGGCTTCTTAGTCCCTCCTTGGAACTGCCTTGTCTCCATTTGTTACTGCCCATAAGGACTGGACCTTCTACTCCTCATGTTACACGGTCTGCTTTATCTTGGTTCTGAGCACTATTTTGTTTAATATTTTTTTATTATTATTTGCAGCGTGGTCCGCTTTCACTTTAGTGGCCACGCTTGTTTATTTTTTAATTTGCAGCGTGGCCCACTTTCACTTTAGCAGCCACGCTTGTTTATTTAATTAATTTGCAGCACGGTACGCTCACTTTAGCGGCCACGCTTGTTTATATAATTAATTTGCAGACCCCCACGTGTGCGCTTCTGCCTCCCTATTCCCCTGTGTTAAGAAACTCTGCTCTAGACCTGCTTGTCTTCCCAACCCCAGGAGCCTGCACAACACGCAATTAAGTAGCATGCTCTCCTTCCTCCTCGGAGCGCTGACCTGCACCAGTGTGGCCAGATGTAGCTGAACACCCTCGTTCCATTGCCAGACACCTAAGGTCACTCAGTCTGACGGAGTAGTGAGTGAGTGTGTGGGTTTGGCAGGGATAAGCCACTGCTGAACTGGAAATGTCGGGCTGAACTGCAACACATGTAAAAGAAACAATCTGTGTAATAAAGTCAATGGAAAGTTCCTGCAGTTTGCTGTGAATTTGTAAGAAGTGTGTGTACGTACTCCTTGTACCGCTGTGGCGGGTCTAGTATGTCGGAGCTCGTGGCTGCAGATAAACTGTCTGCATAGAAAGGCTTGTTTTTAAGCTGCGCAGGTGATGAGCACTGACTGATTGCAACCCATTCCTTCTTCTACCTTTTTGACGCATCTTGTGCCCACTTTCCTCCTCCTCCTACCCCACCACTTCTTTTGCCTCTCCTTCCATCCTGCCGCGCCTCGCGTCCTCCATAATCTCTTTCCCTCATATGTCGCCTCATTGTCTCTCCTGTCTCTGTGTAGTGCTTTAGGGGTGGCCCATTAAGCGCCATACAAACAACCAACGTGACATGATAGCAACTAGCGGGAAACAAGGCACCCAAGTAGCGCATATTTAATCTTACAGTATTTCAAAAGGATACTTACTGGGCCAGAGGTGTTCTGATAGTCTACCAAAGCACGAGTCACCATGGCTGGTAGGTTAAGAAATTGACGTGCCATTAGACAATGATTAGCCCATGATTATTCAAATATGTCCATGCTTTAAAGGGTTAGCTTGTTAGCTGTTAGTCTATTTCTGGTGGGACTTGCTAAGAGTGATGTTTGCACACGGTAGTGGACTGGTGCAACACATTTTAATAATTTTAGCGATTTTTCAGAAAAATAATTGTAATCATTTGGGAAGAATTCTTAGTGATACAGTTACCTTGCCTGTCATAGGACAGTTGGGTGTACACAAAGTTATTCTTTTGTGAAACTATCAAAATGACTCCATGCAGCTTGCAGGGCTGGAGTCAGGCACCTCACACAAGGCTTGGTTTTGTTGTAATGAAAGGCAGGCACTTTTACCTAAACAAGCAATAGGTCTCGCATTTACACCAGTTTGAGCTATTAACATTGTAAATGACAATGCCTTTTATTTTTGTTTTTTTTAAACATAGATAAAAGGCATTGTCATTTACAATTCCAATAGCTTAAACTCGCATAAATGCGAGACCTATTGCATTGCAAATTCTTGTTTTTGTAATTGATATTGTGACATATAAGCCAAATATTGGGCTTTGGGAGGTATAAATTGTGCACTAATTGCTTATCAGTGCAGGAAAGAGGACATGAGGTATTTATGATGGGGGGGGGCAGTTGTTCGTCGTTTCATCCTACATTTCATACACTATAATAAAAAAACGAAGAAAAAGGGCCTTATTATGAGTTAGGCAGTGCGGGAGTGGCGGCGGCCAGCTCCCGCATCCCCAAATCCGTGTAGGAACCGCGTGCCAGATCAGGAGTTTTCTCCTGATCTGGCGGGTGGCTCTTTGGCATCCCCAGGGCTGTTCCTACGAAATAGACACCACAATGGGAATGTCAAAGGCAGTACCTGCACGACAGGGACTGCTGCAGTTCATGCTATGCATGTACTGGTGTGTATGCACACAGGGGGGCACTTGTTGTGCCCCCCCCTGTGTGCATTCACATGGCATGAGGCACCAGGGCCCTCTGCAGGTTACACCACCATGAAAAGTATGGCGATGAGGAAACTCATAATATGTTTGGCAGGGCCGTAGCGGCCTCAACACTGCTGTGTTCCCACCAGGGATCACTGGCATTTGCGGTGGTACCAGGACGGGCCGGCCACCTTGGTCCTAATAGGGTGGTCGTAACTAAGATTGCTACCGCAGCACCCCGCGAGTCTGGCGGTCCGTACAGACTTGTAATACTCCCCATAGAGAGCAGAAATGTGCTCTGAAGGAGAAGAGATTGGGAATTATACAGTATTTGGGCAAAGGATGATCACATTATGGGAGGCCCTCTGGGCTCCTTCCGCTCAGTGCAATGACAGAAAGAGGAGTAACAATTCAAAACCACTACATGTTGGCAAACACGTACAACACCAATTAATGTGTAGTAAAGATGTATACTTGAGGACCCCAATTCCTAGTTTGAAGGATCTCTGGGTTGTTTTACCACAATAGGGCTGGGCAGCTTTCTGAGGGGGTGCTGCCATCAGTGTAACATTACTGAAGTCATAGGAATTATGAAAAATCCAAGTGTCACACAAAAAAGTGTAGCATATGAGTCATTCCCAATTAGCAGGAGAGTGGTAAAGGTAGTATGTAGCCAGGGGTGCATTTTTGAGCATACTATTGCAAATATATTACTAAAACATAATTTGATAGCACACTATCACACTGTGACAGCACATTTTCCTTTGAAACAACCACTACATTTGCACAGCCATGCACTTTTACCGATTTTATTGTTAAAACTATATTAAAGATAATATATGGAAATTAGGTTTCAGCAAATATTTCTTATTTGTGCATCACCAAGTAGTATCTTGATTTGTTTTGGTCTTATTTCTTATTAAATTATTTGTTTCCAGCACACTTAAGAGTTATAAACGAATGTGCTTCATTTGTGTTTTCCGAACTGCTGATATATTTTGAAATATTTCTACAGTTCGATTACAGGTACTTAAAAATGCTGTGTGTTAAAAAGGTGACAACCTACAGCCTTTCTTTTTTACACTCCCTGTATCCCAGTATAGTCCACCTTCCAAAATCCTCTGAAAAGTAAACACCAATCTCCATGTTAAAATATTGAGCAGCCATTTGTCAGAAGACTTAGCCTGACATTTGACCTCTATCTTTGAATGCACATCAAATGTTAGAAGATAAAAAAATTGTTAAGGCACTTGTAGTGTTCATTCACCTTCTGCACTCCAGCATGATTATTTTGGGAGTGTTGCAGTATCCTCCCCCCATAGTACTACTTTCAGTGCCTATGTTATTTAGCAGAGCCTCCCAAGAAAAAGTACTGCTATACCTAAAAGTTAAGCTTAAGCAACAAAAAGCAAACCGAACACTGCGCTCAATGCTTGTTCCACTCCTCATCATCTCACCTTACCATTGGAAATCTGTTGGAGGCACTGCTTTGTCAGTACAAGAAGCCAGGCTTGGGAACTCACTACCAGCCTGCACTTTAAGCAATCAGGACAAAGACAGTCGAAAACGTGGCTATATCCCAATAGCTGCACCAACCTCACCCCGGCAAAGAGCCCAGTCAACAGTTGCACCCTCAAGCTCAATCCTCAGCTTACAACCCATGAAAAGCAAGCAACTCAACCAGCAAACTGCTTTGGTTATGCAGGTAAGCAATGAAGGACTGACCTAAGTTTTACCATGGCAATCTATTATTCTGTACTTCTGTACATAGCAGTTATGGGTCATAATAATACTAGAACTATAATATGCATTAGTCAGCAACAAAGTGTAATTTATACCCCTTAAATGCACACAAGACATATCTGCTTCAAGAGTTTTCCTTACCCAGCATTGTACAACAAAAAACAAATCACAAAATGAACAGGCATGAAATAACTGAAGAGATCCGTCACACAATATTGGGCAATTTGGAGGATTTTAATTTAGTTTGTTCACTGCAGGTCCAAAATATCTATGCAATCGGCCTGCATCTTAACATCCCTCAAAGACACTCAGATATGAGTTGAAAATAAAAATGCCCATCCCAACAGATCTCCCCACTTCCCTTTTCCTCCAACCATGTCAGTTCAGGACTGCAACCATATCCAAAATCTCAGATTGGGCAACCAGCGCACTAAACAGCTAAGCAGGCTATATCAAATGAAATTCCTTAAAGGCACCTGCAGAGCCCTTTAAAGATGTGAGCATGCTGGTAACCATATTAGGGTGCATCTGTCTTACACTTCATCATTCAACACATCCCTGCATCCCATAACATGATAACTGAACCTCGTGGTCATCACACACGACATGGAAACACTTTCCACATAGTATCAAAAGAAACCCAACATCCCTCCAACCATTTTACTTACCGCCAGCCGAGGTTAGGGCGGGGATATCCTGACGAGCATCACGTCACAGTAGAGGGAAGTGTTGAGCACTTGTAAGTGCGCATGTCAGTTTGGCCGGCTGTCTTAGTCCAGCCAAACAGACATGCCACTTATGTTCCTCCAACCCAGCTGTGTTGCACATCCAGGTTGGAGAAAAGCCACAGGCTCCCTGTGCCTGAGCGAGAGTCCTGTCAGCCCGCTCATGCCAATAATGGTGCTGCTCCCATGCTGGTAAATAGTATAATCATCATGAGAGCAGCACTGTGATTGCCCAATGGGAGCCTGTACAGCATCACTAGCATCAAGAGACGAGCAGCGAGGCGGCAGGCGCATGGACAGGTGTTTTTGTTTATTATATTCCACTCACCCCTGGGCGTTTGCGTTGCCCACCCCCCCCCAAAATTAGAGCAGCCACCACTGGTAAAATGGATAAATACATGCAGAACTTTCCTTGATAAGTTCTAGAATGTTTAACCTGTCACAATTTAACGAAAAACTGAATTCCCCTCTATGCACAAGATCCATGTTGTACAAAGAGTGGAATTATCCTCCAAACTTGGAATTCAAGCCTAGGAGTGGATAACGGAAATTGCAACTCTATTATTTATTAATCTGGAGCTTTGCATGTCAGTCACACGGAGTGAGCGCCATTGACGCTAGAAGTGCACAAGAAACGGAAGACCCACAGACAGACACCTGTGATTGAGAAATGTGCACCCTCAATGTCAACAAACATTCTCTCCGGCTGTGACAAGTGCAAGCACAAAAAAACTCCAACTGTGCTTTACAGTCATTAACTTCCACCCTTCATTCCAGACTAAGGACCTACAACAGCAACCACATGCCAAATAAATGGAATTCTTGATTGGGACAGGTTTTCAACTTGCCACCTCAATTTCTTTTTAAATTGATAAAGCTTTAAGCCGAATTGTACTCTAAAACCTCTTCCATGCTTGTATTACATAGTCCCATGTTGTCTACCAAAATCCATCTCTAGAGTGAACTGTCATAAAATGGGTATTGATTAACTTGTTTCATTTCATATTTTCCGGGTGCTTCAGTCTTCCCTCTGTAGTAAGGTGCGGCCATCCACAGGAAGACATGATATTATACTGAATGAAAGGGGGACGCTCTCCGTAAAGGAAACAAGAAAAGAAAAAGGATGTTTGTTTTGCCCTTGCAGTTTACAGCAAAGCCTGCAATTTCCAGGACCTCTCAAAACTGCTATTACCACCAAAAGCAGGCAGCAAACAATTCACTCCGATGAATTATCTGATAATAATATATTTTATCTGTCTGGATATTTTCACAGCTACTTTATTGCCTTTATTTGTTCAGTTTTCTTCCCGTCTCGTGTTCTGGGCTAACACAGCGAATGACAAGCGCTTGCAGCAAATGAAGCAAGGAGCGATTTTGTTTATCGGTGATCAATAATTCTGTTATTGAGCTAGGCAATGCTTTAATTACAGAGACCTGGAGGATATCAATATGTTTTGTTGCTTCTTCTGGTGGTGGTTTACTAGGCAAGAAGTCACAGTTTGCTCCATATGTATCAGATGTAGCAGGGTTTTTATTCCAAAACTGAACAAGCATTGGCCAAGACAATAGCTAGCATTGTCAAGCTGGTGTGATGGATATTTTTTGCAACACTATAGCTCAGATGTTCTTAAAATAAAAAGTTACATTAAATTAAAAGTAGACATCAGATATATTTTTAATTGAGCAGTATGGGTGGTTTGTAGCAGGCAAATGTACTAAGATCAATGGTAGAAACTGTTATCAGAGGAAAATAGGATTCATGTTGGCACAAATAAAAGCTATGATTGGCTTTGAATGACTGTAATCCAAAGACCACATTTTGTATGGGCTATGTGTACAGTGTTTGTATTGCACCCAGTGTGGGTTTTCAGGAGTCCTGGATTGTCTGTATGCATCAGGTGATCGCAGTTTTAGTCGCTATAGAGACAGCATGTTTACCTTTCATGAGTATGTGTGAATGTGAGTGTCAGAAGTCAGGAGAGTGTGACTTTCAAGAGTGTGTCCAAAAGTCAATATCATGTACAGTGTGTGTGTTGAATGTGTGTGTCGCTTGCAGTGTGTGTTGTGGCTGCATCTCTGCATCTTATGTACTATATACAGCATGTATTGGGCAATGTGAAGTATGTGTATATCAGACAAATATGCCAGGTATGTATGCGAAAGCAGTGTGTCGATGATGATTGCTTATCTCATGTGGAGAAGGCGAAGTATTTCTGTGCATGAAGCATGATGGCAATAGGGCCCATTCACTGAGAAATTAGTAAATCTACACTGTAGATTGGTTTAAATCTATGTCTGAGTGTAGATCTATTTTCTCGAATTCTTACAAACTTCCCTGGAATCCACACAGAAAGCTGCACCAGGCACAAGTATTCATGAGGATTCCTGGGAAGTCACGCGATTTTCCAATCAAGAACGTGAGAACTCTCACAGGGGAAAGGGATCCCCTATGCAACTGTACATTTCTTATTAGGTTTCGCCTGCACAGCAATTGAGCTGTGCTTGTGAAATCTTCTGTAAATATTTTTTAAAAATCTCAATAGTGGCTTACAGCCTGCCCATCAGTTAACATTCGTAGGCTTCGCCGGTCCCTCTTGTTTTCTTGCTTCTTACTGGTCAACAGCAGCTTCCCACATCATCAGGTTGCACTTTCTTTTTCTTTCCTCGGCTTCGGCTGTTCCCTGGACCTTTCTGGTTGACAATCAGTGACCGGTTGCCAATGTCCTTCCACTGGCCGCACGCTTCTAAGGTACTTTTTTTTAAAATCAACTACCCGCACTCCATACAAGTGCATGTGTTCTGTTTGTGCTCCCTATCATCTCCTCCTCCTGCTGTTGTTTGACACACTCTCTTTGTTTACCACCCCCTCCCGCTGTTTTTGTTGTTGTTGCTATTTTACATAAAACAAACTTCACCCAAAGGTATCGGAGCGCTTTACATGAGCACCAGTTGCATTACAGAGGGACACATTCACAGACACAGAGAATTCACAGGCACAGAGAGATTAAGTGATATGCCTAGAAACACAGGATGGCTCCTGCCAAGACTCACACTCTGTTCCCCAGCTCCTCAAAATTAACAGACGAGATCTGGTTACGATATGTCAAGACATTTGACATTATTTGTGCCCAGGAAACCTGGAGTAGGCATGATATTGACATAGATGGATATTGTTCATTTAATGTCCAGGCAACACCATCATTCATAGGGAGAGCAAAAGGAGGACTGGTGGACTGGTGACTTTGATTTCTGTTAAATGCGGGTCATTAAAGATAGAGAATATAATTGATTCCCCCTGGTACCAGTTCATTTTGATCTTGACTTGATTGATGCTACAATATTATTGATCCACTGGTATTACAATATTATTGATCCGAATAACTGTGGGGTCGTTAATACCCTCAAAGAGGAAATTGGCAAAGTTGCGGGAAAAAGTTATCCGTTGTGTATAATTTGAGTGGGCGATTTCAATTGTACTTTATGTCAGCATAGTGTGAATGAAGTATGGGTCTTGACACTGAGAACCAACCCTTGTCACATTTTAAACATACTCCGCAGGGTGAAACATTAAATACCATCATTGTCGTAAATGATTTATGTTTGGTTGACACCTTGATTAGTACCCCACTAATACAGTATCCAACCTATCAGGGTGGAGAAAAGACCAGTACTATTGATTTTATGCTAATATCTAGAAAATTTGCCTGCCTTGTAGATAGTTTTGGGGTTGAACCAAACCCTGTTAGTGACTACAATCCCCTCACTGTCTCCCTGTATGTAATGGCGCAGGTGGGTAAGGGTGATAAGTGCCTACTTAAGCATAATAGCAATCAGGGAGTGAGATTAAAATGGAGTAAAATAAATCCCTCACAACTCGAGGAGAATATTGTTAAAACTAATCTAAGCCAAATAATGTCATGTCTGTTTTATGATTCTCCCCCAGATGTGGTCATGCATGATTTCGAATCAATTTGTAAAAATGTTGCTAAAAACTTGACAAAGTTAGTGAAAAGGAGGGAACCCCAGGAAACAAGATGATTCAATGCTGAGTGTTCCAGGGCACAAAAAGATCTTAAGAAAGCTTTGCATGCAATTCCCCATGACCAAATTTTAATCAAGAGCGCAAGACAAACCTATAAACGCGTAATTGGGCAGAAGAAGGATGAACTGAGAAGACTAGCCTGGGAAGATCTCAAAAGGGCTAGTAATCTCATGGATTCCAATAGTTTTGGGGAAGTTATTATTTGCCCCCTTTGTTCGCATGAAGCAAGGAGTATGGAATCGAAAATATCGGGGGAAATTGGGAATTTCATTTCTCAAAAATATTCAACCCAAATTGCGTCTCACTACAAGAACAAAGGGATGAAATAGTAACTAATTCAGAAACTGCATACCAACTTAGTTCTTCCCTGATTGTGTGTGAGGTCCATGATGCTTTAGTAAAGGGTATCTCCTCGAAAGCACCAGGCCCTGATGGGGGACCTTGGACTTGTTTAAAAGCAATCCTCAACTATGGGCACCCTTGATGGTTAATGTCTTCAAAGCGGTAATAGTGGGTCGCATTCCTTCATCATGGAGGCAGTAGTGGTGCCGATCTATAAAAAAGGAAATAGGAATGACCCTGTATGCTACAGGCCAATTTCTTTAATCAATGCCACATGTAAAGTCCTGGGGAGGGTAATCCTTGTACTCCTGGAGTCATGAGCAAATGCCTCTGGACTTATATCCAATACACAATATGGCTTCAGGAGGGGTATGGAAACAAACGAACAGTGGCTCAACTTGACCCTCATCATGGGTAAGTACATGAAGGCCAGGAGGGTGTCAATACACCTGGCCTTCATGGACTTTTCCAGTGCTTTTGATACAGTAAATCGGGGGAAGCTATGGAAACAAATGGAAAGAATGGGCTTTGAGGAAGCCCTTATTACACTGTTGTGCAGGTTGCATGCCTCCACTACTGTTGCCATTCGCTATGGTCCTGGGGGAGAGAAGACCAGGCCCATTGTTTCTACAGAGGGGGTTCGTCAAGGTTGTATCCTGGCCCCTTTTTTTATTACTTTTATACACAAATGGTTTGGAGTCATTTCTGCTAGAGCAGCAACTAGATTTTCCTAGCATAGAAAGCAAACCAGTACCCCTGTTGTCATATGCTGATGACACGGTTTTGATGGCTTTGACGGCCAACAGCCTCCAAAAAGCCTTAAATGCTTTTACTGACTTTATGTTTATATTGGACCTAAAAGTAAATTTTTGTAAATCTTTTATTATGGTATGTGATCCCAACCAAACCAAAACAAGGACATTTGTGGTGAAGTAAAAGATTATTGATAAGGTGTCAAATTTTAATTACCTACGGAATGTGTTTAATAGTAAATTAAATTGGGAGCAACTGATTGTGGCCAGGGTTCAACACACTAGCAGAATAGTATAGGGGCTGTTCCGCTTTGCCTGCAAGCTGGGACACAAGCAGGTAGCGGAAATGATAACCCTATACAAATCAAAATGCCTGTCAGTTTGGAGTCCATACCCGAGTTCAGTCCGGTTGAGGCGAAAGTTTTTATGGGGGACCTGCATGATAAAAAGATTTCGCGCATATATAGGTCCCTGGTTATACACTGCTCCCCTACGTTACGGAAGCTACGGGAGGACTGGGAGGCTGATGTTGATGGACTGGAGGAGGAGGATTGGACGGAGGCCCTGGAGTCACCGCGGGGGGTGGCTATAGCCATCGCTTACGCCTTGTCCAGTTCAAATACCTACACAGAGTGTACTACACTAGGACACAGTTGTGGCGGGCAGGAATGATTGCCTCTCCGGACTGTCTTCGTTGTGGACGGGCGGAAGGCACATTTATACACACTGTATGGCAATACGCGGCATTGGACCGCTTCTGGAGGGGAGTATTTGCCTGTCTTTCAGAGGTACTGGGGTGGGAACTTATCCAGGCACTGAAACTGGCGCTGCTGCATGTTATGGAGGGGGTGGGGAGCGAATATATACAAGCGGCATCTCCTGCTCCTGGGCCTAACTTTGGCAAAACGAGATATTGCTAGGGCATGGAAGACGGCGAGGTCTCCCTCTGTGGCGGCCTGGAAAAATGGTCTAGACTTCTGCATGGGACTGGAACAGCCTATCTTCGTGGCCAGGGGGTGCCCGCGTAAACACTATCGAATATGGAAGAGATGGGCGGAGGAGCCTACGCAGCTAAATTAAGACTGGAGGTTGGCTTATGGGGAGGAGTGGGCAGGAGCAAGGGGGGTGGTGGGCTTGGGGTGAGACCCGCGGAGTGCTCCTTTGGTGCTGCAGTGGGAGGGAAATGGACTAGTGCGACCTTTGGGGGGGAAATGGTGAGGGGCGGGGGGGTAGGGCAATGTCGTTAAACGTCACTGTGTTGTGCTTAGTTGTTTATGGGGGAGAGGGGGAAAGTTGGTTGCTGTAAGGTACGTCTTCTGTTTGATTTGGCGGGAATCTCTGGAGGGCAGAGCTCTGCAACCTATATGCAAATTGACCAATAAAATCTGTATAAAAAAAAAAAATGTCTGTCAGTAGCTACCTACGGGGCGGGTGTATGGGGCATCATAAAAGTACTCAGATTAAAATTTTGGAAAATAAATTCCTAAAAAGACTGCTGATGATTCCAATTAGTTCTCCTACATCTTTTTGTCACTCTGCAGTGGGGCTGGATTTTGTAGAAGATAGAATAAACATCGCCCCACTGATCCTCTGGGGAAAAGTTTGGACCTCAGAGGACTTATCATTTTCAAGGAGTATTCTTAGAGACTATATGAACCTTGAAAAGGCTCTGGCTATCCCCTGGCTTCGCTATGTTAAAGATAATTTTAATAGGATTGGTTTAGGGCACTATTATGATAATCCCGACTGTATTCAATCGAACATGAAATTATTCATAAAAAATGCATATTATGCTGAATCAAGTACGTCTAATCAGCATTGTGGAACACGAAACAGTGTAGACAGGAGCCTAAACCATCAGTTTCCTCATGACTAGATTTCGTCTTTGCACATTGCACTTTCTTGTGGCTTTCCCTAAACAGGCTAGTTGGTGTGAGAGACTAACTTCCTGTCCCTGCAAATATTTTGTCCAACAAAGCACTATGCATTTTGTGCTGTTTTGCACACTTTATAAAGATCCAAGGTCACGCTCTATGAAGCCTGCCTTGAGTGACATTCGACCCTGCTCTTACCATGAGGGCTTTAACTATTTACGATCTTTGTCTACTGCTGCTATTTGTATTGCTGTGCTTAACTTCACTAGAACTGCTTTATCAATTAGGAAATGCTATGAAATGTAACAGGAACATACGTTTTAAATGATTTATAGCTTTATTTATTTGATATTAATGTGTTGAAATCTGATATGATGAATCAATTTTATTAAATATAGAATTTTTGCAGGGGATGCAAGAGTCATGTAGGAAGATATGTTTTGATTAGGTAAAGTATATACTGTTTTAAAGTTTTAAACCTCGAATCGAAGTCTATATATGTATTCTGTGTCAGACTTTTGCATAATTTGTATGAATATCTAATTATCTTATGTATGTCTGCAAACGTTTATGATTAGAATGAATCGAATAAAGTTATTTGACTGACTGATTGACTGACTGAGATGAAAGCAAAGAACATTATAAAATGCAGTGCTCTGACAAAAACATGCAACAGCTGTTACTGCCGTTGTTTATTCTTTTTTTGTTGTTGCAATTTTACGTAGCGCAACCTCAACCCGAAGGTATTGGAGCACTTTCCATGACAAAAAGTTGCATTATAAACTAACACATTCACTGAGAGATTGATTTGCCCAAAATCACTAACCCTGGGCGTAGTGGGGCTACGTGGAGCATCGCGTAGTGTGCCCAAATCTACGCACACTCGTGCGCTCCGCGTAGCCCCACTACACGCCGCCCGCCTCCCTCCCACCCTCATTTTAAAATAAGTTACAGTATTATAAAAGTAAATTAAATACTTTACCTGCGGTGCGGCGTCCCGGGGCTCTCTCTTCCTGCTTGACCGGCAACTTCTTCTCACAAATGCACATGCGCGGACGCCCGCGCATGCGCATTTCGAGAAATGCACATGCGCGGGCGTCCGCGCATGCGCATTTGTGAGAAGAAGTTGCCGGTCAAGCAGGAAGAGAGAGCCCCGGGACGCCGCACCGCAGGTAAGGTATTTAATTTACTTTTAAATTCTTTAATTTATTTTAAAATTAGGGTGGGCGGGCGGCGGGCAGCTCTGCTTCGCCGTGGCGTGTGTGTAGCACTGCCTGCTACGCCTACTTAGCCTACTTCGTAAACTGCGAAGCAGGCAGCACTACGTACACTCCGTGGGCGGAGCGGAGTACTACGCCCGGGATTAAAAATCACAGGATGTTAAGCTTCCTGCCGAGACTCGAACCCAGTTCCCCAGCTTCAATGTCAGTTAATGTGAAAAAACAGCCAGACTCCTGATAGGCATGATTTATTCTCTGTAAAACAGACTAGCTCCTAAATGCGATCCACCAACCTCGATAATAACACAATAACTGGCATATGTGGTAGGAGCTGCCTGCTCAATTAATATTGAGCATATGAACATGGATAAAGCTGATAGATTTTGCATAGGCAAAAACTGTTGACTTTGCTAATGCTTGTTTGTTTTATCTGTGGGTAAAATATTTTTATCGTTGAAGAAACTGCTTTCCCTGCAGCCTCTCCAAATTCCCCTACCCCCAAATGGGAAAAGATTTACATCAGCACTATACTGGAATAAAAATCCAACCCTTTCGAAGCCTGAGGAATGCGAGGTTTTTGTGGATGCCCAGAAACATTGTTGTTTGTGGGATTTCCCAAATTCCTAAGGCTAATGATGCAATAGAATGTCTTGAAACACCCATATTTCCACCACTTGATTGGAATATATAGGTGTGGGCTACTGAGCATTTCTGGTGGAGATCTCCCTGCACCATAATTGGGCTTACGGCTGCCAGGAATTTCTTTGAAAAATCCCAGTAGGCGTAAAATAAATCACACCGAATTTACCTTTATGAATTGGCCCTTATGTTTCTTAAGAATAACATACCATCCCATATGTATGTGTAAAGTGAATGTTCACCCAGAAGGGTCTTTTTGCTCTCAATAATAGATGTTTATTGATACTCAACTCAATGGTACTCATTTGATCGATCTCAGAAGGATGTAAGGCTGAGTGGACCTGCCGGGATTTGGAGCTGTGACCATGAGGTAAAACACAAGTCCCTACGTGGACGCATTAGTCAACTAAGATACAAGACGCGGCAAGAACAGTATGTGTGGTGTTCACAAACACAATCTGAGTTTATAAAGTTCAAATTTGCTTGCATTTGAGGACAGTTTGCAAACTTTTCAAAGGGAAAAACCTGTTGATAAACATCTATGAATACTTCTATTAGCTAACATGCATGTTACCTTATTTTTCAACATACATCTCCAAAATCGTTAAACCTGTTTTCACCAAATCCAGGAAAGGGCAGTGAATAACCCAAAGACTGCTGTACTATAAAAATTTGGTACCCTTAAATGTTGTCCTTACGTAGATACATACTGAGAAACTGTTCCTGTAGGGTATACAATATGAAATGAATTTAGGATCCTGTGAGAAAATGCCCCATCTTTGAGTGGTCACCCCTGCTTCTTCACGAATATTATTGCTGTTTTTTAACTCCAGGCACTGGGGGACTACTGTCCAGTGTCCAACATATGTGGTCTGACCCTATAACATGTGGAATTGTCTATTCCCTGTGTGGTGTAATTGACACCATTCAAAGATTTACTTATATATTTAGTAAAAATCCAATTTAATGGTGAAGACAGATCTGTATTAAATTTATAATCCATCACTCCAAATGTATTTCTCCAAATCACAATTACTTACATATTTTTCCTAATCACCATTTTTTACACGGGCACGATAGACTAAATAAATAGGTGGTACTCAGTACTTAAGATTAATTAGTGGTATTACTTTTCAGGTAACATCCCATGATGAAGGGCTCAGCCCGAAATGCATTAGGTTTATTGTAACAAGGAAACCTAAAGAACAACCAATGATGTAATGTGATATTGTACATCACAAATGTTTTTAAAAAACTGTTGAAATACAGCTACCTTGGCTGAATGGTTTAATTTATTAAATTTAACTACATGAGTGCTTATTGGGTAAGTTTTGGCCTTTCAGGAAAACACAACATTAGCAATTATTAAATATAGGGGAACTGTAACTTCTAGAAAGTTACGTTTACCCTGCCTGAAGCTGCTGGAAAGTAATTTGCATTAGGTCTCCTGCCACTGCCCAGGCCTGGGAGTAAGAATGTGTTATCTACCCCTGGCGGAAAGAAGAGTTGGGTGGACCTATGGGCTTAATTAACTTCAAAGTGGTTTGCCCTGTCACAAGAAATTGCTAGGTGACACCTGAAAGGCCTTTGTGCGCATAGTCAGACTGGCACCAAACCCAGTGGTTGTACCAGATTTGAGTGACCACAGATGAAGGGACTGTTTATTACCCTGGTCGCACCTCTAGGTGGGTCCACTTACTTTGCATAAGCAGAGAAGGGGTTCTCTATGTTGAATTTTGAGGGTGAGGGGCACTGTGGTATTGTTTGCAGTAGGGCAAACAGGCAGTGCTGAAAACGTGGGCAGAGTTACCCACAGGAAGTGTTATCCCTTAGGTTAGTGAGGAGGCAGAAGTCATCCTCACCCTCTTGAAAACACTTTCTGGATCTCCGTAAGATCAAAAGAGATCTGGACCTTCTTTCTGTGACTTGAAAGGAGCCCTGAAGTACTTAACCTGCTTCCTATTTTACCCATGACAAAATAGTGGACTACAAAGTTCAACTGGCTAAGCTCCTGCATGTCCACAGGGACACAGCAAGCTGCCAGAGGCTCTTTTCCTAAAGTGCCCAAATGGGATGACCAGTGGCAGCAGCACCTGGAGTAGACCCTGCTTTTGGCTGGACAACGAGAGAAACTCTAAGTGACTCCTTGGAGGCCTGGAGAGCCTTGGAAGGCTACTCCTGTGGCCATTTGTTTGGAAACTTTGAAAATCTTTTTCTTCTGAGATGAATAGACCTGCCTCAAAAGCTTCATGGCCTCAAATGTTATTTCAGCTTCGTCCTGTGGGCAGACCTCACACCTTTGAAAAAGTGACATACTCCCATTTTGCTTTGAAATCTAGAAGAAATGTCCAAGTTTTTCTTAAACAAATTCTGAAGTGGGATTTAGAAACCGTTTGACTTTCAGACTCTCACTGGGACCAATCCGCTTGGTGTATCTAACCCAGGCTCCATCATAACAGGCCTGAAATTGCACCTTCATAGTGGTGTGCTACGACCTTTGACTTACATTGGCAAGTTTCTTTTTCTTGTTGCTTTTGCTCTAGTTGTTAGAAATTCATATCTGCAATTACCCTTATTGGATTTCTTTCATTTTGTTGTCATTTTGTTTTATGTATAAGTGTTCTCTTTTTATAAACGTAAGTGGGATTTTTAGTGTGTGGTGTTTTTTGCTTTTTATTTCTGACAATACATGTTCTTGTGAGGAAATAGATAGTTGGGCAGTGTCATAAGGGTAATTTTGGTATACAAAATAGCATAGGGAGTATCAACCTAGAAATACATTTGAAAATTAAAAAAATATAAGTGGAGGCGAAAGAAAGAGGAAAGTGGGGACAACCGAGGGAATGAGGAGACAAAGTAGGTCCCACACACCTAACAACTAGCAGAGATGTTTCAAGAAATATAACTTATCTAAGATGGCATTCATGGAGGGTTGGTCTTTTCCAAATATAAGTCCAGTTTATTTCATAATAATTGACAAAGCTTGGCACTTAAACTGCTATTGTGTAGATTGTCATCAGCTCTTATAGCAGACCAAAGCCCACCATGTGTGAAATTAAATGTTGCTGTTTTTACATTCTGAGAAAATAGTTTTAATACCAATAAGTAATAGGTTTAGTAAATAGGAATCCCACATGTTGAATGTTGGATTTGTTGAAATAGACAGTGGACCTATATGATTGGTAAGAGTTAGATTAGTACTGAATATTATATATAGCGTAGTTTAGATCTTATGGATGGATATGCTTGCAATAGAAGAGAAAGTGATAGAGATCACCAGGAACATCAATCAGTGCCAGCACAGATTCAAGTCTATTTTTGTCAAATACCTAATCACGTTTCCGCAGGAACGCCATGCAAAGACGAAAGGTCGCAACCTCTCTCCTGGTCACTTATTTCACCCAACTAAGTCAAAGTACCAACAGTAATCAGGGGAAGAAGGGAAAACAAGGAAGGGATAAAATGCCCCAAGACGTACCTCATTGTAGGACAGGACCAGACAGCCAGGAGAAATCTCTGTCAAACATAAGACAGAAAGGGTAAGCATACAGGGAAATACCAATCCTATAAGTAGATACAAGAAAATATGTGTAAGTCTAAACTACCTGGATCGTTCCCTTCTTCAATTAATACTGATAAGTGGTTCGAGTGAGGGGTCGTCTTTGTCTGAAAAGGTAAAAAGGAAGAGCATAAATAAAGAATTCAGAGAGTAGAAATGAGAAGAAGGAAATAAAGAGAAGAACACACTGAAACCCACCTATGGGCGCACGATGACTGAGTCTGTAAATCCAGAACTAATATCCTAACGTAAAGCCGTCGTAATGTAGATGTGGTAAAATACAATATAAAACTATATAAAGTCCACATAAAAGTCAGGTAGACCTAACAGGAATTCCTACGCTTTCAGGAATAATCTTGGAATAAACAAAAGCAGGAAATAAACAGATCTCCATGGACACGGGTTCCTCATCAGATAACTATCAAAGCAACTTAAACGTAGTTTGTAAGTTCAGCGCTGGAAGCGCTGTTACCATGAAGGGTTAATGCAGCTTTCCTGCTGTCTTTTCCTTTTCCAGGAGATTCAACTATGCAGTCACACGGGAGCTGGGGACAAATACTGGAGCAATGTGAGTAGCGATTCAGGAAACAGCCAGGAAACCATGGAAGGAGACCAGGATGCGGCGAGAAGGAGACGCAACGAAAAAGGGAGCAAGACGGCTGAAACCCGACATTGGATCCGAAGAATAGGACAACCGGAAGCTCAGGTAAGGACCCGAAAAAGGGAAACTCTGAACCTGAAGCTGGAACGTGAAGCGTCCCAGCTCGGGGTTAGCGAGGCTTGAGGCTCTTCTGCCGGTACCTGCACATGTGGGGTAGCGGGACCAGATTTTATGGTAGTTCGCTGGTGCCTCGCAGCGATAAGCAGGCGTGAGCGAGTCCGGCAGGCATGACAATTTTCTTAAGTCATGATCATTTGCTCTGTGCCATAACTGCCAGGGTTTGAATTCATGTTTAAATTATTGAAAACTTTGACTGGACCTAACAGGTCAATGACTTTATTTCCTAGATCTACCCCAACTATTAATTTGCTTTCATACAGACTGTGTAGTTATAATTAGGTCAGAGAATTTCCCTAAGAAGAGCGTTTTTGTTTTGCTAAACGTTTGCTAAGCTGTTTGATGAATTTTCACCCAAGGTCTTTCCTGGAAAATTTTATGGCAGGATGCGAAGGCAGGATGCGTCGAACAGGGCTGATAAAAAGGGGATGTTCCAAAAACATTTTTCCACATTAAAACAGCTCAACAGAATTAGACCAAATTTAGCAGAAAATCGAAATCTTTACTCAGAAAGCGTACATTTTGTTATTTGGAGTCAGTCCATTCAGCTGTTTTTGAGAAATTAGCGCTCAAAACATAGTGATATCTGGACATTTGGTACGCAGGACTACCATGGTACCGCAAGTTAAAACCATTGGCTGATCTGATTGGCAAGAGGACTTTTTTTCAAATTGTCCTTATCGGTCTCACTGGGATTGGTACAGGTCCCATGGGACTGACCAAACTGATTTGCTGGGTGCGGCTCTAAAAGAGATGTTGTGGCCACCATTACAGGGTACAAGAACTCTGTCTCTGTGCCACAATCTATAACAAAAAATATAATTGGACAGGGTAGAGGTACCCTGACCCCCTGGCTCTTCAAGGGGCAAAAATCTAAATTAAAAAAACAATTGTAGCTCAGGTACTGCAGTACTTCTGTAGGAACTAGTGTGACACCTATGTGTAGTACCGCAAGACCACAGCATGAGACACTGTACTAAACGACCAAGCAAGCTTTAGGCCAGGCTCTGCGACCAACCCCATGCCATGCATGGCATGGGAATAAAGAAAAATGGAGGGAGCACCAGGGATGAGGTCACACTCTGTTCAATATAGCCTTTCAGTATCTTTTATTCTTCTTTCATATAACAGAAGACAGGACAACAGCCAAAGCATTTAGTTCTTTTTAAAGGAACTTCCTCAGGGCTGAAACCAACACGAAACAACACATAAATAACTACTTTACAAAAGTACAGAATCACAATTATATACACAATCATAGACATATTACATAAATATAAAACATACTATTTTTTGGGGCATGGAGACAAAGACATACAATCAAAATACTGTACTCAAAAACATATGTTACATAGACGTTATTTACAAATATAATGTTTAAGACCAAACCATCACGAATTAAATAACATCTAGAAATACATAAAAGGTATAAATAGTAACAACACATCAAAAACATAAAAAAGTGGAATAAAACCAATCAACCTATAATGACGTCTTTAAGAGAATTTGTTATAAAGATTACATCAATCCGTAAACATAGGAAAAAGAAAAAAAGGGAAAGAAGGGAAAAGAAGGGAAAAAATTGAAAAAAAAAGACGGGGGAAGGCAAACTAAAGTTTTCTAAGTGACACTTATTAATGAAAGAACAAGAATAAAGATAAAGGAAAGAAGAAAAGTAAGAAGTCTTATCTATGAAAACAATAACAATACTGCGTCTACCACAAGGCACAGTTTTCAGAAAATGAAATACAAGCAAGATTTCATTAAAAACCAGAAAAAGAGGAATCTCATCAAAATATTTTCAGCGAAAGAATTCAACGGTGTAAAGAAATATATAAACGATCCCACAGTAAGGGTTAAGTAGATTCCGGCCAAACAAATCTAAAAAGATATATAGATATATATCACACTACTTTATAATCACAACCTTGTTAGTACATAATTAATGCTCATTTCATATATCAGTCTGAATAACTATACTAATTTAAGACAAACCCATATGCAAAGATCAATGTCAAGAGGTCAGAAAACAAGGTACAGGCAAGATATTTCATTGAAATCAAAACGGAATCTCACAAAGATATTATCAGCAAGAACGATCCAACTGTATAAGGATAATAGACGATCCCACATCAAGGGTTAAATGCCCATAGAATCAGGTCAGAAATAATCTGAAGAAATAAACTGCAAAATTGTAATCATATTTATACATAGATAATGCTTATTCCGAACTCATTAGAAAAAAGCACTAGTGTGATAAAAAATCTCACCAGAGAGTAATGCGAAGGGGTCCAACGTATAAAATACTGGTAGACGATCCCACAATACAGATGAAGTAGTAATAAACTTCAGCCAAGTTGGTCTGAAAGAATATATCACAGACTTAAAGTTGCATTTCAAAGTACATTAATAATCTTCAGGAGTTATAGTTGAAAAAAGTCCAATTAGAGAGACACCAGTCTCAATTGATCGAAAACTGTAGTCATGATAACAATGATTCCTAACCACATACAAACACTAGGGCTCCGTGTGTGTGCTATACTGCCCAGTGAAAGTGCCGAAAATCACTATGCATACGTGATTATAAAAATGGCAATCACTTAAGAACTTATTAGTTCCCTATCCTGGCCGGTTTGAGAAGCCCATGCGTATTATACAGCCCAAAATAGGGTGCCAAAAATAGCTCTACCTGTGTGGTCTGCGGCGCGCCACTCCATTTAAGAAATTATAAAATACCCATATCAATCCGTTAACAAGGTCCAAAATGGGCCCAGCAGTTACCTGAGACATAAGCCCCCACACCTTCCACCTATGTATTAAACTATAAAGTGAAGGTTCCAAGACTCCGGACTCGGAGACCGAGACTTTGAGCAACTTAATTAGTTCCAAAAACCAGTAACAAATGGCAGGAAAACAGCACCCCAGCCTCCTAAATCCACTTACCCCATAAATCTTCCTAGTGGCGACGGCGAGTATGCCCGGTCCGGTAACTGGCGATAGCAAAGGTCCGACAAATTCCGGCATTTTTAAAGTCTACAGAGAATGTCCCGATGTACGTACGGTGTCACAGAAGGTCAGAGGTTCCAGGACGACCCATAACCTCCAGTTACAAAGGCGCCATCTTGAAATAAGCAAAATAAACAAAAACGAGAGGTGAGTGTTATATTCTCTGCATATTTTTATTTGTGTGCCTCTTTAAATGCTTTTAGAATTTTCTGTAACTCTAGATTGTTCCAATTTTAGATATTCTAGATTCTAGTTCAGATGATTTGTAACTCTTGACTTGTAAGCTAGCTTCTTACACGATCTCTTAATTAAATAATTTGTTATATAAATTACTCTCTTGGAGTTTATTGGAATACCACAGAATTTTTTGGCGGCGAGTTGATGGAGACTTTCTTCTACCTTCGAAAGGATTGTCTGAACTTGTTTTATTTTTGAAGGGCGATTTTTTTTTTATTATTTCATATTTTTTTTTCTCCAAAAGTCCGATTTTTACAATTTTAACTACTGCCACAGTGGCGATGCATCGAGGTCTCGATTTCTCCTGGTTTCGTCTATCCACTGTAAAGTTATATACTTAAACTGATTTACCTTCAAGACCGTTGGAACCTGTATTTCTTCGATCCTTCAGAGGATTCTGCCTCGCGTCTCCTAGAATCTGCGTTCCTGTGGAATTCGTCTTCGATCTGCCTACTTGACCCCAATTCGTCATCACGCTTACTAGGAACGTAAGCGGCACGCAAGGTCACGTTGCGTATGGATGCCATTTTGGGTATTGTAATTTTGGTCTCCTAGCAACATCGCGCAGTACGGAACGAGAACAGGACGCAGCAATATCTTCAAGGTGGACAAGTTTTAACAGGAAAAACCAATGGCGGTAGTTATTCTATTTATGTCTAACTTCTAAACACAGTCTGTTAACTATTCAGCACATCGAAATCGTCTATTACATCATTTTATTACACACGGTGACTTTTGCATAGGGTCTGCTTTAACCATCCAATACATGATAGTCATCTTTGTGGTCATTTTGTATGTTAATGCACACGGTGATGTGCACACCTTTTTCATTTTTACAACAATTTGCACACAGTGATGTGCACACTGACTAATTTGGGATTCACCTTCACTTTAATTTTATAAATTCATTAACGTCATTTTTACTTACTTTCACTATTTTCTTTCCTGACTCTCATTTATTTATATCAAAATGCAGTTTGACCCTCCTGCCAAATTCCTTTAAGTAAAGGGAGACCCTTCTATTCCTTGATACAGATGGAAGGAGGAATTTCTTACTTACCTCAAAGCATTAGATGGCGACAGACATTCTGCTGAGAGAAAGAAAAATATATTTTTGCATTGTTTAGGATCAGAACGACAACTTGTGTATAGGATTCTCCCAGAAACTGATGGGGGTGGAGACAGAAATGTCTTTGAAGATGCTTTACATAGAATAGAGGTCAGATTTAAACCTACTTTTAGCATTGCGTTAAACAGGTATACATTTTATACAAGGGCACAACAAGAGAACGAAACCTTTGATGACTTTCTTATGGGGTTATGTGGATTATCTGTGCATTGTAATTTTGGTCCCATGACCGATGAGATGATCCGTGATCAAATCATCGTACATATTAAAAGCAAAAAAAACTTCTAAAGCACTAGAACAGTCTGATAAATGGATTCAATGTTTACATAAAGATGATAAAGGAGCAAATGATGAAGTGTGTGCAGTAAAAACAGAACCACCACATGTTAGCTCTGGTACAACATCAACACGTGATAGTGCTGAATCTTATCAGAGAGGTATATTGGGTCAAACATTTGTCAGAAGACCTGAAAGTGGTTTTCGTTGTTTTGGATGTGGAAGCCCAAATCATGGTGCTTCTTTTCCCAAGCGTCCTGCCCTTAGTAGAGAATGCAAGAAGTGTGGAAGACGTAGACATTTTGCTTCTGTCTGTAGGGATTCTACAAACCGTGACAATGGAAGTGTTAAAGGTAAAGTGTCCTGTGTCAATTTAGAAACTGATGAAAACAAAAGGATGTGTAGGGGGAATGTTATTGTCCATAGGAGGTGGAAATGTGGATACGGATGTAAATAACCTGAGACATCCAAAGTGTGCAGGACGTGTGCAGGATGTAGAGTTGGAGCTCATGGCGGACTCCGGTTCTCCCTGGACCATTGTCACTAGAGAAATGTTTTTAGATTGTTTTAAAGGAAAGTTTACATTTGAGGATCTAAAAAAATCAACTATTGTAGCTAGAGCTTTTGATGGCTCTGTGATCGAGATGGATGGTTTTGTTGACGCGATCATTGAGTTTAAAGGGCGCAAAGCCTATATCAAAATGTATGTTGCTGTCAAGGGTGTGAATGTGTTAGGGTGGAGGGATCAATGGTCTCTTGGTATTATGCTTAATCCCAGAAGCCTTGATCTTGTTCTTTTAGTGTCTCAAGTGAGTGAAAGTTTAGATTTTAAAAATGAGATTGACACCGTCATTAGTCTTTTTCCTAAAGTGATCTCTGATAAATTAGGGAAGCTCAACAAATTCTCACACAAGATTAGACTTAAAAATGGAGCATGTCCAGTAAAGCAAAAACTTAGGACTGTACCTATATGTGTGAGAGAAGATTTAAAACAAATTTTGCAAGGGCTCATTGATGACGATATAATAGAGGAAGTGGAATCTTCTGAATGGGTTTCTCCCATTGTTCTTGATAGAAAATTGGATAAAAGTTTGAGGTTATGTGTAGATTTAAGAGCACTAAATGCTAACTTAATAGTGGACTGCCACCCTTTACCGAATATAAATGAAGTTGTTTCCATGCTTGAGGGGGCCAAAATATTCTTTACATTTGATTTGCGCTCCGCTTATCATCAGATTGTTCTTACTGAAGATTCAAAAAGTTGTACCGCTTTTCTAACACCCCAAGGTTTATTTCAATATAAAAGAACGCCATTTGGTTTGGCCTCTGCGGCATCTGTTTTTCAGAGAGCTATGTACCATATTTTTAAGGATTTGGAAAGTTTTGTGAGATGCTTTCAGGATGATATTCTTGTGTTCTCCCCTAACTCGCAAAAACATGCTGAGCACATAAAGGAAGTTTGTAGACGCTTAGAGCAGAATGGTTTAACTTTAAAACAAGAGAAATGTAAAATGTTTCGTGAGAGTGTAGAGTATTTGGGACATACTCTATCTGGTAATGGAGTAATTCCCAAGAAGTCTTTGATGGAAGCAATTGTTAATTTTCCGGCTCCTGATAACAAAGAGAAACTTTTATCCTTTGCAGGACTCTGTGAATATTACAGCAAATTTATAAAAGACATTGCTACCAAAATGGAGCCTTTGAGAGAGCTTACTAGGCACAGTGTGGAATTTTGTTGGGCATCAAGACAGGAGAAAGCTTTTCAATTGATCAAGAATGAAATTGTTGATACTCCAACCTTAAAACCATTTTGTATAAATAAGATTTGTATTGTCACAGTGGATGTTAGCATGTATGGATTGGGGGGCGTTCTTTCACAAAAAAGTGCTAAGGATGAGTGGTGTGTATCGTTTGCCTCTCGCATTCTTAACGAAACAGAAAGGAGATATTCTGTGATCAAGAAAGAATTATTAGGGTGTGTGTTGAGCACTTTCGAAATTTTATCTGGGGAAACAGGTTTATACTCAGAACTGATCACAAACCACTTGTTTCTATCTTATATCCTGGTGGTGGGTGGAATGCCACTGCTAGGATTAGTAGATTTATGTCCAGGTTGCAGGAGTATAATTTTTCTTTAGAATATGTTCCCGGAAGGCATAATGCTACAGCAGATTGTCTTTCTCGGCTTCCCAGTTCTCAGATGAGTGATGAAAAAAATTCCAATGACTTTGAGATGATTGCCACCATTTCTGATCTTGTTTCACAAGAATTGTCTACTATCTCAGAGGGTCTGTGGAATCAAAGTGTAATTTCTGACAAAACTTGGAGTCTCCTTAAGAATTTCATTCTTACAGGATGGCCCAATAATGGGAGTAAACCTCCTGAACTCCAGTCATTTTTGCAAGTTTCTTCTGAACTTACAGTAGAGAATGATATAATTTTCAAAAACGGGAAGTGTGTTCCTCCTGAGTCAATGCGAGATAATTTCCTTAAACTTGCACATGAAGGACATGAAGAGATTGATAAGATCTAGTTTTTGGTGGCCAGGTTTGGACAAAACTGTGGATAGAAATGTAAGAGAATGTTTTGAATGCATCAATAGTGATAAAATGCTGAGAGCTTTTCCTGCTCCCCTTAAACCCGTACCATGGCCAGATTTCCCGTGTCAGAAGATTGCTTTTGATATAGCTGGGCCGTTCAATTCATTGCCTCAAGACTCCTGTTTTGCATTGGTAATCGTCAATTATCATTCGAAGTGGCCAGAGGTTAAATTTGTTCATCATGCTACCACTCCGACCATCATTGAATTTTTTAGGGAGATTTTTTCCAGGGAAGGTGTCCCAGAGGTTCTCTTGACCGATAATGGAGTGCAACTTAAATCTCATGAGATGGAGAGTTTTTTGGCCCTGCATAACATTAAGCATCATACTACAGCTCTCTATGAACCTCAGGGAAATGGTCAGGTTGAGAGGCTCAACCGAGTGCTTAAAGATGGTGTTGAAACAGCTAAGAAATCAGGTAGAGTGGAAAATTGTTCTGAGGGAAAAATTGTGGGCGTATCGCATAACTCCACATACTACGACTAACTTGAGTCCTTTCCGTTTGCTTAGAGGTAGAGAGCCAGTCTCTAAGCTGTGTCCTTGGTGGATAAAAAATAAAATGTCAAAACAATTTGTTAATGATGATTCGGAGCAACTGAAGTTTAAAATTCAACAAAAACAAAAAAGAATGAAAGAATTTTATGATACAAAGATGAAAGTAAAAGTACCTTCATTTGTGATTGGTGATTGGGTCAGAGTACGGAAACCAAGATGCAACATTAAAGGGTCTGCTAAGTTCGGACCTCCTATTAAAGTTATAAAAGTAAATTTCAACACTGTTATGACGCAAGATGGGAGAATTTGGAATGTTAGACGTATTGCTAAATGTCGCTTGTCTCCTGTTCCTTACTTTTGTAAATCAAACTTTTCTTCGAGAATAAAAACTGATCGCCGGAGGATCAAGCCTCCCAGTAGAATGAAGGATTATGTTTGATTGTTAAGGGAGAGGATGTGTTATATTCTCTGCATATTTTTATTTGTGTGCCTCTTTAAATGCTTTTAGAATTTTCTGTAACTCTAGATTGTTCCAATGTTAGGTATTCTAGATTCTAGTTCAGATGACTTGTAACTCCTGAATTGTAAGCTTGCTTCTTCCACGATCTCTTAATTAAATAATTTTTTATATAACTTACTCTCTTGGAGTTTATTGGAATACCACAGTGAGGCACACCGAATCAAGGAATAGGAATCTCTAAATACACCCGGAAGCGTCTGAAACCTATAAAAAATCGAATATGAAGCTTAAGATGTATTAATCGAAAGTTACAGGTATATGTTTGCAGGTATGTCAAGAGGGACTTACCTATCCCAAAAAGAATCCTAATGATTACAACTAAATAAACTAAAGACAAATTGACGCAGTGCGCGATCCATAAAGTTCTCGACCTGAAGAAAAATTCTTCATAAAAATGTGCCAATATGCAAGAGATCACGCGGAGGAACCAACAGTCTAGAAAGCCTGGAAGTCTTAGTAATCAAAGATCGCCATCTTGGAATGGATACGGGAATCATCAGAAGACACTAATTGATCACAACATCAGTGTAATGCACAATGTAGTAGGATTGGCGAGCCCTGGACAAGCCAGAAAAAATGGAAGGACCAATGATATAGTGTATATACTCTACATACAGTATACCCACAAACAATATATGAACTGAATAATAATACTCAAAGAGTCTTCCAAAGTGAGAAAGTGTCTCAGTCGTATACTCAGAAGAAGCTATACATAAATATCAAAAATGCACCACAGCAAAGAAAAAAAGGGCAAAGAGGGGAGGGGAGAAGAGGAAAGGGCACAGAGTACTATACAGGAAAGGTTATATTATATTGTCATATGGGTTGTCATATCCAACTTCCTACATACAAAAAAATAGTATGTTTTATATTTGTGTAATATGTCTATGATATATAATTGTGTTTATGTATTTTTGTAAAGTAGTTATTAATGTGTTGTTTCGTGTTGGTTTCAGCCCTGAGAAAGTTCCTTTAAAAGGAACGAAACACGTTGGCTGTTGTCCTGTCTTCTGTTATTTAAAAGAAGAACAAAATATACTGAAAGGCTATATTGAACAGAGTGTGACCTCCTCCCTAGTGCTCCCTCCATTTTTCTTCAATCTATGTTTCTGGACTCCAGTGAGATCCAATTGCGGCAGGTCTCGGAGGTTGTTTGCACAGGACTTTTTATAAAGTGGGTATTGTGATTGAGGTGCTGAACCTGTGGTCAGCCGCAGTCAGGAGTATCTTTATGGCATGGGATTAGCTGCCTGTGGACAACCTCAATGCACGCACTGCTAAAGTGTGCGCAGTGGGGTTGTCCAAAGCCAAAGGTAATGAGTGGCGGAGCGGTTGGTCACCAGTAGGGTGTTAGGTGCAGGGCCTAGTCTCGGGCCAGGCCTTGCAGCCTACACTGTGGCATGCATGGACAAAGATAATTACATTTAGAAGGCTTTGCTCAGTGGGTTTTGGGTAGCGAACCTTTTCTGGCTGACATAGCCACTGTTGGGCACGGTCTCTACTTTGTGCACAACCCCTCATTACCAGCTCACTTTCACCAGACACCTAAGCTCCCCTTGGATGGCCAAACCTCCATTGTGCATGCCTTCACCCTGTGCCCAACTCTCCGCAGACCTTCAACCCCTGTGGGCAATCAACTGCACATTGGTCGACAAGCCATTGCAGTGCACGATCTTCGGAATATGTACAACTACTCACAGACAGCCCACTCACTCCAGCCTCTCTTAAGCCATCAAATCTCTAGTGGGCAATGCCTTCACTCTGTGACAAACACTTCACATACAACCAAACTCCTGTGGGCAGCCAAGCACACATGGATAAGACAGCCACTGCTCTGCATGTTCTTCACTCTGTGCTCAATTATTCATGGACAGCTTACTACCTCCAGACACTCAAGATCCCCTTAATTGGCCAAACCCTTGTGTGGACAGCCTTCGCCCTGTGATGAAACCTGTGCAGAGAGCAACCATTCACACACTGGTGGGCAAGCCACTACTATACACTGTCTTCACCCTGTCCACTAACCCTCAGGGACAGCCTACCCCTCTATGCACCTTAGTCCCCTTTTGTGGCCAAACGTATTTAACAAGGAGATATTATTTCATTTGTCCTCCTTTGTCCCGTTTTTCACCTGTTAAGCATTGTACAACACATATACAAAGTGGTAAAAGTCTTGAATGATAGTTTTGGTGTTGGAGGGCACAATTTCCAGGACAAAAATGATGCTTTACGCATAGCAGACACCTTTGCACCATGCCAGCCTAAAGTGTGATAGCGCAGGGACACAGTGGAACAGCTATGGTGCTGTTCTGCTCTCTCCTGCTCACACAATTCTGCTCAACAACTTTACTTTCTGCTCTGTGTTACATGATTCCTCTGTAAATATGGGACTTATACTCTGCTGTAGCAGGCGTTTGTATACATTAGAGTCCCAGTCTTAAGTATTAGGATTTCATCTTTAGTTTACATGTATGACAGCAGAGGGAGAGTATAAGGATATATTAAAATTAACAGAGACAACAAACAACATACACTTGTTTCTATCTGTTAACCATCTGTTAACCATGAAAGGTGGTTTTAATAAGAGCCCTTTTGGCAGTGGGCAACAAAGGGTTGTCCGCTGGCAGGGATTATGTGCATGGCCTGGCTGCAGGTAATGCTGCAGGTAATTTTGTGATACCCAGAACTGGAAGTAAACCTTCTAGGATTTCCAAGGGACCCTCTCATTGGTTCTAGGAGTCCTGCAGGAATGCCATGATACCTATGAGAGGTAAAAAAAATTGACTCTACTCAAAAATAGCTACTCCCTTTAGAAACAACCTGAAATTCATTGGCTAACCAATATTACTAGATTGCTGTGGAACAGAGACACTTTGTGGTAAATACAATCCAAAGTAATGATGTCCTCAGACAAACATGGAGACCAGCAACCACCAAATGCATCATCCATCAGGCCTATGGAAGTTAGGCTGGGCAAACAATTAAATATCCTGGAGTAATCAGAGTAATTTAGGTATTTTCGCATTACTTTTTGGATGCAAAATAAGTGAAAAGTATGCAATTACACCTGTGACGTAATTATGAGCAATTTGGCACAGTAATCCTACTGCTGGAGCACAGGAGCAATTGGTTGAGGGAATGTGAGAGGCAGCTGGCTGCTGCTTTTCATGTTCTGATGGATTTAGCAGTATTTTCTTAGCAACATGCATCCTTGGGTCCATTTTGGATGCAAAGGGCGCATTTTGCTCTACGAAAATAGAGCTGAATGCTTAGTTACTCTCTGCCTAATTCTGCGTAATCACAAGAAATGTTGCTGTTATTTCATGTAATTATGCTAAAGCAAGTTACGCAAGTTACTGCCACTCCTGATTCAAAGTACACCGTCGGAAAGATGATAACATCACTGTTCTCCCAAGCAATTCAGCAGCACCACAAGAAGCAAAGGTAGCAAAGAAATCAGGGGTGTATCAGTTTTTGTCCTTCCAGCTGGTGAAAAAAAATGAGTGCGCAGAAGATGATGTGTACTTCAGGACACAGGGAAATCTGGGCAGTGTGCAACCAGATGAATGTGGAAGCACCCGAGGGTTGTGCAGTGTGCACCCAATCAGCATAGCACATGCAGAAGTACAAAAGAAGTGAAGAAGTGAGCACTAGAATGAGAACCAACTTTTCCAGGCAAAGTGCTGTAACAAGAAAAGAAAGAAAATGATGATAACAGGCACCATTTCAGGAAATACTACAGACACTGTCACTAAGTTGTGGTCTGAGGTGACGTTCATAGAAGAATATATACAAGTGCCACGGAAGAGCACCTAAAAGAGAACATAATGACTTGGGTAAAACAAAATAAGTGATAAAAAGGTTTTAAAAAGTGTAAAACCATATTTTTTTTAAAGTACAAACACAGAAATTAAAAGAGTAAAACAATTGTAAAAGAAATGGTATCAAAACATGTAACAATAGCAGGTGCTGAAAACTGCAAAAAAAAATAAAAAAACAAAACGATTTAAAAAACCCCAAAAACACACACACAAACAAGTATCCCTTCTGATCTACATGTGTACTTGAATGCACATGGAGAGATGGGTGCATGCCTGGCTACTGACCAGACCCTATGCTCAAGTGACTGCTAGGCATGGTTGAAGGCTAGGTGTTTGCTGGTTGTGGGGGGTTGTCCTCAGCACACGATCGAAAGCAGTTCATTGCAAGGTGGTTGGCCACTCCCAGGGGGTTCGGTGGCTAACCCCTAAAATGTACAGTCAAAAGCTGTGTTCAGTATGAGAGTTCAAGTAATATTAGCAAAAAGACCTAGAAATTCAATGATGTAGTGTAATAAGATGTTAATTTACATTAAAAAAACTCTAGAAATTCACTAAGAAAATCAAAGGTTAAAGTGGCGTTAGAGTTAAGTGAGTCAATAAGATTGCAACCTACATAAAAAAAACTATTAATTCACTACAAAAAAAGCAAAAACAAAGTTAAAGTGACCTTATAGTTAGGTGTTGCAATAATATAAAAACCAGTGTAAAGAACAAAAAAATAAAGTTTACCGGTTATATTTTACTTAGCTAACTATAACCTATGCCCCTGGCATGCCCAGCTTATGACCTCATGTATTACATCACTCATGAGATGATAAGCGCTATCATTGATGACATTACTGACTACATCTCAAATGACTTCTTTAATTAGCCAATCTAAATGAAATCAGTTTTTAACACACTAAATTCTGCACGTCTTCCTTTTATTCCGCACCTTTTCCCCCAATAGATTTCATCGCGTTTGACAAGTTGGAATTTATTAGAGTAAAACTGCGAGGCTGTGTAAATCATTACACAACTTATCATTCTGATCCCTTTGTAAACGCTTGCATAGGCATTGGAATTTAGCCCTTAGTTCTTAATCAGAGCCACAGAAGCATGAATTATATTAATCTGTTAAGGTTTTTACTGTGACGTAATCAGGAATTATGATAATGGAATTACATCGTCAACAGCAACATTACAGCCTCAAGAGAGACATAAACCCGTAAAGAACAATGAATCCATATTTCTTGATGGGGGCATACATAAGATTATCTCTAAAACAATAATTGTGTTATAATTGCTGAATGTGGGTGGCCTACATCCTACCTGCGTCACCCACAGGAAGGTGGAGGTCACGGGGTGTACCCCAAGGCCCCCCCCAGCCATCTTCCTTGTTGGGAACAGGTATTTTTTTTTGTAGGTGGGTGCCCCAGAGCCCACCAGGGACACCCACAATTTAGAGTAGGTTGGGGCTGCAGGGGAGCCCAAAGGCCCCCACAGTCTCAGCCAGTTCTCCGGTCAGCATCATACTGGATGCTGGGGAAGCCAGCAGTTTTCTTTGCTCCCATCAGAAATGGAGTACCATTTTTAAACTGCTCCAGCTGGGCAGGAGCAAACTTCTGTTGCCTGCCCAGGACAGAGTGGGCAGTGTGTGCCAGCTCTCTCCCGGGCAGTAAATCACAGTGTCCCAAACCTGGGCTCCCTTTGACACTATTAAGTATCGGGGTCCCCAGTGCTGATATCAGCTTGGGGAGAGGGGCTTGTGGCCCTCTCCCCTTTTTTAAATAAATGTGGTCCAGGGGATCACTTCCCCCGGGGCCAGAAGAGGCTCAGGAAGGAGACCAGCAGGCCGCCTCCCCCTTTTTAAAATATCGGCCTCAGACAATGGTGTCCACAAGTCCCTAGAGTGGCTCGTGGAGGGGGGCCACATGCCCCCCTCCACAAGCCGAAGAGTGGAGTGGTGTAGAGTGGAAAAACTTTGAGGGTTACTGGCGTATAGTGTAGTGACACAGACTGGTGTGGCATATAGTGGAATAGCATAGAGTAGAGTGATGTAGAGTGGAGTGTCGACAGTGGAATAGCATAGAGTGTAGTACAGTAAAGTAGATTGGCGGGAGTAGAGTGGCCTAGAGTGGCATACAGTGTAGTGCCATAAAATGGACTGATGTACAGTTTGATGGTGTACAGTGAATTGTGGTAGACTAGAGTGGCGTATAGTGGATACAATGGAGTGGTATAAAGTGCAGTAGTATGCAAAGGAATAGTGCAAAGTGCACTGTTGCACACTGAAGTGGCATACAGTGGAGTGGCATAGACTAGAATAGCATAGATTGTAGTGTCATAGAGAGGAGTTGCATACTGTGGAATAGCTTACAGTGGAGTAGCATAGATTGGAAAAGTGTACAGAGTATTTGCGTACACTGGAGTGTCAAAAAAATGAGGGGTGTAGAGTGTAGTGGGGTATAGTGAAGTTGCGTGCACTGGATTAGCCTGAGGTGATTAGCATATAATGGAGTAATGTATAGTAGTGGCAGAGAGTGTAATAGCATAGAGGGGTGTAGAGTGGAGTGTGGTAATTGAATCAGATGTAGTGTGAAGTTGTTCTAAAGGATGTAGATGTAATTTGGCAGCAAAATAGATTGTTTGGTGTAAATGCTAATTTTTGGTAGTATATAGTTATATATATAGTTTTAAAGTTATAATTTTTAAAATAATTAGTTATATATTGTGCCTTGTTTTACCGCAGTAAGTTTGTGGTATACGTCGTTACATGCACATCATAAGGCAGTATATGATTGGCTAATGGCTGAGTTTACAAAAAGTAAAATGCAGCCATGTTGTTTAAAGCACATTTTGTCTGTTTTCTGCGTTTCGTTGCATTCTGGGTTTGGGTCTTAGATCTAGGTAGGTAGTAAGTTTTATTGTTGTTCCCTTCCTATTGCCACTTTATGAAGGTGTTACTAGGTAGAGAAATGTATTTATAATTTTCCATATATTTTTAAGGCAGGTTATGGAGAACGTGGCATTATTCTTGTTACTTTTTAAAGTAGCTCTTTAATTTTTGGATGGTACCATGCGACTCTGTAGACTCAGAGCTCCTGTTTTTGGAACTGGGTTCTAGTCTCTGCATCGACTCAGCATCCTGTTATTCTGGGCAAATCGCTTAATCTTCCTGTGCCTACAAATAATGAATGTGTCCTTGTGTAATGTAAGTGGTGCTCGTGTAACGTGCTCCAATACCTTCTGGTCAGGTTCGCACTCTATAAAACTGCAAAACAAAAAAAAGATTTAAATATGTTAAAAATGGAAAATACACTGTTGCACTTTATGGGCCATATTTATGATCTTTGTGTCGCAGGGCAGCGCGCCAAGTCACCTTGCTGCGTTGCCCTGTGCCACACATAAAGGACAGGAATGCACTGTATTCATCTAATATGGTGCATTCCTGTCTTTTCCCCTTGCACCGTTTTGGCAGCCTAGTTGCAAGGGTGCCTGTGTTCTAGGCAAGAGTGTTTTTGAGCAGGAAGGGCACCTTCCTGAACATACACTATCCCGATAGGCTTTTTCCTCTTTCTATGTGTGCTGCAGAAAGAGGAAAAAACAAGGAGAAATACATATATTTCTCTTCGTTACGCTTCACCTAGGGAGCCGTACCTTTTTGGCACATTCTCAGATTTACTAGGTTTGGTAAATCTGGGAATGCGTCAAAAACCATGAGAGTTGCGTGGGAACACCCACAAAACACCCATGGAATGCCTTCCCAGGGCAGAGTAAGGCAACACAGCGATTTGTGCTGCATTGCATTACTCCATATTCGTGAAGCCATTCAAAGCCACACAAAGTGGCTTTGCATGGATCCAAAAATATGACTTTTGGTTTGCGTTGCTCTTGCACCACGTCGATCTTGCACCACCTTGTGTGGTGCAAGATCGACGTAAAATGGGTCATAAATATGGCCCTATATTTTTGGAATATACTGTACTACAGTGTATTTTTAATTTTGGAACATATTTAAAGTATTGATGTGCTCCATACATTTATTACATATACTGAAACTTATAAATATTTTCCCTAACTATTACCACTTCAATAAAGGGGTATAGGTAGGGGAACAATATCAACCCTAATACTTATCTACATCTAGAAGCAAAATGCAAAACACCAGTAAAATCTACAGACAGACAACATAGCAGCCTTCAACTTTTGTAAAGGAAGTCATTAACCAACCACATAATGATTTGTCATTGCTATGTACCATGGTACTTCTGTAAAATACCGCAAAATGGGTCCGAATTTCATGAAAATATAGCAGCTACAGATATGACCAAGTTAAAATGTCTTCTAACTTAAAAAATACTTGCCTTACTTACCTCTAGTATCCAAACTGATCATCTGCACACCCGAATGTCTAATCCTGCCAAATTTCATGTATGTATGTATGTATATATATATGTATGTGTACATCCATCCAGAAAAGTTAGCCCCAAAGGAAGAGCCCACGAGTTGTTGAATTTGTTCAGTACTTTAATGGATGACAGCTACAGCAGGTGAAAACAGGCAGAATGCATCTAGTATTCCAGCCAGACGCGTTTCGGGTATTGTTCCCTTCCTCAATGGCCGAATACTACAAACACCAGGAACAGCTTTGCGCACTCTTTTCCATTACCAGGACGAACCCCAGTGGGCGGGGCCAATTGGTAAGCCCTCTGGTCCGCGCAGTGCCGCAATTGTAATCTCAAGTGAGTCTGTCTTGGTGTAATGCCTCAATTTCCACTTATAAAACACCACAGTAGGTTGATGCAGCTCGTTCCGCTTCAAATGCTGTGATTCATGCTGACACCCCCAAAAAACTACTCCCGTTGAAACGATGAAGCCGCATGGCTTCATCAACGGCTCGCAAACATGTGATGGGGCACTCCCGCGGCTGGGCTCAGCCGCTAAAATCCATCCAGAAAAGTTAGCCCCAAAGGAAGAGTCCACGAGTTGTTGAATTTGTTCGGTTCTTTAATGGATGACAGCTACAGCAGGTGAAAACAGGCTGAATGCATCTAGTATTCCAGCCAGACGCGTTTCAGGTATTGTTCCCTTCCTTAGTGGCCGAATGCTGCAAACACCAGGAACAGCTTTGCACACTCTTTTCAATTACCAGGACCAACCCCAGTGGGCGGGGCCAATTGCTAAGCCCGCTGGTCCTCATAGTGCAGCAATTGTAATCTCAAGTGAGTCTGTCTTGGTGTAATGCCACAATGTCCACTTATAAACACCACAGTGGGTTGATCCAGCTCGTTCTGCTTCAGGTGCTGTGTGATTCGTGCTGACAGCCCCGAAAAACTACTCCCGTTGAAACGATGAAGCGGCATGGCGTCATCAATGGCTCTCCCGCGGCTGGGCTCAGCAGCTAACATCCATCCAGATAAGTTAGCCCCAAAGGAAGAGCCCACGAGTTGTTGAATTTGTTCGGTTCTTTAATGGATGACAGCTACAGCAGGAGAAGACAAGCAGAATACATCTAGTATTCCAGCCAGACGCATTTCGGGTAGTGTTCCCATCCTCAATGTATGAATGTATATATATGTATGTATGTGGGTATATATATATATATATGTGAGCAAGGCCACCCAGTTGGCTGAAACATGTCTTCCCGACTTTTGCACTGAATCGATGATTTAAATAAAACGTCACTGCGGCTGCAGTATCAACCAAAGAAGAAGGTGTCCGTCTCTCTGTCTTGGTGCCGAAAAGCGCTTTAGAGTGGTATTTGGATATCTATATATATATGCTAAGTCGCTAAGTTTATGAATTATCTAAATTACAAGTGTGATAATACTGCAAATGCCAGGAACATTAACTAGAATGCACAAAACAGTTATGATATGTAATAACTTGTTGCCTAAACACTTTCTTCTTTCAAAAATATAACATTTGTTTGATTAAACTACAAATCCCATAATGCCACATGACGGTAAAAATGGTATAAATTGTAGAAATAGAAGAGGGCTCACTGACCATGAACAAAGCCAGGAGGGCTGAAACGCGTTGGTCTGAGTGTTTCAAAATAAAAAGCCTTAATTGATGTTCCTGTGTGCCGCGTCATTTGGAGCAAAATTAATAATTGGGTCTGGATCCGACCCCTACGCAGAGCACCCGCGAACGAGCGCGCAAGATCTCCTTGGATCACATTGTGGCAAATGGAATATTGATCTGGCAGCGCCCACTCCGCTATGAGAAGGAATTTGCCTCGAAGACAATCACCGCAGGTTGAGCGTCGATAGACGGGGTCGGAGGACGCCGCCGATTCGGGAGTCTCCCGGGAGGTGAGTGGTAAACAATTTGGTACAAAGTAGCGGACTGCAGCGGCTCGCTTGTCAGCTGAAAATAGAACCGTTCCGTAAACAGTACGGCGGTCGTGAGGACAGCGAGTAGGAACAGAAGCCTGGCAATAATTTTGATGATTCTGAAAAACACTCAGTTGTGTGTATAGGCAAAGTATCATCTAAAGCATTAGGAAATGGAGGCGCGAGCAGCAAAACGTGCAAGCAAAGCTGCAATAATGTTCAAAAATCCAGTGGAGTTACAAGCTGAAGCGGCAACCACGAGTGAAAAGAATAAAATACCCAGCACTTTAAAACAACTATTTAATGAAGGCGAAAAATTGTATAAAAAGGAAATCAACAAAAGTTGGGAAATCATTGCCCTGGAAAACTACATAGAAGTTAACAGAATACCGCGAGGTCTGCATATTTTCACAATGCCCACACACCCAGACACTAAGGCTGAATTACTAGAAGAGTGGGTGGAAAATAACCAACAATGTTCATTAAACATGATGCGCATCTTGATAAAACATACAAAAATAGATGTGATAGAGATCACAAAGAAAATTGAGGAAATTGAGGATCTCATAAAGCAACAAACCAACAAAGAGGACATTGCTAAATTACGAAAAGAAATGGACAGCAGACTTGAGAAGTATGAAACAGAAATTGAGGAGCGCAAGCAACGCAAATTTAAAAGGGAGGAATATGACTACGCCCAAGATAGGATACTAACTTTTGCCAGACGATTCGACACACTCAAAAAGAATTTTCCAAATCAACAACAACAAGGAACTCCTGCAAGCAGTATTGAGTCTGATGTGAGCGATGGGGAATTATCGAATGCAACATGTGGAATGGCCCCAATGAATTTTTTAGAAGAAATGCGACTCATGAACCTGGACAAAACACTAACCAGAGGAAGGGGTCGCGGAAGAACTTCGAACCGAGGACGGGGAAGAGGAACAATGAACAATGGACAAGATCAAGGACAAGAAAAACTAGAAGAGCGAAAAGAAAAAATACATTATTCTCTAAGAAATCGCAAGTAGAGAATTTAATCATCAACCTGTCACACCACGAACTTACTAAAGAGGAAACATCGCTACTAAACAAAGGACTGTCCTTTTGCCCTGAAAGCCACTTCAACTACACTCAAGTCAGGATTGATTTATACAAATATGTCCGAAAATTGAAATTAGCTAAAATACATGCGAATAAACCAGCAGCAAAGCCAATGGAAACGACAACATCAACAAAGCAGAACCATTTGGAAGGGACAATAGAGGAAATACCAGACCTGCAAAACATGTTCGATCTAATGTATAATCAAAACAATGAAGAAATTTCAGAAACACAGTTAATGAACCATCTTGATGTGGATACTGACAAAAGAGCTGATAGTGGCCTAAAAAGAAAATCTAAATACTGTCCATCTTTATCCCCGGGAAACAACTTTGATTTATTTTCAGATGCCATCATTGTAGAGCTTGACAAAATGCCGAAAAAGAGGAATGAAAAACAAAGAGAGAATCTCACAAAAAAGGAAAGGGTAGCGATAAATAATTTGGTGGAGAACAATAAACTTACCATCAAACCCGCTGATAAAGGGGGAAACATTGTCCTCATGGACACACAAGACTATGTGAATGAAGCCTTACGCCAGTTAAATGACAAAACCAACTATTGTAAAATTAATACAAATCCAGTCAATAAAATGACTATAGAACTGAATGAGTTTTTACAATCATGTCATGGAAAAAATCTATTAAGCGAAGATGAATTCAAATTTCTTACTAATGATTTCCCAATAATACCCACAATTTATTTCCTACCTAAAATTCACAAGACTTTAATCAACTCACCAGGGAGACCAATAGTCTCATCTTGTGAATCACTGTATGAGAACATTTCACAATATGTGGACAGTTTTTGGGCACCAATCGCAAAATCAATGAGCTCGTATATAAAGGACACGGGCGACTTTCTTCGAATTCTGGAGGGAATCACTTGGTGTGAAGAATACCTTTTAATTACGATTGATGTGGTATCTCTCTACACCTCCATAAGGCACGAGGTAGGACTCAATGCTTGCGGCTATTTTCTAAGACAAAGGAACATTTCGGAATTACAACACACAAAGATGCTACTCCAAATGATCGAAATGTGTCTGACTAATAACGTGTTTTTCTTCAATAAATAGCTGTACAAACAACAGTGCGGCACTGCCATGGGCATATCTTTTTCACCAAACTACGCCAATATAACTATGGGGTGGTGGGAGAAGATGATAGCCTGGAACTCTGAAAACCAAGAAGATCTGGATAGGATAATTATATGGGTCCGATTTATTGATGATTTATTCATAATATGGAATGGACCATCACAAAGCTTCTACGAATACTATTTGAAACTAAGCAATAACGACATTAGTTTATCCTTTACATGTACTTCAAGCAAGAAGGAAATTGATTTTCTAGATACTAAGATCTACATTGAAGGTAACAGAATTCACTCCACATTGTTTCGCAAAAAAACAGCGAGGAACAGAATACTTCATGGGACAAGCTTCCATCCAACGAGCTTGATTACAAGTATCCCGTATGGTGAATTGACTCGGCTAAAACGTAACTGTTCTGAACCAAAAGATGCAGAAAATCAAATTCTGGAAGCAATGAGCAGATTAAGAGCGAGAGGCTACAATGAGAGAAACTTACAAAAAAGCAAAAATAGAATTGATAAAAAATCAAGAGCAGAAATCCTAACACCAAAAAGTAAATGTCAAGAAAAAGATCAAGCACCACGATTTGTTACAACGTACAGCAAGGAAAGCAGCCAATTTATGCGAAAAATCAATAAATATTGGCACCTTATCTCTGGGGATCCAGACATGGGAAGTTACTGGGAGATAGACCATTGATATCATACAGGAAAACGAGATCTTTGAGAGATGCATTGGTACCTAGTCACTTTAAAGAAAGAGAACCAGAAAACTGGCTAGATAAACAACAGAAAGGCTTCAGAAAATGCAACACGTGCAAGGCATGCAAAATTGGTAAAAATATAAGTTTATTTAAGGAACCCGATGGCAAAATGTTCAATATAGACCAGAAAATCTCATGTACTTCAACTTATGTTGTCTACATAGTGGAATGTAGATGCGGGATGCAATACATCGGCAGCACCATTTGCATGTTAAAAAAGCGAATCCTGGAGCACATAAGAGCAGTGAAGAACAAGGATATGGCATACGCAACAGCAAAACATATGGCATTGTGTCAAAAGAGCGACTGGAGAGCGATGAGTTTCTTTGGAATACCATCAAATGAGCGTGGAGGGAATCGAATGAAAAAACTTCGTCAAATAGAATCAAAGTGCATAATTCGACTGAGGACTAAGACCCCGAAAGGGATGAACAATGATGAAGAACTGTATGTTCATCTGAACTGAGTATAAAATGTTTAAAATAATCAGGCATTAAGAAAGTAAGAAATTGATCACCTGTGAGACCCACCCAACTTGTAGACTAGGGTACTATACCCAGACATGTAGATAATGACATTTAACTTAGTTTAAGGAAATGTGATTCTAAGAGAATAATGATTTCATGAATATAAAAAGGTACTATATGATGTATATTCAGAAATTGCTAAGTCGCTAAGTTTATGAATTATCTAAATTACAAGTGCGATAATACTGCAAACGCCAGGAACATTAACTAGAATGCACAAAACAGTTATGATATGTAATAACTTGTTGCCTAAAGACTTTCTTCTTTTAAAAATATAACATTTGTTTGATTAAACTACAAATCCCATAATGCCACATGACGGCAAAAATGGTATAAATTGTAGAAATAGAAGAGGGCTCACTGACCGTGAACAAAGCCAGGAGGGCTGAAACGCGTTGGTCTGAGTGTTTCAAAATAAAAAGCCTTAATTGATGTTCCTGTGTGCTGCGTCATTTGGAGCAAAATTAATAATTGGGTATGGATCCGACCCCTACGCAGAGCACCCGCGAACGAGCGCGCAAGATCTCCTTGGATCACATTGTGGCAAATGGAATATTGATCTGGCAGCGCCCACTCCGCTATGAGAAGGAATTTGCCTCGAAGACAATCACCGCAGGTTGAGCGTCGATAGACGGGGTCGGAGGACGCCGCCGACGGCAAAAATGGTATAAATTGTAGAAATAGAAGAGGGCTCACTGACCGTGAACAAAGCCAGGAGGGCTGAAACGCGTTGGTCTGAGTGTTTCAAAATAAAAAGCCTTAATTGATGTTCCTGTGTGCCGCGTCATTTGGAGCAAAAAAAAAAAAAAAATATATATATATATATATATATATATATATATATATATATATATATATATAAATCCTGGCAACAGCAGAGCAAAGTGTTCGTGTTCCTATCTTCGGTGCGATGATGCACTAGGGAAAAGCGGAATTGATATATATATATATATATATATATATATATATATATATATATATATATATATGCCACTACTGAAAAAGGCAGCAGCCGAAACGGGTCTGGTCGTGTTAGAGATCCCAATAAAATCTGGGAAACTAAGTTCCTGTGAGTGCTGGTATTTTCTTTACCGTGAGCCTTGGACTTTGAATCCGCGTGGAGCGTGTCACCACCCTACAAAGCACTCAGTCGTGAGTGTAAGGGAAAAGCAAGACGGAATTCTGAGCGCGATATATATATATATATATATATATATATATATATATATATATCCACCAAAAAGAAGTACCCAACATTTGAAGGCCTCACACCGGCGTGACTTGTATAACTAATTTATTTGCAGGCAGCATTCCAACAAGTCTCGTACAGCACAGCTCAGTAAAAACAGCCACCAATTCGTCAAACGTTTCAGGCATCATCGCCCTTGCTCACTGACACAGCCACCAATTCGTCAAACGTTTCAGGCATCATCGTCCTTGCTCACTGACACGGCTGAATGTGGAAAAAGCGGCACATCTTACTTTGTTAAATATGCTGATGATGATGTCCCGCCCATCGGGCGTTATCGCAAAGTGCATTATGGTTCTTGAAGTTTAAATCACAGTATTTTCATTTCGAGTGCCGCTCAACCAACTCTTTCTTAAAGTTTTTAAAGACCACAGTGGGTCGCTGGGCAACTTACGAAGCTGTGGGAATGCTGACTTTTGCCTGACGAAACGTAGCACGTCGTTCCACCTGTGCCGCTTTAGTAACAGCACTGGACCCGCTCTTCCGCGGGGGGGGCCTTCCCGACCTGGCGCAGGCCGTAATAAATCCACCAAAAAGAAGCACCCAACATTTGAAGGCCTCACACCGGCGTGACTTGTATAACTAATTTATTCGCAGGCAGCATTCCAACAAGTCTCGTACAGCACAGCTCAGTAAAAACAGCCACCAATTCGTCAAACGTTTCAGAAATCATCGCCCTTGCTCACTGACACGGCTGAATGTGGAAAAAGCGGCACATCTTACTTTGTTAAATATGCTGATGATGTCCCGCCCATCGGGCGTTATCGCAAAGTGCATTATGGTTCTTGAAGTTTAAATCACAGTATTTTCATTTCGAGTGCCGCTCAACCAACTCTTTCTTAAAGTTTTTAAAGACCACAGTGGGTCGCTGGGCAACTTACGAAGCTGTGGGAATGCTGACTTTTGCCTGACGAAACGTAGCACGTCGTTCCACCTGTGCCGCTTTAGTAACAGCACTGGACCCGCTCTTCCGTGGGGGGGGCCTTCCCGACCTGGCGCAGGCCGTAATAAATCCACCAAAAAGAAGCACCCAACATTTGAAGGCCTCACACCGGCGTGACTTGTATAACTAATTTATTCGCAGGCAGCATTCCAACAAGTCTCGTACAGCACAGCTCAGTAAAAACAGCCACCAATTCGTCAAACGTTTCAGGCATCATCGCCCTTGCTCACTGACACGGCTGAATGTGGAAAAAGCGGCACATCTTACTTTGTTAAATATGCTGATGATGTCCCGCCCATCGGGCGTTATCGCAAAGTGCATTATGGTTCTTGAAGTTTAAATCACAGTATTTTCATTTCGAGTGCCGCTCAACCAACTCTTTCTTAAAGTTTTTAAAGACCACAGTGGGTCGCTGGGCAACTTACGAAGCTGTGGGAATGCTGACTTTTGCCTGACGAAACGTAGCACGTCGTTCCACCTGTGCCGCTTTAGTAACAGCACTGGACCCGCTCTTCTGCGGGGGGGGGCCTTCCCGACCTGGCGCAGGCTGTAATAAATCCACCAAAAAGAAGCACCCAACATTTGAAGGCCTCACACCGGCGTGACTTGTATAACTAATTTATTCGCAGGCAGCATTCCAACAAGTCTCGTACAGCACAGCTCAGTAAAAACAGCCACCAATTCGTCAAACGTTTCAGGCATCATCGCCCTTGCTCACTGACACGGCTGAATGTGGAAAAAGCGGCACATCTTACTTTGTTAAATATGCTGATGATGTCCCGCCCATCGTGCGTTATCGCAAAGTGCATTATGGTTCTTGAAGTTTAAATCACAGTATTTACATTTCGAGTGCCGCTCAACCAACTCTTTCTTAAAGTTTTTAAAGGCCACAGTGGGTCGCTGGGCAACTTACGAAGCTGTGGGAATGCTGACTTTTGCCTGACGAAACGTAGCACGTCGTTCCACCTGTGCCGCTTTAGTAACAGCACTGGACCCGCTCTTCCGCGGGGGGGGCCTTCCCGACCTGGCGCAGGCCGAAATAAATCCACCAAAAAGAAGCACCCAACATTTGAAGGCCTCACACCGGCGTGACTTGTATAACTAATTTATTCGCAGGCAGCATTCCAACAAGTCTCGTACAGCACAGCTCAGTAAAAACAGCCACCAATTCGTCAAACGTTTCAGGCATCATCGCCCTTGCTCACTGACACGGCTGAATGTGGAAAAAGCGGCACATCTTACTTTGTTAAATATGCTGATGATGTCCCGCCCATCGGGCGTTATCGCAAAGTGCATTATGGTTCTTGAAGTTTAAATCACAGTATTTTCATTTCGAGTGCCGCTAAACCAACTCTTTCTTAAAGTTTTTAAAGACCACAGTGGGTCGCTGGGCAACTTACGAAGCTGTGGGAATGCTGACTTTTGCCTGACGAAACGTAGCACGTCGTTCCACCTGTGCCGCTTTAGTAACAGCACTGGATCCGCTCTTCCGTGGGGGGGCCTTCCCGACCTGGCGCAGGCCGTAATAAATCCACCAAAAAGAAGCACCCAACATTTGAAGGCCTCACACCGGCGTGACTTGTATAACTAATTTATTCGCAGGCAGCATTCCAACAAGTCTCGTACAGCACAGCTCAGTAAAAACAGCCACCAATTCGTCAAACGTTTCAGGCATCATCGCCCTTGCTCACTGACACGGCTGAATGTGGAAAAAGCGGCACATCTTACTTTGTTAAATATGCTGATGATGTCCCGCCCATCGGGCATTATCGCAAAGTGCATTATGGTTCTTGAAGTTTAAATCACAGTATTTTCATTTCGAGTGCCGCTCAACCAACTCTTTCTTAAAGTTTTTAAAGACCACAGTGGGTCGCTGGGCAACTTACGAAGCTGTGGGAATGCTGACTTTTGCCTGACGAAACGTAGCACGTCGTTCCACCTGTGCCGCTTTAGTAACAGCACTGGACCCGCTCTTCCGCGGGGGGGGCCTTCCCGAATTGGCGCAGGCCGTAATAAATCCACCAAAAAGAAGCACCCAACATTTGAAGACCTCACACCGGCGTGACTTGTATAACTAATTTATTCGCAGGCAGCATTCCAACAAGTCTCGTACAGCACAGCTCAGTAAAAACAGCCACCAATTCGTCAAACGTTTCAGGCATCATCGCCCTTGCTCACTGACACGGCTGAATGTGGAAAAAGCGGCACATCTTACTTTGTTAAATATGCTGATGATGTCCCGCCCATCGTGCGTTATCGCAAAGTGCATTATGGTTCTTGAAGTTTAAATCACAGTATTTTCATTTCGAGTGCCGCTCAACCAACTCTTTCTTAAAGTTTTTAAAGACCACAGTGGGTCGCTGGGCAACTTACGAAGCTGTGGGAATGCTGACTTTTGCCTGACGAAACGTAGCACGTCGTTCCACCTGTGCCGCTTTAGTAACAGCACTGGACCCGCTCTTCTGCGGGGGGGGGCCTTCCCGACCTGGCGCAGGCTGTAATAAATCCACCAAAAAGAAGCACCCAACATTTGAAGGCCTCACACCGGCGTGACTTGTATAACTAATTTATTCGCAGGCAGCATTCCAACAAGTCTCGTACAGCACAGCTCAGTAAAAACAGCCACCAATTCGTCAAACGTTTCAGGCATCATCGCCCTTGCTCACTGACACGGCTGAATGTGGAAAAAGCGGCACATCTTACTTTGTTAAATATGCTGATGATGTCCCGCCCATCGTGCGTTATCGCAAAGTGCATTATGGTTCTTGAAGTTTAAATCACAGTATTTACATTTCGAGTGCCGCTCAACCAACTCTTTCTTAAAGTTTTTAAAGGCCACAGTGGGTCGCTGGGCAACTTACGAAGCTGTGGGAATGCTGACTTTTGCCTGACGAAACGTAGCACGTCGTTCCACCTGTGCCGCTTTAGTAACAGCACTGGACCCGCTCTTCCGCGGGGGGGGCCTTCCCGACCTGGCGCAGGCCGAAATAAATCCACCAAAAAGAAGCACCCAACATTTGAAGGCCTCACACCGGCGTGACTTGTATAACTAATTTATTCGCAGGCAGCATTCCAACAAGTCTCGTACAGCACAGCTCAGTAAAAACAGCCACCAATTCGTCAAACGTTTCAGGCATCATCGCCCTTGCTCACTGACACGGCTGAATGTGGAAAAAGCGGCACATCTTACTTTGTTAAATATGCTGATGATGTCCCGCCCATCGGGCGTTATCGCAAAGTGCATTATGGTTCTTGAAGTTTAAATCACAGTATTTTCATTTCGAGTGCCGCTAAACCAACTCTTTCTTAAAGTTTTTAAAGACCACAGTGGGTCGCTGGGCAACTTACGAAGCTGTGGGAATGCTGACTTTTGCCTGACGAAACGTAGCACGTCGTTCCACCTGTGCCGCTTTAGTAACAGCACTGGATCCGCTCTTCCGTGGGGGGGCCTTCCCGACCTGGCGCAGGCCGTAATAAATCCACCAAAAAGAAGCACCCAACATTTGAAGGCCTCACACCGGCGTGACTTGTATAACTAATTTATTCGCAGGCAGCATTCCAACAAGTCTCGTACAGCACAGCTCAGTAAAAACAGCCACCAATTCGTCAAACGTTTCAGGCATCATCGCCCTTGCTCACTGACACGGCTGAATGTGGAAAAAGCGGCACATCTTACTTTGTTAAATATGCTGATGATGTCCCGCCCATCGGGCATTATCGCAAAGTGCATTATGGTTCTTGAAGTTTAAATCACAGTATTTTCATTTCGAGTGCCGCTCAACCAACTCTTTCTTAAAGTTTTTAAAGACCACAGTGGGTCGCTGGGCAACTTACGAAGCTGTGGGAATGCTGACTTTTGCCTGACGAAACGTAGCACGTCGTTCCACCTGTGCCGCTTTAGTAACAGCACTGGACCCGCTCTTCCGCGGGGGGGGCCTTCCCGAATTGGCGCAGGCCGTAATAAATCCACCAAAAAGAAGCACCCAACATTTGAAGACCTCACACCGGCGTGACTTGTATAACTAATTTATTCGCAGGCAGCATTCCAACAAGTCTCGTACAGCACAGCTCAGTAAAAACAGCCACCAATTCGTCAAACGTTTCAGGCATCATCGCCCTTGCTCACTGACACGGCTGAATGTGGAAAAAGCGGCACATCTTACTTTGTTAAATATGCTGATGATGTCCCGCCCATCGTGCGTTATCGCAAAGTGCATTATGGTTCTTGAAGTTTAAATCACAGTATTTTCATTTCGAGTGCCGCTCAACCAACTCTTTCTTAAAGTTTTTAAAGGCCACAGTGGGTCGCTGGGCAACTTACGAAGCTGTGGGAATGCTGACTTTTGCCTGACGAAACGTAGCACGTCGTTCCACCTGTGCCGCTTTAGTAACAGCACTGGACCCGCTTTTCCGCGGGGGGGGGCCTTCCCGACCTGGCGCAGGCCGTAATAAATCCACCAAAAAGAAGCACCCAACATTTGAAGGCCTCACACCGGCGTGACTTGTATAACTAATTCATTCGCAGGCAGCATTCCAACAAGTCTCGTACAGCACAGCTCAGTAAAAACAGCCACCAATTCGTCAAACGTTTCAGGCATCATCGCCCTTGCTCACTGACACGGCTGAATGTGGAAAAAGCGGCACATCTTACTTTGTTAAATATGCTGATGATGTCCCGCCCATCGGGCGTTATCGCAAAGTGCATTATGGTTCTTGAAGTTTAAATCACAGTATTTTCATTTCGAGTGCCGCTCAACCAACTCTTTCTTAAAGTTTGGTGGATATATATATACATACTCTTAACGGGTATTTAACCTGGACCTATTATGTTCCCAGATCGTTTTAGAGTCATAAACTTGTCTGAGAAAATGAAAGAAAAAAAGAAAATAAGATAGAAAGAATCTCTCTTTAATTTTAAATTTCACACTTTGCACTAATTTTGCACTTTCTCTTGTGTGTTTTTATGTATAAAGATTTGCAGTATGTATGTCACTCTTGATGGACTCTTGATGGACTCGGACTCATAAAAGAACGCGGTTATTGACACATTATGTGCAGTAATTTTGTACTCCATGCTTTGATTATTAAGTAGATTTATCTTGCTATATTAGGCCATTCATGATTTTGCCTTGGTTAAAAAATGTTTTTATGGAGGTATTTTAACCGACGGATCTGTAGTTCACTACTAGTCTTTCGTCCATTTCAATTGCTTTTGTATGCTTATATGCTCCAATGACTACGTCTGCAACTATATGGTATTTAAACCAATGTAAACTCTTACACTGTGTCATGTGATCAAGGCCCGTGGGAAGGGCTGAAGCGCGTCATGACCTCTTACACCGATTAAATTCTTTTGCACCTATTTGTGGTCCGTATCCGTTTGTTTGCCTGAAGGAGTATGCAGTACGAACAGAGCATCTGAATGTATATATATATATATATATATATATATATATATATATATATATATATTATCTACTGGCAGTCGCCAGTAGATAGTTATAGTTAGGACCGTGTTTCCATAGGAAATCTGAAAATTCTATTTTGAATAACTCTGGCGCCGGTTGACGAATCCTCGCGAAATTTTCAAAACTAATGGGGCGCTCCGCTCAGCTCCTACTCTGAAAGTCTCGGGGTGATTCGTCAAGCGGGGGCCGAGAAAAAAGGGGGGTCCCAATATGCGTTTTCCCCATGCATTTTTCCATAGGACCTTTAGTCGAAGGTACAGCCCGAACGGCTGAAAAGAATTACTTGAAATTTGGCAGAGAGTTAGTCCTCAGGTCAGGGAAGTGCCTTTTGCAGGTCTGGTGTCAATCTGTTCAGTAGTTCCTGAGAAAATAGCATTTAAAAGCATATACATATCTATAGCCGCGCACCGTGCGCGCACCGTGCGAGCACCGTGCGAGCACCCTAACGTGCGCAAGCGTAATTCTGATTGGTGGTTACATGTTAGTCAATGTTCGAATCGGTCGAAATCAGAAAGTGTCGGCCCCCATTTTGTTTGTTTTCAGTGCGAGAGTGAAAAAGGAAGGTGGCGAACGTGAAAAGGGGGCAGGGTAGAGAGTTCCTGACCCCCTAGCCTTTGTTCGAAGGCAGAACATTTTTTAAATTTGTTTTTTTTTTAAATCACGGGGGTGCGCGCACCTTGCGCACACGGTGAAAAACCAAAAAAAAAAAAATACTTTTTTTTAATACGTAGTTTATTGTAAAATAAATATATAAAAGAAATAATAATACACACATAACTTAGCATTTAAAAAAACGTACAAATTCACTGAAAAAACCATAGGTTTCACACACATTATAGTTAGGAATTAGCATTTAAAAAACCTTGCAAATTCACTTAAAAAACCATAGGTTTCACACATGTTATAGTTAGATGGATATTTCACTCGTAAAAAACCAATGAAATTCCCCCGTTATAGTTAGTTCAGATAACCATAACTCGCGCGACCGCCACTCTATCACAAGGATGATGTCATCAGTGATGTCATGAGTGATGCCACTGACCATGTCATGAGTGATGTAATATGTGACATCATAAGCAGGATTGCGGGCGCGCGAGTTATAGTTATCTGAACTAACTATAACGGGGGAATTTCATTGGTTTTTTACGAGTGAAATATCCACCTAACTATAACATGTGTGAAACCTATGGTTTTTTAAGTGAATATATATATATAAATATATATATATTATCTACTGGCGGTCGCCAGTAGATAGTTATAGTTAGGATCGTGTTTCCATAGGAAATCTCAAAATTCTATTTTGAATAACTTTGGCGCCGGTTGATGAATCCTCGCGAAATTTTCAAAACTAATGGGGCGCTCCGCTCAGCTCCTACCCTGAAAGTCTCGGGGTGATTCGTCAAGGGGGGCCGAGAAAAAAGGGGGGTCCCAAAACGCGTTTTCCCCATGCATTTTTCCATAGGACCGTTAGTCGAAGGTACAGCCCGAATGGCTGAACAGAATTACTTGAAATTTGGCAGAGAGGTAGCCCTCAGGTCAGGGAAGTGCCTTTTGCAGGTCTGGTGTCAATCTGTTCAGTATTTCCTGAGAAAATAGCATTTAAAAGCATATAAATATCTATACGCGCGCACCGTACGCGCACAGTGCGCGCACGGTGCCGTGCGCGAGCGAAATTCTGATTGGTTGATAGATGTCAGTAAACATTCGAATCAATCGAAATCAGGAAGTGTCGCCCGCCATTTTGTCTGTTGCACTGAAAAGGAAAGGTGGAAAAAAGGTGGAAAACGTGAAAAGGGGGCAGGGAAGAGAGTTCCTGACCCCCTAGCCTTTGTCAGGGGGTCACAGAAGGACGCCCAAGGGTGGAAACATTTTATTATTTTTAAAAAAAATTGCGGGGTGCGCGCACGGTGCGCGCTGCGCAACGTGCGCCCAAAGCGCGCGCACGGGGCGCGCGCACGGTGAAAAACCTTGAAAAAAATAAACATTTATAAATACATAACTTAGCATTTAAAAAACCGTACAAATTCACTTAAAAAACCATAGGTTTCACACACGTTATAGTTAGGAATTAGCATTTAAAAAACCTTGCAAATTCACTTAAAAAACCATAGGTTTCACACATGTTATATTTAGCTGGACATTTCACTCGTAAAAAAAACAATGAAATTCCCCTGTTATAGTTAGTTCAGATAACCATAACTCGCGCGACCGCCACTCTATCACAAAGATGATGTCATCAGTGATGTCATCAGTGATGCCACTGACCATGTCATGAGTGATGTAATATGTGACGTCATGAGCAGTGGATTGCGGGCGTGCGAGTTATAGTTATCTGAACTAACTATAACGGGGGAATTTCATTGGTTTTTTACGAGTGAAATGTCCAGCTAACTATAACATGTGTGAAACCTATGGTTTTTTAAGTGAATATATATATATATATATATTATACATATATCCAGCTCCAAAGTTGCTCATCGGCAAGAAGCACTTATATACACCAGAATGCTGCAAGCTTTTATTAGGTATAAAATGTCATCAGCATGCCGAATCCATTAAACAGTTTTAGGTCATTGATGCCCGACGCGTTTTAGAGAATACTCCTTCTTAAGAGGCTGCCTACCATAAAGTTTGCGCGTTACTGCTGCAGCCCTTAATTAAATGCATAATTCCATACCTCTCGATGAGCTTCTCGAATGAGTCTGTACAAAAGATTATGGGCATTGTAGTGTCCAAAAACAATTCTTGTCCTGAATAGGTGCGCATTATTTGCCGCTAACTGCGGCCCCCGCAGGGGGCCACTAGAGCGGTCGGCGCCCTAGTGTCGCCTTGGCAATGGTCACCCCTCCCCGCCTCCCCATCCTGGGGGGCAGGGACTCCGGCCGGTGTCCCCCTCCTCTTTCCTGCCCGGAAGTGACGCGAGGGGCGTCACTTCCGGGGCTCCTCTGGGTGTGGGGGGAGGCTATATAGCCCTCCCCCACCATGCCGGCGACCTCTTGTTCGCCTCGCACGCCGCATGGAGAGGCCGTGTGTCCTCCCGTCGGCAGCTTCGTCCTTAGGCGTGGTGGTACTTTGTGCGCCATTGCGCGACATCGCTCACGGTGAGTGCGGCAATAACCCCCCCCCCTGCCCCGTCCCTGGGCTGCCCAAAGTTGGGCAGGTGGCATGGTACGGCCTGCCTTGGGGGGGTGCGAGCTCGTTGCAGGCACGCGTGGCGGGGCTGCCGGCATTTTATCGGTGCTAGGCGAGTGATCCTCGTAGGGCAGTGAGGGGCTGGGCGTGCCTTGCCACAATCTGCCGCATTTGGACACGCCGTTGACGCCGTTTGGTCTGGCGTAGTGCTGGTTTCCTGTCATGCAGTATGGCGACCGTCAGCGGAGGATGAGCAGGTGCCTGGTTTTGTAGTCACAGTGGCCTAATGGTTAAGGTCTGAGACTCTTATTCTCAAGGTTACAGGTTTGATTCCCATTGATTCTGTTCAGTTATATCTCTTTTAAGTATGTAGTACCCCACAGAGTAAAAACTCTTCTCATTATATATGTTGGGTTTTCGGTTTGCATGTCCTATAGCTGTTATGCCGGCAGTGAGCCGTTGCCTGTTTTGCCAGTGTGCGAGGGGATAGTCCGAGGCCATTTGGGGCAATTTGTACCATAGCCTTGTGCCCCCCCCTTTTTTTTTGTTTGCAAGTGTGGGCGTTTGTCTCTGGTCTTATGATGAGGTGAATGTAACGTACTTGGACTCCCTTGGTTAGGCGGATGCACGCTAGTTAGATTTGACCCGGGGATGCGGGTTCAATCTCAGACAGCCTTCCAAGCTTTCGCTTTCCCTGGTCTTTGTCGCCGATGAAACCCGCCTGGTGAGCCGCCTGTGGGGTCTGAACGGATCCTCGATGGGCTGCTGAGCGTCACTGGGATGGCGGCGGGGCCTCCTCGCCTAGGTGCGCAGCTTGGTACGGTGCGAATCGTACCTCGGGTGTTGTGTACCCGGTACCAAGTGGCGGTTGTCACGTGCGGTGAGTTTGGGGGGCAGAGTGTACCTTTGGGGCCTTCCTTCGCCCAAGAGAAATTTTGCCAGGGGTGAGTCAGGCCTGCCAGTCGTGCGCGGGGTGCAGAGCCTCGGGCTTGGCTGTGAAGGGGGTTTGAGGTGGTGCGATGGGCCGGTTGGTCAGCCCTCGGTCTGGCGGCACGTGGAGTGGGCATCGTGGTTCTGCGACCTCTAGTCAGGCCGACTAGTACCGCTCACGCGTTGGGTCAGTGGTTGCCTTCGGCTGTGAGTTCTGCACCCCCACCCCCCTAGTGGGTGCCGTAGTCCGCGGGACCGCTAGCATGCCCCCTGTCTTGCACTAGTTTGTCGCGGTGAGTGCCCGGGCATCGCGCCCCCCCCTCACCTACAGTCATGTAGAGTATGTGGTCTTAAGGCCAGCGCTGCAGACTTTGGGCGCTGGGGAACCGGGTTCGAGCCTCTGCGTTGGCTCAGCATCATGGATGCTGGACCGTGTCTACCCAATATGAATATGTCCTTAGGGGGAGAGGATGTGGTCCGTTGGCGATGCTGCCGACTTTGGTGCTGGAAACCAGAGTTCGAGCCTCGAGTTCGAATCTTGTGATTCTGGGCAAATCACGTAATCTCGCCGTGCCTGAATGGGTAAAGTAAATACGGTGCTCTTGTAAAGCGCTCCATTACCTTCCGGTCGAGTTCGCGCTATATACTATGCAACAAAACAAAACAAAACAAAAAAATATATATATATTCCACGCGTATATCAAAATACATTTCGTGTAACGCAACTGGTATCTTGCAGAGCGCTCCAATACCTTCGGGTCGAGTTCGCACTGTACATACAATTTTACCGCCTAAGTCGGAAGGTGGGTTTTTTCGTTGCGTGGGGGACTGCATGGAGAGGACCCACGATGTGGTCCGGCACGGCCTGTGTGTCCCCTGGGTTCGTGGTTGCTCGCCGTGGCAGCCGCTTTGAAGTTGCGGCCTGTTTTGTTTCCACCTCCTTTTGAACTGCAAACTAGGTGGTGGTCGCATCGCATGGTACTGAGATGCAGTGGGCGTCGGGTTAGCTGCGGTAAGTGCGGGCTATTATTCCCCCTGTTGTGTACCACGTGGCTCTGATCCAGTGGTTGCCCGGGGGAGGGTCTTTGGGTTGCCCTGTGCACCCTGGGACCCCTGACTGTTATGCCACGGGGGTTATATCTTCAGGCCGAGGGGGCGGCTTGGGCCACCCCATAGTGGACTGTTTTGTCCCGTGGCAGAGGCAATAAGAGCAACGCATGGGGAAGGCCCGCAACATGAGGAGCCCAGACTCAAAGGGAGTGACTGATTAAGAAATTCAACTATGCTAAGGGCTGTAATGAGGGCGCTGGTGATTTATAATGGTAAGGCATTGCAGTCTGTTCGGGCACTTACGTAGGTTCTAGCGAGCATGTAAGTTGCCCTGTGCTTGTATTAGGGGGGGCCACCAAGGTAACCATGTTTGATGTGATCCTTATTATAGCCTTAATAAGGTTGTGGCTCAGGACAAGCTTCATTGGGCACAAGTAGCTCTCATGATTGAAATGGTTGAGATCCCATTGAACTCGATGTGATTCACCACCCTTTGGGGTATGCTTGTTATTAGGATACTTTCTGGCGTGTTATCGCGGTGGCCTTACTGGTAAACACAGTCCATTGCAGTGATTGATTACCCAGCGCATGATCAGTGTTGTGATCACCTAGACATGTGCACATTTGCGACTTTCCTCGACTCTTTTTGTGCATTAGGCGGCAGTGTAGTGTTTACGCTCCTACTACATGTAAGCGTTGCCGGCCCATCCCGTTCCTCTGCGTGCAGTTTCTACGCACGTTGTGTAATTGGTTGTGACGTCCACATTACACGCCACTGGATGCACCATGAGCTCTGCATGTCACAGATCACAGGACTCTGCACCCCGTTGTCTCTCTGCATTGTTCCCTTGGGAAGAGATACTTCCAATGCTGCTTCACGTCGATGTCATGCTCAGGTTCTTGAAAATAATCCAACAGGGGTTGAGATACCACTGGTTTCAAAGGGGAGTTTTGTTCTTGTGTTCTTGGGGCTCATGTATACCTTAAACACACGTGCTCTTCCGATTCCCTAGATTCCCCTGCTTTGCGGCGCTTGATGGAAGCATGGCGCGTAGTTGGGGGGTATAGAGCAGCGGAGCCTGGTGGCGCGCAGTTTGTCTACAGGAAGCATGGTGTGCCCTGTCTGGGTGGAGGTGCCACTGAGCATGCGGTGGCCTGCAGAGGCTGTGGTCGCGGTTTTCCGGCTGGCGCAGGCCACGAGTGCGAAGGCTTGCTGCGGTGTCCCTGTTTACTTCCCAAATGTTTTGCCAATTGTAGAAATGTGTGTGATGTTCTTGTTGGGTTGCAAGGACTTGGTAGTGAAGTTGGACAGGGGGCCGTGACGGTGAAAAGGGGGCAGGTGATTAAGTGTATGGTCACGCTCCAAGTTGGTGGTCACCGCGCTCGAGGTCCGCAGGTGACCGGTCAGGGGCCATTTTAGGGCCGGGAGCACAGGGCCAGCTGGTTTGTACAGTTTAAAGTCATGGGGGATGTCGACATTGTCGCAGAAGGGCCAAGGGGACCAATATAGGACCACTGTAATTTGACTAAGTGGGTGCTGGTGCGCTGCCCGTGACTTAATTGCTCACTGGTGCTTGGGACAGTCTGCCACGAGTTGGCACTGTCTGTCTATTATAGAGATGACCCCGAAGGCATGGATTAATGCAATTGGCATTAAAATCACTGTTGCCAGCTGCCCAAGCCATCCTTTTAGTTTGAAGGCTTGAAATAGGCTGAATTTTCATGTTTACACGAGTACCCGGGTCCGTACTTGTGGTGTTAAGCATGGCAGTTTCAAGGTGTGGTGCATAAGGAAGTGGCGCCGGACAGGAGTCCTGGCTTATAGTGGCACAATTGTCAGGTGTTCCTTAGGACTGCCTTTCGGTATGTTATGTTATGTTATGTTATTTATTCTTTTGTATAGCGCACGGCTACTCAAAAAGAGTGTCCCGGCGCTTTAGGAGAAGGAGGGCTGCAACGTAATAACATAACAACGTTAAAAGAAGAGAAAAAAGACCAAATGCCAGACAAATACATGCAAGAAAAAAACAGGCTACTGGGTGAACAGCCAGGTTTTAAGGCCTATCCTTTTTTTTTTTTTTTAATTTTTTTTTTATTATTGATTCAGCGAGGAAGCCATACATAATAAAATAATAAAATAAAATATAAAAAAAGAATAAAAAATATACAAATATTTCTCCTGTAAACAACAGAGACAAAGCAGGGTAATACATACATAAAACCATATAGCCAAATTATAACCATCATTATTGTATCCATTTTCTCATTGGCTCCCATATCTGAGCCCCTAACTTTTTCTTTGAGAGACCTTTTAATTTATACAGGGCTGATTCAATATTAAAAATTGAGATTATCTTAGCCCTCCAACCACAAAAGGATGGGGGGTCCGGATCAAGCCACTGCGACGTTATACATAGCCTCAAAACCGACATAGACATAAACTTAAAGCCTCTATGAGGCACCAGTAATCCAATCGGGTCTGAGGTAGATTCAAATTCAACTCCAAACAATACCAGACTCGCTGTAATAGTTATCTGTACCCCCAGATATTGACTCATAAACTCCTCTATCTCTAATAACAGGCTGAAGGGCCGGGCAGGAAAAAAACATATGAATTGAATCTGCAGCATGGAGATCAAATCTTGCACATTTATCACCCCTCCCACACTTCCATTTCGATATCTTTGCAGGAGTATAATACAAATTAAACAGAGCCATATATGACTGGCTCTTAAGACCACCAGACAGCAAAATAGAACCAGCAATTTGGGTGACCAACTTTAGGTCTAAATTACTAACTGATAGTTTCTCCTTCCATATTGCTTCCTGCCTAGCCATATCATCCCGTTGCATACCCATAAGCTCCGTATAAATCTGACGTATTTTGGAATTCTGTTGCATTAACTCCAAAATACAAATCTGTCGAATCTGACATCTACCCCCCGTAATTGCACCCTGAAGAAAACTTCTCAGCTGCAAATATTTAAAAAAATCAGCATTTCTAACATTAAACCTGCCCTGTAAAGCTGCAAACTAACTCATCTCTCCCTGCACTAACAGATCCCCAATTCTTTTAACACCATAACGGGCCCACCTCCGCATGACCGCGTCATGAAATATCCCAGGTAAAATACCCATAGCATCTAATGGTGTTTCCCGTAAGATACTCGGAATATGCAGCTGCTTACGTAACCCCTTCCAGACTAAATAAGCTGCCTGAATTATTTTCAACCTAGTTTTTTTGTAATAGCTTGGCTCCAAAATTTTCAACAATAAGCCTTGGTGGTTCTATCCCAGGTGGAGCAGAGATTGGTTCAAGAAATAAAAGTTGGGGGCAGGATTAAGGAGGTACAGGCGGAAGTTGCAGCTACTCGGGCGAAAATATATCAGGAATTTGCGGATGTGGCGGCAGCAAACTATCAGGTACATAGGAATCAGTGTTATGAATATGGAGAGAGGGTTGGGAGAGTTCTCGCTAATAGACTACGTCAAAGAGAGGCCTGTTCTAGGATAGTTAAAATTAAAGATATGGATGGAAAACTTGTAGAGACACCATTTCTGGTTCAGGATGCCTTTAAAAAATACTACGAAACATTATATATGGCTGAACCAGTCTTGACCCCGGAGAGCTATCTCCAAAAAATGGCCTGTGTAGGTTTAGATGATATGGATAAGGATTGGTTGTCAGACTCCCTTTCGTGGGAGGAGATAAAAACAGCAATGCTTTCACTATCTCCAGGGAAGGCGATGGGACCAGATATGATTCCTTTGGAGTTTTATGTTAAGTTTAGAGAGCCTTTAGAGGAGATAATGATGCTAGTGTTTCAAGGAGCGTTTGAAGGGGTACCTCCAGCATCCTGGTCTCAGACAGTAATTGTGGTTTTTCAAAAAAAGGGAAAGGACCTTCTCGATCTATCCTCGTACCGACCAATATCTTTAATTAACGCGGATAATAAAATTTATTCAAAATGCCTAGCTAAAAGACTGGGGGTAGTCATCCCTCCATTAGTTTCATTACGTCAGCATGGATTTATTGCAGGGAGGGGGACCACGGACCATGTTAGACGGGTTATTTCTGTATTTGATTGGGCACAGGCAATGAGTCTACCTGTTGGTGTTGCCCTTTTGGATGCTGAAAAAGCGTTTGATAGGGTGTCTTGGGAGTTTCTTTGGGCAGTGATGAGGTGGAAATCGTTTCCGGATGGTTTTATACGGGCGATATGCTCAATGTATCGGGCTCCAGGGGCAACAATACGGCTGATTGGAGAGGAGTCACAGAGATTTTCGATAAACAGAGGCACCCGACAGGGTTGTCCCTGTTCTCCACTTCTATTTGCTTTGTTTATTGACCCTCTCATATTTAGTCTGGAGGCGGACCCCGAAATTAGACCAGTAACAGCGCATTCGTACTCTGTTAAGGTCCTGGCATATGCTGATGATCTGGCTGTTTTGTCCAGTGATATGAATAAGGCACTGCAAAGAATTGAGGTCATCACAAAAATGTTTGGGGCAGTGTCTGGTTACAAGTTAAATCTGGGGAAAACCCAGGTGCTACATACAGAAGTCGGACTAGTATCTGGGATGGAGGTAGTCACGGAGGCTAGCTATTTAGGTATAATTATCTCACCTCAAATTCAAACTATCCCAGAAAGAAATGTGGAGCCGTTGATCGCGTCCGTTAGTAAAACGCTGGAACGGTTAGACCGGCTCCATTTGTCATTGTATGGAAGAGGTAATGTCCTAAAAATGTCTATTTTCCCAAAATTTCTCTACCTCTTCCGGGCTATTCCAATCCTTTTTTCCAGATTGCTGTTTACTAAAATAGAACGAATGTGCACACGTTTTTTATGGGGATACCATCGATCAAGAAGAGCAATGAAATTCCTCTATCTCCCAACGGAACGAGGAGGTTTGGCTCTCCCAAATTTTTATTTGTATTATTGCGCAACATTACTTCAATTTATGGGTGTGTTGGTATGTGGCCCGATAGCAGTCCTGGATGTTGCTTTTTCTCCTTCAATATATGAATGGTGTCTTGGTGATTTAAGGCCTTTCCTAAACGCTAGTAGGCTGGTAGCTCCCCGCAGAGTGAGTGGCAGAGAGTTCCACAACTGTGGCGCCAGTAGTCCAAAAGAGCGGCCTCCCAGACGAGCTCTCTTCACACGCGGAACAACCGCCAAGAACAGGGATTCCGACCTCAAAGACCGGGTGGGATGATAGAAGACCAGTCTCTTTTGAAGGTACTTTGCTCCCACCGCGTGGAGAGCTTTGTAGGCCAGAGTCAAAGCCTTAAAAACAATCCGTTTCCGGATCGGGAGCCAATGCAAAATTTTCAACAGGCCCGATACACTGGCCCGTCTATTTAATCCGAAGATAGCTCTCGCAGCAGCGTTCTGCACCACTTGGAGCCGCTGCAGCAAATACTCCGGCAGGCCCAGGTAAAGAATGTTCGAATAATCCAACCTGGACCCGATCAAAGCCTGCACTGTCAGCTTTCTATGCTCCTCCGACAGCAGGGGAAGGAATCTCCGCAGCATCCTAAGGATGCCGAAGCAAATGCCCGACACCCCCAGGATCTGAGATTTCAATGTTAATCCCTTATCCATCTTGACCCCCAAGTTCTTGACTACTTGGGAGGAGCAAGACGGGGGAAACATATTAATCGGCCACCAGGCCTGCCAGTCTGGCTCTGTATCACACCCAAAGAAGAGAACCTCCGATTTATCGGAATTGCACTTGAGGCTGTTCCGTTGGAACCATTGAAAAACAGCCCCAAGGCAATCCCGGATGCTCTCCCCATTAAAGTCTCCACCTCTCAAACATGAGAAGAGGAGCTGAGTGTCGTCGGCATAGGATACGATCCGGGCCCCATACGACTCTACCAAGGCCGCCAACGGGGCCATGAAGATGTTAAATAGGGTCGGGCTCATGTAGCGCGCACGTATGCCGATCCTAGTTTTGCGTTATACTGGGCGTCACGATGTATGTGTCGCCGCGAACAAACCTAGGTCAGAAATGTGTTTTACTCTGCCTTCAGTTGGCATTGCGGTACGTCTGCCTTGATTGTTACCGGACAGGGTGTCCTGGGTGGGGCAAAGCAGCATACCAGTTGGGGTTAATTATTGGTGCCCTAACCAATTGCACTGCCAGGGGGCCATTACGCGGAAAGACCACCCGGGGGGCAGTTTCTCACAATTTGGCTGCAGGAATACATTATTCATTCACTATTCCGATAATGGGCATCGCTCCACCTTTCCCAGCAAGGTAGACGTAAGCGGGTAGTTGTGTCATTTGACGTTGAGGAGCGTTTCTTTCAATGCTTTTCTCCATAGAACTGAGTATCGGTTGACTCGCTGTCCACTGGACAGGCTCTGGTATCCTATATGTGTTGTGTTCCATGACTCCAGCTTTGCGAGTATAAACGCCTGTGGAGTACCCCGGTCTCTGGTCTTCATTTAGTTAGCTTTCGTGGCTTCAGCTCCAAGTTTTCATTTCCTGTAGGTACAGGGATAGCTCTTCTACAGCCAAGGTCACATTGGGATTACTTTGGAATCGGGTTGTTCGGTGTAAACCTCGGTGTCCTGCCGGCGCCTGGGAGGCGTGCGCCGTGAGAAGACTGTTTCGTATTATTTCATTCAGTGATGTTTCACTGCTTGGCATACTAGGTCCTTTGGACATCAGGAGTTAGGCATGTGGTCCTTATCAATGTATTTTGATGCATGTACTGCGGTTGAAAAAGGGTAAAAGGGGTTGTCTGTTTTGGCCGGGAACCGGCAAGCTTGGTTTCAGCTTTCTCCACGAACAAGGGTGCATTATCGGCCTAGAACCCATGTATACTTCCCGGGGCTCTGCCCAAGCCTAGGAGGGCCAATATCATACAAAGCACAGGGGGAGAGGTCGTATATGACATCACAGACTTGATCAGTGATTTTACCAGGGTCTTCCCTTGTCCCAATTTAGTCTAAAGTTACGGTCTGGCTCAGGGTTGACAAAGGATAGTTATGTTGTTCCTGCATGCACCGATCTCGCAGTATGAGGTGAAACATTTTGTCTCCAAGGCGGGGATTGTGCGCCACCATTTCGTTTCCAAAGGGCTCCCGCTTCCCGCACTATGATCACGTGTAGGTGACCTGTCTGGCTGTTGTGGAAGTTGATTAGTGTGTCGGTTCATTTGCGGTTGAGCTCGCTATTCATCGTAGGGAGACAGTTAAGGAATGTTCAACACATTAAGGTGACAGTCCCACCATGTCAGAATTGAAGCATCCCCAGTAGGCTACGCAGGGAAGCTAGAATTTTGCTTCATCTTTCTTATACAACTAACAAGCATTGTTTAAGCCAAAGGTATTGGCGTGTAGTGAGGCACGGTGTTTGTGTTTATACACGGAGGCAATGTCATGAGCCGCTAAACTACAGCCTGCCATGCCACCGGCTAACAGCCCAAGGGTATGAATTCTGCGAGGTCTTGGGGCACAGCTGGGCCGCTGTCAGGCATGGCAGAAGTACATACATCCTCCAGTTGCATATTACCTGTCTTGTGTTCCTCAACTCCTCACCTCAGACATTTAAGGTAACAGACCCCGGCTCTTCAGCAACATCGTGCCATGAGGGCATGCGCGCTGCATAAACACAGAGCTCCAACCAAAGGGGTGCTGAGTAGCAAAACAAGTAAATAGGTTTAAGAGGTGTGTCTCTAGGCTTACAGCTGTGTGAAACCACTATCATTTAGAAGTACGCCCAGGTGAGAATGGGGCGCTTCTTAAGGTGCGGATGACCATTGCGGTTTGTGGTATCTCCCAGCGGAACCACTGGTAGTGTACTGGAACTAGCAGGAAACTGGGAACCTGGGATACTGACACTTGTACCTCGCCTGGTGGGGATGCGGTCAGCCAACAGTGTGCTGCCGTCCCAATAACTGGGGTAGCAGCGTGTCAAACACAATGGAACACTATGGCAATAGAACATTTGGCACGCTCAGTGTGTAACTAAAACTAAACTTGAACGGAGCAGGCAATTTGTCACCGCGGGGGATGCTCCAGGCTGGCGGTGGGTACCCCCCCTGGCCACCCTCTCATCTGGGAGCATTCTAGGATGGGTTAAAGTAGGACTTAGCCAATTTGTAATGCTTGGACCATGCCACAGACAGTGCGCACTGCTTAAATCAGACAGATTCTCTAAGCTAGTATGCCTGGGGGGGTTTCACCACAGAGGGAGCTGAACGGGCATAATTCCCATAAGGAATAAGGGAGACATGGCAAGGGCAAGAGGGTCCCTTGCCCATGGCCACACACTTAAAGTTATGAACACTCCCGCGCGTCAGGATTTAGCAAACAAAGGGACTATTCAAAGGTTGAATAAAATCCCTCTCGCCAGAATAGCCAGAGCGGGCAGGCGGCTGGGGGAGTGGTCACCTTGCTAGCGGGCTGCTGTCCCATAGATGGGCACGCAGGTTTTCGGGCACACTCGCTGCTAGGAGAACGGCAGCTAGGTGAGATCAGCACATAGATGGGGCCTTGCGAGCCTGGGTGTCGGCATCCACCCCACCCAGAGCTGGCTCGGGGCTGAGGCAAGTGAAGCAATGGAACTTTCCCGCGGGGGGGTGAATTGCTCTTGGCACAACTCCCCAGGCCTGACGGGCCTTTTGTTTCAGCAGACATTATCTGACCCAGGATAGCGCCAAGGGCTTGGGATATAGATGGGGCCATCTACAACCAGCAGGGATGGTTCTCGTTCATCTGGATTGCAGGAAGCTCTAGACAGGAGAGGTTGCAGGTAAGACGATAGCTGTTTTGGTGGGGGGCTCTGGCGGCGACGGTGGCCGCCACCAGAGCTGTGGCGGAGTTACAGGGCGATCTGGAAGCAGGCCGGTACCACGGGTACCTCTTCGTGGCACCATAGTGGGTGCCAGAGCCAAATCCAAGGAGCCTCATAGGAGGGTCCCGGAAGCCGTGTCGGCGCCCCGCTAGTCCTTCGGGAGGTTGTGGGCCTGAACAACTGGGGGTTTGCTATGCTACGCTCCGCCCCGGGAAGGGGCGTGAGTAGAAGTTACCAACGGTCACGTGATCCTGTAAGAGAATCACTTGGACGGCAGCAAAGGCGGGGTTCGCCCCAGTGCTGCCCGGCTCATCAGGTGGGCAGGCGGCCCAGTTGGTTGCCTGCCCTTGGATCGCCCGTAAGATAACCCACCTATTACATAACGGTGTTTGTAATAAACCTGCAGCATTTTGTACCCAATCAAACAGTCTGTGTGTGTGTTATTATTGGGTAATGTATTTTGTTGGAGGGGGGCCACTAGAGCCGTCGGCGCCCTAGTGTCACCTGGGCACCAGTCACCCCTCTCCGCCACCCCCTCCTGGGGGGCAGGGACTCCGGCCGGTGTCCCCCTCCTCTTTCCTGCCCGGAAGTGACGCGAGGGGTGTCACTTCCGGGGCTCCTCTGGGCGTGGGCGGAGGCTATATAGCCCTCCCCCACCATGCCGGCGACCTCTTGTTTGCCTCGCACGCTGCATTCCTTCACTACCACTTACCCGGCACGGTGTTGGCAGGTGGGGGTGAGAATATTGTAATGTTTCCTTTTTTCGTTGCAGGCGGAGTTACAGGGCGAGCTGGAAGCAGGCCGGTACCAAGGGTACCTCTGCGTGGCACCATAGGGGGTGCCAGAGCCAAATCCGAGGAGCCTCATGGGAGAGTCTCGGAAGCCGTGTCGGCGCCCCGCTAGTCCTTCAGGCGGTTGTGGGCCTGAACAACCAGGGGTTTGCTATGCTACGCTCCGCCCCGGGAAGGGGCGTGAGTAGAAGTTACCAACGGTCACGTGATCCTGTAAGAGAATCACTTGGACGGCAGCAAAGGCGGGGTTCGCCCCAGTGCTGCCCGGCTCATCTGGCGGGCAGGCTGCCCAGTTGGTTGCCTGCCCTTGAATCGCCCGTAAAATAACCCACCTATTACATAACGGTGTATGTAATAAACCTGCAGCATTTTGTACCCAATCAAACAGTCTGTGTGTGTGTTATTATTGGGTAATGTATTTTGTTGGAGGGGGGACTGAGGGGTGCCAATGGCAATACTATACTGCTGGTACCAGATTATAAGCCCTCAAATGAGCCTCAGCATAACGTGACGTTTATTATCCACAATGTCGTCCCACAATGGCGATTCAGGTGAATGCCGGACCTCCGTGGCCCCCAGGGATAGTGGGGTGGTGCTCTTTCCCGGCAGGGCTGCCGCGTTATAAATCCAGCTCCAATCGACAAGAAGTAATCATAGGACACCAGAAAGGCTGCAAGCCTTTCTTAGGTACAAAACATCATCAGCATGCCGAATCCATTCAACAGCTTTAGGTCATTGATGCCTGACGCGTTTCAGAGAATACTCCTTCCTCAAAGGCTGTCGACCATAAAGTGTGCACGTTACTGCTACAGCCCTTCATTAAATTCATAATTCCACACCCCTTGATAGGCTGCTTGAATGAGTCTGTGCAAAGGATTATGGGCATTGTAGTGTCCAAAAGAAATTATTGTCCTGAATTGATGTGCAATATTTACTGCTGGTACTATATTATATACCACATTTTGATCACCATATAGTGTTGTGACGGGCCAATTTACCTAGTCTTACATCCACCTCACATTAAGTGTTTTAACCATCGTATGAGCTTCTTGCCGATGGGAAACTTTGGAGTGGGATGTATATATATATATATATATATATATATATATATATATATATATATATATATATATATATATATATATATATAATATATATATATATATATTATCTACTGGCGTTCGCGCACGGTGAAAAACCTTAAAAAAAAATACATAACTTAGCATCTAAAAAAACGTACAAATTCACTGAAAAAACCATAGGTTTCACACACGTTATGGTTAGGAATTAGCATTTAAAAAACCTTGCAAATTCACTTAAAAAACCATAGGTTTCACACATGTTATAGTTAGCTGGACATTTCACTCGTGAAAAACCATTGAAATTCCCCCGTTATAGTTAGTGCAGGCAACTATAACTCACGCGACCGCAATCATCTGCTGATGACGTCAGATATTACATCACTGATGACATATGTGTCTTTCTGAAAAAAAAATATTTGTAATATATGTATAGCTAAAAATTAATGGAAGAAGACATGGGTAAATAAGTGTCTAAATACAGTGATGTAATATCTGACGTCATCAGCAGAGGATTGCGGTCGCGTGAGTTATAGTTGCCTGCACTAACTATAACGGGGGAATTTCAATGGTTTTTCACGAGTGAAATGTCCAGCTAACTATAACATGAGTGAAACCTATGGTTTTTTAAGTGAATATATATATACATATATATTCCTTGAAAAAACCATAGGTTTCACACGCGTTATAGTTAGGAATTAGCATTTAAAAAACCTTTGAAATTCACTGAAAAACCCATAGGTTTCACACACGTTATAGTTAGGAATTAGCATTTAAAAAACCTTGCAAATTCACTGAAAAAACCATAGGTTTCACACATGTTATAGTTAGCTTCACATTTCACTCGTACAAAACCATTGGAATTCCCCCGTTATAGTTAGTTCAGCTAACTATAACTCACGCGACCGCAATCCACTGCTGATGACGTCACATATTACATCACTCATGACATGGTCAGTGACATCACTCAATGGTTTTGTATGAGTGAAATGTGCAGCTAACTATAACATGTGTGAAACCTATGGTTTTTTCAGTGAATTTGCAAGGTTTTTTAAATTCTAATTCCTAACTATAACGTGTGTGAAACCTATGGTTTTTTCAGTGAATTTCAAAGGTTTATTTTACATGCTAATTCCTAACTATAACGTGTGTGAAACCTATGGTTTTTTCAGTGAATTTGCATGGTTTTTTAAATGCTAATTTATAACTATAACGTGTGTAAAACCTATGTTTTTTTAGTGAATTGGTAAGGTTTTTTAAATGCTAATTTATCTATGTATTATTATATTTTTTATATATTTATTTTACAATAAACTATCTATGTATATAGTTATAGATTGACTGTATCCTGTAATATGGAATGGCTCAGCTCTTTTTGTTTTAAATTTGGCTAAAGTTGAACAGCATAGTTAATATCTTCTATAAGCTTATAAACAGTTTAAAATGTTTTTTTTTTTTAAGGGTTTTTCACGGTGCGCGCACGGGCGATTTTTTTTTATCAAACGAAATGTTTTTTTTTATTTACGAGGTCCTTTAGCGACCCCCTGAGAAGGTCTAGGGGATCAGGCAGTGTCTTCCCTGCCTCCTTTTTATGTTTTAGAAATCGGGTTCAATGATATTCAGTTCCGATCCGTGCGTGCACCGTGCGCACATGCGTGTGTGCACCGTGCGCGTATGCGTGCGAGCACCGTGCGCGCACGGCCGATTTTTTTTTTATCAAACGAAATGGTTTTTTAAAATTTACGAGGTCCTTTAGGGACCCCCTGAGAAGGTCTAGGGGGTCAGGGAGTGTCTTCCCTGCCTCCTTTTTATGTTTTGAAAATCGGGTTCAAAGTAATTCATTTCCGATCCGTGCGTGCACTGTGCGCATATGCGTGCGTGCGTGCACCGTGCGCGTATGGGTGCGCGCACCGTGCGCGCATGGCAAGTCATGTGATTACGAAACAACACTTTTCATTGGTTCATAGTAGTTTCTGTTCCAGAATCTTCAAAAACCACACCCACTCCCATTCCCCTCACTATTTCTACTTATTTCCTGAGAGAAGGTTGCTGAAGAGCTACTCCAGTGAAATGGCAGAACACCAGTCATCTTCAGACAGTGAGGAGACCTTTCAAGAACCACGAAGAAAGAGCAAACAGAAGCACTCTTTTATTTGGAATTATTTTACTTTTCCAGAGGGGCAAAAAAAGTGAATGCGCCAAAGGTCACTTGTACAATTTGCGGAAGTGTTCTGTCTAGAGGGGATCCGGCCAAAAAATACTCCTTCAGTATTTATTGCATGCTCAGGCACTTTAAATCAATGCATCCAATTCGGTATGCTCGTGAAACCACAAGAGCCCTAAAGGAGAACCCTCCACCGGAACCTTCTCAGCCGAGCACATCATCTGCGGCCGCAGATTCACCATGCACCAGGCCTCTTGACATCCGGCCCCTGTTCCAAAAAGTGCACATTCATTGCAATGTGTGCAATGAGGTAATTTGCTACGGAGAGAGTAGCATAAATTTAATTGAAAACCGTATACAGCAGCACACATGCTCCAGGTCATAATTATTATTTTTTTTTATTTTTTTTGTTCCTGTTGAGCAGTTTTTGATTCCCAGTTTTGTTTTGGTGCTGTAAAAAAATCCCCCAAAAATAAAAAATTGTTAAAAAACTAAAAAAAAATATAAAACAAAAAAAAGACAAAAAAACTGTTCTTTAAGGAACTCACTTCACTTCTCCAAAACGAGCTATATTCCTAATATACTGTTTTTTATTTTGATTGAATGAATGTGTACTGTATACATGAATGATTGAAATGATTGAAATGACTGAGTGAAGAGGAGGAAAGGACAGACAGAATGAGTGAGAAAAGGAAATTATGATCAGTCATGAAAGGGAAGTGTAAGACTGATTGCAACAAAAGGACTAAGGGTAGAGGATACAGGTAAGAAGAGTAAATGAGTAAGGGAATGGCAGTGAGTAATGGAGAGAGAGGGAGGGGGAAGTGAGAAAAGGAGAGTAAGGGACGGAGATAGGAAAAGGGAGTAACAGACGAAGCGTATGAAGTACAGCAGGGTAAAGGGATTGAAAGTAAGAGAAGTGGAGTGATGGTGAAATAACAGGTATGAGGATTAAAAAAGGGGGTAAGAGAAAGTGAGAGATGGGGAGTGAGGGGATGGAGGGATTTAGGAAACTGGAGTGAGAGAAAGGGAGTCAGGATTTCAATGAGCAAAGCAGAGTGAGGGAGAGTGAAGGAAAGAATGTGAAATGGTAAAGGGGTGTGAGATACAGACAGGAGGAAGTGAAGTAGGAGAATAGGAGTGACTATGAGTAAAGGATAGTGACAGTTAGGAAAGGTGAGGGAAGGAGAATGACAGAGAAGGTTAAAAAATTAACATAGATGGAAAATGAGTGATGGAGAGAGGAGGAGTGGTAGAAACAAAGGGGCAGATTTATAACAAACTAACGCAGCACGGTGCAGCAAGTAATTTTGCTGCTCCGTGCTGCGTTAGTTTCGAAGCACAGAGATGCAACATATTTACAAGAATATATCGCATCTCTATGCTTCCCCTGCGCTGGCGCAGAAACTGCAGCCATGCGCCGGCGCGGGCTCCCTTGCACCATGCTGCAAGCATGCCTGCGTGGTGGGGAGATTGTTCTTCTGCAGGAAGGGACACCTTCCTGCACAAAAACAATCACAAGAGGCTTTTTCCTTTTTCAATGCGTGCTGTAGCATGCAGCACGCACTGAAAGAGGAAAAAATGAGGAGAAATTAAAACATTTCTCCTCGTTGTGCCTCGCTACGCCACCTCTAGGGTGGCGTAGCATTCATATGCATCTCCAGAGTTACGATTTCTCGTAAATCTGGAGATGTGTCTAGTTCTATGGGTGTTGCGTGGGAACACCCACAACAACACCCTTTGAACGTCCCTTCAACGCACAGTGCTGCGTGTGAAGTGGCTGTATTTACGAGGAGAGGAAAAGTCACGTAGGGTGGCTTTTCCTCTCCTTGTAAATATGGAGGAGGCCCCTGCACCACCAATACGTCATGAAAAGTGACGTAGTGGTGGCGCAGGGGGCTTGTAAATATGCCCCAGCGATGTTAAGGAAATTAAGGGTAAGACAGACAAAGGGAGAGAGACAGAAACAGAGACAGACAGCAAGGAGAAGGAGTAAGGCAGTTAGAATAACTGAGACATATGGAGACAGGGAGAGAAACATGGTTGAAAAAATAGTGATGGAGGCAGTAAACCTAGGGGAGTAGTAGAGAAGGAGTGAGGGAGTTACGAAAGAGCAGTAAAGGAAGGAGAGAGAGGGAAGGGGAATGAGAAAAGCAGAGTGAGGAGAAGTGAAGAAAAGGGAGCATGAAAGTGAAGGGGTGAAAAATACAGATATTTTAAACTTACCTGACCGACATAATAACTTAATTAGAAATAAATGGGTTTTTTTAAGTACAAGAAAAATGGATTCAATTTCCTAAATTTTCTTTCTCGATCTGAAAAAAAAGAAAAAAAGTAGTAATATTTATCAATACGTTTTAGAATACAGTACACATATTTTCATATTTAACAAAGTAATTTTTTGCCCTTTGTTTGCTGTTTTCAGAATATATTGAATTTCACTGAAAATAGTGATATCAATTGCATTCATCGCTTAACAGCGGGCAAAAAAATAAACAATCAGAAAGATTGTTTAAAAAAGCCCTGAATCTATCCTCAGTAAAAAATACCTTGATAGAAATGTAATATATATATATTAAAAATATCTTCTAAGAACAATAACTATTTACAATAAATAACGTCTGTAAATCTTGTTGCTTAAGCACATATACCAAAATAATATCTGTCAAAGAAGTCCACAATAGAAACAGTTACTTTTCCATGAGGCCAAATGGTAATTTTTAAAATCTTTTTTGGTGAAATATCCAATGGTAATCCAATAAAATCGAAATAATGGTTTCTTCAGATGCTGCAATTTGTATCTAAAATTTTGGCTTTAGAAAACTTAAGTAGGAATTTGGTAATTCTGCTTGCAAACGTTGCTTGAAAATCAATTGAGAATCATTACACAGTGTCCAGCCTTTTTCACATTTTAGATAAACTGTGTAATGACCAGAAGTTATAGAAGGTCCATCATGGAAAATTATTGCAACTGCAACAAAAGTCTTTCCTGATATTGATAATTGATTTACTACAAACTTCTTTATTAATGTGTCCAATTTTGTTCCATCAGCTCTACAACGTTGCATCATTAAAATTATATACTGTTCATATTTCTTTAAAAATAACGTTGATAACATTTCTGATTTACATTGAGAACATTCCATGTTGTGATTTGCATCTTTAACTAATTTACTAAAAGTCACTGATTTACTCTCTGGTAATGTTAAATATATGAACCTTTCAGAATCAACATTAGAGCTGCATGTGTCCAAACAGTTTTCACAACAATGTTCCCATTTTTAAGAGAGACCAAACATATTTTCTATTTCTACCCCTTCATCTTCCAGTACCATAAGCATATACATTAAGAATTCCTGTGCATCTTGCTGGACATTTTGTGTAAACTGTGTACATCCAGAACATACATCTAAAAGATTTCTAACATCAGAAGCACTTTCTATTTTAGTTTTATCATTACTCAACTTCTCATAAAGGAAACTCAGCAGAGAGCAAAATCTTTTTTCATGATTTAGTATTATCTGCTCTTGCAAACTTTCAAGATAAAATACAACATTCAGCACTACATTAGCGTAGCAGTTGACACCAGAGCTATTTTCAAAATGACAACCAACAACCTCTTCAACATTGTCCTTTTTCTTTTTGCTTGCAATCACATCACTCTCCTTTTGATTTCTCTTCTGTACATCCTCATTACAGATATTCTCAATTCTCCTTTTCCGACAAACAACACGTTTTTCAAACACAGGATACTGACCTAAATGAGGAGCATAGCTTCTTCTTAATCTATTATAATCCTTTACACAATTTGCATCAACACTCACTTTTGAGTCATCAAAGTCTATCATGAATAAACCAGATAATGTTTTCACTCGTGACAAAGCAACATATGCCATACCTTCTTTAAAGACACTAGATCCAATGTTTACAAAAGCACTATCTACAGTTAATCCTTGAGATTTTTGAATAGTTACAGCATATGCTAGAGAAAACGGAAACTGCTTCCTACGTACATATAAGTCTTTCACATGCAAAAAACGAACTGAACAACGACTAATGTCTTTAACCTCTTCAATCTGATCAAATTTTATTTTTAAAAATTCAATTCCATCTTTTTTCTGGTAATTAACAAAACCCACAACTTTACCCATAGCTCCATTCACTAAACCTTTTTCTACATTCAAATTACGTCTTAAAATTACTCGACAGTTCATACATACATAAAGATTCTTTTCTAAACCAGCTGTTTTCGATATGTTTTTCTCTAGAGAATCCAATTTAGTTTTCAATTTGCCTGTCAATGTAATAGTTATTCCTTCATGCTGTATTTTGTCCACTGCTTCCATTTTCATAATCTCTTCATTTTCCAATTTCAAAAGTTCTTCATTGAATATAGAGCATTCATGTAGTGTTGGCATTAAGCAGATTACAGTATTTTTTTCTGCAATTTTCTTGTATATTTTTTCTGGAACTATTTGTTCTGTTGGAAACAAATTATATAGCAATCGACTCTGTAAAGCTTTTCTGCCATGTTCTGTGAGTAGTCCAATTCTGATATCTTTGAGAATACTTGCATAATCATCATCATTTGCTTGCCGCATATTGGAAATGAGTTCTTTGTACTCAAAGTATGACCAAATATTCACATTACCTATACTTCCTAATGACTTTTTCGTGTCTTCATGTGTAACAGTATTAAATACTGGTTGTCCTTTAACTGGAGTGAGCTGCAGTAGATACCCAAGAACTATAACATGTTTTCCTCCAAATAACACGTCATAGTCTCTCTTTAGAATTTGCTGCATTCTTAAATGCACAAAGGCAAGCATTAAGTATGATACCATGCTTACCTCATCAATAATGAGAAGTTTCATTTTCTTCAACACTCTTGAAACTTCAAAACATGCTTCTCCTGTTAGCTTGTGGTATTCTATTTGTTCTCATGCTCTACTGGTAACATTAGCAAACGATGTAAGGTAATTCCTTTTATGTTACATGCTGCTAACCCAGTTGGAGCAGTAACAACACAAGACAAAGTTGAATCAGTTTTTTTCTGTAGGTAGCTTCTAATTACTTTAATTAAGAAACTTTTTCCGGTTCCAGCTTGTCCACTCACATACATTCTGATTCAAATGATGTGCATGAGCACTCTTTATTTTCATGTAGTAATCCATGATCAATTTGTTTTGTGACTTCTTCATAAATTTGTTGTTGTTCATCATTCAGTTGTTGTTCCAAATTTGGTAAGTCTATAAAATCCTCCTAAGCTTGATTCATAGCTGTTTCCACTTCAGTCATGGCTATTGCAGCTTAATTTTCTACGATTGGTTGTCCTAGGAGATCTTGACTGAGCGTACCAGAACTTTGACTGTCTTGAGAACTGTCTCTAGCTACTTCAGCTGCAATTGTAGCTTCTTGTTCAATTTCTTCATTTAACATTTGTACATAATTTGTGAAAGTACTGCATTCTATGCTATCTTTACATGCATTAAAGGAATCTTCATAGCTGTGAAAATCTCCAAGTAATTCATCCTCTGAACGCCATGGTTTAAACAGCTGTAAAAGTGCTAAGTAGTAAAATTCCTTTTTGTCAGTAGTGTCGCAACTCAGCTTCCTGTGATTAATCAAACTTCCTTTTGTTTGTTTCACCAAACATCATTCCTCACCAATGACTTTATATTTTCCATTGTTGATGTCTTCCGTGGCATTCCGTGTAAAAATGTAGTTCTGCAGCACTTCATAGAGACACATGTTCTCAAGATGATGACTTCTGTTTGGGTAATATGTGTCCAACATATTTGTTTTCAAAATGTCTGTACTTTCTGGTTCGTTCTCTGCTAAATATTCAATTTCTCGAACAGATTTCAGTACCCGATTTGGCATTCCTGCAAGGCCTAAACTTACCCAAATTATTCTTCTGGATTTGGAGTACAGACTTGCAGATGATAATCTATCTGAGCATTCGTATGACCCAATTTCTCGATGCGATAATATCTTTAAACTGAAACTGTATAGCTTTTTACTGACAGTCTTCTCGTGAGAAATCTCTTCCCACATTTCTTTCAATTCCGTTTTCTCAGATTTAGTGATGTAAGATGTGCATACCGAGCAACAGCAATAGAATTGTCAGCTACATACTGAATATCCATGTTAGCATTCCACATGGATAAAATGACTGGATTGTAGTCATTTATACATTTTGACTCTTCTTTTCTTCTTAGGTTGTAAGTATTTTTCGGAGATTTTCTTGTAATGGTATGTCGCACAGCTGACATAAAACTGTTTACTCTTCTTTTTGAAAGAACAGGTCGTGGAAATCCAAATCGACATTTTGTGTAGAATTTATCTTTACTCTTGTACTTTCGTCGACAGTATTTTCCACACCGATGACTTTGGAAACGTAAAACTTGCTCTTTTAAGTTTTTCTCTTCTGTGCTTTAGGTATAGCACATGTTGCATATTCTTCAATGAAAGTTAAAACTGCATCATCAGAATCTGTTCCAAATTTTGGGGCATCCTTGATCCACAACAGCATATGAATATGAGGAGCACCTCTTGCTTGGTACTCTTTTCTCCAAAAGAAATCCACAACTTCTCCAAGAGGTGGATTTTTTTTATTGCAGATGAAGGACATCATAGCCTCAAATCTATGATTGAAATATCTGCAAACATTAACCGGATCCAATGAGCACAATTCTCCTGCTGTCTTGTATTGGATGTTTTCAATATTTGAATTTGCCTCTCGAAGAAAATCCAGTAAATCATCCCAAGCGTACTCAGCACAGCTTAGGGTAAGGAACCATGTAGGAGTTCCTAAATTCCGTAACATACATTTCAATTCTCCATGGCGTTGGTACCAATATTCATTAGTTCCACGCTGACAAGCCATCAGATTAATCAATTGAGATTCCAAATGATCATCTCGCTGTTGCACTTTGTTCATAAAATCCTTTGCAGACACATTATGTAGATGAACTCCACTTTTTAAAATGTGATTTACTGCATAGGATAGTGCAGACAAGTCACTTTCAAATAAAAGATGGAACAAATAAGGAATACTTTGACGAAATCTTGGATCTTCTGCATATAATCTTGTAGTCCGATACTCAGAAGCAGGAATCTGTACTGGACGTTCATCATATCGTCCACCTTTTCCTGTAGGAAACAGCTGGGGAAAACATCGAGCTTCCAAGCTCTCCTCCCATACACTCACGGGAGTTCCTTTTGCTTTTTTCATCTGAAACAGATCAATAGTGTTTGCCATAACTTCTTTAGAATGAAGAGGATGGATGCTGAAATGTTCATAAATTTCTTCTTCTTTTGACTTATCCACTTTTTCAATTTGCCCAGTTGGTATTCCTGTGTCTCCTAGTAAAACTTCTTCATCTTCATCCATATAAATTGATTCATAGTACTTATTATTTCTTTTCAAATATAAATTTGCTCTTTGTACTTTTCGTACATCTACTAGCTCCTGCCAAATTTTCTTATTCTTTGTAGGTACACCATTAACCAGAATAACTAATGGTTCAGTTTCCAAACTATCTGCATCAATTGTTTCAATATTTTTTTTCAAATCTAACAGCAAATGGACAACTCTTCCTTTTAAACCTCTTTGTAAATCTGAAGGAGGTAATTTACCTGTTTTGGGCTCCATACGAACTATAGTCTGAAACGGATGGACACATTGAATGAGTATAGACTCATACGTATTTAAATCACTAAGTTCTGCAGGAATATCAACCAATTCTAAATTATTATGTATAGCTCTAGCTGGCATTTTATTTTCTTCTAACTTGTTATAACAGTATTTACAAATACGCTGATCTTCACCCAAATCAAAACAATTTTCCAGAAACAAATATATAGCAAAATCCTTCCACCCATAATTATTTTCTTTTTCACTTTTTTTATAGAGATCAACATTCCTTGTTTGAGTTTTATAATGGGTTCTCCGGCAACAAATACAAGTAATATTTGGTCTTTCATTAGAGATGATAGTAAATTTTGTCATTTGATCTTCAAAAGTTTTACTAACAGTGAGTTCTACATTCTCTTCCACATTTTCCTCAATAACTTTGTCAATTCCTGCACTTTCTTGCTCTGGACCAAAGTAACAAAACTGAATATCATCAATAACCTTCTCTACATCTGATACAGATCCACGGAACAGAGCACTATTCAACTCATTTAACTTTAGTGCTGGACTTTCAGCAAAATACAATCTTCTCACAAACTTTCTCATTTCAGTATGATGTACTGCCGGCATCCTAAAATGGTGAAAAACACTTTGACAAACTTTCCTAGAAAGACAAGCCAGAGAATGTCCTTGCAAACCAGTATTCTTTCTCACTCTGCATGGATCTAGTCTTTGAAGCACCTTAATCTTCTGTTTAACACTTTTTTTTACTATATTCTCTTAGAAAGTCACGTAATTTATCAATAGATTCTTGTCGTACAGTACAAATACTACTACAATTCCAAGTGTACACTGGGGCTTTAGGACGTTTCCCCATAACCTCATCAGCTAACACTTCTTCCTCATTTCTTGGAACCATTTTCTCCTTTTCCATTACACAACCATCTTTAACTTCATAAGCACGACCTCTGGTGTCAACTGCATGCAGCAAACTATTACTTTGAAGATAACTCTCTTCATTAAAAAATGGTTCAGTACTTGAACTATGCTTCCATTCTCCTAAGAACACTTTACAAAAGTTATTTTTTTTCACTACTCTTTTCCTTTTGCTTTTTGACTTCATTACATTGACTATTTTATCTAATGTACGGATCCTGTTCAAAATTGAAATGAATAGTTTTCTTTTTAATTCCAAACCTTTGCAACAATTGATTCAATATGTTTCTTTTTCTTATAAAATTTTGCTTTCTTCCTATATTTTTTCACGTCCTTTAGCAAATTGAACATCACTCTTCTCTGAAACATTTTTCTATGAATGTTTTGAAATTCTGTTTTTCTTTTTAAGTCATTCTTTATTGCTTCTGATTGTACATTAGCATTTACTATTTTCTTTCTATTGTCTTGTTGTTTTCTACTTGAAACACTATTTGCAGTGGATATATCTTTTACATTTTTTCTTTGTTTGAGGATATTTTAAAAAAAATCCTTAGTCTGCTTACCAGAAGACTTTTTCTTTTTTCCAAAATGAGGTTCTTCAACTAATTTGTGTTGTCCAGTTGTCTTCAAATATAGATGTTTTTGCTGTTCTTTTCTCTTTCTTGATTTTATAGGCATGTTTAATTTACTTCATTGTTGTTCAGCAATACCTAAAAGAAACTAAAAAAAAATACCTTTATGTAATTTAAATATATTACTATATTTTTTTTTAGCTTTTCAAGTCCTATCATATTATCTGCCCCTTTCCTACGAGTGAAAGTCTTACACAATAATAGCAACACGAATTAAATCTCTGACAACAATTCCTGTGTGCACACAGACTCATGGTGTGATTCAAGGCAGAAAACGATATTTGATTGGCAATTTGAAAGCACATTTACTACTGTGGTTTTGCAAGTGATAATTACTGTAACAGCCTGACACATTTTCCTTATAGTTTAGAGAAGCAGAAAAGAGCACATGTCCTAACAGCTACTTGAGACCATGAGCATGTGTAACCTGGGTGAGTGATTAGACTACAGCAAAGGAAATGAGCCTTGGTGATGTGGAATGTGTTAGCGTTACTCACTGCTATCTGAAATACCACACAGTGCTGAATAGTAAGCATGAGAGTGCAGGAGAAGCAGCTGGCTGTGTGCTAAGAGTGTGCTTCTGGAGACTGTGTATTGTCAGGTGCAAGAGAGATCTGCATGGACGCTTGCACAACTGCATGAAGACTGCCGAGATGTATGTAAGAGTACATGTGTGATAAGTTTTAATTGGAGTTTTGAACATGTAGGAACTACCTCACCCATTGCAGGAGTGGAAGGAAAATCTACCATGTTGATTTCAAATGTGTTAGCATTGCCTCTCATTTGTGAGATATTGATTTGTGCTGAATGCTAGCCATCACAGTTCAAGAAAACAAGCTGCCCCTTTCCTATGAATGCAAGTCTTACAGAACCAGACCAACACAAATTAAATCTCTGACAACAATTCCTGTGTGCACACAGACTCATGGTGTGATTCTAGGCAGAAAAAGATATTTGATTGGCAATTTGAAAGCACATTTACTACTGTGGTTTTGCAGGTGATAATTACTGTAACAGCCTGACACATTTTCTTTATAGTTTACAGAAGCAGAAAAGAGCACATGTCCTAACAGCTACTTGAGACCATGAGCATGTGTAACCAGGGTGAGTGATTAGACTACAGCAAAGGAAATGAGCCTTGGTGATGTTGAATGTGTTAACGTTACCCACTGCTATCTGAAATACCACACAGTGCTGAATAGTAAGCATGAGAGTGCAGGACAAGCAGCTGGCTGTGTGCTAAGAGTGTGCTTCTGGAGACTGTGTATTGTCAGATGCAAGAGAGATCTGCATGGACGCTTGCACAACTGCATGAAGACTGCAGAGATGTAAGTAACAGTACATGTGTGGTAAGGGTTAATTGGAGTTTTGAACATGTAGGAACTACCTCACCCATTGCAGGAGTGGATGGAAAATCTACCATGTTGATTTCAAATGTGTTAGCATTTGCCTCTCATTTGTGAGATATTGATTTGTGCTGAATGCTAGCCATCACAGTTCAAGAAAACAAGCTGCCCCTTTCCTACGAATGCAAGTCTTACAGAACCAGACCAACACGAATTAAATCTCTGACAACAATTCCTTTGTGCGCACAGACTCATGGTGTGATTCTAGGCAGAAAACGATATTTGATTGGCAATTTGAAAGCACATTTACTACTGTGGTTTTGCAAGTGATAATTACTGTAACAGCCTGACACATTTTCCTTATAGTTTAGAGAAGCAGAAAAGAGCACATGTCCTAACAGCTACTTGAGACTATGAGCATGTGTAACCTGGGTGAGTGATTAGACTACAGCAAAGGAAATGAGCCTTGGTGATGTTGATTGTGTTAGCGTTACTCACTGCTATCTGAAATACCACAGAGTGCTGAATAGTAAGCATGAGAGTGCAGGAGAAGCAGCTGTCTGTGTGCCAAGAGTGTGCTTCTGGAGACTGTGTATTGTCAGGTGAGCATGTGGAACATGAGTGAGTGATTAGACTACAGCAAAAGAAATGAGCCTTGGTGATGTTGAATGTATTAACGTGACCCACTGCTATCTGAAATACCACACAGTGCTGAATAGTAAGCATGAGAGTGCAGGAGAAGCAGCTGGCTGTGTGCCAAGAGTGTGCTTCTAGAGACTGTGTATTGTCAGGTGCAAGAGAGATCTGCATGGACGCTTGCACAACTACATGAAGACCGCACAGATGTATGTAAGAGTACATGTGTGGTAAGTTTTAATTGGATTTTTGAACATGTAGGAACTACCTCACCCATTGCAGGAGTGGAAGGAAAATCTACCATGTTGATTTCAAATGTGTTAGCATTTGCCTCTCATTTGTGAGATATTGATTTGTGCTGAATGCTAGCCATCACAGTTCAAGAAAACAAGCTGCCCCTTTCCTACGAATGCAAGTCTTACAGAACCAGACCAACACAAATTAAATCTCTGACAACAATTCCTTTGTGCACACAGACTCATGGTGTGATTCTAGGCAGAAAACGATATTTGATTGGCAATTTGAAAGCACATTTACTACTGTGGTTTTGCAAGTGATAATTACTGTAACAGCCTGACACATTTTCCTTATAGTTTAGAGAAGCAGAAAAGAGCACATGTCCTAACAGCTACTTGAGACTATGAGCACGTGTAACCTGGGTGAGTGATTAGACTACAGCAAAGGAAATGAGCCTTGGTGATGTTGAATGTGTTAGCGTTACTCACTGCTATCTGAAATACCACACAGTGCTGAATAGTAAGCATGAGAGTGCAGGAGAAGCAGCTGGCTGTGTGCTAAGAGTGTGCTTCTGGAGACTGTGTATTGTCAAGTGAGCATGTGGAACCTGAGTGAGTGATTAGACTACAGCAAAGGAAATGAGCCTTGGTGATGTTGAATGTGTTAACGTTACCCACTGCTATCTGAAATACCACACAGTGCTGAATAGTAAGCATGAGAGTGCAGGAGAAGCAGCTGGCTGTGTGCTAAGAGTGTGCTTCTGGAGACTGTGTATTGTCAGGTGCAAGAGAGATCTGCATGGACGCTTGCACAACTGCATGAAGACTGCACAGATGTATGTAAGAGTACATGTGTGGTAAGTTTTAATTGGATTTTTGAACATGTAGGAACTACCTCACCCATTGCAGGAGTGGAAGAAAAATCTACCATGTTGATTTCAAATGTGTTAGCATTTGCCTCTCCTTTGTGAGATATTGATTTGTGCTGAATGCTAGCCATCACAGTTCAAGAAAACAAGCTGCCCCTTTCCTACGAATGCAAGTCTTACAGAACTAGACGAACATGAATTAAATCTCTGACAACAATTCCTTTGTGCACACAGACTCATGGTGTGATTCTAGGCAGAAAACGATATTTGATTCGCAATTTGAAAGCACATTTACTACTGTGGTTTTGCAAGTGATAATTACTGTAACAGCCTGACACATTTTCCTTATAGTTTAGAGAAGCAGAAGAGAGCACATGTCCTAAGAGCTACTTGAGACTATGAGCATGTGTAACCTGGGTGAGTGATAAGACTACAGCAAAGGAAATGAGCCTTGGTGATGTTGAATGTGTTAGCGTTACTCACTGCTATCTGAAATACCACACAGTGCTGAATAGTAAGTATGAGAGTGCAGGAGAAGCAGCTGGCTGTGTGCTAAGAGTGTGCTTCTGGAGACTGTGTATTGTCAGGTGAGCATGTGGAACCTGAGTGAGTGATTAGACTACAGCAAAGGAAATGAGCCTTGGTGATGTTGAATGTGTTACCGTTACCCACTGCTATCTGAAATACCATACAGTGCTGAATAGTAAGCATGAGAGTGCAGGAGAAGCAGCTGGCTGTGTGCTAAGAGTGTGCTTCTGGAGACTGTGTATTGTCAGGTGCAAGAGAGATCTGCATGGACGCTTGCACAACTGCATGAAGACTGCACAGATGTATGTAAGAGTACATGTGTGGTAAGTTTTAATTGGAGTTTTGAACATGTAGGAACTACCTCACCCATTGCAGGAGTGGAAGGAAAATCTACCATGTTGATTTCAAATTTGTTAGCATTTGCCTCTCATTTGTGAGATATTGATTTGTGCTGAATTCTAGCCATCACAGTTCAAGAAAACAAGCTGCCCCTTTCCTACGAATGCAAGTCTTACAGAACCAGACCAACACAAATTAAATCTCTGACAACAATTCCTTTGTGCACACAGACTCATGATGTGATTCTAGGCACAAAACAGTATTCCTGAGTGATACCAGAACACCTTAACTTATGGTGAAGACATACTCCATAATATCTTACAAGTTCAAGGCAGTTAAATATCTTGTAAAACATAACATGTAAAACACAACTTTAAAAGAAGAATCACATTTCTATTATTTATATCAAAATGCACCACATACATTCCCTCTCAAATTCATAACTCACCTTTAAAAGTAGTTAGTTGAGAAAGAAATGTGGCACTCACACACCAGATTATCAGAGCCAGAATCTCTGAGCTGTACACCTCTCACCAGAACCAGTAAATGGCAAATTTTCCCTCTCTTTTTTCACACATTTACATGTTAACTTCAAATCACAGTGCTTCCCACATTTTTTCAAATGGAAACACACATTTCTATTGGTTGCAAATTTCAACCCTTTCCAAATGTTCCCTACCCCCAACATGACTTCTGCCTGCTAGCATAGCAACAGGTCATGGAAGACTGGTGTGAGCAGAGAGGTCAGAAGTTCAGCACACAAAGTTTCTAATCCAAAGAGCAAGAGTGCTTGACTTTTCAAACCTAACAGCAAATCCAAAGTAATGTTCTGTGGGAACACATGTTTCTGAACCAATACAAAACATGCTAGTAAAAATGTAAACATACAGACTAGTTTTTAGTGTAGAATGGTGTGAAACAGCCAATGAGTTCATTTTATTAAAAAAAAAAGTATGTAAGCCTCCATTTTACAACTATCTTTCTTTTCATATTGCCATTCTACTGAAAGACACCTTCTGAGTGCATCCAGATCTCCTTGAAAGATGTTCACAGTGTGGATTGTAGGTAATAGCTATGTCTTCTGGAGTGAAAAATATGCAGAAAAAAGAGGTATTGTGACAGACCTTGCTTTGCCAAATGTAGACATTAAATGGATTGGTCAGAGAGGGTTAAAGTGGCACCAATTAATGCCTTTGGTGAAATCCTTTCTACATCTCCCACAGCCTGACCTTATAATTGTGCACTGTGGTGGAAATGACCTAGGCACTTTAACTGGGGTAGGTCTGGAAATGCTTGTTAAGGACACCTTTGTGCAATTGATGTCACTTTTTCCACAAACTACCTTTGCATATTCTAATATATGCCAAAGGCAAAAGTGGAACTGGTCCAACCAATATTGTCCGCAGATTGAGAAAGCAAGAAAGCACGTCAATAAGTCTGTTTCTGCTTTCCTCAGAGACTATGGTATGGGTTCTATATACCACAACAACTTGCGTTACAACATGCAAGGCATTTATATAGGAGACTGTGTACATTTCACAGATGAAGGCAACAGAGTCTTCCTCTTGAACTTTAGACTCTGCATCGGTACTTACTTGTAGGTACAAAAAAACACTCAATGAACACAACAGCTCGTTTTAGAGCCAACCAACATCTAAACACTTAAATTTGATTTTTAATTCTATTTTTTTAATGAATTTATTGCCGCTGTGCGCGCACCGTGCGTCCACCGTGCGCGCACCGTGCGCCCACCGTGCGCCCACGGTGCGCGCACTCGGCGATATTTATAAATTTTTTTTTTTTTTTGGGACCTAAGGGGTCTTTCATGGTCCCCCTTGGTCCCCCCCCATGGTCAGGAACTCTCTACCCTGCCCCCTTTTCACGTTCTCCACTTGTGTTTTTAACTCTCTTCTGCCTCTAAAACTCAAAATGGCGGCTAGGAGTGTGCGCACCGTGCGCGCACGCCGCGATTTTTTGAAAAAAAATAAAATGTTTTTTTCACCCTTCGGGGTTCTTCAGGGACCCCCTGACAAAGGCTAGGGGGTCAGGAACTCTCTACCCTGCCCCCTTTTCACGTTCTCCACCTTTCTTTTTCACTGCCACACACAAAATGGCATCCGACACTTCCTGATTTCGACCGATTCGAATGTTGACTGACATCTAACCACCAATCAGAATTACGCTCGCGCACGGCACCGTGTGCGCGCCTATAGATATTTATGTACATTTAACTGCAATTTTCTCAGGAACTACTGAACAGATTGACTCCATATATGCAAAAGGCACATCCCTGACCTGAGGACTACCTCTTTGCCAAATTTCAAGTAATTCTGTTCAGCCGTTCGGGCTGTACCTTCGACTAAAGGTCCTATGGGAAAATGCATGGGGAAAACGCGTTTTGGGACCCCCCTTTTTTCTCAGCCCCCGCTTGACGAATCACCCCGAGACTTTCAGGGTGGGAGCTGAGCAGAGCGCTCCATTAGTTTTGAAAATTTCGCGAGGATTCATCAATCGGCGCCAAAGTTATTCAAAATAGAATTTTCAGATTTCCTATGGAAACTCGGTCCTAACTATAACTATCTACCAGCGACCGCCAGTAGATAATATATATATATATATATATATATGTATATATCCCAATGATGGCTCCTCCTGCTGGATGCACAAGGGGTCGAAAGGTTGACCAATCACTGTAGAATTGTTGAAGTAAGAACATCTGTAATTTTTTAGCTTTTCATTAAACAGAAATCCCATTGAAAATAGTGGATTTTCTCTCCTGCGTGACCTCCATGCTCGCTTAACAATATTTTGGTCATTTCATACAATTATTGCCGATTTGTATGCTGCTATTGGTTAAGATTTGGGTTGACACAAGGGTCAGGGACATTACTCACTATTGGGGAAGACTTCATTAAAGTCAATTGGGTCCTTGACATGTATATTGACTGAGATATAGATTACACTATGTATGTTGGCATTAAATTATACAATAGTATCTTTTCCTCAAAAAGGTGTTGGTGAAAGAAGTGAATACGAATATTTAATGAATTTACATGAATTTAGTGCAATTATTGAAAGAATAAGCAACATTACGCTGGCCTGGACTGTTCCACTTCCTTATTTATTGGGTGGTCCAAATTCCTAGAAAACGTAATACCAACTTTTACAAATGATATGAAATGTTCTAAGGGGCTTTTCAGTTTCCCAAGAAATTACTTTTCCTACAGATGATTGATCAGCACAATTGTAATTAACTGAGCATAGAGTCGAAAAATCTGCATAGGTGAATATGAGTTCCGAAGAGATAGAAATCACTGGAGCGCAAAGACACTCAACTTCTTTCCATGGTCCAAACACACACCTGAGTCTTGAGCTGACAGACATTTTTATAAAGTCAGAAACAAGGATAGATGAAATAACTATAAAAACAATTATGGGCAATCATCTAACATTCATGTGTCTTGAATTGTAAATATGTGTAATGCAAAAATAAGAAAGCTGTCTTATACTGTTCCACGTCATACCCAAAACATAATCACACACACACACACACGCAAACACACACACCCACCCCCAGAACATACCTATTATTATGAGGACCTGTCATTGAACGTAATGAAGTGAGTATTTACTATTCTAACCCCGAGCATGCTTTGATAGTATGGTAGGTTATAAAGCAGCACATATAACTGCACTTTTAGTTTTTTGAGACTGTTAGACCTGGCATCCTTGGCATGATTTTCCTAGACTTTTTGCCTCTACCTCCCGTGTTTTTGATGCTGTGCTGGATTTAGTTGTTGCTGGCTTAGATGCTTTGGGCATTTTGCCACTTCTGATCAGTGTCAAAGTGCAAGTGCTTCCTGTGTAAATTGAGATTGTGATTGGTTCTCCCTGATTGGCATATTTGATCCATTAGTAGGTCCCTGGTAAAGTGCACTGAGTGTGCCAGGGCTGGTAAATCAAATGCTACCAGTGGGCCTGCAGCACTGATTTTGCCACCCACATGAGTAGCACATGAGTAGCCCTGAAAAGATGTCTCAGGCCTGCCACCGCGGTGCCTGTGCGCATTTTGTTATCTCCCATGTTGACTTGGCAAGTGCACCCATTGCCAGGCCAAAACCTTCCATTTCTTACATACAGGGCACACCTATTGTAGGCCCAAGGTACCCCCATGGGCAGGGTGCAGTGTATGTGAAAGGTAGGACATTTACTGGTGTGTGTAACATGTCCTGATAGTGAAATACTGCCAATTTAGTTTTTCACTATTGAAAGGCTATCTTGCCCTATAGGACAGAATGGGGAATTCTATGTAACATTTTAGAAGCATATCTTCCCATAGGGATAAGATAGAAAAATGAAGTTTGGTATCCCTGAACTCAGGATTTAATAGCACATCTTTTAGTAAAGATGGTTTTTAAATTGTGTGTTTGCAAGTACCACTTTTAGAAAGTGGCTATTTTCGTGTTCAACCATCCTGTGTGCCTCTGCCTGTTTGTGGATTGACTGTCTGGTTTCAGTGTGACAGAGACAGAAGATGTGCATTCCCTGTAGACAGCCTCTGGGAGTGGGGTTTGAGGTGTGCCTGTGATGCAGCGTGGAATCCAAAATCCCTCCCTCCGTTACAGACCAAAGATCTCACTAACACACTCAATCAATACATTCACTGGTGGGGCCCATAACACCAACTTTCACTCATCATCGGTCTGTCTTTCTCGGGAGATGATTGTTCTTTCATACGCTGACATGAAAGGAAATACCTTTAACCTAAAGAGCGATAAATCTACATAACCTTATTTAACTCATTCGTCCTAAATCCCACCTTTGGTATTCCTTTCATATGGTGTAAATGAATCTGTTAGTTGCTGGTAGGGTGAATTTCTAATTCTCTTTTTACTTTGAATTAATACATTCTCTATGAATAAACAACCCAACTCATTTGGAAATTAATCAAAATCAATCTTTATCTAATTAATGCAAGTTAAATCATTTGTTATTCAAACCGCCAATCATCATATTTACCTATTCTTGCTAATTGTCGTCCTCTAAGTCAAATCCAGTCGTCCTGCAACACGCTACAGTCCCATAGATTGGGTTGAGACCATAAGCGCGTACCTGTCAATCTATGCCCATTTAAATGGAAAGTTCAGTTCATCAGGAAATTGGGCAGCAATTCAGTCCATCAAAGATTCAGGGAAACAGCTGTCCTGCAGTGTCACCGTCCTCTCCGTCAGTATAACGTCAGGAAACGAAAAAGAGCCCTCTAACCTCACTATTCTATTGTCTTTTATAATAAAATCACTGTCAGAAAGTAACAAATATTGGTTTTCGACTTTTCTGATTGGAGGATTTAGGGTCATCCATTGAAGTTCTCATGAAGTTTAGTCCATTATGTCATCACACTTGCTGGTTCCGGTTTTTTAAGACAGTCCATTGTTCCCAGGGTCCTGGCAGGCTTCCCAGGATGACCTTGATGGGTACAGTCTGGCTAGGGTCAAGACAAGGCCACTGTTGCTGGCGTTGGCGCAGGCGCACTTCACCTAGAACCTCGTGGAGCGGCTTAGGTCACGTCGTGTGCAGGAGGCGGCCATTTTGTGGCAGGCCCAAATGGTCAACTTAAGCAAAACAAACACAAAACGTAATTAATACATAGAAATGGCTAATAAAATGTTAAACCCTCACTAATTCCCCTATGTGTATGTAATTATCTAGCATAATTGCAACATTCAAAGCAGTTATACTTACTAATTATGCGACTTACAATTTATGTCACAGAGCAACATATAACACGCAATATTCTAATTTCTCTAATATTAGTATGCATACATATATTAGTTTATGTATTAATTTGGCCATGCAAATCCCACGTGTATTTCAGTTATTAATAAGGTTGGTTTAGTAAATCACTTCAAACAATTAATACGGTTATAATTAATTGATTAATCTAATTAGTATAGACATGCAAATTGGGGAGGGTATACAAAATTTGCATTACCCGCTCCAGCACCTGGACCTTCCTGGATGACTCAGCCCTGAGCTGCATAGACACTGGCTGCATACAGAGTGGCGGGAGGAGAATTACCTCGCACCTGAATGGAACCTGTCTCCCTTGCACAATGCTGTCTCCACCCCTTGTGGTTATGCTGCCCCAGTGAAGGCAGAACTGGTTTGAACTGGGCTCAGAACCCCCTGCACAAAGAGAACAAAGACATTTTGGAGTGTAAGTATCAGACCCAAAACCCCAGACTTTTAGATCATTCATGGAATTCAAGAGGAACCTTTGCCAAAGAGAAGAGCTGGAGAGACTGAGGAGACGTACTGCCATCGTTGTGTTTCTGGGGTTGGCCTGCAGTTACTGTTTCTGCCAAGAAAAGGAGAAGGACTTTGCTGTGTGCTGTGCCCCCTGCTTGAAGGAGATCTCCAAGGGCCTGTGTGTGCTGACCTCCTGTTCTGAAGTATCAGGGACACAAAGACGTCACCCCCAGCTCCCCTGAACTCTTCTGCTGTTAGGGCTGACCTGCCAAGAGGTGCCTGTGTCAGTTTTGGGTTTGTGGAGGTTGTTGCTGCTGTTTGGGAGCTAGAAGAAAGAAGAAACTCAAAGAACTACAGAAATCGACGCATCGCTCTTCTTACGGCTGTTTTCCTGACACATCTTCACGGCGCAAGAAGAATTTCCACGCATTGCCACGCCGCTGCGAAAACTAACGCAGCGCCTGTTGCCACTGCAAGAATTGACGCATCAAGGGGTCGCGGTTGAAGAGGACCAACGCAGCGCAACTCAACGCCTCTGCAATGATCGCCGACGCATCCCAGATTTTCACGCATTGTATTTGTGCGTCAAGTTCTTCTGACATATCACCTGCGGACCAGAACCGTCACATCACTCCCCATAAAGACCAGATTCAAACCAACCCTTCCCCTGCGTGTAGCGGGACTGTCGCATCACCTCACCAAGGTCTCAGGACTGTTGCATCTCTTTGTTTTCCGACACTGCGGCCGTTTGGCTTTTGGAACTTTGACGCATCTATAGGTACTTTGGTGAAAATCAATCATCCATAGTGTTCTATGGTACAAGTTCTTGAAACCTTTTGAAAGTCATATTTTTACCTGTGTATGTTGGATTTTTGCTGTTTTGGCCTTGTTTAGTTTAGATAAAGATATTTAATGTTTCAAAACTGGTGTGGTGTCCTTTTGTGGTGTTTCCACTCTGTTACTGTGAGTGTTGGTACAAATACTTTACACATTGCGTTTGGGATAAGCCTGTCTGCTCATGCCAAGCTGCCAAGGGGGTGAGCAGGGGTTATCTAAAGTGTGTATCCCCCTTACCCTGACTAGGAGAAGGGTCCCAATTCGGACAAAGGTACCTACCTCTGCCAACTAGATACCCATATTTCTAACAGAGACACTCACTCGAAAGTACCTAAACACACTACCAGGACCGGTACTCCTAACGCACCGGTCCTCACAAAGATAGTGTTAGCCTGGTTCTGTCAGGGTTTACTCACCCTAATAGGACAGATTGGGTCCTCACAGCATGGTTTATACATGCCCTCCCCACACACACGCACACACGCACGCATGCACCCACACACACACACACACACACATGAATGGTACATAGTGTTTGAGATGCTTTTGCTGACATAACAATATAAAGGCCTCTCCATCTCGTTGGGACCCGATTTGCATAATCTGAAATGTCTAAGATTAATAAAGAACAAAGCATAAATGACAAGACCTTAAAGAATGTAAATGTTTCCTTGTCAAAAGCGTACCTAATTACATGTATGCTGGAAGGCTATTGACAATGTTTACCAACAATGGATTTGACTCGCTCGTGCTATCACTCAAAACATGGCATCTCTTGTTGTGTCACCTGGATTTCAAACAGGCGTTATTTGCACAAGAGGAATAATAAATAAAAGTAGTGTTACCCAGTGCTTGATGTCGCTTGGTTTGGTTTTTTAGCATTGCTTAGCATATGAGTTCCCAGTGGCACGATGTATCACTTGTAGGTCTGTTTGTGATAATATATTTAAAAACATTATTTAAACTGCAGATGGAAAACTAGCAAATGTCTTTCACATCTCAGGTCAAAATTGATTTAACTGCCTCTTGACCTCGGCAAGAGTGTCATAGAAGAACATAATCCTACACCATCACATAACGCAATATATGATCACAAAAATATGTAACTCCCTCGATTTGCTGTACTTTTTATGATACCTTTCATTTCAGTTTAAAATGTTTGAAGTAAAACAAAATGATCCCAGTTTGCAGATGAACAACTGTGGACATAAATCTGAAAGAAAATGGAACTAACAGAAGTTTTAAAAAAAAGTTTCCTGTGTGGCTTAATTACATGCAAACGGATAGTCTTTAAAGTACCAGATGCTGCAAGAAAGGCACAATTAATGCCTTTATAATCCGCTCTGCTCTACGTCAAGAGAGCTAAGATCCATGACGTTTATCTGTGGGTGCTGCAGTACCTGCCGCACCCCTACTTCCAATGCCCCTGCAGTCAATCCGTTGTGCAAGCCAACCAATGTATCATGCACAAGGTTATGTTTAAAGTGCATCCTCCAAGGTGTTTGCGAATTAATCAGTGTGATTGACCTAAAAAAACAAAATGATAGACAAATAGAACATAGATTATTGTTTATGAACAAACGTAGATTTTGCTAGCAAACCAATTAGTTATGCAGGCATACCAAATATGCATGACTACCAATAAATTGTGCATGCAAACCAGAACGTTGATGCAAACCTGCATGGTAAGAGGGTAACCAGTAAATCATGCATGTAAATCAGTATGTGATGAATGAAAAATAACACACTGTTCGTGGGCCCCACTCCATCCTGCATTTAAATCAGCATATTATATTTTCCACCGGAAGGTTTTGCACTAAATAGACATATGGCATGTTCGAATAAGACCATTAGGGGGTAATCCAACACATTATGCATGTGAACCACTACAATACACATAGGTCTTTCTGCAAAGTGCAAGCACAGATATACATAAATGCACACTGCCTATTTGTCTGTGTGTGGAGCTTTCCTCTTTCTGTGTCTCCTATGGCTGTGCCCTGTTTCTTAATCACCAGCATGCTCTAGTGATTCTGTCATGTAGCACTGCAAGCTTGGGACTAAAAGCATTGCTCTGGTGGCCAGAGTCCCTACGCACCACAGGGACTGACTGAAAAACTAGTTGCTGCACATTTTTTGTATTCCTCCTCATGTGTCAGCACACTAAAATCAGACATATTGGCACAGTGTGAGAAACTGGGTTGTTGGTTGACTGGGGACAGGACCCTGGTCAAGCAGCAACCACAATCCTTGTCAGGGTGAGTCACAAGCCAACCCTATATTAACCTGTGCTCAACCCTCTGCTAACTTGGCACAGATCAATCAGGCTTAACTTAGAGGTAATGTGTAAGGTGTTTGTGCAAAACTTCAAACAGCAATAAAGTAAAATCACCACACAAACTGATCTCACTCCAGGTTAGAAAAATAGTACTTTCTTTAATAAATAAAGCAAGACCAAAACGACAAGCATCCAATTGGTAGAACCGGAGATATGCAATTTAAAAAACATTAGTGGGAAAACAAGCACAAAGCATCAACTGTGGATATCTGTTCGCGCCAGACCAGGACAAAGTCACAAGTTCAGGAGGACAGCAATGGAGCACGGGTCAGCTAAAGGCACCTAGTTGGGCCCGCTAAACAAAGTACCTTAATCCTGGTTTGTGGCTCACTACGAAGGATCTGTGTTGAAGATGCTCTACACAGTCCAAGCGATGCGTCAGTTCCAAGATGCAGCGAGGGTCTTATTGAACCTCTCAACATGCTCATTGGTTTTGGGGTGGTAAGGAGTGGAGAATTTGTAGGGTAATCCACACTCCTTTCACATTGCCTTCATGTATGATGACATGAAGTTGATACCAATGTCTGACACCACCTCCTTGGGAAATCCCACACTGGTAAATATCCCCATCAGTGCCCTGGCCTATTCTCAGAGGGATGGCCTCCCATTACTGGCTGGCATGGTCCTCAAAGACCAGGAATAACCTGTTGCCCATGGCTATCTTTGGGTCCAGAGGCCCAACAATGTTGATTCCCACCTTTTCAAAGGGGGTGCCAATGACAGGAAATGTTTGCAGGGGAGCTTTGTGCTCCCCCCTGACTTGTAAATGGCCTGGAAGGTAGGACAGGACCTGCAGAAAACATCTGAGTGCCTCCTCATTTGAGGCCGTTAAACGTAAGTGACAAACCTGTCACAGTTTTTGTCCTGCCCCATATGACGTGTCAGGGGTACATCCTCAGCCAGCTCCAGTAGCAAGGCCCTGTAACACTGAGGAACCTTCAACACACGTTATGCCCCAGACTCAGGAACCTTTGGCTCGCTATACCGGACACCATTCTCTCAGTAAATAAGGTGATCACCAGAGGTGTCACCACCTACCTGGGCAATGACCTGCCGCCATGGGCCCTCAAAAGTAGGGTACTCCACCTGTGCCTTGCAGAACTCCCCACTGGTGGGACCCCCTTACTGCTGCCGATTGGTCAGATCAGGTAGGTCCCCCATGCAGCAACATCCTCCCCTGTAGGCACCAGGGGTGTCCCCCTCAGGGTCAGCCTCCTCCCGGACTGAGGAGTCTCAGGAGCTGGTTTCCAGCACCCCTTGCCCTTCCTCTTTATGTCAGACACCTGTGTCATTCTTTCAGGCTCCATGTCCTCCTGGCTACCCTCTCGGGAGGCCATGGCACACCCACTCAGTCCTAACCCGTGGAACTATTTTGGAGCCCTTTAGTGAACACCTTACTTTTATTTTTGTCTCCCCCCTCATTCTTCTGTTGGGCACCCTTTCCATCCTTGTGGTGATCCACCCAGATACCTGCTTGTGGGTTCTGGTGCTGATCTAGAGGTCCTCCTCCTTGGCAAGCTCCCTGGGGTCAGTGAGCTTGCTGTCAACAAGGTGATGGTGCAGATCTGCAAAACAAAGACTGAATATATGCTCTCTAGCAATCAAATTGTACAGGCCCTGATAGTCCTTCACTTCACTGCCCTTCACCCAAGAATCCAGTGCCTTGCAAAATGAATATACACAATCTACCCAGGACTGTTGGGGCAGTGTCTGACTGACCCTAAACTTCTGCCTGTACTTTTAAAGGGTAAGGCCATATTTTCTGAAAAGGGCTTCCTTCATTTGAGGATTACTCATCCTGCCCCCCTTCTCCAGGTCCAGTAGGAATATAATTCCACAGAATAGCCCCCCAATCCTCCTCAGGGATCCAGTGCATCTGTAAAGCTTCCTCATAAGCTTCACACCACTTGTCTATGTCATCCCCCAGAACAAAGTCAGGCCCCAGACCTTTAGGGATTGTGGGCCCTCTTATCTACAGGGGGCACGGAAGGCACACAGCAACCGTCAATGCTGGACTTTGACTGCCTGGCCTTGATATCCAGACCCTTCAGACTCAGTTCATGAGCCAGTAACAACTTTTTCTCATCCAAGACTCTTAATACCTCAGCTTTCTTGGCCTCCAAGGCCAGACTCTTTTCCTCTATCCTGAGTTTGGCCATCTCCAGACTAAACTCTCTCTTCCCCCTCCTTTCCTCCAGCTCCTCTGGGGACAGACTGTGGGAAGACACACTGCTCCGTGCCCTGGCAGGGGGCTCCACTCCAGGGGTCAAGACATCTCACTCCACAGGAAGGTCCTCTGCAGGCACTTTCATCTCCTTATCCTCTCCTATGCTTCCACCCAGGCCCTCCTCGCCTTTTGCAACTCCCCCTTCTTGGTGGTGATCTTTGCAGGGAGACCCCTCTCCTTACAGAACCCCTTAAGCTGGGCAACAGTGTAGAACTCCATATCAGCGAGCTCAAAACCATACTTGAAGGGGTGGATTCAGGCACAAGAATCAGAGAGAGAATTTAGAAAACGCAAAAAGGCCAATCAGGGAGAATTTCATCTCAAATTGATCTCAGATATAGGATGGTAGAATGCACAAACTCACTGTATGGCACTGCCTAAGCACAAGTCCAAATCCTCACAGCTGATCACCAATGTTAAGAATTGGGTTGTTAATGGACTGGGGAGGGAGCACTGGTCAAGCAGCAGCCACAATTGTCAGGGTGGGGCACATGCCAACCCTAAATTAACCTGTGCTCAATCCTCTGGTAGCTTGTCACAGAGCAGTCCGGCTTAACTTAGAGGCAATGCACAATGTAAATGTGCAACACTTCAATGATGGGTTGGTTCCATGGAGCCATGAAACTGCGATGTGGAGTTCGGTGTCATCGTCGTGGCTGCCATCAACCAGAGATGCGAGGGCCTGTGCTGAGGATGCATAGTGCAGTGGTTGTTCCAAACATTTGCGTTACAATGCGGGTCAATGCAACGCATCTGATCCATGCAGCAGTGGCGATGCATCAGTCCTGCTAGGGTTTGTGCCATGCTGCAGAGGACATGTGTCAGTTCCGCTGGATCCACTGGCTTGCAGAGCACCATAGGCCCACTTCCTAGGGTCAAAGACTGGGGCAGCACCACTTAGCAGAGTAGAATAACAGATGGCAGAATCCAGCTGCAGGTGCAAGGTTGTTGGAAGCCTTTTGTGTCCCTGAGGGTCCAGATCATAAGGCCAGCCATCTAGCCTTTGGAGTCACTCTAAGTTATGAGTTCAAGAGATGCTGGTCCAGTCCTTCTCACCCAGGCAAGAGGGCAGCGGATCAGCACAACAAGACAGCAGTGTATTGAGAGCAGCAGTCCAGCACAGTGACAGTCCTTTCAGAAGCACAGCAGTCCTTCCTGGCAGAATATCCACCGGTCCAGAAGTGTACTGAAGAGTTGGTGGTTTGAGGTCCAGTATTTATACCCATTTGTGCCTTTGAAGTGGGGAGAAGCTTCTAGAGGCACACCTTTGATATGCACAGGTGCCCTACCCTCCAGGCCCTGGCTTAAGGCTAACTACAAGGGGTATGCAGTCCCTTGTGTGGAGACAGGACACAGCCTATACAAGTGTAAGTAGGGCTGGACCCAGCTCCTCCCTTCCATCCTGCCACTAATAGCACATCCAGTCATACCTAAGCTCCTCATTGTGTAGGTTGTCTAGGAGGAGTACACAATCTCAACTGCCACCCACACCCAGTCATGTGACCCAGAGACCGACTGCAGGCACCAAATGGCTAAGGCAAGAAAATGCCAGCTTTCTAAAAGTAAAAGGAATAAATGATGGACGGAATGTTGAACATTGAAAACATTCACCCCCAGTCACAAAGATCTGGGTTTAATCAATTGTTCTTTTGCTCACCACGTGACTCCAGTTTGGACCCAGCCATATGCAAATCAGTCTTGACTCTGTTCCTCATGGCAGCAGTCCATCCCGACCTGGAAAGTCAGATCCTCCCTGGACTGGCATCACCCCTCATCAGCCAGTCTAGCTTGAATCCAGTGGCACAGTGAACATGGGACTCACATCTGGGCATACCCTTCCCACTTATGGCAACAAAAGCAAAAGGAACAAATGATGGATGGAATGCTGAACAATGAAAACATTCACCCACAGTCACAAAGATCTGGGTTTCAAAAAGCCAATAGTCCCCATCTTTAAAAGACAAGTGCCTAGCTACTGACTTAGACAATTCTTGCTTGTGGTGCCATAGCCCATGGCATTTGAATACTTCTATCTTCAGAGCACTCAGGTGGCTCAAACAATTCAATCCCTGGTGACCACCTTTGAATCCTTTGGAACAGCTCCATGATAGATGAATAATCCCAAAGGAAGGAGGTCGGAAACAAACAATAAACTAAAATAAAAATGACAGAACAAGAAAAAAGACAAGCTGTGGGTTCAGCTGTTAAAAAAAATAGGTCTGTCTTGAAAGGAATGTTGTATGGTAATGTGAAGTACTACAAGTAGATAGCACAGGAATCTAATTGATATGGATTTGCGTGGAGACAACAAACTGTAGAATAATGCTGATGTAAGATAAACGTTCATGTGAAAGTTACACTTGCAAGTCAGACCTAAAAGTCCATGTAGGTTAATGACTGTCCTACTCCCACCTGTGCTGCTGCCAGAGAAAGACAAACACCATAATGTATCTAGTTATCTTAGACACCTTAATAGTTTTACAATGTTATGTGTGCGCCCTTGACAGTTCAATGTCAGACAGCTGGAGGAATACAAAAATGATCTCAGTTGCATGGAAGGCAAGGACTTTTTTGTGGAGGCACACAACTTTTTCCCAATCAAAACTTGTACTCCTGGCTCCCAACATGTGGGTGGAGCCAAAGCTCCTCTCTAGTGTCACTCATATACTTGTCTGGTGACAGCTGCACTGTCTAGCCAGGCCATAAAAGAGAGGCAAGGTGGAATCACGTACCTAGAGAACCAACCTGCTTCTAAGAAGCCAACACCTATCAGTTTCTGAGGCCAAGAGTGCCTTGTGCATGCTTACTTGCGTCAGAGATGTAGAGAAGGACTTGAGGACAGAGGACAATTTTTCAGCCTGAGATAAAGAACATAACACATATCAGAATCAGTGTGCAGAATGCAGCAGATTTAGAAAGAGGAAACTACAAGGAGTGATATAGATAATTCTCCTTGTTGTGTCTCTATTGGGAAGGCATACAGTTTTTATGCAGTCCCAGGTCTTCCGGTCTTGGTTAAATCTGGGAATGTGTCACAATACATGGATGGAGTGTGCTTTTGACTGAACTTTAATGAATTTCTAAATGCGCTGCTTGTAACTAAATCTTGCGGCACTTTTGCACTTTACTCGACTGGAAGCAGCACTTTTGTTAGCACTCTAGTGTTTCGGCTCAGACCTCTATAAGATGAGAGGCAGAGCACCGAGTCATCGTTAGTGTCGCACACCTGGTTAATTACGTATTTGCTGCTGCTAATTGGAGGGAACAGAATCTCTAGAGGGTGCTTTTGACTGAATTTTAATGTTTTTTTTTTTTAAAAAAACGCTGCCTGTAACTAAATATTACGGCACTATTGCACTTTACTCGACTGGAAGCACCAATTTTGTTAGTGCTCCAGTGTTCGGGTTGAGATCTCTATAAGATCAGAGGCGTGCGCTGATGTGTTGTTAGCATCACGCTCTTGGGAAATTACTTGCTGCTGCTAATTGTGGGGAATGGAATCACTAGAGTGCTCTTTTGCCTGATTTGTAATGAATTTTTTATAAAGGCTGCTTGTAATTAAATCTTACCACACATTTGCACTTTAGTCGACTGGAAACACCAGTTAGTGCTCCAGTGTTTGAGTTTGGACCTCTATAGGATGAGAGGCTGTGCACTGATGTGCATGCACACAACAGGCCCACTGCTAGTGCACAAAAGGCAAGGCCATCTGTGCCCATCACGCTCCCAAATGGGGCCAGGGCCCAGGACTCCTGGCCCGCCCTCAGGAGGTAAGCACATGTATTCTGCCCTCAATTATTATCCTTACGAGGGAACGTTAGAGATGGCTGCCTCCATCTATTAACCTCTATACTGGAGAAGCTGTCTGCAACAAGTGCTCTCTTCTCTCTGGTGTGGGGCGGGACTCTGAGAAAGCTACCAAGGACATAGACAACTGGTGTATTCTTGTTATTAATTAAATATTGCTCCCAGCTCACAGGCTACAACTTTGTGCTCTCACTCTGTATAGAAAACCTGAGGCAGTCTTTTTGACCAAAACCTGACTCCATGCGGAGTCTGGAACTGACAGTGTGCGGGCTCTGCCCCTAGGACATTATATCCTGCGGTAATACCGTGAGAACAAGAAGGGTGGATGATTAGCGATTATTTTAAAGGAGAAAATTAGGTCTCTTATAGAACCTGCATACATCCTTGATTGTGAAACTGTTACCTTCTCCATCATCTTCTCTCCTTTCACTACCTTCTCCGGGATATTGTTGTATAGGCCCAGTGGGAAATTCCTCTAATCTCTGCTGGAAGTTACAGCAAACCTGGCCAGCTGCAAAGCTAATTTCTTCATATTAGGAGAGTTTAATCTTCATCAAGAAAATCCAGAGACTGCCCATGCTAATGCGGATCACAGACAGAATATCGACGGAACAAATATCGACCTACAAGATTATCGAGTCTAGAATATCAATGGACAGAATATCGACATCCTATCTTTAAAAAGGTAAGTACAAAAATATTGAAATCAAAATATTGTTGTTTAAAATATCGTTTTTTTTAAAATGTCTTAAAACTAATAGAAAAATTAAGTACCAACATAGATGAACTTGCGGATGTCCAGCTGAAGGTGCAGTATATCGTCTTGTGGGATGGAGTGGGCAGTGTCTGGAATAAGTAGAGGACCATTGGAAGAATAGTAATTTTGACTGTATTAAGTCAGCCCAGCCATGGCACATGTAGTGGCCTCCATCGACAGAAGTCCTCTAGGATGGACCTGCGAAGACCTAGCCAGTTAGCTTGTGTCCAGGAGGCCAGGTTAAGGCAGAGGCATTGGATGGTTCGATGAGCCCATTGGAATGGCGCTAAAGACTGTAGGGCCGGGAGGTCTGACTTAGGTATTGTGAGGTTCAGGGCATATATTTTAGACATGTGACCTTAAAGCCTGAGACACTCTCGAAAGCTGTGAGGGCAAGCAGCACCACAGGGAGGGAGGTGGCAGGTTGAGTGAGTATAAGCAACAGGTCATCTACGAAGATGCTAAGTTTGTGAGGGCGGTCGCCAAATGGGATGCTTCGATGGACCCCATCTGTCATATGATGAAAACCAGAGGTTCCACCACCAGAGCAACAGCAAGGGTGAGAGCAGGCACCCCTGCCAGATACCTTTCGCAAGGTAGATTGGTCTTGTTTGCTGACCATTGACCCGAATCGTAGCCATAGGGGAGACTTATGAAGCCATAATACGAGTAATCATACCCAGACCAAGGCTGATCTTGGTGAAGATCTTTGTGTCCGTGATCAAGACAATGATCAGGCGGTAGGAGGCACACCGGGTGGGGTCTTTACTCGGCTTGAGGATAAGGGCAATCTCGGCTACCGCCATTGTGGGAGTGAGCCTTATATCTTATGTGAACTAATTGAATCATTTCAACAGGTACTCCTGCAAGAAGGGAAGGAATGCTCTGTAGAAGGAGACCAGGAGTCCATCCGGGCTGGTTGTCTTGCCGATGGGGAGCTCCCGCAGTGCTTGGTTCAGCTCAGCAGGAGTGATGGGGGATTCCAAGAGTTCAGTCTGCTGTGGTTCTATAGTGTCTGATTTACATGCACTAAGGTAGGAGTCCATGAGATCTCGGGAAGCGTCCTCCCTGGTATATAGAGCCTGGTAATAGCTATGGAATGCCTGATGCTTCGCCTGTTCAGTAGTGGCCCAGTCTTGGCTATGTGGGCTCGTGCCTGTTTCTGTTACAACTTGCAGGTAAGGATTGCACTGACCTTTTCTCCCCTTTCATAAAACCATTGCTTCAGGGTAAGGAGGGACCGCTCTGCCTTATTATTCCGGTGGGTCCTCAACTGAACCCGCAGCAAGGCCAGCTGTAGTTTGTTGCACCAGAAGGGAGCAACCTGGTCAGGGCACACAAAATTCTTGATCTTGGTAGTCAATGCTGTCTGTACTAGTCGGGCCTCTCTCGTGAGTGCAATGGGAATAGATCTCCTGAGTGTATCTGTGAGGTCTCCGGGAGGTAATTTAGCTTGAAGTAGTCTGTGATTGCCTTTTGGATCTCATCAGCATCAAACGGGCCCTTGAGCAGGTGTGGGGAGAAACGCCAATGCAGCTGGGCCCGTCCCAGGCACCCACCACGGGCCCTTATTGGTTCCACATGGGTATGAACCGAGAAGGAGATATGATGATGACTCTAGATCGCGAAGCATGGAGTGGGTGAGAAAAAGTTAATCTATACTGGAGTATGAGGTGTGGACATGCAAGTAAAAGGAGTAGTCACGCACACCAGAGTGTCTGTAGAGCCATGCATCTACCAACCCCAAGTCAGTGAAGTCCCATTTAAGGGTGACAGACATCGTCCCAGTAGGTCAGTACCCTGAAAGGAGGCTCTGCTTTGATCAAGCTCAGGGTCCCAGACCAAGTTGAAGTCTCTACTCATCACTGTGTCACCCATTTCATTTTCCAGCTGTTCTCATAAGAGATTTCTATGGTATACGTGTTGAGCCTGATTGGGGGCATAACCATTGAGGAGGGTGAGCAGGTAGAGCCCTCGCTGGAGGGTGAGTTTTAGATAGTGGCCTTTCCTTGTCTCGCACCATGTTCAGTACCTTGATGCAGAAGCCTGTCTTGCACATGATCGCCACCTCCGCTGTTTTGGTTGAAGCATGCGACCAGAAACGTGTTGAGTACTTTAGATGGAATATGTGGTGTGAGTCCTCCCATAGGAGGTGAGTCTCTTGAAGAAAACAGACATTGGGATCTTGCAAGAGAAGGTAGCGCCATATTTGCTGCCATTTATTAAGTGGGTCCAGGACCCGGATGTTAAGGGAGAGCAGTTTAGTGTGTTTTGGGTGGCAGTCATAGGCTCAAGGGAGAGGCATGTCAGTTGTGCCCCAAGGTATGTGTAGGGAAAGGTCTAAGACAGTGAGCCCCAGGTAACTCAAAGAAGGAGCACTCCCTACCCGCTTAAGGGCTATGAGATAGAGCAGGGGCTTTGGATATACGTAGCTAGAAGGATGGGGAAGTGGAAGTGTTGGGATGCTGTTATCGAATCGGAAAGGGATTAGTGCGTTGCGTAAGCCAGGAAGGCATGGATGAATCTCCCTCCGGGGTGTAACCAACCTGGAAAAACCAGAAATCCAATTAAAAACACACATAACATGAGGCCAACAGGTCCTAAAAGCTCCTTCAAGTCCTGCTACAGGTGGCGTGGCAGCACACCGGTCTCATCGGAGATGTAACTCTCCTGAGGAATGAATCAAGGGAGTTTTTTTCAGCCAGGATTGTTCGCCCGCACCAGAGGTGAAGGCACTTCACCATTCCCTACATGTGAGCCGCTGTCTTCCAATAGGGTTGTTGCAGGTGTAATTTAGCAACTCCTGTCCGTTTTTATAATCTGTTCAAGGCAATGTCTTTTTTGCGCAATGTAAGTAAAGTGTCACTTCCACACCTCATCATGGGGTAGCAAGCACTATATAAACGCAAAATCTTCCCTCTTCTATCCCTCCACTATCCTTTTCCAGTCCAAATAACAGACTAACATGTTGACCGCTCAAATTAATTTCACATTTCCCTTTATTAATTCCCCACTAATCCTGTCTGGGTTCCGGAGTAGCGTGCTACTCGCCAAAAAGTGTTTCAACACCATCAGGGGAAGCAAACACTATATAAATCCAAACCCTTCCCTCTACTATCCTTCTCAATCTAAATAACAGACTAACATATTCACCAATCCAAGTAATTTCATATTTCAATATACTAATTCACCACTAATGCATTTGGGTTCTGGAGTAGCGTGCTACTCACCGAAAAAGCTTTTCGACGCCTCGTTAGGGGTAGTAAGTGCTATATAAATGCAATTACAATTCAATCTGTTTGTTTACAAGGACTTCTGGCCCTCCGATACTCTGCTTTCAGCAGAGGATATGGTCTAAACCCACGTTACAGCAAGGCTACATCATTCAGGTGCCCAGAGGCCATCGAGTCAGCAGAGTGGTCAGTGAGAAATATCATGGTGTGACCGAAAAGGTAGCATGGGGATTGGTGTCTGTCTGTCATTCCCTGGATGGGAGGCAGTGTTACTCAAGGCCTTGGGGAAGGCCAGAGCCTGGATGGGCTCGGTGTTAAGGGAGAGAAGCAGGAATCACACCAGTCACAAAACCTCTGCCGCCTATACCGAGGAGCAGGTTGAGATGTGAAGAAGGACCAGAGTTACAAGGGGACCGCAGCAGAGGGTGCCAGAGAGGGGCCTTTTTCTATGTTCTGGAGTTGCTGTCTGGTGTCTCGTTTGGTTTTCTGAAAGGCGGTTTCTTGCTGCGTTTGCCCAATTAGCGAGGATTCACCATGGACCAGATGGGTCACATTGACTCCCACGTGTTCGAGCGGGGCAGTATCAAGGATCCATGCTATAGGTCCGTCGGAACCCCCAATAGCAGTTGTGCATCTGTCAAAGACCTGAGAAATCAACACGTACCCTCCCACGTGATGATGGTGAATGGATGGCCCCAGTGAAAGAAAATATTGAGGTCTCTTAGTTTGTCAGTGATAGGCCAGAAGTTCCTGAGGTGGTGCAGTGTGACGGGGGCGAGGTCCTGGAATAGCTGAATAGTGTGTCCATGAAAAATCAGGCCAGCCTTGCTCCGTGACACCTTCAAGCTGGCCTCCTTCTCCGAGAAGAAGTAGACCTGCATTAGAATGTCTGGAATGGAGTCAGGACATCCCGGGGTGGGTGCTACTCGATGCACTCTATCCATCAGGAGGGGTGCCTAAGGGTCTCAACGAATTGTTTGCAGAAGTTCCGCAGTAGAGGCCACGATGTCACTGCCCTCCGCCCCTCTAGGCACTACCCAGATGCCAATGTTGTTTCATTGACTTCTATTTTCCAGATCCTCCTGCTTCATTTGGAGCTCAGTGTGCTATTCTTCCAGCTTTGTCACCCTGCACAAGAGCATTTCTTGGTCCCCTGACCGGGCGTCCGCTGTGTGTTCTAGGTTATCAATGAATCCCCTAATCTCCTGGAAATCGTCTGAATGTCCTGGATGCAGGATTTAAAGTCTGTTTTAAGGGAGCTCATTTTAGAGTGGATTTCTTGCAGAAAATGGTCCATATAGTCCTGGGATACGGGCACTAGTGCAGTGCCGCCTGCTGAACCGGTAGAGGGGGGATTCGAGAGCTCCATGTCCACTGGTGGTGCTTTATTCCACAGTAAGGTGACTGGATTGTCCTTAGTAGAGCCACTTAGTGTGTCTTTGGCCAATTTATAGCGGGCATGATAGTCGCCTGGGGGGAATATGGGTTGGGAAGCGGTGGTATCAGTTCAAGGTCATGCCTGTGTCCCCGAGGGAAGTCTTCCCAGCATTGGTCTTGGAGCAGTAGGCGTCTCTATGTTCTAATTCGGCAGCAGAAACAAAGGGCCGGTGGCTCCCAGGTGGTAGAGTGGCCCCCACCAGTTCAGCAGATAGACACCTTGCAAGAGCAGATTTTACAGGGGGGGTACAGGGACCAGCGAGGGAGTTATGATCAGGTGGTAACCTTCCTCAGCGCGGTCTCCAGCAGTCAGCCCCACCTCGTGGACATTAGGGGGGTTAGGCAGGAATAGCAGCAGATCCCGACAAGGACCAAAGTGAGCACCCAGATCCATTGCTTGACCAGCAGAGCAACTCTTGAAGCCCGGGTACCCTCAGCAAGCCAAAAGGAGCCCCCACAGGTAATCCCCAGAGAACCAGCCGGCAAGCGCATAAGTTTCAGAGAGAGCAGGGGCCCCCGCATCTCAGACCTTTGTCACAGGCACAGTCTCTCTTCCACTGCTCAAGTGGGGCCCCATGTCACTCACAAGGGTCTCCACCTGTACGGACCAGGAAGGTCAAGGGGGTCAGGGGATCCTCCACCTCCCCCACAGCACACCACTCACTCCAGTCGCTGTGATAGTCAGAAGGTTATCTGGGCAGAAGGTTAGAGGCATAACGATTCCTCTGCTGCTCACAAAATGATACAGGGGGAACGCCAAGGTCTGCAATCCTCCCCACACATAGTGTTGGGTCCCACCGAGTCGCTCACTCACCATCAGCCATGTAGGGGACCAGGAGACGGGGGCAGTCGGCATCCGTCAAGCCTTTCTGCAAAAATCATCCTGTGGGCGTGGGGTGTGACAGTGGAGATGCCTGTCGATACCCTCAGGTCATGGGTTTCCTCACGACTCAGCAGCGTATGGAAATCCTCTTCAGAGGCCCTTCACATTAGCTCGGCTCGGGGTCAGGCAGAGGGGCACACCACCGCCCCTGGATCCCCTTGCCTCTCATCTCTTTGAGGAGGTTAGCACAGAGGGGCCTTCCATGACCCCACACAAGATGATGGCCCCTGAGGGTCAGGCAGGTCCTGTTTGTAGTGGTAGATAGGTCTCCCAATGACATAGCAGCTGCTGACTGCAGGCAATCTCCCCATGCGTATTCTACAGTAGTACCTCGCCAGATCAACCAAAAGAACTTACCTCCGCCCCTGGGCCTCCTCAGCTTTTGTCCCCATCAGGAAACCTGCATATGGTGGACTGCATGACTATATTTAAAATGTCAGCCCCACAGGAACCAAGCAGGTTTCGCTGGCCGCAGCTCATCATCAGCGGAGCCTCCTTAGGTGGGACACCATGGTAGCTAGGCTGGTCCATCGCACCAGTTACGGGCACCACTACCTGATGTCGGTAGGGGCCGAGTGGCTCATCTCACACAGTCATCAACCCAGCCGAACGTGGCTCTCCTGAGACAAGATGGCGGGTCACACAGCTCCGGTTATGCTGCTTGTGGGGGTCTACTTCACCTTTGCCAGGACCACTATTACGGGGCCGAGCACTACCCCTCGCATGCAGGAGGGGGTGTGCAACCCCCTAGCGAGGTCTGTGCCATTTGGATGTGTCCCCAGTGGCCAGATGAAGCTGGAAGGCTGGCGGGGTTCAGGAGCGAAGAGGAAGTGGTCCTTACTCCATGCTCCGCTAGCCACACCCCCAATAACCATTTTTAAATGGTATATATAGAAAATATGTGTTGGAGCACAAAAAGAATGGATCAAGTGGTCTGGTAGCAGTGTAAACATGAGTGTCCATTACAAAATTCTTTGGAATTAAATATTTATAAAAATGGAACATTAAAGCTGGAAGGAGTTTGTTGGGGAGCAACAGGTGAATGGGATCTTGAGAAAGCAGGAGCATTGAGCACAGGGTGGTATGTGTGAAGGTAGAAGGGGATGGGGAAGAGAGCAAAGAAGGACATGCTCTAAACCCAAGTTAAAAAATAGTTCCCTGGTATAAGCTGCGAAAGGAAACAACTTATCCATCAGAAAAATGATAAAACAGAAGTGATCCCGTGGTAGGAAAAACTAAATAATAGAGGGCAAAGCTGTCACAGAGTATAAACAAGAAAGCCACACAATCACAAGCATGGGGCTGAACCGTGTATTGTATTATATACCAGTGTTTTCCAAACTGTGCATCACAGGAGCTGATTTTGGTGGGTTGTGAAAGTCCAAGCAATGAATAAAGATGCCTTTAAAGCCTGTATTTATCTTGCGACATTTGCTACTCTTCACACAGAGGCCAAATGCCAGGCTACATCTTCTGACAAATTGCTGCTTTTAAGATTGGGGTTGGTGTTTACAGAAGGACAAGTAAAGTTATTTATGTGAAATTCTTGCTGTGGTATAGAGAGTGGGAATGTAAAGTCTGTAGGATGTAATTTTTTGTAACACGCAACAAAAGGTAAATACCTGTAAATGAACCGTAGGTTTTCAGCAGTTAGAACAGCAAAATTGAAGCACACTTTTTTTGCAATTCAGAAGTGTGATGGAAACAAAGATTTTAATAAGATCAAATAAAAGCACTACTTTGTGACAGAGAAATAATAAATATTTACTGAAACCCAATTTCCACACATTATCATTTGTGTGTATTATAGTTTTATCAGTAAAACTCTGGGGCATATTCACAAGGACTTATGTCCGATTTATCTCCATATTAACGCATCAAAAGTGCAGATAGATTTAACACCCCATTCACAAGCCGGTGCAAATTGTAGACATCGCCAGTATTCCCGCGATAACTGCCCCAAAATTTATCTCCACGGTGGATACCACCAACTAAGACTAATGAGATGCAGAGTAGGCGTTCCCGTGCAAAAACACACGAAAAAACCACAACACCACATTCACAGCCAGATCTGCGAAGCGAACTAAAAACAGGTGATAAGCTGCGGTAGCACCAGGGATTTTACACCTGCCTTTTGCTGGTGCTAAGCAGGACGACTACCCACAGCATGAAAGGGAGCTCAGCCAAGAGCCACATCTGAGGGCCCACAGATGCCATGAAGATAATGATCATGCAGCTCCGATACCCATGAGGGCCACAACACCCACCGCCACCACCCCCAACCCCCCCACCGGACATACACATACTGCCACTGGTTGATGCCGAAGCTAGAACACAGACTTCCACTGAATAACATGGAAATCAGAGAATATCCCCATGTATTGCATTTCAGGTGAAACTTGACCAGGCTGGAAATGTGAGAATAATAACGCGCCTACCATTAAAGAGCAAGCAGGCATCCCTGAGCCGGAACCGGACTTGGGGGCATATTTTCAAAGCGGAGATAAAACCAGCGCCCTATTTACATGAGGGTGTGCATGTTAGCACCCTTTTTCCCCAACGCCTCACTTTGCATCTCCAATGAGATGCAAAGAAAACTGCAGCGATGTTCCCTGCAAAAGGGTGATAACCTCGCTATCTCTGGAATTTTTATCTCCCTGGAGTAACGCGTTGTTAATAACGCGCTACCAAGGTGATAAATACCAGAGATAGCCTGCGATAATATAATTATCGCTATGCACGGCCAGCGATAATTATCGCTGGCCGTTGTTAATATGCCCCTTGTTTTTTGCGACCAACATTATTACCTATTTCCTCAAAGGACCTCTGTGCTGCTGTCAGGGGACGTCCATTCCCACCGGACCCAGAGCAGCGATCCTGCCCTTTCCCTGTCGCCTGACTGCGAAGATCCACTCTGATGCCAACACTTGATGCAAACTGAATATGAAGTCAGATGGCGGTACGTGGAAAGGTCGCAAGCCTGGAATGTTATTGAAAATAGTGTGGGGCATGTTCTCATGGCAACATCACCTGGAGTGAAGATGGTAGTTTTCTGGTGCTGCTGTGCCGATCCCCAGGTATCGCCGGCTAACGCCGGAATTACTATCGCCATCGCGATAATATTATCGGCTGTTTTCTCCGCCGTTCCCTGTTTTTATCGCTATGTAGTGTGGGCTTGATAATACCACGCTAACATGGCAATGAAATACAGGGTTAGGTGGCGTTAACTTTTCTGGCGATGACTGACGTTGGCGATAGTTATCGCACGTTCTTGTGAATATACCCCTGTATGTCTGCAAGTTTGGAGGCCATTTCAATGGAAAATGTGCTTTCTGTAAAAAACAGTGGGCTGCCACACGATGTATTAGGTACATTAAAAAATTGCCTGCCTAATGGCCATTAAAGCCAGGTGGGTCACGAATGTTAGTCATTCTTAAAGGTGGGCTGTAGTTCTAAAACGTTTGGGGCGCACTGTTGTGGACGTAAGGCCCTTGACAAGAGACAGCTAAAGATGCCTCTAGGGGAGACCTAACGTTGCATGATTTAACCCTTGCACTTTAAATACTGATTCTATAATATCAACAATGCCTTACTTTCCCTTATTTTGGCTTCAGAATCACAGCTCCTAACGCTACCCCTGTGTTCCAGGCAAAACGAATCATGCATCCATTATCATGGTCCAGGGACATGGCAATGTCGAGTCCAATAGTTCCAAGAAATTGAAAGAAAACAAAGATGTTTGCCGTACACGCGGTGAGCTAATATTTACTGTAATGCAGTCGAAAAACATATCACCGTAAGAGAAAAGTATCTGCCATTTTCAGCTCGGTGCACCTTTGCCCCAGTTTAGAAACAAACTCTGCTCAACCCATCCCATCCTCGTCGCCAGTGTAATAATGAAAGATGTCTCGTAGACAGGTCACTTAGAAACAGGTTGTAGGTTTATTGGTTAAGTCCATATATAAGCTTCAAGTACAACCTCAAGTAAAGTCCCAAGTAAAGCCCATGTAGATCTCTTGTAAAGCCTCTGCTAAGCCCCTGTAAAGCCCCACCAGGAGCAGCCTCCCTTCTGCTCAGCCCATCTCTTCCAACTGCCAACTCCTCCAGTCTCACACACTCATCATTCCAAGTGACATCACTCATGGCTGAGCAGCAAGGGACAGAACAATAATAAGGAAGATGCACCAACAACAATAGGTTATAACACATATTTTATTGAACAAGGATTTATTAATCACAGGGCACGCGGAAAGGATTAGGACAAAATACAAATGTGAAATGTACATTCTCAAATACATTTGTCATAGTTTTCAGAGTGCTGCTTCAGCCAAACAGCAAGCCTGCTCTGCATACGAGTCTAGATAGCTCAAGCCCACACAAACACAAGCTTGCACACGTGCACGCGCCGTGACACCAGCCACGCGCCTGCGTGCTCCATGAGCTTAATTGAGTCATCTATTGGACCATTCCCAGTGCTCTTACGTTTACAAACCTTTAAACTTGCCAATGTTTGCGTCTGTTGTGGAGATTTCTGGCGGAGGACGTTTCCTGGATATGCTGACTTCATTCTCCCACTGAACATATCTTGGCTCCGCCATTCGTGCATGCGGGGCAGAATAAGCTTGTAATTTTCATAGAGGAAATTTATGAAAACAACTTGTTTTTTTTAAACGCCATTTTGAACATCGTTTGAATGCATTTGCAACAAAACCCTCACAACGACAATAGTCCGTTTTTCACAGTCACATTCATTTACTCTGGGAAATAGTTCTAGTGCTGGATTTGTAAGCAGAAATATATAGATGCATTAAATTATACTTAAACTGCAAGGCCAGCTCAGTGAAAACTCTCTTACTCCAGAACAAAGAGTGAAGTTTGCCACGGAAGACATAGTAATGTATACTAGTAAAGGAGTAAAAGGTTAGTTTGTGAAAGAGGGCACATCGCCAACTTTTCTGTTCTACTGAATGCAGTATTGAAGGCCCTATAAGACAGCTGCAATTATCCGTTTGTTGAATGGCAGTCAGCAAACAGTTCCAAAGTTTTAGGGTCATAAATGAAGAAGCTTCTCCCCCTTCTCCCCCCCACCACCACCAGTGCAAGACATGCATATTTGAAGAATTGCACAGCAAAGGAATATACTCCTTTAGATCGCAGAGGGTGGAGTGGGACAAAAAACAAAGGGGCAGATTTACAAGCCCGTTGCGCCACTTTTGCGTCACTTTTAACATGGGAAAAGTGAGGCAAAAGTGGCGCAAGAGGCTTGTAAATCTGCCCCAAAGTCTCTAGCTAATACAGCTCGGTGTGTAACGAAAGCAGCCATACTGTGCAAGGTAAAGGCCTTAATCTGAATCCTCTAAGCAACAGGAACCCAATGGAATCCATGGTGGGTTACACATATAGTCAAATTCACTCAAGATCTGTACAAGCCTGACCACCATATTCTGCAGCTTGTAGTTTCTGGATTGCCCCGGAGAGCAGCCTAGAGTCACACACATGAGCATAACGTAGTTGTGAGAAAGTGGAATATTAGCCTGGCTGGATGGCAGTCCACCACAAGTAAAAATGTCACTATCCGTTTAATATCCAGTAAAGATTTCATTGAGTTTAACCTGAGCTCGATCCCAGGTAGCTATGGCACATAACAGTCTTAATTTAGGAAAATGTGTGAAGCATTTAGAAGTACCAAAACAAATAAATAGCCGAAAACACAACACAATAAAAATTCCACTCTAATTTATGAACCTGTTTGATATTTTAATTAATAAAATGATACCAAAACAAAAAATCCAATATGTGGAACCAGTGGGATGAATTTTCAATTTTCACGTAGTTAGCACCATTTCCATAGGAAAAGCTTATTTGTGACGTGACCAAGTATTACAGTACTCAAATCTCCTACCTCGAGTCCATTGTCAGTCACAGATAGTTCTTTCAGAATTTGTTTAAAAGCAATGAGGTCCCCTTTGTTCACATCAGGCAGGTACCACTTTGCATTGTTGAGATGTCTTCTATGTATTAAAATATTGTTTTCCTCATTTTACCTGACATTAGGTCTTCTCAAGATGATCTCGCAAGCTCCTTCTTACCGATTCTCTGATCTGGCTTGCTGTGTCACAAAATCCATCTTCTCTTTAGCTACGGATGGTGGGCACCTACTATCTTGTAGCAGGAGGTGTGTGATGAAGTCAGCAGGATTGCAGTCCTTGCCAACTAATGAACGACCTTGAATTCCTATTTCAAGAGATGCATGTCTCACCTCTCTTTTGCCCAAGGGTTACCCTAGATATTAAACAGTGGTTGATGACCCTTTATGGTGGTGAATAGTTTTCTATACAGGAACATGCAATAGTGTTTGCATGTCAACACTATAGCCAAAGTTTCCGACCTCGGTTTGTAGGAGACTTTCCCGACAGATCTCTGCTGGCGTACGACACGCAATGTTTCGAAAAGTCTCTCCCTGGCTTGTGCTAGATGCCTCACTTGATTAGCATTCAGAGTTAAGTTCTGGCAGAGTGGGATCCAAATACACAGATGCTACATATATTTGTATTTGTTTGTAATGCAAGTACTCACTCCTAGGACCAAAGAAACGGCTCCCTTGCCTGTCACTTTTATTCGGGAGGCACTGGAAAATAAAATTTTCTGATGTAGCAAAATCAATAACTAGCCATGTCTAGAAACAATTTGAGGTCTCTGATGTTAGCTAGTATAGGTGTTTTGTTGTGAGTGGACACCTTCTCTGAACCCGGCAGCATACAGATGCTGAGAAACTATGACAAAAGTATGTGAGGTGAGTCTTATTCAGGTCACCCTTTTCAACATTAAGTCCGGTGCATGCTGCTTTCAGGCTGGTATATACATGAGACAAGGCACGAGCATCATCCTCCAGGGTAAGGCAAATAATCAGAGTTGTGTTATGTTACATAGCATTTGTAAAGGGTGCGCACATCAAACAGGTTTCTTGGCACTAAGTAAAAGGTGGAACCAACAAGGTCAAAAGTCTAGCCATAAGCTTGTTTGAGGAGCCAGGTTTTTAGTCCTAAGTCTGAAGTAAGCAGTTGTAGATCTTATGTCAGAAGACAGTTCCAAAGATGCCGGCGAGCACAGAAAATCTGGCGCCACCCAATCTCTGCTTTTTAAACTTAAGGACAGCTAACAAAGAGTGTCATTAATATGAGCAAATCATGTGTTGCAAGGGTGGATAATCATTCTGACAATCACTTGGAAATCCTAGGAGCTCATGATATCTCAAAATTGAGCCATTTATACTAGAATATATTTATATCTGCAGAAAATAATATATACTGCACAGTTCCACATCACGTTTCAACTAGTGGTAACCTTTTCTGAGGTCATTTTTGGAGAATATGAGAGCACAAATCAGCCATTTGATTATTTGATTTAAGTACAGTTCAGAATGGCATTTCTTTTTAATTGCACAATTGAGGATGCCCAGATGTATGACTAGTAACTAGTTCAATAAAAATGTGCTCTCGGAAATTCTCCCACCTGTTGTTTGAGGTGCACTGCAATGTGGAAACTCATTGCTAGTTGTATTTGGCTAATTGCAACAAATACAAGCACCATTGGTAGTAAATCTCTATGACATAATATTGCCATCAAAAATATTGTGATACACAAATATCATGGCAAAAATGTCATGGGGCCCTACATATTGAGTTTACATATTTACAATGTAAAACACTAAAATTATCATTTACAATATATAGTACTAACATCAAGATTATATAGCTAAGTATACACAGTTAAAATATTAGTATTATAACAACTTAAAAATGAATTGGCATATGTACTAGAAATGTAAAACAACATATATATATATGTTGCTGAATGTCACACAAAATCTCTCCAAAACAAGGAACTCTTTTTAGAGGTTTTAGTTGTGGAAATATGTAAAATACGTATGAATTTAAATATGGATTTTAGATAAATGATAATTGCATATGACTATTTGATCAAGTTTTGCACATTCTATTTTTTAAGGAACGCTAGTAAGATGCAGGATGAAGTGGACACTTGTCTAAAATCCGTAGCCTAAATATAATAGAAGTAATGTACAAATATATTAATGTCAACGCAATTTTGTCTGACAGCATTGTGAACTTGAAACATACAATTTCAAACGTAAAACATGAATTTGAAATGTTATATATTGTTATACACGGTAACTATTTTCATAAGTGGATTGAATAATAGATGTGATGGAGTCTGTTTTCCATTGCAATGGAAACAGCGACCCATGTGATCGGTAACTTGTAGTTTTAAACATTAAGAAAATGGCGATCGCGTTGTTGGTGTGAGCAAGCCTGTGGATACAGGTGAAACGCGTTACCGAAAACCGCAAAGAAATAAAGAGAATCTCTTTTCAATTCAAACAGTAGTCCTTGCTTTGGTATCCAGGAACTGGAGGGGAACTGGAGCTGGTGTATATATATATATATATATATATTTATACATATATATATATATATATATTACCTACTGGCGGTTGCCGGTAGGTAGTTATAGTTAGGACCCCTTTTCCATAGGAAATCCGCAACATTCTATTTTGAATAACTTTGGCGCCGGTCGATGAATCCTCGCGAATTTCTCAAAATAGGTGGGGCGCTACGCTCCGCTCCTACCCTGAAAGTCTCGGGGGGATACGTCAAGCGGGGGCTGAGATAAAAGGGGGGTCCCAAAACGCGTTTTTCCCATGCATTTTTCCATAGGACCTTTAGAACGAGCTACAGCCCGAACGGCTGAACAGAATTACTAGAAATTTGGCAGAGAGGTAGTCCCTATGTCAAGGAAGTGCCTTTTGTAGGTTTGGTGTAAATCTGTTCAGTAGATTCTGAGAAAATAGCCTTTAAATCAATATATATATCTGAGCCCGCTTACGGTACGCTTACCGTACGCTTACGGTAAGCTTACGGTACGCGTACGGTGGCGTGCGCGAGCGCGATTCTGATTGGCTGTTAGATCTTAGTAAACATTCGAATCGGCCGAAACCAGGAAGCGGCGGCCGCCATTTCGTGTGTTTCACTCAGAAAAAAAAGAGTGAAAACAAGAAAAGGGGGCAATGAGGAGAGTTACAGACCCCCTTACATTTGTGAGGGGGTCAAAGAAGGACTGTAAAGTACAAAGAAAACATTTATTGATTTTTAAAAAAATCACGGGGTACGCGTACGGTAAGCTTACGGTAAGCGTACGGTAGAAAAAAATAAAAAAAAATAAATGAAATTCAGATTTAAGTGTTTAGATATTAGGGGGCTCTAAAAAGAGCCGTTGTGTTTATGAAATGATTTTTTAGTGGTACCTACAAGTAAGTACCGATGCAGAGTCTAAGGTTCAAGAGGAAGACTCTGTTCCCTTCATCATTGAAGTGCACACCATCTCCTCTATAAATGTCTTGCATGTCATAACGCAAGTTGTTGTGGTAAATGGCACCCATACCATAGTCACGGAGGAAAGCAGAAACAGATTTGTTGACGTGCTTTCTTGCTTTGTCAATCTGCGGACAGAAATGATTGGACCAGTTCCATGTTTGCCTTTGGCATATGTTGGAAAACACAAAGGCAGTTTTAGGGAAAAGTGAAAACAGTTGTGCAAAGGTGTCCTTCATAAGCATTTCCAGACCTACCCCAGTCAAAGTGCCTAGGTCATTGCCACCACAGTGCACTATTATGAGGTCAGGGTGTTGGATTTGCATGAAGGATTTCACCAATGGCATCAATTGGTGCCACTTTAACCCTCTCTGACCAATCCATTTAATGTCTACATTTGGCAAAGCAAGGTCTCTCACCATATCTGTTTTCTCTGCAAACTTTTCACTCCAGAAGACATAGCTGTGCCCTACAATCCACACTGTGAACATCTTCAAAGGAGAACTGGATGCACTCAGGAGGTGTCTTTCAGTAGAATGGCAATATGAAAAGAAAGACAGTTTGGAAATGGAGGCATACATATTTTTTTCAAAACAAAAAGAACTGATTGGCTGTTTCATACCATTCTAGAATAAAAACTAGGCTGTATGTGAAAATTAATAGAAGCATGTTTTGTATTGGTACAAAAAAATGTGTTACCAAAGAACAGTACTATGGATTTGCTGTTAGGTTTGAAAAGTCAAGCACTCTTGCTCTGTGGAATTGAAACATTGTGTGGCGAACTTCTGACCTAACTCCACACAGCAGTGTTCCATGAGCTGTTGCTATGGTAGCAGGCAGAAGTCAAGTTGGGGGAAGGGTACTAGGCAGAAGTCAAGTTGGGGGCAGGGTACTTTTGGAGAAGGGTTGGTTTTCAACCAATAGAAATGTGTGATTACATTTGAAAAAAAGGGGGAAGCACTGAGATTTGAAACTTACATGTATATGTGTGGAAAAATAGAGGGAAAGTTTGCCATTATCTGGTTCTGCTGAGAGGAGAGAGGTGAACAGAACAGAGATCCTGGCTCTGATAATCTGCTGTTTGAGTGCCACATTTCTTTCACAACTAACTAATTTTAAAGGTGAGGTTAGAGTTTGAGAGGAGATGTATATGGTAAATTAAGAAATGAATAATAGAAATGGAAATTCTTTTTGTTGAAGTTGCGTTTATCATTTTCTGTTTTGGGAGAAATTTAAATGTGAGGAACATGTAAAATAATATGGACTATGTTTTCACGATAAATTAAGGTGTACTGGAAAAAAAAAGAATAGTTTAAGGGTTTGAGGTTGGACTCAGTAATGCAAATACATTCAGCATCACTAAGGCTGGTTGCCCTTGCTGGAATGTAGGCAGCCACCCAGGTTACACATGGTGGTGGTCTGAAAAAGCAGTTTGGACATGTGCATTTAAAAAAATCAAAAAAGTGGTTTCATAATGTGTCAGTCTGTAAAAGTGATTTTCACTTGCCAAAAAAAAAGAGCAGTAAGTGTGCATTTAAATTGGCAAAGAAATTTCGTTTTGGGACTAATGTGAAAACATGACTCTGTGTGGAAATAGGAATTACAGGCAGAGATTTATTGCGTTTTTTTCTGGTGATTTCACAGTTGCATTAGTAGGAAAAAGGGGGAGCGATTTTTTGGGGGAAGAAGCAGACTCTTAGCACACACCCATCTGCTTGCCATGTATAATCATGCACAGTATTTACAAGCGAGTGGGGTTTTCAGGTTTCAGTCAGTAATGCAAATACATTCAGCATCACTAAGGCTGGTTGCCCTTGCTGGAATGTAGGCAGCCACCCAGGTTACACATGGTGGTGGTCTGAAAAAGCAGTTTGGACATGTGCATTTAAAAAAATCAAAAAAGTGGTTTCATAATGTGTCAGTCTGTAAAAGTGATTTTCACTTGCCAAAAAAAAAGAGCAGTAAGTGTGCATTTAAATTGGCAAAGAAATTTCGTTTTGGGACTAATGTGAAAACATGACTCTGTGTGTATATATATATATATTACGCTCCATAGGTTGCCCTTCAGTTAAGCAGCACTCGAGACACCAGTGTGCTGTATTCAGCTTTTATTGGTACGGAGGAAAATGCGCTTGACGGTGCATTCAACAACTGCCCCGTCGACTGCCTTACGCGTTTCAAAGTTCCACTTCTTCATCAGAGGCTGGCAGGGTAAGTGCATGGCGGTCTCTACTTCCTGATTTAAGCATTATGGTACGCCCCCAAATGAGCTGCTCGTATGAGTCTGTACACGGCATTCTGGTAGTTCATTTGGGGGCGTACCATAATGCTTAAATCAGGAAGTAGAGACCGCCATGCACTTACCCTGCCAGCCTCTGATGAAGAAGTGGAACTTTGAAACGCGTAAGGCAGTCGACGGGGCAGTTGTTGAATGCACCGGCAAGCACATTTTCCTCCGTACCAATAAAAGCTGAATACAGCACACTGGTGTCTCGAGTGCTGCTTAACTTGAAGGGCAACCTATGGAGCGTAATGTATAAAGCGGCCGTCCTGCCGCTGAGCATGCACCACCCCTTCGGTGGGGGCAACGGGGCTTGGTAAACACTGAGCCATAATGGAGCACCAGTTACGGATTGAGGAGGAAGACGTTCGCTGGGGCCCATCCAGGGCTGAAATCGCACAGAGAGTTTAAGTGCATCCATCTGTGGGTTAATTGACCGGGACTCTAACTACCAGAATGCCGTGTACAGACTCATACGAGCAGCTCATTTGGGGGCGTACCATAATGCTTAAATCAGGAAGTAGAGACCGCCATGCACTTACCCTGCCAGCCTCTGATGAAGAAGTGGAACTTTGAAACGCGTAAGGCAGTCGACGGGGCAGTTGTTGAATGCACCGGCAAGCGCATTTTCCTCCGTACCAATAAAAGCTGAATACAGCACACTGGTGTCTCGATTGCTGCTTAACTGAAGGGCAACCCATGGAGCGTAATGTATAAAGCGGCCGTCCTGCCGCTGAGCATGCGCCACCCCTTCGGTGGGGGCCACGGGGCTTGGTAAACACTGAGCCATAATGGAGCACCAGTTACGGATTGAGGAGGAAGACGTTCGCTGGGGCCCATCCAGGGCTGAAATCGCACAGAGAGTTTAAGTGCATCCATCTGTGGGTTAATTGACCGGGACTCTAACTACCAGAATGCCGTGTACAGACTCATACGAGCAGCTCATTTGGGGGCGTACCATAATGCTTAAATCAGGAAGTAGAGACCGCCATGCACTTACCCTGCCAGCCTCTGATGAAGAAGTGGAACTTTGAAACGCGTAAGGCAGTCGACGGGGCAGTTGTTGAATGCACCGGCAAGCGCATTTTCCTCCGTACCAGTAAAAGCTGAATACAGCACACTGGTGTCTCGAGTGCTGCTTAACTGAAGGGCAACCTATGGAGCGTAATATATATATATATATATATATATATAATATATATATATATATATATTCAGTGAAAAAACCATAGGTTTCACACACGTTATAGTTAGGAATTAGCATTTAAAAAACCTTAGAAATTCAGTGAAAAAACCATAGGTTTCACATATGTTATAGTTAGCTGGACATTTTACTCGTAAAAAACCAATGAAATTCCCCCGTTATAGTTAGTTCAGCTAACTATAACTCGCGCGCCCGCAATGCACTGCTGATGACGTCACATATTACATCACTCATGACATGGTCAGTGACATCACTCATGACATCACTGATGACATCTCAAATGACATCACTGATGACCTCACTGATGACATCATCCAGTGAATGTGTGTTTTTCTGAAAATTAAATATGTTTTATATATGTATATCTCAAGGTCGATGGAAGAATAAATGGGTATACTGTCTAAATGGATGATTTCTTTTTGAAAAATTGATTGTGTAACTGACTGATTAAGTGTATCATAGTGAATACATGGCTTAGTGAGTAATGTTTAAATATATAAATATCTGTATCAGTCTCTCACTTTGTCTATAAGTGGCTGCATGGGTTGGAGAGTAGCTACATGGGTGTCTATATAGGTTATTAGTTGGTTTTTTGAGTATCAGTATGATTGTCTGCATGGTTCGGTGGGGGGTATGACGTAGTGCATAGGTGCATGAATGAGTGACTCACTGTTTGTATGTGTTGAACAGAGCATGTGTGCAGGACTGCATGGGTGGATGAGTGTGTGTATGGGTGTGTTAGTGAGTGAATGACTGTCTCAATAGTGTCTTTATGAGTAACTACATATGTTTAAAACTAGTATATGTGACTATTGGTTTATATATGTGAGTATATGTGAGAGTGAGAGATTGAAAGAGTTCCTGTATGAATAAGTATGTGTTTCTATAAGTGATTGTTAAAAAGACTAAGTATGTGTAAGTTTCCGTAGAAGTAAGTGTGGTGGTGTGTGTTTAACTGTATATGCAAGTAAATGGATGTTTGATTCTTTATTGGCATGAGTGACTATGTGTGTGAGTAGCTCTATGGATGAGTGGCATTGTGTAATAGGATGTATAGGTGTATGAGTACATATGATAAGTGAGTACATGTATGAGTGACTGTATTGGACTGTTGGTGAATGAGTGGATGTGTATGTGGATCTTAGAATTACTGAAGAGGTTGTTGTAACTGTTATTGGTATGTCCATTGTTTTGTAAATTTTAGTGTCTATTTTTGATTGTGTGTATCAAAGGTTTTATTAGGGGAAGAGGAGGTCTGCCACTCTATCACAAGGATGATGTCATCAGTGAGGTCATCAGTGATGTCATTTGAGATGTCATCAGTGATGTCATGAGTGATGTCACTGACCATGTCATGAGTGATGTAATATGTGACGTCATCAGCAGTGCATTGCGGGCGCGCGAGTTATAGTTAGCTGAACTAACTATAACGGGGGAATTTCATTGGTTTTTTACGAGTAAAATGTCCAGCTAACTATAACATGTGTGAAACCTATGGTTTTTTCACTGAATATATATATATATATATATATATATATATATATATATATATATATATATATATATAATCTTCTTGCAATGCAAGGAGTGCAAGCACACTCAAAATTAAGTTGATAAATATTTATTCAACAATTGTTACCTGCTATCCTTATCATGATTGTTAAACCCCTCTGTGTGTTCCCATTGGGGTTGTTCCAGGTTCTTTTCTGTCTTTGTTTACCAATTGTAACAGTCCAAGATAGCGGCATAGCTCTGGGTAACTATTGAATGCCGCATTTACTAGTCCTACTTTGTTGTTCACTGTTTACTAGCATATATATGGAGTATGGTAGACAGCCACATCATATGTGTACAAGACTGAATAGCCGAAATGAGTAGCAGGGACTGGAAATCATTAAATATATATCTATCAACTTTACTTTGAGCGTAAACCTGTACCCCTTGTGTTGCAAAAGGATTATTGTGGATTTTGAGGCCTGGGCCTCACCCGACACCACGTGCCACTCCCGTACTGGCTGCAAGGCATTTGTGGAAGAACGGGGAGAATCATATACATATATATACATATATAGGCTATTCTTTCCCTTCACGCCACTTCCAAGATCCAAGCTCCAAAGAACTCAGTCAAACAGGAAAAGAGGCACAGCCAGACATGGATTCATCAGGTATATTTAAAAAAAAAAGATTATTTCTTTTTTAGCCAAAGTGCATCATGCTAACAGACCAACACAGGCCTACGCATTTCGGCCGGAGCCTTCAACTGGGCCATAGAGCATCCTACATAGAGTGTCTATTAAAAGGTCCATTGCCAAAATTCCCCTCACCTCTAATTAAAAACAATTAAACCACCAATTTAATCTACATCCAAGATCTTTGCATTCTTAATCCATATAATCATAGACAAAGATGATTTCTGCGTTGTTTGTCAATTGGTTTTCCAGGAATATTTAGAACAATTACTGTAAAGTACAATAACTCTCTTTTGTTAATTCTTTTGTCATGTATTTTTCTCAAATATTTTCCCTTTCTTTTCCCTCAAGCAGGATGTCCCCATACACTGTAAAGTACATTCGGTGAATATATGTACTGCTTTGAGGGAATATAGGAAAAGAAGGACAGACAACTACATATACATATTTCAAGCTAGCTAGATATCGGAATCGTTCCTATTCCACATCTGTCTCCATATTCCTGGGAATTAAACTACATGATGATGCGTCATATTGTTTTTAATGAAAACATATTTAAGCATCTGATTCTTTATTGTACTAGACTGTACATACCAATTTTAGCTGGAATGTCGAGATTTGCATACTGCAAATTCCCTTTAAAAAGAAGGGGACACAAATCATAATAATGTGCAGCTCTTTAAGTGTGACAAGTAATAAGATTTGCTTCACTAATCTTAATTAAATTCTCTCACAACCATATGAATAAATATTGAATAAATTCAATATTAAAGTGCAAGGTATAAAGCGCATCTCAAATAAATTGTTAACAGTACGGGAATGAAAGTGCTTATAGATGAGAGCTGAGTAAAGTACTCAATTTCAAAGCGCAATTCTTAGATAAGTATAAAGTGCATCTCAGATTAGTCATTACAGTACATGGATAATAAAGTGCTTGTTATTTCTAAACCCCAGTTTCTTTGAAGGGGGAAGCAAGGAAAACTTTTTCAACCGTAAGAGATAAACCCTATAAAAAGAAGACATTAAATGCAAATAAATGAAGTCAAAGTCACATGTAGCATTTAAGTTTATAAAACCAGGGGGAGGAGGAGCAGCAATCATTGAATTATAAATGTATGTATAGTCCTACATTCATGTTTAGGCTCCATGGTATTTCTGTCCTAATCATGGTGAAACATCTTGATTCCACTCTTTTCAGCATCAGCTCTCAATTGCCTCCTCTGGGTTTTATCGGAATGTGCTGAATTCATTAGTAACAGAGACCTGTTGGATCACCATTATGTTCCTCAAAGATGTGTTTGGCTGTTGTATATGAATAATCCCTATTGTTGATGACTTTCATGTGTTGGAGAAAATGCAATTTGAGTTTATTTACTGTGCTCCCAACACATTTCTTGCCACAACTACATTCTAAAACATATACTACGTGGGAGGTTTCACAAAATATTAGTTCTTTGATTTTGTTTGATACACAATCAAACAATTTGAACTCCTTGTTACATCTGATTTGACACGCTTGGCATTATTGACATTTATAAAAGCCTGCTCTTTTGACCCAATTTCCTCTACCATTCGCCTGAGCAGAAAAATAGCTTTGCATTAGAAGATCACCAAAGGAAGATGTATTACTATACGTCAGTTTCAGTTGTTCTGTTTTCGCGGAACGATATGTGGGGCGACAACAGAAAATCCGGCGCCACCCAATCTCTTATTTTTAAACTTAAGGACAGCTAACAAAGAGTGTCATTAATATGAGCGAATCATGTTTTTCAAGGGTGGATAATCTTTCTGACAATCACTTGTAAATCTTAGTAGCTCATGATATCTCAAAACGGAGCCATTTATACTGGAACATTTTTATAAAATCGGAAAATATTATTATATACTGCACAGCTGCACATTTTTTGAGGTCAAGTTTGGAGAATATGATTGCACCATTCAGCCATTTGCTTATTTGATTTAAGTACAGTCCAGAATGGCATTCCTTTTTATTGGTAAAATTGAGGGTGCCCAGAGGTATGACTGGTAACTCGTTTTAAAAAACATGTACTCTAGGGAATTCTGGAGTTCTTCTTCCACCTGTCGTTTAAGGTGCCCTGGGACACTGCAATGTGGATACTCATTGCCAGTTGTATTTGGCTAATTGCAACAAATGCAAGCACCATTGTTAGTATATCTCTATGACATAATATTGCCATAAAAAGTATTGTGATACACAAATATCATGGCAAAAATATTGTGGGGCCCTAAATATTGAGTTTACATATTTACAATGTAAAATACTAAAATTATCATTTGCAAAATATAGTACTAACATCAAGATTATAAAGCTAAGTATACACAGTTAAAATGATTAGTATTATAACAAATGTAAAAAATGAATTAACTTATATATGTAATAGAAATTTTTTTAAAATTTTATTTTTAAAGAAGGACATATGTATATATCCGCAATAATGCTCTTGCAACTCAACGAGTACACACTTACTCAAAATTAAGTTGATAAATAATTATTCATCGATTGTTACCTGACATCATTATCCTGATTATCGAACCCCTCTGTGTGTTCCCATGAGGGTTGTTCCTGGTTCTTTTCTGTCTTTATTTAACATTTGTAACAGTCCAAGACAGCGGCATAGCTCTGTGTAATTATTGAAGGCTGCATTGACTAGTCTTACTTTGTTGCTCACTGTTTACTAGCAATTATATAGAGTATGGTAGCACAGCCACCCCATACGTGTACAAGACTGAATAGCCGAAAAGCATAGCAGGGGCTGGAAATCATTGCATACATATTTATCAACATTACTTTGAGTGCACCTGTACTCTTTGCGTTGCAAGAGGATTATTGTGGATTTTGAAGCCGGGGAACTCATGCAACACCACACGCCTCTCCTGCACCGAATGCACAGCATTTGTGGCAAAAGGGGGAAAATTATATATAGCAACAGTGAAAGTCATAAAGCCTCGGCTAAGGTCAGTGAAGCCGCATCGGAGGATACGGACGGCGCAGACTGCATTCAAGCTAGGCGCCAACGGCAGCTTACAGGGGAAAAGCGGTGTGTATTTACATTTGCGTACAGGGGAACCGCATGGTATGAGAGGAACCCCACGCAAGTGATTACTTAAATATTTCGTGATGTCGAGTGACACGTTGCGGGACCGCGAAGCAGTGGCTCTTGAATTATTTAGTGACCTGCCTTCTGTGATCCCAACAACGGCGCCCAGCAACAAGTCTAACACAAATTGCAGCATTAAAGACAAACTAAAATAACTTGAGAAACTCATGCGCCAGGAACAGAGCAAGTGGTGGGAGTCCAAGTCTTTACAGAGATATATTGATGTAGGAAGAATACCACGAGGTTTAAGAATCTTCATTGCTCCAAGTTACGAAAACCCAAACCCCCTAATGATGCAAGAGTGGGCTGATTGCAACTTGGAATCTTCCAGAAAATTGGTATTAATACTTATAAAATATACAGATGTGGATAGAGCCTCCTTATTGGAACAAATAGATAAATTAAAAGAAGAGATTGATGGTAATGGACAAAGTGATGAAATAGAAAAATTGCGCAAAGAAATGGCAGCACGCCTGAAAAAAGAAGAGGACAAAATAAAAGAGAGGAAAGCATACAAGTTTTTGCGCATTAAAACTGACTATGAGCTGGGACAAATCTTCACATTCTCCAAGAAATATGATACAATGAGATGTATCAAATCCAACAAAACTGATGAGCAAATACCGAGCACTTCACGAAGCAGCGACCCAACAGTGCAAACATCTAACTCGGATCTAAGCTCGGCACCAGAAAGTGGCTCAGATTCAGAATTGAGAGACTAATACAAACTCCCCACGAAACAAACTTACCCCTGGTGATGAATTACATATTTTAGTCATGGACCGGAGGTCAACACTCCGGCCAAGAAACCAACAGGCCAAAGTAACAGCAACAGAAACTACAAACGTAGGCAGAGGAGGAAGGCCAATGGGCAACACCACAAGACCCAGAAGACAAGCAACAGGGAAATGGAAACCACGTTGGAAGTCAACACATTGGCAAACAACAATCAAACTATCATCAACCTGGCAAAAATTAATTTGACTAATATTGAGTCTGGGACTTCTTATTGCCCTGAAAGCAATTTTAATTATGTGAAAACCAGAATGAACATTTATCGGTGCATTAGAAAGTTGAAACTTAGAAAATACCACATGCTCAAGAACAAAGACACAACTCCAACAGTTGGAATACAAGAAAATAGCCAAGAGCATCAAAACTCCATCACTACAGTGGATAATGATAGGCCATTACTATTGGATCTACAGGAATTATGGACAGAGGGCCATATATCCGAAACTCAAGATAATATGTCAGAACATCCAAAGATGCAGAGCTCAGACACAAGCATGAGTATGGAACCAGCAATACCGACTCCATTCAGAGGAAAATCTACATTCAATCGTATAATGGTACGAGACTCGATTGACATTTTCAACTAAAAGATCACTGCCCAGATTAAACAGTTGCATCACAAAGTCCAAAAAACCAAGGCCAAATACAACCAACAGAATACGGCGTATTATAAGTTAATGAACCGACTTGAAAGCGAGAGCTCAATTGTCATCAGAAATGCCGACAAAGGTGGCAATAATATAATATGGGCCAAGGAAGATTACACCAAAGAGTCACTGTCTCAACTGAGTGACCAATCCTGTTACACCAAGATCAACGGGTCGGATCTAAAACAAATATACAAAGCGTGCAATGCCAAATTAACTACCTGGAAAACAAAGGATTAAATAACTAATGAAGAGTACAAATAGCTGAGAAATGACCATCCAGTAACTCCTTTGATTTATTTTATTCCTAAAATTCATAAAGACTCTCGCCACCCACCTGGAGGGCCAATTATATTGGCCCGCAATGGATTTTTAGAACGCACGTCACAATATGTAGACTATTTTTTACAAGGATATGTCCAAGTTTTAACCTCATATGTACGTGACACCAGTGACTTTTTAAACAAACTGACAAACTGCATCTGGCAAAGTGACTACCATTTAATTGCGCTAGATGTTACATCTCTATATAAAAGCATAAGGCATAGTGACGGCTTGAATGCACTAAAATACTATTTGTCCAAAAGATCGGAACAGTTGACGCAGCATAGCCAAATGCTGATTGAAATGGTTGCATATTGCCTAGACAATAATGTTTTTATGTTTAATAATATGCTATACAAACAGACTAGAGATGTAGCCATGGGTGCCAGCTTCTCCCCCAGCTATGCATGTTTACACATGGGCTGGTGGGAGGAGCTGGTACTTAAAGTCAAACACAAAGACTACGTGCGAAACAACATTAAGGTATGGCTTCGCTATATCGACAGCCTTTTTGTAGTATGGCAGGGGACGCACCAAGAAGTGCAAGATTTCCTGGATTCTATCAATGACAACACATTGAGCATACATTTTACAGCTACAATTAGTGCAGACTCAGTCATTTTTCTGGATATGCTGGTGTACATAAAAAACAGCAGGATAGAAACAAAGCTTTATCGAAAAGAAAAAGAGACAGCAGTCAACGTGGCCCTACATGCCAGCAGTGCCCACCCAAGGCCTTTGGAAAACAGCCTCTTCTATGGGGAAACGTTGAGACTCAGAAGAGTCAACAGTGACCAAATAACTCTCAAACAGGCACAAGATGAAACTAAGGCTAGGTTCCTAGAGAGAGGTTACTCACACAAGACTATAGAGAGTGCCATAGCCAAATCCATGCTTCCCGACAGACTAGATCTGATCGAAGGCAAATACAAAAAAGCAACTAAGGAACTAGAACAACATGATATCTTCAAAACAACCAACACAACCAAACACCAAGAGTTTAGGATAATCATGGAATTCAGCAAACAAGATAAGGAAATACGCAATATCTTTAAACGCAATTGGCCCTTGGAATTAGATGACCCAACAATAGGAACCACTTTGCCCAGGAATGTCTCAATTACCTACAGCAGGGCACTCTCGATGCGTGACAAATTGGTTAAAACAAGCCCAGAGTTAATTGAAAGCTGTAGCTGGCTTAAAACACATAAAGGGTTTTTCAAATGTAAAGTATGTAAATGATGTCAACAGGGGATTAATACAACAACTTACACAGCCCCTTTTAGCCCCAAGGAACACAACATTAACAAACTTCTGACTTAGCAAAACAGAATATGTAATTTATGTCCTAGTCTGTCCATGTGGCTTACAATACATAGGGAGCATTAAACTCCAAGCCCACAAGCGAATTTTACAACATATCAGAGCTGTTAACTACCAGGACAATACATACCCTGGTGCCAGACACTTCAAGGAATACCACAACTCAAAGAGTGAGGATTTAAAATACTTCCTTATAGATTCGGTGCCTGCAAGCAAAAGAGGGGGCAACAGGGAGGGAAAGCTACGCAAGTTAGAAACCAGATATATCTTGGAGATGGATTCGAAACAACCAGGGGGGCTTGACATTACTGAAGACCTACACACTTGCCTCTAGAAGTATACACGAGAAGAGCACTGGTTAACAAAAACATAACAGGGTTTTAATTTCTGTATAAAGTTTTTGTATTGGATGTTTTATGAAATTTATATATTTATATCTTTTTAATGTATTTATATATTTATACATATTTTATTCAATGTAGAAAATGTATACATATGTGCCATTTCCATTGCAGATATAAAGTAAATACCAAAACTATATCATATTATTCTCAAGCCAAACCAACACCTCTTAGAATCGTATGGTCTGTTTGAAGCAATTTATATAACAAAAAACATAAAAACAGGGATCTCATGGTATTCATACCAAGATTTATGGCATAACTAATGGCTAATTTAACCTAGTAGTTATCGACATATACACAAATGTCATAATACGACATGTCGATATATACAGATACGAGTGACAAGCGGAGAATGCTATACAGGAAAAAATGTCTAGATATCCGCTGTCAATGATCAGCACTGCACTTTGCACTTAGACTCACTAGAACTAAGAGCACTTGTTGACGGTCATCACAAAATAGGAAGACAAAACTTGATCAAACCATCAATGCCATGGCACATAAACATTTTGCACATTGCCCAAACTTTGCACTTTAATGTCTTAATCTATGCATTCGACGGATTAATTCAATGATGTCTATAACTTTAACATGTGAAATATATATTTGAGTTATAAAGTGAACATGATTTTAGTCAACAGTATTTTTTGTTTTTTTTAAATGACAAGACGGAAAGTAAAATATTTATACATTCATGTATTTATTTATTTATTGAAATATTTGTCTGTATTAATTTAAAGTAATTGTTCGGCGTTCACTGGCACATAGGCTACACATTCAAATGTTATGGATTTTAACCAGGTCATTATGAATGTACCATGAAAAACTAACATTTAAATATTTCTTCCATTGTCATGATGGTAATTTTTGTATGCACACGTAAGCACAATGTCACTTTAAAAAAGAAAAAAATCACCGCACAATGTCATGTGATCAAGGCTCCTTGCGAGTTGAAACGCGTTATGGCGGCATCCTAATAATTCACTAAAAAGAAATATATTCTGTGGCCCATGTCCGTGGTTTGGAAGAATCCAAAAATACTGACGGAGAGTTAGATATATATATATATATATATAAAAAAAGAAATATATATATATATATATATATAGATAGATATACAGAGTGTCTTACTCTCTTGATTAAGAGAGTAAGACACTCTTGAAACGCGTTACAGTGAGAATTAAATCTTTGAACTGCATCTGAGAGTGCGTTGCTTATTTGTTATATATATATATATATATATATATATATATATATATATCCCCAAGTTCACTCGCGTTGCTCTGCCTCTTAATGGCGGCGGGCTCCGGTGAGGTAGCGAACCTCAATATCACTCCAATTCATGCGATTTGTTTCTATCACAGAAACCGAGCCCAGATCCGTATGCGTGGTTGAAAAGTTTTATTATCGTTACATGGCAAACAAAAGCCCGACGCGTTTCGGAGCAGCCGCTCCTTTGTCACGGGTTAATAAACGATTGTTTGTTTAAAGTATAAATAAAGTGTTTCACATCACATGACATAACATAAACGTAGGACTACTGCGCCACATCGGGATTTTTGTGAAAATGGCGGCCATTTTGGAGTGGTACTTTTAAATTATAAAATATTCATTACATTATTATATTTAAACACTGCACAATAATTAATAAATGTTCAAACAATTAAACATAATTACCTTGTCAATGCTATGTTCCCAAAATTTATAACAACATTACGTTTTCACGATTTGTAAAAGAAATTCATGCCCCAGTGGGCTGTTGCTCAATATCCCAACATTACATTATTTCTTCATTTTGGAACAAAACCATAAACTTAAATAAACGCCCCAGTGGGCCAATATTCAGTATTGCGGCGTTTCAATGTGTAACATACATATCAAATACCCTTAATTCATGTCCCGCCAAATATCTATTTACATCATGCCCTAGTGGGCTATATATTTTAGATATCACTAGCTTTTTGCTTTCATCCTCATCATCTGATGATGGCGTCTCCGTCTCCTACAACATAAAAAACAATTCTGATCAAAAATCACTTTCTGACTGGTTAAAATACAAACTTATTCAGGATTTACACGGTTCATTTAGCAGGGTTACAGATTGTATGTACAGATTATTGTCTAACCTAAGTGGACAGACAGTTCCTCGTCTTTATTTAATCCCGTCGGATGCATTGTCTCATATCTAATAATCATTCTAGATTCTAATCGTCTTAATTCCTTAATCCTGTTCCCTCCTCTTTGTGAAATAGGAATTCTTTCCAGAGCACAGTATTTCAACAGATTCACATTTTTATTGTGTCTCTCCTTGAAATGCCGGGCTATCGGATATTGCTTATCCTCATGAATGATAGCTCTTCGGTGTTCTAAAATCCGTTTTTTGACTTGGTGAATAGTACTCCCAATATAAATGAGTGGACAGGGACACACAAGCGCATACACACAATAGTCAGATTTGCACGTGAGATGTTGATTAATGGTAAATGGCTTCTGATTTTTAGATAACTCGATTTCTTTAATGTTGGTGCTGTATTCACATGCCTTACATGATCTACATGTAAAGAACCCCTTTATTTCATAACTCTTAGTTGTTGTGGGAATAGAACTACTGCACAGTCTATCTCCTAGCGAGGTACATTTCCTGAAAGTGATTTTAGGATTGTCGCCTGTGTATTTTTTCAGAGTTTTATCTGTACCCAGCACATTCCAAAATTTCTTAAGGCAACGCCTGACTTCCCAATGTTGGTTATTGTATGTAGTTATGAATCGTAAGGGTAGTTCTTGATTTTCTTCTTCCTTTGTGTTTTGCAATAAATCAATCCTATTTATCAATTGGATTTTATCACATGCCTGATTTATTGTCTTATTAGAGTATCCTCTCTCTTTGAATCGAGATATCATAGTTTTCCTTTCTTCCAAAAAATCACTATCTACACTGCAATTTCTCCTGGCTCTCAATAGTTCCCCGTACGGGATACTGTTGATCAAATTCCTAGGGTGGCAGCTCTCAGCATGCAACAGACTATTACCGGACGTTTTCTTCCTGAATAGTCTACTTTCTAATTTGTTGTCCTCTACTCTTAATTCGACATCCAAAAATTCTATTCTCATTTCATGAATAGTACTAGAGAACTTCAGATTTAAGTCATTATTATTTAAGGACTTCACAAATTCCTCTGCTTGCTTCTCAGAGCCCTTCCAAATACAAAACACATCATCGATGTACCTTGCCCAGAGAACGACGTTATGGGTAAAGGCCATGATCTTACTGGCCACCTGCTCCTCCCACCAGCCCAGGTACAAACCCGCGTAACTGGGGGCAAAGCAGGTTCCCATCGCCGTTCCCTGGGTTTGGCGAAAGATGACATGATTGAACAAGAAAAAATTGTTGGTTAGACATGCTTTCATCATACAGAGCAACATTTCAGTAGATTAAAATACATCAAATTACGAGATTTCAAAAAATGTCTACTGGCCTCCATACCCAAGTCATGGGGATACATGTATAGAGACTGTTGACGTCTAATGTCATTAATAACATGTCTGGTTCCCATACCACGTCTTTGATCAACCTTAGGAAGTCACCTAAAGCTCTTGTTTAACTATAGAGGATTTGGAGACGTTAGAAACCATGCGTGAACTAGGGGGCAATGATGAAGATGATACAAATGTACTAATTATGGACCGCAGCAGTGACAGTGGTTTTAAACCAAAATCAATTTTTTTACCACAAATTCACTGCGATGCAATTGAAATATTTGAGAAGGGTGTGAAAGAAGAATTTAAAAAGTTAGGTAAGAGTAAAAATAACATAAGATCGAATCTCACTTCACAACAACTGGTGGCCATACAAGAATTACAGGAGAATAAATCTATTGTAATTAAGAAATCCGACAAAGGCGGAAATGTTGTTGTATGGCCACTACAGATGTATCTTGATGAAGGGACTAGGCAGTTAGATGATGTGAATAACTATGCTAAATCGAACAGAATATGCTATGAGGAAAGCAATGAACAGTACAGAAATAATTTGGTGAAATGGAAAAATGACCAATTGTTAACCGAAGATGAATTTAAATTTCTGTTCTGTGAATATCCTAAATTGCCAGTTATGTATCTCTTACCTAAATTACATAAAGATGCTAAAAAACCTCCGGGAAGACCTATTGTCTCCTCAATAGGAAGTCTATATGAAAATACTTCTAAATATATAGACTTCTTCCTAAGATCATATGTTCAATCCTTACCTGCTTATGTGCGGGATACGGGTGACTTCCTAAGGTTGATCAAAGACGTGGTATGGGAACCAGACATGTTATTAATGACATTAGACGTCAACAGTCTCTATACATGTATCCCCCATGACTTGGGTATGGAGGTCAGTAGACATTTTTTGAAATCTCGTAATTTGATGTATTTTAATCATACTGAAATGTTGCTCTGTATGATGAAAGCATGTCTAACCAACAATTTTTTCTTGTTCAATCATGTCATCTTTCGCCAAACCCAGGGAACGGCGATGGGAACCTGCTTTGCCCCCAGTTACGCGGGTTTGTACCTGGGCTGGTGGGAGGAGCAGGTGGCCAGTAAGATCATGGCCTTTACCCATAACGTCGTTCTCTGGGCAAGGTACATCGATGATGTGTTTTGTATTTGGAAGGGCTCTGAGAAGCAAGCAGAGGAATTTGTGAAGTCCTTAAATAATAATGACTTAAATCTGAAGTTCTCTAGTACTATTCATGAAATGAGAATAGAATTTTTGGATGTCGAATTAAGAGTAGAGGACAACAAATTAGAAAGTAGACTATTCAGGAAGAAAACGTCCGGTAATAGTCTGTTGCATGCTGAGAGCTGCCACCCTAGGAATTTGATCAACAGTATCCCGTACGGGGAACTATTGAGAGCCAGGAGAAATTGCAGTGTAGATAGTGATTTTTTGGAAGAAAGGAAAACTATGATATCTCGATTCAAAGAGAGAGGATACTCTAATAAGACAATAAATCAGGCATGTGATAAAATCCAATTGATAAATAGGATTGATTTATTGCAAAACACAAAGGAAGAAGAAAATCAAGAACTACCCTTACGATTCATAACTACATACAATAACCAACATTGGGAAGTCAGGCGTTGCCTTAAGAAATTTTGGAATGTGCTGGGTACAGATAAAACTCTGAAAAAATACACAGGCGACAATCCTAAAATCACTTTCAGGAAATGTACCTCGCTAGGAGATAGACTGTGCAGTAGTTCTATTCCCACAACAACTAAGAGTTATGAAATAAAGGGGTTCTTTACATGTAGATCATGTAAGGCATGTGAATACAGCACCAACATTAAAGAAATCGAGTTATCTAAAAATCAGAAGCCATTTACCATTAATCAACATCTCACGTGCAAATCTGACTATTGTGTGTATGCGCTTGTGTGTCCCTGTCCACTCATTTATATTGGGAGTACTATTCACCAAGTCAAAAAACGGATTTTAGAACACCGAAGAGCTATCATTCATGAGGATAAGCAATATCCGATAGCCCGGCATTTCAAGGAGAGACACAATAAAAATGTGAATCTGTTGAAATACTGTGCTCTGGAAAGAATTCCTATTTCACAAAGAGGAGGGAACAGGATTAAGGAATTAAGACGATTAGAATCTAGAATGATTATTAGATATGAGACAATGCATCCGACGGGATTAAATAAAGACGAGGAACTGTCTGTCCACTTAGGTTAGACAATAATCTGTACATACAATCTGTAACCCTGCTAAATGAACCGTGTAAATCCTGAATAAGTTTGTATTTTAACCAGTCAGAAAGTGATTTTTGATCAGAATTGTTTTTTATGTTGTAGGAGACGGAGACGCCATCATCAGATGATGAGGATGAAAGCAAAAAGCTAGTGATATCTAAAATATATAGCCCACTAGGGCATGATGTAAATAGATATTTGGCGGGACATGAATTAAGGGTATTTGATATGTATGTTACACATTGAAACGCCGCAATACTGAATATTGGCCCACTGGGGCGTTTATTTAAGTTTATGGTTTTGTTCCAAAATGAAGAAATAATGTAATGTTGGGATATTGAGCAACAGCCCACTGGGGCATGAATTTCTTTTACAAATCGTGAAAACGTAATGTTGTTATAAATTTTGGGAACATAGCATTGACAAGGTAATTATGTTTAATTGTTTGAACATTTATTAATTATTGTGCAGTGTTTAAATATAATAATGTAATGAATATTTTATAATTTAAAAGTACCACTCCAAAATGGCCGCCATTTTCACAAAAATCCCGATGTGGCGCAGTAGTCCTACGTTTATGTTATGTCATGTGATGTGAAACACTTTATTTATACTTTAAACAAACAATCGTTTATTAACCCGTGACAAAGGAGCGGCTGCTCCGAAACGCGTCGGGCTTTTGTTTGTCTGGGCTCGGTTTCTGTGATAGAAACAAATCGCATGAATTGGAGTGATATATATATATATATATATATACTTTCATAGAGGCAGCTCCTCCTGGGAATCTCGCCCGTAGTAAGTTGGCGCGTTAAGCCGGTAGAGCCACCGCCGGCAAATTTTAATTCTGTAGAAGTCCGCAAATAAGCAACGCACTCTCAGATGCAGTTCAAAGATTTAATTCTCACTGTAACGCGTTTCAAGAGTGTCTTACTCTCTTGATCAAGAGAGTAAGACACTCTGGAAATGCTTGTATGCATCTGAGAGTGCGTCGCTTATTTGCGGACTTCTACAGAATATATATATATATATATATATATATGTGTGTGTGTGTGTGTGTAGATATATATATAGACATATATATATATAAACTGTTTTTCAAAATAAATATATATACATAAACATATATATATATATTTTTTTAAATAATAATTATAGAACAATTTTTGTAAACACCATGTTTGCAATGCACATTTAAAAGATAATATTATACTGACTGTCTCTTACACTGTCTTCGCATGCAGATAATGTTGCTTCTGTCTGGAGGCATCTATTCTCCAATTGCACGTAGTCTCAAAAGATGTCCTCTAGAGTCCTAGAATGTGGCATGAAAAACTGATCTTTATGTAAAATTAGTGACTGTTGCCTCTCCTTTTTCCTTTCAAATGACCCTCTCCTTCCTTTCCATTTTCTGTATCCCTTTTCTCTCTGGGCACAACCTTCACTAAGTCACCTGCATGTTTGCATTAATCTCCATTAATGCATTTGTGCAAAATGCCCAAAAGTCATTTTAAAGCTCACAAACGTATCTTTTTGGAAAGGCCACCCGTACAGCCTAACAGTATCTAACATCCACTAGCTCAGCTATTAACCACATCAAACATCTATATGAACTCACATCCCTCTCCAACTAAAAATATAATCTACATTTTATTAATTTAATCTACCACAAAGAAACTGGAGTAAAGGCATGCAATTGTTTGATGTTGGCACCCAAGACTAATCCCAATAACTAACATGAACCAATAGTACTTGATTAACCACTAACCTTGGGTTCCAGACCAGTATGCTACTCTGCATAAAGCTCGTCAATGCCTTGTCAGGGGTTATAAGAACTTATAAATTAAATTACGATACAATACCAAAATATTAACTCAAAAAGAATTAAACTTACATGCTAAAACACCTAATTTAAATTCATATTACTTAAATAAATGTTACTAAATAAAATAAAAATATTAAATTACAAAAAAAACTTTAAAATAAGATCACATAATGCATATTAAAGATAATATCAAAACAACAAAGATTTATATAAACATATAACCAAAATTCTAAATTACTGATATAAAAAAATAGAACTATTATTAAAAATAGATATATTTTCAACAAAGAGAGATTTAAAAAAAAAAGAAATCTACATCCAAAGGAATCAACATAAAAAATGAACATAAACATCAATAAAACAATTCAAATCCATAAATCCCATGCATTCATTGGACTCGTGAGAGCAGTCTGGCGCCAAAGTGCTCATGTTCGTCGGGCAGCTCCTGTGCGTCCGACCATATTGCACTGGAAATCCCTCTGTGGCTGTGCTAGGCCCAAAATCCACAGTTAAGTACATAGCAAAAAAAGGGTCCGTTTTCACTGGAAACATGTTATGTGTCTATGTTGCATTTTGGGCTATTTCCTGCCGCAGGCACTAGGCCTACCCACACAAGTGAGGTACCATTTGTATTGAGAGACTTGGGAAAATGCTGGGTTCTGTGGTAGTTTGTGGCTACTAACAGATTCCAGAATGTTCCATCACAGAAATGTGAGGAAAATGTTTTTTTCTACAAAGTTTGAGGTTTTCAAGGGATTCTAGGTAACAGAACCTATTGAGAGGCACACAAGTCACCCAATCCTGGATTTCCCTGTGTGTCTATTTTTTAAAAATGTATAGGTTTGCTAGGTTTCCCTAGGTGTCAGCTGTGCTAGGGTCCAAAATCCACAGCCAGGCACATTGCAAAAAATGTGTCAATTTCACTGGAAAAACTTTACAAAAATGGCACCTAATCACACATAGTCCAATTTGCATTTGTTGATTATTTTTCCTTGTTGAGTTCCAAATTTCTCTGTAGTCAAATTTAGCCCAAATACAAATAGTACATGGTTCTTGTTTAATTCAGAAACACATCCAGGTCCATCAGTATTCATCATTATTCATTAACACCGCAGTCGACACGTGTTTCGTTCTCCTGAGTTGAAATCATGGGTTTATTGTTTTTTCTCAATATTCAGTTACCCGCGTTGTAATGTAAAGTTTCCCAGTGCGTGTGGTAACTCCCTCAAGAATGTATCTTGACGATCGATGAATTCTTGGGAATTTAAGTTACAACGCGGGTAACTGACTATTAAGAAAAACCAAAAAACACATGATTTGAACTCTTATGGAACCACAAAACACAGTAAATATTATATATTGACACAGCCTTGAAAAAGACCAGGAGGACAAAACACATGTCTGTTGCAGTGTTTATGAATAATGATGTACCTGGATGTGTTTCTGAATCAAACAAGAACCATGTACCATTTGTGTTTGGACTAAATTTGACTACAGAGAAATGTTGAACCCAACAAGGAAAAAGAATCAACAAATGCAAATTGGACTATGTGTGCTTAAGTGCCATTTTTTGTTTTTTGTACCTTTTCTACACTTGTGTAGAATGCTGTTGATTAACACCAAAGGTGGCTGGGTGCTGGCACCACCAAAGCACCACCAAGCACAATAAGATTTTTGACTGTTGTACTACCGTAAACTGGGGGTAGATGTGCAGACATTAGGCTTAGCCACCACATGCCAGGTCTTGGTCACTCACTGGAAAAATGTGATGTATCCACATTGCATTTTGGGTCAGTTTCCTGTCTCAGGCACTAGGCCTGCCCACACAAGTGAGGTGCCATTTGTATCTGAAGACTTAAGGGAACACAGATTAGTAGAACAAATGTTATTACCAGTTGACTTTCTTTGCATTTCTGCCTTTCTGCCTTCCAAATGTAAGACAATGTGTAAAATAGAAGTAATTTGTAGAAATGTCCTCAAATTCACATGCTTGTATGGATACCCACAATTTTGGAGATGAGCAGAAAACCAATGTTTCTAAACTCTATATTTTGTTCCAATATAGGAAATATATAGGTTTACTTGAAACCTATTTTTCACTCTTTATATTTTGCAAAATGAATAGCTAAATACCAGGTACAAAATGAAAAAACATCGTAAGACCCAGCACAGCAATTGGCTCGGGGTACCTCGGGTTCTTGGTGAACCTACCAGTCGTCTATATCCCGCAACCAGAAGGGTCCAGCGGATGTAACGGTATATTGATTTTAAAAGTATGCCATACTTAGAAGAAGTAACAGGTGAAAACATTGGCACAAATGGCTGCTTTTTTCAACTCAATTTCAATATTGTTTTAGTTCAACTGTTAGTTTCTATAACTAACTCTACACAAATAGCCCCTTCCTGAAAGCTGAGAAGATGATGACTTTAGCGCCACAAACCCTTAGTTGATACCTTTTGCAGGGAAAAAAACAGACGGTTTCTTCTGTAGCACTTGTTTCCAATTTTTATGAAAAAAGCCCAAAATTAGATGTATTTTGGCTAATTCTCTATCCCCTCCAGGGGAATCCACAAACCCTGGGTACCGTAGGAATCCTCAAGATGTTTGAAGAGAAGTACGCACATTTGGCAAAGATACCTTATGGGGACAAAAAGTTACAGGGTCCTAAGCATGAACTGCACCAAATAGCCAAAAAGGCTTAGCACAGGGGGAAGGCCTAGCAGCGAAGGGCTTAAAATAAACAATAAATAAAAAACATAAATAACACAAAATTAGCATTGAAAATTCAGCCAAAAATGTTAAAATTGGAGGAGTTCAAGTTACCACTACCACTTTAACCTAAAAAAATAGTAGGGAAATTGCTTAATTATGGAGGGATAATAGTTACTGTTCCAACTCCTTCCTAAGTAACAGTAAGGAAAGCATTGGACGTAGGGCTTTTTGTTCACTCACTAAACACACCACAGAGATCTGGGACCTGTTGTACAACAACGTTCCGGATCTACATGTCCTCATGGAAACCTGGATGAACTCTGCATTAGCATCTGACATTGACACAGCCACCCACTCAAGCTACAAGATCGCCAGGCAAGACAGACTTCACAAGTCTGAAGGCGGGCTTGCCAAAATCCACAAGAACCCCATCAGCTGCTCCACCTCACTGAACATGTCATCTTCCAACAAGGAACACCTGTCGTTCAAGCTCCACGTCACAGCCAGCTTCACCCAGAGAAGAATTGTTATTAACAGACCAGCAGGACCGCACATAAACTTAACAAACACTATCACAGCTTCCTCGCGTCTCTTACACTCAACAGTAGTAATTACATCCTACTTGGAGAGTACCGCCACCACTCCACCTTGTCGAAAGAGGAATAGCATCACTGACAAGAATACTGCTCTCATCACACAGCCACCCAAATACAGCAACAGTCTCCCCCAAAGCCATCAATAAATTCAATAATAGGCTCACCAACCCCCCCCCCCGAGTTCCCTGGCCCAGCTCAAGCCCAGTAATTCAACAAGATCCCAGGGCAGTTGGTACACATAAGAACCCAGACTGATGGAGTGATGGAGTGCTGCTGCAAACCAGTGGAGCTCAAATGGAGAATGAGGCAGGATAATGCTTCCAGGAACCCGTTCAAATTTGCTTGGAGACTCTACTACAAAACAGTCCAGACCACCAAACGCACCACTCTGGTGGACTGCATCAATGCCAGTACCACCAGAAGCAAAGAAATCTTCGCCACTGTATAGGATTTCACCTCACCAGTGGCTGCCTCCAACATGATCACCAGCTTGCAAATCCTCTGTAACAATCTCTCTCAATTTTTCAGCAACAAAATCACTGTCATTTGCAGCTACCTCAATCTACAATAAACCTGATAGACCTCACCAAATGTCTTCCAATCATTCTCAAAGAAGCAATGCTATCTATATGACCCATCATCACCACAGAAGAAACTGTTGCCATTATGAAGTTAATCCATCCAGGGGCCCCATCCGACGCTTGCCATGCCCAATGCTTCTCAAGAGGACCACAACCCATCAGCACCATGCTCACACCCATACTGAATGCCTCTACCTCTTCTGAAAACTTACCAGACACATCTTTCCTCCCATTGATGAAGAAACCCTTTATAAGGCCTTCTAAGCTTGGCAACTATAAACCAGTCTTCCTGCCACCATTCTGGGCCACAGTCTTAGACAAAATCATTAGCCAACATCACTCAAATACCTCAACAACCACCAACCAGGGGAGAGGATGTGGCGCAATGGGCAGAAATTCAGATTTGGCACAAGGTGAACCGGGTTTGAGTCTCAGCGTCGGCTCGACATTCTGGGATTCTGGCCAAATCACTTAATCTCCCTTTGCCTACCAAAAATGAATGTGTCCTTGTGTAATTTAACTGGTGCTCATGTAAAGCGCTCCAATACCATGGGTCGAGTTCACTCTATATAAAACTACAAGAAAAAAGAAACTCTTACTGTCCCAATCTGATGAGCATTCAAAACTATTCTGGCTTCAGCCCCGAGAAATATATTCCTTAACATATGGATGATTGAGAGCGGAAATCCGAATTTATTTAACCCAGTAAATAATGCCTCCCAATTTACGAGGTCAAAGGCCTTCTCGGCGTCGACCATCATGAACATTGATGGAATTTTATTACAAGTGAAATAATCAAGGGCTTGAATTAAAAACACAGTATTTGATGACATGAATCGGCCAGCCACAAAGCCATATTGATCACTATGAACTAACTCTTGAGCGGCAGGTGTAAACCGCTGTACCCAGACTTTCATCAGAATTTTATAGTCAACATTAAGCAAACTAATGGGACGGTAGGAATTCACGTCCTTTGAGTTTTTACCCTTCTTAACAAAGCTGACAATCACGGACTCTTTAAAACTAGATGGGATATCAGAGCCGTTTTTAATAACATTGAACAGCTTTGTCAGGAAGGGAGTCAATTCGTTTGAAAAATTTTTATACAGTTCAGCGGGGAAGCCCTCTACCCCACACGCCTTGGCTCCTGCAATAGATGTTATTGTTTGCGAGGCCTCCAGTTCCATAATCTGTTGACCAAGTTGCTCAGATCGAAATTCTGAAAGGCATGGCAAATTAACTCCCTCAAAATAGTTAGTTATCTGTTCCTGGGGTAGGTCATAGTTTGTGGCATATAGCTTGGAGCAGTGCTCCATAAAAACCTTATCTATTCCTTTCTTTTCGCCCGTTATATTACCGGTTTGAGGATCATTAATCTCAGATACCAGTGCCGCTTCCTGCTTAAATTTCGTCACCCCAGCTAGCAATTTACCTACCATCTGGCTTTCCTCATACACCCTCTGTTGGAAGGTTTTAGTGCTATTAATCTCTTCTATTAGAAAAAATTCCAGAAGAGATTGTTTAGCCTTCTCGAGCAGACACCCCCCATTGATAGAACCTTGTAGATTATTTCGAAGCTGAAGGGCGCTTTCTACTGCCCGCTGGAGTTTATCAATTTTATCCCGCCGTAATTTGTTCGGGATTGCTGAGTAGGCTATCAGTTGACCTCGCAATGTTGCTTTAAATGCTCCCCAGACCGCAAATACCCCTGCAGACTCCTGATTACGAGTAAAGAACTCAGATATCCAGATCCTCATATTCGCAACCCAGATGGGGTCTTGCGTTAAGCGTCGATCCATTTGCCACCTGGAGCGGACACTTGCTTGTTCGATGATTCCAACCTCTAATTTAATAAAAGAGTGGTCTGAAAAGGAGTTGGCCCCTATTTCGGAACCCAAGCATTTCATTGACTGGGATATCAGAAAAAAGTCAATCCGAGAGGCAGAGCGAGATTGACGAGAATAGCAAGTATATTCATGATGGGAGGGATACATATGTCGCCAAGGGTCATGAAGATGATGCTCCATTTTAAGGGCTTCGAGCACCTTCTCTGTATACAGTTTTAGCTCTTTTTTATTTATGTTGGAAGTATCTTTTTTAATATCTTGGATGAAGTTAAAATCACCTCCCATGATTATTTTTCCTGGGACGCCCCTTATTAAGTCCTCAGGCGGGGGACCAGACAGGGCTGTCCCCTGTCCCCCCTATTATTCACTTTTTTATTGAGCCGTTGGCAATCAGAATTTGTGAAAATCCCGAAATTAGAGCGCCCCTAGACGGGATGAAGAAATTGAAACTCTTTGCTGATGATATCATTCTTTATTTGCGCCCTGATAAACTTAATCTAGAGCGGCTATTAGCGGAGTTTTCTAGCTTTGAATCTATAGCGGGGTATAAAATTAATCAAAATAAAACAGAAATCATTACATTAAATATCAATGACAACTCTTTTTTACCACCCATTCTGCAAATACAAGCATCCAAGTCAGCCCCCATACGATATTTGGGTATTTTTATCTCTAAGTCAATAGATCAACTGTTTTATTTGAATTATACGGCTACGTTGAGAAAAATAAAAAGCCTGCTTGATAAATGGTCAGTACTCCCTTTGACAGTTATAGGACGTGCGGCACAGATAAAAATGTCTATCCTCCCTCTGTTGGTGTTTCTCTTTAGTAACGTCCCTCTAAAGATTAATGCGAGCTATTTGAAAGAAATTGATTCTTTATTTAGGAACTTTATATGGGCAAAGAAGGCTCCCAGGGTGAAACTCGAAGTGTTACAACTGGAGGTAGATAAAGGGGGGCTAGCACTTATTATGAGGCAGCGATGCTCGATATAGTAGCTCGTTTATTAGATTCTAACAATTTAGAAGACCATCTTTTTCTAAATTGAATGGTTCAGGAGGCAGGTGTACAACTTCCTACTTTCTTAAAAATTATCAAATTGCCAAAAAAACACAAGATACAAGACATTACCCGATCTGTCATCTAGACTCCAATTGTTTTTTAAACAGCACACTTCTCCAGGGTGGGCTTATTTAAAGCTGCAGGAATGCAAGACTCTATGTCTATTACTTCATCCCTCTCGAATTTTGAAATGGAGGGAGATTGGTCTCGAGGAATTGGGTCATTTCTATATGGATAATAAGGTGATCTCGTGGCAGGAGGTCCAAAACAAGCTTTCAGATCGAACTATACCCAATTTCCTTGATTACTTACAGGTCATTAATTTCCTGAAAAAGGTCAACTTTCCCTCTCCTTCCGCGATGATGAATTTGGCTTCCCTGCTTTATGAAAATAAAGTCAAAGGCATAGGAAAATGGTACACTCTGCTCTGGAAAGATAGTGAGCTTCCTATTTTACATACGTTTTTGGGTAAGGTTGAGCGGGAAACGGGTTGTGCCTTGTCCTGTCAAGAATGGCAACTTCAAGCCCAGCTCGGTCATAAGGCTTTGAGAGCGGCTAATTTTAAACGGATGGCTTTTTTAAATAGATGGCTAGCATACTATACCCCCAAGACTCTGAGTAAACGATATTCAGATGTGGAAAATAGATGCTTCCGTTGTCAGGCTGAGGAGGGAGGAAACTGGCTCCACATTTTTTACACCTGTCCTAAACTTAGTGAATTTTGGGGAAACATCTTTGTAGCTATAAGTCAGGCCATCCAAAAGCCGGTAGATCCTGAAGTTGAAATTGCCTTATTCGGAATCTCCAGAGTCAAGCCAGGCCTGACCAAGCATGAAGAAGCATATGTGATGATTTGTTCATTGATGGCACGTTCATTAATTCTTCAAAACTGGAGGTCATTAGAGATACCCTCTTTTATGAAATGGTTCAATAAAATGAAGGGGATTAGGGGGTTTGAGTAAGCATATGCTATGAGGGCGGGAGCAACAAGTAAATTTTTGAAGATTTGGCAGTTATTTGATAATGGTATTATGCATGCTCTCTAAGTAGACTCCTCCCACCATATAATACTTTAAAGTATTTTTTGCACTTTTGCTAACAACTTTCAAGTACTGGTTTAGCATGAAAGAGGGTTTAATGTTTATGATAATGCAGCTATGGATGTTAAAGGTTTATTGTCTAAATATTTTGAGTATCTTTCCACTTTTTTGTTCTTTAGGAACTGGGTTCCAGTTCCAGGAATGGATCTCATAGTGAGTTAGTATTAAGCAGCAAATATTGTTTAAAAAATGTATCTGTATTGTATTGTATTGTGACATTCTATAGTAATATTAGATTCTATGTTTTTTTTTTCATGTCTAACTGTCTCAGGTGGTATATCATAACGATTATGATTGATTTGTACATGGAGAATTATTTCCTGATTGTGTGTTATTATCCCTGTTCTGCTCAATAAGAAACTCTTCTAAACTAATCAGTCTGATTTCAGATCCAAACAGGAGCATGGCAACAGTCCTTATTGCCATCACGGATGACATCTGCATGACTGTGGATGGAGGAGAAACAATGACCCCCATTTTCCTGTACCTCTCCACAGTGTTTGACATGGTCTCCAACCCCATCCTCATTCCAATGCCTACACAACATCAGAATCTACGGACATGCACTCTAATGAATATGCTCCTTTCTCACTGGAAGGACCCAGTCAGTAAGCCTTGCACCATACATCTCAGAGTCCCAATGCCAGCCGTCACAACGAAGAGGTGGTGGGAACTGTGAGGGGGGATGAGGGTGCGCTGGGGGAAGCGCACAGTTGGGTGTTTAATAATAACAATTTAAAAAACACCTGGAGCTGCAGCCCCCTCCTGCGTCACATTGCGACTCTGTGTTCTCTTCCTGATCCCAGGCTCCCAGCATGCACTGTGATGGACTCCCAGTGCAATCTTCACGCTGCTCTCATGCTATCAGAGAAGCGTGGGGTTTGGTCCGAGTGGGTTAAAAAGACACTCCGCTCAGACCATGGAGCCCAGCTGTTCAATTTATCCGGGCTGGAAAAATCTTAGTACGCATATGTAGGCATGAGAGGGCCAGCCAAACACATATGTACGCTCCTCCCCTTCCCATGCCTTGCCCGCCACCCCTAAACACGCTGGCTCAGAGCCAGAAAATGATAAATAAAACAATTTAGGTATTTGTTTTATTTTTTTCACCTGCAGACTTGGAGCAAGTGGGGTGACGCTCCTCTGCCTTTGCGGAGGAGCTGCCCCTGCAGACTCCCATAAACTCATCCGTGGAGTTCCACAAGGATCCTCCCTGAGCCCGACCCACTTAAAAACATACATGATCCCTCTAGCCAGCATCATCCACTCTCATGACATCAGCATCCTCTTCTACGCTGACAACACGCAACTCATTCTTTCCCTCATGAATAAGGCAACAAGCACCCGGATCAAGTTCAATGCCTACATGGCTGAAATCGCCCACTGGATGAAGGCCAACTGTCTGAGGCTGAATGCTGATAAGAGCAAAATTGTGATCTTTTAGAAGAACACTTCATAGTGGGACTCTACCTAGTGGCAAGCAAAGCTAAGACCGAGACCCACCCCCAACACCCCCTCCAAGAAACTCTGGATTGTCATCAACAGCGCACTCAACATGATCACTCAAGCTAATACTGCCACCATCCCATGCTTCTATATTCTGAACTTGAAATGGGAAGATTTTTAAATGGCTCCCAATCAGTACCCAGGAAACCTTCACACATGCCCTTGTCACAAGTAAGCTGGAATAGGTAATAACCACTATGCTGTGGATCAAAAGAAACACAGTCGACGGCTGCAGACCCTTCAGAACTCGTGGCCAGAATCACTCTTAACCTCGCATGCCGCACTCACATCACACCACACCTGAAGGTGCTCCATTGGTTCCCCATACACAAACAAGCACAATTCAATCTCTTCACCAACTCATTCAAGGCACTACATATCCCTGCCCGGCATGCCTCAACAATCACATCTGCTTTCACACACCTTCTAGACACCTCTGCCATCCGAACTCCCACTTGCACAGTACCCACACATATGAAAAACCAGATTATGTGATTGAGTCTTTTCCTGCATGCCTCCTAAAGTATGGAATTACCTGCTGCTTCACATAAGAGCTTCCTCCTCATTTCATGAATTCCGCAAGATGCTTAAGATCTGGCTATTTAAATATTTCCGCAAGGCACTAGGTTTGGCTAGACTCAAACCTGCTCAGGGCCAAGATACCCTCCTGGGTGATAGTACGCTCTACAAATGAGCATAACATAACATTAGTCAGATTTACTATTACCACTCCAACCTAGGCAACAGTATGGAAAGCCTTGAACTTTGGAGAGGGCGGGTTTACTATTCCCACTCCAATCTAAGCAACAGTACGGAAAGTGTTAGACTTTGGGTGGGTCAGCGTTACTATTTCCAATACAATTTAAGCAACATTGGTAACGAATGGAACTTTGGCGGAATCGAATTTACTATTTCCACTCCAACCTAAACAATAGCATGTAAATCAGTAGACTTTGGAGGAGTGATATTTAATATCCTGCCACCACATAAGAAACACTGAGGAAAGCTTTGGATTTTGGAGATGTAAAATTTACTCTTCTCACTACAATCTTAGAAACAGTGGGAAAAATGTTGGAAAAATACATAATAATTATTACAAAATATTTTGAAAAAAATCACATAAATTAGTATTGCAAAATATTAAATAGAATATTAATAAAAACATAAAAATTATTTACCAATTAAAAGTTCTAAGAGAATATACAGTAAAAATGCTTCCCACCCTGCTGATCTACAGTCCACACAACCCAAAAGCAAAATGTAAAATTATACTAAAAGAAATTAGATAAATCTCAACAAAAAATAAAAAGTAAATCTTGAAAAAAACACAACACATTAAAATATAAGAAATAAACTAATAGAATCAAATACATACTTTGCATAGTTAATAATTGAATATTTTACGTAGGTAAAATATAAAAATCAATAATGTCTACAATAAAATTATTAAATCATTAGTGAATTGAAACATTTAAATACATAATAATCTAAATATTAAATCAACAAAAAATATAATTGTTTAAATATTAATTCAATAGCATAACAATTACATGCTATCTATAATTATGAATCTAATTGACCAATTAAATTGAATAAAATCATAAAACATAACAAAAAATCGATATTATATACAGCAACATAAAAAAAAGACATGATATGCATAAAAACAAGATGTTCTTGTCCACAAAAACCTGTGGTTCTAACCAGTAGCTCGTGCCCTCCAAAAAGACATCTTAGGGTCATGTGTATTGCTTAACTTTGTGTGTGTCAGCACTGTAACCACTAGGCTACTGTCCTTCTCTGGTGCTCAACAGCTGTAGGTAGGCCTGACTGTTGTAGTGTGTTTACTTCTTAATGCCGGAGTAGGTTTGTTGTGGGTTTTGGCAAGGGCTGTCAGTGTTCATCCACAATCTGTAGTCAGATGTTGACAGATGTGAAATAAGTTGCCAAGCAAGAGACAGGCCCCTCTTTGCACTAGGTGCGCTTGACATCCACAGAGTCTCTGGGGGATGGGCAAGAGATTCTTCTGAAGCAGCCTATCAGTGCTCTTGACTCAGTTTACCTATTTCCTGCACTGCGGAGTACCAGAGGGCACATCCCTCTCTCCCCTTCTGTTCAGTATTTACATGCTCTCCCTGTCGCAACTGCTAGATTTATGACATGTTCAATTCCAAATGTCCTGATGATACCCTAATTCAAATCCAGATGGAGAGCAGCTTTTAGACATTACAAAATTCCTCAATCTAATCTATTAGTGGATGAAGGCAGAGACTCCCCAGTCTGAACAGAAGAAAGACACTCAGACACCTGAATCGAAGGCAGAAGCCTTCAGACAGATTTCTTGCTTTTCCCCTTTGAACTCCTCACTAGAAAATGTGGCGCTAAGTACGGATCATATCACTGGGAAATTACAAATTAAAAAACATCTGGGCTTTTAAAGAGTTCCATTTTAACAATTTTTGGGGCACCACATAGATGAGGTTGGAATAGACGTAAGTAAAGAGAAAAACATGACTGTTGTACTCCGTCATTATGTATAAAGTTATTCTGATTCCAAGTGTGGTTGCACTGTGTTGCTGCAGCCTATCTGTATCGTTGTGACGTTGTGATAGAATTCTGGCATGCTATATAGTTGACGTCATGAAATGCCTGGCATTCCTTCGTCAGCTGTCTATGCGTCAGCACATGCTTCCTGCCGTCCGCTGTGGGCCTTATTATTGGTATTATAATAAATATACTACTATTAATTTATTTATGGTGTTTCACCTTGTTATTCCAACTTCCTCGCTACTACAATTTGGCGACGAGGGTTTTCTTGAATTTGGGAAGTTTTGGCCCACGTCGGACTTACAAGAATTCTACATTTGCTGAAATTCTACGAGGATTACCTTATTCTACAAGGCAAGTTACTACGTTCATTTGTGTTGCTGTACCTTGCCAGTTTACTAATTTGAGAATGCATTGTGCATCCGATGTTTGTTTATTCTAGCGTTCGAGTGAAGCTTGTTGACGGTTGAAGTTGACAGTTGAAGTCTGTCAACTAAACGGCACTTCCAGCTGTAACTGACAACAGCTGATTCCTTTGTTTGGTAACGGAGTTTCATGACGTAATTGATGCAACGTGCGTGACTCCATCTTGAAAATCGTTACAACAAACAAATGATGGACGGAATGCTGACAATGTAGACATTCTCCCCCAGTCAGAAGATCTGGGTTAAATCCATCGTTCTTTTGCCCACTACACCACCCCAGTTTAGACATGGCCATATGCAAATCAGTCTTGACCCTGTGCCTCATGGGAACAGTCCAGCCCGAACTGCCAAGCCATGTCTTCCCTGGACCGGAATCAAGCATCCTAGGACCGGTTTCCTGCTATCAGCCGTCATCAGCCAGGATAGCTTGACTCCAGTGGCGTAGTGAGCACGGGTCCCACGTCTGGGAATACCCATTCCACTTAGGGCGAAAAGCGTTACAACAAACAAATGATGGACGGAATGCTGACAATGCAGACATTCTCCCCCAGTCAAGAGATCTGGGTTAAATCCATCGTTCTTTTGCCCACTACACCACCCCAGTTTAGACATGGCCATATGCAAATCAGTCTTGACCCTGTGCCTCATGGGAACAGTCCAGCCCGAACTGCCAAGCCATGTCTTCCCTGGACCGGAATCAAGCATCCTAGGACCGGTTTCTGGCTATCAGCCGTCATCAGCCAGGATAGCTTGACTCCAGTGGCGTAGTGAGCACGGGTCCCACGTCTGGGAATACCCATTCCACTTAGGGCGAAAAGCGTTACAACAAACAAATGATGGACGGAATGCTGACAATGCAGACATTCTCCCCCAGTCAAGAGATCTGGGTTAAATCCATCGTTCTTTTGCCCACTACACCACCCCAGTTTAGACATGGCCATATGCAAATCAGTCTTGACCTTGTGCCTCATGGGAACAGTCCAGGCCGAACTGCCAAGCCATGTCTTCCCTGGACCGGAATCAAGCATCCTAGGACCGGTTTCTGGCTATCAGACGTCATCAGCCAGGATAGCTTGACTCCAGTGGCGTAGTGAGCACGGGTCCCACGTCTGGGAATACCCATTCCACTTAGGGCGAAAAGCGTTACAACAAACAAATGATGGACGGAATGCTGACAATGCAGACATTCTCCCCCAGTCAAGAGATCTGGGTTAAATCCATCGTTCTTTTGCCCACTACACCACCCCAGTTTAGACATGGCCATATGCAAATCAGTCTTGACCCTGTGCCTCATGGGAACAGTCCAGCCCGAACTGCCAAGCCATGTCTTCCCTGGACCGGAATCAAGCATCCTAGGACCGGTTTCTGGCTATCAGCCGTCATCAGCCAGGATAGCTTGACTCCAGTGGCGTAGTGAGCACTGGTCCCACGTCTGGGAATACCCATTCCACTTAGGGCGAAAATCGTTACAACAAACAAATGATGGACGGAATGCTGACAATGTAGACATTCTCCCCCAGTCAGAAGATCTGGGTTAAATCCATCGTTCTTTTGCCCACTACACCACCCCAGTTTAGACATGGCCATATGCAAATCAGTCTTGACCCTGTGCCTCATGGGAACAGTCCAGCCCGAACTGCCAAGCCATGTCTTCCCTGGACCGGAATCAAGCATCCTAGGACCGGTTTCTGGCTATCAGCCGTCATCAGCCAGGATAGCTTGACTCCAGTGGCGTAGTGAGCACGGGTCCCACGTCTGGGAATACCCATTCCACTTAGGGCGAAAAGCGTTACAACAAACAAATGATGGACGGAATGCTGACAATGCAGACATTCTCCCCCAGTCAAGAGATCTGGGTTAAATCCATCGTTCTTTTGCCCACTACACCACCCCAGTTTAGACATGGCCATATGCAAATCAGTCTTGACCTTGTGCCTCATGGGAACAGTCCAGGCCGAACTGCCAAGCCATGTCTTCCCTGGACCGGAATCAAGCATCCTAGGACCGGTTTCTGGCTATCAGACGTCATCAGCCAGGATAGCTTGACTCCAGTGGCGTAGTGAGCACGGGTCCCACGTCTGGGAATACCCATTCCACTTAGGGCGAAAAGCGTTACAACAAACAAATGATGGACGGAATGCTGACAATGCAGACATTCTCCCCCAGTCAAGAGATCTGGGTTAAATCCATCGTTCTTTTGCCCACTACACCACCCCAGTTTAGACATGGCCATATGCAAATCAGTCTTGACCCTGTGCCTCATGGGAACAGTCCAGCCCGAACTGCCAAGCCATGTCTTCCCTGGACCGGAATCAAGCATCCTAGGACCGGTTTCTGGCTATCAGCCGTCATCAGCCAGGATAGCTTGACTCCAGTGGCGTAGTGAGCACTGGTCCCACGTCTGGGAATACCCATTCCACTTAGGGCGAAAAGCGTTACAACAAACAAATGATGGACGGAATGCTGACAATGCAGACATTCTCCCCCAGTCAAGAGATCTGGGTTAAATCCATCGTTCTTTTGCCCACTACACCACCCCAGTTTAGACATGGCCATATGCAAATCAGTCTTGACCCTCTGCCTCATGGGAACAGTCCAGCCCGAACTGCCAAGCCATGTCTTCCCTGGACCGGAATCAAGCATCCTAGGACCGGTTTCTGGCTATCAGCCGTCATCAGCCAGGATAGCTTGACTCCAGTGGCGTAGTGAGCACGGGTCCCACGTCTGGGAATACCCATTCCACTTAGGGCGAAAAGCGTTACAACAAACAAATGATGGACGGAATGCTGACAATGCAGACATTCTCCCCCAGTCAAGAGATCTGGGTTAAATCCATCGTTCTTTTGCCCACTACACCACCCCAGTTTAGACATGGCCATATGCAAATCAGTCTTGACCCTGTGCCTCATGGGAACAGTCCAGCCCGAACTGCCAAGCCATGTCTTCCCTGGACCGGAATCAAGCCTCCTAGGACCGGTTTCTGGCTATCAGCCGTCATCAGCCAGGATAGCTTGACTCCAGTGGCGTAGTGAGCACGGGTCCCACGTCTGGGAATACCCATTCCACTTAGGGCGAAAAGCGTTACAACAAACAAATGATGGACGGAATGCTGACAATGCAGACATTCTCCCCCAGTCAAGAGATCTGGGTTAAATCCATCGTTCTTTTGCCCACTACACCACCCCAGTTTAGACATGGCCATATGCAAATCAGTCTTGACCCTGTGCCTCATAGGAACAGTCCAGCCCGAACTGCCAAGCCATGTCTTCCCTGGACCGGAATCAAGCATCCTAGGACCGGTTTCTGGCTATCAGCCGTCATCAGCCAGGATAGCTTGACTCCAGTGGCGTAGTGAGCACGGGTCCCACGTCTGGGAATACCCATTCCACTTAGCGCGAAAAGCGTTACAACAAACAAATGATGGACGGAATGCTGACAATGCAGACATTCTCCCCCAGTCAAGAGATCTGGGTTAAATCCATCGTTCTTTTGCCCACTACACCACCCCAGTTTAGACATGGCCATATGCAAATCAGTCTTGACCCTGTGCCTCATGGGAACAGTCCAGCCCGAACTGCCAAGCCATGTCTTCCCTGGACCGGAATCAAGCATCCTAGGACCGGTTTCTGGCTATCAGCCGTCATCAGCCAGGATAGCTTGACTCCAGTGGCGTAGTGAGCACGGGTCCCACGTCTGGGAATACCCATTCCACTTAGGGCGAAAAGCGTTACAACAAACAAATGATGGACGGAATGCTGACAATGCAGACATTCTCCCCCAGTCAAGAGATCTGGGTTAAATCCATGGGGCCCGATTCACAGAACTAACTTAAGACAAAATCCTAAACTTACTACCATTTTGGTATTCACAGAAGGCACTTACTCATTTTGGTATTCACAGAAGGCACTTACTCATTTCGGTATTCACAGAAGTTAGGAGTCCTAACTTTAGGACTCCTAAATGCCTTCTGTGAATACCTAAAGTCTTAAAATTAGGATTTTTCTCAGTTTAGTAGTAGTATAGTTAGGACTCCTAACTTTAGGACTCCTAAATGCCTTCTGTGAATACCGAAAGTCTTAAAATTAGGATTTTTCTCAATTTAGTAGTCCTAAATTTAGGACTCCTAACTTTAGGACTCCTAAATGCCTTCTGTGAATACCGAAAGTCTTAAAATTAGGATTTTTCTCAGTTTAGTAGTAGTATAGTTAGGACTCCTAACTTTAGGACTCCTAAATGCCTTCTGTGAATACCGAAAGTCTTAAAATTAGGATTTTTCTCAATTTAGTAGTCCTAAGTTTAGATTTAGGACTAATAAATTGAGAAAAATCCTAATTTTAAGACTTTCGGTATTCACAGAAGGCATTTAGGAGTCCTAAAGTTAAGAGTCCTAACTATACTACTACTAAACTGAGAAAAATCCTAATTTTAATACTTTCGGTATTCACAGAAGGCATTTAGGAGTCCTAAAGTTAGGACTCCTAACTTCTGTGAATACCGAAATGAGTAAGTGCCTTCTGTGAATACCAAAATGAGTAAGTGCCTTCTGTGAATACCAAAATTGTAGTAAGTTTAGGATTTTGTCTTAAGTTAGTTCTGTGAATCGGGCCCATCGTTCTTTTGCCCACTACACCACCCCAGTTTAGACATGGCCATATGCAAATCAGTCTTGACCCTGTGCCTCATGGGAACAGTCCAGCCCGAACTGCCAAGCCATGTCTTCCCTGGACCGGAATCAAGCATCCTAGGACCGGTTTCTGGCTATCAGCCGTCATCAGCCAGGATAGCTTGACTCCAGTGGCGTAGTGAGCACGGGTCCCACGTCTGGGAATACCCATTCCACTTAGGGCGAAAAGCGTTACAACAAACAAATGATGGACGGAATGCTGACAATGCAGACATTCTCCCCCAGTCAAGAGATCTGGGTTAAATCCATGGGGCCCGATTCACAGAACTAACTTAAGACAAAATCCTAAACTTACTACCATTTTGGTATTCACAGAAGGCACTTACTCATTTTGGTATTCACAGAAGGCACTTACTCATTTCGGTATTCACAGAAGTTAGGAGTCCTAACTTTAGGACTCCTAAATGCCTTCTGTGAATACCTAAAGTCTTAAAATTAGGATTTTTCTCAGTTTAGTAGTAGTATAGTTAGGACTCCTAACTTTAGGACTCCTAAATGCCTTCTGTGAATACCGAAAGTCTTAAAATTAGGATTTTTCTCAATTTAGTAGTCCTAAATTTAGGACTCCTAACTTTAGGACTCCTAAATGCCTTCTGTGAATTCCGAAAGTCTTAAAATTAGGATTTTTCTCAGTTTAGTAGTAGTATAGTTAGGACTCCTAACTTTAGGACTCCTAAATGCCTTCTGTGAATACCGAAAGTCTTAAAATTAGGATTTTTCTCAATTTAGTAGTCCTAAGTTTAGATTTAGGACTAATAAATTGAGAAAAATCCTAATTTTAAGACTTTCGGTATTCACAGAAGGCATTTAGGAGTCCTAAAGTTAAGAGTCCTAACTATACTACTACTAAACTGAGAAAAATCCTAATTTTATTACTTTCGGTATTCACAGAAGGCATTTAGGAGTCCTAAAGTTAGGACTCCTAACTTCTGTGAATACCGAAATGAGTAAGTGCCTTCTGTGAATACCAAAATGAGTAAGTGCCTTCTGTGAATACCAAAATTGTAGTAAGTTTAGGATTTTGTCTTAAGTTAGTTCTGTGAATCGGGCCCATCGTTCTTTTGCCCACTACACCACCCCAGTTTAGACATGGCCATATGCAAATCAGTCTTGACCCTGTGCCTCATGGGAACAGTCCAGCCCGAACTGCCAAGCCATGTCTTCCCTGGACCGGAATCAAGCTATCCTGGCTGATGAAGGCTGATAGCCAGAAACCGGTCCTAGGATGCTTGATTCCGGTCCAGGGAAGACATGGCTTGGCAGTTCGGGCTGGACTGTTCCCGTGAGGCACAGGGTCAAGACTGATTTGCATATGGCCATGTCTAAACTGGGGTGGCGTAGTGTGCAAAAGAATGATGGATTTAACCCAGATCTCTTGACTGGGGGAGAATGTCTGCATTGTCAACAGTCCGTCCATCATTTGTTTGTTGTAACGCTTTTCGCCCTAAGTGGGATGGGTATTCCCAGACGTGGGACCCGTGCTCATTACGCCACTGGAGTCAAGCTATCCTGGCTGATGAAGGCTGATAGCCAGAAACCGGTCCTAGGATGCTTGATTCCGGTCCAGGGAAGACATGGCTTGGCAGTTCGGGCTGGACTGTTCCCATGAGGCACAGGGTCAAGACTGATTTGCATATGGCCATGTCTAAACTGGGGTGGCGTAGTGGGCAAAAGAATGATGGATTTAACCCAGATCTCTTGACTGGGGGAGAATGTCTGCATTGTCAACATTCCGTCCATCATTTGTTTGTTGTAACGCTTTTCGCCCTAAGTGGGATGGGTATTCCCAGACGTGGGACCCGTGCTCACTACGCCACTGGAGTCAAGCTATCCTCGCTGATGAAGGCTGATAGCCAGAAACCGGTCCTAGGATGCTTGATTCCGGTCCAGGGAAGACATGGCTTGGCAGTTCGGGCTGGACTGTTCCCATGAGGCACAGGGTCAAGACTGATTTGCATATGGCCATGTCTAAACTGGGGTGGCGTAGTGGGCAAAAGAATGATGGATTTAACCCAGATCTCTTGACTGGGGGAGAATGTCTGCATTGTCAACATTCCGTCCATCATTTGTTTGTTGTAAATCCATCTTGAAAATCGGCAAAATTTCTGTAACTTAACCGGAGATCGGGCATTTCTGTCAGCGATCTACACGCGAGTGGATTATTTCTGCATATCCAAGGTATTGAAGAGCAAATTCATTTATTCACAGTTAGAGCTTTTGCTAATACGTTCATTTTAGAAGAAGTGAACATTTAAAAAAAAAAAAAATAATAATAATTTTTTTGGTTTTTTTTGTTCTACTCTAGGAATCTAAATTTAATATTACAATTCAGCATACAATTCCATTTCTATTTTAAAGTTGCACTATATTTATCATCAGCCGTCTTCAAAAATTGCTCTTAAATTTAAACAAGAGGAAAACTTTCATGACAGTAACGACATGTCTCAAAATTCTAACATAAATGCACCAGTTGCATATTTGAGTGAACCAGGCAAACCATCTATGAAATGGAAGAACTGGCTACGTGCATTTGAGAACTATTTAGTGGCAATAGACGGTAAAAAATATGAACCAGAAAGAAAAAAAGCTATTATGTTTGGGTTACTTGGTGTTGCGGGTCAAGAAATATTTGATAGCTTACCTGAATACGAAGCGCAACCCGGTCAATTCATACCATTAGATGAATATCAAGAAGCAGTACAAAGATTAGAAAAACAATTTGGTGAGGAACCAAATATTATGATAGGAAGGCACCGTTTTGCCATGCGAAAGCAACACGAAACTGAGACTGTGGAGGAATACATTGCCTGTCTGAGAGTGTTAGCCACCAAATGTGAATATGATGAGATGGTAGATGTTTATATTCGTGATCAGTTTGTTTTTCATTGTTCTGAAAAAAAAATTCAGGAAAGACTTTTAGCGTGTAGAAATCCTTCTCTACAGGAAGTAATAGATATTGCCAAAGGAATAGAACGCTCTTTAGAAAGCACAAAGGAACTTTCAGCGGATAGGAATCCAAATACAAATACAAATGTTTTTTCAATTCAGGAAAAAAAGAAAAACTTTGTAAAAAATATACAGAAAAGTAAACCTAGTAATGTCGTAGATACTAAAACATTTGTTTGTTTCAGATGCGGTTCTAAAAACCATATTGCAGATTTTCCAGGATGCCCTGCGCTGGGTAAGAAATGTACTAATTGTAATAAAATTGGGCATTTCGCAGGAGTTTGCAGAAATTTTAAATTTAAACCACCACAAAATGTAAGAGTCAGTTATGTTGATGATTTTAATGAAGAAATGTGTTCTAACATTGTTCTAACCATTGAGGTAAATGATGGCACTATTAAAGGGCCATTAGGTGTGGCACATATTGGAGAAGTTGAGATACACATAATGGCTGACTCTGGGTCTCCTATCACCATTGTTTCTGATACTAAATATGAAGACAATTGGTCACATGTGGGGTTATTAGCTTCTGATGTGAACCCAAAAGCTTATGGCGATTACGACATTAACATGTTAGGTTACTTTCAAGATAATTTGAATGTAAAAGGAAGGTCTATTTCTACAAAAATCTATGTGGCAGAACGTGGCAAAAATATTGTTGGATGGAAAGACCTAGCAAGATTAGGAATTATGTTGAAACCAGGTGCAGATGATCCAATTGTTCTTAGTGATGTTTTGGTTGCTTCTGTCCAGTATTCTTGTTTCCCTTCTTCATCTCACAACAGTTTAGATGCTGTTCTGTGCAAATATGAAACATTATTCGAAGACCGCATTGGATGTGTTAAAGGATACGAGCATTCTATCAAGATAAAGAAAAATGCAATACCTATCAAACATAAGGTAAGAGCTGTTCCTTTATCCATCAGAAAGGATTTACAAAAATTACTTGATAGATTAGTCAAAGAGGAAGTAATTGAACCAACGGATTCCTCAGAATGGATTTCTGCAATTGTTATCATTAAAAAAAAAAAATGGCGATTTACGCTTATGTGCTGACTTGAGGTCACTTAACAAAAATATTTTGGTGGATTGCCATCCCTTGCCTAAAATTCAAGAAATATTGGCATCCACGTCGGGATCTACATATTTTTCATTAATTGACCTCAAATCGGCCTATCATCAGGTGAAACTTGCTGATGACTCTAAAGATTACACCACGTTTATTACCCCATTGGGAGCTTTTAGGTTTATTAGACTCCCTTTTGGTTTAGCGTCATCTGCAAGTGTTTTTCAAAAACTTATGGAAAGTATTCTCAAAGGTGTCAAAGGAGTTGAAAAATTTCAAGATGACATTTTGATTCATGCCTCAACTGTAGAAGAGCATAACAGCATTCTTGACACAGTTCTGCACAAATTAAATGAAAGAGGCATGACTGTTTCTAAAGATAAGTGCAAATTTTTTCAAAAAGAAATTGAATATTTAGGCCATTTTATCAGTGGTAATGGTATTAGACCAAAATTGAATCTTGTGAAGGCTATTTCTGAGGCACCTAGACCTGAAGATAAAGACGCTCTACGGTCCTTTTTGGGCCTCAGTGAATATTACTCACGGTTCATAGAAAGCTATGCAGAGAAAGTAGAACCGTTACGATGCCTTCTTCGCAAGGGAGAAAAGTTTGTGTGGTCAAGTATTCAGGATTCAGCTTTTTCAGCGATTAAACTTGCTATTGTTAATGCACCTACTCTCCATCCTTATGATTCAGAAGGTAAAAATATAGTAACTGTTGATGCCAATTCGGTAGGTATTGGTGCTATTTTTACTCAAAAGGTTAAGAATGCCGTTGACACAGTGGCTTTCATTTCCAGGCGCCTGCTTGATTCCGAGCTGCATTACAGCACCATTGAAAGAGAAACACTGGCCTGTGTTTGGGCAGTAGAAAAACTTAAAATGTACCTTTGGGGTAGAGAGTTTGAATTGGTCACTGACCACAAACCTTTAACTTACATGTTTGACGGTTATGGTAGAGGTAACGGTAAGGCCTCGGCCAGACTAGTTAGGCTTATTGCAAGATTACAAGAGTACAATTTTACCATTAAACACATTCCAGGCAAGGATAATATCCGTGCAGACTTTTTGTCCAGGTTACCTATAGAGTCTTCAGAGCCACACATGGAAGAAGACACTGAATGTGTAGTTGCTTCTGTAGATATTATCTTGAACTCAGAACAGTCTTGCAGTGAGACTGAATGGTTGGAGCTCAGCAGTAGAGATTATATATTGAACAAAGTAAAAGAATTTGTTAAAGGAAATTGGCCACCATTAAGAAATTTATCTTCAGAGTTTAAAACATATTGTCAGGTGGAAAATGAACTAAGTATAGTAAATAATTTACTCTTTCGTGGTGATCTTTTGATTCCTCCCACTAAATTGAGGAAAAGGTTAATGGATATCGCGCATAGAAGCCATCCTGGCTCAACACTTACCAAGAAAATGTTGAAAATGCATTATTGGTGGCCAGGAATGGATGCTGATGTAGATTTATTGGTTGACAGTTGTGTAGTCTGCTTGAAATCCGATAAGCACTGGAAACCAAGAGTCAATGAGATGCAAATAGTCTCCATTCCTAACACATCTTGGAGCAAAATAGCAATTGATTTTGCAGGTCCATTTAATGTTTTAGAACCTGACTGTAGATTCATGATAGTGATTTCTGATTACTACAGTAAATGGATTTATTTTGATTTTGTAACAGTGATAGACACTAATGCGGTAATCACATTTCTTGAAAAATGTTTTGCTGTTGAAGGACTACCTTGTATTTTAGTGTCTGACAATGGCAAGCAATTTATCTCAGAAAAGATGTTGTCATTTTTGCAGCACTATAGTATTAAACAGGAAAAGACTCCTTTTTATTCTCCTAAATCCAATGGACAAGTCGAGAGAATCAATAGGTTTCTGAAGGAAGGCATACAACTGGCCATTGCCTCCAAGTTTCCAGTGAAAGAATTCATTCAGGAGAAAGTGAATGCGTACAATAACACTACTAATACTGTTACTGGTTTTTCACCCTTTTTCCTTATGAGAGGCAGGAAGGGTAAGACATTGCTGACACCTATGTTTGTTGAACGAAGGAAAAAGCCATCAAGCATTGAGGAAATCAACGATGGTCTTATAAAAGTCAAAGAAAGAATCCAAGAGCATCAAATCAAATCGAAAGCCTACCATGATAAAATCCATAGAGCCATCAACAAAAGCTTTGCTAAAGGAGATTGGGTAATCGTGCAAAAACCTTCAAAGGTTCAAAAGGGGGAATCCAAGTTCACAGCTCCCTCTGAAGTTATTGATGTTACTCATAGTTCGGTTCTCTTGGACAAGCTAGGATGGAGAAGCAAGAGTGATGTGGTTAAACTTAAACCAGGTCAAAGAGAACTTATTGAAGAGTCTTTCAAGAAGAACTCAGAGTCAGAGAATGATTATTTATGGTTGCCTTCAGAGACATTCAGTTGTTATCACAATGAGTCAACAGATGCTACGTGTGTTTCTAATCCTTCAGAGACAAATGTGCTTGATAGCAGTAGTTCTTCTTTACCTGTTCACCTTTCAGCTGAAAGACATCAGGAATCAGAGTGCAGTGTAGATAGGCAAAGTCCACAGTTTACAGGTGAAACCACATCAGAAACTAATGTGCCATGTGATGTTTCATCTTTTAATCGTAATGTGTTTGAAGGTACGTGTACCACCTCTGGCAGAATGTCATGCATTCCCAACAAGTATAAGGACTATGTTTTGTTTTAACTTACTCTTCTATTGGAAAAGGGAGATGTTGTACTCCGTCATTATGTATAAAGTTATTCTGATTCCAAGTGTGGTTGCACTGTGTTGCTGCAGCTTATCTGTATCGTTGTGACGTTGTGATAGAATTCTGGCATGCTATATAGTTGACGTCATGAAATGCCTGGCATTCCTCCGTCAGCTGTCTATGCGTCAGCACATGCTTCCTGCCGTCCGCTGTGGGTCTTATTATTGGTATTATAATAAATATACTACTATTAATTTATTTATGGTGTTTCACCTTGTTATTCCAACTTCCTCGCTACTACAATGACATTGCCGGAATTAAGGGTACAGAGAGGTAGAAAGAGGAAGGAGAGGCATAGAAATGGAGGTAAGGCTTGAAGGAAAGAGGTAGAGAGCCCTAGAGCTACGGAGTAGGAAATGTATATAGAGACAGCAAGAGAGAGAGAGAGACAGAGAGAGAAAGAGAGAGGTGGGGTACACCGTGAGCAGAGGTGGCCAGTGAGGTAAGGCAGAAAAAGGGGTGACTTCAAGAGAGGCAGATGCACATAGAAGTAGGCAGATAGTAAAAGTAGGTAGTGAGAGAAGTATGAACAGTTATAATGTAGAGAGAGGCGGAAATGAGAAAAGAGGAACAAAGGTAAAGTAAGATAAAGTGAGGGAGAGGGAAAGGTTGAGTGAGAGGAGTATACAGAGAATAGAGGTCAAGTAAAGAGACAGACTGAGCTAGAGAAAGAGAAGTGAGGTTAATCTAGAGGTAGAGAGATAAAATGAGGGAGAGAGAGAGATAGAGGGTTAATGGCAGGAGAAGTGAGGTGGAGATTTAATAAAAAGAGATGTAGAGTAAAAGGGGTGATGCAAAGAGTGTAAGTGGCAAGACGTACAGAGTGATATGAGACATGAGGTAATGTGAGGTAGAAAAAGAGAGTTGCAGAAAGAGAGGTAGAGAGAATAGAATTAGGTAGTGAAAGAGGTAAGGTAGAGGAAAAAAGGTGGAAAGAGTGAGAGGGTAGGTAGAGAGGTGAGGAAGTGAATGAATTGTGAGGTAAATTAGAGGTTATGTAGCGAGAGATAGGTGTAGAAGAGAGTGAAGAAGTAGTGAAAAAGAAGTGAGCCATAGGGGAAGAGTGAGAGGTGATGTAGAGAGTGGTGAGGTAGACGGAGTATTGAGAGAGGTAAAATAGTGGTGTAGGAAAAGGGGGGGTGAGTGGGGTGGTCAGCCATGGGCAGCACGAGTTTTGGGGGCAGTGACCCCCCCTGCTCTTACCAGCAGCTATCGCGGGGGAATTGCCTGCACCCCCCAGTATTACATTCGGCCGTAGTGGGTGGTAAACTCAGGGGCTGCTATTTGCGGCAAAAGGCCTAGCTACGCCACTAAGTTAAAGTGAGTTGTAGAGATATGGCAAGAGAAAGGGATGGATAGAGAGAGATGAGGTCTGTGGTAAATCAAATTAAAATGAGATACAGAGTAGTGAGATGGGAACAGAGTAGTGAGGTATGGACAGATGATGAGGTGTGGACAGTGATGTGAAGGAGAAGCTGCACATTGAGGACAGAGCAGGACAAGCACATGCACTCCCATGGAATGCTGCAAACAAAAGAAAAAACAGTTGTTCCCTGGTGTGGAGCCATACCAGGTTACACACCACCCAGTCAAAAGGGTGGTAAAGAAGCTGTGCTTCAGGACAGGGATGAATAAAAGAAGAAGAAGGAAAGCCATTGAGTAAGACTCAAGAGAACAAGATTGATAAGAAACCAAATCAAAGGTGATCATGGGTTGACCCCAAATCCACTGTAAGTAGTGGTATAATGCACAATAGGTCTTTGACCAAAGCTGCATGTAGGCAAGGCATAAAATTCATAGGCCATGATAGGGCTGGAATCCTGATTTTGTGAGCAGAAGCATTTACTGCAGCACACTATTTCCAGCTTATATTAAGCATATTCATACCCCTAGCGGAGAAGGTAAAACTGGTGGTGGCCCCAACTGCAGGAAAGGAATAAAATCATTTAATCAATAATGTATGAGAATAGGATGCATCAAAAAAATCCTCAAGCTAAAATGCATTTAACTAAAGTACATTTAAATGACCTTTTGCAGCAATGAACCAGATGAAATCGTGTGACTCCTCCGTGCCTACAGTTTCTTCCCTTGTGGCTTCAACAAACCCAAATATATGACACTTTTATGACACATTTGGGCATATTTACAAGCCCCTTTCAGCACCACAACCTCACTTTTCGTGACTTTGTGGTGGTGGTAGGGGCTTCGCCTTATTCACAAGGTGGAGTCAAGCCATTTAACGTGGCTTAACGCTGACTTGTGAATGAAGCACCCTTTCAAGATTTAGTTAGCTTGAAAGGGGCGGGCAATGGGTGTCGTGGTGGGCATTCCACTGCAACACCCATTGATTTTGACACAACCCCATATTTATGCTTTATTTCTCCTCGTTTTTTCTGCTTTCATGTGTGCTGCATTGTGCAGCACACATAGAAACAGCAAATCGCCATTGATTGTTTATGTGCAGGAAGGTGTCCCTTCCTGCACATAAACAATCATTTAAAAAAAAAAAAAAAAGACGTTTGGCAACTTCTATGTGTGCTGCATTAAGCAGCATATTTATAAGTTTCAAGACACCATTTAAGATTGTTTATCTGCAGAAAGGAATACCTTCCTGCACATAAACAATCATTCCCCTCAGCGCAGGCACCCTTGCACTATAGTGCAAGGGTGCCCGCGTTGGCGCTAGGCAGCTAACTTAGCACCAGTAAAGGGGGAAACGAAAGTCTGTACCGTATTCTTGTAAATACGGTGCAGCCTTGCACTTCACAAGTGGCGGAGCGTGGCGTTAAGCCAAGGAGGCTGATGCCGCGCTCCACCATTTCCTTGTAAATATGCCCCATGGATTCCCACCAGGTACCGAGGTCATGATTGTACCAAGGCGGCTAGAAGATGAAAATTCTTTGGTTTTTTTAAGTGGGGAATCTTTATTACTGTTGTTACTGATAGCGATTTGTTTAAAGCATACAAACAGATCTTCAAAAAGGAGAGGCACAGAACATTATAAAAACTTCCATACTCAATACCTCACTAAGTTAATTAAATGCCAAATTCAATGTATAAAAATACAAAATAAATATAATCATAACAAGATGTATTAATTCGAACAATATTTCCTATTAGCAGCATCAGATAACAAGTTACTAATTAACATTCTTCCTGTAAACCCAAATTGGCCAGCACCTCCTAGACTAAATACTAACTATCCCTTATAGTAACAATGTGATAGCTGGACCCCAATGACTCCCCACATAGATAGCAGAGCATTAGGCCATAGCCAAATCAAACCAAGTGTTCTTCAGTAATGGTAAGAAAGATCCTTAGATCAAATTACATATACATATGCCTCATTTTATTCTAGCGATTGGGCGTTTGTGAGGTTTATGGCGCTCATATCGCTATTGCATATTGTTTTAGATGAACAAAATTTAAGGTCCACGGTGCTCACAAATTAGGAAGATACACCCTACTACGTTAATTGTCAGTTCTACGACTGACTATCAATAGTTATACTTTTGGGGCACACACAATGTATATCATCATATATATTTGAATAAATTGTATTTCAATAAACACAGAGATATTTTTGTCTTGACATTTGGGTTTATTTTCTGGTTTTTTCTTTCTTCTGAAGAGATGCCTTTTAGCCAGAAAATAAATCCAAAAGTCAAGACAAGAATATCTCTGTGTTTATTGAAAAATAATTTATTAAAATATATGTTTTGATATAAATCGTGTGTGCCCCAAAAGTATAACAATATGCCTCCTCTTAGCTCGACTTGCCCGCTTGTTGAGGCATGGCTTGATCTGTGCTGCATTAAGCATTTGGCATCCATCAAGGGGGTAGTCCTTCTATGCTGATGTCCTAAATTCCCATACCTAACAAATGTTACAAATAAAAAAACCATGGAACAACTATAAATTGAAATATGTTGAGGATTTGGGTACAAACTCTAAACTCAGTATCCCTAAAATAAATTCCTGTTCTTCCAATTTATTTAGCTCTATTTTAACTGTCCCGACCTGGTTAGGTGTAGTAAGGTGTCAGGAATAGTCTTAGAAATAGTGACATCGAGCTCTAATTCAGGCCTGCATAAGTTGCATTTCCAGCCCACTCGTCTCGATGGCTGCTGATTTATGCAGACCTAATGCCCTCTGCCAACCCAAAGGTTTGTGCAAATTGGTTGAACCCTCCAGACTGGAACCCAAATTTCATGCACATATGTAAGGATGACAATAATCTTGGCCAAACAGGTCTTCCAAAAGGCTACAGTCTAGTACCCACCAACATTGCAATTGAAGCTGGCAAGATCACAAGCTGGTATCGAATCCAATTTTTTTAAATCCTAGAAACCACCTTACCTTTCCAGGTCTAGTATCAGGTCAGGGGCCCCTATTTACATAGACTTTGCTGTGGTTTACTATTGTAATACTCATGGATTACTAATGAATTCAAGTACTAAACTAGAATTAATCCTGGCTTACTTCTAGATTTATTGTGGAATTCACTTGTATGCCCATAGCATTACAAGAGTAAGTCACTACCCACAGCAAAATCTTTGTTAATTGGGTCCCTTGCGGTTGTTTTATCCAGCATAATCTTATGATAATTAACTTCGAAGTACTTCTTCACAAATTCAGGCCCTGTTGTGATATCTCAAAGTTCCATTTTGTCAGCATAAAACAAGGATGCAATATTCTCATCTTCCTCTGGTAAGTAGGATCCCTATACTTTCTTTTGTGCAGTGAACATACGTGACTGAAATTCAGATTTCTTTTAAAAACTCATCTTTTTAAAATAGTTTTTCAATAAAGTGTTATTTTTGTATTGGTTTTTAGTCTTTTTAGGCCTTGCATACAGCTAGAATTTAGCTGTCTACTGTCAAAAGACCTCTTGAAGACCATACCAAAAGCTGACATCTAGTCCATTGCTTACCATTGGTTGGCTGTCTTCACTTCATTTGCTTGTTTCTTATTTAATAGCTTATTTCCCCTTCTTTTGTTTGTCTCTCTCCTGGACCATAGCTTCTTTACCATCCTACTAATTGGATGACTTGTATCTTTCCGTTGCTCACATACAGGGAACTACTTTTCTCTTTTTCTTTCAGCACTCCATGAGAGAGCTTGTATTTTTTTTCTCTATCCCACGTATGCTGCTATCCTCTCCAATACCACAACATGTGCTCCATGTTGCTCCCTCTTACCACATCCTGCAGCTAAACCATTGTTTTCTCCACCCCTTTTTTTGTTTACTATTCCAAGTGGTGTTTGCTATCGTGCAGCTGTAAATAGAAAATTACCATAATTGTGGCCAATTAATGTTGTAAGTGCACACGTCTCATGGCCTTTTCACATACATATGTCATCATGGTAAGCCGCCATACCATCATGGCGCATATGTGCGCCCGCATGCATACAATTCATCTTATTTTTTTTTCATTTTCTTTATTTTGCCAATGTTTCAAAGCATAGACAAAAAACATTTATTTTGCCACTGCTGCAAAGAATTGGAAAAACAATTGGCAAAGCCAATAGTGAAGAGGAGTGACCTATTGGCTTTGCCAATAACTGTTTGTTCTTGTTGGTTATGTTGATTTCTATAGCATCAACAAGCTTTCCAATCGTGCTTCAAACACATAATTCAATAAAACATATCATAATATATTATACTGTCAGTGGTAGTCAGTACATTTATGAAATGCTTAACATGTGCTGTCTGGGAGGTTCTTTACAAATTCATTCATTATTCCTAGAAAAGTGCATCTAAGGACTGTAGAATCCGCCACTTGACCAGTCATGTTTTCAGCAGATTGTTCATCAAAAAACTATTTCCCCAGAACCAGGCATACCACAAGTGAGTCATCTTTTGTAAAACGAAGAGACTGTATACAACCCCTTATATGCAAGTTAACAGAATAGTTATGCATTAATTGTTTGTTCATTTCCAAACTTCTCCCCGAAAATCCATTGCTCTCTGTCATATTGCCCCTTTTCGGTCAGTCCAAGTTCCAATATGCCTCCGGGTATATACATTGTCAGTTTCCACAATGTCAAAATACATGTACATTACCTGTTTCCACAATGCCACTGGGAGAGCATCATGCTTTAATGAACCTTTATGCACGGATTACCACTATGCTGGGGGCCCCCAAGCATGCTCTCTGACATGGTTTCCAGGCCGGCATGGAAATCATGCCAGAAACCATGCATCATAATCTCAAGGGCAGAAAGGCTCGCCCTTGAGATTACTGTCCGGCTTCTGAATGGCCAACGGGCTCCTAGAGCCTGTCGGAAGCCAGCCGGAATGACTGGTCGATTTACTTTCCGACCACCAGCCGCGGTCGGTAGTAGGAGTAACTGCAGGGCGGTGACGTGGGGAGGGGAAGGGGTAGGGTGGGGGGTAGTAAACTATGGATTACGGAGGTTTACAGGTAAATTAACATATAAATTAATAAAACGAATTTAGTTGCGTGCACTGCATCGCATTTGGGGATGTGTGCTATAATGCCTCATCATACCTACAGTAACAGTTTTCAACATATGCCATACTACAAGTGTAACAGGTTTCCATAATGCCACATGAAATCCACATATCCTTTCCTGTACCCTGTGAGGCAACAGTATTCCCCCATTACCTTTTAATGCCCTATCATGCACACATCGCAAGATTCCATAATGTCTCAGTATGTCCATACTGTTAATTTACATAATCTTGGTGTACTTTCACATTACCATTTATTCCAACGCACTAGTATGTCCCAGTTAGTTATTCTCACAAACGTTCGGTCAGTGCCTTCTTAATCAATGTTTGAAAGTCCACAGAGCGATTAAATTACTTTTTTCTATTACACGTCACTTCTGCCGTCTTTAAGATTTTCTTTTTTGTCGTAATATGACCATATTATACATTTCCATAACCCATCATTATGTTACTTAATCTCCAATGCCATTATGTGCCCATATTCTTATTTCCCTTGCTGCTCTGGAATGATATAAGGTCAAACCTTGCCCAGTTTACCACTGCTTATATTGCAGTAATTAGCAAAGATTCACAGTTTTCACAGTGCACCAATATGCCGCATAACTAATGTTGATAATGGCCAACCTTTCGGTTTAAATGAAGCTTGGCCTTCCCAAATAAACTGTGAGAATAATGCCTCAATATGCACGTATGGCTGGTTTCCATAATGCCTTAATTCATCCAATTAGCTGCTTCACTGATACTCAAAATGCCCACATTACCATCTTCTTTACGGATGTATGTCGTTACAACGCACACTTTTACAACGCATGCACTTACAACGCATTTTTTACAACGCACAATCCATTACAACGCATGACATTACAACGCAGGACACTACAACGCATTTTTAAAAACTACCTTTACAACGCATTTCCATTACAACGCATACTACCTTTACAACGCATACCATTACAACGCATAATATTAAATTGCATTTAAGGTAAGTATTAGATAGTATAGGGTTAAAAATTACTATTCTAACTCCAGGGGGTGCAACAGTAGGGTAAATGTTGGATAGTATAGGGGTAAAAATTACTATTCTAACTCCAGGGGGTGCAACAGTAGGGTAAGTGTTGGATAGTATAGGGGTAAAAATTACTATTCTAACTCCAGGGGGTGCAACAGTAGGGTAAGTGTTGGATAGTATAGGGGTAAACATTACTATTCTAACTCCAGGGGGTGCAACAGTAGGGTAAGTGTTGGATAGTATAGGGGTAAAAATTACTATTCTAACTCCAGGGGGTGCAACAGTAGGGTAAGTGTTGGATAGTATAGGGGTAAAAATTACTATTCTAACTCCAGGGGGTGCAACAGTAGGGTAAGTGTTGGATAGTATAGGGGTAAAAATTACTATTCTAACTCCAGGGGGTGCAACAGTAGGGAAAGTGTTGGATAGTATAGGGGTAAAAATTACTATTCTAACTCCAGGGGGTGCAACAGTAGGGTAAGTGTTGGATAGTATAGGGGTAAAAATTACTATTCTAACTCCAGGGGGTGCAATAGTAGGGTAAGTGTTGGATAGTATAGGGGTAAAAATTACTATATTATGCGTTGTAATGGTATGCGTTGTAATGGTAGTATGCGTTGTAATGGAATGCGTTGTAAAGGTAGTTTTTAAAAATGCGTTGTAGTGTCATGCGTTGTAATGTCATGCGTTGTAATGGATTGTGCGTTGTAAAAAATGCGTTGTAAGTGTAGTGCGTTGTAAAAGATGCGTTGTAAAGGTTGTTCCCCCTTCTTTACTGATCTTATCAGCACACATTCCCAATTTTTGTGATGTAATGTCTCATTTCAGTAATGCCACTTTATGTCCATGTTGCCATTTTCTATGATTCGCCAATATACCACATTGGGATTTTCTGTTTACATAATGTTCTTGTATGCCAGGAACTGCTTTCCATCATGTACAGCACTAAATCCAATGTATAAATAAATAAATAAATGCCAAAGTGTGCCTACACTTCTAGCTCCATTTCCAGTTTCGGTATTGAACAAATGAGCACATATTTTTACTTTCTCTAAATCCCAGTTGTCTCACATTGACACACATCTTTCATGATAATTGTTTCTTGGTGCCTGGTGTCCGGCCTGACTTCCGGTGTACGTGGGTTTACAAATAATTCAGCCATTCACTCATTCGCCTGTCATTGCATGAGTATGGATAAGTGGGGGTGGCACAGTGGGTGTGTGAGTGAGTGATCACGTGTTTGAAAATATAAAAAATGGAATAAATACTAAGAACCCTGCGGCGGTGTGTCTTAGAATGAAGTATTTTTTGAATGATCAGAACACAACATGAAAAAACCTGCAACTGACGCCATGTTGAACTGCCTGTGTTTCCTCTACTTTGAAATGTGGCAGTTCCTTGCCAAAGTCTTAGTGGTAGAGCATTGTGCTGCGGTAGGAGGCCCTGTTTTCAAACATGAGAATGTGCATGGCGTCACATCCTGTCTCATGTTTGACAACAGGATGAATCAGACTTAGATGTATGAACCAAACATTCCACTGTGTATTCAGCGATTACAATCCATTGTGTTATGCAAATACTGTACCAAATAAAAATTTGTTTTTTAGAAGTTCTTGTTAGATACTTTTTATAGCATTCTCGAAAGGAAGCACAGAATAATAGCTCACGGTGATATGCTAAAATAGTGACACAGGAACAGCGTGACTCACAAACAGAAGCGGATGTGGAATGTTGTGCCTCTTAGAGGCTGAGGAAAGCGTGTAAAAATGAAACCGGCCTGGTCATTGGGCGGTGCGCAAAGACGTGTTGTGTAGACCAAAGTCACAAAAACACAAAGATTGAAATATTGTGATATTTTAGTATCACTGATTACCTAAGTCACCAAACGCGGGCAAAACTAATAGGTCTAGCTTTTATTGCAGATGGGAGAAGTATGAAATGGGTAGAATTGAGCACTCACATTTTTGTATTTTTATCTGTTATGAATACATCAGCATGCATTGAAAGCAGGAAAAACAGAAGTAACGAGCTATGGCTACATGCATTGATAAAACGAATTGACCTGTGTTTTTTAATGAGAGATGTTAGAAATAAGAGTTGGGCTAGCTATCTTGCGAGTTTTGCAAAGAAATTACCAAAATGAAGCAACAATATGGAAGCTGGGAGTTGCCCTACTTTGTTGAATAGTCTCCATTAGCAAAATTTAGCTGTGCCTTCAAAGTATAGTGTTATAAAAATGAGTCAGAAGATGAAGATTGTGTTATAGGCTGAGAACTTAAACAGCATAAAGAGCTAAATAATGCATAGTAGATACTTTTGACAATTGGCCAGTAATTTCTCCACAGCTGTAAGAAAGCTGTAAATCCAACAACATGTTACCAGTACAACAAAGTACAACAAATAAATTGCAGGGGTTATTAGTGAATAACCGTAACCTTTCATAAAGATAAACAGGAAAGGCTTCTTCAGCATAAAAAGTAATTAATCACTAAATAAAATGCCATTATGTCATTAAAATAAATACATCAAAGAACACTCAGTGACTCTGAACTACATGCTACACATCATGGTGCTTTTCAGTCTAGCAAATTTAGCACTACTTTAGCACTATCACCAATTTGAAAAGAAATAAGACAGCATAGCCATCCGTAAAATAGTTTTTCTCTGTTTTTTCAACATATTTGCCTCATTACCGTCTGACTCCCTCCCCACGTGTGGGAAAGGGCGGACCAAACTTCAATTCCCATGATCCTAGATAAACATGGGATGCGACGTGATGTCACTGCATCTGCCATGCCCCTGCATGCGTGGGCGGAGTACTATCCGGCGTTGCAGAAGCGTTCAGTTTAGGCACAACGCATATAACTACCAGCTCCTAACATGACGGATCAACATTCGGAGGATCCTTGACTCTTATTTAGGTGCAAGAGAGGGGTAATACTTTTGACAAAGAAAGTGCTAGATACCCACAGAGGATGGATTTTTCCTGATGAGAATATATTTTTCTTAACCGATGCTTTTACTTCCAAGTGTGAGACTACAAGGATTCCCAAGCTGACTCCTCTATGGTGCTCTATTATAGTAGTGTTTAGAGTGAGAAAATTAATAGCTGTATGGATGTAGTCTTGCATGGTTTGCATCTTTCACACAGGTTTGCAGTGATTTGCTGTATGCACCAAACAATTACAAATAGTATGTCACAGACATGAAAAAACGTAATGTCTTATTAGTTTTGTTGTTTATATGTCTGGTCTTCCAATGCCAATGCCAACAGTTTGTGGTTTTAACTTTGATTTTCTATGTTATATATTCTCTAATTTTCTCAGGAACCATACAAAATTTGATTCCAGCATATGATAGTTGAAACAATTAGGATCTGTTGTCCTGAAGAAAGCCTGGGACTAGCTTAAGGGTCAGCTTATAGGCTGAAACATGTTGATGCCTATAGATGCAGGGATACTAATCCTGTGTGTCACTCTGTTTTTTTAATCATCCCCTACATCTACCCACATTAAACGACAATTCTTGAGTGTAAATACAGTGACTTTTATATAGTCTAGATCCACCTTCTCACAAGTACTACTCACCATCAAGAGGAGCTCATTCACCATTAGAGGGTATTTTTGGTGAATGAAGCATGACACCTGAGGTGGGTGTGAGGCCACACCTCTCGATTTTTTCAATTCTCTGGTACCTTGCCTCGGGTGTCCTACACAGTTTTGGAGACGGAGTATTGCAGACCCTATATTGATGGGAAATTATCATCTATTTGGCAGGTTCGCTCTCCTCAATCAGGTGAGCAAATCTTTTTTCTCCCGTTCAGTTGGAGTCTTTTTGAGAATTAGGGTCTGCTAGTTAATCCAAATGTTTGGAAATCTTCAACATGCCCCTTTGGCAAATTTCACAAAGAAGGTCGGGGAGGGCCTTGAAAAGGGGAACATGTGGGCCGGCAAGAGGCTGGTCGCGGGAGAGCTCCAGTGTGTCAATGCGAGATTTGTGGAAGAGGGAAACACAAAACATCAGGTCCTACAGGCATAAATGAAGTAGCAACTATCAAGAAAACAAGAGCTTATCTCACCTCACGGAGTCACAGGGTCAGGGAGGAAGCGAGACGTGGCACAATCACAGCAGACGGAGGCGATCAGCACTGGGCAAGAGGCGCACTGGAGCAGTGTAGAGGGCGGGGTGCAGCTGAGATAATCCCCTTCCGGGGTAGAGGAGGCAGAGATAGCTGCAGGAGCAAGGATAAGCTGACAGCCAGTCTGCAGCAGTCACAGGAGCAAGGGCTGGCAAAGGTAGATGTGCAGCCGTGATTGCCTAGAGGAACGAAAATGCAGGTGTTGACTGAGACGGGTAATGGGGAAAATGAAGGAAAGCTGGAGAAGTGAGGATTGAAGGGGAAGAGGGGTGTTTTCCAGGTTCTCCTTGAGGAGTACGAGGAAGGGAAAGGAGTTGTTTGAACAGGTCACCGGGGGAGGAAAGTCTGCTGTCGGAGGGTCGGAGGGGGACAAGAAAGAAGCTTTAAATCTAGTGTTTAGTATTAGAACGGTCTTGGTTAAGAATATAACCCACAAAAAAATAAAACAAAGTCAAAGTAAATCAGACCAGAGGATTAAGGCCACATCCTCCCATAGAACATTCTTTAAAGTACTGCCACAAACATCAATACTAAGTGAAGGCAGTATGCCAGACAAGGAACAACCGAGGCAGGTTAATAGGGGGCTGCCAGACTCCTCCGGGGGATATGATATGTCCGACTGGGCGAAAGACATAAATCCAAATAGATTCCAGGCGTTAACAATGGCAGTTTTAGATGCGAGCCAGATAGAGACCAGGTAACTGAATCAGGGCCTGGAGTGGCTACAGCATCAACATCATTGAGTAGCCCGAGACAGTCCATGGGAGAAAGAGGCATGAGGGAACTGGAGAGAGAAGAGGGTAACATAAGCAGTAAGGGTCCTTCAGTAGGGTCCTTAATAGTGGTTATCTCCTTAGAGATCATGTGTAGGTTTGAGGTATCCGAAATCATTTAAAAGGAGATAAGGCTGGTGTGTGAGAATATCGAAAAAAATAGATGATCTTACAAATAGAACGGCCATCTTGAGGAAACTGTAAAGGATCTCAGAACAACTGTACAAACAAATAAAGCAGATATTGAAGGCTTAAAAATGAAAGAGCAGGAGCAGCAGAACAGGCTGGAGAGAATGGAAAACTTTCAGAGGCTGAATAATTAGAGGATCTTGAATGTGCCAGAAGGGGGAGAAGGGGAAGATCTGTAGGCTTTTGTAGTTAAGTTTAATAGGAATGAGCTGCAAATGGAAGGGCACACTTGGAGGGACACCCAGAAGGCTGAGGAAATGGAGAGTCAGGAGCATGTTCTCCGAAGGGTGGGGCTGGGGGGGAGTTAGTGGGCACTGGGTGGAGAGCATGTGGGAGAAAATAAAAAGAAAGAGCCTCAGATGCTTCGGAATCCCCGTTTTTTTATTTTGACACCAAGGGGGATGGGTAAGAAACAAATTACACACATTTTTTTAAAACAAGATGCCAAGATCACCATTACTGAGAGTGTTTCAGACAGTGCAGGTAGATGGGTCATTGCAAAACTGACCGTATCTGGGCAAGGCTTTACATTGGTGGGGTATTATGGGCCAAATAAGGATAAAACAATACCTCTCAACGAGATTTTAGCAGAACTGCTGCATTTCCCTAACCTGATTATTATGGCTGGAGATTTTAATGCAGTCCTGGATAGTATCTTAGATAGATACACTAAAAGCAGAGCAGTAGTGAACCAAAAGATGGTAGCACAGATACAATGAATCATGGAACAGATGGTTCTATGTGATATATGGCGACAGAGGGCTGGATCTAGGAGAGGATACACACATATTAATAGGAAATATCGTCATCAATCTAGAATGGATTATTTTTTAATAGATATTAGTTTAAAGGACCTGGTACAGGATATTAAGCATATAGGGGCTCATTTATCGGATCACTCTGCTGTGATGTTGGATTTAATCTTATTAGATAAGAATATTCAGACTAGGTGGACAATGGATCGTACCCTGTGATTCGACGAAGACGTAGTAGAAATGTTAAACAAGGAAACAAAAGTGTTCTTTCAAGTTAACTTAGGCTCTACCCCTGTGGGAATAGTGTGGGATGCATACAAGCCTTATTTAAGAGGCAGGATAGGCAATTTATCTGCAGCAGGCTTACTATGAAGAAGACTCAAACCTGAAAAAGCAAATTGACAAGTGGGTGTAGCATGATAGGCTTTGCTTGCTCAGTGCAGAGGAGAGCAGATGTGATTTTATGCACCTACAGTGTGTGAAGTGAATTCATTTCACCTGTTATGTTCCTAGGTTGATGCTTTATTTTTAGACAGTACATCCTTGAAACAGGGAGCAAGGTTTTCCCCTTTCTGTTTTTGAACTGTGCTGTTTGAAAATAAAGCACTAAATCAGTGACATATTGGGATAGATGAATTTCCTTTACACACTGCAGGTGCACACAAATAGGTACTTGGCTCAACGCTGAGCCAGCAAAGGTAATTGATGATTTGCTGCATGAAATTTGAGGAGAGTTGTTAAGCAAGTTTTAGAGGAGCGGTGCCTAAGGGAACTTTTAAGGTCTTTGGCATTAGATGCAAAACAATTAGCAAATTCCTTGCATTGGCTGTGAGAGCTGTCTCCTACAAAAGGTCTGGGAGGGTTAGTGTCAGAACTAAATTGACTTTTGAGATGTTTTTGGCTGGAACCATTTGCATTCTGATAAAGGGAGCCCTGGCTCTAAAAATCTGCCACATCAAGTGTGGGTTCATGAGCATTAAATGTATGTGCGAGTTATGGCTTGTATGGCTGTTGTGGAAACTATGATTTACAGAGATAAACATAACTGATGCATTTCATTTTTTTTTTCATCTTCATTCATATCCTTAACTGCACTTCAACTAAGGTTTAAAAGTGAATGCCAGAGGTTTTTTAAAGGTATGTTAATACCTTGTAACCAATCCTTCTGATAAATTCATAGTAACTGTGTTTTTGTCAGTGAACAAATATGTGATTGTGTTTATGTGTGTATATTCGTAATACATTAAAAGAAAACACAATTTTAAAAAAACATGTTTGTCCCATCAGACATATAAAAATGAATGAAAAATAAAAAGGTAAATAGTACATACTTTAATACACTAATAGACAAACACGTCTGATACACATAACAACGATATTAAACATCAGAATAAAACAAAGTTAAACTCAATTTAGGAAAATAGAAACCCGCTATTAATCACTCCGAGATTAAACTCCTGAAATTGTTCTTGGAGTAATTAATGGACCTAAAAAAATCCATAGAACCTTCTTCGCTATACTAATATATTATTTTTGGTAAATTTTTTAAATAACTAATATCCCTACTTCGGAAGCATGGCAGTTAGGCCAGACACGCCAACTTACAACATTCTTGTACAGCCATGCCTTAATCAACGGCAACACATTTATTATCCGATGGCTAATACACATGACAGTCTACTCATGGACAATTACATATGCATGTTGCTCCTCTGTTTGCATGTACAATCACCATAAATAAATCATCCATGAGTGTGATAACCTGTATTTATTTCAAGTTCTGTTCAAGACTGGAAGTTGTAGGATGATTGCAGCTCTGAATGAGTACAGATAACTCATGTGGTTCCTATTGTCTCTAGGAGAGGGGTCATAAGCTGTGATCCATGATGGGAACATACTGTCAGACTGCGTCTTCCAGCAGAAGTTATAGTGCTGATGCTACTGTGTACCGGGGTAAAAGAATGGCTTCAGGGTCGCCTTACCTGCTATAACTTCAGGGAGCCCTGGGCCTTCTTACTTTAGTTGTAGAAAAGATGCATCCCCTATGATGGAGAAGTATTTTCTCTAAACTAGCTTCTAAATTTTAAATTGTTTAAAAGGTACCTTACCCTTGTGTCTAGTGTAGAGTTAAAACATATTGCTTAAAGTCTGAACTGTAGTGTAAGGGATCTGTTAATGGTTGTAATCCAGTAAATTCTACTCTAAATGGAATATAATAAATTAGCAATGACAACTAACACTACATATAATTTGCAAAGGCACCCTACCTCACATCGTTGTAAACTCTATATCGCAGTATATGACGATCAGAAATGCGACCGCCACATCCCCATTTATGAAAATGGAAAATATGATACAATCTGCCGAGATAATTCCTCCTATTTTTCTTTTTTCCAATCTCAGAAACATCCACACAAACTTGAACGTGTCATTGCCAGAATTTATCACTGTCCAAAATAGCCACAACCAACTTGCTTCTCCATATCTGTTAATGACAACTAATATAAACACCCACCTACATATTCATCCCAACCGTACAGACAGTGCTTACCTTAGTGACAATCCAGCCGAAGACTCCACCACTTTAAACATAGAGACAACCAAAGATATTGATGCTAGTGTAAGCAACTCTCTCCTCACCCAGTCACTCATAAAGAGACGCCGGACCCTCTTGCTATTCCAAACAGGGTCCATAAGGTTGATGTGCCCCCAGGACCCATTTACCAACCCTGGATTCCAGAAGCAAACAGTTCATAGGATTTCCAGAATCTGTACAAACCAGCCATGGCTCATACGGATGATATTGCTGCATGAGCTTTTAGAATGGAGAAAATCCTCCCTCAACTCCATATCACACAAATCTGCCAGGGTTCTTCGCACGAAAAGACAACTCAAAGCCTATCCCCTGCGACAAATCTCACGAAAGGTATTCCCCCTCACACCTACTACAACAGTGATATCTCTCTCAATACCCCACTGCCTACTCAAATAAAAGAAAGCACAAACAAGAACCAGAACATTGAAGTAAGAATAGGGGTGGATTGACCTTTATACATAAGCAGGTATTGTACCTTTATGTACAGCATAATATGTACATTTATTGAAGTTTATTTTCACCTACATACAAATAATTACATATCTGTATTCCCAATACATTAATATACATTTAAAAAAAAGTAAATGCGTCCTTGCTCATGCTTATGTCCTAGTGAATAAAAATGAATGTTTTCTTCTCAATACATCTCTGAACAGTGTTCTAATATTCTTGCAATACAGAAAAACTGAAAATAAATAACACCAATAAATAAATATTAACATTTTACCCTTCCAGTATTAGTATGTAGCGCCATGGGGTCCAATGCTTTCCATCAAATAAACATACACAATATTTTACTTACAGTACCTATCATTGTTTTTATTCAGTGTTTAACCTCTAAAAAACGATATATATTCTATTAAATTAATTATTGACACGTGTATTCCTATTTGTCATTTGCTCCGATTTACTGGAGTAGATATTAATTGTAGTATTTATTTTTCTTCACTTTGTAAATTGCCATTGTGTTTTTTTCTGGAACGGCAAATTAAAACTAGTGTACACATGTCTGATGATATTGCACTAGTCCCCTTAATCCACCACACTGAACGTTCTCGCTATGAAATTATTTATTCCTACCTGTAATAAATGCATTTTAATTCAAGGTCGATTAACTGTCAAATTCAGAAACAAGCGTTCAGTAATATCCTAAACATTTCTAACCATGCTTATAGGAGACTGAATACACCGTTTCTAACTATAAAATAAGAACATTCTCTGAGGACCTGCTGGATTTTATTTTATGCAACAATCTCATCTTTTGCCAAAGAGACATGAGCCAGAAATGATTTCCTTTGACAAAAGGTTAGCAGACGTGACTCAAGGCACAGAATGAAACCATCCCTCCTTGAAGGCTTGGCATGCCATCTGTGGCTCTATTATGCACTGGATTACTGTGACTTTATCAGTTACAGTAAGGGTCACTGTGGCACTAGACAGATGTGCATGCGTTTGACGTGTGCACCATTTGGAAGTCTAGATGATTTGACGAGAGAACAGCACCTGCAACACATTCCAGCTGCTCTCAGTAATGCATTCCCCCCATTGGAGCCCAGCTCAGGAAGAGGTATGCCCTGCTCACTGTCACCGAGCTATACTGTCTGAAAATAAAGCAATAATTAAAAAATGGCGGTTTAAATGATTTCACGTTATACACTGCAAGCACATAAAACATGCACACAACTCGGCACTGAGCAAGTAAAGCCCACTGTGATGCAGCCTCAGGGAGCTTAGTGTTTTACCAAGAAGAGCAATAGGTTTCAGAATGTTATAACCGGACTTCCCCAATCTCACACAAGCAGCAGAAATGAAAATCCCACAGCAGCTGGAAGTCTGAATTTCACATCTGAGCCTCTTCACTGTCCCTTGTGTATTGTAGGGGGACTGTGTTGAGGTGAAACCGATGCCATGCAAACACGTGCACATCATAATCACACCAGAGTTAGGAGAAACAATAGCAATTCATTCAATTAACACAAAGGCTCAACATTCAAATTAAGTATCTGTGAAAAACAACTAAAACACTAATAAAAGGCTGAAAAATAAATCAAATACAATACGAATGATATAAAAGGGCATAGCAGTCCTATAGAAAAAGATAAACAAATTGCTGATTCCACATACATGGAAACAACGAGTAAGGCATATTCAGACCAAAGACATCATTCCCAAAATACACATAGAAAATACATTGTCCATGGTTTTTCACCCCTTCCATGCCCCTCTAGGCCCTACTCCTCCAGAGAGCAGTCCATCCCAAACTACCAGGTGAGACCTCCTCCAGAAGGGACACAAGCATCCCTAGACCAGGTTTTCCCTACTTGGAGCTCATCAGTAGGGTATCTCTTGAGCTCTGTGTCACAGTGAGCACAGGACACTTGCTTGAGCATACAAGTTGCATTTAAGGCATCAATTACAACAACAACAAAGTGATGGATTGAATGCTTGAACTTATTTCAGCCACAGGCAATCTCATTTCGTTCCATCATTTTTCGCCAATCATTTCACTCTAGACAAAAGCCTGCTTCCTGGAAACAGTCTGAGTAATTGCCAGTGGCTTAGATTAATTCGAGCATTCAATACTCACATTTTTGTAAACCTCACTGCTTTGTCCTACGTCGGACGGTTATGCCCAGACGGTTATGCCCAGACGGTTATGCCCAGATGTGGGTTCGAAGCGCAATGTGCCACAGGAGCCAAACTACACCCAACTAAAGAGCCCCAGTCTGGGCAAAGCCAGTATTGGGTTTCTTGTGTTCTTGGTTGGGGAGGACCTCTTCTGGCAGCTCGGGCTGTACTGTTCCTTTTGGAGAAGGGTCAAGTCTGATTTGCATATGGCTGGGTCTAAACTGAGGTGGCATATTGTGAAAAATAATGATGGACTGGAATGTGGCTGAGTAATTACCAGTGGCGTAGATTAATTCAAGCATTCCATCCTTCACTTTTTTGTATTCTTCAGAACGACACCTTAATTGCATTGGGTATGCCCAAACGTGGGTACTGGCAGGCCATCTATCTCCTCAAGCATTCCATCCATCACTTTTTTGGCGCCATTGCCTGCTAACATATGACACTCCAGCCACAATAGTCCATCAATATGTAGGCTGTCTGTGATGCCAGGGGCTACTTCACACAGGTCAGTTTTCTGATGCAAATGTGACTCCTTTTTCGACTATATTCCAGCATTTACAGATCAATTTTGTGGCAGATATGGTGGCATGTGACTGCTTGGCAGTAGCGGTTCGTGGAGGGAGTTCCGTGGGGCGGTGAGGCGGGGCGGGGGAGGGGCAGGGTGGGGGAATGTAAACATATGTAACATATGGATGAACGGAGGTAAGTACACATTTAAATAAATAAAACAAATTCCTTAGCGCGCGCTGCGTCGCAAAATGTGATGCAGCGCGCGCAACGAGCATAGATTATTTAAACATTATATTCAATATTTATTTATAAAACTTCAAATTCAATGATGAAGTTGGATTTTCTGGTTAATGTTTAGGAAAGTGACTTTTAAAAAGTAATGCTTTACCTGCATGAACCGCCAGTAGACTAATTCACAATAGCCTGCTGGCAGACAGCCATGCCAGTGCTTCCCTTTAATGGGGTGTGAAAACTGCCCGCAGAACAGAAACAATGGCTTAACTCTTTGCACAGGAAGAGCTGAATGTGAGCTATGTGACAGGTCCTAGCTCAGAAAGGGCAGCTGAGGAAGGTTCAGGAATTTCATTATCATGAAAGAAACAAGGGTGAAGCCTGCCAGTAATAGTTAAGTGTAAAAGGAGACCTGGGGAAGAGAAACCTTTTGTTCCATAGGCTTTCAGTAGCTAGTTTGGCACCAACCCAGTGGGAGAAGGAGTTGGTCCCACAACCAGTTTGGTGTAACTGCAGAGGAGGTGGCTGCACATTTCCCTAAACACACCCCTGGCTGGCACACAAGATCTCGTTAGGGGCAGAAAGATTCTGCCATGTTAGATTTGCATCAGAATAGTGCATTGTGGGCTGGTTTACAGAATTGCAAACAAGTTGTTCTGCAAAAGTAGGAAGGTGTGCCCTTAGGAACTATTTTCTCATTAGTGAGAGAGTGGCAAGGAGTCACCCCATCCCACGGATAGTAAATCCTACTAAAGTGGCACCTCACCCATATCATATCAGAACATTCTATGGACCTGTAGAAGAAAAGAAAAGGACTGGGAAAACTGTTTGAGACCTGCAGTGCTGGACTTGTTCCCACTTGTACCCAAGACTAAGAAGAAAACACCAAAGGTCATGTGACTGACATCCTATGTGACTACAGGGATACAACAAACTACAAGCGGCCTTTAACCTGAATGGTCCAACTTACCAGAAGCAACTGAAACTGGACTGCGCCCTGCTGGTGGTCCTTGCTGAAGTGAGTCCTGGGCCTTAAGTGCTGTCCCTGCAGCCCTGGTTGTCTTGGAGCTGCTCCAGAAACAGAAAATTTTGGACTTCCAAAATGTTTGGATTTTATCATCTCCAGAATATCAGCGGGACCTCGCTGCAACACTGGCCGATTTAGAGGACTTCATCAGATGCAGCTCCAAATCTGCCCCGCTGGTGGACTGAAGAGGACAGACTTACTAATTCCCGCTCCATTGTATTCAAAACATAACAACTAGCAACTACAGCCTCAAAAATAATGTAAAACTTTACTTTTCAAAAACATATGCATACCTTACTCAAGCATCCCAGTAAATAAATTATAAAGTTTATAAAATATATGTAAAACACTAGAATATAGGGCATTCTTTAAAACTCTTACACACTAAAAATATACTATACTATTCCCACTCCAATCTAAGCCACCGTGGACATCAAAGTGGTCTGGTTTGCTATTCCCAACATAATCTAAACCATTTGATTGGAGGCATAACGTACGACTGCCATCATCGGTTTCAATTCTGACCAGCTGATTATGAATCAGCTAGGTGTAATTGAAACAGACTGGTCATTTTGGCTGGCCTGCAATCCCAAAGGGTGGACTTTCCACCCTCGGGATTACCATACTCGGTCTCTGGCTGGCTTTCAATGCCTGGCTTTCAGACATGGAAATCTGTCGTAGAGCGAGTATGGGGGCCCGCAGCAGGGCCCCCTTTCCTTGGCGGCCTCTGGCTGTTTAATCCCTGCACTCTGTGGCAGGCCCCCTCAACTGCCCGCCATAAGGTGCAGGGATTAACACTACCTCACATTTTCCTATGGGAGTATGTACTATGGCTGGTTTACGGACGTAACACATGCTCCTGTAGGGAAATGCAGGAATGAGACCGTACAGTGTTCGTGGGCATCCTAATCAGGAGGTCAGTCGTTCCCGTTTCTGAAATGGTATTAGGCGGACGCAAGTCCGCCCGACATCATAAAAGGCCCCTCAATGGATTAGATTTACTATTCCCACTGCAGTCTATAGAATTTTGGGGAAGGGGATGGACAGTAAACGGGTCAGATTTACTATTCCCACTGCAAACTGAACTATTTTGGAGAGGGTGGTAGACACTACTTGGGCCAGGTTTACTATTCTCACTATAATCTATACCATATAGGGCAATGTGCTGGATATTAATATGATTAGATTCCCTATGTTCACTCTAATTTAAACCACCTAGGTGAAGGAGTTGGACACTAAAGAGGACTAATTTACTATTAATACTCCAATCTAAACCATTTCGGGTAAAATGTTGGACACTAAATGTGTCAAATGTCCTATTTCGACTCCAATCTAGACCAATTTGGGGAAGGTGCTGGACACTAAAGCGACCCGGTTTACTATTCCTACTCTACACCATCTAGGGAAAGGTATTGGACTCTAAAGGGGTAGAATATACCATTCCCACTCCAACATAAACATCTAGGTAAAGATGTTGGTCACATTTACTATACCTGAATTCTAAACAAACACTTTTAAACTAGGGATAACACAATAAAGTCCTTAAAATATCTACTACAAATTGAAACCTATTCATACTGGTATAAGGTATCTTTTTGATATATCATTATAAAATTTGGAGTTGGCATAACTTGAGTAATTTACTGTAGCGTCAACACACAAAGTTACAGCAAAATTATGGAAGATTAAAAAGAACTACGCGAGGGGCATAACCCTCCTTTTAGAAATTTTTCCTTACCACAAAATGCACCCTTGCGCACAAAATGCATCTGAGGATGAATTGTGTACTAAGAAAATAATGCTAAATGCAACCAAATAGAAGCAGTAGCGGCCCGCAGACACTCATGCTCTGTTGCTGTGCTCTTGGGTAGGCAGCTTTGGTGGAAATGACGCAAAAGGATGTTAATTAGTAAAATCACGTAATTTGTGGTAATTTCACATCACAAGAGTAACATGAAAATGACCAATATTACTCCAGAATAATTAAAATTTCACCTGGGCCTCAAAGATATTGGATTAATAAAGAAAACACACTCTTAAACACCAGAAATGCAATACCAAATAGCTAAAAAAAAAGGTTACTAAAAACACTGAAAAACAAAATAATAGATAAAACATGTTATTTGTAAATAAAAGAACAATGCATAATACATATAAAAATAATTTTTAACTAATATAAAAAAAAATCAATCAACCCTGGAGGCAACATTTTACTAATAATGTAGCAACATTTCAATATAAGATTAAGAATGTATAAATGGAAAATTTCAATGATTAAATACTAGCATTTTTTTATTTTAGGAATGGTTTTGATATATTACAAAAATACATTTTTATTAAAACGTTGTGCCAATTAAAAAAATATATAATTTAGAAAATAATCTAAATTGGAATAAAAACCAATTTATAAAAAAGTACATCTATCAAATGCACAACATTCAGGCTATTTGCTTTAACTTGGGGGCTCTAGGACATATTTGATGTCAATCTAATTCCCAGATAGTTGAATTCAAATACCCTTTCCAGACTGTTGCTGCCAGGTTTAATGGGGACTCTGAATAGTTTGTGGTGGTTAATGGGCATACATTTTGTTTTGGCTTGATTGATCTCCAATCGCCATTCTGTGAAAAAAACTGCAAAACCATCCACCAATGTCTGGATGCCAACCGGTGTTTTAGACACCAGCAAGGTGTCATGCACAAATAGGAGTAAAGGAGTCTTTTGGCCACTGTTTTTTACTAGATTGCTACTGCCTGTAACAAACAAGTATTTCTCTGGGCAATTGCCTGCTTCTTGGGCCATAGCTATTATAGCATTAGCAGAGATTCAAGGAGAGTTCTGTAGAGAGCTAACCATGGTGTTATTTTTTAGGTTGGTAATGGTCCACCCTTCTCAAATTAATGTCACATTTCTGACAGTGTGACGTATGCACTTTTGAGAGGAATGGCCTGAAACTGCACCCATATTTAATCAATGTTGCTCTTGGGACGGGAACTTTCCATAAAATCTAGTGTAACCTTACGGCCATATACAATTTAGCAGCTTAACCTTCCTGACAAAAAGAAAGAGTTCAGGATGAGTCTATCTTGCACTAATAGGTTGATGTTCAAGTTGGCCAAATGATGAAGCATTTCATCAAGTGTGAGTGAGGGGGACAGTCCTTTTTAATACAAAAAACTGTAGGTATTACTGACAACTGTGAATCTCAGAGAAAGTATAGAACACATGGATTTTGGTACCATGGTGTTTTTGGGTAAAGTATTAGAGAGCCTCCAGTCTTTTGTTGTATTTGATAGTTAATGTTGATGTTATGTAGGCTGTGGCTGTTGTATTTGGTCCTGTGGTTAGCTGGCACCCATCGAAACCTACCAACCTAATAATTTCAGAAAACTAGTTGACTGGGGGAGTCTAGGCTGCTGTTGCTTGCTTGGATCCCACTACTTTTATACTACATTGTCCCACAAATATTAAACCTATGCCTGAAATTAATCAACTTCCTATCCATATCCATTGGGAATTGCTGCAGTTTGTGCTCTTGTCGGTTGGTATCCACGTAATGCCACCAAAACAAGAGGCCTAGTGGAATCATGAGTGTTGTTTCTTGTGTGGATTTCAGCACATTTTCTTACCCAAAATGCCCACCAATCCTTGAAACCAAGCATAAAAATGCAATTTCCTCTTCTTTTCCATTGGGGATGGGCACAATATTTGGATCCAGGGCAGTGGTCGATGTGAATTAAAAAAAAGTATTAGAACTGTGATGCTGTAGACAATGAGGGCAGGATGAAAGAGCATGGGGGTGTGGTTAAAAAACCCAAAATATTCTGTAACTTGTTCAGTCTTTTACCTTCGGGTAACAACATATAAAACAGTGCACAGCCTAAATGCAAGTTATGTTAACCAGAAGGAAATGCACTATTGTACTTTATGAAACCTCTATTAGTTAATGCACTGCACCAGAGAGCCACAGAATCGATTCCTGGTTGGTGCAGTGGAGAATAGTGACTTGTATATGTTTAGTGCTGTGACAGAAAGCGGGGCAGAGTCTAAGTCATTATTATAAACTTGCATTACACACAGTAAAAGTTACAAAATGTGCAAAAAGGTTTAAGATAAAAGTGTTCTCAAAATATAGATTTTAGTAATACCCAGACTGTACGTAGTGCACATTTTTATAACTGTCTTTTAAAAGCACACACTTCACAGCTTAGCTGGTAGCTCCCTTACAATACCTCTCAAAAAGAATAGATGTGTCTTCAAGTGATTCCATCAATTAAAGCCAATACCGACATACAAGCACTTTTTCCATTTGCAAATTGACCAGTTGAGCGCATTTACATTTCTTTTCAGGGAAGCAGGCACCCTGACAAGAAGGCATGTTTAGCTGTCTGCGCCTCCGTTGGTTTCACTGCACAGGCGACACATTGCCTTACACTTTAGCTGAAGCATGTTTCCTGTAGGAATAAACCGTCCCAGGATGGTTGTCTTTGCACAAATAAGTTGGGGAAGTAGGGAAACTGTTTTTCTAAAATTAAAAAAGCATGGGCATATTGTGCCCCTCAGATTCCCCCCACTTCGACCACTGGTCCAGGGGCAGTCTGCACTCAAGGAATCCTATCAACCCAGGAAATTTCTGAAAATTAATAAAGCAAGAGACGCTAGGTTGGTATGACTGTGTAGATCCCTGCACATTTTCATACCCATATTGCCCTGAAAATGTCCAAGCATTGGAGAAGAAAATGTAATTTCCCAGCATTTATGTGACAGAAAACTGAGGAACATAAACCCAAAGGTAAAATCCTTGCCATCCTGAATTTCCACACTTCTCTTGATGAAAACAGTACCCCATATCAATCATCATCTTTCCATGAGTACACAAATATTTAGGGACCATTGCTTACAATTAAACACTGTGGGACCTATTCACAAAGGTAAACTTACACTTTTGTGTAAGTTTACTACTTTTCGGTATTCACAAAGGTAAACTTAGACCAAAAGTCTAACTTTACTACTTTTCAGTATTCACAAAAGTAAACTTAGACCAAAATAATAACAGTGGCTCAAAGTGGTATCATTTAAAAAGGAATAAAGACTTGCACAAGACATACAATTGATCCCAAACTTAACTGAATGAAAAAGCAGTAATCACGCAACATGTTTTTATCATACAAATAAAATATATCTCATATAGATAACCAATGTGATTACTACTAAAGTGATGACATGGTGAAACTCGGGAAGTACAATAGTGTATATGCAGGAAAGGGCAGGAGGACCAATAATTAATCTAGTGAAGGAATCTATTAGATCAGAATACAGTCACATGTATAGTTCGCCCCTAGTGTTGATGTGTCGACTAAACCACTGTCAGGATGATCATCGGGTCAAAGGAACAATTCTAGTCCAAGCACCTAGGTGCTATCATGGGCTCATAACCTACTTTTCCAGACGGGTGCCAGCCAATCACACAGGTTCAAATTAGCAAACAGGTATCTTCGGGAGCAGACACCATGAACTTCGGTGGACCACTTTTTGGCCCAACCCAGCCGAATTCTTTTGGTTCACTGTGCACAGCACAGAGTCCCCGGAAGAAGTCCGTTTTTTGGATACCTCCATGTCTTCCCTCCCATGGAAGCGGGTTTCATCAATTTTCCACTTGATCCTATCATTAAGAGACTCACTAGTCATAAGCTGCTAATCTCATTAGCTTTGAAAGCTTATTGTAAGGATCGCACTAAATATCTAGTGCCTGATGAGGCAGACCTTAGTACTGCCAGTGAGGTCATCACTAACCTCTGCAAGTGTGGAAAAGAGCCTTTTATGTCAGATGTATTGTGGAGCCAGGCCACTCTTAAAGAAGCATCGTATTTGTATCTGCTACCTGAGGCTAATGCAGTCCAAACTGCCGATCAGGATGGATCCACTTTGGTACATCAATCATCATAGTATGTGGAGCAGATCACATAAATCACTCTGCATTACCAGCACATGTCATGATGGTAGAGTTCTTCCATTTAAAGTCTAAGGCCCTTATTAAATTTGAGGCAAATTTAGGTGTGTGGATAACATTTGGTCAAAAATCCGGCTGTTCAGAGTTGTTCCACACTGAATTGGTAATAACATGTGGAGGAAAACCGAGTCGGCAAGATACAAATTTGCAAGTGTATGCTCTGCCCAATCCTTCTGTAATTTTACAGGCTAATAAAAAGCCATGTGTTTCTGTACTCAAAAAGTCTGAGTGTAAGAGCACTGAGCTATTTGTGTGAGCTGAAGATACCACTCCATCATGCTTATAATTGGGGCCTAACCCTAGTTTGAAAAATGTATCAAACGCTGGTTTTGACTTACTTTAACAGATAATAAGTTTGAAGGTTGATTGCCAGTAGAGGGGAATGTTCATTTTAGCTACATTCTGAATAGCTTTGTCAGAAGGGAGCCACACGGACCAGACATAGCTCCCCTTTCCAATCCCATTTGTCTACATAAGAGTGAATCAGGGATACTGCAGAGTTTGTGCAGTTTTTTCAAGGTGAGTTTGTTGAGATTGGCCAGTAAGGAAGTAGAAGGTTGTCTGTAATTATTTATGAAAGTTGTGGCAGTTGATGCAAGCAAAAAGTGAAGTTCAAAGTTTGGTAAACATAGACATCTTTATGGTGGGAATCTCCCAGAACTAGACTAAGGGCCTAATTATTACTACGGCAGTCTACCTGTTGTAGCCACACTGGTGGTCCGAACAACGCCACCCCGGCGGTCCGAGCACCCTATTACAAGTTGGGCGGTCGGACCGCAATGGGACTGCCACAATCGCTTGGGATCCAAGATCCCTGGTAGTGTTGTGACAGTCTTGAGAATGCAATATGCTTTGCTGTTCCGCTGTGGCACCAACATGCATATTACGAGTTTCCATTCCATCACGGTTTTCATGGCGGCAAGTCTGTCATTAGAACTGTGGCAGAGAGGAAACAAAGGGGGCCCTACTGGCCCCTCTGTTGCCTCAGGGCCTTGGGGTGCGTGCAGTGGCACACATGTTGTGCCCCCCTGTGTGCATGCACCCTAGTTCCTGCACGGCATGGACCGCACCAGTCCATGCCATGCAGGAACATTGCAGTGCCTTTTTCCATAAGCATTACTGAGGAACTGCCAAAGTAGCACCAAAGGAGACTAAAAAAGTCATAATCTGGCGGGCGGTGTCAGTACGGCTTTGGCGCTCTGGGATTGGGGTGGCGGCATGGTGATCCTGCTCCAAGACCACCAAGGTCGTACTTAGGCCCGTAATTTTCAAACCTACAGATTCTCAGACGTTATTTAAGACAAAATCATGCAGTGTTTTGCCATGCCTACAGTAGAAATTTAGGAATGCTTGGCTAACTTCTAATTTTTTTTTGAGTGGGCGAAATCATGTATTGTGTCGGAATTATGTAAACCTGCCCAACTTCAAACAGGTGTATCCATGCTTTTAAGAAACTAGCGTAACAATGATGTATGCTTAGGTAAAACTTTTATAATTTCCCTAGCTCTATTCATCACATAAGGGCAAAAAATGGCACCCCAGACAAGTAATAAATTGTAAATTGAATGTGAACATATATAAAATGACCACTAGTGTCATTAATATAACCACCATCGAATCTCACTGAAGACACAGATCATTTGTGGTCCTAGTAGTATTAATGTCACTTTTTAATTATTTTTGAAGTTTTCTACAAAATAGCGCCCTGTGAAGTATGCAATACTCAGTGTTTATATGCATCCAATAGGAACAACATATAAAACATCGTAAGGTTGAAATTGCACAAATATTTTCCAATGAGTGCTACATTAATCCCTTTTCACTGTTATAGGGACCCACAGATCATCCTTAATTTAAAAAAATTAATAAATCGGGGCTGATCAACGTTACTTCTTAAAAGTGAGCTGAGAGTAGATAACAGGGATATTCTAGCAGACAGATCACTGATTGGAGTAGTTTTGAAGAGTCTCCTCCTTTTCTTATCAGTTTATAATGACATAGTCTACTCCATATTGTCAATGCATTACATTTTCACCCTATCTGGACCTATGAGAGGTTTTATCGGTATCATGGTTCCGGGACCCAAAGGGATTCCTAAACATATGCGAGCGGAGTACTCATGCTCAAATTGACAAAAGTATGGCCAGTGTGTCAGAACTGTCATGTTTTCCTCAGGTGGGAACTGATGCCAACGTCTTCAGGCTCTCTTTCCAAGCCTAAAAATAGTTTTATTGGTGGTGGACCAATGCTCATGGACAGATGTATACACTGGTTGTATAACTGACAACTAGTGGGGACTGGGTAGCTACTTTAACGTCATACAGTCGCTCTTGGGTCTGCATGGTTTGTAGTGCAATTATATGTCTGTTCTCTGGAGTCAAAACTATGGGTGTTCACATTCATGCATTGGTTAAAGGATGAGGGGCTTGTTAATACTGCTCCTGCTTACATTACAATGTTGTTACTTTCTCCTATATTTTTGACTCCAGACATATCTGGTGCAGTTGTGAGAGAAAGTCTTTGTAACTTGATGTTCTCCTGGGGTGTTTTGTTCATGCGGTAGCGTTGCATAACTTCATAATGCTGGTATGCTGGCAGAGAAGACATATTCAGGGTAACATGATGTTGTAATGTGATTACGTAGGAAACAATGGATTTTCAGATGTTGTAGTCCACTCAATTCTCTATGAGAACAGGATTGCTTGTGAGTTCAAAATAAGGGTTGATGTGATTCTTGTTTAAGGATGCAGTCAATGTCCCCATCTCTCTTGTCCATCTTGATTTGCCAAAAGACAGTGAATTTATTATTCTGTTCAGAATTATTTTTTTTGTGGGAAAGTTATTCACTAGTGACCTAGCTCTTGATACTCAAATGTTGGACCATTGATTGCTTGGGAACATATAAAACAAATGCCACATTGCCTTTAATGGTTGAGAGTCTCCAAATTATTTGCAAAGTACTTTCTGGTTTGGAGCTCAATTTGTGCGTCCATGGACAAGAGAATGTCTCAAATTTCTCTTTCTCTTTAGAGCAAGCCCACGTTTGAGAAGTAGTGATTCTAGTGTGTTAAGGAAGTGGCAATTTCTTTTGATTACCTTAGAGCAAACTTAGGCTTGGGAAGTAGAGGTTCTGTTGTGTTAAGAAAGCGGCAAGATCTTTTGATTACTTTTTTTACTTGAGCTGTAGCACATCCAAAGGTAGTAACGCATCTCAGTATACCTGTATCTACTTTGTTGGATGGTTCCAGCAAGCTTTCCCTTGATGTATTCCAGGCCCAGTTGTTGTGGCTCTCTGCAGTGTTATTTACATTCTCCTTCCATCCATGACAGCATAGTTCATGAGGCATTGGAACAGCCCATTTCAGCCACCGGCTCTCTTGCCTTTTGAGGGATAGCATTTGTTTGATCAGATATACACTTCCACCTGAAAATGAGTGCACCGCAACTGCACCGCCATTGAGAGGCCAGCAGGTTGCCAGCTATAGGGAGGACTACAGCTCCCTGAACTCCTCCCTGGAGGCCACACCCCTTTTGTGCACTTAAGCATTGCATGGGCCGGCGGCACCCATAACTGCAGCGCAACTGCAACGCCATTGAGATGCCAGCGGGGCACCAGCTGTAGGGAGGACTACAGCTCCTAGAACTCCTTCCTGGAGGCCACGCCCCTTTCACACACTTAAGCGCTGCGTGGACCCCAGGGGTGGCACGCGCCTGGGCAAAGCCCGGGCCAAAGGCAGGCCCATCCAGTCCCATCAGAGCCCAGATGAGGCTGGCCCCTCTTCTGAAAAGCTGGTCGATTGAAAATCAGAAGTCACTGCATTGGACAACAACTAGTCGTTCAGATGTTAAAGGGTAAGAGAAAGGCTCCAGCTGAGAAAGCGGGGAGGGCATAGTTAACACTTTGAATCCGCCCCGTTCTCTTTATCTATTTTAGTTACTCAGCACCTAAAAGAAAGAGAACTGGAAGAAACATGAAAGGTAATCCCATCACAGTCAGAAGGTCCGTGAGAACGTCTAGCCCTACAATTGCATCAGTTACTCTAGTCCGCATTCTGCGCCTGATACCCGTTCCTATTCATTGGACGATGATGCTGTGTGGCAAAAATTGAAGGTCGCCAGGTTACTCCAGCCAATCTTGGTTAGATTAACCAAAACAGAAGAATGCTTATCTACTTGGGAAATAAATGGACAAAATAGCTCAGCCCTTTTATGCCCAAACATATCAATCTTCGGCCCCCCTTCTGGATCTCCCTTCAGCAGCTGCACCCTTTGGTAAATGTCCCAAAGCTAAGAGAAGGTCAAAGGGAAACTACACTACAGCTTAAGGATAAATCACTACATTGGCTAACCACCCACTGGGGCAGGCATGATGGCAGTATTAAGGATCTGTACCATCATATTATCATGTGCAGGAGAGTGGGGTGGGTGGGTTCATCACGCAAAGTATACCCTGGGACTGTGTAGTAGTAAATCTTAACGACAAAATAGTAGTTATGTCCCTTTTAGCCAAATTCCATAAATCCACCTTATATAGTACTCAGATCTTTGTTTCACCACTGGACTTTTTTTTAAGCCATACTGGCCATTCCTTATCCTTCACAAAATCTCTCTGGATCACTGTTCCCAATAGGATCCCTAGGATTGCTCCAAATTTACAACTAACTAGCCGTGCCAATATGGTCAACTCAGGCACTCCAGGACTGACCATGGTAAACAGATTTGCCCCTCTTACAGATTTGGAGGTGTGTGATTGACTACCTAGTGTAGATTCTAATAAGGAAACAAAGGTGGAAACACTGGGGGGATCCTTGGTATCTAGACAGGATAGTTCTGTCACCTCCAGTCATTGGATAGGGGCTTATGCACTTAATGTGAAATTGGCGTCTTTGAGCCTAGCAGGCATAGCCTCTAAATTGAACAACCCCCTTTGGCTAGCATTTTGGCAGAATCAGGATATTCTATGTTTCCAGGAGATTTGGTCCCCGGAACATATTTATATAGATGACATCCGTTTGTATCAAACAAATGCCATACCATAATTTGCAGGCAGAGCTAAAGGAGGCCTCCTTACCCTAATTTCAAACACACTCCCAATCAAGATCAAAAAATGTATTACCCCCTACCCCTCAATTTCATTTTCTACTGATAGAGGGTGACATAGACCATGACTGGCTTTTAATAAATTTCAATAATAATCACTTCTGTGATTTACAGTAAGTGGTGGGCACGCTAGACTTAAAGCTAAAGAAATTTACTAGAGTCTACGGAAAGAAAGCCATCAATATAGTTTGGGCAGGAGATTTTAATACGCAGCCATGTAAATATAAATCGAACAAAATTTGTGGCTTAGAAGTTACACAGGGGGAGCCCACTTACCACTTTGAACATCATGAATATGGGAACAGTCTAAATAGGGTCCTTTACGCCAGAAACTTGGAAATTTGTAATAAGGTGGATCCAAGTACAGGAGAATTTAACAAGACTTTTATCCATAATGAGTACGTCTCGACTATTGATTATGTGATAATATCGGGTTTAATGCATGGAAGGATCAACCATATAGATACACAATTTTCTCCTCACAGTGACCACGCTATTATTTTCGCCTCAATGTTAATAGGGGTAAAAAATAACAAGAAAGCTTTCAAAATGGAGAAACCAAGCCTGGGACAGAAAATTGGTTATCAATTCAAATGATTCCACATAGATAAGATGAAGATAGTCACTCAAATTGTAGTTGAGAATATTCAGCTAGTTTTAAAATGTTTGGAATTCGATTGTAACCCCGAATCGTTACCTGTTCACTTTGAGTACTTCCTGCAGGAAATTAAAATGGCTCTGACCCGCACTAAATCATGACTAAATTCACCAGTGATACACTGGTTTGACCATCAATGCTCTAAATCATCCAAAAACTTGCATATAGCCCTTAAAGAACAACCTAGTGATATAAATCGGATTAGGTTGCTCCAGAGGTAATATTTTGAGGCTAGGAAGGTAAAGGAAAGGGCTTTAAGAGAAGAAGCTTGGGAATATCTTGAGATAGCAGCAACTTCTATGAATAGTAAAGATTTCTGGAGAGTGATTATTGCACCTTTTTTCAAAAACAGAACCGATCCTACACTAGATACACGTTAGTCAAAATCTTTGGGTTGCCCATTAAGAGCAGATTTTTGCCCTTAGCGACACATTTGATAGTGATCTCCAGCCCACAAAGTCCCCTCAGATGAACCACCTTATATTCACAGTACAGGAGGTTAAAATTGGCTTGGGTAAATGTACCAGGGAAAAAGAACCAGGGCCAGATGGGGTTCTCATAGACCTTGAACATCAAGATCTATGGGCCCCATTGCTTACAGATATCTTTAATGCAATAGTATAATCTGCCCCACTAGATTCCTGGAAAACTAACATTATTATACCTATTCATAAAAGGCCTCTAAAGGCAATCCCCAGAACTATAGACCTATCTCATTATTGGACACTACGGCAACGCTTATGGGGTGCCTATTATTAAACAGGTTGGAAAGGTGGGCAAATGAGAAAAGCACTCTGATGCAATTAAAATATGGTTTTCAGTGTGGTAGAGGTACTATAGATCAGTGTCTCAATTTAACCTTGATTATTGGTAGAAATACTAGAGCTAAGACCGACCAGGTTTTTATCGCGTTCATGGACCTGACTGCAGCCTTTGACTGCGTATTCCATTCAAAACTCTGGGAGATAATGGAGACGATGGGGGTGGACCTAGCAATAATTGGTTTTATTAGACAAATGTATTCCAATTCCTCTGCCCGTGTTAGATTTGGCAAAGATGGAGAGGTAACTTGCCCATTTAAGATTGAAAGAGGCATTAGGCAGGGGTGTGTCCTTGCCCCATTTTTATTTTCCGTGTACACAAATGCTTTTGAGGCAGTCCTTGCAGGAGTAACTCTCAACGTCCTCATTTTTTACTCGAACACTATACGTATACTCGCATATGCTGATGATGCAGTATTAATTGCAAGAACATGGGTGGCCTTTCAGCGAGTAATAACAGCCTATGTGTCATTTATGTCCTCACTTGGATTGAGGGTTAATGAAACAAAGTTCTTTGTTCTTATTGCAGGGACCCAGCCTCAAGGAGAACACCGAATTTTGTGATAGGTTCTTGGAGATTTGAGTTTGTAGATTACTTCCCTTATTTTGGGGTCCATTTTGACAGAAAACTCTCCAGGGCGCAAATGGTGAACAATAGGGCACTAGTGATGGATTGGGGTATGGAAGCCATTCAGACCTTTGCAAAAAGGTTGGGTTCAAAACCCCTCTCAACAATAAAAAAGGTATAGCAGGCAAATTCAGCAACAGCTGTAACCTATGGGGCTGGCGTATGGGGCATGGCCTCGGTACCCCAACTCCAAACATTGGAGGATAGATTTTATAAGAGATTGTTTTCCGTTCCTATCTCCTATTCAAATTTTAACTATCACTTCGAATTGGGGATACTTCATATGATTGATCCATTAAGGCTGCTTCAGTACTCCTGTGGCATTCTATATGGTGCAAGGATACAGTGAATTCAACCTTGACCATGATTAAAAACTGCTTGGATCTGGATAATTCCCACAAAATTCCCTGACTTCAGTATGTGAGATCTTCACTGACCGCAATGGGGCTGGAGGAATTATTCATTACACCGAGTGCGTGTAAAAATATTTTGAAGGAAAAGCTGAAGTACATTATTTTATTTAAAATGAACCGCGAGCGCCAAGATGCAAACAATTCAAAAGATTCAGGGGCATATTATCAAGCACGGCGTTAAAATGATCGCCGCTTTAGCGGCAGAAAACTGCTGCTAAAGTGGCGATAATGGGCTTGATAATATGCTGCAGAGAATTCCAATAGAAGCCCATGTTGACACCAGAACATGGGCTTCTATGGGAATTCTCAAGGGCATATTATCAAGCCCATTATCGCCGCTTTAGCTGCAGTTTTCTGCCGCTAAAGCGGCAATCATTTTAATGCCGTTTCTTGATAATATGCCCCTTAGTGATGTTGTACCATCAATCCCCGACGATATTACTGGGAGATTTTTCCTTTTTAGACCATATCAGTAACTCCCAGCATAGATTAATTTTGATTAGATTTTATTTAAACGTAATCCCCCTAGCGCTGGGTTTTTCTGCAAAGAAGTTCAGACGCTCCGATCAGCTGCCCTGCCCATGTGATCACGGATCTGAGCAATCTGATCTCCATATACTTTTTTATGTGACTTTTATGAGAAGGAATGAACTACATTTTTACATCCATTTTTAAAAAGATTGAATATTAGGCAATGTCGCACTGTATTATACTTTTTAAAGAACCTTTTTGACCCGTTCATATGCTTTTCCATAGCTAGCTTCCTTCTTACTGGCATGTTTAAGGAGGAGGACATCTGCTGAGTTTAGTCTTCAGTAGGGATGAGGAGGCGTATCATGTCCAGTAATAGTCTCCCATTTAAATATCCCATAAAATAGCGGCTTGATGTTGTTTATGTGACAGTTATTACTCTTTTTTTTAATATATTTTTATTAGGTTTTTTCAACCCTGTTTTTACCCCCCGCCACAAAAGGACCACATACAGTATACAGTATATGCAATATAATAATAATAGTGGTACAACAGAATACATCGAGCTTCTTGAGTTCCGTTTTCTATTGGGAAATCCATTCCTGAATTGGTAACCAAATTGTATGGCCTAGCCTTCTCTTGCTTCGCCCTTTAGTTCTATAAATTGAAAGTTCAAAATTATACATAGCCAACAATCTTGCCCTCCAGTTCAAAAAGGTGGGGGGATCGGGACTTATCCACTCAGAAGTAATACATGAACGAACAACTGCCATCATGATAAACAAAAGTGCACTCGCCATATCATTTCTTACGTTGGCTGTTGGATCTGAGCCTACCCCAATAATAACTAAATCGGACGTAATCTGTATGGGGGTTCCAAATATAGATTTTAGAAATTCCTCCAATTCGAGAAAGAAACTCCCCAATCTCGGGCAGGAAAAAAACATATGAAGTGAATCAGCAGCGAACAACCCACATCGATTGCAGTTGACACCGGTTGTAACCCCCCAGCGGGATATCTTCCCGGGGGAATAATAAAGATCAAACAGGGCCATATAATGCTGACTGCACATTCTTCCTGTCATTAAAACAGCATTGGCGAGATCAATTGATTTCCTTATATTAAGTTCAGCTACCCCACATTGCAGTTCCCATTTCCTTCGACATTCCTTCAAATCATCAGGGAGGACATCGACTAAGTGTTGATAATATTGCCCAATCGAGATTTTGCTCTTCATTTTCTCTATTATAATACTATGTTGACCTATATCAGCACCCAATTTATATAAATAGCTCAGAATTTGTAAGTATTTGAAGAAATCCTGTTTGTATAACCCAAACTTTTCGCTAAGATCTCCAAAAGTTGCTAAGCTCCCATGATCAAACAAATCCCCTAGAAAACAGATTCCTTTCAAGCCCCATTTGAAGGCTACTTGATCCTGAAAAATGACCGGAAGTAACACTGAGGCATTAAAAGGAGTGTATACACTTATCTTAGGGATACAATATAAACGTTTAATTTGCTGCCAAACTCTATAGGCAAGACTGATTATGATTCTGAGGCTCTAAGACAACTGAATAATACCACTCATTATGTCAAGTTGGTAAGAGATCCCACTGATAGGATTAGAAAAGAGATCCTTGATCTGACAATTAGTGGACGTGATAATTTATGGTTGAGTTCAAAAGAATTTGACTATTTGAATAAAAATGACTTTTCTATACCTGCGTTTTATACGCTACCGAAAATACACAAAGATGACAAAAAAAACCCCGTGAGACCTATTGTGGCGGGCTGTCAATCCATTTTACAACTATTGGCTGAATATGTAGACTTTTTTATCAAACCATTCGTAGTGTCAACAAAATCTTACACTAAAGATAGCACACATGTTATTGTGGCGGTAGAGGGACAACCATTTAACAAACAGCAGAATATCCTGGTTACGATGGATATAGAAAGCTTGTATACAAGCATACCCCAAAGAGAGGCCTTAGATGTGATCAACGCAACATTAGAACAAAGATTGCGTCCCCATCAGGTACCATAAGATTTTATCAACAAATGTGCAAGAATTGCACTAGAACAGAATTACTTTCTTTTCAATGGGGACTTCTATGGCCAAATAAAGGGAGTCGCCATGGGAGCAATTTTTGCTCCTGATATAGCGAACCTGTATGTGGCCGCATTTGAGGAAGAGGTGATTTATAACAATAATCCCTTCGAAAATGAGATAAAAAAGTATCTCAGATACATCGATGATGTATTCCTGATATGGGAGGGATCTGTTGCTAGATTACACGATTTCCATGTTTGGCTTAATCAACAGAATAACCATTTAAAATTCACTATGGATTACGATGAACAAGCAATCAATTTTCTAGATTTACGAATTTGGAATGATGACGGCAGACTATCTACTAGTCTATTTACAAAACCTGCGGCTAGGAATACACTGCTTAAATACACTAGTCATCACCCACGTAACTTACGAGATAACCTTCCGTTTGGTCAGTTTCTTCGTATTAAACGTAACTGTACCAGACGGGAGGATTATTTCAAAGAAGCTAAAACGTTACAAACAAAATTGGTTATGAGAGGCTATCCATACAGATTGGTCAAACGCTCTCTCAAGAGAGCCTGGTATTACGATCGGGAGGCACTTTTACAGAGTAAGGATGATCGTGTATACACACAAGAAGCTATCACTTGTGTAACAACATTTGGAACTGAGTCCAACTCCATCAAAAAGATAGTGACAAAAAATTGGCACCTGATCCAGAAGGCAGAACTACATCTGACAATACCTCGTTTTGCATTCAAGAGGGCTAGAAATTTGAGGGACTTTCTTGTTAAGGCATATAAAGAACCAGCCCCCAATACACTAACAAATCTATGGGGGCTACCACCCGTAATTGGCCATTACCCGTGTGGGCATTGCACAGCTTGCCCCACTACATCAGTGGTAAAATCATGTGTTCTTAACGGAAAAGAATGGATACTGCGACAATATTCAAATTGCCTCAATAAGAATGTCATTTATTGCATAGAGTGTCCTTGTGCATTATACTATATCGGTAAAACAAAGCAGGGAATTAAAAAACTAATAATTCAACACCAATCACGCATCAGATGCAAAATTGTAACTGCACCCATGGTGGAACACTACATGGAAAAAGAGCATACTCCCTCAGATATGAAATGGTTTATGTTAGAGACTGTTAAAAATACAAAACGAAGACAAAATGTCGATCGTTTACTTACATTGAAGGGAAACAGGTGGATTTGGTCAGCTAAAACAGTAGAGATGGGATTACATTCTTTTATTGAATGGCAAGCTTTGGCGACATTATGAACTAAATAGCTTACTTCATGGTTTCTTTGCTGGCATATGATGGTCTGTTTATGGTCTTACAGGGGTTGTATATTCATATTTTTAAGTTTTCCTATGAGCCCTGACAGCAGTTACCGATCTTTGCGGTTATACTACCTTCGATTAAATGAGTAAGATAGTAGATACTTACACCTCAGCATACTTGGTACACTATCGACCTGTCCTTTATCAGTTATATGCTGCATTCATAAATCAACTTATGTAAGATAGAGAGATCTTACAATATACACTGCTTAATATACAAGAACATTATCGGCATATATGCTATGTTCATATGATGCTAAAATGGCCGACACGTTTATCATTTGGCACAGGTTCTTACATATGACTTCCTTTATAAAAAGTTCTAGTGAATACTAAACTCTCGCACTTAGCTCACGGCTATTTATTTTCTATTTCTTAAAGATTTGTAACGCAGATGTGTCTTGGTCTATATTACCCGCATCAGTGCGTCCCCCTAGGTATTCATATTATGACTTATCAACATTTGTCAATGTACGGTAGTCATGACCAGATCTAACTCGGAGATCCACAATGTATTAGATGTGAGATAGAATGACCCTGAAGTGGATACTTGTCACTATTTGTTAACACTATGGGCAAGAAGGCTATGTTTAAAGATGGCCAACACGTTTTCAATCGATACGGGGACTCCGACTTGACGTTACTCTTTAAAATAACCCACGCTTCCAGCGTGAGGTTGCTACTCGGACTTGTTTGGCGAGTTTTGCAGGGGGAAGCTAAGTCGTTGGAGTAAGAAGTAAGTGTTACACCTTAAGGCGGTACATATTCCTTATGTAAAGAATGGGGACGAGTCTAAATGACTTGTTCTATGATTTTTTGAAGATTGAAGAAGCGCAGACGAAAGTTGCCGCTTGCTTGTAAGTAAGGGCTGAGACGATGATTTTGGAGTGTTTGCTCCGCTCGTGGACATAGTGACGGTTTTCTCGATTGTTGCTGATGATTTTGTTCTGTTTGATTTCTGATTTAGTGCTTCCGTGGTAGAAGAACGCTATAAAGTAGATAACCAAGATTGAAAGGTGTGATGTTAAAGATGGAGTAAGTCCTTACTCTATATGTCTTTATTTACCTATGGAAGAGATACACTCACAGGATGGTGTTTCTTTGGGTTCATTATTTTGGTGGCTTTATAGGTGTCGGGTACTTTGGACTGACACTCTGTACGTATTCATTTATGGAAGAGATACACTTGTAGGATGGTGTCTTTTAGTGTTTAATACCTTGATTAATATTTTTGGTGGCTGCATAGGTGTTGGGTACTTGGGACTGACACTTTATATCGGGTGGTTCGAATGGGATACACCTGTTTTCCTTTAGTGTATAGACAATACAAATGTTTGAATTTAGATGCTGATATGTGTTAAAACATTTTGTTATTAACTTTATGTATATATTTGTATGATAGATACGTGGTGCAACTTTTGTCCTGAGGATGGTCTCGGTGAATAAGCTATCAAAAAGGAGACCGAAACGTCGACGCTACGACACTTCTTTGATGCAAATAATTTCCATTTGATGCCTTCAGAAATTACAATTGTCCAAACCAATTGTTTGTGATATATGACCAACTGTGGATGGTTCATATCTGTGGAAAAAGTGTAATTAACTACTGCTTATGTGTTTTGGAGCGAGACAGTAGTTTTGTGTTGCCATTGTTTAAATGAAAAATCGTATATTCCTTTACTTTTTTGTATCAAATTATTGAAATTTACTAAATAATCAAAAATAATATTTATGGATAAAAATCAATATAAAAGATGAACTGTGGTCTTTCTGTAATTTTTCTTCTTTTCTGAGTTCCTTGAAATGAAGCTCACTATGGTGACTATTTAATTAATTAATATAAGTTGAATAAATCCTCAAGGTTTACTATTGTTTTGACATAATATACCCAATTCCTTGGGGTAAAGTGGGTTGCCCTATTGTTGTATTCAAACTCTATAGGCAGCCTTTAGAATCTTAAACCTGTTTTTTTTTATGTAACTTGGTTCTATCATAGTTACTAAGCAGCAGTTAACATCTCTACCTAGCCCAAGTTCAAAGATAGATGGTCTATGACAGAGAGGGATCAAGGTTTTGCTCCCCACTACTAGCGGCCCCAAGATCTGCATCATGGCCGCCCAATAATACATTATAAAATTTGGAATACCCCACCCCCCCCCCCCCCGATTTCTTGGAAGAATCATTTTCTTATAGGCTTGCCTAGTTCTTCGATATCCCCACAAAAATCTTGAACACATCCCCTTGAGTTGAATGAAACTAAGCTTAGGGAATTCTATAGGGATTGTTCTAAATAAGTACAAAAATTTGGGGAGAACTAACATTTTTAGAACATTGCATCTACCGTGGATGGAGAGGTGCAAGTGATCCAAGCGTTCCAGAGTTGCATTGACCTTTCCGATCACTGGAAGCATATTCAAATCAGGAATTCTGTCCACGCTTGGAGTGATTATTATTCCCAAATACATTGCCTCCGGAGTTATTACTATATCAGTCGGAGGGTTCTTACCGGAATAGAGTACCTGCATTTTTTCAATGTTGAGTTTGTAGCCTGAAAATTGACCAAACTGTACCGCTAATTCTTTTATTGCCGGAGGAGCTGTTGCAATATCACTGGAAACTATAATGATATCATCGGCATAGGCAAACGCTCTATACTCTACCTCACCAACTTTAATAGTTTTAATATCTTTATGACAATTTATTTTTTCCAAAAATAAATCAATATATAAAGCAAACAAAAGGGGGGAACACGGGCACCCCTGCCTTGTGCCTCTCTCTATGTTAAATAGCACAGATTTTAACCCTGAAATTCGTATAGAGGCTACTGGATTAATATATAGCGTCTTAATTGACTGGATAAACTCCGCACAGACGCCCTTCCAGCGCAGAACCTCCCACAGATAATGCCACGAGACCCTGTCGAACGCCTTTTTGGCGTCCAACAGGATCATCCCTAGTGCTGAATCTGTTGCCTGAGCCCAGTCCAAAAGGGCAATAATCCTTCTGACATGGTCAGCAGTATCCCGGCCTGGGATAAACCCATGCTGGTAGATAGAAACAAGCGGGGTAATAACAGCCGCTTATCTCTGAGCTAGTATTTTAGAAAATATCTTGCTATCTGAATTTATTAGCGAGATCGGCCTATATGATGACAGAGAGAGTGCAGGCTTGCCCTTTTTTTTAAAAACAATAATCATGGTTTCTCGGCAAGAATCTGGTGCTATACCACGTTGAGCATCACAGAATAAGATCATAAGTTCTGGTAAAAGCACCCGACGAAAGGTTTTACAAAATTCCAATGGGATACCGTCAGGACCCACTGCTTTACCCTTAGCTAATGACATTAATGCCTCTTCCACCTCCTCCAAAGTAACATCTGATGTCAATACCTCATTCTGATCATTTGACAGCTTATCGGTTACAACATCGTTTCCAAACTCCTTCATTAACCCTCCTACATTGGCTATTACATCCTCTGTATAAAGGGTTGTATAGTATTTACTAAAGACCTTCAAGACTTCATCTGGTGTATCCTGTATCCTGCCTTGATGGTCCTGAATCATACAAATTCGATTCTGTGTTTCCCTTTGCTGAAGCCTCTTAGCAAGTATTCTACCCGCATCTTCGCCTGCTTCATAAACCTGAGCTCTGTGTATGGTCAATTTTGCCACAGTCTTTGTTATAAAGTACTGGTGAACTTTCATTTTCATAATGGAAATGGCCTTTAAAGTTTTGTCAACATTTTGCTGGTGGATCAATTCTTCCATAAAGCGAATTTCTAAGAGCCTAAGCTGTTTCATCTCCTCCTTAATTGCCCTAATTGATTTAAGTTGTTTAGTTATCGAGTAACTCATTGTGATCCGAAGCTGTACCACGATTAATCTTAAAAAACTCAGGAATCCACTCACACATGAATTTATAATATTCAGGATCAAACAAAAGATTACGCTCAAAGGTCCAGACGCTGGGTTGTGTTTTTTTTCTAATGTCAAGTTCGAGTACCAGAGGATTATGATCTGAGATTATCTTTGGCATAATCTCTATTTTTGCATTTGCCACCATGTTGGCCGAAATAAATAAAAAATCTAATCGAACATGTTTCTTATGAGAAGCTGAATAAAAAGTACTGCCGGGAGCATTTCTCTTCTGGGCAAACCATACATCTACAAGACCAAACAATGCGCTTGGTTGCTCTAAAAACTTTAGTCTTTTTACCAGTATATGGATTATTTTCCATAATATCAAAGTCTCCCGCCAAATGAAGGTTGAAATCCCCGCAAAAAATCAGGGGCGATGGCCAAGCCGCCAATTCGATACTTAAATGATGTAGTACCTCTGGATCGTCCAAATTAGATCCATAAACAGAGCAAATTGTCCATGAACAACCATTGACCAGTAGCTCTGCTATTATCCATCGCCCCAAAGCGTCCTCTTTTACCCGCGCCTCATAAGGATTGCTACCCCTCTGATATTGGAACTTTGTTTAGTACATCCTAAAATTTCCATACCAAGATCCTTGAACCATCTGCGATTATTCCACGCTATATGTGTTTCTTGTACACATAGCAAATCATATCGCTGCATCCGCAGTATCTGAGCCATCACCCCCCTTTTCCTTTTGTCATTTAGCCCGCATATGTTCCATGAACAAATAGACAATTGAACCATATACTTTATAAATTTAAATCAACAAACTGGATCGAGCAATCTAATCTATCCTCCATTACAATCAAACAGAAACTCAAGTATGTTAAAATCCACATCAGAATGGTAAGTACCATACCCTTTCTAAATGTCAACCGCACCTGCCGCCCCTCTGTGCCTACCCCTCCTTCCCCTAACCCCCCCTCCCCATGTCCCCCTCCCACCCCTCTCCCACCCATATAAGGCGTAAGGACTGAGTCCTCAATGATGGATAGTGGACTGAGAGCGTATCCCCCGAAATACCCCCACACAGGAGAAAAAAAAAAGAAACTACACACACCCTCCCCGCGTGACTCTCCCAGTGCTAAAGGGGCTATTGAGACAGGTTTATAACAGACTACGGGGCATATTAACAACAACCGGCGATAATTATCTCTAAGCGCACTTAGCGCTAGGATAATTATCGCCGGCTAGCGTGAATTTTTATCGCTGAGATAGCGTGCTATTAGCAACGCTTATCTCAATAGCGATAAAAATTCTCACGCTAACAGGCTAACGTGAGATTATCGCTGGAAACCCAGCGATAATCTCACGTTACCTTGTTGATAGGGACAGGCAAACTTAGCCATGACATCCTCCTTCCATAGGATATCATGGCTAAGTCAGAAAAATACCAGACGTAAAAAAGCAGCGTTAACCGCGGTTAGCGCTGCTTTTTTTGTCTCTAACAGGGTTAGCGACATTCTTGATAATAGGAGAAATGCAGCTTAGCGACATTTCTCCTATTATTTTACTCTGGAACGCCCCCTTTGCATCTCATTAGAGATGCAAGGGGAAGCGTAGAGTAAAAGGGTGCTAACATGCAAATTTGCATGTTAGCACCCTGTTGTTGATAGGGCGCTAGTTTTATCTCTCCTTTTTTGGCTTTTAAAGCCAAAAAAGCAGAGATAAAGGCCTTGTTGATATGCCCCTACATTATCACAATGCCTTCAAAAATTCCAGTGCTGCGTTTACAGATACAAAAAATTGGGTCTTCTCTTTATAGATTATTTTCAATTTTGAAGGGTTCAGAAGAAAGGCCTGAGCACCTTTGGCCTGAAAAGATGAAATCAGTTGGCGTAGCTTCCATCTCTCTTGGACAGTAGCCTGACAGAAATCTGGCCGGACAAAAAAGACACACCCCTTACCGGACCTCTTCCTGTCTGGTCTGGCCAGATCGTACAGGTCCTCCCTCAGCAAATAATTATTTAAACAAATAAGTATTGCCCTAGGCTTTTCATTAGGGCCTCCTGCTCCACTCTTCAGAGAAAAAGGAAATCTATGGGCCCTTAATACCTCTGTCTCCAAATTCCAATGTTTAAGCTCGGGAAATGCCTCCAAAAATAACTCAATAATAAATTTCCTAACATCCTTCCCTTCCCGTCCTTCCGGAATACCCAAAACACGTAAGTTATTTCTTCTGGAGCGATTCTCTAAATCCGTTAGCTTCCAGTTAGTGTCATCTTTTAGGTTTTGGAGAGATATTATCGACGCCTTCTGCTGCACTATTTGATCTTCTATGACAGAAATCCGTACCTCCGCTTCCCCAATCCTGGTTGCAATTTCTGAGCATGTTTTTGCTACCCGTCTCACTGAATTCTGTAATTTGCGGACCGCGGCCTGGGTCCGCATATTTTCCACCTTAGTTTCCTCTCTGTGCCATTATTAGTTGATAAATGGTGCTTAGGGTAATTTCACTCTGACCGGTTTTAGATACATTCGCCACCGGGGCCATAGAACTGTTAGCTGTGTTGCAATCAGTCGCCGGCAGGGGAAATAAACAATCCCACTCTGCAGAGTAAGGTGGATTTTCTTTTGCGTGCAAAATATTGGGGTTAAAAATTTTCCGGGCAGTCCCCTGGTTAATAGAAACATCAAAACTTCCTTCCTCCTCATCGCACTGGGAGCTATTATCATCAGCCCAATCCCCTGCAATACTTTCATTCTCAGAGAGTTGGAGGGATGGGACATTGAATAGAATTTTCCTCCTGAGTCACCAGACTCCAGGTCATTAATCATGCCTTCATCCCTATTGACCTCCTCTGAGTGATGTTCATGCTCAATATTTCTGCCACTCTGACCTTCCCTTTAGCCCCTAAAATGGCACCACTGCTTCCCCCAGCCGCGTTCCTGCTTTTACTAGCCAGGCTATCTAACACAGTGTTATCATGCAACATAGTTTCATTCTCAAAAGAATCGTGCTGTTCGTCCTCAGCCACAGAAGCAGGAACAGATACATTGTTCCCACCCGAATTTACTTTCTCCCAGTCCCGTGCTTTTTTGCCCCAAGTTTGCCTTTCCCAGCAAGTTTTTTAAACATGGCAGGCACCATTCGTTGTTTTTCCACGAAGCCTCCCTTCTGTGCTTCACCGATAGGAGAGGAGGAAGCAGACCCCACCCGTTCTGACTCTGCCGGTACCTCTAATCCGCAGTCCGCCGCCATCACAAACACAACCTGCCCGTTCTCCATACAGGGTGGCGTCAAGATTGCTGGTGTGTTTAGCATTGCTGTGGTAGTGCCCCGGGTCTTTGCACCTTTCCCGCTCCCCTTTGGTGCCATTGATCCTGTTCGCCGCTGCTTAATGACCTGGTAGGGTTTCCTCTACCAGAGCCGACACCGCAGCTGTAACAGAGTCGAGAGGGCGGATCGCGCTAAGCTGCCTCCTGACCGCGCGCCGACTCCGACAACACCTCTGCCTGAAGACTGAAGAAAATGCCGCCACAGCATAGCACAGCATAGACTTGATCCCGGCTCGGTGAAACGGCGTCTCAGGTGAGCAAAAGCAGGTAGGGCGAACTCAGTGAAAGTCGCGGAAAATCCTTCATCACAGGGGTATACGAGGGAGCGCTACACAGACCACTCACACGGCCGCCACCGCGACCGCCATCTTGCCTCAGTTATTACTCTTGCATATCTCTTTGAGACTAGAAAATTAAATCTGTTTTTTTATTAGACTTATTAATTTTAATGTACCACGAATAACTTGCATTTAAAGAATGTGTGTATGAAATTAACTTCACCTCTTTGCAGATGATTGTAGTTATACCTTAAATGGAAAGCATGTTAATTTGACCCGGTTTTTCAAGATGGCTTGTATTTGTTTGATCTGTTAACTTGTCTTGGATTTTAAAGATATCTGTACTTTAATTATCAGCATTCTAAACGGATCGAATAAAGTCTTTTGATGATGATGATGATAAGTGAACTTCAAGGCCAGGACCTGTGTACTGGTTTTCCATTTCCTCTTTTAATAGATCGTCTTTCAGTTCTTTCCTTTTGCTCTTGCTAACAAGTTGCCTGCTTGCTGCTAATTTCTTCTGCAGTCCCTGCTTTCTATGTGTCCATTGCATTCAAAGCAGGCGACCATTATTGGATTGAATTGCCCATGCCATGGTGGAACTTTAAATCAATACACCACGTATAATACATTGAAAGATACCAATCTACTACTGTTATGTTTAATTTTGTTATTATAAGCACATGCCTGCCATGCCATGCTTAAGTGGCATAATGTTTTATTTTTGTAATATATCTTGCATATTTTGAGTTTGTTTTATTGCAGTTATGTAAGTGGGTGATTGCAAGAATGAGTATATGGGTGGATCAATAGATGCATGAATTCATGGATGAGAGACAGTGTGCATATATAATGACTGAGTGGATACCTAAACCCAATAATGACTGAAGAGCCACTTTCATTTATAAAGCAGATCCATTGGCATTTCCGAATGTTGTTTTCAATAGATAGACAGTGCAGTTTCTTCAGATGAGGGAAGATCCTAGTAGAACAAGTTCATAAAATTCTCACAACACTTTTTTTTTTGGTAAGTACCACAGTATATTGTGTTAAGCGCATTGGGCATATTGTGATTTTATGTTTCAGTTCTAGCTGGTGTACATACTGTTAGTGGTGCTTCCAGTGCAGTATCCCACAAAGCCTAGGAATTCTCTGCCTCACTACAATGGGCACCCAATGTTAAAAAAGGTATTTGATTTTTAGTTTGGGGCTCCACAATATGGAGACCCTGATACTCCAGTTGTGAAAGACCCCAATTTTTACTACTAGGACCCAGTACCCCTTTGTTTGCCCCAGGGACCTCTGACCTGGATTTGTGATATTGATATGCTCCTTGTATGTATGATCAATGTATCTCTGTCTTTTCTCAAATTCAGCCATAAATACTTTTGCAATTGCAATGCAAAGCAGCATCCCATGGCCACATCTTTGATTTGCAGACCCTTATTATCTTGAAACAAGAAGACACTTTTAGTTAGTTCTAACAGAAAATAAGTGGACATCTGTTATGGCCTTCAAAATTTGTCTAAATATATTTCTATGGCTTCAAGGGCTGCATCGTGGGGATATGAATATGAAGGAAGATACCATTGTTGCTAAGATCTGTGCATTCTAATCAAAATTATGCTCAGCAAAGATGTTCATGATGTTGATGGTGTCTTTCAAGAATGTGGTTGCTGTGGGTTCAAAAGGCTTGATGACTATATTGAGGTACTTTCACAAAGGTTCTAATATCGATGAACATCCTGATTTGGTCTAAGGTCTCGGTTATGTAAGTACTTGAGCATTTTTGATAGAAAATATATCACAGGCATCCTGGGATGTTTGGATTCCAGTACTCATGCTCTTCCTGCACCACCAACCATCAATTGAGCACTTGTATATCAATCATTTAATACAGCCTTGGATGTCTGCAGTTGGATTATTCAGAATTTCTCTGTAGTTTTATGTAATGATTAGCTGTCAGCATATTTCATTATTGTAACACATTGTGTTTTGAACCCATATGGCTCCGACTTTGTTGGCAGCTTTATGGTAATACCCTTGGCTGGTTTCAATTTAATAATTGCTTTTTGTTGTACAAAAGATGTATTTAGGGGGCGTGGCCAAGAGCGTCAAGATGGCGGTCGCACCTTAGGAGTGCTCCGGACCCCTCCGTCATCCGCTCAGAAATCGCCTGCCATCAGGACCCTACTGACCCCTACAATTCTCGACCTGCTCACCTGGAAGTCCGGAGGGCCCCATTACTGTGCTGCCTTGTGATCCTTGGGCAGCAGACGCCCCTTTCTCCCCGAGCTGCCTCGCGGCCTTTTCAAGATGGCGGCTGGCGCCACGGCTGTTAGCTCCTCGCCCGGCCTCAGGCTTTGACCGCGCCGCTGTGGAGCGATGAGCGGCCCGGCCTCCTGTGGCCGTCTGGCGCAACTAGGATCCTGCCTTCGCTGTTCGGAGCAGCCCTCCACCGATGTGGCAGTGGCTTGAGAGACTGGCCGCCCTGCGCCAACGAGCTCCCCCAGCATCTTGGGAGCCTGGGCCTGCCTGGACATGCTTTGAGCCCGACTACTTGGCCTGGGGTGACGCTGAGTCTTCTCCGCTGCCTCCCGGCGAGCTCGTGGACCCACCTCCCTGGAGAAGCCGCTGCCTTGCTCCGCTGTGTTCCTGGACGCCGGCCCGGCTGTCGGCTGGGTGGTGGAGGGGGCTGCTGTCTGTGGCCCTGCCGGCGATCCTGCGGCCGTTGGATGTAGCGGTGGAGCCACGGAGACTTCCTGAGGGCCTTGGCTGGACAGTGACGGTGTCTGCGGGCTGCTGGTGGACCCCCCCTTCAATGCTGGCTGTTGTGAGGTGAGGAGGCGGACGGGTGGCTGTGGGGGTGTCGGCCTCTGTGAGGGGAATCGGCCATCTGTCGGGCGGCGGGGGAGGACACGTGCGAACCTCTGGGGTTGCCCCATGCCCTGCTTGGGCCTCATCCCCCCCTCCTCCCCACCCTCGGGGTTCCTCGACTGCCATCTCAGGCAGTGGCGCTTGAACTGCCGGCGAGGGCCCATGGCCGGCCCTACAGATCTGCTCTCTTCCCGCGCTTGAGGGAGGGCCCGGCGCTGGCCCGGCCCACCTGGGCCTCCTCTCCTGACCCGGCGCACCACCTGAAGCGAAGACACTAGGCTACTGCAGCTGCCGGGGGCTTTGAACCAGCCGCACGGCTTGGGCGGCGTGGGATCCTGGTTGCGGGTCCCACCACTGGCTCCTGTCCCCGTGACGTCCTGTTTACACCCTGGTGACTGACCCTTGCCCCCCTACTCTGCCGGTCCATAGGCCGTCGCCACCGCCTTCCCCCACCCTCTGCGAACCGCCAAGCCTGGCATTGTTCTGTGGCCCACTGGGGCCTCCATAGAGACCGATCGGACTGGCACGGGCGGCGAGGTCTAGCTGCGCCCTGGGCCCCCCCCTCCTTTTTCCATCCTCTACTCTTGCCTCCCGGCTGGCTGGACTGCCCTCAGGGACCCGTACCTCATCTCAGCCTTACCCGTGGGTCACCATGGCCTGGGATATGATACCCAAGACCCCTGCTACCTAGACTAAAATAGATCGGTTTGCCACCGCTGAGGCTGGGGCTGCCGGTGGTCCTGCGGGCGCAGGTGCTCCCGCTGCGCCCGACCTCTCCGCCATCCTTCAGGCGATCCTGGCATCACAATCCTCGGTTGATGGGAAGGTTGCTGAGGTCCGTGTGGACAAGACCCTGATCCGACAGGACCTTTGCAATGCTAACACCCGGATCAAGGAAACGGAGTCCTGTGTGTCTGTCGTGGAAGACAACGTCCAGCAGCTTAAACTCCAGGTGAACCGACTCCAATCGCAGACGCAGGAACTCCACCGGCGGGCTGAAGATGCTGAAAACCACGCCCGCCGCAATAACCTCCGCCTGGTTGGATTTTCTGAGGGCGTGGAACAGGGTAGAGCAGCGGACTTTGTGGAGCGCTAGATATGCTCCTGGATGCCCGAAGGCGCTCTCTCCCCCTGGTTCATGATCGAGAGGGCACACAGATTGCTCACCCCTTGGCCACAGCCGGGGGCTCCCCCACGACCAATCATCCTGCAAATCCTCAACTTTAGGGACAGGGACGCTATCCTGGCCGAATCCCGGAAGAAACAACCTCTCAAGCACGAAAACCTGCCGATAATGGTTTTTCCTGACTACACCCGGGAAGTCCTGACTCAACGCCGTTCCATTGGTGAGGTCAAGCAAAAGCTTTACTTGCTTAACATTCAATACAGGCTCCTCTTCCCCGGTACGGCTGCGAGTGGTTTTTCAGGACAAATCCATCTTCTTCGAGACCCCTGAGGAGGCATGGACAAGGGCAAAAGAAGAACGCCTGCTGCGGCTGCCCACCCAAACTCACATTTCACCTTCTGCCACAGGCGGCGCCCGGCGGGACATGCCGGTGCTTCGCCCATGCCGCTCCGGGAGGCGCAGAGGCCAGTGGCAGGCGGGTTCTGCTTCTCAGATGGGCCCCTCGCAGGGCTGCATGACTAAGCCATCCAGGGAGACCTTCCCTGCCAGGCGGCGCTCTGGCACCTTAGGCCGCTCTAGCCCCGGCTCAGCCTTACCTCCTTGATAGACCTTCCGGACACTGATCTTTCCCGCAGCCCGACACTTCCCACGGGCCGGCCTGAACCCATCATAACGATGTCAGCCTTTCTTTGATATTTTGGTTCTGGCTGATGTTGGCCGAGACCAGCTACCCACCTGGTTACTAACTGTTCACTGATGGTTACAAGACAAGAACATTCTGCTATGAGGAGGGGTCTTCCACGACTTTCCCCGTTTCCAAGCGTATAAGCTTGGTGTTCCAGTTCCCTGTTTACTGTTTGGGTGACAGATGCTTCCGTTCCTGAAGTGTGGGGTGAGGGGTTGGGAGGGGTTGGAGCTCCGACTCCCGTTTGACTTGTTTTTTAGGTTTTCTGTTTTCTGCACCGCCTCGGTTCCATTGCACCTGGGTGACCACATCCCACGCACCGCTACCCTATCGTATCCACGGGCTCCGGGCACTACCACACTTTTACTATCCCAGCAATGCCGCCCAGCGGCCCGACACCCCCCATGGCCTCCTCCTGCACGGCGATACTAGCGCACTCTCATCGCTCCATATAATGTCCTGGAATGTCAATGGCCGGCTGGACAAGGTCAAACGTGCAGCCGTCCTGCGATATGCCCAGCGTCAGGAGGTGGACATACTTCTGCTTCAGGAAACTCATCTATTGGGCCACCGATGCCTGTTCCTTGCCCGCTATGGCGCTGTCTGGCATTCTGGGTTTCGTAGGGCACGACCCTCAGGGCTGCTTCATCCTTTTAGAAGGGACACTTGGGGAACGCCCACTTAATCTGCTGTCTGTCTACTCCCCTTCTGCTTTGTTGGACCCCACGCTTCGCGGACTCACACCACTGATCGCGGCTTTGCCCCTGGGACTGACCGTGGTGGGGGGTGACTTCAATGCCACTGTGGATCCTGGCCTAGATTCTGCGTCTCCTCCCTCCACCTCCAGGACTGCCCAATCCGGTCTTCTCTCCTCATGGGCTGCCAGCCTGGGACTTGGGGACGCTTGGAGATTGTGGTACCCGACTGCAAGGCAATACACCCATACTTCTGCCTCTCATCACACCCACACCACACGTCTAGATTACGATTTCCTACCGGTCCAGGATTGCCGAGCGCTCCAGACAATCTCTATCACTTCCCAGTGTTGCTCCATGTGGGGGCCCTTCCCCCATCCTCCCGACCACTTTGGCGACTCAACGCCTGGTTCCTCCAAGAAGAAGAGTTTAAGGACTGCATAGGTGCCGAACTCCGCACCTACTTCACCACCAACTAAAGCTCGGTATCCTCCTCCCGCACCCTCTGGGAGGCTGGTAAGGCGACCATTGGGGGGTTCGCCAGAGGCCAACTGAAACTCACCCGTGCGGCACGTGACTCTCGGGCCACGCTTCTGGAAACACAAGCCACCCTGCTCGAGGCAATGAGCCCCGAGGATAGATCAGATCTGATGCCCAGGAAAGGAGACTGGCATTCCTACGGGACGAGCTCAGACAGACCTCTCTGGAAGCAGCCAAGCTTCTCTGGCGTTCATCTGTGGCCCGAGTATACGGTTGGGGAAACAAGAATGGGAGGCTCCTCCACCGCCTCGCCATTTACCTCATGGCCAACCGTATCATTCCGGAAATGGCTGACGCAACCGGCAAGCTTCACCTCGCTCCGTTAGCAGTGGCCCACTGCTTCGCCACCTACTACACTACCCTCTATTCTGCGCGGTCGCCTGGTCTTTCTCTCTCTGAGCTCCTCCGACGGGAAGAGTTCCCCCTTCCGCACCTCTGCGGTCCGATGCGGCTGCATTGGACCTTCCACTTACCCCTACGGAGAAGTCTGATGCCATTTGCGCCTGGCGGAGGGTCGGACTCCTGGGCCAGACGGACTCCCCCAGGAGTTTTGTTCATCCTACCGCGATACCTTGATTCCACCTCTCATAGCGATGTTCAATGAAGCGGTGGAGTGCGGCTTTTTCCGGCTGGAGACGGACCTCGCTACCATTGTAGTGATCCCTAAGTCCCAGCCCCCCTCGCAATGCTGTTCGGACTATCGTCCCATTTCGCTCATCAATACGGAGCTCAAGATCTTCGCTTCCGTATTGGCCAATCGCATATGGCCGCATCTAGCCCAGCTTGTCCACCAGGACCAATGCGGCTTCATGCCTCTCCGAGGGACTAGACACTGTCTTCGGCGCCTTCATCTTGCCCTTGCGAACCAACACCTACTGGCCCCATACTTGTCCCTTCTCCTTATTGACTTTGAGAAGGCTTTTGATTCCGTTGACTAGAGCTACTTAGATGCGATGCTGGACTAGATGGGTTTTGGCACTCCTTTCCGCAACTTGGTAAGAACACTTTATCACCATCCCGGGGCACAGGTCCTCGTCAACGGAGCTCTTTCTCGCCCCTTCCCCATTAGACGCGGTACACGGCAGGGTTGCCCCCTCTCCCCGATACCTTTTGCTCTGGCGATGGAACCACTCGCTTGCCTTATCTGCTGTGACTGCTCCCTGACCGGCTGGAGGTGGCTCGGCCTAGCGGAGGATAAAATCGCGCTATACACAGATGACGTGCTGCTGTTTCTAGCTGACCCGGCCCAATTGGGACCCCGATGCCTCCGAGCACTGGTTATCTTCGAGCGTGTTTCCGGCCTTCAGCTCAACCCGGCTAAATCCGTCCTTGTCCCCTTGCACCCATTGCGCAAATGCTACGCTGGCAGTCGACGATCCCCCTTCGGCGGCTGTCCTTCAAGTACTTGGGGATTTGGGTATCCCTTCTCCCCGACCTCGCGTGGGAGCTCAATGTCACCCCGCTGGTTAAGCGGGTCCGCGTTGACCTCCTTAAATGGGGCAAGTTACCCCTGAACCTTCTAGGTAGAATAGCCCTATACAAAATGATGATCCTACCCCGTTTTTTGTACATGCTCCAGAACACACATCTCTCCTTTGCTAGGTCTTGGTTCCGGGACATGGACGGTTTGGCCACTAAGTTCCTCTGGGGGGGCCGGAGACCCAGACTGGCCCTGGCCCACTGTCGAATCCCACCTTTTGACGGAGGTCTCGGTATGACGAACCTCTACCTCTATTATTTAGTAACTCGTCTCCTCACGATCCACGACTGGTTTAATGGTGGCTGGTCCGACCCGGCGTATTGCTTAGAGCTTCACGCTATACGCGTGTCCTCTATCCAGGGGATGCTTTACGGGGCCGGTGTTCCTCGGGCCCTCCCTGAGGTCACGCGCTGAGTATTTCTGGCTTGGCGTGCATCCCTACGTCATACTCACTGGGCAGGGAGACTGACTCAATACACCCCCTTGTAGTGTGGTACCAGGCTCCGTGAAGTCGCCTCCTTGCCAGGGTTCTGACAATGGGATCTCATCGGGGTAACTTTGTTGGGCGACGTCTGGAGCGGTACTCATATCCGATCCTTTCAGGATTTACAGGCTAGACACCCCCTCCATCCCTCTCAATTTTTCCGATACCTGCAGTTGCGCCATGCCCTACACTCTCATATTCCAGATGGCACTTCCTTGCCTGAATATAGCCTGCATGAGGCGCAAGTCATGACCGGAGACCTGGGGAAAGGTGGGATCTCTCGGATCTACTGCTCACTCATCAACAATACCCCCAACTCCATTTCCCTACTCCGAGACAAATGGGAGGGCTGGCTCGGGGCTCTGCAGGACGCGGATTGGAGGGACGCTCTGATGGCCCCTAGCATGATTGCAGTCCCAGCGAGGCTCCGCCTGGTCCAAATTTACTTCTTGCATGCGGCCTATCTTACACCCCTGCGTCTTCACCGCGCGGGGCTTCGGCCTGATGCCCACTGCCCCCGCTGCTCCCACCCCCACGCCGACTTCTACCATATGGTTTGGTTGTGTCCTGCAATACAGGGGTATTGGGAATCTTTAACACATGACCTGACAGACGTCCTGGGCTGGGAGGTGCCTCTTGATCCCATACATATTCTGCTGGGCATCACCGACGGATTGGATGGCTCTAGGGCTGAGAAGCTCTTCCTTAATACGGCATTAGCGGTCGCCATAAGGGACATTGCTGCTCACTGGTTGGACACTAATGTGCCCACTCTAGGGCAATGGCGCAGAAGGGTGGACTGGTGTGCTGCGCAGCGGCGGCCTCTTTATGTCGCCAGAGGATGCCCTAAGAAATTTCGCCGCATGTGGGGCAAATGGGTTGGTGTAATGGAAGACTGATGTGGAGTGGTCTGCTCGTTAGATGCACATGGACACGTCATTATTGGTTTTCTTTGTATAACCTTGATGTCTCTGTGATGTGTTGTCTCCCTCTTTCGACAGTGTATAATGTAGCTCTGAATGGTGCTGTTGGTTGTTACATTAAAAAATTCAATAAAATTGACTGTCCAAAAAAAAAAAAGATGTATTTAGGTGGAAGTGGCTATTATTGAAATCCAATCTGTCAAGTTTCCATGAGGAAACTTTTTCAAATACAAGGAATACTAGTGGTAAGAGATGACCGGGAGAGTTGAGGGTAGACTTTCCTCTTAATCAAAAGTCATCTGTACTCATTTGTTAGTCTTTGTCAGAGAAAAACTTTTAAGGTGAATTTTCTGGAAAACTCTAACACTTCAACTTTAAGACTAGTAGGATGAGTTTTTTGTGTTGGTTCATCGGGGGTACTGCGAACAGAGCCAGAACAAGTCAACGACTTGACGGAACCGAATACAGTTTCATATGTGCCTTCGGGTACCTCCAGAAAGCACAAAACACACTTTCATAAGGTACAGATACCACGGATCTGACCCCATAAAACATGATTAGTGGATAATTTTCACTATACAAGGAACCACAACGCGCCTTCCTTTAGATCGGTCCCGACGAAAGCCTTTAGACTGTTACAGAAGGCTGAAACATGTTGACCCTCGACATCTGATAGTACGGTAGACCAGTAACTCGGTCTTCATCCGCACTCCAACATTTTATTTTTCTCTTATCAACATTCTTTCTAATAAAGTGTCATCAGAAAAAACGATTAAGAGAATTTTAACCTCACTTGACCTGAGCACTTCCCACACCCTCCCTCATATTTATGTCTGGACGCTACTGTACAACCAGTTGGTCTTCCTCCGGGCGGAGGTCAGCATACATACCAAAAAAGACCCTATGATGATGCTGTACTAGTACACACAAGTGGTGACCCAATATATACCGCCTTCGCACCTGTGTGCAGTTATGAGGGTTCTTTTATGACGGAACCAAGAGCAGAAAGACCCTGGCTACACAGGACAAGTGGTCCACTCTTCATTGATTCTTTACAAAGAAGAGACCATTAGATAGGAATTGTACAATGGTCTGTGTTCTGGTGTATCTGTACTAGTTGAAGTTTCGTCTTTGTACATATTTTACCTATTTGTATGAGAGTTTTTTGGCATCATTTTCCACATCCTCAATCGTTTCTCAAAAGAATGTTGTCTTTTGGGGGATTTCATAGTTATTCATTATTTATAGAGGAACCTGTCTCACTGATGCTCACTCAATTAAGTTTCTAATAAATTGATAAAACAAGTTTTGGACGATTCCTGTCATCATCTTAATGCATAAATGTTTCTGGTTTGTATAAAAAAATCCTTGCTAAATTGGAGTATCCTTTTTGTGCTAAAACTTTGAATGTCGTTTTGGAGTTTTTTGATTTTTAATGTTTGAGTGTTAATGGTAAATTCTTTAATTTGTTTCTTGATATTTTCCAGAAGCTGTTTGCTGTCTTCAATTGCACCATTCAAACTGACTTTCTCAGTAATAGGTTTTATCTTCTCTGGTTCTTTGGTGCTGATTTGTTCTGCCGTATTAATCGAAATACTTATCCAGTCCAATCACTAATTTGTGGAAATATAGCTGAAACCTGCTCTTAGCATCACAACCCTTTATTAGGCATTTTCAAAATATAAAATAGCGAAGTCCAACAAAGTATAGTATTATAGTAACCCAAATAGTAAAATGACTTAGTCAAATTCTGACAGGGTAGCATGTGGGATGTGCAGGGAGAGCACTGCAAAGACATAGTTTAATCATGGTGCTACAGTCATCTTAGTTGCTTGAACCATGCTCTAAAGAGGAAATTTGAGATCTGACAAGTTAAAAAAAAATCCACTGATATTATCATTAACAAATGTTGGATGTTGTTCCGTACCAGACTTCTGAGAATCTGGTTGAATAAAAAAGTTAAACGGTTTTAAATGAAAGGGATGGATACCAAGGAAGGATCTGGATGTGGCTTTGAACATTGACAGCTTTTGACATTTACTCCAGTTAATTCATTATCCAAAGAGCAGTGAGAACTTGCCAGTCAAAGACAGAGTACTGGGCATGGATGTTGTGAGGTCAGAAAGTGTCAGCAGGAGGTCAACTGAGTAAAAGAGAATTTTACTTTGATAACTAACATGTCAATGCCTTTTACAGTAAGTATCTGACACAGCTTAGAAGCAGTGTTTCAAGGGCGAAGAATAACAAAAGGGGTGATGGTGAGTGTCCTTGATGAATTATACTCTGAATGAGGAATGCATCCGATATAAAATATTTGCAGGTTATCTGTTGTGTACGAGCTTTTATGTCTGGGTCATAAACAGTGTAATATGTGTAGTTTTGACCCTGGACTTGAACAGTAACCAGAATCATTTGTATCCATTGGAGGCTAGACAGATACCACTACTAACAATGCTCCCTGAACAGATCTTTTAGCAGCAATGTAACATTCCTCAGTGTCATTGTACACCTTCAGACTGTCACAAAGGTATTTTTCTGAATAAACTAGCAATCCCTGCTCTGGTGGCAACAAAGAAGGCACCTCCTGGCCGACATGCCCTTCCTTACAAGCATGAAACACCCTGCCCAACCAGCCTCTTTTCTAATTAGTTACCTCAGAAGGGGACATTTGCATCTCCTGTAATAAAATGATGTCCAGTGATTTGAAAGATAACTTTGGTAGTGTTTTCTTCTATTTGATGTAATGCATGAGCCCTTTGATCCTCTAAATGATTAATAAAGACATCTGTATCCCTGGGGTCTTGAGCAGGGGTCTTGAGCAGGGGTCTAGAGTGTACAAACCACTGGGGGCGGGTAAGATCCACCTGCAAAGAACTGCAAGTAGTATTATAGTGTGCATCTAAAGGAGTGTTGAGCACTGAAAGGTCCATGTGCAATATGAATAGTGGCGACACGTATGGGTGACAGGTTTTTGGTGGATCTTGTCAGAAAAGGTCCACTAAGAGAGTCTGCATCCAGAAGGGGTAAATGAAGGGGTGTGGAATGTGTGTAGGAAGATATTACAAGGTCAAACGAGAATATGACAACATACTATATACTAAAAAGAGAAAGTCTTAAAAACAGCTACCATCGTTAATAGAGAAAACAAATGAGAGGAAATCTCTCTAGCTAGGATTTTTAACAGGCAAGTTATACACTTAAGCGTCACTGCACAACCTCCTGCCCAAAAAAGCAAGAGGACAACATGCAGGGGTGGGCAGTGCAAAAAAAGAGAAAAAGCAGAAAAGGAAGAAGGGAATACAGAAGGTAATGCCAATTTCCACAGTACAATGCAAAGCATGGATCCAGACTAAGAAGCAGAAACAATTATAAAAACAGCAACAAGTCCAACCACTAGGGTCAATGACAAGTCCAGTGGAACATAGTGGTCCCTGGGTCCAGCAATTTGTCAACATTTACTCCCCTAAAGCTTTAAAGTCCACCTACACAGTCCATGAGGGCAACTGAACTGCATAGACGAAGCAACATTGCCAATCATGTTGTTACAAAAAGTACACAGAAGAAAGGACATCAGATAAGTAAATAGTGAGGAGGGCCACTCATCAAACCCCAAGCCACAGTATCAGGCTCAAAGTATCAAATATGTATTGTTCCTTACTTACAGAGGTGTGATTTAGGTCTTCTGAGCAACCAGACTTATATGAATGCCGTCCACTCACTGAGAATCTCCATTTTCAAAACGGAATCTAATCTGTTCCTTTCCACCACCAGGATATTGTTTTCAGTGCATGACAGAGGGTGGTACTAGTGTAGTTAGCATCTGTAGGACCTGATGTGCTCATGGGAGCTCAGATCAAGGGTCTCCAAGAATGCCTCCAGATCCTCTGTTTCATAGAACTCCTTATTCCTGCAATCCACTGTGATGAACATGGTGGCAGGCTCAAGTGTGTCTTACCTGATGTTGTGTTTTAAATATTTGGAGAGGTGAAAATGTTGAGGTTTCCATAAAGGAAGAAGGGTCTATTCTTCCATTCAGCAGCCATTATGATCTGCTGTGCCTGCTGGGGTCGGAGAAGGCAGACCAATATAGGCCTCAGAGCAAAAGGTTTGGGTGTGTGCCTGTTTTTTAGTCTTATCAAGCTCTTGCATTCATTAAGTCTTGTGACATTTTCAACAATTGGACTTCTGTTCAGAACAGATGGCCTTTCTAATAGTTGTTTCACTGATTTCTCTGAGTATGAGCAAATAAAAAAATGAATGAAGGCTGTTGTGTGTCACCGAGCCATTGAAAATGTATATCTGTCATTAACAATTAGAAGAGTTTGTTATACTAAGTGACTGATATTTTTACAATTATGTGGTTTTCGTTTAAGTAAGAGGGGTACCTAATACGTATATTTGAGAATTAACATTTAAATTGAGTTATTTAATGCATATATCACATTGCTTTTTGCACGACATTATTTGATTGTGTTGTTATTGTCTCATTGGATATACGTTTGTCCGTTTTCCACTATAAAGAATAGATGCTCAAATTTATATCTGGCATCAACCTAAGAGTGTTCCCGGAGTCAAGTGCCATCAATGAAACCCATATTTTTCCTACGAATGCAGACATCACAATTAATGTCCTTATTAGACCTGGCCCTTTTGACAGGTTTATCCCCAACCATTTTGCCTTTTGCCTCCTATTTTTCTGACCCTGTTTTTGTTGGCTATAGGATTCTGGGCACTTTGCCACTGTTGACCAGTGCTAAAGTGCATATGCTCTCTGAATAAATTGTGACAGTGATTGGTTATCCTTGATTGGTATATTTGATTTACTAGTAGGTCCCTTGTAAAGTGCACTAAGTGTGCCAGGGCTAGTAAATCAAATGCTACTAGTGGGCCTGCAACACTGATTGTGCCATCCACATGACTAGCCCTGAAAAGATGTCTCAGGCCTGCAACTGGGGTGCCTGCACGTGGTTTGTTAATTGCCATGTCGACCTGTTAAGTGCACCCACTTGCCCGGCCCTAAACCTTCCCTTTTATTACATATCCCCTAAGGTAGGCCCAAGGTACACATGTGGGCAGGGTGCAGTGTATGTGAAAGGTAGGACATGCCCTGGTGTGTGTGGCATGTCCTGATAGTGAAATACTGACAAATTCATTTTTCACTATTGCAAGGCTATCTGTTCCCATAGGATAGAATGGGAAGTTTGATTATAACATTTTATAAACATAACTACCCCTAGGAACAAGATAGGAAAATAAAGTTTAGTATGCCTGAACTCAGAATCTAAAGATGCATATTTTAGCAAAGATGATTTTTACTTTCTGTGTTTGAAAATACCACTTTTAGAAAGTACGTATTTTCTTGCTTAGCCATCCGGTGTGCCTCTGCTAGGATGTGTATTCACTGTCTGGTTTTGGAGTGGCAGGGGCTGAGGATGTCCAGAGAGTCTGATGAGTGAGGGATGAACCTATTAGACCTGGGCTGCATTTAGAGTAGGGGGAGGAGATTCCTTTCACACCTGAATGGGCCTTGTCTGCCAAAGATAATGCTGTCTCCGCCTCCTGCAGGGCAGCTACACTGAGGGAACAGAACTGGTTCTGGCTAGGCACAGGGCTTCTCCGCCACCAGAGAATGAAGGATTTTGCTGTATAAAAGATGGGGCCCAGACCCCTGAATTGTAGATCATCCCTGGAATTCAAGAGGACCTTTTGCCAAGGAGAAAAGATGGAGAGACTGAGGAGGAGTACTGCCCCTTTGCTGTGTGCTGGTTGGGGTTGGCCTGCAGTTGCGGTTTCTGCCAAGGAAAGGAGAAGGACTTTTCTGTGTGCTGTGCCCCCTCCATGAAGGAGATCTCCAAGGGCCTGTGTGTGCTAGCCTCCTGTTTTGGGAAACTCAGGGACAACAAAGTTTCCATTGGACTTTCACTTGGCTAACGAGTTGCCTGAGGCTTTATATCATGATCGCCTCCCTGTGCATCATTTCAGGGGAAGCCCACCTCTGTGCGTGCCTACTGACCTGCAACTAATTCATTGTGGCCTTAAACACGGAGAGCGCTGTGCGTTGCTCCTTTCTACCCAGCTCTGCTCCCGGTTCTGGGCTGAGTCTCCCCTGCCGCAGCACGAAGCCGTAGGCGAGGCAAGGAACAGGCCTAAGTAGAGGCACAGTAGGCACAGAGGGATTCTACACCCCTCGAGATTCCAGCGCAGCTGAGTGCTGCTCGGTGGATTCGTCAATTTCCTGTTGGCAGCCATTGTCCCAGAGTAGTCGGAGCTATGCCACCACCCCCTCACCATGCTCCAGCGCGGTCAGCATTGCCCAGGATACAGAGCACCCCTTCTCGTCACTCCAGCCGTATCGAACCACCAAGACCTGCTCTGCCGGAAGAAGCCAGCTTCTTGTGTCTTCCGCCCCGGGGACTGGAAGACGGGGGCTCAGCGGTGTGAGAGCGGTCTGCCTGGCATCTACTGTGCTGATCCTAAGTGGCACAGGTGGCAGAGTGAGTACCTTCCCCCCTAATCTTTGGCCTAAGCGTGAGCAGTCGCTGACACCAGTTACTTTGGGGGCATCTATGCCTTACCATTGGCCGCCCTCGCTGAAGTCGATGGGGGCCAAACTTGGCTCCCAGCATCATTGCTCCACAGGCACAGGGCACATCCGAATTCCTGTGCCCCCTGGTGAGGACAGCATATACAAGCAACATGGATGGGGGACTTCTATGTCTTACCTCCCCACCTAATGTGCTGAATTGCTTGCCCTATTGTTGTGATGGATGGTATTTTACCCCTGACAAAGAAAGGATGACGAGCATCTTTTTCAGGGGCTACATATTTTGAATAATGGTAGACAGTGGGTTAAGGGAACCTAGCTACTGTCATTTGGTTTCATGGCCTGATTTATCTACTGCCCTAACTGTGATCTTAAACATGGTATGATGTGATGACAGGGGCAGATCATATGACCTGATGTTGGTGCCCTATCTATGATATCATATAATGATGATTGCCCGATTGGCAAAGTGACTTATGTGTTTCATGCATTTTCATGACAAGTGCCTAGTGGCACAGTAATATATGTAATTATGGTCTGATGTATTATATGCTCTCTTTATGACTAGTGCCTAGTGTCAAAGTGATTTATGTTGTGTGGTCCTAAAAAGTTCTGTACATGCTACTCAGGGATTTATGGTCTAATGTGTTTTGATGTATATATAATACAAAGGCTATTTTTGTATAACCGTGTGTGTAGTCTCTTTTGTGGTGTGCCTAGTGTGTCACTGGTCTGTGTGTGTGTTGCGCAAATGCTTTACACATTGCCTCTGGGATAAGCCTGACTGCTCTACCAAGCTACCAAAGAGGTAAGCAGGAGTTATTTTCAGCGTGTAACTCTCTTGCCCTGACTAGAGTGGTGGTTTCTGCCTGGCTTAGGCGCATGCCCTAGCCAACCAGAAATCCTGTTTCTAACAGTCCTCTTTAAGCCCATCTGGTTCCTTGTGACCACGTTTTCTGGTTCCACTTTCTAGTAGAGTGGGAGCAGCCAGTGTGTCATAGGCACTAATCCACGGAAGGTATTGGCTGATGTTTGAAATAAAAAATACAGCAATAACCAGGATTCAGTGGACCCTAAGGCCTCTGAACCTGGTGCTACTGGATCTGCTGCAGCAATGGAAGCGACGCCCCTCAGCACAGTTGTAAATTGGTGGGGCTTCTTCTCCACCAAACGTTATGTTCCCCTGCTCTATTTAGAGTCAGGTGAAGTGCTGGGTTTACATTGGTAGAGCCTCAGCAGGCACCACCAGCATAACCCTTGACCTGATGACCCATTAGCCACTGGACCGCAAGACGTCCAGGTAGCAGTGGCAGTCTCCTCGCCCCATTTAATTTGATGCAACAATCAATTGTGGTGCATGGCAGTCCCAAGTATGCAAAATGCACAACAGACACTGCTCAGGGAGAAAACTCCCTCTGAGTCACAGTCATTGTTTGTTTTCTGAAATCAATTCAAAAAGTGAAGGAAAACAAATTCGAGTGGGCGCATCAAACATGGCGCCTACTCTACAAAGAATCAGTGCCTTCAATGGAGCATTGTGGCAGCCGCTCCATTGACAATAGAGAGATGCCTGGCTCGCTGGTTGGGATCTCTTAGGCACTCAATGAAGACCTCTGCCAGGAGAGTGATGGGTTTTAACATCCACTGGACCGGGGCGCTGACTGGTCGCATAACAGGCTGGACAAGCACCTGAGTCGGCTTTTCATATGAACATATTGTTATGTATAGGCAATGTTCACATTTATTTTTAGGAATAATTGGAAATTGGATGCCTGGGTGTAGATTCTCATCAACATAATCATTGAAACAATTAAGCCATTAATGATAACATGTTGCCCATTACCAACATTTACACTCTGTGAGTAAACGCTCAAACTCATGTACATTTCCATGAAAAGTGTTTATTGAAAATTTTCATCTGTGTTATGATCTCTATTTCTTTTTGACGTTATTATAGCGCCCACTGTTGAGCTGCTATACGAGCAGGCCTCTGGCGCTTGCTCACTTTCTCGTGCACAGCGCTAACTGAAACCTATGCAAACAGTGTTTTAACATCACAATTTAATATTTCAGACAGCTAAAAATCCCAGCTTCACTTGAACCTCATCTCTGAACAGTTTTACATCATTGCGAATTAAAGAAACATCATCGCTGATATTACATAAACGTATCTTAAAGTGCACTACCTACTAACTTTGCCCGTTTACATTTATGTAAATACTTCAAAGGTTGCAATTCCTAATGACATTAAGCTGTGTGTTCATAATGGTGCCACTGGTGTTGCAGACATACATTACAGCACTATGAAACATCTCCTTCTCTGCTCATTACCACCCACGATTCACTTAAATTACAGGCTTGGCTAGCGCCAAGGGAAGATCACAGAGGTGTTGTATCATTGAGTCCGTTACCTGCAATCTGCACAGGCTAAAATGGCGGCTCGCACAGGTAATAACCATCTGCAAGGATTTACACGCTTTCCAGAAATTGTCATAAGGAGCTTCGACAGCAATGTGGTTAAAAGAGTAAGCAACACATGCTCGTTTAGAGCTTTCGTGGATTTAAAAACTACTTGACTAAGCAAGTGCATTTACCTGAAGTCATCGTTTTGTAAGCAGCTGTGATAGCTGACCTATACACATCTGTTTCTATTTTACCATCATCTGCACACTGTAATAAGGTCATTCTTAGCTCTGAACACGGTTCAGAAAATACACATTGGCATTAAAACTACTTATATGATGTGTACTTATATGATATGCATATAATGACTATATGTGATAAAATAGTTAGAATCTTGAAATTAACCCTTTATTTTGATATATTGTCTTGGGACGATGTGGCCATATTAAATTACTTAATCTGTTACGTTTGTTTCTTTTGTGATACTGTATTATTTTCAGTTATATTTGAGTTATGTTTAAGTAAATGCATCAGTTTGCAAAGAAGAGAATCAGGCTTCTTAGAGCACTTCTAACTAAGTTTTTTGACCCATTTACCTTTAATATCAGCTTATTTACTTCTCCTGCTAACTTCCTGCACTTACTATGTCTTTTTTATATACATCTTATTCAAACAATCCCCCACATTCATTCCCAGCCTGCCCACACTAGGTCCAGGTTTGCCTTCTATTCCCCATCGCGCAATAAGAACAACCCACTCACTATTATAATCTTAGCAGAAAAGGTCACTTTATTAAGACAGGTAAACAGCATATTTTCCCTTTAAGACAAACATTACAGTCTCAAGAAAAAATCCCCATCTGCAATTCAAAATCACCCCAAAACATCTTATCATAATACACCAACTATTTCAAAGACTTTAGAAATACCCCTCATGTAATGTACAAACCCATCATTCCCTCCCATCATTTGTCTTATTGACCTTTACCTGCCCCCCTCCCCCACCCCAAAGGGGTGGATAAGTCCGCTTGAGACTATCCAAACCCCCCAAAAGCGCCTAATTCCAAGAAACTGCCTAACAAAGGAAAACTGATACCTGTCCTAATGTGACTTTTTTTGTTTTCTTTGTTTTTTACAAAAAAATACATACAAAAGAGGGTGGGAGGGTGGGTCAAGAAACTTGCCACCAACCGCCTCACACGATAACTTTCCGCCAAACCACCCCACCTATAAATACCTACCTGTAAGTCCCGCCCTTTACCGCTAAAATACCCTATTGCGCCGTGTGGATTGTTCCACCGTGCGAAAAACCCCAGGGAGACACCAGCCCGCTCGAGACTATCCAAACTCCCCAAATGTGCCACCCAGGAAAATCAAAGAGTTTTCCTGGCCCCACACCTAAATGTGTGCTGCAGAAAGAAAATAATTAAACACTTTTATTGCACCAAAGGTTTTCGTTCCAAAAATTCGCCAACATATCTCTCAACTCCAACAGATAGTACGCTTGGCCCATCTGAGATAAGTGCACCCCATCCTCCCGAAACAGATGATCTTCCATACCTGTGAAATTATCATGGGACAAAACCGTAATACCCATATACTGACAAAAAACCTTCATTGCCTGATTGAGCTTCCTGCGAGCTTTTTCTATTGCAGCATGATCTCAAGCCCCCTCCAATGTTGCCTGTAAATAAATTCAGTCCATACCAAAGACGTAGCTCCCAATTGTTCTTTATTACTGCCAAGTCCAATTTCATCCGTTTTATAAGAGATAAACCCGACAAAGGCACTAGGTCATTTTCGCCTAGGTGTATGATTAACTTGTCAGGAAATCCTCTTGCAGCCGATAATTCTGTTAACAAAGGAAAAAAAAACTGCCACCTCATACCACCTTTCCCTTTCCAGAAAACTTTGTGACCTTTGCTGGGAAGACCAAGCACTTTGCCGTAGATCTGTTGTTCTGCAAAGGTGGCTGCCCATTTAATGAAGGAGTGACCTACAATCCACGTACCCATTTTATTTGACAATGTGTCTTTAACAGAACCTAGACGGAGAAAAACAAAATTAACCAACAGCAAAATTGCAATAAAATACTAACTTATTACATCCTTACATAACGAGTGCAACATGCAGATTTCCATCTACCAATCCTCTTGATGTCCTCCCAACCCAAACCCAACCTGGCCGCTTCAGTAGCCGCCCCTATACGGAAAGAGTGTGTCCCAAACAATAATGGGTCTTTTCCCAGTTTATGCAAAGTTTTCCGTAAGACCACCAATAAATGAGCGCTGGAGATTTTAGACCCATTCCTGTGAGAGAATATTGCCCCAGGAAGAAAACCTTTGGAATTTACAAATGACTCTCACTCCCCCAATGGGCAGCAATCCGGCACACCACTACTACTAAGTTGGACCCATGTGCCTTTCCTCAATTGATCAGTTTTTGACCTCTTCAACCAAAGCCTCAGTTTGTCTCCATGTACTTGGACCTCACCGCACTGTATGCCCATCTGGTCTCTCACAGGGGCGTAACACAGGCCCCCGCAGCCCCCGCAGCCCCCGCGGTGCGGGGGGGCCCCAAGCTTCAGGCGGCCCCCTCAGCACAACACTCTTGCTGGAGAGCTCTTAATTGAGCCCAGAGGGGGCCCCTTCACGTTCCTTGCAGGGAGGCCCCCTTAATTTTCGTTACGCCAGTGGTCTCTCAAACCCAATAGCTCAGAGACCCGGAAAGCCCCAAAGGACAACCAGATCATGCAAAGCCTAAAACGAGAAACCTCCCAAGAATCATAACAGCAAAATGGCAGTTGCAACAACAACTGTTGTAAAAGAGCAAAAGTAACCGGCTCCCGCAACGGCAAGGAATAAGAGCGCTCTCTACTAAAACCTTTCAACATACGTCTTAACAACACATCACCCACCAAGTCCTGACCCCACCATAGTTGTCCATAGAAGGCAATCCCAGCCAGTTTCCCAGAAATGGTTGTGTGTGACAAGCCCCTGTTCATCAAGTGCAACACAAACTGTAAAATGAAACTTCTGTTACCAACTGCGTGCCCATCAACGTTATGAGATTCTACGCAACTTAAAAATTCATTCCAGGCCTGCTGATAACTTCGTCTGGTGGCAGGAGCTATAGATTTCTCCACCAATTCGATGATCCTCAGTCCCCCAGCACCCAGATGCTCTGCGGGATCGGAGTTTTTGAGTTGTCTGCCCCAGGCGCCAGACTGCGGAATTTCTGACAATTAAAGTGAGACAACGCGTCTGCTATAGCATTGTTAATACCCAGAATGTGTCTAGCTCTGAAAACAATATTCAAAATAAGACTCTGCAGCATGAAAAAACGCAAAAGGCGTAACACCCGTAGGTCTCTTGCCTTCTGATTATTGATAAGATTCACCACAGCCATATTATCCACATGAAAAAGCACACACCTATCCCGGAATTCCTCCCCCCACGACAACAACGCAACAATAAGAGGGAACAACTCCAGGAAGGCAATGCTGCGACCATGTTGCATCCAATGAGAGGGCCATCTCTCCGCACACCAGCGCCCCATCCAGGACAGATCAAAACCATGGGCCTCAGATGCGTCTGAAAAAAGCTGGATCTGCCAGATGGTATTGTCCTCAACAAAAAAGAGGGATACTCCATTAAACTCTTCCAGAAATTTTAACCAAATGACAAGATCCTCCTTGATGGCTTTAGTAATTCTAATCCATTATCATCAATTCCTTCCAATAAATCCCCTCATTTATATTGTCAGAAACATCACCATATTCAAATTGATCATCAACATTTTTTAAATCAGCGTTACTGCTACCAGGCATTTCGCCGTCCCAAACCCCCCATCATAAAACTTCCAATTAGTCACAGGCATGCTCCACATGCCCGGCTGTAACCCACAAATCCGCACCTGATCCGCCTAGTGTACCAGATTTAGTGCCCAAAGCCGCAAAAGGTTCCGCATTCGCAAAACTGGAAACACCAGCCGTTGGACGTGAAGCTGTTGATGTAGAGACCTTCCAGCCGCCCTTGCTAGAAGACGTTGACGATTTGGTAGCCCCATCCGCTTGAACAGATCTGCCCATTACCTGCGTTGGGGTGTCAGCGTGCTCTACCCACACCCATTGACCACTCTGAGGTCCAAATGAGGAGTCAAAAGAAAACTGTGGGTGACTATTAAGCAGGGGGCGGGAAACCGGAAAAATAGAGTCTGTTCCAGATGGAAAATGAAAAAGTTCAAAAGTCAAAACGTCAGGATCACTGAGTGGACAACAGTCAGTTAACTCCGAAGACTCAGGGACCTCCTCAATAACTAACAATTGTGACTGATCAGACTGCCCCCCATCAATAAAAACCTTAACACAAGGACAAGATTTATCAACAGGGGGGCCTCTGGGCACTGGTGACGTGACAAAATTTGACATGCCGCCTCCAACTGACCCCCATTCACCTGCAAACCCTTAGACGCCTGTTTATTATTGACATGCAAAACTGAAGACACTGTTACAACCCCCAAATTGTCTTCCCCACTGTCACTGGAATAATCCACAAGAGAAGAAAAGTGCCCATCAGAAGAAACAGGGGGCGCTATATTCAAAAGTGTACTTCTTTTGCCAGAAAGAACACTGCTGCCAATTGCATTCAAACCCAAATGAGCCCTTTCAGCTGGAGAGGGGCTCGCTGGCAAGGAAATATACATGGGAGTCTTCCCTCTCTGGCCCCGCCCCCACCAAGGCTTTCCTGTAAAACCGGGAAAGAGAGACTCCTGGAGGCGGCCCCACTTCCGCGTGACGCCCGCCTCTTAGCTCGGCCCACCCGAGGGTTAGATACCGCCCCCAACTGACCTCTTTGTTTAGCGCTGACGAGCAACGCGACGTCAGCAGCCTACCACAGCCGCTCCGCCGAAAGGAACGGCCGTGACTCTGCTGCCGCTTTTCCGCAGCTCCAATGCTGAGGGGAACCAATGGGAGACGGCAAGCATGCCGCCACCGCCTGTGCCCCCCCTGAGATGCAGTCCGCTTCGGGCGCTGCACGTTCACCGCCACGGCCGCTGATACGCCGGGCCTCAGTAGGTCATCCCGGCCTGCCACGCACAGAATGTGGAGCGCCTTGTTGACAGCAGCACCCTCTGACATTGCAGGTAGAAGCAGTTAACCAGGTAAGGAGCAGAAACAATAGGCCATACTCTGACAGGGACGCAAGAGAGACCTCTCAAGAAACTCGCCACCAACCGCCTCACACGATAACTTCCTGCCAACCCCCCACCTATAAATACTTTCCTGTAAGTCCTGCCCTTAACGCTAAAATAACCTATTGCGCCGTGTGGATTGGGATTGTTCCACCGCGCAAAAAACCCCAGGGGGACACCGGTTCACGCCGAGCTTCCCGTGGGTCCCCATTAAAAACATTTTCTCTCAAGTCGGGAAACATGGCGGCCGGCTCAGACACCGGTTGGGAGTTTAGCGAGGGGAAGCCACTTCACAACGTAACTTTCACACACCACCGCTTGTCTGACTCCCGTCTTTTTTCTTTTCTATCACGGCAATCTGCCAATTCAATGGAGCATCTTTCTAGGCATAATTATTGAGGCTTCTGGGGCAAATGGTGGCACCGGGATCCAGGGGCGGCTGGTGACATTTGAAAGTGGTAGGGCGTAAAAGTTCGGGATGGGTGCTTGGTGGCGAGACAATGCAGCGAGCGAGCCTGAACGGCATAAGGGGGGTGCTCCCCGAGAAAATTTTGAAAAAAGAGTCGCCAAATGGTGCAATTTCAAGCATATTTGGGAGAGCAAGCATGTTAATAAAGCACTTGTTAAAGTGTAGTTATGACATCAATAAAGAGATTTCATATAATAATGACGTCTGAGACTTTGGAGGGGGTTATGGCCATCTGAGATTCGATGTACAAGGCAGAGAAATGTTGTGCATAGTTAACTAGAATCTCGTTCTTACTGTTTGTCCCATAAAACACACAATCACCTCTCAATCATTGCTGTGTCTTAACCTTCCACCCGAAGTGGCATCATTTATACCAGTGCCCAGAAATCCAGGGCGCCGCAGAAGAGCCCCGGGTTTGCCGAAGTTAAAAGGCAGACTGATAACAAACCCCAAACCTCACCCAACACCGGTGGCTCCTCGCCCCATTGTTCCCTCCTATCCCTGGTCTCCTTGACAGCCATACCTTCACTTGGAGGAGCACGGCTCTATAAAAACATTTCTTTATAGTTTTGCCCACTACTCTCACTCCTCTTACATGCGGAGTCCTGGGCAAGGGATGCCCGCTGCTGCCGGGACTGGCAGGTCCATGGTGTCCTCTCTGCTACGCGGCCCCCCAGCATCCCGCTCCCAATGCACCTCCATATTGCGAGGCGGGAGATCCATCAGGACCCTCGGGGGCTAGCCGTGATAGGCGTGGGCAGCGGTGGTCAGAAACTGGTTCAGAGTTGGGGTGGCAGTGAGAGAGCCCCCAGGAAAGAACTGAGGGGAATCCAGGGTAGGACTTGACTTCAGGGTAGGCCATGCCTAGGTAGGGCGGGTAGTAAGATTAGGCAGGCATGCTGTAGGCTACACCATAACCACCTAGCTGGTACGTCATGGGATCGGGGAGGGAGGGGCTGGTGAGTCTGTTGATTTCTGGCCTTTTCTTTGTTGGGGCTGTTAATCGGCCCACTGTCTGCAGCCACCTCGCCCAACTCCTCTGGTCCCCGGCTTGGCTTCAGCTCTGTGGGGATGCCCAGGCCCAAAGGCGAGAGGGGCTGGTGGCCCAGGCCACCTGTACGGCCATCCCTGCCGAGCTGGGGGGTCTGGCCAGTGCACAAGATGCCTGCTCCTGTCCCTGTGGCCCCAGCACATTTCCCCCACTGCCCGGAAAGAGAGCTCTGGATCGTGTTGTGATCGACTTCGACTACATACATATATTTACAAGCTGTCGCATTCCGCTGTCGCATTCTGAACAGGCTGTCAGCAGCGAATGCTCAGTAGAACTGAGCGGAGACTTCAGAACTGTGTTGGGATTCTGCATAAATTGCAAAACGAAAGTAGGTCACGCGGGGTGGGGGGCCGAGGGAGAGGAGAATAAAATTAAAATTAAAATTAAAACAAAAACTTACCTGACCCGACCGCCTCTGCTCCTGGTCCGCGTTGGCGCCTCTGCCGCCCCCTTCAAACCGGAACACCACGCACGTCAGCACACTGGAGTGGCAACCCCTCAGCCAATCCTGGCGCTGCTGCAGCGCCAGGATTGGCTGAGGGCACAGCTTACGCTACGCCCGCCGCCTGCCCATTAGGAGACCGAGGGGCTCCTAATGGGCATGCGCAAGGCAGTGAAAACACAAGTACGCATGACTGGGCACGGGCTAAAAATTACTCTCCATGCCCACTCATGCGCACTTGTGCTGCCTTTCCCTGGCTTGTCTGACAATGCATGTCAGTCAACATGACGCCGGACCGCCCACGGTCCGACGTCATGCTGACTGACATGCATTGTCAGTTCTCCCCACCCTCGGCGTCTCTGAACTTAAGTAAACTAAGTTCAGAGACACCGAGGAGGGAGCTGCGGGAGCGGGCGGGTGCGGGGGCGGGGGGGCAACACCTCAACGCCCCAATGGACGCACCGCGCCTGCCGGGATCTTCCTCTTGGGTCGCGACGACAGGAGCGCTGAGGGCACTTCGCTTTGCTCAGCAGCTACATGGAAGGGAGGAGAACAGAGCTGGCAGAGTCAGCACAAGCGGTTTGTGCTCGGCGAAAGATTCTGCAACACTGGTAGAATAGCCAAACAAGAGAAAGGTGGTAGGAAACCTGCAATTCACGGGGGGTAAAGCGCTGAATTACAATGAGAAAAAAGGCAATAGTGCGGGGCAGACGGGCACAAATGTATAAAATGGCCTTAGGGTAGAGCCACAACAGGAGAAACAAGCAGGACACAAGCAAATCAGTCCTAAGAATACAGATAGATCACAGAACCTGCCTGACAGACGTTACAGATCACGCATTTGCTCCCCTTGGGTATTGGAAGAGGGTGGAGGGGCTGGTAAAACTCCCTCCCAACCCACAGTGAAATTGCAAGTTAATCGGAGGAAAGTTAGAACAAATACTGGTATCCTGCACCCTCTATCTAAAAAGATCACTACTAAATCAGTGAACTCAGGTCTGTTGAAAGAGAAACAAGCAGCTGTGGCCCAATCCCCCAGAGAATCACTCCCTCACTTAGATCTTACTTCAAGTTTAGGATTGATGCATGAAGTGCCGAGGGCAGTATAGAGAGTATGGATCATAAAAAAATATCCCCAAGCAGGTAGGACTGGAGAACGGAGGAAGGAAGTCTAACACGAAGACTACTCCTACCAGTGAGACTGATACTCCCTTAGTTCCCTCAGTTCATCCAATAGTCACAACGCAAAATAGATTCTTACCTTTCAATGTGGTGGGATTACCCCCGAGGTTGGTGGTGAAGGAGATGATTCTCCAGTACAACATGTAGGAGTCCATGGGCTAACTACTCCAGAGGGAGTGGGTGAGAGCATTAGTAGCTTGGATAGTAAGAACGCATTGCAGGAGATGCTATGCCGCCTCTCTCTCGAAATTAAAGAACGCTTCGATATCTCTGAGGCCAATCAGAAAGAAATCCAGGGAACCTGCTTGTGCCTGGAAGGTAAGATAGAAGGTCTTGCCCTGAGAACACAAGAGCTGGAGCTTGGTGTTCAAGACCTACAGGCTAAAGCCCAAACGAACATACAAGAAGTGGAGAATTTAAAACAAAGAGAGTCCTATTGGAAAGGTTGGGAAACAACGCCAGGAGAAATAATATTAGAATCCTAGGTGTGGCTGAGGGGCTGGAAGGATCAGACATAAAATAATTTGTGACAAACTTGCTGAAAAGTTTGCTTCCACAGGAGGTTTCTCTGTTAAACTTAGAAGCAGAAATTCAGCGAGTAAATAGAGATCCTTTCAAACTATATCTAGGTCGAAAAAAAACATGAAAGATCCTGGTGGTTCTTCGGTAAAAGAAAAAATCTTGGGATTAGCGCTAAAAGAAAAATCCCTACAAGCAATGGGTGCCTCCTATAGAGTCAGGTCGGATATCTCACGAAAGACAGCTGATAGACAGTGGGAACTGGGTGATAGAACGGATGAGTTAAAGAAACTGGGGGCATCCGTACAACTGAGGTTCCTGGCATTTCTAAAAGTGAAGTGGCAAAATAAAATGCACAATTTCTCAGACCCGGTTGAGGTGGATACATTTATTCAGGAAGTGAAATTAGGGAATACAAGTAACAGATAGAAGGCAGGCAGCAGGAGGAGGTGATGATAAAATAGGTAATTTGGTTCTCCTCCAGCATAAGCTCAGTAGGCAGCAGGGATGCCTATAAAATATATTTTCTTGGGAGGATTTCCACAGGAGGGTGCACTAGTGGTGGGGAGCATAGGGAAAAACATGAAAAAATCATTTTGTTCTCAAGGCAGTGAAGGAGTGCCTGTTATAAATCACCAAAGACAAGGCTTACTGGAATACCAAAAGAGGAAATTGAAGAAGTATGAATAAGGAAGATCTGACGATTCTTTGTTAGAACATAAATGGGTTGTGGGTTACAAGAAGGCAGAGAACGATAGTGCAATATTTAAAAGACCAAAACGCCCAAATAATTATGCTTCAGGAAACGCATCTTCTGAGACAAGAATGCAAGGAATTCTTCTCTAAACAAAGATGGATAGGAAAGTGGATATCAACTGACCAAGCTCATTGTACTAAAGGGACAGCAATAATATTAAAGGCGAACGCTGGGATCGAGCTAATAAGGTACAGAGCAGATGAGGGTGGGCATTGGATAATTGTCGAGATTAATATAGCCCCTGTGAGCTATTACGGCCTCGGACTAAGCTCTTCTCTAACTTGGTTGATTTTCAATCTCCCATTATTCTTGGTGGAGATTTTAATGTCCTACTGAATAATGATCTTGATAGATCATCAACTAGGCCTCAAAATTACTTCGCCTAAGATGAGGGCATACGTATTGGATATGACGTAGATATTTTATCTATGTGACGTCTTCCGTAGAGTGGAGGGTAAACGCAGGTGTTATTCCTTTCATAGTAAGAAGAACGGGCATTTTTCAAGAATAGACTACCTGTTCATGGACAAGAAAGAGGTGGAGTTAGTAGTCGGGATGGATCATTTGCCTATACATCTTTCAAATCATGCAGAATTGTTTCTAGAAATTGAGAGAAGAGATATACTTACAATCGGTAGGTGGACAATGAACAGAAGGATTATGTTACAGCCCGAGATAATAGAGGAAGTGCGTTGCAATACTGAGGATTTTTTCTCTTGGAACCAGGGGTGCACCCCATGCACACGGTATAGGATACCTATAAGACATGGTTAAAAGGTATTGTTAAAACAGAAAACTGGGCTAGGGAAGAGAAAAAAATACCTAAATGAAATAGAGGAGGAGATAGACAAAATGGAGAATCTCTTAAAAGATAACAAGGGCTTGAAATGAGTAAGAAAGGAGTGGGCAGATAAGCTGGAAGGTTTACGTTTGAAGTTTAGAACTAAATAGGAGGAGAAAGTAACTCAAAGGTGGGAGGTGAGCACATCCAGGGATATTACACAAGGAGAATGCTGTTGAAAGCTTTTGTCTTGGAAAGCAAGTTTGGACAGAAGTCAACATTTTATAGGGAAGATTCTAGAAGGGGAGACGGGGCTCATAGTGGAGGAGAGTGAAAAAATCAGAGCTGCATTTACTAACTTCTTTCAGGTGCTATAGACAGAAGACCTAGAGGTAACCGAGCAAGAAATACAAGGTTGGCTTTTAAGTAAGCAGCTTCCTAAGCTTACAGAAGGGCAAGCCCTCTATCTAGGGCGATAAATCGATGGTAGTGAAATCCTGGACATTTTGAAAAACCAAAATAATGGTAAAGCTGCAGGCCCAAACAGGATTCCCTCCGAATTGTATTCTGTATTACGGGAAGAGATTATCCCAGTCTGGGTCAAACTATTCAATTCTATTCTGATAGATGGGGGCCCAATTCTGATGTCATGGATCGAAGCAGTAATCTCCTTAATTCTGAAGCCAGGCAAGAACCCAACACACTGCCAATCATTTCGTCCAATATCATTTCTTAACAATGATTATAAAATATTTTCTGGGGTTCTTGTCGCACGTTTGAATAAAGTAATTGGGCTGCTGATTCATCAAGACCAAAAAGGTTTTCTCCCTGGGTGATATGTGAAGGAGCTCAACTATTCTTTGATAGGTTCCATAGATTTAGCCATAGCACAGAATGCCCCCCTTGCAGTTGTTACATTAGATGCTGCAAAAGCATTTGATCGCGTTATTTGGAGGTATTTAAAGATTACATTAGAACATTTTGGTTTGAGTAAAAATATGATAGACACTATTTTTAAAATGTATAGAGCCCCAACCGCAAAGATTCTAGTTAAGATGCTCTGTCTCTTTCTGTGCAAATTGAGAGAGGTACAAGACAGGGTTGTCCTTTGTCCCCTGCATTATTTGATCTCGACTTAGAGCCTTTACCTCAAAGTTTGAGGTTAAATGAAGAGATTAAGGGCCATATGTAGAAAGCAAATTTGCGATCGCAAACGCTGAAATTCGCCGAATTTCGGCGTTTGCGATCGCAAATTTGCTAAGTGGAATGTAGGAAGGCAAATCTGCATGCAAAATAAGGAATCGCTAAATTTGCGATTCCTTATTTTGCAATTGCATTTAAGGAATCGCAAATTTTGCGATTCCTTAAATGCAATGTAGGAAGCTCCAAAAAAGTGCTATTTGGCCTTAAGGAATCGCAAATTACCACCAACTACAGGTTGGTGGTAATTTGCGATTTCTTGTAATAATGCAATTTTTTGCATTTTTCAAAGTGGAATGTGGTGCACACACATGCCCTTAGGGCATGTATGTGCACCACATGTGCACCCATGCTAATTTCAGGGGTGCAACAGGGTGTCCTATTGACACCCTTGCAACCTTGAAATTGCATTCTCAATTTGCGATTCTCTAATTGAGAATCTCAAATTGAGAATGTCTTCCTATTCATTCCTATGGGCCTTTTAGCCCATAGGAATGCATGGCAAGGTATTCCTTATTTGCGATTCTCAATTAGAGAATCGCAAATAAGGAATGGGTGGGATTCGCAAAAAAAATTGCTAATCCTACCTACATTGCATTTTGCTATTCTCTAATTGCGATTCCTTAAAAATTGCAATTAGAGAATCGCAAAACACAGTCTACCTACATATGGCCCCAAATCTTTTAAAATTGGGGCATACTCCAGGAAGATCTCGCTTTATGCTGATGACCTCATGGTTTATACCTTGGACGTAGTATCCACCTTACCACATCTTTTGGCGGAAGTGAGGGAATTTGATAAAATGGCGGGATATGTGGCAAATGAAGAAAAAACAGAAGTAATAACTTGGAATCAAGATGGTGGAGAAATAAAATGCGTGTAGGAATTGAGATATTTGGGGATTAAAATATTTAAAGACCTTGGGAAGATAGCGGCAGTTAATCTGGAAAAAGTAGGAAAGGAGATAGATATTTAACTAAAAAGATGGCAAAACCTTCCACTTACGATCCATGGCCTGATTAATTTGGTGAAAATGTCCATCTTCCCAAAACTCACCTTTCTCTTTAATAATATTCAGTTGCACTTTGAGAAATAAACACACCTGAAGCTGCAGGGGAAGATTTCTTCCTTTATATGGGCTAGCAGAGGAATACGCCTCTCATGGAAAAAGCTGAGACGGAAAGCGGGAGTGGGAGACATGGGTATCCCTGACCTCCAGATCTATTGTTGGGCGTTCCAACTTAAAAACAATAGAATGCTTCTACAATGACCCGATGAATCTCTAATAAGGGTTATGTTTAAAACCATGTTGGTGGGCTTATCTGAGGAGGGCTTCTCTTATAAGTATGGGGCTCCAACATTTTTTTGAAAAGTCAGATTAAAATGCTTCCAGTCAGCGGCAAGAACGTGATACGAGATAAGATCGATTCTAGGTGTACCTTTTTCCAGCAGAATGTCTCCCATATTGGATTCTCCAGGTACCCCAGAATGTTTATCAGATAGCGTAGCAAAACTACTGAAACAGTCAGATGTTAGGCAGTGGGGTCAACTGGTAGATGATGGACAAAAATGTACTTGGAGCTACTGGCATGACAAGGTAAAAGGGGCAATATCCAGATTTAAAACAAACCAGATCAATGCTTGGCTCAAAAGTCAAAATGGGCCAGACAGTGACTCACAACAAATGGAGCTGGAACTTTCGACCACAAAGGCAAGGAAAAAAGAGGTGGCACTTTGGTAATAATTCCTCCTGGATGCAGAACTAGCGGAAATTAAATCCCCACATAGTGCATTAGATGGATGCTTGCCAGAAGTGGAGCAGGCAGATTTATGGCAAGTATCTTGTGCTACACTTTGTTTGGTGGTTAAACCTGCTGCTTTAAAGAAAAATCACTTTTGTACCTTGCATAGAATCTATTGATCCCCCAAAAAGCTGGGAAAGATAAAAAGGAGACACAGAGTTAAAGTGCAAGTGATGTGGCAGCAGAGATGCAGATGATGTGCACATGTTTGCCAACTGCTCAAAATTGGGAGAATTCTGGTCAGCAGTGGGCAAGACCATTTCACGCTCGGTGGATGTTAACATAGAGGTAAGCCCAGAGTTGATTATGTTTGGGATATCCCAGCAGGCTAAAGATAAGTATGATTTGCAAGTGAACTATCAATATTTGATTTTTTTACTTAATTCTACTAGCAAGAAGAGAAATCTGTAAACTCTGGACTCAATTGGAGCACCCTTTTTGGCAGGGTTGGAAGAACTCTGTGGGTTCTTTCAAGGAAATGGATAAAAATTGTCTTACATTTTGGAATTTTCTAAAATACTGAATGACTTCTCTGTCCAATGATTACATCCTCTCAATTCAGTAACTGGGAGGGCATTGCAAAGTTCGAAACAATTCAGTAAATCTGATTGATCAGTAGCCGATTTTTGGCACATCGACCGGTGCTAATCGTAATCGGTGGTGACAAGAGGACAAAAAAAACTAAAACCATTTTCTCCATTTATCCTGTTCGTGGCCTCTACCTGCTACCACTCTTAGGTAGCTCTCTTTATAACCTCGCTTTAAGCAACAATGGGAAAAAATCCAATACTACACTCCAATCAACCTGTTTCCAATGCCTCCAAGCCACTTATGTAACTAAGATAGCCCGATGCACAGTAGCAGTGTTTTTTCCTTCTGGTGATCCCTGTGAGGTCTTGAACAGTTGCGGTGGCCATGGGCTACCGTGTCAAATGCCCTTCTGGCTCAGCACCCTGTGCATGTCACCAGCACCGTGGGCAAAGAGGGCAGTTCTCCCTTCACCACTTAACACTCTTAGTGGAGGAGAACAAAAGGTCACTGACACTTGTGCTAAAATGGAAAAAGTCACTTTATTGGAAGCAAGCTGCAACATCAAAATCCTTTGGCTTTCAATGCACAATTTACAACATCCATTGACTATACCTTAACATCAACATCTTACCCATCTCCTCTTTGACACTACACTCCCCTCCCCTTAACACTCTCCAGCACCATTTTACTTTAAGATCAACTTAATTATCACTGATGTTAACTTTTTGAATTTATCAGGTTGTATTTCTATCCATCTACTTCGACCATCCCCACATTCATGTCCAGCCTGGCCACACTAGGTCCATCCGGGACAGCCCTTTATTCCTTCTCACAAATGTTCTCCTCATCCTATCCTGATCTAAAGACCATCTTGCTATCCCCCTATGAAAAATGAAGCCCTCTCTTTCCACCACAAGAAAAGTTCTCCAATGAGTGTGCATTCTGTCCCACTTATTCACTGTCTAGCCCACCATTCCTCCAGTACCTGCATGAATTACACCAAGTACATTCTATCACTCAACAGAGAAAGGTCCACTCGATGATGTTGGTACAAAACTGTTAGACAAATACCATGTCAACATGCCTGGCCACTCCAGGTTTTCAAAATGCAAGATCTCTTCCTCGCGTCCTGATTTCCTTGCCTCGTGGCAATCTCGCATGAGTAGCAGCTTTGTCTGGAAGAGATTCAATCATTCCTAATTGTATTTAATGGCTTTCAAGTCTCATTTAAAATGTTTAACTAATTCCAGGAATAAAATCTATATAAATAATTTTCACCCAGATGGATAAATATAGCATCTGTTCTTCAGTTAGTGCTTCCCAGATTACATGACATGGGTAACAATTGTCCTAATCTTATACCACCTCTGTGAAACCAATAAACCATTACCTTCTTATCATCCAGCCACAACTGCTGTCCATAACACTGCCTTCCTAAGAGTTCAGAAGCCCATTTCACAATCAAATGACCGCAAATCTACACTTCTTTCTTTATGCTCTCCTTCCACCACAAGTTTGCTCTCAACAATAACCCATTAATCATCATTCATCTCTTACCTGACACGTCGAACGTAGCCCATATATACCTCAACTTACACCGTCTATTCTCTGGACATTTTTCCCTATCCCGACTCAAAGCTTTCCAAAGTTGCCTCTATGCAAAAAGTGTGCAAGCTAGATTGTCTAGCCTGCCAACCTCCATCATTCAAACAGCTCCTCAGCATTAACATCTCTTGCCTCTATATCTCGTTCCCCTCCATTATCATGCTAAAAAACACTTATCCCCCTCCTGTTCTTCTGCTTGCACATAGTTCCTAAATGCCCTTAGCAAATAACATTGCCAATCACTAGAAACCTATAATGTTCCTTCTTAAAGATGAGGACGAGGTGTGTAAAGTAAATAAAGATGTTTAATTGAGCAGAAGTGGAAAGTAGCTTGTTTCAAGAAAAGCCTGGGCCAACTGACCTAAACTGGAATCGTGGCCATCACAAGGTTCTAGCCCGAGATTCCATCGGTCAGCATTGGTCAGGATACAACAAAACCCTCACCCTGACACTAAACCCTTTTGTTCTGTCTTCCTCTTCCTTATCCCTATTCTCAGTCTATTTCTTTGTAAAGTAGAGTGCTGTAACCAAAGGCCCTTGTAACTACACTCCCCACCTTCGGTGACACCTTAAAAGCTGCAAACAACAGTAAAGTAAAAGGTGATCTGAACATTCAAAATTCTCAGGCAGATGAGCATGCAGAGATCCTCTCTGTACCAATTTCCCTCAATAGCTTCAATAGGTCAAAGGTTATCTCTTCTCCAGTTTTCCTCACTTACTGTGTTTCCTAAACCTAATCTGTAAGATCAGTAACATCTAGGAGAATATGATGTAATATGTCTCTCCCTATACACAGAGTTTACAGTCCCTTAGTGCTACATGATAAAAAAGTTGCCACTTGCACAAATATATCCAGTTATCCAATAAAGATTTTCTTTATAAAGCACAGGAGAGAAAATATCTGGTTTGTCCACAATTGTCACAAAGCTGTTTCTGTGGCACTGCTACTAAAATGTCATCATGCCTTATGTGGCAAACATTTTGAAAAGAGCTGATTTCTAATGGACATAGGCATCTGTAGAGACTATTAATTTACTACATCCTTCAGAGGTGGATTTTCGCCCCAGAGGCAGTACAGAAGTGATGGTGGTTTCATTACTAGACAACCAATACTGATCTAAATCACCCCTGGTGCATTGATCATATTAAATCTCTCAACCGCCTTCTATGCCTTCCTTCTTGATCAATTGAAAGAACTCAGTAGCAAAGGCCTGCATGGGAGTTGCTTTGCAGTTTTGTGACAGATAGATCATTTCAAGTTAAGTTGGAAGTTCATTCATAAACAACTCGCATATGTGTTGTCTCTCAGGCCCCAACACTATCTCCACCTCTGATCAATCTTCATATAGCTGCGTTGCCTGAACTAGTGCAAGCTCAGGGCGTTGACTTCATTTTATAGACCAGTGGCACCCAGATAATATAAAAGATCTCTTTCTACAGTGTGGCACGACTACAGAACTTTTCTTTTGTCTTTCACAGGTCGAACAACAGTAAACTGAAATTCTTGGCTCTTCAAGAGCTACTTGTTTTTGGACTATTCCATTTTGGCCAGCCTCACTTTGCCCGAAATCTTTCCTTGTTCCCTGTGTGAGGAACTTAGGAACTAAAATTGATTCATCCTTAATTCTTCATGAGCAGGTTAAATTGGTAGTGAATGAAGTGACCCGCTTAGTGCCACCAGGGTCACCGCAGACCACCTCTCAGCCTTCCATGCTAAATGAAGAGTTAGAGAAACAGCAGAGAATGCAAAACAATATTGTTTATTTGAATACGTTCGGAGCACGGCTCCCTCTGCACAGTCTCGCAAGAGTACTACAGAGGGAACTGAGTAACTGTAAGCATAGAGATACATTATATGCATTGCATGGTTAGCTAAGAGCACGTCCCACGGTGGAATTTTCCAAAGAGATGTGGCCAGACAGCAAAAGACAAAAAAAAGCTTTGTATTCTCATATCTTACATAGTTCAGGATGCTCTCAAGGCCGTTCCAACCCAGAGGCGCAACTAGAGTCAAATTTCGGGAGGGGCTAATAAAAATTTCGGGGGGGGAGAGGGGGGGGGTGGCTGATTCTTCCAGCAATCGGCAGAGTGAAGATGCAGGGGCTCTAAGAAGGGGTGAAAGAACAACAAAGCCTTGTTAACAAGTAAATGGTCTTTTAAAGACCTGTGAAGCACTCGGGTGCTGCTGCAGTAAGACAGACACCAGACCACAACAGCTCTAAAACTGTCTGTGTGTGTGCCCGGGAAGCTGTCTCAGCCCGGGCTGACACACACGGCGGGGGCGGGGGGGCTTAAGCCCTTTGAGGCCTTTGCAACAGTCTAACTTCCAGACAAGTGGGAGAGGTGTCTTATCGAGGGAAAACTATGTGCTAGCTCAAGCAGTTCTTCATTACAGAAACGAAACTCAGCAAAGGGGATTTCTCGGAACAAAGAAAGATTAGTTTCAAACACCACACTAAATGGAGCCCGAAAAGCAAATGGCGTAGTGAATGCTAACTTATACACAGCATTATTAGAGCATCAATGAACATAATTTAATAGTAGCCAACCCCTGTATTTTCCAGCTTCGTACATTGAAGAGATCCTACATCAGTTTTCATTCTCACACAAAGTGATTTTACTCAATGGGTTGACATCAGCTCAGTAGGATTACTTTAGCACCGTCTATCTTAAGATACCTAATTGCCTGGTTTGTAAGCTCCAATTAATTTAGAGTTATGCAGCAAGAATGATATGATCTCCACTTTGCACACATAACATATGAAGAACAAACCATCCCGTCATTTTATAATGACGTGCCAACTTCGCTCATTGACGACATCTTAATTCCCCTGGCAGACTGGATGCAGTCACCAAATGCCAATCTGTGTTGGACAGTTAAAAGCAGTCCTTTCACTGACTCTTTGTGCAACAAGTCCTCTGGCATGTCTCTCCTGAACCTTCCCCCAATTCAAGCGTGCCTCAGAATAGGAGGGGGAACAATTGATAAAGAAGCCCTAGAGGAGTGGCTGAACGTACCAGAAATGACCATGCTGAGACATCAATTCCTCATCAGAGACAAGCTTAGCGACCACCAAGCAAATGGATGAAACAAAGTCACAATATCCGTCCTCTTACAGAAATTAAGAGAAACGTTCTCACAATGGAAATGAAAATCCCATGGACAAATCAAGAACAAAAAGACTTCCCCTATCAAAGATGTTTACACAGATATTTCAAGGCATACCATAGATTATGTAAGGCCAACCATGATTACCTTTGTTTAACTATACTTTTGAGTGTGTATTTATGTGAAAGGGGAGTTCTGATGGCACAGTCTCTGAACCCATTTCCAGATCTCTGTAACAAACTCTCTTTATCATCTTCATATATTCTCCAACATTTGCAACTAAAAGGAAGACTGCTGAGGAAATTTAATTTGCTATCAGTGAGAAATGTATATAAGGATGCTGAGCCACCTCTCAGATGTATGTCCAGTTTGCTTACTTGATCATAAATGTTGAAATATTTTTTACATGTAAATTTGGACCTATTGAAGAAAGTCAATGGAATGAAGGAGGTGGACAGTACTTGGGGAGCTATTTCAATAACACAGTAGAGCATTTTTACCCCCATTTAAATTCATGTAAGTGGCTTGACAGCAGTAACATTTTGGTTATAAACACTTTACACAGTGTTGATGATGGTACATATAATAAAATGACATTTTCTGGTTAACATAGTTTGGATTAAGAAAGAAGTGCTGTATTGGTTAGCTGTGACAGGTTTGAGGTTTAGACTGATAAACAAACACATTTATCTAAGGCTAGGTCATGTAGCTAGCTAGTTGTTCATACAGACATGAAATATGCATTATAGACAAGGCAGGAGTAATCGCTTTCTTTCAACTTACAATTTTTTTTGAAGTACTGTACTAAAGAAGTGTCCAGAATATCAGGTGGTAGAGAGTTATAATGCAGAAGGACTCGTTGGAAATAATGGAATTTGGAGGTGGTACTTGGTGGCTTAGGATAAATTATAGGTTGTCGTAAATGAGGGTAAGTTGTGAGTAATTGCTCGTCTTGAAATGATTTGAAAGGGGTGTTTTTTGCCAGGCTGTTTACTGCTTCATAATTAAGTAAGAGTCAGAAAGGTGTATAAGGTGTATAAGGGTATGATTTAAATCACAGAGTAGGGTTTGTACTCCATAAAGGCGAAGGAGTAAAATGCTCTATCATCTTGACAGGGTACCCTCTCCAAACACATAAAAGCTGAAATGAAGAACGTTTGCAATGAGTCTAACCACTAGCAATTGCTTGGTGTAGCATTCCCACCCATTGTTCTTCCCCCCCATGCCACCCCAGTTTGGACCCAGCCATATGCAAATCAGTCTTCATCCTGCTCCAATTGGAACAGTCCAGCCCGAAGTTCCAGTCTTGGTCCTTTCTGAACTGGAACTCAAGCAACCCAAGACCGGTTTTGCCCTAATTGGGGCTTGTCTATCAGGTGTATATTGGTTCCAGTGGCACAGTAAGCACAGAACCCACTTCTTGGCATACCCTTGCCACTTACGGATGTATGTCAAACACACAAAATGTGATGGAAGGAATGCTTACAATAAGTCCAAACACTGGCAATCTCAACTAAATTCTAAATCAGGCCCCAATTCAGTGTGTTGAGGTGGTGGTATGCTCAGTAATTTATATCAAATTGACAAGGCTGCCTCTGTGAAGTGGAAATGCTACACTTTTTGGGAGCCCCAGGTCGGTGGCTTCAGCCATTCTAAATGTTGCTTTGAACAAGAAACACTTTTTTGAATGTCTTCTTTATTTCAAATAATTTTACCTAGAATATGGAGTCTCTGTCTTTCTTGTGCATATAAAAGCTTACAACATTGTCACTGGCTACTCACAATTATTTTGTTTGAATGGAAGCATTCAGTTTCTATTAACGAAGCCGTGCACTGAAAATGTTTGTTTTGCCCCCCAATTAGAGCACACACGTTCAGCTTACTCTATTTCCATGGAAACAGATGTTTGTTTATGTGCTTGTAAATTCCAGGTAATCCATGCACATGCTGCTCATACACCGCTGATAGTCCCCTGCCACTTACTCCCCCGGCACACCAATATTTCCACATCCTTTTCAAATGATGAGCATCTAATAGACCTATGAATGCAGACTGACCGGCAGATTTAGTTTTACATACTACCCAAGGTTACTTAAAATGATGCTGGATTTGAGAAATTAAACTGTTGCAATTTTATGATCACATTCCATGCCTCAATTTATTTGCATTGAATTAGAAAACCAACACACACTTCTGAACTTTGCAAATAAAAGCACAGCTCAAATATAGCTCATTTGCAGCACTTTAAGACACCTACTCAAAATTAGGTTCCCCCTGTTGGTTTTTGTACATGTATGTGGCAGAGAAAATAATACCTGGCCTCTGAAGTCAGTGAACACCAATCCAAGTTCACAGTAGATTCTGCACAGTCACTATTAGCCTACGTTTTTTTAGATCAAAGGCTGAACATTTTTTCATGTAATACACTTTATTCACATGTGCTGGCAGGACGTTTTCATAACAGGTGTATGTCTGTGGAACTCATATTGTCCTATGGAAGTTAAATCTTTTAATTTATTTGCCAGTCCCCTTTCCCTTGGCCTTTATGTTACTATTTAATATCTATAAATGCAGAGCTAGATTGGATATATGTGGCCTTTCTAAGACAGCCAGAAAGGCCACTATTAGAGTTTGTGTGGATTTATGAGGCACTGTTGACTGTCTGGTGAGGAGTATTTGAACTGTCCATCCTCTCTTCCTTTAGAATATTACCCCCAAAGTTTTGAATTGCCTATATAAGTGGCATAAGGCTACCCAGAAGCGAAACACTTGTCTGTTAAGCCATAAAAACCCAATTTCCTTTCAAACATTGCACTAAGGTATTTAGCCTTTTTATGCTCATCCCTTTGCCGTCAAATAAGTCATCATTAAGAGGCCGAACAACCGTGCTGTTAGTATGGCCTAGTAGTGTTACCAATCGATTGTCGAGACCACAATACAGGTTGAACAAACCAGTAAATTCTGCGATTGTGAAATGCATCCAAGCCTGGAATCGTGTTAATTTCTGGTCCAATCGTGTTGCTCTGCAAGCGTGCAGCATGCTTCTCTTCCCTTCTCACCACTATGAGTCTGGGGGACACTACATCACTTTCTACTTGTAATGGTACTAAGCTGTAGTGAAGTACCAGACTTGATGTATGAGAAGAACGTGCAGGAATAGTAGTGTAGGACAAAATGACAGTGAAATTAGATGCTTGTCAACAATGCATGTGTATATGTTTGACTAATCAATCAATCAATCAGGGTTTTTTATAGTGCAACTACTCACACACAAGGGTTTCTAGGTGCTAAGGGGGGGAGGTGTCCCCATTGAGTGCTGGGGTCATCCGAAGAGCCAGGTCTTGAGGTCCTTCCTGAACTGGGACAGTGTGTATGCATATGCTCGGATCTGGTGCAGGAGAAGGGGGTCCACTCGTAGAATGAAGCCAGATTGTTCAAACTAGAGAGGAATTCCATGAAAGCACTTGGGAGTTGTCAGGAATATAAGAGGGTACATTAGTAAAACATTATGAAATTAACTCAAAATACACAGTGGAAAAACGGATTAATTAGAGGGATCAAGAAATGCAATTCTTTCAACAAAACAACCAATCTAGCAGTGAATTAGTACACACATTTGTATTTTCCTCAGTACCTAAATTGTGTATAATCCGCATACTATCCTGGATCTGAAGATCAATCGATCAATCAATCAAGGGTTTGTTCAGCACGACTAATCACCCGTGAGGGTCTCAAGGCACTAGGGGTGGGGGGGGGGGGGTTGCAGGATCCATTCCATCAAGGAGGGGGTATGTCGAAGAGCCAGGTTTTGAGGTTCTTTGCAAAGATGGGGAGCAATGTTGTCTGTCTGAGGTTGAGCGGAAGGGCGTTCCAGGCTTTTGCTGCGAGGACGGAGAAGGAGTGTCCTCCTGATCTGGTCTTTCTAGTGCGGGGGACCATGGCGTAGGAGAGTTGGGGATGATCATAGGGTCCTTTGAGGTGCGTGGAAATTGAGTCGGCTGTTCAGGTATGCTGGTCCGGTGCCGTGGAGGGCCTTGTGTGCGTGGGTGAGTAGCTTGAAGGTAATTCTCGCCTCGACGGTGAGCCAGTGGAGTGTGCGCAGGTGCTGGCAGATATGGCAGTGTTTTGGTAGGTTGAGGACAAGACTTGCGATGGCGTTCTGGATCTTCTGTAGCTTGCAGGTGAGATTCTTGTTTATTCCGGCTTACAGTGCGTTGCCGTAGTCGAGTCTGCTGGTGACCAGGGCGTGGGTGATGATCTTTCTGTGTTCGAGGGGGATCCATTTGAAGGTCTTACGAAGGAGGTGGAGGGTGTGGAAGCAGGAGGACGAGACGGAGTTGATCTGGCGGTCTATTTTGAGCTCGGAGTCCAGGATGATTTCTAGGTTGCATGCATGATCCATGGGGGTTGGAGGGTTTCCGAGGGCGGGGGGCCACCAGGTGTCACTCCAGGCGACCGGGTTTGAGCCCATGATGAGTACTTCCGTCTTGCTGGTGTTTAGTTGTAGGCAGCTGTTTTTCATCCATTCTGCGATGGCTCTCATGCCTTCTCTAAAGTTGTGTCTGGCGGTGTTGGGTTTGTTGGATAGAGAGAGGATGAGTTGAGTGTTGTCTGCGTATGACACAATGTTCAGTTTGTAGGTCCAGACGATGGGGGCGAGTGGGGCCATGTAGACGTTGAAGAGTGTCGGGCTGAGGGAGGAGCCCTGTGGGATTCCGCAAGTGGTTGGTGTAGGGTCCGAGAGGAAAGGGGAAGTCTCACCCACTGCGTTCTGTCGGAGAGGAAGGAGCGAATCCAGTCGAGGGCCTTGCTCTGGATTCCTGTGTCGTGAAGTCTGCATATTAGGGTGCGGTGGGAGACTGTGTCGAACGCTGCTGAGAGGTCGAGAACGATGAGGGCTACTGTTTCTCCTTTGTCCAGTATGGTGCGGATGTCGACTGTTGCGGCGAGGAGGGTGGTTTCTGTACTGTGGTTCTTTCTGAAGCTGGATTGCGAGGGGTCAAGGATGTTGTGCTCTTCGATAAAGGTGGCGAGTTGACTGTTGATGGCTTTCTCGATGACTTTCATTGGGAACGGGAGCAGTGAGATAGGTCTGTAGTGTTTGAGGTCAGTGGGGTCTGCCAAGGGCTTCTTCAGTAGGGGGTTGACCTCAGCGTGTTTCCAGTTGTCAGAGAACAATGCAGTTGCCAGGGAGCAGTTCATGATGTGGCGGAGCATGGGTGCTACGGTGTCGGCGGCTCTGTTGAAGATGTGGTGGAGGCAGGGATCCGTGGGGGCCCCTGAGTGTATTGACTGCATTGTGTTCAGTGTGTCTTCGGTGGTGAGGGCTGTCCAGTTGTGGATCGCTGGTTTCCCGGTTTCGGGGGTGGTTGGTGAAATTTCAGTGTGTTGGTTGTCTTCGTCAAAGTTGTCATAGATGCTCTAGATTTTGAGGCGGAAAAAGGTGCTGAGTTTGTCGCAGAGGTCTTGTGAGGGTGTGATGTCAGTAGACTCCCTGGTGGGTTGGGAGAACTCCTTGATGATGTTGAAGAGTTCCTTGCTGTTGTACGCGTGGGTGGAGATTCTGTCTTCGATTGCTTTTTTCCTCGTATCTCGGATGAGTTGGTGGTGGGCGTTGATGGCGGTTCTGAAGTTGTTGTGGGCTTCTGTGGATTTGGTGTTCCTCCAGGTCTTTTCGAGATGGCAGCAAGTGCGTCTGGACTCGCGAAGTTCGGTGGTGAACCATCTGGCTTTCTTGGCGTGGGTGTTGTTGTTTTTCTTGAGGGCGGCTATGGTGTTGGCTCTGTCCGAGATCCATCTATGCAGGGTTCAGGCTGCGGTGTTGGGGTTGTCGTTTTCCGTGATTGTTGGGGCGGAATTGTTGAGTGAGGAGGTGAGCTGGTCGTCGGTAAATTTGGTCCAGTTTCTTCGTGGGGGCAGGTGCTGGTGTCTGTGGATGGTGGGTGTTCTGAAGGTGAAGTGGATGCATCGATGATCTGTCCATGGGAGTTCGGTGGTGTGGCTGAAGGTGATGGAGTTTCCTGTTGTGAAGAGGGGGTCGAGGGTGTGTCCTGCTGAGTGAGTGGGTTCGTCACGATCTGGCGGAGTCCAATGTTGTGGCGGTTGTCCTGGAGGGATGTGGTGTTGGGGTCCAATCGGTTGTCGAGGTGAAAGTTGAGGTCTCCCAGTAGTGTAGAGTTGGAGGATGCGATGGCCTGCGGGTAGATGATGTCCGTGATGGAGTTGGCAAAAGGTCCGGGGGGTCCAGGGGGTTGGCAGGTGAGGGTTCCTCAGAGGGTGGCGGTGAGGCTGCTCAGGATCTTGAAGTGAAGGTGTTCTATCAGGTCTGTGGGCTCGTCGGGGAGTGTGCTCGGATGGAGGTTGGATTTGTGGACAATGCCGATTACTCCTCCTGGGCGGGTGGGGCAGTCCTTCCTGGCGATCTTGTATCCTTGGGGGATGGCGATGTCCGGCCCCGAGGTGGTGTTGGTCCAGGTTTTGGTGAAGGATGATACGTACGGGGTGATGCTGTCGAGGAGGTCTCAGATTTCGGTGGCGTGTTTGTGGAGGGATCGGACGCTGAGGAGGATGCAGCGAAGGGTCTTTGGTCAGGTTGTGTTCTTGTGGGCGGGTTGTGCTGGATCCGTGTTCTCGGAGGTGCTGCAAGTGTACCGGCAACGGTGACAGCTGAAGGGTTCTTGAGTGTAGGCTGGTGATGCCAGCTCGCAGTTGTTGTAGCGGCTTGGGTTGAGTGCGTGGAGTGCCACTGGGTCATAGCGTTGGCGGGGCGGAGGTCCAGGGTTCCTGGCGCTAGTTGCGGTCGGGTCTCGGATGGGCGCAGAGGGGCTTGCCTCAGGCACACCGTAGGTGCAACAGTGCACGTCCGTTCCATGACCGCACAGCGGCCACGGGGGCTGTGTCAGGGGGAGGGGCCACATGGGCAGCAGTGGTGGTAAGAGTATGAAAAAGAAGAAAACGTGCCCAAGTGAAATTAAAGAAAGTAAAATTAAAGAAACAAAAAGGGGGAAACCAGGTGCCAAACGAGTTAAGTAGTGGAAGTCCTGAGGAAAAACCAAGTGAACAGGGGGCGAGGGGGACACCAGGTGGGCTGGTGACTGGATCGCCTGTGTGTTTGCCGAAGGCTGCTGGTGCGAACCCTGGAGAAGGGAGGGCACTGCAGCTGGGCGATGCGACGATGGAGCGGAGCTGTTGGGGAGAGCGCTGGCCTGGACCGGAGGTACAGGTTTCACACGCACTAACCCGCAACGGCCGCCATTATGTAGGGGAGGGGGGCGGGACTGGAGGTAGAGAGGCGGGAGCGGGGGCTGTGTCAGGGTGAGGGGCCGCAGGGGCAGCAGCGACGGAAAGAGTATGGAAAAGAAGAAAACGTGCCCAAGTGAAATTAAAGAAAGTAAAATTAAAAAAACAAAAGGGGGAAACCAGGTGCCAAACGAGTTAAGTAGTGGAATTCCTGAGGAAAAACCAAGTGAACAGGGGGAGGGGGACACCAGGCGGGCTGGTGACTGGATCGCCTGTGTGTCTACAGCGGGCTGCAAGCGTGAACCCTGGAGAAGAGAAGGGAAGGCTCTGCAGCTGGGCGATGCGACGATGGAGCGTAGCTGCTGGGGAGAGTGCTGGCCTGGACCGGAGGTGAAGGTTTCACGCAAATACAAATCTTGCTGCAGAAAATTCATAAAAACCCGGTAGATGTCCAGAAGGGATCTAATTTTTCACATCAATGTATTGGATTCAGGATTGGCCTCAATCAAATGCTTTTGTTCTGTTCAAATCAGTATTTAAGAATGTTCAATCTATGAAATACAACATGAAAGGACTTTAATGGAGCAGGAATGGGTCTGTAAGTATACAACTTACTTATCTTTTATCCAGGACACTTAGGCTCTCATTCAGAGTAGCCTGGAAAATGGTCTTGTATTTCTCCAGCCCAGCTGCGGAGGTGGGGAGAATCTGGCCAATTATGAGTTGGATCCTGAGCAGCGGGGGCTTGCACAGGTAAAGGCTTTGGAAGCAGTGAGTCGGGGCAGGGTGTGGGGTAGTGGAGTTCGAGATACGACGGGAAAGTGAAAAGTAAATAAAACCACTTACCTTGCTCTTGCTGCATCCCCACTCGGCGATGCGGCGAGCGCAAGGTAAGTGCTTTAATTTTGATATTTTTTTTCTTTTCACTATCTTGTCATATATCGAAATCCACTACCCCCACACCCTGCCCCGCCCCACCCCACTTCACCGCATTTACTTGTGTGAGGCGCCACTGATCCTGGGGGTCTACTAACAAATAAAAATTACAAGTGGAATTGTTGATTCTGTTTCCGATTCCCTGAGTTATTCCTCTTTTTCTCCAGACATTCGCATACAGATTTCTGTGGATTTCACCTACTGACATCCCTGAATGAATTTAAAGAGATTCACAGTGATCTCATAATTGTGACTGGGCTGGTAATTCTTGTTACTGTACCCATCGGAATTAAGAGGGCTTTCGTAATAATGGCCCTAGTGGTCTATCACAAAATCTTTGTGCACTTGTCACACGATGGCAAATTTATCGCATTGTTTCTGTTGTTGTGTGATGAGGAGATGAGCAAACAGGATCTGCACCAGGCCAAACATGGCATAAACAGATTTCACATTATTTTTGCTCCGTTTATGTAAGAGGAAATGGAAAAGTATATTTCAAACGGGAAAGATGAATCTATGTTTGAGACAAAATCATCCTTTCCCATCCATTTTTGTTGCTGAAGTAGCAGACAATGTTGCAACATCAAGCCAAGATGGCAGATGCTCTCTAACAAGGCTCCACGGAAAAACCCCATGTATCCGTCTAAAATCCTGTGGATCGCTTGCCATCAGCGATTTAGACATGGATTGCCACACTCTCTTACCTGTCCTGCATCAGTGAAGCGGCAGCCATTACTTCAACTTCCCCAGCATTGCGGCCACTGGCTGTGGGCTGAGATGCCACCACCCTGATGCGGCCGATGCTGGGGCCTAGGACCCAACGCAGCACTAATCACTGGCGGGGGTCTGCACGCGCCGGCTTCTGTCCATCCACTGCTTTGTCCCTGTGGGCCCCCAGCCCACAAACGGGCCGCTGCCTCTGCATTGGAGGCTCACGGGGAGAGGCTCAAGCTCAAACCAATGAGGCGCGAGGCTGCATTGAACTATGAAAGGCCCAAGTTTCATTGGAGGGCTGCTCGCTTCGCCGCTGCCCCCACGGCTTAGGCTCACATAGTCCATTGACTCTGCTCAACGTGGATTATAAATGAGGCTCCCAGTTTTCTGTTTTTACTGACTTTTATAGATGAATACAGACACAAAACAAAATGTTCCCTGTCTGCATTTATTTTTAAAAGTACAAAAATAATGAAAATTGTGCATCTGATGGGTGACTCTCCATGACGTCTTTCGTGATTTTCACGACAACAGCTGATCAGATAGACAACATGGGAAGTTAAAAAGCAGGTTGTGATTTCTCTAAATATCTGCATATGTTAAGATATATTTGTATAATAACGGTGATATTTAAGTGGGTGCAATGTTTCGCTATACTGTTTAATTTGCTAAAACGTGACAGCCAGCAAAGTAGGGTTGCATGTTGTTCAGTTAAATAAATGTGGAAATATAGCATTTTATGACTCCATTTATTCTCAAAACACAAAATAAATATAGATAAATACCAATAATTATACAGTGATGGCCAAGATACTCGCCAACCGGCTAGCACCTTTGGTCCGGACACTGGTGCACCCAGACCAAAACGGGTTTGTCCCGGTCTGCAACACCTATCCTTTTTTTATATATCAATTATTTTTATTGGCATAAATGAAGTACTGAAAAATAACAGCGAATCCAGTGACACGCAAGCCATGCATGGACCTATCTTGAGATTCAAATGTTGACTGCAATGCATGCACCAACAACAAATAATCCTAATATATAAGAAAAGGAGACAAGAGAGGGGTAAAAAAATAAGCTAGAGAAAATAGGAAAGTGAAGGGAAGGGAAGAAAAGCAGAAAGAAAAGAAGGGAGGGACGACAAAACTACAAAGCATGGACGAGAATGATGGTCAGGCGAAGCACAGGTATAGTAATGAGGGAGGGAGGAGGGGAATGGAATGCAATGATAAGTGATGAGGAAGAGTCAAGATTCAATGCAAAGAGGGGAGGGGGCTTCCTGCAGAAAGGGAGACCATGTCAAGAAAAATATCTCCTTTTCGTAGAGTGCAGTTTTGTACATCTCTGCAAGCCATTCCTCATGCAGCGGCAATTGTGGAGATGCCAGTGTTGCAGAACACAGACCTTGGCAGCTGTCAGGGCAATGACAATCAAACAACAGGCATGGCGAGTCAGTTCGGAAAGATCCGATAACTCATGGAGAAGAATTGAGGGGTCCGAAAGTGGTGAGGGCAAATCCATAGATTCCCAAAGCGTAGACCCCACCGCTTTCCAGAAGTGGTGAATGGTGGAACAGTCCAGTAAGATATGAACAATACCACAGGGCGCAGGATTGCATCGCTAGCAGGCAGAGTGAGAAAGCATCCCTGCAACCTTAAGCCGTGCCGGGGTCCAGTCCTGAAAGATCTTAAAAAGAATGAGCTTCATTCGTGCCTCCCTCACTCCCCATTTCAAGGCCTCTAAAAGTTCTGTTCAATCCTCCTCATCATATTCCACCTGCAGGCGAGCCTGCCAGGTCGTCGTGAGGCTAGTCAATTGTGGCTGGGGGTAGAGTTGGAGAATCAGGCGGTTGTAGAATTCATAAATCATGCCTTTAATCTGACCCCATCTATTATGGTAGGAGAGCACGGGGAACAATCAATCAATCAATCAATCAATCAATCAATCAATCAATCAATCAATCAATCAATCAATCAATCAATCAATCAGACATTTGTAAAGCGCACTACTCACCCATGAGGGTCTCAAGGCACTGGGAGGGGCGCTGCTACTGCTCGAACAGCCAGGTCTTGAGAAGTCTCCTGCCGGTCCTGGGTCTCACGCAGGTGGGTGGGGAGGGTGTTCCATGTCTTGAAGGCGAGGTGGGAGAATGATTTGCCACATGCGGTCGTTCTGTGGATGCACGGAATGAGGCGAGGTTGGCAGAGCGGAGCTGGCGGTTCGGGGTGTAGAAGGTGAGTTGTTTGTTGAGATATGCTGGTCCGGTGTTGTGGAGCGCCTTGTGGGCATGGGTGAGAAGCTTAAAGGTGATCCTCTTGTTGACAGGAGCCAGTGCAGGTTTCTGAGGTGGGCTGTGAAGTGGCTGTGGTGGGGGACAGAGGATGAGGCGTGCAGAGGCGTTCTGTATGCGTTGTAGTCGTTTCTGGAGTTTGGCTGTGGTTCCCGCGTAGAGGGCGTTGTCATAGTCCAGTCTCCTGCTGACGAGGGCCTGGGTGACTGTCCTTCTGGTTCCGGTGGGGATCCATCTGTAGATCTTGCGGAGCATGCGGAGGGTGTCAAAGCAGGAGGAGGATACTGCGTTGACTTGCTGGGTCATTGATAGCGATGAGTCTAGGATGAATCCCAGGTTGCATGCGTGGTCGGTGGGAGTCGGTTCAGCTCCCAGTGTGGTTGGCCACCTGGAGTCGTCCCAGGCGGAGGGGGTGGAGCTGAGGATGAGGACTTCCATCTTGTCCAAGTTCACTTTCAGGCGGCTGTTCTTCATCCATTCGGCGATGGCCTTCATTCCTTCATGGAGGTTGGTTTTGGCGGTGGTGGGGGCCTTGGTAAGGGAGAGGATCAGCTTGGTGTCATCGGCGTATGAGATGGTGTTGAGGTCATGTGATCGGACGATGTTGACGAGCGGTGCCATGTAGATGTTGAACAGTGTTGGGTTGAGGGATGATCCTTGGGGTACGCCGCAGATGATCTTGGTGGCTTCAGATCGAAATGGGGGAGGCGGACACTCTTCCTGCGTTGTGGAGGCGTGTGTGTAGGGTGCGGTGGCAGACAGTGTCGAAGGCGGACGAGAGGTCCAGGAGGATGAGGGCTGCGGTTTTGCCATTGTCCAGCAGGGTCCTGATGTCGTCGGTGGCGGCGATGAGGGCAGTTTCGGTGCTGTGGTTGCTGCGGAATTCAGATTGGGACGAGTCCAGAGCGTTGTTTTCCTCAAGGAAGTGTGTCAGTTGCCTGTTGACAATTTTCTCGATGACTTTCGCCGGGAACGGGAGCAGGGAGATGGGCCGGAAGTTCTTGAGGTCCTTTGGGTCCGCCTTGGGTTTCTTGAGTAAGGGGTTGATCTCGGCGTGCTTCCAGCTCTCCGGGAAGGTGGCGGTCTCGAAGGAGTTGTTGACAAGGGATGGGGACCCAGTTTGCTCAGCAGGCAATGATGTATGTGTGTATAGTGCCACTGCTGAGTATGCAACAGGCCAAATTCAACTCGTAACATCTCAAAGGACTTGAGTTCGCTGCCAGAGATCACGTTTGTAAGAGTCAGGATCCCAGCTCTGCACCAGGGGCCCCAATCAAGCATAGCCCCCCTATGAGGATACCAGTATTGTTCCAGAGGAGAACTTTGTCATGGAGATGTGCATCCACCGAAAAGAGCTTGTGAGCCTGGAACCAGGCGGCATACATGGCTTTCAGCATGGAGTCGAAGGGACCTGGCGGCTGTGGGGCTAGGAAGATAGAGGGCATGTGGACCCAACGAGGCCACCCGAAGTCTGCACAGAAGGCAGGTGAGTCCCCCTGATGATTTATGAGTGAAAAGCTTCAGAATTGCCAGGCGAGGCTGAATTGAGAACCTAAAGGCTCAATCGCAAGGATCAATAGAAGGGGGGAAAGTGAGAAACCCTGACGGGTACCCCTATGGACCTGGAAGGGGTCAGAAAGAAAGCCCCCACAATTGACCTGTGCCAAGGGGGAGTCATAGAGCCATCTCACTCTGGAGATGAAATCATCACCAAGACCAAATTTCCGGAGCGCCCCAAATAGGTAGTCCCATTCCAGCCTCTCAAAGGCCTTCTCTGCATCCAATGACAATGCCAAGGCCTCATCTGGAAGGTCTGCTTCTAGCCAGGCCGCATGAGCTAACGTGTCTCTCAATTTGCGGAGATTCTTCTGAAATCTGGAATGCGCTCACTGCCAGTGGCCCAAAGCTGGCTGTTTAGTGCTGTACCTGGAGAAGACATTTGAGTCTCTGGAATGGGCCTTCCTATTTGAAAAACTGTCATGCTTTGGCTTGGAGACTCCCTTTGTTAAGCTGGGGAAGTTATCCTACATTTTTCCACTGGCCAGAGTTAAAACAGGCTCCCTCATCTCTGATCCAATTTAGATACACAGAGTCACCCACCAAGGCTGCCCACTCTCCCTTTACCTTTTCCCAAGCAGTAGTACCGTTAGCACGTACCCTTTGCCAACAAGGTAGAAATTGGGGAATACCTCTGGGAGATAGAATCCATTCGATCTCTCTCTGTGCTAACAATTTACTCCTCTATCTTAGCGATGTACACTTGATTCCTACCACAGTGGCCCTGATACACAACTGTTTTGCCAAACTTTCAGGCCTTAAAGTCAATTGGGCTAAATCCTGTCTCTTTCCATATACACATTGAAGAACCCAGAATTCACCCTCAATGATGTCAGGTTATCCTGGCAACCCATCATGTTCTGGTATTTGGGTATTCACGTGTACCACTCACCTATGGATCTCTTTGACTGCAACCTCACTTGTGCAATAGATTGCTAAGGGCACAGATGAGCTTCTTGAGGTCACTGCTGTTATCGATGTATGGATATATAGCCCTCCTAAAAATGGTCATGCTACCCCGCCTTTTATATTATTTTGCCAAGCTCACCCTAAATATCCCACACCCTTCTCTATGCTCCCTCGACATGCTAACGAGGGAGTTCATCTGGAATAACACTCGTTGTAGGGAGGCACTCTCTAAACTTTATTTACCCACTGATAAGGGCGGACTTGCAGTACCAAGTCAAGTCAAGTCAAGAATACTTTATTCGGTTTTAAAGACAAAAACCATGAAAGTTACAGCATTAAATTACAATTTAAATACACACACAAGAAAATATAAAGGGAGAAAGGTAAACTTAAAATACATCTAGACTCAGTGTTTTCCTAAGTTTAAAAACATTTTTTAAATAAGTTAAAACTGCGGTAACAGTAAGAACAGTGTCCATTCTCTGGAACTCTAAGAAAGCCAAGCGACATTTGTTAATTTTCCATTCTTTAAGGAGTGGAATAATGTATGTCTTACGTGGTAAGGTATAAAAGGTGCAGAAAAACAGAATATGAATATCTGACTGGGATGAAAAGTCATCACACGGACATAATGGTAAGCTCGGTGACCAAGAATTCATAACTGTAAAAGACAATAATCTAAAAACAATAGACAATCTAAAACGAGTCAAGATAAAACGTTCATAATTAGACATCGGCAAAGTTAAGTATGGCTGCAGACTACTGCTCGTTAAGAGGGAAAAATGCAGAGACACAGATTTTTTCTTCAATTCCTCTTGGCTTCTATTTTCAATAAGGTAATCCAGGGATAGCTTGGACAAAAGGTTCCTGGATAAACCTTCCATTGAGGATGGATCTGCAAAATGGTGTTGGCGACCAATTTTGGCAAAAAATAATTTGATGTAATTTAGCCAATCTAAACGGTCCACATTTTCCAGTTTTATAACATCCCGAAGGATGGCTCGATTCAGGGAGCACTCATCAGTTGTCCAGACCCTGTGCCACAAAAGAATAGGTTGAATTCTGATCAAATCAGATATATAGTTTAGGCCAAGTTCAGAATGACAAATGTAGGTCGCGACACTTTGGGGGACTCTCAAAACGTGTCTCAAGAGCCTGTTCTCAGCTTTCTGAAGTAGATCAATGTTAGTGTGGCCCCAGAGGCCCGAGCCATACATAGCAACCGAGGTACATGTAGCTTTATAAATAGTTAAAATTTCCTTAATTGGTTTCTTTCCCAGTTTTTTAATAAAATTCATTAGGGCCATTATAGTTTTTTGAAACAAGAGAGTTCTAGCCTTTACCGCGTGAGACCACACCCCAGTTTCATGGAACAGTACGCCAAGGTATGGGAAGATAGAGTTAGATTCCAATGGGACGTTATTTAAAAACATTCTTTTTGCATGATTACCAGGTTTAATGCCACAGTTCATTGAAAAAGTTTTAGTGCAATTAACTTTTAAGTCTAAACTAGACATAAAGCACTCAAAAGATTTTATAAAATTTTGTAGAGCCACGGGAGTGCGGGCCATTAAAACCGCGTCATCCGCATACAGGAGCGCGGGGACAAACCTCCCCCCCACCCTAGGCATGTCCCCGCGATCACGCAGAAGATGACGCTCAAGACCATTAATATACAACAAGAATAAAAAGGGTGCCAGGACGCAGCCCTGGCGAACGCCCCGGCCAACCTGAAATGACCTTGTGCATTGACCCTCACGGCCGTAGCGGACCGAAGCTGAGGCCCCTGAATAAAGATCCTTCAAGAAACAAACAGTGGAATCTTCCACGCCTATCTCTCTTAAAATGGTCCATAATTTAACATGGGAGACGCAATCAAACGCCGATGAAAGGTCGACGAATGTGAGATACAGGCGCTCCCCCTTAATCCTCAGGTATTTTGATTGTATAATCATTAAGTTTAGGCACTGTTCCAGAGTTCCAATACCCTTTTGAAAACCGTATTGTAAATCGCTCATTATTTTATTTTCTTCTGCCCAGGTTTGCAGTCTGACCAAAATGATTCTCCCAAGGATCTTAACGGACGAATCTAATAGGGAAATTGGTCTGTAGCAGGCGCAGGATTGCCTGTCGCCCTTCTTATAGATAGGTACAATCACGGAGGTGAACCAGGACGGATTTAGGCCCCTAGCCAGTGCTGCATTAAATAATTGCACAAGCATGGGGCCCCAAAGCTCAACATTGTCTTTAAACAGGTCAGCAGGGATTCCATCAGGCCCTGCAGCCTTGCCACCCTTCGTTGCATTCAAAGCCAAGTTGACTTCCTCCAAGTTTACAACCAGTTTAACTGCCTTGTCCACTATATGGGCCCCGGGAGAAATATCAGTAATATGAAGATTATCATGCGGTGTATAAAGACAAGAAAAATGCTTGACCCAATCCTCCTCAGTGATGGCATTTTCTATACGCGCCTTGGTGTTATCATAAAGAAGAGGGGTATTAACAGCCTTCCAGAAGGCAGACGCATCCTTCTGTTGTGACGCTTCACATAGCGCTTCCAGGGCCTCCTTTTTTATAACCATCTTCCTGTTTGTTAGGGCTTCATTATATGCTTTCCTGCAGATTCTTATTTCAGTAGTATTACGTGGTACTTGGTGAATAGCTCTTTTCAGGGAGGTTAAGGAGCTGGTGCAAGCGTTATCAAACCAGCTCCTTTTACCCTTTGCCCTATCATTTGCCACAACCCATAGATCTTCCTTAATGGTGGAAGCTATTAAGTTAAAATGTTCAATTATCGAATCAGGACTAGAATTATCGTCCAAGCATGTGGCAAAACTGGTAGAGCAGATACCCAGTAATTTATCTAAAAACCTTTCCGGGACCACCTTATTCCATTTTAAGCTGTACCCGTTTTGTCTACCAAGGACCACGTCCGGAACTACATGAAGCGAAGGCGCGTCCGTTTGTTGGTCCAAAAAAAGATTTTCAATCTCCATAATCTGAGGCAGGTGGTCACTCACTGGCTGGTCTATAATATTGGACTTAATAATTTTATGGCGACAACTATTAGAGGCAATAATAAAATCAATAATAGACAGTGCTACTCTACCAACAAAAGTTGGCACAAAGATGGAGGGCGTTTGAGCAATTTCATTTACAAAGCCTAAGTCATACATAAACAATATGTCATTTAGTAAATCCCCAATCAGAGAATGTTTGAAATGAGTTGAATTTGTTTCCTGTTCGATAGTTAAACCGCATAAACCCTGTTTACCTTTAGTGCAGAGTTTACAATTAAAATCCCCCCCCCAAACAAACATAACTTCTCTATCGGTTTTGTCTGTTTCATAATGTATATCATCCCTCAGCGTGGATAGAACGCTGGGGATTTCTTTCCTTGGTATGTTATTATAGAAATTAATTACAGCGACATTTAGTCCCTTGCTATTCCTTAAAATTATTAAATGATAAAAACTAGATTTAGGAGAAAACCGGATAACCTCGTATTTAAGCTGATTGGAAACTAAGGTTAATAGGCCACCCTTAGCTCTTCCATGGGTGCTCCCCACGGCCGGGGTGAAAAAACTTCTGTATCCATTAATGTTTACCGGATCCAAGGACCAGGTTTCCTGGAAGGCCAGAATATCATGGCCCTCAATGATGGAGCCCCATAATGGATTGTTGATTTTCTCCCTTAAGCCGGCCACATTCCAGAATAAGAATGTACAGGCTTTCCTGATTACTTTAGTACCTTGATTACTTTGGAAGGAAGATACCTTTGTTTCCTCAGGTCGAGTACAAGTAGAGGCACCAATAGGTCCCTCATCGTTTGGTTTGAGTAGGAAGAGAGCCTTGTGAGTGTTACTACAGCTAACCTCACTTATGTTGTCATGGATCAAGGTCTGGGTAATTTGTACAGGCGTAACGTCCTCAATGAGAGGTAAGAAGGCCTGAACTTTGGGGATCAGCAGAACATTATCGAGTTTAGGCCCTAGCCTAATGGAAGGATTGTCGCATGCAATTTTCCTATGTCAGTCCACAAATTCCAAACCTGAAAAAACATCAAAATGGTTTTGAGTAGGCAGAGTATAAATGGACGGGGCAATGTCATTCCCGTCCCATGTATAATTATTCGGGCCTCTATACAAGGAGTAAGGGTGTCTGAAGTAATCATTGCGATTAAATGGACCACGAAGTTGTACAAAGGGAATCCGGCTATGACCATGATGATTACGAGCAGACCTAGTGACTGTCTGCCATCTATCCACCTGGTTTGTAGGTGATTGAGTTGGCACATATGGATAAAAATAATTTAAGTAATGTGTAGAAATAGCATCACTACTACTGTGGACGTACCAGTCCCCAATGTGCCTAACTGCCCTATGATCTTTAAAATTCACAATAATTACGTCCCCTTTTTTGTCTTTGGGATGCACCCCCACCCATTCACAGCGCCTCACATGCAATATTTCCCCATTAATATAAGCAGGCAAGGATCTGTTTTTACACAACCAGTAAACAACTTTGTTCCGAAGACCTTGATAATCTTCCCTAGGGCAGCTTCAGGAGGAAGGTCCACTATTACACGATATTGCCGGTCTTTATTAAGGTCACTTCCAATCCCAAAGTCTTTAATGGCTGGATTATCAAGACTTTGTGATGGGACTGATTTTGGGTCTAAACTTGGATTGACTTTTGATTTATCAGATGTCTTACTGTGTGCAATATTATTCGTTAGTGTGGGTGTTATTGGGGAAAGAGGATGAGATGGCAAGTATCCCTTCTGAATGGATGGTAAAATAGTAGGATGGCTTGGAGGTCCGGGGATAGTGTTTGTCGAGGCTTTAGAGGGTGTATAGGAAGAACTAATGTTTTTTAAACCTGACACCCAGCCCGAGAAAGCAAGGGTATTGTCTGCCAGGTTTTTCTCTATGGAATCCAAGCGGGTGTTTAATAATAATAAAATATTATCCAGAAGGGGCTGTATTAGGGGTTTCACCACTTGGTCAATTTTGGCCAAAATGTCGGTCTCAGTCGTGCAACCGTAATTGGTCTGTGGAGGCAGTTTAAGAGCAGACAATTGGGCCATCGTATCCATCAAAATTGGGGTGATAATTTTCTTCAGGTTCTCGGATAGCCATTTTAAAGTTAAATCTTCAGAGCCATTCTCACAATTAGTCCCTTTGGATTCCCCATTAATTAATATAGGGGGTGAGGCAGGAGAAAAGCTGAGCAAATTTGGAGAGCCTTCATCAACACTGCTAGAGCAAAAGCTCAACAGAGATGCAGAGGCATTAATGGGCTTGTTTAAGGGGGAATCAGTTACAGAACAATTAACCACGCCTGACCCTATGAGATCTTCAACAGCAAATTTACGAGGTGAAATAGGAAATAAAGGAGAATTATTTGATTGAAGCGTTAAAAGTGACACTGCATCCAGATGCCCTGAAGCGGGGTTTTTATCCGAGGGGGACTGTGTTAGGGAGCAAACTTTTTGTTTAAAGGTTGCTGAACTTTGATGTGCATGCTTCCCCCTTTGTCTGCGTTTTACCTTTGTGTATTTTCTAGCCGTTTTGGCAGGTGGCAATGGGAGCTGTGAAGTAGCGCTATGATCAGCCAAGGACCCAGAATGCCTAGCATTATGCACCTGAGCGGTAATCGCAGCACTCTTATTTGCTCCACAAGAGGTATTACTAGTCATGATAGTCGGAGGCAGTGAGGGAGGGGTTGTGTCTTCAAGAAGTCTAATGGGACTCACCTTGCCCAAAGAGGCCCTCCTATCAGTATTAATCTGACTTACTTTTTTAATAAGATAGCTATCCATAGGGCCTGTGGTGTGCAAATGCCTCTCGTCTTTGCCCTTAGTCATCAGGGCGGATAGTTTGCCGACGTCAGTCATTACAGTCAGGCAAGAAAAGAGAGGAACTGCACCTAAGGCAAGCCCGCTAAGCCCACAAATATAGTGGGATAAATATCCCCCTCAAATAGACTACCAGAACATGTAATTACAAACAGCTATGAGTTATAATTGTTGTGCGATACACAGCTGCAAAGTACCTGGCCCAGTCCAGTCTCTTCGGGCCTCGGAGGGCCACAGAGGGCCCGCCCTTTGCCCGGGCTTCGCCCGCGCGCGTCCCGCGCTGCTGGTCTCGTCCCGGAGTTTTAGCCCTCCCCGGCGCTGCCTGATGACGAAGTTGGCAGGCGCCCGGGTGAGGGAGTGCTGGGGGATGTAGTTTTGTTTGGGGTGTACTTCACCGTTCCCCTCACGGTACCAAAAATCACCGGAAACACCAGGAGAGAGATTTAAAGATGAAGCGCCGTTCCCCTCACGGCTGGTAAGTCAAAGGGCACCTTCAAAATGTGTTGCTGAGCGTCCCGCGCTGCTGGTCTCGTCCCGGAGTTTTAGCCCTCCCCGGCGCTGCCTGATGACGAAGTTGGCAGGCGCCCGGGTGAGGGAGTGCTGGGGGATGTAGTTTTGTTTGGGGTGTACTTCACCGTTCCCCTCACGGTACCAAAAATCACTGGAAACACCAGGAGAGAGATTTAAAGATGAAGCGCCGTTCCCCTCACGGCTGGTAAGTCAAAGGGCACCTTCAAAATAGTGCTGCTGAGTACCAAACCTCAAGCACTACTATCTTGCATCCCAACTTCAATGGGTAGCTAGATGGCTGGTGGGCTAGCGGATAGCCAACACTGCCACAATATCTCAGGCCTGGAGATTAACATCCTTCACTTGTTTCATCCTTGTTCTAGGGTGGGGATGCCCTTTGCCACACGCCTACGAGTAGCAAACCGCTGCAATTGTTGATGCCTCTTCATTATGAGGATGACAATTCCATATGCTCTGGCACTGGCCTTGCTCAGCACACCTAGCGGATGCCATGTCACCTCCTCAGCAGAGCTGGCCTCCTGGCTTGAGGTGGCTCTTCACACCCTAGGGGACCTGTAGCAAGATGGGGCCCCCCATCCCATTTGAGTCTCTGATAGAAGGCAAAGGTTTATCCCTGGCCACTTCCTTCTTTATAATGCACTAAATGGGGTGCAGGTGAGCTAATGGGGCAATATGGCACAAGAACACCAGATGCGCCTTACAATGTGTTAGACCTGGCATCCTTGGCGTGGTTTCCCCTGACTTTTTGCCTCAACCACCTACGTTTGTGACACTGTGATGAATTTCGTTTTGCTGGTTTAGATGCTTTGGGCACTTTGCCACTGCTGAGCAGTGCCAAAGTGAAAGTGCTCCCTGGTTAAATTATTACTGTGATTGGTTATCCATGATTGGCATATTTGTTTTACCAGTAGGTCCCTAGTAAAGTACACTGAGTGTGCCAGGGCGGGAGATTCAATTGCTACTAGTGGGCCTGCAGGACTGATTGTGTCACCCACATGAGTAGCCCTAAAATGGTGTCTCAGTACTGCCACTGCAGTGTCTGTGCGCAGTCTGTGAACTGCCATGTTGTCCTGGGGGGCGTGGCCAAGCCGCGAGCTGAGATGGCCGCGCGGCGTTGAAGCTCCGCCGTCGGCCCAGCGCATACACGGATGTCCCCAGCCTGCTGACTCGGGCGCTGGACGACGAACGCTGCCATTACTCCTCCTGACCCCCCGGAGCACGACGCGAGGACGATGGGGCCCCGAATGTCTCGACTGCAGCCGGTGGAGGGCTTGAACCCGGCGGCCTGAGACCCCAAGATGGCGGCCTGGATCGGCGATCGGGAGCGGCGCTAGGAGCGGCGGCGGCCGGTTTGGAGACAGGTACCCTGGGGGGGCTGCGAGGGGGTTTTGAGCTCCTGGGTGCGGTCTGGCGGGGGTCTGCCTTGCTCCCTGCGCTGCTGCTGGCTTGGGGCCGGACGGGCGCTCGGCGTTGGCCCGGCGCTGCGGGTGCAGCCTTGCTCGTTTTTCTCCCTTGGGCCCCTTGCTAACCCGGGCGGGGGGGCCGAGGGGGGAGCGGGACGGCCTGTTGGTGGGGGGGGGGCGGGGGGGACTCCGGTCTGGGCCGGGCGCCCGGGCTGCTTCTGCCCCTGTCTTCGGGCCCTCTCTGAGGGGGTCCTGTGTTACGCGGGCTGTGCTGGCTGTCCTCCTTTACCCCATCCAACACCGGACGGAGGCCGCTGCGCCACAGCTGCTGGTGGCAAAATTGTGGATTGCTCCCCTGTCCTGCCGGGGTCCTGAAGCTCCGTGAAGGCGCTCCCTTGTCCAGTTAGTGGGGGTGTCGCCGTGCGGCTTGGCCTGGGCATAGCCACGGCCCTTGCCCGGAATACTGCAGAGTCGGGGCTTGACTGACGCCCCTGAGAGGGCTACGCCGTCCGAAGAGCTGTGCCGAGCGGTTGTGGATTGGGCCGCCTTGCTAAGCTGACGCTGCACCGTCTTTGGGCCACCTTTGATCTGAGGGGAGCTGGCTGGTTTCCGGTCGGTCGTTTGGGGGCATGGGTCGCAAGGACCCGAAGCAGAAAACGCTGCCGTTTGAAAAGCTCGCTGAGCAACCGGCGGAGAGGCGCCCCGACATGACGGCTCCGGCTGAGGGCGCGTCCGGCGGACCGGCGGCTCGTGCCCCATCCCCAGACTGGTTGCAGGAGATGAGAGCTGGGTTCAAGTCCATTGATGGTCGCTTTGACGCTCTAGATAAAACGCTGGAGACAATGGGAGCCAAGATCCAGGCCCATGACAAGCGTTTGGTTGAGGCTGAGGCCAGGATCTCAGCCATAGAAGATAGCGCTGTGCAAGAAACCAAGCGAATAGATAGAATGGAACGCATCTTGAAAGAAGTGGCCATCAAGAACGAGGACTTGGAATCGCGCAGTCGGCGCAACAACGTGCAAATTACTGGGGTCCCGGAGTCCACGGCTACGGGCAGACTGGACGTATTTGTGGAAAAACTGTTGTCAGACATTTTTGGGAGAGAATCCTTCACACCGGGCTTTGTGGTTGAGAGGGCGCACCGCTCCCTGGGACCGAGGCCTAATCCAGGGCCCCCGCCTCGCCCGCTGATTGCCCGCATCATGAACTTCCGGGACCGTGACACGGCCCTGCGTCTGGCTAGGGAGAAAGGAGATATAACCTGGCAGGGCTCGAGACTCTCGTTCTACCCTGATTTCACCGCTATGGTCCAGGAGGCCCGACGGAAGTACGTGGGGGCGAAGGCTGCGCTCCGCAATCTTGGCTTAAAGTATGGCATGCTCTACCCGGCCCGGCTGCGGGTTGAGATTGACGGCCGGGTTAGGCTCTTTGACAATCCTACTGAGGTGCAGGAATTCTGCCGCACGTACAAGCCACGCAAAAGCCCTCCCAGGGGGGATGAGGATGGGCAGTCTCCCCCACACAGTGGATCGGCGGTCAGCCAGGACTTGTTTGCAGGCTCCGGGGTCGGGTGAGATAGCGCCTACGTCCAAGCTTCGTTCCTTCTAAACTCTTGCTACCTGGGGACTATGGAACACTTTTTATACAACTGTTATGCAGTGCTGGGTTGATATCGGGTCGTTGTCACCCCCCTTTGGTGGAAACCGCTGGGACTACTTTTGGTTATGATGCTCCGCTTGTTATTGTTTGATTGCAACTGGCGATGCTGTTTGGAGCTTTTCTGTTTGTTCGCAGGTCTGGGTTCGCCTCACGTTTGCGTGATCTGGCTGGGTGGGGGGTGGGGGGTAGGGGTAGGTTATTTTGATCTCATTAACATTGATTGGTGTGTGTTGAACTTGCTGATATATGAAGATACGACTGATTTCTGTTTCCCACTGCTTGCTCCGTGGTTTCGATGGCTCAAATTGGCTTGAATGAAACTCCCATCAACCTATTGTTAATGTCTTGGAACGTCAGGGGCCTGAATAACCAGCGTAAATGCAAACAGGTGATACATTATTTGAATCGGCACCGAGTGGACATTGCTTTTATTCAAGAGACACACTTGCACTCCTCTACCAACGCCCGCTTTGCGGCGTCCTGGGGCGCACACAGATACTTTTCCAATTTCAGCAAATTATGCTAGAGGTGCTGCAGTGTTGATTTATAAGCGAGTCCCGTTTCATTGCCAGAAGTTTCTAGGGGACAGAGAGGGACGCTACTGCATAGTGAGAGGGGTGTTGATGGGTCACGTGGTCATTCTTGTATGTGTGTATGCTCCTAACACTGATTCCCCGGATTTTTTCCACACGCTTGCCGCCCAGCTTGCAACCCTTGAACCGGCCAGGCTCCTAATTGGCGGCGATTTCAACCTATTGCTGGATGTGGGGTTGGACAGTACCTCAGGGGCCACTGACTCTAAGCCCAGGGCGCGGCGCGCACTCTTAGACCTCTGCCACCAATTTTCCCTGACTGACATTTGGCGCAGGCGCAACCCGGGCACCACTGATTGCACTCACTTCTCGGGTCAACACAACACTTGGACCAGGATTGACTATTGGCTCCTGTCCCCGGGCCTGTCCCCCTGGTTTCGGACACTGAAGACTTTCCCTAGAACATACTCAGATCATTCTCCGGTCTTACTGTGTTTGGACGTTCCACGGCCCGAAGGTTTTGAGCGACAGTGGCGATTCCCCGGGAGAGCGCTTTTAGACGACCTCTTTGTCCACGAGGTTTCCGAGGCGATTGAAGACTACTTCACGATTAACACCGGCTCGGTGGACTCTTGGGCCGTGCTCTGGGAGGGGTTTAAGGCATACATTAGGGGGATTTGCATAGCTAAACATGCTGGGGTCCTAAAGGCGTTGCGCACGACAATCACTCAGCTAGAGGTTCAGCTAGACTCGATTGACGCTGAGGCGCGGCGGGCTCCGTCTGACGACGTGTTTACTAGGCGTCTGCGCCTCCTGGCCGCCTACCGGGAGGCCGCAGAGAGGGAGATCCTGTATATAGGAAAATACCATACCGCACGCAGATACGGTGAGGGGGACAGACCGGGGCGCACGTTGGCGCAGGCTCTGCGACCGCCGTATAATAAGTCCTTTATAGCCGAGGTTAGGGGCGAGGACGGCACACTCCGCACGACGCCCGCCGAGATTCGGGACGAATTCCTGGCCTACTTCTCGGCTTTATACACGACCAAGCAAGGCGACGCCTCAGCCTCTCGGGAGGCCTACTTATCGGAAATCGCGCTAGTATTCCTTGACATGGGAATGCAGGAATTCATGGCGGAGCCCATAACGGTGACTGAGGTTCGAGGGGCGATTAAGGTGCTTCGGAGCTCCTCAGCCCCGGGCCTCGATGGTTTCTCCGGGGATTTTTACAAGGCCTTTTCTGATCTTCTGGCGCCCAAGCTCATTGAGGTGTATGCGGAGGCCTTGGAGCTGGAGACCCTCCCGCCTACCCTTAGTGAGGCAGTCATAGTTCTGCTCCCAAAGCCGAACAAAGACCCAGCGTTGTGTGGGTCATATAGGCCCCTCTCCCTATTAAACATCGATTATAAGATCCTTGCCAAAATAGTGGCCAACAGACTTTCCCAATTGATGGAATTTATCATAGCGCCCGCGCAATCTGGCTTTGTACCCCATCGTTCGACGTCATTGAATTTGCGGACGCTATTCACAGTATTACATAGAATAAATCCGGCCACACCCGCGGCGGCGATTCTCCTCGACACCGAAAAAGCTTTCGACTCCTTAGAATGGCCTTTCTTTCTTTCCGTAATGCATCGAATGGGCATGCCAGTGGGCTTCATCGCCACCACGCGGCTCCTCTATAGTCGTCCCATGGCACGCCTGCGTATTAATGGTACACTGTCCCGCTCATTCACTCTGACTCGCGGCACGCGACAGGGCTGCCCGCTATCGCCACTGTTGTTCATACTTGCCATGGACCCTTTAATCCGGCACTTCCAGGAACGACATCTCCACAGGGGTCTCCAGTTCCGGACGGGTCCCCTGTTGGTCTCCCTCTATGCGGACGACACCATACTGTATGTCAGAGAGCCACAGGTAAACCTTGCTCCCCTGATACAGGAAATCCTTCGCTTTGGTCGCCATTCGGGGTTGGGCATAAACTGGCATAAGTCTATAATTTTCCCGTTGACTAGCGGCACCTCCCCTTGGCAGTGTGAGTTTCCGTTGGAGTGGTGCTCCGACTCGGTACGATATTTGGGCATACATATACACCTGAGCACGGACGAAATTATCCGCCTCAACTATGCCTGCGCAATTGCGAAACTTGAGGCACAGGTGGACGGGTGGCTGCGGCTTCCGCTCTCCATGTCAGCCAGAATAGCCATTATAAAAATGATAGTACTTCCTAAATTTTTGTATCTTTTTAATAATATCCCCATTCCCCTCACCCGGGCCTTTTTTGCCACCCTACGGTCCCATTTGATTAGACTGGTCTGGGGCGGAAAACACCCCCGGATCCGTTGGAGGACTCTCACGCTCCCGCATGACAGGGGCGGCTTCGGAGTACCGGATTTGTATTTATACTATCTGGTCGCTCAGTGTGCACACGCCTATGCCTGGTACCACCCTGACGCACGGATCCCATTTCTTCGTCCGGAGGCGGACTTTGTTCTCCCGGGTCGCTTGTCGGCGGTATTGCCCAAGGGTGTCCCTAGGAGTCCAGTGGATATTCAAACGGTATCCACCACCAGCTGGGCCTGGAATAGACTTTCACGCTACTTGGACCAGCCTATCCTATATTCCTCTTCTCTCCCGCTTCCCAACCCAGGTTGGTTACCGGGCACTGGCGAGAAACTTGTGCAACGTACTTTAACGAAGTTTAACCTTACCAAGATTGGGGATTTATACCCGAGGGGGCACATATTCTCGGTATCGGAAGAGGCACGATTCAGCGAGGCCACGTTCATGGACAAATTCATCCTTAACCGGCTTTATTTTACGGCTAGGTCGGAAATTAAGGGATTCCCCCTCGAGCCGGCTTCCTTTGAACCCCTCACTATCCTCATTGACAAGGATACAGGGGCACACATCATTTCTAAACTGTACAGGACATGTGCTGCACTGGTTCCCTGTGCGGATGACCAGTTGCGGGCGGCATGGGAGGCGGACTTAGGTAGGCCTATTACGGACGAACAATGGTCCGCTTGCTGTAAGGTCACTAACACGATATCGCTCAATAGTCGTCATAAACTCCTGCACTATAAGTTTCTCCGCCGCAGCTATATGACCCCTGATAGACTCCATTCCATTGATTCCACGCGGCCTCACACATGCTGGAAATGCGCTGCACCTCATGCTGACTTTGCACACATGACCTGGACATGCCCGAGATTGCAATCATTCTGGACGCAGGTGCACAAGATCCTAGAGGAGATGTTGGGGCTTGCGCTGGTTCCCACTCCTGAGGTTGCGTTGCTGGGCTACACAGTAAGTTTCCCCAAGACAGTTCGGAGGCTTGCGTCTCTGGGCTTGCTGCTAGCCAAGCGGGAAATTGCTAGGCGCTGGGGTGATAGAACAGCTCCCACGGCTAGGACGTGGCTTACAGCCATGGCTTTCTGCAACACGAACAGCGAGATTTACTCCAGTCTCCTCCCCACCGTGGCACGTCCCAAAGACATCTGGGGCCTATATAAAACATATATCGCAAACCTGCCGAGCTCCTCTCAATCGCACTCCAGCTCAGGGATAGTACCCACGGGGGTTGGATAGGCTATACAGCAGAGGAGTTACACATTCGGGGAGGTCGTGGGGTGGATGCAGCGCTGTGGGTATCCTCACTTCGGGTCTGGAGTTGTGGGTTGCGCATGAATTGGCTAGTGCAAATATGACGGTCGAGGGTATGGGTGGCATGGGGGAGCGTATGGAGGGTTCTTGTTCTAAGGTATTCCTGTTTGGGTTTGGACGGGTGGGATTGCTGCGATGGTTGGTGGGTCCTTGCTGCCCTGAGCCTTGCTTATGTGTTATTTATGGTCTAGGGAACGGAATTGTCGTAATGTATCTCTCCAACTGATATCTATTGAACACACGGCCGAGATCTCTGTATCGTTTTGTTTTTCAAGCATAAATAAAGTTTAAAAAAAAAAAAGCTGCCATGTTGTCCTGGCCAGTGTACACACTTGCCATGCCTGATCCTTCCCTTTTCTTACACATTGGACACCCCTATGGTAGGTCCAAGGTACCCCCCTGGGCAGGGTGCAGTGTATGTGAAAGATAGGACATGCACTAGTGTGGGTAACATGTCCCGATAGTGAAATACTGCCAATTTCGTTTTTCACTATTGAAAGGCTAACTTGCCCATGGGGTAACATGGGGAATGCTGTGTAACATGTTTACCTGCATATCTTCCCATAACGGCAAGATAGACATATGGGATCTGGTATCCCTGAACTCAGAATTTAATAACATATCTTTTAGTGAAGATGGTTTTCTTGTTCAGTCTTTCTGTGTGCCTCTGCCTGTTTATGGATTGACTGTCTGGTTTGTGAGTGACAGGGGCTGGGGCTGGCTCCAGGGGACTTGGTGAGTCAGCACAATGCCGAATAGACCCATCTGCATGTAGAGTGGTGGGGAGGAGTAGCACCTGGGTCTGAATAGGGCTGTGCCTGCCTTCCACAATGCTGGCTCCACCTCCTGCGGTGCGTCTGATGGCCCTGGCCCACACTCACAAAGGAAGAAGATGTGCCCTGGCAGAGTGCACCCAGAACTGGTTTGGACCTAGTCCAGGACCCCTCACATACGAAGAACAAAGACTTGTGGGGTATAAAAGTAGAGCTGAGACCCCTGTAAAATTAGATTAGGAAACTTTGTGATCAAGTAGGAATCCTTGCCAAAAAACAGAACAGTCAGGAAGACTGAGGAAAAGTGCTGCCATTGCTGAGAGTCTGGAAGCTGACCTACAGTTGCTGTTATTACTGAGGAAGAGGACCAAGGGACTGTCTGCTGCGTGCTGTGTCCCCCTTACTTGAAGAGGAGCTGTGCTGTGTGCTTTGCCCCCTCTGAAGACCACCTTTCTCCAAGGGCCTGGGAAGAGCTGGCCTCCTGTTATCAAACTCAGGGACACATAAGTTTGCAGAAGGAGCCATCATGTTGGCGCTGAGTGCGTGTTGCTGCACACTACCTGGGACCTCATGAACTCTGCTCTGCCCTGCCTGACTGCATGTAATCGACTTGTTGTGCACACAGCGGGGCTCCGTGTGAGGTCTGCCGTGCCTTCTGAGCAACTGACTCGGCGCTCGAGAGTGCGTGCGCATGCACTACCCGAGGCCATCACCAAAGGCGCCGAGATCACTGCCGCCGTCCCGGTACAGAGACGAAGCGAAGTGCTGTGCGAGGAAAAATCACCGCATCTGGCCCGGTAGCCTCGTCAGCATTGTTCCCCTTCACCCGCCTACATCACGGCCAAGCCGCACTGGGATTGGCCCCAGCGTCGCAGGTTGCTAGGCAACAGGGAGGCTCGTCCTGATGGAGCCACGCTGAGTCTCGAGGAAGCGCCCGGTGCCTCCTAGCAACCAGGGCTTCCCCGCGCACTGCGAACGAAGGTCTGAGTGCGCCCGGGGCAGGAGAACGCTGTCGAAAAGGAAGCTGCTTCGCTGAAGGGCTCCGCATGGACTGCCAAGTTCCCCGTCGTGATGAAAAGGTAACCGGCTCCAATCTGGGACCGATGCCGGCTCTGGGGAAATTGTGAGTGCTGACACGTGGTTGCTGGCCGCCTAAAAGTAGCAATTCAGTCTGCTGTGCCTGGCGCCCGTTCACCCATTTGAGAGGGGAGTGCTTTCTTAAGCCAAAGCCGAGCGCTCGTGTGGAGTATATTCCGCGCTACAGCAGGGGCAGTTTCTCGTTGATGAGCACCGTATGTACATTTTTAGAGCAACTTCCCCACGCTAGGAGCAATCCCCTTATCTTGACAAGTACAGTTTGACAAAGTGAACTTTGGCTCCAAAGGAACATTATCAGTGAACCATTTTTCTAATAACCCATTATTGAAAGTGACTCTATTTTTTTTGGTATGTGTGTTTTATATCGTGGTGACTCTGGCTAATCTATATAAAGTGATTTATATTTTTATAAAACAACTGGTGTTGCGTCAATTTGTGGTGTCTCATTATATTACTGTGAGTGTTGGAACAAATACTTTTCACATTGCCAAGGGGGTGAGCAGGGGTTATCAACAGCATGTATTCCCCTTGCCCTGACTAGAAGTAAGGGTCCCTATTTGGACAAAGGTACTTAACTCTGCCAACTAGAGGCCCCCAAATCTAACACTATACAATATCTTCATGTGATGGGAGCAGGAAGACAGTGACAGCTAACCCACATGATCACTGACTCACTGAGATCACACGTGGCGCTGCAGCTCACACCCTTGAAAAGACTCTGGAAGACAGACCTGACTCACCCCTGCATGGGCAAGTATTGGTCAACCTTACTAGAGAGCCTGGTCCACGTTTCACGTAAATCTCATTCCAGACTCATTTAATTTTACGCTATCCACAGAGCCTATCTTACTCCCATTAAGATTAATGTTATTTTTATTGCACGGACGCCACCTGGCCCTGTTGCAATCTGGTAGATGCGGATTTACTTCATATGCTGTGGGCCTGCCTGTCTCTCCATCAGCACTGGCAGGGAGTTACCTCACATCTCTCCACCTGCAGGGGGGCCCCTTGTTACAAACATGGGAGACATGCCTCTTAGGCCTACATCACAGGCATAAAAGACACTGAGCCACCTACCGCTTCGTCGATTTGGGTTTTTTGTTGGTCAAAAGCTTAATCACTCGAAAAAGGAACTCACCTACACTCCCTGCACTTGCGGCATGGACAAAATCCTTTACCACATGGGCCCAGGCGGAGAGTTCCGCCCTGTCAGTGGCGACTTGCACGGTCAAGAGCGATGAGGCAGTGAGGTGGGGTAGGGCAGTGTGGGGGGTGTTGGAAGTCGACAGACAACGGGATAATTAATATTAACTAAATAAATAAATAAAACAACTTACTTTTCTCGAATTGCCGACGCTTCGATACGGCGAGCACAAAGTAATTGGTTTTAGTTATTTATTTATTTATTTATCTTCTGTTACTTATCCAGTCATCTGTCGACTTCCACCACCCCCCACCCTGCCCCACCCCCGCTCAGCCCCTCTGCTGCCCAGCCTCACCACCCCACCGCTCTTACCTGTGCAAGCCGCTAAAGCGCCAGACACAGGGAGGACACCATGGGCTTATGCAAATATCCCATCGCAGCCAACTGGGACGCTATCCTGACTGACCTTCAAACAGCTTTACAACACATGAACAATACCCCTAATAACTCACCAAAGACCAGGGCGGAGACAGCAGATGAGCCGGGGGCCCTTTAGATATACAACATTCACGAGGCACAACACTACTCCCTGAACCAATCATACCAATGTACGGATTTCAAACCTTCCTTATTAATTGCTATCTTGCTGGACAATACCCCATACTGTTGTGTTGGGGAAATTTAGCATCTTATGTGGTTTTTTTTTCCTCGGTTCGTATAATATTGAATTCTCCCTTTGACATGTATGACTGAACCGATTTTAATTTTCCTTGCAATCGGTTGCAGCATGGACAATTGATACGGATAGATATAATGACTTATACATTAGGTATTGCCTTTTGCTGTTGGATACATTTTGTTGTACTCATCTGCTGTCCGTATCTGAGAGAATCGACAAATACGGAAGTGTTGCATGTATTGCTGAATATGCGATTTGTAAAATTCTAAGGGGCATATTATCAACTGGGAGCTATAAATATCGCTAAGTGCTCTTAGCGCGAATATAGCTATCACTGGAATTGATCGCTAAGATGACGCGTTATTATCAACGGCTATCTACAATGCGATAAAAATTCCAGTGAAAGCGGCGAAATGCTGGATTACCGCTGGTAATCCAGAGATAATATTTCTGCGATAGGGAATAGTTTGGTAATAAGCCATGGTGGATTTAGCCGGACGATCTACCTCCCATAGGATAATGCTGCTAAATCAGATATTTTTCTGACGTTAGATTCCTGCGTAAAGGGGGATTTAGCAAAAATTCTAGTTTCGCTAGGCGGGTATGGGGCATCGTTGGTAATAGCGTGAAGCTGCGTTATCGATGTTTTCTCATGCTGTGAATGTGAGGCACACCTACCTTGCATCTCATTAGCGAAGAGATGCAAGGCATTGGTGGAACGGGTGCTACAACAAGGGAACACATGCTGAAGCCTGTTAGCGTGCCCTTGTTGATACTGCGATAGAATAATCGCCGCTTTTCGGCCGAAATCGGCCGCTAAAGCGGCGATAATTCTCTTGATAATATGCCCTTAAATCTAATAAACATATTCAAAAACAAAAAAATCAATATCTCAATTTAAAAAGCTATAGATATATTATTAATTGAATAAAAAGTGATTTAAAATTATTCATATGCACTGTAAGTGTTACATCAGGTTTTACAATTCACTGGACCCATTTTGTTCTCTTGCAAAAAAACGTCATTATGAACTGGAGTTTGTTTGAAACATTCTTTGATACACAGACACTAAAATGGAACTGGGCGAAAGTGATCTGCCTCTATTTTTTGCAACAGCAGCATTTAAAACAATTCTCTAATATATCCCCTGGGTCCAAATCTCGGCTTTAAACCAAAATATCATGTGATTTTGGACAACTCACTTTATCTCCCTTTTCAAATTTTACATATTTGTCATATATTGTGCAATATTGTCCTATATATATATACTGTTGTATGCACAGCACCCGTGTCTGGGGTGCACCAGCTACAATCCAAGGGGCATATCAACAACAACCGGCGATAATTATCGCTCAGCGCTCTTAGCGTGAGGATAATTATCGCCGGCTAGCGTGAATTTTTATCGCTGAGATAGCGTGCTATTAGCAACGCTTATCTCAATAGCGATAAAAATCTACACGCTAACAGGCTAACGTGTGATTATCGCTGGAAACCCAGCGATAATCACACGTTACCTTGTTGATAGGGACAGGCAAACTTGGGGGCATATCAACAAGGGATTTATCTCTGCTTTTATGGCTTTAAAAGCCAAAAAAGCAGAGATAAAACTAGCGCCCTATCAACAACAGGGTGCTAACACGCAAATTTGCATGTTAGCACCCTTTTACTCTACGCTTTCCCTTGCATCTCTAATGAGATGCAAAGGGGGCGTTCCAGAGTAAAATAATAGGAGAAATGTCGCTAAGCGACATTTCTCCTATTATCAAGAATGTCGCTAACCCTGTTAGAGACAAAAAAAGCAGCACTAACCGCGGTTAACGCTGCTTTTTTACGTCTGCTAATTTTCAGACTTAGCCATGATATCCTATGGAAGGAGGATATCATGGCTAAGTTTGCCTGTCCCTATCAACTAGGTAACGTGTGATTATCGCTGGGTTTCCAGCGATAATCTCACGTTAGCCTGTTAGTGTGTAGATTTTTATCGCTATTGAGATAAGCGTTGCTAATAGCACGCTATCTCAGTGATAAAAATTCACGCTAGCCGGCGATAATTATCCTCACGCTAAGAGCGCTGAGCGATAATTATCGCCGGTTGTTGTTGATATGCCCCTTAGCCATGATATCCTCCTTCCATAGGATATCATGGCTAAGTCTGAAAATTAGCAGACGTAAAAAAGCAGCGTTAACCGCGGTTAGTGCTGCTTTTTTTGTCTCTAACAGGGTTAGCGACATTCTTGATATTAGGAAAAATGTCGCTTAGCGACATTTCTCCTATTATTTTACTCTGGAACGCCCCCTTTGCATCTCATTAGAGATGCAAGGGAAAGCGTAGAGTAAAAGGGTGCTAACATGCAAATTTGCGTGTTAGCACCCTGTTGTTGATAGGGCGCTAGTTTTATCTCTGCTTTTTTGGCTTTTAAAGCCAAAAAAGCAGAGATAAAGCCCTTGTTGATATGCCCCCAAATGCCTCTTTAAAGTGGCGCTGGGTTCGCACTGCATTAAACACCGAACACAAAACAAAATGCACATCCATGGAAAACCTCTCGGAGTATGAACGTGAGACATTCTCCATTTTTAACCACAAATGAACCCTGCTTCTGTGATTTCATGCTTCCGCATAGTTTACACACCTGTTAGTTTCCTTAATAGAGTGTAATTAAAAGGTTAATCTGCTGTCGAAATTGCTTTTCTTGAAAGCCACCTGAAATCAATTTCAACTCAATTACAAGTGGTTATTCACTGTGTATGCGGTAAAGGTCGGTAATGCACTGCTGCTCGTCAGTGGCCCGCAGAAAGGCTTTCCGTGCCAGCTTCAGGGAGAGTCAGAGCCATTAAGTGCTCTCTAATAGGAAGACAACAGCCATTAGTGGCTCTAATCAGTCATATCAAAGGAGTTTGACCTTGGCACTCAGTTACCAAGGGCCTAATCATTGTGGGCTCTCAAGTGCCCCATGGATTAGCTGTGTCGAAATGGTTTGTTTATTGCATGCTGTCTTATGGGTAGAGCCCCAGACTGAAGGATGCAAGAGTGGTGGATCTGTGTAGAGTGTATTTGCAAAGTCACAATTAATAATAAGGCTGACAAACATTATGCCACTGTGTAGAGGCATACCTATTATTAAAGTCCCTGAGCACAAGTTACAAGCAGCAGGCGAAGGCCTATAACGAGAGAAAGAGCCTTTAAGAACTGGTATAGTCTTCGGTTGAAGGGCTATAAGGCTATTAGAACATTAAACCCCCTGAAAGTAGAATGTTCTAATTTAAAGAGAGAAATACAAAGACAAACACTGGAATGTTGGGCCGGAAGGCTTATATCAGCCATTATTTGCCTTGATACGATTTCCACTGTTTTCAGGGGAGCGCTAAACATCCCAATGTTCTAATGGTTGTTGGCTGCACCTGCAGGTAATATTGGCTGTTAGTTACCCTTAATATAATTATGGGCCCAAGCTGAAGGGGAGGGCCCCTAATGAAATGAGTGAAGCCACAGCCATTATTACATGCCGGTAAGGACAATATATTGACTTATACAAGAGTGACAGCGAATTACAGGGAGTTTTTCACCGAGGAGTTCTGAGTGGCATCAAATAGACGAGGTTGAAAGCTTGAGTTGTTTATGATGTCAGTCAGAGCCCTGAAGTGAAAAACATCACATTAATCCACTCTTTACCCATCTATAATTTTATGTCATGTATGGCCTTCAAAAGCATAAGGGCAGAGGAGTTATGAGGGTGCCATACATAACATGGCCTATGCTCCGTTCAAAATGTTAAAATAAAAAACAAATGCCTGGATTCCTGCCCCCTACCCTCACCACTCACTGTATCCCCCTCCTCCTCTTGAAGAGCCAAGCCACATCAGCCTGGACTTCCTTTATGAGTAGCAACAGTGGTTAACAGCTTATGCTAACAGCTGTTGCTATGTAATAGCAGGTATATTACTGAATTTGAATCCAGCTATTCAAGCTAGTGGTCTTACCAGAGCCATACACAACAAGTCTATTAATTCCCAGGCTCCATTCCCACAAGGAGAGCAACTTATGATTTAAAAAGCCTACGCTGTACTGCTAAAACAATACTGAGGAGTCGCAGTGGCGGCTGCCACATAGAGAAAGTTGTGGGCGGAGAGAGGGGGCACAGCGGGGAGCACAGGAGGCGGACCGCAGAGGGGAAGGTGGGAGGTAGTTTAATAATAATGTTATGTTATTAAATTTTTTAACGTGCGCAGCTACTCCAAGGAGTATAGAAATAGAAAGGTAAACTTACCTGCTGCCGGCCGCCTCCTGTGTCGATCCTCCGTGCTGTTTTTTCCTGGTCCCAGCAGATACTGGAACTAGTTCACACACTCCCTGTGCTGCTTTCCTACTTGGAGAGCAGCGTGGTGATTGGCCTGAGCGGGCTGGAAAGACGCTCCAAACAGGTCAGGGAGTCTGTGAGGTTTCTCCAGTAAGGCTGTTCAATGCAGCCGTGTTGGAGAAACCTAAGTGTGCAGGTGTGTTTTAGACGGCCTGAGACAGCAGGCCAAACACACATGCTCACTTAGAGAGTGCACTTAGCAACCAACAATCAGAGAGCTTCACCCTCCCCTGTGGAATTCCCCAGGGGTCTGCACTGTCCCCTACACTCTTTAACATTTACGTGACACCTCTGGCTGAGTTAACCAGAGGATACGACTTCTCGTTAGTGTCATATGCCGATGACACCCAACTGGTCATCTCCATCTCTTCCAATGTTGACACTATTGCAGGGAAGTTCCACAGCTGTCTAAAACATATCATGGACTTGTTGCACCAGAACTATCTCAAACTTAATACTGGGAAAACTGAAGTGATGGAGTTTGGGTCTGGTCCACCCCTCTGGAACCAGGGCTGGTGGCTGGCAGAGGCAGGAAATTGCCCTGTACCCACAGGAAAGGCGAGGAACTTGGGAATTTTAATGGATGATCAGCTGAGCTTTCAAGGCCAAATTAACCAGCTTACTGTTACTGTGTTTCTTTCAGCTGAAAGTCCTTCGTAAAATCTTCCCTTTCATTCCTCCTGAATTGCGGACATCAGTAGTCATTGCCTTGATCCTTTCTAGGATGGACTATTGTAATGCCCTCTTCATTGGCATTTATAAGCGGCAACTTTCAAAACTGCAATGTATCCAAAAATCGGCTGCCAGAATGCTGTTGAACAATCCCAAGTTCCACCACATATCTGGCAGCATTAAAACCCTCCACTGGTTGCAGGTGCAACAGCGAATTGAGTTTAAAACTATGTGCCTGGTACAACGAACCCAGTTTGGAGGTGGAGCGGCAGATCTACAGAAACTGTTTCTACAGTACATTCCTCAGCGTAACCTTAGATCGGCCAGCAAAGGTTTAGTCCAGATTCCCAGGATTCAAAGGGCTAGATGGGGGGGGTATGTGCCTGACATACCGTGCGTCTAAACTATGGAACCAGCTACCAGACAATATCAGACTCCTACCACCCAGACCTCGTTTCAGGAAGTTACTGAAGACGGGGCTCTTTGCGAGGCAGAAGTAAGGGCCCTCACCTCTGCTAAACCTGTGTCAGGTGCTTAAAAATAAAATGATAATGAAATATCATTTTATTTTTTAGCTGCTTGCTTTGACCAGTGGAGCAATGCTTCTCCGTCATTGTGGAGGAGCTGCCCCTGTGGAGCGGTTTAAATCCTCAACCCGAATGGGCTGGATTCACTGCTCTGCGAGAGCATATGGGGGAAAGGAAGTAGAGCGTTTCTTAAGGGCAGGGAGCTGGCAGCCATGACATAACTGAAGTTATTATCCAAAAAGTGAGAATTCTCATTAGCTGGCCAACTCTCAAAATTCGACAGTAGGTGCTTATTTCAGTTATTAACATGTATATCACCATGATGAACTTGGTCTAGAGAAGTGTGATGCAAATTTCACATGCTTGTTAACAGCAGTGATAAAAGGTCAGAATGTCACTTGTAAAGGTAAGTGACTGATTACATGTGACCCAGTGATTCGGCTGAAATTTCCTCAACCCAAAAACTTTGACCCAGTCGTTATTCGCAAACCAGGCAAACCGGCGATGAATAGGGGTTCATACAGACCTATTTCTTTGATTAGTTCGGAAGCCAAGGTGCTGGCCAAACTTCTTGCATCTCGGCTCCTAACGATACTCCTATCTCTGGTTCATGACGACCAATTGGGATTTATACCAGGTCGGAATACCGCCCTCAATTTTTGCCAGGTCCACAATGTCTTGGGTAGGCAGCCCTATCTGTGAGGAGACGCGGTTATCCTGTCTTTGGACGCCACTATGGCGTTCAACTCGATAGAGTGGCCCTATTTCTTTGAAGTTTTGGCGAGGTTTGGCTTTGGCCCACGCTTCAGACAATGGGTGACGTTGCTATATAAAGATTTGCTAGGTCAAGTCAGGGTAAACAATCACACTTCCCGCACATTTGCCTTGCAGAGAGGAACAAGGCAAGGGTGTCCCCTGTCCCCCTTATTATTTGCATTGACCCTTGAACCACTGGCCCACTGGATCAGATGAGATGCTTCTATCAGAGGACTGACATGGAGCGAGGACGTAGAAGACAAAATATCACTCTACGCCGACGACATCCTCATATAACTAGCTTCCCCCGGGCCTCCAGCAACAGTTTATTACACATTTTCACTAACTTTGGCAAATACGCAGAATACACCATCAACTGGTCCAAATCGGTATTGTATGTGCTGCACCGTCCCCCGCCTTGTCTGCCTCGCGGGTATACGATAGAACTGCTACAGCAGGTTTTTCAATATTTAGGCATTTTTATTACCCCTAATCCCAAATTGTTCTATGAACACAATCTTCTTAACCTCCTCAAGCGGCTACAGGAAGATGTTAGACACTGGAGGTCATTGCCCCTGTCCCTCCTGGGCAGGGCGTCTCTCTTTAAAATGCTGGCACTTCCCCGATTTTTATACATACTTCAAAACTGCCGATTTCCCATTTCCGACAATTATTTCACCACCATAGAGGGGGAACTTCGTATATTGCTGTGGGTTGGGAAGGCACCCCTTATTGCCCTACAGAAGCTTACTAAGGGGTGGTATGACGGAGGTATAGCCCTTCCAGATCTACTCCTCTATTACTGGGCCTCACACCTAGTAGCAGTCAACAACTGGATTTATGGATCCCCGTCAAACCCGGCATTCCACCTAGAAAAGTACCAAAATGGATGGGGCCGATACCTGGGTCCTATGTCACATATTATAGCCATCTGGCATATGGCCAACAAATGCCTGGGCTGGCTGAATACACTCACTAAAGCTACACCGCTGTGGTCATCGCAAAGGTTGGGGTCACTCTGCTTCCACACGGGGATTGATAAATGGGACACTATTGGAATCTCTAACATAGGAGACTTGGTCAACAAAGGGAAGATTCTCACCTTTCAAGAGTTACAAACTAAACATGCTCTTACACAAGGAGAGGTCTTCCGGTATTTACAGGTCTGACATGCCATCCTCACCAAAATCCCTGACCTCCCCTCCCTGCCAGACGCCTCCCCCTTGGAAGACCGTTTGCTCACCGAGCCACTCTTGACCAAAGCCATCTCTTGCACTTACCGTAAACTCTGCAATAACCTACCTGACTCCTTCCAGACGCTGCGTGACCGTTGGCAGGCAGACTTGGGGTTGGTGGACGATGAGGACTGGCAGACAGCACTAATGTCCCCCAGGATGACGGCGATACACCACCGCTTCCGCCTTATACAACTAAAAATACTCCATAGGTCCTACCTCTCGGGAATACTCCTGGCCAAAATAGGCAGCCGGGGTGATGCATTGTGCCTCAGGGGCTGCGGCCAAGACGGTACCTTTTATCATATCCTGTGGGATTGTCCCCTTATACGCCCTTTATGGGATAGAATGACCAAGAAAATGACAGACACATTGGGGAAACACATTCAGCTATCACCACGAATGGGGATTTTAAATATATGGGAACCTACCGACTTGACGGAAGTGGAGCAGCAATGGGTGGCACTAGGATACTTATTGGTGAAACGGGCTATAGCGATGCACTGCGGATCCAACAGACCGCCGCTGACAATCGGGTGGGTGGCGGAGATGGACAGATGTATGATTGCGGAGAAGGAGTTATATAAACACAGAGGCTGCCCTAAAAAGTGGGACAAAAAATGGGGAAGTTGGAATGCCTTTAGGGGGGAAATGTGTACTTCTCCCACAGAAAACATGGCAATGAGAAAAACTGGACTTGGTGACCTCTTTCATCCCTGATATTTGTAGAGACAAACATCGATATATTGTACCGTATAACCTTTGATTTGCACTGTGATAATGTACTGGTGATTCTGTGCTTTATGTTCAATAAAATTGTTTAAAAAAAAAACTTTGACACAATGGGCATTGATAATTTCAAGTAGGCGGAATTTCTCTTTGTTTTAAGATAATTGGGAATGTCATGCAGGAATCAGTGTCCCCGCACTGATTCCTGCATGTTTTTTTACCATTCCTTTGTAGATTTGTACTTGGGGAATTTTCCCTGCTTTGAGCAAGTGGAATACCCAGATTAAGAAAAAACACTAATGCTGTTGATAAGAATTTTCCAATTTGATAGTAACCCTTATTGATCAGTTTAGCAAAGCAAACACAGGTTTGCAAAAAATGCCATTTGAGAAAGTAAGTTTCTAGTTCTGCTTCACGAAATCAGGATGGGTGGAAGTCTGTATTTAGACTCTTAAAAATGTGTCTAGTTAATAAGTAATCATATATTGTATGATTAAATAAAATCGTTACAATTTCATGAGATTAAATATCATTAAAATATTTAAATATAAAAGACCAGTTATTAGGTCAGGCTTTTGTCATGTCTTGGTAGCATTTTTTATAGCAGTAATTAGTTCACTGCTAATATATTGCAATACAGCTTTGATCGTCCTATTTTTGTAATAACAGGTATGGCTTCCACCTTTTTCAAATGAGCACAGTGAAATCAGATTTTAGCCCCGTGCCACACTTTGTAGCTTTGCCTTTTGATGAAAAAGGTAGTGGCATCAGCCTCAGGGGAATGAAGACAATTCACCTCACAATTTGATGTCTAGGCCAGTACTTATAGCACTGTCCTGTATCATCAATCTCCTTGGTGCAGGGTCTCGTTGTTGGTCATCGGGGTAAGCAGCTTAACCCGTCAATTACTAGCTTCATGAACTTTAGAAACCATGAGCTTCATGGGCCTGATTCTCCATTTAGGCACATTTCCACTGCAGAATTGCAAGTTTGTATGTTCAGAGTCGTAAGCGGTGGTTTTGAGCCAAGATTTGTGCAGCGAAGGGAGTTTATGGCATGTGCATACAATTTGCATGAATGTTTCAATAGCGGTTCCACATAGCCAGCAGTCCTCTCTAGGCCACTCCTTATTCTTCCATACCAATAGGCTTTTAATGGAATCAGGGAACATCTGAACCACCCTGATACACAAGATAAGGGGGAGAAGGAATACACCTTACTTTACCCTCCTCCAAGTCAATACATACACACAAAAGATAGTAAGGTAATTACAAGTCGCAATACCACCATCCGGGTGTACTTTTTACCCTTTTTTAATCCTGAAAAGGGAATCCAGGAATAAAATTGTTATGAGGATATCCCTTAGTTAGTTTTAATATTCACTGTCTGCAGCTATTTCGGATCCTTTTCTTTTCCTTCTTTATTTGTTTGTATTGTCTACCCCTCCCTATTGCTCCACCTCTAGCGTTGGTCTGCGCTAAGGCGTTTTGCAGCAGCCCTATGATGAAGCATGCCACAACATGTTGTGGTTAAGGGCAGTTTTTACAAAGTGAATGTGGTCCTGATACATTGTTGCATGAATTGCAACATTATAAAAAATTGCGACTTGTATTTACCTTACTTTCTTTTGTGTGTATGTAACATCTGAACCACATTAGCTGTCTTTTTAGGTTTCATTGTACTTTTTTGCATTGTGCTTGCAAAATCTCTGGTAAAGAAAAATATAAAATAGTGCTTAGAGCCCACCCATTACTTACCGCTGGCTGGCTTTCATGCTGCTTGCGTTTCATTGCTTCTGATTTGGCAGCCCCTCCTTCCTCTTCTGAGTTGAGTGTTTTTCCATTCCATAGAGCATGGCCCTTGCACAGCTTCCTGTCTGCATGACCAATGTCCTTCCATCAGCCACATGCTTCCCGCTGTACTTTTATTTCACTTTCGTCCTAGCATTCCATACTAGTACATGTGTTTGTAATCAATCCTCCCTTTTTGCATTGGCCCGTTGTCTTCCTACACCACGTTGTTGGTTGCCCCCTCCTGCAGTCTCCTTTTCCTCCTTCCGTGATGCACTTTGCATCCTCTCTGTCCTTCGTTGCCCCACCATGGCCATCACAGTTTTTTGAAGTCCTGCCTAGAGGCTGTGGTGTTTTTCTTGGTGGGGCTTTCTATTTCTGTTTCGCCTGCACAGCGCTTGTGCTGTGCTAGTGAAAACTATTGTATTTTAATATGCATCTTAAAAGGGGCTGACTTCCTGCCCCTTTGCGTTCCTTGCTTTTCATTGGTTCTTGTGCCTGTCACTTACTTTTCCTCTGTTTCTATTGGCTGTAGCAATTGTTTCCTGTTGTTCATCGTGCTGTAACTTGTGTGCTTCTCTTATCAGTTTCCCAATACCGAAGTACTATTTCCATCCAGTTTTGTGGAGCTATTTTTTAAAGGTTTTGCAAGCATGGCGCTTGCTCGACGCTTGCTTTTATTTTTAAAGTGCTTGCACATTTTTTTTTACTGCCCATGTTCAGCTGCTGTTCTTATCTCCAGTTTGCCCTCTTCACCTCAGCACATCTTCCTGCTGAGTTCCGATGTCTTTCCTTTACCATCTACTTTCCCTCTATACAACCTAGCACTTCTTTTCCTCCTCTGCCACAGCTCTCCTTTTCTTACTACAGCAGTATCTCATCTTGCATCTACAGCACCGTATTGGCCATGCGTATTTCAATATTAGAAAATATCTAACGTATTCGCGATCATTCTGTGGAAAAAGTTTGAATTCAAAATTATGAGAATTAAAGGATCAAGTGTCATACAATGGCTGTGGTGAGTAGTTATTTATCTGAGTAGATATCCCTGAATACAAAGATCACTCTTTAAAGATGACTGCCACATTGAGTTAGTGCGTTGTTGCAGTGATTGCCAAGTTCTCTTGTCTTTCTTTTGTTTCCATAGGTGTAACCGTGGAACGTAGGCTACAGTAGAGGCAGAGGTGTGGACTTAGAATCCGGGTTTGTGACACCAGCTCGAATATCCCCCGTCATTGCAGCCTACTACTGAAAGAATAGGGCTACAGGGGACAAAAGCGCATGGCAGTGGCATGCATTTGTTTGCACTCTATGATATGGTATGATGTGGGTGGCAGAACTTGCTAACCGAACCTTTGAACCCTCACATATTTCATAAGATGACTTGCTTCAGTTAACTTAAATTAGATAACCATCACCAGTGGGCAGTCAACACGATTAAAGGTCTAGTGAATCAAGGTACACATAGTATTGCCTGGGTCTCGCACCTCTCCTTCATTTCGTGTCCCGTTGTGCCCTGCTTAAATTCACATTAACTCCTCCTAACAGGGATCAACTGCATATTTAGTGTCAAACTTCCAGAAAACATGCATTTTCACAAAACGGTTCACCGCCACTAACTCCATTGAGACAGCCTTCCCTGTTCAATCATATATACCGCACTCCTCACTTTGTTTTTATATTTTGTTCCTTGCAGTTTAAAACGTATTCCGCACAGTGCATTCAGTGGGGAATTGCAACATCTATCTTTTTTAGGTTTTGCCTGGAGTGGTGGGTTTGTCAATGTTATTTTTCTGGGGGACAAGGCATGCTGCTTGCGTGTTCAATGTTTCCTTTTATTCTCTGTTTCCTCCGAGTATAAGTGACTTTTTAAAGTTCCAAACCCTATTCAGCGTTAGCATGTGATCGACGTGCCAATGTGTGTAATCGCGTTTAACAGCTGTTGGCTTTCAACAGAAAGTGAAGTGGACACAGTGGCGGCAGGGTGTGTAGTAATTCTAAATCATAGCACAGCTCAGGAAACAAATGGGAAAAACTACGGGGCATATCAACAAGCAGGCGATAAAAAATTATCGCCGCTTTTGCGGCCGTTTTCGTCCGAAAAGCGGCGATAATTTTATCGCCTAATCAGCAAGGTCACGCTAACGCGTGAAACCTTGCTTTAGCGTCAGGATTCCTAACGCCCAGCTTTGCATCTCTTATGAGATGCAAAGTGGGCGTTCCTGACCTGGCATGACAGGAGAAATGTCGCCAAGCCTAACGCTATGAAGCATAGCGTCAGGAAAAGTAGCGATAACCCCTGTTATCGCTACTTTCCTAACACCTGCTTCAGGACTGACTTAGCCATGATATCCTATGGAAGGTGGATATCATGGCTAAGTTTGTGAGTCCCTATCAACTAGCTAACGTGAGATTATCGCTGGGTTTCCAGCGATAATCTCACATTAGCCAGTTAGTGCTAGGATTTTTATCGCTGATGAGATAAGCGTTGCTAATAGCACGCTATCTCAGCGATAAAAATCGGCGCTAGCCGGCGCTAATTATCCGAGCGTAAGTGCGCTCAGCGATAATTATCGCTGGTTGTTGTTGATATGCCCCTTGATTTGTTGCCATTGCTGATATTTGCTTTCCAGGAAGCTGTCTCCGGCATATTAGGATATAGCACAGCTTTGCCTCATTTTGTAACTTTGCACAGCCCTTACATACCCTTCACCTTCTCTCAGACACTGCTCATCCTGCACCCTCGCCCACTATTGCCTTTACACAGTCACCCTGACATTGCGCTGGCAGTCAGTCACTGCTCACCCATCACTCACACAATGCTGACTGCACTCACACACCATTGACATACCTCTCACTCAGCACTCACATTCCTCTCACACACCAACCACACCTCTCACCCTAAACTCAAACCGCTCATCCTGCACTTATACTACTGCCATACCACTCACCCTATTCTCACAAACCTCTTACCTAGTGCAGGTTAACATCTCTCACCCTGTACACTCACACAGTTCTCATTCTACACTGAACACACATCAATCACCACGCATTGAGGCCCTTTCACCATGCCCTCAGACACTCATCAACCTTTATTTATGCACCCCTCACCCTGCACAGAAAGCACTTACACCATGTTCCCTGCACTCAAACACTGCTCCCACACCTCTTAATTTATTTTTAATCCCTTAAGCGAAACCTAATGCATTTACCAATGCTTGTTTTGAAATGCGAGGCCTCTATTGGTAGAGGGCAGTGCAGAGTGAATCCGTCTGCTATGGTGGTTGTCAGACGCAAATGGAGTAAATTGTGGCGTGCAGCGCTGTACCAATGCCTTCCGTTCCAGTGTAAAGAACACCCATCCGCAAAAATCCATTTCTATAGCAGTCCACTGCAGAGCTGACTGAGTCCTTCCTGAAGCCGCAAGTGTGAAGTTTAGCTAAAGGCGTACATGACCCCGTGCCCCCTGAACTCCAGTTCTGTCATCTTTACAATGTGTGCACCAGAGCTAAATTCGAATCATGCCCCATCTCATCCAACCCCCACCCCTCTTGTTCTTCGTTGGACTGTTCCACCTGCCCCTTCCACCTCAACCCAGGGCATTGGAAAGCTCTCTTCCTGTGAGTGTCAACACAAAAACAGTGGGAGCAGCGCTCCCATAAGAAGAGCCTCGAGACCCCCAGGTTTTACTGAAGAGCAGCTTCGCTGTCAGAGTGACCTGAAGACCTCTTTTCCACTCACAGTACCTCTCCTTCAGGAACACCGTCAAAGTCGACTGGCCTCTCATCCTTTCGAGGCAGATAGTAGGAAAACCACTGTTTAAAAGCAACATCTCTAATGAACACCTAATAAAGATGTATAGTTTTTGCTGTATTGCCATGTTTATTTTTGCAATTTTATGTAGCGAGAACACTGTCCATGGGCATTGAAGCGCTTTACTTGAGCACCAGTTACATTACACAAGGTCAGATTCATTTTTTTATCTTTTAGTCTTGTGGAGATAAAGTGATTTGCCCAGAATCACAGGATGACGAGTGGACATGGGGACTTAAAACAAGTTTCCCTGTTCTAAAGTCGGCAGCTCTAGCCGGACGCCACATCCTTTCCAGGGAGCCTGATAGGTAGCCATTCCTTCGCCTGTGCTTAGAATGCCAGCACATTCCATCTGCATTTATTTAATAATGACTTTCGTAATTGGCTTGTGTTGGACTTGGCCCATTTTGCAGGGTCATCCCTGAACTTTTTGCCTCTCTCCTAGCCTTTTTTCTGACATGGTGTTGGTGGTTCTAGGAGTCTGGGCACTTTAGCACTGCTGTCCAGTGTAAAGTGTGTGTGCTCTCTGTGGTAAATATGTTAAGATTGGTCTACAACTGTTTGGCATATTTCATTTACCTGCCAGTCCCTTGTAAAGTGGTATCTCATATACCCGGGGCTGGTAAATTAAATGATACTGGTGGGCTTGCAGCGCTGATTGCGCCACCCACCAAAGTAGCCTTTCAAACCTGTCTCAGGCCTCTGCCATTGCAGGGCCTGTGAGTGCAGTGTTACTGCCGCTGTGACGTGGCACCTAAAGTGTGTGCCATGTCTGTGACATCCCTTTTACTGCATGTCACTCACCCGTAAGGTAGGCCCTAGCTAGCCCTATTGGCAGGGTGCATTGTAGGTAAAAGGTAGGACATGTACCTTAAGTGGGTGACATGTCCTGGTAGTGACAAACAGCCATTTTGGTTTCTCACTGCTATGAGGAATGCATTGGGGATTCCCTGATAAGTGTTTCAGTGGAAATTCCTGATATGAGAGGAGCAGCGTGGTCAAGTTTGGTATATTTGGAATGGTAATAATAAATGCTGCGCAATGGTGTGCGCAGATTTATTAGAACTATTTGAGAAATGCCACTTTTAGAAGTTGGCATTTCTGTGTGCCATGTGTCTGCCTGCCTGATGTGTATTGCATGTCTGCTTTTGGAGTGGCAGGGGCTGGTGAGCTGTGTGTGGCTCCAGGAGGGGCAGGGTGAGTCAGCGTTAGGCTGAATAGGGCATCTGCATTTGGAGTATTGGGTGGAGTAGTCCCCTGACCCTGAATAGGTCTGTGCTTGCCTATGTGAATGCTGGCTCAGTCCACCTGTGGTGTCTCTGATGACAGAGGTCCACCCTGACAAAGGGGAAGAGGAGCCCTGTAAGCAAAGTGCTCCACACTACCCAGACCCAGTTAGGACTGGTTTCCCCAAGCCCTGTGCCAGGGCAGACAAAGGAATTTGGGATATAAATATTGGAGCTGTGACCCCATGTGAGTGCTGTTCCTGTGCTTCCTTGTGAGGTGGGGCTTGCTGCTGCTGAGCCAGGAGGAACCACCACAAGGGACTGCCTCCCTGCTGGAGGGCCCTGTGGGCTGGCCTGCCTGGGCCCAGCTTTTGCCCATCTAAACTCTAGAGTTCTAGCGCCTTGTGAGCACTATATTTTGTTACTCCAGGAGGAGTACTAGTGGCCTGCAGCGCGAGGCTGTGACATGTGGAGGATCCCCCCATGCCTGCAGGAGAATCGGGAGCCCACCCCGCTGTTGTGTGCCTGGCGGTGGGGCTGCCCCATATTTCGAGGGAATCCCGTAGTGGGAATTCCCCATTGCATTGCCAGGGATAGCGGGAGCACACCCCGCATTTTGCCAAAGAAGCGGGTGCCCACCCCACACTTGTGTTTATTTTCAAAGCGGGAGACCACCACACAGTTGTGTACGTCCAAGCGAGAGCCCACCCCGCATTTGGCCGAAAGAGAAGAGGAGCCGCCACTGAACGCGGCAAAACCAGGAAGTCAGGCAAGCGGCGCCTGACTGTGGACTGGACCTGCCACAGGGTCGGAGCCGAAGCCACGCGGGCTCCATTTCCGCGTTCCCCGCCTCGGACCCAAGGGAGGAGAAGCGGCCGGTGACAAAGAGAAGCCGACTCGTGTCAAGAGGGAGAGGTGAGTCCCAAGAGGCCCAGGAGAGCGGCCGCCCGAGGCACATTGTCGGTCCCCCTTTTCCCTGACCGGAGGAAAAGACGGGAGGAGTCCTGAGACGTCCCGGTGAGTGGGGCTGACGCTCAAGGGGGCAAGCTGTGCTTTGAAGCCCCAGAGGGGGACTTCCAAGGCACCGTGGTGCCCGGGATCATTTTTCCACAGCTGCCCCGCCATGCAGTGAGCAACTGCAACGCTTGGGGCCAGTTCATTTTTAGAAGTCCTGGAGTGGGACTTGGGGCAATTTGGCAGTTAGTGGTGCCCAGGCTAATTTTGCCACAGCTGCACCGGAAGAGAAGAGCGGGCAGCTGCAACGTTTGGGGGCAAGTTTATTTTGGCAGTCCCGGAGTGGGGCTTCCACGGCACGTGTAGTGCCAGTGCCATTTTCCTTTGGGGGCATTTTGTTGGTGATAACGAGGGGGTGAGACGCTTCCCCATGCCCCAGCGCATTGCGCAGCATCTTCGCTGCATTGGCAGCTAGATGGCCATTTGAGAGGCCCCAGTTTAAGCCCTGACATTTTTGGATAAAGGGCATTTGAGCTCAAAGGAAGGCCAGTTGGCCTGGGGTCAGCTTCATGGTGTAGATAGTGCGCAAGGCCCTAAGGTGATGTATTCACCTAATTAGTGTTACTATGGTGCACTGCCAAATGTGTGCATAATGTGTTTATGCTGATGGTTGCCAAAAGTGATTTATGCACCATGATTATTGCATAATGTGTTTATGCTAGTGAGGCCTATTGCGTAATGTGTTTATGCTAACTTGGGGCCTAATGTTTTTTATGCCTAATGTGATAATGCTGAGGTCATTAGTGTACCAGTAGTTACTGGTTGTGTTTTATGTTTATTACCTGCATTAAGATGGTTCTGACCGTGGCTCGATTGGCCTGGTCCTGTATATAATCCCCTGTGAATATTGCCCAGTGCCAGTTGGCACAGTGTATATTGTGTGATTATGATTTTAATTTGTTTTGGATAATGCAAAGGCTATTTTTTATATAACCTTGTGTGGTTTTCTGTCGTGGTGTGCCTAGTGTGCCGAGTGTGTTGCTGCTGTGTGTGTGTGTGTTGCGCAAACGCTTTACACATTGCCTCTGGGATAAGCCTGACTGCTCATGCCAAGCTACCAAGGGGGTGAGCAGGGGTTATCTTCAGCGTGTAACTCCCTTGCCCTGACTAGAGTGGAGGTTTCTGCCTGGCTTACGCACATGCCCTAGCCAACCAGAAATCCCATTTCTAACAGCTTGTATCATAAATAATGACTTTGTGATAATTATAAAATAAAGGTGCTTAATGGTGATGAGAAATTTGTTCGCCATTAAATAGCAGTGGCTCCTGGCAGAAGCTTCGCCTCACTGTGCGAGAAGCAGAAACATAATAATCTCTGCTCTTCTCCCCGAGCTGGGCAGGGGAGAAGTGTTGTGCCCACTCCTGAGTGCGCAGTGACTGTTTGGTTGGCCCTTTCGGGTCGCCCAAACCGGTCACGCACACTTTGCACTTCTCCATGCAGGCGGTAAGGCAGTGCTGCATGCAGCGTTGTGATTGGCTTAGGGGAGGGAGCCTGGTTGCCTGCTTCCTGTTCCTGTCAGAGGCAGGAGAGCAGGAGAGCAGAAGCTGAGAAGACACAGGACCCGGACTCAAGGAAAATTAAACTTTTCTTTTTTTTGTAATTAATCCCCCCCACACGACCTCCCCTACGACCCCCTACCTGCGTGACCCCCTCGCGCCCGCTCCCCCACCCGCAAGCCATGCCGGCCGCGACTGGCGGCTGGTGACATTTCAAAGTGGTGAGGGGTAAAACTTGGGGATGAATTTTACATCTCAAGCGAGTCTGGCCGACATAAGGGCATTCAGCCCATGCATCATTCACACAATCATCCCCCAAATGATTCATTGATGTTTCCATCATCCACTGCATTTATCTGTTCATGCATACACCCATCCATCTTTCTAGATACTCTCCCATTCACTTCTACACCCACCCCCACAAATCACCCTGCCAGTAGACATTGAGGGCACTCAAGCCTTGGGTCATGAACTAATTCTAGAAATGAGAACGCAGCACTACAGGGGGATAGAAAACAGTTCGACAGAGCCCTTAAAAGTGTTCCTAGCTTAGAGAGGAGCCTGATGCCAACTTGTAATGTGAATTTGATATGTCCAGTTCATCAAAAGACGGATACTCGGGGGTTAATATATAACACACATCCTGCGCCAGCACGCAGAGTTTCCAGAGTACGACAGGGTGATATAAAACTTGTGAGGTGAGTAACAGTGGAGGTATTTTCTTACCTGCCATCTCGGGCAGCAATCGTCAACCCCCCCACACCACCCGCTCTTCAAAGCTGCCGCCACGGGGCGGCAAATGCAGGAGCCACCACGGGCGGCCAAAGGTCTAGCTATGCCGCTGGGATAGGACACTTTACCCCGCACACTTTTACTCTGTGTCCCATTACCCTGCAGTTTTTACACCGCAAAATATTTTACAACACAGGGCTTTACAACGCAATACATTACAACGCATTCCCCATTACAACGCAATGTACTATTCTAACTCCACTGAGTCGTTACTTTGGGGAATGCTTTGTAATAGTTTGCGGTGTAAAGCCCTGCATTGTGGAGAGGTGTGGCTCACTGGTTAGAGGCGGCAGACCCGTAAGCAGAGAATCGGCCAGGGACCAGGGTTCAATTCCTGACGTGGCAGGGTCGTGGACCAGGGTCAAAACGGACTTGATAATTCTCGCCTCGGTACCTACTCTAACCAGGAACACACTCGGCAACTCTGGGCATTAAGCTTGCCTCATCTCTACAACGGCCCCCCACAGATGCCGGGGATGCCTGGTTTCACCTTGGAGATACCCAGAAAGGGACCATCTCACAGGGATAGCCAGGACGGGTTCCCCAGCGGTCTACAGTGCCGGGACGCCCCGTTGCTGGGGCAGCTGTGCGCTTTACAAGTCTACAACATTTACATTGTAAAAGATTTTGCGGGGTAAAATATGTGGGGTAATGGCTCGCGGGGTAAAGGATAATTCCCTGCCCCTGAAAAGGGCCAGTCACCAGTCACTAACCCTGTCCTAGTACAATATGGGCAGTAGAATCACAATCTGGCATCAAGCCTACATATTAAAAACAATACAGGAAGTAGTAGCATTGCAAACTTCAATCAAACAGAACAAGGGCAGCAGTGCATGTTTTCCTAGCACACACACTCCAAAAGCCATAGCATGAGTAACAGAAGGTCAACCACCCAATTAAACTGCCAGTATAAGTAGAGCACAGTCAGCAGCAGTAGTGCAAGCTTCCCTCAATGAAACGTAACACTGGCACTGGGGTATTTTAGCCACAGAAGTCTGACTCTCCTGCAGCAGCTTAAAAACTCACGAGCATGTTTTGCTACTTTTTTGATTACTGATTATTTTTAAATTAAGCAGGTTTGTGGGGACAATAGCGACTGTCCAACGAGAATGGTCACCTGACCTAGGAGCTGGGCTGCAGTACTGTAAGAACTGGCAGAACCACATTAATGTGACCGAAAAAATAAGATTTTCAAGGAGGCATCTACTTACGGGATTAAAATACACCTACAGAGTGACTGGTCATGTCTTCAGTGATCCCATCCCCACACTGCCCTCAAAGCCCCAGCCGCGGGGACAGAGCTAGCCTTTCCCAAACCAATCCAGGCTTTGCATTCATGCTTTTTATTCTTAAAGCTGCATGAGAGCAAATCAAGGATTGGTGGGGACAGGCAAACCAAGCACTCCAAATGAGACCAGGAGGGTTGTGATGTGTTGCTCCTGCTACATAATAATGTGGTGGTTCAAGAACTGTAGTGTGCATGTCAGGTTGGCCGCAGTTCGAGGCCAGTCCAACTCGACATGCGCACTGGAATACAGCTGCCAGCATTTCTAATCACCCACAGTGGCCTCCCCTCTCTGACTTGTTGCACTCCCCCCTCTTGCTACAAACCTAACTAATGGAGTAGAGAGGTGTGGAGCAGTGGCCAGGGCAGCTGACTTCGGAGCACACGGTTCAATCCCCGGCTCTGGGACAGGTCAGCTCTGCACCATGTGACTCTGGGCAATAGCTCACTTAATTTCCACGACGGCCCCTAGGGGGTTTGAGACCCGTAAGGGTGAATAGTTTGCGCTTTACAAATCAGATCGATTTATTTATTTAATGGAGTGAGCAGCCAGGCGCCCAGGCCTACAAAAGGACTTACTTGTAAAATTAGGTATTTGGTAGCTCACACAGGGGCACAACACCCCTCCAACCCCTGAAAAGAAACTGCCCCTGCTAGCTAACATGCATCATGTTGCTTGATTTTTTATGTGCTATGTATGTGCAATTATTAGCGTCTTTTGCTTAGAACGAAGAACCTCACTGGGCTTCAGCGCACCAGCCAAGCAATACATTAAAGTCTTTACAAAGTGACTGGAAAAGAGAAACCAGAAAAATGCAAAGGAGAGGAGTGTAAAGGGGGTTGTTTTAGGGGGCCTGACCAGTGAATGGGCCAATTTACTGACATCAGCTCCTCTTCAGCGATGCAAAGGCCAACAACAGAGTAGTGCTTTGGGAGAATGTGTTTAATGCCCTGCTGATGACATTTCATTTTTGTTGCTAATTGCACGTGTTTAGGAATGAGAATAAAATACAAAGCACAGAGGGGCATATTTACAAACCCTTGCGTCATTGCGTGACGCACCGGCGGCGCGACCTGCTGAGTGATATTTACAAGTACACGTAAAGCCACCCTGAGTGACTTTACTTGTGCTTGTAAATATCGCCCATTTACATGCAACACTTTGCGTGTTAGAGGCGTGACAAGGGTGTTGCTGTGGGTGTTCCCACGCAACACCCATGTACACTGATGCCTTTCCAGATTTACGAGCAATCGTAAATCTGGAAATGCGTCAGAATGCTACGCCACCCATAGGGTGGCATAGCGAGGTGCAACGAGGAGAAACGTTTTTATTTCTCCTCGTTTATTTCCTTTTTCAATGCATGCTGCATTCTACAGCACATGTTGGAAGAGGAAATAACCTCAATTGATTGTTTTTGTGCAGGAAGGTTCTCCTTCCTGCACAAAAACAATCTCCCCACGACGCAGACATCCTTGCACCATGGTGCAAGGGTGCCTGCGTCGGCGCATGGCAGCAGTTTGTGCCCCAGCACAGGGGGAAGCACAGAGATGCAACATATTGTTGTAAATATGTTGCTACCCTGTGTTTCGAAACTAACACAGCGCGGCACAGCAAAATGACTTGCGGCACAGCGCTGCGTTAGTTTCTTGTAAATCTGCCCCAGAGTTTCAGTAAGTGCCAAAAAAGGAAATTAAAGTATTTATTGGGGCTGTGTGGTTACTGAAGGTGTACTGCAAAGATATACACTCCTCATACATAATCACTTTTACAGTATTGTGAAAGGATAAAAGTTTAGCAACTTTTCCTAACCACCATCACAACATGGCTAAAAAATAATTGACAAAGCCAACAGATCTTGCATAGGTGAAACCTGTTGGCTTTTCCGATGCTTGTTTCCTCTAGTGCCCAGGGCTGCTTCATATATTGAGGAACAGAAGGGAGAATATAAAGTGATGCAGCAAATTTGGGATGAGACTATTCGCTAAGCTCTTCCGTATCCAGCAATGCTGGCAGACAAATGCCTGCTTAGTTAGGTCTTTATCCACTGACTTGCTCAGAAGTGCCATATCCCAAATCTCTTCAGTTACCATAAGATGTAGGTCAGATATGATTTCCAAGGAGGTTTCCCTTTAGTAATGGTCTTCCATAGAGGACCTTTAAACGTATTAGCGGTAGCATCTTTAAGCTTGGCACCGTAAACTAGGAATCAAGGACTACGCATCAGATGACATCTTGTCAAATTAACTCCAAGCTTAATTGTGCTTGAGTAGTGGTGTCTGGAAGTTGAACGGCTAGGCGATAAAGCAGGGGCGGCTCCTCTATTTGACCGGAGGAGCATCGCCCCACAATCCCCACAGCTGAAAAATAAAATGATAATAACGTTTTTTTATTACCGCCTTATTTTTCAGCAACCCGTCCTGAACTGTCAGGACGGGCGGGACCAGCGCTGCCGAGTGGCAGCAGCAGGGAGGTGTGTGCTTTAAAATGCACTTCCTCTTTGGCTAGCTGTCTTGTGCCGGCCAGCCAGACATGCGCATTTCAAAGTTCTCTAACCCACTGGGTTAGAGAAAGCGCAGGCCTCCAGTGCTCTTAGATGCGCTGGGAGAAGCCTGCTCTATCCAATCCTGGTACTGTTTTCATGCTGTGAAAGCAGCGCCAGGATTGGGTAGTGCAGTTTCCTGCATTGGGAGCTTCCTTGAAGACACCCGAGGGAGGTGGACGTTGCACTGGGAAAGTAAGTACATTTTCTTTTGTCCCCCACCACCCTCAGTACAAGCCAGCAGCCACTGGCGATTAGTACTACACTGGGCTTTATCAAGCCATTTGGCCAAGATATTTTAGAGGGGATCATTCCATATAGCAGTGTAGGGGTTAATTTGTATTCAATGACTTTACAAAGCATAGTTAAGTCTGGTTCAGTTAAGTTTGCAATAGGTGCAGACATACAGTATCAATGCATTGGGTAGAGTTTTGAGAGCAGGCTTGTGAGGCAAAGTGCGTCCTCTTTTGTCGAACCACACACCATGGTGCTTATATGTGGGAACCGTTTCTATATTATCTTTATCGATTTGCCAACCACCCCTTTTCTTTAATGGGTGGCCAAAGGTAATAATCTTGGTTTTTGCTTTGTTTATCTTGACTTTATTTCCATTGCGGTATGCGGCTAATTCATCCAGGGACCTTTGTGGCCCTATTGTTGTTTGAACTAGTAATGTTGTAGAAGTATGTCCACCACAGCTAGTTTAGGGGACCAGCTCCAGATGAGGAAATAGCCCTTCGATGTCTGCCAAATAAAGGTTAAACAATAGAGGCTAACATGCTTCAAACCTTTATTACTGTAGATTTTTCCGACCTTGCCCATTTAGATGTCAGATTAACATTTACCCTTTACCCTTTACAAATGTGTCAGTTCACCTAATATAATACAATTGCAACTTTCTCAGATAGGCGTTTCTGCATGGCCATTGTGCAAACAGATTTACACTCTCAAACTCCTATATTTGGGGGTGGGCAAGTGCCACTTGCAGACAATTTGCCACGATGGAAATTAATGTACATTTCTTCTTGTCAATTGCAAGATTAAGTGCCTTCCCAGAGTTGGAGCCAGGATAGTTGACTTCCTTTATTAACCCTTTCCGTGCTCATGACGGAACCACTCCGTCATGAGCCACGGGTGCGCTGTGCTCATGACGGAGTGGTTCCGTCATGCTGCGGCCGTTGGCGGCCGCTCCGCCCACGCAGCGCTAATTCCCCGCCTGTGCGGGCGATTAGCGCAGTGGGCGGAGACGTGACGGAACCACTCCGTCATGAGCACAGCTCACCCGTGGCTCGTGACGGAGTGGTTCCGTCACGAGCACAGCAGACCCGCAACTGCCCCCAAACCCCCCCAGCGCCGCGGCGGAATTCCTGCCGCGGCAAAGGGGTTAATGAGCGGTTAGGAAGAGGGTTCTACATGTTGAATGTTGTTTTGCCAGTTGAAGAAAACATTTATTTACATTTATATAGTGGTTACTGACTAGGCGTTGAATATCACACTTACAAAAAATCACCTGTGTCACATTTACATATGCTTACTTTAAGCCTTTTGGACAATAAGTAAAAGGTGAATAGTCCGCAGACTTCCTTGCCTGTTCGAGCATGCTTCCGCCTTTGTGCATCCATAGTAAAGCTAGTGCAAACATAGAAGCAATCCCCAAGAAACAAATTTCACATGTATGATCTTTTCTGTTGAATCTGCCTTGTGAGTTTACCACAACTAACAAGCCAAATGTCATGAAGGAATCCTTCTTCCAATAGTACTGTTTTAGTTAAAAGCACTTTGCATGCTGGGATTAGTAGTTTTTTTCTGTTATTGGTATAAGGAGACGAATCTCAGGATGCAAAAACATTTTGGTTAAAGATCCAGGGCTGAGTGAAGTCTACTATTGTGACACCTGGCTACTCAGAAGTGAAGGTGTATGAACCTTGAGCGGGTACAGGGGTGATAGAAATGGCGGCTGGTGACATTTGAAAGTGGTGAGTGTAAAATGATTGTCGTATTGCACAGTGGTGAGCAAGCGTAGCGAGCGAGCCCGAGCAAACTACATAAATGTTTGAAAATGGAGCGGACAAATGGTGCATTTTCAAGCAAATTTGAGGAAGCAGGAATTTATTTATAAAGTTTTATATAGCGCAAACGTGACCCACAAGGGTATCAGGGCGCTTTACAGTATAAGAACATAAATGGTTGAGGTGGTATACACACATTCAAATGTGTCAATTTGTACAAAAGAAAAATAAAAAATATATGAATAACAAATTCTGCAGGACGTTGTACAATAGACAGTTAATGAACATTAGTTGATTGTGCTAGCAAACATACATATTATAACGTCTATCGATTCACAGTTGATATAAAATGTATAGTTGACCAGGGGGACTCACAGCCAACTAAGCTTTAAACTACATACAATTATTGAGCAAAAAGGGCTGTGATTTAAGTCTTACATACAGTAGACTCGCCCAATCCATCTGAGATAGGCAATGGTAATAGGATCTTAAAGATGACTCGGTGACATCCTATAATTAAAACTTAGGACACAAATTTGTTCATTAGCAGTCTTTTTACTTCCTTTTTGAATGCAGTAAAGGAAGTGATTCCACGCACTAATGGAGGTAAAGAGTCCCAAATCTTTGGTGCAATCCCAGAGAAAGCTCTACAACCAGTTCTCCTCTTATGGAAGGATTGAGGTTTCAGAAGGAAAGTGCTCGCACTTCGTAGTTGTCTGCAGCCTCCAGACCTTTCCAGCTTTAGGGCCAAGTAACTGGGTGTATTGTTTTGAATTGCTTTGTGCATCATGCAGGCCACTTTAAGGTGTATTCCCGCCTCGTAAGGCAACCAATTCAGTGCTTTCAAGGTTGGTGAGATGTGACTATTTCTTTTGGTTCCTGATACCAGTCTAGCCGCAGCATTCAGTGCTGCTCTCAGGGGAGTCAACTTGTATTTGGGGAGACCACAGAGGGTGGTGCTTCCGTAGTCTAATCTTGGTAGCACTAGGGCTTGTACTGCAATTTTTGGATCTGCCTGAGGTAGGAAGGGTTTGAGTTTCCTTAATATGCTCATCTTATGATTAGCTCCCTTGGTGGCAACAGAGATGTGCGACTGCATATTCAGATGTTTGTCTATGGAGATTCCTAGGGATTTTGCTGAGTCAATGATGAGGGGGACACAGTCAAAGAAGGTTAGGTGTTTTAACCAGAGGTCTAGCTTTGGTGTGTGGCTTGGTGGCAAGATGAGAATGAATTCCGTTTTTTGGTATTCAACATCAGGTGGTTGTTAGTGAGCCAGCTTTGCGTGTTCAGTAGAATAGTGTTGAGGGCAATGAAGTCATCTGGCGAGGTGATTTTCAGATACAGCTGGGTGTCATTGGTGTACAGGTGATATAGAATCTTGGCTGATTTCAGTACATTCTCCAAAGGCTCCATTAGGAGGTTGAAAAGAATGGGTGACAGGGCAGATCCCTGAGGAACACCAAGAGTGACCATGGAGGGTTGCGAGAATGAATTCTTCATCTTGATTCTTTGAGATCTGTTATTCAGGAAGGAGGAGAACCATTTCAACACTGTGCCCGGGAGGCCCATCCTTTGTTCCAATAGGGACAGAAGGTTGTCATGCTTGACCATATCGAAGGCAGAGGACAGATCAAGAAGTATCAATAGGCATGATTCATTGCAGTCAAGCATTTTTAGTATATCATCCATAATGTGTGTGAGAGCAGATTCTGTGCTGTGACCTCGGCGGAAGCCCGATTGGTGACTGTCTAAGAGGTTGTAGTTCTCAATATGGTTGCATAATTGAATTTGTACACATTTCTCCAATAGTTTTGCCAGAGTGGGGATGTTGGTTATAGGACGGTAGTTGTTTAGATCAGATGGAGAGGCGTCAGCTTTCTTTAGTATGGGTGTGACCAGCCCTATTTTAAGACACTCCGGAATGACACCTTGACTCAGGGAGGCGTTTACAATTTTAGCCCATAATGGTAGGATAGATGTTTTTAAAATGTTGAACAGGGCAGGAGGCAGGGGGTCAGAGAAATGATTGGAGGGGTTGATTGCTTGAAGAGTGTTGTCGATAAATTGTTGAGAGATTGGCGAGAAGGTGTGCCAAGAGGCATTGTTTTTTGGGACTTCCCTTGGATTATTAAAATGTACTTCGAATAGAGCACCCAATTTAGGATCTTGGACCATAGATTGCGGGAGGGCCATCTTGGATTGGATGTCTAGCTCGATGGTCTCAGTCTTTTTGTGGAAGAAATTGGCAAGCATGCCACAGGTAGGTGTGGCCAGGTCATTTAATTCCCTAGAGTTGGTTGTATTGCATGATTGATGCTTGACGATTTCAAAGAGTTTTTTTGGCCGGTTGATAGCTTGGTTCAGCTGAGTTCTGAAAAAGTCTGCCTTTGCCTTAAGAATCTTCCTATTGTAAGAATTCCTTAACCTTCTAAGGTGCTCACGGTTATCAGTGTTAGCAGCCGATTTCAATAGACGCTCTGCAACTCTTAGATGTCTACGCTCCGAGTTCAGGCCATCATTGAACCAAGGCTTGGAAATCTTAGAGGAGACATTTTTTTCCTGGATGGGCGCTGTAGAGTCCAGGATTTCGAGTAACGTGGCATTGTGGAAGGTTGTGAGGTCATGTACATCAGTTATGTCAGTCATGAGGGTCAGAGCGGAGTTGCAACGGTTTACCAAGGAGATGGGGTTGATATTTTGTAAGTTCTGTTTCTATTGCCTTGATTTTGAGGGTTAGCCCCTTTTATGAGTAGCTTCAATACTGATGGAGAAGATGATGCAATAATGATCAGACCAGTTGCATGGGGTGATGGATTCTAGTAGGATGATGTTTGATTTTGCAATGATGAGGTCCAATGTCTCTCCCTTGTTATGCGTTGGGCTGTCACAGAATTGGGATAGATCCTGTTGTGACAGAAACTCTTTAAGACAGCCTACAATATGATCGTTTGCATTGTTCCAATGGAGGTTGAAGTCACCCAAGAAAATATGTGGAACTAGTGAGTTGGCATTGAATGCCAAGATCTCCATCATCTCGTCGATACAAGTAAGGTTATCACCTGGGGGGTGGTAGAATATGTGTAGAATATGTGTAGGAAGGTTAATAAAGCAATACAATTTAATTATTTATCATTTAAGAAATTGCCAATTTTATGAGCTATAGAGGACAATCTTTGCATATGCCCATATTAACGTTTGAACACACTGATACACTTGTAATGGTTTTAACTATACAATAAATACATTCTTTGACTGTGCAGTGCTGTACATCAATATGATGATACTATTTCCTTAAATTAATTTTCTGTTTTCATGCAAGTAATGCCATTTTACAAAAAGTGCAGAAAATATGAATGCATTTCAAGTAGTACTCTGTGTAAAAAGTGGTGACAGAGAGGGACAAAATGAGAAGTGAGGTGTAGAAAGATAGGTTAGGTAAAGCACAGAGCAAGAGGGATGAAGAACTGAAAGATGATTTGTAGAGGGAAAAGATGAAGTAGAAAGGTGAAGTAGAGTATGAGAGGAAGGTAGAGAGAAAGTGAGGTACAACAATGGATGAAGGGGTAGAGAGTGAGGTACAGAGGAAGGACTGAAACAAAGGCGGTACAGAGAAAGTGGAGTGAAAAGAGAATGACAGACTGCATAAAGGGTTGCTTTAGAGAAAGAGGTAGCAACAGAGGTGGAAGGTAGTGAGAGGCAAGTTAGGAGGAACCAACAAGGAGAAATGGGAGGTGGAGAGGTGAGGCCGTGAATAAATGTTAGGCAAATTGAGAGGTCAGCTTGTGAGTGAGGTGGGGTACAAAGATGAGAGTGAGTGAGGTGAGGAAGAGAGAGAAATGAGATGGAGGTGGTGAGCGAAAGTGTTGGGAAAGAAGGGTGGAGAGAGGTGAGATAAAGTGAGATGAAAATAGAGTTAAAGGAAAAGATGAGGTAGAGAGAGAGGTGAGGCAGTGAGATGGGAACAGTGTGGTGAGGTGCAAAGAGAATAGTGACATGGTGAGGTCATGATAGTGAGTGACAGAGAGGACAGGTACATAGAAGTGTACCTGCGAGAGGTGAGGGTTGAGGTAGAGATGTGAGACAGACAGAGGTGAGATGGGAGTGGGAACATCAAGATTAAGAGGGCGTGGGTTAGAAGACATGAGGCAAAGTAAAGACAGAGACATGAGATAGAGATCGGTAAGGCAGAGAAGGGGGGCTAGAGGGTGGTACAGCGAGGTGACAGAGTCAGAGGTAGATAGATAAGAGCTGCAATTTATTCATTGTGAGATAGAGAGATAAAATACTACAATATTGTTAGGCAGGAAGAAGTGAGGTAGAAAGATGAGAGAGAGCCAAGGTAGATGGAGATGATGTGAAGAGTAAGTTATTGGAGGTAGACAGAGGAAAAAATTGGTGAGGGTCAGTACAAAAAGATGGCTGAGAAAGAGGTGAGGGAAGGGGGAGATACACATGTAGAGAGTTTTGGGGAAAAGGATGGAGATGCAGGCAAAGGAAAGAGGGTGGTGAGGTAAAGTAAGGATAGGTAGAGAGAGCGAGCGAGAGTGAGTCAGGGGTAGAGGGACATAGAAAGAGGTTGGCTTACAAGCTCAAACACCTTTGAGAATCAGGTCCGTCACTGTGTAATACGAGCTTTAATATCAGCAGATAGTCATGGGAATGGGATGCGAAATATATTTCTGACATAAAATGTGAAATATGCATCTCTGTGACATTCCTGCAGAACTAATACTGAACCCCATTGACAGATACAGCTTTAAAGCTAAGCCCTTCATTTTGAGCGGAACGCTATGGGGTGCAATAATTGTGACACACAATTAAAACGGACACCGAGGTGTTAGGTATTTACCACGAACAATTTTTATTGCCTCTCACGTTTTATTTTTTAGAAAAAACGTGTAGATTTTAGTGCACTATTTACTGGCCATTTCCCCCTCTAATAAATATAATCAGGTCTGAAGTACCAGTATTTACTACAAAACTCATATTGACTGCCTTAATATCCCAACTTGAGCTTGAAATCCTGAGAAAAGCGGCAATAAGTCACAGGCATGAAACCATTGTGTTGCAGACACTAGGCACTCAGCTGAGTCACAGGAGCAATGTGACCAATTAAGTAAGTCGGAACAGCGTTACTATAATTTTATTCCTTGTCAACTTTGTGGGGTTAGCAAAGATATTAAATAGACACTGAAGTCTACAGGCTGATTGTTCTCGTGGCTGCACTACTCATGACTCCGGTCGCCCAACCTCCATTCATTTGCCAGTTCACTGACTTAACCCTTTCGGTGCTCATGACGGCCTGGAGCCGTCATGATGCACAGTGGGCATTTGCTCATGACGGCTCCAGGCCATCATGGCACCCACCCACGGGGGAAACGCTGGCGCTCTCCCCATGGGTGTCCCATTTTGCCCCCACAAAGGGGGATGGCAGCAGAAGAGTTTCCCCTGCCACCCACGACCCCTCCATGGGAATCCCATGACGTCATCAGGAAGTCCCAGATGCTCTGGAAGCCATTTGCAAGGTAGGTTTCCTTGTTCCTGGGGGGGTTTGCGCAATGCCTCTTTTCTGGGCATTTCTGCTTCACGATCACGCACAGAGTCGCGATCGTGCAGCAGAAATGCCCCCACTAGCACCAGGGATATATTTTATTTCGATGGAAGCAACACCTTGGGCAAGAGTCGCTTCCAAAGGGGACCATTTTTTTGGTGATGTTTTTCTTCCCTCCCCGGGGGCAAATTTGCCCGTTTTTTCTGCTGTATTGCCCCCGGGGGGGCAGAAAACCCCACTAGCCAGCAGGGTTTCCTTTGGGGGCATTTAAATGTAGATGGAAGCGACCCCTTGGGCAAGGGTCGCTTCCAAAGGGGAGCTTTTTTTGTTGATGTTTTTCTGCCCCCCGGGGGCAAATCGGCCTGTTTTTTCTGCCGTTTTGCCCCCGGGGGGGCAGAAAACCCCACTAGCCACCAGGGTTTTCTTTGGGGGCATTTAAATGTAGATGGAAGTGACCCCTTGGGCAAGGGTCGCTTCCAAAGGGGAGCATTTTTGTCTTGATATTTTTCAGCCACCCCGGGGGCAGATCGGCCTGTTTTTTTGGCCTTTCTGCCACCAGGGGAGGCAGAAAACCCCACTAGGCACCAGGGATGGCATTTATTTTAAATGGAAGTGACCCCTTGGGCAAGGGTCGCTTCCAAAGTGGAGCAAATTGTTTGGATGTTTTTTCTGCCCCCCGAGGGCAGATTGGCCCGTTTGTTTGGGCTTTTTGCCCCCAGGGGGGCAGAAAACCAAACTAGCCAGCAGGGATTAATTAATGATAATGGGAACAACCCCTTGGGCAAGGGTCGCTTCCAAAGGGGCTCAAAATGTGTGCTGTTTTTTCTGCCCCCCCTAGGGACAGATCTACCCGTTGTTTTGGCCTTTCCGCCCCCCCTGGCCCACTAGACGGCCATAGGGATTGTGTTTTTTAGTGTGTGGAAGCGACCCCTTGGGCAAGGGTCGCTTCCAAAGGGGAGCATTTTTGTCTTGATATTTTTCAGCCCCCCCGGGGACAGATCTACCCGTTGTTTTGGCCTTTCCGCCCCCCCGGCCCACTAGGCCCTAGGGATTGTGTTTTTTAGTGCGTGGAAGCGAACCCTTGGGCAAGGTTCACTTCCAAAGGTGGTTATAATTTGTGGATGTTTTTTTCTGCCCACCCCCCCTGGTGGCAGTCAGTCCTTTATTTGGCCTTACTGCCCCCGGGTATGGGGGGGCAGAAAACCCCAATAGACACCAGGAATTTTCTCCATCGCTGACTTCATCAGCACACACGCCCTGACCTCCACCGACTACATCCTCCTCAGAGACCTGAACTTTCACCTTGAGAACAACAACGACAACAACTCCACAACCCTGATCGATAACCTTGCCTACCTCGGACTGAGACAACTCGTCACAACACCCACCCACTCTGCCGGCCACACGCTCAACCCCGTTTTCTCCTCAAGCCTGCACCTCTCCGTCAGCCACACCACCAAACTCCTCTGGACCAACCACCGCTGCATCCACTTCACCTTCCAGACACCCACCACACACCACCACACCCAACAGATTCCCCGCCGCTGCTGGAGCAAAATCACCGAAGACCAACTACATGCAAACCTCGTTCTCAGCCCACCCACCGAACCCTCCTACTCCGATGATGCCACCCACAACCTCAGACGCTGGATCGAGGACTGCGCCAACACCCTTGCCCGCTAAAGAAACCCCCCCACAGAGACACCAGCAAGAGGGCCAGCTGGTTCACCCCAGAACTCCTAGCCTCCAAGCAAGCCTGCCGGAAACTAGCAAAGAAATGGCACAGTGAACAAATTCCATACAGCCACGCAGGACACAAGGACGCCATCTGCAACCACCACCACCTCATCAGTGCTACCAAGAAGACCTCCTTCAAAGACCGCCTCGGCAACAATGCACACGACAGCAAGGAGCTCTTCAACATCGTGAAGGAACTCTCCAACCCCAGCTCCAACACCAGTGACATCCTGCGGTCGCAAGCCCTGTGCGACTCCCTCGCCTCCTTCTTCCACCGCACGTTTGCAGACATCCTCGACAGCTTCAACACCCAGACAGCCCCAACAGACAGCAACACAAAAGACATTCCACACACCATCGACCCCATCCCCTTGCTAGCCTGGACCAGCGTGAGCATCGATGACACCATCAAGAACATGAGCGCAATCCACTCTGGCTCTCCGTCAGACCCATTCCCACACCACGTCTTCAACAAAGCAAGCAGCTCCATCGCACCCCACCTGCTCAACGTCATCAATCTCTCCCTCGAGACCGCGACATTCCCAGAGAGCTGGAAACACGCCGAGATCAAAGCCCTACTCAAAAAACCCAAGGCAGACCCAAGAGACCTAAAGAACTTCCGGCCCATCTCTGTGCTCCCCTTACCGGCCAAGGTCATCGAGAAAATCGTCAACAGACATCTAACCCAATACCTCGAAGAGAACAGAATCCTGGACCCTTCCCAGTCTGGGTTCCGCAGCAACCACAGCACCGAGACCGCCCTACTCGCCGCCACCGACGACATCAGGACCCTGCTAGACAACGGGGAGACCGCAACACTCATCCTCCTAGACCTCTCCGCCGCCTTCGACACCGTCTGCCACCGCACACTACGCGCACGCCTCCACGCCGCAGGGATCCGAGACAAGGCTCTGGAATGGACCACCTACTTCCTCTCCGACAGAACGCAGAGCATCCACCTCCCTCGTTCCGTTCCAAAGCCTCCGAGATCATCTGCGGCGTACCCCAGGGATCCTCCCTCAGCCTGACACTGTTCAACATTTACATGGCCCGCTCACACACGTCGCCCGACAGCACGACCTCAACATAATCTCCTATGCCGACGACACTCAACTGATCCTCTCCCTCACCAAGGACCCCATCACCGCCAAAGCCAACCTTCACGAAGGAATGAAGGCCGTCGCCGACTGGATGAAGATCAGCCGTCTGAAGCTGACTTCGGACAAGACGGAGGTCCTCATCCTCGGCTCCAAACCGTCTGCCTGGGACGACTCCTGGTGGCCAATGGCACTGGGGGCAGCCCCGACCCCCACCGACCACGCACGCAACCTGGGAATCATCCTTGACTCAACGCTCTCAATGACCAAGCAAGTCAACACCGTCTCCCCCTCCTGCTTCAACACCCTCCGCATGCTCCGCAAGATCTACAGATGGATCCCGACAGATACAAGAAAGACAGTCACCCAGGCCCTCGTCAGCAGAAGACTCGACTACACAAACGCCCTCTACGCTGGAGCCCCGACCAAGCTCATCAATCGACTACAATGCATCTAAAACGCCTCGGCACAACTGATCCTCGATGTACCACGACACGGCCACATCACCCCCCACCTAAGAAACCTGCACTGGCTCCCCGTCAACAAGAGGATATCCTTCAAGCTCCTCATCCACGCACACAAGGCACTCCACAGGACCGGCCCAGCCTACCTCAACAGACGGCTCTCCTTCTATACCCCCAACCGCCAGCTACGCTCCACCGACTTCTCACTCGCCACCGTCCCGTGCATCCGAAAAACAACCACCGGCGGGAGATCCTTCTCCCACCTCGCTGCCAAGACATGGAACACCCTCCCACTGAGCCTGCGACAGATCCAAGACCTGCTGACCTTCAGGAGGACACTGAAGACCAGTCTGTTCGATCAGAAGCGGACCCACCTCCCCCCCCCAGTGCCTTGAGACCCTCGCGGGTATGTAATGCGCTTAACAAATGACTGATTGATTGATTGATTGATTGATTTTATAGGTAATGGAAGCGGCCCCTTGGCCAAGGGTTGCTTCCAAAGGGGTTAAAATATGTTTGTGTATTTTCTGCCCCGACAGATCTGCCCCTTATTTTGGTCATTCTGCCCTAGGTGGGAGGGAAAGGCAGAAAACCCTACTAGGCACCAGGGATCTATTTTTTTCAAGGGGCGGCAAATATCTGGGGGACAGAGTGGCTTGGTAGAAAACCCCACCTAATCCCCATTTTTCTCTGCCGTATTTGAAGGCCCATCTGGCAGATTGACCATTTGGGTAGTGACTTTGTGTATTATAATTTTAATTGTATAATTGTTTGTGAAATGTAATAGTAATTTTTTTATTTCTCTGTTTTATTCTAGTTCAAGGCTTTTGCTCTGTAGACTGTTCCAGGTTGCGGTTTGTTACTGCTGGTTCTGCAGCTTGTGTAGTTGCATGTGCTTGGTAAGAGAATGTTTTTGTACTATTTACTCTAAATTAGTTTAATTTCCCTACATGAATGTGTTTCTTGCAAATGGTGTAATAATAACAGTATGTTTGGCTTCTGTGTTTTGAGTGTCAAAATCTTTTTGCATTAGTGCTCGATGTGTACTTTGTTGTCTTATGAGTAATTGGTTTTGTTTTTTCTTTCCAGTGGGATATGGTTGCTTTTTGCTGTGTCTCTGCAGAGTAGGTGCTGGTGAGTGTAGCTATCTTTGGCAAGAGGGTTATATTGTTTTTGAGTATATAGATCTTTGTGCTAGAGCCACACTTTGTTTATTACTTATTTTGTACAGTGTTGGTTGTTGTTGACTTGTTTGTGCAGTCTCCTTTCTTAGTAAGGATAATGGCTTGTCACAGGGTCACTGCTCAGCAGGTTGTTGGTATGCTTATTGAGTCTTCCTCTGGACAAAATTTCTTCATGATAAACAATTACACAACACCTTGATTGACTTTTTACTGTGATAATGGTTTTCTTTCCCCAAGGATCTCTTCCAGATTAATGTTTCAAAATAATACAAAAAACAAATAATAATAACTTTTTAATCTTTTTTAACAATAATATCTTTTACAATACATATGCTTATTCAATGTTCAGAATCTGTATTTTATGATGGTTTGCCATCCTTTTATGATTTTTAAAGAATTAATAAAAGTATTATTGACTGACTGAGTCTTCCTCTGACCATGGTTCAGAGACTGACTCTGATTCTGAGGCAGAGGTGGAAGGGGAAGATTCAGGCAGTGAGTTTTCTCTCCACATGGCATCATCGGATGATGAAGCTACTCTCAGTGCGGATGAAGCTACTCTTAGTGCGTATGAAGTGCCTGTGTTAGAGAAGGACATTGTTGTGCCGATAGTGCAGCAAGAGGCATCTGGGCTGCAGCCTGGGGCTGCAAGTCTTCCCGCTGGTATAGTGCGGCAAGAGGCATCTGAGCTGCAGCCTGGGGCTGCAAGGCTTCCTGTTGAAAGTGCTGACCTCTGGATTGCCCCAGGCATGGTGCAGCCGACATTGCCAGACTTTACTGGTGTTCCAGGGTGTAAAGTGAATACAGAAAACCTGTTACCGATAAAAAAATTTCAGTTGTTTATGGACGATGTATTTTTGGCAGATTGTTGAGCAGACTAATTTGTATGCCGAACAGTTTTTAAGGGACAACAGTGCCAGCCTTAAGCCCAATAGAGGTACCCGATGGACTTCCACAAACCTAGGAACACACATTCTCCACATTTAGCATCCTATGGCAACTAGCTCACCATACTCTTCTGCACTTAAGAGACATTACTCTATCACATTGCATACTATGGATACTATGCTACATTTTATTTTAAGGACATTAACACGCTATGCTGAAATGTAGGGGCGCTGATATATCAAGTGACACTACATACTAGAGACAGTAACCCATCATACTTCACTACCTTGAAGAAGCGCTGACCTACCACAATGCATCCTAGGGAACCTAATCCACTATACTGAAGCCAAATGGTGTACAAGCGCTTTAGAAAACTTTTTTTAACATAACATAACATACTGCAATGTCTAACAAGGACTGTAACCCAGTTACCTTGCTGCACTTCAGCACCTCAAGCTCACCACCGTACACTGAATCTTAGGGTCAATGATCCATCACAGTGCTTTCGAGCAATAGTAGCAAAGGCTGCTACACAGAGACCTAGGGACACTAAACCACCACACTGAACTGCAGCCCGGTTTGCTAGCTGCATCGTAGGAAAACTAACACGCCACACTATACTGTATCATAGGGAACATACAATAATCAAAGTGAGAAGTGTTTTTGCACGCTATTCCACTGTACTTGCCTGAATCCTAGGGAAATTGACCCACCACACTGCACTCTATGTTCGAGACAATGGGCCATCACACTGCACAATATCCTGTGGATAGTACCACAGTGCACAATAGGTGCATTAATGGTGACAAAGGTAACAAAGACACTATTGTGGAAATTCAATTTTGCATTGTGTTTAAATTGACACCTTTCTTTTCTCTTTGGCAACGGGACACATGGCTTCTGCAGGGTTCTTCCTTATCACCAGGGTTTTCCTGGTGGTTATGAGCAGCGGAAACTGACCTGTATGTCCGCTCATCTAAAGTAGGTGGGCAGACATACAGATCAACGTTCGACAGCCCTTACTCCATGGAGGGGTCTAACCACAGCAGAGGTGGAGAAGTCTTCACTATCATTGCACCAAAGGTCTGTCTGCTTTTAAATCTGTTGTAACTGAGTACCCTTTCTGCCAACATATAAATCAAGGAATGATTGTTTATGTTCAGGAAGGTGTCCCATCCTGCACAGAAACAATCTGAATCTGAATCTGCTTAATGCAGCACACATAGAAGTTGCAAAACGAGATTTTTTAAAAATAATTGTTTATGTGCGGGAAGGGACATCTTCCTGCACATAACCAATCACATAGAAGGAGGAAAAAAACGAGGAGAAATGAAAAATGTCTCCTCGTTGCGCCTCACTACGCCTCCACTGGGGAGGCATGGCATTCTGGCGCATTTCCAGGTTTACGATTTCTCGTAAATCTGGAAATGCGGCAGAAGCCATGGGTGTTGCCTGGGAACACCCAGAGCAACACCGATGGCACACCCCTTTCACGCAAAATGTTGATTGTAAAGGGGCCATATTTACAAGGACACGAAAAGCCATGCAGGATGGCTTTACGTTTCCTTGTAAATATTGGGTAGCAGGTTGTGCGCTGGTGCGTGGCAAGAAGTGATGCACCGGCAGTGCAAGGGGCTTTTAAAATAGACCCCTTACTGGCACATGCATCAACAAAGACTTTTGCGATTCCTTAATAGCGATTTTGTAGGAATCGCAATTAAGGAATTGAAAAAGCCTATGCATGTAGGAATCGCTATAAAAATAGCGATTCCTACAAATTCCTGAATTGCGACTGGCAAATTGCGAGTCGCAATTAAGGAATGCCATCCCATTCATTCCTATGGGCCTCTAGGCCCATAGGAAGGACTTGGAGATTGCATGAGCAATTTGCGAGTACCAGTAGGTACTCGCAGATTGCTCATGCAATTTCTAGGGTGCAAGGGTGTCAAAATGACACCCTATTGCACCCCTGAAATTGATCTGTGCACATATGTTGCACACACATATGCTCTAAGGGCATGTGTGTGCGCAACATGAAACTTTGAAAAATGCACAAAAGTGCATTTTTCAAAGTTTTTGCAAATTACCATGAAGTTCAACTTCATGGTAGTTTGCTCCCCCTATTTGAGAAATCGCTAATTTTTTAACTTTAATGCATTGCATTTAAGGAATCTCAATTTGGGATTCCTTAAATGCAATCGCAATTTAAGGAATCGCAATTTAGAGATTCCTTTAATTGCGATTTTTGCATTTGGGATGATGCATCCCAAATGCAAAAATACCGGACGCAACCGTTTGCGACCGGTTTTTCCTTTGATGCATGTGCCTATTAGTCCCTTACGAGGGAAAACCTGGTAAGTGAATGATGGTGTTTGCAATATTGGGTCTATCCCTCCACATACGACTTCCACTTGACATGCTTAAGTGTATCTGCAACTTTGCTGCATCATGTTTTGTGCACAATCTCTCTAGCTCTTATATGGCACCAACATTCTTGCAACACAGAACACCTACAAAACACACACTGTACGAGCCATGCACTGGAAATATAGAGTAGCCTTTTACTGAACCACCCCGTAGCACTTTGAGCCTTGCAAAGGTTATGAGAGCATCACATGAATGCTAATACAATGTAATATAAACCCATCAATCTGTTCCAGAGATCATGGCAGATTGCAGCCTCCAGCAGTTGGTGATCTCAGTGAGAGCAGAATATTCCGCTTATCAATATGTGGGCACGAATATGGTTGGCAGCTACCAGCAGTCCATATCAGATTGTCACAGATTGTAAAACGCTGAGTTATAAAAGATAAGTGATAGGTAGAAGCAAACTCAGAGCATGCAATAGAATACTATAATAGAGCCTTTTCACGTGAGAAACTGTGCATGGGTGAACAACTAAGGAAAGGAAAATATTATGGAAACTGAGAAGCTTTGATAATGAATCCATGTTTATGAGTCAGCCAGTCACGTGTAATCTTAGGGAGTAACAAATTGGCAGAATCTGAATGAACGTTCCAGAACCAGTAGCGATATCTGAAGGATTACAAGACTGGTGCATCTGAGAGGATTTTGGGGCACAAAATATGGGGGCATATCAGCAACAACCGGCGATAATTATCGCTAAGCGCACTTAGCGCTAGGATAATTATCGCCGGCTAGCGTGGATTTTTATCGCTCTCAAAAGCGATAAAAATCCTAGCGCTAACTGACAAAATGTGAGATTATCGCTGGAAACCCAGCGATAATCTCACGAAGTTTGTCGTTAGCTTGATGATAGGGCCTCACATACTTAGCCATGATATCCACCTTCCATAGGATATCATGGCTAAGTCAGTCGTGAAGCAGGCGTAAGGAAAGTAGCGATAACAGGGGTTATTGCTACTTTTCTTGCCGCTATGCTTCATAGCGTGGGGCTTGATGATAGGAGAAATGTCGCTTAGCGACATTTCTCCAGTCATGTCAGGTCGGGAACACCCACTTTGCATCTCATTGGAGATGCAAAGCTGGGCGTTAAGAATTAGTGCGCTAATGCAAGGTTTCACGCGATAGCATGACCTTGCAGATTAGGTGATAAAATTATCGCCACTTTTCGGCCGAAAACGGCTGCAAAAGCGGCGATAATTTTCTATTGCCACCTTGTAGATATGCCCCTAAGTGAGGCAGATAAGGTAGTTATGCTAGAAAGCAATTTGTATACGGCTAATGCATACTTGGCATAACATTCCTATCTATTTTATGAGCACCCGTTCACAACCGACACAGGGGGCATATTATCAAGAGACCTAACTAAGGACTCGCTAACAAGCTGTAGCGAGAGTTTCCTTGTGTTAGCTGCATGTTTTTTTTCTACTTTGCATGTCAGCGATATTTATCGCTAATGACATGCAAAGTAGGCGTTCCTCACCGAATCCATCGCCAAAAGCAACATCGCCCTATTAACAACGCGGGTCAAGCGATAGAAAAGGCTACGCTAACCGCGTTTATCGCTGTAATCTAACGTCAGGTAAAATCCTGACTTAGCTATCTTTTTAATGGGAGGTGGATTGACAGAATAAGTCCACAGTCCCATATTCACAAGCTTTTCATTAGCGTGTGAAATCATCGCCGATTTCACACGCTAATGATGATTATCGCCGTGTATCGTTGGAATTGACATCGCCTGTGAGCTAATCATTGTAAATACGCCGCTGACACGGTGATGTAAACCAACGATAATTATCGCTTGTGCTTGTTAATATGTCCCACAGTTTTCAGATGCGTTTTACTAGATTGCTCAAAGGTCCACGGATGCAGTGAGTATCATATATTCAAAGAAGTAAAAAAAAAATGTAAACGGTGTTTAGACACTCATTGCCTACACACATATTGCTACTTGACGAAAAAGCGCTTCAACACATCATCTGGAGTACCAAGCGCTATATAAATGCAAACCTTTTTCCCTTTTCTATCCCTTCACTATCCTTCTCAATCCAAATAACTGACTAACATATCCACTACTCAAATTACTTTCACATTTAACTATACTAATTCACCACTAATCCTTTATGGGTTCCCGGAGTAGGATGCTACTCGCCAAAAGAGCGCTACAAAACCCAATCAGGGTAGCAAGCGATATATAAATGCAAACCTTTTTCCCTCTTCTATCCTTCCACTATCTTTCTAAATCCAAATACCTGACTAACATATCCATCACTCAATTTACTTTCATATTTCACTATACTAATTCACCACTAATCCTTTATTGGTTCCAGAGTTGCGAGCTTCTCGCTGAAAAATTGCTTCGACAACTTGTCAGGGGTAGTAAGAACTATATAAATGAAATTACAATACAATACAATATTCTTTTCACTTGAACAAGTCAGTTTCCACATGGACTAGCCATTCAGATGTCACTCAGATGCCATTGTTTCTTGTTTATCTTTTCCTGATCCTGCTGTTTTGTCAGTTTTGCCATGTACATTGAGATGCTACTTACCCTGAGTTTCCCACTCACCACACTTTGCATTGTCTATTACTCACAGCAGAATCTAAAGGGGTGGTAATGTGATTTCAACCAAACAACGGCAGACGTCCACTTGCAGAAGTTGAGCATTGATGAGCCTCTGCTTACACCACCATTGGCTCCACCCGTAGATGTTTTTGATGCTCCTAGAAATTATGGTGGAGCGGGGTCCAAGTCTAGGGTAACCAACAGCCACCACATCTTGTGGCTTCAACGTCATGAAAAATCGAAGTGTAACCTTTATAACACTGGCCAATGTGACATCCGCCAGTAAAATCCTAAATTGGCCCCTTAGTGTTTCCTTTGTTTCGCATGACTGATTTCAGGAAGTACTTTGTTAATTCCATTTTTTTGAGGATGAGGCAGCTGTCCTGCATCTTCCTCCCCTCAAACTTACTTATCAATTATGACTCTTATGGGTGATGCTGCAGTAACATGCGAGAGGAAGCCCTTGCTTATTTATTTGTGCTCGCACAATATAATCTGAAATAGGCAGGATTTGGGAATGCACACAAAACAGTTTGGGCAATAGAATCTCTGTGACTACTTGGCAACCATTTTCCAAGTTTTGACATTTTGAATTTTAAGTCCTATCCCATAGTAATACTTTCTTTTTAAATTAACAAATTTAACAAAAAGGCTGTGTGCAGAGTTCAGACACAGCTGCATGTTCAATAGAAGTCAATAGAGAAGTTGTGGTTGCAGTTTTAAAGAAAAAAGGACCCTTCCTAGAAGACCCTGAAGCAACCCTTTGGAGGACAGAAGGTTGGAGAGCCGCCCCACCCCGTGGATGCCCCAGGAACCAGGTTACCTGCACCAGGGAAGTCGGGTGCACAGGGGTGAGGTGACATCAGAACCACCCATAGACAACAATGGGCATCTTAGGAAGAAATGCCTCAGGAGAAGTCTGTGAAGACATCTGGTGGAATCCAAGGGTGAATTTCTGAAGAGGTGAAACTGCAAGCAGAGGGGACAGAGTCTATGCCACTCGGAGGTGACCACGAGGCACGGAAGCACAATGCCCACCTTTGTCAGGAAGTTCAGAAGAGTTCACAAGGACCTTGTCACTGCAGCTGAGGACACCCGGCAACTCTGTGAAAGACCAGGAGCCGTACACGAGCTGTCCCACGTCAGATGTCGGTGTTCAGGTGGTCGGTGTTCGGCGGGAGCACCAACAAGCCTTGATAGCCACAACTAGCGTGAAAGACAAAAAGATGCAATTGTTGGGACTAACCATGTGCAGGAGAGACAGAGCAGGTCCTGAGCAAGCAGAGGACCCACAGGCCTAAGGCACAGGAGTCTCAAGAGGACCTCTGGCACCTCACCAAAGATCGAGGCCTACCATGCAGGGGATGCAGGGAGGATGCTGTTCTTCCAGGGATGAGATACTGGGAGTTGGAGCTTCTTGTAGCTCGAAGATCTCTGGAGTGTACAGGACAACAAGACTTTGCAACAACAAGTCGACTCTGTGCATAGGGGCTCTGTCTCAGTGGCTCCGACGAGGGAAACTGTTCTCCAAATTGCAGGGATCACAGGTCAGGCCTCCATGGAGACACAGATCCACCAACTATGTTGCTGAGCATCGGGAGGTCCATAGGACGAAAGGATCAGCAGACCGGTCAGCATGGATGGGGTTCCTACAGATGCAGGGGAGTGCATCAGTCCAAGGGAATTACTTCAGATGTCCTTGATGCTCGCAGGTCCCTGAAGATCCTGAGCAAAGCACAGACACAGACAAGGCAGAATGCTTGCAGAGCAGTGAGACCAGGGGCAGCAGACGTCTTCCTTGAGGCAGTCTCTGTTTCAGGCAAAGTCCAAGTGTCCAGATGGTTGAAGAGTGTCTTGGTTTCAGAGATGAGTCTTGTTCCATGATGAATCTGAGGATCCACCCATGGGAGAGCCCTTGAATACCCAAGGAAAGGGTCGGAACAACTTTGGGATCCCTCCCAGAGGAGGGGCTGGACGGGAGGGAGATACTCCCATGTCCTTTGTCCAGTTTCGCGCCAGAGCGGGACTGAGGGTTCCTGAACTGGCCCAAACCAGTCTATGCAAGAAGGGCACCAAATCTACCCTTCAATGTAGTCTGGAGGTGCTGGAAAGTGCCCCCACCCCCGTCCAATACACTAAGTCCTGCATGGGAGGTGGTCACACCTTCCTGTGACAGGAAACTATTGTTCCACCTTATCCTGCTCAAGCTCAGCTCATCAACGAGAGGGCAGAACAGTGTCTGTGGTTGGCAGCAGCACCAGCTTGCTGTCAGACCCTGAAGGCTGTAACTGGAGGTACAGGGGGCTCCTCTAAGCAGCCCCCCAGTATATGGGATCATACCCCCAAAACCGGAATCGGTGTTGGGGTATGATTCCAACATGTTTGAAACCAAACATGACCAGGTTTCAGCGCAGTCATTATACAGTTAGTCATCTTGTAATGACTGATGTCCACTTTATATCTAAAAATGACTGACTGCCCTTACAAAGCCTGGAGGAGCGACTCTGAGGTTTGTGGGGGTGTCTTGCTCGTGCGGGAGCACCCTCACACTTATAACCAAGCACCCTACCCTCAGGACTGAAGGGCCAACCACAAGGGCGACTTATAGGTCTTAAGGGCAGTGACCTCATATAAAAGAAAACTTATATCTGTGGTGAGAGGTGCAAGCACCATCTCACACAGGCTGCTATGGCAGGTCAGTAGTCAGAGTTTAAGTGGACTTCCGTTGGTAGCACAATACATGCTACAGCCCATGGAAGACCTGTGGTGTACCTATGCCCTGGGTACCTTAGTACCATATACTATGGACTTATAAGGGTACATCAGTAGTCAATTGTGGAGGTACCAAAGTACTTACCAAATCCATTTTGGGAGAGAGAGCACAGATGCTGGGATTCTGGTTAGCAGTATTCCTGCAAACTATAGTCAAAACATACTGACACCAGGAAAAAAGTGGGGGTAACCATAAAAGAAAGACCCCACTTTGCTACACCCTCCCATTTTTATGCTTGGTTCATTGGCTGACAAGGAGGAGTGGAGAAGTTGCCCTTTTACCTAAACAATGTCTTTCGGTACATCACGTTATCAAGGCATCAAAAGTCATTTTGTTGGGGGCGTGGCTAGCAGCCGACGGAGATGGCAGCCGCCTAAGCGAGCTCCGAGCCCCGCATGTCGGATTGTTTCATCCTGTGCCATCCAAAACGCCTAAATGCGAGGAATGTGAACCGTGAAGCCATACACCATACCTGTCGAGAATCCTGCCCCAGTTGGAGCTGTAGAACCTGACCCGGGACCCCCGAAAGGATCGCTTGCTCATACCCGAGGCGGCGCGGCCCGGGACCCGAGGGAGCAGATACAAGTACTGACAGGTGGAAGACAGCGGGGCGGCGCTGATGTGGTCCCGAGGTGGTCGCGGGACGTGGCAGGTGCTGAAAGTGCAGCGGAGTCCGGGCGTGGAGGGGCGCGAGGCCGCCCTGCTACTAGCGGAGCTGTGTGGGTAAGCGCCGAGAGGCCCGGATTTCTACTTGAGGCCCCGGCTCCGGGGCCTATGCGGTAGGCCTGCCCGGAGGCGTGGTCCGCATCGCTTGTGCCCTCGGTGCCCATCGGCTCCCCCCCCCTCAACCCCCCCCGGTGGGACTCATCCGGTATCAGTGCTGGTGAAGGCGAGTGGAAAATTCCGTACAGCCGTCCAGAAAGAAGCTGATGCGGAGGCGGAAACGTCGAGCAGCCTAGATTCTTGGCCGAGGCCCCGCCTTTGGGGCCTATTTTGCTGGGCCTCCCCGGCGGGCCTTGGGGCGCCGCCTGCGCCGCTCACACTCTGGTATCCATTTGCTCCCTGGGAGATTGGAGGTGGGGGCGAGGAGCGCTGAGAGGCCCCAGGAATAGACAGCCGCCCGACTCAGGAGACGGGGGAAAGCCGTTGTATGCCGCGCTGACGGCCCGAGGATTATGGATGCCCAGGACTGGAGCTGGGGGCTCGCCGTTTAGCGGAGAGAGGACCGCAGAGGCGATTGTGGTGAAGGAAGTGACAGCGACGTGCGGCCTACGATCTCCGTTGGGACACCTGGCGAGGGAACCTGCGGGTAAGGACTGCCCCTTATCGGCCCTGGGTTGCGGTGATACCGTGGGGCGAGGCTGGACTGTGTGACTCTATATATGGCAGTGGTAGCGGGGACTAGAGCCTCAGCCTTTCCTACCACATTGAAGACATCTGCTGGGGCATGGTTGGCCTGAGACAGGCGGCAAAACTTGTGGCGCGCCGGAGACAACGCAGAGACAGAGGTGATCGACAACCGGCGGAAGACCTGGGCAATAAGTCTGGCGGGAGGGTGGGGGCGCTGAGCGCTCGATAGTCAGTAGACTTTAGAGCGTGGTGGACTGTGCGCCGCCTGCCCGGGACACCAATTTGTGGGTGAAACGTCGAGGGATCACCTAGTTGCCCCGAAGCCGAGGGTGGGCGGACTAACTACGAAATGCCGGAAGTACATTTGGGGCAATAGGATACACAGTCGGTGGGGAAGACTTCGCTTGGAGCGGTGCTGGTCTCGGAGCCGTCCCTGACAGGGGGAGAACCGCATAAATGGCGACGGGAGGAAAAGGGACTAAAACGCATGTACAGTAGCAATTGGCTAAGTTCGCCCGATCGGGTACAGGTGAAGCGACTGAATCACCACCGATGGAGAAGGATCTGTCACAGTCCGGCTCCGAGAAGGGGCCAGAGCCGACGCTGCATGATGTTATGGCGGCTATAAATGGAATGCGTGCCTCATTGGATTCGGCGACAGTGGAGGTCTCCTTGATCAGAGCAGATCTCTGGAAAATGGATGAAAAGGTCCAAGAACTAAAGACAGTGACCGGCGCTTTACAAGTGGACACATCAGAACTACAAGCGCAAATATCTGATATGCAACAGAAGCAGAATCGAATGGCAAGGCAGCTTGATGAGTACGAAGGTCGCGCGCGTCGCAACAATGTGCGCATCCTTGGGATCCCGGAGCGGGAGGAAGGGCCAGCGACGGACCTGTATGTGGAAGACCTAATCACCCAGAAGCTCAAACCTAGAGCCTTGTCCAAATACTTTTCAATCGAGAGAGCACATAGAGTACCCGGGGGAAGACCTAGGCCGGGGGCCCCTCCACGACCGATTATTGCCAAAGTATTCAACTACTGAGACAGAGACAGCATCTTGCAGGCAGCTAGGGCTGGGTCCCCACTGAAAGTTGGAAATAGTGAAGTGGCCTTCTTCCCGGACTTTACTGCGAAGGTACAAGCCCAAAGACGCAGCTTCCAAGCAGTGAAGCGGGAACTGCGGGAGCGAGAAATCAAATATGCGATGATGTTCCCGGCAAAACTGAGGGTAGAATCGGGCGGGACCACCTGGTTCTTTGAGTCCACGGAGGAGGCATGGGACTGGATGGAGGGTAAGGCCGGAGCTGGCAATCCGCCACATCGGCGGGCTGGGGATCGTCCGGCGCTGCTGGTGCCTGAGGCCCCGGAGGTTGGGAGCCAGCCGGAGAACTCATAACAGCTACTCCGGGAGATACATGAGTGCGGAGGCGCCCTGCCGCACCCGCAGGCGAGATCGAGGAAGGTAAACGGTGGAACTATACTCATCCCAGGACACGATCGGAGGATATCGATGCTGGGGGTGGGGGGCAGGGCCCTAAGACAGGGTGACGGACTAGAGACTAAATAGATAATATCAGTGGATGTCAAACCATAAATATTGTGATATGATTATGCGGGGCTGGAGCTGCTGACCCCGCGAAAAATTTTCGCAGTCTAGGGGGGGTGAGAGGCACTCTGCCATGTTGGGGAGTGGGTAGTTTTAAATCCACGGGCAGGGAGGGGGGAGGGTAGGGAAGGGAGGGAACCAGGAGGGGGTTTGAGAAAGGGGAGTTTTGTTAATTTGCTAAAAGGAAAGCTTATGATCATAGACAGCTTTGGCCATCCGGAAAGAGTAGGGACTGAACGCAGAGCTATAGCAGCGGTGAGATGCCAGATACCATTCAGATTGCGAACACTATTGTTAAACCGTCACACGTGGCTATACCACTACTACGATGACTGGGGGTGATAGAGATGTGACACTTTCCGTCCTTACCTGGAACGTCAATGGGATGGGAGATAAAATAAAGCGAGGGGTGGTACAGCAGTATTTCAAGCGCCAATCTCCAGACGTAGTGTTACTACAAGAGACACATCTAGTTGGGAATAAAAGCAAAGCTCTCACGCGATGGGGATATAAACTTCTGGTACATGCGGATTACACCACAGGTTCCTGAGGAACAGGTATTCTAGTCAAGAAAAACTTAGCACTGATCGTGCACCGAACATGGGCTGACCCTCGGGGTAGATTTGCTGTCTTAGAGGCTCAATGGGAGGGGAGAGCATTAAACATTATTTCAGTATACTTTCCACCAGCATTAGGTAAAGACGCCCTAGCAGACTTGGGCAAGATATTAATAGACCTCCCCACAGGCACCTTGATTCTGGGCGGCGACTATAACCTCACCATTGACGACACTACTGACAGACAACCGCAGCGGCCAGGGGTTAAACCAAATAGGCTCATGCTAGACTTCATGACGGCTATGGGCCTCGTAGATATCGGACGCGAGGCGCACCTGCTAGTGCCGCGGTTCACTTACTATTCAAATGCGCACAAGAGCTCATCCCGCATTGATTACTTCATGACGTATGCGACCACAACAGGAGGTTTTTCGCAGCCTCGGGTCCTCCCGAGAGGAATATCTGACCACTCCCCAGTGTGGATCGAATACACACACAGGGAACAACAACCCCGGACCATGATCGTAATTGACCCATGGTTGTTAAAAATACCTGATATCAAAGAGGACCTCTGCAATAGTACCAAACACGGATTCTGTAATTTGCTTGAAAATCTGCGCCCAAGTCTTTTTTACAGGTTTCTTCCTCAGTACTTTATCTTCTGCTGGTCCATTGAGATAACTTGGTTGTCATTGCTTTCCCGAACATTAAGGTTGCAGAGCTTTCACCTGTGGTTGAGTGAGGGGGTCAAACGGTAAGCTAAAAGAGTAGAATTCAGGACAGGGTGAGCTTTTCCAATACAGCATGCTGAACAGCTTTCTTAAGAGTACTCATGAAACGTTCAACAAGGCCATTAGCCTGTGGCCAAAGAGGTGTGCTCTTCTTATGTTCCACATTAAGATGACTAAGAAAGTCTCAGAATTCTCGACTGTTGAAAGGTGGGCGTTGTCAGTTTTTAACATCGCAGGAGCACCCAATGTCGCAAAGTAACCAGTCTTGGTCTCGAAGAGCTCGTTTTGTAGCAACCAATCTACAATATCCTTCATTGGCCACTTCAAGTATCTGTTGTCGCAGACTGTCTGGAATAATCAATCAATCATTCAATCAGAGATTGTAAGCACGCTACTCACCCGTGAGGGTCTCAAGGCACTGCGGGGGAGGGGTGTGCAGATCCGTTCAGCCGAAGATCCAGGTCTAGAGGGTCTTCCTGAAGGTGTTCAGGTTGGGGGCGAGTTGGATATTTGCTGGTAGCTCGTTCCAGGTTCTGGCTGCAATGTGGGAGAACGATCTTCCACCTGCTCTGGCTCTGTGGATGCGAGGGGTTTCAGTCAGTGTGAGGTTGGCAGACCAGAGGTTTCTTTTGGGTACGTGAAAGTTTATTCTGTCGTTAAGGTATTTGGGTCTGTTGTTGTGTAGGCATTTGTGGACATGGGTGAGGATCTTGAAGGTGATTCTGTTCTCCACATGGAGCCAGTGGAGTCTCCGCAGGTATTGGCTCATGTGTTCGTTATGGGGGATGTCAAGGACGAGTCTGGCTGCAGTGTTCTGTATGGTCTGAAGTTTGCAGAGAAGGGACTTGTTGATTCCGGCGTAGAGTGCGTTTCCATAGTCCAGTCTGTTGATGAGGAGTGAGTGGGTGACTGTCTTCCTTGATTCCGGGAGGATCCATCTGAAGGTCTTTCGAAGGATGCAGAGGGTGTTGAAGCAGCTGGAGGTGACGGCATTGACTTGTCTGTTCATGGCGAGCGATGAGTCGAGTATGATGCCGAGGTTTTTGGCGTGGTCTGAGGGGGTAGGTGGGCTCCCGAGGGCAGAAGGCCACCAGGTGTCGTCCCAAGCTGAAGGGGTCGATCCGAGGATGAGGACTTCTGTCTTCTCGGCGTTGAGTTTTAGGCAGCTGTAGGTCATCCAGACTGCGACGTCTTGCATTCCTTTTTGGAAGTTTAGTTTTGCGGTGGTGGGGTCTCTGGTGAGGGAGAGGATGAGCTGGGTGTCGTCGGCGTAGGATATGATGTTGAGGCCGTGTTGTCAGACAATGCCTGCGAGGGGGGCCATGTAGATGTTGAACAGGGTCGGGCTCAGCGATCACCCCTGGGGGACTCCGCATGTGATCTCTGTGGGGGCGGAGAGGAAGGGTGGTAGTCTGATCCTTTGAACAAATCTTGAACCTCTCAGGATAATGCCTTCTTGAGTAACGGACAGTTCATCTTTGTCATTTTTAAACATCTGGTATTCACTGTCACTGGTGAGAGGTTGAGAGTGCTGTTTCCAAGACTGATGTGTAATAATGTCTTTTGGTTTGAACATGTCACTAACTTGACTTGTGGCAGTGACAATTTGTTCCAATGAAATGGCAGGTAGTGTACTTGATTTCACAATGCAATTTATTTAGGAAGGGGTACCAGGGCACTGCAGAGGCACTCTTGAGAAGTAGTCAGCAGGGTTTTTATCTTTCCCTGACCGGTGCACGATAGTGTAGTATTCATGTAATCTTAGACCCCAACGTTCAAAGCAAGGAGGCATTTTTACCTTTGGATTGCCAAAGATGGTCAACAGTGCATGATGATCTGTCACAAGCCTGAAAGGCATTCCATATAAGAATATTTGGAAATGTTCACAAGCCCACACCACTGCTAAACTTTCTTTCTCAGGTTGTGAATAAGCACATTCAGTTTGGGAAACATTTCGGCATACATATTTCACAATATGTCTACGAGCATGTGGGTGTTCGCTGGGCTGTGCAAGATTGCACCTAATCCGACAGTGCTAGCATCAACATCCACCTCGGCATGAAGCTTTGGATCAAAGTATGCTCACTTGCTTGTATGATTTTCTTGAAGCTCTGCTTGCACTCATGTGACCAATGAAATGAAGCATTCTTTTTCGTCAAGCCTATTAACGGAGCACTTACAGTGGCAAAGTCCTGTACATATCTAGAACAGGTGCATAGCCATGTCAAGGAATGTACATAACATGGAAACATCTTGTGGGGTACTTGCAGTTAACAACGCCTGTGCTTTATCTGGATTGGGTGTCATGCCCCCATCAGAAAAGATATGATAAAAGAATTTTAACTTTATCTTATGGAACTCACATTTCTCAGCATTCAAAGTTAAACCTGCATCAGTGAGCAAACGACACACTTGCGTGAGAGCTTTATCGTGCTACTTCTGTGTTGCTCCGAAAACCAATATGTCATCACTATAATTGAAAGCATTTACGACAGGCTGTATGATAGGTCAAATGACATCTTGAAAAAGCTCTGCAGCTGATGACACACCGAAACTTAGCCTTTTATAACAGAGCAGAGCAATATGTGTAGAGGAGGTTGTAATGTACTTGCAAGTTTCCTCAAGTTCCAAGTGATATCCTTTTTTCAAATCAAGGCGAGAGAAGACCTTCACACTATTCAATTGTGTTATCATGATGGCAATGTGCGGACCTGGCTGTCGTTCATTTTCCATTGCCTTGTTCGCTTGACAGATGTCAACACAGATTGGTACAGCTCCTTCACTGTCCTTTTGGTGTACCACCACTATGGGAGAAACCCATGGCATTGGACCAGTCGAATGCTCAATGATATCATGCTTGAGTAAGGATTCAAGTTCATTTTCAACAGCCTCCTGTAGATGAAATGCAATTTGTTTGTGTCTTTGAGCAATAAGACGGAGGTCCTCATTAATGTGTAATTGTACTTTCATAGTCTTTAGTTTTCCTAAAGCATGAAACAATGAAAGGAACTGATTTACTATTTCGTGATGAGCATTCATGTTATAGTTCACTGATATCAGTCCCATATCAGTAGCTGTGCTGAAGCTGATTAAACAGGCACTTGACGCCATACTTTGAGGAACATGAATGGGTGCTTGACTTTTGTTTTCTTGTGTTTCATCTTTGCTATAAAGGAACCTCGGCTCTTAAATGGCTTTGATGCCGCCCATGTATACACTTTGGTTTTCGATGGCGTAAGTCATGGCAATGGATATTGTTCACTGTATTTTTCCTCAGGCATAATGTTTATCAATGCACCACTGTCAATAATAAAAGGTATTGAGAAACTGTTTACATTCAGTGTAATGTTTGAATGACTTTGGTGCTTTTTCATGTCGACTTTTCTTTGACCTGTATTTTTCTCCTCATGTGGCCAGTCCAACATGCACACGCTTTTCTGAGCTAAACATCGACAATACACAACCATCTTGCTCATTTTCACTTGGCATTGATACTGAAGAACTGTTTGAAGATGACTTAGATGATGATCAACTTCGTTTGGTGTTGATTTGCAATAACTGGTCTGGTTGTTTGGCCTTGTGGGCGTGCGTTAAGCGTAGGGTGGCTATTTTGTCTTTGCGCCATGGCGCCCTTACTTTTTCCTTCGCCTTGTAACCGTTACAAAATTGTTCTCCTTCACACAGCCTTTTCAGATCTGTCCAATGGCAGGACATTTACCTTCGTGTGAAAACAAAAATTCACACCTGAAGCACAACTTATTTTTCTGTGGAGACATCACTCTGTGTCCTTCTGCCTTGTACTTTTGCTTTCTTTTCAGGAGCAAGATGTTCATGACTGACACACTCTGGGCGCCTTCGGCCTACATCTTAACAGCTTGTCGATCAACACGTTCTCCAGCTCTGGCAGTCATGAGAACTCGCTCCAGACTAAGAGTTTCTCTCAGCATTCGTCGTCTGAATAATTCTGACAGGCATCCGTAAATGACTCTAAGATGTATAGCTTCCTTATCATTGAATTCGTTGAACTTACAGAGTTTGATGAGTGTATGTAGTCTCTCAACAAATTTGTCAATGGATTCACCAACTTCATGTCATTCTTGACTAAAAATGTACCTTTCACAATCTACATTTGGCATTGGGTTGAACTTGAGATTCAAGGCTGCTTTGATTCAGCAGTATACAATTTTGTCAGCTTGCGGCATTTTCTTTATGACTTCTTTTACACCTTCACCAGCAAGATGCTTAAGGAATTTGATAATCATCTTGTTGTCCGCTTCTTCTATCACATCAATGAAATCATCAAATGCCTCTATCCAAGCAGTCCATCTGTCGCCAATATTTAGCTTTTTGGCGATATCGAATGGTGGTGGTGGTTTCAGAAAGACAGGAGCATTGTAACCATTTATGAGATTGTTCGAAAGTGAGGGTGGAGTTCTCTCCGACACTGTCTGCGGTCCACTAGGACCCACTCAATTCATTCCATCTCTAAGGCCCTGCGCTGTGCTGGCCTCTGGGTCATCTTTGACAGTCTGTGGAACATTGACCTCCCTCTTGGTCTCTATTGGAGCCCTTCACTTTTATGGGGACCTTTGGAGTTATTCTGAACTGCCACCTGGCAGCTTGGTGGTGTGACACTTCGAGTATGAACGGCTCTGTCAGCACAACCCGGGCACTTATTGACCCATCATTGTGGTCTGAAGACTCTCTTTACTCAGTTCTGGTAAGTAGATGACCGTTTCTTGTATTTGAATTGCTTTGCTTTTAGGTGCCTCTTTGCACTGTCTGACACCTGGTTGATCTCTGCCTTGCAGTACTTTTGATCGCAGCATTATCTTGCTATTTGATGCTCTTTTAAACCTGGTTGTGTACGCCTTTAATGTTATCACTCCATATGATGTATAGCTTTAAGTTGCTTGGTAGTGTGGTACCTCGTTTTACAGCCTTCCCAGCAGGTTCTTGGCCATCGATGTGTAGACTTCCCAGTGTAGCATTCATTATCTTCAAATGCTTCACACTGGCTGGAGTTGCGCTTTGACTCCACATACTCAAATGTCGATTCTGCACTTCGACTGAGGCACACATGGCACACACAAACAGTTTGCTGGGCCATGGCAAACTGTCTGGGAGAGTACTGTTTATCATCGGGTTACTTATCCCCTATCTCATTGCCAGTTGTTGCGTCCTCCTCAGCCTGGGTACCCACTAATGACTATGTTACGCTTGGAGCTTAGTATTATACATCTTTATTCTTCTGCGTGTAACATCAAACTCAACATTCTAAACCTGTATTCACTTCACTACGTTCTAACATTTATGACACAGTTCTTCGGAGTCCATCAGGAGCCAAAAGGGTTCCGACATTGCTAACTTACATGACACTATAAAAAGTAATGGCATCAGCCGATAGGCAAGATTTGCCCAAAAGCAGAGCTGTGCTTCCTAAAGCTTGAAGAGAACTTTCAAACACTATTTTTTGAGACCACAGACCACCTATAGTCTCTTTCCTAGCACACATTTCAGAAACTCCAAGACAGTTACTTCATAACTGAATACAAACTGTTCAAAAAAGGACCATCACTGGTGTGTGATCTGATGCTGAAGCAAGATGACCACTTAAGTGTGTACTTTTGTTTGCAAATTTATATAGGACGAACTCGACCCAAAGGTATTGGAGACACATTCATTTTTTGGTAGGCACGGGGAGATCAAGTGATTTAACCAAAACCACAGGATGTTGAGCCGACGCTGAGACCTGAACGTGGCTCCCCAGCTCCAAAGTGGGCAGCTCCCCGGGCACCTGTAAATCCCTCTCCGTCCTGCATTGCATCCCATAATATAGACCATAGGTTCTGACCTGTGCCGCGGGTGCGAATATGGTCCTGGGGTAAGATTCAGTATGAGAGGCTCTCCTTGTCTTCATTCCAAAATCAAAGAGACTGATAGGGAGGAGCAGAGAAAGGGAGAGCCGGTGAGTGGAGCGTGTGTAAAGGCTCTGCCTTGGTGCTAAGTGACTCAGAGTGACTTAGAGCATACTTTGTATTATTCTGACATTTAGGGTCACATTAGTTTGCACTGCAGAGGGATGAGGAAGTGTCACTGTGAGCTTTATCCTGTCTGAGTAATATCGTAACATTGTTACAGTTTCAAAGAATGTGTCAACTCCGCCACTCCACAGTGGCCAGGCGTTAAGAGTGAGCCTGCATGCCCTGCGTGTTTCAGGGCCTCGGCTTCACAATGATCTGATGATAACAAGAAAACCAGGAGAGCAAGCAAGTAACCGTAAAAAGCAAAGCAAGGTAAGCGAAACTCTGCGCGCACAGTGTATTTTGAGATATTTTGGTGAATGCATGAACGGCGGCTACGGCGCTCCCGCGCAACGCAGAGATGGAAACGCAGCTGTTAGCACAACCATGGCAACTGGGGAGGAAAACATGATCTAAGGAAGGTGGGCATGAGAGCTGAATTACACGATCCCCACTAAAATACCGGTGTAAAACATGAGATCTTTTGTATTACCAGCGTGTTCGTGCGCTACAACTCGCCTGTAATAAGAAACCGATATCACTAGTAATAATGCATTACAGTTGATTAGTGACGTCAGCCAACACGTCCTCTTCATACTGGCTCAGAGCTCCGCCTCGCTTTAGCTGTCCCAGACTGAAAGAGAAATCAAAGGACAAGCTAGAAGCAGCTGAAGAAGCAGCAGAAGAAGAACATGATTCTGAAATTAAACAAATATAAAGAGGCTATAAACATGAGGTACTATTCTTAATTACTCTGTCCTTTTGATCTCTGGGTTCTAAGTTTTGGAACACTCTCCCAGAGTCCCTGAGATGCTGCAACTCCCGACTCACCTTCGCAGGACCTGAAAACCTGGTTATTTTAAGTCTCTTCCGAAGCTGTCCTGTTTGTCCTCCAAGCGCTGGGAAACCCTTGGGGTAGCTATGCGCTATAAAAGAACTCAGTAATAACAGTAATTTCTGAAAGTAGTTTCACTGTAAAACCACAAAGCTTTGCCGTTGTTGCCAAGAAAAATGTATTCCCTTTTGAAATGGAGTTATTCCAAGCCCCCGTTCTTCATCAAATTATAACGCCACTGACAAAACCATAAAAATCCTACTGCCCGACAACATAACTTTCAATCATCTCCTTGATAAGGAATACAGGGGCATATCATCAAGGCGGCGCTATAAAATTATCGCCACTTTGGCGTCCGTTTTTGGCCGAAAAGCGACGATAATTTTATCGCTTTATCAGCACGGTCACGCTATCGCGTGAATCCGTGCATTAGCACTTTTCTCCTTAACGCCCAAGTCTGCATCTCTAATGAGATGCAAAGTGGGCGTTCCTTCCCAAAAGAACGTGAGAAATGTCGCTAACCAACATTTCTCCTATTATCTAGCCTCACGCTAACCTGCAGAGCGATAAGAAAAGTAGCGCTAACCGCGGTTATTGCTACTTTCCTTACGCCTGCTTTTCATCTGACTTAGCCATGATATCCAATGGAAGGTGGATATCATGGCTGAGTCTGCCCTGCCCTATCAACAAGCTATCACCAAACGTTGTGCGATTATCGCAGGATTTCCAGCGATAATCGCACATTTGGCAGCTTGCGCCTGGAATTTTATCGCTGTTGAGATAAGCGTTGCTGATAGCACTCTATCTCAGTGATAAAATTCAGCGTTAGCTGGCGATAATTATCCTCGCGCTAAGCGCGCTGAGCAATAATTATCGCCGGCCCTTGCTGATATGCCCCATAGTTCTCCCAAGTGCACATGATCAGGGCATGCACCAAATTCAGAAGTGAACACCACCAACCCAACTCTGTAGCAGGAAGAATACAAGGCGGGGATATAATACGGGGGCCATTAAGAAGGGAACTGGGCTTTTGTTTGCCGAGTGGTGTGTTTGACACCTCACCTGTGACTCACATCAAAACCTGGTAATGCCCAGGGCAGTAAGTGTTACTGTTTACTTCCATTACAGCTAATCACCACATCGGATAATACGTGTCTCAGCTGAAAGATGCACTTAATCTCCCCTGAGCTCTCCGTCTAATGCCTTCTGCGTATCATCGACTTAGATGCAATGGATATTACTAGAAACCTCTAAAATTACCACTTACAAAGGCACCTTTTCTATGAAAAATGTGACAGGCCTGAAGCTTGCTATGTCTAATTCAACATGTTGCTCTGACAAATATGACTTCACCCTGAACAGCGTGTAGTTTACATAGAACAGTAACATTTTCCATTGATCACAAGTAGGTTACAGAAATCCTGCAACAGTTTTCCATTTTTTATTTCACTATGTGTAGTCAGGTATGATGGAGGTGTCTGGGGACTCTCAGTGAAAATGGTCACTGCACTCTAGATGTAATTGGCCAATTTTACCTTTCAAATTCTTTTCTTTTATAATACCCCTCAACCCATGCTTCATTTCTACCTTTTCACTCACTGTCACTCGTCGTTCTGTGTTTTATATCTGACTTGTTCTCATGTTGTTACCTTGAGTGGAATCAACATCAAGGTACAATTAATGCCATTTAAGTATCTTTTCAGATGCAGTGTAACATAAGTAGAACTGCATAAATTAAAATTAGAACGTAATGCACTGACCGCTGTTAAACTCATGCCCAGGAGCAAGATGGAAGAATAAACTTGATTTCATTACAAGACCGGAGGCTACATTATGCATTTTCCTTTAATGCAGTCCAAGCAGCCGCATACATCACAATAGTAAAAGTTCCAAATAAGAATAAAGGCAACACATAAAGGTCATGAGAGAGCAACACTCTGCCTCTTTTAAATGAGGCTCCAAGCAGATAAGTTGACCTTGCTTCTTCCTATTTTATTGTATTTACCTTGTTTTTTAACCTTTCTTTTCAGTGTGTGTTTATGGCCTCTTCCCTCTTCCCTAACAATCTCCAATTTATGGAGATTTCCGCAGTTTCATTCCCTTTCCCGAGCGTATTCTTTGCCTGCTCATTATGTTTTTCAATTGACTTTGTGACTTCTATGCTTAATATCGTCTGTTAACCGCTCTTGTTTTACAGCGTTTTATTTCACTCCTAATTTCAGGAATATTTTCGTTGTATTTCACCCACTAACCGGTTTTTTCCACCCTACTTTGCTCTTTCGAGCATCTTTCCTTGTCCGGGCTCCCATTTGAGCTTCGCGTCTTGTTTGCACCATTTCCTCCGTTTTTCATTACGGAGAGCAGGGGAAGCGAGGAAAGTACCTTGGCAACGGGAGCGCTTCGTCCTCCCGTTGCCTAGTGTCATTCCTTTTTCCCCTCCGGCCTCTAGTTGATCGCGAAGACGATCAGGCTCAAGGCCGGAGGGTTGCCATAGCAACCACAGCGCTCGAGCACTTTCATATAGCTTAACAGACCGTTTTTCAATGGAGAGCAAACGCAAGTCCACATTTATATAGTATTTGTGCTGTTTAAATTAAAAAAAAAAAAAAAAAGGGGGAGTCTTATACCTGATAAAGTGGTTACCCTTTATTAAGGATAATATATCCTTATTATTATATTTAGACCATTAGTTAGCTTTATTTTATGTGATTATATTTCTGAATCTAATTCTATTTGAGCTTTTATCTTTGACATATCATTATTATGTCTGATTCAGATTCTGATGAGGCTTCCGCCCCCACTCCCAACCTGGACAATAAAGCATTTAAGAAAATGCTCCATATGGAAGTCAAATCATGTATGATGGAAAGCTTATCCCAGATAATGTCATAGAAACGTTCACTCCCAGAAGAGGATGTCACTGAGTCTACATTAACCCAGATTGACTCACAATTAAGGGGCAAGAGATAAGGAAAAAACAAAAACCTTGAGAAGAGCAATATGGGAGGTCTTGGCACCTCATCTATTCAGGGAGGTCTTGGCACCTCATTTATTGATGGAGGTCTTGGCACCTCAACGAACAATGGAGGTCTTCGCACCTCAAATTCCCAAGGTGCCCTTCGCGGCACAAAATTTCATAGATTTCTTTACAACACGGGAGATGACGATTCCAATGATTCCTCTGAATTCCTGGATGAATATGTCTTTGATCTTAATGATGACGGACAGGGATTCGATGAACTGACAGAGGATCTCCCTTCGTCCTCTAAGGATACCATTCTTGACCCATTAGGAGAGGAAATGTTCTCTCCTTCAAATTTAAAACACCCAAGAAGCTCAGAATGGTTCCCACAAGAACACGTTGCCAAGTTTATAAAAAATGGATTAGAAACCTCTTAGAGAGAGAAACACGTAATGTCCTTAGAGCTGAATGCTCAAGACCTTCCGTGGAAGATAAGACTTGTTATACCCCTAACCTGGACCCAGAACTCATCAAGTTTCTCTTTAAACTTGGGCGCGACCCAAGAAAAGGAATGGAAAAATCACTCAAAGGTTGTCAGGATCGCCACCTGGATGTTCTGGGTCCGTTAGCCAGAATTCTTGATTCGGCAGAAGACAGCCACATTAACGCTACTCAGCTTGATACCGAGATGATTAGGGGCTGGAGCCAGAGGGCTATCATCCTTCTGGGTAACGCTAATGCCAGCATAAACGCTGAAAGACGTAGGATTGTCCTTACAAGGATATACCCCAAATTAAGTGATCTAGCCAACAAAGAACCCTCACAGAGCCCTAAAGGGCTACTCTTTGGTGAGGATCTCCTCAAGTCTCTGAGAAAATATGTTTCCACCTTTACCGCTCTTGATAAGGCTCAGCAAAACATGTGGAAGGTGTTTAATAACAACCTTTTTTGGACGGGCTGGAAGACGGGGCCTCTCTTCCGCCCGCTTTAATCAAAGGACCTATTCCAGAGGCCGTGGCTATGGCAGAGGATACCAACAACAATTGAATGCCCCTCAGTTCTACCCTCAAAGGGGTAGAGGCCAACGAGGCAGAGGCTTTAGATCACGTGGAACTCCCAACTCCAATACCCCTTCAGGTGAGTACTCTCCCTTCTCCTTCTTTCCCCTCAAAGGTGGGTGGCAGACTCAAACATTATTTACACAAATGGAGATTGATTACTCAAGATACTTGTGTCTTGAACACTGTACAAGGTTTTATGATAGATTTCTCACTCACTCCCGTTCAGACATCATTCCAGAAGGAACTCCCCTTAACACTAGACCAACAAAAGATTATAGAACAAGAGATTCCCTCTATGATTCAAAAAGGCGAAATAATAGAAGTTCCCATAGAAAAACTTGGATTCATAAGCAACCTTTTTCTGGTAAAGAAAAAGGACAAAGGCTGGAGACCTGTCATAAACTTAAGAGATCTGAACAAGTTTTTGACCTACAGACACTTCAAGATGGAGGGCATCCATCTTCTCAGGGATTTACTTCTAGAGGGAGATTGGCTAGTCAAACTAGATCTGAAGGATGCCTACTTTACTATTCCCATGGCAGAGATTCATCAACCCTTCCTCCAATTTATTTGGAAAAATCACTTATACCAATTTCAGGCACTTCCCTTTGGCCTTTCATCCACCCCTTGGTGCTTCACCAATGTGATGAGATCTGTTGTCTTTTATCTAAGGCTAAGTGGCATTCGTTTAATCATTTATTTGGACAATATTCTTATTAAGTCCCAAGATCCTTCTCAGCTAGTTCAGGATCTGAATTTCGTGATAGATCTCCTAGAAGGTCTAGGGTTCATCATAAACAAAGAAAAGTCATTTCTGACCCCTTCAAAGACCCTGGACCATGTCTAGACCCACCGCTTAAAGAGGCTGTGAAAACGGCTTTACTATCATCTTCATATCACTCCCAATGAGCAAGCATGCCTAACCAACTCCAGGAGTTTTGAGAGGATTCCATGCAAATAATACTTTTTCTTTACATCAAATGGGTAAAGCAATCAAGTTTACATATATTTGCACAAGGCCATACATTTTAGAGGCACTCTGAGGAAACACTTGGGAAACTTATATTACTTAGGGTCTGCATCATTAAGTGTGAACTTTCTTTTTTCCACAACAGCAAATCATGCACTAGAATATAAGAAATAAGGGCTCTGTTCCTTCAGCTGCTTTTAGACCGGGTGACCTGACAATTCCTCTGCCCGCCATGCCTGATGGTTGCCAAAGTCGTCCCTCCACCTGGTAGGGTTCAGGGATAAATGATGTGTGGCACAGTTTTTCGTATGACATTTGTTTTCAGTGTTGCTATAATCATTACTCTGTCTTGCCAGGTTATACTGTAAGCAGGAAAGCCCCTGGCCATCTGTGCAACTGTCTTATCATGACATTTTTCCTTATTTTGGGATAGTGTGAGGGACCATATTCCCAATGACCATCCCAAAATGTAAATCTGGATCTTAGGGACAATGTAATCTTGAAGGAGTGTCCATCCTTGAAGGCTTTTGCCCAGGTCCTGGCTTGTGGTACCATTTATTAAATGTTGTTGCTAATTTCTTCTACCTAGGGATACATAAAATAAAGTACAGTGGCTGCCTTATAAGTTATGTCCAGTAATATGTGGAAAACAGGGAATGTTTTATGTGTTTACTTGCCTGCAGAATTGTCACCAGACAATTATGTGAGAATCACTAGGAAAGGGGTGTTGGCTCCACCCACATGTTGGGAGGCGGGAGTACATGTTTTCATTGGGCAGACATTGTGTGCTTCCACAAAAAAAGTGCTTGCCTTGCACACAACTGTGGCCTTTGTGTTTTTCCAGCTGCATGAGCTTGACCTTTCAGGGGCACACACATTCCATTTTAAAGCTAGTAAAGTATCTTAGAAATCTAGATAATGTATGTTTTGTCTGGCGGCAGCACAGATGGGAGAAGGCAGTCCTTAAAATACATGGATTTTTATGTCTAGCTTGACAATACATGTATAAGCCAGAACGATTGGCATTGCTAATGCTTGTTTTAATAAATTAAGAAACAGCTTTTGGAGTAATGATTGAGACAGCAAAACAAATGTATATTGAAGACTGATTATGATTTGCTTTTTCACGTTATTATAGTTGCCCAAGGATGATTACACACAAATCGTTTTCATATGCAATGATAAGTTGAAGATGGAATGTGGCTGCTACCTACAAAGAAACAACAAGGACATCACCATTCTCCTTGCTTAATTTGTCTGCAGTTCCTGTTTTTTTTCCAATTTGTTTTTTATAAATTTGAAACAAACAAAACAATAACAGCATTTTAAGCGAGTTAAAAGAAGCATTATACATACATATACATATATTAGCACAATAGTCTCATCATGAGCATACTTTGGTACCTGAGTGAAATCCCTAAGTATTTTTTTCAGAACACATTGCCACTTGTATATCTATAATGCATTATTAAATACTTCAAATGATGTGTCTTGCAATTTTCATTTTTAGACAAAAGCATGAAACAGGGCAGCAGTGCAGATTGTTTAGTATAGTCGGCACTGATCCCAAGTCACATAACCCACCATATTGGAAAATGGCCACTTACATACATTTTTAACTCTTGAATGGGTCAACAAATGTAATTTAAAAAAAAAAATGTTCAGCAGTCACTTCTCAACGAAAAACATCAACAATATTTTACATATAGGATACCACTGTATCTCACAATCATGCTAAAATACTGATGTATGGAATTGACTGCCTGTGTAGGGTCCAGTTGTTTAAATGAAGAAATGTATCTGAAAAAGACCCATTGCAGGCTTCAGCCCTCACATAAAAGTGTAATCGTTTTTTTTTTAAACTTTATTTATGATTTTTCGCATAAACTAGAGTCCATTACACTTTCAAATATTCATAACAATCCCAGGACACTCAGACAGCACCTATAGCTTGAGTCCATCGATCGTTCTATACTCGCTTGTCATTTTGCAACCTCGGCGGGTACACTAGATGATCCAGACCAGTCCGTATTTGTCCATCATAGGATTTTGCGTGTTCATGAGAGCCCATCCCCATCACATCTGGAGTAGTACAAGAAAACACATTTCGACAAATTATCAACCTCACCACTTCACAAATCTGAACTCCGTCCCACTCACCCACCTCCCACGCATTTCCTAAGTATCCGCGGTCAGCAGATCTTAAGTAGTTCCCTGCGGCACTGGTTCCGACCCCTCTGAAGCTCGCAGGAGTAGATAACTTTGCAGTGGGCTCCATATATCTTTAGGTCTAGAGGCGCTCGGTAGTAGTTCAGCATAGACAGTTAATTGCTCCTGGCAGTGCAGTAAGTCTGCCAGCCAATCCTTGAATTTCGGGGCCCGTCCCCACCTGCATGCCACCCTACGCTTGGCCAGCAGTAACGCCATATCCAGAAATTTACGATATGCCCTTGGTATTTGTGCAGTATACCCCAACAGGGCTATCAATGGGTCTCTCCCCAATGTAACATTCGTCATCTTCTCAAGCGCCTCAAAGACCTGTCCCCAGAACTCCTGCACCCCGGGACACTCCCATGCTAGGTGTATGAAGCCAGCCCCCGGACGTCGACACCGCCCGCAGTTATCAATTTCTGCCAATTTGCGCCTATATCTTTTAGCAGGTGTGTAATACATGTGATGTAGGTATTTATAATGTATTACGCGCAATCTACAGCTAGCAGAAATGCGTGAGGTTTGGAGACAGCAGTAGTCCCAGTGATCATCAGTCACCTCCCTCCCTAACTCCGCAGTCCAGTGTGCTCTAGCTGGAGTTCCTGCCCTCTGTTGCTGTGCGCGGTCGCTTTTATAGAGCCTGGAGACCAGGTGTTTCCCATCCGTGGATCCCAGCATTTGGTGTAGCGGAAGAAAATTAGCTGGCTCCCGTGGAAAATCTGCGAAGGAGTAGAGAAAGGGGGAGTCAAGAAGTTCCGTAAGTCGATGCCAAGCATTAACCGTTCCTGTAACTGTTGTGGGTCGGTCCATCCGTGTACGAGCGGGTGCGTATATGACACCGTTCAGAGGAATGGGTTCTGCGAGCCTGTCCTCCGCCGCCACCTGTGGCATGTAGTGGGGGGGGGTTTATCCAATAGTAGGCATAATGTGCTTGTGCACACAGAAAGTATACCTCAAAGTCAGGAACATCAAATCCACCCTGAGCATATGGCCTCGTGAGCATAGACCAACTGGAGCCTCGGTTACTTGCCTCCCCACATTAACATAATCAGCTCAGTGCGAAGCGTCTTAAAAAAATAAGATCCCGGGTGGTAGGGTATATTCATAAAAAGATATAAGAACCGCGGGAGGACCACCATCTTAATCAAAGAAGCTCTTCCCGCAAGAGAAAGAGGTAAAGCGATCCATTGCGTAAAAGTATCCGATAATTGCGTGATAGCCGTGCCGTAATTGAGGCGCAGTACACTGTCCCTGTCCCCAGCCAGCTGTATACCCAAGTATCGAAGATCAGTATCGCACCACTCCAGCGGGAAATCAATATCAAACCGAGGGACCGCCGCCGTCAATGGATAAAATGTAGTATTCCCCAAATTAATGCCTATCCCAGACAGTCTGCCAAATACGATAAACTCCCTCAGCAATGAGTTGACATTCTGCTGGGGGTGTCTAAGATAGAGAGTCACATCATCTGCGTATAATGAAATCAGAATTTGGCGCAAGCACCAGCGAAATGCTTTATCTTGATGGTGTTGACGGAGCTTAGAGGCTAATGGTTCGACAGCTATGGCGAATAAGAGTGGGGACAGCGGACACCCCTGCCGTGTGCCTCTTGTGATGGAAAATGGAGAAGAGAGGTGTCCATTAATCAGTATTCTAGCAGTGGCTGCCCATATAACAATCTGATCCATGATATGAACTGGAGTGGGAATCCCATGCGCTGAAGCACCCCGAATAGGTAGTCCCACTCCACAGAGTCAAATGCCTTTGTGGCATCTAAAAACACTGCAGCTAACGGGAATTCAGGCTCCACGTTCTGCAGCAGAGAGAATAGGGTGCGTAAATTATGAGTGGTGGCACGTCCAGGGACGAACCCCGCCTGATCTGGCAAAATAAGCTTATCCATCAGGAGAGTCAATCGGTTTTCCAATACCTTAACTAATATTTTCGTGTCACAATTTATAAGTGACAGCGGTCTATAGGAGTCGCAGGATTCCGGTGCTTTACCTGGCTTTAGATGGGATATGACCAGTGCCTCCCTCATCGATGGGGGTTGTGTGCCCACTTCCAATGATTCCTCGATTACTTCCTTAAGGACCGGCGCCATGATATCAATGTAGCATTTATAAAACTCAACGGGAATGCTGTCAAGTCCTGGCGCCTTTCCGCTCTTTAGCTGCATTATCGCCTCCCTGAGTTCATCAATCTCGAAAGGAAGGCTGAGAAATCCCCGTTGTGTATCACCCAGCCACCCTAGTGCCACATCCTCTAGAAATCCCTCCAGATCTAGGCCCCCCACGCTTCGTAGTGTACAGTTCTGTATAATGTGAGGTGAATGCAGTGGCAGCTCTTCAGGTATCTTAATCCCCAGCATATGCGTTGAGAAGCGGGGCCGCCTAGTGATTTCAGCCAGTGCCTTTCCCGGGCGCTCTCCTTCCCCATACCGACGGGCCACCCAATGTCGTCCCCTGTATTTCAACTCCCACGCCGCAGTGACCTCGTACTCAGACAGCGTCTTTCGGAACTCTTTTTACACCTGGCCTGTCTCACCCTCCCCCATACGCATCTCCAATGTCTTCAACCTTGACTCCAGTTTTTCAAGCGTACCCCTGATATCTCGCAGGACGCCAAAGCTCTTTGAGATACAAATCCCTCTAATGGTGACCTTAAAGGCCTCCCATATCATCTCCACGCTGTCTACCGACCCCTTATTTCTTTTGAAAAAATCCTTTATCTCTTCCCCTAGTTCATTTTGAAACACTGCATCAGTTAGGGCAGCAGGTTGTAACCGCCACCTAGGCCTGGGCGCGTCATATCCCTGAGGTGTGAGTGTAAGCCGCACTGGACAGTGATCTGAAAACGTGCATGCAGGGTGCTCAGCGCTGCGTAAAGCCGTCACTAGACCCCTAGACAGCAAACAGTAGTCTATGCGAGCCCATGTCCCGGCATATGCTGTAAAGTGTGTACCCTCCCTGACCTGTGGATGCAGGTGCTTCCAGCTATCGATCAGTTTACCCTCATCCATAATTCCCTGTAGCATCGCCTGGGAGTTATTGTAGTGATGTGCTGCAGTGTTTGATCTATCTAAAACCGGGTTGAAGGCCACGTTAAAATCTCCTCCCCAGATTATGTGTGTGGACCCCACAGTCACAATTTTCCCCCCTACCGTGGTAAAGAATTCCGGGGCATCAACGTTCGGACCGTAACATGTTGCTATCGTTATCGATTCCCTGCCCAAATGTCCCCACGCTATAGCATATCCCCCCTGTGGGTCTGCAATTGCCCATGCCAATACAAAGGGTGTCTGTTTTTTAACTATGATCGCTGTGCCACGGGCATAAGATGAATAAGAGGAGAATATTCTACTGCCAGCCCATTTGCTAGCAAATGTATTAGCAGAGTGTGGGTTAATGTGTGTTTCTTGAAGTAGGGCTATGCTAACCTGTTGGCGATCCAGATATGCTAATATTTGTCTGCGTTTTCGCGCGTCTCCCAGACCCCGCACATTCCAGGATATTACCTTCAATTGTGTCCCATCTACCATGCCCCCCGTATCACCTGCCAGTGCATGGACCCCCGTGTTGCAATTCCGATCATTCTAAAACCGTGTGTAAACAGCGAGTTGTGGTGCCTACGAGAATGCCGCACATGATAGCCAATTTACCGTGTACTAGTCGCAATCCCTCCCTCCCCCACCCACCGAAGCATCCCAATCATGCCAGGTTCGTGAATCCCTCCCCCCTCCCCGCTCCTGCCCCAACAGAACTTCCCTTTGAACAGCTCTAGCCAAGGACCAGAGTTAACCGTCTATGGGTATCTCCCGTAAGGGGAAGTCTTACTAGGTGGCCCACGGGTACCTCCCGTCATTCAGGGCACCAATGCCAACAGGCATGCCCCTAAACAGACACCGAGGGTGTCTCTCTGCTTCAAAAGTTTGTGTCCCAGTAGTCCTTACGTGTTACCTCCATCAGCATATAATCCTGGTGCAACCAGGTATCCACCTCACCGCAAATGCTCGGTATGTCATGCTTGGTTCTCAATTCGCAGCTTCCGCCGGCCTTCCCACAGCTGAGTGAGCAACCGTCCACACTCCACAGTTGTTATCAAGGTGTAGCGTCCGGCGAAGTGCCAGCTGCCCGTCGCCTCTGAAGTTGCTTCAGAAAATCCTCAACCTACTGGGGCTTTGTATAAAACATTTGTTTGCCCTGGTGAGTGATGCAGAGCTGCGCAGGGTAGAGAAGAGCATAATCAATTTGTGCCTGCCGCAGTTTTTGCTTAACCGGAAGGAAATTGCGCCGTTCTTCCTGCACTTGCGTGGTAAAATCCGGATATATGGTGAATGACACCCCCTCAAAATTTAGCTGTTTCTTGCCTCTCGCCACCTTCAGGGCCGTGTCCCTATCCCTATAATTCAGTAGGCGCGCTATGATGGGCCTTGGTGCTCCTCCGGGAGGCGGCCTCGGGCCTAGGGCTCTGTGTGCCTGTTCGACGACGAGATAAGGGGAGAGGGCCTCCGGCCCCACCACGGCCTTCAGCAACTTTTCGATATAGTCCTCCATCCTGCCCGTGTTGGTGCTTTCGGGTATCCCCAGTACGCGAATGTTGTTCCTTCTACTCCTTGCTTCAATATCCTCATTCTTGGCAGCGATGATTTTCAGCAACTTCTCCATTTGCGTCACTGTGCCTTGGATGTGGGCATTATTATCCTCAGCCTCCGAGATGCGCGTTTCAACGTCCTTTATACGCATCTCATGCCCATCAATCTCATGGGCTATCGCGTCCATGCGTGTGCTCAGTGTGTCCACTGTTTCCTGCAAGATTACCGTCATGTCTGCGCCCTGCGCGGGCTGTGGGGCGTGTGATATGCCGTCTGCTCCTTCGTCATCCATCGCCGTCGGCTGGCGAGTCCCCTTCTTCGCCTCAAAGGTAAGCCGTGATTGCTTCGCATCTGTTTTCCCCATCTTCGTACTTGACTGTACAGACCACGCTGCGATTCCCGCTCAGGGATGGCGGGAGCAGCGGGCGGTGACCTCTCAGCAGACCGTCTTGCCTCCAATGCGGCATTCCACTATTAGCGCCGGTATGGTGCGCCCCCAGGCAGCTCTGCGCCACTAGTGCTCCACAGCAGGCAGCTTCAGCGCAACCAAGATGACACCAGGGGACATGCGCTCCTCCCAGACCTTTCCACACTGGCTATGTGCGATGCTCCTCTGTGGCACCCTCCAGCCACCAAGTCCCCACCTCTCTCCAATGTGTCGCCAGCCACCCGCCGCTCCTTCCCTCCTGCCTCCCAGTGGGGGACTGCTCTGTGGTGTCAGACGACCGCCCCTCTCAGCTTGGTGTATTTACTGCCACTACCTTAGCGCTGCACTGCTCCAGCCACCCCGAGCGATGTACAGTGCTCCTCCACCGCTGACGGCCGATCCGCCGTCTGCGCGATGGATGGGATCAGTGGTATAGTTCCATGCCCAACGGGCGTTTAAGATAAGCAGGAGGCACGCTTAATCAGCCGCTCCCTTCTTGCTCCAGTGGCTCAGTGGCAGTCAGTGAGGTAGGTCCGCGCTCAGCGGACCCGCGAGAACAGTAACCGGCACTCACCGCCTCCCGGCAGCCGCCATTTCCGCACCGCGGCCTCAGTGCCTCGTGGGAGCCGCGGTGCTTGTGTACCCGCCGCCACCGCGGCGGAGCTCCCCGCTGCACCAGGGGTCGTGGCGGTCACACCGTCCTCTGGCTGTTTTTGCCGATTCTCACGTCCGCAGCTCCCACGACTCGAGACACAGTTACCCAAGTGCTTGTGGGGTGGAAGCCGAGCGTGGGTGGTCGGATCCGCTCCCCGGGACAGGATTATGAAAGGATGCCAGCACAGACTGCGGGAGCCTCACACAGTGGCGGCCATTCCGCTTCGGCGACACCTAGCGCCCCCCTTAAAAGTGTAATAGTTTGAGAGAAAACCTGGTCCATTTTTTCCATCTTTATAGGTGGATAAGTGGTAAAAAAGGTTCTATTTTGTTACAGGTTTAACATTTCTACTCTGTCTCTGATGTGTCCAAACTTCTCTGACAGCCCTGGGGAATAAGGGGCATAGGAGAAATGGCTATATGTCACCAGCCCAATTTAGATGAGCAAACATGTAGTCATTTTTTACTGTATCTGGTTTAACGAACAGTAAAATCATTATAATGCTCCCCTGTCATGGGAGAAGACTCCCATGGAAAGGGGAGCATTATATTTTTTCTTTTAAAATAGAAAATCCGGGGTCGTGGCCTAGATGGCGGACGAGTGAGACGTGTTCCTCTTGTCTCCTCCATCCCGCCGCTGCCCGATGCCCTAATCACTGCCGCAACAACCCATCAGAGCTTTTCTGCCTCGCGGAATAAGCTCGCTGATCATCGGAGCCCAGGCTGAGAGCTGTCTGTTCCACCGGGCACTGAGTATTGTCTGTGTTTCGGCCTCAGGAGTTGCAGACACACCAACAGCGTGTCAGTCCCAGTGCCAAACCTGGAGACCGGCCCCCGTGACAAGGGGGCTGCGATTCCCGTTGAGACACCATGGGGGCGAATTGTTTCCCAGAAGGATCTCGGAGGAGATGTGGGGGAGGGCCCCGGACGGGGCGCGTGCAGACACGCCTGATCATCACAGCCTCCACACAAGGGTGCCCCAGGCAAACGCATCACTCCAGCAGCACGAGACACTCAGCAGACGTGTGCAGCCCGGCGAATCCCCAGATGGGAAACGTGGCTCTGTGGGAAGCCCCCAGACACAGCAGTGAGGCCCGGCGGTCCTGGATAAAGTGACTGAGGCAACAGAGTACACAGGGACACAGGGGTCTAAAGGCAGGCACCAACCCTGGAGAGAAACAGTGAGCCAACATCGTGCAAAGGTCATTGCTACACTGTCCCCCCGCGCAGGTACATTCCGGGCACTACTGAGCAACGAAGGCTGGAGGTCACGCGGGGACACCTGACGGGGGTGCTAACTGGCCAATTTAAGGGAAGTAACAGGTCTGTCCTACACTGATCTGTCCTGTCCTGGACCACAAGGGCCTAGTCCGTGAAACTCTGAGACTCAAGGGACTGGATGGCCTCACTGCGCAGCTGACTTACTTCCCTACCTGGTGCACTAGTACCTACAAAGCGTGGTTGTCCTTGTTCGCGTTTCAGCCAGATCTCAGGAAACACTCTCATAGGATTGCAGCAGACCCGTGCGCGCAGACACCTGGGCATCCACTACCCCTCTGCCCGGATGGCGGCCGCCAGAACCATAAAGGAACGTTCTGTAAAAGACATGCTTTCCAGACCACAATGCCAGCCCGGCGACCGTTCAGTAGGGCAACACACAACATCTCTACAGGAGGGGGAAGGCCCAGAGGAGACAGTCACTCGGGCATTTTTGGAATCCCACTTCACCCCGCTCAGAGACAATTTGCAAGAGGTCAAGTACGATCTCTCCTCGAATGTCCACGAAATCAGGAAAGATGTGGACATGCTGGGGGATTGGGTCTCAGCCCTGCAGGATCAAAACAACGGGCATGCTGAAGACATGGAAACGCTGCAACAAGAAATCCTACGGCTTCGCGACCAGCATTTGGATCTCCAGGCCTATGCAGAGGATCTGGAGAACAGGTCCAGGTGTAACAACGTCCAAGCAAGCTCGGACATCTCATAAAGTGGATGGGCAAGTACGTTATTACTCAGAAGCAATGGCAGGTGGGCGGTGGGGAGGGGGAGCTGGAGGGACTGGCCATGATACGACCCCGATCTGGACTCTTGGACTAGAGAATATAAGTTCCTACTGTTTGTCTTAATGTTTTCTACTTCTGTTGGGTTACTGCAGTTGGGGTGAGTCTGTTCTTTTTGGGATCCTCACTCACCTACCGGGCACACCGTACCTCACACATGCGCGGCCGATGTCACTCAGGGTTAAAAGGGCAGGCCTGAGATGCGGCCCATCCTCCAAGGCCGAGAGTACTTCGCCCTTCCCAAATTCCTCGAATGACTAGTCCACTCAAGGTCTTCAATCTAAACGTTAAGGGTCTCAATAACCCCATGAAGCGCAGGGCTGTCCCATCCTATTTGGAAAACACAGGTGCAGATGTTTGCTTGCTCCATCTCCTCCCACAGGACTATCATAGACTTAGATCCTACTCCTTTCCACACCAATACTTCTCTTCTACATGCAATAAAACTGCAGGAGTCACACTTCTGTTTTCACACACCTTCCGTGGGACTATCGGAACAAAGGTGGCTGAGATGCAGGGATGCCTCTTCGCACTGCACTTGTCCCTCGGTCACTGGTCCTTGGTAGTGGCGTCCATCTATGCTCCAAACGAAGGCCAGGAATCCTTCATACAGGCAGCTCTCACAGAGGTACTTTTGACCCACAACTGGGCAGTCATAGTGGGTGGGGACTTTCATTTGGTATTAGAGAATGTCCTTGACAGGTCTACCTCCAGATATGGGCAGACAGGTGCACTCACCAAAGAGGAACACAGGGCACAAAGGGAGTTGGGCCTTCACGATATTTGGAGGGAATTCCACCCACACACCAGGGAGTATTCCTATCTATCACACGCACACAAATCTTATACACGGCTGGACTTTTTTCTAGGCACAAAGGACATCCTCAATCTCACTTCTGACATTGCAGTGATCCTGGCTGCCTTATCAGACCACTCTGCAGTTTTACTGACCCTTAGCTTCCCTCCCTCTTGCTGCCCTATGGGCACATGGCGGCTACGGGACACTCTGCTGCTGCAACCCAAGGTTGTGGAGCAGACTGGGCAAGCCATCTCCAACTACCTGTAGTCGAATGACTCAGCCGAGGTCTCTAGCGCAACACTCTTGGAGGCCTTAAAAGCAGTCATCCGCGGGGAAATTATCACAATCTCAGCTGCGGACAATAAAATCCGCAAAGAGAAGATGAACGCATTGACGAAGCAAGTGGAGGAACTCGAGGGTATTCATCAATGCACAGGGGCCCCAAGAATATGGAGGCAACTATCAAGCGCATGCGCCCAACTAACAAATATCGACCTTGATAAAGCGGAGTACGCGGCTATTCACCAGCACCATAATTATTATTTGGGAGGGGATAAATGTAGTCGCCTTTTAGCTCATAAATTGCGCACTAGGCAGCACAACTTGGGGGTTCACCCACTACAAGCTGCAAATGGGGTCACTTTTACCATTGCCGAATCTTTTCCGAGATATTTACACTGAGCAATATGCGGTCGGTTCATCATATCTCGAGGATGCTCAAATTACACCGCTTGCTACAGAGCAAGCAGAAGCCCTGGAACAAGACATCAGAGTAGAGGAGGTTATCACAGCCATCTCACGACTTTAGCAGTTGAAATCCCAGGGGCCTGACAGGTTTTCTCCCCTCTTCTATAAAAAGTTCTGCTCTCTACTGACTCCGCTCCTGACTCGAGTCTTCAACTCCTTCTCAACTTCAGGCGCTATCCCCTCCATGATGCTGACCACCTCACTGACTGTCCTGCCCAAACCTGGCAAGGACAGACAGTATTGCAGCTCGTATCGCCCAATTTTGCTCTCAAACATTGATCTCAAACTCTTCACTAGCATCCTCGAGTCTAGACTTGGTCCCTACATGTTGGCCATCAAAGACCCAGATCAAACTGGCTTTATTCCCCAAAGTCAGACAAGCATCAGCACAACAAGGGTCTTGCACATCATAGAAAAAGCCTTGCGCATGGAAGAGGAGTTTATGCTGTTAACAGTCGATGCCGAGAAGGCCTTCGACAGAATCCACTGGCCTTTCCTAGAACAAGTGCTGCTACGCTTTGGGGTAGCTGATAGATGTTGCACCTGGATACTTAACTGCTATCACCTCCACTCAGCTTCAGTGAGGGTGAACGGCCACACATCCACTCCCTTTCCCATTAATAGGGGCACGCTCTCCCCTGTTGTTTGCTCTATATATGGAGCCCTTCGCCCAGAGGGTCCGCAACGACCCTGCAATCATTGGCATAACATTCGGAGATGATCAACATAAAATTTGTCTCTATGCCAATGACGTGCTGGCGACTCTAGACAGGCCAGCCTCTGCCTTATCCACATTTCTTGCCAAACTTGAAATGATCAGCCGTGCCTCGGACTTCTGGGTTAATGTAGCGAAATCCCTGGCTCTGAGTCTCTCCCTTTCCCACGAGACAGAAACAGGACTATCAGCCCAGTTCCCCATTCAGTGTACTAAGACCTTGATCTCATATCTGGGCATTCAGCTTGCACCCACTCTCCAGAGAACAATCAATATTAACTATTGAACACTGTTTAAACAAGTCCAAACAGAATTATCCTTATGGGGCCGCCTTCAGACATTATGGCTCGGAAGAATTGCGGTGCTCAAAATGACCATCCTCCCTAAAATCCTCTACATGTTCCAAACCCATCCCCTCTCACCATTAGCCGAAATGCTCCACGATTCAGACCGAGTTTCACCGCTACGTCTGGGCAGAGAAACAACCCTGGATGGGCAGAGAGATCTGTTATCTCTCCCCACGGGACAGGGGGCTGGGCATACCTAACCTCCAACTTTACTTCCACACTGCCCAACTTAGATATTTGGTTCAATGGAACAGGGACGAATAGAACCGTCACTGGTCACTGGTTATTGTAAGATCGGACGGTGGCTGGAACCTCCTTATGGAAGATCCCCTTCCTGAAGAAACCACATCGGCCCCGGAACATTTATCTATCACCTATCACAAAGGTGGCTATGGATAGCTGGGACTGGTGCAGCACATGGCATGGACTGTCATCCTTTCCATCCCCGCTGTCCTTCTTAATCGATAAGTCAGATTTCTCACCCGGGACCATCCCTAGTGCATTCTTAGCGTGCCGGCAAACAAATTGTCGCTCCATGGGCCACTCGACGGATGAGGAAAGGGTAATTCCCTTCCCTCAGTTACGCGTTGACTTCAATCTCCCCTAGACCGAGCGCATGCACTACTTACAACTCTGCCACTGGATCTTGCATCCAGACAATAAGGCCGCCTCACACAGACGTCTCTCAGCTTATCAAAAATGGCTGATCACAAAAACATCGGATGAGAGCACAAAATCTCCAATCTATATGTATTTCTACTCCAGCCCACGCGTCGTGCTCACAAACCTAACCCCCCTCGCTGAGAAACAGAGATTGGGAGACAGTTGACAGACGCAGAATGGGGACAAATCTATCATAGAGCTCGCTACACAGCCACCCACACCGCCCTTACTGAAACACTCACTAAAATAGTGACATATTGGTACTCACCCCGAGAGACTGCATAGGATGGACTCATCCAAAACTGAATACTGCTGGAGGTGCTGTGGTGGGTTGGGCACTAGGGACAACTTAAGGATTTTTGGGGCCCTGAGCCAAACATATTTTGGGGGGCCCTGTTCGGATCAGTTTTTAATTTATTATACGATTTGAACTCTGTCATGCTCACTTTGACCAGGTCACTGACAGTGCACAGGCAAACTCATCCAAATTCTAAATATATTTACATCTAATATTCAGGGGTAGTTATGTGTGTTTTCAATATTGTAGCACAGCAGCTCACTAATATTTCTGCAAATTATCTCTGTGACAACCTCCTATTTCTCATATTAGAGTTCCTGTTTTGATATAAAAGAAACTTTTTGTATGGATTTTGTGTGTAACAAAACGTTTCTCTGCAGAATGTCGGTAATAGACTCTCACACATCACCCATATTAAAAATAAATTAAAACGAAACATTATTTAGAACAGTCTGTTTAAGAATTGTTCACGGTCACCAGGTCACGAGTCTCTGCAGAAAAGAGCTGACCCTAGCAGGGGAGCCGCTGAAAGGCTGGGGCCCTGGGCCAGAGCCCACTTTGCCCATGCCTTAAAACGTCTCTGTTGGGCTCCTTGACACACATATTGTGGGAATGTCCGCAGCTTCAACCATACTGGACACTAATTGTCGACAACATTGACCGTCATTTAGACACCCAGCTTCCCAGATTCCCTTCCTCCATACTATGAGGCCTTCCTAATCCTCTCACTTACCCTTTAAAATCACTGCATGGGCAGCAAATTGGACTGGCAGGGGCAGCATTACAAAGCATTCTTGCCCATTGGGGCACAAAACAAACACCTACGCATCTCACCTGGCTCCACCATCTACGGCACATCTTTGGAATGGAAAGAATTACCCTTTCTATTAGGAATGATGAGCTATCCTATTGGTAACTATGGCAACCATACATTACCCTCTTGTCCCAAGATTTCATGGAACTCACATGCCCTAAATACCTCCATATCCTGCGGCTAACTGAGCCTCCTGTAGCCACTGTGCAGTGACAATCGTATTTTCTCATGGAACAATTAAGCTGAACATGCGCCACGATATATTGAGTGTGGGGGGGGGTGAGCTAGGTTTCGTTCCTTTTTTCTGTTATTTCAGATATTTGCATTCTGTAACTTGGAGGGCTTTGCCCATCAGATCTGTTGCGTAAATTGTTAATCGCTTGTAATATACACTGATGGTTGGCTTCCAAGAAAAAAAAGATTTGAACCATAAAAAAGGAAAATCCCATTTTGGGATTTTCTTTTTGAAAAGAACAAAAAGAATACTGTTTGCTACACGGCTGCTTCCTTCCGATGCAGCCTTGTAGCAAAGAGTAAAATTCAATGACAGGAACCGCCGTGATGGTGGTTCCTGCCAATGCCCTTATAAATGACCACCTGCTTAGCGGTCATTAATAAATTCGGTGGGTGGTCTGTCAGTTATGGGGACTGAGTAGTTTACTTGGTCCTCATGGCGGAACTCCGGGCCACTTGCTGTTATACAAATCGGGCCCTTAGTCTCCGAAATGAAAGTGAAAATCCTTTAGCGGGGCAAAGTTGCAGACTGTATCTGAAGAAGTCCTTGCCAAGCCAATAAGCTGTGGAATGAGATCCAGCTGAAGCTGATAATTTTGGTGGGAAAAATTCAAGTTATGTGCCCAGAGAGACCTGCTTATCAGTCGGAGACTTTTTGCATTTTCAGCAAGTCAAGATTTCTTCGTTCAGACTTAGAGCCTAATTACGAGTTTGGCGGTCCTCCTGCGGAGTGCCATGCCAGCGCTAGGCGGGAGTATCACCAAACCCATAGTGAGACCGCCCTCCGGATTCCGATTGGAATCCAGGTCGAGCGGACAGTGCTGCGGTGGTCCCATGGCGGTGCCTTTATAAGGCTCAAAGCAGAGCCTTAGAAAGGCACCGCTGTGGGACCGTCGCAGCACGTTCCTGCACAGGAGACATGCACCATGTCATGCATTTCTTTCCGTGCAGGAACTTGGGGGTGCAATACCAGGGGGGCACACCATGTACCCCCCTGAATGCACCCCCAGGCACAGAGGCAGAAGTGGGCCCTGCACGGTCCCTATGAGTTGCCTCTTCACCACCCTTTCCATGGCGGGCTTACCACCATTGAAAGGCTGGCAAAAGGCAACTCGTAATATGCTTGGCAGTGCCGCAGCAGTACCGCCAGCATATTACTCTGCCTGACAGCTGCGCCACTGCCGCGCGATCACGGATCCTGGCGGTTGCAGAGGCCCAGTGGCAGTCCAACCGCCAAAGTCAGAATACAGTGGGTGGACTGCCAACACGTCTAGAGCTGTCCAATGGACCACCGTAGTCGGAATCAGCCCCTTAGTACCTTTTATTGAGCTCAGAATCCTACACCAGGGGAAAGCTATAGGTTGTATCCTGTTGGACCTGGCCCTTTTTGCAGGGTTATCACCAAACATTTTGCCTTCCTCTGCCTATTTTTGTGACCTCCTTTTTGTTGGCTTTAGGTCTCTGGGCACTTTACCACTGCTAACCAGTGCTAACGTGCCTATGCTCTCTCCTCTAAAACATGGTATGATTGTTTTCTCAATTATTGGCATATTTGATTTACTAATAAGTCCCTAGTACAGTGCACTGTGTGTGCCACTCACATAAGTAGCCCTTCAAACATATTTCAGACCTGCCACTGCAGAGCCTGTGTGTGTAGTTTTTAACTGCCATGTCAACCTGGCAAGTACACCTACATACCAGGCCCACACCTTTACTTTTATTACATGTAAGGCACCCCTAAATTAGGCTTCAGGTAGCCCCATGGGCAGGGTGCAGTGTTTGCAAAAGGTGGGACATGATTTTTTAAAGCTTTACATGTCCTGGTTGTACAAAATTGCTAAATTCGTTTTTCACTTCAACAAGGCCTATCTCTCCCACAGGTTAGCATTGGAGCGGCCTTGTAACACTTTACAAGTGTATCTTCCAATTGGGAGCTGATAGAAAATTGGGTTTGGTGTCTCTGGACTCACAATTTAAAAATGCATCTTTTAGTGAAATTGGTTTTAAATTGCGGGTCTGAAAATACCACTTTTAGACAGTTGGAATTTTCCTACTTTTACCGTTCTGTGTCTCTGCCTGTCTCTGAATACACGTCTGGGTTGGATGACAGTTGGGCTTTGTGAATTCACTTTAGACAGTCACACACAAAGGGAGCTGAGGTGCGCCCTACTTATCCTGATGGCCTATCACCAGGCTGATGGGTCTTCCTAAGCTAGAGTGGTGGGAGGAGCTTGCACTTGCACCTAAATAGGGCTGTGCCTGTCCCTTCACAAATCAGTTTCTAGCCCCCCTGTAGTGTGTCCGGAGCCAGGAAGGGCAGGGTCTTGTGCACTACAAAGACTTTCCTTTAAAGTTTGCCTTCTTCAAAGGCTGAAATGGGTATAAGTACTGGATCTCCGACACCATATACTCAGAACACTTCTGGATTGAGGACATTCTCCCCAGATAAAGAGCTGTGTTGCTTCAGGAGGGACTGCCACTTTGCTGTTTGGTTTGTTGTGCTGGCCTGCTGCTTGCTGCTTCCGTCCTGGGAGTGAAAACTGGACTTTGCTTTCTACATACTGCTTTCTGAGGTTCTCCAAGGGCTCGATCTGAACATGTCTCCTGTTAAGAAGTTTCAGGGCCATCAAAGACTTCACCTACCAGCACCTGGCTCCTCTGCTGAGAGCCCTGCCTTGTCAAGTGGTGCCAAATCCAGTTCCTGGGCCCTTGGAAGTGAGTTCTGGTGCAAAAAGGAGAGAAATCAACGTACCGACTCCCAGCGTCATTCGTAATTGGCACATAATCGCAAAACCATATGCATCGCCCCTGCCGGCACAGAAGTGTAGTCCCAACAATGGTTGATGCAATGGCCACAGCTTTCAATGCAGGCCTGACATTTTGCTGCCAAGCCTCTGAAGAACCACCGCTGTGTGAATCTCGAGCACTGCATCACTGAAGTCCGTGACGCACCGCTCCAACTCTGACACAGTGCCTACTTCGTCGCTGTAGAATCAACTTTCGAGGCATCACCGATGTATCGTCTCTGGGTGCAGATTTCAGGAAAGACACAATGCCGCAGTAAAGAACCAAGGTATCGTGCCAGCAAATGACGCATCACCTCCCCTGCGCCATGCATCATCACCGGGCGTTAGTGGCTCAACGACTCTGCACTGCCTTAAGGAACTGACGTATCACTGCCCACAGCGACACATCACCTCCTCTGTGGAACGCACTGTCCCCAAGTGCCAATGTGCTATTGACCTGCACAGCAGTAAGGCAGTGGCATAAAAAAATTAGAGGGGGCCCCCCTGCCACGCACACGGAGGGGCCACTGCTCCGGATTTAATCCGGAGCTATTGGGCCTGAGTACTGTGCTGAGGAGGCCCCCTGAAGCTCGGGGGCCCCCAGGCACCGCAGGGGCTGCGGGGGCCTGTGTTAAACCCCTGCAGTAAGGAACCAATGCATTATCTTCCTCTTTGACGCCTCACCTCCCCTGCATCATGCATCATCTTTGACTTTTAACACACCTATGGTGTTTTGTTCTGGCCAAGGGCAACCATTGATTTCTAAAAAACTATAACTTTATTTAACTTTGAAAATTCATAGCTTGAGTTGTGTACGTTGGCTTTTTGTTGTTTTGGTCTTGTTTTAATCAGATAAATATTGGCTAATTTTCTAAACTGGTTGTGGAGTTTTCACAGTGTTACAGTGTCTGTGTGTGTGTGTGTACAAATACTTTACACATTGCCTCTGAGATAAGCCTGACTGCTCTTGCCAAGCTACGAAGGGGGTGAGCACGGGTTATTCTTAAAGTGTAACTTACTTACCTTGACTAGAGTGAGAATCCCTACTTGGACAGGGGGCAAACTATTGCCAACTAGAGACCCTATTTCTAACATATCCCAAAGCTTGCATCGAAGGCAGATAGACTTGCCACAAGGGTCCACTGAACAGGTATTTTGAGTGGCAAAAAGCTCTGAGAGGAACCAACTTGAATTTCTTGCCCAGCGTGGTCATGTCTTTAGTGGATTGACTTGGAAGTCACACTTATTCAGACTGAGTTTGTAAGTGAAGCTCAAGTAGACACAGCTAAGTGCCCTCAGGACCTCATGGACACCATTTAGGAGACAGAACCTACTCCAGCAGAGGCCACCAGCAGGGTTCAGTCGAGGTCTAGTAGCAACTGATCGGGTGGGCACTTCAGGAACAAGGTCTTTTGCTGCTTGTTGTGTCCTTGTAGCCACGCTGGAGGTCAACAAACTGATCCTTGGACCATTTCCTTGTCTTGGGTACAGGTAGGAAGAGGTAAAGACCTGTGAACCGGCCTGAAACAATGGGTGTAGTTCTTCTTCTGTTCTTCCACAGATCCAGAAAGTGTCCTTCGGAGTTGGTGGTGAGATCTGCTTTTGTATAGTTCAGTACCCAGTAGGTTAGTGTGACTTCTGGACATTCCCTGACCAATGTGGAGAATGGTCCCAGGGGCAAAGCTACCAACTTTTACTGGACATCCTGGTTGGCTTTCAGCAAACTATCCCAGAGTGCAATATTATAAGAGAAATCCAAGATGACACTGGCCATCTGCCCTTGGAGGGAGCCTGTGGGCTAGCCAGGGGTATATGTAGGGAATGAGCAGTGCCCTCCTCGGCAGCTATCGCAAACTGATTCTGGCACCAGTTCTCCCTTCCACTGGGTTGGTGCTCAGTTGGCTACCCTGGGCCTAAATACCAAAGGTTGTCCCTTCCTCAGGTCTTCCCTTACATTAGACTATGAATGGGCAGGCTTCACCTCTGTCTCTTTCAAGTTAATGAAGTTCCTAAAACCTCTCTAGTTGCCTTTCCTGAGCTGATATGCATCACATTCTCCACACACAGCCCTTCCTGGCAAGAGACCTAAGGCATTGTCCTGCTCTGGGAATAGTTTTGACATCTCATTAAAGTCTAGCACTGACAGGACAGCTTCTGGAAGGCTAATGCAAATTAGCCTCCAGGAGCTACAGGCTGTAAAAAAGGGACTATCCAAAAGTAACTTTTCCTAAATATGTATTTTTATTAAAAGTCTAACTTCACAATTGAATTGGATTTTAAATAAATATTAAATATAGTTGTTGACCCTCGTCTGTAGTGTGTCCGAAACCTTTGATAGGTGAATTCCTATTTTAATCTGTACTCTTGTTTTCCCCATAGGTCAGCAAGTGCCTTCCACAGTGAAAATAGCTTTTGGGGGCTGGTCACTGCAGGGACATGCTAACATAATTTTTTTGCAAGGCCTACACCATTCACCCTACCTTGTGGAATACAAGAACTACATAGAAGTGACTTATTACTATTTAAAAGGAAGGTTTTTCCTTACGAAATTGGTTATTTTGACAGGTTGGGTTGCATGTTTAAACGGTAGCAGTCGGGTTACAGTGGTAGTCCTGAAGTTACGTTTTCCTTGTCACACTAGTGGATGGAACAATAAGTGTTGCAGTCCACAGGTGACATTTAACTTTTCATGCCATAGGTGTCATTTGTGCACGTGTAGGTGTGTGCGATAAATTCGGATCCGCCGGTGGAGTTGGCAGAGTTTTGGGCACTCCGCGTTACACATGTAATGCGGAGTTCCAGACAGATTCTGCCAACCGCTGTGTGGTGGAGTTTTTCTCGCATGTGGTTTGCCAACGGTAAGTTAGTGAGGGCTAGCGAGAATTGGCATGCCCTAGAGTGATTTACGGACACTAGGAGGACGCCAACTGAGATTTTCCCAACATGGATGATTGAGACCGTTTACTGTGAGAAAGCTTTCGCCCAAGTAGAAAATCTACTAGAGAGGCAGAAAAACTAATCCGAGAAGCAGTACACTCTGGTGCACCGGGTGGTGCCGTTCACTCTGATTTTTCAGCGCAGAACAAGCTAACAATGCTAAAAATATCAGTGCAAGCAGTATGGCGTGCTGATTTCCAACTGTTCACGGAACTCCACAGAATCTTGCATCGTTTTCCTGTAACTCTGGGGAATTACGCAGAGTGAAACTCCGTGAGTTCCGCCCACCCCTAATGCTATGTCCTTACAGGAGAGCTAAATGAGCCAATCAGGGATCAGACAATTTTTACTTGCTTTAAGGGTCACAGGATATGCACTGGGCACTGGAGGGCAATGTCCCAGTGTGCAAAGTCTAAAAACTAGCAATAAAATTCGGCAAAAAATGGGGGTGACCATGCAAAAAGTGACACTTTGTGACGTGCCCCCTATACAAGTCGAAAAGATGCTTCCAGTCCTGATAAATCAGAACAGAAATGAATCTTTTTTGGTACTTAATTCACTGAGGTGATAAACAATATTACCCCTTGCATCAACTTTTAAAATAGATAGGCATGCAAGGTTGCCTTCTTTGAATCTGAAAGGTAATGTGAAGACAATACACCCGTTTTAAAACTTTGTGAGCTTAACCTCTTCCATGCTCATGACGTCTCCCGGCCATCATGAGTCACGATGGGCGTGTGCGGACGACGGCCGGGAGACGTCATGACCACGCCCGCGATCGGAATGTCAGCACTGCGGGAGCGCTGCGGCGGAATTTGCGCCGCAGCGAAGAGGTTAAGCAGCTCTGCTGTACGTGAACTGAGCAGCTTGCAGGAAATTCATCAAATGTTCATTCCACAAGGCTAAAACAGCAAATTTGTGGCCAATTCCCTGAACCCGAGATGCACACCGAAGGCGTGGAATAGTTAACAATTGTAAACAAAGAAGATGTGCCCTGTCTAAGGCTTTTAATGATGAGTCAGAAGCAGTGTCCTTGGCACAAGAAGGAGGAATATTATGGCCAGATATTTTACATCACAAACAGCAACCCTTTACTTGATTGTTTAAAGCAGAATGACAAGAAAAATCCATCCCTTCTAGACTGCTGACTCTAAAATCTATGATAATGTATGACTCGAGTATGCACAGTAAGGTAAAATGCATCACAAAGAAGTCTTACTCTATACAGCACCACTAACCACTTTCAATACCTGTAACAACAAGCATCATACCTCTAAAAGTATAAGACAAACTCAAGTCCAAGAGAAATCTTTTCCATAATTTTTAGGCTCTTGCCTCCACTCAAAACCAAGATCCAAGGACCTTGCTGACTCTTTTATTTCAGCATAGCAGTGCCATTGGACTGTGCCTTAAGCTTCTGAGATGAAGCATAGAACTGGAGTTGGACTCATTTTCATGATATTTGGCTGATAACACTGCCAGATTAATAAAATGCTATCTTTAAAACTGCTGTTAATAAGATTGATCACAATACCATTCCAACATGTGCAGAGGGATTACTACATGGAACTGGAATTCCTCTTTTTCAGCACCCTGACATGGGGACCAAAGGTACAAGTCAAATCAATAAAATCAGCAGAAGTTCTTCCAAGAAGGTGATGAAATTGCCTGCAAGCTGTACATTAGTATCTCCACTTGCTATTACCGAGCTGAAAGGCTCTCCAAAATACTCTGATGCCTTAATGAGCATATTTAGTGTGTGGGGATGTCTCTGCGGTGCTTGAAAGAGAGGGAGACAAGGCAAATACTCATGGGAGTCAGTCTGTTTTTCACTCTGATCAGAATAGAGAGAAGCCATCCACACCGACCACGAAAACTGCTGTCCACGGATTTCAAGATGACTCCAAGTCAGTTGCTCTGCTGCGCCATTCCTATGTTATTAGGAAAGCAAAAGCCATTTTGAAACTTGGACAAATACCTGTGACTACATGTGATCAATCACTCTAAAACATGTGAAAGAAATGCATTGGACTCGGCCTGATACTTATGGGGGCCATAATTATTTTGTAATTCATTATGGACTGCAGATTAAATGGCTCTCTTGAGGTGATTAAGATACTTGTAAGAAAACATTAGCTTGACTCTAGCTATCGAACTAACAAAATTGCATCGTCACTAACAGCAGACACTAGAGAAGACGGATGGATGTCACAAGAGGAGAAAAAACCTTAGTTTCTTGAACCCGCCACACATTGGGGAATATATTTACTTGGGTTAGAGCTGTACACGAGGGAGAGTTTAGTTCTTACATTCCCACTCATATTCATTGTCTAAACTGCAGTGGTTGTGCCACAAAACTATGAACTGTACATTGCTGTTCACCTGTTCACCAGACATCTGTCCACAAAATGCAACCAAATATCTTTGAAGAGTTTATGAAAGTTCACTCCTAATAGAACAGGTTGTTGATTTCCCAACATGCCTTTCAATGAAGCACATGAACAAATGAATGCCCTAGTGAACGACGCAATAGGCTTAACCGAAAATCCTGTAAACTTTCTAAGATGGATGGTGTGTGGCTGAGGTAGTCAGGATTGTGGAGACGTTGGTGAGGCTAACCTAACCAGCTCAAAACCAGCAATGCTCTCACCATGATGATACCTCTAGCAAGCAACACATGTTTCTGGATAACATCTTTAACTTGGCTGCAGCCATAAAGGAAATGGTGAGCCCTATGAAAGATACAGGTGAAGATCTATTGATTCTAAATACTGTTGAGATTATGGGTGAGTCTATTGTTGATTCTACAGAGTCAAAAAAAATCAAGGAATAGCAGAACAATAACTAAAACAAGAGCGAAGTGTTTCCTCAAACTGCACATAGCGTGTCAGATTTATCATGGAGAGATAGACAACTTTGTCTACCATGAAATGAATGTGCATCCACAATCCTTGTCAGACTATCACTCTTTGAGCTGTATGGGGAAGTCTGATCTACTTCAGTGTCTTCATAACCTTTTTCCAAGAAATGGAGAAAACGGCCATCCACATCCAGATGTCTACAGGAACAACCAAGATGGACCTGACAGTTTCCCTATATTTACACCAGACAAGACTGATACCTTTCTGAAGTAATCTGTAAAACACATTTCCTGCATACTACTTAGTACTTTTCGGCACTGAAAAGATATCATATTTGATGTCTATAAAGCAGACAGTCTGAAGTTCTCTGTGTGACCAAGAAGAGGTAATGGAACTTTGAGGTAAGTTGGGCTGTCAAACCCAGTGCCAAAGAAAAAGGCTGAATTTATTTCAGAAGATCAGAAAAAGTGTTTTTTTGGGCTACTGGTTACCCAAATAGCAGCCACAACATATCATGGTATATTCGTAGTAACACAAAAGGAAGCAGTAAGAGATTCGTACTCGGGTGCTGCAACTACAACAGAGAAACTAGAAATCTCCACCCCAAAACAAGTAGACTCAAGAATGTTTATTGATTTTGTAGATGGCATTGCTGCAGGTAGAAAAAATATTCTCATATGTTCTGTAGATGCCAATATTGTTTTGCTGGTTTTACACAGTTCATTAACTGCGAACAACTGTATGTTGTATTGGGTTCAGGTAAATCCTTTCATTTTCTTGACATTAGCGGTTATGCTGAGAACTTAGAAGTTGACTGATGCATGTTCCTAGCAGCCTGTCATGTACTGTTGGGGAGTGACACAACATCAATCTTTTCAGTAAGAAGGAAAAATAACTTGTTGGACAATCTGGAATAATTAACCAGAAGTGACACCAGTCCTTTGTATACTTATCTGAATACAAACTTGGGGGCATATCAACAAGCCAGGCGATAAAATTATCGCCGCTTTAGCGGCAGAAAACTGCAGCTAAAACTGCGATAATGGGCTTGATAATATGCTCTATGGAATTCCAATTGAAGCCCATGTTAAATGTGTAGGACATCTAACATGGACTTCAATTGGAATTCCATAGAGCATGTTATCAAGCCCATTATCGCCGTTTTAGCGGCAGTTTTCTGCCGCTAAAGTGGCGATAATTTTATCGCCTGGCTTGATAATATGCCCCTTAGATCCTGAAACTGGATCCTTACCTTACCTAGTAAAAGACACTGTACCAGTTTTGTCTGCTATTGGAAGGTTTTTCATCCTTTTGAATAACCATTATGTTATCTGTATTTTGCAAGGAAAAGCAGTGATTTAGATTATATTGCTCCAACTCTGGGTGATCTTCAACAGCATGTGCTCAGAGTAGCCTACCTGGCAGGAAATAAGTGAGGCCTGGACCTGCAGAAACCACCTCAGTACTGGATTTAAATATATTTGGCTGGACCCAAGTTAGATAGTCTTTGCCTTAGCCACAATGGGTACCTCAGCTCCTCGCAGGTGCCAAGTCACGAGAATCGATTAGGTGAAAATGTAAAAATGGATGTGCTTTACTATGAAAATGTGCAAGGGCTGGTTTCACTTTCAGTGTTTGTTGTTTGTGCTGTAGTTTTGAGCTTGATGGCTTTTTAATTACTTTCCTTTTAAATTAGAAATACATTCCCTTGTTAGTACAAAGTTTTTAAACCTAGTCAATTTCATTAGGTTATATAAAAAATAAGGTTTACCAGAGACAGAAAGAAATAAAAGAAGAAAGTTAAGATTATTTCTTTATAGTTAACTTTTCATTTGAAATGATTAGAAATTCTACCTTATTTTGATATGTCACTAACAATAAAAAATGTATTTAAAATTTGACCTTAAGATTTCCTTAAATCCCAGCTCTGTCATCGCACATTGTAACATGGGCTCACTCTTTGAAATAGCCATGTATTTTCAAGGTAATTAAGAATTTAAGAGAAAAATACGGAATGTTGTTCTTGCCTTTGTTGTAGAAAACTGATTGATGAAAAAATTAAAATAAGAAGTGAAATCTGTTGATTAGTTCAGAAAAATCAAAAGCATATTTTAAGGACCATTTTTCAATATGGCAGCTCGAGGTGCTTAGGCAGAAATGTCTACAATGGTTAAGATAATATTTTGGTTATAACAAAATTCTGACAAGCTCCATTCTATAACTTAAAAAATCCACAGCTTAACCTGCAATCTCTAATCCAATCTTCTGTCCCAGGTCTCTTTCAGTTAGCAGTCAGCAAGTGAATAGCCAGTTGATGCTTTGCCAGTCCCAGCTGTAGCAGGCAACCTTATTTGCTAATCATAATATTTATGTAAAGCTGGCATTTTTCAACAAACAGGCATTGTGTGTACGTTTTGATTTCCTATTAACAACTCTTTGAAATGTGTCCTCCACCTCACCCCATAAAGAAGGTCACCATTGAACGTGAACAAGCAAAGTGTAAAAGCATTGCTCCATCCAACAAACATTTACAATATCGGACACCAAGCTTGTGTAACATAGTTAGAGAGATACAGATTCTAAGGAGAACCTTGAAGTGAATCAACCTAAATCTGGCATAACTAGTTGTCCTGCCTGCAACCCAGTGATATGGCACTATTCTAATTTTGGTCTCAAAAGGTTACCCCACAATATTTCTTGACTGACAATTTAGCATATGGCATATCCTGTCTGGTACTTACTTACTTACCTGCCTGTTGTGCATGTGGGGAAGTAACGAGGGACCTCCACTTCTGTCTATAATGGGTACGTTTCTGTGCCCCAGCTGTGGTTCAGGGTCTTCATTTCTGCTGCCATTGTTCACCTGTAGGTGTTTTTTGGCCTACCTCTCTTATGTTTGCCTTCTGGGATTCAATGGAGAGCTGTTCTTGTGATGAAGCCTTGTTCTGTTCTGATGGCATGTACTAGCCACCTCTATCTTTTTTTCATAATGGTGGTGTCCATGCTCTCTTGCTTGCATCTGGTAAGCAGTTCCTGGTTGAAGATGGGTTTTTAGCCAGAAAATGCACAGGATTCTTCTCATGTTACTGGTATGGAGGTCTGACAGTTTGGTGATGCTGCTTTTTGTCATCTGACAGCATTCTGATTCATAGAAGTGTGTGGACAGAATATAACTCTGATAAAGCCTCAGCATGATGTTGGTGCTGTACTGAGATGACCTTCACACATTCTTCTGAATCCTGGAGGCGTTCCTGACCTTGTCAGTCTGCTCTTGATATAACTGTCTGCCCCTCCAGCATGTCTGATAGTACTGCCTAGGTAGATGAACTCTTCGATTAAGACTAGGGGGCATATGTATCAAACTCCCGTTTAGCGAATCCTAATTTGCGATATTTTGCGATTCGCAAATTGAGATTTGCTAAGCGGGATGTAAAAAATTAATCGCAAATATATTGCGATTTCTTAAAAATCGCAAAATATTCTCAGACACCCCTTTTGCGATTTCTTAATAGCGAAATTCGCAAATTAAGAAATCGCAAAAACGGGAATCTGCAATCCAGGTGCAGCCTAATGACATCACAAACAGGAAACTGGAGTGATTTCCTGCACCTGCTCATCTGAGCCACACCCAGAGGCTGCTTGGGGAGTGTGAGGAGGCATCCCAGGAGAGTGCAACCAGCAATGGATTCCACCAAACAACAGGAGGGCAAGGATGCAGAGAAGAGGAAGAGGAAGCATAAGTTCTCAGAAAAGGAGCAGGAGGTCCTCATTGAGGAGATGGTCTGCAGCCATGAGCTCCTCTTCGGCAAGAAGGTACTGCGTGTCCCAGAGGCGAGGAAGAGGAAAATTTGGCTTGAAATACAAAATAAGGTGAATGCAGTGGGAGTCACCAATCGTACCATCGAAGAGCTGCGCAAGCGGTGGTACGACATGCGCCAGAGGTCCAAGGAGAGGGTGGCAGCCAGACTGAACGACGCAAATCAGACTGGAGGAGGACCATCCACTGCAGAGCAGCCAATACCCCATGAGGAGCTTGTGGAGTCAACTCTCCTGCCTGAGAGCGTTGGTGGTGTGGCTGACATAGACAGCTCCGACCCTGCATCCAGCAGTCAAGGTAAGATGCATGCAAAATCAATCTGCACTCCTCCCCATCCCATGCACACTTCCCCAAATGTGCATAGTAAACTCCCAAAATGTAATTCCAGCCAAAGTCTTACAGCACACCCAGCAATGCATCATGGGACTCGTAGTACTATGTCTGACAGTGTGTCCATGAGACAAAGGAAATTTAATGCAACATGTGGGTTGGGGATAAGTGAATGATACAGTGTCAGAGGTTAGCCAAGAAAAACTGTTGGAACTTTATTGATTGCAACATGCAGACAAAAACACAAACTCATGTAGTCCCCTTTACATCCACAGCACATTCCAGGGCCCAAGAAGACAGCGCAGAGGGCGAGGAGCCTGCACAGCCAGCGGACTCCAGTGATGACACTGAGCAGCAGCCAATCCAGCGCAGGAAGCGCGCACATGTTCCCCCACTGCCTCCATTTGAGGACGAATTACCTGCCACAGGGGATGACAGTGACAGGAGAGAGGGGAGTCAGGGTGTGTCACACATGCCCATTCATGACACACAAAGGCCAAGGAGTAGACCACAGGACACACGCAGCTCAAGGCCCAGGAGCAGCACTGCGACTGAAGCAGAAGGATCCGTGTTCTCAGGCCTGGAACAGAGCATGCTGCAGGAACAGCGCCTGCAAAGCAAAGCACTGAGATCAATAAATAGGCAGCTATGCCGCATACACAATGACCAGAAGAACATGGGGGAGGGCTTCATGGGCATGGCAGGGGCGATCCGTGAGCTCTGTGACACTTTGAGGCAAGACCAAGCCGCCAATGACAGGGCTGGCCGACGTGCCAATGCACGCCTCCACAACTACACGAAGGCCGTGAACCACCTCTGCACCACCACCACCACCCTCACACGCAGAAGCGTAACTATGCAGGTCGAGATGGCGCACTGCTGCCAGGATATAGCCCGAGGACTTGCGCAGGTAACCACTGCTGTGGAGCAGCTGCAGACGGCCAATGCTGGTGGCAGCGCACTCATGGCCTCTGCCGAGAGTGAGGACACCTCAAGTCGGAGCAGCATCACTCCCACCTTGCCAGGGGAAAGACGACGCAGTGCCAGACAGGGCGCAGGACAAGGGAACACCATGGGGGGCACTCAGCCTGGACGTCACCGAAGGAGGTGAACATGTGCGGTGACACTTACTGCAACACGGGTGAATGAACCCTACAATGCTGTTTGCACAGTTACTTGTGCCTTACCTGCACTGTGTGCACAACATGTGCTGGGGACAGCTACTATTTCTTTAATGTGAAGTGTGAATAAACACTTCACACATCATCAAGCTTTGTCCTCTCATTTCATCATTACTCACCTAGAAGTAGTTTTGTGTAATCTCTGTCCGTCTTTGGCGTCCAGCAGCCGGCTCAACTTCTGATGCATGTCTGGCAGGGGGAGCAGGGCGCTCGTCATCCGATGTGTCTGTATCGGTCACATCAATTGTGGTGCCTTTCCTCATTGCCATGTTATGTAGCATTGCACAGCTTGCCCCGATTTGACAGCAGGTCTCAGGGGTGTATTGCAGTGCCCCTCCACTTTTATGCAGGCACCTGAAGTGGCTCTTCAGGATTCCAAAGGTACGCTCAATGACGCAGCGTGTAGATCTGTGTGCCCTGTTGTAGCTCCTCTCACTTGCATTTGCAGGATCCAGATATGGGGTCAGGATGAAGTCGCGCACTGCATAGGCACTGTCACCTGCATGGACAAACACAATAGGTAAGTCAATGTCCCCCCCCTCAAGTGATGTAGTGGATGTATTAATGTGTGCCATGAATTTACCTAGCAGGTACCCCTCCCCAAACTCTCCAGCACTCAGACGTCTGTGTATTCCACTGTGTCTGAAGATGAAAGAGTCATGTGTACTGCCGGGGTATTTGGGTACGATGTCTGTGATGATATACTTTGCGTTGCACACAATCTGTATATTGAGGGAATGGTAGCATTTCCGATTTCTGTAGACATATTCAGTTGCTGATGGGGGTGTGATGGCCACATGGGTCCCATCGATGCAGCCAATGACGTGGGGGAAACGTGCAATCTGGTAGAAGTCCAGTTTTGTTTGCTGTAATGCCTGTTGGGTGGTGGGGAAGTATATGTGATGTGATAGCCTCTGTAGCATTGCATCTAGAAGGCATGGAGAAAGTGTGAAAGTGCACTCTGTGACACCCCACCAACCTCCGCTATTACCAGTTGGAAACTCCCTGACGCCAGGAGGTGCAGGGAGCACAGGACCTGCACATGTGTGGGAATTGTTTGTGTCCTGCATGTAGGGTGTTCCAAGTAGGGTTTCAGCTCCTCAATCAGGTCCATTATGGTCTGTGGGTGCAGCCTGTACTTGTCATAGATGTCCTCTTCAGTGTGCTGGAACAGAGTGATGCGCAGCCTGAATATACATTCCTGTCTCATTCTCCTCTGTGCAAGAGCCCGAATACGCAGCCTCCTGGCTATCACGAACATTGCTGCCATTGTGGGTGGGTCTGTTGCATTGTGGGGTGGTTTAAGTACCTTGCACCAGTTTACCACCTGCATGCAATTGGTGTTAATGGCGATTTCTTAATTAGCGAATTTCGTGAATTCGCAATTTGCGATTTTTTCATACATGTGTCTGCGAATTCTTATTTTGCGATATCCTTTTAGCGAATTTCGCTAGGTTGAGAAATCGCAATTTAAGAAATCGCAAGGAAATTCGCAAAAATCTTGTTTCGCAGCCTAAGAAATCGCTAATTTAGCAATTTCTTAGTTTTCTCTAAAGATGTGTGTCATACATGTGGAATTGCGAAAAATCAGTTGCAAACGCTGCTTTTTGCGATTCGCAGCATTTGCGACTAATTTTTGCTTTCATACATATGGGCCTAGGTCCTATTCATCAACCTTGACTGGTGAAGCGTTTGAGTTGTTGAGTGGCATGACTTCTGATTTCTTCGTGTTGATCTTCAGGCTGACTTTCTGTGCATAGATGTTGAGGAGAGACGTCTTTTCCTGCACATGGGGTTTCTGTGAGAGAGCACGTCAAGGTTATCCCGATAGTCAAGGTACTCCAGTATAGATAATAAGATCTATCTTATGCCACCGACTTGGCTTCAGACCAAGTCAGAGACATCAGTACCATTTAATAATCTAATAACCTTTATATTCGGGCAATTACCACACTCCCAGGTCAACTGTTAGCAATATTATTGTCTGTGAAGTAAATGATGTAGAAGGCATAGTGTTCAATTTTTCCATGTCAGTGTCGCAGATATCCACATATAAGTCACCAATGTGTACAAAGTCTCCAGCTGTCTAGTTTGACAGGTCCATTTCTTTACTTACTTATAAACATTTTAAGATTATCTAAAGTGGGGCATGTGGGGAGTAGGGGTTTCTAGCACTATACACTGCTAAGAAACTTTTCCGTACATATCACCAATATCACTATATTTGGGTGAGAACCATCAGAAACCCTTCTGTGGCTGCAGTACCATTTTAATGATAGTACTCAATGTTTGCTCACAACACTAGCCCCTGGAGGTCTTATCTTTCTAGTACTATGTAGACACCACGGGCGTCAGTATATTGTAGGTTCAGCACAAGGCAGCCTTTCCCAGAAACCTGTTTGAAGAAGGAAACACTTCCCCAACTGTGTTGGTTGAGATGTTCAAAACATAAGATGCATTGGCATTGATTGGAAGTGAAATGCTGCCCAACCATGAGGGACGGACAGTACAAACTGGCTGTCCACTTCAGCATAGAGAAGATCTACATTGAATCAGACATGCATAACTCGGCTGTGGTGCTTCCTAATTATGGAGCTGTGTGCTGCCCATTTCCATCTCTGTGCTTTGTCCTAGCTATTTCAAAGATTAGGACTAAGCATTATCTCACCCTGAAGCTCTATTTCCCTTTTCTGATGACCTTCTCTCCAAAGAAACCCTGCTCTGGCCCAACAAGGCAGAGACATAGACTTAAGGCACCAAGATGCCCTCTCTATCCTTCGCCAGAGATTGGAAGAGAGTTACATTAAAACAACTACAGTCTACAAACGCAGGTGAGATGAGGTGTTTCTGATGAGCACACCCCACTAGTGTGTCAATATTTGCATTTCCTTGTTCTTAATTTTTTGAGACCCCTAAACGGGTCCTTTCTATGTACCCACCAACCACTAACTGGAAGAGGGTGTGCACAAACCTATCACCAGCTTTAAAAGCCTGAGACACACCTGGGCTACCTTGACCTTTCCTTACAGTTGAACATCTAGTGGCTTATTTGGAGGACCATTATTGTCCATGTATATGCCTCATTGTGTCTATGGGCTCACACACTGATTGTCTCTGTGTCTCAGTGGGATTTCCCTGTTTATGGAGCCATTGACCTAGTGTCACCACAATCCACACGGTACAAGATGATTTTCCAAGGGAATGGTAGACGTTTACCCAAAAGTGGAAGTTGAGCGTATCCTCCTGGTTCTATAAATCAGAACGCTGGATACAATGATATTTGATTCTGTTGTGTTGGGATCCTGTTCGCTTCACTTACAGGATATCAAGTGTATCTTTTCTTTAAAAGATTTTAGTGGTGCATGATTGGTTAGCATTCTCCACTGGTGTTTAAAGAGTAACCATGGTTGTGGTGGGAGCATCAAGAGAAATTCAATTTGTATTGTGTGCTCTATAATAGGCATATATTAATATAGTTATATACAAGCACCTGCATATATATGGCATGCCATTTGACAAATAATGTGCTATGTATAGGCAAGTTATTTTCCTTACCTGTATTGAGGAAAGTATGCAACTTTTCTGGCAACAAGTATTTGGTTTTGCTGACTGTAGGAAATGATCATCTTTTGTGTGATGTAACCCCAGATTTTAGTTTGAACTGTTTCTCTGGCTGTAGAACTCAATGCACTTTACCCATGCTAACCAAAGATAAAGTGCCTGTGCTCCTCCTTTCAACATATTACTATTCTCCTAACTGGCATAATTAGCTTACTTATAAGTCATTAGTATATGGTTCAAAGAGTAATAATTTGTCAATTTATTAATAAATACCCACATCAATGATAGCCTGAATTGATTACAATATATGCACTAAAATACATACCAAAATAGTAACTTGTGAGAAGTAGATTACACAAAGAATTCTGCAAAAAAGCTGGAACCCCTTGCACTCACTTATAAGGACTCAAACATGTGACCTGCGGGTTATACCTTTGCTCTGCAGAAGACACGTTAACCCTCTAACATATTTTTTGATTATTCCAATCTATAAGCAGCAGACTGCTGAAAGATATCAGTAGCACTTGTATTATATGCTGAGGTTTTCATGTAAAGATCATCAGGAGGTGATAAGAAATTGTGCTAATAGTGCGGAAAGTGATATCTGTGAATTTAACAAGATTTTGTATTCAAAGCAACATGGCATTATTGTATCACAGAATCGTTTTTTACCACTTAATTTCACTGAAATACCATTACTGTTACCACCAGGAAATAGCTGGTGATACTTTATCACCAATAATTGCAGAAAAACACATAGGGGCATATGTACAAGCCCCTATCGCCACCACAGCGTCACTTTTACGGACGTTGTGGTGGTGATAGGGGCTGCAGCGTGATATGGCTTAACGCTGCCTTGTACTTAAGCCAGCCTTGCACGCTATGGTTAGCGTGAAAGGGGCGTGCAGTAGTGGTTGTAGTGGGCGTTCCACTGCAACACCCATTGTATTTGACGCTTTCCCTTATGTACAAGGCTTGCGTACATAGGAGGCAGCGCCAAAATTAAGACCAGGGAAACCCTGGTATTAAGTTGGCAAAACGCGGAGAAATGCATTATTTCTCCTCGGTTTTGCTTTTTCCATTGTGCTGCCTTGTGCAGCACACATGGAAAAAGCAAAATGCCATGGTTTGTTTATGTACAGGGAGATGTCCCTTCCTGTACATAAACAAACCTTTAAAAAAATGCCATATTGTCACTTTCACGTGTGCTGCATGAAGCAGCACACATGAAAGTGACAGCATTGCATTTTAGGATTGTTTATGTGCCGGAAAGCACACCTTCCTACACATAAACAATCCTCCCCTGCACGTAGACACCCTTGCACTCTGGTGCATGGGTGCCTTCGTTGGCGCTAAGTTGTCAAACTTAGCGCCATCGCAGGGGGAAATGCAAGGCTGCACCACATTCTTGTAAATATGGTGCAGCCTTGCGTTTCAGAAGTGGTGGAGCATGTCATTAAGCCAAAGAGGCTAACAGCACGCACCGCCCCTGCCTTGTATATATCCCCCATAGGGTCTTATTGCCAGTTTGGTGGTCCTCCCGCAGCACCAATACAGCTGCGGTGGCAGGAGGACCACCAGGACCGAGGTGCACCAGCCTGCCGGATTCTGAGTTAAATCCAGACGGGCGGGCGGTGCTGCCGCAGTCTGATGGCGGCGGCTGTTTTAGGCTCATAGGAGAGCCTTAAAAGCAGACTAGTGCTGTGACAGCGCCTGCAGCATGTTCCTGCACGGTGTAGCATGCACCATGTTGTGCATACCACACTATGCAGGAATGGGGGTGCAGTTCCAGGGGGGCACATCATATGCCCCCTCACATGCAACCCCAGGCACAAAAGCGGCATCTCCACCCCACTTTTCATGGTAGGCACACCGCTATGAAATGGGTGGTGGAAATGCAAATCAGAATATGCTCGACAGTGCCGCAGTGCCACCACCAGCATATTCCTGTCCCTTTCTGCTGCGCCACCGGCGCCGGATCCTGGATCCCGGTGTAGGCAGTGGTCCTATGGCTGTCTGACCGTCACACTCGAAATACAGCGGGCAGACCTGCTGTGGTGGCGGTGGTCAGCCTACCACTATGTGTACGAAGTACTCGGAAAAAGGCCCATAGGAACACAGTTTGCACTTTTTATCCCAGTTAAATTCTGCATTTATATTACTATTGCCAGTTGAAGTAAACCAAATAACAGAATTGTAGCATTATGAAAATATGGCCTGACAATAGCTCAGTGAGACCTATGAGTTGCTAGGTAAGGACACCCTGAAGGTCACACGTTCAGATGTACAAGTGAGCTAGCGCTGCACTGTTCCCTGAGCAGCAGGAGGGCCGCTTGGAAGGTGCTAAAGTGAGTTTATTATTATTCTTGCTTTTCTTAATGTCTATATTTTAAGGTAACGTGTGAAAGGAATAATGTCTTTTGAGCACCATTCCATAAGAGGCTCTAATTTGAGGCATAGAACATTAGAGCCCTATGGAGAACACCCAGAAATCACTTGGGCGAAAAGCTTCAGAGTTCCAGGTAAAAGGCCACATATTATAAGGTGAGTCAGATTTGATTTATTTAAGGGCTGTTGTAAGATTTTGTTTCCCTACAGATGAAATGTAGTCATTAACTATTTTCTCTTTATTTTACATGTTCTAGTCTCTACATCCCTGCACAGCCAACTGGAGCAAGGGCATTATTCACTTTTGTTGTTAAGGTAGATCGTTGTAACCGTATATAATATCCAAGATACGATTTCAGACAAAAACAATGTACAGAGATGGCCAAGTGAAGACTTCAGACCAGAGCTATATATTTTCGAGAAAACGATCACAAATTCTAATTAAGTATGGTTTCCTCTTAGTTGAGGTTTTTGAAAAATATTTGTTGTAGGTGCTAATCAAATATTTTTTCTCATTAAAGGATCTGTTCTTCAAGTCTCTCTCCTTCGAATGAACGATCCACAGAAATGTCAGAGCCATTGTTACAAGTTCACTTAAACTTAATGGAGATGCCCCGGTGAAACTTTGGACAAATGCTACATTCTTTCAGGTAAAATTGTGAGTGAGCAATTATGTTTTTATTCGGTGCGGAGTTGTGCAAGATTTTTTACTCCATAGTTTAAGAAAGTTGTTTGATAGTTGGGTGGATGGCATTTAGAAGTGCCAAATAGGTAAAAAGTCAAAAACACAACACAATAAAAAACCCACTCCAGTTTATAAAACGAGAGGATATGTTGATGAACAAAATGACCCCATATTGACAAAAATGTATCAAGGGGAACCGGCGATGTGAGCTTTAAAAGTTATAGAGCACCAACCATGAGCAACTGGTAGCACTAGATCATGACAAGGTTAAGGTTTGAGGCCAATAGTAATAGAGTGCAGGTTGGCTATCAGGGCTAGATTGGTCCCTGTCCAGGAGTCACCCTCGGACTCTGAAAATGTTCAGGAAGGTAGAGTCAGAGCATGACCTAGGAACCAGACAAGCTGATCACACGCTGTTAGAGCTCCGGCGGCCAGCCCACATACATGAGTGATACATGAACCGCTGAAATTCCAATTGCTTTTAAAGTGATCGTCCTCCAAGAGCCTGACTGAACGATTGGGGGCCCACTGCAACATCGCAGAGCCTGTGCATTGCCGGCCCAGAGTACTTACTGCCTGTGGCCCAGATGACGTGCGTCCCTGGGATGCAGACACCGCGGTCAGACGGCTGTGCCTGAGTGGTTGTTGGAGCAGCAGCGCCGGCCAGGTGGGCAGAGGACGGACCAACAGGGAGAGCCAGGGTCTGTGGGATGCAGTCCAGGCCGCTTGGATAATTGATGCTGCCCAATGGGGCAACCGAGAAGGGGGACTGCAGCGAGCTGCTAATGAGAGGGGTGCAGGCGCTTGCCTAAGGCTACAGGGTGGACCCGCTATTGCCTCCTTCAGTGTAGGTGGCAAGTACCCTTTCTGTTTTGCAGCCCCATACATGTCTAGGAGGTGAGGGGCAAGCAGGTTGCTGTACTCATTAGTTCGGCCATTGCTATCTGGGCCTTGCCATTCTGCAGCTGAGGTATGGCCATTTTAATGCAGCAATAGTAATCACGCTGTTGAAGCCGGGTAAACCACCTCAGAAATGCAACTCCTACCCACAATTGTCACTTATAAATATTGACGATAAAACATTAACAAAGATACGAGCAGCAAGACAGTCCCCCCTAACGCAAGGGCTGGTACTGCCAGAACAGTCAGGATGTATCACCGACCGCTCAATGGCGGACAACTTAAGAACACTGGGTGTCATTTATGTTTTTTTGCTGTTGGGCAGCGCAGCAGGCCTTACTGCTGTGCTGTCCTACGGCAACAGAAAAGGGTACGAATGCGCAGCATGTATTAGATACAGTGCATTTCTGTCATTTTCCCCCGTGCCGGTGCACAATAGGCAGCCATGCGCTAACGCAGGGACCATGGTGCAAGGGTGCCTGCAATGCGGGAATGATTATATTTGTGCAGGAAGAGAAACCTTCCTGCACAAAATCAATCACAAGAGGCTTTTTCCTTTTTCTATGTGTGCTGCAGAAGTCAGCACACATAGAAAGAGGAAAAACAAGGAGGCGTACTTTTTGCCGCTGCCTCAGACTTATGATTTCTCATAAATCTGGGGCAGTGTCAAAAGGCTATGGATGTTGCTTGGAACACCCCCAGCAACACCCACGGAACACCCCTTTCATGCATTTTTCTTTCTTTGAAAGGGGCACATATTGATAAGGTCATGAAAAGCCATGTAAGGTGGCTTTACATGGCCTTATAAATATGCCAGTGGCACATTTCGCCACTGGAACATCAAGAAATTGACGCTCCAATGGCACAATACTGCCGGTAGGGCCTCATAAATGAGGCCCACTATTTACAGTGTCACCTCAATTTGAGCAGATGAACAGTGCGGTGGCTATCATTTGGATGCCACCAAAGCATTCGATTACATCGAGTGGCTTTTTACGATGGCAACACTCAAGAGATTAGGCCTGTGCAGAGGGATACTACGTTGGTGAGGACTACTATATGAATGTCCTGTGGCCCAAGTACGGGAGAATGGACAGATTTTGGACCCATAGACATTCGAAGCGGAACCAGACATCGCTGCCCCCTCTCACCATTAATATTTGCCCTGACAGTGGAGCCCCTGGCCTGCGTGCTCTGGGAAACACATAGCCACAGCGGCATCTAATTTGATGTACAGCGACCAATAATCTCACTCAATGCCAATGACATCCTGCTAATAGTGCAAAATCCAGATGTTGACCTTCAAAAATTATATTGGATATAGAACAGTTCGGGGAATGGTTGGGATTGACCATTAATTGGTCAAAATCGATTATGACACTGCTTGTGCCTAGTACCATGCAGCCATGGCTGACTTACCCTCTGCAATGGCAGGAGACACCAGCGAGGTATCTGGGAGTGCACTTTCACTGAGAGATCTCGGTGACAGTTAGTGAGAATTGCAGCAGAACAGAATAACCACTAATATTGAAAAATGGATAAATCTGCCACTCACAAAGGCTGCCAGAATTGATCTTGTGAAAATGGTGGTACTGCCCCAGCTGCCATACCTCTTCGAGAATATACCTGTCCCCCTCACTGGGGCATCTTTAACACTCTTGACCTGTTAATTATATGACTCGCATGGGCTGGCAAGCAACCACGGCTCAGCTGGACAACTCTCCAATGTTCTTACAAATATGGCGGCTTCGCAGAACCCTGTTTTGAAGAGGTTTATCTGGTAGCGCAGGCAACAATTTGCCTCACATTGGTTCCATAAAACTAGACAGGCACCGCAGAGAGAGCTTTAGAGGGCTCTCTCCAGCCGGATGGAACTCAACAATGTGATACTAAAGTCCCCGATCAGGCCCAAAGACAACGTCCACACAGTCAACTGCACAGTATGGGCGTGGCATAGATTAGCGAAACTATGTGTAATAGATACAACAGATACAATTTACTCCCTGTACATACCACTGGCTGGGAATCCAAATGTTGATCTCACTTTTGAGCCACTAGCAGGTAAGCAACTGAAAGACAGAGGATTACTTACACCAGGAGATCTATACACGGATGACACCTTCATTTCCCTAGCGAAATATGCAGAACGAGGTGGAGTGTCCTCCCTGAACAAATTTCTGTACCCCCACCTACGTGAGACAGTGAAACATGGATTCTCCTCTTTCCCTCGGAACCAAAAGATTAGGAATTTCTGTCACTATTACCGTTGGGCCCTGCACCCAGGAAGATCATTACACTAATGTACAATATAGTGATGGTGGAAATGATATTCAAACCCAGCTGGGCTAGGCCACAAGGGTCACGGGACATAGGGTTGGAGTTTATGGATAAACACTGGGGATACTGCTGTGCACACACTAAGAAGGTATCCATAAATGGAAAACACAGACTTATGCACTACAAATTCCTGCATCACATGTACTAAACATCAGCTGCTATGGCTAGGTATGCAGGGCACAATATTGCACATTGTTTGCGCTGTCAAAGCCCTTGGACTGATATTTTCCACCTTGGATGGACCTGCCCACAAATTAATGACTATTGGGGCACATGTATTATTTAGAGGAAAGAATGACATGACAGGTTTGACACTGGGGCTTGACCCACTTATGGCGATGCCGGGCTTTGTCAAAAAAGTTCTGAAGGATGTGAGGAAATCTGTAGTCTTGGATTATTTTTGGGTAAACACAGAGGGCCCGATTCACAGAACTAACTTAAGACAAAATCCTAAACTTACTACCATTTTGGTATTCACAGAAGGCACTTACTCATTTTGGTATTCACAGATGGCACTTACTCATTTCGGTATTCACAGAAGTTAGGAGTCCTAACTTTAGGACTCCTAAATGCCTTCTGTGAATACCGAAAGTCTTAAAATTAGGATTTTTCTCAGTTTAGGAGTAGTATAGTTAGGACTCCTAACTTTAGGACTCCTAAATGCCTTCTGTGAATACCGAAAGTCTTAAAATTAGGATTTTTCTCAATTTAGTAGTCCTAAGTCTAAATTTAGGACTACTAAATTGAGAACAATCCTAATTTTAAGACTTTCGGTATTCACAGAAGGCATTTAGGAGTCCTAAAGTTAGGAGTCCTAACTATACTACTACTAAACTGAGAAAAATCCTAATTTTAAGACTTTCGGTATTCACAGAAGGCATTTAGGAGTCCTAAAGTTAGGACTCCTAACTTCTGTGAATACCGTAATGAGTAAGTGTGTTCTGTGACTACCAAAATGAGTAAGTGCATTCTGTGAATACCAAAATGGTAGTAAGTTTAGGATTTTGTCTTAAGTTAGTTCTGTGAATCGGGCCCAGAGTTTTCATGCACTGGGGCAGAGGTAAAGTTCCTTCCATAGCAGATTGAACCAGCGATCTGGCAACCTGTCACACTCAGATGGACATATATGGAGAACTGCTACAGACAAAATCTTGGCCACAGGATATATGGAAACTACTTAGACAATACTTAACTAGACAGGAAGCGGAGCACCGAGATGATGGTGCAGCCCAGACACACACCTCAGCCCATACAATGTAAACTTTTCTCTGGCTCACCTGTGTGTGCGTAGGAATATTAATGTGCCTGTTCTAATGACAAACTTTGCAAATTATGTGATATATGATGTATTCTGTCATACACTGTCCTGGTGACTGCTACTATGTTGGCTAATTGATAAATAACGTTGTTTAAAAAAAGAAAGAAGGTGGAGTCCTCAGCGGGCAAGGCTGCAGGCTGAATCCAAAGATGGGCTCATCGGCAATGGGTTGATAAAGGACGAGGTATAGATGAAGCCATTGATCAAAGTGGGAAAAACTTGGAGAGGGAAAATTTCAGAGTTCGCACTCAGGAAACTGTTGATGTTGATTGAATGTTGCTCGGTTCTGGTCCAGTTAAAATTTCTACTTAGACTTAGACTCTTTTTCCTCAGTAGATCAAGGCTGCAGGCTATATGTACATCCTCCTATACATTACCAATCTTAAAAATGGCATTTTTTTAAGATTGGTAATGTACAGGAGGAGGAACCTTCCTGTACACAAACAATCCAAAGCACTTTGCTTTTTTCCATATGTGTTGCACAAGGCAGCACACATGGAAAAAGCAAAAACAAGGAGAAATAATGCATTTCTCCACCGGTGCTACACTTTATCAGGGATCGATACTCATTGATATTTCATACAAAATGGCCCATACACATTCACCCAACTAATAAATCCCTATTGCGCTGGGGGTCAAGTTTTAATGACGTGAATAATTGTTTCCTTCACAGGTTCATGTCTAATATTTCTAAATACATAACTAGACCTGTATATCAACTCTCTTACCCCTTGGTGGATGGACCAATTAGTTGAGTAGTTGATGGTTATAATAGTACTATCTAACTTTCTAACTAGCTAAATAATCACAGACTCTCGGTAAGATTTAATAATGTTTGTCTCAAATAAATGTGAATAATTAATGCTCATCGCAAACAGGTTACAAATGCAAACAAAGAATCACACAAGAGGGAGAGAAAACAATCAGCAAATGCAAACAGTGTCATACTCATCATCAAATTAACGATATGTATATGAAGGAGTGGAAAGATGAAGAGACATAAGTTTCAGCAAAATAATGTGAAACAATATACATATGACGGAGGCGATAGATGAAGAGACAAGTTTCAGAGCCAAAAATACATTTGCAAATGATTATGCAAAGTACGAGTCATGAAGATAATACTTACCCAAAGATCAGTGAAATACCACCCCCCCCCCCATGGCCAAGATGGTAGTGGGGGTCTCCTGAAATAGAGACAGCGAACAAAGATTTCAGGACTCAGCTAGGTCTGTCTGCAAACCGACGGACAGCGACGAAATCACCCCTTCACTCTCCTCTCCACCCGACCTAAGCATAAACCACACACCCAAAGGAAGGCACCCCAGTTATACCCTAAAACTTACATGTCCACATTAGTTGAAACAATTCACAATATTCGACTGCTTATTGGATGGTTTGGGAGGTGGGCCATCACACCACCATGTTCTCATTCAAAATGTTTACAGTCTTTTGTTTATTCATTGGCCATGTAACATAAAACACGACCAGTGAATGCAAATACATCTACATGTAACGTTTTATCATTTCTTATGAGTCTTTCAGCTAGGTCTGCCGAAGAAGTCTTCGGTCCCCCGGCCTGTCTCATCTTTTGGCAGACATACAATGTTTTCTGAGCTAAACAACCTTGGACTTTTGCTCTTCTTCTGCAGCGCTCAGCGTTTCTGTCTACTTGTCGAATTATTCATGCTCTTTCTCCAGCCCCCAACTATCATGTCAATTTTAGGAAAATGCAGGCCCATTCGGCTCACTATGACGAATAAAACATAAGCATTCATTAATTACAGGGAAATGCACTTTTCACTGTTTACCACCCACCTTTGCACTATCCTCTGTTAATATTTTCTTAGCATAAGCTCAAAGCAAAAGCGGCATTATTTATTATTATTTTTAAAGCAAGATGCAAGATGCGAAATGCGGCCTAAACATGCATTAGTTCTCATTAGTGCACGCATGTGCAAAGCGGTTTCCCTTGTGGCTCATGTGGTTTGCATATTAATTTTCACTGCACACTGTTAATAAGTATTATGGGGGTGTTAATTCGAGCAGGTTTCTTTTTTCAAATCCATGCTTCATCAATTCCCTCTCTGATGGCTTTCTGGAGCTATCATAAAATACCCACCATACCAAGTGCCATCTTTATTTATCTAAAGATCAGTATTCTTTTCTCTTTTCATCAATTTCTCGTCTAAATCCTTCATCTTGTCATAGTAATCTCCTTTCATATCTTCTAGTTCTATCTCATCCCTTTTTCTCTTTCTTGCTTTTCGTTTGGTATTTGATTCTGCCATCTCTTTTCTTCCACACTTACCCCTACAACATTTATATATTGTTATTATTACTAAGGCTACTCACAGGTTCTTTTACTTGGCCTTTCTTTTATTTGTTCTTCTTCTTGACTTTCATTAACTTCCCCTTCTTCTGGTTCTACAGCAGTCTCATTAGACCCAGTAACTGGTGTCCACTCTACTTGACTTGTGCTTGGCTGTTCGTCATTTGTTTGTTCTTCAGAACTAGCAGCCGACTAGAAGTCATATACTGCATCCTTGTGCGTGTCAAAAGGATCTCAACTGAATGTGGCACATACACCTTGACTGGATGTCCCATCACAATTGCGTCACTCTGTTCCAGACTCACACAAGTAGCAGCTACTGCTTTCAAACAGCCTGGTAATGCTGCGGCCACTGAATCCAAAGTAGCAGAAAAATATGTTACGGGACGTCATGCCATTCCATGTTTTTGAGTTAAAACTGAAAGTGCACACCCATCTCTTTCACAACAGTACAACGCAAAATCCTTTGCATAATCTGGCATTCCCAATGCAGGTGCTCGACAAAGACTGTTTCGCAATTTGGTAAAAGCTTCCATACTTTCATCATCCAACACAATCGGATCTTTCACATCTTTTCATGTCAACCTCTTGAGAGGTTTTGCAATCAGTGAGAAACCACTGATCCACTGTCAACAGTATCCAACCATTCCCAAAAACATTCAAACTTATCTCTTCATTTTCGGTGAGCTCATTTGTTTAATCACACTAATTCGTTCTGGTGTCACCTTTCTGACTCCTTTTTCTATTTTGTGTCCTAGGTACTGGACTTCCTGTTTACAAAATTGCAATTTTGCTGGTGATACTTTGTGTCCTCCTTCTGCCAAATGGTTCAGTAAGGCAATGGTATCTGTCACACATGCCTCTCGTGTCTTTGATGCCACTAATAGGTCATCAATGTATTGAACCAAAACTGAATTTCCTGGCATGACTAAAGTCTCCAAACACTTTTTCAGAATATGATAAAAGATTGAAGGACTCTCTGTGTACCCTTGAGGAACTCGGCACCATGTCAAAACACGGTCTCCGAACCGGAATGCAAACAAATACTGGCTTTCCGGATGTAAAGGAATTGAGAAAAATGCTTGGCACAAATCAATAACTGTGTACCATTCAGCATCGCAGGGAATTTGCTAAAGAATTACTGCTGGATTTGGCACTACTGGACAACAGGGTACTACAATTTTATTGATTTTTCTTAAATCCTGCACTATTCTGTATTTTCCACTGGGCTTCTTAATTCCTATAATAGGCAAATTACAAGGACTGCTCAATATTTCTTTCAAAATTCCCTTTTCAATCATTTGGTCAATCACAGGAGTGACTCCTGCAATTACTTCCGGACTCATTTTGTACTGAGTTGTGTTTGGATGTATAGCCCCTCTTTCACGGTAATCTGAATCAGGTCTATATTTGTCATTAGACCAATCTCCTTTCCTGTAAAGTACCACACATCCGACCTTACTGTACTTTTGAATTCTTTGGGCAAATTCTCTTCTGTGAGAAGTGAAAACAACTCATCCACTTCTGTCCCTTGCTTCGCTAACATCATTTTAAATGCGACATCCTCATCATAGTGTCTGAAATGTAATACCATCTGGCTTACAATAGATGGTACAATTCATTTTACACAATAAATCCCTTCCCAAGAGATTTACTGGACTCGAGTCACATACCACGAAATGATGCATGTCTCTGAAACTCCCAATATGAACTTCTATTGGATTTGTGACCAGTGTTCTAATATGCTTTTTCGAGACTCATACAACTTGGATAGTTTTTCCTGAGAGGGGTAGGTTTGGAATTTCTGCTGCTCTCACAGTAGAACGGGTAGCACCAGTGTCCACTAGGAATGTAATATCATTACCTTCCACTTTTCCGTCAACAAATGGACCTGACTGATCTACCGCGAAAGATGCGCCAAGTACGCACTCTTCCTCCCCCCTCAGGCACCGTAATTGAGATGAGTTTGAATCACTCTCATTGCACTGCAACCAGTATTGTGGAACAATTTGCACATTTTTATTCTTACCAACTTGATCACCTCTGTGAAATCCAGTGTTAGCACTGTATCTCTGCACTTGAGCATTCACATTATTTGGCATAGGAGCTTGTGGCACCTGTAATTGTGGAGCAACTACCTGCTGCTGTTGATTCACAACCACCTCATCCTGCATCAGTGGATATCAATTTTGATTTACCCCATTATTCTTTTGAGCAGATCTACACTCGTTCTTCCAATGTCCATACTTTCCGCACGCATGCCAATGAAATTTCTTCATAGCCTCTTCTTGACTGATTTTACCTCTACCTCTACCACTACTGGGTACTTGACCATTTTGATTCTGCCCATTCATCTGATAACCTGTTTGAGAACCATTGTTTATTTCTTGCTGCTCTGCTACCTTCACTGGTGCCCACATCATTTTCTATTTTAACTTTTTATGTCTTGATTCAATGTCATCACTACAATATTTTGCATATTTCAAAAGTTCCGTGAATTGTTTTGCTCTGCCAACAGATCAAATGCTGCTGAATCATATTACTAATCTCTGGTTTCAATCCAGACACAAAACGATACACAAATTGTCCCATATCGTTGTCTCCAATATTCTCAAACTCACTGTAATGTTTAAATACCTGCAACAACCTTTCATAGTAGGCATGTACTGACTCCTTTGGTTCTTGGGTTGTCCTGTCTATCTTAACCCAATCTGTTTCCTTAGAGTCCATTTTTCCTTTCAAAAAGGTGATTACCTGGTGATAATACTTTCTCATCACCTCATCTGATGGTGCACCTGTTTTAGAATCTCTAGGATATTCTTCTTTTGGCCAATCAACAGTAATCTTACACTCTGTCCACAAATCAGCTGGAACAACAATCTCAAACAAACCATCTAGATCCTTTAACAAAACCTTTGAAACTTTCATAAACCTCTCTACCTGTTTATACCACTCAACTGGTTTCTCTCTAACCTGGGAAAATGATTCGTAAAGGATAATATATCCTGTCTTGTCCAAGGAACGTGCACATATCCCCCACTGGGAACTTCTCTCATCGGACACGCCCTTTCAACTTGTTTTGTCTCTCTCAACGGAAACAAAGACGTTCCTTTACCAGCTGCCTCTTCTTCCTTTTTCGTCCATCTACCTTTCCATCGTTCTACGTCGCCCCATTTTTCAAATTATTCATCGACTCCTTTATCTGTAATCTTTTTCCAGACGCATTCAAACTTTCCAAATCCTTATCAGTAAAATCCATTCTGTAATTTTCTGCAACACCTTTGACTTCCCTACGTCTATTCCATATTCACTAGCAGCCTCTGTTATTTTCTCATGAAGACTTCTCGCTCTCCAAGTAATACTTTTACACAAAAACAACAGCTCTTCATCTTGGTAAGTCCCTAGTCTATCTGGACTTATTGTACCAATAATCATCTCTTCCAAATCTACTCTCAATTGGTTCACATTTATACTCTGTGGTTGAGGTTTTCGTTTTTCAATTCCCTTTATCCACATCTAATTTATCTGGTGAAGGACCTACTGAACTCTCTGTAATAGGAGTGACATTCGGCTCTATTCTCCTCGGGACCATTGGTGTACTTCTCTTAGGGGTTTTAATTATCATCTCACAAACTGGAATATCTAACAACGAAGTATTTCTATCAACCTGTCCTCATCCGCTACCGTCACCATTTCATGCCTTACACTACTCTTTGGAACTGTCAACGAATGTACCTATGGTATATTCTGTTTTTCTCCGTACAATGGGATTATAGGACCGATTGTTACCGGTACTGTCAATACTTCCACATTCAAACTTAACTGATTTATTTTCTCAGTCAGTTCTTCTCTTGACTTATCCAACATGTCATTTTCACTTCCTCGTATTACTCTAGTTATTTTCGGGACTTGTGGAATCAATGGGGTTCTCATTAATGGTGCAGTTGGAGTCACTTCACCTGAATTTTCTTGATATGGCGGGGGTCTTTTGGTCAAAATGTCATCTAACAACTCATCATCAGAATCGTTTTGGTCATAGCCTAATCTCAAAGTTTCTATATATTCTTTTCTCTTTACATTTACCTCCTGTCTGTTCTTCTGTTACTAAAACTGGGTACAAACCCTCAGTTATCACAGCTCTCCTCCATCTTTTCCTTTTATCTTCTCTTCTCTAAAAAGGATATCTAGGTATTATATTTCTGTATCTCCTGCTGCCTTGATATTTCTCTCTTTCGAAGGCTTCTACTTCCCATTCCTCTAACGCTTCATACTGTGTAGGTCTGGGATTTGGCTCTATAGAATTCATTCGATCTCTCAAATTCTGTAAAATCCTTACATTAAATGAACCATGCTGTGGGAAAGCTATAACACCATCATCCTTTGTGTATTCCACCCAATTTTCTAACCAAGTACATGTATGGTATCCTCGCTCCAACATCATATAGGAAGCAGGCATTCTTGGTGGTGGAATGGGAATTCCCTCTCTAGTCACTATTGGTTTGTCCTTTTTAAAGAAATTCTTTATTTTCTTAAACAACTTCATTTTCCAACTCTTTATGCTAATGTATCTCAGCAAAACAAACAATGAAATCTTTCCGTAATTCTACTTATTCTATTTGTCAGTTCCCGTCCTATACCAGCGCGACTCACATTAACCGGCCAATCAGTGCTCCACTATGTAAGCAATATCTCAACCAATACAAATGCGGTTCACGAAAATCGACCAATCACAGCTCCCTAAACGCCCTCTATCTGACCAATGCCAGCGCGGCTTTTTCCGACGTCTGTATTACTCCTTCTACTGACCCTCCCTTTACAAAATAATATGGCAATGTATTTTTAAGCTTTCTTAATCAAATTTCTTGTTAGTAACAACACAAAACAATGCTACTTTGTCTGTTCGACTAAATAAAGAGATAGTTCTTCACTTCAAAACGAGAAATTCTTTCACTTCAAGTAAAACAACGAGCAGCGCTATTTTACGCCCAAACAAGCTACAGGTGGACTTGGTACTACTCTAGGGTTAAGGCCAAAGTTTCACAAGAGGACTTTATTTAAAGAGGTCTTGTTACTTCCCTGGGGATAAGGCCAGATTTTCGGAAGTGGACCCTTCGCTATTTCAGACACTCTAATTACATACGAAATTGTCCCTAAATATAACACCTGCAGCCTTCCGCCGTACAGTATTATAACAACAAACAAAGTACTTCTCCGGTGTGATAACTTATCCACACTCTTCTTCTGCCTACTTCAGGCTAAATTTCCATCCCGGGGTTTCTCAGGTAACTCCGTACCCGTACTTCTAGACAACATGGGACAGGAGACTAACTTTTCTTGTTAAGAACATATGATCAATAATCATTCATTATTACCAAAGTAATCAATAATTAAATCGTCCTCTGCTACCAGAAAACTGATCCAGCGCTACACTTTATCAGAGATCGATACTCATTGATATTTCATACAAAATGGCCCATACACATTCACCCAACAAATAAATCCCTGTTGCACTGGGGGTCAAGTTTTAATGACGTGAATAATTGATTCCTTCACAGGTTCATATCTAATATTTCTAAATACATAACTAGACCTGCATATCAACTCACTTTCCTCTTGGTCGATGGACCAATTAGTTGAGTAGTTGATGGTAATAATAGTACTATCCAACTATCTAACTAACTAAATAATCACAGACTCTCTGTAAGATTTATTAATGTTTATCTCAAATAAATGTGAATGATTAATGCTCATCGCATACAGGTTACCAATACAAACAAAGAATCTCACAAGAGGGAGAGAAAACAATCAGCAAATGCAAACAGTGTCGTACTCATCATCAAATTAACGATATACAAATGAAGGAGTGGAAAGATGAAGAGACATAAGTTTTCAGCAAAATAATGTGAAACAATATACATATGATGGAGAGGATAGATGCAAAGACATACGTTTCAGCAAAGTAATGTGAAAAAATATACATATGACGGAGGGGATAGACGAAGAGAGATAAGTTTCAGAGACAAAAATACATTTGCAATTGATTATGCAAAGTACGAGTCATGAAGATAATACTAACCCAAAGATCAGTGAAAAACTACCCCCCTGGCCAAGGAGGTAGTGGGGGTCCCCTGAAATAGAGATAGGGAACAAAGATTTCAGAACTCAGGACAGGACAGGGACAGCTAGGCCTCTCTGCAAACCGATGTACAGCGACGAAATCACCCCTTCCTTCTCCTCTCTATCTGACCTAAGCATAAACTACACCCCCAAAGGCACCCCAGTTATACCCTAAAACCTACATGTCCAACCCACATTAGTTGAAACAATTCACAAAATTCGACTGCTTATTGGATGGTTTGGGAGGTGGTCCATCACACCGCCATGTTCTCATTCAAAATTTCTACAGTCTTTTGTTTATTCGTTGTTCACATAACGTAATACACGACCAGTGAATGCAAATACATCTACATGTAACATTTTAGCATTTCTTATGAGTCTTTCAGCTACGTCCGCGGAAGAAGTCTTGGGTCCCACGGCATGTCTCATATTTTGGCAGACAGACAATGTTTTCTGAGCTGAACAGCCTTGGACTTTTGCTCTTCTGCAGCGCTCAGCATTTCTGTCAGCCCCCATCTATCATGTCAATTTTAGGAAAATGCAGGCCCATTCAGCTCACTATGACGAATAAAACATAAGCATTCATTAATTACACGGAAATTCAGTTTTTACTGTTTACCACCCACCTTTGCACTATCCTCTGTTAATATTTTCTTAGCATAAGCTTAAAGCAAAAGCAGCTTTATTTAATATTATTTTTAAAGCAAGATGCAAGATGCGAAATGCGGCCTAAACATGCATTAGTTCTCATTAGTGCACGCATGCGCAAAGTGGTTTCCCATGTGGTTCATCTGGTTAGCACATTAGTTTTCACTGCACACTGTTAAGAAGTATTATGGGGTGTTAATTCGAGCAGGTTTCTTTTTGCAAAACCCTACTCCATCATCAACTTAAGACCAGGTTTTACTTGGTCTTAATTTTGGCGCTGCCTCCTACTTACACTACCCCTGTAAATAGGGGGCAGTGTCAAAATCAATGGGTGTTGCGGTGGAACGCCCACCGCAGCACCCACTGTCCACCCCTTTCACACTAAGCATAGTGTGAAAGGGGTCCTTATTTACAAGGCAACGTTAAGTGGCTTAATGCTGCCTTGTAAATAAGGCAATGCCCCTATCATAAAAAGTTACGTTGTAGTGGCGAGAGGGGTTTGTACATATGCCCCTCAGTTTTTAGAGCTGCAGTGAAATAATGATGTTCCCAGTTTTGACCAATATGACAGGTCATGCAGCTGTAAAACCCTCAATTTACTACACATTTCGCAAACAATTAGTCCCCTGATACTAACTAAGCAATGATTCCCAAAAGATAGAGTTCTGAGAATATTGGCTACAGTTTTTTGGGTCACCAGGCCCAGTTGTGGTCTAAATCAGACACTGTAAGGCCACCTTTAGTTGATGGTTGTTTGTCTCTAGGTATGAACTTCGGACTATACTCTTTCAGTAGGGGCAGTACTCAGAAGAGTTCCTCTCTAGATTAGAGTATTTCATTCATCCTGTCCCCATGCAGCCTAAAAACAGTGCCTCGGATACTGTGAACAAATAAACTTTAAAACTCCATCCCTCGCTTTTAGATTTGTACATTTTTGCGAAAATGAGAAAATTAATCAAGCATTGGTTCAGAGAAAACAATCCTTATAAGGAAAGGGAGGGTTATCCCTGAGCGATATGGCTCACTCAATAGGCATCGACAGCAGGGCCATTTTACACTTCAGCACACACAAGCATCAGGGCACATGTTCATGCTGTAGGGCCAGGGCCTGTTCGTTCAGCTATAAAATGCTTACACTGGCGTCCACCCTTTTCGACACTTAACTTTTCTAATTCGGTGTGGGAGGCTGTTTCCAAGCTCTTTAAAGTGACATCAGTTTTGCGGCTAATGAGGCGGTGGAAAGCAAGCTGGCCCATTCAACGTCGCTAATGACTCCATTCCCGCAGGCCTAATCAAAGATTTGTACACTTAATTGCTGTCAAGTCAGCTCTCGCCACCTGCCACCTTCACAGCACCTGAGCTCCGGTTCCACTGGCTGCGCTTCTAAACGAATCCATCACCATTTCCAAAGGAAGGAAAATAAACGCGCCGGGCAACGCTGAACCAGACCCTTTCAGACAGAGTAAAGATCAAACAGACCGGTTTGCCACCGAGAAATGATTTTCCACCGCGACTTTTTTTTTTTATAACATTTGTTAATATTTGAGCGAACAGTTCAGCTTCTTTGCATGTGTTTACCTGGTGTTTTCCAGGAAAGCTGCAGTGACTCATGCTGACATTGCTGACGTACCGCAATTTCCAGAGAAAGCCTGCTAACGTTTAATCCACATACGTCACGAGGACTACTCAAGCACCACGATTAGGGTTCTGTGCCTTCTAAGCCCGAATTGGCAGTAAGTAGTCCTATGTCATGTGTGACATCTCTAGTCATATTTTGGTTATTTAGTCATCACTACCTGGAATACTACAAACCCATGCTCATAATGGAAAAGGAAAACTACAAGTCCCAGAATGCAAATCATGTTGGCTAAAAGCCAGGACCGGATGAAAGTGTCCTTACTGGCATTGGTCGACTTGGAAGCTACAACAACGCTTTGATTTTTATAACAAAAGGGGTTCTTTCCTTCCAACTATTTTTTACCGGAATGGAAACTCACATGTTTGTCTTGTTAGCTTTTAACAGTCAATTCTTTTTTATATCCATTTTTTTTTTCAATTTTAAAGCATTACAGAACAGAGTCAAACCAAAAACCTCTCCTCCCCGCTCCCAATCCTAATGAGTCGCACATTGATTAGCAGTCTCCCCAAATGTCAAGCGGCAGTATTTATGGGTTTAGGTACAGTGGTCCCTCCAAGCCTTGGACCACCCTCCGGTGGGCCCCTTGCCATAATGGATGGTTCCATGGACAGTCCCATAGTGTGTCCATAAGTGTACCCTTTTGAATGAACACTCTCAGGCAGTGGCCAGTTGCGATGGAGGATCATAAGCTGGATGAGCCGGAAACGTACGCGTATTGCTTCCTCCGCTGGGTATCTACACGCTGCTCCCCAGTCACCATCCTCCGATTTGCCCAGGTCTTCCTCAAATTTTCCCCACAAAGTCGTCAGTGGGGAGGAAGTGTTGGCCTGCAGCGAGCTATAAATCCCAGAAACAGCCTGTCTGTAAATTGGGGCCCCCAGCACTCTATATTCCAGTGGAGATTCAGCTGCTATCTCACACCTCCAGACTCCATACAGCCCCATCATAGGTGCCTAATTTGGACATATGTCAAGTACTGACTGTCTGCGAGCTCGTCCTGCTTCTGGAGCTCTTCAAACATCACCATCCCCTTGGCCGACCATAGGTCTTCCAAGTTGGAGATGCCCAACAAAGCCCACTTCCTGTGTCCTTCCACACCCTGGAGAGGTGGCAGAATTGAAGAGTCCACAGCGGGGTCTCAAGCAGCAGTTTCCCCTGCCATCCCATCAGCTTAGAAGCCCCTCACTTTTTAAAAATATATCTTTGAATGCATTTTGATATACTTACATGTACATGTATGCAAGAGCCCCTAAGGTTTAAAAAGCTAAATTACATTCGACCTACAAGCAGAATTACATATCATGTTTAACACAGCTGTTCTGGATCGTTTTTCATCAGGGCTCGTCATATTTTAAGAGTAACATAACCCAGAGCTCTGCCAAGGTTAAGGTTCATAGAGAGAAACTGTAGTTGCCAGATTACACATGGTAGTAATGACTTGAATAAAACAAAAAAACATGAAACAAGCACAGTCATAAACAAGTAAACAATTATGGTATTCAGCTAAAATATATGGAAGGCACAACTTCGGGTTTCAGACTAATCCGGTGAGGGAGGTGTATGTTACCTAGGGATTTAGATAATATTTTAAACTCTGGAGGTGGAGTGCAATATATTTCCATCCTCCTCTAAACGGTCCCATCCATGCTTAAAGTCTTATATTTTTAGGGGCAAACCTCAGGGGGTCGGCCTGTGTAGCTCCCCAGTTGGGGAGTCTGGACCGCCCGGTTCTGTGACCCCTCCCTGTTCATTATCCCACACCCATAGTATTTTTGCCCACAGTCCTGCAATTGGGCCAGGGCTTAGCCCTCTGGCATCCTACCCCATCAGTGCCCTCTCTTCTGCCCTGGGCCAAACATCAACATCTTTTTCCCCAGTCTACAACTCGGGGTCCCGCCCCCACTTTCTACTTCAATGCAATGCGCCGGTGCGCCAGTACTCGCCCCAGATTCACGAACCTGGAGCCCACCTTCTTAGCCCTGGGACAAGGAAACAAGCCCAGAAGATAGAGCTCCGCTGTGCAAGGGAGTGAACTGGGCAGGATGTTATCAATCAAAGACAGGACCTTGAGCCAGTATCTGCTCAGCATCAGACAGCTCCATATCATATGAGCGAACCCCACATCTGCAGTCTTGCATCTCGGGCAGTGCTGTGCGACATTTCCAATTATCAATTGTAGTCTATGTGGGGTTAAATAGGTCATTTGAAGGAAGTTTAATTGAGTGAGTTTAAAATTTGTATTCGATCTCCTCAAAGCCTTACTCCATTCTTTGTCAGATATCTCTCTGTCATATATGCACCCCATCGCTCTTGTGTGTGGGTCAGTGGTTTCATAGTGGTTTCATAGTCATCCCTAAAAGTGCCCCATATATAGCCATTTCACTAGGTGGGAACGCAGAGTCACCATCGCCTAGAGCAGTATATGGCCTCTGGTTCTCGCCCATCCCCAGACCACAAATCCTTAAACGTCCTCACCAGTGCGTGATAAAGCAGGAAGTGTCCAGGAGAGAGGTCACAATTTGCTAGGAAGTTTTCCAGCGGGATCAGCTCCCCCTGTTGGAAGCAATCTCCCACCATTGTCATACCTGCCACCATCCAGTCGCTCAACTGGAGCTTCATAAAAGGAGAAAGATCGCCTCCATGTGGGAGCCCCACCAAGGGAACGTCTGGGGCATATAGGGCGGCACCAGAGGTACACCAGAGGCTCCACGCCAGCACCTAAATGCCACCTGTAGCAGTACCCCTGGTTTAGGAATGAACACTTTCGGGTGTGGGAGTTTTGCTATCAGCAACCCTGGGTTGTCTATCAGTGCTGTTCTGTCATCGGTCTTCAGCACCCGGCCGTCCAGCCACCCAGCTAGCCATTGAAACTGGGCCACCCCTTCAGTCTCCCGGGTCGTCCGCAGCATCGCCATGGAGGCCTTATTCCTTTTCCTGTCCCAGATCAGGTCCCAGAGCAGAGTGTTCAGGTCTCTGAACCACCTCTGTTGTATTATAGAAGGGAGGTTTACGAAGAAGTACAAAAGCCTCGGGGGCATAATCATTTTAGACTGGTAGCTAGCCCAAATTACCCTCCATGTGGTCGTCATGGGCGTGGAACACATGTATGCTCAAATATCGTAATGATCAGGGGGACCAATTCAGGTCGGGAGGCAGGGTTGTCAGCTGCTTCTGCCCAGTCATGATAGGGAAGATGTGGGTCTTAGATTTGTTTACTCGGAGGCCTACTAGAGCCGAGTACTCAACTAGAATAAGCAAGGCATGCAGGACTCTCCAGGTTCTGTCTTTCAAATACAAAAGTAGATCATTAGCCTATAACTAAATTATATGTTCTCTACCCTCCAAAATAAGGCCATATTGTGTTCCTTGTTGTCCGAAGCGCCCTGCCATTGGCTTGATGGCCAGGGCAAGTAAGAGTGGGGACAGGGGGCATCCCTGCCTGGTACGCCTATGGACTTCATATGTGCCTGAGATAATGCTGCCCGTCCTCAACCGTGCTGTGCGGCTCATGTACAAAAATTGCACCCACCTTGTCTACCCATCCCCTATCCCCATATGCTTCACTACAGCTAGAAGAAATTCCCACCTCAGGGAGTCAAAAGCTTTCTCCAGATCAATAGCCACTACCAGCGCGTCTCGGTTGACACGGTGGTATAAAATGTGGAAAAGATGGTGAAGATTACCTGCAGTTGACCTATTGGGTATTAATCCGTTTTGATCACTGCGAATCAGGCCTGGCAAAAACAGAAGCAGCCTCAGGGCAAATATCTTACTAAGTAACTTGAAGTCCATGTTTAACATGGAATATGTGCGGAATTTCGGACAGGCCAGCCGATTTCTTCCCTCGAGGAGTCCGGCAGCATGCCTGTGCGGAAGGATTCCACATATACTGTCTCCAGGATGGGGGCAAGACTTTGCATGAAAGTAGCGTAAAACTTGTCTGGGATTCCATCAGGGCTCGGGGTTTTACCGCACGCCATCTCTTTAATGACTGCTTGTATTTCCTGTACCATCACTGGACCCCATTAAAGTCCTTTCACATTGCAGGGTCTAAAGTTCTCAGTCTCAGAGGTGTTAAGAATGCCACTAGGTCCCCCATCAACTGTTCTTCTGGCTTCTTGTAAAGAGTTTTGTAATAGGTGTAAAAAGTTATGTTACTGGCATGGGGGGAATATAGCACTTTCCCCTCCCCTGTTAACATTTAGGTGTTGGGAGGGCCCATAAAATGAGGTCGCAAAAGCCACACCAGTAGTTTCCCTGATTTACCCCCCTCTGCATATGTCCTTGTATGGGAGTCGCGACGTACCATGAATGGCATTATATTTACTTCATGTTTCTGAGAGCTGCGTCTGGGCAACGTCCCCTGGGTCCAGCATGCCACCCGGGTTGTGAAGGGTTGTCTCCAATGCAGTGCCGGTCACTGACGACAAGATTCGTAACGACTGGGAGGAAGACTTAGGTTGCCCCATCTTAGATGAGCAGAGAGACAAGTGTTGCGCAGCAACGAAGGATGTTTCTTTAAATAGTAGACACAAATTACTTCATTTTAAATTCCTGCGTAGACTGTACATCACCCCTGTGAAATCAAACAGACTTGATCCGACCAGACCTCACACCTGCTGTAAGTGTAAGCCCATCTCATTTGGTCCTGTCATAAAATACAATGCTATTGGGAGGCTGTACATAAAACATTGGGAGATATGACTGACTTGACCCTTGTACCCACACCGGAAGTAGAATTGCTAGGGTATGTGGTACATTTTCCCAAAGGCATTCGCATATTTGTCTCTCTTAGTCTGTTGCTAGCCAAAAGGGAAATCACTATTCACAGGGGCCGTAAGACAGCTCCCACACAACAAAGCTGGTTAAATAGTTTAGCATTCTGCAATACTAACGGTGAAGTCTATTCCAGCACGTTACCTCTTTCTTCCCGCCCCAAGGACATCTGGGGACCATTCAGGAACTATGTGGTGGCTGAACGCCGAGCATCCGACTTGCAGCTCGAAATTGGTTTAGTCCCGACCGGAGTGGGGTGACGAGTAACCCTGGGCAGACAACTACGCTACGCTCGTGAATTTTGCGTAGTTTGTGTTACTTCGCGCTACGCGAATTGCACGTAGCACAGTACAAAATCGCGTAGCGTAGCGTAGTTGGCATTTTTTGCTTGCGGTCCTTAACGTCAAGTTGGCCGTCGCGAGCGAGCAAAATTACATCCCAGCGAGACTTTTTCCTCGTTCGCCATCAGCAACATCAAATTGCCGATCGCGAGCGTGGAAAATAAACCTCCCGGCAAAATTCTCAACGCGGGGAGGTCAGGTTTCTCATTGCGAGTGGTCGCATATGCTTGCAATCGGGTGCAATGAGAAACTACCAGTCCGCGTTGAGAAAGCTGCCGCTCGAGTAAAAATCTATTCGAGCGGCAGAAAACGACAGCTCACACTGTGCAAGATGCCGTTTTCAATGATTGCACAGTGCGGACAAGCATCCGGCACTGTGCAATCATCGCGAACAGCGCACTACGCACTTCGCGTAGCTACGTGCAGAGCTACTACGCGAACTACGCCCAGGGTTAGTGACGAGTCAATTGACTACGTTTTGTACATTTATTGATGCTCCTTGATATAATGCAGTTGTTAGGATTTTTGATGGTATTCATGCGACAGAGAAAGTTTTTCTGTTGGGTGGTGGCTGGATGGGGGCTGACATCTTTATTATGTGTGTTGGATTGGCCATTGGGATTGTCATCACACATCTGTTTTCTTGCTGTTCGATATCTTGGCTTAGATATGTATCTTCACTGCTTGATTGTAATGTGGAAGTGGAATAGGACAGTGAGTACTACTGTTTGTTTTGAATTATTGTACTAAAATTGACAAATAAAGTTAAAAAAAAAGGGTTTCCTCTAAAGAGGTAAGCTTCCTATGAAGTTCCCCACATACCTACTGTCTCATGCAGTGGTCTCGCCAATGAGTGCATCCCATTCAATTAATGGGGAGCTCGCAGTACATTGATTCAGTCAGAAATACTCAGAGACTGCCCTCTGTAGCGTGCCTCTGAAGCATGCGTCTTCTAAGCGAGTTGGGTGAAGACACCAGGTGGGCACGACCGTGCATTCTGTGACTGGGCTAAATCCTAGGAAAAACAGGTTTGATCAAACAATGTGTGGCCTGAATACTCTGAGTGATTCATCGAGGGGCCTAGTCAGGTCGAGCATACAAACATGTCTAGGTGGGTTTGGAGATCATAGGGAGGAGAGTAGTAGGAGTAAGTACTCTTTCTTAAGTTCAAAAGATCTTTATTAAAGAAATAAAGGTGTCAATACATAAGAAAAAAAAAAAAGCATAACATCAAGATAGCAGGGAGAATAAACACTTCCATGAAAATAAACATGAATTTGAGGGATAACAATAATTGAGGCTATAGAGCAAAAAGCAGTACTGGAAAGAAAATCAATAAACCGGATTTTAGAGAATGCAAAGGAACAAAAAAAGGTCAATCAGGGAGGCTTGGAAACCTCCTGCTGAGAGGGAGGCAAGTGAAAGGAGCGTTTAGCACAAGCATCAAGGTACAAAGTCACAGGTTGCCAAAGATCATTTCGCTTTTTAGCCAGGCTAAGAGGATAAATAAATACAGTATCTAACCTGTGATTATGGCATACATTATACCACCATGCTTTAAAAGAGATATTGGCAAAGTTTTTCCAATTTACAGTGATTTGCTGGAATGCAACAGCAAGCAACAAGTCAACAATCTGCACTTTAAAATCAACATCTGCCCAGCAAGAAGAAAGGCTCCCTAAAAAAACATTAACAAGGGAAAAGGGAAATGTAGTGTGGAAGATGGCATTAATCTGAGCCCATACTTGTTTCCAAAAATTATTCACAGCAGTACACAAAAAAAGCATGTGAAAGAGAGTGGCCTTGGGTGTCGAGCAGGACCAACAATGGTCAGGGGTTAAGGGAAATCTCTTATTCAACATATGGGGTGAAAAAAGAAGTCTATTATAAATAAAAAAGAGGGTTTGCGTAAGGGATGCAGCCCTGGAGGATTTGCGAAGTTTGGTCCACACTTTGTCCCAAAGAGAAGTGGGCCAAGAGATACCAAAACCAGACTCCCATTGTTCCTCTACCGTGGATTTTGGTCTGGGGGTGAGAGTCTTGTGAAATGAGTGGTAAATGAAGGAAGCAGCATTGTGGGTGCGAAGCAGGGAGTGAAGGCGCAGAGTAGGATTGGGAGGATCGGGTTGGGCAGAAGAATTAGAGAGTTGGGTATATGTAGACATAACTGCACTCTTGAGCGCAAGGTACTTACGGGCAAAGGAGGAGGGGAGATTGAAAGTATGGGAAAGAGCGGGGAAAGATAAGAAATCAGATCCAGAAAAGAGGTGTGATACCCAAATCAAACCTTTTTGTCTCCAGGATTTCCAATAGAGGGGTTTGTGATTAATAAGGATGCTATTGTTATACCAAATCGTGGTGTTAAGAAAATCGGCTACAGAAGAGGGAGGGCTCGGGGAAGTAGAGAGGAGAAGCTTGGTGGTAAATTTGTGGATGAGAGTGGAAGTGAGCTGGGGTTTGCGAGAAAATGAAAGATATTCAGCGAAAGTAAAGGGGGACAGAGAAAGACGCTCAACAGCAAGCCATAAAGGGGAAAACTCAACAGAATCTCGTAACCAAAGGGAAGCTTGTCGTAGAAGGAAAGCTTTGTGATAAGTGGGAAAGTCCGGAAAATTGACCCCACCTTCTGACTTGGGGAGTCGTAATCTATACAGGGACATACGTGCCTTTTTGCCGGACCAGAGGAAGGAAGAAAGAATAGTGTTGATTTTCTTAAAAAATTTAGCTGGAATAGGGATTGGGATATTGGAAATAGTGTATAGAACTATTGGGGAAAGCATCATTTTAATCGTGTCAAGGCGACCCCACCAGGAAAGATAAAGCGGGTGCCATTGGGAAGTAAGGTCAGACAATCTCTGGATGCATTTACTAAGACATAATGAAACAGTGTCTGAAAGGGAAGGGGCAATGTGTAATCCAAGGTATTTAATGTGTGAGGTGCACCAAGTGAAGTTGGACGCAGCAAAATCAGGTTTGAAAGTAAATTTTGTAAGAGGTAAAATTTCACATTTGTCGTTATTCAACTTATAGCCGGAAATTTGGGAGTATTCATGGACTTCAGCTAGAAATGCAGGAATGGAGATGGCAGGTGTTAGACGGCGACCTCAGAGGAGCCCGGAAAGGGGGTCCTGACTACCCTGAGACCCACCCTCAAAGTATCGTAGCCGGGCACTGGCGGGAGACTCCTCAGGAGGAGGAATCTCGTATCGAGGATCGTACTTCTGGCACCACACGACACAGAAACACCACACCGTGCGTTCTTAGGAATCAATCTTTATCAAACAGGTTAGCACTGCAAATATGTACAAGGAGAGCACGGGCTCAATGAGTCTCGGAAGGGATAGGGGGTAGCGGGACAGTCTCTGGTAAGGTTCAAGGCAAGGACGTACCCGGCGCACAGCTCACAATCCTCGAGCTGGGGGGTAGGCTTGTTGTCGTTGGGGTCCGGCGGGACCGGTGGAGTCTGTGGAAGCCACGAGTCACTCAGCGGGCTCAGGTACAAGTTCGGAGGTCTTACGATCTTCAGGGAGCCGCGAGTCACTCAGCAGGGCTCAAGTACAAGTTCGGAGGTCTTACGATCTTCGGGGAGCCGCGAGTCACTCAGCAGGGCTCAGGTACAAGTTCGGAGGTCTTACGATCTTCAGGGAGCCGCGAGTCACTCAGCAGGGCTCAGGTACAGTTCGGAGGTCTTACGATCTTCAGGGAGCCGCGAGTCACTCAGCAGGGCTCAGGTGGTTCTAAGTTCCAGGAGCCGCGACCGCGTCAGCAGGCTCTCGTTGTTCCAGCGTCGAATCTGCCGGACAGTCTCAGAGCACCCCTTGTTATAGGTCGACCCCTCTTTGATGTCCGGAGTCTGTGCAGGCAGGGGTCTTGTCACCTGGGGGTCGCTTGTCGGGGTTTCCTGCCATTGTCTTTTGATCCTCTCAGGGCCGGGTCGGGAGGAGTCCCAGACACCCAGCAGGCGTGGAGCCAGCTCTCAGGGAGGCCGGAGGGCCGATCGAAACTCATCGTCCCAGGGGAGTTCAGAGGTGCGATAGAAACTGCTCCTCCCTCTCTCATCCCCTGGCGAGCGTGGTGTCCTCCAGCCAGAGTGGCGCCGCTAGGCCCGGGTCACGCTGGGGCCGGGCAGCCATCTTGGTGCATGAAGTGGGCACGCGGGCCCGGGGTGGCTGAAGGGAGAGAGGCCATGGACGAGGATGTCCGGGTCGGGTGCGTGTGTTCTGGTGGAAAGGATCGGCTAGGCCGTGGGCTCGGGGCTGCAGGTACCAGGTTAGGTGGTGCGGGGACAAGTAGAGCCATGCTACGAGGCCGGGTCCAACACGCGTCCCCCCCAGCTGAAAGCCGGAGAGAACTGCCCATCATCTTGGGGGGTTCTCTTCGCTGAGGCGGAAGAACCGGGAGAGGCCGTCAGCGTTGGCGTGGTCCGTACCAGGGCGATGTTCTACGGTGAAATCCATCCCCTGGAGGGAGATTGACCACCGCAGTAGCTTGGGGTTTTCTCCTCGCTTTTGCATGAGCCATCGCAAGGGCCGATGGTCGGTTTGGACTTTGAAATGGGTGCCGAACAGGTAGGGGCGTAGTTTCGTGAGTGCCCAGACCACGGCAAAGGCTTCGCGCTCAATGGTGCTCCATCTCTGTTCCCTGGGCAACAGCCGCCGGCTGAGGAAGGCGATGGGCTGGTCTAGGCCTTGGTCATTCACCTGGGACAGGACGGCCCCAATGCCATGCTCGGAGGCATCGGTTTGGACTACAAACTCCTTGGAGTAGTCGGGAGCCTGCAGGACGGGGGCCGTACACATGGCCTTCTTTAGGGCATCGAACGCCTCCTGGCAGGCAGTCGTCCACTGCACCTTCTTTGGCTGTTTTTTGGATGTGAGTTCTGTGAGGGGGCCGACAAGGCTGCCATACCCCCGGATGAATCTTCGGTAGTAGCCAGTGAGGCCCAGAAAGGCTCGGACCTCCGTTTGGGTGGTGGGGGGTTCCCAGGCCAAGATGGCGTCGATCTTCGGCTGTAGAGGGGCGACCTGGCCACTCCCGACCTGGTGCCCCAGGTAGACTACTGATCCTTGCCCAATTTGGCACTTGCTGGCTTTTACTGTGAGGCCTGCCTGGCGCAGGGCGGTTAGCACCCTCCGGAGGTGCTGGAGGTGCTCACTCCATTCGGAACTGAAAACGGCGATGTCGTCTAGATAGGCCACGCTGAACTGTTCCAGCCCGGCCAGGACTCTATTCACCAGTCGCTGGAAGGTGGCCGGGGCATTTTTCATTCCGAAGGGCATTACGCGGAAGCGGTAATGCCCATCTGGGGTGGAGAAGGCGGACCGCTCCTTGGCTCCCTCGGTGAGCGCAATCTGCCAGTATCCGCAGGTGAGGTCGAAGGTGCTGAGGAACCGGGCTGCCCCGAGTCGGTCAATGAGCTCGTCGGCCCGTGGAATGGGGTGGGCATCGGCTCGGGTGACGTCATTGAGCCCCCGGTAGTCCACACAGAATCGGAGCTCGGGGGCGACACCGGGGGCCGCTGCCTTCGGGACCAGGACCACGGGGCTGGCCCAGGGACTGTCAGATGGCTCGATCACCCCCATGGTCAACATCTTCGAGACTTCAGCTTGAATGCAGGACCGGACCCGGTCAGGGACCCGGTATGCTCGGTGTCTCACCGGCGGGCTGTCCCCGGTGTCCACGTCATGGACACACCAGTCGGTGACTCGGGGGATCAGGGAGAAGAGGTCGGCAAATTGTCCTAGGAGCTGGCGGCAGTCCTCTTGTTGCTGGGCAGTGAGAGCTGGGGAGAGGTTCACTCCTTCCACGGAGCCATCCTGCTCCTTGACACACAGGAGGACCGGGAGGGGATCGGACTCATCTTCGGCCCCGTCATCGGTGGCCAGCAGGAGGCTCAGTTCTGTCCGCACGAAGTGAGGCTTGAGGCGGTTCACGTGAAGGACCCGAAGGGGATCCCGAGGCGACTGGACGTCCACCAAGTATGTGACTTGACTCTTCCGCTCAATCACTTTGTAGGGTCCGGTCCACCTGTCCTGGAGGGCGCCTGGCTTCACGGGGGCCATGACCCATACTTGTTGGCCCGGCTGGAACTCGACCAGAGTGGCATTCTGGTCGTACCAGCGCTTCATCTCTTCTTGGCTTGCCTCTAGGTTGGCCTCGGCCAGTGCTCGGAACTTCCTGGTCTGGTTCCGGAGGGTCAGAACATATTGGAACACATCTCGTGGGGTGGTCTGGGGTGCCGCCTCCCACCCTTCCTTAACCAAACTGAGGGGACCTCGGACGGGGTGTCCATAGAGCAACTCAAACGGGCTGAACCCTAGGGACTTCTGGGGGACTTCTCGGTAAGCGAACAAGAGGCAGGGGAGCAGGACGTCCCACTTACGCCGGAGGGGCTCTTCTAGGCCGGTGATCATCCCTTTCAGAGTCCTGTTAAACCTCTCTACTAGGTCGTTCCCTTGGGGATGGTACGGGGTGGTGAACTTATAGGACACTCCACATTGTTGCCACAGGGACGTCATGTACTTCGAGATGAAATTAGTGCCGCGATCGCTCACGACCTCGCGGGGAAAACCCACCCGGGAAAAGATCCCCATCAGGGCCCGGCCCACCACGGGGGCCGTGACGGTGCGTAGGGGGATAGCCTCAGGGTATCGGGTGGCGTGATCCACCAGGACCAGGATGAAACGGTGACCTTGGGAGGTGGGGGGGTCCAGGGGCCCCACGATGTCGATCCCGACTCGTTCGAAGGGGGTACTGACGACCGGGAAGGGTTGGAGGGGAGCCTTGCGCTTCCCCCCACTCTTCCCACTAGCTTGGCACGTGGGACAGGACTTGCAGTGGGCTTCTACAGCTGCTCTCATTCTAGGCCAGTAAAAATGGGTCACGAGACGGCTGTAGGTCTTGTCTTGACCCAGGTGGCCGGCGAGGGGGACGTCGTGGGCTAAGCCCAGGAGGAAGTCTCGGAAGCGGAGGGGTACCACCAGCACCCGTCCGGATCCCAGCTCCACCGACTTCTGCTCACTGTACAAAATGTTATTCTCCCAATAAATTCGGTGCGTTCCAGTTTGGTCGCCTGCGGCTTGGCCCTCGGCCTGGCGCCGCAGTCCGACCAGGGAAGGACAAGTGGCTTGCTCCTGGCAAAATTCCTCCCGGGTGGGCCCGCCCTCGTGGCGCCATTGGGCCAATTCGGGTAGATCGCCTAACTCGGGGACCGGGGCGGTGTCGGACGGTGAGGGTTCGTCGCTGGCGACTGACCCTTCCGATGGGGGGACGGGAGGACCCTCGGTGGTTACTGTTCTGACTTCTTCGGTCGGGGCGTCTTCGACTTCTCCCAGGGGGGGAAGTCGAGCTGACATAGATCGGGTGGTGGCGCACACCCACTCGGGGAGCCCCATCATTCCTAGGTGGGCCTTGCGCTCGACGTGCTTCCAGGGAGAACTCTCCAGGTCGTTCCCTAAGAGGCAGTCGACCGGCTGGGAGGTTCTTACAGCAATCCTCAGTTTACCTGTCACCCCACCCCACTCAAACGGCACCAGGGCTACCTGACACATACTCTCTCTATTATCTGCGGAAATTACCGGGCAAAAGACGTTGGGGAGGATCTGCTCCTCGGGGACTAAGTGCCTGAGGACACCGGTGATGCTGGCCCCGGTGTCCCGCAGGGCCTCTATTTGGTGGCCATTGATCTTGACGAGCTGCCCGTATTTCTTCGTGTTGGAGGGCAGGAGGCTACCAGGGACCATCTCTCTATCTCCCAGGGATACTAGGGCCATAGCTGCGGGTTCCCACTCCCCGGTTTCCTCAACCTCCTCCCCCAGAGCTATGTTGGCTATCTGTCTTGCAGGGGTGATTTGGGTGGCCATGGGGCACTCTGGGTCATTGGCGTAGTGCCCGGGCTTCTGGCAACGGAAGCAAGTGACGGTTACCCGGTGTCCCCGTCTCCCGGGGGGTCCGGTTACTGGTGGGGGGGCCCTGGAAAAGGTGGAGGTTGGGTCTTTGGGGGGCTAGGCTGGGACTCTCGCTGCCCTCCCTGGTTCCCTCCTCCTCTCTGGCGGGGTGGTCCCTGACTGGCTCGGGGGTATTCTCCTACCATGCCCCGGGGGACCCGGGTGTTGGTCCAGCGGTCTGCTTCCACTGCCAGCTTCCTGGGATCGGTGAGTTTGCTGTCAAGCAGATGCTGGCGTAGTTCCACAAAGCAGTTCGCAGCCAGGTGTTCCCACAACATGAGGTCGGTGAGTTCCTCAAGGGTGGTAACTTTGCTGCCCTTGACCCACCCATCGAAGGCCCGACTGAAAAAGTTTACATATTCCACCCAGGTGGTGCCCGGGATTTTCCTGCAGTCCCGGAATCGCTGACGGTACATCTCGGGGGTGAGACCGTACCTTGTGAGTAGAGCCTCTTTCATGTGGCTGTAGGAGGTCTGCAGAGAGATGGGTAGGTCGAGCAGGGTGTCTCTTCCTTCGCTCAGAAACCGTCCCCACAACCCCGCCCCCCAGTCCTTCTGCGGGACCCGATGGGAGGTCATGGCGACCTCGTAGGCCCTGAACCATTGTTGAATGTCATCGTTTTTATAATATTCTTTGACCACGTCCTTGGGGATGTGGACCTTCTGCTCCGCTGGGGAGGCCGCCTCTCGGTTTCCCGGGGTCTCCCTTCCTCGCTTCTGGCCTTGAGCTCGATTTCCTTCAAGCTGCGTTCGTGCTCTAGTTGGAGCTTCCTTCCTTCGTGTTCCCGTTGGCGCTTCTTCTCTTCTAGCTCGCCTTGCACGCGCATTTGCTCTACTGCTAGCTTTTTTTCCGCTAACTTTAATTCGCCTTCGATTTTGAGTTTGGCTAACTCGAGTTCGTGATTGCGGCTTCTCTCTCTGTCCGCGAGTTCTTCCGGGGATAGGCCCCCGTCTGGTACGATGCCTCGCACCTGATTGCTGCTGCTTTCGCCTTGGGGGGGTTCGGCTTCGTCGGGGCGCTCCCCCGTGCCTTCTGGGCGGGAGGCCCCGGCATCCACCCAAGCTTTCAGTGCTTTCTGCAAATCTTCCTTGGTGTTGAGACCGGTGGTAGCGATTCTAAGTTCTTTGCAGAATTGCTTTAGTTCTTTGTGCGTGTATTCTTCTAGTTGTTCCACCTGGAACACCCTGTTGGCGTTGGTTTCTGCGGGGATCATGGCGTTTCCTTCTGCCATCTTTGTCGGTAGTGCGTCCGTCATTCACGGTACGATCTCTAGGTGATGGGCCCGAATCCCGTCGCTTGCCACCAATGTTAGACGGCGACCTCAGAGGAGCCCGGAAAGGGGGTCCTGACTACCCTGAGACCCACCCTCAAAGTATCGTAGCCGGGCACTGGCGGGAGACTCCTCAGGAGGAGGAATCTCGTATCGAGGATCGTACTTCTGGCACCACACGACACAGAAACACCACACCGTGCGTTCTTAGGAATCAATCTTTATCAAACAGGTTAGCACTGCAAATATGTACAAGGAGAGCACGGGCTCAATGAGTCTCGGAAGGGATAGGGGGTAGCGGGACAGTCTCTGGTAAGGTTCAAGGCAAGGACGTACCCGGCGCACAGCTCACAATCCTCGAGCTGGGGGGTAGGCTTGTTGTCGTTGGGGTCCGGCGGGACCGGTGGAGTCTGTGGAAGCCGCGAGTCACTCAGCGGGCTCAGGTACAAGTTCGGAGGTCTTACGATCTTCAGGGAGCCGCGAGTCACTCAGCAGGGCTCAAGTACAAGTTTGGAGGTCTTACGATCTTCGGGGAGCCGCGAGTCACTCAGCAGGGCTCAGGTACAAGTTCGGAGGTCTTACGATCTTCAGGGAGCCGCGAGTCACTCAGCAGGGCTCAGGTACAGTTCGGAGGTCTTACGATCTTCAGGGAGCCGCGAGTCACTCAGCAGGGCTCAGGTGGTTCTAAGTTCCAGGAGCCGCGACCGCGTCAGCAGGCTCTCGTTGTTCCAGCGTCGAATCTGCCGGACAGTCTCAGAGCACCCCTTGTTATAGGTCGACCCATCTTTGATGTCCGGAGTCTGTGCAGGCAGGGGTCTTGTCACCTGGGGGTCGCTTGTCGGGGTTTCCTGCCATTGTCTTTTGATCCTCTCAGGGCCGTGTCGGGAGGAGTCCCAGACACCCAGCAGGCGTGCAGCCAGCTCTCAGGGAGGCCGGAGGGCCGATCGAAACTCATCGTCCCAGGGGAGTTCAGAGGTGCGATAGAAACTGCTCCTCCCTCTCTCATCCCCTGGCGAGCGTGGTGTCCTCCAGCCGGAGTGGCGCCGCTAGGCCCGGGTCGCGCTGGGGCCGGGCGGCCATCTTGGTGCATGAAGTGGGCACGCGGGCCCGGGGTGGCCGAAGGGAGAGAGGCCATGGACGAGGATGTCCGGGTCGGGTGCGTGTGTTCTGGTGGAAAGGATCGGCTAGGCCGTGGGCTCGGGGCTGCAGGTACCAGGTTAGGTGGTGCGGGGACAAGTAGAGCCATGCTACGAGGCCGGGTCCAACAGCAGGGTTAGAGACAAAGAGGAGGATGTCATCGGCGTAGGCAGCAAGCTTAATATTTGTTTGAGAAAATTGAAAACCGTGCAAATTAGGATTTTGACGGAGTTTTGAGAGGAAGGGTTCTAAGGCTAGATTGAATAAAAAAGGGGAGAGGGGACAGCCCTGGCGGACTCCTCTGCCTAAGGTGAAGAAAGAAGAGACCAGGCCATTAGCACAAACCGCCGCTCTGGGGTTGGAATAAAGGAAAGAAACCAGGGAAATAAAATTGGGACCAAACCCAAACCATCTGAGGGCGGAAAAAAGAAAAGTCCATTCTACTCTGTCAAACGCTTTTTCTGCGTCCAGAGCAATCGCTACTAACGAATCTTGAAATCGGGAGGATTTGGACAGGACATTGAACAAAAGTCTAGTATTGTCTGTGATGAAACGACCCTTAACAAATCCGGATTGTTCTGGGCCTAATAATTCGGGAAGAAAGGGGTCTAGTCTTATAGCAAGGGACTTAGCGTATATCTTATAATCAATATTAACTAAAGAAATTGGTCTGTAATATTTACAATACTGGATATCTTTCCCTTCTTTGGGTATTATGCATATGTGGGCGTCTGAAAAAGTACCAGAGGAGGAACCACTAAGGACAAAAGAATCAATAAGAGAATGTAATCTGGGTAGTAGTACTTTAGAAAATTGCAAATAAAATTCGACTGTAAAACCGTCCGGACCCGGGGCTTTATCCTTCTTAAGTGACTGAAGTGCAATTTGTAGTTCGGAACTGGAGATAGGCAATTCAAGAGTGGATAGGTCTACAGGGAAATTGGGGGAGTCTGAATGTTGGAGAAGAAGGTAGTGAGGGATTGGCGGGTAGGGTGGGTTTCAGAAGAATAAAGCTTGGCATAAAAGCGGGAAAATTCCTCTAAGATGTCAGCATCCGTGTACCTTAGAACAGAATTATCATCAAAAACGGATTCAATATTCAGTTTATGTTGCTTAACTTTTAAATAATTGGCTAAAACCTTCCCCGCTCTATTTTTACCCCCATAGAATTTTGAACTAGACTTCAACAGGTATAACGAAGCATCTTCAGTGGATTGTTTATTAAATTGCATCTTAGCTTCAACAAGATTAGTCAAACTTTCCTGCGAGTGGGAGGTATAAAAAGCGTTTTCCAATTGTTTGATCGTAAGGAGGAGATCGCAAGTACGCTTGCAAGCATTTTTACGCTTTTTAGCCACAAAATCAATGATGAAACCTCTCGCTGCAGCTTTATAAGCGTCCCAAATAACATGCTTGGGCAAATTAGGTGTATCATTGATGGCAAAAAATTCTGTGGTAAAATCAACAAAGGAGGTTGTGAAAATGGGATCAAGAAGGAGAGCGTTATTAAAGCGCCATCGCTTCGGCCCAGTGGACTTGGGTAAGACATCAATGTTGGCTAAAACAGGGGCATGATCAGAAAATAGGATGGGACCAATATCAGCTTAAGTAAGGTACTGAGATATATGATGGGATAGAAAAATGTAATCAATACGGGACTGTGATTGGTGAGAAGGGGAGTAAAAGGTAAATTCTTTAGTGGTAGGATTACACAGCCGCCAGGCATCAACGAGTTTGTGCTGGGATACTGCCTGAACAAACAATTTGTGAGACCTATTAGGGACATAGGAGGCTCTGGAATGCCGATCTAAAAAGGGGTCATGAGGTAAGTTGCAATCTCCTGCCATAATAAAATTATCATCAACGTATTCGGAAATACGAGAAGCCATTGTGCGCCAAAAAGCGGGGTCACCACCAGTAGGTGCATAAATGTTGAAAAGGGAAATGGGAATACCCTTCGAGGAAAGTTTGACAAACAACCATCTACCTTCGGGATCAGACTCGGAAGACAGGAGAGAATGTGGCAGAGATTTACGAACAAGCACAGCCACACCATTTCTTTTACCATCTCCAGGAGCAGAGAAAACATCACCAACCCAACCTCTCTTAAGCTTAGCAGCTTCCACGTCAGATAAGTGCGTTTCTTGCAAAAAGGCAATGTCTACATTCAACTTGGCTAAATGAGAAAGAATTTTCTGCCTCTTGATGGGAGAATGAAGACCTTTAACGTTCCAGGATAAAATGCGTACTGACATTAAAGATTATTAAAAGAATAGTGCATAGAGGGAATGGAACAATGAGAATAAGCCTCTTGAAAGATAAAAAAACGTGGAAGAAAGAAAGAGAGAAAAAGAGTAGAGAAAAAATAGAATGGATGGGAAGAAAAAAAGTAAGAGAAGGCTAATAGATACCAGAAAAATAGGGGAAGGCCAAGGTGTTACTAGGATCAGTGAGACGATGAAATAAGGCCTGGAAGTGATATGAGTAAAGGTCCAGTGAGAGAGAAAAAAGAACATGCACAAAAAGACCAATAAAGAAACAGGATGCGAGAGGAAACGGTCAAAGGGGGAAAAAAGTAGATATAAGTCAAAGAGGAGGTGAGGTAACAAGGGAGCAGAGTATGTAATGAGAAGGAAGCATGACCGAGGAAGCCAGTGGAAAATGAGGAGAAAAGAATGAAGTAAGAGAGAAGTGGAAAGAGGTCGTAAAAAAGATATTGACACCAATAAAGCTACAAAGACAAACATTCCCAAAAAGATAAAAGGAATACTTACAAAGGATAAATCAGGGGAAATACGGTCAGGAACAGGAACAAAACAAGACGGACACGGAGATGAGGGGAGGGAGGTAGAGCCAACTGAAGAAGGCATGGCACTCGGGGTCGATGGGACGTCCGAGCGGAGGAACAAGGCAGAACGCGGGAGAATAAGCTATGAGGGAAGAGAGATAACAAAGTTAGGCGAGAACAAAACTACAAAAACATAAAATAGTCAATGGATAGAATGGAACAAAAAACTGTAACGCCAACAACAAATAAATCCATAAACAGCAAGAAGTCATCAGGAAAATATATATGGTTGAGAACAATTGAGTTGGAGAAAAAAAAAAAAAAAAATCAACAAGCAAACACATCTGGGATGTTGTGATACAACTTCAGAGAGAGTCACGGTGGGTGAGAAGAGGAAGCTCCATGCTGGTCTGGCCGCAAGAGTTCAGGAAACTCCGGAGTCGTGTAGGTTCTTCATAAGTTGTAGTTTTATTATTATAGGTGACTTTGAATAAGCAGGGATGAAAGAGACCGTATCTGGCACCAATGGAGCGAAGGTCAGGTCTCATGTCCAAGAAGGCCTTACGGCGAATTGCAGTGGCTCTGGCATAATCTTGCGCAAAAAATAAGGTTGACCCCGACCATGTGAGACGAGGAGAGGCTCTAGCTGCAGAGAGAACTTTCAGTAGATCTGTATATTCCAGGAAATACATTATTACACCTCTGGGCTTTGCTTGCGCAGATGGATAGGAAGGAGCTCGCCCGAGCCTGTGGGCACGCTGGATGTTTAGTGTGGTGTCCTCTGGCAAGTGCAAAAGCTTGGGGAGAAAGGACTTGAAAAAATTGATAGAGTCATTCCCTTCGCAACCTTCCACCAGGCCGTAAAGGCGAAGATTGTTGCGTCTGTTACGGTTTTCCAAGTCCTCCACCTGCTTCTGGAGAGAGGAGACTTGCGCATGAAGATGGGTAACCTTGGCAGCAGAATCTTGAAGGGAGGATACATCTCGTTCCACAGACGACACCCTTTCATCCATCATAGACCAATTGTCAGTAAGAACCTGCAGTTTGGCGTTGGTTTCCTCCATAAAAGGACACAAGGCCCGTATCTCATCAAGGAGTAACTCCATCGAGATAGTAGAAGAGGACTTGGGAGGTGAAGGTGGATCTTTTTTCAACCTCTTAGGCATGACTTTCCCGGAAGGCTGCAAGGAGGGTTCCATATGCGTAGTCATCTCAGTGGGGGAAAGGGACTGAGAAGCCTCCAGATGGGCCAGTTCTGTGAAAAGTTTGGAGTTTTTAATATAATTTCGTTTATGGACTTTGGTGTGACACTCAGCCATCAACGCGACCGTAAAGTGCCAGGTCACTGGGAGCACAAAGAACAGCTGGGAGCAAAGCAGACTTTTCACAGGATCCCAAGAGCATAAGGAATTGACGGGTAAAAATGCCAGGCCAAGGACCAGAAGATATAGGAGCTTGAGAGGAGCAGAGTAAAATCTTAAAATGGCTGCCAGACTTGAGGAGGATAAGAAATAACCATTTAGTCACATAAGAGCCATGAATTAACAAGAGAGTCACCTGATAGATATGCCAGAGGTTGCCATCTGCACCATTAGTGAAGCTGGAGGATTATGCCTTTATCCGGACATTGGAACGCCAGTATGCGATGAGGTGCACTTCTGAGGAGAATCTGAACCGGCAAAAAACAAAATGGTGGCTGCGGCCGTTGCCGATCCGCGGTCGGAACTACAAAGAGCAACAGCTCTATAAGCGATACCGCCCCAGCGGTTAAAGTGTAATCAGGGCATTCCTGACACCGTTAGACATCGAAGGCTTCCCCGCAAAGGTCGCGCTTGAGTCGCGAACCGCCAGAACACTCCGTCTCGGGCGGAGCCCTCACGCCGGCGCCGCCATTCTTCCCGGGCGCTAGCCACGCCCCCCCAGGAGTAAGTACTCTGTCACCCATACGGCACTCTCCATATGTCTATGTGGTTCCAGTGCCCCAACCAATCCCGGAGCCCTTGGGATGTCCTGGCTGCTAGCGTGCCACTTATTGGAGGCATGGACCTATCTAGGTTCACATCTGCCACGCAGTTAATATCACCCCCAGAAGTAGGGCTTCCACACATATCATGGATAAGGGTCCTGACAACTCTTGAATAAACTGGGCCTGTTCCTGATTTGGGGCATAGATACTCCCTAGTGTCATGTCTTTGTTCAATAATCTGCCTTTCACCAAGACATAACGTCCCTCAGGGTCCACTACTGTGCGTGTGGCTTCAAAGGGGGTTCCCGCCCTAACCCACAACCAAACTATATGGGAGAATGCACAGTAGGAGGTTGCGCACAGGTATCCTCTCCACCTCTGCCGCAGGCGAGCGCCCTACTCCACAGTAGCGTGCATTCCTAATAACATCACTGTGTGCCCATCTTTGGCACACGTATCTATGAATATTGTGAAGTTTGGCAGGGCATTCCATCCCTCGTACCTTCCAGGATAAAACCTTTACTTCTCTAGTGGAGGTACACATTGCTGTCAATTAAGTGGGTCAATGAACGATCTCATTCCCAATCCTTCCCCCACCTGAAGTGTCGCCCTACCCTCCAGATCAGAATTACCTCAATTGTGCCGGGTAACCAATCAAAACCCTCAACTACAAGCTCCCCATCCCAAAGGCAGCGTTGCAATGGCAAGCCGCCCAAACCTGTAAGAAAAGAAAGCATTACAACAACAAGACCTCTCCAGGCGCCTAGTGGAGACTTCCTGGTGGGGGTGGGTCAAGCAGAGTAGAATAGTCTTTCTCCAGTTCAGCCTGACTCTTTGTGGTCATTCCAGAGCCATCTGGCATGTCATTCCAGAATCCCGGTCAGGACTGTTTAAAGCCAAGGAGAGTCAGTTCCCCTGGGCCAGGCACCTTTACACAGTTCAACATTTAGTAGGCAGGCCAGTCTGTGGAGAGATCAATCTGTTGTAGTGGTGCGCCTACCTAGTTGTTGAATGTACGATAAGAATATTACATCAGGCCCTCAAAATAACTCATCTGCTGTCCTTGGGAAAACATCAGGCAGCTGTGTGCCACTGTCGGCCGAGTCCCCGGACTCCGAAGCCCCAGATTTAGTGTCAGAGGTGGCCTAAGCCGCTATTCCTGTTTTCTTTGTGGATAAAATCACAGATACTGCTTGCAACGCAGCTCTCCATTCGCTCTCCACCTGTCAGGAGGTAGGCTTCCTCAGTGGTGTTTGTTGTGACTGCTGCCGAGATCTCTTCCTGGGGGGCTTATTCGATGGGGTCGGCCCCCTCTGGAGCTTCGGCAGCCGGGCGCCTGCCCTGTATGACTCCAGCGAGGACCACACCGCATCAGGGGTATCACAGAAATAGGTGTTGCCGTCAAGAATAATGGCAGTGGCGGCTCGCATAGGTCGTGCTGCGGGGTGGTTGGGTGGGGGAGGGGGTAGCAAACACAGAACAGAGGAATGTAATTATTATGTTCCTCCGTTCCGTCGTATGTCAGGGTTTTCTATACCCCCACCCTACCCATCCCCTGCCCCGCCCCAGAGCACGCCCTATGCGAGCCGCAACTGGATAATGCATAATTTAGCAGGAAACATTAGGAAGTCCTGGAGCCCCATCTCACGTACGACCTTCTTCACCTTCTGGAAAGAAGCTTGTTGGGCCTGCACCTTTGCAGTAAAATCCGGTAAAACCAGAACTTCACTGTTTTCTGTTGTGTAGGTGCCATGGTTGAGCGCCCTCTGAATTATGGCGTCCCAGTCTCTATAGTGGAGAAGGCGCGCGAGGGGGTCTCTCCAAAACCAGTCAATAGGCCAGGACTTTATGTGCTCTCTCCAGAGCAAAAAAATGGGTTAGGTAGTCTAGGGCGACCTCGGTTCGGAGCCACTCCTCCAGGTAGGTCACCATATATGCTCCTTCCGTTCCCTCAGGAATCCCCAACACCCATATATTGTTGCAGCTGTTACAGCTCTCTATGTCTTCAGCACGCCATTTTAGCTTGGCCACCGGGGCTGTAAGCTCGTCGAGTCTGCAGGAGTTCACTTTCTGGTCAGGTTGGATCTTGTCCACCAACATCTTTCACCTGATCTGCCAGTTTATGGTGTTGTGCTTGTAAGAGCTCCAGCCCCACTGACACTACTCCAATATCCTGCTGCAGCGCAGTATTGGTGTCCGCGATAGCTGCAAGCACCTTATCAAGGTTGGTGTGTTTAGAGTCTTCCACCATGTGACTCTCTCCGCCCCTGGATCCTGATGCAACTTTTGCTTCAGTTTTCCCATTGTGGTTACCACTCCTGAAGGGAATGGTCGTACTTAGATACCAAACCCTCTCCTCTGGCCACACGGCACAGGGAAGCCCAGAGCCTTCTGTTTTGTGCCAATCTGTGCGGGGCCCCCAGCCCACCTTCCAGACTCATCTCCCAGAAAACAGTGGGCTCCTTTGCCTTCCCAATCACTTGAAAGGCTCTTGGTTAGTTAGTGCGCCACAGGATGTCCTCGTGGGGCCCCAAACGGCCTTCCTGGCCTCAGGCGAGAGGTCCCATGCAGTCAGGTACCAGTCCACGGTCACAAAGGGTTTCAGTCCCTGGGGTCTGCAACTGAGGCCCACGACAAACTGGTAATGCTGCTCCCCCTCGGGGCCAAGTGAAGGCTTTCACTGGTCTCCAGAACTGGCTTTGTTTTACTTTATTCTCCTTTTTTCTTTTTTAATTTCCTTTTTAATTTATTCTCTCTTAAGCAGGGCAGAGGCACCACTACACAATCCTGCTGCGCTTCTCAGGTTAGTCTCTAGGAGGGGGGGGGGGCACTACGCGGAGGACCACATCTTTTCCAACATTGTCCTGGGCCCCTCTGAACTCGCTGGAGCCACTTGTAGGTGGGACCGCAGTTTCCCAGCCAGCCGCTCTGAGTACCCAGCATGTGTCCTCACCTCATGCCAGGCCGCGACATTGGCCCAATCTCTCCCGTCGCAGCTGTTTTCACCTAGGGGTTCTTCAGGATGTACTCCCGGTGGGCGCACCTCTGTTGATGTCCGGGTGCTGCAGTTGCCTCTCCGCTCACCGGACTCCACCACCAGGTCGGCTCAGCCGCCTATGCAGGCCGTAGTCTCCCGCTGCTCCTCGACAGTCTCTCACTGCAGCTCTAGTTCTGAAAGGGTAGAACCTGGCCCCCAACGCCCCAGGTGAGCACGACCTCCCGTTCTGTTGCCGTCATCCCCGCTAAGGGCAGCACTCATGGTCCCACCTCTCTGGTCTGCACGGCCCTCTCTGCAGGTCGGCCACTGGACCTTCTGGGGCTGGGACAGGAACCCACTCCCGCCCGGCATGCCAACAGCACCCCATCACATCACCAGCCTCTTGCATCTCTGGGAGTTCGTTCTGGCCCGTCAGCGGTCCTGCATTACAGGATTAGTGGTAGGCCGATGCGGAGCTAACGATTCACACGTCCACCATCTTCAGTGTCTTGGCTATGCCCCCCAGCTTGGAAGCCCCGCTCCATGTCCTAATCACCATAACCATTAGATCCGGAAGGCCTTTAGCTCCCTCTGCCCGTAGATCCACCAGACAAAACCCTGTGGGTCCATTACCCTCCTATCTGCCAGGAGTGAGGGCTCCTTTTGGTCAGTAGATAAATAGTCATTCAGCACTACCAGCTGGGCCACCCAGTAGTAGAGGCATAGGTTCAACAGTGCCAGGCCTCCATATCTAGGTTTCCTGGTTACCACCTTCCCTGTTATTATTCGAGGGGTACCGCTATCCTACAGTAACAAGCGGGTCTCTTTCGGCTTCCACTACCTAGGAAAACCTCTCCGGAACCTTGTTCTGTAGTGCGTATAAGAACTTTGGCAAGTATATAATTTTATACAGGACTTCCCTTGCCTTCAGCGAGAGAGGCTGCCAGCGCCAGTGGCCCATGTCCCTCCTGTAACCCTCCAGAAGCCTGCTCAGATTGTGGCCAAATAATTGTTGAGGATCTCTAGTGATGAAGAGTCCAAGGGACAAGAATCCCCTCTCCTCCTTCGAGATGGGAAAATATACAGCCCTGTCTGGGCCTCCAATGCGCCAGCGTATACATACAAATTTCGCCCAATTTTCAGAGACCAAAGTACTTACCAAACACTGCAAAGATCTCCAATATTCTGTCTATTGAGTCCTCGGGCTCTGCTAAATATAGCACAACATTGTCTTCATATGATAGGACGAGGTCCTCCCACTCATAATCCCATCTCAGGCTCCTGTTCACGACATCATTCCAGATCCAGCTGTCCACTGGCTCCAATGCTATTGCGAAGAGAAGGGTGGATGATGGGAACCCCATGCCTGGGACCCCTCCCAAGCACGATCACCTCCAACATTGTCCTGTTCACCTGAACTCTGGATATGGGGCATGTATATAAGAGTTTAATCCATGCCCGAATGCATTTCTCACTGCATTCAAGTCACCACACAACAGGAGACCCAAATGCCTCAATCACCTGTTTCACTATCACTCTCAGCCAGTCCCACCACTACGAAGGCCAACATCCACAACTGCATGAAGAATGTCTCAGCCTGGATGAAAGAAAACTGCCAAAAGCTCAACACTGACAAAACTGAAGTGGTGATTTTAAGCAGCCACACCTCCCTCTGGAAAGACAATTGGTGGCCATCATACCTCGGACTCACACCGAAAGACCATGGTTGCAACCTCAGCATTATCCTGGACTCTCCATGAAATGACACGTAATTGTTGTCTCGTCAGCCTGCTTTAACACTCACCCCTTGCTCCGCAGAATCTTCAAATGGCTCCCCATCAGCACCAGAAAAACAGTAACTCAGGCCCTCATTACCAGCCATCTGGTCTATGGCAACGCACTATATGCAGGAACCACAAGAAGACTCCAGATGATACAGAACTCAGCAGCCAGACTGATTCTTAACCTACCCAAAAGGACCCACATCACGCAAGACCTGAGAAACCTCTACTGGCTGTCCTCCCAGAAAAGATGCCTGTTCAAACTACTGACCCCCATCTACAGAGACATTTACAACTAAGAACCTGCACACATGACCCACCACCTGAACTTGTATCAACCATCCAGGAACCTCCAATCCACTTACCTCACCTGTGCACAGATACCACACATCCACCAATGCAGCACTGAAGGACTTTGCTTTTCCCACCTCACTGCCAACTCCTGGAACGCCCTCCCCATCCACCTCCGAACATCATCCTTGCTGACAGACCTCAGGAAGGGACTCAAGACCTGGTTCTTTGACTGAAACCCACAGGCGGCACCTGGATACCCTCACAGGTGATGATCTGCATTATACAAATACTGATTGATTGATTGATTGATTGATTGATTGATTAACTTGCACCAACTCACCAGACAACTTATCCTAGTATCACTCTCACTTGCGTACACACCCTGCCTCCACAGAAGCAGAATGGGAGGTAAATCATTCTCCCACCAAGCAGCCAAATCCTGGAACGACCTCCCCCCAACACATCCGCGCCCCCTCCTCACTTCTTGAATTCTGCAAGAAGCTGAAGACCTTGTTTTTCAATTAGCCTTCTTGAGGGACCATTGAGACTTCCTGTTCTCAGGCCCAGCCTCACCACATGCCTACATCTCACCAACTCAGCCCCGGGATACCCTCACAGGTGACCCCAGAGCTCTAACAATCCCCTTACATTACATTAAATATCCCACTTAATCCCACTTTTGAAAAGGACAGAAGGTCCTTGAAGTTGTACAAGACATTCTTTTGTCAGGGTTTGTTCTCAGATAATCGATGTCCATTTAGGAGGCAGCACAAGACTCTAGTAAGAAGAGGATTGATTCACAACTGAAGAAGATGTATGCAGGCATGTATCTGGCACTTCAAACCAGGATATATGATCTCTGAAAGGTTGGATTCTGGATTCCTTCTGCTGACTTCAAGTCTTTCTTCAAGGCAACAGCAAACAGATCTTACTCTGCGATTTAACTTTTCCTATCCCATTGTCTGTCCACATCCCCCCCAACCGCCTGCCCCACCGCCACAACGCTGTTACCTGTGCCGGCTGCACCTAATTAAATCTACCTCTGCATGATTAATTTGTACCCCTAAACAGCACAATTCAGTGGAATCCTACGTCAGTCTTTGATAGACTGCCAGTAACATTTCTCTTTCAGTGACGTGGTGCAAAACAAAATGGTCGTTTAGTTCTGTTCTCCCTGAGCCCAGAGATCTTTGCAAATACCTTTAGTGCCCCAGGGCATATCATCTGCATATGAATCTGCATAGAGTAAGATATAGGAGGTTTTCTACCTACAGTTAAACCCCAGGACATGTATTCCAGTCCCAATTGATTTGCAAAAGGTTGCATCGCTTAAAGAAGAGCAGTGGTGACAGTCTTGCCACATCCCCCTTCCCATGGCGTGGGGATCTGAAATCACCGCTCCACTCCTGACCCTCACTCTGTGGTTGATATTCAACGAAGAGATGTATTGAAGGAACCCTGCACTCAGTCTTAGCTTTCTCATTCCCGCATATCAAGATGCCAATTATTGTGCCCAATGTCTTTTCAACATCTAATGACAACACTACTGCCTGGAGAATAGGGGGTGACCCCAGGTTCCAGTCAGTGCTTGTGGTAGTTTTCTTATACATATGACAATATTGTGTCCCAGACTTAATCCACTTTCAAGCAGAAATCACTTTTATCAATTCATCGAAGTCATGCTCATGTTATCAGATAGCCCGATGATGATAGTAGGGCCTCTGAGATTTCCTTATAGGTGGCCCATCTTATGGTATAAGTGGTTTTTATTAGGTCTCGCCTGACCCAGCGCATGCGCTGGTCTGGTGAGATTTATTGAGAGGGCTCCAAAAAGTGCTACCAGGCCAGCCTACAGCTATAGTGAATGTGCGCTGGCGCGCGCGCCGCACTTTACCGCGATTACTTTCACTTCCGCAGCCGCTTTGATGTTTGATCGTGATCCCGATCGCGATCACTTTCACTTTTGCGGCCCCACGGCCGCATGGCATAGCCAATAGGTCTCGCTTTTGGGACCTTATAAGTATTTAGTTATGCAACTGTTGCACGGCTAAACACTTATAAGGTCCCAAAGGCGAGACCTATTGGCTATGCCAATGCTTGTTATGCTTTTTTTCAAACCCCTGCGTTACTGTAACAGAATCGAATAAATCGCTCATAAGTTGGCAACTGTAGGGAGCCTGAGGGTTAATTTAATAGTCTATGTCATTGGTGTTCTGTGACTGACTCTTTCTAAGACGCCCACCCTCATTTGTCAAATGTAATATTTTTATCGAAAATAGCTTATTTATGCCTTCTGGTGGCAGTGTTGAAAGGTCTAGATAGCAGTCCCAGTACGATTTCTCCATTAATTGCTGGTCAGTTTATAGCATCTGCCTTTTAGTCACCTCTATTTGGAGTGTTGATTTAATATGGAGTAACAGGGTCTCACTTCCCTAACCAGCAGAAGCTTTTATTTATTCACGAGTCATTGCCATGGGCAGCTGATTGTAGTTTTGGAACCATTGTTATATAGATCATATGGTACTTTTACTTTAAAATATTTTCTGCGCATGTATGAATGTGTAAATTGAAGTCTACGGTTGGTCTGTCTGTTCCTCGCCTCCTAACTTATTACGTGTGAAATTGCTAATTGCCATCTCATGAATTTTCCCGAGAACAGGCAGTCACCATGTTGGAACTGTATTATTTTATGGTTTTTTTATACCTTCTTTTATTTTTATCACATTTGATAATTAGGCTTTAAGTGTAACGTTTCCATCAGCACTTTTCATTCCTAGTTGCACATTCTGAGTGCGCATAACTCTTTGTTGTATTCCAACTAGTGTGTTTTTTATTTCTCTAGTTTATTTTATTTCCCAAGTGCTGAAAGGTGTGGTAAGTGGGCTTCTGTAATAATCACTTTTTACTGTTATTTTAATTTTTTTTAGAGTTTTATATAGCACGAATTAGACCCGAGACATCGGGTATCACAGCGCTTTACATGAGCACCAGTTTCGTTACATATGGACACATTCATTTTTGTTAGGCACGGGGAGATTAAGGGGCATATTATCAAGAACACGCGATAAATATCGCAAATCGCGCTCAGCGCGTTTTTCATTATCGCCCTCTAGCGCTGAATTACATCGCCGTGTTTGCGGCGTATTAGCAACGCTCTGCTAACAGGCGATGTACAATCGGAATTTACCTAGCATCGTGACGGTAAGTTCCAATTCTATTAAGGAAACGGAGGCGAGGATTTTGCTTATATCTCTCTTCGCTTTATTATTACAAAACACACAGCAGCCAGAGAGATCTCAGAGAAATCAATGAACAATACAATACAAAAAACTACAACTCCCTACAACCAGGGAGGTATACAGGTACGTAGTCCATCAACTCTTTCCATTATCAACAATTCAAAGTCCTATGTCTATCTCCTCCCTTCCTCTTTCTTCGCGCAAGTCAAGCCACTTCATCACTAGTCCTGTTTAGATCCATCATTTCCTGAAAAGAACCAAAAACCAATGTAAGTGCTCGTCACTACCACCAAAACACATGCGATACACTACCGAACATAATACAAGAACTTTATTACAGGCAAGTAAAAAACACCGAGCATCACCACCAGGAAAGAAAACTGATTACTTACTATCATTCGGGTGGGTTCGCACCATTGTGCCCCGGGAGGGATAATCCTCGCCTCCGTGTCCTTAATAGAATCGGAACTTACTGTCACGATGCTAGGCATATTCCGATTCTATGTCAGGACCGAAGGCTTCACATTATGCTAGTTTAAAGCTTACTTACCACTAACTGTGCCACATCCAGTACCAGTTTTAAATAAAACCTCTTGAAAGTAGAGTCCGAAGACCAGTCAGCTGCATGCATTAAATCCTCCAGACGCGCCCCCAGCGCAAAAGCTTTTGAGGCCATAGCGCCTCTTGCTGAGTGGGTACCAAACTGTTTAGTGTCAATGCCAGCCTCTTGCATAACCCAGCGTACCCACCTAGCTATGGTGGGAGAAGAGACCACCTTGTGTGGTTTCTTGAGAGGAATCAAGAGTTGTTGCTCACCCGGGGGGCAGAGTTCCTGCGTTAAGTCCTCGTACGCCTTTTAGACATTCCACCACACATAATTTCGGTGTGTCCCGAAAAGCCGGGTACGAAATCAATCTTGTATGAGATTTAGTACGATGACCTACCGTAAAAACGACCCCGTCCGGGGAAAAGGTCCGCGCTGAGATGTCCAAAGCGCGAACATCTGAAACTCTCCTGCTGGAGACCAAGCACAAAAGCATAGCAAGCTTGGAAGATAATTCCTTGAAAGACAGATAGCTATTGGGTTGCCAGGAAAGAAACAGGTTCAGTACCGTGTTGACGTCCCTCAGGATAGACTAGCGAGGTTCCGGGGGCAACGACAATCTTATACCCCGCAGAAGTCTGCAAACCAATGGATGCTCCCCAATTGGGGTCCCATCCAACGGAACGTGACCGGCCGAAATCGCGGATCTGATCGCGTTAATGGATCGATACGCTAAACCTTCCGACGCTAAGTCGGCTAGGAAATTCAACATGGGAACGCCTCCTGCGACCACGGGATCCAGGCTCCGTCGAAGACACCAACAAACCCATCGTGCCCACGCGGACCGGTGAGGCTTTGTGGTGCTATCTGCCCAAGCCTTTGACAGTAGGGCCTCAGCCTGTCCCGAAAGACCCGGCAATGACCACCGTCGCCTGAAAGCCACCACACCATGAGTCGGAGCGTCCCCTGTGTGACTAGATGGTGAGGATCTCCGTCCGGGTTCAGAAGAAGCTGAGGATACAGGGGAGTAGGATTGGAGAATCCCAGGAAAGTTCCAGAAGAACCGGAATCCAAACTTGAGACCTCCAAAAGGGTGCTCCCCGGCTTACCTCCGCACTCTGCCGGCGGATCTGAGCCACCGCCCTCGTTATCATTGAAAAAGGTGGGAACGCATGGACCCGTTCAGCGCTCCAGTATTGAAGGAAGGCATCTGTGGCCAGAGCCATCGGGTCCGGCCTCCAACTGAAGAACCTCGGAACCTGGTTGTCCAGGCGAGAGGCAAAGATATCCGCTGAAAAGGGTCCCCAAAGATTGTTCAACCACCGGAAGATCGGAGGGTCCAGTTTCCAAAGGCTGGAATCATAGAGATGTCTCGAGTGCCAGTCCGCGACCTGATTGTTCTGGCCCGGAAGGTACTCCGCTGTCACCAAAATATGGTGATCCAGACGGAAACCCCAAGAGTCTTTCGCTAGATTCGCCAACGCCCAGGAACGGGGACCTCCCAACCGACTGACATACCAAACTGCAGAGATGTTGTCCATTTTCAATAGGACGCAAGACTGCACTCTGTCTTTGGTCCAACATCGCACCGCGAAAGAACCCGCTAGTAGTTCTAAACAATTGATATGAAGATCCTGTTCATCTAGAAACCAAACCCCTCTGGTGGAAAAATCTCCGCACCGAGTGCCCCAGCCCGACCTGCTGGCGTCAGACTCGATGACTAAATCCGGAACTGAGCTGAAAATCGCTCGACCGTTCCACGCCTCCATATGGGGTAACCACCATGCAATCTCTTCCCCCACATGATCGTACGACCGACCTCTCCTGAGATGATACGCCTTGAGGCACTGAAGGGCCCTGGAAAGATCGCTTGGATCGAGGACGGCAGAAGGCCCACGAGTCTGGCCAAGTGTCGCAAAGAGGTGACAGGCCTGGAAACAGTCCGGCGTAATTCGTGGCGAATTTTCGCCATCTTCCGCGACGGAAGACTGAGTCGCTTGAACGGAGTCCACCACAAACACAAGAAAAGTCACCGACTGGGAAGGCTTGAGGATTGACTTGTCTTCGTTGATGATAAATCCTAGATCCTGCAAAAGGGACACCGTCTGTTGGAGCTGCCGCAATAGGATTGGGGACATTGAGCCATAAGAAGAAGGTCGTCTAAATAGACGATCATGCGAATGCCTCGCGCCCGATGGAACTCTACTGCAGGGTGGGGCGGGTGAATGGGAATCACCAGATAGGCATCTTTCAAGTCTAAGCGTGCCATCCAATCGGATGGCAGAAGGACATCGCGCAGCAGATGGATACCTTCCATCTTGAAATGGCAGTACACTAACCAAGCGTTAAATTCCTTGAGGTTGATAACCGGTCGACGACCCCTGTCGGCTTTGTCCACCAGAAAAATATTGCTGAGAAAACCGTGGGGGTGCAAAGTTGAGCGACAAATGGCTCCTTTGCGGAGCAGCTCAGAGACCTCCTCGTCAATCAACTGTGCTTCTTGGGGGCTGAAAATTAGCGGACGAGGCCGTGTCTCTTGTCGAGGATTGCCGAAAAAATCTACATGAAAACCTTGAACGGTTTGAAGAACCAATGCATCGGAGGTTAACGCTGCCCAAGCACTTTGAAAGCACGCTAGCCGCCCCCTATGCGAATCTGTTCTGCGGGCAGGACACTTACCGTTTGAACTTCCGCCGCCAGAGTTGGACTTGAAATCTCCACGGCCTTTGAAACGTTGTCCTCGCATTGGATAGAAGTTCGTGTAGTTCGCGGATGAATTATATTGTCCGCGACCAGAGCCTTGTCCCCTTGAGGAATTTTGTTGGAATCTGCGGCCGGATGAGCGGCCCCTGCCTTGACTGGCCCCGCGGAAATCCCGTTGGGAAAAAACCCTTTTAATACTGGATTGGGCCTTGTCCAGCGAAGTAAACGTAGAGATAAATCTTCCCTAGTTCTTTAATGAATGGTTCACCAAACAGGCCCCCTGAGACACTGCCCCTGCCTCAGAAGAAGCTAGGTCCCCAAGTTTGGGATCTAGTTAGATGAACAACGAGCGGCGACGCTCGGTTGAAAGAGCGCAATTCGCGTTGCCCATAAAAATGATGGCCCGCTGGGCCCAGTTTGACAGGACTTCTGGGGAAGTGGCTGAACCTGACACTTTAGCCTCCTCCGCCATGTCCAACATTTTGGTCATTGGACGGATAGCATCGAGGAGCTTGTCCTGACAGGACCGCCAGGACCCATCTATACCCTTCCTAGGGTCTGTCACAATACTTCGCCAAAAGCCATGGCCATTTTAGGGTCCAACTCCGGCGTGAAAGCAATCTTATCGGCCAGGGAGGGTCTTGGGCACTCTGCCCTCAAACAACTCCGCGCCTCCTTCTCGAGAGGTTTGCGGAGGCGATTCGCGACAAATCAGGCAACCTTATCACCCGGCATCCAGGCCGACGACCGGGGATGCATGATATCATCGGGGTTGAGCATATCAGCATCTTCCTCCGGTGCCACCAAAGAGCCGGTAGGCGTTGGACGCCAGGGACGAGAGGTCCCCGCCTCCTCGTTGGTATCTCCTTGAGTGTCGTTATCCGTTGCAGGGGACGGAGGGTCCGGAATATCTTGGGGAGCCTCTGCCGATGAAGGAACAGGGATGACCGTCGCCGCTTTAGCTAAAAACGCCGTCTTAAGGCACGCAAAAGCGTCCACATCCACGCCGTCCGGTCGCTGTTTTTGGGGCGGTGGAGGGGCCTCCTCATGACTTTCACTGGGGGAGGCACGGTGCCTGTGCGCCCCGCGGCCAACCTGTTGCACTCCTGAACTATCCTGTCAGAGAGGCATTGCTCCATAGGGTCAACCACTTCGTTAACCACTCTATAAACCAGCAACGCGCAACAAACCCTCAGGAAAGAACCTGACCAGGTGACTGCCTCCCAGCGCGTATAGCACAGCAATTTTAATGCCCACAAATGCGTGCCCGTACAAAGCGAGAGAAAAATAAGCCCAGACAAGGTGCAAATTACAGTGCTGTCAAGCGCGTTCACCGCGGGTGAAAACCCGCAATACGGACCCCCGCCGGGGCGTTTAATGAAATGGAGCAGGAATACAATCCGTATACAACTGACGTTCAGGTGAGGCAGAACGGGGACAAGGCTCGGCTTTCGTTCCTCTCGCGTTGCGCTCCTCATCTGAGGAAACTGCAGCGCGAGAGCAACGAGACGAGCGAGTCCCTCTAGCGACCTCAGACGGTGCCGCACCAGCAGGGGGGCCGGCCACGTAAGGAGCGACAAACGTTTCCGCGGCCGGCTTAGGGCTCTGAAAGGGAAAAAATACCACGAGCGTTCAAGCCACAAAGAAACAGCGCTTCAAATAATAATAATGCCAATAAAAACGTCAGAACTTTGCCCAATCTACAGATGATAGAGTATATAAACAAATAGAGAGACCACTTAACGCAGCCAGCGAAGCAGCGACGAAAGAGGGAGGGAGGAGACAGACATAGGACTTTGTATTGTTGATAATGGAAAGAGTTGATGGACTACGTACCTGGATACCTCCTTGGTTGTAGGGAGTTGTAGTTTTTTGTATTGTATTGTTCATTGATTTCTCTGCGATCTCTCTGGCTGCTGTGTGTTTTGTAATAATAAAGCGAAGAGAGATATAAGCATAATCCGAAGCCTCCGGTCCTGACATAGAATCCAGCGATAGAGTGCGATAATCATCATTAGCGTGTGAAATCCTGCGATGATTTCACAGCGCTAATGAAATGCTTGTTAATAGGGGAGAGTGTACCTAACCACACAATCCACCTCCCATAGGCAATACTGCTAAGTCGGGTTTTTTTCAGGCGTTAGAATCATGCGATAATGGGGACTTAGCGTGTGTGTTGTTATCGCTTCGCTGTTCAAGGGCAGCGTTGTTGATACAGCGACGTCGTGTTTGCGACTTTTTACATGTTGTTTTTCGTAGGAACGCCTATTTTGCATCTCATTAGCAATGTATATCGCTAACATGATGAGAAGCGTTGCAAAAATGGCAGCTAACATGCGCTAATGCATGTTAGCGCCGCCTTGTTAATAGGGCAATAAGAATATCGCCGCTTTAGCGACAAAAAATGCAGCTAAAGCGGCGATACTGTCTTTGATAATATGCCCCCAGGTGATTTGCCCCGAATCACAGGATGTTGAGCGTCGTTGCCGAGACTCAAACCCGGAATCTGAAGTACTGGGTTTTTCAGAACCCAGCGGTGCCAGGGGACACACCCGAAGACTTCGAGTTCTTCCTGTTCCAGACTACAGAAACACAGAGTCTTCTAGGTGAAGTCAAAGATCGAATTTATTGGCTGCAGCCAGTAACAGGCCTCCTAGAAGTACAACACAGTGTATATTCTCAGGAGACTGCTCAAACTTACAAAGTCAGCCTTCTCTTTTATACAAAATATTATGCTTTAGGCAAACATTCCTTATTTTACAGTTAACCATTCACATATTTTCACTACAAAGAAAAAGCAAAGTCACGATGACAAGCCCATTGTCCAGCCCTTAATCAATTACCCGGCAAGGCCCGGTACTTTCATCAGATATCGACGGACCCCCAATATAAACGGGCACCTCCTCCTCGTAAAGCAAGTCATAAAGAAGGAAACAGGGACAGGTGTGTAGAAGATTAACCATGGTTTGTGTGTGATCAAAGGGCTTTACGATAGATTGGGCCTTGATACTAATCTCGTTCGACCACTGGGAACGGAACTGGCTGAACAGGTTTGGCTTCGGGCAGTGAAGTCAGCTTGCCCAGGTCACCGAAGAGTCAACGAAGGTGTGCGTGTCCTTCAGACCCATGCTTGGCTTTAGTTCTGGGCCTATGTGAGGGCAATCACAAAATGGCTGTCGTTATAAAATGGAACCCGAGGTATCAGAACGGAAACTATGATTTCAGGGTGATTTCTTCACCCGAACATGGCGAAAATGCTTGTGCATAGTATCCTAATCATTTGTGGTCTGCTGATACCAAAATCGTCATGATACGACGATGTTTATAACACGGGTCCAGAATTTAAAGTACCACAGACCCTCCTTTTGCCCTTACATAGGCAATTAACCTATACTCACGTCAGTCTGAGTCTAGGTCTGAGTCCAAGTCTATATTCATAAAGTCGTTGAGATGTTGCTGTAGCATCATCCTATTACTTAGCTCGTCCCTTGATACAGGTTTCCTTACACACGATGTAGCACAGAGGCCACATATTGCAGGAGCACACTGTATACACAGACAGAACAGGAAAAGAATGGCTAAGATCATCCCAATGACTATCAGAATCTTCCATCCCCAGGCGGATATCAGTTCCCAGAACCACCCCATCAATGATCAATCTCCTTTATCCACGTGAATAGATTCGGAGATTTTATGCAGTTTGGAAATGGCCTGGTAAACTGTCGGAGCGTTATCTGGAATGAAAACACAGCAACTTGATTGAATCACTGTACATACCCCACCTCGGTCTGCAAGTATGACGTCTAATGCGACCCTGTTCTGAAGAGTCATAAGGCGATCCGACTGGAGCTCAGTAGTCAAATTACTAAGGGCACCGGCGGTTTCATCTGCCGTGGATTCAACCACCCTTGTCAATTGCCTTATGTTCCTGCTGTTAACCATAGGCCCCCAAAACGGCAGAGAACCCTTCACGAAGTCTCCAAACTCTTGTCCTGCAGTGTCATCTTGACTGATGACACCTCTAACTATCCTTGTCTTATGGTAATCTGCCGCGGCCGTGTAGGTGGGAGGCAACAGGAACGAAACAAAACATGTGCCCGAGAAATCAGGGGGCAACCATGTATAGGCTCTATTATGGCAGATGAAATAGATACCCTTAGCTGCTAAGAACGAAGGGGAAGTCTGAGACGCAAAGACATATGTTTCAGTACAGATACTTCTCCCTAACTGAGCTCTAGGATTCTTGCCATTACCTTGCAGACATAGGTGACCCTGATGGGGTACAACCCAAATCGGGGAGGATCTCTTTGCTCGCTGGTTCTCACTCAGAGCAGCTCCATATCCTGTTATGTTCCATCCAATATATGCTAGTGTCTCATCTCTCGGGATAGTCTCATAGGAAATGTCTTCCTTAATCATATCTACTATACCCTTAACTAGAGCACTATTCTTTGCATTATCTTTCACAGAACGTAGGGGGTTGGCTTCATGAGCGTATATGAATATCGTTCTATATGCCCACACAGAACCATTATGGCTGAAAGGTAGGACCAGATGAGGGATACCTTTATCAGTAGTATGAGGCATAAGACCACACACCCAACAGTTAGTTATGTTAACTACTAATTGGTGTTGGTGTAGAAGCTGAATGAATGAATTATTGACGAATTCTAATCTTCTAGCAGATTCGTGTTCAGGCAGAGGGTGAAAAGAATGCGAGGAAACAGTAGAAGGAGGTATGGGCTGTGCAGTGGGTGCAAACGTCACTTGAAAAGAGAATAAAACATATCCTACTAAAAATGTCATTATACTAAGCAACATGAAAATACATATTATCAAAAATCGTTTCTTTGTCATCATTGTACACATTCTGGCTTTAAAATCCATTGGCAGGTCTCTCATTCTCGAAAAACTCCATCCTCTCTAATCGCTGCTCGTGGTGGTAGGGTGTTCTATGCTAAGGAATGCTTCTGTCAGTCCAGGGCAACTCCCTTAGACCGACCAGAACTGTCGACCTAACGTCTTCAGCTGCACTCCAAAGACTTGGGCAACCACAACCCTGCAGCTGAACCCGGATGGCGGTTCGAAAAAAAACAAAAATAAGCAAGTTTCTCAGATGAGAGAGCTGCACTTTCAAAAATAGCAAAGAAAAAATAATTTTTATTTGTCCATAGTTCTCGACCTCAAATTATAGCGATGCTTTCCAGATACTGTCAGGTCTTGGAACAAGAGTTCAGGCTCTGTAGTGTCTAATCAAATTGACGGTGGCACAGCTTCTTGCAGAATGTTGTCACTTTCTTTCTCAGAAATTGTTCCTTTTACACGTGCATTGCTAAAAGGCAGAAAACGAGGCACAATCTCAGTCTCGGAGTCGGCGATTCCCTCCTGGACCCACCGGTCGTAGGGCAAAGGCAAAGGGACTCTCTTGCAGTGAACGCCCTGTATCCAGTTCTTTTTCCCTTTTACTCGAACAGCTGATCTCGTTGAAAGAAGGACGAGATGGGGGCCGGTCCAACGGGGCTCATCATTCTTTGTCCTCTTGAAGTTTTTGACCAGCACCCATGATCCAGGATTGATAGGATGTCCTGGAGCTTCAGAGACCTGAGGCAAAGTATCATGCACCTGTTGGTGTAAAACACGCAATTTAGCCGTCAGTTCATACAGATAATCAAGTAATACGGGGTGTTCGATCTCACTGAACTTTGTCGGCCTTGGCACTCCCCATATGTTGGCCGGGCGGCCGAACACAATTTCATAAGGACTAAGTCCCACTCGTGAATGCACAGTCATTCTCGTTGATAGGAGTGCTAAAGGCAGGGCGTCAGGCCATTTAAGACCAGTGCTCGCTTGAATCTTGGCCAGCTTCAATTTTAACGTGCCATTATAGCACTCTACTAGTCCAGCTGATTGGGGGTGATTTGCAGCGTGGAATTTCTGCTGAATACCTAGCCCTTCATATACTTTCTTCATCACACGACCCACAAATTCACTCCCATTATGACTCCAGACCATTCTCGGCATTCCAAACCTGGGTAAGAATTCTTTGACAAGGGCTTTAGCTTTGGACAAGGCAGTGTTGTCTTTTAAGGGATATGCTTCTACCCACCTTGAAAAGGCACAAACAACAACGAGTACGTATTTCAAATTGTTGCACCTTTCCATATGGATGAAATCTAGCTGCAAAACCTCAAACGGATACGTTGGAGGCGCGAAATGACCAGCTGGATTTGGAGTTCCCCTACCAGGATTGTATTTCAGACACACCATGCAATTCTTGACCACATTCTCTGCACATTTAGGAATTCCAGCATTTTGCCATACTGGAGCCAACAACTTACAAATCCCTTTCACACTGATATGGGCCATCCCATGGGCCATTGTCACTACTGCAAGCACATACGCATCGGGTAACAACCATCGCTGATGTTCTGATAAGTCAATCCAACAACCATTCTTATCCAATCTACCCGTACTTTCTCTCCACATACTCAATTCTTTCTCTGAAGCTTCGGCTTGAAGGGACTTCACACTCTCTATCGTGTCTTCACACATTACAACATCACCAACCCATCTTGCAGGGCCTGCAACATACATTCGATTCTTCACATCCTTTGCTGTTTCTTTAGCGATTTCGTCAGCAAATGCATTACCATGACCAACATCATCAGTCACGTTCTTGTGTGCTCTGCATTTCACAATCGCGACTTGTAGTGGCAAGGTCAGTGACTCAAGAAGCTCATTCACCAACTGACCATGCTGTATTTTAGTTCCATGTGAAGTGAGGAACCCACGTTCTTTCCACAATCGTCCAAAACTATGAAGCACACCAAACGCATACTGGCTGTCAGTATATATGGTCACTTTCATTCCTTTCGATAACACACACGCTCTCATAAGTGCAATTAACTCTGCTGCTTGAGCTGAATTATGTGGTATACGTGCAGCTTCAACAATCGTATGCAAAGTCGTGACAGCATATGCTGCAGTCGTATCACCATTCGGAAGCTTGAAGCATGAACCATCCACCCATAAGATACCATCACACTCTACGAGAGGAGTATCTTTAAGATCTACTCTCCCTTTCGTTTCTTCTTCTGTCCTAAGAAAACAATCATGCTGTTCAACATCATCTGTCTCTACTGAAATCGGCAATAACGTGGCTGGATTTAACGTACTGCATCTCTTTATGTGCACATGACTCGCTAACAGTGTTAACTCGTAACCTGACAATCGAGCACTAGTTAAGTGCTGTGTCTTGGTCCTGTTTAACAACGTGTCCACTGCATGTGGAACCATCACAATCAACATGTTATTCATTACTAATCCAGCAGACTGTCGAATAGAAACAGCTGCTGCTGCTGTGGCTCTCAAACAACTCGGCAATGCTTTAGCTACCGGATCCAAAGTCGACGAAAAATACGCGCATGGACGCTGCTTGTCTCCAAAAGACTGTGTCAGCACTGACAATGCACAACCTTCTTTCTCATGGACATACAGTGTAAAAGGCTTACTGTTGTCGGGGGTACCCAACACAGGAGCCGAACACAATGCACTACGCAATTCGGAAAAACTTTTCTGACAATCTTCAGACCATGGAACGGGATTCGGTGTATCTTTACAGGTTAATGCTACCAAAGGTTTGGCCAACAAAGAGAAATTTGGTATCCACTGCCTACAGTATGATGTAATGCCCAAGAAAGCACGTACTTCTCTCTGTGTTTTTGGCACACTCAACCTTGCAATTGCCTGAATTCTTTCTGGGGTCAGTTTCCTTCCCTCCTTCAATAAGAGATGACCTAAGTAGGTCACTTCTTGTCGACAATATTGCAGTTTTGAAAGGGACACTTTGTGATGTAAATCAGACAAATGACGCAACAACGACAAGGTGACTTCTTTACAGATTTCCTCAGTATCTGCGGCTATTAGTAAATCATCGATGTACTGAATGAGGGTTGCGCCATGAGGTAAAACAATTTCATCAAGCTGTGTTTTCAAAGCCTGACTATATATTGATGGACTTTCACAGTAGCCTTGAGGAGCGCGTTTGAAGCGGAAGCTTCGGCCTCCTAGACTGAAACCAAAAATATCCCTGCTCTCCTCGGCAATCGGGATGCTGAAGAAAGTATTCTTTAAGTCAAACACCGAGAACCAGGTAGCGGAAGCTGGAATCATAGTCAATAGGGCAGTGATATCGGGGACAACTGGAAACTGTGGCACAACTATTTTATTGACCTCTCTAAGATCAATCACGAATCTGTAAACAGGTGGCTGAGAAGGGTCAGTACGTTTCAAAACAGGCAGAACAGGATTATTACAAACGTTGCCTCTTGTCTCTTCAATTACATCTTTTTCAATCAAATAATAAATGATCGCTAGCAACGCTTTTTCACCTTCACTAGAGATCTTGTATTGCGGAATGCGTGGCAATTTAACATCAGCTTTCAATGTCACAACATATGGCAGTATTTCCAAAAGACCCACATCATTAGGACCAGTAGCCCAAAGAGTATCAGGAAGAAATGACAATTCGGTCGGGAGTTTATCCTTCGACAAATACATTGAAGAGATCACCTTCCTACCCAGTGTAAGTTGTACTCCCGAAGGAGAACAATATAATGTCGCATACAATCTTTTCAGCAAATCCAATCCCAGCAGGTTTTCACCACAACCTGTCGTCAGAATAAGGGGTGCTTCCAATTCACAAGGTCCAACAGAAAGGGACATAGGACTAGAGATCGGATTCCTAACCGGGGCGCCAGAAAAACCTACTGAAACATTCATCTTGCCAGACAAAGGTGCGCCAGGGAGTCTTGAGTGCATAATAGAACTATTTGCAGCACCAGTATCCAACAGAAAAGGCTCTGACACACCTAATGTAGTTACCTTAACATACGGTCCACCTTGATCTACTGGAACTGAAACAACTCCCTCTCTTTGTCTATGGCTGTCCTAGCAATCATTACCTTCCATATTCTCGTCTTCTGCATAATAATCATCAGCATAGTACTGAGCTGTCCTACCAGGCGCATTATTTTGCTGGTCAAAACTATTCATTGAATTCTGAGATGGAAGGGGACGCATGTTCTGGGGAACACTTCCACGTCCTCTACCTCTAGGAGCTTGTTGAACACCTCGACCTCTTGCACTAATAGCACCATTCGTACGCTGTAACAAAATAGGACAACTATACTTGAAATGACCCTCTTCTTTACAATATGAACACTGATTGGGACCTACCGGAACACGTGGTCGAGAAACTTCGAACCTTTGCGAGTTTCTCTGAAAGTGTTGAGGTTGCTGATAGTTACTCTGACCACCACGTGGCGGGTAAGCCTGTTGTAAAAGAACCTTCGTCTTTAGTTCTTTAGTTTTCTTTTCTGCTCTATCCTTCTCATCTTTATCCCTATTTTCGTAGTACTGTGCAGTAGCCAATATTTGTGCTGAGGAGGAAACGGCCCAAGAACTCTCTGAATCTTTCAATTTCTTACACAACTCGGGAAGCAAATTGTTCACAAACTTGTCAACGAACAACCGTTGACCACCTTCTGTACTCATATCTTGACCACTGTGGTCGATAAACGTACCTTCAAACCTAGTGAAGAAATCAGACACTATTTCATCTTTCTTCTGCTTACACGCAGACAATTTATCCCAATTCACACGCATCGCAGGCATTAAAGTCTTCATGTAAGTAATGATCCTAGCAGGAAGTTCTGCTACCAAAGGCTCAGGCTTGGCACCACCAACTTGTCTATCATTTGCAGCACTAATGTTAGCCCATGAGTCGCCTAGCTCTTGCGCGTGATCTGTATTACGAATCACTCCGCACAAAGGCTGTGGAACAACATTCCCAAATAACATGTCTATGTCGGCTAAATTCATAACACATGAGTCTGCCGTCTGTGCTAATTCCTTATAATATCCTGCAGGATTTTTACGAGGATCAGGCAAAGTCTGCTTAAGGGCTAAAACTTCAGATCGCTTCCAAGGAACATGTACCCAAACACGTTGGAAATGAGCTGGCATAGCAGCAATACCGTGAGTAGCATCAGCCACAACGGCGTCCTTCCATACCGGAGGGACTTCTCTCATAGGGTTGTGTCTCACCTTTTTATCAGATGGGTCATGTTCAAACAATGACTTAGAAGGACCCTCAATCCTAAAAGACAACAATGTCGCAACTGCTTTCTCAACATCGGGACCCACAATTGTGCCTTTTTCAAATTCAAATCGTACGCGGCACAACTCCTGTGGATTCGCTTCCAAATCATTATCCTCCAATTCCTCACAAAGAAAAGCACACATCTTTTCAAAAACGTATCTTTGTTTTGGTGCTTCCCATTGACGGAAGGCATCCATAACAGAATCCACATCATACCTTGAAGGGTAGATAACCCATTTACGCGCCATTCGGTCAAACATTTCTTTCTCTCGAGAATCAGGCAATTGACTACGCGTCTGCTTACGTGATGAATCAGGGGTCACACTAGTGTACCTGAAGAGAGGAGATATAAGGCTAGCAACAGTAGAAGTCATTCTCTGTCACATAGAAGGAGAAGCTGACAAAAGAACGGGAGGAAAAATAGGGGGAAACAAGGCAAATGCAGATGCAGAAGCAGAGGCAGTATCGGGAACACCACCAGAAGAGGCGGTTGGGTCCACGGACAAAGTCGTAGGAAGTACAAGTGGAATAGGTAGCAAAGTCGGCGGCCCTTGAGGGGGCTGCACCATAGGAGTAGGAGCCAACTGAAGAGGAGCTGGCGGTTTTGGGAGAACTTGAGGCACAATATTAGGGGGTTGCACAACTAAAGGTTGCGGAGGTGCTGTAGCACTCTGCACATAAGGGGGTGGTGAATTCAACAAGTGTGACATTAAAGGGTCTTTCTCCATTTCTTTTGACGCATCTTGCTGAAGAAGCGGCAAAACTGGATAACATTTATCGATCACCATATTACGTTGCCTGTGCAACTGCTCACTTATCTGTTCTTCATTATCTTTAAACTGCATAGCAGCTTGCATTACCGTAATACCCTTTTCTCTCTTATTTCTCTTTGCTAATTTAATTTCCTTCTGTTTGGCTTCCTTACGCCATAGGCGGAAAGAGTCAAACATCGCTGGCCGGGCTTTCTTCTTAAAATGTTTAACCTCCAGATTATCCAGAATCTCTGTGTCAAAACTACCATTTTGGGGCCACTTTAAAACACCATCTTTCCTGGTGTATCGGACCCATACTTCATTATATGTGATGGGGCCTACGCCATGTTTCACATAGAGCTCATAGGTTGGAGTTCCAATCGGAGGAACCGGACACGAGTCCTCCAATCGGGAATCCCTATTACAACCAAGACAAAACAAATTTCCAAGTCTGCTAAGACCAGGCATCTTCGCTCTCTAGTCTAGCTTCAAACTTCAAAGGATTATCGAATACAATAGTCTCGTGAATACACGAGTCCCTCGGCTTTGGTACTTGCAAGTTCCAAATCAAAGATCCCAAGGGGATACCAAACCAAAAACCAAACTAAGGACTGGGAGATGCTCCACTTATACTTAACTGAGGTATCGATGACGTCACCAGAAGACTCGTCTATCGTTTCACTCTACCAAATCATCAAGGGTCCAAAACAGGGCGATAGTCAGGGCAGCAGTCCTTCGTAGCCATCGGGAAGCGGGGAACCTCGCAGCAAAGACTTTCGGACCACGTCGACATACAGGGGTCGATGAAGTGGCGGCCTTCCTCCAGAATTTTCACACGAAGCTCCTCACAAACCTCTGGCTTGGACCGGTACCGCTGAAATCGCCCAACGTTGGGCGCCAACTGAAGTACTGGGTTTTTCAGAACCCAGCGGTGCCAGGGGAACACCCGAAGACTTCGAGTTCTTCCTGTTCCAGACTACAGAAACACAGAGTCTTCTAGGTGAAGTCAAAGATCGAATTTATTGGCTGCAGCCAGTAACAGGCATCCTAGAAGTTCAACACGGTGTATATTCTCAGGAGACTGCTCAAACTTACAAAGTCAGCCTTCTCTTTTATACAAAATATTATGCTTTAGGCAAACATTCCTTATTTTACAGTTAACCATTCACATATTTTCACTACAAAGAAAAAGCAAAGTCATGATGACAAGCCCATTGTCCAGCCCTTAATCAATTACCCGGCAAGGCCCGGTACTTTCATCAGATATCGACGGACCCCCAATATAAACGGGCACCTCCTCCTCGTAAAGCAAGTCATAAAGAAGGAAACAGGGACAGGTGTGTAGAAGATTAACCATGGTTTGTGTGTGATCAAAGGGCTTTACAATAGGTTGGGCCTTGATACTAATCTCGTTCGACCACTGGGAACGGAACTGGCTGAACAGGTTTGGCTTCGGTCAGTGAAGTCAGCTTGCCCAGGTCACCGAAGAGTCAACGAAGGTGTGCGTGTCCTTCAGACCCATGCTTGGCTTTAGTTCTGGGCCTATGTGAGGGCAATCACAAAATGGCTGTCGTTCTAAAATGGAACCCGAGGTATCAGAACGGAAAGTATGATTTCAGGGTGATTTCTTCACCCGAACATGGCGAAAATGCTTGTGCATAGTATCCTAATCATTTGCGGTCTGCTGATACCCAAATCGTCATGATACGACGATGTTTATAACACGGGTCCAGAATTTAAAGTACCACAATTCCCAGCTTGGAGTTAGACGGCTCTAGCCCAAGGCTACATCCTCTCCCAAGGATGTCTAACTTTTTCACTTAAACAGATTTGGTGACAATTTATTTCGAGGACCCCATGGCATGACAGAGCTCCCAGTTCTAGTCCAGATCTTCCTCTGTTTTCTACTGTGGGTCTCACCGTTGTTCAGCTGCTGTGTATTCATCGGATGCTCTCACCACTTGACTGCCTGTTGTTTATGCTTGTTTTCTTCTGCACTGAGGTCCTACCTGCCAGGTGCTTGCTGCTTCGGCAAGGTAACTTGACGTTGCAGGTAGCTGAACTCTGCGATTATCTACCTGGATGCCTAGCTACCCATCTCCTTTCTGAGGCATTGTTCAGCCAAGTGCAATTCGTGAACAACGGACTGTGCGTGGTGGCTGCCCTTTAGTTTTGTGCTGGCAGCGCTGCCATGTGCCACTTGGCAAGAATGCACAGTGTGCACTGGCCGTTTTAAGCAACCCTTCAGGTGCATTGCTCAGTTGGGCATGGCTCGGCATGAGTGTCGTCGCTGTTAACGCTACAATTAGTTGTGACATACTTCTTTCAACTGTGTTCAACTGTGTTAACGCTAAGTTGTTCAATAAAAAAAGGCCACTTAACCATTGCTTTACATCGACCATTAGTTTGTCTCCTTGCCTCCAGCTAGAACACCTGTTCATTCACAAGCACACTTCACTATTTCACTGCAAGCGATGGGATGCTGACTATACAAGGTGTTATTTTGCCTGGTTACCTGTTTGCATTTGCTGGGACTCGTACTCACTCTTAGGTCCCCCTCGTGTGGTGTCATCGCTGCTGTTCCTGCCGCCTCCTCCCTCCCGCCGCCGTGTCAGTAATCTCGTGGCCACAGTGAGAAGGGAGGGAGAGACTACATTCCCCAGGCTCCCCGGCTGTTACCAGCCCGGAAGCAGCGTTACCACCTCCCGCGCCCGGTGGCGCTTTAAATCCAGACACACTCCCCGCGTCGCGGGCTCGCGCGCGGGCTAAGCACGGGCAAAGGGTGGGCCGTCTGTGGCCGTCCGGGGCAGGGAGAGGCTGGGCTGGGCCACTCCCTTTGTCCTCTTGCACGCATGGACTTGTAATATAGGTAAGAACCGTTGTTGTGCTGTTATCATTGGGACAATCCTGTTCATGTTAATCCAACCGTTTTAAATACATACCAGCCACTGTCTTCGAGACCTTCGAGTTCATAGTGAAGATGGGGAAAACTGTTACTGGACCCTCTCGTCCTAATACCAGACAGAATACATCTATTAATACTCCCCTTCCAAGTCTAACAGCCATAGACCGCATGCTTCAAAAAACCATTGGGGTTGTCGCATCAGCGATAGAGAACACGGAAAGACGCCTCTCACTCCCTATTGGCTGTGCCCTGCCTGTATTGTCGGTTAATTCATCTACTACTATGGCTAATTCTTGTGACTCCTTGCTGTTGACATCGTATGTTGGATTACCAGGCTCTGATAAAATTCCTGAGCCATCTAAACCTAATCACATTGTACAATCTGATTTGTCGCCCCGGGTAAGCAGACTTTCGACCACACCAGTTCTCCAGGAGCAGGATTCAAGCACAGGACTCCAATTATCCAATGACATTATTGATTTAGATGGCAATAATATTAATCTGTCGTCTAATGTTCCACAGTTGGCCATGACTCATGTTGTTATTTCACCGGTCAGAACAAGAGGGCAAAAGGCCAAAAGCAAACAAAAGCATATTGATAAGGAGCAGACTGTATACAAACATAGGGGAAAAACCAGTAGGACTCATTATAAAAAGGCAGCTAACCTTTTTGGTCGCAAGGGGGAATTATGTGAAGTACAGTCAAATGTTCCTGATGTTCAGTGTAATGATACTGTACATGAGGTTGGCAAGGATGGCTTTTGGGAGAAAATGGAAACATTATTATCGACACACATAGGGCCAATTATTGAGAAAATTTGTGATTTAGAAGTGCGGGTTGGTTCTATTGAACAACATATAACACAAATTCCCTATTTAACCAAGCCTACCCAATCTTTACTAGTTGCCCCCCAAACGGAATCCACACTAAATAATGTTGGGTCTATATCTGATTCACACACGATTGCGGGTGCCAAGGACAAGTCAAGAGGTCCAGTCATACATCATTTAGCTCCAAGCACTTTGCCTAATAGCGCCAATAATATCAGTAGTAATCCAACTGCTGGGGGAAGTTGTGAGGGGAATGATATAGCTCTGCTGGAAAAAGTTGCCACCTCAAAGGAAGGCACTGGGAAGCAAGGAGGCCAAATGATAGATCATTTAAGGGGTACATGTCAATCCGAAGATTTTAAAAGCAATAATGTTCCTTCTGTGATGAATTTGCCACCAGAATGTGGAGCATATGTTGAAGTTCTTTGTAATGTCCCCAGATTACGGAAGGGGCAATTTGAAACAAATGTATCTCTTAAAAATAAAATCCTTTATTGGTTAACCAAAAATTGTGGGTTTTCAATTTTAGATGCAGACCAGATCTTACTTACTCAAAGAGTGGGTTGGATAGGCCCCACAATTAAAGGTTGTGATGGGGACTGCATCATAATTAATTTTGGCTCACCAGTGTGGGTTCATAAAGTTTTATCTAGAGCCCCCCCGCCCTCCTGTTGGGAATACAACACAACCCTATTGCCACTCGCCTATTTCTACAAACACCCTATGATTAACAACCCTGTTACTGGGCATAGGGCTTTTCACGTGAGGAATAATTGGCTGTCAATGGAGCCGGCTGCCAGTTCTGTGTTTTCCCCCTTACCACTTTATAATAGGTTTCAATGTCTGACACAAATGGAGGATAATGATTGACATGGAAATATAGCGGGGAATATAGTGGGAAGTATCGATAAGGGGATTATGGTGAATTCTAACATAATTATAAGGCAAAGTGAAGCAATTAATAATCATCAGGATCTCACTATGATGAATGGGTTACCGGGTACAAATGACTCTAGCGAGCCTGACAACTTAACAGCTAGTATACCTAGAGAGCCTACTATGAATACGGATGTACCTACAAATTGGCACAATGATAAAACCGCTATAACACAAGAAGGGTATTCACTAATAACATGGAATATCGCAGGTCTTAAGAATAAATTAGGTACACCCTTTTGGCAAGATTTTATTACCTGCGGTAGCGACATAATTTGTTTACAAGAAACATGGAGTACAGATTATGTTGCAGTGGAAGGCTACACCTCTTATTGTGTTAATGCGACACCCTCCTTAATGGGTAGAGCTAAGGGTAGATTATTGTTGCTAATTTCTACAAAATTGATTGGATGTAAAATTATTTCCTACTCCTTTATTGACATCCATAGTCAAGTTTTGCGACTATCATTCCCTATCGGAAAGGATTTGGTATTAATAAACCATTACAATAATAATTTTCACAAGGATAGGGGAGCTTTTCTAGACCCACTGGAAAAGGAGTTGGACAGGGTATTAAATATTTCACTTAAACTGGCGGTTGTTGTGTGGGCGGGTGACTTTAATATTCAAGCTTGCCCCACCACATTTACTAACTCTTGTGGTTATATGAAGACCTAGTCGACCACTGCGGGGACTAAGGATGATATGTTACATTTCCCACATTGTGATTATGGCATGACCCTTAATGCTTTAATGGCTAAATTCGATCTTGAGCTATTAGATTGTACCAAAAGAAAGGGCCATATCAAATGCCCATCATTCACTGGTAGGGAAGCAAATAGTAATATTGACCACATCTTACTAACGAGGAATAGTCCATATATGGACCTTTGGATAACCAAACAGGTGGTTAGTGACCACAATAGCACCTCTATAGATTTGTTGGCATGGGGTAACAAACTGACTAATACTGATTACACAATTACAGATATTCTCCCTATCAGGCCGAATGGTATGAGAATTAAGTGAGATGGTGTAGACTCATATAAGATCCAATCGGCTGTGGTTAGCAAATGTAGAGACAGTATTAATTACTGTTTAAGGGATGAAGTTACCCCTGGCAAATTATGTATGGAATTTTCTAATATAAATAATGTGGTTAGGGATATATTAACCCGGAAATCCAAACGTCCGAAACAAGTCGGAAAGAAGTGGTTCGATTCTGAATATACGGAGATACTATCTAATCTAAAGTCAGCCTTAAGGTCCAAGCCCCGTGACCAAATTTTAGTCCGTAAGTTGCGAAATGACTACAAACAAGCTGTCCTTGCCCATAAAAAGGTGATGAAATTAGATGCCTGGGATAAGCTAGGTTTTGCAAGCGATACTAAAAATGTTAAACTTTTTTGAGAAATTATAAATAGTCCCTTTTTAAAGGATGATCATATCCCTGAACTGACGTCCTATGTCAACTGCACGGAGTGGATAAAACACTTTTCTAACATTTTTAACCCAGATAAGGTTTTTTTAGATCCCTTTTTAAAAAATGATTCTATTTGACCTTTTATGTCATTAACGATTTGCGTCGAGGAGGTGCGAGAAGGGATGGTAAATAGCAAAAGGGGGCAAGGCACCAGGCCCGGATGGTGTCCCGATTGACTTATATAAAGATGAAATGGATCTCTGGGCACCAATCCTGACAAGAATTTTTAATGCTGCCTCTTTGGGGAATTTTCCAAAATCATGGGCTGAATCATTAATTGTCCCCCTACATAAAAAGGGTTCACGATCCGAAGCATGTAACTACCGTCCAATTTCATTGTTAGATTCTTCAAAGTGCTAAGTAGGGTACTTTTAAAAAGACTGGAAGATTGGGCCGTAGATTCAAATGTATTGACCCCAGTTCAATATGGGTTTAGGAAAGGCATTGGGACTATTGAACAATGTCTAAATTTGGATTTGCTTATTAATAAATATACTGTAGTGAAAGGAGGCAATCTGTTTTTATGCTTCGCTGACTTGAGCAGCGCGTTTGATCTAGTGGACCATTCGCTCCTTTGGTCAGTATTGCTCGATTTAGGAGCACCGAAGGAGATTGTATTTTTCTTAGCAAGGCTATACGAAAAACTCTCTTGCAGTGTACGATATGGGTCCACTGGCGAGTGAACTCCCTTTTTTACTGTGTGTAGAGGCATAAGGCAAGGATGCGTTATGGCACCCTTTTTATTTTCCCTTTTTATTAATCAAATTGCATTAGTTTTAAACAACATTCCGGCCGATGCCCCCAAAATTGATAATACTGTCGTATCTGTTCTGTTATATGCGGACGACGCTGTCCTAATTTCCCGCACCCCTTTGGGACTACAACGTCTCATCAACGCTTTTACTCTTTTTATAAATGGTAGGAAATTGCTGATTAATAAATTAAAGACTTTCACCATGACATGTGGCAAAAAATTGAAGTCACCACGGTCCTTTTTTCTAGAAGGTTCAAAGATCCAAGCTGTTAAGACATTTTGCTATTTAGGTATCAATTTTGATGGTAACGGCAAATGGACCAATGAGCAAGTAAATATTGGACATAAAGTGAATAGGAATTCTAATGGTATTTTTCGTTTTGCAACGAAAATAGGGGACCATAGAATAAAGGACATGGTAACCATATATAATGCGAGATGTGTCTCTTCAACTTTATATGGAGCTGGATTATGGGGTTATTCCTCTACTGTCCAACTTCAGATAAATGAAAATAACTTCCTTAAACGACTGTTATGTGTCCCGGCTGCAGCTTCTTCAGATTTGATACATCAGGAAACTGGTCTTAAATATATATCTGATCTAGCTGCAGTACGCCCTTTATTATTATGGCGTGCAATATGGCATAAAAAGGAAACTGCGTTTACGCAGTCAGTAATTAAAGACTGCCTTAAGTTAGACCTTTGTCATCGTATTCCGTGGTTAAATTATATTATCTTTTGGTATAATACATTGTTTGGAATTAATATTCTAACAAATTCAGAGTATATAATACCTCTTTCAAAGAAGGAAATAAAAGATACATTTTTATTATACAAGATGGAAGAAAGAAATCAACAACTACGGACCCAAAAAACTTATGTATTCTATAGGCAGCTTAATCTTAAGAGTGGACTCCAGTCGTATTTGGTGGATGTGACTAGAAAATCGCACCGATTTGTACTAGTACGTTTAAGGCTGGGCATTGTACATCATCTTGTATCCTTCCCTGTAATAGGGGCAGGTTCCAATTCGAATTGCCCTTGTGACAATGTCTCTAAACAAAGCTGTTGCCATTTCCTGCTATTCTGTAAGTTTTATGTTTTTTTAAGGACATTTTATTTGAAACCTATCCTTTTAAAATATAATATCCGTTTAACAGCAGACGCTATGAACTTATTATGTTCCCTTCAAAGCCCAGACGTCTGCTTTCATGTCGCATTATTTATTCTGAAGTGTAGAGCTGCCAGGAAATCCATAATTTTATGATTACGAGAAATGCGTTTTATAATGGCCATCATGTAGCTATGTACAAGTTTATTATGATTGCATGGTGGTGTTCTAGACAGTTTTATGTTTCTATATGCAATCTTATATATTGTTGTAATAACATGTGTAAATTTGTCCTGCTACGGCCGTTTTGAATTTGTGCATTAGTCTTACTATGGCATGGTAGAGTTTTCTACCCTGTTATGGTTTTTTGTACTTAGGCACACGTCACTTTATTTTGGCATGGGACAATTCCCAAATTATGGAATTCTTGTTCCTTGAGTAATAATATATACTGATGTAATATGAATGACAAACTTATTTTGTACTATGCACACATCACTTTATCAGCAAGGTGGAATTTATAATTCCGTTGGAATCCAAGTTTATCTTGTACCATCCACTCATTTATTAGCGACATTTGTCGGATTTCATTTTAACTGATTTTGAATTCATGTATGGTGCTTTATCAATCCATGCGAGATATTGGTGTCGGTTCAGGGAATAGTCATTAGATTTTAAATAAGTCAAAATATGTGTCACAAATTTTGATTGTATATTATTATGTGTGTTCAGCTTATATGGTTGTATTTATACTAACCGAATAAAAGCTTTTTGACTTGACTTGACTTGACAAGGTAAAAGTTTTTTCTTTTATTGGTTTGCCGTGTTCCAGTTCAAGAACTTTACCTGCAAAACTCTGCTGCTGTTGAACTTCTGAGCATCTTCACAGCTGTTTGGTTACTTTTCTAAACACTTATCATTCTAAAAAATGCAGCGTCGAAACCAGCCTCCTACGTTTCTAGATGAACTTGGGCAACCCAATGGACTGGGGATGCATAGTTAATGCGATTTGAAATTTACATATGGCGATAGATTGTTATGCCTTTGACCCGTACGAAAAAGAGGCACTTTTATTGAATCTTTTGGGTGTGGAGAGGGAGGAACTATCTTGCGAGCTCCTGCAGGGTGCTGATACTAGGGATTACTATTGCTTTACGGAAGATTTAGACAGATTTTATTGCCATTCTTCAGAAGGGTGACGTATTCTTCTGGAGAGATTCAACTTTTACATGTCATCAACATGTAATGGAACACTCTCACTCATATAATTCCACAAACACTGGTCCTCAGAGTCAAGTTTCTTCACCCCATTTGTACTAAGTCCACAATGGATGTGGAATTTTAGCAATAAATGCACAACGGGTCCAGAAATCAACGCCAAAGGGATATGTTATTCACATGGTATTTACACAATGTTATGATGACAAAAGTATTGTTAAATTAGTGCAGGCGGCTCAAGGCGCAAGAAGTGCTCAGCGCAGACAAATATTTACATAAGTACATATATACATCCAAATAACAGGACGCATCCATAATGAGTTCAACTTCCACAAGAACATGTCAAAGTTTAGTCACTGTTAGAGAACAAATTTTGCTCTTTCATTTGTGGCTGTGCTTTATAATCATGGGTGGTCCGCACCGACAAATCATCCGTTATTGTATTAACTTAGGCCATTAGAGTGTGAACTGTAATAACATGAAAGGTGACATGTTAGAGATATTTTTTATGTACACATGAAGAAATTAACGTTGCAACCATGTGTTTAGCTGAAAATAACGTGCAGAATTTCTACATTTCGCTGACAAGTACTCACACAATTGATGTGCTTCTGTAACGTGTTAATTTAGATAAGCATAGTAAATAACGTTTACTTTATGTGTGATTTCATGAGGCCATGTGCCGTTTCTTATGTTGACCAATTTCTGTTGGCCTGAATTTTATTTTTCCCCTGGAAGGTCTTGCATTAGGTTTACTTGAGAAGTCATGTGCACGTTGGATTTGTTCTTTCTCACATTTCTGTTGCAGGTGGAGAATTCATCCTTGTTCGCTAGAATAATGCCTTTGTTTTAGGATTTAGGCTTAGGCTTTACGCCGATCAAGACAATTTCTTAGGAGCCGGTTTAAATCCATTTTCTTATTTTGACAATCTATGTTGTACCAATCTAAGCCTTTAATTGTCATGGTGTTGACAGCTGTTCGGTGTATGGAAAGCCGATTTTAGTGCCCCCAATATTTTTCCGATTATATGTTTGCATTCTGATATTTTTCTGGTTCATATTGAGTCACAGATCTAACAGTGAGGGACGTTCAACCATTCACGTACTGTTGTTCAGGGACAGGTTAATTAAAGATATGTGAAAGTATGTGTGTGTGCCTTTTATTCTGTTGAGAAGGCCCAAACAATATTGAGTCATTAATTACAGCGTTTTTAGAAGGGCCAGGAGGAAGAAGGGTCAGTTCTTCAGTACCCTAGTCAAAGTCGAGTTGTTACTTGGTTGTCTTTGGCACAAAGGTATGGAATCTTTTATGATAGACATCAGTAGAAATTATCACATTAATGTCCATTTTGTTCATTCAAAAGCATAGCGCTCATGGTAGAAATGCATGTGCGCAATGCCACATCATTGTTCAGAACCAGACCGTTTTCATAGCTTGTTAAAGGAAGCAGATGTGCCCAGTTTTTTTGGAAAACATAAGCAAATAACTAAGATAGATGGGTACTACAAATAATTCTAAGGTCCAACACGGAGTTCTTTGAAAAAACAGTGCAAGGAGGGAGTACCTCTGGAATTGGTATTTGGCCAACAAGGTATATCAGAAGGTTAAGAAGTTGTTGTTCTGTGAGACAATGGTTCAGGTCACTGCAGAATGATGCCCATGTAATATTTATTTGATGGGAAAGAAAGGCAAAAGGATACGACTAATGTCAAATGTCATACTGGCAAAGTTTTGAGGCCCATAGAGAGAAGAAGGAGTCTCCAAGTCAAGATTTGTGGAAGTGAAACCCCTAACCAGTGCTGGGTCTTGGACAAAATGCTACATTTATGGTGGTAATTAGGAAGTTTAATTTGAAGGAATGTAGGCTTGATACCATAAAGGTCAGATGGCAGTGCCCAATACTTAGAATCTGAGTTAGATTTTGTGGTCGCTATCAGTCCTCCAATTCCGAGAGGGAACTCAAAATACAAAGTAGAATCCACTAGATGAATTTTCTTTAAAATACTAGCCTGATGGTGGATGAAACTCACTAGTGGATTCTACATCATATTTAGAGTTTCCTCCACAAACAAGAGGATTTTCAGGTATTACAAACTCTAAATCAGGCTCATAGAGTCTTTAATCATATGCAATGGGTTACAAGCAGCAGTTGCAGCACATGCAAATCAGGGCCTGATCCAAGCAGGTGGTAAATAGAAACAGATGTGGGCACAGTATTGAACATGCAAGTGGGGAGAACACAATTTTGTACCTGGTATTCAAGAGTCCACATGTTATTTCCATTTGCTGAGGAATAACTTGTGATCCCTTGCACAGTTACTAGTAAAACTTTTCCGTATACATCTTTATCACAGCAAGACAATGCAGCAGGAGTGACCGGGGCAGGTAACTACGGTGAGGCGTTGTGTGGAGAGAAGTCAACAGACACCAGACGAAGGAAAATATAAATTAAAAAAAAAATAAACCCTTTACCTTGCAGTCGCCGCATCACCGAATTGGCGATGCCGCGAGCACAAGGTAAGTCGTCTGTCGACTCTCCACTCCACAACCATGCTTACCTGCACCAGCCGCTCCTGCAATGCAGTCATCATGTACTGCACAAACAAAGGAATAAGAGGTGCAGGACACAACGATGAGGGCCCCATTGCAAGGTCCCCCCAAGTCAAGTAATAATTCTCTATTGAAATTACTGATACCAAGGGAATTGGTAACTCCAGGAAAGAGATGGATAGTTGGCCAGTACAAGAGGGACCCTAAGGGTCACCTAAGAAATGTTATCCCGGAAATTGATCATTTTGTCCAGATCCCCCAGTAAATCCTTCTTTTACCCAGTAGTTCTATATTGGATGCTTAAACGCCGCTGGAGAGTAGGAGCCAAGGTGAAGTAACAAAAAGGTGAAAGATAGGTGGTCTTGAAACTAAAAGGAAGTCTATAATTCACAGAGATACAAATATGCATTTCCAGCATATGTGTATGCTTGCATACTATGTAAAATCATTTACATTGTTACACATTAGGATATTTATTTATACCTGCTCAGTCGTTTTTGGAATAAGGGATAGTAAAGATGAAAATACAGAATGAGACAAAAATCTTGTCTAACGCCATCAACATATGGGGAAAGAAACAGAACAACATTTGAACTGGAGAAGCTCTTATAAATTGAAACATAATATGAACTATAAACCATAATGTGCCTGAAACCACGTCACATTTGTATTGTATTGTTTTCTTTTTTTACTGTGCACAGTTTATAAAAATAGATGCCATCAGAGACAGACCACTTATGGGCTTGTCACCAAAATCAATCTAACAACTTTTGCTGGCATGCTCTTTCTTGTACAGCGGTATTCATATGTTAATTTAACCTTTTCAGGAAAGAATCGTTCAAAAGGGAAGAGCATGTCGTTGCTAGATATCAGTCCCTTCCTCTAGGTTTATCCAATTTATATTTTGTACTCCCAAAGGTCAAAGTGTGCGTTGTGGAAACTGGAGGCTCCAGGAAGTTCTCCCAACCACATTTTCCAGGGAGTTGGATAGCTGCCTCACTTCCTGGTGTGGGAGAGACAGACAACATGTAGCTAATTTTACAGCAACTGCACCATAGGACTGCTTGTTAAATTAAAGTACCTTGGATTCCTTGCTGGACAATCAAAATGACTGGAACACTCGCTAATGTACTTTGCACACACTTTCGATTTTTCTAAATATATCAAGTTCATAATATTTTCTCCGTTTATGTATTACACATAAAAAACTCATGCATGTGTACAAGTCAATAATTTGCCAACATCCAGGGTTGGTTAGTGAGTTTTATTTTTGTATAAAATGGAACAAACAGACAAAGATGTTATTGTCCACTACCTGCAGAACTAATTCACTACTTGCTTGGCAGTACAAATCAGTCATCTTCTAAAGCTAATCCCAACACAGAATTAAATGTAAATTACAGATAAAGCAGGCTGGGCTGCTAACATCGCTCACCTTCACACTCCCCATACAAAATGCATCTTTCGTAATATTGAATAGTGTTTGCACCATGTAACAAGAGTGTATGAAACTTGGTTTAGGTGGAGAGAGCCATGAAGTTCCATCAATCGTGGCAAACGCTATACTGGGTCTCAAATGCCCCCCCCCCCACCCTCAATGGTAATTCCTATAGGGATACAGCTATAACACCTGCTGCCAAAGCTGGTTTCACCAAACGTAGGGACTTTTTTATGAGAGGCCTGCACCACCATTGCGTCACTATTTTTGACCCGACAGTAGCGCAGGCAGTACTCCATATTTACACATTGGCACATGTCACAGAATGCGTCACTTTTGTTAGGCCTATGTTGGAACTTGCCTGCGTCAAAACTGGTTGCGTCATGTAGATAATAATGTATTCAAGGTGGGCGTTCTATTGTAAAACCCAGCCTAAAACCCATGCAATGATATTTATAGGTTTGACAATATGTAACGCACCATCGGTAAGTGACACTCAGAGCCTGAACTGAGTAAAAAATCATGCGCCTCATCAAACCAGGCGTAGGAAATGATGCATTGGATGTAGTAAATAAAGACATGTATCTGGAATGGGGGGAGATAGAATGCACACCTTTCTGATACTTGATTCCATTAGGTTTGAAATTAATTGGCTTTTCGAGTGCAGCCTGGATTAGCGTGCCCAGCCCTTATAGCACGCACATTGAAAATCATCAGACTTGGAGCGATGTGGCGCTCCTTGCCAGGCGCACTGCTTAATTAGTAACTGTTCACAAAAATTCCGCAAAGTAATGCTTATTTATTCATCTTTATTCCATGTACTCCAAAATTCTTTTACTCTTATCGTTCTCAATTCACATGTAAGATGCTTATGTTATCCAATATTTCTCATGCAACAGATATGCCTATCCAGGCCTTTTTCTGGGGCACGCAGGAATACATAATTCATCCTTGGCAGTTATTCATGCTTTACCCAATGCATTTCGGGCTTCCATAGCCCTTCTTCCTGGGCTCACTACAAGGTTAAAAAAATGCCATTTAGAGTTGCTATTCAGACCTGTATGCAACCAAATTCATTTTACATTCATTGTCTAATGTGAAAACTCCCGCCACGTTTTACCACCATCCAATGAGCAGCGCCATCCCACTAAAAATGTGTTTAAATGCAACAAAGATGTGCTCAAAGCAGATTCTCCCAAAGTTTTCTTCATTAAATCTTATTGCCTCCGTGTTCATATACAAATTCGCACCCATACAAATTCACCATCAACTAATGCTCAAAACTGCCTTAAATCCACCGTGCTCACAACCAAAACCACCCACAACTTACTCATGTGCCTGCATCCTCCATTACAATGCACTCATCTTGTAACACTCTCCGTTACTTCTGTGAAAAATATTCCATTCACACCTGCTATATGTCTCTACCCTTTGTAACTCGTGCAACTTAACCACACCCTAATGATTAACCAATCGCTTCCACCCACCCATTCAAATCTTCAACCCTCAGACATACAAATCCCATAAATCGCCATTTTATGACACCCCAAGAACATACCCACACCTGCTATGAAACCACTCCCTTGTGTCTGTTGTTACACAACCGCTATTATCTAAACTCCCCATATCTAATACATCATATACTCCACCCTTCCAACTGCTGTTCTCAAGACAGCGAGTGTCTAGTTTTACATTGCTTTCTTGCGAACATAACATTTGAGTTTAAACACTTTAACAATTTTAAAGTTCTTGCAATTGATATTCATCGTAACAAATCCGAGGTGAAAGGTCTGCTGTGGCAATGTATTAGATAGTCCATCATGACAAGAATTTCCGCTTCATGGATATGATGTTGCCGTGTCACCTTATATGTGAATTCATGTCCGTTTATTTTGTTTCACTCGATAACCCTGGGTGCAAACTATCAGCAGGGAAGAAAGACATGCCACACAAAACACTTTTGTAAGGTCCATTAGACCATGGAGGTGCGCATTTGGCATCTGGAGTTGTGAGGAGGCCACCACCACATAGGCAGTGCAGGAGAAGGGAGCGCATTTAACACCAGTGGAATTCCCTCATTAACCTTAGGGAGGATGAGTTCATCACATAGTACCGACTCAAGAGGAAGTCCATAAAAGAACTGCTGAACCAGATAGCTCCAAGGCACCAGCCACCAACTGACTGGTCCACCAACATCCTCCGCATGTCAAGCTGGAGGCTGACCTCCACATGCTGGCATCTGGTTCATTCCAGATCACAACAGCCAGAGTGGCTGGAATATCGCTGCCATCTTTTTCTGCATGCCTACACTTTGTCCTGGATGCCATAATCTGCCTAACAGCCGAGTACCTCCTCTTCCCTGAGACACAACAACAGCAGCTGTGCCCCAAGCAAGGTTTCTATGCCGACGCTTGATTCCCACATGTGCTAGGAGCCATGGATTGCACACATGTGCAACTGGTACCCCCTGCAGGTATGTCACATGACATGACAGGTACTGGAGCCAGAAGCACACATACCCTGTCAATGCCCAAGCCATTGTCGGCCCTCGGGGGATGTTCAACAATGTGCTGACAAAATACCAAGGGTGTGAGCATGATTCCTACATCTTCAGCACTGCATCATCAACGACTGCTTCCAGAATGGACGATATAAGAATGGGCTACTTGTTGGTAAGCAAATCTGAAGTACATAACCAAACTACTGGCCATAACAAATGTATGACAAATTAACCAGCTCTGTGACTGTTGATGGAGATAGGGCCATATATATGAGACGTGTGCCTCATACATGCACAGTGCATCATGTTACATGTGTAAAGCAAATCCTGCAAGTCTCACAAGATGTGCAAAGCCGCTTTGTGTGCCTTTGAATGGTGTAAAGGCATCGAACAATGCAATACTGGGCAAAATGCAGTGTACCATCAATGTGTGCAAGGGATGGGTATCATGGGCATTGTGGGGGTGTCTCCATGCATCTCCCATGGTTCATGAGGCATGCCATGTACCCCTTATCAGGTAAACTTTACAATTTCACAAATCAAATGGTCTCCCCATGTGATGTGTAACAAGAAAAAACAACTGAAGTCATCCAAGTCACTCCCGCTACCTATGCATTCTGTTGTACACATACATAGAAGATCAGCACTCAGTGGCCCACATTTTAGGGATTTTTGCATAGCAGCACAGCTAGAGAGCTTGCTGCACTGTTCTACGCCAAAGAGGAAGGGCAGGAATACACCGGATTAATGCTAAATGGTGCATTCCTGTTCTTTCTCCCTGCACTGGTGCCGTTTTAGCTGCCTAGTGCCAATGCAGCCACGCTAGCACCATGGTGCAAGGGTGCCTGTGTAAGTGTTAGGCAGCAGTGTTGTGTGCCAGGGTAGTCTGAAATTTGAGGAAAGTGTGGTATGGATACATTTGAGTGCACTACTGTCCTTTCTCAGTGACTCTGTGCAGATAGGTGACTTGCTGCACTGCACAGTGCCAATGTCCCAATTATCTGGCCCACACTGTCATGTACATGTAATGGGAACAACTCACTGCAACGTGTAGACAATGATGTCCCACATTGTCATGCACTTACAAATCCGTCAATGGCAGTAGCGATAGAACGTCAGTGAGGTGCAATATGTCAGTTCACTCTGTGTGGATGGATGGAACCACATCAACTGGGCTGGGTAACAAATCACTAATAAAAACATGTGGCATGGCAGATAAGCCAACATGAGTATTAAGGCAACACAAGAGATAAGTCTGAGATCAGTGTCTTCTCTCTGGTGTACCACCTACTGGTATCAGTCAAAGGTCAACAAGGTCAGTGGTGTGAGAACAAGTACTATGGACATGAGCAAGTGTGTCGCACATAGCAGCATAAATCTATATTTATTAAAGTTATTTGAGAAACACAGGAATAAGTATGTGGAAAGGCCATGTGTGGCATGCCATGTCAGTGTAGGCCCCAGACATGTGTAAATGTCAATACTGGTTAACATTGTGACACCAACTTTTAAAAAGATAAAAACATATGCTGCAGCAATACTAACAGTCTATGTACACACAAACACGTATCTTGACTACTGCTTTGACTTATGTTATTATATGGCCCCTAGGGTCATTGACGACATAGTTAAGTTAGCTTGAGCTTTGCTGCCATGATGCTGCTTTTGTGCACGTTATTACATAACTTTGGTTTTGCAAGACTCTGTTTATGCCTTTCACATGAGAACTGTCTGCTTTTCACATTCTCTGCTGAGTTCTTGGAGTTTAGGCTGAACACGTTGTACAAGGTCAAAAAACAATGCCCCTTGTTATTCTGTTCTGGTTAGTCCCTAGCACCTAGACATAACATGCTAAACACAGCTGCAATGCTGGAGACTCGTGCTTTGATATTACGGGGATGCATGTTGTTTTCACACACACTTGGAGAAAGTCTTTCCATGGAGAAGAGCTAAACTGTAAACCTTACATCCAGGCTTTAAAGTATGGGGTCTGCTATCAAGCCCAGAGATGTTCTTTTATATAAATACACTTCTACCAGTCAAGGGGAGGGTGGTTAGGCCTTATAGTCCTTTTTCCACTGCCTTTATAAAATGACTTCCCCCTTTGTACTCTATGGAACTGTAACAATGCTAATTGTTTTGAGTTTATACATTTTGCTGCTGGTTGTGGCTTGTATACTGTATTGTAGAGCACAATAGTTAAAAAAAACATTTTGAACTACTACAGTGACTCTGCCAATTCTTATTGTGGACAAGTACGAGTGAGCGAGCAAAAGGGCTTGTCTTGCTACCGCAATTCTTGAGAGAGTCGGGAGTGTTGTGTTCTGGGTTGTCTAATCATTTGTAACTTTGTGATTTTGGTGGAGAAGGAATCAGACCCTATAGCTAGTCGGTTTTTGGATTTTGGGTACTAAGGTTATAGGTTGGTACACCCCTATACACCGAGGTCCTGTTTTCCTGGGCATAGTTCTGTGTAGGTGCAGATTCCCTACAACAATGTAACCAATGAGATGGCTCACCTGTTCTGTGGACTAAGTAGCTAAAAAAAAAGCATATGAATCCAGTCACTTTTGACTCCATGCTTTCCTTTGAAGGCCACGTAAACCAGTGCACATCCGTATCTTTCTACACACTAAAATTACTTAGAAAGATCTCCTTCCATTTATTCCGGTGAATTTGTGGAAGTTAGTGGTCTCGGCTCTCGTCCTATCCAGAGCCGATTATTGCAACGGTCTTTTTATCAACCTTCTGAAGAAATGTCTGACTGAGGGGTCGATTCCGATCCGGGTCGGACAGCCCTCCAAGAGCTGTTCGTAGCCTTACCTTGCGACCAACTGATCCCGGGAGCCGGTCCGTCCGGGCAATGAAGTACGATGCGCATAACTCACACAATTCCGTCCGACACGCAGGCTGCGATTCCAGCAGCATTTCCCGTACGAGCCGTACGTCTGAACGCCGATTCGAGTCGCCCGGAAGCAGTTCCCACAGCAGTTTCCGGGCCGGACATGTACGATGCGCAAATCATACGCACCGGACGGGTCGCCACTAGCAGCATGTCACAGCATCTGGGAGAGCTGCATATCAGGTCCGATTCGCACCACAACACATTCCACGGCTACGAGACGGACCAATTCCCAACGTGTACGAGACGGAGCAACGAGCAGCAAGTACGAGACGAACCAACGATGAATCCCATCCTGCAGGTCATCCCAACACTGTACATCTATGACCGGATCAGGAACAGACGCGCACAACGCAAAAGGTCAGTCAGACACCACCACAAATAAACGTCCAAACCACGCAAAATGCTACACACACACATAGGGGGGTGACATCCCTTCCACCAGCAACAGCAAAACCACAGGGGTAGCATGGTCCCCACCACCAGCAGTCACCACACCTGGGGTGGGTGCCCATCACCACTCCCCTCCCCACTCATAGGGGGATGTATGCACTGCACCACCACCCTCCCCACTCATAGGGGGCTGTATGCCCTGCACCACTCCCCTCCCCGCTCATAACGCTCGCACACCCGAGGTTGCAAGGGATGTGAATATCGACAACGCCCTATTGACTGTCCAAACCCAATCACCTACTCAGGGTCCGGCTGAAACTTCCCCCCTTATTCATTCGATCCAGCAGGACTTATAAGTGCAGTTGGATGCCCCCACCTCGATTAAAACCCCACTAAGACCCAATACCCGCCAGCATCAGGGTAATTGTACGGGTCTTATTCCTAAGAAGAAACAGCCAACTGCAAATAAGGCGGGAGCTAGGGCAGCTAAATCAGCCAACTCAGCCAAAGGCCACAGCAAAAACGTAATTCCACCAAGCCCAAAACCAAGCTCAAGCCCAGAGGATGCTGAGGCACAAATGTCAGTTGCTGCACCGGAATTACCCCTGCATTTGGGAAGCTCTGGAGATGATATTCTGTCAGGCGCAGGTCTATCCAGGGAAGAACTGCCGACATGGGAGGACTCCTTATGCATGAAAATCACCGCACTTCTGAGTGCCACACTTCTCCACTAGAAGAGAGACTTGCCAATATTGAAAGCCAACTGTCAATTTTTGAACAAGTAATAGTGGCTAATAATGCATTGGCTCAGGGCAAATCGAACTTGCCGATTCCAGCTGGGGGGGCTGTGACGCACGACAATCCTGCTACCTCTGTGACACAACAAGTTGTTGCTAATCACATTGCATCCATGGGGGGAACAAATGTATTGTCTTATAAACTGGGAGTGGGACCAAGGGTTGCCCTGCATACAGTGTCCAGCAGTGCAGGAAGGTCACAGTTCAGCACTACCTCACACGAAGGGCGGGCCACTGTAGATATAGGTATAGATACAGGTACAAGTAAGAGACCTCGAATTGAGCCCACAGTGGAATTGCCACCAGACGTGAGTCCTTACCTAATTGTTTTAACAGGAGTCCCAGAAATTAGTATGCCAAATGCTGAATCTTACACTTCTCTGAAAAATAAAGCCATGCATTGGTTTAACGTGCATAGACTCCTTCCCCCACACGTGTCTACTGAAATATCTATGGTCCGAAGGGTGGGATGGGTAGGGCGCACACCCAAAACTTTAACTGGTGATTGTGTATTGGTCAATTTTAGGGACCAAAATATCGCAGACCATATATGTAAATGGAGCTCAGTTAGCATAGGTACAAAAATTGAAGTTAGATCTCTTTCCTATTTCTATCCTAGCAATCAACTGAGAGACCCAGACTGGTCGCTCGAATCACACCGCCGAGTGGGGAGGGGAGGGGTGAACTGGCATGGCCACCACCCACCTGCCCAGAATCAGATCCCATGTTACAATAGGTTCAGCGTCCTGGATCAGGTCGACTGACTGACTTTGGCTGGGCAGGATACGCAGGATGAGGTCCTGACTCATGATGAGGCTGCCGGGGATGGCCCGGTTGTGGTGGAGAGAGACCAGGTATGCGAGCCGCCAGGACCCCAGAACCCCCTAATAGGTAGCATTAGGAGTGGTGTTACGCCTCCCTTGGGCGGGGTAGTTGATGATTACCTACCAGTATCATCCTTAGCCACCACCAGTCACGATAATCCCCTAGGGAGGGACGGTATTTTGCCCGACAGTATATGTCCTAGTGTGGGAAACACAAAATGCATGTCCATATTGTCATGGAATGTGTCAGGCTTACCAAACAAATTAGCCTGTCCGGAGTGGGGTGCTTTTGTGGACAATAGCGATATATGTGTATTCCAAGAAACCTGGGCCAGGGAGGACCAACATAGAGTGGGCTTTGCGGCATTTAATATCGCCACACTGTGGGGAGGAAAGGGACGCCCATCAGGGGGCCTTACAATCTGGGTTGGGCTACATCTGGGCTGCTCGGGCGAGATCATCCCAACTTATTCTGATGACATTCAGTGCGTCCTCTTGTCCTGGCCAACCCCCTACAAACTTGCCATCGTGAATGTCTATTCACGGCCGACAAGTGTGTCAAATGAGTCCAAAACAATTGAAGAGTTGTCATCCTTCCTCGGCTCCCTTAGTAGGGATATACATTATTTGGTCGCAGGGGACCTAAACTGTCACTATGAGCCACTTCGTGGCCTAAATGAGGGAGTCCTGACGGGCGAGGATGAACACTGGGGAATCCCGCCATGCCACTCCCCACATCCAAAGTCCTGGTCCCCACTGTCCATCCAGATCACGACCCTAACTTTGAATAACTCTATCAGGGCCTGTAATGGTCGGACGCCATCTGATACCCCGTCAAAGTGTACCTTCAATAAGAGGGGACACAAATCAAGACTAGACTATATTATGGTGGAGACATTCTTATGGTCGAAGGTTGTTGACTTCAAGGTAATGCCTAGGGTGGACAGTGACCATAATGCACTAAGCCTGAGGATAGAGTGCCCACGGCCTAGAGCAAATGAAAAGGAATTTGGCCCGGAGGTGGTCGAAGGGCTGACTATAACGAATAATAGACGCAGAGTCATGTGGGAGAAACTGGTGGTATTACGTGACGCACTGCCCAAATTATATAGCGCAATTTTACCCTATTTTATGAAGGTGGGTTCTTTAATCTCCCAGCCTCTGGCATTAGATTTTAATGATAACATGCAGTGTGTGCATTAGGACCTAGTAACCTGTTTAGCGGAATTTTTTAACCCCCTTGGGTCTAATAGGAGGCGTAGGGTGCCTGCATCCACATGGTATAATGCCTCATGCAGGAAGGCAAAATCAGAGCTTATTGTGGCCCTTAAAGATGGGAGAGACAAACCAAAAATTCGCACCCTACGATCACAATACAAAGAAACAATGAACCTCGCTAGAGAAGAGTGGGATATGGAGAAATGGTCAAACCTCTCCTCATTGGATTTGAGAGATGCACGCAGATTTTGGGCAATAGTTAGCAGGGGGTCAGGAGAGCCTAGATCTGCAATAGAACCCAATATTGAGGCGGGGTTTGGGAGCTCCATTTCAAGACCTTATATGCGGCAGTTCCAGGTCTAGAAAGTCCACTGGCACACACATCTAGACTGGGGGCACAAGATGACCATGAGTGTACAGTGGAGGAGGTCTACATTGCCATAGGGAAGTTGGCCATGGGTAAGGCTCCCGGTTTAGATAGACTCCCTGGTGATTTATTTAGGGATCAACTGGCGATCTGGGCCCCTTACCTATGTGCCCTTTTCAACGCAATCTTGTGAGGTATGGAGGTACCGGGTACTTGGTTGGGAGCAGAGATTGTCCCAATCTTCAAGAAGGGCTCTCCTCTGCTTCCAACCAACTACAGGCCCATTAGCCTCATTGACGTCCCCCAAAAAATCTTCTCCCGTCGGATCCTGGACCGCTTACAGGAGTGGATCGAGGAGTTTGATATCCTCAGTCCTTATCAGGCCGGATTTAGGAGGAACACATCGAACTTGGACCAGATTTTCCGTCTTACAATGTTATTCTGGAAGACGGTAACACTAGAGGGTGGCAGCCTCTACATGGTCTTTGTGGACCTCCGGTCCGCGTTCGACTTAGTACCCAGGGCCAAACTGTGGGCGGTGCTCTTGGAAATGGGAGTTCCCAACGCAATACTGACGGTGCTGATCAGGCTGCATGTACAAAACTACGCACAGGTCAGATGTGGGAGGGAGGGGGTGCTGTCGTCACGGTTTCCAGTTTGCAGAGGGGTCAGGCAGGGGTGCGTCCTGGCACCAACCCTGTTCTGCCTCTATGTGAATGGAGTTATATCGCATCTGGACGCGGTTCCCAATAACGATGCACCCAGATTGGCAGGCAGGAGGGTGCTGGCGATAATGTTTGCCGACGACACCCTCCTGCTTTCCAAGTCCCCTATGGGGATTCAACGAGTGTTGGACGGCTTTACAGACTTTTGCCGATGCCGCGGACTGGAAATCAATGCTGATAAAACTAAATTTAAGATTTTCAGCCCCCCGGCATCGACCCGCCCAACACCGATCTTGGGTTTGGTTAGACTGGAGAGGGTACAGACTTTCCAATATCTAGGGGTTACGATCAATGAAAACCTTTCCTGGGGCCCCCAACAGGCGAAATCACAACTTAAACTCTCCCAATTAGTGGGCGGCATCCTCAAAATGTCTAACACATCTACAATCAAGCCAGTGAGCCCCGCACTGGAGATTTACAAAGTGAAGGCGAGGGCATCGGCTCTCTATGGTGGGGAACTCTGGGGGTACACCTGTAGGCCCGAAATTCTTAAAGTGGAGAACAAGTTCATGAGGCAGCTACTTGTACTCCCCCAAAGCACACCCCTCCTTCCGCTGAGACTGGACTTAGGACTGAGTTTTATTCAGGATGAGCTAGCTCTGAAACCGCTTAGGTTTTGGCGCAGGCTATGGATAACTTCAGAACTGTCCATTTATAGGCTTGAATTAAAGGATGTGTTGAACCATGGTAGTGCAGCGAAAATCCCCTGGCTTGCATTTGTGAAAAAGGAATTGGGGAAAATGGGACTATCGGACCTCTGGTATGAGCCAGAACAGGCATGCAGGGGGGTTTCATGCAAAACGCTTGCGAAGTCCTTTATGGACTACAAACAAAACATATGGTTGCATGACTCCAAAGCTGGCCCTCTGACAACAACCTTCTTAACATTTAAACATTCATATGCCTTTGAGGAGTATTTGAATTTTATTTACCCACTTGGAGCTAGGAAGTTATACATCCAATGGAGATGCGCAACACTACCATTAAGGGCATTCACAAGCAAGTGGTCTACACAAACAAGCAACTCTTGCCCTGGATGCGGTGCGAATAAGGAGGATGAACTGCACATCCTCTTTTTTTGCCCTGCTTACAGAAAAGCCAGAAAGTACTGGTTGGTACCCTTTTGCAAGAACATGGGCTTTGATAAATGTTTTGTTGCAATGAGAGTCTTTAAAACTGACACTTCACCGCACATAGTTTTTGCACTCTCAAAGTTCCTGCTAGCTATGTGGCCCAAGAGATGTTCTCTCATCATAGCGGCACCCGGGGGTGATTGCATACTATGACTGCATACCCTGCTTGATAATCTGATTTTATGTAATGTTTATTTTATCTTCTGTGGTCTTATACATGTTTTAACCGTTTTAACTGTACTCTTTTATGACTGAAAAAATGTTGAAATAAAGATCAAATGATGATGACACTCATCATCAACATCATGTATATTTGAAGCAACTACTCTGGAAACAACAATCGGCTTTATTAAGCACATAACTCATTGAAACTGTTAAGTCCACAATGTCAAAAGGCCAATGGCCAGTCCATATCATGAGTCCTCCCAGGGTGAAATGTGACAAGTTGTCACCCATGAATGAATGAATGAATGAAGGAAGATTTATATAGCGCAACTAAGCCCGAAGGCATCAAGGCGCCTAACAACAAAATCAAAACAGACCAGAGCAACTCCTACGGATAGGCCTTGGCAAAGAGCCACGTCTTTAATACTTTTCGAAACATGGGGAGATTGTGCTGGAATTTAATTTCAGTAGGGCAGGAGTTCCACAGTCTTGGAGCTAATAACGAGAAGACTCTCCCTCCCCATTTAGCTCTTTGAAAACGGGGAACAGAGAGCAGATTCCTTCCCCGGGAATGCAGGTTTCTACTCGGGACATAGGGAACCAGCAAGTCCTTCACTCCTTCTGCCCCACTGCCAGCCAGAGCCCCAAAGGTCATACAGAGGATCTTAAAAGCAATCCTATCTTGGATAGGTAACCAATGCAGACTCTTTCTTGCGGCAGTGGCTTACGAAATCCTAGGAGCATCAAGCACAAATTTGGCTGCCGCATTTTGGGCTATTTGTAGACGCTGCACAAGGCTCTTATTAATGCCAGCATAAAGAGCGTTGCAGTAGTCAAGCCGTGAGGCGACCAATGCAACCACAATCTGCTTACGGGCATGCGGCACCAAATAGTGTCTGATTTTCTTAAGAGTACTGATAATGCCCCAGCAGGTAGAAACAGTCCTGTTAACCTGCTGAGACATAGAGAGCGCAGGATCAATCATCACCCCTAGATTACGGGCCAGGACCGTAGGTGTGGGACAAACTCCCAAGGAGGGAGGCCACCACTCCAAAGACCAGATGTCCCTATTTTCGCCGAAGATAAGACCCTTGGTTTTTTCCCCGTTAAGTTTTAGTGAATTGTAAATCATCCACTGAGAAATTGCCTCCATGCAGTTCCTGAACCTAAGAACAGGGGAACTGACCGAGTGGGAGAGGGACACCATGATCTGGGTGTCATCTGCATATGACACCACTTCCATCCCAAATGATCTTATTAACCTGGCAAGCGGGGTCACATAGATGTTAAAAAGGGTAGGACTTAAGGCCGACCCCTGCGGGACCCCACATTGCACAGGTAGGGGTGTGGATAGAAATTCACCCAATTTGACCCTCTGTTCCCTCTGATCTAAGAAGGAAGCTAAGAGGTTCAGAGCCAGACCTTCCACCCCTATCTCCCTGAGACGAGATATCAAAACCGAGGGAGATAGGGTGTCGAAGGCGGCTGTCAAATCCAACAGGATCAGAAAGGTGGTGTGGCCTGAGTCAACCTCCGTGCGGATGTTGTTAAGCACTACCGTAAGGGCTGATTCCGTGCTGTGATGCCTCCGGAAGCCATGTTGGGACTGATCAAGACAGCCCGAACTGTCTAAGAAAGCCGTAAGATGTTCGTTGAGATGCGTTTCCAGCATCTTCGCCGGGGCGGGAACAAGGCAATAGGGCGAAAATTTTTAAGAATTTCCAGATCTAAGGTTGGCTTTTTAAGAAAGGGCTTCACAACAGCACTTTTCCACAGAGCAGGGAAAATACCCTCCTGTATTGCCTGGTTCATGATGGTCAGAAATGGGGGTAGAAGAGTATGTCGACATTCCTTAAGAATTTTAAGGGGGCAGGGATCCAAAGGGGATCCTCACCTGGTCTTACTCAACAGCACATCAAGCTGTTGCAGAGAGAGCAGAGGGAAATGGGACAGGTTCGCAGACAGAACTCTGCTACCATCTCCCCCGGCAGAAATAGCCGACAGGGGAGGGCTCAACGCTGCTCTCTGCTCTCTGCAAGGCAAGGGCCGAGTAGATATCGGCTATTTTGGAGTGGAAGAATTGTGCTATCTTATTGCAGAGAGCCTGGGAGCTAGAAATGGGATCGGGCATTTGCAAGGTGCAAAGAGAGTCTGCAACTTTGAAAAGATCTCTAGGGGAGGTGAGAGCAGAGGTCAGTTGGAAAAATACTGTTTTTCTTTGATCACCTCAACCTTGTATCCCTTAAGGAGGAGTTTGTGTTTTTCCCTATCCTGATAGCTTCCACTTGCCCTCCACAATCTTTCCTACCTCCTACAGCCCTGCCTTAGTACTCTCAAAGAATCTGAAAACCACGGGGCTGAGGGTGTCTTTCTGGCAGAATAGCGGAGAGAAACAGGAGCCAACAGATCCACCGCCAGAGCAATCGAGTCAGTAAGCTCATACGTCGCCAAGTTGACATCCTTTACTGTGGCAGCGGGTACATTAGGAATTAAAGGAGCAAGTGTATCGTTCGAGATTTTCCTATAGTTACGCTTCGGTTCCCTCCTGCCAGGACCACTCGGTTTAGAATGTGCAAGAGAGGTCTGAAGCTTCAGGGGGACCGCTAGATGGTCAGACCAGACCAATGGTAGCGGAATCTCTGTCTTCAGCCTCCTATCGTTGGAGAACACCCCATCAAGAATATGACCGGCCTGATGGGTAGGGTTGGAAACCAATTGCTGAAGACCAAATGCAGACAGAGATTCCAAAAGGGAGGACGTCTCTCTGGAATCCACATTATCGAGATGGAAATGTATGTCTCCCAGAACCGTAAGCTGGGCACAGCCAAAATAGGGTTCTAGGAGATTAAGCAGGATATTCCCAAAATCCGCTCTCGGACCTGGCGGTCTGTAAATCAAAATACCAGAAAAAGGAGCAGCTGAGGGAGAGGTTATCATGAAGTATAAAGCCTGAAAGGGATCTGCGGGGGCGGATACAGTAGAGATCCGGCAGGTGTGGGAACTCTTGTATAGAATCCCCAGCCCTCCTCCCCTACGACCCACCCGGTCCAACCTGACTAGCGCATAGCCCTCGGGGATAGCATCCACCAGGTCGGGCCCAGAGGAGTCAGTAGCCCAAGTTTCCATGATAAAGACCCACGACGGCTTTCTCACAGCCACAAATTCACTAAAGGCTATGTTATTCTTTACCAGTGATCTAGCATTAATAAGAAAGCCAGTCTCACTCGGAGATAAGGGAGAGGGGACCAGATCTTTGTGAGGGCTAGTATTAGCCACAGACTCCATCGGCAGGAAAGAATACTTGGGCGGACAGCAGCATGCAGAGGTGTCCAGAAGGGCCTCCGGGGGGTACGTGTAATGACATGGTACCCAAGGAGGTCTATAAGCCATCAGTTCCCGATAGGAATAGGAAAACCTACCCTTTCTGCCGCCACCTTCTCCCCAGCAGTTAGAGTCTCGCCCAGTCCCTAGCCCGTCCTTAGCGCAGACGGGCTGGACTCTGGCGTGACTCCGGCGCGAGTACGGCGCATCCGCTGCATGTAAACACTGCGCGTGTCCATGTAGGAGTAAAGTAGAGCGCTAGCACGTCAGCCGGACGACTAGAGCGCTAAACAAAATGGCACCCGCAAAGCGTCCCTTCAAGCCCCAGAATATTACTGGATCGCCGGTATAACGCCCTAAGGGAAGACCGCTGAAACCGCGGTGCGTGAGATAACGTTTTAAGTGCAGGTATGTGGTAGTGGGCTAAAACAGGAAAGAGGCTAACAAAAAATAATACACAGTTTTAACATAACAGGCGATTTAAAAATGCACAGGAGGTACAAATGAGGTGTGCTTGAATTATGCAAAGATTAAAGCGCACAATGCCAGGCGCTAGGCACAGTAAAAGTAGCCTTGTCTACGCTGACCCACCGCCTTCTCTGCCCTGAAATACAATCCCGCGCGTCAGCCGGACGACTAGAGCGCTAAACAAAATGGCACCCGCAAAGCGTCCCTTCAAGCCCCAGAATATTACTGGATCACCGGTATAACGCCCTAAGGGAAGACCTGCACCGCTATGGGCACGGGACATCTCCCCTTGGAGGGGAATACACAGGGGCAGGCCAGGCACCGCAGGGACAGGATCAGGGGACAGCAGAATGGGGCAGGGGAGGGCTGGTGGGTGCAGGAGTGTCACTGGCAACTGCAGCGGAGGTGTCTGACACTGTTGGCGCCGTCACCACGGCAGGGCCCAAGTCCAATGGGTTGTGTGCTGACATCAATGCAGGGCCCAAGTCAGATGGGGTTGTTACCGCCACCACTGCAGTGGGCAGGTCAGATGGTTGGGACGGGGCCTCCACTGCAATGCAAAACTCCAAGGGAGTGTCATGGGGCTCAGGTGAGGTTGGCAGGACAGAGGGGGGGACATGGTCCCCACATCAGTGGCAGGACAGGCTGAGCATGTGAGGTTGGGGTGAAAGTGCATGTGGTAAGAGGGGATGGCCTAATCATTTTGGGGATGCGGTGTTGGTGTGTGGGAGAACCAGGGGCAGGGTGTGGCAGGGGGACCTGTGGAGTGGTGGCCTGGGGGCTGCAGGAAGGAGAATGTGACTTTGACCTGCGGGATGGGGGGATTTTGCTCTTCCTGCTCCGGGAGGACTTGTGGATGGGGAACTCAGTGTCCGGGTGCCTCGGGGAGGGTGTCTGTGTGGCAGGGGAACTCCCCCCTGTGTGTGGTGACTTCCTCTTCCCCTTGTGCGTCTGAGCAGATGGATCGGTGGGGAAGAGGCCAAGGTCACAGAGGAAGAGCTGCTTGGAAGGGGGGTTGCAGGTGAGGCAGGGGTAGTGCTTTTAGAGGGAGAGGCAACTGAGGTCTGCGGCATGCTCGTGGATGCCTGTTTGTGCGTCTGTGACCCATCCTCTGTGTGTGTGTCATCAGTCCCTGGAGTGTGCATGCCTGTGGATTTTGTTTTGGACTTGCGTGATTGTGTGCTGCCTGGGTCTTTTGTGGTGCGTGCTGGTGCCGGTGTGTGTGTGCGTTGGTCAGGTAGGGTATTGGGGACTGTGGGTGCTGCAGAGTAGGAGGGGTGAGGGACTGTTGGAGGAGGGACACTGCTGCCGTCTGTGTGGAGGCCATGGACTGAATGGGCAGACAGATTGGATGAGACGCCCTCCATGAAGGACACCAGTTGAGTCAACAGAGTGGTGTGGGAATGGAGTACACTCACCATCGCTGTCTGCCCTACATGGATCTGGTTCAGTAAGTCCACAGACTCCACACTGAGGGTAGCAGGGGAGACAGGGGCAGGGGGTGTGGTGCCTGGACCAAAGAAACAAGTTCCCTCAAACAGGGGCCTCCACGGACATCTGGGATGGCGGCAGATGGGAGGGTGGAGATGGTGGTGGTGGCGGGGCCAGACTCGCTAGGTGTCGTCTGGGGTCTGCTGACACCCGCCTCCACAAGGGAGTGCTCACTGTGTTCCTTAGCAGAGGTGTTTGTAGCTGAGGTCTCCTTTGTGTGGCTCCCCTCACCCTCTGTGCCACTGGGTCCCTCCAACTCCTCTGAAGCTGACCCAGTCTGGCTCTGCCACTCCTCTTGGGCCGTGGAGCTGTCTCCTTCAGTAGCCATCGATGTATCTGCAATCAATCGGGATAAACAGATCCACATCAGTCATCTGTTTCACCTGACACATCACAGTCAGTACAGCACATCACAGAGTACGGCTTGGCATCAAGTGCCAGATATTGGGAAAAGTGGACACATCATTTGGAAATGACACCTGTCAGTCTGCCAGTCAACCATGCCCCTCATATCCTGCCCCACCATGAACCCCTGGGGCATGTTGTCTGCCACTTCTCATATGTGTGCACAAGCACCACATAGACATATCTCAGAACTGCAGGACTCGTGATTTAAATCTGCCTGGACTAACACATGCCATCTCCTGCCACTGACTCAGTGCATGTGTCATGAGAAGGGATGGCAAAAATCATTGTCAGTAAAATGGGTATGCTTCTCTCACAAGACACCATGACGTGCACATGTCTTGATGGTCAATGCCACAATAGAGTGCATGCTGTACAAGTGACATCACTGCGGGATACACATCAGCAAGTGAGATACCATGCTACGGCCCAGTATGGCTAAGCAGCCAGCACTGGCTTCAGTCTCAGGGGTAGTGCATCCAAAATTAAACACTCTGCACTGTGTCACAACCATTAATATGTATGAGAATTTAAGCCCTGCAGATGTCAAGTGCACAGGTATACCCAATGCTAACCACATCTTCAGGCATCTGATGATCACACGTAATAAAAATGCAACAGATGACTGACTGCAAGCACCAATCTGTAAACATGATGACATCACAGCATGACGGTAATGAATTGAGACTGCCTGCACTGTGACGTACAATACAACATTATGCACCGTCAAGTGATTCGACACCTATGCATGAACCCATTGTGATGATCCATTTCCCACACCCCAGCTAGCTGCACAAACCAAAATGACCAACACCACAGGAGTCTAAGAGGCTAGGCCACCTCACAATGACACCGATGCAGACACCATATAGCACACTTCACAATGCACACATGTTAGGCTGACACACAGGTGTAGAAGAACAGAGTGTACTTCATGTACGTAGTAGGGATACCTGTCTAGGAACATGTGCAACATGGTATTACCCTGGACACCAGGCAAGTGTCTATGCATGTGTGAAACACATGATGTACATTTTCCTGAGGCCCATAAATTCTCGTTGCTGCTACATGGCTGTGTGTCAAATACCCCTGGCACATATAGAGCGCAAAAACATCAATTGGAACACATATCAATTGCCCACACAGAGTATATGTCTTTTTTCAGGCAATGTGCAGACACATGGAAATCATGTGCCTCACTCATGAAGAGAAAACAATGCACCGGTCGCAGATGCTGGTCACAACGTTAAGTAACAGCAGGGACACACATCCCAAGTTACAAAAGTCACAGCCTGAAACGGGCACACCTGTGTATCAGATGAGGATGGGACATGACGTAGTTTTGCCACATGACTCCTGTACAAGCAGACAGGAGATCTGTGGAAGTGTTACCAGGATGTAGGTGTACAAAAAGCATGTTATACATTGGACACAGAGGATGCATGCACTTACCCCCTCCTTGCTGCTGTCTGGCCTTTAACTGCCCATTCAGGTCCGGGAAGACCACTGCCAGAATCCTGAGCATGTGGGGGGTCAGTGTCCGTCGTCCGCCCCATCTGCGAGGAGGTGACAGCTTCAGCTGGACTCTGGCAATCCTCCGGATCCAGCCACGAAGGTCCTGCCACCTCTTCTGGCAGTTGCGGATGCGTCGTCTGTGGCCCCCCACAGCACTAACAGCCCGGGCAATGGTCAGCCAGATCTCCTGCTTCTGGTGGGCATCAACCTGTGGGGATGACAAGGTTAGAAAAAGTCCTTTACCACACAAGCCACATGTATGTGCATCACAGATTTGGATATACATGTCTTTTTCGCAAGGGAATATGATGGACACAGGTAGTACAGATATGGTGATTGACAGTTGACCAGATTTTACAACAGGGAAACATTGCCTGATTATTACAACCGTGTGAAAATGCACTTTTCATGCAAGGTACCTGTCCACTATAGGGACCTACACACCATGGGGGCATGAACTACTCAGTGAGCATGCTAGACACTGTTGAACACAATTTCATTGGTGCGAGTCAGACAACATACACAATGAATAAGGAATGTGGAGTGCACACTCACCTGCTCCCCTGGTGTCCCATACAGCTTTCTGTACTGTGGAAGGAGGCTGTCCAGCAGGGCCTTGTTCTCCTCCTCTGTGAAGGCTGGGGCCCTCTCCACAGTATGTGCCATTCTTGGAGTCAGAGGATGCAGACACAGCAGCAGTGGTAGCAGAGATGTCAATCTTGATCATGTAGTGCAGGAAAGTGAGCTCCCAGGTGAACAGAGAGACTTATATCTGTGCTGCAGAGGCAGATTCAGTCCCATGTGTCAAAAGCAATAGGTCAGACATGTTTGCATCCTATGAATCTGGCCAATCCATCGCATTGCACGCCTCGCACACGCCTTCCGCATCGCTTGAAATATTCAAAAGCATTGCAATGACGAGTCTGAAACATTGTTGCAGGCAGCTAACGGATTTTCAAGAAACCGATTCGTACCAGGCTCATATCCACATCTGTTCACGTTGGTGACATTGTGCAAGGCGTGCGTGCAAGGCGTGCGTGCGGGGAACAACCTTTACAACGCAACTTTTACAACGCACTACACTTACAACGCATTTTTTACAACGCAACATCCACTACAACGCATGCCATTACATCGCAGGACACTACAACGCATTTTTAAAAACTACCTTTACAACGCATTCCATTACATCGCATACTACCTTTACAACGCATACCATTACAACGCATAATATTATATTAAAACCCCTACACTATCCAACACTTACCCTACTGTTGCACCCCCTGGAGTTAGAAAGGTAGACATGGTGCAAGGCGTGCGTGCGGCTCGGTCCACCCACGTCAGTCCCCATTGAAGACATTGTGCAAGGCGTGCGTGCAAGGCGTGCGTGCAGCTCGGTCCACCCGCGTCAGTCCACATTGGTGACATGGTTCAAGGCGTGCGTGCGGCCCGGCCCACCTGCGTCAGTCCCCATTGTAGACATTGTGCAAGGTGTGCGTGCAAGGCTTGCATGCGGCTCGGTCCATCCGCTTCAGTCCACATTGGTGACATTGTGCAAGGCGTGCGTGCGGCTCAGTCCACCCGCGTCAGTCCACATTGGTGACATGGTGCAAGGCGTGCGTGCGGCTCGTTCCCTTGGTGTTCAACGCTTCTTTCGCATTGGTCACCTGCGTCAGTCACCATAGAAGTAACAGTTTAAGGCATGAAACACACCATAACTTGCCATTGACCCATGGGCACAACACCAATATAGTCTGTGACACAGTAACTCAAAGTGCATGTCAGGCTGCATTACCTGTGTGTGTATGTGGGTAAACATGTGAATTAGTATGTTTCACTTAGTGGCACCCACTCCCAGGCAGGGCAGGTTGTCATGGGGACAGATCCAATTGTTGGCTGGATACATAAACACTGTGTTTGACAACAGTACATTTCAGTGCATGAGGCATGTACACAGTTATCTGTGTACATTGTGTATTTCATGTGACATACACCCTGACTCTTCAGTGGAATGGTAAGTGCCTCACAGGGTGTCACAGTGCCACATATGTGAGGTTCATCCACAGTATGTGTGCATTTCCATGCAGAGATGAGTCAGATTTCATGTGCTCAATATCAAATGTTCACAACATCCCAATCTATTGTCAATGTGAGTTGATTTTGCGTCTGTGTGTCACAGACATCCATGTGTGAGCTAGCATGAAATCAGGGGTCACTTCATGTGTGTGTTATGTGTGCGTTGTGTTGTGCACATGGTACGCCACATCAGGATGGTGTCCATGTTGCGACACAAGGTCACTGTGTGTGTCTGTCAGGAACCTGTGATGTGGGGTAGACATCTGTCCTCACTAGTCACTGTGGTGTGTGTCTGGTATGTGACACTCGAACTGATGTACTGTGCCGGGGCCCATTGATTGCTCACAGCACAACAGGGACCTTGTTGTGTGGCACTGTAGAGCTGAGATGTCAGATGATGGGCATGTATCTGATATGTGTGTCCATACCCAACAGCACACACGTCATGTTCTTGTGTCCTGTAATGTGGTATCATGTGCTATTTGTCATGTACACTGGCATATAGGGGGAATGACAAACTGTCTTTGCTCTCCTATGTACTGCAGGAGACCAAATGTCCACAGACCGTTCCCAGACCTGGAAACCACGGTTGAACGTGACTGCATGCGACTGTACCGCTTCACCAGGCCACTGATCGAAGAATTGTCGGAGCAGTTGGCTCCACATCTGCAACCTGGGCGGACATACCCTACAGCGCTGACCCCCAAGGTGAAGGTGATGGCAGCCCTACACTTTTTTGCCACGGGCACTTTCCAGCACACTGTTTCTACTGCTGGTGGGATGTCACAGACTATGTTCAGCCGTGTGCTTCGGGATGTGTTGGAGGCAATGTTGCATTTCCTCGACCAGTACATCCATCTCCCCAAAGCACAACAACTTGCTGACATCAAGGGGGACTTCTATGCTCTGGGCAGATTGCCACATGTCATTGGCTCCATCGATGGGACACATGTGGCTTTGGTACCACCGCGGGCACATGAGCAGACTTACCGGAAAAGGAAGCATTTCCACTCTATAAATGCTCTTGTGGTTTGTTTGGCGGACATGACCATTTCCCATGTGTGTGCAAGGTTCCCGGGCTAAGCGCACGACACCTACATAATGCGGAGTAGTCGCATCCCAACGATGATGGCACAGATGCAATACCAGCGTTCCTGGCTTGTCGGTGTGTACTGACTGCTTAGCATTGTGTGTGTTTGCTAAAGTTGAATCGCACCCTATTTTCACGCTCAACTAATGTGCAATTGTCTCCCTGTAGGTGACTCTGGATACCCCAACATGCTGTGGTTGCTGACACCCCTCCGGAATCCTGTGACACCAGCGGAGATGCGCTACAATGAGGCACATGGTCAGGACCAGGAGAGTGATTGAGCGGACATTTGGCCTCCTGAAAAGCAGATTACGCTGCCTGGACAAGACAGGAGGGGCCCTCCCATATGCACCTGCAAAGGTGTGCAGGATCATCATTGTGTGCTGTATGCTGCACAACCTGGCAGTGCGGAAGCGGTCGCCTCTCATCCAGGATGACGATGACCAACCTCTGCCAGCCGTGGAGGATCCTGGTCTGGGGCATGATGCCAGTGATGATGAGGGTGATGGTGATGTTTGGAGCCTGCTGATCCAGAACTTCTTCTCATGAATGTCAGTATACAGGTATGTGTTGTCAAAATATTGTGTCGGCATGACCTATGTTGGTGGTGCACTGGTGCTGATTGAGTGTGGCTGTATGCTACTTGTCAGTATGCTTGCTGTGATGTGTCCTTACTGGTAGTCTGTACCCCCAGTGTTTACCTGATTGTTAGGTTGTGTCTGGGTAGTTAGTGTTTTGTTTTGGGCATGTATATTTTTGTTGTTTGCTGTAAATCTGTGTTTTTTATTGTGTCTTCTATCTGTCCTTCACAGGGTACTTTGGATGCTGTGTGGTGTGGTCTGAACCTCAAGACACAGGTCCTTGTTCCAGAGTGCAAGTACTCGTTGTCATAACCAATGATGTGCCACGAACCCCTGAACTTTCATCGTTCACCACATGTTTAATTTTCTGATCACTGTCATGTGAGGTTAACGTGCATCAGTTGTGGAATTCTCGCAATGTGACTATTTAATAAAACTGCCCTTCACGTTGATATGTGCTCCGTGTGTGTCCACACATCCAACAGTAATTCACATCCTGTACCTGTGGGCTGCTTGCCAATGACCCAGGATGGGTGTTGTGTGTGCATTCCACTGTATATCCTGTTGACATCAGTGTTGACGAGGAGTTAGGCGCCCTGGTGAGTATGTGTTGTGTTGTCCTAGTGGTGTGTCTCCCTCATATGTGTCACATTCACATGACTCACATTACGGTGTTCACATTGCTGTATTGTTTGCATGCACAGTGTTCCTTAGCAGCTCATCATCGCTATGGCACAAAGCAAGTAGGAATCACGACAGAGGCAAGTATTGTGTGATTGTGAATTTATTTACAAACGTGTAAGGATGTTGAACGGATTTTGCAGTGCTGTACAATGTGATGATAATCCAAAGTTCACAGGTGAGTTGGTAGTCTTGGTAATTGAAATGTCCAGAGTAGAATCCACAGTCATTTGGTGCGTTGGTGCAACTTTGACCCTCCATGACAAGTGGGTGATTTTGATGTAGGTCGACAAGGTCAACTGGTTTGCACACAAAGGAAGTTAACAGAAGCAGGTGTTGGGTGCCTGGGGGATATGCATGGCCATCAGCGTCTCAATTGCCCTTCTTCGGACGACCCCTCTTCTTTCTCGGGAGACCCTCATGTGCAGGCTGCTGCAGTGCCGAGGACTCTCCGCCAGAGTCCTCCTCCCTCCCTGTGGCTGTTGCGGATGTTGTGGAAACAGATGTTGTGGGTGCACAGGGAGGTGTGGTCAGGTTGGTGCTGATCTGGCGGAGGCATGTCAGTATGTCCCTATGCACCACTGTTAGTTCATCCAATTTGTAACACTTGGACTCCACCCGGGCCATGTGGGAGTCCAAGCGGGCATGATGGGCAGCCTGCTGTTCTTTGAGTTCCTTGAGGATCCCCACGACCTGTCCAAACCCTCCGGTGCTTTCCGGGTACGCATCTATAATGCATTCCAGGTGTGGCTCATCATGCAGTCCAGCCCCCTCTGCAGGCCGTGTCCTCTGCCTGCACACCCACCCACCGGCCTGACCCACATGGGCAGGCCCTGCCATGGCCGGCCCAGCCAACACTGGGCCCCCTTGAGTGTTAGCACCAGTGGTGTTGTTCCTTGCTTCTGGGGGGCCCTGTGTACCTGTTACGTTGTTGTTCTGGGGCATGGGCTAGTCCGTGTCGGCATGAGGACTTTGGTGTCCGATGTGGCAGGAGTGGTTGAGGGGGGTGCTGATGTTACTGCTGCTGGGGCTGCACGATGGCTCACGCTGGAGGTGCCAGGACGGTCAAGGTCGTCGTCTGAAGAGGACGTAGAGTGATCCACACCGGGGAGCTCAGGGTCCGCCAGAGTCTCGGACTGGGACTGTTCCTCAGGATCTGCTGTGTCCCCAGCATCCCCTGTGTTTGGAGGAGACACACAATATATGTTATGTTTCTAAACACCTCAATGTTTCACACACGTGACATTTGACAAGGAACATCATTATGAGTGTCTGTACATTGCATAGTCCTAAGTTGCGACAGACAGAGGTTGATATTGTTGGAGCACTTTGTAATGGCAACCTGGAGCATTTCGATGTGCACGTCAAGCTGTGTGCATGCCCAGCTCCTGTATTGATCAATTGTCTGTAGCTGCCCATTGCCACTCAGGTTCCATCACATTCCTGACACTGCTGTATTATCCCTGTCCACATTTGTGCTTTAACAATGACATACGTACAATTACACTTGGGGTATGTAGCGAGGTTGGGGCATGTGGTGTGTGATTCTTTTCTTTCCTCTGTGCGTCACATTTGTGTGTTTGTGCAACATGGTTGCAGTACAGTATGCCTGATATCCTTTGTGAGATACTAATTTGTTGTCTGTGTTCCTAGTTCACATCTCTTTTCATACAAGTCATGGGGTTAACATAGCTAATGAAGTTGTTGCTGATTTTTGTATGTGCTAACGCTTTCTATCTTGTCAAATTCCTCCACACTGAGAGGGATTGGGCACAGAAGCTCTCTTGCTTTTCAATGCTCATTACAGTGATGGGCAGAGGTGTGTGTGTTACAGTTCAGCTTCTGTGAGTTGCATGCCTCCTCAGATGCAGTCCAGGTTAGTCATTGTGTTTGGGGTCTCCATGACAGTGAAAGATGTGTTGTATGAATGATGTATACAACACAGACCAATGTGGGATTGAACTGCAGCTCACAACTGCACATTTTTGGGATGACACCATGCTACAGTGTCAGCTATGTGTGTGTCCATTCAAGTCACCATCAGGTGTCCACTGTCAATGATGTATGGGTGACACTGTGTGTGCTTGTTGCTATGTACTATGTCTACATCTCCCCAATTGTCATCTACAAGACACACCTTCACAGCCAGGTCAGGGGACACCACTATGACACTGCATCTCCAGAGAGTGGGAGGATACCTACAGTTCCAATGGCTGTGAGTGTAGATGTGTTTGAGTTGGCCAGTGCATAGGTGTGACTTGCAGACAATTCATACAAAAATACCATGTGTCATTCATCTTGCCAAGGCATTTACTTTTGGAGTGACTGGTCCCAAGGGTGCACTTTGTTGTGGTTGAGAAGGTGTGCTTTGAGGTGGCATTGATGGCATTTGGGGTCATTGCAGGACCTCCTTCACCCACAGAGGTCAGTGAATCCCCCGTGCGTCAAGCTTCCATTGCAGGGAGTCACAATTTACGTTCAGGATGTCTGGCATTGGTGTCCTGTTGTCAGGTAGAGGCCAGGGCCCAGCATGGCCCTGTGCTCCCCACAGCAGGGCCTAGTGTCAGCCATCTTGGCAGTACTTTTGCACTCCCTGTGAGGTGAGCATGGTTCAGTGTGAGCTTGCTGGGACATGTGGGTGGGGGACTGGTGTGAGCATGGTTCAGTGTGAGCTTGCTGGGACATGTGGGTGGGAGACTGGTGGCTGTGACTGAAACTCCCATCATGCTTTTGGCTCCACCCACCTTCCCACAATACCTGAACTTCCTTCCTGTGACTCTGCTACCAAGTGAGTGATTGAGACAGCAATGGCAAGATGACTGACAGTGGTATCCAGTTGTTTGTTTGTGCGCAATTTCAAGGCAGGGCCTTGTGCTCCCCACAGCGGAGCCCATTGTCCGAGTTTTGGTAGATACTTTTCACTGACTCTCTTGTGGAGCAAAGATCCCAGGTGTGTATTTTGATGTAGGTGGGAGGGGTGTGTGGGACAGGGGCTGCTGGTAGATGTAGTCAGATCTGGCAGTCCTCCTCCCCCAGTCCAGACATCCCACCATGCATCATGCTTCCATTGCAGGGAATAGTAGTCACCTTTCAGGTTGTCTGGCATTGGTGTCAGTTGAAACCCAAGTCCCTTCATCATAGTCTTTATTCGAATTAAAAAGAATAATTCATACAAGACACATACAATAACACTATTATAAAATGTCACAATCTCTAAATTACATAAAATCTTTCCAATAAATAGATAAAAAATTGTAGATAATAGAAGTATTAAACATTTAAAGCAGACGAAATGATGAACCATACACATCAATGGTAAAAACAGTAATTAGAACGGGGGTGACAAACAAATGATAGGGAAATTTAAGGGCCTACCTAAGTGCCTTCTCAGTGCAACGTAGGGCTTTTAGTCTAAGAGACCATGCCCACCCCAGGTATTTGGCTAGGCCTATTGAATGAACTGGTAGGGTGCTTGTGTGTAGGATTCGGATAGCTACAACAGAACTCCTTGTGCCCAGTAGTTTACATAGAGGAGAGAGCCAATGACGTCTGGGAGCAGCGTATTCAGTGCAGACGAACAAGAAATGGCCAATGGTTTCTTCTTTGGCGCCACAAACAGGGCAGGTACATGTGCTTCCACCAAGCCACCCACAAGTTAGAGCCCTAAGAGGGAGGGAGCCTGCTCTAAGTTGGAAATAGAGTTTCCTATCTTTTGGTGATGTAATCAGATCCCAAAAAGGCTCTAGAAGGGGTGTGACCTTTGCCTCTAAAAAACGGCTGGTCATCGTGGGGGAAGTGGAAGCACCCCACACCCTGTAATTTACCTGTTCCCAATAAAGTGTTTTCAATAGCTTTTTGGCAGGAAACTCAGCGACGACTGGGTTGTTCCATAAGCCTTCCAACCCCAAAGCTTTTAGGGATTCTCGGAGGTTCCTTAACCACTTAATTTTATGAAACTTATCAACCTGAATTACGTCCATGATACCCATTGCGTAAGATCGGAGCTCCGGTGAGGTCCATAGTCTCCTCCAGTATAATACTGGGCGGAGATTGGCCAAATCTTTGATGGCCTTTCTGCCTAGATCATAACGCAGTGGGACCATTGGCGTACTTTGTGGTAAGCCTATAATAGAACGGAAAAATTTGTTTTCAACGACAGTGAGGGATGTTAATGTGTCAAAGCCCCAAAGCTCTGCTCCATACAGGACTGAGTTTAGGGCCTTTGCCTCATAAACTTGTAACACTGGTTTGACAGGTTTGGTGAGGGATTTTTTATACTCTTTAACCAGCGTTCCCGTGATCTGGGTGAGTTTCAACGTGGACAGTTCCAAATGTCTGTTCCACCGGTTATTATGGGACACTTGAATGCCCAGATATGTGAAGTCTTTTACCTCCTCCAGAATGTGGCCGTTCATTATAAGCTTACCGGGTCTGTAGCTTGTGTGTGGGTTGAAAGTCATAAGCTTGGTCTTTGACACGTTGACCTCCAAGCCGTGATCTTTGCAGAAGTTTTCAAAAATTGACAGAGCCCTTTGCATGCCGCTCGGGGTTTTAGACACTATAAGAGTGTCGTCGGCAAACATTAGTATTGGTATGGGGGCACCTGCCAATTTTGGAGCATCAGTGTTAGCCTGGAGCATATAATCAACTACTCCGTTAATGTACAAAGAAAAAAGTGTTGGGGCCATGGCACATCCTTGACGCACACCCCGCTCAACGGGAAACTTGGTGGTTGTTTCCCCCAGACCACCCCATTGTATTTTTGCAAAATTAGGCTCATGCAGTCTTCTGATTAGGGTCAGAAGTTCCAGGGGTAAACCGAGCTTTTCTAGAACCCTCCACAGCTGCTCTCGAGGGACAAGGTCAAAGGCAGCTCTTAAGTCCACAAAAGTGACGTAGAGACTGCCTTTGCCTAATTCAACAACCTTCCAGAGCAATTGCTTGAAGCGAAACACCTGGTCCACGGTACTGGTGGATTTGCGAAAGCCCGCTTGGAGACTAGAAAGGACCTTATTTGTTTCGATACAAATAAGTACCTCATTCAGTACCATCCGCCCAATGACTTTTTGAATTGTGTCAATTAGGCTGATGGGCCTGTAGTTCCCTGGGAGGCTTTTATCACCCTTTTTGTATATTGGGATTATAATAGCACCCCCCCAGGATTTAGGTACTGGAGCGCCTTCAGCCACAGCGTTCGCAATAAGGGTAATGTACTTGCTCCAGGGGGCTTTGTTCTCAAGGAAAAGGTCGGAAGGTACACCATCCAAGCCGGGGGCCCGCCCTGCGGCTACGCAAGACAGGGCGGCTAAAACGTCCTTGTGGCTAAAAGGCCCGGGCGAATAAAAAACATATGGAATTGAGCCCGAGGTTATATGATGAGGGTCACGAGCATATTGGGGTTTGAAATAGCCCAACCAATCTTCTTGTGTGATGTGATTTGAGGGGTTTTCAGGTAAGCCACCTCTGCCCCACTTTAGCACATTCCAGAACAATCTAGTGTCCCGGGCGTAGCAGGCCTCCTTCAGATCCCGCCAGAACAATTCATCCCATTTTCTTTTTGCTTGGGCGATGCTTTTCTTGTAAGCAGATCTAGCTGATTGAATAAGTGGTGTACTCCCACTGGCGAGGGCTTGAGCCAAAGTGCATCTTGCACTTTTGCATTGTTTGTCATACCACCTTGGTTGCTTGTACGGTGGCTTGGTACCCTTTCTTGTTTGCTTGAAGAAAAAGGCACGTAAACCCTCAAAAAATTACTCATGTATTCTTGTCGCTTGCGCATTTTGGTCTTTGCTTTTCAAGACGTCCTCAAGATTAGCATTAACTACAGAAATATTGATATTAATGCAAGCTATTACTGAGTCATTTGACTTTACTGAGGACCATTTGAGCCTCCGCATGTCATTTGTTGGCACACATACCGAGGGGACCAGAGTTTGTTCCTTGATCAGTGAGCAAGGTTTGCCCCACCAACTGTGAGAAACACAAATGGGGTTATGATCACTCTCTAGTCTTTGCTCCACCACCATATCTATAGGCTGGCACCACAGCCTCAAACAACAAAGGACGTAGTCAATCCTACTAGCTGAACGGCCATTATCAAAGGTGTATGCCCCCAGGTTGTCTCCTTTTGTTCTTCCATTCAGTGCCCGAAGGCCGCTTTCAAGGCAAAGTGCATTAACCTGAACTGCTACCGTGGACCACCTTTTGATGGGAGGTAGCGAGAGCACTGGGATACCCCAGTGTCGGTCCTCATCGGGGTCAAAGCCCCATTCGGAGTCAGAATCTAGGAGGGGTTCGAAGGTGACGTTGAAGTCCCCAGCTACAATCAAATCCCTATTACACGATTTGGATTCTATGAGTGTAGTTAGGATGTCCAACTCGCTTGACTTTTTCCCTTTTGTTCCCCGAAGATAGATGTTATATATGTCCAGGGTACCCTTGGGATCGAAAGTTAGTCTCACTAATTGGATATCCAGGGACCCAGTGTCAATCACATCAACGCGTGAGAATAAATCCTGGCGAGCCCATATAGTTAGTCCACCAGAAGGGCGGCCTTTCGGGCCTTTAGTTGCTGGAACATAAAAATTCAGATATCCCGGCATGAACCGAGCCTCAAAGGACCATGTTTCCTGAAATAGGCAGACATCATAGTTGTTAATGAAGCTGACCCATTCAGGTATGTCAAATTTAGTCTTAATACCAGCCAGGTTCCAAGACATAAAAGAGCCAAAGTTATTGCCAGGCCGTGTAACCTGGGGCTCAGTGAACCGGCTAAGCACATTTGCCCTCTCTCCCAGCCTAGGTGGAGGAGACAGTAGGGCCCTGGGAATTGGATGTGATCCTAACAGGGCCAGAGAAGTGGCTGCCTGGGCATCTATAGGTGTACTATTGTTTGCCCCGGATGTCGTAGAAGGTAAGGGAGTTTTCATACTATGAAATTGTCAGTGGCAAATACCTGGAGTGTAAAAATAGTCCAGGTCATGGACCTCTATTCCAGAACTAGGACCGTAAGGTGTGTATTCCGCAATAAACCTAGAGAGGCGTGAATCTTTGAAGTTGACAATGATACAATCTCCCTGGGTATTTTTAGGTTGAAAACCTATCCATTGGACCCTTCTGGCAAAAAGAATCCGACCGTTCAGTTCCTTCGGGATTGGTCTATGAATATTAAGCCAGTGACTTACTTTATTTTTTAGTTGCTCAAAAGATTCATTTTTGTTAGTAGGGAGTTCAGGAACGCCCGTTAATACCACAACATAGGGAAAGGATTCTCGTGGCAGGTGTAATTGGGTCGAGGGTGGCCTGGAAGCGTTACCTAGGGGAAATATGTCGGTAGTCGTGCTCGGGCTACCTAAATTCGTGATGCTAGTGCCCAGGGGTACTTTACTTGGCCGACCCTCCCGCCTCAAGGGCTGGCTATTTTGTAGCATTCCCACCCGCCGTGATGGTTGTTGAGTATTTAAAGTTGGGATGGATAAGTCCATGCCTAAACTGGTACCTGTAGTGGTTGGAACAGGGGCGAGAGGTGTGTCAGATGAGGATGGGACGGCGAGAGTGGAATTTGCTCCCTGGGGGCAGTTAGTTTTAGATATATCCCTGGTGCACAACTTGACAACATTTTTTAGCGAGCAAAAGTTATCAAGAATAGATTGTTCCAGTTTGTCTACTTTTGTTACAACCATTTCGATCCTTTCCACTAATAGGGTGACTAAGGATCGAACGATACGTTCTAACTGGGGGACTATGCTGCTAGTATCAAATAGAGGAGGATCGTGTATGCTAGTGTCAATCATGGACGGGCGACTAGTGCTCGATGTATCAAGAGGTACCGTGTTTTTAGGTGCTTTGGGTATTTTTGCTGGCCTACCACCATCCATTACCCCTCCCTTTTTCCTTTTCTGTATGACTGGTCTAGCGAATGTGATAGATCTAGCCCCTGCTCTAGTCTGGGGGCGGGGGGCAATAGGTACAGGTGTAGATGCAACTTCCTCTACTGACACTACATCCGCCATGACTGCGAGACCTGTCGACCTCCCAGATGGAGGTGACAAGGGCTGAGATGAATCAGACGATGAGAGTAGTGGTGCCTCCTCCCGCAGCTGCTCTCTAAAAATACTTGGTGATTTTACAAGAGCTAGCGGGCCCAAGGATGAACGCCTGGCGAGTGAAGGATCTATCGAAAGGCGTCTTTCAGTGATGGCTATTTCGTGTTCCAAGACCGAAACAGCTCGAGTAATAAATTGGTCCATAGTCCCTGCTACTGTAGAGGGGACCATGGGGCGCTTCCCCTTTCCGGCCATTTCACACAGTACCACACGGATCAGTATGTAACAGTATGTAACAGCAGTCAATGTTTACACCAATGTCAATGACCCAGGAACTGTGACTGCAACGACTTACTTCCTGCACTTTGTGTCAAGGGGAGAGCCCTGCCCGGCCTGGTCGGCCCCGGACGGCCACAGACGGTCCCGCCCTTGTCCCGGGCTTCTCCCGGCGCCGCCCGCGCGCGTCCCGCGACGCGGGAATCGGAGCTGTCACTTAAGCGCCTCCTGGCGCGAAAGACGGCGTCGGCGGTGGCTTCCTGCCGCTAGGGACTCTGGGAGATGGAGTCCGGTATCCGGTCCGCGGCCGCAGTAGATGTGGAGGCGGCGGCGAGAGACCGGACACGCAAGGAGCCAAACACTGCGCCAGGAAGAGGAGCAAACTGTCACCGCCACGGCCCAAAGGTAGGAATAGCAGTTGAAACCCAAGTCCCAGCAGGGCCTTGTGCTCCTCACAGCAGGGCCTAGTGTCAGGCATCTTGGCAGCACTTTTGCACTCCCTGTGAGGTGAGCATGGTTCAGTGTGAGCTTGTAGGGACATGTGGGTGGGGGACTGGTGGCTGTGACTGCAACTCCCATCATGCTTTCTGCTACATGCACATTCCCAGCAGCCCAACCTTCTTTCATTTTGACTCAGCTTTCCTGCGAGGTGGTGTGAGAGTGGTGGAAAACTGGATGACAGTGTTTGTTGGTTATTTCTGGTCATGCCTTGCAGTATTGGTCTTTAGGTTTGTACATGTTAGGACGTAGTTCCATATTACTGTGGGATGGCAGGTATTGTGTTTGTATAACTGATATTTACATCACAGGATACTTGCCTTTCCATTGCTATGGCTTTGCTGGCGGTAATTTGTTTCACAGTTCCCTTGACAGTGCTATATGTGTGTTGCCACACAATGTTGAATGAATTAGTTGTGTACTCACCAGGCTCTGATACTCCTGTTAATTCATGTATGCTCTCCGGTGGTAGGATGGCCCGCACCTTCTCCTCCCAGGACCTGAAGTGTGTTGGTTTGGCAGGAGGGCCACCGCCAGTCTGCCTGCTGAGGGTGTGTTCCCTGTCGATGAGCTTCTTGACCCTCCTGCGCACATCATAATACCTGCTCTGTATGTCGTCCTTTGTGCACAAACAAGGTGCTTGTGCGTTGACCTTGTCCACAATCCATTCCCACATCTTGGTTTTCTGTGACATGGGGGCCTGTTGGACAAATGTGACAAACAACTGTGGCTCTACCGTGAGTATTTTGTAAATCATGACTTCCAACTCACTATCTGTGAACTTTGGATTCTTCTTGGGGGGCATGGTGCTGGGTGGTTGTGGGGATTAATGGGAGGGGTGTATGTGAGTGTGGTGGGTGTGAGTTTGTCAGTGAATATGTGATTTAGTTTTTAAGTGGTGAGGAAATATGAATTTTGTGATCAGTTATGTCCCCTATCGTAGACCCCAACGGCTCCATGTACATGCTATAAGTACATGTATGTTCCCTCCTGCTCCAGTTTTGAAGACGCAAATATATGTGCGTCCACCGTCAACATGTCCTCTTTCAGATTCGCCATGAATGGGTCAGATATTCCATTCCTAAGTATGAAAGGCCACCGACTTTATGTGGTTCACTTTCCACATTTTACAGATTCAGGCGAGTAGGCCCGAATTCTGTCATCAAGCCTTTTCCTGCCTTCTGCCTCTGAAAGCTCCAGTCTGAGCCTGCATCTGTGACCATGAACTTTGTCCTACTCCCTGCGCGGCTAACGGTGCCTGATCCAGCCTGTCGCCTGCCAAAAACTGTATTTCACCTTCAAGATTATCTACTCCGCTCCTCTTCCGATGCATTCCTGTCTAGTAGTTTAGGTAAACATTCCTCCAGCTACCGTGCAAAGGGCCAGGCCTCGCTGTCCTCATGCAAGTAATTCATAGCCCCGTTACCATGGAATATTCCTACCCCCTCGCATCTAGTGTAGACACTTAGACGCTTGTACACGCACTAACAGTCAGTATAGAATAGATTCTATCCTAGAGACCTCTCCTTTTGGATAACACAGTTCTTTAAACATAGGATATTAGATATGATTTGGGATTAGGTTGACACGACCCCCAGACTTCTGTCTCCACATGTAGAGCTAAATGTCAAGTCCCCTTCACCCTCTAGTTGCACGTCAATCACACGTCATGCGGCTGCGCGCGCATCTCTGCCAAATATTTCTGCTGACATTGCAGGATTCTTTTATGGATCCACCCACTTTTGACATCATGTATAATGACGTTTATTAAATTACGCCCATATGACCGCCTCTATTAGTTACGTATGCACTTTTTATCTGTACTATCAGTTGTTACGCCTCTTGCATCTGTTTCACTGTAATGTATTTTCTATAAAACTGCTTATCTGTCAATAATGTATGCCCTTCCTTCCTGAACTTTCGTGGTGATGGAATAGAATGCCTACAATTCGAATTGTATTCCTTTGTATAGGAATAAAGCCTTTTAAAACCTCTAATACCACGGATTCTGCCTCTTATATTTACTGAGTTATTCTTAATAGACTTTACCGCATAAAAAATAGTACCGGTAACGAAATATTTACCACATAAATTGGCGCCCGAATAGGGACACTTTCTCATCTCACGCGCCGGCGGTGCGTTGCAGGCCCGGTCTCCTGCCACAGCTGAACGGACAAAAACGCGTACCTGCAGGATTTCCTGTATCTCCCTCCGGCCAAGCGGGGACGACTGAGGCTGCGATCAACACCCAGACGAGGCGGTGAGAAGTGCGAAGTATCCCGACCAGAGCCTAGCTGAGAGAGCAAGATCCGAGGTATACAGAGACCCACCAGGTTCCGAAGTTCCGAGTCCAGTCGAGTCGAGTCCAGTCCGGTCCAGTTTCAGTTCCGTTCCGAGGCCTTCCGTTCCGAGCTACCCGGTGAGTACCATTACCGGGGAGGCATTTAACGTGCACATAGTCTGTGCAGGTCAAGACGGGTTTGGGTACACAAATCCGGTCTGCACAGTTTTAGCAGTGTATCTGTACTGTTTAGCAGTATATATAGTATGTCTTGCATATAAATAAATATTATCTAGTGTCAGTATTATGTCAGTAACTAGTTTTCTATTAGTTATCATTGTTCGTAAAACTGTTAAGTGTTAAATGTTTTAAATACGTTCTATATATTGTGGTATGAATGACTGTTCATTATTGTATTTTTTTGTATAAAGTGTATTCTAGTAATAAGGTCTAATAATGCCGCTCTTTTCGAAACTAAGACAGATCAAAACTAGAAAAGGTGTACTCGAAGAAGCTGTTCCCATCCCACCTAGGGACACTCCAGGGTACTTTATGTATCATAAGCATGGCCTAGATGCCGTATTATTTCTTGATTTATGGGTGGACTACACCAAAGAATTACCAGAGAGTCAGAGATGGCCCGCAGCGGGGACCTGGGATGCAGATTGCATCATGAGAGTAGAAGAAGAATTATGGAAAAAGAAAGCCAGACAGTCACAGAAAGATGCCATTGAATTATGGCGTAAAGAATCATATAGACGCACAGAAAAAGCACTCAGACAGGAAGAGAAAGGTAGAGAGAATTCAAACAAAACCCGAGAAAATCTATTACTTGAGGAAGGTACCCGAGTAAAATCAGAACAAGTAGATAGACAAAGAAACACTCTTATGAATGGTATGTATCCTCTTCTGGCCGAAGGGTTACCTAAGGCTACCCCGGAAATACCAAAAGACTTAACTCCTCCATTGCTCCCGATAAAAGCACATCCCAAAACACATCCCAAAACAGCAAAGGACGTTTTCCTTTCCTCCTATTTAGATGACGCAGCCCCCGAGTATGCTAATGCCATACCACCCACACCGCTTGCCGATGGTGTTCAACACCAAGAGCATTCGTCTGTATCCCCGCAACTACAAACTCCTACACAAGTCCCAACAGGTCCGTCCGTTTCTACAGTTTTTCCCGCATCTACAATCTCTATCCTACGCCCAACGAATCCTTTCGTGCCTAGCACCTCAGATAGTGCTACAGGAGGTACGACAGATATGTTTGCCACACCGCCGCGAAATAAACAGACCCTTAGAGATTTAGCACTCCAACGTACACCCCAACTAGCGACATCCGACATGTTTAAAGAACAGCTTGTGGATTGTAGATACGACCCAGTACCAGGTAGACAGGATAAATTGCTCATATCATCACTACGTATAAGACGAGCTACATTATATTTAATGACGATACTAAGGGTGGGCGTAGTTCGCGAAGTAGCACTTCGCGAAGCTACGCAAAGTGAAGTTCGCACTACGCGAGCTACGCGTAGCACTTCGCGAACTGCGAAGTAACATGTTCGCACTGTGCAAGATGTTGTTTTCAATGATTGCACAGTGCGGACAAGCAACCGGCACTGTGCAATCATTGAAAATGGCATCTTGCACAGTGCGAACTGTAGTTTTCTGCTGCTCGAGTAGATTTTTACTCGAGCTGCAGCTTTCTCAACGCGAACTGGTAGTTTCTCATCGCGAGCGGTCGCGAGCATACGCGACCCCTCGCAATGAGAAACCTGACCTTCTCGCGTTGGGAATCTCGCCGGGAGGTTTATTTTCCATGCTCGCGATCGCGAACAAGGAAAAAGTCTCGCCAGGATGTCATTTTGCTTGCTCGCGGTCGCGAGCAAGCAAAAAATGACCGCAGCACTACGCAACACTACGCTACGCGTGTTCGCACTGTGCTACGTGCAGTTCGCGTAGTGCGAAGTAGCGCGAACTTCGCAAACTACGCGAGCGTAGCGTAGTGCTTCGCCCAGGCCTAGACGATACCAGGAATGGGTGAACACCTAGACGAAATATATCGCTTTGTCCAAACAGGGCGAGGTCCAGAAAGTATTAACGAAGCTATGGAATACCAGAAAGTGGATGTCCAAAGACAACTACTACGTTTTTTCATAAACTGTGTAATTAGGAATCAAGACAGGCCTGGGGCAGATCACGATACCATGCAAAGACTTGCCAAATGGGGTCAGAATATATCAGAAGAGAAACATGACAAACAGGCGTGTATAATCGCCATGTGTCGAAAGATCCGCAAGGAAGTAGAACGAATACATAAAGAAAGACGAGAAACAGACAGAGTAGAATCAGAAGAAGAGGAGGAGCAAGAATCAGAGCAATTGGAAACGATAGCTTATGTAGGTAGAGGAAGACCCCATAATAATACCAGATGTTTTAACGACCCGATACGTGCGATACGTCCAGAATATAATAGACATTTTCCAAACCCTATGTTAAATACAAAATCCCCTGAACACCTATTCCAAGCCGCTGATAAATTACTCCGAGATCGAAGGGGGTACCACATGCTCGATTCCATGGACGAACAAGAATTAGCTAGGTCAGCAGTACAATGGGCTGACAGTCCCAGCGAATACAATGATGATGTACTTGCACACACGTTTCTGAATCTTGACCCATATGAACAGCGTTTAGCTAGTATATACATGATTCAACACCTCCTTATATTATAAAAGCCAACACTCCGATCCAGGACCCTTACCTGACATATTGACAGAACTACTCACGAATATATGGAGAGGGTCAGGTACTGATTTGATTAAGGAAATTCTAGAATCCCGAAACCAATATTTAAATTTCGTATGCCCAGAACACGTTCCAGTTCCCATAATGGGAAGAAAAATGTATCACATAGATAGACAGAACCCGTTACGCGAAGTGCACCCAATAAGAGGTGACGGTGATAATTTTACACGCGTGTTTGTGTACACGCCTATAACTAAACTGGAATTATTAGAAATGAAGAAAGTAGTACCCAGCCATGACAAGGACCCAGCAGGTTTCCACCGTGAGATAAAAGACATGTTACTCATGGGAGAGTATACCTACCCCGACATTATGAAAATATTAAAAGTCCTATTACCCGCCGGTGTTTACGAGAAACTCAAAGAAAAAGAATGGGAGGTGGGAGACCAAAAGATAGATTGGACAGCATTAGAAAACGAAGAAAAGGCCCGAGCTGCAGGAGCAGGGCTTGGGGAAAAGACTACAGCACTAGCAGGATTACTAATACAGGTACTGCCACGTTTATTAACTACGAAAAAGGAAGACTGGGGTGCAATCTCAGCCTGTAAACAAAAGCCAGATGAAGACACTAGTGATTTCTATTCCCGATTTGAAAAATGTTTTAGTATAAATAGTGGCATAAAAGCCAGTAGTGAGTCATATCCACATCTGTTTGTGACAAAATTAGTTGAGAATTCTCTGCTGCAAGTCAAGAATAGAGTATTGAAATTCGAAAGTACCTGGCAAGCTAATACCCCATCACAGATGTTACAGATGTTACAATATCACCACAATAGAATTAGAGAAGAACAAGAACACAAACAAAGACGTATGAAAGATACAAAAATGAAAATGCTTGTTGCACAGTCAGTTCCAGCCGATAGTCATCAAAAGGGTGATTCCGCAGGTCCAACGAAAGGGACATGCAACTATTGTAAACAACAAGGTCATTATATACACGATTGTCCAGTCCTGAAACATAATATTGCCACAGGTAGAACACAGGAGAGACCACGTCCACCCAGACAGGATCAGAATCAGCAACAAATCCCCCAGCATGCACAACCTAGGTTAGCTCCGCAACAACTAGCTCCGCAACAGGCAGCTCCACAACAGATCGTAGCACCACCACAAGCGCAGCCTATTGCTGCAACACAAGCAACGACACAACAGATGTATCAGTACGCACAAACAGATTATCCCGATTATCAGCGATACTCATGAGATAGCCTAGAGAGGGAAGTTGGCTTACCCCTTATTGAGGTTCCTGTAGACCAAGAGGGACCTTATGTACATAGTGAACTATTAGGGGAAGACAGAAAGTTTTTACTTGATACAGGGGCAAGCAGAACAACTATAAGACGCAGTGAAGTTCCAGGGGCACCCCTCTCAGGCTCACAGAATATTTCCCTTGGATTCTCAGGAAAACCTATAATTAATGACGTAACACAACCTCTTCCACTTACGGTCGGTCCATTGACATGTACTACAGATTTATTGCTTACTAAATCATGTCCAGAAAACTTGTTAGGTATAAAAACATTGAAAGCTCTAGGAGCTATAATATGTTGTTCTCCGGAAGGAGTACGACTATTTTTACGTGACTTTAAAGGTCACTACGTGTCCAGAGACATGGATCACCGACTGCAGAATTTACCTACACATTTATGGGCACAAGGCCCCACTGATGTTGGTTGCATGAACATTACACCATATCGAGTTACACTAAAAACAGGAATAGTACTACCACGAATGCGACAATACAAGTTACCACCAGATGCTGTAGTGGCTTTACTGCAAATCATTGACGAGCTCATTGCACAAGGAGTGGTTGTCGAAACCGACTCCAATGTATGTAATTCTCCGATAATTCCGATTCTTAAAAGAACGGATCCAAAAGCACCACCAGTATATCGATTAGTTATTGATCTGCGCGAATTAAATAAATGCATTGTACCACAATACCCTGTGGTCCCAGATATCTCTTCATTACTCACAGCTATTGACTCAGAAGCAACGTTCTTCACTGTAATTGATCTCAAGAATGCTTTCTTTAGTGTCCCAATCGATCCGGAAAGTCAATATCTGTTCGGATTCAGTTTAAATGGACGAAGTTTTAAATTCACACGCGCACCTCAAGGATTTACAGAAAGCCCCAGCATCTATAGCCAAGCATTGAAACAAGAACTTGACAGTATCCACATGCCAGTTAACACTGCCTTGCTTCAATATGTCGATGATCTGCTGATCACCGCCCGAAGCGAACCTGAATGTGAGACAGCGTCACTGACGGTTTTGAAATTTTTGGCCGACAAGGGGCACAAGGTGTCCCCTTCTAAGCTGCAATTCTGTGTCCAGCGAGTTGTTTACCTTGGGCACTCGCTGTCCAAGGAGGTAAGGCAGCTTACACCCGACCGCATCCAGTTAATTGCTAACATGTCACCACCCAAGACACAAAAGGAGGTGCGGGCTTTTATAGGCCTCACTTCATACTGTAGGCAGTGGATCCCTCAATATGCATTTCTAGCAAAACCACTCATCCAGTTGACAACACAGGAGGCAGCCACGTCGACTGTCCTCCCTTGGACTCAAGAACATACACACGCCTTTGAAAGCTTAAAGAAAGCTTTATGCCAAGCACCTGTCCTAGCAACACCATGTTACAGTAAACAGTTTACACTCTTTGTTACAGAACGCGAAGGTACTGCTTTGTCAGTACTCACTCAGGAACAAGCAGGATCACACAAACCATGTGCTTATTTCTCTAGTACATTAGATCCAGTAGCTCAGGCTCTTCCAGCGTGCCTGAAATCGGTGGCAGCAACAGCTTTAGCAATCAGACAAAGCGATGCCATAGTGTTAGGACACCAATTGACAGTACAAGTACCACACGCAGTAGAGGTTCTCTTGAACCGCACACAAACACAACACTTGACTATAGCGAGACTCACCGGTTACGAATTAACATTGTTTCAGCCACACATAGAAATCAGACGTTGTAATACGTTAAATCCTGCCACACTGTTACCAGTAGGCGGAACAGATCCATTGGCACATGATTGTGTCGAAGTCATTACTATCACGACGAAACCCAGACAAGACTTGACAGATATCCCTTTGTCAGATCCAGACTTGACATTATATGTAGATGGGTCATGTATGAGAACAAATACAGGAGAGTTAGTGGCCGCTTACGCAGTCACAACAGACACTGAAGTCATTGAAACAAATTGTATTAACACTTTGTCAGCTCAAGCAGCAGAGCTCACCGCTCTGACACAAGCCTGTATTCAAGCCAAAAATAAGAAAGTCAATATATACACGGATTCACGTTATGCATTCGGAGTCGTCCATGACTTCGGCGTACTGTGGCGAGAGAGAGGTTACTTAACTTCTCACGGTGCCCACATCCAACACGGACCCCTCATTCAAGCCCTATTAGACGCGATTCATCTACCTACTGCAATATCGATTATGAAATGCAAAGCCCACACAAAAGTTACCGATATCATTTCTCAGGGTAATGACCTAGCTGACAGAACAGCTAAACAGACTGCTCAGAATCAGACTCACACAACTGACATGACAAAGACAATAGTTCCGACACCAACACATTGCATGACAGTTAAGGATCCCGCCCTTGATGTAATTGACATACAGACACATGCTACACCAGAAGAAATAAAGAAATGGACTGAATTAGGAGGGATCCAAACGGATCAAGGATGGATGACGAAGGAAAAATCTATATGGTTTCTTCCCGACTCAATGGTTCAAGTCATCATTAACACTATACATAGTCCAGCGCACCTAGGAGAAAAAGCTATGCTAGACAGCATTCAACACATTTGGTTCAACAAACATTTACGAGCCGCAGCTAAACAAAAAGTTCGTACCTGTATGATATGTTGTCAGTTTAATCCAGGTAAAAGCATCCCCGTAGAACAGGGTGGATTTCAAACTCCCGATCATGCTTTTGAAGTCCTCCAGATGGATTATATCCAGATGGAACGATGTCGAGGATTCAAATATGTTCTCGTAGTTGTCTGTGCTCTTTCCCGTTGGACAGACGCATACCCGGTTTCAGATTACACTGCCCCGACTACTGCCAAACAGTTAGTTCGAGAATTCTTCCCACGGTACGGTTTACCACGTGTTGTCTACTCAGATAACGGCCAGCCGTTCTCATCCGAACTAATGAAACACGTTTCCCTTTTATTAGGCTACCAATGGAAATTCCACTGTGTCCGACATCCCGAGGCGGCAGGTCTCGTGGAACGCCATAATCAAACTCTGAAAATTAGATTGTCCAAAATATGTAGAGAAAAGGAGTCGATTGGATAGTAGCCTTACCAGTTGCGCTCTTTTACATGAGAATGGTAGCACATTCTCGAACAGGGCTATCCCCGTACGAGGTGATCTTCGGTAGACCACCAAATATGTGGGGGACGCCTATACCTCGCAAAATCACTGATGTTGACTGTAATATGCTGACAGATTACCTGGCTTCCTTGATGTCTGCACTACAATCTTGTCGTTCACAGGTATCCGCAGCTTTTCCCGATAATACTGAGGTGAAGCCCCATGACGTGGTTCCTGGGGACCTGGTTCTGGTCAGGAATTTTGACCGGAAGACCCAACTGGATCCTAGGTGGAAGTCACCGAAGTTGGTTCTACTGACTACAAGGACAGCCGTGAAAATCGAGGGACGGAAAGGGTGGTTGCACTCGAGTCATATCAAGAAATTTTATGGACTACCATCCAGTGTGAATATTCAACCCTGTATTCCCTCACAGACAGACTCAAAGCTCCCCTTGGCTGAATTAACAAAACCAGAACTTTACAAACTAAAATTGAGGTCTAGTAAGTCAGACAATTTGATTGTTTAAGTCCTCTCCAAGGTGAATCGGTTGAATTTGTCTCTGACATGTATTCTCTAGACCGGAATAGAGAAAGAAATCATCAGATGCAGCTTAAGAAGCATGCGTATTGTAAATCATTTCGTAGTCACTGCACAGTAACATTATTAATTTTGTTTTTCCTAAGTCTTCTGATCATCATTGTCAGCATACTATTGCACATGTATTACCCTATTCTTAAGCGTGCTTACAATGTAACTGCAGAACATTCTTTTAGCGAATTACCTCCGCATGAGTTGTCCTATAGATTTGCGCTGCGCAACAACACATTCATTAGTATGTTACATCATTTCCATCAAACCAGCAATGCCACAAATTGTTGGATATGTGGCCGACTCCCTCCCTATCAGAACTATAAGGGAGTTTGGCCCCTCTTTCCCTATCCGTTCACACACAATGGCTCCTGTGGAGCATGGTTTAGTTTGATTAATTCCCTAGATTCAAATTCCGCAGTTTATCAAGACAACTGGGTATGGGGAAACCTGAACTTAGTTTTGCTTAAAGTCTGCTACCCTAACAAGGAGGGACTTCCCAGAAGAACAGGAACTGATCTAGAAAATGAAGTATATGGATTAGGTAATTTTACACTTAACCTTATGATCCTGAACGTTGAATCTGAAGCTACACCAACCTTGCCCGCCATGTCAGTATTCCCAGTAAAAGGGGAATTATGTGTAAGAAAGAATGGTTCCATACACATGGGCCATAGTAAATGCACCACTGTAATAAAATTCAGTGATCAAGGCAAGTCTACATTTAGAGCTTCTCGCCATTCCTACTTTATATGTGGCCAGACCGCATATATACGTCTACCTCTAGATTGGGATGGTACCTGTTACATAGCATTCCTTCTACCACCTGTTTTCCTAGCTCCTCCTGATTATCATAGAAATACCCATTTAGTACACAATAGACAGCAGAGAGATCTCCCAATTGTCGATTACACTGAAACAGCATGGGAAAAATACACAGATTTCAATAAAGGTTTCTTTCCCTATATAGGTACAGTCACTAATAGTAAGCTGATACGTAGATTAACCAGAACCCTTGAAGCAGTAGTGAACGAAACTATTTCCGCCTTAGGCAATTTAACAGAAGAGCAGTCTGCTATGCGGATTGTTGTGCTTCAAAATCGTCTTGTCCTTGACGTCATCCTGGCCGATAGGGGCGGAGCTTGTAGGGTCATCGGATCAAGTTGTTGCATTTTCATACCAGAAAATTCGCCGTCAGTATATAAAGCCATAACTCGCCTTCATAAGATTGTAAGCCAGATACACCAGAGTCCAGGCACCTGGACTTGGTCCGGTTGGTTCTGGGGCGTGTTGTCAGCCTGGGGATGGAGAATCCTATCCTTCCTAGGTATTGGCTTTCTCATACTATTCAGTTGCTGCTTATGTCTACAATGTGGGCCAGCGATTTGTGGTCTGTGTGCCACCTCGTGTATCCCACATCCAAGTTTTCGTTCAAAATCCCGGAAGAAGAAAGAAGAACAAATGATGCTATATGAACAGATCGATGGATTGATGAAGATCGATATCTCCTGAGGGTCCGTAGGGGACAAGGAGGGAATGAGGAAATATTAATTTTGTGATCAGTTATGTCCCCTATCGTAGACCCCAACGGCTCCATGTACATGCTATAAGTACATGTATGTTCCCTCCTGCTCCAGTTTTGAAGACGCAAATATATGTGCGTCCACCGTCAACATGTCCTCTTTCAGATTCGCCATGAATGGGTCAGATATTCCATTCCTAAGTATGAAAGGCCACCGACTTTATGTGGTTCACTTTCCACATTTTACAGATTCAGGCGAGTAGGCCCGAATTCTGTCATCAAGCCTTTTCCTGCCTTCTGCCTCTGAAAGCTCCAGTCTGAGCCTGCATCTGTGACCATGAACTTTGTCCTACTCCCTGCGCGGCTAACGGTGCCTGATCCAGCCTGTCGCCTGCCAAAAACTGTATTTCACCTTCAAGATTATCTACTCCGCTCCTCTTCCGATGCATTCCTGTCTAGTAGTTTAGGTAAACATTCCTCCAGCTACCGTGCAAAGGGCCAGGCCTCGCTGTCCTCATGCAAGTAATTCATAGCCCCGTTACCATGGAATATTCCTACCCCCTCGCATCTAGTGTAGACACTTAGACGCTTGTACACGCACTAACAGTCAGTATAGAATAGATTCTATCCTAGAGACCTCTCCTTTTGGATAACACAGTTCTTTAAACATAGGATATTAGATATGATTTGGGATTAGGTTGACACGACCCCCAGACTTCTGTCTCCACATGTAGAGCTAAATGTCAAGTCCCCTTCACCCTCTAGTTGCACGTCAATCACACGTCATGCGGCTGCGCGCGCATCTCTGCCAAATATTTCTGCTGACATTGCAGGATTCTTTTATGGATCCACCCACTTGTGACGTCATGTATAATGACGTTTATTAAATTACGCCCATATGACCGCCTCTATTAGTTACGTATGCACTTTTTATCTGTACTATCAGTTGTTACGCCTCTTGCATCTGTTTCACTGTAATGTATTTTCTATAAAACTGCTTATCTGTCAATAATGTATGCCCTTCCTTCCTGAACTTTCGTGGTGATGGAATAGAATGCCTACAATTCGAATTGTATTCCTTTGTATAGGAATAAAGCCTTTTAAAACCTCTAATACCACGGATTCTGCCTCTTATATTTACTGAGTTATTCTTAATAGACTTTACCGCATAAAAAATAGTACCGGTAACGAAATATTTACCACAGTGGTGCAAATGGTGTACTTGTTGTGTGTTGTGTGAGTTGTGGTGTGTCTCTGCAATGTGGTGGTGGTGTCTGCTGTTGTATGCCTGTAATTTTCAAAGGATCATGATAGGGCTTTCTTGCCATTATATAGGTGGTGTTGTGGGTGTGTCTTTATTCTTCTTCTTTTTTTTTATTTATTGGCTTTGTCATGTGTTTTTTGGGCTTTTTTTGTGACTTTTCCTTTGCTTTTGTTGTGCATGATGGAGACGTTTGTTTGACCGTGTCGGACGCTGGATGTGGCTCGTGCGGGCTAACCCGAGTCTGTCACACTGACATTCTGCTGTTTTCGACTTTGTTGTACGCGTCGGACGCAGGGGGTCTTTTATTTGCTAGGAACTATTTGCTGTGCGTCTCGGTTTTCATGATCGTGCTCCATGCGAGTCGGTCTCAATTCACACGTTTGGCATCATACTGCGCGGCTCGTGCATCGCGGCTACGTTTTGGTCTCGTCAATTCCTGGTGCGTGTTGGTCGGCGGGATTCCCGGTCATTTTACGGGCGACTCAGATTTTAGTACGGGTCGGTCGTTCGGCTTGTATTCCGTACGAGTGGGTTGTAATTCACACGCGATGCATCATACTGTATAGGTCGTACGGCGCCGGTCCATGTTGGTCGTTCTCCCTCCCCAGTCCGTGTCGGTCGGTACATTTTACGGCCGGAATCGGAATCGGAATCGGCATTGGCCCCTAAGTTGCAGATTGTGCAAAATGCTGCAGTGCGCTTATTGCTGAACATTCCTAAATATAAATCTGCTTCTGCGGCACTCAAAGAGTCACACTGGTTACCAGTGCAGAGACGGATGAAGTTTAAGGCTCTTTGTGTAGCATTTAAAGCAACTCACGACATAGGACCTGTCTTTTTTAAACAGAATTTGCAGCTATACACTCCTGCTCGCCATCTTTACTCAGCTCACACTCACAATCTGGTGATCCCCAGGTTCAAAAAGGGTGGAAGAAGCTTTCTGGTCGGTACGACTAGACTCTGGAACTCGCTTCCACAGAAGTTAAAAGATTAAACTCACTTGTTGCCCTTCAGGAAGGTATTAAAGACATGGCTTTTCAATCTCTGATGTGGTATTAAGACTGTCCGGCATTTTCTGTCTGATGAGCTAGCGCCTTGACACTTTCGGGTAAATGCATCGCGCTTTATATATTTCTTTTTCATTTATTTCAGAAATTTACAAAGTCAAACACAATGCAGCCAAACATGTCATACATCAGTCCTCCACGCAGAATAAATTTCAAGTTGGACAAGGCACCACAGTGTACTCAGGTTAGGAATCTCTAGATACAATAGTGCTAGAGATGAGTCGAAAATGAATGCATAAAAGTACGCATTCCCCTACAAGTTGCAGTCATACACATACTTGTTAAAAACCTATGTCTTATGTGTACTTTCAGACAAGACAGCTCCTTGTAACAATATCAGTCTGTCCCCGTAAAGATGGCCCTCATTGCAATACATATGTGTCAATCAAAGTACACCATGACAACTCAGCTGGCAAAACATTTAAGTTGCATGCTGACAAGAAATAGAGGACATATCCATGTCACATGTATGAACTGCATCAAAGCCAAGTTTATGCACCAAAATCATATGGTAGAGGAAGTGAACAATGAAATGGCTGTGACCATGTCAGGTAGGTCATAAACTAAAGCTGTGCATCAACATGGACATATGTATGTGTGAGTGTCACACATGTTGGCAATGTCACAACCTACCTAGGGAGCACCAAATACACATATATTGGATCAATAAAGTATCACTTCACATCTGTAGTGAGTGCATCTAACATTGAGTGATCACGAACATCTCTCAATCCCCATCACAGTAAGCAACTGGAAAAACATGAAAGTCAGCATGTAGAATTGTACAATGTATCAGGCCTAGCTCAACATCAGCAATTACACAGATAACTTGAAGAGACATGTGCAAACCTGTGGCGACTGTTAAAGTAACGTTTTGAAAATGACTATGAGAAATGTGTTATTAAGTACATATGACGCACATAGACATAAACGTAGCTGTAACAGAGTGCAAATGCATTGACAGTTATCATTTCTGTTTCACTTTCAGCTGACCAAGGGTATGGTCTCCAGCCATGGGTCATGACCCCAATAGGAAGACCCCACACTTAGGCTGGACGGAGTTACAATCAGGCACTGACAAAGATCAGAAACATTGTGGAGAGAAGCTTTGGAGTGCTGAAGACCTGCTGCAGATGCTTGGACATGTCTGGGGGGAAATTGCTATACTTGCCCCATACGGTCTACAATATCATACTTGATTGTGCCATTCTCCACAACATTTGTGTCCTGACAAATGTCCCATGGGACACGGATCCTCATGAGCAGGAGCCCATGGAGGATGGGGATGGGGATGGGGATGATGGTGGGAGAGAGATATAAAACACAGTGGTTGGGAATAGGCGACGCAAAGACATTGTGCAAAATGTCTTCACATGATTCACATGTACATGGATGGAGATCATTTCTACACATAATATGAAAGATCAACATGGAAATAAATGCTTGAATCCGTTACTTGTGTTGGTGTGTATGTTGCAGTTCCATTAAACATCGAATTACCCACATTTTTTCAACTAGAATTAGGCCTCCAAATGTAACTATCATGTCATCAGACCTGTTGAACAACATTGTGCTATGCCTCAGATCTATTATTTGCACGCATACCGAACTGCTATATGAAGCATTGTACTGCATTAAAGGGACATGCCAGCATTCCACATTTCAAGATCCAAATGGATCATTACTCTCCTCTTGCACTTAAGTAGTGAAGAGCTGGACAGCCGCAAGCATTTCTGTGTTGTGCAACAGCAAGGTGTGCAACAGATGGTACTCAGTGAAGTTAGGAATACAACCTACAAACTACCATACCTCACATTGCAGTCTGTCTCACCAACTTGTTCACATGCTGATTAACAGCATTTTTGACAGAACTCATCTCGTTACAGATACCATCAGAGAACACATGAGTGACAGTTGCCATTGACAAAGTCCCACTGTCATACAAACATGTAAAAACAGTCACTTGGAAAGAATGCATGAATACATGTGTGGATAACCACAAAACAAAGCTCATGCAAGCTATTTCCTGGCTACATTGTCACATATACCTTATCATGGTACAGTCGATATAAGACTCTTTTGCCATGCATTGATTAGCAATGTAATGAGCACCAAAGGCCTTAAAAGTACAACATGATCAGATTACATTGTACAGTGCGTAAATGGCTGGAGCAATATGAACTTGTGTAAGTCATATGCAAACATCTGAACACCTGTAGGATACTAAGATGTCAAGAGTGCGATTTTACTTGGATCAAAAGTCAGACAGAAATGTATGTGCATACACGCAAGTCATTGCACATCATGAGATGTAGTGATGTTGATATGAACTTACATGAGCATCACAATAGTTGTGTACCTCTGACCTGAGTGGGATTCTGCATAGTTGAGCAGATCACAAATTTACTATCCACACAAGGTGAAAAGTTGAGTGTGTGCAATTACAAAAGCCTGAGTCAAGGAAGGCAGTATCCTCGGACCAGGAGGCACACACAAAGACCTGCCCTCCGAGTCTATGTAGTGCTACTAACATTGACAGGAGTAAGATACAGATCGTGTGTAAATGGCAGCATCTTGTGAATTGAACATTACAAGCACAAAGGACGATTTAACCATGTTTCACTGCAGTGGTGACTGATGGATCACTCATCTATTGAAAGGTTCTGTTGCTGTGTGACACACTCACCCCAGATCTACATCATGTTTCCTGATATATGTATGCTTGATAACACCATGTGCGGAATACTTGTGCTTGTGTAAGACATACACAACAGCAAGTCTGCAATGTGTAACAGTCTGCGCATGCACAGATTGTGTGTGCAGCTACAGTGTGTTCAGCTGCAGAACCTCTGCCACAGTCCAACGTGAGTGTAGTACCAAACAGTGTGCAATGACTGTGTGTCATGCACTTCATTATCTATGTTGCCCTCTTACATATGTCCATCACAGTAAAAATTGCATGATGTCCTGTTAGTGTAAACCACAGGTCATCAATCTGTGGGGCGCGACCCCCAGGGGGGCCCTGGAGTCCTGGGAAGGGGGTCGCGCATTTCCAGGCCTCACTCCTGCCTGGAATCTAAAACATGTGCTCTACCTTTTGAAAACAGGGACACTTAATTTCGGCCCTTAAAATGCTTAAGCTGAAGGTAATTGAGTCTCTTGCTCTGTGAGAGGAAGAGGCTGGGAGGACAGGTGAAACAATCTTTCGTGCCAGGGTGCCTGCTTGCCTGAATGAAATGCAATTGTGCGTTTTGAGTTTATCTGCTAATGCAAATGGTGCTTGGGAGTGATTCTGGCTTTAATTCCTTTGTGATGGCAAATATTTTTGTTTTACTGGTGGTAAGAAGAGCATGTTTTTAATTGCTTAGTACCTCAGAGGAGGTGTTAAAGGGAATGCAAAAAAAAATGCATTACTTATGTTCTAGTATTACTAAAATGTACACTTTGGAAGCTCTATTATATCCTAAAACTATTTTCACTGTTTGTAGGAGTCTACCTTATAATGTGTGTATTGTAAGAATAAAGTAATGACTTACACTTTCACAGTGCTTTCTGTCACAGGCTGTGACCTCGTAGCACCAAAAATCCACAAGCCACTATACCCCACTGCATCAACCAAATATAATTATGTGGCTCTCTGGTTACACACAGACCTCTGAAGTGCATTAACTAATAGAGGTTTTCTAATGTAGTACAGTGCATTTACCACTGTGTAACAACTTTTTAGAATGTATTTTTCATTTAAGCTACCCATTATTTTATATGTAGCTACTTTATTTGGGGGCTGATTTATGAGAGGCTTGAGCCACCAGAGCATCATTTTGTTTAAGCTCCAGCGGCACAATCGTCACAATCATATCTATGAGGCGACGCAAAGTACCCTGTGTGGTTGAGTAGCCTCGTTTATATGGAGTAAGACAAAGCAGCGCAAGTCGCTGCCTTGCCTTAGTCTGTTAAGTTGGAGTTCCATGGGCATTGCGGTGGGGGTTCCCACGCAACACCCATGGATTTTGACACTGCCACAAATTTACAAAGCCATATGAACCTGGGACAGTGCCAAAACCTTACGCATCCCCACAGCAGGTGTAATGAGGAGAAATGTTTCCATGTCTCCTTGTATGTTTTCCTCTTTCCATGTGTGCTGCATTCTGCAGCTCACAAAGAAAGAGGAAACCCTCTCGGGGCACCTTCCTGCACAAAAACAATCCTGCCTACATATGCGCTAGGCAGCAATTTGTGCACCAACGCAGTGGGAAAGGACAGAAATGCACCATATTTCATAAATAAGGTGCATTCTTGCTCTTTCACATTGGCATAGGGCAGCGCAGCAAGAAGACTTGAAGCTCTGCCCTAGGACAATTCCTCATAAATGAGGCCCTTTGTTTTTATCCACACCTTGGACCACACTTCCACGCTCACTGACCTTTGGTTTGATAAACACTGTTTAATATTATTTACCCACTGTAAAAATTATTTGCTGTGGGAATTGGGGGCGTTTATGGTTGTCGATAGTTGTCAATGATGAGGAGTACCAAGTTCTAGAAATGTTTGTCAGGAGGGGGTCCTTACACCTAAAAAACTTAGACACTGGGGTCTCGGCATCAAAAAGTTTGAAGACCTCTGGTGTAAACAGAGGGGCTTATTTGGGCTTGGCCACACAATACAGCACAGATAGTCTCCCTATGCCACACCAATATTTATAAGCACATAGCATGATTAGAACTGTATCTAATATAACACATTAAAATGTTGATTATTGCCCTTTGCTGGTGCTGGATTGGTTACATGTGTGCTGGTGTTCACAGTACTTAGAGAAATTCAAAGTGAATATAAGATGTCAAGGTCTAATTACATGTTATATCACTCCTGCCGAGGTAGTATTCACTGACATATTGCATGTTTGTGTGGTGCCAGATGTAGGTATATGCACATATGACCATCTGGTGTGAATGGCTAGCTCAAGAAACCCCTCTCTGATGCAGAGTAATGTGATGCAGTGTACTGCGATACATAGTGACACTTATGATACATCACTCTTGTCTGGTCTACTCAATCTGGACTTATGATGCTCAAACTATAGTCAAACTGATTTAGCAAACACTTTTAGCCAGGTGCATTGGCCATGTGCCCCACATATAGTTCCAGACACAAAGCCCAGACAGCAGATGTGTCTGTACCACGGTGGGTGTTGGCTATTTTAGTCTGCTAAATGATGTCTGCCTGACAATCCCAGATGTAATTTTGGTCTGACACCATACCTTTAATTTCTATCCAGTTAATCTGAGAGCAGGATGCCACATACACTGTACACTGGCAGAAGCAGCCAGTGTCTGTTCTTCCCAAGTGAGTATGGCATCCGTTACACATCCTATGGCAGAAATGCAGACAGATAGTATGAATTTAGACTTTGTGCATATTCGTGAAAACTATGGTGTATTACATTTTCATAGCACTGTAATATCTTTGACCAATAGGATGCCTACTAAGCAGTTACCTACATTGACCCAAACATGGGGCCTTATTTATGAGGCCCTACCGACACTTTTGCGCAACTGGAACGTCACTTTTTTTTTTTGACGTTCCTGTGGTGCAATGTGCCACAACATATTTATAAGCGCACTTTACGTGGCTTATCATGGCCTTATAAACATGTGCCCCTTTTACACAGAAAACTGCGTGAAAGGGGCATTCCATGGGTGTTGCTGTGGGTGTTCCCACGCATCACCCATGGAACCTGGCACACTCCTAGATTTATGAGAAATCGTAAACCTAGGGATCAGAACCCCAGGGGTGGCATTAGGGAGGTGCATCGAGGCAAAATGTTTTAATTTCTCCTCATACTTTCCGTTTTCTATGTGCGCAGCAAGATTCCTTGCGGCACTGGCTTACGTCAAAACCTCATAAATGAGGCCCATACTACACAACGTAGGACTAACAAAAGGTTTGTCATGTTTCTACACATCACAATATGTATGTGTTTTACTGAAAAATATATTGTCACTCATAATGTCAGCACAATGAAGGCAATTACTCACACATAGGCCCACTGTTACCATTGACATTCAACACATCCAAATTCATAAAAGGTATCAGGTATGAAAAGTGGAGCAAGGAAAGTGAGTCCAAGGTGTGTATACCTGCATTCCACAAATCCCTACACTGTATTACAGACAATAGGCCAGTTGCGTGAGTCTGAGCCCAAGCATTGACCACATAGTGCATCGCATTGCACCTGGAACATCGGTCAGAAGCCATGCATCAATGTCAATGTGTCAAAAACAATGCATTGTGCATTAGCTTGTGTTGTGCGTTAGTCATGCATTCGCTATTTCTGTAAGGATATGTAAAAAAAAACAAAGCATTTGTCGAAAACGGGCAGGATACATCCAGGAAATGATGCAATGGCTCTGGCAGGCTGAAAACTAGAAAGTGTGAAGTTACTTTCACTTAGTCTTTTTGTCTGTGCTAGCTGTAGGAGGTGTTTTGTAGTTTGTCTATTGAAATTTTGATATTTATGGTGTTGTCGGTATCTGTGCTGTCCCTGTCATGTGCTAATAGTGTCAATTGTGTGTTATGTTTGTCATTTGTTTTGTTATTGTCACTGAATAGTTGGCTGTTTTTCATTAAGGGGTTTTGTAGTTTTAGGGGTAGGGGTAGGGGTAAGGTTAAGAGGTATTTCACATAGTGGGAAGGGTGGATGGTGTCTAGCCATCCACCCTTAAGTAAGTAAGTAAGGGAAAAGGAGAGCAAAGAACTTGTCAGCGGGAGAGTTTGGGGGCCTTCTTTGGCTGCTGGCACATTATGTGACAAACATGACAGCTACAGGGGGTAGGGTCAGCCAAGGCTACCCCACCAAGGGGCGCAAAGAGCTGTAGAGAGAGCGTTGCCGCATGAGCCGGGTCTTTGGTGTAGACCACACCATACACCAACTAAAACACAGATGGGCGGATGTGGTGAGCCGTGATGCCAATCTCCTAAATAACCTAGGCATGGAAGTTGGTGGACCCGTTGGTAAGAACATATTTAACATCTGCTTTCAGTTGTGTGCATATCTAAACAAGAAGTGATCTATTTCTCAAAAGGGGCAGCTATTTGAGAGATTGTATGCCATAATACAGTCTAAATCAGTCAAATGGTAACCCCATAGCCCAGGGGGCAGTTCACAGGGGGGTAGCAATAGTCCCTGCAGACCCTGCAGTGCAAGGGACTCCCAGAGGTCAAGGGGGCCGCCTCCGGCACTGTGCAGGGAGTGTGGGCCCCTGAGCTGGGATCCCATGAATGGCTCCTGAGCTTGGGGGTCACCCTCCATGTACATTGCAGGGGAACCGCCTCACATTGAGTCACAACACTGGCTAGAGATGGTTTTTGGGTCATAGCAAATAATTTCACATACATGTATTTGTACACATGACCTACATTCACATACGAGCCTGTACAGAGCAGGAATGTTGAATGTTGAAATACCCTGCACAGGGGACATGTAAGGAGCTACGTGATGAAAACTTATATATCATGTTGACTGGCTTATTTGTTCTGAATTGTTCAGCACATGTATAGAGCTGGGCATCCCATATGTTCAATTGTCTTACATCCATACCATGGCACAAACGTGAAAAAATATTGGTAAAAAAATATGTTACAGCAAAGTGGCATGAGATAGACTGAGCTTGTCTGGACACGGTATGCTTGCCTATGTCCATATTTGAGAATGTGACAGGTGGGGGTGCAGTGTAACACATATCCCTGACAGCATTAACAATTGTCAACATTACGATGTCACGGTACACTATGCATTGTGAACATCTTTCCCAAAATACTACTTCTACTATTGTTGTTTAGAATCATACTAAGCTCTTACATGCAGAATACGTTTATCCTCAATACCAAAATTAGTAGTGTGTAAGAGCATAGGCATGATCAGACATTTATGCTGTACAACAGCTAAAAGGTTTGGCATCCAACATGTAGCAGTAGCTATATGTGTAGCCAAACTTCAGAATCTGAAAGAATTGTGTGACCATGTGAGGACGCGAGGCATCACAAACAAACATTCCTTCCTATGACAGATGCTGCATATATAGTTGTTAGGGGGATAATCTTGAGATTCCTCCCGGAGAGTTGCCGGAAAACGGTTATCCACGCCACTGTCACATCTCGGCTGGACTACGCCAATGGACTTTACCTTGGCCAACCTAAATACCTGACGCAAAAACTCCAGGTAGTCCAAAATGCGGCTGCAAGACTGTTACTGCGAATTCCTCTCAGACAGTCAGTCTCTCCGCATCTTCGCTCTCTGCACTGGCTGCCAGTGACCAGCAGAATAAAATTCAAAGCACTCACGCTAGCATTTAGATCTCTGCATGGATCCTGCCCAGAATATCTGAAAAAACGCCTTCCAAGGTATGCCCAAACACGTGCACTTCGGTCCAACTGCCGTGTTCAGCTGGTTGTTCCACGATCGAGAAAGGCTCGACTAGGCGGCCGGACCTTCTCGGCAAACGTCACCTCTCTTTGGAACACCCTACCTCAAGAAATTCAACAGGCACCTTCTGAGCCTTGCTTCAAGAAATTACTGAAAACGTGGCTCTTCATTCATCCCCGCTAGCCTCTTTCCTTCTGCCTCTAGGTCAACTGTACTCCTCTAGCGCCGGGACACCTCCATTGCGAGGTAGCTGTTCGCGCTTTATAAAATGCAGTATTATTATTATTATTATTATAAGTTCTCCCTAATCATTGATTAGAATAATCTCAGTGGATAGATGGTATATCAATGTGTGGTACTGTGAAGGTATAAGTACATTGTCATTAGGAATCATTTACTTCATTGCACCTCTTAGGCCACAATGATCCTGAGATATGGCAACTGTTATCCGGCCTCAGGGTACATGAGCATCCCTCCAAGCCATGATGTGTGTGGCATGTCCTGATAGTGAATTACTGCCAATTTTTGTTTTCAAGTATTGCAAGGCTACCTGTTCCAATAGGACAGAATGGGGAGTTTGTTTATAACATCTTATAAACATAACTGCCCCTGGGAACAAGGTGTGAAAATACAGTTTAGTATGCCTGAACTCAGAATGTTAAAATGCATCTTTTAGTGAGGGTGATTTTTACATCCTGTGTTTGAAAATACCACTTTTAGAAAGTAGGTATTTCTCGTTTCACCATTCTGTGAGCCTCTGCCTGTTTGTGTATTGATTGTCTGGTTTTGGAGTGACCGGGGCTTGGGAGGTGCATTCTCTCAGACAACCAGCGGGGGGGGAAGGTTTGATGTGTGTCTGGCCTTTCCTGAATGAGTCAGGGCTGGGATGAATAGACCTGGGCTGCCTTCAGAGTAGGGGGAGGAGTTCTCACTAGCACCTGAATGGGCACGGTCTGCATTTAGAGTGGTGGGAGGAGATTTCCCTTGCACCTGAATAGGGCCTGTCTGCCTTACACAATGCTGTCTCCACCTCCTGCCTGGCAGCTGCACAAGAGAGGGCAGAACTGGTTTGGACTGGGCTCAGAGACCCTTACACAAAGAGAACAAAGACATTTTGGGGTATAAGTATTAGACCTAAAACCCTGAACTTTAGACTACTTCTGGAATCAAGAGGAACCTTTGCTGAGGAGAAGAGCTGGAGAAACTGAGGAGACGTACTGCCCTTGCTGTGTGTCTGGGGTTGGCCTGCAGTTGCTGCTTCTGTCAAAGAAAGAAGGACTTTGATGTGTGCTGTGTCCCCTGCTTGAGGAAAGTCTCCAAGGGCTTGAGTAGAGCTTGCCTCCTGTTTTGAAGTCTCATCAACACAAAGACTACACCCCCAGCTCCACTCAACTTCCTTGCTGGGAGTTATGACCTGTCAAGAGGTGCCTGTGACTGTACTGGGCCTCTGGAGGTTGTTTCTGCTGTTTTGAGCTGGAAAAGCAATTTAACGATAAGGAAATTGACTCATCGCTCTTCTTGCGACCGTTTTCTGACGCATCGCGATGGTGCGAGAAGAATCTCCCCGCATCGCCGTGCCACTGCTGAAATCGATGCAGCACCTGTCGCCGCAGCAAGAATCAACGCATCAAGGGATCGCGGCTGAGAAGGTCAACGCAGCACTGCTCACTGCCACCACATCGTTCACTGGAGCATCCCCGATTTCCACACATCATTCCTGGGTGGCAAGTTTTCCCTGACGCATCACCCAAGGATCGGAGTCGTCCCAAAATCGACGCATCGCTTTCCCATACAGACTGGACCTGACGCATCGCTTCCCTGTGTACAGCGGAACTGTCGCACGAGGGTCTCAGGAACCAACGCATCTCTTTGTTTTTCTACACTTCCCATCGCTGCGGCTGTTTAGTTTGGTGAATTTTGTCGCAACAACAGGTACTTTGCAAGAAATCCCGCATACATAGTTTTCTATGGACTCAGTTGCTAAAACCTTTTGAAAGTAATTTTTCTTAATACTTGTATGTTGGATTTTTGTCGTTTTGGTCTTGTTCGATTAGATAAAGATATTTTATTTTTCTAAACTGGTGTGGTGTCGTTTTGTGGTGTTTTCACTGTGTTACTGTGAGTGTTGGTGCAAATACTCTACACATTGCCTTTGGGATAAGCCTGTCTGCTCCTGCCAAGCTACCAAGAGGGTGAGCAGGGGTTATCTAAAGTGTGTATCCCCCTTACCCTGACTAGAAGCAAGGGTCCCTATTTGGACAAAGGTACCCACCTCTGCCAACTAGAGACCCCCATTTCTAACAATATGCTTTTTGTTGGTGTGCATCAAGTAAAAGCAGCCTTGCTGACACATATGGACAGACACTAGGATATGTTAATGTCACCATGGTATTATTGCTGCTATGTGTTAGGGTTCCTGGAAGTCCCTGAATCACGATTGGGGAAGTGTCCAACAGTTATCTTTTACAGGCGGGAGCTACACACCCTCCATCTATGTTTAGACTACCTGCCACTGAGTCAGTCAATGCAGCAATGTGTGTGGCCTTTTGTATTTTCCATATGAGTTTACCAATACTGAGGCACACTACCTGTACGTAGCTCATTTCACATAAGTTATTGAGCACAAAATATACCCTGTTGCAGGATGCATAGCCAACACAAGGAAGTCCGTAGGTGGACAATGTATTCAATTCCATATTTTAACCACACCGTGATTCCAACTCAGTCTCTAGATTGATATGATTATTATTTTTTTTGTGTGGACGCTGCCATGTGGTATACCTGCAGCGACAGCACTTATATGTTCCGAAGGAATATTGTACAATCCTCTTTCAAAATATGTGGTTTTGGTGGATCTGAAACATATGATGTTCAGATAAAGTTAGCATATTTTTGCAGACGTCAGGTACAAGTTCCGCTTTTGCTGCTACATATTTCCTTTATATCCACCAGACAACATGACTGCTGATCAGAAGCAAAATCAAAACATCAGGCTGGAGCACTACCCCCACATCAGGCATGTGGCAAAGGCCTACAAAAGGGTGGGGAAACTATGCGAGGAAGGGAAGGTGGCTGGTACATGGAAGTAACGAAGCCATAAGCAAGCAGGACCTTCCAAGCCAAAAAACCATCAGGCTGGATCAGTACACCAGAGCGGAGTCCCAGTGGCCACTCCAGGACTCTTCTGGACAGTCGGCCCAAGCTACACAGGCCCAGCTCACTACCCCTTCTGTAGGCTCAATATTCGAAGCTCATGCTCTGAAGGACCTCCAAGAATTGAAACTGAGGATGGATGCCATTGAAGGGCAACTCTCAGGTTTGCAGGTAATTATGCTCACTGTGCTGGAGGCAATGGAGAGAATAAGTGCCCACATTTGTCTCTTCCTCTGGCTTTCCCCTATCCCTGGTTGGTTTCCAGTTGTTTGTGTAGTATATAATTCTTTGCATAGGTTAGATTTGGTTTTAGCATAGGTATAGGTTAGTGTAGTTTAAGGTAGTGTAATAATGAAGGTGTGTAAATGGTTGGGGATTATTTTTAGTAGGGTGAGGAGGTTGATGTGTAATGTGTGTTCTGGAAAAAAATAACAATTATTGAAAACAAAAAACTACAAAAAGTATATATGTGTTTAAATGTATATGTGTAGGTAGTGTATGTTTAGGATGTGTTTGTCTTTTGTGTAGGTTAAGGTAGTGTTAAGATAACTTAGTGTAGGATGGGTAGGGTAAGTTAGTTTAGTCTTAGTTTAGATATTGATAGTTAGTGTAGGGTAGGTAGTTTTAGTTGCTTACATTTACAAAATCTTATGTAAAATATCTTTCCCTGCGTAGGAGCTGTCACATTTGCTTAGGTTGATTTGTGCACATGATGTTGGGATTCCCTGCAGTGTTTGAAGATGTGTGTAACTGGGTGAGACACCTATGGACAAGAGTCAGTCAGTGTTGCCATGGAGTCAATTAAAGGATCTTCTACAATCTTTGGGCGCTGTCAGTGGTCCTCTTTGTGTGAATGGACACACAGCCCAACAGAGATAGTCACCTACTGTAGCGCTGTGTGTGTACATTATGCTAGATGTATAGTAGGGATGGATCTGTCACCCCATGGAACCCATTCATGGCTGTGTTGGGACACACACTGGTTGCCTTGCACTTACAAACTCACCCTTGCAGCATTGTAGTAGTACATCATTGTTGTTTGCTGGTTTGTATCCATGAAAGTGGCCCCCACCTGCAAAGAATGGTCCTTCCTCCTTGCAACTGAGTACTAGCTAAGTGTGGCACTTCCTGCATGTGGATTTGTGCAACTAATTGCTAAGGTAGAATAGCAACCTCACTGGTGTCAGATCGGCAGTGCTATTGTTCTTGCCCCTGCCTCACCACAGATGTGGAAGTAAGGTGCTCCTTCCTGCACAAAAGCAGTATCCTACATGCAATGTAGTCACCCTTGCACCATGGTGCAAGTGTGCCTGCGTTGGCACTAGGCTGCCGAAATGGCACAAGTGCAGGGAAAAAGAAACAAGAATGCAGTATATTGCATAAATACAGTGCATTCCTGCCCTTTAACTTTGGCATAGGGCAGCCCAGCAAAGTGACTTACTGCGCTGCCCTACGCCAAATTCCCATCAATCTGGCCCATTATACTCTGGTGTGCATCACTTACATTCAACCCCAACCTGAGTATGCATTTGCACATGACAAGAGTTAGGGTAGTCTCTACCATGGCAAGCAACAACTGTGTGCTCTCACCCCGCACATTGGAACAGATGCGTACAATGTAGTTTCATACTAGTGACTATGCATGTGGCACTTCAAATGTTCCTATGTGTCGATACGGCACATGGTCCACACCTGACCCACTTTTCAGGTGAGGGGTTTATCCTCTGACAACTCTTTTTCATTCCATTGTTTTACAGTCCAGATTTGGCTGCAAGGGTACAAGTAAGACACACTTGCTCATGGTGCAAGGGGACCTGCATTGTCATTGTCAGGTTGGACAGGGTTCAAGAATCCATGCATGATGTGTTGTTCCTGTCGATGATTTTCGCTTTGTACTGTGGGACTCGAGGTTCTGGTGACTCATGTTAAACATTCAACTACGACTCCCAGTCTACAAAGGTCACCCTGGTCTGGTGCTGCACATCACACATTGAATGGACATATTTGACAGAGATGGACTGCGTTGTACAACATATAATTGGGCACTATGGGCACTATGACTTACATTTATTTGATGTGTGACTGTACATGAGAAAGATGACTTCCCTATCCCTTACACACAGTGCAGCGCAGTGCAAGGATATAGGGGGTCATTATGATGTCGGAAGGACTGCCACCGCAAAGTCCGTCTGCCGCTTCACCATCAAAGGCAATCGCATGATTGCCTGGCGGACGGTGCAGGGCCCCTAAAATGGTGGCGGTGCCTAGCAGGCACCGTCCACCAAATTAGGATGTGGGTATGGAAAGGCTAGCGGGGATTGGGTTTGGGGGCCTATTGGCGGGCCCCCTTGTTTGGGGGGTGTCGCTGCACTGGGGGGTACTCATGGTACCCCCCTGCATTTCCATGCACCAAGTGGCAGGCACTGTGTGGTTCCTGCCACGTAGTGCAGGGAAATGCAGTGCAAGCACTTTTAACATTGCGTACGGTGCTGCTGCCAGCAGCATCGCCCGCAATGTCAAAAGCCCTGGATGCGTCCGCCAGTGTGGCGGGCGCATCCTAATCACAGTGGTGGGACCGCTGCATGTCTGCCAGGTGGTCCCAAACACTGCTACGATGCCATCGTAATCAGCACCATAGGTTGCTGTGCTGCGCAGCATGATATTTTTGCCCATATTGGAGTGGAGTGGAGTGGAGAAGTGTAGCTCACTGGTTAGAGGAGGCATACCCTGAAGCAGAGATCAGACCCGGGACCTGGGTTCGATTCCCGACGCGGCAGGGTCCAGAGCCCAATCGTCCACGGACTCGATAATTCTCGCTTCGGTGCCCACTCTAAGCACGAGTTTACACTATGCAGCTCTGGGCAACAAGCCTGCTTAATCTCCAGAACGGCCCCCGCGGCGGGATGCCTGGCTTTCACCTTGGGGATGCCCAGTACGGGTTATCTTACAGGGAAAAACCAGGACGGGTTCCCAATGCAAGCGCCAAGATGCCCGTAGGGTGATAGCTGCGCTCTATAAGTACATCAATCAATCAATCAATCAATATTGTCCCATGTTGCCACTTACCCTGTAGGTCTTGTTGGTTCTTGTAGCCAGCACTGTCCTGTCTGGGAACTCCTGCCACCAACTCTGCTGGGGTGATTGTTGCCATCTGCTCCTCCAAGGTGATCAGTTCTTCCAGCTTCTCAGGTCTTTCTCCTCCGGTCCGCATGGCTGCCCTCAAGGTCACAGCCAGTTTCACCTTGGTCCTATGCTTATATGAGTGCCATCACTTCTTGCACTCTGGCACTGTCCTCTTAGCTTTCCCAACAGTATTAATTTTGTCCCCTATGGACTGCCAAATGGCCCCTTTCTTACCTAATGGCAGTTTTGAGGTAACAAAGAGCTGATGTTCATGCTTTGTCACCTCTGTTACAAAAATGTTGTTCTCCTTCTCACTAAAATTACTCTTCCTCTGGCGGTCTGACTGGACATCCTTTATGGGACTGAGGTTGTTGGAGTTGTTGCCCTGGCTGCTGCTGCCTACTTCATCTTTCTCTTCTGAGGTGTAGGCAAACTTTTTTTTAAAAACACGTCACTTTTTAAGGGATTTATGACACTTGGTGCACTCCAATGTGACACTAGGTTATTCTGTGGCAAGTAAAAATTGGGTTACGACCCGCAAATCAGCGTAGCATTACCTAGCCTAGAGTCAGTCAGTGTTGCCATGGAGTCAATTAAAGGATCTTCTACAATCTTTGGGCGCTGTCAGTGGTCCTCTTTGTGTGAATGGACACACAGCCCAACAGAGATAGTCACCTACTGTAGCGCTGTGTGTGTACATTATGCTAGATGTATAGTAGGGATGGATCTGTCACCCCATGGAACCCATTCATGGCTGTGTTGGGACACACACTGGTTGCCTTGCACTTACAAACTCACCCTTGCAGCATTGTAGTAGTACATCATTGTTGTTTGCTGGTTTGTATCCATGAAAGTGGCCCCCACCTGCAAAGAATGGTCCTTCCCCCTTGCAACTGAGTACTAGCTAAGTGTGGCACTTCCTGCATGTGGATTTGTGCAACTAATTGCTAAGGTAGAATAGCAACCTCACTGGTGTCAGATCGGCAGTGCTATTGTTCTTGCCCCTACCTCACCACAGATAAGGGATTTATGACACTTGGTGCACTCCAATGTGACACTAGGTTATTCTGTGGCAAGTAAAAATTGGGTTACGACCCGCAAATCAGCGTAGCATTACCTAGCCTGCAATTGTGTCAGTTTTTTCTGCAGTAGCCATACCTTGAAAGCATAATTTTTTATGACTTACAATGGGACCTTATACAATGGTGAGTCATACCGTAAATACAACACATCCAAGGCGTTTCAAACTGGCGCACCACAGTGCAACGTTTCTGAAGTAATGTAATGCAATGTAATGTAATTCAAACTTATAAAGCGCACTATCACCCCACGGGTATCACTTCCCACTGCAGGGATGCATCAGTTCTCATAAATGAGGCCTTTAGATGATGTGCAACAGCCTGTCCCAAATTATAGTCCATTTGTGGTTTGGTGAAAATCAGATCTCCATTAAAATGGGGGACAAAAGAGGTAACAAAGACAAATATCTTGCCAATTTGATTTGTAAAACCAAACTTGTGGATTGTGTCAAGCAAATTTGAATGTTTGAGCGATGTATTTGGTGGGTAGAAAGCTTCATTTTTTAAAATGCTGTAGTCAAAAACCTAATACACATTTGAACATTCACCTCTCAGGAGTCACTGTCCCTTGCCACACTCACCAAAGGCAATAAATAGCATATTACACTTTGTGCATCTTTATATATATTCAATGGGGCCTAATCACCATGGTAAATCCAGTTGAAAACATTCTTTTAAGATCTTATTTAATGTATGAAACCTACCAGAAATGTACAAAGGTATTCCAGTCAGGCATACATTTATTTGAGTGCACAGGGATCACTGCCAGGAGGGTGTAAATCGCCACAGCTAAAATTCCAACACAAGAGGTGGGTAATAGGAATTCCAAACCAGGTTTGCTTGAAAGTTTAGGAACACCCACAAACATGTATGTTTACAGGCATTCAAAACATTCATCCATCTCGTTCCATCAAGCAATTTACTCTAGCACAGGGTTAGCGTAAATAAACTTCGAGGGTGGGGAGGGAAATGGATCACTCCCATATTGGTGGGAATGCAGGGTAAGGTCTTTTGTCATGGGGAAAAGAATATCTGTGGAGACAACAAATTATTTGCACAGAAGATACAACCCCACGACATATTAAAGGCCATGCATAGGAGCAGAGGAATTGCCGCCAATGGGGGTGTTGGAGGTCGGGCACAGCTGGAAATCAAGCTGTGCTGCCGACTCTCCTGTTTCACCCAGACAAAAGTAGTCCACTGCATAGAGTTGGCTGAATCTGATTTAAAAAAAACTGGAATTCACTTAAAAGACCAAAGATGAAAGTGATGTCATAAATAGGTATGGAAAAAACATTAACTATTGTTAAAAAAAACTCACTAAAGAGAGCAAAGGTTAAAGTGACTCTGCATTACTTAGATGTCTGGCAGGGGGGGCTCAAGGTAGTGTGAGTTTCTCATAGGGCAGGTGTTTGTGGCAGGACTAAAAATAAAAAATCGATGGCCTCAGGATATTAGCATCCTACCATTTATATAACGTCAACATGTTTCAGCCTATGATAAGTGATCGGTTTAGATCGATGGCCTTCATTAGAACAGATGGGTTCCTATACTAATCATCACATATCACTGGGATTTTTCAAGTTGTTGTGTCCTAAATTCTTAACTCGGTGTTCACACATGGGCATCTCCCTACAGTCACAGGGTCATCAAGGGCATGATGCCACCCAACTTCACTGTAGCATAGCTCTCCACTGGTGACTTTTGATTTTCAATCCTGCCAAAGGAACCCAGCAATAAATTATACATGATTGTAATTTTCCCTTAGAGAGTTTTCATTTTGGTGTTTCTCAGTCCTAAATATCTAGAGCTCTAAAAAACAGATGAAGCTCCTCCTGCACACATCATCTTTACGTGGGGTGTGAAGGATGCCCTATGATAAAGCCTGCCAGAACAACGTGTGTGAGTGCACTCCTTTATTAAAAGCGGGATCATTGAGGCAGTGGACTCAATAATTCTTTAGTGCGCTAATTCATTGTATTATGTCATCAGTGATGTCATCAACTATATCATTTAAGATGTATTCAGTAATTTCATCAATGATGTCATTTAAGATGTCGTCAATGATGTTATCAAACATGGCATTTAACATGCCATGAGTGATGTAATATTATGAGGTCTTAAGTAGTGCATGGTGGGGTGCAAGTTATAGTTAGCTCATTGAACTATAGCTGGAGAAGTTCAGTGTCAGTCATCATAACTTTATTCGGTTATAAAATACAATAACCATCAAAGTACAGTATTAAAAGGAAAAATGTTTAAAACAATAAAATCGTGATCAGGACATAAATGTTGTACAAATCACATAATCATTGATTTCCGGCATCTAAAAACATTTTTAAGAAATACAGCAACAGATGCAATGACGAATTCATTCTCTAAAAATTGCAGTGCTAAAAGAGCCGGGCGGCATCGTCTTAAACCAAAATTCTTTAGAACAGGAGCAATCCATCTCTTTCTTTGTATATCATAGAATTTACAAAATAACATAATGTGAATGGTGGATTGCATAGAGGTACCGTCACAGGGACATTTACACAAATCTTTAGACCAATCATTCATCACTGGGAAACTTAAGAGTCTGAATAAGATATTGAATCTAAAACGGGTCAGCAGGAAACGATCAAAGTCATAATCGGTTAAGGATATATATAGCTGGATGGTGGGTGACGACAGAGTTAAGTAATGAGCTTGAACGGTTGATTTTCTCATCTCAATAGCTGTTCTATTTTCACCCAAGTAATCCATGCAACAGGCCTTAAGATCTTTTCTAGAAATAGTACGCATAGTACTAGGATGTGTGTAGTATTCAGGATGACCTATATCTGACATGAATCTTTTCACATATTCCAGCCACCTAATAGATTTAACACCGTCAGACTTCAATGCGTCAGTCAGTAGGTAGCGGTTAAAGCCAGTTTCATCTGACAGCCAGATTCTGTGCCACAAAAGAACAGGTTGGATCTTAATGGTGTCTTCCAGATATGGGATTCCCAGTTCCATGTGTACTATATGCGTTGAGATGCTTTGGGGTACACATAGGAGGAACTTCAAAAACATATTTTCCGCGACCTGCAAGGTCTTAGTATCTACGTAACCCCATACACCCGCTCCATATGTGGCTATGGACACACATTTGGCCTTATAGATGTATAGGAGTTCGGCCGGTGGGCGCCTGCCTAGTTTACGACTGAAGTTTGACAGGGCCGCTAATGCCCTAGCAGACAACAGACGTCAGCTCTTAATCGCCTCACTCCAGCTTCCTGTCCTATCAAACAAGATCCCTAAGTAGGAAAATGTTTTTGTGTGCTCTATTGGACTGGCGTTGATAAAAACGGTCTTAACCCTCTTATTTGCTCCTACCCCACAATTCATAGTGTATGTTTTAGAACAATTTATAGACAGTCCCAGGTTAGACATAAAACTGGTAAAGGAGTTAACTACCCTTTGCAATGCAATTGGGGTGCGTGCCATTAAAACAGCATCATCTGCATACAGGAGTGCTGGGATGGATCGCTTGGCTACCTTGGGTAGGTCCCTACATTCTTTAATTAAAATGAATTCCAGACCATTTATATACAAGGTGAAAAGAAATGGGGCAAGGACACAGCCCTGCCGCACCCCTTTCCCAATTCCAAAGTGACTCGTGCTTTCTCCATCCCTTCCGTATCTCACCTTAGCCCTAGCTCCAGAGCAAAGTTCCCTTAAAAAAGCAATAGTTAATAAGTCTACACCAAGCCCTTCCAAAATCACCCACAGCTTATCATGTATAACACAGTCGAATGCTGCTGTCAAATCAACAAATGTCATAAATAGTCTGCCCTTTTTTGGCTTAGTATACTTATCCATTAAAATGTGCAAATTTAATCCCTGTTCAACTGTACCCAGACCCTCACGGAACCCATATTGGAGGTCGCTAATAATATCTTGTTCATCAGCCCAGGTCTGTAGTCTATTCAATAGAACCCGGCCGATGATCTTAGCAGTAGAGTCCAGCAGCGATATTGGGCGATAGCAAGCTGGATTTGACCTGTCTCCCTTTTTAAAAATAGGTACGATCACGGATTCGTACCAAGTTAATAAAAAGCCACCATTGTTGCATGCATTAGAGACCTGAGTTAAAAGTGGGCCCCATAGTGCAATATTTGATGTAAAAAGATCCACGGGAATACCATCTGGACCTGGGGCTTTACCTGCAGGACTAAAGTTAATTGCTGCAGTGATCTCATTTAATGGTAAAATTCATTTTAAAATCATGTGCTGTATCCAGGGTATTGGGAGTGTTGCCTTGTTCCTCTCAGTTCGAGTTTTTGTACAAGTTAGAGTAGTGTTTTACCCATTCGGGTTCTGAGATAGCAATCTCCATTACTGCCAAATCCTTGTTTGCCAGAAATGGTGAATTCACCACTTTCCAGAAAACAGAAAAATCACGACTATCTGCAGCATCCCGTAACACCCGCCAAGTATTTTGTTTTAGGGTAGACTTGGTATCTTTGAGGACAGTTTTGTAGTTGCGTCTTGCATCCCTTATATGTTCAGTGTTTTTGACTGGTGCATGAATACAGTTTTTAAGATTAGTATATGCTTTTGAGCATTCAGCATTGAACCAGCCTTGTTTTCTTGTCGGGATCCTGGTATTTTTAACAAAAAGTGACTCTTTTATATATTTCGAAATATCCAGGAAGTTTGCTCTAATCACGTTGCTGGGTGTAGTTTCATCTAAACATGTCAAGAGCATGCTTTTACAGTTGTGAGCAATTTTTAAAATAAGTTTGTTAGTGTTTACGTTGGCCCATTTCAATGCAAAGCCATTTTGCCTGATGCCAGCAATGTGCTCAACATTGTCAGCGGCTATTAATCTAGCATTGGTGCTCTGTTTGAGTATAGTAACATCAACACTGAGGGGGAAGTGGTCACTTAGGACTATCTCGTGCGTCATAAAATTATTGATACAGGAAGAGTATCTGCATGAGGACAAAATAAAATCTATTGTAGAAGTTAGACCTCACGCATGAAAAGTAGGTGTAAAAAGAATCATAGGGGAACATAATCTATTAATAAACCCTAAATCAAGAGTAAACATTATATCATTTAGGGCATCCCCATATGATGTGTGTGGGAAATGAACAAAACTCTCCCAATTTCCATAAGTTAGCCCACATACATCTTCAGCAGTATATTTACAAAGAGGGGAATTAAAATCCCCTCCCCAAATCACAAACACCTTCTTTAGTCGAGTAATTAATGTATGTATAGAACAACTCAGTGATCTCAGGGTATCTATAACCAGTGCAGATAACATATTATTGTAAAAATTTACAATTACCAGGCAGAGAGTTCTATCCAGGTGAAAAATCACTATATGGTAATGGGGGTCAGTGGATATGAATTCAATTTTCCCGACAGTGAGGTAATTAGAAACATATGTACACAGCCCCCCCTTGGCTCTGCCGGATGTCGTGGCAGTAGCTGGCGTGTGGCAAGTTTTGTATCCACTAATATGTAGGGGATCTTTCGCCCATGTTTCCTGTACGTTGATTATATTGAAATTATTAATGAACTCAATCCACAGGGTGTTATCTTCCTTTGATTTTAGCCCTGCCATATTCCAGAATAGTATTTGGTTCCGGGCATCTTGACCTCTACCAGTGTCTTTTGTTCCTGGATTTTCGACCTGGGGCTGAGGGTAACAGGTATTTTGTATTAGGCTAGAAATTCCCTCCCGTATGCACCGGCCCAGAGCTCCATATCTCGCTCTGGGCCGGTGCTTGTTTGATCATTGTGTGTGAGTGACTCATCTGATATGTTATCTAGTAGCGATTCAGGTTGACTCATACTAAGCACACGGTCCATGGTGTTAAATGTAGCTAGACCAGGAGATTCCCCCAATTGTTGTCAATCAACTAAGTTGAGATTTGAAAGTGTTTCGAATCGGTTATAGACAGGGCCATTGAATTGATTTATAGGACCCGGGATAGGAATTTCCCTAGAGTGGGCAGATTTGTTAAGGCTAGCTGGATGGTAAAAGAAGCCTAGTGGTACCAAATTAATACCCTGGGTAATGGTGGTACAAGGCCCGACTCTGTACAATATTTCACGAACCAAATTTGGTGATTTAAATGATAGAATCATACAATCCCCGCTCATAAGCTTCTGGCCTTTACCTATCCACGGTGCCCTTCTGGCCAGCTTAAAATCATCATAAGCCTTTCTGTAAGACCAGTCCTAGAGCCTAACCAGTGTAATGATTTGTTTCTTAGGCTCTCCCATGATTCAATGACCCCATTTGGTAGAGTCGGTACATTTGTTAGCACAACTACATAAGGGGTGGTTGCAGGTGCTAAGTCCGGATTGTTATTGCGTTGGTCGCCTACATGACCCAACCCAGTATTGGGAGGGTTGCAATTAGGGTCAGAAAGCTTTATAGATGTAGGCATATCTAAAGGCTGAGTATTTGAGTAAGCCTCTTGATTAGGGACGGAGTTGTTCCCTAGTCTACATGGTAAGCCTCTAATCTGTTCGATGTTACTGGCAGATATTATACCAGCAGGTTAACAGTTATCTCTATTATCACTTGAAGCTTTCTTACACTTTTGCATGTCTAATAAAACCTCAGAAAGTTGCTGTGTTTTGCTAAGGCTAATATGTACTAAGTCTTCTAACTTCCCAATTCTACTAGTTAGATTATCTAGTGTTGCTCTGATAAAGGTATCCAGGGAGTCCAATTTGTCATTCGTCTTGGTGACCTCCTTTTCAATATGGACATTCAGAGTGCCTAATTGTTTACTCCTATCCCCTTGTTTTTGCGCAACTAATGATAAGCCTTTTTTATAAATCTTTTTTCGTGTTTTCAATTGGGGTATCGCCGGCGATACACCTAGATTCCCCGTAGGTTTAGGGATAGGGGGAGGATTTCTAGCTCGCTTCAGGGGTGGTTGTCCTTCATGCTCATGATCACTATCTATAATGTGGTCTGATATGTCCACACTGCACCCGTTGCTGTTGGTTGGCGCAGTTACAGTTTGAATGTCAGGACACCCCTGTGTGGTGTTATCCACTATAGGGTTTATAGCAGGTTCCAAGTTAGCCGTGCTCAACGACTCCTCAACAGTTAGGATCTGCTGCTCAATTACTCCCACTGCCCCTATTAAGTAAGTAAGTAGTGTCTGGCGTGAGCGCGTCTGTGTATTGGGCAGCCTGTTAGCATTCTGGGGCGCAGTTTGAGCCTTTCGCTTTCCCATATCTAGGACACTATAGCCTCAAAGGATACACGAAAACCACCCTCCGTAGTTAGTAGGTACAAATAGAGAACCACGATCAAAAGCATATGTTGACAAAAAACGGACTCACACGGCTATAGCAACTAAGGATCACGCTTGCACAGTACCTTACTGGCTCGAAGAGCAGTGCCCCAGTCCAGTCTATTTCAGTCTATGATGGGCTAAGACGGGCCCGTCTTGGCCCGGTCTTCGCCCGGGCACGCCTGCGCGTGTCCCGCGATGCGGGACCACCTCCGTGGCTTTATCGTCGCTCCAGGGACCGTCCAAAAGTGCTTGGTGCCTCGTTCTGTGGGCAGGGGCGTTGGAGAAAGTGCTAGGTGCCGGGTTCAGTTGCAGCGGTCTCCCGCTGATGCGGGACCGCCTCCATGGCTTTATCGTCCCTCCAGGGACCGTCCAAAAGTGCTTGGTGCCTCGTTCTGTGGGCAGGGACGTTGGAGAAAGTGCAAGGTGCCGGGTTCAGTTGCAGCGGTCTCCCGCTGATGCGGGACCGCCTCCGTGGCTTTATCGTCCCTCCAGGGACCGTCCAAAAGTGCTTGGTGCCTCGTTCTGTGGGCAAGGGCGTTGGAGAAAGTGCTAGGTGCCGGGTTCAGTTGCAGCGGTCTCCCCGCTCAGTGAATTGTGTGACATTGTCACCTGAACTATAACATTCCTTTGACCTCTTTTTTGTCTAGTGAACATATGTTATATATAATATATATGCAGATCCACAGAATGTAATATGCTATTTATTTTCATTGCTGTGTGAGACATTGGGTTGTTGGTTGACTGAGAACTAAGTCTGGTCAAGCAACAGCCACAATCCCTTGCAGGGTGAACCAAAAAAAGTCACTAAATTACCCTGTACTTAACTCTGGGCAGCTTGGCACAAAAAGCAGTCAGGCTCAATTTATAGGCAATGTGTAAAGTATTTATGCAGTACACAAACAAATAAAGTGAAAACACAACACAGGACAAATCACACACCTATTGAAAAAAATAGAGTACATTTTAATAAATGATTTGACAACCAAGTGACAAACATTTAATCAGTAGAACCGGAGGTATGATTTTTTAAAGCTTTTGGCGAAAACTAGCGCCTAAAAGATCTAAGCACCTATCCCTTACATCTAGTCATGCGAGACCGAGACAAAGTAAAAAAAAATGGCCGACCGCGATGGAGTGTTGTTCAGATATAAGATGTGGGTTCACCCAGTTAGTACGTACCTCCAGATTTGAAAAAAGTTCTAAGGAAAGTGTTCTGAGGGTAAAGTTCAGCAGGGAAAGCCTGCAAGAGGCATCCGAGGAGGAAGCGTTGTTGTCGGATAGCATTGCGTCGAAGCTGTGGGTGAAGGTTTCTAAGTTCAGACTTAGGGCCTGATTATGAGTTAGGCAGTCTTGCAGCGGACTGCTACACCATCGCCCCGCTGCAAGACCCCCAAACCCGTAGTCAGACCGCTCGCCGGATTCCGACTGGAATCCAATCGGGTGGTCCTGCTGCAGAGGTCCCACTGCTGTGCGTATCTAAGGCTCAGATAGGTGTGCCTTAGACATGTACTGCCTTGAGAATACTGCAGCCCGTTCCTGCACAGAAAGAAATGCACAATTGTGTGCATTTCTTTCTGCGCAGGAATAAAGGGTGCAAAAATACAGGGGGGCACAACATGTGCCCCCATGCATGTTCCCCCATGCACAGAGGTGACTGGGGGCCCTGTAGGGTCCCATGAGTTTCCTCGTCGCCACCCTTTTTTATGGGCGGCTCACCGCCACGAAAAGCAGGGCAGTCAGGAAACTCGAAATATGATTGGCAGTGCCGCTGCGGCACTGCCAGCATATTGCAGCCTTAGACTGCTGCGCCACTACCTAGGGCTCAAGGATCTCGGTGGTTGAAGCAGTCCAGTGGCGGTCCAACTGCTGCACTCGTAATGAGGTCGGTGGACCACCAGTCTGGCGGCCCACGAACTGCCACCGCAACTATGGCGTTCCGATGGACCGCTGTAGTAGTAATTAGGCTCCATGTCTCTAAATGGAAGCAGACAATCGCCAGTAGGAGAGGGCTGCACCCAAAAACACTTCCAAGAGGCCAGATACCCCTTTTGCAAAGGACCTCTGCAGCAGATTTGCTGTGCGGAGAAGAATGTAGCAGGAGAAGCTTTGGAGTCAATCTGTCCGGCAATGCATCTCGGACAGATAAGCAAGCAAGTTGATCCTGGTCTCCTCCTTGTTCTCAGAGCAGTTTTTAACCAGATATTTCCAAGTTCCCACTACTGGATTTTGGCTTTTTGGTCATCTTCAGCACCACTTCCAAGGGTCCAGGACTGGTGGGGCACCACCAGGCACAGACTGGCCGTACCGGGCAACAGGAGTTTTCCCAGTGGGCCTCCAGGCTGGTGGCGAGTTTTAGACCCCCTCGGGGGACATTTTTGTTACCGGGGGCGGTTTTGCAATATCGGTAACTAGTAACAAAAGTGGCACAAGGCTTTCAGCTAGCACGGGGTGCGGCCGTGCTTTGGTTCCCAGTTCGACCCTGGGCATCACTTGGACTGTCAGGACTCTTGGTTCAGGTGTGGGTCCAAGGTGAAGGGAGCCTTCTGTGTCCCTGAGGCTCACATCAGAAGGCTAGCAAATTAGCCCTTTGGAGTCATTCTGGTGGTCCTGGGTTCAAGTGGCATGTCCAGTCCTTCTTCTCCAGGCAAGAGGGTAGCAGACCAGAACGGCAGCAATTCAGCAAGGCAGCAGCATCAGTCCAGCAGAGTGGTAGTCCATTCAGCAGCACAGCAGTCATTCTTGTGGGCAGTGTATCCACGGGTTCAGAAGTGTACTGAAGTGTTGGTATCTGAGGTCCTACTTTTATACCCTGATGTCCTGGTTCTGGAAGGTGGGAGAAGCTTCTAGACAGTGGCTTTGAAGTTCATTGCATTTCCTGACTCCCCTGCCATGGCTCCAAGCCGGCTACAGTGACAATGGGCCCGATTCACAGAACGAACTTAAGACAAAATGCTAAACTTACTACCATTTTGGTATTCACAGAAGGCACTTACTCATTTTGGTATTCACAGAAGTTAGGAGTCCTAACTTTAGGACTCCTAAATGCCTTCTGTGAATATCGAAAGCCTTAAAGTCAGGATTTTTCTCAGTTTAGGAGTAGTAAAGTTAGGACTCCCAACTTTAGGACTCCTAAATGCCTTCTGTGAGTACCAAAAGTCTTAAAGTTAGGGTTTTTCTCAGTTTAGGAGTAGTAAAGTTAGGACTCCTAACTTTACTACTACTAAACTGAGAAGAATCCTAACTTTAAGACTTTTGGTATTCACAGAAGGCATATAGGAGTCCTAAAGTTAGGAGTCCTAACTTTACTACTCCTAAACTGAGAAAAATCCTAACTTTAAGACTTTCGGTATTCACAGAAGGCATATAGGAGTCCTAAAGTTAGGAGTCCTAACTTTACTACTCCTAAACTGAGAAAAATCCTAACTTTAAGACTTTTGGTATTCACAGAAGGCATTTAGGAGTCCTAAAGTTAGGACTCCTAACTTCTGTGAATACCAAAATGAGTAAGTGCCTTCTGTGAATACCAAAATGGTAGTAAGTTTAGGATTTTGTCTAAAGTTAGTTCTGTGAATCGGGCCCACAGGGTCAGTATTATATCCTTTGTGTGAGGGTACCACACTATCTATTCAGCAGCAAGAGGGGCTCTGCTTAGATTTGCCCCTCATCCTGCCAGCAGATAGCCCACCAAGGTACACCTAATCCCTCTATTATGTGACAGTCTGTGAGGAATTCACAAAGTCTTATTGCCGGTTACACCCAGTCATGTGACCAAGAACGGAATACAGGTCAAAATTGTAATAAAAAACCTGACTTTACCGTTAAATAGGGCTTTTCATTACAATTCCAAATACACCAAACATGACAGCTATCTGCTCCCAATTGAAAATTACAGCTTAATAAATGTAATAAGGAGTCCCCAATCTTATCCTATTAGAGGGGTAAGCTTCGCTGTAGTTAAAAACTAAATTTGGATTTTCAACTACCAGGACATGTAAAACTTAAAAGTGCATGCCCAGCTTTAAAATTGCACAGCACACTGCCCAATGGACTAACTAGGACCTACACTAGGGGTGATATATATGTAAAAGGGAAGTTTAAGGCTTGGTAAGAAGGGTTTCATGCCAGGTCGACAATGCGGTTTAAAACTACATTAAGGCTACAGTGGCAGGCCTGGGACATGTTTTATGGTGCTATTAAGTGGGTGGAATAATAGGTGCTGCAGGCCCACTAATAGCATTTAATTTAAAGGCCCCAGGTATTTGATATATTACACTACTAGGGATTTGCAAATAAATGAAATATGCCAGTTGGGTGTAAGTCAATGTAACCATGTCTTAGGGGAGTGACCACAAACACCTTAGCATTAGTTAGCAGTGGTAAAGTGCAAAGGCCAACAAAAATAAGTTAAGCATAATGGAAGAGGAGAGGCAAAAGGTATGGGGGAAGACCACCCAAAGGCTGACAGATCTCATATTGCGTGTGAGGAGGGCAATGACTCAGGAAAGGTGAAGCCTTGAGTGAGTCGTGATGCCCCTCTGTTGCTCAACAACAAAACTAAATAGCATATTACACTCTGCACATCTACATATATCGTTTATTCTATGGCATTTTTTATGTGAACTTGTAAAACAAAGGTATTTAACCAAAACCAGGATCCATGAGTTAAATTTGAACAATATGGTAAAATTACATTGAAGAGACCTTGTGACCTGGAGAAGCAAGATGGAGGCCACGCTGATTGCCGGCTGAGCTGGTTGCTCCTCTCCTCGACTCTGCTAAAGATGCTGTGACCACTTCAGATCTGCTTAGGGGGAACGAAACGAAAACAAAAACCCTGATGCTTTGGCGGATCTACTATTATCTGACCCCCCTTACCGGCTTTTTCACCTGGCTTCTAACAGTAGCTGTCTTCGGGTGCTCGGGTGCGGAGCACGGGCAATGGCGTCCAAAGCGGCACCCCGTTCAGCGAGACCAAAGGCGGCTGCACCTTTGACCGGGACTCCAGTCAAAACGTGACTCACCACTGCTGCCCTGCATAATAAAACACCGCGCGGCGCCGAAGATGTTCAGAGGCATAATCGATCACCCTCAGCTTCTGTATCGGGGGCTCCGGACCGGGTATCAGCGGCTGTCGGTCCTGGGGGTCTTAAAGCCGCGACTCAGGCTGTACCGGCAATGTTTAAACTGAGAGCCAACAAAAAGAAATGCCAGGAGGAGGTTGCAATGCGGGCTATTCATGGTGGCAATGTTTTAGATACTCCGGGGTGCGCTGAAAATACAACTTTTATCGAGAGTGGGGTAAGCAAAATGATGGGGGCAACGGAAGCCGTTGCCAAGACTTTGATCTCTCCTCACTCTGAGTGGTGAGCCTGTATCTATGTCTGCATCCTGGGGCATTCTGGGAGCTGAAGTCCTTTTGGAAACCACAAGCATGCAGCCCAGTGTTAGTGTCTCTCTAGTGGGCACTGTCGGCAATGGCAATGTCATATCTGATTCCACCCTTATAGTTATGCCCGAGAATGAAAGGGCTGGCACTGCTATGGCATCTGCGGTGGTTGGCGACCAGAAATATCCAGAGCTATGCGAGTTACCTCTCAAAGTATCTAATGCTGACGACTTCTTCTCCCTGTCAGATCACTCCTCAGCCGAGAGCCTTGTAATAGACTGGCTTGTGGGAGCATGCTCTGGTGATGAGGGAAATGAAGAGGATGATGAGGCAAGGCTCTCAATACCATCAGCCGGCAGGGCTTTAGAGAATGCATTCTGCGGCACGAATTTGGTAGGAGTAAGCCCACCAGGGTCAGATATATCACTTTCCTGGGATTATCAGAGCTCACCAAATACAATGGCTCCCCCTTCAGTATCTCAGCCATCCGTATCCGCTGGTGCTGTCAGGAGCGATAATGGAGAGATAACATTGGCGACAATTTATGATTTGATTGTGTCACATAGGGCAGAAACTCAGGCTGAGAGCATACGCACACAGAATGCATCTAAGAAATTACAAAACTCAATACGGAGGGTGGTGAAGACATGTGCTGATATCTCTAACAGAATTAATGAGGCCGAAACCCGGATTTCCGCTCTGGAGGATGACCTTATCATACAGAAAGAAATTACAGTCTCTCTGAAAGGCCATCGCGATGACTTGCAGTGGAAATTATCTGATTTAGAGAACCGCTCAAGACGCAATAACCTCAGAATTTTGGGGGTTCCCGAAGGCAAAGAAGGCTCAGACCCCCGCAAGTTTGTAGTTGAACTGTTGGGTGAGGCTTTCCCTGAGCTCTCACAGTGGGATTGGCAGATAGAGGTACAGAGGGCTCATCGGTTTCCAGCTAATCAGAGAAAGAATGTGGGCCAGATCACACCCCTTTCCCGGGCAATTCTTATTTCACTAAATAATTTTTGGGCCCGCGAGGCTCTTTATGATCTGGCACGTCCTACTAAGACAGGTCATGCGAAGGGCTGTGATTTTTTTGTTAGACCTGACTTCTGTCAATCCACTGTTGATCTTCGTTGGAGATTACGGCAGCTGATTCCCCAGTTCTAGGCAAAAGGAGGTCAGGTCTATCTTCAGAACCCGGCTAAGCTGAAGATTACTGTCAAAGGGCGGACTCAGATGTTTTTTGCTGAGTCATCTGCCAAGGAATTTTTGAAGACCTTATGACTTTAAAGTCTTGTTTCCCGCTGTATAGATTGGTCATGATTGGTCATGAGTCTTGATTTTTCTTTTTTTTTCTCTTTTGCGCTGTAATCACCAGATGGATTTACGATATGATAAGCAGGTCTACCATTGATTGTTTGGAGACGAGGGGAGGGGGGTTGGGTGCCCGACTCTACATCATAAGGGACGATGGTCCCATTGCTTCATGGGGTTGGTAGGGTGGGCTTGGGTGGGGGAGGGGGGCTTGATTGGGGTAGGGGTTGGCTGTTCTGGGAAGGGAGGCAAAGGGGGGAGTTGGGAGTGAAAAATTCAGCATTGTATGATTTCTTTCTGTGCTGGTATGGGGGGTTTCTTCTTTTTTTTGCTCACAGTGGTAATCTGAAATTCAATTGTTGTATTTTACTATTTTCATGTGATTCTAATTTTGCGAGGAATGATAATGTCAAGAGGGTGAAAGCATTGAAGGAGGGGTGGTGGCTCACTCGAAATAACAAACTTATCTATATAAATGAGTAAACTTGTAGTCTGTACTCTCAATATAAGTGGTTTGAATAATCCTAATAAGAGGCGGGTCCTGGCCAAGGTAATTCAGGCATTATCTTGGGATCTTCTTTGTTTACAAGAGACACATATTTCATGGTCAAATAGGGGCTGGCTCAAAGCGCTGGGCATGGATCTGCTTGCATGCTCACGGCAGTCAGCCAACTCTAGGGGCGTTGCTATTCTATGTAAGAAGGGGGTAGTAACGCCCAGGAAATCTAAGGAGGATAAGTGGAGACGGTGGGCCATTTCAGAAGTTATTTTTAATACCAATATGTTTACTATCTGCACTCTGTATGGTCCAAATGTTGATGATCACACAGAACTTTTTGATAAGATCAATTTAGAACTGTCTCTCTGGCCTCAACCTCTTATAATTTGTGGGGACCTAAACATACACTTGGATGGGGATTTTGATGTTACTTGTAGCCAGGCTTATCATGGCAGGAAGCCACGAGTCTATAAAAGTGTGCATAGACTGATTTTGGATCAAGGACTCTCTGATGTTTGGAGCAGGTTTAATGTTGGCCAGGCAGGTTATACGTTCTTTTCAGCTCCTCATAGAAAATTGGTTCGATTGGACTATTTCCTTGTCTCTTACTGTATGCTGGGTAAGGCGTCCATATTTACTATGCCAAGGTTTATTTCCGATCATAACCCCTTAGTTTTAGAGATTGAGTTTGATACGCTTACCCTACGTAATTTTAATTGGATCTTTGATAGAAAACTGTTGCTAGATTTGGAGTATTGTAACCATATCAGGGATTGGCTGTCCGGCTTTTTTCAGATTAATAGGAACTCTGATTCAGAAGGGATGGTCTGGGACGCATTCAAGGCGGGACTCAGGGGCGAGACCCTGAGTTTCGCTGCACAAAAGCGCAAAACTATGAAGAAGATTATGGAAAAGCGCATTTGGAATCTCAGTACCGCGGAATGTGAGTTGGATAAAAAAAATAAAAGAAGGAGTGGATTTGACTCTGGTACTGAGAAAGCTTGCTATTAAAAGATCTGTAGTTTATCAGCAGTTTGCGGATGAGGCTGCCGCCAAATTTCAGCTCCATAAGAAGGAGTGTTATGAGTATGGTGAGCACGCTGGCAGAGTTCTTGCTAATCGACTTCGCCAAAAAGAGATACAAAACAAAATTACTAAAATCAAAGACATTCAGGAAATAATTCAGGAGTCTCCTCAAGGGGTGCGGAAAGCCTTTAGGGCTTTTTATGAGGATCTGTATTCTAATGAAGAAACGGATAAGGCAGATAGTTATCTAGCAGGGATTGTGACCCCTTCTCTAACAGAAGCACAGAAAGATACTTTATCGGAGACGATCACATGGGAAGAAGTGGAGGCGGCTCTCCTCTCACTTCCGTGCGGTAAGGCGATGGGCCCTGATAAAATCCGATTGGAGTTCTATATTACGTTCAGGGCGGAGCTGGGGGTAGAGTTATTGTCTTAGTTTCAGCATGCTTTTGAAGGTTCCCCTCCGGACTCATGGTCTAAAACGATGATTGTGGTTTATAAGAAGAAGGGGAAGGATGGGATGCAGCTTGGTTCATACCGACCTATATCTTTAATTAATTGCGATAGTAAGATCTACTCAAAATTACTCGCTAGGAGAATTGCCAAAGTCATTATTCCAATAGTCTCAATACGCCAGCACGGCTTTATTGCCGGTAGGGGTACTCTTGACCATATAAGACGTGTCATATCTTTATTTAACTGGGCACAGGCACAGATTCCCAGATGGGGGTGGCCCTGTTGGATGCCGAAAAGGCATTCAACAGGGTCTCCTGGGATTATGTATGGTCGGTACTTATTAGGAAGGGATTTCCTCCTGATTTTTTGAAGGCTGTTCAGGCCCTATACAGGAAACCAGCTGCCACCGTTCGGGTCTCAGGGGTAGAATCGGAGGAGCTTAGGGTGTTCAGGGGTACCCGACAGGGCTGCCCCTGCTCACCTTTCCTCTTCGCTCTTTATATAGAGCCGTTAATTTTTAAATTGGAACACGACTCATTAATTATTCCAGTTAAACCCCAGCTACATGGCGTCAAAGTATTGGCTTATGCTGACGACTTAGCAGTTCTTACAAGGGATGTGATTAGTGCCCTAAGCAGAATAGAGATTTTGACTAAGGAATTTGCAGGGATCTCAGGCTATAAATTGAACTTAGCTAAGACTCAGATTTTACATTCAGATAGGGGATGTCCGTCTGATGCCAAAATAGTCGATGAGGCTGTATATCTGGGTATAAAAATCTCTGCGAAAGTACAAGACATCCCTGCCTTAAATTCTGACCCTATTGTTATAGCCTCCAATAAAACTCTGGCGAAACTAGATCATATGTATCTGTCTCTTTATGGAAGAAGCAATGTTATTAAAATGTGAATCTTCCCGAAATTCTTATACTTGTTCCGAGCTATTTCGTTATGGTTTCCCAACTCTTTATTTTTGAGAATAGAAAGGATGTGCTCCCGGTTTTTATGGAGCTATTAAAGGGCGAGAAGAGCCCTGAAGTGGCTCTATCTACCTAGAAGTCATGGGGGGTGGTCCATCCCTAATTTTCGTCTTTATTATTATATATCACTGTTTCAGCACATCAGGGTTCTAATTTCTGGCGAAAGAGTGGTTCAGTATCCGGCTACTTCTCCATCTATTTATGAATTAATTTTGGGCCTAGAAGCTCGGTATTTATTTGTTAGGATTATAGAGCCGAGTTACTATAAGAAAACCAGATTTAAAATTCTGATGGCTGCGTTTTCTGTCTGGAAAAAGATACGTGTGTTGTTTAAGATAAGGGATTTTAATCGATATACCCCGATTGGCCTGTTGGGGGCTCTCCCCACAGTTTTTCAGGATTCTGTCGCGCGAAAGTGGCGTGCGGCCGGTATTGGGACTATTGGGGATCTTTGTGAACATAGCCAAATGATGTTGTATGCTTCATTGAGGGAGAAATTTGATCTTGACAAGGGTGACTTTTTTAAATATCTACAGTTGCGGAGCTTTCTAGACAAAGCTATTATAAAGGGTATTTGTTCACTCGAGGGAATACGCATTCTTGAGATAATAATGGGCAGATGCAAGCTGGCGCAACTGTATCGAGAAGCTACTCGGGGGCAGCACGACGACCTTTTAATACAGGAACAAATATGGGAAAACAGGTTAGGGATTTCGAATATAGATCTACAGGAGTCTTTGGAAATGGTTAATTCTATACTGCTGACCGGTAGCCTTAAGAGTCAGTGTTATATGGCGATTTTCGATTTGTATTACACTCCTGCCAAGATTGCAAGATGGAAGACTGGAAGGGGGGATAAATGTTCTTGGTGTGGTGCGATAGCTGCTGATGCTGCACATATGTTTTTTTTATGTCCGTCTTTTCCCCCTTCCTGCGTGATTTACAGCATTTTTTGAATTTTTCCTTAGAAATACCGGTAGTCCTGTACTGCTTGGCACCGAATTTGGCACAACAATTAGCAAACTGGCAGCACCACAGAAGAGTTTTTTATTCTTATGTATGGCTGTGATGCGTCTTTGCATAACCTGGCTGTGGCTGAGCCCGGACCCACCTCTATTCTCTGCATGGAGGGCTAGGATTCTCGCTCTGTATAATATGGAAATGGCTCTCTATGAATTGAAAGGCCATAGGAGGAAGTTATTTGGCGAGCAATTATGGGCCCCAATAACAGGATGGCTGTGATCAAAGGCTATAGTTAAATAACTGCACTGTAATGATTTTGTTTCAGTTTTGTATTTGTATTTTAGAAGGATTTGTCTGCATGTAATAATATTGAAATCTGCTATTTGATGAATAAAATTTAAAAAAAAAAAAAAAAAAAAAGAAGAGACCTTGTGACTATTGGGAGAGTTGTTTTGCTGTGTAAAGTAATTGTTACATGCAATTTGTGATGCAGGTGTTTGTCTTATGTCAGTTTTGCTGTACTGTGGTACTAAACTTGAACTTTGCACTGTAGTAATAAAAGTGTGAATGTGCGTTTATTAGTGCACTGGCTTCAGATAATGTGTTTTCGGCCACATTTAGTTTTGCTGGCATTTAGTGCATATTATATACATAATTTATCCATATATTTAAGCCCTGCTGAGAAAAAATGTTGGTCATTTAATCACACGTTATTTGGAGCAAGAGTAATAAACACAGATTCACACATATATTACCACTGTGCAAAAAATTTTTGTACCACTGTAGAGCATAACTGAATTCAGAATACGCTGATTATAACACACGTGAATTGCACAGAGACACCTTTGTTCAACAGTGTGTCTTATCCCCTCTATATGTTGAGGAATTGCTGACACTAGGGGGCCTATTAGGATGGCGCGTGGTGGCACCATCGCGGTGCTGGCAGTGCGAAAAAATGTATTTTACCGCCTGCGAGTAGCGGACCCCACCCCCGCCATATTAGTATGGCCAAACAGCCCATTTCCTGTCTGCCGCGGTGCGATGCGAACCGCCATCAAAGTGCGCCCCCTACCGCGGCGGTGTGAGCCAATGGAGACTAACCGTCGTGCGGAATGACGCCTGCCCAGCTCCACAAATTTGGATGCCCCAAACAACCAGTCTAGCAACTGCCCAACCAGAGACGGCGGAAGCTCGACAGCGGAGCGTGAAACCAGAGTCCCGGTCCACACCACTCGGTCACAACTGCAATGGACCAAGCCCTACACGTTTTTTCAGTGCTGTACCTGATACATCACCAGCAACTCATGGACCGCCGCAGACGCCGCCGCAGGTACGCAATAACACTACCACAATGCACAACTCATGGGCTGATACAAGGTCCAAATCCACATCAGACACCCTGGTGGGGACAGGAACACATCCACAAGGGCACCCACACATGACCCACCTGCCACCAAGTCACCCCTCCGTACCTTGGACACACATTTTCCACGATCATGCAGCAATGTCCCGGTCACGTCACTGCAGCAGTGAAGACAAGGGAATACATGCGCATAATGCAGAAGGCAGGGCCAGCGCCAGGCATGGGCAGGGCACAAAGAGCACAGGGCCACACCTCCACCCTCCACACACTAGCACACCCCCTGAAGGCACATGCCATGTGCCCCTCTTGTGCACCCCCATGCACAACAACATGCCAGGTGAGTCCACAACCTGCACCACACAACAAACAATCAGGGAGACAGCCACAGCACGAGTGGCTGCAGAGGAACACACAGCACAGTAGCACAGGGCCAGGGAAACACACACACCACAACAACACCACACTCATGGCAATAAAAATGAGTACACACACCAAATGAACATACACACATACAAGGAACGAAAATCCTACTGGACACACAGCCTGCCAAGTCACACATACATACCCCATACTGACACACAGACACATTCACACACCACATGCCAACAATGGAGCACCACAAATAGGAAAGCCAAAGTGGGGTGCACACAAATGGAAGGCCATGAAGACAAACAACAAGCATGTGTACATCACATGCAAGACAAGGAACATAGAACAACACCCTCAGCCCATCAAAGCACACATGGCTGGTACAGTTAGTGAAGTCAAACCACAGACAGCTCAGTGCAACAACACAGGGAGACAGCAAGGCAAACCATGTATAGGCACAAGGATGAACGGAAGGCCCTGAAATCAAACTGTGAACAGCCACACATGTATACAACTACTTCACAGGAGTACGCCAGCAGCACAACACACAGGGCCCATTGACAAACTCCATGACTGCCAAACATTAGTAGGAATCTACAGACATACCCCCCTCACACCAGCAGCACACAACACCAGTGTCAAACACACTGAAGGCTGGCAATACTTGCCAGTCAATACACTCACAAACAATCACACACCCTTGGGGTAGCCACAAACATCACACACACAGGGATGCCAGAACACATGTCTGCACAAAAACAACCGACAAACACATAACCCAACAGAAACACACACAGAACCACAATAAGAACAGACATGCCCTGTGCAGCTAAACTGTGGAAAGGCAGTGGGAGCACAGACACAACAGGAGTGCACAACCTCATCACTCAGGAACAATGCACAGACAACATACCACAACACAGACAAGAAGTGCACGATCACAGAACAACACAGCCACATCAAACAAACAACAGATGCACAGGCAAAAAAATCACATAGCAAACACAGCAGGACATCAGGGGATGCACACCAGGCAATGACAAGGCAACATACACACACAGCACTGCATGCACAACAAGCAGTGTGTGCACACCAAGCATACCAGCCCCACACAGACATGAGTGACATAACATTAACCCACACAACACCAATCAGCACAGCACAAAGATAACAGCACACCCAGGTAGTGAAGCAGTACCACAGCCAACACAAAAACATCCAATACAACACCAACAGATGAACAAGTCTGGGACAGAAAGGTGGAAACAACTTGACCAGAGGACTGGGCAGCACACATAGTTGAACTGCATATGAGCAACCATGACTGCCAAATAGCACAAGAACATGACATATACCCCATTGTGGAAATGCCCTGAGTGACACATTGCTCCTGGCCAAAGAACTGCACCACAAAGCACAGTGTCACAAATGAAGTGATGGGGAGGCACACACACATGTAAGCCAAGGGGACAGCTGACATCAAGTGAAGTGTTCTGCATGGCAGTAAGGGACATGGCAGGAGTGTACCATACACAAATAGAGGGAGTGCAGACTCACAATGGGTAGGCATCTGAAGCACAGATAGGGGATGGTATGACACCACACACAACATGCCATACTGGATGCAAAAAGGCACCATGTGATAGCACTGCATGAGAAAACACAACCACAATGGCAGTGTTAAGCAGCAGGTCTGCACAGTCTCCACAAACAGTAACAAGACACATGGATGATCAACAAAACACAACACTTACTTGCCAGTCACACACTCTGCATACTCACAAGTGAAAAAAACAACAAGTAGGAGTCAGCCAGAACTGCAAGGACACACCAACACACTGCACAGTGCACAACAGACAACTCGCACATGTGTATACAACCACATCCACAGGGCTGAAAAATCAAAACAACAGGCAAACAACTCCTGGGTGACACATGTGTGTAGTTGACAATGCAGTGGCATGCACACATCAACACTCCCGACAAAGTCACCCCCTTCACACTGCACACTTCTTGAACACCCAAGAGCACACATTGAAAGAAAGCCATGGGACTAGGATGACTGGCCATCACAAGATGAGCACACACATACACCACTGGGAACACATCTAGTAGAGATAAGACAACCAGAACACCTCAAACTTCACAGCCAAATCCCAGATCAACAGAGACAGGAGACCCACAGCACACAGCCAGTGAGGGCCCAACAACCAGCAGTTCGGGACAATCTCATTTTTTAGAGGCAGGCACAAGGCCACCCGGAGATCCAGGAGGAAAAACATCAACAAAATCAGTGGCCAAGAGCACGCGCAGTCAGAAAACCTCGTGATAAACATCTCCTCTTACAATCTCACACAACTTCAGATTGCTACACTTCAAAAAGGAACCCCTTTCGTTCCCACCTACCATTCCAATCAATTAGAAACTGACATAGTTTCTTTAAATTCATGCGTCTACTGAGACTTAAACACTATTTTCGAAACATCCTTAACATTCCAGATGTACCACGGAAGAATACCCTAATGGGACTTCGCAACAGGAGCACCTTTACAGCACCCATGAGTCATAAAGTATTGGATGCCTACGAAACAATCGTTAATAAAGAACTCAAGAAAATTGGCTACCACAACAAAAAGGCACATTTTAACATAACCAGAAAAGAACAACAAGCCTTAAAAGAATTAGCAAACAAACCAGAGATTACCATACGTCAAGCCGACAAAGGTGGAGCACTGGTCATTATGGATACCATCTTTTACACTAAAAATGTTAATGATCACGTCAACAATTCAGAAACATACATGCCTACCCCAACGGATCCAACCAATGATTTCATGATTGTGTTAAAAACCATCGTTAATACAGCTTTAGAACAGGGAGTTATCAACGATGAAGACAAAACATACCTGATCAAAAGCAACCCATCTACACCCTATATCTATATGCTCCCCAAAATGCACAAAAACGCCACAAGACCGCCATTCAGACCCATTGTGTCTACAGTGAACTCACTACATGAACCCGTAGGGAAATATTTGGACAAACATTTACAAGCTTCTGTTCAGTCGATGACTACATACATTAAGGACACCACTGATTTTCTCAACATCCTGGAGTCTATTCGCAATTTGATAACCATGGAAACCGTCCTATGTACCATTGATGTAAACTCACTTTACACTTCTATACCCCATGATAAAGGCATTGAGGCAATCGAGTCATTTCTAATGACCACAGACAAACCAGAGAATCTCAAAGTATTTCTGATGGAACTTATGCATTTCACCCTTTACCATAGCTACTTCGAATGGGCAGGAACATTTTACATCCAATGCTCCGGAACTTCCATGGGCAATTGTGCCGCCCCAACATACGCGAACCTCTTCATGTACCGTTTTCAAATGGACAACATACTTTGCAAACACAAGTGGACCCAACATCTTACCCTTTATAAAAGATACATTGATGACATTTTTATCTTATGGAATGGCTCAATTGATCATCTGGAATCACTAATTAAATCACTTAATACAGTTGACCAACGAATTCAATTCACTCACTGTATAAACAAAGAATCGATAACATTCCTGGATACCAAGGTCACATTACATCAAGGACACCTCACCACTGAAGTTTACACTAAACCTACTGACCGCAATAACCTTCTGCACTTTCATAGTTTCCACCAACCATCTCTCAAGAATCATTTGCCCTACTCACAACTACTACGATTGAAAAGAATCTCAAGTACCAATGAATTGTTTGAATCAAGCAAATCCGCTTGCATTTCCAAATTTGAACAACGAAAATATCCTACCAAAGTTCTTGACAACGCCATTTTGAAGTCTAACAAGTCTACCCGACAGATGCTTCTTTCACCCAAACCACCAAAAACTTCAGATCAACGAATGACATTTGTGTCAAAATTCTCCACACAAAGTTTCAATATAAAAAAAAACATCCTCAGGTATTGGCCTATGTTAAGCATGGAAATGGATTTCAATAACATTTTTGAAATATCACCTAGATTTGCATACCAAAGATCACGCAACTTCAAACAAATATTGTCTAAAGCTGATGAACTCACTACCAGCACTTTCAAAGGTACTTTACCATGTCTTAACTGTGGTAATTGTAACTCTATCATCAAAGGTACCAACATCCAACACCCTTCACAAGGCAACACGATTAAACTCAAGGTTACAGCCACATGTAATAGTCAGAATCTCATTTACATGTTGAAATGTCCATGTGGTTTGGTTTATGTGGGCAAAACTGAGAGAAAAATCCGTATACGGATTAATGAACACAAAAGCAATATACGTACCAAACAGGCGAAATCACCAATTGCAACTCATTTTCACCAGCATCAGCATAACATCTGCCAACTGCGATTTTTGGTTCTTGAACAGATTCCCCATCTGAGGGGACGTGACAACAGTAAATATCTATTACAAAGAGAAACATTTTGGATCCACAAGCTGAATTCCATACATCCGAAAGGTCTCAACGAGCGTTATGATCTGGGCTGTTTTCTGTAACTAAGGTCTTCTTTATTCACCTCAAAATGGAGATTTGAACTTTCACCCGACTTGTGATACCCTAGTACCTTGTGTAACTTTACAGTTCATGTTGAACCTCATAGCCATTTTATTTTATTTTATTTACTCATTTTACCTTATACACATGTACCATTGTACAATTACATTGATGCTCCCTAACAAGCTCCATGATTTGGTAATATCCTACATCTGTTGAACTGTCGCTTCTGGTTCGAATCATTCGAATTACATGTGTTTCTTCGGTTTCACACGCTGTTTTTTCCATTTTTTACTTTTTGCCTAATTCCGTTACAGATTTAACCGCACTCACTTTTGTTTATTATTTTATATTTTGTTGACCACGATATTGTTTGTACGTGCAGTTTCACCAAATTTCATTGACCTCTTAGAACTACAAGTCTGTTTTCTTTGTAGTTCTCCTTTTCCCGCATTTTTCCTTATCACATATCACATGATTACGTGTAGTTTCATCAAACTTCATTGACCTCTTGGAACTACAAGTCTGTCTTCTTTGTAGTTCACCTTTTCCCGCACTTTTCCTTATCACATGTCTATATATCACATGATTACTATCCATTACACTTACCGGAGCGTTTCCGACTTGATTCTCCCGGTTTCAGGAGAATCTATACATCACCATACCAACTGTAAGTTTGATCTTCCGTTATTTGTCAGATATTGATTGAGTTATTTTAAAAGGCCCCACGCTGCATGCATTTTTGTTACCCACACCACCATCTAGATTTTTCTTTTTATCTCGTCTTTACTTTTTCTCACAATTTTGGCAAAAGCACACCACATTACTTTGTCCTACATGGTATTTTCATTTTCATTCATTTTTTTACTTACACTACCACCCAAACTTTCCTGGTCCATTTCGGCTTCACTTTTTCCTACGATTTTGGTAAATGCACACCACAGTATGTTGTTCTAACATGTAAAAGAAGTGGATATTTTCATATCACCATGATGTGTAGCGTGCCTCTATTTTGGTAATTACTCATACTGGTATTGTGTTTTTCTACCTATTACGAACGTATTATTTTTAATACTGTTTTAACATGATTATGTTTGTTACAATCAACATCTACTGTATAATTGTTTAAGCAAAGATTTCTCTTTTCTATTGAGTGTTTACAAAATGTATACATATACTGAACCCTATACCTTATCCTTTCAGAGTACCGCCCCTGAAGAAGGGCTTAAAAAAGCCCGAAATGCATTGGGCATTTGGATATATGATGCATTGATAAAGAATGAATACAATTCTTTGACTTCATTAATTTTGAACAACGGTTAATAAACCCAAGTTATGCTTGAATAAACTTCGATTTACCTGAGTTTAATTTCACAAAAGAGATCATATCTCTGAGATTGAGTGCAAAACGAAAGACATTTTCCTATTCAGGAACGTGCTATCACTATCTACCATCACAAGATGAGCACACACATACACCACTGGGAACACATTAAGGAAGAATACACATACATAATGACCCTGGCCAGCCTGCCTGCAATACTGTGGATAGAATCCCACTCTGTGCTGGCAGTTCCCCCCAACCTGACATGTGAACAATATAGACAACATGAAAAAATTAGGAAACTGACAACTGCTTTTCATTTAAAATTCACATCATTGCCCTCACAAGTATCAAAGTCAGGAAGAACTGAAGTCCCTGTCACCCCTGTAAAACATAGAGTAAGTGAGCCAAGACATTGGCTATGTTGAAGTGGCACACAGACCATGTGGCAAAGTAAACCATATACACACAGCAAAATAACTTTATTCAGTAAAACAGACAACAGGAGCAACTGTCTTTATTCACATATTGCACAGATAGGCACCATGAGTAGAGAAGAGCAAGGCACAAAATGCAGAATATGTCCATGAGAAGCTGCACAGGGAATACTTGAACACAGCAAATAGCAACAAGGCCAGCGGCAAAAACGAAGTGCAGAGTATGTCCATGAGAAGCTGCACAGGCAAGGGCAAAATAGCAAGGCCAGTAGCCAGGGAAAAGTGTAGAGTATGTCCATGAGAAGCTGCACAGGCAAGGGGCACACAGCAGTGAATGACAAGGCAACGTGCAGAGTATGTCCATGAGAAGCTGCACAGGCAAGGGCAAAACAGCAGGGACAGTGGCCAGTGCAAAGTGCAGAGTATGTCCATGAGAAGCTGCACAGGCAAGGGGCACACAGCAGGGAATGACATGGCCAGTTGGCAGGGCAAAGTGCAGAGTATGTCCATGAGAAGCTGCACAGGCAACGGCAAAACAGCAAGGCCAGTGGCCAGTTCAGGGTGCAGAGTATGCCCATGAGAAGCTGCACAGGGAAAACTTGAACACAGCAAAGATCAACAAGGCCAGTGGCAAAAACGAAGTGCAGAGCATGTCCAGGAGAGGTTGCACAGGGAATGTGTGCAACATAGACAAGGGGTAACAATGTGCAGTACTGGCCCACCTGTGTGAGAGACAGGTGTGTGAGGGTGAATACCACTCAGACTTGGCAGTCAGGTGGACTGGGAGCTGGCTGTGTCTCGGGGACTGTCCGGGTACTTGACCAGGTACTTGACCGGGGAGAGAGTGGCCCAGCTGAGATAGAGCTATCAGTGGCTTGGCAAGCCCCAGGGCTGCTTGCACCAGGTGGTGTAGTGGCTTTTGGAGGCAGAGTCATGCAGACGGGAGACACGGTGTGGCTGGGAGAATGAGGAGGGGTCCCTTTCCACTTCTTGGGGATCCTAACTGGCTTGACTGACTTTGGATCAATGGGAAGTGGTGTGGACACAACAGGCACACACACCACCAAAGCTGCATTAGGTGCAGACGCTGGCACTCCCTCTGGTGATGTGCTGGATCCAGCGGAACGCTTTGCCTGGCTTCGCCTTTGGCCCTCCATCCCCTGTTTAGTAGGTGTTACCCCTTTAGTGCCCTCCTTCCCCTGCTTCACTGGGCTTGGAATGGAAGTTGAGGTGGTGGGTGAATCTGCCTGGGAGCCCTTCCTAGGTGTACCCTTGGCATGCACCACCTTCTCGGTGGGCACATAAACTGTATGCTTCTCTTTGCGAGATGCTTTAGGGACAGGAGAATCCTTGGATGGGGATGCCTCTGAGGCATGTGAGCCTGAGGTTTGCTTCTTAGCATTTTTGTCCCTGGTGTCGCCTGACGGGCTTTTGTGCTTGCGCTCTGAGGTGGCTTTGGTGTTCTGTGGGGATGGTGTCTGCACCTGTGACCGCTTGGGTTGTTGCTGCCGTGTGCTTCGTGTGCTGTATCGTGACTTTGATTTTTTATGACATACATATACCTCTGACACCATTGATCACAAAATGTATTTTTCCAGCTAGCCTTTTTAATGACTGCGGTTTGTAAATAGATTATTATACTTTCTTGTTATTTTCAAAGCTGAGTGAACACAACTTCAATTTTCAAAACGAATGTTCTACATATAAAACAGTGACAAATATATACATTTATACAGTGACTTATAGACGTATTATACACAGATCAAAAAAAGATTGAAAACAAACAAATGAAGAATTCTTGACAATAATAGGTTGTCCGATTTTCTATATCTCTAAGAGCTGAAGCAAGTTAATTCTTCTAGTTCCTGAAGTTAGTAAGGTCCTAGGCAGAGTCAAATGCTTGTGACACGATAGTTTAAAGGAGCACTGGACTTGTTTGATGTTTGCTGTTTACGCTCTTTTAGGGAGTTCTAAAGTCTAGATTGATCTCTCCCAGTGTTTTCTAGATCTCTGCCTGTTTAGCCAACGCGTTTCGACCTGTAGCACGGGGGACCTGTATTATATTTGTGAGGTCGTCTTCAGGGCTGTTGTACGGTTGGGGTCGGACATCTATTCGTGCACTCTGGTAATGGTGACTTGTCGACTTTGTCTTACGGTTCTTGGTTCCAAGTGACCAACTTTCTCGATTGGATTCGTCTTGTTTAAAGCGACTGGTTTCTCTCTGCGAGACTTTGGCTGTGTTGTTGAGTAACGAGCCGTCTTCTCTTGAGGAGTCGTAGTTTTTTCTTCTTCTTCGTGACTTTGAGGTATGTGGACACTGGTCACTATCGTCAGACATGGCCAATGCCAGGGGGGTGGACAAAGGGACCGGAACTGGACTGTGAGTATGTGCCTGTTGAAGGGCTGACGTCACTGTGGAGGACAAAGCCTGGACAGTCCGGTGCAGCCCACCCACATCTGAATGTATGCCCTCCATGAAAGCAACCACCTGTGCCAATTTTTTGTCATGGTCAATGAAGGCATTGAGGAGAGCTGTCTGGCCTACACACAGCTGGCGCAAAAGGTCCACATACTCAGCACTGATGGCAGCAGGGGAGGCAGTGGCAGGGGCAGCGGTGCCCGTGGTAAAGGACACTCTTCCCCTCTTACTGAGGCGAACACGGGCAGCACCAGAGGAAGTGGCTGTGAGGGTGGGCACTGGCCGATGTGTGGTGGAAGATGATACAGAGTCCCCGTTGCCTGTGCCCGCCAACATGGATGCATTCCCGCTGGCATCAGATGATGTGGTACTTTGCGTCTCAGGCTGGGATTCCTCCAGCAGACTCCTGTTCCCCTCTGAGACGTTAGTGACATCTGTGTCACTGGGATTCTGTGCAGCTGTTGTGCTTGTTTCAACCCCACTGGTGTCCGTCTCCTGTCCCTACGTGACCACAGGAGATGCTGCATGAGAGAGAGAGATGTAGGGTCAGTTCAGTGGCAGCAACATAACAAACATATGCAAGCAATGCATAACAAAAGATGACTAAATCTACATGTAGCACACCACCCTATGCAATCACATTGTGCTAACTCACTATATTGGCTCAACAGTGCGTGGAAACTGGAAATTCAGGCATAAGTGAGCCATGTGATGACCACAAAGCACAACACCCTGCTAGTGGCTCCGTTCAACCAGACACACAAATAGCTCTGATCACACCTAGGGACATGATAGGGGCACTCTACTTGTTGCCACTGACAGATCTGGATGGAACAGGAGTGGACAACACAGACACAGACTACAACATGACATTCCACAATGGCCATGAGCCCATGCCACCCACCATGTTGTACTTTGGGTCAGATTGGGCACACTGCCGTTCCCTCCCATAGGATTCCCCAGACTACCCCAATGCAGACGATACCTGAAGACCACGACTCAAAATGCAATGGGAATGCACAATACTCAAATTACCTTTGTAAGTACAGGTATGGCAAATGTGTAACACCTGCACCCAGCCCAGCAGCCACTTACATGCCACTGCACCACACTACCAATATCACATAGTCCAGCGCTGGCACAGGCTCTGTACACATGCAGCCAATCCCAGCCAAAGTCACCCTTCCCAGAATGCTCACCCCTGGCTTGCTGCTGATGCTCCTTTAAACATGCAAGCTCAGGCTGTGTCACCGCCAAGATGCGGGCCATTAGTGGTGTCATGCTGCGCCGTGCCAAACGCCCAGTGCGAGGAAGCAGCCCCAAGGTCATTTCTGCCACGTTCTTTGCCAGCCGGCTGATGTCGTCCCACCTCTTGTGGCAGTGGGTGCGCCGTCGGTTTGAGACACCCAGAGTCCGCACCTTGGCCGCAATGGCCCTCCATACGGCCTTACTCTGGTGTACCTTGAGATGCAGGCATTGGAGACAAGAGGGGGAAATGATCAGTGTCACAATGTTATGTACCTACATCTCTCAGTACAGCAGCAAGATACAAACTCATCACAAATCCAAAGATATCTCCAACAGAGACAAGAATACATCTCACATGGTACATCTGCATGGGAAAAGCTGATGTAAATGCATGCAGGTGTGAGGGGGAACACAGTCTCTGCACATCTCACACACATGCAGGATGCCAGCACTGAAACCACTGTGTAGCCAGCCCACATCTCCAGTCCAATCATTATTTTGAGCAACACATACATCACATATCAACCTGTGTTTGGGGGTAGACTCACTGTGTCCAAGACTGCACAGCCCTCAATGTCCCTGCCCTGTGAATAGATAACTGTGTCATGGATGCCACATTGAGGGACATGATCTCACAAATCCAAAATCCTCATCACAAGGCCGGTTGTGTGCAATCTACAGTGCAGAGATGGCTCATAGCTGGAGTGCAATGAGAAAAGACTGATGTAATACTCTGCAAGTGAAGTGATGTGTCCTTGTCTTTTTGGGCATGGACTGTGCAGGCCAGCTGGGCTGACACTGAGATGGACAACATAAGCACACACAGCCATTCAGCCAAGCAATCACTGTCCTGACTCCTGCATGAACAACTTTCTGCGTCACTGTATGGCTGACAACACAACACAGGTCACTCAAACATACATGTGCAGGCAGGGAAACCTGTGGCGTTGGGTACACACACCTTCCCCCTGGAGACAGCATGTTAGGCAGTGCATTACACAACCACACACTCTCAGGCACATACTGCATCAGTCCAACTACATGTGTGCCCCCCCTGCACTCCCCCTCACTGTTGAGGACTTACCACGACATTTAGGGCACCATATAGCCTTGGGTACTGTGTGAGCACCTCGTCCACCAGGACCTCCAGCTCCTCGCTTGTGAAGGGACTGGCACGGATCTTCTCTGTCCTTGCCATCACTGTGGACATGAGACAACAGCAGTGGAATTGGGTGGTGAGAGGTCTCTGGCAGCAGTCCCTGGAGGCAGCAGCAGGTGGGTGGTCTCTGGCAGCAGCCTCTGGAGACAGCAGCAGGTGGGTGGTCTCTGGCAGCAGTCCCTGGAGGCAGCAGCAGGTGAGGGGTCTCTGGCAGCAGTCCCTAGAGGCAACAGCAGGTGGGTGGTCTCTGGCAGAAGTCCCTGGAGGCAGCAGCAGGTGAGGGGTCTCTGGCAGCAGTCCCTGGAGGCATCAGCAGGTGAGGGGTCCCTGGCAGCAGTACCTGGAGGCAGCAGCAGGTGAGGGGTCTCTGGCAGCAGACCCTGGAGGCAGCAGCAGGTTAGGGGTCTCTGGCAACAGGGTCTGGGAGCAGTGGAAATGTGAGGCTCCCTCCCACACATATATAGCCCCCTGGGGTAATTTCAAAGGTACCAAGCTGCAGCAATTGGTGGTCCAGGTCTGCCTTTTTCAAATGCATCCAATGACCGCCTCCGCGGTGGCGGAGCACGCCTACTGCAATTTTCAAAATTGCATCATTTTACCACAATCAATGTTTCCCATTGGCTGTAAGGGCATGCTCCATGGCGGTGACACACCGCTGGGGCCAGGCGGTAGCTACCGCGATTTCTGTGCCATACATTCACATGAGGCTCCTCGATTTGGGTGGCGGAGCATGCCAACAGCCATTTGGGCATGTCCCCATGGCTATCACTACCGCACTTGTGTATATGGGGAGTGCTGGTGACACACCGCTGGGGCCAGGTGGTAGCTACCGCGATTTGGGTGCCATACATTCACATGAAGCTCCGCGATTTGGGTGGCGGAGCATGCCAACCGCCATTTGGGCATGTCTCCATGGCTATGACTGCTGGTGACACCCCGCTGGGGACAAGTGGAGCTACCGCGATTTGAGTGGAGGGGCATGTCAACCGCCATTTGGGCATGTCTCCATGGCTATCACTACCGCACTTGTGTATATGGGGAGTGCTGGTGAAACACCACTGGGGCCAGGCGTTAGCTACCGTGATTTGTGTACAATACATTCACATGAGGCTCCGTGATTTGGGTGGCGGAGCATGCCAACCGCCATTTGGGCATGTCTCCATGGCTATCACTACCTCACTTGTGCATTGGGGATTGCTGGTGACACACTGCTGGGGCCAGGCAGTAGCTACCGCGATTTGTGTGCCATACATTCACATGAGGCTCCGTGATTTGGGTGGCGGAGTATGCCAACTGCCATTTGGGCATGTCTCCATGGCTATAACTACCGCACTTGTGTATATGGGGAGTGCTGGTAACACACCACAGGGGCCCGGCGGTAGCAACCGCAATGGTGCACCTTTCAATTGCATCCAATGACCGGCTCCGCGGTGGCGGAGCACGCCTACCACGATTTTCAAAATTGCATCATGTCACCGCAATCAAGGTTCCCATTGGCTGTAAGGGCATGCTCCATGGTGCTGACACACCGCAGGGGCCCGGCGGTAGCTACCGCGATGGTGCATCTTTCAATTGCATCCAATGACCGGCTCCGCGGTGGCAGAGCACGCCTACTGCGATTTTCAAAATTGCATCATGCCACCACAATCTAGGTTCCCATTGGTCGTAAGGGCATGCTCCATGGCGGTGACACACTGCTGGGGCCAGGCGGTAGCTATCACGATTTTTGTGCCATACATTCACATGAGGCGCCGCGATTTGGGTGGCTGAGCATGCCAACCGCCATTTGGGCATGTCTCCATGGCTATCACTACCGCACTTGTGTATATGGGGAGTGCTGGTGACAAACCACTGGGGCTAGGCGGTAGCTGCTGCGATTTGGGTGCCATACATTCACATGAGGCTCTGCGATTTGAGTGGCGGAGCATGCCAACCGCCATTTGGGCATGTCTCCATGACTATCACTACCGCACTTGTGTATATGGGGAGTGCGGGTGACACACTGCTGGGGACAGGCAGTAGCTACCATGATTTGGGTGTGGGGGCATGCCAACTGCCATTTGGGCATATCTCCATGGCTATCACTACCGCACTTGTGTATATGGGGAGCTCTGGTGACACACCGCTGGGGCCAGGCGGTAGCTACCGCGATTTGTGTACCATACATTCACATGAGGCTCCGCGATTTGGGTGGCGGAGCATGCCAACAGCCATTTGGGCATGTCCCCATGGCTATCACTACCGCACTTGTGTATATGGGGAGTGCTGGTGACACATCGCTGGGGCCAGGCGGTAGCTACTGCGATTTGTGTGCCATACATTCACATGAGGCTCTGTGATTTGGGTGGCGGAGCATGCCAACCGCCATTTGGGCATGTCTCCATGGCTATCACTACCTCACTTGTGCATTGGGGATTGCTGGTGACACACTGCTGGGGCCAGGCAGTAGCTACCGCGATTTGTGTGCCATACATTCACATGAGGCTCTGTGATTTGGGTGGCGGAGTATGCCAACTGCCATTTGGGCATGTCTCCATGGCTATAACTACCGCACTTGTGTATATGGGGAGTGCTGGTAACACACCACAGGGGCCCGGCGGTAGCAACCGCAATGGTGCACCTTTCAATTGCATCCAATGACCGGCTCCACGGTGGCAGAGCACGCCTACCACGATTTTCAAAATTGCATCATGTCACCGCAATCAAGGTTCCCATTGGCTGTAAGGGCATGCTCCATGGTGCTGACACACCGCAGGGGCCCGGCGGTAGCTACCGCGATGGTGCATCTTTCAATTGCATCCAATGACCGGCTCCGCGGTGGCAGAGCACGCCTACCGCGTTTTTCAAAATTGCATCATGCCACCACAATCTAGGTTCCCATTGGTCGTAAGGGCATGCTCCATGGCGGTGACACACTGCTGGGGCCAGGCGGTAGCTATCACGATTTTTGTGCCATACATTCACATGAAACAATGGTTCTGTCGGGTATTTAGTAAAACAATCGCTTTGTTATGCAAATAAATCAAGAGATGACCACACAAACTAAGAGTACAAATCACACTAATGCTAGATTTGGAGGGTGTGATGTCGTTTTTTATATAAATTTCTGCATTTATATAGAAACACCCGTATTACTCGTAACGCAGGGTTACCAATGAAATAAACTTTAACGTGAAGCAGTGAATCGGTGACAAGGTGACAAGAGTGACAATTATGTGCACAGTATTTACAGTGATCAAATACAAAGGAAACATTCTATGTACATCATATACGAAGGAAACATTCTATGTACATCATATACAAGAGGAGGGCCAGTATCAGGGAAAACAATGGCGCTGTTTCATGAATGAATCAAAATGTATTCGAAAAACAGGTCTTGAACTGGTCCTAGCACTTTATCGTCGACGTTTCAACCCAGATTATGCGAAATTAAATCGTCATGCAGGGTCTTCATCAGGACATTAGGAAGGTAATGGCAACCTAGCCAGTGGTGTAGGATGGCCTGGCAATCCGTTTAATGCGTTTCAAAGGGCAGAGCGCCTCATCAAATGTGGTCTCTAAGCGGGCGAACCGCGTCCGATTAGTGGGATACGTCTGGGATTCCAACAGAGTTTTGAATTAGAAGGCAAGCAATAATGACTCACGCTGCTGCAGCTCCTCTCACAGTCAGAGGACTCTGACTGTGAGAGGAGCTGCAGCAGCGTGAGTCATCCTACACCACTGGCTAGGTTGCCATTACCTTCCTAATGTCCTGATGAAGACCCTGCATGACGATTTAATTTCGCATAATCTGGGTTGAAACGTCGACGATAAAGTGCTAGGACCAGTTCAAGACCTGTTTTTCGAATACATTTTGATTCATTCATGAAACAGCGCCATTGTTTTCCCTGATACTGGCCCTCCTCTTGTATATGATGTACATAGAATGTTTCCTTCGTATATGATGTACATAGAATGTTTCCTTTGTATTTGATCACTGTAAATACTGTGCACATAATTGTCACTCTTGTCACCTTGTCACCGATTCACTGCTTCACGTTAAAGTTTATTTCATTGGTAACCCTGCGTTACGAGTAATACGGGTGTTTCTATATAAATGCAGAAATTTATATAAAAAACGACATCACACCCTCCAAATCTAGCATTAGTGTGATTTGTACTCTTAGTTTGTGTGGTCATCTCTTGATTTATTTGCATAACAAAGCGATTGTTTTACTAAATACCCGACAGAACCATTGTTTTTTGTAATAATTCTACCCAGGTTCTGAGGGACACAGGGTCACCCCATTGCTTTTACAATATACATTCACATGAGGCGCCGCGATTTGGGTGGCTGAGCATGCCAACCGCCATTTGGGCATGTCTCCATGGCTATCACTACCGCACTTGTGTATATGGGGAGTGCTGGTGACAAACCACTGGGGCTAGGCGGTAGCTGCTGCGATTTGGGTGCCATACATTCACATGAGGCTCTGCGATTTGAGTGGCGGAGCATGCCAACCGCCATTTGGGCATGTCTCCATGACTATCACTACCGCACTTGTGTATATGGGGAGTGCGGGTGACACACTGCTGGGGACAGGCAGTAGCTACCATGATTTGGGTGTGGGGGCATGCCAACTGCCATTTGGGCATGTCTCCATGGCTATCACTACCGCACTTGTGTATATGGGGAGCTCTGGTGACACACCGCTGGGGCCAGGCGGTAGCTACCGCGATTTGTGTACCATACATTCACATGAGGCTCCGCGATTTGGGTGGCGGAGCATGCCAACAGCCATTTGGGCATGTCCCCATGGCTATCACTACCGCACTTGTGTATATGGGGAGTGCTGGTGACACATCGCTGGGGCCAGGCGGTAGCTACTGCGATTTGTGTGCCATACATTCACATGAGGCTCTGTGATTTGGGTGGCGGAGCAATGCATCCGCCATTTGGGCATGTCTCCATGGCTATCACTATCGCACTTGTGTATATGGGGAGTGCTGGTGACACACCGCTGGGGACAGGTGGTAGCTACCGCGATTCGGGTGGTGGGTCATGCCAATTGCCATTCGGGCATGTCTCCATGGCTATCACTACCGCACTTGTGCATTGGGGATTGCTAGTGACACACCGCTGGGGCGAGGTGGTAGCTACCGCGATTTGTGTGCCATACATTCACATGAGCCTCCGCGATTTGGGTGGCAGAGCATGCCAACCCCCATTTGGGCATGTCTCCATGACTATCACTACCGCACTTGTGCATTGGGAATTGCTGGTGACACACCGCTAGGGCCAGGCGGTAGCTACCGTGATTTGTGTGCCATACATTCACATGAGGGTCCGCGATTTGGGGGGTGGAGGATGCCAACGGCCATTTGGGCATGTCTCCATGGCTATTACTACCGCACTTGTGTATATGGGGTGTGCTGGTTACACACCGCTGGGGCCAGGCGGTAGCCACGACGATTTGGGTGCCATACAATCACAATGGCCATCTGGCAAACATCAACAGTGCACAGTGCCCATATGGTCAATGGCACATCATTGTGCACACAATGCCAAAGTTCTATTTACTCTACTGGTGACTACACATGCCATGTTTGTGTATGTGATTTTGTAGATTGGCATGTACTCCCTCACATGTCACTTATGATATTGATGGTCGTGTACACAGGACAGTGTTGTTATGGACTCTACAATGTGTACACATGTCAATGTGTTGAGGTGCAGTACCAATCACAGCAATGTTTGTCTCAATGAATGATGTTCTTTTTTGCATGTCCACTTATGTCTGATCGTGCACACAATCGTCATTTCTGCTCCGACTGTGGTCCTTGTGTTGTGGATGTGTGCCAGGTTCAAATGACGCATGAAGGTGTGTCAGGTACAGCAGCTAGGTATGAGACAGTGGGGTTGATTTGTTACACATATGCTGGATGCTATACTCCCAGGCGTGCCCATGGTAAATGTGGCCATATCCCTATGTGCATTCACATTGACCGAGGTGGTGTTTGAGGTACTTGTTTTGTGTAAGTTGACAGGTGTGCCATTTGTGTAGCTGAAGGTGTCCCTACATGTAAGCTGGTCTGTAACTCAATTTTGATGACAGTCAGTTGGCGTTGTGTCATCCAGAACATAAGATGCCGTGCCCGTCTCATGATGTATTGCATTGACATGTGTCCACTTACATCTCAAGTAGGAGGAGACCAAATTTGCTTCGTCGCTTGACAGTGCTGGAGGACCTGGAAGATGAAGCGATCATCCGGAAATGCTGTCTGGATAGAGCCACCCTAAAAACCCTTTGTGATATGTTGGAGCCCCACCTGCAGCCTCGCAGAACATATCCTACAGCTTTCACCCCAACGTATAAGGTCATGGCGGCCCTGCATTTTTTTGCCAATGGATCATTCCAGCACACGGTGGCCAGTGCAGGTGGGATGTCACAACCTATGTTCAGCATGGTGCTGTGTGATGTTCTGTCCGCCATGATGATCTACAAGGACAGATATATCTATTTTCCCAAGGGGCCTGAATTGGCAGCTGTGAAGGGAGATTTCTATCCCCTTGGACATATCCCCCATGTTGTTGGTGGCATTGATTGCACCCATGTTGGGCTTGTTCCACCACAGGCACGTGAGCACATCTTTAGGAATAGTAAACATTACCACTCCATAAATGTGCAAGTGGTGTGCTTGGCAGATATGATCATCTCACACATGTGTGCCAAATTCCCAGGCTCAGCCCATGACTCCTACATCCTGCGGAACAGCATTGTACCCCAGCTGATGGCTAATCTGCTTTCTGAGCGTGCATGGATTGTGGGTAAGTATGCCTAGTCGTATGGCGTGCTGGGTGTGTAACCTGCTGCCCTCTGCCTCAGCGGCATTGCAACGTCTATTTGTGTTTGTCATACCTAGGTGACTCTGCATATCCCAACCGTCCCTGGTTGCTGAGCCCACTGTGGAATCTCAGGACCTCGGCTAAAGTCCGCTACAATGATGCACATGGGAGGACACGTCGTGTGGTGGAGCGTACTTTTGGTCTGCTTAAGTCACGTTTCAGCTGCCTGGACAAGACCAGAGGTGCACTGGTGTACTCGCCTGGGAAGGTGTGTCAGATTGTGGTGGCATGCTGCATGCTTCACAACCTAGCCATTCGCAAAGAGATTCCCCTGCTCCTGGATGATGATGAGGACCCAAGGCCCCTGCCTGCAAACCAACCTGTGTCCAGTGATGAGGACAGTGGAGAGGAGGAAGGTGTTGACCTGCGTCAACAGCTCATCTCCCGCTACTTCACTTGAAGGTGGGTGACAATGTACAACGTACCCATTGTCTGATGATGTTGCTGTTGTTGTGAAGGGGTATGTGAGATTTGTGACAGCAGCCGGTTGTAGACTCAGTGGTGGCTGGCAATGTTTCTAGGATAGGTCATTTAGGAACATCTACAGGATGTGTATGTTGACATGTGTTGCCCATTGTGATGTGTGCATGTTGGATTATCTTGATGGTAGGTGTTGTGTGATGTCTGTGATCCCACACCCGGACCAGTGAATGTTGTTCTGTTGTGTTTTCCTAGGTGCCTTCAACTTCTCCTTGCCTACATACAGTCCATACTCCTGGTACATTGTGATCATGTTGAAGACTTTACATCCTGGAATAAAGACGGAGCAGACACTACAACATGTGTGTAAGGATTTTTTATTTACAATGGTGACATGTGAGCGGGGTGAACATTTACATTGAGGTGATTAGTGCAACAGTGAGTTGACAATAATGGTAAATGAGATAATCGAGTAGTCACCACATTGATGTGGTGACCCAGTCCAACAGACAGATGCCATTCACAAGGCAGTGTGGGGAAGGACAGTCCAAAAAGTCAATGAAGTGGTGAAGAGGGTTGCCATCATGGCTGGCTCCGTGACTGGCTTTTGGCAGGTGCTTTGCCTCCAGATACTCCCAGGGTTTTCTTAGGACGGCCCCTTCATTGCTTGGCAGGGGGGGACCCCTACTGCAGGGCCAGTGGGGTCTGAGGACTCACCCCTCTCTGTGGCCGCAGGGGAGGATGGTGAACTGTCAACCTGTGGCCCACCAGAGGGAGGTGGAGGTGTTGGTTGTGACACAGGCCTGTCCTTCAGTACCGCCACTTGCTGGCCCAAGAGGTCCACAATTAGTCCCATGCGGTTGTCGATGGACCTCATCAACAGGATGTGCTCACGGAACAGTTCGTCCGACCGGCCTGTTCGTCCCTGGGCCCGTTCATAAGCCCCAAGGACTCTGGTGATGTGGTCCAGGGATTGGGTCCCAGCCTCTTGTTGTCTGTGGGTGACCCTGCCCCTCCCACCTTCCCTGCTGCCACAGACCTGCTACCTCATCACTGTAGGCACCCGCATCCTTTCCCTGTCCTCCTCAGTCGGTGGGGTGGGGTGGTCATCCTCTGGACAGGGGGAGTGTTGCAGGCAGCACTGGTGGTGGTGATGTTGGTGGTGGTGATGTTGGTGGTGGAGGACGCACAGGCCCTTGACAGCAGGGGTCTGCAGAGACGTTTGTATTGCAGCAGATGTGGTGGGGGGAAAGTGGGGTCCGGGGACCTGTTACGCCCTGGCACACCAGATGGGCCGGCTTCGAGCTCATCGTCCAGAGAATCCCGGGAGTCAACATCCGAGAGTCCATGTGCCGGGGGGGGGGGAGACTGGCTCTGCAGGTTGCTGGTGTTGTCCTCTGCAGTCAGTTCTTGGTCGCCTGTGGGTCAGATGGGAAATGATCATTGTAGTGCAGCCCGCTAGCTTTGTTTTAGCTGTGTGTCATTCACTGTTTGTACACTACACAGTTGACTGATCATCACATTGTTTTCTATGTGCACTACTGTGCATCCTGACATGATGCTGTGGTTTATGCATTACTTGTCCATGGTGTGAAGTGTCAATACATACCATGCGCCACATGCATAATTTGTGATTACAGGGACCTGTTGACATCTAGTGACTAGCACAACATATTGTTTCATTGAGGACTCTTTGTTGATTTGTCTGACCTGGCAGACGTCAAATCTGGCCATGGACCGGCCATTGTCATCTCCTGCATACCTTTGTCCTGTCATGTGCATATCTTGATTTGTACCACCAAACATGCTTTCTTATTTTTCGAATGGTCCTTGTTGCTCTGGCCCTTGTTGCTCTGGCCCCATGGCACTGCACATGTCAATAGGTGCTGTGAATGATTGTGCACAGACTTTCTTCTACATGTGCATTGGTGTGTCAAACTTTGGTTGCTGTGACAGTTTCCTTTGCTTACCTTTGTGCACACTACACGTGACGATAGGGTCGGTGTGCATATTTGTGCAATGAGAGGGCTGGTGTTGTCATATGGCACCATTTATTTTGTGACAAATGGGTGGGTGCACGTACTGGCTACTTACCTGTTATGTGTCACATCTGGGTGTGCGTGGTGGAGGCTTACATCCTGCTCAGTGGTGTCACAAGACAGAATAATATGTCTACCTACCTGTTAGTTTGTTTGAGGTGATCCATTAGATGCCACATGCATCTGGGTGGTATGGAGAGCTCCATCTTGCTGTACTGGGGGACAAGGGTGCATGGTGGGAGTAGTGGTACAGGCCTCCCACCCACAAACACCCTCCCAGGGAAGATGGCTACCTACCTGTAAGTTTGTTTGGTGTACTGCAATGGCTTGCAACTGCTTCTCAATGGGGGAGTGCTCCATCCTGCTCAGGTGTGGGACATGGGGCATGGTGGGAGTAGTGGTACAGGCCTCCCACCCACAAACACCCTCCCAGGGAAGATGGCTACCTACCTGTACATTTGTTTGGTGTACTGCAATGGCTTGCAACTGCTTCTGGATGGGGGAGTGCTCCATCCTGCTCAGGTGTGGAACAGGGGGCATGGTGGGAGTTGTGGTGCTGGCCTCCCACCCACAAACACACTCCCAGGGAAGATGGCTACCTACCTGTAAGTTTTTTTGGTGTACTGCAATGGCTTTCTACTGCTTCTGGGTGGGGGAGTGCTCCATCCTGCTGATGCAGTGGGACAAGGGGGCCTGGTGGGAGTTGTAGTGCTGGCTGCCTGTACACATGCCCCCATGGTAATGTTGCTAGATACGTTTTGGGTGTATGGGAGTGAGTGGATGTTGGATCTCTGAGACATGTTTTTGTGAGTATATGGTGCAGATGAATGGAATTTTTCCTAGGTGGTGTAGCTTTGTAGTTGTGCAAGATAGTATATAGCAGTGTGGTGGGTAGTCATTTGTTTGTACTTACCACCCTCCACTCCCCCGGGTACTCCTGTGAGACTCTCTGGATGCAGTATGGCAAGCACCTTCTCCTCCCATGGTGTGTATGGTTTTGGTGGAATGGGAGGGCCACCGCCAGTCCTCTGAGCCAGCTCACTTTGTTCTTGCTCCTCCTCTCTTTGACAACCCTCTTCAAGTCATGTCACCGCTTCATAATTTCCTTTTTTGATCGCGGGGTGGTCCCTACTGCATTGACCTTCTCGACTATCCTTGCCCACATTTGTGTTCTTGTGGCTATTGGTATCTGTTGGACCAGGCTACCAAACAGTTGTGGCTCCACTGTGACTATCTCATCTACCATGACTGTCAACTCACTCTGTGAATTTGGGCATTTTATGTGTTGCCATGGTGTGTGGTGTGCAAAGTGGTTGTGGGTGCAGGAGTGTGAGTGGTGGGTGAGGTTGTGATGTGTATGGTGTGTGATGTGCAGGGGGTTAGTAGTGCAGGTGTGGAAGTGGTGGGGTTGCTGTGTGTGGTGTGGCTAGTGATGTTGTGTTCTTTGCCTCTCCTTTAAACTGGGGTGTATGTCCCTTCACTCCTGGAGTATTGCAAAGTATTGTGGTCAGGGAAGGGGCTGGTTTTATACTCAGCTATGTGGGTGTGTCCAAATGGGGTATTTCTGTCAGGTGTGTTGTGTGTGTTGTCCTGGGAATTGTATTTTTCTTTTTGCCTTGTGGTTGTGTCATTGGGGTGTGTTTTGTGTTTTTGGGGGGCATGGCTAGTTTGCTGTATGCACTTTTTGGCCTTATTGTGGCTTTTTTCATTTGTCCGCCATATTTTTCACGGAACGTACCGCGGGACCATCGGGGATATCCTAATTTCCCGTGTGGTGTCTCCGCTATACTTGCGGCAGGTTGGTGTTTTTCCGCTGCAAATCTGACTGCCGCGGACGGATTTTGGCCATCTACGCCCACTACAGGGGTTTTTTCATGGCCCCGTTCCGCCTCAGTCAGTGTTTTTTGGCGGTTGATCCTAATTTCCCTGCTGGTTTTTCCACGGTGACGGCAGGCAGTTGTTTTCCGCTTCCATGGCAGTCAGGGTGGTTTTCCGACTGCCATCCTAATAGACCCCTAGGTCTGGTTTAATGTTATACCGTGTAGTCAGAATTTCCTGTTTTATACTCACAAACCCACACAGGGACACAGTCATATAATGCATTGGCCATTTCATACATGCTATATCCTAAAAACACAGACTCATTAATCTATCTAGTTTAGATTTACAAGCACCCGGGTGTAACATTCATTCATAAAGACATTATGCATAGCAAGTACTGGCATTTAACAGGTGCATGTTTTGGGCAATGTCTGCTATGTTCCATGCTTTTCTTTATGTCTTTCACATTCCAGGCAAAGATGTGGGACTATAAGTGCATGCAACTTTTCAATATACCGACAGGTGGTCTTCTCTTACATACTCACCTGATGTAATGACGCACCTCTTTGGTTTTGCCCTGAGCTTCATTCCTGTTCTTCAGTCCTAGAGGTTCACAAGTAAGCATGGGTGCCCCATGGATCTATCTCATTTAAATCTGCTGTTCTTTCCGAGTAATGCTTTTTTTTAAATGAGGGTGCAACACATTTAAATGCATTAAATTCAATTGTGCATGCATTATCATTTTTCATTCTATTGATTTTGTCACCCTGCTTCTGCACAGTTAGTCCAAAGGCATAATATCAAAGTCAAAAACACAAATATTGCAGGAAAAATATTGTGGTACTGAATGTCGAGTTTACATACTGTAAGAAATTTGGTTGCTGGTTGAGGGGTGGGTGAAACACTACTGAAGCAGAACCACAATTCTTTTCAGGGTGAAGTCACAAGAAACCTAAATTAACCTGTGCTCAACTTTCGGGTAGCTTGGCACAGAGCAGTCAGGCTTAACTCAGAGGCAATTTGTAAAGTATTTGTGCAACACTACAAACAGTAATAAAGTGAAAACACATCACAAAAACAATCTCGCAGAAGATTTTAAAAAAATAGAGGATAGTCTAATAAATAACATAAGACCAAAATCCCAAAATCCAATCAGTAGAGCAAGAGATATGCAGATTTAAAGTTGTGAGTAAAAATGGCACAAAAGAAGCACATATGAGTATCTGGTCGCTCTGGTCCGGGGCAAAGCCACAAGTTCAGGCCAATTGCGATGGAGCGCATGCCGGCTACAGGGACCCAGTTAGGCCCACTGAACAAGAGTACCTTAAACCCTGTTTGACGAGCATTGCGAGGTCCCGCGTCAAGGATGCATCCCGCAGCCGAGGTGATGCGCCGGTTCCAGGGAGCTGCGATGCTGCGATGCTTGGTCCTGTGCCATTATTGAGGTTGCCATTGACAAGGGAAGCTTGTGATGTGAAGTCCTGCATTAAGAATACGTCGCACAGCCAAGGGGATGCATCGTGTTGAAGGAGCTGCGAGGCTGCATGGTGAGATCCTGCATCATCGTTGAAGCAACCGTGGACTGGAGGTTTGCAATATGAGTACCTGCACCGGGGATGAGTTGTGCAGTGATGGTTCCAAAGAGGCTGCAAGATCAATGTGGAGTCCTTGCGGTAGAAGAACCCTCGCAGCAGAGGCGATTCGTTGGCTCTTTTCAGGCTTGCACAGCAGAGGTGACCCATTGGTTCTGATGAATCCACAGATGGCCTGGCAGATCACCTTCAGGCCCTCTTCCAAGGGTCAAGGACAGGGGAGGCACCATTTGACTGGGCAGGACTCACATTTGCAGAGCACAGGTAATGGTTACAAGGGACTTGCCCTTGGAATCACTCTGGTGTTCCTGGGTTCAGGTTACAGGTCCAGTCCTTCTCATCCAAGCAAAAGGGCAGAAGGCCAGCACAGCAGGCAGCAGTCCTTCACGGCAGCAGTCCATCAAAGTGGCAGTCCTTTACTGGCAAGGTCTTCCACAGGTTCACAAGTATACCGAGTAGTTGGTGTCTGGGGTCCAATATTTATACCTGGTGCCTCCTTTGAAGTGGAAGAAGCTTCTAGATGTTTCTCTTGGAAGTGCACAGGTTTGCTGCCTTCCCTGTGTGGCTCCAGACTAACTACAGGGGGTATGAAATATTTTGTGTGAGGGCAGGATGTACCTTATTCAGGTGTAAGTGGGGCTGTTCCTATGTCCACTCTTCCATCCTGGTAGTGATGGTCCATCCAGGCACTCCTAAGCTCAATATTGTGTGTCGCTGTCTAGGAAGAATACACAAAGACCAACTGCCAACTACATCCAGTCACGTGACCCAGAAACTGACTGCAGGCATTAAATGGCTAAGACAGGAAAATGCAAACTTTCTAAAAGTGGCAGTTTCAAAATGGTAACGAAAAATCTGACTTCACCATAAAAGAGCATTTTCCATTACAATTCCAAAGGCATCCAACATGAAGTGCTTACCTGTTCCCATTTACAAGTTACAGTTTGTAATGTAATAGGGTCACTCCAATGCTATCCTACGGAAGAGTTTTGCCTTGCAATAGGGGAAAAACAAATTTCAGGGCTTTTCACATCAAGACAAGTAAAACTCAAAAGTACATAGCCTGCTTTTCAAATACCTTGCATCCTGCCCTGTGGGCTGTTTAAGGCCTGTTTAAGGCCTACCTTAGGGGTTACTTATATGTATTAAAAAGTAAGGTTTGGGCCTGGCAAAAGGGTTATTTTGCCAGGTCAAAATGGCAGTTTAAAACAGTACACCTAGGCTACAATGGCAGGCTTGTGACTTGTTTGAAAGGGCTACTTAAGCGGGCGGCACACTCAGTGCTGTGGGTCCACTAGAAGCATTTAATTTACAGATCCTGACTACACATAGTACCACTTTACAAGAGACGTAGAAGTAGATAAAAATATGGCAATTGGGATAATGCAATGTTTTAAAGAGTGAGCACATGCACTTTAGCACTGGTTAGCAGTGGTAAAGTGAACAGAGCATAAAGGACAGCAAAAACAAGATCAGCCAAAATCGAGGAGCAAGGTGAAACGTTTGGAGAAAGACCACACTAAGGCTCACATACTTATAATATAAGCTACTATAACTAAATTGTCTCCAACATATTGTGGTACGAAATTTTGAGATTATATAGGTAAGTATATATATTTAAAAATATTTAAAAATATAACTTAAAAAAAAATATCATTTATATATGTAGATAAATAAATGGATAGACAGATAAATAGATAATAAAAATGTAATAATAAAAGTAATATATTAAATAAATATATAATACTTTACATTTAAAGACAAATATAATAAATAATAAATACATATCTCAACAAAATTATTTGTTACAAAAATTAAACTACATACTAACAAAATCTACACAATTTTTGCAAACACAAATATATATATATATCTAACCACAGAAATAACATACGTGGAAGCAGTCACTACCAGTGGAAGTGAATCTGACATATCTACCAACAGCACCATTCCTGAACAACGCATTAGTCGTCAAGTAACTTTTTTAGACGAGTATCGGACACAAAGACGAGGCCGACAGACAACGCGGGAAACACCCATACCGAGGACAAGAGGTCAGCGAGGTCGGGGACGGTGCCGAGGAAGTGGAAACGTAGAAATCGAAGGACAAGAATCAGACAACGTTGCAGAAGAGGCAGGGGACGTGGCGCCATGGGAAACAACAAGGCACGCGCCAGAAGAGCCTATTGATGGATGGCGCAACAGTTAATAAAACTATTATTAATCTTTCTACAAGACCTTTGAGCATTGTAGAAAAAAGGACCCTTTGCCTTGGACTCTCTTTCTGTCCTTCTTATTCTTCCAATTATGCAAACAACAGGATAGATCTTTTTAAATACGTAAGAAAACTTAAACTAAAAAAATGGCATAAGATCATGGGTAACAACAAGAATAGAGAGACTAACAGGGGAACCGATAATTCTGATTATAATTTCAGTATTGACGATGTTGAGGTTCTAGATACCATGATTACATTGGGTCATAGCGATACCATCTCTGACCAAGAAGTCACCATAACACAAACACTGGCAGAACTTGAAATCGTTACTGATGCTTCATCCACCACTAACTTCAAACCCAAGTCTAGCTTCATTCCCATTTTACCACAGGATAACATCGACACATTCCATGAATGTGTCAGCAAAGCCCTGAATGACTTTAGACAGAGCAGCAAAAGGTATTATAGTAAGAACAATACCAATCTGACACTTGCACAGAGGGAAGCTCTTAAGGCCCTCATGGAGGATGGCAGCATTGTCATCCGTCTGGCGGACAAGGGTGGCAATGTTGTCATACTCGATTGAGAGCTGTATATAGAGGAAGCAGTTAGACAACTTAACGATGACAAGTTCTATGAACCTGTTACCACGGACAAATACAATACCAGTGTCACAACCATTTGGGACCTTCTGTCCATATGGAAGGACAAAGGTATCATCACGTGGGAGGAATTATGCTATCTCAACAGAGATTATCCTATTCTTCCAGTACTCTATCTCCTTCCAAAAGTACTTAAAGATCCTTTCAGACCCCCAGGACATCCCATAGTGTCATCCAGAGGAAGTGCAGCAGAACACATCTCCAAATACATTGACCATTTTTTGAGGGACTTCGTAGTGACCCTTCCTAGTTACATTAGGGACACCAAGGATTTCCTTAATAAGATCAAGGATCTCACGTGGGATGACAATTTATTGCTCATCACACTAGACGTCCACAGCCTCTACACCATTATTAATCATCAACAAGGGCTTGAGGCATGTAGATACTATCTCAGTGCCAGACCCATCAGATTTCGCGAACATACTTGTATACTGTTGGAAATGATGGAGTATTGCCTTACTAATAACATCTTTATGTTCAATGGCAGCCTGTTTAGGCAGGTAACTGGTATGGCCATGGGATCTTGCTTCGCTCCCAGCTTCGCCAATCTTTTTATGGGTCGCTGGGAGGAAGACATTAGATCCCGATCCGATTTCCAATCTGACTGGACACACGTACGGATGTGGCTTCATTACATCGACGATTTGTTCATTGTCTGGAGAGGGTCAGAAGCTGAGGCTCTGAACTTTATCCAAAAACTCAACACGAATGACTACAATATCATGTTGAGTGGCAAGATCAGTAGTACAGAGGCAGAGTACTTGGATGTTAAAATTGAAATTGTCAACAATAGTGTTTGCACATCCCTGTTGAGAAAATCCACCGCAAGTAACAGTATCCTACATGCCCTCAGCAGTCACCCTGATACCCTGAAGTGGAGTATTTCCTATGGGGAACTGCTGAGGGCAAAGAGGAACTGCAATACAGAAGCAGCATACATACACGAGAGCACCATTATTACTGAGCGCTTTATGGAGCGTGGGTACCCTAAATGGGTACTGAAGAAGGCTACAGAGAGAGCCAATCTGGTAGACAGGGCAACCACTATCTCAGACAGACCAGAACATGACATTGACAGTATAGAGAGTCAATCTAGAATGATCATGACTTACAGTTCTGATGCCGAGAAAATCAAAAGAATTGTAACCAAAAACTGGGATATCCTTAAGAGTGACAATATCATTGGCAACAGTATACCTGATCGACCTAGCATTACATACAGAAGATGTAGTAACATCAGAGACATGCTAGTACATAGCGATATTACCATCTACACGCAGAAGAACCAACATGGCCTCAAGGGTTTTTACCCTTGCGGCCACTGCAAAGCATGCAACAACAGAATCTCTCGGAAGCAGGTTATAAACAATGGCATCAAAAAGATCTGACACAATTTCTGACATGCAGTACCACCTACGTCATATATGCTATAGAGTGCTCGTGTAAGCTGTGGTATATTGGCAGCACTACATGTATGGCAAAAAAGCGTATTCTAGAACACAGTAGGGCCTTCACCAATTTTGACCCCAAGTACCCTGTAGCTAGACACTTCAGGGAAAGACATTTCTCCAACACCAGAGAAATGAGTTTTCTCATCCTAGAACATATTGATAGACATCCTAGAGGCGGCAATAGAGCTCTCACCTTACGACAGAAAGAATCGAGGTACATCATCGACTTCCAAACCAAGACCCCAGGAGTTCTTAATCAAGAGGAAGAGATATCTGTACATCTTAAAGAGTAATTCTGTTGGCTGCATTTATCTTTCTATCTGGACTGCCTCTTCATTACAATATTATATGTTTAACATTGCTCTTCTCTGTTTTTGTTTTTTGTTTGTTTTTTGATCTATCTCATCTATGTCTGCTTTTTCTTGCCTTCCCATTTTGTGACTTATTATTCATTTCACTAAGAGCTCATTGTTGATCCCATTAAATTTTAAAGGTATATGCAAACTGTTACAGGGTCAGAGGATCCTGTTTTTAATTTCTATTTCTCTTTTTCTTGTCTCACAGGAGGAAAGGAAGGGGCCCATTCACCAGTATTCACCAGCACGGGCCACCTACCCTTTTTCTTCCTTATGATTACAAGAGCACATCGTCACATCACTTCATGTTGGTAACGTGTTTTGGGCATCTCAGTCATGATCTTGATATTTGGACTTTACGATTAGCTGGACGTTTTTCAGACATATGCCAGTGATATATTTCATATCCGGCTTTTGGAATAGTTGCATTTTGTTGCATTTGTATTATGGACCATATTATGCGTATTTCACCACACTCTTTAAAGTTGATGTGTGTTTCATTGCTTTATGCACAATAGATTGATTGTGACTTGTACGGGTTGACATCCTAAACAGTTCTGGTCCTCTGCCACCATGGCATTTATTATGAGCTGGGTACATACCACTCTTTTTGAGACTATCTATTTTACTCCCTGCACATTATTTTTACACCTTACTTTGTTACCATGACATTTAATCATGGCCAAGTATTTCAGTCGGCAGACATCGACGATGTCCATCCAACATGTGTTGACACAGACACAATATATACATATTTATTCGAAGCTTCTGTCAGTGTGATTTCAATTTGCAGCCACACACAGGGCAGTGATCATAATCTTTCACGCCGTAGCGGAACCATGACTCTTGTTCCGTTACCTTGGTAACAGCTGGCGCGTTACAACTTTATTGAAACACATGCACCTGACAGCATTCGCTTACGCTAACTGTAGCTGTTTTCAGCGCGCACTTTGGCAGACTCATTTCTTTCCTTATATTTGGTTCCAACAAGGATTTAGACTGTCGTTATTACATAAGATTTATTTTATTTTGACAGACTGCAGTAACAATATGTTTGATATTTTATTGTATTAACAATTAGAGTTATAATACTGCACTCCGCAATACATACGTTACAGTATTTTGCATGTCTTGGGTTTTAGCCTGCAGTCACATTTCGTGTTGCTCATGCTTAAGATATTTTCCTGTTGTTGCAATCTATAACAGGTCTGCCTACTAATGTGCAGAAGTCCCATTTCTATGTTCATGACGATTTGCTTACTTATGTTTCCGCATTGGTTGTCATATTCACGTGATCAAGCTTCTTCGGAAGTGAAACGGGGGTGAACATCTACGAGTACAGAGTCTTACATTTCCTGAGAGCGTGCATAATTTTGCCTTTTCAAGTAGGATTTCTACAGCCGGTTTGCTTCGCCGGAGTACCCGCCACTCTCCATGGGTTTCGCAGAATTCCGAAAGGAGCGCTGTGTAAGTTGGATATATATATATATATATATTCTCCAAAATACCAAATAGACGATGACACACAGGTTTGTTCTCACCACCAGGTCTTTTAATCTCAGTAACGCGTTTCGCCTGTCACAGCAGGCTTGCTCACACGCTGAGGTGTGGGATAGAATTATGTAGTACATGACAGAGAAAAAGGACTTCATTTGTATAGTCCTACAGAACTAGTTAACATAGCGGCCATATTGGACTGGTACTTTTCATATGAGTTACATTGCTCATTAAGTAATACCCGAACCTCAGAGGGGCTTGTATAATCAGTCAAAATAATTCATGCGATTTATTCGACATAATGTCATATGAAACTCATTGAGTATGTTTGTTTGTGACTGATTGCAATACCAACTTGTTTAATAATATACAGATTGTGCATTCATACAACTGCTTGTTTGCGGTATTTTCTGATATCAACATAGTGCCTGTTAATATCTACATGCAGGTTCTCTCATTCCTTGGCCTGAATATGCCTAGTTCGTATTTTCGTGTAAACTGTTATCCCACAGGACTAAAAGCCAAACCCAAAAACTGTGAATTCAAATACATTTATATACATTATAGTGCTACCTATATCCCCTCGGTAAAATGTTATACAGACATAAATATACAGACTGGAACACAACTGTATTGTTAGGAACAAAGGGTTCTCTTATCTGTACTTTGCCATGCTTCTATATTTCATTTTGTGCCTCCGTGATGTTTCCTGAAGAAAAGGGTAGGGGAGAATCTCGATTCCCTTCTGGAGTCGGCCCCTTCCTTTCCTCCTGTTAATTAAAAGTGAATATAGAAAAGAAGAAAAAACTATTAGAAGTCTAATAGTGTGAGTTAAAACACTAATTCTATACATTTTCTCACAATACATTATTCTGTCTAACATCAGTGTATCATATCACATATACTGGTCTTTCTAGTTCATAGCAATGGATCTCCAGATAACTTTAAAAAAAATATTATTTATATATGTAGATAAATAGATGGATAGATAGATAAATAGATAATAATAATGTAATAACAAAAGTAATATATAATACTTTACATTTAAAGACAAATATAATTAATACACATCTCTCAGCAAAATTATTTGTTACAAAAAACTACATACTAATGAAATCTTAACAATTTTTCAAACACAAATATATATATATATATATATACATATATATATATCTATATATATATAACATCCACAAGTACCGGTCCAACGAGTTACGGTCTGTCAGCGGCGGTCCGAGTCCGGAAACCGGAATTCCGTAATTAATTTACTCCCCAAAATCTCCTTGTACTGAGAAAATACTCAGACTCCAAAGTGCAGAACGACGCGTTTCGCCATTACGGCTTGTTCGCGTGAACAAGCCGTAATGGCGAAACGCGTCGTTCTGCATTTGTGATTAAATCTTCTTTGCATTCGACTTTGGAGTCCGAGTATTTTCTCAGTACAAGGAGATTTTGGGGAGTAAATCTATATATATATATATATATATAGATATATATAGATATATATATATCAAATAGAAAATTGACCAAAATTTAACTATATGAGAACTAAAAAAATGAAATTACACTTCACAAACAAATTAATAAAAATAACATTACGCATAATAGTTAATACATTAAATAAATAAAAAATGATTACAATAACAATATACTGTAAAATACAATTGCAAAAATATACTAAAAACAAACATTAAAAAATAACAATTAGAATAAAAACATAAAGAAAATTCAAATATACAAATTTAAAAACTACAAGTGATAAAAATAAATTTATCTTGACCACAAATAGTTTAAGTGCTTCATCCAAAGTAATAAATATAAACAATGTAAAATAAATATCAAGCAAATAAACTCAATTATACTAAAAATCAAACAAAAACCATATATGAAACGAAATTAACAATCAAAACTCAGCACAATTTTTTTTAATATTTCACTTTTTGAAAAATAAAATTCACAACTGGCTCCCTCCCCAACCTAAAAAAACAGTAGGAAAAGTAATTCACTTTGAAAAGACAAAATGTACTCTTCCCACTCCACCCCAAGCTAAACAAGCATTGGTAATGCATTGATTTCCCTATGTGATGAATAAAAATATGTTTTTATTACTGGTCGTCCGGGACGAAGGAAAGAGCTCCCTGACAAGTAACACAGGAGTGGAAAGGATGTGGCATGGCAGCCAGAGCTGTTGACTCGGGAACTGCAGCCAGTAGAAATGGAGGAAAAGTATGTGGCACGCACAGAAACCAGTGAAAAGTCAGGAATGAAAGGGGTGGCATGTAAGGCCCTTTTAAGTTTACATTAAAAACAATAGATTTCACAAGCACAGCACAAGCACTGTGCAGGCGAAACCTAAAATCAAGAAATGCAGATTAGTGGGGCTCCCCAAATTTTTCCAAAACATTCTTTAAGACGTTATTAAATTAAACTGCCTTGTTTCACAGTATAAGACACCCAAGTACTGTCAACTTCTATCTGAAAGCCAAATATGGCATAAAAAGACCCCACCATAGATACTTGTTTGAACCCGATGTGGTGCACAGAAGCACATAAACATACCCCCACCCCATATCAAAGGAATGAATGGCCTAGTGATGGCAAGCTTAACTGAGATATATAACTCCACAGCTTTAAGCAAACAAATCACGACTGCTCTGCTGAAGTGTCTAGAAATTCCAGGCGGAAAAAGTGGGCTAGCATTGTAGGCGTGGTCACAAAAAATGACAAATATAATAAATAATAAATACATATCTCTCAACAAAATTATTTGTTACAAAAAGGAAACTACATACTAATGAAATCTAAACAATTTTTGTGAACACAAATATATATATATATATAAGTATATATATATTTTTCAAATAGAAAATTGATAAAAATTGAACAATATGAAAACTAAAAAAATGAAATGACACTTTACAAACAAATGAATAAAAATATAATTATTCATAAAAGTTAATACAATAAATAAAAAAAAGATTACAATAACAATATGCTGTAAAATACAATTGCAAAAAATATACTAAAAATAAACATTAAAAAATAACAATTAGAATAAAAACAAACAAAATTCAAAAATACAAATCTCAAAAACTACAAGTGATAAAAATAAATATATCTTCCACACAAATATTTAAATGCTTCATCCAAAGTAACAAACATAAACAATGTAAAATAAATATCAAGCAAATAAATTCAATTAAACTAAAAATCAAACAATGCCATAATTGAAACGAAATTAACAATCCAAACTCAGCACAATTATTTTTAAATATTTCACTTTTTGAAAAATAAAATTCACAACTGGCTCCCTCTCAACCTAAAAACACAGTAGGAAAAGTACTTCACTTTGAAAAGACAAAATGTACTCTTCCCACTCCACCCTAAGCTAAACAAGCATTGGTAATGCATCGATTTCCCTATGTGATAAAAAGATGTTTTTATTAATCGTCATCCGGGACGAAAGAAAGAGCTCCCTGACAAGTACCACAGGAGTGGAAAGGATGTGCCATTGGAGCCAGAGCTGTTGACTCGAGAACTGCAGCCAGCAGAAATGGAGGAAAAGTATGTGGCATGCACAGAAACCAGTGAAAAGTCAGGAATGAAAGGGGTGGGATGTAAGGCCCCTTTAAGTTTACATTAAAAACAATAGATTTCACAAGCACAGCGCAAGCACTGTGCTGGCGAAACCTAAAATAAAAAAATGCAGATTAGTGGGGCTCCCCAAATATTTCCAAAACATTCTTTAAGACGTCATTTAAAATTAAACTGCCTCGTTTGACAGTATAAGACACAAAAGTACTGTCAACTTCTATCTGAAAGCCAAATATGGCATAAAAAGACCCCACCATAAATACTTGTTTGGAACCGATGTGGTGCACAGAAGCACATAAATATACCTCCACCCCATATAAAAGGAATGAATGGCCTAGTGATGACAAGCTTAACTGAGATACATAACTGCACAGCTTTAAACAAACAAATCACCGACTTCTCTGCTCAAGTGACTAGAAAAAATGATGTACGTTTAAAATATAGCCCGACTCTAGCATGGAGGCTACATAAAAAAAGTCCAAATATGCAGGGGTCGTGATAAAGAACGTGTATGTCGAAAGAATTAATATTTTTTGTGCTTTAAACTGAGCACAGAAAACTACAGCACTTTACTGATCGAGACCTGAGCTGTAAAGTGCGTCGGAATATACCACAGGGTAACTATATAAAGGACTACAATCACTACCATCATCCCTTGCAAACAGGAGACACAGCCAGCAGCAAACACCAGTACACAGCAACCACAGACACACTCACAACTCACCCATCACACAACTCACACACCATCAGCACCTCATACAAAAGCACACACACATACACCCAGCAAAACCAACACCAACCCAACATCACTTGCACCCTCACACACACATCCCCCACCACCACCACCCATCACCATGCCTCCAAAGAAGAATCCAAAGTTCACAGATAGTGAGTTAGAAGTGCTGGTTGAGGTGATCATCAGAGTAGAGCCACATTTGTTTGGTACATTGGTTCAAAGGACCCCCATCTCACAGAAAACCAAGATGTGGGCGAGGATTGTGGATAAGGTGAACGCACAAGCACCAACGTTGCGCACAAAGGACGATATCCAGAACCGGTGGTATGACGTGCGCAGGAGGGTCAAGAAACTAATCGAGAAAGATCATGCCCTGAGTCAGCGCACCGGCGATGGCCCTCCTGCCAAACCAGCCTACTTCAGGACCTGGGAGGAGAAGGTGCGGGACATCCTACCACCAGAGAGCGTCCATGGCCTAACAGACATCCCAGAGCCTGGTGAGTACACAAACAACATAACCAAGATTGTGTGGCAAGGGGACAGTGAAACCATGCACCGCAAGCAAAGCTACACTAACCAATAGATAATCAACCCTAGATGTGTATGCCAGTCACACAAACACAATACCTGCCATCTCATAGTGACTGGGGACTGTGTCATGACATGCACCAACCTACAAACAAATAGAGCAAGCTAGTGGCAATAAGCCAAATACACCCAGCCAGACAGTTTACCACCACAAACACACCACCTCACAGTGCAGCTGACTGTCAGGAAGGAATAGTGGGGATGCAGGTGAAGTGAGTGTACACAAAAGCATGATGGGGCCTGTAGTCACAGATAATGCCCCCCCCTCCTGATTGGCCCATCAAGACACCTCTGAAACATGCCCACATCACAGGGAGTGGAACATGACTGACAAGATTGCTGAAAATGGCTCCTGCTGTGGGGAGCACAAGGCCCTGCTAGGGCTTGTGTGCAAATCAGGAGCAGGACACCACTGACTGACATCCTGAAAGACAACTTGCATGCCCTATAATGGAGGCACGTTTCATGATGGGAAGGAGGACTTACAGCCCTGACCATACTACTCAGCATGGGGAGACACCCCCCCATCACAATCTCCACACAACTCACCGGGTACAATGCATTGACACACACCTCATTGAAATATCAGCAAAAGATACCCCGTACTGGGTGCTGCTGTGTGAAGCACAGGGGCTCACTTGGGACTTGTAGCCAAACAAACACCAGCATTTCACAGTCAGCCATCTTGCCATTGATGTCACACCCCCTCACAGGGAGGCAGAGTCAAGAGGGAGGAAGCATGGGCATGCTGGGAAGGGGGGTGTAGCCAAGAGTATGATGGGACTCGCAGTCACAGACAACCTTCACCCACCCACATGGCCCTGCAAGATCAACCTGAACCATACTTGCCCCAGAGGGAGTGGGAAGGGACTGGCAATATGTCTGACACTGGGCTCTGTTGTGGGTAGCACAAGGCCATGCTGGGACTGGTAGCCAAACAAACACCAGGATTTCACAGTCAGCCATCTTGCCATTGATGTCGCACCCCCTCACAGGGAAGCAGAGTCAAGAGGGAGGAAGCATGGGCATGCTGGGAAGGGGGTGTAGCCAAGAGTATAATGGGACTCGCAGTCACAGACAACCTATACCCACCCACATGGCACTGCAAGATCAACCTGAACCATACTCGCCCCACAGGGAGTGGGAAGGGACTGACAAGATGTCTGACACTGGGCTCTGTTGTTTGGAGCACAAGGCCATGCTGGGACTGATAGCCAAACAAACACCAGGATTTCACAGTCAGCCATCTTGCCATTGATGTCACACCCCCTCACAGGGAAGCAGAGTCAAGAGGGAGGAAGCATGGGCATGCTGGGAAGGGGGGTGTAGCCAAGAGTATGATGGGACTCGCAGTCACAGACAACCTACACCCACCCACATGGCCCTGCAAGATCAACCTGAACCATACTCGCCCCACAGGGAGTGGGAAGGGACTGACACGATGTCTGACACTGGGCTCTGTTGTGGGGAGCACAAGGCCATGCTGGGACTGGTAGCCAAACAAACACCAGGATTTCACAGTCAGCCATCTTGCCATTGATGTCACACCCCCTCACAGGGAAGCAGAGTCAAGAGGAAGGAAGCATGGGCATGCTGGGAAGGGGGGTGTAGCCAAGAGTATGATGGGACTCGCAGTCACAGACAACCTACACCCACCCACATGGCCCTGCAAGATCAACCTGAACCATACTCGCCCCACAGGGAGTGGGAAGGGACTGACACGATGTCTGACACTGGGCTCTGTTGTGGGGAGCACAAGGCCATGCTGGCAAATGGCCAACAACAAGATCAAACTCTGTCTGTGACAAGCTGGGAAAAAGCAGTGTACAGGCAGGCATCTGTTTGAAAACTAGAAAATGTCATGTTTTTGAACCAACGATGCATGTAGAAACATAAATCACATTGTGTGTCTCTTCCAAACACAGGTCGTGCTGGGCACCCAGCGCCAAATGACGAGGATACCCAGTCCCAGTCTGACTCTCTCACTGTCCTCTTCGGATGACGACGAACAACCTGGCCCCTCCGGTGTGAGCCATCATGCAGCACCAGCAGCAGCAACATCTGCCCCCCCTGTGCCCACGCCTCCAGCATCTGGACACAGACAGGGCACCCCCGCCAACACGGACAGACCAAGGACAATCAACACCCACAGCACAGGGACACAGGACCCCCCGGAAGCTACAGCCAACACCACCAGCAACACCACCCAAGGGGTCCCAGTGTCACCTGTGCGTACCGCCGCTGGTCCTGCCCGTGTGGAGAGGGGTGCTGGGAGGGGTGGGAGGCACAGGACACGCCTTGCAGAGGGGTCTGGACTGTATGATGACCCCCAACTGGCACGCATCTTAGATGCGTACCAGGATAGCACTGGAGGATTTGGCCAGGTAGTAGGGATCCTCAAGGACATGCACCACGAGCAGGTTGCCCACCATGCCCGCATGGAGGCAAAGTGGGATGCCCTTACTGCGGTGCATCGGGACATACTACAATGCCTCCGCCAGATCAACACCAACCTGTCCACACCCCCTGTGTGCCCACAACATCTGTCGCAACACCATCTGCCTGCACCACAGGGAGGGAGGAGGACTCTGGCGGAGAGTACCCTGCAAAGCAGAGGCCTGCACATGAGGATCCCGCCCCCGGAAGAAGAGGGGTCGTCCGAAGAAGGACATGTGAGAGGCCGATGTCCCAGAACATCCCCCCAGGGCCTCCAAACCTGTTCTGGACAATGTTCTTTGTGTGCAACCCGTTCATCTTGTCCAATCGCACACAACTCGCCCAAATTACATGGAGGGTTCATGTTGGGCCAATGTAGCAGACGACTGTGGACTTTACTCTGGACATTTCATCTACCAGCACTTCCAACTCCAATGTGAACTTTGGATTCCCAAACCACTGTACAGCACCCACCATCCTGTGCACTTCCCTCACACATGTTTGTAAATAAACTCACCAGTACACCATACTGGCCTCTGTTGTGATTCCAACTTGTCATGTTCAGGGTGAAGTCGATCTGCTACACAACACAGTGCATGCCAAATACTGCAACAATGTGACCAACGTAAGGTGAGTCATGGGGATGTGACACATGTGAGGGAGACACACCACTATGGCAACACAAATCATACTCACCATGGCCATGTTACTCATCCCACACAATGATGTTGACCTGAAACACATTGGCATGCACAGACACAACACCAAGCACAGTCAGTGGCAACAAGTCCACAGGTGAGGTAAGCAGATGTCACTCAGATGTGGGAAGACAGACAACGCACATAACAAAGCGTAGCACAGGTTCATTACACATCAGCAACACGTTTATTCCACACTAGTTGCACGGTAATTCTACGTAACAGTGGACACACGCTCCCAATGTGTTGGAGAATGGAAGTCCAGGGATGTGTGGTACATCAGTTGATGGGAATTGTCAGCTTCCACACTGGTGTTGGCTTCTGGGTTTTGGGGGTCAGTGTTGACCACACAACAGGCAAAGGATCCTGGGAAGGACAGACAAGATACAGTCAAAACCACAGACGAACAGGAGAGAAATGCAATACACATGCACAAAACATGTTGCAAAACACCTACACAAACACTAGTTAGCAGTACTACCCTATTGTGGAGTACACACCACCTGAATGGACACATCACAGCACGCATCCAGTCAAGTGGCACACAGACACACTCATACAGCAACAGAGCTGGCTCAACACATTCCAGGCTACCTCCATACATTCACATAACAACCCTGGAAACTCACATTCAGGTGAAGAAGTTGTTGATGAGCTGGGAGCGGACGTCACCATCATCTTCATCATCACTGGCATCTTGGCCCAGGCCGGGATCCTCCATAGGTGCCGGACGTTGGACGTCGTCGTCGTCATCGTGGATGAGAGGCACCTCCTTCCGCACCGCCATTTGTGTAGCATGCAGCAGAGCAGTATCATTTTGCACACCTTTGTAGGCTCATATGGGAGGGCCCCTCCGGTCTTGTCCAGGCAGCGAAAGCGGCTTTTCAGGAGGCCAAATGTCCGCTCAATCACCCTCCTGCTCCGACCATGTGCCTCATTGTAGCGCAGCTCGGCTGGTGTCACAGGGTTCCTGAGGGGTGTCAGCAACCACGGCATGTTGGGGTATCCAGAGTCACCTACACACACAAAAATGAGCAAGTAGCTGAGTTTTGTAGGAGTGCGGAATACAACACTGACAAACACACACAATGAGAAACAGTCAGTACACACCGACAAGCCAGGCACGCTGAGCTGGCATCTGTGACATCAGCGTTGCAATGTGACTACTCCTCATAATGTAGGCATCGTGCACCGAACCAGGGAACCGTGCACACACATGTGTGATCAACATGTCAGCAAGACAGACCACCAGAGCATTGATCGAATGGTAGTGCTTCCTGTTCCGGTATGCCTGCTCATGTGCCTGTGGTGGTATCAGGGCAACATGTGTCCCGTCAATGGATCCAATGACATTTGGCATCCTCCCCAGTGTATAAAAGGCATCCTTAATTTCAGGGAGTTCATCTTGGCTCGGGAACTTGATATACAGGTCGAGGAATTGCAACATCCTCTCCAAGACATCACGTAGCACCCGACTAAACATCGTTTGCGACATACCACCAGCAGTAGCCACAGTGTACTGGAAGGTACCGGTAGCAAAGAAGTGCAGGGCTGCCATCACCTTCACCTCTGGAGTCAGTGCTGTAGGGTATGTCCGGCCAGGTAGCAGATGTGGTGCCAACTGCTCCGCCAACTCCTCAAGCAGTGGCCTGGGGAAGCGGTACCGTCTGATGCTGTCATGTTTCTGCATGGTTGCAAGGTCTGGGAACGGACGATGGACAGCTGGTGCCCTGCAGTACAGAGATGCACAAAGGAAGATTGTCAGTACATCCACCCATGTGGCCATGATCACGATCACTATCACATGCTAGTTCATGACATTACACAATGTACTGAGGTGTGTGCTGTTGGTCATGGACACATATGTCACCTACAAGACCACCACCTCACATCTCAATTCCACATGTCCACATGAGTGCCATGTAGTGCAATGAGCTAATCATCTGGCTGTGTCACCCAACCTATGTGCTGCTGCAACGTTCAAAGTCCCAGTGACAAATGAGGACTCATGTCTCCCAGGCATCACAGATCTTTGCCATGCAGAAACCCAGGCTCTCTGTATTGCCACATCAACACAGCAATGGACATGGCGTAGCACGTACACACCACAAGGCAAGCGTAAGTCCCACATGTAGTGGCCACTGTTGTTCCTGCCGGCCCTACATGTACGTCTCTTAGACACACACCCCATCAAGGTTGATGCATATACCACATGGATGTGGAGACTGTCACCCATTGGTAACATGTGATCAGACACATCTGAGACACAACATGCACACAGACTGTGGGTGCATATCAGTATTGGGGCTACAGGTCTCACTGTGACGTACGTGCCATCACCCCCAGGGCTTAGGGTGTATGTGACATGTCTTAAACATATCCAACCTGACACTGTGCCCTTCACTCATGCCCATTACTGTCCAATTGCACATCACAGTGCTAATGTGCACAACACACAAAGGACTCTGCCCCCATGTACACGTGCACAGCCTGGGATTGGCTGCACAAAGTGCCAGACAAAAAACAGCTGTGGCCCCCTCAAACACCCAGAGAATGCAGCCTCACATGCCATGGGACACTGTGTCGCCAATGCTATAGTGTGGCAGGTGTGTGCAGGTGTCCATGGCCAGTATATGTGTGTTGCATCCATCTAATAGTCACACTAATGAGGTCCGACGCAGGTGACAATGCGTACGCATTGCACGGGTCATGACCGAGCCGTGCGTACGCCTTGTCATTGAATCCAATGAGGTCCGACGCGGGTGACAATGCGTACGCATTGTAAGGGTCATGACCGAGCCGTGCGTATGCCTTGTCATTGAATCCAATGAGGTCCGACGCGGGTGACAATGCGTACGCATTGCACTGGTCATGACCGAGCCGTGCGTACGCCTTGTCATTGCATACAATGAGGTCTGACGCGGGTGACAATGCGTACGCATTGCACAGGTCATGACCGAGCCGTGCGTACGCATTGTCATTGCATGCAATGAGGTCCGACGCGGGTGACTATCATGCATACGCGTCAGACAGGCATGGTCCGAGACAGGTGTACGCCTTGGCCATTGAATCGTATGGAGACGGGTGCATGTGTATATTCAAAATACGCGTTGTACAGTCAGTTGAACGAGCCGGGCGCATCCATTGGCTCAGGACTCTCATGGAGACGGATGCGGATTCAAAACTTGTACAAGTTGTGCACTGGAAATTCAGTTGGATGCCTACAACAATGTTGCAATTTCAAGTGTTCCATGAAGGTGAAGATTTGAACGATGCGGAAGGCGTGTACGAGCCGTACTTTTGAATGGATTGGCCAGATTCATAGGATGCAACCGTGTTGGACCTATCACTTGGGACACATGGCACAGAGTCTACCTCTGCAGCACAGATATAAGGCTGGCTGGCCCCCAGGGAGCTCACTTGCCTGCACTACATCCTACTGGACCACATCCCTGCTACCACTGCTGCTGTCATGCATCCTCTGGCTCCTGCTATGGCACGTACACTAGAGAGGGCCCCAGCCTTCACTGAGGGGGAGAACCAGGCCCTGCTGGACAGGCTCCTTCCAGTGTACAGAAAGCTCTATGGGACACCAGGGGAGCAGGTGAGTGTGCTGTCGACTGCCTTCCTAATTATGCATGTTGTTTGACTAGCAGTACTAGCAGTGTGTACACCAGTAGCAAGCATTCTCACTGACTACTTTCATCCACCAAAGTGTGTAGGTACATGTAATGAATAGTTTTCATGCTGCTAAAGTGCATTATTGCAAGCTTAAACTATCCAGGCCTTGTTAACATGTCAGAGTGAGTTTTCATTCCCCATGGTTGCACTACCTGTGTAATTTATTTCCTTTTGTGATGATGACATGTATATCCAATAGTGTGCTGCACAAATCTGGGGCATGTGTGTTAATGTACTTTTCACTTTGTCATCCTCACAGGTTGATGCCCACCAGAAGCAGGAGATCTGGCTGACCATCGCCCGGGCTGTTCGTTCTGTGGGGGTCTACAAGCGCTGGATCTGCAACTGCCAGAAGAGGTTGCAGGACCTTCGTGGCTGAACCCGGAGGATAGCTAGAGTCCAGCTGAAGCTGTCACCTCCATGTAGGAGGGGCGGACACCGGACCCTGACTCCCCACATGCTCCGGATACTGGCGGTGGTCTTCCCGGACCTGGATAGGCAGCTGAAGGCCAGACAGCAGCAGGAAGGGGGTAAGTCCATGCCTGATCTGTGTACTATGTCTGACATGTAAATAGCAGTCTTTTGTCCTGGTCACACTTCCACATTACGTAGGTCTTGTAGTCCCAAAGTCAGGTCCCTCATTTGTGTGATGCACCCTCCTCATCTGTTCCACAGGTGTGGCCCCTACAGTCTGTTGCTTGTGTCACTAGGGCACTGTGTCCCTGCAGTCAGCTATGTTTAGGGTACTAGTCAGCATCAGTTCCCGTGACTCTGTTGTGTGTTTCTTGGGTGGGTCAATTGTTTACACAATGCCTGAGATCTGACATGTGAACTGTGTGTGCCCTTGAGATGTGTACCAGTTGCTGGTCAGACTCGCAACATGTTTCTGGGGTCTTCAAAACAAAACCATGCAGCAGGGGAATCCAATTTTTGGACATCAGGAGTATGTATATCAAGTATGTCACAATTGGTTAGCCACCTGACTACTGTCCGGGGCAATACACTGTTTCACTTAGTCCTGCCCAGTCATGCCCCCTCAAGGGCATTCAGAAACACTCTGTAATCCCACTCCTGTGTATGAAATTGCAGGTTGTGCTTAGTGACATGTGCCCTCAGGTGTGTGCCTCTGTGTCATTAGGGTGTGGCTTGTTGCTACGTACAACTGGGGTGTCCATGATTCAGAGGGTCAGCATGACATCTGCAATGTGACTGTGGGAGACAAGACCCGTGTGACATATAGGTGTGTGATCATCTGACAGCGCACAATGGTGTATGCAGCTGTGTCCCTCATGCAGCTGGGTTATATGCATGGCAGACTGTGATGTGTTAATGTACATGGATTTGTGTTTGCTGAGACCCATAGGAATGATTTGCATGATGTGGGGTCTTCTGGGTCCTGGATATGTTGTTTGCATGGGATGGGCAAGTGCGCCAGTCATCTGCAGAGTCATATTTACCCCTGAGCTAGGATTGTGAGTCAGTGCATATTGTTGGTGTCTGGATACCCTGCCCCTGTGACAGGAGACAGTGTTGACTGACTTGCAGGGCATCCCAGTGCCATGGCATTGAACTTGCTATGAGTGAGCCTGCGTTGTTTAAGTGTACATCATGCACCCCATTATGGCCTTGCCCATCAGGACATGAGTACATCATAGTGTGTGTTGCTGGCATGCATCCCAAGCATGTGAAATGAGTCTCTCCCCATCCCTTCATCCGGACACCTGTACTGAGTCAGTCGCAAGAGATGTGCTGGGTGTCTAGTGACATACTCCTACATGTTCACTTGCAGGTACAACTAAAGTGTGGGTGGTGCATGTTGGCACATTGGTGTGTTAGCATCCAACATTCAACGGATATATGTGTGAAAGTCAAGGAGGGATATGTTTGCCATGGTTGATGTTGAGAATGACATTTGTCTCATCCTAAACAGTGTTGGCACTTTGAGCTGTGCTCAGCTGATGATGCCAGGGCTTGCCCCGTGATGTGATGTACTCACTGTGGTGTGTGCAGTTGGTGCAGGTGACTGATGTTGTTCTGTTACTTCCTATTCCTATCCAGATACATCCACGGCCACAGGAGGGGACAGCTCCAATGACCAGGAGGAGCCACAGAGCCTTACAGGAACAGAAGGAGAGGAGTCAGGTGGACCCAGTGGTACGGAGGGCGAGTTGAGCCACACAGAGATCCGTCAGCACCATCCCCCCCAGCTGAAGGCCACAGCAGCTCTGAGGATGACTCCCTTGTGGAGGCGGGTGTCAGCAGCCACCAAACACCAGCTAGTGAGGCTGTCTCCGCCACCGCCACCACCACCACCCTCCCATCGGCTTCCATCCCAGAGGTCCCCGTGGGCTCCCGTGTTCGTGAGCATGTCTCCTTTGTGCCAGGCACCGCACCCCCTGCCCCTGTGTCCCCTGCTGCCCTGAGTGAGGAGTCTGTGGACTTACTTCGACAGATCCATGTAGGGCAGACTTCGATGCTGAAGGTCCTCCATGCACACACAGGTCTGTTGAGACAACTGGTGTCATTCATGGAGGGCATTTCCTCTGGCATGTCTGCCCTACAGAGGACCAACCAGTCTGTGGCCTCCTCCCTTACGGCAGCAGTGTCCCTCCTCCAACAGTCCCACATCCCTCCTACCCCTGCACCACCCACGATTCCTAGAAGCCATCCACAACCACTCCACAGTCCTCCGAGACCTCTCCCCCCAACCCCCTTCCCTTGCTTCACCTGCAACCCCATCGCCCCAGAAGCTCTTCCTCTGTGACCTTGGCCTCTTCCCCACCGACCCAGCAGATCCTGATTACAAGGGGAAGAGGAAGTCCCCACACACAGAAGGGAGTGCCCCTCACACCCGGACACCCTCCCCCATGCGCAGTCAGACTGAGACGCCCACCCGCAAGTCCCCCCAGCGCAAGAGGAGCAAGACCCCCCCGCCACCACGCAGCTCCAAGGCAAAGTCTCCGTCCTCCATCCCCCAGGCCACCACTCCTGAGGTTCCCCCGCCACTCCCTGCCCTGGGTTCCCCCACACACAGATACACCATCCCCAAAATGCTAAGGCCATCCCCCCTAGCACTTGCTCCACCACACCTGGTCAGACAGTTGGTGCCACTGATGTGGGGACCGTGTCCCCCCCTGCCCTGCCAACCCCACCTGTCCCCCATTCCGCTCCCATGGATGTAGGCACTGCTTTGGAGTCCACGACCACCCCGTCTGACTTGGGCACTGCAGTGGTGAGCCAATCCACTCCATCTGACCTGCCCACTGGAGTTGTGCCGGCACCCACCCATCTGACTTGTGCCCCTCAGTTGTGACAGCACCCACCACTTCAGTCAGCTCCACTGCAATTGCAAGTGTCTCGCCTGCATCCTCCACCTCTTCACTGCCTCCTTCTGCTGTGCCCTGATCCTGTCCCTGCGGTGCCTGGCCTGCCCCCATGTATGCCCCTCCGACGGGATGACCCCGGTCCTTAGCAATGCAGGCAAGCAAGGTGTGGCACTTGTCACTCTAGTTCACTCCTTGGCATTTTGACATGGACTGGCCATTGGCCTTTTGGTTGCACAGACGTTTAGCATTTCATATACTGAATTTGTCAGTCTAGTTCACTCCTTGCCATTTGGACATGGACTGGCCATTGGCCTTTTGTTGGAACAGACGTTTCGCTTTTCATATGCTGAATAAAGCTTTTTTCTTTGTCCCTGTGAACTTGATTTAGCTGTACATCATGTTGATGTTGTTTTACATGCCCTTGCACCTGTAATGCTTGGTTTACAATGTTGCATACTGATGTGTTGATGTGAGGTACTCCCTGTGGTCCATGAGATAAGTATCCTATTCTGGTGGGTATCCATGTCATCCTTTGCAGCTACCTGGGTGTGTCTGGATCAACTATTTGTGTACATTTCTCTGTGAGCATTTCATTGGCATGGTCAAATCTGTGGCTTGCACCCCTGCACATGTGATGTGCTTCCCATTGTCCAAATTGTCACTTCCACATACTTCGTGCTCATCACTACTGGCCCTACAGGTGTGTGCATAATTGTAATAGGAGCAACTGGGTACTCTGTGCAACTTGCTAGACATATGTTTTGGGTATGTGCAGCTGACTTAGGGGAGACTCCCGTACCCAGGCTGTTGTGACCAGAGCCTTCATTGTGTGGTAACTGATGGCTGACTGACCAAGTGTTCTGCAGACATGAGTGGGACTTGCGGTGAATATGTTTGGCACAGCTGGGCTCCCACAGGAGTTGTGTCCCCTCAAGTTAGTGTGTTGTCCAGTGACATGGCCTGGGCCCATGGTGTGTGTTGTATGTGCATGTGTGTGTGTCCACATCCCTGTTCATACACAGACAGGGTTCCCTTGATATGTTCCTGTTGTTGATGCTAGCTGAGTGGTACTGGGTTCATCCCACTACTTTTCCAATGGGCTACCAGATGTGTTGGTGCATGACACACTACTGTTAATTGGTGTATCATCATTGGGATTTGTCGGTTCTGAGTGGTGATGATGTTGTCATACACAGATGGGACACAGTCAGGGTTCCTCAAGGCACTTGTTTGTTCGCAATATCATGTAGTTGTCCCTAGGTGGTAGTTTTCAGTGATTGAGACATTAGTATGTGTGTGTGACTGCTCCCACTTGTCGGGTTCACGGCAGCGATGCTGGCAGGTGTCAGCATGGGTGCCTTGTGTTCCTCCTTGGCATCTGCATAGTCCTGGGACTGTGGCAGGGATTCTGAAGGTTACATGAGCATTGAGGTCATGGCCATGTACCGCATACTGTGCAGTGTGTCTGTCATTGCCCTGGGTTGTAAACAGTCCTTGTGTGATGTGTGTGTGCACCTTAGTTCCTGGCAACATTCCTGTGTTTGTCATGGGTGCATGTGCAATGTCACCTGTCCTTGTGGACTTCACAGATTCACATTGTTGCAGTTCAGGTGTGTGGTGTTGATGGTGGACTGATGTGAATGTTTGGATGGATGGTCCCCTAGCTCACGTTTGTACATGGATGAGGGGCCATGCTGAGTTATTTGTGTTTGTGTATGTGTGATGTACGTTTGTGGCACAGGACACATGTCTGGGTTTCCTAGTTTGTACGACATCTGCCTTTGTCATCACAGTGGAGGTGTCATGCATGCTTGTGTCACCCCACTGTCTGGTCCCTGGGGGTAGTGGTGTTGCGTGTCAGTCTCTTGCTGTGTTAGTTGGTGTTGATTACAGCTTGTGTCACATGTGTCTGTTGTGCTCCCTCTCATCTCCCAGTGCCTGATTGCCCACTGAGGGTGTCCCAATGATGGTTTTTTTGTATGGCACTGTGTCCACATCTGTGTCACTGTGGTTCAGCCCCCCTCATGTGTTGTGTAGTTGCCTGGGGATACTGTGACACACACACACACACACACACATGTTCTGTCTGATGTGCAGTGTGAGTTTGCCTGTTTGGGCATCTGCACCAGTTCATTGGTATTGCTGTTGTGGGCCTTTGTCTGGATGCTGTTTATGTGATTTTGCCTGCTGTCCCTGTGAGTCATTTCACATCATTGTGCACATTCATCCTGGTTGTTGGGTGCCATTGCTGGCATGGAATGTGAGTTTGTGAGCTGACACCTACAGTCTACACATGTTGTTTTGATTGGTGTGTCTATTTTCGAGATGTGTGCATGCTTGGTGATGGTCACTTCTGCTGTTGTGTCATTGTACGCTGTATGCATTGTCAACCCCCATGTGTGGTGCTTGTCTGCACATGGCCGAGTGTTATGTTTTCACAGCACTGTTAGCCTCACCACATCTCTGTGTGTATGGGACACAACCACTAGTTTGCCCCAGAAGTGTTTGATGTGTTGGGAGCAGGGATCATACATGCTGTTTGTTATTTGCAACTTTGACCATGATGACACTTACCTTTTGGTCACTGTGATGAGGGGGGTTTGGTCCCCATCACCACAATGCTCCACATCTTCTGCATTTTGTGAGCGCCCACTTAACTTCTGCTCTACACAGTGAGGGGGTGTTCTTATTACATTGCCACAGTGCTATGTTGATGCTTGCCTTGTGTATGTCACACTCATGTGTTGGTCACACATGTGCTGTTACTTTCATTGTATGCTCGTAGCCATAATCACTGTTGTGGGCATTTGTCACAGACTACACGCTGTTGTCATGATGTCATGGGGGATGTATTTTGCGGACATACCTGATGTTTGCGTATGCTGGATGTGTTGCGCATCACCCATCCTATGGCTGGGGGTGGCAGGGGTGATGGGCAACAGGTCCGCTGTGAGTAGGGGTGTCAGGGGGGATGGGCAACATAAGCCCTGTGAGTGGGGGTGGCAGAGGTGATGGGCAACATAGTCCCTATGGGTGGGGGTGGCAGTAGTGATGGGCAACAGGTCCCCTGTGAGTGGGGGTGGCAGGGGTGAAGGGCAACAAGTCCCGTGTGAGTGGGGGTGTCAGGGGTGATGGGCAACATAAACCCTGTGAGTGGGGGTGGCAGGGGTGATGAGCAACATAGTCCCTATGGGTGGGGGTTGTAGTAGTGATGGGCAACAGGTCGCCTGTGAGTGGGGGTGGCAGGGGTGACGGGCAACAGGTCCTCCGTGAGTGGGTGTTGAAACCTAAAACAGCAATCTGGTTAAGCATTCACTAAAGACATGAATTCCCCTTTCTTAGAACAAGTTTCTCTCCTTATGTTGCCTAATGTCCGGACTCCATTTTGTATTGTCATGTCTCCACGTGCTCTGCACGAGAAAAGTCCTATCTTCGTGTTAGTTGCTCTTGTATTCTGCCTAGTAACAGTCTCTAAATAGTTCCTTTGTCCGTCTGGCGCATGCCCAGACTTGACCACATCTGTTATCAGTTAGTCCTTGCTTGACCATGTTTTCGCGGGTTCAGGATATTATTAACTCCGCCCACATATTTATTCTGTATCGAAAATGTCCATAAAAGGTAATACTCTTTGCTTCATGTTGTATCCACCCACTTATGAGCCCCTCTGTTGTGTATAAAAGGGGACTGTGTACGCAAGTTCTGTGTGCTACTCTATGCAATACTGAAGAGTGTTGTATAGGTTGTAGGACCACCCTTAAGGGTTAATAAACTTTGTCTTTGTATTTGCAGTTTCCGTGCCAACTTCCTTCTAGTTTTCGTTACAGGAGAGCGAACCCTTGTATTCTGCGGGCCTAGCTGGGGCCTGTACACATCAATTGGCGCCCGTCACGTGGGGCTCATCAGCGACTCGGATGCTCGAAGGATTGGTCGTGACGAAGGTGAGGAATTTGGCTGGGGATGTGATCACTGCCGGCGGCGGTTTTAGCCCTGGCATCCCGAGGTTTTCTTCCTTCCCTTCCGAGCTGACCATCTGGGTGGCGCCGGTCCTCGACTGAGACCTCTTCTGTTGGTTTGCCGCGACAGCCGTTTGGGCGAATTTTGGAACTTGGCAGTTGGAATCTGGACACTCTTGATTGGTAAGAACCGTTGTACGGTACTTGCTCCGAGTTTTGAAGCCTGGGTTGGCTATTTGAGTTTGATTTGTGATGACCGGTCATATTTTGTATTTTGATTATTGTGAGAATATATGCGTTGCAACACATATAGGCAGGTAATGTGGAGATATTTCTCCGGAGTTGTGTAAATCTGAACGGCGCAAAGTTTAAGTGCCATTTTTTGATAATACTGCATTTTGCATTATTTTTGAGCATGCCTGCTTTTAGCGCACTCCGTAAGTGGTGCTGCTGCTTTGGAAACCGGTTAAATCTCGAGGAATCTGCTCCAGCCCCCCCAGAGGGGACTCCTAATAGGGACATGTATGTGAAGCATGGTCTTTCCTCTATAATGTACAGCACAGTGTGGAGGAAATACACTAAAAAGGATCCTGAGTTACGATGGCCTTTGTATGGATCGTTTGATATGCGAAAGATTGAGTATGTGGAACAGTGTATGTGTAAACGGCGTGCTCGGCAAGACATGTTTGAATGTGTACGGTTATGGGTGAAGGAAGTGCGTGAGCGAGAGAAACGTGAGAAAGCGCTGTTTGATAAAGAGCAACGGAAAAATGATCATGTGAGAGCGCAGGAAGCGAAGCGTCGGGAAGAAAGAGAACTGGCGGAGAGACAAGAGAAAGAGCGTAGGTTGCAAGTCTCGGGTCAATATGCTGTCCGCCAGCCACTTTATCCTGTCCTTACTAATCTTGAAGATGATTTTTATTTATTAGATCGTTCTCCGCCCCCTTATGTTGGCGCGTCCGCACCGAGATCACAGGATTCTGGATCGGTTTCGGATAAGGTAGACACACGGTCCATGTTATCAACTGAGCGTATGGGTGAGCTTCGGAAAATTTCTCTTTGTGTGCTTAAGGACAAGCTATCTCTTTCTGAATTATTGGAATCTTTGGAACATTGGCGGGATAAAGAGCGGCTGTATTTTCTTGAAACTTTTTCTCATGACGTGATTGCTGCCTTTCGGAAATATTCAGATGTTTTCGAGCCTGATGCTGTAGTATCAGATGCTAAAGCATTACGTAACGGTGTTTTTTCTCCCTCTAAGGTACCCGATGCGGTCCGACGGCTGTTTGCATTGCGGGACACGGCGGTTGAACTTAAAGAGAGAGCGCGCCTGCAGGCAGGGGAGAAGGAGCAATTGGATTCACATATCGGCGGCGACCAATCATCTACCTCCCATTCAGATAAGAGTGAACTAGTGCATGCTAAACCGATGCGAGAGGCGGCACCTTTATATGTTCCTCCTAAAGGAGCGGGTACTAGTTCAGACATGTCTTCCCCCGATGCTAGGGGATATTTTGTGTATAATTGGGTTTATACTCCCTGGCATGGGGCTGATGTTATGGCATTAAAGAATGCATTGCCTGACCCCCGCAAGAATCCAGCGGCCTTTTACGAAGAGGTCGAAGGGGCCTTGAATTCTTGTACTATGACTTTAGCGGATATAGATTTGTTCTTTGGGCTCATTTTACCACCGGATATGTGGAGATCTGTGCGGAAGGTGGATGATGCTCCCGCTTTTAAGGCTAAGTGGTCCGAGATTGAGGATGAGGATAGGAAGAGAAAACCCGCGCAAAAACCACCGCAGATTATTTTAGACCTTCCTGCTGCTATCTTGACTAAATTGAAAACAATCATTCCCCCTAAAAAAATTGACTGGAATATGTTAGCCTCATGTAAACAGAAGGTCGATGAATCAGTTTCAGATTTCTTTACACGCTTTGAGGAGACATTCCATGATTTCAGCGGTCAGTCACTTACGGATGATACGGGTCGACATCTTTTTGTTGATAAATATGTGGCGAATTTATTACCGGGAATAGCAGCTCGTTTAAAAGCGAGTGAAAGTTCTTGGTCCACCTCGTCTCCGGCATCCCTCCTGACTATGGCTCAGTATTATGAGCGTCAGGAACAAGAAGCGAAGGGGAATGAGGAGAAGAAATCGAAAGATTTGAAAACTAAGGTGATGTTAGCTCAAGTATATGGTCCGCCTCGTCGGGGTGTAGAAAGAGGTAGAGGAGGATTCTATGGTCCCCCTTCGGGTCGGTCGGATGTTAACAGAAATCAATGTGCGTATTGTAAACAGTCGGGTCATTGGGCTAGAGAGTGTCCGGTGTTATATGCATCTCGTCAGGGACGTGGTCAGGGACCGCCGAGAGGTAGAGGGGGTTTTTTGAACTTTAGAGGGAACTCTAATGATCGTGCTCGATTTAAGACTAACGTACAGCAACGGGATAGACCTAATGTATTTGATCGGCAAAATCAGTATCAGATGTCTGGGAATGACCGTTCTGGGTACCATGACTCACAGCATGCGTAGGATTGCGATGGATGGGGGTTGGAATCAGTTGAAGTGCCGGTTGATCAGAAGGGTCCTTATGTTTCAGCAAATGTTTTGGGTTCTACTGATTGGTTCCTAGTTGATACAGGAGCTACTCGCAGTGCACTGTCCAAACAATTGGTCCCGAGGGCTCCCCCATCTGGCTTAATGGTTACATCGGTAGGGTTTGATGGTACACTCTCTCGAAGCCCTCTTTCCCGACCCCTTGCATTCCATGTTGACCACTTTTCTGCACCCTGTCCGTTTTTGCTTGCCCCGAACACGCCTGACAACATTATGGGTTTTGATATGCTCAAGCACTTCAGAGCCACGATCCGCTACTCCCCTACTGGAGTGCGTGTGATCTTGAACGATAATCACCCTATGACAGAACGGATGTGTGTGGTTATGGAGGAGGCTGCATTAGCGTCCCTCCCTCATTCTTTGTGGGCTACTTCGGATACTGATGTGGGACAGATGGTGATTCCGCCGGTCCACATCAGTGTCCAGGAGGGTGCGATGTTGCCGCGCCTCCCTCAGTATCGTATTTCCCAGGAGGGGGAGGAGGCACTCATACAGATCGTGCAGGATTTGATTCAGGTGGGAGTAGTGGAGGAAGTTCCCTATAATGTCTGCAATAGTCCTATTTTACCCATTTTGAAGAAAGATACCGACACCAGGGTTTATCGTTTTATCATTGACCTAAGGGAAGTGAATAAGATAGTGATACCTCAGTACCCAGTGGTTTCTGATATCACAACATTACTCACTTTTTCAGTTATTGATTTCAGTTACCCACGTTTTCAGTTATTGATTTGAAAAATGCCTTCTTTTCGATTCCTATTCACCCTGATAGCCGATACCTTTTCGGTTTTACTTTGAATAATAGATTTTGTAGAGTCCCTCAGGGTTATACAGAAAGTCCTAGTATTTACAGTCAAGCATTGAAAAGGCAATTGGATTCCTTTGTTCTGCCTGAGGGTGTCGCCCTTATACAATATGTCAATGACATCTTGTTGGCGGCCGACACTCCTGAGTTGTGTGAGCAGTGTACGTTATCTTTGCTTTCCTTTTTGGCATCTCATAATCACAAAGTGTCAAGGAAGAAATTGCAATTTTGTAGACCAAAGGTGACTTATTTGGGTCACCTTTTGTCTAAGGAGGGGCGTGCACTCACACCAGATCGTATTCAAGCAATTTTGGACACGCCAGTGCCTTCCACACAGAAGGATGTGCGTGCACTTTTGGGTCTTGCTTCTTTCTGTAGGCAATGGATATTGGGGTTTTCACACATAGCTAAACCATTGTTAGCCCTTTTGACAAAAGACACACCGATTCCTCTTCCCTGGTCAAATGAGTGTGAAATTGCTTTCCAGCAATTACGACAAGCCCTTTGTTCAGCACCAGTGTTAGGTACCCCTGATTATACGAAGCCTTTTTCACTGTATGTGCATGAGAAAGATGGATGTGCATTATCAGTTTTAGTGCAGATGCACGGCGACAAGCAGCGCCCTTGTGCATATTTTTCGGCTGTACTTGATCCTGTTGCCCGAGCATTGCCTGGTTGTTTTCGCTCGGTTGCGGCGACAGCTGTGTCAATACGCCAAAGCGAGGGAATTGTGTTATCTCACAAACTGTTGGTATTAGTCCCCCATGCTGTTGATGCCCTGCTTAATCAGACAAAGACGCAGCATTTGACCAGTGCTCGTTTAACGGGATATGAGTTGACGCTTTTGGCTCCTCATATTACGTTAAAGAGATGTGCAATGTTAAACCCGGCCACATTGTTGCCGTTCCCGGAAACTCAGTCTGAAGCACGGAAAGCACATGATTGTATTCTTGTGACTGAGGAACAGACAAAGGGTCGTATTGATCTCCAGGATACGCCCTTTACAGATGTAGATGGAGAACTGTGGGTGGACGGATCATGCCTGAAGCTACCAGATGGTACGACTTCAGCAGCGTATGCAATTACCACATTACAAACAATAGTGGAGACAGCACGCATACCGCAGAAATCAGCTCAAGCAGCGGAACTGATAGCATTAAACACGAGCATGTGAGCTCAGTACAGGATTGTGTGTGAATGTTTATACAGATAGCCGCTATGCCTTCGGAGTAGCGCACGATTTCGGCCTACTCTGGAGGGAGAGAGGGTTTCTAACGTCACATGGAGCACAGATAATGTATGGAGAGTTAGTTCACAACCTTTTGACTGCATTAACATATCCCAAGAAGATTGCTATAATTAAATGTAGTGCCCATAAAAAGGTGGTTGATAAAGTTGGAGAAGGGAATGCTTTGGCAGGCCGGGTGGCACGAGAGACTGCGATGCAGCCTGGTGCTACTGCAATGTATGTTGTGAAGTCGCAGGCAGAAAGATGGCACGATGCTAGGAGAGAAGTGCTGGAGATACAGAGAAACGCTTCCGATAAGGAACGGGAACAGTGGTCTAATGATGGAGAATTAGATGATGAAGGGTGTTGGAGAAGTAAGCAGATGGATAAATGGAAGTTACCCACTGCCTTTGTACAACCTATGGTTCAGATGGCACATGGACTAGCGCATGTCGGAGCTTCCGCAATTGTTAAGTTACTCACACGAGTTTGGGAGCATCCGGAGATCGCTAGTACGGCAAAGAGAGTAGTGCAGACCTGCATGATTTGCCTGAGGTACAACCCAGGAAAGGGTACACGAACTCCAGCAGGAGGATTTGCAACACCTACTGCACCCTTTGAGGTTTTGCAGATGGATTACATTCAGCTTGAGCGCTGTAACAATCTGAAGTATGTTCTAGTAGTGGTTTGTGCCTTCAATAAATGGGTTGAGGCGTACCCTACGAAAGACAATACTGCAATGACTACAGCCAAGATGCTATTGAAGGAGTTTTTCCCTCGATATGGTGTTTGTAGACTGTTGTGGAGTGATAACGGACCTCATTTTATAGCAGACGTTATCAAGTATGTTCTGAAAGGCCTGGGAATTACCCAAAAATTTCATGCAGTGTTTCACCCTCAGTCTGCGGGATTGGTTGAGAAGTATAACGGTACTTTGAAGCTTAAGATCGCGAAGATCCAAGCTTCGACTTCTTTGACTTGGCCAGATGCTTTACCGCTCGCATTATTGTCAATTAGATGGATACCGCATTCTCGGACCGGTCTCACACCCTACGAGATCGTGTTTGGACACCCAATGAATATTTGGGGTCCACCAAAACCGAAATCACTGTATGATGTACCTTGTGTAATGATGAATGATTATCTGGCACAGTTAACGGATAATTTGGTTTCTATTCATCAACAGGTTCGAGAGGCGCTCCCTGATCGGTCCACCGGTGAAGGCCATAATCTCCGACCTGGGGATCAGGTTATGATAAAGGTGTTCGAAAGGACGAACAGTCTGGAGCCGAGATGGGTTGGTCCTGAGCAAGTCCTGCTCGCAACGAGGACAGCTGTGCGGGTTTCCAATCGGAAGAACTGGATCCACTCTGTACACATCATGGGGGTGGCAGGGGTGATGGGCAACAGGTCCCCTATGGGTGTGGGTGGCAGGGGTGATGGGCAACAGGTCCCCTGTGAGTGGGGGTGGCAGGGGTGATGGGCAACAGGTCCCCTATGGGTGTGGATGGCAGGGGTGATGGGCAACAAGTCCCCTATGGGTGTGGGTGGCAGGGGTGATGGGCAACATAAGCCCTATGGCTGGGGGTGGCAGGGGTGATGGGCAACAGGTCCCCTGTGAGTGTGGGTGTCAGGGGTGATGGGCAACATAAGACCTGTGAGTGGGGGTGGCAGGGGTGATGGGCAACATAAGCCCTATGGGTGGGGGTGGCAGTAGTGATGGGCAACATGTACCCTGTGAGTGGGGGTGGCAGGGGTGATGGGCAACAGGTCCCCTGTGAGTGGGGGTGGCAGGGGTGATGGGCAACAGGTCCCCTATGGGTGTGGGTGGCAGGGGTGATGGGCAACAGGTCCCCTGTGAGTGGGGGTGGCAGGGGTGATGGGCAACATAAGCCCTATGTCTGGGGGTGGCAGGGGTGATGGGCAACAGGTCCCCTGTGAGTGGGGGTGACAGGGGTGATGGGCAACAGGTCCCCTGTGAGTGGGGGTGGCAGGGGTGATGGGCAACAGGTCCTCTGTGAGTGGAGGTGGCAGGGGTGATGGGCAACAGGTCCCCTGTGAGTGGGGGTGGCAGGGGTGATGGGCAACATAGTCCCTATGGGTGGGGGTGGCAGTAGTGATGGGCAACAGGTCCCCTGTGTTGGGGGTGGCAGGGGTGATGGGCAACATAGTCCCTATGGGTGGGGGTGGCAGTAGTGATGGGCAACAGGCCCCCTATGGATGGGGGTATTAGTGGTGCTGGCCATGCAACCCCTATGGTGGCCTGTTGTTAGTGGCCAGGATGTGGATCCCCTGTGTGTGTGTGCCATGTTGGGGGTACGTGTCATTTGTTTATGTGGTAGGTGTCTGACATACCGTCTGCGCCGTCGGCGTCGGTTCCTGAGCCGGTCATAGATGTAGAGTACTGGTATGACCTGCTCGATGCGATTCATGATGTGTTCGTGTCATACACGCTGCTTGTTGCTCCGTCTCGTACCCGCTGCAAGCTGGTCCGTCTCGTAGCCGTGTATTGATTTGTGGCGCGAATCGTAGCTAATATGCTTGTTTTCCGGATGCTGTGACGTGCCTGTATGTGACGACCAGTCCGGCGCGTAGGAAGTAGGCATCATACTTGTCATGCTGGAAACTGCTATGGATACTGCTTCCGGGCGACACGGTTCCTCTTTAAGAGTTACGGCTCAGACGGAGAATGGGTCTTGATTCACAGCCTACGTGTCGGTTGTGTTTTTGGCAGTTATGCGCATCGTACTTACTCTACAGGATGGACCGGCTCCGGGAACGTGTCGGTCGCAGGGTAAGGCTACGGACAGCTGTTCGACCGGCCATCGGAATCGGCCCCAAAGTGTTGAACTTTGGGCGAGCTAATGTTGACTATTCCTACACCATCCATAGCAACAATGGTGAAAGTATTGGAGTTTAGAGGGGTGACAAGGTCAAATCCCATTCAAACCTACACAACAGTTGGGAAAGTGCTGGACTTTTCAGGGATCACATTTCCTATTCCCACTTCAACCTAAGCCCTTGGACTCTATGGTGTGGGTTCAGATTTACTATTCCCACTCCAAAGTAAGCAACAGTAGTAAAGGTTTTAAAACAATATCTTATCATTGTAAAATATTTGTTTAAATTACATTACAAATTAATATTAAATAATCATTAAAAAATAAATATTTCTTTAAAAACACATTTCTAAGGCTAACCAAAAACTTTACTAACTTACATTAAAAAATACTTTTTGCTACCTGGCTATACTGTGAGCAATGTAAAATGATCTGCTTTATGAACATCAACTGGAAGTTCAGAATTTGAAAATCTTGTGACTGGCTATGAATGCAGAGAGGGAGGCCTGCAAGAGGCAGTAGATCACCATACTTGCATTTGCTTTCCCAGACTGGAAGCATGCTTTTTAAAGCAGTCTGTACAACTTTACAATATAACTTTTCCCATTAGGGAAAAACAGGAGAGCATGCAATAGTTCCCAGGACCAATATTTGCTTCCTCTGGATGTGACCAACGGTTTTCGCAACAAAGGGACCCATGACAGCTTCTTCTTTGCAAATCAGATAATACCTCGATTGAGGCATCAGTGTCTGATAAATAGCATGCTCCTTGATTAGCGGTTATAGAACATTAATATATTTTATACAACTCTCCAACAGGAGGGTGATGCCCTTTCCCGCCCACTTCTATTTGTTTTCGTAATGAATCCCAAAATACCTTTTATGAATTTTCTGACTTGCAAAATGGAGTTGTGCATGTCAAAATATTACTTTGCAGTTGTAGAGTCTTTTTTTAGGAGATTTGCAATGTGTGTGGCCACAAAAAAGTTTTGTACATGAAGTGGTCACGTGTTTAAAGGAAATAACATTCCCTGTTAACTGAGAGAGATGATGAGATTTATATTTGTCTACCTTGGGAGTTTGGCTGGGCACTGGAGGGCTCGGGTGGACCAATGATGGACTGAGCACCCCCTAACAAGGATCACTGTGAGAGGCTGGTGGCCTTGCACTGAGGGACTGTGGAGCCCCTTTTGGGAGCAGCCTGGAGCGGGCCACCATAGAGGACTATTGCTTCCCGTGGAGTGTTCTCTGACACTAGACACCAGGCCTGAGAAGCAGAGGTCGAGTTGGCCCTTATTACCTGCTCCACATGTACTGGGATGGGGACCCTCGAGGCTTGGTGTGAAGCAACCTCCTTATTTACGGCCTGAAGACCTAATTTCAGCATCTATGACATGGGTGGCCCCACATAGGCAGCACAGCAGGTAGGAAGTGACCTACTACCCAGGCACTCACTTCTTTGCGGGCGGATTCAGGTGGCTTTGTAAGACCGCGCCCCAGTGTTGCCTTCTCTGTTGGTCGGATGTGGTGGCCGGGTTGCTAGTGATGTTCCAGTAGCCCATAGGGGTCCCCCACGTTGGTGGCAGCAAACAGGCCCACTCACCCCCTCATGCCCCCATGCCCCTCTTTGCATCCCTCCACCGGCTTTCGTTATTGGGGACACCAAATCTGCCAGGACCAATGCACCGCAGGGATCAGCCCCACCCTCAGCATCGTGGCAGCAAAATCAGACAAACTGGATACTGTTCCAAAGGCCATAAAAACGTCTCGCATAGAAGCGAAAGTGGTTGCAATGGCAGCCAACATAAACCTCTTGCTGGATGCTCGCAGATGACCTGCAGTGCACGTCACTCAATCAGAGACGTCACTGGCCCAACTGCAACCCAAATCTCCAACCTCCATAACCATGTCTAGGACTTACAGGGCAGGGTTGGCATCTTGGAGTACAGAGCGGAAGATGCAAAAGGCCGTTCTTGCCGCAACATCTGTATTTTTTGCCTCCCAGATGGAGGTCAGAACATGATTAACTACCAGGAGAGATGGCTAAAAGACCTGGTACCCCAGCAGAACCTCAATTCCAAGTTCTCCATTGAGCAGAACCACCAGCAGGGGATCCCTCGAACCGTATAATATTCTGAATACTTTATTTTAAGGATAGGAATACTATTCCTAATAAGACGTGACAGCCTGACCCTATTTTGGTGGCCAGTCATCATATTCTGATCTTTCCGGTGTATATATTGGTAGTCCAGCAACAGCTGGCTTACTTTCAAACACAAACTACAAGACATGGGGGCCAAGTATGCGCTTCTTTCATTACGAAATTCAAAGTGGTGGCGGATCAAAGGCCACATTTCTTCGAGGACCCAGCAGCTGCTTGGGGCTAGGCGGTGAACTGCGGTGACCACCCACTCTCAGAAGATGTGCAGGATTGGTCACCGTGCCTGCTCAGACACCTTAGCTAAAGCCCTCAATGTACACAAGGTGAGAACTCAGTCTCCGCCATGGCCCCATCTCAAGAGCAGATCCATAGCTGCAGAAAGGCTGCACTAGTGACAGCAGCTACCTTCCATGAACCCTCGGGGGATCCATTGAGTTCCCCCCGTGAGGCCCTGGATGATGAGGACACCTCCTCTGAAGTCCTGCATGAGATTGGGTCTACTCGTTTCCCATACAGCTGATGGCCTCCTTTAATTGGCAGTTAACTGTGGAGTTCCACAGAGAACTTTTTCAATCTCCCAGTGGTCTGGGACCTCCTCCTTCAGGGCTGTGGCTGCACATACTTGGCGCACTTTCCAGGACACACTTACAACTCTACACATATCCTTCACAATCAAGAGCATAAGCCGCTTCCCCACTTGACGTGACTTCCCACACAACCCACCCCCCAGTTAGATGTTCCTTTGCTTGGTTTGGGCAGCTGGCCGTTTGTCTCCTGTCCCTGGTATTACCCTTGGGACACCCATTTCCAGTGTACCGCTTTAGGTTCTTGCTCCTTAGAAGTTGGCAACTGTCCCCTTCTCTTTGCTCCACATACCCAGGAAGCTACAAATGTTATGGGCCACTGGCCCCTCGTTCCACATGGGAACTCACAGAATCGACCCAAGTTAGGTATTTTATGCGCCCCAAACAATATCAAATACTCTTCTGGAACATCAGGGGAATGCATACCCCAACTAACAGATATCAAATCCACTCCCTCCTTGCAGAAAAGGGGTCCATATACCACTACTGCAGGAATCTCACTGGATGCAGGATGAAGGCAATGAGCTCCAGATATGGTGAAGGGGACATGTCCACACTACTAATTATTCTACTTACACTAGTGGGACCCTGACCAAGATTAGAGCGCATACTCTACAAGTTTTATCAAAATAAATTGATCCCAAGGGTAGATCTGTCCTGCTGGAGGTGAAACTAGATGGATCCCCTCTCATTATTGGTAGCATTTGCGCCCCTTAACTCTAATCAAACTGGTTTCCTGCAACACCTCTACAATTTGTTAGCGAAATGGGAACACTTCCCCTGGGACATAGAGGGTAGCTTCAACAGTGTCTTAGATATGTGGGTAGACCTCTCACTCCATCCTATCCCCGGGGTCTCCACTGTCACCAACACTCAAATCTTGGCCTTTTGGCTCACTCACCAGTCCCTACTTGATGCATGGTCGATCATAACTCGGGGTTAAACTATACTTCTTTTATTCCTCTGGCCACAACCTATACATGCACTTGGACAAGATAGTGTGCTCCGCCACCCTGTGTCATTCTATTTCCTTCCCAGACTACCTGGGCAGGACAGTATTAGATCATAACCACCCATTGTTTAGCCTGGCCTGGGACAGAATGCCTTCCCCTATCCCCATTTGGTGACTTCAACCCTCAGCACTGGAAGACCAGCCCTCTTGGGGCACTTTGGCAGGCCAAATTACTGACCACTTTGAGCATGATGAGGAATCTACCTCCTCCCAAGCTACAGAATGGGAGACCATTAAAGTGTCATCAGGGGTATGTGCATTCACACAACCCTAGGTGAGAAACGTGCTATAAATCGTGACCTAGATGGAGTTGAAAAACATTGACTATCGAGTAATTGAAGACCCCACTCTTAAACCTTACATTCTCCAGGTCTGGGAAGCAGAGGCGGCATTGATAGAATGGCTGCGGTACCTGGCTTATATAGCACATGTGGCCCGCACTCACTCACCAGACAAATCTGGGTGCCTTATAGTGTTGCTTAATAATAGGGAGGCAAGGCAGCCACAGACAATGAACCTCTGTGACCCTGATGGAGCACTACTCTACTCCCAGCACAACATTCATGGGGCTTTCGTAGAAGCCATCCAGACTTTTTTGTGACTGTTCACCTAGTTGTCCCCAGAGGAGCGAGAGGAGATGGGCACACCCATTACCGCCCAATACATCAGCAAGGCAATTACAGAATTTGGTAAGGGCAAGACTTCCGGAACGAATGCTTTTCCAGTCGAATTTCTAAGACCTTTGCGACCTCCCTAACACTAAATTTGACAATTTTATATGAAACAGCGCTTAACTCAGGGCGCCTGCCAGCTACTCTTTCTGAGGTCACTCTGGGCTTCCTGCTAAAACCAGATAGAGACTCCTCAAACTCGATCTGTTACTGCCCCATAGCTGTTTTGAGTACCGGCTATAAAAGTAAAATCCTAGGCAACTGCATACAATGGGTGCTCCCCATCTGAAACATATGGAGCAGAATGGCTTTGTACCCAGCCGTAATACTTCCCTGAATATTAAGAGACTTCATCAGATTATGGAGACGATGACAGAGAGCTGGCCTCAAGTGGTGGACTTAATTCTAGATTTAGAGAACGCTTTTAATTCTTTGAGCTGTGAATACCTATTTAGGGTCCAAGCCAAGTTTATTTTTGGCGCTGCACTATACAGCGGGTCCGATTGTTGTTCTCGAAACCCTCCTTGAGGGTACAACTAGAGAACCGGTGGGTATGAGCAAGAGGCAGGAATGCCCCCCTTGCCCCTTTCATTTGTGCTTGCGATGGAGCGGCTGGCCACCCACGTATGGATAGCTGGAGAGGCCTAGGGAATCCCCCTAACAGACAGGACCCATGCTGTCTCAATTTATGGAGATGATATGATAGTCTTCATCAAAGATTTCATCCAGGATAAATCCAGCATCTCCCATTTCCCATCTCCTAACAGGCTTTCAAGTGAGCTGGAATAAATTATGTCTGTACCTGTTGAACTCTAAGGCTGCACTGGTATAATGGGACCTGAGGAGTGGGGGGGGGGGGGGGCGTAAGGTGGGAAGCCTCATCTTTCTGATACCTTGGAAATTTGGATTCTCCACAGAGACCAAGTCCTTCTAGATGGTAACCTTACCATATCAGCAACATACCTCTGCTTATAGGTAGCATACAGGTGGTTGCTTCCTCTGTCTCCCCTGAGCCGAATCACCATCTCTAAGATGGTGATGCTTCCTCAGCTTTCGCATTCATTTATCAGTCTTGCACTGGCACTTTACCTGAGTTTTTCCGAGATCTTGATATCTACTTGGCAAGCTCATTTGGCATTACTGTTTGCGCCAAGGGTCCTGTCCAAACTACTGATCCCCGTGAGATTTGGGGGGCCTAGCCCCCCCCCTTTGAGCACTACTACCTCACAGCTCAGCTGTAGTGGCTGGCCCGCTGGATATCTGGGTCTTCTCTGGATGATGCCAGCACCCTGAGCCGCCCAATGATTTTGACCTTATTGGCTCCTGGAGCTCTCCTTCAAACTGACCTCCTCGCAACCGCTTAGGGAAACATGGGAGGAGAAAATAGGTAGAGAATTCCATGAAAAAGAGTAGTCCAGGGTCCTCGGATACCATTCGAAGGACTATTGGAATGCTTGCTTTAAACAGATATGGTCTAGCTCGTGTACAGGGCTTACCTCTCCCCTGCCAAGATACACAGAATCTTCCCAGATGCCCAGCAAACCTGTGCCTGTTGAAGTACCCTGGCAGCAGATCTCAAACATGTTCTGTCGGACTGCCCTGGGCTGAGTCTTTACTGGGCAGAAGTGACCCAGAAACTCTCAGCCGTCACAGGTGTTGCTGATATAGACACCTGGGCAGCAGGGGCTTTGGGCCTCAATAGGGGGGCTATGTATAAAAAACTTAGAAATGCCTCTTATTTCCTGGACTTAGCCATGCTCATAACGAAATTCACCATTTCTGTGCAATGGAACCCCCCCCCCCCCTGTCCAGTGAGCAATGGTGGGGGTGCAGCCTAATCCAGTGGGCAGGTGCTGAAGCTGTAGCCCTGCTGCAGAGAAGAAGCGAGATAGCCCATGGATGCAACAGGCTCCTGGAGCAGATATCTGTACCTCTCAATGGAGCCACCTCCTCATCCTGAACTTCCCACTGGTCACGCCTGTGCTTGAAAATGTTTGCCTCCCTAGAACCCTCGGGAGCCGCCCGCTGCAGGCAGATTTTAGTATCTTCTTTTTTCCTCCCTGTGGATGGCCTGCCTCCCCATTGCCCTTCGCCTTGCCTTGAACCACTTTACTTACACCCCCCGTCCCCACCCCTCCGCACCCTCCCTCCTAATTCCCCACTAGTCTTCCTGCCCTTCTGCTAGGGCATTGTTTTCCCCTCCCCTTAGGTCGTCCATTCCCCCTGGCCCAGTTACCCACAATTTGAATATTTAATGCCCAGGTCACCAGTTGATGCTATATGCTTTAGACGCCATGGACTTGCCCAACCCACTGGACTTCAAAGACGTCCCCGGGCCGGATGCCTTCTGGTTATTTTCATGCTCCGGTTTTGGGCGGAGGGAAGGTATTGCATGTTTTGATTGTTGTGACCTGGTCCCTTGTACAATTTACAAACCTTCATGACACTTGATTTAAAAACAAGAAAGAGTTTTCTACGTGGAGCCCCTGGTCACGCGTGGAAAGGAATCAACTCCCCTGCCTGTACTCATGGTAGTGATGAAAATATGTCATAGCTGTGAGAAGGACTTTTCAGCTTCATAAAATTACTATGATCCTTCACCAAATTTCTCCACCGGATGCAATACATTTCCATTCATAATTCATCAAAAGCACTGGTCGTGTCAGTCATCTCTGGCATACTGAATCTGGAAGTTAAACATCATACATTGTGGTGGTACAAGCAGTGCTTCCCCAAACTCCCTTTAATTGGATATGGCTTGTGCAATTTCCTAATTATGCGGGGCGCAGTGAAAGCTTATTTCACAAATTATGGTTTCGGACAGGATGACAGATTGAATCCTGAGGGAACGGAGCCTCAGTTCTTTACAATCAAACCAGCCAGTCAGGAGAAAGGCATTTCTAGGTAAACCATTAACTATCATTAACATACATTCCGAAGTCAAGAGCTAAACTGGTGCCCCACAGATCAAAGAACACCGATGAAGGGTAATGCTGACTGCACAGATGTCTCTGATGCTGACAATGCACATTAGCTATCGTGTACATCTGCAGTACTGTACAGAAAACACAAACAGGCGTGGCACAACGAGTGTTACTAGAGCACTAGCTGGCATGTGGAACCTTGAATGGGCACGTGGTCAATGGGCAAGTACAAAAAGCAAGCAGACCGTAGCAATGTCGAGGTGTGCGTGACAGGGATATTGGCAATAAAACAATCAACGCACTTTAGCCCTGGATTCAAGGGACTCTGTGGCACATTTACTATTATTTCACACAACACGTATACCAAGGCCACCCAGTGCAGCAGGGCAGCGTGCTGCGCTGTGTTGCAAAAAAGGAAAAGGGCAGAAATGCTCCATATTTTCAAAGATATTGAATATTACTGTTCTCTCCTTACACTGTCGCTCTGTGTGTTGCCTAGCATGAACACAGGTATATTTGCACCATAGTTTAAGGGTGCCTGCATTACGGGCATCTATATAGAAATATTCCTCTTTCTATGTGTGTTGCAGAATGCAGAACACATGGGAAGAGGAAGTTGCGAGGAGAAATAAACATATTTCTCCATGTTAAACATCTGTCGCATCATTTTGGCGACAACCCATGTTTACAAGTCTTTGTAAATATGGTTTTACATCAAAATACATGGGTGAATGCATGCAAACACCCATGTTCCACCCATGCAACACCTGCCCAATGCAAAATAACGCAAGGCAGGGCTATTCACTGCGTTGTATTACTTTGTATTTACTGAACCATGCAAAGCCACACAAAGTGACTTTCCAAGGCTTAGTAAATGCTAAAAATGATTTTGCATAGGGGCTTCGCAATTTGTAAAACTCAAAGTTTGAGTATGCTGCAAAAATGTGGCGATGAATTTGCAGGAAGAGCCTGCACATGCAATGACTTTTCCAATCACACAAAAACAATTAATGCATTTTACACTCTTGAAGCAAAGTCGTTAAACTCAAAAGCACATTTTAAATACTTTCAAGTTCATACATTTTTAGGTCATGCCTAAACAGCACTTGCGCTGTCGTTAGCGACCTGTTGTGTATGGTCTGTGACCTCCCATTACTTCTCATTGCTTTTCATTTGTCTATATCAGTCCTCTTTCAAAATCCTTGCTTGCTAATATGCAATCCTTCCTCTTTGTCTCTCCTTTTTAGGTCTCGCCTGAGCTAGCGCTTTAGCGCTGCTCTCGCGAGAGCTTTTGCAAAAGGGGGATCTGGAAGTGCAAACTAGTGCTTTTCAGGCCTCCAAATACAGTGCATGTGCGCCGGGCGCGCGCACCATTTGGCAGCCTGAAAAGCACTGCCAGCCCCTCGCGACGCACCATTTTGTTGCCATAGCAACGAAAATGACGCTTCGCGTGTCTTTTTTTTAATGTCAGTCCCCCCGGGGGACAACCAGGCATCCACTTCTGTCTTTTTGCTACGATCAGCTGTCCTGACAGAAGTGGATGCCTGCTTGTGCCCCGGGGGAACTGCTAATGTGCAAGGGTTTAGCTTGCTCAACGTAAAAGACGTTGTGCCATTTGTTTCCTTTATCTCACTTCCCTTATCTCTTCTGTGCTCCAGTCGTCTCCCATTAACATCCTTTACTCTGCCCTCCTACTATAAGTTGTTATCTCCATACTTTAAACAAGCGCGGGTGCTTTTTTCGCACTTGCAACAGCTGTTTACAGAGAACAAACGAGTGGCTTCATAGCAACGGCATGCAAACACGTACACTGCTGCCAGCCGCCTTACACGTTGGAAAATACCCAGCAGGAGATAAATAGTAAGGTTTATATTATAAAATGTCTAATAAAACACATACAATTATTGCTTAGATACACTGGGTGCAAGTTTAAAAAACATACACTATATAGTCTACATTTTAATGAAAAATATACTTTACTAAGTGGTAGTAATAATGTCTACAATCTTAGACGCAAATTTTGTTGGTTTTTATTTGTCCCTCAATAAACTTTTGCCTTGCACTTTGGCCATTCCAGAGCTCAACTGATAGCGTGCCTAACAATTTAGTGTCGACCAATCATTTAAATGGAAAAGAATATAAAGCTTCTTGGCTACTCTGTCTGTGCATTACTGTCTCTGTATCTCTGTGTAAGCGTCTTTGTATGGCCATCTCTGTTTTAGTGTGTGTGTCTCTGTCTCTGTATGTGCGCCTCTGTCTGTGTATTACTGTCTCTGTATGTGCTTCACTGTCTTTGTGTTACGTTTCTGTCTCAGTGTGTGCATCACTGTCTCTGTATGTGCATTACTGACTCTCTGTGTACATGACTGTCTTAGCATGTGGATCACTGTCTCTATGTTTGCATCTAGTTGTGTTTGTGTATCACTGTTTTTGTGTGAGCTTCTTTATCTTTGTCTTTTTTAACTGTCTTTGTGTCTGCCCTCTGTCTCTGTTTGTGCTTCCCTGTCGCAGTGTGTGCCTTTCTGTCTCTAGGTGTGTTCGTTTGTCTCTGTGTGTGCGTCACTGTCTCTGTGTGTGCACTATTGTCTTTTTGTGTGAGCCTCTGTCTGTGCGTCTCTGACTCTGTGTAAGTGCCTCTATCTCTGTGTACGTCACTGTCTTTTTGTGTGCATCAGTGTATGTGTGTGCGTTTCTGCCTCTGTGTGTACATCACTGTTTCTAGATGTCATTCCAGTCTTCATAATCTTTATTACTTTCCATCCTTTTTTTGTCGATGCCAACTCCTCAATACCCCATACCATTTCTCTTCTTGCACTACTGAACCCTTAACTTTCCTACCCCTTTTGTTGTGCTACCTACCTATAAACAACTAAACACTTAAAAGCATACACTAATAATAATCTCCTTCACCTTCTACAACTAATTATTCTCATTCTTCTGTTACACGTAAAAAAACAATTTTTTACCCAAATACCTACACATATCCCTTTTAATGCAGCATAACCACATATTTCATCTATAACAATTTGCTTACGCTCTGCAACACACACTACAATACCCTCCTCACAATTGTTAGCCCTCTTACCTTACACTTTCATTTTCTTTTCAACTCTATTCCACCATCTACTCCCTTCATACTATCCCTTACTTACAATACTAACACTTTTGTATCTTAAATATCCTTTACCTCATGCACCTTACCCATGTCACTCTATTCCATTTATTTAGCCATAATATTGATTTACTTACTCCATTCCATCCCTTTACTTACACTACGAACACGTTTTTATTAACTATGTGGTTTATCATATTACACCCCTTTCCCAAAAGAAACAAAAACGACACTTTTTAACATGTCGAACAATAAAAAGAAATTCTTACTTGCACATAACAACTCCTTTGTTTCACCATGCCAGTCTCACTTGACATGTGCCGACCTTTTTACCCCTACGCCCATTTACTCAAACTAATATAAACATTCTCTATTCTGCACAATAAATGCAAATAATATTTGGCAACAGATATCGACCAAAGCTTTATGACGATACAAAACATATTTCGGTACATTTTGCATGCAATTGCAACTACATAATTTTCATGCACAGTTGCATAACAACAAACTTGCATACCTGCATTAATATCTTACTTACATTACATGCTTCACAGTTTGCAATTTATAAACATTCTCTTTGCATTTGGTAAAACTTATATTGCTAATGCGTCCAGCTCAACAAGTGTACAATATTCCAGTAGCAAACAACAATAACGTTTTTGCGCCACTTACTATAATACCACTAACAAAATAATCATCCTCAGGAAATAGGTGTATTTTTATAGCATCCATCTACCTAGATATACGCTGTTAATGGCATATTATTTAATACACACAAAAACATACACTAAGTCCCACAGCAAGTATTAAAAACAAGCATTTGCAATGCAATGGGTCTCGCATTTACGCGAGTTTGGGCTATTGACATTGCAAATGACAATGCCTTTTATTTTTGTTTTTTTAACATAAATAAAAGGCATTGTCATTTACATTGCCAATTGCTTAAACTCGTGTAAATGCGAGACCTATTGCATTGCAAATGATTGTTTTGTTTCCTCCCATGGGGCACTGGCCAAGTACTGAATCCATACACTTTACGTGTTTGTGTGTTCCTTTGGAGACTACTTTTTTTGCTTGTCTTTTCTTGCCTCAGCGCAGCGCATGCTTCATGCCCTCCATGCTTCATCTGTTTTTTGTGTATTCCACATGCTCAATGAGGTGCACGCTTCAAGTCTGACATGCATTATGTTTTTCCCATCTACACCATGTTGCGCTGTTTGTTTTCTATCCGTGGAGGCATGAGCATTGTAGCCCCTCCCACACCCCTTGCTAAGCATAGCAGCGGCGTTGGAGGTTGCGCCTTTTGTTTTTTGCATCTGTCGGCTTTTGTAGGCACTGCATGTGCAGTCTTCTGCAGGGGGACATAAAATACAGCTCATTTGGGTTGGTATCCGTCACGTAAGAGAGAAGCGCACCATTGCGCATCTACCTCTGCACATCACCAATGATTCCACCAGACGGGGCCAATGTTTACCTTAGGCAAACGTCATGCTATTCACAACGTTCCTGGGTCCTCTTTCACCCAATCTCCGCTGTGCCGTGGTTCAGGGGCGTCGGCTGTGTCAGAAGGTGGCACGCGGAACACCACCTTTCTGTCAACTGAGTTGTGGGTAGCAGCTGGCTACGAAGTCCTGCCCAGAGGCGTCCCTCCCATCGCAACTATTGCTCCTATGCCCCCAATCATGACCATTGCACCCATGCCACCTATAGGCACAATCTCTCAGCTGAGTGGCTTGTCCTTGGCAGGGGCAGTGCTCCTCTCACAGACTAGCTTCTGGGATCCCATGTTGAGCAGCGACTGAGGCAAAGAGAGGGCGCCAGCACAGTGCGTGCTGCAGATCAAGAGGTGAGGCCCCCTCCCCTTACTCAGCTTCAGATACACTTGTGATGCTCTCTCCTGAAATGGGCATCCGCAGCTACTGAGCCATCCAGCTGCCACTATCCTAATGACCATCCATACCCCAATGGCAACAGTAAAACAACAAAGGATTGTGCCTCCTTCAACAATAAAAAAATTAATAGATTTCAAACACATCAATGCAATAGTTCCAATGCTAAGTAAAGTTAAAGGAAGATTTTATGACACAAAATGCGCTAAGACACTATTTACTGAAATATATGTATAAATGCTTAAACTTCAAGCATGACCTACTTTTCATTCTCATATATTAAATGACACAATGTCACACATATTTAATAACATCTCCCTTGTATAACTAATTAAAGGTATGTTATAGGCCTTTTGCTGTATTTCAAGTTAATCGTTTTTATACTGCAAGGTAATAAGCAGCGTAACTGTGATGCCATATAGCATGGGTACTTGCAAACAATTTACCGAGGGCTGCAAAGTTGAGTAGGCGAGGGGAGGGGCCCCGTTAGTCGCGCCACGTAGTCGAACCTCCTGTTCCGGGGGGCTGGTTGAAGGAGGAAAATCATTGTCTCCAAACCGTAAATGTAGAGGAGGTCATTCGGTTGCTGACTAGTCTCCGGTTCTGGGTCGTTTCCTCCGGGGTGGAGGTTTTTTAAGGATCATTCCTGCCCCAAGTAATTGGTCACTTCACGTTAAGATGATTATGGATGATGCTGCTGCTTGCTGCGGCTTGATGACCAACCATTGGGAATGAAATTGAGGGATAAAGGGTTCTCAATACCTCCATAAAAAGGCATGCACTTTCAGAGGGGATAATTCGGGGTTTTTGATAGCCTTCAGGTCAGCACACCATTTCCTGAGCTTGTTGTCAGAGCAATTGTCGCCGATGCCGCAACTGGCACAATTCGGCACAACTGGCTACAGCCAGAAAAAGGTAGTCGTTCCATTCGACGGGGTGCATCTGGTCCCACAAAGGGCAGCAGATCGTTATCCAGACTAGACTGGACTATTGTAGAGCACAGTCAGCGTCGGAGGGAGGAGGGCGAGTGCGCCAGGGAGCTTCTCACCCTGTGGCGGAACGCTGACAGATAACAGCAAAGGGGCATGCACAGCAATGGAGGATCAGCGACTGGATGGACCCCAGGAGGGGGTAGGATGGAAGTGTGCAAAGGGGAGGCGGGGAGGGGACTGACCTGCCGGTGGTCCTGGACTCTACTGTCCTAACCCGCAACATATGGACTGAGTAGAATTTTGGGGAGGTTGCCTGTGGTCAGGTACCCCGGTGGGCCGGTTCGCTAGGCGGTGCCCTGGATTTCAAGTAATGAACTGTTTGCTGTAGCGCGTTGGAGCCTGCCGGCACAATGTGCGCAGCTCACTGAGTTGGACAAATTCAAGCTATGCGGTGTCCTGTATTTCAAGTAAATGAACTGTTGGCTGTATCGCGTTGGGGCCTGCCGGCACAATGTACGCAGCTGAGTGGGTCGGCCGAGTCGGCCAAATTGACATGTGGATGTCGCTAAAAATCTGAAGCTGTGAATAATGATATATCCAAGTAGAATGCTTTACTCTCCTAATATACAACTGTTTGCTGTAGCGCGTTGGGGCCTGCTTGCACAATGTGTGCAGCTGCGTGGGTTGGCCGAGTCTGCCAAATTCTAATTCTAGTGTAAGGCCAAGCTGAAGTTCAAATGTAATGTCATTGCTAATTTCCCTACTGCCTTGACAGGTTGATGTCGCTAAAGTCTGATGCTGTGAAATAATTATATATATCCAAAGAGAATACTTTTACTCTTGTAATGGTTTGTGGTGAGTCGCCTGATTTGATGTGAATAAAAGTCTACGCCTTGGACAACATAACCTGATTCCGAGAGTTCTTGGGCCCAGTGGGGGCAGAAAAGGGGTCAGAAGTGGGGGAGGAGTAAGTGTTACGTTGTGTGCGTACTATGAGTAGGCGCCCCCCGCGCCTAGGGGAGGGGCGCCCTTAGTCGCGCCACGTAGTCAAACCTCCTCTTCCGGGGGCTGGTTGAAGGAGGAAAATCATTGTCTCCAACCCGTAAATGAAACCGAAATTGTACATGAAGTTATAAAAGGCGGCGTCCCAGGGATCCCATCCTCTTTGTCTCCTTGGATCCCTGGGAAGCCGAAGGAGCGTCGTAAGCCACCCACCCACCCGGCAGAAGAGCAAGGCGAAATGCTGACAGATAAAAGCAAAGGGGCATGCACAGCAATGTTTCACCGACTGGATGGACCCCAGGAGGGGGTAGGATGGAAGTGTGCAGAGGGTAGGCGGGGAGGGGACTGACCTGCCGGTGGTCCTGGACTCTACTGCCCTAACCCGCAACATATGGACTGAGTAGAATTTTGGGGAGGTTGCCTGTGGTCAGGTACCCCAGTGGGCTGGTGCGCTATGCGGTGCCCTGGATTTCAAGTAATGAACTGTTTGCTGTTGCGCGTTGGGGCCTGCCGGCACAATGTGCGCAGCTCACTGAGTTGGACAAATTCAAGCTATGCGGTGTCCTGTATTTCAAGTAATTGAGCTGTTGGCTGTATCGCGTTGGGGCCTGCCGGCACAATGTGCGCAGCTGAGTGGGTCGGCCGAGTCGGCCAAATTGACATGTGGATGTCGCTAAAAATCTGAAGCTGTGAATAATGATATATCCAAGTAGAATGCTTTACTCTCCTAATATACAACTGTTTGCTGTAGCGCGTTGGGGCCTGCTTGCACAATGTGTGCAGCTGCGTGGGTTGGCCGAGTCGGCCAAATTCTAATTCTAGTGTAAGGCCAAGCTGAAGTTCAAATTTAATGTCATTGCTAATTTCCCTACTGCCTTGACAGGTTGATGTCGCTAAAGTCTGATGCTGTGAAATAATTATATATATCCAAAGAGAATACTTTTACTCTTGTAATGGTTTGTGGTGAGTCACCTGATTTGATGTGAATAAAAGTCTACGCCTTGGACAACATAACCTGATTCCGAAAGTTCTTGGGCCCAGTGGGGGCAGAAAAGGGGTCAGAAGTGGGGGAGGAGTGAGTGTTACGTTGTGTGCGTACTATTGGTCTGTGATGTGACCGAGGGCCGCATCGATGCCAGCAGATTGACGGTCCAGGGGGGCGATAAGGTGGGTAGAGGGGAAGCAAAGCATGTAAATCTAGTGGCTGAATTACACAATGTGACACCAGTTTCCCCCCTTTATCAAATTGTGTCACACTACAAATCTCTTATTTCACTTTCCCTGCTTTTTCTTTTAGTAGTACAGTAGTACAGGACCTCGAAATACATGACTTCAGGACATGCACTGTACAAAACCTTGTCTTGTGTTTGATTTAATAAAATATAATGTTGTTGATGTATAATAGCATTCCCGGCCACCCAAAGGGTGCACATAAGTGTGGCGGGAAGAATGGAAGTTTCTAAATTCTCATTTGAAAACTATCAGTTAAAAAATACTTCGCAATGCACTGATGTAATCTGATATACTAATGTGAAATGGTTCTGCATGTTAATGAAATACACTTCTTGAATTTAGAAGAGCCCTTATCATATTTTTACACTTTGGCTGCAAGATGACTTTGAAAATGAACGTGTTCCTAAAGTTAAATGGTGCAGGACAACCTAGTTACTCTCTTTCTTTAACTTCAAACATCCTTTAAATAAAGGCTTGCCTGCAGGGCCGGACTGGCTGTAGCGGGCACCGGGCATTTCTCCGGTGGGCCGCCAGGGTGGGGGCCGGTTTTGAGCCCCTGGGGGGCATTTTTGTTACAGGGCCGTTTTGCAGCATAGATGCAATATCAGCCTCTGTAACAAAATCGTTCAAACCCGGCCCTGGCAAATAGCTTGACTGCACCCCAAACCCCCCCGGGGAGCCGGCCAAGCATTTTGCCAGGGCTGGTTTTGGTTCCCAGTCCGACCCTGCTTACCTGTATACTTAAGTTCTTTAGGTCTCGTCTGACCCAGCGCATGCGCTGTCTGGCGAGACTTTTTGTGAGGGCTTAAAAAAATGCTACCATGGCCAGCCTAGAGCTACAGTGCATGTGCACGGGCGCGCGCCGTGCTTGATTGCAATCACTTTCACTTTCGCGACCGCACGGCCGCTTTGATGTTCTCTGTGAGCCAATGCTTGTTATAGGATGCCAATTGGCTGCCTGAGCCAGAATGGTAACTTTCAGCGTGGCTGGGCTCGTCAGGTCTGACACGGTTTTCTTTATTTCTCCTTTAGTACGGTCTCCTCTAGGTTGTGTAGTTCGCACGAGATTCACTTCATGGTCATATTCTTCTGGTTTCTTGAGCATTTTCAATCCTTTTGCAGAACCTTTGCTGCATTTGATGGTGTTGATAACTTTATCGAAGCTTGGGTTTTTGTGGCAAAGCAATTTTTTGAGCCTTAACACACTCGAACCTCTACATCACTTATCGGCAGTGGTCACACATAATTATACATACTTTTCACACTGTTGCTTCATTTTAATAAATCATATTTGACTTTTAATCCACCACTGAATTTTAATCAGGTTACCACGTGAGAATTTAGTAGACGGGATCCCGTTCTGCCATGAACCATCTTATAAGGCGATCCTATTCAATGCTGCTCTGCTCTGAAATAAAGCCGAGGAGGCGATCTGCTTCTTGTAAGATGTGGTCCTCGTTCCGGAAGTAGAACTGTGACTGACCAGCATATTACCTAGAACAAAACGGCACATGTTTGATCCAGTCAGTTTTTTATCATTGTAACCTGAGATGCTTTTATGCTCCTTTCGTATTTTGTAGAATTGTGTTTAATTCAGGACAAAGATAAACGGATGGAGTTTGACTTACCATACACCATTGGTCTCTGCTTGTATTTTCCGTGTGCACAGCTGAAATCTATTTTGTTAAATCCAACTAATGACCGTAAAAATGATGTTCCACATTAACATATGTTTCCAATCTCTTCAAAGTTTAAAGGAAGTAAACTAATTTAAAAGATGCACGGCTCATTCCAACACAGACCTACCTACGATCATTTACCAAATTCGGCAATCGCCTGTATATATTTTATGTAAAATGCAACTAAATTAATTAGAAAATATTATTTCTTCTTTTATGATTTGACATACATGGTTCATTGCAAATGGCAAATTGTTATTGCCAGAGCCTCAGTGATACAAATGTTCAAACCAACCCAATAGCGGAAAAGGCTGCGACTGAAATGGGGCCACAGGGGACATGGATGGATCATGCCAGTTCCTCCCCACCTGAAAGTGTTCTCCCAGACTGCAGCCTAGCGCAGAAATGCCAAAGTATCAGAATGATAAACCAGCCCTGCTGAATAGACTACAAAAGCCTGTAGAGGTCAACAGCAATTGAACATTTCCCCTACAAAAAACTTTTCTCATATGTAGAACCATATACAGGTAATTGTTAGGGGTGTGCAAAAAAGTTTATCTAACTCTGTGCTCTTTGTCACTTCTACGTGAAAACTGTGGCTTTTGCAACAGGTGGGACAAAAACACGTTTGAATGGCATGAGAATGTGTGGAGAAAAATGCAGAACTGGATGGAGCACAGAGGCTAGCTACAACGTCATAGCTATGTGGTGAATTTGCTCCAAGATCCTTAAAGAAAGAATATAACAAGCATTGGCATAGCCAATAGGTCTCGCCTTTGGGACCTTATAAGTGTTTAGCTATGCAACAGTTAATATTGTTGCAGTAAGGATATTGTGCTGTATAACTAAATACTTATAAGGTCCCAAAGGCGAGACCTATTGGCTATGCCAATGCTTGGTTAGTTTGAAAACTGACCAGACCATCTATTGTTTTCGATTGTTAAGCATAAGCCTGTGTGTTCCCTTGGAATTCGCAGGAGTGCCGTACACTCCGAGGGATGCAGAGGTTTGGGATTGTAGGGAAGCTAAATCGGATTTAATAAATGGAAGAAGAGTCAGTGAAAATTGTCTTTGTGCTGAATGGGCGCCCTCACCTAAGATGCATGCTAATGATTTGATTAGTTTAGGAAGAATGCTTTTATTGTGCCTTCACTTATGCTAAGCGCTGTGCAAAGCTGTTACTTCATGATAAGCTTACATTAACTGTGTCCCATGCAGACAGTGTCTGATCCGTCTGCCCAAATCCTTAATAGTAATCTGCGGAAATCCTCATAAGCAGTTACTGTTAAATAAGTTTTGTAGATGTGGCGCACGCACAGCACCCTGACCCACGCTGGAGCATCCACAGCAACAGGCTCGCAGGCAGGTCGCTCCCCACGCCACCACACGGCTGCCAGCTGCTTCGTGCCTGCTAACTTGTGTTGTTCACTTTCTGCTCCTGCTGCCTGTTTCTCTACACCCAAACTGTGTCACTGTTCTTTTTTTCTCAGGTTTCTTCTGCTGCCCGCCTTTTCCCGCCATTCCCACTTCTCCCGCCGCTGCGTCCCTGCGGCCCCTCCCCCCTGCTTCTCATTGGACACCCCGCTCCCGCCTCCCAGCTGCTCCTCCCTCCCTCTCCCCCTCTTATGGATCCCGTCTGCGCCCGTCCGCGCCTGGACCGCGCCCAGCACAAGAACCCCTGGCCCCCGCGCACTCCACGACGCAAGACTCAGATACGAGGCCAACACACTCCTCGCACTCAACGCCGGCCGAGAGCGCCGCTGCTTCCAGGCCGCCCCATAACGCACACACAGACCTTTTTCCTGCCGCACCTGCAACTTCACCTGCGACAGATCCACCAAACCTCCAAGGACCGGAACCAACCACCTCCGCTGCATACTCCTCAACACCAGCTCCGCACGCAAACACGCTGTCGAGCTCTGGGACCTGCTCGACACCTCCGACCCTAACGTTGCCTTCCTGACCGAGACCTGGTGGAACGACTCTTCAGCGCCCGACATTGCCGTAGCCATCCCGGACGGCTACAAGATCACCTGCAGGGATCGCGACAACGGAATCGGAGGAGGGTTAACCATCATCCACAAGTCCACCCTCAAGGTCTACACCCATGCAGACGACACCCTCAACACCGCCGAACACCTGCACTTCCGGATCTACACCGACCCCAACACCACACTCAGAGGAACACTCGACTACAGACCCTCCGGACCCCGTGCTCAGTTCAGCGACTCCATCGCCGACCTCGCCAGCACTCACGCACTCACCTCCATGGACTACATCCTCCTCGGAGACCTGAACTACCACCTCGAGAACAACAACGACGCCAACTCCACCACCCTGATCGACAACCTCGCCAGCCTCGGCCTCAGACAGCTCGTCAACGAACCCACCCACGCCGTTGGCCACTCGCTCGACCCCGTCTTCACCACTAGCACCCACGTCGCCTTCATCCGCACCACCGAACTCCACTGGACCGACCACCGCTGCATCCATTTCACCTTCAAGAAACCAACCACGCACCACCGCACCCAACAGCGGCCTCGCCGCTGCTGGAGCAAAGTCACCAAAGATCAACTGACGTCCACCCTTACCCAGAACACACCCTCTGACCCCACCGACCCAGACGCTGCCGCCCACAACCTCAGACGGTGGATTGACGACTGCGCCAACACCCTCGACCCGCTCAAGAAACCCTCCAACAGCCACACTAGCAAGAAAGCCACCTGGTTCACCGAAGAGCTCCAGACCTCCAAACGTACACTCCGGAAACTGGAGAAGAAATGGCTCCATGATTGTACACCAGACAGCCATCCAACCCACAAGGACGCCACCCGCAGTCATCACCAACTCATCAGAGCAGCCAAGAAATCTTCCTTCAAAGCCCGCCTGGACAACAACGCACATGACAGCAAAGAACTTTTCAACATAGTGAAGGAACTCTCCAACCCCAGCGCCATCACCAACGACATCCCGCCCTCACAAGACCTGTGCGACTCACTGGCCACCTTCTTCCACCGCAAGATCGCTGACATCCACAACAGCTTCAACACCACGACCACCCCGACTACGGCAAACTCCACCCCCACCCCGCAAACACCACCTGCACCAACCTCCTGACCTCCTGGTCCTACGTCAGTGACGACGAGACACGCAAGGTCATGAAATCCATCCACTCAGGATCCCCGTCAGACCCCTGCCCTCACCACATATTCAACAAAGCTGATGCATCCATCATACCCCAACTACGGAAGGTCATCAACACCTCCTTCAAGACAGCAACATTCCCGGAAAGCTGCAAGCACGCCGAAATCAATGCCCTCCTCAAAAAACCCAAGGCGGACCCCAAGGACCTCAAGAACTTCCGGCCCATCTCTCTGCTCCCTTTCCCGGCGAAGGTCATCGAGAAAACCGTCAAAATGCAACTGACCCGCCACCTCGAGGACAACAACATCTTAGATCCCTCCCACTCTGGATTCAGACGATACCACAGCACCGAGACAGCCCTCATCGCCGCCACAGACATCAGATGCCAACTAGACAACGGCGAAACATCAGCCCTCATCCTCCTGGACTTATCAGCCGCCTTCGACACGGTCTGCCACCGCACACTAAAGACACACCTCCAAGAAGCCGGAATCCAGGAGAAGGCTCTGGACTGGACCATGTCCTTCCTCACCGGCAGAACCCAGAGAGTCCGCCTCCCACCTTTCCGATCTGAAGCCACCGACATCAGCTGCGGCGTACCCTAGGGCTCATCCCTCAGCCCTACCCTGTTCAACGTCTACATAGCCCCCTCGCACAAGTAGCCCGCCAACACGACCTGAACATCATCTCCTATACCGACGACACCCAGCTCATCCTCTCCCTCACCAAGGACCCGCACACCGCCAAGACCAACCTCCACGAGGGAATGAAGGCCGTCGCCGAATGGATGAGGAGCAACCGTCTGAAACTGAACTCGAACAAAACGGAAGTCCTCATCCTCGGCCCCACCCCCTCTGTCTGGGACGACTCATGGTGGCCGACCACACTGGGAACAGCACCGACACCCACGGACCACACACGCAACCTAGGATTCATACTCCACTCCTCCCTCTCCATGTCGAAGCAGGTCAACACCGTCTCCTCTTCCTGCTACAACAACCTCCGCATGCTCCGCAGGATCTACAAATGGATCCCGACCGAAACTAGAAGAACGGTGACCCAAGCCCTCATCAGCAGCAGGCTGGACTACGGCAATGCACTCTACGCAGGAATCCCGGCCAAACACCTACAACGACTGCAACGCATCCAAAACACCTCTGCCCGACCGATCCTCAACATCCCACGCCCCAGCCACATCACCCCCCACCTGAGAGACCTACACTGGCTCCCCATCAAGAAGAGGATCACTTTCAAGCTCCTCACCCACGCACACAAAGCACTCCACAACACCGGACCAGCCTACCTGAACAGCAGACTCAGTTTCTACACCCCCACCCACCAGCTCTGCTCCGCCAGCCTCGCCCTCGCCGCCGTCCCCCGCATCCAACGGCAGGTCCTTCTCCTTTCTCACCGCCAAGACTTGGAACACCCTTCCGGCCCACCTGCGGCAGACCCAGTACCTGCTCACCTTCAGAAGACTCTCAAGACCTGGATCTTCGAGCAGTAGCAGCACCCCGTCCCCTCAGCGCCTTGAGACCCTCAAGGGTAAGTAGTGTGCTTTACAAATGACTGATTGATTGATTGATTGAACATCTACAGTTTTCATAATTTTGGCAAAGGGGAATTTTTATTTAAATAAGTCATCAGTTGTCATGTGAAGGAACCCAATCAGATAGCAAGTGTGTTTTGACTTTAATATGAACTTTAGTAGAAATCTGAAAGCGTGCATTCCTTGCTAAAGTAACTCGAACGCTGGCTTATCCTCGGTGGACTGCTATATAGGAGGCTGCTTTCAGGGCTGGATGAAGTGCTATGAACTAGATCTGAAAATGATTAGCTAATATATTTGAATAGCTGTGCTTTATTCAAAGGTTGGGTCTTATTCTCCCCGGAAAGCTCTGGGCGTGAATACGCACCACACTCACATTTCTCACAGAGACAAGATCGCTAGGCTCACTCGCACGAAGAAATGTGGGGCTGCTTTGAACATTTGTGCTAGGCTGATATAGGTTCTCAGTCCGGTCTTGAACACCTGTGCCCACCTTTAAAAAGACTCTTATGTGGAAGGCTCTGCGTTCACTTTACGGTAATTTTATTAACTGATCAGTTTGCTGCAGTAATTTTCTAAAATACCCAGTTCAATGCATGTATGGCTATAGATGTCAATTCAAAAAAATGCCAGGGACAGCGGAAGTGACATTTCACGCACTTTGACCCTGATGACATGCCACTTGACCAGAAATGAAATAATATTACATGGACTTTATCATTGATGAGATTGTTGGAGCAGAGTTTTCTGTTGAAAATCTATTGGGTTTTTAAGCTCCGGTTTGTCTATATGTGAAAAAATAAAAATATTAATTTGTAACGTTAATTATTTGTTTTGTGTGAATGTTTTGATTAATCGACACGTACTAACAAGAGAAAACTACACGTGGGAGAGCATATATGTTGCTTAATAATAATGTGCAGGTTTAACTAAATGAATGTTGCTGAGTGCTGTTTATTTTAAAGCACAAAACGCTTTTGAAATGTCGTGTACTAATGCTTTTCTGTGTTGCAAAGGCTAGATAATTACATACACATAAGGGTATTAGTGGGGTTAACACTGTTTAATCACTATGCTGTGGTAACGTTATTTTTGTCTCTTTTAATTAAGATGGTACGTTTTGGCCTAGTAAAAAATGGCTTCCGTTTAAAGCCTGCATTTGAGTGACTGAATTTTGATGAGAAGGCCTTGCTGAACATGGTCGAGAGTCATCTGACCACAGTCTTCGCTTGGTTTAAAAGTTTTCCGTGAGGACAGCAGCTCTGGGCGAATGTCCAAGTGTCCTTGGAGGACAAAGGAGCCACAATGAACTTTGTGATTACAACGCTGGTTCCGAGGAAATAAGAATGTGAAAGAAACATTTGCAAAACCCGAGTTTCCTGCTTCCGTCTTTTTATTTTTGTGATTTTTCCAAATGTAGCGATGCTACATCCTTTCCTACTCACTCTGCTCAGCGGTTAACATTTTATGTTTCTTTAATATTGTAAGTTTCCCTATAAATATTGTTAGCCTAGAGAGGGTCTAAGGCCACTTCTTCCCAAACCTGCGTTGGTGAGGATCGATGCTGTGAGGACGGCGACTTGGGAGACTTCTACTGAGAGACCTGTCCTGACCCATTTATGACACTTAGCTAGAATAGGTAATTATGAGAATAAAGATTTTGCTTTGATTGACTTTCTTTGACTAATTTTAGATAAAATACCGTTGGTTAAATACAGTGTTGGTGGTTATTTCTTGTTGTTTATTGAGTACTCTATTTTGATTATTGTTGTTTGGATCATGACTCAGGATAATATCAAACTGGTCTTATCGACCTCAGTGTAGATATAGGGTGTTTAGGAGTTTTCTCTCCACAGGTTCTATGCTGATAGAGTAATCGAGCGTATGTTAGTGAAATGGGCCCAAGCGTATGATGTGTGTATGTGCGTGTATCTGTGAAATTACTCTATCCGTGGAAGCAGGGGAATTTGTATGCCCTAATCTGCACCAATTTCCTGGTAGCAGAGGATGGTTTTGATGGTTATCTTGATCTGATTAGATTGCTTGTACATTGGCTTTTGATTTATTGATTATTGATTGATGTTGGTATATGTACTAACACTGTATGTTGGAGTCGTCATGTTGAGTTATATGTAGTGCTTCTGGAACTTGGGAGCTAGTAACAGTTCCGTTGTAGGGCAGAGGGAAGTATATACTGCTCTCAGGAAAGACGGGATTGTTGGTCCTGTACGTATGCAGGAGAAACGTGTGACAATTGAAGTTGCGCGTCACATTGTCTGGGTTCGGAATCAGTGACATCGTCGTGTGTTACTATTAGAGATATATTTTCAGTATAAAAGGAGTGCGTATGATAGCGAAGGTTATCTGTGAAACTCTGGTCTTAAGTCCCAGGGATCCGTAAGGTTCGCCGTTAAAGCTTATCGCGGGAGAAGTAATAGGTATTCTCTGAGCTTGTCTGAAGGACTGGGCAGAGGTAAGCGCTGCTTGGTTAACGTATGTTATAATTCTGTAGTAGAGCAGATCATATGCTGTTCTCGGGAAAGGCAGGATTCTGTGTGTATGTACTAGATTTTCTTGAATGAATGTGCGTGAATGTATGAGCATTTAATAGATTGTAAAACTCTTTGGAGCAGTCCTAGAGGAAACAGTTAATGGATGCATGTTAGAAGGGCAGAGTAGAGGGATGTGCTACTGTGTCAACGAGAGTATTAATTCCGTAGTGAAGCAGAAGTAAGTGCTGTTTCAGGGAAAGACGGGATTCTTGTGAAATAGATTTTCTTTACTATTCTGTGGTTAGCGAAGCAGACAATGGAGATGTTTATATGTTGTAACTAATAGATTTTGTAGAATTTGACACGAAGTCTACTGAGAAATTTTGTAAAGGAGGGGTAGACGAGTGACAGAGGAGCAGAAACTGCAGCGGCTGCTGACGTCATAGAGACCGCGCTCTGATTGGGTAGTGGATCAGAACAGGGTTCGCGCAAGGATTGGAAGGAATACAGGGTGACGTAGGCGCTCCAGGATTGGTGCGTTGGTGTGAGTCGCGCTGTTATTGGATAAAAATCGTACTGTACAGTTGTAATACGGAAGGGATTAGAAAGTTTTGGTAAACGTTCAAATGTATTACCAAGAAGAGAAAAAGAAGAAATCTTTGTTCGGAAAAATAAAGCGATGGTTTGACAAGGATAAAGATGTTAAAACAAGAGAAGGTGAATTGTTACCTCCAGCGAAAACGCCTGCATCCTTCATGGCTGCAAGATATGGGTATCATACCTGTATATGGTTGGAGAATTGGGTTAGGTATACTAGGGAAGATGGTGTCCTAGCATTCCCAGAACATGGTTCATTTAATCTGGCCGTGTTGAAAAATTTACGAGAAAAAATGTTGTGTCTTGACCCAAGACCAAGGCCGACACAGTTTGAGGCATTGGTAGAATGGGAAGATGAAGTACATGAGCGAGAAAAGCAGAGATCTGGAGGCAACTACAGGTACATGTTTGGGAGGAAACATGATCGTGAAACTCATCACGATCGAATGAGGAGATGGCGAGATGCAAGTATGTCAGAGGGATTATATCCTATGAGGACTGTTGAAGAAGAAAGGAAGGGAGCGGAAAGGGTTCCTGAGGCAGAAGTAAAAAGATATGGAGTTAATGATTATGAGGATGATGTCTTGAATGACATGATTTACAAGAGACCACCTCCATATAGACCAGAACCAGAGGAGAGCACACCAGTTGTTTCTCCAATAAGAGATACATTGCGTATCATTGGGACAGAAGTTGTGACACCTGAGTTGAGGAGTGGTAATCCTTTCAGAGAGAGAGAGAATCGATGTGGTGACGAGAATACGAGAGAATTAGCCAGAACTACATCTGAACTGACTGAAAAGATTAGAGAACTGACGAAGAATCTGGAAGCTGTTACGGTGCCTGTAACCATAGGTCCGGTTACACCTATTTTTGATAAACAGAGGACAGGTGAAAATGGTTTGGTGGTTCCATATGTTGGGAATAGGATAACAGGTTTGGCTGGTCCTTCAGGAGATTCAGGAACAAGGACAGAAAGCAGTGATCTGAGACAATCCAGGCATGACACATGTAGTGAAGGATTAGAGGTACAGTCTAATTCGAGATTGGATGCTAGTGAAGCTAGTTGTTCAGGGATGCCGATTTTAGAACCGCAGAAGAAAGTGGTTCCAGTGAGAAAAACTACTGAAATAACAGCTGAAGATTTGAATGATTGGATGAGAGTTCTTCAAAAGAGAGATAAAGATTCACAGGCAATTGATGTGGCCAGGTTACGCATTGAATAAGAGGAGCTTGTTGCAGGGACAATTTCTACAGACATTCTCAAAAACCATCATGATGGAGAATTGTTATTCATGTGTAAGAGCATCACTTGGAGGGTTAAGAATACACATGAAAGGTTGAGAACAATAGCGAGTGAACAGGGAGTTGACATGGATAAGGTGAAGGTTTTGCAGAAACCTTACAGGGTGGATTTCACGGATAAAGATATTGAGAATCTAAATGGTGCTGGCAGAACAGGACAGATTAAAGAGATGATCGCACTGTTGCGTAAATGGGGTGATGTAGAAAAGTGGAAGGAAAGGTGGTATAAGAAAAGGGAAGAATCAGTGGACAGGACTTATTCAGCATTTCCTGTGAGAGAAAAAGAGAAAGCAGTGGATGCTTATCCTATGAGAGAAATACCTGGAGGAGGATATGTACATGTTCCATGGACCAGACAGGATATTTTATCATTTACGAATGATTTCCCTCGACTGAGAGAAAAGCCCGTCGAGTGGTATAGGCAGGTAGACAGGTTTGTGAAATTGTCAAAAGTGCTGTGGATTGACCTGAATAGTTTGTTTGATATAATTGTTCCAGCAGACTTGTGGGCTGAGTGTAAAATAGTTGTAAGTTGGCCTACTGAGGAATATCCAAGAGACCAGAGAACAGGAGCACCAGATCCAGAGGTAATGAGGAAGTATGAACAGGTGATTGTATACCTGAAGAGTAAAGTACCTCCAAAAGAGACAGACTGGGTTAAGATAGATCGAACACATCAGGAAGCAAAAGAATCAGTTCATGCTTTTTACGAGAGGCTGATACTGGCTTTTAAACAATTCAGTGGGGATGAGCACCTGGGTGACAAAGATTTGAGTCACTTTGTATACAGATTTGTATATGGCCTGAGACCTGAGATTAGTGAGAGAATTCGTGAGCACACAGTGGACTGGCAGAGTAAGAAAATAGATGAGATTCTGAGACATGCAAAATACTTCAGTGATGAAATTGAAGCAAAACAGAGAAAGCTGAAAGAGAAAGCAATGTGGGCACAAGTGAAAGTTGCAGAAAGACAAGAAGCACAGTTGGTGGAACAGGCGAATAATGCAGGAAATAATGCAGGGAATAGGCCCAGATATGCAGGGAAAGGAAAGGGGAATCTTGAGGAAGCCAAAAAGAAATTCCCTTGTCACAACTGTGGCCAACTGGGACATTGGAGATCTGAATGTACAAATCCACCATTAGCGAATAATGAGGGTAAACCCTTAAATCAACAGGTGCAGAACCAAGGGAATAATCGACAGCAGCAACAACCTTCTGTTGTGAGACAGCAGAGCCAAGAGCCAAAACCGCCCTTGCCGCAGAATAGAGGGTCACAAAAATACAATCAGGATTCAGGATTCTACAATGATGAGCAGGTAAACAAACAAAGGCGTTCTAACCAGATACAACAGTATTTGTTGAAGAATGAAGGGAGTGAGTCTGAAGGTGATTATTGACGGTGCCGAAGAGAGGAGGAAGAGTGCATACTTGGTGCAACTCTAGAAATAGACCAGGCAGGACCATTTGTAGATGGGAAAATAAATGAAGAGAGTGTTACTTTTTTAGTAGACACAGGTGCGACAAGATCAACTGTCAGGTCAGCAGATGTTAGAAATCTTCCTCTCTCGGATGAAGCAATCCAAGTAGTTGGTGTAGCAAATACACAAATCAAGACACGTCTTACTGAACCAGTAAGGGTACAAATAGGGAAATTTTCAGACATGCACAGATTTATTGTCTGTGACACTAGTCCAGTGAACTTGTTAGGCAGGGATCTGTTATGTAAGATGAACTGTACAATTTTCTGTACACCGGATGGAATAGCTTTTGAAACACCAGATGAGGATGTTTTGTACCGAATGACTCTAGATAATAGAGAGAGTGAAATGGTTGGTGCATATGCTGTGTTTAATCCGGAGGATATGCCTCAAAAGCTGAGAGAAACAGTGAAAAGAACAGTTTGGGATTTTACTGGAGAGGATGTGGGATTGATGAATAATGTAGATCCTGTGAAAATTTCAGTGAAAGAGGGAATTACTTATCCTAACATTCCTCAGTACAAAATGACACCAGAAATAATTGAAGGAATAACTCCTATAATTGAGAAAATGATTCAGCAGGGAGTTTTGAGAGAACTACTGAGTAGCCCGTGTAACTCACCGATTATGGGGCTAAAGAAGCCGAATGGGAAGTTCAGGATTGTACAAGATTTGAGAAAGATTAACAAAATTGTGGTGGCATGTTGTCCAATTGTGCCAAATCCGTCAGTGATTTTGTATCAGATTCCACATGATGCTGAGTGGTACACAGTGATTGATTTGTGTCATGCTTTCTTTTCAATTCCATTGCATCATGACAGCCAGCCGATTTTTGCATTTAGATTTGGCCAGCGTATTTTAGCATGGTGTCGTATCCCACAGGGGTATACAGAGAGTCCTTCGATATTCAATCAGATATTGAAAAAGTCGTTGGAAAGTTTGATCATGCCTGAAAACTCAGTACTAGTGCAGTATTTTCATGACCTACTTGTGGCATCAAAGACACGTGAAGCTTGTGAAGTAGATACCATAGCTTTACTGAATCATCTGGCAGATGGAGGGTTAAAAGTATCTCCAGCCAAATTGCAATTTTGCAAGAAAGAGGTGCATTATCTTGGACACAATATTGAGAAGGGTCTGAGAAAGGTGACTGATGACAGGATCAAAATTATCAGGGGAATGAAGGCCCCAAGGACCCAGAGGGAAGTGAGAATGTTTCTGGGGATGGTAGGTTATTGTCGTCAGTGGATTAGTAACTTTTCTCTGATAGCAAGACCACTGATTAAGCTGACAAAGAGTGAGGTAAAGGACCCCTGGGAACTAGATGGAGAACAAATGGCAGCATTTGAGGAGCTGAAGAGCAGAATGTGTGAAGCCCCTGCTTTGGGTATGCCAGACTAGGAAAAAGAGTTTGAGTTGTACTGCAGTGAGAGAAATGGATGTGCACTTTCAGTGTTAATCCAGAAGCATGGACAGCTGAGGAGGCCTATTGCGTACTTCTCATCGACACTTGACCCTGTAGCTGTAGGTTTGCCAGGTTGTCTGAAATCTGTGGCTGCAACATGCAGAAGTCTGGAACAGAGTGAGGGAATCATAATGGGATATCCTGTAAGGGTATTCGTACCTCACAATGTGGCAATTCTTTTGACAAGAAGCAGAACTCAGTATATGTCACATAGTCGGCTGACTAAATATAAGAAAGTCATTTTGGGAGCATCAAATGTGACTCTTGAGAGATGTGTGAATGTGAATCCAGCAACATTGTTGCTAGATATTGAAAATGCGGGTGTGAAGACAGAAGATGATCATAATTGTTTGGATGTGCTTGATTATTGTACAAAACCGAGACCAGACATAAGAGATCTTCCATTGCCTGAGAGTGATCATGTGCTGTTTGTGGATGGATCGTGTCTGAGGAATGATGATGGTGTGCTGAGTGCAGCATATGCAGTGTGCAAGGTTTCAGAGGTTATGGAAGCTTCACCATTGAAAGGAGTGAAGTCTGCTCAAGTTGCTGAATTGGTGGCATTGACGAAAGCTTGCAAAATTGGGGAAGATCTGAGAGTGACTGTGATGACTGATAGTCAGTATGGATTTGGAGTTGTGCATGATTTTGGCCAGCTTTGGCTACAGAGAGGTTTCTTGACGTCGAGTGGGACTCCAATAAAGAATGCTGAAGTGATTGGAAAATTACTTGAGGCGATACAGCTGCCTAAAGAATTAGCAGTTGTGAAATGTGCTGCTCATGGGCAAGGAGATGATTTTGTAACACTTGGAAACAGATTTGCCAATGACATTGCACAGTATTGTGCGAAAAATAATCACTCGATTAATAGGGAACGAGAAGGGGAAATGTCTTTTTGTTCTGTGATGTTTACTAATGTCCTAGAGACGTGGGATGAAGTGAAACAGTTGCAGGATGAGGCAGGAAAGGAAGAAAAGAAAGACTGGATCAAGGCAGGTTGTGCCCCAAGAGAAACAGACCATGTTTGGGTCTATAGAGATGGCAGACCAGTCATGCCTAACTCTATACTGTCGACAATGGCAAGGATGTATCGTGGCCAGGGACATTTGGGAAGGGATGCGATGATCAGGTCTTTTAAGCAAACTTGGTACAATGCAAAGTTCAGGACAATTGCAGAAAGCATCTGCCAAAGATGTTTGATTTGTCAGCAATTTAACACTGGGAAAAAGACAGTGGTGAATCTGGGAACAATAGGCAGAGAAGGTGGTCCTTTTACGAGAATGCAAATTGATTTCATTGAAATGCCACAAGTGAACAGATTGAGGTATGTTCTAGTGGTAGTCTGCTTGTTCTCAAGATGGGTGGAGGCCTATCCGACTAGGAGAAATGATGGAATAACAGTTGCAAAGTTGCTGTTAAGAGAGTTGATTCCTAGGTACGGGTTTCCAGTAACGATTGAGTCTGATAGAGGTGGACACTTCTATAATGAGCTCATGAGTTTAATTTGTGAAGCATTAGGCATACAGCAGAAGCTACATTGTGCATACAGGCCAGAGGCTTCTGGCGTTGTGGAGCAGATAAATGGCACAATCAAGAACAGGATTGGTAAGATGTGTTTAGCCACTGGAATGAAATGGCCTGATGTCTTGCCTCTAGTGTTAATGACTATTAGATCTACTCCAGATAGAACTACTGGTTTGAGTCCACATGAGATTTTGATGGGACGCGCAATGCGACATGCATATGTGCCTGCAAATAAGTTAATGACAATAACTGATGACATGATTTTGGATTACTGTAAATGCCTGGCTGACGCAGTTCATTCTGTGTTTCACCAGGTTGGAGAAGACGCTACAACACTTGAAAGGAAGCAAGCTCATGATCTGAGTCCAGGGGACTGGGTGAGGATTAAAGTGCACAGAAGAAGAAATTGCTTGGTTCCAAGGTGGGGAAGACCAAGACAGATTATTCTGACTACGACAACTGCAGTAAAGTGTGCTGGTGTGAAAAACTGGGTGCATGCAAGTCATACTCTGAGAGTTCCTAATCCAAAAGACGGGACTGGTAAGGAGTATTTTGAAGAGTCAGATTCCAGTGATGATGAAGAAACAGAACCAGTAAAAGAGTCAGAGAAGACTTCAAGGGAACCATTGAGAATCTCAGAAAAAAGATCAGATTCTGTAAGAGTGTCAGAAGTTCCAACGAGCAGTAGAGAAAACAAAAGAGAAAAGAGCAGTTCCACAGAGACTACTCCTGAATCGGATGAGGAGATTACAGAACCACTTGAGATTACACTTGAAGAAGCAGGGTCAGAAGAAGATAGAGAGGGACAGATTGCGGAAGACCCCCGAGGAGGTGTAGGGAACATTCCTGATAAGCTAGGTGAAGGGACAAATAGACAGCAAGAAGATTACGTGTCGGAGACCCGAGGAGGGAAAGAGTTAGGGAAGTCTCAAACAGTGGTGGAAAAGACTGTGGAGCGAAAGAAAACTGCTGAAGAGCAAGAGGCATTTGAAACAGAATCGGATGAAAGTGAGAATGAGAAATCAGAGGGTCGAGTTCTGAGAAAGAGAACTTGGATTGGAGAAAGAAATAATAAAGAAACAAGACCGCAAAAGGTTGTGAGAGGAGATCTTTGGCCTAACAACAGAGTAAAGAGGCTGAGATACAGATTGACACGAGCAAATACCTCAAAGGCTGAACAAGTGAATGAGGTGTCGAGTCAGAATCCAGTAAAAGGTGAAAAGAGAAAAGAGTCAAAAGAACAAGAACCAGAGGGGATCAAAAGAATCAGAAAACCTAACCAGAAGTATAGGTCGCCGGAATGGACGTACGTGGCACTGTCTGAAGGTGAAGAGGCAGAGAGTCAAGGAAATCCAGAGGAGACCGTACGAAAAGTGGTTGAAGAGGAAACAGGGGAAATCCTGAAAGTTATCTTGACTGACATTGAAGAAAAGTCAGATACTGAGGATATTGTTGGAGATCTAATACAATTTGATGTTGAAGAAGTTGAAGTGAAGAATGATGAGTATCTAAACTGAGTGAACAGAAGAAATCACTTGGAGAAAGTGAAAAGAAGAGAAAGACTGAAAATTAGCTGTTTGAAGTAATCCAGAGTTCTAGAAACTCAAGTAGTGGAGTAGTAGAGGCTAAGTCAAAAGACACGGTCAAAGTAGTAAAATGGCTAACATAGAGAATAATCAAAGTAGATGTGCCTTCTTAAAAAGATGGTGTAGAATGTGCTGCTGCTGTACTGGATTATTAATGCTATTATGGGGTATTTTAGCTTTATTAGTTACCTTTAGGGTTACATTAGACACTTTAGGAATACACACTGAGAATGTGACTATTGCAGAGAGTAGTTCCAACTAGAATTAGTAACACTTACGTACATAAAGATAGGTCAATTAATGATTTTTCTAGTAATGTTTTTTTCAAAGTTGTTGTACGAATATGTGAAGACAATGGAAGTTAGGGATTGCTACGTATGTATGCAATTACCTGCATCCGTTTCAGAGGGTGTTACTTATCACCATTTACCAGCTACATATGGAATTTCATGTAGTGTGTTGAGTAGTGTTTTTTATTTGTTAGGGAAAATAGATTATGAGATGTCTAACAGAGATAACATTTTTGGGCAATTGCCAATGAACAAAAGGCTGAATCCAGCTAAAGATGCTAATATTTTTGGTGAGATTTTTATTGAAAAAGAAGAATTAACATTAGATTACATTTTTAAGAACAATTTAACTTGCAGTCTGAAAGAAGAGGAGAGAGCTTTCCTAAACATGGTAGAGGAAAGGAGATTGAGCATGCATGAAAAGGCAAGGAAATATAAAATGAGTGAGACAATTTGGGACATTGAGATGGGGAAAGAGTTGAGAAACGGGGCTAGTCCAACTTTAGCTCTAGATGCACCACAGAAGGGTAAGCTGTGCATTACAAGGAAAAGATCCCAATATGATACATATTTTGTTGGGACTAGTGAGTGTCATGATACATACTTCATTGCAACAGGATGGGGTTTCAAGGGAGGAGAGGATCCAGTTTTCCCAGGAGTGTATTATGTTTGTGGGAACAAGGCTTATTACAGGTTGCCTGACCATTGGTATGGCACGTGTTATGTGGGCCTGGTCTTTCCAAAGATCTTTCATATAGATAGAATAGAAGATGTGGAACATATTAATTTACTAACACGTTTTAAGAGAGAAACTTGGTCAGAAATAGTGGGTGACATTTTTGGAGCTTTAATTCCAGCAGTGGGAATTTCTTTGAATGCTTATGGAATTCGGAAACTGTCAACAGTGGTGGATCGCTTATCGACAAATACCGCTGGAGGGTTTCTTTTGGTGAATACGGAATTGATTGCCGTATGTGCCATGTCTATGCAGAATCGACTTGCCCTTGATATTTTATTGGCCAAAGAGGGTGGGGTCTGTGGAATGCTGAAAGTTCAACATTGTTGCGCTTACATTCCTGACGAAAGCAAAGACCTGAAGGTCTATATCAAAAATATTACTGATTTGCATGAAGAATTAAAACCACTTGAAGCTGAAAGTATCTGGACTAAATTAGCTAATAAGGTGATAGCTGTTAAGAGTTTTATTGCTGAAATAGGTAGTACTATTATAGGTAAGATATTGTTTCCTTTGACCTGTATAATTCTTGCTTTGTTGATACTAAGATTAGTGTGTTTATGTTGTAAAAACAGGGGAGGGAAAAAGAAATTAATCAAAAGAAATATTGAAAAGAGGAATAAAAGGTCAAAAAGAGAACCACAAGAAATAGAACTAGAAGAATTAAGGGAGAGTGTTTACTTGGAGACGAAGAGGGATGATGAAAGAGAGTCTGGTGTGTAGTGTTGTGAAAGGAGAAAAAGACATTTCCAATTTCTCCTAAAATGGGACTAAATTTACAAATTTTTTTTTTTTTTTGGGTTGTTTATTTGGTGATAAAATCACCAAAGGGGGGATTGTTGGAGCAGAGTTTTCTGTTGAAAATCTATTGGGTTTTTAAGCTCCGGTTTGTCTATATGTGAAAAAATAAAAATATTAATTTGTAACGTTAATTATTTGTTTTGTGTGAATGTTTTGATTAATCGACACGTACTAACAAGAGAAAACTACACGTGGGAGAGCATATATGTTGCTTAATAATGATGTGCAGGTTTAACTAAATGAATGTTGCTGAGTGCTGTTTATTTTAAAGCACAAAACGCTTATGAAATGTCGTGTACTAATGCTTTTCTGTGTTGCAAAGGCTAGATAATTACATACACATAAGGGTATTAGTGGGGTTAACACTGTTTAATCACTATGCTGTGGTAACGTTGTTTTTGTCTCTTTTAATTAAGATGGTAAGTTTTGGCCTAGTAAAAAATGGCTGCCGTTTAAAGCCTGCATTTGAGTGACTGAATTTTGATGAGAAGGCCTTGCTGAACATGGTCGAGAGTCATCTGACCACAGTCTTCGCCTGGTTTAAAAGTTTTCCGTGAGGACAGCAGCTCTGGGCGAATGTCCAAGTGTCCTTGGAGGACAAAGGAGCCACAATGAACTTTGCGATTACAACGCTGGTTCCGAGGAAATAAGAATGTGAAAGAAACATTTGCAAAACCCGAGTTTCCTGCTTCCGTCTTTTTATTTTTGTGATTTTTCCAAATGTAGCGATGCTACATCCTTTCCTGCTCGCTCTGCTCAGCGGTTAACATTTTATGTTTCTTTAATATTGTAAGGTTCCCTATAAATATTGTTAGTCTAGAGAGGGTCTAAGCCCACTTCTTCCCAAACCTGCGTTGGTGAGGATCGATGCTGTGAGGACGGCGACTTGGGAGACTTCTACTGAGAGACCTGTCCTGACCCATTTATGACACTTAGCTAGAATAGGTAATTATGAGAATAATGATTTTGCTTTGATTGACTTTCTTTGACTAATTTTAGATAAAATACCGTTGGTTAAATACAGTGTTGGTGGTTATTTCTTGTTGTTTATTGAGTACTCTATTTTGATTATTGTTGTTTGGATCATGACTCAGGATAATATCAAACTGGTCTTATCGACCTCAGTGTAGATATAGGGTGTTTAGGAGTTTTCTCTCCACAGGTTCTATGCTGATAGAGTAATCGAGCGTATGTTAGTGAAATGGGCCCAAGCGTATGATGTGTGTATGTGCGTGTATCTGTGAAATTACTCTATCCGTGGAAGCAGGGGAATTTGTATGCCCTAATCTGCACCAAGATCACAGGAAGAAACAACACTGTTAAAAAAGTAGAGCAATTTACTATAATAACAAAAACGTTACCAAGGAAAACCCCATTACATGTAGTGGTCCCCTGCAACAGATTGCCGCAATCCCATGCTGAGGGCACATCCATCACTTGGGAGATTAAGGGGGGAGGGGGGGCAAGCCGACATTAGACCACTTTATTGTGTGTGAAAAAGGCTGCTTTATTGAAACAGGTGCATATCATAATTTACTTCCTTGGCCACTGCCTTACAAAACTAAAAACCTCACTATACAAGAATTTCCTGCCCCCTTGTTCTTTCCCCCACCCCTACGATCCCCACATCAGTTCCCCCATCCCACAAAATACAACATAACATTACATAACCATCATATAACCCAATCCTACCCAATCTGGCCTTTCCAAATCATAAACTCCCCTGACCGTACCCCCTACCTGTCTTTGTGCTACTGTAACTAACCAACCTCTAATCTGAACTTATCACAAACTACCAAAACTATAACAACAAACTCCAGCCAATCCCGGCCAACTGTCAACCACCCCGCCTGCACCTGTTCCAAGCGACAATACACAAACTGCCCCAATGTACCTGTTCCAACAAATGCTGCCTACGAAAAATACCAACGCCAAAACATACTGCCCGAAAAATTACCCCGAAAAACCCCCCAAAGATTAGGGTGGGCGGGAGGGGCCAAAAAACCTGCCCTACACCAGCGCTCCCAGCCACCAGGTCAACAAACTTAAAATGGTGGCTGGGTGGGCGCGAAATTACGTTATATAGCCTTTGGGCTATCTTTTACAAAATTGGGCTACATTTGGGCTATCCCCAAATGTAGCCCAAATCCTTCGAAATTGCCGCTACAGCCACTCCCCCCCTCCCAATCTGCCCGGGGGACAGACCTCGCTGTGCTCGGCTGCCCCCCAAGCTCCCATTACGAGGGTACAGCTATCATATGCCAGACAGTTATTATATGCTGAAGCAGAACCTTATGCACAGGTTATGTCTAAAATGGCGTAGTGCGTTCTCAAATATATTCCAGTAATAGCCTAGTTACATCGTCGGACACACTGGTAGAGTCTCAGGTCAGTAAAAAAAAAAATCAAATCCACCGGTACACCCCTCATGGCCTGTCACAACTATCATATTTTCACTTGAACCATGGCATCAGAGTGTATACACATTTGCAGAACTATCATAATGCACATATTTTCTGACCTGCAGCATGAGAAGCAGTCTTACCACTCACACATGAAGAGTTCGCCCACTGCATCTCAAACCTGCCTTGCGTTATGTGTTTAACTGCAGAGATCCTGAACTAGAACTATCAGAATTTGCATCAGCACTAGGCTCCAAATATTGACATATCCAAAGACAGTAGTTCTACCCTGGGTTGAAAGGTTAAAAATACGAAAAATAAATAAATTGCATAAAGCAAGACAGGGTGGTTGCAAAGTGGCCAGATTTTATTGACAACCACACACATTTGCGCCACTTTACAGAGCTTGCCAGTGAAGCGCTAATTTAATTTTCTCTTTATTTAATAAGTCGTGCAGTTATACATAATACGGGGATGTGCTACTCACTCATCCACACACGCCGTGAGGGGAACGGCTGGTACCTACCCTCGCTGCTTCAGTTCTCTACTGCCTGCAGAGCTGTTTTGTTCTTCGCCTACCTCATAGTCACCGCCGTGAGGGGAACGGCTTGGTGTTGAACTTCCAATCCCAGGCAGCTGAGCGCGGAACGCGCCGGGCGTCATCAGAGGGCGCCAGAGGCTCACATAAGCGACGAGCGCTTCCCGCAGCATGGGACGCGCTACTCACTCATCCACACATGCTGTGAGGGGAACGGCTGGTACCTACCTCGTAGTCACCACCGTGAGGGGAACGGCTTGGTGTTGAACTTCCAATCCCAGGGGGCTGAGCGCGGAACGCGCCGGGTGTCATCAGAGGGCGCCAAAGGCTCACATAAGCGATGAGCGCTTCCCGTAGCGCGGGACGGGCCCGGGCCAAGGGCGTGCCCGTCCTTGCCCGTCATCGCCTGGAGGAGACTGGCCTGGGCCCCCCTTCTAACTCCCGGTTTCCTAGATGCTACACTCGCTCATCAGCCACAAGGTACTGAATTGTAATTAGATTTTCTATGTATACATTTTTATCACCTTTTGTTCTTGTGCTGTGATGGCCTCTAAAGCCCCTCCCCTTCGTACACAGGGGAAACGTGCATGTGCAGCAAAGCGCCCTGGGCTAAAGTCAAATCCACCCTCACATCTCTGCCCACTGCAATTGACTTAATGCTTCAGAAGGCGATTGGAGTTGTTACTTCGGAAATTTAACAGACTGAAAGACGCCTTTCAATTACTCCAGACTGTCTTCATCCGATTCAGTCTCTTCCGAATGACCGAGTGAATCTTATAGACTTGAACTGTGGCCAAAATTAGGATCTTATTAATTCTGAACTTCCCTTAACTTCAAATTCTGAGTCTGTAACTGAGGGCATTACTTCTAAATCCTTTAGACCTAGGAAGAAAAATTAGCCATTCAAGGGGGGTCTAAAGGGAACAAACCAAGAGGAAGACCTGTTCAAGGTATCACGCCCACTTTTCCCAAATCTCCCCCACTCCAGACCTGTCCTCCCTGGGCTCTTGCTCTAGTGGCGGATGTACTAGCCCAGTGTCGAGCGATTGTGAGAGAAGAGATTGCCCCCATTCTTCTCTACTTGCAAAACATCACACTTACTAACAATACATCTCAGGTCCACTCCAGTCAGGAATCTATGCCTACTCACATAGCCCTCACTCAAAATCATGGGCCCTTGATCACACAGAATTTACCTCCTCGCCTGATTTCGCAGTCCCAGGTTGCTTTTAAATCGACACAAGATCGACTTCCTCAAAATCCTGAAGTCTGTAGTAATAACTCTGGTGTGACTTCAACTGATGGTCAGAGATTGGTTGGTTCAACCTCTCACATTTCACACGATAATACCCTTTGCCCTGTACGTGAAACAGTAAATCAAGATCTTTCCACAACAAGACACGTACTTGACACTGTCAAAAGTCTTTCTTTATCTTCCATAGAGAATGCAGGGGGGGGTAAGACATGCGTTGCCACAAACCTGTCTCCCTACAATTAATTTACCCCTGGAAGCAGTTCCTTACGTAATCATATTGGCAGGATTACCTGAATTGAAGCATGGCCAAAGAGAATCTCACCTAGAACTACAAAACAAGAGTTTGTTTTGGTTGGCCAAAAACAAGCAATTACCATATATAATGGCAGATGACATTATGATGGTTAGGCGGGTTGCTTGGGTGGGCCCTACACATAAGTCCATTGATGGTGACTGTGCGATTATAAATTTTAGATCTCCAGAAATCATTCGTAGTCTAATAATGCAATATCCGACCAACAGGGACTCCTCTGTGAAAATTTGTGCCCTTACCCTTGATTTTTTTTACCCATGTCCCCGGAGGATGGGTGCCCCCCAGCCTTTGATTAATTTCGAAAGACGAGGCTCGACTCCCCAGATTTTACCTGCCAGTTTACAACATCATTCTACTCTTTTTAACATTCCTGTATCAAATCGATACACTTTATTGGACGAAGTCGATTGACTCACTAGGCTAGACGATTTGTATCCAGGCAGACACCACCTAGGACCTTCGGCTAAGGCAGGTGGTTATTATTCTGGCCTCTCCGTCACATCCACCTATCCGGCCCATTCTACTAGTATTTTGGGGATCAGTACCATCTTAGATCCTATTGTTATTTCTACAAAATTAGATACAACAAGGTCCGATGCCATTGTGGGTTCCCCTCATTTTCTACCTACCTTCCCTGCACGCCCCCAGATGGTGAATGTTAATATTAAACCAGTAAGTGACATGGCCAATACACCTTCTTCTGTTGAACCCATGGAGTTAAGATCACCAAATACCAAAGGCCCTGAATCAGCGGCAATTGTTAACAAATTTACCATCTGATCGTGGAACGTGGCGAGGCTCCGCAATAAGATGGACTTACCAGATTGGGGATCCTTTATTGACCAGTTTGACGTCTGCCTGTTTCAGGAGACTTGGCTTAGGGAGCATTTTTTCAGGTTGGGTTTTTATCTGTCAACAACCTGGCTCTAACTGCTGAGAGGGGTAGACCTTCTGGGGGTATGTCTATTCTAATTCGTTCCCATCTAGGCTGTTCTGTGTCCCAAGTAGATACTCTCACCCCTGATCTTCAATGTGTCAGACTTTCTTTTTCATCTAAATTTAGCCTGACCTTTATTAATGTCTATTCTCGCCCTACTCAGTCGGGTAAAGAATCGCCACTATTGGACACTTTAGATAAATTTATATCTACATTACAGGGAGAGACCACTTTGATCATTGCTGGGGATTTTAACTGCCAGTATGAACCCTTGCCGGGCATTGTGGAGTCTATCACTGCTGAGGAGGACTCACTTTGGTCTATTCCTGACCTCCAAGTCTCCCCGATTAAGTCATGGACACCTCTTGCCCTCCAGTTGAATTCTATCACTATGGCACATTCTTTGAGAGCTTGCAATGGTCGCTCTCAATCTGATCTAGAGGGTAGATCAACTTTTAATCGCCCTGGCCAGGCCTCTCGCATTGATTATGTTTTGGTAGAGACTAGGACTTGGCCTAGGGTAATTGATTTTACGGTTCTTCCACGTCACGATAGTGACCATGACGCCCTTGTTCTTGACCTAAGTCTCCCTGAGACTGATTTAAATACAGAAGAAAGAGCAGACACCTGTGGTATCCCCCTCCTTTCAAATGACAGAAGAAGGCTCAAATGGCCAATGGTGAAAAGGTCTCCTGATAAAATGACCACCCTTTACCAAGCTGTTTATCAGGCGCTTTCAGAACTAAGTGGTCATTTAGATCAGGGTCAGGAATCGTTCATCCATCAGATATACTATATCCACTCGGGTTTAGTGACTGCTCTTGCTGATCTATTGAATCCACCATTGGTCAAACCAAGGAAGAACAAGCAGGCCCTCACCTGGTTCGACCATAATTGTAAGACTGCAAAGGGGGCACTTTTGGATGCTATTAAATCTCTGAATAGACCATCTATAAGACAAAAGAGATTGCACTACAAGAAAGTGATAACCGAGGCTAAACAGAACTGGGACAACAGCAAATGGGATGCTATAAAATCTGCTCTTGGGAACAGGGATATGAGGGAATTTTGGTCAATAATCAGAAATGGCACCGGGGTTGGCGTAAAGGCAGATGACCCCAACATCGCACCAGAGAAATGGGTTGAGCACTATCAACTTTTGTATGCTCCTCTGATGGTACCCACCTTCTCTCTCGACCCCCTTTCTCATCTATTGCCCCAGAATGTCGATGAGGCATTAGAATGTCCTCTCGTTAACCCTCCTTATACATCCATTGAAGCTTCCTATTTCAGAGTCACTTTAATGAAGGTTGAATCTGCTATAAAAAGGCTCCCTGTAGGTTTGGCGCCTGGTCTTGACGACATCCCTGGTGATCTCTATAAGGATCAATTGGAGATTTGGGTTCCATATCTTTGCTATTTGTTTAATGCTATAATCACAGGTGCTAAATAACTGGATACCTGGGTGGGAGCCAAGATCATCCCAGTTTTCAAAAAAGGATCTCCTTTATTACCGGCCAACTATCGCCCGATCAGCCTGATCGATGTAAGCCAAAAACTTTTTTCACGCATTATAGTCGATCGACTTCAGATCTGGATGGAGGACCAGTCGATCCTTAGTTGCTACCATGCAGGATTTAGGGAAAAGACATCTACGGTCGACCAGTTACTTAGGCTCCAACTTTTATACTGGAAAACCGTTAGAGTAGAGGGTGGCAGCCTCTACTTAATTTTTGTTGACCTTAAATCTGCCTTCGATCTGGTACCCCGTCAAATTTTATGGGCAGTGATGGAGGATTTGGGGGTTCCAGCCAACCTTCTTAACATCATTAGGAGGCTCCACTTGGACAATTTTGCACAAGTGAGGAGTGGTAAACAGGGTGCCCTAACTTCTAGATTTCCAGTTAAGAGAGGAGTAAGACAGGGCTGTGTTTTGGCCCCCACTCTGTTCTGTCTTTTTGTCAATGCACTGATTACCCATCTTAAAGAGATTAATACCCAAAAGACTAAGTTTATGGTCTGTAATCCACCAAAGACCAGATGTCCCAATCCCTCCTTGAATGGCACAGTATTGGATAGGGTTACTGTTTTTGAATATCTGGGCATTAATCTGACTGACAGAATGGAGTGGGGCCCACAACTGGCTAAAGCCAAATTAAGATTGGTACAAACTACAGGTGGCATTCTAAGACTCCATAGAGAGTCCTCCTCTAAGCCTGTTGCTTCCATTGTGCAAATATACAGAACTCAAGCACGTGGTGCTATTTTGTATGGGGCAGAACTGTGGGGCCATTCTTCGATATATGACATCTATAAGTCTGAAAATACATTTCTTAGATCCCTGTTGGCTTTACCTAGCACCCCTCTTACACCCATCAGAATGAATCTGGGTATTAGATCCATTGAAGAAGTAGTAACCTTACGGCCTCTATTATACTGGTGTAGACTTTGGGTCACCCCTGAGTTGCTGCATTTTAAACATGAAACCCAAGAGATTTTGGTCCTTTCGGGCTCACACAAATTGCCCTGGTTTGCCTTCATAAAGAAGGAAAGCACAAGATTGGGCAGCCCAGGCTTCTGGACCAATCCTGCCCTATCCTGTGCCGAGCTGTCTCGTGCTGATTTGGTTAACCTACATCGCACGTGCAGTACCTCGGTCATCCTTAGTAACCCTGAGTTGGGCTTGCTCACACTTGAATTTTTTAATTTAAAAACTGTTTACAGAGTGGAGCCGTTCCTTGATGAGATTTTACCCATCTCTGCGAGAAAACTCTATCTACAGTTTAGAAACGGCACACTCCCCTTTAGGGTTTTTTCCTGTAAATGGTCGATTGATAAGTCCATGGAATGCCCGGCCTGTGGGGGTAAGGAAGAGTCTGTAGCCCACGTTTTCTTTTTCTGTATGGGGTACAAACTCATACGACAACGTTGGCTTGTTCCACCTTGCAGAAATTTTGGGGTCAGTAACTATAAACAGGAACTCAGAATACTTCAAACGAATACCTCTATGCCTATAGTCTTTTCGGTTTCACGTTTTATTAATGCTATGTGGCGCAGGAGAAGATCCTTTTTATAAATTCACGACATCTATTTTTCTTTTTTTTGTTGCCAATCCGGGCATAACAGATCATTTGTTTCTTTTAACTTTTTAGTTTTAGTTTTTAATTGTAAACTACATGTATAACACAACATTTATATTGTGTCTTTTATAAATGTCTGTAGTATTTGATATTTTACTCTTTTCAATTTTGTATCTTTTAGGGTCTCTGACAGAAATAAAGATTATTTGATTGATTGGACATAATATCTGATTTATAGATAAGGTAACAAAAATGCTCATAACTCAACAACATGCTGCACACAACCCACACTACTCTACAACATTGCTTAGACACATTAGCAACGCCAGTAACTCTGGCTAAACACTTATAAGGTCCCAAAGGCGAGACCTATTGGCTAGGCCAATGCTTGTTTTAATGTTGGTGCTGAGCCAGTGAACAGCAACCCAGTGCTGCTGCTGTTCAGGGAGCCGCATGTAAAGGTCAGGAGGACCGCATGCGGTCCCGGGCCGTACTTTGAGTATCACTGCCATATAGCAACACACGGTCCAAAAATGCCTTTTCTGTGCCTTCCGCGAAGATATATTACACCAGAGGAGCACTTTTGCCCTGTTTTGTCTGCTTCACTTTGATGCCTTATTTTAGGACGTATTTCTCCTGCAGCCGCCCTTGTAACAAACATGGCGTATATTGAACCATGGTGCAAGGACAGAGGGGATGTTTGAACCGACTGATTGGACAGCAGTTACCGCAAAGGACAGAAGGGTTGGTGTAAATAGTGCTACTTCTTATTCAGCCTCCTATTTATTTTATTGAGCGATCATTTGTGAACAATTGAAAACTACTTTACATTTATGTGCCAACAGAGGGGAGGTAGTGGCATAATGGCTACGGCTGCGTACCTTAGAGCTGGGGGCCCAGGTTCAAGCCTCGGTGTCGCCTCAATATCCTGCAATTTAGGGCAGATCGCTTATTTCCCCCTGCTTTGAAAAACAAATGTTTTGTGCCTGCAGAGTGGGCGGGGGTTATGTTGTTCATAGGAGCTGAAGACAAGGACATACTGCGGGTTCTCGTCACGGTGCTTTCCTCCTCCACTCGCACTGCAAATGTTTCGGGGGGGTGGAGGTTTGATTTGGTTAGTGTTCCTTTATTTTGTGGGAAACAGGCTATTTCTCAAAGTTTGGCCTGTCTGTTCAGTCCCCGGAGTTCAGACATTGCAGGGAGCGGATGTTTGCAGCCACCTGCTCCTTTAATGTTTTGTGTGGAGCACGAAGAGCATTTCTTGTGTATTCTATTGTTGGTGCTGACGCGCAAACATGCATTCACAAATAGTCTCTAAGATGCTCATACAAAGGCAATGCCGCATTCTTCCCCAAACATCCTCCCTCAAACATACACGAGCACAAACAAAACAAGGAGATTCAGATGCACAAATGCGCACCATCCAAACACAAAACTGCATTGAAACACTAAACACAAGCATTTTACAGGCGTATACGCACGCGCACACAATCAAATGCACACACCACCAGTCATAAAATAACTTCCCATTCACCTTCTCACACACACAATCATACACACTAGGAACACTGAGCTCCAGACGGACACGTACACATTTTCTGTTCGACTGTGGCAGTGCACACGCATCTCTAGAGCTACTTGGTTTTGCAGCATAAAAAATAAAAACACCGAAAAGGATCTTGAATTCATTACTCTGTAAATTGAATAGCAATGCAACATTCTGCTTCAAAAGTGACAAAGTGACATACATCAAATATTTGAAAGATGGTTGTTTTTCATTGCATCAGTATATTATTCACCAGCATTCATCTTCAGGCCTTCTGAGAGCTTTACTGAATTTTTTTCTGCAAAGTGGGAAAAATAAGCTCTACTGTGAGTTCACATGTGTGTGCTTAGTATGTTTTCATAAAACAAGGTGTCATTCCCACAGGTGCAGAATACCACACGTAAAAGGGCAATCTAAAAAATGCAGAAATACTTCACACAATACCATTTCACATAACTACACACAATTAACTCCATAAGAAACGTTCTCACTGTACATAATTCCAATACACTTAAAACGATTTAATTACGATCCACACAATTCCACAACAAAAAATTCGAACACATCTCTCCCTTGCACTTCTACCAACACTGTCATCTCTCCCCAAACACCAACTGCCCCTCTCATTTCTCTCAAACTCCTACTACCCACTCTCTTCTCGCAATACCACTTGCCCTCTCATCATATTCTCACATAACCTGTCTCATATCTATACTGCCTACTCACACATGCTACCTTCCTGTACCTCCTCACGGTGTGCACTATTCCAGCTCTCGTTGCTCCCCCTCTAGCTGTCCCATCCACTTGTCCCACTATCTCCATCTCACACTCTCTCTCACCAATCTCTCTCGTGCACTATTCCCATCTCTCTCATGTGGTTAACTTCAGGTCTTCAAGAAAAGTTTCTATCCCGTGACCTTTCAAAGTTTCCATCCTTCAAACCCAAACTCTCCTCCTCTACTTAGGGTGTCTTCTGCGTGCACCAAACCTCCCTCTTTATGCATCCATGCCTGATCTCCCCTTTTTTCTATCTTTCTCACACACTATTTCTGATCCTCTGTCTCAAGTTCAATACATACACAAAATACCTATCCCTCTCATTCTTCGTTCCTATCTATTCTCTGCCGCTCTCACCACTATCTATTCACCATACCACATAATTCCACTATACAAATGCACTCCACAACACAGAATTCCACAACTAACAATTACAATGTAACACACATAATTCCGCTCCACACCACAAACATCCACTACACTACAAAACAAAACACATACGTAAAAATAATCATTTACAATGCCAATAGCTCTAACTCCCACAAATACGAGCCCGATACCCGCATGGTCCACTATGACCGAAGCGTCAATCGTAACGCTACACCAAGTAACCATTGCTGAACCTATACGTACACGCTTTGTGCTCTAAATTTGATGACTACTACTTGGGACATTATTAGTGATAGTCTGTTGAAATCTTTACAACTTTATGCCCTGATGAAGTTCCATTAACTGGAACGAAACGCGTTGGCTGTTGTCCTGTGTGTGCCTATCGTTATATGAAGATGAATAAAGGATTTTCTTGAAATATGATGGCTTCTTTGGACATGCGACTTCATTCCTGGTGCAGCCTCCACTTTTCTTCAAAAGTTTATTCCTGGGTTTCCCAGTAGGACCTATCTGCAGCAGGTCTTGGAGATGTTTGGCACAGGACTCTTTGATTTATGGGACTTTAGTATTGATGTGCTCAACATTAGTCGGCTGTGGGATCTCTTTTGTGTCAAGAAATCGCAATGTATGTGTCTCAAGGAATACAACATTTGTTAGTTCAGAAGGATAGGTTCATGGATAAACATTACAATTTTCTGTAAATGTTTTTATTTACAAGCTTAAATTGTCAAGGCCGTTGATTCTCCACAGAGGCAGAAGATGCTTATTCCCAATTCCTTCCTCTCAGAACACACTGCGTTTAGCAGCTGCTCTAAGCAGGGGGAAAGGGGAGTTGGACAGAGAAGAGAAAGACACTCGAGCTGGTCCTGAAATCCCTGGTCTTCTGTTTTCCTGTCTTCAGAGATTCTAATGCACATAAGGGGAAATAAGCATTCAAGTACACTCAACAGTTCAGCTCATTACATATCTAACATTTCTTAACTGTCCTACCAGGTATTGCTAGAGTGTAGGCTCCTCTTCTGTAATGAGGTCTCTTAGTTCCTACTGTTCTGGAACTGGAGCTTCCTAGCACACATGGAAGACACTACATTAGGATCACAACTCTACTTTCAACCTTTCCTCTAATAACTGAGAAAGGGACTTCTCCTACCTTACTGGTAGCTCGACCTATCACTTAGGTTTTCTCATAAAAGTTCGGAATAATTGTCTAATAAATTGAAGTTTCACATAAGTCTCTCTTCTCTGAAATCTGGAACAGTTCTCGTTGAATTAGTGAAGGTAAATGGCTTCAGGGAAGTACGCGCAAGAAGGATCAAGGAAGGATAGAGAGGAAGGAAAGGAGAAGGGAAGAACGCTAGGAAGGTAGGGTACAATGGTTACGCGCTACTCCAAAGTTGCAGTCTCCTTAGCGCTGTAGCAGAGCAAATTCTTGGCTTACTTGACTATGAAGATTCTTGGGCTCACCAACGCTGTACTCTTGGAACTCCTGGAAGGCTGGAACAACTGGACTCTGAAGAGACGAATTATTAATATCCCAACTAAGGATTGGACACTAGAATACTAACCCTTGAATGGGAAAGAATTCCTTCTGAGAAATAATGTCTTTGAATAAGCGCCGCTTCCACTGAATTACTTGAAAGGAAGCGCGCTTCGAATTCGAACTTCTCTACCTCAGATTCAAATTGAAGTGCGCCGTTGAGCGCGCTCGCGAGCCGCTTCATTCCGAAGCGCCTTCAAGACTAGAACGTCTCTTCTGGGGCCTCTGATACTTCACGGGCAACGCGGCGGCCATCTTGAAAGGGTCTTTTTCACCGGGTTAACATTAACCCAATAATTTACAGTAGCCGGTTTAATTACCACTCTACGTTTCTTGGGATAACACTGCCCTATGGTAAGGGCACTCACCAGGTTCCTGACAGTACCCCCTCTCAATGACCGATTCATCGGTCTAGGTTTGAGAGGATTTTGCAAATGAAAGCGTTGAATTAAGTGGGAAGCATGCACATTTAAGGCCGGTTCCCAAGATCTCTCTTCAGGTCCATACCCCTTCCAGTCCACCAAGTAATATAGTTTCCCTCGAATCCTTCTTGAGTCTAAGATTTCTTTGACTTCATACTCAGTGTGTCCTTTGATTCTCACTGCAGGGGGGGGGGTACCCTTGCGAAGATAGGGGACTGCTGGCTTAAGGAGGGAAACATGAAATACACGGTGAATCTTTAATTGTGAAGGCAACTTTAGCTTAACTGTCACTGGCCCTAACACCTGTTCTATAGAGAAGGGACCAATATACCGTGGTTGAAATTTTCTATTCCCCTTCAATCGCAGGTGTCGAGAGGATAACCACACTGAATCTCCTACCTGATACTGAGGGGCCTTCTTTCTGTGTTTATCTGCTTGTCGCTTATAACTCTCCTTAGCCTTTAGAATATTAGACTCTGCAGATTTGTGAGCTCGGGATAGTTCTTTCAAATACTGATCTGCTGCCGGAACCCCAAACTCTTCTCTACAACTGAAGGGATTTGGATGTCTTCCAAAATTGAGGTAAAATGGAGTAAATCCAGTGGAGACATTCTTCGCATTGTTGTGCGCGAATTCTGCCATCCACAGCAGGTCTGACCACTCACCATCCCGAGCCAAAAGGAACAGGCGTAGGTATTGTTCCAATTCTTGATTGACTCGTTCCGTTTGACCATCAGTCTCGGGATGATAACTGGTAGAATGCCTGACTTCTGTCCCTAATCCCAGCATGAAAGCCTTCCAGAATCGAGAGACAAACTGAGGACCCCTGTCAGAAATCAAGATCTTAGGCACCCCATGAATCTTAACTATGTGTTCACTGAAAAGTTTGGCTATTTCTCTAGCTGTGGGAACCCCTTTTATAGGAATGAAATGACTCATTTTAGTAAAGGTGTCCACTACTACTAAAACGGTATCATACCCCCTACTCACTGGAAGGTCTACGATTAAATCCAATGTGACTGTGTGCCAGGGTTCTGTGGGAGTAGGTAGGGGTTGTAAAAATCCTTGGGGCGCTTGCCTACTGGTTTTCCCTCGAGCACAGATGTGACAGGATTCCACATAGCGTTTCACATGAGCCTTCATATTCGGCCACCAGAAGTATCGCTGGACTAAGTCAAGTGTCTTGGCCATGCCTTTATGCCCTGCTAATGGTTGATCATGACAGTCTTTCAAGGCTTGTTCTTGGATTGCTTTGGTTGGCAAATATAACGCACCTCGATGGTAAGGCAAGGAGTTGACAATCTCTCGGTCTGTTTCTTGATCTGCCCATTCGGACATTTCCTCTGTAGTCATTTGTCTTCCAATTTCTTCCTTATAGTTCGTGAAACTAAGTGTGCATACAATCTTGGATTCAGGAATAATTGGGCGTGATTCCACTGGATGTTCTGAGGCCTCTGTTTGAATTCGAGACAGAGCGTCCGCCTTGCCATTCTTACTGCCTGGGCGATAAGTAATCACAAAATCAAAGTCGGCAAAGTAAAGGGACCAGCGTAGTTGACGAGGAGTCAAGGTTCTGGCTGATTTCAAAAACTGAAGGTTTTTATGATCGGTGAAAACTGTGACCTTATGCTGGGCTCCTAATAAATAATGCCTCCATTCCACAAACGCATCCTTTACAGCCAGCAGCTCTTTCTCCGCAATAGTGTAATTCTGCTCTGCTGCGTTCAACTTTCTAGACCTGAAAGCTACTGGATGTAGTTGTCCCGTAGATCGGTGTCTCTGAGACAGGATTCCACCTATAGCTTGGTCTGAGGCATCCGCTTCTACAAAGAAAGGTTCAGAAGGATCTGCATGAAGGAGAATTGGGGCCGATGTAAAACTGGTCTTGAGATAGACAAAGGCCTGTTCCGCCTCTTCTGTCCATTGAAATTTTTCTCCCTTTTTTAACAATTTTGTGATGGGGAGAATCTTTTGAGAAAATCCTTGAATGAATCGACGATAGAAGTTGGCAAACCCCAAAAATCGCTGGACCTCCTTGACATCTGTGGGAGATGGCCATTCGACCACAGCCTGCACCTTCCTGGTGTCCATGGTAATTCCGTCTGGTGACAGTACAAACCCCAAAAACTCAACAGTGCGAACACTGAACGCACACTTCTCTAGTTTCACATAGAGCTGATGTTGTCGAAGTCTTTCGAGGACCAACTTCACATGCCTCACATGTTCTTGTGGAGTCTTAGAAAAAATCAAAATGTCATCCAAATAGATCACCGCTACCTTATCCAACAAATCTCCCATGGCATCATTAATAAAATGTTGAAAGGCTGCGGGAGCATTGCACAGCCCGAAGGGCATCACCTGATATTCGAAGAGCCCGTACTTGGTTCTGAAGGCTGTCTTCCACTCGTGACCCTCCTTCATTCGAATAAGATGGTAAGCTCCCCGAAGATCTAGTTTCGTGAATATCTGAGCCTCTTTGATCTGATCCAAAAGGACGGAAATCAAAGGTAACGGATAGCGGTTTTTAATTGTTGCTCTGTTGATGGCTCGATAATCGATGCAAGTTCTCAAAGACCCTTCCTTCTTTGGAATGAAAAACAATGGTGAGGAGACCGGAGACTGGGATGGTCTAATGAACCCGTTAGCTAAGTAACGATCCAAATAATCTTTCAAATACAAGTTCTCGGCCTCCGTTAATGCATAAATCCGACTGCAGGGCAAAACGGCCCCAGGTTCAAGGTCAATGGCACAATCGTAAGAGCGATGGGGGGGCAATCGTTCCGCTTCACATTCACTGAACACATCTCCAAATTCCTTGTATTCCTCCGGAACAAGTATGGACTCGACCACCCCAATAGGATCTCCTGTGTAAGACAACAAGGTGGCTGTGGAAGGTTCTAGACTCTCTTCATCTGAGGAGAAACAATGTTCGGCACAAAACACAGAAGTCATCTCAACAGTCCGATTCTCCCAGTCAATTGTCGGGTTGTGTGTGGTGAGCCACGGGATACCCAGAATGATCTGAAACTGTGGGGCATCAATCAAGTTAAACTGAAGATGTTCTCGATGTCCATTTGATTGGACCAATTCTAACAACTCAGTGTGATGGGTGATGGGACCCGATGAAAGATTGGTCCCATCTACAGCTCGAACCAACTCCTTCTTTTCCTTTAACCTCGCTTGGATTCCCATCCTCTTCGCATACTTGATGTCACAGAAGTTCCCCGTAGCTCCGGAATCAATCATGATGGCTACTCCTGTGATTTCTTGTTCACGGAACTTCAACGTCATCTGTAGGATCAAATGCGGTGCTTGAGTTTGAAGGGTGTTCATTATGCAATGAGATTCTGGAACCTTCTCTTCACATTTCGCCATCTGAGCGGCTCCTCCTACAGATGGTTTTGAGAGTTTCCCGACACAACAGGTTTAGGTCTCTTTGGGCACTCTTTCACAAAATGTCCTGCTGCTCCACAGTACATACATAACTTCTTTGCTCTCCTCGACTCCTTTTCCTCTTTACTTAAGGGACCCCTCACTGTTCCTATCTGCATTGGTTCACTCTCTGATGTGGATCCATTAGTTTTACTCCCTTCAACTCTAGGTCTGTCAAAACGTGAAAAATTCCATTTGATATCTCTAGACTTCCTTTCTCCTTTTCTCTCCGTACAGCGAAAGTCGATTTCTAACACTAAGTCTACTAATTCTGTAAAATCTGTAGGTCGGTTTGGAATTTGTGCAAGTGTATCCTTTATCTCATCCCGTAAGCCTCGATAAAACAGTGCAGCCCTCTTCTCAGGTGGCCAATTAGTTTCCATTAACAATTTGTTGAATTGCGTTAAGTACGTGAGGAGATCTTTGGATCCTTGACGCAGTTCCAAAAGTTCATTGTCAGTGGCCTGGGAAATTCTTCTCCTGTCAAAGATACGAAGAAACTCTGTCTTGAAGCGTTCAAAATCATATAAAAAAGGATCATCTCGGGAAACCAGAGGCATAGCCCAATTGGCGGCATCCCCACTAAGGTAAGACAAAATGAAAGCCACTCGGGATTGAGCATCTGGAAATAGGGTTGAGCGACACATGAAATGAAGGGAACATTGCGTGAGGAACAATTGGGCCTTTTGAGGATCCCCACTAAACCTTTCAGGTGGTGCTAAAGGAATAAGGGGTGAAACTGAATGAACAACTTGGGCCACTGTGCGAGGGTTAGTTTCTGGCAAGGAACCCTTTACATCTGCTACAGAAGGAGGAGAGCCTGAAGGCATCATCTCACTAACTCTTTGGGATAGCATCATTGTTTCCTGTCGTGAAGCTACCATTTCTTGTTTAAGACTCTTATTCTCTGCGCTAAGGTGTCCCACATCCCGCTGAATTCTCTCTAACATGTCCCCTAACGCCTTCAAACTAAAACCCTCTGCCATTCTGCCTGGGTGGAGTGAAATCGTGGGCACTTCAATCTGTCAAGGCCGTTGATTCTCCACAGAGGCAGAAGATGCTTATTCCCAATTCCTTCCTCTCAGAACACACTGCGTTTAGCAGCTGCTCTAAGCAGGGGGAAAGGGGAGTTGGACAGAGAAGAGAAAGACACTCGAGCTGGTCCTGAAATCCCTGGTCTTCTGTTTTCCTGTCTTCAGAGATTCTAATGCACATAAGGGGAAATAAGCATTCAAGTACACTCAACAGTTCAGCTCATTACATATCTAACATTTCTTAACTGTCCTACCAGGTATTGCTAGAGTGTAGGCTCCTCTTCTGTAATGAGGTCTCTTAGTTCCTACTGTTCTGGAACTGGAGCTTCCTAGCACACATGGAAGACACTACATTAGGATCACAACTCTACTTTCAACCTTTCCTCTAATAACTGAGAAAGGGACTTCTCCTACCTTACTGGTAGCTCGACCTATCACTTAGGTTTTCTCATAAAAGTTCGGAATAATTGTCTAATAAATTGAAGTTTCACATAAGTCTCTCTTCTCTGAAATCTGGAACAGTTCTCGTTGAATTAGTGAAGGTAAATGGCTTCAGGGAAGTACGCGCAAGAAGGATCAAGGAAGGATAGAGAGGAAGGAAAAGAGAAGGGAAGAACGCTAGGAAGGTAGGGTACAATGGTTACGCGCTACTCCAAAGTTGCAGTCTCCTTAGCGCTGTAGCAGAGCAAATTCTTGGCTTACTTGACTATGAAGATTCTTGGGCTCACCAACGCTGTACTCTTGGAACTCCTGGAAGGCTGGAACAACTGGACTCTGAAGAGACGAATTATTAATATCCCAACTAAGGATTGGACACTAGAATACTAACCCTTGAATGGGAAAGAATTCCTTCTGAGAAATAATGTCTTTGAATAAGCGCCGCTTCCACTGAATTACTTGAAAGGAAGCGCGCTTCGAATTCGAACTTCTCTACCTCAGATTCAAATTGAAGTGCGCCGTTGAGCGCGCTCGCGAGCCGCTTCATTCCGAAGCGCCTTCAAGACTAGAACGTCTCTTCTGGGGCCTCTGATACTTCGCGGGCAACGCGGCGGCCATCTTGAAAGGGTCTTTTTCACCGGGTTAACATTAACCCAATAATTTACAGTAGCCGGTTTAATTACCACTCTACGTTTCTTGGGATAACACTGCCCTATGGTAAGGGCACTCACCAGGTTCCTGACATAAATAGTCATTGTAAAAATGAAACTAAGTAATGTGCAGGCACCCACAACATGAACTGATCCCCACAAAATACCAGTTGACAAAATGCACAAAATCAGGTATCTCTGAAAGCTCGATGGAATCATCTCAGCCAGTTAAGAAAATTCCACACACCGCACAACCTCAGTGCAAAACTAAACATGACAAGTGAGAGACTGACAGGCAGCTGATTACAAATGACACTTGACAAAGCCAATAAGCTGGGCAATTTTTCAAGTGATAAAGTTTCTGCATGGGTTTGCGCTATGTTATGTTGTGCTGTGCTTGTGTTTGTTGTGTTGTGTGATGTTTATGTGTTCTATTGCTGTTTTCCCCTTCTATTATAATGGTGTATTGTATAGTATAATAGTTGTCAAGTTCATAATGATCAGATTCAAAGACTGTAGTACTTCAGGGTGGGGGAGGGGGTGATATTAAAACAACCCTGAGTGTTGTAGTGAAGTGATGTCCATGGAGACAATGCTGAAATTTAACGGAGCAAAAGCATGTGGTATTTAGCGTATCATACGAATTTTGGTGCGTTAAGCATCCAATAACTTGTAACGGGTGTTATTTATCACACCCGATAAATCATGTACCCTGTGGTATCGTATTCATCATGTGTGATAAATAGCGTCTTGACGGGCCTGGAAGAGGCTGGGCCAGCCTCCTTACTTCTCCAGATTGTGAATTACATGAGCCCTAAGGTACTGTCTACCATTTGTGATATTTTGTTGGATTTTATCGTGACTTTAATGGGTCCGGGGGCCACAGTACTGCGCCTTTTGGCTGGGGGTTTCCTTGCTCTCTCGCTAATCGCCACTATTTTGGGGGTACCCCTCTATCCCTCATTGTGCTCTCTCATCAAATCTTGAGACGTGACGTCCCCATTATTTACAATGAGCAAACCCAGGGGAATTGCGGGCACCCTGGACGCCTTCATTATTAGGGCAGAGTCATTGCTTACACATGAGATTGAACTCACTGAGAGACGATTGTCCATGGAACCTTTATCATCGCAGAGGCGCTCATCCCTAGGTCCTTTATCAAGCTCTAACATCGTGGGTGGGGCACCTAGTACCTGTTTGCCCTCTACTGCGGATAGTCAGCACCCGCCCCCTTCTGCAATAGATTTGGACTTGGAAGTACCTCCCGCCACTTCAACTGGTCCCAGTTCAGCTACAAGATCACGGGCCCCTCTATTTCAATTCAAGGATAAGTCAAATGAGCCATCGGGGAAGCGGAGGAGGGGGGAGGACATCAAAAAATCTAAGCAACTGAAGCGGCCGCGGAGATCTAACCACGAGGAGCCCCAAAATTGCACTACTGGCACCATTGGTACACAGACCGATGATCCCTTATTTGCACTTATAAGTGCCGCCCCAGAGATTACTGTACCTGCACCTGCACCTGCAACTATTGAGAGATCTACCACGGGTACGGCTCTTGCCCAATTGAAAGAACTAATTGGTAACAGCTTTGCCGAACTTCGGGGTCGACTAGATTTTTTGGACTCTGAACTGCGAAAACTGTCTAGCTTAAATGAGTCACAGCTTATTGTCCCTATAGGGGAAGGCCTGGGTACAAATGCTTCCCAGATTATGGTTACAGCATCCCTCGAAACTAAGCTGGTTAGGGTAACAGCCATCGAGGACTTGCTGAGAAAGGGTCATGGAGCACACACCACTAATTCTATACGCAATCCCTCAGACTGTCTATCAGGTGATGGAGTGGAGACCTCCTTTCAGGCAATTTCTTTGCATATTTTAAATCATGGGCCCTTAGGACCCATGCCTATCAACGGCCCTTTACCTAACCCCATTTTGGTCCATACTAAGTCCAGTGAAATCCAACCTCCACCTCTTTTTGACACAACTGTAATGGGAAGGGAGGAGGTAAGACTGAACTTGCCTCCCAAAGCCACCCCATACACTATAATTCTAGTAAATGCGCCACACCCCACCACCCAGGTAATTGAATCATGGGAGACACTGAGAAACAAAGCTCTCTGTTGGCTCGGGACTAAAACCGGGCTCACAGAGGCCTTGTTTGGCGAATTTAAGATGGTAAAAAGAGTAGGCTGGGTAGGGAGAAGGGAAAAAAACTCTTCCTGGTGACTGTATTGTTCTTACTTTTAGGTCACCGAGATTAGTACGTGAGCTCTTGTGCAGACTTGGTAGTGACCATGTGCCACAAGATATAATTAGTATTCTACCTTTAGGACATTTTTACCCTCCTAGGCCCCGCGGACATCAGCCCTCATTATCTAGGCCTACAAAAACCTACCCTCCGCCAACAATTTAGTCTCCCTTTATATAATAGATTCGAAATACTCCCATTCTTGGAGGACATAGACTGACTAATTTCTACCACAATACAAGCAGATATTGGAGGGCCTGCTACAACACAAATCTCCTAGCCTTTTGTTGGCAACCATGGTCCCAATGGAGGCTGCACATATTGATCATAGCAATTTTGAAGTATTAAATGATAATTCTGCTTTTCAATGCCCAGGGTCAATGATCGAAGTGCAGCCACATAATGAAGTGGCTCATGATCCTCTGGATGTTCCCCCGTCTGTAATCCCACAACGATTATCGGTCTCTCAGTTGGACAATCATGCTTTATGCCAGATATATACTCCTTGTGAGAACCATCTAGGGTCCCTAGCGGTCATGTCCTGGAACATTGCTGGCTACAAGCAAAAAAGGTCTAATACAGAATTTCTGTCTTTGTTGATAACTAAAGACTTGGTGTGTCTGCAAGAACCTTGGGAGGTTGACCCAATATATGTGAATGATATCGTTCTTTTTATACTCCTGCAATATCGTCACCTGCAGGTCGGGCAAAGGGTGGATTATTGACCATGCTCTCCAACAATTTAACTTTTAAGGTGAAGTTATTAATACGTCGCCCTTTTATCACCTCATTTCGATAGAATATTCTGTGGATTATTGCTGGTTTCTTATTAATTTCTATAACAATAATTTTGGAATTAACCAGGCAGAGGTGTTGGCTCCACTAGAAAGAGATATTAATGTCGTGCAAGCAAAATACCAGAAACCGTGTAATATAATTTGGCCTGGGGACTTTAATGTCCATCCCTGTGACAAGAGTGATGCTCCAGTGTGTGGAGTTCATGACGTTGAGGGGGAGAGTGTCCTTCACTTTATTCATACAGACTACGGTAACGCGTTAAACAAATTGTTATCTATTAATGATCTTGTATTTTTAAACATCTCTGAAGTTTTAACTGGTCAGTTAGGAGCTACCTTTTTAAATCGTTTGTTTCCTCTACCCTTGATTATGTTTTGCTCTCAAACTCAATAAGGGGGCTTTTCATATGTTTTAAGACTGATTTTTATTCTTACAGTGATCATGCTGCATTAACTTTTCTTATTCCCACTTCTAAGAAAAATGAATCTATTTTTAAACTCCCGGTAAACCCTGTGGTTGCAAAAAGGAATGGTATTGCTCTGAAGTGGGAAAGAGTGGACCCTAAAAGGTTTTTGGCCAACTTACTTGCTTAACGTTCTGGGGAGATAATGCACTGTTTAGACCCAGCTTTACCTGATTGTACTGTTTCGGCCTTTGAGCTCATACTATCTGATGTAAAATAAAACTTAACCCGTATTATCCGTAATGATCAACAGAAAAAAAGTAGCTGGTTTGATGATGAATGTAAAAAATCTCTAAAAAACCTTCACACAACCTTGAAGTACAATCCCCGTAACCCACCTTTAATCAAGTCCTTGCGCCAAGTTTATAAGACAGCAAGGACCACTAGATTGAAAACCCTAAAGGAAGAATGGTGGGAAAATCTACAGAAGGCCGCTATAATAAAAAGCCCACAGATGTTTTGGTCACTGATTAATGCACCGTTCTTTTTGAATGATCAGCAACCACTGTCTACAGACACTCATGTTGATCAGGCGGAATGGGTGACCCACTTTGAAGGCTTATTTGGAGCAGATGAGACCTTATCCAAACAGACATGACCCGAAACTTCAGGAGTGGCAGGGGGTGCTCTTAGTTTCAGACTAAAAGAAGTGAAGTATGCTTTAAATCAGTGTAAACGGGCAAAAGCACCAGGACCGGACGGAGTACCCATTGATCTGTTTCTGGAGAACCAAGATCTGTGGGCCCCGCTTTTAACAAATGTTTATAATAAAATTGCCCAAACATCTGCCCCTCCATCGTGGAAAACAACAGTAATTGTCCCTATTTATAAGAAAGGAGATAGGTCAACTTCGAAGAACTATAGACCCATCTCATTGATAGATACCACTGCTAAGTTAATGGGTCGTCTCCTTTTAAATAGGTTGGAGGAATGGGCCTTGGATACGAATATTATAATCCTGTGTCAGTTTGGTTTTAGAAGAGGAAAAGGCACAGTGGATCAGTGCCTGAATTTGAGCCTAATTAGAGCGAAATATACTGTAGCTAAAAAAGGTCACCTCTATTTGGCCTTCATGGATCTGTCCGCAGCCTTTGACTGTGTGGCACAGTCTAGGCTGTGGCAGATCATGGGGGCAATGGGGATTGACCTGAATATTATTAACATCATCCGCGACTTATATTCAGGTGCTTCTGCCTGTGTCCGATATGGAAGGGGTGGTGATTGTACCAGACATTTTAAAATTATCAGAGGTGTTAGGCAGGGGTGCGTTCTCGTCCCCTTCCTATTCGCACTTTACACCAATAATGTAGAAGCTGCTCTGATGGAATCCACTCCAGACGTCCCTTATATAAACTCCAAACCGATACCAATACTACTTTATGCGGATGACGCTGTGCTTTTAGGACATACTAGTAATGCACTGCGTCACTTAGTGTTGGATTATACGCAATACATGAACTCTTTGGATTTGAAAGTTAACTATTCCAAGTCCTTTATCCTTGTTGCTCATCCAAAACTGCAGAAACAACCCCAAATTATCACTGAACGGGGAAAATTGGGAGTCTTTGACTCTTTTAATTATTCAGGGATCATGTTTGATAGACAAATTAACTGGCAAAACATGATTGTAAATAGAGCGATCCAGATGGAAAAGAATATTGGGGCTTTAATTAAGTTTCTAAAAAAAAAACAGTCTAAAACCTTTAGATGTAATTAAAACAGTGTATGAAGCAAAGACGGTGTCTGCTGCCACTTATGGAGCAGCCGTCTGGGGAGCCAGAGAATGTACATGACTCCAATCAATTGAAGATAATTTTTTTAAAAGGCTACTTTCATTGGCGAAGTATTGCGCCAATTTTAAATGCCATATGGAAATGGCAGCCCCTTACATTTCTGATAAAATATCTCTGGCGCCAATACTATTGTGGCATTCAATATGGCGAAAGGAGACTCTTACACTGACAAGAGATATCATAAATGATGTCTTGAAATTAGATGGGGTAAGCAATAACCTGGTTACGATATGTTGAATCTACTTTAAAAGCTAATGGGCTACATCATCTTTTCTTAGACCCTATGAGTTGTTGTTCAATTTCTAAGAACGATCTGAAAGCCCAGCTATTATTTAATTTGCAGACTAGCAGGGAGACTTTAAATGTTGAGCTGTCAACAGTTAAAACACATTTAACAGAACAGAGAATCTCACAAATGTAAAAAAAATCAACGTACCTAACTTTTGTTACTAACTGACAGCACAGGTATATCCTGGTGAGATTCCGTCTAAACTACATCCCTCTAATGTTGGGTATTCCTGGTAATGTTTATGTTGCTGCTGATCTCCGATTTTGTACTTGTGATAACCAGTCAATACAGAATGATATGCATTTTTTGTTTTTTTGTAGACACTATCGGAATGAAAGGAAAAGGTTTCTTATCCCCATTATGCGTAAAATGAATTTTAAACAATGTCGTGTGGCCTTTTATTATTTGCAGTTATTGTCTGACCCCTTTACTTGTTTATCTGTGGCATCCTTCCTTTTAACTGCTCTAAAAAAGAGACGCTCGATGTGTGGATCTAATTAACTGTAATATGAACTTAATCAAGCCTCAATTTTAATTATAAATTTGTATAACTAATGTATTTTAAATCCTATTGTATTGTAATGATAGGAAAGGTTTTATTTTTTATCTTTTTATATATGTAGTATAATTGTATGCCTTCATTATGTCGGCGAAATAAAGTTATTCTGACTGACTGACTGATTTTTTAATTTAAGTGTATGAAAAATATTTTGTATTAAATTTAATATATTTAGATTAATTAAAAGTTTAAATCAAAATTAAGTTAATAGTGCTGTAGCATGTTTAATAATGTTCTACATTTAAAATAAACATATACAATTAGCTGTGGAGTCTACCTATGGTAAAGTATTGAGAAAAGTAAAAACATTAATTTAATTCGAAGAAAAAAAATACAAATATTTTTATGTTAAATATCAGCGGTCATTAGCTGGTTCCAGCTGAGACATCATGGATCTTTTAAACCTGGTGAGATATTAAAGCATTGGTGTCATAAGAAGATGCCTTTTTATACCATATTTGTTGCCAATGGTCTGGAGGTTTGATGTAGCATGTCATAAATAAGGGGGTTGGGACTAGCGCAGGGAAGGAGCCACAACAGATGTTGTAGTGGGAATTTAAAAAATGCTTGGTGCACTTGAATCCAACGTTTTTTTTCTCTGGGTTATAGTTTCAAACCAGAACTGGAAGAATTTGGGCTGCTTAGATATACGCTTTTATGTCAACGAACCACAGGCTTCTTCTGTTGTGCCCTTATACAGTGTATTATTTGAAGCTCTTGATGCACCGTAGTGCCAAATGTATAAAATGTGGCTACTTTGGAAAGTGTAAGCGACAATGTCTGGACCATACATAGTAATCGAGGTAAAACATCCATTTTCAGACTAGTTATCTATTTCTAACTTTCCCATTGATACATGTCTTTTAAAAGCATTTGGAGAAGAGAAGGCAAGTTACTTTCATACATAGCCCTTTTAGTAGATTGCAGGTAAATTTCCAAGTGTGTGATGGGATCACTAGTCTATGTAAAGCCCAACTACAACGCTGAGTTTCAGGTCGTTTCGTTGGGGTATGAAACTTCGAAGCCCTGTGACTTAGAGTAACTGAATTTAACCTTGAAGCTTCTGCAAACTGATCTAGCTCATTTTGTAAGGATCTCAAGGATAACGCAGGATTTGTAACAAAGCAAATGATTTCCTCTGTGGATTTCCTCTGTAGGCTTGGCATTTCCTACCCAAATACCTTTAACATCTAGATTCCAAGAGATTTGCTGTATCAGAGGTTCCATCGTAAGTGCAAACACCAAAGGCGAGACAGATACCTCGGTCTTTTTCCCATCATTATTAAATATTAGCAGAATTTTCTGTGTTTATTTTGAATCTAGTAGATGGCCATTTATAATGGTAGTGGAGGAGGGTTTTCAATATTGGGCTTATTTCAATTTTGTCTAGAACTTTCATCAGGTAACACAAGTCAATCCTGTTGAAGGCCTTCTCTACATCAAGCACGAGAAGGCCCATTGGTTGTTTATTTAGGTTGGCTGCTTCCACTAGGGTCACTGCTAGTCTTGTATTGTCTGGTGTCTGTCTATTTCAAATATAGCCAGACTGCTGTATGGAGATCAATTTGTGTCATATAGTATGAAGCCTTCTTACTAGGATAGAAGTAAATATTTTAACATTGCAGTTTACAAGTGCGGTGGGGAAATGGGAGCCTCAAATTTGTTGATCTTTGTTTGGTTTGAGCAGAAGAGAGAGATGGGATGTAAGCATAGTCTCCAATACTATTCTGTTTGTCAGAATATGGTTAAATACTTTTGAGAGTGATTCAGCCAAAATAGACTTTGTAGAATGAAGCCATGAAGCCATCTGGCCTTTGATCTTTACCACTGGGCATTTTTTGTATTGCTTCTTAAACTTCATCAGCTGTAATTTCTTCCTCTAATGTTTCAGGTCTGCTCGTCGGTCCAGTGGGGTATAGCTATGGAGATAGTCACCTTGTTTGATTGGGCCCACTGTCAGACCTTAAAAATGTGCTAAAATGTCTTAAATTTCTGGAAGGGTCATGAGTCTGTTGCCCTTGCCATCCAGAATTTCTTTTATATGGTTTCTTTATTTAAGCTTTCTTAATTTATATGCCAGGAGTTTATCTTATCCCCTCTTGCGTAGTAGGTTTGCTTAATATATGTGTTTTTGACTGTTTCCTTCACAAAATTGATAAAATTCTGTTCTAATTCACCCTTGATCCTCCATAATTCTTTGAGTGTGTGTGGTGAAACATCCTGTTTGTGATCTAATTTTGCTTGCCGAAGCTGAGTCTCGAGAACTGATTGTTTTTTGTTTGGCTAGGCATTTAAAAATAGCCATGTGGATTGTTAGTTTCCTCCAGATCACTGCTTTTACCACCTCACATAGCATGGATTTGATCACGTCCCCATTGTCATTCTCAATGAAGTATCTCTCCATCATTTCCACAATACTACACTTAATGTGGGATCTAGCAAGGCTATATCATTCACCGCTGAAGGGCATGAGTGAGGCTGTTGTGGAGATAGGAAATGTATTAGTAGCCGGATGGTAGCATGATCTTACAAAGCTTTTACACCAATAGCAGAATCTAGGGTTTTGGGTAGCAGATCTTGTAAGATTAGGAAGAAGTCAATTGGTGAATTGGATTTGTGAACCTTAGAATAGAAGGTGAATTTTTGTCTCCAAATGTCTAGGAGGTTTAGATTCTTGACACCTTTTGTAAGAGTAGGTGGGGCATCACTGGTATAGTGTCTAACTGGGGACCTGTCTATGGCGGGGTGTGGAACAGTATTAAAATTGCCACACATAACTATGCTTCCATTTGTGAAATAAGTTATCCTAGAAAAGGTTCTGGGTAAAAAATGTCATTGTCTTCACTGTGGGCACAGATTGAGACTAGTGACCTAGAGGTGTCCCTTAGTTTGTCCTTAATTCCTATTGATCTTACATCTCTATCCGAAATTTTGATTCCAAAGTGAAATCCAAACCTTTAAGGAGGATGGCCTCTCCATTAGTCTTGGTTTTCTCATTGGCATGAAATTGTGAGTGAAACAACAAGGGCCATAACTATGGCGCTTCATTTTACGGAAGATGAATCTCCTGAAAGAAGGCTATGTCAACTTCCTTATGCTTTAACCAGTTGAATAACACTCTACACTTGATCATGGAATTAAGGCCCTGTACAGTTAGAGCAACTATAAATATTGAGAACAACAATCAGTGATTGACGGAGAGCCTTCCTTGACTCCCCTCTTGACAAAGAATATTGTCAGCTCTTTATTCTGAACTGTGGGCATGGAAACATATTTGACTTCTCTCTTCAATTGACTTTCAATTGTAAACAGTGTTGTCAGCTAGAGAAAGCATCCTATTCAAATTCTGTCCACAGAAATGGGTTATGGTATTCTTGGAAGAAAACCATCCGTTAGCAATGTAAATCACTTTACGTCAAATAACTGAATCAATTGGCATTCAGCCAATGGTGGCCAGGAAGCCATCATTGCCAATTTGCGTCAGAAACTAGATAGGGGGCTAGCTCCACTGTTGCCCCCACGATTCAGTCCATTACCTGTTCTTGTCTCACACTGATTTGACGCTGCCTGTCAATCTGAAATGTACAGACACATTATCTGTAAGTGACCACGCAGTGGGACCAATCTATTGGAAAAGGGCAGAATGTTTGAACATCATGTGGCCTAGGTATGTGGTAGGGTTGTTATAAGCAGCTTCTTGCTAGTTTTTATCCTATTAGAAGTCAGCCAGTCTTCCAGCAGAATGACAGGAATAACAGTAGTAACAACACATGCCCTTTCACTCCCTGATGATATCACATGAAGTGACATCACATTGCTCATTCCCCCTTGATATCACAGGAAGTAATGTCACATGACGTTGCACTTGCTGACACGCAAGTAATGCCTATTCAGAATCATCTCGTGAACCATCACTGACTCGATTGTCAAACACAGTCTCAAATGCCCATTCCTAGGCCCAACACAGAGTATGCCATTAAGAGAACAGAGCTTTCCCTGATGGTACATAGACCTTGCCAGCTTTGCACAGTAGGCATATCTATGAGGTTACGCAGATTTTAGAGACGTCAGACAAGTGTGCTACCCCTTAGGTGAAACAGATGTTACAAGTTGAGCTTTGAGCAGCAGACTTGGTCCTCTGGTTATCTTATCGCCTTAGGGTTAGGAAATTGATATAACAATTAAGTGAAAGAGATCTAAGACGCTAAGGCTTCCAGATTGCAGAGGCTTCCGTCAGGTTGCACAGCTTTTAAATGCTGTTAAGGTGATGCAGGGTCAAGCTACAGAGAGCAGCACTGTTTTTAACATCATATATATTTTCTTCCAGCATTGCTGTATCTCAGTTTACTTAAATCTTGATGGCTCAGGCTCCTGGTAGTTTAAGATCTGTACAATCACTTGACAGTTTCGAATTCTGTCAACATTTTAGGAAATATCCAATAATGTTTAGAGATGGGTGAAAACTTCAAAATTCAAATAAACACCAAATACACAGCCGTCAGGTGGCGTCATGACATGTAGTACATATTTAGCAATCCCTTGCTATTTATCAACACACCTTGTACTATGTCACTGTTAGGCTCACACTTATAATCAGTAAATATTGAACACATAAAACTCGGGATGCCAAGTGCACTCGATTAAAAAGTCATTACTGCCCTAAAGTGTCAGACGTGGCGGGTACGGCTCCTTCGCATACAGTAGATGATGGTGAGCACACCAGTGAACCTATTTATCCATTTCCCAGTGGCACTAGAGACAATTTTAAATAATCCTGCTTGCAGACAATAGGATTTTGTTGACTTCATAACCAACGGTAGTTTTGCATTCCTTTTCCTTTCCCCCTCCTGGCTAACACTGTTCTGCACCTTACACTATAACTAAGGGACCCAGCCTTCCTTGCACGACAGGTCCTTGCTTGTGAACAGTGAGGGACTAATGAAATGAACCTCTCCTTTGGTTCTGTCACAAGGTGGGGGTAACACTCCCAAGCAACATCAACTGCAGCTCTCCAGTACACCTCAGGCCTAACATGCAGCCTACACCCATTACTCTTAGGGTGCTGGGACCCATACACTTCAGTGCCAATGTGCAGCCCCTACCAAATGCTCTTCTAGTAATGGGGGACAGTGTATCTCTGATCCTGCTTGTGTGCCTGACATGCAGCAACTAACACTGTTCTTCCAGCAGCAGTGAGACCTACTAGCACCTCTCTTCTACATCTCAATCCAGACCTGTAGCACCCTGGCCTGTTCCATACTTACACCTCAGACCTCACCTGCAGTCTCCAACCAATCCTGGCAGTCTGCAAAAATTACGGGGCATATCAGCAACAACCGTCGATAATTATCGCTAAGCGCACTTAGTGCTAGGATAATTATCGCCGGCTAACGTGGATTTTTATTGCTGAGATAGCATGCTCTTAGCAACGCTTATCTCAAAAGCGATAAAAATCCTAGCGCTAACTGCCAAACGTGAGATTATCGCTGGAAACCCAGCGATATTCTCACAAGGTTTGGCGTTAGCTTGATGATAGGGCCTCACATACTTAGCCATGATATCCACCTTACATAGGATATCATGGCTAAGTCAGTCCTGAAGCAAGCGTAAGGAAAGTAGCGATAACAGGGGTTATCGCTACTTTTCTTGCCGCTATGCTTCATAGCGTGGGTCTTGATGATAGGAGAAATGTCGCTTAGCGACATTTCTCCTGTCATGACAGGTCAGGAACGCCCACTTTGCATCTCATTAGAGATGCAAAGCTTGGCGTTAAGAATCCAGGCGCTAATGCAAGGATTCACGCGATAGCGTGACCTTGCTGATTAGGCGATAAAATTATCGCCGCTTTTTGCCCGAAAACGGACACAAAAGCGGCAATAATTTTATATCGCCTCGTTGCTGATATGGCCCTACATTCCTTCCTGTCACCCAAACTTGAATAAAAATCAAAACTTTTCAAATGTTTTTCCTCTGTACCGCATATGCTGAGAATGAGCTCCATATCCAAAAAGTCAAATGATTCAAAAAACCTGAAATATAAGAATGTAGCGCTGCAGCCACAGCAAGCCAAACTGCATGAGTGCAAATAATACATGACCCATGAGAACACTCACTGTGGGTGTGTGCAATAATGTGTTTAATTGCAGCAGGTTGCGCACAAGAACAGCGAGTGATGGCAGTAATGGAACACTTCATGACACAACTCCTTCGCCTGTACAGACCACAGGGAAATGCCTGCCAATAATGAAAGCCTTCATGTCAGGAAAATGTATGCTCGAGGCCCTTCAGGTTCCTAAAGGCCCCAGTAGCGACTTGTTGCTAGGAGACACCTAGGCGGACTAGGGCGAGTTATAGTAGTTCCAAGTGTGTAACTGTTACAATCATAAGCAGTGCTGCCACCAGCAGCAGCTGTTTTCTAAAACTGGGAAACATTTTGCTCAGCAAAATGTCCCTGAAGCCATGTTTCTGGTGCAGTTTTTCCACTCTGAGGCCAGAGGCCACAAGGGCCATGCCAGGCGGTGGATGGACAGTGCCAGGGGTTGCAAGACGACCACAAAATCACGTCCATCAAGTAACACAAAGTAGCGCTAGTACTGCTTTGCATTACTCTGCATCAAGGGGGCATACCATGGGACGTACATACGAGGTCCCAGGCAATCACCCATGTTTTTGACACAAAAACCTTTCTACTAACATTTGTAGACAAAGCTTTGTGCCAAATAATTTCAATCTCTTCAAAAGTATTTGACTTTGCATGTGTGCTGCACTCTACAGCACACATCGAAAGTGGGGAAAGTTTTAACATTTGTCTAGTGTAAGAGATTTGGTTGTTGGTTGCTAGACTTGGCCTTTTGAGGGGGTTCACCCCCAGACTTTTTGCTTTTTTGGCCTCCTGTTTTTGCTGGTTATAGGACTCTGGGCACGTTGCCACTGCTATTCAGTGCTAAAGTGCATATGCTCTCCATGTAAATTGTGTTTATGGATTGGTGTGTCCTTGATTGGCTCATGTGATTTACTACTAAATCCTTAGTACAGTGCACTGTGCGTGCCCAGGGCCTGTAAATCAAATGCTGCTAGTGGGCCTCCAGCACTGATTGTGCCACCCTCACAGGCAGCCTTTCAAAGATGTCTCAGACCTGCCACAGCAATGTCTGTGTGCAGTTTTTACTGCCATATCGACCTGGCAAGTGCACTTGCCAGGCCCAAACCTTTCCTTTTCTTATATGTAAGACACCCCTTAGGTAGGCCCAAGGTGCTCCTGTGGACAGGGTGCAGTGTATGTGAAAAGTAGGACAAGTATTGGGGTGTGTTACATGTCCTGAGAGTGAAATACTGTGCAGTTTGTTTTTCACTATTAAAAGGCTATCTGTCCTATAGGCTAACATGGTGACAGCCTAACTTTCCATTGGGACAACATAGGGAAATAGATTTTAGTATGCCTGAACACAGGATTTAAAAATACATCTTTTAGTAAAGATGATCTTTAGGTTTCGTCTGCACAGTGCTTGCGCTGTGCTTGAGAAATATATTGTTTTTAATATAAACTTAAAATTGACTTACATCACACCTCCTCTTTTTCCTGGCTTCTCATTGGTTCCTGTGCGTAACACTTACTTTTCCTCACTTCCTATTGGCTGTAGCATATTTTCCTGGATTTGCCAATGCTTGTTCCTTGCCTGCTTCTCTTCAGTTTCCCATTGCCCAAATACAGTTAACATTCACATTGGTGGAACAATTGTTTCTGAAAGTTTCGTCTCTTTCTGCTTTTACGTCTTACAGCAGATCTATATAGCACACTTTATAAACACCGGATTTTGCGCCGCCGAGTTTCGAGCCGGGATCCCCAGCTCTCGAGTCAGCAGCTCTGGCAGCTGCGCCACATCCTCTCCACTCCCATCAAACTCGTTTTCATAGCACTCCTATCAGTGTATTTGTCTGCAGTAAGTCTCCCCTCTCTGTGTCCTCGTTTTTTAAAAATATAGCACAAATTCGACCTGAAGCGCTTTACATGAGCCCTTGTTACATTACACAAGGACTTTTAAACAATACGTAGAGCATTTGAAATGTGTCACTTCCTTCAGAACATGTAATCTGTGTCTCGCCTCAGGAACTTTCAATACCTTTAAATGCTATTAAAGATTTGTGGGCCAATAACGCTAAATATGGTGGAATTAATTTACATATCATTTAGTTAGGCCAGGTTCTAAAGCGGTGACCCATCCACAAATAGAAGAGTGTTCATTTGTGTTATTTTTACATTTTCACGTGCGCTCGCAGCCTTTGTTTTCTGGCTTTGAACTCCTTAGTAATTTCAGAACTTTAATGAAAAATGGAGCTTGTGTGCACACGCCCTTCTGCGCTACATACTGCACGCTAGTGATCCTTTGCAAGGTTGCATCTGCATCACGTGACCCTTCAAATACGGCCGGGCTTTTCAAACCTCTTTTGCTGTGAACAGAGAACAATAGCCCAACCCGACATATTGAGCTCTCCCATATGCCAGTTTATTTATCTCCATAATTGCGACCCAAACCTACGTCCAACCGTCCTTGAACGTAATCTGAATCTGAAAGTAAGTACTCTAATGGGGATTTGGGGGGCAGCCGACCGGAAGACTGCACGGCGGGTTGGGCTGTTTTTGGGCTACAGGGTAGCCCAACATAAGTATACGCCATTTTATGTGCCAGCCACCATTTCAACGTGATGACCCAGTGGCTGGCACGCTTCCCTTTCTTGTCAGTTGCGTTTTTTCCCGCCACGCGCTTCACAGCATTTTGGTTGAAGCTAGCTTCGTTCACGTTCACACGCACCATGGAGGACGATCGCATTGAGCAGCCTGTCAGGTTGCTGGCCACTGCTGTTAGGCTTGACCTGCTAAAGGAGGCGCCCAGTGTGTTGGCCACGCCCCTGCGTAAGTTTGCTGGGGGTGTGGCTGCTGCGGTCCTGGCCTGCGTGTCAGAGCGCAGGCCTTCCATCTTGCCCCAGGTAAGGGGGAGGGGCCACTTGCTTGTGCGAAGAGCTGCCCCTCCCGCAAGGAGAGAGAACGTCGGTGCGAGCGGGGGGCAGGGTGAGGTGATGCCAGCGGCCCTGCCTGTGCCGCTGGAAAAATCATATGGCGGAAGGGCATCAGGCAAGGCCCCCGCAAGAGCGGAAGGGCCTCGCCTGCTGCATTTACATCTGGGGAAGGTGAGGCCTCTGGCGAGTCAGCGGAGGCCTCACAATTGCTGTCAGAGGGCATGGCAGAACAGCGAGAGGCCCCGCAGGGCCTCTCGCAGTGACATTCAAGGTGTTAGCAGAGTAGCGGAGCCCTTGGCCCCTACTAGCACAGGAAGCACACTGTTAGGGCCCCTGAGCAGGGAGGAAATAAGGGGCAGGGAGGATTTGGAGGACAAAATAAAACGCCTCAGGGCCTTGGGGGACGCCAAGGCCCCTTGGCTTGAAGTAGATTTTAGGGAGGTTTATGCCAAGTGGCTTCAGAAAGAAGGGGGCAGGGTAGTGAACCCTGTGGGGGTCCCAGCCGTCGCAACAAGCCAGGGGGTGGACTGGGACCAGGAATCTTTGGTAGAGAGGGCCCCCAGGGGGGCCAGAGAGGAGTTGGTAATGGAGTTTTCCAATGGGGCCCCGGGGGAGGGTCCAGTACTCCCAAGACCGATGGTTTTGGGGTTGGGGGGTCCCGTCAGACATGCAGTGGGGCTGTATTTGTTGGAATGGAGTGACAGAGAAGATCTGGGATGGGGGCGGGGTCCCCAACCCATCAGTGGGCTGTGAAGCCCCCGGGCAGGGTGTATAGCTCATCTAAAGGTAGGGGAGTGTCGTTGGACCAGTAGGGTGGGGCACGGTTTGGGGGATGGGCAGGGCTGGGGTGCACCTTCTTTTCTGGGGCGCTGGCGCCCCCTTGGGCAAGAGGCTAGGCAGGAGTCAGGGGCAGGACTGAATATAGGTTTTGGTTGGACCAGTACACCGGATCATGTTCACTTTTTGCAGGATGGCCCGAGGTGAGGAGTTAGGACACCCCGCGCTGCTAGCTGGCATGCAGCATTGGACAGCAAGATCACTGCCACAAGTGGGTACAGCGCAACCCCGGTGGTGCAACGGGTGGAAGTATTTGGAGCATACTCCACCTCCCTGGAGCAAGGCCATACATTCACGGCATCGGCAATGGATTGGGGGGGCAGGGTACGCCCCCCCTGGCAGTGCGGGGCAGTGTGGGGGGAATGGTGCAGTAGAAGCGCACACAGAGCTGGATTATAAGGAAGATAGCTTGGAGGAAGGGGAACTGAGGGATGAGGGAGAAGCTCAATGGTGGGAGGAAGGCGCGGTGGGGGCTCCGCTAACATGTTTCCTAGCTTCTTCCAGGAGGAGAGAGCATAACGGCGTAAAGCAGTGCCGGAGGGCCAGAGTGCACAAACGGCCGTGAAGTGGCGGATCACGGAGCTGGCACCGACACTGGCGCCAGGTAAGAAGGCGAAGCAAGCACATGTAGTCACGAGGACGCGTGGGTCTATGAGGGTGGGCACCTTCAGCGGAGTGCCCCACTTGCAGAAGGTCTCTGTGGGGGTGGAGGCTAGGTAGCCGGCAGTAAGTGGGGAGGCCCATGTGAATATGGTATCCATTAGTGCAGAGGCCGGGGAGCCCCATGCCTGCGGGGAGGCCCGCCTACAAAAAGGGCGTTACGTGCGGGACACCGGAGTAGGAACGGAAGACCCACCGGTGCGCACGGAGCAAAAAACATCACTTCCAGCAGAAGGAGTGGTATGCAAGGGGGATCTGGTGGGTAGGACACGGGGACAAGGGCGACCAACAGGACTCTGGGGTGAAGAAGGAGAGTATAGAGATAAAATTCAGGAAATTACCATACATAGGAACGGCCAAACCTTTGGAGTGCATCTAATGCCATCCACAAAGGAGAAAATCTGGAAGGGTGAGTACGTAGAGATCTTAAAGCTACTACATGGAGAGTTCAGGTCTAAGAAGGGGTCCAAGGAGGAGGAGTTAGAATTATCCAAACACCTGCAAGTCCCAGTGACGATCGAGAACTGGACCCCGGCTTCTCTGAATTATTGGCAGTGTCTACTGCGAAAAGTCCCCTGAAAGGGCGGTCGCCATATTCAAGCACATGGATGTCATTAGAAAGGCACATCAAAATTTCGGGGGCGATGCTTGGGCTCAATTTGACAAGGAATTGCGGGCATGGCTAGTGGTGGACATGGATGCCCAGTGGGGCAAGCTAGATACAGATTTTTGGCAGCACACCGTGTGGCCAGCGAAATTTGGCAAGACCATCTTTACAGCAAGAGGCTTGCCAATAGTCTACAGGCTCTTTCAGGGTCGCCCCACCCGAGGCAGGGTGGGGAGAGGCATCAGAAACCAAGGAACCCAAATGAGGGCATGCTGGGACTACAACAAAGGCCTATGCACAAGAGAGCTATGCAAATGTCGGCATGAATGCTTGAAATGATCAGGCAGACATCCTTTGGGGACCTGCTTCTCAGGCGGTACCCCCACTGCTGCGGGCTACGGGTACCAACAAGGAACTACAGGGAATAAGGCAGGGGTGGCCCAGTGGACACAATACGTGAAGGGAGGGGGGTTCCGGTCGGGTAGGGGAGCACAGGGACCTGGAGGGAAAGGCTCATACACCCATTAACTTTGAGAAATTGGCTTGCTGGCTCTCATTTTATGACAGGACGGACGACGCTGCGGTTTTGCTACAGCGGTTTCAGGAAGGTTTCAGGCTTGGATACAAGGGTCCTAGAGTTCGCCGTTGGGCGGACAATTTAAAATGAGCAGCAGAGCATCCGCATATTGTGTGAGAATTGTTTTTTTAAAGAGATACAGGAAGGGAGAATGGCAGACTCGCTTGACACGTTGCCCATGGACAAGTTAGTTGTGTCACCTATCGGGGTAGTGCCCAAGAAGGAATCAAGGCAGTATCACCTGATCCAACACTTGTCTTGGCCGGAAGCCCAGTTAGTGAATGACTGCATCCCCGCGGAGTAAGTAACGGTAACATACTGGTCAGTGGATGTAGCCCTGGTCTTGGTGGAAAAGGTCAGACAGGGGGCGCTGATGGCAAAAGGAGACATCACGTCTGCATTCCGTCTGTTGCCGGTACACCCTGACGGCTTTGAATTTGTCAATTCAAAGGACAATGGTTTGCAGACAAGGAGCTCCCCATGGGTTGTTCCATTTTGTGTGCCCTCTTCGAATGTTTCAGTACCTTTCTGCAATGGTTATTCACATGGCACACACTACCTGGATGAATTTTCTTTGTAGGGGCAGTGGGATCAGGAGACTGCCAGGACTCTCTCGACAGATTCCAAGGTTTGATGGTGGACTTGGGGGTGCCTGTGGCCCTGGAGAAAACGGTGGGCCCCACAACAATGATGGCATTTCTGGGCATCAAAATTGACTCGGTAGCAGGGGAGGCTCGGTTACCCGAGGACAAGAGAACTAAAATGGTGGCTTTACTTGATACAATGCTGGCTAAAAAGAAAGTGACTGTGAAAGAAGTGCAGATGCTTCTGGGACATTTGAACTTTGCATGCAGGGTGGTACGAACGGGGAGGAATTTTTGCAGGCGCATTGGTCTGCCGCTTTTGGGCCATCCCTTACATCACCATCGTGTATTTCTGAAAGCGAGGCTTCAGGAGGACCTGCATATGTAGAAGGCCTTTTTACATGCCTTTAATGGCATTCCCCTCTCATCCTGGGTGGACATGGACGCGCAGATTTTTTCGGCCACAGCGGGAGCCTGCGATTTTGGCCTGTACTGGCAGGGACACTGGTGTGCTGAACAATGGCTTGAAGAATGGAAGGAGGGCAGACGCAGCATCGCTTTATTGGAATTTTTACCCTGGTTGTTGCGGTCATGTTATGGGGCCCACAGCTGACCCATGAAAGAGTCCTTTTCCGGGTCGACAATAGATGGTCAATAGGCATTCGGCCAGTGAGCCACAGCTGTGGCAGCTGCTGCGAGTTTTTGTCTTGCATTGCCTGAAATTTGACGTTGCCTTCAGAGCCAAGCACATTCCCGGTGTGGACAATGACATTGTTAATGCTTTGTCTTGTTCTTAGTGGGAGAGGTTCAATGGGCTGACCACGGCGGCGGACCAGGAGAAGACTCCCGTGCCACAAGAGTTATGGTCTGTAGGAAAGAGAGGCTGCTACACCTGGTAGCTAGATCTTTTGCCCCGTCGAAAAGGAGGGCTTACCTATGGGCCTGGGAGGATTTCAGAAAGAGTGGGGCACAGCCTAAGTGACAGGAATGAGACAGAGTTGAGGACGTCATCCAATTTATAACGGGTTTTATTGAAAGAGAGCAGTCCATGGTGACGATTCCAGGGAAGCTGGTGGGCATCGCTTCCATGGGCAAGCTGTGGTGGGGCTATCCCCCATCTGCCGGAGAGCTGGGGAAAAGAATCCTGGAGGGTTGGGTGACGGAGTTAGGCCCTGCCGGTCCTAAGCGGAGGCCTATGACGTTGGATGTTTTGACGCGTGTGATTCAGTCCCTTACTAAGGTATGCACGGAGGACCTGGAGGCAGGTCTGTCTTCGACCATTATGTCTTGGTTATTTTTTGGAGCCTTTCGGGTGTCGGAACTTCTGGGGGGAAAGAGTAGCAGGGGGCTCCGCTGGAAGAAGGTATTTCTGCAAGACGACGGGGTGCCGGTGTGGGTATACAAGTCCAAAAACGATCGGATGGCAGCGGGGAGGGAAGTGTTCTTGAAAGCTTACCCGTTGTCCTTAGTTTGCCCTCTGTACTGCGCAGAGAGAGTGAGAGGTGGGGAGGTGCGCACGGGCAGAGTTTTTATACACGGGGATGGGAGACCTGTAACAGCTTTCCAACTGTTGACCATCCTCCACAAAGCATTGACACTATTAGGTTTGGACGCCAGACGATTTGAGACTCACTCCTTTCGGATTGGTGCTACGACAGAGGTTATTAGATGAGGTTGGCAGTCAACTAGAATTAGGGAAATGAGGAGATGGAAATCAGATTGCTTTCGGACTTATATCAGGGGGATAGGGGAGAAAGGATGGTAATGGGCATGTTGTCATCTTTGTTTCTTTTGCAGGTGTGGTCGCAGGTCCATTGGAGACGGGAATGACGATCTGGATCGTGGGCCACTCATTTGTTAAATGAGCTTTCCTGGTCACAACCTGGGTTTCAAGAAGGACTTATTCTCTATTGTATGGAAAGGGAAAGGTGGTATGCAATGGAAGGAACTCGTACCATGCTTGAATAAGCTCAAAGGGGGCGGGACCTGTCCAGAATGTGCTCGTTATCCATTTGGGGGAAAATTATTTGGTGGCGCAGAAGGGTTTGGCCTTAATCAAAGAGATGAAATGGGACCTTCAGCAGGTTGGTAAGTTGTGGGCAGGCTGTCACACCATGTGGACGGAATTCATAGCTAGAAGAGTGTGGAGGAGGGCTAAAAAAACGTCTGCCATCGACAAAGCCAGGAGGAAACTTAACAAGGAGATGAGGGCTTTTTGCAGGGATAACGGCATGGGCAGGATACAACATTCAGATTTAAAATTTGAGGACATGGAGTTTTCTTTAGCCAAAGTGTTGGAGGTTGAGTGAGGGTTTCTGTAGATGTGTTTTACTTCTGTTAAAGTGTGGGGCCATGGCCAAGGGGGTAGCCCCTGATCCTGGGTGGCGGGCGGCTGAGAAGTTGACAGGAGTTAACAAGTTTATTGTTTGTCAGCGGCAGTTCAGGCTAAAGGGGAATGGGTAGGAAGTTCACATCTGAACGTCATAGGAAGTTAAAACATTGGGTAGGAAGTTCCTAGGAGGATAAAAGGGTAGTTAAGGTAGGAAAACAGGAACGTTTTTTAGAGGTCCCACTTTCAGTTGAGCAGCTCTGATGCACGTATGTTATTCAAGTTTGAATAGGTCATCAGGGGGAGGGATATGTTAGGGGTGGGGGGATATGATCCTAGGTGAGTATTGATGTATAGTGAGGATATAGTTTTGTAAGGCAAAGGCCCAGGTTATGTTGTAATGTGCACCTGTCTCAATAAAGCGGCCATTTTCACACAACCCAGTGTTCAGTGGTCTGTGCTGCCCCCTCGTCCCCAATGGGGATTTGGGGGGCAGTCGACCGGAGGGAGGTCTGTCCCCAGGGTGTTTTGGGGAAGTGGTGCAGTCCAGAGGACTGCATGGCGGGTTGGGCTGTTTGTGGGCTACATGGTAGCCCAACATAAATATCCGCCATTTTACCTGCCAGCCACCATTTCAACGTGGTGACCTGGTGGATGGCATGCTTCTCTTTCTTGTCCTCCTCCCTCCCCTCCGCCTGTGCATCAGGTTTCCATCCCCTTAAATCTGGAGGTTACTACCCACCATTTGGCCACCCTTTGTTAGCAATGGTGTACAAAGGGGAGTTATGTATTTGTTGTTGCTTGATTCAGGTGCATCAGAGGGCGGCTGAGAAGTTGACAGGATTCAAGCAAGTTTATTGTTTGTCAGCGGCAGTTCAGGCTGAAGGGGAACGGGTAGGAAGTTCACACCTGAACTTCATAGGAAGTTAAAACGTTAGGTAGGAAGTTCAAGGAGGTTAAAAGGGTAGTTGAGGTAGGAAAACGGGAACGGTTTTTAGAGGTCCCACTTTCAGTTGAGCAGCTCTGATGCAGGTATGTTATTCAAGTTTGAATAGGTCATCGGAGGGAGGGATATGTTAGGGGTGGGGGGACTAGATCTTAGGTGGGTATTGATGTATAGTGAGGATATACAGGCACATGCATCAAGCTAGGATTTTGCGAGTCCTTAATTGCGAATATTAAGGATTCGCAATTAAGGACTCGCAAAATCCTATGCATTTAGGAATCACTATAATAATAGCGATTCTAACACATTCCTTATTTGCGACTCGCAAATAGCGAGTCGCAAATAAGGAATAGCTTCCCATTCATTCCTATGGGCCTATAGGCCCATAGGAATGAATGGGAAATTGTAAGCGCAATTTGCGAGTACCAATTGGTACTCGCAAATTGCTCACGCAATTTCAAGGGTGTCAAAAGGACACCCTGTTGCACCCCTGAAATTGATCTGTGCACACATGTTGCGCACACACATGTCCCAAGGACATGTGTGTGTGTAAACTACAACTTTGAAAAATGCACTTTAGTGCATTTTTCAAAGTTTTTGCAAATTACCATGAAGTTCAACTTCATAGTAATTTGCGCCCCCTAGTAGCGAAATCGCTACTTCAAAGTGGTTCTTGCATTGCATTTAAGGAATCGCAAAATGCGATTCCTTAAATGCAATTGTATTTCGAGAACTCGCAATTAATTGCGAATTCTCAAATTGCGAGGGCCTTGACCCTTGATGCATCGCAAAAGCTAATTTTGCGATCACAAACGCCGATTTTTGTGAATCGCACCGTTTGCGATCGCAAAAAGCTTTGATGCATGTGCCAGATAGTTTTGTAAGGCAAAGGCCCAGGTTATGTTGTAATGTGCATCTGTCTCAATAAAGCGGCCTTTTTCACACAATCCAGTGTTTAGTGGTCTGTGCTGCCCCCTCTTCCCGAAAGCGGCAAGTTGGGTGGACTTGCATGCAATTTTATGTTTAACTAAGGGCCTCCGTTAACATGTTCCTTCCCTTTGTCCCAGTAGGCCAGATCTACTAAGGTAGTGTTGTTACCAAAGGGCATGGCTCTGTGGCCCAATTTTAGAAATTTTGGTATGTAGTCAAGGACTTTACTGCTTCCCGGCAATAGAGCTGACGTAAGTCACAGCCTTTCTTTTTGTTTGCAAACATGGTCCGCAATGCCGCTGCATTACACGTTATAGCATTTTTCTTTTCTTCATGCACAGGGTGCACTTCCGAACCCTTTTTTGTCCCCTGGGTTGTTTGAACCAAAGTGGTAAGCTACTGCTCCACCAAAATCTCGACCCTCTCAGTCACCCTGTACTGTAGACAAAACAATGGTGTTTTTTGATTTTTTGTTTTTTCCTATTAAAGCATGGTGTGTACAAAGTTTTAACATGTTTGTTACACTTTCCCATTCCATGTCACCTTACCTTCAACAGTGGAAGGGAACTAACTCACACAGCTGCAATGGATGGTTATTAAAACGACAGCCTGTTTCTCTTTTGTTGTTTATATTGTCCTGTCTGCACACATTTGTATTCGGCTTTAAAAAGTCTTCCCACCGACGGCTAACAAATAATTATGTCATTTTTTCCAGATTGCATTTATGCCTTTGAACTGCTTATCTCTTTTTTTTTACTACACATGGTGAAATATTACTGTGGCCGCATCACACACATTTTATGCGTATTTGCTGACTGTAGATTTTTTTTTTTTTTACCTCTGCTGCCTTTGGATTAATACGCTCTTTCTTTATAGAATTCATCCTGTAAAAGATTTTCGTTGCAGGAGCACACATTTCAAGCCTGTTGGCTGCCTGTATTTTTTTTACAAAAGTTTCAGTGAATTACGTTGCACAATTAATCACAAACTACAAATTGCAACAAAAAAAATATTAAGAATCTCAAAGGCGAAGCCTAATGCATTTAACAATGCCTGTTACACCATGTATTTGAAAATACCACTTTTAGAAAGTGGGTATTTTCTCGTCTGACCATTTTGTGTGCCTCTGCCTGTTTCTGTATTCCACGTCTAGGTTCAGAGTGACAGGAGCAGGGGATGTGCATTCACACCAGACAGACACAAGGGGGGGTTGAAGTGTGTTCTGCCTTTCCTGGGTGGCTCATAGCCAGGCTGAATAGACCTGACTGCATTTAGAGTAGTGGGAGGAGTTGTCGCTTGCACCTGAATGGACTGTGTCCGCCTCTCACAAAGCTGTCTCGAATACCTGTGCTGAACTTGGCCTGAGCAAGGCTGAACTGGTTTGGTTTGTCAGAGGAAATTAGTTTGTACCAACTTCAAAGGAAACTGTGGTATAAATATTGGGGCCCTGACCCCGGAACTTTAGATTACTGCTAGATTAAGTTACCTGCGAGGAGGAGCTGGAAGAACTGTGAGTGGAAACTACTATTTTGCTGTGTGGTTTGCTGGGTTGGCCTGGAGTTGCTGCTTCTGTCTTGGGCAGGGAAAGTACTTGACTGTTCTTTCTGCATTCTAAGTATCTCCAAGGGCTTGATGTAGCACTTGCCTCCTATTGGGAGTCTCAGGGAAATCAAAGACTTCAACATCTTCTGGGTACCGGCTTCTGGAACTGGATGTTTCAGCTGCCACAGAGGAAAAAAAGGTAAACCGATGCCGTCAAAGACGCTGCTGCCAACTCCGTTACCTGAAGGCACCACAGAGAGCACCGCCGCACTTCACACTGCAACCCTAGCCTCACTGTCGACGCTGTACGGTCACCCCACCGAGCCACTGCTTGCACCGTGACCTGTGAGCACCGTACTTTGCACTGCCTCGCTTCACACTGCCGCCCTGGTATCCCCACAATGCCGCAATGCTGTCACCAATGCTGCTGCCAGTACCGTGACCTCTGGACACTGCTCGTGAAGAATACAGAGCACCGTCTGGCTTCACACCGTAGCACAGGTCTCACCGACAACACCGCTCCAAGCTTGCATTGGCGCCGCTGCTTGCACTGTGGTTTGGGAGTACCAGACGTAAGTTACACGACGAACTGCCCCGTTTCACAACGCAGCCTTGGCCCACCGACGCCAGCACCATCAACTCCAGATTGTCAACCGACACCGCTGCCTGCACCACGACCTGAGGGCCCCGCACACTACATTGCGCTCCAGAAATGACGGTGCCGCTGCTTGCACTGTGACCTGTCAGCACTGCAATGAGTACCACCCCACTTTGCACTGCAGACCGGGTCTCACCAACACTGCTGGACTACCGTGACAAAGCTGCTGCTGGCACCGCAACCTGACGGCACCGCAGGCTGCACCGTTCCACTTCACACTGCAGCCCTGATGCCTGCCGACGCGCCTGACTTCAAACTCATGGAGTTTGACCTGCAATGCATGTGACTTCAAGGGCCCGATGACTCTTGCACTGATGTCCGGAACAGACGCCTGCCGACGCCGCTCCTCCAGAGCTCACCGCAAGGTGCGACACCCTGCATCTCCAAAGGTACTGTTTTACAGGTCTCCCCGAAACCGTAGCTGGCCTGCGACGCCGGATTAGCTGGATTACTTTGTTCACGACACCGTGATAGTCCCGGACGGAGCTATCGCCTTCAAGAAACTATATATAAAGTCTATTTTTACTTTGTCCATATTTTGATCACTGTATGTTGGATTGCTATCATTTTGGTCTTGTTTTACACAGAAAAATATTGGATATTTTTCTAAAACTGGTGTGGTGTGATATTTTAGTCTTTTCACTGTATTACTGCATGGTATGTGCAAATGCTTCACACACTGCCTCTGGGATAAGCCTGACTGCTCGTTCCAAGCTACCAAGGGGGTGAGCAGGGGTTATTTTAGACATGTAATTCACTTACCCTGACTAGTGCTGGATTCTGCCTTGCTTAGGTGCATACCCTAGCCAACCAGAAAACCCATTCCTAACATTGGTTGATTAGGGTTTGAGCCCTGGTCAAGTAGCAACCACAATCCTTGTCAGGGTGCCAAACTATAAATGTACCTGTGCTCAACCCTCTGGTAGCTCGGCTCAGAGTAGTCAGGCTTAACTTAGAGGCAATGTGTAAAGTATTTGTGCAACACTTCAAAAGGTAATAAAGTGAATAACACACACAAAAAGGATCCTACCGAAGTTAGAAAAATCGAACTTCCTTTATTAAATAAAAAAAGACCAAAGCAGCAAAAATCCAATCAGGAGAACAGGAGATATGCAATTTTAAAGATTTTTATAAAAATCGCAGCAAAAAATAGAGAGAGTAACCTGTGGATATCCAGTCATGCCAGACCGGGACAAAGTCACAAATTCAGGTCGACCGCAATGGAGCATGGGCCAGCTACAGAGACCCAGTTAAGCCCACTGAACTGAGTACCTTCAATCCTGGTTTGCGGAGCATTGTGAGGATCCGAATGGAAGATGCGTCGCGCAGCTGAAGCGATGGGTTAGTTCCACGATGCAGTGAGGCTGCAATGCAAGGGCCTGCATCATCGTTGAGGATCCCATCCACCGGGCTTGCAATGCAAAGTCCCGTGTCGAAGATGCAGTGCGCAGTTAGAGTGCTGCAGTGGTTTTAATGAGCTGCTATGCGGCGTCCAGCATAGCCAGAGGCTCCCATCAGTGAGGGATGTGAGGGCCTTCACTGGGCTGCGAAGGCGATGCATATCTTTCTGATGGATCCAATCCACACACCAGCGGTGATGAGTCGGTACTGCTCAGGTTTACGTTATGTATCAGAGGAGATGTGTTGGTTCTGCTGAACTACAGAGGCTGGTAGACCACCTTATGCCCATTTCCAAGTGTTCAGGACTGGGGTGGCATAATTTGGCAGGGCAGACTAACAGATGGCAGAGTCCAGTAGCAAGTGCAAGATTATTGGAAGCCTGTTTTGTCGATGCGGATTCAGATCAGAAGGCAAGCTAACTAGCCCTTGTAGTCACTCTGGGTTCTTGGTTGCAGTCCCAGTCCTTCTCATCCAGGGAAGAGGGCAGCAGAAGGGCAGCAGTCCTTCACAGCTGCAGTGCAGCAGAGTGGCAGTCATTTCAGCAGCATAGCAGCCCTTCTTCCTGGCAGAGTATCCACAGGTCCAGAAGTATCCTGAAGAGTTGGTGTCTGAGGTCCAGTATGTATACCAGGTTGGGCCTTTGAAGTGGGGAGAAGCTTCTAGAGGCATGCCTTTGAATTGCACTATTACAAACATATAACGTATTGTATTGTAACACGTTTTACGAAAATAATACAAAAAAGACAAATGTATAAAACGTATATGTTGGACTTGGCCCTTCTGGCAGGTTCACCCCTGGACTTTTTTTTGCTTTTTACTGATGACTTGGTGTGGTAATTGTTTGGTCTCTGCGCACTTTCCCTGTGTCCCAGGGTAAAGTGCGTGCGTGCTCTGAGTGCATGTGGTGAGATAGGCCTGCCCTCCCATAGGAATGCATGGGGAATGTATGTGTCCCTAGTAGTTCCTGATGCGTGGGGTGTGCAGGCCCGAGTTTGGTATGTGCGGACTCGTGGGAGTGAATGCTGCGCGATGATGTGTGCGGCGTGCATGTACCTAGTGTGGAAGTGCCACTTCTAGAAGTGGGCACTTCTGTGTGCAGTGTGTCTGTCGCGTGATTGGCTGGTCATATCATGTGACGGGCTAGGGATTCCCCAGAGTCAGGATGAGTCACCCAGTGGTGAATGGGGAGATCAGCAGCTAGATGGGTGGGAGGAGTACACCTGGGTCCTGAATAGGGCAGGGTTTTCCACACACAATGCTGGCCCCGCCCCCTGTGGTGCGACTGACGACCCTAGCCCTGCCAGTGAATAGAGTGAGGGGCTGAGCACATCAAGGGTGCTCCCCAACCAGCTGCGACTGGTTTTCCCCCTCACCCTGAACCCAGAACAAAGGGTTTGACTGTATAAAAATGGGGCTGTGTCCCCACAGAAATTGTTCTCTGCCAGGATCTTACCTGAAGGGGGCTGCTGCTGCCGCTGGACCAGAGGACCGCCACTTGGATTACCTCCCTGCCTGGATGCCCAGTGAGCTGGCTCTGGGTCCAGCCTTGCCCCCCACCCCTGCCCTGCTGCATGCAGGGAAGAACCTTGCTGGACCTTGTGGTAATTCGTCCCTAAGCGCTGGGAGCGCTTTATTTGCATCTCGAAGCGCCTGGAAGCGCTTTTATATGTCCTAGCGCTCGGAGCGCTGTATTTCTGAAAGCCGGGGCCCACCCGGCGTTTGCCCCGTATTTGCCGATTCTAGAGTCTCCTGGCAGGTGCCCACCCTGCCAGGGACATTGCCGTAACTGTAAGCGGGTGCCCACCCCGCGGAACATTGTTTTATTATCACGAGGGAGCCTACCCCTCTCATTGCCAAGAATTAAAAATCACCGCTGCAGCCCGGGACATCCAGGAAGTCAGGCGGGCCGGGGGCGGGCCGCCGGGACAACCGGATCAGGAAGTAGGAGGGCGGGAGCCTACCCCGCCTCCCACCGAAGACTGGCGGTTTGATTCGAAGCCCCGGAGCAGGCAGGAGCCTACCCTGCCCCCCCCGGGCCCTCAGGAGAAGCGCCGTGTCCCCCACCCAGGCGGGAGCCCACACCGCACTGGGACGCGTGGCCTTCGTGTTCGGGGCCCGTAGGCTCCGCATTACCGACCCGGCCCCGCAGTCCAGAGAAGTCGGAGCGCTGTGTGCTCCGCTCCAGATCGGCCCAGCAGGAGATCGACCCACCAGCGTGAGCCTTCCCCGCCGCGAAGAGTCCGGTGAGTGGGGGGGGGCTCCTGGCTGCCCGGTGACTGGGGGGTGCGCTCCAACCCCGGGGGCATTGGCGCATTGCTGGATTCAGAGTCCGTAGGGACTCCAACGTTAGGGGCCAGCATCCTTTGCCTGGGAGCCCACGAGGCTCCACCACATACGGGGGCAGTTCTTTTGGTGCGCAGAGCGGCCCCGGAAGGCAGCGGGCCGCTCCGTTACCCCCCCACATTTGTGCACGAGCCCATCGAGGCTCCAACGGCGGGGGACATTCTCGTTATTCAGAGCCCTGTGAAAGCTCCAACGACGGGGGCATTTCGTTTATGCTCAGAGCGGCCCCGGAAGGCAGCGGGCCGCTCCTACCTTATCTGGGGGCACAATTCTTTCTACTAGAGCCACGAGGCTCCATCGTCTGCCCCCCTCCTTTCTGTAAGAGCCCAGAGGGGCTCCACGCTGGGGATATGTTCTGAGAAGGCACAGTGGTGCCCCAGCACTACTCCAGTTGCCCAGCACTTAGTGGGCAACTGCCACGTGTAGGTTGTGCTTTGTGCTCCTGGCTGGCGCAGCCTGCGCCGCTTGCCCCTGACTTTGCTGGGACATAGGGCGTCCTTGCCCCGACAAGGCCAGTTGGCCTAGGGACTGCCACAGTGGTGGCTAATGCGAGTTTTTGCGCCATTGTACCCTTCCTGCACCTCTGAATGTGTTTATGCGTCATGTGCTTTGCTTTACACCTCTGAATGTGTTTATGCGTCATGTGCTTTGCTTTACACCGCTGAATGTGTTTTCATGCATCATGTGTTTCCTTTGCTCTACACCTCTGAATGTTTTCATGCATCATGTGTAACGTTCTATTACCCCTACAGGTATTGTGATACTTAGGTGGTTGTTTGCTTTCTCCTAGTACAGGTGGTGCTAGTGAGGTCCTGATTCCCTGCGCAATATTTTCCTAAGGTGGTTAGGGTTGCGTAGGTGGTACTTACCTGATACCAGTAGTTACTGGTTGTGTGCTACATATGTTATTTTATACTACAGTATTATTCCTATGTTCTAAGAGTGCTAATTCCGGACAGCGGTCCAGGTGGCCCTGTCCCCTGTATATATAATCCCTTGTAAATTCTGCCCGTGCCTGTTGGCACATTGTAGAGTGTGTGTTTTTATCTAATGTGTTGAGTATAATACAAAGGCTATTTTTATAGAATACCTTGTGTGGAGTTTCCTTTGTGGTGGGCCTTGGGTGTTGTTGCTGGGTGCGTGTGCAAACGCTTTACACATCGCCTCAGAGATAAGCCTGACTGCTCGTGCCAAGCTACCAAGGGGGTGAGCAGGGGTTATCTTTGGCGTGTAACTTCCTTGCCCTGACTAGAGTGGTGGTTTCTGCCTGACTTTGGCGCAAGCCTTAGCCAACCAGAAATCCCATTTCTAACATTGGTGATCAGCGGTGGGATTTGGACTTGCGTTTGCGCTGTACCGCAGCGGCAACTGGCCGCACTACAAAACTCTGCATTTAGATAAATCACATGGTATAGGGATTATTGTTCTAAGGTTGTTTTTAATTGTCATTTCTTTGGAAATGTGGTTTTGTGCACTGTGAGTTAGGTGTCCCTAGCTCGGGAGGGTAGATCATCCCCCTTAGTGCATTGTGTTTTCTGGATTCACCAGAGGGTGGGATCCAGTGGTGGCAGCGTAATAGTGTCCTGTACATTTGTCCCCCGCCCTGCGCCCAGAGTTGGTACCTGTGTCACGTGGTGGTCAGGTTGAGGAATCAGGGGTGGTAGAAACTGCCTTACCAGTCCGAGGGGAGGGTTGTGTGTGGATGAGTGGTGAGTGGCACTAGGCAAGTGAGTGTGAGTTCTCTGGGTTAGAGAGCTTGCTGAATCTTTTTGTGAATTGTGTGCTCCTGTGTGAAACTCAGACCCCTAGGTTCCCTGTATAATTTTTACCATAACGTCCGCCAGAATGGAGCCTGCTTGTGATCCCTATGAGCTAGCTTGGCGCCAGAGGCAGGAGTTAGAAAGGTACTGTACAGAGGGAGAGTCCGACACCCTGTACGAACTTCAGGACCACCTGGTCCTATGGCAAAAGGGTCCATGGGATCTTGAGCACAGTATGGAAAGGGCCCGGGCCTCACACCTGGAGGGTGGTGGGTCTGTGGGGAGCCCTGAAGATTCAGAAGAGGAGGTAGAGGATGACAATACCTGGACGCCAGTAGAGAGTGAGGACCCCATAGGTAGGGCGTCCCTTGCTGGGTCCAGCGTAGGAGGCAGCGCCTCATCCCTTTCCCTGTCCCCAGAGGAGTGGGAAGATAGGAGGAAAGAAAGGGAGCACCAGCTGGCGTTAGAGAAGCTCAGGTTAGAGCATGCTCAGGCTATGGTGCAGCTGGAGGCCAGGAAGCAACAGCGAGAGACTGAGTGGGTCTTGGCGCGGGAGAGGGTAGAGGAGGCTGAGAGGGCCTCCACCAGAGGCAAAGTAGCTCTGGAGGGTAGACTATCCCCTGCGCGCAGTTTTAATTTTCTGGGCTCCCCAGGGAGGGTTGAGTCCAGTGGTAGCAGCCAGATAGATTCCAGTGTAGGAAATCCCCGTCCCAGTTCCCCCAGCCTGGTACCTGTTTCCCAGGAGGAGGAGGAGTTAAGGTTGAAATTCAGGGGCAGTAGGAAACTGTCTCACCAGTCTTGGGAGGAGTTTGTGGATAAATGTGAGGATGCACTGGCTGATTGGATAAGAATTCCCGCAGAAACTGATTTTGATAAACTGTTTGATCTGGTTCTCAAAGAACACCTGCTCAGTTGTTGTGTGCCGGGGTTGCGCCAACACCTGTTGGGGTGTGGATTGTCTGAGCCATTTGACCTTGCGGATGAGGCAGAGCGCTGGGAAAGGGCTAGAGGTTCTCTAGAGTCATTAGGGAGTGACTCCAAAAGTAGTGGGTCAGGTATCTTCCAGCCCAGCGTGGTGGAAGAGGCTCAGTGTAGCCCAGCTAGGTCCCAGGATAGCGAGGAGGGTGTAGGGGCTCACTGCCTGGCTCAGTGGAGCAGGAGTGAGAGGGTGACCGAGGGTCCCCGGACGTACGAAACCCTGCCTCAGGACTTGGATGGTTCCATGAGGGAACACCAAGTTGGGGACCTAGGCTGTCCTGTTAGCCCATTTGAGGAAGATCTCCTGGTGAGTAGAGGACCTGGAGCACCTGTAACCAGGGCTCCTGTGGTTCTAGAGTCTGGCAGTACCGCTCCGGTAGGGAGGGTACAGGAGTCCAGTGTGAGGAGTGATTGGGGGATGAGTTTTCCAGTGGAAGAGCCTGTGGGTCAGGGACTACCCAGTTGGGCTAGGATCCCGTGTAGTGACCAGGGTGGCACCACTTCTGTTCTGGGGGATCTCCGCGTACTGTCAGGTGGACAGGGGACGGGAGATCAGCGCCAGACAGACAGTCGCTCGACATATGTGTCCTTTGATAGCCTCAGGGGGGTGGAGTGGAAATCCCCAGAAGTCCTGGAGTGCCAGGCAATTATTCCACCAAAGGTTCTAGGCCGGAGGTTGGGAGGCCAGGTTCAGGATCAGCCTGACCTGAAGGGTGGGACGTCTGTAATCAGCGTCCCGACCAGTTCTTCTTCCAGAGGTACCGCCCCAGTTGGTAGGGAGCAGGGTTCTGGAAGGGGGTGCAGAGGGTGGGAGAGCCCACCTCTGGCCCCGGTACAACCTGAGGGGTTAAACCCTGGGTTGGAATGGCGTTCTAGGTGTACCCCTCGCCAGAGGAGGAGGAACCCTAGGAGAAGAGGTAGGGGGAGGAGAGCCTTCCCTGAGACTCCTGGTCCGCCTGAGGGTGTAGACCCTAGGCTGGAGAACCAGTGGCAGTCTAGTCCTGTCTTTCAGAGAGGAAGAGTGGAGAATGGCCGCTATGTGCCAGGGGTTACTACCCCCCACTCTGTGGTTAGGCAAAGACCAGTGGCCCCTGGGTGGCCTAGGGCCTGGTCTTGGCCGCGGACAGCTTGGGAGTACCAGTGGGGTAGCCCAGTTGGTCCAGACAGTGGTGTTAGAAAGAATTCCATGGGTTCACCGTGGCGTAGAACCGGAGGGTGTCCCTGCAGTTGCGGGCCCGCGTCCGTGTTCTATCGCCCCAAGCAGGGAAGTCCATCACGGTGGTGATTGGTCTGCCCTGCGTTTTGGCTGGAAGGGGGTTGTGTTGGACTTGGCCCTTCTGGCAGGTTCACCCCTGGACTTTTTTTTGCTTTTTACTGATGACTTGGTGTGGTAATTGTTTGGTCTCTGCGCACTTTCCCTGTGTCCCAGGGTAAAGTGCGTGCGTGCTCTGAGTGCATGTGGTGAGATAGGCCTGCCCTCCCATAGGAATGCATGGGGAATGTATGTGTCCCTAGTAGTTCCTGATGCGTGGGGTGTGCAGGCCCGAGTTTGGTATGTGCGGACTCGTGGGAGTGAATGCTGCGCGATGATGTGTGCGGCGTGCATGTACCTAGTGTGGAAGTGCCACTTCTAGAAGTGGGCACTTCTGTGTGCAGTGTGTCTGTCGCGTGATTGGCTGGTCATATCATGTGACGGGCTAGGGATTCCCCAGAGTCAGGATGAGTCACCCAGTGGTGAATGGGGAGATCAGCAGCTAGATGGGTGGGAGGAGTACACCTGGGTCCTGAATAGGGCAGGGTTTTCCACACACAATGCTGGCCCCGCCCCCTGTGGTGCGACTGACGACCCTAGCCCTGCCAGTGAATAGAGTGAGGGGCTGAGCACATCAAGGGTGCTCCCCAACCAGCTGCGACTGGTTTTCCCCCTCACCCTGAACCCAGAACAAAGGGTTTGACTGTATAAAAATGGGGCTGTGTCCCCACAGAAATTGTTCTCTGCCAGGATCTTACCTGAAGGGGGCTGCTGCTGCCGCTGGACCAGAGGACCGCCACTTGGATTACCTCCCTGCCTGGAGGCCCAGTGAGCTGGCTCTGGGTCCAGCCTTGCCCCCCACCCCTGCCCTGCTGCATGCAGGGAAGAACCTTGCTGGACCTTGTGGTAATTCGTCCCTAAGCGCTGGGAGCGCTTTATTTGCATCTCGAAGCGCCTGGAAGCGCTTTTATATGTCCTAGCGCTCGGAGCGCTGTATTTCTGAAAGCCGGTGCCCACCCGGCGTTTGCCCCGTATTTGCCGATTCTAGAGTCTCCTGGCAGGTGCCCACCCTGCCAGGGACATTGCCGTAACTGTAAGCGGGTGCCCACCCCGCGGAACATTGTTTTATTATCACGAGGGAGCCTACCCCTCTCATTGCCAAGAATTAAAAATCACCGCTGCAGCCCGGGACATCCAGGAAGTCAGGCGGGCCGGGGGCGGGCCGCCGGGACAACCGGATCAGGAAGTAGGAGGGCGGGAGCCTACCCCGCCTCCCACCGAAGACTGGCGGTTTGATTCGAAGCCCCGGAGCAGGCAGGTGCCTACCCTGCCCCCCCCGGGCCCTCAGGAGAAGCGCCGTGTCCCCCACCCAGGCGGGAGCCCACCCCGCACTGGGACGCGTGGCCTTCGTGTTCGGGGCCCGTAGGCTCCGCATTACCGACCCGGCCCCGCAGTCCAGAGAAGTCGGAGCGCTGTGTGCTCCGCTCCAGATCGGCCCAGCAGGAGATCGACCCACCAGCGTGAGCCTTCCCCGCCGCGAAGAGTCCGGTGAGTGGGGGGGGCTCCTGGCTGCCCGGTGACTGGGGGGTGCGCTCCAACCCCGGGGGCATTGGCGCATTGCTGGATTCAGAGTCCGTAGGGACTCCAACGTTAGGGGCCAGCATCCTTTGCCTGGGAGCCCACGAGGCTCCACCACATACGGGGGCAGTTCTTTTGGTGCGCAGAGCGGCCCCGGAAGGCAGCGGGCCGCTCCGTTACCCCCCCACATTTGTGCACGAGCCCATCGAGGCTCCAACGGCGGGGGACATTCTCGTTATTCAGAGCCCCGTGAAAGCTCCAACGACGGGGGCATTTCGTTTATGCTCAGAGCGGCCCCGGAAGGCAGCGGGCCGCTCCTACCTTATCTGGGGGCACAATTCTTTCTACTAGAGCCACGAGGCTCCATCGTCTGCCCCCCTCCTTTCTGTAAGAGCCCAGAGGGGCTCCACGCTGGCGATATGTTCTGAGAAGGCACAGTGGTGCCCCAGCACTACTCCAGTTGCCCAGCACTTAGTGGGCAACTGCCACGTGTAGGTTGTGCTTTGTGCTCCTGGCTGGCGCAGCCTGTGCCGCTTGCCCCTGACTTTGCTGGGACATAGGGCGTCCTTGCCCCGACAAGGCCAGTTGGCCTAGGGACTGCCACAGTGGTGGCTAATGCGAGTTTTTGCGCCATTGTACCCTTCCTGCACCTCTGAATGTGTTTATGCGTCATGTGCTTTGCTTTACACCTCTGAATGTGTTTATGCGTCATGTGCTTTGCTTTACACCGCTGAATGTGTTTTCATGCATCATGTGTTTCCTTTGCTCTACACCTCTGAATGTTTTCATGCATCATGTGTAACGTTCTATTACCCCTACAGGTATTGTGATACTTAGGTGGTTGTTTGCTTTCTCCTAGTACAGGTGGTGCTAGTGAGGTCCTGATTCCCTGCGCAATATTTTCCTAAGGTGGTTAGGGTTGCGTAGGTGGTACTTACCTGATACCAGTAGTTACTGGTTGTGTGCTACATATGTTATTTTATACTACAGTATTATTCCTATGTTCTAAGAGTGCTAATTCCGGACAGCGGTCCAGGTGGCCCTGTCCCCTGTATATATAATCCCTTGTAAATTCTGCCCGTGCCTGTTGGCACATTGTAGAGTGTGTGTTTTTATCTAATGTGTTGTGTATAATACAAAGGCTATTTTTATAGAATACCTTGTGTGGAGTTTCCTTTGTGGTGGGCCTTGGGTGTTGTTGCTGGGTGCGTGCGCAAACGCTTTACACATCGCCTCAGAGATAAGCCTGACTGCTCGTGCCAAGCTACCAAGGGGGTGAGCAGGGGTTATCTTTGGCGTGTAACTTCCTTGCCCTGACTAGAGTGGTGTTTTCTGCCTGACTTTGGCGCAAGCCTTAGCCAACCAGAAATCCCATTTCTAACAGTATATTTAGTGGGATAGTCTTATTACGCGAGTGTTCCCACAACAAAGTCCTTTTCTTGCAGATTTATTTTCCACGAGATCTTGTTCAGATCCACTACAGATCCAAGTCAAGTTTGCAGTCCCCATGAGCTATTACTAACAAGAGGTTTTCCAGTTCTACTTCTAAGATCATAGTGATCTATAACCTCAGTTTGTTCTGTTTAAGAAAAGAGAGCTGGTACAATGAGTTTTCACTTTGGTTAAGTCTCGAAAATCTGTATGAAAAACATCATAATTGGTTTTTTTTGCATTTGTCTTTTTTACATTATATTTGTAAAACGTGTTGTAGTACAATACGTTATATGTTTGCAACAGTTCTATGTATATACAAAATGAAAAAAATGGCTCTTTCATGACATGCTATAAGCTATAGCACATGTTGAAATAAATTTAGAAAATAATGTGAATAAATACAAGGGCGTAGAAAATTGAGTTACTGAACCCTATTTTCTTTGAGTTACTCACCATTGAAAACAAACAGCTAGATAGTTTTCTAGTTTACACCATCAAGAGGCCCAATCTAACTTTTTATAGGGGCCCAACCACTTTAATACATTAAATATCCAAAAGGGACAATTTCAAAATTGTAATCAAAAATCTGGATTTATCATAAGTTAAGCTTTTTCATTTCCAGAGGCACCAAACATAAACTGATTACCTGTTCCCATTTTGAAATTATACTTATAAAATGTAACAAGGCAACTCTAATGTTATCTTATGTGGGAGGGAGGCCTTGCAGTAGTGAAGAGTTTTTCACTACCAGGACATGTAAAACTTATTAGTACATGTACTATTGTTTAAATTCTTTGCACCCTTCCCTCTGGGCTGTTGTGGGCCAACACTAGGGGTGACTTACATGTATTAAAAAGGAAGGTTTGGGCCCGGCAAAACATTTACTTTGCTAAGTCAAAATGACAGTTTAAAACTGCACCCACACAGGCTGCAATGGCAGGCCTGATACATATTTAAAGTGCTACCTAAGTGGGTGCCAAAATCAGTGCAGCAGGACCACTAGCAGCATTTCATTTACAGGCCTTGGGCAAAGGTAGTGCCACTTTACTAAGGACTTAAAAGTAAATTAAATATGTGATTTAGGTATAAGCCAATGTATCATGTTTTAAGGAGAGATCACAAGCACTTTAGCACTAGTTAGCAGTTGTAGAGTGAGCAGAGTTCTAAGGCCAGCAAAAACAAAGTCAGCAAAAAGAGGAGGTCTGAAGGCAAAAGGTTAGGGGAACAAGTACGCCAAGGATAACAGGTCGAACGTGTAGGCATTGTTTTTTGTAATGGTACAGAAGCCTTCCAGTATATGACCTATGCCAGACATGACACAGGCACCTTTGCACTATGGTGCAAAGGGTTGGGTGTGGTGCTAGGCAGCCTGATTGTGTGCCAGCTCTAGGGAGAGAATAGGGCTGTATCTTTCGTTGCTGCACTACATTGCATGAGCTATTAGCAAATGTATCCCCTGGAGACACAGATTGTGTGCTAATGTTTCTTAGAGCAATATCTCTTTGCCCTCCCAAGGACATTCGATTAGAAGGAAGAATTGTGATATCACATGCAGTTCTTGACCTTGCCAATGATATGTTCCTGTCATATGTTTAAATATTCAAATACTCATTGCACATTTACTACAGGCAAGTTGCACGGCTAACCTGGGTGTGGCCATAAAATTAAAGTATATAGGAGCACAGTGCGTGCCTGGCCTTGAATATTCATTAGCTGGGCGACAACAACACATGCCTGAATAGCAGCCTCTTTGGATGGTGGGTGCCTGCCCTTGAATTTTCATTAGCTGGGCGACAACAACACATGCCTTAATAGGGGTCTCTTTGTATAATATTTCTAAAAGCCTGTACTCACTATTCCTGTACCTGACAGAAAAAACCTTCATCATAAATAATATATTTATGAAGTTTACATATAGTAGTAGCAGGCCGGGTGCAAACAATAATGCCACAAAGTGGGTTTAAGACATTTAATAAAGGGTAGAACTCTGTTGTTTTGCTTTTGAGATGGAATGTATTCCAGATTGGAATGATGGGAAGGAGTGCTTGGGAATGAAGGTTCTTAATTCGACTATTGCTGCTGAAGAGAGGAAGCTGTTGGCTATTTACCAGTGTTACAAATAAGCTTACAAATATATGCTTGGGATGGCCCCAATGATGAAGCATGTCACCTAGGGGAAACCTTTGGTGAGTGAGGGGACTCAAGAAAAGAATTCTCTTTTCTCTATTTGAGGTGCGTCTTACTCATATAGTAGACCCCTCCTTTATCCCTACTAGCTAGGTTCCCTGATTCACGATTCTCTGATCTTTTTTTGTCTTACACGTACCAAGGAGGACGAACCTAGCCATATCCTCCTCTCCCCCCATTTCTTTGTTTTGATATTAATACAGCACAAGCTGTGGGAGCCCCTTCCCTCTCCCCCTTTTTTTCACACACTCGGGTCTAGGGACATCTGACTCTGACACCACTTTTGAAACATGGCTGGAATAACAGGCCTAACATACACCGAGGAAGAAGTAGAGAGAATTATATCTTCCATGATCCCTCTGGTAGATCCAACACCCGGAAACAGTAATGAGGCTTCACAGTGTTGGGATGAGCTTACAGAACTTAAAAGGAACCACGTTAAGACAATCATCCATGGGGTAATGATGACAGAATACCTCAGAGTTAACGCTGCTCCTAGAGGACTCATTGCACGCAATGAGCCATTTATTTTTCAGCAGGAAAAGATTGGTCGCTAATCTCTTGGCATTGCACAAGAGATTGGCTTGTGCTTATCATAAAGACTGCCACACGCCTAGCACAAGAGATGAAGGAAGAAATTCACACCTTAAAGGTAAGACTCAAAACTTTTCAAACACTTGCCGAACTGAAAAAACGCCTAGAAGAACTGAACAAAACGATGACAGATTTTGGAATGACACTAAAAGACACTAAGTATCAGAAATTCAAAAAGGATGCTAAGAATTTCAACCATGAGACAGTCTATCCCTACACCAGGGATGATTACCACCTCACTGGGAGAAACCCGGGATACAATACAGACACTGACGGATCAGACACTAGCTCCAACAGCTCAGATCACAGCTCCGGACGGAGGAACAACACGAGGGGACAATGCAACCGAGGATGTAGGATGAGAAACAGGGGCAACCAAGGAAACTATGGTTGGCCCCCATTCCAACTGCCACCTTTTCCAGCAGCACCCTTCTACTATGGTCCACAACAATACCAACCACAACCATACCCACACTGGGAACCCAATACCCAAGCCGAATACCCAGGAACACAGGGTCCTTTTTTAGGACGAGGCCAGGGACCACAGAGAGGAAAAACATGAAGAGGCCAACAAGTTCACTGGGCACAACCATTGGAGCCCACACGGAGCCACGCGAGGAGCATGGGCCCTCCAAACCTACCCAGCACCAGCAACAATCAAGTCTAGTGATTAACCTATCAGGAACCACCCTGTCAAAAATCCAACTCACCGTCCTAGAGAAGGGTTTGGGTTTCGTATACACCCCATCCCTGGACAAATTCCTACTCAGCTGTGAACTAAGGGAGTTCATAAGAAAACTTAAACTACGGGTTTTCTTTGAAAATAAACCACTAACAGATACTCAAAGAGGTGATACGAACCTACACCCAAAGTCAACCTTCACACCACCCTCCACCATCTTACCAGTAGAACTACTGGCTTTTGAAAAAGCGGTTCTTAAAGAAGCAGGAGATCTGGATCCAAGAACCCTCAAAGCTTTCCATAACACTACCAAAATAGAAGATGCCATAAAATCTTTGGCTGATAATGGAGAAATCATCATTAAACCAGCCGATAAAGGGGGTGGCATCGTAATACAAATCACAGAGGCATACCGCTCAGAATGCCTCAGACTCCTATCTGATGAAAGGAACTACAAACGCGTCGCGGAAGACCCTACTGAACGTATAAGGATTGTAACAACCAGCATGGTGGAAGAAGCCCTTGTCCACAACTGGATAACCAAAAAAGAGGGTGACTTTTTGATCAATAACCAGCCTACAGTACCATACTTCTACACACTACTGAAGATCCATAACCAGATCCAGGACATCCCATCGTCTCAGGTATTGGTTCCATTCTGGAACCACTGTCTAAATTTGAGGATGGATTCCTACGGCCGCTCATTCAAAATACCAACACCTACCTAAAGGAAACTAAAGCAGTCCTCTCCCTTCTAAAAGACTTACCCTTCGACCCAACCAACAACATTATCATTGGCCTTGATGTAGAAAGCCTCTACACAAGCCTACCACATAAGGCAACCATGGATATCCTGGAAGATATTCTGTATGGAGCAACATGGCCCTATCACACACCTCGACATATGGTTTTAGAATGCTGCAAATGGGCCCTTACAGAAAACGACTTCCTGGTTCGAAGACACCATCTTCCAACAACAACACGGGACCAGTATGGGCAGCACCTTCGCTCCTAGTGTAGCAGGATTATATGTCTACCACATGGAGGAACACAAGATTATTTCTGACAACAATACCTTTCGGCCCAAGATCATCGAATGGAAGAGGTACATAGACGATATTTTGGTGATATGGAATGGCAATTAAAGAGAGGCCAATCTGTTTTTAGAGTGGCTAAACTTACAAGACCCATTCCTGAAATTCATCCACACAATGAGCAGGTCTGACCTTATCTTCCTAGACCTGAACATCTATGCAGCAGAGGGACACTTGAAAACTACAACTCACTTCAAACCTACTGCTAAGAACTGTCTTTTACTCTACGACAGTTTCCACCTGAGACACGTCAAGGAAAACCTACCATTTGGACAATTCCTCAGATTGAGAAGAAACTGCACAGAAAGTAATGACTATGAGGAACAGGCAAAAGACCTGGCAAGAAAATTGAAAGACAGAAAATATCCTTCTCATATCATTAACAAAGCAAAGAAGAGAGCAAAAAACAATAACAGAGATGCTCTCATAGAGACTTACGTGAAACAAGAAACAGAAAAAGACAGGAGACCCATTTGCATCACCAGTTTTAGCACAGCGTCAGACAAAATCACTAAAATGGTGAAAAAACATTGGAAGATTCTAAACAGCGGCAACCTTAATATCCCTACACCCATGTTTTCACATAGGAGAGGCAAGAATCTACGTGACCTCCTAGTACACACGCGTCCGAGACCTAACCAAGGGAACAAGCAACAGACCATAAGTACTCTACCAACGGGCCATCACCCGTGTCGGAACTGTAGTGTGTGCCATCTGACCTCCACCACAAAAAAGGTCCTTTTTAATACAGGCACGTCATGGGAACTCAGAAATTTCTACAGTAGCGGATTGGACAAACTGCACACCAATATTTTCAAGTTTATAAAAAGTTCTGACAGTGATCTTAAAGTAATCAAAGGTGCTGCCTTTTAGAAGCCTGTGCAACCCCTACGCAGGCCCTGAAAAATACCAAAAGTTATTCAAACAAAAGTTTGAAAAAGGCGCACTATCCACCTGCCCTATAAGGTGCAACTGGTCAATGTGTGAAAGTAAACAAGTATATGTCGTACATCAATTGCGAAACATAAGTAGACGGAGAGCACATATGGTGCCTATTTTAGTTAAAGTTATAAACAACGTCCTGAGTGAAAAGTAAACAATAAGTATATTCCAAGACACTTCTTAGTTGTCTAATGATACAATCTGACCATTGAAATTGAAAAAATAATAATGGTAATAATGGTGACTGCAAGTCAAAACAGTGGTTTGTGAATCTTCATAAATTCTGAGATTCTTCTTTATTTTCTTGGTATATTCAGAAAAACGTCAAGTGTCCCAATGCATTTCGGTGTAACAAACACCTTCTTCAGGGGAATACTGCAAAGATATATACATGTACGTATATAAGTCAATTCGAATGAAAGCTATACAAATGTACAATCAAACTTATGCATATGTCCATGTGTGACATTATTTAACATTGTGCAACCCTTGGCATCCAATGCTATCCAGCCAATATTCTGCATGCAAATGCAATGAAAAGAGAAATTTGTGAATAAAGTTTATTGAAGACTCGAAGCGAATGAAAAAAAGAAAAGGTGACAAAAAGATGAGTAAAAATAAGGGATACATGAGTAACACCAGTGAGTGCAGGAACTTGATACCTATTACAAAGCGCCTGAGTATAATGAAAAGTGCCCGTCAGAGTGAAAAAACGCGCTTAAAAGTAAGTTTTAGTGAATTAGAAAATCGGGTGCTCGAGTGAACCGAATACCTTATAACCACCGTAATCCAACCACAATTGCCTACGGAGGACTCACCTCCCAACGTTCAAGTGCGAATTAGCACGAGAAAGAGGTCCATGTCGTCACTCACAAGAACCTGTGTATCAGAAATGGAAATGGACGATCTAGTGTTGCCAAAAGAGATCGAATAGTGATGGAGAAAAAGAATCCAGCATAAGGTGCCACTTACTTCGCCTAATCCATGATGCGTGTGCATCCAAATCCATGCGATATAAACACAGTGGTAAAACGCATCCACAACGTCTGAGGGTAAAGTAAAGAAATGGTGCCGTAAGCTTAATGCATAACGGTGCCTCATTACTTAGAGTTTAAAAGCAATTACGTCTTCACCAATACACATACCTTTCTATGCAACGTGCTACTCGACCTCGAAGGGATCCTATCTTCAAATGGCAAAGATTCAATATGTCCAGGACGTGCGGGTGCATATTAGAAAAAGCCGTGGGGGATCATGTGACCAATAAGGAAACTCGTGAACAAAGAAAGTGGACTACTCTGGGCGCCATGTCTGAACGGGTGAATAATCATAACCAGAAACCCAATAAAGAACAGAAAAGGCATAGAAATTAAACGTTAACAATGACTGGGTCGTGAATGGCAAGATAAAGTATGGTTGCATGACAACAACATCTTGATGTAATTTTACAGTTGCTTTATCGTTAATTATTGGAGTTTGCATTGTCTTATGCATGTTTAATGCGATTTTACACATGTATTTTGTACTCTGATTCACGCACATTTAGTTCACAGGCAGTCTTGCCATTCACGACCCAGTCATTGTTAACGTTTAATTTCTATGCCTTTTCTGTTCTTTATTGGGTTTCTGGTTATGATTATTCACCCGTTCAGACATGGCGCCCAGAGTAGTCCACTTTCTTTGTTCACGAGTTTCCTTATTGGTCACATGATCCCCCACGGCTTTTTCTAATATGCACCCGCACGTCCTGGACATATTGAATCTTTGCCATTTGAAGATAGGATCCCTTCGAGGTCGAGTAGCACGTTGCATAGAAAGGTATGTGTATTGGTGAAGACGTAATTGCTTTTAAACTCTAAGTAATGAGGCACCGTTATGCATTAAGCTTACGGCACCATTTCTTTACTTTACCCTCAGACGTTGTGGATGCGTTTTACCACTGTGTTTATATCGCATGGATTTGGATGCACACGCATCATGGATTAGGCGAAGTAAGTGGCACCTTATGCTGGATTCTTTTTCTCCATCACTATTCGATCTCTTTTGGCAACACTAGATCGTCCATTTCCATTTCTGATACACAGGTTCTTGTGAGTGACGACATGGACCTCTTTCTCGTGCTAATTCGCACTTGAACGTTGGGAGGTGAGTCCTCCGTAGGCAATTGTGGTTGGATTACGGTGGTTATAAGGTATTCGGTTCACTCGAGCACCCGATTTTCTAATTCACTAAAACTTACTTTTAAGCGCGTTTTTTCACTCTGACGGGCACTTTTCATTATACTCAGGCGCTTTGTAATAGGTATCAAGTTCCTGCACTCACTGGTGTTACTCATGTATCCCTTATTTTTACTCATCTTTTTGTCACCTTTTCTTTTTTTCATTCGCTTCGAGTCTTCAATAAACTTTATTCACAAATTTCTCTTTTCATTGCATTTGCATGCAGAATATTGGCTGGATAGCATTGGATGCCAAGGGTTGCACAATGTTAAATAATGTCACACATGGACATATGCATAAGTTTGATTGTACATTTGTATAGCTTTCATTCGAATTGACTTATATACGTACATGTATATATCTTTGCAGTATTCCCCTGAAGAAGGTGTTTGTTACACCGAAATGCATTGGGACACTTGACGTTTTTCTGAATATACCAAGAAAATAAAGAAGAATCTCAGAATTTATGAAGATTCACAAACCACTGTTTTGACTTGCAGTCACCATTATTACCATTATTATTTTTTCAATTTCAATTGTCAGATTGTATCATTAGACAACTAAGAAGTGTCTTGGAATATACTTATTGTTTACTTTTCACTCAGGACGTTGTTTATAACTTTAACTAAAATAGGCACCATATGTGCTCTCCGTCTACTTATGTTTCACAACTCAGAAATTTCACCACATGTAACACAGTAGGTGTAGTTTATCTGATCACATGTTCCTGCAATCTCCACTATGTGGGCATGACAACCAGGAAGGTGAGCACAAGGATTTGTGAAAACCGCAGTAACATCCGGTCCCACAGAGCAAGCACCAGGATGACAGCACATTTTAATGATATGCAACACACACCAAACGATATGAAGTGGGTGGTGCTGGAGCATATCAAACCATGTCACAACCTTGAGCAAAGGCTGCTGGAAAAAGAACAACGTTGGGTCTTTAAATTGCACACTGATATCAAAGGGCTAAATGATAACATCCCGTGGGGTCATTTTGTCAGATAAACTGGTTCAGATTCACATCCATTTTAGAACTACTTGATTTTCCTTGGTCTGTTCTCTCTAATTTTCTTTAATTTTTGTCTTTAATTTATTCCTCATTTGGTTTTTTACCTAATTTTTTAGTATACCTTACTAAGGCTATGCCCCATTGGACACAGCTTACATAGGACTTAGTCCCCATTGGGACTTGTTCACTCTTTCCAGTCTACTAGCCTAAGATGGGCGCCATCTTATTGTGATGATTTCACAATAGAGATACTTTTTGTACTGCAGGGTTCGAGACATGCTTTTTCAATTGTTCTAATTTCCTATTTTGCATTTACAACATCCATTTACCTTCCTTTTCAAAATCCTCTAACCCATGTGCCAGTTTTTAAACTTTTTCAGCTATTTAACCTTTTTCGAGCACTCTTTGCCCGTTTCTTAGACCAAACTCGTCAGTCAAGGACACCCAAGATGGCCCCCATCTTTCTACTTGAGTACGCGGCATAGTCTTCTCCCAACGCGTCTGTGACCAGGCAGTTTACAACCTTCTGACTTAATATTTAGACCGCTCGAATCCCAGACACGCTAAGATGCGGTCCGCCAATGGGAACGAGTAGGTCATTTGGACGGAGGCAAGCCGGGTCAAGTAAGCTAGTTCTTTCCCGCTTTTAGGTATCCTCTCACCCGGGAACCCTACTGTGCTCTTTCACAAATCTTGACTTCCTGTATTAACTAACGCCATACTGACACAAGATTTCTAACCCCTACTTTCTCCTAGGGTTTATTCAGGCACCTCCACCCTGGCAGACCATGAGGCTAATTTTGGCTAACTACTAAGTAGGTCCATAAGGCAATACGCTATTGTTTATGTTTCATGTTATGTTTGTTATGTCAGATGTCCCGCCACAAGTGTGTTTGTCTTTCGTTTTTGCATGTGGTTTCTCACTTTAGAGATACACGTTTACCAGACTGCACTGGATTTATACACATATATTAAGTTACAGTCAAGAGCACTATCACCTGTGGATTGATTTGATCCAAGAAGAACAACGTTTTCTACCTGCCCACGAGAATGATGGGCAGGCAGCATATTAACATGTCTGTTTTTTGTATTCCTTTAGATACTACGTGTTCAGTTTAACCATATGTAATTTATATTAACGCTGACACATAGGTGCACGTTTATATTTTCCTATTTTCTCACTTTATTACAGGTTTTGCACGGAGTGGTACACATAGGGCTGGTCCCCATGCGGTCCTGAAAAAGAGGTTTAGGGGACAACCTCGAAACATGTTGACTTTAAATATGGGGGACTATTAGTACATAAATATTTAATTCTTCCCTTATATTTACCCCTTTTTATCCTTTGCCAACTAGGAGCAAGAATAAATTCATTTACGCTCACTAGCTAGGTAATTTTTAAACAACCACCTACACCACTCCCCCTTCACTGCACTACACATAGTCATTATAACTCAGTGCTCCTACGTAACTGTCGCAAGTCGGAGCATGCCCTAAGCAGTAGATGCTTGGGATGGCCCCAATGATGAAGCATGTCACCTAGGGGAATCTTTTGGTGAGTGAGGGGACTCAAGAAAAGAATTCTCTTTTCTCTATTTGAGGTGCGTCTTACTCATATAGTAGACCCCTCCTTTTTCCCTACTAGCTAGGTTCCCTGACCACGATTCTTGGATCTTTTTTTTTTCTTACATGTATCAAGGAGGACAAACCTAGCCATATCATCCTCTCCCACCTTTTCTTTGTTTTGATATCCGAGAACACCAACACACACATACCACACCAGCAGACATAGCGGAGACCTTTGCCCGATACTATAAAGACCTTTATACAGCTAAAACAGAGACGAGAGTGGAGCAAATCACTCAATACTTGGACACAACTCCGTTGCCCTCACTGTCCAAAGAGGATAGTGAAAGGCTGAAGGAAGATTTAACTCTTGAGAAAGTGACGGAGGCCATTGGCTGTCAAAAGCGGGAAAAACCCCTGGCCCAAATGGACTCCCGGGGAAAATCTTTAAATTAAATAGCAGCCTACTGGCCCCACATTTACTGCAGATGTATCATGCATTGAAAGAGCAAGGGATCCTATCACAGGACCTCCGGAAGGCCACTGTAGTGGTAATGCATAAAATAGGGAAGACACCTGAAGAATGTGGGTCATATCGGCCCATATCACTGCTCAACATTGAAACTAAGATCCTGGCCACTATTCTTGCAATGTGCCTCTTGACAGTCATTGCCCCCCTGATCCATAGACACCAGTCTGGTTTTATGCCAAAGCGAGCTACCTGATTTAACTTACGACGCCTGGCTAACTGGATAGACACGATAAAGGGCCAAGATACCCCACACCTGCTCCTCTCCCTCGATGCTGAGAAGGCATTCAACACCCTTTATTGACCCTTTATGAGCTGTGCACTAGAAAAGTTTGGATTTGGCCCTACGTTTCGGGAGTGGATTGCACTTCTTTACAACGCGCCCAAGGCCAGAGTTCGAGTTAATGGGACAATGTCATCGAGTTGGCCAATTCAACGAGGTACTAGGCAGGGCTGTCCCCTATCTCCCCTACTATTTGCACTCATACTGGAACCCCTGGCCTGTATAGTTCAATCCAGCCAAGGATTGGGTGGTTTTATAGATGACGTCCGCTATCTAGAGGCTGAACGTATATCGCTATATGCTGATGATATTTTACTATATGTGACAGATCCGACTGAGACTCTTCCCAAAATTCTGCAAATCTTTGAAGAATATGGCCGCCATGCGGGGTATAGGATCAGTTGGACTAAATCCACCTTATTCCCAGTGGCAGGGGTGGTGGAACCCCAGGCCTACCCGAGCTGCCTAAGAGTATCCCTGGACGGGTTTACATACCTTGGACTATATATCACTACCACCACTGCGGCTTATCTAGAGCACAACATCCAGCGTATCCTTGTTAACTTTCAAGAAGATGTCAAGAGGTGGAGGAAACTCCCTCTAACGATTATGGGCCGGGCTGCTATGTACAAAATGATCACCCTCCGACAGCTGCTATATATTTTGCAAAACTCATACTGCAAAATACCAGAGACCGTATTCACAACCCTTAATAGTGAACTATGCTTACTTTTGTGGGATGGGGCTCAACCACATATAGGGCTACACACACTACAGCGAAACCTGTACAATGGTGGTTTGGCCCTACCAGATATTAGGGCCTATTATAGGGCGGCACTCCTCATAATTAACTAATGGAATCACGCACCAAGAGATCACCCCACCTACATGTTGGAGAGACTGCAATTCAGAGATCACACACATTTACACTACCTCTATGGTGGTAAAGGCTGAAGCCGACTACTCCGAGTCCCGGCTACCCAACGAACAGTAGAGGCGTGGATAGAGGCAGAGAAGCAAATGAAATGGAATAAGAAACCCACAAGGGAAACTCCTTTATGGGAGGGAAATAGATTGAAGGAAATTGGAAAACTGAGAGGTTTTAGGCAATGGGATTTAATAGGAATCTCCAAGGTGGCAGATGTTATGGGAAGAGGCACATTGTCCCCATTCGCCTCGTTCCAAGTCACCTATCAACTCCACCTGACCAAGTCCTATGCTTACCTTCGGCTGCAACATGCCTGGTGAGCTGAAGGATTGGATGAGGGGAAACTGCCAGAATATGCCCCCCTAGAAGGCAGACTCCTTCAGGAAGAGATCCCAAGTCAAGCTATCTCATTAACATATAAGACACACATTAACACTATCCCTGACAACCTAGGCCCACTCAGAATTAAATGGGAATGCACTACTGGCCCGTTAGAGGACCTTGACTGGGAGGCCGCTCTTATGCACCCACGTGAGGTGGCGATTAAGCTGTGATTGCGAATTATACAATACAAGGTGCTCCATAGGACATATTTCGATAGAACGAGATTGCATGCTATGGGTAGGGCGGATAACCCTGATTGTCTTAGATGCCACACAGAAAGCGGCACATTTATACACACCCTCTGGGAATGTAACAGGATCCAAACATATTGGAATATGGTAGTGCACAAATTAAATAACATACTGGGGGCTCACCTTGAGATGGAACCTCGATACCTCTTACTGGGAATCCCCACTGAGGTGGACCTCCCGCGACATAAGCTGATGCTGGTAAACCTGGGACTGGTAGTAGCTAAAAGGGATATAGCTCACTGTTGGAGTGCACCCCAACTCCCTACACTACAAGAATGGAGAAACAGTCTGAATCTGTATATGGTAGCAGAGAAAGTGACATATGCGGCAAGGGGGTGTCCTCGAAAGTTTTGTAAGATATGGACCCCATGTCTACGATACTATGGTTTGGAGCTAGGATCAGAGGGGATGGGACTAGATCCGGTATTTGAAGAACCGGGAAAAGAGCCTTGAAATCTGTAATACCTGACCTATTGTGGGAAATGATGATTGATTCTGATGTAATCTTCAGCACCTGTTAATATGTAACATTGCGAACTTGGATTGTGCTTTCAGAAGAAGTGTTGTACTATTTTCTGTCTCCTACCCACTGTCAATGTTCATCGACCACTCGGCATCATGCACTCATGATGTAATTGTTTATAATCCTCAATGTTTAAAAGCAAATACAAATATTTTTCACAAACATATGTAAAAAGTGAATGCTTAGGAAGTCCCCAAAAATGTTTAATCTAAATTTAAATTAACTCAATACAATGTCAGTTCAAATTCTTTTTCCAATCATGTAACTTATTCCTTATTCTTAACAAAATCCAACAGCAGCCCAGCCTGGCCTGACAAATAAGAATTTGGATTGCCATTGTATTGAGTTGATTTAAATTTAGGTTAAAAATAATGTCAGGGACTTCCTTCGAACTTCCTTTTTTACATATATTTGTTCATTTGAATTTATGGTTCCTGAGCAGTAGAACCATTAGAAGGTTGAGTGTGATTGTATTGATACTACGGAAATAACGCCTGTGCGGCCGTGTAGAACCAATACTGCTCTTGTTGGAGATACAAATAAACGTACCTTTTCTATAAGTCCTTGTGACAGTGTACTTATTAAACAGCATTGTAAGCGTAAGGCAAACACAAGTAAAGAGAAGGCAGTCAAGTGTCTTAGGGACATTTAGTGAGGGAAGGTCAGGATCAGAAACTAGTGCTTTGAAAGAGAATACAGTACCGTACAGATGTTGCTCAATTGTGTGTGTGTGAGTGTGTGTGAGTGCATGTGCATGTTTGTATGAGGGGCATATATAACCCATGCTCTGAGGGGTATGTTATGGCGTATATGTGTGTGTGTGTGTGTGTGTGCGCGCATGTGGGTGTGTGTGTGTGTGTGCATGCATGCGTGCGTGTGTGTGTTGTGTGTATGAGACAAAATGCAGAATCGGGATGATTCTGCCAGACAGGGATGTGATCTCAAGGAAACCCCCAGTTGGTGGATTTGAAGATTGCCAATTCCCAGAATTCCCTATGCCTTAAAAGAGGCTACCACAAAATTACCTCATGCTAAAGACTCTATATGTCAGATCTCCTGATGATGTGTCTGTTTTTGATAAGCTGGGGCAGTGCTGTTTAATGAGAAGCAAGTTTATTTATCTTTACCAATTTCCTACACTCAGAGCCTCATTACATGTTGGCCTGAGTTTGCAGTGGAGCCACCGGAGAGCCAGAATTAAGGGGCTTATTTACAAGCCCCTTTCGCTGCCGGTTCGTCAGTTGGAATATGGGAAAAAGTGAGGTACCGGCGGCGCATGGGGCTTGTAAATTAGCCCGTAAGTTTATTGGCCTTTATCTCCCATGCAACTTAGGTCATTAAAAGTTTTTCCCCAATATGCGGAATAACTGGTCGCACCCCAATTTAATGGGAGCTTTGATGAGAAATGTTTCACCATTTCAGTGGAAAAAAAACACTGACAAGCTGGTAGGGGTGCTGATAGGGGGCATTAACTGGTCTCCCCCTTTCCCCCCGCCCCACCCATGAACTCAGTGAGAAGGCCTCTGTAATGCTGACAGGTGCATTCACCGCCCCATAGCCTATCTGAGAGGTTAGGTGTCTCATTGCCCAAAATTATCGAACCCAGAAATTTGGGACCCAATATTTCGAGGCCCTGTTCTCTCAGAATTCCTGAAATATCACAACTCTTAATGAGGACCTAAAATAAATGTGTCTCTCAGCTCAGGAATCCCACCTGCATATCATAAAAATATATTGAAAACAAACAGGAGACCTCCTCATATCCGTTGCTTTTGGGCTTCAGGCCATAGGCTTTTTAAGATGGCACGTGATCTTACCTGCTTTATGTAAAGAAGTCATTCTCACAGGCCTTGTACGCTCTATTCGAAATTTCCCAGTAAATAAATACACGGTAGAGAACTTGGTTGGGTGCCTGGGTGAGAATGTCTATCACAGTACACTGATAGCAGCCTCATCCGTTGTACCTCTGCTGCACGCTTTGAACTGGAGTTTTCTCGCACACCGTGGTTCTAGCGAGATTTTTAGATTATAGTATCTTCTGTGTGTTGACACTTTGGCAGTCCAGGAGATATAGCCATTTTTTTAACTTTAAAAAAAATAATAATAATTTTATTGAATAAATAAACCGGTACCAGGTTCACAAATGACATAAGCAAGAGAATAATATGTTGAATAATACAATGAGAGAACGCTTAAATACTAGGTGTGTAGAGGAGGAACTATAAAATACAGTCTTATATAATAGGTTAAAAAGAATGAAAGAAGGGTACCATCTAGATTATAGTTACCTAAACAATTTTAAAATAAGAGTGAGAGATGAAAGGGTAGGGAAAAGGAGTAAGGAAAGGGAGAGGAAGGAAAGAGAAAGGACTATCAAATAAGTATCAGAGTAGAGAAGAGTTTATAGATAGAAAAAGAGTAAAAGGTAGCCAAAGTAAATCAGATTTGATTTTTTGAGGTACAGATGAAGATGAAGCAATAGAGAATCTACGTTTGTCACAAATAAGATTCCACCAAGTTAGCATAGAAATTTTTGAATTATCTTTCCAGCAAGTAAGAATAACTTTCAATACAAGAGCACTAAAAAGGTCAAGCAATTTCAATTTCAAAACTGTTTCATGAAAATCATCTGATAAGGAACCAAGAAAAATATTTTGAATTGATAAGGGGGTAAAAAATGAAAAATCTTGGAACACTTGGCCCATATAAGTTTCCAAAATTTTTGGACATTAGGACAATAGTTTATCAAATGAGGTAATGTTCCATTAGAGGAAAGGCATGGCCAACAGAAAGGTGAAGAGGAAGGGTTGATTTTATGTATAAATACTGGTGTCCTAACAGCTCTGTTGTATAGAAAGAATAGAAATTGAGTAATGTTAGCGGCTTTAGAGGTGGAAAACATTTTTTGCCATAATTGATCTCATTTTTTAGATGAGAGGGTGATGGAGGGATCTAGTTCCCAAGCTAATTTAATTGGGGATTTAGGTCTCACAGAGATTGAGGTGGATATAAGTTTGTATAAAAGGAAGCTTCAGGGTTGAATCAGAGGAGATGTTGGGTAAAAGGGTTAAGGGAGTAAATGAGGTGATACTGGTAGGAAGGTTTTTGGTTGAAATGAATGATTGAACCCTGTGATAATTGAGAATATTGAGAAAAACAAGAAGACGGTAGATCATAACAATATTGTAATATATTAAAAGGTACAAAATAATTATTGGATACAAGTTGGTGGACATACAGAATATTCTTTTTAATAAATTTATTGTACCAAATTGAAGATGCAATGAAGGCTTGATAGAAATCAGAGCCATTTGTAGATAGTGTATGTAGTAGGTGTTGGGAGTATTTTTAAATGGGATGTTTAGATATAAAGGTAAAATTGTATATGAAACAAATAACATAAAAAGAAAAATCATGTAATAGAGAACATTTAAATTTAATCCAGCTTGGTATTGGAGCATCGTGGTATAGTCTGTCAAGTGCATACATTTGTCTAAAGTATAGAAGCAGTATGATACAGTTTGAAATTTGGAAATCGTACACCACCTTCATTTTTTGATTTGACTAATTTAGTTAAAGCAATACGGGCAGGTTTGTTGTTCCATAGAAATTTAGTACAAATGGAATTAATTTGAATAAAATAGTAATTAGAAATGTTAAAGGGCAACATAGAGAGTAGGAATAGAAAAAGTGGTACACTCACCATTTTAATGATATCTAATCTGCCTCACCAAGATAAATGTAGCAGGGACCATGAGGAGAGTGAATTTGAATTTTTATTTTCAGAGCATTAAAGTTATGAGTAAGGGTTTGAGAGATAGTAGAGGAATCCACACTCCAAGATACTTAATTTTGGATGGGCACCATTTAAATTTAGTATTAGAAACAATGAATTGGTAGCATATTGAATTTAAGGGTAAGATTTCAATTTTAGAATTTTTTTATTTATAACCTGATATTTTAGAGTATAAGTCCATTACATGCAGGAAGGGGGGTAAGGAAATTAAGGGATTAATAGAGGTAGATCAGGATATCGTTTGCATAAGCAGATCATTTTATTTTGTGGGAATTGTGGAAGAAACCAGTTATCGAGGGATTCTGTCGAATACGTTGCAGAAAGGGTTCAAGACATTGAAGGAGTAAGAGAGGAGAAAGGGGACAACCTTGCGGAGTACCTCTGTGTAGGTTAAAATAAGGGGATACAGAACCATTAACAAATACACATGCAGGGGGATCAGAATACAATAATTTAATGGATTAAATACATTTGAAGCCGAATCCAAACCACTGAAGAGTTTTGAATATGAATTGCCAATTTATACGATCAAAGTCTTTTTCAGCATCTAGGGACAATGCAGCTAAGGGTTCAGGATAATTTTTCCCCAAAGTGAGGATATTAGAAAACATTCTAGCATTATCTGAAGAAAGCCTACCTTTGATAAAGCCAGACTGATCGGGTTTAATGAGTAGGGGAATAATCCCTTCCAGCTCAGAGACAAGAATTTTTACAAAATGTTTGCAATCATAATTAATAATGAGATTGGACGGTAATTATGACAAAGGGACAGATCTTTATCAGGGTTAGTGAGGATAACAATAAGAGTATCAAGAAAGGAACCTTCAGGCTTAGAATGCAATAAGAAGGAGGTAAAGAGCTTGAGTAAGTGTGGAGCAAAAATGGATGAAAAAGAAGAGGATATAAGTTCAATAGAGAAGCAGTCAGGACCAGGAGCTTTAGCTCTTTTTAAGGATTTAATTGCATCTAAAATCTTCTGAAGAGTTATATCTTTTTCCAGGAGGGCCATGGCATACGGAATGGGGCATGGAGAGGGAATACTATCAAAGAATGACTGAGTATCTATATCAGCGGGATGTGTGTCTTCCATATAAAAAGAATGGTAATAAAACTGAAATCCCTCAACAATGTCTGAGTCAGAGTGTAATAGGGTATTAGTAAGAGTATTACAGATGGGGCCATTGGTTTTCCTCTCTGATTTGACTTTTTAATAATTAGCCAACATTTTATCCACTGATTAAGTCATGGAGGTGAACAGAGGATTTGGAAATATAATAAGCATGTTCAAGGGTTTTTGTATGGCTGAGGGAGGAGAGGTACTGAGAGTTCAATATTTTTTTCTTTTTAGCAGTGTATGCGATGGTAAAAGCTCTGAACGAGGCATTGAAGGCATTCCAGTTGTTATGCACAGAAGTATCACTTGATTTGTTAAATTGAAAAAATTACTGTATAAAGCAAGTAGCAATTAAAATATAAGTTTGGTCAGATAATAGGGAGTTATTAAATATACATCTAGTTTGTTTGGAAGTGGCAAGGGACAAATCAAGTGAAACTGAAACTGGGGCATGATCAGGAATAAAAATGGAACCAATCTCGGAGGATTGGAGCGAGGGAAGTAAAGGTTTTGAAATTAAAACATTATCAATACCAGACATCGTTTGGTGAACATTAAAGTAGAACGTAAATCATAGTTATCAGGATTACTAGTCCTCCAAGAATCATAGAGTGGACGAGAGGCAATAGCAGATTGAAACAGTCTATAAGAATTATCTGGTTTAAATTTACAGTCAGATTTCCTGTCAGAAAAATGGTCGAGACAATTATTAAAATCTCCAGCAACAATAATATTGGGGTTAGAAATTGAAGGTAATTTAAGTTTGATATTGTACCAAAAATCCGGGTCATATTTTACCAGCCCATAGATGCTAAAGAAAGTGACAAATTTAGTATAGATTATGGTACGAAGTATTACCCATCGTCCACTCACACATCATTTTCAGTTGATATAATTTGCAATTTCCAAAATTTATGACAGAGGATGGCAACACCACCTTTACGGTTAACAGCTGGGGAAAAAACATCCTGGCCCACCCATTGACACTTAAGTTTCAGAGATTCAACTTCATTACAGTGGGTTTCCTGTAAAAAAGCAATGTGACAATCAAGCTTTGATAAATGAGAAAGTACTCTTTGACGCTTAACAGGGTGACCCAAATGACGAACATTCCACGTTACAACATTAAACATATCAATGTTTAAGAGACAGAGAGATTATCACAATGATGACGAACTGCAAGAAACAACAATGAAGACAAAAGACATTGGTCATAATTGACAGGCAACACAATAGAATTAATAAAAACATACGGAAATGAATACAATAAACAGTCAAACAAATATAAATATAAAGAGGGGAAAGAAGAAAGAGATGAGGAAGGGGGAAGTGAAAAAGAGGTTACAGGCGAAAAAAAAAGGAAAAGAGAATAAAAGAAGAAGGGAAGAACAAGGACAGATCAAGGACAGAAAGCCGGATCTGTAATGTAAATAGGAAGAAGCGAGAACAGGGCATGTCAGCACTTAAGGACAAGATCAACAATGGAGAAAGATAGAACTGAAGAAGATGAGAAAAATATATTGAGAATACGATGGTACAGAATATAAAAAATAAGACAGTATACATTAAGATAATTAGACTGCATAAGTCCTCATAAAAGTATAAAATACAGCAAAGACTTTAACAGGAAGTAATAATGAATTGTAAAACATTAACAGTATAATAATTTAAGAAACATTGAGTATTTTTAAGAACACAGAACATTTTTGTCCATGGATATTCTGGCAAAAGAATGCAACAACTGTTTTAGTTTGAGAGGCTCTTCAAATGAACGAGATACTCCTTCGTGAGTAATTTTACAAAGACAAAGATGTAAGATGCCATAACGGATGTTCATCGACCTCATTTGCTGGCGAAGAACTCGAAATTCCTTGCGTCTAGCATTGGTAGCATCAGAAAAGTCATGTGAGATGAAGATATTATTGCCGGAATAAACAAGACAGCGTGTTTCCCTGGCAACTTTTAATACATGCATTAGGTCGGTGAAGTCAAGAAAGAGCATAAAAATGCCACGTGGTTTGTTGGAATGACGTTGAAGACGGCCAAGACGACGTGCTCATTGGATATTGAGAGGAGCTGAAGATTGAAGGATGAGAAGGTCAGACAGAAATTTCTTCAGGAAAGAGATACGATCCGGACCCTCGACATTTTCAGGTAGTCCATACGTTGAAGGTTGTTCCTTCTGTTAGGATTTTCTAAATCCTCAGCATGAAGTTTGAGCTTATGAAGGTCTTGATCCAGTAGGGGAATTTTAGTAGACACATCCTGAAGATTACTTATACACTGTGCAATTTCGAACATTTTACCTTCCATATTGATCCAACGGTCCTCAATCAGTTGCAGTTTTTCATTGGTGGCATTCATGAATGGTTTTAACACGCGAAGTTCATCAAAAAATGATCCACGACAGGATTAGAAGATGACTGGACCGGAGAAGGAGGGTCATTTTTGGCTCTTTTTGGTTTAGCGCCAGATGAAGATGATTTCGTAAGAACACGTGAGTCACTAGCCACCTTAACGAAATGTACTTGTCAACGAGGATGATTTTTAAAAGATGAGATCCGTCTCATAAAATGGATGTTCAGCGTTGTATGATACAGCGAGAATATGACGGATGTTTCAAGAACAATATTGGTGGATGACATAGCCAGAACCCAGAAGATGGAAATTCTGCTATATAGCAAGCTCACAACGAATGGGTGACGATTTATGATTCCTAAGGTTAGAAACAGTTGTGAAAAAACAATGTTTTTCAGCCTCAGCAGGAGTAATAGAAGTAAAGGCAGTAGACAAAAAACATAACAACATCATCTTTGAGAAAGTGCTGCACCATTAGACATACGCTAAGCAAAGGAGTGAAAGGAGTGATGACATCTCATGTTCTTTCACACTTTAAGCGTTATGTCAAAGAAGCTTGCAAGAGGGATCATACACATACAAGGCTGTTTGTTTTAGTCACATGTGTTCCTTGACTAAAAGCAGGTTGCAGAGGAATGGACTAGGCGCAGAAATACTGACAGCTGTTGACTCAGAAATAAGTGAGGCGCCAGCAGACAACCTTAAAATAGAGCAATATATGCAGTAGGATTAAGAATTAGGCAAGAAGAATTCAAAGTATAAGCTTGTTTTACATGAATTTGCATTATCTCAGGTATTAAGAAGCAAAAAAAAAAAAATTGTGTAGAGTGGCAGTATGGCATTACCGCTGTTCTGCCACACACTGTCATATGACCCTTTTCTCCAAACGAAGCAATTCCCTCAAAAGACGTGGCTGCGTGCACACAAAATGGCAGCTGATCGCATCAGGAAAATGAAATTGCGGTAAATGGGGCTGAGGGGCGAGATGAAGACTCACCCTCCTCATTAAACATAAGCCACCATACATAGAAGGGGAATCCAGCCGGTTGGAAGCAATGTAAGGCCGTAGAGAGGTCAAAACCTTCTTCAAGCGCTCCGTGAAGCGACAGAGCTCAGCTCTGACCCGCCATCTTGTCCAGCGCTTAAGCCACGCCTCCTGAAATGGGTCTGAGGAGCTGTTTATGCGCATTCATGAACACACAGAAATTGTATGGGTGCAAATCTGATCACATGCCGTTCAATAGGATCCTAATTTATAATCACATTTAATACATAGGTTCATACATTTCCAGAGAGCTCGCTATTGGACTAAAATCGTATTTACCTTGCACAGTTGTCATAAACGTTTTTTACATAAACTGTTTACATTTCCAAACACACGGGAGAAATGAGACTTAGATTTGACTGACTGGTGTGAATAATTTACAAGAACCCTCTTCGCCTAAAACTTTGTGGAGCTTGCACACTTTGAAAGGCACTGGGATCAGATACATAGTCAGGTGTCCTAATGCTACATTGTTTGAAAATCAATTAGGAAATTCAAATTCACAGCCACTCTGGAATCCACTGTTGACAATAACTGACACAGCTGCCCAAGCGGCTCTCTGTACTGTTGCATCTTCGCCATGATTTATATTTAACCTTATTGTCGTGGTTTCAATTTACCCCATCAGTTCCACTCAGTATTTCATCCTTCTGAGTGAGGCCAATAAAATGATTTCTTAATTTGAGTTACAGTAACATATCTGTTGTGCTATGCAACTACAGGTTGTGTTCTGACTAGAGCAAATGGCACATGCGTTCATTCCAATATAACTGTATTATATTTCCTGATTAATAGTAATTATCTGTTCCACATAAAGACTGAATTAGACAGCAATTAATTTCTGTCATCCAAGCATAAAATGTAGCCCGTATTGGTTCCTGCTCAATTGTTGTTAGTGGCAGTCAGAAGGAACGACAGTTTGGCCACCATGTTTCCTGTTTTAAATCTATGACCCGTGAACACAATGTGTTACACGCTCGATGGGCTGTTTGACGTGAAAATCAGTTGAGTTTATAAATACATTTCAAATACAAACATTGGAAACTCAGCTAATGCCCACCTGCTGAGATAAGAGTTATGAAAAATAGACAATTTCCATGTCTAACGATTGCTACTGATGACATGCAATCTCTAGTTTCGGAGAGAATGAAACCCACACAAATTATTGGCGCTCATATAATATGCTATATTATTTATATTTTTATAACATGTTCTGGTATTTATTTCACAGTCACTGCTTGCAAATGTTTTAGAAGCCCAGGAGAGTTTTTTACACCCACGAATATCGGAAATGTTGTGGTTGCGAAGTTTAACAAAATGTTATTTTGCCCGCAGAATACTGGTTCGAACAGAAAATGTCAGAACATCTTTTCTCCTCCAATGGATCTTCTACCGTCATTTAGCATACCTTCGTATGCAATTTATGTATTCTTTTCAATTTTCACGTCATATACCAGCAAATTAATTTCAGAAAATGGTACATCATTTTCATCATATTTTACAAAAAGTTGAACGTTTTGCACACCCTAATTTTTCCTATTTTTTGATGATTTAACTATATCTTATATTTTCCCCGTGAAGATCTTGACTTCTGTTTATGTACCTGGTTCTCGTAACCATTCAACAAAATGATAATGCATGCTTCAGATTAAAACTAGCCAGCAAATAAAACAGATATGCAAACTTGCTCAAATGAGGGTTTAGCACAGATCAACAAAACATGTTGGTGGTATGGAACATGCAGGAAAGAAGGAACATGCAAGCATTAACTTAATGTTGAACTCTGACTGTACCACTCTCTTGAATCATTGGACACAGATTAAGTTCAGAGAGGCCTATAGGACTCAGGGCAAGCTCAGTGCACTTTAGAGAGTAGCGGAAGGGATAGCCACCGGTCTAAAGCAGACAGGAAAGGCAAAGATGAAGGTACATTTAAAAACAAAAGATGCAGAATACTCCATTTTCAGTTATAGCTCCCCAAACAAAACAAAACAGACACCACATAGATTTAAATATGGCTGCAGACTAACCAAGAGAGGAGAACCTGAAGCTTCACATAAGCACAACCACCTCATCAGTTCTTAAGCTCCCCAAGACACTGAAGGCTTGGTTCTTTTCCTAGGCCCTACACCTGTACAGCTCTTCCTCTTGCTTTTCCGTGCGAGGATACCCTCCCAGGTGAGTCGTGTGCTCTACAAGTACTCATAACATAACATGGTGCTGATGGGGTTTTTCACCTATCGATGGCAGCGGTGGCTGGTAAGTTGGGGTGACGCAACAAGCTGTGGGAATGCCATGCAGAAATGAAGATATATCCACTTGGATGTTCAATATCCTCGTGCATGAGGGAACTAAGGGCCTGATTTAGATCTGGGCGGATGGGTAACTCCGTCACAATGGCGACGGATATCCCGTTCACCAGAAGATAAATGCCAAAGGATATAATGGGATTTATATTTCGGCGGACGGGATATCCATCACTGTTGTGACGGAGTAACTCATCCGCCAGGATCTAAATCAGGCCCTAAGACATTTCCAGAAACGGGCCTGCTGATGAGTAGAACAGGGAGAACCTTTGTCCAGAGAGCATGGAACCGTCAGATGCCTCACATTGAGATTGTGACTTGCTCGCAGTTTCTCCCAGTGTTTTTACATGTCATTCTGTGGAAGACATTGAAGGAAATGTGGGGGAAACGGTATTGCAGACTGCAGCATAAGAACTAGAGTCACCAGACAGGCGAGGAGGTTGCTCATGTATTGAGCAGATGATGTGTTGACTAACCGAAGAGGGAAGAAGAGGTAGGATGTCAGAGATTATGGGTTGTTGCATTGATAGTAGGCAGGGCATACATAATATTATTAACTTGTTTATAACAAAGTAAATTCTATAGCATTTTGGTGCCTCTAAGTACTGTAAATAGACGTATTAATGGTGCTTAGTTTTTTATATTAAAATGATAGAAGGCGGGATTGCAAAACTCAATCAATCAAATTTCTTTATTCAGTTTCATTTTACATAAAACCATAAAAGCACAATGTAAAAACCGGGATAACAGTGATATGGTACAATGTTAACAATCACAAAGGCAGGTCTGTGCAAGTTCATAATTCGAGTGATATGTACAAGTTGCAACTAATCCCAAACTCCGATTATATTAAGATAAAACATCTAGGGAGGAGCCTAGCGCGCATCCAAGATGGTCGCGTGAGCACAGGGCTCCCCGGACCCTCGCTGCTCCTCGGAATTTATCCTGACTCTATCCTGACTTGGTTGATGGAATCTGGGAGACGAATGCTGGCTGAACACTAAACTCCTTTCGGAAATCAAATCGGACCTGGCAATCCGGAGTTATGGTGGTTTGAACTTCTGAGGCCCACCCGACGGCTGTGCCCGATGCGAGGGTGATCTGTGGAGCCGGGGCGTAGTTGAACAACAACGGCAGCGGGGCTGTGCCAGTGGCCGTCACATCACTTTCGGTTTCACTTTTGGTCTTTGAGGGGCTGGACTGTGGACTTGCTTGGTGCGACTGGGCTTTCATTGTGCCTTCGCTTGATGCCGGTGGCTTCGTCTGCTGCCAGTGTGCTCATTGACGGTGGTCCCTTCGCTCCGCCATATTGCAGCCTGTGGTGCGACACGCGTCTGCCTGGCCTGTGCCACCTCGACGCTTCCTCGGTGGTCCCCTTCGGCGATCGAGGTTCTCATGGGAGGCAAGGGAGACCCCGAGAGGCGTAAGACCAAGGCATCCCTACGTGGGGGACCGGTCCAGACGAACAACATGGACCGCTACACTCAGGGTAAAGGATCCCCCGGGACGGCCAATGTCCCCCCGGAGGACACCAGTGGTGGCCCGTCCGTTTCTCCGGATCTGTCCCTGCAGGACATCATGGGCGCCATTAAGGGCATCAGAGAGACCATCGCTACGCAGTACGAGGCCTTGGCCCGTAAAATCGACACGGTGGCCATTGACATTACGCTAATCCGGGCAGATCTCTCTAAGACCAACGAGAGGGTTCAATCGCTGGATGTGCGGACGTCCTCCCTTGGTACGGACGTGTCGGACCTGCAGGCCACTCTCGGCGATCTCAAGTCGGCCAATGATCTGATGGCCCGGCGGCTGGAAGACTTCGAGGGACGGGCCCGCCGCAATAACATCCGCGTCATAGGCGTTCCGGAGACCTCCGATAACCGCCCGGTTGATCTCCTGGTCGAGGAGCTCATCCTCGAACATCTTGCTCCCGCTGGCCTGAGTAAGTTTTTCGCTGTGGAGCGGGCCCATCGAGTCCCAGGTGGCCGGCCGCGACCGGGTGCCCCCCGAGGCCTATCGTTGCGAGACTTTTCCATTACAGAGACCGAGACGCGATTCTGCAGGCCTCACGGGTCCATGGCCTGGTCCGACATGAGAACTCGTCCATTAACTTTTTTCCGGACTTCACCCAACTTGTCCAGAAACAGCGGATGGGCTTCCAGGGGGTGAAGCGGCGTCTCCGGGACCTCGGTCTCAAGTACTCTATGCTTTATCCTGCAAGGCTCCGAGTGGAACATGAAGATCGGACTACCTTTTTTGACTCTCCTGCGACTGTGAGTGACTGGCTGGATTCGCTGCCGGACCGGGGTGACCGGACTGGGCCCTCTGCCGGTACCGAGGGTGGCGGGTCTCCTTTGGAGTGACTCATGGTCCCGGACTCTGCCATGTTGTACTGTTCGGCTGGGTTCTACTTCTTTTGTGCATTTTGTTTCACTATGTTGTGTGTGGGGAGCGGGCGGGGATGGGTCCCTTCCCTCCTCCGGGGTCTTTTCGTAGAATGGGGTTTGTAGGGCGACAGGCACACTGCAAGTTGGGGTGGTTTTTTGGACCGCAGGGGTGCAGGGTGGGGGGTGTTGGAGTTGGGGGGGGGGTTGGTGGGTGGGTGGGGTTGTTTGGATTTGTGTTTTTTGTTTTCAAGGCGAAGTATTGGCTATGGTTCATCCTTGGGTGTTGAGCTCTTTGCTAGGGGGCCCTTGATCTACTGGAGGGGATGGGGGGGGACGGGTTGAGATTGATGTCTTGGAACGTCAATGGATTGGGGGACCGTTTCAAACTGCAATATCTGCGTCGTCTGACTCCTGATGTGGTGTTCTTACAGGAGACGCATCTGGTTGGCAATGTTTGTTGGGCTATGAACAGGGGGGGATATCGACTTGTGGCCCACTCTGGTTTCACCACTGGTTCGAGAGGGGTGGGCATTCTCTTGCGAGCTTCACTTCCGTTGGAGATCACCAGGGTGGTCCCAGACGATAGAGGGCGCTATGTGGCTCTGACTGGGAGGTGGGAGGGGCAGTCCCTTTCCTTGATCTCGGTCTATGTTCCCCCGGGCCTCCAGAACTCCACCTTCTCAGACTTGGGTCGTATGTTGCTTGGGCTTCCTGACAGTCTTTTGCTTATGGGTGGGGACTTTAATTCGGTTGTCTCGGGTGACCTGGACCGTCATCCGCCCAGGGCCCTCCCTGCTGCCCAGGCGTGGCTGGGCGGGCTCCTGGAGACCTTCGGTCTGGTGGACTGTTGGAGGTTAATGCATCCGACACAGTGTCAGTACACCTTTCACTCTGGGGCCCATGGGAGTCTCTCCAGACTGGATTATTTCCTTATGCCCGCGGCCCAGGCTACTCGGATTCGAGAGGTCAAACACCTGGCCAGGGGTATTTCTGATCATTCCCCACTGTGGTTGCTTTTTGACACCGGGTCGCGATCCGCCGGGCTCCTATTAACCCTTGGTACCTGCGAGACCCCAAGATCCGTGATAGCCTGAATAAGTCGATTGATCAATATTTTTCTGAGAATGAGGGGTCGGTGTTGTCCTCGGTGTCCCTGTGGGAAGCTTTCAAAGCAGTGCTCCGCGGGCATGCCCTGTCCCAGATAGTGGAGGCCAAGAGAGTTAAGAGAGAGGCGGTTGTGACGCTGGAGACTGAAATATCGGGGCTGGAGGCAGCCTTGGAGGCGGGTGTCACCCCGGAGGGGCTGCATGCCCTCAGCCTGAAGCAGTTTGAATATAAGTCTCTCGTCACTGATGCTGCCAAGACTATGTATAGGGAGCAGCAGGGTAGGTTGTATGACGCCGGAGACAAGGCGGGTAAGCTGATTGGACAAGAAGGAGAGAGTGAATCGTGTGGTCCCGGAGCTTCGGGTGTCGGATGGAGTGTGTGTGACTGAGCCTGGTGAGATTGTTGAGTGTTTTGCTGACCACCTCCGTGCAGTGTACTCCCCGGTGTCTGATAGAGATGAGGACGACTCTCGTCTTCTGCTTCGGGATATTGCCCTGCCCGGCTTATCCGTCGAGGACCGCGAGCTGATGGATGCCCCTTTGTCTGTCGAAGAGATAGCTACTGCGATTCGCTCCCACCGCTCGGGCAAGGCTATGGGCCCCAACGGTCTGCCGATTGAACTATATAAGTTGCGCCCGGATAAAATCGCGCCTTTCCTCCGTCACATGTTTCAGGAATCGCTCGAGAGGGGTTCCCTGCCTGACGACCAGCGTCTGGCTACTATAGTGGTGATTCCCAAGGAGGGTAAGCCACGTGACCGCTGTGCCTCCTATAGGCCTATTTCCCTGCTAAATGCCGAACCCAAAATCCTTGCTAAGGTCCTCGCCAATCGCTTGCTGAGCGTTATATGTGACTTGATACATCCGGATCAATGTGGCTTCATCCCACATCGTAATACCGCTCTCAACTTACGGCGTCTGCACGGCGTCCTCGCTAGGGCTGAGTACTTCGCTGAACCGGCCATATTGGTTTCCCTAGACGCCACGATGGCCTTTGATACCATTGAATGGCCATTTCTTTGGGCCGTCTTGGCGAAGTTTGGTTTTGGGGAGGGGTTCCTTAGCTGGGTGAAGCTCCTTTATGCTGGACCAATGGCTCAGGTGGTTGTCAATGGGCGGGTTTCTCGGCCTTTCGCTCTCGGGAGGGGAACTAGGCAGGGGTGTCCGTTGTCCCCGCTGCTCTTTGCTCTCGCCCTGGAACCGCTCGCTGCCTGTCTCCGTTGGGAGCCCTCAATTAGAGGGCTCCGGTGGGCCCCAGGCTTCGAGGATCGGGTTTCATTGTACGCGGATGATATTCTCTTGTATCTCACCTCACCGCGGAAGTCGCTCAATGTTCTCTTTGATGTCCTTACTTCCTTCGGGAAAAACTCGGGTCTGATAATCAACTGGTCCAAATCTTGTGTGTATCCTATCTCTGGTGGTCTTCCTCTCTTGCCGCCTCGGCTTCCGCTTCAAATATCTCAGTCCGGCTTTAAATACCTGGGGGTGTACGTTTCGTTGGATCCGGCGGTCCGCTATGAGCAGAATCTCCTGTCTCCACTCCGGCGTTTGAGGGCAGATACGGCTCGGTGGTGTAAGCTGCCCTTGTCTCCGCTTGGTCGCGCGGCGCTGTTTAAAATGATATCCCTTCCCAGATTCCTTTATGCACTCCAGAACTCCTTCGATGTCATTCCTGCGGCCTACTTTAGGGAGGTGGAGAGTTTGCAGAGGAGACTGGTTTGGGACGGGCGATCGCGTATCGCTTTGGCCAAGCTGACTCTTTCCTGGTATGACAGGGGCATCGCGCTTCCTGATATTAGACGGTACTATTGGGCCTCCCAGCTGTCTGCCATTAATCATGCTACGTACGCTCCTGGTTCGAACCCGGCATATGAGATGGATAAATTCCTGCTCCCCGGCGGCAACTATAACAGAGCGCTTTACTCGCGGTCTGCTGGTAGGGCCCTTACGGGCCCTACCAGGATTGCGGTCCGTGTATGGAAGGCGGCTAACGTAGCGATGGGCTGGAGTGAGCGTTTAACGTGCGCCACTCCTCTATTCGACTCAGACCGCTTGGAAAGCCTCTGGACAACGAAAGGCTTCGAGCGCTGGGATACGATCGGCATCAGCAGAGTGGGGGACCTGTGGGTTAAAGGTGCGGTTAAATCCTTCGCGGCGCTTCAGCGCGAGTATGAGCTTAGTGACAGAGAGTTCTTCCGTTATGCACAGGTTCGGCACGCCCTGCTTTCGGTCTTTGGGGAGGGGACCACGGTCCCTTCTTCTTCGCCTCTCGAGGACCGCATACTCGATGGTCACGTTCCCGACAGTACTATCTCCCTGATTAACAAAAAACTGATAAACAATCGGGCTGACCTCTTGGTGCGTCTTCGGGAGGCATGGACGGGAGATGGGGTGGAGCTGGACGATGAGGACTGGCAGACTGCACTGTCATCCTCTAAGGAGGTGGCCATCCCGGCCCGTCTCCGCCTGGTCCAGCTTAAGATTCTCCATCGTGTATATGTGACGGGCCCCCGCCTGGTCTCGATGGGGTTTTCAGACGACGGACTCTGTAAGCGTGGCTGCGGGCTCAGTGCTACCTTTCTCCATATCCTATGGGAATGCCGCGAGGTGGCGGAATACTGGCGCCGGGTGCATGATATTATGAGACGAGTCACCGGGGTCGCTCTGCTGCCGGAGGTGCGTCGTTGTGTGCTGAATGTATGGGAGCCCAATGACTGCAATGTGGCTCAGGCTCGGTGGGCGGCCTTGGGGTACATGATTGCAAAGAGAGATATTGCACAGCTTTGGGGTTCCCAGCGGCCTCCCACCGTGTCCGTCTGGAAGGAGAACATGGACTGGTGCATGTTCAGGGAGAAAACGGTGTATGTGGCTCGTGGTAAACCGGGGGCTTGGGGTAGAATTTGGGGGCAGTGGAACGCGTATCGTGGGTCTATCTGTGCTCCCCCTTTGGTGGATACGTCTGGGGTTGCCTCGTCCCCCTGATCCTTGAGGGTTCCTTGTGTATCTCGTACTTTGGAGTACAGATTTGGTTCTCTCGTGGCCCCCCCCTCCCTCTCAGGTCTTCCTTTTTTGACCGCCCTCGGGTGGTTGGGTGTTGACTCCCCCGGCTGGTGTTCGCCGCCCTCCATAAGTCGTTTCGCCTTGTTTGTTGTATTTTTGTATTTTTCTTTTTTGTTGTTATTTATACTAAAAGTGTGTATTCTGATTTCCCTTATGTGCAGTCTGATCTACTGTGATAGTGCGGAGCCCCTGTGGGCCAGTCATTGTTTTCTGATATGCTGGAACACTTCGACTACTAGCGGCCGGCCCTGGTGGTTGTAGGCCCGTGTTTGTAACCCTTTTTATGCACAATAAAATCTTTAAAAAAAAAAAAAAAAAGATAAAACATCTAAAAACAGAACATAAAAGCCAATGACTGTTAGCAACCTGTTAGCAATACATATACATGATGCCACGGTGATGATAAAGGATGAGCCAACTAATCACAGCTCGCCCTAAGCTTGATGGCGTATTTTAAAAAGTTTAAAACATGAAATACGGTGTTGGCCATCAACATCTGGAGAAATGTAAAGGCAGGGCGAACTTTTTTTTAAATTGTCCTGTTTCAAGATGGGAATGAAATATGTTTTTCTAGGGTGTCATAAAATGGACAAAACATAGTAAAATGTAACATTTCCTGCTGAGATATTCCATCGCAGCCGCAGGGCAGAAAGGATTGCCCTCTATTATTGCCTCTTGGGTAAGTAAGGAGTAAATAAAACAGATCAAACTGAAACCTGGTCCGAAGGAATCTATCATAACAGTTCACTAAACCAAGTATATAGGGCTCAGCCTGCTCAGTGGACCTTAATATAACAAAGTGGCGAACACTTGGCTTCATGAGCTCCCGCTCATCCCTTAATATGGTCTGACGCGTATTGAACGCCGTCTTGGGAAGAGGTATATCTGCCTTTCGAATCCCCTCAGGATTAGAAAAAAGGTCACCTCTTCCCAGGTTCAATAGACCCCTGTTGATATATTTTAACCATGGAATCCTTGATGCTTGATCCAGGGCCAGGCAGTCTTTCAAGATTGCCTTATTTAGCGAATCCCCCTCCTTGACCCATATTTTTAACCAAAGTAACAGCGGGCGGATGGCTATCTGGTCTGTAATATAGGGCATTCCTAACTCTTTGCGGGCAATAAAAGAGGGGATACCCTGGGGAACTGACAGCAGATGTCTCATGAATTTGTTTTCAGCTATTTGAACATCATTTACTTCAGCATATCCCCAGATTTCACTGCGGTACAGTACTTTTGACTGACACTTTGCCCTGTAGAGCTCCAAAAGGGCCCCCACAGGTCTTTTACCCAGTCTACCAGCAAAATTAAAAATTGTAGCAGTTTCCCTATTATGGTTGTTTCTCTTACGTGTAAGTTGTGGGCCCTAGTTCAGTTTATCATCCAGCAGTACCCCAAGGTAGGAGAAAATGGATGTTTTGGGAATCGGGGTAGTCCCTACCTTAAAGGTGTATGATCTGCTAGGCTGCATCCCCAGTTGCATGATGTATGATTTGGAGTTGTTGACTTTTAAGTCCAAATCTCCCATAAACTGGGGGAACGTTGATAAGATGGTTTGTAAGCCCCTCTCTGTCCTGGCCATCAAGACGGTGTTGTCTGCATATAGCAGAACGAGGAAACCTCGCCGTCCGATCTGTGGATAATTAGCCTTATTCTCCAGGAGGGTTTTTTCCAAATTGTTAATGTAAATATCAAAAAGAAACGGGGCCAACATACAGCCTTGGCGGACACCGCCCCTCACATGGAATTAACAAGATACTTTCAAACTCGATGAGTATCGCACTACCGCCTTGGTGTCCCGGTGGAGGTCATAAAGAAAGAAGACCGTCTCCTTGTCTACCCCTAATGCTAAGAGGATCTGCCATAATTTGCCCCTGTGTACGCAGCCGAATGCGAATGACAGATCCATAAAAGCCAGGAAGATGGTACCCCTGCAGGCAACTGTATATTTACAGGTTAATCGGAATAGATTCAAACATTGATCAATCGTGGAACGGCCAGAGCCAAACCCATACTGGGCGTCCGACAGAATGTTATTGTCAGTAGCCCAGGACTATAACCTATCCAACAATATCCTGCCAACCACTTTTACCACCGAATCTAGCAAGGAGATGGGTCTATAACAGGCAGTGCTGTACCTTTCCCCCTTTTAAAAACTGGCACGATAATAGAGGTCGCCCATGAAGATGGGGTGGCAAACCTAGCAGCAGCATTAATTACGGAAGTGATCACTGGGGCCCAAAGTGCCACGTCCGACAAATAAAGATCAGGTGGGATTCCATCCGGGCCTGGGGCCTTATTAAGTGTCAATCCAGTGATACCTCGCCTTATTTCTTCTTCCAATACCACAATTTTTTTATGTGTACTGCTAGGATTGAGTAAAGGAGTCAGGGCCAAGTCTCCCTTGAACATGTGCTCAAAATGCCTTACCTATCCATGTTCAGTGATATGTGCTTCTAAGACATTAGCTGCCTCTTCTCCCCAAATTGGGCTATTAATAATGCTCCAGAACTTTGCACTGCACTTATAAGTTGTTGCTTCCATAAGGTTGCCCCAAGCTTCTTCCTTCAGATCCGCCCTGCGATTACTATGAGTTAGTTTCTACTGCTTTCTTCAGATTCTAACTAGCGCTGCATTCGGCCTGGTAGCAAGTGAGCATTCTGGGTTAAACCATCTGGGTCACCTCTCCCTCTGGGCCCCCTGAGATGGGACAGCCAATAATTTAGCGATGGCGCAGGAAATTGATTTGAAGGCACGGATGATAGACTCATCTATCTAACTCTACCTTCGCGTTCTGACAGGTCTGAAGGTCACTCTGGCACATTTCCAATAGAGACCTGTACAGAGAGTCTGGAGAGATCTGCCCCCATCTAAGACGTCTCCCTCCGTCTGTTGCCCCTAAAACCCCTCCTCCTGTGATCTGTGTTTGTAAATCAAAAGTGGGCCATGTACCTTTAATACACAGGGGGTCATGGTCGCTGTAGCTACTGGCTATTATTGAAAACTCCGAGATCAAATAATAAAGGGGGGTAGAAATTAGAATACAATCAATAATCGAGGGTTCCCGACCCAGCCCCTTAAAGGTTGGAATAAGATATCGCCTGGATGGGGGTCAATTTCCCTATGGTCAGTTGCAAATCCAACTCACAAGTCAAAGCATTTAGTTTCTCCCCTGCCTAAAATGGTCGAAGTGCACACCATCTACAAGAGGACAAAAGGACTCATCACTAGCCCCTGTGCCCCCCTGCCTTAAGGCCCGACAGATGTGCCTATTAAAGCCCCCTACCAGGACTATGTTACCAGGTGTCAGTGGCAGAACCAGCCCATTCGTTAAAAATGAACATAGGCGAGTGACGTTACACACCTCAGGGAGAAGGGAGGTGGCATTATAAAAATTCAAAAGCATTAGACTATGGGACCCAGAAGTAAAGGTTAACGCCCGGAGACATGGATTATCCGTGTTCAGTACCCTAATATCAGCATGTAGCCTAGGAGACACATAAACTGCGAGACCTCCTTTTGGACGTCCCGCCCTTGAAGGAGTAGCAGGGATGTTAAAAAGTTTAAAACCCTCCAAAAAATAGATGTTATCAATGGTCCATGTCTATTGGAAACAGAAAATGTCATATTTGTTAATGAAAGCCAACCACCCCGGATCCGAGAACTTGCTAGCCAAACCGACTATGTTCCATGAGATGATGTTGCAGAGGTTATTACCCAGCGGCTGTCTGTTATGGTTTACCTGCGCCAGCTGATCCTTTAAGTCCATTTGTAAGAACACCGTGGCTTTCCGTGGGCCCGGCCATTCAGTCAATCACAGTGGTCAAGGTGGCTCAGCAGCTCAAATGAGTTGTGTAAAGGGACCGGAGGCTGTTGTTGTGGCCATCCAAAAGGGGTCGAAGTCACTAATTTCCTTGGATGCGGTACCATGGGTGTGGGTGGGTAAAAATAACCCAAAGGAGGAAGAAGGGACTGTTCTATTACAATGGTTGGCGGTGTGGTCTGTTGAAATTAATGATTTTACAGTCACCATCACCACTCTTTTTTGAGCCTCCTATCCAGGCCACCCCACTGACCATGAGGATGTCCCTTTCCACTCTAAGGCCCAAGGGTGTGTTGTTGTTGAGCCAGTAAAGGACCTTGTTCTTTAAATGGAAAAAATCCTCTGTGGTATCTGTCTTTAGGTCTTTAGAAGTGGATGGAGTTTGGACCCTGGGGAACTCCTTCTACTACCCTCACAGGAAGAGCTGGATCCCTCCGATCGCTGGATCGCTGCGATGATTGGCCTCTGATCTAAATGACAACTGTTGACAAGGCCTCACCTGCGAACCACATGTGGAGGTTGGAAATTGACCGATGCTCGATGGTGGGCCAGGTAGAGAGATGGTGGTCACTGGGTGGGGGGTTTGCGCAATGTGCACTTTACTTGAGGTGGAAGTACTAGGAGCCGCGCCAGAAGATTCTGCAGTTGCATCACGGGGTGGGGAAAAGGGATTGATGTTTTAATGAGTTGAGACGGAGTTGAAAGAGCTCTCTTTATAGAAGACAGCCTTTGCTTAATTGGTTCCAACTTCAGGTCCATGCTATCAAGCAGGAAACTCAGACCAGCCTCTAACATGAGCACCAGGTCGTCTTTCGACAGGGGTTCCGCGCTCCGGCTGTTTGACATAGGTGTGTCCACTTTCTATCGTTTCGCCTTAGCCCCAGTGGTAGAGTATTTGCGCTCGACCCCTGATCCAGCCCCCCCACAAGACTACCCCTCCTGGACAATTACACGGGTGGCTTTGGTTTGGGCTGGTAGCCTGTCCGCCAAGGTAGGCCCCGCTGTAGACTCAGCACTTTCGAGCCGCTTGTCGGTAGCAGTAAGACATGGGGAGGTGGTTATCAACTCGAATCCCTCCTCGGAGCCCTGAAGCCCACTATTAGCGGCATTGGACCAGGAAAGTCGGCGGGACACAAGTTCGATCTCTTTTTCAAGCACCCCCGCTGCTCTTTGTAAAAAACAGTCCATTGTGCTGGTGGTTGGCGCAGCGAAGGGGCCACCGCCATTTTACGCTTACCGATTTTACCCACCCTGAGCCTTTTCAGAATGTTAGTGCTAGCTTTCCCTTGGCTTCTTGCCCCGTTAAGTCAGTGTTTGCAATATACACAGTATATGGTAGGTCAATGCAAAGTCTAAACAGGCTCTATTTCTAGGGTGAAGTTACCCGTGCTTCTATGCCTGCTGAGGGGTCCTGCGCTGATATAAAATAAACCACATCCAGCATAGCGTCCAAAATAATGCAGCAATGTATATATGGACTCACCCTCTGGTAAAATTAATACTTTATGTGGATTTAAAAAATGTGGCCCAGCCCGGCCTCATCCGGTCTAGGATGGGCGCAGACAGGCCTGCCTTGGGCCCGGGCTTTGCCTGGGTGCGGCCCGGGCACGCCCATGCGCGTCCCGCGGGAGCCCACGAGAGCAAATGAGGCACCTCCCGGAGCGAAGAAGTGGCGTGGCAGCAGGAAGGCTGGGACCTGTAGTCCAAGGTTCCCAGCAGGCAGGTAACGCCAACTGACAGAACGGGCTTCCCGCAGTGCGGGAACCCGGGGCCGCTTATGAGGCGCCTCCTGGTGCGGAGAAGTGGCATGGCAGCAGGAAGGCTGGAGCCTGTGATCCAAGGTTCCCAGCAGGCAGGTAACGGCAAGTGACAAAGCGGGCTAAACTCATGACCTGCAAGTCACTGAATATGTCAGTAAGGAGTGTTTAACTCATCGATCCATATTGTTGGATTTTGTCGAGGTTCTTGTCTTGTGCATACCATTAGGGACCCACAGGTGTGAGGTTCCCTTTCCAGACAGTTGCAGTAGTGGCCCGTGGAGGGAGTTCGGTGGGGCAGTGGGGCGGGGGAGGGGCAGGGTGCGATGCAGCGCGCGCAACGAAATTCGTTTTATTTATTTAAATGTGTACTTACCTCCGTTCATCCATATTCCGGTGTTTACATTTCCCCACCCTCCCCCTCCCCCGCCCCGCCTCACCTCCCCAACGAACTCCCTCCACGGGCTGCTACTGGACAGTTGTCCAGCTCTATGTATAGCTGAAGGATTAGTAATCTTAATGCTCAAAAACTTTCCACTCTGAGGTAGTGATTATGAGTTGCACAGTGTAGAGGTGTGGAAATTACTTGGTCTGGAATCATCAATTCCAGCGAGTAATTGCATCTCTGAACTGTACAATTACAAGTTTTTGTTCTTAGAATAGGGAACAACATGCAGACGTGCAATTGCTGGGTCATTTACTCATGTAGATTCTCCTCTAAGTAGGTGGAACAGGGTGTTGTAGTGGATTATAGGACTGGGTCTGCTGAGTGAGTGAAGGACAAGGGGAGAGTTCTATGATCCCCATACTCTATGAGGGAATCTGGTGGGAGCTGAGTTGTGCTTGTGCCCACATCCCCTGCCTGATCTATGCTGGATTATCCCAGCTGGCTTTCTGGGTGTTGGGCACTTGTGGAGTGGGATCTACCCAGGAGAAACCCCTCTGAATGGCTTGTAATCAAGCAATAACAGGTACTGGGAACAATCAAGTCTAATTGATATTGTTATCTTGGTAGATGGATGGACTCTAACTAGTGGTAAAACCTTGGTCCTGTAGCAATTGCAGTCTGGGTATGAGATGTGTCAGGAGCACACTTCACCTTCTGAACCTGGCCTCCATGATCCTGTAGATCCTCTATAGTAAATAACACTAGTCTCTTGGGTTTGAGGACTTACGTTCTTTATACAACACAACAAAATCCAAATATATTGAGAGAATACTTTAAATTCAAGAAAATGAATTAAACAATGTTCTGTGTCTGTAATGGTCCTTACCATAAAGAAAGTAAAAGCATATTAGTCTCAGTAATAAAAAGTTACAGTTTGAAAAATTAAATCATTTGCGACAGGAAATCAATTTAAACATAGTCAATGAGAAACTACCAACGCAGATGTTGGGATGGAAGACGTTTGTCTCTAACAACTGCCATGAGAGGTTGTGAGTTGTGATGTAATTGATGATGGCTAAAGCTGCCCGCTGTTCCAAATCAAATATAGGTGGAATGACCAAGGGCTTTATACACCTCACTGACTAAATCCTTTCAGAGAAAGCCCTTGGATGGTTCAAAACATGGAAGGTGGCATTCCCCAGCTGCTCAGTTTCTGCCATGAAAAGCCCTCTGTCTTTAACAGCTCTTCCAGGATCATGAATGAGAAGATCACCTATAAACAAACCCAGTGGTGGCTGGTGACATTTGAAAGCAGTGGGGCGTACATTTTTTGCCGTACTGCAGTATGGCAAGCGAGCAAGCACGAACAACTTAAGAGGGGTTCTGGGGGTTCTCCCCCAAGAAAATTTTGAACAAAAGAGTGGACAAATGGTGCATTTTCAAGCAAACTTGAGGAAGCAGGAAGGTTAATAAAGCAATACGATTGAAATAATTATCATTTAAGAAATTGCCAATTTGTATGCGTTATAGAGGACAATCTTTGCGTATTTTACCAGAAGAGTGCCCGCGCTTTTACTAAATGGCCTGTCAGCACTAAAACGAGTTTCTTCCAGCAACCGCTTTTCAATAAAGAATTTTCAGTCTGTTCTTGTTTTCCTCAGAAGATCCCTCAGCGTTCTGGTCTGTTTTAATGCAATTTCTAAACCATTTTAATATGCAAAGCCAGAGTTTCCCAATATTTATCTTATTTCATGGTAATAACTGCTTTATTCAATTCACAATAAAGGGTCACTCAAAGTCTCACACATGTCACAGATAAGCAAACCCAATCAATATCCTATGGAAGGAGGATATCATGGCTAGGTTAGTCTGTCCCTATCAACAAGCTAACGTGAGATTATCGCTGGGTTTCCAGCGATAATCTCACGTTAGCCACTTAGCACCAGGATTTTTATCGCTATTGAGATAAACGTTGCTAATAGCATGCTATCTCAGCGATAAAAATCGGCGATAAAAATCGGCGCTAGCCGGCGATAATTATCCGAGCGCTAAGTGCGCTCAGCGATAATTATCGCCGGTTGTTGTTGATATGCCCCCCTGTTTTATATAGTGCTTCATAGCACACTATCGTTTCTAAGCACAGTCACCGGTGCTCATGTAAAGCGCTCCAATACCTTCGGGTCGAGTTCGCGCTATATAAAATCTGCAATAAAATAAGCACAGTAAATAACCATCTATGAGATGATGTTTTCTCTAAAGCGCAAACTTTGAACTGAATCACTCATAGCAGCTCACAGATGTATCCGTTTAGAAAGATACCAAAGTGATTTACCCAGGAACACACTATTGGGGAAGTTGCAGAACACTTCCAAGTCGCACCCTCTGCTGGACAATATTTCCTTCGGTTTCTAATTCTACCCCAGAGGACAATTATTTTAGCACGTTTATTTTTAAAGAGCTACATTTCATTTTAGGAAAGTAACTACAGGCAACGCAGAAAACTAAATGGATCTAAAACTAAATAGCTCCGGCCTACATTTTATACATTAAGAGGTGGAATAGATTCGATTTCTATGCATATATCTCAACATACCAAGACTCAAGAAAAAAGATCTGTTTTGGCAGAAGCACTGTGTTTCAATAGGAGCAGTAACATACATGAGACAATTTTGAGGTTCTACTGACCCAGCCAGCCCGTTCTCGAGGTGACAGGCTCAGTGGATGCTAGGGGGTGGTCGCGGGTGGTAAATAAAATAATTAAAGACAGTAAAACTTACCTGAGTGCCTGGTACCGCCTCCGCTGCTGGCCGGTCACGCTGTACTGGTGCAGCAGCAGCTTAGCTGGGTCCGCGACGCGTGCTCCTGTCTGCAGGAAGCGGAAGCAGCCGGCTTCCCTCCCCTACCACAAGCCAATCGTCGTGATTATAGGCGCTGCAGGAAAGCGCTCCAGCCGGGACATTATGTCTGGCTAGAGAACAAGGGAGAGTGGGCGGTCCTGCTCGAGGGCAGGGGGGGAGTGGCTTACCCACTGTTGTGGGTACTGATCGTTTGGTCTGCCCTGGAGCTGGCCAAATGATCAGTACCCACAACAGTGGGTAAGCCACTCCCCCCCTGCCCTCGAGCAGGACCGCCCACCCACCCGCCCCCAACCTGGCACAAAGGCACTTCTGCTTTCACGCAATGCGAGAAGGCAGAAACATAAATGGTAGTTTTTACCGTTTATGTTTCTGCCTTCTCGCACCACGCGAAAGCAGTGGGGCGACGCCCCCACGCCCAAATGGAGGAGCCGCCACTGAACAAACCATCTAGGACCAAGGCACAGGTGCAAAGCACGCTGCTATGTTGCTGCAAGCCTATACTGTTGCTGTGTGCCTATGAAATAAGGGCCATATTTATGGCAAATTCCTGCAGCGCAGCAAGTAACATTACTGTGCTGCGTGACAGGGAAAGGGCAGGAATGCAGCATATTTAAAACAATGCAGTATATTTCTGCCTTCGTTGGCACCATTTTTGCTTCCTAGCGCCAACACAGGTACCCTTGCACCATGTGTATCCGCATCTTGGTTGAATCCCTATATTTATCTGGAGGGTCTGCCATCTCTAACTTTGCCCATTTCCAACCATCCACCCTGGCCCCCATCTCTAAAATACTTCAAGCGTTTCCCTGCCTGATTTGCAGGTGAACCAGTGGACAGAGTAGAGACAAAGAGGATGAAGAGCTCTCGTCACTCTTCCTTGGTAAAGGCTTAGCCATCACTCTGCCACTTACCTTTTGGTGGGAGACTTGGAAATGTCTACCAATAAAATCCAAATAATATTCATAAGGTATTATTTAGGTTTGGGTGGGGGAATGATCCCTGCTCAAGTCTCCATCTTGCTATGACACTAATACTTTTCAACTTAAATTAGAAGTCAGGCATGGCTGCGATAGTCATATGAAAATAGCTCGGGTTCTGTCATAGCAGCTGTGATTAGGTGCAAAATCAAGGGAGCGTAGTACAAGGGGTTGCCCAGGTCCCTTGTTTGTAGGAGTGATGGTAAGCCTTTGTCTCATTCCCTGGGCCCAGGAATCAGGGAGTTCCATGCATGGCTTATTGTGGATGGTACAGGCAGGTCATGAGAGAACCCCTAAACTCTCCTAGGCCCAGGGCAAGTAACATAATATCTGCCACCAGATTTGATCTGCCAGAGCCCATGGCCCCCGTTCATCAACGTTTCTCCATGGTTACAAAACTCAGAATTGGTAAATGACTGCCACCGCTTAGTTACACACATGGAGCCCAATAATTAGGCGGCGAGAGCAGTATCCAGGTGGGATACTACTCAGATATATAACAACTGGCCCAGTGTTCCCACTATCAGATTTACCAGGTGGGAGAACACTGGGCAACTTGGCAAGTGTTTACCAAAAAATAAGGCCATTAAAATCACATGCACCATGGCCTTGGCCCCTGCTCGCCTGCCCACTGACATTCAACACACCAGTCGAGCTTAAAAAAGGTGGTATATAAAAACATTAATTCACATGGATTTGAAATCTGACCTGTAAGAACCTTGGTCCAGAATGACAAGGGAACTTGCTGTGTTACGTTGCATGAAAGCAAAAGAGCAGAAATGCACTGTATCTGCTAAGTTATGCTGCACTTCATCTCTCTCCCATTGCTGGCACACTTAAGGCAGCTTAGCGCTGAAGCGGGCCCTTATGCCCCATTTTACAAGATTGTCTGTGTTACAGGCAGTGTTAGAAATGGGGTCTCTAGCTGGCAACGGTTTGCACCTTTGTCCAAGTAGGGACCCTTCTTCCTAGTCAGGGTAAGGGGGATACACTTCTAAAATAACCCCTGCTCACCCACTTGGTAGCTGGGCATGAGCAGACAGGCTTATCTCGGAGGCAGTGTATAAAGCATTCATGCATGCGTACAGTAACATAGTGAAAACACTACAAATGGACACCACACCAGTTTAGAAAAATAAGCAAAACCTTATCTAAACCAACATCAAAGATCCAACTTACAGTACTGTAAATAGTTACTTTCCAAGATAACCTTTAAATTGCAGAAATATCCCAAAAACACAGTTCTTCCGAGTTGGTAGCTCTGTCCATGGCTAAAGCGATGCTAAAAACGATACAGTCTAACCGTTCCAGCCAACCATGTCGGTATGGGCCAGCTAAAGCATCGACAGACTCGTAGGCAGTACCTTTCATGTTGCAGCAAATCCCATTGGTACGAGTCGGTCGAGACAACATCACGAATGCGATACGAAGTGGAAGCGGAGCAGCGTGCGGTGCCCTCACAGCGCAGTGCAGGCAGCCACTCGGTGAAGGTCATCCTACGGCGTCGGTGAGACCAAGGCTACATTGCGGAGTGAGGTGGTGCTCGATGCGGTGCTGGCTGGTCACCATGCAGGTGACGGAGCCGGTCGATGTTCGGGTCAGGCAGCGACCGTGTCAGTGACATCCAGGCAGAGTGAAATGTATGCGGTGCCCACAGGATGCAGTGAAATCAACGGCTCGGTGACGGCTGCCCAGCGGCGTCGGTGAGACCAGAGATGCAGTGCAAAGTGCAGCGGTGCCCTCTGCAGTGCCTTCAGGACACGGAACCAGCGACAGACTCAATTACAGAGTTGGCTGTTCTTTTCTTCTGCAGTGACTGAAACCAACGGTTCCAAAGATGGTGCCCAGAAGGATGGTGAAGTCTTTGCTGTTCCTGAGACTTCTTGAACACGGGGCAGCTCTATGTCAAGCCCTTGGAGATACCTCGTCAAGCAGAATACACACACAGTTCCTCTCCTTGGTAGAAACAGCTACTGCAGACCAACCCCAGACAGCACACAGCAAAGAGGTAGTACTTCTCCTCCAGCTTCTTCCAGCTCTTCTCCTTGTCAGAGGTTCCTCTTGAAGTCTAAAAGTGATTGGTGGAAGAGGTGTGGCGCCATGGCCAGGGCGACTGACTCCGGAATCTGGGGATCACGGTTTGATCCCCAGCGCCGGCGGCAGATTAGCCCAGCACCATGTGACTCTGGGCAATAGCTTGCTTAATCTTCCCGACGGCCCCCAGCGCCTAGAGACCCTTACGGGTGATTGTTTGCGCTTTACAAATGTGGATTATTATATTATTATATAAAGTTTAGGGGTCTGGGCCCCACTTCTTATAGTGCAAAATCCGTTGTCCTCTGGAGTCAGAGAGTGTCTGTGCTCAGCAAAACCAGTTCTATCCTATTTGGCCCAGCTTCCTGGCAGGAGGTGAAGACAGCATTGTCCAAGGCAGACCAGGCCATTCAGGTGTGATAGAAATCTACTTCCCCTAGTCTGAATGCAGTCCAGGCCTATTCAGCTCAGCCCTGACTCACCCTGGAAGTCAGGACACCCCCTCCCAAGTGACTGTCTGAGCAGAATGCACAACCCCAGCCCCTGTCACGCCAACGTCAGACAGTCAATACCCAAACCTAGCAGAGGCACACTTGATGGTTAAGCAAGGAAATACCTACTTTCCAAAAGTGGTATTTTCAAACCCAGAATGTAAAAATCATCCTTACTAAAATATACATCTTTAGATTCTGAGTTCAGGCATACTAAACTCCATGTTCCTATCTTGTTCCCAGGGGCAATTATACTTATAAGATGTTATAAGTTAACTCCCGATTCTATCCTATGGGACAGCTAGCCCTTTCAATAGTGAAAAACGAATTTGGCAGTATTTCATTATTAGGACATGTCACACACATTAGGGCATTTCCCACCTTTCACATACACTTAACCCTGCCCACAGGGGTACATTGGGCCTACCTTAGGGGTGAATCACATGTAAGAAAAGGGAAGGTTAGGGCCTGGCAAGTGCGTGCACTTGCCAGGTCGACATGGCAGAATTTATTACACACAGGCACTGCAATGGCAGGCCTGAGACCCTTTTGCAAGGCTGCTTGTGTGGTTGGCACAATCTGTGCTGCAAGCCCACTAGCAGCATTTGGTTCACAGGCCCTGGGCACACACAGTGCACTGCACTAGGGACTTCTCAATAAACCAAATAAGCCAATTGTGGAAACACTAATCCAAGACAACACTTTACAGAGGGATCAATTGCACTTTGGCACTGAGCAACAGTGGCAAAGTGCCCAAAGCATCTAGACCAGCAAAAACAAAGTTCAACACACAGTAAAAATATAGGATGCACAGGCAAAAAATACATGGGAAACCCATGCCAAGGATGCCTGGTCTAACAAGCAGGATATTCTTTTTGCAGGAAGGGATACCTTCCTGCACAAAAACAATTCCCAAAGGCATAGTTCTCTTTCTATGTGTGCTCCAGACTGCAGCACCCATGGTAAGAGGAACTAACGAGGGAAAATTAAGATATCTCTGCTTGTTACTCCTGTCTTCGGTAGGTGCACCATTTTGCCACAAACTCAGGTTTACTGACTTTAGTAAATCTGGGTTGCTTCAAAATCCATGGATGGATGCGTGGGAACGCCCATGCGCCACTCATAGAATGCCTTCCTGCAAATCGGACTTTGAGTAGCTTAGTAAATCCAGAAACACATTTTGCATCAGGCTATGTCTGAAAAGTGATGCAACCCGACTGCTAAATGTTAGAAAATCTGGGCCCAGGTCTTTGTAGTTATTCCTCATTTCATGTGTATTACCTCGTAAACAAACAGTACTAGCGGCATGTTTCTGCATAGTTTCAGTGTTTATGGGTGCAGAGCTTGCAGTGCTCTGGTACCTAGGGAATGAAACATGAGTATGGCAGCATAATTCTACTTTAACCCTCCTCTTATTAGAGCAGAAGGAAAGTAGGTTATAATAGTTTGGCAGAATGAGGAGGGAGTCTGCATTGACCAAAGTCAAATTTTCGTAACTGTTTGAAAGTCTTTGGGGCATATTATCAAGAACGGCGTTAAAATGATCGCCGCTTTAGTGGCAGGAAACTGCCGCTAAAGCGGCAATAATGGGCTTGATAATATGCCCTTGAGAATTCCAATAGAAGACCTTGTTCTGGTGTGAACATGGGCTTCTATTGCAATTTTCAAGGGCATATTATCAAACCCATTTTCGCCGCTTTAGCGGCAGTTTCCTGCCGCTAAAGCGACAATAATTTTAACGCCGTTCTTGATAATATGCCCCCTTGAACGTTATAATGTGGCTGGTCAATCACTTCTACCTCACTTCTAACTTTTTATCCGGTTGTCCCTACATTTTCTCTGAATTATTAGGCACATGATCATTACAGATCTGAAGGTACCTTGTGGTTCATGGCCGAGCATGCATGTTTTATTCATCTCTGCTATATGTCTGTGAACGTTTGGCATTCATATTACTACAGACATGGTAATAACTGAACTGTACTCTTCTTGGCTTTCAGAATTCTGCGAATAGTCACATCAATTAAATCAACATTGGAACTTACCCATGATGTTTACTATAATTTTACTAACAATCTATTCACCTCATCTGTGTCCTATAAGGTGCATTTAAGCTAGGCTGGTGATTTACTTTCACGCTTTATGCTCATGTCCTTTAAAAACTTTTCTGGCTCATAATTTACACATTTCATCATGAACTATTTCAACAGTTTCACTCCTGTTTCATTGTTAGTTGTTTTTAATTATTGTTTTTTCGGTTCTTCTAAGAACCACAAACATCACATCAGAATGCTTCCCATCTTTTTTTAGAAGCTGTCCCAATTTTATTCACTAATTTGCAAGAGTTCCTCCGTACAAATGTATTTACTGGTATCTCAGAGACTCTCTCGTCTCCAAGTTACCTCTGTCTTGCCAAAAGTAGGCGAGCTCGCAGTGATGTGGGGTTCTCAAGATGTATTCCACTGAAGCGCAGTGCCTGGAGAAGGGCAGAGAATTTTCAGATTGAGCTATAGAAAGCTCACGGATAGACTAAAACAAACAGGCTAAATTTTTCTGAATAGAGGCATGAATTTCTCTACTCCAAACAGCAATGGTTATCAGATGTGGCCTAGCATACCACTTGACCCGAAATAACTTCACAGGGTTAAACCTGTTTCCCACCCATTGTTCCTTGATAGGCGTCTATTTGCGTCCGAGAGACTAGGGAAGGGACAAAGAGTGAAAAATAAGAAAGTAATATGTTTATCAGAGCTCTGCTTACTTGCCTTTCCTTCATGATCCCCAATAATCTGGAGTAGCAAGGTCAGTGCCAAGGGTACCCCTGAATAATCTGGCCTGGCCTACCCTTCGTTGACATCAATGGTCAGATGAGCAGGAATAAGATGAGAGATTTTTCCATGTTTGATTATTGCGAGAAATTCAGATAGAAAAGGACATCTAAACCTTTCAGGCAGCCAAAGACATAGGCCAGCGACCATTAAAAACAGGCAAAGTAATCTGGTTTTGCCATTTGTAGCTCCCAAAAGGAGTTAGCCAGTCATTGGTGGTTCAGCTTTGGTGCCCATCACTTAATCTCCCCGTCCCGTTCAAATACCTAAATGAAATTTCAGACACTTCAGATGCTGTTTTCAAAGTCGCCTCTTTAATTTTCTCTGACTTCAAAGTGTGAGGATTTACTCCAAACCCCTCCCGCTTCGCTGCTTGTTGCTTTAAAGAGCCTCAATCACCGGACCTTCAGCAGCACAGTTAAGTGCAAGGCTTAGGCAACTCCTGTTGCATTTTTCCGACGCTTCTTTATATAATTTGAATTTGAGCGACCTAAAGGATTTGGAGCACTTTCATGAGCGCTGATTACATAAGACATTGTCAGATTAGTTTTTGGGACCATTTTTATAGAGCACGAACTCGACTGTCCCAAAGGTATTGAAGCACTTTACAGAAACGGGCGGTTACATTACACAAGGTCTGGCCAATTTTTGTGTTTTTAGATGTGCAGAGATTAAGTGCTCCCGAGGCCGCCCCTGATTATTCATAATTTCACCTCTACCTGACAAATGGGAGCATCTTGCTGTTGTTGCTATGTCCAGGGCTCCTATGCCCAGGGGGCTGGGACAGAGGGTGGAGTTGGGGGCTTGCTTGTAAAGGGATAGTGCGAACAGTGTTTTGAATGAAAAACTATGGAGAAGGGTGCCTGGTGAACACAGGCCTAGGGTAGGAGGGATGTGACATCTCTATCATTGGAAAGTACTTCACTGCTTTTTTTCATGGGCTGTTCAATACTCTAGTGATGCATTTGCACATAGAATGTTGGATTTGCATTTAGTCATTTGGGGGCATATCAGCAACAACCGGCGATAATTATCGCTAAGCGCACTTAGAGCTAGGATATTTTTCGCCGGCTAGCGTGGTTTTTTATCACTGAGATAGCGTGCTATTAGCAACACTTATCTCAAAAGCGATAAAAATCCTCGCGCTAACTGCCTAACGTGCGATTATTGCTGGAAACCCAGCGATAATCTCACGCAATGTGGCGTTAGCTTGTTGATAGGGCCCCACAAACTTAGCCATGATATCCACCTTCCATAGGATATCATGGCTAAGTCAGTCCTGAAGCAGGCGTAAGGAAAGTAGCGATAACAGGGGTTATCGCTACTTTTCTTGCCGCTATGCTTCATAGCGTGGGGCTTGATGATAGGAGAAATGTCGCTTAGCGACATTTCTCCTGTCATGTCAGGTCAGGAATGCCCACTTTGCATCTCATTAGAGATGCAAAGCTGGGCGTTAGGAATTAGTGCGCTAATGCAAGGTTTCACGTGTTAGCATGACCTTGCTAATTTGGCAATAAAATTATCGCTGCTTTTCGGCTGAAAACGGCCGCAAAAGTGGCGATAATTCTATCGCTTCGCCGTGCTGATATGCCCCTTGTCTTTCTATCTGTGCATTAAAAAGCCTTGGAATGTGTCCATGCATTTTGCCGGAGCCAAGTATGTATTCCTGAGTCACACTGCATGACCCAGTGTGTAGTAATTGTATGACTCTTCAATCCCTGGCGGCACACCACCCAGGATAATGAGCTACCCGGCTAAACACTTATTAAGTCCCAAAGGCGAGGCCTATTGGCTATGCCAATGCTTGATAATAATTATAAGTCACCTCTAAGGTAGACCCTAAAGGCTTATAGAGCAGAGTGCATTGTATTTAAAAAGTAGGACATGTGTTTTTAAGTTTTACATGTCCTGGCTGTGAAAAACTCCAAAAGTAGTTTTTCACTGTTGTAAGGCCTATCTTTCACATTGATAAAAACTAGGTTACCTTATTACATTGAATAAATGACAACTTTTTATTGAGAGCATATACTCTTTGCACTCAAATAGATTGTAATTTAAAATCCTCCTTAATGGTAAAGTTGGATTTTAAGTTAGAATTATGAAAATGGCACTTTAAAAATTTGGCATTTTCTTGTCCCAACCATCTGTGCCTTTTGGCAGTGTCCTGGGTCACATGATTGTAAATGGCTCTGCTGTTGGGGTTTGTGTGCTGCTTCAAGACAGTAATCCAAAGGGGCTTAGGTGTGGACAGGTTGGGCCATCCTGGCTGCATACCTAGCTGCATTTCCACTTCAAAGGGCTCTGCCTGCTGCACACACAAATGAACCTGACAGCAGGTCTGAACTGCCTTTTGTCACCCCCGACAGTTTGGAGCCTGTGTCAGTGGAGGGGAATGAACTTTCCAGATCCAGTGTAGGGGGGGTAGGTCAGGGAGTCCACTCACACAAAAGCGGGCACCAGGTATAAATATTGGACCTCCTGAGACACTCCTTAGAACATACCTTCATTCTAGGATCGATTATATATTAGTTTCAAAACAGCTGATCAACTGTGTTAGTAACCCCAAGATTGGCAACATTGATGTCTCTGACCATGCTATGGTTTCTTGTATTTTAAATTTAAATCCAACCTTTACTAACCAGCCTAGATGGAGAATGAATTCTGGTATAGCTCTCAATGAACTTAATAAACCAAAGCTCCTCTCTGCCATTCATGAATTTTTTCAATTTAACCCTGAAGGTACTACTTCATTGGTTAATAGATGGGATGCTTTTAAAGCTTATATTAGAGGGGTAACTATTTCTATTATGGCTCACGAAAATAAGACCTTTAATGCAAATATGAAAAAGCTAGAAAAGCAAATAGCGGTACGGGTTATCTCACAGGGAAAAACCAGGACGGGTTCCCAATGCAAGCGCCGAGATGCCCAAGGGTAATTTGAGCGCTATATAAGACCATACATACATACATACATACATACATACTTTTTATTTCGTCTAATGACCCTCAATATAGAAGTAAGTTGCAAAAGCTTCGATATGAATTTAATACAATTCTTAGTAATAGAGCTGGTGTTCAGATTTCTAAGGCCAAAGCTAAATTTAGTTTTAATGCAAACAGATCTGGAAGATTGTTAGCGAATTACTTACGTATCAAAAAGGATAAAACTCAAATTACTTCTATTCATGGATCCAATGGTAAAATTGCTTTATCTCATAAAGATATTGTGAATGAATTTTTGGATTTTTACTCTAAGTTATATGATAAACCTGATATTCATAATGAATCTTTAGTTGATTCTTTTTTATCCTCATGTGGTTTACCTAAAATTTCTCCATCAGATAAAATGGGGCTTGACTCTCCAATTACTAAGGAGGAAATTTTAACCGCTATAAAATCTCTTAAAAAAAATAAATCTCCGGGTCCTGATGGTATCCCAGCGGAGTTTTATAAAGAGTTTCAATCCCTTCTTTTACCCTTATTATTTCAACTTTTCACAACGTTTGTCTCTACGGGAGTTACTTCAGGATCCTTTACTGAAGCTTTAATTATCGTTCTTCCCAAACCTGATAAAGACCCCACCCTTGTATCTAATTATCGCCCTATCTCTTTAATTAATCAAGACTGTAAATTATATGCCAAAATATTAGCCACACGATTATCCCCTGTACTAGACTCTATTATACATTCGGATCAATCTGGTTTTATGAAGAATAGACACTCTGCAAATAATACAAGAACTTTATTACATGTCATTGAACAAGGTCTTACGTTAACTACTCCTTCAGGAATTATGGCTTTGGATGCTGAAAAAGCCTTTGATAAATTGCATTGGCAATTTTTATTCCATGCTCTATCATCTTTTAACTTTGGAGATAATTTTATTCGTTTGATTTCAGCTCTATATTGTGCTCCTACTGCTCGTCTATTTATTAATGGCCAAATCTCAAATCAATTTTCCCTTTTTAGAGGTACTAGACAAGGATGTCCCCTTTCCCCGCTACTGTTTTTAATTGGCATTGAACCTTTTCTTACATCTATAAGAAAATGTGATAACATTAAAGGAATTATTATTAATGAGATTATTATTAAAACTTTAGCGTATGCTGATGATGTACTTTTATGTATTAGTGACCCCTTATCCTCATTTCCTTCTTTATTAGAGATTATAACAAAATATTCTATGGTGTCTGGCTATAAATTAAACACTAATAAAACTGAATTTTTCCCTTTAAACATTTATTGTACTCCTGATATGATACCTATGAATGAAATTGTTTGGCAAAAGACTAAATTAAAATATCTTGGTATTTTATTTTCCTCATCTATAAAATCTACAATGACTTTAAACTGTAATTTTGTCTTAGATTATATTAAAGATAAAACATCTAAATGGGCATTGCTGCATCTTTCATGGTGGGGTAGACTGGAATCTATTAAAATGAATATTGCTCCAAAAATATTTTATACTCTTTCCATGATTCCCTCTCAGTTCCCATTAAAATTTTATAAAGATATTGATAAACTTCTCTCCAAATTTCTTTGGAATAACAAATCACCTCGCATTAGTTATAAAAAATTAAAAATGTCTAAATGTAATGCTGGATTTGGTATCCCAGATTTTTTTCTGTATCATAAAGCTTTTATTCTAAAACAAAGTGCCATATGGTTTAGTCATTTCCCTTTACATAATCCACCTTCTTGGCTCCTAATTGAAAAATCTATGGTGAAGCCGTTCCCATTACCAACGCTGTTAACTATGTCTAACACCTCCTCAGTTTTTCATAAATCTATCGTTCTCAAATCCACTAAATTGGTTTTTAATGATTTAGATTCTATTTTTCTATACCCCATGTATAACACTGTTGAATTATCATTATGGTATAGCAATATCATTAAACTAAATAGGAACATTAGATTTTGGTCTTCGTGGATCAAAGCGGGTATTTTTTATTTTAAAGACATTTATTCCAACAATACCTTTATACCGTTTGAGGATCTACAAACAAGGTTTGGTTTAACCCAATCTGATCGTATTAAATATGAATATTTAATTAATTCAATTTTAGATTCCTTTCCACAAGCTATTCCGACTAGTGTTACAGCTGATCTATCCGTGTATATCCAAACTATATCGCTGAAAGCTAATGGTGTTTCCATTTATATAAAAAATTAACTAATACGTTAGGAAGTAACATAACGATGATTGCAACCTTCTGGAATAATGAACTTTCACTTACATTGTCTAATGATTCATGGGAAATTATATGGATTAGAAGTATTTCTGGTTGGTTACCTGTCTCACTTTATCAAACCAATTCCTATATTTTATTTAATTCTTTATGGACTCCAATACGTTTATTCCAGGCTAAACTCCTTCAATCTGACACTTGTTGGCATTGTAAATTGCATCCTGGTTCGTTACGACATATGCTTTTTGATTGCCCTTTAATTGCAAAATTCTGGACAGAAGTTTGGGATTTTATTAAGAAATTGTTGCATATACATGAAGACTTATCATATAAAATGTTAATTTGCAAATCAGTTACATTATCACAATCTCTAAATTCTTTTGAATGTAGGCTTTTTGATTTTTTGATTTCTGCTGCGTTAAAATCTATTACCTTTTGTTGGAAAGATGTTTCTAAGTTATCAGTTCATGCTTGGTGGTCTTGGGTTATCTTTACAAGAAGAGGTGCTCAATTATCTTTGTCTGGGGTTAATCATAATCCTATTTCCTATCACTCTTTTTGGATTCCTGTTGATCTCTATTTTGCATCTCAGGGGTATGTTTATGTATTGTAATGCTTTTTACGATTTTTATACTAATTAATATGTCATAGTAGCTCTATTTATTGCTTACTCAATAATTTGTTATTAGATGTTTCCCTTCCCCCCTCCTTTTAAGTTTATAAGAATATGACCAATTTCTTTTCTATTGGAATGAATTTGATAATTTTTGTATGTCTATGTTGTTGATGTTCATTATAAAATTTCAATAAAATATTTTGAACACAAAAAAAAAAGAACATACCTTGACCTGTGGATGTTGTAGAAGGCCTATCCTGCTGCCAGGGGTCTGCCCTGCTACCTAAAAGACTGCCTTGCTGTCTGAGAAGAAAGATTGGACCTACTTGCCTTCATCTCAGGCTACCCATAGTGACCCCAAGGGCCCTTCTCTGTCCTGGCAGCAGGACAGGGGAGAGGCTGTACCCAGCCCCACTTACACTTCAATGGGCTCTTCCAGCTCCACACGGAATGAAACCTGACACCAGGCCTACCCCTGGCTCATAGAGCCTTGGCAGCATCAGAATGTACTTCTCCCAGTGCCACTAAAGGTCGCATCGGAACTGACGCAGCGAGACCCAACGCAGGACCTCGCATCAAAGCACCTCAGAAATCCGGATTGTCTGCTTCCCCGGTACAGATGCAGCGCGGTGCAGACAGACACATGACCTCCCATCTCAATTCCCAATGGCACAAAGGTACAAATCCCATTATGGTGAGCCTGAACCTGTGACTTTGTCCTGACTCAGTGTGACTAGATAACTGCAGATGGTGCTTTGTGCTTTTTAGTAGCTATTTTCATTTAAAAATTAAAAATGAAATATTTCCAGCTGTACAAATTGGCTTTTTGTTGTTCTGATATCTCTTTATCAATTGAAATGTTATCTATTTTTCTAAATTGGTTTGGGATTTTTCTTTAGTTGTGTTTTCACTTTACTACTGTTTATGTGTTGCATAAATACTTTGCTAATTGCCTCTGCCTTAAACCGGACTACTTTTGTGCGAAGCTACCAGAGGGTTAAGCACAGGTTAATTTAGTGACATTTGTGCTTCAAAAGGATTGTGGTTTTTGCCTGAGTGTGACTTTCACCTCCTCAACCAATAACTTGATTTCTTATACCTGGTTACTGCAACACTCTGAGGGATATGTACTAGGATGTGGCAGAGCGTGTCGTTAGCCTCCTTGGCTTAACGACACGCTCCGCCACTTCTGAAACGCAAGGATGTACCATATTTACAAGAATGTGGTGCAGCCGTGCGTTTGCCCCTGCAATGGTGCTAAGTTTAACAATTTAGTGCCAACGCAGGCACCCTTGCACCAGAGTACAAGGGTGTCTGTGTGCAGGGGGGATTGGTTATGTGTAGGAAGGTGTCTCTTCATGCACATAAACAATCCTAAAATGCCATTTTGTAACTTTCTTGCGTGCTGCTTCATGCAGCACACATGAAAGTTACAAAATGGCATTTTAAAAGGTTTGCTATTGTACAGATAGGAACACCTTCCTGTACATAAACAAACCTTGGCAGTTTGCTTTTTGCATGTGTGCTGCACAAGGCAGCACACATGGAAAAAGCAAAAACGAGGAGAAATAATGCATTTCTCCTCGTTTCACCAACTTAAGACCAAGATTTTCCTGGTCTTCATTTTGGCGCTGCCCCTTGTGTACGCCACCCCTGTACATAGGGGCCAGCGTCAAATACAATGGGTGTTGCGGTGGAACGCCCACCACAACACCCACTGCATGCCCCTTTCACGCTAATCATAGTGTGAAAGGGTGCCTTATGTACAAGGCAGCGTTAAGCCATGTTAAGTGGCTTAACACTGCCTTGTACATAAGGCGCAGCCTCTATCGCCACCACAACGTACGTAAAAGTGACGTTGTGGTGGTGATAGGGGTCTGTACATATGCACCTCTATGTCTGTGGAATTTCAGGAATGAGCATAATGGTGGCCACAATGTTGTACTTGACCCAGGGAAGAAACTAATCAGCATTTCATACTCTAGGGATGCCCTGCAAGAAAACCTGATCAGAATATTATTGTGTGCCCACACCTTTTTATTCACCAAGAAGTGGTTGATTATCAAAATATAATTAAAGCTGCAAACCAAAAATCCAAACTGCATAGCATATGCTGTCCCAGATAAGAATATAAGAAAAAAGTTTTACCTATGCCTCTGGTGACTTCAACACTTATTCATATGAAGTAAGATAAACGAAAATTAATACATTTATCTAAGCAATGATTTATGCCTTTTATTTATTTTATTTTAAAAAAAAATATCTTTGATCACAAAAGGAACACATAATGAACTACACGAAATACCACATTGATATTTACACAATAAAAGTGATCAACGTGAAACATGTGTTTTGACATACAATTATAAATAAACTCATAATATTCAAACATTGAAACAATCAAGTGAAATGTCACAAAAACCAATCATTATATACACAATACGAAATACAAAGTTATCAAACAAAATGGTAGATTGGACAACTAACACCCTTATATTTGGAATCAATCAAATCCCCTAAATATCAGGGACACAAGGGGGTATATTTGTGATATTTAACCCAGAAGTTAGATTCCTTTGTCTGCCTTGTAAATAATTTAACCAAGGAGTTGAATTGCTTTATCTGCCGACGCGTTTCGAGTGCCGGTTAAATCAATTGTCGCACTCTCATCAGGGCTGGATTAATCTTTCTCACGAACAGACTAATTGTGACAAAAAAAGGGGGGGGAATGGGAAAAAAAGAATTTACATTTTCATTAAAAAAGGCGCTTCCCAAAGCCCTAATTATTTTTCACTCTGCCCAAATTGGTGGTCACATACCTGCATTGTGCCGGTTAAATGTAACCATAAGCAATGTATGACACGCAGTGGTTGTCAAACTGGATTTCAATATTGCGGGACCAAGACGATTTTTAAACAACCGCAGATCTTTAATTCTGCAAGAGAAATGTTACACGCAAAATCGCGGTGTCTGTTTGAATGAGTTTGAAACGTGACAACTAAGCACAAGTTATCTACTCACTCGAGAAGGGGGGCCAAAGACATGGTCCCACAGAGGAAGTGTTGTAGCAAATAACGATCCTTCACTCTCTTTAAAAGTAGTTCGTGGCTGCAAGAGCAAGAAAATGTAAGAATTTGTAAAAATCGTTTTTTGGCTAAACGCACTTAAATTAAAGTGCAAACTCTATTTTGCTCACCTAAAGAAGCTTCAAGCTCAAGATTTCAGGCTCAAGGTTTCAAATGGGGATCTGTCTCCATTGTTGCTGGCAGCTCGCCGAGCTGATTAGCACGTCATGTGATGGTGCATCAGTGTCACATGATGCATTCCTGACCAATCACAGGAGGAGATGATCTAATTACATTTGTGTTGACTTATGGGAGATGTAGTTTGTTGAAGTCATGTGTTTCAATCCAGTTGCCCAAGGTCAAAATTTTCAATATCACAGATCGGTGATGTTTTCTGACATATCGATATTGATCCCATTTATACTTTATTGGAGAGATACAAGTCCAGAAGCTGACGACAGCACCATATATTTGATTACAGCTCATGAGTCTTCTAGGCTCTGTTTAGCTCGCTCATGCAGTTGAGGCCCTGATTGATGCTATTGAATTTCATAATTAAATATGCCTCTTTCCGCAATAGAGTGGTCTCAATACATGTCGATTTTGAGTCAATCCATGCAAGAACTGTCCAACGCAGTTCATTTTCGTTGTGTTCAACAGCTGAAAAATGTTCTACCATAGGCGCTGTAAGGACTTTTCTCCTAATTCGAGATTTGTGCTGTGTAATTCTCACATTAACCTGTTGGCTTGTCTTTCCAATGTACAATTTATTGCAAGAGCATACCACTGCAAAAACAACGTTCCTAGTCTTACAATTCGTAAAACTTTCATGTCTCCATTTTACTCCATTGTGTTCAAATAAACTCCCTTCTATAGTAGCTGGGCAGGACACGCAGTTCCCACACTTATGGTGCCCACAAATGGGTTTTAGATTCCACTTGGTAATCAAGTCGCTCTTTGGTTTAGGGATGTAACTGTCTGCTCTTATTATCCGCTGGCCAATGCTGGGATTCTTACGCATGGCGAAAATGGGTTTAGCTAAGGGATGTTCCAAACTTTCAAGCAAATGCCAGTTCCTTAAGATGATTTGTCTAAATTTGTTAGTATGGGCCCCATATGTTGTAACACATACGAGTTTGTCCATTTCTGTCTTTTCCTTTTTCTGTAACAAATTTTCCCTAGGGGTGAACCTTGCTCTTTTTAAGGAATGCTTAAGAAGTTTCTTAGGGTAACCCCTCTTTTCCATTTCTTTACAGAATGACATTGCATGGTCCTCAAACTCTGCCAGATCTGTACAATTTCTCCTAATACACAACAGCTGTCCATAGGGGAGATTCTCCTTTAGGCACTGTGGATGCGAACTTGTATAGTGAAGTATAGTGTTCCTATCTGTCTCTTTTTTGTAAAGGCTAGTTGTCAATTTTTGGTTATGGGGACATACTGCAACATCAAGGAAAGTCATCCTTGTTTTACTGGACTCGATGGAAAATTTTATATCATTATGTCTTGAATTCAACCAGTCAAAAAAATGATTCAACTCGGTATGGCTCCCCTGCCACAGGAGCCAGGCGTCGTCAATATACCTCAGCCATTGATGCATATTGTTTTTAAATGGATTGTTGTTGTGTATAAATCTCTTTTCGTACTGGGCCATATACAGAACCGCCATTTCCGGCGCATAGGGACAACCCATAGCTGTACCCTTGATCTGTATAAAAAAATCACCCTCAAACTTAAAATAATTGTTTCGAAGGGATATTTCAGCCAATGTCATGATAAATGATGTGGGAACCCTGTGTGGTCTCTCCCTCAAGTCCAAGTAAAGTTCCATCACTTGGAGTGCCTCATCTTGGGGGATTTGGGTATACAGGGATGTGACATCCAATGTCACCATCATCTGTATGTCATCATCAAATGTTATTCCCTCCACTCTTGTGATGAAGTCTGTTGTATCTCTGAGATAAGATTTAACACTGGGCAAGAATGGTTTAAGAAAAAAATCGATGTATTTCGAGACTGGCTCCAAAACAGAGTCACAGCCTGAAACTATCGGTCTACCTGGGGGCGTTTGGCTATTTTTATGTATTTTCGGTAGAAAATATAACATAATTCTTGGTTGTTTTTTATTCAAAAATTGGAATTCTTTTGGACCCAGGAATACTTCATCTAAACCATTTTTCGTTATCTGTGCAATCTTGCCCTGTATTTCACGAGTAGGATCTTCTCTCACCCGTCTATACCACTCGTGATTTTCAACATGAAGTTTACCCTCATTCAGATACATGGTGCGGGGCCAGATCACCACTGCCCCGCCCTTATTCGCCTGCTTAATCACAATGGAGGGTTCTGCTTTTAGAGGCCGAGGGTCGTGAAATACAGGGCAAGATTGCACAGATAACGAAAAATGGTTTAGATGAAGGATTCCTGGGTCCAAAAGAATTCCAATTTTTGAATAAAAAACAACCAAGAATTCCGGTGTTATATTTTCTACCGAAAATACATAAAAATAGCCAAACGCCCCCAGGTAGACCGATAGTTTCAGGCTGTGACTCTGTTTTGGAGCCAGTCTCTAAATACATCGATTTTTTTCTTAAACCATTCTTGCCCAGTGTTAAATCTTATCTCAGAGATACAACAGACTTCATCACAAGAGTGGAGGGAATAACATTTGATGATGACATACAGATGATGGTGACATTGGATGTCACATCCCTGTATACCCAAATCCCCCAAGATGAGGCACTCCAAGTGATGGAACTTTACTTGGACTTGAGGGAGAGACCACACAGGGTTCTCACATCATTTATCAGGACATTGGCTGAAATATCCCTTCGAAACAATTATTTTAAGTTTGAGGGTGATTTTTTTATACAGATCAAGGGTACAGCTATGGGTTGTCCCTATGCGCCGGAAATGGCGGTTCTGTATATGGCCCAGTACAAAGAGAGATTTATACACAACAACAATCCATTTAAAAACAATATGCATCAATTGCTGAGGTATATTGACGACGTCTGGCTCCTGTGGCAGGGGAGCCATACTGAGTTGAATCATTTTTTTGACTGGTTGAATTCAAGACATAATGATATAAAATTTTCCATCGAGTCCAGTAAAACAAGGATGACTTTCCTTGATGTTGCAGTATGTTCCCATAACCAAAAATTGACAACTAGCCTTTACAAAAAAGAGACAGATAGGAACACTATACTTCACTATACAAGTTCGCATCCACAGTGCCTAAAGGAGAATCTCCCCTATGGACAGCTGTTGTGTATTAAGAGAAATTGTACAGATCTGGCAGAGTTTGAGGACCATGCAATGTCATTCTGTAAAGAAATGGAAAAGAGGGGTTACCCTAAGAAACTTCTTAAGCATTCCTTAAAAAGAGCAAGGTTCACCCCTAGGGAAAATTTGTTACAGAAAAAGGAAAAGACAGAAATGGACAAACTCGTATGTGTTACAACATATGGGGCCCATACTAACAAATTTAGACAAATCATCTTAAGGAACTGGCATTTGCTTGAAAGTTTGGAACATCCCTTAGCTAAACCCATTTTCGCCATGCGTAAGAATCCCAGCATTGGCCAGCGGATAATAAGAGCAGACAGTTACATCCCTAAACCAAAGAGCGACTTGATTACCAAGTGGAATCTAAAACCCATTTGTGGGCACCATAAGTGTGGGAACTGCGTGTCCTGCCCAGCTGCTATAGAAGGGAGTTTATTTGAACACAATGGGAGTAAAATGGAGACATGAAAGTTTTACAAATTGTAAGACTAGGAACGTTGTTTATGCAGTGGTATGCTCTTGCAATAAATTGTACATTGGAAAGACAAGCCAACAGGTTAATGTGAGAATTACACAGCACAAATCTCGAATTAGGAGAAAAGTCCTTACAGCGCCTATGGTAGAACATTTTTTAGCTGTTGAACACAACGAAAATGAACTGCGTTGGACAGTTCTTGCATGGATTGACTCAAAATCGACATGTATTGAGAGCGCTCTATTGCGGAAAGAGGCATATTTAATTATGAAATTCGATAGCATCAATCAGGGCCTCAACTGCATGAGCGAGCTAAACAGAGCCTAGAAGACTCATGAGCTGTAATCAAATATATGGTGCTGTCGTCAGCTTCTGGACTTGTATCTCTCCAATAAAGTATAAATGGGATCAATATCGATATGTCAGAAAACATCACCGATCTGTGATATTGAAAATTTTGACCTTGGGCAACTGGATTGAAACACATGACTTCAACAAACTACATCTCCCATAAGTCAACACAAATGTAATTAGATCATCTCCTCCTGTGATTGGTCAGGAATGCATCATGTGACACTGATGCACCATCACATGACGTGCTAATCAGCTCGGCGAGCTGCCAGCAACAATGGAGACAGATCCCCATTTGAAACCTTGAGCCTGAAATCTTGAGCTTGAAGCTTCTTTAGGTGAGCAAAATAGAGTTTGCACTTTAATTTAAGTGCGTTTAGCCAAAAAACGATTTTTACAAATTCTTACATTTTCTTGCTCTTGCAGCCACGAACTACTTTCAAAGAGAGTGAAGGATCGTTATTTGCTACAACACTTCCTCTGTGGGACCACGTCTTTGGCCCCCCTTCTCGAGTGAGTAGATAACTTGTGCTTAGTTGTCACGTTTCAAACTCATTCAAACAGACACCGCGATTTTGCGTGTAACATTTCTCTTGCAGAATTAAAGATCTGCGGTTGTTTAAAAATCGTCTTGGTCCCGCAATATTGAAAACCAGTTTGGCAACCACTGCGTGTCATACATTGCTTATGGTTACATTTAACCGGCACAGTGCAGGTATGTGACCACCAATTTGGGCAGAGTGAAAAATAATTAGGGCTTTGGGAAGCGCCTTTTTTAATAAAAATTTAAATTCTTTTTTTACCATTTCCCCCCCCCCCCCCTTTTTTGTCACAATTAGTCTGTTCGTGAGAAAGATTAATCCAGCCCTGATGAGAGTGCGACAATTGATTTAACCGGCACTCGAAACGCGTCGGCAGAAAAAGGAATTCAACTCCTTGGTTAAATAATTACAAGGCAGACAAAGGAATCTAACTTCTGGGTTAAATATCACAAATATACCCCCTTGTGTCCCTGATATTTAGGGGATTTTATTGATTCCAAATATAAGGGTGTTAGTTGTCCAATCTACCATTTTGTTTGATAACTTTGTATTTCGTATTGTGTATATAATGATTGTTTTTTGTGACATTTCACTTGATTGTTTCAATGTTTGAGTATTATGAGTTTATTTATAATTGTATGTCAAAACACATGTTTCACGTTGTTCACTTTTATTGTGTAAATATCAATGTGGCATTTCGTGTAGTTCATTATGTGTTCCTTTTGTGATCAAAGATATTAATTTCAAAAATAAAATAAATAAAAGGCATAAATAATTGCTTAGATAAACGTATTAATTTTCGTTTATCTTACTTCATATGAATAAGTGTTGAAGTCACCAGAGGCATAGGTAAAACTTTTTTCTTATATAGCAGAACTAGCCCTACCTACCCTCTAATCCTTTGGGCTAAACCCCTCCTTTTTTGACAATAGTCCCAGATAAGAAGACATCTCTTCAGAGGCAACAGTCCCTTTGTCTTTAAGAACTCAAGTCAGTGATACCTTCTGATTTTTAGTAATGGAATGGGGCTCTGTTGTAATTTAGAATTTCTAGGGAACAAGAAAACCATGTTACAATACAATATATAGCCATTCTATGTGAAATAGGGCTTGATATTCTAACCCAATTAGCGGTCACAAATCCTGGGGTTTGGTAAATCACAAGGTTTGCAACCACTAAATGGCTTTATAAAAAGTACTAAACCGATTTTACGAATTGGTATCTGGTTACGGAATCGCAAAATGGGTTTAGAAATTCATTACAAATTGCAATGAGGAAGGCGCTTGTTTAGAGCTTCCCTTCTAAATCCTTTCTCCCAATGCTATGTATCAATGGTTTGCAGCCACACTTTGGGTCGTTAATCATTGACAGGTTACTGAATCCTCAAAGGAGAAGCTAAACCATTTGCAATTAAAATAAAAATGTGAATGAAATGTGATTTAAGAAAAGTTTGTTTAAGAGTTGGTAGAGAACTATCTCAAGAATATTGATGAGGTAAGTCAGATTGAGATCTACTATGATTCAGAATTTTGTGAACTAAACTATTAGTACATAGGTTGTTTTGCAAAATTCCACACTGGTCGCAAAAATAATGGTCACAAATGCAACCAGTGTTTTGTGACCAGTGTTTTGCTCATCTGAGCCCTAGTTCTTCTACATGTTTTGTCAGAGCTTTTATGATTCTAAGCTGACATCCAAAAATGAATAGGTGCCATGAATGCTTTAAAGAAAGAATAGAAGCGACAATGTGTTGACACTCCCACCTTCTTACACTTTACTGCCTCTTCTAGTTGCTAATGGGAAGAGTCTGATGTGTAAGGACTGGCAGCAGTCAAATAAATAAACTTCTATGATGCAGAAAGAGATGCTTTCTTCTCTGTGGGGCTGTGTGTGACCTGCCGTGGAGGTATGTGCCTCTTGAGAAACACAGGGTTGTGATTGGAATGAGGCATGCACCGTAACGCGTTACCAAGTCTCCCTTGTGTACCAACTTCACTGTGACAAGCTCAAGTGGGCTGATCTGTTCCATTCAGCTACACATTTAGAAAGACCCTGCCTATATCAAAAAGTATGAGCAAACATTTCGCAATATAACAACAAAGAAAAATGCCCTCACACAGTCAAAGTTAGTACACTCATCTGATCAGTCTCTTCGGCCTGAACCCCTCTGAAGGAGTTTTCAAAAACTGAAGTTCATATGAAACATGCATAAACCTTAAAGTTTTGTACACAAGGAATAATGGAATTGGAAATGTTGTTCTAGCAACCATGAGCACTACATACTTTGAGTTTGGAAAGCACCCTCTACAAACTATGTATATGTATCATGCATTTTGCAACCAGTAAAATGCATTTTAGTATGTATGAATTCCTATTTGCGATTTGGCAACATGTTACTGAATTGCAGTTTGTAATTGCAAATACATACCAATTCGATATTAGGAAAGGACGTATTTAGGGTGTCCCTTCGTAATACTAAATTGCAGCTTCATGTAATAATGCTTTGCGACCGAAATGCGGGACCGAAATGCGGTTGCAAAACATTTGCATTTTACCATCTACTCCAAATAGGTGATAACCCATCTGCAAATGGGGAGCAGTCCATAAGGGACCTCTTATCCTTTGGAACTGGAAGCAAAAACATTTTTTTCAGAGCAGGCAGTGGTCCCACGGACCACCGGCTTCTCTTAAAAAATAAAGAAGAAACTTTTCATTTTTCTTTTTTAAATGCATCCTGTTTTCCTTTACAGAAAATTAGCTGCATTTAAAAAAAAAAATTGCTTTATTTAAAAGCAAACAGAGACATGGTGGTTTGCTGTACCCAGCAGTCCACTATCCCTGTGTGTTTAGTGATTCCCAAATGGGTCGCAAATTGCAACCTACCTCATGAAAATTAATGAGGTAGATCAATTGCGAGCCACTGGAAATCGCTAAATGAAACTCATAGAGTTTCATACATTAGGAAAAGCGATTACCTAATCGAGAATCTCAACTTGGTAATCGCTATTTCCAATAATGATACATATGGCCCTAAAAACCTTACGTTTCTTAGAAAAAAGACAGAGTGACATGGATATATGGTTATGAGCTGATCACACGTCCTTCTGTGGTTTCTTCTTTGTTTAAGTTGCGCCTGTGTTTGCCGGTGGTGGTCACCAGCACTAACTTTTGGAGGCAAGGAATTGTTTTTCATCGTCACACTTTGACTCAGAAGAAGAGAGGAAAGGAATTAAACGAAGAAGGGACGAGGAATATACTATCGTGAAAAGAAAATAGTAACAAAGAGAGAAAGTAGAAATGAAAACAAGCCTGTAAGAGTGGCCTACAAGAGTGAGATACAGTGACAGGAACTGTAGGGTGTGGAGGAAAGAGGCATGAGAGGAATCAAGGAGAGGCGGCTTTGGCGTTTGCCGGCACTGGTACTTGGGAACACCGGTGGTGGGCACCAAAGAAAAGCTCTGTGCACCTGACACGCTGCCTGCCTTATTGATTATGCCACCCTTATGCTAATATCGTCGGGGTTATTCAGGTATATTACAGAAGAGATGGTCTTCCCAACATTTTGTTCTATAGCATCTCAATGCAATTTGACCAATAATTCCATATTTTAACCCTTTCAAAATAAATTGTTGAAAGGGCCATGTAAGTACGCGTGGCTAGGTTGTAAGCATGCTTGGAAAATGAAAATGTTTATCAAGGAGACACAGTAATATTTACTGTAGTGAAGTGTGATGCAGGAATTTTGAAGTTAAGGGTACCGGTGAAAAGTACCTTTTTTAATGTTAACATTCATAAGAGGCACTACCTCACAAATTTTAAAAATAATTATATAACATGAAGGTTCACCAAATGTGTCATGCCATCAGTGAATGATTTGACAGCCTGCTTTCACAATATATTACAAAAAATATATGATGTTTTAGGATCAGATTTCAGTTCATTAAGAGATCTCTCTATCCATTTATGCAGAGACTTCCCATGTGTGCTAAATAAAAGCATCAATCCTCAGGTGCGTCCCATGTATGCACCCATCAATGCAAGTGGATCTGAAGTTGCTGTGCTATACTTCGTAGTCTCCCCATGACCTAATCTCAGAAAAGGGTTATTAGGTAACTACTGGGATAAATTCCTAAATTTGTCCCCAGAGCCAGTCTTGACTTTTCTGCACATCACAGCAATGGCATACTTTGTTTTTTCAGTTTTTGGTTTGTTTTTTTGTCTTTTGTGGAAATAACTAACTTGTGTTCAGAGTACGATATGTTTGTTGACATAGCAAGTAGGAGCAGAAATATAGGGTTTGCATTAGGATGCTGCTCTACATCTCTGTGAGTGGCAGAAATATGGACTTAAAGCAGGTTTTAATACGGTTGTGCCAGAGTGCCTCTTATGACGCACAAAATTACCAGTAATACTACTATCACAGGTGGCCGCATGCTAAGCTATGCAAAGACCCTCCCCGCAGAGGTGCCTTAAGAGCTCCCTCCACTTGAAGACGTTTTTGACTTCATTAAATTCACACATGCCAATGGGGACCTACAACCACTCCTGACCAGGCACCACAGCACTTTAAATAAGACAATGCCAATGGCTGACTTACTTCTGGAAGCTAGTCCACCCTAGAATAGTTTCAATTGTAAGGGAGAGAATTACTGGACCAGCAGATACCAGTGATAATCTGTATAGGGCAAAACTTTCAACACAATGACATCATTAATGCGGATTATCGCTCCTGTGCATCTTCGTGGTAGTTCTGCCACAAAGAACCTTTTGTTTCAGTACACACGACTGCTAGGTGCCATATGTGGTGACAGCAGGCTGTGTGTTTTTTCTCATGTATGTTGGCCGCTCTATTTGGTTATCATCAGTCCGTGTCTTGCTTTTGATTTGCAGATGAACACTTTTCTCTTTGCTTCTCTCCATTACTTAGGGACTGATTATGACTGCAGCTGTCCATGGGACCAGCGTAGTCGCAGTGGGGGTCTGCCCTCCGTCATACTGATGGACTACCCGCAGTATTACAACTGCGGTGGTTGAACCGCTGCAACCAATGGTGATCCATGATCCCACAGAGGTCAGAGGCAGTAATATGCTGGCAGTGCCGCAGCGGCACCACCAAGCAAATAAGAGTTGCCTCAACGCCACCCTTTTCAAGGTGGAGGTGGGCAGCAAAGGGGGCTCTAACAGGGTCCACTTGTGCCTCTGGGCCTGAGGCTGCAGGTGGGTACATATTGTGCCCCGATATAACTATGCACCCCCAGTTGCTGCACAGTGTGGCAAGTATGCCACACTGTGCAGGAAGGTGCAGGCGACTCTTTGACAGCGGCGTCCTGCCTGTTAGGTTCTTTTATGAGCCTGACAGACCATCGCTGTCAGACCTAGACCAGGAAAAAACTTCTGATCTGGAAGGCGGTCTCAGCACAGGTTTGGCGGTGCTACAGCGGACAGTGCGTTTCACTGTCCACTGTGGGACTGCCAAACTCGTAATCAGGCCCCAAGTCTGATTTAGTTTAAACTCTCCAGAAAGTTGAAGTGGCTCAACATATGTTTGCTATAACATGTTTTGTATGATGCAGAAGTACATAGTAGGTGGACACTTTCAGAGGATTTAACTCTCCTGTGCCTTGTTGTTTGGTTTCTCTAGGTCTGGTATGACCTATGCTGCACTCCAGCCTCCTTCACGCCATTCATAGTGATAGTGTTAGAGGTGCAGTTGATCTGGAATTGTTATTGGTCTAAGATATGAGATAAACCTCTTAGACTCTAAGCACTGTGATGCTGCCTGTGAACCTTGCATGGTCTGTTGCATAAGTTAAGCTTTCAAGGCCTATGATATTAATTTTTTTTTTTTCTTACGTTTTTTATTGAAAAAAGTGAAAATAAAAATAGAAAAGCATGGTGCGCTTACATCCACTCGCCTACAACCCTGAGGGCCGGCTACTGTGTATCTGACAGTCAGTGCATACCCAGCGTTTCCCACATCCCGGAGGCCGGGTATCGCTGTCGTATATGTGCAATAACTCAGCAACTCTTTACGCGAGTGCCACCCACCATGTCTATTCACAGAATCCGTTCCCAATATGGGAGCTAAAAGTTTTCTTCTTAGTGATTTGCCAAACCCAGTATCAACACCCTCCCGCCCCCCTCCCATACCCGTTGAAATAACCTGTCAGCCGCTCCCAATGGGTCCCCCACACACTCAAGGCCTGTTCAGGTCTTTTCCTCTCATAGATCTGTTTCACTGAACTGGTGCGCACAAAGACCAAGCGTGATGTGCAATCTAGCTTACCCTCCCGCTCGCCGTCCGCAGCGCTGTGCACATATTCCCCTCTGCTCACCAATAGTCAGAACTCCGCTATCTGTCATATAACACCCTTAGCCCGCCTCCTGTTCAGGTACAGGCATATCCTCCTCCCCTGCGGCAAAACTGGTACACGCTCCCCTGCTCTTGAGATAGTCCGCGTACAGTCCCCAAAAGTTCTTTGGCCTGCTCCTCGGAGGCAGCAGCTCACTAAACGTCTCCGACTGCGTACAGCAGTATAGCACATCTCTCTTCCATTGTACTATCGTGGGAAGCGGACCCCGCATCCAACACAGAGCCACTCTACCCTTGGGTATTAACATGCCCATATCTACCAGCCGACGTGCCGCCCTTGGGAGCCCCCTCGTGTGCCCTAGCAAGGCGACCGCGGGATCCACTACTAGTTCTAAGTCAGCTATCTCTCCAATCTGACGAAATACAGCTTCCCAGAATTTAGCCACACCAGGACAGAGCCATGCCAAGTGAATGAAATCAGCCACAGGATGAGCACACCTTTCGCACTCCAATCCCTCGCGTAAGCCATATCTATGCAGCCTGTCCGGCGTGTAATAGATTCTGTTAATAAATTTAAAATGTATCAGTCTGTGCTTGGCATGCAGCGATATGCGACACGTGACCGCACAACAATATGCCCATATGGCGTCATCTATCACTTTGTCTAGATCTCTTTGCCAGGCCAAACGGGCCTTGGTATATTTCTGGGATCTCTGGGACATGGCAATGGAATATAATTTGGATGTCATCTTACGCGGGCTCTTGTGTTTAATTAAATATGACAATTCCGGGACCTCAGGAGGCTCAACCATATCATCTCCTAGTTGTTGTCGCAATGCGCCCCTAACCCTATGAAATTGAAACCTCTGCAGCTGTGTACTGGTCTCCGTTGTTGTCGCCACGTCGTCCCACGTTTTGGCGATACCATCCTTCAACAAGTCGCCCGCCCGGGTTATACCCAGTCCACGTAGGGACTGTACCAGCGCGCGTTCCCCACATGGTGCCAGCCAGACCGCCCACTCCAGCAACATGTCTGGGGAGTACAAGAGCGCCCCCGCAGTCTGCTGCAGTATCCAATTCCACGCATGCCTAGTAGTGTTCAAGGAATCTAAGACGCCAGTCCTGCGGCCTGCAGGCTCGCTCATAATCGCTGGCAGTGGGAGAGGTGCAGCAAACAGTCTCTCGAGTTTTAGATATGGGATCGTATCGTCGCCGTGAACCCAGTTATGTGCCTGTGCTGCCTGTGCTATCCTGTAGTATAGTTCCATGTCAGGCGCCCCTAGGCCCCCCATATGATAGGGCAGCGTCAGGACCCTCCAGCTCACACGGGCCTGCTTCCCGGCCCACGCCAGCCGCAGTAGCGACCTGGTCAGCCTGGCAAAAAATGTGCGAGGTAGCACCATTGGGATATTGGTAAACAGGAATAAGAAGCGGGGTAGTACCACCATCTTGGCAATGGAGATTCGACCCATAAGCGACAGGGGGAGTCCGATCCAAGCCTCCACATCGTCCTCCAGCTTGGCTATGGCTCTCCCATAGTTCTCTGTAAAGACAATGTCAGAATCCCTATGCAGTTGGATCCCAAGGTATCTGACCGCATCATCCGACCATTGCAGCGGAAACTCCATTTCGAACGGTGTGGTGGACGGCGTCAGGGGAAATGCAATGGACTTGCTCCAGTTAACCTTGAGCCCCGAGCTCCAAACTGCACTACCTCCCGCAGCACCGGCGCCAGGTTGCTCTCCGGTTCCCTAACATACAGCAAAGTGTCATCTGCATATGTGGAGACCACAATGCGATATGATGGGAAGCTCACACCTCGCAGGTGCCTATGATATTAATTCACTGCCAGAGTTTTTCTCAGTCAGCTGGGTGGACATTATGTAATTATACGGAGTTGCTTCAGTTTCACTTTACAAAATGTTTTAGCTGGAGAATTTGTTTTCTGACATATGTCATTTTTAGAAGCTGCAAAATACTTATGTTGCTTAACAGGTTTACCATTGTACTGGCATTATTATGTTCCATGTAATCTATTGTACCATTATTCTCAAGTCAAATTGTTTTGTTCTTTTTCTGTTTTTTCACTCACAGCACCATAGTCTTTGACTTTTGTTTGTTATTGCGCTTTTTGGAAGATCTCCTTTGTTATTTAAAACGACTAGTTGTGATCTTAGGGGCTGATTACGATGGCGGGTGTATCGCAGCTGCAAAAGGGACCGCCCGCCTTAGTTGCGGCGGTCCCACCATACGAATTATGATGCGCCCGCCAGTGTGGTGGGCGCATCCTATATATTTTACATTGCGGCGGGCAGTGCTGCAAGCAGCACCCACCGCAATGTAAAAAATACATGTTGTGCTTTTACATGCACAATGCGACAGGAACCGCTCGGTGCCTGCCACATTGTACATGCAAATGCAGGGGGGTACCATAGGTACCCCCCATGTGCACCCCCCAACACCCTGGGGGCCGCAACGGGCCCCCAACAGCAGGAAACCGCCAGCCTTTCCATAGCGGCAATGCAGCCATGGAAATGCTGATCACAGCCTGCATTGTAATATGGATGGCGGTGTCTTCCAGACACCGTCACCATATTAAACCCATTTTCCGCCGGTCAACGAGTCGACCGGTAGAAAAGTGGCGGACGGTCTTTCCGTGCAGACCCCCCAGCCATCATAATATGGCGGCGGGTCTTTGCAGTCAGGATGGCGGGCGGATCGCCCCTGCCGGGCCGGAGGTGACCACCGCTGGCCCGGTGGGGGCGATCCACCCGCCATCGTAATCGGCCCCTTAGTGCCTGGTTTGGCGGATGGTTACCAGGTCACTAATGTGACTGATATCCCGACCGTCTTAATACAAGTGAATTACATCCTTTTTCACTTGTAATAAGAAGGACGGGATATCCATCACGTTTGTGATGGAGCACTTGTCTGTTAAACTTTAAATCAGTCCGTTAGATGTGCACAGCTTATCTTCTCAGTACTTATGACTTTTCAGTTCCTCTGCCTTATGACTAGGTCTGGGTGCAATTTTCATTACACTGTCATAAACTTGTGAATTTTCACCATTTCATTATGTTTCTTATGCCAGATTCCCGAAATTGCAACTAGTTGTGTTATTAAACACCTTTCATACAAAAATCCAGTTGCAGCAACATGGGAAAAATGCAAATGACCAAAATGTGAGTGGGTATTGTGTGTAGCATTTTTATCGTCTGCTATTCTTTTCTTTTTGCACAAAATGTTCTCTAGGACACATTTTTCAACGAACAATAGCGCTAAATGTTGGATTTTCATTTTGAGTAATTTTGCACAATTATTCAAAATGTTTGTGTAATTCCGCAAAAGAAAATTACACGATTTTGGCCTACCCCTCATTCTGTAAGGCTGCCCGGGGGGGGGGGGGTTGCGCAGCGGCCCGCCCCTTTGAGGGCGGCCGCCTTAGTGCCACAGGAAGGCACAGGGGTGGGAGGTCGTGTCCCTGGGTTTGACCAAGGGAGACCCCAGACAGGTAGCTGCTTCCGGCGGGGAGGAGCAAAGGGGGGTACATATTCTGTCTCCGCCCCCTCCTCGCCCTCTTGTCCGCTCGTTCGCCTTGCCTGCAGTCCGTCGTGCTCCGTCGTGTCGCCCGTCTTTACTTCGGTGAGTCTGCCGGTTACTTCCCTCTCGCCCCGGCCTTGTCCCTGGGCAGTACCAGGAGACAGGGCCCTGTGGTCGGCGTGCCACGGGCGGGGGGGGGCCGTGCTCGGGGAAAGAGTTTGTGAGGGGGCAGGATCGTGTGTACGTTGAGGGCAGAACGCTGTGGGTCGCGTGTCGCGAGGTGAGAGTAGAGTGCGAGGGGGCCAGTGCCCCGGCCCTGTGCCCCGTGCCCCTTGATGTCCACATCGACATTTAAATATCGAGTTTGCTCCTGCGGGAGGCCTCGAGCGCGCTCGGGTTAGGAGCGTCTGATTCCTCTCACTCTCCCTGGTAGCTCGTGGCGATCAGTGTTGGTGTTTTACTCCCTCCCCCCAGTGTCGTCTCCTCGGCAGACAACAATACTGTGCCTCTGGCTCGCTGTTCCTTGTCACCCGCCCCCCGTGCATCTAAGGCCTCTCTGTTCAGTCCAGTGCAGCGGCGGCAGGGAGGGCGACCGGGAGTGCAGCCAGGTCCGGGTCTCGTAGGAGATCACAGGCAGTTTCAAGGGCAGAGCACAAGGTTGCGCCCGGGGTTTGGCTATGCCTGCCAGGGGATATTCACACGGTTTTTGCGCAAGCAGCGTGAGGGCTCCCTGGGGGCGGGCGAGGGGGGGGGGTGCCGAGGGTCTGTTTGGAAGCTATTTCGGGCAGAGTTTGCGCAGTTCGGCCTTCGCTGCATCCCCCGCCCGAATGTGTAATGTGAATACGGTGCCCCGACTCAGCTCTCCTATACCTCCGGGTCGAGTTCGCGCCACGAGGGGGGGGGCACCCTACAGCACCGGCCGTGTTAAGGCCTAATCTGCTGACTTGGGGCATTAAACCGGGGGTCGCGTCCACAGCCGTTTATTGGGGCAAATCAATTATCACCCCTGCCCGAATGTGTAATGTATACACGTTGCTCGGCCGGCGCACCATCACTGTCGCGGTTGAGCTTGCGCCCACATGGGTGGCACCCTACAGCCCCGGCCATGTGTAGGCTTTTACTGCCGTCTTTGCGGCATGTAACCAGGGTGCGAGCCCGGGGGTCGCGTCCACACCCTGACTTTGGGCTAAGCAATTATCTCCCCTGCCTGAACGTGCAAGGTGAGACGGGCTCCGGTTCAGCGATCCAATACCTTCTGGTCGAATCGCGCTATATATTGAGGGGAGTTAAAAAGTGATGGAAGCGCGAGGAAACAAAGGTCACAATCCATGTTAGGTATGCCTGGATCACGGTATGTTTGTTTAAGGCCCAAGATGTAACGTGATGCGTACTAGGATAAAGGGAGCGCTTTCATGGGGGGTCATGTCAACGTTTCAGTTTAAGTGCGCTCATATCCAAATGAAGACTTCGCCTTTGTTGCCACATCCACTCGTACAAAACCTGTAAAATGAGCCAATCTGTGACCAAATGAACATGTGCAGGGTTACTCCGCGCACAGCCCAGTCCATCTCCTGATACTGCCGTCCTCTTGTCCCATTCATTGTCCGCGCGGCAATGCGCCCTTTCCACCCGGGCGTCTTTGAACGAGGGCCACAAACCGCCCTAGTTACCTTCCGGTATCGGACCATTGAGTTGTGGGGACTGGCTTGCAGTATCGCCCGCTACCAACACAACGTGAAGGCTGTGCTTCGTCGCGTGCCAATTTTAAGACAGTAAATTACCAACATATTAATGCTACGTCATCAAAGGTAGCATCTCGCACCGTGGTCGTACTATTATAGCAGCACACTCCCCACGGTTCTCCTCGGTCACCCCGATCTTCATTAGCGAGGGAGCCGAAGTGTCCGGGGGAACTGGGAGATAAACTCGGGCCTGTTATGAATGCCAACATCCATGTTTCTGCGCGATCACTTTACCTCCATGCATGTTGGTCAGAGCAGCAGGGAAGTCATATTGTCGTTTCATCCTCTCTTCTCTTCCTCCTAGATCGTGCGAAGGTTTAGGTGTATCAGACGATCACGCTTGCTGCCGGAAAGGGGTGTAAGTGTGCCAAATGGTGGGGAAGGAAGGGGAGAGTAGGCTCCTGGCTGGCACGGCCAAGGACAATGTCGCCCTGGGGCGCGTTTTAACAGCCTTGTTCTTTGTATGCAGGATATCTGGGACAGCATACGCTCGGAGCTGAAGGAGGTGCGTTCGCTTCCGCGAGAGTAAGTAAGAGCGGGTGTGACGGCGCGGATTGGTTAAGGGTGGGTAGGGGCCGGTCTCAAGTGGTATTGGCCGATGCTTACGTTCATTTCTCTTTCAGGTTAGGACCCAGTCCGAGATGGATAGTGAGGGCACCCCAGCGCTCTTCTCGACGCCGTCCCAGGTCGATGAGACCCAGCAGGGCAATTCGCAAGACGCACAGTTAGCAGCAATTATTGAGATGGCCAAATCCAAAGGACTGGCCTGGGCTGCAGACCTCCTCAAGGCCAGCTGCCCTGATGACTCTGGGGTCATTTCTGGGGGTCACACGACGGGACAAGAGTCGAACGAGGATGCGGGACCTCCCCGCCCCAAACGAATCCGCAGGGCCACGGTTAGAGACTTCCCGGCTGAAGGAACTACACACAGGGTCCGCTCTGTGCCTGCCGTCAATGGCTCTTCCGGGCCTCCGCCCCTGCCGTCCCCGGCTGGCCCGCCAGCACCGAGCAGTTTAAGCTCTCCTTCCACTAACTTTGCATCCAGGGAGGACCTCGCCAATCTCAATGAGACCCTTAAAAATTTCATGGAAGAGGTCAGGGCGGGTTTCTCGCGGGCAGCCTCAGCCGGGGGGCGGCCGACTGCTGACAGTGCGGGAGGGAACCCTTCTGCTGCAGCCACTGTTTGGGCACCACAAGGGACATGTCGTCAGGCCCCCGAGCTGTCCACGGTGCCGGGCACACCGCCTATTTCCTTGCCCAGAAGTGCAGAACCGGCGGCAGTGGCAGGGTCTGTCATGTCCGTCAGGCAGGAGAGGGCGGCTCCCGCTGCTCGGTGGTGGCGGGCCAGCCGGGGACGGCAGGGGCGGAAGCCCGGAAGAGCCCTTGACGGCGGGCACAGAGCGGACCCTGTGTGCAGTTCCTTCAGCCGGGAAGTCTCTAACCGTGGCCCTGCGGATTCGTTTGGGGCGGGGAGGTCCCGCCTCCTCGTTCGACTCTTGTCCCGTCGTGTGACCCCCAGAAATGACCCCAGAGTCATCAGGGCAGCTGGCCTTGAGGAGGTCTGCAGCCCAGGCCAGTCCTTTGGATTTGGCCATCTCAATAATTGCTGCTAACTGTGCGTCTTGCGAATTGCCCTGCTGGGTCTCATCGACCTGGGACGGCGTCGAGAAGAGCGCTGGGGTGCCCTCACTATCCATCTCGGACTGGGTCCTAACTCTCGCGGAAGCGAACGCACCTCCTTCAGCTCCGAGCGTATGCTGTCCCAGATATCACCCCTTTCCCGCCGCACTTGTGGCGGCTGCTGAAGTGGGACCACGGATGAGGGAGCTGGGAGAACGGTCCTTAGCCCCCAGAACTGCGAAGCGCTACGGGAGCTGTGTCACTCTTTTTTGTGCAATTACAGGGGGCTGGGAGGAGGATCAGGTGGCCCTGGAACTTAGAGTCCAACAATTCTTGCTGTGGGCCAGAGGGGAGGGCAAAACTCATTCCTGGATAACGGGTCACCTCGCTGCCATCAGCCACCACGCCAGACTGAGGGGTCAGGCTGATCCCACCAAGGCTTTTGTGATCAAGGCAGCCTTGCGAGGGTGGGCCAAATTGGTTCCGCGATCCCCTGATCCCAGGTCCCCCATTAGTTTCTCACTGTTACAAGGAATGTTGGACTGTATGGATAGGGCCACCCACTCAGGGTACGAAGCTACACTGTTCTCGGCCTGTTTTTCCCTTGCCTTCTTTGGTGCCTTCAGGATCGGGGAACTAGTGGCCCGCTCAAAATCTGACTCCTCGGGGGTGGCTCTGAACGTAAAGGACGTAGAGCTAGAGCCGGGGTGCTTGAAAATAGTCATTAGACAGTCCAAAACTGACCAGCTAGGGCGAGGCAGGGTATTTGTGCTACATGGCTTGGGGGATGAGAGATATTGCCCGGTAGCTTGGGTCAGAACCTACCTGCTGCTTCGCCCGCGGGGGGCGGGTTACCTGCTGGTGCATCAGGATGGCCGCCCGGTCACTAGATTTCAAGTGGACCACATCCTCAAGGCCTGCCTTAGGCTGTCTGGCCAGGAGGTTAGGGACAAAATATTCAGCAGCCACTCGTTCCGCATAGGTGCGGCCACCACAGCGTTCCTGGCAGGAATGCCCGCAGAAGGTATCATGATGGTGGGGCGCTGGCAATCGCATTGTTTCAAGCTGTACATCCGGCCCTAGGGGTGGCCGGGGGGGGGCAGTGGGTCACATTGGTTGGGCTGTCTAGTCGGGACCTACAATCTTATTAGGCCTCCCCCCCTTTCGCTGGTTTCCTGATTGACGTATACCTTGACTGTAGATGTGCTGATTTTGCAGATGTTTTCGCTTAATAAACATATACTCAAAACCAATTTTCTCTTTATTAGGTATGAAGGTGTGGGTAATTGGTCACTCAATTATTGCAAGACTGGCACATTGGGCGGCGGCAAGAGAGTGGCAGAATGGCTTTGCCAACACGGACATCACGTGGTTGGGTTTCCCAGGCTTGCGCTGGTGCGACCTGTTACGGAAAGTGAAGCAGAGACTCCGGGGAGGGTGGCTCCCGCCCAACCTCTTGGTGGTTCACCTGGGGGGGAATGACCTCACATCACTAGGAAGGAGAGCTCTACTACAAGACATGAGGGATACTTTCTGCAAGTTGAGCGTGTTGTTGGGGCCGTGCGAACTGTGGTGGTCTGAGATGACACCACGCGCGATTTGGCATGGTGCTCGCTCAGGCGACGCCATCGAGGTATCTAGAAGAAAAGTTAACAGCGCTATGCGCAAGTTCACTGAGCAAAGAGGCTTTGGTTTCATCAGGCATGGCCTTCTGCATGCCAAATCAACGGGATGTCTGAAAGGCGATGGGGTTCACCTCTCGGATTTAGGCATGGAGTTGTTTTTACTGGATCTAGGGGAAGCACTGACAGCTGCGGGTTGCTAATAATAGGGGTCTTGGGTGGGGGGCCCTGGTAGTGACGGTGGCCACTCCCAAGGCTGTGGAGGAGTTACAGGGCGATCCAGGGTCTGCACATACCAAGGGGTATAGCATGCAGCAGCACCATGTGGTGCTAAGCCAGGATACCCAGGGATCTTTAGCGTGTCCACTGGAAGACCTACGGCACCCCGCTAACCGACAGGCGGTTGTGGGTCTGAGCAACCGGGGGCTGCCATGTATGCTCCGCCCACCCATCACGGGGGGGCGTGTGAAGCATGTGGACTGGAGGTCCACGGATGGGAGGGGGGGACCCTCCCAACATTTGGTATACACCAATTGGCGTTGCCATGGTGACTCTAGGCTTATCAGACGGGCAGGCGGCATGGGGCTGGCCTGCCCTGGGATCGCCCGTAAGATAACCCACCGTGTTTGCAAATTCATTATGCTAATAAACCTGCAGCAATATTTCTCCACTTACATTCAGTGTCGTGTGTTTTATTATGATTATGTACTGATGTGTGCTGTGATAACGGTTGCCGATATTGGCACTATGTAAGGCTGCCCGGGGGGGGGGTTGCGCAGCGGCCCGCCCCTTTGAGGGCGGCCGCCTTAGTGCCACAGGAAGGCACAGGGGTGGGAGGTCGTGTCCCTGGGTTTGACCAAGGGAGACCCCAGACAGGTAGCTGCTTCCGGCGGGGAGGAGCAAAGGGGGGTACATATTCTGTCTCCGCCCCCTCCTCGCCCTCTTGTCCGCTCGTTCGCCTTGCCCGCCCATCCGCTTACCCGGCATCCGGAGGGACAAAGGGGGGGGCAGGTTTTTCTAACAATTTTCACTTTGTGTTGCAGGAGGAGTTACAGGGCGATCCAGGGTCTGCACATACCAAGGGGTATAGCATGCAGCAGCACCGTGTGGTGCTAAGCCAGGATACCCAGGGATCTTTAGCGTGTCCACTGGAAGACCTACGGCGCCCCGCTAACCGACAGGCGGTTGTGGGTCTGAGCAACCGGGGGCTGCCATGTATGCTCCGCCCACCCATCACGGGGGGGCGTGTGAAGCATGTGGACTGGAGGTCCACGGATGGGAGGGGGGGACCCTCCCAACATTTGGTATACACCAATTGGCGTTGCCATGGTGACTCTAGGCTTATCAGACGGGCAGGCGGCATGGGGCTGGCCTGCCCTGGGATCGCCCGTAAGATAACCCACCGTGTTTGCATATTCATTATGCTAATAAACCTGCAGCAATATTTCTCCACTTACATTCAGTGTCGTGTGTTTTATTATGATTATGTACTGATGTGTGCTGTGATAACGGTTGCCGATATTGGCACTATGTCCTTTCCTGTTTGCAGACTGCAAGCTATCAATGACACGCCGCAGAGCCTTGTCCCGCCCACCATACCAGCGATGAATCTTGCCATTGGTGCAACCACACGGAAGGACTGTTGTGTAGTCCTTTTTCCAGCTCGCTTTCAAATAAGCATTTGCTGGGTTTATGGTCTTCTAGCTCGTTGATTTGTACACGTGGCTTTCACTGTGGTTGTGGCATTAGAACATATTATATTGAATGGAGCAACAATATTCAACAAGGAGCAAAAGTGCTGCAATTACCTATTCACTAAATTACCCCTATTTCAGAAAAAGGCATGAATGCGCATCATGCTTCATTGCAGTCTAGAGAGAATCTACGCCTTTTAAAGTTGCACTCTGACAGCAACACTTAAAGTAGCCTGAATGCCTCAAATTACACATTCTTAAATAGTTTGACATATTCTTTACTTTATCTAATCCGTTTAATGGTTACTTCATGTTTCCGGTGGGAATTATGCAGGCATCTGCATGACATCAGTATCGCTGGCATGCAAATTACACAATAATAGAATCTCTTATCACATTATTTTAAAGTACAGTATACAAAAGAGGCTTAAAATGGCTGACATGCAACTATCTGGAAAATGATTCCTTTTTAAATGTACTGTATGTGCTCGAATATTCCAGGGGAAGAAAAATGTTAGGAAGGCGAATGAGAGAAATACAGGCATGTTGTGTGGTGTTTCTTGTCAAGCACACGTATGCTTGCAAGAGATACCTGTTCAGACCCGGTTACTAACAGGAACCTGAGAAGAATGATGATGTGGGCCGGGATAAACTGTGTAGGAGAAGACAATGATAGGCCACGTCAATCAACTTGGCATATCTGATCATGAAAGAAGTTTCTGGAATCGGAATACAGGCACCGAATAGTGTAGCAACGACCGAGCCTTGAACCTGATGCTCATGATGGCCAAGGCATAATGAACCAAGGAATGATTCTTTATTTTCACATCAGAGTTCACCTTCACAAGTGTGGACGAAGCACTATGATTTTAATATTGGTAGATGACATTGCATGACTTTAAGGCTTTCCATCCATAGTGGCACCAGATATGTGGGAGAATATTCCATAGTTAATAATTCTTTGGATAAATAGTTGTAAATGCAATGTTTCTGCTCTGTTTTATGCAAAGAGAATGACTAACTTTACATGAGTGAGGCTTTATATCTACTCATGCTTTCAGTTTACGCATTTTTTATTTTAATGTGTGGGTTCAAGACTCTGACACTCACATAACTCATCTTCCCCCTCTCTGGCTGTGTACAACGGAACTCAGAGCCCACCTTCATTGTTTAATATAGCCTTAGGGCCTGACCTAGCAGGCTCTACCGGCCGTGGGCCTTTAATGGCCTGTGGAGCCTGCTAGGAGGGCTCTAAGGCAATTAGAACATTCCGCCCCTAGAGGGCAGAATGTTTTAATTACTGAAAACAAAGGCCTCTCAGAGCTCGAAGGGGTTTAGATCATTGGAATGTTGCTCTGCGGGCTTCTACAATGGAGTGCTTCACATGCCAATGTTCTAATTAATATTAGACCATTGGAATGTTGAGAGCGCCATTCAAGACAAAGGAGTAGCCCTAGGCTTATAATGGCTGGTAGAACCTCGGAGCATCAACATTCCAATGTTTGTCTTCATGCTTCTCCCTTTTTATTTTAGAACATTCTGCCCTTAGTGGGTGGAATGTTCTTATAGCTTGATAGCGCTTCAGCCTCAGGCTATACCGATTGTTAAAGGCCATCACCAGTCCTATAACTCGGGTTCAGGGCCTGTAACAATAGGTATAGCCCTTTGCAGCGGCCTATATCGCCATAGTATGAAATTCAGTTAGGTCTATGGTCTTGCGTGCACTGTAACATTTATAAACTGTAATGTTTCTGTTCCTGATGTTCCTGGATAGCACAGGTTTACTACTGTATACAATTTCAAGGTTACTTCCTTTGTCTGAACAGAAGTGCTTTTTAGATTCTGAATGTTGTATTGTTTTCTGTGTAAGACAGTATAGCATATTCATTAGATTGAAGACAAATGTCAATATTGCCATATGAACTCTTTCCAATTACATATTTGTTGCGATACATAACTTTCTTTGTCACACCACAATGACTGCACAGTTTCTCTGCCTAAATTGTATAGAGGCTCACCATGTTGGAGACGAGTCAGGATTTCTTTACGGACTCTTAGAGAGCTGATCCCACTTTGGTCTGCTTATCAATCTGCACTTAGAATATTTTTCATGTTTCTACTCTTCAGCCTTACTGAGCAACCTTTGTGACATGTGCTCCTTGATTCCCACTTAACTAATGCCAGACTGTGTCTGGTGAAGGCTATTGATAAGAGTAGGGCTTAGTTTCCACTGCCAATGATTTCACATTTATTTGTATTATGACCATTTTGAAAAGACTGACTAATCAATCCCTTTTGCCTTTTGTATTGATTCTTAATTTTTAATAAACCTTCTTGCTTTGAATGTTAAATCGTGAATCGGGTCAATTTTCCTGAGAGGATTTTCTTTGTTCTCTGGGTAAAGGGTGTATTAATTGTTTGGCTCTTGCCTGGAATAAACCCACATAGCCCTGATCTATCAATCAGCTTGTATGATGTGAAAATATCTGACAGATACCCCTGCCAAGGGAGAAGTCACTGTGGATGTAAAACCTCGAAAGGAACTTTCACCAAACTGTACCCAAAAAAAAAGAAACCATTGTCAGTAGCCATGTACAGTATGTTCCTTACAAACTTTGGCCCATATTAAGTAGCATTCACACAGCAAAGAGCTGACCACAATCAGTAGCGCTGCATTAAAAAAATTAGAACAAATTGTGCCACTCCTGATTTAGAAGATGATGTCACTTGGTGCAGATGATCTACCTCCCCTCCAATAGCAACTGGAGAACCAACCTTTCAACTTGTGTGATTGGTCTATTTCCAACTCTCACTGAGACAGTTTGGAACCTGGGTATCTACATCAGTGACAAACTATCTTTTGTTGATTGTTATCTGTCCATAGTCCCACATGCATGCTTTCTGCAGCTAGAAATGTTGGATGAGTGTGAAGACTCCAACAACACAAAGAGTGGTGAGTTTATTACCAGAAAGTACCTCGTCCACCAACTGATAGAAAGCAACTGTCCTTTTTTTGAACCTCCTCAACATTCAACAAAAAGCATTCTAAGACAAAAATAGTTAATCAAAGTATTCCAAATTTAATTTTCTATGCACAGCCACACACACACACACATGTACACACATGCACACAAAAACACACATCACCAGGGATTTACACACTTTCCTTTATAATATAACCAAAAGATTAATCACCAAAAATAATTTAAAATGTTCAGGAAGAAGGAAGTGTACAGTTATTCAAGGAAAAACCTTTCATGCAAGCATGACTTTTGCATTTTCTCAAGGCATATCCAGAGACCTTTAGATATCTTATGTAGACATGAAGAATCTTCTTTTCCTCCTTTGTTCTAAAAATCAGTTTTCTTTCCAATCATATCAGAAAAACATTCATGCTATGAATCACTCCACCTATGTGTCCATTTTCTCTCCTGAACCCTTTCTTTAAAAAAATGACTATTTCCCCCAGTTGGGTACATTTTGTTTCACTTACATGTCCCATGATAACTTTCACCACCACAATATCTCCCACACTCATTTTTGTCAGTTCTACAGCTTAACGTTTCCCAAGTCTCAAATTCCTTTATGATTGTCTTTACCTCTCTCTGATCATTTCATTTGCCATCTTTATCACCAGGAAGTCTCTTGTTCACTTAGCCAGGACATGTCATAGCCTTCCTTCCTCTAAACATTTAAAGAAAACTCTCCCTATCCTGGAATGTGAATACAAGTAATACACTTCAATTTTCTTCTTCATTTCATCTCCCAACTCTTTCTCAGACTTTGGCCAACTTTGCACTACCTTTTAATGTTCTGTAAACCTCTCCAACGTTCCATTGGTTTTAGGGTGATAAAAAGCTCACTTATTGTGGACACTTCTTAGATTAGCAAGAAATCCCACTATCTTTTTTAATGTAAACTGCACTCCATTATCTAAAAATATAGTCTTAGGGTTACATTCCCTCTGAACATTTTGGTCAAAGAATTTACAAACGTTTGGTGTTCAGATATCCCTCACATCAGAGTCCTCCGGTAACTTGATGTAAAAGTCCATAACAACCAAGAAGTATTGAGAAATTGTTTCCTGTCACCTGTTAGACAGGACCAAGTATATCACATGAAATTTCGGCCGCAGGACCAGGGGATAAAGGGTTGCATGTCATTAGCATGGTCCTTATTCTTGGCACTGTTTCACTACGTGCACAGTCTATACATTCCCCTGCTTGTCTTTCCACAACAGATCTATGGTAGGCCACCAAAAATAATTCCTCAACCTTTTCTCGGAAATTCCTAAATGACAAAAAGAAGCTAGAACAATCGCTAGTTTTTTGATACCCGAGTGCAAATCATGTGCATCTAGCGAACAGCCCTTCTTGTTCAAATAATGCATTTCTTACTTGCTAATGTTCCATTTTTGTCCTCCACCCTTCTTTTACATTGCTGCATATCTCTTGCAACTCCAAAATCCCTAGCTCATGTCTATTTCCCATTCTTTCTAGAAACTTTTCAATCTATCACTGCACACACCTATATATCCTGATCCGCCAAATCAGTAGGATATTTAGCATATATTTCTACATTCTTTATTACTAATCTTAGCAACAAATCCATCATCTTGTTATCCAGTCCAGAAACATAGGGCAAAACGTGTAAAAGTTTGGTGAATTGTAAACAAGTCACAAACTGGTTTGCAAATGCAAAAGCATATCTAAAGTTGGTAATAGGTCATTCTCAAATACTGCATTGTGAAGCAAAACCCAAAGCTTCATTCAATAGCGATGATAAATTGCAGTTCATATATAGCAATTATTAATACCAATTTTTAAGATGTTTCGAATATTTGCAGATTGTGAAGTCAAAAGAAAGGCTTTCTGGACTCTCAGATACCAAATGGAAGCAGGTGGTAAGCAGGTGCAAACTATAAAAGCTTCACCAGAGAGCAAATCTGTTTCTCAGAAATGGGTTCACTTTATCCAGTAGGAAGGTAAATGAGAATCCTGGCAGCAATGGAAGAGGAGGAGACAGAAGATAATTTCTAGGCACATGGTCACAATACTTTGTAAAAGAGAAGAGGGTATATATTTGGTGTACATGTTGAGCAGACAGTTGATATTTTCCCATAGCTATGATTAGGATCCCGTATTGGTTATGGAAACTCACAAAAGCAAGGACCTTTATGCACGCAATCAACTTTTATGTTCAAACTGTTACCAGAGAAAAATGGCCAAAGCATTATCGAGTTTATTGAAATTTCTAAATGTTCTGTTGTTTAAAATAAATTTGTGCATTAACTTTTCCAACAGTAAAGAGCGACTGAACAACAACACGCTTGATTGTTTTATGATGTCACAGTCCCCTCTGGTGATATGTTGTGTAGATGGGTTACATGTTCTTATCTGACCAACTGCTGTCAATGAATTTTCTTACTACAATCTTGAATATCAGCATTTCCTAAATATTCAGGCTGTATGTAATGTAGAGTGCATCTTTACAGGCGCTGCTGCACATTACCCTGGGAATACACACAGCTCTTACATGTTTAAGTTCTAAGGTAATCACATAGTTCAACTGAGGTGATTTTGAAGAAGGAATAATTTTCGCTAAGAAAAATTTAGTGTATCATTACATGGGATCCAAATGATGGCAACACTAACCATTAGAACTTGGTCATAGAGGAGAAAGCGCATATTATTCAATAAGCCCTTGGCTACTGGTGACCTATTTATATCTGTTACCCTCAGTGGGAGGAGATACCAACAAAGTATGTAGACAGCAGAGGGCTGTAGTTGAAAAAAATTTTTTGACAGAAACAGATTCAGGTGTCTTTACAAGAGTGGCGGTGCCCTGCAATATCTTTCAGAAAATGCAAGGAAAATCACCACTTGTTGTGCTGTGCTATATAACATAGGGGCATATTAACAAGGGCCGGCGATAAATATCGCAAAGCACGCTTAGCGCTTGCATATTTATCGCCGGCTATCTCTGGAATTTATCGCCCGGTTAGCGCGTTATCAACAACGTGCATCGCCGAGGCGATAAAAATTCCAGAGATTGTGTGGATATCGCCGTTTTCCATGGTGGAAAACGGCGATATCCTAAATGATAGGGCCTGTGGTCTTAGCCACAGAATCCACCCCCCATGTTAAGTATGCCTTAGTCAGGAATTTAACAGATGTTAAATTCCTGCGTTAAGACATACTTAACGTGATTTAAAAAATCGCTACCCTTCCTTGTTAATATCGCGAAGCTGCCTTCGCGATATTTTCCCTGGTTGGTTTCACAGCCACGCCTACTTTGCATCTCATTAGCGATGCAAAGTTAGGCGTGCTGGAAATGGGCGCTAAGTCAGCACAACACGCAATTGCGTGTCTTTGCTGATAAGGCGATGAAATTATCGCCGCTTTTCGCCTGAAAACAGACGCAAAAGCGGCGATAATTTCATAGCGCCGCCTTGATAATATGCCCCATAGCTACCAGGAAAAGGGCTATCATGAATCCAGGTGATGAGGAACAACTTCCCCCCTCTAACAGGATAGGATACAACAAGGACATTCAAAGGAAGACAGTGCAATTACTCACATAAACAATTATTTTTAAGGTAATATTATGCAAAACAAAAGTTGGTCCTGAATCATTTTTATAAACTTTTGTATTTTTCCAAATACTTTACGATGCGTAGAACACCACCTTAACTGAAGAGTCTCCCTATGGTAAAGTATTTAAACAATTAAAAAAATATATTTAACTAGAAAAAAAAGATTTAAAATAGTTCTATATTAAATATTAATATAAATTCATTGTATATGTTTATTTTAAATGTAGAATAAAATACAGAAATGCTACAGCATCAGTAACTTAATCTTGAAAACATCTTTAATTAATGCAGATATATTAAATGAAATGAATGTAATTTGTTTCTGAATTTTAAGCTAAAAAATAAATTCCCACATAGGGAAAACAAATATTTGTTTTATTTTGCATTAATGCTTATTAAAAAAAGATGTATAGAAATTATTGAAATAATGCAATTATTCTTTAATAACAATTATTGTTACACTCATTTTTGAAATCCATACAAGTTAATAAAATAATTTGAAATAAATGTGTCCTTCTGAAACGAAACTGGTGCTCATGTGGAAAATACATTATATTTATTTATATTTTTAATAAAGTTTAAATAATTTAATCTAATTTAACAATATTTCCTATGGCGTTTAATTTGAATTCCTACCTCTATTTTTGTCTATGGGATGGTGTTTCAGTGGTTGGCCATATATGGTTGCTAACACTGGGATTTCGTGAATAGCCACAAGTAATAAACTTCAATTTTGTAAATTGCTCAAAAAAGTATGTCACATTTCTGAATTAGGCCCATAATATTTTAATTATACACATAAAACTAGTTGGAGGGTTAACAGTTTTTGTCTGTTTAATCACAGGTAACTTCAAGAAGAAAATAATCTTACTTTCAACTTTGGCAGCTACATTATACGATTATGATGTTTTACAAACAAATCATTTTAAAGAAAATGAATTGCATGATGCAACTGATATTTTCTTGCCTCTTGTTACTGTGGGCATCTCAGGGGACACCCTGCTCCTTTACCCTCTTTATGTTTACCTCTTGTGATGCACCCTGAATGGCACAGAAATACTACTGAGGGGGAACAACCTTTACAACGCAACTTTTAAAACGCACTACACTTACAACGCATTTTTTACAACGCAAAATCCATTACAACGCATTCCATTACAACGCATGACACTACAACGCATTTTTTAAAACTACCTTTACAACGCATTCCATTACAACGCATACTACCTTTACAACGCATACCATTACAACGCATAATATTACACTACACTATCCAACACTTACCCTACTGTTGCACCCCCTGGAGTTAGAATAGTAATTTTTACCCCTATACTATCCAACACTAACCCTACTGTTGCACCCCCTGGAGTTAGAATAGTAATTTTTACCCCTATACTATCCAACACTTACCCTACTGTTGCACCCCCTGGAGTTAGAATAGTAATTTTTACCCCTATACTATCCAACACTTACCCTACTGTTGCACCCCCTGGAGTTAGAATAGTCATTTTTACCCCTATACTTTCCAACACTTACCCTACTGTTGCACCCCCTGGAGTTAGAATAGTCATTTTTACCCCTATACTATCCAACACTTACCCTACTGTTGCACCCCCTGGAGTTAGAATAGTAATTTTTACCCCTATACTATCCAACACTTACCCTACTGTTGCACCCCCTGGAGTTAGAATAGCAATTTTTACCCCTATACTATCCAACACTTACCCTACTGTTGCACCCCCTGGAGTTAGAATAGTAATTTTTACCCCTATACTATCCAACACTTACCCTACTGTTGCACCCCCTGGAGTTAGAATAGTAATTTTTACCCCTATACTATCCAACACTTACCCTACTGTTGCACCCCCTGGAGTTAGAATAGTAATTTTTACCCCTATACTATCCAACACTTACCCTACTGTTGCACCCCCTGGAGTTAGAATAGTAATTTTTACCCCTATACTATCTAATACTTACCTTAAATGCAATTTAATATTATGCGTTGTAATGGTATGCGTTGTAAAGGTAGTAGGCGTTGTAATGGAATGCGTTGTAAAGGTAGTTTTTAGAAATGCGTTGTAGTGTCATGCGTTGTAATGCAATGCGTTGTAATGGATTTTGCGTTGTAAAAAATGCGTTGTAAGTGCATGCGTTGTAAAAGTGTGCGTTGTAACGACATACATCCACTACTGAGACTAGATTCCGCCTCACTTCCTTCTGAGGTGTGCAACCTCAAGTGTGTCTGGTATGCCCCTAACAGAAATTTACGCTCGCCCTCAGCTAAACTAATTACAGTACCTAAGTTTAAAGGGACTAAACTTGGAGGTAGAGCCTTCAGCGTGGCAGCCGCCCGAATATGGAATACGCTACCTTATAGCCTCAGACAGACAGGAGATCTCTTGCAGTTTAGGAAGAAATTAAAGACCTGGATCTTTCCCACTGTTACTGTATAATGTTGTTTTTTATCAGCTAGGCATTTTAATGCATTCTCCGTGCACGGCTAGACTAGGGTATTTAGCGCCAGGATGCCCGTTGGGTGATAGTGCGCTTCATAAGTCTGAATAATATTAACATATAAAGTTTTCAAGGCTTCAGTGGTGTCTGGGACTGGTAGGAGAACCTTTGCTTCATATGACTATATTGTGTCATTTCTGTCTGTAGGAAAAGCATAACAGTTGCAAATTACTTATTCACAAAAAGCAATTCATGCACTAGCCGAAAAATAATTTGCATATGTTACTGACGCGCTATTTAGAAATTAGTAACGTCAAATAGTGAATGCATATGAATCCTTATTTTTAATTTAAAAAAAATTCTGCATCATCATTACCAAATTGGCAATTTTGTTTCTTTAGAATTTGCAATTTCTGGTCAGTAGTGATAATATTAGTATATTCTGTCTTGTATTGATACAGTCACAGTTCTGTAAGCCAATCACCAACATCTGGGTCATCATCCTTCACAGAAACATCTACCAAGCCCTCAATGCACCTAGCCAAAAATTCAATTTCTGACTTAAAATATCCTTTCATTTCAATCTGTTTGTGACTGTACCCAGCCCGTCTTACCATAGGGACTGTATAATGTACAGGGCTCACTGGCCCAGTCTATGCTGTGGTGGACCTTCAAACGAATTTACCTGGTGCATATTTGGCCAGTTTGTCCAATTACAGTTAAAGCGCTGCTTCCGAGGATGCCACAAACTTGTGCATGCTTTGTTTGTGCGCTGTGCATTAGTGAGAGGCAGACTGGCTACTTAAAGCAGCTGGTCCATCTTTCAGTCTGCAGGTGACATTGCAACTTGCCTTTCAAAGGGAGACACAGATTTCCCTGAAGGCAGTTGCAATGAGTAACAGCTCCTACCTGTGAGGCATGTCTGTGCGTCCCTAGGGCCCCTTCTTCCTTTCTAGCGGTGCCATCGGATGTTCCACCTCTGTGTAGTTCACAGTTAGTGCATGTTGGACTTGGCCCTTTTTGCAGGGTCATTCCAGAACTTTTTGCCTGCCTCCGGTATTTTTTCTGACCTGGTCTTGGTGGTTTTAGGACTCTGGGCACTTTATCACAGCTGTTCAGTGTTAAAGGTAGTATAGGAGAACAAGGGTGCCCCGCAATGCAAACCTGGGGTTATAATGTGTTTGAAGAGAACAATGGTTCAGGGTTGGCCTTAAAAGGTCCAGAGCAAACACCCGGAGGGGTAATGTGTAATCAATTTAAACTAGACAATGAATCGTAAGGGGAGCACGATTGTAGGGAAACATATATGGTTTATTTTCAATGGTTAACAATGGTACTTCAGAGTATTGTCAGGTGCTCACATGAGTGAAAAAGTGCGTATTGTGACAGAGTGAAGGTGAACTAAAAAACATAACATCTCAATGACAACAAAATATGAACTCCACATGAGCACATGAGTATGTACAATGGAAGGGGTACCTGTTGTAAGGGTCGACGGAGTTTCGATCTTTTAGTTAATTAAGATCATCTTCATGACATACAGTGAGCAATCTGAAACTGAATTAGAGTAAGGTATGATCACCATATGTCCCTACGTTAGAATTTTATACAGTGACTTGGTCCTCCCAGTGGTATTATAGTAAAGACAATTACAACGCACTCTCTATGCCATTATGATCAATACAATTTATGTGACAACATGGGGGACATTGGGAAGGTGGTGGTGGTAAATGAGCGCAGGAGGCGCAGGGTTATTAATTAAATTTAATTTAATGGATTAAATAAACGAGAGTGAGCAAGGATGCTCGGTGTGGAGAACTAACTCTCAGTAGGGGGAAATTTAAGCGGTATCGTTCAGCCTCATGCGTGGGACTGTGGTTCTGTTGAAGGGGGAGAGAGAGCGTGTAAATCAGAGCCCACGTAGTCTATACAGTCGTGTATGCCAGCTGCCCTGCATTGTGACAAAGTCTTGGCCAGGAAGCAGTACACCGAGCCGCCGGAAGTCAGGCAAAGTCTGTGCCTGGTTGTGGGCGGGGCCGGCAGGAGAGACGGAGCCTGAGCTTCACAGGCTTCCATTGCTTCAGGAAGGAAGTCAGGCGGCTATAGTCTGGTTTTGGGCGTGGCTAGCAGAAAGCTCGAGCCGGATCCTTGCGGGTTCCTTGTACATCCGAGGAGGGGCTCAGGGAAAGATACCTCAATGGAGGCCCCTGACCGGCCTTATTGTTTTTCTGGGCATATCACAGCTGCGCTACTGGGTCACAGGCAGCTGCAACATTGGGGTCATTCCCCAGTAAATGAGACGGGGTGGGTTGCACCCCTGCCCCCTTGCATTGCAGTGTTCTGGGCAATCCGGGGTAAACTCAATGGAGCCTCCCACTCCCTACTATGGAAAGGGAGTATCTTTAGTAGTCCCCAAGTGAGAAGGAACTACTCCGGACTAACACGCAGTCCAGGTGGAAAGCGCAGAGGCGCTGAGACTGCCGATTGGGGGCCAGTGGGCTCTCAGGGACATGGTGGCATATTGTGGATTATATTTATGCCTAAGAGGGGCATGATGTGTTGTGATGATGCACTGCACTACTGCTGATTATATTTTGCATAATATGCTGTACTAGGAAATACTATGATGTTCATGCCTAAGGTGTTTTTACTAACTGTGAATTATGATGGTTATGAAAGTAGCCCGATTGGCCCAGTAGTGTATATAATCCCTGTAAAGTCATACCAAGTGCCAGGTGGCGAAGTGTATATATGTGATTAGGTCCTAATGTATTTTATGGATAATACAAAGGCTATTTTTTTTATAACCTGGTGTGGAGTTTCTTTTTTAGTGTGAATAGTGTGTCGCTGCTGTGTGAGTGTGTTGCGCAAACGTTTTACACATTGCCTCTGGGATAAGCCTGACTACTCTGCCAAGCTACCAAGGAGGCGAGCAGGGGTTATCTTTGGTGTGTAACTCCCTTGCCCTGACTAGAGTGGTGGTTTCTGTCTGGCTTAGGCACTAGCCCTAGCCAACCAGAAATCCCATTTCTAACAGTGCACCCCACCAATTGTCCTTGCCTCTGAATTTACATCTATTATACAGTGCTTGAATTTACATCTATTATACAGTGTGGTGTGTAAAAGTGTTGCCTCATTTGCAGGTGACATATCTGAATAGAAATGAGGGAACGCCTCCTCAAGAGTGCACCTGCATTACTTGTCCACGAGGCAATCTACACTACAGAAGGACACTTGTAGCATATGTGGCAACCTTGTTTAATACAAAAGTGCCCTGGGGGTGCACAAATCTGGTGCAATTGCCTCTTGCACCACTGGGGTGCTTTCCATGATACAGACCTTAGGGCCATATGTAGGTAATTTATATTTACCGATTCTTAAATACCGAATTTTACCGATTCGGTATTTATGAATTGGTAAATATAATGTAGGTAAAAAATGGGTAAATGTTACCGATTCGGTAATATTCGGTATTACTGATTCGGTATTAACCGAATAGGTAATAAGGAATACCTTCCTATTCATTCCTATGGGCCTGGAGGCCCATAGGAATGAATGGGAAGCCATTGACTATTACCGATTCGGTAAATACCGATTCGGTAATAGGGGGAGCAGATTCAAGGGTGGCAGGGTGTCACATTGACACCCTGTTGCACCCCTGAATCGTGCATGTGTGCACATGTGGCGCACATACATGCCCTAAGGGAATGTATGTCTACCACATGGCATATCTAGAAGAGCACAAAAGTGCTTTTTAACAGGTATTCAGTATTCACCACCAACCTTCTGTTGGTGGTAAATAACGAATCCTTGAAACAAAAAAGCACTCACTTGAGTGCTCCCTACATAGGATTTGAGGATTCGGTAATTTACCGAATTGGTATTTTACCGATTTCTTAAAATACCGATTCGGTAAATTACCGAATCCTTAAAACCTGCCTTCTACATTGGAAAGGGCTAAATACCGGTCGGTAACGGGAAAATTACCGATTTTCGGCAGTTAACGACCGGTATTTAGCTATCTACATATGGCCCCTAAGTGTTTTATTTATCTTTTTATGTTCCCTCAAAATAGTCTTTGTTAGTAAGAGGCAAACATACACCCAAATCCATCACCATCTCAACATGCATGCCATTCAGTTTCACTGCAACAATTGATGGACTACCTCCAGATCCACATTTGAGTGGTAACACAATACTCTCATAGTCCACCTTCACTGCCTTCACCCTTACTTCTTAGTTTCCCCTTGTGAAGCAAGTCAGACAATAGCACTGCTAAGTGCAATATTCACAGATCACTTTAATGACAGGACACCTGTTTTTGGCCATTTGCCCAACACTGCCACATCTAAGATGAGCTCTTTGAACTTTAGAATTTCATTCCCTTAATCACATCCTTTCTTTTCACATCCACTGTTGGAAAACACATTTTGCTTTTGTTTTCTTGTCTTACTTCCTCCACATATGCCAAAGAATGTCCCTTCCTTTTACAACTACCAACACTTCATTCGGGCACAATCAGCTTTTCGGGCTCCAATTCAGCATAAGCTAGTCTCTAATTCTCTTGTCATTACTTGTTTCTCCAGTTTCCTTAATGCAGTAACAAAACCTTCAACACTCTCCCTACCTCTATCTACTTTTATATGTAATTGTTACCTTTCCACTGCAGTGATTACCGTGGGCAGATAATGTCTGCCCATTGTTTTGGTGCTCATCTCCTGTTGGCTTAAACTTTCATCACCTTCATCCCCTAAATCGGGCAAACTGCTGAGGACGTCTTGCCTCTCAAACCCAAGACACTACATTAGAAATGTCAGGCCCTATTATCAAGAAAGGCGGTAACATTATCGCCGATTTAGCGGCAGGCAACTGCCGCTAAAGTGGCGATAAGGGGCTTGATAATATGCCCTTGTGAATTCCAAAAGAAGCCCAGGTTCTGGTGTGAAGGACATCAAACCTGGGCTTCCATTGGAATTCTTTGCGGCATATTATCAAGCCCCTTATTGCCGCTTTAGCGGCAGTTTCCTGCCGCTAAAGCAGCGATAATGTTATCGCCGTCCTTGATAATATGGCCCCAAGTTCTCAACTGCCCATTCAAATTGGCGCTGCACAGTTTTGCAAAACATGAAAGGACATTCTTCCATTTGTCCCACTTGATACTGCGCTTCCAGTGAGAGATTAAAAAATTGGTGGTGCAGCAACATTTGCATATTATAACCCTTAACACAAAACAGGCACACAAAGAAGACAACACAACTACACCAACACTGCACTGGTACCCAAGAGGAGAATTCCAGATGGATAGTTTTCGGACAATGTTCAGTGAGCAGTTACTGTTTAGAATTTAAAAAAATGTTTTGAAAATTTAGTGACAACCTGAAAATAATTCCAGTAGAAATGGTGACAAGTAATAACTGAATCACCAATGTATCAACATTTTAAGCGTTTATCAAACAAGTTTCATGCAAAGCAACAGAGGAATGCTTGTCCAAGATCATAGCCAATATTCTGCTGATAGACATAACTTGAAAATATTGACAACTATAGAGTCATCATATGTTCACCTCAGGACTTAGTGAACCTCAGGGATGAGACGTGCTAATATGCAGTTGTGTCTCGAAATCGGCGTCACAACGAAGCCTTGTGCATCTGCTATATACAAATGGGGGGCACTCCGCAGTAGAAACCAGCTAAACTCCAGCAGGCAAGCAACGCAATGCTTGGGAAGGCAGTAACTTTGCAATGAGTGTGAGAAGAATGGCCTATCACGCGCGCTGCACCCACTGTTGAAACATACAGCATTGCATTACTGGGAAAGGGATTTTGTGTCTAAACAAGTGTTAAATGTCTGACGCTGAAATCAGTGCTTTTTTGGATGGGCCACATGAGCAGTACCCATGAAAAACTGTTGGCTAGCCTCAAGAGAACACCCAGAAAGGGACTGCACCTAGTGCAGCTGCAGCCAGCACATATCATCCAGCTGATTTTCTATAACTCATATCTGGTCCATCCCCAGTCATAATGTTAGCTAAGCCAATCAGACAGATACATGAGTTCCTATGTGCGGGACACTGAGGTGTGGGGACAAAACATTTAAAGAGGCAGCTCCAAAGTACTGGAACTCCCTGTTGCATTCCTTTAAGAAATTGAGTTACAATTTGAGGGGGGTGAGACCCTTCTCGTGCAGCAAACGCAATTCTTCTCAGGGTGAAGTCACAGCAAACCCTAAATTAACCTGTGATCAGCCCTCAGGTAGCTTGCACAGAAGCCATGTGTTTGTGCAACACATCAAACAATAACATAGTGAAAACACACCACAAAGGGAAACCACAATACAGTTAGAAAAATATAGTAATTTGTAATAAATAAAACCAGACCAGAATGACAAAAAGCCAATTAGTAGAACTAGAGATTTTCAGTTTTGAGGTTTTAGTAAAAATTGCGCCACGAGGTGCAAAACGCTCACTGTGGATAACAAGACATGATAAACCAGGACAAAGTCACAAGTTCAGGCCGACCACGATGGAGTACTGGCCGGCTACAGGGTCCCAGTTGGGCCCTCTAAACAAAGTGCCTTCAATCCTGGTTTGCAGGGCGCCGCAGGGATCTGTGTTGAAGATGTGTCACAACCGAAGCGATGCATCGGTTCCAACATGTGGTGAGACTGCGATGCGAAGGCCTGTGCCGTCATTGAGGATCCTGTAGACTGGGCTTGCAATACAAAGTCCGGCGCTGAGGATGTGGCACGCAGTCGGGGTGAGGCTTCAGTTCTGACGAGCTACACAAAAACTATGCAGATCACCATGCAGACACCCTTGCACCAGGGTGTGTTGGTGCCTGCATTTGGGGCATGGCTGCTGAAAGTGTGCCATAGCAGGGACAGAGCAGAATTGTGCCACTTCAATGCAGATATGGTGCTGTTGTGGCTCTCTCCAGTTCATCCAATGCAGCACAATGACTTTGCTGCTGGATTGGATACCAGATGTTGCGGCTGCGCTACTTTTCCACAGAGGAATGTCTTTTGGCATGAGTTATTGAGAAGATTTCTGCTGGAGAAAAAACATATGATATAATAAACATAATCTGTCTGTGATGAAGTCCCTTGTTGGGACGAAACACAATGATTGTCATGAGATATATAAATAAATGAAGATTTCGTATTGCCTATACCTTTATACTAGGCCTGGGCCAAAATTCCGTTCCGCTCGCGGAAATTGCGATAATTTGGCATTTTCACGTTCCGCGGAAAGCGCGAAAATGTCAAAATTTACGCAATCCGCATCTTACCGGTAATTTTTTTCTTGCTCGCTCTGTTAAAAAATACATTCTCGCGTGCGCGCGATCGCCTTACCTGAATTCCCGCGTTCGCCGACAAGTATTCCCGATCCGGTCGCGTTCTCCACGAGATGTTGGATTGTTGGTAGCCATTTGCGCTGTCTCGCGACAGTTCGCGCCCGCATTAACTTCATTTGTCACGCGATCATGTAATTTGTCGTGCAATCACGTCTTTGTTCTCGCGATCATGCACCGCGAGAGTATGAGAAGATTGAGATCTCTAACACGTCATTCTCCACCGCGAGCGAGAGCGTGAGTACGCGGGCACGTCATATCGAACGCGAAAAGGAGAAAGAGACCCCGAACATGTCATATCCAACGCGAGAGGGAGCGAGAGAACGCGATCAAGTCATTTTGGACACGCCATCGACATCCGGCGGAAGCATTGTGAAGCTTGAGAACTCGAACATGTAAAATTTTCAATTTGGAGAAGAATATCAGCTCTAGCAGCATGAAACCTTCTGCAAATGATGATTTGGATGTAAACAACTCCTCAGATTGACATTTGGCTGTCCTTTTTTGTGCAAGGAGTCCTTTTTAGGTCTCGCCTGACCCAGCGCATGCTTTGATGTTTGATCGCGATCACTTTCGCTTGTTATTTACATGAAATCACAGCGAACGCGCTTCTTCTACAGCCTAAGGATTTTTTTGCAGCTGGTATTTACCTCGGTGTTTCTTAAATTTGTATATTGTCATTTCATATTGCCATGTAAAATCACGCACGTATGTAATGTTTCCAAATCATTTATCATAGTTTATGTTCCTAGTAGACTTTAAATTGAAATAAAGTCTATACACTTAAAGATAGTAGACATGTTTGAGAAGCGATTTCAGATTCTCACTTTTTCTGCCGACTTGTATGTCCCTTTTCTGTGTTTACCGCTGCACAGCGAGGCTGAAGCTGTGAGCCTTAGAGGTGTAGGCACAACACATGATGTGTGCTTGAGGCAGATAGTAATTTCTATCTCCACCTTCAATGTGGCCAGGTCCGGCAACCACGGAGTCGTTGTTTTGCGCTGTGCTCATTAATGTTTTGTTGAAATGCTTACCGTTGATGAGGCCTAAAGGGTGGCCTAACGCCAGAGTGGGCAAAAAAATGGGGAGTGTAGAAACTGAGCCTTTGATGGCATACAGTGCCCAGATGTCCCCCTTTATTTCCCAGTGCCACAACTCCAGGTTTCACGATGTGTCAGGCACAAGACAAAACTAATCTTGCAGTTTTCTAGTTTTGAACATGAAACATGTTTCCTGATCTGCTATCCTAAAATGTTTCCCGTTTCCCCTGAGAATTATAATTTGCGTTTCAAACTATCAGCCTCTCCTGCTTTCAGTTTACAATAATTTGGGCTTTCGGTTTGAAAAAGAAAGACAGCTTTAATAACACAAACATTTACAATGCAATTAATCACTCATTTGTGAGCGTTTAAGCTATTGGCATTGTAAATAACAATGCCTTTTATTTTAAAACCAAAACATAAATAAAAGGCATTGTCATTTACAATGCCAATAGCTCAAACTTGCGCAAATGCGAGACCTATTGCATTGCAAATGCTTGTTTAAAAAGGTGGGGAGAGGGAGGAAGTGCCACATAATCTCCAACTTCCTGTTCCTGTCCAGCAGGCTCCTCCCAGTGCTTTGTCCATCTCCTGCTCATTCTGCCTTTGGATTTTGAGCTGGAAAGATCACTCTTTTTGTCTGCTGCATCATTGCAATTGGATTTCAGGATATTTTAATTGGATATTTTACAAGTAAGTGGTTGTTGTGTCTGTTTGATTGGGGGAATTGCAGTTGTTGTAACTACAATTTATTTTTGGTAACTATCATTCCTTTTTTTTAAAAATGATGTGGGTAGTAGTAGTCAATAGTAGGCCCGAGCTAGTCATGGCCTCATGGGTGTGTGCATGATGAATCAACTGTTTCTTTGGTGTTTTTTGAATATATTTCATTTTCAAGCATCATTTAGGGCATGGATGGCATTGGAATTAGTTGGGAAATGTCTTTTTTTGGGGTGGGCTTTCTGTTGTTGGGCCTGGCCTTGTGGCTGGTGGCCATTTAGAAGCCTAGGCCTGCAAGCTTGTCTGGCCTTGTCTGCCAACAGCCCTGCTTTCATCCAGTCGGATCAGAGCAGGTAGCCACAGCTTTATTAATCAAGTGTTTCTGTGTGGTCTGTTGAATTTAGACATCATTTAGGCCATGGATGGCATTGGATTGAGTTGGGAAGTGTGTTTTTTTGGGGTGGGCTTTCTGATGTTGTTGGGCCTGGCCATGTGGCTGGTGGCCATTTTGAAGCCTAGGCCTGCAAGCTTGTCTGGCCTTGTCTGCCAACAACAGGCCTGCTTTCATCCAGTAGGCTCAGAGGCTGAGCAGGTAGCCACAGCTGTATTAATCAAGTGTTTCTGTGTGGTCTGTTGAATTTAGACATCATTTAGGGCATAGATGGCATTGGATTGAGTTGGGGAAGTGTGTTTTTTTGGGGTGGGCTTTCTGATGTTGTTGGGTCTGGCCATGTGGCTGGTGGCCATTTTGAAGCCTTGGCCTGCAAGCTTGTCTGGCCTTGCCTGCCAACAACAGGCCTGCTTTCATCCAGTAGGCTCAGAGGCTGAGCAGATAGCTACAGCTGTATTAATCAAGTGTTTCTGTGTGGTCTGTTGAATTTACACATCATTTAGCGCATGGATGGCATTGGATTGAGTTGGGAAGTGTGTTTTTTTGGGGTGGGCTTTCTGATGTTGTTGGGGCTGGCCATGTGGCTGGTGGCCATTTTGAAGCCTAGGCCTGCAAGCTTGTTCTCTCTTGTCTGGCCTTGTTGTCTGCCAACAGGTCTGCTTTCATCCAGTAGGCTCAGAGCAGGTAGCCACAGCTGTATTAATCAAGTGTTTCTGTGTGGTCTGTTGAATTTAGACATCATTTAGGGCATGGATGGCATTGGATTGAGTTGGGGAAGTGTGTTTTGTTGGGGTGGGCTTTCTGATGTTGTTGGGCCTGGCCATGTGGCTGGTGGCCATTTTGAAGCCTAGGCCTGCAAGCTTGTCTGGCCTTGTCTGCCAACAGCCCTGCTTTCATCCACTAGGATCAGAGCAGGTAGCCACAGCTTTATTAATCAAGTGTTTCTGTTTGGGATGCTGAATTTAGACTTCATTTAGGGCATGGATGGCATTGGATTGAGTTGGGAAGTGTGTTTTTTTGGGGTGGGCATTCTGATGTTGTTGGGCCTGGCCGTGTGGCAGGTGGCCATTTTGAAGCCTAGGCCTGCAAGCTTGTTGTCTCTTGTCTGGCCTTGTTGTCTGCCAACAGGCCTGCTTTCATCCAGTAGGCTCAGAGCAGGTAGCCACAGCAGTATTAATCAAGTGTTTCTGTGTGGTCTGTTGAATTTAGACATCATTTAGGGCATGGATGGCATTGGATTGAGTTGGGGAAGTGTGTTTTTTTGGGGTGGGCTGTCTGATGTTGTTGGGCCTGGCCATGTGGCTGGTGGCCATTTTAAAGCCTAGGCCTGCAAGCTTGTCTGGCCTTGTCTGCCAACAGCCCTGCTTTCATCCAGTAGGATCAGAGCAGGTAGCCACAGCTTTATTAATCAAGTGTTTCTGTTTGGTCTGTTGAATTTAGACATCATTTAGGGCATGGATGGCATTGGATTGAGTTGGGAAGTGTGTTTTTTTGGGGTGGACTTTCTGATGTTGTTGGGCCTGGCCATGCGGCTGGTGGCCATTTTGAAGCCTAGGTCTGCAAGCTTGTTGTCTCTTGTCTGGCCATGTTGTCTGCCAACAGGCCTGCTTTCATCCAGTAGGCTCAGAGCAGGTAGCCACAGCTGTATTAATCAAGTGTTTCTGTGTGGTATGTTGAATTTAGACATCATTTAGGGCATGGATGGCATTGGATTGAGTTGGGGAGGTGTGTTTTTTTGGGGTGGGCTTTCTGATGTTGTTGGGCCTGGCCATGTGGCTGGTGGCCATTTTGAAGCCTAGGCCTGCAAGCTTGTCTTGCCTTGTCTGCCAACAGCTCTGCTTTCATCCACTAGGATCAGAGCAGGTAGCCACAGCTTTATTAATCAAGTGTTTCTGTTTGGGCTGCTGAATTTAGACTTCATTTAGGGCATGGATGGCATTGGATTGAGTTGGGAAGGGTGTTTTTTTGGGGTGGGCATTCTGATGTTGTTGGGCCTGGCCATGTGGCAGGTGGCCATTTTGAAGCCTAGGCCTGAAAGCTTGTTGTCTCTTGTCTGGCCTTGTTGTCTGCCAACAGGCCTGCTTTCATCCAGTATGCTCAGAGCAGGTAGCCACAGCAGTATTAATCAAGTGTTTCTGTGTGGTCTGTTGAATTTAGACATCATTTAGGGCATGGATGGCATTGGATTGAGTTGGGGAAGTGTGTTTTTTTGGGGTGGGCTGCCTTATGTTGTTGGGCCTGGCCATGTGGCTGGTGGCCATTTTAAAGCCTAGGCCTGCAAGCTTGTCTGGCCTTGTCTGCCAACAGCCCTGCTTTCATCCAGTAGGATCAGAGCAGGTAACCACAGCTTTATTAATCAAGTGTTTCTGTTTGGTCTGTTGAATTTAGACATCATTTAGGGTATGGATGGCATTGGATTGAGTTGGGAAGTGTGTTTTTTTGAGGTGGACTTTCTGATGTTGTTGGGCCTGGCCATGCGGCTGGTGGCCATTTTGAAGCCTAGGTCTGCAAGCTTGTTGTCTCTTGTCTGGCCATGTTGTCTGCCAACAGGCCTGCTTTCATGCAGTAGGCTCAGAGCAGGTAGCCACAGCTGTATTAATCAAGTGTTTCTGTGTGGTATGTTGAATTTAGACATCATTTAGGGCATGGATGGCATTGGATTGAGTTGGGGAGGTGTGTTTTTTTGGGGTGGGCTTTCTGATGTTGTTGGGCCTGGCCATGTGGCTGGTGGCCATTTTGAAGCCTAGGCCTGCAAGCTTGTCTGGCCTTGTCTGCCAACAGCCCTGCTTTCATCCAGTAGGATCAGAACAGGTAGCCACAGCTTTATTAATCAAGTGTTTCTGTTTGGTCTGTTGAATTTAGACATCATTTAGGGCATGGATGGCATTGGATTGAGTTGGAAAGTGTGTTTTTGGGGGGTGGGCTTTCTGATGTTGTTGGGCCTGGCCATGTGGCTGGTGGCCATTTTGAAGCCTAGGCCTGCAAGCTTGTGGTCTCTTGTCTGGCCTTGTTGTCTGTCAACAGGCCTGCTTTCATCCAGTAGGCTCAGAGCAGGTAGCCACAGCTGTATTAATCAAGTGTTTCTGTGTGGTCTGTTGAATTTAGACATCATTTAGGGCATGGATGGCATTGGATTGAGTTGGGGAAGTGTGTTTTTGTGGGGTGGCCTTTCTGATGTTGTTGGGCCTGGCCATGTGGCTGGTGGCCATTTTGAAGCCTAGGCCTGCAAGCTTGTTGTCTCTTGTCTGGCCTTGTCTGCCACCAACAGGCCTGCTTTTATCCAGTAGGCTCAGAGGCTGAGCAGGTGGCCACAGCTGTATTAATCAAGTGTTTCTGTGTGGTCTGTTGAATTTACACATCATTTAGGGCATGGATGGCATTGAAATGAGTTGGCAAGTGTGTTTTTTTGGGGTGGGCTTTCTGATGTTGGTTGTCTTAAAGACATGCTTTTGTTGTGTGTGTCTGGTGTGTGTATTTGCATAATCAAAAAAATTTCACATTTCCACCCTTATAGCCCAACTAGTAGAAATGTTACTAACTTCAACAAAACACTATAAATACACCACCAACTTCATTACTACCCTCAATGTCCTAATTTATTACTAAATAGTAACCCCCTAAACCTCTGACTATATAACAGTCACCAATAAATAACTTAATACAAATAAACGTTAACAAGACACTGTAACTACACTACACCTAATCAACCTATTCAATCCAAATTAAACTTTTCTTAGCATATTTGACAAAATGGAAACCGAAATTGTCCTCGATATCCGCTGGATCGTAAAAACAACATTCTACAGCAGACATACTTGTAAAAACAAATGGCAACATAAGAAAATTGATAAGGAAACTAAAAATGCATTCCAGGCAGTGAACAAATCTATGTTTTTATCTTTGGAAATGTAAAATAGCTATATGCACTCTTAAAATGTCAATGTACAAATTATCTATAATAATTCAAATCTGTTCTATTGTCTTTGTAGTTTTATAAACCATACCCTCATATGCATCTTGGTGGGCATCAAAACACACATTGACTTAAAATGTATTCTGCCTTACTGTAAAAATGACTATAACTTCATTCCTAAAAGAGAAGTGGTCTTCAATGCATAGTAAAAAAAACCAATGGGAGTGATATATTTTATTATTCAGTATTTTTCAAAAATATTTACAGGTGCCTTACACATTAAAATGTTGTTTTAAATATGTTCCTATCTCTCAATGCATATTTTTTATATACTTACTACTAGTAAATGTAATTTGAAATGATAGTTTAATTCAGTTGTTTCCCTAGATCCATACTTAACTGCAAAACCCAATTTATTTGTTATTACATTTCAAATGACTCGAATATGTAATATATATACATACACAAGTGATTTTTATTTTTGATTTAGTTACCTTTATTTAGCATTACATTTCTAATTTTACGTTATTTTATAATGTAGACAAATTGAAATATAAATCTGTTTTATATTTAAAAATGTTATGTTATTAATGTAAAACTAAAATGTACACTTAAATAATGAATGTTATTATTCAATTTATAATGTAAAAACACACACATGTTAGGCAATTATATTAATGAGTTGGTTACAAATTAATATACTAACTGCAGACTAACATTGAACTAAGGGGTATATTCTCAAGGATCTATCGCCTAGTTATCGGCACTTTATCGCAGCCAAAGTAGCAATAAATATACTGCTCCATTCACAAGCTGGTGCTAACAGCCAGTTTACCAATTCACTAGTTTACCTGCGATAGCAGCCGCAAAAAACATCTCCACAGATGAGCCCGGCAACTATCGCTAATGAGATGCAGAGTAGGCGTTCCCGTGCAAAAAACTGTGACAACATCAATCCGCAACATTCTCAACGACCAGCCAGATAGGCGATAACATCTCAAAACATGTGATAAGGCGCGTTAGCAGCAGTAATCTAACACCTGCTCTGACCTGGTGTAAAGTCGGACGATAACCTGCACCATCAAAGGGAGCCCAGCCCAGAGCCACACCTGAAGAACAACAGATGCCATGGAGCCACTGACCATACATCCCGGAGTCCCAAGAGGGCAACAACACCCACCGCCACCACCCCCATGCCCCCCCCCCGGGCCCCACTCCGGGCACACCCCACCCACCCCCGGACACAGACATGTCACATCAACGTTACGAAATCATGAACAAAACAATTACAACACCTAACATACATGTGTGGTCAGAAAAATTAAAATCATACATTCATCTTAGAATTTCTAAATAATTAGTTTCATTCAGAATAAACACAAAACAACTATTTGGAAGAGTCATGGCGGGTCTTCTCAGGACAATCTGTAAGTCACAGCCTGCAAAACAAAATTCTAGATAAGAAGGTGTGTCATGGTCTCATCAAAGGACAGAGAGAGTGAGCGAAAGAGAGAGAGATAGAGATCGAGATAGAGAGAGAAAGAGAGGGAGAGGGAGAGAGAGAAAGAGAGAGGAAGAGAGAGAAAGAGAGAGAAAGGGAGAGATTGTACAAGGATCACAAGGCCAATCGGGCTCTTGGCTCATACATGCCAACTGTTGTGTGTGTATCACTATTGGTGCAGACTAAGTCAAAGGCCTGGCATCAATTGCAACGTGAAGGCAACATCACATTTCAAAAATGCAAGCAGTAGTCAGACTAACATTAGGTATGAAAGCTCCTTTGTCTCAATACACAAGGTGGAAGGACATCTGATCCCACAACCTTGGTCTTGAATGCGGCTGGCACTCCCTGAAAGAGATACCATACCAGATCTTGACGACTCCCACACCACGAACTGCGCGAATGAAAGACCAACGTGTCCACACCCCACACACACTTGTCCCTGCTTGAGGTACACCTGCATGGGATGCCCTTGACACATAAGTAAAAAACAACCCATACGTCCAAACGTTGCACACAAGTACGACTCATTGCTCCGAGTAGTGGCATATCATCCACATAACTGCTGCCTGTCAGAAGAGTGCCGGTGCTACTAGACCAACAAAGGCAATGGCTGGCAATCCTGGTCACATGCACAACCCCTGTCACGTGGAACTGTACCGTGCACGAATGCTGCATCTGTTGGGATCACTGCCACTGGCAGTGTTGCGCATCAGTTATCGTCTGAATTTCCGTCTTGCGTACGTCACCTGCGTTCAGTCCTGGTTCCACTGTCAATAATGCACATTCGAGTGGCCCATGGATGTCTGCCTATCCAACACAACGGTAGCTGAACTGGATTATGACTTGTGTGTGCGCCCCCTGTTGGCCCACAAACAGGAGTGTAACCGTGATACCCTTGCATGGGATGCCTTGATATTTGGCGTATGTGCAGGCAGTTGGGCATAGGAGATTGCACAACTCCTCGTGTGCAGTGACCACATCGAGGCACTCCCCTGTTAGGCTGTGTTGCAGATTGGTGAAACGGCGAGGATGGAGCACAGCTGCCCGGACCAGTTAATGAATTGGCTCACCCTTGTGTCCCTTGAACTCGACAACGATGTACTCTTGGAACAGATTGCCCATGAAGCTGAGCTCGCATTCATGGACGAGTAACTACGTTCCTTCAGCCACAACTGATTGTCACCCACAGCAGAGGTCCCCACACCTTGTAGCATCTTGGAGGAATGGTCACACATCCAACCACAACAGTGGACATGTCTGCCTTCGCCTGGACTCAGAATGCATGTGAGTGGACCTACGCGTGTGTACACGCACCTGTGCAAGGTGATGCAGTCCCATGGGCGGAGCTGCACAGAGTAATTTGGCAATGTTCCAAAATTGGAGAAACTGCTGGGGGGAGCGTACACACATGGCAATGTAGTACAACATGTGACCTTGTAGGACCCTTTCACCTGCTCACTGTCAGCAGAGCACACAGTCGGCGCAGTCCGGTGGTACAGCACTATGCAGATACCATGGGCTGTGAGTCGTGTCCCCTGACACGGGGCAATGAGCAGACGCCAAACATCACATGACTCGTCCAGAAAGGCAAGGTGGCTGAGACCGTTAACATCTGTAATGATTTGTGTTAATTTTTGCCACCCCATTTCTTGCACCTCAACATGTTCCTAAACTGCCTGTAAGTATCTTAAACATTGGTCTGCATGTTGTGGCCCTTGACTTGCCCGTACTGACCCGCACATGCTAATAAAGTCTACCCAACTTCACTAGTGTACAACTGTGATGAGTGTTAATTATAATGACAAATCGTGTGCCTCCATGAGCATTGTCCGTATACAGGGAGGGATTGACTGACGCTTGTAAATTGGGGGTGAGTCCCTATTGACAGCTCCAACTCTGTGAACCAGACATTGTGTTTGGGATAGTTGCTGGCAGACCTGTGCTCTTACGTGTCTCCAACAATGTGAGTATGATGTCCAACTTCTTGCCATGTAGATCAAGGTTATCCATCAAAACAGACTGTCTCCACACAGATGTGTGTGAGTAGGTATGCAAAGAGACGTTCAGTAGTCACATGTGATGGGGGACACCACTTCAGGACTGCTACCGAATTTGATATTTTTACACACAGCCCTATTTAATACATGGACTTGGGGCTACGTTGGGGGGTAATGAGATTGTTGTTCATGTGCAATGAGGCCACAGCTAGTGCACACCTTCACAGTCATTTAATGGGCCATGTGGGTCAGGGTCAAACATGCACATTGATGACATTTACCAGGGTGTACCTTTTAGTGCAATCAATGTCCCTACATTCATCCATACTTGTATATGTGAGTTTGCATAGACATGACACATCTGTGTGATTTGGAATGTTTTATTCGCATTCTGGGGAGTGTCGGAGCTGGAGCAGTATGTGGCCATTTCAAGCCCACATAACATGGTTGCCCAGTGGTGGGCCAACCAGAGTCCTTGGTGGAATGCAAAGTTAATCTGAAGAGGAAGAGTTCAGTCTGCAGCCGGATTTCTCTGTCATTGGTACCAGAGCAGATATGGCAGTCCATGTCGTGGACCAGGTGAATGTTGCAGAGTGTTTCGAGGGACAGTGGGAGGTGCTGTTCCAGGGCATGATGCATAAGGCTGAACCAGACAGGGACAAGCCATATGGCGGGGACGGATGCTACTACCTCCTTCCTCACACAGTCATTACCCTCCACATCTTACTCCTCTGAGACGTCTTCTGTGTCCGGTGTGTGTGTTGGTGTTATGGATGCATCACTGTGTGCCACTGACACATCAGGGTGCGAAGGTGATAGGGCTGCATCACTGTATGCCAATGACACGTCAGGAGACGGAGATCTGTGTGTCGAGGTTCCTGTAGCAGTCATCTGGTACAGGCTCAGTGGCAGCAATGGCAAGATGAGGATCTGCAAGGCATGGAAGATCCAAGCTACATCTCGCTGGTGTTCAGCCGTGGCAGCCAAACTTCCAGGCTGCATCGGTTCCATCGTCTCCATTGTCCTCCGCATCTGTGCCAACTCTGTGTTGTCATCGCTGGAGCCTGTCTGACTAGACAGTTCTTGTATCCGAGTACTGGCCCCAGCGATGTCAGCCAAGGATAGTTGGTGAGCATGGTGCGGACAGTGGATGTCCGTTAGGAACTGTAAGCAGCCCCTGAAGGGACTCAGACACCCACGTAGGGCATCGAGTTTGGCTGCCATGAGGTTGAACCTCACCCGCAGCTGATCAGCCATCTTCTCCTGGTACCCTAACACACGGCATTGGAATTCCATGTGTTGGTCGTGGGGGTCCTGGGAGCCAGTCGTGGTGGTGTGTGCTTCCTTCTGTGTGGTCTGTGCAGGGTGTGGGGTCACCGCGATGCAGCTGGGTAGCCCTGCTCCTGGTGGTGGGCTGCAGAGGCTGTCCATTTGCCGTTGGAGGGTGCTGAGCGAATGAGCAGGATGTCCTCTTCATCATCACTGAAGAGATGTGTGGTCTGCTCTGCAGGAGGTGTTGATTGTCCCTCTGCAATGTAAAGGGGAGAAGCCGGTTAAGTGTGTTCCATGTATGTTGATGCATTGTAGATGTTTACATTCAGACTGCATGACAATGTACATTGTGACTGTTTTGGTTGAGCTGGCTATTTGATGGGAGACAGTGGACATTTCGACTACATGACGGATGTGTGGTTGTACTCGTACATTATCATCTCACGGTGTCATGCAATGCCAGATGTGTTTGGCCAATTTGTGTGTGCTACATTGTTGGCGGGTCGCCCCTGCAGCTCTGATTTGGCGGCCCCTTATCCCTTTGAGTCGATGTGCCTTTGACTTGTGTACTTTTGACGTCATGAGTTGTAGGTGCACGTGGATGTGTCAGAGTGTGACCTGCTCCTTTATGGATGTGGTCCACACTCAGCCACCTCAATATTGTTTGTGCACCATTTCATGTATTGTGATTGCAGCCATGCTATCTGTCATGCAGTGTCACTTGCATTGTCAGTGTGGCTCACAGATCCGCTGCGTTTTTGGATTCAGCACATGTGCATGCATAGGTTGTGGTATTGGTGATATGGAGGGGGGCCCATTTGTGCACATTGTGGACGGGTGCCTACTTGGTGTTTCTATGTGTGCTGCAGTGTGCCAAGGGTTCAGGGACATGTTCCACACTCATTGTGGGTGGGCAGTGTGCTGCACATGATTGTGCATGTGTGCCATTTTGCCCATCTCCCTCCGTCCCCCCAGTCCCTGGTCGTTACTCACCCTGTTGCTGTTGGGTCAGGTCATATTGAGCTGTGTCCAGACCCCCAACTCCTTGCACCATTTCCACACTGACGACTGTGGCCACCATTTCCTCCAACTCATCCAGCTCCTCCTGTGGCGCAGGACTCCCACCTCCAGTCGCTTTTGCTGCCTTCTTGTTGGCAAAGAGTTTCTGTTTGGTTTGGCCGTGCACTTCATGCCAGCGCCTCTTGACCTCCTCGACACTCTGACTGCATTCACGTTGGTGATAATGGACTGCCATATTTCCGTTTGTGTTGCCAATGACGCAGTGGAGGTGATGAACAGTTGTTGGTAGTGTTCTATCTGTGATTGAGTCAAGAAACTAAAATCAATCCAGGAATTTCTCACACAAACGAGTTTACATTTTATGGTTCAGATCGTTTTGACTTTGTGCAAGATCAGTCACAGCTATTACTGATTCTCTGCCCTTATTTTCCATAGCGTGTCAGTTCAGTATCCTAGCCATACTCAGTAAGATTCTACCAACAGTACTTATGGATTAATATAAGCTTCATTTTTTAACTAAAAATTTCTCAAAAATCAGATGTTGTGGTTAATGCGGCACAGATGCAGTGGGTGACTTTGGGGTACATGGTGGCTAAGCGTAACATTGCACAGCTGTGGGGCTCCCCGAGGCCGCCCACGATCGAGGTATGGAAGGAGAATATGGACTGGTGTATGTTTAGGGAAAAGACGGTAGAGGCAAGCCAGGGAAATGGACCAAGGTATGGGGTCCATGGAATTTATATCGTGGACGTATCTGCACCCCGCCTCTGCCATTAGAGGTCGATATTGCTTTGTCCCCCTAGCCATGCATTCTGCGGGATTGTGTGAGGTGTGTTCCATGCTTTGTCTTCCCGTTGCCCCCCACTGCCGCTTCCAGTCAAGAACTGCTTTGGACATTGTACGTTGTTCCCCGTCGTGGGAAGAGCACGCTGTTATTTCGGACTCTCATTGCCTTGAGTGTGTTTTGTATTTAATAGAAAATGAAACTGTTTTTTCCGAATGCTCCTGGCCTATGGCCACGGCTTGTTACATGTGCTCACGAACTGCCGGGAGCTTTGCCTCTGGTTCATTTGAATGTGTGGCATCGCATTGCGAGCCCTCGGGCTCTATAGCAGCTGGCCTTGGTGGTTGTAGGCCCTTGTATGTATTTTATTGTGTAATAACGGTTTCTAATAAAAAAAAATCATAAAAAAAAAAAAAATCAGATGTGGTAAGCTCATGTATGTTCATGATGTTGGACAAAGTTTTAATGACAAATATCTGAGCAGTGCAGCTTGTATTAGTGGGAAGTGCTGTTTTAACCACAATTATGGCTTGACCCATTTCCACCGTGGAGATAATAAATTACTATACACTTGCAGAAGCACAGATTGTTTTGACCATAGCTCGTTTGTGCCGCATTGATGGAGAATCCCACAACTACATATCTTGCAGTGAAGCATGATCTTCCACCGCCCAATGCCCTATATCTTACATGTGTTTAACATGCCATAAGCCACAAGAAAACATGACATTACTCTCCATGCAGTGCCCGATCATGCTTCTACAATATTGTGAACAGCCATAGTATGAGGTGTTGGTTCTCTACTAAGGAAGCGATACACAATCCCTTCCCTTGCAACTGTTGCCATATATTTCTATGCCATTTAAAGACTTGTTAGGAACTCTTGGGTCCATCTTTCTCGTTGATCCATCATAGGCCTAAAGATTTCAATATTTTGTGTCCTCATGAGACTGGATGCCACAACATCTTCCTATTCCATTAAGTTGCTGGAAACGTGTTGCACAGTCCCAAGTGTGAATGAACTGTTTCTTCACAGACAGTTCATGGGGCATTTATTATTTAAGCTTTGGCTGTGTAACAGTTTGACTCTGTTGTGTCTATTAGCAAAATAATTGCGCAATGAATATTTAATACTTTCTGAGGTACTTAAAACCATCACTATCCTAGTGCATTTTGTGGATGGAATTGTGCGCTGTTTGAGGGTATGAAGCCTTGCAATGAGGTTGAATACAAGAGCCAAATAACAATCTGTATCCATTTTGCAGAGAATTCCTTTGATTATTATCTAGGTATACTCAGCATACCATTGCCAACTTAATATACATACATTACCTTCTGTCGATCGCCAGTTGGTAGCTAGAGTTAGGACCCTGTTTCCATGGGGAAAGCATTTTCTGACTTGTCTATAACTTTGACACCAGTTAACGAATCTTCACAAAATGTTGCCAAAAGTGTCATAGTAAGTCTTGCTGTGCATGAAATGTTTTGGGGTTTCCGAGAAAAAGGGGTGTGAAAAATAATTGTGTTTTCCCATGCTAATTCCCATAAGACCTTTGAACACGACTACAGTTTCCCATGTTAATTCCCATAAGACCTTTGAACACGACTACAGCCCTAACTACTGGACAGATTTACACCAAATTTGACAGAAAGCTAGCTTTTTGTCTACAGATTGTGTTTTGTTGTAAGTGGTGTAAAAATGTTTAGTAGTTGTTGAGAAATTTAAGAGAATCCAGTTAGTAATATCTGTGTCCGCGGAACTTTCGCAATTAATCATGAAAAATAACGAACTTGTGCAGGGAAATGCAGAGCTCTGATTGTCTGCCAACACTTCAACCAGGAAGTTTTGTAAAAAAAAAAATAAAAGGAGGCAGGGTAGGAATAACCTGACCCCCAAGCCTTGGTGTTCCCCTGCAACCCCACACAGCAAAAAAGCATTTTGTTTTTTCAATAATTCCTTCGAAATCGTGATATGCGCAGGTCCCACACTAGCTTTTAAATAACCCCCGGGTGAGCCAGGTCCAGGGGCATATCATAAAAATAGAGGGGGTGCAGGGCCCCCCTCCTAGGTCTTATAAAAACACCGGGGATTTCCACCTCTCCAGGGCAATCAATGTAAAATACATGCAGGGGGCCGCGTGGCCCCCCGCCACCTCCCCTGGGCACTTTATAATATACATCTATATATGCAGGTGGGCCCTCCACACCCTGGGGTCCACTACCACCCCAGGGCAAAGAATGTAAAATAAAGGAAAATAATGAAAGGTCTGCCACCTCCCCAGGGCCGTAAATAAACATTGGGGGGTGCAGCCCCCTTTGAGGAGCTGCACGCCTGCACCCCCCTCAGGGCTGGCCGTTGCTACCTACTGAGATGTCCACCCTTGGGAGGTAGCGAGCCGCCCACTGCCTCTCTTGCATGTCAAACGTAACCGCCGGGCATCCATAATAAACTTTCCAAATGTACTTTGACGCTCAATTTGGAATTCATATATACATAAACCTTAGAAATTCACTGAAAAAAACATAGGTTTCAAGGACGTTATAGTTAGTTGGACATTTCACTTGTACAAAACCAGAGAAATTCTGCCGTTATATAGTTAGTTCAGCTAACTATAACTCGCGCGCCCACAATGCACTGCTGATGATGTCACATATTACATCATTCATGACATGGTCAGTGACATCACTGATGACATCTCAAATGACATCACTGATGACATCATCCATTGACTGTGAGTTTCCTTAAATTTTAAATATGTATTATATATATGCCAAAATGTATTGAAGAATGAGTAGGTGTATAAGTGTCTGGATGGAGGATTTAGTAGGTGCGAGTCTGACAGTTTAAGTGAATGATTACATGTGTCTTACTGAATGCATGGGTTAGTGATTAAACTGTGTGAATGTCTGTATCAGTCTTTCTGTTGTTGTATAAGCTGCTGCATAGGTTGGTCAGTAGTTACATGAGTGTCTATATGGGTTATCGATTGGTTGCCCGAGAATTTGTATGGGTGCCTGAGTGTGTGTTTGGGAGGGTGGGAGGTGGGCGACTCTGTGTATAGATGTTTGAGCGGTTGTTTCACTGGATGTATGGGTTCAAGTGTGCATGTGAAAACAGCTGTATGGGTGGGTGAGTGTATGTATGGGTGAATGAATGAATGAATGAATTTAAACTTATAAAAGCGCGAACTTAGCCCAAGGGCGATAAGGCACTAGATGCAAAACATCAGGAGATGAAAAGAAAAGGATCATGGGTGTGTTGGTGAGTGAATGGATGTATGTCAGTGGTACATGAACAAATAACTACATATGTAAAAGGCAGTGTATGTGAGAGTTGGAGTATATAAATGACTATAAGCGAGAGTCAGTGGTTATGAGAGTGGCTGTATGGATGAGTGTGTACTTGTATCAGTGATTGTATAAGAGAGTAAGTATGCGTTTGTTTCTGTTTGAATAAGTGATGTGGTGTGTGGATAACTGTGTAGGTCAGTAAATGGAAGTGTGATTGATTCTTTGCATGACTGACTAGGTGTGTGAGTAACTCTGGATGAGTGGTGGTGTGTGAGTGTCTGTATAGGTGTATGAGTGCATATGATAGTGTTGCATTGATGAGTGACTGCATATATGAGTGATTGTTTGGGTGAATGAGTAGATGTGTGTGTAGACCTAGGAATCAGTGAGTGTGTATGTATTAACTGGCGTTGGTGTGTCAATGGTTTCGAAAATGATAGTCTGTATTTTACAGTGGGTGTATCAAAGGTTATATTAGAGTGTGAGGAGGTGCATCAGATTTTCAGGTGGATGATGTCATCATTGATGTCATCAGTGATGTCATTTGATATGTCATCAGTGATGTCATCAGTGATGTCACTGACCATGTCATGAATGATGTAATATGTAACATCATCAGCAGTGCATTGCGGGGGCGTGAGTTATAGTTAGCTGAACTAACTATAACAGCGGAATTTCTCTGGTTTTGTACAAGTGAAATGTCCAACAAAGTATAACGTCCCTGAAACCTATGGTTCTAAGTTGAGGGATTAAGTCCCCTTGAATCCTGACGGTCCCTGGGGACCAATTAGGCCACCAGGTACCTCCATTAAGTGCCACAGAGCTACGTTGCAGAGAGGTGTAAAAAAGGGTGTGGCCTCAGACCACCTCTCTGCAACCCAGCTCTGTGGCACTTACTGGAGGTACCTGGTGGGCTAGTTGGCCCCCAGGGACCCTCAGGATTGAAAGGGACTTAATCCCCCAATTTACAATGTGCCAGTGGGCGCGTTTGCACAGTTGCTATGTCAGGCCCCACCCCCTCCCTGCACCATTGTGCAAACGCGCCCCCTGGGGCATTGTACATTGGGGGATTAATTCTCCTTGAGTCCTGAGGGTCCCTGGGGGCCAACTAGCCCACCAGGTACCTCCAGTAAGCGCCACAGAGCTGCATTGCAGAGAGGTGTAAAAAGGGGCGTGGCCTCAGAACATCCCTCTGAAACGCTGCTCTGTGGCGCATACTGGAGGTAGTTGGCCCCCAGGGACCCTCAGTTTTCAAGGGGAATTAATTCCCCAACTTACAACGCGCCAGGCGGCGCATTTGCTGAGTGCTGCAGGGAGGAGGCGGGGCCTCCGGTGCGATGCTGACTTTTTTTTTTTTTTTTTACAAGGGGGGATGTGTGGCCCCCTTCTTTTACATTATTTGCAGCCCTTGAGACCCCATCCCCCAGGGCCTGCTGTTTTTTTTACATTAAAAAAAAAACGGGAAGGGGGCCACGCGGCCCTTTCCCAGACCCCATCCCCGGGGCATGGCCACATATTTAATATTTTTTATAAAGGAGGGGAGCTGCGTGGCCCCAGGGGTGTGCCTCTATATTATTATTTTTTGGGCCATTCCCGGGGCATGCCCAATTACTTATTTGTTTGAGGGAGGAGGGCTGCATGGCCCCCCTCCCCAGGCCGATCTCGACCCCGGGGACCCCATCCCCAGCCCAGCCAGTCTTTTTTTTAAATTTAAACAGGAAGGAGGCCCGTGGCCCCCCTCCCAGGCCACTTCTGGCCCCGGATACCCCAACCTCCGGGGCCGGCCCTTTCCGTTGGGGACCTTGGGGGGAGCCCCAATGTCCCTATGGTCCCGCCGGCTCCCCGCGCCCTGCGGGAGCCAGCATTACTTTTCCACAAGGGGAGCTGCTGACATGCAGCTTTCCTTGTGGAGAAGCAATCATGCTTTGCTTCATTGAAAGCAGGAGCCACCCCTGGGGGGTGGCGGTCCCCTGGGCCATGGAGGGCACCCTCCCTTTGTCAAAAATATTAATTGCAGAGCCCCAGGGAGGTGGCACTCCCCCGGGCTGTTGGGGGCCACATAGCCCCCCTCCATCTAATAATATAAGCCCCTGGGAGGTGCTGGTTCCCGGGGTTGTTGGGGCCCCACGGTCCCCCGCTAATAAATTTGCAAGTGCCCCTGGAACCTTGCCCACCCGGTGGGATTCGTGACCACAACGTGATTTCCGCTGAAATTATTTTGAAAAAATGCTTTTTTGGCCCTTGGGGTCCTAGTGGGACCCCCTGAGTAGGCCTAGGGAGTCAGGGTGTTTCTACCCTGCCCCCTTTTCTTGTTTTTTAACCTTTTTTTTTACTGTTATCTTGTGACTCGGTTCTACCGAGTCACAAGATGGCTGCCAACACTTCTTGGTTTGGAGTATTGGCAGCCAATCACAGTGAAGCTCGTGCCGGGAGAGTTCGGGAACCCACCGCTGCCCCAGACATCAAAGCTTTTTCTTTTTCAAATTTCTCAGCAACTACTGAATGGATTTACCACATTTAACAAAAAGGGCTCGTTCTGAACCAAGGGCTACCTTTTTGCCAAATTTGGTGCAATTCCGTTCAGCAGTTCGGGCTGTAGCTTTGTCTAAAGTTTTCTATGGAAATTACATGGGGAAAATGCGTTTTGGGACCCCCTTTTTTCTCGGTCCCCGCTTAACGAATCACCCCGAAACTTTCAAGACAGGAGCAGACCGGAGCGGGCCACTAGATTAAAAAATTGCTTGAAGATTCGTCAACTGGCGCCACAGTTATTGGGAAAACAAAAAACGCTTTTCTTATGGAAACTAGGTCCTAACTAGAAATACCTACTGGCGATTGCCAGTAGATAATATATATATATATATATATATATCTCACACTTGTAATCTCCAAAGAATCCGTAGTAACGAAGAATGGAAACCACGCAAATCCAGGTAAGGCACAATTGTTGTTAGTTTATTGTCAGCCGAGTTTCACCAATCTGACTTGTTTCGGGCATCCGCCCTTGCTCACAGACTATATATATACATTCAAATTAATTTCTAAAATTTCATTTCACTTATAAAAGTGCACAAAAACATACTAGTTGATGCACATCATTTACAGTCAGAGACAATATTGCATATTTCCTTAATATACAAATTCACAGTATTTTACTCAATAAAAAACATTTACACAAATCCAAACAAAAAATGTCAATATAAAACAAGTCAGTTTTTATATTGAAACTTTGTATTGGGTTTATGTAAATGATGCATGATAAAAGAATTTTGGTTGTCCCGCTAGCAATATGAAGGGTTCCTATTGTTCTTCTGTAGTAGTTGCTCACAGTAGAACACCCTTGTACAACATGCTACCCATGTCTGGAGTGTTCCATGGTTCTGAAGATAATGACAACTGAAGGCAGGATAAAGATGAAAAGCTGCTGTCCTAAGGACACCTACAAGCTGGGAAATAATGTTTCATTGCATGATATCTTGTCCAAGCAGAGTGTGTGCCTAGCATCATTTGTGTGATTGGACATTAGAACCCTATGCTGCTCTACATCACTGATAGCGTCCAGTGAGAGGGTCTGCTGCTGCAAGGGTCGTTGTCCGAAAACATGGGAAGCTGTTCTATTGTTGATGTCAACAACTGTCATTTATTAAAAGCAAACAATGACACATCCCAGAAAGCTACAGCATTACACATGACACCAGGGAAACTATCTTCTTACTCAGAGGGTCAATTGCTTGCATCTTCCTGTCAGGTTTCTGAAAGGTATAGAAAGACCCCAAAAAATTAGCTTGCAATCCCAGTCTTTTACCCGTTCCAGATGGGAAAATGAATAGTAATATCACAATTAGGAGACAGGAAAAAAATGGAGAAAGGGCAAGACACCGAGACACTGGTTCGGGAGAGCGGCATCTGTGACTGTGGACTCTCCAGAGAACAACCATTTAGTAATATTCAGATAAGAAAAATATCTTTAGGAAATTATCATTAAACAAAATGTGTGCATAACATAAGACACATAAATCGGGGGGTTCTGCTTCTTGTCCTCTTGGAACAAGCAGGTTCTAATGAGCCCTGGTCCTGCCAGAAATCCATCCCACAGCACCAGAAATCCGAGAGGAGCATATATGGCGGTAGTGTCGGTGGATGCACACCACCACCTGAAGTATGGCGAGCAGAATGCCGAGCAGCAGGTGAGGGTAGGCAGAGGAGAAGCCTCAGAAGACAGGGACAGACAGCAGGCACAGGACTTAGGAAAACAAGAGTCCAGTAAAGTAAGGAAAGACAAAGGGTTCAGGGAACCGAGCACGAGGAATGCAACAACATGTAGAGAACACAAAGCCGAGTTGCGGAACAATGCAAGCACAACAAGGAGACAAGGACCAGTGCCAGACTGTCAGGTGCATGTGAAGTATTTATACACTGACTCACCCCTGACCCAGAAATGTAAAGTCTTACATTGACCTTATTATCGCAGTTTTCGTGTTTAAATTCTCCATAACTTCCACACCTTACCCCTCTGGAACTTGAACGAAGCCTGAACCCCCTGGGGGAATGTCATGGTGCAATAGCCTGTAATGCCTTAAGGTTCATATGTGCACCTGATTTCTGATATTCCTGAAACTTCCCCACAGATTAGAGCAATTGGTCCATTTTTTAGGTGCTTCATAGAGGCATGAAACATGCAACTACATTTGATAATGCAATACTGGTAGAAATGCAACTCACAGTGTTGAGACCACCTGCATATTGTGTCTACTCTCAAGCTTCATGCTGTCACACTTATTGTACATTTTTTTTTATTTAAGCAACACCATGTCCAGTGTGAAATAATATTAATCTAAGGGGCAGATCTACAAGAAACTAACGTAGCGCAGTGCTGCAAGTCATTTTGCTGCGCTGTGCTGCGTTAGTTCCGAAGCACAGGGATGCGACATATTTACAACCATATGTCTCATCTCTGTGCTTCCCACTGCGCTGGCGCACAAACTGCTGCCATGCACCGGCGCAGGCACCCTTGCACCATGGTGAAAGGATGCCTGCATGATGGGGAGATTGTTTTTGTGCAGGAAGGGGAACCTTCCTGCACAAAAACAATAAATTGAGGTGATTTCGTCTTCCAGTGTGTGCTGTAGAATTCAGCACGCATTGCAATAGGAAAAAAACGAGGAGAAATGAAAACATTTCTCCTCGTTATACCTCTGGGTGGCATAGCATTCTGACGCATTTCCAGATTTACGATTTCTCGTAAATTTGGAAATGCATCAGTGGACATGGGTGTTGCGTGAGAACACCCACACCCATATCACGCCACTAACACGCAAAGTGTTGCGTGAACAGGGGCGATATTTACAAACACAGGTTAAGTCACAAGGGTGACTTTACCTGTGCTTGTAAATATCAGTCAGCAGGGTGCGCCACCAGTGTGTCACGCAACGTGATGCACCGGCGGCGCAAGGGGCTTGTAAATCTGACCCACAGTACCCAAATACATACTCCAAAACAAAGAGCATGGTCCATATCCAGGCATGTGCTGGTACACTCTCATCACTGTTGAACTCCATGTGGGTGCAATATTTTTTGTTTACTTAACATTCATGTTTGCTTTTCAGAAAGAAACCGCCAAAGTGAGGGGAGGTTTTAAGTTTCAGTTTTTTTTCAAATTCACAAATAATCCCATTAGCATAGGAAACCACACCAAGTGCTAAATTAACCCGTATGGGCATAAAGCAGACCTGGTCGTACTGTGCTTACCTTCCTTATTACAATGGTGGCAAACTTCATACACTTTTTATTAACCCAAAGCAAGACCTTTTTCACATAAAAGATCTAAATTTGCAGACTTTTGCCCTAACTTGAGGCTGCTAACTGCTGAAAGCTGTCTAGCTTTTGGTTTATCTTAAGCGGCCCAATTTAGCAGCATTCATGCTCCACCCTGGTAATTTATTAAATGTATGGTTGTGTTTGCCCCAATTTATTGGGGCCACACCTGGTACAACTCCTCATCCCCAGAAGGTGGAGACAACATTTTTGGAGAAAAAGAGAACTGACTGGTGTCTTTCACTCGGTCTCAAGTGAGTTAAACTTGAATGGAAAAGAGTGTTTATAGTCAGACAAACCTATCAGAGAATCCCTCATCCACAGGTGGTATGCATCGAGCCACGCCACCATCCCTGTAATCATGAAGCACACACTACAATTAGCATTTCACTACATGCTTATTTATTATGTACTATTGGCCTACAAATCAAGTGTGTTGGAATGATAGTAAGTATTATAAACTGCTCTGCAACAATTATGAAAAGTCGGGCAAAGGTCTTATATGCCCCAATGATATTTCATCAGCTATCCCTGCCCTACTATTTTTACCTAAGTTGGTTGCAACCAATCCTCTATCGGTATGGTTGACTAGATTTTGAATTATAAGCTAATATGCTCATGTGCCACTTCATACAATGCCTTCCCACATACCTGATGGTGCTTTCAGACTCGAAGTTGGAACTCCACAGTTCAGCACCGCCTCCAGCAATTTGTTCATGTGTCTAAGCAATTCAAAATACAATAGAGTGTGGATTGGTAGTTGTTGTATTCTATCTATTGCATATTTCTATGTTTGCTTTTACCCACTCAATGCCCTTCTAGTGGAATGCTTCAGCACTGTGATGTACTACGGAATGTTGGGTGCTGATTGAAGATAAGCCACAGTTATGATGGGGCTGAGCTGCCTGCTGGCTGCTCCTGGTGGGGCTTATTCCAGGATACTTATCATCTAACAATAAATCCTCTTGAAATACCTCAACCTGTCTGGACTACATTACTACATCTTTTTGGCGACGAGTTGATCTTACCTACGTTCTCAACCAAAGTCAAGTTTCAAAAAGGCAACTAAAGATGCTGTTTCAAGAAGGTAACTAATTAGTCAAGTTTCAAGAAGGCAAGTTATTTTAAATCTACTTCAATTTATCTACACGTCAATTCAAGAACTCTATATTTCAAGAAGGCAAGAAATTTCAAACCTCATCAAACATCAAGCTAAGACTCTGGCTTCAGAGCCCCACCAGTGACCATCACACCGGTCGCCCATACCTGTTCAAGCCAGATTCTTCTTCAACATTTCATCAACTCCAGTGTTTTTTTTTTAACAATTTCAACTTCAAGAGATATCTACACTATCTCAATTTCAACTCTTCAACAGCAACATCTCAACAACGAAGGTATTCAAGCTCTGCACAAAGTAAGCCTGAGATTCTTCTTCAATATTTCATCAACTCCAGTGTTTTTTTTGCTGTCTGCTGTAAGCCTGGCGCTCTTCAAGCCTGCTAACGTATGTGACTATCAACTGCTTCGTTTGTTGTGTCAGCATCATGTGCTGTGCCTTCAATGTGGTGAGGGTAAGCCTGTCATCTTTCAGCGTCTCACATGCTATGAACAAGCACATTGTCAAGCTAGCGCTTCTGCCTCCCTGCACTATCGTAAGCCTGCCTCCCCGGTTTCCGTCGAGAGGAATTCCCTGTGTTCCTCTCAGCATCTGTCTATACCCTGCAGAGTGTTTTCATAGGTGAAATGTCTTTGGTGCAGCGAGTTTTTGGTATCTTATGTTGCCCAGTGCTGACAGACTTAATTTTGCTGCCAAGTGCCCCAGGTGTCTACGAGCATCCAGATGGGCGTGACTGTGAGTTCTTTGTTTTTTTTTAAAACATTTTTTTTTTAGGTTTCATGCTGTTGCGCACTGTGTTACCACCACGGCAGTTTGCTTCGCAGCGTTCAAAAATCGAAAATGAGGCGCGTGTCTTCTCTACACTCAGCGCATTCTTACCTGTTAACGTGCGCTCTGCTAGCTCCATGGATCTCTGTGACGTATGTATTCTCTGCAAAGTCGTCTTTGTACATTTGGCTCTCTGCTCCTGATGAATGACGTGCTCCTGCTTCAGCGTGCCGGTAGCCATCCGGTATGGCGCGTAAAAACGTGCCGCCATCTTGTGTTTTGTTGCTGTTCTAGATGCCGCTTGCCAACCACGCTCATTACTCTAGTAGTTCTTTTTGCCAACCACGTCGGTTTTTTGTGGGTTACAATAAAGTTTAAAAGACTTGCGACGATGACGGACGGCGAAGGTTGAAGCCTGTTTTCACTCTGTGGTTTCCTCCTTCTGTCATTGTTGTCACTATGCGTCAGCCTGCAACCGTGAGTACTCTCAACAAGACTTGAGGTAGTGTTGGTACTTTGAGGTAGAAAGCGACAGTTCCAAGGAACTATTCTGTGGTGATGGCGAGATCTCTAATGTTAACTTCTTCTGTTGCACTTGCTTTGCTCAATCGTTTACACCATCGATCTGCAATGTTCTTTTTGACCATCTAGTGCTCTACGAAGTTGCAAGTTTCTGTTCGTTTCTATATGCTCAATTTTCAATTGCCATATTTATTTTGGTTGTTTCCAATAAGACAGTTCCAGCTCTATGTCTACTAAGGAGTGTTTTGTTGTATTTCAATGTCTTTTGGGTGCACATTTAAGCTATTGATCAATCAATCAATCAATCAGTGACACTTGTAAAGCGCGCTACATACCCGTAGGGTCTCAAGGCGCTGGGGGGGGGAGGGGGGGGTGCCGCTACTGCTCGAACAGCCAGGTCTTCAGCTTCTTCCTGAAGGAGAGGTGGTCTTGGGTCAGGCGCAGGTCGGTCGGGAGGGAGTTCCAGGTCTTGGCGGCCAGGTAGGAGAAGGACCTTCCTCCTGTAGTCGCTCTTCGGATGCGGGGGACGGCGGCGAGGGCGTGGTTGGCTGATCGGAGGTGGCGTTTGGGAGCGTAGAAGTTGACTCGGCTGTTGAGGTAGCTCGGGCCTTGGTCGTGTAGGGCTTTGTGTGCGTGGGTGAGGAGGCGGAAGGTGATTCTTTTGTTGACGGGGAGCCAGTGAAGGTCTCTCAGATGTCCGGAGATGTGGCTGGTTCGTGGGATGTCGAGGATGAGTCTGGCTGAGGCGTTCTGGATCCGCTGGAGTCTCTTCTGGAGCTTGGCGGTGGTACCGGCGTAGAGGGCGTTGCCGTAGTCCAGTCGGCTGGTGACGAGGGCCTGGGTGACGGTCTTCCTGGTCTCGGTGGGGATCCACCAGAAGATCTTCCGTAGCATGCGTAGGATGTTGAAGCACGCCGAGGAGACGTTGTTGACTTGCCTGGTCATGGAGAGGGAGGAGTCCAGGAGGAAGCCCAGGTTGCGTGCATGATCTGTCGGTTTGGGTGCGGTGCCCAGGGCGGGAGGCCACCAGGAGTCGTCCCAGGCGGAGGGTGAGGAGCCCAGGATGAGGACCTCCGTCTTGTCCGAGTTCAGTTTCAGGCGGCTGGTCGTCATCCACTCGGCTACCTCTTTCATCCCTTCGTGCAGGTTGGATCTGGCGGCGGCGGGGTCGTTGGTCAGGGAGAGGATCAGTTGGGTGTCGTCGGCGTAGGAGATTATGCTGAGGTTGTGTTTGCGTACGATGGCCGCGAGGGGGCTCATGTAGACGTTGAAGAGGGTGGGGCTCAGAGATGATCCTTGAGGGACGCCGCAGGTGACTTCGGAGGCCTCTGACTTGTACGGTGGTAGGCGGACTCTCTGTGTTCTTCCGTCGAGGAAGGAGATGATCCAGTCCAGCGCCTTGTCCTGGATTCCGATGTTGCTGAGGCGCCGTACTAGGGTGCGGTGGCAGACCGTGTCGAATGCCGCAGAGAGGTCTAGGAGGATGAGGGCCGCTGTTTCTCCATTGTCCATCAGGGCTCGGATGTCATCGGTGGCGGCGATGAGGGCGGTCTCGGTGCTGTGATTGGCTCGGAAGCCGGACTGTGAGGGGTCGAGGGATCCGTTTGTCTCGAGGAAGGCGGCCATCTGCTTGTTGACGGTCTTCTCGATGACTTTGGCTGGAAACGGGAGGAGCGAGATGGGGCGGTAATTCTTGAGGTCGGTGGGGTCCGCTGTAGGTTTCTTTAGTAGGGCGCTGAGTTCGGCGTGCTTCCAGCTCTCAGGGAAGATGGTGGTGTCGAAGGAAGTGTTGATGATGTCTCGCAGGTGGGGTGCGATGACAGCGTCGGCCTTGTTGAAGACGTGGTGAGGGCAGGGGTCGGTCGGTGATCCGGAGTGGATGGAGTTCATCGTGCGGATGGTGTCTTCGGTGCTGATCGGGGTCCAGGCGTGGAGGGTGGTGGTGGGGGGTGGTTGTTCGGTCATGGTGTGCGTTGGTTGGTTGTTGAAGCTGTTATGTATGTCCGCGATCTTGTTGTGGAAGTATGAAGCGAGGGAGTTGCAGAGGTCTTGCGATGGGGTGATGTCGTTGTTTCCTGCGCTGGGGTTGGAAAGCTCTTTCACGATGTTGAAGAGTTCCTTGCAGTTGTGTGCGTTGTTGTCCAACCGGTCTTTGAATGCTGTTTTCTTGGCGGCGCGGATCAGCTGGTGGTGTTTCCGGGTGGCAAGTTTGAAGGAGGTCCTGTTGTCCGGTGTCGGTTCCCTTCTCCAGACTTTCTCGAGGGCTCGGCAGTTCTTCTTGGAGCTCTTGAGTTCGTCGGTGAACCATGGGGCCTTCTTGCTGCCGGGTCTGCTAGGCGGGGTCCTCAGTGGGGCGAGTTCGTCCGCGCAGTTGCTGATCCACTTCGTGAGGTTGTCGGCGGCTTGGCTGGGGTTCGCTGAGCTGGCAGGAGGGTGCTGGTTCAGGGAGGTGGCGAGCTGGTCTGCTGTGATCTTGTTCCAGCTTCTGCGGGCTGCCTGTTGCTGGTGTTGGTGGGTCGTCGTTCTCTTGAAGGTGAAGTGGACGCAGCTGTGGTCCGTCCATTGAAGCTCTGTGGCGTGGCTGAAGTCTATGTCTGTGCTGGATGAGAAGACTGCGTCGAGTGTGTGTCCGGCGAGGTGGGTGGGGGTGGACACCAGTTGCTTGAGTCCCAGGTTGGCGAGGTTGTCGAGCAGGGTGCTGGTGTTGCGGTCGTTGTTGTTCTCCAGATGGAAGTTGAGGTCTCCCAGGAGGATGTAGTCGGCGGAGGGGAGGGCATGCGGGCTGACGAAGTCGGCGATGTCCTCGCTGAATTGTGTGCGTGGTCCAGGGGGTCGGTAGATCAGGGTGCCTCTGAGGGTGGTGTTCGGGTTGGTGTGGATCTGGAAATGCAGGTGTTCGGCGCTGGTCAGGGTGTTGTCGGTGCTGGTCGTGAGACGGATGGTGTTCCTGTGGATGATGGCGATGCCTCCTCCCATCTGGTTGGCGTTTCGGTCCCTCCGGACGACCTTGTAGCCCTCTGGGATAGCGATGGCGATGTCGGGAGCTGAAGAGGCGTTCATCCAGGTCTCCGTGAGGAAGGCGACGTCAGGGGCTGTGGCGTCTAGAAGGTTCCAGAGTTCGATGGCGTGTCTGTGGACGGAGCGGGTGTTGAGCAGGATGCACTTGAGGTGGGTGCTGCTGGTGTTCGACTTGGTGGGTGCTGGTGCGAGGCTGGTCCGGATGCAGGTGAACTTGCAGGCGTGGCAGCTGAAAGGTCCGTGGGTACGTCGTGGAGTGGCTTTATGGCATTCTGGGAGTCGGCTGGTGTTGAGAGCGGTGAGGGTGGCGGCGGAGTACGTCAGGCGGGTCGGTCGGGATCTTTGTTGGCCAGGGGTCCTGGCGCTGGGCGCGGTCCAGTCGCGGACGGGCGCAGACGGGCTTACCTTTGGCGCGCCTTCGGCGCACAATCGGCGCGCCCGCTGCGCGTGACCGCTGTGCGTTCGCACGGTCGCCATATAAGGCGAAGTGCGCGGGTGGGCGGGGCAGCTGGGAGGCGGGAGCGGGGAGGGAACAGAAAGGAAAAAGGGGCGTGGTCAGCGGTGGTGGCGGGAAGCGGGGAGCGGGGAGGGAAGGCGGAGGGCGGCGAGGTAGGCGGGCAGACAGGCAGGAGAACGCAAAGGGCTGAAACTGACTAGAAAAAATACAGGCACAAAAGTCAGACAAAAGCTGCTAACACGGGAGGAAAATGCAGTTCAAACAAGCACAAATGCTAGACAAGACAAGCAAAAACAGACGCCAGCGGCGTCAGCCGGCAGCGAGGCAGGCAGCGAGGCAGAGGGCAAGGCGAGGGGGCACACACAGCAGCTGGTGGCCGTGCGGCGCGGGGGTGTCCCACAAGTGGTCTAGCTGAGCATGATTTCTATTCAGATTTCTATTTTCGTTAATGGGGTGCTTATTTTTTTTTATGACCCTAGTGATATGCTCTCAACATATCGATTTTTCAATATTTTTAAAATGTATCAATTTACTTGCAGGTTCACTGTGATATTTAAACGCAATGTTTTACATTCCATTTACAGTTTGCAGGTTTGCAGGTTTTCAAAAATCTAATTTCTCAATTTTCCCTAGTTTTCAATTTGTGCATGGAAGTTTCCTGTACGGGTTTGCATGGTAAACATTAACATACGTGCAGCTTTCCCTGTAGGAATTGCACATATCAATTTATCTACTCAATTATCAATGTATACGCATGCGTCCAGTATTTCTTGGTAAGAAATGTGTATCTCTATCGATTTATCAATTTGCATGTGTTATAGTAGTTTTAAAAGGTCAATATTTCAATGTTTTCAATTTGTGACCTTTTGAGGTTGTCAATTGGTGTTGCTTCCTTTCAATTATTCAATGTTTTTCAATGTTTTCAAGGTTGTCGATTTGGGCTTTAACCCTCTCAAGGTTTCAATGGAATTTCTATCGAGCCGCGTTTTTTCAATGTGTAGCCATATTACGAGGTTGTCTCTGTATGGGTTATATCTCTTTCAAATGTTCAATAATATTCAATCTAATTTTTTAATGCTGTTTCACAGGGCGGTGTGAAGGATCTTTTGTTTATTCCTCTGCCTCTCTGTTTTATATCTTTCTATTCTCTTTCTCGTTGTTTAATGAAGAAGGGAATAAGAGTACTTATTTGTGTTTGTACCTTTAGGTGGTTTTCTCTAAGTCTTTCTATCTTCCTGTTCCTTTTGTGTATTCGTTGGAGAAGGGAAGAAGAGTACCTATCCTCCCAGTCTAACTATTCTTTTTGTTCCTTTTATGTGTTGGTTTGATGATGGACTAATAGTGCCTATGTTATGTCAACTTAAGGAGCGTGTTTGTATTGTATTGTGTTCTCAGAGAAGGAATGTGTCTGATTTTATTCTATCATTTCTTTTCTGTATTTTCTGCATGCTGTGCATTGGCTTCTGTCGCATCTGTCTGGCCAGTAGGTGTGATAGAGGCTAATGATTGGTACGCTTTCTCCTTCAGGTGTTTATGTTTCTGTGTTTCGTTTTTCTGTTGTGGAAGAAAAGGAGGTATGTTGTATTCTATCTATTGCATATTTCTATGTTTGCTTTTACCCACTCAATGCCCTTCTAGTGGAATGCTTCAGCACTGTGATGTACTACGGAATGTTGGGTGCTGATTGAAGATAAGCCACAGTTATGATGGGGCTGAGCTGCCTGCTGGCTGCTCCTGGTGGGGCTTATTCCAGGATACTTATCATCTAACAATAAATCCTCTTGAAATACCTCAACCTGTCTGGACTACATTACTACAGTAGTATGTTGCAAAGAAAGTGCTCTGTGCTCAGGAGATCAAACAGTGAAAAGGTACCAAAGTAACGTCAACAAATGTGTAAAGGACATATGACAATGCAATAATATTAAATGACAGCAGTCAGAGCAGCTCTTCAGTCCTGGGGTGAAAACAGTCCATCAAATGTTATGTTGACATTGTCATGTTCGTGGATGGTGTTTCGACCCTGTAACATTTGAGGGTCATCATCAGGACTAACAACGTTTTGGTGATGCAAGAGCAATGTTACTGCAAACAGAAGTTGGAAACCAGCATTTAGGGAGTAAAGTTAGAAGACAGATAAAGGAAACTGTGAAAAAGGAATTCACTGTAAAGAGACTCCTGAAAAAGTTATCCCGGAGGTAAATTTGAAAAATGTATCAATAATTCATGAAAGTGATATTATTAGTTAGAAAGGTACATGTCTGTCCTAGCTCTGTTGGCTGCCGAGTGGCGTCGCACAGTGATGTGCTGTTCCCGAAGATCACAATTTCAGTCTTGTTGCTGTTTAGCTGCACATAGTTGGTCTTCATCAAGTGGGCAATTTCAGCAATGCAGACATTGAACTTGATCTGGGTACAGGCATTTTGTCCATGAGGAAGAGAATGAATTGTGTGTTGTTGGTGTAGGAGATTACATTGATATCATGAGAGTGGATGATGCTGACTAGAGGGATCATTTATGGATTGAAGAGGGTCAGGCTCCATGAGGACCTTGCTGTAATCCGCATATGTCACAAGTGCTTGAGGTGTACTGTACCAGGCTGACTGACTGGGTCTTTCCAGTCAGGAAGGAGCAGATCCATTGAAGTGCACGTCTTTGGATTCTGATTTCATATAGGTGATGTATGAGGATGGGATAAGAGACTGTGTCAAACGCTTTGGAGAGAGGTCATGAGGATGAGGACCGCTGTGTCTCCTCTGTCCAGAGCTATGCAGCTGTCATCTGTGGCAGCAATAAGTGCAGTTTATGTGCTGTGGTTTGGGCTGAAACCAGACTATGTGGTGTAGATGAGTTGGAGGTCATTGTGATATTCAGTGATGCGTCTGTTAGTGATTTTCTCTAAGACCGTGGCTGTGAATGGTAGCAGGGCGATTGGTCTGTAGTGGGCCAATGCTGATGGGTCCTTAGAGGTTTTCTTCAGCAATGGAAGTACAGGTGCATGTTTCCAAGCATCTGGGAAGATTACAGAAGATATGGAGGCATTTAGAATGGGTGTGAGCATGGTGCTGATCGGTTGCAGCCCTCTGGAGTAAGCGCAGTGGGGTCAGGGGTCTGATGGGCCCCCTGAGTGGATGGGCTTCATGGTGGCGGGGGGGTTCTTCTGGGGAGATGACAGGACATATGTTTATCATTTGTTCATTGAATTAGATTGGGAGGCATTTGTTGAGATCTGTCGGGTCTGGTTGTGGGCTGAAGTTGTTGTAAAATGCCGTGATTTGTTGTTGAAGAAGTGAGGGAGATTACTGCAGAGGTCCTGGGTGGAAGTGATCAAGTTGGATGCGACTGATGGTGAGGTGAAATCTTTCACAATGATGAAGATTTCTTTGGTTCTGTTGGTGCTGGCATCAATGGGGTAAGCCAGAGCAGTGCATTTGGTGGTCCGGATCGGTTGGTGGTAGTCACTCAAGGCAGATTTTCTTTACTCCTGTCTGCATTGTCCTGGCTCATTCTCCATTTACGTTCCAGTGGTTTGCAGTGGCTAACTACTATTCTATTGGTATTGTAAAGTGCACCCCAGCTGATCAAAAGGGCGAGAGAGAGGCTCAAGCTGATGGGAATAAAACTTACTGGCAAAGGAAATTGAGTAGTTCCTAAATTGTTAAGGGGTTAAATCCTGGTGCCATAATTTAATTAAAAGGATCCCCTGAAATAGAAAATTTCAGTATAAAAGGGGCAACAACCAAGGATTACAACAAACATGCGAACAAGAGTGGATAAACTTACTGAAAAGCAGGAGTTCTGCACACCAATATGGTTTGTGCTTTGCAGTTCGCGTACCATAAACTGTCCCAGAGGATCGGAGAGCCCTGCGGGATGCTGCCAAGTATCAACAAGCATTTGCAATGCAATAGGTCTCGCATTTACGTGAGTTTGAGCTATTGACATTGTAAATGACAATGCCTTTTATTTTTGTTTCTGTTTTTAAAACATAAATAAAAGGCATTGTTATTTACAATGCCAATAGCTCAAACTCGCGTAAATGCGAGACCTATTGCCTCAAGTAAATATTACTTCCTGAAGAGACAATGGAAAAGACTGACCCCCGATACTATGGGCCCTGTTTTGGCACAAACTACCCCTTCTTTGACTGACAATGCCAATATAGATGCACAGCTCCTCAATGAGTGGGTCAGTAAGATGGTCTCCACCATAGCTCCGGCCTCACGGGCACTATCAAAGAGAGACTCCCCCTCGGCTTCCTGGTTTTCACAGGACCTGAGGAAAGAGAAAGCAGCCTGTAAAAAGCTGGAAAGACGATGGAGAGCAAACTACGGCCTGGAAGATAGAACTATATATAAGGAAGCTTCTAAAAAGTTACGGAAAGCAATTAGAAAAAGTAAAAAACTATTTTATGCGGATACTATTCTACAGGCAGAACAGTCAAGCAAACAGATTTTCAAGGTGGTACAGTTGTTTTTTAAACCCAAGTGCATTGAGAGGGAGGTTTCGCCGTCATCTACCCTATGCGAGCACATTTCTGAGTTCTTTGACCAAAAGATCAAAAAGGTGTATGAATCTTTTAGACCAGAAATAAAAACGCTGAAACAGGACCTCGCGATTAAAGACGAGCCAGGTGAGATCCTCACCCAGTTCATGAATATCTCCCTGAGGGAGGTAAAACAAGAACTTATTCGTTGCAAATCCGGCTCCCCAGACGACCCGTGCCCAGCTAAATTATGGAGTTCTCTAGCTGAGTTTGTAGCCCCCACACTACAACAGATTTGGAACTCATCTATCGCTTCGGGTATATTCCCGGACGTCTGGAAACACGCCACTCTCCTCCCACTAAAAAAAAAAAACCTAATGGGGATCCTGAAGACCTTAGTAATCTCCGCCCAATATCATTGCCAGCCGCCCCGGGGAAAATGTTGGAGAAAGCCATACAGCGCCAACTGAGCAAATTTATAGAAATAAACAAGGTACTCCATGAGACACAGTCAGGCTTCCGACCCGGCTTTAGCACGGAAACGGCGCTGATTGAGGTAGCCGAGTCAATAAGGTGGTCGATGGATGCAGGTAACTCAGCTATGCTGGTACTCCTGGATCTGTCGGCCGCCTTCGATACGGTGGACCATGCCAGACTACTCAATCGCCTGGCCGAGATAGGCATCCAGGATAAGGCACTGGGATGGATACATTCCTATCTGGCCCAGAGAACTCAAAAGGTGGCACTAGGGTCGATCTCTTCAGCACCCAAGGCCCTCACCTGCGGAGTTCCGCAAGGGTCGGCTCTCAGCCCCCTTTTGTTCAACATCTACCTCGCTCCTCTCTTTACGTTGATTGCCAACTGGGGTGTCAAGGCAATATCCTATGCCGATGACACCCAGTTGGTATTTCCATACTCTGAGATGACGGAGGAGTCATTTGCGAACTTCAAAGGCTGTCTTCAAGACATAGCCCATTGGATGAACACGAATAAATTAAAATTAAATGCCAATAAGTCTGAAGTAATCTTCTTTGGCAGAGGCCCTACCCCCGCCTCGGAACTCTGGTGGCCGACGGAGATGGGCCTAGCCCCCTCACCCAGCCGCACGGCAAAAAATCTTGGAGTGAGGTGGGACGACAGTATGTCCTTCACCTCTCACATCCAACAAGTCGCCGGCTGCTGCTTGAGCAAACTGAGAAATCTTCATAAAATTTTGAGACTCCTCCCGGAGAGCTGCCGGAAAACGGTTATTCATGCCACTGTAACATCAGGGCTAGATTACGCCAATGGACTCTACCTTGGCCTACCAAAATATCTGACGCAAAAACTTCAGGTAGTTCAAAATGCGGCTGCGAGATTGCTACTGCGAATCCCTCTCAAGCAGTCAGTCTCTCCGCATCTTCGATCACTGCACTGGTTGCCAGTTGCTAGCAGAATAAAATTTAAAGCACTTACGCTGGCGTTCAGATCTTTGCATGGCTCCTGCCCAGAATACTTGAAAAACCACCTCCAGAGATATTCCCAAACCCGCGCACTGCGGTCCAATTGCCGCGTTCAATTGGTCGTCCCACGTACGAAAAAGGCTCGACTGGGCGGACGGACTTTTTCGGCAAATGTTACCTCTTTATGGAACACTTTACCACAAGTAATCCAGCAGGCCCCTTCTGAATCTTGCTTTAAGAAACTGCTAAAAACGTGGCTCTTCACTCAACCCCGCTAACTCTTCCTTTCTGCCCTCTAGGTCGACTGTGTTCTCCTAGCGCCGGGACACCTCCTAGCGAGGTAGCTGTTCGCACTCTATAAAATGCAGTATTATTATTGCAAATGCTTGTTTTACTTGTGTTTGCTTTAAAAGTGCTCGTGCTTCCAATTGACCCTCAGATGCAATGAAGAGACAGCCGAGGGGCTAAGAGAACAACAATATGGTGTCAGTCACTGAGGTAAAAGGGTGCGTGACGCCACTTCATCTAACCCTGGTATTTTGGTGAATAGATGTGTATCAGAGACTCAGTGATGCAGCGTGAAGGGAAGCTCGGCTGTCATGTGCCTTGGTCTTCGCCTGTACTCACTGCACTGACAACCATAAGCTCTGAGTGAGACAGCTCATCACAAAAACACACATGCCACTGAATCATAACAGGCAGAAAACAAAGAGACAAGTAAGGGTGAAGCAAACCAAGCAATGCAGCTGAGATACAGTCAACGACTGACAGTGAAGGGCGGAGGGACAGAAAGGTGGCGGGCAGAGGCAGACACGAAAGAGACATCCAGTCTGAAGATCACACAGGGGAGAGGAGAAAAAGATCAACCGGCCAAGGAAGCAGTGGAGGCAGCAACAGACCGGGTGAGATGGGCTGGAAGGACACAAGGAGACTAGAAAACAGGGACAGACGGAACCCTGCTGACAAAGGCAGGGGGAGGGGAAGGGACGATCAGAGGCAGTGAGTACTGGACACAAGGAGCAAACAAGACTCACATGACAAACAAGCGGCCGCGAAAGTGAAAGTGATCGCGATCAAACATCAAAGCGGCCGTGCGGCCGCGACAGTGAAAGCAAATGGTGTGCAGGCTGCCAAATGGTGCGCGCGCCCGGCGCACATGCACGGTATTTGGAGGCCTGAAAGCACTCGTTTGCACTTCCAGATCCCCCATTTACAAAAGCTCTCGCGAGAGCAGCGATAAAGCGCTGTCTCAGGCAAGACCTAAAAATGGCCATCCAGACATGTGACAGTCATAAAAATGGAAGAGGTATTGCTATAATCCAACGGCAAAAAAAAAACTAACCAATTACTGAAAACTGAGTCATTAAAATTGCAATATTTGATGTTAAATTCAAACAACTGAAAAAACTAAAAATTAGAATACTGGTGTATTTAAAAGAGACAGGGGTACTGTAAAAAAGGATCTGATGGAGCAGGACCCCAGAGTTTAAATGTGCACAGGTCACATGAAGAGTAGCAGATTAGAAGAGCACAAAGACCAAATCTGCAATATGTTAAAGATAAATTCAATCATCCGTTAGATACAGCACAAGGGGCGGGTTATATAGTACAACAAAAACAATGGACTGGAATGTAGCCTGAGTAAATTACCAGTGGCTGGGATTCAATCAAGCACTCTGTCTAACGTTTTTTGCTTTTTACAAACAAATTGTGAAAAACAAAAATTCAATGACCTTGAACAGAAAGTTTTATCCCTGCTTGTGGCTAATATCTCACAAGGTGGTCTAGGACAGGGATAATATGCATCATATTACCGCCTTACATAGGGTGGACCACCTGATTCATGCAAGGCATTGCCCCTTTGACAGATTGGTTGCTACCTTTGATTATCAGCTATGGCTCCAAAGCACTAGGACTGGCATATTTGCAGTGAGTATAATGTCAAACTCCGAATTAGCTCATTTGTCACCTACATGTACTTGAGATAGCCACATTTTGGATAAATGACTACGAATGATAAACACGAGCCATGCAGCTTGAGGACTATCACACGATTATATTTTCAGAGGTGTAGCTTCCCGTGGGTGTTTGGTGTGTTACAGCCCCTCTAATAAATGTATTTTCTGATGAATAGTTGGGTACAGGAGCTTTCAGTTGAGTATGGTGAGGTGTCTGTCAAATTTCACCTGGGATTTGGTATACATGCACTGATAAAAACACACGCTCCCTCTCATCTCTATTTTGAAAGTCCTAAAAAATGTTGATTAAATTACAAAATATTGTGTTTCTCTCTCTCAGTACTCATACCAATCCGCATTCCTCTCCCTTTCTACTGCCCCTTACCACCCTCTCATATGCCCTGCTTAACAAATAATGTGTTTTAACATTATATGCAGGTGTGATTGTCAGGAAATCTGAAGCTCAACCCCTCCCCCCCCCCCCCCCCCTCCATTCATACTGACCAAACTACGACCCTGCTTATTTTGGATACTTTACTCTTGGTTATGAAGAACTAGAAGCCATGTCTAATATGTTTGTACACACTTAGCAGTATTATTACTCATTGGGTTATTATTTCAAGAACAATACAGCACTTTCATTATTGACAACCTAATTATTAGTAAAAGCCCACAAACGACAATTAAAATGTATAAAACGCATCCAATGAAAAAGTTAAAAGCTATTTCCCTATCATTATTACAAGTGGCTGTTGACAATGGGCACATCATGATGTGACATCAATTGAAATAACTGATTGCTTCCATTATCTACTACAGAATTCCAGTTTTGCACTTTGCAACTCATTACCATTTTAGAAACCATGTAGACATTGTTAAGATTTTATAGACATGGTAGAAAGAAGAAAGGGATGCATAAATATATTGAAATCACAAAATGCTGCATGATGTTATATGGGTATTACTGGGTAACAGGACTCCTTAATTTCAGGTGAAAGACCGGTTGAAATGTTTTAGGGATCTGGAGGCCACCTCTAGGGAAACAAATCTATCACTCAAATTCAATAATTTTTTTATGAGGCAAGGGGTAAGTTCTCAAAAATCTGAAAAGCAGAGACACATTGCACATGATATGATCATAGCCGAATATTATACTTTAAATACATTTTCTGTATAGTTTTGGTGCAGGTGTGTCACAGCCCAGAGATAATCAAACAATACTTTCAAGGAAATGTGTGGGAAAGTTGGAGGGCAGCCCTCCATCGCCTAGGACCTGGCACTTCAGCCCTCTTCCCAAGTGCTGGGGCACCATTTGGCTGTCTTGCGCCATGTATACACCTTTGTCCCATAATGCACAGATGTGTGCATGAGTCTAGCATAGGTTTCGTACTGGATAACCTTCCAGTACAAAACACTGTGCCTAGAATTACTTTAATACTGTTCCCTTTTTGTATGTGTGCTGTACAGTGCAGCAAACATGCAACGTTTGAGGAAAATAACACGCAGGTTAGAGCATTCTGCTTCAAGTGGCGAGCCAAAGCCCCCAGGACTCACAGCTAAGGGCCTCTTGCCCCAGGAAAATGTTATGATCATTTCTTAAGCCATCTGGCAGCCTCTCGCAGCATCTTATCGACAAGGCCATTGGCTTGCCCTCCGGCTCAGCTTTGGTCAAGACTGGGGTCTTGCTTGCAACACTCCCTAAGTCCTAGGCTGTAGACTACTCTCCTTGCCTCTAATTCCTGCCACCCAAGTGTTGCGTCACTTGTGGCATGACTGAGTACATAAAAAGTCTATAGTGCACACTCCTAAGGCACTACAGCAGTACAAGCTCAACTGAAGTCTAGGGGACCCACTTTTTCAGGGTTCCGAGCAGAACAACTCATCACTGGGTCTAGGAGAAAAGCAACAAGGTGGTATCACCAGCCCTGGAGGTAGTCCACAAATTCTAAAGCACAAATCAGATGTTAGTGCACAACTAAACTCCAGACTGAGATTCATCAGCAATGCCCATCCTTACTCTTTTCTTCCAGGCTTCTTCTTAACTTTCTGACACTGGATATGGTCTTACAACAGAGGTCAGGTTTCCTGTGATTCTTAGGTCAACCATCCAACTTTGTGGTGCCACATAGTTCCTTCACACATTACTGGCATCGAAATAAACCAGCTCATTGCCTTCCCTACCTCAACATTCCTGGTAGGTTTGTATATGGAAGGTTAGACAAAACAAAGGCACAGCTCTGACCAGTAACTACCCACCAGGGCCTGCCTCTTCCATCCAAAACTCTTCAATGCGACATACTGTGGCAAAGCAGAGACATATGTCTGGGCCTTAGGGCACCCCACTCTTGATTGACCAGAAGTTGGTGGACTCATGGCTATAGTGATTCCAAACCCATCCCTCTCTTCATCAGGAGATTCTTACTGCCCAGTAATGGGCTGAGTGTCTACTGGGGCTTTTGATTTGCCAGCTGGTGCAGCGGAGTCATTTACTCACTTAGGCAGGCATATCGAAAGCAAGCACATATTCATTAAAGGCTACCTCAGAGAAATATGCTACTTTATTTTATAATTTGTGTTAAGGAATTCAGCAATATCAAAAACAACCTCATATGTGGGTTTAGGCAGCAACTCTGATTCTTGTTTAATCGTCATGTATGAAGTTACAGCCAAAACACAAAAAACCCATGATTTGTGCAAGTGAAAACACTCCACATCATACACTTTACCCAGGGGGCGTGCAGTTCCTCTCAGTTCCCAGTTGAATACTAAAAATGTTGGCTTGAACCCCAGTCAAAGAGCACTCTTACTTGATAAACTTGCGAATGAGTGCATGCATGTGCTCATTGTCACGCACAATCTGCACAAGGAACTTATCCCAGTTGTCCACAGTAGCTAATCTTATTTTGGACAATGGAGACTGTGGGATTGCAGCTGAAGACTATGTTGCACAGAACGTTACATTTGGTAATACTACATTAGGGAGTCTCATGCCACAAAAGAGGTAAAAAAAACAGAAGTCTAAAAGAACAAAAAGATGAATTTTCACATACAAACCTCACTCCGCTATATGTAGTCAAAGGTCATTTGGACAGATCAGGATAGAGCAGTGAAATGGCATCAATCAATCAATCAATCAATCAATCAGGGAATTTTGAAGCGCGCTACTCACCTGTGAGAGACTCAAGGTGCTGGGGGAGGAAGCAGCTCCGGTCAGTCGAAGAGCCAGGCCTTGAGGGTCTTCTTGAAGATGTGCAGGGTGGGGGCGCGTCTGAGGTTGATCGGGAGGTCGTTCTAGGTCTTGGCCACGATGTAGGAAAAGGTTCTTCCACCCGTTCTTTCTCTGCGGGGTGATATCCATGGTTTCGCTAGGGGCAGTGCTTGATGTATAAAAAAAAAAAGTGCCAGGGCTGTCATCAGGAGAACTCTGCAGCTTGCACCACCCATTCCCCCAGCCAGCACTGCCGGTGACAATACAAACACACCTACAAACACCAATCTCCTTCAAGTGTGTCACTTCAGACTATTCCAGGCCCCCAAAGCTATAAGACCAGCTTGGGTGGCCGGTATTAGTCATGTTAATGTATATTAAATTATTAATCAACTGATGTTGTGCTCATTTCTAAAAAACACAAACAGCGCCACCATGTGGCAGACTTCCATAAGCCCTGGTGTTGGCAATTAAGTGCTGGTGCCGTGCACCGGAAAACACCGGCTCAGATTAAGCACTGGCTAGGGGGTTTGGTGAAATCCTGGAGGATGCTGAAGAGTTCCTTTGAGTTGCTGGAGTTGGAGAGGATCTTGTTCTGGATGAAGGTCCTTTTGGTGGATCTGATACGTTGGTGGTATATCTGTCATAGTGTTCTTGTAGGTGTTGCTGTCTTCCGAGGATTTGCTGTTTCTCCAATTCTTCTCAAGATGTCTGCAGGTGTGTCTGGATTCTTGGAGGTCAGCAGTGAACCAGGTGGCCTTTCTAGGGCGCTGTCTGGCTGGGTTACGTAGGGGTGCGAGCTTGTGCAGTTGGTAATCTATCTGTGAAGTTCTTTGGCTGCGAGGTTGGCATTTATCGAGGTGGGGGGTACATCATGGTTGAGGTTGGCGTTGAGCTGCTTCTCAGTGACTTTGCTCTAGTTTCTTCGCAGAGGGCGGGGAGCAGGTTTGAGCGCGGTGGGTTTGTTGGCGTAGAAGTGTACGCAGTGGTGACCCATTCATGGGGGTTACATGGTGTCGCTGAAATGGATGTTGTTACCTCCTGCGAAGATGGGGTCAAGGGTGTGTCCTGCCTTGAGGGTGGGGGTGGTGACGAGTTGTTTCAGTCCGAGGTTGGTGAGGTCCAGCAGGGTGGCGGAGTTGGGGTCTCTGAGGTTGTCGAGGTGGAAGTTGAGGTCTCCGATGAGTATGTAGTCCATGGAGGCGATATCGTGGGGCGCAATGAGGCCGGCGATGGTAGATGTTCATGGTCCAGGAGGCCTGTAGGCATATTACACTTGAGGTTTTGCACATTCTATTTCAACAGCAAAGCATTGTGAAGGTCCCTATTTTTGCACATCTTAGCATTTGCCACAATTTTCATTTGGCTTCACCCCTACATTGTAGGATCGTGTTTACTGAGAATTGATCATGTTTACATTTGTTGACTCCTAGGAAGCAAATGCATACTTTTTTCTAGGTAAGTTTCCCTTCTTTCAGAGCTTATATCTGCACAGGAATGTTTGCAATATTCGCAATGTTCACATCAACGTTCTAAGGAACAAAATCTTGCAAACATCAAAAAGCTGCAAATATGTCCAGAGATCTTTGTAAAGGCAGCAAAACGGATTTGCAGTTTGGAACATTTCTACTTACAAATCAATAATACATTCTGAAATCTGAAAAAGACAATATTGTTCACCCTCTAGTTAGATAATTGTGATTGGTTTTGATGTGAATTTTAAGGACGGTAATACGACACATTTCAATACCTTTTTCTATTTTCTGTTCTAAGAATATCAGTGTGTTTCTGTTCCTGGTGAACATGAGAAAAAGAGTGACAGAGAAGGAGAGAAAGACAGAAATCACAGCAAGGAGAATGTAGCGATTCCCGACATTGAAGAAAGGCTGGTGCAAAAAATAAAGTAAGAGGGGCTATTTATTTTAGAAACAGTCATTTTAAAAGAATGCTAGTTTATTCAGTACTAATGTGCTCAGTAGGAGCCCTCAACACTAAGCACTTTACGAAAGTATGCTACATTCTTCACAAGTCAGCAGTGCATGAACATGTGGCTTTAATTCTACCAGGATGGAAAGAACAATCTCTGCAAAGACTGTGATTTCTTTTTGTTTTATACTACCCAGTTATACATTATAAATCTTCCACCAGAAATGATGATTAAAGTGGCTTCTTGTACTAAAAACACGCATGTTTACTGATTTGACACAAAAATACATTTAGAGGAAACTAATGGTCAAAAAGGCCTAGCTCCATCCATATTGAGGCAGCTAATTTACACTTTTCTAAAGATCATAGATATAAACCGGGTGGAGGTCTGAATTGTACACAAGTTCGGAGCAAAACAGTATGATTTTGCCCATAGGTTAAACCACACAGCCAGTGTGATCAAACTAGGTCAGGACCCATTCATATGTGGTCCGAAATATATATGATCCCCTAGTTTGAAATCATCTGCTTGATTTATACTTTATATAGGACTAAGACTGATGCAACACATTACTCTTTAGAAATATTGCAGTGCAGTACAGTTGTATTGATATGTTGCCACACTAATGAATAGTGCTTGGCATATAGAAAAGACAGCCAAACCAATTTACATTTCTGCTAGACTTGTGCCAGGCTCAAATAATAGTGCTCAGACATATTTCAGCGGATCATCACGATTACTGACTGAATGCCCCATATTATGCCGTTTCCTGGTTTATTGAATGCTGAAGTCGCGTTTCTTGTGCTGGGCTACACTGGTTGGACACAGAATTCATTCTTCACCATTGCTGGCTCTTCACCCTGTGGAAATCTACAATCGTATTTCCATAAATGCAGCTGGTGTGGTTTCATTTTTGTTGCTGACAAGCATTAGCCTCTTGCCAGCCATCCTCGTTAAGGGCAGCAGCGAGGCACTTTCCTGTTTCTTTTTTTTTCACTTTTGTGTGTTTTCCACATTTCATTCTTTTTGTGCTTATTACAATCCCCAAAAGATCTCAGCGTCCAGCGATTCTGTGATTCTTCACTGATGAGCGGCTTATCTTTCTACTGCTCCCAGTTAATTAGAACATTTGGAAACTATAGGCTCTACTTAGGGGAACATATGTGATCCATACCCTATGTACAGTGGGAGGGAAGAACAATGCTGCTGGAGGTCGCATGCTAAATGATGTCTGCAAAGCATCCCACCATTTGTAATATACTGGGTGTTTTCTTTATTTGATAAAGTACAGTATTTGAAGCATTGCGCTTTTAGTATGTATTATGATGACTCTTACGTTCCTGTATCATTCTAAAACGTAATCGGTGCTTTAAATGGGAATATAGAAGTGCAGGCATGTACTCACTATTTACAATATCTGTTTGCTCCTGAGAAGTGCGAGTACTTTCACACTGATTTAAAACACCGAATCTAATAAATATTAAGCTTTAATTAAAAACATATCCATCTAGTTTACAACATTGTCACAATATACAATCTGCATTAGTATAAATAGAGCATTGCTTTGAGTGTTTTTCAGATACAGCACTATCAATTAACAGATTTTCCATAATCTATAGGAAAATCGCATACATGACATAGCAGAAGGGGACTACACAATATTTAAGAAAATTGATGTAACTGGTGTTTATTGTTTCAGTGCAGAGACTCTCTTGAAACTCTCATTCAGAGTTTTTCAGAAAACGTACCATAATGCCTTGAATCCATAATTGCATTGCCGCAGCATAATGTGGCATCACTGCATTACAAATCTTTTAGCACTGCGTTTCTAACGTCAGTGTGTCTGTTGCCCCTTCTCATCAGAGTAGTATACAATTTAGGGGCATATCAGCAAGGGCCGGCGATAATTATCGCTGAGATAGCGCGCTATCAGCGACGCTTATCTCCAAAGCGATAAACTTCCAAGCGCAAGCTGCCAAATGCGCTGGAAATCCAGTGATAATCGCACAACGTTTGGCGATAGCTTGATGATAGGGCAGGGCAGACTTAGCCATTATATCCACCTTCCATTGGATATAATGGCTAAGTTAGACTGAAAGCAGGCGTAAGAAAAGTAGCGATAACCGCGGTTAGCGCTACTTTTCTTATCGCTACGCTGGTTAGCGATCAGCTTGCTGAAAGGAAAAATGTCTGTTAGCGACATTTCTCACGTTATTTTGGGGAGGAACGCCCACTTTGCGTCTCATTAGAGATGCATAGCTGGGCGTTAAGGGAAAGAGCGCTAAGGCATGGATTCACGCGATAGCATGATCTTGCTGATAGTGCGATAAAATTATCGCTGCTTTTCGCCCGAAAACGGATGCTAAAGCGGCGATAATTTTATCGCCGGCCCTTGCTGATATGCCCATTAGTTGCCTAGCCGGGTAATGGATCCTTCCATACGAACTGTGTGGCAATTTCACATGGAGCGTAAAAATATCGCTCTAATACTCATATAAATCTATATCTATATATGTATATATCTATATCTATATATATAGATATAGATATAATCTATATGTATAGAAATATATATATATATATATATATATATATAAATATAATGACAAAGCGGATCCTGTGAGTCAAAAGGCTACAGCAAGGAGCACAGCACAGCGCACTGAAGTAATTGAAAAGGGACAAGCAGCCCTCCGCACAACTCCTAAATAAATACCGCAGAATTAGAATCTGCGACATAACCTCGGCGTCATCTGTTCGCTTCCATAATTACTACATATCTTGTGCAACGCGGAGCATACGATCAACATGTCCGTCGAGCACCAAGGGAGCCAATTTCAGCCAGGCATGCCTAAACTGGCCTCTCTCACATCAGGGCGCGAGAACAGGCGGCGTGACAAGTCCTCGCGGGCCCGCCGTGCCTGGGAGCTGTTGTTCGGCCGCAGGAGAGCCGCCAGCTCCCGGGTCCGTTAATGAGGGCTGCAGTTCCTGGCAAAGGGCTCGCCTTCAAGTGAGTGTGACTAATCACGAGCCCTTTCAATAATGCTGACAATCCGGCCGGCCTGCTTCCTTGGCCGCGGCAGTCTGCTGAAATAGGAGCAAATTAGCCCCGTTCTGCAAAAGGCAGGAAAAGATAAAGAGCCCCTTAAAAGGTTTCCATCTCTCTGCCTATGAGGGGCATTGTCAAGGGCTTCAAGTGAGCGTAATTGCCCCCATTTTCAGCAGTTAAACACGGAATGGTCGAAAGATTGTACTTAGTTACAGTATCATTAATCTCTATGTGCATAAGACCAACAATTAGAGTAAATGCATAATTGTAAGGTACAATGTGCCCCGCACTGAAAGCCTCATCTTTCTGCTAATGGCCCGCATTTTACTGAAGTCTAATTTGCCTGATCCGCCTCTTGAAAAGGAATGTGCACAATGTACTAGCCTCCGGCGCTTTATAATGTGATCTATTACATGAAAGTGAACCAAATCCTCACCTATTACCAGCTATACGGCGCCTCGTTACAGACACTTATCATGCCGTATGAAACCCTGATATGCAGGTTCTTGTAGGGTGCAGGTCATGGTTCTACATCGTATTGTGGGTTCAGCACTCGTTACTGTTCAGGCTACTACTGATAATGTCCTTTCATGGTCAGTTGTTTACACACATGGTGTGACTGATAGAGCAGGGCCTACAACATGGCCAATCTCCTTAGTAAGATTGACAATGGATACCGATGGTCATGTGGCAAATCGATGGACCAACACAACATGTGTTTGAGAAGTGTGGCTCAATGATTAGAGTGGCAGACCCTGCTGCAGAGATCTAGCCCGGGACCAGGGTTCAATTCCCTGCCTCGGTGGGTCTTGGGCTCAAAAATTCCATGGACCTGATCATTCTCGCCTCGGTGCCTATTCCAATCATGGAGTGCAACTCTGGGCAATAACTTGCTTAATCTTCACAACGGCCCCCACAATGCTAAGGATGCCTGGCCTCCACCTTGGGGCTGCCCAGGAGTGGACGCCTCACAGGGAAAGCCAGGATGGGTTCCACAGCGGTATTCGTACAAGCGCCTTGAGTCCCTTGCGGGTGAGTAGTGCGCTATACAAGTATCAAATTTACATTTACATTTTGAGTGCTATTTTAAGGTTCTGCCATTGGTTTGGCTGGCTGACACTTTAAGGCTCTTGAGATTAGCAGTGCTGCCTTCTTTAATATGAGCAAACTCTCAGAATGAAATACCGGGCTTGGCATCACCTCTGAGAGCTAGTTTGAGTGCGCTGGTGAGCTAGGTGTAGCTCCCAAGCTACTCGTTGCAGACGTTTGGTATAGAGATATCTCAGCCAGAGGGTATACCATTTTCGCATGCTGAAAGAAAAACAAGCTTGACATAATTGGAAGTACATTCTTAGTTTTGTTTCCCTAACAATATGAAATGGGTGCCTGATTATTCCAGGAATTACAAACAATATGCCACTGCTAGAGTTGAAAATGTGCCCTTACTGCAGGGTGACACCAGTTTCTTTTCGTAACTCTACTTTGCTAGTGATAGATCTCTGTGCCCTTTACCCTTGATAATCATTGATAAATTGTTGGACTTCTTTCAACATAATAAAATTGATATGCAAGTGATCGTTTATTTAATTTATCGATAAGTCCCAAGTATATGGTATGAAATGTGCCCTGGCCTGTAAATTAAATGCTATTAGTGGGCTGCAGCACTCATTGTGCCATCCACTGCAGTAGCTTTGTAAAGCTTGTCTCCAGACCTACCATTGTAGGCTGGCTGTGCAGTTTTAAACTGCAAATTCAAGCTTCCAAAATAGCCCTTTTTTCACAGCCCAAAATCTTCCTTTGAAATGTTTATAAGTTGCCCTTAAGTATGGCTTATTGCCCATAAGCCAGAGTGTGTGGTATTTAAAAGTAAGTGGATTTATGAATCACTCACTCCTAATATTGCTCCGAATGTCAATATGTTATTATGTTCATGGGCGTGCGCCGAGGTATCGTCCTCTAAACTTGGGCATATTGTCAAAATGATCAAAGTTGCACCTACCCACGGGAAGGTGTCCCTCAATGCGCACAGCTACTGGTGATGAATTTCACACAATTATGTCCAAGTATTCCAATATACTCCAAAATTATAATCACTGTTTCTTTTTATTGTGTTGTACAATGATTTCAACTCACGTTTATGAAATTCATCACCAGTAGCTGTGCGTATTTAAAAGTAAGACATGTTAATTTTAAACACATCCTTACAGTGAAAATGCACTCAAAGCTATTTTACTGTAGCAGGGTTAGTTGTGCCATAAAAAAGGATTGGGTTACAATATTAAGTTTAATAAATGTTATTTCAGCGAAGGTAAGAGGTACAAATTAAATGTGTTGACTTTTGGAAATATTTATTACATGCCTAATTTACTAATAAAGTTTGATTTATAATAAATATTTTGGAAAGATGGCTTTTAGAAAGTCACCTTTGTCCTGTCTGAAGTACTTAGAAGCTAAATCTGCATTTTTGCTCCCTCCCTTCTACCAGCTAGTAATTAGCATTTCAATGGTCATGAATAAGATATGAACTTGCTACAGGACAGGGACAAAAGCCCTTGGTGTGGGGAGGTGCCCATGATGGCTGGGGGAAGGCCCTAGGCCTTGATGAACTTCAAAGATGCCTACCACATCACAAGCAGACGTAGCTAACAGCCATGCCTGCACTCTTTTATTGTCCCCTCAATCAGACAGGCCTCCATCACAGGAGTCCTTCTCTTGACAGCACAGTATCAGATCCTGATGGTGTGTAGGCATAAATGTGGCATCTCCACACATCCACTTCAGAACACTCCTGAACCTGAGGATGATCAGAAGAGGAATGTCTGCAAAATTAGAGAATTGGAGGGCTGGACCTGCTCTCTCTGTTGTACCCAGGACAAAGAAGTGAGCTTCAAATGTCATAGGGCTGACTGCCTGTTAAAGCTACAGCCACACAACAAGCTACAAAAGGCCTTTTTCTGCAACTGCTCAGCTGACCAATCATAACAGGACCTGGACTGGACCCTCCTGTTGGCCTCTGCCTGCCAAATTATGAGTGTTTAATGCCCCTTTTGAGGTCCTGGAGGGCTCTGGAAGTGTACACATGTGGTGCAATGAGACTTAAAGGACTAAAGTCAAAAGGTAAACTCTTTGGCCACGATGAGCCTGGTTAGTGTATCCGACCCACACTCCATTGCAAACAGCGTCAAATTGTGCCTAGGTCATTTTCTACCACAACAATTGACTATCATTGGCACTTTGTGCTTCTTGGCACTATTTCTACTTAAAAACGTAACATTCACATCTCCTGCTCCCTTTATTGAAGTTTTGTCATTTTGGTGTTATTTTCTTTATTACATTTTACTCTACTTTAAATTTGTTTTGGGATTCTTATCGTTGTGCATTTCAACTTTATTACTGTTTTAATACTGCATAAATATTTTACACATTGCCTCTTAGTTAAGTTAAGCCTGTCTGCTCTGTGCCACCGCTACAAGAGGGTTGAGCTCAAATTACTTTAGTGACTAAAAGAGTTCATCCTGACAAAGACTGTGATTATTACTTGAGGTGAATACTTAGTCCCCTAAACTAATACAATTTCTTACAGCCAGCATTTTTCCACTGATCCCGTTTATATACCATGGTTGATCCATATATCAAATATTACCTCTAGTATGTCAAAGCAAGTATTTTGTCATGGGTACCTGCCCCAATCATGCCTCATATGTCATGTTTTCTCTCTCTAATGTCAAGAATCACATCAAGTAAGCCAGCGCCACAAGTTTACCATGGGTGGCCCTGAAGTCAAGAATTATGACAAGTAACCGGTACCAACATTTTGCCATGTATGTGTCATATGCCAGGAATTACATCCCCATTTGCCTGGTATTACTTCTAATATTCCAGTGCCATAATTTTACCCTGGGGGGCTTTTATTCCAAGAATTACCTCTAGTCTGCCAACACCAGCATTTTGATAGGGTTACCCATCAGTCAAGATTTGCCCATTTGCTGAGGATTACCTCCAGTATGTCTGGACAAGAGTTAGTCTTGTAAGTATAACACACTAACGCACACTCTCTTGCTTAGTCATGACTTACAACCTCTAACTGATATACATCTCACTCACTCACACACGCTTATTCATTCTCACTTATTCCCACTCATTACACTCCCACTCATTACACTCACTCTGTTTCACAGCGTCATTCACATCAAATTTACTGTTTCTCACTTGTTCTTACTAAATCACTCTCACTCATGTTTTGACACACTCATGCTCCTTCTCACTCACCACCTCTATCATGCACTCTCACTATCACATTTTCACTCACATTCACACACACCCACATGCTGCCTCACTCACATGCTTACTCGTAATCTCACTCACATGCTCACACACTGTTTCAGTCACACACTCCCTGTCCCACGGCCACACTCACACACTGTCTCACTCACAAATTCACATGCTGATTCCTTCACATGCTCACATTTCATCTCATTCACAGTCTCTCTCACACTGTTTTGTTCAAAGCCTCATTCATGCTTTGCTCACTCCCACACACATAGTGACTCATGTTCATGCTCACATACTGTCACACTTGAAATCTCACTTATACAGTTTCACTAACCCTCATTCATTTTCACTATGTGCTCACTCACATACTCACTTTTCATACACTCTCACTCATTCTCTCTCACTGCTCCTGCCGCTCATTCTCACTTGCACTCTTAGACTCACACCTAGACACACACACACTCAATGCTGTCTCACTTACATGTCCATTAGTGGATCTCACTCACATGCTCATATACTGCCTCACTTAAACTGTCTCACTTAACTGTCTCACACACAGCCTGTATCATTCAAACCCTTTCACATTCAGGCATCATCCCACTCATACACTCATTCACTGGCCTACATGTGCTGTCTCATTTACACAATGTCACACATACTGTTTTACTCAGAATCTCTCACTCACATAATATTTCACTCACATGCCCACTCACTGTCTTACTCCCTCAATGTCTCACTTACACACTTTCTCACTCATGCACTTACATGCTGTCTTACTCACATGCTCACACTCAGTCACATTCACACTGTGCTCACTCGTACATTCACATACTGTCTTACTGTCACAGACTTGTGAATATAGTGTTTTTTCAATGCCAAATGCCATTTATTTCGGTATGAAAACATGCATTGTTAAGCATGGGACAAGTAAATAACTGTGATTAAATTAAATACACATCACTAACATATTTTTCTGTTTTGCCAATGTGTCATGAAGTTGAGATAATCAAGGCTATGCAAAAAACATTCATTATAGTTAAATACCTACCTGATTGTTTAGATATGTTCAACAATTAGCTCCAAGAACACTTGGCCGCCCTATGTTTATTGATTAGTTTAGGAGTTTGATGGACATGGAACTTTCTGCAGGGTCATCCTAAATCTTTTTGCCTTCACCCTCCTGTTTTCTGAACACGCATTTGTTGGCTTTTAAGACTGTGCACTTTACCGCTGCTAATCAGTGCCAACATGCTTGTGCTTTCTACTTTAAACATGGTAAATTGGACTTACACCCAATCAGCCTATTTAATTTACAGGCAAGTCCTCGGAAAGTGGTACTACATGTAGCCAGGGCCTGTAAAATAAATGCTAGAAGTGGGCCTGCAGCTCTTACTGGGCCACCAACTTAAGCAGGCCTGCAAGCATGTCTCCGGCCTGCCTTTGCAGCATGTGTGTGCAGTTTTAAGCTGCTACTTCAACCTGGCAGAATAAACATTTTACCTGCCCAAACCTTCCTTTTTAATACTTATAAGTCACCAAAAGGTGGGCCCTGAACAGCCCAGAGGGCAATGTGCAGTGTATTTAAAAGGTAGGACATGTGCTTTTAGGCTTTACATGTCCTGATAGTGAAAAACTCCTAAATTTGTTTTTCACTATTGCAAGGCCTCCCTCTTTCATAGGATAACATTGGGATACCTTATTACATTTAATAAGTGTAACTTCCATTTGGGAACAGATAGGCAGTTTAAGTTTGGTGTGTAAAGAATTGTAATTAATAGCCCTGTTTAATGGTCAAGTCTAATGTGTAGTCACAATTCTGAAAATTCTCTCTTAGAAAGATGGCATTTTCTCGTCCTAACCATTTGATGCCTGCATCCTGTTTCTGCATCACATCTCCAGGTATGGCTGGCAGCTGTTTCCAGGTAGTGAGACAAAGAGAAGATAGGTGTTGGCAGGAAGGGCCACTCTGAGTTAACAAGGGGGAGGATCTATCACCTAGCACACTTGCACTTCACAACGGCTCTGCCTGAGAAATCTCACAAAGGGTTTGACACTGGTCTTTTGTCACCGTAGGACAGCGAGGAAGGGGATGCTTGAAACCTCAGGGGGTGGAACCCTCTAGAAGCTTCCTCCACTTCAAAGTAGGACACTTCAATCCAACTCTTCAGTACACTTCTGGACCTGTAAACCTTGTAAGGAAGAAGGACTGCTGTGCTGTTAAAATGACTGACACTCAGCTGGACTGCTACCGTAAAGGACTTCTGCCCTGATGTGCTAAACTACTAATCTGCTCCCTTTTGCCTGGGTGATAAGGACAGGACCACCATCTCTAAACCCAGGACCTTGAATAGACTATAAGGGGTAGTTGACTGGCCTCCTTATCAGAAGCCTCAGGGACAGAGCAGGCTTCCAACAATCTTGAAACCATCATCTGGACTATGCCATCTGTGAGTCCTGCCCTCCCAAGTGATGCCACCCCAATAATGGTCCATTGGAAGTAGGCCTGAAGGTGCTCTGCACATATGTTTAGTGAGGCTGCCATATTATTATTGAACAGGAAACAAAGAATAAATGATCTAAGTAGACAACGTAAGTATCAAATCATTGCAATCATGGCAGATAAATGTACATCACAAAGTAGTTATATTTCCCTTTATCGTATGAAAAAAGGGAACAGGTATAACCAAGTCCCCGCCCTCCCTGCCACCCCCCCCTGCTCCTGGTCGTTCGGTGTCTACGGTGTCCATTATAATCTAACAGGGATGCCAGCTGGGAGATCCGCAGTTAGCCTGGAGTACAATGACCGGGTCTGAGTCCTGAAACCTACTATGAAAGAGTCACACATGAACTCTGTGTGTTATGAGGTTGGGGTACCCCGTAGGGGTAATAAGTCAAGTGATCCAAACTCAAGCAGCATGGCCTCCCACTCCAGTGAAATGGGTTGTTTACGGAGCCCCCTCTCTTCTTCCCTCCGAAGGGCTGCACCTTCGGCCTTTCCCCATTGAATCATGTCATCTTGCCAGCTGGATACCGTTGGACATTTAGGGGATTTCCATCTCATGGTGAGAGCTCGAATAGCTAAAATGAGGGCTAGGTCCACAAACCTCAGTCGTACCTTCTGGACCTTCGAGCATCTACGGAGGCCCATGAGGCAGGACAGGGCGTCATCTGGTACAGGGAGCTGTGTGACTTCGCTCAGGGATTGCCGCACTCCCTTCCAGTAGTCCCGGAGAGACGGGCAGGACCACAGCATATGAGTCCGCCTCGTCCCCTTTACAGTGGGCGCAGCAATGTGAAGCGTCTGGGAACATGTGGTGTATCCGCTTGGGGGTAAGGTATGACCTATGAAGGATCATAGCCTGAATGAAATTCAATTTAGCATTACGGGAGACTCTTTTTGGGTGTTCTAGCATACCCTGCTATGCTTTATCTGTGATATCCATGGTAGAGTCCTCAGACCATTGTATTCGAAGTGAAGTAAGTGTGGTCGCGGTGTGTGCCCTTATACCCGTTCATAGCCAGTGTACCAGGTGTCCTCCATTACCCATGTAGTATAAGAGGTGTACTAGGTTGTGCTGTGGAGGTTCACTATGCTGCGGGGCCCATGTGTTTTTTATATAATGGGATACGGTGGCGTGTAATAAATATAGTCATGTCGGTGCTCCCGTATTCTGTAGAAAGGAGTCGTGGTCTAGCAGACCACCATCACCAAAGAACTCCCCAACGTCCTCCACTCCCAACTCTATCCAATCATGTATCCTGGTCTTCGTGAGTCTACCTTGTGGGGTGGGGATACCTAGGAGAGGGATATTAGTCGAGTAGGGGACCATCGAGGAGGTATCAGACATCGCCTTCTTCCAGCAGTGCAGGGCAGTCTTTAATAGGGAAGGCATGCCATGGGAACTTTGGCCTTAGGTAAGAGTAGAGAGTGTAACGCTCCCTGGTCTAGTTCCCTAGGTGTGTACCCGAGTTCTCCAAAGTTTCTCCCAGTGGTCCAGAAGGATAGCCATTGGAGTTGACTGGCATAATAGTAGGCCGTGAAGTCAGGGACCCCTAGGCCATCCCTGCCAGCCTCCAGTTGGAGTTTCCGTAGACTTAGTCGTCTGCGGCCCTTTCCCCAAATAAGCTCTACCAATATGGTATTCAATGTATTAAAAATAGATTGCGGGACCACTATCGGCAAGTTCGCAAAATAGTATAGTAGGCGAGGGAGCATCACCATCTTTGAAATCGCAATACGTCCCATCACCGACAATGGCAGGGATGACCAGAAGGCCACACTAGCACGAAGGGCTGTTATGGCTCTCACTATATTACCTTCTATTTGGTCTGTCTGTGTTCTATAAACTTGGATACCTAACTATTTAAAGGTAGTGGGGGCCACTGGCAAAGCATAGTCACCAAACCGCAGGTTATGTGGGTATTGTGTGTCTCTGAAAAAAAAGGCCACCGATTTACCCGGGTTTATGGCCAGACCCGAGAGGCGTTCGAAAGTGGTAAAAATATCGGGAAGGGGCTCATTCTCGGCCGTCAGGTCCCTTAGGTACAAAAGGATGTCATCCGCATGAATGGAAGTTAGGTGAGTCGCACCATCGATAGGTTTGCCAAGCCGTTCCGCTGACCTCCTGAGCGCTATTGCCAGGGGTTCCAGTGCAAGAACGAATAATAATGGAGATAACAGACATCCCTGTCGCGTGCCCCTATGGATCACATATTGGTCAGAGATGCAGCGCCCCGTACGGGCTCGGGCTGTGGGGGATGTGTATAGCAGGCGTACCCACTTAAGATATGTGTCTGGGAACCCAAACCGTTGAAGAGCCTCAAACATAAAGTCCCATGAGAGAGAATCGAAGGCCTGTCGGAGATCTAGCGCTATGCATTCCACATTCTGATAAACCTGTGGAGTGTCCGTCATTACATAATGTAGTCGTCTGATTTTGAGAGACATGCCACGGTTCGGCAGGAATCCGCATTGGTCAGTATGTATAAGTGTATTGAGGTAGGGCTATATGCGATTGGCGAGGGCTTTACTTAAGATTTTATATTCAGTCGCTAGCAGGGAGAGGGGTCTAAAATTGGACAATTCCAGGCCATCGCGCCCTGGCCTAGGTACGGATTTGACCAGTGCTCTGCCACTAGATGATGGTACGGCAGGGACAAAAAAAGCTTTAAATCCCTCCAAAATCAAATTACAATCCACCAGCCATGTTTCCTGTAGGCAGATGACAGAAAATTGCCCGACAAACTGCTGCCATAAGGGGTCCTGAAATTTATCGGCCTGCTATGTTCCATGATATGACATTACTATCCAGTATATGGGGTATCTCCTCTTGCTGAAAAGGTGGGAGCTGGGCCGTCTGCAATAACTCTGTTTCAGCTACCATTGGGGAATTAAATGAATAATAAATTAATTCCCACAATTAACACTATAAAATCTAAATTAAATAAATACTAATAAATAAAAATTAATATTTAATTTAGTATAATTAAATTACTTCCCACCCTATTCCCCTATAAACCCACAACCAGCTACGAAACTATAACGCAAAATGTAATTAAAATAAATATAATACCTATTCAAATTTAACACATATATTAAAAACAAAAGCAATACTTGGACAAAAAATAGAGCACATACATTTAAAATACATACTAATATACATAACACTGAAAAAACGATATTTTTAACAACTATGGGGCTCATTAGTATGGCGGGCAGACTTTGTCCGCCCGCCATAGGCCCTGGAAATGGGACCGCCCGCTATGTATGTGGCGGTCCCGCATTAGGCATTAGGATGCCCCCGCCATACTGGTGGGCACATCCCGCATTCCTGACATTGTGCCGGGCGATGCTTTCAGCAGCACCCTCCACAATGTCAGAAATGCATGTTGTGCATTTGCATGCACAACGTGGCAGGCACCACGCGGTGCCTACCACCTTGTGCATGCAAATGCACGGGGGTACCATAGGTACCCCCATGTGCACCCCCCAACCCCCCAACACCCTGGGGGCCCGCAACGGGCCCCCAAATAAAAAAACGCATGCCTTTTCATGGCGGAGTCTCCGCCATGGAAAGGCATATCTCCGCCATTATAGTAATATGGATGGCCGTCCACCGTGTTCCCCCCGCCATAGTAATATAGCGGGGGAAGAAATGGGTTGCGGGCGGTGACTTTTTGTTAGCGGATCGCCACCGCCATACGGGCAGTGGCGATCCGCCCGCTATAGTAATCACCCCCTTAATTTTTGCAAACGATATTAATAACTTAGATATTTTTAAAAGCAATATGTCTTACCTTTAACTTGATATTCTTGACCACGGTATTCTTGCTGTCGATATTTCTGTGTCTCGAGATTTCAAACTCGATATTAGTGCAAGTCGACATTTTCAATTCGATAGTCTGTCTCTATACCACCTATGGCATCAGACATAACATTACCAGTGCAACAAACAGAATTGTTGTTTGTCACCATAAGCAATTCAGGGTTATAGTTTTTAGTGTAAACATTTCTACTAATCAACATTCAGACACAGTCATAAAACGAAATACGTATATACAGCTGGCTAAGCAAAATACTGGCTCTCCTAAAACAGCTCAAAGATTCTCACAGAGCAAACCCTTTGTGTTATCCACACAGTGTCACACTGAGTGGCCAACACCCAAACCATTGGCTACTACGGTAATCTGTGATTCTCCGTGTAACAAATACCTACCTGTAGGCTTTAATATAGGGTAATAACAATTCAGTCTTCTTGCACATAACTTTCAGCCATACATAGCAGGCCCTGAGTGCAGTCTTGCATTAGTCTCCATGACACTGACACAGTTGTTTGCAGAGATGTTTAAATATGCGCAAACACTTCAGTCCTATGATACCAATGTTACAAGCCAACTTTTCTGATTGAAGGCTGAATGTACAAAGAGGGAGCCACAAAGCAGTCTGTACACGTGCAACGCACCTTTATTTTTATAATCAGTCGCAGCACAGACTGACATTTATCTGAACTTTCAGAACTTTGATACAAGAGTACTTTTTTGACTGCTCATGAATAGCTGTGAGTGCAGTAACGGAGGCCTGTGAGGGACAGCATCCCTTCCTTACCAGATTTGCATTCACAGAATTCCCAATTTTTTTTCTCGAAAACAGGCCCTGCTCTATGAAGAGTCCTCTGCTTTCAAAGTTAAAAGCCGGCTTTTATTGAATGACATTGAGCGGAGCATGTAGTGGTTCACGTGACCATAGTTTCTCCTCCAGATGTCCACAGCTGGCATTCACAATTTTGCGATTGGCTACTACCTGATAATGGAATATCGACATCTGGCATCAATGTTTTGCGACTGACATTGCCGTCACTAAGCATTATACACAGCATTATGACTGAAGTAGGAGAAAGACACCTATTTTACGCCCCTGCCACTTGCAATCTGCAATCAGTTCCACAGGGCATTTTTACAAGTCGCAAAGTAATTTCTGACTGGCAGCGCGTCCTTTGTATAGTGTGACTTTAAAGGCTACATGAGGCACACATAGGTGTAGCTACCATTGATAGAACAGGTGCAGTGGCACCAGGGCCCAGAGGGGCCCAGGGAACTCTGATATTCAGAGCTTTAAATGGGCAGGTACTGCTTCCTACTGTCTCCACTTCTTTAATTTGAGAGGAAGAGGACCTGCACTTCTCATAACCAAACAGATACTCCAAGTAGTGAGTACCTGCACTTCTATATTTCCATTTAAAGCACTGATGATATCTGCTGAAGTTTTCTAGCCCGTCAGCCGTCAAAGGGGCCATTTTCCTTGCTTGCACCAGGGCCTATGGCAGCCTCGCTACACTACTCCAGGCACACACTTAAAAAAGTTGCGCTCTATGTCACCGAGGGGATGCAAAACCGCTGAACAAAAATATTTTGTGATGCAAGCGCGCCTTTTTACGAAGTAACGCTGAACTAGCAGCTAAGTACACGTCCCCATTTAATTGTTACCCTTCCATTAAATATGCGCACGTGTAATATGTTCATGACCCTGCACTGCTTCGTGATTCTCACATATCCTCATTCGAGGTAGCGAATACTGAGCGCGTCTTGGAGTCCCTTTGTGAAATGTGGCTTTCGAAGAAAGGTTACTGTTGAGTGTTTTCTGCACAGATATTTCAAGGCCAGAATCCGTGTGCGTAAGAGCTGTTTGGAGGAGAAATATCAGCGCGAGGCCAAGGCCGCGGACCGTGCAGCATGATTAGCAGAGCTTCCCATGAGAGAGTCGGAGGCAGGCTCGGGGTAAACACTCGTCATTTTATGTGCAAAGGGATGTTATTGTTGGAGGCACATTTGACGGGTTCTTCCATCCCTAATGCTTCTTATATCCGTGGGTCGAACCGTACCAGTGAGGCACCAACAAGTGCCCGACATATTTTTACATGTATGTTGTCAAATTAATTTTGTTTAGTGTTGCTAATCATGTTTCCAATAGAGCAATATTGAGCCACCATTAAGAAAATAGACTTAAACCTACAGTAGACAGACAGGGTTTCAAGACTATAAAGAAAATGGTGACTTGGGAGACCTTAGCTATTGCAACTTTAGTGCTCAATTTGTGCAGGTGGTTGCAGGAACTGGGCACCTGCACTCGTTTTTCAGGAATGGGACTTATTTTTCATCATCAGACTTCGACCAGTAGCATGATCTGGAGCTAGGTGGTGAACGGGGTGCAACCCAGTTCTACCAGAACTATAAACCCAACATCAAGCATTTAAGCTGCAAAAACCTATATGGCCATATTGAATAACAAAGGCAATACAGAGAAGCAGTGGCAGTCATCTTTTATATTCAACTATTGTGTGGGAAGAGTTTAAAGTGTAACATCTAGCAAATATATTTGGGGCCTGATTATGAACTTGGCGGATGGGACACTCCGTCACAAATGTGACGGATATCCCGCCCGCCGTATTACAAGTTCCATAGGATATAAAGGAATTGTAATTAGGTGGACGGGATAGCCGTCACTTTTGTGACGGAGTAACCCTGTCCTCCAAGATCTTAATCAGACCCTTAGTGTGGCCCAATTAATATCTTTTACATTGAGGTGTAAATGAACAATTTAATCAAGCAATCAATCAGAGCGTGGGTACGGTCCGTACCACCATTGTAGTGGTGGTGTAGGGGTACGCGTGGTACGGACCGTACCCACACTCTGAGGGCTTGGGTACGGTCCGTACCACCATTGTAGTGGTGACGTAGGGGTACGCGTGGTACGGACCGTACCCACGCCCTCAGAGCGTGGGTACGGTCCGTACCACCATTGTAGTGGTGACGTAGAGGTACGTGTGGTACAGACTGTACCCACGCTCTGAGGGCGTGGGTACGGTCCGTACCACCATTGTAGTGGTGATGTAGGGGTACGCGTGGTACGGACCGTACCCACGCCCTCAGAGCGTGGGTACAGTCCGTACCACGCGCACCCCTACGTCACCACTACAATGGTGGTACGGACCGTACCCACGCTCTGAGGGCGTGGGTACGGTCCGTACCACGCGTACCCCTACGTCACCACTACAATGGTGGTACGGACCGTACCCATGCTCTGAGGGCGTGGGTACGGTCCGTACCACGTGTACCCCTACGTCACCACTACAATGGTGGTGCGGACCGTACCCACGCCCTCAGAGCGTGGGTACGGTCCGTACCACCATTGTAGTGGTGACGTAGGGGTACGCGTGGTACGGACCGTACCCACCTTATGAATGCGGGGGTACGGTCCGCATCACCCGTACCCCTAGGGCACCAGTACATTTCTGATACAAGGCGTACACACGCCACAAATGTTGGCTTAGGGCCTGGTGCAGCATATAACCAGTATATTGGGGTGTGTGTATGGCCAGGACAGCAGTGTACTGCACCAAGGGTGCGGGTGGGTGGGTGGCTGCCTAGGATTCCCAGCAGTGGACAAAGACATGTGAGGTGTGGGTGCCTATCACTCCCAGCAGTGGACAGAGACATGTGAGGGGTGGGTGCAGAGGAATACCAGCAGTGGACAGAGACATGTGAGTGGTGTGTGCCTATCACTCCCATCAGTGGACAGACACATGGGGGTGGGTGCCTATCACTCCCAGCAGTGGACAGAGACATGTGAGGGGTGGGTGCAGAGGAATACCAGCAGTGGACAGAGACATGTGAGTGGTGGGTGCAGAGGAATACCAGCAGTGGACAGAGATATGTGAGTGGTGGGTGCCTATCACTCCCATCAGTGGACAGAGACACGGGGGTGGGTGCCTATCACTCCCAGCAGTAGAGAGAGACATGTGAGGGGTGGGTGCAGAGGAATACCAGCAGTGGACAGAGACATGTGAGGGGTGGGTGCCTATCACTCCCAGCAGTGGACAGAGACATGTGAGGGGTGGGTGCCTATCACTCCCATCAGTGGACAGAGACATGGGAGTGGGTGCCTATCACTCCCAGCAGTGGACAGAGACATGTGAGGGGTGGGTGCCTATCACTCCCAGCAGTGGACAGATACATGTGAGGGGTGGGTGCCTATCACTCCCAGAAGTGGACAGAGACATGTGAGGGGTGGGTGCCTATCACTCCCATCAGTGGACAGAGACATGGGGGTGGGTGCCTATCACTCCCAGCAGTGGACAGAGACATGTGAGGGGTGGGTGCCTATCACTCCCATCAGTGGACAGAGACATGTGAGGGGTGGGTGCAGAGGAATGCCAGCAGTGGACAGAGACATGCGGGTGGGTGCCTATCACTACCAGCAGTAGACAGAGACATGTGAGGGGTGGGTGCCTATCACTCCCATCAGTGGACAGAGACATGTGAGGGGTGGGTGCAGAGGAATACCAGCAGTGGACAGAGACATGTGAGGGGTGGGTGCCTATCACTCCCAGCAGTGGATAGAGACATGTGAGGGGTGGGTGCCTATCACTCCCAGCAGTGGACAGAGACATGGGGTGGGTGCCTATCACTCCCAGCAGTGGACAGAGACATGTGAGGGGTGGGTGCCTATCACATCCAGCAGTGGACAGAGACATGTGAGGGGTGGGTGCAGAGGAATACCAGCAGTAGACAGAGACATGGGGGTGGGTGCCTATCACTCCCAGCAGTGGACAGAGACATGTGAGGGGTGGGTGCCTATCACTCCCATCAGTGGACAGAGACATGGGGGTGGGTGCCTATCACTCCCAGCAGTGGACAGAGACATGGGGGTGGGTGCCTATCACTCCCAGCAGTGGACAGAGACATGTGAGGGGTGGGTGCAGAGGAATACCAGCAGTGGACAGAGACATGTGAGGTGTGGTTGCCTATCACTCCCAGCAGTGGACAGAGACATGTGAGGGGTGGGTGCCTATCACTCCCAGCAGTGGACAGAGACATGGGGGTGGGTGCCTATCACTCCCAGCAGTGGACAGAGACATGAGGGTGGGTGTCTATCACTCCCAGCAGTGGACAGAGACATGTGAGGGGTGGGTGCCTATCACTCCCAGCAGTGGACAGAGACATGTGAGTGGTGGGTGCAGAGGAATACCAGCAGTGGACAGAGACATGGGGGTGTGTACATCATTATCAGATGACCACAACTCCATGGGTGTATGTACGCATCCCTAATTTTCAACTATGTTGATAGTGCCGTAACAACACATCACTGACAGCAGTGTCCCACTCCCATGAGGATGGATGTTTCCCCCACTGCATGACACACCACATGTGGGTGTGAGGACAAATGACACATGCATACCCACCCCTGGCGGATGCAGCACAATACACACACAGAGATCATGCCACAAGACTGTATAGTCATGTCAATGCCTACTAAACTAAGAGAGCCAAAGGGAACACACACTGTCACGCACATCCCAGGACTGATAGGAATGTATAGGTGCTGGGACAGCCACCCAGATGTTGTCTCTCATGGAAGGAATAGGGTGGAGTTCCCACAGATACAATGCCCACAATTGTGAGTCAGGTGCCCAAATACCCTGCAGAACAAGTACCATATGTGTGCTAGGCTGGGATTACACACATGCATAGTGCGGAAAAGGGAGAATTTCTCCATGTAGGCATGGCAAGCATGGCAACATACTCAATACACAAGTACAGTGACTAACAAGGATGGCACAGACGATGCAGTCGGAGACATTGCTGAGCAGGCATGGCCATAGTTGAAGGGATCCGTCACCAACAAAGGGAATGTATACACAGGTCAGCACAACAATTGTGCAACTTTCTGCAGGGAAGATGTCATGTGCCACGGAGAAAGGGACACTCCTTGGTACAATGTATCAAAAAACAAATAACACACACGACCAAAGATCCTTTGCAGAGACCTTGTGATGGCACGCAGATCCCATGGTCCACCTCATGACCATCAGACTCGAACCTTTGCCAGAAACATAACACATTACCACAACCCCAACTCCTGGAGCATCAGCACCAACATCAATACCTGAAATCCAATAGTGTTCAAAGTAAAAAGAAAAAAATGCTTTAATCAGCATAAAAATGTTTTTTTCCAGAACGCTATATACAAAGGCCAATGGCCAGTCCAGAATAGAAGTCCTTGGGGGGACACATGGGCACGCGTCTCCCCTAGCTTGCCTGCACAGTGGAACCCTCAGGTTCGTCGACTGGGGGGGGGCATCATGTGGGGAAGGACCAGGCACCGCAGGGACACTAGGTGCAAGGGTAGGTGTGGTGGGTGCAGGGCCGGACGCCTCCACCACAGGGGGTGGGGCAGCGCCAAAGGTGGAGGTGAGCTCGGCGCTGCACACTTCTGCCAGGGCGTCCAGAGTATCCCCTGCACTGGAAGAAACCACAGGCACAAAGGAGGGGGGGGGTCGGAGAGATGGGGTGCAGCGCTACTGGGGGAGGGGGTGGACATGGGGGGGGACTCAACTCCCCTACCCGGGGAGTGCCTTGCCCATTTGCGGGCTGGTGACACAGTGGGGCTGAGGCCCAGCACAGACATGTAGCTCTCCTTGTCTGACTGTGTGGCAGGGGAGCCAAGGGGAATGCTTTTGGAGGGACTGGGTAGTGAGGCATGCGGACTCAGACTGTGGCTGCGTGTATGTCTGTGTGCCCCAGACCCAGTGGGTGTGCCTTTATCCCCCTGAGTGTGCGTGCCAGGAGGTGTGCGCTTGCCCTTACGTGGTGGTGTGCTGCCTGTGTCTGGTGGGGTGCGTGCTTGGGAATGTCTGGGTGTGCATGGGACAGGCATGGGAGTGGGAAGTGTGGATGGGGCTGGGGTAGGGGGGGGGACGAAGCACCACAGGAGACTCACTGCTGCCGTCAGTGAAGAGTCCATGGACCTCAGCAACATCCGTTGGTCAGACATCGCTGCTGACATGCCCTCCATGAACGACACCATCTGTGTCAGCAGTCTGGTGTGGCCATGGAGGACATTCAGCATCGATGTCTAGCTAACCTGCAACTGCCGATGAATGTCCACAGACTCTGCAGTGAGGGCAGAAGGGGTGACAGGGGCAGGGGGTGCGGTGCCTGGCACGAAGGAGACATGGTGGTGCCCTGCACGGACAGAAGGGACCGGAGCAACTAGGAGGGCGGTGATGGGAATGGAGGAGGCGGGGACAGATGTTGTGCTGCTGCCAGGTGTTGTAGCAGCCTCCGCCCCCTCGATGAGTTCAGCCTCGGACCCATCAGCATCGTAGTCGGTCTCGCCACCAGACAGGTCCTCCGCCTGACTCCCCTCGCCCTCCGTGCCACTTGCTCCCGCAGACTCGCCAGCACTGGTGGCACCGGTGCTGGATCCCTCCTCCAGGTCCGTGCAGGTGTCTCCCTCGGTTTCCTCCGATGATGCTGTGGGCAAGGTGAAGATACAGAAAATAATCAGTCACCTGTATACATCTGACACATGAGTCAAAACAAAATAGATAACAGTGCATATCAGGCAATGCATCATGAGTAACATCTAGATTACTCCGCACATATGTAAGCTCTGTACTCCCCAGTTGGTTGACCCACCATGCCACTTGGAAACAAGGAAAAATAGGACACAACAGCCAAAAACTTGATTTAGATATATACTGAGAAGCTAGTGTCTGGGAACAGTTGAGCACAGCAATACTATGAAGGCATGCCACCTCTTGTTTACTGTGAAAGGAACAGTATTGGTGCACCCAAGGCTAAATAACAGACCTCAATGCTGAAGGTGTCCCCACACTCAGAGACCTGTAAGTACTTTTGAAACCCAAACGAAATACATTGTGATCCCTTGGGAATCACACCACTTTACACAATCTACATGTTTAGAATGTGTGAATGTGCCACTTTGTGAACAGAACACACATGTGCCTTTATAAAAGAAGTCACACAAGGAGGTGCACACAAAACTACATTTACACAGTCATTGTATGAGCTGCCAGCCTTATTCAACGAAGCCACTGTTAGAAAGAAATGGGGTTTCAGTAAGTACATATACATGGGACCACGGCGGACTGGGTGACTTTACACTCGTAAATTGGTATCAGCAATAACCAAGGACTTACCCAAATGTCACCACAGTGTGGGAACATGGATATGTATAATCTGAAAAACAGTCTTATTCGAACTGTGCCTTTCTTTGAAATGTGCCAGCGTGTTCCCTGAAAGTGTAAAGGTGGTTTCTTGTGCACTTCCTTGGGAGACATCTGTCATGCCGGCACATTATTGCCCTTCTTAACAAAACAAAACATCAAAGTCAAGCATTGAAAACATGAAGACATGTTGACAAGTGTAGTGAGTGCCAAGGTACAAGACTTTTTGACTAACAACTTGAATCATGCCACCTGTCACATGGCCATCCGTACCATGATGACACAGTTGGCAACACATCTGACCCACTGCCTGTCATGTGGAGTGGCACACATGTCCAAACACAGGACAATGCATAAGCTAATGGTCCTGCAATTGTGTTGGAATAAGGCACACCTGCACTGAGGAGACACCCTCATGGCAAGCCAGAATGTCCACACAGATGTCAGCACACAAAGACCAAACTACATAGCATCTGGACTACACACTGGTGCCAAAAATGGATGAGCAGGAATCATGTATTTAAACTTTTGACACATGCTGCAAAGCACAAACATTAAACCCTGCACAACATCACTGGGTCACTGCATGTTGAGTGTCTGTCCAGACAATTATCACACACAGGTCAAACCTGGCAAGGAGACATAAGGTTTGGACATGTAGGCCTCGCCCGCACAAAACCCCCACACCTCAGACAATGTGATTGAGACAGATCAAGAAGTGACACCTCTTATTCAGGGTTTACAAAAATGTGCATCAAGAATTCCCAAATGTACTCCACATCACCTCGTGAGGCTGCCAACACATATTTGTGACAAACAACCATCAACAGATAGTTGTAAATAGACACACAGGCACTGCCCAGTGTGAGTATGCATAAGCCAAATGGGGTCACCCTGTCCAGTGGACACACGTAGCACACTTTAGATAAATACAAATGAGGCCAGGGAACAATGCCACAGAGGCCAACCTATGCTGAACACACAGAGAATGGGCACAGTGTTGGATGACACACATGATTACGAGGCAAGGGTGTCTCAGGGGACTGTAGTGGGCACACTGCTCCATGGTCCTGGAATGATCTGACTGTAACATGAGCAACCGTCCCGGCACTATGCATATCTCCCACTCATGCACATCATGTCTGAGGCCACAACATCGGTCATGCATGCTGCAAGTCAGTTAATTTGAAACCTCACACTCCTTTTTCTTTTTTTTTTTTTAAACAATTTTTATTAGTTTTTCCCAACGTAGAACAACATGAAGTCCACATTACATTCAGTATTCCTGTGAATGATAACCAGGCCAGTGGGAACAATATCAAAGACAATAAGCTCGCAACAAAACCAGTAGAAACCTCACACAGGGGACAGGCTAAGGTACCAACACATGTCACAGACCACCCCCACACATGATGCAGAAAGCAATGTGCACTTGGATTAACTGGCAGCCTAGATGACCATGTGCAATAGTGATTACACACAGACCAGGAAACACATATCAAGGAGGGGAAGGGAGGAAGAACAGCACCGGTTGACTTGGGGGAACAGGATATGCACTGCACATATAAACCCTGGCAGTGTATCCAGGCGACTGAGCACTTCCAAAAGCTGGTGACACACAACAAACACACATGTACCTACCCCCTCCTTGCTGCTGTCTCTCCTGTAACTGCCTATCCATGTCAGGGAAGACCACTACCAGGACACGCCTCATCTGGTGGGTCAGGCGTCGGCGCCCGCCGTGGGGGCGTGGAGGTGAGTCCCCCAGCAGGACCCGGGCGATCCTCCGGGTCCAGCACCGGATGTCCTGCCACCGTTTTCGGACTTGGGCTAGGCGCCGACTGCGACCTTCCACCGATCTCATGGTCCTGACGGCCCGCTTCCAGATCTCCCCCTTCTCGTAGGCAGTTAACTGTGAGGATGACAAAGTGAGACAACATCACTACACCTGCTCCATGTCAGAGAGACACACATTTGAACATCTTTTATATGTTGAACAGGGCATAGGATGCTACCAAGGAATAGCATCTTTGTCATATGGACATTGGCCTCTGTGGAAGCCCCAATGCACTACATGGCATTGAAAGTACACAGGTGGCATGAGGGGTGCGACACACTCCATGACCATGGCACACATTGTGCATCACAAGCAACACCAGGCTGATGGACAGCACCTCCAAGCAGTTACATGCCCCAGGCCACTGACGCAACCTCAGTAGAGTACACAGACACACACAGGCATAGATCAATCACATGCCATTGGCAACAGCGGATACAAACCTCACTCTGCACATGTGCCACTTGCCTGTGGGGTGTCACAGGTGGGGGGCTAGCTCAGCAAGTCAGACACACAGCACGGCTTACTTCTCACATCAGATGGGTAGAGCTGTTGCCTCCTCCATGCAGCTGTGGTGCAACACTTCACATAGACACTCACCCACATGACAAGGAACATTCACACACATCAATGTCCAGGGAGCGTACACATCACTTGGACACTCTCACCCCAGCTCCACTCAACTCACACACATCGGTGGGTACAGTCACGTGTCACACCTGGGGGACCACTGAATCACCTCAGGACTATAGACAAAAAATGCCACGAAGGATTAGCCAGGCTGAATGTGTCATGCACTATGCAGTGAATGTCACAGTCAGCACAATGCAAGTGAGGAGTGCACACATTAACTACATCATGCTCTGCATGGGAGACATAAGTCATCCCCACCCCTGGGACCCACTCTAAACAACATTGCATGTCTGTCACACCTGGACACAAAGCCAGAAGTGACAGTCACAAAAAAGGTGCACAGTCAAAGGTAGTGGAGTCACCACTCACCTGCTACCCTGGTCTCCCATACAGGCTGGTGCACTGTGGGAGGATGACATCCAGCAATGCCTCATTCTCCTCCTGGGTGAATGGCTGGGCCCTCTCCACAGACCTTGACATGGTGCCAGAGGAAGCACAGACAGCAGCAGTGTTGTCAACCAGAAAGTTGTGCAGGCAAGTGCCCTCTCATGGGTTCTGGCTGACTTATATCTGTCTTGCTGAGGGGCATTCATTTGGAGGAGTACATAGTGATTGGTCAGATTCATTTGCATCTTACGTTTACTCCAATCCCTGTCCACATACACCAGTGACAGCATTTGCATCGTTCAAATTTTGAGCATCATGTCAAGTCAACAAACACTTTGCAACATTGTATTTTGTGGCCAACTGACTTTTTCAGGACACCTGATGGAAAAATTTGAACTGAAAACTCTGTATCCATGACACCCAGCATGCATTTAGTGCCTAATACTTGTCCCTTATGTGTCCCCTATGTAATTTTCAAATCCACACACAGGGACGGTGCGTTTCACACGTACCCCTACGGCACCAGTTGCAGAGTGCCTTTGACACCTACGTGTAGGCACTGGTAGTACACGTATGTGTCCGCAATGGTAGTACACATATGGGTACGTGTACTCCCAGTGCCTACACGTACGTGTACTACCAGTGCCTACACGTACTTGTATGTACTGGTAGTACATGTACGGGTACGTGTACTACCAGTGCCTACACGTACCAGTGCCTACACGTACGTGTACGCACTGGTAGTACACGTACGGGTACATGTACTACCAGTGCCTACATGTACACTGGTAGTACACGTACGTGTAAGCACTGGTAGTACGCGTACCCGTACATGTACTACCAGTGCCTACCCGTACGTGTACTACCAGTGCCTACACGTACTTGTACGCACTGGTAGTACATGTACGGGTACGTGTACTACCAGTGCCTACACGTACCAGTGCCTACACGTACGTGTACGCACTGGTAGTACACGTACGGGTACGTGTACTACCAGTGCCTACACGTACACTGGTAGTACACGTACGTGTAGGCACTGGTAGTACACGTATCCGTACGTGTACTACCAGTGCCTACACGTACGGGTACGCACTGGTAGTATATGTACCCGTACGTGTACTACCAGTGCCTACACGTACGTGTACTACCAGTGCCTACACGTACGTGTACTACCAGTGCCTACACGTACGGGTACGCACTGGTAGTACACGTACCCGTACGTGTACTACCAGTGCCTACACGTACGTGTATGCACTGGTAGTACACGTACCCGTACATGTACTACCAGTGCCTACCCGTACGTGTACAACCAGTGCCTACACGTACTTGTACGCACTGGTAGTACATGTACGGGTACGTGTACTACCAGTGCCTACACGTACCAGTGCCTACACGAACGTGTATGCACTGGTAGTACACGTACGGGTACGTGTACTACCAGTGCCTACACGTACACTGGTAGTACACGTACGTGTAGGCACTGGTAGTACACGTACCCGTACGTGTACTACCAGTGCCTACCCATACGTGTAGGCACTTGTAGTACACGTACATGTAGGCACTGGTAGTACACGTATGTGTGTACGGTCCGTACCACGCGTGCTCCTACGGCACCACTACTATAGTGATACGGACACAGAGCGTGTGTACGGTGCGTTTCACACGCTTACACTGTTGATAGGATGCGCACACAAAAGGAATGGAGGTCTCAGACTCGCACAAGGATGTACATCTAGTCATTGTCATTGCTGTCCTACATGTGCAGGGCCTAGGTGTGTCAGGCAGTGATAGTGCACATGTCTCCTCATGTATTTGCACAATTGATGTGTGATGACCTGTGTACACGTCATGTGTGATGGGGCACTATGTGGCACACTTCCCCGTCAGCTGTCTGTATGAGATGACATCCTTCAAATGCAGATATGTGGATGTATGTTACCCTTGTGATTTCTTTGGCTATTCACTGACACTGGCCCACAGCTCGTTTCAGGGCATGTCATGTAGACTTGACAATCAACGGGTGTAGCTGGCTTTTCATAGGAGTATCACCTGGCTGGCATACGTGTCCTGGATATATTGCACAGACCAGACTCTGTATTTAGCAGATGTGTATTAGCAGTTGAGCATGTGCTCAGTTAATTGACATTGATGTTGTTATGTTCTCACTCTTCGTTATTCATTCCAATTTTCTGCAGGGCACCGCCTGTCCTCAGACCAATGCCAGACTTGGGTGCCATGAGGGAACGTGACTGCATACGACGTTACAGATTCACCCAACAGTTGATTGAGGACTTGACCGCCAAGCTGGCACCACACCTCCAACCACGACACAGGTATCCTACTGCGCTGACCCCCAAGATGAAGGTGATGGCAGCCCTAAATTTTTTTGCGTTTCAATTCACCATAGCTGATGTTGGTGGCACGTCACAGACGATGTTCAGCCGTGTCCTGCATGATGTTTTAGCAGCCATGTTGGAGCACCTGGATGAATTCATCCATTTTCCGATTCCTGAGGAGTTGACAGGTGTCAAGGGTGATTTCTATGCCCTGGGAGGGATGCCCCATGTCATCGGGTCCATTGATGGGACACATGTGGCTTTGGTACCACCACAGGCACAGGAGGTCGCCTATCGCAACCGTAAACATTACCACTCTATAAAGGCCTGTGTGGTGTGTTTTGCTAACATGCTGATTTCCCATGTCTGTGCACGTTTTCCAGGGTCAGCACACGATGCCTACATCATGAGGCGTAGCAGGGTGCCACAAATGATGCTGCGGCTGCACAACGAACGAGCATGTCTTGTTGGTGGGTATACTCTGTTTGTCCTGTGGTTTGCAGTATCTTTGTATCTTACAGCATCTCCTGACCCACTTCTTTACATGATGTTTCCATGTAAGGGACTCTGGCTATCCCAACATGCCATGGCTGATGACGCCTCTCCGCAACCCAAGATCAGCTGCAGATCACCGTTACAACAATGCACATGGGCAGACCAGGTGAGTGATTGAGAGGACGTTTGGCCTCCTGAAGAGCCGATTCCGGTGCCTTCACAAGACAGGCGGGTCCCTCCCATACGCACCGGCAAAGGTCTGCAAAATCTTCCTCGTGTGCTGCATGCTGCACAACATGGCAGTGGAGAAGGCAGTGCCACTCATCCTGGAGCAGCATGAGCAGGAACATCCACCCGTGGAGGATGAAGGGCTTGGTCACGAGGCAAGTGAGGAGGAGGAGGATATCCGGAGTCAGCTCATACGCAACTTCTTCTCATAATGGTGAGTCACTGGGTCTGAGTGTGCACGCTTAGAGCCTTGTGTGGCATGTGTTGCAATGTGTGTGTCCAGCTGACTGTATGCTAAGTGACTTAGATGTGTGTTCTGATGTGTCACTCGAGTGATGATGTCATTCCACTCATTTTAGCTGAGACACTAAATTTTCAATTTGCATGGTGACAACATTATTCCTGTAGAGTAAATGACCATGTATGCGGATAACAATATTTTAGCTGACTCCTTGTGTGTCTGTCATCCACAGGTGCTTGCGCATGTTGTCTGGTCGTGTCATCATTGGCCTCCTGCTATTCCTCATGAGTATTGCAACGTGTGCTGAATCAGCGTTCCATGCACGGACATGGGGAAAAGTCATTTTGGGTGAGGATTGCAGCAAGGCATTTTTGGGGTGTTACATGTTTGGAATGTGTGGGACTGCTCCTGTGCATGTTGGGTTACCATGCATACATGTTGACTCACCATGGGGCACATGACATGTAGCATGACTCCCATGAATTGATAGTCAACCTTCGTGACAGTCATCTGTAATGGTTTGCGGATTCTGATGAAGGCATCAATGTGTGTAAAACTTCCCTCAGAAACATACGGGATGCTACGGGTGGACATAGTGTGGGACATCCCCATAAGAGGCTCAATGGGGAAATGCAGCCTCTCCGTGTGCAGCAGGGGGTGTTTGGCTCATCCCCTTAACTTGTGTGCCAGCCCATTTGGATTTACAACATCTGTGTTGTGAAGGGGGTGTCCAGTGTAGGTCCCACATGTTCAGCCAAATGACCTGTGAGTCTGTTCATATTGATGCATGTCCCTTAGTGTGAGCCTGAGTAATCAGACCCCCCAGGATATAGCGGCATGGATTAGCAAATTTAGCGGCACAAATATGGAAATTTAGCGGCACAAATATGGAAATTTAGCGGCAATTTTGCGGCGTTTTATTTGGCAGTTTATCCGACAACAAACACAGATCTCTTTGTTTTTTGAGTTATTTAACACCATGAAGCTATGCATATTTGGTTTATTTACAATGTAGAGACTTTGTTTGTCTTCAAGACTACAAATAGGACATAAACCTGTTACTGAATAAATGCCCAGGGTACCTGTATGCTTGTCGTGTTAATCTTGCAGTTCTTCTGAGCAGTCCAAATGTAGCCCAATATTGTGCTGCTGATTATAATGCAGGAACAATAATGCCCGGATGGATTGCTCTGAGAGGGACCGTCGTCTGGCTGACAAAATAATTTTGTAGATGCTGTTGCTCCTTTCAGCATCTGCAGAACTGGTCACACAGTCCTTGTACACAGCTGCAAGCTGTGAAAGGACTGGAATGCGGTCAGCCATCCCACACCAAAAAAGGTCAGTGTCAATCACCCCAGAAACAGATGCCTGTACTGCTTCTGGGCCTACATGTTCAAAGTAGAGGCAAAGCTCCTGATCGGGGACTTCGCTGAAACCAGGGATGGCAGAATATGCACTCTTGTCCTTAGGCAGGATGCAGAGTCGTGCAGGATTGAAAAGGCGCACTTGCTTCAAGAACCCAATGCCCTGTTGGGCCTCCCCCATGTATTTGCCCGCCTTTTCCAGAGATTTTTCAAAAGATTCATTGAGCTGGGCTGTTATCTTTTTTTTCTGTGTCAGAGTTAATTTAGCCCCTGCAGTCGACTGCAGAAATGGTTGTAGTGACTCCAGAGTGAGGACTGAATTGTTTGTTAGGTCTATGTGAAGGTCCTCCAAATAATCATACACCTTCATTGTCACTGGTGTCTGACTCTGGAATAAGTCCATCAGATGCAAAATGTTTTGGCATTTTTCGGCCACAATGTCCAATTGCACTTTTATGCAGTTTCTTTCGTCGCTGTTCAAAATCCTTTGCAGATTTTCAAGGGAATCTGGGGGAGACTTGCTGAGTTGCATCTCAGACTCAACAAACCCAGCATAGGCCTCAAAATGCTTGCAATGGTACTGGACAGCAGCAAACCAAGAATTCCACCGGGTACTGCAAGGATCAGGTGCCATCCGTGGTTTCATCCCATGGTTCTCAGCAAGATGGTGCAGGTACCTTCTCTTTCTGCTCCCGGCCATGTAAAAGATGCGCGAGAAGTACAGGAGGAAAGCATTTAGCTCCACAGAAGGCTTCCTAAATGACTCTCCAATAAGGTTCATTATGTGTGCCAAGCAGGTGATATGTATGGAGTTTGTGTACAGATTTCTCAAAACAGTGTTGTATGCCTTGAGCATGTATGCCGCATTGTCAGTGTTAAAGGAAATAACGTCCTGAAAGGCTATGCTGTACGCTGTGAGCACCTTCACAACTGCTTGCGCTACAGTCCCATGGTTGCACTGTGAGAGGAACACTGTGTCCGCTAGGTGGGTGTGGATCTTACGGCCACCCTGCTCAGAGACAACCGCAAATAACACATTCAATACACACCGCCCTTCAACATCAGGTGTTTCATCAAATATAACACTGATCTTCTGATCTTGCAAGTGCTCTTTCAGCTCGTTCTTTGCTACTATATATCTCTCTGGGAGATAACGTTCTTGAAGCTGATGACTTCCAGGTATTGCTCCACCATTTCGTACTCGCTCATGGAGAAACTTGCGCAACACAGGGTGGTCGGTTTTGCTCAGCGGAATGTTCAGCGCTGTGCAGACATTGACCCACTCACTTATAATTTCCTGGTTTGAGGCACCGGCAGCTGTACTCTTTGTGAAAAGTGAGTTGACAGTCATCTGACGGGCACGTTTTGGCGAAGAGTGAGGGTCTGGATCATCTGAACAGCGCTTCAAGTGTTTTTGGGACTTCACATGCATATCAACAGTGTGTTTCTGGATGTGATCCACCGCCACATTGCACACACTGCAAAACAGCACACCACCATCCGCATGCATCACAGCGCTGTACTCTTTGGCCCGATCTGCTGCAGTTATATGGGTGGGTAGATGTGATCGGTGCTTCACAGTCTTCAAAGGCTGCATAAACTTCTCCATCGGGCTTTTGTTGTGGTGGCTTGCTGGCCGCTTGGAATGCAAAAGATCTCTGGCTTGTGGCACACTCGCGTTACTCACCTACAAATATATTTGTTGTTACTAGATGTGTTCCAAAGGGGAAAAGGACATTGCAGTTGTTGGGTGGAAAGTTAAGCAAGCATAGGGTAAACGTGGTTAGAAATGCATGTGACTCTGAAGCAAAGTTGCATACATGGCGAGTTAACATACAGGTAGGCAGAGGTCCTTCGAAGGGAAATGGCACACTTGTGTGGTCCCGCTCGGCAACTTTTAGTCTGTGGAGGGCAGTGGGGATGCGAGGTAAACAAAAAAACATAAGCATCACTTTTGGGCAAAAATGGGAAGAAGGGGAAGGAGCCACCTGCAAAGAAAGTGAAACCTAACCGCGCGAAACAAATTTGTACAAGTTTAGTTGCAGGAGCATCTCTCCGGAAGTATACAGAAACCAAAACTTAGTCTTACCAGTTCTGTGCAGCAGAACGCAGATGTTAGTTGCCAGACTGCCCAATGACTCTTGAACCAGCAGCTCCTTGCCTCCGGGACTCTACAAAAGAAGAAAAAAGAAGAAAAAGGAGTTACAGCTGGCTTTGCTAGCCCTTCCCATGGCACACCCCCCACTACGCTGCTCTAAAAACCACAGCACCCCCTTGTGCCCCGGGCCCGCATAACCAGCTGGCCTCAAAAGAATGGCACCTGGACCTGCCGCACACCTTGCGCGTGGCGGGCCCCCAACGACCCCCAATGACAAAAATGCCCACTTCTGTGCAGCCGGGGCCCGCCGTGTGCCCTCTGGGCACGCGGCGGGCCCCCAACACAGTCAATTTTTAATAACAAATGCCCCCTTGAGGGCCCGCCGCGTGCCCTGTGTGCGGCGGGCCCCCAACGACAAAAATGCCCACTTCAAATGCAGCCGGGGCCCGCCGCATGCCCTCTGTGCAGCGGGCCCCGGAAGAAATGCCTCCCGAGGGCCCGCCGCACACTGGGCACGCGGCGGGCCCCCAACACAGTCAATTTTTAATAACAAATGCCCCCTTGAGGGCCTGCCGCGTGCCCTGTGTGTGGCGGGCCCCCAACGACAAAAATGCCCACTTCAAATGCAGCCGGGGCCCGCCGCGTGCCCTCTGTGCAGCGGGCCCCGGAAGAAATGCCTCCCGAGGGCCCGCCGCACACTGGGCACGCGGCGGGCCCCCAACACAGTCAATTTTTAAAAACAAATGCCCCCTTGAGGGCCCGCCGCGTGCCCTGTGTGCGGTGGGCCCCCAACGACAAAAATGCCCACTTCAAATGCAGACGGGGCCCGCCACGTGCCCTCTGTGCAGCGGGCCCCGGAAGAAATGCCTCCCGAGGGCCCGCCGCACACTGGGCACGCAGCGGGCCCCCAACACAGTCAATTTTTAAAAACAAATGCCTCCTTGAGGGCCCGCCGCATGCCCTGTGTGCGGCGGGCCCCCAACGACAAAAATGCCCACTTCAAATGCAGCCGGGGCCCGCCGCGTGCCCTCTGTGCAGCGGGCCCCGGAAGAAATGCCTCCCGAGGGCCCGCCGCACACTGGGCACGCGGCGGGCCCCCAACACAGTCAATTTTTAAAAACAAATGCCCCCTTGAGGGCCCGCCGCATGCCCTGTGTGCAGCGGGCCCCCAACGACAAAAATGCCCACTTCAAATGCAGCCGGGGCCCGCCGCGTGCCCTCTGTGCAGCGGGCCCCGGAAGAAATGCCTCCCGAGGGCCCGCCGCACTCTGGGCACGCGGCGGGCCCCCAACACAGTCAATTTTTAAAACCAAAATTCCACCTTGAGGGCCCGCCGCGTGCCCTGTGTGCGGCGGGCCCCCAACGACAAAAATGCCCACTTCAAATGCAGCCGGGGCCCGCCGCGTGCCCTCTGTGCAGCGGGCCCCGGAAGAAATGCCTCCCGAGGGCCCGCCGCACACTGGGCACACGGCGGGCCCCCAACACAGTCAATTTTTAAAACCAAAATTCCACCTTGAGGGCCCGCCGCGTGCCCTGTGTGCGGCGGGCCCCCAACGACAAAAATGCCCACTTCAAATGCAGCCGGGGCCCGCCGCGTGCCCTCTGTGCAGCGGGCCCCGGAAGAAATGCCTCCCGAGGGCCCGCCGCACACTGGGCACGCGGCGGGCCCCCAACACAGTCAATTTTTAATAACAAATGCCCCCTTTGAGGGCCTGCCGCGTGCCCTGTGTGCGGCGGGCCCCCAACGACAAAAATGCCCACTTCAAATGCAGCCGGGGCCCGCCGCGTGCCCTCTGTGCAGCGGGACCCGGCAGAAATTACACCCGAGGGCCCGCCGCACACTGGGCACGCGGCGGGCACCCAACAATTCAGCGCTCACAGCAGCCAATTCAGCGCTCACAGCGCTCAGCTCACAGCAGCTTACCTGGGCCTCTGGGCCTCCCGAGACGACGGACGATCCACCACCAGCACCAGCCACAACGATACGATGCCGATCCAGACCAGCAGCGCCGCTCCAGACCAGGTGAGTCGAGTCGTCAGCACTGCCTGCTGTGAGGACCCCCCCCTACCCCCCTTCTATTGGTCTATTGGACCCGTGGCAAGAGCCACTGGCCCAATAGAAGAGGAAGAGGGGCGGGTGGTCTGCTGTCTGCTGCTGGATGGGGGTGGGATGGTGGGATGCCGCCAGGATGCCAGGATTTCGCGGGCACTTTTGTAAAAATCGCGGCATTTTTACAAAAGTGCCGATTTCGCGATTTTTTTGCAAATCGCGAAATCGCGAAATCCTGGAGGGTCTGAGTAATAAAGGTGTTCCTCACCCTCCAAGGTGGCTCATCTCTGTCAATGCAGGTCTCTTGCCACTTTGCATGCGGCATCTCTGGCATAGTTGTCAAAGATTGTGCATATGAGTCTATGTGTAGTTTGGCTACATGCATGCATTTCTTCATGGGTTAGAATCTCTATTGTGCATGAAGTCCATGGTTGTGTATGTATTTGGGCATGTTGGTCCCCACGACGGGCCGTCAACGCCTGCTGAGGGTGTGTCTCCTGTGCGCAGCTCGGCCTTCTGTTTCCTGATCCTGTGTCAGTCATCTTTGGTGATTGTGCATCCATTTTCTCTGGGTGTGCCATGGGTAACCGGACACTCCTCCCTTTACATACGCCTGTTGCAGTTGTCCTTTCTGACATCCTTGTCTTTGTGTGCTACTTTTGGCATAGTTTCCAGGACATGCCGCCTGCTGCTGCGGCCCCGGCAGCAAGGGCACACAAAGTAGCGGGATTCGGCAACACACTCGCCTCAAAGATGCTCCTCCCTGCCTCCCTCCACCCATTCATTTGGCTGTCATCATCTTGTCTGTGCCACTGTTGCGGCCACGCGGTGCCAAAGGCAGGACCGTCTGCACATGCAACGTGCACATTGCACGACCCTCATGTTCTTGCATGACCCACATCACACTACAGTCTGATGTTGCAGCCACCCTCCAAGCAATGTCTTCCGAAAATCAACCGCCTGCTCTCAGGCATACCCTAAGCGCACACACGACACCTTTGCATGCTGAGTGTGCAACTGAAACTGCCTACACAGCGCTGCCCGGCCTTCCAGGCCCTGTCACACCAACCAGATCATGTCCCTCCTACTCCACCGGCTCCGTCCACCAGCAAGGCCATGGGAGTGGGACTCAAGCCTTCAGCACGTAGTATAGTGGCGTCATCTGGCACATGACCAGGGATCATCTCTCAGCGTGTCAATCTTCAATGTGTCCAGGACCCCCCTCTCCACCATCACATGCGCACACAACCTCATCATCATTTCGTATGCCATTGACACCCAGCTGCTCCTCACCCTCACCAAAGACGCAGCCATTGCCAGTTCCAACATTCAAGAAGGCATGAGGTCTGTGGATGAATGGCAGAACATCAGCCACCTGAGGCTGGACTTGTACAGGACTGAGGTAATCATCTGAGGATTGTCCCCTTACAGCTGGCTCAACTCCTTGTGTCTCACCCGCAGGGGCCCTACACAAGCACCCAGTGGCCACGCACACAAGATGGTGTGCATCATGGATTTGTCACTCACATTTGCCATGCAAATCACCAGCATCTGTACCTCATGCTGCAACACCCTCTGCATGATGCACATGATCCACAGATAGATCCACTCCAAGGAAAGCCAAACCATCCCCCAGGTCCACGACACCAGCCGTGTCAACTACTGCCCTGCCCTCTACGGAGCAAGTACATCCAAACTCACGGGAAACTTGTCCACATCCAGGGTGCATCTGCACACCTCAGCTTCAACATCCCGCACCCCATCCACATCACCGTCCACCTGAGATAGCTGCAAGGGATCACTGTCTGCTGCAGGATGACCTTCACACTCCTCACACACACTCAGGAGGCAGTCAACAACCCCAGACCCCAAAATCAACCTTGTACGTCTGTCATCCAAGACCCCGTTGGCCAAACTCTATGCATCCGAACTTGGCCTGGCCACCATTCTTCACATCCACAAAACTCCAGCATGAAGGAGATGGTTCTCCCACCTGGCCAAACATACCTGGGACTCCCTCCCCGGGAACCTCCACATGAGCCATGACCTCTAGGTCTTCATCATCCTCTTCCTGATTGGTCTGTCCGCACAGTATTGCAAGCCCCCCCTCAGCAGCTTGAGGCCATCACGGGTGAGTATTGGGCTCCCATGCTGTATCGGATGATTCATTGTGACCCATGTGTGTCCTGTACTGGACTCAGATCCCAGGGTATGGATGGCTGGAGTTAGTTCAACACTCAGGCATAGTGTGACATTTACCCACACGTATGTTGTGGACTAATGCAAAATGACTGCAACATCTAATAATGAATAAATAGTTTTATTCTCGGTGGGGTGCGTGTTTTGTTAGAAAAAAATAAGGTGCTCTACCGGGTGCATAGAATCCAAAGTTCACAGGGGGAGATGGGATCCTTGGCATTTGAAGTCATCAGAGTCCAGACCACAGTGTTGGTCATCATTGGTCAGACTGTGACCAGCAAGTACATGTGGCAGAGAATGTCAGTGAATGAGGTGTTGCTGTTGCGCATGAAGGCCAGGTGCCAGGCCAGGTGACCTGGGAGATGTGGATGGTCCGCTGCCTCTCACGGTCTTTTCCGTGGATGACCCACCTTCCTCCGGGGACCCTCAGATGCAGGTCTTGATGATGCTTGGGACGCTCCGTCGGACGAATCCTCCTCTTCCTCCTCCCTCCCTGTGGCTGGTGTTGGTCTTCGCATGGTGGCACAGGAAGGGTTGGCCATGTTGTCGGTGATCCGACGGAGTGAACGGCTTATGTCCGTTTGCACCGCCAGGAGCTCAGCCAGTCTTGCCTCCATCCGTCCTTGGAGTTGTTGTTGACTGGCGTGTTGCTTGGCCTGCTGATTCTTAATGTCAGTGATGGTCGCCACTACCTGACTGATGGCCCTGGTGTCACGCTGGTATGCCTCCATGATGTTGCGTACGTGTGGCATACCGGTCCCTTCAGCTGTCTGGTCAGGTTTGCGCCTCCACCTGCCTCCACTCCCACCACCCCTGCCCACACGAGCCTGGCCTGCAGTTGTGGGCACATCGGGTCTACGGGACCCCTGAGGGATGGCAATTGCGGGGTTGTCTGCCTCCTCCTGGGTGCCCGGCGAACCTTGTCCCTCCAGGTCAGACTGGCTCAGTTGTTCAGTGTGGGCAGGGCTCCTGGGTGGCTCCTGGGATGTGGCAGTAATGGGGGTGGTGGTTGACACAGATGTACCTGAAGCAGGTGCTGTAGGGGCTTGGACACCAGAGGGGCCAGGTGGGTTGGGGTAATCCGCGGAGTGTTGTGAGGTGTTGCTGCCAGTGGGATCAGGTTCCTGCCGAGCCTGGGACTGTGGTACTTTCCCCCCATTGTTGGGGGGAGATCCATGACGTTGCCCTGTGTGTGAGAGAGAGACAATGTTAATGCTGTTTAATGCGACATCCATGTTTCATACATATTCTAGTTGCCACAGTTTCTCCAGGTAGTTGTATGTGCCTAGCATTCACATCAATGTTCACTTGTGGATGGGTATGTTGCAGGGGACTGATTGAAATGTTCTCCAGGGTGTTTGACACGTCGAATTTGGGCTTGGATGCTTCTTTGGCTGTAGCTTGATCTTGTTGTGTCACATGTCCATTGTGAGAGTGGGTAACTCCATTGGCTGCCCCGGGGGTGTGTGCTTGTGTAAGGGGTGAGTGATCATCCCTCAGCCCGACGCTGTTCAACATCCATATGGCCCCCCTCACCCAAGTGGCCCGCCACCACAACCTCAACATCATCTCCTACGCCGACGACACCCAGCTCATCATCTCCCTCACCAAGGACCCTCACACCGCCAAAACAAACATCCACGAGGGTCTGAGGGCCATCGCCGACTGGATGAGGAGCGGCCATCTGAAACTGAACTCGAACAAGACGGTGGTCCTCATCCTCGGACCCACACCCTCAGCCTGGGACGACTCCTGGTGGCCAACTGCTCTGGGGACAGCACCGACACCCACCGACCACGCTCGCAACCTAGGATTGATCCTCGCATCCTCCCTCTCCATGTCCAAGCAGGTCAACGCCGTCTCCTCCTCCTGCTACAACACCCGACGCACGCTACGCCGGATCTACAGGTGGATCCCGACCGAAACAAGTAGAACAGTGACACAGGCCCTCGTCAGCAGCAGACTGGACTACGGCAACGCACTCTACGCAGGACTCCCATTCAAACACCAACGGCGGCTACAACACTTCCAAAACGCCTCCGCACGACTGATCGTCAATGCCCCCGCCACAGCCACATCACCCCCCTCCTGAGTGACCTGCACTGGCTCCACATCGACAAGAGGATCACCTTCAAGCTCCTCACCCACGCACACAAGGCACTCCACAACGCCGGACAAGCCTACCTGAACATCAAACTCAGCTTCTACACCCCCACCCGCCAGCTCCGCTCTGGCAGCCTCGCCCTCGCAGCTGTCCCGCGCATCCAACGTATGACCGCCTGCGGCAGATTCTTCTCCTACCTCGACGCCAAGACCTGGAACACCCTCCCAACCCACCTACGACTGACCCAAGACCTACTTGCCTTCAGAAGACTCCTCAAGACCTGGCTCTTCGAGCAGTAGTGGAACCCCCCCCCCCTCAGCGCCTTGAGACCCTCACGGGTAAGTAGCGCGCCTTACAAGTACCCTGATCGATTGTTAATTGATTGACAGTGCCTGCTGGTGGGTGTAGTGTGATTTGGCAGTGGGTCTCCCAGGTGATGTATCTGTCCCCCATGGAGCATGCTGCCATGTCAGTGAGTGTGAGTTCCTGTCCTAGATATCTGAGCTTGTTGTGTTTGTGTTTGAGTTTGCAGTGGTCACAGGATGGCCTTGTGCTGCCTACAGCAGGGCCAAGTGTCAGCTACGTTGTCAGTACTTTGCCAGTCCCTGTGCATTGAGCATGGTGCATGGGTATGTACCTGGGCCATATGGGCTGAGGGCAATGGTGTCTGTTTCTGAGTTGTACAATATGTTTTGTGATCCCCACCCTCCCAGCATCCCGGACATCCAGTCTTGGGTTTGTGGTTTGTGTAGCCTGGGACATGGCATGGCATTGCTTTGTGAATGGGGCATACACATGTTAGTGGCATGAGCGTTGTTTTTGAGTGTGGTTGTGTCCGGGGAGGGCTTGGGGGTAGGTGAGTGCATTTGTTGTAGTTGGGGTGTGGATGCCATTACCCCCATGTTACGTAAGTTGTTTGTGTACTCACCAGGCTCGGCAACTCCTTCGACTCCGTGTACTCCCACCGGCGGAAGCAGGGCCATCACCTTCTCCTCCCAGGGATGGTAATGTACCGGCCTGCGGGGCATCCCACCTCCAGTGATGTTGCTCTGGGCGTTGTCCTCGTTCATTTTGCGCTTGACTGCCCTCCGCAGATCGTACCACCTGGCTTGGCATTCATTCCTGGTCCTTTTGATGGGCGCAACAGCATTCACCCGATCGACGATCCTCTGCCACAGGCGTGATTTTTCGGCTATGCTGGTCTGTCTGACCAATGTTCCAAAGAGCTGTGGCTCGACTCTGATGACTTCGTTGAGAAGGATGTCCAGCTCCTCCCTTGTGAACTTTGGATTCTTGTCTGTGGGCATGGTGTGGGGTGTGGGTGTGGATGGTTGTGGGTGTGTGGGTGTGAATGTGTAGGTGTGTGTGCGAATGTGTAGAGGGGGTATGTGTGAAGGAGGTTGTGTGAAGGTGTGTAAGTTAAGGTGTATGGGTGCAGTTGTTTGTGTGTGGTGTCTGTCAGCAGTGGGTCTGTTGCAAAGGCTCATGGTTTGTGAGTGTGGGCCCTTTTTATTGGTCCATTTGTGGGTGTGGCTGGGTTTGAAATTTTGGTGGGTGTGTTATAAGAGGTGGTTGTGAGTTTGGGCCTCTGTTTGCCTGTTTGGATGTGCCAGGTCAGTCTTTTAGATGTTTTTTCTACTGTAGACGTGTTTTGTGGTGTTGTGCGAGTCGAATTGACCCTCCTTGTGCTGTTTTACAGTGTCCTGGTTCTGTACGAGTCGTTTTAGCGTATGTAAGGTGCGTACATACGCGATGTTGTTGTACAGTGCTCACATATGCAATGTTGTTGTACGGTTCGTACATACGCGATGCTGGGGTACGGTGGTGGGGTACGGTGCGTCCAAGTACGGGGCTGGGGTACGGTCTTGGGGTACGGTGCGTACAAGTACGGTGCTGAGGTACGGTGCATCCAAGTACGGGGCTGGGGTGCGGTGGTGGGGTACGGTGCGTACAAGAACGGGGCTGGGGTACGGTCTTGGGGTACGGTGCGTACAAGTACGGTGCTGGGATACGGTGCATCCAAGTACGGGGCTGGGGTGCGGTGGTGGGGTACGGTGCGTACACGTACCGGGCTGGGGTAGAGTGCGGACATGGGGGGGTACGGTTCTGACATATGGGGGGGAGGGGGGCTGTACGACTCGTATCCCGGGCACAAGTTTACCCGGATACGAGTGGTACGGCGTTCGCTCCGTACGGGGCCTTTTCTATGCGCTTGTGTTTTCGGAAGGGCGGTACGGATCGTACTTGCGCGCTCGGACTTCAGTTTTACGATTTGTATGTAAAACTGTCCGGGGACATCTCGTAGACTTTTCCTGAAGCGATTCGTATGTATTTTTCACGTACGAATCGTACTTCACCGGTTGTACGGGACTTGTACGATTCGTAAGTAAAAAAATACGGATACGATTCGTACGGTAATTTTTTTTAACGGATCGGAATCGGCACCCTAATGTATATTACGATTATTACGTGTTTCTCACGGTTCTGGACACTCCCTCCAAATCTGAAGTGCTAGGGGGAGTCAACATATTAGGATTGCCTTTTATAATGATGGTGATCTAATTGTAGAGCCTCAATAAAATCGCAAAGTCCAGGTCCTTCAAATGAGTCTTAGAAAGGCTGGTGTCTTGTTTATTGTCAACATTTATTGTGATTATTTTTTCTTCAAATGTTGGAAATTTTCAAAGTTTATAGCAAAAAATGGACTCCTGCCCCCTCGATATATATGATGTTATCATTTTGATGTTAGTATTTTTGAGCATTTTAATGCAGCTGCTTTCCAAGGGGAATCTTTGAATCGTAAATGTGAAATGTCTGGGTTCTTACTTTTAAAGCTAAAGGAAGTTCCAGCATTATAAAATATAGCATAACTATAAATTATAGTGCAACACCATCTCCCTTTAGCAACCATGATCCTGGTCAAATAGTTCTTGATGTTTTCCCAAGTAACAGGTTTATCCCTGTAACAATTCCCTGTAATGATTATGTCGCAGGAAGTGCAAGATTAAGGTAGCAATGTTTAGATCATTGCAAGCCTTGTTCTTAGGTGATTAGTGGCTCAATTAATGAATTCTTGGGGTGTTGGGAGACTCAAGCTGCATCTGTAGCTGCAATGGCGGCTTATGAATTCTTAGTATGAACCAATTATAACATGTTTTGGAACCAGGTTAGTCCTGAAATAATAAACAAAATTATGGATGGTTCAAAAAATCTTGCAGTGTGGAAAATCACCATTAGCATTAGGCCTGGAAATGCTATACATGGGATCCAGAAGGGGTAATTTTGTGTAGAGAAGCTTACAAAAATGATGGTAGGATATGTACGGCACTATTTAGGGCTAAGGGCTGGCATGATCCAATAACTGCAATCATCTCAAAAGACAGGGCAACTTTCTGGAAGATGGTTAATTGTACTGTGAAATATTCAGACTCAATCTTTTCTAAGTACCATTGTCATATTTCATCTGAATTATGAGTATGTCACTTTTTCTGGTGTATATGTGACTAAGAGCGGTTGAAACACCAGTTTTGATATATCCTCATCTGACAATAAAGTGTATTTAATTCTTTCTGAAGTTACAGAGGCATTACAGGACAGTCTCAGTTCTTTATTTGTAAAACAATAAGTGCCGGGGGCCCAAAGCTCTGCTCAGAAATATTCAGTCTGTGCGTTCAAATGTTGTTGTGCCAAATACATAGTCTTGATCCACCACATGCCTCTTTAATCCACTAGTGCACACACACACACCCTACACCTTTATCTCACTCTTGCAGGTTCCTGCTTCCTCCCTTTCTCTTTTGTGTGTTTAAACTCTCTTGCTCTTTGTTAAATCAGCCTTAGGGTGGTCTGCCCCCAAACATTTGTCTTCAACCCTCTTGTTATTGCTGTTCTTGTTTTGCTGGCCTTAGGACTCCAGTGCTTAAGTGCTTGTGCTTTCTCCCTTAAACATGGTGGAATTGTCTTGTAGCCAATTGGCATATTTAATTTGCTTGTAAGTCCCTAGTAAAGTGGTACAGCATGTACCCAGGGACAGTAAATTAAATGCTACTAGGGGCTGCAGCACCTATTGTGCCACCCTCTTAAGTAGCCCTTTAAACATCTCTCAAACCTGCCATTGCAGCCTGTGTGTGCAGTATTAAAATGGCCAATTCGACCTGACAGAATAAACATTTTGCCAGGCCCAAACCTTCCTTTTCAACACATATCACTCACCCCTAAGGTAGGCCCTGAATAGCCCAGAGGACAGGGTGCTGTGTATTTCAAAAGTAGGACATTAACTTTAAAGTTTTACATGTCCTGGTAGTGAAAAACATTTAATTTGGTGTTCACTCCTGCAAGGCCAACCTCTCCCATAGGATTACATTGAAGTTGCTGTATTATATTTAATAAGCTGTAACTTCTGAATAGGAGCAGAAACCCAGTTCATGTTTGATGTCCTTGGAATTGTGATGAAAACAAATGCTTTTTTATGATAAAGTCGGATTTTAAATTACAGTTTTGAAAATGCCACCTTTAGAAAGTTGCCATTCTCCTACAGCCTGTCTCTCGGTCACATGACTCAGTATAGCTGACACTTTGGCTTTGGGTGTTCTTCCTAGACAGCCACACACAATAAAAAGGTTAGGTGAGCCTGTATGGGCCATCCTAAGCAGGATGGGAGGGCGGACCTAGCCATAGCCCTACTTACACTTGAATATGCTATGTCCCAACTTCACACACAGGATTGCATACCCCTGTAGTTAGTTTGGAGCCATGGCAGGGGAGGCAGGAGACATGGGCACTTCAAAGGGAAACCTCTAGCAGCTTCTTACACTTCAAAGGAGGCACCAGGTATAAACATTGGACCGCAGACACCGCCTCTTCAGTACACTTCTGGACCTGTGGCTGACTTTGCCAGGAAGAAGGACTGCTGTTATGCACAAAGGACCACCACTCTGCTGGACTGCTGGACTGCTGCCCTGAAGGACTGCTGCCTGCTGTACTGCTGTTCTGCTGTGCTTACCTGATGCCCTCTTGCCTGTCAGAGAAGGTCTGGCCCTGCACTCTATATCCAAGACCACCAGAATGACTCCAAGGGCTTTTCTTTTGTAACCAGCACCAGGACTCTGCCAGCCCATCTGTGGATCCAGCTGAACCGACACATTACCTCTGCTGTGAGGTGCACCCCAAGCAGAACTGACACATCGCCTCAGCTTCAAGGATTATTTCAGCACAGGGACTCTGCATCGACCTCGCAGCCTGCATCTCCGACGCAGGCCCTCGTATCGCAAACCTCTGTGTAGGTCTAGGAAGTGGTCTCATTTCTTACAGCGTCCCCTTAGGTGCTCAATAATTCTCAAATTGAGTGTTCCATAACAGGTAAAAAGTGTCAATGCACCATCTTTCTCAGTGATCTTATGCCATTGTGAGAGCCAAACATATGTGTGAAGACCCAGGTCTATCGCCATAATGTGACCTGGCGTACCTTTGGGTGGTGCCTCTTCTCCCTTCCTAACAGACACAGTCATATGTACCTTCACTAGGCTTTGTAACACTTTAAAGTATTTCAGTTTCAATCAAAATATTCAATATTCACAAAGGACTCTCTGTTGAAAGCATGAAATTATTTTCCCCCACAATCCTCTGTTCGGCAATCACAATCAATCCTAGCGCGGCTCTCTATGATATATTCAACCAGTACCAGCGTGGCTCTATACAAACCGACCTACACCAGCGCAGCGCACTGTGACGTCAATCTCACTGCTTGCAGCAGTTCATTTCTCTTGGGCGCGAACGCTAAGCAATTCATGCAAAACAATACAATAATTTTCAACAACTAACTTTGTCTACTCCACTAAAGACATTAAAGATTTTCATACATCCAAGAGGCATTTCGGAACACTTTCTGACTCATACTAACATTCACTGCAGGTGAAACCTCAACAAGCAGGATCTCACTGGGATTGATACAGTTACTTCCTGTGCACTGAGATCAACTTTACCATCCACATTTCACAATCACACAAAGATAAATTCCCTATCTCAATAATGCTGTTGACAATGTCTCACAAACAGCACCACAACACAGCAGACAACTACACCCAGTGTCTTTTGACACTGAAAATTGACATTACGTCTCCTATTCCCAGATCTTAGGTGACAACAGACTTGATAACCACTTCAACTTCTCTGCATCAAGCACCACATTCGCACATCACCTTAACTCACCTCTCCGTAACACCACACAGCCATTTCAAAATACCGCAATAAGCAATTGATACGCGCAACCCTATTAATGCTCACAGTCCTCTGCTACTACAAGTCATTTCCAAATCGGCAAAACTCTATCAATTTTTCGGCCGAACTTTTGGCTTTTGGGGTTTGGACAAGGCTTGGGAAATTTCTAGATAGGACACCCTAACTCCCTCACATCAGTGGAAACCCATTTGACATGCTCCTAGATTTAATATAGCGTTTTCTGGGCCCACTTGCTTACCATTGGTCCTCCGACAGACCTTTCTATTTGACTGAGAGGTGATGGGAGTTAACACTTACATCAATTAAAATTCAATTAACAGTGCAACCCATTTGGCTACAGAATGAGGCCCAGGAATCGGTAGCTAGGGGTAAGCAGGTATATTCCAAATTCAAAATTAAGTTCAAATACACAACTCTTATCCCCATCTCATGAAGACACATAATTACACTGGGAAGCCCAACCTCCTAAAAAAGTTTATTTAAACAAACAAAGAATTCTTTCACTGCTATACAGAATATTAATAAAAGTCGTTGATGCTCAGAGAAAAGTCTCAGGTTTTGTTCTCTATGCATAGGTAAACCCAGAGTCACAGAAATTAAGGTCCAAACAAAGAGGATGGTTCTGTTATTTCTAAAGAGCCTCAAAACTCAGGGAATTCCATAAAGGAAATTAGAGTTGAGCAAGGAAAATTAAGTTTAGAACGTGTCATCGAGGGGTCAGAGAGAAAGTGTTAGTCTAAGCCACATTAAAGAAGGGATCAAATAGGCATTGAGGTATATACCTCTCAGGATTCAGGGGAAATTCTCTATGCATTCAGGATCTGCAAAGATGGAACAGGAAGGCTCAAAGAGAGAATTCTTTCTGAATCTGAAATGGGGTGAACACTATATTATAACTCACAAAGTCCACTAGGTAACACCCCCTTTGTACGCATCATCAGGGGTCTACTGTTTCATCCATTTCTCATGTGGAGGACTGCAACATCAGAGACAAATCTCACACTGGACACGGGAAAGAAATCAGTTTGTTACATTTGCTCAATAGGCCTTTTAGTTGACCCTCGGGTTTCCCATGTTCCTTTGTCGAAGTCTTCTTCTCAGGCTTTTTCTCTATCTCTAATACAGTAATGTATCTATTCTACAACTAAACAATGCATGTTAATACCTACAAGAATGTCATGTTGGCAGAAAACTAAATCAGCTTTAGGCAGCATGGTGAAATACAGGTCTACATAGGACAACTTAAGCATTAACTCAATGGTGCACATTCAATATGTGTGTGCACATTTAAACACAACAGAATATAGGTTTCTGTCGCATTAGGTTTCCCATTACAGGTCAAATTCAGTAAGTTGATAAAATAACCCTTTGTAAGTATGGCTGGGAACTACATTTAAGGGCATATATGTGTAACTTAAGTGCACACATTACATTAACTTAATATTTTTAGGTAAAACCACATTGTACATATATGAGGAGGGTTTCTATGTAGTTTTCAAGTCCTTGAGTGTTATCCATATAAAATAGCGTACGTTATTAAAAGTCGAATTTCATCTATATAGTAAGTACATTGCCTACTGAATAAGGATAATTGAATTACCACAATCAGTTATGGTAAAACATATTAATATGAGTAATTTTTCTAATCCTACAGTGAATGCACTCTTCAATAGTGATGTCAAGAGAAGCTTGTGGTAGAAGTTGAAAAGAGGACCGCAAAAGCTTATTTTAGATAGATCTTCGTGGGAGAGTGACTGGCTCAGCAAAAGTCATTAATGCACAGTGAGGGTACAAAAGAAGTGAATGTGTGATCTACACGTAAGAAGTCTTGTACTCAATCATAGGAAATATTAGCTGAGAAGACTATGATCTCCATCAAAGGGAAATGCTTGAATGGCCAAACACAACCTGTAGAGTATTGATGCCATTAAATTACGTATGCAGCATAAAATATGCAGGACTTAGCTGAAAAGTATTGAGTTTTTGTTAATGGCATCCATTTTTACCCAAAACGCGATGCCTGATCTTCACTATTGAAAACTTATATAGTGCTGCAAAAGAGATAAGATTGATCATGGCACAAGCAGGCAAGAAGTGTAAGAGTAAGTGGGTATCCTACACACCAAAAATTCTGACAATCACCCAGTAGATTTCCTCAATTGCAAGAAAAGAGGCCATGTTTCATGCCTGACCTTCCCTTCAATCAAACCAGAGGTCCTATGTTCTTGGAGCCATTTAATACAGGCAACAGTCTCTGTCGTTGCCGTGAGGTCAGCCCACCTGAGTGACATCGAAATTAGCCTCCCTCAATGCCATCCACTCCCATAAAACACTAGATGCTCCCTTGATCTGCAGGAGAGAGCGCTAAGCAGCCATCTTGGTTGAGCACTGGCCACGCCTCATGGCTTTTAATGTTTTGAGAGAAATCTGCTGACAAGCATTATGTTATGATAAAGGAATTTATTATAGCACACAACTCACACCCTCAGGTGTATCTTGGCGCTTGGCAACCAGAAGAGGCAAGTGGAAATAGACCAGTTTAAACGTCCACGTTTTTAGAGTTTATTTAAAATTTTGAGAATTCATGATATATTCTGATTTGCAAGGGGAGCTTGTTCAGATGAAATGGGGCAAGATGTGAAAAAATTCTGCCACCCCATCTGGAGGTGCAGATTCGATGGTGTTTTAATAAAGCCTGATTTGAAGATCTAAGTAGTTGCAAAGCCTGGTATTGACTGAGTCTAGCATGCAGATAGGAGGGAAGGCCCTTTGTTAGTGTCCTATGGGTAAACAGCACAGTTTAAAGCGTTAGAGTTGTAACAGTACATCACCGATTACCTTTTCTGTGAAGGCCAGCTTCTGTGCACCATACACTTTTTTGTCACTTTGATAACAGTACATCACCGAATATATTACATTTTATATTTTATGCAGGTTTTGTTAGGACCCCCATATGAGGTTTCTTATTCGGCTATTTAGGCATGAACATTTTACCAGCTGTTAAGTTGCTTTTCTGTATTGACAGATGTTACCTGCTCTACTTGTTTGTTTCTTGGTGGGCTGTTTTCTAACAGCAGCCCTTGGTCTAAGTACTACTGTCTGCGTGTAATCTATGTTTGATGATTTGTTACTTTTTGTGCGGAGTTTGTATGTGTTTTTAATAGGCCTGGGCCAAAATTCCGTTCCGTTCGCGGAAATTGCGATATTTTGACATTTTCGCGTTCCGCGGAAAGCGCGAAAATGTCAAAATTTCCGCATTCCGCAGCTTAGCGATAATTTTTTTCTTGCTCGCGCTGTAAAACAATACATTCTCGCGCGCGCGCGATCGCCTTACCTGAATCCCTGCGTTCTCCGACAAGTTTTCTTGACCCGGTCGCGTTCTCCACGAGATGTTGGATTTTGGTAGCCATTTTGCGCTGTCTCGCGAGAGTTTGCGGCCGCATTCAAGTCATTTTTCACGCGATCACGTCATTTGTCGCGCGATCACGTCTTTCTTCTCGCGATCATGCACCGCGCGAGTATGAGAAGATTGAGATCTCGAACATGTCATTCTACATCGCGAGCCAGAGAATGAGGACGCGGGCACATGAAATCGAACACGAACAGGAGAAAGAGACCGCGAACACGTCATATCCAACGCGACAGGGACAAAGAAGAGAACGCGATCATATCGTTTTCGACACGCCGGCGGAAGTAATGTGAAGCTCGAGAACTCAACAACGTAAAATTTACAATTTGGAGAGGAATATCGGCTCTAGCAGCATGAAACCATCTGCAAATACTGATTTTGGATGAAAAGAACTCCTTACATTCACATTTGGCTTTCCTTTTTTGTGCAAGGTGTCATTTTTTTACAAGGTGGAGAGAGGGAGGAAGTGACACAGATTCTCCAACTTCCTGTTCCTGTCCAGCAGGCTCCTCCCAGTGCTTTGTCCATCTCCTGCTCATTCTGCCTTTGGATTTGGAGCTGGAAAGATCACTCTTTTTGTCTGCTGCATCATTGCAATTGGATTTCAGGATTTTTGGCATAGGATATTTTACAAGTAAGTGGTTGTTGTGTTTGATTGTGGGCATTGCAGTTGTTGTGTAACTACAATTTATTTTTGATAATTAATTATCATCATTCCTTTTTTTTTTTTAATTTTTTTTAATTTTGTGGGTTGTAGTAGTAGGCCCGAGCTAGCCATGGGCATGGCCTCATGGGTGTGTGTGTGCATGATGAAGCAACTGTTCCTTTTGTTTTTTGAATATATTTCATTTTCAATCACATTTAGGGCATGGATGGCATTGGATTGAGTTGGGGAAGTGTGTTTTTTGGGGTGGGCTTGCTGATGTTGTTGGGCCTGGCCATGTGGCTGGTGGCCATTTTGAGGCCTAGGCCTGCAAGCTTGCCTGGCCTTGTCTGCCAACAGGCCTGCTTTCATCCACTGCTACCAGAGCAGGTAGCCACAGCTTTAGTAATCTACTGTTTTCTGTGTGCTCTGTTGAATTTAGACATCATTTAGGGCATGGATGGCATTGGATTGAGTTGGGGAAGTGTTTTTGTTGGGGTGGCCTTGCTGATGTAGTTGGGCCTGGACATGTGGCTGGTGGCCATTTTGAGGCCTAGGCCTGCAAGCTTGCCTGGCCTTGTCTGCCAACAGGCCTGCTTTCATCCACTGCTACCAGAGCAGGTAGCCACAGCTTTAGTAATCTACTGTTTTCTGTGTGCTCTGTTGAATTTAGACATCATTTAGGGCATGGATGGCATTGGATTGAGTTGGGGAAGTGTGTTTTTTGGGGTGGCCTTGCTGATGTTGTTGGGCCTGGACATGTGGCTGGTGGCCATTTTGAGGCCTAGGCCTGCAAGCTTGCCTGGCCTTGTCTGCCAACAGGCCTGCTTTCATCCACTGCTACCAGAGCAGGTAGCCACAGCTTTAGTAATCTACTGTTTTCTGTTTGCTCTGTTGAATTTAGACATGATTTTGGGCATGGATGGCATTGGATTGAGTTGGGGAAGTGTGTTTTTTGGGGTGGCCTTGCTGATGTTGTTGGGCCTGGCCATGTGGCTGGTGGCCATTTTGAGGCCTAGGCCTGCAAGCTTGCCTGGCCTTGTCTGCCAACAGGCCTGCTTTCATCCACTGCTACCAGAGCAGGTAGCCACAGCTTTAGTAATCTACTGTTTTCTGTTTGCTCTGTTGAATTTAGACATCATTTTGGGCATGGATGGCATTGGATTGAGTTGGGGAAGTGTGTTTTTTGGGGTGGCCTTGCTGATGTTGTTGGGCCTGGACATGTGGCTGGTGGCCATTTTGAGGCCTAGGCCTGCAAGCTTGCCTGGCCTTGTCTGCCAACAGGCCTGCATTCATCCACTGCTACCAGAGCAGGTAGCCACAGCTTTAGTAATCTACTGTTTTCTGTGTGCTCTGTTGCATTTAGACATCATTTAGGGCATGGATGGCATTGGATTGAGTTGGGGAAGTGTGTTTTTTGGGGTGGCCTTGCTGATGTTGTTGGGCCTGGACATGTGGCTGGTGGCCATTTTGAGGCCTAGGCCTGCAAGCTTGCCTGGCCTTGTCTGCCAACAGGCCTGCTTTCATCCACTGCTACCAGAGCAGGTAGCCACAGCTTTAGTAATCTACTGTTTTCTGTGTGCTCTGTTGATTGTAGACATCATTTAGGGCATGGATGGCATTGGATTGAGTTGGAGAAGTGTGTTTTTTGGGGTGGCCTTGCTGATGTTGTTGGGCCTGGACATGTGGCTGGTGGCCATTTTGAGGCCTAGGCCTGCAAGCTTTCCTGGCCTTGTCTGCCAACAGGCCTGCTTTCATCCACTGCTACCAGAGCAGGTAGCCACAGCTTTAGTAATCTACTGTTTTCTCTGTGCTCTGTTGAATTTAGACATCATTTAGGGCATGGATGGCATTGGATTGAGTTGGGGAAGTGTTTTTGTTGGGGTGGCCTTGCTGATGTAGTTGGGCCTGGACATGTGGCTGGTGGCCATTTTGAGGCCTAGGCCTGCAAGCTTGCCTGGCCTTGTCTGCCAACAGGCCTGCTTTCATCCACTGCTACCAGAGCAGGTAGCCACAGCTTTAGTAATCTACTGTTTTCTGTGTGCTCTGTTGAATTTAGACATCATTTAGGGCATGGATGGCATTGGATTGAGTTGGGGAAGTGTGTTTTTTGGGGTGGCCTTGCTGATGTTGTTGGGCCTGGACATGTGGCTGGTGGCCATTTTGAGGCCTAGGCCTGCAAGCTTGCCTGGCCTTGTCTGCCAACAGGCCTGCTTTCATCCACTGCTACCAGAGCAGGTAGCCACAGCTTTAGTAATCTACTGTTTTCTGTTTGCTCTGTTGAATTTAGACATGATTTTGGGCATGGATGGCATTGGATTGAGTTGGGGAAGTGTGTTTTTTGGGGTGGCCTTGCTGATGTTGTTGGGCCTGGCCATGTGGCTGGTGGCCATTTTGAGGCCTAGGCCTGCAAGCTTGCCTGGCCTTGTCTGCCAACAGGCCTGCTTTCATCCACTGCTACCAGAGCAGGTAGCCACAGCTTTAGTAATCTACTGTTTTCTGTTTGCTCTGTTGAATTTAGACATCATTTTGGGCATGGATGGCATTGGATTGAGTTGGGGAAGTGTGTTTTTTGGGGTGGCCTTGCTGATGTTGTTGGGCCTGGACATGTGGCTGGTGGCCATTTTGAGGCCTAGGCCTGCAAGCTTGCCTGGCCTTGTCTGCCAACAGGCCTGCATTCATCCACTGCTACCAGAGCAGGTAGCCACAGCTTTAGTAATCTACTGTTTTCTGTGTGCTCTGTTGCATTTAGACATCATTTAGGGCATGGATGGCATTGGATTGAGTTGGGGAAGTGTGTTTTTTGGGGTGGCCTTGCTGATGTTGTTGGGCCTGGACATGTGGCTGGTGGCCATTTTGAGGCCTAGGCCTGCAAGCTTGCCTGGCCTTGTCTGCCAACAGGCCTGCTTTCATCCACTGCTACCAGAGCAGGTAGCCACAGCTTTAGTAATCTACTGTTTTCTGTGTGCTCTGTTGATTGTAGACATCATTTAGGGCATGGATGGCATTGGATTGAGTTGGAGAAGTGTGTTTTTTGGGGTGGCCTTGCTGATGTTGTTGGGCCTGGACATGTGGCTGGTGGCCATTTTGAGGCCTAGGCCTGCAAGCTTGCCTGGCCTTGTCTGCCAACAGGCCTGCTTTCATCCACTGCTACCAGAGCAGGTAGCCACAGCGTTAGTAATCTACTGTTTTCTGTTTGCTCTGTTGAATTTAGACATCATTTTGGGCATGGATGGCATTGGATTGAGTTGGGGAAGTGTGTTTTTTGGGGTGGCCTTGCTGATGTTGTTGGGCCTGGCCATGTGGCTGGTGGCCATTTTGAGGCCTAGGCCTGCAAGCTTGCCTGGCCTTGTCTGCCAACAGGCCTGCTTTTTCATCCACTAGGATCAGAGCAGGTAGCCACAGCTTTATTGATCAAGTGTTTTCTATGTGATCTGTTGAATTTTTAGACATCACCTTCCTGAGAGTGTAGGGTGTGGCTGTACACAGTACTTGTAGTATAACATAGCTCTAGTTAAAAAAAAGTCATAAATGGCTAGACTATCTTTTGTTTGCACTAGTACAGTACTAAGTAACTGAACCACAAAAACAAATGCAACATTTCACTGATGTTCTTCTCCTGTCTTCTTTGCTTTTAGGTGCACAAAAGACAGAGTAGGAGGTGTCATCGGCATCACCTGGCTACCCGTTGTACTGCCAGCCAGACAGAAGTCCTGCTGCGCATCACGCCCACGTGTGACCAGAACTTGTTGTGCATCTGCCTCCTGCCTGACATCGGAAGAAGATGGCCCCAAAGAAAGGTACCAGGTCCAGTACCAAGAAAGTTGCTGGTGAGAAGAAGGAACAGAAAAAGGAAGTGCCATTAACCACGACTGGTGGTGTGCCGGCCAAGGTTTTTTTTGGCACCAAAGCGTTGTCCGGGAACCAAGCTGGGACCAGCACAGCGGTCCAGCAACCCCACCAACCTAGGCCCAAGGGCTTTACAGTCGCAGAGGTAGCCAGTCTACTAACGGGCAGCGATGTTGAAGAAATGTCATTACCGCAAAGTAGTACACAATCAAGTTCAACGCAGGCGCAAACTCAGCATATCAGTGTCAAGCCGCCGCAACAAGAACAGCAGCAGCCGCCGCAACAAGAACAGCAGCAGCAGCCGCCGCAACAAGAACAGCAGCAGCAGCCGCCGCAACAAGAACAGCAGCAGCCGCCGCAACAAGAACAGCAGCCGCCGCAACAAGAGCAGCAGCCACCGCAACAAGAGCAGCAGCAGCAGCCGCCGCAACAAGAACAGCAGCAGCCGCCGCAACCAGAACAGCAGCAGCCGCCGCAACCAGAACAGCAGCAGCCGCCGCAACAGCCCACCATAGTAGTTGTTGCTCCTGACGTAGGGGCATTTCAGGAAATCGAGCTTCCTGCAGACAAAGCGGAGCGAAGTCAAACCACTGTTTCAGAACATCTATTGTCTTCCAGACCACCAGCAAGGAAAAGGAGGCTTAGTCCATCATCTTCTTCTTCAAGCCCCGCTTCTGATGATCGTGATGACACTTGGGTCCCACCAGCTCGGTCTGAGAGTGAAGTACGCCACAAGACATTGCTTCTGAAAAGGAAGGTCCCAGAAAAACTTAGAGTTATGGAGGTAGATGTAGAAGAGGGGGGTGATGATGTTGATGAAGACGAGCCAGTCATCACGCACATTACTCCCGCCCCAAAGGGATTGGAGACCGACATTCTCACCCTATCCAGAAAGGCTGCTACTGAGCGGGATGTAGCACGGATCTCACCAACACAGGTTACACCACCACTACCTCCAGCTGCCATATTTTCCAAGGCCCGGCAGGGACCTACATCCAGCTCAACCATCTCAGTAGGAAGTGGTAGTAAAAGTCACAGTGTAGGTGGACAGGGTCACATATTTTCAAGCACCCCCTCAAGTTCATCTGGTGTTGAAAGTGGCACATCCAGCAGTGCCAGAAAGTTCTCCTCCCCAGTTTGGGACTTCTTTTCTGTTAGCGCCAAGGAGGAGAACGTTGCTATATGCGCAATTTGTCGGCAAGGTGTTCGGCGTGGTAAGCTTGGTACAAACTATGGTACCGGAGGACAAGCAAGTCATCTCAGAATACACCACACTATTGTGTGGGAGGATCACCTACTTAAGTTAAAAGAAAGTAGGAAAACTAAACCCTTTGAAGTTGGTCAGGAATCAGGGAGCGATATTATTGTGGTGGCAGGTGAAGAACAGGGAGGCATTTCTAGCCCTGTCTCCAGTAGTGCAGTCACTGCAGTGGTAACGCCCACATCCTCCTCAGTAACATCAGAGTGGCACCGCAGTAAGAGCCATACTCAGAGTGTGGGTGAGACACCAAGGCGACCGGCGAGTACCTCAATGAGACAATCTGTGTCGTTGAGCCTTAGTGGGTTAATGGCACCACTAAGGAAAGTAAGCCAGCCTACTATTGACAGCATGTTTAGGTTGGAGGGGCAGTTCCAACGCAACCACCCAACGGCACAATTGTACAATGCGAAGCTGGCTAAAATGTTAGCGCTGGACCTTCTTCCTTTTTCATTTGTGGAAGGGGTGGGTTTCCTTGAATTTGTGTCTGCCATCTGCCCGAAATGGAAAGTTCCCAGCCGGTCCTATTTCGCAAGAATTGCTGTTCCGGCACTACATCATGATGTGCTGGAATTGGTTGGTCACGGTTTGCAGCAGAGTGCTGTGCACAATATCCACCTGACAACAGACATGTGGACCAGTTGCCAAGCCACAGATTACATGTGCATCACTGCACACTGGATCTCTTTTGTGGGGGTTAAAGATCAACTATCTGCACGAGGTGTTGTTGACACAGCTGCGATTTTTGAAGGTACTCGGAAACATGCAACTGTAGCCATGTTCGCCATGGAGAAATCTCATACGGCTGAAAACATTTTAGAAGAGTTTCGCACCAAGGTTTTGGAATGGCTGCGGCCCAGAGGGCTTGGTATTGGTTTTGTTGCCACAGACAATGGCAGTAATGTACTTAAGGCCATGGAACTTGGTTCCTATTTCAGGGTTCCGTGTTTGGCACACTGCATAAACATTATAGTGCAAGACTTTCTGAAAAAAGAACCCATAGTAAGCAATTTACTGTCCATCTGCCGAAGAATATGCACTCATTTCAGCCATTCTTTTAAAGCTCGGAAGCAGCTGAGGATCCTCCAACGTGAGCGTAGGATGCCAGTCAAGGCACTCATCCAGGAGGTGGCAACACGTTGGAACTCAACGTATTACATGCTTGATCGTCTGTGCGAACAGCAGAGGTCACTCAATGATTATGTCTGGTACAGAAGCAGTGATGCTAGTGTTAAAGGCATGACCCTTCAGAGGGAGCAATGGACCCTAATTCAATGCCTGACTGAGATGCTGTCTCCTTTTGAGGTCTTCACACGTGAAGTCAGCAAGGAGGACTGTACAATGGGCCAAGCTATCCCATTGTTGCAAATGCTAGAGCATGAGCTGAATAATGTGTCTGAATCCTACAAAGGTGTAGAGGACAGAAGGCAAGCCCATGACTTGGTGGAGAGCTTATCCAGGCGCTTATCAGAAAATGTAAGGATACAAAATAAAATTTTGTCACAAGAACATTACATTTGTGCCACAATTCTGGATCCACGTGCAAAATTAGGACTATTCCTTTCTTTTTCCGACACTGATGTTGCCCGCTACAAAAGTTGTATAGCTGAAGCAGCCATCAAGTTTGAAAACGAAGGGCTGCTAATTAAAAGCCCGCCACATCAACCCACAACAAGTACTGATACTGAAGCAGGCCATGCAGAATCAAGTGCAACTTCGTCGGCTGAGGGCAGTGCGGTTGGCTCACAATCGCAACACTCACCATCACCATCGACTACAAAAACAATAACTGGATCATTCAGCCGAGTACAATCATTATCAGATTGGTATGTAAAGATGGGCCGTAAGCACAGTGCTGATGCACAGAAAAAACAGCACAAAAGCTTACCAGCAGCAACCCTGAACATTGAGCGGATGGTCCAGGCCTATCTGGACGACCCAACAGAGGTGTACGTTGATCAAAACCCAGTGCAGTATTGGTATAGGAAAAGGTCTGAATGGCCACAGCTCAGCAGGCTGGCGATAAGCTATCTGGCTTGCCCTGTCGCAAGTGTCTCTTCCGAACGTGTTTTCAGTGCTGCTGGTTCCATTGTAACCTTGAGAAGGACCAGTCTATCTCCCAAAAACGTGGAGAGGTTAACAATGATCAAAATGAATCAGCACTTCATACCACCGAATTACACAATGCATGAATCAACAGAGGAAGATGAGGACAGCGGCTCAGGTGACGGAAGTATTCTGTCAGATGATTACCTACTACTGGAAGATCCCCCAGAGTTTGAGGACGAGCTATACTTCCCTGACAATTAGGCTCGCACTTACTGTCTTCCTCCCTTTTTCCCCCCTTTGTTTGTGTCTGTTGTTCCGGTTATAAACTTGTGAATCGCAACCAATGCATTATCACCGTCTTCTAATCTTCTAATTTAAGATACAAGTTTCAGGTGTCTGCCATTTGACACTACAGTCCTCAGAATCCAGCTCCTCCGCTCGATCATACTGCATCTCCTGGTCAATTCCATTTCCCTCATGAATGATGATTGGATGATGGTAACAACAAATTCAAACTTTCCTCGTCCTTCCAAAACAAGTGGACCATGAATCTGATGACTTCTATAGCTATCCTCCTTCAGAGCCGAGAGAGACTGGCCATTAACTGAAAATAAGATGCAACAGGTAATGATTGATGCCATGCATTGGCCGCAGAATAGCAGACTGAATGATGTAGATTTTGTTGTGTGTGTTGCGCATGAATGAATTGATGTAATTGTGCACTGCCACTAATCAACATTCTACAGAACACACTAATTTTCCCCTTCTGGCAAACAAGAAATGTGTACTTCTCCTGCATCTTGGTGATACATTGCTTTTAATTCAATACAGGAAGGGGACTCACTCAATCTGCGCAATGCAAATGACTGTGACTTAACAGCACCGTCCATCATGATGATGGCGAAAGAGACGGCCTGCAGCGTTAACGAGATGAGATGCAACAGGTAATGATTGATGCCATGCATTGGCCGCAGAATAGCAGACTGAATGATGTAGATTTTGTGGTGTGTGTTGCGCATGAATTGATGTAATTGTGCACTGCCACTAATCAACTTTCTACAGAACACACTAGTAATTACTAATTTTCCCCTTCTGGCAAACAAGAAATGTGTACTTCTCCTGCATCTTGGTGATACATTGCTTTTAATTCAATACAGGAAGGGGACTCACTCAATCTGCGCAATGCAAATGACTGTGACTTAACAGCACCGTCCGTCATGATGATGGCGAAAGAGACGGCCCGTTAACTTAAGATGAGAAGGAACAGGTAATAAATGATGATAATTAATGGCATGCATTGGACACCTGACTCTGAGCTATTGGTCTTTGTGTTTGCGTTGTTTGTTGTGCACAAAGTGATGTCAAAGTGTACTAGTGGTAATCTATCTTTCTGTACACAATAAAGAATGACTCAAGTCAGTAATATTTATATTTCTACTCTTGTTGTGTTATAAAAATTACACTTGTACTGCAGGCCGATCTTCAGTCAGAAGAAGTATCAGAGCTGATGATGAAGTCAGGAGGATGTTTCATGAGTGGCATAAAACGGAAAAGCCTAAAGGTAAACACGTGAACAACAACCACAGCACACCCAAATGTCTGTGTAGAAGTTGAATAGAGTGTAGCGGTGGGATGACTGCAGTGCATTGATTTTACTAACTTTAACTGTAAAATGCTATGTCTGGAATGGATAATGTGCTTTGCGTTTGTCCAACTCTTTGAGAGAAAAAAAAAGGACTCTAAAGTGTTAACGTAGGATGTGCTAATGGTAAGCACTGTGGGCCTGATCTCTCCTGTTACTGTTGAAGGTCTATGCTGGAAACAGACTACAGTAGAGATGATGCATATGCATACATGCCACCTCGGAAAGTGTTCTTGTTGCACTACACCATCACTTGTGCATTTGTTTTCACTTTCTTTCTGAATATCCCCTTTGGTTTTCAATCTAAAATTACAGGCCGGGCCTTGTCCAAAACTTTGTAAAACATTACAATGCATATTAATTACCTTACCAATCAATCACCTTTTTATTCCAGCCGGGCAGTGGCGAGTGGTGAGGCGACACACCCAAGATTGATGGACGAGAGGAGCAAGAGGAATGCCGAGATGCAAAAAACCAGTCCACATTTTTGACCAGGATAAGACAGTAACAGTATCCACTTTTCACTTCTTTTAAATAATTTGATTAATATCTTGTATACATTCTTTACAACAGTGTGTTCTTGGAGTTGTTATTATCAATCATCATTACGTTTGCTCTGTGTTTACGATTCTTCACTACCAATATTTAAAATTTCTATTTGCTATCTGTTAAAGTATTAAGGCCGGAACAGAACAAGAAATAGAAGTGTATGTAATCCGGGTCTCATCATGCATGCATTTCCTTTTTATACCTTAACATATGGAATGGATATGGTATGGTAGTCTTCAATGATTGTCGTTTGTTAGTCTATGTATGCATACTGTTTTTCTATGTCAAACCTTTCCCAAAATCCCCCTTCCCATCCAATCAACGGACCCTAACCCTCTTCCCCCGGGCTGTGTGACTTATTGTCGAGGTGTAACTAAATTAAATGTACACCAATACTTAATCACACACTTGCTGGGGCGGATGTGGTGAAAGCAACACTACTTCAATTTCAATGCAGAGCGATGATCTTCTTCTGCTTGCCCACCCATGAGTAGGATATTTCAGAGGTTATTTTATTTAACAAAGGAACATATACCTCAGCATGAATTGCCGGCATTGATTGGATTTGTTTGTTGTTATTCCTCATATACAGCACTAACTGTTAGACTGTAGGCATAGTCAACTCGACAAAACTATAGTTTGTAACTCTGTCTAGTAGGCTATCCTCATAATAACCAGCATTCAGTTTTTTTGTCAAATATTTGAGCATATAATTGTTGCTCGGTAAATTCTGTGATGTACTTCATTCAACTACTCCTCTAACAGTCTCTCAAAGGCGATTGACTATCTCCTTTTCTTTTTTTGGAAATGCTGCCACCCTGCCAGTGTATACTACTACTACTATACTACCACCACCACCCCAATCATGGCATGTATGAAAAAGGAAACCATCTTCACCATGCAGCCAGTGCTGTGCCACAGTTGGACATAAACATCAAGCACCGGTAAGAGAGAAGTTTGGGGGAGGCAGAATTAATAATGGACATGTTGTCAATGATTTCAGTTTCAAACACCACTCCAAAGAATGCATAGTAGGAGCAGTCAATGAGTGAGGTGTGTCGCATCTATCTGTTTGTGTCTTATACAGTCAGCAAATTATTGAAATCAAACACACGCTATGGGCGGCCATGCACCAGCAAAGAAACAGTGTGATGTAAAACAGTTACCCCACCTACAAAACATTAACAACATTGCATGTAACATAGAAAAATATATTTAATTGACCCTAACAAATAAACTAAACCCACAAAAGCTGACCCACCCACCTCCCTAACCCCAACGACTGTCCATAGAAGTAGAGAACGCCCAAACGAGTGAAGAACGAACAGGAATTAAAAAAGGGGCAGGGACAGGGACTAACTGGTGGGGCGGGACTGGAGGAGGACACGCATCTGGTCCTCTAAATGGGCGACGCGGCGTCTAAGGCCGCGGCAGTTGCAGCCACAGTGGGGGGGGCACCGGAGATGACACGGTGGCGGCGGGCAGCCGTCCGGCGGTGGCGCCGTACCGCTGGAGGGCGGTGGCTGGGGCCCGGGGCACTGGAGGAGCCTTCAACAGCTGCAGCAGCCTCCTCCTCCTCCTCGGCTAGGACCACCAGCCGCCGGTATTCCTGCTGGATTGCCTCCAGCTTCCGGCGCCGTGCCTTGGCGGCCAACTCCTTACGGTTGACTTTCGGAGTTGCTGTGTATCAAAAAGAAAAAAACAAGACAATTGTAAAATATAGTCTTAATAAAACAGTAGGACAAGGTAATTATTTATACACATAGTGGCATGGTAGAGTAGCACTATAAAATAAAGCACAGTAGTACATAACATTTTAAATGTCGCCCGTCCTTCTTCCTTCCACCTGTCTTACACTTTTTAGTTGAACAGTGCACCAGGTGCTCTTCTCCATAAAACTTTCAAAGCGGAGTTGAAATCAGATAGATGAGGACATTGGTTACTCAATACTCCGGCTCCTAGTCCTATACCAATTAAAGGGAATTCTAGTCTTCTAGTTCACTCTTCAAACGTCCCCAAGAACTCATACTTACTTACGACATCGGATAGCAGGCGGACTTTGTCCGCCCGCCATCCGACTGCTAAAAAGGGTGGGGGTCCCTTGGGGACAATTAATTAGGATGATGCGCCCGGCACAGTGGCGGGCGCACCCTGTTTTTTTAAATTTAAATTCTGGTTGGCTTTGCTGAAAGCAATGCTAAAATGTTGTGCTGCTTTTCCAAGCACAACATGACGGGCCTCGCACGGAGCCTGTCACGTTTTGCTTTGAAAGTCGGGGGGGTACCATAGCATCGGTAGGTACCCTCCATGGGGGCCCCCAAGCATACTCTGCAATGTGTGCATGCCTTTCCGTGGCGGACGGCAATGCCGCCACGCAAAGGCATTCCAAAATGCAGATTATATGGCTGCCGGTGTGGTGAGAGAGACACCACCGCCATATTGAACCCTTTTCCGCCTGGACATGTCTGAATATTTTCTACAGGGATGGCGGGAGGTTTGCCCCTGCTGTGACGGCAGTGAATTCCAGCCAGCCCGGCGGGGGCAATACGCCCACCATCCTAATGGGGCCCTAATTCACATCTGTACAGTATACATATACATACAGTACACCTTTGCAGTGAGTGTGCTGTCAAGTTCAACAATAGTTAAAGATTATGAATCTAACTTACCACCGCCTGCCACTGGTGCTGCCACTCCCCCTCCGTTGCTATCTGCAACTGCCGCATCCTCGCCCTCGGCGTCGCCTTCGCTGGCCCCAGCAATGGTGGTCGGTAGTGCGCCTAGAAAACATTACACATTTATTAGGCGACATATACACCTCCCCCCTATTGATCAGTAGCAAGGTTGAAAAATGAGTTAATACTAACATACATCACTAGTACAAATCAGGTAGTAGTAGAGTAGACACTAAGTTATATGATCATTGTAGCATTTGCTTGATTAGCCCTAGCCATGCACATGTGACGTTACCTTTACCTTGCAGCTTCTTAAGACACCTTTGAGCCCACATGACCTGCCTCACACTGCTACTGTCTAGTCTACGCGCTGCGTACAAGCGGTCAACAAACATTAACAAGCCACTTTTTTAGGAAGAACTGGTGTACTACTGTTACTGTTAGTCCATATTGCTTATCCATAGATGCTACACTTTTTGGCACGGCTGAGAAATGCTTGCAAGTTGCAATATACTAACGCACACCATTTCTTTTTTCGCATTACAGACGCAAGATTCCCTTCTACGAACCAGAGCTTCTGAACGATGCACCAATTACCAGTACTAGGTTCTTCTGAGGTGAGGGGTCCCTTCACTCACATCTTCATTTATAAATGTATATAAACTAAATTGCTATGGGATGGTGGTGCTGCCTTCCACCACTTCAGTTATCATGATTTAATTCCCAACTGTATAAGTGTAACAATGTATATTGTTTTACTGTTATTGATTTGCCGGTTGGTGCTGCTAAGAAAACAGTGTACAGACCTTCTCAAATTGAAATAAAAATTTTAAACTTACATAGACTTTGTGGTATTTGGTGTGGAGTGGACTAACTTACACGAGTGAGCAAATTAAAGTAAGGGTGTGCATGTGAATTGCTTCCACGACAGAGGTTGGGTGTGTTATGTTCTGGGTTGTCTACTTGTTGGTTATCTTGGGGGGAGGGTTCCGAGACCTAATAGGTATGACAAGACAGTACTATAGTCAAGCAGTGGAATTGTGGTGGGTGCGGAATTTCTGATTGAGGTGTGCAAGGAAGGTCCAACCTACCATCACCAACATCCTATTTTCTGGTGCAAATGTATGTGCAAGATCCCTACAACAGTGGTATGTCCTATAGGGTATCATATCAAAATATTAAGAAATCTGGTAGGGCTGTTGTTGCTGTGAATTTTCAAAGCCTAAACATCAATAAGAGTAAAGTAGTACAAGACAACGACCCAACGGATTGTACGAGCTACTGGTGAATATGAGTTTTATATTACAACCTTTCACAAAGAGTGGCACTGGCCAACTGGGCAAGACTAGCTACTACAGTACAGACAGACAGACTGATAGTATGTAGTAGTACTCAGTCATCATAGCGGAGGCAGGGATAAGCTTTTTGAAACCGTACAGATCGAAGGATAATTGGTGGTAAAAAAATAGCATTTGGAAACACACTATAGTTCGGGAGAAATGGGGCAGTAAAAGTTATGGAATAAGAAATATTATTAAAAACAAGAAGACTTACTGGGGCCAGCAGAGGAGCCCTCAGCGGTGTCCTCCTGGTGGTTTTCCTGTCCCGCCGACTGCCCAGTCCCTGCCCGTCTGCCCCTGGGTGCTGATGAACAGGAAAGATATAAGAAAGAGACAAACATTGATGGATGGTGTCAAGCAAATACAATATTTTTCAACAACGGTCAAAAAACACTTATGTAAACAATTGCAATAACTACATTGACCGATCTCATCTGGTCAACATGTAATATCGGGGGATTCGCAGTTCGACTACTTAAGTTACTATTTATCAACAGTAATCCATTCTTCCATTCTGATTCCAGAAAACTAAGTTACAAGTAAGCCTAAGTATTAGTACAACGTACCACCCAACCTAGCCCACCTATTCCAGGCATGCCAATTGTACATCAAGTATGCATTTCCACTGTATTCCTCAACAATGTGTATGATCCAATCATGGAGGACACATGAACATGACTACATTTTTTGTATACACCAAATTTTGGTTTGATTGATGCTGATCTGCTACTGCTAAGTAACTGCAAAGCCTACCTCCACTCATTGAACAAACTAGAAAGGTTCTAAAGACTGCCGTACTAGCAGCACGTCACGTAACTGAGTGAGGGGGGCATCACGCATACCACTAACCAATTAGAAGCTCATACAAAGTACCTAAACCTATGTATCAATCCGCCCCTATCTATTAGTGACAGGACAAAGTAAGGAGTGGACGTGAGTCACTGTAGCATTACGTAACTTAATTTCTCTAAAATAAACTCGTAAAGAATCACGCTAAGCAAGCGCAAACGCAAAGCTGCAAACAAGTAAGATTAGTAGTAGCGCAGAAGAGCACCTGTGTCATAATCACAGAAGACTTTTAAACGTTATTAACCTGGAATGTATTGCAAGCAGCAACATTCTAGCTGGTTGGAAGGAAAAAAAGATATTCGCAATATATAACATAGAGCAGAAGAACAGACACAAAGTTGTAATAATTAAATAGGTACTCACCAAGCCCCGGGACCTCCACTCCTAGCAGGTCCAGCAGGTCCTGCTCACGGTCCAGGATGTCGGACCACCGGTGCGTCAGCTGTGCCTGGGTGCGCCGGACCCCAGAGATGCACGACACTGCCCGGCGCACCTTCCCCCACCGCTGCCGACGCTCCCGGAGGCCGTACCCGGACCCAGGCCTGCCACCTGCTGCCAGGGTGGAGGGGAGGTGGCGCTGCACAAAGAAAATTAGTGCAGCCAACTCCGCCTCCCCAAATAAGGCCCGTGCATGCACCCCTTGTGGGCGCCGCCTTCCGCAAGGAAGGCGGTCGCGGCTCTGGCTGCGCCGGCGAACAGCCCTGCCCTTGGACATGGTTCTGGGGACGGGGCGGGAAAGAAAAGGTAAAATAAATAAAGGAGTAAAGGAAATAAATAGCGGGCAATACAAAGAGAAAAAGTAGCTAAAAACAAAAAAAAAGTAGACAAAAACCAAAAATATAGAGGCAGGAAAATAGTTAGAGAAATAATAAGTAATAAAGATCCAAAAAAAGTGGCTATAAACAAAGGATTGAAAAGATTTAGGGAGGATTGAAAATAAGGCCCCAGAACCATGCAATAGAGTGGAAAACAAGATGGCCGCTCCCATTGCGACCACGTGCGCAAGTTCGCGCGATATTTTCTCCCTGAGCAAGCAAAAAGCAACGCGATCAAGTAAAAGCGATCGCGAACAGGAAATATCGACCGCGAACATGCATTGCGCGACCCGGAACAGGAAGTAAACAACGCCAGAGGGCGGGACAAGTGAAAACAAGATGGCCGCGCCCGTGAGCAACCGCATGGGTAAGTTGGCGACCCGCGAACACGCAAAAAATACCGCGAACAGGCGGCAAAAAAACTTCCGCGTCTTCGCGATATTTCCGGCGTGTTTGCGGCGATTTTCTACATTCTCGCGATAATTTGCGGAAGTTAATTCCGCAAATTCCGCCCACCCCTAGTTTTTAAGTCTGTTTTAACCGAAGTAAAGTATTGACTGACACACTTTCATGTAGTTTACAGAGATTCCAATTTTCCCGTTGTCTATACTTTAGCATAGTTTTCTCTTACAACTGTGTTATTTGTTGCTGATACAGAATGTTCCTTTTTTATCTCCAGTACTCTGAAATGATGCTATAGCAGTATTTCATCAGCATTTGTGAATCTCTGTAAACCATACATAGCTTTTACCCCTAACCAACTCAGCACTCATGAAGGAAATGTACTCACATGATACATGTTAAGAATGTGGAATGTGCAATTTTAAAGCATCGCAAAAATCCTGATTTTCATAGGATACCCAAGCTGGCTTGGAATTGCAAATCTTTGTATATTTTTATAGGTTTTTATTGTGTGATTTTAAAATTAAGATTTAATTGTTTTAGTTTTTATTTAATTCCTAACCTCCCTTTTCCCTCTACCCACCCCATAACCCTAAAATTAGTTATGCCCCCCTTCACCACTACCCACCCCTAAACCCTACAATTATCCTCAACTCCCTTTACCACTGCCCACCCTTGAACCATAACATTTCTCTAACCTCCTGTTACCACTCCCCAGCCCTAAACCCTAAAATCACCCTTACCTCCTTTTACCACTGTCCACTGCTAACCCCTAACCCCTAACTTTACCTCATTTTACTTCAACCCTAAAATTACCATTACCTTACTTTACCACTACCCACCCCTAAACCTTTTTTTTATAAATAACATAATTATGCTATTAAGAAAAATATTTGCCTACGTGGTGAAGGCATGTGCGGTAAAGGTCCAAATTCTTACCTTTGTGGTACTTAGCTGCGCGGTAAAAGCTGCGTGGTACTGTTATTGCGTGGTAAATAATTTGTTTTAAAGTCTGTTTCCTGGAGGGATTACCGGTGCAGTGACCCTTATTCTATGCAGAGAAAGATGTTAAAGAGAAGACTGGATAATTCTTCCTACTGTACAGTTTATCCCTTGTTAGACATCTCACCAAGCCATGGATGTCACTTTGCATTCTGGCAGTTGTAGTTTTGTTTTTCAAAAATTGAATGCAAAGAAAGAAGAGGTGTGGTGAGCTACTAAATGCCCGACATGGGGCAATTTAGTAGGGCTGGAAGCTTTCTGCATTGGGCAGACAGAAAGATGAGGTGATGCTGTGCAGGTAGCCTAAGTGATGGGGCAACAGGCAGTGGCGGGAGGGGTAGTGCATGATATGCTCTGTGAACAGGAGTGGGAATTAAATCCAGGATCAAACTAGATCTAAGTTTCAAATTGAAGTGAAGGTTTGTCAGCTATATTTCATTTTCTTTTGCATATCATTAGCTTGCCTTCTACTGGAATGGATATAAATCAAGTTTCCACTTCAAATGCGTTTACGGAGAGGCGACTTTCCAAATAAAATTCAATACGCCAATGTTACTAACTTTGCACTCTAAATGATCCATTCAGACACATCAAAGTAACCACACATCCTGATTGGAGTGTCTCAGAATGATGTATTTTCAAGAGGCAGATGGGATTCATTTGATGACAGAACACACTTATTTAAATGGTAATGGACCTGAACTGAACACACAAGCTCAACCGAACTGTAGATATATCAAATGTCATATATCAGGCTGGCGAATTTAACTTGGACCAAGAAGTTTTTAGAAACTGCTTATTCTGTGTTTTTATTGGAGATCGCTTGAGGCATTTCTGCTGGTCTGCTATCTCAAAAGAAATTTGGGACATTTAATCTGATCACAGGCAAAAATATAATTTTCCGCTGCCAAAGTGCAGATCCCTGCTGTAAAAAATTGTTTTATTATTTAAAGGAGGTACCCACCCTAGGCAATAACCACAATCCTTGTTAATTTGAACCACTAATTTCACTAAACGTAACCTAGTAGATATGGCACAGAGGAAACAGGCTTAACTTACAGGCACTGTGTATAGTATTTATGCATTAATAAAACAGTAATAAATTTGAAATGCACAACAATAAAAATCCCAAAACGAATTAGACAATAGAGTAAAATGTAATAAACAAAATGACACCAAAATGAAAAAAAGTATAAAAGGATAATCAGAGAAATTAATTTTGAAAGTTTTAAGTCCTGATCAAAGATGTTACTTTCTTACTTTAGATCTTCAGTACCAATACGCCACAGAAGTAAACTTCTAAAGGCCCTCAGGGGAGGCGCTTGGAATCTCAAAGGGTGACTATCAGAGGCCAACAGGAGAGTACAGTCCAGGTCCAGTTGCCACTGGTAAGCTGGGCAGGTGCAGGAAAAGGCAACTTGTAGCTTGTCATGGCCCTGTGGCTTTAACAAGAGGTCAGCATTATGACCATTGGAGTCCACTTATTTGTCTTGTGTCTGAGAATGCTGATAGCAGGTCCAGTTTTCTAGGTTTCTCTCAGATTTCAAACAGCAGGTTCAGTACACTTCTGATCTTCCATAGGCCCAGGAGTGTTCTGCAGTGGGTGCCTGGAGATGTCATATTTATGCCTGACACAAGCTAGTAGGTGAGAATGCCCCCTGGGCAGGCCCCAACCAAAGGAATAAAGGCTTCCGGAAATAAATCTACCCATTTTAGACATTTTCAAAATACCGAAAGTCTTTGGCCACATTAAACTTAGGCAGATGGAAAGTTCTGTGTGGGGTAATGTGGTATGGCAATTGTTAGACCTGGAAGCCTTGGTGTGGGTTTCCCCTTTATTTTTGCCTCCTGTGTTTTTACTGTGTGTGGGATTTCGTTTTTGCTGGTCTAGATGCTTTAGGCACTTTGCTACTGCTGTTCAGTGCCAATTTGCAAATGCTCCCTGGCTAAATTGTTGTCATGGATTAGTGTTTCCATAATTGGCTTATGTGGTTTACTGTTAAATCCCTAGTACAGTGATCTGTGTGTTCCCAGGGACTGTAAACCAAATTCTGCTAGTGGGCTTACAGCCTGATTGTGCTACCCACACAAGCAGCCTTGCAAAAGGGTCTCAGGCCTGCCATTGCAGTGTCTGTGGGCAGTCTAGTACTGCCACATCGACCTGGCAAGTGCACCCACTTGCCAGGCCCTAGCCTTCCCTTTTCTTACATGTGAGTCACCCCTAAGGTAGGCCCAAGGTACCCCCGTGGGCAGGGTGCGGTGTATGTGAAAGGTAGGACATGCCCTGATGCGAGAGCAATGTCCTGATGGTGAAATACTGCCAATTTTGTTTTTCACTATTGAAAGGTTAGCTGTCCTGTAGGGTAGAATGGGGAGTTTACTTATAACATCTTATAAGTATAACTTATAAGTATAATTGCCCATGGGAACAAAATGGGAAGTTGAGTTTGGTATGCCTGAATTCAGGATAAAAAGATGCATCTTTTAGTAAGGATGATTTTTATATCCTGGGTTTGAAAATACCACTTTTAGAAAGTGGATATTTGCTTGCTTAGCCATCCAGTGTGCCGCTGCTCTGTTTGTGTATTGATTGTCTGGTGTTGGAGTGACAAGGGCTGGCGATGTGCATTCTGTTCAGACAGTCACTTTGAGGGGCGGGGGGTGAAGTGTGTCCTGCCTTCCCAGGGTGAGTCAGGGCTGGGCTGATTAGACCTGGGCTGCATTCAGAGTAGGGAGAGGAGATTTCTTTCACACCTGAATGGGCATGGTCTGCCTTGGACAAAGCTGTCTCCACCTCCTGCCGGGAAGCTGCACCAAAGAGTACATAACTGGTTTTGGCCGGGCAAAGAGCTTCTCTGCCACCAGAGAACAAAGGAATTTGTGCTTTAAAAAGTGAGGCACTGACCCTAGACTTTTAGATTACTTCTTGAATTCAAGATGAAACTTTGCTAAGGAGAAGAGCTATAGAAACTGAAGGAGAAGAACTGCCCCTTTGCTGTGTGCTGTCTGGGGTTGGCCTGCAGTGGCTGTTTCTGCCAAGGAAAGGACAAGGACTTTGCTGTGTGCTGTGTCCACAGCTTGATGAAAATCTCCAAGGGCTTGAAGTAGAGCTTGCCTCCTGTTTTGAAGTCTCAGGAATACAATGACTTCACCACCAGCTCCCCTGAACTTCCTTGCTGGGAGTTCTGACCTGCCAAGAGGGGCCTGAGACTGTGTTACGCCTATGGAGGTTTTTTCTGTTGTTGGGAGCTACAAAAAGTAACGCAACTACAAGAAGTGTGACACATCGGAACCTGTATCCAACGCATCGCCGAAGAAACCGATGCAGTGCCTGCCTGCGGCTGGAGAAATCGCCACATGCCACATCCTGTGCACCGATTTTCAATGTCCGAGATCACTGCGCCGTTTCTGACGCAGGTCTTGCTGTGCGGCTGCAAGAACCAACACATAGTGGGACCGTGGCTGAAAATATCAATGCAGCGCCGTTGCTGCCGCCACATCAAGAACCGATGCATCCCCGATGCACCAGGGCGCCAAGTCTACAAGAACGCCGGGGTCGAAGTAATGAACCAACGCATCACCTCCCCTCCAGTAAGAAACCAATGCATCACCTCCCCTGCGTGGCAGTACGGAACTGATGCATCACCTCCCCTGAAGTAAGGAACCGACACATCACCTTCCTTGGACGTCAGGAACCGACACATCACCATCCCTACGGTTGTTTTTGTTTGTCATTGCGACGCATCCAAGATACTTCGTGTTGAAAGTGCCGCAACTATAGTTTCTACCTTTTAAAAGTCATATTTTGATTACTGTATTGTGGATTTTGTTGTTTTGGTCGTGTTTGGTTTAGATAAAGATTACTTATTTTTCTAAACTGGTGTGGTGTTTATTTGTAGTGTTTTCACTGTATTACTGTCTGTGTACACAAATGCTTTACACTCTGCCTCTGAGATAAGCCTGTCTGCTCGTGCCAAGCTACTAAGGGGGTGACCAGGGGTTATGGTAGAAGTGTATCCCCCATACCCTGACTAGGAAGAAGGGTCCCACACCTGGACAAAGGTGCACAACGTTGCCAACTAAAGACTCCCATTTCTAACTGTAATCATAGGGTCCTTTCACTTCTAACACTAAAATCTTTTGAGGCTGGTCCTGTACCCACAACAACCTCAGAGACAGAAGTCCGTTAGAACAAAAGCGGAGTTTTCAGCAACCAGACAGTCGATACACAAAACTTGTTTTGGCATCCTGTTTCCACCATATTTTTGGCATCCTGTTTCCCCTCATATGAAGTGCTCCATAGGTTTTATATAAAAACCCAGCAGACCTGTCAAACAGGCTTTGACACTATAATATCAAAAGAGGCCACTGTGATTGGAGCCTGCCAGCCTGGGGGTGGACAAAAGAAAGGCCCTGCCTATGTATTAACCAACATTTACCTCTGACAGGGCAGGCCTCTCTGAAGTACGTTACAAGTGTCATATGAAAAACCCCAGACGACCTTTCAAGCAGGATGTGACATTTAAGCAGGATTTGACACTTTAATGTAAAAAAGGATCCTCACAGCCCCACCCTGCATGTTCCTTAAGGTTGAGAGGGATTATCTCTGCACATTCAGTTCAACCTATTGTTTGCGTCTGGGAGGCATGTGTCACTAATTCACACCTATTTAAATGCTAATTACTGTCTGGCAAAAGCGAGAGAGCAAAATTTAGATTAGCGACCAGAAACTTTGAGCAAGAAAAGGGTACGTTTCTAAAAGTTAAGTTTCTGTAATATTTAGCACAAATCTGACTCAAGGACTGGATTGGCTTTTTAACAACTATTTAATACAGATGTTTGATTACTTTTCTATACATATGTACCTTACTAGTATATATATATATATATCTCGATTCAACACACACATATATATATATATATATAGAGTATATGTTTTTATGACTCCGTTATTCAACTTCCAATGTAGAGAGGAATAGGTATATATATATATATATATATATATATATTCACTTAAAAAACCATAGGTTTCACACATGTTATAGTTAGCTGTACATTTCACTCGTAAAAAACCAATGAAATTCCACGTTATAGTTAGATCAGGTAACTATAACTTGCGCGCCCACAATAAACTGCTGATGACGTCACATATTACATCACTCATGACATGGTCAGTGACATCACTCTTCACATCAATGATAACATCTGAAATGACACATTGTCCAGTTATAGTTACCTGATCTAACTATAACGTGGAATTTCATTGTTTTTTTACGAGTGAAATGTACAGCTAACTATAACATGTGTGAAACCTATGGTTTTTTAAGTGAATTTGCAAGGTTTTTTAAATGCTAAGTTATGTATTTATTTTTTATTTTTTTTTCTGGTTTTTCACCGTGCGCACACCCTGCGCGCCCGGTGCGCTTCGCGCACCGTGCGCGCGCTGTGGGCACTCGCTGCGCTTCGCGCACCGAGCGCCCACGTTGCGCAGTTCATACCGTGCGCGCCTCGCCTTTTTTTACACAGTAACAATTTTTTTTCTCCCTTTGCGGGTCCTTCAATTTGTTTAATAAATGTGATTGTTATGTCTTTTTTTTTTTTCTTTTTTTTTTTTGCCGTACGCGCACTCCGCGATTTTTTAAAAAAATTATTAAATGTATTTTTCGTACTTTTTGGTCCTTCGTGGACCCCCTGACAAACGCTAGGGGGTCTGCAACTCTCTTCGTTGCCCCCTTTTCACGTTATCCACCTTTGTTTTTCAGTGCGAGAGACAGAAAATGGCGGCCGACACTTTCTGATTTCGACCGATTCGAATGTTTACAGTCATGTAACCACCAATCAGAATTGAGCTCGCGCACGGCACCGTCCACGTACGGTAAGCTTACCGTAAGCGCACGGAGCGCGCTTACAGATATATATATTGATTTAAATGCTTTTTTCTCAGGAACTACTGAACAGATTTACACCAGACCTACAAAAGGCACATCCTTGACCTGCGGACTACCTCTCTGCCAAATTTCAAGTAATTCTATTCAGCCGTTCGGGCTGTAGCTGTGTCTAAAGGTCCTATGGAAAAATGCATGGGGAAAACGCGTTTTGGGACCCCCCCTTTTTCTCAGTCCCCGCTTGACGAATCCCCCCGAGACTTTCAGGGAAGGAGCGGAGCGGAGCGCCCCACCTATTTTGATAATTTCGCGATGATTCGTTAACCGGCGCCAAAGTTATTCCAATTAGAATGTTGCGGATTTCCTATGGAAACACGGTCCTAACTATAACTACCTACTGGCGACCGCCAGTAGGTAATATATATATATATATATATATTCCAAACACAAGGGGAGTACCCCCGAAGGAAGCCTGCACAGTGGTAGGTAATTTTCAGCGCTTTTTTGGTTGCAGGTTAACAGCAGAGTGAAAAGACAAATCATCCAAGTTGAAAGGCCTGACGCGTTTCATGCTGCAATAGCTGCAATAGCACTTTTTCAAAGGCTGTGTGGAAAATCCAACGCCGAGCACAAGAGCACCTGATATTTATCATCAAACCCCCCATGTGGGCATACTCAGTATCTCGCACAGCCTGCTGGTATTTGTGGTGTTCTTAAATAAAACTCAAGTGAGCTGCTCCGCGTGGTAACAATGTCTCAATATAACACCTCAGTGGGTGGGCTGAAAAGTCCCTTCGTCCTTCGCTGCACAGTGACCCCACAAACACGCACCTCCAATCCAGGAAACTGCTGCCAGCCAAAGCGTGCAGCACTGGTTCGCTTCAACGCGGCGGGGCTTCCTTCACGGCAGGACGGCCGTAAACAATTCCAAACACAATTTTTTTTTAAGGGTTTTTGACCGTGCGCGCTCCGTGCGCGTACGGTGCACGCATGCGTACGTGCTCCACGTGCGCATGCGTACGTGCTCCACGTCCGCATGCGTACATCGTGCGTGCTCCGTACGCGCGTGCTCCGTACGCGCATGCGTGAGTGCTCTGTGCGCGCACCGTGCGCGCACGGTGCGCGCACGGCAAGTCATGTGATTTAGAAACAACACTTTTCATTGGTTTATAGTGGTTTCAGGTCATGTGATTAAGAATCAACACTTTTCATTGGTTTATAGTAGTTTCAGTTCCAGAAACTTCCAACACCACTCCCCTCATTATTTCTTCTGATTCCCTGGGAGAAGGAGCTGAGCAGCTTTTCCAGTACTCCAGTACTTGAGAAAGGCAGAGCAACAGTCATCTTCTGGGAGTGAGCAGGAGACCCTTGTGAGACAGAGGAAACAGAAAGACTCTTTTATCTGGCAATTTTTTAGATTTCCAGAGGGGCAGACGAAGGTGAATGCTCCAAAAGTCACCTGCACTATTTGTGGTGTTGTCTTATCAAGAGGAGATCCTAAAAAGTAATACTCTTTTAGTATCTTCACTATGATCAGGCACGTTAAAGGAGTGCATCCTGTGGCTCTTGCTCAAGCTGCTAGAGACAACCCTCCAGCAGCTCAGCCGAGCACATCTGCAGCAGCTCAGCTGAGCACATCATCGGCAGCTCAGCCGAGCACTTCATCTGCGGCGGCAGCTTCACCTGCTTCTGTTCCTCTGGATATACACCCTCTTTTCAAGAGGGTGCATATACGGTGCAAAGCGTGCAATGCTCTTCTCTCTTATGGGGACACCAGCATTCCCCTAATAGAGAGCAAGATACAGCAGCACCCATGCGGCACCCTATAATTTTTTTTTCATTTTTTTGTTCCTCTGTTCCTCATTTAACAGAACAGCTCTTTTTAGAGCCACCTAACATCTAAACACTTAAATTTGATTTTTAATTCTATTTTTTAATGATTTTTTTTTTCGCCGTGCGCACACCATGTGCCCACCTCGCGACGGTGCGCACACGGTGCGTGCACCCCGCGATTTTTTAACAAAAAATAAAATGTTTTTTTCACTCTTCAGGGTCCTTCAGGGACCCCCTGACAAAAGCTAGGGGTTCAGGAACTCTGCACCCTGCCCCCTTTTCCCGTTCTCCACCTTTCTTTTTTACTGTCACACACAAAATGGCAGCCGACACTTCCTGATTTCAACCGATTCGAATGTTGACTGACATGTAACCACCAATCAGAATTACGCTCGCGCACGGCACCGTGCGCGCATATAGATATTTATGTACTTTTAACTGCAATTTTCTCAGGAACTGCTGAACAGATTGACACCATATATGCAAAAGGCACATCCCTGACCTGAGGACTACCTCTCTGCCAAATTTCAAGTAATTCTGTTCAGCCGTTCGGGCTGTACTTTCGACTAAAGGTCCTATGGGAAAATGCATGGGGAAAACGCGTGTGGGACCCCCCTTTTTTCTCAGCCCCCGCTTGACGAATCACCCCGAGACTTTCAGGGTAGGAGCTGAGCGGAGTGCCCCATTAGTTTTGAAAATTTCGTGAGGATTCGTCAAACGGCGCTAAAGTTATTCAAAATAGAATTTTGAGATTTCCTATGGAAACTTGGTCCTAACTATAACTATCTACTGGCGACCGCCAGTAGATAATATATATATATATATATATATATATATATATATATATATATATATATATATATATTACCTACTGGCGGTAAAAAAAAAAAAATAATGGAAAAAAAGAATCACTATGTTATACTAATATATCTTACCTGTTTGGTAAAATAAAAATGAGAAAAAATAATATACTGCAGAATTTTTTTAATTTAAGCATAGTGTTTAAAGAGAATATAAAGTAAAAATAAAAAGATGTAAAAAACCTTGCAAAAAAAAAAAAAAAAAATCACACGTTTAATATAAGAATTTGTATTAAAAAAACCATACAAAATCACTGAAAAAAACATGGGTTACACACACGTTATAGGTAAGAATTAGCATTTAAAAAACCATACAAATTCACTGAAAAAACCATGGGTTTCACACACGTTATAGTTAGGAATTAGCATTTAAAAAACCTTGCAAATTCAGTGAAAAAACCAAGATAACTACTCGGGATTGTTGGTATCTGATGTGGAAACATATCGTGATATGTTGGAATTGGGTGAGGTGGCACAAACCAATGGAGCCTGCATGTCCCCCTTGGAACCTTGTGTTAGACCAACTACCCCGTTCAAAAACAAATCTAAATTCGTACCAATCATGGCAAGGGACGGGCTTGATGCATTTAATGAACATGTGGTCAACCAAATCAAAAAACTTAACCACATAGTCAATAGCCCGGACAGGAAGTATACCAACAAAGAAAGGAAATATTACCAACTGATTGCAAAATTACAGAAGGAGGACATTGTTGTCAGGAATTCAGACAAGGGGGGTAACATTGTTTTATGGTCCATGGAGGAATATCTCAAAGAGGCCTATACCCAACTCAATGATGAACAATGTTACAGGAAGAGCACTCCTACTAAATATAAGAGCACACAGGAAATGCTGGCCAAGTTTCTGCTGGCATGGAAAGGCCTGGGATTATTGAGTGGAGATGAGTACAAATTCCTCAAAAGAGAACACCCTACGATCCCATGTATATATTTTATACCTAAAGTGCATAAAAACATGAACAAACCCCCCGGCAGACCAATCATTGCTGCTTGTGATGGTCCACTGGAGAATCTATCTAAATACATAGACTACTTTCTGCAGCCATACATGAGGAACTTAAAATCATATATTCAGGACACGTGTGATTTTTTAAACAAAATTAACAATCTACAATGGAGCACAGATTACCTGTTGATAACCTTGGATGTGTGCTCACTATACACATGTATACGTAATAAGGATGGCTTGAGAGCAGTAGAGTATTTTCTCAGCAGTAGATCCATCGTATATGCTCAACACACAAAAATGATTTTGGACATGTTATTATTTAGTCTTGACAACAACCTCTTCCTTTTCAATGGACAAATGTACCAAAAAACGCAGGGTGTAGCCATGGGGGCCAGTTTTTCTCCCAGCTATGCTTGTATTTTCATGGGCTGGTGGGAGGAGCTGGTCCTCATGCGACAATATGACTACACCTATAACAACAATGTTATCTGTTGGTACAGATTTATTGATGATTTGTTTATTGTCTGGAGGGGAACTGAGAGGGAAGCTATCGAATTCATTGATCAGATCAATAAGAATGATATTAATTTAAAATTTACTCATACCATCAGTAAACAAACAGTGTCCTTCTTAGATGTACAGATAACAGTTGAAAATAGCAGCTTAACCACTACATTATTTCGAAAACCCACTGCAGGGAACACTATCCTCCATGCATCAAGTGCTCACCCTCCTCACCTAATTAAAAGCATTCCGTACGGGGAAATGCTACGTATTCGGAGAATATGCAGCAGTGAGGAAGAAATGAAAATCAAACAACAGGAGAGCCGTATTAGGTTCCTAGCGAGAGGATATAATGCAGGAGTGGTTGACGCAGCCATCAGAAGGTCACGTTCCAAGGCGAGAGAGGAACTTTTAATTTACAAGGCCAATCGTCCTGAGCAAAGGGTCAACACTTCCGCCCAACCGGTTAGATTGATTCTGTCATATTCTAAACAGGAAAGGCAGATCAGAAACATTATTAGGCGGAATTGGCATTTCATACAAGATGACCCGGTGATAGGAGGTAACATGCTTACTAATCCCTCCATCACTTATAGGAAAACAAAAAGTTTGGGTAACAAATTGACAAACAACAGTCAAGATGTGAGTCGCAAGGATATGTGGCTCACTGCTAGAAAAGGTTTTTTCAAGTGTTCCACTTGCAAGGCCTGCAAATTTGGTAACAACACAAAAACATATACTACAGCATTCTCACCTAAGATCCGGGAGATTAAGCAACATCTTACGTGCAAAACAGAATTTGTAGTATATGTTTTGGAATGCAGTTGCCATCTGAAGTATATAGGGAGTACAAGATTAGCTGCACACAAGAGAATATTGCAGCACATACGAGCGATCATTAACAAAGATCAGAACTATCCAGTCGCCAGGCACTTCCAAACATTTCATGACAGTGATCCGAATCATTTAAAATATTTTGTCATAGAGGCTATCCCGGTCACCAAGAGGGGAGGGGATAGAGAAGCGAAGCTTAGGCGGCTGGAAACTCACTATATATTAGAATTTGACTGTAAGCACCCAAGAGGATTAAATGCAACTGAAGACCTCTACACCTATTTGTAATTTCCAACTATACTAGAAAAATGGATTATATCTAAAATAAGGAATCTGTGAATTATTTGCTATGTACGTTTGGCCTTTGGTATTTATAGGATATCTTATTGCTCTTATCTCAATATTTATTGTATTTTAAACTTTTTAGACTTACATTTTAGACATACGGTTTTAATATTTTATGTCTATTGTTTGTTCTGATGGTTTATAGATCAAGGTCATCTAATGATTCAGTAGCAAAAAATATTAGCTCAATCAGCCTGACTCCCCTATTAGCGTCTCTATTTGGCATGTATGCAACAATTTCAATCCCTCTTGTTTTAGATTCTGTGGCTCTTTTGAACCAATTAGCACTTTCTGCACCTTTTTCAAATTACTGAGTGCCTCATGTTTGCATTAATGAATTTACAATTTGTAAATATGGGAATTTTATGCAATGATTACTTATCAATGCATTTTTCTATTGTATTTAACATAGATGCCCTTAATACAGACAATTGTCATTAAATTGCAACCGAGGTAGCACTCAAGTAGTAGTTTATATAGATAAATGGCAAGTAGATTTTAATCATTCACTTAATTATTCTTTTTTCACAATCACGCATGTAATATAACGACTGAAAATATTTCCATGAAGGATATTCATTTCTTTATCTGTATTTAAACAGTTATTTGATAAACACCATATTGATTGAGACTAGCCCTATGTGGGATATTTACCATTCTGTATTCAAACAGTTAACCAAGTGAAAGTATAAATACCATCAATGCTTTTCAAATTGTTATAATGGCCTTCATGGGCATGTATGAAATGTACTAAGGAGGTATTTTACCAATATTGTTTTTTAATTGCATTTTTGCAATCAAGTTTATTGTACATGAACTACATATGTGGATCCTCAATTACAGGATGTTAGTTCAGTCTTTCTTCACTATTTACGTATTTCTACATGTGTGATAGGTTGGTTTTGGAAGCACTAGCACTTTAAATAATGGAAAAAATGTCTGAACATTGTCATGTGATCAAGGCCGCTTTTGACGGCTGAAACGCGTAATGGCGGACAAGGAGAAATAAAATTTTGAATTATACAACGAGGTCCACGTTCGTTCTTGTTTCTCTTGGAAGAAACGTGTGAGCGAAGCAAAGCTCATATATATATATATATATATATATATATATATATATATATATATTACCTACTGGCGGTAAAAAAAAAAAAAATAATGGAAAAAAAGAATCACTATGTTATACTAATATATCTTACCTGTTTGGTAAAATAAAAATGAGAAAAAATAATATACTGCAGAATTTTTAAAATTTAAGCATAGTGTTTAAAGAGAATATAAAGTAAAAATAAAAAGATGTAAAAAACCTTGCAAAAAAAAAAAAAAATCACACGTTTAATATAAGAATTTGTATTAAAAAAACCATACAAAATCACTGAAAAAAACATGGGTTACACAAACGTTATAGGTAAGAATTAGCATTTAAAAAACCATACAAATTCACTGAAAAAACCATGGGTTTCACACACGTTATAGTTAGGAATTAGCATTTAAAAAACCTTGCAAATTCAGTGAAAAAACCATGGGTTTCACACACGTTATAGTTAGGAATTAGCATTTAAAAAACCTTGCAAATTCAGTGAAAAAACCATGGGTTTCACACACGTTATAGTTAGGAATTAGCATTTAAAAAACCTTGCAAATTCAGTGAAAAAACCATAGGTTTCACACACGTTATAGTTAGCTGGACATTTCACTCGTAAAAAACCAATGAAATTCCCCCGTTATAGTTAATTAAGCTAACTATAACTCGCGCACCCGCAATCCACTGCTGATGACGTCACATATTACATCACTCATGACATGGTCAGTGACATCACTCATGACATCACTCATGACATCTCAAATGACATCACTGATGACATCATCCAGTGAATGTGTATTTTTCTGAAAATTAAATATGTTTTATATATGTATATCTCACGGACGATGGAAGAATAAATGGGTATATAAGTGTCTAAATGGATGATTTGTTTTTGAAAAATTGATTGTATAACTGACTGATTAAGTGTATCTTAGTGAATATATGGCTTACTGAGTAATGTTTAAATATGTATTTATCTGTATCAGTCTCTCACTTTGTGTATAAGTGGCTGCATGGGTTGGTGAGTAGCTACATGGGTGTTTATATAGGATATTAGGTGGTTTTTTGAGTATCAGTCTGAGTGTCTGCATGGTTCGGTGGGGGGTATTACGTAGTGCATAGGTGCATGAATGAGTGACTCACTCTTTGTATGTGTTGAAGACAGCATGTGTGCAGGACTGTATGGGTGGATGAGTGTGTGTATGGGTGTGTTAGTGAGTAAATGACTGTCTCAACAGTGTCTTTATGAGTAACTACATATGTTTTAAACTAGTAAATGTGACTGTTGGTTTATATAAGTGAGTATATGTGAGAGTGAGAGATTGAAAGAGTTCCTGTATGAATAAGTATGTGTTTCTATAAGTTTTTGTTTAAAAGACTAAGTATGTGTAAGTTTCCGTAGAAGTAAGTGTGGTGGTGTGTGTATAACTGTATATGCAAATAAATCTATCTTTGATTCTTTATTTTCATGAGTGAGTATGTGTGTCAGTAACTCTGTGGATGAGTGGCATTGTGTAGCAGGATGTATAGGTGTATGAGTACATATGATGAGTGAGTACATGTATGAGTGACTGTACAGGACTGTTCGTGAATGAGTGGATGTGTATGTGGATCTTAGAATTACTCAAGAGGTTGTTGTAACTGGTATTGGTATGTCCATTTTTTTGAAAATTTTAGTCTCTTTTTTTGAATGTGTGTTTCAAAGGTTATATTAGGGTGAGAGGAGGTCTGCCACTCTGTCACAAGGATGATGTCATCAGTGATGTCATTTGAGATGTCATCAGTGATGTCATGAGTGATGTCACTGACCATGTCATGAGTGATGTAATATGTGACGTCATCAGCAGTGGATTGCGGGTGCGCGAGTTATAGTTAGCTTAACTAACTATAACGGGGGAATTTCATTGGTTTTTTACGAGTGAAATGTCCAGCTAACTATAACGTGTGTGAAACCTATGGTTTTTTCACTGAATATATATTTATATGTATATATATATATATATATATATATATATATATATATATATATATATATATATATATATATATATTCACTGAAAAAACCATAGGTTTCAGGGGTGTTATAGTTAGCTGGACTTTTCACTTGTACAAAACCATTGAAATTCCCCCGTTATAGTTAGTTCAGCTAACTATAACTCGCGCGCCCGCAATGCACTGCTGATGACGTCACATATTACATCACTCATGACATGGTCAGTGACATCACTCATGACATCACTGATGACATCTCAAATGACATCACTGATGACATCACTGATGACATCATCCAGTGAATGTGTGTTTTTCTGAAAATTAAATATGTTTTATATATGTATATCTCAAGGTCGATGGAAGAATAAATGGGTATATAAGTGTCTAAATGGATGATTTGTTTTTGAAAAATTGATTGTGTAACTGACTGATTAAGTGTATCATAGTGAATACATGGCTTAGTGAGTAATGTTTAAATATGTAAATATCTGTATCAGTCTCTCACTTTGTGTATAAGTGGCTGCATGGGTTGGTGAGTAGCTACATGGGTGTCTATATAGGTTATTAGTTGGTTTTTTGAGTATCAGTCTGAGTGTCTGCATGGTTCGGTGGGGGGTATTACGTAGTGCATAGGTGCATGAATGAGTGACTCACTGTTTGTATGTGTTGAACACAGCATGTGTGCAGGACTGTATGGGTGGATGAGTGTGTGTATGGGTGTGTTAGTGAGTGAATGACTGTCTCAATAGTGTCTTTATGAGTAACTACATATGTTTTAAACTAGTATATGTGACTATTGGTGTATATATGTGAGTATATGTGAGAGTGAGAGATTGAAAGAGTTCCTGTATGAATAAGTATGTGTTTCTATAAGTGATTGTTTAAAAGACTAAGTATGTGTAAGTTTCCATAGAAGTAAGTATGGTGGTGTGTGTATAACTGTATATGCAAGTAAATGTATGTTTGATTCTTTATTAGCATGAGTGACTATGTGTGTGAGTAACTCTATGGATGAGTGGCATTGTGTAACAGGATGTATAGGTGTATGAGTACATATGATGAGTGAGTACATGTATGAGTGACTGTATAGGACTGTTGGTGAATGAGTGGATGTGTATGTGGATCTTAGAATTACTGAAGAGGTTGTTGTAACTGGTATTGGTATGTCCATTGTTTTGAAAATTTTAGTCTCTATTTTTGAATGTGTGTATCAAAGGTTATATTAGGGTGAGAGGAGGTCTGCCACTCTATCACAAGGATGATGTCAGCAGTGATGTCATCAGTGATGTCATTTGAGATGTCATCAGTGATGTCATGAGTGATGTCACTGACCATGTCATGAGTGATGTAATATGTGACGTCATCAGCAGTGCATTGCGGGCGCGCGAGTTATAGTTAGCTGAACTAACTATAACGGGGGAATTTCAATGGTTTTGTACAAGTGAAAAGTCCAGCTAACTATAACACCCCTGAAACCTATGGTTTTTTCAGTGAATTTCTGAGGTTTTTTAAATGCTAATTCCTAACTATAACGTGCCTGAAACCTATGGTTTTTTCTGTGAATTTCAAAGGTTTTTTAAATGCTAATTTCTAACTATGCCTACAGAGATAGGACATGTGAAGAAAGAAGAAAAAATGCACAGAAAGAAACAAAAGAAGTGCAGAAAGAAGCAACAGAAGTCCTCAAATACGAAGATAAGTGCAGGAAGAAGGATAACGTGCAGAAAGAACAAAAAGAAGAGCAGAAAGAAGCCTTGTTGCAAAATCATCCTGTACCCTCAACTTTTTCAGACGGATACTGGTGATAACTGAGTCTGACTAACCAGTCCTAGAGCCAGTGCTATGTTAAAAGACACTTAGAATACAGTGAAAACACCTACATACACTAGGGAACATTATGCGTTGGGGTCCCCCTGTGATTAGCATGACCTCCTCTGTAAGCCCCTAGTGTATAATAGGGCATGGGGATTAAAACTACTTCTTAAAACAGGCCACAGGGTGTTTTTGCACACGTTAACTCAGGCCCCGTCCCCTCCCTTCACCACTGTGTAAACACGCCCTGTGTCCATTTTTAGTTGGGAGATTAAGTTCATTTGAATCCTGAGGGTCCCTAGGGTCCAACTAGCCCACTAGGTACCTCCAGTAAGTGCCACAGAGCTGCGTTGCAGAGAGGTGTAAAAAGTGGCACGGCCTGGACCACCTCTCTGCAATGCAGCTCAGTGGCGCTTACTGGAAGCACTTGGTGGGCTAGTTAGCCCCCAGGGGCCCTCAGTATTGAAGGGAAATTATATCCCCAATTTAAAAAGTGCCATAGTGCGTGTTTGCACACGTCACCTCAGGCCCCGTCCCCTCCCTTCACCACTGTGTAAACGCGCCCTGTGGCTGTTCTAAGTTGAGAGATTAAGTCCCCCTGAATCCTAAGGGTCCCTAGGGTCAAACTAGACCACTAGGTACCTCCAGTAAGCGCCACAGAGCTGCGTTGCAGAGAGGTGTAAAAAGGGGCTTGGCCTCAGAACACCTGGCTGCAGCGCAGCTCCCTGGCGCATACTGGAGATGCCTGTTGGGGGCGCGTTTGCAGAGTGCTGCACGGAGGGGGCATGGCCTCCGGCACGATGCCAGTCTTTTATTTATTTTAGTTTTTTAAGAAGGGGGGCTGTTTGGTTCCCCTTCTTATTCTAATTTATTGGCCCTGATGACCCCATCCCCCAGGGTCAGTCTCCTAATTATATTTTTTTGACCCCAATCCCCAGGGCCGGCCACTGTTTTTTATTATTTTTAAAAAATATATATTTATAGACACACCTAGGACATGCTGGACAAACCGTACGTACCTATCACCATGACGATTTGCGTGATATTCATTAAAAGGCGACTATGCATGCAATGAATCCACGTGGAATGTATTTACACCACTAGTGAAGCTCTGACATGTCTGATGCCCTACCGTGCCTAATCCTGGTAGACACCCTTGTCGTTTATTTATACAAACATGGGTAGCTATTGACGGGCACATTTAATACACATGCACACCAAGCCATTCAAAGGGGATTCGACAAAAATTCGACCAAAACTATGTAAGAAACCCCCCTCACGGTTAATAAAACACACATCCACTGCCGGATGTGTAATACTTTTTATTTTACTCTCTGGAAAGGGGACGAACATCACTTGAGAGTCACAGCGTGCTCCTGACAGAGCCCAATGCTGTGTTACACCCACCATTGCCTGCCGAGTGCCACACACCTCTGTGTTGTATTCCACTAGCTAGTGCATATGCTATGACACTCTCTAGCCCATGTGCACTGTAACACCACCCCGTGAATATGTCATGCCACACTTGTCTTCGCACGGGTTATATTGCCCCATCTAACGTGCCTTTCTCGATGCCTATGTTATAACGCACAGTGCTATGCCATACATATTACAATCTGGGATCCATATCTTTGTCACAGTGCATATGCAACGTTACACTCCCCAGCACATATTTTATATTACAACTTTAGAGACTAGTTAGGTTACACAACACTGCCCTGTGCATATTACACTCCAAGGCGCATATCGCATAGCACGCGCTAGTGCCTGTGCTATCTCGCGCTCTCCAATGAATCTGTCATTGCGCACAATGTATTGCATATTATATTTCACGCCCGGTTCATCTTATATCACACTTTTTGGTCCACAGTTTATACCATACACTATATCTAGTTTTCATTTTCAATCGTGCTCTCAGGACTATGTTCTATATAACACTGTGTTCACTCTACCCTTTTCACGGGCATTACATTTTGCGATAGGGGGTGGAGGGTCAGGGGGTGTTTCTGCCAAGTGAGCCCGGAGTCACAGTCACAAACGTCATCTTCTTCCTGAATAAAAGTGAGATTATGCTGCATACTTGTTCATATTTTAAGTAGTTCGCACAGACACAATGTTTTAAAAACAATAAAGTTCCTAATACCCGCCTTCTCTGAACAGTTAGCTTGCTGCCCCATCCCCTTCCTCCCTATCCTCTGTTGTGTGAATCCATGGACTAGCCTCCTCCCTCCTGCCATGCATGGTCTGATGTGCTGCCACTGCCCTCAATTTAGTATGATGTACCAGTCCACTCCTCCTGCCCTCCATTGCCCAATTCTATGCCCCATCATTGACCTCCTGCTTAAACTCTGTGCTTAGCTTGCTGCCCCTATTCTCCTTCCCCCTGCCCTCCGATGTCTTTGTGCATGCCCCTGCTCCATCCTTTTTGCCCACCATGTCCCATGGACCTGCCACTCCTATCTACTCTGAGTGTTCTGTTGAGCTGCCACTCCCCTCCCACCTGCCTAGCATTGTCAGATGACTGTAACCTGTCCCTTCCACCTCCACCCTGCCTGTCCACACGCCATGCCCCTATCCTCTTCCTCCTGTCCTACATGGTCCATTGTACTGCCACACCCTTCTGCCCTCCCTGGTCTGTTGTGCTGCAACTGCTCCTCCTGCCTGCCCCGTGTGGTCTGTTGTGAGGTCCTTTCCCCTGAACTTTCTTGTCTGTGCACAGGTCCTGACCCTTCCTTCTATCCTCCATCGTCCTTTGTGCATGCCCTCCACCCTCCTTCTTGCCCATCATAGCCATTGTGCTGCCACTAACCCTCCCACTTGCCATGCATGGTCTTCTGTGCTGCCATGGCCCCTCCCACCTTCCCTGTGTGGTCAGTTAGCTGCCCCTGACCCCCTCCCACCTTCCCTCCATGGTCTGTGTGTATGCCATCACAGTCTCACTGTTGCTCTTCATGGTGTGTCTTGCTTCTAGTGCCCATCCTGCCTGACCTCCATGGCTATCTTGCTGCTCCTGCCCTGCCCCCTTGCCCCCAGCCCTACTTCCTCCCTCCTGGCTTGTCTGTTCCATTGTAATGCCCCTGATCCGTCCCTCCTGCCCTTTATGGTCTGTTATACTGCAGCTTTCTCTCCTGTCTGTCCATTATGGTCAGCTAGCTACCATTGCCTCTTGCCCCTCTGTTCTCTGTTGTCCATGTGCATGGTCCTGTCCCCTCCCTCTTGCTTTCTATGGATTGTTGTGCTGCACTCCCGTCCTGCATGCCCTGTGTGGTGTATTGTGCTGCTGCAAACCCTGATGCCTGCCCTGCAGGGTCAGTTTGGTGCACCTCTCCATGTCCCTCCTGTCCTCTGTTATCCAAGTCCATGTCCCTATCCCATTTCCTTCCATGATCCAATGTACCATACTTGCGAACATTTTGAACTTGGTAAGAGGGAGATTTTGAAAAAAAACTGGGGTATTGATTTTCCCCTTTGAGTTACATTGAAAAAGAGGATATTGTAGACAGGAGACAGATCAAATAAAGCCCATTTGAGCTTAAAAACATTGGACGTTTCCTGGCTGAATCGGGTCTGTTGGCATGTATGGTTGTACTACCATTGCCTCTTCCTTCTGCCCACAATGGTCTATTACATTGCCACAGCCTTGAAGGAGGGTAGATTTTGTATCACAGGGGGCCCCTGGCCTGTTCTGTCCACACCTGAAGTATGAGACCCTTGTCCTTGCCCTGCCAGCTGCATTTGTAGGCCGTATTAAATTGACCAGCGGGTCCTGTGTTGCTATATAATTATCCTGAGACATCCTTACCACTCAGCCAGCATAAAACCCCTGTGTAGGTCCTTCTGTTCAATATGTAGGCCTCTTTGTTAAATTGACCATAGCTCTGCAATTTTAGTGTATAGCAGTCTGAAGGCAGGTCTGCGAGGCCTTCTGATCCAAACTAGTAGCCCCCACCCTACCCGAGTGCTCCGTGCTCGGTATCAAAGTTCAACATCCCCCTGAAGCTGTCGACATACAGTAGGCTGCATCCTGGACTGGTACTTGCTTCCTGGGCAGGTTTCCCGCTTTTAAGGAAGTGGCAACCGCAGAGCGTCAAGTTAGGAGAACTGAGGAGATTTTATACATGAATATATTGAATTCCCGTACAATACCCATTATTTTCTGCTTGCTCTATGGAACTTACGATAAGCGATTGGCCTGAGAGACTGACCTTTTCACCCAGTCCATTGTCAGCATTAAGTGGGTAAATGACGAAATGTCTGGTAAAATCTGCAGACGAAGCTTTTGGGTAGCATACGTAGGTAGATGTAGCGTGCAAAGGAGCCCACAAAATGATATAAAAAGGGAGCACCCACAGATATCGACGGACTACCTCGCCGTCTGTATGTAGGTTAACAGGCATTGCAGGTTTTCCCCAAGAGCTGGGAGCTCTTGTCTTCCTTTGCTTAAAATGTCTTGCTCTGCTTTGCTTGAAGTATCTTATTCTATTTTACCTATATGAAATGTCATGTTATGTTTAACCATTGTTCTCTTTACTTTTGCATTTAAAAGATTTTGTATTGTAATTGCAGGAATGCTTGCTCTAAGAGTAAACGTGAGTGTTCCTAGGTAACATTTTCCTTGGTGTAACTTGTTTCTCATGATGCATTTATAGATGTGTTTTCTCTCTCTCTCTGTCAGTACATTAATTGAGATACAGAGAATATTATGACAGCTGTATGATTATCTGGATTCTGTATTTTGTACTTTATGTCTCTATTCTGCGGTTTCTTTGAAGTTGCATCTTCTCATTAAACTGCCATTGTATTCTGCCTCCAATTCCATGTCTCATATGTCTGTTTTCTTCATTTTTGGAGCAAGCGTTCCTAGGCACCCTGGCTCAAATTAAGGTGCCCCTTTTGTCCCTGACTCACTCTCCTGCTCAGTTCTGTGGTGGCTCCCGGGGATCTGGGCACCGCCCCTAGCTTCCTTGACCCGTAATAGATCTTCCCTCCAACAGCCTCTCTTGCAAGTCCTGTATTGTTGGTTTGTTGCCCCTGCCCCCCTTTCCACTGCCCTCCATAGTCTGTTGTGCTTGCACGGCCCTTCCTGCCTGCTCAGTGTGGTTAAATTGTTGCCTTTGCACCCTCCTACCTGCCTTCAATTTTCAGAGTCCCTGCCCCTGGCCTCTGCCTCTCAACAGTATCCTAATGAACAACTAGATTGCTAACATTCTATATTTATTACAAAAGTGTGGAACGCCTGACATCATCTTGATGTAATCAAAACTGTAATACCTAGAGCATTTCCTTTAGAAATTACATATATGAGAGGGTCTTATTGGCATCAAAATTATGGTTAGTGCTCTAAAAGACTAAAATAAGGACATATTTTCTGAGTTTTCAAATAGCGACAAAGCACTTTTAAATTATTTGTTATCTTTATGTTTTTTTATCCAGTTGACCACTTGATTAAATGTTGCACTTAGGGGAGAGGATGTGGTGTTACTTCCAGAACTGCAGACTTTGCAACTGGGGAACCAGGTTGAAGTTTCTGCTTCAGCTCGACATTCTGTGATTCTGGTCAAATCACTTAGTCTCCCCATGTCTACAACCAAAATGAATTTGTTCTTGTGTGATGTAACCAATGCTCATGTAAAGCACTCCAATACCTGACAAGTCTGCACTATATAACACTGCAAAAACACAAAATAATAAGTGTTTTGCACACTTCTGTCATTGGGCTATATTTGGGCTACATCTGGGTGATTTTGGGCTACATTTGGGCTCTTTTGTCTCCGGTGGCCATCTTGGGAGATTTATTTGTTATGAAGTTTCCTAATTTCCTCATGTACTGCAGTCTCCTCAGTAGGAAATGCTTTCAGTTTTTTACTTTGATTCCATCATGAAGGTATTCAGATATGTCACACATTTGCCATAAATTCTGAATGTTAGCACTCTAGTTGCTCATTAGATCACTGTAGTAAAACTACTGCACCATGGAAGTCTGCTCCTGGTATTAAAAGTGCATGTTTCAGTCTGCATGTCAGAATTTTTTAATGAAATAGAAGAGGATTTGAGAAGTCACTCAAAATGTGCCCTCATTTTCTTTCTTCAGCATTAATCATATTTTCTATGGCAAAATGAACCTCCTCATTGTGTTCCTTTTTAAATAAAATGTTTTAAGTGTTACCAGTTTATTCCAATCAAGATGGCTTCAGGTGTGCCTTACTTTTGTCATAATGAAGACAGTAAGCGCTCTAGTTGTTTTTAAGAACATTCTGGGACATTCTGTCATTGGGCTATACTTGGGCTACATCTGGGTGATATTTGGGCTACATTTGGGCTCTTTTGTCTCTGGTGGCCATCTTGGGAGACTTATTTGTTATGAAGTTTCCTAATTTCCTCATTTACTGCAGTCTCCTCAGTAGGAAATACTTTCAGTTTTTTACTTTGATTCCATCAAGAAGGCATTCAGATGTGTCACACATTTGCCATAAATTCAGAATGTTAGCACTCTTTTTGCTCATTAGATCACTGTAGTAAAGCTACTGCTCACCAGGGAAAACTGCTGCTGGTATTGAAAGTGCATGTTTCAGTCTGCATGTCAGAATTTTTTAATGAAATAGAAGAGGATTTGAGAAATCACTCAAAATGTGCCCTAATTTTTCTTTCTGCAGCACTAATCATACTTTTTATGGACAAATGAACCCCCTCATTTTGTTCCTTTTTAAATTAAATGTTTTAAGAGTTACCACTTTAATCCAAGCAAGATGGCTTCAGGTGTGCCATACGTTTATCATAAGTAGGACTGTTAGCGCTCTAGTAGTTCTTTGGAACACTCTGGGAAGCTGCAGTAGAACACAAAGGAATCAACTGACAGTCTCTGCCCTTGTTGGATGTACATGTTTTACTGAGAATGTCAGACTTCATTCTCACATGACTGAGAAAGATAATGTGAATTTACAGAAAATAAGCTCTCAGTTTAGCCTATAGATCACCTTCCAAACCTCTGTGGTAAAAGCATGAGAAAATATTTTTCTCTCAATCATGATATCCCAGCAGAAGGCTTTTTCACATGGTGAAATCACCTTAGAACATACCACAATTCCTAAAATGAGTATGGTACCATCAACAAATGATTTATAATGTAACTAAAGTCTTAAAACCTTCTATTAACTGCAATGCTTTTTAATGAGGTGCTATCATGTATATTGGTCCCAAGATGGCTGCCAACACTTCTTGGATGAAGTGCTGACAGCCAATCAGATCTCAGGATGAGATGTGTGGTTAGGCTCCGCCCACATATATATATGCTTTTAAATGCTATTTTCTCAGAAAATACTGAACAGATTTACACCAGACCTGCAAAAGGCACTTCCTTGACCTTATGGCTACCTCTCTGCCAAATTTCAAGTAATTCTGTTCAGCCGTTCGGGCTGTAGCTGTGTCTAAAGGTCCTATGGAAAAATGCATGGGGAAAACGCGTTTTGGGACCCCCCTTTTTTCTCGGCCCCTGCTTGACGAATTCCCCCGAGACTTTCAGGGTAGGAGCGGAGCGTAGCGCCCCACCTATTTTGAAAATTTCGCGAGGATTCGTCGACCGGCGCCAAAGTTATTCCAAATAGAATGTTGCGGATTTCCTATGGAAACAGGGTCCTAACTATAACTACCTACTGGCGACCGCCAGTAGGTAATATATATATATATATATATATATATATATATATATACATATATCTGTGTGTGTGTGTGTGTACATCTTCAGAGTATGTAGATGTGTAGTTAGGAGCACTAAATCTACACTTCCCTATACTAATTTGCCATTCAATACTTTGTCCCTCAATACTCTGTCCTCGACAGTCTTGAACAATCATACAGGAGGGTTGATGTTCAGTAGTGCAACCTCACATCCTGTACTACATTCCATTTTAGTGTATTCCCCTTCTGCAAGTCCTATAGACAAACCCTGCCCAGCACTGCACTTCTGTCTGCATTCCCTCCTACAACCAAGCCCCCCCATTCCAGAACTTGCACTGATGTTCCTGGGTATCACTTTCCTTCATTCCTGCTCTATTCTCAGGTAAGTCTCTCACTCTCTGCTGAGAGCTCTCTCTGCCTCCACCCCTTTTCCCAAAGCTGCTTTCCTTTCCAGGTTCTGCAATCTATCCCATGCCAGAAAATTCTCCATACCTTCACTCATCTTCCCTACCACCCTCTCTTGTCCACTAACCACCCGCACCTTCTGCATGCAATCTTTGGTGCTGCACTGCCCTTTTCCGTGGTCAAACTCTTGTGTCCTGGACTCCTTTCTGCTGCAGTTTCTGAGTGCTTTTCATGGAGATAAATGGTGGAAGTGGAGTATGCATATGATTAACCCCTTCAGTGCCACGCCCTTTCCCCCTCCTGTGCCGGGCGTTGCACTAGTGGGTGGGGTTCATGGCGAGATAGTCTCGTCATGGGCACAGCGCAACCGTGCTCCATGACAAGACTATCTCGTCATGGGCACTGAAGAGGTTAAGAAGGTGAGAGTGGGGTGCAGAGAGGAAAATAAGGCCAATTACGGTAAGGTACTAGTATACAGAGGGAGCAATTAAAAGCAATGTCTTTTTCTACCTAGATACTTAAACACATGCTGTGGATGGTTTAGCATGCTATAAACATTTCCCTAAACTTTACGCTGCTCTTGTTCTGGCTGAAACTCCAGCATATTATTTAAAGTCTGAAGTGTATTTGGAACAATAAACAAGATCTGTTTATTAATGTATTCACTTATTTATTTACTTCTTTAGTTATTTCAGTCTTTTTGAAGTACTGACTTGTAATTGGTTATGACTCTGTGGTGCTAAACCAAGAATTACACTGTTGTTTTCCTAGGAGCCTATTAGGATGGCGGTCGGAAAACCACCCCGACCGCCATGGAAGCGGAAAACAACCACCCGCCGGCACCGTGGAAAAACCGGCGGGCAAATTAGGATCATCCGCAAAAAACACCGACCGCTGCGGAACGGGCCAAAGAAAAAACGCCCGTATCGGGCGGTGATTGCCAAAATCCATCCGCGGCGGTCGGATACGCAGCAGAAAAACACCAATCTGCCGCAAGCATAGCGGAGACACCGCACTGGAAATTAGGATATCCCCAACGGTCACGCGGTACGTACCGCTGTTTCCGACCGCCGTGGTCGCACACTGGGATGAATGGGAGAGCCAGCGCAAGAGCTGCAGCACAGCCACCGCTGCGGACAATCCGTGAAAAATATGGTGAACGAAGCAAAAAACCCACAATAAGGCTAAAAAGTGCACACAGCAAACTAGCCATGCCCCCCAAATACACAAAACACACCCCAATGACACAACCACATGGCAAAAAGTAAAAAACATTTCCCAGGACAACTCACACACCACACAGGACAGCAATACCCCATTTGGACACACCCACTTAGCTGAGTATAAAACCAGCTCCTTCCCTGACCACAATCCTTTGCAATACTCAAGGAGAGAAGGGACACACACCCCAGCTTAAAAGAGAGGCAAAGAACACAGCATCACTAGCCACACAACACACAGCACCACCACCACTTCCACACCTACACCACTAACCCCCTGCACATCACACACCATACACATCACAATCACACCCCTGCACCCACAACCACTTTGCCCACCACACACCATGGCAACACAGAAAATGCCCAAATTCACGGAGAGTGAGTTGACAGTCATGGTAGATGAGATAGTCAGAGTGGAAACACAACTGTTTGGTAGCCTGGTCCAACAGACAGCATTAGCCACAAGGACACAAATGTGGGCAAGGATAGTCCAAAGGGTCAATGCAGTAGGGACCCCCCCAAGATTCAAAAAGGAGATCATGAAGCGGTGACATGATCTGAAGAAGGTTGTCAAATAGAGGAGAAGCAAGAACCGTTAGCTGGCTCAGAGGACTGGCGGTGGCCCTCCCATTCCACCAAAACCATTCACACCATGGGAGGAGAAGGTGCTTGCCATACTGCATCCAGAGAGTCTCACAGGAGTAGCTGGGGGAGTGGAGGCTGGTAAGTACCAACAAATGACTACCACCACACTGATATGTACTGCCGTGCACAACTACAAAGCTACACCACCTAGGACAATCCCATCCACCTGCACCACACATTCACAAAAACATGTCTCACAGATCCAACATTCACCCACTCCCATTCACCCCAAATGTATCTACCAACATTACCATGGGGGCATGTGTACCAGAAGACAGCATTACAACTCCCACCATGCCCCCTGGCCCACACCTCAGCAGGATGGAGCCCCCCCACCCAGAATAAAGTGTCAGCCATTACATTACCCTCATCAAACTTACAGGTAGGTAGCCATCTTGCCTGGGAGGGTGTCTGGGGGTGGGAGGCCTGTACCACTACTCCCACCATGCCCCCTGTCCCACACCTCAGCAGGATGGAGTCCTCCCCCCACCCCACCCAGAAGCAAGTGTCAGCCATTACATTACCCTCATCAAACTTACAGGTAGGTAGCCATCTTCCCTGGGAGGGTGTTTGTGGGTGGGAGGCCTGTACCACTACTCCCACCATGCCCTCTGTCCCACTCCTGAGCAGGATGGAGCTTTCCCCCACCCAGAAGCAGTTGGAAGCCATTGCAGTACACTAAACAAACTTACAGGTAGGTGGCCATCTTCCCTGGGAGGGTGTTTGCGGGTGGAAGGCCTATACCACTACTCCCACCATGCCCCCTGTCCCACACCTCAGCAGGATGGAGCCCTCCCCCACCCTGAAGCAGTTGGAAGCCATTGCAGTACACCAAACAAATCTACAGGTAGGTAGCCATCTTCCCTGGGAGGGTGTTTGTGGGTGGGAGTCCTGTACCACTATTCCCATCATGCCCCCTGTCCCACACCTGAGCAGGATGGAGCACTCCCCCACCCTGAAGCAGTTGCAAGCCATTGCAGTACACCAAACAAACTTACAGGTAGGTAGCCATCTTCCCTGGGAGGGTGTCTGGGTGTGGAAGGCTTCTACCACTACTCCCAAAATGCCCCCTGTCCCACACCTGAGCAGGATGGAGCACTCCCCCACCCAGAAGCAGTTGGAAGCCATTGCAGTACACCAAACAAACTTACAGGTAGGTGGCCATCTTCCATGGGAGGGTGTTTGTGGGTGGGAGGCCTGTACAACTACTCCCAATATGCCCCCTGTCTCACACCTGAGCAGGATGGAGCACTCCCCCACCCGGAAGCAGTTGGAAGCCATTGCAGTACACCAAACAAACTTACAGGTAGGTCGCCATCTTCACAATGAGGGTGTTTGTGGGTGGGAGGCCTATACTACTACTCCCACCATGCACCCTGTCCCACACCTGTGTAGGATGGAGCACTCCCCCACCCAGAAGCAGTTGGAAGCCATTGCAGTACACCAAACAAACTTACAGGTAGGTAGACATATTATTCTGTCTTATGACCCCACTGAGCAGGATGTCAGCCTCCACCACGCACACACAGATGTGTCGCATAACAAAGCCAAATGTGAGCACATTACAGGTAAGTAGCCAGTACGTGCACCCACACATTTGTCACAAAAGAAATGGTGCCATATGACAACACCAGCCCTCTCATTGCACAAATATGCACACCTACCCAATTGCCACGCACAGTGTGCACACAGGTAAGCTAAGGAAACTGTCACAGCAACCAAAGTGTGACACACCGTTGCACATGTAGAAGAAAGTCTGGGCACAATTATGCACAGCACCTATTGACATGTGCATCGCCATGGGGCAAGTGCAACAAGGACCATTTGAAAAATACGAAAGCATGTGTGGTGGTACAAATCAAGATATGCACATGACAGGACAAAGATATGCAGGAGATGACAATGGCCAGTCCATGGCCAGATGTGACGCCTGCCAGGTCAGAAAAATTAACAAAGAGTCCTCAATGAAAAACACGTTGTGCCAGTCCCTAGATGGCAACAGGTCCCTGTAATCATGAATTATGCACATGTTGCATGGTATGCCTTGACACCTCACACCATGGACAAGTAATGAATGTACCACTGCATTATGTCAGGAAGCACAGCAGTGCACATAGTAAACAATGTGATGATCAGTCAATTGTGCTGTGTACAAAAAGTGAATGACACACAGCTAACACAAAGCTTGCGGGGTTTACTACAATTACCAATTTCCCATCTGATCTACAGGTGACCAAGAACTCACTGCAGAGGACACCACCAGCAACCTGTAGAGCCAGTCTCCCGCCACCCCCGGTACATGGACTCTCGGATGTTGACACATATCAATGCAATACATCATGAGATGGGCACAGCATCTCACGTTCTGGATGACACAACGACAACAATGACTGCCATCAATATTGAGTAACAGACCAGCTTACATGTAGGGACACCTTCAGCTACACAAAGGGCACACCTGTCAACTTACACAAAACAAGTACCTCAAACACCACCTTGGTCAATGTGAATGCACATAGGGATATGGCCACATTTCACATGGGCACACCTGGGAGTATAGCATCCAGCATATATGTAACAAATCAACCCCACTGTCTCCTACTTAGCTGCTGTACCTGTCACACCTTCATGCGTCATTTCAACCTGGCACACATCTACCACACAATTACCACAGTCAGCGCAGAAAGGATGAATGTGTGCATGAGCAGAGATGAGAGGCCATGCAAAATACATCATCATTCATTGAGACGAGCATTGCTGTGATTGTCACTGCACCTCAACACATTGACATGTGTGCACATTGTAGAGTCCAGAACAACAATGTCCTGCCTACACGACCATCAAATTCATAAGTGACATGTGAGTGAGTACAGGCCAATCTACGAAATCACACACACAAACATGGCATGTGTAGTCACCAGTGGGGTAAATAGAACATTGGCATTGTGAGCCCAATGATGTGCCATTGCCCATGTGGGTACTGTGCACTGTTGATGTTTGCAAGATGGCCATTGCCATTGTATGGCACCCATATCGCGGTAACTACCGCCTGACCCCAGCGGTGTGTCACCAGCACCCCCATTCACACAAGTGCGGTAGTGATAGGCATGGAGACATGGAAAATGGCGGTTGGCATGCTCTGCCACCTGAATCGCGGTGACTCATGTCAATGTATGGCACCCATATCGTGGTAGCTACTGCCTGGCCCCAGCGGTGTGTCACCAGCAACCCCATTCACACAAGTGCGGTAGTGATAGGAATGGAGACATGGAGAAATGGCAGTTGGCATGCTCCGCCGCCTGAATCGCGGTGCCTCGTGTCAATGTATGCCACCCACATCGCTGTACCTACCGCCTGGCCCCAGCGGTGTGTCACCAGCAACCCCATTCACACAAGTGCGGTAGTGATAGGCATGGAGACATGGGGAAATGGCGGTTGGCATGCTCCGCCGCCAAAATTGCGGTAGCGCACAACGGGCCCCTGCGGTGTGTCACCGCCATGGAGCTTTCCCTAGAGCCAATGGGAACCTTGATAGCGGTGGCATGATGCAATTTTGAAGATCTCGGTAGGCGTGCTCTGCCACCGCGGAGGCGTTCATTGGATGCATTTAAAGAGGCAGACCTGGACCACCAATTGCTGCAGCTTGGCACCTTTGAAACGACCCCAGGGGGCTATATATGTGTGGGAGTGAGCCTCACATTTCCACTGCTCCCAGAGCCTGATGCCAGAGACCCCTCACCTGCTGCTGCTTCCAGGGACTGCTGCCTGAGACCCCTCACCTGCTGCTGCCTCCAGGGACTGCTGCCAGAGACCTCACACCTGCTGCTGGCTCTAGGGACTGCTGCCAGAGACCCCTCACCTGCTGCCTGCTGCTGTCTCCAGGGACTGGTGCCTGAGACCCCTCACCTGCTGCTGCCTCCAGGGACTGCTGCCTGAGACCCCTCACCTGCTGCTGCCTCCGGGGACTGCTGTCAGAGACCCCTCACCTGCTGCTGCCTCCAGGGACTGCTGCCAGAGACCTCACACCTGCTGCTGGCTCTAGGGACTGCTGCCAGAGACCCCTCACCTGCTGCCTGCTGCTGCCTCCAAGGACTGCTGCCAGAGACCCCTCACCTGCTGCCTGCTGCCTGCTGTTGCCTCCAGGGACTGGTGCCTGAGACCCCTCACCTGTTGCTGCCTCCAGGGACTGCTGCCTGAGACCCCTCACCTGCTGCTGCCTCCAGGGACTGCTGCCAGAGACCCCTCACCTGCTGCTGCCTCCAGGGACTGCTGCCAGAGACCCCTCACCTGCTGCCTGCTGCTGCCTCCAGGGATTACTGCCTGAGACCCCTCACCACCCAATTCCGCCGCTGTTGTCTCATGTCCACAGTGATGGCAAGGACAGAGAAGATCCGTGCCAGTCCCTTCACGAGCGAGGAGCTGGAGATCCTGGTGTACGAGGTGCTCACACAGTACCCAAGGCTATATGGTGCCCCAAATATTGTGGTAAGTCCTCAACAGTGGGGGGGTAGGGCAGGGGGGCACATATGTAGTTGGACTGATGCAGTATGTGCCTGGGAGTGTGGGGTAGTATCATGCACTGCCTGACATGCTGTCTCCAGTGGGAGGGTGTGTGTACCCAATGCCACAGCTTTCCCTCCCTGCACATGTATGTATGAGTGACCTGTGTTGTGTTGCCAGCCATACAGTGACACAGAAGGTTGTTCATGCTGTAGTCAGGACAGTGATTGCTTGGCTGGATGGCTGTGTGTGCCCCTGTAGTCCATCTCAGTGTGAGCCCAGCTGGCCTGCACAGTCCCCACCTACAAAGACAAGGACAACTCACTTAACTTACAGAGTATGACATCAGTCTTTTCACATATCACTCCAGCTATGGTCCATCTCAGCACTGTAGTTTGCACACAACTGGCGTACCTGTTGATTGGCGAATTTGCCTGTTTGTCTCTTTTTTCTTTCTTTTTTGTTTATTTATTGTATTGTTTACACATTTGTATGGTACTGTGTTGTAATTTATTGCACGGATTATCATTTTTTATATGCTTTGTTTGCCTTTTTGTAAATTGTATTGCCTCGCTGATTGTAGCCTGACGAATAGCTGGCTATAAATGAATATTTTTGAACAACAACATTTTTTTTTTTAATTATGTATCTGAAAACAGAAAAATTCACTAATAATTCTATATTTTTTTAATAAAAGATGAAGAAAATGTCATATTTTTTTTTTTTGATTTCTTCTGTGGTATTGGAGATGTTATCCTTTTATTAGGGGTTCTCTTTTTTGTATTTTGAACTGTTTGCACACAACTGCCCTTGTGAATGGCATTTGTATTTGTGAGATCATGTCCCTCTATGTGACCACCATGACACATTCAACTATTCACAGGACAGGGACATTGATGGCTGCGCAGTCTTGGAAATAGTGAGTCTACCCCCAAAAACAGGTTGACATGTGATGTATGTGGCTCAAGCCAACAATGGACTGGAGATGTGGGCAGGCTATATGGGTGTTTCAGTGCTGGCATCCTGCATGTGTGGGAGATGTGCAGGGACTGTGTTCCCCCTCACACCTGCATGCTTTAACAACAGCTTTTCCCATGTAGGTGTCCCATGTGAGCTGTACCATAGTCTCTGATTGACCTATCGTTGGATATGTGATGAGTTTGTATCTTGCTGCTATACTGATAGATGTCGGTACATGACACTGTGTCACTGAAAATTTCCCCCTCTTGTCTCCCATGCCAGCATCTCAAGGTACACCAGCGTAAGGCCGTGCCTAATGGGGCATATCTTGGAGGTGACACAGCCTGAGCTGGATGCACGTTTGAAGGAGCATCAGCAGCAAGCTAGGGGTGAGTTTTTGGGGAGGGTGACTTTGGCTGGGAGTGGCTGCATGTGTACAGAGCCTGTGCCAGCGCTGGCCTATGTGATGTTGGTAGTGTGATGCAGTGGCATGTAAGTGGCTGCTGGGCTGGGTGCCGGTGCCATGCATTTGCCCTACCTGTACTTACAAAAGTGATTTGGATGCTGTGCATTCACATTGCATTCTGAGTTTTGCTCTTCAGGTTTCTTCTGCATTTGGGTAGTCTTGGGAATCCCATGGGAGGGAACGGCAGTGTGCCCGATCTGACTGTGCCTTCATCAATGCGTCCATTGCATGCACCCAGATTGGGGAGGCCTAGACATCTGACAACAATGTGCACCAGTCTTTTGTCCCCAAAATACAACATGGTGGGTAGCATGGGCTAATGGCCATTGTGGACTGTCATGTTGTAGTCTGTGTCTGTGTTGTCCCTTCCTGTTCCATCCAGATCTGTCATTGGCAATGAGTAGTGTGCCCCCATCATGTCCCTAGGTGTGCTCAGAACTAGTTGTGTGTCTGGTTGAACAGAGCCACAAGCAGGGTGTTGTGCTGTGTGGTCATCACATGACTCACTCATGCCTGAGTTCCAGTTTCCACGCACTGCTTCAGTTTATATAGTGAGTTGGCACGATGTGATTGCACAGGGTGGTGTGCAACATGTAGATTTGGTCAACTTTTGTCATGCATTGCTTGCACATGTTTGTTCTGTTGCTGCCACTGACCTGACCCTACATCTCTCTCTCTCATGCAGCATCTCCTGTGGTCACGGAGGGACAGGAGACGGACACCAGTGGGGGTGAAACCAGCACAACAGCTGCACAGGAGCCCAGTGACATAGATGTCACCAGCGCCTCAGAGGGGGACAGAAGTCTGCTGGAGTAATCCTAGCCTGAGACGCAAAGCACCACATCATCTGATGCCAGTGGGGATGCATCCATGTTGGTGGGCACAGGGAACGGGGACTCTGCATCGTCTGCCACCACACAGCGGCCAGTGCCCACCATCCCAGCCACATCCTCTTGTGCTGCCCGTGTCTGCCTCAGTAAGAGGGGAAGAGTGTCCTTCACCCCTGGCACCACTGCCCCTGCCCCTGTCCCCCCTGCTGCCATCAGTGCTGAGTCTGTAAACCTTTTGCACCAGCTGAGTGTAGGCCAAACAGCTCTCCGCAATGCCTTCATTGACCACGACAAAAATTGGCCCAGGTGGTTGCTTTCATGGAGGGCATACATTCAGATGTGGGTGGGCTGCATCGGACTGTCCAGGCTTTGTCCTCAACAGTGACGTCTGCCCTTCAACAGGCACATATTCACAGTCCAGCTCTGGTCCCTTTGTCCCCCCCCTGGCAGTGGCCATGTCTGATTATAGTGACCACGGTCCACATACATCAAAGTCACAATACAGCACACAAAGCACACAGTAGCTGCAACCCAAGCAGTCCCGGGCGCAGACACCATCCCCACTGAAGCCCGAAGCCACGCCAGAGTGCAGAGAGAAAAGCCAGTCAGGCGACACCAGGGGTCAAAAAGCAAAGCAGCAGACCTCAGGCACACATGCTTTAAAGGCATCCCCATCCAAGGACTCTCCTGCCCCAAAAGCATCTCGCAAAGAGAAGCATACAGTGTCTGTGCCCACCAAGGAGGTGGTGCATGCCATGGGTACACCTAGGAAGGGCTCCAAGGCAGATTTACCCACCACCTCGACTTCCATTCCAAGCCCAGTGAAGCAGAGGAAGGAGGGCACTGTAGAGGTGACACCTAGTAAACAGGGGAAGGGGGGGCGGAGGCGAAGCCAGGCAAAGCGTTCCGCTGGGTCCAGCACATCACCAGAGGGGGTGCCTGCGTCTGCACCTGATACAGCTTTGGTGGTGAGTGTTCCTGTTGTGTCCACACCACTTCCCATTGACCCAGAGTCAGTCAAGCCATTCAGGATCCCCAAGAAGTGGAAAGGCACCCCTCCACAATCTCCCAGTCACACCGTGTCTCCCGTCTGCATGACTCTACCTCCACATGCCACTACACCACTTGGTCCAAGGAGCCCTCCGGCTTGCCAAGCCACTGATAGCTCTACCTCAGCTGTTCCGCTCTCTCCCCAGTCAAGTGCCCCGACAGTCCCAGAGACACAGCCAGCTCCCAGTCCGCCTGACAGCCAAGTCTGAGTGTTGGTCACCCTCACACACCTGCCTCTCACACACATAGGCCTGTACTGCACATTGTTACCCACTGACGGTGTTGCTGACCATGGAAAGGTAGAGTCGCACACATTCCCTGTGTAGCTTCTCATGGACCTACTCTGCACTCTGCCCTGGCCACTGGCCTTGCTGTTTTCCCTTGCCTGTGCAGCTTCTCATGGACATACTCTGCACTCTGCCCTGGCCACTGGCCTTGTTGTTCACTGCTGTTTTGCCCTTGCCTGTGCAGCTTCTCATGGACCTACTCTGCACTTTGCCCCAGCCACTGGCCTTGCTGTTCTGCCCTTGCCTGTGCAGATTCTCATGGACATACTCTGCACTCTGCCCTGCCCACTGGCCTTGTTGTTCACTGCTGTTTTGCCCTTGCCTGTGCAGCTTCTCATGGACCTACTCTGCACTTTGCCGTGGCCACTGGCCTTGCTGTTCTGCCGTTGCCTGTGCAGCTTCCTCAAGGACATACTCTGCACTCTGCCCTGGCCACTGGCCTTGCTGTTCTGTCCTTGCCTGTGCAGCTTCTCATGGACAAACTCTGCACTCTGCCCAGGCCACTGGCCTTGCTGTTTTGCCCTTGCCTGTGCAGCTTCTCACGGACATACTCTGCACTCTGGCCAGGCCACTGGCCATGTTGTTCACTGCTGTTTTGCCCTTGCCTGTGCAGCTTCCCATAGACATGCTCTGCATTTTGTGCCTTACTCTTCTCTTCTCATGGTGCCTATCTGTGCAATAAGTGAATAAAGGCAGTTGCTCCAGTTGTCTATTTTGTCAGTGTCCTTACTGAATAAAGTTATTTTGCTGTGTGTATATGGTTTACTGTGCCACATGGTCTGTGTGCCACTTCAACATAGTCAATGTTTGGGCTCACTTACTCTCTTTTTTCCAGGGGTGACAGGGTCTTCCGTTCTTCCTGACCCAAATACTTGTGGGGCAATGGTGTCAATGTACAATGGATAGCAGTTGACATTAACTTGATTTGATCATGCTGGCTATATTGTACACATGTCAGGTTGGGGGGCACTGCCAGCACAGAGTGGGTTTCTGCACACAGTATTGCAGGCAGGCTGACCAGGTTCATCATGTATGTGTGTTCTTCCTTTATGTGTGCCCCGTGGTGTATGTGTGTGGTCATCTTGTGATGGCCAGTCATCCTAGTCCCATGGCTTACTTTCCATTTGTGCTCTTGGATGGTCAGGTAGTGTGCAGTGTGAATGGGGTGAGTTTGTCGGGAGTGTTGATGTGTGCATGTCTCTGCAATGTCTACTACACACATGTGTCACCCAGGAGTTGTATGCCTGTTGTTTTGATTGTTCAGCCCTGTGGATGTGGTTGTATGCATATGTGTGAGTTGTATCTTGTGCACTGTGCAGTGTGCTGGTGTGTCCTTGCAGTCCTGTCTGACTCTTACTTGTTGTTTTTGTCACTTGTGTGTATGCAGAGTGTGTGACTGGCAAGTCAGTGTTGGTTTTATTTTATATCCATGTGTCTTGTTGTTGTTTGTGGCGACTATGCAGACCTGCTGTTCCACACTGCCATTGTGGTTGTGTTTTCTCATGCATTGCTGTCACATGGTGCCTTCTTGCCTCCAGTGTGGCATGTTGTGTGTGTTGTCATACCATCCCCTATCTCTGCTTCAGATGCCTACCCATTGTGGGTCTGCACTCCCTCTCTTTGTGTATGGTACACTCCTGCCATGTCCCCTACTGACATGCAGTACACTTCACTTTGGTGTCAGCTGTCCCATTGGTTTACATGTGTGTGTGCCTCCCTGTCACTTCATTTGTGACACTGTGCTTTGTGGTGCAGTTCTTTGGCCAGGATCAATGTGTCACTCAGGGCATTTCACCAATGGGATGTATGTGGTGCTCTGGTGCTGTTTGTCAGTCATGGTTGCTCCTATGCAGTTCAACTGGGTGTGCTGCCCAGTCCTCTGGTCAAGTTGTTTCCACCTTTGTGTCCCAGACTTGTGCATCTGTTGGTGATGTGTTGGATGTATGTGTGTTGGCTGTGTTATTGCTTCACTTCCTGGGTGTGCTGTTGTCTTTGTGCTGTGCTGTATGGTGTTGTGTGGGTTGCTGTTCTGTCACTGATGTCTGTGTGTGACTGGTATGCTTGGTGTGCACACACTGCTTGTTGTGCATGCAGTGCTGTGTGTGTATGTTGCCTTGTCATTGCCTGGTGTGCATCCCCTGATGTTGAGCTGTGTTTGCTATGTGATTTTTGTGCCTGTGCATCTGTTGTTTATTTGATGTGCCTGTGTTGTTCTGTGATGGTGCACTTCTTGTGTGTGTTATCGTATGTTGTCTCTGCATTTTTCCTGAGTGATGAGGTTGTGTCTGTGCTCCCATTGCTTTTCCACAGTTTGGCTGGACAGGGCATGTCTGTTCTTGTTGTGGTTCTGTGTGTGTTTCTGTTGAGTTATGTGTTTGTCTGTTGTTTTAGTGCAGACATTTGTTCTGGTATCCCTGTGTGTGTGTGATGTTTGTGGCTACCCCCAGGGTGTGTGATTGTTTGTGTGTGTGTCAAGTGTTGGCAAGTGTTGCCAGCCTTCAGTGTGTTTGGCACTGGTGTTGTGTGCTGCTGGTGTGAGGGGGGGGGGGGGGTATGTGTGTAGATTCCTACTGGTGTTTGTCAGTCATGAAGTGTGTCAATGGGCCCTGTGTGTGGTGCTGCTGGTGTACTCCTGTGAAGTAGTTATATAAATGTGTGGCTGTTCACAGTTGGACTTCAGGGCATTCCTTTCATCCTTGTGCCTATACATGGTTTGCCTTTCTGTCTCCCTGTGTTGTTGCACTGTGATGCCTGTGGTTTGATCTCACTGACTGTACCAGATATGTGCGCTTTAATGGTCTGAGGGTGTTGTTCTCTGTTCCTTGTCTTGCATGTGATGTACACATGCTTGTTGTGTGTCTCCATGGCCTTCTATTTGTGTGCAGCCCACTTTGGTTTCTCTATTTGTTGTGCTCCATTGCTGTTGGCATGTGGGGTGTGTATGTGTCTGTGTGTCAGTCTGTGATATGTATGTGTGTGTCCATTTGGATGTTAATTCCTTGTATGTGTTCATTTGGTGCTTGTCCTCATTTTTGTTTCCCTGAGTGTGGTGTTGTGGTGGTGTGTGTGTTTCCCTGGCCCTGTGCTACTGTGCTGTGTGTTGTGTGTTCCTGTGCCACCACTCCTGCAGTGTCTGTCTCCCTGATTTCTTGTTGTGTGGTGCAGGGTGTGTATTGACCGGGCTTGTTGTTGTGCATGGGGTACACAGGAGGGGCACATGGCATGTGCCTTCATGGGGTGTGCTAGTGTGTGGTGGGATGGGGTGTGGCCCTGTGGTCTTTGTGCCCTGCCCATGCCTGGCACTGGCCCTGGCTTCTGAATTGTGCACATGTATTCCCTTGTGTTCACCGCTGCGGTGACGTGACCGGGACATTGCTGCATGGTGGCAGTAGCTGTGTGTCCAGGATGCAGAGGGGTGACTTGCTGGCAGGTGGGTGATGTGTGGGTGCCCTTGTGGATGTGTCCCTGTCCTCACCAGGGTGTCTGATGTGAATTTGGACCCTGTGCCTGCTCATGTGTTGTGTGTTGTGTTTGTGTTATTGCGTACCTGCGGCGGCGTCCGCGGTGGTCCATTAGTTCCTGGTGATGTAGCAGGTACAGCACCGGAAAGACATGTAGAGCTGGATCCACGGCCATCCTGAACGGGTGGTGTGGACCGGGACTCTGGTTTCACACTCCGCTGTCGAGCTCCCGCCGTCTCTGGTTGGGCGGTATCTCCGCTGCGGTGCGTCTGCTTGTTTGGGTCATCCTAATTTGTGGAGCGGGGCGGACGTCATTCTGCATGGCGGAGAGTCTCCATTGGCTCCCACCGCCACGGTGGCGGGCGCACTTTGATGGCGCTGCGCGTCGCACTGCGGCGGTCGGAAAATGGGCTATGTTTGGCCATACTAATATGGCAGACGTGAGGACCACTGCTCGCGGGCAGAAAAAAGCATTTTTCCGCACTGCCAGCACCGCGGTGGTGCCACCGCCCGACATCCTAATGGACCCCCTAGTGTGGAAAATTAACTTGTTAAGATATCTTTTTAAAGGACAGTAAAAACACCAACTTACTTAACAGGCAGAATTTGTAAAAATATGTGTATGTCTCTTTGAAGATTACCGTGGAATAAGCTATTTTTCAGGCAACTATCCAATGTGAAATGCCTTACTGGGAAGGGCAATATATGTTTAATCTGTGCCTACCCCCACCCAATTTAACTCTTAAAATGAGACTATTCAGCATCCTTTGGGCAGTCAGATATTCACTCAAAGTATAAAACCTGATTGACGAGTTTAGCTCAAACTCCGAAAGACATCTGATCAACATGGAAAATAGGATAGCAAAAGAAACAGATAAAAGGGGAAAGCTACCAAAATCTATAAACCTCAACACACTACCTGACTTTCTTGTTCCTTGCTTTCTTCAATGTACACACTTAACTTAGATCCATACAATCAATGTTTGAAAACCTTGACTCCATCCTCAAGAAGCTGCTTCTTTTATCTCTACATCGTGCTTGGCGACATGTCATGAAAATCACAGTTCTTATATTCTTCATACAATTTCTCTCATATCATTCCCTCACCAAGTCACACCACTCTCACCAACTCCATGGAAGCCCTCTTGAATGGATGCACATTTCCAGCACACATAAAACACCCTTTCTGTATATATGACTGATCCTCTCAAGTCCTGCCATTATCCATTTGAAATAGCCACAACCTGACCACCATGCACTCCCCATCCCCAAATGCAAATTCACATTAACTTTATCCCATGTGAACTCAGTCCAATTATGAGCTACCTAGCTCTCCAATTACTCCCAGCTGCATTGAGCAATTGACTATCCCCCTTAATGTCACTCTCAGCTAACGTTTTCTGCTCCGCCAGTAGTTCCTCTAAAACACTAAAGTTAGGCTGTATGTGACAGAAGGGTTCTTGACAGAAGAGGCCTAACTGTTCTATATGTCAAGCACAAACATAAGATGAGCACCCAGCATCTCTTTAATAAACATAGTGACTCCAAATGATTTTAACCCAATTCACTGTTTCACCTTTAGTCCTCATTCATAAATAACCAGATAAGAAGACCACTGACCTAGATGAGTTCTCAACCTGGCTCCCAGTTTGCAAATGTCAGATTTCTTCCAATTCCAATGGGGCCTGTGTGTCGTGCTGCTGGTGTACTCCTGGGAAGTAGTGATATAGATGTGTGGCTGTACACAGTTTGACTTCAGGGCCTTCCTTTTATCCTTTTGCCTATACATGGTTTGCCTTGCTGTCTCCCTGTGTTGTTGCACTGTGATGCCTGTGGTTTGACCTCACTGACTGTACCAGATATGTGCGCTTTGATGGTCTGAGGGTGTTGTTCTCTGTTCCTTGTCTTGCATGTGATGTACACATGCTTGTTGTGTGTCTCCATGGCCTTCTATTTGTGTGCAGCCCACTTTGGTTTCTCTATTTGTTGTGCTCCATTGCTGTTGGCATGTGGGGTGTGTATGTGTCTGTGTGTCAGTCTGTGATATGTATGTGTGTGTCCATTTGGATGTTAATTCCGTGTATGTGTTCATTTGGTGCTTGTCCTCATTTTTGTTTCCCTGAGTGTGGTGTTGTTGTGGTGTGTCTATTTCTTTGGCCCTGTGCTACTGTGCTGTGTGTTGTGTGTTCCTGTGCAACCACTCCTGCAGTGTCTGTCTCCCTGATTGCTTGTTGTGTGGTGCAGGGTGTGTATTGACCGGGCTTGTTGTTGTGCATGGTGTACACAGGAGGGGCACATGGCATGTGCCTTCATGGGGTGTGCTAGTGTGTGGTGGGAGGGGGTGTGGCCCTGTGGTCTTTGTGCCCTGCCCATGCCTGGCACTGGGCCTGCCTTCTGAATTGTGCACATGTATTCCCTTGTGTTCACCGCTGCGGTGATGTGACCGGGACATTGCTGCATGGTGGCAGTAGCTGTGTGTCCAGGATGCAGAGGGGTGACTTGGTGGCAGGTGGGTGATGTGTGGGTGCCCTTGTGGATGTGTCCCTGTCCTCACCAGGGTGTCTGATGTGGATTTGGACCCTGTGCCTGGTCATGTGTTGTGTGTTGTGTTTGTGTTATTGCGTACCTGCGGCGGCGGCCGCGGCGGTCCATTAGTTCCTGGTGATGTAGCAGGTACAGCACCGGAAAGACATGTAGAGCTGGATCCACGGCCATCCTGACCGGGTGGTGTGGACCGGGACTCTGGTTTCACACTCCGCTGTCGAGCTTCCGCCGTCTCTGGTTGGTCGGTATCTCCGCTGCGGTGCGTCTGCTTGTTTGGGTCATCCTAATTTGTGGAGCGGGGCGGACGTCATTCTGCATGGCGGAGAGTCTCCATTGGCTCCCACCGCCACGGTGGCGGGCGCACTTTGATGGCGGTGCGCGTCGCACTGCGGCGGTCGGAAAATGGGCTATGTTTGGCCATACTAATATGGCAGACGTGAGGACCACTGCTCGCGGGCGGAAAAAAGCATTTTTCCGCACTGCCAGCACCGCGGTGGTGTCACCGCCCGACATCCTAATGGACCCCCAGTGTGGAAAATTAACTTGTTAAGATATCTTTTTAAAGGACAGTAAAAACACCAACTTACTTAACAGGCAGAATTTGTAAAAATATGAGTATGTCTCTTTGAAGATTACTGTGGAATAAGCTATTTTTCAGGCAACTATCCAATGCGCAATGCCTTACTGGGAAGGGCAATATATGTTTAATCTGTGCCTACCCCCACCCAATTTAACTCTTAAAATGAGACTATTCAGCATCCTTTGGGCAGTCAGATATTCACTCAAAGTATAAAACCCGATTGACGAGTTTAGCTCAAACTCCGAAAGACATCTGATCAACATGGAAAATAGGATAGCAAAAGAAACAGATAAAAGGGGAAAGCTACCAAAATCTATAAACCTCAACACACTACCTGACTTTCTCGTTCCTTGCTTTCTTCAATGTACACACTTAACTTAGATCCATACAATCAATGTTTGAAAACCTTGACTCTATCCTCAAGAAGCTGCTTCTTTTATCTCTACATCGTGCTTGGCGACATGACATGAAAATCACAGTTCTTATATTCTTCATACAATTTCTCTCATATCATTCCCTCACCAACAGTCACACCACTCTCACCAACTCCATGGAAGCCCTCTTGAATGGATGCACATTTCCAGCACACATAAAATACCCTTTCTGTATATATGACTGATCGTCTCAAATCCTACCATTATCCATTTGAAATAGCCACAACCTGACCACCATGCACTCCCCATCCCCAAATGCAAATTCACATTAACCTTATCCCATGTGAACTCAGTCCAATTATGAGCTACCTAGCTCTCCAATTACTCCCAGCTGCATTGAGGAATTGACTATCCCCCTTAATGTCACTCTCAGCTAACGTTTCCTGCTCCGCCATTAGTTCCTCTAAAACACTAAAGTTAGGCTGTATGTGACAGAAGGGTTCTTGACAGAAGAGGCTTAACTGGTCTATATGTCAAGCCCAAACATAAGATGAGCACCCAACACCTCTTTAATAAACATAGTGACTCCAAATGATTTCAACCCAATTCACTGTTTCACCTTTAGTCATCATTCATAAATAACCAGATAAGAAGACCACTGACCTAGATGAGTTCTCAACCTGGCTTCCAGTTTGCAAATGTCAGATTTCTTCCAATTACAATGGGCCCTGTGTGTGGTGCTGCTGGTGCACTCCTGTGAAGTAGTTATATAGATGTGTGGCTGTTCACAGTTTGACTTCAGGGCCTTCCTTTCATCCTTGTGCCTATACATGGTTTGGCTTGCTGTCTCCCTGTGTTGTTGCACTGTGATGCCTGTGGTTTGACCTCACTGACTGTACCAGATATGTGCGCTTTGATGGTCTGAGGTTGTTGTTCTCTGTTCCTTGTCTTGCATGTGATGTACACATGCTTGTTGTGTGTCTCCATGGCCTTCTATTTGTGTGCAGCCCACTTTGGTTTCTCTATTTGTTGTGCTCCATTGCTGTTGGCATGTGGGGTGTGTATGTGTCTGTTTGTCAGTCTGTGATATGTATGTGTGTGTCCATTTGGATGTTAATTCCTTGTATGTGTTTATTTGGTGCTTGTCCTCATTTTTGTTTCCCTGAGTGTGGTGTTGTGGTGGTGTGTGTGTTTCCCTGGCCCTGTGCTACTGTGTTGTGTGTTGTGTGTTCCTGTGCAACCACTCCTGCTGTGTCTGTCTCCCTGATTGCTTGTTGTGTGGTGCAGGGTGTGTATTGACCGGGCTTGTTGTTGTGCATGGGGTACACAGGAGGGGCACATGGCATGTGCCTTCATGGGGTGTGCTAGTGTGTGGTGGGAGGGTGTGTGGCCCTGTGGTCTTTGTGCCCTGCCCATGCCTGGCACTGGCCCTGCCTTCTGCATTGTGCACATGTATTCCCTTGTGTTCACCGCTGCGGTGACGTGAATGGGACATTGCTGCATGGTGGCAGTAGCTGTGTGTCCAGGATGCAGAGGGGTGACTTGGTGGCAGGTGGGTGATGTGTGGGTGCCCTTGTGGATGTGTCCCTGTCCTCACCAGGGTGTCTGATGTGGATTTGGACCCTGTGCCTACTCATGTGTTGTGTGTTGTGTTTGTGTTATTGCGTACCTGCGGCGGCGTCCGCGGCGGTCCATTAGTTCCTGGTGAATTAGCAGGTACAGCACCGGAAAGACATGTAGAGCTGGATCCACGGCCATCCTGACCGGGTGGTGTGGACCGGGACTCTGGTTTCGCACTCCGCTGTCGAGCTTCCGCCATCTCTGGTTGGGCGGTATCTCCGCTGCGGTGCGTCTGCTTGTTTGGGTCATCCTAATTTGTTATGCGGGGCGGACGTCAATCTGCACGGCGGAGAGTCTCCATTGGCTCCCACCGCCACGGTGGCAGGCGCACTTTGATGCCGGTGCGCGTCGCACTGCGGCGGTCGGAAAATGGGCTATGTTTGGCCATACTAATATGGCAGACGTGAGGACCACTGCTCGCGGGTGGAAAAAAGCATTTTTCCGCACTGCCAGCACCGCGGTGGTGCCACCGCCCGACATTCTAATGGGCCCCCTAGTGTGGAAAATTAACTTGTTGAGATATCTTTTTAAAGGACAGTAAAAACACCAACTTACTTAACAGGCAGAATTTGTAAAAATATGAGTATGTCTCTTTGAAGATTACCGTGGAATAAGCTATTTTTCAGGCAACTATCCAATGTGAAATGCCTTACTGGGAAGGGCAATATATGTTTAATCGGTGCCTACCCCCACCCAATTTAACTCTTAAAATGAGACTATTCAGCATCCTTTGGGCAGTCAGATATTCACTCAAAGTATAAAACCTGATTGACAAGTTTAGCTCAAAGTCCTAAGTCTAATGGATCTGGGCTGATCACCGAAAGACATCTGATCAACATGGAAAATAGGATAGCAAAAGAAACAGATAAAAGGGGAAAGCTACCAAAATCTATAAACCTCAACACACTACCTGACTTTCTCGTTCCTTGCTTTCTTCAATGTACACACTTAACTTAGATCCATACAATCAATGTTTGAAAACCTTGACTCTATCCTCAAGAAGCTGCTTCTTTTTTCTATACATCGTGCTTGGCGACATGACATGAAAATCACAGTTCTTATATTCTTCATACAATTTCTCTCATATCATTCCCTCACCAACAGTCACACCACTCTCACCAACTCCATGGAAGCCCTGTTGAATGGATGCACATTTCCAGCACACATAAAACACCCTTTCTGTATATATGACTGATCCTCTCAAATCCTGCCATTATCCATTTGAAATAGCCACAACCTGACCACCATGCACTCCCCATCCCCAAATGCAAATTCACATTAACCTTATCCCATGTGAACTCAGTCCAATTATGAGCTACCTAGCTCTCCAATTACTCCCAGCTGCATTGAGGAATTGACTATCCCCCTTAATGTCACTCTCAGCTCACGTTTCCTGCTCCGCCAGTAGTTCCTTTAAAACACTAAAGTTAGGCTGTATGTGACAGAAGGGTTCTTGACAGAAGAGGCTTAACTGGTCTATATGTCAAGCACAAACATAAGACGAGCACCCAACCCCTCTTTAAGAAACATAGGGGCATATGCATCAACCAAACTAATACCGATTCCTTAATAGCGAAAAATAAGGAATCGCCATTAAGGAATCGGTAATTGGCATGCATCAACAGATTCGGTGAAATTTAGCGATTCCTTAAAAATCGCTAAATTTACCGATTCCTTAATAGCGGGGCACGCAAACGGCCTCACTAGCAAATAGCGAGTTCGGTAATACCGATTTGGCTAATAGCGAGTTCGGTAATACCGAATTAGCTATTACCGAATCGGTAATAGCGAAATCGCAAATTGCCGCGTCGCTCCGGGAACAGGCTGATGACATCACCAACCAGGAAATACTGCTGCCCCACCCACATAGCCTCGACAGAGGAGCAGACAGGAGCTGGAAAGAAGGACAGGCTGTGCAGAGTGAGGCCACACAGATTCTGCCATTCACATCACACAACCATCATGTCGCAGGAAGTGCCATCCAGCGCAGAATCTGCACGCAAGCGCAAGAAGAAGTTTTCGGACAGGGAGCTGGAGTACCTCATCGAGGGAGTGTCCAGCAAACACGACCGCCTCTTTGGCAAGCTGTCCCTCAAGGTGCCTGAGACCGAGAAGCGGCGCATCTGGCAGCGCATCCGTGAGAGGGTCAATGCGGTTGGCGTCACTAGCCGCAGCATCGACGACCTTAAAAAACGGTGGTATGACCTGCGGAAGCGCGCAAAAGAGAGGATTGCTGAGAGGCTCCGGGAGGCAAGAAGGACTGGAGGCGGAACAACCACTGCACCATCCAACACAGCCCTGGAGGACCTTGTGGAAGGGACGATAGAGCGGGAAGCCGTCGTGGGGGTGATCCAGATGGACACGTCCGGCGCAGCCACAAGTGCCCAAGGTAAGGTGCATGCCTGTGCCACACCCAGCATAGCGTAAATCCATACCCATGGCCCCAGCCCAATCTCACTGTGTCTGCAGCTCTGGCACAGACAGCTCCACACATGACACTACTGCATCTTGGGAGTTGTAGTCTAGTCAGCCCAGAGTGCAGGTACAGGCGTAAATCCTCTGAGCACACACCACATATTTTGTACATGGCTGTAGACTGTTCATTTGTTGGACCACAGAGGGACATTAATGGGTACAACACTATGTAGGTGTAATCATCCCACTAATCATGCACTGTTTCACACACAGATGCATCACCTGGGGACTCTGACGACAGCGACCAGCTGATCATTTCTGAGACACCCGTGGAGTCAGACCAGGAGACTGCGCAGGATGCGCACGCACCGCCAACACCTGCCACCCCACCTCCACCAGTGCCACAATCAACGGCACCAGCACCAGTGCCACAAGCCAAGGCACCAGCACCTGCGCCACAAGCCAAGGCACCAGCACCTGCGCCACAAGCAACGGCACCAGCAAGCCAGCCTGCAGCTAGTACAGCCACAATACCGCAGAGGCACAGGCACCAAGTTGCGCCCTTGCAGGAGATGGCAACCCCCCCCCCGCAATTGGCACCCACGCAGCGCACATCCACACCACCTGCTGCACCACCTGGAGGCTCAAGACACGCACGGCGTCACAGGGCCCGTCGCAGTTCCGTCTCCTCAGCAGACCAGGATGTCCCAACAACCTCTGCAATCGAGGAGAGGATGCTGCGTACACAGAACCTGCAGGGAAGACATGTGGCTAGCATCAGCTGCAATATCGTGCGCCTAGCGAGGGAGCTGCGCGCCATGACTGCAGCAGTCACCGACATGGGCTCCGCGGTCAGGGACATGGGCACGGCGGTCAGGGACCAGACCACTGCGGTTGCTGATGGCAATGCTCAGCTCAGGGAGGAGGTACGTGAGCTCACCCGTGCCATCAGGGAGGGCCATGAGTCCCAGAGGAGGAGTAACCGGCAGCTAATGTTGCGTTCTGCCGCCACTACCAAGGCCATACAACGGCACAGCAACTGCACCGCTGTGTTGGCACGCCGCACAGTCTCCCTGCAGGTGGACCTTGGGCACTTCTGCGGTGATGTGGCCAAGTCACTGGGACACATCACCACTGCTGTGGAACAACTTCAGAGCAGCACATGCAGTGCTGCAGCATTGGGAGGGGATGACACCAGTGAGGCTGCCTCCAGTGTCAGCAGCGTGTCACTGGCAGAGGCCAGCACCAGGCGCCGAAGTTCGCGTGCCTCCACGGGGACAGGCCGTGGTGAGGCTTTGGATGCACCTGAGCGGAGGCTTGGTGTACGTGGCAAGCGCCACTAGAAATTTGGACATGCTGCAGGTCCATGGTGGAGCAACCATGGCCATCCAATTATTGTGTTTGCACAGGCCTGACTTTAAGGAACCTTTTATTTACATTTATGCAATCGGAGCATGATTCACAATGCTAGTTCTGTTGCACAATCCTCAGTGCTACTGTGCATTAAACAGTTGCACCCAACACCAACTTGTAATGTCTCATTTTACCCAGGGTCAAAAATGATTTTGCATTATGTCTGTCCGCCTCCTATGGCCCTCTGCTGTGTTTGGGATGTGTGCCGGTCGTCGTTGGGCGGGTGGTTGGTCAGCCTGGGGGTCGTCATCCCTGTCCACCTCCATGGGTATCCCCCTTCTGGTGGCAATGTTGTGCAGCATTGCACATACAGCAATTATTCGACAGCATGTGTCTGGTTGGTAGAGCATGGCGCCGCCAGTCTTGTGGAGGATACGGAAGCGGCTCTTGAGAATCCCAAAAGTCCGCTCTATCACATTCCTCGTGCTGATGTGTGCAGCGTTGTAGCGATGTTCCTGCGGGGTTGCTGGATTTAGGTATGGGGTGAGTATGTATTCCCGCAGGGCGTAAGCACTGTCACCTAGAAGATAGAAGCATAGACTTAGCATTGGTGATGTACATACATGTGTGGTGTTGGTGTGGGGAAGCGTAGTTCTACGTACCTAACAGGAGTCCCTCTCCAAATTCTCCATTGAGTAGTCGCCTGTGCATTCCACTGTTGCGGAAGATGTATGAGTCGTGTGTGCTCCCTGGGAATTGTGCCACTAGGTCCGTTATGATGTTGTTGGCATCGCACACAACCTGCACGTTGATCAAGTGGTATGACTTGCGGTTCCTGAAAAGGTACTCATTTGCTGACGGAGGACATATGGGGATATGCGTGCAGTCGATGCATCCAATCACATGTGGAAATTGTGCCACCTGGTAGCATGCCTGTTTGGTGCGGTCCAACTGCTGTGGGGTTGTGGGGAAGCTGATGTGTGTGTGGAGCATTGTCAGCATGGCATCTAGGAATTTTTTGAAGAAGCGTGACAGTGCGCTTTGCGAAACACCTCCGGCAACCGCAATTACCCCCTGGAAACTCCCTGAGGCCAGTAGGTGCAGGCTGCATAGGACCTGAACGTGCGCAGGGATAGCATTTGTCCTGTGTGTCTGGTGCTGCAGTAATGGTTCCAGGTCTGCAATCAGGCGCATGATCATAGCGCGATTGAGGCGATACTTCTGGTACACCTCGTCCTCATTCTGGCCGAGCAGGGTTATGCGCAGTCTGAACACTCGCTCCTGGACCCTTCTCCTGCGCTGTCCTGCTGCATTGATCCGCATCCTCCTTGCAAGCACGTAGAAGGCAGCCATTTTGTGGGAGCCAACAGGGTCTCCTGGGCCACATTTAAGGGTTTAGTGATTGCCTCAATCATTTGCACATGTAGGAAGATTTTTTTTTTTTTTTGTGACTTTACCTCCAGGTTTTGATTCCCCTTATTTAGCTCTGGCAAAATAGCGATTTTTGGGATTTTCGTTATTAGCGAGTTTTGTTGCATTGGGGTGCGATTCGTTATTTGCTATTGGCAATTTCCGGGAGCTAATAGTGATTTCGGTAATTGCGAATTCGGTATTTAGCGATTCGGTAAATTAGCATTTTGGGTATTAGCGATTCGGTATGTTCGAGGTTATTTATTTAGCGATTCGTTATTTGCTCGGGTTTTGGGTTGATGCATTGGGATTGGGTATTTTTCACACAATACCGGGAGCTATTACCGAATCGGTATTTTACCGACTGGATTTTGGCTTGATGCATAAGGGTGATAGTGACTCCAAATGATTTCAACCCAATTTACTGTTTCACCTTTAGTCATCATTCATAAATAACCAGATAAGAAGACCACTGACCTAGATGAGTTCTCAACCTGGCTTCCAGTTTGCAAATGTCAGATTTCTTCCAATTCATGGATGAATTAATTCTTTGAATGAACAACAAAAAGCAAAATGTGTGTGGCTGACTTGCTTCAGGACACGTTTCAGGCATTCCACCACCAAATGCAAGGTCTTCCAAATAACAAAGGCCACCTATTGGTCTTAGGGCATGATTTAGATCTTGGCAGATGGTATACTCAATCATAAATGTGGCAGATATCTTGGCTGCTGTATTACAAGTGCCACAGAATGTAATGTGTCTGTAATCCGCCACGTTTGTGACAGAGTTTTCCATCCGCCAAGATCTAAATCAGGCCCTTAGTTTTCTTCCATGATATGATCTTCAATGAACTAGCATCCACATCCACATTTTATTGTAATCGCTCCCTTATATCAGCAAAGATAAAATATGACAAAACACTGACCACTAGACCAAACGTTCCTCCCACAACTATCTTCAAAAGGGACTTAATAATAATCATTAGATTTCAACCACGCATTCTGATCAGTTCACCAGATCCAGGATGCAGACACCATCCCACACCAAATACTGCAATCCCTGAATGAAAAGATCACATCCATCGAGGTGAAGAAACAAACACACTTCTCCTTCACATCAAAAACGCCCCCTCTCTCCTTGCCTTCCGTAAACAACTCAAAACTTGGTTATTCAACCAATAACTGACCAGCTCCGACCCTGTCCTATCCTCTCCCGTCCACTGCGCCGAGACACCCAAGTGTATTTGCAGGCTTAATAAATTGTATAAATAAATAAAATAAATAAATAAAGATCCATCTAAAAGGTAGCCAACAGATGACACCACTGAGCGGCAGTGTTTTATGCCTCATGATGTAATTGTAAGCCTCTACACTTTAGGTAAGAATTTTACACATTTGATTTTTTTTTTAATCTAATCTTATAATTACATATCTACATTACTTTAATAGGATTTCCTGCTCTCCTATTTTGTTGCCAATTTTCGGGTCATATCATGGGCTTAAAAACTTTTCATTTACATGCTCTTTTGTATACGTCTGTTTGTGAGAATTTTGTGAGTGCATGAAAAATATATATTGATAGTGCTCAGTTGGCATTTAGTGCATATTTATCATATCGTACTAGTTAGATTATTCACTTAACAGCTTTCCAAATGACAAAAATTCCTGATATTGTCATGTCCCTTGAGATACATTTTGTATACCTGTAACTCTGTCACCATACCCTACTGCATGGAAATATTCATTTTCAATTTAGTTTTATCTTGGATTAAAAATCCCTAACAACACACAATACATAAACAATATAAAATCATCACACACTAATCATAGTTGAATTATACTCAGCAAATATTTATACAATCAAGGTTTCTTAGTGATCAAGTTCAACAGGTCAGCCTGAAATTTATCACATAAGAATCCAAGAGCTGCAGATTCATAACAAAAGCTATTCAAATATTAAATGTAGTGTTATCTGTGGTAGTGGTAATGTGGGGGATCAAAAGTGCATCCCATTTAAAAACAGCATTCAAAATTAAACATTCCTTGCATATAGCCCACAGAGCTGCCAAACTATTGCACTTCACATTGTTGTAAAGTGCTGTCAGTATAATAAAAACACAAAATAACAAATGAAATCCTAAAATAATGAATACTACATTATAAAAGAAAATGCTCAACATCAAGAGCTAAAAGTTTCTCATGTATAACCCACACAAAGGACAAAATGTTTGCAATGCTGATAGAGATTACTGAGTCGGTATTGGTTCTCCAGATTCTCAGCGCAGTTCACATTGTTTAATCCCTAGAAGGCGGCAAACTGGCGCGACCGCGTTGTAGAGGAACGCGATGTAATAGCATGCGGTGTAAAATGCTATATTTGTTTTAAACATGTATTAACCTGGGAATTTTCATATAATTATTTGTGCGCAGTATTCCTTAAGTGGAAGCCAATAAGGAGCTAATTCATCCGTAGACCACAATCTGTGCCCATACAGAGGAAGTTGAAGTAGAATTATTGAGGACATCGGATGCACATCTACATCAAGTAAAAGGGGTGGTGGGGGGCACTCTGCGGGAGTCTTAGTAAGGAACACATAGATTTATTTTCAACCACTACCAACCTTGTGTTCTTTACCTGCCCCAATAACTCTGAACCATAAAGAGCTGTCCCCTTGACTTTGACATTATAGATTTCTACGGATGGACAAATAATTCTGATCTTAGTGTTCTTATATAATTTCAAAATGGCCCTGGATTCCTGTTGTAACTTCAGTGGACTCTTGTTGATCTGATGCAACCAGGAGAAGTTTTTAAATACTCTAACTCCAAAGTAATCAAAATCTTGAATTTGCTCGAGCAATTCATTCTGTGCCTTGATGCACCTCTTCACTGATTTAAGTGGGTTAAGGGACATAAACTTAGTTTTTTTAATATTGAGTTCAGCACCCTTTTGGAGACAAAAATTAAGAAGCGAATAACTAAAGTCTGCAAACCAGTAGGAGTTTTGAAAATAAGAAGGATATAATCCGCAAACAGTAATGTTGGTATTTTTAAGGCTCCTATTATTGGATCATCATTGCCAGCAAAATCTTAATATTGCACTACATCATCCATGTATAATGTAAGGAGGGTTGGGGCAAACACACAGTCCTGTCGAACTCCCTTCTCTATTCTAAAATGGCCAGACAGCTTGCCCCTATTACCACATCATACATGGGCGTAGTTAATTTCATGCAATCTTATTAGATCAGATAGAATGTTAGCTGTAACCCCGAAGGTACCTAGAACACCCCAAAGCTTATGGTGAGTGATTAAATCAAAAGCTGTTTTTAGGTCAACAAATACCACATACCCTTCTCCAATCTCACAGTTTTCTAATATATCATAGAAACTGAATATTTGATCAATTGTGATTGTCTTCGAGCGGAAGCCTGATTGGAAATCTGATAAAATCTTATTTTCATTAGCCCACTGTGAGAGATTCCTCAACATTTGACTGCAGACTAGCTTCTGCATTGCATTAGTCAAGCTGATAGGCCTATAATTACAGGGTTCATGTTGACTATCCTTCTTATAAATAGGGACAATCTCAGCATCATGGAGAATTTAGGAAGATTCTTACCCTCCAAGATAGATTTTGTAAGCAAGTTAAGATATGTGCCCCATATTAGCGGTTCTGCAGCATACAGGTTGCTTGCTTGCTTCCACACCCTATCCGTGCTCCACAAGACCTTCAGTAGGCTCCCAGTTGACACCAGAAGGACCGTCACACTTGCCCTCATCACCAGCAGGCTGGACTATGGGAACACATTATACATAGGAATCACCGCACGCCTCCTGAAGAGACTAGAGACAATACCAAACTCAGCTGCAAGACTCATCCTCGACCTCCCCAGATGGACACACATCACAACCCACCTTGCAATATACACTGGCCCTTGATCCAGAAGAGATGTCAGTTCAAGATGTTGACCCTCGCATACAAAGCCCTGAAGAAGGAAGGAACAGCATACATCAACAAACGCATGGCCTTCCACCAAACGACCAGACACCTACAATCCGCCTACCTCTGCCTCGCAGATGACCCAGGATCCATCGAGCCAACAGCAGAGGACTCTCCTTCTCACATCTGGTGGCCAAAGCTTTGAACACCCTTTCCCTGCATCTCTGGATTGCCTCATCACTCCAGCAATTCAGGAGACAACTCAAGCCCTGGCTGTCGAATGAACAGATCACTTCACAGCAGCTAGCAACCCCAGCGCCTCACACTCACAGGTGATTTGCCAAGCTTTATAAATGATTGATTGATTGAAAGGTCACCTGGAATACTGTCAGGCTCAGAGGCCTTACCCAGGACTATAGCAGATAAAGTTTAAGGGGACTCTTTGAGTGGTATTACAAGGAGGCAGAACGGTTCACTGGCTTTAGCTAGCCCTTGATTAAATGCCTCTCCAGAAGTCTTATCAGTTTCTGACTATAGCCCTTCAAAGTGCTCAACCAAAATGTGAGGCTTGAGATGAAAATCAACTTAGGATATTGAGTGATGACCACCATGGGCTAGTATATTCCAAAATAACTTGTTACCTGTTCTGGCTGTGATTGCCAAATCATGCCACACTTCTTTCTCCCTGTTTCAGCTGGCTTTAGACAAACCCATTTATATAGTTTCTCCTGGCCAATATGATTTGCTCATGGCAGTTGGCTTTAATAGATTTAATTAAGACCATCTTAGCAAGACTACACTGCCTATTGCACCATGGATGCTTTGATCTCTTTTTAAATTAGCTTTGATATTCCCTAGTGCAAGATTCACGTAGATAGTTAAACAAGTCATCATGGTGCTTAAGTAGTAAATTTACACCTTCCCCAAAGGGTCCTCTACTTCTGATGTTCTCTATAGTTCTGCCATTTTGTTCTAAATTTGGGACATTAGGCCGGGCTGGTTTGACACATGGAGCCCTCCTATTATTTGAAAGGCTTAATTCCCTTGGAGAACTCAAATTATAGACATTAAAAGTAGGTGACAGATACCCTTTCATTGTTAGATGCAGTGCATTATAGTCACTATCACTTTGCTCCAAAATCTTCATGTCCACCATATGCGGCCACAATTAAAGAGTTAGCATAATATAGTCAATTCTACTTGATTGATTTAGCCTCTTGACGGTATGGACATCTGCTACATCCGAAGGGGCTTTGTCATTGCCGGGTCTGAGGCCTAAATTCATTGTCAGCCACAATAATTGTGTAGATAGAACAGACCTTCTTTTCACTGGAGTAAGATCTAGTTGAGGAATTCTACATACTGCATCTTCCTCCACTGTGTTGCCCAAATCAGAGTTGTCAAATGGCTCAATAGTAACAATAAAATCAACTGCTACTATCACAGGCCCCTTTGGTAAAGCACAGTCTAAAATACTCAGACTAGTGGGTATACCAGACTCCTTAGTCTGTCCATTATGCCTATTATAAACATTAAAAATATGAAGATTCTTATCATCTGCTGAACTAATTGATAAGTCAAGTATATAAAGAGAATTTGACTGAAGCCTCTTGATTCTGCAGTTAAGTGCAGTTTTTAACCAAATTACAAGAACACCAGCATGACACCCTCTCCATTGGGAGGTGGGTTCACAACAGAAGTTTGCGAAACCCGACCTTTGAACTGGCTCCACCCTCCAGGACTCTTGAAATGAACAAATATCAAAAAAATCAACAACATTTTCCCACGTTGGGTCTGACAGTTTACATTTAAGGCCAGCAAGTTCCAGAAAAGAACAATCTACTCATCATTCAGTTTAGTGGGAAATAGAAGAATGAATTGATGAAGTTCTTGGATAAGAAGTCAATCCTCTCTTTCCACAACTTGGTGGAAGTCCGCTAAGGAGTTTAGGGTGGTATTTTGTACAGCTTGTTGGATTTCAGCCCTTGCCGGAGGGGGGTTACACCTCATGCAAACATTAGTAAACACCGGGCATGGAGATCGAACCAGTGTTATTAGCCCATCAGCCAGATCCCATTATGACAACAATATTTCAACACAGTTGAATTCATCTCCGGGTACTGTACAGGATAAGGCCCTAACTATATCTGAGAGAATTATTGAAGAATTTTTGCAAACTTCCCAGATCCAATGAGTCACTATGTAGATCAGTAAGTCTCTGCCTTCTTTTGTACCCCAAGAAATACAACTGTAGTCACATTGTGCATATATGTGACCCCTTCCGTTATCATATACCCACAGAAATTTAGAAGATCATTTTTTTAATGAAGGCAAGGGTCTGTAGCATTGCTTTGAGATAAGCTCATGGGTGGGAATGGCCGAACAGCCAACCCAGCCAGACCAGGATAGATGGGCCTACTCCCTATAGCAGAGACATTGGAACTTTCATGCAAAGTGACGGCAGGAGTTCTGTAAATGGCCTGTCCTTCCCCAGTATACAAGACTTCTCTATGTGGAATAACATTACGTGACACTGGTCTCTGAGTTTCCAGTTGGATACTTCCCTCTGTGGAAAAATGGCATTGATTGACTAAAGAGGCTGAGAATGCATCATACAAGGAAGCTTTGAGTTGGAAATTTGATGGAGCCAATTGTTGTACAAAAGGAGTCATTGTTGAGAGTCGAGTTGTTAACAAGTGGACTTGCACCCTAAGGTTTGATAGCTTGGTCTTGAGATCACTCACAACCAATTTGATGGAATTTTCTGTGTGGTACTATTGAAAGTGGGAGGGGAGCGACATGCTGTGCCATAAGCGCAGAGAGTCAAAAGAGAAAGGACGGGGGAACCCTACTCACTAACGGAACCAGGGTAGTGGTTATATAAAGGGAAACAACGGTTCCTGTGGACTCATAAACAATGATTCAAGCAATATAATTTGCACAATCGCAATAAAAAGAGGGTAGAATAATGTCAGAGGGCAAGGAACCACCAACACAATTGTACAATTATGACTTGTTTTATAAACACAACAGACTTATTATATACATTGTTTAAATTTACAATAGAACAGATATTTGTGCACTGTGTCCCAAAGTCAAAAATGGAACCTAATCGTAAGTGACAGGGTGTATATTTATATACAAGGTTTCCATAAATCTTAAAAGGTGACCATTCTTGTATAATTTCTTTGTAAACAGCAACTGTATATAATAATACGCGCTGGGCAATGGTTCGCTCTTTCAGCTTGTCTACGGCGTTTCGACCCTCTATCAATACGGGGTCTCCTCAGGACAAGTGATGCAGGGACATCTGGATTGCTTAATGCGCAGCCTCGTGAACTAGTGATGTGCCACAAGTGAGAAGTGAAAGGGTATTACTCACAAGAGGATCTATCCGGGTACTCAGTGTGAGTAAAGGCTGGTAGTCAGGGGTACGGTTTGGCCGACCGGCTCTTTACATCAACTCGCTATAGCCATAGCGGTATGGTTAATCCCTGGTAAATTCTGGAAACAGTGACAATGTACTGTGTGGGTCTGGATGATATTCTGTGCGCGATGAATCACAGCATCTGTATTCCCAAGCTGCGTGAGTCAGCTTCAAGGACGGTACAATGACCAGCGCAGAGAGTGGCAGGTTCCTGCATGGAGAGGATTGAAAAACGATTCTAACAAGATACTGAAGCTTCATAGGAGGCCACCGCAGTAGCAGATTCACAGGTTTTCTCGATTAGACGGGTCTCCATAGAGACACATCAATTGGGACAGTGGGTGGGGGGGTTATTTGCCCCGGGGACCATGGGTCTCGAGAGGCTTACTAGTCTTCTTGGAAAACATTTATGCTATGGGTTTTCCTTTTGACAAAAACATGGCAATATCAACAACAGTTAGTGCAATATGTGAACTGTCTTTGTTCTTCTTTTTCTGTACCCCTATGATTATCACTGTATGTCTATGGAGTTTGACAGCATTATTAAGTCTTCTCTCTAATTTTAATGATGTGTTATTCTGTGGATTAGAGCATTTGTGCACGTATTTGAATGAAGATGGATTACCTTTATTCAAAAATTGCATCTGAAACTGTAGTATGTCAAATTGTGTTGTAACTTTGATGTATCATACATGTGACAAATTCACCAGCTGTTAGGGTGTTTTATTAACTATTTCAGGGCTTGATAAAGTGATCATTGTGAATGTGAAACACTTGTCTGCAGTGGTGGCTGGATAGTGTGAAATACTTTAAAAATAAGTGGAACGATTTCAAAGCCATCTGATCAATAAACTGAATTTTGGAATATGAACCTGAATTGGTTTGAACACTATCTGTGGGACTCATGCTGGTACATCCTGTTTATTTTCACTATTGATGGGTCCAAGTGAAAAGATAAGGAAGGAAATTGGAACAAATTACAAAAATTCAGGACAAAGCTAGTTCTTCATCCATAGCCCTTATGATTGTGTAGCATACTACAGACAGAGAACATCTAACGCAGTGCCCCATAGTAATGTTGCAATAATCTTCAAACCAACAAAAGCTGAAACATTCTATGCCAACATTCTGATCATTTTAGGCACCTCATTTCTATGACAGCCGTTTCAAGTTGGCAAGCCAACTTCAAGACCTTTATAATAAGCATACCCTGCTAAGTGTTATATGCAACAAACCAATCTAGACCAAGAACTAGATGCTTGAGCAACATAAGGAATTGCTGAATAGATTAGCACCCTTTGTTCTGACATTGACAACTCTTCTCTAACCAAGTGCAAAGTCATAGATGTTTCCAAGCATGCCATTGTAACCTCAACCCAAAAAAGTCTTTGAGCAGCTCCTAAAACCCAAACAATTACTGTTAGACCGCAAATACATGTTTCCCAAGGAAACATCTTGAGTGGAAGGTTACCAATAGGTTTTAAGCATACAGGAGAAGCACAACATCCTTTACAAATGAAAATTGGGTTTCATGGCTTCAAGATGGGAAGAATCAGTGTTACAAATTATCTGAGAGAATATGATAACTGTCCCAGATGTAGGTTAGCCTGTATTCCTAATAGCCCTTAAGTATTTAGCTGTGAATCCAAAGATGGACCTTCTGATCATCATTATATCTCTCCATGAATGTAGAAGTGTTACCAGATGGATGGGAATGGATTGAAAATGTATTCTGAAGCTGTAGTACATAAGGTATAACTGGATCACTGACTTCATCTACAGGGCCAACAGGAATCATGTTGTAGCCTAGCCACAGCTATTCAAGTGCCAAATCTAATATACCCGTAGCAACAACAGTTGTGAATATATGCACAATTTACTGTGAAATATCTGAATCTAGGTGCAGACCTGGGAATCAGAAAAGCATCAGAATATTTGGGGCTCCTCCACCATAGAAACGGCTTGTGTCTAAATAGGTAAAAGAAAATCTAGTTACTGAGAAGGAAGTACCCTCCCTTTAAAATTGGCATATCTGCTGAGTAATGCCCATCTTGTGACTAAACCAAAGAATCTCCATATCATGTTTGACTTTGAGTTGTTCTAATGCTAATGCTGTAGTCAAGAGTGTAAACTTACTACATACTTTTCTCTAGAAGGAAGTTCTGCAATAAATACCCATACACTGGATTGAACTTGCAGGGTCAGTGATCCTATTCTCTTATAGCACTGTATAGATTGGCACCCTTAGATCACAAATCTAAAAACAGCAGGGACTTCGGCTCAAGGCGGTGAAACTATGCCTCAACCTCAAGGAGCATGAAGATGTAACCCCTGCCTTCATAGTGCTCCACCAGGGGCCAGTAGAGCCAAGAATATAGATCAAAATCCTATGAAAACACACAAGACATTCTGTGGTAGGGATCCTGAAAATGTAAGCTGATTCAAGCTCCAATCTATAAGCTAAATATGGGTCTTTCACACCTGATCAGCCCAAAGGGGCTCAAAATACGTAGTCATGGAAAAAGAACACTTGCTATATTGGGGGGGGGGGGGGGGGCATGAATAGACTGGATATGTCACTGATCACAAAAGGCCATCACATGTTTAAGAAATACCTCTGAACTTATTTTTCTGAAACCAATTTAGCAGCTTTTAACAGAGCATGAGGGCTGTGCAGTCAGACTGGTACAGCCAAACCATTCATTTAGAAGCACCTACTGACCATCAAATGTCCTCACATCTCTAAAAGAACAATGGGCTATTCTTCTTTCATGAATCAACACTAAACGGTCAACTGAGTGTGGAGGATAAACCTTGCGGATTCAATCAGCACCCATTCTGGAAAAAATCCAATATAAAAATAACATGTCAACACCCAAAATAATTATGCAGTTTCATAGGAATGAGCCAGATTCTTATTAAGAAGCCAAGGGAAAAAAGCACACAATAAACAATGGTGAATTAAATTTGAGCCAGTCAGGATCCCAATATCAGCACAGGCATTAAGACAGGAGCATAAGAAGCTCAAATTTGTGTAATTAGTTATGAGAACAGCACACAGTTTCAATGTTTTCCTACCTGGTTAGCATAAAATAAAATGGGAGGGAACATGAATTGCAGAGGCACCAGGAAGCCTTGTACTAAACTCAGGTGAAGGAAGAACCCAGCAGTCCAAAAGAAGCAGAGCAACTTTGTATGCCGACAGAGGCGCAGTCTGAGCCCTGTGAACTTGAGTTTACAATTGCAGAGATGAATGGAGTCATCCTGAGCAGGAAATGAAACCAGTTCCCTGGTTTAGACAGAACCCCTGTTCATGTTTACAATGGTTAGGCTCAAATCTGGTGTCTTGCTCTACACACGGTCTAAAATAGATGCCATGTACCACGGTATGTTTCATCCACTGGAGACTGCATTTCCAGCAAGTCGGCAATCGTGATACCAATACAAAAGAAGGTCAGATCTTGAAAATAAATACCCTATCTAGTTTTTAGATTGTGTTGGAACAATCTACAAGAAATTACTGCTGAATTGAATAAATGAGTGCAGGACAATAATAATCTATCCGGACCCCAAGAGGGCTGCAGGCAATGCCTAATTACCATTGAAGAGGCATTGAGTCTATATCTAATATGTGCAAAGTGCAGCCAATGCAAGAAAGCCCCCCTGTCTTTTTGTCAACCTAAAAATTGCCTTTGACTCAGTTGACAGGAGTTTGTCTTTAGAAGAATCCTGTATAATCTTCTTAACATCCTAATGCTAGCCTACGAACACAGGACAGCCAAGATCAGATATAGAAAGCCCGGAGAACATACCAACAACATCAATATAAATATCGGTGTTACACAGGGATGTGTTCTGGTGTTGCTCATTTCAATCCACACATACACAACGTAATTCATTGTCTATTGGATCTAAGGTGGACATACCCACCTAGGAGGAGAACAGGTCCTGGTATTGCTATTCGCCATTGATTGTCAATATATCATCTCCTAAAAGACTTTGAAACAAACTGTCAGATTAAAAGGTTAACGAGCAATTCAACTAAAACCAAGTTTATGACAGGAACATTTTTGTCCAACAGCACATCACTGGAAAAAGTTCCATTCTTTGATTATCTGGGCATCCAATTTGAAAGGAAACTACAGTGGGCCCAATACAGATAACAAACTTGCACTGACTATAGGCAGAATGCAGAAGGGGCTTTTGTTGCAACATAAACATAGAAGTGATTTTAGTAAGGCAATCCAGGAGGATATAAGATTAAAACATAATGCAAACCTCTAGGGCTATTGTGGTGTGCACAACCACTACTGCTATGTCCAGGTACTCCTTTAAAATTATTAAAATTTGGAACTTGAGGTGTGCTCAGTTAAAGACATTATACAACTGCAGTCAACCCTATTATGGGCTAAACCTTATATGGACTAGCAAGCAAATCATACCTTGATGCCCAGAGAGGGCAAGGTTGAGAAAAAACTGCCTTTGTTCCATCATCTAATAATAAACAAGTAGGAGGATGTATGTTTTTGGATTTTGAACCACTGTGCATATTTGTGTGATGCAGATTTTGCTTTCTGACATTTTTCTGTCACACATTTCAAGTAGACCTGCCACAGTGAAAGTCCCGCTTACTGCTCCAGTGGCTCAGAAGACAAGTCAGACATTTCATATCTATAAAGGCCTGTGGCCCAGAGAGTCAAAGCAAATTGCTGAAAGGCAGCTCACCACAGCCCAATATAAAAATCTCAGTAAGTTACTCAAACATGGAGATCAGCTAAATGCCAAGGATAACAACAACATGCTTTAAGCCCACTATTTGACTTAGGTCTAAAAGGGACGTAAATTTCCCAGTTTTTATTGCTCAAATTTAGTTAAACTGTAGATCACTCCCCAATAGCATTATGAAAAGATTAAGTGTACATTTGTAAAGCCTTCACTTCAAGGTTTGAAAACAATTCCTTTTGCCAGGCACTTTTAATTCTACCATTTTACTGAAGAAATAAATAATATTTTTATTGACTGGTCCGATTGTGCAGTCAAAATGACAGATACATAGAACAGGAAAGACCATCTATACTATTCACAAACTGTATTTTGTAGTACATTTAATAGTACTAGAAAAGTACTACTGAATAACTACAAAATAGTGTTCATACACCTACGAGTGTAAATCTCCACCTCTCCAATCTTTTCTATGGGTATATCCTCAAACAAGTAATTGTAATACTTATTAGTAAATGAGGCAGGAACTGGGTTTGGGGCTGACTGGGAAAAGGGCATAGTTACTACTAATTGTGAGGGGTTTAGGGAGGAGAAAGGAGTGGTTTAGGGAGGATTAACGAGAAATTTAGGGAGAAACATGTATCCACCCACCAAAGATCCGGCCTTTTGCTATTCACAAAAGGCACTGCTAAAGTTACTACACCAAAAAAAGAGAGTCAAAACAGTAGTAAATTATTCCAGCTCAATGCTGGAGTATGCCCAGCACCACACATGGCCAGCCACTGGTACTGCAATACCCTCCTATAGGAAATAATGGAGGTAGGGACTTCAAATGAAATGAAAGAAAATATTCACAATAGTTACAATACAAATACAGATTTCCACACTAGTCTTTCTTTTGAAAAATGGATAACAACCACCTGATCTCCATTTGTTTTCAGTGACATATTTAGATTATCACCATCATTTTTATCTAGAAATATACAACAATTTGAATTAACAAACAACTGTGTTTTTCCAGTAACCTAATCCCTGGCTATAAAGGAAGAATTCAGAGATGAAAAATAATTTGCAGAAGTGAAACAAAGAGCCAGGAATTGTAGGCTGATAGAAGAAAGAGGCATGAGGTGGAATCAAAACTAGGCAGTCCGGATTTTCAGCAACCCCAGCATTTGGCAGTACTTGTGCTGCTTTGGACACTCAATTTTATATTCACACATGAAGCACTGCTGACGTTGCTATTTTGCTCCTGGCTCTACCGTCCTGACTACCTTCCTATTGTCTTTCTGTCTTGGTAGAATATACTTCTCTGACCACATGCTGGTTGGATTCCTTGTAGCAAAAAATACTCTACATTTTTCCAGTTTCTGTCATTATTACTGATACTATAATTCGATTTTTTTCTTCTTTGTTGCATTTACATTTGTAGAATACATATTTGAACACTCTGCCGTAAGACTCCCAATGTTAGCTCTGATGCTTGTATTCTATTCCTCTACTTCATTTGGGTAGCACCTTCAGGTATTTCATCAATTCTAGGATTCTCCATGTATAGAACTAGTGGTAATTAGTCTATTTGCCTGTATTTCTTTATAATATATACTCATCTCACTCCTTTTCCACAGATTGCGTGACAATTATTGTATAGCATCTAATGCACCTGTTGAGTCCCCAACGTGCTATTGTGAGGATAAGCAATAAGCTACTCCATAATGTTGGTTGATTGGTAGAGCGTGGGTAATGTGTTCGGTGTGGGAAGACTTGTTGTGATGGAATGTGACATTATCCAGTCGGGAGTACCTACAACAACACTTATGAATGGAGTGAAGGACATAGGAATAATAAATAATAAATACTTTTGTATTTTGTGTTTATGTAACCCCTGTGAGGGTATTGATTCTACTGCTTTTCAGGGGAGTAATTGTCACAGCAGGAGTAATTTTGATACACAAAGCCGGGGGGCTGGGCTAGCCATTCTGAAAGATTACAAAACTTTATGCCTTCAGCTTTTCCATTTTTGCGGATAAGATATTACTACTTGTTTCAGGCAGAGGTGTGGAATTATATTTACGACCTTCATTGATTTTTGTGTTTTCATTTATTACATTGACCTCTCAAAATTAGGACATGGTGGAATATTTGATGAATTGAGGATTTATTTGGTAAGTGTTTTATGTTGCTGTTGGTGCATCAGTTTATTCATTTGCACCCTGGGGGGCATATTTACAAGAACATGACGCAGACCTGCGCTGCAAGCCATCTTGCTGCGGCGTGCTGCATCATTAGGAAAGTGCAGGGATGTGTCATATTTACAGCAATATGTACTTTCCCCTGTCCTGGCACACAATTGGCACTTAGTGCCAATGCAGGCACCCTTAAACCATGGTGCAAGGGTGCCTGCATTGCAGGGATGACTGTTTTTTTGTGCAGGAAGGAACACCTTACAACACAAAGTTGCTCAGCTTCTTTTGGAGTGCTGGGTTCTTCCTGCACCTGAGTTTGGTACAAGGCTTCCTGGTGCCTCTGCCATTTATGTACTCTCACTTTTTTTTTTACGCTAACCAGGTAGGAAAGTATTGAAATTGTGTACTGTTTTCATACCTAATTACTCAAATTTGAGCTTCATATGCTCCTGTCTCAGTGACTGGGCATCTTTTACAAAGTTTGTGCCGACATTTAAGATTCAGACTGGATCAAATTTAATTCACCATTTTTTCCTGCATGCTTTTTTCCTTTGAGCTTTTAATGAGAATATGGCTTATTCCTATGTAACTGCATAATCATTTTGGGGAGTTGACATGTTATTTTTTTATATTGGATTTTTTTTAGCAGTATTGGTGCTGATTGCATCCAAAAGGTTTATCCTCCACACTCAGTTGACAGTTTAGTGTTGATTCATGAAAGAAAAATAGTCCACTGTTCATTTAGAGATGTGAGGACATTTGATGGTCAGTAGGTACTTCTAAATGAATGGTTTGGCTGTTCCAGTCTCCCTGCACAAAAACAATCACTGATGGCATTTTCCTCCTTCTGTGTGTGCTGAAGAAGAGGTATTTCTCCTTGTTGCGCCACTTTAACGCCTCACCTGGGAAGAATCTGATGCATTCCCAGGTTTATGATACCATGTAAATCTGGGATTGTGTCAGATTCCATGGGTGTTGCGTGGGAGTACCAACAGAAATACCCATGTAACGCTCCTTTCACGCAGAGTAATGCATGAAAGGGGTCCATCTTTACAAGGCCGTGAAAAGCCACACAGAGTGGCTTTGCACATCCTTGTAAATATGGGCCAGCACACTGCGCCACAGGAGCATCAAAAAAGTAATGCTTCAGTGGTGCAAGGGGCTTGTAAATATGCCCCTGTGTGTGTAGGTGCGTTCCTGTTGTTTGCCTATTATTTGCACTTGTGATCATTTTTTCATTTTTGGCGGTGCTATTTTATGGGGAGTACACTTTTGGTGATTGACACATATTTTGATTTTAATTTTGGGCGTCTCAAATATTTTATTTCATTTTTTAATAAGATATTTATTGACTTTTAAGTAGCCTGTTAGGTTCCTCAGGAAATGTTCATTTGGCTTTGTTTTTGTCACTCAGTCCTAAAGATGGTCTTGTGGACTCTTTAGCCATTTGAGACTGAAACGTCAACAGGACATCCTCTTTGACTCCTGTCTTCTGACTTCAATCATCGCCAGTAGGTAGTTATAGTATAGGACCTATTTTCCATAGGAAAGTCGCAACATTCTATTCCCAATAACTTTGGCGCAGATTGGCGAATCTTTGCGAAATTTTCAAAACTTTTAGCCAGCTCCGGTCTGCTCCTATCCTGAAAGTCTTGGGATGATTCGTGTAGGGGGGGCCGAGAAAAAAGGGGGGTCCCAAAACATGTTTTCCCCATGCAATTTCCTGTAGGACCTTTAGCCGCAGCTACAGCCCGAACTGCTGAACGTAATTACACCAAATTTGGCAAAGAGGTAGTCCTCAGTTCAGACTTGTGCCTTTTGCTTAAATGGTGTCAATCTGTTCAGTAGTTCCTAAGAAAATCAAAATCAAAATCACATATATATCTGGGCGGAGCCTAACCATACATCTCATCGTGAGATCTGATTGGCTGTCAGCACTTAATCCAAGAAGTGTTGCCAGCCATCTTGGGACCAATATACATGATAGCACCTCATTAAAAAGCATTGCAGTTAATAGAAGGTTTTAAGACTTTAGTTACATTATAAATCATTTGTTGATGGTATCATACTCATTTTAGGAATTCTGGTGTGTTGTAAGTAGGGGTGGGCGGAATTTGCGGAATTGCGTTACGCAAATCTCCGCGAAACGGTAAAAAATCTCCGCGAACACGCAGAAATTCCGCGAACACGCGGAATTGCTTGTTCGCGATGCTTTTTTCCTGTTCACAATTCCTGTTTGCGTGCTCGGGGAGAAATATCTCGCGAACACGCATTTTGAGAACGCGAACAAGCAAAAATTTCGCGAAATCGCGGAAATCAGACTTTTGAGCAATTTCGCGTTCTCCGCGGAACGCGAAATTACGCAAATTCCGCAAATTCCGCGAGCGGAACGGAATTTGCCGCCCAGGCCTAGTTGTAAGGTGATTTTACCATGTGAAAAATCCTTCTGCTGGGATATCATGAATCATGTTTGAGAGAAAAATATGTTCTCATGCTTTTCCCACAGAGGTTTGGAAGGAGATCTATAAGCTAACCTGAAAGCATATTTTCTGTAAATTCACATTATCTTTCTCAGTCATGTGAGAATGAAGTCTGACATTCTCGGTAAAACATGTACATCCAACAAGGGCAGAGACTGTCAGTTGATTCCTATGTGTTCTACTGCAGCTTCCCAAAGTGTTCTAAAGAACAACTAGAGCGCTAACAGTCCTACTTATGACAAACGTATGGCACACCTGAAGCCATCTTGATTGGAATAAAGTGGTAACTCTTAAAACATTTACTTTAAAAGGAACAAAATGAGGGGGTTTATTTTACCATAGAAAGTATGATTAGTACTGCAGAAAGAAAAATGAGGGCACATTTTGAGTGACTTCTCAAATCCTCTTCTATTTCATTAAAAAATTCTGACATGCAGACTGAAACATGCACTTTGAATACCAGCAGCAGACTTCCCTGGTGAGCAGTAGCTTTACTACAGTGATCTAATGAGCAACTAGACTGCTAACATTCTGAATTTATGGCAAATGTGTGACACATCCGAATGCCTTCTTGATGGAATCAAAGTAAAAAATTGGAAGTATTCCTACTGAGGAGACTGTAGTAAATGAGGAAATTAGGAAACTTCATAACAAATAAGTCTCCCAAGATGGCCACCAGAGACAAAAGAGCCCAAATGTAGCACACATATCACCCAGATGTAGCCCAAGTATAGCCCAATGACAGAATGTCCCAGAGTGCTCTAAAGAACAACTAGAGAGCTAACAGTCTTACTCATTACAAAATTATGGCACACCTGAAGCCATCTTGATTGGAATAAAGTGGTAACACTTAAAACATTTAATTTGCAAAGGAACACAATGAGGGGGTTCATTTTGCCATAGCAATTATTATTAGTGCTGCAGAAATAAAAATGAGGGCACAAAGTGAGTGACTTCTCAAATCCTCTTCTATTTCATTAAAAAATTCTGACATGCAGACTGAAACATGCACTTTGAATACCAGCAGCAGACTTCCCTGGTGAGCAGTAGCTTTACTACAGTGATCTAATGATCAACTAGAGTGCTAACATTCTGAATTTATGGCAAATGTGTGACACATCCGAATGCCTTCTTGATGGAATCAAAGTAAAAAACTGAAAGTATTCCTACTGAGAAGACTGTAGTAAATGAGGAAATTAGGAAACTTCATAACAAATAAGTCTCCCAAGATGGCCACCAGAGACAAAAGAGCCCAAATGTAGCACAAATATCACCCAGATGTAGCCCAAGTATAGCCCAATGACAGAATGTCCCAGAGTGCTCTAAAGAACAACTAGAGAGCTAACAGTCTTACTCATTACGAAATTATGGCACACCTGAAGCCATCTTGATTGGAATAAAGTGGTAACACTTAAAACATTTAATTTGCAAAGGAACACAATGAGGGGGTTCATTTTGCCATAGAAATTATTATCAGTGCTGCAGAAATAAAAATGAGGGCACATAGTGAGTGACTTCTCAAATCCTCTTCTATTTCATTAAAAAATTCTGACATGCAAACTGAAACATGCACTTTGAATACCAGCAGCAGACTTCCCTGGTGAGCAGTAGCTTTACTACAGTGATCTAATGATCAACTAGAGTGCTAACATTCTGAATTTATGGCAAATGTGTGACACATCTGAATGCCTTCTTGATGGAATCAAAATAAAAAAACTGAAAGTATTCCTACTGAGGAGACTGTAGTAAATGAGGAAATTAGGAAACTTCATAACAAATAAGTCTCCCAAGATGGCCACCAGAGACAAAAAAGCCCAAATGTAGCACAAATACCACCCAGATGTAGCCCAAGTATAGCCCAATGACAGAATGTCCCAGAGTGTTCTAACGAGCAACTAGAGTGCTAACAGTCTTACCTATTACAAAAGTATGGCACACCTGAAGCCATCTTGATTGGAATAAAGTGGTAACACTTAAAACATTTAATTTGCAAAGGAACACAATGAGAGGGTTCATTTTGCCATAGAAATTATGATGAGTGCTGCAGAAAAAAAAATTAGGGCACATTTTGACTTCTCAAATCCTCTTCTATTTCATTAAAAAATTCTGACATGCAGACTGAAACATGCACTTTGAATACCAGCAGCAGACTTCCCTGGTGAGCAGTAGCTTTACTACAGTGATCTAATGAGCAACTAGAGTGCTAAAATTCAGAATTTATGGCAAATGTGTGACACATCTGAATGCCTTCTTGATGGAACCAAAGTAAACAAGCATTGAAAATGCAATAGGTCTTGCCCTCGTTTAAGTTAAAGCAATTCGGTTTGTAATTAGGTGGCTTTTTAGCTTTGCTTTTATTAGTGTTTTTCAAACTTTCATGGACATAACATGCATATGTATGCATATATGTATATGTATATGTTTGCATGCATTTAAATTTGTATTTATATAGATATGCAGATTATATATATGTTTATATATGTATGTATATATATACACATACATATATATATATAAATGCATATGCATATATATGCATATATATGTGCATATGTGTGCGTGTAGAGAGATGTAGAGGTGTAGAGGTAGAGAGGTAGAGGTAGAGAGGTAAAGAGGTAGAGAGTAGTAGAGAGAGACGTAGAGAGAGGTAGAGAGGTAGAGAGTAGAGGATGAGTAATAGAGAGTAGAGAGTGAGTAGTAGAGAGTAGTAGAGAGTAGTAGAGAGAGTAGCAGAGAGTGAGTAGTAGAGAGTAGTAGAGTGAGTAGTAGAGAGTGAGTAGTAGAGAGTAGTAGAGTGAGTAGTAGAGTTAGTAGAGAGTGGGTAGTAGAGAGTGTGTAGTAGAGAGGAGTAGAGAGTGAGTAGTAGAGAGTAGTAGAGAGTGAGAAGTAGAGAGTGAGTAGTAGAGAGTGAGTAGTAGAGAGTGAGTACCAGAGAGGGAGTAGTAGAGAGTGAGTAGTAGAGAGTAGTAGAGAGTAGTAGAGAGAGAGTAGTACAGAGTGAGTAGTAGAGAGAGAGTAGTAGAGAGGGAGTAGTAGAGAGTAGTAGAGTGAGTAGTAGAGTTAGTAGAGAGTGGGTAGTAGAGAGTGAGTAGAAGAGAGGAGTAGCGAGTAGTAGAGAGTGAGTAGTAGAGTGAGTAGTAGAGAGTAGTAGAGAGTGAGTAGTAGAGAGTGAGTAGTAGAGAGTAGTAGAGAGTGAGTAGTAGAGAGTGAGTAGCAGAGAGAGAGTAGTAGAGAGTGAGTAGTAGAGAGTAGTAGAGAGAGAGTAGTAGAGAGTGAGTAGTAGAGAGTGAGTAGTAGAGAGAGAGTAGTAGGGAGTAGTGGAGAGTGAGTAGTACAGAGTGAGTAGTAGAGGGTAGTGGAGTAGTGGATAGTGAGTAGTAGAGAGTACTAGAGAGTGAGTAGTAGAGTGATTAGTAGGGAGTAGTAGAGAGTGAGTAGTAGAGAGTGAGTAGTAGAGAGTAGTAGAGAGTGAGTAGTAGATTGTGAGTAGCAGAGAGAGAGTAGTAGAGAGTGAGTAGTAGAGAGTAGTAGAGAGTAGTAGAGAGAACGTAGTAGAGAGTGAGTGGTAGAGAGTGAGTAGTAGAGAGAGAGTAGTAGGGAGTAGTGGAGAGTGAGTAGTACAGAGTGAGTAGTAGAGGGTAGTGGAGTAGTGGATAGTGAGTAGTAGAGAGTACTAGAGAGTGAGTAGTAGAGTGAGTAGTAGGGAGTAGTAGAGAGTGAGTAGTAGAGTGAGTAGTAGAGAGTAGTAGAGAGTGAGTAGTAGAAAGCAAGTAGTAGAGAGTAGTAGAGAGTGAGTAGTAGTAGGGAGTAGTAGAGTAGTAGAGAGTGAGTAGTAGAGAGTGAATAGTAGAGGGTAGTGGAGTAGTGGAGACTGGGTAGTAGAGAGTAGCAGAGAGTGAGTAGTAGGGAGTAGTAGAGAGTGAGTAGTAGAGAGTGGTAGAAAGCGAGTAGTAGAAAGCAAGTAGTAGAGAGTAGTAGAGAGTGAGTAGTAGTAGGGAGTAGTAGAGAGTGAGTAGTAGAGAGTGAGTAGTAGAGGGTAGTGGAGTAGTGGAGACTGAGTAGTAGAGAGTAGTAGAGAGTGAGTAGTAGAATGAGTAGTTGAGAGTAGTAGATAGTGAGTAGTAGAGAGTGAGTAGTAGAGATAGAGTAGTAGGGAGTAGTAGAGTAGTAGAGAGTGAGTAGTAGAGAGTGAGTAGTAGGGGGTAGTGGAGTAGTGGAGACTGAGTAATAGAGAGTAGTAGAGAGTGAGTAGTAGAGTGAGTAGTAGGGAGTAGTAGAGAGTGAGTAGTAGAATGAGTAGTAGAGAGTAGTAGAGAGCGAGTAGTAGAAAGCAAGTAGTAGAGAGTAGTAGAGAGTGAGTAGTAGTAGGGAGTAGTAGAGTAGTAGAGAGTGAGTAGTAGAGAGTAGTAGAGAGTGAGTAGTAGAGTGAGTAGCAGAGAGTAGTAGATAGTGAGTAGTAGAGAGAGTAGTAGAGAGTGAGTAATAGAGAGAGTAGAGAGTAGTAGAGTAGTAGAGACTGAGCAGTGGAGAGTGAGTAGTAGAGAGTAGTAGATAGTGAGTATTAGAGAGTGAGTAGTAGAGAGAGAGTAGTAGGGAGTAGTAGAGTAGTAGAGAGTGAGTAGTAGAGAGTGAGCAGTAGAGGGTAGTGGAGTAGTGGAGACTGAGTAGTAGAGAGTAGTAGAGAGTGAGTAGTAGAGTGAGTAGTAGGGAGTAGTAGAGAGTGAGTAGTAGAGTGAGTAGTAGAGTAGTAGAGAGCGAGTAGTAGGAAGCAAGTAGTAGAGAGTAGTAGAGAGTGAGTAGTAGTAGGGAGTAGTAGAGTAGTAGAGAGTGAGTAGTAGAGAGTGAATAGTAGAGGGTAGTGGAGTAGTGGAGACTGAGTAGTAGAGAGTAGTAGAGAGTGAGTAGTAGAGTGAGTAGTAGAGAGAAGTAGATAGTGAGTAGTAGAGAGAGTAGGAGAGAGTGAGTAATAGAGAGAGTAGAGAGTAGTAGATTAGCAGAGACTGAGTAGTGGAGAGTGAGTAGTAGAGAGTAGTAGAGAGCGAGTAGTAGAGAGTGAGTAGTGGAGAGTGAGTAGTAGAGAGTAGAGAGTGAGTAGTAGAGAGTCAATAGTAGAGAGTGAGTAGTAGAGAGAGAGTAGTAGAGAGTGAGTAGTAGAGAGTAGTAGAGTGAGTAGTAGAGAGGGAGTAGTAGAGAGAGAGTAGTAGAGAGTAGTAGAGAGTGAGTAGTAGAGTAGTAGAGAGTAGTAGAGAGTGAGTAGCAGAGAGTAGTAGTAGAGAGTAGTAGAGAGTAGTAGAGAGTGAGTAGTAGAGAGTGAGTAGTAGAGAGTAGTAGCGAGTGAGTAGTGGAGAGTCAGTAGTTTAATTTAAAAGGAACACAATGAGGGGGTTCATTTTGCCATAGAAATTATGATTAGTGCTGAAAAAAGATAAATTAGGTTGATTGACTTCTCAAATCCTCTTCTATTTCATTAAAAAAATTCTGACATGCAGACTGAAACATGCACTTTCAATACCAGCCGCAGACTTTCCTGGTGAGCAGTAGCTTTACTACAGTGATCTAATAAGCAACTAGAGTGCTAACATTCCGAATTTATGGCAAATGTGTGACACATCTTAAAGCCTTTCTGATGGAATCAAAGTAAAAAACTGAAAGTATTTCCTACTGAGGAGACTGTAGTAAATGAGGAAAATAGGAAACTGAGGAAACTCAATTTTCGATCTCGATCGTATCGAGCCGCCATTTTGTGTTCTGCCGCCATTCTGTGTTGCCCTCACTCAGGCAGCACGGCGAACGGGTCTCTTCTGCTTTTCCTGCAGCATCGTGTCGAAATAGCCTTCTGCCTCTGTTTACGAACTGGTGTCATGGACTGGCCGAGTCCACTAATCCCTGTCTGGTCTGACTAATCCCTGTCTCAACTATCTGTTGGTTCGCACCATTCTTTCCTGACTTTATCTTATCCTTTGGCCTTCGCTGTCCTCTGCTCGTATTCTCTCGTTTCACAACTGTCCTCCAAAGCACACAAATGTATCTCGCCACCTGCAAGTCAGTTGCGGACACGTTAATGAATTAACCTGTGGGGAGGGATGACAAACACAGTTGGAGGAGAGGCTTCTTCGGGTTACTCGATACTTTATTTCTCAAGTTCTTTTCATTGGTAAAGCTTTGTTTTTGTACTTTTCTTATTGGTTCTTTTTATATATATTGGGATTGTTCTTGGTTAATCTGTATGCCATCCATGTACTATAAGAGATTGGGCGCCACGGAGTAAAGTGGCAGTCTCCTGAGAACATACCGAGTGTACTTCTGGGACAACTGTACTTAGCTGCAGCTAATAAATCTGATCTTCTACGCCCAACAGAGTGTCCTGTGTCTCTGTTAGATAAAGCAAGTGGACCCAGGAGATTAAGGCGTTCCCCGCGCCGCCAGACCCATAAGGTTTCTGGTTCTTCAAATGAAGCCCAACGTGGGGCGGCTTCAGAGGTAGTAGTCCTGCCTGAAGGTCGTGAGGCGCCCCGCAAGAAAATTCCAGAGGAATCGCGAGCCACGTCAAGCGACCCCTGTATGTCGAAGTGGTCCGAAGGTCTTTTTCAGTGCGGTTTCTCCTTCCTGACGGCTGCTGACGACTGCTGCCCTGACTGCCGCCTTGCTTTGGCCCTTCTTTGGTGATGTATGGGAAGGCGAGACGTTAGACGGGTCTCTGTTGGCGTAAGAAGACACTTAGTTAAGTATTGGTGGTGGGTAGCTCCCACTATTTTGTTTGGTTCTTTGGGTCTTTGATTCGGCTATTGCAAAAGCCGAAGCCGAGGGGTGAGTACATTTGTGCTGTGTTAATTGACTTAACCCCCTTGATGTTTGTGAAAAATCCAGTGAAATAACGATGCCTGGTCTGAGTAAGTTTAGGAAGTTTTGTTGCTTTGGTTGTGATAGGGACTCCCGGCTGGAGGACTCTTGTCCAATTACTTCGGTTGGAACTCCCACTTATGAGCTCTATTCTAAGCATGGTGTTGGCCCCATTGCCTTTAATGAGGCATGGATCCGATACACAAAGAACGATGGTGTTTTACAGTGGCCACAGAACGGTAGCTTTGAGCCTGACATATTAGATAATTTGGAAGCAGTTTTGTTTAAAAGAAAAGCCCGGCCGGCAATGTTTGACTCTTTCCGCCTTTGGCGTAAGGAAGCCAAACAGAGAGAAATTAAACAGGCAAAACGAGATAAGAAATCACAAAGTATGACGATTATACAGGCTGCCCAGCAATTTAAAGATAATGAGATCGATCGTGAAATGGAAATTTCAGAAAGACAGCATCGTGTGGCGATAGATAAATGCTATCCGGTGTTGCCTACTTCCCCTCCTGATAAAAGTAGGGAACTGGAGGAAGACCCTTTAATGTCTCACCTATTGAGATTGCCTCCTCCCTACGTACAAGGCGCTAATGCACCCCCAGTATTACAACCGGTTCAGCCATTAGGTGCGCCTCCGCCTGCTCCGGTTCTTCCGCATTTGTCCCTTCAAGCATTTCTGCCCCCACTTCCTTTGCCACCGGTTGCTTTACCTCCATCCCTAGAGCCACAATCTCCTTTGCCTTCGGCTCCTCTTATAACTGTTAGTTCTTCTCCTATTAGTTCGCCCAATACTTTGTCCCTTGTCCTTATGTCCAGTTCTCCTACTGTCTCCTTTCTTTGAGACTCTTAATATGTCTCCGGCTTTTTCTCGAAGACAGTCTCGTAGTCAGCTTCCAACCATTGATGAACGAGTGGTATTGGACTCTCTCGCTCATAAATGGATCGAGAAAGGTCCCTTATATAGTGCGAACGATATTTTGGCTACCCTTCATCAGTGGGAAGCACCCACGCAGAGATATGTTTTTAATGTTATGTGTGACACTCTTGTTAAAGGTTGGGAGGATATGGATTTGGGTTCAGTTCCTCAGGGTCTGTTGGATGTTCAGACTAATTTCGATAAGGGACTCATCGTGGGTCCTAAAATTGAGGACGCTGTAAAGACACTTGTCTCTTTTAGATCCTTATTATTCTCGCAAACTTTCTTTGATTCCGATCCTGCTGTTAGGCTGACATCCAAACATTATCCAATGAGAGAGGTTCCTCCAGTATGGAGAGAAGCGGTTCCAGCAGCATGTGCTAATCTAGCTATTCCCGCACACTTCCAGCGTATATGGGTACATGTCCCCTGGAAAAGATCTGAAGTTTTGGCTCTTAAACAGTCACTACCAGATCCCCGTAAAAACCCTGCTGGTTATTATAAAGAATTTTCTCAGACTGTTGACGCCTGCATTATGAATTTGGCTGATATCGATATGTTACTGGGGAATGTAGTCCCACAAGCATTATGGGCTCGAATTCGGAGAGAGAATCACGCACAAGAATTAGGTGGTGATTGGAATGCTATAATTGCCGCAGATGCAGCCCAAGTGGGTGGTGCTAAGCCTGATGCTTTGATTTCAGAACTACCTGGTAGGATTATTGCCTTAATGAAAACGATGATGCCTCCCTTGCGAGTTAATTGGGATAAACTAGCTGTGTGTAAACAGAAGAAAGATGAGAGTGTCTCTGATTTCTTCACTCGTTTTGAAGAGACGTTTATTGATCACAGGGGTCAGGATATGACTACAGAGGGTGGACAGCGATTATTTGTAGATAAATTCGTATTTAATTTGCTTCCTGAGCTGTCACATAAGTTGAAAGATTCTGAAAGTTCATGGGCTATTTCTTCCTCTGTGCAGATATTGGCTACTGCTCAATATTATGAGAACAGGGATAAAGAAGAGAAAGATAAGCAAGAGAAAAAGACTAAAGAGTTAAAAACGAAGGTTCTTCTGCAACAGGCTTATCCTCCCCGTCTTGCTCAGCGCCAGTGTCAACAGCCTCCACAGTTTCAGAGGGTGTATCAAAAGCCCGAGCCTTTTGTTCCGCGACCTTTATTAGGTCCTAATCAATGTGCCTATTGTAGAGAGGAAGGTCATTTTAAGAATAGTTGCCCGGTTTTATTACATCGTAGTGAGGGATCATCTGCTCCACGAGGTCGAGGTATTCATCAGTTAGCGCCCAGGGGTAGAGGTCGAGGTGTGTTGACCCAAGAACAGCGTTCCCTTCCTCCTCCTAATTCTATGAACTACTTTGATCAACAGAATACTCAGTCTACACAGTATTACAATGATGATTATCATGATGAAGTTGAAAATGAAAGCCTGCACATTAACTAGGACAAAATACAAAAAGAACTGTGAGTCTATCAGGCTAGGTGACCTTTGTACAGCTACACCATCATTACTAAACGAAAAAAGTATTTCTACCAAAATATCTCTCTGGATATGTGCATGCATTTAAGATCTAAGAATGCATCAAAGGTTCCCATCACCCACATACAGTGGCTTGCTTCATCATTTGGGAGACCAGGGACTTATCTGAGGACCGGATGCCACCAAGTTCTCATGGGGCAGGGTTCCGAATTCGTCCCGGATGCACCTATGGCGAGGTTGTTCCAATAAGAAGACCACTCGAGAGATTTGTGTGGGGTGATGAATGCAGTGCAAATGGGGTGAATGTGATATAATAAAATTGGGAACAAGGCACAAAAATCATTTATTAAAGTGCTACCTTGGTACCAAATTAAAACAGTGCTCTTAGCAGTTTTAACAAATAACTGCGATGGAAATGGTCGACATGTTTCAGCCCTGGGTGGATGTACCCTAGCTTTCGTCAGGACCGTTATAAGCTACTGCATAATAATTGTGAAAAAGGTAAATCATACGACCTGCACCTGGGATAGGTGTGGGAGAAATTACCCGAATGAATCTGGGTAATCGCCTCGCCTCACCTGGCACTTGCTCAGGCGTCGGGAGGCACCGCTCTCTCCGTCGGTACCTCGGGCGGCTGCTGAGCCAGAGGGGAGGTTAACTAGGACAGCCATAGACAAAGTGAGGGAGTTGTATCGATTCCAGTAGATCAGAGTGGACCTTATGTTAATGTCACTACAATGTTTGTTTCAGAGCCATTCCTTTTAGATACTGGTGTGATGAGAAGTTCTATCATTCGCTCTATACTCCCTGGGGCACCTTTGTCTGGCTCAATGATTGTATCAGTAGGATTTTCTGGCGCCACGGTCTGTAACCCAGTCTCTAGCCCTCTGCCTATTTCAATTGGCCCCTATGACTTAGAAGCTCCTCTTCTTTTACCAACGGGTTGCGGCGAGAATCTGTTGGGTTTGGATATATTGAGAAGATTGCACGCAACAATATATTGTTCTCCTTCTGGTGTACATCTTACTTTGGGGCAGAAACTGACTTATCCAATGTATTTGTCTAAAGATCAATTCCCACCTGAATTGCTCTCTCTTCCCGCAACGCTTTGGGCTACGGGTCCAAATGATGTTGGTTGTCTTGAGATCCCGCCTTATGTTGTTACTCTCAAGCCCAATATTAAATTGCCTCGCATTCCACAATACAGAATTTCCAATGAAGGTGAAAGATCGCTTTTGGATATAATTTATGATTTAGTTCAGAAGGGTGTGATTGAGGAAAAGTGAGGAAATGTATGTAATAGTCCTATTCTTCCTGTTCTTAAACGCACCGACCCTTCTCAGCCTCCTGTTTATCGTTTTGTGATTGATCTTCGGGAGGTTAACAAAATTGTTGTACCGCAGTATCCTGTTGTCCCAGATATTACTGCCTTGTTAACTATGATACCTGCCTCAGCGGCTTGGTTTTCTGTCATTGATTTGAAGAATGCTTTCTTCAGCATTCCTATTGCCGAAGAGAGTAGGGATATTTTTGGTTTCTCTCTAGGAGGCCGAAGTTTCCGGTTCAAGCGCGCACCCCAAGGCTATTGTGAAAGCCCCTCCATTTATAGTCAAGCTCTGAAATGTCAACTTGATGCTTTCCCTTTGCCCTCAGGTGCTACTCTTATTCAATATATGGATGATTTGTTAATTGCTGCTGATTCAGAGGATGTCTGCAAGAATGTGACTGTTGCATTGTTACGTCACTTGTCTGATCTTAATCATAAGGTTTCGCCTTCTAAACTACAGTATGTCCGTTGAGAGGTTACCTATTTGGGTCATCTCTTATCAAAGGAGGGAAGGCGATTAACCCCAGAACGAATTCAAGCAATAGCGCAAATGTCTGTGCCATCCACACAAAGAGAGGTGCGTGCCTTTCTGGGTATTACCTCTTATTGTAGGCAATGGATCCCGAACTTTTCCTTGCTGGCCAAACCTCTGTTAGCACTCACTTTGAAAGACACGCCCCAACCCCTTCCTTGGACTGACGAGTGTCAGAAGAGTTTTACTGATTTACGTACTGCTCTGTGTTCTGCTCCTGTGTTGGGTACTCCAGATTACAGTAAGCCCTTCACGCTCTATGTCCATGAAAGAGAAGGTTGTGCGTTGTCAGTCCTGACACAACGATTTGGAGATAAACAGCGGCCATGTGCCTATTTTTCAGCTACGTTAGATCCAGTAGCCAAGGCATTGCCTAGTTGTCTTAAAGCTACAGCAGCAGTAGCGGTTTCTATTCGTCAGTCTGCTGGAGTGGTGCTAGATAATACTCTCATTGTTATGATACCACATGCAGTGGATACCTTGCTAAACAGGACGAAAACGCAGCATCTTTCGAGTGCTCGATTGTCTGGATATGAGCTGACGCTCTTGGCTAGTCATGTGCACATCAAACGATGTAACACTTTAAATCCAGCCACTTTGTTACCCCTTCCGAAAGAGGAAGATATTCAAGAACGACATGACTGTTTTCTCCGTACTGAGGAGGAGACAAAAGGTAGAATTGATTTGAAAGATACGCCGCTAGCGGATCCAGATGGGATCCTATGGGTGGATGGGTCTTGTTTCAAACTGCCGAGTGGTGAGACAACTTCAGCTTATGCTGTTACTACCTTGCATACAATTGTGGAAACAGCACGCATCAGACATAATTCATCTCAGGCAGCCGAACTGATAGCTTTGACCAGAGCGTGTGTGTTGTCTAAGGGAAAGAGAGTGAATGTATATACCGACAGGCAGTTCGCGTTCGGTGTGGCGCATAGTTTCGGTCGTTTGTGGAAGGAAAGAGGATTCCTTACCTCCCATGGTACTAAAATACAGCATGGTCAATTGGTGACTGATCTTCTTCAGTCACTTGCCTTGCCTACCCAGATAGCAATTGTGAAATGTAGTGCGCATAAGAAGATTACTGATGATGTTGGTCGTGGAAATGCTTTCGCGGACGAGGTAGCGAAAAGGACAGCCAGAGATGCTACAAGTCACATGTATGTTGCGGGCCCTGCAAATTGGGTCAGGGAAAGAGGGATGTGTGAGGACACAATAGAAAGTGTGAGATCGATTCAGGAAGATGCTACAGAGAAAGAGTTGAGAAAGTGGAAAAAAAGTACAGGAATGTTGGATGAGATGGGATGTTGGGTAGAATTGTCAGAGCACCAACGTTGGCTGTTACCAGATGCCTATGTACTGCCTGTAGTTACTATGGCACATGGTCCAGCCCACATCAGTGCGAAAGGAATATGTAAACTTCTGGCTCCAGTATGGCATAATGAAGGGATTCCAAAATGTGCAGACAATGTGGTGAAGCATTGTATCATTTGCTTGATGTACAATCCGGGAAAGGGAACCCCAACTCCGGCAGGTCATTTTGCTCCCCCGATATATCCTTTTGAGGTGTTGCAAATCGACTATAATCATATGGAGCGATGCAATAATCTCAAATATGTTCTAGTGGTGGTATGTGCCTTTTCCAGATGGATAGAGGCCTACCCTCTGAAAGACAACACTGCTTTGTCTACTGCCAAAGTCCTTTTGAAAGAGTTCTTTCCTAGGTTTGGTTTGCCACGCATTGTTTGGAGTGACAATGGGAGTGAATTTGTGGGCCAAGTCATGCAAAAAGTTTGTGCAGGTCTTGGTATAAGGCAAAAGTTCCATGCGGCAAACCACCCACAGTCAGCGGGTTTAGTAGAATGTTATAATGGCACACTTAAGCTCAAGCTAGCAAAGATACAAGCCACCACAGGTCTTGCCTGGCCCGATGCTTTACCTTTGGCTCTTCTGTCCACCAGAACAGCTGTGCATTCTCCATTGGGACTTAGCCCATACGAGGTGGTTTTCGGACGCCCAGCTAATGTATGGGGAGTCCCTCGCCCTAGAAAATATTCTGACATACCATACCCAATGCTGATTGATTATTTGCACGACCTTACAACTAAATTGCGTGTTCTCCATCAACAGGTTCAGAACGCTTTGCCAGAGGTCTCCACAGACCCAGGTCATTCCATCCAACCAGGTGACTGGGTTTGCGTGAAGAATTTCCAAAGGACAAAGAATTTGGAACCTCGTTGGAGGGAACCTCGACAGGTCCTCCTGGCGACGCGAACAGCAATAAAGGTCGAAGGAAAGAAAAACTGGATACACGGCGTGCACTGCAAGAAGGTGCCTTTGCCCTTGCCCTTTGATCAGTGGGTCCGTAAGGGTATAAGTGACTTTGAAAACGAAAAGGTTCCTAGGTTCCTACCTTTTAGCGATGCACGCCTGAGTGGAACTCAGTCGGAGAAAGAAGACGATGATATTCTTCAGGAAGCTGTACCACCGCATCTCCGCTTGAACACTACAACCCCACAAACATTGTTTCGAGACCAGACTGTACCTGACAAAGTCCGTTATAATCTCAGGCCAAGACTAATTAAGAAAACTTGAGATTCTCTCTTCCATGTAGTTTCTATCCCGGTTGCAGGGTCACGGTAGGAGTCTTGATTGTGACCTGAGTAGTGGCAATAGGCCTGCAGGACGTGCAGTGTCATAGGACGGCAGATAATCATAACCAAGTGATTGAGGAAGATTGCCGTGAGCATCCACTTAGAAGATGGAGACTACATTAGGAGAAAGAGAGAAGAAGAATAAAATGAGAGAAAAATATTTTAAACTAATGTACAGTCGTTGTGGTATAACGTTATGTGTTTTTATATTATTGTGTATTTTATTGGCATGTATAGGTTGGATTGTTTATGCTATGCAGCAAAAAGTTGTCCCTACTTCTATCTCTTTGCCTTCTTATTCTACTGTCTCTCCACATCTATTTCATACACTTCCTCAGCATGAATTCATAAGAAGAACCGAATACTACAATAATTCATTTGTTCAGTTATTGCAACAGCACCAATTAGTAATTAATACAACCGACTGTTGGGTGTGTGGACTTCTGCCTCATACCACCGAAAAAGGGATGCCATACTTAGTCCTTTCGTTCTCCTATGAAGGTTCCGCTTGGGCTTATTTTGTAATATTCTCTAACGCATATCAGAGCCGATTTAAACGACCTGTCAGTTCATATATTGGTGGTCCAGATTTCAGTCATAGTTCATTGATAAAGGGAATGGTAGCTATGGCTAAAATCATGGAAAATAGTAAAATTTCTGTTGATGAGAGAAAAGCATATACTAATTGGAACGTCACTCATTATATCACTAGCCTTAGTGATAAGGTTAAACAAAAAGAATCTCCACCAATCTGGACTGTACCTCATCAAGGTAATTTCTGCTTACAAATAAATAGTCAGACTGCTAACACTAGACAAGAGAAGAGTTTCTGTTCCCACACATACATCTACACTTCGCCGCCGCTAGTACCATCTCAGGGCACGTATTTTATCTGCCAAGATAGAGCTTATACATGGTTGCCTACTGGTTTCTCCGGAACATGCTATATAGCTTTCCTTCTTCCCCCTACATATACTGCCTCTTCAACTCACCATAGAAACAGATACGGCAGAGGAATTATTGATTCCAAGAACACAGCAGGACAAGAGGGAGGAGATTTCCTCAAAGGAATTCTTCCTTTTTGGGGTCCAATGGCCAATAGCAGAAACATGAGACAACTGGTTCGTGTTGTAGAGACTACTATAGACATCACTGTAGGAGCCTTAAGTAATATTACAGCTGAACTACAGGCGGATCGTCTTATGACATTACAGAACCGAGTTGCCTTAGATGTTATTCTTGTGGATCGTGGTGGAGTTTGTACATTGATCGGATCTAGTTGCTGTATTTATATACCTGACGATGCTCCGACGGTACACCAAGCCATCTCTAAATTATATGTAATCTCTGAGTCGATTCACCAGGACGAAGGAGATTGGTCGTTATTGGGATGGTTTTGGGGACTACTGTCAAAATGGGGATGGAGGGTATTAACATTCCTTGGAATGATTCTGGCCATCATTTTCTCTTGTTGTCTCTGTCTGCACTGTGGCCCCGCCATCTGCGGCCTTTGTGCTTCTGTATGCATCCCAAAACCTAAATCACAGAGAACAGAGAACATTAAATTGATGTTACAGCAACAGCTTGATGACCTCATGGCTATCGACATCGACTCAGATTAACGTGAGTCTGTGTATTTTGCCTGAGTTCTGGCAAAAGGAGGGTCTGAGGAAACTCAATTTTCGATCTCGATCGTATCGAGCCGCCATTTTGTGTTCTGCCGCCATTCGGTGTTGCCCTCACTCAGGCAGCACGGCAAACGGGTCTCTTCTGCGTTTCCTGCAGCATCGTGTCGAAATAGCCTTCTGCCTCTGTTTACGAACTGGTGTCAGGGACTGGCCGAGTCCACTAATCCCTGTCTGGTCTGACTAATCCCTGTCTCAACTATCTGTTGGTTCGCACCATTCTTTCCTGACTTTATCTTATTCTTTGGCCTTTCGCTGTCCTCTGCTCGTATTCTCTCGTTTCACAACTGTCCTCCAAAGTACACAAATGTATCTCGCCACCTGCAAGTCAGTTGCGGACACGTTAATGAATTAACCTGTGGGGAGGGATGACAAACACAGTTGGAGGAGAGGCTTCTTCGGGTTACTCGATACTTTATTTCTCAAGTTCTTTTCATTGGTAAAGCTTTGTTTTTGTACTTTTCTTATTGGTTCTTTTTATATATATTGGGAGTGTTCTTGGTTAATCTGTATGCCATCCATGTACTATAAGAGATTGTGCGCCACTGAGTAAAGTGGCAGTCTCCTGAGAACATATCGAGTGTACTTCTGGGACAACTGTACTTAGCTGCAGCTAATAAATCTGATCTTCTACGCCCAACAGAGTGTCCTGGGTCTCTGTTAGATAAAGCAAGTGGACCCAGGAGATTAAGGCGTTCCCCGCGCCGCCAGACCCATAAGGTTTCTGATTCTTCAAAACTTCATAACAAATGAGTCTCCCAAGATGGCCACCAGAGACAAAAGAGCCCAATGTGGCACAAATATCACCCAGATGTAGCCCAAGTATAGCCCAATGACAAAATGTCCCAGAGTGTTCTAAATAACAACTAGAGCGCTAACAGTCTTACTTATGACAAATGTATGGCACACCTGAAGCCATCTTGATTGGAATAAAGTGGTAACACTTAAAACATTTAATTTGCAAAGGAACAAAATGAGGGGGTTCATTTTGCCATAGAAATAATGAATAATGCTGCAGAAAGAAAAATTAGGGCACATTTTGACTTCTCAAATCCTCTTCTATTTCATTAAAAAATTCTGACATGCAGACTGAAACATGCACTTTGAATACCAGCAGCAGACTTCCCTGGTGAGCAGTAGCTTTACTACAGTGAGCTATTGAGCAACTAGAGTGCTAACATTCAGAATTTATGGCAAATGTGTGACACATCTGAATGCCTTCTTGATGGAACCAAAGTAAACAAGCATTGAAAATGCAATAGGTCTCGCCGTCGTTTAAGTTAAAGCAATTCTGTTTGTAATTAGGTGGCTTTTTAGCTTTGCTTGTATTAGTGTTTTTCAAACTTTCATGGACATAACATGCATATGTATGCATATATGTATATGTATTCTTGCATTTATATTTGTATTTATATAGATATGCAGATTATATATATGTTTATATATGTATGTATATATATATATATATATATATATATATATATACACATACATATATATAAATGCATATGCATATATATGTGCATATTTGTGCGTGTAGAGAAGGTAGAGAGAGGTAGAGAGGTAGAAGTGTAGAGGTAGAGAGGTAGAGGTAGAGGTAGAGAGGTAGAGGTAGAGAGGTAGAGAGGTAGAGGTAGAGAGGTAGAGAGTAGTAGAGTGAGAGGCAGAGTGAGGTAGAGAAGTAGAGAGTGGAGTGTGAGTAATAGAGAGTAGAGAGTGAGTAGTAGAGAGTAGTAGAAAGTAGTAGAGAGAGTAGCAGAGAGTGAGTAGTAGAGAGTAGTAGAGTGAGTAGTAGAGAGTGAGTAGTACAGAGTGAGTAGTAGAGTGTAGTAGAGAGTGAGTAGTAGAGTGAGTAGTAGAGAGTAGTAGAGAGTGAGTAGTAGAGAGTAGCAGAGAGTGAGTAGTGGAGAGTGAGCAGTAGAGAGTAGTAAAGAGTGAGTCGTAGAGAGTGAGTAGCCGAGAGAGAGTAGTAGAGAGTGAGTAGTAGAGTGAGTAGTAGAGAGTATTAGAGGGAGAGTAGTAGAGAGTGAGTAGTAGAGAGTAGTAGAGAGGTAGTAGTAGAGATTAGTAGAGAGTAGTAGTGGAGAGTGAATAGTAGAGAGTAGTAGAGAGTGAGTAGTAGAGAGTGAGTAGTAGGGAGAGTAGTAGAGAGTGAGTAGTAGAGAATCGTAGAGAGTGAGTAGTAGAGGGAGAGTAGTAGAGAGTAGTAGAGTAGTAGAGAGTGAGTAGTAGAGAGTAGTTGAGAGCGAGTAGTAGAGACTGAGTAGTAGAGAATTAATAGTAGAGAGTGAGTAGTAAAGAGTAGTAGAGTGAGTAGTAGAGAGTGAGTAGTAGAGAGAGAGTAGTAGAGAGTAGTAGAGAGCGAGTAGTAGAGAGTGAGTAGTAGAGAGTGAGTAGTAGAGAGTGAATAGTAGAGAGTGAGTACTAGAGAGTCAATAGTAGAGAGTAGTAGAGTGAGTAGTAGAGAGAGAGTAGTAGAGAGTGAGTAGTAGAGTAGTAGAGAGTGAGTGGTAGAGAGTAGTAGAGAGTAGTAGAGTGAGTACTAGAGAGTATTAGATAGTGAGTAGTGGAGAGTGAGTAGTAGAGAGTAATAGCAGAGAGAAGTAGCCAGCAGTAGAGAGTGAGTAGTAGAGAGTAGCAGCGAGGGAGTAGTAGATAGTGAGTAGTAGAGAGAGAGTAGAAGAGAGAAGTAGAGAGTGAGTAGTAGAGAGTAGTAGAGTAGTAGAGAGTGAGTAGTAGAGAGTAGTAGAGAGTGAGTAGTAGAGAGTGAGGAGTAGAGAGAGAGTAGTAGAGAGTGAGTAGTAGAGTAGTATAGAGTAGTCAGTCAGTGTCAGTCAGTCAGTCAGTGTCAGTCAGTCAATCAGTGTCAGTCAGTCAGTGTCAGTCAATCAGTGTCGGTTAGTGTCAGTCAATCAGTCAGTCAGTGTCAGTCAATCAGTGTCAGTCATTGTCAGTCAGTCAGTGTCAGTCAATCAGTGTCAGTCAGTGTCAGTGTCAGCCAGTGTCAGTCAATCAGTGTCAGTCAGTGTCAATCTGTCAGTGTCAGTCAGTCAGTGTCAGCTAGAGCAGCTCTGCTGACCTGGTTCTCTGGCTCTAAAGCAGCTCTGCTGACCTTGTTCTCTCCCTCTAAAGCAGCTCTGTTGACCTGCTTTCTCTGGCTCTACAGCAGGTCTGCTGACCTGGTTCTCTGGCTCTAGAGCAGCTCTGCTAACCTAGTTCTTAGGCTACAGAGCAGCTCTGCTAACCTGGTTCTCTGGCTGTAAAGCAGCTCTGCTGACCTGGTTCTCTCCCTCTAAATCAGCTCTGCTGACCTGGTTCTCTGGCTCTAGAGCAGCTCTGCTGACCTGGTTCTCTGCCTCTAGAGCAGCTCTGCTGATCTGGTTCTCTGGCTCTAGAGCAGCTAAGCTGACCTGGTTCTCTGGCTCTAAAGCAGCTCTTCTGACCTGGTTCTCTCCCTCTAAAGAGCTCTGCTGACCTGGTTCTCTGGCTCTAAAGCAGTTCTGACGACCTGGTTCTCTGCCTCTAGACCAGCTCTGCTGACCTGGTTCTATGGCTCTAAAGCAGCTCTGCTGACCAGGTTCTCTGGCTCTAGAGCAGCTCTGCTGACCTGGTTGTCTGGCTCTAAAGCAGTTCTGCTGACCTGGTTCTCTCCCTCTAAAGCAGCTCTGCTGACCTGATTTCTCTGGCTCTACAGCAGGTCTGCTGACCTGGTTCTCTGGCTCTAGAGCAGCTCTGCTAACCTAGTTCTTAGGCTACAGAGCAGCTCTGCTAACCTGGTTCTCTGGCTGTAAAGCAGCTCTGCTGACCTGGTTCTCTCCCTCTAAATCAGCTCTGCTGACCTGGTTCTCTGGCTCTAGAGCAGCTCTGCTGACCTGGTTTTCTGCCTCTAGAGCAGCTCTGCTGATCTGGTTCTCTGGCTCTAGAGCAGCTCAGCTGACCTGGTTCTCTGGCTCTAAAGCAGCTCTTCTGACCTGGTTCTCTCCCTCTAAAGAGCTCTGCTGACCTGGTTCTCTGGCTCTAAAGCAGTTCTGACGACCTGGTTCTCTGCCTCTAGACCAGCTCTGCTGACCTGGTTCTATGGCTCTAAAGCAGCTCTGCTGACCTGGTTCTCTGGCTCTAGAGCAGCTCTGCTGACCTGGTTGTCTGGCTCTAAAGCAGTTCTGCTGACCTGGCTGGTTCTCGGCCTCTAAAGCAGCTCTGCTGACCTGACTGGGTCTAGAGCAGCTTTGCTGACCTGGGTCTCTGGTTCTAGAGCAGCTCTGCTGACCTGGGTCTCTGGTTCTAGAGCAACTCTGCTGACCTGGTTCTCTGGCTCTACAACGGCTCTGCTGACCTGGTTACTCTGTCTCTACAGCACCTCTGCTGTCCTGGTTCTCTGCACTCACGATGCACGCCCCCGACTTCGCGAAAATATATTTAAAAATAATATAAGTTTATTATAAGTACAAATATGTTATTGTTATGACTATCTTAGATAATCTCTTGCCCTAATATGTATATTAAAGACACATACATATCATTTTGGAACATACATTTTTTTTGCCGGAGTTGCGCACCCAGCGCGCCCCAGCACGTATTTGACATCATGCGGTTCCCGCCACCGCGCAAGCATCTTGTACCGTAATGTGAATGTGTCGCGAATGCGCGGGAGCAAGAGTCCCGGACTGGTCGCATACCAATCGCGCACATCACGTAATATTAAATGTATATGATGTAACTGAAAAACACGCAGCCGTCGCACACCATACGCGGATCCTTCATGACTTTTCTAAAATAGCAGCTAGAATCTGCGCACCCACCGTGATGTGTATGCTTAGAGTGCGCGACTCCGAAAATTATTGGGAAAAAACATTTTTTTTAAAGAAAATAATTTAAATATATTAAAATAAAAAACTGAAAACAAAAAAAATAATCAATATTTCAGTTTGAATTTTTTTTAAATGTTTTCTGTTGCAATTTTCAGAAAAATATATAATGTTATTTAATGAATAAAATATTTATAAATGAACAGTTAAAAAACTGTAGAAAATCAGTACAAAAAAGTAGGTATAGCTACTATCACACTTAAAAATTAGCATTTAAAAACCTTTGAAATTCACTGAAAAAAACCATAGGTTTCAGAGACGTTATAGATAGAAATTAGCATTTAAAAAAGCTTTGCAATTCACTGAAAAAAACATAGGTTTCAGAAACGTTATAGTTAGAAATTAGATTTTCAAAAAACCTTAGAAATTCACAGAAAAAAACATTGGTTTTAGGGGTGTTATAGTTAGCTGGCCATTTCACTTGTACAAAACCATAGAAATTCCTCCGTTATAGTTAGTTCTGCTAACTATAACTCGCGCGCCCGCAATGCACTGCTGATGATGTCACATATTGCATCATTCATGACATGGTCAGTGACATCATTGATGACATCTCAACTGACATCACTGAGGACATCACTGAAGATAATAACAAATCCTAGGCAACAAAAAACCTGGCGACAATCAGGTTTTATACATACAAACAGAAACTCAGTGTACTACCGAAAGACATTAAAAACAACTCATTTTATTCGTATTAATCATTTTGTTAAAATAGGTGTATCGGCATCAAAAATAAATAAAATGACAAATAACATAGCAATCAAAATGACCATACATATGTGTCGGTTTTAATTCACATATATTCTAAACAAAATATATGAAAAACACATTGAGATACATTATGTGCTAATAAAAACACAAGAGGTGGCTAAATTTAGGTAGATAGAGATGTAATTCTCTACGCGTGTTTCGGCGTGACAAACGCCTTCTTCAGGAAAGCCACTTGAGTTTCTGTATAAAAAAGAGACAAAGATCCGTGTGACATAACACAACATAACATATATGACATAGTAGTACACTGAGTCTGTACTGATTAAAAAGTTACTGTGCATTGTACAACAATATAATGAGGTGGTCCACATTGACAATTGAACCCAAAAATAGACCATAGAACCAATTATTTCTGACCAGAGATGACAAAAAAGTAACAAATGCAAGAAACAGAAGAATTCAAGATATATCACCCTGTGAAATAGATAGATAACTTGATTGCTATGTTATTTGTCATGTTATTTGTTTTTGATGCCGATACACCTATTTTAATAAAATGATTAATACGAATAAAATGAGTTATTTTTAATGTCTTTCGGTAGTACACTGAGTTTCTGTTTGTATGTATAAAACCTGATTGTCGCCAGGTTTGTTATTATCTTCAGAGTTGTTTCCCTGCCCTAGGAACTAATAGCAGATACAGGGGGTCCTTGTTTTATATATAATCACTGATGACATCATCCACGTGACAATCTGATACACCTCATCATACACTAGTATAACCTTTCATCACTCAATGTAAAATACAGAGTACCATATTTGAAACCATTAACACACTAATACCAGTTACTACATACCCACTCACTGATTCCTAAGTCTACACACACAACTACCCATTCAACAACAGAATCATTTATACATGCAGTCACTAATTACTAGAACACTATCAAATGCACTTATACATATATAGACATTGACACATCAGCAGTCATCTTAGTCGGTTATGCAGTCATCCTACTCACTCATGAAAAAAATTATTCACACTTACATTTTCTCACTTACACAATTATCCAACAACACCTCATTTATTCAAACACATAGTAACTCATAGTTAATATGTTAAAAAATCACCATTACAATTATACACTCATTCATATAGTTACTCTCACAATCACTGACTCTTACACATACTTATTTATATACACCAACCCTCATATACAATGCCTTTTATTTTTTTACTTTGTTGAAGATGTACAACTAAAACATATATTCGCTCACCAACACACAAATAAATACACTCAGTCACCCAAACAAGTGTTTCCACGTGCACCCTTAAACCTATACACCTAGTCAATCAACCATTCACACATCTATGCATAGAGTTACACACACCCCATCCAACCACACACAAACTCAGTGTCCCATACAAATACTCACCCAACTAATCAATAACTAATATACACACTCATGTAGTTAGTGACCAACTGATGCAGCATGTTATACAACAACAGAGACAGTGGTGCACACATTCACATAGTTTAGTTACTAATCCATGTATTAAGTGAGACACATTTAATTACTCACTTAAACAGACAGTCAGACAGCGACTAAATCCTCCATCCAGACAGTTATATATCCACTCAAAATTCAATACAGATTGGTATATATATATATAATACATATTTAAATTTCAAACTAAACTACATTCACTGGATGATGTCATCAGTGATGTCATTTGAGATGTCATCAGTGATGTCACTGACCATGTCATGAATGATGCAATATGTGACATCATCAGCAGTGCATTGCGGGCGCGAGTTATAGTTACCAGAACTAACTATAACGGAGGAATTTCTATGGTTTTGTACAAGTGAAATGGCCAGCTAACTATAACACCCCTGAAAACTATGTTTTTTTCTGTGAATATATATATATATACATATATATATATATTTTTTTTTTCTTGGAAATATGACTATTGTGTCCTTTAACATATGTGCACACTATAATGGTCCCAAACGCAACCAGCACCTGTTGTGTACGTTTCTTTCCTTCATGCTGAGATGTACTTATGATGTACTTTCTTCTTTCTGTGCAACTTATATTCACTAGCCACAGATTAATGTGATCATTTTTCGACTCGGCTGTTTATCTGGTTTGGTAATTTACCATGTCATTAATTTCATGGATGGGTTTTATCCACGCAGTCTTTATGACACACTCGGCACAGATATCATGTGTGCATTAGGACATCATGATCTGAGGGATTTGCATATGTACTTTACGAGTATGCTAGGTTTCGATGTATTTCACACCGATTCAACATGTCCGCCGTACGTATGAAATGTATATGATGTGTGGTATTCTATCATGTCAACATTACTATGATGGATTTTATATGACAAACTCGACACAAATGCTTTATATATATTGGGACATTAAGTTTTGAGGGACATGTACTTGTACATTACAATTATGTTGAGTCTCGAGGTATTTTACACCGTTCCAACATGTCCGCCATACGTAGGACACCTGGACGTGAGTGTTTTGTTGTCCCTTGTCGTTTTTCATAATTAACTTTATCAGTCACCCGGCTTGTATGCACAAGTTATTACGTGAACAAGGCTTCGCTGGGAGCTGAAACGCGTCGTATTAAACACCTCTTGTTGAATTTTTGCTGTGGAGTGCTGTGTTACTGAGAGCGCATTTACTGGTCACAGTATTTGGATATATATATATATATATATATACATATATATAAATATTTATGTATATATATAGCTCCCTTTTCCCAATTTAATTTTGTGGTGCGCCTCATTACATTTATGTCTTCCTTGTGTAATTCATTATAGGTTGGATTTTTTACCAATTGAATTCAGAGTACATATAAATTACTTTTTCAGGAACCTACTGTTTTATGATTCTTATGCTCGGCATGTTCCCAGTGGGCTGCAGATTAGCAGGACACCCTCAGATCTGGATTAATAAATCAGCCATGAAAGCCACTATGACCTCATTCCAATCACGACCTCCTGCAGAGCGGGCTGGTTTCAACGGTTTTGCCAGGACTGGTTTTGTTTTCCCGTCCAGCTTGCTAAGGTGTGCAAGTGTTGTTTTCCAAATAGACTATAGAGCAGCATTTCAGGTGCTTAACAAAAAGAAGTTTAATTCCTCAATGTTTCCGTATTTCTTTGTATACTTGTTTGTGTCAACAACTAGGCATTTTACTTTGAGGAAGGTGATCCCTACCTACATAATAAACACAAAATGGTTAGGCCAAAGCAAAGTTGTCTCTTCTCAAACACTGGTAGCTATGGAACAAGCATTAGGCAATCGCTAGTAAAGTGGGAATAGCATGCTGAAGAAGTATCCAAAACAAAATGTCCCAAAAATTCAGAAAACTAGGGAATTACAGTCCAAAAAAGACACCAAGATTCTTAAAATTGCCTTATGGTGACTTAGAGATATTTTTTTTAAGTTCTAAGGCAAAAAGAGCCTAGAAAATGAAAAGGGTTATTGGAAAACATCTGTTCAACGGTTGACTGGGGGCTAGGTGCAATTTTAGGCTGACTGCAATGAGCAAAGGTCAGATACACCAAGTCGGTTGTCCTGGTAAAACATTTTACATTCTTTTAGTCTCTGCAATAGAAGTCAAAGTCATTTAGAAGGACAAGGTCAAAGGCTCATGCTGGTGACAGTCACTGGAAGTCAAATTTGTCATCTGTGAGCTCCCATTGAAGCTCTTGGTTTTAGGGACTGTCAGACTTGGCATCTTTTGGCGTGTTTGCCCTGTCTTTTTGCTTTCTGACCTCCCTGTTTGGACTCTGTTTGTGCTGGTTTAGTGTCTCTGCGCACTTTCTCACTGCTGTTCAGTGTTAAAGTGCAAGTGCTCCTGTTGTAAATTTTTGTTATGGATTGGTGATTCCATTATTGGCTATTTGATTTACTAGGCAATCATTAATAGAGTGCACTGGGCCTCTAAATAAAATGCTGCTTGTGGGCTTGCAGGCCTGGTTGTGCAAGCTACACAAGCAGACCTTCAAAGGTAACTCAGACCTGCCACTGCAGTGTCTGTGTGAAGTCTAGTACTGCCATGTCGACTTAGCAAGTGCACCCACTTCCAGGCCCTAAGCTTCCCTTTTCTTACATGTGAGTCACCCCTAAGGTAAGTTCAAGGTAGCCCTGTGGGAAGGGTGCAATGTGTGTGAAAGGTAGGAAATGCCCTGATGTGTGTGGCATGTTCTGCAATACTGCCAGTTTCGTTTCTCACTATTGAAAGGCAATCTGGCCCATAGGGAAGCATAGCAGTTAATTTATAACATCTTATAAATATAACTTCCCATTGGGACCAGATAGGAAAACAAATTTTAGTATGCCTGAACTCAGAATCTAAAAATGCATCTTTTAATAAAGGTGATTTTTACATTCTGTGTTTGCAAATAACACTTTTAGAAAGTAGGTATTTTCTTGCTTAGCCAGCCTTTGTGCCTCTGCTATGATGTGTATTAACCCCTTCGCTGCGGCGCGAATTCCGCCGCGGCGCTGGGGGGGTTTGCGGTGAGCGCGGCGCCGCTATGCTCATGAAGGAACCACGCCGTCATGAGTCACGGGCGAGCTGTGCTCATGACGGCGTGGTTCCGTCACGACTCCGCCCACTTGTGTTGATCGGCCGCACAGGCGGGGAAACCGCGCCGCGTGGGCGGAGCGGCCGCCAACGGCCGCAGCATGACGGAACCACTCCGTCATGAGCACACGGCGCCCGTGGCTCATGACGGAGTGGTTCCGTCATGAGCATGCAAGGGGTTAACTGTCTGGCTTTGGAGTGACAGGGGCTGGGGATGTGCAGTGGCTCCAGAGAGTCTGGATGAGTAAGGGCTGGGCGGAACAGACCTGGGCTGCATCTAGAGTAGTGAGAGGAGATTACCTTGCACCTGAATAGGCCTGGTCTGCTGCAGACAATGCTGTCTCTGCCTCCTGCTGAGAAGCTGGGCCATAGAGGACCAAACTGGTTTGGACTAATCACAGGCACTCTCTGCCTGAGAGGACAAAGGAATTTGGAGTATAAATATTGGGGCCCAGACCCCAGAACTTTAGAATTCTTTTGGAAACAAGAAGACTGACAAGAAGAAGAGCTGGAGAAGCTGTGAGGAGAGACTACCACTTTGCTGTGTGCTTTGCTATGTTGGCCTGCAGTGGCTGCTTCTGTCTTGGGCAGTGAATGGACTGGACTGAACTTTCTGTAACTTCTTTTTTGTGAGTTTCTCCAAGGGCTTGGGGTAGAGCTTGCCTCCTGTTCAAGAAGTCTCAGGAACAGCAAAGACTTCATGTTCTTCTGCCATCAGCACTGGGGACTGTGTGTTTTGTGGTACAACAGAAGAAAAACCAACCCGATGCCGTCTACGATGCCGCTGCCTACTCCATGCCATGAAGGTACCATAGAGGGCACTGCTGCACGCTGCACCACAACCCTGGTCTCACTGACAACGCCACCTGATGCCGCCACCGAGCCGCTGCTTGCACTGCGACCTGTGGGCACCGCACTCCTCACCGCCTCGCTTCACGCTGTTGCCTCGGTCTCCCCGATGACGATGCTCCACACTGACATCAATGCCGCTGCTTGCACCATGGTTCGAGGGCACCGCTTGTAAGTTACACGACGCACTGTCCTCATCCCGCACCACAGCCATCGACTCCAGTTCATCAGCCGATGACAGCGCTTAAGCAACGACGACACCGCTGCTTGCACCTTGACCTTCTAGCACCAGGATGAGCACCGCATCACTTTGCACCAGTGCCGTGGTCTCACCGACGCCGCTGGATGACCGTCACTAAGCCGCTGCCTGCACCGCAACCCTAGGACACTTCACGCAGAACCGTTGCACTTCGTACTGCATCCCGATGCCTGCCGATGCTGGCGCTCCTGACTTGAACTGCAAGGAGTTTGATCTGCAATGAATGTGACTTCAAGGGCCCAATGACTCCTGCACCGGCGAATGGAACCGAAGCCTGCAGATGCTGTCCTTACGGGGCTCATCGACAGGTCACCGATGGCCCACATTTCTAAAGGTACTCTTTTGCGGGTCTTACCGACACCGTAGCTGGCCTGCAACACTGCGGTCAGCCAGAACTGTTTGGATTTGTTGTTCTTGATGCTGTGATATCCCCAGACGGAGCTGAAGGTCCCTATTCTTATTGCATCTTATCTCACTAACATCTTCAATGGGATGTTCAGCTCAGGGATTATCTCTAAACTGTGGAAAGGGGCCTCCATTTTACCACTCCTTAAAAAACCCAATTTGGACATTGATAATCCAGCAAATTACCGACCTATTTCGAGGCTGTCTTTTCCAATGAAAATAGTTGAAAAACTTTAAAATTCTCAAATGACACCGTTCATCCAGGACAATCAGATATTGGACCCTGCCCAATTCGGCTTTAGGACTGAGCATAGCACTGAGACAGCTCTAATCAAGACTACAGATGAAATAAATCTATCCTTGAAAAAGAGGGTCCGTAGCACTTATCCTCCTCGATCTGTCAGTGGCGTTCAATACTGTGGACCATGCCACCCTCATTGACCTAAGAAAGCTCTTGACCTACTTCAGTCATTTTTAACAGATAGGGAGTACTCAGTTAGATTGGGAAACTTTACATATAAGCCCTTTTCCCTCCCGTTTGGGGTCCCTCAGGGATCCTCCCTGAGTCCCCTTCTCTTCAATATTTATGTCATCGATCTGATTAGATCATGCAGGTTTTCACCCACTTAGTATGCAGACGATACACAGATTGTGGCTTCGGCATCAAACAAAGTAGAATTTAATACCTCCCAGTTTCATAACTGTATGAGAGCAGTCAGTAACTGAATGAGTAAGCACTGCCTTAAATTGAATTAGGAGAAAACCGAGGTCATTCTATTTGGCAACAAACCCCAATTCTGACGCCGAGCATGCTGGCCTACGGAGTTGGGAATTCTTCCCATCCCGGTCCAAAAAGTAACAAATCTGGGCATAGTCATTGACGGGAAACTGAATCTCAACAAACACATCTCTTCGGTCATCTCTTCACGTTATAATACTTTGAGATTCATTAAGAAGATTCTCTCGTTCATTTCCCTTTCCTCTAGGAAATCAGTGATTTCACTACTAATTCTTTCCAAATTGGATTACTGTAATGGTCTATACGTTAAGATCCAAAAACAGTACACAAGGAAACTACAAAGTGTTCAAAACGCAGCAGCCAGGCTTATTCTTGACTTGCCCAAAGTTCATTCTGTCTCAGCTTATATTAAAAAGCTGCATTGGCTCACAGTGACTAACGGAATCAAATTTAAGGCACTGTGCCTTACTTATAAAGCCTTACACTATTCCGGCCCCAGGTACCTTAAACAATCCCTCTCCTGGTACATTCCAAATCGAGATCTAAGATCTAAGAATACATTAATGATCTCGCGCCCTAGATTTAAAAGACTTAAATAGGGGTGGGGGGGCAGTTGGTTCTCCTCTGAAGCTGCAGTGCTTTCGAAAAGCTTTCCCATAAATATCAAAGCAGCTCCCACGTTACTGAGTTTTAGGAAACTGTTTAAAACTTGGCTTTTTAATGCCTAGCCTCCTCTACTCCTTTCACACTGTAACACCCCAACTCAGCGCCAGGACACCCTTGGGTAATCATGCGCTTTTAGTTTCCATAAAATAACACAACATTAAATAACATCGACTTCAAGGAACTATATTTCAAATCTATTTTGATTATTGAAGATTTCAGAGAACTGTATGATGGATTTTTTTATCGTTTTTGGTCTAGTTTTGGATATATAAAAAATATTGGATATTTTTCTAAACTGGTGTGTTTTTTTTTTTGTAGTGTCTTCACTGTATTACTGTTGGTTATGTGCAAATGCTTTACCCACTGCCTCTAGATAGGCCTGACTGCTCGTGCCAAGCTACCAAGGGGGTGAGCAGGGGTTATTTTAGGATTGTAACTCCCTTATCCTGACTAGAAGGAAGGGTCCCTATTTGGCCAAGGGCACCTACCTCTGGCAACAAGAGACCCCTATTTCTAACAGGGACAAAAGTAGGGGTGGGCGGAATTTGCGAAAGCGACTTTCGCAAATTATCGCGAAAATGTTCAAAATCTCCGCAAACAAGCGGAAATATCGCGAAGATGCAGAAGTTTTTTTCCCGCCCGTTCGCGGCATTTTCTGCGTGGTCGCGGCTCGCCAACTTACCCACGCGGTTGCTCGCGGGCGCGGCCATCTTGTTTTCACTCTTCTCGCGGTGCATGATCGCGAGAAGAAAGACGTGATCGCGCGACGCATGACGTTACTGCGGGCGCGAACTGTCGCGAGACAGCGCAAATGGCTACCAACAATCCAACATCTCGTGGAGAACGCGACCGGATCGGGAAAACTTGTCGACGAACGCGGGGATTCAGGTAAGGCGATTGCGCGCGCGCGAGAATGTATTATTTTATAGCGCAAGCAAGAAACAAATTTTCGCTAAGCTGCGGAATGCGGAAATTTTGACATTTTCGCGCTCGCTGCGGAACGAGAAAATGTCAAATTATCGCAATTTCTGCGAGCGGAACGGAAATTTAGCCCAGGCCTAGACAAAAGCTCCGATGAGTACAAAGCTGGATTTTGTAGTTGCGGAGGTTGTTTAATAGGGCGGATAGATTTGCTGTCTCACCCCAGAGAAATGTTTCACCTTTGGGCTTAGTCACTTTTTTGGTTTTCCAAATCTTCCAGTGGACCTGAATGCTGTAAGCAATAGCTGGGCAGGACTCCACAAGGATGGATATCTTTACCACAAGGTCCAGCGAAAACCGTTTATGGTGCAGTAAAAGCTGCAAACAGAGCAAATCTGTTTTCCTTGCTCATGTTTGGTGCGCTCTCACGAGACAAACTTCAGCACCTTGTCCCCATCCTCTGGAGGTGCAAAAAATTACTATGCTGCACTCCTTTCCAATTGCTTGGAAAGTTCCTTATAGTCAGTCCTTCATCCCCTAAATCCACAGTGCAGGCTTCTAGGCATCAGTTCTCTCTCATGCCAGGTCTCCTCGAGGCTACAGTCCTCTGTGGTGAGCTAGGGCCTCTAGAAGTCATAAGTGCTTCATCCTTTTTGTGCTCCCTAAAGCAGGCAAACCGGAGGCCAGCAATTTGACACTTCAAGAGCAGTTCCAGTCACTACGTGCCAGGAGGAGTCAAGAGCCTTTGAAGTGAGCTCCCTTCTTCTAGCAGGAGTCTTCTTTTTTCCAGTGCGGCCTTCTTTTTTAGATGTAGACTTGCAAGATCAAGAAATGTTCTAAAGAGCTGGAGGTGAAGTGCCATTCATATCCAAGGGTATTAGCCAGTGACTGGAGAGTTTTCACTAGCTAATCCTGGCTATTTTCTTGCTCTATGCTCACATCCTTTGCAGTGCTACCTTCTCATTTTACTGTAAAATTAGCCAGTAGTCACTATTTCAAAATAGCAGAATCCTTCTGCCAACAGGCAGGCCTCTCTTTAGCTTCTTAGTCACTCCCTCTTTTAGATTAGCTCTTCTCCCACCTGGCAGGGTCCAAACAGGTTCTCTCGTTCACAGTGACTGGAGCCTGGCTGGCTAGAAGCATCCAAGGGATGAACAGGAGACATCCTCTTTGGCGACTTCAACTGAAAAGAAGTGTCAAGGCTGTCTTGACTTCTGCAAACCCTCCCAGATGGCTAATTCCTGCTAAGTGGCCCTTAGTTAATGCCACTAGGTTCTTCTGGGGCTCAGAGGCAGGCTATTGATTTCTGAACCAGGTTCATTATCTCTCTCAGCCACAAAGATGTATTTCAGCTCTGATGGTGTGATGATTGACAGAACTTGTTGTAAGCCTAAAGTTCATTTCGTAAAGTTACTTTCTCCTGAAAGTTATCAAAAATCTGATTTCACCTTTAAACCAGATTTTGAAAATGAAGTGGAAAATAACTTTGAATTCCTTTCCTAGCATTTTTTGAGGTAAAGTTGGAACATATTTTAATCACACCTAGACCTTATCTGTCTTATGGAAAATGTAGTTGAACCCACACAGTGAAAAAGCTTTTGAATATCAGTCACTGTGAGGGCACACTTTTCAAATATATACTCTGCTGCTTTTTAAAATATTAGGCAGTCTGCTGTGTCAGCCTACAAGGAATATGTTGGGGGCTACAATTTAATATATAGAAAATATGTTTCCCTCCATGGCAAAGGCACGTTTCCTTGCTATGTGTTACTGCAGTGCCTTTAAACTGCAGTAGAACCAGGGTCAGACTGGCCTATAAGGCGATCAGGCAGTGCCAGATGGGCTGGTCTGACAGGTCAGTGTGTGGGCCAGTTTTCGTGGCTGCTTGTCGGCCTATTTTATGGTCTACTGGGCCAGTTTTTACTATGGATTTCACTAATACTAAAACAAACGGTTTTTGCAGCAAGCACAAATCCACGTTCCCTACCATACCTTGCAAAACATTTATACAGTGTTTCTTTACAAGTTCCAAACTGCCCCAATGTGCACACATAGAACACTTTTTTAGCTAATTCACTAATGGGGGCAATTTTTATTTTGGTGCCCAGGCCTATTTTCTGCCCCAGTCCAATCCTGAGTACAACCAGAGCACAGTGTTACTCCTGACAACCATATATTTTGACATAGATGTGGGAGGTATACAAAGAAACTGGAGCCCACATCTGGAATTTCTGCACCATTACTATAGCTGTACAAGAGAGTTAAATAGACCAATTGGATTAAACCAATTTTACCAAAACCATTTTAGAGCCGGAGCACACACACCATGGCACTAAATAGCAGTGCCACATGCCCCAAAATAATAACACCAGTAAAATATGTCCTGGAAAAGTAAAAAAATCGGGGTGACCTTGCAGAAAAGGCAAATTATCCGTATTACAGATGTCTCTGTGCGTGCTGCAGTGGAGTCAGACAAAATATAATCTATAATATAATCTATATTATGATTCTATGATGTTATTGCTGTAAAGTGAATATGAGAGATTTGGGTGTAGGATCATGAAGAAAAAGGAGTTAGGAGTTGAATCAGACAGGGGGTTCAAGATTTTAGAAACATATGGAATCATTGGTACGGATAGCTACTGTGGTCATTTACATTTGAATAATTACCTGGGGCTCCTCTCAGGGTTAGCCTGATAGAACTATGAGAATCCCAGAATCCTGAAAACCGAGGACTGTTTCAGTAAACCAACCTCCCTTCTTCCTTAGTATTTCTGCAGATTAGAGGTGGCGAAGTGAGCTGCCAGGATTCCAACCATTGAGCACAATCGAGGTAACTAAGTCATTCTTTTGGTTGTCTGTAGTAACAGAAGTGACTAGCCAGATGTGTAGACCCATGGGAGTAGGACGTCCGATGTTGCGCCTGTCCGACCCTGGAAAAGGCTGGGCCTACTCCCTTGGCTCTGGTTTTATTGGATTCAGAACCTTGGTTTCCTTCCATCTGAAACCGAGAGGTAATCTCTGTTTTATGTCCCGTTCCTCTGCTTGGCAGTACAGGTTGACTGTTTGATTGGGAAAGAGAAAAGCGAATCATTCCCAGAAGTCCAAAGGGGAACTCAGTTCTGGCCATAGGCCCATTACGAACTACCTATTTATGAAGCCAATCAACTCTGAAATTTGCTTGGTGGAGGGCAAGACTGGCGAAGTCAGGAGGCAATCAATTACTGCAGACATTGCCCCCTCCCCCCCCCTCCAGCCAGACAGCATTGGAAAGCACAGATGTGTCAGGCGACACTGCATCTGCCACCATTGAGAGGATAGGCGAAGGACAAATACAGGAGAAAATTGTGCAAAAACAAATCCCACTTCGAAAGGGGAAAAGCTGAAAGAAGAAAGACTTTAAGGTCTTAAAGGCACTCCTCTATAACAAAGAAAAGTTAGACAAGATGCGCTATAGAGAAGCAAAATGGCACCCAAAGATGCTGGATATTCTCAACTATCAGGACATGGAATCAAGGATCCTTGATTATTGCACTAAGCGCATTATTAGGATGATTTTCTTTCCCTTTTTCATAATAAAGTCTCAAAAGTCTCAGACTTGGAGAATGCTTTAGAGGTCATCAGAATACCCACCAAACATGAGAGACTAGGAGAATCTAGTTTTGGGCAGCATTTGGCAATTGTATCGCAAGTGCCTCCTATTCAACACTCAGGGGATAGTGCAAATTTGACAGTCCAACAATCAAAGATCGCTCAAGGCACAGAGGTAAGACCAGAAGTTTTCTCCCATAACAGTATGCCCAGTAGATTATACACCTTGATTGAATATCTTAAAGGACATCCCAGTGTTACCACCCCAAAGAGAAGAGGATCATTCGCCCCTGAAAAATAAAGGTTGTATGATGGAACCCCGCAGGCATTTACCCCGCACACCTTTACAACACAGTCAGTAACCCGCGTACAAGGTTACCATAGGTTACTTTAGAATGCAAGTTGTTACAATGACTTGCTTTAGGGGGCGCTGGGCTTTTTTAATAGTATAAATTACAATTCCAACTCCAGTCTACACAACATTAGGGAAGGTGTTGGACTTAAAAATCCAACACCAGTCCAACAACGCATCACCTATAGCAAGTCGTCGTAATAAATTGTGTGGTAAAGTAACGAGTGGTAACGTCACTTGAGGGGTACAGACTTCATTGTAAAGACTGCTGGGTAAAGGATGTTTCCCATAAATGAAACAACTTTTTGTCTGAAATCAAATTTTGGCTTGTTGCAGGATTTAGCAAAATAAGTCCTTTTTGTTAGGAGGACTACCTGGTTGGGTATTCATCCGAAGGATTCCCCAGGGGAACTTTAAGAACCCTCAAGTTATTAAACCTCTGCTCTAGCGCCTTACTCGGATGACATCGGCTCAGAGTAAATTTAAGGCCCTGCTCCTGCGGTACTTCTACAGACCTAGAAGACAATATAGTGAAGTTAATTCTGTGGAGGGTACTGTATCTGCCCATCCTAGTCAGTCACTTTTCAATGGCCCTATCAAGAGCAGCTTCGAAGCTCTATCTCCTCTGGATGCCCAGGACTGACTGCATCCCAGAAAGGCTGACAAACAGCAAGGAAATACATGTACGCACAAGCTTCAGAAGGGAGGTTTGCTCCACCCTCCTTAAAGGTCTATTAGTGCAGCTGGCCACATCATTTCTAGTACCATCTGTAATGATACCTACAAGGGGATCCCAGCGACCTAGCTCCCCTATTAAAAAGTCCAACCACCGAACAAGCAACCAATTCCACCAAGAGAGACGGAATCAGGATACTGGTATGGAATGTTGCCGGTATTGTTAATCAGAGAGCATGATATAATCTGTCTACAGGAAACCTGGTCCCAGGACGAGTTCAACTTAAATGGATTTTATTGTATACATTTTTGTTACCTTCTCCCACCAGTTCAGGAAGGTTAAAGTCTGCCTGTCCATTTTTTTTCAATTAAATTGCCAAAACTTAAAATAATTAAATGTAACTCTACCCGTTTCTATCACGTTTTTAATGATTCTGCCTGATACGTTTGATATTATTTTGATAAATTTCTATTGTGAGGTATTTGATTCCAAATCAACAACGGTTATTGGTGATCTAGAAGACAATATAGTAAACGTTCAGCATAGGCATAGAAAGGAATTTCTTTTTATTTGGGAGCGAGATTTTAATCTAGATTTATGCAAGGACTGCTCCACTGCTCCTTGCGAGTTTTGGATGGGTCGGAAGTGATACGTTTTAAGCATGTACCTATTGGAAAGGCAGCTAATAGAGTTTTGGTCTCTAGAAACGTAAGCATTCCTAGTAAATATAGACGCTCTGACGCAAACGTCCCTCCTACATTTAATGGCAATGGGAATTGTACTAATATTGATTCTCCCATCGTCTCAACTGATCTGTGTCCCCTGTTGCAAGATTATGAGGTAGTGGCCAGATAGAGTAGTGACCAGAATCCGTTAATGGCTACTCTTTCCCTGAAGGTCGTCTAGAATGGATGCAATGATGATGATCAACCAACTGAATTCTTACACAGTGATTGTACTAAGAAGACTTAAATGGGAAAAGATTGATAAGGGTAAATTCACACACGAGATCATCAGGGAAAACCGATACACTTTCTCAATCATAACCTCTTATGATGAACCCCCGTGAGAACTGTGGTGGCCTTTGGTGATGTATGTATCTCATCTAAGATTCTAATTAATAAATCCATGAATTGTAAACCCCTTAAAGGCTGGTTTAACCATGCGTGCACTGTAGTGCATAAGCAACTTAAAATGTCCCTAATGGAAAAACCTCGCTCCTGGGAAGAAATTGAACTATGTAGGAGTGAAGATAAGATGGCTATTGAATGAAGAAAAGAGGAAATCAGGTAGGAAATGTGGGAGGATCTGGAAAGTGCAAGCAACTTAAAAGATAATGTCACCTTCTGGAAAATTGTGAACAAATGTTTCTTCTCAGAGTATAATAAACCTAACATAGACACAAACATAACTGTACACTCCTGGGGAGAACATTTTGCAGCTATTTTCAGTTGTGAAAATGACATTTCATCTTCATTAACCACAGGAGACATGTCAACAATTTAGGAAGATGTCTCTTACTTCAGTCAGTCAATCCAGGTCAAAGATGTTATCACAGCAATTAATCAGTGTCGCCCTGGGAAAGCCACAGGCCTGGATAAGGTCCCTATGAACCTGTTTAAATCCAATGTTACAATGTGGGCACTCATCCTAACAAATATTTTAGGTGCTGCTGTATCAGGACTTTTAATTCCATCTTGGACGGAGGCAGCGATGATCCCAATTTTCAAGAAAGGGAATATAAATTTGCCCAATTGTTACTGCCCAATCTCCCTACTGGGCAGCTCATGTAAGATCTTAGTCATTGCTTACAAATTGGAAGCTTGGTTAGAGGAGAAGCATATACTCACTAGTGCACACTATGGGTTTCACAAAGGTTTGGGCACAATTGATTAGTGCTTAAACCTACAGCTTATTTTAGGTAAATATATCAGTACTAAGGGTGGTTCCCTACATCCTGCATTTATGGACCTCTCTAGCACTTTCAACATGGTAAACTATCCTATATTGTGGTCCATCATGAAAAAACATGGGTATGGCAAACCATTGATAGACCTACTGTATAGGATGCTTTTGCGCACTGTGGTGAGAATACATTATGGGATAAATGGGGAGCTCTCACTGGACATTAGGTCCAAGATGGGTGTGTGTCAAGGTTGTGTGATAGCCCCTCTGCTCTTTTTTTTTATTTCTTTTTAAAGAAACCTTTATTACACAATAAAATACATACAAGGGCCTACAGCCACCGAGGCCGGCCGCTACCCCTCTGCTCTTTTTAATATATATTAATGGCCTTCAGGGATCCCTACGTTGTGCAGGGAAAGATATGCCCCAGATAAAGGATTGATCAATTCCAGTTCTGCTTTATGCAGATAGTGCCGTGCAGATTGCAAGAACAGCCAAGGGGCTGCAAATCCTTTTAGATGGGTTTAAAAATGTTAAGAACGCATTAGGCCTGAAAACGAATTTTAATAAATCCTTTATTATGACATTTAGGCCTAAACACACAAAAACAATGGTATTTCAATTAGGGGGCACTGAGATTGCTAAAGAAAAAAACTTCACATATTTAGGGTTTGAGTTTGATTTAAGGATGAGTTGGGACCTCCTATTTAGATCATGCACACTCCAGTATCAGAGATGTATTGATTCTTTATTTTATTTTGCAAGGTGGCTGGACCATAAACCACTGAAGGAAATGATTACAATTTAAAATAATAAATACCACTTATTGAGCAGGATTGTTGGGTTGCAAAAATGACGACACCCTCCAGAAAGTTGAAAATAAGTGCTTGCGCAGATTGTTGCCTGTACCACAGTCCCTGTCCACGTTTGCATGCCACTTGGAGCTTGACCTAAACTACATAGAGGACAGAATTAAACTTAGTCCCTTACCTCTTTGGTTAAGGATTTGGAAAACCCCAGACGCCAATCTCACCAGGGAGATGATCCGAGATTGCCTCTGTTTGGATAATGTCAAGGCAATCCCCTGGTTGAGGTATGTCAAATCTGTTTTTACCATCTTGGGAATTTTAAAGTAGTTTATAAATCCAGACCTCATGGCGAGTGATACTAAATTATTGGTTAAACAGCAGTTTTACAAATGAGAGAAGAGAGCCGCCACAGGGATTTTCATCAATCTGGCACAGTTTTAAGCTGTGTATCAATTCAATTCTCAGTAGGTCTGGAGTTGTATTTGTCACTGATTCAAAGAGAGACGTTTACATTTTATCTCACCAGGTTGCGTTTTAATATAATACATTTTCTTGTAGCATATCTCATTTAGGGTTCCTGGTCTACTAATCTCCTGACCTGTTCCTGTGACTTTGATCCAAAACAAAGCACTTTGCACTTTATGTTGTTCGGCACTTTGTACTCTTCGCATAGGAAGCGCTTTCTGGTCTCAGTACTCCGCGCAGCTATTTGCAGGCATTATAAGTCAGCTCTCATCTTTTTGCCAAAGTTAGACACCCCTCAAATATGTTACGCAGTGATTAATTCCATGAAATGTGCATTAGTCATTAGGACGAGGCATGGACAGGCTCTAGGTACATAAAAAAAAAATAATTATGTGGGTGTGCTCTGTGTGTTGTCAAGGACAGTTTGTATGTTTTTTTAATATTTATTGATTTTATTTGTATTATTCATTTTAAAGATGTCTTACACAATGTTTTATGAATTGTGCTTTTCTGACTGGAATGCCAGTCGAGTAAAGTTAATTGATGATGATGATGACTATCCAGGTGTGCTTGAGAATGCAGTGCAGGATGAATATAAGGGTATTTCAGAGCAGGAACTGGGGGAGGGACTTGTCTGTACATTCCTTTACAAATTCAGCAAAGTAAATAAAGTTTAGAAATCACAGTGAAGCAGTTGTGAGCACTATGATCTGAATAATAAACATATTCCCTAGTGTAGTCATGGGTTAAGTTAAAACTTAAAGCAAGTCTTTAGAAGCTCATGTGATACCTGGAAATGTTTGGTGCCTCTGTGAATGAGGTGCAAGTAGGAGAAGGAAATAGAGGAAATGTAAATAAAGTTAAGCCCAGCAGAGTATGCATCCTCCAAGTTTCAGGTGTCGGTTAAAGCTTAAATAATAAAAAAAAGTTATATGCTCAGTTAAATGTTGTGGACACTTTTTATCTGGTGCACTGCATACCTTATACCTTGAAACAATGTATTTGCCTGTCTTACGTGGTAAAGTTCATTTGGAAGGGAAAAATCTAGGTAGGTAAAGTGGAGGCACAAACTCTATAATGTTACACTTCATGTTGAAATTGCAGGATTGGGATTACTCTGATTACCCAAAATGTATATGTGAATGGGAGTGGAGAGTACCCTTGTTGGAGGACAAGGGTGCTTTTCTTGATTTATTGATGGGTACGTCAATGGTGTTGCAGTGAGCTTCTTGCACTACTTTGGTATGGTCTAGTTTAGCTTCCATTGTGCTGCATCCCAGAAGTTCAGTCTTAAACATCTGTCTAATTCTAGGTTTTATTGTTAGCATGGGTGTGGATAGCCAGAAATGAGATTATTTTCATTCTCTAAGGGCAAACGTTAGGGTACAGGATCAGTCTGGTGTGTGCCACCTTCATGAATTCGGGGTGATCCTGAATGTTCCCTATTGTTGCTGATACCACTTCCAGAGCTCAGCTGTTTGAATAAAGATATAAGTACCATCAATGTGCCTTTTCAGGAAAGGCAGGGCAATCAGGGACAGTCTGGAGCAATCTCTTATTTTCAGAGTATTGCCAAAGGTTCATTTGGATGAAGGTTAAGCTGATGAAGCCCACATCCCAGTAGGCAACCAATGGTATGTAGATGTAGTCTTCATGGTATGTAGATATTCCATATGCATAGTCCAAGCATGACAGCACCAAAGAGATGGTGGCCTTGACTTTTTTGGGCAATCCTGAATGAGCGGAACTGTGGCATAGTATTTGCTTGGTGAGGAAGTCACTACTGGTGACTTGAACTATTTGAGTATCAGGTATTGGTGGGAATCTATTATCACACTTAGATTTCTTACAATTACTTACTTCATCAATGTGGTTAGAGCTGCGCCAAGTTCTTTTGGTCAGATAGTTATAGCGTGATAGTTTGCTCAAGTTTTGGTAAGCAAGCATGTTATTTTTTGATGAGCTGAGTTTGGGGTGGTTAAGTAGTATTCATTGGTCGCTGGCTTGAAAGGACTAGTCTGGGTCAAAGCAGCCCAACTCTGCAGTTTTTTTTTAGCTTTTGGATTGGATAGAATTCATCCAAATATCTGTACAGTTTAGCCCTGAGACCTTCAAACTCACAGCCATGCTACTCTGGAAGGCCATGATTGCATATCCAGAGGGACATGAATGCCTGTACATGGAGTTGGGCTCAGGGTCTGGAGCAGAGGCACCCTGCTTAGTAAATAATGATGCCCTGTATGAGCAACTTGCTGGTTAGCTCAATTTCCGGATATTTACATGTTTTAAGGTGAGTTTTAAGGGATGGGTTAAGGGGATGCACATTGATGGACTCTCATTCACAGGCAGAACTTGTGGCCTTGGAGCAATGATGTGAGCCTAGGGAATCTGGCACAGAGAAGAGGTGAAGAAATGTGGGAGCTCATTCTTTTCTATGAAGGGCAAATGAGACAGCCAGGGCTGTAGCTATCATTTGTGCAACCAGTGCAGTGACACTAGGTTCCAGGGAACTACAACGATGTATGCCTTACTATGCAAAAGGGAGGTATGGGCTAATTCTCCTTCTGCCATAGCTTTCTAAAGCACCCTCACTGCATTTGGATTCCTTGACACAAGTGATATAAGAGACGGGTTGGATAGGGCCTCAAAATTAGCTTGGATGGGAGGAGGAAGTGAGAAAAATACACTAATTTTATAAATAGGGCAAACAAAACATCCTGCTACTCGGAGGCATAGCTCTCATTAGTGCAACAGGTGCAGTGACACCAGATTATTTAGAGGTCTATTGGACACCAACTTTCTTAACACCAGTTTTATCTACCCATAAGTGGAATGGCGCTCATTTTCCTCACTTCATAGTCCATTTATTGTGGTTAATAGGCCATGTAAAAAGTCCCCCTAAAATGATTAAGCCTGCCTTCCGCTTGTCCCTCCCCAGCCTTCAGCTACGCCCTGCTTAAGTGACAGAGGCCCATATTTATCAAAGTTTTGCATCGCCCTTGCACCACACAAGGGGGCACAAGGGCGATGCAAAACCTAAATGAGATTTGCCAAGCCATGCAAGCCCACTTTGTGTGGCCCTGCGTGGCTTGAAAAATCTAGAGTAAGAAAAGGCAGCGCAAATCGCTGCATTGCATAAAGCTGCAGTAGGGAGGCATTCTATGGGTGGAGCTTGGGTATTCCCACATATCCACCAATGGATTCAGACACATTCCTAGATTTACCAACACTGGTCAATCAAACAATCAACAAGGATTTGTGAAGCGCTGCTAATCACTCGATAGGGTATCCAGGTGCCTGCATGCCTCAGAGGCTTATTCGAACAGCCATAAGGAATTCCGGAAGGGAGGTGATGGTCCAGAGGTACGTGTGGAGGCTGTTCCAGGTCTTTGCTGCGTTGTGGGAGAAGGAGCATCCTACACTTCTGCTTCACTAGATGCGGGGAATATGGGCAAGTAAAATGAGCCGGAGCATAGTCTTCCCGATGGTTGGTGGAAGTTTAGGCGGTGGTTAATATAGGCCCGTCCTTGGTTGTGCCTTGTGTGCGTGGTTCAGCAGCTTGAATTGTCATCTCTTCTTTATAGAGAGCCATTGGAGTTTCCTGAGGTAGGTTGTGATGCAGGTTTGTTGGAGAAGGCCAAGGATGAGTCTGGCTGCGTGGTTCTGTTTGGTCTTCAGTCTCTGTAGAAGGTGTGCGGCGATTCCTATGTGAAGGGCAATGACGTAATCCAGCCGGCTGACGATGAGGGCTTGTATCGCAGTGCATCTTTTGTGTAGGGGTAGCCACTTGAAGATCTTATGTAGCATGCTCAGAGTGAGGAAGTATGCAGAGGAGTTGGCATTGATTTGTGATTCGTGGTAGGCTTGTTGTCAATGATGTATCTGAGGTTTCTGGTGTAGTTGGAGGGTATAGGTGCAGATCCTAGGTCTGATGGCCACCAGGAAGTGTTTCATGTGTTGCTGCTGTTGCAAGACTTCCATCTTGTCTGTGTTCAGCTGCAGGCAGTTGTTCTTCATACAGTTGATGATGTTTGCCATGCATCTGTGAAAGCTGGTTCTAGCAGTGGTGGGGTCATCGGTGAGTGAGAGGATGAGTTGGGTGTCGTCAGGTAGGAAATTATTTTGAAACAAGTGAGATCTGACATTTTTGGCCAGCGTGGTCATATACGTGTTGAAGAGCGTGCGGCTGAGGGATGAGCCCTGAGAGATACCTCCTCGGCTCCAGAGGTGAAAGGTGGGAGGTGGGTCCTCTAGGTTCTTCCAGTGAGGAAGAAGAAGATCCATCTGAGCATGTCCCCTTTGATGTCGATGTGGTGGAGTTTTTCGATCAGTGTGTGGTGGGATATGGTGTCGAAGGCTGCCGAGAACTCGAAGAAGATCAAAGCTGCTGTTTCTCCTCAATCGAAGAGGCTTTGGATGTCATCGGTGACTGCAATCAGGGCGGTTTTGGTGTTGTGATTTACTGCAGAAGCCAGATTGGGAGGCGTTGAGTAGCTCGTTCTGCTCCATGTGTGTCATGAGTTGATTGTTGATGATCTTTTCCAATACCTTCGCCGGGAATGGGAGCAGGGACATCGGTTAGTCCTTTTTGTGTTTGCTGTGGTTGGCAGAGGGTTTTTTGAGTAGTGGTATGGCTTTGGCGTCTTTCCAGGTGTCAGAAAATGTTGCAGTGCTGGTAGAGGTGTTGAGCAGGGTGGTGAGTTCCTGGGTAACCCTTTTCGTTTCTGAGGCTGAAGATGTGGTGCGGGCACGGGTCTTTGGGAGCTCTCGAGTGGATGGATTTCATAGTGGAGGTGGTGTCCAGGTTAGAAAGGATGTTCCGGGTGGTCAGTGTGTATTTTGTGTCAGTTATGGTGGCGGCATATCTGTAGAGGAAGTCCAGAGGCATGAGTTGGGGTTTGAGTTTCTGTATATGGTTGTGAACTTGTCATGAAAGAAGTGGGCGAGGTTGTCACGTAGCTCCTGTGAGAGTGTGATATTATTTTCGCTACCAACCCGGTTGGAGAATTCCTTAATAATGTTTAAAAGTTCCTTGGTATTGTTGCCACTGGTTTTGATATGTGCAGCAATGGCTGCCTTCCTGTTGTCCTATGCAGGTGGTGGTAGAGGTTGAGGGAGGTCTTGAAGGCTGCCCTGTCAGAGATGTCCTTTTTGTTGCTCTATCTCCTCTCCAACTGTTTGCGGTCTTGTTTCACCGTTCTGAATTCTTGGGTGTACCAGCTAACCTTTTTAAAGGATTTTCTCTGGATGTTGCTCTTGATGGGGACGATGCTGTCTGCACAATTGGCGATCCAGGTTTTGACGTTTTTCACTCCCTTTCCGAAGTTGGTGGCAGTAGCAGGGTTGGAGGTGTTTGGGTTTTTCATCCAGCTGTCCTCTGAGATTTTGTTCCACCTTCGGTGGGGGGCATCAGTCATCTTGGGGGTGGCGATGTGGGGGCTGCAGATGCTGAAGTAGATGATGGAATGATCAGTCGTGGGGTGACTTGCAGACCCGGGAATGCCTCTGAATTGTACATCTCCACATCCGCGGCACAACGAGGTGAAATATCTTAGTTTATCTTCGTTGTTTCCTCTTTCTACATGTGCTGCATCCTGTAGCACACGTAGGAAGATGAAAATGCTTCTAAGGATTGTTTTTGTGAAGACAGCTGCCCCTTCCTACACAAAAACAATCCTGCCTGCAACATAGGCACCCTTGCAACATGGTGCTAGGCAGCCAAAAGTGAGATAGCGCTGGAAAAGGACAGGGATGCATCATATAGTAGCAATTATAATGCCCTTTCATTCTCATGCAGCGCAGCAAGGTGGCTTGTTGCGTTGTGTGAATTTTTGATAAATATGGGCCTCAATTCCTTTCTATAAAGGCAAGTTCAGAGACCTCTGGTTTAGACTGATGGACTTGATGATGGATGGAGTTTGCAGTGAAGACCAGTGTGGACATGATGAAATGCTGCGAGACATCACAGTTGTTGCTGAAATCAGCTGCAGAATACAGTGGTCACTTGGTGAAGTAAGAAAGGGGAGAGAGGGCAGTGAATAGCAATGCAGTGTCCATGTTTACAATGTCCCCCATACATAGTATTCACTTTGAGGGCATTGAGATATACCAGCACATTTTCTATTATTCCATGCAACGTGGCGCAGCAAGGGAACTTGCTGCAATGTGCTGCCTGAATGGGAGAGAAGAGATTGTTCCATATTTTGAAAGATATGGGGCACTTCTGCTCTCTTATTTCACTGGTGCACTGTGTACTGCCTAGCGCCAACATATTCACCCTTCCACATAGTGCAAGGGTGCCTGCATTATGGGCAGGACTGTTTTTGTGAGGAAAGAAACCTCTTCATGCACCAAAAAACTCCTTGTCGGCGTATTGCTCTTTCTTGGTGTACTGCAGAATGTAGTACACATGGAAAGAGGAAAATAAAGATATTTCTCCTTATTACACCTCTGTTGGATAGGTGCACTATTTTGGCACAAACCCAGGTTCACAAGTCTTTGCAAATCTGGATTGGCGCCAATATATGGGTGGATGCATGGAAAAGCCAATGCTCCACCAGCCGCTGTCCATGCAGGTGAGAGCGGTGGGGCCCACTGGGGGGCGGGGGGGGTGTAGGGGGGTATTTCGATATACTACCATGAGGAAAAATTAATTATTTATTTAATTCTCCCTCGCGGTCGTATGTTGAAATCTCCCCCACTGGGCCCCACCGCGGTTGTGCTCCGCCCTTGTAACACCTATCCAACGCAAAGTAATGCAAGTCAGCGCTATACCCGGTGTTATGGTACTTTGTATTTGCGTCCGGGCTGTTAAGTGACACGCCCAGTTGCAAAATCACAGTACATCTGGGTCATGATTTCTGCCTCAGTATGGGTTCTGACTGACTTACTCCTTATTCACTCAAGTCGCTTTTCAAAACTGTTTGAGGTCCTTCATCATGAACATCTCCTTTTTCTTGCCAGTGCATTATTTACTATGCAAAAGACACACCATTGATGGACGGAATGCAGAACAAATCAAAACATTCACCCCCAGTCAAGAGATCTGGGTTAAATCCATCATTCTTTTGCTCACTTCGCCACCCCAGTTTAGACCCAGCTATATGCAAATCAGCCTTGACCCTGTGCCTCATGGGAACAGTCCAACCCGAACTGCCTACGAGGCCACATGCTCAACACGTATATACTATGAACAAAATAATACTCTGTAAGGCAATAGGTGCTATGTACATTGTTTTTCTTTCCTAAAGATATGCTGGGCATGGTGACGTACAACGTCTCATAAGATGGGGTAACATTCATGTGGAAATACATTTGTAAGGCCTCATCGGGTTGTCCACTGTGCTGACCTCGTTAACTCCATTTCCTAGAGTTTCCGATACTGGGTGCACTGGTAACTCTGGCTGGGAGGGAGGGCAGCCTTACCATGGGTGGCATGGCACCCTTACCATGGGTGGCATGGCACCCTAGTGGAAACATATTGATGCCTCACCAAGGGGAAATTCTCAGCAAATAGGCAATAACGTTAAACATCTTCCACAACTGATGTCTCATAAAATGTTTCTAACAACACATATGAAATGAAATAATATTGGACATTTTTGTAGAGCAAACTTTCCTCGTGTAAGTGGTAAATGCAATCTGGTGTACTTCACGTCTCGCTCTTTTCCCATCATTGTCCTCATCGCGCCGGCGGGCGCTGGCTGAAACACGCCTAGCGGTATCTTCATGTCCCACGCTGATAGCAGAGGGCCGGTGGGCAGGCTCATTGCTTCGATTTTGTGTAACTCATAGTCATTTACTAGATTCAAAGCCTAAACAAAGTCTATCCCGTAAAAATCCAGATTGAACAGAAAGTAATGATGCTTGTTATGTCTCTTCCTGATATATCCTCACCTCCATTTCCAAACCCAGCAATCAGTGCAGCTTTTTCTGAGAATCGGATAATTGTGGTTAGCAGTGTTTAACTTTCAGAGGCTCAGTGACAGCTACAATATTTTTTCTCCCACAAACGTTCTCACTAACAAGGTTGAGCAGATTTTCTTGTTTTTTTTTTTACAGTATTCCTCTCGAGTAAACCTTTAATTCTGTACAAGAATCAATGAACCCCTTGGCAGCCCCAGGCTCCCAACAGTGAGAGCTCAGAGGCGGACGCTTTGAATTCAATTACATTCATCCGAACAATGCTGAGTGTAATGTAATTTCATTTCCAGGGACGAGGTTTGAACATTTGAGGAAGACTTTCGGGCAATCGAGGAGAAAAAAAAGAATTTGAATGTGTTACTTAAATTATCAGTTTGCAAGCAGTTATACAAAGAACGGGTACACAAAGATTTGACAGCAGCAGTAGCATGGGCCCGGCCGGAATAATGATTGATCAACAATTGTAATTTAATCACCTTGGTAAAAATGCGGTTGAACTCATGTCAACTGTAATTTTTTTTTGGGCAGATTTATATAGCGCGAACTTGACCCAAAGGTATTGGAGCGCGCTACATTTACGCCGCCGTTGCGTCATTTCTGTGACGCAGCGGCGGCATAAACAATGCACCACGTTGAGCCTGATTTACAACGTGACGTATCTAGGGTGGGCGTTCCGTCGCAGGAAAGCCTTGGAAAAGTGAAATCTACAAGATATCACTGAGTCACTTTTACGTCCATGCTACGTCAAAACCCTGCACCTGCTTCAAGCAGGTGTAAGGAGTGACGCAGCATGTTAGTCATAGGGCGCCCCTGAGCATTGCTGGAGTCGCGTCGCGCTTGCGACATGACTCCAGCAATGCGCCGCCCTTACGCCACAGGATGCGACACGCATCGCCCTATCCTTGCGCCACGGTGCTTGTCATTATATATGATTTTGTCACTCCCACAAAAATTGCAGTAGCATACATTTTCTAGGTCCTGATGAAAGCCTGGATCAAGATTGATCAGAGGGCTGAAACATGTAGACCTTATATTTCGGACTTGAGCAGTTATTATTTCAAACGGCATTTGCACTGGCTTTTAATCTTGTCACCTGGACAGCGTTTAATAAAGGTGTCATTGCCCCGGTAGACAATTTTAGCATTCGCACATTTTTCACTTGCACTGCATCCATCACCACCTAAAACATTTTGCACTATCACACTGAGGGATTGTTGTTACCAAACAAACATTCTTGCATTAATTACATTCTTGCAGGACATTGAGTTCTCTACTCACTTATAGTATAACCCTAAATTGGTGAAGGGCTATACAACCACAACCGGATCCCAAATGATGATATATGCTACTTTTGGTGGCTGATGGGATTCTTTTCTTTATGTTATGAGACTTTCTCTAACGTTAGTAATTTGCTCTGCCTCAGCTTTTTAGTGTTCAATTTTAGTTCAGACCCTAGGTTTCTGTGGTGTCATATGCATTAGGTTAGAAGCCCACTTATGTACTGTTTTCATTGCAGTGCATAGACTGTGAATGTCCTAACACTAGAACATTGGCTCACTGTCATTATTCTCTATAGAATTCCTTGGGGTGAGAAGCAATTCTCTTTCTAGCTGTTCTCTAGGTATCTTCAAGTATGGACTCAGGCCGGCCATCAGGGTGCCAAATTCTTTACCGTCCCATTGCTCCTGGCCCACACCTTGACTGACTAATTAAAACTAGGGGTGGGGTCATTTGTTAAGGCTCTGTTGCTCTTTATTCAGCCTGGTTACTCATGGTCACTGCTATGAAAGTGGTGAGGCAAGGCTATTGTAAAGGTAGTCAAATGGTAATTGACTTTAGTAGAAGCTACTAACATTCCTTGTGCAGTTAGCAGGAGAATGTAGAGTGCTGACTTTTACAGTCCATGCTTTGACAATATCTGTGAACCAAGGTGTCCTACAGAAAGTGTGTTCTCATTATCACCAAATGTAAACCACTATTCAGAAGATCTGAGAGAAAAATAATATTGTGGCATTCCTCCAATCCAGGTCTGTGCAAAAGTAGGTGATGGAAGGATGGGCCATCCTTCCAGGATAGGAGGGACAGAGCTGTTTCCTGCCCCACTTACTTTTCATAATACTGTTTCCAGCACACTCACAAAGAACCAGACACCAGTCTGTTGCCACCTAGATCCTGTGGAGCCTGGTATTGGGAAGGGGGTATTTACAGAACCATATGTAAGAAATACCCAGAAGTTTCTCCCACTTCAAAGGCTGGCACTAGGTATAAATATTTGACCATCAGACCAACTCTTTAGCATACTTGTGGAATTGTGAATGCCTTCAGAAGAGCTGCCTTGTTCTTCAGAAGATTGCCCTGCTTCTACCAGATGGCTGCCTTGCTGCTTGAGGCCTGCTGCTTGAAGAAGAGGGGACCATCTTCTTGAACACAGGGTTACCAGAATGACTCCAATGGTCAGGTGACCTACCTCCTGATTTGAGAAACAGACATACAACAAGCTTCAGAGGCCTCCCTGCAAATGCCCAGGTGACCTGCTGCAACTGGCCCTGCCTGGACCTGCAACTGTACTTACCTGGACCACAACTTGAACTGCCTGAGCCCTTCTGGCCTCTGCTGGATTGAGTTGCTGATCCACAAGAGGTGCCTCCCCAGGTCCAGGACCCTGGGCTGGCATCATTTGAGCACTTCTGTGTAATGCTGAAGTTCTGAACTCTGCACACCAGCCATACTTTGAGAAGGTAACTTTTTTAGCAGGACTAACCTGGTCCAAGTATCCGGCCTGCACTCGATCGTGGTTGGCGTAAACTTGTGACTTTGTCTCAGTCTACCATGAGCACATACCCACAGAGCTTTCTGCTTCTTGGAGCTATTTCTACGTAAACCTTTACATTTGCATATCTCCGGTTCTGCTGATTGGATTTTGATTATTTTGGTCTAATGCTATTTAATAAAATGTACTCTATCCAGGTGCTCCTTGAACCAAAGAACAGCAACCCAGGACTGGTTTCACCCCTATTAGGCTCTATTCTTCAGTTCTTTTCTAGTAGTCTATATTTTAAGGTTTTCAATCAACACATGGGTGGTGTATAAGTCCTAAAACTAGCCGTCGCTCTATTGGAGTATGGTATGAATGCCACCTTCCAGGATGCTATTAAATGAGACTTATGGTAATGCAGAGCCCATAGTAAGGAAAAGAAGATGCCAGTTGTTAGACCTATCAACCTTAGTGTGGTCTTTCCCCAAACTTTTTGCCTTACTCCACTTAAATAGTCTTTAAAACTAGGGGTGAGCAGAGTTCGCGGAGTCCTACAATGCGGAATTCTGTGAAGTCGAAAAAAAACTCTGCCGCGCTAAGCAGAGATCCGCCGGCAGGCAGAGTTTGACGGTGTGCCTGTTCGCATTGTGTTGGGAACACGGGGTGCATCAGTGCGCTCTAATAGCGTATGCCAAAGGCTCTACGTGATTCTCAAGTGTGTACTGGCGTTCTAAATCATGCACGAACAGCACCACGTGGTCCGCATTGGGAGCAGCCATCTTGTTTTTCTGCTCTCTGTTATGGTAATGTTATCTGTCCTTAATCTTTTTAATCCTCTTCATTTTATTACTTTTCTACCCTTAATTTGTATTTGTTATATACGTGTGTGGCTTTGTGTTTGTGTATTTTAGGTTTTTGGGTAAATATTCTCATGTTTTAGTGCCTTTTTGACTTTATTTCCTCTTCTTTCCTTATTTCTTTCTTCTTTACTTTTCCATCCTTTTCCTTCTTATTTCTACCCCACCTAGCACCATGGCAGAGGGACGACTTCCTTGGGGATGGCGCCATTGTATTTGCCAACCAACACCATATGTCTTTCATTGAGACTTATTCTACGCCTGGCTTGTCTAACTTTGTAAACCAACCAATCAAATGTCCATAGAGATATTTGGAGGATACTGACATACTAACAGAGCCTGGAAACTTGCTACCACCGAAGACACAGCCATGGCCATGAAGAACACCCACTCAGTAGCCCCCACTCAGGAGCCCCTACAGACCCCTGTCTGCCGCACATCTACCACAGAGCCGCCGCCATAGCACCCAAACAAGGCCGGACCATTAATGCCTCCTTCGAAACTGGCATCGTCCCCAATAACTGGAAGCGACCCTCTTCAAGAAACCCTCGGCCAACTCGACGGACCTGAAAAACTACTGGCCCATCTCTCTCCTTCCCTCCGCAGCCAAAGTGACTGAGAGACTCATCAATGCCCAGTTGACCATCCTCGACTCCTCCCGGTCTGGATTTTGCAGCAGCCACAGCACCGAGACAGCCCTCCTCGCCGCCACCGATGACATCCGCATTCTACTCAACCAGGCCCACACTGTGGCCCTCATCCTACTAGACCTCTCTGCAGCCTTTGACACTATCTCACACACACTCTTCCAGCCAGACTCCATGACGCCGGCATATGAGGAACCGCCCTCGACTGGATCCACTCTTTTCTCTCTGGCAGAACCCAAAGGATCAGACTCCCACCCTTCCTCTCTGAACCCACAGAGATCAACTGCGTAGTACCCCATGGATCCTCGCTTTGCCCTACGTTCTTCAATATCTACATGGCCCCCCTCGCCACCATCGTCAGACAACATGGGCTCAGCATAGTCTCCTACGCGGATGACACCCAGCTCATCCTCTTCCTCATGAAGAACCCTGAAGACACCAGACTCTGCTTCCAGGAAGGAATGAAGGAAGTAGCAGCCTGGATGAACAACAGCTGCCTGAAGCTCAACTCGGAGAAGACAGAGGTCCTCATCCTTGGACCCTCCTTCACCACCTGGGACAACACCTGGTGGCCTCCTGCCCGTGGAAACCCACCCACTCCATCAGACCACGCCTGAAACCTCGGCATCATCCTAGACTCCTCCCTCAACATGACCCGCCAGATTAACGCCGTCGCCTCCAACTGCTTCAACACATCCTCCACAAGACCTTCAAATGGATCGCCCCCAAATGCATAAAAACCGTCACCCACACACTCATAACCAGCTGACTGGATACGGCAACGCCTTCTACGCCCGAATCAACAGAACCCTGCTACACAGGTTCTGAACCATCCAGAACACCGCAGCCAGACTCGTCCTCGGAATCCCACGACACGAGCACATGACCCAGCACCTACGAGACCTCCACTGGCTTCCTGTCTAGAAGAGAGTAACTTTCAAACTACTCACCCACGCCTACAAATCCCTCCACAACATTGGACCCAAATACCTCAATGATACAGTCTCCTTCCACGTACTCAAAAGGAATCTCCGCTCCACTGACCCCACCTCGGCAGAGACCCCACGCATCCGCAGAACCAGAGCAGGTGGAAGAGCCTTCTCCTACACCACAGCAAAGACCTTGAACAAGCTCCCAGTCAGCCTCAGACGCTCCCCTACTCTGCTCACTTTCAGGAGGGGCCTCAAGACCTGGCTCTTCGACTGATCCGGAGCTGCATCCCTACCTCCAGCGCCTTGAGACCCTCACAGGCGAGTAGCATTCTTTATAAAAACCCTGATTGATTGGTTGATTTAGTACCGCATTGCAGTTGTATTGGGGGCTGCGTATCTGGCATCTAAATTATGAGTAATTTGTTTTCCAGCCACACAGAACATCGGTGATGCCAGCTCCAGTGCCGCTGCAGGAGGAGAAGGGTCAGTTGGAGGAGAAGTGGCAGCAGGGACGGGCACTGGTAAGTCACATAATTCCTTGCAATTACTATGCTCATTAGTTATTGCCATGGCATCGCTCATCATTATCAACATGTGACTGTGAAGGGAAACCCCCCTCCGAGCTTTACCAGCTACAGTGGCGGTTGGGTTATTAATATTATGGTCTCTTCTATATGCAACTCAGCATAATCTCACATAATGAGCGTTGATGGCTTGAGGGAGACATGAAAGAATGGAAGATAACTTAAAAGAAAGGAAATGGTATGTGAGTGGAAGGGTTTAAGTAGGGGAAAAGGTGCGTGGGTGGGAAAAGGGATGGATGGGCGAAAGGATGGTTTGAAGAAAGGGTTGCTAAAAATGGGTGGATAATGAATTGTAAATTTTGGTGAAAGACTGGATGGAAGAAAGTAAAGCTTAATCATGGTGGCTATGGGTGATTTAGAATAAAATGATGAATAAACGTTTGGATTATTTGGATGACTAAGCAAAACAGCTCTTCTTCTCATCATGAGGAGCATGCTGCTCGCATACTTTTCTTACTTGGTTTATGTAGGGTTATCAAGTTCATTCAAAGCCATGGTATAAGTGGGGGTTATTTATTTGTATTATTTGTTCTACTCTCTTGACTCTCTACATTTGATAAGTGAGCCAGATCTATCCTATCTATCATTCGCCATCCCCCCTCGCCACCCATGGCATGTGTGGCAAATATGACCGAAGTGCAGGATGGGTCAATCAATTCATGACTGCAGTTTTGGCTGTGTAATGTGCATCTGATCAGTTAATGCAACATTTATAATGTTTTCAATGCATTGCAAACTGAACACACAAGGCGTGTTGAGCCTTTGCCCACTCAGTCACTGCTTAGTACTTCACTCCTTTATTTTTTCCTAAGTTCTTCCGTCCCAGCCTACCAAATTCCAAAATCCATTCTTGGCATGTGCCACATTTAATTTAATACCCATGTGAAGTGATTTTAGAATATATTTCATGGTTTACCATAACAGATTTAATTTGCACTTGTTCAGATTTTTCCCTTTCGAATTGTACTGTGACTGAGTAAGCCAAAAATGATGAATCGATGAACAGTGTAGTGGCCCCTCTATCATATATAAAAAAAGCTCTACCCTACCTGTCTAATAATCCCTCTACCTTACCCCCTGCAGTAGAGAAAATCAAGTTTCCTTTCCTTGATTACTGCCCAGCAAATGAATACGTGGTGGTAGGTGAAGCCACAGAGTAAAATGAGAGTAAGTGCATGATTTGATGTCAAGTTTGGTATATGGAATACACAGTGACGAATATGCCAAATAAAATCTATATGGTCCGTTCCCTTACCTGTATTGCAGCACATTAGATTAATTTTCCTCAATGTCTACTTATGGCAGAAAGAATAAAATATTAATATCTGCATTTCATTTATGAGGTGTGTCATGTAGTATCCTATTATTCATCTGCCTCTTTGGAGACAGGGTAGAAAGAGAAATACATTTGGCGAAGAGCAGGGCAATTGGATTTAATAATAGATAATTGTCAACTACAGCTGCGGACAGTAGCAAACTAACTGAGGCACTGGCTAGCAATGAGCATGGCTTCATTATTTTAGCACCAGACATAACTTGTACACCATATAGTGCATAATGCCACTCTCATTAATAAGAAGTCATTTATTTTTCAACTCAAAGTGTCTGACTCTGTTTATAGTTACTTGAAAAGAAAAAAACAAATCAAATCACAGTTTTTTTAAATCCTGTGATGTTATTCTCTGCCTGTTAATACTTTTCTGCCACACAGTCAGTGCTTTTTATCTTTTAGCAACATGTGTGGGTAAAACATAAAATTGGCATTGTGACTCTCCTAATTATAATCGCACCAAATAAATTCCAATGGCCCTTGGGGACCAGCAATGCACTGCCACTATGCCACCCAGTTATTTAAAACAATTGTTTGCATAGAGCATTATTTACAATTTGTCTTTTTTTTTTTCTCAATATAGCTGCTGCTGCTGGTCTAGCTAGACCACCCACCAGGCAGGAGATATCGGCCTGTTTTCAGCGGAAGAGGCTGGAGCATATCCAGCTGGAATACCGGCAGCTGGTAGTCCAGGAAGAGAAGGAACAGAACATACATCAGCAGGTCCCCTTCAGCCTCCAGCCTCCTGGAACATCCCATCGTCAGCACCGCCGCCAGTAAACTGCTGACACCCTCCACCACACTGATAACAGGCCATTGATGCGCCACATCCTGCAGCGGGCCGGCTCACCACAATGGAGCAGAGTAAGGACCAGCTCCGGACCGACATCCATAATACCCTATTCTAGCCCTTTTTAAAAATTTCTGTTTAGGTGTGAAGAATTTGTTGTTTGTTGGGGCTGGGTGGAGAGGGTGAGAAGGGAGTTGGGACTGGAGAGACTTTTTCTTGAACATTTTGAGTTTTGAGGCTTGGGTCAGTTTTGTTTGTGGAGAGGGTTGGGCATGTTGTTTGGGTGGAGAGGGTAGGTTTCTTTGCAATAAAATAAAGGGGTTAACTCATTTATTCAATCTTAATTCATGCCTGAAGTAGTTTCTTTTACTTTTACTTTGCAGTGCTCCCTTCAAGTAGTTCTACGCAGCCTCTTTATGTGCTTATAACTTAAGAGAGAACAGAGCACTTAATTATAGAGTCTAGACTTATACTACTCTAACTTTCTTGACCATTATGGGGAATGCTGCCATGATGACCTATATTGTGTGCAACTATCTAGATACACACAAGTAGCAGTTAGTTACTTTTGTACTGTTACATGTCATCCATACTAGTTGTCTTACCTGAATATACATGTGGCAATCACAGGGGGGGCATCACAACTTTACAAGCAAGGTCCCACTTCCAGTCACACCCAGGTGAGCTCCAACCGTAGGACTGATCTGAATGATTGATTGGTTATTCATCGTAGGCAACTAAATGGAAGTAGAAAGACTGAGTTAGTGGGTTTTACATTTATCAAAGATTCAGAAAGAATTGACACCACGTGATGACACAATGAAAATGCATGATTGTACTAAAAAATAGCAATCCTAGTGAGTTTTGGCTAATGTGGAGCTAGCAGTATTATTTGTGAAATCCTCAAGTTATAAAAAAAAAAGACTCAAAGTCTGGATTGGACAAGCTTAGGTTAGGCGTTTAAGGTTAGGCAACACAAGGCCTGAATGATGATGCTGATGACTGATGTTCTTCATTCTATATCTAAAATGTAGATCATTATTCATGCACACGTTGTTAATAGGCTACAGGAAGCTGGTGTTGCTTTCACCACAATCGCCCCAACAAGTGCGTGATCCATTGATGGTGTAATTTGAGCCACACCTCAATAAAGCACACATATCCGGGGAACAGGGTTAGGGGTTTGATGAATGGGTGGATAAGGGAATTTGGGGAAAGGTTTGACAAAGACAAACACTACAAGACAAGGACAACATTCATCTGTGCAATAAGCAGCAGCACATCATTCGGCATCAATCTGTTATTAGAAGGAAACAAAGGAATGAGTACAGATAAATGCATTCACAGTCCTTGTGCCCTGAGACTAAAATTATCAGATATCTAAATGTTCTGTTTCTAGGTTGGGGAGTGCACCCATGCACCCACTTCTCTTAGTTTATGATTGTTAAAAAAAATCATACTGTATTGCAAAATTGGGTGGTAGATCTGCATTCTCCTTGGGAATGTCCACTCTTCGGTGCCTGTCTGCACTGGTCCTGTAGGTAAGCAGGAGTGTTGCTGAATTTAGCTAGCTTTCGCCTTTCGTTCGTGACGGAGACTAGAAGAAAGCGTGCAGATTGTAAATGAGAAACTTTACTTTAGAGTCAAGGAGAAGGACAGAAGGAAGTTAAGTTTCATGAGGAGTGTATCAAGAAGACTCAGAGGCAGAGCAAAAAACAAGAGAGGGACTCAGAGTTTCACTTTTGCCACAAGTCCAATACACACATACCCACACACATACAGAGCAGCATTTCACAAACACACAATTTCTCTCTATTCCACATAGCTGAGTACTACGACTCAGAATCTTGGTTTGCCATTGAACTGAAGTCGATACTTGATAACTTCTTGCTTCTAGCTGTTGATGACGTAGTCCTGCAGCTCCCTCCCTGAGTTCTTCTATGGTCCTCCTCCTGACTCCTAGTTATGCCATCCTAGACCAGTCATCATGAATCATGGTGACCTGAGCAAAATAGACGTGAAGTGCACTGCTGTTGAAGAGCGGATGGAGAAACATATTTGCAGTATTTTGCATAGGTTTTTATTTGTTAACTAAAGTGACTGTTCTGATCTCTGAAGAACTAGAAGAAAGGAGAACACCCTGGCTGAGTGTGAAATGGCTGCTCACCTACAGGGATAAAAAGTCCTTGGATGATCAGCAGCTGCCCGAAGCTCAACTTGGAGAAGACTGAGGTCCTTGTCCTCGGACCCTCTCCCACTGCATGGGACAACAGGTGGTGGCCCACCGCCCTCGGCAGCCGTCCATTCCCACGGACCACGCCCGGAACCTCGGGATCATACTCAACTCCTCCTTCTCCATGACCCGACTGGTCAACGCCGTTGCCTCCACCTGCTTCAACACCCTCTACATATGTCGCAAGACCTTCAAATGGGTCCCCCATAATCAAGACAGACTGTCACCCACACACTCATAACCAGCAGACTGGACTACGGAATTCCTCTCTACACCGGAATCAACAAGTCTCTGCCCCGCAGACTCTAGACCATAGAGAACACCGCAGCCAGACTCGTCTTCGGCATCCCTCGACAAGAACACATCTGCCAACTCCTGCGAGATCTCCACTGGCACCCCATTGAGAACAGAGTAAGCTTCAAGATATTAACTCACACCTACAAATGCCTCCACAACACCAGACCCCAATCAATCAATCAGGGGAATTGTAAGCGTGCTACTCACCTGTGAGGGTCTCAAGGCACTGGGGGGGTCCGTAGATCTGTTTAGCCGAAGAGCCAGGGCTTGAGGGTCTTCCTGAAGAAGGACCCCAATACCTCAACAAAAGAATATCCTTCCACTTACCCAAGAGAAGCCTCCGTTCTGCCAACCTCGCCAAAACCCCATGCATCCACAGAGCCATAACGGCTGGAAGAACCCTCCCCTACATCGCGGCCAAGACCTGAAACGAACCTTCGGTCGACATCAGATGTGCCCCCTCTCTGCACGTCTTCAGGAAGACCCTCAAGACCTGGTTCTTCGACTGACCTGAGCTGCTTATTCCTCTCTCCCCCCCCCAGCATCTTGAGACGCTCACGGGTGAGTAGAGTGCTTAACAAGTCCCTGATTGATTGAGTGATTTATTGAATCATAATCTTCCATTTTCAGTGCCAATTGTGTCCTTTTCTAGTTGCAATATTGTGCAACATAGCACATATAAACATTCTTAACAGAATGTGTCTTGTTCACACATAGTGCCACTCCACTTTTGTGTAGATAGTGAAATCTCCCTTTCCAAATCCCAACCATGTACTAAACCACTGAGGTTGTTTGTTTGTATGCTGTATTCCATTTTCATTCTTTCTATGTTTGTCAATTTATGCAGTGCGTCATTATCAGTGGTAAAACAAAGAAGGTGCTACCACGTACAAGTAGGATAGAATAGGCTCATGCTATGATCTGAATGCATTGTCGACATTTCTGATTTTACAGTACTGTTGTCTCATTGAATAACCAGCCTTCTCCTACCCCTCTTCTTGTGAACTAGTCATACCTGACTGAATAGTGAAACATGTACGAGTCATGGGTGTTTCCTGGATAGCATGCTACTAGGTCTGTGTGAGGTGTTGTGCACTGAACACCACTTAGGTGTTGGTGGGCTTCTGGCTAGTTCCTGTATATGTATTCAGTGTCGGAGGAGCTTTATCAATATGCAGTTCTCATCCACAAAGCCTACGGTAAGAGAGAAATGTGCTGTGCCATAAAATCTGACCAATGTGTTACAGGCTGGGAACTGTAATGCTGTCTTTAACTAGTCAACATTGCATCTTGAAACGTTGATCTAGATAGCACACTTTGGCAATGCCTTCAGTCATATCTATCCTAGATTGTAGCTCCCAGAGGTAAGCAGGTGTCATCCACATAAGACTAACATGTATGTAAAAAGTGCCTGCCTGCCTGCTTTGTATTTGACTGCTACAGGCTGAAATGCATCAATTCGGTCTAAAGCACCTTTCGAAATGTGCCCAGACCATCCATACACTTCCTCCTCCTATTGGCTAAAAATAATTACTTTCAAAGCAAATATTCTTTCATTTCTCCAGCTTCTATGCCTCGGGGCTCCATCAACATACTTCTATTGAACCTTGTCATAGAGTGCTGCAATTGTGAAAGTAAGTTTGTGTTGCACCTGTTTTCATTTCATGGTAACCTGCAGCTGATTTTCACACATTTTGTAACTAATCACAATTTGTGAATGTGGTGTATGTATTCTCACTGACTCGTTACTTGGCAATTTCTATTTGTTTTTTCGCATTTCAGTTTCCTAGTCACAAATTGTGCTATGTTGTGCTAATGTTGTGACCTGCCCTCTGGTGTTGGCAAATCAGTCTGCAAATAATTTGACTTTCGGAAACACTTTAGGCCTCATTGATGAGGCCCTACCGGCACTTTTACGCCACCAATTCGTCACTTTTTTGAGGTTCCATGGAGCAATGTGCACATGGCATATTTATAAGGCCACGTTACGTGGCTTTACATGCCTTATAAATATGTGCCCCTATCACGCAAAAAACTGCATGAAAGGGACGTTCCATGGGTGTTGCTGGGGGCGTTCTCAGCAACATCCATGGCTTTTTGACACTGCCCCAGATTTACGAGAAGTCTGAGGCAGCGCCACAAACGAGGAGAAATATCTTTATTTCCCCTTCTTTTCCCTCTTTCTTCAGCATACATAGAAAGAGGAAATAGGAAAAAGCCTCTTGTGATTGTTTTTGTGCAGGAAGCAGTCCATTGTGCACTGGCGCAGGGGAAAAGGACAGTAATGCACCGTATCTAATAAATACTGTGAATTCCTGCCTTTTTCTTTTGCCATAGGGCAGCGCCGCAGCAGCAGCAAGGCCTGCTGCGCTGCCCTACGGCAAAAAATCATAAATGAGACCCATTATATGCATAGTCCTAGAGGCCATATATATCAAACAATTTTACATTCACAAACAGTGTGAATCAGTAATTCCGACCGTTTGGGAATTCAAAATAGTATTTCTAGATGTATTGAAAGCTTGATAGTCGCAATTTTAGAAAATCGCAAAAATTGTGATTACCTAAAATTGTGACTACAAATAGTGAATCGCAATTTGCGATTCCCTTAGCACATGTACTTAGCATGTTCTAAATGCAAACTGTGCATTTAGGAAAATGCTATTACCATCGACTTTATGTCGATGGTAACCATGTGTAAACATGTGTAAAAACCATGTGTAAATTAGTGCTATGTAGCGCACACATGCCCCTGGGGCATATGTGCGCTTTACATGTGCAAATTCTTTGGGGGATGCTTTAGTGGGGCCTTAGGCCCCGGGGCACTCTTGGTATTGCATTAACTAATTTGCGATTACCACTTAGGTAATCGCAAATTAGGTAATGTAAAACCATTTGCACCTATGAGCCTTTGCTCACAGGTGCTAGGACCTGGTAGGGGGCCACACCCTCCTTCTCCACCACTCCGCCACTCCGCAAACGTGCCTCCTGACACACTACTAGTAGGGGAATGAAGTCCCCTTGGCTATTGAGGGTCCTTGGGGCCACCTACCCCTACTGTTACCTCCAGCAAGTCCCACACAGTGGGTTTGCTGAGAGGTTTTTGGTGGCCACGCTCCCTTTCTCCACCACTCGGCAAACGTCCATCCTAGCGCACTACTAGTTGGGAGATGAAATAATCCCGCTAGTAATCATAAGAACATATATTTAGCCAATATTAGGAATATTGACAATACTAGGAAATGTATTTGAGTCTGGGAATAAAAGATATACTATTCCCAATCAAGTTTATCCAACAGTAGAGAAATTGTTGGACTTCGGAGGGGTTGAGTAAATTATTGCCACGCCAAACAGAGCAACAGTAAGGAAAGTTTGGGACTTCAGATGGGTAAAATATACTATACCCAATCCAGTCTGTGCAACAGTAGGGCGAGCGTTGGACTTAAATTTTATTCCCAATCCTGTCTGTGCAACAGTAGGGAAAGCATTGGAATTCAGAGGGGTAAGATTGATCATTTCCACTGCAGTAGGTGAAACAGTATGGACAGCGTTAGAGTTATTCCCACTCCAGTCTGTGCAACAGAAGGAAAAGCGTTGGACTTCAGAGGGGTGAGATTTACTATTCCCACTCCAGTCTGTGCAACAGTAGGGAAAGTATTGGACTTCGGAAGGGTCGCACTTTCTATTCCTATTCCAGTTTGTTCAACAGTAGGGAAAATGTTGTACTTGGGAGGGGTTAAATTTACTATTCCCACTCCAGTCTGTGTGACAGTAGGGAAAGCATTGGATTTTGGAGGGGTGAAATGTACCATTCCCACTCCAATCTGTGCAACAGTATAGAAAGTGTTGGACTTTGAAAGATTTAAATTCACTATTCCCACTTCAGCCCAAGCAACAGTAGGTAAACTACTTCACTTCAAACACATTACATATTTGAATAACCCTATTAATCTAGAAGAAATATAAAGCTCTAAATAGAAACATTATTACTAAACATAATATATATTTATATACACCATTTTAAAACTATAAACAACAATTATCCAATTTACAAAATGAATAAAAAAGGTAAAAATTCATTTTCCAATTAAAAACAAATTGTTATTTAATTATTTTTCTATTCTTTTTCAACCATATATCCCTACAAACCAAGCAACCCACACCTACAATATAATGAAATTGAATAAGTATAACACAATTTACATAATTGATCATGAATTGCATAATTATTAATTAATAGTTCATAATTATTTAATTACTAATTAATTACCTTCCCACCCTACAACGCTACAAACCCAGCAGCCCACAACTAAAATATTTAATTATTACACAATTTACATAGTTATTAATCAAGTAAATATACATTAATAAGTCTTTTTTTAATGATTGTTTAATTAACTTCCCACGCTATACTCTCCAAACCTAGCAATCTGCAACTTAAATATAGCTAAAAGAATTCAGTCGTACATAATGTACATAAATCAATAATCAATTCAATAATTAATAATAAATTATTAACAAATTGTTAATTAATTGTTACTTACCTCCCCAACAAAAAACCCCTAGAAATCCAGCAGTCCACAGCTAAGATATACCAAAAATGTATGATTATTAGACAATTTACATAATTAAGAATCAATTACATGATAAGTAATAAATCATACATAAATTGTTAATTAATTATTGCCTGAATAACTTCCCACCCTATACCCCTACCAATGTAGCAACCTATGCCTAAATTACAAGTATAATAAATCAATATTGCATAATATGCATAATGAATATCACATGATTCATAATAATTATTGAATTATTACTTAATTAACCTCGCACCATATTCCCCGTCAAACCCAACAACCCAAAACCATAAATTACTAATAACAATTAAATAACAAATTCTAAGTCATTCAAAATTACAAACTATATTAAAAAAATATTAACACTAATTCAAATCATACTAACAAAATTAATATATATAAACTAAAACAAATTAAATTAGCAAAAAATATATTATTTACAACTATTTTATTGAAAATGATATTTACAACATGAATGATTTTACTTACCAAAAAAAACAATACTCTTGACTACAATATTTCTGCATCGCGTAATTTTTTTTCGGATCTTTCTGTATTCTGAGATTTACAACTTGATATTTTGTCCAAATACCCTCAAAGTAGCCCATATTAAATTTCCAATTCACAAAACTTCCAGAATGGATGTTGTAGATATTAGTTATTAAGGGCCTGACTACAATTTTGGCAGTCCTGTTGGCCGCCACACCAGCGCACCGTGGGAGGACTTCCAAAGCCGTTCTCACACCGTCTGCAGAGTTACGATTGTAATCCTTAGCGGGCGGCAGGGCTGACGCGGTGTCACGGTGGTGTCTGTCTAAAGGCCAACAGGTAAGCCTCAGACAGGCACTGCCGTGACATCCACACAGCACGTTCCTGCATGGTGTGAGGCATGCACCATGTTGTGCATGCAGCAACATGCAGCAACTGGGGTGCACATTTGCAGGGGGCACAACATGTGCCCTCATACATTCACCCGCAGGCCCTGAAGTGGCAGGGGCCCTGTTAGAGCCCCCTTTGTTGTTCCCCCCCCAAGCCTTTCCATATTGGGCTCACCACCATGGAAAGTCTGACAGTGAGGCAACTCATAATATGCTCGGCGGTGCTGCAGTGGCACCGCCAGCATTTTACTCAGCCTGACCGCTGCTCCACCACTGCGGGAACCAGGATCCTCGGCGAACGCAGCGATCCAGTGGCAGTCCAAACGCCAAACTCGGATTACAGCGGGCAGACCACCAGTCTGACAGTTTGTGGACCTCCACCATGGTTTCAGCGATCCAATGGACCGCCGAACTCATAATCACCCTTATAAATGTGTAACAGTTGAACATTCCAACATGGACAAATTCAACGCAAAAGTGTATTCACACTTAATTTGTTTCCAGAATGAAAATATTCTTACCCATGGTGAAATCACTTTGACAATATCCTTACTGAGACCCTCAAAACTCATTTAATTCTGCCACCACTAGGGGCAAATTTGAAAGCTTCTTCAGGGTGGACAGCAACTCTGAACTGTTGGAGAACCCCCAAAAAGCTTACTTTTTAGGCCTCGCCTACTAGGTAATGCATGTGCTCTCTGTTAAGATATATTGTTATCACACAGTGGACTAAGAGACAGCCCATTGTTTGCCAATGGTTGGCTTCATTGTCAGTTTTGTCTGCTTGCTACTTGTTCAATGGTTTTTGTGGACTTCCCTTCCTCTTTTGTGTTTGTCCCTCCCCTGCAGCATTGGCAGATTACTTGTGTACTTCCACTGCTCATTCTTCAGTTGCTACCTTTTTCAGCTTGTTTAAGCACTTCACGAGAGTGAATGTGTTTTCCAATCTGTCTCCCTAGTGTGCATATCTTCACTCTTACGCACTTCATGTTGCACTCTTTCTTGCCTGTTGTAATCTTCCCTGCCCAGTCACACTGCTCATTTGCCCGTTTACTTCCTCCTTTTGGTATAAATTTCTATCTCCCCATAAGTTTGCTTTCTTTCTCGCGTCTTCTTTATTGCTTCCCCCACACACACCTGTAGTGTCTTGTAAAGTAAAGAATACTGAAACTCTTTTAGTTCCCATTGTCCACCATAAGCCTGTGATGTAAGCACTAGGGAGAGGAGTTGAAAACAAGCTTAGAATGTTGAGTTCTGACTTGAACGCAGCGGAATAAAGACATGTAAAATTACTCTCCGTGTGTGCCGTGTCAGTGGCTAGGACCTGGGCTGGTAGGACACTATAACTGGGTACGGTGTAGGGGATGTACACTGAAAGCATTCTTCCAGAGAGTTTTCCATGGTCCAGCAAACTGCTCGTGTGTGCCACTTGTGCCGCAGTCGAAGTGCAGAGTCAACGCTGGCACTGGTGGAGTTTCAGCGCAACACCAGCCAGTTTAAAACATTTGAAGGTAGAGAAAGCAATATTGAAACCTACATGTCGGTGGCCAAGAATTGAAAAAACTGGCCACAAAGAAAAGGTACTGTGCCATTAAGCAAATGTCATACACTAAACGGAGAAAGAACGCTAAAGGCAGAGGCAACCAGATTACGAAAGTAGCACATAGCAATAGTTCAATACAAATTAAACTAAAATTCATGTGCTACGAAAAATAGATTAACCAAGTGTTTGTGAAGAAACAACTTAAGCACAAAGCTGACAGACCATCAAAAATGTTTTCTGCTTACATGAATCAGTAGCATACAAGGTTTATCTGCTTACCGAAACCATCAATTAATCAATGTTCCAGAACGTGATGAGAAGAGGCCCCAAAGCCAGCAGTCACAAGGCACTAGAGAAGCACTGCCTGATTGAGTTCCACAAGAAACACCTGAGAGATCACTACTGTCCACCAACATGTATGCTGCTGCTACATTCTTAAAATAGCCATCTGCATTTGCTACTGCCAAAAAAACACAATATTGGCAATAAATAGACTGCATGGATAGAGACTTTTGAAGATTTCATAGATGCAATAGATGAAAAAGATGATAAAAAGACCATAAAGTATCTGAGGAACATGGCTGGTGAAGGAGTGAAAGAAGTCATGATAATGTGAAATATATTCCAGTGCCAAACATGGACTGTCTCTGTTACGTCAACTTAAGTATACACATGGGCTGCCTCAACGCCCTTAAAGAGTCAAAGTTAATTTGTGGCCACTATGAAACAAAAGAAAACTGTTTTACAAGCACCTATTCATGAACTTCAAGGACCAGCTGTCAGATTCGTGAGGCGATATCCTCGGGAGCAGATGACCTTACCCCAAATCCCCCCAACCACTGCCAATGACAGCTGATAAACAACTGTCCCAGACTTCAGCCTGGGGGAAAGGGGAAGTGGAAGACAAAACAAGAGAGACTGCCTAGGGCCACAGGTCTTCTTCTGGAATCCTCTTTTTACCTAAAAAATAAGCATAAAAGATTACTCCTTCATATTTCTACTCAGATTTCCATCTTTCCCTATTTGTATCATTTTACCTGTTTACATCCTGAGAACTAGCCCCTCTCTAAGTAGTTTTGTTGTGTAATAAATATTGGATCAATTGTGTAGAATTTCCTTCTCTTAGAAGAAGAGTTTATGGATTTAGAGTTAGTAAATTCAATCAGTTGATGTGAAAATATTTTAGTCTCATTCGATTAGTAGATGATTATTTCATGCAGCCTTGTAACACACTCTTGTTAATATAGTATTCTCCGTGGAGGGTGGTCTATTAGATAAACCGACTGTAAGACACCGAGAGGCTGGCACGCTCTGTGCTTTTCGAGTTTAGTTCACATATCAGTCACGTTATGTCTTGCGAAAAGGAATTACTCGCTGAATTTGTGACACCAAAGCAGCTGTTAGCAAGTTCTCATTAAATGCGGTGAAAAGTTCAGCCAAGGTTACGTAGGTTAGCTGCTGACTCTAGTGCTGCTTTTCTTCAGACCGTTAATATCAACACAAGTTTCTAAATCTGATAAGACATGCTTAATTGAAACTTAAGAGAGACTGCTCTTCACAGAAGCCTACTCTGAACACCTCAGACGCTGGTCTCCCACGACGAGGTGATGAACCGACTACCTCAGACTTGAAACTCAACGTCGACAGGAGTGAGCTGTGAAATTAAATTCAAAACATCAAAAGGTTTTTCTTCTACTTCGAAAACAAATAGCCTCTTAAACTTCCCTGAAGAATACAGGCTGGAGCGCAGTCTATGGAGTTCATGGAAATTTCCTCAGAAACAGAGGTCTGAGAGGAAACATCCATTCTGCTGTTTCTCACAGTTGAAGTGCGCCGCGCGATACTCGTGCAGGTGCGTTGGGAAAACTGGGGTTTCTCGAGTTTAAACAACTAGACCGAGAACCCCAACAGGAAGTGCGTGCAAGCTGGTCTCTCCTCATGAGAAGAGAACCTCTCAGTCCACATAAAACGGATCGGAGGGAAGCTTTCCAACTGGGGGCAAATCTTCTCCAACGTGGATATTTGGCAAAAGGCAGTCTTTGCGAAGGTAAAGCAAAGTGTTTTGAAGTGACGCTTGAACAAGATAGAGGGTTCCTGACAACAACCCCAAGGACCTGTTTGCTGAGTTTCAACACTGCTGCTGATATGGGACTGACGGAAGTAAACTACAATATACATGGATCCACCCTTATAAACATGGAAAAAAGTGTCCCTCCAGAATTTGTGTGTCTCCTACGTTCAGGGAAAGCACACAGCTTTGTTAAAATACCCCTCACCCACCAAAAGGACCCTTGGTGGCATGCTTCATCATCAGGGTCTTCGGGACAGGAGGTGCTATGACTACGCGGGAGCACTGATTACAATACTATGTGTGATATAGGAGTATGAGTGGAAGGGTCAGAAGTGAATGAAAGTGATGAGTAATTAAAAAATACCTGGCTCAGTGGAAAAATAAACTTTAATGTTCCTGTAAGCTGGTATTATTAAAATTGGGGAAAGAGATGGAGGTACTATGCTTTAATGGGCTGTACTTCCTTTGCCGACATGTTTCGAAGCCCTGACCTGGCTTCTCATCAGGACCTAGTGAGATCCCTTCTACACTCTAAATACTAAAGATAAAAAGTGAATTCTTTATAAGGTAATCACTATGTGGTGCATATTACAATCTACATGCACTGTATACTGTACCCCACTAGGTATTTTGCTGGTATGTGTCTGGAAGAACAAAAACACGATTAAAATTACATAACACAAACACCCTACACCATATGTGGTGGTGAGCTGTAAGACAAAGTGATATATTTTTTAGTGATATATTTTTCTTATTCCTTGCATGTTGTAAAAGGTGCTGTGTTATGCCGGCGGGATAGGCAATACAAGACAAAAAACAAACTATTTAAGCGGTCCCTAACTATAGAGTGTGTGGTTTATGTTCAATGTTTGTTTTTTGTCTTGTATTGGGTGTTTGTGTTATGTAATTTTAATCGTGTTTTTGTTCTTCCAGACACATACCAGCAAAATACCTATTGGGGTACATTATACAGTGCATGTAGATTGTAATATGCACCACATAGTGATTACCTTACAAAAAAATCCACTTTTTTGTCAAACGTATGTTTATTGGCATTTATCATATACTTCGGTACAATGTATCAATAGAAACGTCACTACATTTGGAAAAAGTATAGCGGTGATCTTTATACTATGGGTAGACTCAAGTACATAGCACGATCCCAGGCCATCTCGATAGGAAACCTATAGTAAGGGATACAGATTCATATATTGAACAGGCTAGGGATGTCTCATGTAGTTAGGTAAGTAAACAAGCAACCCGTCTTTCTTTTGTGGCAGGGTGCAACCTAATCCCTTCCAACTGGGAAGGTACCTCAAAAAGTTAAGTTAAAAGGAAGAAAGAACAAAGGAAAAACAAAAAAAAAAAAAAAACACTCCCCTCCCACAAACAGTGTAAATGGTGGCGGCGACTGAATGCAATATCGTCTATGATCTAGTCGTGTAAAGATCGTTTAAAACTGGAAAAGGTGCATGTCCCTGATTGTAGGTGGGCATACTGCTACCGGTAAGCCCCGTGACAGAAAGGCAACCAATGGACCCCATTTATATTCAAAACTTTTATAATCATCTTGGAAAATGTCTGTCATTCGTTCAAGACAGAGTATCCTCCAGAGTTTGGAGTGCCACAGTGATAGGGAGGGGGCTGCCCTTTTCTTCCACACTGCCGCGATCTTCACCGTCGCAGCCCCTATACAGGCTCACATTATGGCTTTGTCTGCTTTAGTTTCGTATTCAAGCGATGGGTCTCAGAGGCCAAGAAGAACTCCCTCTATTTTGGTCGGTAAAGGATAGCTCAGCATGCTTTTGATTTGTGAAAGGATTTCCTCCCAGAAAGGCCGTATTGAGGGACAGTCCCACCAAATATGCCGGAAGTCGCCCAACAGCCCACAGCCCCTCCAGCAGTTATCGGAAGTATTTGGGAAGATTCGTTTAAGTTTAGTGGGATACAAATACCAATCCGTTAATGTCTTTAAACGGGCTTCTCGTAGTTCCAAGGAATGATTGAATTTCGTAATATCCGACCACAATCCAGCCCATTCTCTGTCTAGTATGTCTCTTTGTAGCACCCCTTCCCAATTGACATGTACTTAGCTTGTGGAGAGTGTGTGGATGAGAGCAAGAGATTATATAGGAAAGAAATCACTCCTATCATAGAGCCCACCTTTAGCACAAAAGTTTCAAAACTCGTTTTCTGCCTTGTGGCCGTGTCTCGAATGTGGGGGGTAAGGGACCAATGCTTGAGCTGTAAGTAGTGGTAGTGTTCATTAGGTTTTAAATGAAAATCCAGTCTGCAATTTGCAAAGGTAAGAATGCCGTGGTAGTGAAATAAATGGCATAGTGCTTGACACCCACCGTCCTTCCATGCAGTAAAGGGTCCCTCTTGAAGGGCCGGGGGAATTGAAGTGTATTGGCGTGTAGGGCGAAGAGAATGCTGGTCCACTGTTCGATCCCAGAGAGAATGTCCCACGCCTTCACGGTGGTGTGTGTGGGTGTGCGGATATACACGTTTAGCGGTCTGTCCCTCTTGGGTTTCCAAATCAGATCCCAGATCATTCTCCCCGCAATGGCTCGGTCCATGTGGAGCCAGTGTTTCTCTGATTCCTACTTCGACCACTCTGCTACTATCCGTAATTGCGCAGCTTTATAGTAAAGGCCGAAGTCTGGCAATCCTACCCTTCCCTCCGCCCTCTGGCGCCTCAGGTTGATAGAGATAAACTCGCCCTTCCCCCGTGCCAGATAAATCGAGTAATCAAGGATCTAAGCTTAGGAAGAAATTCTTTCTCAGGTCCAATAGGCAATGCCTGAAAAAGATATAACAATTTGGGGAGTATTGTCCTTTTGACCGCATGGATGCGGCCGAGCCAAGAAATGAAAAGAGGCTTCCATCGTTTTAGATCATTTTGGAGTTGAAGGAGGGAGGACGGGAAGTTGGCTTTATAAAGCCCTTCCACGTGTGGTGTCAGCTGGATCCCCAGGTATTGTAGGGAATGAGTAGCCCACTGGAGAATGTGTCTGTAGGTCACAAGCCGCCTCGCTCGGGACCGAGAGATTAAGTATGTATGATTTATTCAGGTTAACTTTGAAACCTGCTACAGTTTCGAAGCGAGTTAACTCGGATTGTAGTGTTGGGAGAGCAAGAGCTGGTTCTCCAAGAGACAAGAGCACATCATCTGCAAAGAGGGAAATTGTATGGGTATCTGTCCCAAAGGGTATACCCTTGATCGCCAGATTCTCCTGAATGGACATCGCCAATGGCTGGATGCTAAGGGCAAACAATAGGGGTGACAAAGGGCACCCCTGCCTCTTCCCCCTCATAAGGGAAAATGGAGCCGAGAGAGTCCCGTTTACCTGCACCCTAGAGCGGGGTTGCATATAGTTAGCCCGGATCATGTTAATAAATCTGTCTGCGAAGCCAAATGGTGTGAGTGTGTTAAAAAGAAATGACCAGTCCACCCTGTCAAAGACCTTCTTGGCGCCTAATCCCACCAGTATTGCTGGGATCTTGCATTTGGTGACTTTCTCAATGAGATGTTATGTTATTTATTATTTCTAACACGCGCAGATACTGCAAGAGTGTGCCGGCGCGAACCTTGAGAGAGTGAAGAAGCGCCACAATTCGTCAGGTGTTATCATGGGTCTACCGGCCCTTAATGAAGCCTGATTGATCAGAGTGGATCAGGTCTGGCATCAGGTCATTCAGTCGCACGGCCAAGATGGCTGAGTAGAGCTTTGCATCCAAATTTAAAAGGGCGATGGGGCGGTAGGAGGGGCACAACTGGACATCTTTCCCAGGTTTTGGGATAACCGTTATCACTGCTTCGGCCATCAAGGGGTCACATCCCCATCGTCCGCCATTGTATTAAAAAGACGTGTGAGGTGTGGGATGAGGTCTGGAGCAAAAGTCTTATGGAAATGGGCCGTTAGGCCATCTGGGCCTGGAGCCTTTTGGGGTTTGAGTGACTTTATAACTGCACCTACTTCTTCCGGTGTTATGGGGGCCGCAAACGTGTCATTCCAGTCCTGGGAAACCTGAGGGAAGTGTTGTGCCTGAAGGTAAGCGTTTTGCTGTTCTATGTCACATGTTTCCTCTGTGTATAGGGCCTTATGGAAAGCTCCAAAAACATCAGCCTTGCCTATGTCTTTGTGAAGTAGCATGTCTTCCTTATCTCGTATGCCACCACTGTAGTCCCTTTCACGTTTCTTTCTAAGCTGTCTGGCGAGGTGCTTGCCAATCTTGTTACCCTGAAAATAGGAGAGGTGGCGTAGTTTCAGCAATGTGTATTCTGCCCTATTATTATAGATTGCCTTAAGTTTCCCCCTTAGTGCTTGAAGAGTGCGTAGGGATCCGGTAGTGGGGTTGGTCTTATGATCTTTTTCGGCTATTTCTAATGCGGCCTCCAGGTTTTCCCTCTCCTTAGACCTTTGTTTGTTTAGGGTCGAGTTTAGTTCTATGCACTTCCTGCGTATAACCGCTTTAAAAGTGTCCCAATTATTGAACACTGAGGTGTCTTCAGGTGTGTTCAAACAAAATAAATCCGTTATCACCTCTCGGGTGTTGTGGACGCTGCTCCACTCCAGCTCAGGCAGATCGGATTGGGACAATGATCCGAAATGGAAAGAGGGAAGATCTTGGCCTCTGGAAGTGAGCCTAGTAAGTTCTGACTGAGGAATGTGTAATCAAGTCGGGAGTAGGTATGGTGTACATGAGAGTAAAAGGTATAATCTCTGGTATGAGGGTATAATGTACGCCAGGCGTCTCTAAGGCCCAGGTCATGGACCTTCTGTTTGAGTTCCGCGGAGAAGGGGCTCGTTCCTGTTCTGTGTGATTGGGAGCTATCAAGATCAGTTTGCCAAGTGAGATTAAAATCCCCTAACAGGATTATTGGGCCTTCCGCAAACCCACTTATTTTATCTAGTAATGTAGCCAAGAAGGCTACCTGGCCTATATTAGGTGCATATGTTGCAATAAAGGTGCATACTCTACCCCTCAGGGCACCCTTGACCATGATAATCCTACCCTCCTTATCTGTCTGGACCGCCGCCGGATGGAATTTCGTTGAGCTGTGAAATAGGAGTGCCGAGGATCTATATATAAGAGGGTATTGTTTGTGTTGAAGTCTCGATTCCTCAGCCCTTTGAAGATGGGTTTCCTGGAGAGCCATTATGTCAAAGTGGTAAGAGATATTTCCGGAATTTTTGTCGTTTTTGGGGCAAATTTAGGTCTCTAACGTTCCACGATCCTATAGAGAGTATCATTTTCCCTTGTTGCCTCCTCCCCCGTGTTCTTATTTCCCACCTCTGAGGCCATGTCCCTGTCCCCAGCAACCGTTATCTGAGAACCAGTCTGTCTCGTCTTGTGTGATATGTACTCCCTGACTAGATCATGTCTGTAATTAGGATTCCGGAAAAGCCTCCACCATGTCCATAACCCTCCCCCTCCCAACAGAAAGAAAAAAGAAATACACGCCAACATTATCAACAGCAACATGTGTCGAAGTGTTAGTGGATCTCCAACTGCGGGCAGGACTACCCACCTGGGCGTGTTGGTGGATGGCGAAACCGGAAGTCCCATCCGCGCCCATCCTGATTGTTCGAAAAGAAAAGCAATCGCTAGCATAGTAAGACCACCAAAGCATGACGAGGTACTTTCGTTCGGGTCCCGGAAGAGTCTGGAGTCCGTAGACCATGGGAGGCCCTCTCCCACGCTTGTCTCTCTGTCATTGTGAACATTATGGGATCCTGAACGATATGTGTCTATGTCCCAAAGGTTCTAAGACAGGTCGTCACTTGTGCCCCCCTCTTGGGCTCACAGATCAGCGAGATGCATTCCTGGGCCGCCTCTTTATAGGGTCCCAGGGTGGTCCCGGTATCAAGAGGTGGAAGGCCTAACAGTCTCAAACCTACCTTTAGATCGGTGACTTGTCGCTGCTTGTTTTTCTATTCCAAACTCAGGCCAAAGGGATAGGTCCATCGGTATCTGACATGATCTTCGCAGAGTTTTGTTGTGAGGGGTCTGAACTGCTGCCTCCTCGCCAGGTTAGCGGGTGCCAGGTCTTGGTAGATACTGCATGTGTGACCCTGGAAGGAGATTTTGTTTTACCTCCGGGCCGCCTGGAGGACCACTTCTTTCACTTTATAAGAATGGAATTTGGTGAGCACATCCCGCGTTCACCTCCTCTCTCCAACCGCTGGGCCCCCAACACAGTGCGCCCACTCCAACTTGATCTTAAGTACTTGCGGGCTCATGATCTCTGCGAACAAACCCTCAAGGAAGGCCTCAAGGTCGACCCTTCAACTCCCTCCTCCAGGTCTCGGATCCGTATGTTGTCTCTCCGAGCCCTGTTTTCTAAATCCTCAGGTTTTAGTTGGGGCAGGTGAAGTTGGTTTTGAAGACCTCGTAGCTGATCATGTGCCTTAGAAGTTTTCTTCTTCACATCTTGAGTCTGCGTTTCAAAATCCACGACTCTCGCGCCCACTGAGTCGATGTCTTGTTGGATTGTAGCTAGTTGGCCGTTTAAGTTGGATTTCAGTTGTTCAATGGACGCTTTTATGTCTTGACCTCCGACATTAGCATGTCAGGCATAGCCCATCAGGTCTTCTTTCGTGAGGGCCATGGCGGCTGAGGAGTCATCACTTTCTAACTGTAGACGTTTGTCTGTTGCTGGAAGAAGTTAGAGACCTTGCTGGAGGTTTTGGTTGGGGCCTTCTCCGGCAGCATAGATACGAGTCCCATGGTGTCTCCCGCCACAGCGGAGGAGCAGCGATCCCTCGGTTCACCCGGCAGTTTCTGTCACTTCTCTGGAGTATTGTCTGAAGAAGTCAATGGTAGCCGAGTACGTCCTTATAACAGATCATGGCTTTCAGGCAATAGCGTCAGCAGCCCATTCATGACGGATCACTCTGCCGGTATATCACCCTACGGTCAGGTTCACACAGCGCCCCCTCCGGAGCAGTGAGGCAGTTGGTCCCTGTCTCTTCCGACTAACCGTCCAGGATGTACCATCAGCATAGGCTCCCACTCTTCAGAGTGCTCGTGCTCCGTTGCGGGGTCCAGCTCATACCTGTTGCCCGCCGACACTGGCGCGCTAATCAAAGCTAATGTTGCAGTACTCCAAAGGCCAAAATGGATCCCCGGCTTGCACTTGCTGGGCTGAGTGTGTCACCATCCCCCTTCCTTTGGCATGCAGGCCGCGATTTCCCCGGTGCCCCTGTGCCACTCAGGGGCACTCTCTTTCAGCCGGGACTTGATGTAGTGAAGCCTGTTGGCCTGCTATCTGCCACACTCCGCTGATAGATTGAGTGAGATGTATACTCACACCATGTAGAATATTCCCCCTCCCATCTTAGGGTCAGGCAAGGGGGTCTAGATGGTCTAGATGGAGTCCTGGTGGCAAAGGCGTCCTTTCAATTGCAAGGGCCGGTCAGAGTGCCACAGGGCCGTGTCCTGTGCCCCCTTCTCCTGCTCACCTGACACAACAAAGTCCTCCGCCGCCGCAGCGCGAGGCAGCAAGGGCCCCAGCGGTACCCGCTCCGTGGCCGCTGCGGCACTTTCTCCGGATGTGGTCGCCTTCGGAGGTCTCCAGTGAGTCTTTCCACCAGCGGTGGGGTCAGCTTCAGGCAAGGGGGTCCTCTTAAGCAGTCCGGTAGTATGCCCCGGTTTCTATTTCACGGGGAGCGGGCGACCGCCATCTTGGGGAATGCCACCGCCGGCCTCCCGCGGCTCCAAACCCGCAAAAGTGCAGCTGCTCCACCAGCAATCCAGATCTCCCCCTGACCACCAACCGCTGGGCCACTGTTTGGCGGGCAAAGCAACAGTGTCGGAGGCGTCTGGTAGCTCACATTTTACATGGGACCTGAGCGCGGAATGGGAGCCGAAACGGATTACGTCCGTTCGGCCATCTTGCCTGGCCATGCCCCCCGAATTCACTTTTTATCTTTAGTATTTAGAGTGTAGAAGGGATCTCATTAGGTCCTGATGAGAAGCCAGGGGAGGGCATGTCGTCAAAGGAAGTACAGCCCATTAAAGCATAGTACCTCCGTCTCTTTCCCCACTTTTAATAATACCAGCTTACAGGAACATTAAAGTTTATTTTTCTGCTGGGCCAGGTATTTTTGAATTATTCATCACTTTCACTCACTTCTGACCCTTCCACTCACACTCCTATATCCCACATAGTATTTTAATCAGTGCTCCTGCATAGTCGTAGGTCATAGCACGCCCTGTCCCGCAGCGGGGCGGGAAATCCCCGATGATGAAGCATGCCACCAAGGGTCCTTTTGGTGGGTGAGGGGTATTTTATCAAAGCTGTGTGTTTTCGCTAAACGTAGGAGACACCCAAATTCTGGAGGGACACTTTTTTCCATTTTTTTCCCATCTTTATAAGGGTGGATCCCTTTGTTTAACATATATTGAGTAGAGGAGGACGTATCCACCTCTTTTGCTCTTGGAGCGCTACCTCTTCACAAACCCCCTTTGTTTTTTTGATATCTACAATATGAATGCCCATCATGAAATTGTAAGTCGATTTCCTTCATTATTTCATTGGCTGGGGAAACTCAACACAAAAGTAAAGTTACATATAAATGAGGATGTTCGTCCTGTGGCACAAAGACACAGATTGCGTTTCACTTGCAAGAGGCTGTTGAAAAGAAACTTAATTAATTGCTTAAAAATGACATAATTGAACGCTCCACTGGTCCAACGCCATGGGTTTCTCCCATTGTAATAGTGCCTAAAGAGACAATGAAGGAGATGCACGCCTATGAGTTGACATGCGTCAAGCTAACAAGGTGATCGAGCGAGAAAGATATTCAGTCCTTCATATTGCTGATATGATAACTCAACTGAATGTTGCGAAGTTCCCTCTCGACTCAACTTAAATAAAGTATATCACCAGTTGGAGCTTGAAACAAAATCAAGGTACACTACAACCTTGTCTATGCATTTTGGTCTGTTTCGCTATAAGCGATTGAGTTTTGGTGTATCCTCTGCTGCAGAACTGTTCCAAGACGTCATTCAACATATCATACAGCCTGTGGTAAACGCATTTAAGTATAGCAATGACATGGTGGAGGGGGTCTATCATATCCCCAATATACAAGAAAGGGGACAGGAACAAAGCAAATAGCTAAGTCTTGTAGCTTTAATTGATATTGAGGCCAAATACTATGCTGGCCTCTCCTGGATGACCTTTCAGCTTGGGCAAATGAAAAATTGCTTATCCCCATTAACCAGACGGGCTATGCAAGGGCATGGGAACAACAATGAATATACTCACCCTGTCTCTATTAATAGACAAAGCCAAAGCAGTAAAACTCCCTCTCTTTGTGTTTTATCAACTATTCATCAGCTTTCGATAACATTGACAGGAAGAAACTCTGGTCCACACTTGAGGAAAAGAAAATACCATCTGTTGTTTTAGATCAGTTAATACTCCCACACACTAATACGTGGGTTCAAGTAAAGCTAGAATATAGCAAGTTCCTGTCCAGAAAAATCCCAACAAAAAAGGGGTTGAAACAGGGGTGTGTGTTGGCCCCGATGCTCTTCAATATGTATATGGCAGATCTATCGACGGAATTGAACATCTGTAAATCACATGCGCCAAGGATGGGAGGGTTCCTACTCTACAATCTGCTGTACGCAGACGACCTTGTGTTAATCAGATGAACCCCCATCAGTCTCCAACACCTGATAGAGACAACCAGCACATAGTCAGCTATCAATGGTCTATCCATCGACCCTGACAAATCGAAGGTAATACGATTGAATCCAAAAAAGATAACATCCAGCTACTGTTGGCACCTGGCCAGTACAACAATAGAAGCAGTTGAAGAATATAAGTACTTGGGAGTGATAGTAGACAACAATGGCACATTTAAAATACAAAAAGAAGCCATCAAGAGAAGAGGCAACTCAATTACGGCAGCTTTAAAATCCATCAAACACAAAACGGGTGGTCCAAGCCTTATACCACTGCTATAGGTTTGGCAAGCAAAGCTTATTCCAGCTATTACTTACAGGAGAGAGTGCCTGAGGGGAAGAGACATGGCTATTTTGGACAGCACAGTCTCAAGATCAGCAAGAATGATATGCGTCGCCCGCCCAAATCAGGTTGGAATTCGTCCTGCAGTCCCAAGAAATCAATTGTAAAGGTGCCTATGTCAAGTGTTGGCACAGGATTAAAAAGGCTGAACTAGGAACACTGAATACCCATCTATGGAATGAAATACACTTAAGGAAGGAATGTGCAGCCATGGGTTACTTGACAGCATTAATAAACCGTCTAGGCTTTGAAGATCTCTGGGTAGCCTCAGGGACTCATAACTGCTTCAAACAAGGCAGCCCTCAAAGAAAGGGCTCACGGATGGTTCATTGTGCAGACCTACGCCAAGTGCTCCCCACAATCTTACCTAGGTGCAGGATTCAACAAGTGAACAAAAGAAAAATACCTGCATTTCTCAATGAACATCTTACCAACCCAGTTGCACCCACCCCCCACCCCCGGAAACATTTACTGACTCAGACTATATGTTGCTTATGTGGGAATGTCGAAGAGAGTGTCTTAGACCTACTGTGCATCTGCAGAGCACTGCACGTTGAACGGCGACAGCTACTGAAGCCCATCTTTATAAACAAGGGGATAAGATCCTGCAGACAAGCAGTGAAGGCATGCCTCAGAGGTGAAGATGTGCAGTTACTGTGTCGCTTCGTACAATTTATGGAAGCAGCAGGGGAAATAATTCTGACATTAAGTGACCAGCAATCCTTCTCATTGCAACAGTAAGAAACTTACAGCGTCGCTTCTCAATGAACTACAAACACTTAAGCCAACTTCTATTCGGACTTCATGAGCTGGAGCACAACATCTAACAGTAATACACCATCCCCGTTTTTTATAGAGCAATCGAGCATTGCACAGTCGCCTTTTTCTACAGTGACCCAAACATTGACTTTTAACTATTGGAATATGTTCCCTTAAACCCTATTGCCTTTTCTATTCTTCTGTCGGTACACCCACAATGTTAAACTTTTATGATTCATTGTGATAGTTATTTATCAAATCTAGTGATCAAAGTTGTTTATTTTTATTTATAAATGCATGAGGCACTTTATGTGCCAGAAATAGTAACCGCTTTGAAAGACGTTTATAGTGAAGAATGGACCCTGTACATACCTTGCTATCCTTTGCTAGCCTTTAGAGGAATGCATTTGCTAAGTAGATAGGCAAGACTGAATATTGATGGACAACTGAAGCTAGTAAGCATCCAGGGCTTCAGTCTATTATCTGAGGACCCAAGTTTCTCTTCTTGTATATTGAATGTATTAACAAAACCTTACACAATTAGCTAATTGCTTAGAATTTTATACATCCAATTAGCTCAAGAAGAATAATTAATGTCCGAACTTTTGATTGAAGACTTCGTCTACTTACTGTTTTTGATAACATCTACTGGTCACTGTTCCGGCACAAGCAATGAATGTTTTATGATATGCTTTTTGAACTCTTAATCATGAATTTTGCTCTACTATGGTTTTTTATGTGAAAATTGTCAATGTTTTTACTAACCAAGCAATAAATTATTTACTTTCAATAGAAATGACATATTATCTTTGGCCATCTGTTTTGCGATTAGGGTATGAAACCTGATCCAGCTAAGGTGCAAGCATTGTCTACTGCAAGTCCCCCTCAAGATATTTCTAGGTTACGATCATTTCTTTGAATGGCCAGTTACTTTTGTAGATACCGACAAGACTTTGCTGCGGTCAATGCATGGTTATGAGAACTGACGAAAAAGAATGTGCCTTTTAATTGGTTACATGAATCTGAGAAGAGCGTCCAAAAAATCCAGCAAGCTATTGAGAATGCCACTGAAATGGCTTAGTTTGATCCCAAACTGCATACAGAGGTTGTCGTTGATGCTCGCCCTGTCGGGTTAGGATCAATCCTGACACCGCCGAAAGGACAAACAAATGCCCGGAGACATATTGTGGCATATGCCAGTAAAAGCCTGTCACAAACAGAACGTGCTTGTTCACAAACTGAGAAAGAGAGTTTGGCAGTAGTCCGGGCTTGTGAATATTTCCATGTGTTCTTGTTCGGAAAGCCTTTCACAGTAGTGACTGATCAGCAAGCACTGTTGACAATATTTGGCAATCCCATAGCCAAAATACCTTCTTGAATTGAAAGGGTGGGTATGAGGTTAACAAAAATATAGCTATACAATACTTCATAATCCAGGGAAAGAGCAGAAGTCTACTGATTATTTTTCAAGAGTACCATTGCAGTGTCCTGGTACCCCATTCAAGACAACAAAAGCTTACATCCATTTTATTGTGAAATACAGAAACAAATCGCCACTGCGACGAGCCAAGATAGTGACCTGTTAAAGTTTAAAAAGACAGTATTGGTCATAACTCGTGGGATCAGCACTCTTTTCAGTGAATCAAGAAGGCCTCATTCTGCAAGATACAAGCATTGTTCTTCCCGAGAGTCTACGACAACAAGTGAATGAATGAGGGATATCGAGGAATAAGTGTTACCAAGAGAGCTTTTGTGATCGAGTCTGGTTTCCATACCTCGATGAAAGGGTAAAAAAAGAATGAAAGACTTGTCATATATGCAAGTGTCTTTCGTCTCAAGTCATTCAACACCCTTTGAATATGTCAGATTTGCCACATCATGCTTGGGAGAGAATTGCTATTGATTTCTTTGGTCCTCTTGAGAATGAACATCATCTTCTAGTCATTGTTGAAGAATACTCCAGTTTTCCATTGGTAGAAGACCTTTCATCCACTACACATAAAAAGACTATTAAAAAAATTAGATGGCATCTTTGCAACATGGGGTGTACCTGTGACCTTGAAGTCTGACAACAGTCCGCCTTTTAATAGTCGAGAATTCAAAGGCTTTCGACATCAGCTGAATATAAAGCATCAAAAAATCACTCCTCTTTGGTCCCAGGCCAATGGTCTGGTAGAACGGTTCATGAGTACTTTAAAGATAGCTTGTGAGCATGCTGCATTGGAGAGCTCAACCTCAAAAATGTTTTCAACACTACTCCTCGAGATTACCATTCGACCCCTCACTCAACGACAGGGTAAAGCCCTGCGACTCTCATGTTTGGAACAGCCATGAAGACCAAGATACACCAATGGACCAACCCCAGATCCATGAATGCAGAAAATATTCATACTACAGATTAATGTATATGCTAGAGATGAAGTCATGCAAAATATGTCATCTTTACAAGAGGACATCAAGTGCGTGTTAGACAACACAAAAAAAGAAAGTTTGATGCTCCGTTTGAGGTGGAACCATTTATCATCACTAATACTCAAAGAGACATGGTGACTGCCCAGCATCCTGTGATGTCCCTTAAGAGCGATTCCTCTAATTTTTGACATATGGCCCATCACTCACCAAACATCGATGTCAATGTAGAGACTGGGTCCAGTGAGACTGTTGATGACACTGTGTCCGCTAACGATTCCATCTCACCTGTGAAGATCACGAACACTGGATGGTAGCTGTGTAGCTTCAGCCCTACCCTCTATATTGTTCCCCGTGCACTCCTGTTGCTTTCCCCACCCGTCCTTGATGATTCCACCCATCCGTGCTCCACATTGCTGTCTCACACCCATGCTTCTGCATTTACACTTTACCCCCACAGAATCTGTGGATATTTGAAACTGCTTCGCAGGGGAGCATATGACCTGTATGACTTTAGAATCATCTTCTCCAGGGAACAAAGAGGCGCAGTTGCATCAAGAATTGCAGGAATAAAGCACAAAAGCACATAAACATTGCAAATATTAAGATATTCAAAGTCTTTACTTACATAAAATATGTATGTATATATAGTAACACACTGCTAAATGGTGAGCCCCCCTCACCCTGCCATACCACATCAGACTTGCTCTTCATCAGATTATTTTATTATTTAAGTATGAGCAAATCCCATTTGAAAAAGCTACAATACTGCTGGTCCAGAGTTTCACCTGCCACTTAGTTAATTCTGAAAATGACCTGAAATTTGAATGGGAGACATGTTACTGGAGTACATGAGAAGGGCAAAAAAGAGTTTGCAGAAAATAGAAATCATAGCACTTTCTTTCTAATGAAACGTGTGTCTATTGTTTGATGAGAATATACTGTAATGCCAACATATGCGCATGGGCATTATGCACTCCATGCAATGTAATACTGCAAAACTCAATCAAGAAGTTAAAAAAAAAAAATGAAAAATCATGCAACAGTTTCCTTTTCAGGGATTGTTCTTTCAGAGCTATCACCCAACAGACGGGAAGGAAGAGTAAAAATAGCCTTAGAGTTTCGTGGAAAAAACAGCAGCAGCACTGAAATCAGTGTGTGTAATAATATGTTAAGAAAACTTTTTGAGATCAGCATTCCTGCTGATGCTCCATTAGAATATAAGCGATCACAGCAATGTACAAACAGAATGAGATGTGAGTGAAAAAATGAGGGCAGGTTGAAAAAAGGGATTAAATTAGTCCTGAATGGCTCAAAAGGGCATATTTATAAGGAAATATATATATGGTGTAAGCTAAGGAACAAAATGCATGGCCTGTAATAAGAGTTACTGATTTTCAGCACGGCTAAGACTATGAATGGAGAAAGGATTTCCAACATAAAAAAAGTGCTGGCAAGCAGTGAGGCTCTGGGAGTGCAAAGGAAGGCCCTGAGGAAACGGCGATGGGATTTTGGCACGTATTAATGAAGAAAGGCTACAAAAGAGGCCAGACTGTGCATGACTGGAGTTGGAAAGAATAGTGTACTGTGATTAGAGAGGTACAAGGGTTATTTTCATCTAGCAGAAAAACAGTAGGGGGCTGTTTTAGGGAATTTGTTGTTTTTTATCTGTTTTCTGAGGCACATAAGGACACCTGTTTCTTTCTGTTGTGATCAGGGCCGGCTTTAGCGGTGGTGGCGCCTGGTGCCTCAGTAATTTTTAGCGCACCCCCCGCATGATCTCCCGCGCACCCCCCGCATGATCTCCCCCTCGGATACCACCAGGCAAAAGTACCCCTCGTTTCTCCACAGCCATAATCTTGTATATATTTCATTTGTTTTAAAGCACTGGTAAAGACTGGCTTTACTAATAAGAATGTATATCTACCCAAACGAACTTTTTTTGGCAACATTAGAGAATAGATAATGAAAGACTGGGGATCAAAAGCATAACGTCCTAACCTATTTTATGCAGTTTGCATGCAGCTCTTTGTTGACAGTTCATAACAAATCACTGTTCTATATTAGGATTGTATCTTATGACCTGTGGTACCAAAAGGTTCTATGTGACAAAAGCATAAACAAACCACTCAGTTATCCACATAAGAGCTAGAGCTGTGATCTGCACAGTATGCGTTCTTTGCAGCAGGCATAGTAACCTTCTGAGCTACTTTATGGCGAGTCAAAACTGCCACTAGACAAAACCCAGATCTCTCTCTCTCTAGCACAAACATTAATCACAAGAGTTATCTTGACATTTGAAATGCTGCCTGAATGCTGGACTCACAAGGAACTCTCCAGCAGATGATTTTAAATCATGTTATTGCCAAACAACCCTGAGGTCAGCACCCTCCTCCCTAGGTCAGTGCCCAGTGCGTGTGCATCGGTCGCACTGCCCTAAAGGCAAACCTAGCTTTGCAAGGTGCCAGAACAGGGATGCCTACCTCGCTAAACTTGTTGATTTCTGTTTTCTTTTTTTGAGGGAGGTAGTTTTATATAGCGTGAACTCGCCCCAAGGTGTCAGAGCAATTTACATAAGCACCAGTTGTGTTACAGACGGACACATTCATTTGTTTTAGGCACGAGAAGATATAGGGAATGATTATGAGTCTTGCGGTCCATGGACCACCATATTTGTGTGGGCGTGGCGGCGATGGTCTCCTGACTGCCCTACTACAATCAGGGCAGTTGAACCACCATTGCCCTGCCACAGCCGCCAGGGAACCGCTGTTCCCTGGAGTCGGTGCAGCGTTGTAGAGGCAGTAATATGGTTGGCGGTTCTGCTGCGATCCTGCCAAGCCTATTACAAGTTTCCTCTCCATCCCGGTTTTCATTGCGGTTCCACTGCCATGAAAACCGTTGTGGAGAGGAAACAAAGGGGGACCTACGGGGTCCCCTTGTGCCTGTGCACCCTGGGGTGCATGCAGAAGGCACAACATTTGACCCCCTGTGTGCATGTACCACAGTTCCTCTTCATCATGGATTTTGCAGTCCATGCTGTGCAGGAACTGTTTTTGGCGTTCCCATTGCGGTGCCCATTTTCAGGGCACCACCATGGGAACGTAAAGAAAAAGCCCATCAGACACCAGAATAACTTGTAATAACTTGTAATATGGCAGGCAGCCTTACCACAAGTTTGGCGGTGGAGTGGCGGGGCGGACCCCAACTCATAATCAGGCCTTGAGTGATTAGCCCAGAATCACAGGATGCGGAGCGTCCCTGCTGAGACTTGAACCCTGTTCCCCAACTTCGAAATTGACCGCTCTAACTGTTGGGCCGCTAGTGCACCATGCTGGAAGAACTCTTGAAAACATAAAGGTAATTGGAAGAGATTACCTCCTTTTCATGGATCATGTTCTTACTTACTCTTGACTTGAAAAACAATCAAACTTCATCAACAGTTTAAAGTCTCAACCTCTTACAACGTCCCTGTTTACCTGCTGAATAACGCGCTTGAGGCTCATCGGTTTTACATGGGAACAATCCCGAGGTTGAACACTGTAGTTTTCAAAGTATTGTCTACAAGGTTAAATCTGATTCTGCCAGTATAAGGGCATTTAACTAAAATGTATGCCAAGAACAGTCTTTAAGCATTCTTCTTTTTATCTTACTTTTACTACCAACTGTACTCTACGCCAGTGAGAGATGGAAAGTGAACATTTTATTTTGGAAAACGTCTCTTTGTATAGCTTTCCTGAAAGGAGGCCAACTTGACTCATTGCCCTTCTGTTTCTTGTGACAGCAACTGACGGCTGCAGCCACAGACAGAAATTAACTAGTTCCTGCTGACAGGTTTCCTGTCACTATAACAATCTGTTATCAGTACCTGTTACATTGTTAGGAAAATAATCCCTTCTAGCAACAGGATAAGGATATTGCACCCTCTTAGTGCTTTAAAGTTAAGCTGATCTGAATTTCGCCTTCCTCTCTTATCGACCTAACTCGTTTTGCCTTTGCAAAGTGTAAACAAGCATTCAAAAAAAACTAATTTGTCTGACCGTTCGCACAGCTGCAGGACCTCGTCATTTCTAGATGGTCTCTGGAAGACAGAAACAATAGCTGTAAGTCTTTAACAAGGCTACAGTCCTGCAAGACTTTACTAGGTGTCCCTATCGAATCAGAAGCAACTGCCTAACAATTCTGTCACAAAGCTGTAATATGTCCAGTCATTACTGATTGTCCCTCTAGAGTCAGATCCAACTGCTTGAAGTTTTTACAAAGCTGCAGTACGTCAAGTCATCAGTAGATGTCCTTCTTAAGGAACACTTGTAATGACAACCTATATACCTATGTATTAGTAGTCACCATACTTTTAGAGGAATATTAGCAGCACTATAAATATATATCAGTAAAAGTGCCTTATGCTATGGGAAAAGAAAAATGTAAACGTCATTTGAGTAAAGCAATCGATGAAGATATTTGATGAAAAGTTTTTTTATTAGTCATGTGTGTGTGTGTGTGTGGGTTCACTGACAGAATATGGACATCTAAAATATTCCCATACCACAATATTGAGTCATAGATATAGATGTCAAAAATATTGACATCCTATATTTATAATGATAAGTAAGTAAATATCGGAAAAAAGTATCAACGTCATACATATAGTTGTACAAAATATCGTTTATTATCTACTGGCGGTCGCCAGTAGATAGTTATAGTTAGGACCGTGTTTCCATAGGAAATCCGCAACATTCTATTTGGAATAACTTTGGCGCCGGTTGACGAATACTCGCAAAATTTTCAAAATAGGTGGGGCGCTCCGCTCCTACCCTGAAAGTCTCGGGGGATTCGTCAAGCGGGGGCTGAGAAAAAAGGGGGGTCCCAAAACGCGTTTTCCCCATGCAATTTTCCATAGGGACCTTTAGTCCAAGGTACAGCCCGAACGGCTGAACAGAATTACTTGAAATTTGGCAGAGAGGTAGTCCTCAGGTCAGGGATGTGCCTTTTGCAGGTCTGGTGTCAATCTGTTCAGTAGTTCCTGAGAAAATCAAAAGTAAAATCATATATATATGTGGGCGGATCCTAACCACACATCTCATCCTGAGATCTGATTGGCTGTCAGCACTTCATCCAAGAAGTGTTGGCAGCCATCTTGGGACCAATATACATGATAGCACCTCATTAAAAAGCATTGCACTTAATAGAAGGTTTTAAGACTTTAGTTACATTATAAATCATTTGTTGATGGTACCATACTCATTTTAGGAATTGTGGTATGTTCTAAGGTGATTTCACCATGTGAAAAAGCCTTCTGCTGGGATATCATGATTGAGAGAAAAATATTTTCTCATGCTTTTCCCACAGAGTTTTGGAAGGTGATCTATAAGCTAAACTGAGAGCTTATTTTCTGTAAATTCACATTATCTTTCTCAGTCATGTGAGAATGAAGTCTGACATTCTCAGTAAAACATGTACATCCAACAAGGGCAGAGACTGTCAGTTGATTCCTTTGTGTTCTACTGCAGCTTCCCAGAGTGTTCCAAAGAACAACTAGAGCGCTAACAGTCCTACTTATGATAAACAAATGGCACACCTGAAGCCATCTTGCTTGGATTAAAGTGGTAACTCTTAAAACATTTAATTTAAAAAGGAACAAAATGAGGGGGTTCATTTTTCCATAAAAAGTATGATTAGTGCTGCAGAAAGAAAAATTAGGGCACATTTTGAGTGACTTCTCAAATCCTCTTCTATTTCATTAAAAAATTCTGACATGCAGACTGAAACATGCACTTTCAATACCAGCAGCAGTTTTCCCTGGTGAGCAGTAGCTTTACTACAGTGATCTAATGAGCAAAAAGAGTGCTAACATTCTGAATTTATGGCAAATGTGTGACACATCTGAATGCCTTTGGAATCAAAGTAAAAAACTGAAAGTATTTCCTACTGAGGAGACTGCAGTAAATGAGGAAATTAGGAAACTTCATAACAAATAAATCTCCCAAGATGGCCACCGGAGACAAAAGAGCCCAAATGTAGCCCAAAATCACCCAGATGTAGCCCAAATATAGCCCAATGACAGAAGTGTGCAAAACACTTATTATTTTGTGTTTTTGCAGTGTTATATAGTGCAGACTTGTCAGGTATTGGAGTGCTTTAAATGAGCATTGGTTACATCACACAAGAACAAATTCATTTTGGTTGTATACATGGGGAGACTAAGTGATTTGACCAGAATTACAGAATGTCGAGCTGAAGCAGAAACTCCAACCTGGTTCCCCAGTTGCAAAGTCTGCAGTTCTAGAAGTAACACCACATCCTCTCCCCTAAGTGCAACATTTAATCAAGTGGTCAACTGGATAAAAAAACATAAAGGTAACAAATAATTTAAAAGTGCTTTCTCGCTATTTGAAAACTCAGAAAATATGTCCTTATTTTAGTCTTTTAGAGCACTAACCATAATTTTGATGCCAATAAGACCCTCTCATATATGTAAGGAAATGCTCTAGGTATTACAGTTTTGATTACATGAAGATGACATCAGGCGTTCCACACTTTTGTAATAAATATAGAATGTTAGCAATCTAGTTGTTCATTAGGATACTGTTGAGAGGCAGAGGCCAGGGGCACGGACTCTGAAAATTGAAGGCAGGTAGGAGGGTGCAAAGGCAACAATTTAACCACACTGAGCAGGCAGGAAGGGCCGTGGCAGCACAACAGACTATGGAGGGCAGTGGAAAGGGGGGCAGGGGCAACAAACCAACAATACAGGACTTGCAAGAGAGGCTGTGGCAATGTAATAGACCATTGTGAGCAGAAGGAAGAGGCAATGGTAGTACAACCATACATGCCAGCAGACCCGATTCAGCCAGGAAACGTCCAATGTTTTTAAGCTCAAATGGGCTTTATTTGATCTGTTTCCTGTCTACAATCTCCTCTTTTTCAATGTAACTCAAAGGGGAAAATCAATACCCCAGTTATTTTTTCAAAATCTCCCTCTTACCAAGTTCAAAATGTTCGCAAGTATGGTACATTGGATCATGGAAGGAAATGGGGTAGGGACATGGACTTGGATAACAGAGGACAGGAGGGACATGGAGAGGTGCACCAAACTGACCCTGCAGGGCAGGCATCAGGGTTTGCAGCAGCACAATACACCACACAGGGCATGCGGGACGGGAGTGCAGCACAACAATCCATAGAAATCAAGAGGGAGGGGACAGGACCATGCACATGGACAACAGAGAACAGAGGGGCAAGAGGCAGGACCATAATGGACAGACAGGAGAGAAAGCTGCAGCATAACAGACCATAAAGGGCAGGAGGGATGGATCAGGGGCATTACAGTGGAACAGACAAGCCAGGAGGGAGGGAGTAGGGGTCTGCACATGTAAACAGAGGGCTGGGGGCAAGGGGGCAGGGCAGGAGCAGCAAGATAGCCATGGAGGTCAGGCAGGATGGGCACTAGAAGAAAGACACACCATGAAGAGCAACAGTGAGACTGTGATGGCATACACACAGACCATGGAGGGAAGGTGGGAGGGATTCAGGGGCAGCTAACTGACCACACAGGGAAGGTGGGAGGGGCCATGGCAGCACAGAAGACCATGCATGGCAAGTGGGAGGGTTAGTGGTAGCACAATGGCTATGATGGGCAAGAAGGCGGGTGCAGGGGCATGCACAAAGGACGATGGAGGATAGAAGGGAGGGTCAGGACCTGTGCACAGACAAGAAAGTTCAGGGGAAGGGGCCTCATAACAGACCGCACGGGGCAGGCAGGAGGAGCAGTTGCAGCACAACAGACCAGGGAGGGCAGAAGGGTGTGCAAGTACAATGGACCATGTAGGACAGGAGGAAGAGGATAGGGGCATGGCATGTGGACAGGCAGGGTGGAGGTGGAAGGGACAGGTTACAGTCATCTGACAATGCTAGGCAGGTGGGAGGGGAGTGGCAGCTCAACAGAACACTCAGAGTAGATAGGAGTGGCAGGTCCATGGAACATGGTGGGCAAAAAGGATGGAGCGGGGGCATACACAAAGACATCGGAGGGCAGGGGGAAGGAGAATAGGGGCAGCAAGCTAAGCACAGAGTTTAAGCAGGAGGTCAATGATGGGGCATAGAATTGGGCAATGGAGGGCAGGAGGAGTGAACTGGTACATCATACTAAATTGAGGGCAGTGGCAGCACATCAGACCATGCATGGCAGGAGGGAGGAGGCTAGTCCATGGATTCACACAACAGAGGATAGGGAGGAGGGGAATGGGGCAGCAAGCTAACTGTTCAGAGAAGGCGGGTATTAGGAACTTTATTGTTTTTAAAACGTGTGTCTGTGCGAACTACTTAAAATATGAACAAGTATGCAGCATAATCTCACTTTTATTCAGGAAGAAGAGGACGTTTGGGACTGTGACTCCGGGCTCACTTGGCAGAAACACCCCCTGACCCTCCACCCCCTATCGCAAAATGTAATGCCCGTGAAAAGGGTAGGTGAACACAGTGTTATATAGAACATAGTCCTGAGAGCACAATTGAAAATGAAAACTAGATATAGTGTATGGTATAAACTATGCACCAAAAAGTGTGATATAAGATGAACCGGGCGTGAAATATAATATGCAATACATTGTGCGCAATGACAGATTCATTGGAGAGCGCGAGATAGCACAGGCACTAGCGCGTGCTATGCGATATGTGCCTTGGAGTGTAATATGCACAGGGCAGTGTTGTGTAACCTAACTAGTCTCTAAAGTTGTAATATAAAATATGTGCTGGGGAGTGTAACGTTGCATATGCACTGTGACAAAGATATGGATCCCAGATTGTAATATGTATGGCATAGCACTGTGCATTATAACATAGGCATCGAGGAAGGCACGTTAGATGGGGCAATATAACCCGTGCGAAGACCAGTGTGGCATGACATATTCACGGGATGGTGTTACAGTGCACATGGGCTAGAGAGTGTCATAGCATATGCACTAGCTAGTGGAATACAACACAGAGGTGTGTGGCACTCAGCAGGCAATGGTGGGTGTAACACAGCATTGGGCTCTGCCAGGAGCGCACTGTGACTCTCAAGTGATGTTCGTCCCCTTTCCAGAGAGTAAAATAAAAAGTATTACACATCCGGCAGTGGATGTGTGTTTTATTAACCGTGAGGGGGGTTTCTTGCATAGTTTTGGTCGAATTTTTGTCGAATCCCCTTTGAATGGCTTGGTGTGCATGTGTATTAAATGTGCCCGTCAATAGCTACCCATGTTTGTATAAATAAACGACAAGGGTGTCTACCGGGATTAGGCACGGTAGGGCATCAGACATGTCAGAACTTCACTAGTGGTGTAAATACATTCCACGTGGATTCATTGTATGCATAGTCGCCTTTTAATGAATATCACGCAAATCGTCATGGTGATAGGTACGTACGGTTTGTCCAGCATGTCCTAGGTGTGTCTATAAATGTATATTTTTTAAAAATAATAAAAAACAGTGGCCGGCCCTGGGGATTGGGGTCAAAAAAATATAATTAGGAGACAGGCCCTGGGGGATGGGGTCATCAGGGCCAATAAATTAGAATAAGAAGGGGGGCCACACATCCCCCCTTCTTAAAAAATTAAAATAAATAAAAGACTGGCATCGTGCCGGAGGCCACGCCCCCTCCTTGCAGCAGTCTGCAAACGCGGCCCCTGGCGAGTTGTAAGTTGGGGAATTAATTCCTCTTCAATACTGAGGGTCCCTGAGGGCCAACTAGCCCAACAGGCATCTCCAGTATGCACCAGGGAGCTGCGCTGCAGACAGGTGTTCTGAGGCCAAGCCCCTTTTTACACCTCTCTGCAACGCAGCTCTGTGGCGCTTACTGGAGGTACCTAGTGGTCTAGTATGACCCTAGGGACCCTTAGGATTCAAGGGTACTTAATCTCTCAACTTAGAACAGCCACAGGGCGCGTTTACACAGTGGTGAAGGGAGGGGACGGGTCCTGAGGTGACGTGTGCAAACACGCACTATGGCACATTTTAAATTGGGGATATAATTTTCCTTCAATACTGAGGGCCCCTGGGGGCTAACTAGCCCACCAAGTGCTTCCAGTAAGCGCCACTGAGCTGCATTGCAGAGAGGTGGTCCAGGCCGTGCCACTTTTTACACCTCTCTGCAACGCAGCTCTGTGGCACTTACTGGAGGTACCTAGTGGGCTAGTTGGACCCTAGGGACCCTCAGGATTCAAATGAACTTAATCTCCCAACTAAAAACGGACACAGGGTGTGTTTACACAGTGGTGAAGGGAGGGAACGGGGCCTGAGTTAACGTGTGCAAAAACGCCCTGTGGCCTGTTTTAAGAGGTAGTTTTAATCCCCCTGCCCTATTATATACTAGGGGCTTACAGAGGAGGTCATGCTAATCACAGGGGGATCCCAACGCATAATGTTCCCTAGTGTATGTAGGTGTTTTCACTGTATTCTAAGTGTCTTTTAACATAGCACTGGCTCTAGGACTGGTTAGTCAGACTAAGTTACCACCAGTATCCGTCTGAAAAAGTTGAGGGTACAGGATCATTTTGCAACAAGGCTTCTTTCTGCTCTTCTTTTTGTTCTTTCTGCACGTTATCCTTCTTCCTGCACTTTTTTTCGTCTTTCAGGACTTCTGTTGCTTCTTTCTGCACTTCTTTTTTTTCTTTCTGTGCATTTTTTCTTCTTTCTTCACATGTCCTATCTCTGTAGGCATAGTTAGAAATTAGCATTTAAAAAACCTTTGAAATTCACAGAAAAAACCATAGGTTTCAGGCACATTATAGTTAGGAATTAGCATTTAAAAAACCTCAGAAATTCACTGAAAAAACCATAGGTTTCAGGGGTGTTATAGTTAGCTGGACTTTTCACTTGCACAAAACCATTGAAATTCCCCCGTTATAGTTAGTTCAGCTAACTATAACTCGCACGCCCGCAATGCACTGCTGATGACGTCACATATTACATCACTCATGACATGGTCAGTGACATCACTCATGACATCACTGATGACATCATCCTTGTGATAGAGTGGCGGCCGCGCGAGTTATAGTTATCTGAACTAACTATAACGGGGGAATTTCAATGGTTTTGTACAAGTGAAAAGTCCAGCTAACTATAACACCCCTGAAACCTATGGTTTTTTCAGTGAATTTATATATATGTACATATATATATCTATCTATATATTCACTTAAAAAACCATAGGTTTCACACATGTTATAGTTAGCTGGACATTTCCCTCGTAAAAAAACAATGAAATTCCCCCGTTATAGTTAGTGCAGGCAACTATAACTCACGCGACCGCAATCCTCTGCTGATGACGTCAGATATTACATCACTGTATTTAGACACCTATTTACCCATGTCTTCTTCCATTAATCTTTAGCTATACATATATTACAAATATTTATTTTTCAGAAACACACATATTTAATCATTGATGTAATATCTGAAGTCATCAGCAGAGGATTGCGGTCGCGTGAGTTATAGTTGCCTGCACTAACTATAACGGGGGAATTTCATTGGTTTTTTACGAGGGAAATGTCCAGCTAACTATAACATGTGTGAAACCTATGGTTTTTTAAGTGAATTTGCAAGGTTTTTTAAATGCTAATTCCTAACTATAATGTGTGTGAAACCTATGGTTTTTTAAGTGAATTTGTACGGTTTTTTAAATGCTAAGTTATGTATTTATTAATGTTTTTTTTTTCAGGTTCTTCACCGCGCGCGCACCGTGCGCACGCTGTGGGCGCTCGGTGCACTTCACGCACCGAGCGCCCACAATGCGTTGTGCGTGCCGTGCACGCACAGAGCGTGCACCCAGCGCTTTTTCGAAAAAAAAAAATAATAATTTTTCATCCTTGGGGGTCCTTCAGTGACCCCCTGACAAAGGCTAGGGGGTCAGGAACTGTCCACCCTGCCCCCCTTTCACATTCTCCACCTTTGTTTTTCAATGCCTCAGACTGTGAGAGACAAAATGGCGGCCGACACTTCCTGATTTCGACCGACTGGAATGTTTACTGTCATGTAACCACCAATCAGAATTACGCTCGCGCACGGCAGCGTGCGCGTACGGTATGCTTACCGTACGTGCACGGTGCGCTCTTATAGATATATATGTACTTTTAACTGAAATTTACTGTACAGCCCTCTAAATGAAGGCGATTACATGCATCATTAGCACGTAGAACTAACGAATGTAATAGAATCATTACTCATGGTGCTCAATGACTAATGCTCCTCAAAAACATATACACGGGTTAGTTTCCAATGCTGTCAGCAAATCTATCAAGAAACATTGGAAAATTTTGGAGAGTAATAACCATATTTGGGAGTTGCCCCTTTTCTCCTATAAAAGAGCGAGAAGTATTAAAGACACACTTGTGCATACACGTCCCAGAAAACTGGACAAGAATAACGATAGGATGATCCAAGGTGTATAGGGCCTGCCCCCAGTAACGGGACATTTCCCCTGCAGGTCATGCAGTGTCTGTCATTTAACCTCATTTAACCTCCATGACGAAACACCTACCTCTGGCATCTGGCAAACAATGGGTACAAAGGTCCCACATGAACTGTAACTCAACCATTGTGATTTACCTGATCACATGTCCTTGTGGTCTCAGGTACGTGGGAATGACATCATGAAAGATAAAACAACGGATTTGTGAACATCGGAGCAATATTCGCTGCCGCAAGAACACCTCAAAACTGACAAAACATTTCCTACTGTTCAATCACACCATAAACGATCTAAATTGGACGATCATCGAACAGCCTTATGCAGGTCTAAACAATCAACAGACGCTTTTTGAAAAAGAACAGCGGTGGATTTACCGTCTGTCCACACACCGCACAGGATTAAATGATAATATCCCCTGGGGTACAGTTCTTAAACGCTAACTGCGTAATGTCTCTTTTCCTCTCTGAACAAGTGTTATCTATGCATCCTTTATTTTAATTCTCTTTATGAATAATAATTTTTTGTTAAAGAGCGTTTGGGCTATAAGACACCAACATCCCTACAACACGGGATTCATTGATCCAAACTCAATTTGTAATCTTGCCCCCTCTTTTTCAAAGTGGTCAGTACTTTTGTCCGTCATCACTGACATTTTACGAATGGCAAAGAGGAAATTAACATCAGTTGTGTCCCCACTTTTAATACATCTTCGTAACGCTTAGCGCAGTCCCTGATGGTACTGAACTATATAAATTACATTGGAACATAGCATACAGAATCATCTTGTAATACGCTTTTCAGTGATTGCTCAGCTCTTGCTCTCACTGATTAAAACTTTTGTTTTGTTTTCCCACTTTTGACTAATAAAGTTTAGTCTGAACTTATCTTCCGCGCAGTCTAGTGGTTTCAAGGCTTTCATCCGGAACGTAAGGCGTCACACGCGCCCCGCCTGGGGTCACGTGATCGCGGAACAAGCATTTCTATCCGGGAAAGCCACTCCACGGCAACATCCGGGCCGAGGAGGACAGCGTTAGGTGCATTGCATGAGTCACTGAGCACCAGGAGTAATGATTCTATTACATACGTTAGTTCTACGTGCTAATGATGCACGTAATCGCCTTCATTTAGAGGGCTGTACATACTACAGTGATGTCGTTCTGTAGTTTTGATCCCTTCGTTAAAATGGAATGACGTTTATTTACGGAGTCGCTGCATTTAATGAATACGATTGCTTGAGATAAAGATGAACAAAATAGTCACAATGTATAAACGCTTCTCGTAATCAGCACGAGTTTGCTATTAAGCACAGACATCTTCTTGATAGCACTGAAAGAATTGACCATTGAATGTATTGTACAATTTCTTTGTGTGTCATCTTTCTTTGTGTGTCATGTTTATTTATTTATAGAGTCTAGTGGCCTAGGAAATCCCAGGAAGTCGACTGAGGTAGAACCGTGAGTTTTACCATTCACACAGTTCCATAGGTTAGGGTGCGCCTTAGCGAGCGCATACTGCCATGGAACTTTTTTCGGTCCTGAAGAATGCTTAGCGAACGTGCATAGATAAGCTGAAACATGTTGACCATTTGCTTTCACTCACTTTACCAAATCGGATGGTCCTGGTCAACCTAACCAGCCAGCCAACATCCGTCACACTTCTTTTAACGGTCACCGGTTTTTCCCCCATTAAAATTCATTTTTGGTAAAAACCTGTCACCTTTTAAAATTTCACATCACTCACAAACACTCACATCCTTGTACCCTTCCAAAAAAACCTGCTCTGCTGTAAATCAGGCGTCGTAGCACACCAGGGAGGCATTCGGCCTCTCTGGTGGGAACCCAATGATGAAGCATGTCACCAACCAGGTTGGTGAGTGAGGGTTCTTTTAAAAGAAGCAAGTCTTTCCTCTGTGCTACCCAACTTTTTGGTTTAAACAGTTGCTCTTTTGTTGTTTCTGAATGTGTACAATATAGCCAACATGAACTAATCAAGTAAATGACTACTGCTAACCAATCAAAATTGACACCATTGCCACCACACGTATCTGGGTCAAGAAGAACTGAAGACCCTGTCACCCCTGAAAAAAAGAGAGTAAGTAAGCCCAAACATTGACTATGTTGAAGTGCCACACAGACCATGTGCCACAGTTAACCATTTACACACAGCAAAAGAACTTAATTCAATAAGGACACTGACAAAATAGGCAACAGGAGCAACTGTCTTTATTCACATATTGCACAGATAGGTACCATGAGTAGAGAGGAGCAAGGCTCAAGATGCATAGCATGTCCATGAGAAGCTGCACAGGCAAGGGTAAAACAGCAGTGAACAACAAGGCCAGTGGCCAGGGCTAGGTGCAGAGTATGTCCATGAGAAGCTGCATAGGCAAAGGCAAAACAGCAGTGAACGACAAGTCTAGTGGCCAGTTCAGGGTGCAGACTGAGTCCATGAGAAGCTGCACATGCAGGGGGCACACAGCAGTGAACGACAAGGCCAGTGGGCAGGACAAAGTGCAGACTGAGTCCAAGAGAAGCTGCACAGGGAATGTGTGCGACTGTATCTTTCCATGGTCAGCAACACAGTCAGGGGGCAACAATGTGCAGTACAGGCCCACCTGTGTGAGAGGCAGGTGTGTGAGGGTGATTACCACTCAGACTTGGCTGTCAGGCGGACTGGGAGCTGGCTGTGTCTCGGGGACTGTCGGGGAACTTGATGGGGGAGAGACCAGAACAGTTGAGGTAGCGTTATCAGTGGCTTGGCAAGCCGGAGGGCTGCTTGGACAGGTGGTGTAGTGGCACGTGGAGGTGGAGGTGGAGTCATGCAGACGGGAGACACGATGTGGCTGGGAGATTGTGGAGGGGTGCCCTTCCTCTTCTTGGGGATCCGAAATGGCTTGCCTGACTTCGGATCAATGGGAAGTGGTGGGGGCACAACAGGCACACTCACCACCACAACTGCAGCAGGTACAGGTGCTGGCAGCCCCTCTGGTGATGTGCTGGACCCAGCAGAACGCTTTGCCTGGATTCACCTCTGCCCCCTCTTCCCCTGTTTACTAGGTGTTACCCCTACAGTGCCCTCCAGCCCCTACTTCACTGGGCTTGGAATGGGAGTCGAGGTGGTTGGTGATTCTGCCTTGGAGCCCTTCCTATGTGTACCCTTGGCATGCACCACCTCCTTGGTGGGCACAGACACTGTATGATTATCTTTGCGCAATGATTTAGGAGAGTCCTTGGATGGGGATGCCACTGAGGCATGTGTGCCTGAGGTTTGCTGCTTAGCTTTTTGTCCACTGGTGTCGCCTGACGGGCTTTTCTCCCTGCGCTCTGGGGTGGCTTTGGTCTTCTGTGGGGATGGGGTCTGTGCCAGGGACCGCTTGGGTTGCGGCTGCTGTGTGCTTCGTGTGCTGTATCGTGACTTTGATGTATGTGGACCGTGGTCACTATCGTCAGACGTGGTCACTGCCAGGGAGGTGGACAAAGGGACCGGAGCTGGACTGTGAGTATGTGCATGTTGCAGGGCAGACGTCACTGTTGATGACAAAGCCTGGACTGTCCGGTGCAGCCCACCCACGTCGGAATGTATGCCCTCCATGAAAGTAACCACCTGGGCCAATTTCTTGTCGTGGTCAATGAAGGCATTGAGGAGAGCTGTCTGGCCTACACACAGCTGGTGCAAAAGGTCCACAGACTCAGCACTGATGGCAGCAGGGGGGACAGGGGCAGGGCCAGTGGTGCCAGGGGTGAAGAACACTCTTCCCCTCTTACTGAGCCAGACACGGGCAGCACCAGAGGAAGTGGCTGGGAGGGTGGGCAAAGGCCGCTGTGTGGTGGGAGTCGATGCAGAGTCCCCCTTCCCTGTGCCCTCCAACATGGATGCATCCCCCTGGCATCGGATGATGTGGTGCTTTGCGTCTCAGGCTGGGACTCCTCCAGCAGACTCCTGTCCCCCTCTGAGGCGCTGGTGACATCTGTGTTACTGGGCTCCTGGGCAGCTGTTGTGCTAGTTTCACCCTCACTGGGGAACGTCTCTTGTCCCTCCGTAACCACAGGTGATGCTGCATGAGAGAGAGGGATGTAGGGTCAGGTCAGTGGCAGCAACAGAACAAACATATGCAAGCAATGCATTACAAACGTTGACCAAATCTACATGTTGCACCACCCTGTGCAATCACATCGTGCCAACTCACTATATAGACTCAAGCTTTGCGTGGATACTGGAAACTCAGGCATGAGCCATGTGATGACCACAGAGCACAACACCCTGCTTGTGGCTCTGTTCAAACAGACACACAACTAGTTCTGAGCACACCTAGGGACATGATGGGGGCACACTACTTGTTGCCAATGACAGAACTGGATGGAACAGGAGGGGACAACACAGACCCAGAATACAACATGACAGTCCACAATGGACATTAGCCCATGCCACCCACCATGTCGTACCTTGGGGCCAATATAATGCTGCACATTGCAATAAGATGTGTAGGCCTCCCCAATATGGGTGCATGCAATGGACGCATTGATGTACGCACAGTCAGATCGGGCACACTGCCGTTCCCTCCCTTGGGATTCCCAAGACTACCCCAATGCAGAAGAAACCTGAAGAGCACAACTCAGAATGTAATGTGAAGGCACAGCATCCAAATCACCTCTGTAAGTACATGTAGGGCAAATGCATGCCACCGGCACCCAGGCCAGCAGCCACCTACATGCCACAGCATCACACTACCGACATCACATAGGCCAGCGTTGGCACAGGCTCTGTACACATGCAGCCACTCCCAACCAAAGTCAGACTCCCCAAATGCTCACCCCTGGTTTGCTGCTAATGCTCCTTCAAACGTGCATCCAGCTCAGGCTGTGTCACCGCCAAGATGCGCCCCATTAGTGGTGTCATGCTGCGCTGTGCCAGACGCCCAGTGCGAGGAAGCAGCCCCAAGGTCATCTCCGCCACATTCTTTGCCAGCCGGCTGATGTCATCCCAACTCTTGTGGCAGTGGGTGCGCCGTCGGTTTGAAACCCCCAGAGCTCGCACCTTTGCTGTAATGGCCCTCCACACGGCCTTACGCTGGTGTACCTTGAGCTGCAGGCATGGGAGACAAGAGGGGGAAATGATCAGTGACACAGTGTCATGTACCGACATTTATCAGTATAGCAGCAAGATACAAAATCATCACATATCCAACTTTAGGTCAATCAGAGACTATGGTACAGCTCACATGGGACACCTACATGGAAAAAGCTGATGTTAAAGCATGCAGGTGTGAGGGGGAACACAGTCCCTGCACATCTCACACACATTCAGGATGCCAGCACTGAAACACCCATATAGCCTGCCCACATCTCCAGTCTATTGTTGGCTTGAGCAACACATACATCACATGTCAACCTGTGTTTGGGGTGGACTCACTGTTTCCAAGACTGCGCAGCCATCAATGTCCCTGTCCTGTGAATAGTTGAATGTGTCATGGTGGTCACATAGAGGGACATGATCTCACAAATACAAAATGTCATTTACAAGGGCAGTTGTGTGCAAACTACAGTGCTGAGATGGACCATAGCTGGAGTGATATGTGAAACCACTGATGTCATACTCTGTAAGTTAAGTGAGTTGTCCTTGTCTTTGTAGGTGGGAACTGTGCAGGCCAGTTGGGTTCACACTGAGATGGACTACAGGGGCACACACAGCCATCTAGCCAAGCAATCACTGTCCTGACTACAGCATGAACAACCTTCTCTGTCACTGTATGGCTGACAACACAACACTGGTCACTCATACATACATGTGCAGGGAGGGAAAGCTGTGGCATTGGGTACACACACCCTCCCACTGGAGACAGCATGTCAGGCAGTGCAAGACACTACCCCACACTCCCAGGCACATACTGCATCAGTCCAACTACATGTGTGGCCACCTGCCCTACCCCACCACTGTTGAAGACTTACCATGACATTTGGGGCACCATATAGCCTTGGGTACTGTGTGAGCACCTCGTCCACCAGGACCTCCAGCTCCTTGCTCATGAAGGGACTGGCACGGATCTTCTCTGTCCATGCCATCACTGTGGACATGAAACAACAACAGCAGATTTGGGTGGTGAGGGGTCTCAGGCAGCAGTCCCTGGAGGCAGCAGCAGGTGAGGGGTCTCAGGCAGCAGTCCCTGGAGGCAGCAGCAGGTGAGGGGTCTCAGGCAGCAGGCTCTGGGAGCAGTGGCAATGTGAGGCTCACTCCCACACATATATAGCCCCCTGGGGTCTTTTCAAAGGTGCCAAGCTGCAGCAATTGGCTGTAAGGGCATGCTCCATGGCGGTGATACAATGCTGGAGCCGGCAGTGCGCTACCGCGATGGTGCATCTTTCAAATGCAGCCAATGTCCGCCTCCACGGTGGCGGAGCACCCCTACCGCGATCTTCAAAATTGCATCATGTCACCACAATCATGGCACCCATTGGCTGTAAGGGCATTTTCCATGGCGGTGATACAACGCTCGGGCCCGGGGTGCGCTACCGCGATGATGCATCTTTCAAATGCAGCCAATGTCCGCCTCTGCGGTGGCGGAGCACGCCTACCGTGATTTTCGAAATTGCATCATGCTACCGCTATCAAGCTTCGCATTGGCTCTAGGGCAAGCTCCATTGCGGTGACACACCGCAGGGCCCCGGTGTGCGCTACCGTGATTTTGGTGGCGGAGCATGCTAACCGCCATTTCCAAATGTCTCCATGCCTATGACTACTGCATGGGGGTGCTGGTGACACACCGCCATGGCCAGGCTGTAGCTACCACAATATGGGTGCCATACATTGACAAGAGGTTCCGCCATTCAGGCGGCAGAGCATGCCAACCGCCATTTCCACATGTCTCCATGCCTATCACTACTGCACTTGTGTGAATAGGGGTACTGGTGACACACCGCCTTGGCCAGGCAGTAGCTACCATGATATGGGTGCCATACAATCACAATGGCCATCTGTCAAACATCAACAGTGCACAGTGCCAAAATGTTCAATGGCACATCATTGTGCACACGATGCCAATGTTCCATTTACTCCACTGATGGCTACACATGCCATGTTTGTGTGTGTGTATCGTAGATTTGCCTGTACCCACTCACATGTCACTTATGGATTTGATGTTCGTGTAATCAGGACAGTGTTGCTCTGGACTCTACAATGTGTACACATGTCAATGTGTTGAGGTGCAGTGACAATCACAGCGATGCTCTTCTCGATGAATGATGATCTATTTTGCATTGCCTCTCATGTCTGCTCATGAACACATTCGTCATTCCAGCACCGACTGTGGTCATTGTGTGGTGGATGTGTGCCAGGTTGTAATGACGCATTAAGGTGTGACAGGTACAGCAGCTAGGTATGAGAAAGTGGTTTGATTAGTTACACATATGCTGGATAAAATACTCCCAGGCGTGCCCATGTGAAATGTGGCCATATCCCTATGTGCATTCACATTGATCAAGGTGGTGTTTGAGGTACTTGTCTTGTGTAAGTTGACAGGTGTGCCCTTTGTGTAGCTGAAGGTGTCCCTACATGTAAGCTGGTCTGTTAATCAATATTGATGTCAGTCATTGTTGTCGTTGTGTCATCCAGAACGTGATATGCTGTGCACGTCTCATGATGTATTGCATCGACATGTGTCCACTATCATCTCAAATAGGAGGAGGCCAAATTTGATTCGTCACTTGACGGTGCTGATGGACATGGAGGATGTTGCGACCATACGGAAATGCCGCCTGGACAGAGCCACCCTGAAAACCCTTTGTGATCTGTTGGAGCCCCACCTGCAGCCCCGCAGGACATATCCAACAGCTTTCACCACTACGTCCTAGGCTCGGCCCATGACTCCTACATCCTGCGGAACAGCATAGTGCCCAGCTGATGGCTAATCTTCTTCACAAGCGTGCATGGATTGTGGGTGAGTATGTCTGGTTGTGTGGTGTGCTGCGTGTGTGACCTGCTGCCCTCAGCCTCTGTGACGTTGCAATGTCTATTTGTGTTTGTCATACCTAGGTGACTCTGCATATCCCAACTGTCCCTGGTTGCTGAGCCCACTGCGGAATCCCAGGTCCCCGGCTGAAGTCCGCTACACTGAGGCCCATGGGATGACACGTTGTGTGGTGGAGCGTACTTTTGGTATGCTCAAATCACGTTTCCGCTGCCTGGACAAGACCGGAGGTGCAATGGCATACTCGCCCAGGAAGGTGTGTCAGATTGTAGTGGCATGCTGTATGCTCCACAACCTAGTCATTCGCAAGGAGATTCCCCTGTTCCTGGATGATGGTGAGGACCCAAGGCCCCAGCCTGCAAACCAAGCCATTTCCAGTGATGAGGACAGTGGAGAGGAAGAAGGTGTTGACCTGCGTGAACAGCTCATCACCCGCTACTTCACTTGACAGTGGGTGTCAATGTGCAACATACCCATTGTCTGCTGATATTGCTGATGTCGTGAAGGGGCATGTGAGAATTGTACCATCAGCCAGTTGTAGACTCAGTGGTGGTTAGAAATATTTCTGGGACATGTCATTGGGGAACATCAACAGGACGTGTATGTTGACACTTGTTGGCCATTGTGACATGTGCATATTGAGTTATCCTGATGGTAGGGGTTGTGTGAAGTCTGTGATGCCACACTCAGACCAGTGACAGTTGTTCTGTTGTGTTTCCCTAGGTGCCTTCGACTTCTCCTTGCCTACATACAGGCCATGCTCCTGGTGCATTGTGATCATGTTGAAGACTGTACATCCTGCAATAAAGACGGAGCAGACACGACAACTTGTGTGTGAGGATATTTTATTTGCAATGGTGAAATGCGAGGGGGATGTACATTTCCATTGGGGGGTGGGGTGGAGCAGTGAGTTGACAGTTGTGGTAGATGAGATAATCGAGTAGTCACCACATTGCTGTGGTGACCCAGTCCAACAGAAGGATGCCATTCACAAGGCAGTCTGGGGAAGGACAGTCCAAAAGGTCATTGCAGTGGTGGGGAGGGTTGCCATCATGGCTGGCTCCGTGACTGGCGTCTGGCAGGTGCTTGGCCTCCAGATACTCCAAGGGTCTTCTTGGGACGGCCCCTTAGTCGTTTGGCAGGGTGGGCCCTGCTGCAGGCCCAGTGGGGTCTGAGGACTCACCCCTCTCTGGTGCAGGGGAGGATGGTGAACTGTCATCGTGCGGCCCACCAGAGGGAGGTGGAGGTGTTGTCTGTGGTGCATGCCTGTCCCTCAGTACCGCCACTTGCTGGCCCAAGAGGTCCACGATTTGTCCCATGCGGGTGTCGATGGACCTCAGCAGCAGGATGAGCTCGTGCAACAGTTCGTCCGACCAGCCAGTTCGTCCCTGGGCCTGTTCGTATGCGCCTAAGACTCTGGTGATGTGTTCCAGGGAGTGGGTCCCAGTCTCCTGGTGTCCCTGGGTGACCCTGCCCCTCCCACCTGCCCTGCTGCCACAGACCTGTTGCCTCACTACTGTGGGCACCCGCATCCTCTCCCTGCCCTCTTCCGTCGGTGGTGTGTGCTGGTCATCCTCTGGGACAGGGAGGGTGTTGCAGGCAGCACTGGTGGTGGTGGTGGTGGTGGCGGTGGCCGCACAGGCCGTGACAGCAGGGGTCTGCTGTGAAGTTGTTGTTGGCACAGATGTGGTGGGGGGACGATGGGGTCCTGGGACCTGTTGCTCCCTGGCACACCAGATGGGCCGGCCTCGAACTCATCGTCCATGGAATCCTGGGAGTCAATATCTGAGAGTCTATGTACCTGGGGTGGAGACTGGCTCTGCAGGTTGCTGGTGTTGTCCTCTGCAGTGAGTTCTTGGTTACCTGTGGGTCAGATGGGAAATGGTCATTGCAGTGCACCCGGCAAGTTTTGTGTTAGCTGTGTGTCATTCACTTTTTGTACACTGCACAATTGACATATCATCACATTGTTGACTATGTGCACTACTGTGCTTCCTGACATGATGCAGTGGTTCAGGCATTACTTGTCCATGGTGTGAGGTGTCAAGGCATACCATGCAACCCGTGCACAATTAAGGTTTACAGGGACTTGTTGCCATCTAGGGCCTGGCACACATGTGTTTAATTGAGAACTAATTGTTTATTTGTCTGACCTGGCAGACGTCACATCTGGCCATGGACTGGCCATTGTCATCTCCTGCATACCTTTGTCCTGTCATGTGCATATCTTGATTTGTGCCACCGCACATGCTTTCATATTTTTCGAATGGTCCTTGTTGCACTTGCCCCATTGCGATGCACATGTAACTAGGTGCTGGTCATGATTGTGCCCTGACTTTCTTCTACTTGTGCATTGGTGTGTCACACTTTGGTAGCTGAGACAGTTTCCTTAGCTTACCTGTGTGCACAATGTGCTTGGCAATGGGGTAGGTATGCCACTTTGTGCAATGAGACGGCTGGTGTTGTCATATGGCACCATTTAATTTGAGACAAATGGGTGGGTGCACGTACTGGCTACTTACCTGTAAGTTTGTTTGGTGTACTGCAATGGCTTCCAACTGCCTCTGGGTGGGGGAGTGCTCCATCCTGCTCAGGTGTGTGACAGAGGGAATGTTGGGAGTAGTAGTGCAGATTGACCACCCATACACACCCTCACTGTGAAGATGGTTACCTACCTGTAAGTTTGATAAGGGTGATGTAATGGCTTGCAACTGCTTCTGGGTGGGGGGGGCTCCATCCTGCTCAGGTGTGGGACAGAGGGGATGATGGGAGTATTGGTGCAGGCCTCCCACCCACAAACACCCTCACTGTGAAGATGGCTACCTACCTCTAAGTTTTTTGGTGTACTGCAATGGCTTCCAAGTGCTCCTGGGTGGGGGAGTGCTCCATCCTGCTCAGGTGTGGGAAAAAGGGAATGTTGGGAGTAGTAGTGCAGGCCTACCACCCACACACACCCTCACTGTGACGATGGCTACCTACCTGTAAGTTTGATGAGGGTGGTGTAATGGCTTCCAACTTCTGGGGGTGGGGAGGGATCCATCTTGCTAGGCCTTGGGACGGGGGCATGGTGGGAGTAGTGGTGCAGGCCTCCCAGCCACAAACACCCTCACTGTGAAGATGGCTACCTACCTGTAATTTTGATGAGGGTGGTGTAATGGCTTCCAACTGCTTCTGGGTGGGGGAGTGCTCCATCCTGCTCAGGTGTGGGACCGAGGGAATGTTGGGAGTAGTAGTGAAGGCCTACCACCCACACACACCCTCCAGAGAAGATGGCTACCTACCTGTGAGTTTGATGTGGATTGTGTAATGGTTTCCAACTGCTGGGGGGCAGGGATCCACCTTGCAAGGCTGTGGGACAGGGGACATGGTGGGAGTAGTGGTGCAGGCCACCCACCCCCAGACACCCTCCCAGGGAAGATGACTACCTACCTGTGAGTTTGATGTGAGTTGTGTAAGGGCTGACACATGCTTCTTGGTGGGGCCGGGGAGGGATCCATCTTGCTAGGCTGTGGGACAGTGGGCATGGTGGCAGTAGTGGTGCTGGACCCCCACCCCCAGACACCCTCCCAGGGAAGATGGCTACCTACCTGTGAGTTTGATGTGGGTTGTGTAATGGCTGACATATGCTTCTGGGTGGGGTGGGGGAGGGATCCATCTTGCTATGCTGTGGGAAAGTGGGCATGGTGGGAGTAGTGGTGCAGGACCCCTAAACCCAGACACCCTCCCGGGGAAGATGGCTACCTACCTGTAAGTTTGATGAGGGTGGTGTAATGGCTTCCAACTGCTTATGGGCGGGGGAGTTCTCCATCCTGCTCAGGTGTGGGACAGAGGGAATGTTGGGAGTAGTAGTGCAGGCCTACCACCCACACACACCCTCCCAGGGAAGATGGCTACCTACCTGTGAGTTTGATGTGGGTTGTGTAATGGCTTCCAATTGCTGGGGGGGAGGGATTCATCTTGCTAGGCTGTGGGACAGGGGGCATGGTGGGAGTAGTGGTGCTGGACCCCCACCCCCAGACACCCTCCCAGGGAAGATGGCTACCTACCTGTAAGTTTGATGAGGGTGGTGTAAAGTTTTCCAACTGCTCGTGGGGAGGGATCCATCTTGCTAGGCTGTGGGACAGGGGGCATGGTGGGAGAAGTGGTGCAGGCCCCCCACCCCCAGACACCCTCCCAGAGAAGATGGCTACCTACCTGTGAGTTTGATGTGGGTTGTGTAATGACTGACACATGCTTCTGGGTGGGGTGGGGGGAGGGATCCATCTTGCTAGGCTGTGGGACAGGGGGCATGGTGGGAGTAGTGGTGCTGGACCCCCACAGCCAGACACCCTCCCAGGGAAGATGGCTACCTACCTGTAAGTTTGATGAGGGTGGTGTAAAGTTTTCCAACTGCTCGTGGGGAGGGATCCATCTTGCTAGGCTGTGGGACAGGGGGCATGGTGGGAGAAGTGGTGCAGGCCCCCCACCCCCAGACACCCTCCCAGGGAAGATTGCTACCTACCTGTGAGTTTGATGTGGTTTGTGTAATGGCTGACACATGCTTCTGGGTGGGGTGGGGGGAGGGATCCATCTTGCTGATGCTGTGGGCCAGGCAGCCTGGTGGGAGTTGTAGTGCTGTCTGCCTGTACACATGCCCCCATGGTTATGTTGGTAGCTATGTTTGGGGTGAATGGGAATGGGTGAATGTTGGATCTGTGAGCCATGTTTTTTGAGTGTGTGGTGCAGATGGATGGTATGTGTCCTAGGTGGTGTAGCTTCGTAGTTGTGCAAGACAGTACATAGCAGAGTGGCGGTAGTCATTTGTTTGTACTTACCAGCCTCCACTCCCCTGGCTACTCCTGTGCGACTCTCTGGATGCAGTATGGCAAGCACCTTCTCCTCTCATTGTGTGAATGGTTATGGTGGAATGGGAGGGCCACCGCCAGTCCTCTGAGCCAGCTCACGGTTCTTGCTCCTCCTCTCCTTCACTACCCTCTTCAGATCATGGCAACGCTTCATGATCTCCTTATTTGATCTTGGGGTGGTCCCTACTGCATTGACCCTTTGGCCTATCCTTGCCCACATTTGTGTCCTTGTGGCTAATGGTGTCTGTTGGACCAGGGTACCAAAAAGCTGTGGTTCCACTCTGACTATCTCATCTACCATGACCTTCAACTTACTCTCAGTGAACTTGGGCATTTTCTGTGTGGCCATGGTGTATGGTGTGCAAAGTGGTTGTGGTTGTGGGTGCAGGAGTGTGAGTGGTTGTTGTGGTTGTGCTGTGTATGGTGTGTGTTGTGCAGGGGGTTAGTTGTGCTGGTGTGGAGGTGGTGGTGGTGCTGTGTGTGGTGTGGCTAGTGATGTTGTGTCCTTTGCCTCTCCTGTCAGCTGGGGTATGTGTCCCTTCTCTCCTGGAGTATTGCAAGGGATTGTGGTCATGGAAGGGGCTGGCTTTATACTCAGCTATGTGGGTGTGTCCAATTGGGGTGTTGCTGTCAGGTGTGTTGTCCTGGGATTTGTATTTTTCTTCTTGCCATGTGGTTGTGTCATTGGGGTGTGTTTTGTGTATTTGGGGGCATGGATAGTTTTCTGTGTGCACTTTTTGGCCTTCTTGTGGGTTTTTGGCTTTGTCTGCCATATTTTTTACGGATCGTCTGTCGTGGTGGCTGTGCTTCAGCTCTACCGCTGGCTCTTCCATTCATCCCATTGTGCGACCCCGGCGGTCGAAGACAGCGGTACATACCGCAGGACCGTCGGGGATATCCTAATTTCCGGTGCGGTGTCTCCACTATACTTGCAGCCGGTTGGTGTTTTTCTGCCGCAAATCCGACTGCCGCGGACGGATTTTGACCATCTCCGCCCACTACGGGCGTTTTTTCTTGGCCTCGTTCCGCCGCGGTCTGATTTTTTGGGCAGTTGATTCTAATTTGTCCGCCGGTTTTCCCACAGTGCCAGAGGGCAGTTGTTTTCCGCTTCCATGGCGGTCGGGGTGCTTTTCGCCCGCCATCCTAATGGACCTCATAATATTTAATTAACTTCCCAGCCTTTACACCTATAATCCCCACAACTCACACCCAGAATTAAACTGTAAAAACATTATTACACAATTACAACATTTCTCAATTAAACAACTAATCATAAAGTAAGTATAATTAATTTACTCCCTCCATTCACTTCCATAAACCCAAAACCCACACACAAAAAGGTAATTAAACAATTTCCCTAATTAATTATCAATTAATTAATTAATATTAATTATCAACTAATTATTAATTAATAAAAAATAAATTACTTCCCACCCTTTACCCATAAAAACCCCACAACTCACAACTAAAATTGATTACACAATTTCCATATTTAATTGTCAATTAATTAATTATTAGTTAACTAATTATTACTTAAAAATAAATTACTTCCCACCCTATATCCCTATAGACCCCACAAGCCGCACGTAAAATTAATTACACAATTACATAATTAATTGTCAATTAGTTAATTAATATTAATTGACAACTAATTATTAATTAATAAAAAATAAATGACTTTCCACCCTTTACCCTGATAAACCCCACAACCGCACCTAAAATGTACCCCGAAGAATTAGAAAACACAAATAACATGAAAAAATATCAATTAAATAAATATTAATAAATAAAAAATATTAATTTATTTATTATAATTAAATTACTTCCCACCCTATTCCTCCTAAACCCACATCCCGCTATGGAACAAAAAATCCCACAATATAATTAAAAGAAAATTAATAACTACTTAAAATTCTACACATATATTAAAAAACAAACAAAACTTATCCAAATAAATACATCACGTACATTTAAAATATATACTAAAATACATAACATTAATTAAAAAATCGATATTTTAAGCAGCAATTTTTTTCCAAACGATATTAATGACTTCTATATTTTTTAAATTGATACTTCTTTCCTTAAAGTCAATATTCTTCACCACTATATTCTTGACTGAATACCGTGTGTGTGTGAGTGTGTGTGTATGTGTGTGTGTGTGAGTGTCTGTGTGGACTGATTTCAGGGAGTGTAGTGGGGGTTCTGCATGGAGGCTCAGCATTTTCACTTGCAGATAAGAGATTCTCTATCAGGTTTTTTCTGATACCTTTGTTCACCCATTCATAAACGTGCAATCCCTCATGTCATTATTAGATGTCCCTGTCAAGTCAGATACTTCTGGTTCAAATGTCCTTCAGAAAGCTATAACGCATTGTGCTTATTTTCTATAAGATAAGTAAGACAGAGCAAAGTTACATGTAATAATTTCTCTCCTTTTGACTCAGAATCAGGCCCTTAGGGGGTTATTATGATGCCAGAAGGCCCGCCACTGCCAGCTGTGCGGTGGTGAGCCTTCTGCCATCAGACCGTGATTTTACCCCTGCCAAATTAGGTTGGCGGGAATAATCCAACCGTGGCGGGGGCAAAGACCACCGGCTACGGATCTGCCACAGGCAATCGGTCCGATTGCCTGGCAGAGCGGTCAGTATCCATAAAATGGTGGCGGTGCCTAGCAGGCACCATCCGCCAAATTACAATGCTGCATCCCCGCCAGCCGGTGTATGGCAGTGGAACCACCATTCACAGGCTGGCGAGGATTGTATTTGGGGGCCCGCTGCTGGGGCCCCTGGGTTGGGAGGGTGCACAGGGGAGGGACCCATGGTACCCCCCTACATGTCTCTGCGCTACGTGGCAGGCACGCGTAGTGCAGGGAAATGCACAGCATGACACTGTAACATTGCGGCGGGTGCTGCAGCCAGTTGCACCCGCCGCAATGTTAAAGATACATGATGCGACTGCCAGGGTGGCGGTCGCATCGTAATCTCATGTGCGAGACTGCCACATTACAGGCGGCCGGTCCCAAGCCCTGCAGCGATGGCAGTCAGACGAAAGTCCGACCACCATCCTAATGAGCCCCCTTAGTTTCTCCACAGTGAACATAAGGGCAACCTGCTCATAATTGCCATCTCTTACAAATGGCATCCCTAGGATGATGGAAGTGAATCTGCATTGAACTCTAGGGGTCGGATCACAAATGTTTTTGCCTAACGCCATTATATGTGCTTGGTGGTAACTAAGGCAGTGTTTGGTGTAAGCACCTTTTACCTCTGTATTGTAAAAGTGGATTTCTAGAGGTGGTAATGTGTGCCAGGAATGTGCATATTTGTTGTCTTATATTTTTGCTGTTGTGGTGGTGTATGTGCTTCTTTTTATACCTTTGTGTTTTCATGCTACATTTCTGCTTTGCGTTATATTTGTCCTGTGGGGTGCTCTATTTTGACTGTATGTTGTTTTGTGTCCTGTTACATTTTTGTTGTGTTGTTTAGCTGCTTTGCACTGCATTATTGTGTAATCTTCAGTTGTTCCTTAGGGCCTAATTTATATCTTGGCAGGACTACATTCGTCCCTCCGTGGAAGAGTATACAAGTACTCTGCTAAGCTGATGTTATCCCAACAGCCATATTTAGATGTGGGCTGGCTGAACCACAGTCCGCATCGCTAGATAGTTTTCTGTCGGATAGGCAGCGCATCGTTGTCGACGCAGTGGACTTCTCTGCTTGTTAACAGTACTCCGTCGCCAGCAAGTCAGCAGGATTATGTAGAATCTATTTAGATGTCCCTGTTGTACTGGTGGTGTCCTAGTGGCAGTTTGCTGATGGAGTGCTACCCTGATGGAGTGGAGACTAGTAAGTACTACTCATTGATGTGTCTTTTATTACATATTGCATTGCACACATACAACACACACACACACACACTATTAAATTCACACGCACAGGCACCACAAGCACAACACCTACAAGCACCACAACAATATAATCGGTTTTTAAGTGTTACTACAGATCTGTTGATTTTACCCTGAAAATGAACACTAATGCATTAAACATAAGAAAAGAATTTCATGTAAGGGCAATGTAAAAATACACGACGCTACAGCAATTGTCAACACACAATTCAAAGTATGACAAGTTTAAAAGAAGCTCACCTTAGATCCCGATGACAACGGAGTTGATTACCATCATGGTCAAGTAGTAGTAGCAAAAGAAGGACCTGGACAATGGGGGTGCAGATGGAAACGGAAGTGGGAAACCGAAGAAAAGGTAAGTTCCTACCTCATTTCCTTAGATTCCGCCAACTCAAAGTAGAAGGTATCCCTGCCATAGTTCCCTTGATGGAAAGGAACTGTGTGATTGGCCAGATGGTATTCTTGGCTGGACTCCCGCCGACAGCCGCTTCTGCCTATGATGCCGTCGTTACGGGTGACAATCGAGTAAGTGGCACTTGGGCGGTCTTTCATCCATTGACCCTCCGACATCTAAATAGAGTGGGCGGACCACCAAGTAGGCGGGCAGTTAAACCATTGAAAAAGTGACGGCAGGACCAAATCCTCCAAGATCTTTTTACACTTTCAAAAGTGATAAACAACCTTTTACAACTATCTAAGGTGGTAAGATAATGCTGTTTTATAAAGCTCCTCATTTCATTAAGAAACCGACCAGCCCAAACATATGGCATATGCCGGTCTTGAATTTGCACTTCCAGTGCTCTCTCTTTGTTATACTGCCCCTCACGCTCTCACACTTTTCTACAGCCCTTTCACACTTTTTGCTAGGCCACTAATGATGCCTGTTTTTAGCGGTACTTTTGTGTACTAGTCTTTGGGAAATTGTAATCGTCCTTAATTAGTAGATGGGATTAAAGACCTGATTACAAGTATAGGTACTATTTATTGCAATTGGTAAATAACAATACCACAGGTGTGTTATTTATCGGGTGCAATTTATAGCACCTATTGTGAGTTTCTGGCAATAAACATGTAGATTTTGTTGCTTAACACACCAAACTCTGCATGAAATGGTAAGTACTGTATGATTCGGTTTGACCTGCCAACATTTAACAAATGTTACGTTGTTTAATGCATCTGATAGTTATCAGATGCTTAAAATAAAACCAAACTCGTAATTCTGACCCATAAGTAAACTGGGTTTAAGCGTGGATCGCAATTTAATGAGGTTATAAATGAACTTAGATAAATAACCCATAAATATTTCAATATACGTAGATTTGCCATGCATAGAAAATAGGCTATTAGTAGCGTTAATAATGTAATGGTACATATATTGTGGTTGGTAGATGCATGTTTCATCTAGGCATACCCTAAGCTTTTCCAAAAGGTAAATTATCACATGTGCAGAAACACATTTTTTTATGATATGCCTTTAAAAATTACACTCCCCTTATATTTACTTTTCCTCTACCTCAGAAAGGTCTGCAGGGTCGATGCTGCACTGGGCAGCTACATACTGCTCACTTGCTTTGCAACAAGTATAAACCTGAATCTATACCAAATAGCTGTTATCCTTAGATTTCACTTTGGTAACACTTTCACTGTCCTTGCTACCCTTGCTCTCCTGGGTCAAGCAGGCAGTGGCAGTGACAGAATCTTTGGGGTCGATTAGGGCGGCGGTCGGAAAACCATTCTGACCGCCGTGGATGCTGAAATTAACCGTCCGCATATACCGCGGCAAATAATATTAATAATAATAAAGGTATATGTAGAGCACGCATATAGCAGACAGTGAACAAGGTAGAGGAAAGCCCAATTCTAGTCATTCTGACTGAAAAGCCAGGTTTTCAAAGCCTTTCTGAGTTCCTGTTCGAACTGCATCATGCATAGATGGGGAGGGAGGTTATTCCAACACTTGGTGGTCCCCACCTTGAATGTTCTGCCTCCCATTCTTGCTTTCGCAAAGCGCGGGATGGAAAGAAAGCGTTTGTGGTTGGTCCTTAAAGGTCTGTCTTGTTGATATGGGCAAAGTCTCCTCCTCATATCCGGCGGTCCGATTAGGATCAACTGCCCAAAAAATCAGACGACGGCAGAACGATACCACGAAAAACCGCCGGTAACGTGCGGAGCAGGTGAAAATCCATCTGCGGTGGTCATATTGGCGGCAGAAAAACCCAAAACCTCTGCACGGCCAGCGGATTGACTGCACGTGAAATTAGGATACCATAGAGGTGACTGCGGAACAATCTGCTGTTTCCGACCGCTGCAATCGCAAGCAGTGATGAATGGGAGAGCCGGCGGAAGGGCGGTTGTATACCCCCCGCCGCAGCCGCTCCTGAACATTTATGGCGGTCAACCCAAAAAACACACAACATGCCCACCAAGTTTTCCCATCAAACTGGCTCAGCCTAAAAAAACACCTAACACACCCCAATGACACATCCCCATAGCAACTAAAAAAATACAAATCCCAGGTCAACCCACATAACGCACCTGACAGGAACACTCCATTTTGACACACCCACATAGCTGAGTATAAATCCAGCCCCTTCCCTGACCAGAATCCTTTGCAATACTCCACCACTGAAGGAACCAACCCTACATCACAAAGGAGAGGCAGACCACCACACATCTCACCAGCACAACAACACACACACACACACCACTTATATTATCACCACCACTCTCACACCTGCACCTTTACCCCATTTGCACATTACACACCATGACACAGAGGAAAATGCCCAAATTCACTGACAATGAGTTGTCAGTCACGGTAGATGAGGTAACCAGAGTAGAACCACAATTGTTTGGAAACCTGGTCCAACAGACACCATTAGCCACTAGAATACAAATGTGGTAAAGGGTAGTCAGCAAGGTCAATGCAGTAGAGACTGTCCCACGCACCAAGAAGGAGATCGTGAAGTGGTGGCATGACCCCAAGAGCAAGGTGAAAGAGAGGAACAACAAGAACCTTAAGCTGGCTCAGATGACTGCCGGTGGCCCTCTCATTCCACTAAGAACATTCACCGAATGGGAGGAGAAGGTGCTTGCCATACTGCATCCTGCGAGTCTCACAGGAATAGCTGGGGGAGTGGAGGCTGGTAAGTAACTACAAATGTCTATCATCATACTGCTATGTACTGTCTTGCACAACTACAAAGCTACACCTCCTAGGCCCAAATGCATTCATGTGCACCACACACTCCCCAACACATGTCTCACAGATGTAACATTCACTCCCTCTGAACCACCCCAAAGGTAGCTAGCAACATTCCCTGGGTTGCATGTGTACAGGCAGCCAGTACTACAACTCCCACCAGCCCCCCTTGCCACAGCTGAGCAGGATGAAACACTCCCCCCACCCAAGAGCCATGTGTAACCATTCCCTTCCTCTGCTCCACAGGGAGCCAGCCATCTTAACAGGGAGGGGTGTCGGTGGATTGGCAGTCAGCACTACAACTCCCACCGGGTACCCTTGTCCCACAGCTGAGCAAGATGGAGCAAACCCACCACCCAGAACCATGTGGCAGCCATTCTATTAATCACATCAAACTTACAGGTAGGTAACCATCTTAACAGGGAGTGGTGTTTGCTCACATCAAAATTACAGGCAGGTAGCCATTTTCACAGGGAGAGGTGTTTGTGGATGAGAAGACTGCACTACTACTCCCACCAGGCCCCCTTGTCCCACAGCTGGGCAAGATGGAGCACTCCCCTTCAGAAGCATGTGGCAGCCATTGTATCTCACCAACCAAACTTACAGGTAGGTAGCCATCTTAACATGGAGGGGTGTTTGTGGGTGGGAAGCCAGCACTACAACTCCCACCAGGCCCCCTTGTCCCACAGCTGAGCAAGATGGAGTACTCTCCCCACCCAGAAGCATGTGGCAGCTAGGGTATCTCACTAACCAATCTTACAGGTAGGTAGCCATCTCAACAGGGAGGGGTGTTTGTGGGTGGGAAGCCAGCACTACAACTCCCACCATGCTCCTTTGTCCCACAGCTGAGCAAAAAGGAGCACTTCCGCCTTACCCACAACCATGTTTCAGCCATTCCATTGTTCACCTTCACCTAACAGGTAGGTAGCCGTCTCAACAGGGAGGAGTGTTTGGGGGTGGGAAGCCGGCACTACAACTCCCACCAGGTCCCCTTGTCCCACAGCTCAGCAGGAAGTAGCACTCCCCCCACACTCAGAAGCAAGGGACAGACATTGCATTGTTCACCTTCACCTAACAGGTAGCTAGCCCTTTTCAGAGGGATGGGTGTTTGTGGGTGGGAAGACTGCACTACTACTCCTACCAGGCCCCCACGTCCCACAGCTGAGCAAGATGGAGCACTCCCCCCCAGAAGCATGTGGCATCCATTGTATCTCACCAACCAAACTTACAGGTAGGTAGCCATCTTAACATGGAGGGGTGTTTGTGGGTGGGAAGCCTGCACTACAACTCTCACCAGGCCCCCTTGTCCCACAGCTGAGCAGGAAGGAGCACTTCCCCACACCCAGAAGCATGTGACAGACATTGTTCACCTTCACCTAACAGGTAGGTAGCCATCTTAACAGGGAGGGTGTTTGTGGGTGGGAAGCCAGCACCCCAACTCCCACCAGGCACCCTTGTCCCACAGCTGAGCAAGATGGAGCAAACCCACCACCCAGAACCATGTGGCAGCCATTCTATTAATCACATGAAACTTACAGGCAGGTAACCATCTTAAAAGGGAGGGGTGTTTGCTCACATCAAAGTTGCAGGCAGGTAGACATTTTCATAGGGAGGGGTGTTTGTGGATGGGAAAACTGCACCACAACTCCCACCAGACCCCCTTGTCCCACAGCTGAGCAAGATGGAGCACTCCCCCCCACCCAGAAGTATATGGCAACCATTGTATCTCACCAACCAAACTTAACAGGGAGGGGTGTTTGTGGGTGGGAAGCCAGCACCACAACTCCCACCAGGCCCCCTTGCCCCATAGCTGAGCAAGATGGAGCACTTCTCCCACAGACAGAAGCATGTGACAGACATTGTTCACCTTCACCTAACAGGTAGGTAGCCATCTTAACACGGAGGGGTGTTTGTGGGTGGGAAGCCAGCACCCCAACTCCCACGAGGCCCCCTTGTCCCACAGCTGAGCAAGAAGGAGCAGTCCCCCACACCCAGAAGCATGTGACAGACATTACATTGTTCACCTTCACCTTACAGGTAGGTAGTCATCTTATCAGGGAGCGGTGTTTGAGGGTGGGAAGCCAGCATTACAACTCCCACCAGGCCCCCTTGTCCCACAGCTCAGCAGGACAGAGCAAACCCACCACCCAGAACCAGGTGGCAGCCATTCCATTAATCACATCACACTTACAGGTAGGTAGCCATCTTAAGAGGGAGGGGTGTTTGCTCACATCAAACTTACAGGTAGGTAGCCATCTTAACAGGGAGGGGTGTTTGTGTATGGGAAGCCTGCACAACAACTTCCACCATGGACCCTTGTCCCATAGCTGAGCAAGATGGAGCACTCCCCCACACCCACAACCATGTGTCAGCAATTTCCCCACCTGTGCCACTGAACAGGTAGGTAGACAGTGCATGCACCCTGCCATGTTTCTCAAAAAGCATGGAGATATATGACCACACCAGCCCTCACATCCCACCCAACTTGGCATAGCTCCAATAGCCACTTCCAGTGTGCAGACAGCTAACCATATGTAACTGTCACAGAAATTAAAGTGTGACTCAAAAAATCACTTGTTGAAGAAATTCAGGGAACAATCATGCACAGCACTGAATGCTATCTGTAAGTGCCATGGGGAGGAGCATCAAGGCCTATATGAAAACAAAACAAGCATGGTCAGTTATTAAAATCAAGCAAAGAACATGATATGACAGAGGGATGCATGAGATGACAAGGGCTAGTACATGCTCAGAATGAACGTCTTCCATGCAGAGTAAACAACAAAGATGCTTCACACAAATTGCTGTGCTGCTAGTCGTTAGATGACGACATGTCCTCGTAATCACACAATCTGTACGTGGAGCATGGTATCTATTGACATGTCACACCATGGACAGGTAATATATGTACCTCCACATCATGTCATGTTGCTCAGTACCGTGCAGCCATACAAAGTGATCTCAATGTAAACTGTGTGGTGTATAACATGAGACATCCAAAGATCTAACACCAAGCTTGTGGGGTGCAATTCAATGACCATATTTTCTCTGTTCGACAGGTGACCAAGAATTGACCGCTGCAGATGACAACACTAACCTGCAGAGCCAGTCACACCCCCCCCCCCCTCCCCCAGAACATGGACTCTCGGATGCAGACTCCCTAAATTCCTCGGATGCAGAGCCAGAAGCCGGCCTATCAGGTCTGCCAGGGTGCACCAGGTCCCAGGCCCCCATTGTCCCCCCCTGCCACCACCTCAGCAACAACAACTGCGCTGACCCCTGCTCTAATGACCTGTGTGGCCTCCACCACCAGTACTGCCTGCGACACTGTCCCTGCCTCAGAGGATGCCCACACAACCCCACAATCTGAGGAGGGCATGGAGAGTATGCGGGTGCGTCGAGTGGTGACGCCACAGGTTTGGGACAACAGGGCAGGTGTGAAGGCAACTGGGTGACAAAATCAACAGGACACTGGGACCGAAGCCCTGGCCAACATCACGAGAGTCCTTGGGGCATATGAACAAGCCCAGGGACACACGGGCCAGGCTCTGGAAGAATCACGTGTGCTTCGCCTGTTGCTAAGGTCCATAGGCACGTGAATGGGCCAAATCGTAGACCTCTTGGGCCAGCTTGTGGGTGTTCTGAGGGACAGGCCTGCGGCCCAACAGACAGCTCAACCTCCCTCTGGTGGCCCGCAGGATGACAGTCCCAACACCTCACCTCACCCCCACAGAGAGGGGTGAGCTGGAACAGGATGAGTCCTCAGACACCTCTGAGCCCGCAGCAGAGGCCCCACCTGCCAAATGCTCAAGCGGCCATCCGAGGAAAAACCAGGGAGGATCACGTGGCAAAGCACCAGCCAAACACCAGTCAAAGAGCCAGCCATTATGGCACCTCTCTTCACCTTGCCACTGACTTTGTTGACTATCGTTACCCACACTGCCAAGTTGATGGCAGGCGTCTCTTGGACTGTGTCACTCACCACATCAATGTGGTGACTACTCTATTGTCTCGTCTACCATCACTGACAACTCATTAATTCACTGTGCACCTTTTTGTAGATAATCACTTACCTGTCACATATACTTATTGTAAATAAACACTCTTCACACACCTATGTTTCCGTGTCAGGTCCATTTTTATCACAGGATGTACAATGTACAATGTACAATGTTGACTCGGATTACAATGTACCAGGAGCACTGATTGTTTTGAGGCATTGAGAGGCCGAAGGGACCTAGGAAAACACAAGAGAACAACATTCACTTGTCAGGTGATGGCATCACACCTATTACACAACACTTGTTATCAGCGCACTCACACCTCCACACATTACAATGAGCAACAATATCTACATAGACATCATGTAGCTGTGCATAACTACCCTGTCCCAGAAACATTAGCCCTCAGCACAGAGCCAACAACAGGCAGCAGTCCCTCCCCTAGGCCTTTTTAACAACAACCAAAACCGCAGACAATGGAATCGTTGAACAATGTCTCTCACTTTCAAGGGAAGTAGCGGTTGATGAGCTGTTGACGCAGGTCGACACCTCCCTCCTCTCCACTATCCTCGTCACTGGACATGGGTGGGTTTGCAGGCGGGGGCCTTGGCTGCTCATCATCGTCGAGAAGCAGGGGGATATCTTTGCGCAAGGCCAGGTTGTGGAGCATGCAGCATGCAACTACGATCTGACATACCTTTTGGGGAGAGTACATCAGTGCACCTCCGGTCCTGTCCAGGCACTGTAATCGAGACTTCAGGAGACCAAAAGTACGTACCACTACACGACGTATCCTCCCATGGGCATCATTGTACCGGACTTCACCCGGGGTCCTGGGATTCCTCAGTGGGCTCAGCAACCAAGGCTTGTTGGGATGTGCAGAGTCACTTAGGTGTGAGATACACAGAGCAATCTTGTACCATAACTGTGGCAGAGGACAGAATGTCACACAGACAGCACGCTACTTGACTCTGCGTACTCACCCACAATCCACGCACGCTTTGGATGCAGATTTGACATTAGCTGTGGTACAATGCTGTTACGCAGGATGTAGGAGTCATGGGCTGATACTGGGTATTTGGCACAGACATGCAAGGTTATCATATCTGCCTGGCATACCACTTGCACATTGATAGAATGGAAATGCTTCCTATTCCTGTTGATGTGCTCACTTGCCTGTGGTGGAACCAAGCCAACATGTGTGCAGTCTGTGGCACCAACAACATTAGGGATGTGGCCAAGGTCATAAAAATCACCATTCACAGCCGCCAATTCATGCCTCCAGGGGAAATGGATGTATCTGTCCTTGTAGGTCATCATAGCTGACAGGACATCACATAGCACCATGCTGAACATTGGTTGAGACATCACACCAGTGCTGGACACCGTGTACTGGAACGAACCAGTTGCAAAGACATGCAGGACCGCCATCACTTTACACGTTGGCGTCAAAGCAGTCAGATAGGTCCTGCGAGGCCTCAGACGAGGCTCCAACAGAGCACATAGGTCTTGAAGGGTAGGTTGATTCAAACTGAATTTACGTATAATGTCCTCATCCTCCATGTCCACAATAGGGGTGGGCGGAAATTGCGTAATCGCGTTACGCAAATCTCCGCGAAACGGTAAAAATCTCCGCGAACACGCAGAAATTTCACGAAAAAGCGGAATTGCTTGTTCGCGATGCTTTTTTCCTATTCACAATTGCTGTTTGCGTGCTCGGGGAGCAATATCTCGCGAACACGCATTTTGAGAACGCAAACAAGCACAAAATTTCGCAAAGTCGCGGAATGCAGAATTTTGGGCAATTTCGCGTTCTCCGCGGAACGTGAAATTACCTAAATTCCGCAAATTCCGCGAGCGGAACGGATTTTACTGCCCAGGCCTAGTCCACAAGCACTCTGAATGGACGATACACATTTGATCGTCTCCTAGGTGAGATGAAAGGGGACACATGTCAATTAAATTCCCCTCTGAGATGGGTACAACATCTTATGTTTTGACTGACACAACGCCAACAATGACTGGCATGACACTACAGCTTTCAGCACAAGTAACATGTAGGGACACCTTGATCTAAACTAGTCGTACACTTGTCTAGTATTCACACAGTAAATACACCCAAATCAGATGCAGAATATGTGAATGCCAACAGGTACATTTCAACATCTTGTGTCACCAGCCCTGAGAGTAGTTGACACAGCACATGTGTGAAACAGCAACACTGCTGGCTTCTACGTAGCTGCTGTACCTGCCACACCTTCTTGCATAAATCGGACAGGGCATACATTAACAAAACAATGAGCACAGTTTGTGCAGGATCTCAGCAATGTACAGAGTGAAATAGGCATATTATGTAGTCAGACCTTCATTACTGTGTGTTGCTTAGCCATCTCACACATTGGCATGTGTACATATCTGAGAGTCCATCAAACCACATATCTGTGTACATGCACAACAATATCATAAGTGACATGTGAGGGGGTACATGCCAATGCATGTAATCCTGTGCACTGACATGGCATGTGTAGTCATTAACCCTGGGCGTAGTTTGCGTAGTAGCACTACGCGTAGCTATGCGAAGTGCACTTTGCACTACGTGAGCTACGCATAGCTACGCGAACTGCGTAGTGCACTGTGCAAAATGCTGTTCGCACTGATTGCACAGTGTCGGATGCTTGTCCGAACTGTGCAATCAGTACAAACCGCATCTTGCACAGTGCAAACGGTCGTTTCCTGCGGCTCGAGTAGATTTCTATTCAAGCGGCAGCTTTCTCAACGTGGACCGGTAGTTTCTTATCGTGATTCGTGAGCGGTTGCGAGCATACGCGACCACTCGCAATGAGAAACCTGACCTCCCCGCATTGAGAATCTCACTGGGAGGTTTATTTTTCACGCTCACGATCGCAAACTTGATGGTACTGATCGCGAACGAGGAAAAAGTCTCGCTGGGATGTCATTTTGCTCGCTCGCGGTCGCCAACTTGACGTTGAGGACCGCGAGCAAGCAAAAAAATGACCGCTATGCTACGCTACGCATGTTTGCACTGTGCTACGTGCAATTTGCATAGTGCAAAGTAGCGCAAACTTCGCAAACTACGCTAGCGTAGCGTAGTACTTCGCCCAGAGTTAGTAGTCATCAGTGAGTTAAATGTAACACTAGCATTGGTTTGCACTATCTGGTGGCATGATTTATAGTAAGTGTCCACTGTTCAATGTTGAGAACTGGCCATTGCTACAGCATGATATACACATTGGAAATGACGGTTGGCGTGCTCCGCCACCACAATCACAGCCTTAAGCACCAATGTCAAGCGGCCAAATCCCGGTAGCGACCACCTGGCCGCTGCGGTGTGTCACCACCAATGCCCATGCGCTTATAGCCAATGGGATCCGCAATCGCGGTAGTGATATACACATTGGAAACGGCGATTGGCGTGCACCGCCACCACAATCACGGCCATAGGCACCAATGTCAAGAGGACAAATCACGGTAGCGACCGCCTGGCCCCTGCGGTGTGTCACCGCTAATGCCCATGCCCTTACAACCAATGGGATCCGCAATCGCGGTAGTGATATACACATTGGAAATGGCAGCTGGCATGCTCTGCCACGACAATCACGGCCATAGGCACCATTGTCAAGCGGCCAAATCGCGGTAACGACTGCCTGGTTCTTGCGGTGTGTCACTGCCAATGCCGATGCCCTTACAGACAATGAGAACTGCAATCGCAGTGGACAAATGCACTTTTGAAAATCGTGGTAGGCGTGCTCCGCTAGCGAGGGGCCGGTCATTGGATGCAATTGAGAGATGCACGATCGTGGTAGCGACCGCCTGGCCCCTCCGGTGTGTCACCGCCAATGCCCATGCCCTTACAGCCAATGGGAACCGCAATTACAGGAGACAAATGCACTTTTGAAAATCGCGGTAGGCGTGCTCCGCTACTGGGGGGACGGTCATTGGATGCATTTGAAAAAAGTTGACCTGGAACACCAATTGCAGCAGCGGAGTACCACTAAAAGAACCCCAGGGGGCTATATATGTGTGGGAGAGAGCCACACATTTCCACTGCTGACTGACACTCTTTACCACCAACTGCTGCTGTTCCTGTCTCCTGGAACCAGTGATGGTAAGAACTGAGAACATCAGGCCCCGTCCCTTCACTACAGAGGGTCCCTTCCAGCTTAGAAGTCCCTTCCAGCTCGGAGGTCTTGGTGGACGATGTGCTCTCACAATATGGGAGGCTCTATGGTGCCCCAGATGTCATGGAAAGTGTTCCAGAGTGGAAGTGAGAGTGCAGGGAGTGCACACATGAATTTGATCTGCTGCAGTATGTGCCTGAGAATGATGGTTTGTGTGATGCACTGCCTAGCATGCTGACTTTAGGAAAATGGGGTTTGTAGCCTAATTTACAAATTTCCCAGGCTGCATTTCATGATGGGAGCGACATGCGGTGTTTTTGCAGCCATACAGTGACACTGCAAGTTTGGAAAGTGGAAGTCAGAACAGACATTGCCTGTGCTAATGGCTGTTTGAGTCCATGAAGTTTTCACATGTTCATTGGTGACATTACAAAGACTTTCTACTGATGCAAGTGTGTTTGACTTTGTATTGCCACCATGGATCTGTGAGCAGTATGCACAAGAGTGAAATGTCTGAGAGTGCCACGCTTGGTGGAAATTCCCATATGACACAGCAGAATGTTGTACTTCAGAAACATCCCCCTTCCATTATTTTCATTATGTATACTGACTCGTATGTGTAGGCACTGTTTGCCCTCTCATATTGTACATGCATGTGACTTTTCTGATGGCCCACGTTAAACCTCAGTATGAGCCCTCCTGGCCCGCACAGTTCCTGCCCAATTTGATAGGGAGCCATCACTGAATGGACAGAGTGAGACAAGTGTGTTGTATGCCACCCTATTCCTCAATGAGCTATCTTAGCCTGTGGGTTGCACAAGAGAGACCTTGTGAGATGGGTGTGAGGATGTTAGATAATGTCCCTAAATGTGACCTCCATGACACAGTGAGCCTTTCATAGCCCAAGGTCATTGAGGGGTGTGCATTGTTGGACACAGCGATTCAGCTCCGAAACATCATTTACAATGTGATGTATGTCTTGATCCCTCCCAAACTGCATTGCAGATGTGGGCCTTCTTCACATTGCTTTCTATGCTGGCATTCTGCATATGCATGAGATGGCCAGGTATTGTGTCCATCCTCATACCTGCATGCATTTGGGTATGACTGTCTTATGCTAATGTACTCCGTGTCATGATGTATGGCTGAATAACTGTGCTTGTGCATGCTCCTGTACTGAGACATAGTGGTACATAACCCATTGTTACTGATATTTCCTCCTCTTGTCTTCCATGCCTGCAGCTTAAAGTCCACAAGTGTACCGCCTTATGGAGGGTCATTGCACGAAAGGTGCGTACTCTGGGTGTCTCCAACCAACGGAACACACACTGTCACAAGAGGTGGGATGACATCTGCCCACTGAGCAAAAATGTGGCAGAGATGACGCTGGGGTTGCTTTCTCGGACTGGCAGGTTGGCGTGCAGGAGCATGACACCACTAATGGCCCACATCTTGCCAGTGACATAGCCAGAGCTGGATGGACGTTTGAGGGCCCATCAGCAGCAAGTTGGAGGTGAGTATTCTGCGAAGGGTGACTTTGGGTGTGAGTGACTGCATGTATACCAACCCTGAGCCAGTGCGGAGCTCTATGATATTTCTAGTGTGATGCTATGGCTTGGAAGTGGCCTCTGAGTTGAGTGCAGCTGTCATGCATTTACGCCACATGTTCTTTCTCATGCGTTTGATGTAATGGCCCTTGACTTTGCATGCTGAGATGTGGCTTTATGGCATTTGCTGCATTAGGGGAGTCATGGACATCACTGGGCAGTGAACTGCAGCTATTTGGCAGTGTGAACATCCCATTGGTCATTAATTCCAAGTATGCATGTTACCATGCATCTTTTGATTTTTGCATTAAGGTTGCACATGCAGACTGCACAGGGGTGTGTGCAACATGGGGGTATCATCATCTTGTTTTGTACTTTGTTTGCATATGATATTTGTGAATATGGCACTAAACTGAACCTACGTCTCTGTCTCTTGCAGCATCTACCGAGGGCACAGAAGGACAGGGGACGGACACCAATGGTGAGGCTTCAGGCACGACTGCTACACATGATCTCACTGATGTGATCAGCGTCTCGGAGGGGGACAGGAGTGCTCTTGAAGAATCACACCCAGAAACACCAACCTCAACGTCATCTGGCGCCAGCGGTGACTCCTCGATGTTGGCAGGCACAGGGAGTGGGCAATCTGCCTCTTCTTCCAGCACACATCTTCCAGTGCCCACCCTCCTGGCTACTTCCACTAGAGCTGCTCGTGCCCGCAGCAGTAAGAAGGGTAGAGTGTCCTTCCCCCCAGGCACCGCTGCCCCTGCCCCTGTCTCACCTGCTGCCCTCAGTGTTGTGGTGGTGGACCTTTTGCGCCAGCTGTGTGTGGGTTAGACTACTCTCCTGAATGCCTTCCAGGATCATGACAAGAAGTTGGCACAGGTAGTTGCCTTCATGGAGGGCATTCATTCTGACGTGGGTGGGCTACACAGAACTGTCCAGTCTTTGTCCTCCACAGTGACGGCAGCCATTCAGCTGCCACAGGCTCAGAGTACAGCTCCAGTCCCTTCGGCAACCACCCTGCCAGTGGCAACATATGATGAGAGTGACCACACACCACAGCCCTCAGGTACCAAGTACTCCACACAAAGCACAAAACAGCAGCTACAGGTGGGCTACACAGAACTGTCCAGTCTTTGTCCTCCACAGTGACGGCAGCCATTCCACTGTCACAGGCTCAGAGTACAGCTCCAGTCCCTTCGGCAACCACCCTGCCAGTGGCAACATCTGACGAGAGTGACCACACACCACAGCCCTCAGGTACCAAGTACTCCACACAAAGCACAAAACAGCAGCGCTCCAAGCGGCCAGAGTGCAGACACCATCCCCAAAACCGAAAAAAGTCACACAGGAGCGCAAAGGCAAAAGCCCTTCAAGTGACACTCAGGGGCATCAAGCCAAGAAGCAGGCCTCGGGCTCACATGCATCTAAATCAGCCCCATCCAAGGACACTCCCATCCCAAATCCTGCTCCCAAAGACAGGCAAACGGTTGCCGTGCCTGCTGTGAAGCTGGTGCCTGCAAAGAGTCCACAGAAACAGCTCTCTAAGGCAGCTTCACCCACAACCTCAACTCCCACCCCAGTGAAGCTGGGACAGGAAGGCACTGTGGGGGGGTTCACCTGCTCAACAGGGAATGGAAGGGAAAAGGCAAGGCCAGGCCAAGCGTACCACCAGATCCAGCAGATCACCAGAGGGAGGGCCACCACCTGCACCTGATGCATTTTTGCTGGAGAGTGAGGCTGTTGCACCCGCCCCACTTCCCACTCCTACCAGTACAGTTATTCCCTATTGAATCCCCAAGAAGTGGAAAGGCAGCCCTCCACATTCTCCCTCACACACTGTGTCTCACGGCAGCATGTCTCCGCCTTCCCGTGCCACCATGCCAACCGGTCCTAGCAGCCCTCCGGCTCCCAAAGCCACTGATGCCTCTACCTCAGCTGGTCTTCCCTCTCTCAGGTCCAGTCCTCCAACGGTCCCCGACAATCAGCCACCTCCCAGTTCAACTGACAGCCAAGTCTGAGGCAAAGTCCCCCCCCCAAAGCCCTCTCTCTCCCAGCGGTGCCCGGGCTGCCCATCTGTCTCCCCAGAGCTGTGTTGCTTCCCATGGCAGTGTACGGTGTCACCCATTCCCTGTGCAAGTTCTCATGCACACATGTCCCTTCTTTGCACTATGGACTGACCACTGGCCTTGCTCCTTGTAACTTTGGATGCCCATTCCCTGTGCAGGTTCTCATGTTCACATGTCCCTTCTTTAGACTATGGACAGGCCACTGCCCTTGCTGTTTGTAACTTTGGATGCCCATTCCCTGTGCAGGTTCTCATGCTCACATGTCCCTCTTTTGAACAACGGACTGGCCAATGGCCTTGCTGTTTGTAACTTTGGATGCCCAATCCCTGTGCAGGTTCTCATGCACACATGTCCCTCCTTTGCACTATGGACTGGCCACTGGCCTTGCTGTTTGTAACTTTGGATGCCCATTCCCTGTGCAGGTTCTCATGTTCACATGTCCCTTCTTTAGACTATGGACAGGCCACTGGCCTTGCTGTTAGTAACTTTGGATGCCCATTCCCTATGCAGGTTCTCATGCTCACATGTCCCTCTTTTGAACGGACTGGCCACTGGCCTTGCTGTTTGTAACTTTGGATGCCCAATCCCTGTGCAGGTTTTCATGTACACATGTCCCTCCTTTGCACTATGGACTGGCAACTGGCCTTGCTGTTTGTAACTTTGTATGCCCATTCCCTGTGCAGGTTCTCATGCACAGATGTCCCTCCTTTGCACTATGGACTGGCCACTGGCCTTGCTATTTGTAACTTTGGATGCTCATTCCCTGTGCAGGTTCTCATGTTCACATGTCCCTCCTTTGAACTATGGACTGGCCAATGGCCTTGCTGTTGTCTACTTTTCATGCCTATCTTGGTGATATGTAATAAAGACAGTTGCTCCTGTTGTCTGCTTTGTCAGTGTCCTTGCTAAATAAAAGTGTTTTCTGTATGGGTATGGTTGCATTTGACAAATGCTCTCTATGCCACTTTAACATTACCAATTGCTTCTTTTACTTTTTCAGGGTTTGCCAGTGGTGAGGGGCACTTTAGTTCTTCTTCATTCTGAGGCTTGAGGGTGCACTGATGGGTGTTTGTGATGATCTACTATTAACAGGCTCATCCTATGGTCATGTTTGCTAAATTGTACATGTTATGATGCAATACCAGAACAAAAGTGAATTCTGTCCACAGGATTACTTGCGGACTGGCAAGGGTCCATCATATCTGTGTGATCTTTCTTGATGTGTGAACAGCAGTGTTGATGTATGGTCATCTTGTGATGGCCTGTCTTCCTAGTCACATGGGTACATTTGGATGTGTGCACTCGAGTGGTCCTAAAGTGTGAAGGGGTGACTTTGTCAGTAGTGGTGATGTGTGTGTGCCCCCGCAATCAATCAATCATTTGTAAAGCGCACTACATACCCGCAAGGGTCTCAAGGCACTGAGGGGGGGCCGCTACTGATCGAACAGCCAGGTCTTGAGTATCCTTCTGAAGGTCAGCAGGTCTTGGGTCTGTCGTAGGCTCAGTGGGAGGGTGTTCCATGTCTTGGCGGCGAGGTGGGAGAAGGATCTCCCGCCGGTGGTTGTTCTTCGGATGCGTGGGACAGTGGCGAGTGAGAGGTTGGCGGAGCAGAGCTGGCGGTTAGGGGTGAAGAAGGAGAGCCATCTGTTGAGGTAGGCTGGGCCGGTCTTGTGGAGTGCTTTGTGCGTGGATGAGGAGCTTTAAGGATATCCTCTTGTTGACGGGGAACCAGTGCAGGTTTCTCAAGTGGGGGGTGATGTGGCCGTGTCGTGATACGTCGAGGATCAGTCAGGCCGAGGTGTTTTGGATGCGTTGTAGTCGTTTGATGAGCTTGGTTGGGGCTCCCGCATAGAGGGCGTTTCCGTAGTCGAGTCTGCTGCTGACGAGGGCCTGGGTGACTGTCTTTCTTGTATCTGTCGGATCCATCTGTAGATCTTGCGGAGCATGCGGAGGGTGTTAAAGCAGGAGGAGGAGACGGCGTTGACTTGCTTGGTCATTGAGAGCGTTGAGTCGAGGATGATTCCCAGGTTGTGTGTGTGGTCGGTGGGTGTCGGGGCTGCCCCTGTGCCGTCGGCCACCAGGAGTCGTCCCAGGCTGAGGGGTTGGAGCCGAGGATCAGGACCTCCATCTTGTCCGAGTTCAGCTTCAGGCGGCTGATCTTCATCCAGTCGGCGACGGCCTTCATTCCTTCGTGGAGGTTGGCTTTGGCGGTGATGGGGTCCTTAGCAAGGGAGAGGATCAGTTGTGTGTTGTCTGCGTAGGAGAATATGTTGAGGTCGTGCTGTCGGGCGACGTGTGCGAGCGGGGCCATGTAAATGTTGAACAGTGTCGGGCTGAGGGAGGATCCCTAGGGTACGCCGCAGATGATCTCGGAGGCTTTGTAACGGAATGGGGGAGGCGGATGCTCTGGGTTCTGCTGGAGAGGAAGGAGGTGGTCCATTTCAGAGCCTTGTCTCAGATCCCTGCGGCGTGGAGGCGTGTGCATAGTGTGTGGTGGCAGACGGTGTCGAAGGCGGCGGAGAGGTCTAAGAGGATGAGTGCTGCGGTCTCACCGTTGTCCAGCAGGGTCCTGATGTCGTCGGTGTCGGCGATGAGGGCAGTCTCGGTGCTGTGGTTGCTGCGGAACCCTGACCATAAGGGTCCAGGATTCTGTTTTCTTCGAGGTATCGGGTTAGCTGTCTGTTGACGATTTTCTCGATGACCTTGGCCGGGAAGGGGAGCAGAGAGATGGGCCGGAAGTTCTTGAGGTCTCTTGGATCTGCCTTAGGTTTTTTGAGTAGGGCGTTTATCTCGGCGTGTTTCCAGCTCTCTGGGAAGGTCGTGATCTCGAGGGAGAGGTTGATGATGTTGCGCAGGTGGGGTGTGATGGAGCTGCTTGTTTTGTTGAAGACGTGGTGCGGGAATGGGTCTGACGGAGAGCCGGACTGGATTGTGCTCATGGTCTTGATGGTGTCATCGATGCTCACGCTGGCCCGGGCCAGCAGGGGGTCATGGTCGATGGTGTGTGGAGGGTCTGTTGTGTTGCTGTCTGTTGGGGCTGTCTGGGTGTTGAAGCTGTCGTGGATGTCTGCTATCTTGCGGTGGAAGAAGGTGACGAGGGAGTCGCACAGGGCTTGCGACGGCGGGATGTCATTGGTGTTGAAGCTGGGGTTGGAGAGTTCCTTCACGATGTTGAAGAGCTCCTTGCTATTGTGTGTGTTGTTGTCGAGGAGGTCTTTGAAGGAGGTCCTCTCGGCCGCCCTGATGAGGTGGTTGCGGATGGCGTCCTTGTGTGCTGCATGGCTGTCCGGAGTTTGTTCACTGTGCTATTCCTTCTCTAGTTTCCGTCAGGCTTGCTTGGAGGCAAGGAGTTCTGGGGTGAACCAGCTGGCCTTCTTGATGGAGTCTCTGTGGGGGGTTTCTTCTGCGGGGCGAGGGAGTTGGCGCAGTCCTCGATCCAGCGTCTGAGGCTGTGGGCAGCGTCGTTGGTGTTGGAGGGTTCGGTGGGTGGGCTGAGAGTGAGGTTTGCATGTCGTTGGTCTTCGGTGATTTTGCTCCAGCAGCAGTGGGGGATCTGTTGGGTGCGGTGGTGTGTGGTGGGTTTCTGGAAGGCGAAGTGGATGCAGTGGTGGTCGGTCCAGAGGAGTTCGGTGGTGTGGCTGACGGAGACGTGCGGGCTTGAGGAGACGACGTGCTCGAGTGTGTGGCCGGCGGAGTGGGTGGGCGTTGTTACGAGTTGCTTCAGTCCAAGGTTGATGAGGTTATCGATCAGGGTTGTGGAGTTGTTGTCGCTGTTGCTCTCAAGGTGAAAGTTCAGGTCTCCAAGGAGGATGTAGTCGGTGGAGGTCAGGACGTGCATGCTGATGAAGTCGGCGATGGAGTCGCTGAACTGGTGACGGGGGTCCGGGTGGTCGGTAGATGAGGGTGCCTCTGAGGGTGGAGTTAGGGTCTGTGTGGATCTGGAAGTGCATGTGTTCGGCGGTGCTGAGCGCGTCGTCGGTGCTAGTCGAGACCCTGATGCTGTTCTTGTGGACGATGGCGATTCCTCCTCCGACTCCGTTGGTGAGGTCCCTGCGGGTGATCTTGTAGCCTTCTTGGATGGCTATGGCGATGTCGGGTGCGGAGGAGTCGTTCTGCCAGGTCTCTGTCAGGAAGACGACGTTCGGGAATGTTGTGTTGAGCAGGTCCCAGAGCTCGACAGCATGTTTGCGTGTGGAGCGGGTGTTCAGTAGTATGCATCGGAGGTGGTTGGGGTCTTTCTTGGCGGGTGGTTTGTCGGCTCTGAGGCTGGTGTAGCTGCAGTTCCGGCAGGTGAAGGGACTGTGTGTGCGTTTCGGGGTGGCCTTGAAGCAAGTGTGGGTCCGTCCGGAGTTGAGAGCGTGCAGAGTGCTGGCGTCGTAGTGGCGGCGGTCATCGTGGCCAGTGCGGGGGCAAGGGGTTCTGGTGCTGGGCGCGATCCAGGCGCGAACGGGCACAGACGGACTTGCCTTAGGCGCGCCAGCATATATGGGGAGGTGGGAGGGAGGAGCAGCTGGGAGACTGGGACAGCGAATGGGCAGTGAGCAGTCAGGGTGGCGGTGAGAGACGATGAAGGGAACAGAAGGCAAAAGGGCACAAAAAACAAGGCAAAACGAGTGTCACAGAGGGCACAGAAATACAGGAAAAACGAGTGGCACAGAAGGCAAAAGGGCAGAGAAATACAGGAAAAACGACTGTCACAGAAGGCAAGAGGGCACAGAAATACAGGAAAAACGAGTGGCACAGAAGGCAAAAAGGGCTGAGAAATACCAAAAAAACGAGTGTCACAGAAGGCAAAAAGGGCAGAGAAATACAGGAAGAACGAGTGTCACAGAAGGCAAAAAGGGCAGAGAAATACAGGAAAAACAAGTGGCACAGAAGGCAAAAAGGGCAGAGAAATACAGGAAAAACAAGTGTCACAGAAGGCAAAAGGGGCAGAGAAATACAGGAAAAACGAGTGGCACAGAAGGCAAGAGGGCACAGAAATACAGGAAAAACGAGTGTCACAGAAGGCAAAAAGGGCAGAGAAATACAGGAAAAACGAGTGTCACAGAAGGCAAGAGGGCACAGAAATACAGGGGCAGCTGAAAAACAGAAGGCAAAAACGGGCGGAGAGGCACGGGGGCAGCGAGGGGTACAGAAGGAAAAACCAGGCAGAGACACGGGGGCAGCGAGGGGTACAGAAGGAAAAACCGGGCAGAGACACGGGGGCAGCGAGGGGTGCAGAAGGAAAAACCGGGCAGAGACACGGGGACAGCGAGGGGAACAGAGGAAGGAAAACGGGCACGGACCACAAACAAGCAGCGGGGGAAGACAGAACAACAGCAGTCACAGACACAACAATGAAATACAGGCAATACAATAAAACAATAGAGCGGAAGATGAACAAACCTACGGCCTACCACTGGCCACCAGGGATGAGGCGCAGGTGGTAGCCTGCGGGTGGTCGAGGGCCTCGAACTTCCTCAGCAGCAGCAGCAGCTGGGGCCGGGACACACAGGCGGTACTGTGTGGAGGGGGAGCGACCTACCTGGTGGGGTCAGGGGTCGCTCGCAATGCCAACTGCACACATGTAGAACCCAGAAGCTGAGTGCCTGTTTGTTGTGAGTATGCAGAGTGTGTGACTGCCAAGTCTGTGTTGGGTTTTGTTGATTAGTCATGTGTCTTGTTACTGTTTGGGCTCACTGTGCAGACCTGCTCAGCCACACTGACATAATTTGTGAGTTTTCTCATGCATTGCTGTCAAGTGACCCATTTTTGGCTCCAGTATGGTTTGTGGTATGTGGAGTCATGCCATCCCCTACAGGTGCTTCTGATGCCTACACACTGTGAGTGACTCCTCTATGTGTTTGTGTACTGTACACTCCTCACCTGTCCACTACTGAAGTACGCACCACTTCAATCCCATGTCTTCCACCCCATGGCTTGCCAGTATGTGAGCCTCCCCACCACTTCATAGTGTGACACTATGCTGTGTGAGGCTGATCTTTGTACAGGACCAATGTGCTACTCAGGACAGTTTCCCAATTAGTTATGTGTTATTTTCTTGTACTGGTTTGCTGTCATGGTTGCTCATGTGCAGTGCAGATGTTTGGACAGCACAGTCCTCTGGTCATGTTGTTTGTACCTCGATGTCCCTGAGTTGTGCATCTGTGGGTGATGGCTAAGCTGCATGTGCGTTTCCTGAGGTACTGCTACCCTTCCTGAGTGTGATGTTCTCTGTGTGCTGTGATGATTTGTGTTGTGGGAGTACATGGCGTGGCACTCAGATGTGTGTGCTACTGATTTGGTAGGTGTGCACACACTGCTTGGTGTGCATGCAGTGTTGTCAGTGTATGTTGCCTTGTACTTGCTTGTTGTGCATCCCCCTGATGTCCAACTGAGTTTGCAATGTTATGTATTGGTCTGTGTGTTTTTGTTGTGGATGTATACAGTGTGTTGGCCTGTCTTGGCTCTTAATACTGACAGCTGCTATGTTTGTGTGTTGCAGTTGTGTTGTGCATTACTTGTGTGTCTGTCATATGCAGCAAGGTGGATTCTTGTTGCTGGGCTAGTTTTTGGTGTACATTGGTGGTTTGTCCTCCTATTTTTGACTTGTCACTTTTCAGGATTGTGCATGTGCATGCCTGTGGTACAATATGGTACCTTGTCCACTTGATGGGTGGTCTGGTGTCTCTGTCTGTGTTAAATAATTATCCCATTGATCCCAGTTAGTGTTTATGATTGATTTTTGAATTTGCAACTCTTGTTTGTGTTGGGGTATGGTGTCTGTGCATTGGCCCTGAGTGACAATGTTGTGTACTCCTATTCTGTCTAGGGTCACATTGCCTTTCCACTGTTCGCGGTACAAAAGGGGGTGGTAATGGATGGAGCATCAAAACCAATCAAACACTCACACCCAGTCAACAGAGCTGGGTTTGATCCATCACCGTTCTTTAGTCCACTCTGCCACCCCAAGTCAGACATGGCCATATACAAATCAGTCTGACCCTGTGCCTCAGGGGAACAGTCCAGCCCGAACTGCCAAACCATGCCTTCCCTGGACCGGAAACAAGCTTCCTAGGACCGGTTTCTGGCATTTCAGCAGTCTTCAGCCAGGCTTGCTTCAATCCAGTGGCAAAGTGAGCAAGAGACTCACGTCTGAGCATACCCTGTAAACTTATGGCGAACAAAGCGGTACAAAAGGTGATGGTGATGGACGGAGCATCAGTACCAATCAAACACTCACACCCAGTCAACAGATCTGGGTTTGATCCATCACCGTTCTTTAGCCCACTCTGCCACCCCAGTTCAGACATGGCCATATGCAAATCAGTCTGACCCTGTGCCTCATGGGAACAGTCCAGCCCGAAGCTAGCTTCCTAGGACCGGTTTCTGGCATTTCAGCTGTCTTCAGCCAGGCTTGCTTGAATCCAGTGGCAAAGTGAGCAAGGGACTACCTGCTCCGTCCATCACCACCCCCTTTTGTACCGCTTTGTTTGCCATAAGTTGGCAGGGTATGCTCAGACGTGAGTCCCTTGCTCACTTTGCCTCTGGATTCAAGCCAGCCTGGCTGAAGACAGCTGAAATGCCAGAAACTGGTCCTAGGAAGCTTGTTTCCGGTCCAGGGAAGGCATGGCTTGGCAGTTCGGGCTGGACTGTTGCCATGAGGCACAGGATCAGACTGATTTGCATATGGCCATGTCTGAATTGGGGTGGCAGAGTGGGCTAAAGAACGGTGATGGATCAAACCCAGATCTGTTGACTGGGTGTGAGTGTTTGATTGGTTCTGATGCTCCGTCCATCACCACCCCCTTTTGTACCGCTTTGTTCGCCATAAGTTGGCAGGGTATTCTCAGACGTGAGTCCCTTGTTCACTTTGCCACTGGATTCAAGCAAGCTTGGCTGAAGATGGCTGAAATGGCAGAAACCGGTCCTAGGAAGCTTGTTTCCGGTCCAGGGAAGGCATGGCTTGGCAGTTCGAGCTGGACTGTTCCCATGAGGCACATCGTCAGGCTGATTTGCATATGGCCATGTCTGAACTGGGATGGCAGAGTGGGCTAAAGAATGGTGATGGATCAAACCCAGATCTGTTGACTGGGTGTGAGTGTTTGATTGGTTCTGATGCTCCGTCCATCACCACCCCCTTTTGTACCGCTTTGTTCGCCATAAGTTGGCAGGGTATGCTCAGACGTGAGTCCCTTGCTCACTTTGCCACTGGATTCAAGCAAGCCTGGCTGAAGACGGCTGAAATGCCAGAAACCGGTCCTAGGAAGCTTGTTTCCGGTCCAGGGAAGGCATGGCTTGGCAGTTCGGGCTGGACTGTTCTCATGAGGCACAGGGTCAGACTGATTTGCATATGGCCATGTCTGAACTGGGGTGGCAGAGTGGGCTAAAGAGCGGTGATGGATCAAACCCAGATCTCTTGACTGGGTGTGAGTGTTTGATTGGTTCTGATGCTCCATCCATCACCACCCCCTTTTGTACCGCTTTGTTCGCCATAAGTTGGCAGGGTATGCTCAGACGTGAGTCCCTTGCTCACTTTGCCACTGGATTCAAGCAAGCCTGGCTGTAGACGGCTGAAATGCCAGAAATCAGTCCTAGGAAGCTTTTTTCCGGTCCAGGGAAGGCATGGCTTGGCAGTTCGGGCTGGACTGTTCCCATGAGGCACAGGGTCAGGCTGATTTGCACATGGCCATGTCTGAACTGGGATGGCAGAGTGGGCTAAAGAATGGTGATGGATCAAACCCGGATCTGTTGACTGGGTGTGAGTGTTTGATTGGTTCTGATGCTCCGTCCATCACCACCCCCTTTTGTACCGCTTTGTTTGCCATAACTTGGCAGGGTATGCTCAGACGTGAGTCCCTTGCTCACTTTGCCACTGGATTCAAGCAAGCCTGGCTGAAGACGGCTGAAATGCCAGAAACCGGTCCTAGGAAGCTTGTTTCCGGTCCAGGGAAGGCATGGCTTGGCAGTTCGGGCTGGACTGTTCCCATGAGGCACAGGGTCAGACTGATTTGCATATGGCCATGCCTGAACTGGTGTGGCAGAGTGGGCTAAAGAGCGGTGATGGATCAAACCTAGATCTGTTGACTGGGTGTGAGTGTTTGATTGGTTCTGATGCTCCGTCCATCACCACCCCCTTTTGTACCGCTTTGTTCGCCATAAGTTGGCAGGGTATGCTCAGACGTGAGTCCCTTGCTCACTTTGCCACTGGATTCAAGCAAGCCTGGCTGAAGACGGCTGAAATGCCAGAAACCGGTCCTAGGAAGCTTGTTTCCGGTCCAGGGAAGGCATGGCTTGGCAGTTCGGGCTGGCCTGTTCCCATGAGGCAAAGGGTCAGACTGATTTGCATATGGCCGTGTCTGAACTGGGGTGGCAGAGTGGGCTAAAGAACGGTGATGGATCAAATCCAGATCTGTTGACTGGGTGTGAGTGTTTGATTGGTTCTGATGCTCCGTCCATCACCACCCCCTTTTGCACCGCTTTCCACTTTTTGCCTGCCTATGTGTGGGCTTGTTGGACTTCTGTGTATGTTGTTTGTGAGCTTTGTGTTTGGCTATTGTTTTTGTGTCAGCATCGGTTTAGGCATCCCTAAGTGTCAGTGTGATGTTTGTGGATGCACCCCAGGGAGTGTGATTGGTTGTCATTTAACTCACAGGGCACCTTTTTGAACATTATGTGTTTTTCTCACAGGTGTTGATTGCTGCAAGTGTGAGGTGGGTAGAGGATGGGTATGTGTGAAGGTCCTACTTGTGTTTGACAGTCAAGGAGTCTATCAATGGGTCATGTGTGTTGTAATGATGACATACACATGTCAAGTAAGTTGAGACAGATGTGTGGCTGGTCACTGTATGACTTCAGACACTTCCTATCATTTCTGTGCCTATGCATGGCTTGCCTTGATGTCTCCCTGAGTTGTTGCATAGAGGTCACTTTGGTTTAATTTCGCTCACTGTGCCACCCATATATGATTTGATGGTCTAAGGGTGGTGTGATATGTTCCTTCTCTTGCATGTGATGTACAGATGCTATGTGGCTTGTCCATGGTTTTCCAGCACTGTCCACTTCACTTTTGGCTGGTCCATTCTTGTTCTCCATTGCTGCTGACCTATGGTATGAGTATGTGTCTGGGTGTCAGTGTTGGGTGTTTGTGTATGACTTGTCAGGCAGTGTGAACAGTTCAGTGGATGTCCATAAGCAGTGTGAGTCTTCATTTTGTGATTATACTCAGTTTGCTTGACATGAGTGGGAGGTAGATGTGAGGAGGAGGGTTGTCCAGCCCCTAAGCTTCTGTGCAGTGTGTTCCTCTTCACCCCCACCTTCCAAGACAGGCTCCCTTGTCCTTTGGTGTGTGAGGCGCAGAGTCTGGCTACATCTGGCAGATGAATTGTGCAGGGGGGCACAGGAGGAGCACACAGCATGTTCACAAATGGGTGTGGCAAGTGTAGTGTGTGCAGGGTGGAGGTGAAGCCCTGTAACTCTTTGTGGACTACCCATGCCTGGCTCAGGCCCAGCCTACTACATTCTGCGCAGGTTTTCCCGCGTCTTGACCGCTGCAGTGACGTGACCGGGACATTGCAGTGATATCGCAGTTGATGTTTGAAGGTAATCACCTAGCACAAACCTTTGCAGGTGTATAATATTCTGGCATATTGCTAACATTTGCCTCTTATTTTAACTCTTTTGTGATATTTTTGCTGTTGCATTGTTATTTTATTAAAACTACCACGCTGCTCTGTCTATGTCTTTGGACCTTTTTAAACTTTTAAAACATTCTGTAGTTGTCCCGCTTACCCGCACTTAAAATCTGCCTCTCCACATCCCGCTGCTTTAGCGGGAGCCCAAAACCTTCGCGCTACTTTCCGCCATTGTTGGGACAGGAATTTAGGGATCCGGTGCACTTCCGGGTCTGCGCTCTAGTGTTGTGATCTTCTGCACGTGCCTGCCTATTTCAGAACAGGAAATGCAAGCACGCAGCCACCCGGTTTGAAGGTAATCACCTAGCACAAACCTTTGAAGGTGTATAATATTCCGGGATGTATGACGTTACAACGCACACTATTACAACGCATGCACTTACAACGCATTTTTTACAACGCATAATCCATTACAACGCATGACATTACAACGCATGACACTACAACGCATTTTTAAAAAATACCTTTACAACGCACTACCATTACAACGCATACTACCTTTACAACGCATACCATTACAACGCATAATATTAAATTACATTTAAGGTAAGTATTAGATAGTATAGGGGTAAAAATTACTATTCTAACTCCAGGGGGTGCAACAGTAGGGTAAGTGTTGGATAGTGTAGGGGTAAAAATTACTATTCTAACTCCAGGGGGTGCAACAGTAGGGTAAGTGTTGGATAGTGTAGGGGTAAAAATTACTATTCTAACTCCAGGGGGTGCATCAGTAGGGTAAGTGTTGGATAGTGTAGGGGTAAAAATTACTATTCTAACTCCAGGGGGTGCAACAGTAGGGAAAGTGTTGGATAGTATAGGGGTAAAAATTACTATTCTAACTCCAGGGGGTGCATCAGTAGGGTAAGTGTTGGATAGTATAGGGGTAAAAATTACTATTCTAACTCCAGGGGGTGCATCAGTAGGGTAAGTGTTGGATAGTGTAGGGGTAAAAATTACTATTCTAACTCCAGGGGGTGCATCAGTAGGGTAAGTGTTGGATAGTGTAGGGGTAAAAATTACTATTCTAACTCCAGGGGGTGCATCAGTAGGGTAAGTGTTGGATAGTATAGGGGTAAAAATTACTATTCTAACTCCAGGGGGTGCATCAGTAGGGTAAGTGTTGGATAGTATAGGGGTAAAAATTACTATTCTAACTCCAGGGGGTGCATCAGTAGGGTAAGTGTTGGATAGTATAGGGGTAAAAATTACTATTCTAACTCCAGGGGGTGCATCAGTAGGGTAAGTGTTGGATAGTATAGGGGTAAAAATTACTATTCTAACTCCAGGGGGTGCATCAGTAGGGTAAGTGTTGGATAGTATAGGGGTAAAAATTACTATTCTAACTCCAGGGGGTGCATCAGTAGGGTAAGTGTTGGATAGTATAGGGGTAAAAATTACTATTCTAACTCCAGGGGGTGCATCAGTAGTGTAAGTGTTGGATAGTGTAGGGGTAAAAATTACTATTCTAACTCCAGGGGGTGCATCAGTAGGGTAAGTGTTGGATAGTATAGTGTAATATTATGCGTTGTAATGGTATGCGTTGTAATGGTAGTATGCGTTGTAATGGAATGCGTTGTAAAGGTAGTTTTTAAAAATGCGTTGTAGTGTCCTGCGTTGTAATATCATGCGTTGTAATGGATTATGCGTTGTAAAAAATGCGTTGTAATGGTAGTGCGTTGTAAAAGTTGCGTTGTAAAGGTTGTTCCCCATATTCCGGCATATTGCTAACATTTGCCTCTTGTTTTAACTCTTTTGTGATATTTGTTGCTGTTGCATTGTTATTTTATTAAAACTACCACGCTGCTCTGTCTATGTCTTTGGACCTTTTTAAACTTTTAAAACATTCCGTAGTTGTCCCACTTACCCGAACTTAAAATCTGCCTCTCCACATCCCGCTGCTTTAGCAGGATCCCAAAACCTTTGCGCTACTTTCCGCCATTGTTGGGACAGGAATTTAGGGATCCGGTGCACTTCCGGGTCCACGCTCTAGCGTTGCGATCTTTTGCACACGCATGCCTATTTCAGAACAGGAAATGCAGGCGTGTAGCACGCACGCACAGCGGGCGCGCCAGAGGCAAGCCCGTCTGCGCCCATCCGCGCCCCGGAGGCGCCCAGCGCCTGCAATGCTGCTCGCGGTAGTTTGAGTAGGATAGGATACTCCCAGGAACAGCTACTCGCCTTGGGTAAGAGAGATATAGGGGGGATTTACCATTCTAATACTGCTCATAAGAGAGGTATAAGGAACACCCTAAACTGTGGGCTGATTAACTGCAGATCTCTTGTAAAACATTACCAAGAGATATCCAATATGGTAGAGGATATGGACTTGGATGTTCTCTTTCTTACAGAGACTTGGACCAGCATGGCTTCCTCGGTACAAATGGGTTTGGTGTGCCCAGATGGATATAAAATATTTCATAAACCAAGGGCTACTGGCTAAGAAGGGGGGGTCGGATGATTTTTAAGGAAAAATTAAATTTTACACCTCTTTAGGTAGATGATGTCATAGGGATGGAGATGCTGGGCTTCTCACTTCAGGAGACTAAGGGTAGAGTACTCACAGGTGTGGTCTGTTATAGACCCCCAGGATCTAACACACAATTTCAAAAACTGTTTGATAGAATTACTGATTTGAGTGTATCTCACTCTAGAATGAGTTTACTAGGAAATTTCAACTTATGGGACAATGGTAATTTAGATAACCACCTGAGAGATCTCGGACACCTATGTGAAAATCTCAAACTGCAAGAATTGGTAACACAGCCAACTCATCTAGGAGGGCATACTTTGGATCTCTTGTTTGGAAACCAAGCAGAAACTGAAGTGGTTGACATACTGCCTCAGAATTGGACCGACCACTCCCTACTTCATTTTCATATTTCGATATCTAGCCTAGAGGATGAAAACAATCAGCCGTTTTACCGCAAGGGAAGAGAGTGGTCCAAGTTAGTGAAAAATAAGATATATCCGACCTTCTCGAATCAATTTTGTTTTGCCTCTTCTGTCTCCGTAGGTGAAAATTATCAAACATTTTATGATCATAGAATGGGAACCCTTGATTTAATAGCTCCTGTTAAACAAATTAAAATTAGGAGAAAAAACTCTGCTCCATGGTATAATGATGAATTGAGACAGCTACGTGCAACCGTTAAAAAGGCCGAGAGGAAGTGGAGGAGGGCATATTTAGAGCCAGCAAAGAAAGAACTGAAATTAATACAGGCTCAATATAGAAGACTTTTATGCCAACTCTATTTTGCAGGCACCAAATAGCATAAAAGCACTCTTTAACGTGTTTAGAGACCTTTCTGGTCCGGCCTGCATGGGTAGTAAGGTGGCTGCATCGCAGAAACTTTGCGATGAGATTGCCATTTATTTTGAAGAGAAGATAACTAAAATTGTTGGCGATCTGCACCCCTCTGCTACTGTCATTAGTGGCCAGGATGACTCCACATGAAAGCCAGATGTAGGATCCCTAGTGGACTCTTTCTTGGAATACTTTCAGGCTCCCACAGAGAAATCCTTTAATCTCCTGGCAAAAAGCGTGTCTTCAGGATCTCCTTTTGACCCCCTTCCACACAAAATCTGGAAAATATTTGGCCAAGACACCTTTCCTTGGTTATGGAAGATCTGTTGCCAGTCACTGGGGGAAGGAGAAGTACCTGAGGCACGGAAACAGGCAGTGGTAACACCCTTGCTAAAAAAAAACATCTTTGGACCCTACTATACCAGCTAATTTCAGACCAATGTCCCTCCTGCCATATCCGATTAAAATCTTAGAAAAGGCAGTTAGTAAAATTTTATCAGGCTACTTGGAGGAAAATTCCTTGCTGGATAGGGACCAATTTGGTTTACGTCCAGGACATGGCACTGAGACTGCTTTGGCCACCGTAATGAACAATCTAAGAATGCGTGCTGACAATGGGAATTCATCTGTCCTGATACTATTGGATATGTCAGCCGCATTTGACACGGTGAGCCATGCAGTATTAGTGGAAAGGCTGAGTGGCATAGGAATCAAAGGTTTGGCCTTGCAATGGTTACAATCCTATCTGTCGGGAAGACAACAGGCTGTATCTCTGGCCCCGTTCACCTCTGATAAGTCTCGGGTACTCCATAGGGTGCCACAGGGCTCAGCAATCAGCCCTGTTCTTTTCAACATCTATTTGCGTCTTCTATTCCCCATTATTAAATCGTATGGAATAGATCTGGTCAACTATGCGGATGACACTCAATTGGTGTTTTCCCTTGAGGGGAACAAGCAATATCCATGGACACTTTCCAGGAGTGTATGCACCAAACCGCGGGTTGGCTCAGAAAAAATTCCTTGCAGTTCAATGGGGGGAAAACAGAGGTAGTGTACTGTTCGGCCACCAGAATATCTCGACCTATATCGGTGGAGTTTAGGCTCACCCCTGAGGATGAACCCCTGACCCCTGTTAAAACAGTGCGCAATTTGGGGATTATGGTGGATGCCAATCTCCAAATGGAATCACAGGCCAATAAAAACGTGGGTGTCTGTTTTTCTCTACTGCGCATGCTCCGGAAGGTCCTTCCGCTACTGCCAGAGGATTCTGGTGCACTTGTAGTAAGGAGTATAATCTTGAGTAGACTGGACTACTGCAACTCCCTGTATTTGGGAGTACCGCAATGTATTTTGCAGGGTCTGCAGAGAGTCCAGTCTACAGCAGCCAAGTTGGCACTAAATAGACAGCGCAGGTCCTCAACAACTTTGGCCCTGAGAGACCTCCATTGGCTGCCTGTTAAGGAGACAATTTGTTTCAAATCTCTCTGTATTGTACACAAGGTAGTACATGACCTGGGTCCTTCTTCCTTGCAGAAGATGTTCACTTGGTATACTCCTGGGAGGCATCTCCGCTCCTCAAATACAAATCTGATTACAACCACCAAATTCAAAAAATCTAAGATGGGGGTAGAGCGTTTAGTGTGACCGCTGCGCGTCTTTGGAATGATTTACCACAGAATCTTAGACAGGCTAGTTCTTTGACCTGTTTTAGGAAGGATCTGAAAACCTGGTTATTTCCAAGTGGCGAATGATGGATCCCTTCATTGACAACTGGTCTCTATTGTTATAGTGAGTAATCCTTCAACTGAAGTGCCAGGATACCCGTAGGGTGACAGTCGTGCTTATACAAATTTTTATTCCATTCCATGTGTGACCCGGATGCGGAGGTGTGGGTTTCTGGCAGGTGGGACATGTGTGGATACACTGAGGGATATGTTCCTGTCCCCACCAGAGTGTCTGATGTGGACAGGAACCGTATGTCAGCACAGGAGTTGTGTGCGGAGTGGTGTATTTGCGTACCTGCGGCATTGTCTGCAACGGTGCATTATTTGCTGGTAGTGGATCAGGTACAGTACCGGAATGGCTTGAAGAGCTGGATCCATTGTGGTCCGGACCGAGTGGAGGGGACATGGAGTCTGGTTTCACGCTCTGCTGTCGTGCTTTCACCATCTCCGGGTGGGTGGTTTCTCCGCTGCGGATGGTGGGCTGTTTGGGGCATCGTGATTTGTACGGCGGACGGGACGTCATTCCGCACGGCAGAGGGTCTCTATTGGCTCCCTCCGCTGTGGTGGCGGGTGCAAATTTCTGGCGGTTCACGTCGCTCCACAGCGGACGGAAACTGGGCTATGTTTGTCCATTGTAATATGGCGGGCGCAAAGACCTCTGCTGGAGTGCGGAAAAGGTCATTTTCCACCACTGCGGTTGTGCCTCCGCCCACCATCCTAGTGAGCCCCTAAGTTGGGTTCTAAGGCACGTGTTTACTTTATGCATTTCCGGGTATCGCATTCAGCAACGGCGCCTCCATTAGGGCAGAGAAGCATCACAACCTGCAGTCAGCACTGCAAAAGTGAAAAATAAAATGGTAATAAAATGAATTCATTATCCTTTTTATTTTTTTCTTTCCCCTGCCGAGCTGTGTAAGGGGGCCGGCCACTGCAGCTGACTGGCAGCAGGGGAGTGGTGCACACTCTACCAGTTTAGAGTGTGCAAGTAATTTTGTGACGGCCAGCCAGACATGCTCACTGTAAACCACTCCGCCTAGCTTTCTTGAGCTGCTAGGTGGAGAGCAGGCACGGTTCCCCAGTGCCTGCAGGAATGTCGATGCAGCCCACTCCGGCAAATCCTGGTGCTGCTTTCATGCTGCTTAACATTATCAGCGGCATGAGTGCAGCATCTGGATTGGGGTGGAGAATTCAATTGCTGAAGAGACCAGCGCTGAGAGACTGAAGCACGAGGACCAGAGGAGGTGAGCCTACAGAGTGGGAATGCACATTTTTGTTTAAAATGTTTAGTTTTCAAATGTATTCCCCACTGACAAACACTGCCTTCAACTTCAACGCCAGAGGTCTCAGTTGTGGTTCGTAATAAACACTGGTTCTGATGACCCATGACTGACAGCTTTGGATTTGACTTTAAAGGCATGCTGGTCAGTGGTACTTAGGGGCATATTAGCAAGGGCTGGCGATATAATTATCGCCGCTTTAGCGTCCGTTTTTGGGAGAAAAGCGGCTATAATTATATCGCAATATCATCAAGGACATGCTAGCGCGTGTTTCTTTGATGTAGAGCCCGTTTTTTCACTGCCTCGCCTTGCATCGCTAATGAGATGCAAAGAAGGCGTGGCTGTGAAAACAACACATGTTAATATCGTGAAGGCAGCTTCGCGATATTAACAAGGAGGTGCAGCGATAAAAATAATCGCGCTACCTCAGCCTTAACTCAGAAATTTAACGTCTGTTAAATTCCTGACTAAGGCATACTTTTAATGGGAGATGGATTATGCTGATAGGACCACAGGGTCGTACCAGCAACGTTATAGCTGTTTTCAATGGAAAATCGCTGGAAAACCAGCGATGTTCCATTGAAAACAATTTCTATCGCTATGTACCGCTGGCCGTTGATAATATTCCCCATAGTGCTGTGTGTATTTTTATCAGCGTTAAAATTAGTTAGTATAACACTAGTATTTCTCTTGCGCCAATATCCAAGCTAAAGTAATGCTCCCTTTTCAAAAATAGCAGAGTGGAGCGACGCAGAATAATTGTACAGGTGTTGCCCCTGGGTCTGGTAAACATCAGTATTAATTCCGTTTTTTTTACTTCATCAAATGGTGTGATCTTAGGTGGATCACCTGTTCTTCGGCTCTCTTGTCTACCTTCACTCAGGTGCAGTGCCTGTACAAAAATACAGATTACTAGATAGTTGCCAAAGGCTTTGCAAAATTTCGATACATTTGTGCATTTTCAGTACATCTCTGCGATACTAGCACTTGTTTGGCGTGAGGCACGGATTGGTTATCACTAAATATTTAAGGTACCAGCCGCCACTGATCGCCCTAGCTCTTCAGCAGCAAAAGGAAGGGGCATATTATCAAGAAACGGCGTTAAAGCAGCGATAATGGGCTTGATAATATGCCCTTGAGAATTCCAATAGAAGCCCATGTTCCGAACCTGGGCTTTTATTGGAATTCTCTGCGTCATATTATCAAGCCCATTATCAACGCTTTAGTGGCAGTTTTCTGCCGCTAAAGCGGCGATAATTTTAACGCAGTTTCTTGATAATATGCCCCGTAGTTGTTGAGAGGCGAAAGGTGAGACAAGGTGCCAAACATGAGAGGTCACCAGGGGTCAAAAGGACAGCGTTGACACTTTTTCTACCTGGGATGTGTATTTAACCTCTTCGGTGCCCGTGACGAGCTGGACTCGTCATGGGCCACGGTGGCGCTGTGCCCATGACGAGTCCAGCTCGTCACAAACCCCGCCCGCTAATGTAACGGCCGGCACAGGGCGGGGAAAGGGGCGGGCACCGAAGGGGTTAATCAACGTCCAGTAAAACTTGGCTGCCCAAATGTCCTTTGATCAATGGATTTAAAATGCACAGCATCATCCGAAAACACAGTCCAGAGTTATGGCGTCAATGAATGGGGTTGGTCAACAGTTTTTTTTTTAGTTTTTTTTTTTTTATTAAATTCTCCAGGACTGTCTACTAAAATACCACTTCTTCTATGCTCTGTTTTTCTAATGTAATTCAATCGCACCACTGGTAATAAAAAATCAACAAAATGTAGTCACTGACACACCTCCCTTGTTATCTGGAACACACTGTTTATCAGCTACTGCCAGACACACAAGCATGTGCTCACACACCCAAAAAGGTGACAATAAATCCATGGGTGTGCTTTGTTAAAATATCTCTAGGTATTTAAAATCTCTATACTATTTCAAACTGTAAATTTTTGGCGTAGCTATCACAATAATTACAATGACATCACAATCGTTCACTACTACATATTTCCATAACACCGTAATTCTTTATAAATACAAAGTTAAAAATAATACATCAATTCTGCTATCTGTATACGTATAGCATATTTCCTATTAGTACTATCTACAGGTTCTGATCTATTCCACCATATTTTTCCAGGGTCTCTATGCTCATCATTAGAAAACATTCACTGTCTTTGACCAAAATTCTTAAAAACACTTTTAACTGATCTACCACCAGTCTCCATTAGAAATAGTTTTGCTCCGCATGCCTGTCATTGTCTATTTAAAGAGTAGAAGGTTGCAAAGTATTTGAGGGTTTCAGGGGACCAGATACCACATATAATAATTGGTTATTGTATTTACTACTTGAGTGCAACGCAAGGGTTAATGTGAAGACCAAGGTCGCCAGCTCAGCACCAATACTACCTCTAAATATGCCTTCTTTCCCTGCTCATACCTGGCTTCTCAGTAGGGTCTCCATAGTATTAGTGTGATCGATAAACTGTGTTTAGTTTGCATGCTGAACAACGAATGCCATAACAACGCGGTCGTTACAATGACCGCGTTGTTATTTTGCATACTGTTACAACGCAAGTCGGAGCAAAGACTTGCGTTAGGGACAGAAGGTGTTGCATTTAAAATCCAACACCTTCCCTAGTGTCCGCACAGACTGGATTTGGAATAGTAAATTATACTATTCCAACATCCAGAGCCCCCTAAAATCAAGTCGTTCTGACTTTGCGTTGTAACGGTATGCGAAATAACAACGCGGTCATTGTAACAACTGTGCTGTTATGGCATGTGTTGTAAATGCATGCGAAAAAACTTCCTATATTCGTGTGATCACTTCCCTCTTGGTCATTACAGACACTGTTTCCAATACCGGACTTTTGGGTAATAGCCTAATGTATTCTGGTTTGCACTGTTGTCTTTCATTGAACTAATTCATCTAGTTCACCTAAAATCAATGAGTTATTGGTGAAAAGTTCACAACTGGAGACAAGGCCTGTAATGAACTAGATTCAGGTGGTCACCCTACATAATATGGAGCTAAATATAATTTCCCAACACTGACTCTTTCACCTTCTCTTTTTGCTGACTTCATCATTATCACATCTGTTGTTACCGAAAGATTTTTGAGCTCCCATTTGTATCGCGGATGTAAATTCGTTATCTGACTCATAATGTTCCTGATTTTCAAAGATGTTGCTGTGTGTCTTTGTGAATCATTCTTGTAGTATTGTTGGCTTACTCCTAAATCCTGGGAGTAAGCCAGCAGTATTTCAAGAGTAAGTCAATGCACACTTTGTGAATAGGGCCCTTAGTGTTGTAGTATTTTCTTTATTCCAAAACTCTGATCTCCAGGGTGTAGACGATCTGGGTAAACTGCTGCGTTTTCATTATACCGTAATCAGACCCTGTGAAGCATAATGTATAGATATTGTTGTTTGTATTCATTTTTGAATTTGAATGGAATTGATGGTGCCCTGTCCCCTGCTCCCTTTCTAAATTCCCCATACTAGGCTTTATGTAGTGCATGCACAACTGATTATGTCCTAGGGACTCCCAAAGAAGTGGCCACTGATCTCATATCAAATTAGGAATGTACTTTTATTTTGTACCCTGAATTTTGTGATAACCAGTGCATACTTTAATCAGTTTTGGTTTTCTGATCATTTCCATGTAGGTACATGTATCCGCTGCCTCCAAGGGGGCACTTTGCAGATTCTATGCATCTAGTTGCTCACACTCATAACCTTTATATTACAAGAAATTTTCATACTTTTTCTTATGGTAATAAAAGCTGAAATCTGAGCTTTTCTTGCCAGGAGATCTCAGCATGAGCATGGTCCTTGTGGTGTCAAATGCAATAAAGATATTCAAAGTCAACAGGACTAATAATCAGCCCATAACACTCATCTCTATCGGACATATATTAGCACACTATTCTTATCTCATACTATTTTCATACAAAGCATTTTCAATTCATAGCTGCTAATATTAAGGCCCTTGTTACATTAAACAGGGTAATCCTGATTCAGATAGAAACCTGTGTTAACTAATTACAGTTGCAGCTATGGGCTGGTGGTATTCGGACAAAATATCGAATAAAAAATATCAAGATGCAGAAATATCAAGTTTTTAATATCATTATCTACAAATATCATGATGCAGGAATATCGCTGTCAAGATTATTGATTTTCTCAGTTTGGAAAGCCGACAGGCCAGCTAGAGCCTGTTTGGCTCTGGTGTAGGCGGCGGAGAGTACTTCTGTGACCACCTGTGAGGTTGGTGGCCCGGTCGGCCCACTTCTTTCTTCTCCCCCTCTTTAAAGTCACAGAAAGAACTTCAACTGAATAACTATCCGATCACAAGGCTAATGAACCATGACGGGTGGGAGAGGTCACCGTCCATCGCGGCAAACAAAACTAGATAAGTATGCCCTGCCCAACGATAGCACGCATACAGCATCAGTGGCCACAGAGAACCCAGCGGAGGCCAATAGCAGGACTCACCCTACAGGATAGTATGACAGCAATGCAGGGAGTGAGGAGAGACAGAGGTGTCACTCATAAGGACTGACCTGAGGAACCTGGGTTCAAGAGTAAAGGAAGTTGAAACCGTGACAAGTACCCTTGCGATGGACACCAAAGCACTGCAGAAATGAATTCAAGAACTTACGGATACAACAAGAGTAATAGAGGCAAAGCTAGAAGATCAGGAAGGGCGCTCTAGGCGCAACAATCGCCGCATCGTGGGTGTACCGAAAAGGGCGGAAGGCCCATCGGTGGAATTATATGTAGAGGATCTGGTTCTGAACCTGCTCAAACTTAATGGACTCTCTACTTCTTGGTGGAAAGGGCGCATAGAATTCCGGGTGCATGTCCGAAGCCGGGAGCCCCCCCACACCCAATCATTGCCCGCATATTCAACTATTGAGACCGAGATGCGATCCTCTAGGCGGCCAGAAAGTCGCCAACACTTAAAATTGACAATGCCACTATCTCCATATATCCAGACTTTACCGCAAACGTGCAGCAGGCAGGTTAAAAGAGTGCTGAGATTGAAAGATATTGTATAGTTTGGGCCTCGGACCGAAGTTCCACACCTGGATAAAGCTGTTATATAAAGATCCCCTAGCTAGAATACGAGCCAATGGTACTTTGTCTAGGAGAGTAGGATTACAAAAGGGCACAAGACAAGGGTGCCCACTCTCACCTATGCTGTTCGCACTTGCACTGGAACCCTTGGCAGCATGGGTCAGCGCGGATCCACTAATAAATGGCATCCCGATTGGGGGAGAATGGGAAGAAAGAATATCGCTATAAGCGGGCAACATCCATCTATATGTTACCAGGCCATGCCCCACAGTACACAGAGCACTCCACATATTTCAGCTATTCGGCAGCTACTCCAGATATCAAATTAATTGGGACAAGTCACTCATATTTGCTCTGACTGGAGAAGTACCAGAATTGATAACCATAGTGGCAGCAATACTAATTAAACCTAATTTTAAATACCTGGGCATAGTGATAACGCGAACAAAGCAGGAGTTCAGGGAGGAGAATTTAGCCCCCAGCTTTGTCAACTGAGAAACGATTTGTCACATTGGCGTAAGTTACCGCTTTCATTAATGAGAAGGGCTGCAATTTTCAAAATGATGGCATTGCCCCGGCTGCTTTATATCCTGCAAAATACTCTATATAAGAGATCAACGGACTACTTTAAAAAAATAGACGCTAAAATACGGCTGTTACTATGGGATGGGGTAGTCCCCGGATAGCGCTAAACAAGCTGCAGAGAGGGCCATGTGATGGTGGAAAGGCGGTCCCAGATATTCATAAATCCTACTGGGCAGCGTGGCTAGTGACACTAAATGACTTTCGGGTAGACCACTGGGCAATGGGCAATGGGGGATATCCGAAAGCCCTATACAACAAAAAAGTGATTAAAGATCTACCGACCCATAGACAAACAAGGGTTAAAATATGGAGAGAAGCAAATACATTTCTGGGTTGGGAAGGGAAACTGACGGAATGCACGCCTCTGTGGGAGAGCAACTTCTTAACAAAGGTGCCAGATCTACAGGGGTTCCAGGCCTGGATTCTGTTAGGCATTAAATACCTGGGAGACATCTGGAAAAGGGGAAAAGTAATTGACTTTGAAGAGTTGAAAGTGGAGTACCAAATGTCAAACTCCGAGAAATTTAGGTACATGCAGCTAACACATGCTCTAAGAGCGCACATGTACAAGGGAGACCAAATACCAGAGATCACCTCGTTAGAAGACAGAATATTAACAGCCACTAAGGGATAAAGCAACATCGCTCATCTACAAAAAAATAATGAACAACGCCCCAGACCCATTAGTGGCCCTCAGGGAGCGATGGGAAACCGATGTAGGGATTCTTGAGGAGGAAGACTGGTTGGAAGTTACCCAGAGCCCTAGAGAGGTGGCTGTGAGAGCATGGTTGAGGCTGATACAAATCAGGATTATGCACAGATCATACACAACTAGGTCAGCGCTGTATGCAATGGGTAAATGCGACTTGAATTCATGTGTGAGAGGCTGTGGGGAAGAGGGTACTTTTTTCACACAATATGGGGCTGCCCTGAGTTTCAACACTACTGGAGCGCCATAGTGGCTATAATGTCCAAGATTGCAGGTCAGGCAGTACCAATGGAAGCCGTTGGCACATGTTATGTATCACAGGAGAAGACAACTGGACAAAATATATTAAAACATGGTTAATGTTAGCAGACATGGTTGCAAAATGGAATAAAGCCAGGGCATGGGGTAGGCCTCATCTACCAACAGTGAGAGAATGGGAGCAGAACCTTGAATGGTGCTGCTTGGCAGAGAAGGTGGTGCATCAGAGCAGAGGCTGCCCCAAATGGGATAAAGTCTGGGGTACATGGGCTGCACATAGAAGACTGTAACCGAGGAGGAAACATTTAATTGCAAATCAAGATGAGCCCGATGTCCCAAAGACGAGTAATTGAAGGACACTCATTTAGACCATTCAGGACAGGGATAAGCGGGGATATGTACAATGAAAACTTTTGTCTATTGCAAATTGTGAATGATAAAATGTGCTGGAATTGTGGTACTCTAACATGCATTACTGTATTGAATAAAATAAAAAAGAATTTAAAAAAAAGAATATTGATTTTCTAAGGTAAGTAAGATCGATGTCAAAAATATCCATGCTGTTAATAATATTTACAAAAATATCTATGTTGTTAATATTGATGTTAAAAATATCTATGGGGCTGATTATGACTTTGGCGGTTCTGCGCCAGCTCAGCACCGTCAAAGCCATGCAGCCCACCAGATCACGAGTTGAACTCATGAGTGGCGGGATTTTCCTGTCTTGTCTTTTGCCGTTCCCACACCGGTGCCCTGAAAAATGGCATCGCAATGGGAACGCAAAAAAAGTTCCAGAACGGCATGGATTGTGAAGTCCATGCTGCCCTGGAACTTGGGGTGCATGCAAACAGGGGGACACATGTTTTGCCACCATGAATAAGTCCCCATGGCAGCAGTGAGCCCTCCTTGAAAAGGCTGGTGGAGGGAAAACTCATAATATGCTCCACGGAACGTGGCCGTCCAGCCTTGCATATTATATAGGCCTGTGCGCTGCACCACCGCCAGGGAATGGCAGTTCCCTTGCACAGAGCGGTGGCAGTCCAAAAAGCCGCCTCATAATAGGGCAGGTACAGGACCTCCACCGCAAGTCTGGCGTTTAAAGACCGCCAGACTTGTATTCAGGCCTCTATGTTGTTCACATCATTTGCAAAAATATTTTTGTTAATAATATTGTTTTTAAATAATTTTTATGTATTTTAGTACAAGTTTTAATTATATATGATATAAATTGTTTTTATAATTATTTTTAACGTTTTTTCATATAGTTTGTACATTTTAAGCAGTTTTTTAATTTAATTTGATTGTTTTTTTCTAATGTTTAGTGTCATATAGGGTTGTGAGTTTTGTATGGGTAGAGGGTGGGAAGTGACCTAATTATGTTTAATTAATTATACATTTTTAATTAATATTAATTATTTAATTGATAATTATGTAAGTTGTGTAATTCATTTATTTTTTGAGTTAAGTTTTAGTTGTGGGTTGTAGAGATTGTAGGGGTATTGGGTGGGAAGTAACTTAATTAATAATTACGTTTCTAATTATTATTACTTATTTAATTGATAATTAATTATGTAAATGGGGTCATCAATTATTTTTTTAAGCATATTTTAGGTGCGGGGTGTGGGGTTTGTAGGGGTACAGGGTGGAATGTAAATTAATTTGAATTAATTAATGATACATTTTTTATCATTGATTATTTTATTCATAATTAGTTACGTAAATCATGTATTTATGTATGTTATTTTTTAAGCTATGTTTTACATGTGGGTTGTGGGGCTTACAGAGGTACAGGGTGGGAAGTTAAATAATTATAATTCATAATTAGTTAAAATTATTAACTATTTATTTAGTAATTAATTATGTAAATTGTGTAATTAAGATATTTTTTAAATTATATATCAGGTGTGGGTTGTGTTTTTAGGGTTACAGGCTTGGAAGATAATTTTGAAATAATATATTGATAGTTAAATATTAATTATGTAATCGAACATTATTGTGAATTTATAATATTTGTTAAGTTATATTTAGCTGTGTGTTGTTTAGTTTGTAGAGGAATGGGAGAAGTTTATTTCAGTAATCATAAATAAAAAAGAAATGTATTCCTTTATTTAAAAAAGTGTTTATTATTTAAAATGTTAATTGCATTATACTTTGTTTATTTCTATTGCATTTTAATTGTTAGCTGCTATGTTTGTGAAAATATAGTGTGGTATTTTATCTATATAATAATATGTATTAATTGATAAGAATTATTAAAGATGTAATATTGATTACATTTTTTATTCATTTTTGTTAACAGTGAAACATTTCATTTTTATCTTTAGAATGTTATATATTTGGGTATTTATTTGAGTTGTTAAAAGATGTTACTTGTTTGAAGTGAAGTACTCTCTCTGTACTACACCAGTGAGTGGAGTGGTAATAGTAAATATTACCCCTTCTGAGTCCAACGCTTTCCCTACTGTTACACTGGCTGGAGTGGGACTAGTAAATGTTACCCTTCCTGAGTCCAACACTTTCCTACTGAATGAATGAAAAGCTTTATTCGGTAAGGAAATTGCATACCATAAAAGCACATACAAATATACATATATAAAATAATTGATCACAATTCCTTACAAATTTTTAAAACATTAAAAATGTAAAAATGTACAGACGGTGCTCGAAAAACAGAACCCCCCTGTTGCAGGTTTAGGGTGCAAGGGGGGCTAATCCCAGTTCATCGTAGGGTATAATTAAGTGACTCGAGGAGCCGTCTGGATGAAATTTCATTTAGAGATTTGCTCTGTGTCGCACGCAAAATTTTAGGAACTTCGCCGTGTTAGTTGCCAACATTTCTGTTTCTAACATTTGAAGAGTCATGAAGGCTGGTCTACATTGGGTTAAGCCCAGATGCTTCAAAACAGGAATCAGGTATAGCTTTCTTGCCTCGGTATAAAATCTACAAAACATAATTGTGTGCAGGGTCGACTGAACAGAGGAGTCGTCACAAGGGCATAGAGCCAATTGGGCTGACCAATCATTTGTCACAGGGAATGTAATTAAGCGGTGGAATATGTTCAAGCGCAATCTGGTCAATAAGAACTTCTCGTAGTTGGTTAAGACGGAGTTCAGATAAGGCTCTATTTGATCTGTTGTCTGGATGTGAAGAAACGGTTGCACAGTAGTTTTGTTTGATTCAAGTGCCAGACGTAGGTCTGTTAGGTGGGTTGAGCATATGTCACGTATTTTCTTTCTAGAGATTTGTTTAGTATTTAGGGGATTGGTAAAAAAGTGTTCGAGTCCTAAGTCAGTAAGAAAGTTTTTGACATAGGTGAGCCAAGTAATGCGTGATCCGTATTCCAGTTTCATACAATCTAAAATAAGTGACTGTGTAAATTTTAGTTCCGGTGTGGACCAGATGCGATGCCATAAGAGAATTGGCTGCATTCGTATTACGTCTGTGATAAATGGGAGGCCCAGTTCACTGTGAATGTTAAAAGTTGAAGTGGATCGCGGGGCTGCAAGCAAAAATTTCAGGAAGGAGTCCTCTGTTTTTTGAATTGAAGAGACTCGTGCGCTGCCCCAAATCCCTGCCCCGTAGATCGCCACACTAAGACATTTTGAGTTGTAAATATCAAGCATTTCTTTGGATGCTCTTTTTCCCAGTCTCCAAGCAAACATTTTCAGTGCCGTTGTTGTTTTTAAGAATTGTAGATTTCTATTCTCTACGGCACTATTCCAGGTGGATTTGTTATCTATTATGACTCCCAGGTAGGGATAGGTAGTAGTGTGTTCTATTTTGGAGTCGTTTGAGTAGATGTTTTTCCTTTTACGCAGTTGTTTACCTGAAGTCATTGTAAAGGTTTTCTTGGCGTTGATGTTTAAACCCAATGAGTGCATAAAATTTGTGTATCTGTCCAAGGTCCTTTGAAGTTCCAGAGGGGTGCGGGCTATTATAACTGCGTCGTCCGCATAAAGAAGGGCGGGGATTGGGCGCAGTTGAATATGTGGGTGGTCCTGGCTACCTTTTAGCAATGCTGCTTCTAAACCATTGGTGTAAATGTTAAAAAGAAAAGGCGCCAGGACACAGCCCTGCCTGACTCCCCGTTCAATGCCGAAAGATGAAGTAAGCTGGCCCCCTGTGCCAAATCTAACTCTTGTTGTGGTATTCGAGTAGATTTCTCTGATGTAATTGACTAGGTTTATATCAGTTCCCAAATTAGTCATTATGGCCCAGAGCTTGTTATGGTCTACGCAGTCGAAGGCTGCCGATAGGTCAACGTATGCCATGTAAAGGCTGCCACCCTTTGCATGGACATACTTCCCTCTCAGGAGAGTGAGGTTAAGAACCTGTTCTGTGGTGCCTCTTCCTGCTCTGAAACCAAACTGGATGTCGGATAAAATATTATTTGTCTCTGCCCAAGTTTGTAATCGTACTAGAAGAATTCTACCTACTGCTTTACCAAAGGAGTCCAGTAGGGATATAGGTCTGTAGCACGTAGGGCAGTTCCTGTTTCCTTTTTTGAAAATAGGGACTAGAATCGAGTCTGACCAGGATGTTGGCAGTCCTACCTGTCCCAGAGCCACTAGAACGTTTAGTAGCAGGGGGGCCCATAAGTCGATGTTTGATTTGTAGAGGTCCATAGGAACCGAGTCTGGTCCTGGGGCCTTTCCTGATCTACTACCATTCAGTGCTTGCTCTACCTCGGCAAGATTGAAATTCATCGCTACAAGGTTAGTTTTGGCCGGTGGTAAAATTGACGTCTGTGGGGATTGATCTGTTGGGGCTGAAAATATTTTTGAGAAGTGGGTGACCCATTCTTGTTCAGAGATGGTCGACTCAAGCGTTCCACTGCCTTTTGGGCCCGTCAGGAAGGGAGAATTTACAATCTCCCAGAAAGTAACCGAGTCTTTGCTTAGGCAGCTATTATGCAAAGCAGTCCAGTATTCCTCTTTTAATTCCTTTTTTCTGGATGCTATTGTTTTATTGTAAGTTTGCCTGGCCATTTTGACCTCGAGCGTGTTTCTGGGGATTTTTTTTAAAGATCTTTTAAGATGTTTATAAGCTTTGGAACATGCTGGGTTAAACCATCTGAACTTAGGTTTGTCCTTTGTCAGTTTTTGTCCCCTGGGGTGCACTATCAGGGCGTCTCTTACCGCCGAGATTATTTCTTCGTAGTTGGTCACTATCTCAGCGGGAGAAGAAGTTTCTGTTAGGCAGACTTCAAAAGCTTGGCGAGCTGTGGTGATGACAGTTTTCAAAATGTCTGCGGGGTCGATGTTTGACCATTTAAGTGCATAACCGTTTAAACGGGACATGGAAATGAAATCATCATGAAGTATTGTTTGAGCATTTGCTCGCAATGTGGTAATTTGAATGGCAACAGATAGTGGGAAATGGTCACTAAAAACACAATCGTGTGTAGTAACATCAAGGATCTGCTTTGGGCGAATGTTTCCCACTAAAATGTAGTCAATGCAGGAAGATAGGCCTCTGCCATTGAAAGTTGGAGCAAAGGGAGTTGGAGGTATAGTATGTTCGTTTGCAAATGCTAATTGCAAAAGAATCATAGTCTCGTTCAGGATTGACCCCTTGTGGGAGTGCACGAAGTGGGGGATATGATTTTGTTGATGGTCCGTGTAGCCACAGTTTCCGTTTAAGGTACTTTTACATTGTGTCAAGTTAAAATCCCCCCCCCAGATTATTATAGGGTCATTTCCTTTCCTTTCGGTGAGTTGTTTTTGTAAGAATTCACGAATTTCTTTAATAACCTCCATAAAGCTAGAGTCAGTGAGGTTATTATAGATGTTAACTATTAAAATTGGTGGCATTCTGTTTATGGTAACTCGTAGGATCTGATACTGTGATTCGTTTTTAAGGGGGTAAGCTTCCAGAGTGGGTGTTAAATTTGAGACGTAGATGGTTAGTCCTCCTTTTGCTCTACCAGATGTTGAGGGGAGTGCTGGACTAAAGAAAGTCTTGAAACCATTTATGTGGATAGGAGTGGTTACCCATGTCTCCTGAAGAGCAATTATTTCGGTTGCTTTCATAAATTTGATCCATTCTTCGTTCTGGATCTTTGAGAGAAGGCCCGAAATGTTCCAAAATGTTATAGTTAATACGGAGCTTTCTCCGTTACTTCTGTTAGGGGTCCTGGATGTAATTTGTTTGCCCACGAGAGTGTACTCTGTGGGAGTGGTGACGTCCACCCTGCAGGATCTAGCTGTTTGGAACGAGATGTTTTCAGGGACACTGGTATGATCGGGGTTTAAAAGGATCCCTAGTTGAACTGTTGGTAGTGGGTAATTAAGGCAAGATGTGATCGAGGTCTTATTTGAGTCAGGATGTAAACTAGGATGCTCGTTTGGTGTGGGAGGGGACAAAATGGAAATTAAAGGAGTAGGGATATCCGATGGTATTAGTTGTCATTCCACCTCCTCTAACATGGAGAGTTGTTCGTACCTGTTTTGAGTGAGGATGCACCCGTTCCCTCTGGGGGGTTTCGTTTGCTCGATTCGATAGAAAAAATCGAGTGGCACCAGATTAATGTTAGTGGTTTCATGTATTATTCCCCTATTGATCCTAAGAAGGGAGCGAACTAGACCTGGAGACCTGAAATTTATGACTATGCAGTCTCCAGGGTTTTGTTTATTAAGGTCCCCAATCCAGCCCACTCTTCTCACCATCAGGATCTGATTTATGTGCCTGGGGTGGAAATAGGTGTTGTTAGTGAGCCAGTTGGCAACCTTGTTCCTTAGTGAAACCCATGTTTCTTTAGAATCTTTTTGTAGGGGCGGGACGTTTGTTAGGACCAAAACATATGGTCGTGCGGCTGGCGGTAGATGTAAACTTTCTTTGTTTGGGATTGTGGTAGTGGTCAATTCTGCCCTGCTCTCATGGTTTAAAATTGTGCAAGGTGTCACAGATTGTTCCATTACTGTGTGTGGTGTAGAAACTCCCTGTGTGCTCTGTTTGCTCGGTGGTCTTGCTGTTGGGACAGTGGTGGAAGTCATTGAAGTGGGATTAATTTGGTGTTCTGTTGATAGAGATGGATTTTGTGCTTGCTGGGGATTGGGTTGACTTAATGCTGACGCGGTGTTTGAGAAGTGTGATTGTGTTCTGCCATCGAGTAAAGTTTTTGTAAGTTGGACAAATTTATCCTCAAAAACCGAGGAGAGTAAAGATATCATTTCACTCAGTTTTTCTTCTATATCATGGCTAACAACTGTTTGAATTTCCTTCATACTATTTTGTGCTGTCATTTTAATCATTTCTTCGAGGGCATCTAATCGAGCATGGGTGAGTGGAATTGGTTCATCTGTTTGAATACCTATGTCGTGAGTAATTAGATGAGTTGGTGTCCTCCCAGGTTTAACAGATTGGCCCTTTCTGTGCGCCCCCCTCCCGATACTTGGTTTAATGTTAGCTTTCCCCCGAGTTAAGGGCCCTTTTGGTAGTGGAGAGGTGGCTTTCTGCTGTATTCCTTTTGAGCCCGGTGACACAGAGGGGAGATGGACTAGAGGGTCCGTAGTGGCCATTGACCTGATAGGGGATCTAGTCGGTGAGGGTGGGCTGGAAGCGTCAGAGAGTCTGATTGATCTTAATGATGGTTCTATTGAAAGTCTTTTTTCGGTGGATTGTATTTCCTGAATGAGTAGGGATTCGGCTCTCAGTAGATACGCGTCTAAAGTGCCCACTGTACTTTTACGTGATTCCATATTAATGACCTATGATGAAGAGTTAAGGTGCACGATACCGTCTGATGTCTTCAGCTGGTCCGAGTGGGCAGTCCGACAGTGAATAGTTTCCAATGACCAGTCAGGATGATTTTAGCAGTACATCAGGGGGACGACGCAAGGGTGGTGGCCCGACCCGGCCTCCTCTGGCCCCTGACGGCCACAGACGGCCCGCCCTCTGCCCGGGCTCAGCCCGGCGCCGCCCGCGCGCGTCCCGCGACGCGGAGGCAACGGCGCTCTTTTGAACGCCTCGTGGCGCGAACACAGCGTCAGCGGGTCCGGTGGCGCACAGGATGCTGGGGAGTGTAGTCCGCCCCTGTCCCCACACTGCGGCCGCTGATGGAGATGGCGGCGGCGGGGGACTGCAGCACAACAAGGTAGGCGGCGGTGGCGTGGGCAGCAAGATGGTCCTTCAGGGAATGGCCAGCTGGACACAGGAACCCGCTCCGTCGAGGCAACGGCGCTCTTTTGAACGCCTCGTGGCGCGAACACAGCGTCAGCGGGTCCGGTGGCGCACAGGATGCTGGGGAGTGTAGTCCACCCCTGTCCCCACACTGCGGCCGCTGATGGAGATGGCGGCGGCGGGGGACTGCAGCACAACAAGGTAGGCGGCGGTGGCGTGGGCAGCAAGATTGTCCTTCAGGGAATGGCCAGCTGGACACTTTCCTACTGTTGCACAGACTAGAGTGGGAATAGTTAATTTAACCTTTCCTGAGTCCGACACTTTCCCTACTGTTGCACCTACTGGAGGGCGAATAGTTAGATTAACCCCACCTGAGTCCAATGCTTTCCCTACTGTTGCACAGACTGACGTGGGAGTAGGAAAGGTACCCCCTCCTGAGTCAAATACTTTCCCTACTGTTGCACACACTGGAGTGAGAATAGTTAATTTAACCTTTCCTACGCTTTCCCTACTGTTGCAACTACTATAGTGGGAATAGTAAATGTTCCCCCTCCCGAGTCCAATGCTTTCTCTACTGCTGCAGCTACTGGAGCAGGAATACTAAATGTATCCGCTCCTGATCCAACACTCTCCCTACTCTTACACACACTGGAGTGGGAATAGTAAATGTTACCCCTCCTAAGTCCAATGCTTTCTCTACTGTTGCACACAGTCTAGAGGGAATATAAAATTTTACCCCTCCTGAGTTCTCCGGTTTCCCTACTGTTGCACACATTGGAGTGGGAATAGTAAATTTTACCCCTTCGGTGTCCAATGCTTTCCCTACTGTTGCACATACTGAATAGTATATTTATCATTCTTTGAGTTTAATAGTTTTTTTAGTATTGATTACATATTTATTATCATTATTATTATTATTATTATTATTATTATGTGTTTATGTATTTAATGTTATAATTTATATATATATATATATATATATATATATATATATATACATTTATGTAATTTGTAACATATTTCTAGTAAAACCTATTTTTATACATTGCTAATAAATATTTTTTTATATGTGTGTGCAAAAATATCATTATGCACATGTGGTACTGTGGTCTCGCTACATAGATGAGTTGTTCATCATCTGGAGGGGAAACCACAATCAGGCATCGTTAATTATCTCTGCTTTAAATGAAAACACATACAATCTGTAATTTGAAGGCCAGATCAGCAGTGCCCATTTGGAATTTCTGAACACCCAGATTATTGTGAAAGGCAATAAGCATGTATACAAGTTACACAGAAAAAGCACTGCTGGAAATACTCTGTTACATGCCCAAAGAAGCCATCCCCAAAATCTTATAAACAGCATCCCAATTGGAGTGTTCCTAAGTAAGTAAAGATTTATAAAGCGCTCGATTGCCGAGGCGTCTTAGCGCTGAGATAACAGAGATATAAGAAAGCCCAGGAGGAAAAGGTTGTTACTGGGTGGGAAAGAGCCAAGTTTTCAGACAGGCTCGAAAATGTGTGTGGACTTGTTCCATAGTTTGGGAGCTAAGTGGGAGAGACTTCTGCCACCCCATTTAGTCTTCTTGACTCTTGGGACCTTAAACACGACTTGCTTTGCTGACCTCAGGGAGCGACCCGGAGTGTACCATTGGAATAGTTTAAGGTATTCTGTGGGTCCTCCACCATGTAAGGTCTTATGAACTAAACATAGTGCCTTGAATTCAGTCCACTCCTTGACTAGAAGCCAATGTAGTTTTCAGATGGCCCAGATATATGACTATATTTAGGAAGATTCAATATGGCCCGGGTAGCTGCGTTCTGTAAGGATTGCGGTTTGCCCAGTTGTCTCCTATCCGCCTCAAGATAGAGAGCATTACAATAGTCAATTCGAGACAGAACGGGTGCTATCACCACCGTTTTACTCAAATCCATCAGGAGAAATGGTAAGATCTTCCGTAAAATCCTTAAGGTGAAATAGCATGTTGAGGTTACCTGATTTATCTGTTCCAAAAAGATGAGCTGGGTGTCAAACACCACGCCCAGGTTTCTCAAGTAGTGATCAAACATTTTAAAGAGAGAGGATATAACAAATCCGTCCCTAGAAGCGCTGTGGAGAAAGCGCAAGGACAGTAGGGAGGTATTGTTGGCTCCCAAAGTGAGGCCCTTATCTTAAAATACACCTGCAATATGGTTCATTAATACGTACAATCAGAAAGCACATGAAGTGAGGAAAAGTCTGAGTAGACACTAAGAACAGAGAACACCTTGGATGATGTGGTTGTGTATTATTCCCAGATTTCCTTCAGAAAGGGCATTTTGTTAAGTGACAAGTTATGTAGGACTGAGGTCACTGAAAATATTCCAAACCAAACAACAGTTGAAGGATTCGACACATGCTCCAGGTGCCAAGCTTGTACGTATAGTTTGACTGTGGAACAGGCCTTTTCCCCTATAACTAAATCATAAGGTAATAGATACACACCTATCATGCCTGTTTGACTTTGTGTGTGTGTCCTGTTATGCCCGTGTGAGAAAGCATATATGGGAGCACAATGTTTCCAGTAAAGAAAAGAGTGCTCGAACACATGAGAGCCAGTCAAAATAGATACAGGCAATATCACTGTTGCTCATCATTTTGAAGAGAAACATGAGAGCAACAACTTTTTATGATTTTTTGCCATTGATTGTCTACCCAAATCGAATTGAGGTGGTGATAGAAAACTGAAGCTGCACCAGCTTGAATTAAGGTATTTAGTGGATCAAGACACTAAGGCCCCAGTGGGATTAAACTCTGATGAGTAGCATGTACACACATTTGGGAGAATGATATGTGGTATTTCACGAGTATTCTATCTTAAAGTGTCCTACAACATCTGTACAGTGATATCTTTCTTTACCTTCTAATTTTAAGATAAGCTGTTGCTAAATGATTTGCTTCAAGATTGTGTAGGAATTTAAACAGGGTTTGTTTATCTGTTTTATATGCACACAGGGCACTCCATCTTTCGTTGATCATTGAGCCGTATTGTTTGAGAGTACAGGATGAGCAGCATTGGTTTGGATACTTCTATCCCCTCTTTTCTTGGAGGCTTAAGAATGACCCACTGATCGTGTGATAATTAGAGAATTTTCACTTTTTTCTTTTTCTTTCCTCCCTTGTTTCCATTTGTACTGTTCAGATGGAACATATTCTGTTGTCTAATCTGTCCACTATTTTACATGCATACATTTATAATTTCAGTACAGAGGCACCCTAATATTATTGGGTGTTACTCAAACAGAAAATGCTGGGTTTGGGAGTAGACAAAGTAGAGACACATACAATTGGGATATGAGTACTAACAGACAAAGAAGGAGAGGGTTATGTTATGCCCACTTGGGACAGATTATTTATGTTCTATAGTGAGGCTATGAATTTTGGGGACATCGCCAACATTATTTATGAGCAGCATGACTGAGAGGGTCAATAATATTACCAGTATGAACATGACATTGTTAGTCATGAGTGTTTAAATTATGCTCACTATGGCTAGATTGGAAACCCTTTATTCTGTATTTTCCTGCTACTCTTGCCATCACTGGTCATCTATACATAGATGTGATCCATAGGTAGCATATTGCTCTAAGCAACTGCATGACACACATGGATTGATGTCTTGTGCTATATGATGTTTTGTGAGAACTAATTACGGATGATTACCATTTCAGCGTATGTAATGTAATAAGTTTAGTCTTATCCTGCAAATAAGGTCTATGTTTCACATGGGCTTGCTGCCGTGAAATGGTAAATGATATCATGATATTTTTGGTTTCGATATTGTGTCAGTGATCTAGTTTAAATTTTGGGCGCACCAATATTGTCCCCAGAGACACATAGGTACTATAATCACAGCTGACCCTGCTGCAAATGTGCCCTCAAGGCCTCAATCAGTTCCTATTCAAGGATCTAAAAGTAAGAGAATAATTTAACTAGTTTGTGCTGCTCTCTCATCAAAATTCCACAGCCAGGGGAACTTTGTTCAAAATAATTTATTGCAGTCTTTGTCTTGTAGAAGCTTCTAACTTTAAAATACAATCCATTCAGCCATTGTGTTTTAGACATCTTCAGGACCCAACAGTATTTCCTACTTTGTGAACTTCTAGTTCAATGATCCAATAGTCCTTTTAAGCAAGATAAACAATTTCTCTATTTTTCCATTGTTGTCACTGTTTCCTATCAGGATTACTTGTTAGTATTCTCATTGTCAATCCAAAAGTCTTCCGTTCATCCAGCAGGCTAATCAATTCTTACTGTAGCACAGATAAGTCAGAATTACCTTGAGTACCACATACTAATGCAGTTTACAGTAATAGGCTTCCACGAAGATGTAAATAAAATTAGTAAACCTATATCCAGACACTCCTGAGGCACAGCCGGGAGCTTAGCGCTAGAAACACGCAAATCAAGCCTTTTTTTAAAAATTGTGATTGTGTCTTTATTTTAACTTTGCCCGCCCTTACCTGCTACTTGGGGTTTTATTTTGCTTCCTGACCCCCGCGCAGCCGAGCTGAACGCTGCTGCGGGTCAGGCTTTCCCTCTCGCCGCCATCAGCGAGGCTCCCCCAGGCCACGCCCACCTTTGCTAGGCCACGCCCTGAACTCCCCTACAAAACATGTGCTTCCCACGTACGCGCAGCGGACGGGCGCAGCGGGCGCGCCTAAGGCAAGCCCGTCTGCGCCCGTCCGCGGCCGACCGGGGCTAGGGGCACGTCACTCTGCCCAATTCATCACCTACACTTCCGCTCAACTCCGTAGTCTCCATGGCACGTGGCCCTTGCCTGCCCCCACTTGCTCTCGCATATCTTCACTTGATTTGTCCCCTGTCTCTTCATCTTCCCGCCCTCTCCCTCCCCCTATTCCCCTTCATTTCCCCAGAGAAGATGCCAGCCTAGTATCATCTAGGACTCTCTCGGCCTATTATCTTAATACCCGGTCAGCAGTGGCCCACTCACACGAACTGTCGGTGCTGCTGGACATTCATGCACCGGATCTTCTCTTCCTAACAGAGACTTGGTTTAGTGATGATTCTCTCCCTGTCTTATTGGCCACTCTCCCTGCTCCATACTATGCTCTACGAGCAGACCGCTCTGCTGGTCGGGCTGGGGGTGGCGTAGCGGTCATTACCCGGGCTGACCTCCCCTTCCAACTTCTATCTTTGCCAGATATCGCCACAACAGAGTACCTTGCTATTCGTACTACATCTACCACCCCCCCTCTTACTTGTGTTCTCACTTATCGTCCCCCACAGTCAGCCTTACGGTTTCTCTCTGATTTTCAGGAGGTACTGGCCACACTTACGGTCAATAACTCTCCCATCTTATTATTGGGAGACTTTAATTTTTGGCCGTCAGATCCAGCTGAATGTCCGTCCTCAAGAGAGTTCTCAGATACCCTTCAATCCCTCAATTTTGTGTCACATGTTCATTCTCCCACTCATGTCAAAGGACACATCTTAGATCAGATTTGGTCCTTGAACTGTCCGGTGGACTCCTTGTCCATCTTACCCTGCACCTGGTCTGACAATCATTTGATTTCGTTTACCCTTCCCATTAACCCTACTGTTAGGCCCCCGCTCCCAAAGAATGTTTGGGTCCGCTCATGGAGCCGAGTGGATCCGGAGAATCTATCCGCATTACTAACCTCTTCCTACCCTACCCTACAAGGCCTATCCACCCTCTCTCAGGCCGTTGCCATTGAACATTGGCTCTCCTCAGGCTGTGATTCCATTGCCCCGCTGAAGCGGGTGACTTCAAAGCGGGAGAAGGATGCCAACTTGTGGTTTAACGAGGATCTTAAGACCATCAAACTAGCGGTACGCCGAGCCGAGCGTGCCTGGAGGAGGAATTATTGTCCCTTACTCAGATCTGAGTTTACCACTATCCTAGCTCAATATAAGAAGGCCATCTTGGCTGCAAAAACGGCCTACTTTTCCTCAAAGATTCTTGCAGCTGAGAATCAACCGAGGGAAATTTTCTCGATTGTCCACTATTTGGCATTCTCCGATAGGACATCTCTTAAGCCCTCCCCCTCCCTGGACCTTTGTCACTCTTTAAATAATTTCTTTATTGAGAAGATTGCTATTATTAAAGCCAACATTCCCTCACCCCCCCTCACTTTTGTTGACCCTCAGTGTCCTCCACCTAAGGGACAACTCGATGCCCTTCCCCTCTTGACTAAGGAATCCTTGACCTCGATAATTCCCCTTGTTAAATCCGGCTCTCCATTGGACACTTGCCCCGCGCACATCCTTCGCCACATTTATACAACTTGTCCAGACCCCCTTCTTCACTTCCTCAACAGTTCTCTTTCCCAGGGGGTTGTAGCCAATTCACTGAAAACAGCTGTTATTGTTCCCATCTTAAAGAAGCCCGGCGCTGACCCTTCGGTCCCCGCCAATTATCGCCCCATCTCCCTCCTACCATTTCCGGCTAAGGTGCTCGAACGCCATGTTACCAGTTCTTTGAGCACTTTTGTGGAGGAGTATGGGGTTTTGGCTCCCCGCCAGGCCGGCTTCCGCCCCGCACACTCTACGGAGTCCGTAGTACTCTCGGTCCTTGACAACCTCAGGGAGGGAATGGATACCAACCAGGCCCAGGCTTTGGTCCTCCTCGATCTCTCAGCCGCCTTTGACACGGTTGACCACACCATCTTGCTTTCCCGTGTCAGGGCGGCGGGGATCGGGGGTACCGCCCTGGTGTGGTTATCCTCCTTCCTGAGGGACCGCACCCAGGCTGTTCGCCTGGGCGACTTTTCTGCGGACTTCCGGAAAGTTCAGTGCGGGGTTCCCCAAGGTTTCTCCCTTTCACCTCTTTTGTTTAACCTCTATATTGCCCCCCTTATTTTTTCGTTGCAGCAAATGGAGGTCAGCGTATACAATTACGCGGATGACCTCCAACTTGTTTTCAATCTCTCTTCTTCCTCTGCTTCCATCTTAAATTTCCAGTCCATTATGATTTTTATCCGGGACTGGATGAACCACAACCACTTGAAACTTAACCCGGACAAGACCGAGTTGGTGTTGACGGGTGGTTCCTCCAGTCCCTGGTCTTCACTTTTTTGGCCCCCTTCTCTTGGTTCTTCCCCGGTCCCTTCTACCTCAGTTAAAACTTTAGGTATCAAACTTAATTCTCAGCTCACTCTTCACTCCCAGGTTAGCTCTGTGGTGTCTTCTTCTTTTCTGTCATTACGCACCATCCGCAAGGTATCCCGCTTTTTTTCCTTTGATGCCTTAAAATTGATCATCTTGGCGATGGTTATCTCCCGCCTGGATTATGGCAACGCCCTATATGCAGGTATACCTGCATATAGTTTAAGGCGTTTGCAGTTGATCCAGAACCAGGCGGCACGGTTGGTGTTCAATCTTCCAAAATCCCATCACGTAACATCCCTTCTCAAATCCTTACACTGGCTCCCTGTCCGTGAACGCGTCCAGTTTAAGCTTGCTTCTATCATCTTTCAAGCACGACTGGGCGCGGCTCCGGCCTTTATTTCATCTGAGATCGTTCCCTACGTTCCAACTAGGGAACTACGCTCATCCACGCAATCCCTGCTGTCAGTCTCCCGTTTCCGGAGGAAGAAGTGGGGAGGATCGAAGTTTGCGACCCTTGCCCCAGTCCTGTGGAATTCCCTGCCTTTAGAGCTTAGATCTCTAACTTTTTACCCCCAATTCCGGAAAAAGCTCAAAGCTCATCTATTTGCTAAATTTTTTAACTAGATCATTTGCTGTTTTTGTCTTCTTTTTATTATTTTCTGTTATTTCTACTCTGGGGATCTGTCTGTTGCAGCGCCATGAAACCGCTGGTGAAAGTGCGCTATATAAATACTTTTAAACTCAAACTCAAACTCATAACGGTTGAGTCTGTAGTACAAGGTTGCAGGAACACTGCTCTTCAGAGTTCATTACCTTTGCAATGCAGAGGACGAGATGTTCATATCCTTCACATTACCTCTGTAATGGGGAGAATGTATATGTCTGGTCTTCTGGTGGGCTCACAGGGGAACCTCCAGTGCTTTCACTGTAGACTTATCCCAATTTGCAGAGTGCTGGGGACCGATGCAGAATCACTTGTGCATCAGTATTTGCCCTTATCAATGACATCAGCATGGTGTATGGCTCTGTGGTGTCATTCACCCACTGGACAACTCAGTGTCAGCAACAGGCAAGTGATGCTCATTGTGTCAATTGGGATTTCTCCCACCAAGGGACTTCTTTTGTTTGGAGTGGCATCACTGGAAAGAGGAAACCTTGACAAATGGGGCATTATTGGAAATGAGAGAGTTTCCACTTTCCAATGGTGCAATGCTGCCAAGGACTCCAGTATCTGAGGGAGAAAGCTTTAGTTGGTGAACAGATATGGTGCCTCAATGGATGAATGCCACCCAGGCCCTATCTCAAATAATGGAGGAGAGCTCTCAGGCAGGTTCTGATACCGAGATAGCATATGATGGAGAGGTTTATGAATCAGAATTAGAAAGTGATTTTTCTGTAGGTGGAGTTAGATGCAATGTCATTCCGTCCATCATCTTGTGTGTTTTGCTGTTACATGCAATGATTACTCATCTTTCAGCGATTTTAAAGAACATGGTCATGGCAGTTGTGATGTCCTTTTGCAAGCACAAGCTGTACAGCTTAGAGCTAAGGGAAGTGTACCCCAATCCATAGCATCGGCAGGTAGTACACAGAGCATAGGGATCGTTCTCACTGGAAAGCCCTCTAAAAGGTTTTAGTCAGAAATCCCCCCATTTACCGGAGATGCTGGATGTAAAGTCAATACTGCATTTTTTTCTGTTAATTACTTCCATCTTTTGGTGGATGATTTATTACTATAGGAAATTGTGTACCAAATGAACTGAGCAGTTTCTGGGGGAGCATAAAGGCACTCTTGCACATCAGTCTAGGGGACACCTGTGAACTTCCACTTCACTTTAGAAGATGAGACACTTTCTGACTCTTACACTCCTTATGGAAATAGTGCATAAACCAAGAGTTTGGTTTGGGCAACACCCAGCTTCACATCAATCATGACCACAGATCGTTTTTTTGAAAAAGCAGTATATGTTGCATTTTGGTGATTATTCTGCAGCATTGCTCTGGTACTATCCGGAAATGTAAGAGGTCATTCGAAATTTGACCTGTGGTAGAATATCTGTCCGCTAAATTTCCAGGGATTTTAACTCCTGCAATTAATATTGTGTTCGGCCTATACAAAGGGAAGCTTATGGTCAGGCAGTACATACCATGTAAAAGAATTTGTTATGGGATCAAGATGTACATGTTGTGCAAGATCTTCACTGGTTATGTATACAACCTGAGAGTATATACTCAGAAGGACACCACTATAAATCCTTCAAGTTTCCCCTCCATGTTAGGAATTAATGAGAATATTATATGGGAGCTCGCACAATCACCCTTTCATAAAGAAACTGTATGACAAAATTGAGGCAAAAATAGTGATCAATACACAAACTACTGGTGTAGTCGAGATCCAGAGAGGTACCCGGCAGGGCTGCCCGATGTCCGCAGTTTTATTTTCCCTGTACATCAAGCCATTAACTAATCTGATATAGCAAAACCCACTAGTTAAACCACCAATAATAGGGGCAAATTGGAGTTAATTGCCTATGATTTAATTCTCTATCTACAAGCAGACATGGCAAATATTAAGCAAACATTGGATACACTTGAAACATTCTCCAATTTGGCGGGATATAAAATTAATGACAGCAAATCAGAGATCCTACTATTTAATTGCTACAACCAGGTTTTACCCCGGGCCCTTCGATCCCAGGTGGCAAAAGCCAATCCCATTCGGTACTTGGGTGTCTGGGTCTCACACGACTATACATAACTTTTTGCATCATACTACTACACTGAATATAGTTAGCAAGATTTTAAAGAGTTGGCAAAATCTACTTCTGGAAGAACTGCACTGATAAAAATGATGGCACTTCCATTATTCATTTTTATTTTCAAACGTTCCTATTAAGGTTCCACACAACTACTTTTTAGAAACAGACCAAATAGTATGTACGTTTATCTGGGCAGGAAAGAAACCATGAACTAAAAAGAAGAAGGTGTATTAGGGCTTCCTTATATCCAAAAATATTTCCAAGTTGCCTTCTTGGATTGCTGCGGACGTGCAGCTTCATCATATGATTACAGGCTTAATTTCTATCTTCATCAAATGCTTTTGGAAAAATAAAGATTTTGAATCTTTCATAAAATCCCCAGGATACCCAAACGCTACAGATATAGACTCCCCGTACAATTTTTCAATCAATTGAAGCAAGAATTCCAAGTCACACCATTGCACCCAGAAACTAAATTAAGTCACTATAGAGATTTAAGAGTTCTTATGGATTCACAGGTATTAAAAAGGTGGGAAAGGCTGGGAATCTATCAAATAACGGATCTAGTTATTCAGGGTGAGATGAAATCTTGGGAACAGATTAAAGGGGATAAAACAGAAGAAGTCTCGGCCCTAGTATTTTCTCATCTTCAGATTTCTAGTTTAGTGAAAAAATTACAGCTTCCCGTTGGTCTACTTCCTGAAGCCATAACACATGTGTTATATGTACGGCGGTAAAAGGGTACTGGTATCATATCTTGCAGCAACAAATCTGTGAACAAATAGTTCCAAGAGTTCTTTTAAAAATACAGGAGATCACAGGGTTTCATATAGAGCCAGCAGAATGGAAGGATTATAATAGATGGTCCAAAACAGCTATTCCCCCATGCAAACCAAGTGGCAACTATATTATATCCCTAATAATTTGCAGAAAAAGTTCTCAGAAATATTATCAGGTTATTTAGATGTAATCATTTAAGGGGACTGGTCTCATATTTGTTTCTCCTGCCCCAAATGATCAGATTATTACACTACGATTTTTCAGTTGTTTAGAAGGCAACTTAATCGAAGTCTAGATCCCCAACTTATGGAGGTTTTATTCGGGATTTCAACTTTAACTTTGCGACCAAAACAATTTGTTCTTAATGCTTCCTTGATAGCCAGGTCCCTGATTTTACAAAATTGGAGATTACCAGATCCACCACAATTCGCACAATGGGTAGTCAAAATGAGAAGTACTAAAGAAAGAGAAGAACTTTATTCCCTTAAAATAGGGGCTAGTCAGACATTTATACAAATCAGGGGAGAAAATTAAAATCTGTAAGTACCCTAGCAAAGAGGGGAAGGAGTAGCCTTACATAATCAGTAGTAGTCATAAGAACTCTATTTTAGTATATATGCTATTACAGTCTGCCTGTTTCATGTACTTGTTTCAAGTCTTTAAGATTAAGATCTCCTGGTATAGCATCCAAGTAATACATTGCTTATCACTATTTATTGTACTGTAACTCTTGATTTTTTAGATATTGCTTCTTTTTGTATTATGAGTATGTGAGTAATTGAGCAAAACCAAAGGGGATGATGGACGGAGTGTTGAACATTGCAAGCACACACCCCAAGTCAACTGATCTGGGTTTAATCCATCATCATTCTTTGGCTCACTCTGCCACCCCAGTTCAGACATGGCCATATGCAAATTAGTCTGACCCTGTGCCTCATGGGAACAGTCCAGCCCGAAATGCCAAGCCATGTCTTCCCTGGACCGGAAACAAGCATCCTGGGATCGGTTTCTGGCTAATCAGCCATCATCAGCAAGGCTAGCTTGAATCCAGTGGCAAAGTGAGCAAGGGACCCACATCTGGGCATACCCTGCCAACTTAGGGCGAACAAAGCAAAACAAAAGCGGATGATGGACGGAGTGTTGAACATTGCAAGCACTCACCCCAGTCAACTGATCTGGGTTTAATCCATCATCATTCTTTAGCTCACTCCGCCACCCCAGTTCAGACATGGCCATATGCAAATCAGTCTGACCCTGTGCCTCATGGGAACAGTCCAGCCCGAACTGCCAAGCCATGTCTTCCCTGGACCGGCAACAAGAATCCTGTGACCGGTTTTCTGGCTAATCAGCCGTCATCAGCCAGGCTAGCCTGAATCCAGCGGCAAAGTGAGCAAGGGACCCACATCTGGGCATACCCTGCCAACTTAGGGCTAACAAAGCAAAACCAAAGGGGATGATGGACGGAGTGTTGAACATTGCAAGCACTCACCCCCAGTCAACTGATCTGGATTTAATCCATCATCATTCTTTAGCTCACTCCGCCACCCCAGTTCAGATATGGCCATATGCAAATCAGTTTGACCCTGTGCCTCATGGGAACAGTCCAGCCCGAACTGCCAAGCCATGTCTTCCCTGGACCGGAAACAAGCTTCCTGGGACCGGTTTTTGGCTAATCAGCCGTCATCAGCCAGGCTAGCTTGAATCCAGTGGCAAAGTGAGCAAGGGACCCACGTCTGGGCATACCCTACCAATTTAGGGCGAACAAAGCAAAACCAAAGAGGATGATGGACGGAGTGTTGAACATAGCAAGCACTCACCCCCAGTCAACTGATCTGGGTTTAATCCATTATCATTCTTTAGCTCACTCCGCCACCCCAGTTCAGACTGTGATTAATTGAACAAATAAAGCTTAAAGAAAAGTGTGGGTGTATTAGCTATTGCTAAACCATCGTCAATCCGAAGATATCCAGCATTTACATGAGTCTGCTACTTTTCATCCAATAAAATGACAGTGTGTTCTCAATTTCCTTCCTTGAACACATATTCATTATGAAGACTCTTTTTGTTACTTCCTTAGTTGGAAACATCTAAATATCTGCAAATTGTATTTGTTTATGAGTGAAAGATTTTCAAATCATATGAACTTATGTTTCTGCCAGCAGGAAAGTATGTGTATGAAGCTCTCAGGGGCTTATTTATGAGCCCTTGTGACACTTTTGCGCCGCCAGTGCGTCACTTTTTGTGACACACCGGTGTCGTAAAAATTGCGCCGTGATGCGCAGTATTTACTAAGTGACGCATCTAGGCAAATGCGTCACTTTGCAAATCCCTGCGCTACATTATACCTGCGTCAGGCATAATGTATGCAGGGTGGGAGTTCTCCCGCATCAAAGCATCGTAGAAGTGGCGCATTGTAATCTATAAGATTTCAGTGCACATTTTCTAGGGTGCCATTGCGTGAAAGCCTGACGCCTGCCTCATGGCAGGTGTAAGGGTGACACAGGCCCTTTCACATGTGGTTTGTGCTGGAGTTGCACCTGTTTTCAGACACACCCAGCCAGTGTGCCACTTTTGCGCAAACAGATATGTCAGTAATACTGATGCATCTGTAACTCCTTGCGACATGATGCGTCGTACTTTAAATACGGTGCATATATGGTGTTGCAAGGAGGATGTACTGAGAAGTGTTGCATCGATGCTTTGTCGCAGTGATGCGACCCTTCTCATAAATGAAGCCCTGAATTCTTACTCCTCTCTAATACATTTCACCATTCTACTATGCACACCTGGCTCACAAGTTTCTCAAGCCTCGTTTCAACCCTAATTTAGTCTCTCACATTAATCTCTTTAAACTGAACTACCAACTTTCCTTAAAAACCCAATTCAACAACATTACTAATGCAATACTCCAAAAACCAAGGGCCTGATACAGAGATTGGCAGATGTGTTACTCTGTCACAAAAGTGACTGAAATCTGGTCCACCTTAATACAAGTGCATTATATACTATGGTACTTGTAATAAAGAGGATGGGCTATTCATCCCATTTATGATGTAGTAACCCATCTGACAACCTGTAACTCAGACCCAAAATCTTCTGAAAAGAATAAAAATGCCATAAAACTGCAGGCACTACACCATTGTCTTGCAACATAAAGCAAACCGATTTTATTGCAGATTCTCAAATGTAGCGTCTCACAAGCCCTTCTCCGACAACAACTGTACTGACAGAAGCAAGAATCAACCTCAACACTCCAAGACTCTTAGGGGGGGGGAGGGGGATGTTCAGATGACAAGGGTATTAGTAATAAGAAATTATAACAGCAGTCATTGATCCTTGGACATGTACAAAGATCTACTGGTCAATTGCAGAACCGGTACCTGTATTATGCTCACACGCCAAAGTTACCTCTACCACAATGTACAGAATAACACTGTGTTTCAAACTGTACTTAAAAGCTAAACATTTATGCATGACGTCTCATGTGCATGATTTATGCTGTTTCTTCTAATAAAACTCAATAAAATCTGCTATTTAAAAAAAAAACACTCCAAGATCCCAGCCCAACACTTCATTATAAGCTCCTCACACTTAATCACATGGAACTACCAACACAACTCAAGGCACAAACAATTTTACAGAAAATTTGGCAAATCGGTATTTACCGTGACAATATTACACAACCTACTAAAAATCATCAGACCGATAAAGCATGCCCTGCTAGCAACTTTCAGAGTGAGAAGTAATGATTTCAAACCTGGCCCTTCTCTACTAAATAATAGAAAATGGCTCTCATCTACTAAGATTGACTCCTTTCAACCTTCCTGGCCTCAGTCACTCATCCCGTGAAACAAGCGAAAAATTAAGCCAGCACATGGCATACCCAAACTGGAATATGATCTTAGTCGACCAGCATACTCACTTCTCACACTGTAACTACATCATGCAGTTACCAATAACAGTGCCTCACCTGCAAGTACTAGTAAGACAATCAACTTCTCAAATCTCATGAACATTTGATGCACTTTCACTGGCACTTTCACTGTAGCACATGCAGATGAAATTGAAGTCCTAGCACCTAAGCATGATCACATTACATTAACCTTGCGCTCCTTTCTATCAAATCCTAGTCAATGCATAATGCCACAACAAGTGCCAATAAGTGTCCCCACAGATTCACAAGCCCACAACCTACCTCCCACCCACCAGCTCATTCTGCCAAGGTATACCATGCTGCTGAAGAATTAAATAAACTAAAAGACCACCACTCACTGTCTATTCAGAGTAGCACACAATGGTATTACTACACAAACATAACATCACAGAGGCAACCTCGGACTAGACTCAGAATATTAAAACAGAGCGACCTGTCCCACCAATCTCAGCCAATTGTAACCATATACAAGCTAAACACAATAGCCAAAAGCTCTCTGTAATGAATTAAAATCTCCACTTCACAAATGTCGATTCGACTTGCAGTGACTATTGCTCTTTCCATCTCTGCAAATTCAGCCATTTAAAAAAAATATAACTCTTCCACAGAGTTTAAGGTGGATTATTAGTAGGGGTAAGTCTGTACCTACCACCTGCAATAAGGCCACCAACGCAATATAAGGTCCATACAAGGTCTCAATAAATTATTCCCTTGCCCAAACCTTGGTGTCTGGCAACAAGCAGGCAGGCTTAACTTAGGAGACAGGTGTGTAAAGCATTTAAAAACACCAATGCATTAACAAGTAAAACACCACACACAATATAAATCCAACACTAATTTATAACAATGGAAAATATTTCTATCTTTAAAATAACACCAAAATGACACAAATCCAATTTAGAAAACCGGAGATATGAATTCTGAAAGAATAAACACTTTCTAGTGCTTAAAAAACAATAGCGCCAAATTGGGACATCTGTTCACGCTTGACCGGGACAAAGTGAAAGTTTGAGGCTGACCGTGATGGACCCATGGTCGGATACACTAAGTGGGAGGCCTAGGTCAAAATTTCAACATTATACTTAGAAACTTTTCTGGAGGACTTTCTCTCATCATCGATAGGGTCTCTCCAGGAGGCCAGATTCATAGAGGATTTGTCAGCTTGGTTCCATGGGAGCCCCCGGTGAACTCCTGGAAGTGTCGAGCTCTGGAACTTTCAACTGGACCAACCTGAAATCCAGGCCGGGACTTGGTGTGAGATAGTCGGTCACCTTATAGAGCTTTTCCACAAAAGTTCTCCGAACTTAAGGGGGTGTTTCCTGGAGTTCCTTTTGGGGGTTCAAAGTGTTCACAAACAAAATTCAAAGTTCCAGATTCTCTGAGTTGCTCCTCTGAAGTTGTGACTACATTTCACACAGTGCACCTGGCCAAATCCTTTAAACTCTAGCTGAAGGTGGTCAGCTGGGTTCTTCTTGCTGGAGATGATGCACATGAAGCTCTATTAAACCTTTGCTTTCAGGGAGTCCACTCGTTCTCTTTTTGAAGCATGGTAAAGTCCTTAGGGTTGTAGTTCCTTAGTGTGCAGCAGGCAAAGCCATTCAGAGTGCAGTCCTCCTGGTACAAGCCAGGGTTCCAGCAGGGCAACCCTTCTTCTTCTTGTAGTTTCAGGCAGCAGATCTCTGTTGCTATGCAGTGCTCATATATGTATCCAATGTGCTGGGGCAGCAAGTAGGTCGGCACCTCTGTCTAATGGGGTGCAGCGTGCCACCCAAAAACATGGCAGCTTCCTCTAAAGTGTGGCATATTCTTGTCCCACAAAGCACTTCACTTTAAAATTCAACATGGAGAATATTTCTCTGTGGAGTGAGACCTGGCTAAGCTAACCTACTGGTGTGATTAATTTCCCGTAACACTCCTTTTCTAAACCTCCTGCAAATTCCTCTCTTGGGGCTGCCGTTCGGCTGGGGATTCCAGGAAAAGGGGCTATGCCTGGCTGGCATTCCTTACCGTCCTGCTCTCTTTGTAGCCCATATTGATTTACCCAGGCCCCGCCCTGGCCTGTTCTCTGCAGCTGCAGAGCTCCCCCATCAGATAACCTCTGCCTCTATGCAGGCCACTTATCGCCTAATCAAAGCAGTTTGGTTAATCCTGCTAAGGCTGGCCAATCAGGAGAGGCTGCTAGAAGGCTGGGCTTTGTGTCACAGAAAAGAGAGTTCTATAACTTATTTTTGTGTATTAGTTATAATAATTTGAACAGTATCAAGTTGTTGGATTTATCATTACCAATGTGCCAAGTCCCTGAAATATTATTTTGGCTCACCCCAGTCAATAGATACACTGCAATACAGTATTCACATTTTAACCTATGGAGCTAAAAGGGCTACAATGGGGAAATACGAAATTTGTAGTTTTTCCCCTCACCAGGGCATATAAAACATTTTTTTTAAATGTCCCTGCTTATTTTTACATGGCACCCTATCCTGGGGGCACCTAGGGTAGATCTTAGGAATGACATATATGTAAAAATAAGGTAGTTGAATACTTTGGAAGTACCTTTAAATTAACCCTGGGCGCGACACTACGCTTCGCCCACGTAGTGTACGTAGCGCTGCCTGCTTCGCAGTTTTCGAAGTAGGCGAAGCAGGCAGTGCCTACGTACACTACGTGGGCGAAGCGTAGCTGCCTGCCGCCCACCACCCGCCTCCCGCCCGCCGTACTTTTAAAAGGTAAAATAAATTTGTAATAAAGCAAATTAGGCACTTACCTGAAGCGCGGCGTCTCCCGGGGCTCCCTCTTCCTGTTTTTCAATTTTCCTGACAAATGCGCATGCGCGGACGCCTGCGCATGCGCATTTCTCGCAAGGTACGATGGCACCCGGATATACGTGGGATTCGTTGGTCGCCTGACCACGAAGACCGTATTTCACTTTACGCCGACGATATTCTGCAATACCTCACCTCGCCTAAGAAATCTCTGATAGTGGTTTGTGACGTCTTGACCTCTTTCGGTAGGAACTCTGGTCTTGTCATTAATTGGGGGAAGTCATACTTGTACGTCCTGTGTGGAGAGGTCCCACCTGTCCCGCGCAACTGCTCGATCCAGATAGCCCAGCAGGGGATCTATATTTCCACCGACCCCATTTTACGATACGAGCAGAACTTGCTCCCTCCCTTGGCGCGTCTGCGGCGGGACGTGGCGGGCTGGCGGCGGTTGCCGCTTTCCCTCCTTGGCCGTGCCGCTCTGTTCAAAATGATGTCTCTTCCCCGTTTCCTCTATGCCCTGCAGAATACCCTTGACTGGGTCCCGGCCAGTTACTTCCGTGAGGTCGAAAGCCACCAGCGCGCGCTATTGTGGGAAGGGCGTCCGCGTATAGCGATTGCTAAGTTGACGTTTCCGTGGTACGACGGTGGTATCGCGCTTCCAGACATTCGACGTTATTACTGGGCCACCCAGTTGAGCGCGATTAACCATGGTGTATATGGTCCGTCGCTGAGCCCCGCCTTCGCCATGGACCGATGGTTGCTACGTGGGGGTAATTACCCCAGAGCGTTGTATTCGAAGTCGTTGGACTTAACCCTTACGGGGCAAAACCAGAGTGGACGTGCATGTATGGAAGGTTGCGACGGATTCACTGGGCTGGAAGGGTAAGCTTACCCTCGCCACCCCTCTGTTTGACTCCGATATTCTGGGAAAGCTTTGGCATACAAAAGGGTTTGAGAAATGGGACCTGATCGGTATATCCAGGGTTGGAGACCTTTTGGTTAAGGGTAGGATAAAGTCATTCGAGGAGCTGCAGAAGGAATATGAGCTGGGGAGCACGGAGTTCTTCCGATACGCTCAAGTGTGCCACGCCTTGCGGTCAGTCCTTGTAGAAGGGGAGAAGGTGCCTGAGTCCTCTCCGTTAGAGGACCGGATCCTGGATGGCCATATGCCAGAGAGTACGATCTCGCTCATTTATAAGAAACTTATTAATGTCCGGGCGGATCTTCTTCTAGGGTTGCGTGATCAATGGACCAGGGATGGCCTTGAACTAGATGATGAGGATTGGCAGTACGCAGTTTCTTCTCCCAAAGAGGTCGCGATCCCCGCGCGCCTGCGGTTGGTGCAGCTTAAAATACTCCATAGGGTCTATGTGATGGGGCCCAGGCTGGTCCATATGGGTTTTTCTGAGGAGGGCTTATGTAAGAGAGACTGTGGTATGGTGGGCACCTTCCTACATATTATTTGGGAATGCGGTGCGATTATGGAGTTTTGGAGGAGAATCCACGAGGTGATGGGGGAGGTGACGGGCATCGTCATGCAGCCTGAGGCGCGGTGTTGTCTCCTGAATGTTTGGGGTCCTACTGACCACGACGCGGCACAGACTCAGTGGGTGACCCTGGGGAACATGGTAGCCAAGCGCGACATCGCTCGTCTGTGGGGCTCTAATGGGCCTCCTACATTGACAGCGTGGATGGAAAACATGGATTGTAGCATGTTTAGGGAGAAGACAGTGTATTGTGCTCGAGGGCGCCCCCGGAAATGGCACTCTGTATGGGGGCGATGGAACCAGTACAGAGGGGGCATATGCCTGCCCCCAGATCCGGACCCGCCTGATGAGCAGCTCTCCCCTTAGCTTTCTTTCCGGCTTTGAACTCCTTGCTGGTATGTGTTTGTCTTCTTGAGTCTCTGACTTCCCCTCCTTTCCCTTACTATAGACCTGTGTCTGTTGGACGAAATGGGGCTCGCTCCCCCTGATGGGAACCCCTTCTGGTGCTTACAGTACTTATCGCCTTGCTTGTGTTTAGGTTTGGGTTTGTGTTTATTTAAAACAGAACCTTTTATTCTCCTGTCAGTGGAATGTTGACGCTAGCATGTGTTGTGTTTTTAAAGCTGCCGTACCTCCGTGTTGTCGGCTGAATAGCTGTGTCACTGATTTCAAAGAATAAAGGTTTTTTATAAAAAAAAAAAAAAAAAAAAAAGAATGCTCCAGCCAGACCAGTCAGGTCAGAGTCTCTTCAGACAGAAACACAAGCAATTGCTGACCAGAGTCTGCCTTTTGGGCCTCTTCGGTAGGATGCAGCATGAATCCATAGTGATCACAGGACCCACATATGGACATATACCTTAACACTTACGGCATCTTGCTTCGAAAAACAAAACGTGATGGGTGGACACATTGGATCCATCATGGCTGTAATTTGAGTGACTCAGGGGAGTCTGTCATGCTTACCTGTGATTGGGGCAATCACTTCCATCTGGATTCATGTGTGTTGCCCCACCAAATTTCACTGCTGTTGGGGGAGCCTGCCTGTAGAGCTCAGGGCCTCGCCCAGTGCCTGGGGCATACACCTTATACTGGATTATTTGGCTGGTTTCAGGAGTATGGGTGAAGGCAGTCTCTGAGACAGTTGATGTAGAGGGGCTCTTCGAACCATGTGCATTTGGGACCCCGTTGGAGTAGGATGAGGCAGAGATCTGTACCACTGGAACATTGAGCTATGGCTTCTCTGTTGTTCCATAGAATGCTTTCCTTTAATTCTCTGGAAAAGAATTCTCCTCTGTTTACTACCAAGCATTCCTGTGAACAAAGAGTTGAGGGTCATCCTGCTAAGATTCTACAGGCAGGTTTTTCACCAACATCTTACCTTTCTGGCTAATAAGTGTTAATAATTTGAAGACTATATATGTTGCCTTGAACCCCATTAACCAGATCTAGTTAACTAAGCCTCTGTCCACCTTCTTACTTTGATGTTAATGTGTATACTGTTTGTTGTATAACATAATCTTTTGTAACTTGTCTCTTGTAAACTGCTTGCACGCAGTACTAACTGTTCTCATGTACAGTTCTTAGATAACCAATTGGGTCTTGGTTTCTGCTGTATAAAATCGCAAACAACTAAACAAACTTAATATCATCCACTTGTTTTTTCTTCGTCCACATTCCAGTCCATCGTTTTTGGCCCACTTTCAGTTATCTCACTAGTAAACATTTACCTGGTTTTGGGATGGTTTGCTCTGAGGTGCCTTGAGTGCTATTAGGATTGCCACTTTATATTGGTGGTGTAGTCCATCCCTCTATGTTTACTGCATTACCGGCATTAGCTCTCCCCACTTTTGGCTTGGAGTGCGACTTTCCACTTCGCTTTTGCTGGGCTGGCTGCTTTTGCTTTTTAGCGAAGGCTCTTGAAGTGGATGTGGGGACAATACATCTTTTCTCCTTTTTATGCCCCATAGTCACCTGTTTTCTGAGTTGTTCTGGTTTTTTGTCCGTGTGATTGATTTGCTTCTGTGATTGCGTTCCTGATGCTGGAGAAAAATCTGTGTTATTGTTCCTCCAGTTTTTGCTGGATACATCGTTCAGCTGGCTCTAAGCTGGCTCTTGATTTGTTATCTCTTTATAGACAGTCCTTGTTGGGAAAGTCTGTTTTCCCTTTGTAACCTTGCTTCAGTCTTCACAAACTGAGATAACCTCCTTTAATTCATAGGACAAAGTAATACCTGTTTCTTTTTCCTATTAAAGCAACTTTGTTCAGTTTTTTGCAATGTTGGGCTGCTCATTTCTTGCTCAGAAAGTGTCTTGTTATTTTGAGCTCCATCTTTCCAGCTCCTTGAATCTTATAGCCAGCCTTGGTCTGTTGCCTGAAAATCTTCCAGGACTTGTTTTTTTTTTACTGTTCATCATTTTTTCTCTGAGATGTTGGAATACTTTCCAGAAGCACTTCCTTTCTTTTCCTTGCTTCAGTTATAATTCAATATTGAGTTGGGAGAGGTTGAGGAGAGAATAAGGACATCTCTTGGTACCAACAGAAGACTTCCAAGAACTTTATCCCCAAAAATAGCCATTGAAAAGGTAGTTGTATTCCCTAGAAACATCCTAGAAATATCCCTTGTTTAAATAATTTACAAGTTAACATTATCAACTCTCTACCAAGGAATAAGCCTTTGGTGGTTGTGGTAGTAAAGGTAACATCATCTATCCCCAACATTTCTTGAATAGATCCTGTTAGGGAAAATCAGTCCAGACACACTCCTAACTGATTCACATTCATGCAGCTATCAGTGTAACTTGCTTTGTCTAATTAATACCAGTGATGACCATAAGGCAGCAATTGCATTCATGACTATATTTCATCTGTTTGTCCCTATTTTTCACCTGCACTGGGTTCTTTAAGTGTGCATGATCTCCAGCCTCATCTGGGTCTGGTGTAGCTCTGTAGCGTGCAATGATTGTACAATCAGGTTGATTTCACTAAGGCACTCTCCGTTTGAGGTTACTCCAATAACTTCACTGATACCTGAGGTCCACTCTCATATCACACTGCTTTCAGCATATAGTCAGAATCGAGATTCATTGTCAATCAATCAATCAATCAATCAATCAATCAATTAATCAAAGCATTCATAATATGTTTTCGATATGACCTTTCAAAGAGGGGCAGCAAAATTGTTAAAAATCATCATATTACAAATGAGAAATCACTTTAAAAACTAAAAGTAAAACATATTGCATATTCTTATACACAATAAAATACAGGGAAAAGGTGTCAAAAATCCATAGAACCTGGTCGCATTTGCATGTCATAACTGAACGTTGATTGATAATCCTTATACATTACCTACTTAGTATCATCCCAAAACATCTCTCATTTAGTTCGTTCAAATGAATATCCCATGCAGCTCTTGTATAGAACTATCACTTAACCTGCATGTTTGCCTTCAAGAAGGTACATTATTCCAATTACACATGTTGGATTCTTGTGGCTGGCCTTCTGCTTGCCTTCCAAAGACAAAACTTAATTCATTTTGTCCTGATTACGACTTAGGCAGTGCAGCGCCGGGTTCACCCGGCTGCTGCACCGCCAAAGCCTTGGTCAGGCCACTCGCCAGATTAGGAGTTTCCTCCTGTCTAGCGGGCTTTGTTTTTGGTGTTACCACAGCAGTGCCGTGAAAATGACCAGTGCAATGGGAACACCAAAAACAGTTCCTGCATGGCATGGACTGAAAATCTCACCATTTACACAAAATTTGATTTACGGGGAGCTTACCACCTAATCCATGTATGAGAAGGCAATGAATGGAAAATCACCTGGAGGACTAAGTTTAGGTTGTTGGAGTATACTGTTATGCGCTTCTGGCTATGTAATGCTCCGGCAGCATTTCAATATTTCATTGATGAGGTCTTGAGGGAATTTTTGGATGGTTGTACAATTGTCTGCATTGATAACATTCTGATTTACTCAAACTCAGAACAAGAACATGTACAGAATGTACGCGCCATCTTGCAGTGTTTTAGTGAAAACGCTTTCTTATCTAAAGTAGACAAATGTTCCTTCCATGTACAGTCAGTAGAGTTTCTGGAGTATCACTTATCTCTGACAGGCATCACTATGGAACCCAAAAAGGTAGAAGCCATTACCAATTGGCCAACTATGACAAATGTCAAGGAAATTCAACAGATACTTGGCTTCACCAATTTCTATCATCGTTTCATTTCTCACATTTCAGAAATAGTTGCTAAAAAAGGGGCAATCATTTGTGTGGCTTCAGAAGCCAATCAAGCATTGCAACTGTTCAAAGCTAAATTAACCACTGCACCCATTCTTCAGCATCCCAATCCAGGTCAGCCCTATTACAACAAAGCCAATGCTTCGCAGGTAGCCGTAGGAGGAACTTTATCTCAAAAGAACCCAAGAACTGGCCACATGCGTCCTAAAGCCTTTTATTCAAAAAGACTTCTACCAGTGGAGCAAAACTATACAGTGGCAGAAATAGAGTTTCTGGCCATCAAGCTAGAGTTCACTCAATGGCGGCATTACCTACAGGGGGCTAAACATACAGTCACAAATTCTCAGATCATAAAAATTTGCAATTTTCTTTGCTCCGTTAGAGCTCTCACCCCTGTCAAATGTGATGGTTGCATTTCTTTAGTGGGTTCAATTTCATCATCACCTATCGCCCAGAGACCAAGCAGTTACAGTCTGATGTTCTTTCTAGACTGGAGTATGGCCACTCTTCCCATTCCACATCCAACTCCCCTACTTTCATTTTACCGGAAAAGGTAGTTGCAGTCCGTGAGGGTGACACCTTTATGGCTGCCCTCCATGAAGACTATAAAAAATTAAAGACCGAAGAATGGATCAAAACACCTAACCATGCTATCACAGACAAGCTATTCCTTCATGCTCAGAAACTGTACATCCCTACTAAAGAATCAAGACCTCAGGTAATTCAATGGAATCACGACACAGCAGTAGTAGGACACCCAGGTATAATGAAAACGCTAAGGAATTGTGAAAAATCTTTCTGGTGGATAACATGCAGTAGGATATACAAGATTATGTATCTGGTTGCCCAACTTGTACATGAATCAAGAACACTCACGCAGCACCTGTAGGCTTATTACTGGCTCTGCCTACACACCCAGTGCCCTGGCACATCATTAGTCTAGATTTTATTACTAATCTTCCAGCAAGTAATACCATCACTACCATTTTAGGTGTTGTTGACATTTTATCAAAAATGTCACATTTCATCCCCCTCAAAAAGATCCCACCACCGCAAAATGTTGTCAAATATTTATTGATCATTTCGTAAGACTACATGGCCTACCGACTAAAATCATCTCAGATGGCATCAATCAGTTCACATCTAAATTATGGAGAACACTCTGTGATAAGATTGGAATAGAGGTAGCCTTGTCATCTGCTTTCCACCCACACACTGATGGGCAAACTGAACGGGTCAAACAGTCCCTAGAAACTACACTAAGATGCTTATTATCCACGTACACAGGATAGTGGGATCAGGCCTTACCCCTAGCTGAATTCACTTATACTAACAGCATTCAATCAGCAACAAATTACACACCCTTCTTCTTCATGACAGGACAACATTCTCAGACCCTTCCCATTGATATATCAGGAGTGTCTATTATTATCAGCTATACTCATTAGGACAACTCCACGAACCGGGAGGCATTACGCCGTGATTTTCCCAGATATAACCAGGATCCAAACAATATAACAAAGACGACCATATTCCTTACAAGCTTTACTAACGCCCTGAAGAAGCCCCAAGGCCGGATTGCCACTCTATGGGGCGAAACACGTGTTGGCTGTTTTTCTCGCATACTCACTCAGATGTTCTCTTATGAGTGAAAAGAACGATATATAAACTTCTAACAAAAATATTCTGGCGTATTGGAAATTCTTTCTGGAATAATATTATTATCTGGACTTGCCCTGACACCCACCTTGGTATCTATTAGTCACAGAAAGATTAGAACAACTGCATGAAATTCAAAAACATGCTAGTTTAGCAAAAGCCAAATTGGTCATGAAAGCACAAGCTGACACGCTTTGAAGGAAGGAGTCAGGGTATGGTTATCAACATGATACTTACAACTAGAAGGCCTAAGGAAACTATGACCACAGTTTATAGGTCCTTATGACATTATCAAGATAATTAATTCAGTCACCATCAAGCTACGGCTTTCCCCTGAATACACCATCCACCCAGTGTTTCACATTCCACGGGTCAAGCCATACCACCCTGCCACACTAATAGATACCCCAGTCCCACCCATTCTGATTAATGGCCAACAAGAGTATGAAGTTCACCGTATCCTGGACTCTAAACGATCTCAGGGAAAACTATATTTCTTTATAGATTGGATGGGTTATGACCCTTTAGAGCATTTCCTGGGACACGGCCTCCTTGGTTCATGCCCCCATCTGTTGAGACAATTTCATGACCACCAAGCCAGCAAGCCACTATCTGTGAGATTGCCTAGAGGAAGGGCGACTGTCAGGATTTCTGCCACACCTCACCTCTCTTGACATTCACAAATATACTGGCATGATTCATATCGTTCCTCCCAATACTGATGAATTAAGAAATGTCTTGTACCCTGACTTTTGACCATATTACTTGCTGTTGGTAAAGCTAGCTGAAGGTGGTGTTCCCGGTTTGTTTGAAAATGCTTAACAGCTTTTACAAATGTTTTACCATGCATATGCAAGGTCAGGTTTCAAGCACAATGGAAACATTCAGAAAATCCACCAGAATAAGTATCAATCAATCCGTATAGATTACCTCAACGTGAACCTTTTGAAAGACAGACCTCATCAAATTAATCCCCTGCACCTGTTATAAGCAATTAGAACATGACCTTTGTGAACATTCTAAAGCACCTTCTAGAAGACAGCCACATCTAATTAATTATCTGCACCTGCTCTTTGTTATTAGAAATTAGAACACAACCTATGTGAACATTCTAAATGCACCTTCTAGAAGAGGCAGCCTCATCAAGTTAATTATCTGCACCTGATCCTTGTTACAAACAATTAGAATGTGACCTTTGTGAAAGTTCTAAAGCAGTGCAATTAACACTCACATGCAGAACAAAGACTTGGGGCCAGATGTACAAACATTCACATTTGCGAGTCGCAAATTGTGTCGAGAAGAGACTCGCAAAAGTGAATGTACAACAGTGTCTCAGACACTGTTTGCGATTCCCCATCGAATGTGCCATTAATATTCATGAGGCAATCAAAAATGTGCGAACCCATTGGGAATGGCTAGCACTCACAGGGATGGTGGCCTGCTGGGGTCAGTAGACCACTATGTCTGTGACTGCTTTTTTTATAAAGCAGTTTTTTTTTTAAATGCAACCCGTTTTCCTTAAAGGAACATGGGATTCATTTAGTTTCATTTTTTAAGGGCAGGCAGTGGTCCCTGGGATCACTGCTTGCTCTTAAAAAATATTTTTGCACACACTCACAGAGGGTAAGGGGTCCACTTTGTGAGTGGTTTACCAGCTACTTGAAGTAGGTGGTAAATTGCAAGAGTTTTGGGACCGCATATGGGGTTCCAAAACAATAGTACATGGCATGGAGATTTCCTATTAGGAAGGGACGCCCCTTCCTAATAGCAAGAGTAGCAAACGCTATTTTGCGAGTCAGTGACTCGCAAAATTGCATTTGTATATGACTGGATGCCTTTTTTGTGGTCGCAAACAGGCCGTCCCCCGTTTGCAACCGCAAAAAAGGGTCGTACATCTGGTCCAAGCAGTCTTATTTAAAGACCATACACACTCCTCTCCTTCGCTTAGCCTCTTTACTTGTCACTTACCTGTTTCCCGGCTTCCAGGACTCTGACTTGCTAGCTCCCTTCTTCCTTACACTTTGATCTCACCACAAAGATCATCCTGCATTTGTCTCACACCTGGATGAATAAAACTAGAATAGGAGAAACGTATTAACAGACTTGATTTCACTATGCGCTGAGCTCAGTCGCAGCATCGTGCTGCAAACAAAGGTAACCAGTGTTTTTGTTCAAATTGTACATACTGTTGTACTTGGGTGAAACTAACCCCATCCATTGGCTTGTGAGTTTGATGCTAAAATCATACTTACTACAGTTTTTAAAACTTTGATGAAGGGGCCTCTATGGCCCAAATAAAAACAAACAACAAAACTAATGGTGGGTTGAGATTTGAAAAGCTTTTGTGAGGTGATATCTTAAGAGATATAGTTAATACTAGACTAAAGCCTTATTATTTGTTTGTTTATAGGTACCATATCTGCTGGTCCCATTCATCAGACTAGTGTGAATGCCTGCTGCAGTGTTGCTGTTGAGTAGACGAGCCTCAGCATCTTTTAACTCCACACGCACTCTCCATCCCAACCCCCTTGGCATTTGCCACCGGAGCAGTGTCTCCTCCTGTAAACCGAGGGCAAGACTCAGGAGGATTCGGGAACGAACGTCACCGTCCCATTGGAATCACCTGGGATCCTTGTAGGTGGCTTATGACAATAGCTCTCTTAACATGTTGTTGTTGACACATTCTCTTTTTAAAGCTGCATGAACTTACTTCATGGTCAGGGTGGTTGTTTATTGTTTTTGCTCTTAAATGTTTTTTCTTTCTCTTAAAATATTTTATAGTTAGCCACTGACAACCTTCCTGTTTCAGGAGAAGTTAAATATTCTGCTTTGAATGTTTTGGTTGGACAATGCATATCTTGTGCGTAGCCATTGACTATCATCCTGTGGCAGGAGAGTGTCCTTTTGCATGATAGTTTCCAAGAAATTTAAAGAAAATCTGTTTGACACTAACCCCACTCCTATTTCCAAAACTCTTTATGTGGCAATTGCACTGTCTGCTTCCTGCGCTTCCCTCAATTTAGATTTTTGCTCAGTTCCCTCAACCTGCCATTGCTCTGTCTCTTGCGCCCTCTTTAAAGCCCATACTTCTACCTACCTCTCCGGCTCATCTATGCTCTCCAGATTTGGCTCAGGTCATTCAACATCACTTATAAGAAAACCTTTAAAATGTACAAACTCAGGCTACTTAGAGAAAACTCAGATACACGTATTATTGGCAATTAACTGCAGATGTAAAGGATGCCAGAGGAGAGACCATTTTTCCTTCTGATACATATGAAATACTCACTAGATCCTTAGTAGTTCCCATAAACTCAACAGTCCTTGTGAACAGAAACCTACCTTCTCTTATTCGCATCTTTAATTTCTGATGTTTCTTTCTTTTGCTCAAAAAGTAGTAAATCTAAGACTCAGATGAAAACCTCAGATTCTTTGACTTACAGTTCTCTAATTATCTCTAAATCATAAAAACATTGACCACTACTAACCTATCCACATCTATCCCTCACTCAACTAATTTATATTTGCAGGCTCATCTCTCCTGCTACTCCCTTCACTATCTCTCATACTTTAACTACTGACTTTTCTCACCATTCAAGGCCAGCTTTAAATAACATTACTCTCACCACCTCCAATAAAATGATCCTTACTTTCTCCTTTAACTCATTCCATTTCTGCCCAATAAGCTTTTGATACATATATGCCATATCTCCTATCTAATAATCAGGAAATTCTATCTAAACAAACAGGACTACTTTCCTATGAACAACGTCTCACTAGATCTGAAATAATCTCACTCGCTAACTAGGGCGAAACGCATAATAAATATTTACCTTCCCCTCATACTTTTCATTTGTGCCCACATACTACTCCTTGTATCCAAGTGCTGTCCGAAGAGAGCATATATTTCTTCTCTAATGATAGAATCTGTGATCCCCTAGTTGATAGTAATACTGCTAGCAAATGTAATGCCTGTCTGGGTACTTCTAAAACTCCTGAAAGCTATGGCTTCTGATCCATATTACCAAAACCTCAAACATAAAAAAACTAACTGATTCGTCTGACAAACAACTCTGACACACCTATTGGAACATGCTGATATAATTTGGTCTCATTGTAAAGATAAGTGTTCAGTTTAAAGGAAGCATGGCTCTCAGGCATTCTGGTATTTGCTTGTCTAACCTGACCACTCTTATCTTGGTAGATGACAAGCGTAAAATGTGCTGTGGTGTGGCAGTCCTGAACAAAGACTCAACTAAAGGGAAGCCCCATAAAATTTTAGACATACTAAACATCCCAGTGGAATGTAATATCACTGAATCTACCACCCGCTAGCATATAACTTCTCTTTGTCGATCAGCTGATGGAACTTGTGCATAACAGCAAATATAATAGAACGCTATCACAATGATCGGATAAAGTCATCTAGATGTCATGAGTGATGTACTATGTTGGGCCATAAGCACTGCATGACGTGGCACAAGTTTTAATTAGTTCACTAAAATATCACTGGTTAATTTTATTGTTGTTTTAGTTTTTAAATGCTAGTTCTTTTCATTTCAACATCTAACTATAAAGCAACTTCAACCTTTGGTTTGTTGTAAGTTTCGAAAGGGGGACCGACATTGAAAAACAATGAATTAGATAGGAAACAGTAGGGAAGACAACAAAATACATATCATAGAATTTAAAATGTCACTGAGATACCACTTGGAATTAAAGTACTTGTTGCCAACTTCTACTCATAATCCTCAGGCCATTGGTTGCGATCCTTGTAGGATAGACTCGTAAATAAAGGGACCCCCTCTAAGAGTCATATAAGGTCAGGGAGAAAGAGGGGAAAACAAAAACAACTGAAGCGAAAAAAACTCCCCTTAGACCTATATTGATTTCCCAAAGTTTCAATCTAGTATGGGTTAAAGTACAAGTCTAACTTTGAATAATTATAACATTTCAAATACACATATACATGTTCTTTTTATAAAAATTCATTTTATTTTTCATTCATATTAATTTCTATCCATTTATGATCAGTACATATTACTCTATATTTTTTATATGTTCTCTAGAAAGAAATTTTTTGACATTTTTTAGTACAAAATTATTACATCTAGTTATATACAGTGTAAGGCAACTGTATTGACCCCCAATAAATATACCAGTCAAATATCAAACACATTCATTCCTCACACTCGCTCACAGTCATACAAGACACTTATACACTTTTGGGTATAAGGAACACATAGATGTCAAAAGTTTCCAATGAATAATTCGATGACCAACGCCAAAAGGTCTGGGCGCACGTGGTCTACGCGCGTTTCGGTGGAGTAACACAACCGTGAACCACCTTCATCAGGGTCTCGCCCAAATAGAATACAGTGTCACCAGAATAATTCAAAGTGGGGGTACTAGTATCAATTGGGTATGATGCCCATTCTTCAGAATAAACAGATTTGAGAAACATGGACAACGAAGTCTGTGTCACCAATGGTTGACCGTCCCCTCCCAACGCCCTGGGACAAAGCCTACTTGAGTGTGATGTATCAAGGAAGGTAATACTTTACAAAGGCAGGACGCTAGGATGCTGGCCAATATTTTAATATCACAATAACGAAATGGGACGATAACTACTGCATAGCAGGGGATCTTTACCAGGTTTGGGTAGCACAGAGATAGGTGCTTTGTTAGAAAGAGACCCCAATGAAGATATATTATCTGCTTCTTGGAATGCAGCATGTAGTGTATCAATAACATTGCGTCCTGCCCATCGATAGAATTCAGCAGGGAATCCATCTTCCCCAGGTGCTTTGTGGTAAGGTAGATTAGCAATGGCTTGGGAAATCTAATTTTTGGTAATTTCACCTTCAAGCAGAGCTCTACCATCATCAGCGAGACGGGGATGATCCACCTTTGTAAGAAACGTAGACATCTTATTCAGATCTATCTGAGCACCTGGGGTATAGAGAGATTGGTAGAAAGAGGCAAATTCATTGACAATATCTTGAGGTCTCATAAGTATGTCACCTTGTGCTGTTCGAATAGCCGGAAATAGCCATAGCTGCCTCTCATTGGCGAATTTGTGCAGCTAACAATCTCCCTGCCTTTTCCCCCTGTTCAGAATGTCGCCCCTTCATTCTGTGCAAAGCAAATTCGGCTTTAGATGTAAAAAGGCTATTTAATGCCATGCGCGCTTGCTCTAGTGATTTATGACTCTGCAAGGTTGGGGTTAGTGTGTACAGACGAGAGTAAAATTGAATGTCGCGTTCTAGTTCTATTTGGCGCGCAGCATTCTGTTTATTAATAAGTGCTGCATCACGCATCAACTGACCCCTGATAGTGACTTTAGCTGCAGCCCAAATACTCCTGTTGGAGATCACAGAACCCTGATCAGTGGAAAGATAGTCTTGTGATTGTAATTGAGATTTACCCTTTGGAGTCCTATGCCGTTGAATGTTCATGCGCCAGGGTTTACGCCCTGGCCTAAAGAGTCCTAATTCTAGAGATAAGAGGACAGGGGAGTAGTCAGATAAAGCTGTTTCCAGGATGCGAGATTCTGTGACCAATTGAACCACTTTTTGTGATGTCAGCAAATAGTCAGGCGAGAGAATGTGCCATGGGTGGGAGAGAAGAAGGTGTATTCTGTGTCCACTGGATGACTAAGACGCCAGTGGTCAACTAATCCATTATCCAATATTACATCATCTAATAGAGCTCTATCTGCAGCATTCCCCTTGTCAAATGGGCCTGTTTTGTCTAGAATTGGGTCTCAAACCAGATTCCAATCCCCGGCAATGAGGTACTGTGAGGCATCAATTTCTGTTCAACTGGAGAAAGAATTAGTTTTTTTGGCCCCTGTCGGAGCGTAGACTGATCCCACACAAATGGTAGCATCTCCAATACGCAATTTAGCAAACGCATAACGTCTATCAGAATCCGACCATGTTTTGGAGACCGTGACTGGGAGTGATTTGTGAATAAGGATTGCAACTCCACATTTGCGAATAGGGCAAGCGTCTGTGGGTTCACCCTTTCGAATACTACTATGAATGATCTTCCCCACCCAATCTCTGCATAATTTATCAGATTCTAGCACATCTATTTGGGTTTCTTGTAGCAAGGCCACATCTACGCGCTTGGATTGGAGATAAGAAAGCACTTTTTTCCTTTCAATGTAATGGGTAAGACCATGGTCATTCCATGTAATGGAACATAAAGGATGGGTGCTTGTTATGCTAAAGCAATGTCAATATGAAAAATAATAATACAGTACACAATATCCTTGCCGAGGTTAGGAGAATAGGAGATTAGAAAGAATATAAGGAGGGAAGGAGAGATAGAAAAGAGGTACCCTGGCTCACCATAAAGACAACAATGTGTGGTTATGCAGGAACAATCAAGAATACGGAGGAATAAAATAAAAAATAAATATTACAAAAAAGGACCAGAAATAAGAAGAATAAGAGAGAAAAAATATTAAAAAAGAAAAGGAGATTAATGTAGTGTACTGTGTAGAATTAACACAGTGTCAACAAAATTGATCTTTTAGCTGCGAGTCTAGACTTGTGGGCTACTTGCGCTGGGGGAACCCCATCCGATGGGACCATCAATGGAAAGGGAGACATCTACGTTTCCTTTGGCTTTCAACTGAAGCCTTTTGCATTTTTCAAAGACTGCATGCCTGACCTGCAAATTCTGATACATATATTCTCCTAAATACATGACCCAGGGGCTGGTCATCTTCAAAGATTCTGAGGTGCTGCATAACATTTTTAAGATTCAAGCTAAGGTAAATACTAAGACAATCCTTCTCTGCAGCCACTCTAAGACTGTGGAACTCTCGCTAAGCTGTTGAGCCCCATGACTCATCTTTTGAGAGAACGTAAAACCTTTCAATTTAAAAAAGAAAAAAAGGAACACGCCAACATAAAGGACTGAGAAGTAAATAACTAAATGCTTCAGCACAGGCCAACATCTCCCTCTGTCTCCCACCCTCAACAAGCATTCTACATAACTTAAAGGTACAGATAAATGCTGCATGTGCTAGGTTAAGGGCCTGTAAGGGCTGAAGCTTTTATCCTAGTTCTACCCTTTTCACACTGGTAGATGAGCATCATCAAGATGATGATGTACCTTCCTGTCATCTCAATAGGACTAAAATCAGTTGCAGCTCATTAATAGGAATGGTGAAACACCCTCCTCCCCATATTTCCTGTCTCCTTTATGTGTGGTAAAGACGCGGTCGTGGTAAAGACTGTGTTGTTAAGGAATGTGAAGTAATTGCAGGTTTAGTTCCATCATACAACCCTTATTGAATTCAGCCTGGGCGCTTTAGGCATCAGCCACCTCCCTACCCTGTGACAAGTTCGGAAAGTACTAGCATTCTTACAAGGCATCATTGCAATGTGTGATACTCCTTCCTCGGGGAGGAAAGGAGGCAGGCCAGTCTGCATGTGACTGATGTCATCAGTGACACCAGGTCACATGATGTAAACATATACAGTGTCCTTGCTTCAGCTCAGAAAAGCCTGGGCAGTGTATATGATTGTCAGCTCACTTCTAGGTGGCATTTATTTGGAACTGCAGAGCATGCAGGCATTGCTGAGGTAGAAGTCGGGACCTGTGTTTACGTCCCTCCGTTTTAAAATGTCACCAGCTTCCCCCGACTAGTATACAGCCATGTGGACCTCTTCGCATGGATTAACAGACCCTTCTCATAAGGTGAAGACCCATATCTTTAAAAGAACAGTGCATCATGATGTAGTAAAACTCTACAAAGCAGCTAGCCCTCTTATCACATGTTTACTGTGTCTGCCTCTGATTTTGTATAGTGTGTCCGGCCAGGTTGGTGGCATATAATATACCACATGCCTACGTGAACAGAATTACGTTGCCCTCATATTTGTTAAGTTATGTTAAGGTTGATTTATAAAAGAGTGCACTACCACCAATTAGTCTCTTAGCGCTAAAACCGTCCAGGTGCAAAGAAAAGCATCGCAGGCAAGTTGGTTAAAACGTTTTTGCATCAGGGGTCCTATTGCATAAAGGGTGCACTTTCCCTGTTTGAGCCACAGCGCACCTTCAAACAGGTGTTCTGTGTGCAAGCAGAGAAAGTGCGTCCTACTATGTTGAATGCACTGCCCTCAGGGCAGCCACAAACTCATTCTGTCCTGGGGGCAGGGCATTCAAATGTGGAGAGGCTTTGAAGCAGTCGCTCCGTGTTTCACTGTGCAGGTGGCAACCCACCTGCACTTTTATGGGGGAGAGAGATCCCCTTGCAGGCGGATGCAGTAAGAGACTGCACCCACCTGCAAGGGGATGTCGGGGGTCCATTGGACACCCATGGCCCCCTCAAGATGGCTGCCATCATGAGGCACACTGAGTGCACCACCTTTCTGTGGTGCACTGTCTGTGCGCCTTCTGACAGCTTCTTTGCATTTGTGCCCGTGCCTATAATATGGCGCAGGCTCAGAGGTAAAGAGGTTCCCTCATTTGCATGGGGCCATACCCCCATGCAAACGAGGGAAAGCCCTCTTGAGATATCGCTGGAGCTACATGTGTACCAGCACTTTCTGTAATACCATATTGCCAGGGGATGCACAAAGCGGGCGCAAACGCCTGTTGCTCCCTCCAGGGCACTTCTGTAATATGGTCCCTGTTTTGCTCAATTGCACCCTTTACTGAGAACTGTGTACGGGTTCACCTCATTGGTGGCACAACACTCATGTTATATATAGAGAGCTGCAAAAGCAAAATAAAATTAAATGTGTGAGCACGGTGGGTTTTCTGTCAGCTTCTCCACAGTCGGTCTGATGACTAACAGCCTCATGCATCAAGCCAAAATCCAGTCGGTAAAATACCGAATCGTTATTAGCTCCCGGTAGCGAGTCCCAAATACCCATCCCAATGCATCAACCCAAAACGTGAGCAAATAACGAATCGCAAAATAAATATCCGCTAACATACCGAATCGCTAATACCCAAAATGCTAAATTACCGAATCGCTAAATACCGAATTTGCTGTTACCGAAACACTAACAGCTCCCGGAAAGTGCCAATAGCAAATAACGAATCGCACCCCAATGCAACAAAACTCGCTAATAACGAAAATCCCAAAATTCGCTATTTTGCCAGAGCTAAATAAGGGGAATCAAAACCTGGAGGTAAAGTTAAAAAAAAAAAAAAAGGTAATGCAAAAAAAATTTCTACATGTGCAAATGATTGAGGCAATCACTAAACCCTTAAATGTGGCCCAGGAGACCCTGTTGGCTCCCACAAAATGGCTGCCCTCTACGTGCTTGCAAGGAGGATGCGGATCAATGCAGCAGGACAGCGCAGGAGAAGGGTCCAGGAGCGGGTTTTCAGACTGCGCATAACCTTGCTCGGGCAGAATGAGGACGAGGTGTACCAGAAGTATCGCCTCAACCGTGCCATGATCATGCGCCTGATTGCAGACCTGGAACCATTACTGCAGCACCAGACACACCGGACGAATGCAATCCCTGCGCACGTTCAGGTCCTATGCAGCCTGCACCTACTGGCATCAGGGAGTTTCCAGGGGGTAATTGCGGTGTCCGGAGGGGTTTCTCAAAGCGCACTGTCACGCTTCTTCAAGAAATTCCTCGATGCCATGCTGACAATGCTCCACACACACATCAGCTTCCCCACAACCCCACAGCAGTTGGACCGCAGCAAACAGGCTTTCTATCAGGTGGCACAATTCCCACATGTGATTGGATGCATCGACTGCACGCACATCCCCATATGTCCTCCCGCAGCTAATGAGTACATTTTCCGGAACCGCAAGTCATACCACTCGATCAACGTGCAGGTTGTGTGCGATGCCAATAACATCATAACGGACCTAGTGGCACAATTCCCAGGGAGCACACACGACTCCTACATCTTCCGCCACAGTGGAATGCACAGGCGACTAATCAACGGAGAATTTGGAGAGGGACTCCTGCTAGGTACGTAGAAATACGCTTCCCCACACCAACACCACACATGTATGTACATCACCAATGCTAAGTCTATGCTTCTATCTTCTAGGTGACAGTGCTTACGCCCTGCGTGAATACATACTCACCCCATACTTAAATCCAGCAACCCCGCAGGAACATCGCTACAACGCTGCACACATCAGCACTAGGAATGTGATAGAGAGGACATTTGGAATTCTCAAGAGCCGCTTCAGAATCTTGCACAAGAATGGCGGCGCCATGCTATACCAACCGGAAACATGCTGCCGGATAATTGCTGTATGTGCAATGCTGCACAACATTGCCACCAGAAGGGGGATACCCATAGAGGTGGACAGGGATGCGGAGCACAGGGATGACCAACCACCCGCCCAACAACGACAGGCACACATCCCAAACACAGCAGAGGGCCATAGGAGGCGGACATACATAATGCAAAATCATTTTTGAAACATTGGAAAATGAGACATTACAAGTTAGTTTGGGGTGCAACTGTTTAATGCACAGTAGCACAGAGGATTGTGCAACAAAACTAGCATTGTAAATCATGCTCCATTTGCAATAATGTAAATTAAAGGTGCCTTAAAGTCACGCATGTGCATACACAGTATTTGGATGACCATGGTTGCCCCACCATGGTCCTGCATGCATGTCCAACTGTCTAGTGGCGCTTCCCACGTACCCCAAGCCTCCGCTCAGGTGTATCCAATGCCTCACCACGGCCTGTCCCCGTGGAGGCACGCGAACTGCGGCGCCTGGTGCTGGCCTGTGCCAGTGACACGCTGCTGACACTGGAGGCAGCCTCACTTGTGTCATCCCCTCCCAATGCAGCAGCACTGCATGTGCTGCTCTGTAGGTGTTCCATTGCAGTGGTGATGTGGCCTAGTGACTTAGCGACATCCCTGCAGAAGTGCCCAAGGTCCACCTGCAGGGAGACTAAGCGGCGTGCCAACACTGCGGTGCTGTTGCTGTGCCGTGTTATGGCCTTGGTAGCGGCAGCGGAACGCAACAGTTGCTGCCGGTGCCTCCTCTTATGGCACTCATGGCCCTCCCTCATGGCACGGGTGAGCTCATGTACCTCCTCCCTGAGCTGTGCATTGCCCTCTGCAACCGCAGTGGTCATGACCCTGACCGCCGTGCTCATGTCCGTGCCTGCTGCAGTCATGGCGCGCATCTCCCTGGAAAGGCGCACGATATTGCTAGCCACATGTCGTCCCTGCAGGCGCTGTGTACGCAGCATCCTCTCCTCAATTGCAGAGGTTGTTGGGACATCCTGTTCGGCTGAGGAGACGGAACTGCGACGAGCCCTGTGCCGCCGTGTGTGTCTTGCGCCTCCAGGTGGTGCATCAGGTGGTGTGTATGTGCGCTGCCTGGGTGCCATTGCGAGGAGGGTGTTTCCATCTCCTGCAAGGGCGCAACTTGGGACCTCCGCCTCTGCGCTATTGTGGCTGTAGTAGCTGCAGCCTGTTTGGCTGGTGCCGTTGCTTGTGGCGCTGGTGCTGGTGTCGTTGCTTGTGGCGCTGATGATGGTGGCGTTGCTGGTGGTGCTGGTGGAGGTGGTACTGTTGGTGTGGCAGGTGTTGGCGATGCATGCGCGTCCTGCGCTGTCTCCTGGTCTGACTCTACGGGTGTTTCCGAGATGATCAGCTGGCCGCTGTCGTCCGAATCCCCAGGTGATGCATCTGTGTGTGAAACAGTGCATGGTTAGTGGGATAATTACAACTACATAGTGTTGTACACATAAATGTCCCTCTGTGGTCCACTAAATGAACAGTCTCCATCCATGTTCAACTGCTGTGGTGCATGGTCATTGGATTTACGCCTGTACATGCACACTGGGCTGACTAGACTACAACTCCCAGGATGCACTAGTGTCATGTGTAAAGCTGTCTGTGCCAGCGCTGCAGACACACTGGGATCGGGCTGGGGGCGTGGAAATGGATTTACACTACGCTGGGTGTGGGCACAGGCATGCATCTTACCTTGGGCACTTGTGGCTGCGCCGGACGTGTCCATCTGGGTCACCCCCACGACGGCTTCCCGCTCTATCGTCCCTTCCACAAGGTCCTCCAGGGCTGTGTTGGATGGTGCTGTAGATGGTCCGCCTCCAGTCCTGCTTGACTCCCGGAGCCTCTCCGCAATCCTCTCTTTGGCACGCTTCCGCAGGTCGTACCACCTTTTTTTGAGGTCGTCGATGCTGCGGGTGGTGACGCCAACTGCATTCACCCTTCAAGGATGCGCAGCCATATGCGTCGCTTCTCCTGCTCAGGCACCTTGAGGGACAGCTTGCCAAAGAGGCGATCGTGTTTGCTGGTGACTCCCTCGATTAGGTACTCGAGCTCCCTGTCCGAAAGCTTTCGCTTTCGCTTGCGTGCTGACTCAGCGCTGGATGGCACTTCCTGCGCCATGATGTGTGTTTCCTTGGATTTGCTGAGTCGGTGTGGCCTCACTCTGCACAGGCAGTCCTCCTTCCCAGCTCCTGTCTGCTCCTCTGTCGAGGCTATGTGGGTGGGGCTGCAGTATTTCCTGGTTGGTGATGTCATCTGCACGTTCCCGGAGCGACGCGGCAAATTGCGATTTCGCTATTACCGATTCGGTAATAGCTAACTCGGTATTCCCGAACTCGGTATTAGCTAATTCGGTATTACCGAACTCGCAATTTGCTAATGGGAGTTTGCATGCCCCGCTATTGCGAAATCGGTAAATTTAGCGATTTATAAGGAATCGCTAAATTTTACCGAATCTGTTGATGCATGCCATATACCGATTCCTTAATGGCGATTCCTTATTTTTCGCTATTAAGGAATCGGTATTCCTTTGGTTGATGCATATGCCCCTTAGTGGACTAATGTGTCTACTTCAACGATTAGGGTTTGACCATTGGGTCACAGGTTTGAATTACACGGTGTCCACTTTGCCTTCCAACGCACTGAGGTCGATAAAATGAGTATTATTAATGTAACCATAAATGCTTGTTATACAGTGCCAAGAGGCCTTCCCAGTGAAAATGTGCTTTCCAAATATACATGGTATGAAATTTCAGTCTTAGATATCCACTGCGAGCACGAGCTGAGCTGAAAATGTTAAAGTGCCTATATCTGTGGTACCTGCTATTTCCTCATCAACAAAAAGAGGGGGGGACCGGGAGCATAATTAGAAAATAGGTCCAGTACCCACGCTCCCTCAAAATCACGTATTTATATTGAGAGGGTAGCTGTTCCTAAAAAAAGATAGAAAGAACTGCTGTGTGTGCTCTGAGCTTGGTTGGGTCAGAATGAGTGTGGGGAATTTCTCCTTTGAATAATAGTGCCCTCACACACCCTTTCAGGTGTCCTGCTTCATCATAGGGCGTTGCTCCTCGTGGGGGTGGCGCTGCAGTCCCCCACGGGCCCCGCAAGAGGGCTCTTTGTCAGAGTTCTTTTTTAGGAGACGCCGCAGTTGTGCATGGGGGTGTGTGGGTATGTCTATGAGGGATGTGAGTGGTGCGTTAAAAATACTAGGTAGAGACCAAGACCTTTATTCACGGCTCTATCTAGCATAGATTAAAAAAGATCCTGGAGGTCCTCAAAAGTACAATATAATGAGGGCAGATATAAAATTTACTGCAGCTCTCAGGATAGGTGAGTGAATGGGGAGTGAGAACTCTAGAAAATAAAGGTCAACATGTTTCGCGCTTCAGAGTAGGTCCATAAGGGATCCGATTGCGCTTCGTCAGGACCGAATCATACAGGTGAATCTAAAAAGTATATGAAAAAGAGAAGGTTCCAGTGAAAGTAAGGTTCTGTGAACCAATGATACCTTAATAGTAAGGGAAATGCGTCGTGGCGCTGGTAGGTGCTCCTTCTTATTGGAAAACCTACACCCAACCTATCAAAATAAAGACAAAGACAAACACACACATAAACAGAAAAGGAAAATACAACATCTGTCATATCAATGTGCCAAGAGATGTCGTGAGTTCGTTGTACATTGCACAGTGGCATGATCAGTGTTCACAATACACATGCTACTAATGTACACATGCAGATATAGTGAAAATATTCACCGAAACAATTCCTACAAGTTAAAGTGAAACTGGCCGTTACCTACAGTGCATGTGTGGATTTGTTAAGCTAATCAAATTTGACCCTGTGCCATAACAAAAACCAGACTGGAACTGGCCGTTATCTTCAGTGCATGTGGGGATTCGTAAAATTAAAAATATGACCATGTGCCATAACAAAAACCAGAATGAAGGTCTCTTCTCAAGCGACTCTAAGATTTAAACGCAACACCCGGTGGACGTTCGGGTGTCGTTCGATGTTGAAAAATGACTAAGGACAAACCAGGCCTACCCTACGAGATGAAAGGGAAGGGCTCCGTCAGCGGTTCGGATTTGGCGACAGAGAAACTGAAGGGAATAAAACAGAGTGTAAATCTACCTCATTTCAGTCGTTCTGCCGTCGATCGTGTCCCCAAGGTCGGGGAATACTCACATGTGTTCAGTCGTCTGTAGAGAGGAAACCTACCCCTCCTCCGTTACGCGCCGGGATAATAGACGGGTGTGAGGGGAGAAGGCTTATAAGTGTTCCATACAGACGTTAATTGAGAAGTACGTGCGGTCCAATGGCGCCTGAATGTGACGTCATGACGTTGAGTTAAGGGAATCACCAATCGCTAAACGAAGCTGAGAGGTGACGTAGTGACGCTCTCTGTATGGTTGCCATAACGATGGAGTCCAATGCGGGAGCGTCAGGCTACGTAGTGATAGATGGGCAGAGTTGGTTGGGACGCTGTCATGACGATCGCGTTGATTATAGGAGCGTCAAAAGGTCGGAATGGTTTTTTGGTTGGAAAAACCATCTGAAACGGGTGACCTAGACAAGGGTATTTTAGGCTAACAATAAAACTTTAATGTTTTGATATTGTGCGCACAAGTACCTTCGGGAGAGGGTACAGGATGCTGGGGCCGTTAGTAAGCAACATTGAACAGGAGGTGAAAACTAGTAGATAGAACCATGGTGCTGCATGTTAAAGGTAACAATCACATGCCTGATGTTATAGAAGGTAATTACATTAATATTCTCTTAGTGTAGTGGTGAGTCAAGATATAACTCGTTACACATTGTTAATTACAGAATTCGGGTGCCTTCATGCATAAGACCATGTTTCCGGACAGTGTAGCACACATTAAATCAAGGGGAGTACGATCTGATGTAGAGTTCATCAAGTTGAAATAGGATTTTCATCACAGAATTAAATAGGAGTTTCTCTGGGGGGGGATCAAGTTAGCTCGACCCACGGGATTTCATCATTTAAACCTGTGGTGTCGCATCTCAGTTTATGGACCCATCGTTGTTCTTGTATGAACAGAGTGCGTTTGTTCCAATAAGGATTGGAAACTATGATGGTCCATCGCAGACTTTCTGCTGGATGTCCTAGTTCAGAAAAGTGTGTAAGTAGTTTGGTATTGGTCTTTTTGCGTCTTATGGTGCTCTTATGTTCCCCTATACGTATCTTGACTGCTCGCGTGGTCATCCCCACATACCTCTTGTTACATGGGCAAACTATGGTGTAGACACAATTAGTCGTGTTGCAATTCGTGTGTCTAGTTTGGCGCCAAGGTGTCATGAGTCCCAGATCTATTTCTTTTGAGATCGCTGTTTCTGCACAGGTTGAGCATGAGCCACAGGGATAATGTCCTACTACAGGTGGTAATGACCATAATGTAGATTGGTATGTGGGTTGTGGTTTCGGTCTCGTATGTACCAGGTGGTCTTTTAAGTTCTGCGTACGTTTGAATGCAAACAACGGTGGGGGACCAGGTTCGAAGGCTCCTGAGTTCAGTATCGTCCAGTGTTTTTTGATTGCCTTCTGTACACTGTTGGAGCTTGGAGTGAACGTGGTGACACATGTGATCGTCTCCAAATTCGGTTTTTCTTTTATTTCCAAAAGGGCTGTTCTGGGGCAGTTTCTTGCTCTTTTTTGAGCTTGATGGATGATGTTCTTGGGGTAGTGTCGTGCCTCCAGATTGTGCTTAAGTAGAGCTGATTGTATCTCGAATTCCTTAGTAGTATCACAATTCCTTCTGAGACGTAAGAACTGGCCAACCGGGAGGTTGTTCCTCAGAGCACGGGGATGGTGGCTATCAAAGATCAGAAGATTGTTCCTGTCTGTCTGCACAACTGCGGCGTCTCCTAAAAAAGAACTCAGACAAAGAGCCCTCTTGCGGGGCCCGTGGGGGACTGCAGCGCCACCCCCACGAGGAGCAACGCCCTATGATGAAGCAGGACACCTGAAAGGGTGTGTGAGGGCACTATTATTCAAAGGAGAAATTCCCCACACTCATTCTGACCCAACCAAGCTCAGAGCACACACAGCAGTTCTTTCTATCTTTTTTTAGGAACAGCTACCCTCTCAATATAAATACGTGATTTTGAGGGAGCGTGGGTACTGGACCTATTTTCTAATTATGCTCCCGGTCCCCCCCTCTTTTTGTTGATGACTTAATGAACGGCAGTTAGCCGTGGGACCCCTCCTTTCTCTCAATTCCTCTATTTTTTCTGATCTCTTGAGAGCACTCTCTCATCACAAACGGACATCTACTATGGACAACGCAGGTCTGAGTTTCGATGACGAAACTATAGCAGAGATCCTTCGGGCACCGTCACTCTTAGGAGAAGATGGAAGTGCAGCAACAGGCAGCAAAGCAGACGATTGGAAGTCCCTACTATCACTGAGAAAACTACAGATTAAGACGGCTCTCCACGGGTTGATGATGACCGAATACCTGAGAGCCAATGTCGCACCCAACGGTCTCCTGGTCACTATACCTCCAAGGATCTTCCTGGAAGACTTGACATTTCGCAGAGAATGGTCACAAATTGCATGGAAGTGCACACGAGATTGGCTCGTTTTAATAATTAACACAGCTAAGCGCCTCTCGGACGAACTCCTTATTCAGATTACCATGGCTGAAAACGGTTTGAAAACAGGGATCTCCATTACCTCATTTAAGTCAAGACTAGCTGAAATTAATGAAGAAATGAGTGAACACAAAGACTTTCTGACCAAACAAAAGATCACAAAGTTTCAGAAAGACCTGAAACGATTCAATAAGGAGAAGGTGTATCCCTACACAAAAGAAGACTACGTAATCCCTAATTACGAAACAACTTCCGATGAAGGGAGTAGCAATAGATCTAGCAGGACAGGATCTGTGGGGAGTGATTCCAGTTATGAAGGGCAACAGTATTCACCTTATGCTAGAGGAATACAACATCTGACACGCCCTCCGTTATTCCACAATCCCCCACCACCATTCTCGCACCCATCCTTCCAACCACCAACCTACCCAGGACAATGGATGGGACCACCTCCGATGTGGCATGTACCTCCAACACATCATCTCCAACCGCCTCACTTCCAACAATACCCGAACCCCCCTTTTCAGAACAGAGGAAGGGGCAAAGGGAGAGGCAGAAGAAGAGGAGGCTTCAAGAAGGTACAGTGGCAAGATCAGGAACCAATGACACTACGGAGCCAGGCAAGAGGACAGAGACCCTAGTGGTAAATTTGTCATCCAGACAACTGACAGAAAAAGAAACCACCCTCCTGGAGAAAGGATTGGGATTTGTCCCCACACCAAAAGAAGATCCTTTTCGGTTACACCAGGAACTTCAACAGTTCTTTAGGAAAATCAGATTGAAGGCCTTCTTTCAAGGGAAACCTGACAACCCCCCTACTGAGACAGGTCTGAGAAAACCTTCAAAATTCACTCCAACAGCAGCAATGACTCCACATGAGATCCTGACGTTTGAGCAAGCTGTCCTAAAAGATGTAGGAGCTCTGAACCAGAAACGGCCTTATGACAACCTATCAAAAGAAGAGAGATCTGTTCTTCGAACCATTACTGAAGATCGCAATATAATAATCAAGCCAGCTGACAAGGGCGGTGCCATTGTCATCCAAGACCAAGAGGCATATGATAGAGAATGTGACCGACAGTTGGCGAACACCACATATTATGAATCGATCACGGTGGACCCAACAAAACGTCTTCAGACTCAGATCAAGACCATGACCAACGAAGCATTAGCGGAAGGCTGGATCTCACCACAAGAAGGAGATTTCCTTACGACAGAAGAACCCCGCACTCCATACTTCTACACACTACCAAAGATCCATAAGGGGCTTACCCCCCCACCAGGCCGTCCAATCGTCTCCGGAATTAACTCTGTACTAGAACCTTTGAGTAAGTTCTGCGACTTCTATCTACGTCCCTTGGTCAGCAAAACTCCGACCTATCTGAGAGACACTACCGAAGTCCTAAATCTGATAGAACTCTTCCCTGATGCAGATAAGATTGATTTCCTGGTGACTATGGACGTTGAAGCCCTTTACACGAACATACCACAGGACGCCACTTTAGAAGTTTTGGAGAATACGCTCCGGAACATTGAACCATGGCCTTTCGAAACACCGAACACATTCATCTGCGACTGTGCTTCCCTTGCTCTCAAAGAAAATTTCTTTGCTTTCAAATCACAGCTATACCACCAAATACAAGGCACGAGCATGGGAAGCACATTCGCGCCGAGCCTGGCATGCCTATACATGGCCCATTTCGAAGACAGACACATTCTAGGAGCTACCAACCCCTACATCCAACACATTCTCCTTTGGCGTCGCTACATTGACGATGTGGTTCTATTTTGGCAAGGAAATGAAGAACAATGTATCTCATTTTGTAATTGGGTTAACACTCTAAACCCATATTTGAAATTTACAAGCACAAGATCTCAACACAGTATCCCCTTTTTGGACCTTCTCATTTCACTGGAGAACGGCTGTCTGCACACTACGAACTACAAAAAACCTACAGACAGGAACAATCTTCTAATCTTTGATAGCCACCATCCCCGTGCTCTGAGGAACAACCTCCCGGTTGGCCAGTTCTTACGTCTCAGAAGGAATTGTGATACTACTAAGGAATTCGAGATACAATCAGCTCTACTTAAGCACAATCTGGAGGCACGACACTACCCCAAGAACATCATCCATCAAGCTCAAAAAAGAGCAAGAAACTGCCCCAGAACAGCCCTTTTGGAAATAAAAGTAAAACCGAATTTGGAGACGATCACATGTGTCACCACGTTCACTCCAAGCTCCAACAGTGTACAGAAGGCAATCAAAAAACACTGGACGATACTGAACTCAGGAGCCTTCGAACCTGGTCCCCCACCGTTGTTTGCATTCAAACGTACGCAGAACTTAAAAGACCACCTGGTACATACGAGACCGAAACCACAACCCACATACCAATCTACATTATGGTCATTACCACCTGTAGTAGGACATTATCCCTGTGGCTCATGCTCAACCTGTGCAGAAACAGCGATCTCAAAAGAAATAGATCTGGGACTCATGACACCTTGGCGCCAAACTAGACACACGAATTGCAACACGACTAATTGTGTCTACACCATAGTTTGCCCATGTAACAAGAGGTATGTGGGGATGACCACGCGAGCAGTCAAGATACGTATAGGGGAACATAAGAGCACCATAAGACGCAAAAAGACCAATACCAAACTACTTACACACTTTTCTGAACTAGGACATCCAGCAGAAAGTCTGCGATGGACCATCATAGTTTCCAATCCTTATTGGAACAAACGCACTCTGTTCATACAAGAACAACGATGGGTCCATAAACTGAGATGCGACACCACAGGTTTAAATGATGAAATCCCGTGGGTCGAGCTAACTTGATCCCCCCCCAGAGAAACTCCTATTTAATTCTGTGATGAAAATCCTATTTCAACTTGATGAACTCTACATCAGATCGTACTCCCCTTGATTTAATGTGTGCTACACTGTCCGGAAACATGGTCTTATGCATGAAGGCACCCGAATTCTGTAATTAACACCGTGTAACGAGTTATATCTTGACTCACCACTACACTAAGAGAATATTAATGTAATTACCTTCTATAACATCAGGCATGTGATTGTTACCTTTAACATGCAGCACCATGGTTCTATCTACTAGTTTTCACCTCCTGTTCAATGTTGCTTACTAACGGCCCCAGCATCCTGTACCCTCTCCCGAAGGTACTTGTGCGCACAATATCAAAACATTAAAGTTTTATTGTTAGCCTAAAATACCCTTGTCTAGGTCACCCGTTTCAGATGGTTTTTCCAACCAAAAAACCATTCCGACCTTTTGACGCTCCTATAATCAACGCGATCGTCATGACAACGTCCCAACCAACTCTGCCCATCTATCACTACGTAGCCTGACGCTCCCGCATTGGACTCCATCGTTATGGCAACCATACAGAGAGCGTCACTACGTCACCTCTCAGCTTCGTTTAGCGATTGGTGATTCCCTTAACTCAACGTCATGACGTCACATTCAGGCGCCATTGGACCGCACGTACTTCTCAATTAGCGTCTGTATGGAACACTTATAAGCCTTCTCCCCTCACACCCGTCTATTATCCCGGCGCCTAACGGAGGAGGGGTAGGTTTCCTCTCTACAGACGACTGAACACATGTGAGTATTCCCCGACCTTGGGGACACGATCGACGGCAGAACGACTGAAACGAGGTAGATTTACACTCTGTTTTATTCCCTTCACTTTCTCTGTCGCCAAATCCGAACCGCTGACGGAGCCCTTCCCTTTCATCTCGTAGGGTAGGCCTGGTTTGTCCTTAGTCATTTTTCAACATCGAACGACACCCGAACGTCCACCGGGTGTTGCGTTTAAATCTTAGAGTCGCTTGAGAAGAGACCTTCATTCTGGTTTTTGTTATGGCACATGGTCATATTTTTAATTTTACGAATCCCCACATGCACTGAAGATAACGGCCAGTTCCAGTCTGGTTTTTTTTATGGCACAGGGTCAAATTTGATTAGCTTAACAAATCCACACATGCACTGTAGGTAACGGCCAGTTTCACTTTAACTTGTAGGAATTGTTTCGGTGAATATTTTCACTATATCTGCATGTGTACATTAGTAGCATGTGTATTGTGAACACTGATCATGCCACTGTGCAATGTACAACGAACTCACGACATCTCTTGGCACATTGATATGACAGATGTTGTATTTTCCTTTTCTGTTTATGTGTGTGTTTGTCTTTGTCTTTATTTTGATAGGTTGGGTGTAGGTTTTCCAATAAGAAGGAGCACCTACCAGCGCCACGACGCATTTCCCTTACTATTAAGGTATCATTGGTTCACAGAACCTTACTTTCACTGGAACCTTCTCTTTTTCATATACTTTTTAGATTCACCTGTATGATTCGGTCCTGACGAAGCGCAATCGGATCCCTTATGGACCTAGTCTGAAGCGCGAAACATGTTGACCTTTATTTTCTAGAGTTCTCACTCCCCATTCACTCACCTATCCTGAGAGCTGCAGTAAATTTTATATCTGCCCTCATTATATTGTACTTTTGAGGACCTCCAGGATCTTTTTTAATCTATGCTAGATAGAGCCGTGAATAAAGGTCTTGGTCTCTACCTAGTATTTTTAACGCACCACTCACATCCCTCATAGACATACCCACACACCCCCATGCACAACTGCGGCGTCTCCTAAAAAAGAACTCCGACAAAGAGCCCTCTTGCGGGGCCCGTGGGGGACTGCAGCGCCACCCCCACGAGGAGCAACGCCCTATGATGAAGCAGGACACCTGAAAGGGTGTGTGAGGGCACTATTATTCAAAGGAGAAATTCCCCACACTCATTCTGACCCAACCAAGCTCAGAGCACTCACAGCAGTTCTTTCTATCTTTTTTTAGGAACAGCTACCCTCTCAATATAAATACCTGCTATTTCCTGCCAGTCTAAAGTGTTCTCTTGAAGCATATTTTGAGGTGCTGCTTGTGAAATGTGTGAAGTGTGGGTCTATCTAAATGTCAAGCTGTCTCTTTCAGAACTGCCAAGGGCTACTTCAGACGTGTGCTGTGTGTGCATGACGTTTAGAGAAAAAAAATCATCATGATTCAAAACTTAAAAATTAGGCAATTTTTGTCACTTGAGATCTTATCATGTAATCCCCGATCTAGTTTACCTTGGAGGGTCAGACAAGGCCCCAAACTCAGCTGAACTCTCCACATTTTTTCTGTTTGTGCAGGTTCTGGTAACATCAGTAGTTACTTATTAGACTGTGCAATGCAGTCTCAGCACATACTTCGAGACTGCGTGCTTTTTAAGGAGAGATCCAAACTGGCACATGGAATCCTGCACATAATGTCACTTTTTTTAAACACTTATTGCTCAGTGCACCACTGTAATCCTCCAGTAACACAATAGCAGCATTATATGGGCATTCATTAACGATGGCTTTACTAGTAAGCAATCCAAATAAAAACATGAATAATGAATACTTTAAATTGAGAGATTCTACTTCATTAAATAGTTGAATGCCTAAAAGAAATATCATGTTTGACCTAGCTTTTATTTTCGAATAACTGAATTCTGCCTCTGTTTCTACACGACTTTGAGTGAATTTGAAGCCTTTCTCTAACCCTAGATGATGACATGATGTCGTTATTTTCCTAATATTATATTAGGCACCTCTTTTTGCAATAATTTTGAATTAGATCTGCACATTACAATATGTCCAAAAACAAATGACTTAATGGGATCTGGATTTTGTCTATACTTTATTTCAGTCCTTTTTCCATCATGTAGATCATTAGGACAATGGGCCAGATGGACGACCGTTTTTGCTGTCGCAAAAGGGCAACCGAAAAATAGGTCTGTGCAATGTACAAACCCTATTTTCCTAGTCAGTAACATATTAAAGACTCACAAAATAGGGTTTGCGACTTCCTATTAGGAAGGGGCGTGCCAAGGGCGGCCCTTCCTAATAGCGAGTTGCACTTCTATGTACGAATATTTTTCGACCGCAATTGTGGTCGCAAAACACTCGCAGTTTACCACCTACTTCAAAAAGGTGAAAGCCACTTGCTAACGGACAGTGGTCCCCAGTGAGCGCCTTCCCCTCAGTGATTGCCTACTCTTAAAAAATGCAACAGAAACGTTTCTTTTTTTTTTTTTAATGCATCCCGTTTTCCTTTATGAAAAATAAGCTGCATTTAAGAAATACTGTTTTATTTAAAAAGTAGTAACAAACATGGTGGTCTGCTGACCCCAGGTGAATGCTTGCCATTCCCAATGGGGTTGCAAATTGTGACCTACCTCATGAAAAATAATGAGGCTGGTCGTTTGCGACCTCATTAGGAATCGCAAACAGTGTCTGAGACACTGTTGTACATTTCATTTCAGGAGTCGCAAAACGATCCAATTTCGACTCGCAAAATGGAAGGGTTGTACATCTGGCCCACTATTACATAAAAGAAAAATATACCACTGCGCATTTTCCCATCAAACCCAGTCTTTCTCAGTCAGTGTTGAATTTAAATGATGTTCTAGCACATTGTGAAATACAGCGATAATCATCTGTCGTGGTGGACTTAATAATAGTAAATCTACACGTAACTCTACAATATTTAACGAGTAAATGTTATAGTCAGAGTACATCTGCAGGTCGATATTGTGACATGAAACCATCTAAACTTGAAAGTGTTCATAGTTGTGTATTATATGGCTGCATATTATGTGGTATATGTATATATGTGCATCAATAGTCTTCTGCTGTGTATAGACAGCAGGCACTGCATCTACACCTAGTTGTGTATGTGCAGGATTCAATGTCACATAAATGCAAGTTGACTCATGTTTTGGCTGTGTCTTATTTGCAAGCCAGGAAACATAGGCGTAGACATTGTTGTCTGGTCCTCAAGACCCTTGCAGAAGCCAGATCTACATGGAAAGAGTATTGTATTTGTCCTCCCAGCAGATTGGGCATAAAATCTAACAGGAAAATTGACCTATAGCAGCTGGGGTCAGCACTATCCTCCTTCTTGTAGATGGGTATACTTATGAAAATACCCTGAGTATCACGGTGTTCAATACTCTTGTCTTGAGGGATTATGCCTTTGTATATTCACAGTGGCCCCATCTGGGCCTAGACTCTTGTGCTGCCTATTCGTAATAGAATCTATAAATTCTTCAGGCGCAAGTGAGTCCATTTATCATCCAAGGATGGAATATATGGATGACTCACTAGTGCTCAGAGGTGCACAATATTGTTTCTTAAAGTGATCTAATCATTGCTCTTCCAGGACAATGATATCTAACACTGCGTTCTCTCTTCCCCCCGTGACTATTTTCCAGACTCGTGTACAAACATGCGCCTTGCATGCAAGGCCATCCCAAGCCTTCCTATTCCACTTAGTTTTGGTCACTCTTCAGTCTGTTTCACAAGGACGGCTCCTCCTTAATGATGGAGGAGCATTGCCATACAGGCTCAGAGTCAGCAGGTGAAAGATAAATGATATTCTATAATTGTTTTCTTTATCATTTGCTGGCTCGGAGCCAGCGTGTGCTGGGAGGGGTGGAGCCATGGCAACGGGGAGGAGGACTAGTTTGTGCACTTATAAGTACCCATGTGTGTTTGGCTGGCCATCTCAGGTCTACCGAACACATGTGCGCACTTAGGTTTCTCCAGAAACAGCACAGACGCCATGTTCTGAGCAGAGAGTCAAAGCAGCCTGTTGAAGCCAATCCCTGTGCTGCTCTCATAGCATGAGAGCAGCACAGGGATTGCACAGGGAGTCTCTGCTGCTGTCCCAGTGTCTGCTGTGACCAGGAAGCAGCAGAACATCAAGGCGTGAGGAGCGATACGGCCGCCAGCTTCAGGTACGTTTTTTTTTAATTATTAACCCCCCATTCCCCACTCCAGCGCTCACCCACTCACCACCTCTTCATTGTGTGGGCCGCCACTGCTGTTTCAACTATGACACTTCCAATTATATATTTTCAGCATGTCTTTGAAATATTTTGATCTCCCTCATAATTCCTATGTAGCTTTTTTACAGAGTCCAGTAATCCACCCGACGATCTTCCACAGCACCCTGCCAGTTCCTGAGCCAGTAGTGAGTTAGCAATTAGGTTGAATTCCTAGAAACTGTATATCTCCCTGTCATTGTTACAGTCAAAGTCAAGACAATAAAATATATAGGGCATTGAAGCTCTCAAAACACTGTATAGTCCGTAGAAATGGGTCTATCTGGCTCCTTGTAGCCTAGCATCATTCATGTGACTCAAACTGATGTTGAACAGGAGGGGTAATAGCAGAGGCAGTCTGAAACAGTAGTGAAAATGGCAGTGCCAGGGGGTTATGGTCACTCTCCTCCCTGTTTTTTACCTCAAGTGAATGATTGTATTTCAAGAATGTCCTTGAAACTATAATGTAATCCATATTCATTTGTGCAATCCTCCTTCGGGGTTCAGCATGATGGACATTGGTCGTTCGAATGACCATTACAACTTTACAGATCATAAAGATGCAAGAAATGCAGGAGATATTTAACGAGTCCATCCTTGAATCCTCCACCATTGAAGTGGCACCCCCTGCAGGATCATCCTCCTAGGTAGAAATGACTGCTCCACCTCTGGAACCGGTTGTATGCCTGGATATTGTACACAGAAATACCATACGGCATAAATATTGTGATCTAAACATCATATACAAAAATATCGTCCCATTGGGTGTAGATTTTCTCATATTGGTTCCACTTTAGTGATATTTATGTGAAGGATATTAGGACACAAGTTTTACATCAGACAGTATTCTGAAAATGATATTCTGCTATTATACTGGTCTGTTATTACCAAAATGATTGCTATAGTAGTTCATTCGAAAAAATAGCAGCATTTAGGGAACCTAAGTTTGATGGCTTTGCATTTGCTTGACCTGGTGTACGTCTACTATAAAAGCCAGACTCATTGTGAGCTTCACTGCTTGTGCATCAGTGCTAGATTGTGTCTGCCACACTTGCCATCTCGTGTGTTGCATTGGAAAGAGGACCTTTGCAATGGCTGTGTGTTGCCTCCTCGAACCAAACTTTACCATCATGTTCCCTAATTGTGCAGTTTAAATAAACATGTAAAATACTACAGAGAGGTTCCAGTGACACCATTGAGGTAAGCCAATCTTCCCTTGGTGCCGGTTCACTCATTAGACCTGGATTCACAGCACAACAATCTGTAAAATCTATTGTTACCAATTCTTTAAAATGTTCATAGAATGGGCTTTCGCTCTACCCAGAGAAGTTTTCTCTCTCACCTCCTGTCATTAGCTGTTTGGTGTGTGATTCTGCCTCCTATTGAGTGCTTGCATTGCTATGCAAGAGGGACTATTTTAAATCTCAAATGACACAATAAACTCTTTGTCATACAAGAAATGTATACACTTATGTACCGTTTTTTATTTTATTTTCAGTGCAACTGGCTTGTTTTTTAATGTTTTAGATAGGATTCACATTTTGTCTCCTGGAGAGTTACATATTTAGTGATAAACTAGCATTTGCAAGACCAATATGTCTGGCTTTTAAATGTCAACACAGGCATGAAAAAGATCTCTTTGTATACTTTCACACATTAAAACCAGGCCTGTTGACTTTGTCAAAGCGTGTTTTTATAGCCAAGTTGACAAACACCCAAAAATTTTGTGAGGGTGTTTGGTTTCACTCAATTCAGTTTCTTTGCTTGTCTTTCAAGCCAAATGTTCTTTCAGTTTACTTTACAATGACAATTTTCAAATATATGATAATGCTTTGTTGTATTGCATTTTTCCAGTATGGAGAAATTCTTAATTGTAAACCACACACAAAGGATGGGAAGGAGGACTTCCGAAGTGGAATTTGCCTTGGTAGTTTTTGAAAGCTCAAAAACATGCACTTTGTTCTCAAACTATGATCTGGATGAGAGACAGCTGCCTCAAGCTCAACTTGGACAAGAACGAAGTCCTCATCCTGTGGCCTAACACCTCTGTTTGGTAACAGTCCTGGTGGCCTGATGTGTTAGGAACCCCCCCACACCCACAAACTGCGCACAAAACCTCCACATCATACTGGACTCCTCGCTCACCATGAACCGCCAAAGCAACACTGTCAAGTCATCATGCTTCCACACTCTTCACCTACTTCGAAAGTCCTTCATATGGATCCCCACTGAGGCCAGAAAGATGGTCACCCATGCACTCATCAGCAGCAGACTTTACTACGGCAGCGCACTCTGCGAAGGCATCACCCATAAATCCCTAAGAAAACAACAGAATGTTCAAAATGCCACAGCCAGACTGGTCCTCAACATCCCCCGCCACAACCACATCTCCTAACACCTACGAGAACTCCACTGGCTCCCAGTCAACAAAAGAGTCACCTTCAAGCTCATCACACATGCCTACAAAGCCCTCCATGATACCAGACCAGCATACCTTAACCACTGCCTCTCATTGCACGTACCCACCAGACACCTCCGCTCCGCCCAACTGGCCCATGCAACCGTCCCCCGGATCTGCAAGACCAGGACCGAAGGAAGATCCTTTTCCTACCTCACCACCAAAACCTGGAACACCTCTCCACCTCAGGCTATCCCCGTCGCTGACTCAATTCAGGAAGGATCTGAAGACCTGGCTCTTCAACTGAACCGCAGTGCCCAATCGGACCTGCAACCCCCTTCACTGTCCATCGGCTAGAGATCCTCATTGAGAAGTATTTCCGCTTAAAAAGTCCTGATTGATTGATTGTTCGATCCAATCCTTTCCAACCCTAGAAATAATCACAGATTCAACCGAGCGAAGGCTCAAGTATCTTTCCATTGAGGATGGGTAGGGGAACGGATCGCCATCACATATGGTGGGGTGGTTGGCGAAGGACTTACCCAATGGGGAAAATGCTTTCCTTGCAGAGAACAATAAAATTGAAGTGCACATTTGCACAGCAGACTACATTCCAACAGAGCAGAATTCCACACTCCAGATGGAATAGGACCCTGCCGTAGATGTCACTTGACATTCCCAGAAGTGAACCTGTAAACTTGCACCTGGAACAGCTTTACAGATGTACTTCTAACAATGTTTGTAAACAGAAGAAACATGTAAAAGGGAATCTCCACATGTAATTGTCTAGGCTTTCTCATGAATAGGGCTCTATATATATATGAGCACATGAACTTGTAGCTTTGGAGGCTCTAGCAGGCGGGTAGAACTGGAATGAGTAAATAATTTCCAGCAAATTATCTATCACAGTCTCTGCAGATCGTTAAAATAAACACTGAACTGACTTGTATGTGTCATACTCCTCAACTTTTTTAATGTGCTCTTATATTGGAATGAATTATACACATTTCATGTATCTTCCAGCTAGCGTGGGTCAGTCATATTCTGCAGACTTACAATTTTAGTTCTATGTGTAGGCTTTGTGCATAGTGTGGTGCCAGAATGTGTCCTCTCTACCACTCAAGAGGATTAGAGACAATGTAAACACACATACATATATAGTTTTATATACAATAATAGCAGAATTCAGAGAAGTCAAACTGACAAGAGATCAATGTGTGTGAGTTGTTCTTAAAGCCTGGAAATGGAGCAGTGAATCACAGATCTGTGTCACAGGAACTAAGTAGCATACATGCCAACAGAACCAAATAAGGGGAAGACTCCCGATTTTCGAAGCCCAGAATGGCTTTATTCGAGGCGTCTCCCGCCTAAAATCTTCTTTGCTTCAATGTAAGTTAATGAGGAAAATCAATGCTCCCGATTTTACTTTTAAAATCTCCCACCTCCCAAATTGAAAATGTTGCTGTGTATGAATTAGCTAAACATACCTGCAAACCACAAAAGAATGGTGTAGCTGCTGTTTTTCTGCATTAAGCATCACATGAACAGTTTCTAGAATAGAGAACACATCACACTTTAAAGTGATATTTGATCATTTGCACAGAAAAACTATAGCATCTGTGAAATCTAGAAGTATGGCTAGCAGCACATGCACTACACTGTTCCCAGCGAGCAGATTCACCTCTCTCTGGAGAGTCTATTGCCAGATTCTCCAGCCTTGTGAAAAGGGAGAGGGGTTCATAGCGTTCAAGGACTCTCTCACTGCATGATATCCTCTCATACGCAGTGCCCAGGATACGGACGCGTCTGTGCCTGAATACAACCGCCCTAATGCATTGTGTCAAAATGGCGGCCCTAGACTTCTACGCGACCTTCCCATTATCAACACAACAGCCGTGATTACTCTCTATTTGCAAGCTGCTCAATTCCATTTATGAAATATAGTCCAAAAAAGAGAGATTGCCTCTCATTCTTCTGTTTTGTAATGCTTTTATTTGTTGAATAATAGAACAGTTGCAGGCATACATGTGTCTCATTCAAGTAGACGAGGGCTAATTATGAGAAGATATCTAGAGGCACTTTTCTCCAGGCCCTTAATATTGATGATTAATGTGGCCAATTTCTGGTCCTGAATTGAAATTAATTAACAGCTGGGTGACACATTTTATTTACTACTCAGCTGCGACAAAGCGCGTTTCATCTACTTATTGCTCAGCTGGAGCGATGTGCGAATGCACAAAACCTACTGTTAGTTCACAGGATTAAAGTGCATACAAAGTAGCCCACCCTCTGCTTGTAATGAACGTGTGCTAGTAAGAGGAAGCCACAAACCTGACTGTTTAATGACAACTGCGCGGGGTGTCGAGGCAGCGTGCTTCATGTAGTCCAAGGTCATGTAAACTAGCTTGGCCAATGACATGAAGTGCTTGTCATGTCTTTGATAGCTGGTTCTTTGAGTTTCATGGGAGCTCCTGTTTGTGGTTTCATTTAAATAAAGTTAGCATCAGATAACACCACCTCCATCGCCAACAAAATGTGCTTTAATTCTATAACAATGACGATTTATGTAGAAATACATACTTGGCATCTGAAACACTTGACATATAGATGAACATTTACCGATGTAGTTCAATGGGGGCCTTAAAAGCTTTTTGTGGTGTGTGTTTCTATTAAATAACAAGGAAAAGATTGCACCATGCTAACAAAAACCATAATTCTATCTTCAAACATATGTATCATTCCACACAGTGGTGCAGTGGACATCGGTGTTCCCCCTGACTGTGGTCTTCTTGTCTGTTACAAATCATTGCTAAGCAACCCCATGGCATGCTAACTGGAGATCACTCCCTGTTGCTGTAGCTTGCCATGTAAGCTGCACCCAATGCTTTGTCTAAAATACCAGCCAGTCTCGACCAACCTCAAGGACATCTCAACTAGTCCATCTCTTACCTGTTAATATCCAGTGAATAATTTTACTTCTTGACTTAAATACTGTGGGCCTGATTCACAAAGGGCCTCTTCCCTCGGGGCGGGGGCCTCACAGTCATGGGAGAGTCTACGCACTCGGGACGGGATTTCCTCAATCAGAATTCTCATTGCGGAGACTCCACCCCGAGTGCAGAGATTCCCTCACGACTGCGGGGCCTCCGACACGAGGGCGGAGGCCCTTTGTGAATCAGGTCCTGTATGTGTATTGAGCGGTCACATACTGATCTTCGTTACTGTGCAAATGAGTTGCTAAGATGCTTCGTCCTCTTTTCTAGTCTCCCCTTGGCTTTGCAGCTGTTGAGCTATTCTTAAAATGCCGCCTTTGCTCATGGCAGGGATTAGAACCAAGGCCGATGTCCCACAAGATGAGGTACGTTTAGTGTTGGCTAGACCGTGTGTCATTTGAGTGGTCACATACTGATCATTGTTACCTTGCAAATGAACTTCTGAGGTGGCGTGTCCTGTTTTCTAGTCTCTCATTCACTTTGTGGCTGCTGGGTCATTATTACGATGGCGCCATTGCCCAAGGCTTGTACTAGACCAAGGCCAATGTCTCACCAGCTGATATATGTTTAGTGCTGGGCTAGTCCTTGTGTCGCTAGATAAGAAATCATTATAATAATTTAAAGCACTCATAACTCTATTTACATTGTTTTCAAAGACGGGCACCCTTGGATTTGCAACCAATTCATTGGGTTAGTTATTTTGGCATTTGCTTGTTCCTATGTTGAGGCCCTTTATATTTCTATGTAACCAGAAGAATATTGAACCTATTTGAAAATAATTTCCCTTTTTTGTAAATGTGTCTTTCTTCAATTAATCTATTCTTATGTTGTATCTTAGACCCCTAAATATTCATATTATGTCTTGCTTCAGTCTCTTTTTTAGATACCAAAATGTTAAGCCCTTCCTTCTATCTGTATGCAATTAAACTAAGCCTCCTTAGACTAGTTTGGCCAATGTCCTGCTTGTGCTTTAACAATAATAAATGGCTATGGTATTTTCAATGAGGTAATATCATGACAATATGTGTGCATGACTAAATGAACATTCTTTTCTAACTAAGAGGGGTTTTTACTTTTAACACAACTGGTCTTATAGATCCCTAGTCTTTCCTGATTATTTGGCATCAGCAAATTTGATCTCCAAAAAATGGACCCCTTTTCTAAAATTCTTGATAATGTGATGAATACTGCCATCTCTTTCATCGTTTATGTCAAAAGCTCCTAAAACATGTACCAGACCCTAAAGGGTATTAAAGCTCTGTGCAAGGAAAAAACTAAAAAACAACAGAAGTAAATGCTTCAGTGACAAAGGAACAACACATCATCAGATGTTATACAACAATTAATGAGTGTATATAATTCCTAGAAAATAGACTGTAGGTTAATTACCAAAATCTCATCACAGGAATTAATTTTAACTGACCAAGAATTAAATTTAACATTACGTCAAATCACTCTATGCATAACAAGAGTCTTTTTAGATTAGACAGTTTCCGTCTCCTGATTGCCTGAGTGCAACCGCAACTAACCAACTTGGTGGCTAGTAAGGAGGCTCGGAAGAGCCCGAGTGGCCATTTTACAGCTCTGATATTCTCCCTGTGGCCTGCGGGCAAAGGGGCTGTTTTCAGAACAGGGTAGGCTGCCAGGACCCAGCCATGCCCCCACAGCACCCTTCTAGTAATGATGATGGGACTAGTCTAGGCATTTTTTGACAGGGTTGATTTTGCCTTCCAGTCCAGCCCTGAGGCTGGTGAAGTTGTGCTGCCTCACCTATCAAGGCTGAGTAACCCATATGGAGCTAGGGCTAACTGGTAACTTCTAGGTACTTGGTTAAATACCCTCAGCAACATTTGACCCCTTCAGGGAAGACATCAACAAATACGTAAATGTTATCTTATCATCCTCATTTTGGGGTCAATCATAGAACCGTTTGGTTTCCACATACCATGCTTTATTTTGGAATTAGAATGATGCCTACATCATGATGTTTACATCTTGGAAAAAGATGTCTTGGTTGCACCTATTAATTTGAAGAATTACTCGTTTGAACACATTTTACAAAAGTTAATATGCCAACTCAGACGTTTCAAAGCCAATATTAAATGAATAACCACAAAACAGGAACAATCAAGAGCATGCATTACTGCCTCGCAGTTTGTTGGTTCCTGGAGCACTTACAGGCAACAGGAAGTCTGCCTCCACTCAGGGTGGTTTACCTCACAGAGGGTTTTTCAATAGCGCTTCAATACCAACATAAAATAAAAAGGCATCCGCTGTTTGTATGGTGACAATATTTCGCCTCCATTAGGCATGTTTGCTATTTCCTTAAAAGTCATTCCTTTCCATTCTGATTCAAATGTGTTCATCGTATATGATTTAAGCAAGCTTTAATGCAAAGACGTTTAATTATATAACCCAGCATGCAAGCACTGCTACCTTTTCCGCTGGTACAGTAAAAAAAAAAAGAAAAATAACATACTTACATTAAACACAGTTCTCGGACAATTTAATGGATATGCAAACATTTGTTAAAACCTTTTTCATTCTAGCAATATAAAACGCACAGCCTTCACTGAACATGATTTTTATCTAACACATGTTCTTAGCATACAACTGACAACCAACTTCAAAAAACAAAACATTTATTCCCGAGGTACCATTATGTTTCCTTCACTCTGCTCCAACCCTCTGTTTACTAAAGACATTAGTCCCACCTCTGAGACAAGCTCTTCAGTACATCAACAATTATAACAAGCACTGGCAATGCCAATCCGTTTGACCTTAATATGACTGCGCCCTGCACTCTCCCAGGTAAACCGCTCACCCTGCGCTCACAGAGGCGCAGTCATTGACTTCGGGCCCGATTCACAGAACTAATTTAAGACAAAATCCTAAACTTACTACCATTTTGGTATTCACTGAAGGCACTTACTCATTTTGGTATTCACAGAAGGCACTTACTCATTTCGGTATTCACAGAAGTTAGGAGTCCTAACTTTAGGACTCCTAAATGCCTTCTGTGAATACCGAAAGTCTTAAAATTAGGATTTTTCTCAGTTTAGTAGTAGTATAGTTAGGACTCCTAACTTTAGGACTCCTAAATGCCTTCTGTGAATACCGAAAGTCTTAAAATTAGGATTTTTCTCAATTTAGTGGTAGTAAAGTTAGGACTCCTAACTTTAGGACTCCTAAATGCCTTCTGTGAATACCGAAAGCCTTAAAATTAGGATTTTTATCAGTTTAGTAGTAGTATAGTTAGGACTTCTAACTTTAGGACTCCTAAATGCCTTCTGTGAATACCGAAAGTCTTAAAATTAGGATTTTTCTCAATTTAGTAGTAGAGTAAAGTTAGGACTCCTAACTTTAGGACTCCTAAATGCCTTCTGTGAATACCGAAAGCCTTAAAATTACGATTTTACTCAGTTTAGTAGTAGTAAAGTTAGGACTCCTAACTTTAGGACTCCTAAACTGAGAAAAATCCTAATTTTAAGACTTTCGGTATTCACAGAAGGCATTTAGGAGTCCTGAAGTTAGGACTCCTAACTTCTGTGAATACCGAAGTGAGTAAGTGTCTTCTGTGAATACCAAAATGAGTAAGTGCCTTCTGTGAATATGAAAATGGTAGTAAGTTTAGGATTTTGTCTTAAATTAGTTCTGTGAATCGGGCCCTTCTTGTTTACTGGGAAATGGATCGAGAACCAAGCAAGAGCCTCTGCCTGCTCCGGTGCAATGGAAATGGGTTTGTCACATAGTTCAAAATAGAGAGCTTCCTTTGGTGTTTGTCATGGTGTTCACAATGTAAAACCTCATCCAATTGTATGTGCGAGAGAGTGCACAATGGAAAACACCTTCTTATTGTATTTATTGCAGGGTTCACAATATAAAGCCCCTGTCTATTGTATTGGTCGCATGGTTATACCACACAAAGCCCCTTCCTACTGTATTTGACCTAGGGTCCGTGTTCACAATGTCCTTGTCAGTTATGAGCAATGAAACTACTTCATAGACAGACTAACACAACTATCTTCAATCAAATGAATAAAGGAATAAATGAATGAATGAATTCATTAATTAGTAATCTTTATTGCCAAATTGATTAAAATAATTACAATATACACTATTAAAACAAGAAAACCAATTCTATAAAATACATGACAACTCAGACAAGTAAACACCCTCCGAAAGTAAAAAGACTGTCTAGGTGGATCTGGTTATAATACTGCAAGAGTAGTGCTGACATTGGGTGGTGCAAAACAGCAAAGTCAATTACTAGTGCATTAAAGACAAACCAAGTTATATATCTGAAATACCCTGTATTTAAAATGACCAGTGAAATCGAGTACCCCTAATTAGGGGCACTTATTGTAACATGTGCAAACAGGAATGAAAAGCACTGGCACAAGGAAGACAAATCCAAGTTATCAGACATATGTACCACGTCATTAAGATTGGAATAGTGTGTTCCTGATTACACGTGGGCTGGACGCAATGTATTGACATGTTCATGCCATCATATAGAATCCGATTTCGAGGATGTGGTCCAAGCCTTCGAAGTTTTGCCACATTGATGCTGGGCACCCAAGCTGCTTTATAACTCGGGCTGTTCAATAAGGTGGGCGAGCTTGGCAAAAATTGGGCTCAGAGGGATTTTTACTTGCCAGCAACTTGGATGCTTGAATCAGGAATATGATCACCTTGCATGACGGTTGGATTGAATGCCTGTCTAAGAAAGCAATCACTGCAGGGCGACAACGCCTGATTTGGAGAGCCCTGCAAGCAAACTGTAAAAGGTTTCGCCTAAGGAATATTAGGCCAGGACACACACAGGTTAAGTGAATCATGCTTTCTTGGTTGTAACCGCATGTGTGCAGTGGGCATTAGGCCATGATTGCTTCCAGGCAGGAACCAGGTCCTTAGATGGAAATTCACATAGTCAAAATAACAATAAAGCATGTTTCAGGGCCACTGAGAAACGAGAGGCCAGGTATGACTGTGGGCCCTAGGTGACATAAGATGACAGTACAACCCAGGCGTGCCATTTGTGTGTGAATTCTGCATTATCTAAAATTTGTGATTGAAGCTTTGTGGGCTTTATTGGTTTCTCGCTTAAAAGGGGTGTATTCCATCTTTGAGTTCCAGGTGTCTTCTAGCTTCAGTCCATGAATTGCTTGATGTAAGATGGCGAGCCATGAGACTTTACTGCGTGGCTGTTTATCCATTTCATATCAACACAGGCGGGTTACTGTGTCTGTAGGGGATGACCTAAGCTTCCAGCACAATTCAACAAGTGCGTCATCCCTCACTGGCTCCTGATTGACAAGGCCAAACTGCAATCTGGCCTGAAGTTGTGAGATGTATTGTGGCAAACCAAATAGCTTTTTAAAAAGGGTCAATTGGAGAAGATTTAGGTTGGCCACGTCCTTCCCCTTCATCAATTCTGACCCGATAGATAGATAGCAAAAAATTCAAGCTTATGACTTGTAGTACATGATGGTAAAAGGGACTGCGAAGCTTTTTTTGTAATAAATTGAATGTGAATAAAAGCTTATTCACCGTCACTCTTCTAAAGGTAAAGTGTTCTCTAAAGGTTAGAAGGGAATCCATACACACACTCAGGTATTCATATGACCTAACCAGTTCTAGCACTTTGCTGTTTGCTAACCATGTTTGTAAGCTTTTTGTTTTAGGAAGAGAATTAGAAAAACAGACCACTTTGGTTTTATTTTGATTTAGTTAGAGCCCCAGTTTTTGCATCTATCTCACCAGTTGATTAATGAGGTGCTGTAGACCAATCGGTGCTTGACTGAGCAAGAAGATATCACCAGCATATTGAAGACTTAGTAGCTGTTCCTGGCAAGCTTGGGGGGATCCCTCACCACTTGGGGCAGAAGACTGTTAAGGTCAGCCATATAGATGTTAAATAAGCAAGGGGAAAGGACTCACCCCTGGTTCAGGCCCATTTGAGTGCTAATCTTGAGTGTAATTCTCCGGCCATCGCCAACCTTGATTTGTACCCAGAAATCAGTGTATAAATTGATGATAATGCCCAATAGTTTGTGCAGTACTCCCCAACAAGCCATTTTTTCCCAACGGCACCTTCTTGGTACCTTATCTAAGACTGATTTCAGGTTGACAAAGCAGGTGTAAAGTTTGTTGTTTTTTTCCTTTGCCTTTTCTACAAGAAGAGTGACAGCCAACAAATTAGTTGGTGTTTCATACCTGCTCTGAAGCCGGTCTGGGTTTTTGGGATGATGTTTGCCTTGTTGATCTAAAATTCCAGGTCTAAAAGCAACTTTGAATCGTAGAGCTTTGCTTCCACATCATTGAGCGCGATCAGCTATTTTCAATCAAAGTCCTGTAGAGAAGATCAACATGTGGCTGGAGCCACTGCCCTCACTTAGTACTGCTTCTGACAGCTCTTTTTATGGCGATCAAAAGACCCAGCAGGCATATTTCTGTCAAGACAGAAAAAAAAACAATGGCATTCCACATAAGAAGGCCAGTATTGTCAGAAGACATAACCAAGAGCCTTCAAAGAGAATAATATGTGTGCGGTGCACACCTGCGATTAAATAGTTTGAACTGATGTAACGGTGATCAGATGGTTTGTCTACTTTTGAAAACTATGTTATAATGTGCTACGCAATATTTGCGGGCTGCCTGTCGCACCCATGACTGAATGTGACGCAATCAAGCGAGCATTCACTTGAAAAACCGCGTGCACAAACAGTGTAAGTTCTAACAATCTGATCAAAGTTCAAATGTTGAAATTTGATCAGATTGTTAGAACTTACATTGATTGTGCACGCGGCTTTTCAAGTGAATGCTCGCTTGATTGCGTCATAGCCAAAAGCCTTACCAACTAAAGTAATCTTTGGAATTCCTTGTTAAATTTTGTCTGCAGGCTTTAACAGTGGTCACCAACTATCCACTCACAAAAGCGTATTGGTTTTAACATATGCTTTTCACTGTAAATAATTTAGGTCTATTGGCTGCATCATAACTCTTCAGAATAAACAGATTGGACCTATGGCACTCAACAGCCTTGATCAGCGGCTTGTCGGCATAACCAACCACTGTATTGGCCATAAGCTGTGCAATAGAAGGCCTCTTTTTCAGAGGAAGCACACACCTTCAGATCACTGTAATGCTGCACTCAAGGGCATCAACATGTGGGCGGAGCCTAAGAGCGTTTCTCTGTGTTGCTTCTGAAGGCTTCTTTTCTGTTAATCACCTAAGATCTAGTGACTGTTGGGCTCTTAGGCCAGACTTAAAAAATGGCTCTACCAAGCCTGCTCTTCGCTGGAGCTCGCTTCATAGTATATCTATGCACTAGCAGGCCGAATTACAAGCAGTTTTCTGTAGTTAGGTACAGAATCCACTATTGTCTAAATACAATTGTAGGTTTCACCATGTTCACATTTAATTTGAATATTTCACTCCGGCCTAATCAAGATTGTGGTATTGGGTATGATGGGCCCATTTGTAAGGCCCTTAAGAGTCACCATTTTAGAATGCCAATTGACTGTTTATTAACTGCATTTTTTGCGGTAAGGACTGTGAAAAAGGAAGGCAGGCGTATGTTGAATGTTTATCTGCTTATAGCTATAACTGCAGGCTAGATTGGCAATGTTTACTCATAATATTACAAATTAAGCACGTTTTAAGTGATATTCTAACTCCCGCATTCTTTTTTGCAATTTATAAATCATGGTTTCACTTGGTTAAGCCCAAGCTTGAGGCCAGATGCACGTTTACACTTTTGATTCTACGAGTTCATACGGGGTCGATGCGAGCAAAGGACAAATCGTGAAATCACAATCACGGTATCTCCAAACGGGATTCAGGGCAGCAATGGTGCATAATTGTGACCTGTAGCAAGGACCCTATTAAACAAGCATTGAAAGAGAAGCTAATGACACAGAAATGGTCAACACGTAGGGAATGATTTTAACAATAATAACCTTGAATTTGTAAAGTGCACAGCTACCTCCGAAGTGGTTGCCCGGCTCTGGGGGCCCTCGGGAAGATTAAGCGAGCTATTGCCCAGAGACACATGGTGCTGGCCTGACCTCCCGCCAGCACCGGGGATCGAACCATGAACCCCGTGGTCCGGAGTCAGGCACCCTGGCCGCTACGCCACACCTCTTCCACGGGAAAGCTAAGGGCCTTATTTAGATTTGGGGGGATGGGCTACTCCCTTACAGCAGGGACGGATATCCCGTCCACCGAAATATAAATCCCATATTATCCGATGGGATTTATATTTCGGTGCCCGGGATATCCTTCACCGTTGTGACAGAGTAATCCATCCACCAAAATCTAAATCAGGACCTAGGTCTGAGATGTAACTCTACTCTTGCATGGACATGGTCATGCCTTTAGATGATCAAACTGGGAATCACACATCTACACACACCCATACATTTTATTCTCAATAGAGAAAGCAGACACAGCAGAATTGAAACCAAGCCAAAAGCGAGTTAGCTACACCACACACCGAGAACCAATCTCCCACTTTATGAATGATCACCAAAGTAGCAAACTCCTAACATAGATGTTAGCAAAAACAAATATTCAAAGTAAGAGATATGAAAGACCAACAAATTGTGATCATTAACATTTAGAATGAAGCAAATACATAGAACATAGCAAACTATAGGTCCAGGTTAGCTGTAACAATGGAAGCCCAAAACAGCAGGCTATCGGTGTATGTGCCTCAGATGCACATCCACCTTTGTGACCTTCTTGCTGCGCTGCCCTACAGTAAAAGAAAAGTGCAGGAATGCACCATATCTTTCAGATACAGCACATTCCTGTCCTTTTCGCCTTCATCGGCGCTCAATGGGCTGCCGTGTGCCACCGCAGGCACCTTTGCACCATGGTGCAAGGGTGCCTGCGTTGCGGGATGATTATTTCTGGGCAGGAAGGAAAACCTTCCTTTACAGAAACAATCAGAAAAGGCTTCTTCCTCTTTCTGTGTGTGCTGTGAACACAGCACACAGAAAAAAGGAAAAACAAGGAGAAATTAAGATTTTTTTCTCCGCGTTGTGCCTCTGGAGGCATACGTTTTTGTCGCTGCCTCAGATTTACGATTTCTCGTAAATCTGGGGCAGAGTCAAAAAGCTATGAATGTTGCTGGTAACGCCCCCAGCAACACCTACTGCACTCCCCTTTAATGCAGAAAACTGTATTAAAGGGAGCCATATTTACGAGGCAGCATTAAGCCAAAAAATGTGGCTTAGTGGTGCCACGTAAATATGGAGCAGGATCCTGCGCCACGAAACGTCACAAAAAGTGACGCTCCTGCAGCGCAAGGGTCCTTAAAAATGAGTCCCAGGGTTTGTTGTTTCCCGTATAAATGAGTGAATGAGGTGGAATGCAGACAAACTGTTTTGACTCTTTTTGAATCAGATTGGAATTCACCAACGTGCGTCACCTTCTGCGGCACCATAATAAACTGATCACACCTCTGCGATCAATTAAAGCAACATGTGATATCCGGAATGATACTCCTCAAAAGGAACTCAAAACACAGATGGGCAGAACTAGGACAGAATTTAAAATATTGCAGAAGTATCGCGCAGTGGAGTTGACTTAACATTTGGATAAAGGATACATGTATCATTAACCACATTGAATACCTTCCCTTTCTTGCTTACAGCAAAGCCATCAGAATAGCTGCAAAAAACTCGGGCAGCAGAAAGAAACCCAACAACGGAGTTGCTACCCATCCATTGTTTACAAGGTAAATCGAGGCATGCCTATCACCTTCAAAATCACGTGCTGAATACTAAACCCATTTCGTTTTCCTCTGAACAATAGGAGTCATTTGACAACTGAAATGCAGGCTGCAAACTATACTTCTTTAATGTTTTCTTTCATGTAAATTCTCTCTACCTGTTATAGTTACTAATTACTGTCACAATTTCTTTTTACCGGTTGTAGAACGCAGTTTTCAGATACCAGGCACACATTTTAGACACACTTCCATGTAAAGGTAAAGTTGTCGCTTGGTAGCTGCCTCAAGAGACTACTCATGTCTTCATAAAGCGACTAGCCAAAAATATGTGTTCACCTGATAAGAGCAGGACTGATGTTGGGGAACAGGAAGATCCAGCAGGGCCTGTAGGGAGCACCATCTCTCTTTAGTGCCTCTCATGGCATTGATTCTCACAGATCTAGAGAGTAAAGTGCCACCGCCCTACCAGAGCCATCCTGCAAACCCTAGCCACGCACAGAAAATCTACAAACGCTTTTCTACCAATGGATAGCCACCACCGCTATGAAGTGCACAAAATGGATGCCACAGAAACTCAACATCACTAGTCTCTGTTTTTACTGGGATCAATAGAATCCTAAGGACCACTCCTCGCCTCAAACTATCTCCTAGTTCAGCCCTGGATCCAATTTCAAAGTCTTCTCAATCCCTGTTCATTTTGCTCCAGGCTGCCAAACTCTACCTTCTTAGTTCCTTCCTGGAACTGGTTAATATCCATGAAGTTTTTAGTCAGTTCTTGAAGTTTTCTTTCCTTTGCGGGCACAACTTTCATGACAATCTCTGTCTTAATTCTCATGTCTGAGTGCAGGGCCTTTATAGATTTCATCAATGTTCATTCTCCAGGATTAATATTCTCCTCCTTTGCTCCTCAGTACGACTTGAGAAGCGAACCCAAGTTGGCCCCTTCGCTGTCTAGAGCCTTGGGATTTAAAGAACTTCCCCCAAAAGGCATCTTCTTTCCTACCATTGAGTAAAACGACACCTCAGGACATCAGTTACCGTCTGAAAAATAAACAAACTTCTACAGCTCTCTGGTCAGTTAGGGAATGGATTCCCAAATCCTCACTGCAGATCACAAGGCGCTTGATGTCACTGGGTACTATAATCAGGAATGTTTTGTGCAAGGGTCCATAAGCTGAAGTCTTCGTCATAGTCCAGCCCATTGGTCTCTCCCTGGCTACTCTTTCCACTATCAGCAAAATCCTCCTCCACCTACATATGAAATCACCAAGGCCTGGTTCTCCCACAAAGCACTGCATATAATGTTGGTCCTCTTACCCCAGTAACCATATCAGTGCCAGCGCTGTTAGCCTGCTTGTGTGGCCGAAGGTGCGAAAGCCCAGCTTGCCAACACTGGTTGAGTGTCATTATCACTCACTAGGCTGGAGAAGGCGGAATTCCAATTACGAAAACAGGCTCTGAGGGGGCAAGCAGTCACTCAGGGGGGGAGGTCCATCACTTGTCACAGTGCTTAATAGAGTACCTCCTCATATGCTCCTGTGGATCACACTGGGTAAAGGGCAGCCTTGCCTGAAAGTACTATGAGTCACAATCAAGAACATCCCAAGAGTATGGTCATCATATCTCTGGCCGAATCCTCCACCATGCATGCTGTTTCAAACAAAGTATGATGTATCTTTTTATCTTCATATATTTTAGTGTATTGAAGTCTCTTCATTTCTGTATCTGATATATTGTATGTTGGACCTGACATCAGTGCCTTGGTTTTCCTCAACTTTGTGCCTTCAACCATCCTGTTTTTGCGGACTTCGTTTGCTGGCCTTAGGACTCTGCGCACTTTGCTTGCATTGTTAACGTTCTTGTGCTCTCTTTGAAACCTTTTTCCAGATCCAAACCTTCCTTGTTACTACATACGTCACCCCAAGGGTAGGTGCTAAACAGCCCATAGGATAAGGTGCAGTGTATTTTAAAAAGTTGGACAAGTTCTCTTTTTTAGGGGGGGAGGTTTATATAGCTAGAACCAGACCCGAGAAATCGGGTATCAGAGTGCTTTCCAGAGCACCAGATTCATTACACAAGGATACATTCATTGTTGTTAGGCATGGGGAGATTAAGTGATTTGCCCAGAATCACAGGATGTTAAGTGTCATAGCTGAGACTCAAACCCAGTTCCCTAGCTTCGACGTTGACCACCCTGGCCGTAAGGCTACATCCTCTCCTCCAACTTTTAACTTTTACATATCGTGATTTATTTCTTTATTTTATTTATTTATTTAGTTTAAAGGTTTTATATAGCGCTAGCTGGACCTAAGAGTATCAGAGCGCTTTACAGGATTTGGTTAAACATAAAGACAGACCAAACTAAGTACAAGTGATATAATAAGATAAGGCAGATGAACTTTAAGAATGATTTAAGTTCGGAAGTTCAAAATCATGTAGCAAATTGAAGATAGTAGATCAGGAAGACAGAGAAGAATTATATAGTATGTCAGTAGATGGAAAAGGCGAGAGATTGAGGTACATTAGTGGAAGGGAGGGATGAGGTGAATTATAGGTAGAGGGGGGCCAGTATAAACAGTGAATAGTGGAGGAGTTCATGGCCAGAGACAGTAAGTATAATTAAGAATCACAATATTTGTTGAGAAGGAGCAGCTTGAGTTTTTTTTTGAAGCAGGGGTAGGATGGGTTACAACGTAGATCTTTGGGAAGAGTATTCCAGATAGAGGGGGCGTTACCAGAGAATGAGCGAGATTGAGTTGCTTTCTCTTTTAGTAGAGGAGGAACTAGGACAAGAGCGTTAGTGCTCCTTAATGTTCTAGTACACCCAGCATTTTGGAGTTTATCAGAGAGGTAAGAAGGGGTATTTTGGTGAAGGGCTTTGTGTGTGATGCAGGCAATCGTGTAGGTGGATCTGCCTTCGATAGGAAGCCATTTGAGGTTTTTGAGAACAGGGGAGATGTGATCGTATCGCTTACAGTCAGAAATAAGCCTGGCAGCGAGGTTAAGAATGGATTTGATAGGGGCTAAGTGGAATTTAGGGGTGCCAGCAAGAGTGGCGCTGCCATAATCAATTCTAGACAAAACCAGTGATTGTACAACTGATTTAAAGTCATCTGCTGGAATGAAGGGTTTAATTTTTTTAGGGAGATGTAGTGTGAAGAGAGCACCTTTTGCCGAGTTTTTTATATGGGGTGTAAGATTGAGGTTCTGATCGAAGCTAATGCCGAGGGATTTGACCGAGTTGGAGATGGCGAGAGAGCAGTTGAGAGCTTTAATGTCAGTGATCCAGTGTTGAATAGGGAGCGAATTGTTCTTGGGAGAGAATAGGATGATTTCCGGTTTTTTTAGGTTTAATTTGAGGTGGTTTTGATGGAACCACCATTGAATCTTGGTCAAGGCATCATTAAGATGTAAGATGTCGTCGTGGGCTTTGATCTTGTAGTATAGTTGTGTGTCATCGGCATAGAGGTGATAACTGATTTTTGCTTGTTTAAGAATAAGGGTGAGGGCTTACATAAATAAATAAATAAATAAATAACTCTGAAAATGCCTCTTTTAGAATGTTGCAATGTTCTTGCCCAACCAGTTGGTACCTGCATCCCTTATCCTGGGTCACATGACTAGGTGTAGCTGGAAGTTGATCTTTGTGTATTACTCCCAGACAGTGAGACAAAGGGGAAATAGGTGTTGACAAGATGGTTCATCTTTGTGAGGACGAGGGGGAGGAGCTGTCATGTCACCTGCCACACTTGCACATCATAAGACTCTAATAGTGGACCCTCAAACCATCTCTGTAGTACACTCTGGACCTGGGGTAAACTCAGAAGTAGGACTGCTCTGCTGCAAAAAGGACTGGCCTGTTACCCTGCAGTTAAGTCCTCTTTGAATCTGAGGTGCCATGGTGGGCAAAAGAACGATCTGCTGGAAGGCTACCCTGAGTGATTGCCAGTGGTTAGACTTATTACAAGCATCCTCCCATCACCTTTGCGTGTTTGATGTAACACCCTAAGTGGCCAATGGTATGCGCACTCTAGGGTGACATGATGGGCAAAAGAACAATGGGCTGGAATGCTACCAGGTGGTCAAAGGTTTTGGCCTTCCCCAGATGTTCTGCCAGGAGAATGTCATGATCCAACTTCAGTAAGGAGGTCTAGTAGCATTAGACGACCACCAACACATGGATTGACACAGGCCCAGGGACTCAAGCCTCAGTACTAAGGAGACCATTCTTCCAATACATGAGGTGCTCATCAGGGGCATCACCAGCTACCTGGGCCTTGGCTTGTCTCAGTAGGCCCTCAAAAGTGGGGAGCTCCTGAACCTTGCATAACTATACCAGGGAGGCCCTCTGTGGTATTTCTGTATTTACTTATATTGTTTAATCTTTGCTTAGTGAGTCATCTAGAATGTAGAATGTTTGAGGTACCTAGCAACAGGGTTCTTTAATGGTCAGTTACTGCTGAACCTCCTGTGGCTGGGACGCTGTTACGAATCTTCCTGAAATTAAGAAGTTACCTTCAATCCTTCACTACCGTGTAATTGTACATTATTACACCCTCCCTTCAGTTTTGCCACTCGGCTAACTCAGGGAGGTCTCAAAGGTCAGCACTTCCTTCCCCTCTAGGTTCTGGGGTGTTTCCCTTTGGATCAGCCTCCTCACCGAATGTGGGAATTTCTGAGGTGGCTTTCTTACAACCCCTGCATTTCCTCTTTTTGGCAGGCATCTGAGCCACTCTTTCTGGCTCCAGGTCCTTCTGACTCCCATGACGGGCTGCCATAGACCATGTGGTCAGCAACACCCAATCAGGCAATCCCATCATCTCCATGTGAGATCCATTTTCTTCCAGATAGTGTGTTCTACGTCATTCCCCAACAGTCAACAGGCATGACTGGACTAACAGCTTCTCTCATAGAGCCAAAGTCACCATCATATTCTAGGAGACCCAAAGCTACAGGGTAGTGGCTTACCTGGTTGTGTGTTGTAACAATCTGGTGGACTACATCAGGGACTATCTGCTCTGAGGACAACCAATGACACCTAACAGTAGTCATACCGGCTCCTGTGTCTCTCAGAGCTTCCACCCATTGCCCATTGATGGCAGGCCACTGCCTATATATTTTAATATAGTTAGGCATGTGAACCTTAGGCATCATCACCTTGACACCCAGGGACAATGGTGTAACATTTGCACTTCCATTAAAACTAACTCGGGCAACCTCCTCTCACAGCACTACACTGTCCATTCCCGAGATAGGTCCAGCAGTGGGGGCTGCTTCCTGCAGATGGCATCACTCTTTCTGTGCTTGTGCTAGTAACACTCATAGCAATTAAGCTGAAAAAATCCTTGGGGGTTATTCATATTAAACTCACCCTTCTTCTGCTCAGGATTGTACTTGGATTCCTTACCCTGAAAACTATTAGGGTGACTTCAGATAACTCCTTTTGGTTTTCCCTGTCTCCTACATCCTTCTGTTGATAGGGACCCTGTCCACCTTTGTTGGGGTCCCCCATTTACCTACTTTGACACTCTAGTACTAACCCAGAGATCAGCCTCTTTTGCAAGATCTCCGTGTTCAGTGTGCTTTGAACCAGGGGTTGGCATAGCTCTACAAAGCAATTACTGAACATGTGCTCTCTCATAAAAAGATTGCACAGTCCATCAAGTCACTCACCGCGTTGCTTTTCACCCAGTCACCCAGCGCCTTACTGGAGTAATTCATGAAATCCACCCACAACTTGTGAGACAGTTTCTGGCTGTCCCTAAACTTCACGCATTATTTCACTGGGATAAAACCAAACTTGAAAACAAGGGCTTCTTTCACGAGGCATACCTCACTATGTCAGCTTTATCTAAGGCCAGTAGGATATCACTCCAAGAGAACGGCAAATATTTGCAGGGACTAGCCCCTAATTATTCCTCTGGGTCTCTTTGCATGCATAATACTAACTCAATAGCTTGAAACCACTTGTTGATGTCATCTCCCACCATAAAGACAGGCACGAGGTCTTTGGGGATGTTGGACCCTTTTCCCTCCCTTAGGCAACTCTGTGTTGCTTCCACCATCTGCACTGGACTTTGTGACACATCTGGCTTTTAGGTCCAGTCCTTTGTGGTTCATGTCATGTGCCAGCAGAGGTTTCTTCTCCTCTAGAGCCATCCCCCTTTCCTCTAAGGATTTCTCAGCTCATGCTGTGAGACTTGATGATGGACGTATTTGGAACCTCAATAGAATTGCTCCTGTACGTTGCTTTACTTCTCCTGAGTCTTGTTCTTGTCAGCCTTATTCTTTACAACATGTACCTCCTCTGCGTAGGAGTTCTCGTACTTGTTCTATTCCTTCAAAGTTGCAGGATTATATCTGTGACTAGGTTTATTTCCTTTCGATTCTTTGTTTCTGTTTGGGGGTAGGTGTGTGGTATTTCTGTATTTACTTATATTGTTTAATCTTTGCTTAGTGAGTCATCTAGAATGTAGAATATTTGAGGTACCTAGCTACAGGGTTCTTTAATGGTCAGTTTCTGCTGAACCTCCTGTGGCTTGGACGCTGTTACGAATCTTCCTGAAATAAAGAAGGTACCTTCAATCCTTCACTACCGTGTAATTGTACATTATCACACTGGTGACGACTGGGATTACCCAAGAAGACGGAAACCGGTGGTGAATCATCTTTGCTTCTTTCATCACATGATTTATGAAGATACTTCTTCGTGAGGTGAGATCTACCCGCTCAAGCGTCCTAACACACCCAGCTTCATCGCTGCGGAAATTGTGTGTGTTTAAGAATACACGTGAATTCAAGGTACTGTGCTGTTTAACTTTCAACTATAGGCAGACCTCATCGCAGCCTCACTCTCACTTCGTTGTCTTTACTAGACAGCACCTCTACACCGCTTTGCCCTTCTCTTCTGAATAACGCCTGCGAACTCAATATTTCGTGACATTAATTAATTTGTCACCTATTACTTGCTCAAGAACTCAGCGCGCGGCCTTCTCAGCGCGTTTTGAAACCTCCACGTGCTGTTTCCTCCCCGTGCTGCCTGTCGGAGTGTTGACATAGGCCTACAAGCTGCATCTTTCAAAGTAATCACGCGCTGTCTCTTAAAGTCAATCGCGCGTGCCTCACCGCCTCATTCAAAGAAGTCACGCGCTGTCTCTTAAAGTCAATCGTGCGTGCCTCAGCGCGAGCAGAGCACGTGTGACTCAGCGGGAGCTTGTTTACAGAGTCTTCCGCCGCTTGACGGATTCACACCCCTACTTTGACTCCGCATCTACTAATCAGCGTTGCGTGTATCCTAGCAACACTTCGTTTTTTTTTTTTCATTACGATGCACTTTTGTTTGTCACTTTTCGCTGACAAAGACAGCATTTTATTATATGCCCTTGCTTCCACAGCTTGTCATTGGTAATGCGCTGACAAGCACAGCTTCATGTTTGTCATATCTCGCTGACAAACACAGCAAAAAAAAATTTAAGCACATCTTTGCTGCATGTTTATCAAACACAACATTTTACTTTACACTCTTTCTTAAATGTGCTTGTTATTGACAATTCGCTGACAAGCACAGCTTCAGTACATGTTGTCATTTTGTGCTGGCAAACACAACACATAAATAATTTTTTTTTTGTATCTCCAGGAGTTTCTGTTCATGGTACCCCACAGCTTGTTAATTACTCTGCTCTTAACCCCTTCGCTGCCAGGCCTTTTCCCCCTCCTGTGCCAGGCCTTTTTTTGGCTATTTGGGGTAGTGCGCGCTTAGGCCCCTGTAACTTTTTGACCGCATTAGGTAGCCACGCCAAATTTGCGTCCTTTTCTTCCAACATCATGGGGATTCTAAAGGTACCCAGGGTTTGTGGATTCCCCTGGAGGGGTCACAGAAAAGAGCCAAAATACAGCAAAATTTTGTTTTTTTTTGGAAAAATTGGAAAAACGGGCTGCAAATGAAAGCATCTGGGTTTTTCCCTGCAAATGTTATCAAAAAAGGGTTTGTGGGGTTGAAATCACCATTTTCCCAGCTTTTCGGGGATACTTGACTTTTGATAGAAATCCAACATTTTTTACACAGTTTTGGCATTTTTCTGGGACATAGCCTATTTTTGCAATTTTTTGTGCTTTTGACCTCCTTCCAGTTAGTGGCTGAAATGGGTACAAAAGCAATAGTGGATCCTGGAAAGCTATACATTTTTGAAAAGAAGACAACATTCTGAATTCAGCAAGGGGTCATTTGTGTAGATCCATCAAGGTTTTTTTTATAGAAACAAACAGTTAAATGTAGGATAAATTGAAATTCAATTGAAAAAAACAGCCTTTTGTGTCAACGTTTTCACCTGTAACTTCTTCTAATTATGACAGCTCTTTGAAAGCAATTTACCGTTGCATCCGCTGGACATTACTGGTTGTGGGGATATATAGGACTTGTAGGTTCACCAAGAACCCGACGAACCCAGAGCCAAAAACTGAGTAGTAACTTGCAATGGTTTTTTATTATGTATCGGGTATATAGTAATTATTCTGTAAAAAAGTGTACATGGAAAAAACGGTATGAAAGACACCTATGTATTTCTGATTTGGGAACAAAATATAGAGTTTAGAAACAGTAGATATTTGCACATTTCTGAAATTGGGAATACTCATACTAGCATGAGAATTATCAGTCATTTTTTAGAATGACTTCTTTTTTACACAATATCTTTCATTTGGAAAGCAGAAATGCATGTAAAGTCAATAGATAATAACAGTTCCTTTACAAATCTGAATTACCCTAAGTCTCCCGATAAAAATGGTAACTCACTTGTGTGGGTAGGCATAGTGCCCACGACAGGAAACGGCGCAAAACGCAACGTGGTCACACCACATTTTCACAATGCAAAATTACCCTTTTTTTGCAAAGTGCCTAGCTCTAGTTTTTGAACCCTAGCTCTGCGGGCACCTTGGGAAACCTAGCAAACCTATACATTTTTGAAAAGTAGACAACCAGGGGAATCCAGGATGGGGTGACTTGACTGCCTCCCACCAGGGTCTGTTACCCAGAATCCCTTGCAAACCTAAAAAATTGGCAAAAAAAACACATTTTCCACACATTTCTGTCGTGGAAAGTTCCAGAATCTGCGTGGATCCACAAATTTCTACCCACCCCGCGTTCCCCAAAGTCTTACGAGAAAAACGGTACCTCACTTGTGTGGATCGGCCTAGTGCCCGCGACAGGAAACGGCGCAAAACGCAACCTGGTCACAACTCAATTTCGCAGTGAAAAATGACCCTTTTTTGGAAAAATGACTAGCTGTAGTTTTTGAACCCTAGCTCTGCGGGCACCTGGGGAAACCTAGCAAACCTATACATTTTTGAAAACTAGACACCCAGGGGAATCCAGGATGGGGTGACTTGACTGCCTCCCACCAGGGTCTGTTACCCAGAATCCCTTGCAAACCTAAAAAATTGGCAAAAAAACCACATTTTCCACACATTTCTGTCGTGGAAAGTTCCGGAATCTGCGTGGATCCACAAATTTCCACCCACCCCGCGTTTCCCAAAGTCTTACGAGAAAAACGGTACCTCACTTGTGTGGATCGGCCTAGTGCCCGCGACAGGAAACGGCGCAAACGCAACCTGGTCACACCTCAATTTCGCAGTGAAAAATGACCCTTTTTTGGAAAAATGACTAGCTGTAGTTTTTGAACCCTAGCTCTGCGGGCACCTGGGGAAACCTAGCAAACCTATACATTTTTGAAAACTAGACACCCAGGGGAATCCAGGATGGGGTGACTTGACTGCCTCCCACCAGGGTCTGTTACCCAGAATCCCTTGCAAACCTAAAAAATTGGCAAAAAAACCACATTTTCCCCACAATTCTGTCGTGGAAAGTTCCGGAATCTGCGTGGATCCACACATTTCCACCCACCCCGCGTTCCCCAAAGTCTTACGAGAAAAACGGTACCTCACTTGTGTGGCTCGGCCTCGTGCCCGCGACAGGAAACGGCGCAAAACGCAACCTGGTCACACCTCAATTTCGCAGTGAAAAATGACCCTTTTTTGGACAAATGACTAGCTGTAGTTTTTGAACCCTAGCTCTGCGGGCACCTGGGGAAACCTAGCAAACCTATACATTTTTGAAAACTAGACACCCAGGGGAATCCAGGATGGGGTGACTTGACTGCCTCCCACCAGGGTCTGTTACCCAGAATCCCTTGCAAACCTAAAAAATTGGCAAAAAAAACACATTTTCCCCACATTTCTGTCGTGGAAAGTTCCGGAATCTGCGTGGATCCACAAATTTCCACCCACCCCGCGTTCCCCAAAGTCTTACGAGAAAAACGGTACCTCACTTGTGTGGCTCGGCCTAGTGCCCGCGACAGGAAACGGCGCAAAACGCAACCTGGTCACACCTCAATTTCGCAGTGAAAAATGACCCTTTTTTGGAAAAATGACTAGCTGTAGTTTTTGAACTCTAGCTCTGCGGGCACCTGGGGAAACCTAGCAAACCTATACATTTTTGAAAACTAGACACCCAGGGGAATCCAGGATGGGGTGACTTGACTGCCTCCCACCAGGGTCTGTTACCCAGAATCCCTTGCAAACCTAAAAAAGTGGCAAAAAAAACACATTTTCCCCACATTTCTGTCGTGGAAAGTTCCGGAATCTGCGTGGATCCACAAATTTCCACCCACCCCGCGTTCCCCAGAGTCTTACAAGAAAAACGGTACCTCACTTGTGTGGCTCGGCCTAGTGCCCGCGACAGGAAACGGCGCAAAACGCAACCTGGTCACACCTCAATTTCGCAGTGAAAAATGACCCTTTTTTGGAAAAATGACTAGCTGTAGTTTTTGAACCCTAGCTCTGCTGGCACCTGGGGAAACCTAGCAAACCTATACATTTTTGAAAACTAGACACCCAGGGGAATCCAGGATGGGGTGACTTGACTGCCTCCCACCAGGGTCTGTTACCCAGAATCCCTTGCAAACCTAAAAAATTGGCAAAAAAAACACATTTTCCCCACATTTCGGTCGTGGAAAGTTCCGGAATCTGCGTGGATCCACAAATTTCCACCCACCCCGCATTCCCCAAAGTCTTACGAGAAAAACGGTACCTCACTTGTGTGGCTCGGCCTAGTGCCCGCGACAGGAAACGGCGCAAAACGCAACCTGGTCACACCTCAATTTCGCAGTGATAAATGACCCTTTTTTGGACAAATGACTAGCTGTTGTTTTTGAACCCTAGCTCTGCGGGCACCTGGGGAAACCTAGCAAACCTATACATTTTTGAAAACTAGACACCCAGGGGAATCCAGGATGGGGTGACTTGACTGCCTCCCACCAGGGTCTGTTACCCAGAATCCCTTGCAAACCTAAAAAATTGGCAAAAAAAACACATTTTCCCCACATTTCGGTCGTGGAAAGTTCCGGAATCTGTGTGGATCCACAAATTTCCACCCACCCCGCGTTCCCCAAAGTCTTACGAGAAAAACGGTACCTCACTTGTGTGGCTCGGCCTAGTGCCCGCGACAGGAAACGGCGCAAAACGCAACCTGGTCACACCTCAATTTCGCAGTGAAAAATGACCCTTTTTTGGAAAAATCACTAGCTGTAGTTTTTGAACCCTAGCTCTGCGGGCACCTGGGGAAACCTAGCAAACCTATACATTTTTGAAAACTAGACACCCAGGGGAATCCAGGATGGGGTGACTTGACTGCCTCCCACCAGGGTCTGTTACCCAGAATCCCTTGCAAACCTAAAAAATTGGCAAAAAAAACACATTTTCCACACATTTCTGTTGTGGAAAGTTCCGGAATCTGCGTGGTTCCACAAATTTCCACCCACCCCGCATTCCCCAAAGTCTTACGAGAAAAACGGTACCTCACTTGTGTGGCTCGGCCTAGTGCCCGCGACAGGAAACGGCGCAAAACGCAACCTGGTCACACCTCAATTTCGCAGTGAAAAATGACCCTTTTTTGGAAAAATGACTAGCTGTAGTTTTTGAACCCTAGCTCTGCGGGCACCTGGGGAAACCTAGCAAACCTATACATTTTTGAAAACTAGACACCCAGGGGAATCCAGGATGGGGTGACTTGACTGCCTCCCACCAGGGTCTGTTACCCAGAATCCCTTGCAAACCTAAAAAATTGGCAAAAAAACCACATTTTCCACACATTTCGGTCGTGGAAAGTTCCGGAATCTGCGTGGATCCACAAATTTCCACCCACCCCGCGTTCCCCAAAGTCTTACGAGAAAAACGGTACCTCACTTGTGTGGATCGGCCTAGTGCCCGCGACAGGAAACGGCGCAAAACGCAACCTGGTCACACCTCAATTTCGCAGTGAAAAATGACCCTTTTTTGGAAAAATGACTAGCTGTAGTTTTTGAACCCTAGCTCTGCGGGCACCTGGGGAAACCTAGCAAACCTATACATTTTTGAAAACTAGACACCCAGGGGAATCCAGGATGGGGTGACTTGACTGCCTCCCACCAGGGTCTGTTACCCAGAATCCCTTGCAAACCTAAAAAATTGGCAAAAAAAACACATTTTCCACACATTTCTGTCGTGGAAAGTTCCGGAATCTGCGTGGATCCACAAATTTCCACCCACCCCGCGTTCCCCAAAGTCTTACGAGAAAAAGGGTACCTCACTTGTGTGGATCGGCCTAGTGCCCGCGACAGGAAACGGTGCAAAACGCAACCTGGTCACACCTCAATTTCGCAGTGAAAAATGACCCTTTTTTGGAAAAATGACTAGCTGTAGTTTTTGAACCCTAGCTCTGCGGGCACCTGGGGAAACCTAGCAAACCTATACATTTTTGAAAACTAGACACCCAGGGGAATCCAGGATGGGGTGACTTGACTGCCTCCCACCAGGGTCTGTTACCCAGAATCCCTTGCAAACCTAAAAAATTGGCAAAAAAAACACATTTTCCCCACAAATCTGTCGTGGAAAGTTCCGGAATCTGCGTGGATCCACAAATTTCCACCCACCCCGCGTTCCCCAAAGTCTTACGAGAAAAACGGTACCTCACTTGTGTGGGTGGGCCTAGTGCCCGCGACAGGAAACGGCGCAAAACGCAACCTGGTCACACCTCAATTTCGCAGTGAAAAATGACCCTTTTTTGGAAAAATGACTAGCTGTAGTTTTTGAACCCTAGCTCTGCGGGCACCTGGGGAAACCTAGCAAACCTATACATTTTTGAAAACTAGACACCCAGGGGAATCCAGGATGGGGTGACTTGATTGCCTCCCACCAAGGTCTGTTACCCAGAATCCCTTGCAAACCTAAAAAATTGGCAAAAAAAACACATTTTCCCCACATTTCGGTCGTGGAAAGTTCCGGAGTCTGCGTGGATCCACAAATTTCCACCCACCCCGCGTTCCCCAAAGTATTACGAGAAAAACGGTACCTCACTTGTGTGGCTCGGCCTAGTGCCCGCGACAGGAAACGGCGCAAAACGCAACCTGGTCACACCTCAATTTCGCAGTGAAAAATGACCCTTTTTTGGACAAATGACTAGCTGTAGTTTTTGAACCCTAGCTCTGCGGGCACCTGGGGAAACCTAGCAAAACTATACATTTTTGAAAACTAGACACCCAGGGGAATCCAGGATGGGGTGACTTGACTGCCTCCCACCAGGGTCTGTTACCCAGAATCCCTTGCAAACCTAAAAAATTTGCAAAAAAAACACATTTTCCCCACATTTCTGTTGTGGAAAGTTCCGGAATCTGCGTGGATCCACAAATTTCCACCCACCCCGCGTTCCCCAAAGTCTTACGAGAAAAACGGTACCTCACTTGTGTGGATCGGCCTAGTGCCCGCGACAGGAAACGGCGCAAAACGCAACCTGGTCACACCTCAATTTCGCAGTGAAAAATGACCCTTTTTTGGACAAATGACTAGCTGTAGTTTTTGAACCCTAGCTCTGCGGGCACCTGGGTAAACCTAGCAAACCTATACATTTTTGAAAACTAGACACCCAGGGGAATCCAGGATGGGGTGACTTGACTGCCTCCCACCAGGGTCTGTTACCCAGAATCCCTTGCAAACCTAAAAAATTGGCAAAAAAAACACATTTTCCCCACATTTCTGTCGTGGAAAGTTCCGGAATCTGCGTGGATCCACAAATTTCCACCCACCCTGCGTTCCCCAAAGTCTTTCGAGAAAAACGGTACCTCACTTGTGTGGCTCGGCCTAGTGCCCGCGACAGGAAACGGCGCAAAACATAGTGAGGTGACATCAAAATTGCCTATCTCAAAACCACCTGGTTTTGCAAGGGGGGTCTCTTGGCTTTTTGGCCCTGGGCACGGCGGCCATCTAGGGAAACCTACCAAACCCACGCATTTCTGAAAACTAGACACCCGGCGGCTTCCAGGGAGGTATGGCTTGCATGGATCCCCCAACGTTTCCTTACCCAGAATCCCCAGCAAACCTCAATTTTTGCTGAAAAAATCACTTTTTTCACACATTTTGGGGTGGGAAAGTAGTGGCATCACCGGGCTCACACAAATTTACCACCACCCAGCGTTCCCCCAGGTCTCCCGGTAAAAATGGTGCCTCACTTGTGTGGGAGGCCCAAGTACCCGCCGCAGGCAAGGGCCCAAAACGCAGTGAGGCGACATCAAAAGGGCCTGTCGCAAAACCACCTGGTTTTGCAAGGGGGGTCACTTGGGTTTTTGGCCCGGTGCTCGGCGGCCATCTAGGGAAACCTACCAAACCCACACATTTCTGAAAACTAGACACCCGGCGGCTTCCAGGGAGGTATGGCTTGCGTGGATCCCCCAACGTTTCCTTACCCAGAATCCCCTGCAAACCTCAATTTTTGCTGGAAAAAGCACTTTTTTCACACATTTTGGGGTGGGAAAGTAGTGGCATCACCGGGCTCACACAAATTTACCACCACCCAGCGTTCCCCCAGGTCTCCCGGTAAAAATGGTGCCTCACTTGTGTGGGAGGCCCAAGTACCCGCCGCAGGCAAGGGCCCAAAACGCAGTGAGGCGACATCAAAAGGGCCTGTCGCAAAACCACCTGGTTTTGCAAGGGGGGTCACTTGGGTTTTTGGCCCGGTGCTCGGCGGCCATCTAGGGAAACCTACCAAACCCACGCATTTCTGAAAACTAGACACCCGGCGGCTTCCAGGGAGGTATGGCTTGCGTGGATCCCCCAACGTTTCCTTACCCAGAATCCCCTGCAAACCTCAATTTTTGCTGGAAAAAGCACTTTTTTCACACATTTTGGGGTGGGAAAGTAGTGGCATCACCGGGCTCACACAAATTTACCACCACCCAGCGTTCCCCCAGGTCTCCCGGTAAAAATGGTGCCTCACTTGTGTGGGAGGCCCAAGTACCCGCCGCAGGCAAGGGCCCAAAACGCAGTGAGGCGACATCAAAAGGGCCTGTCGCAAAACCACCTGGTTTTGCAAGGGGGGTCACTTGGGTTTTTGGCCCGGTGCTCGGCGGCCATCTAGGGAAACCTACCAAACCCACACATTTCTGAAAACTAGACACCCGGCGGCTTCCAGGGAGGTATGGCTTGCGTGGATCCCCCAACGTTTCCTTACCCAGAATCCCCTGCAAACCTCAATTTTTGCTGGAAAAAGCACTTTTTTCACACATTTTGGGGTGGGAAAGTAGTGGCATCACCGGGCTCACACAAATTTACCACCACCCAGCGTTCCCCCAGGTCTCCCGGTAAAAATGGTGCCTCACTTGTGTGGGAGGCCCAAGTACCCGCCGCAGGCAAGGGCCCAAAACGCAGTGAGGCGACATCAAAAGGGCCTGTCGCAAAACCACCTGGTTTTGCAAGGGGGGTCACTTGGGTTTTTGGCCCGGTGCTCGGCGGCCATCTAGGGAAACCTACCAAACCCACACATTTCTGAAAACTAGACACCCGGCGGCTTCCAGGGAGGTATGGCTTGCGTGGATCCCCCAACGTTTCCTTACCCAGAATCCCCTGCAAACCTCAATTTTTGCTGGAAAAAGCACTTTTTTCACACATTTTGGGGTGGGAAAGTAGTGGCATCACCGGGCTCACACAAATTTACCACCACCCAGCGTTCCCCCAGGTCTCCCGGTAAAAATGGTGCCTCACTTGTGTGGGAGGCCCAAGTACCCGCCGCAGGCAAGGGCCCAAAACGCAGTGAGGCGACATCAAAAGGGCCTGTCGCAAAACCACCTGGTTTTGCAAGGGGGGTCACTTGGGTTTTTGGCCCGGTGCTCGGCGGCCATCTAGGGAAACCTACCAAACCCACACATTTCTGAAAACTAGACACCCGGCGGCTTCCAGGGAGGTATGGCTTGCGTGGATCCCCCAACGTTTCCTTACCCAGAATCCCCTGCAAACCTCAATTTTTGCTGGAAAAATCACTTTTTTCACACATTTTGGGGTGGGAAAGTAGTGGCATCACCGGGCTCACACAAATTTACCACCACCCAGCGTTCCCCCAGGTCTCCCGGTAAAAATGGTGCCTCACTTGTGTGGGAGGCCCAAGTACCCGCCGCAGGCAAGGGCCCAAAACGCAGTGAGGCGACATCAAAAGGGCCTGTCGCAAAACCACCTGGTTTTGCAAGGGGGGTCACTTGGGTTTTTGGCCCGGTGCTCGGCGGCCATCTAGGGAAACCTACCAAACCCACACATTTCTGAAAACTAGACACCCGGCGGCTTCCAGCGAGGTATGTCTTGCGTGGATCCCCCAACGTTTCCTTACCCAGAATCCCCTGCAAACCTCAATTTTTGCTGGAAAAATTACTTTTTTCACACATTTTGGGGTGGGAAAGTAGTGGCATCACCGGGCTCACACAAATTTACCACCACCCAGCGTTCCCCCAGGTCTCCCGGTAAAAATGGTGCCTCACTTGTGTGGGAGGCCCAAGTACCCGCCGCAGGCAAGGGCCCAAAACGCAGTGAGGCGACATCAAACGGGCCTGTCGCAAAACCACCTGGTTTTGCAAGGGGGGTCACTTGGGTTTTTGGCCCGGTGCTCGGCGGCCATCTAGGGAAACCTACCAAACCCACACATTTCTGAAAACTAGACACCCGGCGGCTTCCAGGGAGGTATGGCTTGCGTGGATCCCCCAACGTTTCCTTACCCAGAATCCCCTGCAAACCTCAATTTTTGCTGGAAAAAGCACTTTTTTTCACACATTTTGGGGTGGGAAAGTAGTGGCATCACCGGGCTCACACAAATTTACCACCACCCAGCGTTCCCCCAGGTCTCCCGGTAAAAATGGTGCCTCACTTGTGTGGGAGGCCCAAGTACCCGCCGCAGGCAAGGGCCCAAAACGCAGTGAGGCGACATCAAAAGGGCCTGTCGCAAAACCACCTGGTTTTGCAAGGGGGGTCACTTGGGTTTTTGGCCCGGTGCTCGGCGGCCATCTAGGGAAACCTACCAAACCCACGCATTTCTGAAAACTAGACACCCGGCGGCTTCCAGGGAGGTATGGCTTGCGTGGATCCCCCAACGTTTCCTTACCCAGAATCCCCTGCAAACCTCAATTTTTGCTGGAAAAATCACTTTTTTCACACATTTTGGGGTGGGAAAGTAGTGGCATCACCGGGCTCACACAAATTTACCACCCCCCAGCGTTCCCCCAGGTCTCCCGGTAAAAATGGTGCCTCACTTGTGTGGGAGGCCCAAGTACCCGCCGCAGGCAAGGGCCCAAAACGCAGTGAGGCGACATCAAAAGGGCCTGTCGCAAAACCACCTGGTTTTGCAAGGGGGGGTCACTTGGGTTTTTGGCCCGGTGCGTGGCGGCCATCTAGGGAAACCTACCAAACCCACGCATTTCTGAAAACTAGACACCCGGCGGCTTCCAGGGAGGTATGTCTTGCGTGGATCCCCCAACGTTTCCTTACCCAGAATCCCCTGCAAACCTCAATTTTTGCTGGGAAAAGCACTTTTTTCACACATTTTGGGGTGGGAAAGTAGTGGCATCACCGGGCTCACACAAATTTACCACCACCCAGCGTTCCCCCAGGTCTCCCGGTAAAAATGGTGCCTCACTTGTGTGGGAGGCCCAAGTACCCGCCGCAGGCAAGGGCCCAAAACGCAGTGAGGCGACATCAAAAGGGCCTGTCGCAAAACCACCTGGTTTTGCAAGGGGGGTCACTTGGGTTTTTGGCCCGGTGCTCGGCGGCCATCTAGGGAAACCTACCAAACCCACGCATTTCTGAAAACTAGACACCCGGCGGCTTCCAGGGAGGTATGGCTTGCGTGGATCCCCCAACGTTTCCTTACCCAGAATCCCCTGCAAACCTCAATTTTTGCTGGAAAAATCACTTTTTTCACACATTTTGGGGTGGGAAAGTAGTGGCATCACCGGGCTCACACAAATTTACCACCACCCAGCGTTCCCCCAGGTCTCCCGGTAAAAATGGTGCCTCACTTGTGTGGGAGGCCCAAGTACCCGCGGTAGGCAAGGACAACAAACGTAGTGAGGCGACATCAACATTGCCTATCCCAAATGTCGCCTCACTACGTTTGTTGTCCTTGCCTGCCGCGGGTACTTGGGCCTCCCACACAAGTGAGGCACCATTTTTACCGGGAGACCTGGGGGAACGCTGGGTGGTGGTAAATTTGTGTGAGCCCGGTGATGCCACTACTTTCCCACCCCAAAATGTGTGAAAAAAGTGATTTTTTGAGCAAAAATTGAGGTTTGCAGGGGATTCTGGGTAAGGAAACGTTGGGGGATCCACGCAAGCCATACCTCCCTGGAAGCCGCCGGGTGTCTAGTTTTCAGAAATGCGTGGGTTTGGTAGGTTTCCCTAGATGGCCGCCGCGCACCGGGCCAAAAACCAAAGTGACCCCCCTTGCAAAACCAGGTGGTTTGGCGATAGGCCATTTTGATGTCGCCTCACTACGTTTGTTGTCCTTGCCTGCCGCGGGTACTTGGGCCTCCCACACAAGTGAGGCATCATTTTTACCGGGAGACCTGGGGGAACGCTGGGTGGTGGTAAATTTGTGTGAGCCCGGTGATGCCACTACTTTCCCACCCCAAAATGTGTGAAAAAAGTGATTTTTCCAGCAAAAATTGAGGTTTGCAGGGGATTCTGGGTAAGGAAACGTTGGGGGATCCACGCAAGCTATACCTCCCTGGAAGCCGCCGGGTGTCTAGTTTTCAGAAATGCATGGGTTTGGTAGGGTTCCCTAGATGGCCGCCGCGCACCGGGCCAAAAACCAAAGTGACCCCCCTTGCAAAACCAGGTGGTTTTGCGACAGGCCATTTTGATGTCGCCTCACTGCGTTTTGGGCCCTTGCCTGCGGCGGGTACTTGGGCCTCCCACACAAGTGAGGCACCATTTCTACCGGGAGACCTGGGGGAACGCTGGGTGGTGGTAAATTTGTGTGAGCCCGGTGATGCCACTACTTTCCCACCCCAAAATGTGTGAAAAAAGTGATTTTTCCAGCAAAAATTGAGGTTTGCAGGGGATTCTGGGTAAGGAAACGTTGGGGGATCCACGCAAGCTATACCTCCCTGGAAGCCGCCGGGTGTCTAGTTTTCAGAAATGCGTGGGTTTGGTAGGTTTCCCTAGATGGCCGCCGCGCACCGGGCCAAAAACCCAAGTGACCCCCCTTGCAAAACCAGGTGGTTTTGCGACAGGCCATTTTGATGTCGCCTCACTGCGTTTTGGGCCCTTGCCTGCGGCGGGTACTTGGGCCTCCCACACAAGTGAGGCACCATTTTTACCGGGAGACCTGGGGGAACGCTGGGTGGTGGTAAATTTGTGTGAGCCCGGTGATGCCACTACTTTCCCACCCCAAAATGTGTGAAAAAAGTGATTTTTCCAGCAAAAATTGAGGTTTGCAGGGGATTCTGGGTAAGGAAACGTTGGGGGATCCACGCAAGCCATACCTCCCTGGAAGCCGCCGGGTGTCTAGTTTTCAGAAATGTGTGGGTTTGGTAGGTTTCCCTAGATGGCCGCCGAGAACCGGGCCAAAAACCCAAGTGACCCCCCTTGCAAAACCAGGTGGTTTTGCGACAGGCCCTTTTGATGTCGCCTCACTGCGTTTTGGGCCCTTGCCTGCGGCGGGTACTTGGGCCTCCCACACAAGTGAGGCACCATTTTTACCGGGAGACCTGGGGGAACGCTGGGTGGTGGTAAATTTGTGTGAGCCCGGTGATGCCACTACTTTCCCACCCCAAAATGTGTGAAAAAAGTGCTTTTTCCAGCAAAAATTGAGGTTTGCAGGGGATTCTGGGTAAGGAAACGTTGGGGGATCCACGCAAGACATACCTCCCTGGAAGCCGCCGGGTGTCTAGTTTTCAGAAATGCGTGGGTTTGGTAGGTTTCCCTAGATGGCCGCCGAGCACCGGGCCAAAAACCCAAGTGACCCCCCCTTGCAAAACCAGGTGGTTTTGCGACAGGCCCTTTTGATGTCGCCTCACTGCGTTTTGGGCCCTTGCCTGCGGCGGGTACTTGGGCCTCCCACACAAGTGAGGCACTATTTTTACCGGGAGACCTGGGGGAACGCTGGGTGGTGGTAAATTTGTGTGAGCCCGGTGATGCCTCTACTTTCCCACCCCAAAATGTGTGAAAAAAGTGATTTTTCCAGCAAAAATTGAGGTTTGCAGGGGATTCTGGGTAAGGAAACGTTGGGGGATCCACGCAAGCCATACCTCCCTGGAAGCCGCCGGGTGTCTAGTTTTCAGAAATGCGTGGGTTTGGTAGGTTTCCCTAGATGGCCGCCGAGCACCGGGCCAAAAACCCAAGTGACCCCCCTTGCAAAACCAGGTGGTTTTGCGACAGGCCCTTTTGATGTCGCCTCACTGCGTTTTGGGCCCTTGCCTGCGGCGGGTACTTGGGCCTCCCACACAAGTGAGGCACATTTTTACCGGGAGACCTGGGGGAACGCTGGGTGGTGGTAAATTTGTGTGAGCCCGGTGATGCCACTACTTTCCCACCCCAAAATGTGTGAAAAAAGTGATTTTTCCAGCAAAAATTGAGGTTTGCAGGGGATTCTGGGTAAGGAAACGTTGGGGGATCCACGCAAGCCATACCTCCCTGGAAGCCGCTGGGTGTCTAGTTTTCAGAAATGCATGGGTTTGGTAGGTTTCCCTAGATGGCCGCCGAGCACCGGGCCAAAAACCCAAGTGACCCCCCTTGCAAAACCAGGTGGTTTTGCGACAGGCCCTTTTGATGTCGCCTCACTGCGTTTTGGGCCCTTGCCTGCGGCGGGTACTTGGGCCTCCCACACAAGTGAGGCACCATTTTTACCGGGAGACCTGGGGGAACGCTGGGTGGTGGTAAATTTGTGTGAGCCCGGTGATGCCACTACTTTCCCACCCCAAAATGTGTGAAAAAAGTGATTTTTCCAGCAAAAATTGAGGTTTGCAGGGGATTCTGGGTAAGGAAACGTTGGGGGATCCACGCAAGCCATACCTCCCTGGAAGCCGCCGGGTGTCTAGTTTTCAGAAATGTGTGGGTTTGGTAGGTTTCCCTAGATGGCCGCCGAGCACCGGGCCAAAAACCCAAGTGACCCTCCTTGCAAAACCAGGTGGTTTTGCGACAGGCCCTTTTGATGTCGCCTCACTGCGTTTTGGGCCCTTGCCTGCGGCGGGTACTTGGGCCTCCCACACAAGTGAGGCACCATTTTTACCGGGAGACCTGGGGGAACGCTGGGTGGTGGTAAATTTGTGTGAGCCCGGTGATGCCACTACTTTCCCACCCCAAAATGTGTGAAAAAAGTAATTTTTCCAGCAAAAATTGAGGTTTGCAGGGGATTCTGGGTAAGGAAACGTTGGGGGATCCACGCAAGCCATACCTCCCTGGAAGCCGCCGGGTGTCTAGTTTTCAGAAATGTGTGGGTTTGGTAGGTTTCCCTAGATGGCCGCCGAGCACCGGGCCAAAAACCCAAGTGACCCCCCTTGCAAAACCAGGTGGTTTTGCGACATGCCCTTTTGATGTCGCCTCACTGCGTTTTGGGCCCTTGCCTGCGGCGGGTACTTGGGCCTCCCACACAAGTGAGGCACCATTTTTACCGGGAGACCTGGGGGAACGCTGGGTGGTGGTAAATTTGTGTGAGCCCGGTGATGCCACTACTTTCCCACCCCAAAATGTGTGAAAAAAGTGATTTTTCCAGCAAAAATTGAGGTTTGCAGGGGATTCTGGGTAAGGAAACGTTGGGGGATCCACGCAAGCCATACCTCCCTGGAAGCCGCCGGGTGTCTAGTTTTCAGAAATGTGTGGGTTTGGTAGGTTTCCCTAGATGGCCGCCGAGCACCGGGCCAAAAACCCAAGTGACCCCCCTTGCAAAACCAGGTGGTTTTGCGACAGGCCCTTTTGATGTCGCCTCACTGCGTTTTGGGCCCTTGCCTGCGGCGGGTACTTGGGCCTCCCACACAAGTGAGGCACCATTTTTACCGGGAGACCTGGGGGAACGCTGGGTGGTGGTAAATTTGTGTGAGCCCGGTGATGCCACTACTTTCCCACCCCAAAATGTGTGAAAAAAGTGATTTTTTCAGCAAAAATTGAGGTTTGCTGGGGATTCAGGGTAAGGAAACGTTGGGGGATCCACGCAAGCCATACCTCCCTGGAAGCCGCCGGGTGTCTAGTTTTCAGAACTGGTGGATTTGGTAGGTTTCCCTAGATGGCCGCCGAGCACGGGCCAAAAAGACAGTTGACCCCCTTGCAAAACAAGAAAGTTTCGACATTGTTTCTACAACGTGAGAATTTTGGAACAAAATTGCATGGACAATGTGATCGATATTTTGAGGTTTGCAGGACATTGAGGATAAAAAACCTTTTTGAAATTCACAAGAGAGACATCACCATGAACTCCCATGGGTTTACCACAATATCTACAGTCGGTGGGTTATTTTTACATGGAACATACACTTTGGCAGAGAAACTAAACAGACAAGGAATCCTGCACAGCCACCTATTCCTCAAACACACACACATACTGGTTGGATTTGGCACGAGGGCGAGTGATGGTTCAGTATATTAAATTTTATTAACAAGAGATTTCACAAAAATGAAATGCACTGTCAATAATTCAATGGAGAAAAAACTGAACCAATGACTCGCAGCTCGTGAGCTGTAAAGCCACGGCAAGGCACCAACGGCTTTACAGGCCATTCACACATCTTTCATACGTGATACACACAAGACCATTCACACCACCAGGCACAAAAAAAACACATTACAAAATTCACAAAAGGGACAAGGTACACCCTGCTTCAGAAAGGCAAATATTACTGCACAGCCATCTAAACCTCAAGCACACACACATACTGGTTGGATTTGGCACGAGAGTGAGTGATGGTTTAGAATATACAATTGTATTAGCAAGTGATTTCACAACAATGAAATGCACTGTTAATAATTGAAAGGGCGAGAAACTGAACCATTGACTCACAGCTCGTGAGCTGTAAAGCCACGACAAGGCACCAACCTCTTTACAGGCCATTCATACACCTTTCATACGCGTGAGACATACAAAACCATTCATACCGCCAGCCGCGGGCCCATCACATAACAAAACTCCCACCAGCACACAGTGCCATTCAAGGGCCCATCACTTTCACACGCCCACATTCCTGAAACAGAAACTACACAAGTAGATGGATTGCGTGGAGTGGCACTCAGCTAGCAGTGTGTGTAGTGACCAGCAGCAAGTCACTACTCACACAGCCAGCCGAGCGCCAGTCCACGCACACCGCTAGCCGAGCACCAGTTCACGCACACCGCCAGCTAAACACCAGTCCACGCACACCGCCAGCCAAGCACCAGTCCACGCACACCGCCAGCCAAGCACCAGTCCACGCACACCGCCAGCCAAGCACCAGTCCACGCACACCGCCAGCCAAGCACCAGTCCACGCACACCGCCAGCCAAGCACCAGTCCACGCACACCGCCAGCCAAGCACCAGTCCACGCACACCGCCAGCCAAGCACCAGTCCACGCACACCGCCAGCCAAGCACCAGTCCACGCACACCGCCAGCCAAGCACCAGTCCACACACACCGCCAGCCAAGCACCAGTCCACTCACACCGCCGGCCAAGCACCAGTCCACACACACCGCCAGCCAAGCACCAGGCCACGCACGCCAGCAGCCAAGCACCAGGCCACGCACGCCAACAGCCAAGCACCAGTCCACGCACACCGCCAGCCAAGCACTATTCCACGTACACCGCCAAAGAAGTGCCAGTCCACACACACTGCCAACACATTTAGGATTTTTTTAGCCAAAAATAAAAACACAAACAAATCACAAATACATAAAAATCTACAAACACAAAATCAGAAACTTAACACATTGCACTAAAGCCAACCTGGAAACAGAATCACATTTTCCAAAGAAAACAAACCAATCAGTTAACTTTACCACTCATGATTGCTCCCAAAACTTCTTTTGGGTATGGTACGCTCTAAAACAAGCAGGGACACACAGCCCAGGTTTAGATGGACAGTCGGAGCAGTACATACGAGTCTCCTTCCGCTTATCTCTTCGCCAACAGACTCTACATCTCCTAGTGGGAAAATCTTTTGCCGGTGTGGGAGGGATGAAATCAGGAAAGTGGCGATCTTTCAATCGAACCACATCCTCCACCACTCCAAATCTAGGAACACTTGCCTGTTCCACAACAACAAGGCTAGCTATCACAGAGTGCTGAAACTGAATAAATGTCAACTTTGACGCAGGAGAACACTCCTTGAACACAATAAAAGCATTGAACATTGCTAATTCGAAGAAATGGATGGCCAACTTCTTATACCAAACATAAGCCTTACGAATAGCAGAGTAAGGTTCCAACCTCTGATCTACTCTGTCAACACCACCCATGTGCTTATTGTAGTCTAGAATGCACACAGGTTTGCGCACTTCAGCAACCTGACCCCAAACAGCCACAGGTGAAGTACTCTCATCATGGATGGTAGTCAGCATGTACACATCCCTCCTGTCCACAAATTTCACAGCTAGTAGTTCATCACTACGCAAGGAACTGCACTGCCCCCTCTGAAGTTTTTTGCAAACAAGCTCTTTCGGATAAGCTTTACGGTTAGAGCGGATTGTGCCACATGCAAAAGTGTCCACTTTATACAATTCCTTAAATAATTGCACAGCAGTATAGAAGTTATCCAGGTACAAATGGTGGCCTCTGTTAAACAGTCTCCTAGCAAGATCCCACACAATTTTCTCTGCAACTCCAAAAGTGGACGGACATCCTGGGGGGTCAATGGCAGAATCTCTACCAGTATACACACGAAAATTAAATACATATCCTGTCCTACTCTCAGACAACATATACAGCTTAATTCCATAGCGTGCCCTCTTGCTAGGGATGTACTGCCTAAAAACCAAACGGCCCTTGAACAAGACCAAAGACTCATCAATAGATATTTCTTTCCCGGGAGTATAGATCTCAGAAAACCGATCCACAAAGTGATCAAGAACGGGCCGAATCTTAAAAAGACGGTCACAGTCAGGGTGATCTCGTGGCAACGCCATTGAATTATCAACAAAATGCAGCATACGTAGCAAAAGTAAATACCGATTACGAGTCATAACTGCAGGAAATATGGCAGTTGCCAACAAGGGGCTAGTAGACCAATATGAAGCCAAGGTTGGCTTCCTTACCACACCCATCAATAAAGTCAAACCCAAAAACTTCTTAATCTCTTCCAGATATGTGGGAGTCCACCGGGTAGCTCTAGACTGGGGCCTAAGTTTGTCACTGTTGATCCTCAAAAACTGTTCAGCATACAAATTCGTCTGCTCAACAATCTCACCCAAAAATACATCATCCATAAACAACTGAAAAAACTGAATAGGCAAAAAGTTTTCACAATTCACTGTACACCCTGCAACACCACTAAAGGCAGGCAACACCGGCTGCACCATGTTTGGATCAACCCAAAGTCCAGCACTTCCAGTAGGAAGCCTAGCAGCCTCAGACTGCAATCCAGATGCCTCTTGCACCATCGGCACAGCAGTTTCCTCCTCTAAGACAGGCACTTCATCCGCACTGAGAGTTGCTTCATCCACACCAAGAGTACCTTCATCTGCACTGAGAGTACCTTCATCATCCGATGATTCCATGTTGAGTGAAAACTCACTGCCAGAATCTTCCCCTCCCTCCTCTCCCTCAGACGCACTGTCAGTCTCATAATCATGATCAGAGGAAGATTCAAGAAGCATACCGACCACCTGTTGAGCAGTCATTCTACGGCTAGCCATATTGCTTACTAATAAATGTAACTTGTCAACAACAACAAACTCTTTGTAAAATAAGTAATAAGCAAAAAGCACCTTTATCAAAAACTCAAATATACTCCAAAACAATACCACTCACTTGCCAGAGGCAGCAAAACTACTCACCACCACCTACTCTGTACAGACACAGTATGGATCAACAATATCCCACTAAAAAAGAAAGAGAAAAACAATTACACATAAGACTATGCAAAACACATCGCAAAGATTTTCATGCTCAAACCACTAACTAAATATGCCGCCATTATGACATCACTTACAAAAGAAATCATTCGGACATTACATTATTACTCATTTGGTGTAAATACTACAACAAAAAAATTCTTACCAACACAATGCAACTACACAAAACTGCAGAACAGCCACCGTTGAAAAGCTTTAGTCTAGAAAAAAAAGAGGAAAAAAAACTTTATTGTAACATATACATATAATGCTCTAGACCATCACGTACTGCGCAAAATGTTTTGCTTGACCCTCCCACTTTCAAAAAGGAAAGATTGATGGCCCAATCCTTTACAAGCAACGCGGCAAGATTCTGGAACTGAGCCTCAGCTCCGGACCACCCCCTCCCTCTTCCCAGTCCTTCAAAACTAACCTCAAATTTCTCCTCCTGCAAAGACACTTCCAAACTTAATTCACACCCTCTCCATTGTGTGAAGTTAGTCTTTACATTATAGGAAATTCTGTTCTCCATGCCCGTAGAAGTGCCTACCCAGTGTGTTCCTGTGTTTTGCGTGTCTGCCATTTATTGCACTTTTATACCTCTAGTCTTAGCACAAGCAGATGTAATGTAGTGGTGTCAACTTACAAAGAGTATAAAGTACAACCATGGTGCACATTGTGTTTTCCAATTCACCCATCAACCAGGTATTGCAGTACCTACAGAAATGGTAACCTCTCCCACCCTAGAAACAACAATGCTGTTCAAAGGAAGACGAGAAAATGAAAGTAGCAAAACACTGGCAAACTCTGACGCTGGTGTACTTGGATGCAAATGAAATCAATCTGGCCACTTTGCAACCCCTCTGTCTAACATTATTTCGCCCCCCCTGGAAACAACAATGCTGTTCAAAGTTAGATGAGAAAACGAAAGTAGCAATACACTGGCAAACTCTGAAGCTGGTGTACTTGGATGCAAATAAAAACAATCTGGCAACTTGGCAATCCCTCTGTCTAACTTTACTTCGCCCCCCCTGGGAACAACAATACTGTTCAAAGTTAGGCGAGAAAACTAAAGACGCACTGCACTGGCAATCTCTGATGCTGGTGTGCTTGGATGCAAATAAAATCAATCTGGCAACTTTGCAATCCCTCTGTCTAACTTTATTTCGCCCCCCCTGGGAACAACAATACTGTTCAAAGTTAGGCGAGAAAACTGAAGACGCACTGCACTGGCAAACTCTGATGCTGGTGTGCTTGGATGCAAATAAAATCAATCTGGCCACTTTGCAATCCCTCTGTCTAACTTTTATTTCGCCCCCCCTGTGAACAACAATACTGTTCAAAGTTAGGCGAGAAAACTAAAGACGCACTGCACTGGCAAACTCTGATGCTGGTGTGCTTGGATGCAAATAAAATCAATCTGGCCACTTTGCAATCCCTCTGTCTAACTTTTATTTCGCCCCCCCTGTGAACAACAATACTGTTCAAAGTTAGGCGAGAAAACTAAAGACGCACTGCACTGGCAAACTCTGATGCTGGTGTGCTTGGATGCAAATAAAATCAATCTGGCCACTTTGCAATCCCTCTGTCTAACTTTATTTCGCCCCCCCTGGGAACAACAATACTGTTCAAAGTTAGGCGAGAAAACTAAAGACGCACTGCACTGGCAAACTCTGATGCTGGTGTGCTTGGATGCAAATAAAATCAATCTGGCCACTTTGCAATCCCTCTGTCTAACTTTATTTCGCCCCACCCTGAGAACAACAATACTGTTCAAAGTTGGTCGAAAAAAGTATAGACGCACTGCACTGGCAAACTCTGATGCTGGTGTGCTTTGGTAAAAATAAAATAAATCTGGCCACTTTGCAATCCCTCTGTCTAACTTTATTTCACCCCCCCAGGGAACAACAATACTGGTCAAAGTTAGGCGAGAAAACTAAAGACGCACTGCACTGGCAAACTCTGATGCTGGTGTGCTTTGTTGCAAATAAAATCAATCTGGCCACTTTGCAATCCCTCTGTCTAACTTTATTTTGCCCCCCCAGGGAACAACAATACTGGTCAAAGTTAGGCGAGAAAACTAAAGACGCACTGCACTGGCAAACTCTGATGCTGGTGTGCTTTGGTGCAAATAAAATTAATCTGGCCACTTTGCAATCCCTCTGTCTAACTTTATTTCGCCCCCCCTGGGAACAACAATACTGTTCAAAGTTAGGCGAGAAAACTAAAGACGCACTGCACTGGCAAACTCTGATGCTGGTGTGCTTGGATGCAAATAAAATCAATCTGGCCACTTTGCAATCCCTCTGTCTAACTTTATTTTGCCCCCCCCTGGGAACAACAATACTGTTCAAAGTTAGGCGAGAAAACTAAAGACGCACTGCACTGGCAAACTCTGATGCTGGTGTGCTTGGATGCAAATAAAATCAATCTGGCCACTTTGCAATCCCTCTGTCTAACTTTATTTCGCCCCCCCCTGGGAACAACAATACTGTTCAAAGTTAGGCGAAAAAACTAAAGACGCACTGCACTGGCAAACTCTGCTGCTGGTGTGCTTTGGTGCAAATAAAATCAATCTGGCCACTTTGCAATCCCTCTGTCTAACTTTATTTCGCCCCCCCCCAGGGAACAACAATACTGGTCAAAGTTAGGCGAGAAAACTAAAGACGCACTGCACTGGCAAACTCTGATGCTGGTGTGCTTGGATGCAAATAAAATCAATCTGGCCACTTTGCAATCCCTCTGTCTAACTTTATTTCGCCCCCCCTGGGAACAACAATACTGTTCAAAGTTAGGCGAGAAAACTAAAGACGCACTGCACTGGCAAACTCTGATGCTGGTGTGCTTGGATGCAAATAAAATCAATCTGGCCACTTTGCAATCCCTCTGTCTAACTTTATTTCGCCCCCCCCTGGGAACAACAATACTGTTCAAAGTTAGGCGAAAAAACTAAAGACGCACTGCACTGGCAAACTCTGATGCTGGTGTGCTTTGGTGCAAATAAAATCAATCTGGCCACTTTGCAATCCCTCTGTCTAACTTTATTTCGCCCCCCCCAGGGAACAACAATACTGGTCAAAGTTAGGCGAGAAAACTAAAGACGCACTGCACTGGCAAACTCTGATGCTGGTGTGCTTTGGTGCAAATAAAATCAATCTGGCCACTTTGCAATCCCTCTGTCTAACTTTATTTCGCCCCCCCAGGGAACAACAATACTGGTCAAAGTTAGGCGAGAAAACTAAAGACGCACTGCACTGGCAAACTCTGATGCTGGTGTGCTTTGGTGCAAATAAAATCAATCTGGCCACTTTGCAATCCCTCTGTCTAACTTTATTTCGCCCCCCCTGGGAACAACAATACTGTTCAAAGTTAGGCGAGAAAACTAAAGACGCACTGCACTGGCAAACTCTGATGCTGGTGTGCTTGGATGCAAATAAAATCAATCTGGCCACCTTGCAATCCCTCTGTCTAACTTTATTTCGCCCCCCCCTGGGAACAACAATACTGTTCAAAGTTAGTCGAGAAAACTAAAGACGCACTGCACTGGCAAACTCTGATGCTGGTGTGCTTGGATGCAAATAAAATCAATCTGGCCACTTTGCAATCCCTCTGTCTAACTTTATTTCGCCCCCCCCTGGGAACAACAATACTGTTCAAAGTTAGGCGAAAAAACTAAAGACGCACTGCACTGGCAAACTCTGATGCTGGTGTGCTTGGATGCAAATAAAATCAATCTGGCCACTTTGCAATCCCTCTGTCTAATTTTATTTCGCCCCCCCTGGGAACAACAATACTGTTCAAAGTTAGGTGAAAAAACTAAAGACGCACTGCACTGGCAAACTCTGATGCTGGTGTGCTTGGATGCAAATAAAATCAATCTGGCCACTTTGCAATCCCTCTGTCTAACTTTATTTCGTCCCCCCTGGGAACAACAATACTGTTCAAAGTTAGGCGAAAAAACTAAAGACGCACTGCACTGGCAAACTCAGATGCTGGTGTGCTTGGATGCAAATAAAATCAATCTGGCCACTTTGCAATCCCTCTGTCTAACTTTATTTCGCCCCCCCCTGGGAACAACAATACTGTTCAAAGTTGGGCGAGAAAACTAAAGACGCACTGCACTGGCAAACTCTGATGCTGGTGTGCTTGGATGCAAATAAAATCAATCTGGCCACTTTGCAATCCCTCTGTCTAACTTTATTTCGCCCCCCCTGGGAACAACAATACTGTTCAAAGCTGGGCGAGAAAACTAAAGACGCACTGCACTGGCAAACTCTGATGCTGGTGTGCTTGGATGCAAATAAAATCAATCTGGCCACTTTGCAATCCCTCTGTCTAACTTTATTTCGCCCCCCCCTGGGAACAACAATACTGTTCAAAGTTAGGCGAGAAAACTAAAGACGCACTGCACTGGCAAACTCTGATGCTGGTGTGCTTGGATGCAAATAAAAGCAATCTGGCCACTTTGCAATCCCTCTGTCTAACTTTATTTCGCCCCCCCTGGGAACAACAATACTGTTCAAAGTTAGGCGAGAAAACTAAAGACGCACTGCACTGGCAAACTCTGATGCTGGTGTGCTTGGATGCAAATAAAATCAATCTGGCCACTTTGCAATCCCTCTGTCTAACTTTATTTCGCCCCCCCTGGGAACAACAATACTGTTCAAAGTTAGGCGAGAAAACTAAAGACGCACTGCACTGGCAAACTCTGATGCTGGTGTGCATGGATGCAAATAAAATCATTCTGGCCACTTTGCAATCCCTCTGTCTAACTTTATTTCGCCCCCCCTGGGAACAACAATACTGGTCAAAGTTAGGCGAAAAAACTAAAGACGCACTGCACTGGCAAACTCTGATGCTGGTGTGCTTGGATGCAAATAAAATCAATCTGGCCACTTTGCAATCCCTCAGTCCAACTTTATTTCGCCCCCCCTGGGAACAACAACACTGTTCAAAGGAAGACAAAAAAACGAAAGAAGCACATCACTGGCAAACTCTGATGCTGGTGTACTTGGATGCAAATAAAATCAATCTGGCCACTTTGCAATCCCTCAGTTTAACTTTATTTCGCCCCCCCTGGAAACAACAACAGTGTTCAAAAGAAGACAAAAAAACGAAAGAAGCACATCACTGGCAAACTCTGATGCTGGTGTACTTGGATCCAAATAAAAATAATCTGGCCACTTGGCAACCCCTCTGTCTTACTTTATTTCGCCCACCCAGGGAACAAGAATACTGTTCAAAGTAAGGCTGAGAAAACGAAAGTCGCACTGCACTGGCAAACTCTGATGCTGGTGTGCTTGGATGCAAATGAAATCAATCTGGCCACTTTGCAATCCCTCTGTCTAACTTTACTTTGCCCCCTGGGAACAACAATACAGTTCAAAGGAAGACAAAAAAACGAAAAAAGCACATCACTGGCAAACTCTGATGCTGGTGTACTTGGAAGCAAATAAAATCAATCTGGCCACTTTGCAACCCCTGTCTCACTTTCTTTCGCCCCCCCTTGGTACAACAATGCAGTTCAAAGTTACAGGAGAAAACGAAAGTCACACTGCACTGGCAAACTCGGATGCTGGTGTTTTTATAAGCCAATAAAATCAATCTGGCCACTTTGGAACCCCTAGGACTGACTTTATTACGCCCCCCACCCCCATCCCACGCTAGCAGCACCCCCCAGGTGAAACAGACAAAGAAACGAAAACGAGCTTTTTTTTTTATTTCCAAATTCGCATCAAATCGCCTGCGCTTTGACGATCAAAGAGCAGAAACAAAGCAGAGATCTCAAAAACCCACTTACACCCCCCCCAACATTGTGCCCCCACCCTACCTAGCGCACACATCCACTGATACCCCCTCCCCAGCCCCAAAACTGACCTTTACTCTCCGACGCGCAGGAAGCAAATGGCTTCCAGCGCCTCGGAGAGCAAAGGGGAAGCCTCCGGTGACGTCAGCGCGGCTCCCGCGCTGACGTCATTGATGACGCGGGCGGGGGGGGCGGGGGGAGGCAGGGGAAGGTCTTCCCCTGCCTCCCAAGCAAAAAAAAAAAAGATCGCGGAATCACGGGGGGAGCGCCAGCGCTTCCCCCAAGGGTGGGTCCCACGACGAGCTGGACTCGTCATGGGCACAGCGCGACTGTGCTCCATGACGAGTCCAGCTCGTCATGGGCACTGAAGGGGTTAAAAGCAAAATTTTAATGCAACATTCTTTCTTATTGTTTACTTAAGGTTCATGTCTGTTAATACTATACCTTGATTGTTTATAACGTCAAAATGCAAAATGTAACATCAGCACCGTTCTTTCTTTCCAATCCTGGTGAACCACCTATACGCTGGTCAAAGTGGAAAAAAGTATTCCTTAACTATGCCAGGGTTTGTGGGGTGTCTTTGAGCGCAGAAAGAAAGTTTTCACTTTTATTACATTGCCTAGGCTCAGAGGGTCAAGACGTTTTTGAGCATCTCCCAGATTTAAATAATGATGAAGCCGACAACCTCAACGAATTTGAAATTGCTCTAAAGAAGTTAGACAAGCATTACCTTCCAAAACTCAGCAAAACTCTAGAGCGATATCATTTTGGAAGACGAGTACAACAACCTGATGAGTCGGTTGAAAGCTACATTACAGCCTTGCGCAAATTGGGTGCCACTTGCAAATTTTAAAGTTCGTTAGAAGAGCGCATATGTGACCAGTTTATGCTTGGTTGTAATGTGGAAAAAATAAAAGATGAACTCTGGCAAAAGGACGATCCGAACCTCGATGAGGTGATCATTTTAGCTAAGAGAATTGAACACTCTGTAGCGGGGAACAACCTTTACAACGCAACTATTACATCGCACTACACTTACAACGCAGGCATTACAATGCAACATCCTTTACAACGCATGACACTACAACGCATACCATTACAACGCATACCATTACAACGCATGCACTACATCGCATGTCACTACAACGCAGGCATTACAACGCATACCATTACAACGCATACCATTACAATGCATACCATCCAACACTTACCCTACTGTTGCACCCCCTGGAGTTAGAATAGTAATTTTTACCCCTCTACTATCCAACACTCACCCTATGCGTTGTAATGGTATGCGTTGTAAAGGTAGTATGCGATGTAATGGAATGCGTTGTAAAGGTAGTTTTTAAATATGCGTTGTAGTGTCATGCGATGTAATGGAATGCGTTGTAGTGGATGTTGCGTTGTAAAAGTATGCGTTGTAACGTCATACATCCCTCTGTAGCATGTGTGGAAGTCATAAAAAAAGAAGGAAAATGGACATCTTGAAGAAAAAGCCCAAGAGAAAGTCCAAGCTATTGATAAAAATGTTCCAAGGTCTTCCAATCCAAAACCTTTTTGAAGGAAAATGATCCAATCAGGAAGGGTCGGCCTTCTAATTATTTTTCAGCCAATTCCAGATGGAAAGAGGATACTAGAGTCAAATGTTTTCATTGTGACCTTTATGGTCACCTTGCTAACAACAAATCCTGCCCTGCTCTTTCATCTAAATGTCACAACTGTGGGAAAACTGGTCATATATCCAAAGCCTGTAGGGCCAGGGCGCCCAAGTCTAGCAAGCGTGTTAACGAAATCTTCTTTGAGGATGTTGACTCTGAAAGTGAACATGAGGGCCTACATTGTGGAGAGATTATTTCATCAGGTGTTCTTAACAAGTATAAAGGTCCTGTTGACTCTGTTCTTGTGAATGATTGTAACATTAGAATGCTGTTTGATTCTGGTGCTAAGATCTCTCTTATTCCAAAAGATTTCTTTGATTTAAAGTTACAAGGTAAAGTGAAAGTACATAAGCCTGACACCAAACAGTTGGCGTATGGGGGGCAACCCATAAAGCTCTTTGGTTACTTCCTTGGTAGCATAGAATACAAACAGAGATTAACAGCTGGGAAGATTTACATATCATGTAGAGGTGACAGCATCATCAGCTGGTTTCACCAGGCTGACCTAGGAGTCTCCTTAGTTCCAGGAGCTTATCCTTGTATTGTTCTAAGAGATCTAACACAATCTGATTCTACTAAAAACATTAGGAGTGTGGGTCTCCATGAAGAACATGTTACTTGCAAGGATGATTTTAGCTTGAAGTTACAATCTGAATTTAGAGAAGTCTTCAATGAGAGGCTGGGTTGTCTTTCTGACTATGTACACAAGATTGTCTTGAAACCTGATTCCATTTCCATTTCATGCAAGGTACGGAATGTTCCTTTTGCTATGAAAGATTCAATGCGTCTTGAACTTGAAAAATTAAAACGAGATGGTATCTTTGTTGAGACTGAGGCTAGCCAGTGGTTGGCTCCGGTCGTTCTTGTGCGCAAAGCCTCAGGTGAGGTGCGACTATGTGTGGACTTGCGCGCACTTAATCGTGCTGTGGTTGCGGACAAATATCCGCTTCCCAATATCGCTGAAATGCTTACGCAATTAAAGAATTCATGCATTTTCTCAACCCTATATTTACGTGCTGCCTACCATCGAAGTGAAAATAGATCCAGACTCCATGGATCTGACTGCCTTTATCACCCCGTTTGGGACTTTTAAATTCACTCGTCTTCCATTTGGGCTTGTCTCCGCCACCTCTGTTTTTCAGAGAGTTATGGAAGACGAGTTGAAGGGAATAAAGGGATGCAAGATCTACCAGGACGATGTGTTGATCCATGGCTCTTCACAAGCTGAGCATGATTTGAGATTAAGGTGTGTCCTGGAACAATTTCGCAAAAGAGGCTTGACGCTTCGCGAAAATAAATGCAAATTCAATCTTAGTGAAATAGAATATCTTGGACACAGATTAACGCCTGATGGTGTCAGACCCAAGGAAGGTTTAGTCAAGACCATTGATAACTTACCTGTTCCTCAGTCACATGAAGAACTTGTAACCTTTTTAGGTATGGCTGAGTATTATAATAAGTTTGTGCCACACTTCGCCAGCCGTACTCATACTCTCAGATCTCTTTTGAAGAAAGGGGTGAGGTTTATTTGGACACCTCAGTGTCAGTTAGAATTTGAGGAAGTCAAGGAAGCTTTTAAATCATCTCCTTCCCTGCAGAGCTTTGACACCTCCTTAAACTCTATTTTGATCCCAGACGCAAGCTCTAAAGGTTTGGGGGCTGTTCTTAAACAATCCGAGGGTGGAAAAGATGAAACCATTATGTTTCTTTCTAGAGCGCTTGTCAGACCAGAATTACAATATTCTGTAATTGAAAAAGAAGCCCTTTGTATTTCCTGGGCTATCAAAAAGCTCAAGAAATTTTTGTGGGGTTCCTCTTTTCTTGTTCATTCTGACCATAAACCTCTTAAGGATTTGTTTGGCAAGAAAGACCTTAATGCGGTTTCTTCCAGGATCTGTAAGTGGATTATTGCCCTGCAAGATTTTGATTTCCTTGTTAAATACATCCCTGGTGTTGACAACAAAGTTGCTGATTGCCTGTCATGTTTGATACCCGTGAGTCCTGATGTACTTGACTCCGAAGATTTTTGGGAGATTGACACCTTCAAGGTGTGTGAGATTGTTGATAGTGTTGTGTCAGAAATGGAATGGCGAGAATCTTTAAAGAATGACAAAGTATTACTTGAGGTATGCAAGTTTGTGTCTGATGGATGGACAGGTATTAGGTCCCTATCTGACGACGCAAAGAAACTTTGGAATGTGAGACATGAACTCTCCCTACACAAAGATCTTTTGTGGTGGGGTTCTCGTCTAGTTCCACCTAGTTCACTTCAAGAGAAGATTGTTCGTCTTGCACACGATGGCCACCAGGGTATATCAAAAACCAAAGAGCGAATTCGGGTACACCTCTGGTGGCCGGGTGTTGATATCTTAGTCGAACGGTTAGTTAGAGACTGCTATGAATGCAGGTTGTCTGACAAAGTGTGCAAGACTAGAACTCAACCGATGATCATTCGTGATCCTCCCTCTAGGTGTTGGCAGGATGTTGCTCTAGATCTCTTAGGACCAATTCATTCCAACTCTGGTCAGTTTTATGTCCTAGTTCTTATTGATATGTAATCTAGATGGCCTGAGGTCAAAGTCACTCAGAACATTGAAACCAGAGATGTAGTAACATTTTTGGAGGATGTTTTTTACAGAGAGGGTCTCCCTGAGACTTTGTTAAGTGACAATGGTGTACAACTCGTCTCAAAGGAGATGGAAGACTTTCTGTGTGAGAGAGGTATTGCCCATAGAAAATGCTCACTCTATCATCCCGAATGTAACGGGATGGTTGAGAGATTCAACCGCATGCTAAAGGAAGCTATTCTGTCAGCCAAGGAACTAGGGCGTGACTGGAAAAATGCAATCCTAGAGAAAGTTATAGCCTATCGCGTAACCGCTCATTCTACTACAGAAAAAGTTCCATTTGAGTTGTTTAGGGGACGTACTCCTAACATTCAACTATTTCAATCCTGGATGAGAGGGTATGGATCTGATATTAGTGTTCCTGAAGACCCTCAGTGGAGGATTCGTCAGGATTCAAAGTCCAGAAAGATGAAAGCAAATTTCGATGCTAGACATGCTGTTGCTCATGCAATTGTCAACGTAGGGGATTGTGTGAGAGTTAGGTCTCCACAAAAAAGTGGGGGTAACAAGTTCTCCATTCCGCGTAAGGTCGTTAAACTATTTCAAAATGCTGTGAGACTTGATGATGGACGTATTTGGAACCTCAATAGAATTGCTCCTGTACGTTGCTTTACTTCTCCTGAGTCTTGTTCTCGTCAGCCTTATTCTTTACAACATGTGCCTCCTCTGCGTAGGAGTTCTCGTACTTGTTCTATTCCTTCAAAGTTGCAGGATTATATCTGTGACTAGGTTTATCTCCTTCTGATTCTTTGTTTTCTGTTTGGGGGTAGGTGTGTGGTATTTCTGTATTTACTTATATTGTTTAATCTTTGCTTAGTGAGTTATCTAGAATGTAGAATGTTTGAGGTACCTAGCTACAGGGTTCTTTAATGGTCAGTTACTGCTGAGCCTCCTGTGGCTGGGACGCTGTTACGAATCTTCCTGAAATAAAGAAGTTACCTTCAATCCTTCACTACCGTGTAATTGTACATTATTACACCCTCCCTTCAGTTTTGCCACTCGGCTAACTCAGGGAGGTCTCAAAGGTCAGCACTTCCTTCCCCTCTAGGTTCAGGGGTGTTTCCCTTTGGATCAGCCTCCTCACTGAATGTGGGAATTTCTGAGGTGGGTTTCTTACACCCCCTGCATTTCCTCTTTTTGGCAGGCATCTGAGCAGCTCTTTCTGGCTCCAGGTCCTTCTGACTCCCATGACGGGCTGCCATAGACCATGTGGTCAGCAACACCCAATCAGGCAATATCATCATCTCCATGTGAGATCCATCTTCTTCCAGATAGTGTGTTCTACGTCATTCCCCAACAGTCAGCAGGCATGACTGGACTAACAGCTTCTCTCATAGAGCCAAAGTCCCCATCATATTCTAGGAGACCCAAAGCTACAGGGTAGTGGCTTACCTGGTTGTGTGTTGTAACAATCTGGTGGACTACATCAGGGACTACCTGCTCTGAGGACAACCAATGGCACCTAACAGTAGTCATACCGGCTCCTGTGTCTCTCAGAGCCTCCACCCATTGCCCATTGATGGCGGGCCACTGCCTATATATTTTAATATTGCTAGGCATGTGAGCCTTAGGCATCATCACCTTGACACCCGGGGACAATGGTGTAACATTTGCACTTCCATGAAAACTAACTCGGGCAACCTCCTCTCACAGCACTACACTGTCCATTCCCGAGATAGGTCCAGCAGTGGGGGCTGCTTCCTGCAGATGGCATCACTCTTTCTGTGCTTGTGCTAGTAACACTCATAGCAATTAAGCTGGAAAAATCCTTAGGTGTTATTCAAATTAAACTCACCCTTCTTCTGCTCAGGATTGTACTTGGATTCATTACCCTGAAAACTATTTGGGTGACTTCAGATAACTCCTTTTGGTTTTCCTTGTCTCCTACATCCTTCTGTTGATAGGGACCCTGTCCACCTTTGTTGGGGTCCCCCATTTACCTACTTTGACACTCTGGTACTAACCCAGAGATCAGCCTCTTTTGCAAGATCTCTGTGTTCAGTGTGCTTTGAACCAGGGGTTGGCATAGCTCTACAAAGCAATTACTGAACATGTGCTCTCTCATAAAAAGATTGCACAGTCCATCAAGTCACTCACCGCGTTGCTTTTCACCCAACCACCCAGCGCCGTACTGGAGTAATTCATGAAATCCACCCACAACTTGTGAGACAGTTTCTGGCTGTCCCTAAACTTCACGCATTATTTCACTGGGATAAGACCAAACTTGAAAACAAGGGCTTCTTTCACGAGGCATACCTCATTATGTCAGCTTTATCTAAGGCCAGTAGGATTTCCCTCCAAGAAAACGGGAAATATTTGCAGGGACTAGCCCCTAATTATTCCTCTGGGTCTCTTTGCATGCATAATACTAACTCAATAGCTTGAAACCACTTGTTGATGTCATCTCCCACCATTAAGACAGGCACAAGGTATTTGGGGATGTTGGACCCCTTTCCCGCCCTTAGGCAACTCTGTGTTGCTCCCACCATCTGCACTGGACTTTGTGACCCATCTGGCTTTTAGGTCCAGTTCTTTGTGGTTCATGTCATGTGCCAGCAGAAGTTTCTTCTCCTCTAGAGCCATTCCCCTTTCCTCTAAGGATTTCTCAGCTCATGCCTTTGTCACCCCTGGGCCCCCTGCTGCAGCAGCTTCAGCTTTCCTCTCTTCCCTGGCCAGCTTTTTCTCTTCCATGGCCAGAATGACCAGTTGCAACCTCAGGTCTCTCTCTGCTTACGTGTTCTCTAACTCTGCAGGGATCAGGCAGTTGAAGGACTCACTGGTCTTGAACCTGGACAAGGCAATGGACCTCACTCCTGTCACATCTCTCGCCTCTTGGGCCATTACCAGGTCATTCTCTTCCTCTATCTGATCCTCATCCTCTGCGTCACCATCCTCATGCCCGATGATGTAGATTGCAACATGCAGCCTCTTCCCAGGCTCTGAGGCTTCAGTGCACCAGTTTCTTGGAGGATTTCTGTTAGTTTCACCCCCCTCATCTTACTCTGCTTTTCAGTTCTGCCACAGCAAAGCTTTCAATGCTGCTGAGATCCACCTCTATACTTCATAACTCACAAGGGCAAAATGTGAGGATAGCAGTAAAATATGGGGAAAATAAAATAAATGACAATTTAAAAATAAAGGGAAATTGAAAAATCAATGCTCGATTTATGTCAGTTGCATGCTAATACATTGATATATTTATAGATTTTGTTAAGTTTTTACAAGCCGTGTAAGTCCATCTTGAAAATACTACACATTAATTTAACACTAAAAATTATAGAACATTAAATAGTCTAATTTTACCCCTACTCCCTTACACAGAGTATAAACATATTTAGTTAAACTCTTAATACACCTCCTATATGATGTTCTTCAATGTATATATTTCCCTTAATGAAAATATTCAAATCCGCATGGTTCATTTATAGATTGGTTAATTCATCTGAGCGTATCCCCATCGATACATGTGTATCATTTCAAATATAATTTCCCCTACTAACACTCAATTTTAGATATTTGACAGAATATCCGGGATTTATTATTGCAGTGTTGTCAAACCTTTAGCAAATGAAATTGAAAGTGGAACGTAAACGTTTATACAATGTTTACCATCAACACACTGCATCTTACAATAATTCTACTCTAAAGTGAGTCATCCCCTGAGTTCAGTAGTCGAGGCATTGTGAGATGCATTATCCCCCACAGTTCTATTGATACAACAATAAATATGCACGGGGTGCATCTACATGTAGAACAAAAAAGACCTGCATTTTGTAACCAGTGTATCCATGACTACTGCCTCCAGCTCTTACTTTGCTCCTGATGACATATTTAACAATTCGCCCACTTCCTCCTCCAAATCGCACAAACGTGTGTGTGCCTCAGATCAACCGTTTTATGTATCTGCCCTTCGTGAATGCAGAATTTGCTAACTTGAAATTCTGTTTGCGTGCCTCCAAACCTCAGCTTCCAAACATTATAATGAAGATCCCCATTTTGTCTTATTACATATTTTGATACTGCAACCAATTGGTGAGGTTGTGTGTTTTGTTCACTGGTCTCTTTAAAAATCATGGTCTGACAACTACGATAGCTAGGGAAGTATGATAATATTTAGACTTTCCTTCATGTTAGATATGAAAATTAACATTGATTTAAATTTACATTAAGTTAATTAAGTTGGAAAGGTAGCTGTTGTATACTAGCGAACATGCATGGAAATATCCTTCAGTCTTTGTATTCCAGAATGGTTACCCAGAGTGCACAGTGGTAAACCCGAAGGGTCTTTATGGAATTAACAACTGGGATGGTTACACGTTTCATCTGGTGTGGAATTGCACCCGTAATATCGCATCCTTATTTTTCCCACTGACATTTTTCACCTGATAAAAGCTGAGGAAAAATGAAAGTGGAAGATGGCTCAGAATTGAAGTAAAATATGTGGTAACATGCGGTAAAGGACCCTGTGTTATTCCCCATTCCATGCCTCACTCTTGCAGTGGCTAGTAAATGGGGTGCACATACCACTCAGTAACACCAAGCCTAGAATTTACATCCATTTTACCAACCAGCTCCCAATGAGGTCGATAGAAGGAGGAGCCATGAGTACCTAACTGACTTCAGTAGAAACTTGTCAATAATCACTAAACCTTTGATCTAGTATAGTCGTCTAGCTGCAGAGTTTGAGAGACAGTCCTATGAATGTTTACTTATTATTTATTATAATTTATTATTTATATTATTATCATTATTATAATATATTCAGGGTATTCATATAGCAGTCACTCTTTGGTGGTAGGGGAGTTAGTTCCACATTAAAAGAGGAAAGGACGAGAATGCTTGCTGTTAGACTTGGCATCCTTGGTGTGGTTTTCCCTGACTTGTTGCCTTCAGTTCTCTTGTTTTTGCTGACTTCGTTTTGCTGGCTTTTAGGACTCTGGGCACTTTACCACTGCTAGGCAGTTCTAAAGTGCATGTGCTCTCTGCTTTAAACATGATAACAATGGCTTATCTACAATTGGCATATTTAATTTATTTATAAATGCCTAGTAAAGTGCACATTTGCACAGGCCCTGTAAATAAAATGCTACTAGTGGGCCTGCAGCACTGATAGTGCCCTGTAAACATGTCTCAGATCTGCCTTTGCAGAACCGTTGTGCAGTTTTACACTGCCATGGCAACCTGGGAATTTAAACCTCCTGCCAGGCCCAAACTTTCCCTTTTTAATACATAGGCTTCCCCTAAGGTAGGCCCTGTAAAGCCCAAGAGCAGGGTGCAGTGTATCAAAAAAGTAGGACATTAACTTTTAAGTTCTTCCTGTCCTAATAGTGAAAAACTCTTAAATTCGTTTTTCACTACTGCAAGGACTGTATCTCCCATAGGTTAACATTGGGGTTACCTTATTACATCTTATACACAACATTTCTAATTGGGAAGAGGTGGGAACCCCAAGTTTGGTGTCTTTGGAATCACAATTTAAAATCCCAAGTCATGGTGAAGTTAGATTTTAAATTGTAATTCTGAAAATGCGACTTTTAGAGAGTTGGCATTTTCTTGCTTTAGCCATTTGGTGCCTTCTGCCTGTCTCTGAATACACGTCTGATTTGGGTGACAGTTGGGATTTGTGCATTCCTTCTAGAGAACTACACACTAAGGGAGCTTAGATGTGACCGATGGGCCATCCTGGGCAGGATGGGGGGAGGAGCTGACACTTAAACCTGAATAGGCTGTGTCCTTTCACCACAAAGGGCTGCAAAGCACCCTGTAGTGAGTCTGGAACCAGGACAGGAAAGGCAGGGACTCTGTGCACCTCAAATATCTCTCTTTGATGTCTCTCCCACTTCAAAGGCACAACTGGGTATAAATCCTGGACCTCTGACACCAACAATACAGCACACTTCTGGACCCATGGATACTCTGCCAAGAAGAAGTACAGTGGTGCTGCTGAAAGGATTGCCACTCAGCTAGACTGACACCCTGCTGGACTCCTGCTCTTCTCTTCTATGCTAACCTGTTGCCTGCTGCTCTCTTGCCGGGGAGTGAGAAGGACTGATTTGCATCTCTCCAGCCCTGAACCAAAGTAACTCAAAGGGCTTGCTCACTTGCCTCCTGATTGACGTCTCAGGAACATAAAAGACTTCCAACTTATCTACCTACAGCACCTGGAATCTAAACGTCTTGCCCTGCCAAGTGATGCCAATTCAGTCTTGGGCCCTTGAAAGTGGGCATAAAGTGCTGCAACTGCCAAAATCCACCCATCGCTGTCACAGTGCCGCTTGGAACCTGCACATCTCCATCGACACATCACTGCTGCAGCGAGGATCGAGGACATCGCATCGCTAATGGCGCAGAGCATTACCTCCATTTATAACACATCTCTGAGTGCATGGCTCAGAGCCAACGCATTGCCTACACCTTAAGGCTTGACGCCGTCTCATAGCCTCCTCTGCTCCTCATATCTCGTCCTAGACACAACTACGAACCAAGGTACTGTTTCAGCGGGTCAAGGCTGGCCCCTGTATCGGTTCTGCTCTCCATCACAGTCAGCCTGAACTTTTGTATTTTGAACCGGTCTAGCACAACCAGACAGCCCCAGTTGTCGGTTTATGCTTTTAAGTACTACATTTCAGTTTATTCTTTAAAAATTCGTAGCTTTGGTTATACTTATTGGATTTTTGTCTTTTTGGACTTGTTTTGTTCATAAAAATATAAGCAATTTTTCTGACCACTGTGTGGAGTCTTTCTGTGGGGGTTTTACTGTGTTACTGTTTGAAGTGTTGCACAAATACTTTACAGTTTGCCTCTTAAATTAAGCCTGACTGTTCTGTGCCAAGCTATATTAGTTTCTCAGGTTAATTTAGGGCGTGTATCTGACTTAGCCTGACTAGGATTGTGGTTCCTGCTTGGACAGGGTGCATACCTCTGCCAACTAGAAACTCATTTTCTAACACCTTCCATATTTTCTTCCCCTTCCGTTTTTTGGGGGCTTCTAGAATTAATCTGTCAATGAGGCATGTGTTGGGTGTGCCACCTGTGAGTGAATATTTTTCTGATAGTCAGTTTTTTTGGTTTGCATTGACTTGTATATAACACATAGGCATGTGAATATTGTTGTAGCTGCAACCAATGAGTGTCTGTTAGAGTCATGGTCATGTGGTCATATTTAAAATGACCAGTTACCAGACATTGTTGGGTCAATAGTGTCCCTTTCATGGTAGTTCGACATGCACTGTTGTCCTAAGGTATTTAACTGTGACTGAATCTGGTATTCAGACATTCGCTTGGTCCCATCACCCAAGAGATTCTCTGGGCACTGAGAGGCCTAGGCCTAAAATTTGTCTTGAGACCCAGAACCTGTGACTGAGGCTAAGTGGTGAGCACCTAAATTGAACACCTTTGCCTAATCAAGACTACCATGTGTTTCCCTAGAACAGGAACTGTAAGCGGTGGATCATTAGTCTGGGAAAGACTGATTCCTGCTCTCAGAACTGCTTACTGGCCCATTTGTGTAAAGTTCTGCTCATGTATCATGCTAGGCGACACTCCAAGAAATTCAAAACTGTCGGATTTTATCATATGTTTGATAATAAATATATTTTCCTTTTGCAGACGTTATAACATGTTGCTCCAAAGTCAGTAGGAAAGTGATTGAAAGAAGTGCTTGTGGAGAAGATCAAGTAAAAGACAAAGATTATACATAGAATCAATATATGCAATTTCAAATGGAGGAGGCCTATCCAGCATTGCCTTGTAATACTGATTCAGAACATCCTCTTTAACAATTTATGTAATTGAAACAGAGATAAGACAAAAATCGTATTTCTGTATAGGTCATGGATATATGTCGACGTTTCGACCCCAAGCGGAAGGTACGCCAATAAACTCCTTAATAGGGGGTCTTCATCAGGACAGGGCGAAGAGCAACCTGTGTAATAAAAGGGGGACATCAAATCAGTTCCCTGATCTTGCAAGTGTCTCTGCGGAGTACTATGAGTGGGGGAATGACTCACCTAAAGAAGAACATTAACAAAACTGGTCCTGGGCCTCATATGCTGGGCCAGCCAGTTCCTTGTGGCCGATAATTCTGTATTGCCAGACCAAAGTCCACAAGGATACAGCCGCTGGACGTGCTGGAAAAATAATACATGCCCATAAGCCGACCCTAGGTATTTGCTAAATTATATAGAGATGCAGGGTGAGGGAACTCATCTCAATGAGATGCTCTGGGTATCCAAATTACAGGAAGGGCATGAAGATTCACAAGGCAGAATAAATCAGATCATATATCTGGAGTTTTGCTGAAATTACACAAACTCCGGTGTTAATGATAGTGAAGGCTGAGGCTATAGAATATGCCCAAGACGATACTTCTGTGAATCGCAAATTACTTACCCCCACAAAAAGGTGAGGGTCCAAGGATAGAGATTAAATCCTCTGCTTGGTAACATATTAATCAAATGGCCGATTGAATCAGTTCTGAAAAATATAATGGAATGATAGAGACTCAAGTTACTAATGTTATTATTGAGGAACACATCTACAAAGACATCTGGGAGTCAGATCCAAACGTACCTGGTATGGACGTGTTAACCGGCATGTAGCGTTGAATGCCTCCCGAGGATCGGTCTTATTTGTACAAGCCGCATGTAAACGTACATGTGCTGGGAATGACCATGATGCAGTCGCTAGCTGCTGTCCATGATCGACAGTTGACAACATGGGATGGAGCATGGCCACACCAGCTAGCATTTACAGAGGGTGGCCAAGACTGTGCTAAGGTAACCCATCAAGTTGAGGAGCACGGGAAAGTGATAAACGTTATACCGTGTGGAAGTTACGTCAGATCTACTTACATAGATCAGACAGCCCAGATTTTCAGTTTAGCAAAATGTACCTGTGTTAATGCAAAGCAATATACTGATGATGCATATTGAACTAGATCGAAAAGCCTGAGAGCAAATTCAAATTTTTCACTATACATTTTACTAAAAGCACAAAGTATATCATAAGTACTGATGCATTGTTCTTAGCAAACAAACATGGCGCGCATCAATGGAATATAGTAAAACCGATAAGTGTTTAGCAAAACATCATCAATGATTGGGTAGAAGCAAAGTACGGAGGAATATACAGGTAACACATACTACATGCCGATGTACTAAAGGCTTACCGGTGTAACCTTGTGGCGTGTCTAACAAGTGTGCATCCAGTGCTATGAAAAGTCTACAAGGGCTGAGCACTTATCCAGTGTAGAGCAGGGACAGATGTCTATTGGTTTCTTCCTGTTCAGTCAGATCTCTATTGACTGCGTCTTGCGTATGCAGCCACTTGCATTCTCGAAGCTTCAATATATCAACTAAGTTACCCCCTCTTGGCCCCAAGGACACCTTTCCCAGGACTAGCCATTTCATACTTTCAATCAGGTGTTTAAGTGTGTGAAAATGGTCAACTAGTGAAGCACTTTGAACCTTGTAGCGTATTCGGCTACAATGTTGCAGTTAGTATTCATTTTTTTTACTTTTTGTTTAATCGACCAATATATATTAGATTGAATGGGCATACAATGGCATAAATCACGTTGGTGCTGTTGCAATTCGTATGATCTTTGAGTGACATCCTCTGTTCATGATGGCAGAACACTTTTGTTTCAATAGTCAAATCACATGCCTTGCAAGGCCCGGAGTGGAAGTGTCCAATTATCTGCGGGAGGTTCCACAGTGTACATAAAGTGGGTGGCAAGGGTATATACAGGAAGAAACAAACCATGTGATCTCTGACCACAGGCCCTGTGCACTTTGCTCAGAGATGCAGGTGAGCCACTGAGTTCTGCCCTGGTGACCTCAGGCACATCTGCTCACCTGTGCTAAAGAACAACTGCATGTATGCACTGGGATAACAACGATCGAGTAAAAGCAACATCTGAAAACATTCACTGGGAACTTGCCTAACAGAACTCCTTGGTGGGTTATTTCTTCTGATAACATCGCAACCCTCAACAGAACTGCCTAGCCAAGAGTACAGAATGACTCACGGGTCCAAGACTGTGGGGAAGTTTCTCCATTCTAGCCATACTGGCCCTGCACCTGTGCTTGAATCGAAGTTTGCTGTTGCACTGTGTAGTAGGCCCAAAAGGTTCCACAGAAATCATCTTAATAGTGCTATTTCCTTTTGCATGTACCATATCATGGTGTGGTGTGATTAAAAGTCTACTAATTTCACTAATACAAGCATTGTGCTGGACGTTCACTAATTGGATCTGTTGTGTGATTGTTGAGCTCAGAATCCTACCCCAGCACTACTTTCCTATGACGTCTTGAGATACTCTACCATGCTACTCTTATTGGCAGGTGAAGTAGGACTTCTCTTGGTCCAGTTTACAGTGCCAGAGTAGGACGGGCTCCAGGGCATCAGTGATAAATGACCGCAAACCCCCCTGTTAAAGCCCAGCAATCCCTGTATGCCTTCTGGGCCAAAATGGGTTCTGAGAGACATGCAGATGTTGGCTGTCAGTCAGGCAAGGGAAGATTAGAGGAGGCCAGTGACAAGAACATTGACCCCATCTATATTTGCAAGGGTAATGGCTTGCATAGTGGAGCGAAAGGTGTGCCTGAGGAGTGCATACTTTAAATTATAATGAAGACTCAGTTGATAAATAGCCACATGGGTGGACAATACAAGTTTCAGTTATTTGAATTTAAAATTGGAAAGAAAGACTAAAAAGATTTTTTTCTAGATCTATGGGGCTTAATGAAGTGTGGTGTATTGCTGACTTCTTTTGTCATTTATAGGTAAATTAACTAAGTAACTGTATTTAACAAAGCAGTTACCCTCCAGAAGAAGAGAATACGTCTTCAAATGCATGGGGAATAGGGATCACAATGAACATATGATGCACTATTATAGAGAAACATGATACTTCAATGAAAAATAATTGCTGGATGTAATTCAAACACACATTTACTAAACTAAGATGACGTGGGTTTACACACTTGGAATGCATAACTTTATGGACTAGTCCCTATCCCTTATTTTTAGTTACTTTGGAGCCAGGCCTTCCTGATTTATGCAAAAGAAAAATCAGTTAGGCAGCCAACTTAAAAACAGGGTTGCACCCATGTCTTGACAAAAACATTAAAAGAAGAAAAGTACAAAAAAGGATTTCTTGTTGTATACAATGTATATCTGAGATAAAGAATTGAATGTGGGATGATGGATTGCATTTTTCATATGTACAATACTGCTGAATGCACTGCAATGCAAGTCCTCCATTGGAGACAGAAGGACTCACCAAGCAGCTAACAGCTGAGATGAGAGAGTCATACACCTCTGATCGGAGTCAAAGCCCACGACACCTAACAACAACAAAGCAAATTAAAACACAACTTGTGATATGCTCTTTTTTTGTATGTTCTTTGGTTGCTGTGAATACTTTGCTTACTAGTGCTTCACATTCTCCTTAGTTAAATTAATTTACTTACTGTACATTTACATTGCACATGTAGCCTTTATTTTACTTTTGTTATCTTTGTTGGGCGGGGGCTGTGCTCATTCCCGAAGCCAATTTTCCCGGGAGAGGAATGGACTGTGTTGCATCTGTTTCACAGCATGCAATGCATCTCCATGGAACTGCAAGGTAACATTGAAGTTTCAGGCATGTGTTTCTGGTTTTGATTGAATATGTCAATGTCAATTCCCCTTGTGTTTATGTTTGCATAGGTATGCAGCTTGGATTTCATCATTCTGTCTCATTCTAAAGAGTTTGAGCCTTATTGGTGAAGCTGTCTTTCACTACAGTTTCCCTCACAGTAAGATTTTCTCGTAGGAATTAGTAAGTGCTGTGTGGTCTGGCTACAAAAGAGGTTCCTTGTGCGGGGGACTGCTCCAAGAGCTAATGATGAAAAGGAGAAATTATGAGAACGGTGAAAGGTTTTTAGTAACAAGTCTATTTCTTCTTCTGCAAAAAAGAGCGCCATCTACCTCTCACGTGTTTTATAACAACGATAAAGGCAACTCAGTGGCAAAGATCTTGGCCATTTGTCCCAGACCTCCCCAGCAGGTGAACACAGGCATCATCATGGGCCTTTAGTAGTAGACAGTGATGCCCCTGAATTCCAAGCTCAAATCAAACTCTTAACAAGAAACATTCCCATTCTCATGTTTAAAACAGCTCACATGTAAAACTTGATTTGACGGGTTCAGTCATGTGGTTAGTATGTAGCAGGCCTCCTTTCAGCAGTGGTGTGGGCCAATCTCAAGACAGATCCTAGAAAAGAATAACCACAAACACTTAAAACTCTAGCTTTTAACTCTAAACTGCACTTCCAAGCTAAACATAACTTTTACATGTTTGTTCTTGGTGGGAAACTAGCAGAAACAGAGCTGTAGAAGGGTATTTTGACAGGAAGGACTCTTGATGGTGCATTAACACATACAAAAAAAATGTCAGAGGCACCTGAAGATAATGACGGAGCACACTCCTCAAACAGCAGTGATACATGGCACTAGTCAAGAGGAAGGCAGAGAAGGTGTTCAGGCTCTCCAAGCTGCACTGGCACTGCTTTGTTGCCACCACAGACAGCAGACTCAAGATGGTACTTTCTGCAAATGGCTGCAAAGGAGAGGTCAGCAGAATGACAGAAAGTGTGACACTCAGCAAGGCTCCACGCTCTGCAGAATTCATGGTTTAGCACGACATTGTGGATCAGTCCTTTTGAAGGAGGCATATTCCGTTTATCTAGTTATTTGTTACTCCATGCCTGTCCTTAAGTTCTTTTTTCTTTGTTCAGATTCTTTTGGGACTCCCTTGTTACTTTCTCAAGATTGTTTTATGGATTTCAGTAGCAACTCTTTTTTTAGTTTCGAGCAGCTCGTTTTTGCTTTGACCTAGAAATAAATATTGTACATAGAGTATTAAAAAATCATATGCTGTCTTCCCGTCATTTCATAGTCTTCGGAATATTGAAATAGTTTGTATTTACATTGAGTGTCGCTGAGAAGGAACTGGCCACTCTTTGGGGGGCATATCATCAAGCCCCGGAGATCAAATTATCGCCGATTTAGCATCCGTTTTCAGACGGAAAGCGGCGATAATTTTATCACCTACTCAGCAAGGTCAAACTATCGCGTGAATCCTTGCATTATCGCCCTTTCCCCCAACGCCCATCTTTGCATCTCTAATGAGATGCAAAGTGGGCGTTCCTGCCCTGACATAACTGGAGAAATGTCGCTAAGCGACATTTCTCCAATTATCAATGGGCACGCTAACCTGCAGAGCGACAAGCAAAGTAGCGATAACCTCTGTTATCGCTACTTTCCTTACACCTGCTTCAAAGCTGACTTAGCCATGATATCCTATGTAAGGTGGATATCATGACTAAGTATGCCTTGCCCTATCAGCAAGCTTTCGCCAAACCTTGTGCGATTATCGCTGTATTTCCAGCGATAATCGCACAATTGGAAGCTTGCGCTCTGAATTTTATCGCTTTGGAGATAAGCGTTGCTGATAGCACGCTATCTCCGTGATAAAATTAAGAGTTGGCCGGCGATAATTATCCTAGCGCTAAGAGCGCTGTGCGATAATTATCACATGGCCTTGATGATGTGCCCCTGGGTTCCTTCGTCTACCTATCTCAGCATCACTATTTCCCTACATCAGGGGGCCGATTTACCAAGATTTGAGCAATGCAACACTGCTTGAAAGTCATCTGTGTTGTATTGAGAGAACAATCACAAATAGTGCTGCTTCAATTTTACAACATGTGTGCCTATGTCATAGGCTATGCAAACATAAATGTGGTGCTCAATGCGACGTTGCATTGTGGCACGGAGCAAAGCAGTCTCATGCGTGACTTTTGAACTCAAGTCATATCCTCAAGTACAGGTGTATTCAAGAAGAAAATCACCCCATGGATAATTGTCTAAGACATGTACTGCCCATGATTGCCACACATCTCAGTCGTCCACCCAACTATTACCCATTATTTTCCCCTGTTTTCATTAGGCACTGATATTCCATGCAGTACTCAGTATTTGTGTTACATCAGCAGGTACTGTGTGCTCTCTTGGTTACTTGTTGCAGAAACACAATAAAGTTTAACTAACTACTTCTTATTCTGTAACGCCCCTGCTGGTATGAACTAATTGGTCCTTGTTTTTCTGGTGCTAATGGTTTTTTAATGATGTTAGTTGCCCAGAACTTACTTCCTGTTCTCTTGTAAAGTGCATTTATGGGTGAAATCGGCGCTGTACGAAAACCGCAAAAATAAGATCAAAAAGTATGTTTGCAATAACTCACATAGGGGCATATTTGCAACAGGCAGCGATAATTATCGCTGACTTTGTATACCGCATTTTTTTCTATCGCTGGAATATATCGCCAGGCTAGCGTTGTATTAACAATGCTTAGCACCATGGCGATGTATATTCCAGCGATAGCACCCTTTTCCATGGAACATCGCTGGTTTTCCATGTACAACGGCGATATGCTTGATGATACGACCCTGTAGTCATATCACATGAATCCACCTCCCATGTTAGGTATGCCTTAGTCAGGAATTTAACAGAGTTAAGGCATACTTAGCGCAATTAAAATACTCACTTCCCCGCATTGTAAATATCGCGAAGCTGCCTTCGCAATATTTACCCATGTTCTTTCCACAGACACGCCTACTTTGCATCTCATTAGCGATGCGAAGTTAGGCGTGCTGGAAATGGGAGCAAAATCAGCAAAACATATGCTGGCGTGGCCTTGCTGATATCGCGATAAACTTATCGCCGCTTTTCGCCCATAACCAGACACTAAAGCGACGATAAGTTTATCGCCTACCCTTGATAATATTCCCCATGGGTGTTTGCAGAGAGCCCATCTTGTAAAACCAACTTTGCATGCCATGCCATTTACTGATGCGTTTGAGGAAACTTTTAGTGCAAACAATCTTTTGCTCCAAATAAGTTAATTGATGCTATTGTTCTCAGCACTTTCCATCACTTTCCATTGCCCGAGCACAGGCGCAAAAACTTAGTAAAATTGGGCCTCCTTGCCATGGAACCTTGAACTGTGAAATCTATTGGATTTAGGAATGAAATTATTAGCACAAAGTTAGGACAATTGAATTTTGTGTAGGAATGGCAATTTGATTAAAGTAATTGGCTGTGACATCCAGAACGACATCGCCTTCACTTGTAATCTTGTCTGATGATTCCTCATTCCAGTTTCTGAATCTAGCCTTTGTGAAGCTGACAAAGTTTACCATTCTTTCCTGCACTACCCTTTTATTGGATTCAATATCCCAACAGGACAAGTTGCATAATTAATTTAATGCACTGTTATTTTTGCAAAAGATTTAATCACAGCTCGTAGTTGGAGAATACCAGTAGCGGTTACTTTGTTTAGAAACTCAATGGATGCTGCCCTTAAAAATAAGGGGATTATGAGAGCAAAAACTTGTGTGCTACTTGTTGACAACACACAATTCAAAGAGCCACGATATTTCTGGCCTTGAGTGTATTTGTCTTTTTTTAGGAACTTCGGGGCATATTAACAAGGGCCAGCAATAATTATCGCTGGCCCAACATAGCCGTAGAGATATTATCGCCGGCTATCGCAGAAAATTATCGCTATGATAACGCTATATTAACAATACATAGCGCTATGGCGATAACATTTCAGCGATAGTGGTGTTTACCATGGAACATCGCTGGTTTTCCAGCGATGTTCCATGGAAAACAGCGATAAAATTGCTGATACGACCCTGTGGTCGTATCAGCATAATCCACCTACCATTATTAGCATGCCTTAGTCTGTAATTTAACAGACGTTAAATTCCAGCGTAAAGGCCGAGGTAGCTCGGATGCTAAAACAGCGATAATTATATCGCCAGTCCTTGCTAATATGCCCCTAACAGTTTGTCCTTCTTTTCTCTTTCCGTTTGGGCTACCTAATACCCTATGTCTTTCAGCCTTTATTTTTCTTTTTAAGTGTTTGGTACCTGAGCCTACTTTCAGAATGGAAGAACATTGGCAGAGGGGGCTTTATTAGAAGTTGGGAGTCAGCCTGCCTCATATGCTCTGTACTATGAGATTTACAAAGACGTTGGTGATGGCAGATAACATGCAACTCAAGGAACAGAAGGTTATTTGGGCAAATACCTCCGAGAAGGTGAAATACAGAACTCAAGAACTGATGAAAAATGCATCACATAGCAGGCGAGTCACAGAGAACACATTGTACACCAGGAGCCAGGCTTGCTAGAAGATCGGTCTGTGGTCTCTCTCGCCAAAGAAGAAAACTCCAGAAGATAAATGTAGTTTTTTAAAATGTATTTTTACTAACTTTAATTCAATGAATGTATCTATATGTCAAACACAACATCAAATTTCCATGTAATTTATACGCTTAGATCAACAGCACCACCAACACAATAATCAACTGTTAAAGTCTGCATCTGAAATCTGAAAAAGGTAACGTGTCTGTTACTCAATCCTTACAGCTGCAGTGAAACACATAAAATAACACATATTTCTGTTGGGGGATGCAAACACATTGACAACAAAACACAATCCCCTCATATCCATCCTTATTAAACTTGATAGGCTTCGCATTTTGGAACTTGTCTCAGTGATATCAAAATGAGTCTCTCCACAAACAATGACCCTAATTCCATTCCCCCACATGTCTTCTTTACTGGTGATCTAACTCCCCATAAACCTACCCGATGTGTCTTGTTACCGTTACTCAATTCCAAGCCTACCTTCTCAAAGCTGTCTTTTATCTGTCTTCGCTTTTAAGATGATAATCATCTTGTCTCATCCTATTTAGTCACATTTACCCCTCACTTAGAGTAACTCCACAAAGTGGCCAATTTGTCACCCTCTGACACTGTCCGCTTCAATAATTCTCTCAGCCAGATGCTAAGGAAGGGGAGGTGAGCCACTTTCTAATACATGACTATTTTTAGGTCTCGCCTGACCCAGCGCATGCGCTGGTCAGGCGAGACTTATTGAGAGGGCTCCAAAAAGTGCTACCAGGCCAGCCTAGAGCTACAGTGCGCGCCCGCGCTTTACCGCGATTACTTTCACTTTCGCTGCCGTACGGCCGCTTTGATGTTTGATCGTGATCGGTATCGGGATCACTTTCACTTTCGCAGCCGCACGGCCGCTTGGCATAGCCAATAGGTCTCGCTTTTGGGACCTTATAAGTATTTAGTTATGCAACTGTTGCATGGCTAAACACTTATAAGGTCCCAAAGGCGAGACCTATTGGCTATGCCAATGCTTGTTCTCTTTGCCAAAAGCCAGGCCAGATCAGCAAACCTATTCTCAAGCCTGACGTTTCAGCCTATTAACCAGACCCAACAAGACTCCACCAAACGTGTCATTATAGAGCCACCCGGGGATTTCCTTAATCATTTCCCACACCACTCCATCGTAATGTTTCAGATATGGAGAACTCCAGAACATATGCACTAAGGACCTCCACATCTGGGACAACAGCTGGGTACCTCTGGAAAGATTCTATGCAGCCTCTAAGGTGTCAAGCATCCTCCATGGAGTATGTTGCACTGTATGAACCAGAAGAGAGATTGACATGTTTAATCCACTTCTACCATTGCTATGGCCTAGTGCTGTAACTTGCTGCCATGTGCAATATGAATATGTTCCTATCGTCTGCAGTATAGTCCAGATATAGATCAGCTACTTGCTGTTATGAGTGTCACTCTTTTGTGAATCTGCAGTTGGCAGTCTCTGTGCAGCTGTCAGCCCCCAATTTCTATACCTTTCAACCTTCCAGTGTCTGCATTTGTTAGTGTCTGTATGCTGCCAGACTCCAAGGTCTATGTCGATCAGTCCAAATGTCTTATATCCTTCTGTCATCTTAAAATAACAAGTTTTAAAAGGTTTAACGAGCTAAACAGGACACAATAGTTGATCTTTTAACGTTCTGATTAAACTAGGACGACAGTGTTATAGGATTACATGTATTTGAGAGGTAGATTAAATGGAGGTAACTGTGTTTGCCATAAAATGATGTGCACCAAGCAGCACAAGCTGATGTATACCTGGAGAACAAGCTAGAGAGCATGAATCAATACATAGGGTACACAATGACATACATCGAAGATGTTGATGTATCAGTGCATAGGAGCACATCATTACATAAATCACAGAGTTATATTATTCTGGGATGTAGGTACATTAAAAAGTCATGAACACTGGAATATAGTATATGTCGCAGCAGTAATAGAATGTGCGTACCATGTTGAGGACTGGTGCTATTTTCAGGTTGGAGCCTAATGAAACTGAAGGAGTGGAGTAAGTCCAAAAGCAATGATCATTGTTGATACTAAGGGCCTGATTGCCAGTTTTGTGGTCTCGCAGTGGGCTGCCATGCTAGTGCCCCTCTACGAGACCGTCAAACCTGTAGTCACACTGCCCACCAGATTAGGATTTACATCCTGATGTGGAGGGCGGTGCTTTGGCAGTCCCACTACAGTGCCTTTCTAAGGCTCATATGTAAGCCTTAGAAAGGCAGCGCCCTGGGACCACTAAAAGAACGTTCCAGCACTGAAAGAAATGCACCATGTCATGCATTTCTTTCCACACTGAAACTGGGGATGCAGACATGCAGGGGGGCACACCATGTGCCGCCCTGTATGTACCCCCAGGCCCAAAGGCAAAAGAGCTCCCTGTAGGGCCCCCTAAGTTTCCTCTCTGCCACCTTTTTCATGGTGGGCTCACTGCCATGAGAAGGAGGGCGGTGAGCAAACTTGTAAAAAGCCCAGCGGTGCCGCAGCGGCACCACCAGCATATTGTGGCCTCTGACCTCTGCAACACCTCTGAGGGATCATGGATCCCTGGCAGTTGCAGCAGTCCTATGGCAGTCCGACCGCCAAACTCATAATAGGTAGGTGGTAGGACCGCAGGTGTGATGGTAGCCACACCACCACTGCAGCTATGGCCGTCCATAGGACTGCAGTAGTCATAATTAGCTCCTAAGTCATAGATGTGATAACTGGGGAAGAGAAGTTTGCTAAAATGTTGCTAGCTAAAATGTCTTTGACGTAGAAAGTCTTTCAGCTGTGATTTAAAGATTACCTTAAAAGTTTTGGTGCATAGGGTTTTTTGAAGAGTGGGATAACTTATCCAGAACTATAAGCAGTCAGGACATTTTCTAGCCTTGAGGAGTGAGTGGTTCACCTATTTATTGCAGTAGTGGAACATATGTGTGTAAAGGTATTTGCCAATGTTACCAGGGATAAGGTCCGAAAAGTGGTTCAAAGGTTTAGTCTTTGTGATGTTGTTGTAGGTCTTCCTCCCTAATTATGTTAAATCGCAGCCAAGTGTTCTTGGATTTGCAATGCTGTGCAGCAGTGGGTACAGTGCAACAAACCACAAGAGTAAAGACTGATGCACAATGGGAGTACCGCATGATGTGCAGCAGGATGCGCACACTATTTAAAATAGGAACAAATATTGATATGCAGTAGATGGAAGAAGGTGATGTCAGAACTGCAAAACTAGGTTATTTTTGTGGCATTGCTACATCTGGTTACTGCAAGCAACATTGTATAGCATATAAGTGGGTTTTTGGTCAGTTTCTGGCTCATGATCGGAGGAATTGCTTGTGTATTTCAATGTCCTCCTATATACTCAATGGCTTTCCTCCTAATTATTGTGTTTATCCTTTCACTGGAGCATTTCACTTTTATCATCAATTCTAATTGGATGAGTGTATGAGATGCATCTTCCACTGCTTCAACTGATGACATGAGGGAATTATTTCTTAGTTCGCTTTTAGCACTCCCCCACAGTTTTCCTTGCTCTCTTTTCCTGTCTCAGCATTCTCACCCTCTCCCCCAGTCCCTCTTCCTGCTCTGCCCACACCCCTCAGGGCCCATCTAACACAACTTCTTCTCCCCCTTTATTGTTTATATTTTTTATAATTGCTTTTACAAACGTATGTCATTTGTGGACTGACATTGTACTGCTTGTTTGCAGCCATTTGTGCGAAATCCTACCTTTATTTTTATATTTACTGTTGAGCTATCTAAAATACTGGAATGGTAAATTAATAATACAGTCCTGGCAAAAAAAATCTACTATGCCGCTGGTGAATCAGCATGTAATGGCGTCCAAGTTAGGATGCCTTTGTCTGTATGACAAAAACCATTCCAAGATGGTGAAACATAAAATAGGGGAGGTGTATATAATGTCGTTTACAGGACATAAGAAGGGTCAGTATGCCTTAGACTAGCACACAAGAAATTAACAGAGAAGTTAACATCTTCTTTGCCCACAAAAGAGAAAACCTCTATCAGATTGTTGAATCCTGGACTTCTGAGAATTTATAAGTGAGTGAGCAATGTATTGTGCAATACATTCCCATAAATATATATTTGTTGTATGCTAGACTCACTGAGCATCAGCAAGTGCTGGGTTTGTAAATAGCACATTAAACTACAGTATTATTTTATAAAATATACACCTGGTAGTCATAAAAATCCTATGGCAAGCAATCATGATTGTGGTGTTTACAGAATCATTGCAGAATATTCGTTTTTATGTACACTGTAGAGATGTATTATTATGGTTTGGGTGAGATGATGCTGCTTTTCTGCTTTTTTACCCTAATCTTGCAACATTCAGGGGGATATTTACAACACAAGGGGGGTCATTAGGATGGAGGTGGATCGGCGATCCTGCCGCCATCCCAACTTGATTTACCCCCTGCCATATTATTATGGCGGTGGACGCAAAGTGCGTCTACCGCTTTCCTGTCGGTTGGCAATCGTTACGATTACTGGCCGGGCGGACATGGCCACTAATATGGTGGCAGTGCCTACCAGGCACCGCCATCCATATTAGGATGGGTGCGGTAACTGGCCTTTCCAATCGCCGCAATGGAAAGGCTGGCGGGGATGTTCTTCGGGGGCCCAATGCAGGTCCCAGGGGGGGTGCACTTGGGGGGTACCCATGGTACCCCCCTGCATTCCCATGCACAAGGTGGCAGGCACCATGTGGTAAGCAGCATCCGCCGCAATGTCAAATATGGGGAATGCGAACGCCAGGGTGGCGGTCGCTTCCTAATCAGCGGGGTTCGACCGCTGCACGTCTGGCAGCCAGTCCCAGCACCGCGAGGATGGCGGGCGGACATCCTAATGGGCCCCAATGTTGGACGGTGGTGTTACTCCTAAATTGGTTAAGGCACACCCTGACATTTTTAGAATGCAGGGATGTACGTATTTACAAAAATACGGTGCACCCCTGGCGCTAAAAAGCTGCCTAGTGGCAGTGCAGTCACCCATGAGCCATGTTGCAAGGGTGCCTGCGCTGCGAAGGCAATTGTTTATGTACATGAAGGGCCACCTTCCTGCACATAAACAATCTTAAAAGGTGATTTGGTCTTTCCATGTGTGTTGCAAAATGCAGCACACATGGAAAGAGCAAAATATGAGGAGAAATTAATAATTTCTTCTCGTATCACCAGTCTAAGACCAGGTATCTCCTGGTCTTAGCTTTTGGTGCTGCCCCAGACTTGTTAATATGGGTCAGCATCAAAAAGCGATTGGTGTTGGGGCGGAATACCCACTGCAACACCCATTGCATGCCCCTTTCACATTAAGTGAAGCATGAAAAGGGGCCTTATTTACAAGTCGGAGTTAAGCTACATTATGTGGCTTAACGCCGCTTTGTAAATAAGGAAAAGGGATAAGGGATAGGGAGAAGGTGATATCGCCACCCCTCAGCCACTTAGGGCCTTATTGACACTTTGGTGCAGCTGCGCCAGCTCTCTGCCGACACATCTGTGCCAAAGCATCGCAAGGACCGCCCACTTTATTACGAGTTGAACTCGTGTCAGGCAGACGGTCCTTGCCCTTTCCCATGGCGGTGCCTGGAAAACAAGCACCGCAATGGGAATGTAATAAAAGTTCCAGCACGACATGGACAATGACGTCCATGCCGTGGTGGAACTTTGGGGGAATACAGACAGGGGGCACATGTGCCCCTGAATGTATCCCCATGGTGGGGGGCATGGGGGCACTGTAGGGCCCCCCTTTGTTCTTCAACAGCCAGCATTTTCATGGTGGGGCTCCCGCCATGAAATGGCTAGTTGTGGCAGAACTCGTAATGTGCTGAGCAGGACTGCGCCAGTCCCGCTCAGTGTGTTAAATTTTGGTGTAGCTCCTTCACCACCAGGGAACTACTGTTCCCTGGTGCAACCGGTGCTGCTCCGCCGCAGCAATTTTTGAAGTCATAATGCAGCAGACGGGCCACAGTGGGTCTCTTAATCAGCCCCATAGCTCTTTTCCCTTCTGAGGCTGATGTTTATTGAGCTTTGAATTTAATCAACAGTTAGTGGAGGAAATATATACAATAATGTCTTTGGAAACATATGAACATACATGGTTGTGATATACATAAGAAATTATATTTTATATATATTTTTCATTGGAAACAATAAAATGCATCTCATAACATAACAAAAGCATTAAAAAATCAAACAAGGAAGATTAAAAAAGAAACGGACGAAATGTAATGTAAACGTACCAAACAAAGTATTTAAAGGATACAAAATTTTTTACAATATCAATTCCATGGTCTTTAAGGCATGAGATTTCTCCTTGCTCAACTGCTACACATTCCCTGAACATTCTTTCTGCACCTCATTATATACTTCTGGTGTCGCACCAAAATATAGTTTCAAAGACATATTGCGCCAAAAAAACTGTGAAGTCAGAAATGTGTGGGACAGAATAAGGATGGAAAGATTATTGTTTTTTCCGATACTTTTTTATTTGTATTTTAATACAGTTGTATATAATATTACTTTGGTAATTTGCTTGCTGTGTTTTATAAATTTTTATTTTGTGAGTTGTTATTATTTTAAATTTTAGTGTCTGTATTTTTTAGTAAGGTTTATTATGTATTGATTAAATCATATTTACAAATATATATATATATATATATATATGAAACCAATTTGCCCTGAAGCATTTGGGAAGTCACTCGACAGCGCTCCATCTTACGGCTTTCTGATGCAGCCGGCCTTTCCGCTCCACTTATTATTTCCTTAGCCAACGCGTTTCAAGGTTTATAACCTCTTCTTCTTGGGCAGCCACACATACAACATTTGAGCCTCGCATTAATGTTGGTTTCCGGCTTCATTTATTCACAATTCCGCCCCCCAGTGGGCGTTAGCTCAGTGCAAGTCTCTTAATGCATGATGGAACAGCGAGTTCCTTCATGCGAGCAAATCATTACTTTTGGTAAGTTCAAATGTTTGTTAGCGTAATTTCGGCAATATTACATCCTATAGTAGGTTTATAGAACATCAGGCAGACTTAGTTAGCATTTGGAGCGCTGTGCTTTAACCGTCTTGAAAGTTCAAAACTGTAGCCTCACCCAGCTGGTGTCCATGATTCTCTTCCAGCCGGCAATGGTGCACATCCCCACGGCCAGGCTGCCGTGTCAAAATTTTGAAACCAATTTGCCCTGAAGCATTTGGGAAGTCACTCGACAGCGCTCCACCTTACGGCTTTCTGATGCAGCCGGCCTTTCCGCTCCACTTATTATTTCCTTAGCCAACGCGTTTCAAGGTTTATAACCTCTTCTTCTTGGGCAGCCACACATACAACATTTGAGTCTCGCATTAATGTTGCTTTCCGGCTTTATTTATTCACAATTCCGCCCCCCAGTGGGCGTTAGCTCAGTGCAAGTCTCTTAATGCATGATGGAACAGCGAGTTCCTTAATGCGAGCAAATCATTACTTTTGGTAAGTTCAAATGTTTGTTAGCGTAATTTCGGCAATATTACATCCTATAGTAGGTTTATAGAACATCAGGCAGACTTAGTTAGCATTTGGAGCGCTGTGCTTTAACCGTCTTGAAAGTTCAAAACTGTAGCCTCACCCAGCTGGTGTCCATGATTCTCTTCCAGATTTTTTTATTGGCTGGTTGTTGGGTTTGTAGGGGAATAGGATGGGAATTTTTTTAATGTGTGTTTTCAAATTATTATAATGTTTTTATTTGTTAGTTTGATTATTTATTATGAAAACGATTTTAATTGTAAATTAATAGATTGTAATGTTTATAGTAATTAATTTTGTTTAAGTAATATTTATCAAATTGATTTATATTTGTACTTACATATGTTGTTTTTATTGATTTTGTATTCCTAATTTGTTATGTATTATTTTGTAATAGTTTTAAAAAATTGTTTGTTTTATTAGTATATATATATATTCTGTAATGTAAGGAAAAATTAATTTATACATTTTGTATGATATATAATATGTTAATATTTTAAGTATATAAGTTTTTTAAATGGGGGAATAGTAAATGTAAGTTTCCAAAGCTCAACCCTCAGCACTTCCCATACTGTTGCTTACACTAGAGTGGGAATATTAAGGGGCCGATTCCAATCCTGGAAAAAGGCTGTACGAATCGTTGTACGGAGCGTTTTCTCCGTACGACTCGTACCCGGTAAACTTTCCATACAACCTAGGAAGTACAATTCGTATAGAAAGCCTATTTGCGTACGTTTCGTACAAAATCCCGTACGGGTAAAAAAAAACGACGATTCTGATCCGGAACAGCTTGTACGTGACATCCGGACGTATTCAGGCAGCGGTTTCCGGCCCAGCAAGTACGATTCGTCCCCACGTCACTCTGTATGGCTCTTTTTTTATGGGAGCCAAACAGAGCTGGAAAGCAGAGTCCTACGTGAACCGCTACGCAACGGAGCCCCGGTACGCGACGTACACGCCATCAACCCCATCGTACGTGTCATCCCGGGCCTCCTAGCCTACGACCTGGTGCACCGGACCCGATGCACACGCCGCAGAAGGTGAGAACAACACCCAGGGGCCAGGGTGGGGGTGAGGGGCAGGAAACATACCCCATACCCAAAGCCAAACCTATAATATGGAGCCCATACATTACCACCAGGGTCTGGTCACTTGGGGGGGCATGGCCAGCAACCCCTGCGTACCGCAACTATGGAAGTGGACGTGTATGGTGCATTGCGGCACCAGTACAATAGTGATATGGACCGTACACATGCAATGAATGCGGGTGTACGGTGCGTTTCACACGTACCGCTACGGCACCAGTAAAACAGTGATACGAGGTGTACACACGGCAGGAATGGAGGGCTACGAGTCGCACAAGGATGTCCATCAAGTACTTGTCATTGCATACTTTCATGTGCAGGCCTTAGGTGTGTCAACCAGTGATATTGCACAGGTCCACTCATCTAGTTGCACAATTGATGTTTGATGACCTGTGGACACATGTCATGTGTGATGGGGCACTATGTGGCACACATCACCTTGACACTTGCCACATGTGTGTCTGTAGTCCAACTGTGTCACAGCAGCAGTGGGATGGCACAGTCATCACCACCCGCATCTGTCTACTGATGCCAGGGACAGGGACACTCTATCAACTGACATGTCAAGATCAGCGTGCCCCTATGTGACTATGTCAGGTGTGTGTGTCATGTGTTCCCATGAGCTTGCTGTTAGTGTTCCATCAACTGCATCTGCTTTTGGTGCATCCAACATGGGTCTGTGTGGAGATGGGCGTGGCACACATCTACGCACACCATGCCACATGTGGATTCCCACAGCTGTAAGGTCTGTGTGCATTGGACATCATATTTTCTCAGGCATACATGTCTGAGTCGTCTCAATGGCTGTGTTTATTTGTTGTCACGTGTACCCCTTCATCGCAATGTGTTTCATATGTACATTTGACATTCCATATGACCTGTGCGTGTGCCTTGCAGTCAACTGTCTGGATGAGATGACATCCTTCCAATGCTGCTATGTGGATGTGTGTCACTCCGGTGATATCACTGGCTGTTCACTCAGACTTGCCCCCAGCTCATTTCAGGGCATGTCATGTAGAATTGACAATCAACAGGTGTATCTGGCTTTTCGTAGGAATGCCAGCAAGCTGGCATATGTGTCCTGGATGTATTGCACACACCAGACTCCATAGTTACCTGATGTTTAGTAGCAGTTTAGCATGTGCTATGTTCATTGACATTGATGTTGGCAGACTCTCAATCTTCATTATTCCTACCAATGTCTTGCAGGGCACCGCCTGTCCCAAGAACAATGCCAGACTTGGCTGCCATGAGGGAACGTGCCTGCATCCGACGTTACAGATTCACTCAACAGTTGATTGAGGACTTGACCGACAAGCTGGCACCACACCTCCAACCGCGACACAGGTATCCTACTGCGCTGACCCCAAAGATGAAGGTGATGGCAGCCCTACATTTTTTTGCCACAGGTACGTTTCAATTGACCATAGCTGATGTTGGTGGGATGTCACAGACAATGTTCAGCCGTGTCCTGCATGATGTTTTGGCAGCCATGTTGGAGCACCTTGATGAATTCATCAAATTTCCTACTCCTGAGGAGTTGACAGATGTGAAGGGTGATTTCTATGCCCTGGGAGGGATGCCCCATGTCATTGGGTCCATTGATGGGACACATGTGGCTTTGGTACCACCACAGGCACAGGAGCAAGCCTATCGCAACTGTAAACATTACCACTCAATAAATACCCTTGTGGTGTGTCTTGCTAACATGCTGATTTCCCATGTCTGTGCATATTTTCCAGGATCAGCACACAATGCCTACATCATGAGGCGTAGCAGGGTGCCACAAATGATGCTGCGGCTGCATAACGAAAGAGCATGTCTTGTTGGTGGGTATACTCTGTTGGTCCTGTGTGTTGCGGTAGCTTTGGCTCTTACGGCATCTCCTGACCCACTTATTTACATGATGTTTCCATGTAGGGGACTCTGGATATCCCAACATGCCATGGCTAATGACACCTCTCCGCAACCCAAGAACAGCTGCAGATCACAGGTACAACAATGAACACGGGCAGACCAGGCGAGTGATTGAGAGGACGTTTGGCCTCCTGAAGAGCCGATTCCGGTGCCTTGACAAGACAGGCGGGTCCCTCCCATATGCACTGGAGAAGGTCTGCAAAATCTTCATTGTGTGCTGCATGCTGCAAAACATGGCCATTGAGAAGGCAGTGCCACTCATCCATGATCCTGATGAGCAGCAACACCCACCCGTGGAGGATCCAGGGCTTGGTCACGAGGCAAGTGATGAGGAGGAGGAGGATGATATCTGGAGTCAGCTCATACGCAACTTCTTCTCATAATGGTGAGTCACTGGGTATGAGTGTGCAAGCTTGTAGCATTGAGTGGCATGTGTTGCAATGTGTGTGTCCAGCTGACTGAATGCAAAGTGACTTTGATGTGTGTACTGATGTGTCACTCGAGTGATGATGTCATGCCACACAGTTTTGCGGAGAGACTTTCTTTGAAATTTGCATGTGTCCAACATTGTTCATGTTTCGTAACTGACCATGTGTGCGGCGAGATTTGTTTTAGGTGAATTCTTGTGTGTCTGTCATTCCCAGGTTTTTGCGTCTGTTGTCTGCTCAAGTCATCTTTGTCCTCCTGCTATTCCTCATGAGGATTGCAACGTGTGCTGAATCAGCGTTCCATGCACGGACATGTGGAAATGTCATTTTGGGCCAGGATTGCAGCAAGGCTTTTTGGTGGTGGTACGGGTTGGGAATGTGTGGGGACTGCTTCTGTGCATGTTGTGGTACCATGCATACATGTCTTCTCACCATGGAGCATATAACATGTAGCATCACTCCCATGACATGATAGTCACCCTTCTTGACAGTCATCTGTAGTGGAGTGTGGAGTCTGATGAAGGCATCAATGTGCGTAAACCTTGCCTCTGAAACATTGCTGATGCTACGGGTGGACATAGTGTGGGACATAACAACAACAGGCTCTATGGTGATTTGCAGCCTCTCCATGTGCAGCAGGATGTGTTTGGCTCATCCCCTTAACTCGTGTGCCAGTTCATTGGGATTCATAACATCCGTGTTGTGAAGGGGGGGTCCAGCGTATGTCCCACATGTTCTGTCAACTGACCTGTGAGTCTGTTCGTATGGATGCATTTCCCTTTGTGTGAGTTTGTGCAATAAAGGTGTTCAGCACAATCCAAAGTGCCTCATCTCTGTCACTGCAGATCTCTTGCCAGTTTGCATGCGTCATCTATGGCATAATTGTCAAAGATTGAGCATATGAGTGTATGTGTACTTCGGCAACATGCATGCATTTCTTCATGGCTAATAATCTCTATTGTGCATGAAGTACCTGGTTGTGTATGTATTTGTGCAGGTTGCTCCCCACAACAGGACGTCAACGCCTGTGGACGGTGTGTCTCCTGTGCGCAGCTCCGCGTTTTGTTGCCTGATCCTATGGCCATAATTTTTGTTGATTCTTCATACATTTTCTCGGAGTGACCCATGAGTAACCTGACACTCCTTCCTTTACATACACCTGTTGCACTGTGCCTTTCTGACCTCCTTGTCTTTGTGTCCTACTTTTTGCCTAGTTTCTCGCCCCTTCCGCCTGCTGCTGCCTCACCTGCGGCACCGCCCCACCGAGTGACCTGATTCTGCAACCCACACGCCTCCAAAATGCTCCTCCCTTCCCCCCTCCACCCATTCTTAATGCAGCCAGCAGTTTGTCTATGCCACTGTTGTGCCAACGCCGTGCCAAAGGCAGGGCCGTCTGCGCCTGCAACGTGCACAGTGCACGACCCTCTGGTCCTTGCATGACCCACGTCACACAACAGGCTCATGCTGCAGCCATCCCTCCAAGCAATGTCCACCAGACAAGCAACCGCCTGCTATCAGGCAACCCCTAAGCACACACACGATACCTTTGCATGATGAGTGTGCAACTCCAACTGCCTACACAGCGCTGCCCCGCCTACCAGACCCTGTCAGGACAACCAGGTCATGTGCCTCCTACTCCACACCCGCTCCATCCACCAGCACGCCATTGCACTCTGTTACCTCCTCATCACAACAGCCCCACACATCACATTCATGACAGTAACCTGGATAGAAGCATCCTCAGCACACAACTTCTTCATTGCCATCTCTGACGGATACAAGATCACCCGCAGGGACGGCACCAACAATCCCGGCGGATGACTTGCAATTTATTCACAAGTACACCCTCAGAGTCACAAATCCGGTTTTGCACCAAACCCCTGGCAACCCTCAGAGTAACTCTCATCTAGTCAAGTCAAGTCAAGTCAGAGATACTTATATCGCGCACATATCACTCAGAGAGTCTCATGGCGCTTGCAGAAACTCCGAAAAGAAAAGAGGGCCACAGATTAATTGCCAAAAAGCCAGGTCTTTAGCTTTTTACGGAAGTCACCGTGATCAGGCATGTTACGGAGATGGTAAGGCATTTTGTTCCATGAAGAGGGGGCCAAATAGGAGCAGGCACGGCCTCCCTGCCTAGCTGTATGAATCCTGCGGGGGATAAGCAGGGCAGCATCACTGGATCGCAGGGCCCTATAGGGTTTGTACCAACGGAGCTTTGGCAGCCAATACTTGGGACCATTTCCATACATTTGCTTATGAGTTAAGCATAGTATTTTAAACAGGGTTCGTTTCCTTATTGGGAGCCAATGAGGGGAGTTTAAGCAGAGGCGGGCCGAGGTCCTATATGGGCAGTCCAGGACTAGCCTGGCGCCGTATTTTGAAGGACTTGGAGTTTAGCCAAAAGATCTGAATTAATGGCATGCAGAAGCGAATTATCGTAATCCACTCTGTTCATGATGAGGCCTTGTATTAGAGGTCTGCGGGCCTCTAAAGGAAGCCACTTAAACACTTTACGCAGGCTCCGCATAACACCATAGCATGTGCTAATCACATGCTTTACGTGGCCACTCATAGACAAATTATTGTCAATGTGAAAGCCCAAGTTTCGGACCACGTTCTTATATGCAGGGCGAGGTCCGAGGTTGGACGGCCACCAATCATGCGTCCAATGGTCAGCTGCTTTACCGAACAGCATGATCTCTGTTTTGGTTCCATTAATTGGAGATGGTTTGATGACATCCATTCATCCACCTGGATCAGACAGTCTTTAAAACGCTGCTTAGTTTCCTCTGGGTCGGGGCCCAAGGTGATTAGAATCTGAGTATCATCTGCGTAAGATATGACATCAAAGCCATATTGTCTAATCACAGCGGCCAGTGGAGTCATATAGAGGTTAAAAAGGGTGGGGCTTAATATAGAGCTCTGAGGAACACCCATCTTTACTGTTCGTTCACTAGCCGTGATGTTGCCCATCTGGACCACGGTTTTTCGATCTCTCAGATAGCAGCTGAACCAGTTTAGGGCCGACCCCCTGACCCCCATCTCCCAAAGTCGACGTTCAAGTATGTGATGGGAGATGGTGTCGTAGGCCGCCGACAAATCAAGCAGAATAAGGATAGCTGACTGCTGCTTATCCAAGGCTAATCTGATATTATCCGTGATCTCAATCAGTGCTGTCTCTGTGCTGTGTGCCGCACGGAAACCGGATTGAGAGGGATCTAAAAGCTCATGGCTCTCGAGATGACTTATGAGATGCTTATTTACTAGAGACTCCAATATTTTTCCAAAATATGGTAGCAGGGAGATTGGCCGATAATTCAAGAATATATCTGGGTCCGCTGAAGTTTTTTTTAAAATAGGCCTGATTCTGGCTTTTTTCCAACACAGTGGAAAGTCGGCTTTTGCTAGAGACTTATTGAAAATTTCAACTAGTCTAGTTAGAACTGTAGGGGCCAGCGAAGGGAATATTTTAGGAGGGAAAGGGTCATCAGGAGAGCCAGATTTAATTTTTGTGATGGCCTCAGTGACCGACTTGAGGTCACATTCCTCAAAATTCTGTAGATAATCATCTGGGATCAGAGGAGACTGTGAGAGTACTACCAGGTCTGTGTCTATGTGTGCAAAGGCCGAGGGAAAGGTACTATGGATATTCATGATTTTGGCCTCGAAAAAGTCAGAGAGGGAGTCCGTCCATGTTTGAGAGACGGTTACTGCAGATGCATTTGTGGATGTTGTAAATTCTTTGAGAATATGGTATAGCTCCTTAGAGGAATTCTCTGCCATATTTATTCTATTGACCAAATATGATTTCTTGGCTAGCTTGGTATAGAGCATATAACCATTATGCATCCTTTTATAGTTATCGCGATTAGCGAGATTTCTAGTTTTCCTCCACAATTTTTCTGGAAAATAGGGCACCAACGTTTAGTGGCCTTAAGTGAATCAGTGAACCAAGGAGAGTTTCTAGTCTTAGGCCTAATGTTCTGAAGCGGGGCAATTAAGTCTATAGGGGTTCCAATAGCATTGTTTAATTGCAATACATCGTAGTCAACACTTGAGTCGTAGTTTAGAGGATAAAAACTACTAAGTTATCTTTGAATAATGGAGTAGTGACTTTATGCCACGGTCTACGAAGAATAGACTCATTACCCTGATGAAATTTCTTTTTCGGTGCGGAAGGAATGGCAAATTTTAAACGGTGGTGATCCGTCCATATTAGTGGTACTGGAATTTCCACCGTCAGGTCCAATACATTAGTAAACAAAAGATCAAGCGTATGACCCGCACAGTGAGTAGGCCCGTTTACCCGCTGGCCTAGTCCAAGAGTGCTCAGATCTGAAAGTAGTTTATCTGTGTCTGGATTGGCCAATAATTGCGCGTGATGGTTAAAATCCCCAATAAGCAGGAATTTATCAGAGGCCAGAACATGAGGGGCAATGATTTCGACTAGCTGGTCAGAAAAATTGCCCTTTAAGCCAGGGGGGCGGTAGACCAGAGCTCCTCTCCAGGAGCCATTTGAAAGACCAACAATTTTAAAAGAGCAGATTTCAATGGTGCTACAGGATACAGAATCCAGGATGCTTATAGTAAACGCTCCTTTGTATATAATAAGTAGGCCACCCCCTCTTTTCTCCTTTCTATCGACTCGAAGAATTTTATAATCAGGGGGAAGGGCCGCATGTAAATCAGGTCCAGAATACTCATGTAGCCAGGTTTCGGTAATGAAACAAATGTCTGGGTCAGTGAGAGTCAAAAGATCCCATACATCCAGTGCATGTTTAGAAATAGAACGAGCGTTAAAATAGATGGCGGTCAATGAAGTAGAAGGAGCATTATTTTGATTGGGCAATTTTGGTCTGGTAGATGGAATAGAACTGATCTGATCATGAGAACGCCTGATTTCTGGATGCTGAGACATGGCGATTTCATGAGGGCCCAAATATGTAATGGGTGGGATGTTAAGGCTTTTTAATTGGGAACTAGGATATTGAATTAAAACCATTTTAGGAATAGACCAAAATACTAGCAAGAGGAAAAATGTAAGAGGCAGATAACACAAAAACCCAGGAACAGACCTGTACAGAACAAGGGGTATGGCCGCTGGTCGCAACCGGTCGCAGACGGGCGCAGTCGGGCTTGCCTTTGGCGCGCCTTCGGCGCGCCGCTGCGCGCGTCCGCGCCCTCGTCCTGATTAAGTAGGGAATGGCCCTGAACAACTAGAGCGCGACCCTAGACTTCCGCCGGAAGCAGGAAGTGTGATCGAGCCCCTCCTGACCCTCCGTACAATCGGCACACGCCGTGACGGAACGGGGTCGGGCTCACATTAACTAGAGGCAGGAAATTGGAGCGGGTAAGCTAAAATGATTTAAACAGCAATTATAATGTTTTCACGTAATTGGATTTCAAACAAATTACACTGACATATCTAAAAACGTACAAAGTGCAAAGTGCAAGATATAGTGCAGAGTAGTGCAAACAGTCAGGGCAGTAAGCATATGAATAAAATACAGCATTTAAATTTTAAAAGAACGATTTCACCAGCAGTGATTAAAAACTGAAAGCAGCAGCCAGTCTGTTCTGACCGGAGAAGTGCTGCGCGCGTCCGCGCCCTCGTCCTGATTAAGTAGGGAATGGCCCTGAACAACTAGAGCACGACCCTAGACTTCCGCCGGAAGCAGGAAGTGTGATCGAGCCCCTCCTGACCCTCCGTACAATCGGCACACGCCGTGACGGAACGGGGTCGGGCTCGGGCTCTACAGATCTCCAGGCCTACATCCACAAATCCCCAAAGCCATCAACATGTACATCTGCACGCATGCCCTCACCTCCACAGGCTACATGTGGCTGGGGGCCAGTAACTTCTTGCTGGAGGAGAACCACACCACCATCCATCATTGGTCCATCAACATTTGCATCCACGTCTCCGACAAGCAACACACTGCCTCACACCCTGCTACCGATCCCCCAAAGATGCTTGATGTAAGTCACCACAGACAAGCTGTGTGAGACACTCGAACCAACACCCCCGTCACACCCTGCAACCTCACACACTGGATCAGCAACTGATCCAACAATCTTGCCACATTGACGGACTTTCCTGTGAAGCACAACAACAGTTAAGCCACCTGGGACAAGGCAGACCTAATGGACTCATACAGATCTAGCCGGACTCTTGTGCAAACCTTGCAAGACAAAGGACCATCAGTTACCTTACAGCCCTGGAAAAGGCCACACACAGCCATCACCATATCATCAGCAAGGACAAGTGGAGATCCTTCAGATAGGGCCGAGGCACCACAACACACGACATAAAGGAGCTCATCAGCATTGTGAGTGGACTGACAGCAGCTCTCCATCCAAAAGACACCCCACCCTTGCAAGGCAGATCAAATCCCTTGCAAATTTCTACCACTGCAAGCTCATGGACATACAGGACAGCCTTGGCATACAGAGGCAGACAGCACTATTATCCGCGGGACAAACCTCCCTCAGGTTCTGGACTCCCGTCAGCAGCAAATACACCACCTGGCTCATGTACACCATCCACTCTGGCTCTCCATCAGGCCCCTTCCCACACAACATCTCAACCACATCATTCCCCATCCTTGAAGCCCACGTCCAGCACGTCATGAATGTCTCCTTTGAGTTTGCAACATTCCATGGGAGCTGGAGGCATGCAGAGACCCAGGCCCTTCTTAAACAACGGACGGCAGTGCCGCAGGAACTCCTGGAACATCACCCTGCTTCCCTACCGAGCAAATGTCATCAGGAAGACACTCAACGAGCAACTGACAAACTTCCTCCATGCAAACAGCTCCAGGCAACCGGCACCAGACCATCTTCCACAGTAATCACACCACTGCAAGCGTCATAATTGCCACCACCAACGACAAACTTGCCCTGCTCAACAATGGTGAGACCACCCCCCTTGACCTCTCAATGGCATTGTACACCATGTGCTACCACACTGTCAGCTCACACATCTCCAACAATGGTATCCAGAGGAGGTCCCAGGATTAAATCAACAAGTAGCTCACCAGCAAGGCCCAGGGAGTCGGCCTCCAACCTTCCGCATGTGGTACACTGGGGTCATCTGGCCCATGCCCCAGGGCTCATCTCTCAGTGTGACGATCTTCAATGTCTCCATGACCCCCATCTCCACCATCACATGCGCACACGTCCTCATCATCATCTCGTATGCCATTGACACCCAGCTGCTCCTCACCCTCACCAAAGACCCAGCCATTGCCAGATCCAACCTTCAAGAAGGCATGAGATCTGTTGACGAATGGCTGAACATCAGCCACCTGAGGCTGGACTTGGACAGGACAGAGGTCATCATGTGAGGATTGTCCCCTTACGGCTGGGTCAACTCCTTGTGTCCCACCGGCCTGGGCACCGCACCAGCACCCAGTGGCCACGCACGCAAGCTGGTGTTCTTCATGGACTCATCGCTCACAATTACCATGCAACTCAACACCATCTGTACCTCATGCTGCAACACCCTCCGCATGCTGCAAATGATCCACAGATAGATCCACTCCAAGGCAAGACAGACCGTCCCCCAGGTCCACGACACCAGCCGGGTCAACTACAGCAACGCCCTGTACGGAGGGACAACAGCAAAACTGCAGGAGAACTTGTCCACATCCAGGGTGCATCCGTACACCTCATCTTCAACATCCCCCACCCTAGCCACATCACCGTCCACCTGAGATAGCTACAATGGCTCACTGTCTGCTGCAGGATCACCTTCAGACTCCTCACCCACACTCAGGAGGCAGTCCACAACCCCAGACCCAAAACCGACCTTGGACGTCTGTCATCCAACACCCCGTTGGCCCAACTCCGTGCAGACAACCTTGCCCTGGCCACCATTCATCACATCCACAGAACAACTGCATGCAGGAGATAGTTCTCCCACCTCGCCAAACAGACCTGGGACTCCCTCCCCGGGTACCTCCACATGACCCATGACCTCTACGCCTTCATGATACTCTTCCAAATTGGTCTGTCCGAGCAATATTGCAAGCCCCCCCTCAGCAGCTTGAGGCCATCACGGGTGAGTATTGGGCTTCATGTCTGTATTTGATGATACATTGTGACACATGTGTGTCCTCGACCGGACTCAGATTCCAGTGTATGGATGGCTGGAGTTAGTTCCACACTCAGGCATACTTTGACATATCCCCACACTTATGTTGTGGACTCATGCGAAATGACTGCAACATCACATTTTTTTATTTTTTTTATTATAGGTCTGGGCCGTGATTTGTGCAAGAAAAAGGTGCAATACAGGGACCATAGAATCCAAAGTCCCCAGGGGGAGGTGGGATCCTTGGCATTTGAAAGCAGCAGAGTCCAGACCACAGTGTTTGGCATCATTGGTCAGACTGTGACCAGCAAGTCCATGTGGCAGAGAATGTCAGTCAATGAGGTGATGCTGTTGCACATGAAGGCCAGGTGCCAGGCCAGGTGACCTGGGAGATGTGGATGGCCCGCTGCCTCTCACGGTCTTTTCCGTGGACGACCCACCTTCCTCAGGGGACCCTCAGATGCAGGCCTTGACAATGCTTGGGACGCTCCGTCGGACAAATCCTCCTCCTCCTCCCTCCCTGTGGCTGGTGGTGGTCTTCGCTTGGTGGCACAGGGAGGGTTGCCCATGTTGTCTGCGATCCGACAGAGTGAATGGCGTATGTCACTTTGCACCGCCAGGAGCCCAGCCAGTCTTGCCTCCATCCGTGCTTGGTGTTCTTGTTGACTGGCGTGTTGCTCGGCCTGCTGGTTCTTCATCTCTGTGATGGTCCCCTTTATCTCTGTGAGTGTCCCAACTACCTGGCTGATCTCCCTGGTGTCACGCCGGTATGCCTCCAGGATGTTGTGTATGTGTGACATACCGGTCTCTTCAGCTGGCTGGTCAGGTTCTCGCCTCCGCCTGCCTCCACTCCCACCACCCCTGCCCACATGAGCCTGACCTGCCGTTGTGAGCACATCGGGTCTACGGGACCCCTGAGGGATGGCAGTGGTGGTGTTGTCTGCCTCCTCCTGGGTGCCCGGCGAACCTTGTCCCTCCTGGTCAGACTGGCTCAGTTGTTCACTGCGGGCAGGGCTCCTTGGTGTCTCCTGGGATGTGGCAGGAATGGGGGTGGTGGTTGGCACAGATGTTCCTGAACCAGGTGCTGCAGGGGCTTGGACAGCAGAGGGTCCAGGTCGGTCGGGTTCATCCGCGGAGTGTTGAGAGGCATCGCTGCCAGTGGGACCAGGTTCCTCCCGAGCCTGGTACTGTGATTCTTCACCCCCATTGTTGGGGGAGATTCCTCACGTTGCCCTGTGTGTGAGAGGCAGTCAATGTTAATGCTGTTTCATGCAACATCCATGTTTCATACACATTCTAGTTGGCACTGTTCCTCCAGGTAGTTGTATGTGCCTAGCATTCTCCTCAATGTTCACTTGTGGATGGGTTTGTTGCGGGGGACAGATTGATATGTGTTCCTGAGTCTTTGACTTGTTGATTTTTTACTTGGATGCTTCTTCGGCTATGTATTGGTCTTGTTGTGTTACATGTCCATTGTGACAGTGGGTAAATCCATTGCCTGTCCCGGGGGTGTCTGCTTGTGTAAGGGGTGTTTGTGACAGAGCCTGCTGGTGGGTGTAGTGTGATTTGGCACTGGGGCTCCCAGGTGATGTAGCTGTCCCCCCATGGAGCATGCTGCCATGACAGTGAGTGTGAGTTCCTGTCCTAGATATCTGACCTTGTTGTCTTGGTGTTTGTGTTTGCACTGGTCACAGGAGGGCCTTGTGCTGCCTACACCAGGGCCCAGTGTCAGCTATCTTGTCAGTACTTTCACAGTCTCTGTGCATTGAGCATGATGCATGGGTATGTACCTGGGCCATATGGGATGAGGGCAATTGTGTCTGATTTGGAGTTCAACAATGCGTTTTGTGACACCCACCCTCCCAGCGTACCGGTCATCCATTCTTGGGTTAGTGCTTCGTGTAGCATGGGACATAGCATGGCCTTGCTTTCTCAATGGGGCATACACATGTTAGTGGCATTGGCGTTGTTTTTGACTATGGTTCTGGCCAGTGAGTGTTTGGAGGTAGTTGCGTGCATTTTGTGTAGTTGGGATGTGGATGCCATTACCCCCATGTTACATAAGTTGTTTGTGTACTCACCAGGCTCTGGAACTCCTTAAAGTCCATGTACTCCCACCGGCGGAAGCAGGGCCATCACCTTCTCCTCCCAGGGATGGAAATGTACTGGTCTGCGGGGCCCACCACCTCCAGTGATGTTGCTCTGGGCGTAGTCATCATTTATTTTTCGCTTGACTGCCCTCTGCAGATCGTACCACCTGGCTTGGCATTCAGTCCTGGTCCTTCTGATGGGTGCAACAGCATTCACCCTATTGACGATCCTCTGCCACAGGTGTGATTTTCTGCTATGCTGGTCTGTCTGACCAATGTTCCAAACAGCTGTGGCTCGACTCTGATGACTTCATTGACAAGAATCTCCAGCTCCTCCCTTGTGAACTTTGGATTCTTGTCTGTGGGCATGGTGTGGGGTGAGGGTGTGGATGGTTTGGGGTGTGTGGGTCTGAATGTGAAGTTGTGTGTCTGAATGTGAAGAGGGGGTATGTGTGAAGGAGGTTGTGTGAAGGTGTATATGTTAAGGTGGATGGGTGCAGTTGTTGGTGTGTGCTCTCTAGCTGCAGTGAGTCTGTTGCAAAGGCTCATGGTTTGTGTGTGTGGTCCCTTTTTATTGGTCCATTTGTGGGTGGGCCTCAGTTTGAATTTTTGGTGGGTGTGTTATAAGGGGTGGTTGTGAGTTTGGCCCACTGTTTGCCTGTTTGGATGTGGCCAGGTCAGTCATTTCCATGTTTTGTGCACTGTAGATGTGTTTTGTGGTGTTGTGCGAGTCGAATAGACCCTCCTTGTGCTGTTTTACATTGCCTATGTACAGTGCGTACATACGCGATGTTGTTGTGAGGTGCGTACATACGCGATGTTGGGGTACGCACCGTACATACGCGCTGATGTTGTTAGGTGTGTACATATGCGATGATGTTGTTGTGAGGTGCGTACATACGCGATGTTGGGGTACGCACCGTACATACGCGCTGATGTTGTTGTTAGGTGTGTACATACGCGATGATGTTGTTGTGAGGTGCGTACATACGCGATGTTGGGGTACGCACCGTACATACGCGATGATGTTGTTGTTAGGTGTGTACATACGCGATGATGTTGTTGTGAGGTGCATACATACGCAATGTTGGGGTACGCACCGTACATACGCGATGATGTTGTAAGGTGCGTACATACGCGATGTTGGGGTACGCACCGTACATACGCGATGATGTTGTTGTTAGGTGTGTACATACGCGATGATGTTGTTGTGAGGTGCGTACATACGCGATGTTGGGGTATACACCGTACATACGCGATGATGTTGTTGTTAGGTGTGTACAAACGCGATGATGTTGTTTTGAGGTGCATACATACGCGATGTTGGGGTACGCACTGTACATACGCGATGATGTTGTTGTAAGGTGCGAACATACGCGATGTTGGGTTACGCATCGTACATACGCGATGATGTTGTTGTGGGGTGCGTACATACGCGATGATGTTGTTGTAAGGTGTGGACATACGCGATGATGTGGTTGTGAGGTGCGTACATACGCGATGTTGGGGTACGCACCGTACATACGCGATGATGTTGTTGTAAGGTGCATACATACGCAATGTTGGGGTACGCACCGTGCATATGCGATGATGTTGTTGTAAGGTGCGTACATACGCGATGTTGTTGTGAGGTGCGTACATATGCATGGGGTGCCTGTACGACTCGTACCCCTGTACCACTCACACCCCGGGAACTACTTTTCCCGGGATACGAGTCGTACAATGTTTGCTTTGTGGCGGGTGAAGTCATTCCCCGTGTACGGGACGTTTTCCGTACGAATCCTAAATCGGAAAGCCGGTCCGGATCGTACTTGTACGGTCGGACTGTATTTTTAGGCTTCGTACGGAAAAGTGTCCGGGTCCGTCTCGTACAACTTTTCCCGATTGTCACGGTCCCCAGATATCCTCAGGATTGGATCGAAGTCAGTAAGGGTCCACCTCTCGACAGCCCCAAGTCCGGATAGAATTAATCCCCTCGGACTAGTGGGATGGTCGAGCGAGGGAAGGAAAGGGTAGGAACAGCGGGAGGGAGACCTAAGAAAAGACAAAGAGAGAGAGAGAACGTGATCACAACATAATTCAATGGTTCAACAAGAGGTTAACAGAAGAGTGGTATGCTGAAGGGAACTCTCTCTACCTGTAAAGGAAAATACTGCTGCCTCACTGCTTGGCGAAATGTGAGGGGAAGGAGGAAGTAACTGCACACTCATATTCTAATGAGGAAATGAGCATGGTTAGTAACATGTCACTTGCTGCACTTAAAAAGACACCCTCTGCAATAGCAATCACATGCAGCCCCTGTAATCCCTACCTTTACATATGAATCGTGCTGGCTGTTACCGGACCCCCCTCAACTGATCTCCCCTAAAAAGATGGGAAAATAAAACAAGAAGCCAAAGGTTGAAGTGTGTATTGGTATGCAGCGAAGTTCTGGGGTACTTTGTGGTTTTCCAAACCTTGCTCGTATTTGTAAACGTTTTAAGGAGATCGAGCGGTCTCGCTCTTACTTCAAAGCGGGACCCCTACGCGCCTTCCGACATACAGTGCTGAATTCCACTCAAATAAGGCAAACATGGCCTCCCGCATGAGACAGCTGGAAAGTGCGTGTCTCGCCAATGGGAGGAACGTTAAAGGAGTACCAGGAAATGCACAGCGTTAACTTCCCAAATCACAAACAGTGCAACAATGGCCTCCCGCATGAGACAGCTGGAAAATGCGTGCCTCGCCAACGGGGGGAACGGTAATTGTTTGTCAAGAAATGCACAGCGTTAATTCCTACACCTAATCAAGGCAATAAGACCTCCCGCATAAGACCGCTGGAAAATGCAGATCTCTCCAACGGGAGGAAGCGAGCACTGGACAGAAATAGGCACAAGAGTTGGTGCGATGTCGCACCCTTACGCGGACCGCAACTCAAATCCTCCGGGCGTCCGCTGAATAATCGGCGTCTACAGGAAGGCACCATCTTGAATTATAGTGTTCAGCTGGCGGCACGTCTATTGCGTGCCGCGTCATCACGCATGTGTGACGGCACCGGAGGACGACGGGAAATGTAGTCTACCGGTCCCCTTCGCCTCCGCTGCTGTAGTCAGTGCGTGCGTACTCGGTGAGTCCTGACACCGATCAAATTCGTATGGATCGGGCCGATCCGTATGTATTTTTCCCGTACGAATCGTACTTCACAGGTGGGATGGGACTTGTATGATTCGTACGGGAAAAATTAGGGATACGAGTCGTATGTAAAAAAAAAATACAGGATCGGAATCGACCCCTAAATGTACCCCCTCCAAATACCACAACTTTCCCTACTGTTGTCTCAGTTTGAAGTAGGAATAGAAAATCTGGGCCCTCCAGTGTCCAACACTCTTCCTACGTTTACTTGCGTTGGAGAAGGAATAGAATATTTTACCCTTCCAAAGTCCAAATCTTCTCCTTCTGTTGTTTACTTTGGAATGGAAGAAGTACATTTGAACTTCCCAGCTCTAAGATTTTTATGTGATTTTTTTATTTTAAGTTTTTAAGATGCATTTTTGTAATTCAAATGATAAAAGTAAAAACTTAAGTTCATGAGTTTTTTTACTAATTTGTTTTTATTTTATTAAGTAAAAAGATTGTTAGTATATTATTTTTAATGTTAATAATTTGATTGAGTATTCTTTTATTTTAACAAATGATATCGAGTGTTTAATTATTACCAGTAATTATTAATATTTTTGTGTTTTAATATTTGTATTTATTTCATAATTGTGTTTATTTATGTATAACATTTATTGTTCTGTTTAATTTAATTTTGAAGTATATATGTGTATTTTGTATTTGTAAGTTTTAAAATGTAATTTTATATTTTTTATATTATGTGTATTTTTCAATTTACTTTAAAGTAAATATATTTTTTTAAGTGAATTTACTTTTTAATACTAAATACTTTGCATACCTATTTTGTGAAAATATTTTGTCCTTCTTTATTCTGGTAGTCAATAATTTTCCTTTCCATACCAAGTATGGAAAGACTATATTTTTGTCCTCAATATTCTTTGTGCAATATTTATGTATTTCCAAATTTTTGCTTGCAATATTTTTTCATGCGACCATTGCACCGCTACACATCCACCCATGCTCTCATGACAAATTACAAATCATGTTTCATTCTTGTGATATAAATACACAGTTCAGACTATGAGATAGGTGCTTCTTCGAGAACACTTTGGATGTTTGGAACTTGCTAGCTAATGCTTGAACAAAATCAGCATGAATGAAAAATCTGAGGTCTGAGTAGGCCTTACCATTTGGTATACTAGTGCAGGTTAGAAGTCATAATTGAGATGCATTGTATAAATCAGTTCTTGGATAAGATTCTATAGTGCACCTTAATATAGACCACTGGTGTCAGAGGGAGGTACAAGAGAGCTTGATCCTTGTCAGATCCACATAAAATAAATGTACATAAAATCAATTGAAATGTCAATCATTTAGTCTACTGACCCCCCGGACCTCGCGGACCTTTCACCAACTCCAACACGGACATCATCTCCCCGCAAGCCATCACATCCACCAACTACACCCTGTTGGGAGACCCCAACTTCCACCTAGAAAACCAACTAGACCCCAACACCGCGTCCCTCCTGGACAACCTCCACAACATTGGACTCCTCCAGATCGTGAAAGAACCCACGCACTCGGCAGGACACACTCTCGACCCCCTCTTCACATCAGGAAACTCCATCACTTTCAGCCACACAACCGAACTCCCGTGGACAGACCATCGATGCATCCACTTCACCTTCAGAACACCCACCACCCACAGACCCCAGCACCTGCTCCCACGATGAAATTGGACCAAAATCACCGATGACCAACTCACCTCCTCATTTGGCAACTCGACCCCAACAACTGCTGAAGACGACGACCCCAAAACCACAGCCCGAACCCTGCACAGATGGATCTCCGACAGTGCCAACACCATAGCCCTCCTCAAGAAGAACAACAACACACATGCTTAGAAAGCCAGATGGTTTACCACTGATCTCCGAGACTCCAGATGCACATGCCGCCGCCACTGAAAGGCCTGGAGGAACTCCAAATCCACAGAAGCCCACAACAACTTCAGAACCGCCACCAACGCTCACCACCAACTCATCCGAAATACGAGAAAAACAGTGATCGAAGACAGAATCTCCACACACGCACACAACAGCAAACTATTCAGCATCATCAAGGAGTTCGCCCAACCCACCAGCGAGTCTACTGACATTCCTACCTCACAAGACCTCTGCAACACACTCAGAGCCTTCTTCCACCACAAAATCAAGAACATCTACGACAACTTCGACGAAGACAACCAACACACTGAACCCTCACCAGCCACCCCGACACCCTGAAACCAACGATTGGCAGCTGGACACCCCTCACCACCGAAGACACACTGAAGACAAAGTCAATCCACTCCGGGGCCCCCATGGACCCCTGTCCCCACCACATCTTCAGCAGAGCCTCCGACGCCATAGCACCCATGCTTCGCCACACCATCAAAGGCTCCCTGGCAACCGCGTCCTTCCCCGACGACTGGAAACACGCCGAGGTCAACCTCCTCCTGAAGAAGCTCTCGGCGGACCCCACAGACCTTAAAAACTACAGACCCATCTCCCTGCTCCTGTTCCCAATGAAAGTCATCGAGAAAGCCATCAACAGCCAACTCGCCACCTTCATCAAAGTGCACAACATCCTCGACTCCTCCCGATCCAGCTTCAGAAAAACCACTGCACAGAAACCGCCCTCCTCGCCGCAACAGAGGACATCCGCTCCCTACTGGTCAAAGGAGAAACAGTAGCCCTCATCCACCTTGACCTCTCAGCGGCCTTCAACACAGTCTCCCACCGCACCCTAACATGCAGACTCCACGACGCAGGGAGCCAGGACAAGGCCCTCGACTGGATCCACTCTTTCCTCTCTGACAGAACGCAGCGGGTCAGACTCCCTCCCTTCCTCTCGGACCCCGATCAACCACCTGCGGAGTCCCTCAGGAGTCCTCCCTCAGCCCCATGCTGTTCAACGTCTACATGGCTCCGCTCGCCCCCATCGTCAGAACCCATGGACTCAACATTGTTCATACTCTCCCTATCCAACGAACCCAACGCAGTCAAACACAACTTTCAAGAAGGCATGGATGCCAAATGGATGAAAAGCAGCTGCCTACAACTCAAGACCAACAAAACAGAAGTACTCATCATGGGCCCACACCCCGATGCCTGGAACGACACTTGCTGTCCCCCCACCCTCGGAAGCCCACTCACCCCCAAGGACCACGCATGCAACCGTGGAATCATCCTGGACTCCGAGCTCAAAATGGACTGCCAGATCAACTCAGTTGCATCCTCCTGCTTCCACGCCCTCCACCTCCTACGCAAGACCTTCAAATGGATCCCCCTTGAGCACAGAAAGACCGTCACTCACGCCCTAGTCACCATCAGACTCGACTACGGCAACACACTCTACGCCGGAATAAACAAAAACCTCACCCGCAAACTACAAAACATCCAGAACACTGCCGCAAGACTGGTCCTCAACCTGCCAAGACACTGCCACATCTCCCAGCACCTGCGCACACTCCACTGGCTCCCCATCGAGACTAGAATCACCTTCAAGATCCTCACCCACGCACACAAAGCCCTCCACAACACCAGTCCAGCATACCTGAACAGCTTACTCAAATTCCACGCACCCCAAAGGACCCTACAATCAGCCCAGCTCTCCTACTCCATGATCCCCCGCACCAGATCAGGAGGCCGCTCCTTCTCCTTCCTCGCGGCCAGAGCCTGGAATGCCCTACCACTCCACCTCAGACAGACATCACTCTCCATCTTCACGAGAAACCTCAAAACTTGGCTCTTCGACAGACCCCCTCCTTGATGGACTGGAACCTGCACCTCCACTCCCCCCCAGCGCCTTGTGACTCTTATGGGTGAGTAGTCGCGCTCAACAAACACATGATTGTTTGAGTGTTACTTTGAAAACATAGATCACGTTTCTGACCCTACTTTTGTTCACCTCTGATATAGACCCTGTGCCACCTTTATCTTGATCACATTGAAAATAAAGTAAAAGGTGAATGAGATAATGTTTCCTAGCCTGCCATATCAGATCAGAGCAAACCAATGGGTAAAAGCCCATTTGGCGCCACACCTGTGACAATATTATCATGTTATCCACCAAACCTTAACATATAATAAATGATAAACATAAAATTGTTCAATTGTCAACATATAATAATTGCTTCTTTATATGGCTAGCAGTTTTACTTTTGATGTTTTGAGGCAGCACTATAAATCAGTGCTTGTTACAAGGAGAATGCCCCCTCCCCCGGCAGTGAATTGTGTGAATCAGAACTAAACGCGCATGGATCCATGACAACTGCAATTTTTTCGAATGGAATACGTAAAGCACATCACATCAGGCCCTGTTTCTATAATTGGCCAAAATAGATGTCAATGACTCTAGCAGTTAAACAATTTTTCTGATGGATTCATTCATGTATTTGTGTTCTCTATAGAAAGGATCCTTGGTTGTCTTTCACTCTTCAATAATCAGTTCATAACCTCTCCCTCTTTCTTTCTCCTGCTTTCCTTTACTCCATTCAGTGCTCACCAATGAAATAAACCTCCACCACTGCTTTTATAAAGCAGCTTCCATACTGGGCTTTGATATAACTGACCTGTCATGATTGAAGCCTGTGATCTGCAGGCTTCCATAGACAGATGTTCAAGCACTATTAAGGTATCATGGCAGCAGCAGAGCTGATGGTTGTAAAGCATTGACGCAGTTATCTACACGTGTCCTGAAGTCGGGAACGCACTGTCTCTCTATCCATAAACAAACCCATTAACCCTGTTGTTAAGGATTGTTGACCATGTAACCCATTCATCTTCACTAAGAGAGCTTGAAATAATAAAAAGGTAGGTAGTACATTTTGCACTTGTGCAAAAATGCTGCATTTGCTATTTTGGAATCTTTTGTGCCTTGTTTAAAAGGTAATGAACTAAAGTGACTTTGGTCTAAGGTTTAGAGCTGTAGATGGATAACAGTGAACTACGGGAATGTTGTTTTTTTTTTGGGGTGCTGATTGACATTTAAATAGACAACAAGAGTAAAGCTCGAATTGTCTATGATGTCACTCAGAAACCTGAGGTGAAAAACATCCCTGTCATTCACTTTTAAATCATTTATAATTTTACGTTATGTATGACCCCTAAAATCATCTGTGCCTGCTTTCAGCTGCTAATACATAAGGAGCCAAACATAACATGGCCTCTCCATCCTGTCCCAAATTAAAACAAAATTAAAAAATATATGACCTACTGCCACCTACCTCCACCACTCTGGGGTATATTCACAAGGAAATGAGGCAGCGCAGCGCTACTGCAAATTTTGCAGTGACGTGCTGCGTCATTTCAAAAACACAGGGATGCGCCGTATTCGCATGATGCAGTGCACTCCTGTGTTCTCCCTTGCGCTGGTGCTAAATATAGCATCCTGGCGCCGACACACACACCCTTACAGAGTGCAAGGGTGACTGTGTTGCAGGGAATGATTGTTTCTGTGCAGGAAGGGACACATGTGCAGCAGACATAGAAAGAGCAAACATTCAGAGAATTAAAACCATTTCTCCTTGTTGTGCCAATCTAACATCTGCTTTCATATGGTGTTAGTTTTTGGCACACCTCAGATTTACAGATCTTTGCACATTGCATGCCCCTTTCACGCAGATACCTACGTGAAAAGGTAGCATATTGGCAAAGCGGTGTCAAGCCATGCAAAGTGGCTTAACGCCACTTTGTAAATATAGTGCAGGGCATTGTGTCACCGGAATGCCAAATAAGTGATGTTCCAGTGGTGCAACCCCCTTGTAAATATGCCCATCTGTGTCTTCCCTTCACTGTAATCCTGCACTGCAATGGCTGTCACAGAGAGTGGAATTCCATTATGACATGGCAACAGTGGTTAACAAGTTATGTTACCCATCATTGCTTGTGATAGCAGTGAATTGCTAGATTAAGAATAGAGTCATTCACCTAATGGCTCTTAATGGGAGTCATACATAACATATTTTATAGAACCATTTTTCAATTTAACTCTGCACCATTTATCATTTTCAAAAGCTAAGACAATTTATTTGTCCCAATCTATTTTAAGCATGCGCAGCAAATATAGTACAAATGAAGGTGATTAAATTTTTTTTATCTTGGTACAAAAACCTCAGTGTCGCATTGATTTAGCGAATGCAGGCTATGAGCGAAGCAAAATGGTGCCAAATCGCATCTTGCACCAAAGCTAATGATACTTGGATGGGATAAACATGCACCTTACATTGCAGTCTTCACAATTTTGGCAAGGAAGCTATGGAAATGTAGGGTACATAGGCTAGGTCAATGACATTTCTTTTACAATCAATGTTATTTATAGATCCCAGTTTTAAAAGTCATTGATCAACATGATCAGTGGAGCGAGGAGCCAAACAAATCTTGCATTTTATAGCGTGTTCCAGCGATTTTGCTAAAGGCAGATTTATTGAAGGCAGAAACTACATCTTAGAGAGGGGACCACAAGGATAACTCATTTATCCACTAAATCCGTAGTCACAACTAGATTCGAAAGATACATGCCTTACCACAGAAAGTAGGGACTGGCATCGCTAATTTAAAACATGGTCTCTGCCACACTTTTGGGCTTACAGATGTCTCAAAGAGTTGAAGAACTGGAGCACTGCTATTTTTCCCCCTTAGACAGTGGTAAATTGTTGCTAGCCACAGAAACATTAAAGGTACATACTGTTTTTGGCTGAAAATGTAGCATTTGCTGAATCAGAGCGAATCACTATAACATATACCACGCAACATAACAACACAATTAAACCATAACAGAACACAAGAAAACTGTCAAAACAGAACACTGCAAATTCACATTGCAATAATGCTGCACAAAAACACAGCACCACAAGAAAATCAACAAAACACATCATCACTACAACCAAATGACACAGAACAAACTTGCATTAACGTTCCTGTCTCAGATGACCAACTCAGGATATCCTTTTTTAGGTCTCGCTGAGTCAGCACGCATGCGCAGCTCGGAGAGACATTGAGGGGCAGATTTATATCAGACCTGCGCCACTTTTAAGCCGCCGTTGCATCACTTTTGTGACGCAGCGGTGGCGTAAACCCTGTGCCATGTTGCGCCCCATTTACATTGTGACGCATCTATGGAGATGCGTCACGGTGTAAAGCCCTGCGCCACATGAAACCTGTGTCAGGTTTCATGTGGGCGTTTCTACTCAGGGGGGGGGCGTTCCGTCGCAGGAACGCCCCTGAAAAGTGACTCAGTGAAATCTATAAGATTTCACTGAGTCACTTTCCCAACGCTGATGCGTCAAAACCCTGCGCCTGCTTAAAGCAGGCGTAAGGCTTGACGCACCATGTTAGGGATAGGGTAGGTTGGAACAGTGCTGGAGTTGCGTCGCGCTTGCGACGCAACTTCAGCACTGCGCCAACCTTACGCCGGCAGATGCGTCACGTATCTGCTTGTCCTTGCGCCACGATGCACCCCATTGTAAATACGGCGCATCTGCGGTGGCGCAAGGGCAAACTTGCGGGATGCATCTTCCCTGGTGCATCCATGCTGATTTGCAGCGATGCGCCAGGGAACATAAATCTGCCCCTTAGTATGTGAGTTTTGAAAGTGCTGCTGGCCGGCGACAAGCTTGCGTTCCCGCGAGCGTGCACACGCGCAGCTGGCACTCACTTTCGTGCGCGCAGCCTACTTTCACTTTTCGCGCGCGAGCACCACTCGCGTTTCTTGTTTCAAGTTGGTAGTAATTCAGTAGGTCCGACTCAGAGAGAGATAGAAAATATATTTCAACAAAATGTCGCCCACTTCACAGTAGCGGCACAATCTTGAGCTGTTTTTGCCACTTACACTGCAGTGCCTACGCCACTGGTTTTAAAAAGAGGGGATACCAATTGAAACGTTTCTAGGCTCTGACTGTGGGTGTTTTTGACATCCAATTTAACATTTTATCGACCTCGGAAGGATGACAGGTGAGCTGGCCCTGCATAATCCCAATCTGTGAGCTTCCCATGCACAGTTCCACAATGGATCATTCGCTGGTGGTTTGCACCTGATATATTTGATGGCATATGGGTTTTAGGCAAATGTTGAAATGCTGTGGGTAAATTCCCAGCAGATTCCAGTTGCACCCTGGAAGTGTCTTCTGGTTTCTCATGGTGTCTACGTTCATTGCACTAAATGGTGCTGTCAATATTTGTGTACTATATAAACAGTTCACCTGGGACAATACTATTGCAACAACTATATATGTTTCCTTGCTTAAATAATTTGTCAACCTTTATGAACCGTACCAATAATTGATTGTTGTCAAATTGCGATTGTTAATTATTATTTATGTATAATTATTTATCTTGACATCGCATATATGTTGACTGATATTTTGCTCTGCCTTGGTGAATTTATGATGAACTGTGAACTTTGACATCTGACCTCGTTACATATCTGGTTCTGCTCTCCCTATTTGATATTTGTATTGCTATGACCTCATATGCATTTTGAATAAACATGTGTTATGATAACTCATGTATGACTAATGACATTGGTGCCTCATGTGAAATATCCCTTGATCCTCACAGTGCGCTTCACGAACCTTGCTCCCCTTGGGTTGGGGAGTTTTGAATTTGGTTTCTGACATCACCATGCAATTGGTGCTCTTTCCTTTGCTCTTTCTGGGTTTCCTCTTTTCAATTATTTGATTATATGTCTTTTGATACTATGATTTATGTATTTTATGGTATGTGGGTCACAAAAGCTTTTTATATAATCAGCCTTCAGAAGGCCCCAGGCATGGGAGCCAAGAAGGGGCGAAACACGTGTTGGCTGTCTTTTCTACTAGCAGAACTCTCTTGGATCACGAGAGAAATAAACTTATTACAAGAAAGACGTTTTGACTACTCTGGACCTTTCTATCCATTTTGGATTCAGAACAAACAAGCTGATTTAGCTGTTCAGCTCTGTCCTTCCTACAGTCCATGTCTGGTAGTTTCAGTCTGTTTTTCTCTTTTTTTTTTAAAGTTTGAGTTTATTGAAGAAAGAAAGGGGGGAAGGGGGTATAATCATCATGGTAAGCATATACATAGAATAAGCAATTCAATAGAAGCTCTCAATAAAAGCAAATATAACAAGCATGAAGTTGACAAGAACAGAACCTATGTATAGGAATGAAAAATACCATATAATATAGTAGAACGTAATATCATAGCAAAAAGGCATTAAAGAAACAAAGAAAATCATGGTGGCTTACGCACCTCAACTGTGTCAGGGTTTGGAGAAGCGTGTACTGGAGCAGAGGAGGAGAGATAGGATACCAAAGGAACCAAATCAGGTCGCGTTTAACTGCTAGGGAAACGGGAGATACGTAATTAGTATCTAGGCGATGATGGAAGCAAACTGCATTCCACCAAGAATGGTAGGAGACATTTGCAGCCTGTTTCCAATTAGAAGTAATGGTATGAAAAGCCACAGCAATTAGAAGGTCAAGTAATAGATAATGGGGAGGCGATTGTGGGAGTCTTGGTGATAGGGAACCTAGAAAAACATGCGAAGGGGTAAAGGGAATCTGAAGTTGGAATATCTTTTGTATTTGCGCCCAAACTAGGCGCCAAAACGTGGAGATAGAAGGGCATTCAAACAACATGTGTTTGAGATCTGCATCGGGACAGGGACAGGACCAACAAATAGAGGATGTGTCAGGTGAAAAACGGGACAAAGCGTGTGGAGTACATAAAGTTCTGGTATAAATAAAATATAAGGGTTTGGGTAGTATTAGCAGCTCTAGAGGTTTTATGAAGCTAAGCCCATATTTTGTCCCAAAAAAGTATTGGCCAATTCCCATGCAATCTCGATTTTAGATTTTAGTCTGTCAATGGAGTATCGAAAAGAGTTATAAATAGCAGAGGCTGAGGGAGACGTCTCCAATAATGAAGAGGTAGCTTTGCGATCCAAAGGAATAGCGGTAGATGGAGCCAAGGAACGAAGATATAAGATCAGGACTGGGAGAAGGGCATTGTATTGCGATCGAGCAGAGGAGGGCAATGAGAAAGAGGATTTAAGTTCTTGAAATGAGAGAGGAGTGTCTTGGGAAATTAGTTGAGAGATCCAACACAATCCTTTAGAGTACCATGTCTTCCAAAATATAGTGCGATTACGTATTTTGAAGAGAGAGTTGTGCCATATCGGTTGTTCGTGAAGGGAAAGGAGGGACGGATAAGATGATGTTATGTAAGGGAGAAGGAGAGTGCGGGAATGAGAAATAACAGGCGTACGAAAGCGAACCAAAGGAGACGTGAAGGATAAAAACTTGCGAAAGGTAAAAGGGGAAAGAAAGGAAGATTCCAAATTTAACCAGACGGGTGGATAATGCGGAAGGTCAGAAGAGAACCAACGGATTGATTGTTTCAAAGAAAAAGCTCGATGATACTCTCTGAAATCCGGAAAGCGCACACCAGACTGGGCCTTATCTTTGCGCAATAAAGCCAAAGCTATCCGAGAGCGTTTGCCATTCCATAAGTGTTTTTCTCTTTAATCAGTAGGGTTTACCTTTCATTGTTTCACGAGACATTTATAGCCTAAATTTCAAAACCATACAGCATCTCTGCATCCACTGCAAACCACTTGTAGCTGGTTACTTTTGAATCTCAAGAGCGCTCCTGCTAAGCGACATCACTGGCAGCCCCTGTTAAACAAGAGAGCAGGTCACCAGCGCGAGCCTGGCACCGGCTGCTGGGCTGTGGTTTCCTTAGTAGTCCGGGAGTCGTTTTTCGTCTGCCAATCACCTTTCTGCTTTCAATTTCAGGGGACAATAACAGCAGGACAGTCCACAAAGTAAAGGAGGAATAATGTCAGACAAGGTCTTATGTAGGTTGGCCTGTTACAGAATGTGTGGATGATGTAGGACAGAGGGACAGGCACTAGACTGTATGGATGGTGTTTCACTGTGCAACATTTTTTCATCCATGTTTAAATGTCTGCAGAAAAGCTCTGACAAAATCTTCAACTCCGAGTCTTTTATGAATTTAAAATATTGTATTGAGAATTATGAAAATTATACCAGTATCACAAAGAGGAATACACATAAGGACAAAGGAAAACAAAATCAGATTATCTGCCACACACACCTCTGAATCTTTAAAAAAAAAACATCTGAAGCTCCTGTTGCAGCAGTGATGGAGAGATTGCATTGTTGAGGGTTCCATAACACATATGTAACCATTAACCATACCTGCGCGCATTTTAGCAGCGGAAAAAAAAAAATCACAGGTGTTCCTTTTCACCTTTACCTTTTATTTTTCAGTCACGTGAAAGTAACTTTAATTGTGATGGCTTGCCATATTATCCTTCAAAATGGGGGTATTACAAATGCACATACTTGAGTTTAGAGGTGTACACGATGTGGGAAAGGCATTGGCAAATGTTGGCAAATACCCCAAAACACACCACTTTGTGGATGTGCACCACATTTGTCTGAAACAAATCCTATATAAACACCCAACCCTTGTATCGGAGTAACGGTTATGGTGAAATTCCATGTGTGGCATTCGTCATGAATGCCACAACATGGAATTTTACGATAACCATAATACATCACAACACAATTTTTTAATTAAAAAAAAGTAGCAGATGCAGACTTTTGAATCACAATGTTGCCCGCAGACTTCACGTAGTGCGTGTTCAAGTCAGAGTTGCACACATATTTATAAGACTCACGCCTTGTGATATAGTTCCCATGGAGCTTTGTCGGCATTTGCAGCCATGCCTTGAATACAAACAAGCATTGGCATAGCCAATAGGTCTCGTCTTTGGGGCCTTATAAGCGTTTAACCATGCAACAGTTAATGTTGTTGCACCAAGGATATTGTGCTGCATTACTAAATACTTATAAGGTCCCAAAAGCAAAACCTATTGGCTATGCCAATGCTTGTTCATATAAGTTGGCAAAAGGTGTACAACGCAAGTACTGCCTTAGCGTACCCCCACCAGAGACGAGAATAGCTCCAGTCAAAATTGTTTGTAATCCAGGCTAAAGAGTGTACTTGAGGGAGCAAAGATAGATACTGAGGGGCATATTTACAAGGGCCTTAGTCAGGATTGCCCCATGCAACGTGGTACATGCACAACGCGAAGCCCCAAGTCATATTTATGAAGCATGAAAAGCCACTTTGTGCGACTTTGAATGGCTTCATAAATATGGAGTAATGCAACGCAGCGCGTTACATTTCTCTGCTCAAGTGAGGTGTTCAATGGGCGTTGCGGGGGTATCCCATGCAAATCCGAAAGTGTTTTACACATTCTCAGATTTACCTAACCTGGTAATCCTCTGAGTGTGCCAAAAGGATGCGCCTCCCCAGGTGCGTCATAACGAGGAGAAATATCTCTATTTCTCCTCGTTTTTTCTTCTTTCTATGTGTGCTGCATTCTGCAGAAAGGAGAAAACGCCTCTAAGGATTGTTTTTGTGCAGGAAGGTCTCTCTTCCTGCAAAAACAATCCTACCTACCTACAGCACAGGCACCCTTGCACCATGGTGCAAGGGTGCCTGCATTGGAGCTAGGCTGCCGAAATGGTTCAAGCGCAGGGGGACAGGAGAGGAATGCACAGTATTGGATAAATATGGTGCCTTCCTGCCCTTTTTCTGTGATGCAGGACAGCGCAGCAAGCAGCTGTGGCCGCTGCAGATAAGAGCGTTGTGGCAGTGGGACCGGCAAGGGGGATTTCGAGAGACGACCACAAGGGAAAATTAAATTCTGGTAAAAATGCCCTCAGAGCTTTATACCATGCATGCTAACACACTAGCTCCGATTGTTGGTTGTCAGAATAATGCCCCCTTCTGAGGGCTGTGGTAACTGTAAAGTCATGCAACATTAGTTTTAAAATTCTTGGTTTCCAATTTCCCCCAGGTAACGCCATGAGGAAATTGTGCAGGTGAAAATATGGGGAGACATCGCAGGAAAAAAGTTACAAAGGATTCCAATATTTCACTTTGGGGAAATTGCATAGGATGCAAACAGGCACCCGCTAAACACTATCAAATTGACCTTCCCGGGCCCTTTGTCGTGCCTGATTCCAACTTGGCCCTGAGAGTGAGCCCCTTAGAGCGGTGCATAGCGAGATTATGGGGGAAGCCTGAACAGCCATATTCAGTATTATGTTTGGAAATAACAACACCGCTCCGCATCCTGTTTGGCTCCACTGGTGCAGCTGCACCGCGTGTTGAATGTTTTATGGTTTTTTGTCTTACAATAACTCTGTAATCTACATTGTTTCCTGGTCCATAAACGATAGCACCTTTCTATTCAGAGGGCATTCCTGTTATGTATTCCAAGCTCAGGCCCTCGTTTTTTTCCATTGACCTGCACTTCTAATTCGCATGCAATCTTTCCAACCATGTGACTGGTTTCCCCTGGGCCTCTTCCATGCGGATGCACTGGTCTTGAGGCACGACATGTTTGTTACTGTTTCTTCTTGAACTCTCTCTCCCACTGCCTGACTTCAGGCATCCGAATTCAAGGTTAGAAATGGAACATGCTGCAAAATGTGACAACATTTGACACCAATGATAGAAAATCATACAAGCTGAACCAAGGGATTCTGTGAGTCAAAAGCCTGAACTGCACCGTCACAAACTATTCCAAATAATAGTGCACATTTTCGACATTTTGTTGTCTTTGTGAAATGCAATATCCACCCTGAATTTCTTCACTTGAGATAAGAAAAAGAGGCGCTCAGCTCTTTCTAGGCGCTCTCAAGGACTTTCTAACAGCTTCTACGGTGGAAAAGTAGTGGATTGCCAGCTACAGCTAAGGGAAGTTGGTTACAATTCGTGAAATATAAGCTGCCAATGACAGACAGTTTTATTGTTTAAGGGACAGTTTCCAACATTTGAGACAACAAGCTCCCTTGATTTCATGAGATGGTATTGAGATCTCTGTCTCTTTAAAGGTAAAGGTGGCAAGACAACTCAGTGGTGTAACGCTCTGCGCTGGCATCTAATACGATCTGAAAAATGCAGGAGTGGAATGGAATATAACAACACCAACAGAGAAGTGCATCTTCCCGAGACTGGTAATCTTAGTACCATTTCAATGAGAAAGGCTTTTACCTGGTACTTACAGCACTTAGCAACTGACCTAAGTGCTTTATGAAGCATTATAAGGAAATGGAGAGCTGAAGACCTGATGACTTCTGCTGCCTCCTTTCTATCATTCTCATCCCTCCACAAGGCAGTGCATATCAAATCATGCCTCACAAATAATAATGCGGTGAGGCTTCTGCAACGCCTTGAAAACAGACTCTTTGAGCTGTGTTCTGTTGGTACATTCAATGCAGTTCACAGTCCTGACAGGTTTGAACCCAGGCATGCATACATCTGAACTGTACGAAAAAATATTATTCATTTGAGTGGGTGGTAATCCACCACAACTAATAAAGTCACTAACTTATTTGGTCCAAACAAAGGTTTCAGTATTTTAAATTTGAGGCCAAGCCTTTGTAGCTATGGCACAGAGAAGACAGGCTTGAGTTACAGAAACTATGTACGCATCTAGAACTACCAAAACAGTTAAAAAGTCAACGACATAACGCAATAAAAATCCCACTCCAATTTATAAAACTAGAGAAAAATGTAATAAGGAAAATGACACCAATATGAGAAAAAGTCATTAAGAGGAACCAAAGACATTCGTTTTTAAAGATTTATGTTGAAAAAACGCCAAGAAAAATAAAATGCCCATAGTAAGTCAATGGTCAAGATAGACTGGGACTAAAGTGCAATTTCAGGCGGACTGCAATGGAGCACCAAGTGTACTGGTCTCAGTTAAAGTCTGGAAGTTAAAAAGTCGAACAACATTCAAAGTCCCACTTCAGAAAGGGATTTTATTACTTTCTATCACCCTTGTTCTTGTTCTCAGTAAGTCACGTCATGTGGGGTTAGCTAAGTATATGTGTCGAAGTGCCTGAAGACACTGTTGTACAAACTGCGAATGGCTAACCTTGTAACAGCTAATGTCTTTGCTTATAAAAATTTATAATAAAATACTTTGAAATAAAAAAAAAGTGTTGAAATTTCTTCTCTCAGCCAGAAAGCATTCTTTTCACTTTTTGAGAAGAAAAACCCCCCGGGTGAGTAACCACTGACACTGTATCTGCTGCTGTGGAACAGAAAGCCTGATACTTGAAGCAAGTTGGTCCCGCAGAAGCGTTTGGAGATTTCTAGATTTCACACTGAAATTATTTTACGTCCCAACACAGAATGGGAGTTTTTTTTTCAGAAGCGCGTGGACCATTGAGCAGAATGATTCTGATATCCAATCCAACGCTGTGGAACTGCTGATCAGATACATTTTCTGGTGCATCACACTGAAGCTCTTGAGAAAAAGTTTTCAAACTTTCTTCAGGTACCCAAACATCCACAGGAGTACACTTCTAAGGCCCCTAGAACCTCAAGGGAGGCACTTAGAGACTAACAGTGTGTCAGACAGAGGTCATTAGGGTCCAGTACAGGTCCAATTGCCGCTAATCACCTGAGCACTTCTGGAAAAAGGACTCTTGCATCTTGTTGTGTCCCAGTAGCTACACAAGAGGTCAGCCAACTGACCCCTGAAACACACTTTTTGTGTCCTGGATACAAGTGGGAGGAGTTTCAGTCCATCAGGTCTCCTCACAGGTCTCAAACAACAGATACACTCCTTCTTCCGTTATTCTACAGGTACAGAAAGTGTTCTGAGGATAGTGACTCGGGATGCCACAATTATGTCTGGCACCAGCTAGTGGGTGGTGGTGACTCCTATCTCTTCCCTAATCAATGGGATAAAAGTTCCCATGACAACCCTACCCAATTTTTCATTAGTTTCTGTTTGCCCTTTTCCAAGCAATCCCACAGTGCACCTACTTCCCAAAAATCCAAGATAGGGCAATCCTTCACCCTTTGTGCAGGGTCTGAAAGCCAACTCCTAGATGTAGCCATGATAATAAGCAGTTCCATCCACTGTGGTCACTCAAAACCACGTCTGGGGGTAGCTTTCCTTCCACTGATTTTGGTTCCAGTCTGACTCTGGAGACAAAGGACGGGACCATCCCAGGTGCCACCTGACTTTTACTTGTGACAAGACAGACCCTTATGAAGTTAGGTTCCTGGGTACACCCCAACAGGTCTTCCAGCCAAAAAGAGAAAACATCTCCCCATTCCCATGGCTCTCAAAGGAGTTTTCATGCCTCATTTATGTCAAGCACTTGATTGGCCACTGCTGGAGAGCTAATGTAAATTAGCTCCAGGAGCTTCATGCAGGGAAAAGGTAGCTTTCTAAAAGTTACTCTTCCTAATTATTTATTAAAATTCCAACTTCACCATTGAATTGTGATTTTATTAAATATATAAAAGAATGGATGAATTATTATTATAACTGGTCCCAATCCTGAGAGACATGATTAATATTTTATTCTGTACTCTAGTTTTCTTATAGGACAACCAGGGCATTCCCCAGTAAAATAAAGATTTTGAGGGCTTGTCACTGCAGGGGCACGGTGAGGTTACATTTCTACAGACCCCACTTTTAAATACCATGCCGCTGCCTTAAGGGGTAGAAGGCCTAGATAGGTGTGACTTATTAATATTAAAAGGCTGATTTCTTCTCCTGTCAACATGGTTCATTTGACAGGTTGGGTTGCAGATTTAAACTTCAGCAGTCACGGTACAATAGTAGGCTTGTAGCCATGTTTTCCCTACCACACTAGCGGGTGGCACAATAAGTGCTGCAGTCCACAGGTGACATTTAAATTTCCATGCCATGAGTATATTTTCTACAACATAAAGTATGTCCTTGCAGGAGAGTTAATGAATACTGCAACCAGGGACTACAAAATGTCTACATGTTTTAGGGTTCAGAGAACATAGCCTGGGCACTGGACAGCAGTGCCCCGTTGTGCAGTCTCTAGAAACCAGCAATAACAATCTGCAAACAAATGGGCGTGATGCAAAAATTGCCATTATCTCACATGAAACCGTGATGCTGGAACAACACTTTGTATATGTCACTCAACATACATCATCTCAGGAAGGAAAGTCAGTGTATCACTCAAATGTCATTAACAATTGACCTTTTTCTACTTTGATTTTCCATTAACAGGGATAGATCAAATGGTGGTAGTCTGTCTCACCATGACAAACTGAAGGCCCTGATAGGGCTTATTGTCAATGTAATATCTTACTGGCAGATCTGTGCCACTTCTGAACTATTGTCTGTGTGCTGCGGCATCATTAAGGCTGTAAAATATTCACAGGTAATAGACCAGAATGAGCTAATCACTTAGATAACACTACAGGCTAAATGAGAACATTGGAAGCGCCAAGGAAGCCAGTGAGCGGCAAAGGGGCAATAATAGCTGGTATAGACATGCTACAATATTCCAGTGTTCGTCTTATTGTTTCTTCCAGTTTAATTTAAAATATCCTACTCTCTGTGGGTGGAGCCTTCTTGTAGTGTTATAGCCCTCCTGCCTCAGTCTATACCGGTTGTTAAAGGTGTCTCTCTCAGACCTGCCAACTCGCACCGTGCCACCGTGTTTCCCCTGATTTCGGCTCTCTTCACAAGGTCACCCGGTGAGGAGCCAAAATCACACAGCGGCAGGCAAGGCGAGCTGGAAACCAAGGCAGAGAGTGATTTTCCAGTTCGTCTTTTGAGGTTGCAAGCTAGCATAACCCATTAAGGGGTGTGAAAACACCCCATGACATCACCAGCAGCCTCAACAATCTTTTGATTTAGTTGTTTTTGGTGGAAGGAGGAGGTCCATGGGGAACGAGTAGTGAATATATTGATTACAAGTAGGAATGTGTTTTCGCCAAATATCTATCAACGAGAGCTGTCGGCAAATATCCTGTATAGCACGGCGTGAACGGGGCTTGGCGTCAGGGGAAGGGGAGGTACCGTCTAGTCTGGTATCGAGGAGCAGTTCGAAGTCTCCTCCCATTATAATTAGGCTAGGTTCTAGTTTCATTAAGTGTGTATGTAAGAAGTGAAAAAAATCTGGAGTGTCCACGTTCGGGCCATAGATGCATATCAAGGCCATATAATGACCCATGAGCGTGCCTGTGACAATAAGGAAGCGGCCTTCACCATCGTCTACTACTTTGCCGAGGCTGAAGGGGATTCTCTTATGAATAAGGAGGGCCACGCCCCTAGCATAACTGCTGTAATTAGCGAAGTATCTGTGCACCCCCCAGCTAGCTGCCATGCGGGCCGTGTCAGTTTTGTGTAAATGTGTTTCCTGTAAGCAGACAATGTCAACGTTATGTCACAGAAAATAATTGAGCACCTGGCGTCGCTTACGGGTATTGTTAAGGCCTTGTACATTCCAGGACATAAGAGACAAACTAGAGGGTCCAGCCGTATTAACCAGTTGTGCCATAGTGAGTGTGCATTAAGAAAGTCGTTAATAAAGCGTTAACTAAAAAGGTATCATGTGACAGTGACCGTTGTCTAGAATAATCGAAAATGCATAAACAGTGCAAATTTCACTCCCACCTCCCTGCACCCAGCCTCACCCTAACCCAAGTAAGGCAATACCATAACAAAACATTCCACTGGGAGTACCAAAGGTCTTTACGAATGTATGAAGAATCCCTAGAAGGGCACTTCCACAAAAACTGAAACAAGAACAAGGTATACACCTTGAGGGGTAGCAACGCCACGTCGGCCGGACAACCAACTAATAACAATACAGAAGGATAGTATGCATTATCCCATTACTACTACACATTAAGGATGAGGAGCCAATGCTGTCCTGTTAACCAGTACCCGGGTTGGAAAAGAGTTCCATACTGGCATCAGAGCCGCTATGCAGAGGAGAGGGACCCCCATTTCCCGTCCAAGCCCCATTATTGTTCCGCTTGTAAGTGTGACAAAATTCCTGCGCCTCTGTAGGGTTGTCGAAAATGCGGGAACAGCCTCCCACATCCACTTTTAACCTAGCAGGATACAGCATTCCATATCTCAATCCCAAGTTTCTAAGGGTGGCCTTCACCCCATTGAACTTGCGGCGGGCATCTTGGACCATTACCGTGAAGTCCGGAAAGAAGGAAAGCTTGGAGCCCTGCCAGATGTTCCCCCGTTCCAGGGCAAGGCGCAGAACTGAATTTCGATCTCGAAAATTCATGATCCTCGCAATGATGGGTCTCGGAGGTAGGCCAGGGTTAGGCCTTGGACCGAGGGACCGGTGCGCACGTTCTATGACAAATCCTGGGGTGAAGGCCTTGCTACCAAACAAATCCGATAGTAAGCGTTCCGCAAATAGGTCCATCCTCCCTGTAACCGCTGTCTCCGGCACACCTAAAATACGAATTTTGTTGCATTGGCTTCGCGCTTCCAAGTCCTCATTTTTAATGGTGACTTCTTTCAGGATGCGCTCCACCCGTTCCAGGCGCTTCAGCGACTGCCCCGTGCTGTATTCGATGTCTGAGATGCGGGCCTCTGCAACATCCAGGCGTCGATCATGTGCTTGGACCTTGGCCCCTATGTCGGCCAGGCTTTTGTCCAATGCATCAAATCGCCCATCTAGGGCCTTGAAACCCACCCTCATCTCCTGGAGCATAGATGCAGATAATGAAGGGAGGTTGACTACTCGGTCCGTATTTTGGGCATTCTCAGCCATGGCGGGGGTCTCTTTAGTTATTCCGTCCACAAGTTTACCAAAGGGCAATGTTCTCTGTTTAGGGTCTTTGCGGCCCATACCGCGGCGTAGTGTCGCAATGTGGATGCCAAGTGGTGGGTTGGCCGTGAGCGCAGTCGGAAGATCCAGACCGCTCTAAGGATTCAAGCAGGGTGTGCACAGCTGCGAAAGAAAGGGACAGTTGAGACAGCAGTGCAGTTCATGGCCGAGCTAATAGACTGAAGAGCGCATGGTGGAAGTGCGTAGTCAAATCAGTTCAGCCTGATACCATGCCCTGGGCCGCTTGCAAGTTCGTATACCCCGCCGTTGCTGTGCTCCGCACACGTCTGCCAGGAGGACCCAGTTGTAGGGGACAGTTGTGCCCCAGATACGTGCAGTTGAGGGCCCTCCAGGGATCGAGTAGGCTGCAGGGAAGGTGCGCAATCCGCAAGGCCTCTGTCCACGGTGAGTATTGAAAGGTGGAAGAGAGTGCAGGCGGGACGTCACAGCGGGGATAGAGACATGTCTGCTGCAGGAGGTTCTCGGGTCAAGCAGGTCGTGTGGCCGTGGTCTGCTCAGGGCTCCAGGAGCAGGATCAAGGGGGCGCCTGGAGTCGGAGACCTGTATGGCAGCGAGAAGGCTGCGGGGGGATTGGGGAGAAGGGGCCACGTAGCCGTGCGGCCGGTCATAGTGTGTTCGGGGATGGAACCAGAAGGGCATCCCCCCACCATCTCCTACACCCCCACACTCGCTAAACGATGCGGCAAGGCACACAGTTGGCCCTGTCTTCAATGCGGCCTCCTGGAAATGGCGGGCGCGTTGTATGCGGGACATGCGCGGCCGATCAAGCTGACCTCAGAGCCTGTATAGGGTGTATCAGGGAGGAGCCACCTCAGCTAGCCCATGACCGGCCCGAAAGCCACAACCCCAGGCCCCCCCTCACCTCCCGTCCAGGCGGCGCATCGATCTTCCAGCGGCAGCGGCCAGGCTCAGGCCGTCGTGCCTGGCTCTCCGCGGTCCCAGAGCGCCGAGTCGAAAACAGGGAACGGGAGGGCCTCCGAGCTCCAGACTCAGCTCGCCGGCATCAGGATCGACTCAGGTGTACAGCGCCGCCGCTTTCATGGCGATGGTGTTGGGGCATGAAGGGGATAATGCCGGATACATTGTGCCCACCGACGGAGCTTCAGCAGCAAGCGGCCATCTTGGACGCTTGCATGGCCACGCCCCCAGTAGAGTGCAGTTTAAGTTCTATTACACAATGAACAAGGGGTCCACGTCTAGACATAGGCCATTGCCTTTTTTCACTAAATTTTTTTTATATTGAGGAGGGCGAGACCACTGCAAGAAAGGCTTGGTAGACCGTCTGCCATATTCTAAATGACTCAATTATAAGGAGTACGTTTGTAGAGACACATACCACCCTGCTGCGCAATTGCACTTTACATAACTTTACACAGTTTCACTTTAAATTAAGAACAGAATTCGCTAAGCTATTTTGGATTTGAGGGCTAAGAAATGGAGACTAACATGCATGCACGAATATAATTTCAACCACTTTCTGCATGTTATCACCATTTGTGCTTCCTGCCTTGGCGTTTGGATCGCAACGTCGTCTCTCGGTTACCGCTGCAGTTCGCAAATATTACATTGCGATTGTCTCGGGTTCGGTCTTAATTGGTTCTTACATAGAGACACTTCACTTCACGTTGTTGCTGATATTGGATAATTCAAAGAGAATCGGGATGGATTTCACTTTATAATAAAAGTACCAGTCTTTCTCTTTGGTGTGGTGGTACTTTTATTGCGGCCTGCACATAGCAACAAATAGCTGAAAATGATTGGACTGAGATGAGCTCTAGGAACATAGATGCAAAACTTTGCTGGATGGGATAATATTTCCTACACAAAATCCATCATGTTTTCCGAGCATAATAAAACTTGGCTCACCATTGTCAACTAGGGCCCTGAAGAAGTCCTGTATCAGGACGAAACGCGTTGGCTGTTCTGTTTGTTGAGTCACAAGAGAACTGAAGTCTGTTTTTCCTACGTATAATGAAAATGGAATAAAAGAAAAAACTTTGAAGAATTCACGTTGTTGGAGATAAATTTTATGTTTGTGAACTTTAATGTTCTCCTGTGGTGCACCTGTGCTTTGATTTTTCACCATTTGTGCACAGGTCTGAGTTTGCACTTACCACTGGGTAATCGAAGCGGTGACTGCCTGTTGCCCGAAACAGGTAGGCCTCTCTGGCTCCACAGCTTTGCTAGTCAAGATCCTAAAAAGTTCCAGACATCTCGGGCTGCCCTTATTTAGCCGGATTTTATTTCAAAACACGAGGGGTTAATTACTCCTTACCTCGTCCACGGCCCAGCTACACCTTTGCGTTAACTCCTGGCCGCTAATTTGTTGGTTTTAAATGAAAGAATGGTAACACATTGAAACGCTTTAACTTCTAGGATAAACCCAATGACTAAATTTTAATACGACATTCCATTCATGTTAAAAAACGTTTTTTAAACAAGTTCTTTTTTGGGAATCCAAAACAAGGAAATAGTTAAAGGTATATATTTTGCATGCCTCATCACAAAATTTGCCAGGGTATGCCCATCCACATTACAATTACGATTACCATTTAAAAGAATAAAAAGACAAAAACATTTTAAATATAGGTTGTTTGAGAAAATGAGTTAGGAATTAATTAAAGAATGTTTAGCTAGGTTATTACTGAATGTCACAGTATCACTTTTCATCTGGACAAAGATAGTGTTGTCGCTGGAGTATAGTGTACTGGCACCTCTAACCAAGGTTCTTACAATGAATACATTAAACACTATGGGGCATATTATCATGGACGGCGTTAAAAATTATCGCCGGTTTAGAGGCAGAAAACTGCCGCTAAAACGGCGATAATGGGCTTGATAATATGCCCTTGAGAATTCCAATAGAAGTCCAGGTTCTGGAGTGAACCTGGGCTTCTATGGGAATTCGCAAGGGCATATTATCAAGCCCATTATTGCCGTTTTAGCGGCAGTTTTCTTCCGCTAAACCAGCGATAATTTTAACGCCGTCCTTAATAATATGCCCCTATCTTTGGTTGTGCCTTGTATTCTCTAATCACAGCCTTGAGAAAGTCCCAGACTTGCACACCATGAAAGGGGCAAAGTATGTGTTGGCTGCATCAGGAATAAAAAAATTGCAACCTTCTGTATAAGAATACCACATATAGGATAAATGAACTGTTTGGGAACACAAGAGTATACAATCCAGACTTATCACAAAAGACACAACTGAAATTGTATTATGTGTATCAGAGAATAATTGGATACCCTGGATAATCATGTAAGGCACCACTAAGATACTGATGTTATTGACCAGGAGCCACAAATATTTGCTCCATTAAAGTTCCTTATGAAAAATCTTTCTAATTTGTATCATGTGTTAATAGACATTCTGGGAAATATACACTCTATACAATAAGTGTATATGTATTGAATATGGAGTGGTGTTGTTGGCCCTACTCTCAACAAGTGTAAAATTCCCTCATAATCGATAATACATCAAGACATACTAAGGGCATTGATGAGTATGCCTGGAGTGGGTCACACCAAATAAAGGTTTTGCAAAGCATAGGTGATTGGGTCTAAATGACCCAGTTAAAGTCTTCACTTCGGATGTCATTTATGGAAGACAAAGGGCCTGATTTAGCATAAAATGAACAACAAGAAAAGAGTACAATGAGGAGCAAAATGTAACATAACAAACTCCAAGACTTTGGGCCTGTTTTAGATTTTGACGTATGGGTTACTCCGTCACAACGCTGTAGGATACCCTGTTCACCGAAATATAAATCCCACTATATTCTGTGGGATTTATACTTTGGTGGACGGGATATCCACCACCGTTGTAAAGGAATAACCCGTATGTTACATTTTGCTCTTCTTTGTAGTCTTTTCTTGTTCTTCATTTTAGTAACAGATAGGAAAGTATTATGGTGTTCTGTTAGTATCCTGCCATAAGGAAGGGCTTTTAGTATTACTGTTTACTATAGTACAGGTGCACCACATAGCATTATCTACCTCGTCCATCTTTCTCGTTACAGTCCTTACTTAATGATTATTCTGTGTCTCATGCACAGCATTTATCCATAGAAGTTGAAAAATACACAAATGCCCCAACCAATATGGGCCGTACGAAAAGTGTATGGTTTATGGACCATGTAGGCGAAGCCTGATAGCCCGTTCTTATCTCTGTCTTAGTATTGACACCCAGGACAAGTTGAGTACTTTTATTTGAATGTATTTATTGATTGTATGACTGTAGCGAAAGAGCCTGCTCTAGCAGGCTCTTTCCCTACAGTCATACAATCAATAAATACATTAGCAGTTATTTTAAAAGCCAAAGCATACCAAATACACAGTGACGCTTAGGCCTGTTCGGCAAGCTACCTCCATGCTGAGTAATTGAGGGCAGCCTCTGTCTGCACCCTCTATAATTTATTATTATTATTTGTGGTTTGTGAGTGACTGCTGCTAGAGCGTAGTCACTATTATGCTGATTTGTGGGGTCATTACAGGGGTAGCACAGTGGCTGTTTTAATCATAGAGATGGTCCTGCAAGATTTTTTCCTAAGCATTTTATTGCCAAGCAAAAACACAATGAGGGAAGCCGGGTTTAACCTGCCAGTGTTTAACTGGTAGGTTTCATCTGCCAGTTAAACATAGGCATTATGGAGGGGAAGCACACTTTTAAAAAGAGGCATCTACTTAAGGCCAGCTCAGGTGAAGTGGGGCCTGGTCTGGTGGTCACCACCTCTGAGATCCCGGCCCATGACATGGAGCTCTTACAGAGCATGATACTTTGCAACCTGCAACGGGCAAACTTTGACCAAAAATACCAGGACTACTGCCCCCGCTGACCCTTATCCTGGATCATTCAGAGGAGCAAGAACACAGGGCTAGGTATATCCAGGGCTCAGAATTGAAGGAAGGCCTAGCACATAGCAGGGGAACCTCTATTTTCTGTATACTGGATCCCAGATGCATGTAGATGACTTCTTCTGCCAACGTAGAAGTAAAGAACCGGAGTCACTTCCAGTTTATAAGGCCTTTTGAGGACTGTTATCTGGGGAATGGTGGGATGTAGAGAAGGCAGGTTTTTCTCATTTCCTATCCAAAAGATAGCCTCTTCCTAATTTTCTTAAGGAATTTCCTTTGATTGTGAGGACTCACTCATAGCGGGGCCAGCATCAAGTGGAACGATCATTTCGGAAGATGCTTGTCCGTACGACCAAGTCATCAAGAATGTTGAAAAGTCATTCAAAAGATCGTGCTCTGCATCAGATATTTATATTGGGGCCAGAGACCACAACACATACACTGTTCAGTCACTCCTGCACAATTTTCAAGCTATGGTGGAGGAGTTACAGCAAGGTGAGGATGGTACATCCAGATTGGCGGCCATGGAACAGCAAGGCAGATTCTATTCTGACGTCACTTTTGACTCTCTACCTGCAACAGTAGCAGCCTCTGGTTCAGCTATTGCTGCAAGGCGCCATATTTGGATAAGGGCCTGGAAGGATGATAATTCACAAAAGACCCTTTTAAGTCATATCCCATTTGTCTGTGCAAAGCTCTTTGGCTCCCAAATGGAGGACCTGGTTAAAAAAAGACAGCAAGCTTCTTCCTCCAGTCAAACCTCCCTCAAGATGTAGGGGGTTTGGATTCCAGAAGGATTTCAGCCAATCATCATCTGCAAGTGGTTCTAACCAGCCCCTTTGTGGCAGGGGATGTGACCTTGGCACTCTCTTCACAGACAAATCCCGGCAACAACCTTCAGTCTCTCCAGTTACTTCAGCCAATTCCAAGTCATGACTGTCCATCCAGAGTTAGAGGAAGGATAAAAGCTTTCTTAACAGCCTGGGAGGCAGATGTTTCAGACACTTGGGTGCTGCAGCTGATGAGTGAGAGCTACAGAAAATAATTTTCTTCCCCTCTGGATAGCAATTTAATCTGGTCCCCCGCAATCCAGAGAAACTTCAAGCCTTAAATAAAGGTAGTCAGGCTCTTTTGGAAAAGGAAGCTATTGTTTCGATTCATGCAGAGGAGAAGGGGCAAGGATACTACTCGCTTATGTTTGTGGTTCCAAAGAGTTTAAGGGAGTATCATCCTTTCCGAGACCTCAAACCAGACAACCTGTACATTCCCTATTAGAGATTTAAGATGGTGAGTCTCCAAAACATCCTGCCTCTTATTTTTTCAGGCATGTTTTTAACTTCAATCAAACTTTTAGATGCTTTTGATTATGTTCCTACCTACGCACCCTTATTCTCAGAAATATCTAGGATTCTTTGCCTTGGGCCATCATTTCCAATTCAGTGCTCTCCTTGGACTCTCTTCAGCTCCTTCAGTTTTCACTTAGACCTTGGCACCTTTGGTTGACAATCTTCATTCCCTCGATTTGTTGGTGTTCCCTTATTTGGATGTCTGTTCTTTTTCCAAGGGACTGGAAGCCATCAAGCAAGTATGTGAGTCCCTGGAAAGTCCATGGATTCCTGCTAATAACTTCAGTTATTTGCCGCCCTGTTAAACACCAGCCTCTAGAGATTATTTTTATCTCCATGCCCATCAGCAGAAGCTGCTATCTTGCCTCAAAAGACTGTTGGTTGACAATGCAGGGAGACATGGTAGCCTCATTGGAACTGATCCCTTGGGCTGACCTTCACCTGTTTCATTTGTTTCACCACCTTCTTTCTCAGTGGGACCCAATTTCTCAGAACCACGACACTCTAGGACAGATCTCACCTGAAATATGCCAGAAATTACAGTGGTGACTGACTGTCTTGAATCTGAACAAGAGTGCCACCCTCTCCCCACTTGGACTCAAAACCACCACTGATGCAAGACGTCTGGGCTGGGGGCTACTTTTGGGAGTCCATCTACACTGGGTCTCAGGACCGCAGGAGAAACCAGGAAATTATTGAACTGGAAGGAACTGGCAGCAGTACTCAGTTTCTACTATCTTTTAGGTCAGAGATCATGAACAGGCCAGTTCATATCGGGATGAACAAGAAGGACACAAGGGCCTATGCAAACCATTTAAGGGTACCCACTGCCTCTTTTAGCTGCTCTAGTGAAGTGAGTTTGAACAGAGAGGAACCTTCTATGCCTGACAGCAATCTATCTTCTGGGGAGGAAGAATATGCATACAGACCATCTGAGCCCAATAATCCCCTAATTGGTCTCCCTGTCACTATGTCCTCTGGTGTTGCAGGAAAATTTAGATCGGTTCAGTGCCTCATGGCTACACAATTTTGCTTCCTCCAGAATCCTCTCCTGCTTAAATTCTGCTCTCTTCTCCTGGGTTAGGACGGCTGGGGGATAGATGCAATAAATATCAGATGGCGCAGTTGCCTTCTCTATTCCTTCTTCCCTTTCCTCTCATCAGCAGAATACTATCCACAATCAAGGAGGAACCTTCTGAGTTTCTGTTGATGGTTCCCTCATAGAAGAGTAAACCCTAGCTCCTTTGGTTAGTCCATCGAGCAGTGCATCCTCCTTTGATGATCCTGCTTGTTCCGTCTCCCCTGAGGTACCCCATGTTACCGGAGAATTTGTTTTGCCGGTTCTATCTGGAGTTCTGAAGATTAAGAGGTGTTTTAGGGTGTTCTTCTAAAATTGCCACCTCTATTCAGAGTTCCAGAAAAAAGAGTACCTGAAAGGTTTATGATAGAATTAGGGGGAGGGGGGGGGAATTAAGTGGTGTCCTGCCAAGGGTCTTCTTCCTGTCTCTTGAGACTGTGAAAAATCTGGGAGTTCTTAGAGATGGTTTTCTCCTTGGCTTGGCTGTGCCTACTCAGAGTAGCCGATGGGCTGCAAATAAAGCTATCAGGGGCCCTTCTCTTTCCCAGTTCGATGGTTTGGCTTCTTGCTTATTGAGAACCTTCCATCTGAAAAGGTCGGTAGTCCATTCCCCTGTCCGTTCTTGGGATTTGCCCTTGGTCCTAAAATGTCTTAAAGAAACCCTATTTGAACCCCTTCTATTGGTATCCTTGAAGTTTTTGAAAGGTACTCTTTCTTGTTGCCAAATCTTCACACCAAAGGTTAGGAAAAATTAAGGCTCTTCTTTGTTATGATCCATTTCAGAAATTCTTTCATGATAACATTTCCTAAGACCATACCTTTCAGGTATTTTCTTCCTTCCATCTCTCTCAAAAGTTGATCCTTCCAGACTTCTTCCATGCTTCGTCTTCGGTGCAAACATTTTATGGCACTTTTTGGAATTGCTTAGGGCTCTCACCTTTTATTAGGAAAGAAAGCCCCATTTGGAAAAGTATCTTTTTTTTATTTGTCATTTTTGGGTTAAACAATAAAGGCCAACATCCAACAGTTTCCACTTTACGCCAATGGGTTAAGATGATCATATTGCTAGCATAGCAGAATGCTGGACTTTCTCTTCCTGATAACATCCAGGGGCGCTCCACAGGAGGAATGTCATTCTCCTGAACAGCATTCAAGGGGGCCTTCTTGAAGGATATTTGCGCAGCTGCAACATGGATCACTCCTCAAACCTTCATTACTCATTATAAATTGAGAAAGGGAGATGTTTTTTTCTTCTTCATTCCGTTCCGCACTCCTTTCTACAATTCGGTGAGCAACAAGGTGCAAGTTTAATTTATCTCTGTGAATAAATTCACTTGGTCTAGAATTGGCTCAGTCATTTTAGCAGTTTTTTCATAATCCGCTCGGGTATACACTCATCTAGTAAGTACTGGGGAGAGTAAGTCAGACGAAATAGGTAATGACTTGTTTACTTGGTGGCAATCTTCATTACTCCAAATCATAGTCTTCTTCGCCACAGTCCTAAATTCCCTTCATCCCCTCCCTAGGAGAGGGGGAGAAAATTGTTATGTCTTCTATAACTTGGTCATTTAAGGAAGAACACGCCCGGGCCCGCCTCTGTGGGCCATGAACTATCCACTTCCTGTGGATGCTGTATTGGTTGTGGCATGTGCTTATTTTTTCAACTTCTATGGGTGAATGCTGTGCACGAGACACAGAAGGCCTGATTCACAAAGGTAAACATACACTTTTGTGTAAGTTTATGATTGTTTGCTATTCAGAAATGTATTTTACGAGTAGTATCTTTATGACTGAGGAGCCTCCGCACATAGGGGCATATTAACAAGCCAGGCGATAAAATTATCGCCGCTTTAGCGGCAGAAAACTGCCGCTAAAACGGCGATAATGGGCTTGATAATATGCTCTATGGAATTCCAATTGAAGCCCATGTTAAATGTGAAGGACAGCTAACATGGGCTTCAATTGGAATTCCATAGAGCATATTATCAAGCCCATTATCGCCGTTTTAGCTGCAGTTTTCTGCCGCTAAAGCGACGATAATTTTATCGCCTGGCTTGATAATATGCCCCTTAAAAAGATAGAATAGTCCTATGTTTTTATGTGCGAACACTCCGCAGTCGTAAAGATCCAACTCGTAAAATACCTTTGTGAATAGTAAACAATCACAAACCTACAAAAAAGTGTACATTTACCTTTGAGAATCAGATCCAGTGTGCTTATTTAGTAAGGACTGTGGCGAGGAAGGTTATGCCTTGAAGTAATGAAGATTATTGGTAAGTCATTAGTGTGCCTCAAAAAGAATAGAGTGAAACACATTTAAACATAGAGAGCAAAATGCAAAGAAGTGCTTTAAAATATGCCGTAAGGTACACAATTACCTTCAGTGCAAACGAAAATGTGTATTACACACAAATACGTAAAAATGATTAGTGTGTGGTAAATAAAATCTTCTTTACCGGACTGAATTTCATACGGAATCTTAAAATAAAGTAAAATAGCTCAAAATAACAAGAGGCAGAATCCGTGGTATAAGAGGTTTTCTAAATGGGCTTTATTCCATCAAAAATGGCCGACTCGAGTCGCGGCCTTCAGGTTCCGTCACCACGAGGGTTCAGGAAGTGAAGTACAATACTTTATTGACAGACATGCATTTTTATAATAAGTACATTACAATGAAACGAATGTAGAAGGCGTAACATTTGATAAGAAAAGTGACATAACAGGTACGTAATCGAAACTAGGTGTAATAAGGAATAAAAGAAACATGATTGGTTAGGATTATCAGACATAGGTGGATCTATAAGATAATACTTGGCATGGATGCGCGCGCAGCAGCATGACGTGTGAGTGACGTGCAACTAGGGGGTGAAGGGACTTGACATTTAGCTCTACATGTGGAGACGAGAAGTCTGGGGGGTCAAGTCAACCTAATCCCAAATCATATCTAACATCCTATGTTTAAAGAACTATGTTATCCACAAGGAAGGACTCTCGGACAGAATCTAGTCTATACTGACTGTGTGCGTGCACAAACGTCTAAGTGTCTATATGAGATGCGAGGGGCAGAAAACTTTCCATGGCAACAGGGCTATGAATCATTTGCAGGAGGACGGAAAGGCTGAGTCCTTTGCTTGTGAGCTAAAGGAAATGTTTACCTAAATCACTAGACAGGAATGCATCGGCTGGAGAGCAAAATAGATAATTCGAAGGTAAAATACAGCTTCTTGGCCGGCAGGCGAAAACTGGCCGAGGCAGGCACCGTTAGCTGCACAGGGAGTAGGACAAAGTTCATGGATACAGATGCGAGCTCAAGCTGAAGCTGTCAGAGACAGAGAGCAGGGAAAGGCTTTGAGGACAGAATCGGGCCTACTTGCCTGAACTGTAAAAATGTAGTAACTTAGCCATATAAAGTCGGTGGCCTTTCATACTTAGGAATCGAATATCCAGCCCATCGATGGCGGATCTGACAGAGAACATGTCGACGGTAGACACACATATGTTTGCGTCTTAGAAACTGGAACTGGAGGGAACATACATGTACTTGTAACATGCATATAGAACCGTTGGGGTCCAAGATAGGGGACATAACTGATCAGGAAAATCCACATTTCCACATTCCCTCCTTGTCCCCTACTTGCCCTTCAAGAGATATCAATCTTCATCATTCCATCGATTTGCTCATGGAGCATCATTTCTTCTTCCTTCTTCTTCCGGTATTTTGAACGAGAACTGTGATATGGAATGCATGATGTGGCACACAGACCACAAATCGCTGGTCCACATTGCAGGCATAAACAACAACTGAAGAGCATAAGAAGGCCAATACCTAGGAAGGATAGAACTCTCCATCCCCAGGCTGATATCACACTCCAAAACCACCCGGACCACGTCCAAGTGCCTGGATTTTCGTGTATCTGGCTTACAATCTTATGAAGGCGTGTTATAGCTTTATATACAGATGGCGAATTTTCTGGTATGAATATGCAGCAGCTGGATCCGATGACCCTGCAAGCTCCGCCCCTATCGGCCAGGATGACGTCAAGGACAAGACGATTCTGGAGAACAACAATTCTCATCACTGATTGTTCCTCTGTCAGATTGCCTAGGGCGGCTATAGTCTCGTTTACTACAGCTTCAAGAGTCTTGGTGAGTCTGCGTATCAGCTTACTATTTGATATGGTACCTATATAGGGAAAGATACCTTTATTGAAATCTACATACTTGTCCCATGCCGTCTCAGTATAATCGACAACTGGGAGATCTCTACGCTCTCTTTTGTGTACTAAATGAACATTTCGATAATAATCAGGGGGAGCTAGGAAAACAGGTGGCAGAAGGAATGCTATGTAACAGGTACCATCCCAATCTAGAGGCAGACGCATATATGCAGTCTGACCACATATAAAGTAAGAATGGCGAGAAGCTCTAAATGAAGATTTACCTTGATCACTATATTCTACTGTAGTAACGCATTGGCTATGGCCCATGTGTATGGAACCAACTTTTCTCACACATAATTCACCCTTAACTGGAAATACTGACATAGTGGGCAGAATTAGTTCAACTTCGGTTTTGACATTCAAAATCATAAGATTAGGCGTAAAATTACCTAATTTATACACTTCATTTTCTAAATCAGTTCCTGTTCTACTGGGGTGACCCTCCTTATTAGGGTGACAGACTTTGAATAAAACTAGATTCAGATTTCCCCATATCCAATGTTGTTGATAAACTGCTGTGTCTGGGTCTATGGAATTTAATAAACTAAACCATGCTCCACAGGAGCCATTGTGTGTGAACGGATGTGGAAAGAAAGGCAGAACTCCTTTGTTATTCTGATAGGGAGGGAGTCGGCCACACACCCAACAATTGGTGGCATTACTAGTCTGATGGGAATGATGTAACATACTAATGAAGGTGTTGTTGCGCAGCGCAAGTCTATAGGACAACTCATGTGGGGGTAATTCACTAAAAGAATGTTCATCAGTTATATTGAAAGCACGTTTAGAAACAGGATAATACATATGCAACAATATACTTGCAGTAACTATTAAAAAACTCAAGGAAAACAAAATTAATAAAGTCACAATACAGTGGCTACGCAGTAATTTACAATAAGCATGTCGTTTCATTATGATTCTGGACTCTACATCATTCAGACCTAAGGGATACATGTCGGGACAGATTCAACCGTTTCACCTTGGAGAGGACTTAAACAATCAAATCGTCCGACAGTTTGGATCTGGACCTGAGTTTCTGCTTATAGAATTCGGTGCTACTGGCCTCAGCCAAAGGTAGCTTTGAGTCAATGGGGGAAGACACACGGGGAGTACTGTTTGTGTCAGGAGGAAGTCCATGAAATTTCTTGATATGGCTGGAATACACCCAGCCTTTTCTCCCTTCGATCTTCACAGCTGTTCTGGTCGTCAGCAGGACCAACTTAGGAAGCCTCCACCTTGGCTCCAGTTGGGTTTTCCGATCAAAATTCCTGACGAGAACATAATCGCCGGGAATTACATCATGAGGTTTCACCTCGGTGTTGTCGGGAAAAGCTGCGACCACCTGTGAACGACAAGATTGTAGTGCAGACATCAAGGAAGCCAGGTAATCTGTCAGCATATTACAGTCAACATCAGTTATTTTACGGGGTATAGGCGTCCCCCACATATTCGGTGGTCTACCAAAGATCACCTCATAAGGGGATAGCCCTGTTCGAGAGTGTGCTACCATTCTCATGAAAAATAGCGCAACTGGTAAGGCTACTATCCAGTCCACACCTTTTTCCTGACATATTTTAGACAATCTGATTTTTAAAAGTTGATTATGTCGTTCCACGAGACCTGCTGCCTCGGGGTGTCGGACACAGTGGAATTTCCACTGATATCCCAACAAAAGTGAGACATGTTTCATTAATTCGGATGAGAAAGGCTGGCCGTTATCTGAATATACAACACGTGGTAAACCGTACCGTGGGAAGAATTCTCGAACTAGCTGCTTGGCAGTAGTCGGGGCAGTGTAATCTGATACGGGATACGCCTCTGTCCAACGGGAGAGAGCGCAGACAACTACGAGAACATATTTGAATCCTCGACAACGTTCCATCTGAATATAATCCATCTGGAGGACTTCAAAAGGATGGTCAGGAGGCTGAAATCCACCCTGCTCTACGGGAACACCCTTTCCTGGATTAAACTGACAACATATCATACAGGTACGAACTTTTTGTTTAGCTGCTGCTCGTAAATGTTTGTTGAACCAAATGTGCTGAATGCTGTCTAGCATAGCCTTCTCTCCTAAATGTGCTGGACTGTGAACTGTAGCTATAATGGCTTGAACCATGGAATCAGGGAGAAACCATACAGATTTCTCCTTCGTCATCCATCCTTGATCTGTCTGGATCCCTCCTAGTTCAGTCCACTTCTTTATTTCTTCTGCTGTGGCATGTGTCTGTATGTCAATTACGTCAAGCGCGGGATCCTTAATTGTCATACACTGTGTTGGTGTCTGAACTATTGGCTTTGTCATGTCTAATGTGCGATTCTGAGCAGTCTGTTTAGCTGTTCTGTCAGCTAAATCATTGCCTTGAGAAATGGTATCAGTAACCTTCGTGTGTGCTTTACATTTCATAATCGATATAGCAGTGGGTAGATGTATTGCGTCTAACAAAGCATGAATGAGGGGTCCGTGCTGAATGTGGGCACCATGGGAAGTTAAATAACCTCTCTCTCGCCACAGCACGCCGAAGTCGTGTACAACTCCGAATGCATAACGTGAATCAGTGTATACATTAACTTTCTTATTTGTGGCTTGAATACAGGCTTGCGTTAGAGCAATAAGTTCTGCTGCTTGGGCTGACAAAGTATCTATACAATTTGTCTCAATAACTTTAGTGTCTGTTGTGACTGCATACGCGGCCACTAAATCTCCTGTACTTGTTCTCATGCACGATCCGTCTACATACAACGTCAGGTCTGGATCTAACAATGGAACGTCTGTCAAGTCTTGTCTAGGTTTCGTCTTTATTTCAATGATTTCAACACAATCATGAGCTAGTGGGTCTGTTCCAATTACAGGTAATAGTGTAGCAGGATTCAATGTATTACACCGTCGGATCTCTATGTGTGGTTGAAACAATGTCAGTTCATAACCGGTAAGTCTTGCTATGGTCAAGTGTTGTGTTTGTGTTCGGTTCACAAGAACCTCTACTGCATGTGGTACTTGTACTGTCAATGGATGTCCTAACACTATGGCATCGCTTTGTCTGATTGCTAAAGCTGTCGCTGCCACTGATTTCAGGCATGCAGGCAAAGCCTGAGCTACGGGATCTAATGTACTGGAAAAATAAGCACATGGCTTGCGTGATCCTGCTTGATCCTGAGTGAGTACTGACAAGGCAGTACCTTCGCGTTCTGTAACAAAGAGTGTAAAATGTTTGCTATAACATGGTGTTGCTAAAACAGGTGCTTGACATAAAGCTTCCTTTAGGCTTTCAAAAGCTTGTGTATGTTCCTGAGTCCAAGGGAGAACAGTCGATGTGGCTGCCTCCTGTGTGGTTAACTGAATGAGTGGTTTTGCTAGAAATGCGTACTGAGGGATCCACTGCCTACAATATGAAGTGAGGCCTATGAAAGCCCGCACCTCCTTTTGTGTCTGGGGTATTGACATGTTAGCAATTAACTGGATGCGATCTGGTGTAAGCTGCCTTCCCTCCTTGGACAGCGAGTGACCAAGATAAATAACTCGCTGGACACAGAATTGCAGCTTAGAAGGAGACACCTTGTGCCCCTTGTCGGCTAGAAAATGTAAAACTGTCAGAGAAGCTTTTTCACATTCTGGCTCGCTTCTCGCTGTGATCAGCAGATCATCGACATATTGAAGCAGTGCAGTATTGACTGGCATGTGGATACTGTCAAGTTCTCGTTTCAGTGCTTGGCTGTAGATGCTGGGGCTTTCTGTGAATCCTTGGGGAGCGCGTGAGAATTTAAAACTGCGCCCATTTAAACTGAATCCGAACAAGTATTGGCTTTCCGGATCTATTGGGACGCTGAAAAAGGCATTCTTGAGATCGATTACAGTAAAGAATGTTGCTTCGGAATCAACTGCTGTCAACAATGATGATATATCAGGGACCACAGGGAATTGTGGTACAATACACTTGTTTAGTTCACGCAAATCAATAACCAATCGGTACACTGGTGGGGCAGTAGGATCAGTTCGTTTAAGAATCGGAATTATCGGTGAATTACATACATTGGAGTCTGTTTCTACAACTACTCCCTGGGCAATCAGCTCATCAATGATTTTCAGCAAAGCCACTACAGCATCATGCGGTAACTTGTATTGTCGCATTCGTGGTAGTACCACTCCTGCTTTCAGTGTGACTCGATAGGGTGTAATGTTCATGCAGCCAACATCCGTAGGGCCTTGTGCCCATAGATGTACTGGTAAAGTCTGTAGTCGGGGATCCATGTCTCTAGACACATAGTGACCTTTAAAATCACGCAAAAACAACCTTACTCCTTCCGGAGAACAACATATTATGGCTCCTAGTGCTTTCAGAGTTTTAATTCCTAACAGATTTTCTGGGCATGATTTAGTAAGCAATAAATCTGTAGTTCGTGTCAAAGGTCCTATCGTAAGTGGTAGAGGCTGTGATACTTCATTAACAATAGGTTTTCCCGAAAAACCAAGGGAAACATTTTGAGAGCCTGAGAGGGGTGCCCCTGGAACTTCACTACGTTTTATAGTTGTTCGACTCGCCCCTGTATCGAGTAAGAATTTTCTATCTTGACCTAATAATTCACTATGTACATAAGGTCCTTCTTGATCTACAGGAATCTCGATAAGCGGTAAGTCAACTTCCCTCTCTAGGCTTGTTCATGCGTAACGCTGATACTCAGGATATTCATACTGTGCAGTCTGATACATTTGTCGTGTTGTGGTTTGTGTGGCAGTAGCAGGCAACGGTGGTGCAGCTGGCACAAACTGTATGGGTTGCTGTGAGGCTGGCATGGACTGTTGCTGAACTGGCATGGACTGTCCATGCTGCATAGCTCCTTGTTCATTCTGATCTGGTCTAACTAATCGTGGTCTCTCCTTTGCAATGCCTGTAGCTATATTACGTTTCAGGACTGGACAATCGTGTACATAATGGCCTAGTTGTTTACAGTAATTGCAGGTTCCCTTTACAGGAACTGCAGAATCACCAGAATGTGTCACACCCTTTTTGTGACCATCTGCTGGTACTGTCTGAGAAACTAGCATTTTCATTTTTGTATCCTTCATGCGTCTATGCTCGTGTTCTTGTTCATCCCTAATTCTATTGTGATGATACTGTAACATTTGTAGCATTTGCGACGGAGTGTTACTTTGCCAGGTACTCTCGAATTTCAATATTCTATTCTTCACTGGGGGCAATGCATTTTCCACTAATTTTGTCACAAATAGATGTGGATATGAGTCACTACTTGCTTTTATACCACTATTTATACCAAAACATTTTTCAAATCGAGCATAATAATCGCTTGTGTCTTCATCTTGCTTTTGTTTGCAGGCTGTGATTGCACCCCAATCCTCCTTTTTTGTAGTTAATAAACGTGGCAGTACCTGTACTAGTAAACCTGGTAACAGTTTAACTTTATCCCCGAGCCCTGAACCTGCAGTTCGGCCCCTTTCTTCCTCTGCTAATGCTGTCCAGTCTATCTTTTGGTCACCCACTTCCCACTCTTTTTCTTTCAGTTTTTCATAAATGCCAGCAGGCAAAAGCACCTTTAATATCGTCATAATATCAGGAAAGGTGTACTCTCCCATTAGTAACATGTCTTTAATTTCTCGGTGGAAACCCGCTGGGTCTTTATCATGACTAGGTACTACTTTCTTCATTTCTAATAATTCCATTTTTGATATGGGTGTGTAAACAAATACACGGTGAAACTCATTGTCTTCGCCTTTTATTGGGTGCACTTCTCGTAAGGGATTTTGTCTATCCATATAGTACGGCGCTCTTTCTCTGCGGGGCAGCGAGAGAGAATCCGGACTTACAAAAAGGACATACTGCTTACGTGACACTAATATCTCTTTAATTAGCTTGTTACTAGAACCTCCCCATCTGTTTGTGAGTAGTTCCGTTAATATATCAGGTAAAGGACCAGGGTCAGCATGTTGGCTCTTATATAATATGAGGAGTTGCTGAATCATATAGATTCCAGCTAAACGTTGTTCATCTGTACTGAGATTAAAAAACGTGTGTGCTACGGTCTCATCACCGTATTTTTCAGGACTGTCAATCCAGTGAACGGCTGATCTGGCTAATTCTTGCTCATCCATGGAATCGAGGAGGTGGTAACCCCTTCGTTCTCGTAGTATTTTATCTGCGGCTTGAAACGAATGTTCAGGAGACTTCAGATTTATTACAGGCGTCCCATACGTTCTGCTATTATTTGGACATACAGAGTGTATGGGATCAGAAAAACATCTAGTATTTTCACAGGATCTTCCTCTGCCTACATAGGCTATGGTCTCTGACTGTCTTGCGGAATTCCCTGATTCGGACACTTCATCTTGCTCAAACTCGTCTGTTCCCAATCTCTCTTCATGAATACGCTCTATTTCTTTACGGATTTTTCGGCACATGGCTATTATACAATTTTGCTTATCGTGTCTCCCTTCTGATATATTCTGACTCCATCTTGTAAGAATAAGCATTGCATTCGGGTCTACCCCCGGACGGTCTTGATTTCTGATCACACAGTTTATGAGGAAACGTAACAGTTCCCCCTGTATCTCTACTTTCTGGAATTCCATAGCTCTGTTAATACATCCTGGATCTCGTCCTGTTTGAACAAAATGATATATGTTATCTAGATGCGTAATCATCCCTGGTAACCTCGCTAAATACTCTGCGGCTCGCCTGATACGTAATGATGCCAGGACCATTTCATCCTCTTTACCAACCACCGGGTCATATCTACAATTTACAAGGAGTTCTTTAAGCGTACGTTCACTTACGAATTTAGGTGTACGAGAATGCGCTGACTCTTGAAAAACAAGTTTATTTATTCTGGGTGGTGTAAAGGTACTGCTAGCACCTCCCGTGGCCCCATCTGGGGCGTCGGGTGTGAATGGGTTCGTTGAACGTGACACAGCAACTATGGGCGTCGACACCCCTGTAGAATCGACTGCGGAGACAGATGCGGAAACAGATGTGCTTGCCGACGCTTGCGTCGGGACTTGCTGTTGCACGGGTACAGATACCTGATCCTGACGTTGAACCCCTCCGCCAGACGGTCTATGTGGTGCGGCGTTAGCATACTCGGGAGCTGCGTCGTCTAGATATGAGGAAAGAAAAACATCTTCTGCGGTTCTGGGATGCCCTTTTGGATGTACCTTAATTGGAAATAATGGGGGTGGCAAGTCTTTTGGCATCTCTGGAGCAGCCTTAGGTAGTCCTTCGGCTAGAAGGGGATACATACCATTCATAAGAGCATTTCTTTGTCTATTTACTTGTTCTGATTTCACTCGGATACCTTCCTCAATTAATAGATTTTCTTGAACTTTATTTGAACTTTCTTTACTCCTCTCTTCTTGTCTACGTGCTTTTTCTGTACGTCTATGAGATTCTTTACGCCATAACTCAACAGCGTCTTTCTGTGACTGTCTGACCTTTCTTTTCCATAACTCTTCCTCTACTTTCATGATGCACTCTGCATCCCAGGTTCCCGCTACGGGCCACCTTTGACTTTCCGGCAATCCCTTGGTATAATCTACCCATAGATCAAGAAACAATATGGCATCTAAGCCATGCTTATGGTACATAAAATGCCCTGGAGTGTCCTTAGGAGGAATAGGAACTGCTTCTTCAAGCACCCCTTTTCTGGTAGTAATCTGTCTTAACTTCGAGAAGAGCGGCATATTGACAACTGATCTGATACTTACTCTTGAACTTACTTAATACGAAAAACACAATAATGAACAGTGAACAATGAACAATCATTCATACCACAATATGCAAGACATTTAAACACTTTAAATATTGAACATTAAATATTTTAACAATGACCGACAATGATGACAGTCTGCCTAACTAATCACCACGCTGAATTCTTGACAGTAACTGAATACTTCGGAATACTTGATATACTGCTAAACAGTACATATACACTGCTAAACAGTGCAGACCGGATTTGTGTACCCAAATCCGTCTTGACCGGCACAACCTATGTGCGCGTCAACACGCCTCCCCGGCGATGGTACTCACCGAGTAGCTCCTTGAAACGGAAGGCCTCAGAGAATGGACAGGACTCGATGACTGCGGACAGCGGACCCTCTGGACATCGGGATTTTGAGAAACCTGGTGGGCCTCTGTATACCTCGGATCTTGCTCTCTCAGCTAGGCTCTGGTCGGGATACTTCGCACTTCTCACCGCCTCGTCTGGGTTGATCGCAGCCTCAGTCGCCCCCGCTTGACCGGAGGGAGCTTACAGGAAATCCTGCTGGTACGCGTTTATGGTCCGTCCAGCTGTGGCAGGAGACCGGGCCTGCAACGCACCGCCGGCGCGTGAGATGAGAAAGTGTCCCTGTTCGGGCGCCATTCTGTGGTAAATAAAATCTTCTTTACCGGACTGAATTTCATACGGAATCTTAAAATAAAGTAAAATAGCTCAAAATAACAAGAGGCAGAATCCGTGGTATAAGAGGTTTTCTAAATGGGCTTTATTCCATCAAAAATGGCCGACTCGAGTCGCGGCCTTCAGGTTCCGTCACCACGAGGGTTCAGGAAGTGAAGTACAATACTTTATTGACAGACATGCATTTTTATAATAAGTACATTACAATGAAACGAATGTAGAAGGCGTAACATTTGATAAGAAAAGTGACATAACAGGTACGTAATCGAAACTAGGCGTAATAAGGAATAAAAGAAACATGATTGGTTAGGATTATCAGACATAGGTGGATCTATAAGATAATACTTGGCATGGATGCGCGCGCAGCAGCATGACGTGTGAGTGACGTGCAACTAGGGGGTGAAGGGACTTGACATTTAGCTCTACATGTGGAGACGAGAAGTCTGGGGGGTCAAGTCAACCTAATCCCAAATCATATCTAACATCCTATGTTTAAAGAACTATGTTATCCACAAGGAAGGACTCTCGGACAGAATCTAGTCTATACTGACTGTGTGCGTGCACAAACGTCTAAGTGTCTATATGAGATGCGAGGGGCAGAAAACTTTCCATGGCAACAGGGCTATGAATCATTTGCAGGAGGACGGAAAGGCTGAGTCCTTTGCTTGTGAGCTAAAGGAAATGTTTACCTAAATCACTAGACAGGAATGCATCGGCTGGAGAGCAAAATAGATAATTCGAAGGTAAAATACAGCTTCTTGGCCGGCAGGCGAAAACTGGCCGAGGCAGGCACCGTTAGCTGCACAGGGAGTAGGACAAAGTTCATGGATACAGATGCGAGCTCAAGCTGAAGCTGTCAGAGACAGAGAGCAGGGAAAGGCTTTGAGGACAGAATCGGGCCTACTTGCCTGAACTGTAAAAATGTAGTAACTTAGCCATATAAAGTCGGTGGCCTTTCATACTTAGGAATCGAATATCCAGCCCATCGATGGCGGATCTGACAGAGAACATGTCGACGGTAGACACACATATGTTTGCGTCTTAGAAACTGGAACTGGAGGGAACATACATGTACTTGTAACATGCATATAGAACCGTTGGGGTCCAAGATAGGGGACATAACTGATCAGGAAAATCCACATTTCCACAAGTGAATGAACTGATTGTACACTGTAAATATCTAAGATATACTAGTGTATCTGATTCACATATAAGAAAAAGAGTCAAAATGAAAGAATAGGTTGCCAGGTTACCAGACTCAGACAGTCCCGCGCCACTCTGCACTGTTCATTAAGCACGTGCTTAGCTGCTGGGTTATATTTGGAGATATGAAAGGGTCCGTGGCAATTGTAACCAGGCCACTGTTTTGAGGAGACCTGAAAATACCCTTGTTCCGAGAAAGATTTAAAGCAGTAGCCCGGGGTGGAAATGCCTCACTGACGTGAACCCTAAACTAAGCTGTCAATCATCCTTCTTTCAGAAATGCGCAATTATCTTTAGTTGCAGCTTCACGCGCAGTGCCCGTGACGTCAGTACATTCGGGAGTGGGTTCACACCTCCTCCGAATCTGGTTCAACAACTTCTGCGTTTCGTTTTCACAGAGGATATAATTCCTGTCGGCTGTCGTGTGAGGTTCTCCGAGTGCACTATGGGCCAAACCCAGCCAGGTAAACAAACACCCTCTTAATCCAGCATGACGATCAGGATGCAGGCGAACGGCCGTGCTGGAGGTAGGCTTTTTTCCAGTGAATCAAAGCTGAGTCACTTCACTGCAGTAATAAAACCTAGTAAGACAAGAGCCGTTAAACCCCATTGCATAAAACTACTATGGCCTTTTAACCCGAAAGGAGAGGCAAACAGTGAGTCACACGGAGGTTCATAGGGTTTGCGCAAAAACAGGGCTGGAATCAGACAACAGAAAGCTATTGTGAGTCCGTTTCAGAGACCTTGTTCTGGTAAATGAGCCTGTGGGGGGCCTACCAGGTCTGACTTGCCCTTACATGCTTCCACTGGGAAGGCAAAGGGGCGGGTTTCCACTCATTAAATCGAGAACCTCCTCGTTTTAATAAAAAGAGAAAGAAGGCTGATAGAAAAGCAGCAGAACGTCGCCGTGAAAAAGATGCATAGCTCCACTCTGGTAAAGGACGACGGGGCATATCATCAAGGCCCGGCAATAATTATCGCGAAGCGCACTTCGCGCTAGGATAATTATCACCGGCTAGCGTGGAATTTTATCGCTGAGATAGCGTGCTATAAGCAACACTTATCTCAAAAGCGATAAAATCCCAAGCGCTAACTGCCTAATGTGAGATTATCGCTGGAAATCCTGCGATAATCTCACAAAGGTTGGCGATAGCTTGATGATAGGGCAAGGCATACTTAGCCATGATATCCACCTTACATAGGATATCATGGCTAATTCAATCTTGAAGCAGGCCGTGAAAAAGATGCATAGCTCTCCTCTGGTAAAGGACGACGGGACATATCATCAAGGCCCGGCAATAATTATCGCGAAGCGCACTTCGCGCTAGGATAATTATCGCCGGCTAGCGTGGAATTTTATCGCTGAGATAGCGTGCTATAAGCAACACTTATCTCAAAAGCGATAAAATCCCAAGCGCTAACGGCCTAATGTGAGATTATCGCTGGAAATCCAGCGATAATCTCACAAAGGTTGGCGATAGCTTGATGATAGGGCAAGGCATACTTAGCCATGATATCCACCTTACATAGGATATCATGGCTAATTCAATCTTGAAGCAGGCGTAAGGAAAGTAGTGATAACAGAGGTTATCGCTACTTTGCTTGTCGCTCTGCAGGTTAGCGTGCGCATTGATAATTGGAGAAATTTCGCTTAGCGACATTTCTCCATTTATGTCAGGGCACGAACGCCCAGTTTGCATCTCATTAGAGATGCAAAGCTGGGCGTTCAGAATGCAGGCGCTAATGCAAGGTTTCACGCGACAGCGTGGCCTTGCTAATTAGGCGATAAAATTATCGCCGCTTTTTGTCCGAAAACGGACGCACAAGCGGCGATAATTTTTTATCGCCTAGTTGATGATATGCCCCAAAATTAGAACAGCAAAAAGGGGTTAGCATTATTGCTATGTTTGCATTATACTCAGGTTCATTCGCTTTAGGTTTTCAATGTGTGTCTTGTTATGTATATAGTTGTATATGTTGTTCTGCAGTCTATTTACAGCTTTACAGTGTTGGGCAGGGTTCAGTGGGATGTACAAGAACAGAAAAGTGCCTGGGGGTCCGTCGTCATGGAATGTCACCACTGGGCATGTCTAAATGCTTCCCAAAAAAAGAGGTGCTGTTTCAAACCTAGAGCGAATTCTGGAGGATGGGACAAAGCGCGGCAGGTCAGTGTGGGCGAGCTTTGAGAATGCAGGGTTCCCATATCAGGAGCTAAGGATTAATAACTTATCGGAAAAGGTCAACCATGGGCAACAAGTCGGGTGATAAGGAATCCATTTTGTTTGGTAGGATGGGGCTGAAACATACAGGGGCTTATTTACAAGCCCCTTGCTCCGCCGATGCGTCACTTTTATTATAGGAAAAAGTGACGCACCGGCGGCGCAAGGAGCTTGTAAATAAGCCCCAAAGAGCTTTATAGACAAGCCACAATGTTTTGAACTTAAAACTTTCAAAAACTGAGCAGGAATAAGGGCTGAAATTTCAGTGCAGATGTGAGGCGGTCTCACCAGTTTAAGTCGAAGATGAGACTACATTGTCCTTGAGCTTGTCCTCGGTTTTAAATGTAGTGTCCATAAACTCAAAAACATAGGGTCCTTTTTTATATGAATATTGCAAGGACTATGGCAATCCTATGGAGAGGTGCCATAGTGGCAGGATTGCACAGAGATGGCAACGGTGGAAAGATGCTCTGTATCACACAGGTTAAGGACTTTCTTTGATGGCAACGACAGATCCCACAGCTAGTAGAGCCATGGGAATAGAATGGCAAAGTCACCAAATGCAAACCCCTCCCAGATGTGCGAGTGGTCCATGTCCCTCCCGGCCGACCTGAGCAGCCCTCAACTTTATTGAGTATACCGACAATCGCTCATGGTGCAAACAGGACGTAGTTTATTATCTTGTCTTGGGTACACATGATTCATCATATGCACATTACTTGGTCATTGGAATCACAAAGTACAATTGAACATTATTTACACAGTCATACTTGACAGCACGACTTGTCCCAGCTCTGTACGATGGCCCCTAGCCGGACTGGTCATTCCGGGCACCGGGAAATCCCCCGATAAGCTGGATGGGGTGGGGGGCGGTTTTGTGACAGGGGGCCGGTTCCGTTGTTGGGGCCGATTTGGACCGACCGTGAGTCCATGAGTCACGGTCGGTCCAAATCTGCCCAAACAACAGAACACAGTGCTTACATTAAGCCTGTCTGACTGAGGCCTGGTGTGAGCAGCACAACGATTCTCATGCTGGTGCGGTGCTCCGACGCGTGTCCGTCAGCCGATTTCATTCAATTTCATTTAAGGCAGCACAGGCAGGCTACTAGGCTATTATTGTCAGCCACCGCTCTACTCATTATAATTTATTACACCACCTGACCTGTCATGCTGCGCGCGTCTACAACGTCATCATGGTCAGGTGACGTCACCTGACCATGATGTTGTTGTAGATGTCACAGCGCGCAGATGTCACCGCCTCTGCGTCTGCGCGCCGCTATTTTTTTTTAGGTGGGGTCTGCTGCCTGGTAGTGATGCTCGAGCCTCATGCGCATTGGGGAAAAGTGCGCATGACTCTGAGGTGAGGTCGAGGCAGGCATTCAGAGGCCAGAGGGAGACAGTCAGGGACAGGAAAAGAGAGCAGTGTTGTGTCGTGCGAGGGTCTAGAGCCCACAACACCACAAGCGGCACCCCATAATTTAATTTCACCTGTCTGCCGGTGAGTGCTATTTTTTCCTGGCTGCGGCGTGGCCAGATCTGATTTATGGGTGGTGGCAGTGGCGCTGTCTGGGGCAGGGGGGCGTCCCAACCGGGCCGGGGCCAGAATCAAAAGCAAAAGTGCTGGGGCCTAAGGAAGGGGCAAGGAGAGCCTATACCCCGGCCCGGTTCCGCGGGGCAGTCACTTTTGTTTGTTGTTGTGTCACTTGTAGCAGGGAGCGAGGTGGTGGCTGGGCTGGCCTCTGGCTGTAGTCTAATGCCTCGTTTGGAGGAGGTTGGACATGTGTGGGGATAGCAGTGGAAGTTAGCAAGACGGCAGCATGGCTAACGCCACACTTGTGCAACAGGATGTTTTGTTCTTTCTAACATTTGGCGCATGTGCTTTCCTTGTGTACACAGTTACTTTTGCAAACTTGCAGTGAAACAAAATCAACATCGCGAGACAAAACTCAAATATTGCACTTCCTTTAAAAAAAAATAATAATAATAATTGAAAAGCTGAAGTAGTTGTTATGAAGTTCTTGATTAAAGTAGCTGTAAAGAAGTTCGTGGCCGATTTCTTCTGGGCTTCGTGGTTCTGGGATCTAGGCCAGGCTCTGATGACTCCTCGGAGCGGGTATCCCGGCCAGCAAGTCTCACCTGCTGGTTATTTAGCATATTGAAATTCCGGCGTGTGTGCAGGCGCTCCATTAATAAACATAATACAACTCAAATAGGCACTGTAGTGTAGGAAAGGGAGTCTAGCATGTGTGGCAGAGAGAAAGAATGATCTTATGCATACCACGAGAGCCTGTGGGTACTATACCAGTAAACTGGTGCATGTCACATGTGCACAGTCACTGTAGGTATAGGCAGTGGTCGAAGTGGGCGGGATCGACAGGGCACGGCGTGCCCCTATTTCTATAATTCAGTAGATCCCGTGCCCCTACTTTTTTCATTTTAATAATGCGTTCCAGGACGCCAGAAATGGCCAAGGCCTGCAGAGAAGGCTCGGCGTTCCTGGCCGTTCGGGGACGGGCAGTGAGCACTGAGCAGAGAAGGAAAAGGACTGTCTTTTCCTTCTTGCCCAGAGAAGGACAGTGTCCACTTCTGCTCTGTCGCTGGCAGCTGCTCCCCCTCTCTCTTTGTTCCTCTTACTCCCTCTCTCTGTCTCGCTCCGCCTCACTGAAAACCGTGACTTCAAGAAAGGGTTCTCACCCTCTCTTTCCTCCTTTCGTTTATTTGTTTCCCTGTGAAATGGATCCAAAAAAGAAAAATACTTTTGCTGCAAATGTTGTCTTTTTCTGACATTATTCTATTCCAAAGTACAGCCTCAGGAGTGAGAGAAATAAAAGGTTCAACTATGAAAAATAAATAAATAACTAAATAAAGCAAGACAGTATTCACAAAGCGGCCAGATGGATTTTATTCACACCCAAACACATTAGCGCCACTATACAGAATTTGCCAGTGAAGCGCTACTTTTGTTTTATCTTTTCTTTGAACAGCATTGTTTTCCTTGAATGAGGAAGTGCAAGACTCCTGGAGATAATGCAGTTCCGGATTGATGGGTGGATTGGCGGCTCGGTGGTCATGGATGTGGTCTTTTTAAACCATACTGCTTGCGTTTTGTAAGGATATAAGCAATGGACATTGAAGCAGGTCCCTTCCGGGTCCTGTAGTCATGGCCTCAACTTTTCAGGCACAAGCACACACTGATTTCTGAATAGTGAATGTAAATACTTTAAGTTATCCATGTTGTTCCTGCTTACATTTTACATGCTTTACTTAATCTTGCATTCCCTATGGGTGTTTGCTTTTTTCCGGATGTTGTTACTTTTTGTAGGCAGCATATTGCTCTTGTCTAGTGCGTAATTTGAAGTGAGTCACATCCAGGTATTTATAGCAGGGCACAATTGGGTTGTAGTTGAAGGCATTGCGAGTTTCTCTCAGTGGGGTAGTATGGTGTTCAGTGGGGGAGAGGATGTGGCACTATGGTCAGAGCTTGTGGACTTGGAATTGAGGAACCAGGTTCAGCCTTCATGACCAGTCCCCCAGACCACTCTCCTGAGGGAGCACATTCCCATGCTAGGCCTAAGAAGGCCCCGCAAGGCCATAGAAGCCCCGGTGTCTTAGCACCAGCAGGTTTACCCTAGTGGGGGCAAGTGTGGATTAACCTTGGAGGCCTGTCCACCACAACCCATACTGAAGTTCACCTGTAGTCTTGCGGGCAGGCTTATGAAGCAGCACACCCTAGAGCAACAGTGACTCTGTCACTGAGGTCACAGGACCCTTGAGAAGTGCCAGCTCTAGGGCGGTGCGACCGGTGTGTTTGCACCCGGTGCTGACTTTGGGTGGCAAATAAATTATGGTTTTAAAAGTGTTTGCTGCCTCCCTCCTGGCCTCCAGCAACTTTTGGCAACAATAGAAATGTTATGATAACTCCGTTGATTAATGTTCTTCCTAGAGAGAGATCGGAGTTTTGTCTAGTGGAAGTTTTGATTCATGGAAAGGTTGCGCAGAAAGTTAATGTGCCTGCTGCAAAGAACATGTACTATGCAGATGACAAAGTGCAAATAATGTAAATAGGTCAGTGGGTTACTGATTTTGAAAGACAGATCTTTGATTGCTTGTAGTTTAGAAGTTAAAATCCTAACATAGAACAGTGAGCTATTGTCATCTAAGAGCTGCATGCAAACTGCAAGGTACAAATTAGTGTTATGTTTTTTTCACCCAGTCTTTGATTATCCTAATGTTGCAAAAAGTTTTCATTTGGATAGAAATCAATTCTGATTATTAAACAAAACCCTCAACCATGGTATTACGTTTTCAATTCAGAGTTTGTGTTTCTCCAGACCAATCACTATTAAACTATACTGCCCACTAGTATGGTTGTCATGTGACTTCTACACCTTGTAGTCCTTTGTCTTATGTAACATTTCCTATACAGTGATTTACACATGTATAATTGTCTCTGTGTAGTCTGTGTGATGTAAAGTGCTCTGACATCCTACACTGGATTGAGTGGTGCTGTAAATCAAATTAAATGCATCTGAGAGAGAGTGTGGTTATGGAGACCTGAGGGGCACTGTTAAAGGGTGGAATTGAGGGACTCTGTGGCGGAGGTGGTCATTGGGGGGCACCAACAAACCCTGTTGCACAGGGCACCACCAGCACTAAAGCCGGCCCTACCCCTGAGGCCAGTCTGCCTCACCCATTGGTATCGCTATTGGCCTTGTTTCAGCAAGGTGGTCAGTTAACCTTTGCAAAGGGCCGTCCACTTCGCAGCAGCACAAGTCACATTTTTTAGTAACTTTTGATCCGTTTGAGCTAAAAACAATTTATTAGTTAAAATTGTCAGATAATGTAGCAGAATTTGTATTATGTGGCAAATATGGCAGAGTCATAATTATATAGAAAACTTTTGCAAACTAGGATATTTTTCCCATTCATGTTTGAACTGCTCTTGTGGAAAAAGGGAGAAGTGCTGTTAACAGAATCTCCATGGATCACAGACAAATGGCTTGTGATTACACTTTTAAGCATATTTGGGACATTCTGTGATTGGAAATAGGTCTGTATACATATCTATGTGCATGTGCACAGCGTGGATGATAGTAACATTGTAAAAGGGCTGGGTGGTGCTTTAATTAGAAGAGTGATGTAAAGAACTGGACTAGTGATTCACTTAGTCATATGTAGACAAAACAATAACAGAGAAGTTCAACGATGTGTGGTCATAACCAGCGATAACAGACGGGGCTTGAAAAGAGTCCCCATAATGAACACTGTGAAAAAAAAATGTGCCCTCAACGTGCAAGTCCCCTTTGACAATTGAGCTTTGCGTCCTAGTCATGTGTCACCCGCCACTTCACCACTTTCTCCATCGATCGATAGTGATTGGCTTCTCCAGTGATCCCTCGCTTTGAGTGGAACTCATTTTTTCTTTTGTTATTCTTCAGGCTTCAAAAGAGTACTCTTTAAATGGCATTTCTGTTGTTGATTGCATCTTCCAAGAACTTGCAATGTAATAAGAATCTATGCTAGGGACAGTCACATAGCCGTAAACACTTTTGGCCCTTTAAGAAGGTAGCTTCCACATGTTCCAGGGCTTTCTACTTCATGATTCGGAGCAGAATCTCTGGGAGCATCCTCTTGTTAGCAAATATCGTACAACCCCCCCCCCCCCCCCCACCCACCATACTTCCTCCCAAGATCTGGTTTAGTGTTATCGGATGGCCTATTCATGTCTAACTGAACCTGAACAATACAATAGGCGATTGCTCTTTTCTCAAAACTGTGCTTCAACTGTCCTGAAATTGAATCTGTACCTAGAGCCCAAGTCTTTGGTAAATACTGTACAATGGCTTGCAAGCTTGTGCCCTTGTTTACAGTATTAGGCAATCAGTATTGGGATACGCAGCAGAGGTGCTTTGCTACCGCAGGACACATGAAACTACTCCGCCACACCCCTGATGAAATTAAAGAGGAAAGCTTCTAAATCAAAATAGTCTTCACGATTGACATTAGAACATATTCCCTTCGGGCAAAAAATATAAGAAAAAGGTGAAACTCTTTCTAAAGGGGGGTGCTGTAGTTCTATACATACCACCTTCGCATCTGATCCCAGAGAAAATAAATAATTCCTCTTATGAGGAATTTGATGCTACTGTGTTTCATAGTATCTCTCCAAGGAAAGAAAATAATGAACCACCCTTTAAAGTTTCTCCAGACATAAACTTCCCTCATGTAGGAGACAGTCCTCCTTTTTCAAGATGACTGGTGGATCCTTCAGATCTCTGGAGGAGATCGATGTTCTGCAGCCTCTGAGTGCTAAAGCATTCCTCCTGGGTGGAAGTGTGGTCAGAGAGGGAAGAAGTCTTGAGAGCTAATGAACCCAGGGCTCCCGGGGCCTGCTATAAAGGGACTGTCTGAACAATTAAGCTAAAGGTTTTGTTTTTGTGTTCACTGATGCCACTGAAAGGATATACAACCCAGAAGCATGTGGAATTTGTGTTTTCTCTGCTGTGGTCGCTTTTTTGTACACATACTTGCACATTTTTATCTGCTGTAGTTTTCAATTGAAATTTTCGGCACATGTGCATCGTAGTTACAACTTGAGCACAACTTCTGGCACGCACAGCAAGGTATATGTATTTCGCAATCTCTGACATGCAGTCCTCGTAATATTTTTATTGAAATATTAGCGAATCATGCATGTCAACCGCAACTGCACAGCAGCTCTGCATTGTTTCTATCTGCGTGCACCAACATGTAGAGGTCTTCAAAAATGCACAGATTCTCAGGCATGCCAGAAGTTTTCGTGGGTCCGGGGACCACAATGGGTAACCTGGTGCTCTTTAAGGTCATCATCTACTATTTACTGTGCTTTGAAAGTTGATACAATTTAATATGTAATGAAAAATGTGCTTAAAATTCACCATTTTGGTCTGTTGTTTTCCCAAATTTTCTTGGGGGGAGAACCCCCCCAAACCCTCCTAGTAGCGGTCGGGCATGCTCGCTGCACTTGCTCGCTACGTGCCGAACAGGGGCTGGTCTGGCTAAATTTTCCAGGTCTGCTTTCAGTTCCCAGTCCGGCCCTGTTTGCAGCTTCTAGGCTTCCCTTGCTACTGCAATCTGTGTGGGTGGCCGTCAGGTCCAGGCCCAGGCCGCAAGTGCTGAGTCCGTCTGACCCTGACCATTGCTGACCAATCACCTGCTTCCAGTGCCCCTGCCATGAGGCATCCCCAGGAAACTGTTTGTAGCACTCTTTCTACTGAGCTACTGATCTTTTGTGTTTGTCTGTGCGTGCTGTCTCTGCTGCCCCTTCCCCAATTCCCATGCTGTTGCGATGCCCGCATAGTGGTGTGGGTGGGTGAGCTTTGTATGGAGAGGTCAATTGTGCAGAGGGTTGCCGCGCCCATGCTTATGACCTTTCCCACCTCCACTCCCCTGCTCCCAAATTGGACTATTCAAACCATGACAACCAACCGCTGCCACTCCTGCAAACCCCTGCACTCGGTAGGCATTTATCGTGGTCCATCTTCGCCTTCCCAGCCCGCAACCATTCTGGCTTGCACGCACACAATTGAACTCTGTAAAGTAGCCCTTCACACAGCAACACTTCTTATCTTAGTGCTATAGGGGATACAAATGTGAATCTATAGTTCATTTGTATACATTTGGTAGCCAACAATGTGCTTGTTTAACACCTGTGCTACAGAAGACATACCCATGTTGATCAAGTTTAGATACAGTTCAGAACCTTGGGAGGCACCACAAGAAGTTCTGGTTATATAGGAAAAGTGTTCCCTTTTGCCTGGGTGCATGCACAACAAGAGGACTAATAGAAAGTCCTTCCATGTCAGTCCTTATATTCCACAGACAGTCGGCAGAGGAGAATGGTGAGCTAGACCAGAATGAATGCTGCTGAAAGGTCTAGAAGGATCAGGATGCAAGACAGGCATGCAGGTAGACAATTCTTTTCCTGGTGTTGATTAGGCTGGTTACTGCCTCTCGCTGAGGTTAAAAATTGCCTAGGTGTCATTCAATATGAGTTTCTGTTCAGTTGATCCACGTCAGGAGCATTTACTGTAGTTTACAAAAGTATCTGCATTCTCGGAGGGCTTACACAAGTTGGTAATTTGCTACTGTTTGTTTGTTAGGAGCAGGTTTATGATGGTATGTTTTATTTCCTTTGGGGCTTTTTCAGATTTGGGTGAAATGTTAAACAAGGTGATGAGTGGTATGAAGAGCACCTAGCCAAGCCTTTTATGGAATTACAAGTGTCAGTATCTGAGGCTCATGTTTTCGAATGGTTTGATTTTGAGGATTGCCTCCCTGAGATCTCTCTAATGTCATAGAAAGTAGGGGTGCTTTGAAGGCCTTCAAATAAAGGAAGTTGGAAGAGTTCCATGGCCAGTAGGATACCAGCTCTGAGAGTGACAATGTCTTAGCAAAGAGAAAGCCATGATGTTGTGGCAAAGCCATTGAGTATAGGTCTGAAGCAGAAGACTCCAAATAGAGCTGGTCAGTTCTCCTTAGGCTCAGAAGAGTTTGTCAGTTCAGTTTTCTGCTTCAATGTTGTGATGTTGTAAGTGGACCTTTCTTAAACCAGTGATATCCTATTTTTAGCTTCCAACCAGCAGGGGCTAAGGTGGAGGAGCGTGGCCCCATTGCTCTCAGAGCAGTGGAAAAAAAAACAATAACATGATAATAACGTTATTATTCATATTGTTTTTGAGACTGGCTATGGGGCTATGTTAGGGCGGGGCAGCGCGGGGTTGGCGTCACGGGGAAGAAAGTGACTTCTGCACCATAAGTGAGCATGACAGTTTGGTCAGCCATCTTGGGCCGGCCAAACAGTCCTGAGCACATACAATTTCTCCACCTGGCTGTGTTTCACAGTCGGGTGGAGAACAGTCTCAAGGTTCCCAGGCACTGTCTGAGTGGGCAGTGGCAGCTGGTGACATTTGAAATTGGTGAGGCGTAAAATGATTTTCATACTGCACCGTAGCCAGCGAGCCCGATCAACCTAAGGTGGGTTTGGGGGGATTCTCCCCCTGAGAAAAGTTTGAAAAAAGAGTGGAGAAATGGTGCATTTTCAAGCAAATTTGAGAAAGCAGGAAGGTTAATAAAGCAATTGTGAAAGTGCAGTTATTACATTAATGAAGAGATGTCATATAACATAGGTAGCTGCTTATTCAGTATAACCACAGTGCTTCATAACAGACTTAGAGATACAATGCATTTCTGAGTACCACACAGATGTTTCCTATTTAACAAACCACTAAACAGGTCGCAAACTTGCAGCATTCAACATTGTTCACTTTTTGCAGTTAAAATCAGCACGCCTGTCTTTAAGACCAGCAAACTTTTCAATACCTTGAACGTTAAAGTATGGGATTCTTTTAACTAGGTCACTCTCTATAGAGAGCATTGCTAAAGCATTCAGTCTTTCCTGAATCATTGTGTTCCTCAGGAATGTCTTAATTCTGTTTAAGGTGGAAAAACATCGTTCCGACTCTGCAGTTGTCATAGGAGTGGTAATGACAATTTTTAGTAAAGCCACTGTCTCTGTAAGTGACTTTTCCATATTAAGTTTCTGTAATAAAGCCAGCAAAGAAATGGCACCAGTGGCCTTCCGGTATACACTCATTCTGTACAGTACATTCAACTCAGTTTTCAGCTCCTCTTTGAGCATAGGATAAGCTTCCACAGCATTATTCAGAGCTTGCTCAGGGAAGGATTGATCAAATTTTGCAAAGTTTTCACTTTGCAATAATGCGGCACTCACCAAATGTTTAGTGAAAGAAAAAGTTTCTTGTGCATGCACAATTATAATGTCACATATCTCCTCTGCAATTCAGACCAGACTGCTGATATTTTTCCTGCTGTTTGAAAAAGTAGAATCCCCTGGCAGCTTGCTGTCTAAATTGTCACCCCATCTCTCACTTTTCTCATGTTGGTGACAAACATACTGGTATCTCTTTGCACAGAGACAGTATCTACTCTCGTGCTTGTAACTGGTTTTATAACATGTCGACAAAATACATTATTTCTTGAAATAAAATCAGAAAGAACTGAAACTCTCTGTCTTGTAGTGTTCTAGCAAAGTCACTGACTTCAGTCTGACTTTTGTAATCAAAGGCATCATTGGCTTCTACGGCGTAAAAACATTTCTCAAGGTCCCCCCTATGCTTATATATTAGGTTGACTGTAGGGATGTTAAAGTTCCAACGAGTTGAGGATCCCCTTGGAAGCCTTTTGTCCACAATCTCCTGAAGTGCTTCCATTCTTTTGGGGGAACGTGAGAAGAATGCTGCCATGCATCCTACATCCGGAAAGAAAATTTGCGTCTCGGAGATTCTTGATACTGCCTGCTGCATAATAAGATTAAGTTGGTAGGCGTAACAGTGCACATAATGAGCATTAGGGTACACATCTCTAATTCTTTTCTGTACTCCACCAAGGCTTCCACTCATTACGGACGCACCATCATAGCTTTGTGTGATAAGTTTTTTATTTTGAGGCAGCTCTGGAAAATGAATTTCAGTTCACGCAGTATAGCTGAAGTAATGGTTTCTGCACTAAAGTCTCTTAAATGTGTGAAACCATAGAACCTCTCCACAACTTTACTCTCATTGTCAAGGTACCAAAAGACTAATACAGACTAGGTTTGTGGCCTCATCAGTGGTGTCATCAGCCTGAATAGCCACAAAGTCTGTGTTTTGCACCTCCTGGACAATATGGCTTCTCAATATTCTCAATATTTGCAGTGTACAATCAAGGAGTTCATTTTGTATTGTTTTAGAGGTGTCCTTAAAGACTGTTGCACTTGCTAAATGTGCTTCCATGTCACTGTCTATGCTTGCTATTAAATCTACAAGGTCTCTGAATATTTCCGGATTTGAGGAACTTTCCGATTCATCATGGCCTCGCAATGCCAGTTTGAAAGCACCACGGAAACAAAAACAATCAATTATTTTTGATAGAATGTGTCTATTCCTATCAACTGCTTCATTGTGTTTCTGTATTGTTTTCCGGTATGCGTAGTTTATGTGGTGTTCAATCGGTATGTCTCCCAACATTCCCAGTCTCGTCAGGTTTTCCATATGGATTCTTGTGTGTACATGCTTCATGATTTTGTCAGATAGATGCTTCAAGTCTGTTACTCCTTGTTTTGTCCAAGTCAATTCACCACCAAACAGCATGCACGGGAAGCAGCACAGAGAATTTTTTGACGCGCACCCTGTAAGCCAATCAACTTTTGTGTACCAGGTGTTTGAGAATGTACGTTTGTAAGTCTTTCCTCTATCCTGGGTACTTTGTTGTAGTTTCAGGTCAGGCCGATCAGGTCCAAATTGCTTTATATGTAGTTTCTCTTTGGGTTTCCGTCCAAAGAATGACCTTGCTGTTCTACTGTATTCATGCTGATGCTGGCCTTACCAATATTAAAGAAACCTGTCAATATTCAAAGTGCAACGTATAAGGTTTGGTGCAATTATATCAAATTTCAGTATAAATACATATATCTTGTGCATTATCGCAATGGATCTCCAACAGCTCCCCTTTGCACAACATGACTGCTAAAAATACATCCTTACTGCCTGCTGCCTCTGTGTGCCATACTGGTTGCTGAAGGTACTGAAACAGACACTGCTTGAGGGCCTTTAACAAGGCATGGGATAGATAGTGCCTTTAACAACCATTATTGCCCAAAGCACAGGGCTAAGACTATTAGTAAATTCCATCCACTGAGGGTACAATGTTCAAAATGTGTACCCACCCCAACCACCATGTAGAGTGACCACATACATAGCCCTAACTCCAATGTAAAAAAACTAGCATCAGCTTCCTTACATTTAACACTGGTGTTTGCTGGGTTGTACTCGGGGTGAAACAGCAGCAAAGGAGGTTGGGGCCTCTTGTTCTTCGCCCAAAAATGGCCCAAAAATTAGGCAATGCCTGTCAGGCTTTACCAGGTGTTGAAAATAAAAATATAACAATTTAGTTCACCAAACAAAGACGGTCCTCTCACAGATGAGACAGCGCCCCTCAACCTTCACATGCAGGAACCAGTCCGTCCGACAACCCACCCATCCACAGCCAGATAACCTTTGTGAAATGTCTTGCACTAGGTACAAACACATCACCACGTTTTTAGTAACTTTTGATATGTTTGAGCTAGAAACACATTTTTTGCTAAAATCTGCAGATTCTGCAGCACCAGACGAAGGATTAAGTGCCAAATGCAGCTATCATAATTATGCACTGAAAGAAAGCAATCTTTTATTTAGTTTAATCAAACATCTTACAAAACATAGAGAAAAAAGGAAATAACTGAGCAGTAAGTATGCATCACATTGCACACTGCATCGAACAGGACATAATTTGGCTGCTTAGTATAAAATACCGATCACACAATGCTTTTCCAGACTACACATACAGAGTTCATGCTTAACGTGCCCCTGAGCCCCCCCTCCCATGCCCAAGCATGTCGTTAACATTCAGGGCCAGCTTCAGCAGGAGTCCCAGAGATTTACAAAATACATTATACCTTGAAAAACAATTTTACAAAGTTTCAAAGTTAGCAGCACTCAGCGATTTGCTTCCTAGGTGGCACAGGGCCTCCCATTCATTAATGGAGAAAGTACATTGTGTTTTGCGGGTTATTCTTTCCAAATGATCCTCTATCAAGGGAAGTTGACCCTGATCATGAAGCAAATTATACCAATTACCTTCACCGTTTACTTTAGCTCCATAGAGAGCTACCACATGTTTATTTGGAGTATCCAAGATGCCATTGGTGTTTTTTAGAAAATGAACAATTTGTAAATATTCAAGGCAGGTTGCCTTAAACTCTTGGCCCTTAGCACTATCTCCTGCCAGGAGATCACCTTATTTTGGATAAAAAAATATCTTAGCTCCCCTAGCCCACATCGTTCCCAATTATTCATATGGCTTAATCGAATCTTAAGGCCGAGACTAGTACCTTCTCCCAGTTTCAAGTACAGCAGACCAGAAGAGCCCATCTTTTTAAAGAAGGACTGAAGTCTAAAAGAGTAGTCCTTCAAGGTCTTTACATCTACAGATCTGACTCCTACGCCCATATGGGTCCTTATCTCATTCGTTTATTGATGGTCACTGAATCAACGTTATTGTCTGTGTTAGAGCCTGGCGCCCCTACAACATTAATTCACCCACCACCCGGGTTGAAATCCTAATTACACATAATTTAGTGTGATTTTTCTGAAGTTTCTTATAATTACATGAAAGCAAACTAAACATATTTTACACATCTCTACTCTTAAGGAAATTAACATAGAGTCTGACCATCCAGTAGAAGAATTGCTCCTTCGAATTGTGAAGTTCTGTTTGACTATGTAAGACTCTTTCATGCTTTCGAGCCTTCGATGCACTATAAACAATTATTAAGGAACAATGAATAATAACTAAGCAAAAGTCACAAATGGCTAATTTTTTAAATTTTATTTATTTAAATGTTCTTTTTGAGCAGAGCATTAAGAACATGATATAAATATTACGATCTGAGCAAACATAAAAACCTTTTAACACAAATACAATTGCTTCTTCTTTCCGTAGCAACAATTAAAAAAAATAAATAAGGCTATAGCAGATATTTAATATAAAATCAGTAATAGAGCATAGCAATTTGCAAAAAATGCAATAAAGTGCAATAGGAAGAAAAGTGCTAGTGCTTTTTATACTCAACTGCCGTGTAGCAATATTCAGATGTTAAACTAATTAACAGTGATTCAAATTCATCTAAACCGTAGCAAAAAATAATAAGACTTGTAGACTATTATCAATAGCAAGTAATATTATCCCTCGTTTACGTTTTCTAGGTTACTTAAAAACTTCCAATTTTTGCTGAATGTCCTGGAAGCTCCCACCCGTCTCGCGTAAGCTTCTTCAAAATCCTGTATCCATTTCATTTTATTAAACCATTTTGCGTAGGTGGGAACAACCCTGGATTTCCAATTTTGAAGGATTAAATAGCGGGCTACAGTACAAGAAATAAAGAGAAAGACTGCCTCGGCTTCAGTTAAGATCGTTCTATCTCTACATAGTCCAAACAGGGCGGCCTCGGCCTCAAGCACAACTCTCTTCCCAATTGCCCACTCTAAGTCTAAAAAAATTGCCTCCCAGAAGGGCCTCGACCTTGGACATGTAAAAAAAATATGGTGCTAACCCCCCTCTCTATCCGCTTGGCAGCGAAAGCACCTATTGTCAACATCTGGATATCTTTTTTCTAGTGCTTCCGTAGTCATGTAGGCCAATCATCGGGATAGGAAGGCCATCCTTTTAAAGTTAGCAGCACACAGCGATTTGCTTCCAGGTGGCACAGGGTCTCACATTCATTAATGGAGAAAGTACATTGTGTTTCGCGGGTTATTCTTTCCAAATGATCCTCCATCAAGGGGAGTTGACCCTGATCATGAAGCAAATGATACCAATTACTTTAGCTCCATAGAGAGCTACCACGAGTTTATTTGGAGTATCCAAGATGCCATTGATTTTTTTTAGAAAATGAACAATTTGTAAATATTCAAAAAAGGCAGGTTGCCTTAAACTCTCGGCCCTTAGCACTATCTCCTGCCAGGAGATCACCCTATTTTGGATAAAAAATTATCTTAGCTCCCCTAGCCCGCATCGTTCCCAATTATTCATATAGCTTAATCGAATCTGAAGGCCGAGACTAGTACCTTCTCCCAGTTCCAAGTACTGCAGACCAGAAGAGCCCGTCTTTTTAAAGAAGGACTGAAGTCTAAAAGAGTAGTCCTTCAAGGTCTTATATCTGGGTTTTTTGGAAGTTTGGAGATTTTTAAAAACTCTCGAATTTGATATCCAGCTTCCTGTGTGATTTTGTCAATAAAAAAGCTATCTCTGATACACTTAGATCCCAGCAAGCCCGCCAATAGATCTAGGAATGTGGCCTCATAATAAGTTCTTAAGTGAGGTAGAGCTAAACCCCCTTGTACAGTCGATAATTGCAATGCTGTTAATTTAACCCTTGAAAATGGCTAAATTGAATATAAGAAAAGTGCTATGATTTTTCAAGCTTTTGTCTGTCACAAAGGCGAGTATAACGAGGGCATTCCCCAGAACTATGACGGAGACCATAAAGGACATTAAAACCCCCAATGATATCAGCGTTGCGCCTGAGAATTGGTAGACATCATTCGGACTGAACGGAGACAGACCAGCTTCATCCAGGGGTGGTATTGAATCTGAAGTGAAGAATGTTGGGGTGATGCTAAAGCTTGAGGTAAAAAGCTCTTTATCCATTGTTTGTGAATGAAAATCAGCCCTCAGCAACTGATGGCTCAACAGATGTATTACAAATCAGCTGCTTCATAATAAATGTTAAAAAATAAGTAATTCAGCATTTTCGTTAATTTATGGTAATTCATTGATATAGATTGTAAAGAAAAAGGATTTAATTGTTTAATTGCTTGTCATCTTTTATAAGAAGCAGTATACAGCGCTCCCAGTAGTAGCTAAACGGCGCGTTTCTTGAGACCGTTTTGCTTTAGCTGAATGAAAATTGACATAAGAAGAAAATAAGTGTAGATTAAAACACCTCTCTGTGACGCTTTGGACACTGGCTGCACACGTGGTCATGGTAGACAGCTTGAATTGAGATCCTTCCAACGAGACATACCTTTTAGGATTTTAAAAGAAAGTAACTGTCTTACAAGTTGGTGAATTCTTAATTCTGAAAGCGGAGGCCTCCACAACTTTCCCGAGGGCTCTCCTTCCTAGCGATTTTCCTGCAGAGACATGCTGACACTGTTAAGGACGAAAACAGGAGTTATCTCTAGTCTTACCTTACTAGTCAGTGTCAATTAAATTAAATATATTAAGCGGCTAGGTGACGTGACCACGGTGACCCAAGCAGTTGGACCCAAGCACGAGCGAGTAGGCAGCACTGGCAGCACTCACGAACACGAGGTGTCTGTGTGGCTCGTTGTGCTCTGACGGACCAGTCACGCTTGCGCCTGCAGCGTAGAAATGGCCAATAACTGTCTGCACGGCTTCATAAGCCATGACAGAGATTGGACCAGCTTGGTTACACAGTACCCACGCTCAATGCCCAAAGCTCAGGACTGCGAGCCAGGATAACATGATTGGCTTGAGCAGGGGATACTCCCCGCTCATTAGGAGACCGGGGGCTGCGGCATGAAACCCTCAGTCTCCTAATGTGCAGCCTAGAGTGCGCATGTTCGGGCTGATCGGAAAAATGATCAGCCCAAAACCGAACATGCGCACTCAAGTTGCTGCTGTGCTACACCTCCACCACCACTGACCCTTGCAGCATGTTGTTGTGCCTGCAGTGTGTGCCCTGGTGCCCCACCCCCTTCAGAGGCTGAGCCAGCCATTGCGCTCTTGGTGTCGCCTAACTGCCTCGGGTGTGGGAGTGGCCCAGTGACCCGCCGGGCCACCGGCCGGCCGGATTAATTATTCGAATTAATTTAAATTGTTTAAGTTAATTTAGTCACACAGCGGCGCCGATTGTGTAGTGGGGCAACGCCCCAGCGCCCTAATGGACGCACTGCCGCTGATCACATGATGACAGCAGACTCGTGATTACCTTAGGGGAGCCTGTGTGCTGCCAGGAACCAGGAAAAGATGAAGACAGATGAGAAGCTGCAGCCAGTATCAGTTATGTGTTTTAAATTTTTTTTTTATCCTTTTACATCACACACACATACAGAGACAATGAGTCATACATGTTTAATGCAGTGTATAGAACATTTTACATAAGGCAAAGGAGACTACAAGGAATAGGATTCACTTGTCATCCATACACGTAGACATTTTTTAGTAGTGCTTTGTCTGGGGAAGCCCAAACTCAGGATTCAGAATGTTACACAGTGGTTAGGGTTGACTTTGCTAATAAGAATGTATTTCTACCCAAACAAACCCTTTTCGTCAAAATTACGATAATGAAAGACTGTGAAAAAAACGTAACTTTCTAACCTAGATTACTATTTTAATTTACGAACTGCACAGTAACAAAAGGATCTATGTGACAAAAGCATTGGATGCGCTGGATGCTTTTCTTTGCAGAATTCGATTTTGTATTGACCTGTTGCCCTGGGAAAGATAACCAGAAGGCAACTGCCTTGACCTGACATGAGTCCACGAATGAACACGAAGATCAAGACAAGTCAAGTCATCATAGACACTGAAAGGGTGATTTGTATTCTCCAGACCGACCAAATGTTGGAACAAATAATAATGGAACAAAGCAACCAGTATGGAGGCATCCGTTGAAAAAGAGAATGGAAGATGAAACGAGGCCTCCCAGTTAGAGGAACACAATTGTTTGAGTCCCCCGTAGATTTTCGTAAACAAGTATTGCGGTGGTGTCATGATTATCCTAGTACAGAATACAATGGAATGGACAAAACCATCGAAAGAGTGTTACAACAATTTTGGTGGCCTACAGTAAGAGCCGATGTGTGACACATGATGCAAAGTTGTGAGAAATTAATACAAGGAAACAAGAACCGTTTGAAGCTACAAAGATTACTACAACTTTTGCCTACTCCCAAGGCCCCACGGGAAACCATGTCACTGGATTTTATCTTAGGGCTACCCAAGGATCAAGGATGCACTACCATTCTTGTGGTTATAGATAGTCTTACCAAGCTAGGGCACTTCATCACCTGTTCTCAGCTACCCACATCAGGACAGTTAGCTCTTTTGTTGCTCTCTCTCACCGTTCAACTACCTGGGTTGCCTACGGTTATCGTGTCAATTTGAGGCATACAACTTACTGCTCAGTTCTGGAACGTATGGTGTTTTACTATACAGATAACATCTGCCAAGTAAACACAAGTTTTCACCCACAGCCGGACCGTAAGACGGAACATCTGAACCAGATATTGAAATAGTACTGCACTACTACATAGAAACCACCACATACTCCTGGGTGGATCTCTTTTTGCTTGCAGAACAGTGCCAAACATAGTTCTACCAAGATGGCACCTTAATATGGTACCTATGGATTTCATCCTAGATTCATACCTCTGTTACATCCTGTTGCTTCTCACAAACTGCCAGCAGTGCAAAAACGAATAGGGAACATACAATATACCTTGAAAATAGCCCAAAGCCATTTACAGGATGCAAAGAATCAATACAAGAAACAAGCTGACAAGCACTGAAAACCCACTTCAGTTTATCGGAAAGGGGATGCAGAATCTACGAGGAATATCCTCTTTACAAGATACAGTGTGCTCAATCCAAGATATACAGGCCCTTATAAAACCCTGAAATGCATTAATAAGGTCACTGTGAAATAGGCATTATCCCAGAATGTGAGGATACACCCAGTGTTCCGCAGGTCTTTGTTGTGAAACAGTCATTCAGACCGGTAAAGAAGATACCCTCCACTATCTGGATCAATAATAAAACTGAATATGAATTCAAGGCAGTCCCAACTCCAAGAAAAGAAACTCTTGTCTTTGGTATCTATTGGCATGGAAAAACTGTGAGCACAAAAAAAACTCTGAACCGGCCTCTGGTAGACATTCACCACATCGCATTGAAGTCTTCCATACACGGGTCCCAGAGAAACCACATCCCTGTCTAACAATTGTATACATATGGGGGAACTTATAAGATATGCATGTATTCTGGAGTGGATTGGAGCATGGTTGAGATAAGGGGCTTTCAGATACAGCAATGGCGTGGGAAAGCCGCATGCACTTAATTTTAGTTGAAGGGTTGCATGATCACCATATTTAGGGGCCGATTCCAATCTGGGTTGGAAAGCTCTCCAACCGAACCGGATCCAGAGTGTTTTCCGACCGAGCCGGACTTCTGCAGTCCGACCGAGCAAGTACGATGCGGCCGCATGCTGCTGGACTCTGTTCGGTCGGACTCCCATTGAAATCAATGGGAGTCGGTCGTATGACGCGTACATGGGCTCCCATTGACTGAATGGGTACGTCTCGCACAAGGGCCCCCCTACAGTGGGTACACGTCAGTGCCATCCGCACCATACATTCCAGTGTTGGGGGACCCTTGGGTCTCCCCCTGTGTCTGAGTCCTTAGGCTGCGGATGACGGGGGGTCTGACGCGGACCCCCAAAGGCAGCTTCCCGGACGTTTTCCGAGCTGGAAACTTCGGCTTAATCTGAGGCTGTCCGACGTGTGCATCGTACTGGCTCGGTCATAAATCGCCTCCATTGCACGGCACAGTTTGCTTACGGACGAGACGTACAGAGCGGTTCGGACCCGGAAACAATTCGGTCGGCGAATTTTGCGTTGCTCGCATCGTACTTGCTTGCTCGTACAGCTGTACGAGTCGGACGGAAAACACGCGTACAGCTTGTACTTTTTCCGTCCGGATCGCGTTCGGAGCCTTTCCGAGCGAGATCGGAATTGGCCCCTAAGTGTGAGAAAGTATTGGAGGACTACAAATCCCATGAGGCCGAGCGAGCGTCGCTCGCAAGCATCAACAATGACAGTGTGGTGATGGCACGACTGGCGGCCTATGAGTATTTCTTTTACAAACATCGTGCCGCCGATTATTCATTGTTTGCTGCATTCCAAAGCAGTTGCCACAGCCCCCAGCAGTAGCGGTAAGGGTGCATCTGCACCAATTCCGGAGCTCCCCAATACCTGATTGATCGGCTGCAGATTGTCCAGAATGCGGCGGCGAGGCTGATTGGCAATATTTCTTATCGTCAGTCAGTTGCCGCATATCGTAAGGAACTGCACTGGCTACCGGTGGCCAGCCGTATTCAGTTTAAGATCCTTACTCTGACTCACCGAGCCATTAATGATCGCGGACCAAACTACCTAAAAAAACGAGTTTCAATATCCCGGTCCATCAGATCTCTGAGATCCAATGACCTACGCCTTCTGATCTCTCCCCGCTTTAGACTATCTAGAATGGGTGGCAGAGGATTCAGTGTCATTGCTGCAAAACTATGGAACTCCCTGCCAGTCGATCTCAGATTCTGCCCTTCCGAATCTATCTTCCGGGCCAGACTCAAAACCTGGCTCTTTTCCAGACTCTGATTTATCATGCCACTTCCCCTGTTGTTCCTTTCTCCCCTCTAAGACTCAGGTTCTAGCGCCGGGACACCCCTCCGGGGGTAGCTGTGCGCTTTATAAGCTACATAAAAATAAAATAAAATAAATTCCCCCTCACTCTCGAGTTCCATTCGCTGCTGCCTCATTACAGATGTTGATATGGGCATGTACCTAACGTGTTTGTGCCTTCGTTTCCATACTGAAACACTCTAGGGGAGCACCTCCTCCCCGACACGCTGTTGAAACCAGACAAACTAATACTGGCTCTGGAGCTCTCAGAGAGGCTTTTCTCAGCCTCTAGACATCGCCCTGTGTGCTTGAATCTTGGGATTCCTTTGAATTAGAACTCAAGGCTCCGTGAAGCAATGCATTGCCTTGGGAGACTTGCCTTTTGATTGTATTGCATGCTCTGATGTTATTGAAGCACTGTGGCCATACAGATTATGTGTACATAATTGCCCTTTTCTTTAGTCATTGTTAACAAGGGGGTTTTTCGACAGTTCCTGGGATTACTCTTCTCCTGTGAAGAAAGGCATAAAGACTTCTCCGGTGGGTATGATGTAAACCCATATACTATGGTGCCGATCACGATCCGGTAAAAAATTCCCCCGTGCGACTCGTATCGGGTCTTTTTACCGTACGAATCGTACAAGTGCCGTACGAACTGGCAATCACGATTCGCATGGTAAAAAGTCCATACGACCCGCACCGGGAATCATTCCCCACACGTCCTCGGGTCGGAAAATGTGTCCGACACGTCCTCGGACGATTTACCTTACAAACGTAAAAAGCCAAGTCCGACCGAGGAATCACGATCCATCCCGTGCGTCCGAGCCTACAACCGTATGGAAAAAACACCGTCCGCACCGAACACCAATAGCAACCATGGAGACATGTGCCCGCATACGCGCCCAACACTCCCCCCAGCCCCCGTACGTCCGACACGTACCCCCCGTATATGTATACCCCCACCCGTCTATGTACACCCCAGTACGTTCCAGTCGTACCCCCACCCCAGTACGTGTCGTACCACCGTCAATGTAAACCCCCCCACCCCAGTACGTTCCAGTCGTACCCCCACCCCAGTACGTGTCGTACCACCGTCAATGTAAACCCCCCCACCCCTGTACGTGTCGTACCACCGTCTATGTACACCCCAGTACGTTCCAGTCGCACCCCCACCCCAGTACGTGTCGTACCCCCCGTGTACCTACACCCCAGTACGTTCGAGCCACACCCCCACCCCAGTACGTGTCACAGCCCCGTCTACCTACACCCCAGTACGTTCCAGTCGTACCCCCACCCCAGTACGTGTCGTACCACCGTCAATGTACACCCCCCCCACCCCTGTACGTGTCGTACCACCGTCAATGTACACCCCCCCACCCCTGTACGTGTCGTACCACCGTCTATGTACACCCCAGTACGTTCCAGTCGTACCCCCACCCCAGTACGTGTCGTACCACCGTCAATGTACACCCCCCCACCCCTGTACGTGTCGTACCACCGTCAATGTACACCCCCCACCCCTGTACGTGTCGTACCACCGTCTATGTACACCCCAGTACGTTCCAGTCGTACCCCCACCCCAGTACGTGTCGTACCACCGTCAATGTACACCCCCCCACCCCTGTACGTGTCGTACCACCGTCAATGTACACCCCCCACCCCTGTACGTGTCGTACCACCGTCTATGTACACCCCCCCACCCCTGTACGTGTCGTACCACCGTCTATGTACACCCCAGTACGTTCCAGTCGCACCCCCACCCCAGTACGTGTCGTACCCCCCGTGTACCTACACCCCAGTACGTTCGAGCCACACCCCCACCCCAGTACGTGTCACAGCCCCGTCTACCTACACCCCAGTACGTTCCAGTCGTACCCCCACCCCAGTACGTGTCGTACCACCGTCAATGTACACCCCCCCACCCCTGTACGTGTCGTACCACCGTCAATGTACACCCCCCCACCCCTGTACGTGTCGTACCACCGTCTATGTACACCCCAGTACGTTCCAGTCGTACCCCCACCCCAGTACGTGTCGTACCACCGTCAATGTACACCCCCCCACCCCTGTACGTGTCGTACCACCGTCAATGTACACCCCCCACCCCTGTACGTGTCGTACCACCGTCTATGTACACCCCCCCACCCCTGTACGTGTCGTACCACCGTCTATGTACACCCAGTACGTTCCAGTCGTACCCCCACCCCAGTACGTGTCGTACCACCGTCAATGTACACCCCCCCACCCCTGTACGTGTCGTACCACCGTCAATGTACACCCCCCCACCCCTGTACGTGTCGTACCACCGTCTATGTACACCCCAGTACGTTCCAGTCGTACCCCCACCCCAGTACGTGTCGTACCACCGTCAATGTACACCCCCCCACCCCTGTACGTGTCGTACCACCGTCAATGTACACCCCCCCACCCCAGTACGTGTCGTACCACCGTCAATGTACACCCCCCACCCCTGTACGTGTCGTACCACCGTCTATGTACACCCCCCCACCCCTGTACGTGTCGTACCACCGTCTATGTACACCCCAGTACGTTCCAGTCGTACCCCCACCCCAGTACGTGTCGTACCACCGTCAATGTACACCCCCCCACCCCTGTACGTGTCGTACCACCGTCTATGTACACCCCAGTACGTTCCAGTCGTACCCCCACCCCAGTACGTTCCTGGCGCACCCCCAACACAACCTCCTAAGTACGGAGCGCACCCCATGCCCCAACATCACAACCGCATGTACGAGTCGTACAAAGCCACACACAAGGACCAAATCGTACAACCAAATGGCCCATGTACACACCGTACACACGCTCAAAACGCACGTACACAACAAGGACAAAACAAAACAACTCAACAATACACCATTCGAAAGGCACACAGCCACTAAACATGGCCAACAACCACTAAAATAACACAATCACTGACCTGCAACTGTCAAAAACAAACAGAGGCCCAATACACCACCACTCCTTATAACACACCCACCCAAAATTCAAACGCTGCCACACCCACCCATGGACCAATAAAAAGGGCCCACACACACAAACCATGAGCCTTTGCAACAGACCCACTGCTGCCAGACACCACAGAACCAGACTACAAGCGACACCACATCTTACACTTGCACACCTTCACACGACCACCCTCACAAACACCCTCTCATCACATTCACACACACACACAACCATCCACACCCCCCCCCAACATCCACACACCCCCCACACCCACACCATCCCCACCCACACCCCTCACCATGCCCACTACCAAGAATCCAAAGTTCAGTCACCGAGAGTTGGAGGTCCTTGTTGATCAATCCTCAGAGTCGAGCCACAGATCTTTGGAACATTGGTCAGAAGCACCAGCCAGGCAGCCAAAACAGCCATGTGGCAGACCATCGTCGATGCTGTGAATGCTGTTGCGGACACCAGGAGGACCAAGCAGGATTGCCAGAACAGGTGGTACGATCTGCGGAGGAGGGTCAGAGCCAAGAGACAGGAGGAACACGACCAGGCCAACGCCACCGGAGGAGGGCCCTCCCGCAGACCCGTACAGTACCATCCCTGGGAGGAGAGGGTGATGGCCATACTGCCGGTGGAGGCAGTTGAAGGAGTAGAAGGACTCCGAGACCCGGGTGAGTACACAAACAACGCACCTCACATGGGGGGAACTGCAACCACAACCAAAATTAATAACAGGCACGCAAACACCACAAGCCATCGCATTACTCAACCACACTCCATGAGCAGGCACATGCCACTGCTGCCACCATGCCCCATGCACCCAGCTGGACAATGTCAAGTCACAGGCCACAGAAGACAACAACACATGACACGGTAACCCGGATGGCGGGAGTGTGGGCACCAAGAATCACATAGTGCGACTCCAAAGCAGACAACAATGCCCTCTGCCCATATGGCCTAGGTCACAGCCAGACAAACACTGTGTCCCAACACAGGAATGACTTGCCAGCAAATGGCGGATGCCTTGCATCAACACATGGGGGTGAAGGCACTGTTTTGCACATGCCAGCAGCTAATGAACAGCCAACAGTGTGAAAGAGTGGCAGCACACACCACCACAGCAGCAGCGCACAGACACACAGCAGACAAAATGGGTGCCTGGAGATCAGAAACAAACTCACATCAACAGGCCAAGGGCCACTCAAAGATCTGCTAACAGTGTGTGCCCAGGAAGCTGGGCCAAGGTGACAGAGGGTGACACACGGAGGGAGGGAGAGGGGGACACAGAGGGAGGGAGAGGGGGACTGAGAGGGAGGGAGACACAGGAAGATGGACAGAGGGAGGAGGCTGACACACAGAGGAGGGAGAGGGGGACAGAGAGGGAGGGAGAGGGGGACAGAGAGGGAGGGGGACACAGGAAGATGGACAGAGGGAGGAGGCTGACACACAGAGGGAGGGAGAGGGGGACAGAGAGGGAGGGAGAGGGGGACAGAGAGGGGGACAGAGAGGGAGGGAGACACAGGAAGATGGACAGAGGGAGGAGGCTGACACACAGAGGGAGGGAGAGGGGGACACAGAGGGAGGGAGACACAGGAAGATGGACAGAGGGAGGAGGCTGACACACAGAGGGAGGGAGAGGGGGACACAGAGGGAGGGAGACACAGGAAGATGGACAGAGGGAGGAGGCTGACACACAGAGGGAGGGAGAGGGGGACACAGAGGGAGGGAGAGGGGGACACAGAGGGAGGGAGAGGGGGACACAGAGGGAGGGAGAGGGGGACAGAGAGGGAGGGAGAGGGGGACAGAGAAGGAGGGAGACACAGGGAGAGCAAATCAGTCCTTTGGTGTGTGGGAATGTCTGCTCGTCAGCAGGTGGACTGCGTGCATGTAGACAAGGGTGCCCAGTGCCAGAACCCCCCCTCTTCATCATGGCAAAACGCAGGGCCATGTTACAACCTGTACACGAGCACAAGGACAGCCACCTGCATCATATGAGTGTGTGGATCCACTCCATGTGCACATGTACAGTGCTACAAGGAAGGCGCAAACGCATAGCTCGGCACACATGCACACTCCACTGCTGACTGCAGTCACACTTGACGCAGCAAGTAAGACTGTGCCACACATAGTTAAAGGGGCCAAATTGGTGCCCAAGGGACACACACATGCACAAGTGCACTGTGAGTGGAATGCAAGACAGATCCTAATTCCAAGAGGAAATGTGCCAACTTTGTAACGGATGAAACATGGATGTTGCATGGATCAAAAGTAACATTGTCTCTCTCACACACAGGTCAACGTCGTGCTGCACCCCCCAACACTGGGGGGGAACACTCACAGGACCCGGATCTGCAGGAGACCGATCCCACCGGCAGCGACCACTCTCACCACTCTGCGGACGACCCCGACCGACCTGGCCCCTCTGGTGTCCAACCACCTGCAGCACCTGCGTCAGGTACAACCGTGCCAACCACCACCCCCACTCCTGCCACATCCCAGGAGACACCCAGGATCCCTGCCCCAACACCACAATGCAGCCAGGCTCGCCAGGAGGGACACGGTGTCCCGGGCACCCAGGAGGAGGCAGGCGACAACGCCAATGCCACCCCTCAGGGGTCCCGGAGACCCCATGTGCCCACAAGTGCAGGCCAGACGCAAGTGGGCAGGGGTGGTGGGAGTGGAGAGCGGCGGAGGCGCGAGCCTGACCAGTTGGCTGGGGATCCGGTATTTTCCCATGTCCGTAACATCCTGGACTCATACCGGCAGGACACCACGGGCATGGCCCAGGTTGTGTCCGTCCTCGAGGGGATCAAGGTCCAGCAGGCCCAGCAACATGCGGAGCTAATAGCCTGTCTACAGCTACACCAACGGAGGATGGAGGACAGACAGGCTGAGCAAGTGACGGCGTCCCAGGGGATTCACGCTGAACTCCGTCGGATGGCCGACACCATGGCCGACCCTCCCTGTGCCAGAAGGCGGAGAACATCACCACCCACAGGGAGGGATCATGAGGAGGAGGAGGAAACATCCGACGGAGCATCCCAGACGTCGTCACGGCCTGCTGCTGAGGTTCCCCGCAGGAAGCCGGGTCGTCCACGGAAAGGACCGTGAGGGTGGCTGCTACATCACCATCTCCCAGGACACCTGGCCTGGCACCTGGCCCACTGGAGCAACAGCATCACAGCATCAAGAGACATTCTCTGCCACATGGCCCTGCTGGTCACTGGCTGACCAATGTTGACAAAGACTGTGGCATGGACTCTGAGGATTTCCAATGGCAAGGACACCAACTCCCCTACTGAACTTTGGATTCCCTAATCCCGGAAAGGCCCTCACTTGGCCCCCCCCCCCCAATAATAAATCACACTATTAAGAGTAGATGCCTGCTGGTAGCATTATTACCTAACATGTGTCTTGTACAGTCTAAACATGCCTGAGTCATCTGTTCACTTCAACCATCCACACCCTGGGGCCTGAGTCTGGCACAGGACACATGGGTCACAGTTTTCTAGGCAAGACAGACATGGAGCACCATACACACCCGTGATGGTCAGAACCAGCTGAGGGGGTGGCCGAACAACCGTGCTGACACACACATTGAGTACAGCAACAGTCATGCGCAGAGGTCAGGGATCCTGGCCCGTGTCCTGGGGGGCACCCAGGTACGTGTAGACAGGTGGCAGAACCATGTCCTGCAAGCTTGAGTCCGGTGGATGCAGAGAATGGGGTCATGGACAACGTTGGATGCATGGGGATGGCACATGTCACAATACCCACACAGTCATGGACATCATGCCCATTACACAGTCTCAGCACACACACACAGCTTGCATCTTGCCACTCGACACATTGACACATAGCCACAATCAGGGAATACCATGCCAGACATGCAGGATGCACCGTGCCAACACACCAGCATTGACTGAGAAGAGGCACCTTGGAGGCATAGGGACACCTTTAATAGTCATGTGTTTGGGATTGCAGAGGCAACTTGAAGTACACATGAACACATCATGTGGAGTAACATGTGGCTCCAACACTGGCACCCCCCTTCTGCAGCACAAATGCGTGATAGCCATGGAACTGGCACACAAGTGTCGGATAATAGCTAAATACCCACAGCTGCTCACGGAGAGCCTGCCATACACCATACATCCGCTGATGTGGAAGTCCCACGCCATGTCAAGACAATGTTAACCGTATGTGTCCGAGGGCAGTGTCACACACATTGATGCCTTCATCACAATCCACCATCCCATCACTGATGACTGACAACCAGGCAGCCCATCTATTCAGGTGTACCCAGCTGCATGTCGTGTCCCATGGGGATGCCACATGTCTGCAGAGGACCCAAACCCCGACCGGGGCAGTGTGCACACATCGTGAACAACTGCCACACCCAATACATCCCAGATGCATCCCTTACCCCATGGAGACTTCCAAACGTGTCCGTGCCTGTAACGCTGAGTCAGCCCACGATGCCATGTCCATGAGGAATAGCAGTGCCACAACAATGCAACCAGCAAACGGCATGCGCAGGTACCTGGGGAAGAGAGACACACAAGAAGTCAGCCACAAGAAGCACAGCCACTTGCATGTGCATGTACTCGACACATGTATGTATGACAACATGCTAGGTCACAATTATGCCTGGGGAAATACTACCATCACTGCCACCATCACTCCAGTGACACACCCACACACACCTCTGACCCACGTGCCATACATGCAGGTGGAGACACACATCACAACGCATGCCACACGGGGACCAATGCGTGCACACTCAGACCCTGGTACTCACCACTAAGCAAAGAAGTCGCGTATGAGCCGAGTCCGGATGTCCTCTTGCGGCTCCACATCCTCCACATCACTAGCCCCATTGCCAAGCCCTTCGTCCTCCACGGGTGGATGGTCCTCGTCATCTTGATCCAGGATGAGGGGCACAGCTCTTTCAACTGCCATGTTGTGCAGCATGCAGCAGACCATGAAGATCTTGCAGACCTTCGCCGGGGCATATGGGAGTGCGCCGCCGGTCTTGTGGAGGCACCGGAATCGGCTCTTCAGCATGCCAAACGTCCTCTCTATCACTCGCCTTGTCCGGCCATGGGCGGTGTTGTAGCGGAGCTGGGCCGGCGTGATGGGGTTGCGGAGAGGTGTCAGCAGCCACGGCATGTTGGGATAGCCAGCGTCCCCTAAATGGAAAGCACATGGATATCGTTAGAACAGGCGAAGCGGTAGTGCTGCTCGGCCAAACAGAATACAGGACAGACAGACTGTACCCACCAACAACACATGCACGTTCGTTGCGCAGCTGCATCATCATATCAGGCATCCCGCTACGCCTCATGATGTAGGCATCGTGTGCTGATCCTGGAAAACGTGCACAGACATGTGAAATCACCATGTTGGACAGACACACCACAAGGGCATTGATGGAGTGGTAGTGCTTCCGATTGCGGTACGCCACCTCCCGTGCGTGTGGTGGTACCAAACCTACATGTGTCCCATCTATGGACCCAATGACATGGGGCATCCCTCCCAGGGCATAGAAACCACGTTTGACCTCAGTCATCTGTTCAGGGGTTGGGAACTTGATGAAGTCATCCAGGTGAATCAACATGGCCTCCAAGAAATCATGCAGCACACCGCTGAACATGCTCTGGGACATGCCACCAACATGAGCTATGGTATATTGGAAGGTACCCGTGGCAAGGAAATGTAGGGCAGCCATTACCTTCAGCTGGGGTGTCAGTGCCGTAGGATACCTGTGCTGCGGTTGCAGGTGTGGTGCCAGTCTCGCCGTCAGCTCCAGAATCAACGGTTGGGTGAAGCGGTAGAGCCGGATCCTGTCATTCTCCTGCATGGTGGCCAAGTCTGGAATTCTTCGGGCAACAGGAGGCGCTCTGCAGTAATTTGGAAGTGACAAGGAAGAGTGAGTGCACTACGAGAACAACTCATGTCTACTGAGCACATGTAAATCTGCCAATACACACATGCCACATAGGGAGTCAGGCATGTGCTACATGCCCAGGACACGTATGGATGCAAGGTGACACTCCTTCCAAGACCCAGCTACACACGGTGATTGAGAACCTCCCCATGCCACGCCATGGGAATAGCTGTGTCCCAGTGCAAGTGCACTGCCCGACGCAAGACAGGAGTGACATACACCCACACATCAGCAGAAGTGTGATGCTGATTGCAGAGACTGGCAGCGGAACACTTGAGCCACAGGTCACATGACATTACACTAGTCCAGCCCACACACCTTGCCATGAAGGTGCACATGTCATGACTCCCCACACATTCCTTGTGAGTTTGCTGACATGGCCTTGTCACGCTACTCCGTGTCCCATGCATACATGTGCACCTCACATCAGATACCACATGTGGCATGGTGTGCGGAACAGTGTGCAATGACAATCTACACACAGACACATGTTGGTTGCTGCAACGGCTGCAGCTTTTGAGGGTGCTACAACATCAACCTGATGTAAATCCCGGACACATAAATGACATAGTCACATTGTGCACTGTGGGTAGTGACAAGTCAGGTGTCATGACCCCTGTACCGGGCATCATGGGACACTTCCGTGTGTTGGTGTCCGTGCCATGCCAGTGACGCTCACCCCAAGTGCGCAGTACGACATGCACACATGTCAAAGGAGTCAAGGGCATGCCTGGCACACATTGCACCCTCACACAGTACACCTGTACACATCTCATCATACATCTGGTGCCTCCTCCACTCAGGAGGCATGTTCCACATCACAGCCTGTCACACCTGTGCCCCACACATGTAGTAATGCACAGACGATGCCTTGATGTCCATTCCTGGACAAGTATGTCCATCCATGGACAAGTATGTCCGCCCTATTCCTACCTGTGTGTCGACTATCACCACAGTGATGTGTACAAACCGGCGTACTGCTGCTAAGAGGGCCTGTGTATGTTCCCCAATCACTGTGGGAGTGCTGCCGTATGTGTACCCATCGTGATGGCGAGCGTACAGGCATTTGTACGGTCCGTACCACAACGAGTACGCATACGCGTGCAGACCCATAGTGAGAGGGCCGTACACTCGCATGTACGCTCACTATCACTATGGGTCTGCACGCGTATGCGTACACGTAGTGGTACGGACCGTACACTCGCATCTACGCTCACTATCACTATGGGTCTGCACGCGTATGCGTACACGTAGTGGTACGGACCGTACACTCGCATCTACGCTCACTATCACTATGGTTCTGCACGCGTATGCGTACACGTAGTGGTACGGACCGTACACTCGCATGTACGCTCACTATCACTACGGGTACACAGACCCATAGTGATAGTGAGCGTACAGGCATTTGTACGGTCCGTACCACAACGAGTACGCATACGCGTGCAGACCCATAGTGATAGTGAGCGTACATGCGAGTGTACGGCCCTCTCACTATGGGTCTGCACGCGTATGCGTACTCGTTGTGGTACGGACCGTACAAATGCCTGTACGCTCACTATCACTATGGTTCTGCACGCGTATGCGTACTCGTTGTGGTACGGACCGTACAAATGCCTGTACGCTCACTATCACTATGGTTCTGCACGCGTATGCGTACACGTAGTGGTACGGACCGTACACTCGCATCTACGCTCACTATCACTATGGGTCTGCACGCGTATGCGTACACGTAGTGGTACGGACCGTACACTCGCATGTACGCTCACTATCACTACGGGTACACAGACCCATAGTGATAGTGAGCGTACAGGCATTTGTACGGTCCGTACCACAACGAGTACGCATACGCGTGCAGAACCATAGTGATAGTGAGCGTACAGGCATTTGTACGGTCCGTACCACTACGTGTACGCATACGCGTGCAGACCCATAGTGATAGTGAGCGTACATGCGTGTGTACGGTCCGTACCACTACGTGTACGCATACGCGTGCAGACCCATAGTGATTTTGAACGTAGGCATGCATGTACGGGCCGTTGCCATGCATTTGGGGTGCCCTAGGGCCCGGAAACGCACCGTACCTGTGTGTGATTCTCCTAATTACATAGGGGACAAGTATTAAGGCCTACATGCATGCTGGTTGTCATGGCGACCAGGTTCAAATTTCGATTTTGTTCTGGAAGGTGCACAGCAGAAGTCAGTTGGAATTCTTCTACTTTGTTGCAATGTGTTTGTGGGGCTGACATCATGCAGGAGAATGAAACCGATAGAGAACCCACAGACTGCTAGGTTTGAAGGGATTGGTGGAAACATAGGATGCAAATGTGAGTGACCAATCACTCTGTACTCCTGTGCATGAGACTGGGCAGAAGGCCACATATAAGGCAGCCAGGTCCCATGAGGGATTACTTGCCTGCACATCTTTGCATTTGTCGACCAAGCTGCTGCTACTGATTCCCTGGAACCATGTCAAGGGCTGTGGAGAGGACACAGCCATTCACCCTGGAGGAGAACATGGCTCTGCTGGATGTGATCCTCCCACAGTACCCCATGCTGTATGGGCGACCAGGGTATCAGGTGAGTGCATAGGCCACTGCCACAGACTGTCCCTATGTTGTGACTGTGTCTTCAGGCATTGTGACCCGGTGTGACACACATGCCATGTACTGTCGGGGGGGTACCAGGGGGGGGGGTGCCTGATGTCTCCCAGCAGTGCCCTGAGACAGGAGGGGTGTGTGCAGAGTCCTCCCAGCAGTGCCCTGAGACAGGAGGGGTGTGTGCAGAGTCCTCCCAGCAGTGCCCTGAGACAGGAGGTGTGTGTGCAGAGTCCTCCCAGCAGTGCCCTGAGACAGGAGGTGTGTGTGCAGAGTCCTCCCAGCAGTGCCCTGAGACAGGAGGTGTGGGTGTGATGCACAGTGTGAGCCTTGATCATTGATTGTGACATTGCCATCATTCCACCTGAGTACCCACTATGGCACGTACTGCCTTTTTCCTCACCAGAGGATGATGTCCCTATGACAGAGGTGCAATGCGTTGGCTGCATTACATGCCATGTAGTAACCAGCTATTATGTTCACATATGTCTCTCTGTGACATGTGGCTGGTGTATTGATGTGGTGTCACTTGTACTCCCTCACAGGTAGGCGCCACTGCCAAGGAGCAGATCTGGCTGACCGCCGTCAGTGCCGTGAGGCGTGTGGATGGTCGGAGGCGGAGCCTGTCCCAGGTGAGGAAACGCTGGCAGGATATCCGGTGCTGGACGCGGAGGATTGCACGGCTCCTGCTGGGGGACTCACCTGAGAGCCACAAGAACCGCGGCCGCCGCCGTCTGACCCACCTCCACAGGCGTGTGCTGCCGGTGGTCTTTCCAGACCTGGAGAGGCGCTTACAGGCGATGCAGCAGGCGGAAGGGGGTAGGTACATGTGCGTTTGTTGTGTGTCACCGGCATTTGTAAGGGCACAGTGGCATTAATTCACTGGCAGGGTTTAAAGGTGCTGTGCCCATCCAGTTTGCCCAAGTGTAGCGCTGCGCCCCTGCCACCCTTCCCCTCCTTGCAATGTGTTCCCTGGTCTGTGTGTAGTCACTCCTTCACAAGGTAATGTAGGCTGGCGCTTTGTCCACGAGAACAATGACTGTAGCATCATGGGTGGTGGTGGTGGGTAACAGGTTGTGGGACCTTGCCTGTGGACTGTCAAGTTCACTGCATGTGGGTTCCATGTCAGTTGGCACTGATGCTGGCTCCAGACATGGGAGTTGGTCTCTCATGTGTCATGCCTTACAGCGCGCATGTCCTATGTAGTGGCCTGTGACATGATGTGCATGAGTGTGCGCTACGCATAGTGCAGGGATGGTGACGTGTGTAGCAGTCATTCCCATTCAGTAGCATGTAGTTGCGTGCCCAATACTGTCCCCTGGGGCACCTTATCCTCAGTGTTGTTTGTGTCATCATCAACGTGGACACTCTCACTGTCTACAGCGTAGGTTGTGCTCTGTGCCATTGTCCCCTGTCACCATGTATATAGACGTGCTATTATGTACAGGTGTCCACTGTGCAGCCTGACCTGATTGTCCCTCTTCATACTCACAGTTGCCAGTGCCTGTGTGTCTTGTTATACTCATCTGAGGATGGGCACTGGTACCTCATTATTTGTACAGGCGCACCTTTGCTGTTTTGCGTCCAATCTTGCCTTTTGCCTGCCACTGTGTTTATCACCCAGACTATGAGATGTTGGTGCCACCTGTGTCTCAGCAATTAGCATCGTGTGGGGGTTGCTTGGGGCGGGCAATGCCTATGTGTCAAATCCTGATTCCTAATTGCTGGGTCTGGACAGTGTGTGATGTTACTGGACACACACGCAAGGTGCAGTGACCGAGTTATGTTGGGCATGTTTGCAGCATTACCTATGCAGCATGTGTCTCAAGTTCATGGATATTGTCCCTGGTCATAGGTATTTTCACAAACGCTGTGTGGTGCAGAGGCAGTGCAGGATTGTCCCCAGGGCCTGGGTGCTATGTCAGACTCCGTTTCCTGTCATCAGCTATTGTCTCATGCTCTCCATGGTATTTCAGTGGCATGGTGGCTCAACCAACTGTGTTTCATGCCCTACATCGGTACCTTGTTTTGCAGATGTTAGGGATCTGCCTCTTCAGGCTATGCAATGTTGACTATGTAGATTGGACTCATGTGACAGATGTGTACAGGTGTCTGATTAATTTCTGTCTCTCCACCCTGCCCACAGCATCGTCGGGGGACACAGAGGGAGACATGGACACGGACCAGGCGGAGGGACCGAGCACCAGTGGCAGCCGTGACATCGGGGCTGGCACATCGAGTGGGACAGAGGCGGAGGATAGTGTGGCCGAGGACCTGTCGACTGGCACATCAGACTACGAAGCTGACAGGTCCGAGGAGGATGTCTCAGAGTTGGCGGAGGCTGCACCAGCAGCTGACAGTGGAACAACACCTGCCACCGCCCCCTCAGTTCCCACCAACCGCCTCCCACTTGCTCGTGTCCCTTCCCAGCGTGCCCGGTCACCGCATGTCTCCTTCCTGCCAGGCACCGCACCCCCTGCCCCTGTCTCCACTGCTGCCGCCAATGCTGAGTCTATGGACATCCAGCGGCAAATGCAGGTTGGTCAGGCTGCGATCCTGAATGTCCTCCATTCCCACGGGAAAACCCTCACCAACATCGAGGCATTCTTGGAGGGCATTCATTCTTTGCAGGCTGACCAACGCAACTTGCTGAGGTCCCTAGACTCCACACTGACTGCAGCAGTGGGTCTCCTGCAGCGCGACCTCCCCCCACCTACCCCTGCCCCATCCACACTTCCCACTTCCATGCCTGTCCCACGTACACCCAGACGTCGGCATGCACCCACCACAACAGACACAGGCACCACACCAGCAGGGAAGGTCCACCGCACTCCTCCTGACACGCACACACAGGGTGAGATAGGCACACCCACTGGGTCGGGGGGCAAACGTGTGACACGCAGCCAGAGTGGGAGTCCGCATTCCACACAATCCACTCCCTCCAAATCCCCTCCCCTCAGCTCTCCTGGCCACATCTCCCCCAAGGACTCCTTCATGGCCGCTCTGTCCCTGAGCCCCACAGTTACGCCACCACGCAAGCGGTCAAGGAAGTCCTCGGTCAGGGTGGTTGAGTCTCCCCCCCTGTCTCCACCCTCCCCCGGTGGCGCTGCAACCCATCCCTCTGAACCCCCCCCCTCCTTGGGGCCTGAGGTCACTTCGGGTGCAGGGGACTCCCTGGAGGACCTTGCTAAGGTGTGTAGTGCCATCCTGGCCTCCGCCTTTGGCCATGACACACCCCCTGTGGTTGAGTCCTCCATCCCTGCACCCACAACGCCGCCCCTTTGCCCTGATGTCCCTGCGGTGCCTGTTGCTTCCCCCCCCCCTGATGCCCTCACCAGTATGGAAGACGATGGCATTTGACTGTGCAGGCAAGGTAGGGGACACACATCCCACTGTGTCCCCCATGCAGCTGGGAATCATTGACTGCCCTATGGCCTTTGTTGACTTTGAACTGCCTTTGATCCACGGACATTGTGCTCATGCTGAATAAAGCTTATTTTTTTTTTCATTATCACACTCCTGCTATGGTGGTATTGGTGTTGGTGGGGCTGCTACATTGTTTTGGGTGGTGTTTAAGGCTTTGGGTGTGTGGGATTTGTAGTAGTGTTCTGCTCTTTGGGGCCACCCTAGGATCTGTGTGCCATCACAAGGTGTTGGCTAACTTCCTTAGGTCATGTCAGCAGTTACTGCATGGTTCAATTGTCCCAGGGTGTATTCCTTCCTCTGTGTACCCAGTTTCTTCCCTGCAGGGTGTTCCCAATGTTTAGCGCAGAGCTGTGTGTACATGAGCTGTGTGTGTGACGGAGCCCTTCTACTTTGGCCATGCATGCATGGCCATGTCTCCACCTGCAACAATCGTGGCATCCTTGGTGATCACTGTACTTGTGTGTGGAGTCAGTTGACATGAGTTCATGGGGACATGTTCCCTTGTAGGCAGTATGGATGTGGGTAATTGTGGCATCACACACATGTGTTACACCCCTCCTGGGTGTGGACACTGCTGGGAGGACTCTGCACCCACCCCTCCTGGGTCTGGACACTGCTGGGAGGACTCTGCACACACCCCTCCTGTCTCTGGGCACTGCTGGGAGGACTCTGCACCCACCCCTCCTGGGTCTGGACACTGCTGGGAGGACTCTGCACACACCCCTCCTGGGTCTGGACACTGCTGGGAGGACTCTGCACACACCCCTCCTGTCTCAGGGCACTGCTGGGAGGTCTCTGCACCCACCCCTCCTGTCTCTGGGCACTGCTGGGAGGACTCACCACCCACCCCTCCTGTCTCAGGGCACTGCTGGGAGGTCTCTGCACCCACCCCTCCTGGGTCTGGACACTGCTGGGAGGACTCACCACCCACCCCTCCTGTCTCAGGGCACTGCTGGGAGGTCTCTGCACCCACCCCTCCTGTCTCAGGGCACTGCTGGGAGGACTCACCACCCACCCCTCCTGGGTCTGGACACTGCTGGGAGGACTCTGCACACACCCCTCCTGGGTCTGGACACTGCTGGGAGGACTCTGCACACACCCCTCCTGTCTCTGGGCACTGCTGGGAGGTCTCTGCACACACCCCTCCTGGGTCTGGACACTGCTGGGAGGACTCTGCACCCACCCCTCCTGTGTCAGGGCACTGCTGGGAGGACTCTGCACCCACCCCTCCTGTGTCAGGGCACTGCTGGGAGGACTCTGCACCCACCCCTCCTGTGTCAGGGCACTGCTGGGAGGACTCCACACCCACCCCTCCTGTGTCTGGGCACTGCTGGGAGGACTCTGCACCCACCCCTCCTGTGTCAGGGCACTGCTGGGAGGACTCTGCACCCACCCCTCCTGTGTCAGGGCACTGCTGGGAGGACTCTGCACCCACCCCTCCTGTGTCAGGGCACTGCTGGGAGGACTCCACACCCACCCCTCCTGTCTCAGGGCACTGCTGGGAGGACTCTGCACCCACCCCTCCTGTGTCAGGGCACTGCTGGGAGGACTCTGCACCCACCCCTCCTGTGTCAGGGCACTGCTGGGAGGACTCTGCACCCACCCCTCCTGTGTCAGGGCACTGCTGGGAGGACTCCACACCCACCCCTCCTGTCTCAGGGCACTGCTGGGAGGACTCTGCACCCACCCCTCCTGTCTCAGGGCACTGCTGGGAGGACTCTGCACACACCCCTCCTGTCTCTGGGCACTGCTGGGAGTGATGGGCACCCACCCCTCCTGTCTCAGGGCACTGCTGGGAGGACTCCACACCCACCACTCCTGTCTCAGGGCACTGCTGGGTGGACTCTGCACACACACCTCCGATTTCTGGATATGTGCGCTTGGCACATACACGGTGGGGTTACGCACACTGCATTAGAGGTGAGGGTACGAGTCTACTGACACTGGTGTGGTGGGGGTACGCTCCATACGTCCGCGGGTGTGGGTACGGGTCGTACTTACACTGTTGGGCAGGGGGGTACGCTCCTTGCATTCGTGGGTGGGGGTTCGAGTCGTACTTACACTGTTGGCATGGGGGGTACGCTCCATGCATACGCGGGTGGGGGTACGGGTCGTACTTACACTGTTGGGCTGGGGGTACGCTCCGTACGTCCGCGGGTGGGGGTACGGGTCGTACTTACACTGTTGGGCTGGGGGTACGCTCCGTGCGTCCGCGGGTGGGGGTACGGGTCGTACTTACACTGTTGGGCTGGGGGTACGCTCCGTACGTCCGCGGGTGGGGGTACGGGTCGTACTTACACTGTTGGGCTGGGGGTACGCTCCGTACGTCCGCGGGTGGGGGTACGGGTCGTACTTACACTGTTGGGCTGGGGGTACGCTCCGTGCGTCCGCGGGTGGGGGTACGGGTCGTACTTACACTGTTGGGCTGGGGGTACGCTCCGTACGTCCGCGGGTGGGGGTACGGGTCGTACTTACACTGTTGGGCTGGGGGTACGCTCCGTACGTCCGCGGGTGGGGGTACGGGTCGTACTTACACTGTTGGGCTGGGGGTACGCTCCGTACGTCCGCGGGTGGGGGTACGGGTCGTACTTACACTGTTGGGCTGGGGGTACGCTCCGTACGTCCGCGGGTGGGGGTACGGGTCGTACTTACACTGTTGGGCTGGGGGTACGCTCCGTACGTCCGCGGGTGGGGGTACGGGTCGTACTTGCACTGTTGGGCTGGGGGGTACGCTCCTTGCATACGGGGTGGGGGTAGGGTCCGTACATATCCGTCCCCACGCTATGTGATGTTTGTGCGGCCCGTACCCAGGCCTTTGCCACGTGGGTGCGATCCGTCCCGCCATTGTTGGGGTGACGTGTGTGGGCGTGGTCCGACTCGTACCCACGCTCTTCAGGCGTGGGTACGGGACGTACCTGTCTGGTTGTGTTGCCGGTTCGCGTGGTGACGGACTTCCGTTGTGGCGGTCGCTGGATTATCAGGACACGCCCCCACCCCCTCGTGGTGACCAGGGCATGGGAGTCAGGTATGTCCAGGCCATGTGTAGTGTGTCACTCATGTGGTTGTTTTGTGGCCTGCCCTGGTCGTGCCACCCCCACCCCACCCCACTTTCCCCCCTCCCTTAGTTATTCTGACCTTCTGCGGCGTCTGCGTCGTAACCTGTAGAGGAGGTGTACTGCTATGAGGGCAGGGATGACTCGTAGGTTCGGGTCCATGTCTGTCCGTCGCGTACTGGTACTCCTTGCTCGCGTCGTCCTGTCGCGTACGGGTCCTCCTTGATCGCGTCGTCCTGTCGCGTACGGGTCCTCCTTGGTGGCGTCGTCCTGTGTGTCCGTCACGTACTGGTCCTCCTTGTTCGCGTCGCCGTCTGTCCGTCGCGTACTGGTGGTCCTTGTTCGCGTCGTCCTGATTTCCCGGCAGTTTTTGGCTGCCGCAAAATATTCACCGTGCGGGGTGACGTCGGTGCGAATCGTGATTCCTGGGTCGTGAATGGCTGGCTGCGTGCGTCCCGACGTCAGGTCGGCGCTTTCCCGGATCGCATTGGTAGGTGTTTTTTGTTCGGTCGGTCTTTTTTACGATTCGTACGGTAATGGTGTACCCGTGCGAATCGTAATTCCATGTTTGTATATTTTGACGACCGGGTACGCGTCGGACGGAGAATATGCTCCGTCCGACGGTTCGTACCCGGTTTTTACCGGATTGTGATCGGCACCTATGTGTTCAGTGTACAAAGGATGCTTCACAGATATTGAGATCTCAGATCATTAATGTACTTTCCACCCTGCTGCTATTACAGAGAATCATCAGTAGACATTATTAAAGACAGGACAATTGTTTTTCCCCTTCCATATAGGAACGATGTATAGTTTATTTTTCTTTACAGGTAATCTAGAAAAGTCATACACACATACATAAATACTATGAGTATCTCTAAGGGAAATGTCTCATGTTATCCTGTTATTTCTCTACAGGTCTCCTTCCGGTCTGTTCCCCTTTCCCTTTTGTTCACTTGCTTGATCACCTCTATCTTCTGAGCTATAATAGCATTACAGAATTGGGGCTATCGAGATGTGGACCTTAGTGAGCCTCAAACCGTTCCTGAGAATTTGTCTGGCTGACACCATACTACACTGTATCCCGAAGACACTAACCCATCACATCATGCTGTATCACAGGAGAACTAACCATTTACAACATATGCTAGGTACGCTAATGCCCCAAACTACGAAGCTTCAACAGGAGAGCAATCATCTGCACTTCACCTTTGCAATGGATGCGCTGCATCCTAAGGATAGTAGCACAAGCATTGCACTACATCCAAGGAATTCAAATCAACTTCACTGCACAGCTTCCAAGAGGCACTCTTATTCCTTTGTTTTATCAGTCAAATATAGCATCACATGTTACTCTGTGGCCACCTCCAACCGTACACAAGGCCATAAACAGAAAAGTGTTAATGGCCATTTGCAGTCTTCTGGATGCATAATCTATCAACATCACTTCATTTTCTAAGTACTACCCTGTTTGGAGTTTCATATGAACACTCGTCTGGACATTCCTGTTTTGAGAAGCACCTTCAAATGCAGCTGTTTTCTACTCATGGGGTCAGTTCCTCAGGGTTGGAGCCCTTTAGCTTTTTGGAAAATTGTTGTTCATACAAATATGAGGTGGATATACCTAGAGTCCTAAATGGAGATTAGAGGTGTTCCAGGTTTTCTGGATATATTTGATGCATTGCAGTCTATACCTTACTTGCTACACTGCATTTTCTTGACCCTTGTTAAATAGGCCTCAGTGTGGGCCTAGCAGTCACATTGTTGAAAATGGATGTGACCCTTGTCTTCCCCCAGCACATTTCACTGTTTATTTCTGCAGCACACAGTCAAGCAGAATCATATTTGTTTATTCCCATTGTCACTGCTCATGCTGTTCTCGGTGTAGCTTACCTGGCTCCATCACAAAACTACAACTATTACTTCAAGGTATTTCCACTAGCTAACTGTCCCCTATTCATTCTTAATTGCTTGCTGTTGTTCATGAATCTAGTTTGCTCCACCATCTCCAGAACAATTAGCATAGAGTGGGCAGAATAATTATTCAAGTAGTGGGATATTGCTAAGGTGCTAAGGCAATTCGTCATTTGATGAGACTGTGCTCTGATTTGCTATGGATGTGACATATTTGACCATACCATGATGATTCTACAGTTTCATTAAGTTCCTATGGGAAAATAATGAATAAAAATCATCGATTTTGGGAGTGAGCTAAAGCTTTCGAGACATCTGTTCTGTTCTACTAGAGATGCTGCTAGTTTCTCTCCAGTTGGGACTTAGAATATTTTTGATTTTGCACTTCTCTCTAACACTCTTTTTGTTGAAAGTCATCATGGCATTGGCTCTGTACCACATTATTTTTAAATGCCTGTAATGAATATTTTAAATTATTCCACTGATCTAGTACTCAGTTACTGAGTGGGCAATTTTGATTGATTAACTGTATTTCTTATATTTTTGATGTGCTGGTAGGTGCCATGACTTGGGAACACATTACCTAATGAAATTGAGATTTAATCCTTTCTCCGATTCATCAAATTGTGGGTGTGCTGTTGCAGAAATCGTTTGAGTATCAAAATGTGCAGAGTCCCCTGCACCCACACATTTGTGGTAGCAGAAGATGGTTGCAAGTTAAGAGCAACTCCTCTTTGATTTTGAGATTTCTCTCTTTTTGTTTCAGTACGCATCTCCCTAGTTTAGTGGATTATCTGATGTGGATTTTGCTGAGATCCTGACCTGCAGTTGTGCTCTTGTTCCTGAAGTAAACAGATTGTAAGTATGGATAGGGCAGAATGATTTTTGTGTTTGAGAATGTTCTAGTGTGTTATTGAAGTGTGGAGACTTGTGCTGCTTGGTGGATTTGTATGCTGTGTGTGAGGCTTTTCATTATGCAATGCTGACACTGGGTTCATATGGTGGTTTGATTACTGTGATTCTGATGTCCTATTCTTATTTGTGAATCATGTTGGAAGAGCTGATTGCATGGTCATGCCTGTGGGTTACGATGTTGGACTCTGTCAATGGCTTTGAGCTGGTTCTTAGAGCTTCGGTTTGATCTTTGAACTTCGAATACTCCAAAGTGGCATATAAATTGAAGGGTCACAGTATGTAAAGAGTATTAGGTCATTGTTGAAACAGTGCAGCACTACAGAAAATTACTTAGTGACTTGAGTTAGTGATCAAACGTCACTCTGAAAAAGAGATCTGGCTGTGGTTGTAGTTAATAGTTAATTCGGTATTAGTCTAAGGATAAGGGTCGCTGATAGCATATGCAGCACTGGCATCCTCATTTTTTTCCTGTGTCCTGAAAAATAATCCTGTCTTTTTATTTTTGACTACAGTTGGTGGTTCCCCTGATCATGGGAGAACTTCAAGGTGCAAGTTCATTTTTTTCCGTGTCACCCTTGCAGTTCAACCTGAGAGGTGAGGCTCTCAATTGGTCCTCATACACTGTCATCTCAAGGAAAAAAGCTCCACTTAACCCTTCAGCGGAAACCTTGGCTAGGGGCAGCTTCTGAATAGTTTTTGGGATACAAAGATTAAGCTCGGTACCACCTGTAAATTACATCCAAAGACTCTGGGAAATTGGCCTAATTTAGTGTTGTCATTTTTAAAAGCAGCACTGCAACCGTAACCCTTTGTGAATATTGTAATAAATGCGTACACAAGGGTTTCACAAATATTGCTAGTTCTCCTTTCATTAGACTTGGCTACCATTCTTGACAAATATTTATCTTTCTGTGAGAATGGAGTGCAAGATGGGGGAGGAATGCTATCCACAGAGGAAACCCCAATCCTTTACTGCCTCATCTTCTGCAGTTCTGTGGGCTGTCTAGAGGGAACACCCTTCTTTGGGCCCTGTGGAAGTTGCATATGGTCATCTGTAAATATGCAGTGGTCAATAATGTACATTGTGGGAAGATGACATTTTCAGATTTCTCCCTCTGTAGAGGGAAACTGATTGGCTGATGAATGAAACTTGGAAAATTTAGATGACTGCAATTGGCAATGGCTGGTGCCTAACTTCCTGATTTTGACAACATAACCTAGATGTGTGTCGCGGAGTGAAACCCTGGAGACTGAGAATTCCCAACAATTCTTTATTGCTAATTGCAATAACAGCCTCCACACAGCCACAGCAGCTCAACAGGTAATGACAGTCCAACTGTCGCTTCTAACCGACAGTAGAATGTTGGCATACCAGTGGCCTGGGCAAAGAGGGTTAAACCACTGGATAAACTAGGGTAGGGAATAAGGGACCGTACCATGGTACATACAGACATCTTTAACAATTGAGATCAAATACAACAATGTGATTTCCAGCTCACTGATCACAGTTTGGGTTTGGATATCTGCATGGACCATTCTGATGTCACTGACTCCAGAGTGTGAAGCTGACTGATGCCTGCCTACCTATGGTTATGACTAATCTTATAGGACCCTGTTGAGTCTCTGCTGGCCTACCCAGCCAATTCTACTGCTGCTGGTAATACCTCCATGAAAGACCCAGACAGCTCAGTAAGTAAAACAACAAGAAAAAAGTACTGTGATGCCATCTCTGGCCCTCAACAGAGACCTGGTATGGCTATGTGGTTACAATGCCTAGGAAGTGCACTCCCTCCGTGCACCATCTATTATTGTTTTACTTTCTTCGACTAACCTTTCTGCATAGAGTGCCCCAGAATCCCGTTGGCTAGGCAGCCAACCACATCAAGACAGAAATACCAACATCAGCAGGGTGACCCTCTTTATGGTTTTGGACGTGCACCTGCTATTATCAACAACACTGAATTTGCATACTTTGTCTTTGAGGTAGGTAACCCCTGCACGAGGAACCACTGACCCAGAATCGGTATAGTCCCTAGTTAGTGACATATTTTAATTTTAGGTGACTGACATCACTAAACCTAAACCAGGAGGATGACTTGCCTCCCCAATCCCAGGAAATGCAAACGTGAATCTGTCTTGCTACTTTAGAGCTCAATGGATATATTGTATCTCATTTGATAAGGCTTATTTCTCTGATGTTTTAGATGCTTGCACACATTAAGGGGATGATTACGATGTCAGGCGGAAAGCCTCCGACCGACGGTCGGAGGCTTTCCTACCGGCATAGCGGTTTTCAATTTATTTAATTGAAGCCGGCCGGTCATTCTAGCTGGATTCCGACAGGCTCAAGGAGCTCGCCTGCCAGTCAGAGAGCATGCTCCGTAATCCCAATAGGACTGCATTTCCGCCATCAGGATTACAATGTCAGTTACGACAGCCTTTCCGTGCCGGCCTTTCCAACAAGGAGAGGCTGTTGGAAATTGACTTTAGGGGGCCCAAGCAGGGCCCCTTTGCCTCTGTGGCCTACAGTTGTGGGCCTGGGGGGCACCTATGGTGCCCCCCTGTAAATCCCTGCACCCAAGGTGCCTGCCACAGGGTGCAGGGATTTACACAAATTCCCATTTCCCTAAGGGAGCTTGTGCTACGGCCAGTTTATGGCCATAGCACAAGCTCTCATGGAGAAATGGGTGTATGCGACCGCACAGTGTGTGGTCACATCGTAATCATGCGGTCAGGACCGCCGAATGGAGGTCGCTCGGTCCCGAATATGAGACGGTCTCGGTCGAATGCAACTCCGACCAACATCCTAATCGGCCCCTAAGTATTACCAACTTTCTACATAGTAAAATGTTGTTGTCAGAAGATTGTATCCTCCCTTTATTACAGTATCCTGATTGTGACTAGTCACTGTTCATTAACATTGCCTGTATACAACAAAAAAAAAAATCTTGCCATATGTGCATTGATCTTTGAATTAGCCTTTACCTTTTAAAAGTGTCCCAAGCTCCGTCTTAATTAGTTGTTGTCTAATATTCTACACTTTTCATGGCAAGGTGACCTGGTTATATTGCAATATTTTTGCAGTGTCTTATTTGTTTTGCATTACGCTTTGCATTTTGTTTATTTTCTACATTTCTTACACTGTTTAGTCTGTAATTGTATTTGTATAACTTTATAAATATATTATTCAAGTTTAATGTTTATGCACAGTTCTGCCTGGATATTCACATCCTTATTGTAACTTTGATACATATGTTGAACTTTAGGCCATCTCACTCTCCACCACATCCCATGTGCTAGGAATTGACTGTTCATCTACATCTACCCAGCAGGGCATGAAAGGTTATTGAGGCAATCATTATGTTGAAGAATCAAAATAGGAGCCTTGGTGTGCTTGGTGGCTCCTGTAATAAGATCCTGATAAACAGTAGCGGTCCGTGGAGGGAGTTCGGTGGGGCAGTGAGGCGGGCGGGGGAGGGGCAGAGTGGGGAAATGTAAACATCGGAATATGGATGAACGGAGGTAAGTACACATTTAAATAAATAAAACGAATTCCTTTGCGCGCGCTGCATCGCAAAATACGATGCAGCGGGCGCAACGAAATTCGTTTTATTTATTTAAATGTGTACTTACCTCCGTTCATCCATATTCTGGTGTTTACATTTCCCCACTCTGCCCCTCCCCCGCCCCGCCTCACTGCCTCACCGAACTCCCTCCACTGACCGCTACTGCTGATAAAATACAAGAGTTTTTGAGACCGTTTCATAAAACCTCCGCTAGGAACTCTGTAAAATTCGGACTGTTTTTGTTACTGTATCTGTTAATACTTTAGGGTACATTTGACCATGAAGATAATGTTGTTTGTGAGCCACTGCCTGTAAATGTTCAGATACTGGATAGTCTAGAGTTAGGAATTTTGAGTGAAAAATTCTGTATAGTGGTGAAAAGTTTTAACTCCAATGCTCTCTGTTGCAAGATACTTTCACATGACACTGTAGTATTTTGTATGTTCAAAATCAATGGAATACAGAAAATAGTTGGTTGTAGAATTCAAGATACTGTCCTGAACTAAGGGCCCGATTTTGATGGAGGTGAGACCACCACCGACAGCCTGTCGCTGGTGGTCCTACCGCCATCGGTGACTGAATCACCGCCTGAAACATTACCATCGCGGGCGATGTGTTGGCGGTCGGAAAGACCAACTGCCATGCATACGATGGGGTCCTTGAACCCGCCGGTGCGGCGGAGGAGCTCGTAGGCCCTACAATGTTGGTGGTGCCTACTAGGCACCGCCGTAGGGATTGCGATATCCCTTTCCGCCCCCTGTCCATGGCGGTTAACCCACCATGAACAGGCAGGTGGAAAGGGACTTTGTGGGCTCATAGCTGGCCCCCTTCCCTCCTTCCCCCCTGGCCCTAAGCTGTGGGCACTGGGTGGCACCTACGGTGCCACCCTAGATATCCCTGCACCATGTGGCAGGCACCGCATGGTGCCTGCCATGTAGTGCATGGGTATGTAAAGTGTTAAATTTTTGCATTTGTGCAGGTGCTGCAGCCAGCAGCACCCACCACAATGCAAAAAATAGGCATTGCAACCACCGTGGAGGCAGACGCATATTAATGCCTAGTGCGGGACCGCCGACAGGCTGTTGGGTAGTCTTGTTTACGTTAGGGTGCCCACCATCCTAATCGGGTCCTTAGTTTCTTTTCCTTAAAATATTTCCTGAAAGATAAAATAGCTGACGATTTTTCTTGCTGAGAAACACAGAAGGTCATATACATGCCAGATTTATTATGCATGTATCTGTCATTGTAAGAATTAAATAAGTATAAATAAAGACAAAATGGTGAAAAAGCTGTAAGGGATGTAGGAAATCAAATGGGTGGAATCAACAAGGAGCCGATCTGTTAGATCTCAATTTGTTATTTTCAATGATAATGAAATATGCAGATCTTGCTTTCATGCTTTGAAACTTCACTTCACTTCACTTCTGGAGAAAAGAATAAAACAACTCACAAGTAGCTCACAAAGACTCCTTATATTTTAGGTATATCATCGAGTGTTCTTTATTTCAATAATTTAATATTTCTTGGTCACTGTTTGACTTGTGTGAGAAACACAAAATGAGGTTTGATAAAGCAGGTACCACCTGTAATCTCTGGTTTGTGATACCTCTAAAATAAAAGTACATAAGGTGATCTCTGAAATGTGGTTGAAAAAATCTTATAACCTATGATAAATATTTTTGTAATTCGAAAACATGTCAAATCATCATAGCAGTCAATGTGTGCTTTTGTGTTTTGTTTACGTACAAGAGTGGGATGGGTACATTTTTACTATGCAGTATGGGATACACAAAAAAAGTACATTTTACATCAGACAACGATTCTTTCTGCACTATGCAGAAAGTAAACAAGATTTTTTTTGTTTGTTTTTAACTAAAACTTCCCTCCAGGAATCCGATCATGCAAATAGAGACCAGTGTACCATAACACACAATTTACATTTCAGTTTGTGGTTTGCAACTCGTGAAAAGGAAACGCTGTTTTCAGCTGACCCTTAGGGAATTTTGTTTCTCAGAACACCAGCGATTCATGGTTGAGTTGACAAAGTTCTTATCTGGTCTCTGTGTGACCTCTAAAGGACAGTTGAACAGTAAACAATAGCCAAGCAGACACTTAAACACGCACACAGAGCTTGAAGAGCTTGCGATGCATACAAAAAGAGGGCGAACTTTCCTTAATGTGTTGTAAATTTCAGGCACATGCATCAAAGGAAAAACCGGTCGCAAACGGGCAGATTCTCAGAATCTGCCCCTTTGCGACCGGTATTTTTGCATTTGAGATGCATCATCCCAAATGCAAAAATCGCAATTTAAGGAATCTCTAAATTGCGATTGCTTAAATTGCGATTGCGTTTAAGGAATCCCAAATTGAGATTCCTTAAATGCAATGCATTAAAGTAAAAACATTAGCGATTTCACTAATAGGGGGAGCAAATTACCATGAAGTTGAACCTCATGGTAATTTGCAACAACTTTTAAAAATGCACTTTTGTTCATTTTTCAAAGTTTCATGTTGCGCACACACATGCCCTGAAGGCATGTGTGTGTGCAACATATGTGCACAGATCAATTTCAGGGGTGCAATAGGGTGTCATTTTGACACCCTTGCACCCTTGAAATGGCATGAGCAATTTGCAAGTACCTACTGGTACTCGCAAATTGCTCATGCAATCTCCAATTCATTCCTATGGGCCTGGAGGCCCATAGGAATGAATGGGATGGCATTCCTTAATTGCGACTCGCAATTTGCGACTCGCAATTAAGGAATGTGTAGGAATCGCTATTTTTTTAGCGATTCCTACATGCATAGGCTTTTGCAATTCCTTAATTGCGATTCCTTAATTATCGCAATTAAGGAATCGCAAAAGCCTACGTTGATGCATGTGCCAGAATCTTCCCAATGCACCAGGTCGAGGCTATCCCTACGATGCCTTTGTCTCGAATTTGCAGTAGTTTGTGACTCTGATCTTAAGGTTTTAACTGTGTAGGAGGTAGTGGTGAAAAGTACTGTAATTGTATCATAGGACATTCCTACTGTTCCCAAAGGTTTGATGGAATGAAACAAAATTGCAACCATTTGTTTGGTTATTTATGCATTTGGTTTTTTTTTGTAAAATGACAGCAATACTCTCAAATTAGAAATTCTCTGTATTAATTCAAGTGTGAGCTATTTGGAAAGAGCTGCTCAAGAGTAAATGCAGTTCAAAACTAGGCCTTAGAGTAATTTTAATTATGCCGGAGTAATCGGAGTGATTCAGTAATTTCGCATTACTCTTTGGCGCGTATTACCGATAATTATGCAAGTACGCCTGCTCATGTAATTAAGAGTAATTTGGAGGGGAAATTAGCACAGAAACAACTAATTTAGTGAGCACAAGATTACTGTTCATGTTGTTTTGCATTTAGTGCTATTTTCTTAGCGCAAAATAAATTTTCGCATCCATTTTAGATGCAAGTGTGCATTTTGAGCTAAGAAACTAGTGCTAAATGCGAGGAGTAAGTTGAGGAAAATCCAACCCCAAGAGCACAGCACATTTAGCAAGTGTGAGCAGCTGCTCGTGTTGCTTTTCTTGTTCTATTGCATTTAGCTCAATTTCTCAGTGTATAATGAAACTTTGCGTCCATTATGGATGCAAGGGGGTATTTGTGATCTAAGAAAATAGCTCTAAATGCAGAATTGCTAGGTAATTCTGCATGATTATGCTACACAGAACTACTCAAAAATCATTCTATGTAATTGCTACACCATTTTGAAAAAAATGTCCTCTTGACTTCTACAATGGATCCGTGGGTAGCCACTTCGTTTGGCTTTAACAAGACAAAACATCTTGGTATGTGTCCATATCACACGAGATCTAAAAAATAGTGCTTCTATCAATTTGGCATCTTTCACAAACTCCAAGCCCTTAGCCTACCCTTTTTATGCCAAATTATTGCATTGCTTTCTAGCTGCCTTCACAGGTGTGTCAGCTTCAATCTTGGCCACCTCGTTGTCCACCTTAACTGCCTTCAAGAAGTTTAGAATTGGTTGCATGCTTGCTCACAGTATTTAGAAGGTAACACGTCATATGTGCTCCTAGAGCCTTATCCACTATCTTGATTTGACAAAGAGTCAAGATGAGACCATCACACTGACCTCCACAGGAAGTCTCTTGAATACTCATTGTGCTCCTATAACTTCTTCTTTTTGGACCCACCGGGACTGTCATGGAACATAATTACACTTACAATTCAGAAGTCTGTAGGAGAAGAAAGGGAAAAAATAACAAGTCATAGTACTATACAACATAGACTTGCCTCTAATTGATATACATGAGGTAGGTTGCAAATTGTGACTCGCTCTGATTAACCACACTCAGGGGCATATTAACAAGCCAGGCGATAAAATGATCGCCGCTTTAGCGACAGAAAACTGCCGCTAAAACGGCGATAATGGGCTTGATAATGTGCTCTATGGAATTCCAATTGAAGCCCATGTTAAATGTGAAGGACATCTAACCTGAGCTTCAATTGGAATTCCACAGAGCATATTATCAAGCCCATTATCGCCGTTTTAGCGACAGTTTTCTGCCGCTAAAGCGGCGATAATTTTATCGCCTCGCTTGATAATATGCCCCCTGGTGATGGCAGCCTGCAAGGGTCAGCAGATGACCATATATGTGATTGTATTTAAATGTAGGTTTTTTTAAATGCAGTCCATTTTCCTTGAAGAAACAGAGCTGCATTTTAAAAAAAAGTTTCCTTTTTTTTTAGAGGTTTTACTGTGAGTTGGCAGTGGGCCCCTGCTGCACTGCCTACTCCCCCTGAAATGTTTTAAATAATTCACAAAAGGGGAAAAGGCCCAACAGAGATCCCTTCAATTGTGCAAATGAGCTATCACCTCAACTTGGGAGTCAGTCAGTGATTTGCTGCATGTGATGATGTGATGCAGATTTGATATTTTGAAGGAATGCCCATAACATGCCCCTTCCAGACAGCAATTCGGTGTCCATTTCTAAACCCATTTAACAAGTCAGAAAAACGCCAAATGAGTTTGGTACATTACAAAAAGGGGTTGAGCAGTCATACACCCTTTAATTTCGTACATCTGGCCCTTAGTTGTGCAGCATTTGTTATCCATGTGATGCTAAAAAATGAGTTCAATTAGTTTGAGGTCATGATTAAAAAACAGTTTTGCATTAATTTTGGTCTGCATCTATACAGGGTTTGCACTGCATCGGGAGGTTCACTTAGGGATTTCATGTGTATCTTTGTGACAATTTACAAAGCGAGATCCCAATTATCGCAGATAATGACCCCATTCACACCAACCATCTCTGCACAGAGTAAGATGGGCAATACTTGGACAGTCATTTTCCAGATTTAACAAAAGTGCCTTTGTACTAGAGCCTGTGGAATTCATAGAATTTACAGTGTTCCCAGATGGCACAAAATAGAAGATCTGAGATTAAAGAAGTTTCCAGGAAAATTACAAATGTTTCAACTTGTGTGAGTAATAGTCACTATTTCCAAGGATTCATTATGTTTCATATTTTTGTATTCTACAATTTATGCAAATCATTTTTCCCAGTACAGAATTTCCAAAAATGTAAGGATGTTTCAGTGGATTCTGAAAGCAGTGCAAGAGTTTCTGGAACAAACACACAATTTGATCTCAACAGCCACAAGACTGCATCTTGCCAGAAGCATTATTTCTTTGAAACACAAACGTTTTCGTGAAGTATATATCGCTAATTCTGGGTTTTCGCATTTTTTTCTCAAGAATATCAATTTGCATATTTTCATGTACATTGATGCCCACAGGGACAACTTTATAATTGAAGCTTAGGAGCATATCGTTTTTAAAATATGAGCAGTGCAATGTATTGATATGTTAGAAATGTGCAAACCAAACATGTGGACATGTAGTTTCTGAATTCAACTAGATCGTTAATGACACATCAGCTAAAATGGTCTCATTTTCTCTCACTTTTTGTAAATACGTTTCATTCCGGATAAAAATGAAAAAGTCTGCCACAGACTGAAGCATGACAATAAAAAGACTGTTTTTGCCAAGATGTTACATGGTCAGCTCACAGATGTGTTCGAGGTACCAACATGTATGTGCTTTGCAAAATTCCACAAAATTTCAGCAAAATTATGCGTAGTTGCACAAAATGCAAATTTGTCATTTATCGCTGTCTTTTAGTGTGAAATGTGTCCTCCTGTTAATTATTAATGCAAAAACGAATCTCAAGCTATCAAATAGTGAACATAAACAAAAGCACTATGAACAGCTGCTTGCATTCTTTTGTTTCATGTGCTTGCTGCAAATTTTTAAGTCAAATGGCGCATTTGCTGTACAATTGTTCCGATAATAGGACGTAATTATGTGAAGTCGTGTAATGGCGCAATTTTGGGAATTTCTCTAACAAGCGTAACACAAATTTCCCAAAATTTCACAAATTGGGCCGCCATAATTTAAATGTCGCCCAGGCCTAATTATGAGATGTGTGCTAGAGCTAAAAGTGATCATAAAAAAACAACACCACCGCTGTACACTTTCACCTATATTGCCGTAACACAGTCATTAAATTAGATTGGATTTCATGGAAGGTTTACCAAAGTATCAAAAGGTTAACAGTGTCTGAAAAGTGATAGGTCATCTTATCAAAATGGATATTAAATATATTTACCTTGAAGACTCTGCCATAAGCCAGAAAAAGTGACACACATTCTTCTAGAGAATAGCATGTTTGAATGATCACTCTTTGTGGTTGGCTCAGAATGATTGTCCAAATTCGATTGGTGGATTAGTACTGTTTTCCAGGCCACTGCACCAGGCTAATTGACGTGAGATATACCATCACCTGGCAATAGACAGACTGGCAGAATGAGTGAACTTGGTTTTGGGGTATCTTCATTTTTGTCTCTAAAAGGAGCCCCCTGTTTGGTTTAATAACCTCTGGCTTGTAAAATTGTACTGCAGTAATGCTATTCAATTGTTTATCCAAGTATCCCCTTTTCTGAATCATACCTATCACCCGTAGATCCAGCAGCTGTGACGATCATGATGAAGAATCATCAGCCCATGCAGAGTAGAATGGGACTGGGAAAGATTGTATGAAGCAATGCTAGCTAGGCAAAAGGCAATGCCCTCAGGAATAGGGTTATGACCCCACTTTGTAGCCACAAGACCCTTTTGATTTGCATCGGTTTTTTCTCCCCTAATTCCAGTAGCCTGCTCGATCTCTTGGAGGTCATGTCAGTACCACAGGTTAGAGGAGCTTAATATCTGGCAACCAAGAGCCTTATTCTGTGCAGTCCTCATTTGCCCATTGCATGGGTTTACACATTATAGAAGGTTGGTACATGCATTACTAATTCAACCTATGAATCTGAATTGCACTAAATGATATTTCTATCAAAATACTGTGGAACAGCAGGATTTAAGACAGGCTAAGTGGAGAAACACTCGAGTGCGAACAGGGTAAGCACCAAGAGATGAAACAAGTGAGAGCAAGAAGTGCAGTAGCAACAATCAACATTTTTTAAGCAACCAAAACTTTGTGAGGATGATCAGTGGTAATCTCAAAAAACAAACCCCAAACAATTTTATAAGGTTTCCTTCGCAACTCAAGTATTTAACACAAAGGAGACTCTTAGACTTCAAAAGTCTTGCTTTCTACCTCAGACCCTTAAAAGAGGTCATACCCCAACAATGTAGCATCACAGCAGGAGATTAGTGCCTGGCACTTTAGCACAATTATATTATGTTCCCATGGTGACAACTGATCAAGCCAGCACAGAAGTGTTAAATGGAAATATGGAATCAGACTTAGGGCCTGATTACGAGCTTGGCGGATGAGTCACTCCGTCAGAAAGATGAAGGATATCCCATCTGCCGTATTACAAGTTCCATAGGCTATAATGGAATTGTAATTTGGCGGACGGGATATCGGTTACGTTTGTGGCGAAGTAACCCTGTCCACCAAACTCGTAATCAGGCCTTCAGATACTGGCAATTACTCTGGGTAAATTCTGGCGAAATTCCATTTATTGTTTTTTTTCGTTTAGCACAGCCATTACAGACAGTAAATGCAAATCAATTTAGACACTATCCTGAAGAGGATATTCCAGTCTGATCTGTTTCAATATGTTTTGAACTTCATTGATTGGGAGCAACTCAAGTCTTTATGGTACATTTTATTGTATTGTATTGTAATTGCATTTATATAGCGCTTACTACCCCTGACGAGGCATCGAAGCTCTTCTTCGGCAAGTAGCACGCTACTTCGGAACCCATTTAAGGATTAGTGTTGAATTAGTATAGTGAAATATGATAGTAATTTGAGTGGTAGATAGGTTAGTCAGTTATTTAGATTCAGAAGGATAGCGGAGGTATGAAAGAGGGGAAAAAGGGTTGCATTTATATAGAGCTTGCTACCCCTAATGAGGTGTTGAATCGCTTTTTTCAGCGAGTAGCACGCTACTCGGTACCCATAAAGGATTAGTGGTGAATTAGTATAGTGAAATTTGAAATTTGATAAGTGGACATGTTAGTCTGTTATATTGATTGAAAAGGATAGTTGAGGGATAGAGGAGTGAAGGATTTAGAGATTTGTTTTGGGACGTCATAGCAGTAGTGGGAGGCTTCGGATGAGTAAAAAGGGAGGGGAAGTCTCAGAGGGAAGAGATTAGAAAAGATTGTTTTGGGGGAATCAGTGTAGTAAAAAAGGTGTCAGATGGTGCAAGGAGAGGTAGAGTAGTGGAGAGTCTAGAAAGGGCTACTTTGGGGGTCATAAGTTGTATGGGGTTTGAGATGAATGATAGAGTGGATGTAGAGGATATGTTGAAGAGGTATAGGGTGAGGAATAGGGTAGTGAGTTGGAAAGTGTAGTAGAAAGATGTTGGAGATGAGTCAGAGTTGAGGTAGAAGATATATTGAGAGAGGTATAGGGTAGTGCATTGGATATGCTGAATTGGAAGAGAATAATAAATATATTGATCCATAAGTACATGGAAAGTTTATAGATGCATAAAGGAAGTAAGTATATGTAGATTAAAGATATTGATAGAGGTATAGGGTGAGAAATAAGGTAATGCTTTGTTACGTTTTAATATTATTTTAGCCACCCTTAAGTGTGCCGTGCAAGCCCACTGCACAGGATGCTACATATATGGTTGTGCTAAACTGTCTGCCACTGTGCTGGCAAATCTCATTTTTCTCAGAACATAAATGATTGTGAATTTACACATTAATTTTATAACTCCATTTAGGAAAAGGCTAAAGAAATAATGAAAATTCCTGCACACTTATAAAACTATAATTCAATTGTCAACACAGATATTGAATAGGTGTAGCGGAAATCACATGTTAACAATTGTGCTTTATGGTGCATGAGAGGAATCTGGTTTAAAACCAATTTACCTAGTAGTCAATCAATTTACCTAGTAGGCAAGCACCAGAGACTGAAACATACCTCCCAAAATGCCTGTTATTGATTTGCCTCTACAGCCTCCTGAAGGACAATTAGTGTCAACAGATACCATTTAGCAGGGATGATTCCTCTGAAAGAGGACAAGAAAGAAAGACCACTAAAAAGGCTGCCTTTTCTCATGTACTGAAACAATTCGTACCCAGATTCAACCTCGACTTTCTGCTGGGCTTCCAGCAGGTGGACAAATCTGTTCCAGCACTGGGACATGCAATGTTACCTTATTCCAATCGGAGTGTGTCTGAAAAAGAGCATCCGGCTCTTGCAGAGTGAGGAAGTTTATAGTCATCTTGAATAAGGGACTCTGTGAAGGTTTACAGTAAGTTGGGAAAGGCAGTGCTAAAAAAGACACTGTGTTTAACATGGGCAGGCTGCCGGGATTTGGTGTAAGAAATTCTTCATGTATTGACCAGCACACAGGAAAGACTTGCACTTAACAACCTCCTCCTCAGAATATTCCAAAACCTTGGAGGAAATATCTAAAAGAAAGAAGACTTTGCCTAACTGCTGAGGAAAAAAGACTGAAGGACTGCTAACTCCTGCTAGCAGCTAGGAACTGGAGCTGATCTCTAAGGTCGAGGGGCTGGCCTCCAGATACCAAATAATTGGCCCTCATTTATGGAATTTTGGCATGGGGCAGTGCAGCTAGGCACCTTGCTGTGGTGACCTACGCCAAAGTGAAAGGGTATGAATGCTTTGTGTGTCTGCAATATGCTACATCCATGTCCTTGCTCTCTGCGCTGGTGCTGTTTCAGCAGCCTAGCGCAAAGGTAGGCACCCTTGCACCATGGTGCAAGGGTCCCTCCATTGTATGCATGCAGGGTGTACCTTTGTGCACATAAACAATCCTAAGAGGAGGTTTCCTCTTTCCATGTGAGCTGCAGAACGCAGCACACATAGAAAAAGGAGAAAACAAGGAGAAATAAACATATTTCTCCTTGTTATGCATTATCTCAAGAGGCGTATGGATTTGGCGCTTCCCCAGGTTTACATGATTTGTAAATCTGGGGAACTTATATCAACCTTAAAATAAACACAGTTTATTCATTTACATGGATTTGGCAAGCATGGTAAAGTTTTACAGGAAATGAAACATACACAAGATTTACTCTTGAACTAATGCACTAGTTTTAACATTTACCATATCAATGGCATAGTACTTTTTTTTTATAAAAAAGAATCGTCATGAGACTGGTCTTGTTATGATGTCTTATAGCAGTTACTAATGCTCCCCAGTTTGATGCTCGCACAGGATCTGCATGTAACATAATGGAGGCACAAGAGAGAGTTGTTGGAGTACAACTTTGAGAATATGTATTTGTGACTAAATAAACGTAGAAAGGTGCAGAGAACAGAAGGGGAGATCAAGAGTCCTAAAATCCAAACAAGTATTATGTAACTCTCCCTAGGGCCTTACGGTTAAGGTAGCTGGCCTCATGCAGCCCTGTTTTGCTATAGAATCCATATTTGCCCTTGAGAATCAAAAAAGTAGCTAACTCAGAATGTAAAAACAAATTTGGGAGCAAGCCAAGGCTGCAGATAAGGCCAGCATTCAAACGATCATGACGACTGCGTTGTTCCACTTGGTACGTTTGGTGGCAGCACTAAAGGCCTCAGTGGTATCTCAGTATATCTGGCACCCTCACCAGCTTCAGCATTCTGCCTTGACCATGGGAGGATGTTAATAATTAGAAAATATTTCAATTCCAGTGAAAAATCCCATTAGGCTTACCCGACCATGAGCCTGAAATCATGCTTAGATCCCAGTCTATGAAGAACATTGACCTTCCATTGGACCTTTGTGAATTGTTTACCGCAAAACTAAAAAATATATGTATATCGGGTTCCCCTTATCAGATTTTAACAATTTTTTTGCATAATTGCTTTTTAAATATTACTTGATATACTTAAGTTGATTGGCAGATATTTTTGCGTTGTTTTCTGAACTTTAAAGTTGGCTTGTTGTGATTGAACTTAATATGCATTTCTTGGATGAGTGCCGGTCAAAAGTGTGACAGCTACCAGGGTGTAAGCAGAGATTAAGTTACAACTGTGTTGTGACCTATCCAGATTTCGTTTTTCAACAGTTTGTAGTGGTACTCGCTCCTAAATTAATAACCCAAATTCTCATACATTTCTCATAAATTTGTAGCTTTTCAAAAAGCTACAAAAATCTGTAGCTGAAAAGATTTTAGCTGACAAAAAAGAGGTCAACCATATGAAAATCATTCTTGACCCCACCACAAAATGACAGATCAATCTGAAACGCTGGGCTATTCCAGCTCTTTAAGGCGGCAGAAGCAACCGTTTTGGGCCGCATTGATGAGAGGTATCTTGAGACTCTATGGCACAATAAGCTCAGGAGCCATGTCTTAGCATCTCTACACCTCTAAGGGTAGCACATGTATCTAGGATAGAAGAGATTAATCATAACTCTTAAATTAATTTAAATCACATGTAATTACTCTCAGTGCACTCCATTCCTTTCTGTTTTAGCTTTTCTGTGCCATTATAGGGAGAGCCTACCAATATCCAAATTAGTCCTGGCCCTGAGTAAAAAAGGACACTCAAACTCAAACAACAAAGCCATAACCCTTATGAATAGGAAAAGATTAATCAACATCAAAGAAAGGGCTGCTGACCTTAGGAAGACTGTGAATGGATATAATACTGGTCTAAAACGTTGTGGGTAAAAACCACAAGTGTTCATCCCAATGTAATCATTGGCTAGTGGTAATTCTGATTCATACAGCAGCAGATTGACTACCCTCATTACAGAAGCACTGTGTAATCTAGTTTTAAAGATCTCCATGGCCACATTGGTACAGAGCTGATTCCACCTGTGAATATTCAATCACAATGGGCATATCGGCCAAGGGATCTTTACCTAGTGTAAAAGGTGGCATTTCTTCCTTAATGCGCAGCCACTTGAAATGTATTGGGGCTTAACGGGTCTTAGGTCAAATCTGAAATTTCTTCAGTCATGCATTATGGAACTTCTGGTACTGATAGCATGTTGGTGATTTGATGTATAGAGGTGAGGCTGTCATGAGCTTGGGTATTTCTCTGCTACTAACTAAGGTGTTGGCGTACTGTGTATCCGGGGAAGTCAAGTTGACTATTACCTCATGTGAATCAATGTTTATTCTGCAAGTTTTTGAAAAAGTAGCCTCTTATTCAAGGTGTTCCTTAAGTTGTAACCCTTTTGTTTATTTGCTTGCCCTCCCTCAGCCTTAGAGTTATACTTGGGAAGAGTGTTATCATAGCTATTACCTACTAAAGCATATAGGTAATGTAATGTCTAATGAATGAGTGAATAGGGCGGTGCTCAAATTTGACAGTGTCTTACTAACTGGTATTAGATAAAGTAGCAGTGACAGGTTTGTTTGTGTAGCCAAGGATGATTTCCCACTTAATGTCCCTTCATACTGAGGTTGTAGGAGTTTCAAGTCTCAGGCTTCGATGCATGCCATCTTGCAATGACCACATACACTTTCAGTTGCTGCAAGACAATAAGATTGGCCCGATCCCAAAATCCTCCAGCATCAAGGGATCCAGCTGTGGACAAAGGGATGTAGGGCTTCATCTTCCAATGGGATGTGCTTATTTTCCAATTTGATTGTTCTTAGCAGTTTGAGGATCTGGATCTGTGAATATTTCTTAGATAAACTGTCACAATATACAAAAGTCTAATTAACTTTTAGTAGCCTGCCCCAGCATTTTTTGTAATGTGAATATCCAAAAAAATACTGAATAGATATACATTAAATCAGGAAAAGCCATTAACCAGAGTAAAGTTCTATTGAGGTGTAATTCCGTCGAAGAATTATTGGTGTTGTGGGGAGGAAATATTCTGAAAATTAAATATGGAATTTTATGATCGCCCCTTTCACTACCTGTGGATGGATCTGCAAAAATCTTAACCACTCTAGGAAGTTAGCTTGCGGGCCAGGAAGCAGAGCCTAAATGCTCAGAACTAAGTGAGTCCCTCCTAGGCCTGTGGTGTGTTAAGACAGGTTTTCTTTTTAAGGCTCCGGTCTCAGGGGCATATGTACAAGCCCCTATCACCACCACAATGTCACTTTAATCAACGTTGTGGTGGCGAGGTGTGTTATGTACAAGGCAGCGTTAAACCACTTAACATGGCCCCCTTTCAAGCAATGGTTAGCGTGAAAGGGGTGGGCAGTGAATGTTGCGGTGGGTGTTCCACCACAACACCCACTCATTTTGATGCTGCTCCCTATGTACAAGGGTGGCGTACATGGGAGACCGAGCCAAAATTAAGATCGGGTAAATTCTGGTCTTAAGTTGGCGAAAAGAGGAGAAATGCATTATATCTCCTCCGTTTTACTTTTTGCCTTGTGCAGCACATACGGAAAAAGCTAAATGCCATGGTTTGTTTATATACAAGAAGGTGTTCCTTCCTGTACATAAACAAACCTTTAAAAAAAATGCATGAAGCAGCACGCATGAAAGTAACATAATGGCATTTTAGGATTGTTTATGTGCAGGAAGGAACACCTTCCTACACATAAACAATTCTCCCCTGCACACAGACACCCTTGCACTATGGTGCAAGGGTAGCTGTGTTGGCTCTAAATTGCTAAACTTGGCGCCATCGCAGGGGGAAATGCAAGGTTGTACCACATTCTTGTAAATATGGTTCAGCCTTCCGTTTCAGAAGTGGCGGAGCCCGGCGTTTAGCCAAGGAGGCTAATGCCACGCTCTGCCACTTCCTTGTACATATCCCCCTCAGTTTGTAGCCAGCGGGCCCTGAACTTTAAAGGCAGAGTGTGTTTTCCATGTATGCATGCATAATGCCTTCTGCCATACACAGACATGATTGGGCACAATGCGTGGTCAAAACAAAACTCTCACACAGAATGCAATGCTTATACCTTCACCCACAATCTAAGAGATCATTACATTAGCAAGACAAGCCGTTATTATTAACAGTATCAATGGGACAACTATGGATACTGATCAATATATTTTGAGACATCATAAACACTTAGGGACTTATTTACAAGCCCCTTGCGCCACTTTTGCGTCACTTTTAACATTGGAAAAGTGGTGCAAAATCAGCGCAAGTAGCTTGTAAATCTGCCCCTTAATTTGGTTGTGCGAGTTAGGGATTGCATAGCCATCCATAACAGGGGAAATTCAGGAGACATAAACTGTACTTTAATTTATAGATATATTCACTATATTTTATATATCAACTATAGTGACTCTGTAAATATGGTTCAGCTACAGTTTCCAAACGCAAAGCATGTTTGAATGTCAATAACTTTGGCATCATTTACTTCATTTCCACAAACATGAACACACCATCAGTGAAAGTGGATAAGGTTCACTGGACCATTGTTTATGTAGATCCATGCAGGGGGGAAAATGAATGTAGAACTTTGCTCAGAAAGCTTAATTTGTTTGCTTTGTTGTAAATCCACTCAGTGGTTTTTGAGATATCAGCATTTCAAAAATGTGCTGAGTGGTCAGTGGGAAATATAAGTTTGTGAATACTTCAAGGACCCAAAAGTTCAGATAAATAGAATTCCTATAAGATGTGGGAGCATTTTATTTTATTGTCCTTTAGAGGTTTTCAGATTGCAGAACCAAAGATGTCTGTGTGAACCCAAGCATTATCGGAATGGTAACTTACATTTGTGAGTGATTTACACATGTAATTTATTTTGCGTTGGTCACAAAATATTAGGGTAAAGTTGCTTGAAGGTGCGGACTTACAGGTCTCCACCCCCTAAAGAGGGGGATCTAGCCAAATGTATGAGATTAAGTTACTCCCGCCAAAATGGAAACAGAAATAAGTCCAGCTGGCCAACCACAGGTACTGCAACACCTAACAAAAAAATGTAATGGAGAGAGGATGTGGCCCAATGGCTAGTGCGGCCAACCTCCAAGCTGGGTAACCGGGTTTGAGTTTCAGCAGGGGCGCTCAACATCCTGTGATTCTGGGCAAATCACTTAGGGGCTCATTAGGATGTCGGTCGGAAAGCCTCCAACCGCAGTTCAGAGGCTTTCCGATCGACATCCTTGGTTTAAAGTCAAATCGCCTAATTACAATGTAGGCGATCGGATTTAAAACAAACCGGTCGGACCGACGGGCTCAAGGAGCCCGTTGACCAGTCGGAGGCTGCACATAATCCCCTACAGATGGCGTTTCCGCCATTGTGATTATGATGTCAGTTTCCAACGGGCTTTTAATGTCGGGCTTTCACACATGAAAAGCCTGTCGGAAAGCGACTTTGTGGGCCCCCAGTAGGGCCCCCATGCCTCTGCGGCCTCTGCTCGGGCGGCCTGTGGTGTCCCTGCAAATCCCTGCACCGTGTGTGCCTGCCATGCAGTGCAGGGATTTACTGGAACTCCCATTTTTCTATGGGAGTTTGAGCTCGGCCGGTTTCTAACCGCTGCACAAGCTCCCATAGGAAAATGGGAGTTTGCGACTGCACCATGTGCCGTTGTATTGTAATAGGGTGTTTGGAACCATCGACCTATGTCGGTCGGTTCTCACAGCGAAACAGTGTCGGACATTGTAATTAGGGCCTTAATCTCCTCGTGCCTAATAAAAATAAATGTGTCCATCTGTAATGCAACTGGTGCTCATGTAAATCGCTCTGTTACCTGATACCTTCGGGCTGAGTTTGCGCTACATAAAAAAACTTAAAAAAAATATGGTGGTAAGGACTTAAAATAAAAACCAATAGGAAAAAATGTTGAATTGAATGTAAATTATTTACAATAAATACAAAATATAAGTAAATATAATTCAATGATAAAAATCAATCTAATAAAAAAATATGTATTACTTAATTATAGCATATTTTAATAAACAATTTGTAATTTCTTAATGGATATAATATTCGTTTTTACTAGCATACAATTAAATCACTTTCTACTAATTAAATGCATTACTTTTAATAAACATTTATGCATAATATTTTTGGGGGATGGAAATTTCATTTTTTATTTAATTTGATATACGTAAATAAACTAAAGATTTAATAAAAAATTAAGTAAACGGTGCTATATTATTTTTTTGATATTGTTTCAGATTTTAAATAAATATATAAAATTAATTAACAATGTTTAATGTAAAAATATTTAATGATTTATTATTCAGTTTTTAAAAAAACTAGTTGTCCACCCGTATAGTGGTTTCTTCCTATTGTAAAGTATTGGAAACATTAAAGTTTATTTAACAAAAAAAAGTACAAATATATATTAAATATTAATGTACTTTACTTCTATATATTTCTGTTTACAGGTAGAATGAAATAGAAAATGTTACAGCATAATTAACATAAGTTGGATAATTAATTTAAATATATTAAATTAAAAGAAAATATTTTTTCTGAAGTATAAAACTCATTTTAAGTAATTGAACTATATTTTAATAAAAATTAATGGCACATAAATGTATAAATTTAAAAAGGTTGTAAAAATATTGTTCAATTGAATAATAAATATGTTTTACTTTTGGATTTGTTTTTAAACCATGAAGCTATATTATATATTTAACTATTTTAAATAGTGTTTAGAAACTTTTTTCTAGCCACTTCCCTGGTCCCTCCCACATTTACAACTGAGGGCTCTATTATTATGTTGGTCCAAAAGACTCCGACCCGCGGTCGGAGGCTTTCCGACCAACATCTCTGGTTTCACTTTCGACCGCTGTATTACAATGACAAAGCGATACCAAAGGGAAAGATGGCCAAGTTGGCAGGGGATGCCCAGACGTGGGTCCCTTGCTCACTTTGTCACTGGATTCAAGCTAGTCTGGCTGATGACAGCTGATTAGCCAGAAACCGGTCCTAGGATGCTTGTTTACGGTCCAGGGAAGACATGGCTTGGCAGTTCGGGCTGGACTGTTCTCATGAGGCACAGGGTCAGACTGATTTGCATATGGCCATGTCTGAACTGGGGTGGCGGAGTGAGCTAAAGAATGATGATGGATTAAACCCAGATCAGTTGACTGGGGGTGAGTGCTTGCAATGTTCAACACTCCGTCCATCATCCCCTTTGGTTTTGCTTTGTATTACAATGACGGCAGTCGGAAGTAAAACTGGCTGGTCATTCTGGCTGGCTTCCGATGGGCACCTTGAGCCCGTCGGCCAGTCAGAACCGGCACGCAATTCCTTAAGGATGGCGTTTCCACTGTCAGAATTACGTTGTCAGTTTCCCACAGGCTTTCCATGTCTGGCTTCCCGAAATGGAAAGCCTGTCGGAAACTGACTCTGGGGACTTCTAGCAGAGCTCCCTACTCCCTGCGGCCTCCAATTGGGGGCCAAGGGGGCACCTATTGCGACCCCCTGTTAATCCCTGCCATGCAGTGCTGGGATTACCAGAAACATCCCTTTCTCCATGGGAGCTTGTGCTGCAGCCGGTTTACGGCTACAGGACAAGCTCCATGTGCGGTCGCATTGTAATAGCGGTGTCGGGCAGATGTGAGTCGTAATGAGGTCCGTAGTTGTACACTTACATGTGTGAATTTCCCCACATGGAACAGATAGCACTACTAAAAAGACAGTACTGGTAAAAGTGCTACAAAATGCAGTTTGTAAATAGGCTGGCCACAGTATGGAAATTCTTTGACTTTGTTCCCAAGGAAATGCACTGTATTGGATGCCAGGTTTTTAGGATTACAAAAGTAGCAAATATAAAAGATGATAACAGATGCTAATCAAAATATAATTCATTTGTTGATGGTATCATACTTTTATGAATTGTGGCATGCTCTAAAGTGATTTTTCACTGTGAAAAATGTTCAGCCTCCGCTGAAATCTGATGAACAATGTTTAAAAGTAAAATGTTTTATCTCCTAATTCTCTCCTAGAGATTATAAAAAGTGCAGCAGAAGCTCAAAAAAAGCACATTTTCCTTAAGTTCACAATATCTTCCTAAGCAATGTGAGAACAAAGTCTAATAATCTGGAAGATTGAGTACCTTGACCCCAAAGATAATATGTAAGGTCATATGCAATGCATGATTAGAGGGCAAGATACTGTTGATTGACTAAACTCTAACTGATGTATTTCAGTGGTTATTGGTTTTTTTTAGCATTAGTTCTCGTCTCACTTAAAAACCTAATCACCTAAGTGTAAAGTCGCTTTAACTTTAGCTTTTTCAGTGAATATATATTTTTTGTATGCAAATAACGGGTCTGACCATACATGCGGGTGCAGAGACAAGTTCACTATTTTAAGGTTTTGAGTCAATATGAGATCTAATGTGCGTATGGCACTGTGCCTAGAGACACTAGATAGCTAGGGGTCTGCATGCTCTTGATGAAGTCTCTCCTGTGTTTTAAATGTGGCCTGTTGATCTACAGACTGAAGATTGTCTTGGTTATGGACTGGAAGCAATTTGTCAGATCAATGAGTGCCCCCAGATATGTTGAGTTATCTAAGTAGGTAAAAGATCACTGCTGCAAAGATGGAGCCCTTTGATTGTTGGAGTAGTAAGCAGCTATGTATTAGAAAGTTGGGTGCAATAAATCATGAATTTCCATGAAGACCAGAGCAGTATCAAAAGCTAACATAACCCTTACCCCTCTCTTACCATTGGTAAGCTTCAAGACAATTTTGTAGCCTGAGGAAAGGATGTCATTGTGAGAGGTGAAGGAGCTCTCAGCAATAAAAAGGAAATGAATTGTGGACATACAAGAACTATCAATAGACATTGTATAGGTCTTGGCTACAAATAGATTTAACTGCATTTCACAGACATATTGTTTTCAATACATTAAAACATATGCATGTGTACACATTGGCAGCCATCTTGGAATGGTTTAATATGCTGTGAGAAATTTGGTCATTGGTTGGAGTGACCCTTGTTCAGGCAACAGCCACAATCCCTGTCAGGGTGACCCACAAAAGTCACTAAATTACCTGTGCTTAACCCTCAGGTAGGTTGGCACAAAAGCAGTCAGACTTAACTAAGGGGCAATGTGTGAAGTATTTATGCAGCAAATTAGTAGAACTGGAGTTATGTGTGTTTTTACAGCTTTGGGTAAAAATGAGTACCTAAATGATCAAAGCTCAAACCACAGACATCTAGTTGAGCACAACTAGCCCACAGTAAAAAAAAGATATGGCAGACCGCGATGGAGCACAGGTCGGATACAAAGAGTGCATTAGGCCCTGTTGGCACTTACCTTCATACTTAAAAGAAACTCTGATAAACATGTTGAGAGAAGGTAAAGTTCAGTGGGGCAAGGCGGTGTCCGAGGAGGGAGTGTCGTCATTGGGGACCTGCTGGATGAAGCTGTGGTGAAGATTTCTTCGTTTAGACTTACTAACTTTTTTGGAAGTTAAAAATCTCCAGCGGCGTGAGGCTGGAGGCTGTAGTGCAGTGGTCTTCAAACTTTTTGATGCCAAGACTCTCCCATGAAACATTTCTATGTGTAAGGACCCGCTCCTGACAAATATTTCTAGAACCTGGTAGTCCTTATCATTGACAACCATAATTTTCTCCAGAGAAACGGTCAATCTTTGGTTGCACCTCATTTGTACCAATTTAACACCCAAATATTGCAACAAGCAATAAAAAGGAGACCAGTACAGCTTTACAAAGGGCCTTCTACAGAGTGGCAACACCTGTTGCTGCTTTTTAGTAACTTTTAAACCTTTTGAGTAAATACGTTTTTTGTGTTAAAATCAGCAGATTATGCAGCACATGATGGATTATGTGGCAAATGCAGCAAATCTATAATTATGCTAAAATATCTGCTGCTGCACAATCACATAATTCCAGTGGCCCTTGGTATAACAGATGTAATGCATGGGCTGCAACTTTATTTAACAGCATTGAGGAAAATCATCCTATGTTTCATGGGATGCTGACAGCTTGGCATTTACACCTGAATGTAACTGGAGGTTCCATTCATCAGAATTAAAACATGCGAGAGTTTTAAGTCTTTCACCGTCAGGTAGCTAGATATAAAATACCAGGCAGCTTTCATGAATAATAAATACCTTTTAAAAAGTTGTTAATCAGTGGGAAATGCACTATAATAAATCATGAAACCTTTATTAGTTAATGCACTACAAAGGTCTGTGTGAATATGTAAGTCATTATTGATACTTGCATTCCACACAGTATAAAATAGGCCTCTACAAAGTGCGCAAAATGTTTTATGAAAAAAAGGGGCTTCGAAAATATACGGGCTGCTTCCAAAATATACGGGCTTATTTATAAGCCCCTCGCACTGCTGGTGCATAATTTTTCATGACGCTCTGGTTGTGCAGAGAGCAGACCCATATCTACGAGGCCATGCAAAGTCACTTTTCGTGGCTTTTAATGGACTCCTAGATATGGCGTAAGGCAACGCAGCGCAAATTGGTGCATTGGTTTACACTGCGTTAGAGGGCGCGTTCTAGGGGAATTGTGGTGTGTTTTCCCATGGCTTTTGACACATTCCCAGATTTACAAGGATCTGTACACCTGAGGATACATCAAAACTGTACCCTGCCCCAGTGGATGCGTGACAAGGAGAAATATCTTTCTTTCTCCTCAATTGTTTCCTCTATCTATGTGTAGCACATAGAAAGAGGAAAAGGCCTCCATGGGTTGTTTTTGTGCAGGAAGGCGTGCCTTCTTCCACAAAAAAAACCTGCCATCAATGCACACACCCTTCCACCATGGTGCAAGGGGGCCTGCATTGGCGTTAGGCACCAAATTGTGCGCCGGCAGAAAGGACAGGAGTGCACCATATATTATAAATACAGTCCATTCCTGCACTTTTGAATTCACATAGGACAGCGCAGCAAAGAGACTTGTGGAGCTGCACTACTTCATTTCATTGTAAATGAGACCCATAGATTTTAGTAATATCCATACCCTATGTAATGCAATTGCTTTACACAACTGTCCTTCCACACATTCTCAGGGATAGTAAGTGCTATGTAAATACAATAACAATTCAAAGAAAGCACTTCACAGCTCAGTTAACTCTGTGCACTAGGACTCAAAAAGCTTCAAGTGATTCGATCAATTAACTGCAATAGCACTCTCCTCTCCTGAGAAATCAAAGCCAGGCAGACAGCTAAATACACCTTTCTGCCAGTCTGCTACTGGACTGAAAGACATGCAAATGTGCACAAGTTAATATGCAAATCCTTTACATTTGCAGATTAAATCATTGTGCACATTTGCATTTCTTTCAGCCCAACAACACAATGGTCGAAAGGTGTGTTTAGCTGTCTGTCTGGCTTTGATTTCCCAACACGGGAGAGTCCCCGAATAACACCCCAGGTAAAGCATTTTAACTACCGGTGACCGTCTGGAACATTTTCTTTTAGTAAATGAAGAGCGCAACCTCCTTCCCATGCCTTCACCTCCCCCCTTTGGGGTCACTCACGCCCCACAGATTGAAGACCTCTGCTGTAGTGGATGAGAATTACACAAGGCCAAATACCCCTTTGGTGAAGGACTGTCGGGTAGGATTTGATGCTGCAGAGAAGAACGCAGCTGGAGCTGCCCTGAAGTCAGGTCAACCAACGATGCACCTTGGGCGACTCACCAAGAAGGTTGGCCCTGGGCTTTTCTCTTTTCTCTGAGAACTTGCCAGCCAAAAAGTTTCAGAGTTTTAAGTTTTCAATTTTGCCTATCTGGGCACCTTTAGCGCCACAACTAAGGGTCCAGGGCTAGAGGGGCACCAAAGGAAGGGGGTTGGGACTCACTCAGGCTGGGCTTAGTCCAGAGTTAAAGATGGTTGGAGACTTCACTGTCCCTGAGGCACTCGTCTGGAGGCCAGCAAGCTCCAGTTAATCCTGGGTTCAAGTGAAGAGACAGGGCTCGAACAGTAGGGCAGGCCACAACGGGTTCAAGCCAGGCTCAAAGCAGCAAAGCATTCCTTCCAGGTGCGCAAAGCAGTCTTCTGGTGTACACAGCAGGCCACAGCAACAGGCAGGTCCAGAAAATGTACTGAAGAATGGGTCTCAGGGTCCTATGTTTATACCTGGTGCCTCTTTTGAAGTGGGAAAAGTTTCTAGAAACCCTGTTTTCTTACTCTCCTGCCCTGTCTCCAAGCTGGCTGCATGAACAATGCTGGGGTGACAAGACCTTTGTGTAAAGACAGAGCACAGACTATTCATCAAAAGTACAGGTAGTATATAAAACAGACATTTGTCTATGTTATGTTATGATATTATTTATGCATTTAATATGGAACTTCAGAAATGTCATTTACTGTGATGTCATCAGGGTTAAGCACAAATGACATCACTTCCTAGGAAGACTGGGGGGGGGGCACAGGTCACATTATGTAACTTCCTGTGATGTCCTAAAGCCAACAATAACAAATTTCAGCAAAAGGTGGAGGCAAAAGTAAAAAATGTTTGGGGAAGACCACTTTAAGGCTGACAGGTCTGACATGCCCTCTCATGCCTCCTGGCACATGCGCATGCATGCATCATAATATATGTGTACACCTGTTGGCCATCTTGGAATTGCCTTTCCTTACAAGAAAGTCTATTCCAAGATGGCTGGTCGTGTGTTCTTGTGTGTTGTAGTGTAAGGGCAGCCATCATTTTGTGATTAGTTTATGCCTAAGTAAAAAGCTCATTGGCTTCCAATGATGTGTTAGTCCATTAGCCACAGATTAATAGATAATAGTGATGATGCTGTAGAATGACTTACTTTTGAATCAGAGTGAATGATAAGCAGAAATATTTGGCTCTGCCTGTCTTCTAACTGAAACCTGTCAACATCACACATACCTAAGTTAATAGTTCTGCACTACATCTTCATAGAGAATTGTATTTGGAATTGTGAGAATGATTTGCATATCAAATTATACCAACGCTGTGTAATTTGATGACATTGAATAACACATATGATTTGTCTCTGCTTAATTCTAATTTGGGTTGAAGGATAGGGTATGATAAACATTCACATATCCTATTGGCCAAGCATTGTGAAATCATTTATGAAACATAAAATGCAGGATGCTAATGTTATCATACTTAATTTTATGTCTATGGGACAAAGCATGAGTAAAGCCTCAGAATAGGATGTTCATGAGGGCACTCATACATTTAAAGAAAACAGGTAAGAATTGAAACCAGGAGACCTCATACAAGCAAGGGCTAGGATAATACTGAAATTAGGCTATAACAGTGTCAACATACATTGCTGAATTTCATGCTAATTATATGGGGTGAGTAAGGCTTGCTCACAGAAAAACAGCAGAAGAGGAAATTTGAAAAAATATGAAAGGTATATTATCTCTGTGAGGGCCAAGAACTTGATTGTGGAAGTAAAAAAACTACTTTTAGCCTTATCAAATGAAGCCTGGGTTATTTTTATTTAACCCCTTACACTGGATCAAGGATGTAAAAGAAGGCCCAGGATTTGGAGAAAATGGAATATGGAGAGAGAGACACACTCCAGAAGGCTGGTATTCGGAAAACCCAGAACGGATTTCAAAGACCCAGCGTTTTGGGTCCAAGTTAAAGATATCAGGGTCCCCACCTAAGGGTGAGAGAACTCAATTACTACAGGGCCAACAACATGGAATAAACAGACACAAGGGTAACAAGGTGCTGGACTTATCCGGTGCGAACAGAGGGAACGCTGTAACTACCTTCGGTGTACCATGGACCTCACACATGAGCAGAAGATGGGAAGCCATACTGCACTGGGAGTGAGGAGGGCTAAACAAAGAGGAAAATTGGCAAGAGGGTAACTAAGCAGGACTCAACAACAAAGAGCAAGGAAATAAGTGCGCCAAATGAACTGAATATGGGAGAAAACAATCCGCCATGTGGGAACAAGAGCAAAAAGCGAAGAGTCAAAACAACCACTATTGATAGGCAAGGGACCTTTATACAGGTGGGTTAAATACCTATTTTGCCATTATTAACCGTGTGGTGTGTTTGATTGTGCTGGTCCTCTAGTTCTAGGTTCTGCTAGTGGCTGCAGCTGTGCATGTGAGTCTGGGAAATGTAGTCATTTGAGTGTAAGTGTGGATTCTCCACTGTCCTATATGCCATCTAATCCAAGTTCCCAGTCTCGTATCCCCAAATGAGCTTTGGGATTTGACAAAAACGTGAACAAAAATGCTCGTTTCCAGAGGTGCCAAGCCTAAAAGGCAAAAAAATTACCTATCTTCTGTGATTGCTTCCTCTGCTATTGCTATCTGTTTATGGATGCAACCATCAAGGAAAACATCACAATGAAGATCGAAAGGTAACCATGCTGAACAGATTTGTTGAATTGGAGCGGTGGTGTGGGATGTCCAGGGTGTCTCTGTCAAGGTCTCAAAAATGTAAACAGATATTTGTTAGCTGTAGAAGAATACAGAGGGCTTGAAAATTAGGAAATGGTAGAATAAAATGAGATGGTCTGATCTACCAGAAATTTGGTTTGAATCTCTAATTCACCAGAATTAAAAATCCAGCAAGCTCATCTTTTAGAGAAAGATAAACCCCCTCTGACTTCAAACTTAAAGGTATTATAATGGTGTTTTAAGAGTACAGTGACTTTATTTGTATTATTAGAGCTGGTAAAGAGAATAAAAACATTAGTTTTTCAAATATTTAGGTCTGGACCTTTCCAATGCAACAGACACCTGGAAAAAACAATTCTTAGGGATGAGAAAGTCACTTAAAGGCAGCCAAATATAGGATATGGTCTTGTGCACCCTTGTTTTTTCAAGATAACACACTATGAGAACTTATAAAGAGAGTGCTAAAATGCATGAGCATATACAGAAATATGGAAGAAGAAGAAATAAATAACTTGCAGGCAAACCTAAGTAGGTCTTCAATTCTCTTGGTGCTTTGTTTTTGTAGACAGACATTTTTATTTTGCGTTTGTTTGTTGTTTATAAGATGTTACTTTGCCCTTTGTATGTGTTTCTTCAATTTGTTTTCAGTTGTGGTTGCTATTCCTACTTCATTATTCTTCCCATTTATTGTATTGATGTGTTCATTCTCAGTGCCTTTTCTTCTGATTTGAATTCTGTTAGCTGTACTTTCCTCAAACATTTATGGATGTCCTTCATGATTACCTTCTCAGTTTTTATTTCCTACTTCTTGTCTCATATACCTTTCTCGTTGACTATTGCCTATGATTGCACTTTACGTAACACAGTTTAATTGTGCATATTATTATTTGTTAAAATGTTTTGAACTTAGGATATCCAATTAAAAGACAAAATGTGTTATTTCACTTGGTTAGGCTGAATTTCTCAGGTATTTTTATCTATTATTTTTATTATTGTTAACTGTAACAATAATGAATACCAAAGGCTCAGGAGAGAAAGGGTGAGCAATGTGTCTTTTGTTCCGATGTGCTAAGTCGGTGTTGGTAAGCTTACCCAAAAATCTCTACAATTTGGCGTTTTATAGACATTTCAATTCATACAATGTATATTTCTTTATTTACAACATAGTTCCAAACAGATGTATACACACATATTTTACAACAGAATTAAGCAAAATTGACCAATATTCATGATGACCTTATGATTATAGCTGACAAATTCAACCAGAGCATGGAACCCTTTCTAGAGAGGAACAATGAGTGCACATTATTATGTCCTGATAAACCATGTAAAGAAAGTAGAGCTGCTAGGTCATGTAAAGTCAGGTTTGGCTGATACCTGGACACCACTCAACACTGATGCTAGTGAATTTTATTTTTGTTCATCCTTTCATGGCTTTTTCATTAGGAAAGGCTATATATGAAGGCAGTCCATGGTTGCAATATGGGCATTTCCACTCTATAACCCAGGGTTTTTGATGCAAAGTCCTACTGGAAATGCTACACATGGTTTTGCACCAAAAAGTAAACTCTAGCGAGATGTGGCAAATATGTTCAGAACCTAGAAAACCTACTATTCCCTCACCCAACCCTTCCCAAATCCACTACCACCGTCCAAAAACTGATAACTGGCTATTTCATGGCGCGCCCCTGAGTTTTACAGACACACTAGACCGCTTTAGACGGGATTACAAATTTCTACACCCTGTACTTTTATCCTCTCAACCATCTGCTCAGGGGATTGGGCCGGCACTAACTTTCACGCTGCTTAACCACTCCTTGCACTAATCTATTTTCATCAAAGTGCACCTTCAACATCTATTCAAAAAATCACTATGACAAAGCAAGTTGGTCGACAATACCAATGACACACCGGTTCAGTCTGGCCAAAACAGAAGTAACGGCAGGGTACCCCCTATCTTGGGCGCCCGACCGACAGTAACCTGTGCACATGGCCAAGGGATCAGACTCGGCTTCGCACTTGGCACCCTCCGTCACAAAATTGCATTTGCCATTCTTTCCCCTAGGGGCTGACTCGATATTGCTCAAACCCTTGCACTGACACTTTCGTCAAGAAAAAGATGATCACTGCCCGCAGGTGCAAATTATGTTTTAACACTGATATCTATGGTTTTACGAGAAATTATTTTATCCTAATGTATGTGCAATACAGTACTACTAACGTACTCAAAGTTATACCGTTGGTGTTATTATTGCAATGGTTTTAAGCAACTGCACAAATAAATAAATAAATTGCCAATTTGTCAAAATTGGTAAAAAATAAAACATTATTTAGGCAGATGTTAAAGTTGGAAAAATATTTTAATTCTTCTATGTTCTCACACATTGCTTGTGTGGTGCACTGTACAACACAACCAATGGTTAAAATGTTTTAACGTTTGTCTAGGCGTAGTATTTTGTACTAGAAGGCTAAACTTCACGTACAAAACATATGGACATAACTACTATTGTTTTATTTAAATCTCTTTTTTTCCTCCCAATGATTTATCAACACTTTTCTCGTTGTAGCATGTGGCAGGGGAATTGTTAAATCATGAGAGTTTATCGTATTGAAAATGTAGGTTCCGAGTGCTTTTGAGCGTTTTGTGGCATTATATCCTCCTCAGATCAACACAGAATTTTTCCGGTAATACTAACAGAAATTAAAAATGATCCCTGTGCATATCACATCAGCACCATAATGCAGGTGGTATCTAAAACAGACATTTGTCTGTGTTATTATATTATTCATTCATTTATTATGGAACTTCAAAAATGTCATTTATGTGATGTAATCAGGGTTAAGGACAAATGACACCACTTCCTGGGAAGACTGGGGGTCACAGGTCACATTATGTAACTTCCTGTGATGTGATTAAGGTCAAGGGTGTGTGATGTAACTTCCGCTACCCCAGGCATTTTGGTGAATCCATGCCCATGGTAACAGTAGTAAAGGATAGCTTCTGTACTGGAAGGGTCTCCGTTCAGAAAAAGAATCTAAGCATTAGGGTCCCCTTCCAGTAAAAGACTTAGAGGCATGTCATCAAGGCCAGGCGATAATTATCGCTCAGCGCTCTTAGCGCGAGGATAATCATCACCGGCCAACACTGAATTTTATCGCGGAGATAGCGTGCTATCAGCAACGCTTATCTCCAAAGCGATACATTTCAACGCGCAAGCTGCCAACTGTGCGATTATCGCTGGAAATCCAGCGATAATCGCACAACGTTTGGCGAAAGCTTGCTGATAGGGCAAGGCAGACTTAGCCATGATATCCACCTTTTATAGGATATCATGGCTAAGTCAGTTGAAAAGCAGGCGTAAGGAAAGTAGCGATAACCGAGGTTATCGCTACTTTTCTTGTCGCTCTGCAGGTTAGCGTGTGGCTAGATAATTGGAGAAATGTTGCTTAGCGACATTTCTCCCGTTATCTTGGGGTTGAACACCCACTTTGCATATCATTAGAGATGCGAGGATGGGCGTTAGGGGAAAGAGCGATAAGGCAAGGATTCACGCAATAGCGTGACCTTGCTGATAAGGCGATAAATTTATCGCCGCTTTTTGTCCAAAAACGGACGCTAAAGCGGCGATAATTTTATCGCCTGGCCTTGATGATATGCCCCCCTAAGCGTTAGAGATGTCACATTCTTGAATTATGGTGCAAGGGCGTGTGCGTTTGTTCATGGCAGCCAAAACTGCACCTGGGCTGAGTGAGAGAAAAATTACGGTAATTAGAAAAATGTTATGCAGTGGTTTGGAAATGCAACAGCCTGGCGTTATCAACAAGTGTAATGCCATGTATATGATGTTGTGTAGTCTGACTTGCAGAGAAATCAGATAAATCTCAAATAAAATAATGACCTGTGGAGAAAAGGGAGTGGCCATTCCGGATCGCAGCTCCCCGCTGTGTTTGCTTTTGAAAATGGAAAACATTACAGTACATGAAGTGAGTCACCAGAAAAATATATATATTCCACAACAATTCCTAATATGAGATATAGAACATTTCCAGTCCAGTGAAACATTATTTTAAATGTTTTTTTTATTCTAGACAGACTCAGCACCCTATTGGCACAGGGCCACTGTCCTTAACATGAACTGAAAGGTGAGCAACTCTGAGATTAAGAATTAACAACCAACCACTGTGCGCTAATATGTTACTGTAAATGTTTTAGTGATCCACACAGTGATTAATTTCATCCAGTGGCTGTTGGTGGTGCCCACTGGCAATCATTTTTGGGGACCAACACTTATTTTTCCGACTTAGACATTTCCTGAGAAGAAGAGCGGGAAAAACGTGCAAACTGCAATTACGGAGGAGGAGAAAAACTGAAATACCTCCACAAAGAGAGAAAGAAGTATACTGCAAGAGTGAGATAAAGGTGCACTGAGTGTCATGTAGTAGATTTAAAAGGCATGACGTGGATTGTATACTACACAGCATTGGTTTTCAGGGCGACAACATTTACTAGGACCAGTTGCGGGCTTCTGAGATTTGGGCACCGGCACTAATTTTTCTAAACACAGGGGGCCTCATTTACTTATTTTTGTGTTGACATCAGGTTGTTTTGTGCAGGAAGGGACACCTTCATTCACAAAAACAACTGTTGCACCACCCCTTGGGAGACATAGGCTTATGATGCATTCCCAGGTTTGTTGTAAATCTGGGAATGTGTCAAATGCCATGGGTGTTACATGAGAACACCCACCGTAATGCCTATGGCATGCCTCCCCATCCCAGTGTGAGGCAACGCAGTGACTTGCAATTTATGTTATATCTGTTATTTCCATGTTAATGCTTAACTCCTCAATCCGCAATGAATTGTTGGCTAAAGAACACTCTTCTTCAGGGGGTTAACAATGGACAAAAGAAATATACAGAATCTCAAAATATATATTAACAAACATAGGTTATCATAATTTCAAATCATGATTGATATTAAAAAATGTCAACAGTTGGTTAATCAGTGCACTGGATCACCCCCTAAACCGTTCCTGTTTGATTGCAGTCATAAAAATTTCCGACTATCAATTTAGAATGAGCAGTAATGAGTACACCTTACTCTTTCACACTGCTTTTAGTTACTTCATGTTTAGATGACTACACAATAGGGATATCTACAGGGGCGGCTTCTCTGCTATGGTGGAGGAGCTTTGCCCCACTGCTTTTAAGCAGCGTGAAGAGAAACATAAAATGATAATAACTTTAGGTTATTATAATTTTATGGTTCGTGACATGTCCTGCTGCTTTGCGGGTGGGCATGTGGGCTGCTCTGCTCACGGAGCAGGGGAGGAGTGGTTTGCCCACTCCTAAGTGTGCAATGACTGTTTGGTCGGCCATCTCGGGCCACCCAAACCAGTCATGAGCACTTCCCTGTTCTCCATGCAGGCTGCTTTATAGCCTGTATGAAGAACAGGCCCACCCCTCCAGCCCCTGGCTGAGCGTCGTGTCACGGTGTTCAGACCAATCACAACTCCGCATCGCAGCAGCGTTGTGATTGGCTTAGGGGAGGGAGCCTGTACCTGCTTCCTGTTCCTGTAGTCGGAGTTAGGAGAGCAGGAGCAGCAACACGGGAGTGGCCTCAAGGTAAGTTATTGTTTTTTTTATTTTGCCAAACCCCCGCACGACTCCCTCCCCCCCGCAGCCCTGCCTCGAAACCACCGCACCCGCCCCCCCATCCGCGAGCCATGCTGCCCGCCACTGGATATCTATCATCTATGCATGCTGGGGGTCGCGTAACTAGTTAGCTTTGGCCACAGTTGACATTTTTGTATAAGAATCATGATCTAAAATTATGATTACTATACAGGGGTGTGTTTAGGGGGTAGCTGGGCCTCCTTTTGCCCCTCCAGAGGGCAGTCCTGAGGGGGTGCACTGACAGTGTGCCACCACATGCATTTACATACAAGAAACTTCTGACTCAAATTACCTGACAAGTACACCCTATGCAGTACTCCTTTTTTCATACATGATTATTATACCCCTGAGTAGGCCCTGGTATGACTAATACTTCATGGCAGCAGATCTATAGTAAGTATTTTATTATTACTTCAGCAGTCTTACATCGTGAGTAAACATTGCAACCAATACATTGGTAGTCATTAAATTTGAGGTACATTTTACTGCTCTTACATAAGGAGTCCTTCACTTCACAGGTAAGTGTACCTATAACTATTAAAATACAGGTAGTACAAATTATATATATCTTGAGAATATACCAAAATATACACTTCCTCCAATTTTGTATCGGGATGGATATAGAATAGTAAATATGACTCCTCCCTCCCCCTCCAAAGTAGGATCTGTTTACAATATTGAGGACTTGGAGTTAGAATAGTACACCAGAACACCTCAGAATATACACTTTAACCAATTTATGTTGGTCTGGACGTACAAGCAGAATAGTAAATAAGCCCCCCCCACGATCCCCAAATATATGCACTCCCATCAGTGTTTGAGGACTGGTGGTAGACTAGTAAATGTGACCCCCAAATATTTGCACTTTCTCCACTGTATGTTCGGCTGAAGTCAGAATATTACATTTTACTCTTCCTAAATACACTAATTCGTTGACCTCCATGTTTGTTGGCTGAGGTAGAAGTAGTTCCATCCATGGCTGGATAAAATACAGTGCTTCTCTTAAAACCAGCAGCGACCCGTACAGGTAAGAGAGGTGGGGCGGTGTGGCGGGGTGGGGGGTAGGGTGACCAACCGTCCGTAAATTTCACGGACAGTCCGTAATTTCGGCCGTCTGTCCGTTGTCCGTGGAGGATTCTTTAACGGACGCCATTTGTCCGTAATTTTAACCGGGGACCGGTCGCACCACCCTAAAGCCGGCACAGCTTCCACCCACCTCCCTGCTTGACTCCGATGCTGTTGAGGTCGGGTGTAACAGACGCCGATGCAGGACCAAAGCTCAGATACCCAGCAGCACTGGAGAGGCACAGCGGGATGGCGACCCTCACACCTTCCGCCCTGACCCTCACACCTTCCGCCCTTGATGAGCTGTTAAGAGGTGCTTGAAGGTGACGGAGAGGGAGGGGCTGCAGCTTCAGGAGCAGGGGCATCTATTCAGATGCAAACAGCCCTGAATGCGGCATGTCTCTGCAATTTAGAGGGGCCTCACACTTTCCCTTTCTGCCCAAGGCCCCAAACATCCTAGAACCGGCCCTGATTACCCCGAGCCAGCACGTGGTTCTCTTCACAGAGCTAGCAAACCTCGGTTCTGCAAATATGCAGTCTATAATGTAATAAAATAAAGAAATGGCACAATCGCACCCACACTGATTAACAAAGTATGGAGGACAATCAGTTAAATCAGTTCTCTTGGAGTATCTCCTTTAAGTACTGTACATCACAGTGGGGGATGGCACAAACTAACATTTTGGAAAGAGAGTCTGTCGTCTCGTTGTCTTGTCCAGGAGGGGGTGAGGAGCCCTACTCCACCCTGGAAGAGACCAAGATGATACTAGAATACTGCATGCCCACCCTGGTGGATCCTGTTCCCCCTCATGTGATGGCTCCAGCCCCCCCACCCCTGTTATGGCTCCTGTTCCCCCATGTGTGATGGCTCCTGTCCCCCCTGTGGTGGACCCTGTCTCCGCCCTGGGTGGCTTCTGTCCCAGTCCTGGAATGGCTTCTGCAGTGAGGGTGAAGTTCTTGATGGGCCTCTTCTCAAAAAGGCTCAGCTCAAAATTAATACGAAAAGGTGGGCGAGTGAGTAAGTGAAGGGATGGGTGGATGGCTGGATGAATTAGTGAAAGGGTGAACAGATGAATGAAAGATTGAATAGATGTATAATGAGAGAGGATGGATGGATTGATGAGTGAGTGGAAGGATGGATGAGAGAAAAGGTAAATAGCTGGATGTATGGGTGGAAGGGTAGCTGGATGGGTAAAAGGGTGGATGGATGAGTGAAAGGATGGATGAGTGAAAAGGTGGATGATGAGTGAGTGAGTGGGTGGATGGATGAGTGAAATGATGGATGGATTGTTGAATTGATAAGTGCAAGGGTGAATGGATGGACGGATGAGTGAAAGGGTGGATGTAAGGATGGATGAGTGAGTGAAAGGGAGGGTAGATGGACAAAAGGATGAATAGATGAGTGAAAGGATAAATGGATGAGAGAAAGGATGGATGAGTGATAGGGTCAATGGATGGATTCATGAGTGGATGAGTAGATGGATGGGTGGGTGGATGCAAGGAAGGATGGCTAAGTGAAAGGGTCGATGGAGAGAGAAAGGGAGGATGGATGGATGACTGAAAGGGTGGATGGGTGGAAGGATGAGTGACTGGGTGGATGGATGGATGAGTAAGTGAAAGGATGGCTGGATGGGTGAAAGGGTAAATGGCTGGATGAATGAGTGAATGGATGGATGGGTAGAAGAGTGGATGGATGAGTGTACAGATGGATAGGGTGAAAGGGTGGATGGATGGATGGATGGATAATGGATAGATGAGTGAAAAGGATGGATGAAGGGATGGATGAGTAAAATGATAGATGGAAGGACACATGATGGATAGGTTTGCAAATGGTTGAATATGTTTGGATATGGCTTGGCTTACTAATATACTATTGCGCGACCTCCTCTGATGTGTCTGTAAAACTTACCTATTGTCCTGAAGTTTTGTCCTGAATTTTGACCTCCTGTCCTGAATTTGTGTCCTGAGTTTTGACCCTTTGTCCTGAATTTTTACACTCACTGTCCTGAATTTGCACCAATGCCAGTTGGTCACCCTAGTGGGGGGGGATATTTCGACAGACGATGACGAGGGAAAATTGATTATCTATTTAATTTACCCTCGTGGTCGTCTGTCGAATCCCCCCCCCCAGCCCACCACTCTTGCCTGCATGGGCCGCTCCTGCTCAAAACACCCCCACGCAAACCATACAGGTATGCTGTTATACTAAATGTCAGTTCAAAATATGTTTACTTTTTTATCGCAGTGCAGAAAATCTCTTGGATGTTATTAAGCTTTGGCAATTTCTTCACTCAAAATTTGTATTCATTTGTAACTTTGATCGCAAATGGATCTAATGCATATTCTTTGATTACTTTGCTTGCTCTACTTTCAAGGTGATGAGTTGTACTCCTATCCACCACCTTCTGTTCCTCCTATTTCTGCTCCTAGCAACATACCACCACATGGACTACTGACAGACAGCAGACTGATGAGAGAGACTGGTAAGGCTACCGCCTGTTCACTTCTGTTTGTTTGTACCTTATCACTCGCTATACATTTACCTGGATATGTATTTCTCACATTAATGTAAGACAATGTGGGCAACAAGTTTTTAATGTTTTAATAACAGATCTAATGGACACACAGGTAGGCCACATGTACATATTCAGGTCAATATATACATATGTGCTTTTTCTAACTTAATGTGCCTATGCTTATGTCTCCTGTCACACATCCATATATTCACCCACGTCTCCACTGTAAGCATATTGAATGTATGATACTGTGTCACTGTAACAAGCCCTCTAACATTTCACTGCTTTTTCAGCACAGTAATGTAATCTTAGTCACATTTCTAGCATCCAAAAAGAACACTTCTTGTTGTTGTTCTGTGTATCTCACATGTCACAGTACCTTCATAAGGTTGGTGTTTCAATGGTTATCACCCTCTCTCTCTTATCAGCTACAGTTATATACAACCCATGGTGTTCACTTAATGACAAACACCGTAGATGACATCAGGGGACATCCTGGGAGCAGTAATTCGTCTCACTACTATTTTTCAGTCAAGTATGTGTATGACTATCTCACTTCCATTATTCTATGTTTTCATTTCCGCTTTCAGAGCTTCGTTTCTTATTTCCTGGCAATGTATACTGTTTGGCCGTTAAATACTTGTTAATTGGATATTGTTAGACGGCGACCTCAGAGGAGCCTGGAAGGGGTCCTGACTACCCTGAGACCCACCCTCAAAGTATCGTAGCCGGGCACTGGCGGGAGACTCCCCAGGGGGAGGAATCTCGTATCTAGGATCGTACTTCTGGCACCACACGACACAGAGTGACCACACCGGGTATTCTGAGAAAACAATCTTTATCAAGTAGGTTATCACTGCAAATATGTACAAGGTGAGCGCGAGCTCAAGAGTCTCGGAAGGGGTAGGGGGTAGCGGGACAGTCTCTGGTAAAGGTTCAAAGCAGGGACGTATCCGGCGCACAGCTCACAATCCTCGAGCTGGGGGATACGATGTTGTAGTTGGGGTCCGGCGGGACCGTGAGGGTCTGTTGGAGCCGCGAGTCACTCAGCGGGCTCAGGTACAGGTTCGGAGGTCTTACGATCTTCAGGGAGCCGCGAGTCACTCAGCAGGGCTCAGGTACAAGTTCGGAGGTCTTACGATCTTCAGGGAGCCGCGAGTCATTCAGCAGGGCTCAGGTACAAGTTCGGAGGTCTTACGATCTTCAGGGAGCCGCGAGTCACTCAGCATGGCTCAGGTACAAGTTCGGAGGTCTTACGATCTTCAGGGAGCCGCGAGTCACTCAGCAGGGCTCAGGAGGGTCCAAGTTCCAGGAGCCGCGACCACGTCGGCAGGCTCTCGTTGTTCCAGCGTCGAATCTGCCGGACAGACCCAGAGCACCCCTTGTTATAGGTCGACCCCTCTTTGATGTCCGGAGTCTGTGCAGGCAGGGGTCTTGTCACCTGGGGGTCGCTTGTCGGGATTTCCTGCTATTGTCTTTTGATCCTTTCAGGGCCGGGTCGGGAGGAGTCCCAGACACCCAGCAGGCACGGAGCCAGCCCTCAGGGAGGCCGGAGGGCCGATCGAAACCCATCGTCCCGGGGGAGTTCAGAGGTGCGATAGAAACTGCTCCTCCCTCACTCATCCCCTGGAAGCGTGATGTCCTCCAGCCGGAGTGGCGCCTCTAGGCCCGGGTCGCGCTGGGGCCGGGCGGCCATCTTGGTGCATGAAGTGGGCACGCGGGCCCGGGGTGGCCGAAAGGAGAGAGGCCATGGATGGGGATGTCCGGGTAGGTGCGTGTGTCCTGGTGGGGAGGTTCGGCTGGGCCGTGTGCTTGGGCTGCAGGTACCAGGTTTTTGGGCTGCAAGTACCAGGTTTCGGTGGTGCGGGGGCACGGAGGGCCTTTCTACGAGGCCGGGTCCAACACGCGTCCCCCCCAGCTGAAAGCCGGAGAGAACTGCCCTTCAGCTTGGGGGGTTCTCTTCGCTGAGGCGGAAGAACCGGGAGAGGCCGTCAGCATTGGCGTGGTCCGTACCAGGGCGGTTTTCTACGGTGAAATCCATCCCCTGGAGGGAGATTGACCACCGCAGTAGCTTGGGGTTTTCTCCTCGCATCTGCATGAGCCATCGCAAGGGCCGATGGTCAGTTTGGACTCTGAAATGGGTGCCGAACAGGTAGGGTCGTAGCTTTTTGAGTGCCCAGACCACGGCAAAGGCTTCGCGCTCTATGGTGCTCCATCTCTGTTCTCGGGGCAACAGCCGCCGACTGAGGAAGGCGACGGGCTGGTCTAGGCCTTGGTCATTCACTTGGGACAGGATGGCCCCAATGCCATGCTCGGAGGCATCGGTTTGGACTATGAACTCCTTGGCGTAGTCGGGAGCCTGGAGGACGGGGGCAGTACACATGGCCTTTTTTAGGGCATCGAAAGCTTCCTGGCAGGCAGCCGTCCACTGCACTTTCTTTGGCTGTCTTTTAGACGTGAGTTCTGTGAGAGGGCCGACAAGGCTGCCATACCCCCGAATGAATCTTCGGTAGTAGCCCGTGAGTCCCAGAAAGGCTCGGACCTCCGTTTGGGTGATGGGTGGTTCCCAGGCCAGGATGGCGTCGATCTTTGGCTGTAGAGGGGCGACCTGGCCGCTCCCGACCTGGTGCCCCAGGTAGACCACGGATCCTTGCCCGATCTGGCACTTGCTGGCTTTTACTGTGAGGCCTGCCTGGCGCAGGGCGGTTAGCACCCTCCGGAGGTGCTGGAGGTGCTCACTCCACTCTGAACTGAAGACAGCGATGTCGTCCAGATAGGCCGCGCTGAACTGTTCTAGCCCGGCCAGGACCCTATTCACCAGTCGCTGGAAAGTGGCCGGGTCATTTTTCATCCCGAAGGGCATTACGCGGAAGCGGTAGTGCCCATCGGGGGTGGAGAAAGCGGACCGCTCCTTGGCCCCTTCGGTGAGCGCAATCTGCCAGTATCCGCAGGTGAGGTCGAATGTGCTGAGGAACCGGGCTGCCCCTAGTCGGTCAATGAGTTCGTCGGCTCGTGGAATGGGGTGGGCATCGGCTCGGGTAACGTCATTGAGCCCCCGGTAGTCCACGCAGAATCGGAGCTCGGGGGCGACACCGGGGGCCGCTGCCTTCGGGACCAGGACCACGGGGCTGACCCAGGGACTGTCAGAGGGTTCGATCACCCCCAGGGTCAACATCTTCGAGACTTCCGCTTGAATGCAGGACCGGACCCGGTCAGGAACCCGGTAGGCTCGGTGTCTCACCGGCGGGCTGTCCCCGGTGTCCACGTCATGAACACACCAGTTGGTGACCCGGGGGGTCAGGGAGAAGAGGTCGGAAAATTGTCTTAGGAGCTGTCGGCAGTCCGCTTGTTGCTGGGCAGTGAGGGCTGGGGAGAGGTTCACTCCTTCCACGGAGCCATCCTGCTCCTTGACACACAGGAGGTCCGGGAGGGGATCCGACTCATCTTCGGCCCCGTCATCGGTGGCCAGCAGGAGGCTCAGTTCCGTCCGCTGGAAGTGAGGCTTGAGGCGGTTCACGTGCAGGACCCGGAGGGGATCCCGAGGCGACTGGACGTCCACCAAGTACGTGACTTCACTCTTCCGCTCAACCACTTTGTAGGGCCCAGTCCATCGGTCCTGGAGGGCGCCAGGCTTCACGGGGGCCATGACCCACACCTGCTGGCCCGGCTGGAACTCGACCAGAGTGGCATTCTGGTCGTACCAGCGCTTCATCTCTTCTTGACTTGCCTCCAGGTTGGCCTCGGCCAGTTCTCGGAACTTCCTGGTCTGGTTCCGGAGGGCCAGGACGTATTGGAACACATCTCGGGGGGTGGTCTGGGGTGCGGCCTCCCACCCTTCCTTAACCAAACTGAGGGGACCTCGGACGGGGTGTCCATAGAGTAATTCAAACGGGCTGAACCCTAAGGACTTCTGGGGGACCTCCCGGTAAGCGAACAAGAGGCAGGGGAGCAGGACGTCCCACTTACGCCGGAGGGGCTCTTCTAGGCCAGCGATCATCCCTTTCAAAGTCCTATTAAACCTTTCTACTAGGCCGTTCCCTTGGGGATGGTACGGGGTGGTGAACTTATAGGACACCCCACATTGTTGCCACAGGGACGTCATATACTTCGAGATAAAATTAGTGCCGCGATCGCTCACGACCTCGCGGGGGAAACCCACCCTGGAAAAGATCCCCATCAGGGCCCGGCCCACCACGGGGGCCGTAATGGTGCGTAGGGGAATAGCCTCAGGATAGCGGGTGGCGTGGTCCACTAGGACCAAGATGAAACGGTGGCCTTGGGAGGTGGGGGGGTCCAGTGGTCCCACGATGTTGATTCCGACTCGTTCAAAAGGGGTACTGACGACCGGGAAGGGTTGGAGGGGAGCCTTGCACTTCCCCCCACTCTTCCCACTAGCCTGGCACGTGGGGCAGGACTTGCAGTGGGCTTCTACCGCTGCTCTCATTCTAGGCCAGTAAAAATGGGTCACGAGACGGCTGTAGGTCTAGTCCTGACCCAGGTGGCCGGCGAGGGGGACGTCGTGGGCTAAGCCCAGGAGGAAATCTCGGAAGCGGAGGGGTACCACCAGTACCCGTCCGGATCCCAGCTCCACCGACTTCTGCTCACTGTACAAGATGTTATTTTCCCAATAGATTCGGTGTGTCCCGGTCTGGTCACCTGCGGCTTGGCCCTCGGCCTGGCGCCGCAGCCCGACCAGGGAAGGACAAGTGGCTTGCTCCCGGCAAAATTCTTCCCGAGTGGGCCCGCCCTCGTGGCGCCAATGGGCCAACTCGGGTAGATCTCCCAACTCGGGGACCGGGGCGGGGTCGGATGGTGCGGGTTCGTCGCGGGCGACGGACCCTTCTGATGGGGGGACGGAAGGACCCTCGGCGGGGACTGTACTGGTCTCTTCGATCGGGGTGCTCTCGACTTCTCTCCGGGGAGTTAGTCGGGCTGACATAGATCGGGTGGTGGCGCACACCCACTCGGGGAGTCCCATCATTCCTAGGTGGGCCTTGCGCTCGACGTGCTTCCAGGGAGAACTCTCCAGGTCGTTCCCTAAGAGGCAGTCGACCGGCTGGGAGGTTCTTACGGCCACCTTGAGTTTACCTATCACCCCTCCCCACTCAAACGGCACCAGGGCTACCTGACACATACTTTCTCTATTGTCTGCGGATATTACGGGGCAAAAGACGTTGGGGAGGATCTGCTCCTCGGGGACTAGGTGCCTGAGGACACCGGTGATACTGGCCCCGGTGTCCCGCAGGGCCTCTACCTGGTGGCCATTGATCTTGACGAGCTGCCCGTATTTCTGTGTGTTGGAGGGTAGGAGGCTACCAGGGATCATCTCCTTATCTCCCAGGGATACTAGGGCCATCGCTGCGGGTTCCCACTCCTCGGCTTCCTCAACCTCCTCCCCCAGGGCTACGTTGGCTATCTGTCTCGCAGGGGTGGTAGGGGAGACTTGGGTGGCCATGGGGCACTCTGGGTCATTGGCGTAGTGCCCGGGTTTCTGGCAACGGAAACATGTGACGGTCACCCGGTGTCCCCGTCTCCCAGGGGGCCCTGTCACCGGTGGGGGGGGCGCCGGGAAAGGTGGAGGTTGTGTCTTCGGGGGGCTAGGCTGGGACTCTCTCGGCCCTCCCTGGTTCCCTCCCCCTCTCTGGCGGGGTGGTCCCTGACTGGCTCGGGGGTACTCTCCTACCATGCCCCGGGAGACCCGGGTGTTGGTCCAGCGGTCGGCCTCCACAGCCAGCTTCCGGGGATCTGTGAGCTTGCTGTCAAGCAGATGCTGACGTAGTTCTATGAAGCAGTTCGCAGCCAGATGTTCCCACAACATGAGGTCAGTGAGTTCGGCAAGGGTGGTGACTTTGCTGCCCTTGATCCACCCATCGAAGGCCCGACTGAAAAAGTTTACATACTCCACCCAGGTGGTGCCCGGGATCTTCCGGCAGTCCCGGAATCGCTGACGGTACATTTCTGGGGTGAGGCCATATCTTGTGAGTAGGGCCTCTTTCATGTGGCTGTAGGAGGTCTGCAGGGAGAGGGGTAGATCGAGCAGGGTGTCCCTTCCTTCGCTCAGAAACCGCCCCCACAACCCCGCCCCCCAGTCCTTCTGCGGGATCCGATGGGAGGTCATGGCGACCTCGTAGGCCCTGAACCATTGCTGAATGTCATCGTTTTTATAATATTCCTTGACCACATCCTTGGGGATGTGGACCTTCTGTTCCGCTGGGGAGGCCGTCTCTCGGTTTCCCGGGGGCCTTCCTTCCTCGCTTCTGGGCTTGAGCTCGATTTCTTTCAAGCTGCGTTCGTGCTCTAGTTGGAGCTTCCTTCCTTCGTGCTCCCGTTGGAGCTTCTTTTCTTCTAGTTCGCCTTGTACACGCATTTGCTCTACTGCTAGCTTTTTCTCCGCTAACTTCAATTCGCCCTCGATTTTGAGTTTGGCTAACTCGAGTTCATGATTGCGGCTTCTCTCTCTGTCCGCGAGCTCTTCCGGGGATAGGCCCCCGTCTGGTACGATGCCTCGCACCTGATTGCTACTGCTTTCACTTTGGGGGGGTTCGGCTTCGTCGGGGCGCTCCCCCGTGCCTTCCGGGCGGGAGGCCCCGGTCTCCACCCAAGTTTTCAGTGCTTTCTGCAAATCCTCTTTAGTGTTGAGACCAGTGGTAGCGATTTTAAGTTCTTTGCAAAATTGCTTTAGCTCTTTGTGTGTGTATTCTTCTAGCTGCTCCACCTGGAACACCCTGTTGGCGTTGGTTTCTGCGGGGCTCACGGCGCTTCCTTCTGCCATCTTTGTCGGTAGTGCTTCCGTTGCTCACGGCACGATCTCTAGGTGATGGGCCCGAATCCCGTCGCTTGCCACCAATGTTAGACGGCGACCTCAGAGGAGCCTGGAAGGGGTCCTGACTACCCTGAGACCCACCCTCAAAGTATCGTAGCCGGGCACTGGCGGGAGACTCCCCAGGGGGAGGAATCTCGTATCTAGGATCGTACTTCTGGCACCACACGACACAGAGTGTCGGGTATTCTGAGAAAACAATCTTTATCAAGTAGGTTATCACTGCAAATATGTACAAGGTGAGCGCGAGCTCAAGAGTCTCGGAAGGGGTAGGGGGTAGCGGGACAGTCTCTGGTAAAGGTTCAAAGCAGGGACGTATCCGGCGCACAGCTCACAATCCTCGAGCTGGGGGATACGATGTTGTAGTTGGGGTCCGGCGGGACCGTGAGGGTCTGTTGGAGCCGCGAGTCACTCAGCGGGCTCAGGTACAGGTTCGGAGGTCTTACGATCTTCAGGGAGCCGCGAGTCACTCAGCAGGGCTCAGGTACAAGTTCGGAGGTCTTACGATCTTCAGGGAGCCGCGAGTCACTCAGCAGGGCTCAGGTACAAGTTCGGAGGTCTTACGATCTTCAGGGAGCCGCGAGTCACTCAGCATGGCTCAGGTACAAGTTCGGAGGTCTTACGATCTTCAGGGAGCCGCGAGTCACTCAGCAGGGCTCAGGAGGGTCCAAGTTCCAGGAGCCGCGACCACGTCGGCAGGCTCTCGTTGTTCCAGCGTCGAATCTGCCGGACAGACCCAGAGCACCCCTTGTTATAGGTCGACCCCTCTTTGATGTCCGGAGTCTGTGCAGGCAGGGGTCTTGTCACCTGGGGGTCGCTTGTCGGGATTTCCTGCTATTGTCTTTTGATCCTTTCAGGGCCGGGTCGGGAGGAGTCCCAGACACCCAGCAGGCACGGAGCCAGCCCTCAGGGAGGCCGGAGGGCCGATCGAAACCCATCGTCCCGGGGGAGTTCAGAGGTGCGATAGAAACTGCTCCTCCCTCTCTCATCCCCTGGAAGCGTGATGTCCTCCAGCCGGAGTGGCGCCTCTAGGCCCGGGTCGCGCTGGGGCCGGGCGGCCATCTTGGTGCATGAAGTGGGCACGCGGGCCCGGGGTGGCCGAAAGGAGAGAGGCCATGGACGGGGATGTCCGGGTAGGTGCGTGTGTCCTGGTGGGGAGGTTCGGCTGGGCCGTGTGCTTGGGCTGCAGGTACCAGGTTTTTGGGCTGCAGGTACCAGGTTTCGGTGGTGCGGGGGCACGGAGGGCCTTTCTACGAGGCCGGGTCCAACAGATATGGTATATGTCTCATGTGCATCTGTTTGCACTGACATAATGTGTGTCAACTATCATTATTCGCTTCTTTTCCATTCTCATATAACCAGAAAGGAAGGGACCTCCTGCTTCAATGTGGTTCCTAGGGCAGAGAAAAATACTAGTATTGCAAAGAATATCCCCGGCCACTGTGCCTTACAAATATGAATGTGTCCATCTGTAACAAAACTGGTGCTCATGTAAAGCGCTCTGATACCCGATTTCTCAGGTCTAGTTCGCCATATATAAAACTCTAAAAAAAAAAATTAAACAATGTCATTTACTGTTAACACATACTGATGCTCATATGCTAAACGTATGGCTGAGAGAGGGCAACATTTACTTTACATTTGAATTTTTATTAACAATCAAATTCTTAGAAAACATTTATTTATTAACAATCATAAATGCCTGTAGAAATAGAACTGATAGCAGGTGAACTGCCCTTGAATATATTGAATCTATGTTTGAATCAACCATTACGTTACGCTGTCATGTAACTAAGTTAATGTGTTAATGTGTGACTTGTTTAAAAAATCTGTTGTGAATAAATTCTGTTGAAGTATTTTGCACAAACATTAGGTCCTAGGCACACTAAGCCTAGCAATGATGCTGCACCATCCACAAGCAGAGGATGACATGTAATAATAGGAAAAAAATCCTATCCTCTTCCAAGCAGATAGCTTGTTGGCAACCACTGAAGAAGAGGAGGTGGAGCAGGAAGACGCTGTTGGTCCCACCTACAAAACCATTATCAAAGACCACCTCCCTGCCAGCCATCAGTCATCATTTAAGGTTTCTCCTGAAGATTGTTCCCAGACACCAGCTAAGCAGCCACAGATGCTTGACCCAGCTACACTGTACTCCACTCAACTTACCCCATAAACTACAGTTACCTCAGTTGACTGCTCATCAATCTCCACACAACTTCGCATATGCAAACCATTTCCATGATAGACAACCTGCTGGACATATCAGACATCCCAGAATTCAGAGGGATGGGGGTGGGATGGCCAAGTCCACCCCTTCGGGGGGGATCAGATTTTCAGACAGCAGGCATCTTTCGGGGGGATGACCCTACTTGATATTGCAAACCACCTTAAAAATATCCCTCATGTGTTTAGCAGGCAGACCCATGCCTTGGACAACATTAAAATGTTACTAAGACATGTCAAAGTTGCACTATGAACATCTTAATTGTTTGAGGGAGGAAAGTGCAAGGCAGCATGCCTTGAACTTACGCATGTTAAAGATAATAACAAACAAGTGCCAGTAACAGTCTGCAGTACCACAGTATGACCAGAACTCACCTGAGTGACCACAACAACCTGTCAGGCCCAAATCACTTTAAGAAAGATATTCCCATATATTGTACTTCAACATTTTATCCTCAAATATGGATGTCTCTTCCTATTGATGTGAAGTGATCTTTACCTCAATTATGCTAGCTAAGTTTCACGACTTGGTAGGCCTAGAAACCATTTTATTCATGGACTATATATGAAATTTCTTCAAAGCAAAAACTTGTTTCCAGAGTTGTCAGTTGGAAGCAGGATTTTAGGAGAATATTTATCTCAGCATTGTATTCATGAATAATATATTCTCCTAAAATATATCTTGCACTTCCCTCAGGAGAAGATCTTGCCACCTGTTCATTAGATAATTATTTGTGGAAAGTAACAAGTTTCTGCAACATGCTTCGGTTAATTAGACTTGGATTGAGAGAAAACGTATATATTGTACGAAATGTTGTGTATTTTAGCATTGCGCTCCAGTTGCCCCTTGTTAGCAAGAGCCAAGAGCATTGACCAGTTGAAATAGAAATTATTTTTATCTATTTGCTGTGCTGTTTGCTAGTTTTGAATTAAATGCATGTTAGACTTGAGGGCTTCCCTATGTGTTGTGTTTCATTTTTAATAGATGATGCATTGGTGGTGTAAAATCAAGTCAACAAACAAATGACAAGGGAGAGCTGAACTCTAGGGGCACCAGAGATAAGGGAGAACTTTCTCCAGGGAATTGGAAAACAGCCCATCACTGAACCAGGAGAATTGGCTAAAACTGTGAGCCCAACAGAACCACAATTTAGGTAAAGTCTGACTTTGCTTACTTTGGGCCCGATTCACAGAACTAAGTTAAGACAAAATCCTAAACTTACTACAATTTTGGTATTCACAGAAGGCACTTACTCATTTTGGTCTTCACAGAAGGCACTTACTCATCAGTGAGTAAGTGCCTTCTGTGAAGACCAAAATGAGTAAGTGTCTTCTGTGAATACCAAAATGGTAGTAGTTTAGGATTTTGTCTTAAGTTAGTTCTGTGAATCTGGCCCTATGAATTTATTTGCTTGCTTGCTTTGCATGGCCTGTATTGTTTTCTGGCTGTAAATGTGTTGTTAAAAACATGCACACAATAAATTGGTTTGGCAAGTAGGATTGGTAGTAGTTCAGTCAACAGACAATGCATGTGAGTGTAAATCTATGGTTTAGAGTGAGTGGTCTTTAAAATATTGCCATATTGTTGAAGATAACAAATATTTTTAAAAAACACACAAATGATGGACGGAATGCAGAACAAATCAAAATTCACCCCCAGTTAAGAGATCCTGGTTAAAACCATCATTCTTTTGCTAACCATGCCTCCCCAGTTTAGTCCCAGCTATATGCAAATCAGTCTTGGCTCTGCTCCTCATGGGATCAGTCCAACCTGAACTGTCAAGACAGGTCCTCCGTGGACCACAAACAAGCATCCTTGGACCAGTTTTAGGGTGCACCCCTCATCAGCCAGGCTAGCCTCACTGATGAGGGGTAAAACCCTGCAGGGCCGACTCTTGGGCGGTGCGATCGGTGCCACCGCACAAGGCGCTGACTTGGGGTGGGGCGTCATTTTTTGCAAGTATATTATCATTTTTGAAACACCTCCTGCCGCTTTCCTGCTGTCCCGTTCCTGGCATCAATTAAAATGTCAAGATAACTCCGATGATTAATTGTCTTCCTGGAAAGAGACAGGAGGTTTGTCTAGTGGAAATTTTGACTCCTTGAAGGCAGCACACAGGGTTAAAATGCCTGCTGCTAAGAACGTGTACTATGCAGATCACAAAGTGCATACAATGTAAATAGGTCAGTGAGTTACTGCTTATGCAAGAGAGATCTTTTTGTTACTTGTCTTTTATAAGTCAAAATCCTTATATAGAACATTGAGCTATTAACTGTCATCAAAGAGCTGCATGCACTCTGCATATGTTGGAGCTACATGTTGTTTTCCCAGTCTTTCACTCTCCTAATTCTGCCAAAAGGGTTAATTTGGGTAGAAAACAATTCTTATTATTGAAGAAAGAACCCCTGACAGTGGTGTTATGTTTTATATCCTGAATTTGTGCTTTTCCAGAATACGGACTCTTAAACTATATTGCCTACCAGTATCGTGGACATGTGACTCCTACATCTTGTAGTCTTGTCTGATGTAACATTTCTTATACACTGATTTACACTCATATGATTGTCTCTGTGCAATGTGTGTGTGATGTAATGAGAGACGGTGGTTATGGAGACTTGATGGGCACTGTTAAAGGGTGTCATTGAGGGAATCTGTGGCAGAGGTAGTCATTGGGGGGGGGTGCCAAACAACATTGGGCGCAAGCAGTGTTAAAGCTGGACCTGATACCCCGAAACTGGTCCAAGGATGCTTGTTTCCAGTCCAGGAACAACCTGGCGTGGTCGTCCCGGCTGGACTGGTTCCATGGGAAGCAGGGCCAAGATTGATTTGCATATGGCTGGGTCTAAACTGGAATGGCATGGTGCACTAAAAAACGATGGATTCAGGCACAGATCTCTGTATTGGGGAATATTTGACATTGTTCAGAATTCTGTCCATCAATTGTTCTTTTTGCATAATGTTGAAGATGGGCAGGAGTGCCAGGACTCAAAGCACAGACCCTTGAAGGATGAATGTGCGAAAGAAGGAGACCCTGTGATCTAGTCACCCAGACCCCTTCACAAGCTCTTCCGTGTGATGACTAAAGGGTCACCGAATGCAAAAGGATACCTTCCCTTCCGTCCCACGAGATCAGCGAGAAGCATTTATAACTGAGAAAATAGTATTACATTTTTCTGTCTCCTTACCCACCCCTTGCCACTGGATGAGCTGGCCACAAGGCTGGCAGACCCCTTCCTTTTCATCCAGGTGTGAGTGAGAAATAAGGGGCAGAGAAATGTAAACGCAGCGAGCCCCCACCAAAAGGGACTCCTGCCCATACCATGTACCAACAATATGGAAAATGCTAGCTAAGTTTCACGACTCTGGTAGGCCTAGAAACCATTTTATTCAAGGACTATATATGACATTTCTTCAAAAGGAAGAAGAACTTTCCTGAACTTGGTACCTTCGAACTAAAAAGATTAGCTAGCTTGCAGAAGAAAAACTGAAGCATTTAAAAAATAATTTAAATGCTAAACAATGGCGTCTCTTCATACAGTGGCATGAGAAGGCACATACATGTAAGCATGAATTGCAAATCTTAGGTATGCAAAATACCCAGGAGAAATTGGACTCCCAAATTATTCACCTTAGGGACAGAGTTAGTGCTTGTGCTCCAAATGCTCCACCTCCTGCATTTCCATTCCCCAGATCATTGAATCACAGGAGAAAGAGCAAGAGATTGAGGACACGAAGGAGTAGGATCTGTTGGAAAGGTCCAAATGCCTGCCAAAGGGGATGGAGGTACAGTAGTTACTACACCTGGAACCGGAGATGCACCAACGGGACTGCCCATGGCTGGGGCACAAGAAGGTCACGTGCAAGCAAGCGCTGAAATGTGACTGACTGACAGCAAAGCTCTTATCAGAGAGGTGCAAACAAGTAGGCAAGAAATTGATTCCAGTACTGTGGTTTGATCTAGGACCAGGATATGATCCATCCTGGGGCACAGAGACCACTGAGACAAAAGAACAATTGTCTAGGAAACATTTCCCTTTTCCTCATTCATGTGACACCAATGAGAAGAGTCCTCCCTCCTCCATTCTTCTTCACTAGAGGAACTACCCAGCGTCCCTGGGATATATTTATGGTTCACTACTCCCTGACCCCTCTAATTTAATGAGTATTAAGAAACAATTTATTAACATCAGGGAAATCTGCACCCATTTCCAGGAGGAACTTCAGAGTGTGTTTGAAGTATACTGACCCAATTGAGCAGATGTGAATTAGCTATTGCGATTGGTGGTGCCAAGTGAGGTTCAATAAAGACTGTTGGAGAAGGTGCCATGGCCTAGAATAACCCCTGGAAGTGATGGGGAATTGAGCACAGGAAAGGATGCATTGTTGAATGCAATTACAGATGTATGCGCGGTTAAAACTGATTATCTAAACTTGGACTAATATCTAAACTTGCAAGCAAAATAAGGGTGAAGCACTGGCTGATAATTTAGACAGACTTAAGGATGTATTTGAGAGGCACTCAGGTATAGTTTGTCCTACAGAGGTTACTCAGGAAGCTGTGGACACTGACATTGTGCAGATATTGTTACCAAGTGTTAGTAATAGGTGTATGACTAACTGCATTGGATGCCAGACTAAGAAGAGGTTCACTGAACTGGTAACAGTTACTAATCATTGTGTAACATCGGTAAAGAGAAAGAAAGAGACTGTGGAATCTAAACTGATGTAATTGAAGTTGTGAAATATGTAGACAGCCACTACGGGGGTGGGCAGGGAACCTTGCAAAGGGAGGAACAAAGATGGGAGAAGAAGGGAGAGTTGAAAGAAGCTTAGGAGAGCCTCAAGGAATGGGTCATATTTTACCTGCAGACAGATGGTGCACTGGAAACCCAACTGTTCCAAAATTGTATCTAGTGCACCAGCCCACCATGATCAGTCCGGGTTTCATCAGAATATTCAAAACTCTTATTCTGAATTTTAGGACCGCCTTAGAAGTTCTGACTGTGCCATATATACCTTACTTAAGGTAGATCAGAAGAAGCTTTGTCAGTAATGGTAAGTGTATTACATGACACGGTTACTAATCACTGAGCTCTAAAGATCTCATAATTCCCTACTTTACCTCTCTTGGGCATGTCCATAGATGCAGTCAGTATTGATTATCAACTTGTTCCACATTATATTACTGCTCCCATATCATATCTGTAGGACCCGTTAGTGATAAGCACTTCTTGACAATCAGACCAACTTCCCAACTAATCTGTTCAGTAGGAAAATTGTCTATAAACTTAATTGTACTGTATTTTACACTCCAGACAGTGGCGTAACGTAAGCCCCTGTATCCCCTGCGGTGTGAGGGGCCCTGAGCTCCAGAGGGCCCCCTCAGCAAAAGGTGGTGGTGGGCAAGGGAGGAGGGGCTCCTCTGTGTACTTTGCAGGGGGGCCCCATCAAGTTTTATTACGCCACTGACTCCGGAATTTGTATCCTTAAATATAGCCCAACAATAAGAAAATAAAGTACTTGTACTATTGTGTGAGAGCACAAATCAACTACATAATGTAAATGAAACTGCAATGCCTCCCGATTTAATAAAGTTACTTTCACAGGTACCATCTACTCTGTGGTCCACAAAGACCAAAGATGTGGGGTTTATATGAACCATGGAACTGGGGAAGGTAAAGGGTGACCCTCAGAACAAGCTACCCAGAATACCCCAATACCTATTTAAGCCTGAAAAGGAGGAAGGGATCTATCATGTATCAGTAGATGAGATTAAGCAATTTTGTTCCTATTGTTTGTAGTTGTAATTCCCCAATGCCCCCAATATCTTAGGCGGGAAAAGACAATCTGCACAGGTTCTTAGTGGAGTATAGGGCCATTGACAACATGATTATCCTAAGCTTATTAGGGCCCCCAACCCTGCCACCACTTTTTCATGGATCCCCTAAAACATCCAATGGTTACCGTGGTTGAACTTTGTTCCACTTTCTTCTCCATCCCATACATGAGGCGAGTCATTATCTCTTCTAGTTCACATTCTGAGGGTCTAAATGTTCATGGACACAACTTCCTCAAGGACTTCTATATATTTTCTAGGCCCTGATGAAGCATCTCGATATGTTGTTTTTCCCCTGAAGTTCTACTTTAGCTCAGCATGTTGACAACCTGCTTTTGGCACCTGTTACTCGATATCATTTCAATAAGGACTTCATCTATCTCCTCACCAAACTGCCTAATTAAGGGCATAAAGCTTCAAAGGAGAAATTACAGTTCTGCTTCCTCCTAGTGCAATACGATGTCAGAAAGTCTCTGCTGACAAGAAACATACCTTTCCGAGCAGGACTGCGTATTGCAGACAGTGAATCTTGAGCTATGCCAAAATAGAGAAGACTTTGCAGGATTATGTCAGAAAAGACCCCCCTGCACACTTGGACTGGTCCAGTGAATCAAAAAACGCATTTGTGAAATTAAACATGGTCAAGCCTCAGGAATTGCCCTAGGAAGCCATGATTACACCACATGTTTTACTTTGTGTTGTCCTCAATAACATTGATTTGTATCTAGAGTGATGATACAGAGTCAAAGGGATCAGAAAAGGTATGTAGGTTATTGCTCTTCAAGTCTGATGTTGCTATGAATGTTATGAGACTGACCTATTTCCTTTACAATTGCTAAAGGATGTGTCTCAGTTTGCAGCAATCTTGCTTGAAGAGTCTAAAAAAGCTATTCTCAGCAACAAGTGTGGTTCCCCAGCTGATCCTTGTCCCCTGCGATGTTGGCTACAGCTGTGGATCATGTTAATCCCATGCTTAACCAACTTTTTAACATCTCATTGGGATTGGCACAGGTTCCAGCATGTTGGAAACAGGCTATGGTCATTCTTTTGTTAAAAAAACCATGGCAGATCGACCAAACTGGCTAATTTCTGATTCATTTCTCTTCGACTGGGTGCCACTAAAATGTTATAGAAATTGGTCATGGTTCATCTTTCAGAGTACCTCTAATGGTTTCGGTATATACTTTCTTCCCAGCCTGGTTTCAGACCCCATCACAGCACAGAATCTGCATTATTAGGAGTGCAGGAGGCTATTAAGCTGTTGTTAGATCCGTAGAAACATGCTGCATTTATCTTTTTACATTTCTCAGTGGCATTTGATACAGTCTCCCACTTCATATTCAATACTTCACAGTTTGAGGTGGATTGGAGTGAGGGGCAGGCTTTCGGATAGATCAGCTTGTTTTCAGAGCATCATGGGCAGGCAGTGTAGATTGCTGCTTTTACCTCTGCCACCAAGGGACGCCACAGGGATCATCCTTAAGCCCTACTATATTTAACATCTATATGGCCCTTTGGAACTCCTGGTCCAGTCATTCGGTGTCAAAATAATTTCGGAAATGCAGATGACACACAATCGATCCTCTCCTTTGAGAATGGGTCCCAGGCTGCCGGAGATTCCTTGAAACCCTGCCTGGAGTCTGTGCTGAATTGAGTGCAAGTCAGCAATATCCAGTGCAACATGGACAGCTCTGAGGCTCTTCTATTTGGTCCCTCCTCTGCATCATGGACGAAGAACTGCTGGCCTTCATCACTGCCTCCCTCCCCTACCCCGGTTACGGCCATTAGGAATTTGGGAGTAAAAGTTGAATACCAGCTGCCATTCTGGCCGCAGGTTTCGGTTGGTGTTTCACGCTCTTCCGTGCCCTTCACAAATTAATTTTCTTCTTGCTCCTCCAGCCTAGGAAAGTTGTGGTCCAAGATCTCATTACTTAACGCTTGAACTACACAGATTGCCTGTATCTAGGCTTGCGAAGAGTATTAAGTGTCGCCAGGTAGTGTAGAGTGCGGCGGCACGTCTATTGTTGAAGATCCCCTGCTGAGCTTCTATTTCACATTATCTGTCGGCCTTATATTGGCTACCAATCAGCAAAAGGCTATTATTCAAAGATTTAATAACGGGTCACCGAGCCTATTACAAATCTGGCCCCTAATATTTGTCCAACAGTCACCCATTTCCAGTCTTCAAGAGCACTTTGTTCAGCAGATGAATTCAGCAGTTGTTCCTAAAATCTGATGTAAATGGTGAGGCGGTTCTTCCTTTTCTTTTTTTGCCACTTAATCTGCGACTAATAAAAAACAAGCATTTGCAATGCAATAGGTCTCGCATTACGCGAGTATGCGCTATTGACATTGCAAATAACAATGCCTTTTATTTTTGTTTTTGTTTTCGTTTCTAAAACAAATAAAAGGCGTTGTCATTTACAATGCCAATAGCTTAAACTTGCGTAAATGCGAGACCTATTGCATTGCAAATGCTTGTTTGTTATTCAGAGCAAGAGGAAGTTCGGTCAGCTTGCCACTGTGTCACATCTCGCCTTTACACCTCGAGAAAAAGCAAGGCAGGAAGCGGCCTGCGTTGCACCCTGGGAGAGGCCAGGTTCACTGACCATCATGTCTGTTGTGACATCTTACTTTGTTCTTGTGTCCAAGAGAAAACTAGATCCAGACATTTAGGGAACAAAGGTAAATTTACTAGGCCTACGAGCCTGAAATGTTTGAACTGGAGACATGTAAAGTTGTGTAGCCTGGAGTTGTTTTGTCAAGTTGTGTTGCTGAGTGAGAAATGTCGGGATGCACACGGCCATTCGAGATGACCAATAAAAAAGCTGTTCTCCATGACAGGAGGAGACTTAATTACTGAATCAGTGGAGCTTTTGTTGCGCCACATGCAAGCAAGTGGGCGCCTTGTGGCCTGGTGATGACGCAATCATGCTTGTATCTGGATAATCGCGCAACCTGTACAGAAGGTCTGGTCTTCAAAATACGTGGACCAGACTCCAAATCGCAGTGCACTTTACATCTCATTGTTAACAAGCCCGGACAGACGGACATCGTGCGCCTGACCTGGGGCTGGCGCCGGTTGTACACCGTGACCTCTATTGGCCCTTGGAATGGGAGGACGGGGGAAGAGTCCTTTCGCTTTCCGGATGTATGACAAGGAATATCCCGGATATGGCAGGGTAAATAACCATGGCTTGGTAAACTGTGAAGGCCCTCTAAGGTGCGCACACGCTTATGTGCCAGTGACGCGCCAGCAAATGCACGGGGCCAGACACGCAAACTTCATCTCCTGAGTGTGTGTGTGGGGTGGGGGGGAATGCAGCTGGCTGATAAAAGCACAATGCGGGGGGAGTGTGTGCACGCTCCCGCCCCTCTCACGCTGATAGCAAGTAGTATAATTGTGCGTGACAATGCTCTGGGCCACTTAATTAAGGAGCCCTCCCTCTGCATGGGAAGGGCACGCCAGCTTTGGGGGAGGTGCGCGAGTCCCGACAAAAGACGCGCGAACTCTTGAATTGTTTTTCAGGGGAAGAAGGAGCCAAAATGCAAACACGCATTGTGTAACATCGTGGAAATCGCACCGAGGCCAATTCAAGATCGCACCACACAGATAATACCTTTACGTTGAACTGGCCTTTCTAGTTGACTGTAGCACACACCCACGAGCCGGCCACAGCATTTCAACTGTACAACAAAACCAGTCAGACTCACTCTATAACTATGTGGAAAAACGCAAGAGCTGCACAATCACATAATTCCAGTGGCCCTGAATATAAGGTGCGCAGATTTACATTTTTGTATTTTAAGCAAAAATATAAAATACATATTTTTTCATTTACCGAAAAAAAATATTGTGGAACTTGTAGTGCTAACAGTTTTCCAAAATGTGAGAAAACTGTTGTTAAGTACTCATAAATACAGGCACGGAAGAATCTACAGGGAACGCTGGAGTTGAGTAGTATCAAAGGCAATGTTGAGAAACTGTTTTTCACAAGGAACTCTTGCAGGACAGTTCGGAGAATACAGTATCGGAATTATATTTTACTTTTTTTTTTTGTTGCCGTTTTGCATCGATGCACTTTGCATGAGCACCAGAATATATTACTCTTTTTTTTTATAGCACAGGGGGATTAAGTGGAGATAGGAGCTGGGATGGTTAAAACGCCGGTTCACTACATCGGGTCACGTTCCTAAATATCAGGGCGAAATAAAAACGTGTTTCTAAAGATGCCTCCCACTCTGCAGCTTTTCCCTTCCTGTCTCAGATATAAACAAACACTGGCCGCTCACAGACATCTCCACACATCCCCTATTAGCAGTGTCGAAAAGACTGAGAGGTCGACACTGGGTAGCCGCTCGATGTGCCATATTGTGCTCCTATTTAGAGGTCTAATAGAAGAGTTGGGGGGGGGGGTCCTGGACAGAAGTGAGTAGCGGCCCCCGAAGACGTAAGTTCTTGTAAGCACTATATCACAGATCCATATTTCAAAATGAAACAGTTGAACCTGAACGTTCCAGCTGCGTCCAATTCAGTCAGAGTGCACATTTGTGCCACAGAGGCATATGTTTCCACGCAGCTGTCAGGAATGCAGACCAGGGCAGGGCAAGTCTAGACGGATCTACCAAATAAAATGCAGGGGCCCCAAAGGAAACGGACAAACTATGCGGCACATGACAGTTTTCAAAGATGAACTGAGCTGAACGAAAGAATTAAATGCAATTAATTTCAGAACACTTGGGAGCGAGATATCAAATGAAAATAGGCCCTTTTGAAGACACCGAGCCAGAATGCCTCAGGCATGCTGAGGCGGCCTGAAATCCCTTGTGATTTGCTAAAGTTGTACGTTTAACCGTAAGTTAGAACAAGCATTGGATGCACGAGACGCGATGGTGGGGGGGTGGGGGAGAGAAGCATGAGCTCTGATAAACTGGTGTGAAATAGCAGCAGGGAAGGGGGCGGAGAGGGGCTACGAGGGAGAGCGACGTAAAGCCATATGGCTGCTTTGCGCGCGTGCACGCCTCGTGCACTGTAGCTCTATGCCAGGGGAAGCACTTTCAAAAACCCACTTACAAAATGTCTCAAAGAGACAGCTTTTGCTGTCTCAGCGAGACCTAATGAGGCTGTGTACCATAAGCTTTTAAAAACTTGTCTGTTCTCCTAAGCATAAAAGCAGCCATTTTTTCCAATTTCCTTAGAGGCGGGCACTCTCAGGAGAAGCGGTGTGCTCTAAAAGCTTTTACATTCATTCATTTAATTACAAGAACAAGTTTCCGAAGGGAAAAACACTCCTTCACCAAGCAGAAATAGCTTAGGAGGGTGTGCCGAGATGGTAATAGGCAAGTTCTTGCACCGAGATTTTTATTCCCCAACCACACCAGGTGTTATTTTGCAAAAGTGCAATAGGGACGCAACAGACTTTTGCCCTCGGGGCACTTTGGTATTACAGAAGGGGTCGTTAATGCTTGTGCAGCCCCTTCTGTAATGCAGATAGAGCTGGCACTAGAGGGCATTCCCTCATTTGCATGTGGGCACCCCATGCAAATGAGGGAATTTCTTCGCCTCATTGCCCACGCTGTATTGCCAATGTGGGTGAAGAGGCAAGCATGCCTTTAGAAGATGCACTGAAAGTGCACCACAAAAAGGTGGCACACTTTCAGTGCACCTCCTAAAGGCAGCCGTCTGGAGGGATGAAAGGGAGTCCCATGGACCCCCCCCAGAGATCCACTTTGCAGGCAGATACAGTGACCTACTGCACCCACCTGCAAGAAGATCTCTAATCCCAATCCAATGGGGAGATCAACAAGTGCCTAAAGGAAATTTGTGCATGGTTTAACCATAACCATCTGAAATGTAACACAGACAAGTCCGAGATCATTTTCTTTGGCTGCCCACCGCTGGACGCCTGGAAACAATGGTGGCCACAAGACCTGTCTCCTCCCCAGGCTGCTGTTAGGACTGTGAAGAACCTGGGAGTAAAAATGGATGATGCCCTTTCTATGGTAGCCCAGGTGCAGTCAGCAACCGGGACCTGTTTTGGTCTCCTGAAGATGCTTCGGAGGTTTTTATTTCTACTACAGACCTCGCACAGAAAAACAGTAATTCAGGTCCTTATCATCTCTAGATTGGACCATGCCAATGTCCTCTATCTAGGCCTCCCGGAGTTCTCACTCAACAGATTGCAGGTGGTGCAGAACGCGGTAGCCAGGGCTGTTCTGAGTCTCGGGCTTAGAGAGCGTATCTCCCACCATCTTAAGAATCTGCATTGTTTACCTGTTCGCAGTAGAATGTGCTTCAAAGCTCTGGTCTTGGCCTTCAAGGCCCTGCATGGTCTGCATGGTGTCGGAGCAAAGTACATATGCAGAAGAGTTTCTTTTTATGTACCCCGCAGATCTCTTAGATCTGCTCATTTACATCTTATGGCCACCCCTAAGTACCTCAAAGCTCGCAAAGGCGGTCGCTCTTTTCAAGTGCAAGTGGCTGGACTTTTGAATAAGCTACCTCTTCCACTTAGGCAAGTCACCAGCCTGCTTGCCTTCAGGAAACAACTGAAAACCTGGCTGTTTCAAAAAAGAATTTAATTCATTTTTTTCTCTGGGTTTCCTTTCTCTCTTCCCTTCCTCCGGTTTCTGTTTGATTTTCTGTCTTAGCGCCGGGATACTCTTCTGAGAAGCCGTGCGCTCTATAAATCTACTCTAACATAACATAACATAACCCAGTGCACCTGCTTACAGGTGCGCTGTGGTGCAAACAGGAAAAGTGCACAATATCTAATAGGGCCCCAGGTTGTATCATGAAGCACCCCATGTTGGTAGGGTTGGCATGATAAGTGTCACAGTAGCCCCTTAGTATGCCCCCTTCTTTTCTTCTATAGCTTAGAAAAACGTCCATCCCTGTGTCATCTGCCTGTCACAAAATGTTGGAAAATAGATTTTTCCTAGTTCACCTCTTGGCCCCTTTGTACACATCTAGATGGAACTTATTCAGATGTCCAAACGTGCAATTTATTCTTATGTCCTAGTTATTATGTTTATGCTCTCAGGATGGGTGGAAGCATACCCTAGTCCCTCTGCAGATTTCTTACAGGAGCTAAATATGCAATGTCGCATGACCGGCAGTTTGTAAGGCTTTAGGAATAGACAATAGACCAGCATTATGCATATCACCTAGATTCAGCGGGCAAGATGGAAAGAAACAATGGCACTTCCCCAAAAAACTTCGGGACCTAAGCAGCGGGGACAAGTATGAACCAATTCAAGCCAATCACCTAGGAAATCAAGGGGCATTAGGATTTGCTCCTGGAATGTTAATGGCATAAGTGCAAAGTTAGAAGAAGAAGATTTTGTGGAATTTATCCAACATCATGACATACTCCTTTTTCAAGAAACCTGGCAGACATAAAACTCTCCATTAGTGGCTACAAAGAAAATATTATTCCATCAAAAAAGGAGGCACAGCATGGAAAGGCCAAAGGGGGCTTGTCGACTTATATATCTACGGACCTCTCCTGGGGAGACATAAGCATCGATCTCGACTCCTCATCGATGCAATGTACCAAAGTAGATCTTTCACCTTCAATGGACCTACTAATATTGAATCTCTACATCCATCCAGTAAGAAAGGAGAAGGACCAAAGAATCTAGCAATTAATAGTGGCAATTAAAACACTGAAAAGCACCTACCCAAATGCCAACATAATAATAACAGGGGATTTTAATATGAACTTAATCCAAGGCCAAGAGCGCAACCCACCGAGTTTCATACATCCAAGGCAGGGTAACCAAAGTAGACAAGACCTCATGGGCAAGAAATGTTCTGCAAAATTAGACAAACTTTTCCTACACACATTAAATGGTAGAGGCCCCTTGGACAGTCCAGCCGCATTCACGAGGGTTACATCTAAAACAGAATCAACAATCGATTTTACGCTAGCCAACCCTGATCTATTTCCATACATAACAGATTTTCAAATTCAGGATCGAGTCGAAAGTGACCATTACCCTCAAAATTTAAATACACCATCACTCCAACTGGGTCAGAGCAGGCAAATCCTCTTACATTAACAACACAACTTTACAACCTAAAATGGCTAATTTGGGATGAAAAGAACATCGACAAAATAATGGAGACATGCCGGTCGTTGTTAACACCTACAGACGCAGACCATGCTGGAGATATTACAGGGCTCTGGGAGTCTTTTACAAACAACATCAATAAAAAAAGTCAACCTACCCACAGAGATCATAAAACACCCAGAACTGGAGGGGGGCCATGGTACACGCCAAACATACGGGCAATAAAAACGTGACTGAACAAACAACTAAGGTTATTTCGAACTATTGGACTCCAACCCTCACAACAGACTCTCATAATCATAGAAAAGATGAAAATGAACTAAAACACTAAATAAAGGTGGCCAAACAAACATAAAAGGAAAATCTTGAGGCCAACTTGCTCCACGCAAGTAAGCAGAGAAACTCGAAACAGTTTTGGGCAAAAATCAATTTCCTGCTAAATGGCAAACATCGCCAATTTACCGCACTAGGGACAATACAAACGAGACTAAAAGGTGTTTCAGTCTGGAGAAAATATCAGAGTCTAGGAGTCAGAGCAAGGAAAAATGGACATCGGCGGACGCATCAGTCAATGATTTTTAGACTTTATCCAACGCCAAACTCCATACCGAAATCAGAGAAGTACAGAAAGATAGCAGTGTTTTTATCAGGCATGCGCAAAGAGTAGAACCTGTACAGATAACACAAAAGCAGATTCTGCATACAATAAATCACTTGAGATCAGACGGGGCACCCGGCCCCAATGGTCTACCGAATGCACTGTTCAGGTACAACCCCGAGTGTTGGTCCTTCTATCTAACCCCTCTGTTCTCCAATAGCTTTCAGACTGGAAATATTCCTGACTCTTGGAGGGGCAGTATCCTTCAACCCATTAATAAGTCAGGAACACACTCAGACCCCAGCAATTACAGACTGATAGCTCTTATAGATGTAGAGGCCAAGATCTACGCAACAAATCTACTGGCAGACTTGGAGATATGGGTAAGCTGCAAAAGTCTAATCCCGAAAACGCAGACTGGGTTCAGAGCCGGCATGGGGACTTTAACAAATATTTCAGCACTCACCCTCTTAGCAAAGAAAGCGATTGCCAATTCAAACATCCTCTACACATGTTTCGTAGATCTCAAAGCAGCCTTTGATAAAGTGCCAAGAGCCAAGCTATGGGCTAAAATGAACGCTTGGGGAATCCCCTCCAAATTACTAGAAGCAATCATCAACCTATATTCACAAACCTGGATTCAGATTTAAAAAAGTGGATGACCGGAGTTTAACCAAGAAATTTCCAACATAAAATGGGCTAAAGCAAGGATGCGTTCTGGCGCAGTGTCTTTTCAACCTCTACACATCTGATTTAGAAAGCAACCTTAGTCTCATTCATGGAGACCCACTCAAATTGGGAAAGACACCAATAGCAAGCCTGCGGTATGCAGACGACATTGTGTTACTCTCTCAAACTCCGCTTGGTCTACAGCGCCTGATCTCTCAACTAGCCATATACATTTCAAAAGAACATCTGACAATCAATCTAAAAAATCTAATGTTTTATGTTTTTCCAGCACTCATAAAAATCGCCACAAATTCATCTGGAGGATAAACTCAAGTATTGTATTGCAGGTAGAAGTATATAAATATCTGGGGGTTCTTTTAGATTGCCATTTAAGGTTCAAACAACACCTAGAACATGCCAACATAAAAAAACCAAATAATTATGCTTTGCTTTCAAAACTTTACAGAAAAGCTTAAGTGGCAGCTCAACAAACCATCTCCTAAAGGTAGTGGCTGCAAAATGTTTGCCAGTAATAACATATGGCTCGGAAATGCTGAATACTAAGGACTCCCAAATGCTAAATCTAGCCCAGTCCAGACTGTTTAAAAAACTGTTTTTAATCCCGCGACACATCTATCAGGCGCAGATACGCCTGGAATATGGATTAACGAACCACATGCAGGCCAGACAAGGTGTCCTGGCCAATTATTACTGGCGTATGAGGGCTGCGGAAGACAACACGCTTGCCCACCACTGCTGGGAGGAGGTAGAAATACAATCAAGGAACAAAAATTTGATATGCCAAATTTTAAAACAAGCGCTTCTAACGCTAAATCTGGAGGAAGCCTGGCAAACACCCTTGTCATACCCTGTTTTAAAAAAATCACAAACAAATCAATAAAAAAATTATAGTTTCAAACCGATAAAACCACATTTGCCGGAAAAAGTCATGCATGGGCGGTGATCCCATCCTATAAGCATATGAAACCACAACCCTATCTGCAAGAATGCTTCAGAGACTACTACAAACGGAAATTGAACTTACTGAGATTGGGTTCTTTTTCAAATATAGATCTAACCCCAAAATGGCTACAGACCTGGCCATCCCTGGACTGCCGCCTCTGTGGTAACGGAGCAGAGTCACTACTACAGCTATTGTGCATCTGTCCGGCACTGCATAACCTAAGGACGTCACTTTTAAGGCCAATCCTAAGAGAAACTCAAATCCGGACTTGCAGAGCAGCTGTCATAAAATGCCTCAGTGGCTCTTCAGTTCAACTGTCTTGCAACACCGTCAAATTTTTGTCACTAGCAGCACAAGAACTAGAAAAGAAAGAAACAGCATAAAACCTTGGAAAGAATGAAACATCAAAATAAGAACTTGGCAGAAAGGTATAAAGCAGCTGGCCTAAGTCTTTTTCAGACCTGTTTCTGTACTCCCCTTTCTTCCAAAGCCCCTTTCTATGAAAAGCCCTAGGCACAAACATGATCATACCAGTAAATGTTCCAGGATATGAAACCATAGTGACTTAAGAAACTGGATAGAAAATTATGCATAGCAGTTTCGAACTTTGCTCCCTCCCCATTTTCCGTTGGCATTAGCACTTTAATTATAACAAAAAGCATGGACATGTTTACATTGGTGTTATAATAATCCGCTGCTCTTTGGTTCCATCCCACTCGAGAGTTACGACAACTAAAAATGTTTTAATGTAATTTTTATTCTGTATCTGAAATATGACGCTTTCATCATGGTGGTGTGTTCCACTCTTTTTATGATTTTAATAGATCAAATAAAAGTATTTTTACACAAGTAAAAAATGGTACAGTTAATGGCAAGGGGGCCGATTCACAGAATTAACTTAAGACAAAATCCTAAACTTACTACTTTTGGTATTCACAGAAGTTAGGATTTAGTCTTAAGTTTGTCTTAAGAAAAACTTAACACAGACTTAAGACAAACTTAAGACAGACTTAAGACAGACTTAGGACAGACTTAAGACAAACTTAAGTTTGTCTTAAGTCTGTCTTAAGTCTGTCTTAAGTTTGTCTTAAGACAAACTTAAGACTAAATCCTAACTTCTGTGAATACCAAAAGTAGTAAGTTTAGGATTTTGTCTTAAGTTAGTTCTGTGAATCGGGCCCAAGATAACTAAGCTGTGCTTGGAGACTCTGTTAATATGACTCAATTCCCTGTGACTCCTTCCCAGAAGACAAAATTGAGCCCATGATGCTGCCATTGAATCCTCAGTCTCAACTGCTAAATTAAATTTACAGTTGAATGATTATGCTATTTTTCAGTATTTCAGAAAGCTTTTACAATGTCTCTACAGTTTTAGTTCTCAGGTTCAAGCAAACTTACCTAAGTGTCTGACCAAAACCCACCACTTCCTCCAGCCTAGCTACTGGGTGTCCGTACAAGTATCCCAGATGAAGACCACACAGACAGTATTTTGGGAGAGGTGTGGTGTGGGAGCAGGTTGTAGGTGAATCAAGTTAGTGGCTCATAGTCGGCAACCAGGTCAAGAATTACTTCAGGTGAGAAGCAGTATCTGGCAATGACTGCTTTCCTGACTATGCCAAAGATGTTGATCCTTTGCCTGTTAAGCTCCCTCCTCCTCAAATAACTGCACCTCAAAGTGAGAGGTAAAGATATTCACCATCATAATGAACTAAAAACGTTTTTGGTGAGTGACTTCATTACTTCTTCCGTAGTCTGCCAGTGTGTGATTGATTGCTGTTGTAATGAGTAATACATGTAGATGGGATGTGGAGTCCTGACTGTTGACTCCCTCCCACTTTCATGAACAGGTATGTTGCATGCCATGTGGGTTTTCTTTAAGAAAGGTGAATTTTAGAAAATATGAAATTAATTTTCATGTAAAACCATGAAAAATGACAATTATAATACAAATTGTAAAGCTATTTAAAAATAATGTCCCCTATATGTGCCTATTTCCCCCTATGTGTATTTATCATTATACCATGGCTCCATTGATTTCAATTAGAGTTTGTTACAGTACCAGTGATTGGCTGTTGCATCCATGCATTCTTAGCCAACTTGGCACCTGAGAACCATTGTACTTTGCAGGGTTCCTCACTGATTGGGCCTCTGAAGAAAGCATACAAAGACCACAGAGATCTGTTGCAAGTCTTAGTTCTCTGGAGTGGCTATCCTGCTGGTAAGCATTGTTGGGTCCCTGCCACTTCAGCCTATGTGCAAAGACTGGCATGTCAGTTTTTCTAGCCTTTCCTGACAGACCTGTGGCATTAGGAGGGTCGCCGGATCCTCACCCACCTGGCTGGCTGAGAACTGTGGTCCTTTGGGGCGACCCACAGCTCCTGGGGCTCAGAAGACACTGTACAAAACCTGTAGCTGCAGATGGGGAGAGTCCCTCACCTGGTTCTGTTTCCTCATGTGCTCCTGGCTTCTGCTCCTTCTCTCGTCAACTCTAAAATGCAATCACATGCCGGAAGGATGCAGCTGTCTTTTAAGGAGACTCTGCCACCAGTCCACCTCAGGTTTTCATTCTCTTTTCTTTTCCGGTCCCATTATGGCTGTTCCTCTCTGTTTATTCCTTGCTTTCTCAATCCATTATGTTTTCCGTCATGTGATGCTTGATGTCATCTCCTTTTCCTGTTCTTTTACTATATAAAGGCCTCAGTCTGGTTGTAGAGTGCATCACAACAAAGCTGTGTTACTCTTGGGACTACCTTGTCTGGATTCCTGACTCCTGGTTTTATCTAACCCTGTGAAGACTTCTTCAGCAAAGAGTTGTTTTCACGTCTTTGGCTTTTTACTCCTGAGAAGATGACAGCTTCTCAAGGCCACTTGCCTACCACATCTTCCAGTGTGTGGTGACAGCTTCCAGAAACAGTTCCCCTTACCTTGAACAGCTGAAGACCCACATCTGGATTACGGGCAAGCATTCAGCCCTGAACATTGGCCATGTGTGGCGCTTGACTTATTCCAAGGCTTAGCTGGAGTTCATTTGGTTCTATTTTGTCAGTAGTAAAGGTGTAGTAGATTTAGAAATGTATTTTGTGATAGCAATGTTCTTGTTCTTTTGTAGCTGTGTTTTATTATATCACTCCCTGAACCCCTCCTTAAAGTTTCCCAAAACTGGTATTTAATTGTAGATATTCCCCATTTTCCAAGCACCTCTTGGTCCCTACCACATTTACTAATAATTTGTGTACCTACGTGTGTGTAGACCTCGGCACATGTGGTGGACATCTCCATACAGAAATGATAGCTGAGGGCAAGGTGGTGCTCTCCAGCCGGTTTGTGAATTGTATTGTGGCGTATGTATATACAGTATTACTACTTCATGTAACCCAAAATGACTTTTGTAAATACTGTCAATATTTTAATAGTAGGTATTTGAATCAATTTATTATAGTCGTAGAAAGTCAATTTTTTGGGATGCAGATATTTTGATCTTGATATTTTGATACTTAGATATTTATGAGGTAGATAAGTAGAACTACACCATTTCAATCAGATCAAGTGAGAAATAATACGAAAATATATAATCAAAATGTAGATGCAATCAATATTGCTGGAAACATGTAATCACACATAAAAGACGAAAAATAGAGAAAAGAAGATGTACAGCGAATATTATACATTTTATTGGCAGCTTAAATGCTAACAGGCTTGTAACTCTAATCCTAGTATGAATTGCCAAGAACGAGATTACTAGATGTAGCAATAAAATATGCTTATGTACATTAGCAATCAGTCATCCACCGGATCGGTAGCATTGAGTCTGTTTCAGGTTGCAATATGGTAGACAAAAAGAGAAATAAAATAAAAATAAAAATAAATAATGATGTTGAATAAAAGGGCGTATATGTTGGAGAAAGACAGTGGAGTAATGACAAAATCATGAATTCCGCAACATATCGATCTGCTGTTTTGTCTCTAATTAATACCCTTGCTATATATCTCTAAGACTATCAGCGTTCATCCATTTACAAAGTCACCTGATTACAGCCCATATGGAGGAGAGTAAGTCGCCTATTTGGATGATGTTACTAGTTGCTAATGCAGAGTTTATGGAAAGACAAACGTTACATTAGAGCAATGTTAGAACATATTATCATCTATAAGGTTCACAAGGCAAGAAGATTACAAGTTTAAATTTTAACAAGAAAGGACATTTTAAACTACTTGTAAAACAATGTGTGCTAGGAAAAAGTAGATGTAAAAATGAATCTTAGGGTATAACACTTTGCTAATGTTGGCAGTACAAAAGGGGTCAATTCGGTTGACTGATAAGGAAGTTTGTAAGCCCTTGAGATTGGGTGATACAGACAGTAGTCTGTGTGAGATTTGATAAGTAATTTGAAAAGCCTTCAAGATTGAATGATATCCCAAGAAAAACAACATAACTGGTAACAGAAAAGATCTTTTGGGCTATATTGTCAAGCATGCAGCAGCAGTGTTGAGGTGGTCACCATATTGGATGTGTCCCTTATTGTCTTCATTTATGAGATTACACTACAAAGGTAAACATTTCTATGGTAGAACCTTATTGCAGCAAATGCTATTGCTTTACAAAAACTAAGTGATGACTCCAAAGGCAGATCCACAACGTGGGGATAACATTGTCTTCTATCAAGAAAATAAAGTAGAGTTGAAATAGGTCGAAAATGTCTCCTAAACCAATAAAGCAGAAGTATTAAAAATATGTCAGAAACGCACCAGGTGAAAAATTCCCCTGAATATAGTCTACACATTGAAAGGATAATGAGATAGGGAACCAGTCTTGACAATAATTACTTTTAAATCAAGAATGGAAAGCCACTGACTCTTTGTGTCCCTCTAAATGAGTCATTGGGCTTTAGCTACTCTCGTTCATGTATTGCCTTCTGTGGCAAATTCTGAACGTGGAACCACAAAATACCAAAGCATCTGATATACAGAATTAGCAATCCCTTGCCCAGATTGTGTCACAATGTGGGTGGGCTATATATCTAGGTTACAAAGCAAAGTATACCTATTAAAGAACAAAGCATAATTTATTCTCTTCAAAACGTAATAGCGCTTGGACGCTGATTTATTGTGAGTGATACATATAGTTGTTGAGGTTACTCTCTACCCTACAACAAAAATTACAAGTGTAAGCCCTGAATATTTCACCTTGGTGAAGCAGTCTCTGGCATAGTAGAGATCCTGCACGATGAAAGAGTGTCAGCGGTGTCTGTTGTGGAAATTGTGTGTCCAGTGATAGGGTGCCTGTAGTGCCACAACAGTGCAATCAATGGTTCCTATTTCTTACGGGAAATAGACAGTGGCATAGCCATAACTGGCTCACTCAGCAGCTGATGCATCTTTACTGTGACCAGCTTGCCTACACGATGACCATGTGTCCCCCATGACCCTCTGGAAATATCCAGAGGCCTGGAAAAAAAGTGCAGTAAGTACTTTGATCTGTGTAGAGGTGGTCTTGGAATGCGTTGTAGGTTTATGAGCTCTTGCTCCCAGTTTGAAACCATGTCAAGGATCACATCAAATGGAAAGCAGTATCTGGCAATGACTATTTCCATTAGCATGCCAAAGAAGTTGATTCTTAGGGGCTGTGGCCTAGCCACTGAAGATGTCAGTTGCTCTTTGCTGAGCTCCACCGCCTCGCAGTTAAATCCATCATAATCTGATTGAGGAATCGCCTTAATATCTCCACAGCTGCCACTCCCTGACGCCTGGTGAAGGGCTGGTGGCACTGGAGGAGCACTGCCTGTGTGGCCGGGTGGAGAGCGCCGATACATGGTGGAGCACCCCAAGGCCTAGCCGAGCCATGGACCAGGATAGGAGAGGCCCCGAGGCAGTGCTAATTTAAGAGCCTGTGCATTGCCAATGCAGCCCCACAATTACCGTGGTAGTGGGGAAGTGAGCGGCTCACTGGATCAGGAGACCCCATCCCCCTGACATGTGTTGCCCTTGATTGCCCGGTGCTCACACGGAGGCAGCACCAGCGGCAGGATTAGGATGCTGCACCTGGTCAGCTACCCGCGGCCAGAGCAGCCTGACGGAATGGCCTCCTACGATGCATGAAATCCAGTGGTCGGATCAGACTGTGGCAGAGAGACCAAGAGAACAGAGGTCCCAACATGCAGGCGAGAGGGCCGGGCTTGCACTGGCTGTACCCTGGTCACCAGGGGTGGCCCACGGCCTGAGTCCCAGTGGCCAGTTCGAGCATCGGAAGGGGCGCCCTGCATTTCCCCTGCCTCAGAGATGTGAGAGCTTATAACCGGTGGTCCCTGGAGCCGTGGGGTGGAGGTGGCACTGGTGGTGTGGCATGGATTGGTGAATGCGGGCCTAGTACCAGTGGTGACCCAGAGGCTTGACTGTGGCCTGGTGAGGGGCTTGGTGCCCCTGGCTGGGAACCACTGGGAGCAGGCCTTTCTCCTTCTGGCTTTGGTGGGGTTGGCGGCTCTGTTGGACCTTGGGTGAGCATGCCAGTAGGTGCACGCAGTTAGCAAAGCTACAGGGGGTTGTTGAGCAGTAATTCCAGGTGGCGGTGCATATGGGGAAATCTGAGAGGGTGCTTTGCTTACAGCAGCAGAGGCCTGGTGCTCTATGGTATGTCTGTTGGTCGCCAGGACCCCACAGCTTGAATGAGGGGGACTCTTGCCTGGTCCCTGCTTTGTCGCCACCTGCTTTCTCCACAACACGGTGGATAGAGTCACAGCTACTAAGGGCAAGACATCTGAAGCAGAGGATTCTGTACAGACCTATCAATCAGAGGAGAAGACTTTGCATCGCATGGTGGCCCTATTGGTGGCACTAGCGGAGGAGGCAGAGGCAGATCCAGGTGCAACGACATTTAGGTGGTGGGGATTCTGGAAGGGGCAGGAGGGCCAAACCAAATTGCTTTCATTACCATATGGCTCCGCTTGTGGCTGCTGCCAGACGCAGTGTCTACCTGCTTCATAGTGTAGCATGCCCACAGGTCCTTGAACACCAGGCCTCCACCTGGATCTCTACTGAGGCCCATAATTATACACATAATTGTCTTCAGGAGTGCACTGTTTTCTTGTGAATACGATGTATCTCTGCGTTTTATAAATGACACAGTGTGGCGCTGCTAAATTTCTTGCAGTGCCGTGCCACTGTTAATATGCCCCTCAATTCTTCAAGTTTTTACAACTCCGCCATGCCCTTATGTCCTACATCACACACATGGTTGACGTCCAGGAGTTCAGCCCCCCTGGAGAGTAAGATACTTCTGACGAACATCTCAGAACATAAAATTTCCAATAAATACCTGTTGCTGGCCGTCAATGCCCAATATACCTTTCTGCCCCTTCAGGACGCCTGGGTCCAGGTTGTGGGCTCTCCTTACGGATGAGATAAGTATACAAAACAGTGATGAATGAAATGCTTGAATTAATCTCAGCCACTGATAATCACTTGCGCTGCATCCCAATCCATCATTTTTTTGCACACCATGCAACTTCAGTTTCGACCCAGCTATAGGCAAATCAGTCTTGCCCCAGGTTCAGGTCCAGGTGGAACAACTCAGCCCGAACTGCCGAGCTAGGTCCTACCTGAACTGCAACACAAGCAACCCAGGTCCTGTTTTGCTGTTGTTATGGGCTCATCAGCCAGGTACAGCTTGGTTCCAGTGTCACAGTGTGTACAGGTCACACGTCTGGTCATACCCGTCCCACTTAGAAAACAATGATGAATGGAATGCTTGAATTAATCTTAGCCACTGGTAATCACTCTGGCTGTATCCCAATCCATCGTTTTTTTTCACTTCACGCCAACTCAGTTTGAACCAAGCTATATGCAAATCAGTGTTGACTCTGCCCCAATAGGAGCAGAAATGTCAAACCAGGTCCTCCCTAAACCACAACACAAGCAACCCTGGGCTAGTTTTTCCCTAGTTATGAGGTGAATGTTTGACATTGTTCAGGATTTAATCCATCAATTGCTCTTTTTGCATTTGTCACCCTAAGTGGGACAGGTATGCCCAGACGTGGTCCCATGCTCACCATGCCACTGGAGTCAAGCTAACCTGGCTAATGAGGGGTGATACCCCAAACTGGTCCTAGGATGCTTGTTTAAGGTCCAGGGAGGACCTGGCCTAGTAGTTTGGGCTGAAATGTTACCATGGGGAGCAGTTCCAAACTGATTTGCATATGGCTCAGTCCAAACTGGAAAGGTGTGGTGAGCAAAAAAACAATGCATTTTGGCCCAGATCTCTGTACTGGGGGTGAATGCTTGACATTAATCAGCATTCCGTCCATCATCGTTCTTTTTGCATTTGTCGCCCTAAGTGGGACAGTTATGCCCAGACGTGGGACCCGTGATTGCTATGCTACTGGAGTCAAGCTATCCTGGCTGAAGAGGGGTGAAACCCCGAAACCAGTCCTTGGATGCTTGTTTCCAGTCCAGGAAGGACCTGGCTTGGCAGTTTGGGCTGGACTGTTCCCATGAGGCAGAGGGTCAATACTGATTTGCATATGGCTGGGTTCAAACTGCAATTGCATGGTGAGCAACAAAACGATGGGTTTAGGCCCAGATCTCTGTACTGGGGTGAATGTGAATCATTATTCAATATTGAGTCTATCGATTGCTCTTTTTGTAATTGTTGCCCTTGCGGACGAGGACTGGAGGGAGACGCTGGGCTCTTCATGTGAGGTGGGATCGCATCCTAATACTGCCTTATACAGTTGCTCTATATACATTGGGTTTATTTTACGAAGTAGAGACTGTGGAGAAGGAGACTGATAGAGTCTGATAGCTGCTTACGCTGCCAGACCAAGATAGGAGATGTCCAACATACAATTTGGAGCTGTGATGTTTTGGCTCCTTTTTCGGAGGGGGTATTTCATTGCTTGGAAGGAGTGTTGGGCCCGACCTTGTCTGGGACCCCACATTATGCCCTATTACACATCGCAGATGGGGCGGACGTTAATAGATACAAACAGACTTTGCTTTGGCTGGCCCTTGACATTGCAAGAAGGGCACAGTGAAAGCATGGAAGGACTCCCTGACCCCTCCATGGAGGTCTGGAAGGGGGCCTGAATTGCAGGATGGGGTTGGAGTGCCCGATTTACATAGCCAGGGGATGCCCCAAGAAATATTACAGAATATGGAAAGGGTGAGCAGTCTTTCGTGTGATTCAATTGGAGCCATGTCCCATGCAAGGGTGGTCCCTAGAGGCCAAAATCAGGGCATTTATACGTGATCGTGTCATGGATGTGTGGGAGGCGAGATGAGTGGTGTGGCGCAAGCCGTATTTTGAACACTGTGAGTTGCGGTGCTGGAGGAGGGTGTGTTGTTTTCCTTTGTTTTTCTTGTATTGTGTACTAGCATTGATTTGTATGGCATGGTTTGGGCCTTATTTGTCCTATAGTGAGCTGGCCTGTGTGGTAACAGAGCCTTCCGGCTGTTTGCTTTTACTGTTTTGTATAGGTGTCAAAAATACAATAAAAATGTTCAAGATAAAAAAAATATGTTGATTCTCTGTAAATCTACTCCGCAAATATATTTCCTCAAAGTGAGGGCCAAAGTAACAAAGATATTCACTGACATGTTGAACCAGTTTCAGTCTGACTTATTTTCTTGTGTGTGCAGCCTGTATGTAAGTGCGTGATATTGCAGTGACATTTAGTTGTTGATGGATGTGACATATGGCCTGAGTTACAGGTTGGTGAACGTGCTATTCCAACCCAAACATGACGGATATCCAAATCATCTCATCACAAGTCCATTATACCCCATGGCACTTGTGGTAGAGAGGATGGGATATTTGTCACGTTTGTGACCAAGTACCCGCCCGCCAAACATGAAGTCAGGTCCATAGTCATGAATGTCCACCCTTGCAGTATCAGATGTGTTGAATGTGTTGAATGTGTTTTGACCCTGGGTGAAATATGCTTTATATTAATTATGCAAATAATTTTATTTATAGCATTTATTTTTAACCTAAGTATTTTTAATAATTACTTTGCATAAAAATATGATTTTGTAACAATTACAAATTATGATTGGTTTTTATATATCTACTATTTGGTGTTAGTATTATTTCCTGCCTTCATTGATTTCTATGTGAATTTTTTGCAAGACCAGTGCTTGGCCGTGTGTGGGACTTCAATGACTCCAAGGCTTGGCCAGATTAGACTTGAACCTTTTTTCGCAGCAATATTACTGTAGTAGATGTAGGTGTTTCTTTTGTGAATAATGATTGTCTTACTCTTTTGCAGGTGTGTTTTAGTATTTGTTTGTGCCCCCACAAACTCCTCCTACCTATACATTGAGTTGCAGGTATGAGATGTCTTATTTTACATTGCTCATCCACTTTCCCATTGTAGTACCTACAGCAAATATCTTCATACACTGAGATCTCCAAACTGCTGGTGGAGAACGTTGCAGAGGTATGGAAGGCATAGGCAGGAATCTCCGCATGTTGGTTAATGAATAGCATTTTTGAGTATGTAAAGTAATACTACTTTATATATTCAAAGACAATTTTGTAAATAAAACCCACACTCTTCTGGGCGCATGTGTAATTGCAGGTTCTGAAGGAGCAATATGTTTCTAAAATTCAAATCCTATATGAAAATGTAAAGCTTTATCTCCTACGGGGTAAACTAATTGATGACACAGCACTATGAGGAAAAGTACAAACCTCAATACTGGGCAGAGTGTAAATATTTAAGATGATGGAGATGGAAAGATTCCTTTATGCATTGCAAAACTCACTGATGAAATATCAAGTGTCGGAATTGAAACTGACGCTAAAGGATTGATATGTACAGGAAGAGTCCACTGTAGTCCTGCGGAGGCTATTCCCTTCATTTTATGATGGCGAGTTAGTAGTGCCAGACATTTACACCTATTTCTGGGCAGCAAAACTGGCAACAATTAATTAATGAATATTAAGAAAAAGTGAAGATCTGGCATTTAGAATGGAAAATTATATGTTGGGTGTTGATACCATTATTTGTTGGATATGTGGAGAGAGAAACCTGGATGATTTACCATCAGTAACAATAACAATATAGAGAATATGGAAGGAAGCAAAAAAATTGCAGGGATGGGCAAAGAATTGCGCTCCGCCAGCGGAGTTCGCTGAGTTTTGCCCACTCCGCGCTCTGTTGGGAGTTCCGAAAAACTCTGCGAAGAGACGCAGTGCGGAGTTTTTTCTCCTCAGTGGGTCGCCAACAGTAAGTTGCGAGTGCGCGCGATAAAAAATCACCTGCTAGAACTCCCGGCGAGATTTCTCATTGCGAGCGGTCACGCCAGGTCGCAACCGCTTGCATCGAGAAATCTGCCTTTCACATTGAGGAAGCTGCTTCTTGAGTAGAATGTCTACTTGAGGGGCAGAAAGCAGCAGCGTTCTCTGGAGTGATGCGTAGTGCCATTTGCGCTGATTTTACCACGTGAGACAAGCTCCTGGTGCTAAAAATCAGTGCGAGCAGCACCACTTCACAGACTGTGCCGCTGGTGGAACTCCTTAGAGCAAGGCTGAGTTTTTTTGGCACTTCGCGGAGTTCCGCGGAGTAAAAGTCCCTGAACTCCGCCCAGACCCAATAAATTGTCAAACTAGAATAGGCTAGTGAACTCGAGCAAGTTTGGTTCCTGATCCAATAACTTCCTTCTGTAAACCCACTCACCCAGTAGAGGTTCACCCTCCACATCTGGAACAGTCGTTTAATGATAATATTCAAATGCATGGAAGCAACAAAGATATTGGCAGAATTAGTCATTCTTAGATCTCAAGCAACTATACATACTCTTTCTCACCCAAAAAAGATTTCCTCAGCATACCTTTTTATGGAGATAAATATATTGGTCAAGTGTTCCATATAATGAGTAGCAAGGAATTCTAGTAATTTTCTTAGCTTAGTCCTTTTTCTCACTAACATGTTTCTCTGTAAGATATATGTAGCCAGATCCATGAAAATCTCCTTCACCTAAAAATACAGTCCGTTAAGTCCATGTGCCTCAGAATGACTATCACAGTTTCTCCTTTTCCACTCCCCAGAGCAGGCTTCCACATAGGACTTCTGTAAATTGTAAATAGTGGGAGAGGGGGTGTTTCCGGGTTGTCACTCATGTTTTGTTGGGTTTTCAAGACTCTTTTTCATTTCCTCCTGTGAGAGCTTTTAAGAGATTGAAAGTGAAATCGATAAGATCTTATGTTTGGCCTTTTCCTCGGGTGGCCCAGAATCTATTTTATGGATTCATTTCAGATAGGCGATTCAGACACATTTCTCTGGCACTAGCCTAGATTCTAGGCTTTGGAACTGCTTTACAACATCTGGCAATTCAGGGTGTCAAGAGGCAGTCTCTACAGTTCCTACGAGTTTAACCCCAGTTACTCTGCATGACAGTCTTTTCGGTTTGACCTCCACAATGCTACCCAACTTCGCAATATCCCTTAGTTTTTCACTCAAATCGTGCTGGACAACGTAATGGAGGCAAGCAGGGCCTTCTGATCTAGTTTTTCTTCCGCCTCCTCTTCTAGAGGTATCTCAGGTAGGAATCACATAAGGCCTTTTGGGGTGTAAGATCACTAGGCCTGCAAAACTCCTTCTTGAGGTTTTTTGTATATGTATTTGTAAATATGTCATAAGGCTGCACCAGTTCAAATTGGCCATGCTATTTGCCAGTTAGATCAGGGAGGAGAGGAGCGGAGGGGAAGGGAGGGGAGGGCAGGGTTGGGCAGGGGAGGAGAGGAGAGGAGGGGAAGGTAGAGGAGGGCAGGGGAGGAGAGGAGAGGAGGGGAAGGGAGGGGAGGGCAGGGGTGGGCAGGGGAGGAGAGGAGAGGGGAGCGGTGAGGAAAGGAGAGGAGGGATGGGGTGGAGAGGGGAGGGGAGGGGAGAGGAGAGGAGAGGAGAGGAGGGGAACGAGGGGAGGAGAGGAAGGCAGGGGAGGGGAGGGGTCAGGTGGAGAGGAGAGCAGTGATGTGCAATTAAAGGGTAAGAGGGGGAAGAGAAAAAGGGTAAAAAGGGGGAGGACTGTGGCGGTGATAGACACATAGGGCCCGATTCACAGAACTAACTTAAGACAAAATCCTAAACTTACTACCATTTTGGTATTCACAGAAGGCACTTACTCATTTTTGTATTCACAGAAGGCACTTGCTCATTTCGGTATTCACAGACGTTAAGAGTCCTAACTTTAGGACTCCTAAATGCCTTCTGTGAATACCGAAAGTTTTAAAATTAGGATTTTTCTCAATTTAGTAGTCCTAAGTTTAGGACTCCTAACTTTAGGACTCCTAAATGCCTTCTGTGAATACCAAAAGCCTTAAAATTAGGATTTTTCTCAGTTTAGGTGTCCTAAGGTTAGGACTCCTAACTTTACAACTACTAAACTGAGAAAAATCCTAATTTTAAGGCTTTCGGTATTCACAGAAGGCATTTAGGAGTCCTAAATTTAGGACTACTAAATTGAGAAAAATCCTAATTTTAAGACTTTCGGTATTCACAGAAGGCATTTAGGAGTCCTAAAGTTAGGAGTCCTAACTATACTACTACTAAACTGAGAAAAATCCTAATTTTAAGACTTTCGGTATTCACAGAAGGCATTTAGGAGTCCTAAAGTTAGGAGTCCTAAACTTAGGACTACTAAATTGAAAAAAATCCTAATTTTAAGACTTTCGGTATTCACAGAAGGCATTTAGGAGTCCTAAAGTTAGAAGTCCTAACTATACTACTACTAAACTGAGAAAAATCCTAATTTTAAGACTTTCGGTATTCACAGAAGGCATTTAGGAGTCCTAAAGTTAGGAGTCCTAAAATTAGGACTACTAAACTGAGAAAAATCCTAATTTTAAGACTTTCGGTATTCACAGAAGGCATTTAGGAGTCCTAAAGTTAGGACTCCTAACTTCTGTGAGTACCGAAATGAGTAAGTGCCTTCTGTGAATACCAAAATGAGTAAGTGCCTTCTGTGAATACCAAAATGGTAGTAAGTTTAGGATTTTGTCTTAAGTTAGTTCTGTGAATCGGGCCCATAATTTGTAGGAAAAATACGTGCTGCTTCCCCAAAAATACCTTGAAAGAACTCCACTTACACCAACAGCATTCACACTGCTGCACTGTGGCAGTTCACAGTAGGCTGAGAAATCATTTACTATACTGTGGCGTCACTGTGGATGTGTGACAGCACTCACTCTGGACTGCTGTATCTCTACTCACTCTGCACTGCTGTATCTCTACTCACTCTGCACTGCTCAGACAGCACTCACCCTGCACTGTGGTGACATCACTCTCTCTACTCTGCCTAGACAAGGTTCACTGCTATACCACCATTTATCTGCACTGTTGCCATCCTGTAACGCCACTTCACTGTTGTGAGGCACACAGCACGCTCCCAGGATAGCACAATACCCGCTCTATGGTGACACTACAGACCTCCCTTAGTTGTAACCTTAGGGCTTCTTTATTTCTTTAAAACCCACGACAATACACAATGTAGGGTACTCAATAATATCCACCCACTGACACTCCATGAAAATATTAAAGGAGATAAAAGTTTTGTTCGGTAGGTGACAAACCAAACGATAAATAATCTTCAGTTACATATGAAAAACTCCACATATTAAAAAAACCACAAAACGCTGGACCCAGTTGACAAAACGTGTGCCTTGTGTCTCACGTGAGAGTCAAATCTGACTCACAAAGCCTGTTTCGCAAACCATTTATTGTGAATAGTTTCCAGGTGATACACATTTCTAATTCCTGGAAATTCATGAGTGAGTCACGGTTAATTATGAAATAAGACACACATGCCCATACAAGGCGCCAGGTGAAACGGGCCAGAATATTCAGGTGTTACACCTAAGCCTGCAGTGAGGCACACCTACTCTCAGACAAGGATGTGAATTCATCGGCCCTTTTCTTTTCATGCAAGCAACACTTAAACAGCAAAGCAACAAGGCACCCTTCTCCATATTCCATTGAAAACAAACATACACTCTACAGATTTCTGGATCACTTTAACTCGCTCAACAGCATTTACATACAGGGGCAGATTTATGTTCCCTGGCGCATCCCTGCAAATCAGCATGGATGCGCCAGGGAAGATGCGTCACGCAAATTTGCCCTTGCGCCACCGCAGATGCGCCGCATTTACAATACGGTGCATCGTGGCGCAAGGACAAGCAGATACGTGACGCATCTGCTGGCGTAAGGTTGGCGCAGTACTGAAGTTCCAACCTACCCTATCCCTAACATGGTGCGTCAAGCCTTACGCCTGCTTCAAGCAGACACAGGGTTTTGACGCATCAGCGTTGGGAAAGTGACTCAGTGAAATCTTATAGCTTTCACTGAGTCACTTTTCAGGGGCGTTCCTGCGACGGAACGCCCCCCCTGTGTAGAAACGCCCACATGAAACCTGACGCAGGTTTCATGTGGCGCAGGGCTTTACACCGTGACGCCTCTCCATAGATGCATCACGATGTAAATGGGGCGCAACATGGCGCAGGGTTTACGCCGCCGCTGCATCACAAAAGTCACGCAACGGCGGCGTAAGAGGGGCGCAAGTCCCTCATAAATCTGCCCCACAGTCCCTAAGGTACACTCACATAATGTACCATACTTTAGAGTAAACGTATGCATTTTGAAGTCATGCCTTATATTGTTAAAGACATACAACAATTTGTGTAAAGTTATTGATTATACAGTCACTCATTGTACAGGTGTAAGCTCAGAATGTATTGTGCTCTGTCCAAGATATATATATCAGCATGTCAAATTAGTATAAGACCATGGCGCGCTGTGCATTTAATTGGCAAAAACAACAATTGATGGACAGAATGCAGAACAATGTCATACATTCACCCCAGTACAGAGATCTGGGCCTAAATCCATCGTTTTTTTGCTCACCATGCCATTCCAGTTTGAACCCAGCCATATGCAAATCAGTCTTGACCCTGTGCCTTATGGGAAGAGTCCAGCCCGAACTGCCAAGCCAGGTCCTCCCTGGACTGGAAACAAGCATCCTAGGACCGGTTTCGGGCTTCCAGCCCTCGTCAGCCAGGATAGCCTGATTCCAGTGGCATGGAGAGCAAGGGACTCACGTCTGAGCATACCCTTCCCACTCGGGGTGACAAATGCAAAAACAACAATTGATGGACAGAATGCAGAACAATGTCATACATTCACCCCAGTACAGAGATCTGGGCCTAAATCCATCGTTTTTTTGCTCACCATGCCATTCCAGTTTGAACCCAGCCATATGCATATCAGTCTTGACCCTGTGCCCCATGGGAACAGTCCAGCCCGAACTGCCAAGCCAGGTCCTCCCTAGACTGGAAACAAGCATCCTAGGACCGGTTTCGGGCTTTCAGCCCTCGTCAGCCAAAATAGCCTGATTCCAGTGGCATGGAGAGCAAGGGACTCACGTCTGAGCATACCCTTCCCACTCGGGGTGACAAATGCAAAAACAACACTTGATGGACAGAATGCAGAACAATGTCATACATTCACCCCAGTACAGAGATCTGGGCCTAAATCCATCGTTTTTTTGCTCACCATGCCATTCCAGTTTGAACCCAGCCATATGCAAATCAGTCTTGACCCTGTGCCCCATGGGAACAGTCCAGCCCGAACTGCCAAGCCAGGTCCTCCCTGGACTGGAAACAAGCATCCTAGGACCGGTTTCGGGCTTTCAGCCCTCGTCAGCCAGGATAGCCTGATTCCAGTGGCATGGAGAGCAAGGGACTCACGTCTGACCATACCCTTCCCACTCGGGGTGACAAATGCAAAAACAACAATTGATGGACAGAATGCAGAACAATGTCATACATTCACCTCAGTACAGAGATCTGGGCCTAAATCCATCGTTTTTTTGCTCAGCATGCCATTCCACTTTGAACCCAGCCATATGCAAATCAGTCTTGACCCTGTGCCCCATGGGAACAGTCCAGCCCGAACTGCCAAGCCAGGTCCTCCCTGGACTGGAAACAAGCATCCTAGGACCGGTTTCGGGCTTTCAGCCCTCGTCAGCCAGGATAGCCTGATTCCAGTGGCATGGAGAGCAAGGGACTCACGTCTGAGCATACCCTTCCCACTCGGGGTGACAAATGCAAAAACAACAATTGATGGACAGAATGCAGAACAATGTCATACATTCACCCCAGTACAGAGATCTGGGCCTAAATCCATCGTTTTTTTGCTCACCATGCCATTCCAGTTTGAACCCAGCCATATGCAAATCAGTCTTGACCCTGTGCCCCATGGGAACAGTCTAGCCCGAACTGCCAAGCCAGGTCCTCCCTGGACTGGAAACAAGCATCCTAGGACCGGTTTCGGGCTTTCAGCCCTCGTCAGCCAGGATAGCCTGATTCCAGTGGCATGGAGAGCAAGGGACTCACGTCTGAGCATACCCTTCCCACTCGGGGTGACAAATGCAAAAACAACAATTGATGGACAGAATGCAGAACAATGTCATACATTCACCCCAGTACAGAGATCTGGGCCTAAATCCATCGTTTTTTTGCTCACCATGCCATTCCAGTTTGAACCCAGCCATATGCAAATCAGTCTTGACCCTGTGCCCCATGGGAACAGTCCAGCCCGAACTGCCAAGCCAGGTCCTCCCTGGACTGGAAACAAGCATCCTAGGACCGGTTTCGGGCTTTCAGCCCTCGTCAGCCAGGATAGCCTGATTCCAGTGGCATGGAGAGCAAGGGACTCACGTCTGAGCATACCCTTCCCACTCGGGGTGACAAATGCAAAAACAACAATTGATGGACAGAATGCAGAACAATGTCATACATTCACCCCAGTACAGAGATCTGGGCCTAAATCCATCGTTTTTTTGCTCACCATGCCATTCCAGTTTGAACCCAGCCATATGCAAATCAGTCTTGACCCTGTGCCCCATGGGAACAGTCCAGCCCGAACTGCCAAGCCAGGTCCTCCCTGGACTGGAAACAAGCATCCTAGGGCCGGTTTCGGGCTTCCAGCCCTCGTCAGCCAGGATAGCCTGATTCCAGTGGCATGGAGAGCAAGGGACTCACGTCTGAGCATACCCTTCCCACTCGGGGTGACAAATGCAAAAACAACAATTGATGGACAGAATGCAGAACAATGTCATACATTCACCCCAGTACAGAGATCTGGGCCTAAATCCATCGTTTTTTTGCTCACCATGCCATTCCAGTTTGAACCCAGCCATATGCAAATCAGTCTTGACCCTGTGCCCCATGGGAACAGTCCAGCCCGAACTGCCAAGCCAGGTCCTCCCTGGACTGGAAACAAGCATCCTAGGACCGGTTTCGGGCTTTCAGCCCTCGTCAGCCAGGATAGCCTGATTCCAGTGGCATTGAGAGCAAGGGACTCACGTCTGAGCATACCCTTCCCACTCGGGGTGATAAATGCAAAAACAACAATTGATGGACAGAATGCAGAACAATGTCATACGGCTGATAGCCAGAAACCGGTCCTAGGATGCTTGATTCCGGTCCAGGGAAGACATGGCTTGGCAGTTTGGGCTGGACTGTTCCCATGAGGCACAGGGTCAAGACTGATTTGCATATGGCCATGTCTGAACTGGGGTGGCGTAGTGGGCAAAAGAACGATGGATTTAACCCAGATCTCTTGACTGGGGGAGAATGTCTGCATTGTCAGCATTCCGTCCATCATTTGTTTGTTGTAACGCTTTTCGCCCTAAGTGGGATGGGTATTCCCAGACGTGGGACCCGTGCTCACTACGCCACTGGAGTCAAGCTATCCTGGCTGATGATGGCTGATAGCCAGAAACCGGTCCTAGGATGCTTGATTCCGGTCCAGGGTGTCATGCCCCGCGGTCATGCCTGGAGATGCGGAAGGTATTTAAGGAGCATTGAGGGCTTCTAACGCTGCTTAGCGTTCTAGCTGTTAGCCCGTTTCCGTCTCGTCGTTGTATTGCCTGACTTCCTGTTTGGTAGTGTTTCCTGTTTCCGGTTCAGAGGTCGTTGTGTCGCGGACTGTACGAGCCCGTGCTGTTCCTTGTGCGGCAGTGTTTGTATTTCCCGGAGTTGTTGGGGGACAACAACGGTAGTCGCACTCTGGTCCATTTGCCCTGCTGAAGTCGCCCACGGTCCAGAAGCCTCTGTCATGTAAGGCCTCGGTGTTGGTAGCGTGGTGCTACTCACGGGGCGGTTCTTTGTTCAGCTCCCTGTTGTGGTCTTCTTGTGCTTGTTTTACACGAATCCTGCGGTTAAGGATTCTCTCTGTCTCTTCTGGCCAGAGTTATATTGCTTTCTTGAAACTCTTCAGTTCCGTTCGCATTTCATTACCCCCCCCATTAGGCAGGAGAAACTGGGGTGGACCTTTGGGGTGTATCGTAGGTTACAGTGGTACTTCATAAATAAACACGGTAACCATTAGTCATTGCAGGGGTATATTCGGGAGAAAGTTGTTCACACATATCCCTTATATCCTTTTCCATCCATATTCCCTGCAGCTCTTCGTTGTCGTATTCACCTCAGATTATCTGTGGACACACAAGGAGACTAGCATTCCGCCTATTCACACTAATCAGAAGATAGGGGTAAGCGCCTCCATTACAGTTACAGATTGATGGTCCAGGAAAGTAGTGAACGTTGGTTGTAATCTTTGTGTATTCACATAGGGGTCTGGACGTCTACAATAAGATACATGCTGAGAATTCCCTAAGTCAAAAACAGCGTGGTGGGTGTATTTTTACTCACACAAGGTTAGACTGGAAAAGGGGACATTAATGCACATTAACGAAGTGTCTTTGTCTTACAGCTGTGAAGTTCTGCCTGTTACCTAGAAGTGGTGTACCGCACGATCTGCCTTTTTTCCCCCGCCTACCCTTGTTTTGTTTCCCTGTTTTCCCTAGCGTCCCTCCTGGCTCTAGAGTCTGATAGAGCGGAAGGGGCGTGGGGGACGACAGAGGACTTCTCTCCAGGATTCCTGGCGCTCCTGCGGAACAGAACCACTGATCCTTACACAGGGAAGACATGGCTTGGCAGTTCGGGCTGGACTGTTCCCATGAGGCACAGAGTCAAGACTGATTTGCATATGGCCATGTCTGAACTGGGGTGGCGTAGTGGGCAAAAGAACGATGGATTTAACCCAGATCTCTTGACTGGGGGAGAATGTCTGCATTGTCAGCATTCCGTCCATCATTTGTTTGTTGTAACGCTTTTCGTCCTAAGTGGGATGGGTATTCCAAGACGTGGGACCCGTGCTCACTACGCCACTGGAGTCAAGCTATCCTGGCTGATGACGGCTGATAGCCAGAAACCGGTCCTAGGATGCTTGATTCCGGTCCAGGGAAGACATGGCTTGGCAGTTCGTGCTGGACTGTTCCCATGAGGCACAGGGTCAAGACTGATTTGCATATGGCCATGTCTGAACTGGGGTGGCGTAGTGGGCAAAAGAATGATGGATTTAACCCAGATCTCTTGACTGGGGGAGAATGTCTGCATTGTCAGCATTCCGTCCATCATTTGTTTGTTGTAACGCTTTTCGCCCTAAGTGGGATGGGTATTCCCAGACGTGGGACCCGTGCTCACTACGCCACTGGAGTCAAGCTATCCTGGCTGATGACGGCTGATAGCCAGAAACCGGTCCTAGGATGCTTGATTCCGGTCCAGGGAAGACATGGCTTGGCAGTTCGGGCTGGACTGTTCCCATGAGGCACAGGGTCAAGACTGATTTGCATATGGCCATGTCTGAACTGGGGTGGCGTAGTGGGCAAAAGAACGATGGATTTAACCCAGATCTCTTGACTGGGGGAGAATGTCTGCATTGTCAGCATTCCGTCCATCATTTTTTGTTGTAACGCTTTTCGCCCTAAGTGGGATGGGTATTCCCAGACGTGGGACCCGTGCTCACTACGCCACTGGAGTCAAGCTATCCTGGCTGATGACAGCTGATAGCCAGAAACCGGTCCTAGGATGCTTGATTCCGGTCCAGGGAAGACATGGCTTGGCAGTTCGGGCTGGACTGTTCCCATGAGGCACAGGGTCAAGACTGATTTGCATATGGCCATGTCTGAACTGGGGTGGCGTAGTGGGCAAAAGAACGATGGATTTAACCCAGATCTCTTGACTGGGGGAGAATGTCTGCATTGTCAGCATTCCGTCCATCATTTGTTTGTTGTAACGCTTTTCGCCCTAAGTGGGATGGGTATTCCCAGACGTGGGACCCGTGCTCACTACGCCACTGGAGTCAAGCTATCCTGGCTGATGACGGCTGATAGCCAGAAACCGGTCCTAGGATGCTTGATTCCGGTCAAGGGAAGACATGGCTTGGCAATTCGGGCTGGACTGTTCCCATGAGGCACAGGGTCAAGACTGATTTGCATATGGCCATGTCTGAACTGGGGTCGCGTAGTGGGCAAAAGAACGATGGATTTAACCCAGATCTCTTGACTGGGGGGAGAATGTCTGCATTGTCAGCATTCCGTCCATCATTTGTTTGTTGTAACGCTTTTCGCCCTAAGTGGGATGGGTATTCCCAGACGTGGGACCCGTGCTCACTACGCCACTGGAGTCAAGCTATCCTGGCTGATGATGGCTGATAGCCAGAAACCGGTCCTAGGATGCTTGATTCCGGTCCAGGGAAGACATGGCTTGGCAGTTCGAGCTGGACTGTTCCCATGAGGCACAGGGTCAAGACTGATTTGCATATGGCCATGTCTGAACTGGGGTGGCGTAGTGGGCAAAAGAACGATGGATTTAACCCAGATCTCTTGACTGGGGGAGAATGTCTGCATTGTCAGCATTCCGTCCATCATTTGTTTGTTGTAACGCTTTTCGCCCTAAGTGGGATGGGTATTCCCAGACGTGGGACCCGTGCTCACTACGCCACTGGAGTCAAGCTATCCTGGCTGATGACGGCTGATAGCCAGAAACCGGTCCTAGGATGCTTGATTCCGGTCCAGGGAAGCCATGGCTTGGCAGTTCGGGCTGGACTGTTCCCATGAGGCACAGGGTCAAGACTGATTTGCATATGGCCATGTCTGAACTGGGGTGGCGTAGTGGGCAAAATAACGATGGATTTAACCCAGATCTCTTGACTGGGGGAGAATGTCTGCATTGTCAGCATTCCGTCCATCATTTGTTTGTTGTAACGCTTTTCGCCCTAAGTGGGATGGGTATTCCCAGACGTGGGACCCGTGCTCACTACGCCACTGGAGTCAAGCTATCCTGGCTGATGACGGCTGATAGCCAGAAACCGGTCCTAGGATGCTTGATTCCGGTCCAGGGAAGACATGGCTTGGCAGTTCGGGCTGGACTGTTCACATGAGGCACAGGGTCAAGACTGATTTGCATATGGCCATGTCTGAACTGGGGTGGCGTAGTGGGCAAAAGAACGATGGATTTAACCAAGATCTCTTGACTGGGGGAGAATGTCTGCATTGTCATCATTCCGTCCATCATTTGTTTGTTGTAACGCTTTTCGCCCTAAGTGGGATGGGTATTCCCAGACGTGGGACCCGTGCTCACTACGCCACTGGAGTCAAGCTATCCTGGCTGATGATGGCTGATAGCCAGAAACCGGTCCTAGGATGCTTGATTCCGGTCCAGGGTAGACATGGCTTGGCAGTTCGGGCTGGACTGTTCCCATGAGGCACAGGGTCAAGACTGATTTGCATATGGCCATGTCTGAACTGGGGTGGCGTAGTGGGCAAAAGAACGATGGATTTAACCCAGATCTCTTGACTGGGGGAGAATGTCTGCATTGTCAGCATTCCGTCCATCATTTGTTTGTTGTAATGCTTTTCGCCCTAAGTGGGATGGGGAATTCCCAGACGTGGGACCCGTGCTCACTACGCCACTGGAGTCAAGCTATCCTGGCTGATGACGGCTGATAGCCAGAAACCGGTCCTAGGATGCTTGATTCCGGTCCAGGGAAGACATGGCTTGGCAGTTCGGGCTGGACTGTTCCCATGAGGCACAGGGTCAAGACTGATTTGCATATGGCCATGTCTGAACTGGGGTGGCGTAGTGGGCAAAAGATCGATGGATTTAACCCAGATCTCTTGACTGGGGGAGAATGTCTGCATTGTCAGCATTCCGTCCATCATTTGTTTGTTGTAACGCTTTTCGCCCTAAGTGGGATGGGTATTCCCAGACGTGGGACCCGTGCTCACTACGCCACTGGAGTCAAGCTATCCTGGCTGATGACGGCTGATAGCCAGAAACCGGTCCTAGGATGCTTGATTCCGGTCCAGGGAAGACATGGCTTGGCAGTTCGGGCTGGACTGTTCCCATGAGGCACAGGATCAAGACTGATTTGCATATGGCCATGTCTGAACTGGGGTGGCGTAGTGGGCAAAAGAACGATGGATTTAACCCAGATCTCTTGACTGGGGGAGAATGTCTGCATTGTCAGCATTCCGTCCATCATTTGTTTGTTGTAACGCTTTTCGCCCTAAGTGGGATGGGTATTCCCAGACGTGGGACCCGTGCTCACTACGCCACTGGAGTCAAGCTATCCTGGCTGATAACGGCTGATAGCCAGAAACCGGTCCTAGGATGCTTGATTCCGGTCCAGGGAAGACATGGCTTGGCAGTTCGGGCTGGACTGTTCCCATGAGGCACAGGGTCAAGACTGATTTGCATATGGCCATGTCTGAACTGGAGTGGCGTAGTGGGCAAAAGAACGATGGATTTAACCCAGATCTCTTGACTGGGGGAGAATGTCTGCATTGTCAGCATTCCGTCCATCATTTGTTTGTTGTAACGCTTTTCGCCCTAAGTGGGATGGGTATTACCAGACGTGGGACCCGTGCTCACTACGCCACTGGAGTCAAGCTATCCTGGCTGATGACGGCTGATAGCCAAAAACCGGTCCTAGGATGCTTGATTCCGGTCCAGGGAAGACATGGCTTGGCAGTTCGGGCTGGACTGTTCCCATGAGGCACAGGGTCAAGACTGATTTGCATATGGCCATGTCTGAACTGGGGTGGCGTAGTGGGCAAAAGAACGATGGATTTAACCCAGATCTCTTGACTGGGGGAGAATGTCTGCATTGTCAGCATTCCGTCCATCATTTTTTGTTGTAACGCTTTTCGCCCTAAGTGGGATGGGTATTCCCAGACGTGGGACCCGTGCTCACTACGCCACTGGAGTCAAGCTATCCTGGCTGATGACGGCTGATAGCCAGAAACCGGTCCTAGGATGCTTGATTCCGGTCCAGGGAAGACATGGCTTGGCAGTTCGGCTGGACTGTTCCCATGAGGCACAGGGTCAAGACTGATTTGCATATGGCCATGTCTGAACTGGGGTGGCGTAGTGGGCAAAAGAACGATGGATTTAACCCAGATCTCTTGACTGGGGGAGAATGTCTGCATTGTCAGCATTCCGTCCATCATTTGTTTGTTGTAATGCTTTTCGCCCTAAGTGGGATGGGGAATTCCCAGACGTGGGACCCGTGCTCACTACGCCACTGGAGTCAAGCTATCCTGGCTGATGACGGCTGATAGCCAGAAACCGGTCCTAGGATGCTTGATTCCGGTCCAGGGAAGACATGGCTTGGCAGTTCGGGCTGGACTGTTCCCATGAGGCACAGGGTCAAGACTGATTTGCATATGGCCATGTCTGAACTGGGGTGGCGTAGTGGGCAAAAGATCGATGGATTTAACCCAGATCTCTTGACTGGGGGAGAATGTCTGCATTGTCAGCATTCCGTCCATCATTTGTTTGTTGTAACGCTTTTCGCCCTAAGTGGGATGGGTATTCCCAGACGTGGGACCCGTGCTCACTACGCCACTGGAGTCAAGCTATCCTGGCTGATGACGGCTGATAGCCAGAAACCGGTCCTAGGATGCTTGATTCCGGTCCAGGGAAGACATGGCTTGGCAGTTCGGGCTGGACTGTTCCCATGAGGCACAGGATCAAGACTGATTTGCATATGGCCATGTCTGAACTGGGGTGGCGTAGTGGGCAAAAGAACGATGGATTTAACCCAGATCTCTTGACTGGGGGAGAATGTCTGCATTGTCAGCATTCCGTCCATCATTTGTTTGTTGTAACGCTTTTCGCCCTAAGTGGGATGGGTATTCCCAGACGTGGGACCCGTGCTCACTACGCCACTGGAGTCAAGCTATCCTGGCTGATAACGGCTGATAGCCAGAAACCGGTCCTAGGATGCTTGATTCCGGTCCAGGGAAGACATGGCTTGGCAGTTCGGGCTGGACTGTTCCCATGAGGCACAGGGTCAAGACTGATTTGCATATGGCCATGTCTGAACTGGAGTGGCGTAGTGGGCAAAAGAACGATGGATTTAACCCAGATCTCTTGACTGGGGGAGAATGTCTGCATTGTCAGCATTCCGTCCATCATTTGTTTGTTGTAACGCTTTTCGCCCTAAGTGGGATGGGTATTACCAGACGTGGGACCCGTGCTCACTACGCCACTGGAGTCAAGCTATCCTGGCTGATGACGGCTGATAGCCAAAAACCGGTCCTAGGATGCTTGATTCCGGTCCAGGGAAGACATGGCTTGGCAGTTCGGGCTGGACTGTTCCCATGAGGCACAGGGTCAAGACTGATTTGCATATGGCCATGTCTGAACTGGGGTGGCGTAGTGGGCAAAAGAACGATGGATTTAACCCAGATCTCTTGACTGGGGGAGAATGTCTGCATTGTCAGCATTCCGTCCATCATTTTTTGTTGTAACGCTTTTCGCCCTAAGTGGGATGGGTATTCCCAGACGTGGGACCCGTGCTCACTACGCCACTGGAGTCAAGCTATCCTGGCTGATGACGGCTGATAGCCAGAAACCGGTCCTAGGATGCTTGATTCCGGTCCAGGGAAGACATGGCTTGGCAGTTCGGCTGGACTGTTCCCATGAGGCACAGGGTCAAGACTGATTTGCATATGGCCATGTCTGAACTGGGGTGGCGTAGTGGGCAAAAGAACGATGGATTTAACCCAGATCTCTTGACTGGGGGAGAATGTCTGCATTGTCAGCATTCCGTCCATCATTTGTTTGTTGTAACGCTTTTCGCCCTAAGTGGGATGGGTATTCCCAGACGTGGGACCCGTGCTCACTACGCCACTGGAGTCAAGCTATCCTGGCTGATGACGGCTGATAGCCAGAAACCGGTCCTAGGATGCTTGATTCCGGTCCAGGGAAGACATGGCTTGGCAGTTCGGGCTGGACTATTCCCATGAGGCACAGGGTCAAGACTGATTTGCATATGGCCATGTCTGAACTGGGGTGGCGTAGTGGGCAAAAGAACGATGGATTTAACCCAGATCTCTTGACTGGGGGAGAATGTCTGCATTGTCAGCATTCCGTCCATCATTTGTTTGTTGTAATGCTTTTCGCCCTAAGTGGGATGGGTATTCCCAGACGTGGGACCCGTGCTCACTACGCCACTGGAGTCAAGCTATCCTGGCTGATGACGGCTGATAGCCAGAAACCGGTCCTAGGATGCTTGATTCCGGTCCAGGGAAGACATGGCTTGGCAGTTCGGGCTGGACTGTTCCCATGAGGCACAGGGTCAAGACTGATTTGCATATGGCCATGTCTGAACTGGAGTGGCGTAGTGGGCAAAAGAACGATGGATTTAACCCAGATCTCTTGACTGGGGGAGAATGTCTGCATTGTCAGCATTCCGTCCATCATTTGTTTGTTGTAACGCTTTTCGCCCTAAGTGGGATGGGTATTCCCAGACGTGGGACCCGTGCTCACTACGCCACTGGAGTCAAGCTATCCTGGCTGATGACGGCTGATAGCCAGAAACCGGTCCTAGGATGCTTGATTCCGGTCCAGGGAAGACATGGCTTGGCAGTTCGGGCTGGACTGTTCCCATGAGGCACAGGGTCAAGACTGATTTGCATATGGCCATGTCTGAACTGGGGTGGCGTAGTGGGCAAAAGAACGATGGATTTAACCCAGATCTCTTGACTGGGGGAGAATGTCTGCATTGTCAGCATTCCGTCCATCATTTGTTTGTTGTAACGCTTTTCGCCCTAAGTGGGATGGGTATTCCCAGTCGTGGGACCCGTGCTCACTACGCCACTGGAGTCAAGCTATCCTGGCTGATGACGGCTGATAGCCAGAAACCGGTCCTAGGATGCTTGATTCCGGTCCAGGGAAGACATGGCTTGGCAGTTCGGGCTGGACTGTTCCCATGAGGCACAGGGTCAAGACTGATTTGCATATGGCCATGTCTGAACTGGGGTGGCGTAGTGGGCAAAAGAACAATGGATTTAACCCAGATCTCTTGACTGGGGGAGAATGTCTGCATTGTCAGCATTCCGTCCATCATTTGTTTGTTGTAATGCTTTTCGCCCTAAGTGGGATGGGGAATTGCCAGACGTGGGACCCGTGCTCACTACGCCACTGGAGTCAAGCTATCCTGGCTGATGACGGCTGATAGCCAGAAACCGGTCCTAGGATGCTTAATTCCGGTCCAGGGAAGACATGGCTTGGCAGTTCGGGCTGGACTGTTCCCATGAGGCACAGGGTCAAGACTGATTTGCATACGGCCATGTCTGAACTGGGGTGGCGTAGTGGGCAAAAGAACGATGGATTTAACCCAGATCTCTTGACTGGGGGAGAATGTCTGCATTGTCAGCATTCCGTCCATCATTTGTTTGTTGTAACGCTTTTCGCCCTAAGTGGGATGGGTATTCCCAGTCGTGGGACCCGTGCTCACTACGCCACTGGAGTCAAGCTATCCTGGCTGATGACGGCTGATAGCCAGAAACCGGTCCTAGGATGCTTGATTCCGGTCCAGGGAAGACATGGCTTGGCAGTTCGGGCTGGACTGTTCCCATGAGGCACAGGGTCAAGACTGATTTGCATATGGCCATGTCTGAACTGGGGTGGCGTAGTGGGCAAAAGAACAATGGATTTAACCCAGATCTCTTGACTGGGGGAGAATGTCTGCATTGTCAGCATTCCGTCCATCATTTGTTTGTTGTAATGCTTTTCGCCCTAAGTGGGATGGGGAATTCCCAGACGTGGGACCCGTGCTCACTACGCCACTGGAGTCAAGCTATCCTGGCTGATGACGGCTGATAGCCAGAAACCGGTCCTAGGATGCTTGATTCCGGTCCAGGGAAGACATGGCTTGGCAGTTCGGGCTGGACTGTTCCCATGAGGCACAGGGTCAAGACTGATTTGCATATGGCCATGTCTGAACTGGGGTGGCGTAGTGGGCAAAAGATCGATGGATTTAACCCAGATCTCTTGACTGGGGGAGAATGTCTGCATTGTCAGCATTCCGTCCATCATTTGTTTGTTGTAACGCTTTTCGCCCTAAGTGGGATGGGTATTCCCAGACGTGGGACCCGTGCTCACTACGCCACTGGAGTCAAGCTATCCTGGCTGATGACGGCTGATAGCCAGAAACCGGTCCTAGGATGCTTGATTCCGGTCCAGGGAAGACATGGCTTGGCAGTTCGGGCTGGACTGTTCCCATGAGGCACAGGGTCAAGACTGATTTGCATATGGCCATGTCTGAACTGGGGTGGCGTAGTGGGCAAAAGAACGATGGATTTAACCCAGATCTCTTGACTGGGGGAGAATGTCTGCATTGTCAGCATTCCGTCCATCATTTGTTTGTTGTAACGCTTTTCGCCCTAAGTGGGATGGGTATTCCCAGACGTGGGACCCGTGCTCACTACGCCACTGGAGTCAAGCTATCCTGGCTGATAACGGCTGATAGCCAGAAACCGGTCCTAGGATGCTTGATTCCGGTCCAGGGAAGACATGGCTTGGCAGTTCGGGCTGGACTGTTCCCATGAGGCACAGGGTCAAGACTGATTTGCATATGGCCATGTCTGAACTGGAGTGGCGTAGTGGGCAAAAGAACGATGGATTTAACCCAGATCTCTTGACTGGGGGAGAATGTCTGCATTGTCAGCATTCCGTCCATCATTTGTTTGTTGTAACGCTTTTCGCCCTAAGTGGGATGGGTATTACCAGACGTGGGACCCGTGCTCACTACGCCACTGGAGTCAAGCTATCCTGGCTGATGACGGCTGATAGCCAAAAACCGGTCCTAGGATGCTTGATTCCGGTCCAGGGAAGACATGGCTTGGCAGTTCGGGCTGGACTGTTCCCATGAGGCACAGGGTCAAGACTGATTTGCATATGGCCATGTCTGAACTGGGGTGGCATAGTGGGCAAAAGAACGATGGATTTAACCCAGATCTCTTGACTGGGGGAGAATGTCTGCATTGTCAGCATTCCGTCCATCATTTGTTTGTTGTAACGCTTTTCGCCCTAAGTGGGATGGGTATTCCCAGACGTGGGACCCGTGCTCACTACGCCACTGGAGTCAAGCTATCCTGGCTGATGACGGCTGATAGCCAGAAACCGGTCCTAGGATGCTTGATTCCGGTCCAGGGAAGACATGGCTTGGCAGTTCGGGCTGGACTGTTCCCATGAGGCACAGGGTCAAGACTGATTTGCATATGGCCATGTCTGAACTGGGGTGGCGTAGTGGGCAAAAGAACGATGGATTTAACCCAGATCTCTTGACTGGGGGAGAATGTCTGCATTGTCAGCATTCCGTCCATCATTTGTTTGTTGTAACGCTTTTCGCCCTAAGTGGGATGGGTATTCCCAGACGTGGGACCCGTGCTCACTACGCCACTGGAGTCAAGCTATCCTGGCTGATGACGGCTGATAGCCAGAAACCGGTCCTAGGATGCTTGATTCCGGTCCAGGGAAGACATGGCTTGGCAGTTCGGGCTGGACTATTCCCATGAGGCACAGGGTCAAGACTGATTTGCATATGGCCATGTCTGAACTGGGGTGGCGTAGTGGGCAAAAGAACGATGGATTTAACCCAGATCTCTTGACTGGGGGAGAATGTCTGCATTGTCAGCATTCCGTCCATCATTTGTTTGTTGTAACGCTTTTCGCCCTAAGTGGGATGGGTATTCCCAGACGTGGGACCCGTGCTCACTACGCCACTGGAGTCAAGCTATCCTGGCTGATGACGGCTGATAGCCAGAAACCGGTCCTAGGATGCTTGATTCCGGTCCAGGGAAGACATGGCTTGGCAGTTCGGGCTGGACTGTTCCCATGAGGCACAGGGTCAAGACTGATTTGCATATGGCCATGTCTGAACTGGAGTGGCGTAGTGGGCAAAAGAACGATGGATTTAACCCAGATCTCTTGACTGGGGGAGAATGTCTGCATTGTCAGCATTCCGTCCATCATTTGTTTGTTGTAACGCTTTTCACCCTAAGTGGGATGGGTATTCCCAGACGTGGGACCCGTGCTCACTACGCCACTGGAGTCAAGCTATCCTGGCTGATGACGGCTGATAGCCAGAAACCGGTCCTAGGATGCTTGATTCCGGTCCAGGGAAGACATGGCTTGGCAGTTCGGGCTGGACTGTTCCCATGAGGCACAGGGTCAAGACTGATTTGCATATGGCCATGTCTGAACTGGGGTGGCGTAGTGGGCAAAAGAACGATGGATTTAACCCAGATCTCTTGACTGGGGGAGAATGTCTGCATTGTCAGCATTCCGTCCATCATTTGTTTGTTGTAACGCTTTTCGCCCTAAGTGGGATGGGTATTCCCAGTCGTGGGACCCGTGCTCACTACGCCACTGGAGTCAAGCTATCCTGGCTGATGACGGCTGATAGCCAGAAACCGGTCCTAGGATGCTTGATTCCGGTCCAGGGAAGACATGGCTTGGCAGTTCGGGCTGGACTGTTCCCATGAGGCACAGGGTCAAGACTGATTTGCATATGGCCATGTCTGAACTGGGGTGGCGTAGTGGGCAAAAGAACAATGGATTTAACCCAGATCTCTTGACTGGGGGAGAATGTCTGCATTGTCAGCATTCCGTCCATCATTTGTTTGTTGTAACGCTTTTCGCCCTAAGTGGGATGGGTATTCCCAGACGTGGGACCCGTGCTCACTACGCCACTGGAGTCAAGCTATCCTGGCTGATTACGGCTGATAGCCAGAAACCGGTCCTAGGATGCTTGATTCCGGTCCAGGGAAGACATGGCTTGGCAGTTCGGGCTGGACTGTTCCCATGAGGCACAGGGTCAAGACTGATTTGCATATGGCCATGTCTGAACTGGGGTGGCGTAGTGGGCAAAAGAACGATGGATTTAACCCAGATCTCTTGACTGGGGGAGAATGTCTGCATTGTCAGCATTCCGTCCATCATTTGTTTGTTGTAACGCTTTTCGCCCTAAGTGGGATGGGTATTCCCAGACGTGGGACCCGTGCTCACTACGCCACTGGAGTCAAGCTATCCTGGCTGATGACGGCTGATAGCCAGAAACCGGTCCTAGGATGCTTGATTCCGGTCCAGGGAAGACATGGCTTGGCAGTTCGGGCTGGACTGTTCCCATGAGGCACAGGGTCAAGACTGATTTGCATATGGCCATGTCTGAACTGGGGTGGCGTAGTGGGCAAAAGAACGATGGATTTAACCCAGATCTCTTGACTGGGGGAGAATGTCTGCATTGTCAGCATTCCGTCCATCATTTGTTTGTTGTAATGCATTTAATTGGCGGCAAAATATTACAACTGCATTTCACCCCCAATGTTCGTGCTCTTATAGGGGCCGATTCACAGAACTAATCTGAGATAATATCCTAAACTTACAACTTTTGGTATTCAAAGAAGGTATTTAGTAGTAGTAAAGTTAGGAGTCCTAACTTTACTTCTACTAAATTCCTTCTGTGAATACCAAAAGTAGTAAGTTTAGGATTTTATCCTAGTTTAGTAATAGTAAAGTTAGGAGTCTTAACTTTACTACTACTAAATACCTTCTGTGAATACCAAAAGTAGTAAGTTTAGGATTTTATCTCAGATTAGTTCTGTGAATCGGCCCCTTAGACAGCTAGCATACGACACGAATGTGTAGACGGAACGTCCAGGGGATAATGTAAAAAGCAGCTTGCACTCTTACGTATTATTTAAGCAATATGTAGTGTGTGTTTAAGACCTGTTTAAAAAGAAAATCACACTTACCCCGTGACATAAGAGAAGACGTTACAATGTCTGCCGAGTTCCCCTTCATCAATTAGAATCTCCCTCTGCCTCATGTTGTCTTGGCCTGACAACTTGAGACCGAACCCACTATGGGGTGCGAGACTTAGGGACTTAAAGCCTTATTATGAGTTTGGTGGTCCTCCCATGGCACTGCCACCGCTCCCTCTGCAGGAGGACACCAAGCAGGTGGTGGGCGTGCCCGTCGGATTCAGAGTTGTATCCATGGTGGGTGGGCGGGCGGTGCTGCGGCAGTCTCACATATTTGTAATCAGGCCCTTAACCTTTCATGCTCACACTTTGACCTAGAGCAAGAGAGAGAGCGAGGCTGAAAAGGGAAACGGAAGTAGAGAAAGACAGATCAACAGTAAGTGAGGAAAGAAAAATAATCTGCAAAAATGAAATAAAGAGAAAGGAAGTGTTGGATGGTGGAAGACTAGGAAGCTATGGTCCTCTATGCATCCCCAGCATTTGCCTGTGGGCTACTAAGAATACTTTTGTCCCCCTGGACTTATTTATATATATTGTTTTGCACATTAAGCATTGGCAAACTGGCTGTAGAGCAAAGAGCTTGGCTCCTTTCAAGTGTTGCCCGGTTCCACAGGTCAGATCAGTGATATGAAGTATGCTCAGATCAGAGTCAAGGAATGTGGGCAGATCATGCACAATCAGGATAGGCCAGGCAAAACTGAGGAGGCGCCATCCAAAATGGTGGAAGATTGGAGAAAAATAATGCTGTGAGTTCCTGGATAGAGGATAAAGACGGTCCAGAGCTACTGAATGTTGGCTGGTCAGGGGTACAGAACGCGTGCAAGTCACACAGAATATGGATGAATATATGTCATTACTACGCATTCCGTTGCAACGCATGCCTTTACCACGCATGCGTTACAACAGAATGTGTTTTCCACGCTTTGCCGTTACCTCGATTTTACCTTTACTCCACTTTTTCTTTTTTGTGGGGGTGAGACCCCCCCAAGCCCCCTTTCTTCTTTTTTTTTCCTTTTTCCGCAGGTCTCCGCCGACACTGAAAACGGACTGATGCTTTTTTCCGGATTAGGGTGACGTTGTTCCGTGATGACGTTGCTTGCGTGGTGAAGATGGTCGTTGAAGCATTACGCGTTGTGAAGACGTTTACGAGGTAAGTGTATCGTTGTAAACGTAATGCGTAGAAAATGCTTCGTGGTAAAGGCTGTTTCCCAATATGGACAGGCCGGAAATACGGATTGTGGGAAATTTGAGGAACAGGATATTGGCAGATAATGCAAAATGTGGGCAGAAATGAACAATGTATGTGGACAAATAATAGAAACATTAGGTGGGTAGAGAAGAAGAGCACCATGTGGGCTGAAGGCTAGCCTCTGCTGCCATCAAGAGTAGAGCCCAGACAGAGGAAAACAGCTGGCACGGGCGCCAGAGTGGCACCAGATGCAGTGTGATCTGTCAGCCAGGCTCAGTCGCCCTCTGGGGCTCTGGATTGCAGGTATGCAAACAGGATACAGACAGAGGAGTGTGTTTTTGGGCCACATGTTGAGGAAGGCAGCTACCACTGAAGATGATGATGCAAGACGTGCAAACGGAACTGATCGTCCGATACAGATTTTAAGGGCTGTGGTCCTCTCTCTGGTTATAAATGAAACTCCATAGAGCACTAATACGTAGGCAGCGTTATGTGAGCAAATAAATAACAAGTAATGAGCAATAAAAAGAGAACAGTGTGGACTGGGTGATGTGTGATCAGCAGTGTGCACTGGCCAGGATAGAGTAAACGGGGGGCTGCGTACAGTGAAAAGTGTGCAGTGAGAGGCCGGACGTACAGAATAAGCCGCTAGTAGGGAACAATTAAGACGCTGTTAACTAGAATTCAAGGTATTGAAAATGCAGGAGTGATGACATTGGCTGGCCTAAAATGCAACAAGCACGATGCCCAGTGCACTGTCTCTCCACTGCATGACCGTGTCAAGGGGGGGCTTGCAGTGGGGCCATAAGCCCCAGGCCCGAAGCCTTCCAAGGCCCCGCTCTCCTTTAGCAAAATGTATTTATATATTTGTAAACAAGAAGGAACCCACTGCCTTCGTTAATAATGTGGCAGTTTACATGCCATACAGTCAGATAACGCCAGATGCCATTGTTTCAACTTTTTCAGGACTACATTTGTTTTATTAGTTAGAAATATATGATTATTACATCTAGTAAACACAAGGGAACTGGAAAGAAGGTCCTGAATTAAGTTTTTTCCCCAGGCCTTGCAAAAACGTCTGACCAGTCCGCTTTATTGGAAAGTGTGTTTCATTTAAAACTCTGGGGTATATGTACAAGCCCCTATCGCCACCACAACGTCACTTTTACCGACGTTGTTGTGGCGATAGGGGCTGCTCCTTATTTACAAACCAGCGTTAAGCCACTTAACCCCTATACCCCTATATACAAGGGTGGCATACATAGGAGGCACTGCCAAAGTGAAGACCAGGTAAATCCTGGTCTTAAGTTGACAAAACAATGAGAAATCCTTTATTTCTCCTCATTTTTGCTTTTTCCATGTGTGCTGCCTTGTGCAGCACATATGGAAAAGCAAAACGCGATGGTGTGTTTATGTACAGGAAGGTGTCCCTTACTGTACATAACAGTCATTTAAAAAAAAATGCATTTTGTCACTTTCATGTGTGCTGCATGAAGCAGCACACATGAAAGTGAAAGAATGACATTTTAGGATTGTTTATGTGCAGGAAGGTTCATCTTCCTACACATAAACAATCCTCCCCTGCATGCAGACACCCTTGCCCTACAAGGGTGCCTGCGTTGGCCCTAAGTTGCTAATCTTAGCGCCATTGTTGGCGGAAACACAAGGCTGCATCACATTCTTGGAAATATGGTGCAGCCTTGCGTGTCAGAAATGGCGGAGTGCGGTGTTAAGCCAAGGAGGCTAACGCCGCACTCCGCTACTTCCTTGTACATATCCCCCCTGTCTGAGAGAGCGTCTTAAGAAATATGAGCCAAGGAGCCTGAGATCAGCCGATAAAATAATGCTCTGTGTATCAAGACAGGTGAAAGCAAAATGGCAAGGGTTTTTCTTCTTTGTATTTGCAAATGAACAGTGGGGTTCCCTTACTACCACTCTTAAGCCCTTAACTTTTGAGGCTTTTCACATCCCAGTGAACCAGGAAAATAGACAAAATACAGAAAATGTTTATTTTCAGTTGAAATGGGAAAAGCATGCTGTGCAAAAAATCACAAGTTTTTCCCTCTAAAAACGTCCAAAGGTTTACTGTGCTAAAATCACCAACTTCCCAGCTAGCAGGATCGACCAAAGTTGAAGTTTGTGCTGAAATTCATGGATGAGCCCAGAAAGCTATACATTTCTGAAAACTAGACAAAATTCCAAATTCAGCAAGTGATCCTTTGTGTAGATCACTCATGGTTTTCCCAGAGAAAATAATCATCAAAAATAAAAAATGAGGTTAAAAAAGGAAAACAATAGAAATAGCTAACAACACTTTAATCTGCAATTTTTTTGCTTGATGGTAGATTTACAAAGAGTAATATACTGTTATGTCTAGTCTCAGGAAGATGCAGGGTCAGTTGGTTGTCCAACAACAGGCATTACCTCCTCGTCCATTCCCTCGATTGCAGCCATGACTTAAAGTGATTTTTCATTGTGTGCCAACCATGCAACACGTCATATGACAAAATCTAATGAATGAAAAATGGGACTGAAGGAAACCTATGTATTTTTTAAAAGTGCCCTAGATACAGGTCTTGATTTTGGGTCTGCTCATACTGTCAGAGGGCATTTTGCAAAATGTGTTCTTTCTTACACTGACACACTGGCTTACACTTAGAAGCTAGCCAAAAATGCAGAGAAATTCAATTAGAATATCACACCTTCTACTAAACTGTATTCAGACACTCTCTCACTTCTCTCACTTGGGCCTACCTATTGCCAATTACGGAAAGGCCTCAAGACAGAACCTGGAGACATCAGAATGTAGGGCCTAATTACAATGGCGGTCGGACGAGCATCTGTCCACCATAGTTTCGGAGCAGGAACCGTTCGACAATGAGCCGGCGAATCCCAGTTCCCTAATATGATACAACCACCGTGCAGGCTTGTGCTGCGTCCCAGGGAAAAGGCCACAGCACAAGCCTCACTTGAAAAGTGCATTTTGTGCACATCCATGGCACGGTGAATGGATGTGTGGGGTGGCACTACATGTGCCCCCTGGTCCCCATAGCGGAGGCCCATGGGGAATGGGCGCCCTGCTGGGGGCTCCAAAAGTTCCATTCCGACTGCCTTTTCATGGCGGTCGGACTGGGACATCATAATCCCTACAGCAGTGCCTCCGCCCGCTGGCATAGCCCCTATCGTAGGGAATACGAATCAACCAATGTCCGGACAGATGCGGTCCGACCGGCCGCATCATAATGCAGGGGTCAAATCGTCCAGCGGGATGTCAGTCCGACCACCATCCGAATCAGGCCCTTGGTTTTGATAATAGACCTGTAAAGTAGATCGTGCCTGGGTTTGACCGCCACACAGGGAAATTTACTAAACCCAGATATTTCTGAAATCTAGAAATCGAGGTAGTCCAGGGTAGTGCAACATGCTTGGATTCCACTACCTTCTCTTGCCCAGAGTGCCCTCAAAACCTCAAACTTTTGCTAAAATCACACATTTTCTTCACATTTTCGTGATGGAAAATGCTGAAACTCGCAGGGATCCACTAAATTACTACTGCCCAAAAAAACACAGTACATGACTTGTGGGGGTGGGCCTTCCACCGCAACAGGGAAGACCCCAAAATGTGACATGGCGACATCAAATCTTCTGGTAGAAAAATGACAAATTTTGGCAATGTGGATAACAGCAGAATTTGTGCCCGGACTCGGCCACCATCTGAGGAATCCTGCTAAACCCATACATTTCTGAAAACTAGACCCCAAATAGAGTTCACAGTGGTTGGCTTGCATTGGATCCCACTACTTTCTCTTACCCAGAATGCCTGGCTACCCTCACATTAGGTCAAAAATCACAATTTTGTTGTGTAATTTCTGTGAGAGAAGATCCTGGAATCTGTGGGGATCCACAAAATTCCTACCATTCACCATTCCCACACTTCTCCCGAAAAATTGGTGCCCCACGTGAGTGGATGGGCTTATTGACCACGAAAGGTTAGATCCAAAAACACATCAAACGTTCACCATGAAAAATTACCCTTTTTGGTGATTTAGGAATCGGCATAATTTGGGCTCTCGCTCAGTCGCCACAAAAGGAAAGCTACCAACCATAACATTTCTGTAAACTACACACTCTGAGGAGTCCAGAGTGATGTGGTTTGTGTGGAGACAACCACCTTGTCTTACCCAAAATGCTCGCAAACCTCAAACTTTAGTTAAAATCTCCCATTTGTCTCCCTTTTCTGTAACTGGTAGTTCTGAAATCTGTGGGAATTGACACAATTTCTACCATCCATCATTTCCACACTTCTCCCAATAAAAACGGTATCCCACTTGCATGGGTGGACCTGTCACCCACTTTTCATACTGCAGCGCACACTGAGCTGTATGCAGTGTGTACAAAGCAAAGAGTCGTACATAGTGTACACTAATCACAGGCTAGACAAAATCAGCAGTGTGCAGAATTTATTCATTGAGTAGTGACTATTGCACAGTAAACAGCTTTCAGAGCACAAGCAGCGTGGATGTGCACAATAAAACTGAATGGTGAGCAGTGAACAATACACTGAGTAGTGCACTGTGTATACTGAGAAAGACAGTGTACAATGAGGGCTGAACAGTGTATTGAGCAATCAACCGTGAACACTAGGCAGCATATAGTGTACAGTAAACAGTGAGTGGTGCGAATGTTCCCACTCTACTACTTTCTCTTGAACACTCTTTTTTTTCCAGACTCCTGCTGACTTTATAGCCAATTAGAGAGCAGGTTACTGAAAACAAGCTTTCCTTGGTTTGGCTGTTGCATCAAGTACGTTGTATCAGCTTCAAAGTAAATAGATTGCAAGTGTTTACTCCTCTGAACTTCTTAAATATCTGGACTGCAGATTGATCCGACATACTGTCATAGTATCTGCAATAAGACGTGATGCAGTGCGGTTGAGAGAGGCTGATAAAGGGGAAATGCAAAAGAGACTCGTCAGTCTCAGAGAGCAGCACACAGCCACCATGTGGTTGGACATGCTAGCACATCAATATATGACGGTGCATAAATTAAACATCGGAATAAGGTAAGTGGATAATAGTGGGTGAAAGGTTAAAGAGGGGCGGACTGCTGTTTTTAGGTCGAGCATCAGCACACAATCGCTGTCTGCAAGACCTGATGTCATCAATAAAACTACTTTTTTCCCCGCTTTTTCCCACCTCCTGCTTCCCATTGGTGCAATCCTGCCATCGCTCTTCTTTGCAGCCTCCTTAGTCATTCGCTTTGGCCATACCTCACTTCCCGTCAAGGCTGAGGCGCACCGGTATATTACAGTTCCCTTCCGCATTCATTGTTGATATGCTGGTAGGGGAACTTATTTTCCTATTTCCGGCGCCACGAGTTCAGGTGCAGCCGCTGCTGTGTCCAGCCGTCATCTTGCTTCGGTGTGAGGCTGTGGGATTCCTCTGCTGCACGGAGCCAATTCCTACAAGCCAATGCTGTGGAAATGATATCTAACTTTTTTCATGCTTCTGCGAATCATCTTTCAATAGCAGCGCGCTTGCAATGTCGTATCAATGTATAACACGCACGCGCAAGGGATCAGTAGCCACCTTACATGCATGCTCTGAAGCAGTCATATCATAGGAGCTCATCATATGTCTGACTACCTAAACAACCTGCAAAATAAGGAAGGTCCAAGCACCGGTAGGCAAATTAACGAGGCGCGCTTATGCAAAATAAGAGCTGACTTTAATACTTGTGAAAGAAGGGAATATTGTTAACACGTCAAAAGATCATGTTACCTGGGTGAGTTGATTTGTTATCGGTACTTCCGTTTGGCAAAAAAAAAAACCTTTCCCGGATTCACTGTCATTTTCCCAGAACAAACAGAAATTGGTCAAGTAATCAGTACACACATTTCCACATACAACGGCAGACATACAGTGTCTCTATTAAAGTAACAAATCCTTCCTGCTTCCCCCCCACTTCACTTACCTGTTAGTGCTTGTTTTGCGGTTCCTGGTTTTTAAAGCACACAAAGGCAGCATAGGAGTCTTGGGAACCAAAACGGGCCCATTTACTGCGGGAGCAGAACAGAAATGTTTTATTGTAAATGTGCCTTCTTTTCTTGAAGGGAAAGGCTCGGACTTGTATTAAGTGATCAAAGTTTGTTAGGTCTCGCCTACGCAGCGCGCATGCGCTGAATAGAAGGGGACCTTTTGGAATCGATCAGCTTTTTGAGCAAAAACGTGCACGTTTTGCATTGCTTTGTATTGCAACGCGTGCACGTTTGGCATTCCCTTGCGGGAGCGAGCTTTGGCGACATCTGTTTGTAATTATCTTGCAAACGGGTGATGCCCCTGCTCTCTCCCGCAAGGGAAACGCTGTGTGTGTCTGGGATGCAGTCCGTGTCAGTTGCCTTTGAATTGGATGCCACGCCACACGCTCCCTGGAAGCAGTAACATACATAGCAGAAATATCTCCACAGGAGGCCTTGAACCCACAGAGCTAATTATCCAGTCCTGCTAGAAGCAGTTGGCGCCGCTGCTCACAATTAGCGCAGTTGGGGGGATCCCTGCGTATGTTTGCTTTTTGCGATAACAATGTTGTGGTTAGAGATTACGTCTCGGAGGACAATGGGGGCCTGTTGTGCAGGCCCTTCCCCCGCCCGCTCTGCCCCACACCTCGCCTGCATTCTTGGCCTAGCACCATGTTTATTATCTGCTTTCGGATTAATTCTGCTCCCAGCCCGTGCCTTGCGGGGCACCTCATTGCCTTCCGTGTTGATGAAAGGACTTTGAGCCTGAATACTGCCCATCTCCTGCCAGAAACCCTGTCCAAGACGCAGTTGGAGCCGGTAGGCATGGATCAGGGCCTGCGAATGACGTTTGTTGGTTCCTGGCATTACCTTCCCTGTTCCCGGAAGTCGGTCTCTAGCTCCTCCCTGGCACTTCTCTTACCTGTGTCATGCAGACCCTGGACATGGCTGGTGTTTCCTGGAACGTCTCCGTTCCACCTTTACTGCTGTAGATATTTCACTCAATCTGCTTCTGTGCTCAAACTAAAGTCGGATAATGACAGCTGACGGGCAGGAGCGGAAGAAAAGTCCTGAATGAAGCCGGGCTCCAGTGCCCTCCACACTGATTAAATGTTTGCAGCGTTTCCTGGCGGAAAGAATACGGTCCAAGTTCCACTTCTTGTGGTCATACTTTCGGCTACTCTCGCTGAAGGTAAGCGTCCGATCTGTGTCTCCTCCTTAGAAACAGGAGCCGTCCTGCCGATCTCGTTATTCTGTGCTCTCGTCCACCCTTCCTTTATTGTGTCTTTTACTTGATGGGTTTAGTTCTTCTGCATGGGATTTTTGTCACTTGTAAAAAAAAAATATGAATATATATGTTTTTAGCTCAGGGACTTCTTCCTCCCTCGTACGTCTCTCGATGTCACCAAAGACACTGTTCTAATACGAACTGTGCTACCAAGTTGCACAGGTCCATGCTGATGCCTGCTCCAGCCCAGGTTTTTTTCTTTGAATTAGTCAATTTTTAATTTAAACCCCAGCTCTTTGCTTGTGGTATTCAAAGAATGGGAACGGCATTTGATGGGGAAAGCATATCAGCCACCAACTTTGCACTAGTTTTGGAAAGAGTTGAAAATGCATCTCTTTAAAAAGCACTGCATTACCAATCAAAAGGCATTAACCCATATGGACGTGGAATGTTACGCCCTGTTATTCTGATTCCCTGTATACATGCATGCTTTAAAGTCTATCATTAGCACTGGGGATCCATGGCCACTTTGTCTCCCACAGTTACTGCAGTGTATCCCATTTCTACACTAGGTATTTGCTACAAGATATGTGCTGCCGGCTGATTAAATACTTGATGTCTCCCACAACACAATGCTTTCCTAGCTCCCCAGCTGTGTCACTGATGAAATATAAGCACGCGGTGAACTGGTGACTTCTTTGCGCGTCTTATACATTATCCTGCTACATTAAGCAAGCAATGCGCAAAAGTACTTAATTATTTTAATTTAGCTCTTTGCAAGAGTAATCATCTTTTCCGTCAGTTTCGATCATCTGCAATTTGTCGCAGTGATGGCTGTAAGTGATGACGATTCCAGCCGGCGATAAGTGATAATGCGCCACGCCGGGCAGTATACCAAGCTGACGATGAGATCTGTTATGACAGGGAGGTTTGTTGATGGGATAACCCTATCCCACCTATCCCCTACAAGACCTAGACAAGAACCTCACCCTGGAGGAGCTGAGAGCTGCACTCTGGGATCTGACAAGGGCTACCGCTCTGGGAGGAGATGGCTTCCCTGCTGAGTTTTATCAAGCGTACTCTGACATTCTAGATGAGAAATTATTGAAAGTCTTCTCGCGGAGCAAAGAGACTCGGACTCCTGACCCTGACCATGTGGGCGGCCATAATAAGTCTAATGTTGAAGCCTGAAAGGGACTCTGAGGATCCCTCCTTCAACAGACCAATCACCATGATTAATTCTGATGTAAAAATTATCTGTACTATTGTGACACCAAGAGGACTTTGGGCTAGTGTCTGGCCTATGCGTGGAATCTCTGCTATACCCCCTAAGGAGATTGGCCATGTTACTGCAGAACCAGCTGTCTGATCTGGGCATCAGGGGGGAGCGGGAGAGCTTCTGGCACCTTGGCATTATGGTCACTAGGACAGCATCAGATCATCAGTGTGTCAACGTAGATAGAGTGGTGGGGGGGGTCAAGCTAGGTTGGTCGAATTCTGGAACATGCTGCCCCTGTTGGTCATGGGGACAGCGGCTGTAGCTAAAATGGTTTTCCTCACACTGTGTCTACACCTAGTACAAAATGCAATTTCCCTCTACACAAGACATTTTTTGGGAGCCTCCTCGTCTCGCTGGTGTAAGCGGGGAAACGCAGCAGGGTGACTAGCTGTTTTGAAAAGGAATATGGAGGAAGGCAGTCTGGCCCTCCAGGACATGCAACAGTATTATTTTGCTGCACACCTGCAACATGCCGCCAGATGGCTGACAGATACCGAAAACTGGGACAAATGACTCTTGCATTGTTCGATGGATGATATGTTACTGCACATATTAATGAGGGGGGTCAGGCACACATTAATAATACCTTATCTGGTCTGCCATACTGCACAGGTGTGGGAAACAGTGGTGAAAATGGTGTTACACAGGGCCACTATGACAGGGAATTACGCATAGGGGATCTAGAACCCTTTCGATAATTCAACCTCGATATGCCCTTAGAAAGGTGGAAAGGGACGGGTGCCTCTTAGCTCGAGTTTTATACCTGGGAGAGGTTTTCCTAACTTTTCAGGAAGCACAGGACACCTTCAATATAGGACGGGCCATTTCCTGCAGTGTGCCAAATTAGAAAACACAGCGAAGGAACTCTGTTTCGGTGCACATATCTGGCAGTCCCATCAGCATCTCAGACACTGGGGGGTTGCTTAAATGGGGGGAAGGCAGATACCTTACCTCCTTGTTCTATCAAGTTCTTCAGACTGACCTGATGAAGAGAGTGTACAAAGTGAAAACAACATGGAAAACAGATTTGGGGAAGCCTTTGAGGATTTGAATTGGAGTCATGTATGCAGTTTGGTAAAGACGGTGTCCTGTGACAACCGATTTAAGCTACTCCACTTTAATTGCCTGCATCGCACATGCATAACACAAGCAAAACTACTAAACAGTACTGACCCTGGCAGGGCGGCTAGTTTGGGCACGTTTGGGGAGGAGGGTCCACAATTATACATCTGACATGGTACTGCACAGGGGTGCGTAGCTTCTGGGAGGAGGTGGTGCCCCTCATAGCTTGCCTCTTGGGATGGTGGTGAAACCCAGGGGATGCAATATCTCATATAAACTCCTGCAGTTAGCACTGCTTCTTGATAAATAATAAAAGCTATTAGGTGCAAGGGATCCCAGATCCCAATTGAGGCCTTATGGGTTTAGGATGTTCTGGAGTGAGGAGTTGCAGAGGAGCAACACATGTGAGTTTCTTGTATGGATGATAGGATCTCAGAGGACTTGGCTGCTTGGGGAGCAATGTAGGACGCTTCCAATGAGCATGGAGACCCAGATATGGACTAAAACCCGGGAAAAATGGAGAGGTGATGATACACAGAGCATTATTAAGTGAGAGATTTGACATTACCAAGTTGTGATTTTGGGTTAATATTGTCAATGATGTGTATGCCAACTTGGTACACATGATGTTATTTTACTCTGCGATGTTGAATGCAATTCCTCCATTATGAAACGTGATGTGGTACTCACACTCGCTGACATGCACAACCTTTTGTATTTGTTTTTTGGGGAGTTTTGCATGTATTCAAATGCCTAAATAAAGGTTTTTATAAAAAACATTGCAAACTCATGGATATCATAAGCAGTACACAAAAGAAGTTGTGTGCTGTGTCAAATCCGGTTTATCGCACACTGTTGGTCTCCATCTGTTGAACTTTGTACAAGTGGACAACACATTTTTTGGTGGTGATTGCTCCTATAATGCAGGACCAGCATTTGTTAAAATCTTCAAAGATCTATGGGGTTCACAGCTTCCTTTCTCTACAGTACATGTAAACAAAAATCTTTTGAGAAGAATTTTTGTTATAGATCATAATATATGCATATTTTCTCAGAACTTCAAAATGAGAACCATATACCACTAATCTCAACTATGGACCACCTTAATTCATCACCACATGTGTGTACATAACAGTTAAGCAAACAATAGCCACTACACCACATCAAGTGAAAATACAACAGGGATACAGAGTATTGTTGCAGCTGAAGCTCTTTTTTTGTTTTGTTTTCTCGGTTTCGGGCCCATACAACTACTTTACAACTTAGTCACCTTACTCAGATTCTATACTTTAACCACAGAGGAACTGGTCCTCCAATTGACCTTTCTTCGTCGCAGTGAGGGTTGAGAAATCAGGGTCTCAAACTGTTGGACACCCAATGCTTTGGTATACTTAGGTCTCTTAGAAAGTTTTTACCTTTGTTACCGAGACCAGCTAAGGAAACAGTGGTCCGGGTTCTGATCCTCTCTCGTCTCAACTATGCCAATGGATTATATATTGGTCTTCCTGACTATCTGCTCAAAAAATTGCAGGTGATTCAGAACGCGGCAGCCCGGCTGGTGTTAAACCTCCCTATCAGAAATTGTATAGCACATTTTCTGCGCTTGCTGCATTGGCTTCCAGTCAGGAAACGTGTCGAATTTAAGGCTCTGGTCCTTGCGCATCGCGCACTATATGATGGAGGTCCTCTCTGTTTTAAAAGGCGTTTCTCTTTCTACCTGTCTACCAGGCTTCTGAGATCGTCGTCTCAGCTTCTTGCGTCTATCCCATGCGTTCGTCTTCAACGTATGGGGGTAGATCTCTCGCTTTTAAGGCAGCCACACTGTGGAATGCACTGCCTCTCTCTATGCGTGCTATTCAGGATCCTAATCACTTCAAGAAGCAGCTCAAAACACTCCTGTTTTAATCCCCTTTCTGCTTTACTGACCTCTTAGCTCGCGCCGGGACACTCCTAGGAGTAGCTGAGCCCGTTATAAAAGTACAATAACATAACATAACAATGAGGACAAATAACTGGTAGCCAACTCACAAATTAGAGATCAGGTTCAAGGACACTACTCTCAGAACCATGCTATAGAACTAGAGTATTGCTATTGGAAGACCCAACCTTCTGAAGAAGTTCAATCTAACAAGAATTATACAATCCAGAAACTCTGCTGTAACTACACTGAACAAGAGCAAAAGAAGTGATGTTCTGAAAATAATCCATGACTCTCCCTATCATGCATTTAGAAATCAATATCTCCCAAACTCAGTTTCTGTAGAAAGAACATTTAAGACACAATAAAAGAATCAGACAAAGTTAGATAAGTTGGTTATTGTATTAAAGATCAAAAATCAATGCATATATGTAGCATTTTAAGCAGTTCAGTCATGAGTCTTACAGCTTGTAGTATAAAACCTCACATTTTAGTCAAAATAAATCTATTGTTAAATAAAAGAATCCATAAAGAGGATGGTTCAGGTGAACGTTCCCTACCACCAACAAAGGCAGGAAGATGGTTCAATACAGTTCTCTTAGTATGCGCAAAGAGATCAAGTAAGTGTCTACCAAGGACAAGCCTGTGGGATTGGAGCAATAATCAGGAAAGTTCAGGTCTGGTCTCTCACCAGACAGTACCGAATCATCCAGTAAGAAAGTTCATTAGAATAAGAAAAAAGGCAAGGGGCATGGAAAAAGGTAAGCAGGTAGACAGTCTGCAATGGAGGAAAGAGGAAATGAAGGGCCAGCCGCGTCCCGTGCAGGTGAGAGCAGTGGGGCCGGATAGCGGTGCGGGGGTTCGACGGACATGATGACGGAAAAATAAATAAATAATTTTCCCTCATCGTCGTCTGTCAAAATACCCTCCCTCTCCCCCAACCTGCATGGGCTGCGGCTTTGAGGGACATAGCCTATCTGGAGGCAAAAGGCAAAAGGTGGCTCCCTACTCCTAGGAAAGTCACTTTTTATACTCCACATTGTCGATTTGTGACATCAGTTGTTACCATCCCATGGTCTGATCATCATGTGATTACTCTTCCACTCATCAGATAGAAAATTGATACTCCAACATATTTTCTTATGTTGCTCATGAGATACGACTGTCCTCTCCGTCCTAACAGATTAGTTGACAAAGAGCTTATTTACTTTGTGGCTCTTCATTCATTAGGTTGAAGGGTCAAGTTCTCATCAATTCACTCACAATGCAATACTGGAAAAAGTGTCTAATGACTTAAGAATGTTGTGTAAACAGATAGAGCAACATTTGAAGAAACATAATAAAAGTCCATTACACCAGGTTATGGAATAATGCAGCCTAAGCAAAAAGGCAATTCAATGATTTTTAAAGTTAGCATTTCTTATTTAGTAAAATAAACTCATAGTTAAGTTCAAGCATAATTAAATAAAGAAATCATATACGGAAATAATTGTAATATGTGTCAGTGGTTATTGCATAGAAATGTTCAACTCTCAATATGTCCTACTGCCACAATTATAAAAGTACCTAAGTACTTAACTATTCTTGAAAATCATTATCATAAAACCATTTTAGAAAATCTAAGACTGTAATAATGTCAAGCATTTATGCTGAACATTTCAGTCATATACAATGTAACATGTTATATTTTCACCAGTTTTGTCATCTGCTATAGTGCATTACAATGAAGGCAATAGAGATGCTGCGTTTCATCATTAATATTTGCACAATCGTGTGTAAGACTCATTTGTTACATTGATATACTGCTTCATATTGATAATTTGTGGTTTCTTGCATCAGAGAAAGCTTTTTCATCAATAATCTTTCATAACAACTTTGTTAATATATAAGGTAATCAGTTAAACATGTTAAATTCAGTATTCTATTAATCTTGCTATTTCTGCAAATCAGAGCATACTTTTACTGTGCTGGTACTTCAACTTTTCTCAGTTTCAGTTTCATTTTTCTAGACGTGTGCAACGTGCACTTTGGAGTATTATTGTCATAATAATTTTTTCTGTCGTGTAAAAAACGATCATCTTTTACGCTGTAACAGTATAAAGAATGAGAGTCCCAAACTCTGACCTATAAAGAGTTTGCTTATATTACTCAGTAGTGTTCATACAACAATTTCCACTATGCGCATTCGATGATAGAGCTCATTTGTAGAACAAACATATATACACATGACCAAAATAAATCCTCCTGGTAGGCCAATTGTGTCTGCAAATGGTTCACTACTAGAACCAATCTCAAATTACATTGATCATTTTCTTGCCCCCCTGGTTCAAGACCTAAGCTCATATTTGCGGGACACCACAGACCCTCTTCAAAAACTAGAAGGAATCTCATGGCAGCCAAATTTCAAACTTGTCACTATGGATGTGATTTCCTTATACACTAACATCGACCATTCAATAGGAATCCAAGCTTGCAAGTATTTCCTAGGGAAAAGAAACATCCAGTACCAACATCATAATTATATGCTAATTGAGATGATTACACTCTGTCTGTATAACTAAATCTTCCTGTTTAACAAACAAATCTTCACACAAACAAAAGGCTGTGCCATGGGTTTTTCCTTCTCCCCTAATTATGCCAACTTAGTAATGGGGGGGTTCGACCAGAAAATAGCCTGGACACCTGAGCATGATCACTTAATGGAGAAGACAATCTTATGGCTCCATTTAATAGACGATCTCCTAATCATATGGGATGGCACTGAAAAAGAATTTGCAACATACTATGAGAAGCTCAACAACACCGAAGCAAGAATAAAGTTCACCTATGAGATCAGTTCCAAGAAAGTGGCATTCCTGGATACTGACATATATGTAGAAAACGACTTGTTACAAACAACACTACATAGAAAGAAAACGGCAACAAACGCCATTCTTCATGGTGAAAGTTTTCATCAAGAAACCCTAAAATGGAGCATCCCACATGGGGAATTTTTAAGATTGAGGAGAAACTGTTATTCAGACACTGAATTCACCAAACACAGTGAAGCCTCTCAATTGAGATTCCAACAAAGACAATATCCAAAGAAGGTCATTGAGAAAAGCCTGCAGAAAGTGGCAAAACAGAAACGCAGTGAAATCTTGAACAACCATAAGAAATCGAAAACAAGTGAACAAAAAGACAACCAAAAAATAAGGCTAATAACAACGTTCAGTGCAGAAACAAAGAGCCTCATGAAAATAATTAAGGAACACTGGGGAATCCTGCAATTGGACACCTTCCTGTCTGAAATAATAGGTGACCACCCCAACATCACATACAAACGAGCCACCAACATAGGGGACAAATTAACGCACAGCCTTTTCAAGGAATCACAAGTGTCACCATGGATGAAAAGGGAAGGATTCTGGCCATGCAAACAGTGCAAGGCATGTAAGATCGCAATGCAACACAAAGAAATTGACATCAAAAAGGAAACAAAGTGGAAAATTCAGCAACACATCACATGTAAGAGCAAATTTGTTGTTTACATTGTAGAATGTCCCTGTAAATTAAAATACATTGGCAGCACAACTTGTGAAATCCGGAAAAGAATCTTGGAACACATTCGAGCAATAAAAAACAACGACCACTCGAATGCAATAGCCAAGCACATGGAAAGATTTCATAACAGCAAATGGGAGGATCTAAAATACTATGCCATTGAACAAGTCCCACAATCAGAAAGAGGTGGAAACCGAGAGAGGATCCTGCGACAAACAGAATCAAAGCACATAGTCACTTTCAGGACCCTGTACCCAAGAGGTCTTAACCAGGACAAAGAACTTTATGTACACTTGTGACAAAAATGACCTGAAAAATCATCAAAGGAATGCCTAGAAAACCATTGAAAATCATGCCATACTCCATTCCCAGTATCCTGAAAATACAAAAAAGTTGCTCACCAGAGAGCTTAACAAACTCAACAAATTAAGTAAGGAGACTAATCTCTGAAAAATGGTAAAATGTACTCATGCAAAAGTGGAACAGAACCAACTAAAAGATAGAAAGAGAAGAAACACTCTACAGGAAATAAAGGCATTATTCAAAATCATCGAAAATGTCCCGAAAGACATTCTGTTGCAACCACAAAAAAGTAGTGAGAAAACAAATGGATGATAGAGTGAACAGAAAGAAAAAATTGACACTCTCTTTGCATGGAAGACTCTCCACTGGGGATTACAATATTCACTGGACAGAATCAAAAAGACTTCCAAAATTGCATACTCAATATAACTGTGTAAAAATACCACTGCCTCTCTACAAAATTGGAAACTGGAAGCAATTGTTTTTTTAAAATCATCACACAAGGGCACTTTTAATCCATTCACTTTCTTTTTATATCAAGCAATAAGAACGTTCAAAACACTAACTACACGTACCACAATGCATTGTAAAAATAACAGGAAGTAACTGTGGTTCATGGAAATAAATAACGCCCTGAATGATTGCAACATCATCCCATGATCAAGGTCCGAGTAGGAAGACTGAAACACGTTGGGCATGGCAGAACTTTGTTTTGCATGAATAAATCGCCATAGAACCTGAAAATCCAAGCGTGTGCGACCATTATTGCTGAAAGGTGAAAATTTGGTTAATATTTACAGGCGTGGCCCTGCCGGAAGGTAACGCACCGTCACTAAAAAGAGCAACCTGGGAAAAAAATTAATATATATATATATTGCACTTTATTTAAATGTTTCCCACCTGTGAACAAGGCACAACGATGCTGAAACGCGTAAGGACTGGCAGACGTGAATAAAGCTGCTATAAACCAGGCTCGGCAAAATCTTTTTTATATATCTATATATATATATATATATATATATATAATCTACTGGCGGTCGCCAGTAGATAGTTATAGTTAGGACCTATTTTCCATAGGAAATCCGCAACATTCTATTCCCAATAAGTCTGGCGCCGGTTGATGAATCCTCGTGAAATTTTCCAAACTTTTGGCCAGCTCCGCTCCTACCCTGAAAGTTTCGTGGTGATTCGTCAAGCGGGGGGCGAGAAAAAAGGGGGGTCCCAAAACGCGTTTTCCCCATGCAATTTCTCATAGGATCTGTTGACCCAGCTACAGCCCGAACCACTGAACGGAATGACACCAAATTTGGCAAAGAGGTAGTCCTCAGTTCGGACTCGTGGCTTTTGCATATATGGTGTGAATCCGTTCAGTAGTTCCTGAGAAAATTAGAGTTAAAAGTATATAAATATCTATGGCCACGGAGGATCCGCGGACCGTACCCGCACCGTAAGCGCACCCTCCCTGAACCGAGCGCGCACCCTCCCGATTGCACGCTTCATGCTAATTGGCTGTTGAGTGTCTCTCTACATTCGAAACCAGGAACTGTTGGCGGCCATTTTCTGCCTCGGTAGAAGCGAGGCTGAAGAAGCAAGGGAAATAAGTGTGTAAAACATATAAAGGGGCAGAGTGGAAATACTCTGACCCTCTAGAGGTGCTTAGGGGTCCCAAAAGGACGCCCTGGGGCCCCCTTTTTAAAAAAAAAAACAGCGAAATGCGCGCGGTGTGCACATCCTATCGCGTTGGGTGCACGGATCCACGGCAATGTTTTTTGAAAAAAGACAAGAAATCATTGGTTGTATGACTATTTTCTACACTGAAAGGTAGGGTGTATATTTCTGTTTTTTAAAGGTATGGTTCTTATTGGTTAACAAAAACAGATTGTAAGGAAATTTATATATGATAAGCTGATATGTTGAAAAGTCAAGCACACTTCCTGTCTTGTTTAGTAACATTGTGTGCTGAACTTGTGACCTGTGAGCTCAGTGCAGTGTTCCATGACCTGTTTCTATGGTAACAGGCAGAAGGCAGATTGGGGGAAGGGTTGAAATGTATTTCAGTTGGAAAGGGTTGAAATGTTTAACCAATAGAAATGTGTGTTTGCTATTGAGTTTATGTGTGAAGGATTGTGATTTGATGTTTACATGTATATGTGTGGAAAATGAAAGGGAAACTCTTCCATTCTTTGTTTTTGCTGAGAGGTGCACAGTGCAGAGATTCTGTAAAAGAAAATATGGTGTGTGACTGATATACTTCTTAATCGACAAAATAACTTGAACGATGAGTTATGTCATTGTGAGGGGATGTATGTAGACAATTTTGATTTTAATCAGACTAATGTATTTCTCCTGCTAAAGTGTAGGGAGTACTTTTTTTCTCTACAATCTTATTGACAGTGTGTGTGCATGTAGAAACCACTCTTTGATAAGCATTTGTGTTTTTCATGTGTTTGCAGACAGATAACTGTGTTGTTTCTATATTTTGGTAGAATTAGAAACCAGTAATTTTTTATGAATTTGTGAAATGAGTTATGTTACGTTTGTATACTAAAATGTAGTACTACTTCTAGATGAAGAAATGTGTTTTGGTATAGTGCAATGGATAGTGTTGTTTGTCTAGAATCACACTGTGAGTCTGTGTGCATTTGGGTAAGGATTGTGAGAGAAGCATTTGATAACATCGTGTATTTGCTGACAGATAACTGTTTTAAAACCGGTCATGTTGTCAAGTTTTAGTAGCATTAGAAGCCAGTCTTTGCTTATGCTTTGATTAAATGAGTCAGGCTTTGACACAAAAGTGCAGTCCTGAAATATGAAGATTGTGTACAGTTCTCTTACCACTTCCACTGTAGTGAATGATTTTTGGTAAACTCATAGGTATAGTGGTTGTTGTCTAGAATCACACTGTGAGTCTGTGTGCATTTGGGAACCACTGTGAGAGAAGCATTTGGTAACATCGTGTATTTGCTGACAGATAACTATTTTAAAACCTGTCATGTTGTCAAGTTTTAGTACCATTCGAAGCCAGTCATTGCTTATGCGTTGATTAAATGAGTCAGGCATTGACACTAAAGTGCATTCGTGAAATATGTAGATTGTGTGCAGTTCCCTTACCACTTCCACTGTAGTGAATGAGTTTTGGTAATCTGCTAGGGATAGTGTTGTTTGTCTAGAATCACACTGTGAGTCTGTGTGCATTTGGGAACCACTGTGAGAGAAGTGTTTGGTAACATCGTGTATTTGCTGACAGATAACTGTTTTAAAACATGTCATATTGTCAAGTTTTAGTAGCATTAGAAGACAGTTATGGCTTATGCTTTCATTAAATGAGTCAGGCATTGACAGTAAATTGCAGTCGTGAAATATGTAGATTGTGTGCAGTTCCCTTACCACTTGCACTGTAGTGAATGAGTTTTGGTAAACTCCTAGGGATAGTGGTGCTTGTCTAGAATCACACTGTGAGTTAGTGTGTATTTGGGATCACTGTGAGAGAAGCATTTGGTAACATCATGCATTTGCTGACAGATAACTGTTTTAAAACCTGTCATGTTGTGAAGTTTTAGCAGCATTAGAATCCAGTCTTTGCTTATGCGTTGATTAAATGAGTCATGCTTTGACACTGATGTGCTGTACTTACATATGTAGATTGTGTGCAGTACCATTAACTCTTCCAGACTAGTGAATGAGTTTTGGTAAACTCCTAGGATAGTGTTGCTTGTCTAAAATCACACTGTGAGTCTGTGTGCATTTGGGTAAGGATTGTGAGAGAAGCATTTGGTAACATCGTGTATTTGCTGACAGATAACTGTTTTAAAACCGGTCATGTTGTCAAGTTTTAGTAGCATTAGAAGCCAGTCTTTGCTTATGCTTTGATTAAATGAGTCAGGCTTTGACACAAAAGTGCAGTCCTGAAATATGAAGATTGTGTGCAGTTCCCTTACCACTTCCACAGTAGTGAATGATTTTTGGTAAACTCCTGGGTATAGTGGTTGTTGTCTAGAATCACACTGTGAGTCTGTGTGTATTTGGGAACCACTGTGAGAGAAGCATTTGGTAACATCGTGTATTTGCTGACAGATAACTATTTTAAATCCTGTCATGTTGTCAAGGTTTAGTAGCATTAGAAGCTAGTCATTGCTTATGCATTGATTACATGAGTCAGGCATTGACACTAAAGTGCAGTCGTGAAATATGTAGATTGTGTGCAGTTCCCTTACCACTTCCACTGTAGTGAATGAGTTTTGGTAAGCTGCTAGGGATAGTGTTGTTTGTCTAGAATCACACTGTGAGTCTGTGTGCATTTGGGAACCACTGTGAGAGAAGTGTTTGGTAACATCGTGTATTTGCTGACAGATAACTGTTTTAAAATATGTCATGTTGTCAAGTTTTAGTAGCATTAGAAGACAGTTATGGATTATGCTTTCATTAAATGAGTCAGGCATTGACAGTAAATTGCAGTCGTGAAATATGTAGATTGTGTGCAGTTCCCTTACCACTTGCACTGTAGTGAATGAGTTTTGGTAAACTCCTAGGGATAGTGGTGCTTGTCTAGAATCACACTGTGAGTTAGTGTATATTTGGGATCACTGTGAGAGAAGCATTTGGTAACATCGTGTATTTGCTGACAGATAACTATTTTAAAACCTGTAATGTTGTCAAGTTTTAATAGCATTAGAAGCCAGTCATTGCTTATGCGTTGATTAAATGAGTCAGGCATTGACACTAAAGTGCATTCGTGAAATATGTAGATTGTGTGCAGTTCCCATACCACTTCCACTGTAGTGAATGAGTTTTGGTAAGCTGCTAGGGATAGTGTTGTTTGTCTAGAATCACACTGTGAGTCTGTGTGCATTTGGGAACCACTGTGAGAGAAGTGTTTGGTAACATCGTGTATTTGCTGACAGATAACTGTTTTAAAACATGTCATATTGTCAAGTTTTAGTAGCATTAGAAGACAGTTATGGCTTATGCTTTCATTAAATGAGTCAGGCATTGACAGTAAATTGCAGTCGTGAAATATGTAGATTGTGTGCAGTTCCCTTACCACTTGCACTGTAGTGAATGAGTTTTGGTAAACTCCTAGGGATAGTGGTGCTTGTCTAGAATCACACTGTGAGTTAGTGTGTATTTGGGATCACTGTGAGAGAAGCATTTGGTAACATCATATATTTGCTGACAGATAACTGTTTTAAAACCTGTCATGTTGTGAAGTTTTAGTAGCATTAGAATCCAGTCTTTGCTTATGCGTTGATTAAATGAGTCATGCTTTGACACTGATGTGCTGTACTTAAATATGTAGATTGTATGCAGTACCATTAACTCTTCCAGACTAGTGAATGAGTTTTGGTAAACTCCTAGGATAGTGTTGCTTGTCTAAAATCACACTGTGAGTCTGTGTGCATTTGGGTAAGGATTGTGAGAGAAGCATTTGGTAACATCGTGTATTTGCTGACAGATAACTGTTTTAAATCCAGTCATGTTGTCAAGTTTTAGTAGCATTAGAAGCCAGTCTTTGCTTATGCTTTGATTAAATTAGTCAGGCTTTGACATAAAAGTGCAGTCCTGAAATATGAAGATTGTGTGCAGTTCCCTTACCACTTCCACAGTAGTGAATGATTTTTGGTAAACTCCTAGGTATAGTGGTTGTTGTCTAGAATCACACTGTGAGTCTGTGTGCATTTGGGAAGCACTGTGAGAGAAGCATTTGGTAACATTGTGTATTTTTTAGCAGATAACTCTTTTAAAACCTGTCATGTTGTCAAGTTTTAGTAGCATTAGAAGGTAGTCTTTGCTTATGCATTGATAAAATGAGTCAGGGTTTGACACTAAGGTGCAGTACCATGTACTATTCTGTTCACTGTGGCAGAACTGAAAATTTAAAAGTTTTACCTAAGCACTGTCCTAGAAGTAGTCTGATTATTTAGTCAGTTTCTAAGTACCAAATAGATTGCTTCAAATGTCTATGCAGTATGCATGTAGTGTTCTAACATACTATATACTTGTCTTTTACACCTTCAATTCCCTAGTTAGTATCCATAAACTTCCAGGAAACACCCTGTCACTTCCTTTGCAGTCCTCTAGAGACCCATTGAACAGCATGTACTAATCCATTCACTGTGCCAAAACCCAAAAACTTATAAATTCACCAAGACACTCTCTTTCCAATACTCTAATGATTCAGTCACTGCCTATGTATTCATGCACTGAGCCAGGTCTTAGCACATGGACTTCTTCAAACCTCTATCCACTATGCATGCAGTCCTCTAACCACCTACACACTTGTCTTTCACACCTTCAATTCCCCAGTCAGTATCCATTCACTTCCAGCAAACACCCTGTCACTCCCGTTGCACTGCTCTAGTGACCCATTCAGCATCATGTACTAATCCATTCACTGCGCCAAAACCCAACCACTTATAAATTCACCCAGGCACACTCCTTGCAGTACTCTAATCATTCAGTCAGTACCCAAGTACTCATCCAGTGACCCAGGCCTTAGTATTTGGACTGCTTCAAATCCCTATCCACTATGCATGCAGTCCTCTAACCACCTACACAATTCTCTTTCACACCTTCAATTCCCTAGTCAGTATCCATACACTTCCAGGAAACACCCTGTCACTCCCTTTGCAGTCCTCTAGTGACCCATTCAGCACCATGTACTAATCCATTCACTGTGCTAAAACCCAAACACTTATAAATTCACCAAGATACTATCTTTGCAGTACTCTAATCATTCACTCAGTGCCTAAGTATTCATGCACTGAGCCAGGCCTTAGCACATGGACTGCTTTAAATGCCTATGCAGTATGGATGCAGTCCTCTAATCACCTACACAGTTGTGTTTCACACCTTCAATTCCCTAGTTAGTATTCATACACTTCTAGCAAACACCCGGTCACTCACCCAGTGTGTCTCCTTATAGTACTGTAATCATTTAGTCAGTTAGCATGTAGAGTTTTAGTGAGGTAGGCTTTAGGGCATGAACTGCTTCAAAGTAGTATGCACTATGCATGTAGTGTTTTAACCATCGTCACACTTGTGGTTCAGGGACATAGTTTCTTAGTCAGTATTTATATAAAATGTGCAAGATTGTTCGGATGAAGGGTCCTTATGTGTTTCATCATACTTGCCGTACGAGTATTTCTTGTTAGGATCCCCTCGTGAGAGAACTCTTTTGCAAATCTTGCACGTGATCAAGGTGGCATTGGTCTTTGTTTGCCCCTTGGGAAAAGTAAAAAATGTCCTCACCACTGAAGAAAAACGTTGTGGGCGTGGTGCCTTCTGCAAAACAATTTCCTCAGATTCGGTAAATATTTTAAAGCGGCAACATTTACAGTTTTTGTAAGTTAAACTTTTAAAATTGTGTTAGCTGTATGCATTTTATATATCTGTGATTTGTTTCTTGTGGTATTTTGTTGAGAATACCATGTTGTTGTTGTTTTTAACAATCTTTCTGATTTTCCAGGTCTGTCGTCGACATCCATGGTCCCCACAGGAGTGTTCAGCCTTGTTGTTTTGTATTATTGTTGTTACATTTTGTTTATTAGTTTATCGTTCATATATATGTTAATAAAAAAATAAAGTTTGAAAATAGTTTATCGTTTACATATTTATGATTATAAAAAATAAAGTTTGAAAAAAAAATTTAGAACGTTTTTGGTTGTTCTCTTAACTGCTGTGTGACTCTTTCTTGTTCTTATTACTGTTATTTGATGGAGTCCACCATGGTGTTAAATTTTGGGGCACTTATCGCTGGAATACTGGTGATATCTGCAGTTTGCACCAACTTCTGAATAGTGTGTTAGATTTATCTCAACTTTACTTCTGTTAAAGTGCTGATAATGAAATGGAGACTAGCCGTTCTCGTGCAAAAAGACATGAGGTGCACCTTTTCAATTTATTCTAAATACTAAAATCCTGTATTGAATTGCAGTGAGGTATTGGCTGCACTTACAGTGTACACACAAAATCTATTAAGAAATCTCATTGTATTTATATTCATTGGGAATGGTGCTTCAGGTGCTGGATCTTGACGAGATACACTGCTCAGTTCGTATATTGCTCTGCACACGAAAAAAATCACATCACAACTTTCACACCAATTGCAATGCGAAACAAATTCCGGCGATAAGACATGTTAGCACCAGGGATTTTACACCTGCTTTCTGCTGGTGTTAAGCAGGACAACTACCTGCACCATGAAAGGGAACACAGCCAAGAGCCACACCAGAACACCCACAGGTGCTATAGAGTCAATGAGCATGATACAGGGATACCCATGAGGGCCAGAAGACTCATCTCAACAACTCCAGGACCGCCAATGCCCACCAAACCCACATCTTAGTAAGTGTGTCCCTGTGGTCATTGTCTTAGCATGATAGGCACGAGCCCTGCAACATCACAGTGTGCTGTCACCTCAGCGTTGGCAGTGAGCCTGGACGTGTAGCTACGCACGCATCCTCCTGCATGCACAACTGGCGTGTGCTGGTCTGGGGTTCACAGGTCAGTGCAGGGGTGTGCCTATCCGGCAAGGGGAACGAGGTGTTTCGGACATGTCCGTGTACAGGAAGTGCGGTAAGTGTGTCTCTGTGTTCTGGTGTGGCCTGCTACAAGAGCCGCAGCAGTCGATGTTGTAAAGTGGCATGCACCACCTCCAAACAGCACTGTGATGGTGTAGTTGGAATGTAGCAGGACATGCGCAAATAGGCATTACAATGGTGTGCCGTACGAGTGCATGAGATACAACAGCGCACCGTACAATAGTGTGGGGGCTCGTGGGAGGGAGGAGCAGCCGTTTGGCAACATAACACACAGTGAACTCGACCATGTGCCACATGCTGGGCATCTCATCCATGATGACCACGGTCGCAGACATCCCACAACACCAACGACTGGCCTTTGTACAAATCCTGTATGAATGCAGCGTGGTTTTCACTTCGATGCTCGTTCAGTGGTGTGATGTTGGCGGGTTGTGTGACTTGTGCTCCTTGTTGGTGTGTTTCATTTTGGCCATTGTTAGTCTATATGTGTGTTGTACTTAATTGTGCATGTGTGCCATTCTGCCCATCTCCTCCCCCTCCCCCCACTCCCTGCTTCTTCCTCTTCCTAGTGCTGTTGTGTCTATAATTGTGTTGCTGAACACATAAATACATGTAAAGAATAAATTAGAATAGTTCCTTGATTCTTTTAGGTTTCAAAACTTCTCTATTGGTTTCTTTTTAATTTTCCATATGAACCGTTTTTTTAATCTTCAACAACACATAGAAGTCAGAAGTGCAACGTATTCTATCAACACACTTTCTAGAATATTCTACAACACGTGCAGGTTAAAAGTTCATCAATTTTTTAAAACTTAACGATATTTTTTTGCAACATTTTCTTGAACATTTATTCTCACGTGCAGGTTTAAAGTTCACGATTGTTTTAAGTTCGAACAGTGCCTTCCAAATGCAAGTAGTAGGTGTGGCTGAACTGAGCAAATTTTATCCTATGATATGTACTCCACGTTGAAACTGCTTTTTCTTAACCAATCACAAAGATGCTTTTCCTTTTCTTTCGTGCTGAGAAGAATTTTTGTTGCCTTTAGATCCCCTTCCACCTTCCTGTTCGCATTGTGAGGACATTTTTTTTTTTTCTCCCTAATTTGCTCCCCACCCTTTTTGTGCATTATTTTATTTGTTAGAATTACAGTGACTCTAGAAACCCACCCCGAGGAAGCCTCCCTTAATTCCATTTGGCAAATTGGATTTGCCCGTTTTGAGCTCTTTGCCAACCAGACCACCAGCCCATTACTTACTTTTTTATTTTTATTTTTATTGTTGTTCCTTCATTTGTGTCAGTAGTCGTTCAACCTCTCTTGGATCTCTAATGTTGTGCATTTTATTTCTCCACATGATCTTTAAGGAAGCCGGGAATTTCATCTGGACCGTCGCTCCAAAAGATTTTAGTTCGGACATATATTGTCCGAGTTGCCATTGTCTGTCTTGAGTGACCTTAGCGACATCAGATCTGATTCTAAAGGACCAATCATCCTTATTGTAGACCCCCTGTTTTAAAGCTTCGCCCAGTATTCTTTCTTTGAGAGAGTAAGTTTTAAAATTAACAAGGATTTTTCTCGGAGTTTTTTTGAGTTTATCTTTCCCAAAGGGATCTCGATGCACTCTTTGTATATCTTCAGCTAGCACTATAGGGTCTGACCAAGGGAAATATTCTTTAAGTAGCCCTGTAACGAAGCCTTTCATATCTCCACCCTCACGACCCTCTGAAATGTTGAGAATTTTTATGTTGTTTCTTCTAGCTTGGTTCTCAAGCGACTCCAACTTATCGCGAAGGGCGGCTTCATTAGATTTCAAAGTGCTGATCTCACTTTGCGAGGATGCTACCTCCTTGCTCAGAACTTCTACCGTAGCTTCTACTATTTTAACTCTCTCTCCCAGAGCGTTCAGCTTGGTGTCGAAGGCATCGCACGTCTCTTGGATTTTTAGTTGATTCTTCTCTGAGATTGCAAAATTGCTTCTCATTTCTGCCAAGACGGTCTCGAGGAGGCTACTCGAGGGAGCCATTAATGACTGATGGTCAACCATATTTGGAACAAAAGACCTCCCTTCGGATGAATCGACCTGTGAGGGCTCGTTAGCTGTGACACCAGAAGGCGTGCAAACTGGACTCTTCTCCGCCCTAGTCTTTGGTAGAGAGCTTAGGTCTGAACTAGATTCATTCATGGTCGCTGTTTCTGTCTCACTTGAGCTACTCCTGACATTGGCTCGGTTCCCTGTCGAATTTATATCGGCCATATCTTGGGTTTCTGCTAAGATGTTATCTTGAACGGGTGTAGCGTGATCTATACTAGCATGCAAGGTAACTACAGCGTTTTGATTACCCAGTCGTTTTTCCTCTTGGGTCTGGATTTTAAAAAAAGATCGAAGAGAGGGTGTAACTTTGGGTTTAAGGTTTGTCTCTAAGAGGGAATTATTTCCTCTGTGCTGTTTACTTTTTGGTTTCGAACAAGAGGTTGATGAAAGTGGCTTTGTCACGATACCTCTCTTTCTACCTTTAACTTTCTTGGTACTGATAGGGGTAATCTGCGGGGTATCTGGGTTAGGGCTGGTTGGAGGACAATCTGCTAGGAATTCCTTATTCCTTAGACAGTAGTTAATTCCCCTATTAAACTCCCCAAAATCACTATCGACCTCTTCCGAAGTTGCACCACTGCCTACTAGTACTGGTACTGATAGTGTTATTTGCGAGGGCGAATTTAGGACAGGAGTTAGAGCTGGAACTGAGCTAACATTGGGGGTTCCAACCTTCGTTTGCTTATTAACTACGGGAGAGGATTTAGTACTTGCAGCCTTCACAGGGGGAACTCCCTCGAATCTCTTTACCCTCCTCATACAGCCCTCTGCTCTTACCTTGTTCGTCGAATCCCCTCTTACTAGAACAGGGACAGTTTTCTTTCTAATATCGCCGGTATTTTGGTTCTGAAATCCTGATGGGTCTTCCAAGATCCGTCTCTGTGTCAATTTCAAAGCAGGGGCTGGTTCAGGCTCCGCTGCTCTGCCTTGGCCGACCCGGAAGGAAAACCCCGCTACCGCCCGCCAGAAGCCGGACCTTGCCTCACGAGCCTCCGCCCAGACGCCGAGCGAGGTGTCACAGTTCGAGTGCGGCGCCAGCGGGATCTCCGTAGCTCTCACTGCTGCGTTCACGATTTCCGCGCGTAAGTCATATTTCATTTTTTAATCGAAACGGCAGTGTAGTTTATGCTACTTACAACAGCTTGAGATCACTATAGAGGGCTATAGTGGTGGACTAGCATTCCTTACGGACTGGTGGCTGGTGGCTGAGAGCTCCCGACCGGCAGTGTTAACCGGCCGCCATCTTCCCCCCTGGGGGTTGTGTGACTTGTGCTCCTTGTTGGTGTGTTTCATTTTGGCCATTGTTAGTCTATATGTGTGTTGTACTTAATTGTGCATGTGTGCCATTCTGCCCATCTCCTCCCCCTCCCCCCACTCCCTGCTTCTTCCTCTTCCTAGTGCTGTTGTGTCTATAATTGTGTTGCTGAACACATAAATACATGTAAAGAATAAATTAGAATAGTTCCTTGATTCTTTTAGGTTTCAAAACTTCTCTATTGGTTTCTTTTTAATTTTCCATATGAACCGTTTTTTTAATCTTCAACAACACATAGAAGTCAGAAGTGCAACGTATTCTATCAACACACTTTCTAGAATATTCTACAACACGTGCAGGTTAAAAGTTCATCAATTTTTAAAAACTTAACGATATTTTTTTGCAACATTTTCTTGAACATTTATTCTCACGTGCAGGTTTAAAGTTCACGATTGTTTTAAGTTCGAACAGTGCCTTCCAAATGCAAGTAGTAGGTGTGGCTGAACTGAGCAAATTTTATCCTATGATATGTACTCCACGTTGAAACTGCTTTTTCTTAACCAATCACAAAGATGCTTTTCCACAAAACTAATGTGTACCCTACTTTTAAAAAAGAATGCTTTTCAAGATATCTTTAGTGATAAGTTGTAGATAGGAATTAGCATTTAAAAAACCTTTGAAATTCACTGGAAAAAACCATAGGTTTCAGGCACGTTATAGTTGGGAATTGGTATTTAAAAAACCTTTGAAATTCACTGAAAAAACCATAGGTTTCAGGCACGTTATAGTTAGGAATTAGCATTTCAAAAAACTTAGAAATTCACAGAAAAAACCATAGGTTTCAGGGGTGTTATAGTTAGCTGGACATTTCCCTCGTACAAAACCCTAGAAATTCCCCTGTTATAGTTAGTTCAGCTAACTATAACTCGCGCCCCCGCAATGCACTGCTGATGACGTCACATATTACATCACTCATGCCATGGTCAGTGACATCACTGATGACATCACTGATGACATCTCAAATGACATCACTGATGACATCACTGATGACATCATCCATTGAGTATGTGTTTCTGAACAGTTTTAATATGTTTAATATATATAGAGAAAGGCCTGTTGAAAAATAAGTGGGTGTACAAGTGTGTGAATGGATGATTTTCTAGGTGCGTAACTGACTCTATAAGTGAGTCATTAAATGTATATTACTGCAGACTAGTGACTAAACTGTGTGAATGTCTGTATGTGTCTGTGTGTTGGTGTATAAGTGGCTGCATGGTTTTGTGACTAGCTATATGAGTGTCTATATGGGTTATTGACTGGTTGTCTGAGTATCTGTATAGGTGCCTGAGTGTTTGTGTGGGTAGGGTGTGTGTGACTCTGTGACTAGATGTGTGAGTGGGTGATTCAGTGGGTGCATGGTTTTAAGAGTGCATCTGTGATGGACTGTATGGTTGGGTGAGTATATGTATGGGTGTGTTAGTGATTGAATATATATCTCAGTTGTACATGTGTCAGTAACTACATATGTGAAATGCAGTGTATATGTGTGTAAGAGTATATAACTATCTATATGTGAGAGTGTGTGATTTTGGGAGTGGCTGTATGCGCCATAGTGCAAGGATATCTGTGTCATGTGCTGTTTGTTTTTCTGCAGGAAGACACAGAATTTGTTAGTATTTTTATGAGTAAGTGAACTTGAGTGTGTTTAACTGTATAGGTGAGTAAATTGGACTGTGATTAATTATTTGCATGACTGACTAGATGTGTCAGTACCTCAATGGATGATTGGTGGTGTGTGAGTGTCTATATAGGTGTATAAATGCACAGAGTGACTGTAAGTATGAGTGACTGTACAGGTGAGTGAGTAGACATGTATGTAGACCTAAACGTCAATGAGTGGGTGTGTAGTTATTGGTATTGGAGTGTCTATGGTTGTCAAAATGGCCGTTTGAAATTTTGAGTCGGTGTATCAAAGGTTACATTAGGGTGTGAGAAGATGCACTAATTTATCACATGGATGATGTCATCAGTGATGTCATCAGTGATGTCAATTGAGATGTCATCAGTGATGTCATCAGTGATGTCACTGACCATGTCATGAGTGATGTAATATGTGACGTCATCAGCAGTGCATTGCGGGGGCGCGAGTTATAGTTAGCTGAACTAACTATAACAGGGGAATTTCTAGGGTTTTGTACGAGGGAAATGTCCAGCTAACTATAACGCCCCTGAAACCTATGGTATTTTCAGTGAATTTCTAAGGTTTTTTAAATGCTAATTCCTAACTATAACGTGCCTGAAACCTATGGTTTTTTCAATGAAAATATATATATATATATATGTATATATATACACATATATTTATATATATATATCTAAATCCTGGTCCCATTCCTGACACTCACGGGCGCTCTAAAGCAGTGCGATTTGTGGTACTGCAGAGCCCCGCCGTTGTTATTATTAAAACAGTTTTTCAAGGAAAGTCCACTCGCACTCACAGATATTGAAATAATCCAGTCGTTTCTTGATAAATTGCAAATTTATTGTAGCATGCCAGCACTACCTCAATGCGTTTCAGTCTCTTCAAAGACCTTGTTCACATGCCGGCGAAGGAAATGCTCGGTCACAATCTTGATGTATATCCCGTCCGCCGTATTATAATACCCATAGGATAGAATGTGATCGTAATACAGCGGACTGAATTTCTGTCACATTTGTGATGGAGTGTCCCCCTCCGCAAACTTATAAATCAGGCCCTTAGTCAACTATCAATCACAACATCACTCTACGTCTGCAACAGCTCTTTATTATACAGCCTTAAAAGCATACGCTCAGTCTGCGCTCCATCGTCTGCCGACAGCCTTGCACAGGTTTGAGCTAGCCTACAGGGCAATCCAGCAGTGCCAGAAGAGTTGGTCTGACAGGGCATTGTTTCGGTCCAGTGCAGGGCCTAATTTGACCCAGTGGCTGCATGCGGGACACACCTGCACTGGTTTTTGAGAATTGACACTTATTTTTCCACAACAGACTTTGATCAAGAGCAAAAAAAACACAAAAGGGGAAAGGAGAAAGGGAGACGACTATATGTAGGGTATCGGGACATTCCGTTAGAGAACATGCTGATGATTGTTAATGACAGAAACACCATCTCTCTTTGACAGGTGCTATAACAAAAATCAACAGATTAGGCCACAGTTTAATCAAATTAGTGTTCAAAGAAATTTGCACCTCTTATTTAGCTGCACCTAAAAAAAATCAAAACAAAGCAAAGCATGTGCCCATACCGCGTTTGAGTTTTGGATATTCTTGCCTTGTGTTTTCTTTGGGACTAGCCTCTGTGGTGCCATCATACTTAAAATGTAGAGCTGCTGGATATTTTTTTAGCTTCAGTGAAATAAACTATCAAACTGGAACATGAAAATATGGCCTATTACAATAATGGGAGCCTAGAATGGTATCTGACTCACAATTTTCTGAAAGAACTGCACGATTTACCACTTTAGAGCAATCTTTTAAAATATGTGTATGCTTGTAAATAAGGGAGCACATAGCAGGTTTGAACTGCTCATTATTTGTTTTGGCCACCAGGATGCACTTGGAACACTTAGGCTTCACTTGGAGATGCATTTGTTGTTCAAAGTGCACTCCTCTGTCAGTCACCTCCATAAATGTTCTCCAAGCAGAATAAATCATCACTGAGTCATCACTGATGTATTTCACTTGTTACACAGAAACTTCCCAAGGTAAGCAGTCAACATTTCTTTTCTGATGTATTTATAGGAGGGTGATACAAGGTGCTTGCCCGAAAACAAAAGTCAAATACCAAAGATTGGTGTGTCCAACGGAACACCACTCACCCTCTGTGTCACAACCACGCACATTTTCAGTGGGGACTTCTGTCTTTGAGAATTGAGGACCTACTGCAGGTTCCAAACAGCTTAGGTTGTAAAAACGTTCTTTGTATTGTGTTTAACTAGCTCAACTAAATATGTAAAGGTTTGTGAATATTACGAAGATGGTCAAATAATTTCCCCGGGAAGCAATACTGGAAATCAGTTCGCACATTGGATGTGTGCTGTGCAGTGCAGCACACGCGAAGTGTGTTAACTGTTTGTTGAAATAAATATATTTTTCCAACTTTTAGCCTGCCTCAAGGTGCTGGAAAAAAAGACGAGTCTTTAAAAACAGAGGCAATTTGGAGTGTATGGTTCAAAGAAGAGTTACATAGAACCTCTACATTATAGGCAGATTTGGAATAGAAAAGTGGAGTGATTGGAAACTAGACCAGAGATGGAGAAGGGCATGTAGAAAAAGATCTGAAAGATCACCTTAGGTTGACTGGGGTTACATTTTAATTAACAGGTGACTATCCAGAAATCTACAGCCAGAAGACACACGGGGACCTTATCACAAAGGTAAACATCTATATGTATATTTAGTTAGATTGATATTTACTATTAGGCCTAGATGTAATTATAGACTGTTTGGCTAATCACTATTTCCAAGTGTAGATTTTTGTTACTCTACACTTTTCTCCTATTCATCATTTCCAGTTGTACATTTTAACCTAGTTGTAGACTTACTTGACCCCACCTCCTCAAATCAGGAGGTGGAATTTTCTAATATAATATTTGCCAATGACAAGTTAAGACTAGTGTAGATCCCCGCCACTGTGGCAGCGATCTCCTTATGAGCAAGTATAGGGAAAACTGTCAAAGTTTATTATTCTTCTTAAAGGTTTCAAATATTTTTATGTATGATATGAATATAAATTAATGTAAAATATGTGAAAATTAATACAATAAAATGTTACAATAAATTAACTCATCACATTAAATTTGTATTAAATATTTAATTTAATAGACAAATATTAACTTCATTTATAAATAACTAATAGCTTTAAAAAATCCCAGGCTTATTAACATTTTGTTTTCTAACCGACATCCTTGGTTTGACTTCCTACTGCTGTATTACGATTACAGCGGTCAAAAGTCAAGACCGGCTGGTTATAACGGCTGGCTTCCGATGGGCCAGTCGGAAAACGCAACTTAATCCCTTACGGACAGCGTTTCCGCCGTCATGATTATGATGTTGATTTCAGACAGGCTTTCCATGTCGGGCTTTCCTTCATGGAAAGTCTGTCAGAAAGTGACCTAGCAGGGCCCTCATCGCTCAGTGGCCGCAAGTTAGGGCCCTGGGAGGCACATATGGTGCCTCCTGTAAATCCCTGCACCTTGTGGCAGGCACCGTGAGATGCCTGCCACGCGGTGTAGGGATTCCCAGAAACTTCCATTTCTCTATGGGAGCTTGTGCTGCGGCCGGTCGCATCGTAATAGGTGGTGCGCAACCACCAACCTATTGTCGGTCGGTTCACAAACTAAGAAGGTCCCCGACATCGTAATAGGTTGCTTTGTTTTGAATTCATTTGAATTATCTTCCCTTTTTCATAAACGTTCAAAAGTATATTTATTAATTAAGATAAGGATTACATTTTAAAATAATAAACCAATTAGCTAATAATTAAATGTAGCTTCGATGCTAATTATATATATATTTATAATTTAAATGTCAAACGTATTTATTTATTGTAATATTAGTTCCTATAGGGTGTTATTCTATTTACCTGGCACCATTATTTTCAATGGAAGTATCTTTCAGTGACTGTGAATAAGCATGTGTGGTGTTTGATTTATGCTAGTCGGGGCTGGAGTGCATTTGCATCTGTTTTGTTACCTTTAGGGATCTAGTAATTTTAGAAATACATTTTATGAATGGCAATGGTCTTACTCCTTTGTGGGAGTGTGTTTTAAATTGACATGACCCTCTCTAAACACCACATTAAATGTCACTAAACATATTCCCTAATTTCCAGCCACTATCTCTAATCCATCCCAAATTTACTATGAAAACGTATACCTACATGCGCGGAGAACTCCTCCACCTTGGCAGAGATCCCCGCACAAAAAAGTTAGGAGAGGAGAAGGTCTTCGGATGTAGGATTGCAAAAAGCATTTTGTAATACATGAGCAGTACTACTGTAGTACTACTTACCCTACTAAAAAATCCCAATTTGTGACTAAGCCCTGTGAAGACTTGATCCCGGAGGGAGAGAGAAAAGACAACAGGATATGATAGTCTCCAGAAGTGGGAATTCAAGCTGTGGACAGAAATGATGGAGAATAAAGTAGTAGTTTACAGAGAAAATAACAGGCAGTAATTGGGCCCTTCAGGTTGCCATACTTCACTTGTTAACTGGAATAATTCAGGTCATTCCAAGAGACAAAGAATGTGCAGTCAGAGAGATGGGATGAAACCCTGGAAAAAGCAGGGCCCCTGTTATCTAGTGAACAGAGAGCGGAGAGAACAATAGAGTGGCCTATGGTACTCTATGGTATTGAAAGCAGCAGAAATATCAAGAAGAATTAGAATAGAAGACTGCTTGTTATGGCATGAAAGAAGGAGAAATTTGGAGACGGGGCAGAGCAGTTTAAATGGAGAAACCTACGCAAAACCCTCATTCAGGGGGAAAGAAAATATTATGGGTCAGAAGGATGTGTGGAAGTTGAATGGAGATTAAATGTTTAAGATTTCAGAAAGAAACAGAAGCAGGCAATAGGTAGGCCTGGGCGGAGCTCGCGGATTAAAACTCTGCGTAATTCTGCAGAGTTACCGAAAATAGGATTCCACGAAGTTCTACAAGCGGGCGGATCTGTTGCGACTCTATTCAATGAAGGACCATAGTCAGATAATCATCTGCTTGACTGGATGTCTGAGAAGTTTGAATGATGACCATTTGAGAGCAGATCTATTGCATATTTTGATTAAGGGTAGGCAACAGTAGGTCTCCTACTTGTGAAGCGCCGCATAGCATTACGCTGGGTGTCTGATAATGGAACCACAGATCAGCGGCATACTGGAATGCGCCTTGGAAGAAGAACTGCACCTAAAACATGTGCGAATAGATAAGAGAACTGAGGTGAACTTTAGAGAATTAACGGGTCTGATGACCCAAATGGTAGATGACCCTACTAAAGAGGAGAGTGGAAACAGGTAGGGGGAATAGGAGAGGAATGACCCGGTATATCAAAATGCAACCAGAACTCACTCTGAGAACTACAATTATGCATGAGCGGCTGTGACTTGGAGGTTCTGTGAGGGAACCACCGTACCAATGCCTGCACTATTCTTTGCATCATTCTGTGATGGTGCTTTGGAGCCTCCCCGTTTTGTGCATGTGAAAGTTGGTCTGTATTGTTATAGTATACTCGTATTTATCATATAACATAGAAAAGACACTTAAACACTGAGGAGCCGATTCACAGAACTAATCTGAGATAAAATCCTAAACTTGCTACTTTTGGCATTCACAGAAGGCATTTAGTAGTAGTAAAGTTAGGACTCCCAGCGCTTGGGGCATGCCCTCTCCTTCCCTGTGTGAATGCCCACTGCACTGCAGCGCTCACCAATGTCATCCCTTAGTACGGCCCGCGCTGCATTACTCAGCTGGTCCTCTGGCCCCCCATATAGCTGATGTTTGAGTATCAGCCCCTCAGCTAAGATGTCTAATTCTCTTTCACTTAAAGGGGGTGCTATTTTCTCATAACCCTTAGACATTTTGGGGGAAATAAGGTTGAAAAGAGCAGCAGGATGGCAGAGGATCTGATCTGTGAGAGAGGATGACTCAGAATGAACACAAAATGGCTGTCAACAACTTCCTGTGATGTATTTCCTGTCTCCCTCTTCCTGTATGTCATTTCCTGTATGAAACAATGGGTACCAGTTCAATTTCGGAGTTTACGGCCCGAATACATAATTTCCAGTTGAGGAGAGTAGGGTCTGCATACAAGGAGCACGTTCCGCATACGGAGAGTGCGCAGTTGTGCCGGAAGTTGCAAAATCGAACCGGAACCCATTCTTTCATACAGGAAATGACAGACAGGAAGTGGAGACAGGAAATACATCACAGGAAGTAGCTGGCAGCCATTTTGTGTTCATTCTGATTCATCCACAATCACAGATCAAATCCACTGCCATTCTGTTATTCTGTAGCGGAGAAACCTGAGATGACAGTGTAAGAGAAAATCAGAGACCTGAAACAAAAGGGAGAACAGACCATGTAGTGAGATTTGGGCTGGGACGCGGGGGGGAGGCTGGCACAACATCACACCCCAGTTTAGTTTTCTCCTCCTTTGCATTATGGTACATGTAGTCCATATTTAGTGCTCAACACAAGAGTTGTCTGTTGTGTTACAGTAAATTAGGGGGAAGCAGTGCTGTGTATCCCAGACACATGGTGGTAGATTCAGCCAGAACATCATCGCTCACGTTGTGGGCCCTACATTTGTGGTGGATTCAAATCAGTTGGGGGCAAAAGCTCAACAATGCTATAATTATGCACTTTTTTGATACAGACACCCATTATCAAAAGGTACGGGAGGGTCTCTCAGAACATATTCATTTCATCCTCTGAGTCAATGGATTATTTAGGGACATTCATTATACTGATTGCTGACATCGGCACATGACCTGATGCACGGTCAATCTTTTGACTCCTGTCAACAGCTGTGGCTTACATACAGTTAGTGTGGTTTGCAATGTAGTCTCAGAATGGAATTTTTGGACAGAGTCGTAATTATCCAACTTTCATCATTGACAGAAAACCACATTTTGTCCATGACACAACAGGTTGCTCATGCGAAAAACGTGGCAACCAGCTGATCACCGGCTTGCACACCCTGTCCTCGGTTATGTGCAATAGCCCGGTTGCCCGGATTCAGAGCTAGCCAAGGTACAAGAGGTATGTGTAAGCCATGCGTTAAAGCTATATTGTGCAAAAAACAACAGGCTAATATGATCTTGCACATGACTTCAGGGGAGTACATCAGCACAACCCCTGTACAGTCAAGACATCTGGATCGTGACCTCAACAGACCAAAAGTGCGCTCTAAAATGGCTCGAGTTCCTATGTGTGCCTGATTGTACCTACGCTGAGGTACAGTGGTTGGATGTCTGTATGGTGTAAGGAGTTGAGGGGAGAGTGCATAACCAGCATCACCTGAGAAGGAAAGATAGGGCAATAGGTTACATTTCCATCTTAAATTTGAACAGAACATGATCTATACTTTGGTACATGCAGTGTCTGTTGAGACCGTGTATGTAGCTTGGTGATTCTTATTGTACATTGGTTGTTAATGTAAGGTGGCCATCATACATTTCCAGGCTTATTGACAAGCCCCTTGCGCCACCGGTGTGTCACTTTTCATATGGGAAAAAGTGACGTACCGCCAGTGCAAGGGGCTTGTAAATAAGCCCTTTCATTTGCACATATCACACATTTTTAGTGCTTGGTACTTACCCAGTAGCCACATGTTCCAAATTCTCCCACAGCCATCCACTGGGCAAGTGGTGACATGCGGAATACGAAGCTGTCAGGGGTACTGCCTGGAAACGCTTCATGCACATCTATGAATCTCCCACTGGCATTACAGACAGCCTGCACATTGATGGAATACCATTGGTGTCTGTTGCAGAATATGTGGGCAATACGGCAGGGTGGCTGAAGGGCCACATGGGTACGATCAATTGCACCCAGCACACGTGGGAAGATAGAGATGAGATAAAAATCCCTAGCTGCCCTTTGTCTGCTGGCCAGTGTATGGGGCATTTTTATGTGGAGGTGGGCTCTAGAATTGATGCAGCTCAGTATCTGATGCAAACACTGCAACTGGCTTGCCTGGGAGATGCCCACAATGTCACTGGATACCCTTTGGAATGACCCAGTCACAAAGAAATGGAGAGCAGAAAGGACCTTGAGAAAGGCTGGAATGGCATGGGAGCAGCAGGTCACAGAGTCAAGTTCCTCCTCCCAATCACATACCATCTCCAAGATGACTTCTGGAGGGAAACGGAATCTGGCTCTGACATCTTGGCTGGACATCCCAAATAGGCTGATCCTTTGTCTGAAGATCCTCTCTACTCTCCTCGTCCTCCTCCTCCCCCTCCTCCTCCTCAAGTCTTCTTGCAGCATGGCAAGGGGCAGAGCAACAAACACATTCAGCGACATGTTGAAAGAGTTTGTGTTTGTCTGCTCTGCTTTCATATGTGCTGCAGGGCTGGGATTGGCTGTTGGGCTGCAGTGTGTCAGCTGATGCATGGTGGGGGAGGGTAGGCACTTGGATAGGTGTTTAGCATTGAGGGAAATGCTCAAACGGCCAAAATGCGGGTATTCCAGCCCGATAGCGGAGTTTTCGGCACAAGTGCGGGAATTCCGCCCCGAGAGCAGAACTTCCGCTCCAGGTGTGGAAATTACGGCCCGTTTCCGGAAAAACTCCGGCCTGAGTGTGGACGTAAAGTAAGTGATTTATGTGAATACCATAAATCGTAAGTGCCTTCTGTGAATACCAAAAGTAGTAAGTTTAATATTTTGTCTCAGATTAGTTCTGTGAATCGGACCCTGAGAAAATAGCAATTGTAATGACCGTCGCATTGCACATACTATCTGGAAACCTGTCCTAGCCAAGGTGGAACAGGATGCTGGGGTAACTTCAAAATATCTTCAGAGGATCCTGAAAAAACAGTCAAGGCTGGTTCCTCCCTCAAGGGCGAAGACATCATGGATGCTGTTGGGGTGGCTCGAGGCTCACGCGTATCTGCAGACTTCTCTCCCATGTCTAGAAGTATACTGTAATGCCTTTTGCGCAATGTGTAACAGTTGACACACGTTTTGTTATGGAAAACTATTAAAAAAAGAATATGCAACAGGAAATCCCAAAGTAATCCTTATTAATAAAACGTTTTGAGACCTGCAAACGGTGGGGGTTTAGCACGATACAAACGTACAAACCATGAAATGTTTCCTACTCTGTTATCTCTCATTCAATAGAGAATTGGAATACTCATTTTATCCATAATGAGAAAAACAAACTAAAAGCATCAGAAAACAAACCATATGCAGTTTCATGAAGTATTCGCAACTTGCATGGGATATCTCTACAGTGCACCGTTTTATAATAAGCACACCCTGAAATTTAATCTGTATTAGACCCAGTATAAACTTTTCTTATCTGGGTTAAAGAAAAGAAAATTACTGAGTTAATACAAGCTAACAACTTGGGAGAATGAATAAAGCTTGTGCAGTACATGATACAACTGGTGACTGGTTCTTACAACTTTTTATTACTACAGGAGAAACACAGCATTGAACCCACATTTGCAGCAGCCACATGTCCTTTTATTTATTTTGCATTTACATAGTACCAGCCCCAAACTGGGACAACCAAGTCCTTTGTTAGTGGGGGTTGATGCCTAACAATTCATTGGGAAACAAATGGCTCAAATAACTTGTCTCATGCGCGGAAATGCATTTATCAGACACACCAACAACTCAGACGTATAAGGTCTCCACAGAACAGCAAAACAAACTTTTCGAGCACATTAATAAGTAAACGAATAAATCATGCAGTACTTCAGCATTATACACTCACAGGAACATTATGTTGCTATTATTTTCATTCCAAACATGATCACTGTAGTCCAAACAGCATGCCACTTCTGTTAAACCACCATTACGGTTCCCTGGATGCTGGGGGAGCAGGTGAGCCTTCAGTCTTCTGATTGTGATGTAGGTGCCTTGTGAGGAGCATCTGTCACATCTGCTATCATTCTTTCAATAGTTGTTCAGTGTTTGAAAATATAAATTGAAAACTAAACTACTGTTAAAGGTCCATTCAAGTGTTGATTTTAAAGGTGGTGCAGGCGTTTTCGTTTCATCCTTATTTTAATAAGCACTGGCAAAGTCAATCGGCGTAGCTTTAATGTGCTAATGCATGCAAAGACAGGCATGCTCAAGTGTGCCCTTGTGAGTGTGTTTGGTGTGGGTCTGCACACCTAAGCACAATAGACTTTGCCAATGTTTATTAAAACTATGGGACAGTTGCAGCAGTATATTACGTGATGGGGAAAGCGTATTCAGGGCCAGGATTGGAACTTAGTTTGGGAGTGGGAATCACCCTGACAGTATTGGACAGTGGCACTTGAACAAGGTAGGAGAGCCTTCAGGAGAGAGCCCGGGGTGGAGATGCATCAGGGGCCTGAGCAGCGCAGCAGATTGAGGTGAGGGAACCTTTTGTTCACAGGATCAGTGTGGCTTTTTAACCTTGCCGTGATAGTTCAGTAATAACCGCCTGACCCTAAAATGGCGGCTGAAGTAGACGGAATGCATTCTACCTTTTCCTATACGGAGCTTTGCTGTAAAAATCTGTATCTTACTGTAAATTATCCTGCGTCCAATAATCAACTCTGATTCCACCATCTTGACAATCTGCCCCAGAACGGGGACAGGCCCTCAGACGACGCCCATGATGCTGAAATCGTCAATCTTAAGATCAGCCCGGGGATCCAGCATGCTGCTTCCCCCACCACCATCTGGCCTTCTACTCCTATGGGCATCTCCAACGGATCCCTCCAGACCCAAGACCACCACCCTTGAGTGCAACACCACCTGAACACCTCGCTGAACGATGGCAAGAATTTCCTGCTCTGTAAATATGTAATATATCATTTTCGAAGCCTAATCGCTGTTAAAATGTAATCCTGAGTGAATTCGCAATTTGTATATATATATAACTCTAACCACTAGTATATGTAATAAACCTTTGTACTTACTACCATTCATATGTGGTTTTAGAGTTTATCTGTTTGTTTCTCTTCCTTGAGTGGCTTTACAACTTGTACATTTGCAATTGTTTTCTGTTTGTATCTCTTATGTAACTCATGTAATCCAAAGTCCTTTTGTAACGCGACTGGTTCTTTTGTAAAGCGTTCTGACACCTTCGGGTAATGTTCGCGCTATATAAAATCGCATTAAATAAAAATAAAATAAAAGTCACTATTTCAGTGTGGAATGGACATCATAATTTCGAATTCTGCCTATTGTTTCCTGCACCATTTAATACAATCAGCTTGATTTACTACTTACTAATTATCCAATTAATAAACGACCTCATTTCACATATACAGAAATCACCTTAGACACACACACCTCTTCTGGGCGTTTTGTAGAACCAGTTAGTAATGCAGTGTCTAAAACTAAATGCGTGGTTGCTAAGTGACTTTGCAAACAATATACCGAAGATGCCTTATATCTCAGAATCACAATTAGTTTTGGCAGCTACTCTAACTGTTTTTTTACCTTATATCGTGCTTTAATGTATACATTCTCATTAGAATTCTAGAGCACCCTGACTAGACCATTAAAATCGTTTGCCAGATACAATTGCAAAAAGCATTGGAAAAGACAATATACCTGACCTTGGTAAACTGGTGCGTTTGTTATTCAGTTTTATTGCAGAGATATTAAACAAAAATAAAAATACAAAAAAAGAAGAAAAAAGAAATCATGTCTTTGCCAAAACGTGGTGGCCATATGCTTCCAATCAATTTCTTGGATTAAATTATAGCCCTCCCCTATATTCTAGTAACAATGTGTGGGATTACTAGCAGCCTGGTGATCTAGTGATAGGCATGAGAACTCTTTTTGGTTTTAATGCACATCACAGGAAAATATGACTCTTAGTAACACAAAGAAAAGTTAATGTTGCCTTTGAATTACTGTAATATGAAGACGTAGTTTAAACTCACAATGATTTCTTCAAACATAAGAAGGGAAAGAAAAAAAGCATTGGTAAAGTAAGGTACTGACCCACCTGCCCTAGCACTGAAGTGCACTTATTTTTAGATGGATGTACACATGATCAGGTAAAAGCAAGTGAAGCAAAGGCAGCCAAAACCTTAAAGTGGGCGCGACCCACTGCTCCATTCTGTATGCTGCGAAGGGCGAAAGCAGAATGTTAGTTACGGTTGAATAAACTAATGGAAGAAAAGTGCTGACCCAAAGCCCCTATGCAGGGACATCATGAACCTGCCGCTGTAGTAGTTACAGTGGGGGTGTTCTTTATTAGGCCTCTTCTGTCTGCAACTCGCTAGACAAAAGCTCGTCATTAATGTTGGAATACAGCGTCAATACAAGAGCAAGCACGAGCAAGATCAAACAGTACTGGGAAAATAGGACAGGGAAAGAAAGAAGGAATATCGGAAGGAAGGGTAGAAAGAAGGATGTTTAGATGAATGGCTGGATGAAGGAGTATGTGAATGAGAGAGTGAAAGGATGAAAAATGATAGGTGGATGGACAGGTGGAAGGATGGCAGAGTAAAGGGATGGATGGCAGAGTGGAATGATGGATGGCAGAAAGGATGGATAGATGGACAAGATCCAGGGCGCCGCCTCCACCACACACCAACGGCGCAGCTCAGGGCCAGCCGAGACTTCACCGGCAGGGTGCTGCCTGCACTGGTTCTCTGCTCATTGCTCTAATTACTGCTGGTGCGGAGGGGACCACACTGGGGAGATTCAGAGCAAAATTGCAGGAGGCTGTCCCGGAGCAAGAAGAGGACCAGCGGGGGCCAACCCAGAATACCCCTGAGGAGCCACACCTTGAGGACCCCATACAGCAACAGTTGGCTAGAATTCTGGAGGCCATATCGGACACGAAAGAGACTTTGCACCAGGACATAAGCACGATGTCCATGGGACTGGGACTCTTTCGTGCTGAACACCAGAAACTCAGTGACGGAGTGACAGAGTGAAAGTGGTGGAGACTTCTCTTGAAGGACTGAACCCAGCTCACCAGGCGATGCTTAAACAAATGGCGGACCTGAATGACAGGGTCAGAATACTGGAGCGCAGAGCGGAGGATAGTGAGGGGCACAATTGGAGAACTAATATCCGCATCGTAGGCCTGCTAGAGGGGATTGAAAATGGCAATATGATATTCTTCTTGTAACCATGGCTCCGCAGAGTGGTTGCGCCAGAAGGGTTAACACCAATCTATACCCTGGAAAGAGCACATAATGTCCCGGCGAGGCCACCAACACCAGGCCGACCTCCTAGACCGGTGGTAGCCTGACTCCTGCACTACTGGGACAGAGACATTTTGTTGCAGAGAGCTCGCTCAGACAGCCCGTTTGCAGTGGGCACTAGTAAGATCTCAATATTCCCAGATTATACTCTAGAAGTGCAGCAAAATCGCGCCTCCATCCTTGAGGTTAAGAAGGCGCTGAGAGCAGAGGGCCTCCAGTACTCCCTTATCTTTTCAGATCTACTGTGTATCATAGTGGATGATAAAACGCACTTCTGTGAGAATGCCTCGACGGCGTGGGAGAGGCTGGAGGAGTATAAGCCTGGGGTCCCCCGAGGGGCGCGGGAGCAGACGCCGCCCCGCCAGAACCAACGGACTGGAAAGTGCACCAGGATGCGACAGACGCGGAGCGCCCCCAAAAAGCCATGTCCCTCACAGATGGAGTGTGAAAGAGCTGCGGCACTGCAGGCGGTGGCTGAGACAATGCAAGAAGATCAACAGCAGCCGGAGAAGGGATCGCGCTCGCCAAGGGGTAAGATGGGCTCGGAATTGGGCTCCTCCAATGCGGACATCTTAATTATGCCACGGATCACCCCGAAGACTGCGGATGAGATCATATAGAGGGGGCTGCAGTGTAGAATGGACTTGGTCACACATCCTGGTCCTCTGGAGCCATCAGGGCCACGCTGGAACACTGAGGTAAAATGGTTCAGGTTTGACTTTTGTTGTGGTCGGTGTCCGGCATGGTTTCTGACACCTTCTATACAGACACGAGACATTGAAATAAGCCTCGACCCCCTGTCGGACGTCACCATAGTTGGTTTGGACCTTGAATGTCTATCACAGTTGTATGAAGGGTTTGGGCGGGTGGCCGTTGCCACACTGCTCTGGGGACTGGGGAATTGGTCCATGTTAGGATCTCCTTTTCTTTTGTTTAGGTCTTGTTCTTACCCTATATAAGTCCTGTCTGATCTGCGGTGTGGAGATTGAAATGTCTTCTGTCTTGAGATGGCTGGTAGGGAGGCTCGGGGGTGGTGGGAGACTTAGATTGCTTTTCTAATAATGGCAACACACTACCGGACGTTAAAAACTACTGACGTGGAACATTAAAGGGATGGGCTCCTTGACTAAATGTCACAACATACATAATTACCTTAGGAGACGAGGAGTGCAGATAGCTCTCCTGCAGGAGATGCACCTGCTTCAAATAGAAGTGGACAGGCTGCATAGACAGTGGAGGGGACAGGTATATGCTACGTCCTTCTCGGCATATGCCCGTGGGGTGTCAATCTAGATTTGAGCAGGAGTGCCCTTTGAACTTACAAAGTCTGCTATTGACAAAGAGGGCAGGTATGTCTTCCTCCTGAGGAGGTTGTGTGGGTGGGAGGTTACGCTGGGTTGTGTGTATGCCCCTAACCAAGACCAGATGGCCTATATGGCTAATCTTTCCACACAAGTAGCGGACATGATGGTGGGCTCAGTGCTAATAGGAGGGGATTTTAATGGGGTACTGGACGTGGATTTTGACTGCTCTCACCCTCCCCTGCCCGGGGTGCAGACCCACCGAGTGGCAGCTGGACTGCGGGACTGGATATCCCATTGGGAATTGCAGGATGCTTGGAGGATTCAACATGGGAACGTATGGGAATATTCCTTCTATTCCACAATACACCAACTACACAATCGATTAGACGCCTTTTGGTGCTCCCTGCCCCTTGGTGACTCCATCGAACATACGGAGTATCTAGGACAGACTCTGTCCGACCACAGCCCACTTTTGTTGACTTACTGGCCACATAGAGCAAGACCCCCAATACCTATGTGGCGCCTTAAACGGTGTCCCTAGAAGATAAGTTGTTTGCAGAGGCCCTGCACTCCCTTGTCAGCGATGATTTTGCTGCTAGTGACCGCTCTGCATCCTCTGTTCTGATAGAATGAGAAGCGTTTAAGGTGGTGGCGTGGGGACATTGTATTGGGCGTAGTGTAGGGGTGCCTAGGGAACTCCACCATGAGCTGTTGGCCAAAGAGGGAGAAATACGAGTGCTGGATAACCTTCAAGGACGAGACGTGCAGGTTCATATATGCCTTCTGGAAAAACGCACAAAACACAGTGACATATTCGAGGGACTTAGGTCTTTCGAACACAGGACATATATGGACAGGGTTCAGGGGGAGGAGAGGCGGGCTGGTCATCTCCTATCCTGGCTGATTCGGCCAGAAACTCATGGGGCTCGATCATGCACGTACGGACGACTGCCGGATTAACCCTGCATGACCCAGGGTAAATCAATGCCTTGTTCAGGGATTATTGCAAGACCTTTTATGCGGCCTCCCTTGGGCCCCCTGGTATTGCTGTTAATGTCTTCTTGAATCCGCTGGGCCTACGCAAATTGGACGCAGAGACACGTGAAGAGTTAGGTGGACCAGTTTCTCTGGAGGAAGTACGGGGAGTTATTGCCACTATGGCCAATGGGAAAACACCGGGCCCTGATGGCATTCCAGGTGAGTTCTATAAGAAATATGGGGCTGACCTGGATCCAAGACTGGTGACTCTATATGCGGAATCACTTCAATTGGGCCAATTGCCGGATACCACAGGAGATGCGCTGGTGATCCCAATCCCTAAAACCACATCCCCGGATGCTGAGGTGAAGGATTATAGGCCCTTCTCCATGCTAAATACTGATTTTAGGATACTTAGCAAGGTACTGGTGCTCCAGCTGCTCCTGCACATGCAGGACCTAATCCACCCAGACCAAAATGGGTTTATCCCATCCCGCAACACCTCATATAATCTCCGGCGGTTATACTCGGTATTGTACCATCCGGAGGTGCGGGCTTTTCGGCAGGCTGCAATTCTTTCGATTGACCTGGAAAAGGCTTTCAACACTGTGGGTTGGGACTACCTGCTGGCTGTTATGAGGCGCTTGGGAAAGGGTGACGGTTGGATAGCATGGGTGTGACTGCGGTACACTCGCCCTACAGCCAGGGTCAAGACCGGCAGAACCATATCCCCACAATATCCAGTTGCACGAGATACCCGGCAGGGCTGCCCCCTGTCACCACTCCTCTTTGCGTTGGCAATAAAACCGTTGGACGAGTTATTTCGGCAGGGAGGGGACGGAATGGGGCTGACCATAGCATGACGAAAGTATATTATCTCTCTTTATGCTGATGATCTACTAGTCTACCTATTTGTGACACTACTCGGGGAGTGGAAGCGGCTTTGCAATGCTTGGATGCATTTGGAGTACTGTCAGGTTTATGAGTTAATATGCTCAAAACATATTTGTTCCCGAGGGCTGGACCACTGACGCGCACCGTGGATGTGCCTGCAGGTATTAGCTGGGCATCAGACACTTTTAAATACTCGGGTGTTCAGATCTTCCACGCGTTGGAAGATTTGAGGGAGGGAAACCTGGACAAGGCGCTGCGGTCGCTCCGATCTAACGTACAATTTTGGGTACGTTACGCCTCCCCATAATGGCCAGAATATCACTGGCGAAAATGGTTATGCTCCCTCGGGTATTATATTATTTTTCTAATATGCCTGTGTTAATGCCAGCGGCTTGGTTCCGCAATCTGGACTCCCTGGTGAGAGACCTAATCTGGGGGGAGGGTAGGCGCAAAGTGTCGCTCCAGATATTGAGACGCCCTATAGATGCAGGAGGCTTGGGTGTTCCTGATTTTGAACTGTACCAGCTCGCTGCCCAAATGCAATGGCTGGTCAAATGGCTGGAGGGGGCGAACGCTGATGGGACCTTCTTAATGGAACCGGACCAGAGCCCCAATCTGTTGCCGGCAAAGATCCTGGTACAAGCAACCAAGGTTCCTTACACCTCAGTATTGCAGACCACAGCGTTGCAGTGTTGGCGGCATAGCCTCAGGAAAATACCAGATACTCCTAAATACTCACCAGGGTTACCACTGAAGGGACTGCCCCATGGCGAACCGCAGCAGGTCACCACTACGGAACAGTTGGTACCCTGGACGGCGGTGGCCCTTGAAAACTTGGGGGACTGCTATCATGAGAAACATCTGCTCCCCTTCTCGGAATTGGCAGGGGGTTGTGACTTGCCCACGGGCTAGTTCCTAACCTATGAGGCACTGCGGCACATGTTTGTGAAGCTCTGGGGTCAGAATAGAGAAGAGCCGGAGACGCATGGTGTGTTGCTCTCGCTAATTACCCGGAGCACAGCGAGACACCAAATTAAATGGTTTCATTTGTCCCTACGCAAGGCCTCTCTGACTACCCTACTACGATTGTGCGAGAAATGGGAAAGAAACTCACAGATGCAGAGTGGGGCAGAATCTTGGAATCTCCTAAGAAAATATCACGGAGCACGGAACTGAAATACATTCAATTGAATTATGGGTACATAGCTTACTTGTTACCCCAAAGGATCTTTGTCGCCTTTGGAGGAGAGCCGAGGCGATGCCCAAGATGCAACCTAGAAGATGTCAATTTCTTGCATATGACTAGGGAGTGTAGGCTCACACAAATATTTTGGCAGGAAGTCCTCTCTAAACTCAATAATACACTGGGGCAAACGCTTAACCACGTCGTGAACGTCTGCTTACTTGGACTCCCTAGATCACCTAAACGTAAGGTAGGAAATAGGTTCATAGATCTAGCGCTGGTGCTGGCTAGGAGGCGTGTAGCAATCACATGGAAGGCATTCATGGGGCCACAAGCGCATCCCTGGCAGAGGGAGGTGACTACCTGGCTGGCGCAGAAGAGAGAGCGCTGGTAGGGAGGAGTTGAGAGGGCAAAGCCAACGTCATATGGTGAAACAATGGAGGGACATTTTACATGCCTGGGAATACCCGCCTTCCTCAAGCAGCACAGATGGAGAAAGCAAATCCCTCTCAGCCTAACACAGTGAAATGAGACGCCCACGCCCCAGACCACTGGATTATACGACCAAGACTTTTGGGAACTCCCCCCTACATAACAGGATGGGAAACTGAAGATTGACTAGCAGAAGGATATATGGCTGAGACGAGACTAGGCGTTAACGGAGTCCTGCAACGATCTGATATGGAGTGTTGCCTTTTTCTTTCCTTTACCTTTTTCCTGTCCCCTCCTTTTCCCCTGGTCCACTAATCCTTCTTGGCCCTCTTCCGGGTGCTCAGTGACACACACAACATTTTATTCATAGTTAGAGCTTCACCGAACCTAGACAGGCAGTGTGTTACCCTGTTCTTTTACGTAAATAAGATCCTGAAGTGGCAAAGACACCACGTACCCAGATATAGCTAACCTAAGTGGCAGACATGTCAAGGCATCTCCTGAGGTCACGTGGGATTGGGAGATGTTACCATGAAAACACATTCTTGTAATGGTCGAACTGTACACTATTAGTTAGCGAGAAATACGCCTGTTGTGCCTTTTCTTGTACACTCACTTCGGACATTGAGCGCTTAGCAAATGTACCAGACTCTGTAATACTCCAGCTGAAAGAGATTGTAAAAGGTCTATATCTGAACATAAATGTGTATTAATAATTGTATAACAAAATGTCAATGAAATATGTTTTTTTTTTAAAAGATCAACCCTATTTACGGCAGACTTTTCAGCACCATCTCAATCGTGTGTTTTATCTGCTGACATTTTTACAGACACCATAAAACTATAACGGCCACCCTCCAGCTGGAGAAAACTCGCAGCACACACATCATGGACATTGTTTTTTCTGTTTTGCAAAACTTTGGCTGGTGGATACAGCTCGGGTGGCTAATGCAGGAGCTCAGTTGCCCCACTGAAAGAGAATATCTTGAGTTCGGACCAGGCTACTAAAAAAGGGAAACCATGGCATCTATTCGGAAATTTTGGTTTGCTTCTGTGAGGTACATCGGACTAGGGTTTTTGAGTTTTGCCAAAGTAGATATCATAGATTTTTTACATATTTTTAAAGATAATGTCATAAAGGTAATAACACAACCATTTCTGTTTCAAAACACACCATCTTCTGCTGCTTGATTTACAGGAATGATGAGCTTGTTGTCAGGGGCGGCCTTAGGCATGTGCAAGCTGTGCACCTGCACAGGGCCACCAAACCCCAGGGGCCACCACGAGGAATCGGATACAATACATATTCGTGGCAGCCCCTGGCAGGGATTTGGCGCATGAACGACTGAGGCGTGCTAAATCCAATGTGATGCACGCTGAATGGTTGTTCTTATACTCTTTTCCTTTCTAACCCAGTCTCGTCTTTGTGTGGGGTCGGCCTTGTTTCGGGCTCTTCTGGTAGGTCTTGTGCTTGTTTAGAACTTTTTTTCCAGGAGAATCGAGCTTGTTTTAATAGTCCAGATCTGGCACCTCCGGAGGCGCGCATGCGCAGTGCCCGCGAGTCCTGCAGCGAAGGGGTTACAGAAGCACCACGCATCACTGGCGGCAGGAGGGGTGGCAGCACCCGTGCCCGGCGTGCAGCGAGCAGCACCGAGACCGGCCGAGGCCATGCACCGGCGCGCCTAGAGACCCTGGGCAAGAAAGGCCGCCTTGCAGAAGATAGCATGCCAGTGTGCAACCTTTGGTGCCAGCTGCGAGGTGAGCAGCCCGAGGGTCAGGGCATGGGGAGGGAGAGGGGGAGTGAGGAGGTCAGCGTGTGCCACTGCAGAGTGAACCCGAGGGAAGGTGAGCCATTGGACGAGGGTGTGGGGAGCCCTGGGGAGGAGGGCAGATCAGGCGTAGGAATGTATCCCAGCCCGTGGGGGTGAGGAGCCGGGGGCGTGGGGAAGGTTGGGTGAGGATGTTATTGTAGATGCTGTGTGCTTTGGGTCTGGGTGGAGGTAAGCCATGTGTGGTGGCGAGCTGGAGGTATTCTGGTGGTCATGGGAAGGGAGGGCATGATGAATCGTGAGAGAGAGCCTCTCTCTCACGATTCATCTCTGAGAGGGCGTGAGTCGGAGAGGTGGTCACCGTGCGCCAGGGGTAGGGAGTGGTACAGATCGGCGCTGTATGTTGAGGGAAGAGTGAGTCAGGAGTGCAGGGGCGGTGTTTACTTGTGGCTGAGGGGAGGCATGGTGACTTTTGGAGGTGTAACTTGGGAGGCACGGTCGTATTGGGGGGAAGAGGAGAGCAGGGTACGAGGTGTTAGACGTAAATTTAAGGATTCATTAAAATGATTACAATTACTTATCAACAATCATGAAAACAGAGTATGAAGCTGATACTTGTGATCTAATGAGTGGATCTGCCTGCACAAATCTTTTAAAACATCGAGTGTTCGAATGTACTTGACAGTTGGTTATGTCTGTTTATATGGTGTTGAGGCAGACATGAAATGCAAGCACCTATGGATGGACGCCTGGAATAGGATGGCAGTGCCTACCCATGTTAACTCAATCTAATGCCCTTTTGCAGAGACCTTGGTAGGAGACTGGCTTCTTGATCATTTCTTTAATTACATTCCAGTGCTTGTCATGTGACTAGCAGAGAAAACTAGTTTAACTAGTCCTCAGTTTGCAATTGGTGAAGCAGCCTTCTCTGTCCATACTAGGGGCATAGTTACCATTGGTTCAGCAAGTACAGTGGTACTGAGACCCAAAACCCTCAGGGGCCCATTGAACCCTGATAATTGCTATATTTTACTTCCTGAGCAGCAGCCAAAGGGGCCATTTTCCTGGCTTACGCCACGGCCCATGGGGTTGTTGGTACGCTGTGCTAGTGGTTCGTACGTCTGCTTTAAAGTTGTCTCCTGACTGGATGTTCCTTGCACATTAATTTTGCTTCAGTGAACCTCTAGTGCCTTTTCATAGCCTTAGGACTCACTGTAATTAATCCTTGTTTAATAGGTGCTCTGAAAGCGAGCAGAACTGGTTGCTGGAATATGGCACTATACAAGAAACCTTAATTAAATATATTGTATTTTGTCTTTTGACAATGTGGTAAAGTGGACGAGTCTTTGGTTACCTGTAGGCTGTCTTCAGGATCAGTTAGTGACGTACTGAGACAGGTCTCTGTGTGCCATGATTTCAAGGTAGCTTACTCTCTTCCTGCTAAGGTCACTTCCCAAATAGATCATGAACTATTCTCCAAGCTCTACTGTTCTCAGTGGACTGAGAAAACAGACCTTGTATGCCAAGTCACACGATCTACCCTATAGTTTTATAACACTCTTCAAATAAACCTTCCATATGTGGCTAGTCCTCATAATGTGTCATACATGTAGTGGGAAGGGTAATTACTATCAATCAGTCAGGGTTTGTAAAGCTCAGCTGCTTCACACATAAGGGTCTCGAGGCGGTGTGGGATTCATGCTGCTGGATCATGCTGCTTGTTGGTTGAACAGCGAGGTCTTGTGGTCCTTCCTGAACTGCTGGAGCGATGGTGAGGCTCTGAGGTGCAGGGGGAGTGTTTTCAGGTCTTCACTGCCAGGTGGGAGAAGTAGCGGCCTCCACTGTTTTATCAGCGGCTGCATTGGGTGGCTGCTAGGGAGATGGTTCTGGAACATATTTTCCTGGTAGGTTGGTGGAAATTCACTTGTTCATTAAGGTATGCTGGTCCTTCATTGTGTAGTCCAGGGAAGACATGGCTTGGCAGTTCGGGCTGGACTGTTCCCATGAGGCACAGGGTCAAGGCTGATTTGCATATGGCCATGTCTGAACTGGGGTGGTGTGGTGAGCAAAAAAACGATGGATTTAGGCCCAGATCTCTGTACTGGGGTGAATGTATGACATTGTTCTGCATTCTGTCCATCAACTGTTGTCTTTGCAAGAAAATAAAAATGACACATCAAAATCTTTCAGCAGCCGCCACTGCTGATTGTCTTCTTTTTTTCCATACCCACTGCTAGCCTCGCCCGCTGCATTGCAAGCAAAATGAAGAGAATTCGAGTACACAAATCTGGTTATTCGAAACGAAAGAGAAAGGTGGCTCAGCAGGCTTTCGTAGTGTCACAGGAAGGAGCAATCCTGAACTTTATCACCCAAGGGAAACCTAAAGATGGAGAATCCTCTGGCCAGAGTACTGCTGATGCACTCGGTAAAACAGGCGCTGACGACCATAAAGAAGAACAAAAAAATGATGATATCCATGAGCAGAATGATACTCATGAGCAGACCAATGAAAATGAACAAGGTGACTCTGAAATTGATACAAACATGCAGCAATTACCAACTCGTGATGAGGATTATTACAAAAGACCATCAGACAGAGAAACTGAAACATCATTCATCGGTCCATCAACATCTGGCATTCTGAAGGAGGTTCAGAGTTTACAGACGGATGATGCTGGTATTGAAAAGGAAGCCAAAGAGCAAGACCATGTTACAGACCCGTGTTATGAATATGATTTATGTGATTGGAGGGATCCTGCTTTGTGGCCGAACTCTCTTACGGACGCGCAACGTGTTTTTCTTGTTGAAAGGGGTCCCTCCAGAGACCCAGATTCTAAAACAAAGTATCCAAGTGATGAGCACTCAAAAAGTAAACGTCGTTTTTCTGTTACCATGTTACTGGTCATCTAACGCCTTTTCTGGACGTTTTATTAAAACACCTTCCTGAGCTCCGCCCCGCCCGGACCCCCTCTTCCGGGGCCCCCTACCTGCGCTCCCTGCACAGGGCCACCATGAGCCTAGAGCCGCCCCTGTTGTTGTAGAATCAGACTCTCGCTCTCTGCGCCTAAGGTGGGATCAGAGGGACTTCATTAGGATGGGTACTAAAGGTTCACTTCCTGGGCTAAAGGGCTCTGGCAGGGGCTGGGAAAGGCCCTGGCAAAAGCAGAGAAATGTTTGTGGAGCTATTTAACAGAAGCATGGTTTAGCCCTCATTTTTGAAGTAGTTTTGTGGTAGTTCTGCGCGAAAACAATAATTTAGATGTTCTTGAAGTGTATGAGTTGATAGTCTGGGGCAATTCGTTTTCCAATAAAAGTTATATTGGTTCTGACTGCAGGTGAGTTACAGGTAAAGCAGGCCCTCCAAGTAAGAGACCCCTAAGTGAAATGTTGCTGGCACTCTGAGTGTTGGGGTGCCAAAAAGAGTTGGTCCCTAAGCGAATGGACAGCATTGACATGGTGTTTAGGGTACATCACCTGAGGAATCCAGGGATGACCTGACATTCTAACCATTGCATTTATAAGAAGAGACCACAAGTGTCATCAGGATGGGAACTGCTTATGTGAATCCACAGTGTCTAGGTTGATACCCGCACAGGCTCTCATTGTGAACCTTTTAATAAATGCCAATTTGGATTAGAATGTATGTGATAAAATCCTCACCTTTGGGGTTTTCCTAAAATGTTTGCCTGTAGAAAGCATTTTTTTTGTTGTTGAGATAATGAGGGGGAAACCTGTAGAAATGGGTACACGATCATCGATTTCTAAAGTTATTCCTCATTCTTTGCCTTCCCTACTGCCACCCTCTGTGCTTTCAGCGGGTTCAGAATGCTGCTGCTGCTGCTCGCCTGCTTCTTGATATCCCCAGACATGCCTCTATTGGCCCCCACTTTAGCTCTATCCATTGGCTTCCTGTTCGCAAGCGCATTTCGTTTGAATGTTTGCTGTTTACTTTTCGCGCTTTTTAACAAAAAGGTCCGATGTACCTCTGGAACAGAATTCAATAGCATGCTCCTGCTAAATCATTAAGATCCCGCAGTCAGTCAAGGCCTAGGGGTCCTTCGGTGAGGCGTGCTGTCTGGGAGGCCGTCTGTCCACCCATCTGGCCCCCAAACTTGCTCTCTTTATTCGGCCCTTGCCTTATGGAGCCTCATTTAAGAAAAGGCTTAAAAACAGGTTATTTCAGTCGTGCTGAGTCTTGTTCCACAGCCGTTGTATCCTTCTATCTGCTATCGAGCGCAGGGACGTCCACTGACAGCTGCGTGCCTTATAAGTGGCACATTCATTCATTCATTCATTCCGAGTGAGAAATATCGCACTAGTGTGGTAGTTACCATCAAAATGCTGTGTCGATTATGCTAAGTACCATAGCCTTTGGCATTAGTAAATGTGGGTGCGGTATTACTGCCTTCTGCATAGATGGTATGCGGAACCAACTTCATGGCGCTGCAGATGTCAGGCGCCTAGACTCTGGTTGCACTACCTCACAGGCTGTCAGATGGTTAGGCAACAGCATTCTGAACGAAGTGGGCCGATCTGCCTGCTTCAAGGGTGCTGGAGATGAATGCGCCCCACGCAGGTGGCAGATACAGAATCACGTGATAGCTGTGAACAAAGAGAAGCACTTTAAAAGGTAGCGTTAGGAGGCGCTATAATGGGTGAAAACTGAGCTACACATACATATCACGCAGGGTGCTCTCATGCATTGTAGGTGTATTACTGTATCTCGGAGAAGACAGTCGAGACACGTCTTACACAACACCTGGGTCTTACACAACACACCACAACACAATTATCTAATGTTGATTAGTGTGGCAGTTTCCTCATACCTCTGGAATGACACAAACTATCACTACGGGTTGTGTCATTTTGAAGACACGTTGATTTACTGGAATTAGAAACCTGTTGCCTACACAGTCACTGGAATTAGAAACATTGTTTCCTTCACAGGTATGCAGGTTTCTGGCGCCTGCTGCTGGAAACGCCAATTTCTGAAGATGTCTGAGTGTATCAGTGTCCGTGCGGGTGGGGTGGGGGGTTAATGCGCCGCATGTATTCCTCTCATGTTATTCACGCATTATCTAATGGAAACATCTTGTGATGGGATTACCGTAAACCTCCGCTCGGTGACAAGAAAGGGCTGCTCTGCATTAGCATACAAGCTAAGTCAAGAGGGTGAACTCAAAGCGCGTGATTAACAAACTAAACTTTCAATGACTCGCACAGCAGAAAGAAAACCAGATGCTCGAGTAGTGGCGCAGGACGCATTACATGCACAGGACCATCCGAGGTCACTGCTTTTTGTCAGCTGTGGCCTGGGGATATGGAACTCTGGCAGCCTGCTGGGCTCCACAACCTCAGATGATATGGAGAAATGTCCAAGGCAATAACCGCAGGTTGTGCAGTCTGATTTCAAGCGTTTGGGAGCTAAGCGTACTAAGAGGACAACAGGCACATGGCTTTTGGCTTCAGAGGGCTCTTGCAGACTTCTGAGTCCGCTATCACACACAGGGCCAGCTTTAGCTCTGGTGGTGCCCGGTGCTTCAATCACTTTTGGCGCCCCCACATCCCATGACCGCCTCCTCGGATTCGCTCACTCCCACCTGCAAAAGTGCCCCTCATCTCTCCTATCATAAGATATTGCTAAACACACTGCCCCCTGAGGTCACAGCGCCCCCTCCACAGGCCAGCGCCCAGTGCGGCCGCATCAGTTGCACTGCCCTAAAACCGGCCCCAATCACACACATAACCATCAGAGAGGCATCCAGGACTGGAGACTTTTGATCTCCATGCAGAAGGTACTCAAGGGGCTACAGCAGACTATAAAGTCCTTGTGGTCCGAGAGTCAGTCAGGAAGCTGGTCAAGTGTTTGCTCAGCTCACTGTGGTGCAGTGTGGAGTGTGAAGCAGTCACCTAATGCCTGCAGGAAGTGCTCTGTAGTTCCACCCTGGAGTGCTGTGGTCAGAGGCGCACATTAGGAGATACAGAAGATGAGAAAGAGTCAATAGGATTTGCTAGGCACACCAGGATTGCTAGCTGGTGAGCCACAGAGAGGTCAGTAGAATGAAACCAGAACGGTGGGCGCGTGTTGTGGCAGCTTGAGACCCCCGGAAGGTTGCCCTGTGTTCTTGGACATACGAAGGAGAAGTGAGACTCGGACGTGCTGGGTGCGTGTCGTGGTGCACATGAGGCGTTCGTTGGTGAGGAGCGCCTTGTCAACGTGTGCATCGGAAGCGGAGTGAGTCCTGGACGCGCTGGGTGCGTGTCGTGGTGCACAGGAGGGATTGGTGAGGAGCACCTTGTCAACGTGTGCATCGGAAGTGGAGTGAGTCTCGGACGCGCTGGGTGCGTGTTGTGGTGCACAGGAGGCATTGGTGAGATGCACCTTGTCAACGTGTGCATCGAAAGCAGAGTGAGACTCGGACAGGCTGGGTGCGTATCATGGTGCACAACAGGTGCTGATGAGGAGCACCTGGCCGGCGTGTGCATCGGAGGAGAAGTGTGTCTCAGACGCGTAGGGTGTGTGTCATGGTGCACAGGAGGCATTGGTGAGGAGCGCCTGGTCAACGTGTGCATTGGAAGTGGAGTGAGTCTCGGACACGCTGGGTGCGTGTCCGGGTGCACCGGAGGAGCTGGGGAAGAGCGCCGGGTCATCGAGTGCATCGGAGGAGAAGTGAGGCTCGGACACCGTGAGTGTGTCGTGGTGCGGCCGAAGGCATTGGTGAAGGGCACCTAGATATCGGGGCACTGGAGTTGGAGTAAGTCTCAGTGAAGCAGTGTGCGTGCTTTGGTGCACCCTGGGACTTTGGAGGTGATCAGCTGATCATTGTGTGCACAGGGAGAAAGTGAGTCTCTGCAACGCGGTGTGCATGTCTTGGTGCCAACTGAGACTGCAGAAAGGAGTGCCTGGTGTACGTCCCATCAGCGTTGTGTGTGTAGCTTCGTGCCAGAAGAGACCCGGAGGGTGCGGTGGTGAACATGCACCCGAAGTAACGTAATCTCAGAGGCGTGGGGTACATGTGCCCCGCGGCCGCCTGAGACCTTCCGAACAGTCGCAGCCCGGACCGGCAGACCCGGAGGAGCTGAGCTGCCAGTCCGAGCCACTGAGGCCCATTGAGAAAGTTCTACATGGAAGGTCCAGTTCACTAAAGGTGGAGAGGAGAGTGGGGTCACGCCCCCAGGTAACGTGGATCACTACCTAGGCGAGGTGCTGGCTCGGAGGGACACTCTCTCGGCCTCTCATTCCGTCTGGCACCATGAGCCTTTGCTTCAGCTCAGTTTGGGGGCCCGTACCAACCAAAGGCGTGACTGTACTGGGGCCGGAGCGGGAAGCTGTACTTTATGTCATCGTTGATACGTGTGGGGGCAACTGCTATGGAAGAGGCTGATTGTCGTAATACACATTGCCAATTTTGCTGCTAACGAACTGCCGGACTGTCTTATGACGCCTCACATTATTTTTGCATGACGAAGTACACGATTGTAACGCAACGCATTGCATTATTTTTCCATTGCAAAGTACAAGATTGTAGCGGCCCGCATTGCATTATTTCTCCATTGCAAAGTGCAGGATTGTAGCGGCCTGCATTGCATTAATCCTTCATTTCAAAGTACAGGATTGCAGCGGCCCGCATTGCATTATTCCTTCATTTCAAAGTACAGGATTGTAGCTAAGCCTTGCATTATTTTTTAATTGCAAAGTACATGATTGTAGTGGTGCGCATTCAGTGCAAAGTACGTAATTGGGGTGGGATGCATTGCCTTATTCCTTCATTGCGCAGTACATGATTGTAGCGGTACGCATTGCATTATTTCTCCCATTGCAAGGTACCGGGGTGTATCGTTAAGCATTGTATTATTTCTCCTGTGCCTAGCACAGGATTGTATCATTATGCAGTGCATTATTGCTTGTCCATTGCAACGTGTGTGATTCTAGCATATCGACCAGCATAGCGTTTGGAAAGCGGTGGTTGGGATTTGTACCTACCAGCCAGCCGGAACAAATATTACCCTTTATTATATGTTGGCTTTTGTAACGTGTGGTCTGATCGTACGTCTTTTTATATAAAGTTTATACTCGTTTTTATCAAACTTGTGTGGAGTCCATTTGTGGTGTCACCAGTGGGTTGCTGTGGGCGTGGTTGCACATACTCTACACTCGTGCCATGGAGATAGGCCTAGCTGCTCGTGCCAAGCTACTAAGGGGGTGAGCAGGGCTATCTCAAACTGTGTCCTGGGTCTTGCATTTGGCAACAGTGGTGCGGGACGGGGACTCCGACTTACAACATTCTGCATGTAGGGTATCTAGCACATTATCCTGGTCCCCGCACCCCTCTGTGGCCATAGTACCATCCTCCTGTATAATCACTCTGGGAGTGCTTGGAGGATCATCCTTGTTTCTCCAGGAGGGCCGGCATGTCCACTCCTACCTCAGGGCTGTGAGCCACCCCAAGAAGGTGAGGCTCACCATCTTCTCGGGGGCAACAACTTATCACAAATTTCCAACCAGTTCCACACCTCATCTGGCTGTTCGAAGAAACGTCTCTTCCCTTGTGCTATCAGACAAAGCCGTCCTGGGAATAGAATCATATATTGCAGGTTTAACATCCGAAGCTTCTGCTTCATTTCCAGGATAGATTTGCTCTGTAATTGAACTTTCCTAGAGTAGTCTAGGTTAACCGCAATGGAGTGGTTTTCAAACCTAAGTATTTCTGCGGATCTGAATGCTCAGAGTATGCATTTCCTGTCTCTATGGTTAAGGATGCAGACAATCGGAGCTTGGGAGGGTGACCCTAGCAACGGCCTGCCCGCCAATGATGTATGCGCCCTTTCCACTGTAAAGCAATCTGACAGTCCTTGTGGTTTCATCTCTAGTTTTATCCGATACTCGATACGTTTTTCCGCTGTCTCCCCTTCAGCATTCTTCACAAATCCACAAAATAGGAGGTTGTTGCATCAGGAGCAGTTTCTGCATTCTCTGTCCTGTTTTCAAACCAGGTTGTCAATGTTGACAAGGCAGCTATTTGATGTTTTAGGACACACTGACCTCCATCGTGTGGACCCTGTCTGAGACCGTGTTTAGGTCGGCACTTAACAGGTTCAACTCCACCATGACAGTTCCAATTTTCCCCTCCAGGGCCTATATGGAGTCGTGGTTGGCCGCTAGGAGTTCAGTGTGTGTGCTCCAGCACCTGCGTCCCCAGAGTTGTTGGGCCCTGGGCCTCAGTTAGTCTCATACATCTCTGTGGGAGAGGCTACAGGATGGTGTAGTGGGTGATCATGTTTTGCTGCTGTGATTACACTGCCCTGTCCTTCCTCATCTAGCAAATCCACTACCTCAGGGGGGCCGCTAGGACTTATCTCAGGTGCCCTCCAAAATTACAAAGGTAGCCCTCCAAAGTGGAGCAGACCCTACATCACACCCAGGTCTGCTCTCCATGTTTTGCAGTGTGTCCCAGAGCACTCTATAGGTCAACCACCCAGGGTGGGGCCGCCACCTAGAGCACCATCTCCCACTTCAATGCTTTCCCTGCACCAGATTTGGCGCCATCCAATGTGGACCTGCTGTCTCACCTTCTCATTTTATTTGTTGCCATTGTTCCTCTTCTCTTTCCTTGCAGTTCATATGGCCCTGTGCAGGAGCCAGGCAAAGCCAGTAATGGTGCACCCAGTTCTCCCTCAGGTGCAGGGGAAGCAGCAGACGATCAAGGCAGCATGATCTGTTTTTTTCGGCAGCCGGGTGGAGCATCTGCATGGCCCCCTCGGCCTTCTCCCGAAATCTATCTGTGCAGGGCGTCCAATCCCAATCCACCTCTGGCTTCTAGCTTCCCTAGGCCACACAGCAGAAAAGGCTACTCCCTCCTCCCGGGACACTCGGACCACAGGGCACCCCGAATCAGTGTCACTCCGCCTGCCAGGCCCTTCATGCTGTCTATTTCTCCCCCAGCAGATGGGCACAGCACTGAAGCCTTGACCAGGGGTCTTGCCTGGACAGGGGAACATCACCCAGGTACCCAACCTGCTCCAATATGGCCAATCACCATCCCCGTGAACTAGGCAGACATCATGCAGCACCCAGGGATTTACTCCGCAGTCCAGAGAAAATGGCTGCCAGCATTTATGAGGTTAAACACTCTGGAAGACAGTCACATGCTCCAGGTGGGTTCAGTGGTGGGCGGTGACCCTCAACACTGGAGGTGCATAGAGGGGGCCGGCAGACAAACGCTGGGGGGGCCAAAAATGTTCTTTATAAAAACAGACTTACCCGTGTTTCCTCTCCATCAAGCATTCTTCTTTCTTCTGCCATCAGCGTGACGGCAGCCCTCTTCTCCAAATCCCGATGCTGCTCTCATACTGCAGATAAGCAGCATGAGAGCAGCCCCAGGATTGGCTGGAGCGGGCTACATCGACGCTGCAGCAGGCACAGGAGGCCTGTGCCTGCTCTCCAACCCACCTGTCTTGGTGGGAACGTTTACACTGCCCAAGTCAGGCTGGCCGTCGCCCTTTGTTGCACTTCGTCCAGCCAAAGTGACTTAAGCAGTGTAAACTGGTGGAGTGAGCACCACTCCCCTGCTGCCAGTCAGCAGCAATGACCCGCCCCAAACACTGTTCGAGCTGGGAGAAGTGAAAAAGAAAACAGTATTTTTTTTTTTATTAACGTTTTCTTTTTTTACTTTTGCTGCGCTGGCAGCTGGGGGGGATGCCCCTCCACCCTAATGGGGGGGCCATCGCTGGGCAGATTCCAAACTGTGCTATAATGGCCGGGTTTCACAAAGGATTACTACTGTGGAGGATGGAGCTCTCCTTGCTGTCATCATGTCGGACATGTTCCCAGGCCACCCCCCCCCCCCACAACTTACATTGTTTTGGTTGTTTTACAAACTTTACTAAGAAGGTGGTAAAAGGACGCCAGTAGTGCTGATTGTTCTCATTTTACTGTAGACTCTGTTTATCAGGGACTTGCATACCAGTGGTACATTGGTTTACTCACAAAATTGGTAGTTCCCATTAACCAGCACTTTTGTATAGTGATCAGATGATACTGCTGAGCAATACAACGATTTGCCTTTAACAGAGAGAGGAGAAATACGGTGACACTAACCAGTTGGATGTAAACAATGGAAAAAAGTATGATAATGACCTTTGGAAAGTACACAAACAAATGTCCTTGAAAATGTATGGGAAATTGTCTTGACGTTGTTATGGAATTAATTATCTAGGCTTACCAACTGAAAATGGTCTTTACATTTATGAAATAATGACTATGAGAGGATTTATGAAATTTAGTAGCAATGTAGACAAAAGGCCTTTAAAACCCTTGGTCACTGCCTACAAGACAAAAGTAATTCTCAATGTAATACATGGAACACTTGTTTGGGCTAAAGGGATAGAGGACTGGCTGGGTGTATCCACCCTTAGACCTTAGAAAGTCAATTTCCACCATCAAGTTAATACACAGTGGGAGTTATTCCTTCCTTGATGGGTGTCTTTTTTGATTTATGATCAACCTCTCCTAATTACTTATTTTTGCTTGTACTTTAAAAAAATCACATGGTTGCAGAATGCCCTTTACTGGGCTGGTAAACTCTCAATGATGAAGATTGTTTTCGTGATCTGATAATTAATAAACCTCACTTTAAAAGAAACCCCACAATCTCATTAATCAGTGGTCTTTTAATGAAAATGAGAATTAACTCCAGATCAAAAATTCACATGAAATATGTTTTGGGGTCTTCCTCGCCATGATAGCGCCTAAATGCTGTATATACTCACTGAACCTAGAACTGAGGAGAGGCTACATGCTTTTTGACACAAATCAACCCCCCTTTTTAAAATTGACAGATATTTAGTTTGAAATCTCCATTGGGCATCACTGGTGCCCACTGGGTAATAAAAAACTCAAGAGACTGTTGGATATGCTAAAATGTGCAGAACTGAAAAGAGAAACTGTTTATCTGTTCACATGCATTACATTTTCCTGATGCTAATCAACTTAATATAATTTCATTCTTTATGGGTAGTTAGTGAGGAAAAATTATTTTCAATGTATCCAAACTTTGCTTAGTGGTTTTTAATTAGATGAAAATCATTCAGCTGTAATTTTATAAAATTGTACGTGGATGGTTAATGTTTGACAAAATGTTTTCTGATTTATATAACCCTTAACAATTAGTCTGTCTGTGCCCTTTCAGAGCACCGCCGTCAAAAGGGGCAACATGCATTTGTAGGGAGCCTACTGGATGGCAAGGCTGTGTTGCCGGGAAGCATCTATGTACCAAATGTGGCACAACTACAGTTTTTGGTACAAATCTTCACTCCTGACTAGATGGCCCCACCTGCCCTGTTTCTTGGAGGGGACTGCAACTGTGCTCTTGACCCCTAATTATACAGGTCCCACCCTCCTCACACTCCGCCACAGAGCTTGCAGCAACATATCTGAGACAATGGCACACTCACTGGTCTTTGGTAGACAGTTGGTGAACATTATTTGCAGCCACTAGAGGATCCTTATATTTTTTACGGCCACATGATCTGCACATGCACTAAGATGGTATCCTTTGCCACCATGCCATCCAACTGAAAGTTACAGGGACAGAGCTTCGGGAAGACCCTTCGTGATCACAACCTGCTCCTCCTGCACATCGCATGAGAGGAGCCCCACCTGCCTGTGCCAGCCTGGCATCTGCAACCCACGAAGCTCGAGGACCCCACATTCCGGGAATCAACCCAGGACACCTGGACAAGTTATATAACCAAGAACAGTGGGACATCCACCACATGCTTGGTGGAGTAGGAGGCCTTCAAGGCAATCTTACACACATCCTGTATACACTCTGTGGTAGGTGCGCGAGGCACCATGCATCGGGAACTCGTCTAGGTGGAGACCTCATTGGGAAGTCACAAGGGGTCCGCACAAGAAGATGCCTCTGTGAGATATGATCAGAGAGACACAACACTTGCCTTCTAGAATCATTGCGCTGTATAAACTATACTACATAGGATGTATCAAGTCAAGATGCATGCAGAGAGTGATAAGCCAGGCCGCCTCCGGCATGGTTAATGAGGAGAGGGATGGACACCATACCAGTGACTGCCATTCATGTTTACCCGACATCAGTTGATACAACACAATCAATAGTGCCTTTTGTGAGTACTATCTTACACTATATAAACCGAGACCACAGGTCTGACTGCCCCGAGCCCGGGATTTTCTCCAATGAGTCACACTGCCAGTGGTGATGCCGGAACAATGAGAGGTCCTAAACAGCCCCATCACTGAACAGGCCATTTGGGGCACCATCCACGACTCCTCCATGTGCAAAACTCTATAAGACCACTCTGGTCTCTCTCCTGAAGATGGGATGTGATCCCGGCGAGGTAGCCTCTTACAGACCGCTGTCCATGAACACACACAGTGGGTACTGGTAGCCGGCTGGCTTACTAAGGCTCTTTCACATAAAACGCAGGCCCCACTAACATCACTCTGGCGCACCTGGGAGACTAATATCGACCGCAAGCTGACCCAGAAGGAGTGGGATAGAATTTTGGTGCATCCACATAAGGTTTCTCTCAATGCTCAATTTCAGTACATACAGCATAACATCCTGCATAGGAAGTAAATCACCCTTACCTAACTTCACAAAACCTACCCCATGACATCCCCTGACTCCTCGCGCTGCCATGCTCTGAGAGCAGACATGTTACAAATGTTCTGGAGCAACCCAGCCACCCGCACCAGCTGGACAGAGGTTACCGATGACCCGGCCAGAGTAACGGGCCGTACGGACCTGGATCAGTATGGCCAGTGGCCTGCTGGGCCTGAACAGGCATCGGAAGACTGGCGATGCCTCAACTCACTTCATTGACCTGACATTGCTAATGGTCAAGCGAATTATTGCAATACATTGGCAAGCAAGCACAATCCCCAGTGTGGCAAACTGGCAGGCAGTGACTATTAAATGTGGCAGCGCTGAAGACACTGCACTTCGTCATGTAGAGGCAGATGGGTTGCTAAAATGGGTTGATCTCCTCTCTGCCCTCCAGGGCACTCTAGACAGCAGCACCACCTCGGACTAAACAGGCACATCACAACATTGGACTACGTAGATACCCTGCAACCAAACACCCCCCCCCACTGTGCCCCTTTCCTGTTCTATTTACCCCTTCCCTTCGCACTATCTCCCCCAAACACACAGTCACAAGTTAAGGTGGCGGTGCTGTGTAGCCTACCCAACCATAGCGTATATGCCTGATACTGCTGCTAGATCTGCAGGCAGACTATGTATCGCCACAGCGCACCCCAGTTAATAGGTCCTACTACAGCTCACAGTTTGGTTAGGTTATCATGTTAACTCAACAAGTATTGCCAGGATATTCTGCACAAAAGTGTGGAAGTATAGGGGTTAATCTGTACAATACCTGTATAAACTCTGCTATAACTCTGTTGCAACATGTGTACTGATTGACCTGCTCACTGTACTGAATGGCACAAAAACTCAATAAAGATGGTTGAACAAAATATATATAAACCTGAACAAACTATTCAATTGAATTGTTTTGATAAAGATAGTAAAAAGCACCAGGTTTACTAATGCCATCTTTACCGGTATGAAAAGGGGTTGCGAGGCTTCATTACAATATCCTTAGAAAGTTCCATGAACAAATATTGAAGGGTAAATACCATTTTGTTGCGAAATACAATAATCGACAAGTGCCCAGTAAAGAGAGCCATGCTTCCTTAACTACACAAAAGAGCAGCATATAACTCCAAATATTATGAATTTATGTGTGATTTTATGGATGATTTACTATGCTTAACTCCACATCTACGTACCTTGACATTATACATATGGTCAAGATGCATAAATGTGGAGTTAGGCATAGAAAATCTATACATACTTACCTTTCGACATTTTGTCTATGATATTAGTGTCCCACAATATCCTCGACTCGATATTTAGGAGCCTTGCCCATACCTCTGATCAGAAAGATGAAGAACACCTTGTCCCTTAGATTACTGATGGAACAGCTAAAGTTAAGCGAACATGCTTTTAAAATATGAAATATGATTTGATGTAATAATGCTCAAACCATGATAATGTTAATATCGGTGAATGCGATGTCAATGTACACCATGATATATGCATGCACAACAGCGGCAATACCAATAAATGCAATGTCGATATATGCTCTAAATTATGCATGCATAACAATATAAATACCAGTGCACTATGACAACTGTACGCATAATAATGAGAATGTCGGTAAATATAAAATCAATGACCGCCATGTTCTATGTGTACCTGGTCAGACAGGCCTTGCAACTCAAACCCAGGCCTACCAATTCATAGGTCACAGGTGGGGTTATGCTCAGCCCGAAGGCAAACGCGCAACCAGGGAAAATCGGTGAACGATTGCACAGATAGGTAGTTACACCACAAATGGGTCCAAGGAAATTGGCCCCAATAAAACACGTTTGGCCAAAGGCACACGTTCCCAAAATACCACAAAAGTTAGATACCATATGTAGTTAGGATCACCAACCAATCAGGACCCTGCAAACACACCACACGTAGTGATCAAGCGTTCCCCATGCTGGACATCTCGCCACAAACACACTGGCCCACACTAGTTCTCCCCAAGGTCGAGAGCACCTGTGCCCCCTTTATCAGTTGATGGTATTCATGATTTATGACAAGGCCTGGACCCACAAGCTCTCTAAGAATGTGAAATCGTTATATTGTACCTCACAAACTGTATATATGATCGGCCAAAACGTCTGTTAATTGAGACTGTCTTGAGATGCAACTCTGTTGAAGTGCTCCCGAACGTTGCTTTTAATTAAACCAACTTGTTCCTGTTTTGCCAAACGCCTCTTGTCAAGGTAAAATCATATCCGAGCAACAATGGCTATCCAGTTTCCTTCATTTCCTGTGCTGTAAATGTATATATAAACCCTTGAATTTGGGGGTGAAATTTTTTGGGGGGATCTCTGCTAGGGAAGCTACCCAATGTTCTATTGATTTGCTGCACACTGAGACTATTTATCTGAAATTTGCTCATTATTGCATTATTTCTGACCTTTCATGACAATTGACTTCTATGCATTTGCTCTGACTCAATGAGATGGTTGCTGCATTTGCATTTTTCTGTTTTCTGTATTGCGCTTAAAATTGTAATAAACCTTCATGGTTTCCTCTAAATGTCTGATCTCAGTCCTTTCTTACTGACTGTAGTTTTGAAATGCTATTTGAATCTTGTCTGTTGGGACACAGTAGCTCATAGTTATTGCGGTTAACGCCGTTCCCCAATCCCACAAAACGGATCGCCGTAGTCATGCAGACTATCTAACAGACAGCATTCCCACACATACTTACATTTTGATATTTTGTGTCTCAATTGTTTGTCCACAATATTAGTGTCCCACAATATCCTGGGTTTAATATTCATGAGCCACCATATATATTTCTTAGAAAAAATAAGAATACCTTGCTCCTTAATTTGTTGATGGAACAGCTAAAACTAAGCAAGCATTCAAAGAGACTGACTGTTTTGGGCTAAACATTATACCAAAATGTAAATATAGTGTGCCTGTAAGAAATACCCTAAAAATCAACAAGAATTCTATTAATGCAGCACAAATGATTAATGCGCAATATAGTCAGTGTTGCTCCTAACACTTTAAGACAGTCTTATCCATGTTTAAAGTACTTCCTCCAATGAGTTTTCCAGCAATACAACTGTCAAAGGTGATACCAGCGCATAAACGCTAACTACTGCAGATGTGTTTGTACTAGTCTACTTTTTCCCTAATGTGTTTTTATTATGAATTTATTGAATAGTTAGTCTGGTCCGAGATATATGGGTTTTATAACTTAAATAAACTAGACTACTGGCTGACACAGCAGGAATCTTGGATGGTCCTATTATGTTATTGTAGGAAAGTGGGTTTCTGTTGCAGTAACCTCCCCATTTTTTGCCAGACTACTGATGCATTTTGACGTGATGTGCCCTGAGTCCCTGCCAATCAGGTTCCCAGGGCCTGTGTTCTTTCCCCAAAACTAACCCAATTGGCATCTCTAGCCACAGGTCAGCCCCTAGTAAATGGTACCACAGGTACAAAGGGCACTGTGACCAGGGAAGACCTATAAGGGCTGCAGCACTTATTATGCCACCCTTAGAGGCATTGTACCTTTACACACACACTGCCTTTGCAGGCTGCGTGTTTTGGTGAAGAACAAAGTGAAGAGTCGACATGGCACACATCTCTGCGTGCCACCCTACAATCCACTGCCCTGGCATAGGTCAGTCACCCCTCTAGCTGGGTGCACTTTACCAGTGGTGAGGGTACAGGTCTTCAGTGTCTAAATCCATTTTTAGACATTGTAAGTGCAGTGCTGCCATTAAGACTATATGGTGCTGTGAGTTTGTCATTACGAACTCCACAACACCATAATGGCTGCAGTGAAAAATGAGAAGTTTGGTATCAAACTTCTCAGCACATTAAACCCACACTGATGCCAGTGTGGGATTTAATGAAAAATGCACACAGAGGGCATCTTAGACATGCCCCCTGAAAACTGTCCTACCACTAGTGTCCAGGCTGAGTGGCTGTTTCAGCAGCCACCGCCAGACATGTTTCTGGGCCACTTGGTCATGATCCTGCTGCTCTCTGGGGCCTGAAACAATGCACATCCTGGGACGAGGTGCCAAGCCTCCTCCCCCAGGATGGGCAGGGTTCACGAAGGGGACGCTTCAAAGGCTTGCCGCCTTTGTGAGCTTCCCCAGGCCACTTGCTGCTCCCAGCAACTGGTCCTCACTGGTTCTGACCCCCACTTTGGGTTGGAGAACCGGCGGGAAAAACAAGTGAGGAAGAGAGGTGTGCCCACCTCTGCCAACTCCACCCCTCAGGTGGGGGAGGCGAGGTAAAGTACAACTCTCAGTTCATGTCATCTTGAAAATGGGGGGAGTCGTCCAACCAGGAACAGGCTCATGCCCCCGCCCACTGGAGGGTGGCATAATAGGGGGTGTACCCACCCCAGGGAAGGGACCAATTGGTTCCTGCCTTTTACCTACCTGTAACGCCCCTAAATCTAGTATTTAGGGGCACCCTGAACCTTGCTTCCTCAGACAAGAAGAATCTACAAGAAAAGAAGAAGAAGGACCAAATAGCCGTGCAGCAGCTAACAAGAGGAAGACGCCCACTGACTTGGCCCCAGCCCTACCGTCCTGTCTTCCCCTCGAACCTGCTCCTGCGAAATCCCGGTGTGTCCTGCAGCCAGCAACCTTGAAAACCCTGGAGGACCTGCCTGACTTCAACCCCAAAGACTTTGTCTCACGTGAACACCAGATTTGTTCATCTGCAACCTATGGCCTTGGCCGGAATCCGCAAATCCGCACCACTCTGCAACCTCCATCCACGGCCTGAGCTCGAGTGGGCAAACACCACGAGGAGGTTACCATAGCAATCCTGACCTGAGATCCGACAACCCCTGACCTGCCTCAAGCCTCCAGCTTACGCCTGCAGTCTAAATCCAGAAGGCCCCCCTAACCGTGACCAGGAGCTGATAAGATCCGACCCCAAAAGGCACCCCTGCACCCAACGCCCCACGGCCTTGGGTGCCTATACCGGCGGTGCCTAACCAACCCCTAACTTCCCAACTTACCTCTCGAAGTGGTGGTCGCACCTAGAAGACCTTCGTCCCTCAGCCTGCAGTGCTTTTGCAAACCTGAGGCTCGCCATTGAAAAAAATGGGGCGTCCGACGTTGAAACAGCACCCTGCACCCGGCTGCCCTAGTGACGCTGAGGGTGCACCTTTGGTGCTACTTTGTTTCCCCATTTGCCCTGAGCTAAAGTCCAGGAGCTTTTCTCCCACAGCCCAGTGGCCTGCTTGCCAGCAGCCACCAACCGGAGGCCCCCTATCCCCTATTGGATAACATTGGGCCTCAACACTCCTTGGATCCTTGACCCTGGGGGACCCCTGAGTCTACCCCCAGAACCTCAACTCCCACTACCAAATACTTACCTCAAAACCGATAACGCTATTTTCCTCCATAGGATAACATTGACTGTTTTTCTGTGAAAAGTTTCTAAGTGTGGAGTTTGAGAAACTAAAAAAATTCTTTAAAATTGCATAATCTAACAAAAACGATTTGACTTACCTGTTTTCAGAAAATGTCCCAGAGTAGTAGCTAGGTATACTACTTTGTGTAAGCCTAGTAATCTCAAAAGTTACTTACCTGCTATTTTACTAAAAAGCCTATTGAAGTCTATGTACTGCATTTACTAAGAATTGCATTTCTCTGCATAAATACAGTAAATCAAACCAAAGTGCATATACAACTATCATTCAAACTGTATTTCAATTGCATTACTACTGTAAAGTACGTATTGCTTACCTGTGCCAGGCTTGCTTGGTTCTAGAAAATAAAACAACTAAAAGAATATTTTTATCCAAAAACAATTGGTCTGAAGTTCAGTCTTTGAGTGTGTGAATTCATTTGCTGACGGAGTGTGTACAACCAATGCTTAACACTGTCCTCTGATACTGCCTTACTGATCGACCACACTACCACAAATAGAGAGTGAGGTGCTATCCAACTTTACCTCTGCCTACCTTTGGGGTTCAACTGGACTCTGTGCACAGTATACCTCTCTTTGGTATAGCATATACAAAGCCAGCTTCCTACATTGGTGGATCAGCGGTGGGATATACAACTTTGCATTTGTTGCAATACTTCGTTACCACCTGATCACAAAACAGAACTCTTAAATTGTCTTTAGAATTCAGATTTTTCAAATTGTCATTTTTGCAAAATAACTAAAAGTCCTGTTAGGGCCTTGGATAAGTTCCTTTAGAATTTTAGAAAACAAAAAGTCACTTTAGCTAGGGTTAGAGGGGTTAGAAATCTTTTTTAACAATGTCTCAAAACAAGAACCCAGATAAGAACCAGTCAATCAGCCATCTAGTGTCTTAAATGAGGAGTCTACAAATTTGTCACGTACAGGTTAGTAACCACTGACCTGAATAAGCCGGATACAGCGGGAACGATGGAAGATGCTAAGTAACCCCATCTCCCCAATGGTATCACCTGTGGGGATGTAACAACCACTCCAACAGGAGACACCACGTTAGGGGAAAGGGAAAAAAGGGACAAAGGAAACAAAACAGATGCGGATACTGAACCCTCAATGGAACCTGGCCCCGGAGTTGAAGACTTCACTCCTGCTGACTAGCCCCTGGTTACCTGAGTGAGACACAAGCACAGCATGCATATAAGAAATAACATACACAGTCACTACCAAGGAATGTAGGGTTGTGTGAAGGTACATACAGCTGATCATGCCGCATTCATCCTATGGTTAATAAAGGCAATGCTAAAATAATATTTGAGAACTTAATAGTACTTAGCTTGGTGTAGTGTGTCCCAAGCCACAGCAAATAATCCCTTTTTGTTTGCAGGGATCCACAGGTGTCTTTGGAATCCAGCTGTCTCCTCGAGCCTCTCCGAAGCGATGATTTACGACCTACTGGCAGCAAAAGAAACTAACGCGAGCTTCTACTCGCAATCTGGGTTATCCAGGCGCTCCAGCGCGGGATACCCTGCAGAGCTGCGGTACTCCAAGAAGGAGTTGTGCACCCGCGCAGCTGAAGTAGTGTGCCGGTTCTGCCTGCGGAGGAGAACGCCCAGCGCGTGTTGCCGCTACCTTCTACGCTTTAGCACGGTGAACCAGGAAGTGGTAGCTCACCAAGTTATTGGTCCAGTACTCCAACGCAAGTTCTGGCGACCGGGTGCTCTTCACACGCTCCAGCGGGTATGGTAGTTCACAGTTAAGCGCCCTCAGAACGATTGAAAACTGAACACGTAGAAAGTCGGGATGATGTCTCGTCGGATCGAAACAGAGCTCAGATTGACAAGCACCCATCTGTCTGAGGGAGGTGCTAAAATAGTGGGGAGAGTGGTAGGACTACTGTTCTTCTGTGGCATTATGGGAGTTGTAGTCCCTAGTCATGCACACTCCATTCTCCCCCGTTTCATGCCTAATGAGTATAGTCAGTGTGTCTTCCTCGCTAAGTGCTCCGAAATCTGACAGAACCCCCCTCAAGGACTGACGTTTCGGCGGTCCAACAGGCTTAGTGGGATACCGCAAGTGAAAATGTCTGAGAAGACCAGGGCCGTGGAGATTGGTAACAGGCTACCAGGAGCGATCCTCTGGACCATACCCTTTCCAGTCAATGAGATAATGCACCCTCCCCCTGACACTCTTGGAATCAAGTATTCCCTTGACTTCGTACTCTTCTTCCCCCTCTATGTTCAGTGGTCGTGGTCTCACGGGTAGTCTGGTTTGAGAGAGACAGGGTCGTAAAAGAGATACATGAAACACAGGGTGGATGTGCCAAGAGGAAGCGAGAGACAACCTCATTGCTACAGGGTTAACTATTCTCACTATGGGATAGGGGCCCCCAATCACCCATTATGAAAAACGCGACCGCTCTCCGAGGAGCCCTGATCAATGCAAGGTCAATATGTAAAAATGGCCAGCACATATTTGACCTTATTACAGAGAATAACATTGACCTACTATTCATAACGGAAACCTGGTTTAAACCATGGTGCAACCCAATCATAACTGAAACTGTTCCCCAAGGATACCTCATTCAGAGGACCGATAGACAGGAACTGAGAGGAGGTGGACTAGCCATTATCCACCGCGAATCACTGAAATGCTCGACGTTCGAACTCTCGGACGTAAAAGGGGCAGAAAGTATGGGATTCTGCTTTCAGATCAATGAGGAGAACACTTTCGTGGGAGCCTTAATCTATCGCCCCCCAGGACCTCAAAACGGCTTCTTCGAAAGCTTCGAAGATGCACTTAGCACCTTAACCCTGAAATATGCCAATTTCACAGTCTTAGGCGATCTAAATTTTCACCTAGACAAGCCCAACGACCCTAATACAATATGGCTTAATGACTTAACTGATATACTGGGGCTGGAAATACTGACTAAAATGCCCACACACAAAGCAGGCCATATATTAGACTGTATTTGTACCAACATCAAAACCTTAACTGTCGAAACCCCCCTCATCCAAACATGGACGGATCACTGGTTAATCCCTTTCAAACTTACAACCAAAAAGAAAAGTCCGAACACTGCCAACCTAAAAATCGACTTCTCGACACAGAAAGATTGGAAAAAACTTGCAAACTCACCTAATCTGCACCACATCGCAGAGGAATCTAAACCGTCCATTACAGGATGTACTGAATCCGATTATAATAACTTCTGTAAATGGGTCACAGATTTCTGTGGTCCTGCAAATTCAGGAAAACTACGGAAAAAACAAAATAAAAAATCTGCACCCTGGTTCTCCCCCGTTCTAAAAAACAAACGTACTGAGGTCAGATCCCTTGAAAAGAAATGGCGCCATAACTATGATGTTACGGAAGCTCTCGCCTATAAAACCGCTAGGAAACAATATCATTTTATGATAAAAAATGCCAAAAAAGACCATTTCCTAGAAGCCATCAATTTATCCAATAACAAACAGAAGGAAATTTTCAAAATAGTTGACGAGTTCATGAATCCCAGAATCCTCAGGCAGGAGATACCACCGTCATTAACACTTTGTAATTCCATAGCAAACTACTTTGAAATGAAAATACTAAATATCACCAAAGATTTCCCAGATCTATCAGAACCCCCCGCTTTTGAAAATCTACAATTATCCAACAGTATACCTCAGCTAAATAACTTTGCCCCCATTAGCCTCGATGAAACTCGACAAGCTATCCTCTCATGTAAATCAGGCTCCCCTTTTGATCCATGCCCCCCACTGCTGCTCCACATGTTAGTAGACATGGTAAACCCAATTATAAATTCCATCATAAATTCCTCTCTAGCCACTGCCGTCATTCCATCTGAATGGAAGTGTGCTGCTGTAAAACCGCTACAGAAAAAGCCCCTAGCTGATCCCACCACACTCTCTAACCTTCGCCCAATCTCGCTGCTTCCACTGCTATTCAAACTGACTGAAGCAGCAGTAAACAAACAGCTGACTAAACACCTGGAGGAAAATCACCTCTTACACCCTAACCAGGCAGGTTTTAGGGCAAAACACTCCACAGAGTCAGCCCTTCTACATACTGTAGAGACACTTAAGATGGCACTGGATCAAGGAAAAAAGGCTGTCCTGATCCTGCTCGATCTATCGGCGGCCTTTGATACGGTTTCACACCCCGTATTAATTGGCCGCCTGGCAGAATCAGGACTAACAGGAACCGCTTTCAAATGGCTGAAAAATTTTCTAAGCCATAGAAAACAAATCACCATATTAGGAAGCTATTGCTCAGAGGAAAAAACTTTAACAACAGGGGTACCACAAGGCTCAAGCTTGAGCCCGGTCCTTTTTAACCTTTATATGTCCCCTTTGATTGAACTGATTACATCATTCAACATCAGTACAATATCTTACGCGGATGATACCCAACTCATCCTTGTATTGGACAACAACTCAACTAAAGCAGAAGAAAATCTGAGAGATTGTCTCACTGCAACCTTTGAATGGATGAGAACTCACCACCTTAAATGCAATTCAGGCAAGACTGAGATCCTCCCTTTTGGTCAGAATAACCTCTTTTCCCCTAACAACTGGTGGCCCCAAGACGCCGAAGTTCCACCTAATACCATCACGTCAGCCCGCAACCTCGGGATAAGGTTTGATGAAGCCCTATCCTTCAAAAAACAAGCAGGGACTGTGGCAGGGTCCTGTTTCAACATTATTAGAGGCCTCAGAAGGTTCTTTGACCTCCTCCCCCTGACAGCCAGAAAAACGGTAGCAGTAGCCCTCATTACATCGCGGCTAGATTACTGCAACAGCATCTATGCAGGTTCCAACAAAGCTGTCTTACACAAATTGCAGATGGTTCAGAATGCTGCTGCCCGCTTAGTGCTAAGACTACCCAGGAAATCATCTGCATCCATGGCACTCAAAACCCTGCACTGGTTACCCATTCATAAGAGAGTTTTATTTAAAATCCTACTCATCACTTTCAGAGCTTACCACCAGTCGGGCCCCTCATACCTATCCCAAAGGTTTGGAAGATACACTCCCTCCAGGTCACTCAGATCATCCAACTTAAACCTATTAGCTGTCCCTAAATTCAGACTGACCACAAAAGGTGGAATATCCATCGGAGTGCTAGGAGCTAGAGCCTGGAACAAGCTCCCACCCCAGATGCGTCTGATTCATTCAGAGAATCTGTTCCGAAAAGCCCTTAAAACATGGATTTTTAAGGCCACTGACACACTATGTCTAGCGTTAATTTAATTTATTATCACTCACCCTCTCTGTATTAAGTACTTCTCCATTTTCCTTTATGTTTTCGGACAACTCTCCCTCCCTTTCTCACCTATGACACGTGATGTTTCTAGCGCCAAGATGCTCCATGGAGTGTAAGTTGCGCTTTATAAAAGCCAATTCATCATTCATCATCAACTTAGGTTTCAATCGTGTATTACCCTTAAATGGCAGATGTTTCGTGGCGAGCACACCCTATCCCCCACGGTATAGGAAGGTTCTGGGGTTCTTTTCCTATCAGCATACTGTTTATCGCGTGCCTGAGCTGCCGCTTACTGTGTTTTGGCTGCCTGCAGAACCATTCTCAGGTGTGTGTGGTGTTCCTGGATCGAGGGATGTCTAGCCACCACAGGCCAGTCAAAGGGTAACATATTAGGATGATAGCTCAGGGTGCAAAAGAAGGGCGAGCACCCCAGTGTTGGATTTGTCCGAGTTACTGTACTCAAAGTCTGCCATCCAGAGAAGCGTGCTCCAGTGCTCCTCATGTTGCAGAGTGAAGCATCAGAGATATTGCTCTAACGTCTGGCTCGGTCTCTCTGTTTTGCCGTCTGTCTGCGGGTGGTAGCTAGTGGAGAGACGGGCATCAGCCTTAATAACTACGCACAGTGCCTTTTAGAACCTAGAGGTAAATTAGGTTCCTCTGTCCATAACGAGGACTGCGGGTATACCGTGCAGATGCACGATGTGTTGCAGGAACGCTTTAGCCAATCCCAACGCCGTTGGTAGTTTAGTCATTGCAATGAAGTGGCCCATCTTGGTCAGATGATCGACGACAACTAGGATGGTGTTATTGCCTGAGCTGGAAAGCATTTCTATTATAAAGTCCATAGACAAGGTGTACCAGGGGGCTGGAGGTATAGGAATAGGCAGAAACAATCCACTAGGCCTGGTGTGCTGTGCCTTTCCTTGTGCACAAATAGCGCATTCCGAGACGTATTTCGTCGTGTCCCTCCTTAACATGCTCCACCAGAAGTGTCTCTGCATAGACCGTAGGGGTTTCTGGGCTCCTAAGTGTCCACCCAATGTGGAGTCATGTACCCATTGCAGAGCCTGTCTTTCCAGTGATCCCTCTGGCACGTATAGCCGCTTGTCGTAATACAACAACTGATCCCGAGAGGAGCGCAGCTGAGGTTCTTCAGTAATCCAGGCGTGCTTATCAAGTCCTTCTACTTGCATCTTCACCTTTTCCAAGAAGTCAGGTGTGGTTGCCACGGCCAGTATCTCTGCAGAAAAGGAAGAGTTCTGCAGTATGACAGGGGGTTCTTCGGCCGGTACCAGGCCAAGTTTGGGGTCATGAGCGGGTCATGACAGTGCGTCGGCCTTGCCGTTTTGTGCTCCGGGTCTGTACCGAATTACAAAATCAAACTCAGAGAAAAACAGTGACCAACTCTTCAGGAATAACTGATTCCGGTGTTCGGTGTAGATCTCCACTGTGTGCTTGGCCCCCTAACAAATGATGTCTCCATTCTTCGCACTCCCTCTTTATCGCCAGAAGCTCCTTGTCGGTGATACTGTAGTTGCACTCACAAGACGACAGTTTCTTGGAGAAGAAGTCAACGGGATGGAGTTGGCAAGTGTCAAGATATCTTTGGGATAGGATTCTCCGTATCGCGTAATAAGACGCATCCGTTTCTACCACAAACGGTCTTGCGGCATCAGGATGTCTCAACACCGGAGCACTAGTTAAATGACTTTTTAGCGTTTGAAACGCCTGTTCTGCGGAGTCCATCCAGAGAAATGCCACTCCTTTCCGCAACAGGTGTATCAGCTGCTGTATGATACGACAGAACTCCTTAATGAACCTTCTATAAAAGTTTGCAAAGCCTAAGAAGCTCTGCAAGGCCTTTACACTGGAGGGCGATTCCCACTGCAGAATGGCCCGTACCTTTATGTCGTCCATATGAATACCAGATGGCCCAATGACATACCCCAAGAACTCCACTTCGGTGGCATGGAAAAGGCTCTTCTCCAATTTAGCTTAGAGCTCGAATCTCTGTAGATGTTCCAGAACTGCAGGCACATGAAGAACGTGTTCCTCTAGAGACGCTGAGTAAATCAGTATGTTGTCAATATACACTATGCAGGATATGTCCAACAGGCCTCTCAGAACTGCATCCCTAACAAACTGGAATGCGGCGGGAGCGTTGCAGAGTCCGAAAGGTATCACTTGATGCTCATACAGCCCAAACTTTGTTAGAAAATCCGTTTTCCACTCGTCTCCTCGTTGCACCCTCACCAAATGGTAGGCCCCCCGAAAGTCCAGTTTGGTAAACACTTTGGCTCCTTTTAACTGATCCAGCAGTACAGGAATTAAAGGCAGGGGATACCTGTTTTTTCTGGTCACTCTGTTGATCGCCCTGTAGTCCACACAAGCCCGCAAGCCGCCTTCCTTCTTCGGTATGAAGAAAATCGGTGAGGAAGCAGGAGAAGCAGAAGGACGGATAAAACCGGAGGACAACACTTTGGTGAGATGCTGCTGCAGATAGGTTGTTTCTGAGTCCGTAAGGGCATAGATACAGCTGCATGGTATGCTGGCTCAAGGCTCCAAGTCAATAGCACAATCGTAGTCCCTGTGTGTGGGAAGCTTATCCGCTTCTTGTTCACTGAATACCGCACGGAACTGTTTGTATTCCTCCAGTAACGAGGAGGCACAGCATAAGATCTGTGCATTACCACCGATTGCGAGCAGTCCGGCAGGGCTCTCCATGACCTCAGGCGAGCTTATCTTCTCTCTTGAGCAATGTTCTTTGCAGAGCAAGGAGTTCATGGTGACCGTGCGAGGGAAGCCCATTGCACTCAGGGATCATGTAGCGTAGGTCTTTATAATTTGTTTATGAAAGAACACATATTAAGTAATTGCATTGATGAAAAGTTGCATCAGTATCTGGTAGACCTAGGTCCAATTTCTCCCCAACAATAAGAACATCAGAGGGTCCCTGTACTAATAGATAGTGGGGTAGAGTAGCAGGGAATAAACAATTCAAAATACAAGAAGAAACAACCCCTGTGACAAGATAACCTCTCAAGAACCACAGAAAAAGAACAGTGAATTATTATCTATTTTTGTTTTATTTATAAAAATATATATAATTGTAAATCAATTTCTTTTTTTTAATAAATCGTTTCATTTTTTGTAAATAAATATTCATACATCACTAACTATAATTCAAACTAAAGTAGACGAAGCAATACAATCAAAGAAGAACATATATAAAAGGTGACAATAGTACAATTTACAAAATAATCATGAACAAATGTCAATAATACAATACAAAAACCATATAAACATACATTTGCGCCAATAAATACACAATTACGCCTAAAAACAGATAATAATTCACTGTTCTTTTTCTGTGGTTCTTGAGAGGTTATCTTGTCACAGGGGTTGTTTCTTCTTGTATTTTTAACCAATTTCTCCCCAAGAAATGGAAAAGAAGGTGGACCATTGGGTCAAGACAAGGGTAACTAGGACGTCCACTGGGGGTGACCAAAAGAAAGGGGTTACAAAACCTCCCCAGAGAAAAGACAGTGAGCCGATTAAAGATAAAAGTAAGGAGTCCCAGGTAGCCCCCCAAAAACCTGACCAGGAGGGAGGACCCAAAGACCCCTCACAAACTAAAACTGGGAACCAAGGTAAGAATTGGGATCCAAACAGGGTATGGAGTCACAACTGCCAAAAGACAGGACACCACACCAAGGACCCTAGCTGTCCTAAAAACATTACAGCCCCTACTGTAGCTCCAGGGGCTGCCAGTGTAGCTTTAGAGGGTGATTCCTCAGATGAGGAAGCCCTCAGAGCCTTCAACTGGAAAATGGGCCCAAAAGGTGAGTTGGAGATTCCAGAGGGCAGTATACACTTCCACCACCTACTGGTGAATGGAATCCCAGTTCTTGCCCTGAGAGATACCTGTGCCAGTCACATTGGGGTGCATGACAGGTTGGTTCTCGCAAACCAGTATGTCCCAGGGGAAACAAAAAGAGTAAGGACTGTCCCAGGGGGTGTCAATGTTAGGCCTGTGACTGTAGTTCTCCTAGAAATAGCTGGGTCCCTTAGATGGTGAAAGGTGGTAGTCAGTAAAGACCTCCCCCTTGATTGTCTCCTTGGGAATTACCACCCAGAGGTTGGTCTGAGCCAAAGAGAGGTACTGTTCCAGTGCCAGACCTCCCCCAAGAAACCTGGGGGGGCTCAACCTGCAGATAGTGCAGCTAAGCCCCAAAAGAAAAAGAGGAAACAGTGTAGGAAAGGTGGGCAACTGTTAGCCACAGATCCAGTGGGCCAGGGAGATTCTATCCCGGTAAGGGAGAGCTCTAAAATTGGCACTGGTGACGCCCCCTTTAGCCAATAAAAAGCCCTGACTAGTCCGGCAACTGTCCAGCCTGAGTTGGTGGCTCCTCAGCTGGCAGAACTGAGGGTCAAATAAGGGTCTTCACTACCAAGTGCAGTGACCCCCCGACCCTAAAACAGCAGACAGGCAGCCAGAACCCAAAGAAGCCTGTAAGGTGGCCCCTTCACTTACAAATGAGGAGCTAAAGGTGTGGTTCTGGACACTGACAGCTGTCAGTAGCCTCTGCTGGGTGTTAGCCTTCATGGCAGCACTGTCCTTTGCATGGTGGCCTAGCCCCCTGCCAAATAGCAAGTTAGGTCCCCTGATCTTATTGGTCATGGTAGGGTTGCTCAAGCTGTGGGTAACCTCTGTGGGTAAGCTGGGCTTTGCCGTAGCTAAGTTAGAATTTGCAGAGGTAGACACCTCTGAACCCAAACTAAAAAGATGGGGTAAAGAGCTAGGAAAATAGCATTGGGGATTAGGTCCTGAAACTGTTGAGGTTGGTCAGCTCCCCAAAGGGACTGACCTGGACAGAAGGATGTAAGGCAGAGGAGGCCCTCCAACTTTCAAACCACTTCCTCTACTCTTCTTCGCCTGAAATCCCAGCTTTGGCTAAGTCTCCTGGCCTTTGGGCTGGGGGGGGGCTTCTGTAGGAAAGTGGGTTTCTGTTGCAGTAACCCCCCCCCCAACATTTTGCCAGACTACTGATGCATTTTGACTTGATTTGCCCTGGGTCCCTGCCAATCAGGTTGCCAGGGTGTGTGTTCTTTCCCCAAAACTAACCCAATTGGCATCTCCAGCCACAGGTCAGCCCCTGGTAAATGGTACCACAGGTACCCAGGGCACTGTGACCAGGGAAGACCTCTGAGGGATTCAGCACTTATTGTGCCACCCTTGGAGGCCCTGTACCTTTACACACACACACACACTCAAACACACTGCCTTTGCAGGCTGCGTGTTTTCGTGCAGAACAAAGTGAAGAGTCGAAATGGCACACATCTCTGTGTGTCAAAAAGAAGGGGGGGGGGGGGGCCGGGAGCCGTTATTTAAACAGGTCCTGCACACGAGGCTCCTAGTTACCTGAGCTACAAACGGGTATGCAGTTCCTAAAGGGGACAAGGGAAGGACAGGTCTTTCTTCGTGATGCCCCCACACACCCCGAAGGATGTCATGCTTCATCATTGGGCTCTGCTCCTCGTCTGGCCGGCGCTGCAATACCCGACGGGCTCCCGTAAATGGGGCTCTTTGGCAGAGATCTTTTGAAGAAGCTGCGGGTTGCGTGCAGGTAAGAGGGCAAGTATAGTGTAGTGCACAGGTAGTGGGTATTAAAATAAGTCTGGAGCAGTCCTGTTCAGAAATAATTTTATTGGTTCAGGTAGTTCCAGCTTAGTTAAAAAAATATGTGGACGCCCTACGTGGATGCAATGTTCCTAGAGGGCTATCGCTATGTGATGGGTCGACATGTTTCGTGCCCTTATTGCTCCTAACGAGTCATGTGGCACTTCATCAGGACCTAATGAGTGGATGGTGCACTACTAGAGGTCTGGTTCCCTAAGTGTAGTATGGTAACCGGACACAATAGAGTGGAGCCCTAGTAGACCTATTCTGGGCAGTTGGAGACCTGTAGGGGGAGGCAAGGGGAGAAACAAACAACAACAATGGAGGTTAAAACCTGAATGAACAGGGGGTATCTCTATTGAGTATTAGACCTAACACCTGGCTAAGTAGTGGTGGGTCCTAAGCATGCATGGATAGTGGTACTTGATAGCATGCGAGTGCTTGTTTAGTGGAGGCATAGTCGCATTGTGCCGCTCACAGACACCAATGGTTACGGTGATAATGCCACTAGTGGTGAACAGTACTGGCCACTTAGATTGTATGTCGTGTATTTTGGGTGCATACTCAGGGGCGGTCAGGATATAGAGCTCTAGAGACGCATGCTCAGTTAGAGGCTCGTGAGTTATTTGATGTTTAACCCCTTCCATGCTCATGACGGAACGGTTCCGTCATGAGCCACGGTTGAGCTGTGCTCATGACGGAACCGTTCCGTCATGAGCCCGCCCGCGCTCGAACCCTTCAGCACCGCGGCGGAATTCGCCCAGCGCTGAAGGGGTTAAATTGGTGCATAATTGAGCAGTGGAACCCACTACAGACAACGTGCGATTCGTCGTTGGATTCATGTACATGCCATGCCGCAGACCAGGCAAATGAAGGCGGTCCCACGCACTCGGTTAGAAAACCATTGGTAACTCTGTAATTGGTAGTGTGCTAGCCAGAGAGTCCTGGCTCGCCAAGTTTCACATGCTTAAAAACGCTGCACACTCATACTAGGACACACGTGTGGCATACTGAGGAAGCTGAGGAAGTCCTAGTTTGTCATAATGCTCATATGCACGCTAATTGGCAATCGTTGTGGAAACCGAACGTGGCAATGATATACGTTCGGTTAGCAGCACATACTCGACACACTCGTGATCTAGAGGTGATGCTAGGGAAACCATAGTAAGTCAATGAGCTCAATTGTATACTAAGTAGCAATCCTTGTGAGTACAGGATCTGGTACACAGGAGGCATACACTCAGTTAAAAGTACACTTGGTTAAAAATACATCCCCAGAACCTCAACTCCCACTACCAAATACTTACCTCAAAACTGATAACACTATTTTCCTCCATAGGATAACATTGACTGTTTTTCTGTGAAACGTTTCTGTGTGGAGTTTGAGAAACTACAGAAATTCTTTAAAAATGCATAATGTAAGAAATACGATTTTAAATACCTGTTCTCAGGAAATGTCCCAGAGTACTATCTAGGTATACTACTCTTGTAAGCCTAGTAATCTCAAAAGTTACTTACCTGCTATTTTACTAAAAAGCCTATTGAAGTCTATGTACTGCATTTACTAAGTATTGCATTTCTCTGCATCCATACTGTAAATCAAATCAAAGTGCATATACAACTATCATTCAAACTGTATTTTAATTGCATTACTACTGTAAAGTACTTTTTGCTTACCTGTGCCAGGCTTGCTTGGTTCTAGAAAATAAAACAACTAAAAGAATATTTTATACATAAACAAATGGTCTGAAGTTCAGTCTTTGAGTGCGTGAATTAATTTGCTGACGGAGTGTGTACAACAAAAGCTTAACACTGTCCTCTGATACTGCCTTACTGCTTGACCACGCTACCACAAATAGAGAGTAAGGTGGTTTCTAATTTTACCTCTGCCTACATTTGGGGTTTCACTGGACTCTCTGCACACTATACTTCACTTTGGTATAGTATATGCAGAGCCAGCTTCCTACAATTATGTTAGGAATTTTATAGAGCACACGGTTCCTCCATTCACAGTGTTCCCACGCTAGGTTTCCAAGTCCACAAGCAATCCGTAACATATTTCCATATTGCTTAGAGTTGTCTAAAGAGCCAGGTTTTGAGTTTTTTATGGAACGTAATTTCAGAAAGTTCCTGTCTCAGATCAAGAGAAAGAGTATTCCACAATTTAGCAATTAGGTCACTGAAGGAGCGGCCACCCAGACATGTTTTTTGTTATCTTGGGAATCACAGTCTAAGCGATCTCTGAGGACCTAAGGCATCTGTTTGGATGGCAGAACTTATTGAGAGAAAAAAAGGTACTGAGGTCCTTTCTTGTGCAAGATTTTATGACAGATGCAAAGTGCCTTTAATGAGTCTCTTTCCCAGATAGGGAGTCAATGAAGCTTGAAAAGAGCAGAACCAGTGGAAGAGTATCTAGGAATATTCAAAAGCAACCATGCGGCAGCATTCTGAACTCTCTGAAGCTTTTATAGTCTGTCCTGGGTGACCCCGAGATAAGAACGTTGCAATAGTCTAGTCTGGACATCAGTAGTGTCTGAACCACTGTCTTGCTTGTCGATTTGGGAAGAAGTCCCACAATCTTAAGAAGCATTTTTAAAATGCCAAAACAGGTTTCGGCCAGAACGTTTATCCAGCTATCAAAAGATAAAGTACAGTCAAACATAAAACCCACATCTTTTATTTTGGGATGGCTGTCGGGGCTAGATTGTTGGTCCACCAGGCAGAGGACCATATGGAAGGTTGTTTTCCTACAATCATAACTTCGGTTTTTTCGGCATTGAGTCTTAGACAACTGGTGACTATACATACATCCAAATCCACCAAACAAGCTCTAAAACTGTCTGCTGCAGCGTTTTCGTTCTACGCTAGAGTGATAATTAGCTGGGTGTTGTCGGCATACAATACAAGCTTGACACCATGTCGCTCAATCACATCCGCTAAAGGGCGCACGTATAAATTAAATAAGGTCGGACTTAAGGCAGACCCTTGTGGCACTCCCTGTTACAGAGGGAGAATCTCTGAGGTGCATGGCTGTAGTTGCACCTAGAATGTGCGGTTCTGAAGAAAATCTGTCAGCCATTCAATAGCCGTACCCCCGACACCGTATTGCCAAAGTTGTTCTAATAGAAGACCATGGGACACAGTGTTGAAGGCTGCGCTCAAGTCCAGCATGATCAGGGCAGCTGTGCTACCCACATCAGCGTTGAGTCTCAAGGATTCCGAAGCCAGTAAGAGAGCAGATTCCATGTTATAGCTGGGCATGAATCCAAATTGAGTCTTATGTAGAAGTCGTTTCTCCTCAATATTTCTCGAGCTGTTGATTGAAATGTTTTTCAGCAATTTTAGCGAAGAATGGTAGCAAGGAGATAAGTGTAAAGTTCTCTGGTTTGGATGGGTCTAGAGAGGGCTTCTTCAAAAAAGTAACCACAGTAGCACGTTTGGTTAAGTAGTTCACAGAGCATAGGGAGAGTAGCTTACATTCCTCGTTCTTACACAGTGGATGAGGCAGGGTCAAGTGGGGAACATGATTTTATTTTAGCCACAATGGCACGGGTCTCAGCTGCAGATAAGATGGTAAGTTCAAAAAGCTTCAATAGGAAATAGCAGATAGTGGCCATGAGGTTTGAATCGAATGGTGCCGTGCTTTTTCTGGGAAGGCCTTGAAAATATTTGCAATTTTCTTCAGAATAGCATTGTGAAATTTGATTGCACTTTTCTACAGAAGGACTGATGGAAGCTGAGACACGTTCCAGGGAAGTGAGACTTGATCATACAAACAATTTCCAGAGAAGAAGTTTTAGCCAGCTCAAACTTCTGAGTAAACAATTGGATGCATGTGTGTCTTATTTACTTATAGTACATCTTTAGAGCTCTCAAATAGTTAGTTTTGTCAGTTAAGTTGTAATTCTTATGCCAGAGGCGTTCTAAATGTTTACACCCCTTTCTTATTGACAAAAGGTGATCAGAGAATCACTCCGCAGATGGCTTGGAGCAGGACGTATTATGGATTTGTTGGGGTGCTTGGTTATCCAAGGCCCCCTTGATCCATGCTTCCACCTGACAATTTGCTACCTGAAGACAGTGATTCAGCGATGGTGGGATCTGGATTAGAGCCGCAGTGACAGCAGCAGGGGTAATCAAAGACCATTTGTGAGTTTTGCTGCTACTTTGAGCTCTAGATGTAGATGAGACTGTGGGACTCAAGGACACATGAAAAGGAAGAATGAAGTGATTAGACCATGCTATAGGTATAGGAGGTGTCGATCTGATCTGAAGAGAATTTGTGTAAAAGGGTCAAGAGTATGACCTAATTAATGAGTTAGGACCAGCTGAGTGAAGTGTAACAGCCAAAGGTCCTCCGTGAGGGAGGATGTTGTATGGCAAGTCGTATCCTCAAAGTGAAGATTCAGATCCCCCAGAATCACGAAGTTTGAATGTCGTAGGGCAGTATAGCAGGTACCATGTCCATCAATTCAGTAGCAGCGCCAGGCAGATGATAAATTAAGAGGCCTGCTAGAGTACAGCAGCTTGATAATGGCAAGGAAAAAAGTACTGCTTCATATCCGGTTATCTTTAATTCAGAAAAGCTACACTGTAAGTGGCGTTCGTAGATGACTGCGATCCCCCCTTCTCTTTGGCTGGATCTACCTTGCCCTAAAATGGCATACTCTTGTAGCACTGCATCTAAAATATCTGGAGCTGAATGTGCAGTAAGCCATGTTTCCACAAGGAAGAGAACTTCAGGTTGATTAATCAGTTAAATGCTGCAAGACCTCATATTTGTGTTTGGGTAAGGAGCGACAATTTATTAGGAGACACTGTACTGACTTATTAATCTGACATGGTTCCCTACCTAGGGAATTTTCCACAGATAGTGCGTCAAACGTGAAATTATAGTTAGCGCACCTTCTGGTGCTCCGAGAGACATCTATAGAATGTGTACAGCAGTCATGGGGAGCTGGAGCAAGTTGGAACATCTTGTCCGCTGTATAGTGCAGACCGCCTGGTGGCAAACAGACAGGGGGCTTGGCCCCTGGCGCAGTCCAGGCACGGATGTGCACAGACAAGCATTCCTTAGGCACGCCTCTGGCGTGCCAGTGGAACACCTGCTGAGTGTGTCTGCTGCACGTCCGTGCAGCTGCCATGATTTTGTAGTCTGCCCCTATTTTGTTGTCCACCTCCCTATCACATGCACTAGTTCAACACAATTGTGTTTTCCTGTACTATTAATGTGGAAAATGTACAGAGCACTTGACCTGGCTCTTCTTTGAAGTCCTGACTGGTTAAACACCTCAGGACATTAGCTAGGGGATGTCACCTATTCCAGGCCACTTTATTAATAGTTCTCTATCCGTTGAGATGATTGTTATCCCATGCCTTATTAAGCCCTACCTTGATTGTGTCATACTGATTAATGTTTGTGCTGCCATATTGTTCGTGATATCTGCTACAATGTTTGGAAAAAGCAGCAATGAAGATGCAAAGACTCTAGTCTTTGGCGTCTGTGTAGTGCCAAGTATTTCCTTGCTGGTGCCATGGCTGATCCACACAACAGAGTTTTAGATGGTGGCAGTGTCACGGTTCTAATCATTAACTCTTTGGCTGCTTTTGCCAGCCTAGCACCTTCTTTAGATCAACAGGCTCAAGAACACCAGGGTGGTGCGGTGGCTTGACTCAACTGGATCCAATTTTTCGTGTTTCATTTCATCCAGACATTGTCTTCCATCTTTGACTATTGCTGCTATCACTTGTGAAGTACAACAGGAGTCCAGTTCTTTTGATGGCCTATGTAGCCCTTCTGGTCCAACTTATCGGGTGTTATGGCTGCATGTTTTTCACATGCGCACACAACAATCAAATCACCACTAAGCTTGGCAGTGATATTAGGACCACAGCAAGTCATTGTAGAGCGTGCCTGTTGCCGTACTCCACCTCGAGGTCCCATAACACGCTATGGGTTAACTCTGCAAAGTAATGGTAGTTGGCCTTATGGAACTGTAGCTTTCTAACAAGTTGGGTTAGGTTGCACCATAGTCCTAGCAGTGAGTAGTTTTGGGTTTATAACAGGCCATATATAACCTGTCTCTGCGTCTTCAGATATCTAGAGTGGCCTCTACGTGCTTGTGCATGCTTCAGTTTGTTAGAACATTGTATATTGCTTTACTTTAATAGCCAGATATCAGTAGTTTAAGACCTGGCTCTTTAATCCCTAAACTATGGAAGTTCCTTGTAATTGGCATTTCCTAAGTACTCGTTGCTGCCCATGGAGAGATGCACACAATGTGGGGGCAGATATCATTTCGCATTTTCTTTCAAAACCAATCAGTTTCTCAACACTGACATCCGCTCATTTGTTCTACATAGTTAAGAGATATATCTTGATGGTGATGTGTATTAAAGCTTAAGTGCATTTACGTTTCTTTGACGAGCACTCTGTTTTATTAAATTATTTCTTTCTGCTTCACGTGTAAGTGCCCATTTTGGCATTTGCATTCAGCTAAGCTTGACTTTTTTACTGTTCACAAGGTCAAAAGGGGCAGGAAGGGACCTGGGTCTCTATCACTATCTCTAGGACATGAACTTTAGAATATCGTAACTTCTTCACTTCACTGAAAACTATTCTTGGTCAGAAGGCCCCCCAAAAGCTGATTGTTGTCAGCTGATGTCTAATTGTTCCCCTCTTTTTCTTCGGCTAATTTTGCCTCAGTTACAGCATTCAGCATCATAGCGCAAGCACACCACTCTGGGTGGTAATGTAAAGAGAAAGCGGAAAAAACTGAAAATGTAAATGAAAACATAAATATAAGAATGTTTAGCTTTGCCGAATTTGAACTCCTTTAGTTGAGCCTCACAGCCCACCAGCAGCTGACCTCATTCGATTGTTCAGTACAATGCACAATAATAATAAACACCCCAAAAATATATTTCAAAAACACAAAGCAAAACAAATCCTGTTGATTTCCTATTTTCAATTAAGGAAAAGGAACTACAGGGTTGACTCAAATAGCTTATCGTGTTTGTATTGGATCCAGCCCTACGCTCTGTGTATGGATCTCTCTATGAGACGCTTTCCCCTCTTTATACTTGCTTTTGGTTATGCCTGGTGGCCGCAGTATTAAAGAAGTAGTCGTGATATGGGATGGGGGTTCTGCTACGGCAAAAGAGGTCAGGGCCAGAACAGCAGAAATGTACCCCTAGAGGCAAACAATCCGCACTGTGGTAAGGACCCCAGTGGGTCCAATGCCCTTCTCTGCGCATGACCAGCTTTACACCCTCTGCATCCACTCCCAGGTACAAATGACCCCCAACGCCTGATGGAGCATGGGCGCAATGGCTTCTCCCTATGCATTGGATTTTTGGTTCCTCCCACCCCTCAACCAAGCCAAGTACGAGCTTTGCAGTCAGGGGCGTAGCTTCAGGAGGGGTGTTTGGGGTGTTAAACCCCCCTAATAAATGTATTCAGTTGTAAATAGTTGGGTACAGGGGCTTTAAGTCGGGTATGATGAGGTGTTTGTCGGATTTCACTTGGACTTTTTACAAACACACAGACAAAAATACACACACTCTCTTGTTTCTGTTTCAAAGGGCTTACATATAGTTTTTTGACAAAATACTGAGTTATAAGTACCCCTCACAACCAGCACTCCTCTTCCTTCCTACTGCTCCTAAAGGCCCTCCTTCTCGTATAATTCATATGTGATTATTGGGAAATCTGAAGCTCACACCCCGCCCCCCCCCAATATTACTGACCAAGCTGCGCCCCTGTTTGCAGTATAAATGTTTGCTTGATCATCTCTTCCTCTCCTCCAGCCAGCATCCCTTTCCTGGCTCCTGTTTCTAACCTGGGGCATTTCAATTGTTCATCTTTTGATTCCTCTCAGAAGAATTTAAAATAAGCCCGCTCCTCAGAGTTCATTTACCCTTTACACACAGGTTTCTACAGGAGATAGATTAACATTAGGAGGACCTGAGGTGCATTCTGCGGTCTTGGTTTTATTACTTTCTCGTCTAACGTAATGTTACAATACCGCAACAATGTCTTGCTCCGTTGCATAGTATATGTCATGTTTACATGTCATCAATGGCATCAGAACGCTAAGGTCGCAGAACTAAGGGGCATATCAACAACAACCGGCGATAATTATCTCTAAGCGCACTTAGCGCTAGGATAATTATCGCCGGCTAGCGTGAATTTTTATCGCTGAGATAGCGTGCTATTAGCAACGCTTATCTCAATAGCGATAAAAATCCTCACGCTAACAGGCTAACGTGAGATTATCGCTGGAAACACAGCGATAATCTCACGTTACCTTGTTGATAGGGACAGGCAAACTTAGCCATGATATCCACCTTACATAGGATATCATGGCTAAGTCAGAAAAATACCAGACGTAAAAAAGCAGCGTTAACCGCGGTTAGCGCTGCTTTTTTTGTCTCTAACAGGGTTAGCGACATTCTTGATAATAGGAGAAATGTCGCTTAGCGACATTTCTCCTATTATTTTACTCTGGAACGCCCCCTTTGCATCTCATTAGAGATGCAAGGGGAAGCGTAGAGTAAAAGGGTGCTAACATGCAAATTTGCGTGTTAGCACCCTGTTGTTGATAGGGCGCTAGTTTTATCTCAGCTTTTTTGGCTTTTAAAGCCAAAAAAGCAGAGATAAAGCCCTTGTTGATATGCCCCTAACACTTGTAACTTACAGTACGCAAGGTTGTACATTATATATTTTTAGGTCAACGCTTTCTGATTGTTAAAACATATATTGTCAGCTTTCAATGGGCTTAGAGCTGCCCGGTGCTTACCATTGTTTGGCTTTGTCACGCCCATTTGCTTGCTTTTTAGGTCTCCGCTACCAGTCAGTGCAAGGTGTTTGCGAAAATACCTATTCACAGCCTACAGGGGGCTTAGATGCCACCCATTGCTTACAATTGGTTGTCTTTACTGTCACTCTTATTTGCTTGATTTTTATCAGTTAGCTTGTGTTAACTTTCCGTCTTCTTGTGTTTATCGCTTACCAGAAGCATGGATACTTTACTTGTGTCCTTCCATTTCTTGCTTTTCAAGCAGTACTTTTTTCTCTTGTGGGTCAACGACTCCATCAGCATGCATGTGTTTTCCAGCTGTCTTCCTCCTGAACTTCCTTTGCATCTCACTCTGTGTTGCTCTTTGTTGCCCATGTGCTTCTCCACTGCACCCTCCATGTTGTTCTTGCTCCTGTGTACTTCTCCTCCTGTGTTGCTTTATCACCTCTGTGTTTCTCCCTATCCTACTCCATGTTGCTTATTCTATCCTGTAGCTTCTCCCCTACCCTGCCCTCCATGTTGTTTCTGCCCCCATTCCATGTTGCTTCCGATCACATGCACCCGCTGTGTTGCTTCACCCACCCATGCACTCAGTGTTTTATCCCCATCTGCTCCCTCAGTGTTTCTCCCACCCACATCCTTTGCGGTTTCCCACACCCACGTCCTTTGTGATGCTTTCTACCATCATGCTTCAAAAATAAAGCAAAACACTTTTGCGCTACATCTTTTTGTTTACTTACCAATCAAATTTTGGAATTATTAAAAAAGCTCTGTCATCATTTTGTAGGTCTGCTCATGCGGGGTGTGGGCACCTACAAAATAATGCAGATGCCACGTCATAGCACATTTTCTTTTGTTTGTTTTCTTTAACCATGCTGCTCAGCATTGGGGATGCTGTACAGCATGGCTGAAAACAGTTGGCAAAGGCAGTAGGTTCCTCAGGTGAGATCTATTGGCTTTGCCAATGCTTGTTATTCATTGGCTTCTGTGAGCTTTTCTTGCTCTTTTTATGTGTTTCCTTCCCTTGCAGAATTGCTTATTTACTTGTATCCTTCCACTGTGTACTTTTTGGGAACTACCTTTTTCTTTTTGATTAACCACTCTATGAGAGTGCATGTGTTTTCAAGTTGTCTTCCTCATGTACTTCTCTTCCTCCCCTTCATTGCAGTCTATATTGCTCTCGATCGCCTATGTGCTTCTCCCCTTCCCCTCTGTGTTGAGTTCACACTTGTATGCTTCTCCCCTCCCCTTAGCTTTCCTGCTCATGTGATTATGCTACTCTTCATCCATTTTAATTCCTGTGTTTGTCCCATTTCAGGCTAACCCAATCAAAAGTATCAGTTCAGAAAGCTTGTTGCTATAAGCACTCTAGGTGTGCCGAGACTCGAACCTGGGGGCATATGTACAACGATAGTGGCGGAGTGAGGCATTAGACGTCATGGCTTAACGCCTCACTCATCCACTTCAGAAATGCAAGACTGCCCCATACTTACAAGGATATGTTGCATTCCTGCGTTTCCCCCTGCGCTGGCGCTACACTTAGCAGTGTAGCACCAACACAGGCTCCATCACACCATAGTGCAAGGGTGTCTGCGTGCAGGGTAAGATTGTTTATGTTTACGAAGGTGTCCCTTCCTTCACATAAACAATCTTTAAATGCCGTTTTGTCACTTCTATGTGTGCTGCTTAATGCAGCACACATGAAAGTTACAAAATGTCATATTTTTTTAGAGATTGTTTATGTGCAGGAACAATCGAAGACATTTTGCTTTTTCCATGTGTGTTGTACAAGGCAGCACACATGGACAATAAAGCATTTCTCCTTGTTTCGCAAGTTAAGACCAGGGTTTTCCTGGTCTTAATTTTGGCGCTGCCTCCTATTCACGCTGCCTTGTAAATGGGGGCAGCGTCAAAATCAATTGGGTGTTGAGGTGGAACACCCACCGCAACACCCACTGCCCACCCCTTTCACGCTAAGCATAGTGTAAAAGGGGCCCTTATTTACAAGGCAGCGTTAAGCCACGTTAAGTGGCTTAACGCTGCCTTGTAAATAAGGCGAAGCCCCTATCACCACAGAAACGTCACAAAAAGTGTTGTTACCATGGCGATAGGGACTTGTACATATGTCCCCTGGTTCTCTTAGATGCAGTAAGAATTTCAAACCAGCGTGTTCCCTATCACATTTCTAACCCCATTTCCAGCACCCTTGGTCCCTTTACAGATAACTATGCTTTCCTATCAAGTCTTCCGTCACCAGCCTATTTATTGTGCCAGGACATTTTGTGCAACTCAATTACTCTGTGTGCTACCTCAATATACCTAAAACAGAGAGAATAAAGTCCTGCTGTATCTAAATGAAACAAATTGTAAACCTGTTACAAATAAATACAATGGGCCCGATTCACAGAACAAACTTAAGACTAAATCCTAAACTTAGTACCATTCTGGTATTCACAGAATGCACCTAGTACTTCTGGTATTCACAGAATGAACTTACTACTTTTGCTATTCACAGAATGAACTTAGTACTTTTGCTATTCACAGAATGGATTTACGACTCCTAAACTTACGTCCGCACTCGGGCCGGAAATTCCGGCCCGGAGGCGGAGCTTCCGGCCCGGAGGCGGGGCTTCCGGCCCGGAGGCGGAGCTTCCGGGCCGGAGGCGGAGCTTCCGGCCCGGAGGTGGAGATTTCAGCCATAGCTAAATCGGCCGGAATCCCCACCTCCGGGCCGGAAGCTCCGCCTCCGGCCCGGAAGCCCCGCCTCCGGGCCGGAAGCTCCGCCTCCGGGCCGGAATTTCCGCCTCCGGGCCGGAATTTCCGGCCCGAGTGCGGACGTAAGTTTAGGAGTCGTAAATCCATTCTGTGAATAGCAAAAGTACTAAGTTCATTCTGTGAATAGCAAAAGTAGTAAGTTCATTCTGTGAATACCAGAAGTACTAAGTGCATTCTGTGAATACCAGAATGGTACTAAGTTTAGGATTTAGTCTTAAGTTTGTTCTGTGAATCGGGCCCAATGTTTTAGACCACAGGGTCAATGAGATGGGTCACATCTCTTCTATGAACCCCATTAAAATAAAGATAATCCCAATGAAGTCCCTGCCTCGGTATTCTCTAACTCCCATATATGGATGTATGACGTTACAACGCACACTTTTACAACGCATGCACTTACAACGCATTTTTTACAACGCATAATCCATTACAACGCATGACATTACAACGCATGACACTACAACGCATTTTTAAAAACTACCTTTACAACGCATTTCCATTACAACGCATACTACCTTTACAACGCATACCATTACAACGCATAATATTAAATTGCATTTAAGGTAAGTATTAGATAGTATAGGGGTAAAAGTTACTTTTCTAACTCCAGGGGGTGCAACAGTAGGGTAAGTGTTGGATAGTATAGGGGTAAAAATTACTATTCTAACTCCAGGGGGTGCAACAGTAGGGTAAGTGTTGGATAGTATAGGGGTAAAAATTACTATTCTAACTCCAGGGGGTGCATCAGTAGGGTAAGTATTAGATAGTATAGGGGTAAAAGTTACTTTTCTAACTCCAGGGGGTGCAACAGTAGGGTAAGTGTTGGATAGTATAGGGGTAAAAATTACTATTCTAACTCCAGGGGGTGCATCAGTAGGGTAAGTGTTGGATAGTATAGGGGTAAAAATTACTATTCTAACTCCAGGGGGTGCAACAGTAGGGTAAGTGTTGGATAGTATAGGGGTAAAAATTACTATTCTAACTCCAGGGGGTGCAACAGTAGGGTAAGTGTTGGATAGTATAGGGGTAAAATTACTATTCTAACTCCAGGGGGTGCAACAGTAGGGTAAGTGTTGGATAGAATAGGGGTAAAAATTACTATTCTAACTCCAGGGGGTGCAACAGTAGGGTAAGTGTTGGATAGTATAGGGGTAAAAATTACTATTCTAACTCCAGGGGGTGGAACAGTAGGGTAAGTGTTGGATAGTATAGGGGTAAAAATTACTATTCTAACTCCAGGGGGTGCAACAGTAGGGTAAGTGTTGGATAGTGTAGTGTAATATTATGCGTTGTAATGGTATGCGTTGTAATGGTAGTATGCGTTGTAATGGAATGCGTTGTAAAGGTAGTTTTTAAAAATGCGTTGTAGTGTCATGCGTTGTAATGTCATGCGTTGTAATGGATTATGCGTTGTAAAAAATGTGTTGTAAAGGTAGTGCGTTGTAAAAGTTGCGTTGTAAAGGTTGTTCCCCCCATATATAGAAAGGGGGAAAGACCAATGTGTCTCGATTCATGCAGGATTGGAGCACAATTTGCAACGTGTATCCCTTGTTCCCCTGTTGTCTCTACCCCTCACCATTTTTCTTTGCATCTCTCAAATGCCACTGTCATAGTGGTTGATTTTGTATTCCTCCTTTTGTCCTATACCTATACAAGAAGAGAGGCAGTTCCTCCTTGCAGTCTCATTCAACGGATCCTAGCCTGCGCAGCAGAGGCTCCCTCAAGATTTCACAGAGTCTCTGTCACGTTTTTTCCCAAGTTTTAAAGAAAAATAAAGACACTTTAGTCTTTCCTGGGGGCTCTCCTTTAGTGCAGGATGTTGATAATTTAGTGTTCGCCTCTGGTACTTTAGATCACTGTAAAGTTGACTCTGTCTACCTCTTCACTGAATTGGATGAGAATGGGCATAAGGCTTCAAAAGAGAGACTGAATATTTGCCACCCCCGGGTACACTATCTTGGTCATGAAACCTCTGATAGAGAGCACCTCATCAGAGCAGATTGAAGCCATTTGTAAGTTGCCTCATCCAGTGACCGTCTGCCAGGTACAAACATTCTTGGGTATGGCTGGATACTGCAGACAATGGATCCTTGGGCATGCCACTATGCAAAGTCCCTGCAGAATTATGTCAGAAAAGACTCTCTGCAGTGGTCTAGAGAAGCCAAACATGCATTTGTGCAAACATAACACACCCTTGCCTCTGCACCTGCTTAGGGCCTTGCTAATCGAGCCAGACCTTTTACTCTGTATTACCTTTGGGGCTCTGGTACATGATCATGGGGACCAGAAACAGCCTGTAGCATACTACCCTTCTGCTTTAGACCCTGTAGCAGCTGGGCTCCCTCAATGTGTACACTCCGTAGCCACTGCTGCCTATCTTCTTCAAGCATCTGAAAATACTGTATTGAGTTCCACCCTGATTGTGACTCTCCCCTACGCTCCTATTGCTCTTCTCCTCATCATTAAAATTCTGTAACTTTCCACCACCTCTAGTCTGATACGAGATTTTTCTGTTGGCTGCCTCTCATATTATCTTTGTCCGTTACCCCACCCTGAACCCAGCATCTCTGATGCCCACCAGTGAGAAAGTAGAACCTCATGATTGCCTCATTATAGCTGAACATGTAAAAAAAAAGCCATGCATTGATCTTATAGAAGTATACATACAATACTACGAACTAATGTATTTTGAGGATGGTTCTTGCCTTAGAAATTACAGAGGGTCCTAGCTACAGGTTACGTTCATGCACTGTATATCAAGTTCTTGAAAGTGGCCACTTGCCCAAAGTGAAATCTTCCCAGGATGTTGCATTCATTGTACTCACTATGGCCTGTTATTTAGCTGAGAAAAACATTGTAACTGGATTGACAGACTCCAAGTACACTTTTGGAGTCATGCATGACTTGGGTTTCTCTGGATGCACATTAGATTCTTGACCGGCCTTGGTGTTTACTCTTTCTGGGGTGGGAAGAGAGAATGGAGGAGAGCTGGAAAGGACCCAGGTAGGCAGAGGAAAACATGTTCTCCAAAGATTGAATAGGTGGGACAGGTAGCTGCTAGTTATAAGTTGACATGCTTTATAACTGGATATCTACAGCATCAGTCACCCAGTCATAAAGCGCCATCAGTGCAAGCACATAGGCATCAAAGTTGAGTACCTCTCTCTTGTATTAAATGTGCTCTCTACACAGGTTGCCACCTGCTAGGCTGGTCACCGCCAGCAGATGTCCCGAGCATCCCAGCTCGAAATCCGAAACCTTGTGAAATCTCTGTCCATTAAGCATTACTTCTCAGCCTCCTTGCTCTGGTGAGTTAGGCCAACATTTAACAGCTAAGTCCATAGATACAGTTCGGCATTTAGAAAGAATATATAAAACAGACATATGGTGTACCAGAATTAAGGGGCATATCTACAAGGCGGTGATATTAAACTATTGCCGCTTTTGCGGCCGTTTTCGGCAGAAAAGCGGCGATAATTTTATCGCTATATTAGCAAGGTCACGCTATCGCGTGAAACCTTGCCTTAGCGCCTGAGTTCCTAATGCCCATCTTTGCATCTCTAATGAGATGCAAAGTGGGCGTTCATCCCCAGGATAACGGGAGAAATGTCGCTAAGCAGCATTTCTCCTATTATCAAGCCTCGCGCAAAACAGCATAGCGACAAGAAAAGTAGCAATAACCTCTGTTACCTCTACTTTCCTTACGCCTGCTTTGAAATTGACTTAGCCATGATATCCTATGTATGGTGGATATTATGGCTAAGTATGTGAGGCCCTATCAGCAAGCTATCACCAAACTTTGTGGGATTATCGCTGGGTTTCCAGCGATAATCTCACGTTTGGCAGTTAGCGCTAGCATTTTTATCGCTATTGAGATAAGCGTTGCTAATAGCATGCTATCTCAGCGATAAAAAACCACACTAGCCGGCGATAATTATCCTAGCACTAAGTGCGCTTAGCGATAATTATCGCCGGTTGTTGCTGATATGCCCCATAGTGTCAAGAATATATAGGACTCAAATATCATGAAGGTAAATTTCTATAGGTAGGAAAAGTTTTACTATATCAAACTCCACATGTATGTACCTTGACTAAATATATACCTTCAAGGTACGTATATGTGGAGTTAAGATAGAATTGCAAATCTACTAACCTATTTGTGCTTACTTTCTCAATATTTTGGTCCGCAATATTTGGGACAGAATATTATGTCCACATGATATTTTTGCTTCCGATATTCTTTCGGTGATCCTGCATGGATGCAGTCAGGTCTCAGATCCAGCAGTTATTACTGAGTTGGTTCTATGATTTATGTACGAATCCTAATGTGTCCCGAGGGAGAGTGCAAACATCGGACACGTTTTGGGCACCTAAAAGGCTATTAGAGCGAACTTTCCATTATTCCTTCAGAGCCGTTAAAGGGCGATCAGTTGCTCCCTTTGTCTTAGAAAGGATCCCAGCTAGAACCTAACTCCTTCCTGATGCAAAGTCAGACAAGCTAAGAATTGGACACATTTTGTAACTCCCAAGCTGTGTGTGTGTAAGAGGATTTATCGCTGCATCCCATTGAGGAATGTAAGGAGTTTCTATCTGTAAAATAACTATTTAATTAGCATTTAGGAATAATTGTTTATCTAAATGAAATTATTTTAACAACCTTAGAATAACAACAGATATAAAAATAATCCTGCATATTTCTACACATATGTTTTGCAGGTTATATGCATCTCTTTGATGCAGATGCATAACCGACTAAAGAATACTATTGAAATAGTGCCATGTCAACTGAAGGCGACCCAAGGGTTTCTGAAAAAAAAGCATTAACCCACTAAGCCATTATACATAAAATACAGATATGTGGTCTATATTTATGCTCTGAAACAAGTGCATTGCCCATCTGTGCTATTTAATGATACTTCTAACCTGTGGCCAGAGAATATACACATATCTCTCCAACAAATACATCAACCATCACAATTACCATGTCACTGCAGCGCCCTGAAAATTGCTGACTAAACACAGATCTCTGGAGGTTCTTTAATCCCAGTGTTGAGGGGGTGTGGGCTCTGCCGGTATTTATGACTAGGATGACCAGCTCCAGGAGACCAGGACAATGAAGACTGGGTGGACCGGTGCCAGTAAGCCCAGTGCCAGCAGACCCAGGAGGATTAGTTCTAAGGGGATCATTACCATGGATACCAGCCCCAGGAACATTGGGATAAAGAACACCAGAAGGAGCAAGATTCGCAGAAACATGGCCAGGGCAGTGAGTGGCAGGAACATGGAAATTAAAACCAAGAGAATCAAGAGAACCAGGAACAGGTGGATCATGAGACTATAATCAGCAGGACCAGAGTAACTAGGAAATCTAGGAGCAGGAGCTCCATGAGGATCAGGAGCAGGACCAATAAGACCATGAGGACTGGAAGTTCAGGAGGGGAGGACCAGGATCAAGAGCATTACTTTAGGACAATATGTAGGAAGACCACAAGTCTGAGGTATATGACCAGAAGAAGGAGGATCAGAAAGAGTACCAAAAGGAGAACAAGGATAAAGTGCAAACGAAGAAGATAAGGAGGACACCTGAACCAGACAGATTTAATTGGGGAGAGGGGGTTATCAGGCTCAGGTGACAGGAGGACAAGGACCAGAAGTAAGACAAACAAGACCAGGTTCCAGAGAAGGACCAAGAGTACGAGGATGGCCCGATTGATAGCCAAAACCATAGGCAAGAATTACAGGAATAGAAGAACAAGGTAAGAGTGGGCCAAGAAAAGGACAAAACCAGCAAGAGGAGGAAGACCAGGCATATGATGATGGAAAGGAGGTGAAAGACCAGGAGAGGATGATGAAGGGGAGTAGAAGGACTAGAAGGAAGATGAGGACCAAAAGGAGGAGGAGTACCAGAAAGACGAGGAAGACAATATTAAAGGCCACGTTTATAGGCATGTCCTTAGATACAGAGGCCAATATATTTATTTCTAGTTACTCTTTTTAGGCCACAGACTCTTTAGAGACCCCACCTTTCTTTTCAGTATAACATTGCTTAATCACCCCAGCCATCTTAAATTCTGTCTGTTTGTGACAAATTAAGTAAACCAGTACAGCTTTACTACTAACATTGTCCTTGTTACCTATTATTTTGGTAGTTACAAGCATATAAGGAAAATCCTACAGTCACTAGGGACCTGATGTATATTAGGTTAGAGCATGAACAATGATCCATAATGGAGTAATTCAAGCAAACTATAATCAAAGCCAAATGGTCATTAAATGTACAAATAAAATGTAAAAAAGCAAAAATCTAATCAACAACAGAATGGGTGCTAGTGACTGATGTGCTCAGTGCTCTTTGAAGTGTGGCACACATGTGATAATGGTGATCAAAGTGCATATCAAAGCAGTAAAGAACAGCAGGGCCAGTGACTTATACAAAGGAATGGGTCTGCGTGCAAGTTGACAACGTTTAGATCCTATTGTAAATAAAGGATCAGCATCATCAGGAGTGGCCAAATATGGGGCCTGAGAGAACACAATGCGTATGAAACTGTGAAAAAACTGCATGAGCAACAGGGAGACATGGTTCATGTCGAATAGTGTATGTAATGCACTGGGGGGCATATTCTCAAGGACCTATCGCCGAGTTATAGGCACTTTAGCGCATCCAAAGTCGCGAAAAATGTATTGCCCCATTCACAAGCTGGTGCTAACAGCCGATAACACCAGTTTACTTGCGATAGCAGCTGCAAAACACATCGTCACTGATGACCCCGCCAACTATCGTTAATGAGATGCAGGGTAGGCGTTTCCAAGGAAAAAAGCCGCGACAACACCACACCTCAACATTCACAATGAACAGCCAGAACGGCGATAAGACCACAAAACATGCGATAAGCCGCGTTAGCTGCAGGAAATTAACACCTGCTCTGAACTGGTGCAAAGTCGGATGACAACCTGCACCATCAAAGGGAGACCAGCCCAGAGCCTCACCTGAAAACCAACAGATGCCATGGAGCCACTGATCATGCAGCACGGAGCCTCAACAGGGCCACAACACCCCCGGCCACCAACCCCAGGACCAACACACTCCGTAACCCCCGACCCCCCGCACCCCCCGGACCACCACAGAGGCAGCACAGACCAAGACAGCGGACCTCCAGAAAACGCACCAACCTCACAGACCCAACACTGGAGAATGTAATTGCCCACTACAGGCTCAAAAGGACAACCATCCTCCGCATCCTGACCACCATTGCCCACAGGCTGACAGTACCAACACAGCGGACAACCAACATCCCTCCGCAGACAAAGCTGCTGGCTGTGCTGCACAGGTTGGCCCCTGGGACCTTCCAACCAACAACCGCCAGAGTCTGAGGAGTCTCACAGCCAGCCCTATCAAAGTTCATCACAACTGTCTTGGATGTCATCATCAGCTTGGTACCCCAGTACCTATACTCCTCCCACACTGCGCAGGAACAGCTGGAGACCAAGCAAGACGTATACGCCATGGCTGGTGTTAGACCTGGCATCATTGGCATGAGTCTCTCCTCCATTTTTTTTACTGTTTGCCTCCTCTGTTTACGATGTTTTTGCTGGTTTATTGCTTTGGGCACTGTGCCACTGCTGATCAGTGCCACAGTGCAAGTGCTCCCTATGTTAAATTGTTACATTGATTGGTGTTACCATGATTGGCTTGGTTGACTTACTGTTCAGTCCCTAGTCTAGTGCACTGAGTGTGCCAAGGGCGTGTAAGTTAACTGCTGCTGGTGGGCTTGCAGCACTGGTTGTGCCACCCACAGAAGCAGCGTGTAAAATGTGTCTCAGGCCTGCCACCGCAGCGCCTGCGTGCAGTCCCTGACTGCCATGTCGACTTGGTAAGGAAACCTACTTACCAGTCTCTAAACCTTCACTTTGCCACATTTCAGACACCTCTGTGGTAGGCCCTAGGGCAGGGTGCATTGTTGGTAAAAGGTAGGTCATGCCCTGATGTGTGTGGCATGACCTAATAGTGAATTACAGCCATTTTCGTTTTTCACTATTGAAGGGCTACCTGCCTCCAATAGGCCAGACTGGGCAGACTGATTATTAACTCCATTATAATCTATCTGACTCAGGGAGCATGGTAGCAAGTCGAGTTTAGTATCCCTGAACTCAGAATTTAATAACACACCCTTTAGGATGGATGGTTTTTAAATTCTATGTTGAAAATAGCACTTTTAGAAAGTGGCTATTTTCTTGTCCAACTATCTACCGGTCTCTGCTGGTTTGGTGTGTGTGTCAGGGGCTGGGTGGCTCCAGAGGTCTGAGTGAGTCAGTGTGGGGTGAATGGGGCGTTTACACATAGAGTGAGGGAAGAGTAGCCTGCCCTGCCTGACACAATACTGGCTCCGCCTCCTGCTGGGCGACTGATAGCCCTGCTCCTGCCAGTGACGATACTGGCTCCGCCTCCTGCTGGGCGGCTGAGGACTCTGCCCTGCTCAGTGAATAGGCCAGGTGCCTCTGCCTGGCAACACCCACAACAAACCTGAGATGGTGGGAATCTCCCTGCTTGGACAAAGGGAACAAAGGGAAAAAGGGGTATAAGAGAAGGACCCCTGAACCAAGAACTCAGATCACTTCTGACAAGGAAACCTGTACCAAGGACAAGAAGCCTGCTGATCTAAGGACTTGCCTCCCCTTTCTGCCTGAGTGCTGTTTTGCTGTGGAGGAACCTGAAAGCTGCTTCTTTATTTTTGCCAAGGAACAAGGAGAGAGGAACTTGGTGTGTACTCTCTGAACACTTGCTAGAAAATCTCCAAGGACTGGAAGAGTGCCAGTCTCCTGTTGAAGTCACAGGGCCAAAGGACTTCACCATCTACTGAATTGCTGAATTGCTGGAAAGTGTTGTTTCCAGTACACAAGGGAAAATCTGCAGTCTCGACGCCAGCAGCAACGCCAGTGAGCAGTGGGTATCGGCCCCGGCTCCAAGTGACCCCGTCTCGACGCCGGTATCGACGCCAGTGAGGAGTGAGTATCGGCTCTGCCTCCAAGCGACCCCGTCCCGACGCCGCTGCTGATCGCATCGACTCGACGCCCGTCTCGACGCCGTGAGCGCTGCTCCGGCCCGACATCCCTCGACGCCGCTGTGGATTGACCCGACTCCGAGGCACGATCGACGCCGACCTCGACGCCGACATCTCGACGCCGTGGATCATCGTTTTCTTCGTTTCTCAAGGTACTGTACTTGTGGGGTCTGTTGCGACTCCAGGCTTGACGTAGCGCTCCTCGCGGTCGACGCCGAACCTTGGGAATCTTGTAGACTCGACGTCGTGTGACTCCTGTGGGGGTTACATTGTTGCCAAAGAACTGTGCTCAGAAGAATACTTTGCTAAAGAACTATTTGCCAAGAAGAAACCTTACTTGAACTATTATTTTTCCTTCCAAAGAGTATTTATTAAGACTGTGGTATATTTTTGTCGTTATTTGGTCTTGTGCTAAGCCTTATATAAAAATACTATTTTTATAATAACTTCTGTGTCGTGTCCATCTGTGGTGTATTCACTTTATTACTGTATGTGGTCATAAATGCTTAACACACTGCCTCTGAGATAAGCCTGTCTGCTCTGCCAAGCTACCAAGGGGGTAGCAGGGGTTATCTGAGTGTGTAATCCCCTTGCCCTGACTAGAGTTGGTTGGTCCCTATTTGTCAGAAGTGTATACCTCTGCCAACTAGAGACCGCCGGTTCTAACATTGGTGGCAGCGGTGGGATTTGAACTTTGCATTTATGACTCATGTGCAGTGATTAGTGTACGCTACATAGTGAAAGCAGACCATAACGCAGCCACAGTCTGTTTGGTAGGATTGCCTATTTTTGTTCTCCGCTTTCCTGGAGCTTATTTTCTTAAACACTGCCAGTTTTGACCATGGAGAATGCCGGAGCTGCTACACCTGTGGAGAATGTTGTGGGGGAATTCGATAAGGAGAAGATAGATTCCTACACGCTAAAAGATCTAAAAGGATTTTGCAAGCAGTTTAAAGTTCCTACCACAGGTGTCTCAAAGAAAGAGGGCTTCCTCAAAGCGCTGAAGGCCTGGTTAGAGGCCAGAAATCCCTCTGATCCGGTGGTGGTACCGGAAGAGGAAGAAGAAGAGGAAGAGGAAGAGCCCACAGGTGGGCCAGTGTCATCTCCAGGCAGTAGTGCGTCCTCTAGGAGCCTTTCCCCCGAAGAATTAGAAGACAGGGAGAAGGAGAGGGGGTACAAGTTAGAAATGGCAAAACTTAAATTAGGAGGGCAGTTGGAATTAGAGAATGCAAGAAGCAAGAGAGAAGCTGAAATGGAGAGCAAAAGATTAGATTTTGAGAGAGAGAAATTAGCGTTTGAACGTGAGAAGATGGTGAGGGAGATGGAGCTTAAAACTAAGAGTTTAGAGTTGAATCCCTCTGGTGGCAGCACTCCATCTGTGCCTGCAGAAAGTAGGTTTTATTTTCCTAAAGATGTGATCAAGGATTACAGTAAGAATGAAGATATTAGCCAATGGTTTAAAGCGTATGAGTTAGCATTGTTGGCCCACCGGGTCCCTGAGAAGGATTGGGGAACGGGGTTGTGGAGCCGCTTTACAAACGAGGGGAGAGATACCTTGTTGAGCCTTCCTGCTGAGGATAGGATGTCTTATACTCATATGAAAGATGCTTTAATGCTGGGATATGGCTTAACCCCAGAAAAGTACAGACAAACCTTTAGAGAATGTAAGAAGTTGCCTGGTACTACGTGGGTTGAATATGTGTCTTTTTTCTGCAGAACCATGGATGGTTGGATAAAGGGTAGCAAGGTTGATAGTTATGATGCTCTTTATGATTTGTTTGCTTGGGAGCACTTGTCTAATAACTGTTTTCCAGAGCTACGCCAGCACCTTGTTGATAGCAAGCTATCTAACCCTAGAAAACTTGCTGAGGAGGCGGACCGCTGGGTCAGTACCAGGGTCCACAAGGGTCCAGTGGGAGACTCAGCCAAAGGTGGGCAGGGTCCCCAGCAGAAGAGTGGGGGGGACAGGGGTAAACAGAGGGGGTTTCAGAAAGGGCCCCAAAGTAGTCCCCAAGGGAACCAAGGGAAGGGTTCCCAGCCTCCCCCTGTAAAGAAACCAGAGGCCCCGACAGGTAAACCTGTTCACAGGGGCCCCATGACCTGCTATGCCTGTAAGCAGGTGGGACACCGTTATTATGATCCCCAGTGTCCCATGAAGGATTCGAATGCACCGCCGCGTGCACCCCCTCGTCAGGTAGCGAGTGTAGCCCTGGGAGGGGAGGAGATGGGTGCCCCCGGTGGGTGGGGTCCCGCAGAAATGTCCCTGGTCTCTTTAGGAGACGTGGAAATGGTCCCTCCAACCCCTCTGCCTAGTAACACTAAGAAATATAGGCAGTGGGTGACCATAAATGGCCATAGGGTGGAAGCTCTCAGAGACACCGGAGCAAGTGTGACAGCTGTCAAGTGTCACTTGGTGTCCAGAGAGCAGGTGGTCCCTCATGCATTCTACCCCGTTGTAGCTGCTGACAACTCACAGAGTAAGTGTGAGGTAGCTCAAGTTCCTTTTGAGTGGGGGGGGGGTCTCAGGTACTCTTCAGGTTGCTGTGAGGCCCGCCATGCCTGTTGATTGTCTCTTGGGCAATGATTTGGAGGACTCCCCTTGGGCTAAGGTGGAGAGAAAAGCGCATCTGGAAATGTTGGGTCTGCCTGAGTGGGTGTGTGCGACCACCCGGTCCATGTCAGTCAGTAAGGGTGTTGATGGGGGCCCGGAGCCTGAAAGTATGGCCCAGGTCCCAACCGTGAAGAGAAGAGGCAGGGGGCGCGGGAAACCGTCCCCCATCGTTCCCGCGGTCCAGGAGGGAGCAGACCCTGAGGGGGATGCCCTGGAACCGACAGGAGAACAAGTGGCCGAACTGGGAGACCTGCCCGAGCTGACCCATTGGCAGCAGGATGGTGGTCCCTCCAGGGAGGAATTTTGTGCTGAACAGAAAGTGTGCCCTTCTCTTGTGGGTATGAGGCAGCAGGCCTCAGCCCAAACGACAGGTGATCAGTCAGGATCACATTGGGTCTACTGGGAGAACGACCTCCTGTATAGCGAGCCTAAGGCTGCTGAGCCTGGGTCAGCCCGTGTGCTGGTGGTACCCCAGCGCTTCAGAGCCTTCCTACTGGGGTTGGCTCATGACGTTCCGTTAGCTGGACATCTGGGGCAGGACAAGACCTATGACAGGCTTGTCACCCATTTTTATTGGCCCCAGATGAGAAGGGATTCAGATATCCATTGTAGGACCTGTCAAACTTGCCAGGCAAGTGGGAAAAGTGGGCGGAAGCAGAAGGCTCCCCTCCAACCTTTTCCCGTCGTCAGTACCCCCTTTGAGCGAGTGGGAATTGACATTGTGGGGCCACTGGACCCCAAGACAGCCATGGGCAACAGGTTTATCCTGGTCTTGGTGGACCATGCCACCCGGTACCCGGAAGCCATCCCTCTCCGAACAGTGACGGCCCCCGTGGTGGGACGGGCACTGATGGGTGTTTTCTCCCGCATGGGGTTCCCCAGAGAGGTGGTGTCAGACCGGGGCACCAACTTCATTTCGAATTATATGAAGTCTCTGTGGAAGGAGTGTGGGGTAACCTACAAGTTTACCACTCCTTACCACCCTCAAGGTAATGGGCTGGTTGAGAGATTCAACCGGACCCTAAAAGGCATGATCATGGGTCTTGAAGAACCGATGAGGCGTAAATGGGACGTCCTCTTGCCATGCCTGCTGTTTGCTTACCGTGAGGTGCCACAGAAGTCTCTAGGGTTCAGCCCCTTTGAGCTTTTGTATGGTCACCCGGTAAGAGGACCTTTGAGTCTGGTCAAAGAAGGCTGGGAGCAATCTCCCAGGAAACCTCCCCAGGATGTATATAGTTACATGCTGGCCTTCAGGAACCAGACTCGGCGCTTCAGAGATCTTGCTCAGGCAAATCTGGAGGCCAGCCAGGAAGAGATGAAGCGGTGGTACGATCAGAATGCCACTCTGGTTGAGCTTCAACCTGGTCAGAAAGTTTGGGTCATGGCCCCTGTGGAACCTTGTGCGCTCAAGGACAGGTGGACTGGACCATTTGAGGTTGTGGAGAAGAAGAGCGATGTCACCTACTTGGTGGACTTGAAATCTCCCAGGAACCCCTTAAGGGTCCTGCATGTCAACCGGTTAAAACCCCACTTAGAAAGGTCCGAAGTGGGCATGCTCCTTGCCACAGATGCTGGGATGGAGGAGGAGAGTGAGCCTCTTCCTGACCTCCTGTGTGCAAAAGAAAAAGATGGGTCAGTGGATGGTGTTGTCCTCTCTGACACACTGACCCCCGAGCAGCAGCAAGATTGTCGCCATCTGTTGGTACAATTCCCTGATCTGTTCTCCTTAATCCCTGGTGTCACTCAGTGGTGTGTCCACGATGTGGACACTGGGGACAGCACTCCTGTGAGGCACAAGGCCTACAGGGTGACTGAAAAGGTCAGAGCATATATCAAGGAGGAGGTCTCCAAGATGTTTGCCTTAGGGGTGGTTGAGTCCTCTAGCAGTCCTTGGGCCAGCCCAGTGGTCTTGGTCCCAAAGGCTGCCGCGCCTGGTGCTTCACCAGAACTTCGGTTCTGTGTGGATTACCGAGGACTCAATTCGGTCACCAAGACTGACGCGCACCCCATCCCCAGAGCTGATGAGCTCATCGATCGGTTGGGGGCTGCCCGGTACCTTAGTACGTTTGATCTAACGTCTGGGTACTGGCAGATCGCCTTGACTGATGGGGCAAAAGAGAGGTCTGCATTCTCCACACCAGATGGGCACTACCAGTTCCGTGTGATGCCCTTTGGGATGAAGAATGCCCCTGCCACATTCCAGAGGTTGGTTAACCAGGTATTGGCCGGGCTGGAAGATTTCAGCGCCGCCTACCTGGACGATATAGCAGTGTTCAGCGCCAGCTGGGAGGAACACTTGCGCCACCTCCAGGAAGTGTTGTTGGCCCTGCGCAGAGCAGGCCTCACAATCAAGGCTAGTAAGTGCCAGATTGGGCAGGGTTCAGTGGTGTACTTGGGGCACCAAGTAGGGAGCGGCAAGGTGGCCCCCCTGCAACCCAAGATAGATACCATCCTGGCTTGGGAACCGCCCAAAACCCAGACTCAGGTGAGAGCCTTCTTGGGTCTCACGGGTTACTACAGGAGGTTTGTCAAGGGGTATGGCAACATTGTGCACCCCTTGACCTCGCTGACTTCCCGGAAGCAGCCGAGACTTGTGATCTGGACTGACGCCTGTCAGAAAGCCTTTGACACCCTGAAAACTGCAATGTGTACAGCACCGGTCCTCCAGGCACCCGACTTTTCAAAAGAATTCATTGTCCAGACAGACGCTTCAGAGCATGGTGTGGGGGCTGTTCTAGCACAGATGAATGAGGAGGGCCGAGACTTACCTGTAGCCTTCATCAGCCGGAGGTTACTTCCCAGGGAACAAAGGTGGAGTGCGATAGAGCGTGAGGCATTTGCTGTGGTCTGGGCGCTGAAGAAGCTAAGACCCTACTTGTTTGGGTCTCACTTCCGGGTTCAGACAGACCACAGGCCCCTCAGATGGTTAATGCAGATGAGGGGTGAGAACCCAAAGCTGTTGAGGTGGTCCATTTCCCTACAGGGGATGGACTTTACGGTGGAACACCGCCCTGGTACAGATCACGCCAATGCTGATGGTCTGTCCAGATTTTTCCGCCTTAGTGATGAGGACTCCCTGGGTGAAGGGTAGTTCTCCCCACATTTCAGCTGGAGGGGACACGTGTTAGACCTGGCATCATTGGCATGAGTCTCTCCTCCATTTTTTTTACTGTTTGCCTCCTCTGTTTACGATGTTTTTGCTGGTTTATTGCTTTGGGCACTGTGCCACTGCTGATCAGTGCCACAGTGCAAGTGCTCCCTATGTTAAATTGTTACATTGATTGGTGTTACCATGATTGGCTTGGTTGACTTACTGTTCAGTCCCTAGTCTAGTGCACTGAGTGTGCCAAGGGCGTGTAAGTTAACTGCTGCTGGTGGGCTTGCAGCACTGGTTGTGCCACCCACAGAAGCAGCGTGTAAAATGTGTCTCAGGCCTGCCACCGCAGCGCCTGCGTGCAGTCCCTGACTGCCATGTCGACTTGGTAAGGAAACCTACTTACCAGTCTCTAAACCTTCACTTTGCCACATTTCAGACACCTCTGTGGTAGGCCCTAGGGCAGGGTGCATTGTTGGTAAAAGGTAGGTCATGCCCTGATGTGTGTGGCATGACCTAATAGTGAATTACAGCCATTTTCGTTTTTCACTATTGAAGGGCTACCTGCCTCCAATAGGCCAGACTGGGCAGACTGATTATTAACTCCATTATAATCTATCTGACTCAGGGAGCATGGTAGCAAGTCGAGTTTAGTATCCCTGAACTCAGAATTTAATAACACACCCTTTAGGATGGATGGTTTTTAAATTCTATGTTGAAAATAGCACTTTTAGAAAGTGGCTATTTTCTTGTCCAACTATCTACCGGTCTCTGCTGGTTTGGTGTGTGTGTCAGGGGCTGGGTGGCTCCAGAGGTCTGAGTGAGTCAGTGTGGGGTGAATGGGGCGTTTACACATAGAGTGAGGGAAGAGTAGCCTGCCCTGCCTGACACAATACTGGCTCCGCCTCCTGCTGGGCGACTGATAGCCCTGCTCCTGCCAGTGACGATACTGGCTCCGCCTCCTGCTGGGCGGCTGAGGACTCTGCCCTGCTCAGTGAATAGGCCAGGTGCCTCTGCCTGGCAACACCCACAACAAACCTGAGATGGTGGGAATCTCCCTGCTTGGACAAAGGGAACAAAGGGAAAAAGGGGTATAAGAGAAGGACCCCTGAACCAAGAACTCAGATCACTTCTGACAAGGAAACCTGTACCAAGGACAAGAAGCCTGCTGATCTAAGGACTTGCCTCCCCTTTCTGCCTGAGTGCTGTTTTGCTGTGGAGGAACCTGAAAGCTGCTTCTTTATTTTTGCCAAGGAACAAGGAGAGAGGAACTTGGTGTGTACTCTCTGAACACTTGCTAGAAAATCTCCAAGGACTGGAAGAGTGCCAGTCTCCTGTTGAAGTCACAGGGCCAAAGGACTTCACCATCTACTGAATTGCTGAATTGCTGGAAAGTGTTGTTTCCAGTACACAAGGGAAAATCTGCAGTCTCGACGCCAGCAGCAACGCCAGTGAGCAGTGGGTATCGGCCCCGGCTCCAAGTGACCCCGTCTCGACGCCGGTATCGACGCCAGTGAGGAGTGAGTATCGGCTCTGCCTCCAAGCGACCCCGTCCCGACGCCGCTGCTGATCGCATCGACTCGACGCCCGTCTCGACGCCGTGAGCGCTGCTCCGGCCCGACATCCCTCGACGCCGCTGTGGATTGACCCGACTCCGAGGCACGATCGACGCCGACCTCGACGCCGACATCTCGACGCCGTGGATCATCGTTTTCTTCGTTTCTCAAGGTACTGTACTTGTGGGGTCTGTTGCGACTCCAGGCTTGACGTAGCGCTCCTCGCGGTCGACGCCGAACCTTGGGAATCTTGTAGACTCGACGTCGTGTGACTCCTGTGGGGGTTACATTGTTGCCAAAGAACTGTGCTCAGAAGAATACTTTGCTAAAGAACTATTTGCCAAGAAGAAACCTTACTTGAACTATTATTTTTCCTTCCAAAGAGTATTTATTAAGACTGTGGTATATTTTTGTCGTTATTTGGTCTTGTGCTAAGCCTTATATAAAAATACTATTTTTATAATAACTTCTGTGTCGTGTCCATCTGTGGTGTATTCACTTTATTACTGTATGTGGTCATAAATGCTTAACACACTGCCTCTGAGATAAGCCTGTCTGCTCTGCCAAGCTACCAAGGGGGTAGCAGGGGTTATCTGAGTGTGTAATCCCCTTGCCCTGACTAGAGTTGGTTGGTCCCTATTTGTCAGAAGTGTATACCTCTGCCAACTAGAGACCGCCGGTTCTAACAGCTGGCTTCCCGCATGTGTCAGGGGGCAATTAACTGCACACATGTCCTACTTGTGTCCCCTGGTGACCCTGCACACAATTACTTCAACAGAAAGCACACGCATCCCCTCAACGTGCAGGCAACAGTGGGCCACCTGGGAATCGCCACCAACGTCGTCGCCAACTACCCTGGCAGTGTGCATGATTCCTACTGCTACCGACTGTCACTCAGCAAACAGCGCTAACAGGATGGCACCCATGGAAATGCACAGCTCATTGGCAAGTACCAAATGAACACACCACACACCCCAAATACACAATCATGCAACTCACAACTCTGGCAATGCACACGTCACAAAATCACATAGAACATGCAAAACAACATGCCCACCCACCAGACACGACAGCACAACTTACTGTGTTAAACTTGGTTGATCATGTACATGAGCCATCAACGGCATTGCACCTCAGCCCCACAATAGCGGAATGTGTGAAGAGGTGGGAACCAGGCATGTGCCAAGGAGGCAAGTGACCCATGAATGAGAATGTATACAATGCCAAGTGTGGCGGAGATGTGTTGGACAGACTGAAGTATGCAGACAACAGACATATCCATGTCTACATGCACTGTTGGTGTATGGGGTGTAGTGGACAGTGGACGCAACCATGTCACCCCAGCCAGTGGGGAAGATCGAGGAAATGTAGCTTGTGACGTCCACCCCTGTAAGCTTGTGCGGAGTGGGCTGGCCCGGCGTACGCCAGGCACGCGTAGGGGTGTGAATAAAAAGCACGTAGCTCTGGGTGTGGTTCTCTTCCGGAATGCCCAATGTCTCTGCCAGGGGGGTTCCTCCCAGTCCGCCACGAGGCTGACGCCGTCACCGTGAGCGGTGTGGCCTGTGATCCTGTGCGCCTGCTGCACCCCAGGCCGCTGGTCCCCGAACCCGTCATGCCCGCCCCTGCGCAGCCAGGCCTCACTGCTCACCTGACGACACCCGTGTGTGTCAAAGAGGGCCCACCACGTGGCGGCGCTAATTCCAAGCCCGAAGGCCGCAAACTCGGCAGTCTCCTCAGACCATCATGGCCTCCGCGACACAGGCCCGCTTTACTCCTTTCACGTTGACGTACTCTACTGCTGCCTCCGGCCTACACTACGTCAAGTAGGTCACACATTTGCAACTGAGTCTTGATTATGCAATGGCAGAGTACACACTTAATGGCTGATTTTATGTCACTATACTCCCTTCGATGTGGTGACACCAAGTCTGTGCATGGCATCCCAAACACACGTGTCTGTGGGCCCTTGATGACCACGCCTTCGGCCTACACTGGTCCAGCAGGCGTCAAACCAATCCAGACCAGTCCATACCAGGCAGGACACGGCATCGTCGCTGGCAAAACACCGGCTCAGCTCTGTTGCTTCTATCTCCGTCAACCCCTAGTCATCCCCACATGCCATTTCAACGTCATGTGTCTGAGTTCCAGAAGGAGCTTACCGAATAGCGGTTGGCCCGCGCTGACCGCTGCCTCCGGCCTACACAGCAGTCAAGTAGGTCACACAGTTGGAACCGAGTCTTGATCTGTGTATGGCAGAGTCCATATCATTGTATGCAAGGAGAGGAGTAAGAGGCAGACATGGTGCAGTCCTGAGGAAAAAAGGATCCTCATCACGGGGGTGATCGAACACTGCCAACAACTGTTCTGGTGTCAGTAACTCTGTGCCTCGCAAGCCAATGACACATGGCTGTGTGCCCCTGCTGACCGCTGCCATGGGCCTACACTGCGGTCGAGTAGGTCACACATTGGGAACTCAATCTTGATTTATTTATGGTAGATGTTATATCATTGTACAGGCCTCATCACAGACTGCATCCCCTTTCAGCTCCAGTGCAACTAAGTCTGTTCCCCGACATCCATGGACACTCTCAGGTTGAACTTTGGTGGCAACTGAGTCTATGGACTGGGGGTTGTCTTCATCATCATGTCGGTGATACTGACTTTGTGGCAAAAACGAGGCTGTAGAATTCCACTCCTCCATTTGCCGTTCCGGCCGGCTTCTGCCCTCTGCATCATGCCCTGGAGGACACCTTCCACTGTCCCCCGCAAACCTCCGCCACATTCACCTTGGACATCGATGAGGACCCGCTCAGCTCACATGGCCCTGACTCACTGCACCGCAAGTCATCGTCCCGTGGCAATGTGCCTTTACCGGCTGCAGTGCATCCGGGACCACTAACTCTGTGCAGCTCAAGTCATGGATCCTTTCTAAATGAATATTGGATGGCCTCTGTGTGGATGGCCTGGGGCACATCAAGGCCATGTGTCTGTGGCCTTGCGCTGTCTGCTGCCTCCAGACTCAACTGCGGTCCACCTGGGCTCACACATTAAATCGAGTACTGACCTGCCCGGACGTCGCATCACCGCAGGATGCACACGCCACCACCTCGAGGACCAAGTCCAAACAACCAGAGTCGGAGATGTCTTCCTGCCAGACTATCAGAGTTGCTCACACCTGTTGTGGGTGCCATTATCAGCTTGATACCCTGCTCAGCTCTTCAGGTGCCACTGACTCAGTGCGCCACACCGCATTGACCATTGTGGTTGCATATTGGGTGAACACTGTACTTTCTACGGCTACTACTATGATGCTTCACAGTTATTTCTGTTATGCTTGTGTTTTCTGTTTCCGCTTTAATTGTGATCACTGTTCAAGTTGTTGCCAGCACCATCGACTCCATGAGGGCTGACTTACACTCACCCCACACACATCCAGCACAGGCATCACTGTACATGTGACCCTGGCAATATAAGGTGCGGGCGCACGTGCCCGTAGTCAGTTCAGCGAACTATCTGAGTGTGTCCGTGTGCTCATTATGTGTGCATTAGGGCCCCGGGCCCTACAACATAACATTGTGCCGTGTACTGAGGACGCAGCCATGTCACCGCAGGCAGCGGGTGAGACCTTGCACATGTGGCTTTGTTGTCCCCCAATCAATACGTGAGAGGAGTGAACTGGGCTGGCGTACGCCAGTCCAGCATTGAGGAGTGGATGATTATCCCATGGCTCTGGGTGTGGTTTAGTGTTGAAAATGTGCAAAGGCATGTGTCTCTGTCGCAGTGTGTGTCTCATTGGGGGAGTGTAGGTGGTCCCTGATGGCACTTAGACACCCACGTATGTGATCTAGTCCGGCTTCCATGAGGTGGAACCCCACCTGCACCTATTCGGCAACCCCATTCTGGCAGTCTGACACCTGGCCTTGGAATGCGATGTGTGCTTCGGTGGGCTGCTGGGAGCCAGCTGTGGTGGTGGGTGCGTCCAGCTGTATGGTCTGTGCAGGGGTTGGGCTATCCTCGATGCAGCTGGGCTGCCCTGCTCCTGGAGGTCGTTTGCCTAAGATCTCCATGTACAGTTGTAGGGTGTCAGTGTCGGAAGTGTGGAGGTCCGCTTGAGCATCACTGTTGAGCTGTCTGGTCTGCTCTGCTGGAGGTGTTGCTTGTCCCTCTGCAATGTGAAGGGGAGATGCTCGTTGACATTGTGTTGGCATGTATTTTGCCGCATTGTTCAAGTTTACATACAGAACTGCATGGCAATGTACATTGTGACTGTTTGGGAGGAGCGGACAATTTGATGCGGGACAGTGGACATTTGGACTACATGACGTAGGTGAGGTTGTACACATACATTTTCATCTCATACTTTCCTGCTATGTAAGATGTGATTGGCCCTTTTCTGCGCACAAGCAGACCAAGTTGTGTCCTCTGTTCTGCAGTGTAAGTGTTGCACTGTGCACCACATTGTCGTCCATGTGGATGTGCTGTTATTGCTATGTGTGTGTGCTGCATTGTGGGAGATTCGCCCCTGCAGCTGTGATTTTGCTGCCCCTTTTCCCTTGGAGGCGGTGTGCCTTTGACTTTTGGGCTTTTTCGGTGCTGTGATGTTGCCGACTTGGGTCAAATGTGCTCTTGGATGGTTTTTGCACGCTTGTGCATTGTTTGTCTGCATATGTGTTTTCAACGACATGGGTTGTAGGTGCACGTGGATGTGTCAGAGTGGGACCTGCTCGTCCCGGATGTGGTCCACACTCAGCCACCTCAGTGTCATGGCGTGCTCAATGTCATGGTGTTTGTACTCCAGCCATGATGCTCATCATGTAGTGTCACTTGCATTGTCGGTGTGGCTCATAAATATGCATCTTTGCTGTGTTTCATACAGGTGCATGTGTCTGTTGTGGAATTGGTGATGTGTGGGGGTCCCCTTTGGGCACATGGTGGACGGGGGCATAGTTGTTGTTTGTATGTGTGCTGCAGTGTGCCACGGGGATCACGGACATGACCCAAGGTCATTGTGGGTGTGCGGTGTGCTACACGTCGTTGTGCATGTGTGCCATTGTGCCCATCCCCCCGGCCCCTCAGTACCTGTTCGTTACTCACCTTGTTGATGTTGAGTCAGGTCATGTCGAGCTGTGTCCGGACTCCCGACTCCTTGCACCGTCTCCACACTGATGACTGTGACCGCCATTTGCTCCAGCTCCTCCTGTGGCGCAGGACTCCCACCTCCATTCGCCGTTGCTGCCTTCCTGTTGGCATCGGGTTTCTGCTTGGTTTGGCTTTTCACATCATGCCAGCGCATCTTGGCCTCCTCGACACTCCGACTGCATTCACAATGGGATGCCATTTTTCCGTCTGTGTTGCCAATGACACTGCGGAGGTGATGGACAGTTGCAGTTAATGTTCTGTCATCTCCGTGACAACGATCCGGTTGTCATGCAGACTCTACCCCATCTTCCTCTTCCTCTTCTCCTTGGCCTTCCCCGAGCCCGAGGTTCCTTGCTGGTGGTCTGTGGGGTTCGCGTTGACCTGGGCACTCGGTCCGGGTGCATCCATGTTGCAACACGGTTTATCGTGTTTTCGGTGTGTTTTTCTTGTTCAGCTTTTATAGTGCATTTTCCCACATGACGCATGGGAATTGAAAGCCATTCGCTGGTGTTTGTATCGCTATTGGCCTCATTACAGCTTTTTTTGCATTTGTGTTTCGCATTTTTGCGGCATCGCATTGACTTTATCGCAGACATTTGACGTGTTATCGTGAGCCTATTGCATGGTACCGCCGTGTTGAGAATACCACGTTACCACAATGTTATTTTCCCGCAATGGACTGCGATATGCAAAGTTGCGTTAAGCTACTTTTGCGATGGTTATCACACATTCTTGAAAATATCCCCCAGGGAGTCTTGAACCGCCAGGTCAGGGGGTCAAGGAGGGGGGCGAGAGAAAATGGCACAGACGACCGTAATGAGGTCGTACTTCCTCATGATGCTCATCAGAGAACATGCAGGACTGATCGTCCATTGCCAGGATGCCAGGTTAGGATGTATGACCTCAGTATGGTCCATTCCTTGGGCTCTCGCCATCATGTGAAGAACACCATTGAAGTTTCCACTACATAAACACTCCTACATACATGCACGCATCTCGCATATGTAGATAGCTAAATAATCAAAAACAATGCTCTCAGAAGTGGGTTTCCATCAATTATTAGTTTGGATTTCAAAGATTTAAGAGAGTTAAATGTAAGTGAAAGATAAGCATTTGATATTGAGGGTGCAGCGAGCACATTTTAGATAAAACATCTGCAGAGAAACATGAAGAAATCAAGAAATGATGAAAATCCGGGACTGCTGGTATATCTGACGCAATGGCACAGAAAAGATCTTTCAGTTCAGCCTAATTTGCCATCTCAAGGGCTTATTTACAAGCCCCTTGCGCTGCCCGGTCCATCACTTTTAAAATGGGAAAAAGTGACATACCAGTGGCTCCAGGGACTTGTAAATAAGCCCCTCTGGCCTCATTTATGAGTTTTTGCAGTAGGGCAGGGCCGCAGGTCTTCCTGCAGCGCTGCCCTACGGCAAAAGAAAAGGGCAGGAATGATACGGTGCATTCCTGTCCTTTTCCCCTACGCTGGCGCACAATGGGCTGCTGTGAGCCAATGCAGGCACCTTTGTCCCTGTGGGGATGACTAGGGATAAGCTGATTTGACTAGGGAAACCTTCCTGGCCAAAAACAATCACAAGAGGCTTTTTCCTCTTTCTATGTGTGCTGCAGCAGACATATAAAAAAGAAAAACGAGGAGAAATAAAGATAGTTCTCCTTGTTGTGCCTCCCTTACACCTCCTCTGGGGAGGCATACGTTTTTGGCGCTGCCTCAGCATTACGATTTCTGGTAAATCTGGGGCAGTGACAAAAAGCCATAGCACGCCCCGTTAAAGCAGAAAACTGCGTTAAAGGGAACGGTATTTACAAGGGAACATTAAGCCTAAAAAAAAGTGGCTCAGTGCTGCCTGGTAAATATGGAGCAGGCTCCTGCGCCACCAGAGAGTCACAAAAAGTGACGCACCAGCAGCGCAAAGGGCTTATAAACAAGCCCCTCTGTTTTAACGACCTAAGGTTGAACTTGAAAACGTCTAAGGGCTGAAAGTGTGATTCACCGATACCTTCCCAATTTTAACAAATACTGACTCTGATCTAAGAAATAGAATAATGTCTTTGGATACTCACTTTAATTGCTGTCTCGGGAAGCAGAGAGTCAATACGGACAACTCAACATAATATCGGTCCTTCCATTTTTTTAATGTGCATGCAATGGCTGGTAGAATTAACTTTATTTCTTCCACACTCTTCTATCCATTGACAAGCTAGTAGACCAGTGGCCAAGCTGAATTTATTTCAAATGGTAAACTAACAGCATCACTCCGTTTTTGACAATAATGTGTGGCGGTTTACAATAAGCCCCACCACGAGCACACGCAAGCCCCTCTTTATCTACATCCCAAAAAAGCAGTGTCCAATCCATTTTCTCTCACATTTTCTCCCCCCCCCAAAAAAAATGTAATACTCCATATCTCACTTTCATATCCCTACCTTAAAACAGAAGAGGCAATCCAATAAAATAATATAAAGCAATCCAATCAGAAGGACCATTTTTATGGTTCCGCAGGGAGCTAAATTTAGTTGGCTCTTTAAAACATTTTTCATTATCTTCCAGAATCTAATTCATTTACGCTGACAAACTTATATGCACCTCAGAAACACCCAAATACTTTAGCCCTCTCCTTGCCTATTTGAATTATTGCATTCGGAAATGGTCCATCAAACAATTTTGAGGCAAAGTTAGGACTTAGTTTAGGGAGCCCCAAAATGTGCCTGGCCAAGGACCCCAATAACCCTTATGATGGCACGGTCCGACTACTGTTTTGGCCCTGCTCTCACTATGAATTCGTGAGCTTGACCACTCCACTGCTACCCATGAGTTGGTCTTCTGCGTCATTAGCAGCGCGAATGTAGCCAATAGCCCCTGACATCTCACAGGAAGCATGTCACAAGCTGAAGAAAATCGGACCTTGGCATTGGTGCTGAGTTTCTAAGATTCAGGCACAAATCTTCCTCTCTGTTATATAGAGTAGGGTTTAATATTATCAATTCACTGACATTATGTAAGGAGAGGTGTGGTGCAGCGGCCAAGATGGCTGACTTCAGAGCACGGGGCTCACGGTTCGATCCCCAGCAGCAGCTCAGTCCAGCACCATGTGACTCTGGGCAATAGCTCGCTTAATCTCCCCGACGGCCCCCGGCGCCTGAAGACCCTTAGGCGTAGCATACTTCTGCACATTCCAAACTGAAGGTGCTCCTCTCACTTTGTCACAAAAGGCAAGGCTGGAAATACGCGCAAGAACCAGTAATGCAGAGTCTACCCTGACTGAGGACATCTCCCCTATCCTTGCATAGAAGCAAGAGTTGGGGTATTGCTGGGGTGTCCTCCACTGCGTAGCTTCATCGTCCTTTCCTTCAGCTCACCTGCTCAAAATCAGAAGCCTGTATCGAGGAAAGCACTGGGCTCATTTATTAAAAACTGGCCATCAGCTAGGACTTACCGCCCAGCCTGATATTCTCTTGAAACGATTTCAACAGGATTTCAGTGCAGTGTGCATTGTGGGAAATTGTTGAGCTAGTATACATTAAAGGATGAATTGGAAAACAAATTGTGTTACTCAGCTGGGTAGAGACAGAGGGACTGGAAGAAGACTTGTCATGTTATGCTGTACTATAAGGTTTGTTAGACCTGACATCCTTGGTGTGGTATTCCCCTAAACATTTTGCCTTCACCGCCCTGATTTTTGCTGAACTCATTGGTGTGTCTTTTGAACTCATTTTGTTGGTATTAGGACTCTAGGCACTTTAGTCCTACTAGCCAGTACTAGGGTGTTTGTGCTCTCTCCTTCAAACATGGTAAAATTAGACTATGCCTAACTGGCATATTTTATTCACTTGTAAGTCCCTAGTAAATGGCACTACGTACACACACGGCCTGATATTTAAATGCTACTAGTGGGCCTGGAGCACTCATTGTGCCACACACTAAAATTGCACTGTAAAACATCTCAGGCCTGCCACTGCAGGCTGTGTGTGCAGTTTTAAGCTGCCATTTCCACATAGCTAAATAAACAATTTTTAGACCTAAACCTTCCTTTTCAATATGTGTATGTTACCCCTAAAGTAGGCCCTAAAGGGTGCATTGTATTTAAAAGTTAGGACATGTGCACTTAAGTTTAACATGTACTGTCAGTGAAACGCACAGTCATTGTTCACTGTTGTAAGGCCTAACTCTCCCACTAACTAACAATGGATTTCCCTATTACAGGTAATAATGGCTAACTCGCGATTTGGAGTGGATAGATATGCTGTTTACACTCAAATGAATTGTAATTTAAAATCTTCTTTAATGGTGAATTATGGATTTAACTGAAAACTTCACTTTTAGAAAGTTGGCATCTTCTGGTCCCAGCAAACTATGCCTTGCTGCCAGTGCCCTGGGACATATGATTGTGAGTGATTCTGCTGCTGGGGTTTGTGTATTGCCTCCAGACAGTGAGACAAAGAGGGCTTAGGATTGGACAGGAGCGGCCATTGTAAAAGGATGGCTGGGGAGAGGCCATACATAGCCTCACATACACTTCAAAGACCTTTGCCTAGAGCACACACAAAAGTACCTGACACCAGGGCTGTCTTGCCTTTTATTACCCAAGACAGTTTGGAGTCTGGACCAGGGAAAGGAGAAGAGCTGACCCGAACCAGTTTTGGGGGTAGGTCAATGAATTCCCCCACATAGAGGCTGGCACCAGGTGTATGGGGACCCTCAGAACCACTCATCAAAACACTCCTGTATCTGTGGAATATTCAGAAGGACTTCCCTGCTGCCAGAGGACTGCCTTGGTTACTGAAGAAGTAAGTTTGGACATGCTTGTGTTCATCTTAGGCTACAAGAAACTGGACCTGCCTGAGCCCTGCTGCTAGCCTCTGCTGGAGTGAGTCCTGATCACCAAGAGATACACCCAGGTCCTGAACCCTTGGCTGGCTTCAGATGAATCTCCTCCAAGAAGAAAAAGGGGAAAATCCTGATGCTTCGGCTCATTGCAGCTGCCAACATGCCTATTCAAAATAATTGCAACTTCAGGTAAGACCTACTCTTCATGTATACAAGTACTGCCAGTGACAACTCACAACACGAGACATGCACTTTGCTCTAACAGCCACCATCCGCCACGATCAACCAAAGTGAGGCTCCAGCGACCACCAGCTCTTCGTGCTACAGCAGTGACTGTCCACGGCTCACAACCTTCTCTTCGCACCAAAAGCCTCCTCCACGCAGACTCCTCCAATGCAAATGGAACTCTTAATGCCTGTCTTGAGAAGTTAACTCTTCAACGGTCAACTGATCTAATCCATGCATCCAACCCGTGATCTCACACCATCAGCCTGAACTTGTCTAGCACGACCAGATGACAGCGGATGGTGCTTTGTTCTTTTAGGCTTTATTTTCACAATAAACTTTAAAATTCAACATCTCTGGTTCTACTGATTGTGTTTTTGTCGTTTATGTATCATTTCATTCATTAAACTTTACTCTATTTTCTAAAATTGGTTTGGAATTTTTCTTGTGTTTTGTTTTCACTGTAAAACTACATAAATGCATTATGTATTGCCTGTTAAGCCTGTCTACTTTCGCCAAGCTGCCAGGGGGTTCAGTAAGTAAAATAAAAAAGTAAGTACAAATTAATTTAGTGACTTTTGTGATTCACCCTGACACAAATGGTACTTGTTGCCTGAGTGAGGCTCCCACCCCCTTCAACCAATAATTCAGTTACATACAGGGCACGTGTATAGTGTGCAACAACCACTAGTGTATCATTGTGGTACTATCCAGAATGATTACAAGCATATATGTGTGTTTGGATAGAGTGGTGTGGTTGTAGTACGACCTACATGGTCTGCTCAAGTCTCATTAGTCTCATTAGTCTAATTAGCTATTAGCATGCACAAAATACTTGATAGGGCATGCAACGTGCAGCATTTATTCTTCGTGCCTGTTCGATGGGCATGGATTGTGTGCTATTCCATTCTCATTAGCGTTGAGATGCAACACTGCACTTTGACCTGGTATTCTATGTTAAATCCCCTGTTTGCTTTAAAGACATCAATGCTATTTACGTTTGTTAGATTTCCCACTGAATAACGTTGAATTAAAAGGTTTGATCGGTTTTGGTTCATGACAAATTGCATCATGAGCTCTGTTTTTCATCTACTTGTTGTCGCCTGCAAGCGTGCCCCTCACCTGTGACTGCACTATCTTCTCCCTGAGTCGCCTACGAGGAGCGGGCCTGGGAGATGCTGGGCTTGGTGACAGCCCTCAGGGCCCCCTGCTCCTGCTGGATCATCCCCTGCACTCTACGACACTCTTTGGGCTGCTCGTGCTGCGATTGGTACTCGCAAGCGAGTCCACTATTGGAAGTTACTCCCATTGTTCCATGAGATGTCATTGCTGGATGAGCAACTACAAAGGGACACCGTTGCTCCATGGCCCTACATACAGGTGGATGCCCCCAACTCCTGTTGACACCTTCCACCTGCAAAGCTGAATGTGCTAGGCCTTCTACGGGGTTCACAATGGTGGAAGAAAATTGGACATAGTCTTGGTGGCTATCAAGAGGTCCTGGATATCTCTTGAGAATAAAATTGATACAGTAGCGACGGACCTCACACTGCTGAGAGATGATCATCGCAAACTTACCGATAGGGACCGTGAAAAAGAGCAAGTCCTGGCAACGCTTCAAACACAAGCGCAAGATGTACAATCCCAACTATGTGCATTGCAAAACCAGGTGTGCCCTTTAGAGGACAGAGTGGAGGATGCAGAGGGGCACCTCTACAGGAACAATGTGCGCATAGTGGGGGTCCCCCGAGGGTGCAAAGAGACTGGACATTGAAGCCTATTTAGAAACTAGATTCTGCATCTTCATCCCTGCCTCCACCGCTTAGATATTTTTCTCAATTGAAGGGGCGCATAGGGTGCCGTCGTTCCGCCCTCGGGGCACCCCTCCCAGGCCACTCGTAGCTCACTTCTTGTACTACAGAGACCGGGACCTAATTTTACACGAAGTCCAGAGGCAAAATTTCTTGGTAATAGACAATATGAAAGTGATGATCTTCCCGGACTACACACTTTCTGTCCAAAGACATACTTTTCTAGCTACCAAGCGCAGACTGCACGACTCTTAGCTTAATTACTCAATCATGTTCCTGGCCCGCCTTCGGATCCAAGCAGACGGCCAGTCTCATTTCTTGACTGACCCTAAAGAGGCCTGGAATTGGATGGAGTGCTGCGAAGGTGCAGGTCCCTCTTCATTCCAGACACTACCAACCAATGCACAACACTCTGAAGGATGCCAGAGTAGACACAGGGAGCCATGGGTGTAGAGTGCCTCGCAACCACCCCATCCCCCTGACCTGGAACAGCTAATACAGGAGCGAAATAATGCACCGCTGGCAGCAGCAGCATTCTGTGACGCTCTTCTTCCATGCAGAAGATGACAATAAATCCACCAGTGATGAGGGCTCTGCATCATCTGTGCTACTCCCCGCTGGGCTTCAGCATACCGCCCATCATAACTCCACAAACCGCAGATGATATTCTTTAACTGACTTCACGCTCGCAGCCAGCTTGCATACTGGGCTCTGTCACTGCGCATAACAATGTACTTTTACCTTCTCAGGATCCATAGGACTGGCTTACTAGTGACGGGAGCTGTGGCCCTGATATATCGCGGTCCCCTCACATACTCTTCTACCATGGAGGAACCCCCAAAACTTGTGGTCAGTGAGCAGAGTGATAGCTCTGCTGGAAATGCGGGTGCCTATGCAGCCCGCTCTCTTGGTAGGAGCAGTTTGCCACACAGTCTCCGTCCCACATGAGGTGGCCAGGGACATGGGAACTCGCAGAGCTGTTGCACATTAGGGATCGTTGCACTCACACGTCACACAACATGTTCCCTACACACCCACCAGGTGTCACATGCTGGCACATGCTGGCAAATGAAGTTCACGAATTTGGGCAGGATGCCATTGCATCTCCGCTCCCTATGGTGTTTTATGATTTCTGTTGCTGTAATGTGTTTTATTAAAGTTATAGCCTGCGCCTGTCTGAAACTCCCCTCCCTCTGCTACATGGCCCTGTGTGCTGGGCAGTCACTGGGGGGCACTTCATCCACGACTACCATGTCGACCAGCACTAACGTCTTAGCGTGGAATGTCCATTGGATGCACACCCCTTACCGCAGGTATGCAGTTTACTCATATATGTGCTGCAGAAAACCACAAATAGCGTTTTGCCAGGAGCCCCAACTCACGCAAATGGAGGCTATACACCTGCAGAAGAAGTGGAAGGGTCAAGTATACTCCACAAATTACTCCCCTTATGCTTGAGGAGTCTTGGTGTGGACTCACTCTGTTGTTCCGTTTATGTCTGGCAACACTGTGGAGGACCCTGATGGCCTCTATCTGTTTGTTGAGGGCCGATTAGAAGGCCATTGGCTGTTACTTGGTGCAGTCTATGCACCCAACTCTGAAGAGGAGGCATTTCTCCACAGGCTGACCGAGTTCTGGAACAGTCTCCCATGGTTGATAGAGGGAGACTTCAATAGTGTACTCGATATAGCTCTGGACAGGTTCTTCCCTCCCGGCCTTTATTATGCAGTCCACACTGCTAAGATGTACTCCGATAAGGCAAGAGCATTGCTCTCCTGGCTGATACGTCAAGGGCAGCCACTTCACCCTGTAATGTCCATATGTTCGGGCCTGATACCCACATCTATCCGCAGAGGGACATACACGAGGAGTTCACGTATTACTACACCTCCCAATACAAGTCGACGTCTGAAGCCACACTAGAAGAGAACAATTATTTACCGGCCCCCGTAGTCCTCCTCCAGGCAACCCCAGTTCAGAGAGAGGAACTCAATGGGGATATTACACTACACGAGGTCCAGGAAGCCATCTGTGCCCTTGCCACAGGCAGGAACCCTGGTCCGGATGGGCTACCTCAAGAATTCTACAAAACATACAATACGCAACTGGACCCTAAATTAAGGATGCTCTATAATGAAGGTCTGGCCAATGCTCATCTCCCGCCCATACTATGGGAGACCCTCCTTATATCGTTACCGAAGCCAGCTCCTATTACAGGTCCAAACACAGATTGTAAGATATTAGCAAAAATACTGGCCGACAGTTGGCTCCTCTGGTCCCACAGCTGGTACACCCTGACAAAAATGGGTCCGTGCCAGCCAGGAACACCTCTCTAAAACTATGCCAGTTTTTCTGCATTATTAAGTATGCCTCAGACGCATGGCCGTGTTCAGGCTGCCTGGTACTTAACCTAGAAATGACCTTTGATTATCTGAAATGGAAATACCTATTTGAAGTGCTACCTCCCTATGGCTTGGGTGCCTGTTTTATCTGATTGGTCAAGCTGTTATATACCAGCCCAATAGCCAGGGTCAAGACCAGGACAGTTTAAATTTGACTCAATATCAATTCACACTGGCACTCAGCAGGGTTGCCCATTGTTCCCACTGCTGTTCTCATCAGCGATTGAACCCCTGGCCCACATCCTTAGGGGACAAGGCCAGTGGTGGGGGATACCCCTGAGTGACAGACAACACACTGAGTCACTGTATGCAGATGGCATGCTCCTATATCTCCGGGACCTTGAGGATGTTCCAGACATTATAGCACATGTGTTGGACAGGTTTGCGCTGAAATCCGGTCTTGAGGTCAATTGGAACACATCATACCTCTTTCCATTTGTGTTCACCACACCGGTTCTTACCCTTCAAGTCAACGGTATTTCCCTACCGTGGCAACCTGCTACGTTTTGCTACCTGGGCAGCCGCATATATCACACCCCTGCCAACCTCATGGACGATAACCTGGTCCGAGCGGCAACATCTATATGGGTGCAGATGGCGTTTTGGTAGACCGTATCGCTTTTAGTAGCTGGCCTCATAGCCCTTACCAAAATGGTTGTCTTACCGCGTCTCTTGTACTATTTCGTCAACCTGGCACTATATAGTGCCAAACCTTTTTTCCGGGCCCTTGAACAACTAACTGGGGATTTTATTTGCCCTGTCTCGGATCAGAGTGGCACTTACTAAACTCAGCCACATCAGGGGGGCCTGGGCATGCCAAACTTCAAAAACTACTACCTGGCCTCCCAGCTGTAATGAGTGGCCAGGTGGCTAGCAGGCCGTCACCTAGACGACATAGCGGCAGCCTTTCCCGCATGGAATTTACCCCGTATATTGAACTTGTTCCACCTACACACTAAGGTTCCTCTACCCCAATCACTCATGTTAGATGTGGCTTATCGCTGCTTTAAGAGGAGCCTTTTCCTCACTAGATTGCTACCACCTTTTGCTCCAGCCTTACAACTTCTTGGTATGCAGCAAGGTGTTGTGAAGACCTTGTTGCAGAAACTGGATTTCTGGCATGAACTGGGAATACACACACCTATAGCATGATGGTGTGCTCCACTCTATGGAGGAAGTCATTGCTGACGCTGTCCTTCATTCATGGCAGTTCTTACTATACACTTCCATTATTCGATCATTGAGGGCACAATGGGGTGACATACAGCCGGAATTAGACATGCATGTTACAATTCAGTATACACATGATATGGGGGAGGGACGATGCTGGGACGCGGATGCAGGCTGACCCCACACTGACAAGAAATGGCAACACATCCTTGCATATCCTGCAATGGTATCCCATAATGCCCATTTTAGACTTATATAATATTACATACTACACAGGGCCTACCTCACCCCCCAGGAGCTCAACCTCTACTTTCACCGCACTGATGCTGCCTGCCCCGCTGCCATGCACCAGATGCTGACTTTTTACACATTTTCATGTTATGCCCATCACTCTCCCAGTATTGGCAAGATATCACAACCCTTCTGACAAGCTGCATGGGCCTTACCACACTGTATTCCTGAGAGGTATGCCTACTGGGTCTGAAACGCTGTACTAAGAAGACCAAGGCACAGATGTGATTTATAGATCTGGCTCTTCTCCTAGCCAAGTGGCAAATTACACGCAGGTGGAAATCGCCATCTCCCCCCACAATTGCTGGCTAGGACCCTGCAAGCCACTTTTATTTCAGAGGCCTCAGTAGCAGATACTATTAGAAATATGAGGAATGACTGAGCCCCGGGACCCAAGGGTATCCCTGCCGCTGTTTTTAAATCAGCGCAAATCTTTTGGGCTGGGTCATTACACCACTCTTCAACTACGCCTTTGCCACTGCAAAGATTCCATCATCATAGGGAGGATCAATTCTTTTTCCAATCCATAAAAAGGGAGATTATTCGAACCAGGCTACTTACCGGCTCATTGCTCTACGAGACCTCAAAGCAAAAGCCTCCGCCCAAATTTTATTGGTAGAGCTGGAACCCTGGGTATCTGAAAACAGCATTCGCCCTTTCTTTCAATCGGGATTCAGGTCTGAAAGCTCCACTGTGCACAACATCTTAGCTCTGGCACATTGGTCATACCAAGCCACACGGCCTAAGCAACCCCCTTTATTCTGCTGCTTTGTTGACTACAGCGTAGCATTTGACCAGGTGGATCGGAGAATACTGTGGGTGAGATTAACTGCCAGGGGGATGCCCCCCACAGCTTCTCAAGGCCATAATACCCATGTACCAGGGGACCTGGGTCCACACACAGTAACTGCTAAAGTGCCAACCACCAACATTTTCAAGCAAGGTTGTGTGTGCTGGCCCCTCTTCGTTTTAATCTTTATACAGCGGATCTGGGTAAAACAGTGGAAGGCTCCAGTATATTTACCCAAAGGCTGGGGAAGGCGCGTCTCCAAATTTAACAGTACGCTGACGATATTGGGGTCATGGGCCACTCCAGAACTGGCCTGCAGACATCCCTCAATGCCCTCCATTGGTACAACCTAGCAAATAAACTCTTGGTGAATCAGAGAAAGACGAAAATTGTCATCTTTGGCAAATAGCCGCACGAGTAACTATCCCAATGGCAACTTGGATATGTGCAAATAAGAAAATGCACAAATTACAACTACTTAGGCATCTGGCTTACCGAAGGTTCTAAACCAGGTGCCCATTTGAAACATCTCAGAAGCAAGGGAGCCAGGGTCATTCATAGCCTGAAACGCCTAAACCGTCCGCTACTCAGCCCAACCGCGGAACCAATACTAAAAGTCCTGAAAACAAAATGTAGTCCCACTCTAAACTATGGCCACTTAGCCTTCCTCAGGGCACTGGACACATACCTCATGAATTCACAAATGTCAGCTCAGAACAAAAACCTCAGTTCTCGGCAGGCAAGGAGAGCAAGGCTGGGACTAGAGCTGGGCCTCGGAAGCCCGGACCTCACATTTATAGAGGACCTAACCAAATATTACATAAGGACCCTGCAGGCCCCTGCATCCTCTCTCAAAGCACAATTTAAAACAATTTTTGAAGAGGAGGGCTCTCCATGGTACATACAGCTCGCAGTGGCCACCAGTTGCTTGAAGATTGAGACCTCCAGCCTGCACAATCAGGACATTCCATTCTCAGCCTGGAAAAAAGCAGTGAATGAGCAGATCACAAAAGCTTCATTTGAATGGGACATTGAAAGGCTCTGCCACAGAACCATCTTCACCACACTGGATGCCTATTACACCCAACAACCATATACTACAAAAGTGGTATAAGAACCACGACTGGAGTCAAGACAAGGTCGAGAGGATGTAGAAGTGTTGGGGACCCAAGGAACCACCCAAGGTGAGTATCTAGGAACCCCACAGAGAGCGTGTGCAGTGCTCCGTACAAGTCTACGTGTAAGTCGTGGTTATATTTTTAAAGAATAAGGACCCTTCCCAATGGACCCTGCAGAAACCCCGTGGAAGACAGAAGGTTGGAGAGCCACCCCACCCGTGGATAACCTAGTACCTACGTTACCTACACCAGGGAAGCCGGTTGCATATGTATGAAGTGGTGTCAGAAACCGCCATCGTTTCCAATGCAGGACTTCAGGAAAGTGCAGCTGCTGGAAGAGGAGAAAGTGTCCGGTGGAATCAGAAGGTGTATTCTAGACGAGAAGTACCAGCAAGCAGAGGGAATAGAGCCTATGTCACTCAGGAGTGACCAGGAGACTTGGAAGGTGAATGTCCTCCGATGTCGGGTGTTACAGGAGACTTGATGAGGACCTAGACTCTGCAGCTGTGAGGACCAGGCAACACTGAGGAAGACCAGGAGCTGTGCACGAGCTGTCCCATGAAGGATGTCGAGTGCTGAGGGGTCGGGGTCGGCAGGAGCACAACAAGCCTTGGAAAATGCAAACAACGCAGGCGCTGAAGAAGCAACGTCAGGACCATCAAGGTCCAGGGGACTCACCACAAGCAGGGGAGTCAGGGAAGGCCCCAAGCAATCAGGAGAGCCCAAGAGAAACAAAGGTGACCCTCAACAGGACCCACAGGTCGGAGGCAATGGAGTCGCGAGAGGACCTCAAGCAGCTCACCAAAATTTGCAGGCCACGATGAACACGATGTGGTGTGGCTAAAGATTCTGGTCACAGGAGATGCTATAGGTTGGGGCTACTTGGTGCCCGAAGATCTTCTTGGAGAGAAGTCAACAAGCCTTTGCAACTGCAAGTTGATGCGGTGCACAGGGGTCCGGTTATTGCAACTCCTACACGGGATGCTGATCTCACACTTTGTGAGATGGTAGAGCAGACCTCGGGAGCTGTGGAAAACTACCACCTGTGTTGCAGAGCCATTCGGACTCCAGAGGAGCTCAAGATCAGCAGACCAGTCAACTTAGTTTTGGTACCTGTGAATGCAGGGTAGTGACTCCTTCACTCCACGGGAGATTCCTTCAGGTGTCTTTGATGCCCACAGGCCTTGGAAGGTTCCTGTATGGTGCACAGGCACTGATGATGCAGCAGAATGGAAGGGAGACGAAGTCAGGCACCAAATGAAGTCCAGCGAAATCCAGAGTGCCCAGACGGTAGAAGAAGAAGTGGTGTCTGATCTGAATCTTATCCCATGATGAATCTAGGGACCTACAGTCAGGTAAGCCCTTAAGTACCCTAGGGAAAAGGTAGGTAGATTCAGGGGACTCTCCCAGGGGAGAGCGTGGACAGGGGGGAGGTTACTCCCATCTCCTTTGTCCAGTTTCGCGCCAGAGCGGGAGTTAACAGCTGCCAGAACTGGTTTGAACTGGACTATGCACATGGACACCAAATGTGCCCCTCATGCAGATTTGGTTGCGCTGGCAAGCACACCCACCCGGTCCCAATACACTAAATCCTGTCTGGGAGGTGGTCACACCTCCCTGTGACAGGATGCCTATTGGTCTGCCTTCCCCTGCTCGAGCTTGGCTCAGCAGCAGGAGGACAGGAAAGTGTCTCTGGTCAGCAGCAACCATTGTGTGCTGTCCAGGTCTGGAAGACTGGTACCGGGAACATGGAGAGCCTAACGGAAGTCTCTTCCAGTGCTTGGAATCATACCTCCAACACCATTTACGGAGTGATACCAAACATGATAGGATTCATTGCAGCCAGTCTCAAGATGGTCATCACGTAATTACGTGGTGCCCCTCTATATAGTATAAGGCTGCTTCACTGACAACCTGAGAGAATGTACTCCGTAGATGGTAGGGCTGCCCCGCTCATGTAGGGGCAACCTCTCACTTAGAACCAAGCACCCTGCCTTCAGGATGGCAAAGGCCTGCTGTAGGGGTGACTTATAGGTTTTAAGTGCAATGACCCTAGATTACCTATATCTTTAGTAAGTGGTGCTAGCACCAACTTACACAGGCTGCAATGGCAGGCCTGTAGTTCCATTTCGAATGGTCTCTCATGGATTGCATAATGCACGCCTTGCTGGAGGTTGCTGAGATGATTAAATCCACGTTAGATAGAGGATGGAGCGCGGTTCTGGTGTTACTCGACCTCTCCGCGGCCTTCGATACCGTCCCCCACAAGCGACTTTTGCAAAGAGGCACGGCATTGAAATGGTTGACATTCTTTCTCAGCAATCGCTCTCAAACAGTCTGGGCACCACCTTTTTCGGCAGAAATCCCATCCTTGAATGTAGGGGTCCCGCAGGGATCGATTCTCAGTCCCACACTGTTTAATTTGTACATGGCCCCTCTTGCCCTTCTCGCCGAGAAGCATGGCGTTATAATAGTGTCATACGCGGACGACCATCAACTGTTGTTCACGTGAGAGAAGGGCTCAGAGATTATTTTCTTTGGCCCTCGCCCACACGAAGCTTGGCACTCTTGGTGGCCACAAGACATGTCTCCCCCATTGTCTGAGGTCACTACTGTGACAAATCTGGGGGTCAAATTGGATTCTGCTCTCTCTATGAAGGTGCAAGTCCAATCAGTGGCAGGTACCTGTTTTGGGACATTGAAAATGCTGAAAAACTTCCTCCCACTTCTACCAGTCTCTTATCGTAAAATAGTTGTCCAGGCCTTAGTGATATCGAGACTGGATTATGTCAATTCTTTGTATCTGGGACTTCCAGAGTACCTACTGGGTTGTCTGCAGATCATTCAGAACATGGCAGCCAGGGCCATCTTCCTAACTAGGACCAGAACACATACCTCTCATCTCTTGATCTCACTTCACTGGCTTACAGTGCAAAACATAATTCACTTCAAAGCCTTAGTCCTGGTCTTCAAAGCTTTCCATGGGATCGAGGCCCCATATCTAAGGGAAACATTTCAGCCTTACATGCCTCAGTGCTCCTTAAGATCTTCTACCCAGTGCTTGATGTTGACTCCGAAGGTCAGGCTCTCACGGGTAGTGGGATAATCTTTCCAAGTAGTAGCATCCCGACTCTGGAATAGCCTCCCCTCCCCCCCCCCCCACTGCGACAGATCCAGGACCTTCTGACTTTTAGGAAGATGTGGCTTTTCCAGCTTTAGGCTTTTCTGGTACTGTGGTTGGGGGTGTTTGTCTGTCAGAGGTTATGGTGGTCTTTTCTCAGCGCCGGGACACTCTACGGAGTAGCCGCGCGCTCTACAAATTCCAGATAGCATACCATAACGTGCTTCAGCCCACTGGAGACCTCTAGTGTACCTATGCCCTGGGTACCTTAGTACCACATACTAGGGACTTATAAGGGTACCCCAGTATCCAATCTGGATGTACCTAAGTACTGAACATAACAATTCAAGGAGAAAGCAGATTGACTGTGGTCCTGATTAGCAGGATCTCAGTCAGACTAGTCCAAAAACAGCTTAGCACCAGGCAAGAAGTGGGAGTAACCATGCAGAAACATCTTACCTTTCTACATGAGATAAATCACAAGATATTTTAAATGTTGTAGTACATAGATTGACCCCTGATGGCAAAGCTCAAGAGTACAGAAGAGCTAGAGTTTACAATGTTTTTATCACAAGGAACTTTAAAGTTGTTTATCAAGGCTGCTATAACTTTTTTTTTTTAAATCCTATAGATCATTTATTTTATGTAATTCTTAAACATTTCCCAGTATGGTAGATTGGAAATCACTGTCCTTAGATGTTCACATGTAATGATTTTAAGTAATCGAGCATGAATACAAATTACCAGTCTACTAGTTACATCAATAATGATATCTGAAGGGACTATGGGTTAGCTCCTCGTCAGCCATTGCTCTGTTGAAGTGTGCTTTGCTTTGTGGATCAGCCCACAGTTAACATAAATAGAGTGGGCCAGTGTGTCAACACCTTTCAGCCATCGCTTTGTTTAAATTGTCAGTAAGAAATTGGATCATTCAGTATTAGAAGCTCCAGCAGTATGGATGATGATGATGACTGCCATTTTACATCTGGCTCCAAACCAGGAGGGGGCAGCACCAACAGGCAAAGCTATCTGTGTCTAGCTACCACCACTGCACAATGCACACAACCTTTCAGGGAGTCTTGAATCATTAAGTGTCATGAGGGTGGTGAAGCTGAACACAGAAGCGCACCATGATATAGTTTCCAGGGATGGTGCTTGAAGCCTCGTCAGCATGAGAGATGCACACCAGACATCTGGACTGTACTTTCATAACTGTCTACAGGCTGTTGATATATTGATGCAGTTCAGCATGTTCTGCAGCAGATATTGGTAATACACAGTGATACTGGCAGAAACTTCAGGGATGGAGAGTAGCTGAGACAATGGAAATTGGCATAAGTATCAAGGGGAAGGCCTGCTCATAAGATAAGACAATTGAAATGCCTCTTGCTCCATAAAGGCCTCTCGTTTAGATTGAAACAGGTAGATGATTGGATCTCACATTGGTGGAGTAGATTGTCGTCAGTCTCTCAGTGCAGCATGTTGGTTGTTGTGTGTGAAGGAACAACAGCTCAGTGTAGTCCAAGATGGTGCTGCCAAATGTGCATTTAACTAGTGGCTCCGAACATGGTGGTGGTTTCTTTGTAAGTCATGTCACACCAGTTCTGTGATACCCCAGAACCACAACAAGTAGGCAGCACAAAAGGTCAACATGTACTTTGCCATAGACTACTGCCACCGGTAACTGCTACAGACCATGGTCAACTGTCAGCTGTCGGAGCTACCTGAATGAGGGTCGAGACAAGAACCTGGGGCACCGAGGACCAGTGCTGCTATTGTGAAACGGAGTTTCTACTTCCTCTCTCATATGCTTCTCGGCACGCCATTCCTGCCAGTTTTGTTGGTTTAACTTACATGTATCATAAGTTTCTTCCTTGATTTCGGCATGCAGGGCCACAAGTTATTATAAATTCAAATAGTGATTACCTAATTGCGAATCTCTGTGAATCCCAATTAGGTCATCGCTATTTGAATGTATGAAACTCCATGAGTTTCATTTAGCATTTCCAAATGTGTAGCAAATTGACCTACCTCATTAATAATAATGAGGCAAGTTGCAATTTTCAACCCACTAGGAATCGCTAAAATCACAGGTATGGTGGCCTGCTGGGGTCAACAAACCAGCATGTCTATGATTGCCTTCGAATCAAGCAATAGTTTTCTTAAAATGCAGCCCATTTTCTTTAAAGGAAAAGGGGTTGTGTTTAAAAAAGAAAAATGAAAAGTTTTCTCTGAGCGCCGGGACACTCTTGTTGAGTAGCTGTGTGCTTTACAAGTACGCTCATTCATTCATTAAAAAAACATTTTTACGAACACTCGGTGACCCCATGCATTTGCTATTCCAAATTGCTATTTGGTAATGTTACAGAATCTTAAATTGGAATTCATAATACCAAAATGCGTTTTACCGGTCACAAACGGCCCAATTCTGCAAATCGAGCCATTTGCGGCCGATAAAATGCATGATACTTGTGGCCCATATTTTTTAATTGGACCTCGCTTGAAACTCCTTTCTTGCCTCTCGGATACACCTAATATAGCTCTCGCTATGCCATTCTTACATGTGCCAATGGTTTTAAGCAATGGAGGACCATGATTATGCATGCAAATATTGTATTTTGCTCAGTTTTCTATTTTTTCACGTTTGCCCGTTTTTCCTTTATTTGTGTTCCTATATGTATTATAGTGTCGCAATTAGTCAGGCCTACATTGCATCTGTCCTGATGATGATCCTATTAGTTGGATAAGGATCGAAACTCCGTGGACAATATACACGGACCCAGCTTGCATTGATGTATTGTAAATGTTATGGGCTGTATCTCTGCAACCGCAATTGTGACACAGTGTACCTTCCTGTCACACGTATTACACCTTTGCCTGATCACTTCCCCCACTCTATGTGCACCACTTTGTTCACAGCACATTGCATACTTGGGCTTGTAATGTTATTTATGGATCTTTTATTATATAATAAGAACATAACTTTGATTTGCATTATGTTGGTTAGCATTTTGTGTTAACCTTTCAACCCAAGGAATCACAGTTGTTTAATATTAGCATGGGCGTTTCAGCAGGCCAAGTGGCCTGTTGTGCAGGCTCCTTTCCTCCTCTGTACCTCCTGCTCCTTTCACTCAGGACCTGAACATAGCAAGAGACATTCCTGCTTGCCTCACCTCAGCCGGATTTATTGCTTCTGTTTACTGAGCAGACTACCTTCGACCACTCCTGGTATCTAAATTGCCCATAAACTTGCTGTGAACATTGGATACACTTTTATGTTTTAAGTTATTTGCACTGTTCACATTCCTTTGCATGTTATTTACTGTTCCAACCTTTTATCCACCGGAGGTAAATTAGATTGAGTGTCCTTAACATAGTAGTAACCTCTGGTGGAGATTCCAGCTGTCCAGTTGCACATTGTTTCTGACGGATCTCTTTTTCAGATGTTCATATTTGGAAATTCCCAGACACCTTGCAGGACCTATAAAAACAATGCACAACGTTAACAATCTTTTTCCAAGTCACAGGTGAATGTATCCTGAGCAGAAAATAAGATGTCCAAAAAGCCAACATTGCACAAGTGGGTACAATACAAACTATATGATTGGTGAAGTGGAATGTTCACCTTTTACACTTGTGGTCATGGCAATGTGGCGTGCCCCCATTGGAGCAGAAATACTTTGTAAAAAGACGTTGTTGTGATTTAACAGGATTCAGTGTGGGCACGCCTGTGAATATTGGTTTGTGCGCGGTGGAGGCTGGTTTGCGCCAGCCAGGATCTTGCAGACAGCACCGGTTATGTATGCCCAGGCCTCGGGCAGAGATCTGCCCATAGTGAGGCCACCTCTTCTCAGCTGGTTAGAGTGATGTGCCACAGACTGGCTGCTCGGGGACAGGGGTGTTAAAAAAGGTAGCTGAAGTGTTTCGAAGGGTTATGCTACATGCTTTTGAATAACACAACACTGGCTCTTTCCTTGGCTTCTTGTTTCAAATAAGTGGCCACTTTCTGCTGCATTGTCATTTTATGCTGATGTGCAAATAGCATGTTTGCCTTTTGTGCATGCATGACTTAGAACATGAAATCCACACCCACTGATTTTGCCAATGATCGTTTCATGATACCACTACGGATACGAGTCCAAGACCAGACCCGTCGTTCAGGATTAGGACAAAGTCTTCATTTTAGTTTCAAAAGTAGGTGCTATTAAATGTTGTTTTTCATCAGTATTCAGAAAAATAATCAGGAAAAAAAACTGTTGATACCATGAAACCTATATATACACTCCCCAGTGTTTTGTCTAATCTGAGGAGGGAAATAAATGATGTTGGGTACGCTTTTAGCTTCAAAACAGAATTGTTTCCCAAATGTTGTTCCTCGTACATTGTTTGCATAATCCTGCCGCACGCGACTGGCCAAACATCCTAGCACAGGCTCCGAAGAAAGAAAGGAAGCCCTACGTCACGATGACTCAGAGGGGGTGAAGGGCCACAGGTTCGGGACAGGTGAAAGGACACAAACACGCTTGTGATTGCTCGGTGCGCGCGTGCCGCTCCACGAGGACTTCATGCTACTGGGCCGAGACCTTTAGCACCTCAAACACAGCCAGTGTCAATCAATGAACCCAACAGATCCCCTGCTCCTCTTACACAATGCAGGGGGGCAAAGGGCGCGCGGCTTGTTTAGGCACTTCAGAGGCTTGGTTCTCATGGCCTGTTTGTACTTGTTATTCTGGAATGTGTTTTCCTGGCTCTTTTTGGTAATGTGTACTGAGAGGTGCAACAGATCCGTAAACAAGGACGTCATCATGACATCACAGCAACCTGGGTTTGGAAGTTCAGTTTATCGAGCACTCTTTGCAGAGACCTAGACGTGGCCTCCATGTTATTGTCAATACAAGCAGTGCTGGTTCAACGTTTCATCTTTACATAAAATGAGTGCTGTTAAACTGGATAATAAAAACATCTACTGTTGTGTAGGGCTCTCATTCAGAGCTAATATTGTGACTACCAGGTTAAAAACTGGAATATTTAGGGCTCTAATGTCATAGCAATGCAAAAACTTAGCTTTCTTTGTTCACTGTTCTGACATCAGAACAGCAAAACTGCAATCTCTGAATCTTCTCCTCTTGCTGGAGGCAATGCTTAATTTGTGCCGGTGGTTGCAGGTGGTGCCCACCAGCACTTATTTTTGGGAACGGGCACTTAACCTTGATTCACAGTAGGAGAGAGTAAAGCACAAGAGGGGGAAGGAAGAGAAAGAAGTTAAAACAGTATCAGTGGGAAAAAATCAGGGGTGAAAAAGGGCCACCTAGAATAAGATAAAGAAGCAGGAAGGGCATGGCTGTGGATTAAAGAGGCATGAGGTGGAATCAAGACAACGTGATATTTGATGCCCTAACCTTCAATAGTGTGGCTCTTTGAACAAAACCTTGGGCCCCAGCTCTCATTTTTTCACAAACTAATCACTTGCTGGAGGTGAACCCCTGCCATGCCTGGGTCTTCGTAGACTGAGGCAGGAGGGGGATCATGGTCCCCGACATTATTGCAGTCCATCTCTCAAACCTGTTCAATAACATGTTCAGAACAGGTATCTTTCCATCCCAATGGAAGCGAGCAACCATTCTGCCGTTATTGAAAAAACTAATCTGGACCCCAAAGACCCAGACAATTATAGGCCTATTTCTACACTTTCCTTCCCTGCGACAATAGTCACTCAATTACATCAGTTAATTAAGGACTCTAACTGCCTGGATCCCACTCAGTTCGGATTCAGATCCAAACACAGTACAGAGACTGCCTTGGTCAAGGCCACTGATAAGCTTAAATTCATCCTGGGTGGAGGGGGGGAGTCAGCCGCCCTTATCCTGTTGGACCTGTCTGTGGCGTTTGATATGGTGGATCATTCCATGTTGATCCACAGTTTGGAAGCAAAAGGTATAAAAAATCTTTCCTTGAAAATAGTCTCATCCTTCCTGTCAAACAGGGAAAACATAATTATCAGTGATGCTTTCTCTTCAAGTTGGTTCCACCTACCCTGCGGGGATTCGCAGGGATCCTCTCTTAGCCCTACTCTTTTTAATATATATGTCACTGATCTGGCTCCTCTGGCCGAATCCTTCGGGTTCCCCCTCAAATCTTATGCGGATAATACGCAAATTGTGCTATCAGCTTCCAACTATGCCAATCACACGTGTCTTCACATCCACGTTGCATTAAATCTATTTATGGTTGGATGAAAAACACCGCCTTAAGCTCAATGCTGGAAAAACCGAGGTGATTTTACTCGGCAATAATCCCAACTTCTGGACTGCTCCTTGCTGGCCAGCTGACATGGGCCCCCTTCCTGCACCCACCAGGAAAGCCAAGAGTTTAGGTGTCAAGATTGCGAATCGTTTACTCCTAGGCAATCAAATCAATGCAGTGGTCTCCTCTTCGTATAATACCTTGAGAATACCTAAAAAAATATTTATCCTTCTGCCCATCTCAGTCAGGAAATCAGTTATTTTCATTCTGGTATTGTCCAAGATCGACCACTGCAACGGCCTCTACATTGGCCTACAAGCTCAATACCTGAACAAATTGCAAATTCTTCCAAATTTGGCAGGCAGACTCCTATTGGATTTGCCTAGGCACCACTCTCTTTCATCTACTCTTAAGGATCTTCATTGGCTGAGAGTCAAAAACAGAATCACGTTTAAGGCCCTCAGTCTGAAACATAAGGCCCTCCACGATTCAGGACCTTCCTTATCATGGTAAATTCCAACAAGAAACATAAGATCAGCAGTCTCCTTCAGAATAAAGCCTGTCAGATTTAAACATCTAAATGGGGTGGTAGCAGCTTTGCGGTTAGAGCAGTCACATCCTGGAATCTCCTTCCACTCGATCTTAGGTCATCTCCTTTCCTGCCTCAGTTCAGGAAACTTTTGAAAACTTGGCTCCTCAATCAGTAGGTCCTCTCTTCTGCCCATCGTTGCTTATAAAATCAGTGCCAAGACACCTCCGAGTATACGCTGCGCTTTACAATTAGCATAACATACCATAAAAAGAATGGTACTTTTGGGCAGCCATACTCATCCCCCCCTTGTCAGCCTTGGGTCTGCACCGGCCAGCGGAACCACTCTCAGAACTCATGACTCAGCCGTGTTGCTTTCTCTAACATACTATCAAAATCTCGGCTCACTCAGTCCTGTGAGATCGTGTTAGAACTCCTTAATGATTTAGTGTCGTAAAGGAAAATGGTAGAATTAAAAGATTGTACCCAATGATTTTCTGCTAAGCTCATTGGGGAAAGCAGGACTCTCAGATCCACGGGCAGATATGAGGCCGAACTCCCTCGTTGCTCCTGTTTTCAGAACTTCCATTTCAGAAAAAGAAGGCATAGAAACACATTTTTGCTGAACAGGTCTTCCTTCTCAAAGCTCACATTAATAAATGTTATAGACGCCGTTGTATGCCTCCCAGCACTTGGGTTGTCTGTGGAAAACGAAAGGCTTTGAGAAATGGGATATGATTGGTATAAGTAAGGTGGGTGACCTCTGGGCGAAGGGCTCCTTTAAAACGTTTGAAATGCTCAAAACTGAATACAAATTAAATGATAGGGAGTACTTTCGATATGCACAGGTCCACCATGCGCTGTGTTCGGTTTTTCCGGATGTTGCTGCTATCCCAGAATATTCCCCGTTGGAAGATAGGGTGTTAGACGGCTATGTGCCCGACAGCACTATTTCCCTGATCTATAAAAAACTTATTAATGATCGTACGGACTTGCTGACCCATCTGCGGGAGGCGTGGACGGCCAACGGATTGGAACTGGACGATGAGGATTGGGTGTCGGCGGTGGCCTCCCCGAAAGAGGTGGCGATCCCGGCCCGCCTTAGATTTGTGCAGCTGAAGATACTCCATAGAGTGTATGTCACAGGGCCTGGTTTGATACGTATGGGTTATTCGAGAGATGGACTGTGTAAGCGTGGCTGTGGCATGTTGGGTACCTTTCTTCATATCCTATGGGAATGTTCGGAGGTCGTACGATTTTGGAACGGGGTACATACTGTAATGGAGGAAGTCACGCATGTCGCTTTGTTACCAGAGGCCAGGAGGTGTTTGCTGAATGTCTGGGAACCAAATGACTATAATGCGGCGCAGACGCAGTGGGTGACTTTGGGGTACATGGTGGCTAAGCGCAATATTGCATAGTTGTGGGGTTCCTCGAGGCCACCTACGATTTCGGTATGGAAGGAGAATATGGATTGGTGTATGTTCAGGGAGAAGACGGTGTATGTGGCAAGAGGCAAGCCTGGGAGGTGGACTAAGGTGTGGGGTCCATGGAATTCCTATCGTGGGAATATCTGCGCTCCGCCTCTGCCGCGGGAGGTCGACGTCGCTTTGTCCCCCTAGCCGCACATTCTACGTGATTGTGCATGCTTTGTCCTCTTCTCCGCCGCCCCCCACTCCCACCTCCTGTCAGGAGTTATTCCAGATACTGTGGATCTTCCCCCGTCCTGGGGAGCGCATGCTGCTATTTCGGACTCTCATTGCCTTGTTTGTGTGTTATTGTTGGGTTTTTTTTCCTTCTTTTTTTAGAAAATGTGAAACCTTCCTTTTTTGATTGCCCTTGGACTATGGCCGCGGCCTGTTATATGTGCTTTCGAACTTTCGGGAGCCTTTGCCTTTGGTTCATTTGAATGTATGGAGTTGCCTTGCTGGCTCCCGAGCTTTCTAGCGGCCGGCCCGTGTGGTTGTAGGCCCTTGTTTGTATCTCTTTAGTGTGCAATAAAGGTTTCTTTTATAAAAAAAAAAAATGTTATAGAATACTATTTGAAATCATCAAACAAGCTTCTAATCCATCCTTTTATTTCACCACCTGTTGCGCTAACTAGTCACAATATCGAGAAAAAAAATATCGACTGGAAAGAATATCGAGTTTTTAATACAGAATGGACAGAATATCGAATTGCAAAAATATAGTGGTGCAGAATATCGAAATTCAGGTAAGAAATATCGATTTGCATAATATCGAAGTTAGTAATATCAACAGTCATTGCCTTGTTTGTGTGTTATTGTTGGGTTTTTTTTCCTTCTTTTTTTAGAAAATGTGAAACCTTCCTTTTTTGATTGCCCTTGGACTATGGCCGCGGCCTGTTATATGTGCTTTCGAACTTTCGGGAGCCTTTGCCTTTGGTTCATTTGAATGTATGGAGTTGCCTTGCTGGCTCCCGAGCTTTCTAGCGGCCGGCCCGTGTGGTTGTAGGCCCTTGTTTGTATCTCTTTAGTGTGCAATAAAGGTTTCTTTTATAAAAAAAAAAAAAAAAATGTTATAGAATACTATTTGAAATCATCAAACAAGCTTCTAATCCATCCTTTTATTTCACCACCTGTTGCGCTAACTAGTCACAATATCGAGAAAAAAAATATCGACTGGAAAGAATATCGAGTTTTTAATACAGAATGGACAGAATATCGAATTGCAAAAATATAGTGGTGCAGAATATCGACATTCAGGTAAGAAATATCGATTTGCATAATATCGAAGTTAGTAATATCAACAGTCATGATATAGTTGTTAAAAATATCGATTTTTTTAATAGTGTTTTAAGTTTTAGTATATGTGTTAAAAGTATGTATTTTTTTTTGTAATGTATGTTTCAACTTTTTAAAAGTAATTAATGTTATGTTATTTAGTTTTTGCGTAATTAAATTCCGCAGTGGGTTGTGCGTTTATAGGGGAATAGAGTGGGAAGTAATTTAATTATAGTGTGGTAAATAATTTAATTACCGGAACTTAATTTGATGCGGAACATTAATAAGAATAGCTCAATAAAATAAGAGGCAGGATCCGTGGTATTAGAGGTTCGGAACGGGCTTTATTCCTATACAAAGGAACATAATTCGAATTATGGGCCTTCTATTCCATCACCACGAAAGTTCAGGAAGGAAGGAACATATATTATTGACAGATAGGCAGTTTTATAGAAAATACATTACAGTAAAGCAGATGCAAGAGGCGTAACAGCTGATAAAGGTGCATACGTAACTAAGAGAGGGCGTAATTTAATAAACGTCATCATACATGATGTCATGAGTGGGTGGATCCATAAGAGAATCCTGCAATGTCAGCAGAAATAGTTGGCAGAGATGCGCGCGCAGCAGCATGACGTGTGAGTTGATGTGCAACTAGGGGGAGAATGGGACTTGACATTTAGCTCTACATGTGGAGACAAAAGTCTGGGGTTATGTCAACCTAATCCCAAATCATATCTAATATCCTATGTTTAAAGAACTGTGTTATCCAAAAAGAGAGGTCTCTTAGGATAGAATCTTATTCTATACTGACTATACTGACTGTTAGTGCGTGTACAAGCGTCTAAGTGTCTACACTGGATGCGAGGGGGTAGGAATATTCCATGGTAACGGGGCTATGAATTACTTGCATGAGGGCAGCGAGGCCTGGCCCCTTTGCACGGTAGCTCGAGGAATGTTTACCTAAACTGCTAGACAGGAATGCATCGGATGAGGGGCGGAGGAGATAATCTTGAAGGTGAAATACAGTTTTCTGGCAGGCTACGGGCTAGATCAGGCACCGTTAGCCGCGCAGGGAGTAAGACAAAGTTCATGGTCACAGATGCAGGCTCAGACTGGAGCTTTCAGAGGCAGAAGGCAGAAAAGGCTTGATGACAGAATTCGGGCCTACTCGCCTGAATCTGTAGAAATGTGGGAAGTGAACCATATAAAGCCGGTGGCCTTTCATACTTAGGAATAGAATATCCGGCCCATTCATGGCGGATCTGAAAGAGGACATGTTGACGGTGGACGCGTATGTGTTTGCGTCTTCATAACTGGAACTGGAGGGAACATACATGTACTTGTGACTTATACATGAAACCGTTGGGGTCCAAGATAGGGGACATAACCGACCATAAAAATCCATATTTCCACATTCCCTCCTTGTCCCCTACTTGCCCTTAGGAGATATCAATCTTCATCAATCCATCGATCTGTTCATATAACATCATTTGTTCTTCTTTCTTCTTCCGGGATCTTGAACGAAAACTTGGATGTGGGATACACGAGGTGGCACACAGACCACAAATCGCTGGCCCACATTGTAGACATAAGCAGCAACTGAATAGGATGAGAAAGCCAATACCTAGGAAGGATAGAATTCTCCATCCCCAGGCTGACAACACGCCCCAGAACCAACCGGACCAAGTCCAGGTGCCTGGACTCTGGTGTATCTGGCTTACAATCTTATGAAGGCGGGTTATGGCTTTATATACTGACGGCGAATTTTCTGGTATGAAAATGCAACAACTTGATCCGATGACCCTACAAGCTCCGCCCCTATCGGCCAGGATGACGTCAAGGACAAGACGATTCTGAAGCACAACAATCCGCATAGCAGACTGCTCTTCTGTTAAATTGCCTAAGGCGGAAATAGTTTCGTTCACTACTGCTTCAAGGGTTCTGGTTAATCTACGTATCAACTTACTATTAGTGACTGTACCTATATAGGGGAAAAAACCTTTATTGAAATCTGTGTATTTTTCCCATGCTGTTTCAGTGTAATCGACGATTGGGAGATCTCTCTGCTGTCTATTGTGTACTAAATGAGTATTTCTATGATAATCAGGAGGAGCTAGGAAAACAGGTGGTAGGAGGAATGCTATATAACAGGTACCATCCCAATCTAGAGGTAGGCGTATATATGCGGTCTGGCCACATATAAAGTAGGAATGACGAGAAGCTCTAAATGTAGACTTGCCTTGATCACTGAATTTTATCACAGTGGTACATTTACTATGGCCCATGTGTATGGAGCCATTCTTTCTTATACATAGTTCCCCTTTTACTGGGAATACCGACATGGCGGGCAATATGGGTGTAGCTTCAGATTCAACGTTCAGGATCATGAGATTAAGTGTAAAATTACCTAATCCATATACTTCATTTTCTAGATCAGTTCCTGTTCTTTTGGGAAGTCCCTCCTTGTTAGGGTAGCAGACTTTAAGCAAAACTAAGTTCAGGTTTCCCCATACCCAGTTGTCTTGATAAACTGCGGAATTCGAATCTAAGGAATTAATTAAACTAAACCATGCTCCACAGGAGCCATTGTGTGTGAACGGATAGGGAAAGAGGGGCAAAACTCCCTTATAGTTCTGATAGGGAGGGAGTCGGCCACATATCCAACAATTTGTAGCATTGCTAGTCTGATGGGAATGATGTAACATACTAATAAAAGTGTTATTGCGCAGCGCAAATCTATATGACAACTCATGCGGAGGAAATTCACTAAAAGAATGTTCTGCAGTTATATTATAAGCATGCTTAGAAATAGGATAATATATGTGCAACAATATACTTGCAGCGATTATTAAAAGACATAAGAAAAACAAAATTAACAACGTCACTGTGCAATGACTACGCAGTGATTTACAGTACGCATGTTTTTTCAACTGCATTTGATTATTTCTTTCTCTATTCCGGTCCAGAGGATACATGTCAGAGACAAATTCAACCGATTCACCTTGGAGAGGACTTAAACAATCAAATTGTCTGACTGACTGGACCTCAATTTTAGTCTATATAGTTCTGAGTTCGATTGCTCAACCAAGGGGAGCTTTGAGTCTGTCTTTGAGGGAATACAGGGTTTAGTCTCTATATCGGATGGTAGTCCATAAAATTTCTTGATATGACTCGAGTGTATCCAACCTTTGCGACCCTCGATCTTCACGGCTGTCCTCGTGGTGAGCAGTACAAGTTGAGGCGATTTCCACCTAGGATCCAGCTGAGTCTTCCGGTCAAAATTACGCACTAACACCAGGTCCCCGGGAACTACGTCATGGGGTTTCACCTCGGTGTTGTCGGGAAAGGCTGCAGCTACCTGTGAACGACAAGATTGTAGTGCAGACATCAAGGAAGCCAGGTAATCTGTCAGCATATTACAGTCAACGTCAGTTATTTTACGAGGTATAGGCGTCCCCCACATATTTGGTGGTCTACCGAAGATCACCTCATACGGGGATAGCCCTGTTCGAGAGTGCGCTACCATTCTCATGTAAAAGAGTGCAACTGGTAAGGCTACTACCCAATCGACACCTTTCTGTCTACATATTTTGGACAATCTAATTTTCAGAGTTTGATTATGTCGTTCCACGAGACCTGCTGCCTCGGGGTGTCGGACACAGTGAAATCTCCATTGATAGCCTAACAAAAGTGAAACGTGTTTCATTAGTTCGGATGAGAACGGCTGGCCGTTATCTGAGTAGACAACACGTGGTAAACCGTACCGTGGGAAGAATTCTCGAACTAACTGTTTGGCAGTAGTCGGGGCAGTGTAATCTGAGACCGGGTATGCTTCTGTCCAACGGGAAAGAGCACAAACAACTACAAGAACATATTTGAATCCTCGACATCGTTCCATCTGGATATAATCCATCTGGAGGACTTCAAAAGGGTGATCAGGAGGCTGAAATCCACCCTGTTCTACGGGAATGCTTTTACCTGGGTTAAACTGACAACAGATCATACAGGTACGAACTTTTTGTTTAGCTGCGGCTCGCAAATGTTTGTTGAACCAAATGTGTTGAATGCTGTCTAGCATAGCCTTTTCTCCTAGGTGCGCTGGACTATGTATTGTATTAATGATAACTTGGACCATTGAGTCGGGAAGAAACCATATAGATTTTTCCTTCGTCATCCATCCTTGATTCGTTTGGATCCCTCCTAATTCAGTCCATTTCTTTATTTCATCTGGTGTAGCGTGTGTCTGTATGTCAATTACGTCAAGAGCGGGATCCTTAACCGTCATGCAATGTGTTGGTGTCAGAACTATTGTTTTTGTCATGTCAGATGTGTGAGTTTGATTCTGAGCAGTCTGTTTAGCTGTTCTGTCAGCTAGGTCATTGCCTTGGGAAATGATATCAGTAACTTTCGTATGAGCTTTACATTTCATAATTGATATTGCAGTGGGTAGATGTATTGCATCTAATAAGGCATGAATGAGGGGTCCGTGCTGAATGTGGGCACCGTGAGAAGTTAAATAACCTCTCTCTCGCCACAGTACGCCGAAGTCATGTACAACTCCGAATGCATAACGTGAATCAGTGTATATGTTGACTTTCTTATTTGTGGCTTGAATACAGGCTTGTGTCAGAGCGATGAGCTCTGCTGCTTGAGCTGACAAGGTATTTATGCAATATGTTTCAATGACTTCAGTGTCTGTTGTGACTGCATAAGCGGCCACTAACTCTCCTGTACTTGTTCTCATACATGACCCATCTACATACAATGTCAAGTCTGGATCTGTCAAAGGGATATCTGTCAAGTCTTGTCTGGGTTTCGTCGTGATAGTAATGACTTCGACACAATCATGTGCCAATGGATCTGTTCCGCCCACTGGTAACAGTGTGGCAGGATTTAACGTATTACAACGTCTGATTTCTACATGTGGCTGAAACAATGTTAATTCGTAACCGGTGAGTCTCGCTATAGTCAAGTGTTGTGTTTGTGTGCGGTTCAAGAGAACCTCTACTGCGTGTGGTACTTGTACTGTCAGTTGGTGTCCTAACACTATGGCATCGCTTTGTCTGATTGCTAAAGCTGTTGCTGCCACTGATTTCAGGCACGCAGGCAGAGCCTGAGCTACGGGATCTAATGTACTAGAAAAATAAGCACATGGTTTGTGCGATCCTGCTTGTTCCTGAGTGAGTACTGACAAGGCAGTACCTTCGCGTTCTGTAACGAAGAGCGTGAAATGTTTATTGTAACATGGTGTTGCTAAAACAGGTGCTTGACATAAAGCTTTCTTTAGGCTTTCAAAGGCGTGTGTATGTTCTTGAGTCCAAGGGAGGACAGTCGATATGGCTGCCTCCTGTGTTGTCAACTGGATGAGCGGTTTTGCTAGAAATGCATATTGAGGGATCCACTGCCTACAATATGAAGTGAGGCCTATAAAAGCTCGTACCTCCTTTTGTGTCTTGGGTATTGGCATGTTAACGATTAACTGGATGCGATCTGACGTAAGCTGCCTTCCCTCCTTGGACAGCGAGTGCCCAAGGTAGACAACTCGCTGGACACAGAATTGCAGCTTTGAAGGGGACACCTTGTGCCCCTTTTCGGCCAAAAATTGTAAAACCGTCAGTGAGGCTTTTTCACATTCAGGTTCGCTTCTAGCGGTGATCAACAGATCATCGACATATTGAAGCAGGGCAGTATTGACTGGCATGTGGATACTGTCAAGTTCTCGTTTCAGTGCTTGGCTATAGATGCTGGGGCTTTCTGTGAATCCTTGAGGTGCGCGTGTGAATTTAAAGCTTCGTCCATTTAAACTAAATCCGAACAAGTATTGGCTTTCCGGATCTATTGGGACGCTGAAAAAGGCATTCTTGAGATCAATTACAGTAAAGAATGTTGCTTCGGAATCAATGGCTGTCAGTAATGAAGAAATGTCTGGGACTACGGGGTATTGTGGTACAATACATTTATTTAATTCGCGCAGATCAATAACCAATCGATATACTGGCGGGGCTTTTGGATCAGTTCGTTTAAGAATCGGAATTATCGGGGAATTACATACATTGGAGTCGGTTTCCACAACCACTCCTTGGGTAATAAGCTCGTCAATGATTTGCAGTAAAGCCACTACAGCATCTGGTGGTAACTTGTATTGTCGCATACGTGGTAGTACCACTCCTGTCTTTAGTGTGACTCGATATGGTGTAATGTTCATGCAACCAACATCTGTAGGGCCTTGCGCCCATAAATGTGTGGGTAAAGTCTGCAGTCGGTGATCCATGTCTCGGGACACATAGTACCCTTTGAAATCACGTAAAAACAATCTTACTCCTTCCGGAGAACAACATATTATAGCTCCTAGAGCTTTCAATGTTTTTATACCTAACAGGTTTTCTGGACATGATTTAGTAAGCAATAAATCTGTAGTTCGTGTCAAGGGACCAATCGTAAGTGGAAGAGGCTGTGATACTTCGTTAATGATAGGTTTTCCTGAAAAACCAAGGGAAATATTCTGTGAGCCTGAGAGGGGTGCCCCTGGAACTTCACTACGTTTTATGGTTGTTCGGCTTGCCCCTGTATCAAGTAAAAATTTTCTATCCTGGCCTAATAGTTCACTGTATACATAAGGTCCTTCTTGATCTACAGGGACCTCGATAAGGGGTAAGCCAACTTCCCTCTCTAGGCTGTTTCATGAGTATCGTTGATAATCGGGGTAGTCATACTGTGCAGTCTGGTACATCTGTCGTGTCGTTGTTGGTGTGGAAGCAATAGGCTGCGGTGGTGGAGCTGGCATAGACTGTTGCGGAGCTGGCATGGCCTGTGCATGCTGCGGGGCTCCTTGTTGGTTCTGATCCTGTCTAAGTGGCCGTGGTCTTTCTTTTGTATTACCTATGGCGATATTATGTTTTAAAACTGGACAATCGTGTACATAATGACCTGGCTGTTTACAATAGTTGCATGTCCCTTTTGCAGAACCTGCTGAAACACTGGACTGTGTCATACCCTTTTTATGACCGTCAGCTGGAACTGTCTGGGAAACTAGCATTTTCATTTTCGTGTCTTTCATGCGTCTTTGTTCATGTTCTTGTTCCTCTCTAATTCTATTGTGATGGTACTGTAGCATTTGTAACATTTGTGACGGAGTGTTACCTTGCCAGGTACTCTCGAATTTCAATACTCTATTCTTAACTTGGGGCAGGGCATTTTCAACTAATTTTGTCACAAACAGATGTGGATACGATTCGCTACTTGCTTTTATTCCACTATTTATACCAAAACACTTTTCGAATCGGGCATAAAAATCACTAGTGTCTTCATCTTGCTTTTGTTTACAGGCTGAGATTGCACCCCAGTCTTCCTTTTTCGTAGTTAATAAACGTGGCAGTACCTGTACTAGTAAACCTGGTAGTATTTTGGTCTTTTCCCCAAGCCCTAAACCTGGACCTCGAGCTGTTTCTTCGTTTTCTAATGCTGTCCAATCTATCTTTTGGTCTCCCACCTCCCAATCCTTTTCTTTGAGTTTTTCATAAATGCCCGCAGGCATTAATACCTTTAATATTTTCATAATGTCGGGATAGGTATACTCTCCCATGAGCAACATGTCTTTAATTTCACGGTGGAAACCCGCTGGGTCTTTGTCATGACTGGGTACCACTTTCTTCATTTCTAATAGTTCCATTTTAGATATGGGTGTGTATACAAACACACGTTTAAACTGATTGTCATCACCTTTTATCGGGTGCACTTCGCGTAAGGGATTCTGTCTATCCATATAATACGTCGTTCTTTCCTTGATGGGCAGTGAGACATGTTCGGGGCATACAAAAAGAATGTACTGCTTTCTGTATTCTAGTATTTCTCTAATTAACTCAGTACCTGAACCTCTCCATTTATTCGTGAGTAATTCGGTTAACATATCAGGTAAGGGACCAGGATCGGAGTGTTGGCTTTTATATAATATAAGGAGTTGTTGAATCATGTAGATACCAGCTAAACGCTGTTCATTTGGGGTGAGGTTCAAAAACGTGTGTGCTAGTGTATCATCACTATATTTTCCGGGACTGTCAACCCAGTGAACGGCTGACCTGGCTAATTCTTGTTCGTCCATAGAATCGAGTATATGATAACCCCTTCGTTCTCGGAGTAATTTGTCAGCGGCTTGGAACGAATGTTCGGGGGACCTTATATTTATTATAGGGGTTTGGAAATCTCTGTTATTAACTGGACGTATCGGACGTATCGGATCAGTAAAGCATCTAGTATTATTACAAGATCTTCCTCTACCTACATAGGCCATGGTTTCTAACTGTCCTGTGGGCAGTTCTAATTCTTCCTCCTCCTCGTTTTGTTCAGGCTGGTCTACCGCCAATCTTTCTTCGTGTATTCGTTCTACTTCTTTGCGGATCTTTCGGCACATAGCTACTATACTTAATAGTCTATCATGTCTCCCCTCTGATATATTCCGACTCCATGTGGTAAGAATCCGCATTTCTTCCGGATTTACCCCTGGTCGGTCTTGATTTCTGATCACACAATTTATGAGGAAACGTAACAGTTTCCCCTGTATCTCCACTTTCTGGTACTCCATGGCTCGATTAATACTTTCAGAATCTCGCCCTGACTGGACAAAGTGATATATATTTTCTAAATGTGTAGTCATTCCTGGTAGCCTCCCTAAATATATTGCAGCTCGTCGGATACGTAATGAGGCCAGCAGCATTTCATCCTTTTTGCCGGGCACAGGGTCATATCTACAATCTACTAGAAGTTCCTTAAGCATGTCGGGAGTTATTAGTTTGGGCGTACGTTGGTGGGCTAATTCTTGAAAGGAAAGTTTATTTACTCTGGGTGGCGTGGAAAAAATGTTTGTTGTACCTCCTGTAGCACCGCCTGGGGTGCTGGATGTGAAAGGATTCGTTGAACGTGATATAGCAACCATAGGTGTGGGTACAGCTGTAGAAACAGATGTGCTTGCCGGAACTTGTATCGGAGTTTGTTGTTGTGGAGGTACAGACGGAGGGTCTTGGCGTTGAACCCCCTCGGCAGGCGGTCTATGTGGTGCAGTATTAGCATACTCGGGAGCTGCGTCGTCTAAATAAGAGGAAAGGAAAACATCTTCTGCGGTTCTGGGATGCCCTTTGGGATGTGCTTTTATCGGAAACAATGGAGGTGGCAAGTCTTTGGGTATCTCCAGAGTAGCCTTAGGTAACCCTTCGGCCAGAAGAGGATACATACCATTCATAAGGGCATTTCTTTGTCTGTCTACTTGTTCTGATTTTGCTCGGGTACCTTCTTCAATTAATAGATTTTCTCGGACTTTATTTGAATTCTCCTTACTTTTCTCTTCCTGTCTGAGTGCTTTTTCTGCACGTCTATATGATTCTTTACGCCATAATTCAATGGCATCTTTCTGTGATTGTCTAGCTTTCTTTTTCCATAATTCTTCCTCTACTTTCATGATGCAATCTGCATCCCAGGTCCCAGCTGCGGGCCACCTCTGACTTTCTGGTAATTCCTTGGTGTAGTCTACCCATAAATCAAGAAATAATATGGCGTCTAGGCCATGTTTATGATACATGAAGTACCCTGGAGTGTCCCTAGGAGGAATGGGAACAGCTTCTTCGAGTACCCCTTTTCTAGTTTTGATCTGTCTTAATTTCGAAAAGAGCGGCATATTGAGAACTGATCTGATACCTAATTTTGAACACGTTTAATACAACAAAACACAATAATGAACAGTCATTCACACCACAATATGCAGAACGTATTTAAAACATTTAACATTTAACATTTAATGAACAACAATGATGGCCATTTAGGGAACTAGTCACTAAGCATAATACTCGGCACTAACTAGGTAATCCTGAATTATATACTAGACATACTAGATATACTGCTAAACAGTACAGATACACTGCTGAAACAGTGCAGACCGGATTTGTGTACCCAAACCCGTCTTGACCGGCACAACCTATGTGCACGTCAGAACGCCTCCCCGGCAATGGTACTCACCGGGTAGCTCGGAACGGAAGGCCTCGGAACTGAACTGAACTGGACTTGGACCGGACTGGACTCGACTCGAAACTTCGGAACTTCGGAACCTGGTGGGCCTCTGTATACCTCGGATCTTGCTCTCTCAGCTAGGCTCTGGTCGGGATACTTCGCACCTCTCACCGCCTCGTCTGGGTGTTGATCGCAGCCTCAGTTACCCCCGCTCGGCAGGAGGGAGATACAGGAAATCCTGTGGGTACGCGTTGTTGTCCGTCCAGCTGTGGCAGGAGACCGGGTCTGCAACGCACCTCCGGCGCGTGAGATGAGAAAGTGTCCCTGTTCGGGCGCCATATATGTGGTAAATAATTTAATTACCGGAACTTAATTTGATGCGGAACATTAATAAGAATAGCTCAATAAAATAAGAGGCAGAATCCGTGGTATTAGAGGTTCGGAACGGGCTTTATTCCTATACAAAGGAACATAATTCGAATTATGGGCCTTCTATTCCATCACCACGAAAGTTCAGGAAGGAAGGAACATATATTATTGACAGATAGGCAGTTTTATAGAAAATACATTACAGTAAAGCAGATGCAAGAGGCGTAACAGCTGATAAAGGTGCATACGTAACTAAGAGAGGGCGTAATTTAATAAACGTCATCATACATGATGTCATGAGTGGGTGGATCCATAAGAGAATCCTGCAATGTCAGCAGAAATAGTTGGCAGAGATGCGCGCGCAGCAGCATGACGTGTGAGTTGACGTGCAACTAGGGGGAGAATGGGACTTGACATTTAGCTCTACATGTGGAGACAAAAGTCTGGGGTTATGTCAACCTAATCCCAAATCATATCTAATATCCTATGTTTAAAGAACTGTGTTATCCAAAAAGAGAGGTCTCTTAGGATAGAATCTTATTCTATACTGACTATACTGACTGTTAGTGCGTGTACAAGCGTCTAAGTGTCTACACTGGATGCGAGGGGGTAGGAATATTCCATGGTAACGGGGCTATGAATTACTTGCATGAGGGCAGCGAGGCCTGGCCCCTTTGCACGGTAGCTCGAGGAATGTTTACCTAAACTGCTAGACAGGAATGCATCGGATGAGGGGCGGAGGAGATAATCTTGAAGGTGAAATACAGTTTTCTGGCAGGCTACGGGCTGGATCAGGCACCGTTAGCCGCGCAGGGAGTAAGACAAAGTTCATGGTCACAGATGCAGGCTCAGACTGGAGCTTTCAGAGGCAGAAGGCAGAAAAGGCTTGATGACAGAATTCGGGCCTACTCGCCTGAATCTGTAGAAATGTGGGAAGTGAACCATATAAAGCCGGTGGCCTTTCATACTTAGGAATAGAATATCCGGCCCATTCATGGCGGATCTGAAAGAGGACATGTTGACGGTGGACGCACATGTGTTTGCGTCTTCATAACTGGAACTGGAGGGAACATACATGTACTTGTGACTTATACATGAAACCGTTGGGGTCCAAGATAGGGGACATAACCGACCATAAAAATCCATATTTCCACAATAGTAAATTAAATATTAATTTTTAGGAATTATTCATTATTTTTAATTTAATTTTGCGTTTTAGTTCTGTAGTGGGTTGTAGGTTTATAGGGCGATAGGGTGGGAAGTAATGTAATTGTAATTAAGTAATTATTCATTGGTATTGATAATTAATTTATTGTTAATTAATTATTAATTGGTAATTCATTTTTATTATTTGGTAATTCATTTTTATTAATTGAGTAATTGATAATGATATTAATTGTATTCATTTATTATTCGGAGTGGGTTGTGGGTTTATAGGGGAATAGGGTGGGAAGTAATGTAATTGTAATTAAGTAATTATTGAAATTATTTTTGTGTATTGATTAATTTACAGTTAAGTAATTATGAATTGGTATTTTTTTATTACTGATTTATTTATGGTATTGGAAATTAATTTGTTGTTAATTATTAATAGGTAATTAATTTTTAATAAATAATATGTATTGGTATTTATAATTAATTCATTATTTAATATTTTGTAAATGGTAATTCATTTTAATTAATTTTTTTGGGTATTGATAATGTTTTTTAATTTAATTATTAAATCATTACTTTCCCTACTGTTGCCCTCACTGGAGTGGGAATAGTAATTTTTACCCCTACGCTATCCAACAGTTTCCCTACTGTTGCACTCACTGGAGTGGGAATAGTCATTTTTACCCCTACGCTATCCAACACTTTCCCTGCTGTTGCACTCACTGGAGTTGGAATAGTAATTTCTACCCCTACGCTATCCAACACTTTCCCTACTGTTCCACTCACTGGAGTGGGAATAGTAATTTTTACCCCTACTCTATCCAACACTTTCCATACTTTTGCACTCTCTGGAGTGGGAATAGTAATTTTTACCCCTACGCTATCCAACACTTTCCCTACTGTTGCACTCACTGGAGTGGCAATAGTAATTTTTACCCTCCTGCTAACCAACGCTTTCTCTACTGTTGCACTCACTGGAGTTGGAATTGTATATTTTACCCTCCAGCTATCCAACACTAAAAATATTGAATATTTTTTAATATTATTAAGTTAACATATATATGCATTAAAACAATAAAAATGCATGTTTATTATTTTTTTATTTACATTAATTATTGATTAATTTTAAGGTTATTTAAGTATTTTTCAGTATGTTTTACTTAATTATATTCAGTATTTCATTATTTTACATTACTTTTAAGACATTTAAAATTTGTTATATTTTAACAAACTATATTATTTACAACGATATTTTGGATTTGATATTTTTGTACTTACCTGTTTGTAGATAGGAATTCAATATTCTGGTGTTCTATATTTTGTCAGCGATATTCTGGCAGCTCGATATTTAGATTTTCGATGTTCTGTCAGTGATCCACCTGTTGGACAGAAGACGGACTCAGAAAATAGGCAGAAAGTCTTTATTCAAGATCCGGGTAAGTGAACAACTCAGCCAGCGTCTTCACAACACATCTTCTCCAACCCTCCTGCTCCAGCTCTCTCCTGACCGTTCTACCACCTTTTACCACAACACTCTAATTCATGCATTCCACTTCTACCTATTCCATCCTTCACTCATCCCTCACTCCATTCAGCTGCCGCTACCCCTCCATCCTTGACACAAGAGTAACATGTGAGGAATTTGCCTCGTTTTATAAGGACAAAGTGAAAAACACTGAACTTGCTTTTCAGAGAAAAGAAATTCTGATCATCTTCCCCTTCGTTGATCCTCCATGTCCAGTCATGGCTCTGTTTTGGAATCTAAGTGAGACATCATCGATTCTCCTCAGATGACACAGTTATGATGAAAAACGTTTGATGTGCACATGACAGGTCTTAACGCTGGTGGTGCCCAGTGCGACAATCATTCTATTCTTTGCGCATCCACACCCCATGACCGCCTCCTAGGATTCTCTCACCACCACTGTGCAAAAGTGTCCCTCTTCCCTCGAATCATAAGTTATTGCTAAACACAGCACCCCCCCCCCCGAGGTCAACGCCCCGTGCCGGCCCGCTGGCCTGTGCACGCCGTGAAGGCAGAGCTGTGCCTGACTTCCAACTTTTCACTGCTGCCCTTTATAGCAAGAAAGGAGATGCACACACCACAGAAAGACATTCACTGAAGCCGCTTCTTTTGCAGGAGATAGTGCTTAATTTGAGCCGGTGGTTGCAGGTGGCGCCCACCGGCACTCCTTTTTGTACAAGAATGTTCTACAATGGCAGCACATCCCACCATAATACCCAAAAGTATGTCCTGAAAACAGGCAGAACTGGTAAGCAGAAATAAAATGCGTTATATGATTCGACAGCATCCGTCGGGTTGTTGTAAACCCCTTTTGTGATATACCTTTAGAAAGGCATTCAGGCTGATAGAAAAGTGATAGAAAATGTTCTAAGGAACCGAAAATAGCAAGGGAAAGGAACATGTACAGAATAAACCATTCCTTTGCATGACAAATAAATCTAAAGAACTGATTCTAAAAGAATCTAATTCTAACTCTAATGTACCTTTAGATGTTAAGCCTCAAACTCAGACTCTAAGAGGTACAACAATGACTACAAACACAACCCATGAAGAGTACTCACATTCATATAGGAAATAAATAAATACTCCAGACCACGAAATCCTGCAGGAAGGAGGAGGCGGGTGTCAATGAAGGCAGTTGGGAGGGAGACGGGAATAATAGGAATCAGGAGTTTGCCCACAAAGGCAATCTCAGAAGTAGTAGCCAGTTCCAGATAGAAAATAGGCAAGAACTAGTCCAGAGAAAAAAAAAACATTGTGGCGCACTGAAAATTGTTCTGCTGTTATAGGCTGAGAGCAATGATTGCTGTTGGGGAGAGTCATGGTTCATACTGGGAGCGAGCCCAATAGTTCTCAGTCCTGTTGCCTGCAGGACAGTCAGCTACAGAGGAGCCACATGCTCCACATGCGCCATCTGCTACCCAAGCGGGAGGAGGGCTCAGTGGCACAGCTTCTTGGCAGGCTGATCTCTGTACCACAAAGTTGCTACCAAGGACAGAGTACAGACATGAGTAAACAACAACTGACCACAGTAGACTGAAGGATAGTAACTGACCACAGCAGCATCACCAGGTTGCAGGGCAGAAACGGACCAAAAAAGATATTACTAAGGAGGAGTCACCATTCCTTCTACTTCCATTCTTTTGATTTCTTGAACCTTTACTTTCTGGTATTTAATCTTCTTTTTCATCCCACTCTTTTCCCCTCTCCGTACATCACTCACACGAGAAACGTCCCTTAGGGTGAAGCCGGAATCACGCTTTGCCTTCCCAGCGCTGGCAACAGAACGAATGCGTTTTTAGTACGCATTTGTTGTGCATGCAAGTCGTTACAACTTGCTTTAGCGGGTGCAATGGTGGAGTGGTGTTGGAATTAAAGTCCAACACCTTCCCTACTGTTGCACAGACTGGAGTTAGAATAGTAAATTAAACTATTCCAATATCCAGCACACCCCTAAATCAAGTCGTTAAAAGGACTTGCGTGCAGAACAAATGGTGCTAAAAAGTTCCTAAGGCATGTATGAAAAATACATGGGGAATTCCGTCATGAATTCCATTCACACAGCAACCCACAATATTCCAACCTAATTTTTTAGCGATATTGTTCAATATTATTATTATCTTTTTCTTATAAGTTTTACAAGCATAAATCTATTATTTCGGGTATATTTCCTATGATTTCTTCGATTTGTTTTTTATCTTCAGTGCACCACAGAGGGAAAAAGAAATTCTCGTTTTGGACACCCATAAAAATAGGATATTGCTTGTAGATCACCAAAGGGTTTGGTGCCTGATTAACAGTTTTAAAATATTGCTGGGCCGAAATATTGTGATCAAAATATTGTGCTTGCACACATATCATGGGACATAATATTGAAGGTAAGTATAGTTTTTGGGAGCCAACCAAAAAACGGGGGAGGGAGCCCACTGTCTGGCAAACCCACACACAATTTGACCAGAAGCATTGTGGTAAATGCAATGCTTGATGCCATTCATTTTAGTTGAAAGTCTTTGCAGTATTCACCATTGTTGATGCAGCCAGTGCTGTGTATCCGTAGACATGTTCTCTTTGGTAGAGAGCAGCATTATAACATTGGGTGTGCAGCAAAGCTGTTTGCAGCCTTCTCAGGTTTATCTACCACTCTCAGAGTGCAGTGCATCCCAATGAGATCGTCAGCCCCAAAACTCAAAACTCAAAGGAGCCCATCAAAAAAGTGGGGCGAGAGAGCACACTGCCTGGCATACCAGCACTCAATTATTCCATGCAACAAATATCCTGAAACACGTGTCTACATATACACAGCATAGCACTGAGATTTATGATTCCAGCTCCAAACTAAAACCTACTCACAGAGGTGCAGGATGCTAGAGGAGTAAGATTTACTATTCCAACTTGAAAGTAAGCCATCACAGAGAAGGTCCTTGGAACTGAGGGGGTGACATTTCCTATTCTGACCCCAAAATAAGCCATGTCGGGGAAGGTGCTGGTCACTAATGGAGTAGGATTCTATAGTCTTACTGCTAAATAAGATATTTTGAGGATGGTGGCCGACAATGGAAAGCTAAAAACCACTAGCCCTACTTTATCTAAATAAAGGTACCTCAAGACATGGAGAGGAGACTGAAGTGGTGGTAAACACATTCGTAATAAAACATTTCATAATTGTCTAAAATATTGAAAAGATTTGAAATGCTTCTTTTTTTCTTTCTCTCCAACAGAACACATACAACCCACTGACAGACCCTTGAAAAATACTTGCTAAACATTTTAGAAACAGGCAAACATTTTTCAAATAACATTTTATAACGTTATAGGATATAATTCTGCAGGTAATAACATTTAATTTCTCAACAGGTGCAATAAAGTTTCAAAGACCAAAACTTTAAAATATTTACTTTTAAGTTTCCTAACAGGATCTTGGCTAAGTTCCCAGACCATTCATTGCAAATAAAGCATTGCAGCAACCCTAACAAAAGGTAAATAAATTCGGGAATGTCTTTACCACTACCATTAACCATTGTAATTCATCTCTTGCCAAACTATGGGTTTATTGCACACATTGTTAAGCAAATTTAGAAAACAACATCATGCAAAATGTTCTAAAATTGTATTTCCTCCTCAAACAAACACATAAATAAATGATGAAAACATACCTTACTATCTTTTCAATCTTCTAGGTCAAAACATTGACTTTAAAGCATCCCAAAGCACTACCAACTATACACAGAGGACAACCTTCTCATCAAATAAACGATATTCACTTCCATAAGGTAACTATCTCAACAAAAGCGACACTACAACGTGTTAACGAATTTCGAAACCATTAACATAAAAGTGTTTTTTATTCTCCTTTCTGCAATCAAAATTAAAAACAATAACAGTAGTTTTCTTTTTAAATAGGTGTATCAAACTACAACATTATCTTTGTTCCACAGGATTAAACAGAACATGCAAAACTGATTTAAAACAATTTTCCCAAAACATTTTATTTTTCTTCTCAGATCATGGAAAATCTTTGTGAATAACTGGACTCCTTAAGTATGGTGGGTACATTTATTGTAGGGAGAGGCTTACAGCAGTCATTGCAGGTGTGTGGACTATTTTTCACCCCGTTGCAAAGGCGGAGCGGTTACTCTTGTTGATATTATCGAGGGGACTACTGAACATAACCACTCTGACTCGGCAAAGGAGTTGGACGTTAAAGAACATGTCCAACATATAAAGCCACATGGTACCAATAAAGACAACCAACTTTACTTCTGTGTTGGAGTGGATCTTTACACGTTTCTTCTCCTACCTCCCTGCCAAGCTTGGAATGACCTTCCCCTTCAACTTCGAACAGCACCATCTCTCATAGAATTCAGAAAGGGAGTCAAGACCTGGCTGTTTGACTGAGTCCAGCAAGACTTCAACGCCTGGATACCCTCATGGGTGAATAGCCACGCTTTATAAATACCAATTGATTGATTAAAGTATTAATTCTCAGAAACAATCAATACTACCTAAGGAAGAATACTCTTCCCCCACCCCTAGATCTCTTACATCCTGTCCTAAAAGTTATTTTACATGTTTTAGACAAATATGAATTATAATTTCAATATTTATGAATTAGTAAAATATATTAATGCACAAGTGTTTAATTATTACCTGGGTATTAATACACTTCCCCACCCATTACCACTAGATCCCTTACAACCCTTCCTCCAAATTTATTTTCCATGTTTTAACAAATATGCATTGTAATTTAAATATTTATGAATGCATGTTATATATTGATACCTAGGTATTTTCATTAATACCTGAGTAATAATACACTTTCCCACCCATTACCCCTAGATCCTTTACATCCTGCTTCTAAAAAAATATTCTGCATGTCTGAAATAATCATGCGTCATAATTTATACATGTATATATTAATTCAATATATTAATACACATGTATTGTAATTACTACCCGAGTATTCGTAAACTTCTCCACCTATTACTCCTAGATCCCCCACACCCTACACTTAAAATAATATTGTGCATGTTTTAAACAAATATTTATCATCATTTAAATATTTATAAACTGATTAGATATAGTGACACAAGTATTTTACTGTTTTAATGAATGCCTGAACGTTAATATACTTCCCAACCCATTACCCCTAAATCCCTTAAATCCAGTGCCTAAAAAATTACTTTGCATGTATTAAGGATTTTTCATTATATATATTAAATAATTATAACACTTTTAATTAAAAAATAATACAGAAATAATTCATTTAATATGTATACACTTTTTGATTACATTACAATTTTAAATACATTTTAAAACATATATTTAATATAAAAATATAATATAATGTAATTATACAAATGTAAACCCAATTATAATAAGCAATTCATATATTAATTAACACCTTACCCTCTTCTTTAATAATTTTTTCACACAATAACAAAAAAAACAATACTTACCAATAATTACCATTATGTGTGGTAAATGAATGCATGCGTGGTTAAAGACCCAAGTATGGTAAAGACTACGTTGTGAATGCACTTTGTGGTAAGATTGTTTGGTAAAGGCTGTTTCCCCCATGAATTGTGTATTATTTCTGTGTGCCCATGTCCACGGCCCTACTCATGATAGTTTGGCTTTCTACCACCCTCATCATTAGTTTCAGATGTATCGCTGCTGGTATGCGATCCTACTCTTCCCTTTTGTACTGTTCTAAGGATCTGTTAATTTATGTCTGTGATTGCAAGTTGTGGGTGCCGGCACTTGTTTTTGGGGATCAGGTCTTATTGTTCATTAAATTACATTTTCACAGAGCAGAAAAGAGAAAGGCAAGAAAGGGGTAATGAAGGAGGATAAGGAAGTCAGGAAAATAGAGACAAAGAGAGAAAGTAGGGAGGAAAAAGAAAAGGTGAAATAAAGAAGCAGGAAGTGTAGGGTCATCGATGAAAGAGCCACGAGGTGCGATCAAGACTAGGCAACCTTGGTATTTGGCAACTCTACCATTCGCCAGCCCAGGTGGTGGGCTCCTAATAAAAACTTTGGGTCCTGCATTTTTCTTTTAATGAAATTAATCCTGTACCATTGGTAGCTTTTCATGCAGACACCCAGGTTTACGTTCTGGGCTCCTTTCCTTTCAGGGGAGCCTCATGTAGTCTTCTTAACATATTCAGGCCACTGACACATTTGCTGATAACTTTAAGAAAATCTATGCCTGAACTCATCCAACACCTGCTGGTACCCCTGGTGGTGGACAGCGGGGATGAAACCCAAATATTCTTAGAAATTAGTGCATGTACACACTAAAAATATAAGGAAACTGCAGTGCTTAATTTGAGCTGGTGGTTGCCGGTGAGCCCCACCAGCACTTATTTTTCGGAGACCGGCACTTACTTTTCCTCATCAGACATTTACCAAGAGCAAGAGAGGGAAAAACCATAAGTGGAACGGCAGAGGAAGGAAAAGCAGAAAAAACATTGCAACGGGGAAAGCAGGAACCTGCAAGAGTGAGCTCAAGGGGTAGGGAGTGTCTGGTAATGGAATACTGGGGCATGTCGTGGATTCAAGACTATGCATCCTTGATATTCAGCGTAACAGCATTTAATAGCGCCAGCCGTGGGCCTCTGAGCAGAGCTTTGTGCACCAGCACAGGCATGTTAAGTTCATGCTATACAATTCATTTACTAATTAAGCACAGGGTAATGGTACAAGCAAGCCTTTGCTTCCCCACTTGCAAAGACATACTCATTGAGCAGCAAATCAGGTAAATACATAGGCCGAGGGCCATCAAAGCCTCAAATGGCAGATTTCACTGATAGGCTATACTGGTTCAATTTTAGCCATGAATAACTTCCAGTCTAGTAATTCTATTCGATGCAGTAGCGGCTCGCACAGGTAAGAGCGGTGAGGTGGGGCAGGTTGTGGGGTGGTGGAAGTTGAAAGACGATGGTATAAGTAATATTAAATAAATAAAACCACTTCGCGCTCGCCGCGTCGGCGATGCGGTGAGTGCAAAGTAAATGGTTTTATTGATTTAATATTACTTATTCCGTCGTCTGTCAACTTCCACCACCCCCACCCCCACCCCCACCCCGCTCACCGCTCTTGCCTGTGCGAGCCGCCACTGTTCTGAAGACCACATAGCTTCTGTATTCCAAAAGATTTGTGCGTTCATAATTTTTTATTTGCCAAACCTTAGAATCTTAGGGCTCGATTATGAGTTTCGGTGGTGCGGGAGCAGGCGGTACACTATCGCCGCGCCCCCGCACTGCAGAGACTTGCCACCGCCTGCCAGATTACGACTTAAAAGAGGTCTGGGGATGGGCAGTGTGACGATCCAGCAGCGGTGCCTCTTTCAAAGGCAGAGGGGCCTTTGAAAATTGTTGTATGGCCAAACAACACATTCTGTTGCAACGCATGCCATTACCACGCATGCTTTATAATGCAAATGCCTTCAACATGTATAGCTTTTACCATGCATGCTTTTACAATCTATCTTGTTGTAAAGCATATATGTTAAAGGTCTATGCATAATAAACGGTTTCCCTGACCCATGCCCTCACTCCCTACCCCGACCCTTTTTAAAATACCTGACCTCTGCCCTAATCCCTAAAAATAGACCCTAACACGACCCGCACCACCCACCTGCCCTTTGTATAAAAATACCGGCCCCCTGCCCTGAACCCTAAACCTGTACCCCAGAACGACCTCCCCCTGGCCCCCAGTTTTTTAATAAAAGCACCCCAAGTCCAAAGCCCAATATGTATCCAACATGGTGCTGGGGGATTTTAATTACTGGCCCTCAGACCCACACGAGTGCTCCGCCTCAAAAGAATTTACTGAATCTCTGTCTTCCCTCAACTTTGTCCCACACATTTCTGTCCCCACTCATCTTCACGGGCACACACTTGATCAGGTCTGGGCTCTTAACCTCCCACTGGCTTCGGTGGCGGTCTCCCCTTGTCCTTGGTCCGATCATGCCCTCATCTCTTTCTCCATTCCCCACAACTTGTCCCCCAAAACCCCGCTTGCCAAAAACACCTGGGCGCGGAACTGGAACAGGTTGGATCTCCCCTCCCTGACCTCCCTGCTTCACAATTCCATCCCCCCCCTCTCTGGCTTATCATCGGCCTCACAGGCCAAGGCCATTAACACCTGGCTGGCTGGAGCCTGTGATTCAGAGGCCCCCTTACGACGCATCTCCATCCGCCGGCTTAAGGACTCTAACCGATGGTTTAACGACCATCTAAAAGAACTCAAACTGGGCGTCCGGAGGGCGGAGAGGCAGTGGAGGAAGGACTACTGCCCGTTATTAAAAACCTACTTTCTGACACTGTTGGCTGATTACAAATCAGCAATTCTAGCTGCAAAGACCGACTACTTCTCTACGAGAATAATGTCGGCCGCCAACAAACCCAGGGCTATTTTTGACATCGTAAACGACCTGGCGTTCTCAGATCGAGCCTCGCCCCTAATCCCTCCCTCCCAGCTTCTCTGCGACCAATTAAACAAATACTTCGTGGATAAGATCACCAATATCAAGGCCAATATCCCTTTACCCTCGCCTACCTTCGTCGATCCCTCCCCCCCCCCAGTACAAAATCATCTCACTGTCATCCCTCCCCTTACTCAGGAATCCTTTCTGTCGATTCTCCCCAAAGTTAAATCAGGGTCCCCGGGGGATGTCTGCCCCGCTCGCATCCTACAGCAAATCTATTCTAGCTGCCCTGATCCCCCGATTGCCTTCCTCAACAGCGCCTTGGCACAGGGTGTGGTGCCCCCGGTACTAAAAGCAGCCACCATAGTACCACTGCTGAAGAAACCCGGCTCGGACCCTTCTATCTCGTCCAACTTTCGCCCCATCTCCCTGCTGCCCTTTCTGGGCAAGGTGATGGAACGCCATGTTACCGCGGTTCTGAGCACCCACATTGAGGCTAATGGGGGGCTGGCTTCTCGTCAGGCAGGATTCCGCCCCAGGCACTCAACAGAATCGGTCGTAGTCGCCGTCCTAGACAACCTCAGAAAGGGCATGGATGACAACAACCACCAGGCACTGGTCCTCCTCGATCTTTCCGCCGCCTTTGACACGGTGGACCATACCATCCTACTCACCCGTGTCAAGGCGGCTGGCATCAGGGGATCAGCTCTTGTCTGGCTCTCCTCCTTTCTGAGGGACCGCACTCAGGCGGTCCGTCTAGGCGACTTCACCTCCACTCCTCTCCTTGTCACCTGCGGTGTTCCCCAGGGTTCCTCTCTCTCCCCTCTTCTCTTCAACCTCTATATCTTTCCTCTCATCTTTGCTCTCCAGCAGCTGGAGGTCACCGTCTTTAACTACGCGGATGACCTCCAGCTCATCTTTGATCTATCCCCCTCTTCTCTCTCGGTCTCCAATTTCCAGTCTACTATGACATTTATCAGGGACTGGATGAATCACAACCATCTTAAACTGAACCCTGATAAAACCGAGCTGGTTCTCACTGGTGGTTCGTCCAGTCCCTGGAACTCTCTTTTCTGGCCCCCCTCTCTCGGCCCTGCACCCTCCCCCTCCACCACTGTCAAAACACTGGGTGTCAAAATGAACAATCAGCTCACTCTTCACTCACACATTAGCTCCGTGGTTTCCTCCTGTTTCCTCACTCTTCGAACCATCCGCTCTGTCTCCCGCTTCTTCACCCCTCAGGCCCTCAAGGCCATCATGGCCGCCCTGGTAATCTCGCGTCTGGACTACGCCAACGCTCTTTTTCATGGCATCCCTGCCTATAGTTTGCGTAGACTCCAAGCCATCCAGAACCAGGCGGCCAGACTGATATTTGGCCTCCCACGTTATCACCACTCCACCCCCCTCCTAAAGAAACTCCACTGGCTCCCCGTGAAACAACGTTCCCTCTTTAAAATCGGGTGCATGGTCTTCCAGGCCCGTCAGGGCACTGCCCCTGCTTTCATCACTTCACTCATCAAACCCTACGTCCCCGCAAGAAATCTCCGGTCCTCCTCCAAGTCCCTTCTTCTGATCCCCCGTTTCTCGCGCAAAAAGTGGGGTGGATCCAATTTCTCTACTCTGGCCCCTTCCTTCTGGAACTCTCTCCCTGATAACCTCCGCTCCGCAACTCAGTACCTTTCCTTCCGTGGAGACTTGAAAACCTTCCTATTTAGCCAGGCTTTCCCCGCCTAAATTTTCTCCCCGGTCTTCCTTCCCCTCAGCCACTGAACCTTCAGCGCCAAGAAACCGCAAGGTGTATGCTGCGCTTTATAAGCATTTTAAATTAAATTAAATTAAAAATTATCCAAACTAACAATCCCCCTTACCCTAACAGGATGACGATGAGGCACGGCACAGGTCATCAAGAGGAAGCGGAAGGATCTCTTGCCTCCTCTAATGACGCCGATAGCCTTGACTAGCAGGGTCATTACCAGTATTTGCCCTCACCACATACGTTTTTAAAAAAAATGCGTGGTGAAGGCTATGCGTGGTAATAGTGCATGCAGTGTAATGTATGCGTGGTAGAGGCTCTGCAGGGAAACAGCCGCGTTGTAACGGCTGTTTCCCTTGAAAAAGGCACCGCAATAGGACCTCATAACAAGGTTCCTGCATGGCATGGACTTTTTGTCCATGCCATCCAGGAACTGTTGTGCATGCACACAGGGGGTCACATGTTATGCCTCACATAAGGAGGAGGCACAGGGGGCCCTCTAGGGCCCCATTTGTTTCCTCTAGGCCACGGTGTATATGGAGGAGGAACCTCCATGACACCACCGGCGGTGAGGAAACTCATAATATGCTTGGCAGGACCGCAGCGGTCCCTCCAAGCAAATTGCGGCCTCTGACTGCCACAACACCACAAGGGAACAAGCGGTTCCCTGGTGGCGGCAGCGATCCCAGGGCAGTTTACCTCCCAACTCATAATGGGGCAGTCGGACCGCCGGTGGCTGGACCACCACTGCCGCACCCACATGAGTTTGGCGGTCCTGAGACCTCCAGACCCGTAATCAGGCCTTCAGTGACTTCTCGAAGTAAAAAAGGTAAAATTATATTTTAACATTGTTCACAGCAAAAAACAACAATGCAGATGAGAATAAGTATCCCAGAAGCAACATACATCTCTTTGAATTGTTTGCACCATTCCCAGACCACAATGACATAACAGAAAGATGAAAGAGAGAGAAACCAACAAAGTAATTTGCGTGGAAACTCATGTGTTGATGGAGGCGAGGCCTCAGAGTGTTCTCATGTGACTGGTTGCATTGCACTTTGTTGAAGTTATTAAAGTTAACTTTTTAATATAGCGCTTCATAATCCACATCTGCCTATTCCAACCACTAAAAACAACGAGTGTTATTGCGGCTAATTTAATCGAGCACAATTTGCAGACCTAGAAAGGATGGAAGACTTAGTTGACCTCCTTAAATATAGACTCATCACTTTGACATCACAGCTAATATCAGATCTGAAAGTTTCTCCGTTATATACATGGGCACTGGCATAACCAGAAGCTGGTAGAGACCCGAAATATGTGGCATGTAGGGAGCAGTGTGATGTGCTCATCTTGTACCATGGTATTTCCTTGGGCAAAAGCTGCCTTCCTCTTCTCACCTTGTATGCTAGCCGGATGTTTTGTGGCAATGAGATACAAACTATGAAAAAGTAGGCTCTTGTTGAATCCCAGCATTAACGGGGAGAAACCAAAGCTGAAGGTCTGTGCCGCGGGCCGTCTTAAGCTATTATGGTTCTCTTGATGGGGCATATTCCTTGCATAGTCTCCCTCATTTAATGACACTTATATCACTGAAACCCTATCTAATGGATTCATTATTGGCACCCTTATATCAGTGGCAGCCATTTTGTAACTCCTGTGTGACCCTTGCAGAGCGGCAGCCTAAGGTGTAGGTGCATCAGTGGCACTGGTATCAGCAGTGAAGGTGATAACTGAGTAGGGGAATGCTGGTGATATGCACGCTTACACACTGCAAATGGTATTTTACAAAAAAAACACACAATCCACCTCCCTCGTGAATAATAATGTTGAAAGAATCAGATTGCCACTCGCCTGCATAGAAAAGCCAATCTCCATCCTAGAATTTACATTTTCAATGCTCCCTCAAACAGTGTCTCAACATGAATTTGACCTCTGGAAGAGTAGACAGAGGTGTGGGGCCTCTGTCTGCTCTTTCCAATGTCCTCCGCCTGCATGAGTTGAATAAACACTGTTAAACATTGACAGCTTACACATTACAAATGTTTACCACCTGCTAGGGTGATCGCTTCAGTTCAGGTCATTATGGACACAGTGTCCAGTCCTGAATAATTTTCACCTACCCTTGATTTCAGGTGTGTTAGTCTAATTGATACATAGATGCAAAAGAAGACTACAACATCCAGAATGCATTAGCCCATCACACAACATTCAAAGACTGGAAACTATGGCCATAGGGATCTGGAGAGGGGTAGTCAGCCTGCCATGTGCAATCAGCAGGTATTAACTATTTGATGCATTGCAGAAGCAACAACCAGTAGCAAAGCAATTGTGAATTCCTTTGAGAAGCACAAGGGATCACAGTACTTGCATTATCACTTGCGGTGGGGAAAACACCAGGGCATGGGGGCCCCCTCTACCCTTCAGGGGGCCCGCAAACTCTTCAGAGGGGCCCCATTCCGCCCAAGGCCAATTAATATCTGTGAGATATGGGAGACTCAGGGTCTCTTCACGTTCTGCAGGGGGTCCCCCATCACTTTACGTTACACCACTGTGTAAGGTGTCATTCAGTGCTAGATAAAGTAGCGCAAAAACCCCTCCGATTCTGAAAGGATGCGTGTCTGTGTTCAGTGCTAAATGCAAAGAAGGGTCAGAGGCATAATGAAAAATGAAAAGTCCTTCCAACAGAACGTGAAGAGAGGCCCCAGAGGCTCCCATATTTCACACAAATTCATTGGCCTTGAGCTGAACGGGCCCTCCCTGACCTGAAGGGTTGGGGGGGGACCCTGAAAGCTTGCGCACCCTTCCCCTCCCCCACTTTCCCCCGCACCTGGCTTACGCCCCTGAGGAGAGTGAGTTTACCTGAACGCTAAGAAAACAGCCATGGTGACCCTGAGTGAGTGAGGGAAGCAATGTCCTGTTTTATTTGATTTTCACGAGTCAACACTGCACAAATATTAGGAAAGAGAGCAAACACACGCTCGACAAATAGAAAACAGGGATGTGTTTATGTTTTTAATAGGTTGTGAAGTGCAGGGTCACCTGTTGGTTAGAAGCTATCAACAGTGCTTGTGTTTTTATTTACTGGAGGGTTGGGGTTAAAAAACTGGCTGAATGTTTGGGAGGTATATTTTGACTATGGCCTGTTATGCTCTATTTGCATTTGAATTTTTACACCATGAAATTGTTTTTCAAGACATGCACCACTTTTGATGCATAGATCACAAGACTATCACGAATTACAATAACTGGGCTTGATTACAAGTGGGCCGGTTAATTCCTTCCCATGCGTTAATCCCTGCTTATGATTGGATCAGAATAACTATTTGAGTGTTATTTTAACGCATCCGATAATTATCGGATGTGTCAAATACCTAAACCTTTGTTAAAATCTGGCAGGTAAAACCTAACGAAATTTAAATGGGGAAAGCCATACGGTAATTACCATATCATGCGGATTTTAGGGGCATATTTACAAGGGCTTTATCCCCGCTTTTTTGGCTTAAAAAGCCAAAAAAGCGGAGATAAAACAATCGCCCTGTTTACAAGAGGGTGCTAACATGCATAATCGCATGTTAGCACCCTTTTTCCCCAACGCCTCCCTTTGCATCTCTAATGAGATGCAAAGTGGGCGTCACTGGGCGTACCCCGGATGGACAACCTTGCAAATATCGCTGATGTTCACATCGCGATATTTACAAGGCTGCCCCAGCATTTTAGCACACGTTAGTTTTTGGAGAAAACCGCTGTTACCTATCCCTAACATTGAGGTGGATTATGCTGATACGACCCTGTGGGTCGTATCAGCAAGGTTATCGCCGTTTTGCAGGGAACATCGCTGGAAAACCAGCGATGTTCCCTGCAAAACGGCTATAACCTCGCTATCGCTGGAATTTTTATCGCCCTGGAGAAACGCGCTACCAGGGCGATAAATTCCAGAGATAGCCTGCGATAACAAAATTATCGCTAAGCACGGCCAGCGATAGTTATCGCTGACCGTTGATAATATGCCCCCAAGTGGGTTAAACACAAACAATTCTCTTGCTCTTCTCCATCAACTCGTAATCAGTGTCTTTTGTCGCACTTGATAAATAGTAAACCCTGTGGTATTGTTTTGGGTTTACTAGGTGCTATAAATAGCACCTACACTTGTAATAAGGCCGAAAGTAATTTCAGTGTAAATGCGCACACCAACACTGGGGGGCATATTATCAAGAAACGGGCGTTAGAATTATCGCCGCTTTAGTGGCAGAAAACTGCCGCTAAAGCGGCGATAATGGGCTTGATAATATGCCACAGAGAATTCCTATAGAAGCCCATGTTCTGGTGTCATCTAAAATGGAATGTTCGTGTACAATTAGTACGAGCAAAAGCGACTTTGCCCTCTTTGCGCTTTTACTAAGCGGGAGTTAGACATTTCTGAGCTGATTCATAGCGACATGTAAGAGCACATGAAAGTGTACTCATGTAGTACTAATTCCCAGACTCATAAATGCTTTTGTGACTCACCCCCTAATTGCACCAAGCGAGTGAGTGCAAAGAATAGACCCAGTCCCTCTCTCAACTGCGACTTTGGAGAGTCCAGAGGCGTTCGGCCTGCAAGAAAATACTGAAGACAAGGCGGGCAACAGGTATAATTTACAGCACCATTTTCAAAGGTTTATGTTGAGAAACGTTTTTATACCTGCTTCAAGTATTACCAAAGTCTTGCATTATTGCACATCAATGCGCATTTTAAATACTCCGCTATCTTGTACTTTGGACATTAATCCTGACGCAAGCATAGCCTCGTTTTGAAGGTGACATAGACAAGCCAAAAAAACTGCAGATTTAGTATAGTCAGCGTTCTAGCGTGCCCCACTTTACCTGTTTCAAGGTCTCCTCACATTCTTCCCTAGCTCGTCGACGGCTGTCTTGAGTTACCTAGAGTATCACGGGTTCTGTCCTCCGATTGCCGCATCATAGAAAATGTATAAAAGAATGTTAAAATAAAGTGAATTTAGCATTGTATCTTCCAATACTGGTCTGTTAAAATTTCAAGTTAATTCCATATTTAATCATAATTCCACATTTGTAAAGCGCAAACTTATCACCAATAAGGGTATCAAGCAGTGCTTAATTTGTGCCGGTGCTTTCAGGTGCTTAGCACCGGCACCTTTTTATCAGGGCCGGGTCTACAACTTACATCAACTGCAGGACTGCACTGCAGTCTATACTCATGAGTCAAAGAGTAAATTATATATAATTGCCTTACTGCAGTGTTGTTCATTTCACACTTGTACAGTCTCCGGAGTCCCTCAGTGAAAAAGAGTGCTGCTGTGCAGTGCTGCACTCAGTGCTGAGAGAGGAAGCCAGTCAGCCCGATAATAAATCCATCTCCATGACGCAATTGCGAATCAATTTGTTTTCAGTGTTGCTGGTGGGCGGGCCGAAGATTGGGCTGTATTTGGTTCTTCTATGGGGGTAGGGGGCGGCCCCAGCGTGCCGTGCGTAACCTTTTTTCATTCCAGGGACAGTGGAACTCACCGCAGCACACACGCACTGCACGAGTTACCAGCACGCAGCACCAGTTAGCATGATGTGGAGCAGCAGCAGGCGTCTTAATAAGGCACTCCCGCAGTCCTGGCAGTGCCACCACGCAGTGAGTAATTAAAAACAATGCTGCTTTTACTGGTGCATGTTGACGGTCACCTGAACTTAGTCAGCGCCTCAGAGGCCCCAGCAAGCATTCCACCGGCGTTGGGCGGAGCACCGGGTGCAGTGCAATGCTCCGAGGCTGCCGGAAGGGCAGGGCCTTGCCCTTGCTTAATTTGTTTTAACCCGTCAGTCTACTCTAAAGTGTCTGACTCGGACGTACTTGCTGCCACTGCTCAAAAGAAATGGTATCCATCATGAAAGCCAAAGCGCCAGCGGGATAAAAAAAGGTGTGATTATCTTTCTGTAAATCATCATCACATCATGTGATTTGCACTGTGTGTGAAGTGCCATCAGGCCAGCAGTAGCGCTCAGGCCTGTGCAGCCTTCTTGTCCACAGATGGCGGTTCCTGCAGGTTCAGGTGCCCCTGTTTGATGTGCTTCTTAGGTACAAAAAGCACTGCAAATTGCGTTTACGAAACAGGGACAGCAATAATTCCATTAAAAATTGCCAAAACATACTTTATTTCGCGATGGGGTTAGAGCCATTGTAGTGGGGGTCGTTGTGCAAGGTGCGGGGTGAAGCAGGCTTTTAGCTCTGATGGTCTCAGAAAGCCGGCCTAACAGCTATGTTGATGTTTGCCAAGAGAACGAAAATAACGCCGTGCATCAGAACTATTTGTTAACTACACAACTTAGGGCAAAAAAGATACTGCGCCTTCCAATGAAAACGGGGACACCAGTAGACAATCTTCATTGTTTGTTCGTTCAAGTTGTGCAAGTCCGTGCTGGAGGACGCTTTACAACTCTTGCATAGAGCATGATTGAATCTGTGCATTCCCTTTACAAAAACAGAACTAATACCTGTCAGAGCAGCAAGTGCTCTGTGGCATCAATGAAGTAACACCAGGTCTAAGTCTCCTCAGCTCAGCTGGATGGCTCTAAATATACACAAACTCACTTCCTCCAAACAAAAAAATGAAATTGTCTGAGAAGCACAAACTGTGCCATAAAGTACAGTTTTCATGTTGGTAAATACTGTATATTCGACTTCCAAATTGCATGCGATCTAATAGAATACGCATATGTACTACTCCCTCACAGCACACATTGTTTCCCACAAGCATAGGTATTACCATCAAATGCCAGAGATGGCCAGCATAATGCCAAGGACAACACAATAGGCCAATAATGGGCACCATTGCGTGAATGCCACCTTTGTGTCAGGTCTAGACACCATTAATACTATGGATGCCCAAAATATATTAAAAACGGTAATGAGGGTGGCACCATAAGTTCAAGGATGCCCTCGTTTGTCAATGGTGGCCATCATTATACAACATGTGGCTACCTCAATTTGACAATGATGCTAATATCCGAACACTGGCCACCACCGTGTCATGCCACCATTATGCCAGGGCTAGGCATTATAATGCATGTGAGTATTGTCCTTTCCCTAAAAGTGGCAAATAGACCACTGGAATGTTTCACATGTCCCTTTTCAATACACTAGTCATTTGACCTAATTTATTCCAAAATTGTGCTTTAAATGCACTTTTAATTTGATCTTTTTCAAAATTTTCAAAGGGCAAACCTTACTTGGAGGAAGGCTCCCTTGCTGAAATTCTGATCGGGTATTACATCTGCCTTTCATCAGTGCCAGTTGAGGATGTGGGCGGAGCCGATAGAGAGTGGGTGGAGCCAGTGGAGGAAATGGGCAGAGCCAGGTGAAAGTGGGTGTAGACTCCAATATTTGAGCACCTGGACTTCATATTTTACAAATTAAGCACTGGTATCAAGGCACTGGGGGGCGATTGGGGAGAGTAAATGAGAGTTCGCATGATACTGAGCTGCCCCCGGCGATGGAACTGTGAGCCACGCACTCTAGAGTCAGCCGCTCTGGCCGCTGCGCCATACCTCTCTCACTAGCTTCTACTTAGAATATTTTTGTTGCTATACTTTTGCATTAAAAATGTATTAGACTCAAGCAAGCTTCTCATAGTGTTATTTTCGTCCACAATGGTAAAAGCTTCACGTTTAGCAAACAATTCTGAAGGAAAAGGCATGAAATTTCACACCCAGCCAAGTGGACTCAAACCTCCTTAACAGTGTCTGTAGTGGCTCTAACAATGAAAATGTCAAGAACATATGGCCAAATATGTTATTTTACTGACAAAATAGCTAAAGGCTTAGGTTACTTAGTAGTTCAATTATCTTTGGTATGAAATCTGGCATAGCTTCCTGTCCTTTTTCAAAATGTGATGCCATTCTTCCTTCACTTCTTATTTTCACTTCCTGCCATTTCCCATCCCCTCCTCCTTTCCCCGCAGTGAAATGGCATGATGGGGAATCTTCTCAGAAAGGGCTGGATAGGAAAGTGACAGAAGAGCTATCCCTCACCTCAGATAGATCACATAAAATGTAAGATGGCCAAGATATCGCTCAGGTTTCAAGAGCACTTCCAGAACCTAACAGCAGCCCTATCTTATGGACTACACCAATCTTACAGGAGCTGGGTATGTATATAGTGATAATAATGCATGTCATCAAAAACTTTTGCCTGCTCATATGTGTATTAGTCATTTACAAATACTGTTTACAAGAAAACTATGCCATAACATCTGCAATGTATTCCTAAATAAGCACAAATTATTACTGATATATAAACATGAATTATCATTGGAGATATGCCATGTTCTTCTTCTGATAAAGAAACTAATTGATACTCAAACATAACTTGCAATTTCTTGAAAATACACTAATTTGTCCTCAAATACTAACTTTTCATCAATGGTAACTAAACTATACCACTCTGCTAAAATGGATGGCCTCTTCTGAAAGGCCTCTTCTTGTCCCCAGATACCACGTTTTATTTGTAGTAAATAAACACTGTGGGGCAGATTTACAAGAAACTGACGAATCTGTATAGATGCCTCAGTATCCCAGCGCTTGAGTGAAAATCCCTTGCACCACCATAGATGCGCCGTATTTACAATACGGCGCACTATAGCGCAAGGATTGACAGATGCGTCAGAAATTCTGACACATCTCTTGGCGGAAAATTCACGCATTGCTGGAGTCGTGTCGCAAACCCGACGCAACTCCAGCAATGCGTGTTGTGGCCTATTCCCAATACACTGCGTCACTCCTTACGCCTGCTTCAAGCAGGCGTAAGTTTGTGACGTAGTGGCATCCTAAAAGTCACACAGTGAAATCTTGTAGATTTTACTGCGTCACTTTTACAAGGCCTTCCTGCGTGGGAACGCCCACGCTGCATACATTATACCTGACACAGGTATAATGTCACGCAGGGCTTTACAACATGACGCATCTCCCTAGATGCATTGCGTTGTCAATGTGCCAAATTTTTTACACCACCGTTGCGTCACAAAAGTGACACAACTGCAGCATAAAAGTGACAGAAGGAGCTCGTAAATCTGCCTCATACTGTCCTCAACCATTAGCTTGCCTCTTTCTAAAGGATGATCTTTTTGCTGTTAAACATTAGATTTCTTTTAATTTTTGGAACAAAACTAATTTTCCCCAAACATATATCAAGCAGATTTCCAAAACTCAATTTGAAGTAGGCTCTTAGATATATTAGATATCTGGTAATTTGCTGGCAATGAGCAGGATGCAAAATAATAGGAAGCGAAAGACATAAGAGAGGGGAAATGGTCAGGTTAGTTTTAAGCTTTTATTAAACGTTCATAGCCTCTGCGGGTTCTTGGCGCTTGACATTATACACTTTGAAAAACAACACCGGATCAGTCAAGTTGCTTACTGTGAACATGACTTGCTTACAAAACCATAGACTTTTTAGCTAAGTTTGTTTCTACATTTTGCTGTAAACTGCATCACGTGGCCCATTTTCTCCATATTTTTCTTGTGGTGCGTGCCTCCGCCCACCTCCCACAGGAAAGTGTGGCTGACTTTGAGACCATAAAGTGTTCCTCTTCAAATTCACTGTAAAATGTAAGGCTTTTGGGAAAATGTCATAGAAAATTACAGAAATTTACAATAAATTCTAAGGGGAGACCTCGCACCATGAACCTGCCTGGTGGGCGGGGGGGGGGGGGGTGGGGGGGCTGGGTGCCAGTCACTGTGCTTGGTTGATGCAGTTACAATCCATAAAAAGAAGTATTCCTAATAAAAACGTATTCTACAGCCCCTGCCCCAGACCTATTGCTTATTTTTACATAATACAAGTACTACAGTTTGACGTCTGGGGGCACCAGTACATAAAATAAACAAAGAAGGGGGTATCCTCAAATGAGAGAAGGTAAAGACCTTCTGTCTGTTAGAGAGTTCTCAGAGAAGTAAAAAGAGAAAATATTTCTTTTTTATGAAACCCCTCACTCACCAACCTGGTTGGTGACATGCTTCATCATCGGGGTCCACCCGAGCAGTCGAATACCACTCGGGTGTGCTTCCACGCCTGATTACAGCGGAGCAGGTTTGTTATTATATCAGTACGTGTAAGTGACGTGTGTGAGTGAGTGAAATAAAGTTAAAAGTAATCCTACTGTACTCCCTAACAAATTTAATATGGAGCAGCAGGGTCACGATTAAAAAAGTGGTGAAGTGTAATACTAATGTAGGTTTAATTTGACCTAAAGTATTATCCAAATATTGACGGTCTACATGTTTCAACCTTAGAGTGTAATCACAGGTTTTCGTCAGGACCTATCGACACACCGGGCGGTCTACACGCACTAAGGTGCATCCAACCCTGGAGCGTCTGTGTGCCACCTACATATACTTGCGAAGGTGGTAAAAAGGGTTCAAGGAGTCCTCTGTGTACAGATGAACCTGAAAAAAGCACATACAGTTCTGGGCAATCAGAAAATGATCTATTTAGAATTAGAATGAACTGGGTTTCTGCATGGAAACAATGGGGCATATCAACAACAACCGGCGATAATTATCTCGAAGCGCACTTAGCGCTAGGATAATTATCGCCGGCTAGCATGAATTTTTATCGCTGAGATAGCGTGCTATTAGCAACGCTTATCTCAATAGCGATAAAAATCCTCACGCTAACAGGCTAACGTGAGATTATCGCTGGAAACCCAGCGATAATCTCACGTTACCTTGTTGATAGGGACAGGCAAACTTAGCCATGATATCCTCCTTCCATATGATATCATGGCTAAGTCAGAAAAATACCAGATGTAAAAAAGCAGCGTTAACCGCGGTTAGCACTGCTTTTTTTGTCTCTAACAGGGTTAGCGACATTCTTGATAATAGGAGAAATGTCGCTTAGCGACATTTCTCCTATTATTTTACTCTGGAACGCCCCCTTTGCATCTCATTAGAGATGCAAGGGGAAGCGTAGAGTAAAAGGGTGCTAACATGCAAATTTGCATGTTAGCACCCTGTTGTTGATAGGGCGCTAGTTGTATCTCTCCTTTTTTGGCTTTTAAAGCCTAAAAAGCAGAGATAAAGCCCTTGTTGATATGCCCCATAATTTTCTGTGTGGAAATAGATGTCATTTTTTAAATGATGTGCTGATGCTTATTTTTGCTTAGTGTTTTCCAATTCCAGCATGTGTGTTTTCATTCACTGACTTGCAGCTCGAAACAAGCAAAAAAAGGACTTGAAGTAACAATTCTTTCCTCCACTTTGCCGCCACTGGAGACACAGGTAGGATACACTCTACACCTTCTGCAAAGCGAGCAGCGGGCTGAAATTCAATTAAAGCTTAAACCATGTGCTCACAATACAAACATCAGAAATAATGACTCTCTCCTTTATTCCCAGAGCCGGGGTTTGTTGTTGAACCACCACCGCCTGGAGTAAGGTACATTGATTTACAGGAAATTGCCTGCTCATACGCTTATTAGTCATTTACAAATACTACTGTCGCAGCCAATGAACCATGATAAGCCGCGGTTATCTGAGCCGAGTGTGTCATCAGCGCGTCAGTGTCTGTTTACAAACAGCTCCCTTCCCTCCACCTCTCCCTCCCCCCCTCAGAGTTCAGGAAAATATTTGTTCCGAATGGTCTCGTTTGAACCGCACGCAGCCCCGCTCGCGGCTCTTCTGCAACCTGCCTCTCTGCTTAATGTGTTCGGAGAGGGCATCTGAACAGTCAAGTGGAGCCAGTAGACAAGTAAAGTGGTTTTCATGGGAAAATCTTCTTTAATTAAGAACAAAAAAGCATTTCTTTCTCTGGTCCTCCATTTTAGGTCCTTCGTTTGCTTTTAATGCAAGCTAAGTCATTAGGTGAGTACACAGGAAACTCTGCCGGTAGAGGCTTGGATTTTTTAATCAGGAAAAAGGCTGGCGTGGTTGCTCAATAAATGTCGCTGATGGACGGCCGGAAGTATGCTAAGTGATGAAGCAACCTGCCCGTTGTTGTGAAGCTCTTCCAGGCGAGTGTAGGCCGTTGAACCAATCAGCAGGCAGCTGCTGTATCACGACCAAAGGCCTATTTTCTTTGTGTGCCCATTAGATCCACAAATACAGGTTAACCTCAAACAGCCCTGTGTCCAAATGGTACGTCAAGGAGGAGTACAAACACACATGTTGATTGACACTTCCGGAAATGTAATTTCCATCAGGCTTTTTCTTCGTAAGGCATTGAAAAAACAGAGGTTAAAGTAACCAAATGGGCGATTTTTTTGTCATATAAAGAAGAAAGTTGCTGTAGAACATATAGTTGTGAAGATATATACAATGCACTTATCAGTTCCACGCATGTATTCCGAAGTGAGGTTCTTGTCTCTTGAACCAGTAATAATAATAATAATACTTTATTCGGTATAAAAAAATAGCATAAAAGTGCAGATCAAAATACATCATAATATAAAAACAAAACAATCAACAGCTTAAAATGATACATATTCGATCCTTCCATGAGTGGGAACCCCTTATCACATGAAATTCATATTAAAGACGAATGAGAGGCTAACATCACGGGCCACAAAGGTACATATAAAAAACATCAAAATTAAGAGAGGAACATAATAGTTTGACAGCTTAGAAGTGATATATATTCGCTCCCATCACAATAAAAAAAAAATAAAAAAAATAAACCTTCCCCTCTTCAAATTCAATTTTTTTTTGTTGTGTTTTTTTTGTGCCTTTTAGAAACTGGTATTACGAGCCACATTTGTTCATCCGGTACCTCTTGTGTTTCTGAGTCTGATGGCTGCCCTTAAAAAGTTTTCAATGCAGAACAGGGTTAGTGTGTCTTTGCATGTTTAAATCTAGAAGTCTTTAGAATACTTTTTAAAAGCAAACTCCTAGGTAGTGAATAAAAAGGGCATAATAAAACAAAGTGAAGGGTATCCTGAGGAGACCGATGGTCGCAGCCACATGGACCCTTCAACTCTATGGACGTTGTGTATCCTGCCGGATCAGCTAGTATGTGGTGCAATAGATTGAGCCTAAACCATGTCATTATAAATCTATCATGGGCATTATGGAAATAAGATAAATAGGGCTCGATGCCCAAACATGATTTAGTCAAGAGGTGTTCTCTAACTGACTGTTTAAGAAGTTCCGTATCTTCCCTGCATGATATAACATGCTTCTGGAACCGGGCTTGCACCAAGGTCTTGTCATGCACTGACATTTTAGTGGGGGTTATCAAAAAGATCTGCGCATCCTATGGCTTCTAAAGTCTCCTTTACATACTTAAGCCATGGGATGTTCAGCCCCCGGTCGCGGGCAAGGCAGTCTGTTATAATCTGCTTACTAAATGAGGCCTCTGTATTTGCTCATATTTTGGCCCAACAGGTTAGGGGTTTGGCTTTCAGCCTATCTCTGACATAACTGACACCCAGTTCTTCGTGAATGATGTGGGACGGTGTGCTCTGAGGCACTTTCAGTGAATCCGGACATTAAATTTAAAGGTTGAGTTGTGTTGAGAAAGGGTGTTACAAACGCAGACAGAATGATGGCTTGAAGCATCCCTGGCAAAAGGTACCCACTTCCCACTACTATTATGCGTTCAGAGAAAAAACAGGGATATGTGTGTTGCTGCATCTGCTGTGTTGCTGCATCCGGACTTAGTCACCACCAGTACACCGTCTGACCACATCACTGTTAACACAGCACAGTGAACAGAACACAGTCTGCATCTCAATGGATTTGTATAACTGGAACATCAATGTAAGTTAATGTACTTCAATTTAGGCTTAAACATTAACAAATAAGGGCAACAATTTACTAATAAAGACATATTATTAAAAATGGGATTGGGTGCTTTGCCCCAATATATATTACACAATATATACTGAATACGTATATATTGTGTAATATATATTGGGGACCTGGCTATTCGAGCAGTAGCAGCACCCCCCGCCCCAGGCGCCTTGAGACCCTTACGGGTGAGTATTGCGCTCTACAAATTTCCTGATTGATTGATTACTAATAAGGATTACTCATTTTCATATATTTACAAGCAAAGCCAATATGTCTGGGTTTTCTTTAGGAGAAATGTTTGGAAATTATTACTATTACTTGACAGTGCTTGTGGTGATCAGCTGCTGTAGGAAGAAAATCACATAATTTAAAAAAAAAAAATCTTTTTATTGCAAACAGCGCAACAGCTGTGCATCGGTGATGCCATTGCCTTACAAATATTCCAACCAGTGAGTATAAAGTTGTCTTTTATCAATTGGAAAGGACACAACACCAATGATAAGCGACCTTCATGGTCGAAAAACACTTAATTAAGCAACTTATTTGGCTTCATTAATATGGTAGGTGGGAGTTGGCCTGGTTGTTGACGCGATTGCATTAGCAGAGGTATGCAGTGCCCTCACAGACGAGAGTTATGAATGGAGGCAGAAGATGAAGTTGGCTTTGTAAATGGTGAAATTAAAGGGGCCATCCGGTGAAGCATGTTACAATACATTTCAAAACCGTATCAGAGGTACAGGACTGGGTATAAAGAATTGTTTTTGCTCTACACTGGATGTCCCATTTAAATGGCAAAGGCAACAAAATGTAGAATATTAGGTAGTTTTGGTACGCTATTATTTAAATTCAGAATTCAGGTGTTACTCTCCGTGTTAAATTTCACGGCCATCAATCTGAAAGTGGATTTGTGCTTGGCGGAGTAATTAAGAACATGATACTAATTTACAAATACATGTTACAATTACTTTACAATCCCACATATAAAAATCAATAACATTATAAATCTCAGCACTTTTCATGCTAATGCACTATGTGGAACGATTATGAGCTGTGGCATATAATCTTCATAATACTTTTTTTTTGTCTATTATATATTAGGTACATAGATAGTGACCGTCACCAACTATTGTTTGTTTAAATATTTTTAGCATATTAGTAATCATATGAGTTTTCCTGTCTTTAAATAGTCATCTGCCCTCCTAACGGATTTATTAAAGATAGGTAAAATATTTTCATGTATTTTCATCCCTTCACTACAGTTTTCTACATCTCAAATTCGCTATGATAATTCGACTTCTTTTGATGCAATTACACAAGAGATTTCAAAAGCTACCCTCAACCTTAAATAAGTAAAGTTAATGAAAACATGTAAACTTAATGAAATATACATAGGCCAGTAAGGTAGCTTTTTAGTCCAACTTTAACAATATTTAAATATGTATTCTTTTATACTTAACATATACATGCGTGCCAATGTCAAAAACAATTCAGGTCTTAAACAAATCAAACATTTTTATTATATGATCTCTGGTTCCTATGTCTGCTATTGCTACACACAGTAAATAGGGAAGGGGAGATGTTTTTCGTTTTATGTGTCATTTTTTTATCTTAGCATGTTCTTCACCTGGTGCGTGTATTTGGTAATAAGGTATTAGAATTTTATGTTATTTTATTTAGCTATCGATGGTCATTTTAATGTTTTACAGCCTTGGCAAAAGTCCTATGAAAGAAAGAAATATGTGTTTGTGTTTCGCTGTTGAAAAGGATTGTTATGTTATGTTCTATGAAACTAAAAATAATTGTGGATACTTAGGATCATGGGCAATTGAGGAGTGCTGCCAATTTTAAAAACATTTAAAACACATATTACTTTTCAATTGTCATTTCGCAGCTGCAGTCTAGCAAAAGGACTACTTGATTTCTCTTCACCAAACCATAAAAGGAACATACAGGAGACATGGTAACCACCCCTGACATATTAAGGCCTTGATGGTCAGCCCTACAAGCATTAGCAGACCATGAAAAACACATGGAAGTTGACCCAGAGTCTGCGCACTCTACATCTTATTGCTATTTTGGAAAAACTGATGACAAGAGGTACATGAACAACTGAAGCTGCCTGCAGCCAGAAATTGGTTATTGGTGGATTCTGAATAAGCAAATAATTTAATAGTATTATTAGCAGTAGTAATAGTGGGAGGAGTAGGAGTAGTAATAGTAGCAGTAATATATGGGGTAGCAGCAGTGCTTAATTTGTAAAAATTGAAGTACAGGTGCTCAAATGTTTGTCAAAGGCCACACTCACTTTCCTCGGCTCCACCCACTTCCTCCACTGGCTCCACCCACTTCCTCTGGGCCACTGGAATTTTGTGTCAATGAAGGGTCAAATTATGCGGCAGGGTTGAGTAAATTATGCGGGAAGAAAAGGCAAAATATACAGCACAATGAGGGACATTTTATGATACTTCATTATTTTGTCAGTTTCACACTTGTTAATACTTCCTGGGCACTGACTGCACCTTATTAATACCAGTTTAACACAACAATATAGCAATAAGCAAAAGAAAGGTGGCCAGTCAACCTTTGCAAAGTGCCTTCAACTACTCAGCAACATCTGCTGCTTGCATGTTTAATAACTTTTTAACCATTTGAGCTAGGAACATTTTTTTGTTGACAAAGGCAAATCATGAAGCAGATAATACATTATGTGGCATATGCGGCAAATCGATACTTATGTGAAAAATACTGCTGCCACACAATTGCATAATTCCAGTGGCGCTGCCTGCAGGTATGTTATCATGTACTAAACAGTGCTGTTATTGGAAGGCTTTCCAAAGTCAACCTGGAAAACTGTTATTATATCTCAATTTAAACCACAGCATAACCTTTTGGAACGTGCCTATTAGACGCTCTTGTCCATGATAACTACAGAAAACAAGATAAGGAGCAAAATATTAAGAAGATGTCTATATTCATTGTTGCCGTCTTCGTTACACTGGTTACATGAACATCAGAATGGTTTCAATCACTCGCTGAGCCTCATACACAGTTTCTGGGTTCTTGAAGGAACTATGCAAATGCATCTGCACCAGGAGGCCCTGGCTGAGTCAATAGAACAACAGAAAGAATTAGATCCTCTGAATTTGCCATATATGCTTGCAATATTCCGGCACATGGGATTCTGTGAGGGGATATGTCACAGGATCGCTTTATTTAATGCTATACCTTCGGCAAATGTTAAGACGGGTGAAATAATATTATCACCTTTGCAGTGTCCCTTGGCACTACACAGGTATGCCAGCTATCAACCATGCTATTCGCACCCTAGTCTGGACCCCCCTGTTAACATGCTGAGAAACAAAGGGGCAGTGAGAGGGTTACAATACTCAGAGGGTCGCACAGATCACCTGCTTTATTTTAGGAGACAACTGCGAGCAGGCTTAGTCTCAATGTTTTATTCTCTTCATGGAACAGTCATGCCTCTTCGTCTAGTGGAAAAAACGAGAAACCATACATTTTCCAATCCACCCAGCTGTTGATGATGAACCACTGAGGCACTAACTGTGAAACACACATATTTAGGTATCTGTGTGTATGCACGCATTTACCATAACTTCGAGCGAAGAGTACAACGAGAATCTGTGGGCAACACTGCACTCGCTGAAAGGCTGTCTAGAGTGCTGGAATTAAACAAAAGGGTGACGTAAGATTAACACCTTCCGGAGCGCTTTGCCAGAATGAACATATGGCTTAGATGACTTGCTTGTATATCTGAACTCGGGAAGTGGGAAGACATCGAATCCCACTTGATAAACTGACATTTCTGATCACACAAGGGCCTAGGGGGATTTAATCAAGATTTTGAACACTAGTAGGCAGCAGCACTGTAACATTCCTTTTGTTACTGTGGGCCGATTTTGGTAAAAAACATAAATAAATAGGCCCCAGTAACAAAACCAGCCCATTTTAAAACCAGCCCAGCTCCCGCCCTTCCAGGCTCCCGGCGTTGGTTACTACTTACTCGGTAACATAACATTGCTGCAGTTACAGACCGGTCACTGCCTTATTAGGAGGCCTGCTGCACACTGCATACTACACACTTCTTCAAATAATAGTGCATTCGCTCCGAACTGCAGTGTGCTCATGATGAGAAGGCGGGCGGGAGTGGATTCTAAAAAAAGGTTACGTTTGGTTACGCTTTACGCACGCTGTAACGGCAGCCCCAAAGGACCAAATCCAACCAAATCAGTGTCCCACCCACCGGCAACACAGACTGAAGGCATGGAATGCATGGATTTGTTATTGGCGAAGTCCACCTCACCGGAAAGACAGAGTGTGAGTAAACAACAGTAGATTATATTTGTGTGTCACAGTGACACACATGCAGTCAGTCAGTGTTGATGTGAGTTGGCAGTGGCAGGCACTCAGGTCTAGACCCGGCCCTGATAAATAAGTGCCGGTGCTAAGCACCGGAAAGCACCGCCACAAATTAAGCACTGGGTAGCAGTAGTGGTAGTAATGTAAGTACAAGTAGCAGTTCAATTGTACTATTATGAAAAATAATACATTTTTACTGACTAGATTAGTATTGTAATTAAATAACAATATGAAAATATAAGCAAGACTAGAGGATGAAAGATATTGATGCTATATAATTAAATAAAATAATATTAAATTGTACCAATGGTCAATGCTAATATAAGAGTTATGTATAGAAAGATGAATTCATAAAAAATAATTTTATTTAAAAAATGTAAGAGGTTGCGCTATTATTATAGATAGGTTAAGGATAACACAAAAAGTAGACATTTTAAACATGTTAAAAGGTTAGGGCTCATGTTAGGGTTAAACAACATTAAAATACATTTTCAATATTTAGTAATTACTCTAAAAGTATTGTCTAGGACTTGCATAAGGGTAACTAAGAGTAAATGTGATTAAACATTTTAGGGTAAGTATAAGTCATAAGGTTAAATTAAAGATCCAAATTAGATTTAAAAAACATACAGTATCATTACATATGTTACAATTACACATATGAAAAGAATTAACAATTAAGCAAAAAATTAAATAAAAAGTCGAGGTTGGTGTATGGTCGATGTAGTGGTAAAAACTTACATGGATAATTTAGCGGTCCTTGCTGTTGTGACCTCAGTGTAGTGCATTGGAAATATGATATGATGCATCTGTGTTTGTTGTTCAATCACATATGCTGCTGTGGAAACCCAAAGAAATCGCTGTTAGCATGAGCTGAAGCCATTTTGTTTGTGGCAGCCATTTTAGTTAGCCATGTGTTAGCCATGTGCTTCTTCCGTCTTCACTGTTGCCTGCCCTTGTATTTCGCTTGAGTCATCAACTATAATTAACTTCTTCAGTGCTGAGCCAGAGCCTTGCGCATGCTTAGAAAGGGCTACAGCTGCCAGAATGTATCTGTCTTAGTTTGTAAATGTCAGGCTGTTTTAACTGATGCAAACAGAAATGTCTCCCCTCCCACTTTGCTGACCAAGACATGTTTGTATGCCCATGTTAGTCAATAACTATTCTTGTATGTGCCAGTACTTCCCCTTGGTCTCATGCTGACAATGCAACTAATGCATATAAAAGACCCCTGGTTTTCTGTACTCCTTGTACTGCATCATACATTGCCTGAGGGTTCTGTATCAATGTAGTCCCACTCATGAGTGATAATAAACTATTGTTTTGATATTACAGCTTCCTTGCCAATCTCTATTTTGTTGGTCTAAAGGACTAAAGGACAAAGAAGGGCGAACCCTTGCACTGATGGGCCCCTGAAAAGGCTCACTTCCACACTGCTATCCACCTTCAGAATTGCAGGGTTCGGTATCGCTGCAATCACTGACTCAGTATTGAAGAAGCAATGAAAGTCTGCTTAGGTTTCATCTAGAATGTGACCAGTTTCTATAATCCCAAACAATTGTTCTTCCACAACTCTCCCACATATCATTACTTCACAAGGTAGATTGGTGATAGGCTCATAGCAGGCCACTTCCTCAGGATCAGATTGTGTTTTCTTCAAAAGACCACTTAATTAAGAACACAAGGTTACTTTACTTGTGCATTGAAAAAGGTTAATGTCATTAAGAAGCCTGGCTGCATTAAAATGAGAAGCATCTTGAATTTGGCAGTGAGGCATATGTCCAAAGGGCAACCTAAAGTTTTAATCTGGGAGACCATGGTCTAGAACAGCTTCGCCTTCAATCCATCCTTAATGCTGCTATCTATCTGCATTTCATATTAGAGTTAATATCATACACTCATATCTATATATGACTTTCTACTATTTGGACATACATGTGTTGCCTTTTTTTTTATTATTTACTAGATCTTTGGCTTGACCTTTGCAGATTTATCTTTTTTTGGTTATTCCCTATATTAGTGCTCCCTATTGGTTCATCCCCACCATTCCCAATAGTCCTACTTGTCCTCAAGCTCACTTCAGTTCGTTTTCTCTTTGCAGATACGTCTTTTTAATCACTCCCTATGTTCTGCTATGTATCTATTTTTAAATCCTTCACCAATAGCCTTACCTATTCTCAATCTCACTTCAGTTTTCTCTTCTTTGCAGATTTGTTTTTTTGATCACTCCCTATACTCTGTTCTATATCTCTGCTTCTTACTTTCCATCACCAGTAGCTTTACACATCCTCAAGCTCATGTCAGTTAATCTTTTCTTTGGAAATTTGTCTTTTTTTATCACTATCCGCTTCACTAATAGGCTTACTCATTCTCAACCACACTTAGGGGCAGATTTACAAGCCCCTTGCATGACTTTTGCGCTGCAGTTGCGTCACTTTTTTGACGCAACAGAGGCGCAAACAATGCGGCCTGTTTACAAAGTGACGCATCTAGGGAGATGCGCCACGTTGTAAAGCCCTGCGTCACATTATACCTGCGTCAGGTATAATGTATGCAGGGTGGGCGTTTCCACGCAGGAAGGCCTCGTAAAAGTGACTCAGTGAAATCTACAAGATTTCACTGCGCCACTTTTAGGACGCCACTGCGTCAAAACCTTACGCCTGCTTCAAGCAGGCGTAAGTAGTGACGCAGTGTAGTGGGAATAGGCCTCAAAACGCATTGCTGGAGTTGCGTCGTGCTTGCGACACGACTCCAGCAATGCGTGACTTTTCCGCCAACAGATGCGTCAGAATTTCTGATGCATCTGTCAATCCGTGTGCCGTATTGTAAATACAGCGATACCAAAAGGGGAAATACGGCGCATCTATGGTGGCGCAAGGGTTTCTAAGGGTGGCGCAGGGAAAGAGACGCATCTGTACAGATGCGTCACTTTCTTGTAAATCTGCCCCTTAGTTTTTTCTCTCTTCATAGATTTGTATTTTTGACCACTTTCTATGTTTCTGCTCACTCTCCATTTGCCCCACTACTTGCCAGAAGCCCTGCTCATCCTCAGACTCACTTCAGTTATATTTCTCCTAATACCCAGGAGTTCTGAATGGTCTTCCTGTGCCTTTTTGTGCTTTATATTCTCTTATTCTCCTTTTGGGGATATTCAAAAAATATTTTATTGATTGCCCATCCCATCTCCTTCTGTGATGGACATTTGCTTCATTTGCGTCATGAAAGTAATTTTCATATATATTTATATGAAAACAGCCCCACACATTGTTCCATGGAAAACCCTTGTCGCTGGATCCCCATCATCATAAAAAGGCTCAGGCGTTGCCTTCCCACACAGGGAGGAATGAAAAACAGCCCCTTGGGGTCTGGTATCTGAGATTCTTTAGCTGACTCCGAACTTGATATCTAGGAATTATAGAACACGCTGACAAAATGGAGATCAATGCAGCCTCAGATACATTATTTATACATTTACAAAAAAGCAACCAACAAATGTTGACAAATTTAGAAAAGCTGACCAGGATTGAGCATACATTTGGTAAGGTTGCCAGTAACTGCTAATACTACCACAAGAGTTCACATCACACAGACGCATTTACATGAATGAATGAATGACAGCTTTTGAAGCGTGGAGCTACCTCGGATGAGGTGTCCCGGTGCTAGCAGACTAGCTAGACTCAGAGTCCAGAAACTACAGCCCCTGCCTAAAGAGCCAGGTTTTTACATCCTAAGGGTGCCACTCTTTACATCGACCACAATGTCTACCTTGATGTTATCTGGGAACACCATGACTACATTTCTATTGCTCCCCCCCATGAGTCAAACCTTGATCTTTGGTGTGCCTAAAGTTCACTTTCGTATCTGAGATGTAGGAGTTTAATTGTCTGTGTGAACAGATACAGTCACAAAGATCATGGCTCCACTGCTTGTTATGTAAAATGAACATTGGCTTCCTAGTGAGCAAAGAGGTTATCACCAAGGGCCTCGTGCATCAAAGGGTTCTGCCTATTCTGTGTCTATGGGAAAGTGTGTTGATACATAAGGGCCTAAATCACCAGAGCCGTCTCTCACCTCCATGTAAGTCTGCTGCGCAGGCTTGCTTAGTAAGAGGGAAAAGTGCAGGTCCCTCGTTCACTAATGAGCCTGAGAATCAGCCCCCCAGAGAATATGGAGAGGGCAGTGGGATGCCTTAGTCCTCCAGATTTATTGATTCTTGTCACCTAATAAGTCCTAACAAAAGAGAGAAGAGTTCTATCCTGGGAAGTTATTAGGCAGAAAGTTTCGTGACAAGTCTAAAAGGGCCCGCCCCACAGGAATGTTGTGTGGCATCTTTATTGTAACTACTTCTCAAACAGAAAAAAACAATGTGGTTCAAGCCCATGCATTGCCGAGAGAGTAAGTTAACACTGTTTCTGCACGTTGACTACAGCTGAGTTTTAATGCAACTCAGTGGAATGCTGCGGAGTGCAACAGAGCAAGTTCCACACAACCCTAGTTCACCAGGAGATACCCAATTTTTCACCCAAGAACATGAGGTAATTCATTATAGCAGCACAATGGCAAATGAATGCATAGTCATGATCAAACCATAAGAAAGACAATCAATGAATCAAAAAAATGTATAGACTAAATGCAAAATAAGATACTATGATAAAAACAGAAATACATTGTGGTGATAATGAACTGTATCACAATTTCCACATTATTTTCTGATAAATTATCGAAGAGAAGTTACAGAGAGTCCAGCAACAGCATAGAGACTAGGCAGTACCAGTCCCTGTGTTTAGTATAACATCTGAACATTCTCTAATAGTATGCACTGCCCACCAATAGGGGCAAATGGAATAAGGTAACATTGCACACACAACAGAACTAAATTACATCATGGACAAAGACACCCCACATCTTCCACCTATGAACTATGAGTTACTTTAATACACAGAATACAGATAAAAGAAATTGCACTTTTGCAGTTGCAAAATTACTCCTCCCATGAGCTTGGGAGGAACTTTCTTGAACAAGTACTGTGTAGACGTGCAATTTCTTCAAGAACTTGAAACAGCAGCTTGCTTGGAGCAGTGGGTTTTGATGACACCATCTATGCAGGTGATTAGCTGGTCATCATCTTGGCTAGTACACCCTTTGTACATTTCCGTTTGACTCTCTGGCACACACATGCACCTACACCACCTCTTTGCTTTTCCAGTCTTCCTCCGCTGACTAATTGTCACTCTTCCCGCATTACCTCGCACTTCAGCCACCAGTACAGGATCGGAACTTTCCTTAACAAAGGATCTTTAATGTCTACCCAATCTCCAACATCGAGTTTAGATGCCGCATGTACTCCTCTGTTCCTGCCAACATGCTCACAGCACAATAAGCTGCAGGTGTCAATTATGTGCTTGGCTCCTTTGCACAAAATACTTACATTGCTTGTATTATTTAAAGCCTTTAACATCCAAAATGGACACAGTGAAGAAACCAGCTTCTGTCCTCGCATGACTTCAAAAATACACCACCACCCAGGACAGAATGCTGTGTGATCCTGTACTACCATTATATATCTACAACTACCTCAGTAGAGACTACTTTCGACCTATGTGCACTCTGAAAACACCCAACTACTACTGTATTGAATCTCTCCACCTTCCCATCGGCTTGGCAGTGGTAGAATGTCGAACGCAAATGTTTGACCCCACACTTTTCAAGGAACTCCTACGTAGTGGTTGAAGTTAATGCTCCTTTGCAAAAAATATTTACATTGCACTCAAAGGGGGATATTCTCAAGAACGTGCGATAATCATCGCCAAAATAGGTTAAAGCAATCTTTCATATCGCCGTCTATTGCGGGAAAATAACTCTGTGTTAACGTCCTATTCACAACATGGCGGTAACATGCGATAGATTCCCGATAACGCGTCAAATGTCCGCGATAGAATCACCGGGATGGAGTTAAAAATCTATACCCGTGAAAAAAGCTGCGATGGGCCCAACAGCGATAAAAACACAGCAATAAGCAGCACCACGCCTGCAAATCCCATAAGTCAGGCGGGAAAAAAATCACTATAAAAACGGCTGCAAAAAACACAAACAAAACACATACAACTGCGAAGCACCATGGAAGTAGCCGGAACAAGCACAGAGGACAACCAGAACCCCACAAGCCCCATGGAGAACCAGCCTGGGACCATAAATGAGGAGACGGTGTCAGGAGTTGAGGGACCGGACACTGCACAACAGGACCTTAGCCAACAGCAACAGGGTGAGTAATGGCCAGGGACTGGGGGGACGGGGTAAATAGGTACAATGGCACACATGCACAATTAAGTATAGCACATCTGCGGACAAATCATGCCCATGAGTCACAACTCCAACCAAGAGCCAAATTTACCCAAGTCTGCAACATCTCAGCAGTGTATAGGCACAAAAGTCAAAGGCACACCGCCTGAAAGGGATAAGGGCCCGCAAAATCAGAGCTGAAGGGGCAACCCACCCACAATGCAGCACACACACATAAGAATCCAAGCAACTCAACATTGTCAACAATGTGGTACAAACTGCAACACTTTCACAACAGAACAGAGGACACAACTGCTGCCGCTTGTGTGCAGAAAATGGCTATTCGCCTTTGGCATAGCAGGAAACTGTGAGATGACAATGTACAAGTACAACCTCACATCCCTGATGGTGTTGAAATGTCAACTGTCGCACATCAAATAGGCATCTCCTCACAAACAGTCACAATGTACATTGTCATGCAGTCTGTTAGTAAACTTGTATAATATGTGAACATACATGTGAACACAATGTCAATATGCATCTCCCCTTCACATTGCAGAGGGACAATCAACATCTCCTGCAGAGCAGACCCAACAACACAGCACTGATGATGAAGAGGACCTCCCCAACATCGACGCCCTCCAACAGCTCATGGACAGCTCTGGCACCCCAACTCCAGGAGCAGGGCAGCCCAGCTGCATCCAAGAGCCCCCACCCCCTGCACAGACCACACAGCAGGAAGGACCCACCACCACAGCTGTCTTCCAGGACCCCCATGACCAACACATGGCATTCCAATGCCATGTGTTAGGGTGCCATGAGAAGATGGCTGATCAGCTGCCGGTGGGGTTCGACCTCATGGCAGCCAAACTAGATGCCATCCGTGGGTGTCTATGTCCCATCAGGGACCACTTACAGTCCCTAACGGACACCCACTGTCTGCTCCATGCTCTCCAACAATCCACGGCCAACATCTCTGGAGTCATGACTCTGATACAAGAACAACTGTCTAGTCAGAGTGGCTCCAGCGATGTCACCTGGGAGTTGGGACACATAAGGAGAATGATGGTGAGCTTAGAGCAGATGCAGGCAGAAACAATGTTTGCCACGGCTGCACACCAGGGAGATGTAGCTGGGATCTTTCATGCCCTGCAGATCCTCTTCATGGCATTGCCACCACAAGACCTGGCGTGGATGAATGCTGCTGCCACCACTCCATCCACATCTCTGCTCACTGAAGTGTCAGTGCCACACAGTACGGCAGACATTCCACCTCCGGCTCCTGATGTGTCACTGCCACACAGTGATGCAGACAGAACACCACCACCAACATGTGCGGCACCTGACACATCAGAGGAAGATGATGATGACAAATCCGGCTCTGTGCTCAGAATGAAGTGATAGCATTCATCTCCGCCATATGGCCGGTTTCAGCTTGGTTCCGCACTCTGCATCATTCCCTGGAATAACACCTTCCACTGTCCCCCGATACACTCAGCGACACTCACCTTGGACCTCGACATGGACTGCCATATTTTTCTGGTTAGCAATGACACAGAAATCACACTGTGGACTGAAGTCTTCCACTTCCGCTGAACTGGCCCTCCACGGGGCAACGATGTGAAGTGGGGTTTGCATGGCCCTGTACTGCTCCAGCTACAACGCAACCACTGAATGTGAATAAAACATGCTAATTCACACAGATGTGTCATGGCTATGATCAATCAAGTATGTAAGTATGGATGAATGTAGCGACAGTGATTCAACAAAAAGGTACTCCCTGGGTAATGCTATCAATGCGCATGTCTGGCCGTGACTCAGATGGGAAGTGAGACTCATTGTCATTTAAATCAACACTCATCACAGTTGAATGCAAGTGAAGATGTGTACACTTTATTAGCATATGCGGGTCAGTGGGGGCGAGATAAGTGCCACAACATGCAGACCAATGCAGCAGTATGTCAGAATGAGGAACGTTGCCAAGTGCCACTGTCCACTCCGGGGTAGTGCCTCAGCTTTCACAGGTGTGTGTCAACCCAGGTTGTGTCCGCTCATGTAGTCGGAGTACAGGCGAATGCAGCCATGTCCACTGTTGTCATGGGATATGTGACCAGATCTCCAAGATGCAACAAGGTGTTGGGAAAATGCACAATGGGTTCAAATCAGCTGTGGCTACAGGTAAGTAGTTATTCGTCCATGAAAGCGATTGCAGCTTCGTAGGCCATCATTTCCAACGTGAGGTCGTTGTCGACTTCATCAAACAGGACGGCGAGTCCATCCATTAGCAGGTCCGGACAGATGTGCTGCGTCCACCCCCTTTCACCAATTAGCACTACGCCCCAATAGGGGAGCAGTTCAATGAGGTCACTGCACACGAGGATTAGTGCAATCTCCCAGGTCCAGCTGCCAGCATGTATGCCAAGTAGCAAGGCATCCCATAAACGGGTATCACAGTGACACTCCTGGTTGTGTGCCAACAGGGGGTGCACACACATGTCAAGATCCAGTTTATCTACCGTCCTGTTGGATAGGCAGACATCCATGCACCACTCGAATATGCACGATCGACAATGCAACACAGGCTGAACGCAGGTGGCGTTGGCAAGGCAGATGCTTAGCTGTTAACTGATCCGCAGCACTGCCAATGGCAGTGCCCCCAGTAAATGCAACATTCGTGCATAGTACAGTTCCACATGACAGGGGTTGCGCATGGGTCCGGGATGTTCGGCCATTGCATTATTGGCTCTTGTTGAAGCGGCACTGGTCTGACCTGCGCCAGTTCTGTGGTTGAAATGCCACATCTTGGATCAATGAGTTGTTTTAGTGTGCACCGTGTCACGGGGTCATCACGGAGGAAGGACGGGGTGGAGACATTAACGATTGTTCATTTCCACCCCGGCCACAGGACGCATACGGTCCCTTTAACTCGGACTGGAGCTTCCCGGAGGCGGGGTCCGCTGATCCGGCATCAGCAGCCGCGGCCCAATCAACGAGGGGGCTGGCAAGTAAAGGAAGCCCGGAAGAACACGACGGCGCGAAAGCCGGTGGAGGAGTCGGAGCTGGAGAAAGGGAGTTCGAGTCGGAGAGAGGAGACGGAGAGAAAGGAAGGAGATCGAGTGAAGGTGGAGGAGCAGGAGAGAGTGGAGCCGAGCAGACAGAGGTGCCAGGAGGCCAACGACCACGCGACTCGCCCCGCCACATTTCAGGAGGAGCGTGGCTGGGAAAGGTACGGGATCTAGTCTTGCGGTTGTCTTTTGCACGGGGAGGGACCGAGTAGTATAGGTTGGGGAGGTCACGGGGCTGTGTGAGTGTGGATTCTTTGTTTTTCTTCCTGTCTTTTTCCCCTCACACTTAATCTTTCTACTGCAGCACATCCTTACGTTTTTGAGCACAAAGATGCGGTGGTAGCCCCCGGTGACCCATCACTCCCGTACCCCTTTCAAACCCTGTGCAGCAGAACAAACTTCTCACCCGTGTGTTCCCGTGTTTGTTGTTTCTTTTCCCCTCCCTTCGGAGCCTCGGACGGGAATCACAACGGGAGGAAGAAACCAACGCAGGGCTTGCAAAGCGGGAAGACTCCAACCCCCTCGGCTGCTGAGGAGTAAAGACTGTTCAGCACAGATACACAATAAAAGAAACCTACCTTATACTGGTGTGCCGCAGCTCATTGTCCCCTACCCTTGGTAACATTTCACAAGTGGCGAGCCAGATAGGAGTGTCGGAACCCCCGTCCGATAAAGGATGGAGGCCCTTATACATCAGATGAAGGAGGGCCAGGCCAAACTCGGGTGGGCTGTAGAAAAGACCTCCAGTCAGGCGGAGGCGGATCGCGCCGTGTTTACCTCGGCGATCCAGAATCAGGCCGACAATTTGATGAAACTGGCCGAAAGACATGCCCAGCTGTTAGCCATGCTAGGACAAGGCAGGGCAAGTAACCCGCCTGGAACCATAGTCCCACTACAAAAGTTCGTGCCGGGAGATGATCCTTTGGCATTTTTTCTTAACATTGAAAGGGCCGCGAGGGCCAGTGCTTAGCCAGGAGAACGTTGGCCTTTCTATCTCGCTCCTCTCCTGACTGGAGAAGCACAAGCGGCATACCAGATGGTGAATAAAGACGGGACCACCACCTACACAGTGGTAAAACAGTACATCTTGGACCGGTTGGGTGTGGAGGAAGAAACACACAGGATACGGTTCCGTCAAGAACGTGGAACCTCAGGGGACTTACCAAAGACACTGTTTCATAAACTAAAAGGAGCAGCAGACCTCTGGCTCAAACCACAGGAAGCCAGCATGGAGGAAGTCATGAACAAGATCTACCTCGAACAATTTCTTGAGGCACTCCCTTATGCAACTCAGCGCTGGCTGAAACAACACGCAGGGTTAACCCTAGAACAAGCAATTGAAATGGCGACCTCTTACGCCAGAGCACAAGGCCGACCCCCCCCTTAAGAGAACCAGAGAAAAATATTCGAACATCCGCCCCCGGGAAACCAGAGAAAAAACCCCTGAGACCAATACCAGAACCCCCACGTCCCCGTGTGTTTCGATCAGAAACCCCAACGTACTCGGGCCCCAATGTTATGAGTGTGGAGAGTGGGGACACATAGCACGGTACTGCCGCAGGAAAAGGGAAAAGGAGGAAGAACCTATGGACGTGAGCTATGCACCCCGCTCTGTCCTTTTCGCCCAAGAAACCGGGCCTGTGTTCTATGTAAGTGTGTCTCTCAATGGGAGGGTTGTAAGGGCTCTCCTTGACTCAGGATGTAAACACTCGGTTGTGAAGCAGGAGCTGATAAACCCTTCTTGTCTTTTACCTGGGAGGACCGTACATATTAGATGCATACATGTGGATGTGAAAGAATACCCTTTAGCTAGGCTTTCCTTGGGTACCGATTTCGGATTACAGTCAGAGGTGGTGGTGGGGGTATTAGAGAGTCTCCCCGAACCGCTAATTATAGGGATAGACAACCCGTGTTTTGGCCCCCTGATGCATGATGCCCTGAACCCAACAAAACACAACATTCTTCTCACCCCAGAGCCCTGGGCTAGGGATAACCACTTCCGGGCGGCCCAATTGAATGATGCCAGCCTCACCCACGCATGGCAAAAAGCACGAGACCTCCAAGACCCTCTGAATAGGGCGTATCCCACATTCATAGAGCAGAAGGGTCTGCTGTATCGACTGGCTAAACCTGATGCGACCCCTCAGCTGTTGGTCCCTTTGGGGTTCAGGGACCAAATCCTTTTTTTTGCTCACGCTCACCTGTTGGCAGGACATTCCGGAGCAGAAAAGACGGGGCAGGCCATCTTACAACATTTTTTTTGGCCTGGGGTGTATGCACAAGTCCAAAAATACTGTCAGGAGTGTCAGATTTGTCAGCGACGTAACCCCTACGTCCCCCCTCCAATTCCCCTACATCCCTTGTCCATCATTGGCACTCCCTTCGATCGGCTGGGGATGGACCTTATAGGGCCATTACCCAAATCAGGACGCGGACACCAGTATGCCTTGGTATTGATAGACTATGCCACCAGATATCCAGAGGCCTTCCCCCTCAGAGCAGCCACCTCCGCCGCTATCGCTCAAAGACTCGTGGAGGTGTTTTCACACATGGGGTTCCCCAGAGAGATCGTTACCGATCAGGGTACACCCTTCGTCTCTAGACTAATGAGACAGGTATGCGACCAACTACGGATTAAACATATAAAAACATCAGTTTACCATCCCCAGACAGATGGGTTGGTGGAGCGGTATAATGGAAGTCTAAAGCTTACCTTAAAGAAACTTCTGTCTGGGGATGGGAACAATTGGGACCAACTTCTCCCGCTGCCCCAGTTCGTTCTCCGTAGCCAAACTCAAGCCAGCTTAGGGACATCTCCCTTTGAGTTGCTCTTTGGCCGCAAACCTCGGACCTTACTCGAAATCACGAAGGATAGTTGGGAACGGGAGGGACTGCAGGAAGCCGAAGCATTACGCGACTATACCCGACAGCTACAAACTAGGCTACATAAGCTCAGATCGCTGGCCCATAACCAGTTAGCCATAACACAGATCAGACAAAAAACCTTCTACGATCGTGGCACAAAGCGGAGAGAGCTAAACGTAGGCGACTGGACTCTGGTACTATTACCCACTTCATCCCACAAACTAAAAAAGGAATGGCAAGGCCCTTTTAAGGTAATCCGAAAAATAGGAAAATCCACCTATATACTACAGCTAGCAGGGAACAAAACACAAATGTACCACATCAATCTTTTGAAAAAGTGGTTAGGACCCCCTCCGCCCATGGCTCATACTGTGTCCTACATACCCCACACAGTCAACGAAACCCCCACTAATCCGGATCTCTCGGCCTCACAAGGCGAGGAAATCCGCTCTCTACTTCTTCGCTACTCCGATGTTTTCTCCGATCAGCCAGGGAGAAATCGCCTTGCGGAACACTCCATCCCCACCCCATCAGGGGTCATAGTAAAACAAAAACCCTACCGGATACCTGTAGCCCGGCGGTTAGCATTTCAGGAGGAAATCTCCCGAATGTTGAAATCGGGAGTAATAGTCCCATCACACAGCAATTGGTGCTCCCCAGTGGTCCTCGTGCCAAAACCGGATGGCAGCATCAGGTTTTGCATCGACTTCAGGGACGTAAACCGAGTGTCTAAACAGGACGCCTATCCCCTTCCTAGGGTGGATGAATTGGTAGAACGCCTTGGTGAGGCCAGGTATATAACAACGATCGACCTCACCAAGGGCTATTGGCAGATCCCGTTGGCCCCCGCTGACCAGGAGAAAACCGCGTTTTCCACCCCTTCTGGCCACTACCATTTCACAGTCCTCCCTTTTGGATTGCATGGGGCACCGGCCACTTTTCAAAGAGCCATGGACACCCTCTTGGCCCCTCACCTAAATTATTCGGCGGCTTACCTGGACGACATTGTGGTGTTCAGTAAGACCTGGGAGGAACACCTGATACACTTGGGCGACATCCTTAGTAGCCTCAGACAGGCAGGGCTACACATCAACGCCAAAAAGTCGAGGGTGGCCTTTCGGAAAGTCAGGTATCTGGGGTATCTCTTGGGGGAGGGACACATCGCACCCCAGACCGAGAAAGTGGCCACCATACAAGCCATCCCATATCCTAAAACCAAAAGGGACTTACGGGCTATTTTTAGGGTTGGTGGGCTACTACCGCAGGTTCATAGCCCAATTCTCTAAATTTAGCGGGACCCCTTACCGATCTCTTGCGTAAAACGCACACCTCTCCCCGATTACACGCCCCCTCCGATCCGGAAGCCTATGCCTTTCAGGCCCTAAAGGATGCACTAACCTCCTCCCCTGTACTGATGACCCCGGACTTTGGTAAACCCTTTATTCTGCAGACGGACGCCTCCGGCGTTGGGATTGGGGCGGTCCTCTCCCAAAGGACGGGGATGGACACGAGGGTCCCCTTCTTTATCTTAGTCGTAAATTGTTTCCAAGGGAACAGGCGTACTCAACGGTGGAAAAGGAATGTCTGGCAGTGAAGTGGGGGGTGGACAAGCTCCGTTATTACTTGGAAGGCAGGCCCTTCGTTTTTTATACGGACCACGCCCCCCTTACCTGGCTACAAAGGAACCGTGGCCATAATGAACGCATCCTCCATGGTTTCTGGCCTCACAGCCGTATCAAATAGACGTCCGTCATCGGAAAGGGGTGAACTAGGGGAACGCTGACTTTCTCTCCCGATTTCCTTGTTCCCCCGATCTGGGTACTCCAGGGGGAGGGATATGTCACGGGGTCATCACGGAGGAAGGACGGGGTGGAGACATTAACGATTGTTCGTTTTCACCCCGGCCACAGGACACATACGGTCCCTTTAACTCGGACTGGAGCTTCCCGGAGGCGGGGTCTGCTGATCCGGCATCAGCAGCCGCGGGCCAATCAACGAGGGGGCTGGCAAGTAAAGGAAGCCCGGAAGAACACGACGGCGCGAAAGCCGGTGGAGGAGTCGGAGCTGGAGAAAGGGAGTTCGAGTCAGAGAGAGGAGACGGAGAGAAAGGAAGGAGATCGAGTGAAGGTGGAGGAGCAGGAGAGAGTGGAGCCGAGCAGACAGAGGTGCCAGGAGGCCAACGACCACGCGACTCGCCCCGCCACGTTTCAGAAGGAGCGTGGCTGGGAAAGGTACGGGATCGAGTCTTGCGTTTGTCTTTTGCACGGGGAGGGACCGAGTAGTATAGGTTGGGGAGGTCACGGGGCTGTGTGAGTGTGGATTCTTTTTTTTTCTTCCTGTCTTTTTCCCCACACACTTAATCTTTCTACTGCAGCACATCCTTATGTTTTTGAGCACAAAGATGCGGTGGTAGCCCCCGGTGACCCCTCACTCCCGCACCCCTTTCAAACCCTGTGCAGCAGAACAAACTTCTCACCCGTGTGTTCCCGTGTTTGTTGTTTCTTTTCCCCTCCCTTCGGAGCCTCGGACGGGAACCACAACGGGAGGAAGCAACCAACGCAGGGCTTGCAAAGCGGGAAGACTCCAACCCCCTCGGCTGCTGAGGAGTAAAGACTGTTCAGCACAGATACACAATAAAAGAAGCCTACCTTACACTGGTGTGCCGCAGCTCATTGTCCCCTACCCTTGGTAACATTTCACACACCGGTTGTATGCCTGGGATGTTGTTGGAGTTAGTATGAAGGCCATTCCATGCAAGATTACTTCGAGCAAGGTCTCCTGTGTGTGGAGTGTGTATACGTTGGTCTCTCATCGGGCTGTGAGTAGTGTGGGAGTCAGCATCAGCTGCAATGGTATCTGTCAGGGGTTGCCGGGCACATGCAATTCTGAGGTCGGAGATGCAGATGTGCTTCCGCCTGATAGTTAAGACAAAGGAGCCCTCATACCTAGTGTAAGTTTGTAATCTGCTTGCATTCATGAAATGTGAAGTGGCTTGTTGGGGGTGGGGTGGGATGAGTGCGACTTTGGGATTCATTTTTGACATGTCTTGCATGTGGAATATGAGCGGGATCACTGTGTGTTACGTTTCATCACAGCTGCTCCTCCCTCCCCCGAACCCATTTACTTATGTGCGCAGCGCAATTGCATCACTTGCACTCCTATGGCACAGTATTGTCATGCCTGTCTGCGGATGTCCACAAGCCTGACAATGACACTGTGATGTTGGCCGTTGAAGGTTGTGGGCCACATGAGTGTAGGCCTATGGTAAGGATAGGGCAGACACAGATGTAGGGTACATGCCTGGGTGAACTAGCGCTGCTAATGTTGCTAGGCATTTGGCTCATGCTGCGGCAATACAGATACACACAACACTTGACATGTATGATCCTGGACCCCGAGCGGTCTTGCGCTCCTTTATTACTCTTTTTGTGCGAGCCCGCCCTCCCGGTGCATGCTACATTGCAACATTGTCACTTACAGGGGGGGTGAGTTAGCTACATGTTCAGGCTCTTACCCACTGCCTGAGGTGACATGGGTGCGTCCGCTGTCCACAGCACAATGTAATGTGGTAGGGCCCGGGGCCATCATTTCTACATAATGAGCACACGGACACACTTGGAAAGATAGTGGAACTGACTACGGGCACGTGCGCCCAGCCCCTTTTTATTACCAGGATCATATATTCAGTGACACCTGTGTTGGATGGGTGTGGGGTGAGTGTGAGTCAGCCCTCAGGGAGTGGTTGGTGCTGGCAACAACTTGAACAGTGATCACTATTAAAGCGGAAACAGAAAACAACAACATAACACAAACAACTGCAAAGCATCATGGTGGTAGCCGGAGCAAGTACAGAGGTCACCCAATATTCAATCAGAAGGGGCCATGACTTGTAGTGCACTTAGGTAGGGGCACCAGAGCTGAGCGTGCTCATGTGAAGAAATTGTCAATGATTGTGTCCCTTCGGGATATTCCTGCTGCTGTGGGGTGCGTTACACCTGCCTCACCTTCATCATCATTGTCCCAGGTCTTCCACACTGCCTGAGGTGACAGTGTTGCATCCGCATTCCACAGCACGTTACTCAATCATAAAGGGTCCATGAGTTGTGGTGCACAGAGTTAGTGGCACCTGTGGCGCTCAGCAGGTGCGCAGCCTGCGATGATGCGTCTTCCATGAAGGTCAGGAATGGATCTAATGTGTGTGAGCCCTGCTGACTGAAGTGTAGGCCGGAAGCAGAGGTCAGCAGGGGCCCACAGCCACGTGGCGTTGACTTGTGGTGCACAGTTAGTGGCACCTGTGGCGCTCAGGGGGTGCGCAGCCTGCGATGATGCGTCTTCCGGGCGGGCTGCACTGGGATCAATGTCTGTTGCCTACTGGACTGCATCATCTGCAATTGCGACTCGATCTGAATTGTGAGCCCTGCTGACCGCAGTGTAGGTTGATGGCAGTAGTCAGCACAGATAAAACTCTGCGGTGCTGTGCCACTGGGTTCGCTGGGGGCCTGTGTGGTGGATGCCAGCGATCAGCTGAGGAGGCCGGTGGTCACGGCGGCTGCCTCGTGGCAGGCTGAGGGGCTCCGCCCTGGCAGACGCGTTGGCCATCCCAGAAGTGAACCACGCCCGGAGCCCCGGCCTATTTGTTCACACTCCTACGCTGGACTGGCGTACGCCGAACCAGCCCACTCCGCTTACGCTTACAGGGGGGGGGACACAGCTACATGTCCTAGGTCTTCCCCACTGCCTGAGGTAACATGGTTGTGTCCACTGTCCACAACACTACAAACACCAGCAGTATATGTCCACATGGACAGGTCTGTGCTGTGCATACTGAGGTCTGTCCAGCACATCACCACCACACTTGGCATTGTGTGCATTGTTATTCATGGGTGACTTGCCACCTTCACACATACTTGGTTTCCACCTCTCCCCACATTCTGCTATTGTGTGGCTGAGGGCCATGCCATTTTCAAAACATCCGCTGTCCTGTCCTGTTCTGCACTGCCTCGGTGGTGGGGGGGGGGGGGTCTGGCGGGGGCATGGGGGTGGTGGCGGTGGGTGTTGTGGACCTCTTGGGTCTCCAAGCTGCACGATCAGTAGTTCCATGACATGTGTTGGTCTTCAGATGTGGCTCCGGGCTGGGCTCCCTTTCATACTGCAGGTAGTTGTCACCAGTAAAAGGTAGGTGTTGAATCCCTGCTGCTAATGCGCCTTATCGCCTGTTTTTGGGTCGCATCACATTTTTCGTGTGTTTTTGGACGGGAACGCCTACTCTTCATATCATTAGCGTTAGTTGTCGCTCTCATCCGTGGCGATGTTTTTTGCGGAAGCTATCACTGGAAAACTGGCGATATCGGCAGTTTGCACCAGCTTGAGAATGGGGCGATAATTCTTTCGCCACTTTGGCTGCGCTAAAGTGCCAATAACTTGGCGATAATTCCTTGAGAATATGCCCCAAAAGCTTTATCATCCAAAACAGACACAGTTAAATTACAATTGTGTAGGTAGAGCAAGACACCACAAGTATATATTGAGAGCTGGCAATATAATGTATAAATAGTAAGGTGAGGAAGCGTGAGTCACACAAATGATGAGTGTTGAGTTGTGCTAGGAATAATTCAGTTGTTACAGTTCAGGCATGATTCATCCTACTATTCTTAGATGCATTGTCATAATGTAAATCACCGGCATTGGTGTACAATGATACTACGCACAAGTACACATTGGGGTTCATGTATGCTTGGAGCAAGTAGTACGTAGCTGGTGTGAAATTACCTGCAGAGGTTGCAGCGCTCACCGTTATCAATAACGGATATGCTGCAGTTTGACGTGCTACAAGAAGGAAACCGTGACAGTGCATTTGGTAGTGCGCATCTACAGAGGAGGCAGTGTGATTTTGTAATTTGTGGATTTTAAGAACATCTACCTTTGCACCAGTGCATATACCATGTGCGCTGGCACAAGTGGTTTGAGTCCAGCTTTTCATAGTTAAGAAATATATCAAAGACAGTGGTTGCTATTTTAAAATATGTGGCTAACGCAGGGCCACTGGAATTATGCGATTGCACGGCTGCAGCGTTTTGTCGCAGTAGCCACATAATCTGTCATCTGCCACACAAGCTGCAGATATTAATTTTTTAAAAATCGTTTTTAGATCAAACGGATCAAAATTAGCTAAAATAGCGGCAACATATGTTGCCATACAGTGGAATGCCCTATGCAAAGGTTGAATGTTCATCTTTCAGTTGATGTTTTCTGTATTTGGATGTTTAACTGGTAGTAATGAGGTGAAACCATTGCCCAGACAGAATTACCGTGTGAAAAAAATGACAACATTATGGAGGAGTACTGTCTCAGAATGTGACACTTTATATTGCATAATTTGCTATCTCGTGTGTTTTTTCTCTAAATCCACCTATCAAAATACATTCACTATGAGCAAACGAAGAGATGTTTTAGTAAAATCAGTGTAAACATCATTCATTCATTCTCTCTACTGGCTGCGCCTCAAACACCGTCTGCTTATCTTAGCAACTAGCTTTATTTATTATTTCTTTTCAGCTCGGTCTGTGCAGGCTGCCATTATCACTTTATTCTTCCTCATTCATCTTCAAACTCTATCTGTATTCTCAAACAGTGTCACCTCTGAGCTAACAGGTTACACATTTATCCAGTACAAAATCATTTATTTTTTCATCCTTTTTGACATCAGCTGATTGCCATCGCACACAATATCAGTTGTCTCCAATGCTCTCAGGTGTGACTGCAGCCATCGACCCATGAAAACATCAGTGAGGCGCCAAAACAGACGACATAACACCGCTGCCCTGTAAACAGTTGCCAAGCCTGTCGGCTGCGGCCAAGGTCATTGCAGAACCGAAAGTGACGTGAGACCTGCTTTGTTTTTCTTCACTCCTCAGGTCGTGACCGTGAGCAGACCAAACAAATTCATCAGTAAACATGTTCAAAGACGCCACGTTATATTATTGTGCTTCATTTATTTGTAGGCCGAACATTTTTTTTTTAATTCGCGCAGAACGCCTTATTTTCGTCATTTCCACCTGCACAGAAAATTTGCTTTTAGGTTTATGTTAATCTTATTGAACTGAGATTTGTGTAAGTAACAATGTCTCTATTCTAAAAAAGTGGCATAGGGAGAAGACAACTTTAGTACAAAATAAGTAGACAAGGAAAAACAAATGACTAATTAATGTGTAGGAAGTTAGGTTATTGGTTGAGGGGGGGTGGAAGCCCCACTCAGACAACAACCACACTCCTTGTCAGAGTGAACCACGAAAGTCACTAAATTAACCTATGCTTTACCTTCTGGTAGCTTGGCACAAAAGCAGTTAAGCTTAATTTAGAAGCAATGTATAGAGTATTTACGCTGCACACAAACAGTAATAAAGTGAAAACACAGCGCAAGAAAAATCCCAAAATAATTTAGAAAAATAGAGTACATTTTGATAAATAAATGTATACCAAAATGATACAAATCCAATCAGTAGAACCGGATAAATGTAATTTCAAAGTTTTAGTCCGGAACACAGTCACAAGTTTAGGCCGACCATGATGGCGCATGGGTCGGATAAGGGAATAGGTTAGTCCTACTGAAAATTGTACCCCATGTACTTGATACGAGGTACTGCGTCGTGCTGCGTTGGTTCCGATAAGGGACTGCGATGTGGAAATATGGATTTTTATGATCAGTTATGTCCCCTATCTTGGACCCCAACGGTTTCATGTATAAGTCACAAGTACATGTATGTTCCCTCCAGTTCCAGTTATGAAGACGCAAACACATGTGCGTCCACCGTCAACATGTCCTCTTTCAGATCCGCCATGAATGGGCCGGATATTCTATTCCTAAGTATAAAAGGCCACCGGCTTTATATGGTTCATTTATCCCATTTTACAGTCCAGGCGAGTAGGCCCGAATTCTGTCATCAAGCCTTTTCCTGCCTTCTGCCTCTGAAAGCTCCAGTCTGAGCCTGCATCTGTGACCATGAACTTTGTCTTACTCCCTGCGCGGCTAACGGTGCCTGACTCGACCTGTCTGCCTGTCAAAAACTGTATTTCACCTTCAAGATTATCTGCTCTGCTCCGCTCCGCATCCAATGCATTCCTGTCTAGTAGTTTAGGTAAACATTCCTCCAGCTACCGTGCAAAGGGCCAGGCCTAGCTGCCCTCATGCAAGTAATTCATAGCCCTGTTACCATGGAATATTCCTACCCCCTTGCATCTAGTGTAGACACTTAGACGCTTGTACACGCACTAACAGTCAGTATAGTCAGTATAGAATAAGATTCTATCCTAAGAGACCTTTCCTTTTGGATAACACAGTTCTTTAAACATAGGATATTAGATATGATTTGGGATTAGGTTGACATAACCCCAGACTTTTGTCTCCACGTGTAGAGCTAAATGTCAAGTCTCTTTCTCGCCCTAGTTGCACGTCAAATCACACGTCATGCTGCCGCGCGCGCATCTCTGCCAAGTATTTTTGCTGACATTGCGAAATTCTTTCATGGAACCACCCATTTGTGACATCATACCTAATGACGTTCTTTAGTTACGCCTAGTTACACCCATTTTAGTTACGCATGTATGTTTTATCTCTGTTATCGACTGTTACGCCTCCTGCATCTGTTTCACTGTAATGCCTCTTCTATAAAAATGATTACCTGTCAATAATGTGTTGTTCCTTCCTTCCTGAACTTTCGTGGTGATGGAATAGAAGGCCCATAATTCGAATTATGTTCCTTTGTATAGGAATAAAGCCCGTTCCGAACCTCTAATACCACGGATTCTGCCTCTTATTTTACTGAGCTATTCTTGTTAATTTTCTGCATCAAATTAAGTTCCGGTAATTAAATTATTTACCACATATATGGCGCCCGAACAGGGACACTTTCTCATCTCACGCGCCGGAGGTGCGTTGCAGGCCCGGTCTCCTGCCACAGCTGGACGGACAGCAACGCGTACCCACAGGATTTCCTGTATCTCCCTCCTGCCGAGCGGGGGTAACTGAGGCTGCGATCAACACCCAGACGAGGCGGTGAGAAGTGCGAAGTATCCCGACCAGAGCCTAGCTGAGAGAGCAAGATCCGAGGTATACAGAGGCCCACCAAGTTCCGAAGTTCCGAAGTATCGAGTCGAGTCCAGTCTGGTCCAAGTCCAGTTCAGTTCAGTTCCGAGGCCTTCCGTTCCGAGCTACCCGGTGAGTACCATTGTCGGGGAGGCGTTCTGACGTGCACATAGGTTGTGCCGGTCAAGACGGGTTTGGGTACACAAATCCGGTCTGCACTGTTTCAGCAGTGTATCTGTACTGTTTAGCAGTATATCAAGTATGTCTAGTATATAATTCAGAATTACCTAGTTAGTGCCGAGTATTATGCTTAGTGACTAGTTCCTTAAATGGCCATCATTGTTGTTCATTAAATGTTAAATGTTTTTAAATACGTTCTGCATATTGTGGTATGAATGACTGTTCATTATTGTGTTTTGTTGTATTAAACGTGTTCAAAATTAGGTCTCAGATCAGTTCTCAATATGCCGCTCTTTTCGAAATTAAGACAGATCAAAACTAGAAAAGGGGTACTCGAAGAAGCTGTTCCCATTCCTCCTAGGGACACTCCAGGGTACTTCATGTATCATAAACATGGCCTAGACGCCATATTATTTCTTGATTTATGGGTAGACTACACTAAGGAATTGCCAGAAAGTCAGAGGTGGCCCGCAGCTGGGACCTGGGATGCAGATTGCATCATGAAAGTGGAGGAAGAATTATGGAAAAAGAAAGCTAGACAATCACAGAAGGATGCCATTGAATTATGGCGTAAAGAATCGTATAGACGTACAGAAAAAGCACGCAGACAGGAAGGGAAGAGTAAGGAGAATTCAAATAAAGTCCGAGAAAATCTATTAATTGAAGAAGGTACCCGAGCAAAAGCAGAACAAGTAGACAGACAAAGAAATGCCCTTATGAATGGTATGTATCCTCTTCTGGCCGAAGGGTTACCTAAGGCTACTCTGGAGATACCCAAAGACTTGCCACCTCCGTTGTTTCCGATAAAAGCACATCCCAAAGGGCATCCCAGAACCGCAGAAGATGTTTTCCTTTCCTCTTATTTAGACGACGCAGCTCCCGAGTATGCTAATACTGCACCACATAGACCGCCTGCCGAGGGGGTTCAACGCCAAGACCCTCCGTCTGTACCTCCGCAACAACAAACTCCGACACAAGTTCCGGCAAGCACATCTGTTTCTACAGCTGTACCTACACCTATGGTTGCTATATCACGTTCAACGAGTCCTTTCACATCCAGCACCCCAGGCGGTGCTACAGGAGGTACAACAAACATTTTTTCCACGCCACCCAGAGTAAATAAACTTTCCTTTCAAGAATTAGCCCACCAACGTACGCCCAAACTAGTAACTCCCGACATGCTTAAGGAACTTCTAGTAGATTGTAGATATGACCCTGTGCCCGGCAAAAAGGATGAAATGCTGCTGGCATCATTACGTATCCGACGAGCTGCAATATATTTAGGGAGGCTACCCGGAATGACTACACATTTAGAAAATATATATCACTTTGTCCAGTCAGGGCGAGATTCGGAGAGTATTAATAGAGCCATGGAGTACCAGAAAGTGGAAATACAGGGGGAACTGTTACGTTTCCTCATAAATTGTGTGATCAGAAATCAAGACCGACCAGGAGTAAATCCGGAAGAAATGCAAATTCTTACCACATGGAGTCGGAATATATCAGAAGGGAGACATGATAAACGATTAAGTATAATAGCTATGTGCCGAAAAATCCGCAAAGAAGTAGAACGAATACACGAAGAAAGATTAGCAGTAGACCAGCCTGAACAAACCGAAGAGGAGGAAGAATTAGAACTACCCACAGGACAGTTAGAAACGATGGCCTATGTAGGTAGAGGAAGATCTTGTAATAATACTAGATGCTTTACTGATCCGATACGTCCGATACGTCCAGATAATAACAGAAATTTCCAAAACCCTATAATAAATATAAGGTCCCCCGAACATTCGTTCCAAGTCGCTGACAAATTACTCCGAGAACGAAGGGGTTATCATGTACTCGATTCTATGGACGAACAAGAATTAGCCAGGTCAGCCGTTCACTGGGTTGACAGTCCCGGAAAATATAGTGATGATACACTAGCACACACGTTTTTGAACCTCACCCCAGATGAACAGCGTTTAGCTGGTATCTACATGATTCAACAACTCCTTATATTATATAAAAGCACACACTCCGATCCTGGTCCCTTACCTGATATATTGACTGAATTACTCACGAATAAATGGAGAGGTTCAGGTACTGAGTTAATTAGAGAAATACTAGAATCCAGAAAGCAGTACATTCTTTTTGTATGCCCCGAACATGTCTCACTGCCCATCAAGGAAAGAACGACGTATTATATGGATAGACAGAATCCCTTACGCGAAGTGCACCCGATAAAAGGTGATGACAATCAGTTTAAACGTGTGTTTGTATACACACCCATATCTAAAATGGAACTATTAGAAATGAAGAAAGTGGTACCCAGTCATGACAAAGACCCAGCGGGTTTCCACCGTGAAATTAAAGACATGTTGCTCATGGGAGAGTATACCTATCCCGACATTATGAAAATATTAAAGGTATTAATGCCTGCGGGCATTTATGAAAAACTCAAAGAAAAGGATTGGGAGGTGGGAGACCAAAAGATAGATTGGACAGCATTAGAAAACGAAGAAACAGCTCGAGGTCCAGGTTTAGGGCTTGGGGAAAAGACCAAAATACTACCAGGTTTGTTAGTACAGGTACTGCCACGTTTATTGACTACGAAAAAGGAAGACTGGGGTGCAATATCAGCCTGTAAACAAAAGCAAGATGAAGACACTAGTGACTTTTATGCCCGATTCGAAAAATGTTTTGGTATAAATAGTGGAATAAAAGCAAGTAGCGAATCTTATCCACATCTGTTTGTGACAAAATTAGTTGAAAATGCCCTGCCCCAAGTTAAGAATAGAGTATTGAAATTCGAGAGTACCTGGCAAGGTAACACTCCGTCACAAATGTTACAAATGCTACAGTACCATCACAATAGAATTAGAGAGGAACAAGAACATGAACAAAGACGCATGAAAGACACGAAAATGAAAATGCTAGTTTCCCAGACAGTTCCAGCTGACGGTCATAAAAAGGGTATGACACAGTCCAGTGTTTCAGCGGGTTCTGTAAAAGGGACATGCAACTATTGTAAACAGCCAGGTCATTATGTACACGATTGTCCAATTTTAAAACATAATATCGCCATAGGTAATACAAAAGAAAGACCACGGCCACTTAGACAGGATCAGAACCAACAAGGAGCCCCGCAGCATGCACAGGCCATGCCAGCTCCGCAACAGTCTATGCCAGCTTCACCACCGCAGCCTATTGCTGCCACACCAACAACGACACGACAGATGTACCAGACCGCACAGTATGACTATCCTGATTATCAACGATACTCATGAAACAGCCTAGAGAGGGAAGTTGGCTTACCCCTTATCGAGGTCCCTGTAGATCAAGAAGGACCTTATGTACACAGTGAACTATTAGGCCAAGATAGAAAATTTTTACTTGATACAGGGGCAAGCCGAACAACCATAAAACGTAGTGAAGTTCCAGGGGCACCCCTCTCAGGCTCACAGAATATTTCCCTTGGTTTTTCAGGAAAACCTATCATTAACGAAGTATCACAGCCTCTTCCACTTACGATTGGTCCCTTGACACGAACTACAGATTTATTGCTTACTAAATCATGTCCAGAAAACCTGTTAGGTATAAAAACATTGAAAGCTCTAGGAGCTATAATATGTTGTTCTCCGGAAGGAGTAAGATTGTTTTTACGTGATTTCAAAGGGCACTATGTGTCCCGAGACATGGATCACCGACTGCAGACTTTACCCACACATTTATGGGCGCAAGGCCCTACAGATGTTGGTTGCATGAACATTACACCATATCGAGTCACACTAAAGACAGGAGTGGTACTACCACGAATGCGACAATACAAGTTACCCCCAGATGCAGTAGTGGCTTTACTGCAAATCATTGACGAGCTTATTACCCAAGGAGTGGTTGTGGAAACCGACTCCAATGTATGTAATTCCCCGATAATTCCGATCCTTAAACGAACTGATCCTAAAGCCCCGCCAGTATATCGATTGGTTATTGATCTGCGCGAATTAAATAAATGTATTGTACCACAATACCCCGTAGTCCCAGACATTTCTTCATTACTGACAGCCATTAATTCCGAAGCAAAATTCTTTACTGTAATTGATCTCAAGAATGCCTTTTTCAGCGTCCCAATAGATCCGGAAAGCCAATACTTGTTCGGATTTAGTTTAAATGGACGAAGCTTTAAATTCACACGCGCACCTCAAGGATTCACAGAAAGCCCCAGCATCTATAGCCAAGCACTGAAACGAGAACTTGACAGTATCCACATGCCAGTCAACACTGCCCTGCTTCAATATGTCGATGATCTGCTGATCACCGCTAGAAGCGAACCTGAATGTGAAAAAGCCTCACTGACGGTTTTACAATTTTTGGCCGAAAAGGGGCACAAGGTGTCCCCTTCTAAGCTGCAATTCTGTGTCCAGCGAGTTGTTTACCTTGGGCACTCGCTGTCCAAGGAGGGAAGGCAGCTTACGTCAGATCGCATCCAGTTAATAGCTAACATGCCACCACCCAAGACACAAAAGGAGGTACGGGCTTTTATAGGCCTCACTTCATATTGTAGGCAGTGGATCCCTCAGTATGCATTTCTAGCAAAACCACTCATTCAGTTGACAACACAGGAGGCGGCCACATCGACTGTCCTCCCTTGGACTCCAGAACATACACACGCCTTTGAAAGCTTAAAGAAAGCTTTATGCCAAGCACCTGTTTTAGCAACACCATGTTACAATAAACATTTTACGCTCTTTGTTACAGAACGCGAAGGTACTGCCTTGTCAGTACTCACACAGGAACAAGCAGGAGCACACAAACCATGTGCTTATTTTTCTAGTACATTAGATCCCGTAGCTCAGGCTCTGCCTGCGTGCCTGAAATCAGTGGCAGCGACAGCTTTAGCAATCAGACAAAGCGATGCCATAGTGTTAGGACATCCATTGACAGTACAAGTACCACACGCAGTAGAGGTTCTTGTGAACCGAACGCAAACACAACACTTGACTATAGCAAGACTCACCGGTTACGAATTAACATTGTTTCAGCCACACATAGAAATCAGACGTTGTAGTACATTGAATCCTGCCACACTTTTGCCAGTAAACGGAACAGACCCACTAGCACATGATTGTATTGAAGTTATTACTATCACGACGAAACCCAGACAAGACTTGACAGACGTCCCATTGTCAGATCCAGACCTGACGTTGTATGTAGATGGTTCATGTATGAGAACAAGTACAGGAGAGCTAGTGGCCGCGTATGCAGTCACAACAGACACTTAAGTCATTGAAACAAATCGTATTAATACCTTGTCAGCTCAAGCAGCAGAGCTCATCGCTCTGACACAAGCCTGTATTCAAGCCACAAATAAGAAAGTCAACATATACACTGATTCACGTTATGCATTCGGAGTCGTCCATGACTTCGGCGTGCTGTGGCGAGAGAGAGGTTATTTAACTTCTCACGGTGCCCACATTCAGCACGGACCCCTCATTCATGCCTTATTAGATGCAATACATCTACCCACTGCAATATCAATTATGAAATGTAAAGCTCATACGAAAGTTACTGATATCATTTCCCAAGGCAATGACCTAGCTGACAGAACAGCTAAACAGACTGCTCAGAATAAAACTCACACATCTGACATGACAAAGACAATAGTTCTGACACCAACACATTGCATGACGGTTAAGGATCCCGCTCTTGACGTAATTGACATACAGACACACGCTACACCAGATGAAATAAAGAAATGGACTGAATTAGGAGGGATCCAAACGAATCAAGGATGGATGACGAAGGAAAAATCTATATGGTTTCTTCCCGACTCTATGGTGCAAGTTATCATTAATACAATACATAGTCCAGCGCACCTAGGAGAAAAAGCTATGCTAGACAGCATTCAACACATTTGGTTCAACAAACATTTACGAGCAGCAGCTAAACAAAAAGTTCGTACCTGTATGATCTGTTGTCAGTTTAACCCAGGTAAAAGCATTCCCGTAGAACAGGGTGGATTTCAGCCTCCTGATCACCCTTTTGAAGTCCTCCAGATGGATTATATCCAGATGGAACGATGTCGAGGATTCAAATATGTTCTCGTAGTTGTCTGTGCTCTTTCCCGTTGGACAGAAGCATACCCGGTCTCAGATTACACTGCCCCGACTACTGCCAAACAGTTGGTTCGAGAATTCTTCCCACGGTACGGTTTACCACGTGTTGTCTATTCAGATAATGGCCAGCCGTTCTCATCCGAACTAATGAAACACGTTTCACTTTTGTTAGGCTATCAATGGAGATTTCACTGTGTCCGACACCCCGAGGCAGCAGGTCTCGTGGAACGACATAATCAAACTCTGAAAATTAGATTGTCCAAAATATGTAGGGAGAAAGGTGTCGACTGGGTAGTAGCCTTACCAGTTGCACTCTTTTACATGAGAATGGTAGCACATTCTCGAACAGGGCTATCCCCTTATGAGGTGATCTTCGGTAGACCACCAAATATGTGGGGGACGCCTATACCACGCAAAATAACTGACGTTGACTGTAATATGCTGACAGATTACCTGGCTTCCTTGATGTCTGCACTACAATCTTGTCGTTCACAGGTAGCTGCAGCCTTTCCCGACAACACCGAGGTGAAACCCCATGACGTAGTTCCCGGGGACTTGGTGTTAGTGCGGAATTTTGACCGGAAGACCCAGCTGGATCCTAGGTGGAAATCGCCTCAACTTGTACTACTCACCACGAGGACAGCCGTGAAGATCGAAGGTCGCAAAGGCTGGTTACATTCGAGTCATATCAAGAAATTTTATGGACTACCATCCGATATAGAGACTAAACCCTGTATTTCCTCAAAGACAGACTCAAAGCTCCCCTTGGTTGAGCAATCGAACTCAGAAATCTATAAACTAAAATTGAGGTCCAGTCAGTCAGACAATTTGATTGTTTAAGTCCTCTCCAAGGTGAATCGGTTGAATTTGTCTCTGACATGTATCCTCTGGACCGGAATAGAGAAAGAAATAATCAAATGCAGTTGAAAAAACATGCGTACTATAAATCACTGAGTAGTCATTGCACTGTGACGTTATTAATTTTGTTTTTCTTATGTCTTTTAATAATCGCTGCAAGTATATTGTTGCACATATATTATCCTATTTCTAAACATGTTTACAATGTTACTGCTGAACATTCTTTTAGTGAATTACCCCCGCATGAGTTGTCATATAGATTTGCGCTGCGCAACAACACTTTTATTAGTATGTTACATCATTCCCATCAGACTAGCAATGCTACAAATTGTTGGATATGTGGCCGACTCCCTCCCTATCAGAACTATAAAGGAGTTTTGCCCCTCTTTCCATATCCATTCACACACAATGGCTCCAGTGGAGCATGGTTTAGTTTGATCAATTCCCTAGATTCGAATTCCGTAGCTTATCAAGACAACTGGGTATGGGGAAACCTGAACTTAGTTTTGCTTAAAGTCTGCTACCCTAACAAGGAGGGACTTCCCAAAAGAACAGGAACTGATCTAGAAAATGAAGTATACGGATTAGGTAATTTCACGCTTAATCTCATGATCCTGAACGTTGAATCTGAAGCTACACCAATCTTGTCCACCATGTCCGTGTTCCCAGTAAAAGGGGAACTATGTGTAAGAAAGAATGGCTCCATACACATGGGCCATAGTAAATGCACCACTGTGATAAAATTCAGTGATCAAGGCAAGTCTACATTTAGAGCTTCTCGTCATTCCTACTTTATATGTGGCCAGACCGCATATATACGCCTACCTCTAGATTGGGATGGTACCTGTTACATAGCATTCCTTCTACCACCTGTTTTCCTAGCTCCTCCTGATTATCATAGAAATACTCATTTAGTACACAATAGACAGCAGAGAGATCTCCCAATCGTCGATTACACTGAAACAGCATGGGAAAAATACACAGATTTCAATAAAGGTTTCTTCCCCTATATAGGTACAGTCACTAATAGTAAGTTGATACGTAGATTAACCAGAACCCTTGAAGCAGTAGTGAACGAAACTATTTCCGCCTTAGGCAATTTAACAGAAGAGCAGTCTGCTATGCGGATTGTTGTGCTTCAAAATCGTCTTGTCCTTGACGTCATCCTGGCCGATAGGGGCGGAGCTTGTAGGGTCATCGGATCAAGTTGTTGCATTTTCATACCAGAAAATTCACCGTCAGTATATAAAGCCATAACCCGCCTTCATAAGATTGTAAGCCAGATACACCAGAGTCCAGGCACCTGGACTTGGTCCGGTTGGTTCTGGGGCGTGTTGTCAGCCTGGGGATGGAGAATGCTCTCCTTCCTAGGTATTGGCTTTCTCATACTATTCAGTTGCTGCTTATGTTTACAATGTGGGCCAGCGATTTGTGGTCTGTGTGCCACCTCGTGTATCCCACATCCAAGTTTTCATTCGAGATCCCGGAAGAAGAAAGAAGAACAAATGATGTTATATGAACAGATCGATGGATTGATGAAGATTGATATCTCTTAAGGGCAAGTAGGGGACAAGGAGGGAATGTGGAAATATGGATTTTTATGATCAGTTATGTCCCCTATCTTGGACCCCAACGGTTTCATGTATAAGTCACAAGTACATGTATGTTCCCTCCAGTTCCAGTTATGAAGACGCAAACACATGTGCGTCCACCGTCAACATGTCCTCTTTCAGATCCGCCATGAATGGGCCGGATATTCTATTCCTAAGTATAAAAGGCCACCGGCTTTATATGGTTCATTTATCCCATTTTACAGTCCAGGCGAGTAGGCCCGAATTCTGTCATCAAGCCTTTTCCTGCCTTCTGCCTCTGAAAGCTCCAGTCTGAGCCTGCATCTGTGACCATGAACTTTGTCTTACTCCCTGCGCGGCTAACGGTGCCTGACTCGACCTGTCTGCCTGCCAAAAACTGTATTTCACCTTCAAGATTATCTGCTCTGCTCCGCTCCGCATCCAATGCATTCCTGTCTAGTAGTTTAGGTAAACATTCCTCCAGCTACCGTGCAAAGGGCCAGGCCTAGCTGCCCTCATGCAAGTAATTCATAGCCCTGTTACCATGGAATATTCCTACCCCCTCGCATCTAGTGTAGACACTTAGACGCTTGTACACGCACTAACAGTCAGTATAGTCAGTATAGAATAAGATTCTATCCTAAGAGACCTTTCCTTTTGGATAACACAGTTCTTTAAACATAGGATATTAGATATGATTTGGGATTAGGTTGACATAACCCCAGACTTTTGTCTCCACATGTAGAGCTAAATGTCAAGTCTCTTTCTCCCCCTAGTTGCACGTCAAATCACACGTCATGCTGCCGCGCGCGCATCTCTGCCAAGTATTTTTGCTGACATTGCGAAATTCTTTCATGGAACCACCCATTTGTGACATCATACCTAATGACGTTCTTTAGTTACGCCTAGTTACACCCATTTTAGTTACGCATGTATGTTTTATCTCTGTTATCGACTGTTACGCCTCCTGCATCTGTTTCACTGTAATGCCTCTTCTATAAAAATGATTACCTGTCAATAATGTGTTGTTCCTTCCTTCCTGAACTTTCGTGGTGATGGAATAGAATGCCCATAATTCGAATTATGTTCCTTTGTATAGGAATAAAGCCCGTTCCGAACCTCTAATACCACGGATTCTGCCTCTTATTTTACTGAGCTATTCTTGTTAATTTTCTGCATCAAATTAAGTTCCGGTAATTAAATTATTTACCACAGCGAGGGCTGCGATGCAAAGACCTGCATTGAGTTGTATTACGCCGCGTCGTTTTTGATGGGGCTGCCGATCAGGAGCTGTAATGCGAAGTCCTGCGCAGAGTTGCATCGCGCTGCATCAGTTCCTATGAGGCTGTTAATCAGGAGCTGCAATGCAAGGACCTGCATCAAGTTGCATTGCCCTGTGTTGGCTCAGATGGAACCCACAGTTAAGCAGGGAGTTGTACACTCTGATGCCAGTCAAGCGTTCAGGACCTGTAGGCACCTCTTGTGGAACCAGACTCACTCTCAGTGGTCAAGGTTATGTTCAGACATGCGTCCCTTCTCACTGTGCAACTAGAACCAGGCTACACCTAACTAAATAGCCTCAATCAGAGTGAAACCAGACTTGGGTTGCTTGTGTTCTGGATCAGAGATGGCCTGGCTAGGCAGCTCAGGCTGAACTGTTCCTGTTGGAGGAGGGTCAAGACTGCTTTGTATATAGTTGAGTCTAATCTGAGGTGGCATGGTGGGAAAAAGAACGATGGGTTAAAATGCTACCCTGTGCGAGTGCCAGTGGTTTGACTTATTACAAGCATCCTTTCCTCACCTTTGTGTGTCTCATCCCAGCAGAGGCCAGCAGCAGCGCCAAGGCAGATCGAGTTGTAGGTTCAGTTACAACAGGTAAGCTGGGCGGTTGCAGGGATGCATCTGGAGCTGTTCCTGTAGCTCAACAGGAGGTCAGTCAACTGATCTTTGGAGTCACTCAGGTTAGACAGTGAAGGAGGTAAACAGGTTCAGTCTTCCTTCTCAGACAACAAGGCAGTCAAGCTGCAGGGAAATCCTCTGGTAGCAGCAAGGCAATCCTCTGGAAGCAGCGGGGAAGTCCTCTGGTGGCGGGGCTGTCCTTCTGTAATGTTCACGGGTCCAGGAGTGCACTGAAAAGCTGTTCTGAGGGTCCAAAATGTATACCTGGTACCAGACTTTGTTTGTGGAGGGGTTCACTATACTACCCCCACATCTGGTTCTGGAAACCTTTTCCCTATCCCTGTCAAGGCCCCAATAAATCTGGGGTGACAAAAGACAGGAGACACCTGATGTAAGATTCCTTTGTGTGAGCTGGAGGTAAGCACTTTGAAGTGCATTTGGGACAGGGCACAGCTCTGCCCCGCCATCCTGGCAGGATGACCCCCCCTGCCACACCTAGTCCCATTTGTGTCACTGTCTGGGAGGAATACATAAACCCAACAGCATAGTCATTCACAGTCATGTGACCCAGGACACTGGCAGAAGGCACACATGGTTAGGACAAGAAAAAGGCATGTTTCTAATAATGTCATTTTTCGAATTGTGACTTAAAATCCAACTTTACCATTAAAGATGAATGCAATAAGGGAACCCAATATTAGTTAATGGCCTTAAAACGGTGAAAAGGGACTTTTAGGGTTTTTCACTGTTAGTACATTGGTTTAAGTACAGATGACCCACTTTTTGAATGCATCCACTCTATCCTGTGAGCTATTAAGGCCTACCTTAGGGGTGACTTATATGAATTAAAAAAGAATGCTAAGGTCTGGGAAATGGTTTATTTTGCCAGTTTAAAACTGACTACAGGCTGCATTGGCAGACCCAAGACATGTTTTACAGTGCTACTTCAGTGTGTGGCACAGTGAGTGCTGCATGCCCCCTAGTAGCATTTAATTTGCAGGCTCTGGGTACATGTAGTTCCATTTAGTAGGGATTTACACAAAAATTAAATTTGGATATTAGCTGTATGCCAATTTTATACTGCCCTGTATGGATTACTCTCTTTGGCTTTAACACACACAGTAGGAGTTGGTAGAGTCTTTGTCATTCTTGGTGAAGAGTTCTTTTGCGTTGGGAGTGGGTAGATACCAGTCTACTGAACCAAGAAAGTGACACTTCTTTCTAAGATTCTGCCTGCCAGGCATGAGTGACTCATCAGGCGCAGTATGACCCTGATGACAAAGAAGAGTCCGGATGACAAAGAAGAGACAGCTTAGAGGGATTTTCTCCCTAAAATGGATGACCAGACCTAGGTTAAAATGAATAGAAAGTCACTGGTGAGATTTCCAGTGCTCTCAACTATTTCTCACAAGTTTTGGAAATTGTCATATTGGGGAAAAACAGGATTGGACAAATAACATCATTGGTCATTTTAGGCTGGAAACACAATTAGTCAGGGTAACCAAGCTTTGCAACTGCAAACTGTTATTATGTGGGACCTGCACTGCTAGCTCAGAACACATTATCCCTGTTGAAGGCTGTGTATTGTACCTATGGAACAAATGTGGTAGGCCCATTGGGAGATCTGAGGAACCTACTGTGCCGGGCATCTGAACAACAAGCCCTAATGCCATAAAGGCAGATTAGTGCCCAATCCCTACAAGAAGAAGGGGAGAGAGGAGGATGCTAGAATGTAAAATAGTTGTCACACAAGGAAACACAAAGTTTTGGTCACTTCGCTTAAATGAGAGATTCTGGGCATTGCACTACTGACTGGTGATGTAACAGTGCAGTGTATGTTTCCTGATCATATCTCAACCAGAGATAGAGATGTTTCTAAGTCTAAAATCTGCTTAAGAGCCATCAACCTAGATTAATACATTTTGGCCACAAGCTCCCTTGAAACTTTGAAAGAAGTATCGCTAGAGCAGGCAAAGCTCGAGAAAAAGAACACATTGAAAATATTACTTTTCTACTTGGACCACACCACTTAATTAAAACTTGTGGGTCGGCTCTCTTGAAGTATTGTAGTTTTCCCCGAAATGGCCCATAATGGAGATTTATCATTTTTTCACACTATATTGACTTTTGTTGAAACTCATTAAGAGTATTGATCACAATTTTCACTTTTGTTTACAATTTGTTGGTGAATTATTGTAACCAGCAATGTTTTTTCATTGATTCCTTTGCCCAAGTTTTTCTTCAATTTATCCATGTACTTGATAGTGATGTGTTTCTTGATTTCTGCCTCCCACAGAACCTGTTACAGAGTTTAACTCATTGAGTTCAGCCAGCTATACCACAAATGAGATAAAGGGTAATTCAGCCAAGCCTTCCACCTCCCCTCCATGAACTTCAGGGAGAGTGTTTTGTGAGAGCTCTGCTAAAGGGCTTTAGACTCCAGAGTAAAAGAGGTACAATAACAGTGACCAATGTTTCTAAGTGTTGTGTCACCATTATTTTTCCTAATCAGCAGTAGTGGTGTGACAGTATCATCATTTCTTGAACTGCTCACCACCAAGATGACTATGTTTAAAGCAAGAGCGATCAATAAAACAAAAATATATATCACAAAACATGGCCAGACTAATCAAAAACTGGTCTGAAAGAATTAGACAGGAGATCCACACTATCAAAAGTCAAAAGACTGGGGGCGTGGTCTGCAGCCGACCAAGATGGCCGCGACCTAGAAGAGCTCTGAGGGAAGCGTCGGCTCCGCAATAAATCCGTCCAGAATCCGGACACTTATCCTGCCTCTGAAGACACGTTCCGAAAGCCGACGGCGTGAGGCGTTGGGCGCTCTGCTTGGCGGCCGTTGCGGGTCCCGTGCACTGCCGGAGGGCGCGTACCAAGGGAAGCGGCCATGCTGCGTGGATGAAGCCAGGGACTGCCGTGCTGCTGGGATCCTCGGAGGTGCGCTGTGGCGCCCGAACAGCGTAGATTGACGCCGGCGATTCGGCGGACGGAGGCTGCCGAGAGCTGTGCCTGGCCGTCGCTGCTGTCCTCGTCCGGTGCCTCCCTTGCCCGCCCCCGCACACCTACGGGGAGCCTGCGGGGCTGCTGCGGGCCACGTGTGGTGAGTGACGTGCCGGGGCGACCCGCTGCGGTGGAGGCATTGTGGTCAGCGCATCGGAACCGGTGTGAACGGAGCTGACATATAGATTGAAGCGCGCTGAAGAGAGGAGGGACTGGGCGCCTGTGGCCTGATGAGACCTGTGCTACCGAGTGGGTCCCGGGCTGCTTCCATACACCCAGACTAACGGCCCCCTATGGACTTAGGGTATAAACCGTAATTGGATCGCAGTGCCCCCGCTGTGGTGGGGGTTACAAAACGCAGTGCAACACTCGGACCGGCCCCTGATGGGTCGGGGGTGGCATAAATTCAATAAGAACTTTTCCCCGGGGCCCAGGCGTACACCATCGACAACCTTTGTATAAGGCTGGCGCAGCTTGGCTTGATAACCTAGAAGAGAATGGGTGTGGTGTGCTCAGGTGTCGCTAGTGATTTGGCGCGCTTTTCTTGACGGTGCCTCGCCGATCCCCCACAACCATCAACTTCCAGCACGGTGGGAAAACTGACAGGCCGCGCGTTGAGTGTGCTCCCACGGCAGGCGGCGGCGATTACCGATCGGCGCAGTACAGGACTGGGCGACAATGGGGGCCAGGGGCCCACGCACAAACTCGCAAGGCAAATTGGACAAGTATGCTTTCCAAAAGGGCCTTCCCACTCCGCCTGAGCGCAAAGACGTTCCAGACAAGGACTCAGATCTGGAGGGAGCGACAAAAGTGACACTAGAAGATATTATGGCTAAGGTGCAGTCCACAGTAGGGTCCATCTCGACTGATGTCTCCTTCTTGAGAGCAGACTTTCAAAAGATGACAACCTGGGTCACAGAGGTTGAACAAGTGACAAAATCCTTGTCCAAGGACACCACTGCGTTGCTTCAAAGGGTCAGTCATCTGGAAGCAGAAAATAGAATTATGGCTGAGAAACTGGACGACCAAGAAGGGCGCTCGCGGCGCAACAACGTCCGTATTACGGGTATTGCCGAAAGTGAAGGGAGTCCAGCCATGGATCTATACATTGAGGATCTCATAAAACAAAGACTTCAACCTCGAGGACTTTCGAACTTCTTCTCGGTGGAGAGGGCGCACAGGGTACCGGGGGCCAGGCCCAAACCCGGGGCTCCCCCTAGTCCAGTTGTTGTCCGTATCTTCAATTTCCGGGATAGAGACACTATACTACAAACGGCAAGGGTGGCTCCACCGCTGCGCATCCTAAATTCAGTGGTGTCCTTCTTCCCGGATTATACGGCGGCAGTAACTAAACGTCGCAGGAGTTTTGTGGAGATTAAGAAAGAACTCAGATGTAAGGAATTTCCATACTCCATGCTGTTTCCTGCGAAGCTGCATGTGGTGGCGGAAGGAAAAACCTGGTTCTTCGAAAGCCCAGACGAGGCCCATGACTGGCTCGAGGGCTGGCGACGGGTGAAAGGATCCGGAAGATCGGAGAGACGTCAGCAGCAGCACAGAAAAGAGACAGACGCCGGTGAACGCGAAAGAGAGAGTGAGGATGAGCGTACGAAACAGACCGTGGTTCAGGACTGAAATACGGAGATGCCGCATACTTGAGACCGGCCGGTATGGAGAGAGGCTCTATGGCTTTGTAATGTTCAAGTAGGACAATGGCTACAGGTCCAAGATATGTATACCGTGATCTGCCCACTTGACGGTGGTGGACACGAGTTCCAGAGTAACGTCATTAAGGACTGGGCTGTGGCATGTTCTTGTTGATATCATGTCTTTGAGGAGGGGCCGGACGACAGCTTTCCACAGACTTCTCCCCCCCCGCACGCAAGTACTGTTCATGGGAATAAAGCACTCTGCTAAGTTGGGGGGGGCGGATAGTTGGGGGTCCGTCTGGCAAGGAAGCAGGGAGGGGGGTAGTTGGGGAGGGATGTACTTCATTTTGGGTTTGCTTTGGGTTTGCTTTGGGTTTTATTATTTTTTGTGGCTAGCCAAACTGTGGTGAGTAGACGAGTGTGGGTGTACTGGATGCAAATTTCCCTAAAACGACTTATTGGTTTGTTGTGTATCATACAAGGGAAACCGTTGAATATTGTCTGCAATCTCACACGCTCCCTTCAAGATCACGATGACAAGGTGTTCACTAATGGAAGTTTGGCTTGGACAGGGGGGAAGGAGAGGGGGTGGTTGGGAGGGAAGGGAAAGTTGAGTTGGTATTACTTGTTTTTGGTGTTGAATTTTATATGGGCACACATGGCACACCTCCAGACTAGGAAAAGTAAGGATTTCTGGACACACTATGTAAAGGATCCTACGAGTAGACAGATTGTGCGTGAGGGACAGGGATGACGCGGACGCGCACCGAGTCTAATTCACAATTGCCTCCGATGTCCCTGATTAACCCATTAACGCTGCTTACGTGGAATGTACATGGACTGGGGGATAAAATAAAGAGAGGTCTGGTTCTACAGCATCTAAAGAGATGCGCGCCTGCGGTGGCCCTGCTACAAGAAACACATTTAGTGGGCTCAACTTGATCGATGGGGGTTCCGTATGGTGGTGCACTCTGAGTTCTCCTCTGGTTCCAGGGGTGTGGGTATTTTAGTGTGTAAACAGTTCCCACTGATAGTACAACATACTTATACAGATGACTAGGGTCGATTTGCGGCAATCTCCTGTCAATGGGAAGGGAAACTGTTTAATTTTGTGTCAGTGTACATCCCCCCGGCTCTTCACTCAATAGCTCTCCCGGCGCTTAGCGCTTTTTTGTTGGGTCTTCCTGTAGGTGTGATACTGATTGGTGGGGACTTCAATGCAGTCATTGACGGAACCAGGGATAGGTACGCCCTCAGGCAGCACACGGCTGGAACTACGTGTCTGGGGGGCTTTGTAGATGCCCTCGGGCTAACCGATGCGTGGAGATACAGGCATCCAGAAGTGCGACAATACACGTTTCAATCGGGGGTGCATAACAGCCTCTCCCGCATTGACTATTTTTTTACAGCCGCAGACCATCTTGCGAACGTGGTGGCTGTTGAGATCCGCCCTAGGGGTATTTCGGACCACTCGCCCTTACTGCTAACATACACGAATCATCATAAAGCACGGAAGAGGGTCTATCCAGTGTATCCGGGGTACTTACAAATCCCTAAGATTTCGAAAGACATAGTCGCTGCGACACAACACTACTTCCAAGAGAACGCTTTCTCATTCCAGTCCCCCGGTATTCTTTGGGAAGCATACAAAACGGTGATCCGAGGGCAGGCCATTTCCTCTGTAGCAGGTCACAAGAGGGGAAAACAAGCTGAACTCGATATCATAGAGACCGCCCTGATTGATGCTACAGATCAGCACGCACGGGATCCATCGGAGGAACAGGAGCGAGCAAACAGAACAATAGCACAGTTGCGGAAACCGGATGGCTCATTGACGGCTGCACCGGAAGAAATAGTGAATACTTTAGCCGGATATTTCCACCAGGTCTATGAGTCGTGGACGACAATAGAGACGGTGGAGGCTCAAACGTATATTAGGGATGTTAACTTGCTGAAACGCTCCCCAGAGGAAGCACTCACCCTAAAAGCCGACTTAACAGTCGAATAACTACAAGTGGCTATCGGTTCCCTACAGTCGGGAAAAGCGGTGGGACCTAATGGTTTACCCATCGAACTGTATAAAAAGACAGCAGCTACGACTGCCCCATATCTTTTAAATATGTATCTTGAGAGCCTCAAGGTAGGGGAGCTCCCACACGATCAACGCAGGGCCACCATCGTGACAATCCCAAAACCTGGTAAACCCCCTGATGAGTGCGCCTCTTATCGTCCGATCTCGTTACTTAATGCAGACGCTAAAATATTAGCCAAACTGTTGGTGACGCGGCTGACCCCGCACCTCATGACCCTAATTCACCCGGATCCATCCGGGTTTATGCCTAATAGGAGCGCGGCTCTCAACCTGCGGCGTCTGCAGGGAGTAATGGCCCGGATGTCCTCTATTCAGGAGCCAGCGGTTATCCTTTCCCTTGATGCGCGGATGGCTTTTGATATGGTGGAGTGGCCATATCTTTTTGCAGTCCTTAGTCACTTACGATTCGGCCCGAAATTCTGTGCATGGATACAGCTGCTCTACCGTAAACCGTTGGCACATGTAGTGGCCAATGGTCACATCTCCAGAGACTTCCTACTGACACGGGGAACACGCCAGGGGTGTCCACTGTCACCGTTGCTCTTCGCACTGGTGCTGGAGCCACTGGCGGCATGGATCAGGTGGGAACCCCTGATTCGTGGACTCCAATGGACGCCAAACTGGGAAGACCGCATTTCTTTATATGCGGACGATGTGCTGCTATATCTGACGTCCCCTGGCCGCTCCATTTTAGTGCTTTTAAATATCTGTGAGATTTTCGGTCGGTATCTGGATACACTATTAATTGGTCCAAGTCGGTTTTGTTTGTACTACGTGGTCCGAGGCCTTCGCTTCCGAGGGATTGCCCCCTGCAGGTCACGGAGGCCACCTTTAAATATCTCGGTATTCATATCACGCCCACACACGATGACTGAATTCGGAGAAATCTTGGACCCCCCTTGGACCGGTTTCGGCGTGATGCGTTGGTCTGGCGCGGTCTGCCGCTGTCAATGCTGGGAAAAGCGGCACTTTTTAAAATGATGGCACTCCCACGTTTTCTGTATGTCCTGGAAAATACTCCGTTTCCCGTACCAGTGAGTTACTTCAAGAAAATTGCATCGGAGGTCTCTGGTTTGATTTGGGGGAGCAAGACGGCACGAATCAGGTAGGATAAGTTGATCAGGAGCTGATCTGACGGTGGTATAGCCCTCCCCAATATACAGTTATACTACTGGGCGGCCCAACTAAAGGTAATTAATAGTTGGTTATAAGCTCCTCATACCGACCCAGCGTTTCAGGCGGATAGGCAAGGACTGGGGGATGATGGGGTTATATCAGTGCTGTACAATAGAAATAAAACCAGATGATTAATTGGGTCCACAGCACACACAGTTCGCATATGGCATTAGGCGCATGCCAGGTTGGGTTGGAAGGGGGTTATCACCCAAATGACATCACTCTGGACCTCTCAGCGGCTTGGGCGCCTAAAGAACAGCAAAGGCTTTGATAAATGGGATGCGATAGGTATATCAACGGTGGGTGATCTCTGGAGGAAGGGGGAGGTAATCCCATTTGAATGCCTGCAGATCCAATACGAACTCGCACCGTCCGAACTTTACAGATACACGCAGGTCAAACATGTGCTGCAGGCGGTTCTACCTATGGGGACCATCTTGGCAGAGGCTTCACCTCTGGAGGATAGGTTACTTACTGACTATATGCATAAAAGGGCCACTTCCCTAACCTATCGTAAGTTAGTAAACAACCTGCCGGACCCCACTTTAGCGCTTCAGCAGAAATGGGTCACAGATTTGGGAGAATTGGATGATGCAGAGTGGCAAGAGGCACTGTCATCTCCTCGAGAAGTCGCAGTACCGGCACGCATGCGGTTGATACAACTCAAAGTACTTCACCGCACATATTACACCAGACTGACCCTCTTCAAAATTGGGATGGCCGTACATCACTTCTGTCTGTGGGACTGTGGGGAGGAGGGTACTTTCTACCATACTGTGTGGGAATGTCCGAAGATCAGGGCTTACTGGGTCAAGATAATGAGGACAGTGTCTCAAACCGTGGAGGACTCGTTGATCCCGGAGCCGAAACGGTGTTTACTAAATATTTGGGAACCAAATGATCTAACCCACCCGACACAGGATTGAGCAACACTAGGAATCATGTATGCTAAAAGGAATATTGCGAGGAGGTGGAGATCCGGTGAATCACCCACGTTGCAGGACTGGTGTAGGGATATGGATGAAGCTATGGTGGCGGAAAGAGCGGTGTATACACATCGGGGATGCCCTCAAAAGTGGGAAAGAATCTGGGGAAAATGGAATAAATTCAGAGGGTACATATGCGAACCACCAAGACCAGAGGTGAATCAAACGTCCGATTAGTAGTAGGGGGTGGAGGGTGTCGGGGTTATTGTACTGTGGGGTCATGGTTGATGCTCCAGAGATCACGTACAACTGTTTCGTTGACAATGCTAAGGAAGGATTGGTGCGGATGGAGAATAACTGTATGTAGGCCATGTGTTTTTGTCATGCTTATTGTTATCAATAAAAAGATTGTTTTTTATAATAAAAAAAAAATATATATAAAAAAGACTACTCAGTACTAGGGCAAACCTAGCTGTCCCAACTCTCCCCCTTCCCGTTATAAACAAGCATTACCAAAGACAACAGGTCTGGCTATTTTAAAAGTGAAAGTGCTTGTTTATTGATTGGTGTGTTTTGGTGTGGATGTGCGAGCTGTTGAATGCAAGAATGAGCCAATGGCATAAAGAATGGTTGGATAAGTGAATCACTTAGTGCGTACTTGTTAGTGGAGCACGGATGGTACTGACTATGAGACAGTGCCTGAGTTTTAGAGAGGTGGACAAAGGAGAAGATTCAGGGGTAGACAAGGGGGCAAGGACACTGCATGCACCAGGGGAGACACAAGGACAGAGTATAAAGCACATTGCAGATTCTGGTAGATGGTAAAAGTATGGGTAGGTGACGATTAGGAGTCATTTGCATGCAACATGGGCCAGGCAGGTGGAAAATCAGACTGTAGTGGCAACAGGACAGACAGCAAGAGCACCAAGGAGTAGGCAGTGAGAGTAGCAGATGGTATGTGAGACCACCAGGGTCAGTGAAAGCAGCAGGGACAGACAATCATTTACTCCTCTCTCTCAGTGCCTCAAACTCCTGCCTAGCCAACTTCCAGACAGATGCATGAAAACCAAAGAAGGACTGGCCAATAAAATCATTACATGTATAGAGCAAAATGAAGTGAACATTTTAGAATGGTGGTTGCCTCTGTTTTCTACAATACAACCCGCGTTATTTTAATATCTCTTACTGATAATGTTTAGAAAATCCTACTAAAATGGTTGAAAAATCTCAACTAATATTTTTGGATTGTGTCTTTTGGCCATTACTGGATACCATAGAAAGGTGAGTAGTGTCGGTACTCAGCCTGGTATCAGAGGCATGGGCTAACGGGTGCTCTGAATAGTACAGAAGTAGCCCGGCAAGGAGAGCAAAAGGCAGCCCATTAGTAAATGAGCACCTGGCAGGGAAACGGCCTTTACAACGCAGGTTTTAGCATGCGTTTCATTTCCTCGCAAGCGAACAACACTTGCCTTAACCACACATATGCGTGGTTAAGGCAGTCAGAGTTCTACCTGTCTGAGCAGATGGGCGGGGAGAGGAACCAAAAGGATTGCAATAAGAAGAAGGGCCGGGACGCAGCTCGGTAAGTTGGGGCCGGGGGAAGGTGTGGGTAGTTTTTAGGGCAGGGGGCTGAATTGTAGGGCTCAGGGGGAAGGGGCAGTTTTTAGGGCTGGGGGCCAGTTTATAGTGCTCAGGGCAGGGGTGCTGGGGTCAGGATAATTTTTTTTGTGCTAGGGGTCCGGGTTTTAGTTCTGAAGGTAGGGGGTCAGGGTAGTTAATAGGCCCGAGGCGGGTAGATTAGAACACAGAAGGGCCGATTTTTTAGGGCTCAGAGCAGGGGGGACTGGGGTGGGATCTTTACTACACATGCCTTTACAACGAAATTTGTTGTAACAGCAGGTGGGGAAAAGGCATGCTTGGTAAAGACTCGGTCGTTGTAAAGACCGTGTGGTTAAGGCATGTGTGGTTTAGGCATGCATGGTTGTGTCATACAACTCATCTGGCAGCAATAAAAGGGGGACCTGATGCGTGCTCTGAATATTTAATGGGAATTGAATAGCAAAAGAGTTCAGGGGTTTTACATGACGTGGTTGAAATGGAATTATAGAAGTGTAGGTACTCACTGGCCAAGAGTACCTATGTGCTATCGAGAAGTGCCGTACTCTCCCATTAAAAGTATTGAACCTTGCTGAGAAGTGCAGGTGCCCTGCCGCTCAAATTAAAGAAGTGCAAGTACTCAGTACCTGTGAGTACCGGCGCATTTAAAGCACAGTTTACCTATCGAATCAACACAATGGCAGCCAGGCAGTAGAACAGCAATCTTCCCTTCTGCCTGGCTTGAGCTCAGCCAGTGTGCGGCGGGGCACCGCTGCTGCTCCCCTACAGCACCCACAGGCAGAGCAGTGATCTACTGCGGTATTTAGAGTAGCATGCTTGAACACTGCACCCAGAGCCTACTCGCATGTGGTGGCCAACTTGCAAATTACAATGCTGGGGGTGGGGGGCACTCCTTTTATGCTAACTGCTGCTAACTGTATACATCCAACAAATAGCGTGGGCTGGCCCAAAGTATGACGGACAACCCAGAGAGCCAGTACCTGAAGGGGGATAGCCCAACAAGCCTAAAAAAGACAAAGGTAACAGTTGTTTTCATGAAATTTAAATATTTTTAATTTTCGTTTTAGTCTGAAAATGCTTTATTAAGAAAAGGAAATTGTAAGGAGAACCACAATGCTAGTTAATCAGACAGCAACACGAAAATGCATGCAAGCATTAACAATTCTGAACACAATTGCAACTCTATATCACTAACAAATCGTAAAACGTTGTGCTCAAATGTATAAAAAAGTGGTAAAACAAAAGCATTTCATAAGTTTTTGAAATCTTTGTAAGTCTTGAGAGGGTGACGAAGTTAGATCCACTTCCTGCAACCTGTCAGTCAAGGACAGAGTTCAGCTCGTGAGTGAATGAAAGGAAGGCTACCTCCGTGGCCTGTTGCTTGTGCAATGCGAGGAAGAGGGGGGATAGCTCACTTTATGAACTGTTTTCGCAGCAATGGCAGAAATGATGGGTCTTTCATGGCCTGCTCAATGAGAGGGAGTGGAAAGGTTCACTTCATGGCCTGCTGCTTGTTCGACGTGTGGGACGGAGAAGATCTGTAACTTCAGGTCCTGTTAGCTCTGCAGTGTGAGAGTCCAAAATAAAGATTTACTTCATCACCTGTTAATTAAGGAAAGCCAGGGACAGAAACGAAGGTTCACTCTATGGCCTGCTGATGACTGCATCTATTCTGACAGCTGCTACTTAGAAACCGGTGAAATGCATCTAGTGCACACACAGAGGGGGATAATTACAAGAAAATGCCGGAGCACTGTGTTACGCCAAATTTGACAACGCCGCGCTCTGACATTTTCAAAACGCGGGGATGCACAGTATTTACAAAACTAGGGCGCACCCCTGCATTTCCCCTAGTGTTGGTGCTAAAATAGCTCCCTAAGACCAGCACAAGCAACCTTGCGCCATGTTGCAAGGGTACCTGTGATGCAGGGGCGATTGTATATTTGCAGAAAGGAACAACTTCTGCACATAAACAATCAATAATAGTGATTTGCTTTTTCTATGTGTGCTGCGCAGCACACATTGAAAGAACAAACAAGCATTGGTATAGCCAATAGGTCTCGCCATTGTGACCTTATAAGTGTTTAACCATGCAACAGTTGATGTTGGTGCACCAAGGATATTGTTCTGTATACCTAAATAATTATAAGGTCCCAAAAGCGAGACCTATTGGCTATGCCAATGCTTGTTTTACAGTGCTATAAATATAAGCACCGACAACCACTGATTTGTACACATTTATGCAAGTAACGAAAGATGCCAGGAACCCCCACCTGAGTGCACAATGTCATGCCCAGAAATATAGCTTCACCAACAATGACAAACACTAATCCAGGAAAAACAACAAATAAAAACATTATGTAAATCTGCTGTGTCTAGTGTCAGCACTGTTTGGCCCCAGCATCTTCAGATTCAACAAACCCACCTCAAACTACTCACACAGTTCTCAACAACATCAAATATTAAAGTACTCAAAGCATTAGTGTCATACCAAAGGCATTGGTCTTTACTCTCTGCAACCCACTGCCTATCAATAGAGTAGACAAACCCTGCACAAAGAGCCTCAAACAGACACAGATTGGTATTTATGACTTGGGTAGAGATAATACTGACGTTTCAGGGACTTAGCATGTTGCCAGACTTGTAAGAATGACATCTGTTCAGGAGACGGTAGGGACTGTGACACATAGCTGTACAAAACAAGAGAATACATCACTTACCAATAACCCTGAAATACCCAGGCTAACAGTGTGGTGTAATAGTCGAGACTGCTAATCTGATATGACCCTTAAGCCAGAGCTGTGAAAACTGTTCTGCACACATTGCTACATGAGTCAGGTCTTATCTTTTGGGCCATTTAAGCTATTGTGTTCCCATTAATACTTTTTGGCACACACCTAGCTAACAATTGGAGCGGTTGAAGTTTCTATTTTCTTACAAAGGTATTTCAACTAAAGTGAGGTACTGAAAGCGGATGTGCTTGTAGACTGCTGAAGGCGTGAGACCTGGCTTTTAATTCAAACGTTGTGAAGCTGCTGTATTCGCTTGTAAATGTATACGGAAGGCTTAGCCCTCGTTCCAAACATAATCATAAAGTGCTCGCAGTGCAGCAAGTGTTCAGGGGGTTACCTAGATCTCTCCGTGGGGATTCGGAAACTGTTCTGCTCACAGTCGGAAAGTAAATCACAAAAGTTACTGCCAAAGGTCGTGCAGTAGCTCTACTCACGCACACTACTGGCAGTGGGTGATCTAGATCTCACTACATGAGTTCTGCAGCAGCTGTTCTCACAGTCCTGAAGGTGTGTGACCAAGATTCTCTATGGGTTTGAAACAGAAGGTGCCTTGCTGACACGTCAGCCAAATTCATTAAATGTGCTGCTTTCGCACAAAAGGTTTGTCTTGCAAAGAAGGCGTTGTGATGACAAGACATGGGACAGCTATGCCCCGTTTTAATTCAAGACAGATGACTAGAAGGCACTCAAACATCTGTCTGTCATCCAGGAAGGTATTCTGTCTTCAAACCAACAAGTGTGTAATAATCTTGCAGTACTTAATCTGGGTTGATTTAGGGTTCCAAGTCGCAGTTGTTACTTTTAAAAAAAAACTTTCCCATGTGCAAAATTTAGGCAGCAGAGTCGGGACTTTAAAATAAAACAAGTATACTTCTAGAACCGACTTAGCAATGGCAAACAGCACAAGCATTGATCCCGAACGTGATCAAACATCAAAGCGGCCGCGAAAGTGAAAGTAATTGCGGTGAAGCGCGGCGCGCGCGCCCGCGCACATGCACTGTAGCTCTAGGCTGGCCTGGTAGCACTTTTTGGAGCCCTCTCAATAAGTCTCGCCAGACCAGCGCATGCGCTGGGTCAGGCGAGACCTAAAACCGATGAAAAATTCTCAGAACAAAAAACGAGGAAAAATTCCCAGATCACGATGCTAAGACCAGATATTCCCTGGCGTTTTCTTTTGGCACTGCCCCATCCTTGTACATCTGGGGCATCATCAAAAAGCAATGGGTGGTGCGGTGGAACACCCTCTGCAACACCCATTGCACGCCCCTTTACCGCAGAGGACTTCAGCGGAATGGGGCATATTTATAAGGTGCCGTTAGGCCATGTTAAGTGGCTTAGCGCCACGGTGTGAATATTGGGAATGGTACCACGGCACCAGGAGCATCAGAAAAAGTGATGTCCCGGTGGCGTTAGAGGCTTGTAAATATGTCCCGGAGAGTGGTGTGAAAAAGCCAAGGTCACCAAGGTCTCCCCCTGTTCATTCCTCAAGAAGTGGAGACGGACTCCAACATGAGGGGGGGGGGTGGCAGGTAGAGAAGCACAGGCATGAGATGAGGAGCTGAGACACAGATACAGCAGGAGGTGAGATGGTAAGGGGCACGAGATAGATGCAGAACAGGCAATGCTGGCAGGAAGCAAATGAGAAGCAGAAGGACCCCGAGGGGCATGCTGGCCTCCTAGCCACCTGCAGCGGCTAGTTAACTACAGTGAACCTGGTCTGGCCCTAAACAAAGACCCTCGGAGCTGAGGCGAAGCAGACTTTTCACATTCTATCGAATCCACAATGCTTTTTACACAACTATACAAAGAACGGAGGCAATGTATTCATTGTTTCAATGAAGATATTCAAATTATTACATTTGGAGAAACAGAAGGGTGAGATGCAATGGGTGTCTAAGGTTATAGATACGTGTATACGTTGATAGGCGGCCTGCAAATCATTTCAAATTTAGCATGAGTTTACTGTAATGTTTATATGCCTCTGGGACCCAAGCCACCCTCAATGCAAACAAACTTTATACATTGATATTTTATTAAAATACTAATGGTGTCTAGACCGATGATATGGTATGAGACGACGTCATATTCCATACAAAAGACCCTAACAGTGCAGACCTGACGTGTGCAAAGTGATACACAGCGGCTTCCCCCGCATAAACGCTGTGATTTTAGGCAAAAATGGTGCATATTATCAAGCAGGGCGTTAAAATTATCGCCGCTTTAGCGGCAGAAAACTGCCGCTAAAGCGGCGATAATGGGCTTGATAATATGCCGCACAGAATTCCAATAGAAGCCCATGTTGACACCAGAACATGGGCTTCTATGGGAATTCTCTGCGGCATATTATCAAGCCCATTATCGTCGCTTTAGCTGCAGTTTTCTGCCTCTAAAGCGGCTATTATTTTAACGCCGTTTCTTGATAATATGCCCCTATATTCTTTCATCAAAACTCGTCTTTGTTATCGCATATTTCTTTTCAATTTTGAAGCCCCGTTATCTTATTTTAGTGCTGTTTGTGGTATGATTTACATGGGAAACATTTTTAGTGCTCGGCTTGTGCACGGGCTCTAATATTTGAATCAGATCCTTGGCTCGGCTCTAACCGGTTGATTCGTTGGCTCGCCCATCTCTATTTATGCATCCCAATAAATGAGAAATATAAGTCGTGGGGAGCTCGAATTGTTCCCTGTAAAGCATCAGGGCGGCATAGTGGCACGAGTACAAGGTTGCCTTATAACAGTAGATTGCAAGGCATATTTACTTTCTGTGAACATTTTGTAAGCTTTACAGCCCTGTAGTGCACAATCATTTGGAACTCTAACTAGTGTCTATAGAGTAACATAGAATACACGTCAACTTCAAGTAGTGCGCCATCATCGGGAAATATATGGCAATGTTAAAAACAATGCAAACACAAAGAGATGATGGACGGAGTGCCCAGACGTGGGTCCTGTGCTCTCCATGCCACTGGAATCAAGCTATCCTGGCTGAAGAGGGGTGAAACCCTGAAACCTGTCCTAGGATGCTTGGTTCCAGTCCAGGGAGGACCTGGCTTGGCACTTCGGGCTGGACTGTTCCCATGAGGCACAGGGTCAAGACTGATTTGCATATGGCTGGGTTCAAACTGGAATGGCATGGTGAGCAAAAAAAGATGGATTTAGGCCCAGATCTCTGTACTGGGGTGATGTATGACATTGTTCTGCATTCTGTCTATCAACTGTTGTTTTAGTATTTGTCACCCCGAGTGGGACGGGTATGCCCAGACGTGGGTCCTGTGTTCTCCATGCCACTAGAATCAAGATATCCTGGCTGAAGAGGGGTGACACCCCGAAACCGCTCCTAGGATGCTCGTTTCCATCCAGGGAGGACCTGGCTTGGCAGTTCGGGATGGACTGTTCCCATGAGGCACAGGTTCAAGACTGATTTGCATATGGCTGGGTTCAAACTGGAATGGCATGGTGAGCAAAAAAAAGATGGATTTAGGGCCAGATCTCTGTACTGGGGTGAATGTATGACATTGTTCTGCATTCTGTCCATCAACTGTTGTTTTTGCAATGTTAAAAACAATTGCATTTGTAATCATATCTATACAAAACAGAGGGCTTGCTGAAGCATGTTTTCAAAATGAGTACTTGCAAAATTTGCCTTTTGATTCTGTCAGCTTTCTTTGCTACCAGAAGAGAAATCCACCTGTGTCAAATGCTAATGTTCTGACCACATCGCGTACGCTTTTTCCTCTTGGGGAAACGTTGTCCAATCCTGCCCCCTGCTGACCATTTCTAATAACTACAAACAGTATAGAAATACATTAGATTGTCCGTTTGTACAAATAAATGTAGTGCCAATGCATCAATTCCACGGGGCGCCATAATGACAACGCGCATAGTTTGTCTTTTTTTGGTACATTTTCATACTTGTTAGTGTTTTAAAAAAAAGAGACTGTAGAGAAACAACTACGAAAGCATTGCTTTGTTAAAGTCCAGGCACTGTGCAGACCAATTGCAATCCATTCTTGGCACAAAATCTGATTGCAGTTATTACAATCTCCCTTTCTTTAATATGTGCACTTTCTTGAGTTCTGTCATATGGGAGTTTTAAATATGAGACTGAATGTATCCTAATAAAATTAAAGAGCAATTATTCTGGGTGCATAAAAATGCCAAGTGAAATATTGCAGACGCAAAGAACCAGAGCAAATATGCCATTTAAAGAGATGAACTTTCTCCCACAAAAAATACGAGAAGCTGACATTTTTACTGAGCTGATCTGCTATTGTTCTCGTTTTTCTAAAGCATTGCAGGTGAATTTGGTCTAATGTTTAGGGGCCTCATTGACTAATTTTTGGTGTAGGGCAGTGCCACAAGTCTTCCTCCTGCGCTGCCCTATGTCAAAAGAAAAGGGCAGGAATGTGCCGTATCTCTGAGATACGGCGTATTCCTGTCCTCTTATACTGTGTTGGCACGCAAATGGCTACCTAGCACCAACGCAGGCACCTTTGCACCATGGTGCAAGGGTGCCTGCATTGAAATCAGGTTGTTTTTGTGTAGGAAGGGACAACTCCCTACACATAAACAATTGCGCCACCCCAGGGGAGGCGTAGGCATTTGATGCATTCATAGATTTACAGACTATTGTAAATCTGGAAATGTGTCAAATGCCATGAGTGTTACATGGGAATACCCACCTCAACGCCCATGGCACGCCTCCCTATCGCAGTGTGAGGCAACGGAGCAACTTGCTCTGCGTTGCCTCACACCATAATTACGAGGCCATGAAAATCCATGCAGGGTTGCTTTATGTGGCTTCGTAGATATGCCCCTGCAGTGTGCGCTGCCAGAGCGTCATTAAAAGTGATGCTCCTGTGGTGCATGGGGCTTGTAAATGAGCCCCTAGATATTTCCACTTGTCCCACCTACTTCAGAATCATGGCCTCTGCAATTTTGTCTGAGACAGCAGCCCCTGCAGGACTCGCACACATCTGCTCTCTAGCTAAGAAGGTTTCACAGTCGCGGCGTGTGATTGGAACATCTACTAAGCAGAGTATCCGATTGCCAGGCACTGAATGGTGCACTTATTCCAAGAAATCACACAAGCAACAGACTTAGCGTCTCATTCACACTTTTACGAAAAAAGCGTCTGAAGCCAGAAGACTAAAATACACCGTTTCAGCCAAAGATGCATGAAAAAGTGTACAGTTTTAGAAACTGACTGTGGCAGGAGTGTGCAAGGGTTTTCACTGCTTCACTGTGAGTGCAACCCATATGCTGATAAACAACAATGGTACATGTTTAGTACTTTTGATTTAATCTGCCATTTCCACTCGGTGGTGCCCTAAAGTTGTAGCCTTACCTTTTACCCATGGAAGTGCTGCTCAGAGGATGAAGTCTAACAGCAAGGGGTGTGGAGCCGTGGGGCATCATGTATGGCATTTTGGAGTAGGGCAGCGCAGTAGGGCAGCACAGTAAGTCACCCTGCTGCACTGGCCTACACCAAAGTGAAAGGGCAAGAATACACTGCATTTAAGCAATATGGTGTCTTCCTGTCCGTTCTGCCTGCGCTGGCGCCGTTTTGGCAGCCTAGCACCAACATAGGCGCTCTTGCATAATTGTGCACGGGTGCCACCATTGCAGGCAGGATTGTTTTTGTGCAGCAAGGGGCACCTTACTGTGCAAAAACAATCGTAGATGGTGTTTTCCTCTTTATGTGTGCTGCATTCTGCAGCACACATGGAAAGAGGAAATGAACATGTTTCTCCTTGTTACGCCTCACCTTGGGAGGAGTACGGACTTGGCGCTTCCACAGGTTTACATCACTTTGTAAATCTGGGGCAGCGTCAAATTCCATGGATGCTGTATGGAAAAACCCACCACAACGCCCATGGAATGCCTCCCGGGCGCAGAGTAAGGCGACACAGCGATTTGCGCTGTTGCCTTACTCGTGATTATTAGGCCACTCAAAGTCACGCAGGGTGTCTCTGCGTGGCTTCATAAATGTTTTTGAGAGCCCTGTGTCATGCATGTGCCACTTTACGTGGTGCAAAAGTGACACAGAGCTCTCTTAATTAAGACTCCCTTATATGTTCAGGAGAGTCAGAATACCTAGTTTGGAAACATCTGTGATTGGTGGTTTAGGAGTGAACGAATTGAGGGCAGGGCTCGTTTGCCAATAAGAGGAGGCAGAAGAGTGAGTCCTCCTGGATAAGATTTTGTTATCTTTGATCAAAACAGGTTACAGTTGAAATGCTTGCTGTCAAAGACAGAGCAAAGTAAACTAGTTCGTTTTAGAGAGACTGCTAAGTACAACTGTAAAACAGAAACATGTATCGAGCTGCAGCAGGAGAAGTCGTGCAAACCTGTCAAAGAAGCTGCAAAAAGCAGTTGCACTGTGTTTAGTGGTTATAAAATGAAGCTGAGTGAGCTCCTGCTCACTTCAGCTCCTGGTGATACTAGGCCTCCCTAACACCAAACATCTGCCCAGCTGCAGCACTTCGGAACTGAGTCTTATATGTTTTTAAGGACGAAAACTAAAACACATAATTCTGGAAACACCAAATTTCAGTCCTGAGTCACGGACTCAGGTAAGGTGGAATTTTGTTCCTGCAAGTAGGATTTGTGCCAGACAGACAATCTGCCACGATGGTGGATTTTCATGTTCACAAATCTAGCTCTATGGGTGGGATCGTGGGTGTGTATGGAACGATCCACTACACAATTTGGTGAACTCCACAAAGTCGTTTATATTTGGGTAGTCATCAATGACTTGCAGTTAGTGTCATACTCTAGTCATATTCTAGAATTGAACAGTGGAGTACCCCGGGCAAAAGACGAGAATAAGTGGGTTTCTCATGTGGGAGTTGGGTGGGACTGCCTCCAACAGTGTCTGCGTGGAAAAAGTACCGCGGACCGGGAGGCGCAGCCGACCCTAGATGGACAGCGGATAACTCCCCCCCACCCATGGGCACCAAACAAAGGGCATGGCGGCAGTAGGGTGTGTGAGTGCGCCAAAGCGTCAGCGAGTGACCAAATACATTTGGGTTCAAAGGGCCCAATCAGATGAGAAGGGCATGGTCACGAGCACGGCCAAAAGGTGACTGGGGCAAGCAGTCCCCAGCATTGTCACCGGAAGGAATTGATGTCAACACCGCCTGAGACACCAGCCATGCTAGGAGAACAACGCTTCCCCCCAAAGGACGATAACTACCGGACAGAAGAGTCAAGTGCAGTCAGCGAGCCATGGTCAGAGACTGGCAGTAAGCGGGGAACCTCCAACAGCAGTGATGAACAACATGGCCCGTAAGTGCAGGTTTCCTAGAAGCACCTGGAGCCAACACGGCCATGCTCAAGGGGAGCTTCCCGGCAAGGGGATTAGGATTTCTGACCAGGAGCCAGTAGCTCTTGGGAAGGTGCATGGCCAGTCTGGTCTCACACAGCACAGAGTTTCAGTATGTGCGATGGTGCCCTAAAGCCAGGGAAGTCATTAAGGTGAGCTGTACTAGACGCTTTGGGCAGTCACAATGGGTCTTTTGAGGTATGGGCAAGTCTAAATCAGGAACGTCCCTGTTACCACAAAACGTATCGGGTTGGGGGGAGCATTACATCCTGGGGTATGTCGATAACTCATGGGTAACACATGCGCAGCGCATCTCAAAACCACGTCAAGATGCAGGGCAGTGAGAATTGTTATAGGGTATGGTATCTGCACTGAACAAAAAAAAAATAATAATTTTATTAATTTATAAAGTTTTATATAGCGCGAACATGACCTACGAGGGTATCAGAGCGCTTTACAGTACACTGTTATCAAACATTAGATGATTGGAGCAATATACATACATTCGAAATTCGACATTCAATACAAAAGAGGTAGACAGTGGTGTATGGATATCATAGGTGGCTAATAGTCATCAAAGAGTTAAAGTCTTAGGATGTTAATTTGCTCATTAGAAGCATTGTAATAATAATCCAGTGGGTTAGCCAAGGGCATGTCTGACTTTCAGAACCCAGCAAGAGACAGTGCAGGCAAAAGCATGCTTTCCTCTGGGTGATAAAAGCACAGAGAATCCGCGATGCTGCTATCATACTGGGCACCTCTAAATGGCATCTTAAGTGAGAGAGCGAGGGTCAGAGGCCAGTGGTGATGGTAGCAAAGCAGGGATAATCCAGGTCAGTGAGATTTGACCATTCTGGGCAGTGGTGTTCAGCACTCAAGCACATGAGAAGGAAGTGACCTCAAAGATCAAAATGTTGACACCTGCTCCATATATCACGAAATGCTGGATGGAGAGCATGCAGCTGGTTGCAACCTGCAATCACCGCAGCTAGGGCAGGCAAAGCAGCGACCGCTGCTTCTGAGAGGACTGCTAACCAGATCCGGACAAAGGCTGCGCAGACAGGTGACAAGGATGTATTGGGCACGAAGTTTCCATGGGGTCTCCTGTGTCCAGAGAGAAAAAGTGTAAAAATTCTCTGGTCGGGCTAGTGTGATGACTTGGAGGCAGAGACGCAACAGTGATTACAGCTGCAATGAAATGCTTCCCTGTTTTGACTGCGGTTGCAGAGCAAGTTACACGGCTCAGCAGCACATCGCAATGTGTCTATGAGTGGCAAGAGGCCGAACTGCCTACACGTGTAGCAGTTATTAGACTCATACATTCCAACTTAGAAGGACACACCTGCGCACTCCCCTACTCGACTACTCTGGTTAACCTCTCTCTCAGCCAAGGCTCCCTTCCTGATGCCCTCAAAATGGGTCAGGTGAATCCACTTCTAAAGAAACCCTCCCTGATGGGAGTGACCTTACCAATTTCTGCCCTACCACCAACCTCCCTTTCTTTACTAAAATCACTGAAAGATGCATAGCTGAGCAACTCTTCGAACATATTAAGGAAAATAACCTTCCTGATGAATTTCAATCCGGCTTCAATCAAGGCTGCAACACTGAAACAGCACTGATACAAGTTATCGACGATGCTTTACGACTCAGGCAACTCCTGTCTCTTGATCCTTCTGGACCTTTCTGCAGCCTTTAACACTGTACACCATAAAACTCTTCTGAACACACTAAAACAAAGAATGGGATTTGAAGGCACAGTACTCAAATGGTTTGAATCATACCTCATGGGCAGATGATTAAAATGCAAACTGTCTCTCTTCTACAAAGGCTGAGGATCAATGCATCCCTCAAGGCTCGATCCTTGCGTCCACCCTTTTCAGTCTTTAAATGGAACCGCTGGGAACCTTACAAAAAAAATCCTGAACCCTTTATCACCTCTATGCTGATGAACCCCAACTCTACCTAAAGGTGTCATCCGCACTCGACATTTGAAGCCGCACCGCCACCCTAAGCTCCATCCAAGAATAAATGACATCTCATCATCTAATTCTGAATTTCTCCAGAACCGAATTCCTTCTTTTCTCAACCTCTAACTCTCCACCGCCTGTTCAATCATGGATGGATAGTCTGAACATTCTTAACATCAAACCCAGTGGTGGCTGGTGGGATTTGAAAATGGTAGGGCATTAGAACAATGAATGAATTATTGCGAGCAAGTGAAGCGAACCGGACATTCAGGAGACAGGTTCGGGGGGTGACAGTGCCTGGTTAACTAAGAGACCAGACAGTAGGCCTCTGAAACCTGTATGTGGCCCAGATCCTCATAGAGCAACATTATAGTCTAGTAAATAAAACACAATGGGCCATATGTAGGAAGCCCAATACCGGTCGGTAACGGCCGATTTTCGGTAAATATCCCGTTACCGACCGGTATTCTGGCTTTTGGTATGTAGGGGGCACATTTCAGGATTCAGTAATTTACCGAATCGGTAAAATTACCGAATCGGTAATTTTACCGATTCGGTAAATACCGAATCCTGAAATGATATGTAGGGGGAGTGTGTGGTTGTTGTGGGGATTCGTTATTTACCACCAACTAAAAGTTGGTGGTAAATGACGAATAGCTGGAAAAAAGCATTTCTTTGCACTTTGAAGTGTGCAATGTGGCAGACATACATGCCCTTAGGGCATGTATGTGTGCCACATATGCACACATGCAGGAATCAGGGGTGCAACAGGGTGTCAGTGTGACACCCTGCCACCCTTGATTGTGCTCCCCCCATTACCGAATCGGTATTTACCGATTCGGTAATGGTAACTGGCTTCCCATTGATTCCTATGGGCCTCCTGGCCCATAGGAATCAATGGGAAGCCAGTTACCATTACCGAATCGGTAAATACCGATTCTTAATTACCGACCCATTCCGAATCGGTAAATATTACCGATGGATTACCTACATAGCATTTACCACTTCATAAATACCGAATCGGTAAAATTCGGTATTTATGAAGTGGTAAATGTTAGGCTACCTACATATGGCCCAATATGTTTATGTACAGCTTGCATTCTAAATGATGTATTTGAAGCTGCTTTCATGTTAGATAGTGAAGAAAAAGGAAGATCGGTAAAATAAACTATTTCCTTAAGATCACACACTTTGGAGTGGGGTAGCCACAATTAATCCAGTTTTTATGATTTCACTTTGTACAGATCAACAGCTAAATTGATAACTGTTTGTCTTTCATTATTATCTTAATTGTTAACGTTTTCTCCTCTGTAGCTGATGCTTGAGATCTCTTAAAGTGGAGTGCTATATATAACTATCATAGCTGACTTCATTTGGCTTCTCCCAGCTAACTTAAAAAAAAAACAATCGGAGTAAAAATTTGCTTTTTACTGCTCCATCCTGTCATAAGAACAAAGTTTTGCTTTACCTTTGACATACATTATTTAAAATGTTAAAAGAAAAGCGTTTTTTACTCTCCTCTACCAATAGCTCCCATCAGATAAGCAATTCAAAAGGCCTTCACATGACTGCTAAGATTCACACTTGCATGCTTGCATTGCACTCTGACACGCACTTATTTGAAGACACGTTGACTTGACACATTTAACACCCAGACTACTTACCTCTCCCAAAAAGCAGGCAGGTATTTGTCAATTACAGTTTGTGGCTCAGGGTTGCCAAGAGCAGCTTCCAGCTGCGGGCATAGCAATGGCCAAGGGGTCATATAGCGCTAGGCCTCAACTAGCAGTGTGAATAAGAACAGCTGTGACGGGGAAGAGAGTAGTGAAATAGGAGCAGATAAGGGTTCCAAAGGGAGATGTTAGAGGCCGGAGGTGGGATTAAGGAGTGATGGCTAACCCTGAAGGCAGATGATGCCAGGCAGAGACTCAGGTCTCTAAGGCAGCTTGACAGAGGAGACAAAGAATACTAGTACTCATGCTTTTCTCCGAGAGGTGTCTCTCAGCTGCAGCTGGTGAAGGAAGGAGGAAATTACACAGGCACGCGTCACCGAATGCTCCCAGCTTCTATGCAGGTGAGCCAGAAGTCGATGGCCTGCCCGAGTGAGAAGACAGAGGGCTGCAGAGGCTGAATGGTGACCAGGAGACAAAAGGCTTCAGCAACAGTCAAGAAGGGACACATGAAATACTTTGTCCTACCATAATCCCGCCTCCTATTCTCATGGGCTGACAGTATCAAGGACCAGCCAGTCAGAAGAGGAGGTGGGATCCTGGAAGGACATAACCTACGTAGCAGATCCAGACGAGCTGATTACTAGACCGAAGCCCTGGAAATACTGCTGCTTTAGGCAGCGGCTGTCTGCCTTCACCTCTGCCTCATGAACACACATTGCGCATGAGGGATTCGGGCGATATTGAAGTTGTCTACCTCACATGCACCATGTGTGTTTGTATACTGTTGTGGTGCACTGCTATACAGACTAGTAAAGTATGACTACCTCAGATCAGTCTTCCAGTCTCCTTCTCCTTCCTCCAAAACTAGCGGGGCCCTGCCGTCAACGCCCTCATGCAGGAACTGCCCCTGATCAAACCTACCATTGTTGACAGTGCCAAATCCCTAAGTGTCATCCTGGAGAAAAGACTCATCCTCCATGCCCAAATCACGCACGTTTCCAACTGCGCCTTCTTGATTTGGCGTTTCATTCCTGAACAAGACCTGAAAACTCTGCTTCAATCTTTGGTAATCTCCAGACTGGACTACTGAAATTCTCTCCTTGCAGGTCTCCCCACAACCTACCTACCAGGTCCTCATCCTGGGCTCTTCACCCTCCGCCTGGGACGACTCCTGGTGGCCTCCCGCCCTGGGCACCGCACCCAAACCGACAGACCATGCTCGCAACCTGGGCTTCATCCTGGACCCCTCCCTCTCCATGACCAGGCAAGTCAACAACGTCTCCTCGGCGTGCTTCAACATCCTACGCATGCTACGGAAGATCTTCTGGTGGATCCCCACCGAGACCAGGAAGACCGTCACCCAGGCCCTCGTCACCAGCCGACTGGACTACGGCAACGCCCTCTACGCCGGTACCACCGCCAAGCTCCATAAGAGACTCCAGCGGACCCAGAACGCCTCAGCCAGACTCATCCTCGACATCCCACGAACCAGCCACATCTCCGGACATCTGAGAGACCTTCACTGGCTCCCCGTCAACAAAAGAATCACCTTCCGCCTCCTCACCCACGCACACAAAGCCCTACATGACCAAGGCCCGAGCTACCTCAACAGCCGGATCAACTTCTACGCTCCCAAACGCCACCTCCGATCAGCCAACCACGCCCTCGCCGCCGTCCCCCGCATCCGAAGAGCGACTACAGGAGGAAGGTCCTTCTCCTACCTGGCCGCCAAGACCTGGAACTCCCTCCCGGCCGACCTGCGCCTGACCCAAGACCACCTCTCCTTCAGGAAGAAGCTGAAGACCTGGCTGTTCGAGCAGTAGCGGCACCCCCCCTCCCCCAGCGCCTTGAGACCCTACGGGTATGTAGCGCGCTCTATAAGTGTCACTGATTGATTGATTGATTGATTGATTGACCTATCTCCTCTAAAATTCATCCTTCATTCAGCGGCACATTTCGTCTATGAGGCTAAAAGAAATTACCATATTACACCCATACTGATTTCTCTTTGATTTGTTCCCATTGAAGCTGCGGCAATATATAAGACTTCTTGCATCACCCATAAAACCATACACACTTCCACCCCTCACTACCTGGCCAATAAACTCAAATTATCAGGCGCTCCAGACCTTCACTCAATGCTGGAAATCTACTGCTCGAACCTCCAAGTTTCAAAAGGGAAAGACTTATTGTGCAATCCTTTTCAAATAATGCAACTACAATTTGGAACTCGTTACCTCCAGACATTCGCATCACGGCCTCTTTCCGTATTTTCAAAACCGATCTTAAAACTCTTCTCTTCCAAAGACACTTCGATCAATAATTCTCCTTGCCAAGCTACCCTCCAGCCACACGGTCCCTCATCCTAGGTCATGACCCTGATTGTTACATGACACAAGAGCTACTACGACCATCTGTTTCAATTTTGTAATTTTTTTGATTATGTATTTTGCATTTGTGTAACTCTAATCACTCCACCTTTTCTTAATATGCAATCTTGAGTGAATATGTAATTTGTTAATCTGTAACTCACACTACGATTAACTACTGTGCATATTAGTAGTGATACACATTACCATGTGTTGGACTTGGCCCTTTTTGCAGGGTCATCCCTGAACTTTTTGCCTTCCTCCTATATTTTTTCTGACCTGTTGTTGGCTGTTTTATGACTCTGGGCACTTTACCACTGCTGATCAGTGCTAAAGTGCATATGCTCTCCCCATTTTATATTGATGTATGAATTAGTGATTCGATGATTGGTTGGTTTGGTTTACCTGACAGATCCTAGTAGAGTGCACCAGGAGTGCCCGGTACTGGTAATCCAAATGCTGCTGGTGGGCTTGCAGCACTGGTTGTGCCACCCACAGAAGCAGCCTGTAAAAGTGTGTCTAAGGCCTGCCATTGCAGAGCCTGCGTGCAGTCTGGTACTGTCATGCTGACTGGGCAAGTGCACCCACTTGCCAGTCCCTAAACCTTCCCTTTTCTTCATATCAGACACCCCTATGGTAGGCCCAAGGGCAGGGTGCATTGTAAGTATAAGGTAGGACATGCCCTGGTGTGTGTGGCATGTTCCAATAGGGAATTACAGCAATTTTAGTTTTTCACTATTGCAAGGCTACCTGTTCTCCATAGGCCAGAATGGGCAGTTTGATTATTACATCTTATAATCCTAACTGACTCAGGGAACATGGTAGAAATTCGAGTTTAGTTTGCCTGAACTCAGAATGATAAAATACATCTTTTATTGAAGTTGGTTTTAACATTCTGTGTTTGAAAATACAACTTTTAGAAAGTAGGTATTTTCTTGTCTAACCATCCAAACCTGCCTCTGCTAGGTTGTGTATTCCTTGTCTGGAGTTTGAGTGACAGGGGCTGGGGAATTCCAGGGGGCTGGGGAATTCCCGGAGAGAGGGTGAGTCAGCACAGGGCTGAATAGAGAGATCTCCATGTAGATGGGTGGGAGGAGATGCACCTGGGACCTGAATAGGGCTGTGCTTTCCCTCCACAATGCTGGCTCCACCTCCTGTGGTGCGTCTGATGTCTCTGCCCTGCACACTGAAAGGAAAGAAGGAGTCATGTAAGCAAAGTACTCCAGCACTGACCAGAACTGGTTTGGACTAGGCAAAGGCCTCTCTGCCTTCAGAGAACAAAGGAAAACTTAGTATAAATATTGGGACCCCAACCCAAGAACTTTAGATCACTTTTGGGAAACAAGAAGAAACCTCTGCTGAGGAGAGGAACCAAGAAGAAACTGAGGAGAGACTATCCCTGAAACTGGGGGATTGGCCTGCAGGGGTTGTCTACTGCCAAAGAGAGGAGAAAGGAACTTTGGGGCATATCAACAAGGCGAGGCAATAGAATTATCGCCACTTTTGCGGCCGTTTTCGGCCGAAAAGCGGCGATAATTTTATCGCCTAATTAGCAAGCTCACTCTAACTCGTGAAAACTTGCGTTAGCGTAGGAATTCCTAACGCCCAGCTTTGCATCTCTAATGAGATGCAAAGTGGGCGTTCCTGACCTGACATGACAGGAGAAATGTCGCTAAGCGACATTTCTCCTATCATCAAGCCCCACGCTATGAAGCATAGCAGCAAGAAAAGTAGCAATAACCCCTGTTATCGCTACTTTCCTTACGCCTGCTTCAGGACTGACTTAGCCATGATATCCTATGGAAGGTGGATATCATGGCTACGTTTTTGAGTCCCTATCATCAACCTAACGCCACATTGCGTGGGATTATTGCTGGGTTTCCAGCGATAATCTCACATTAGGCAGTTAGCGTGAGGATTTTTATCGCTTTTGAGATAAGAGTTGCTAATAGCACGCTATCTCAGCGATAAAAATCCACGCTAGCCGGCGATAATTATCCTAGCGCTAAGTGCGCTTAGCGATAATTATCGCCGTTTGTTGCTGATATGCCCCCTAGTGTGTACTTTTGCTCAACATGTAAAGGATCTCCAAGGGCTTGGAAAAGAGCTTGCCTCCTGCTGAAGTCTCCGGGACAACAGACTTCAACCACCAGCTCCCCAGAGTTCCTTGGATGTGCCTGCTGCTGTTTTGGGCCTTCTGAGGGACTGCGTGTCGCAAGGAGCTGGAAGCGCGACTCATGGAGAAGAAGCGTGTCGCCGTCGAAGCCGCTGCCGTCGCATCACTGAACAAGGGTGTCGCCGCTGTAGCTGTTGCATAGCAACGCATCACGAGAAGCGCCCCGCAACACCGAAGAAGCGTGTCGCCATCGCAGCCATTGCAGCTGACGCATTGCACCGCATCAAGAGAAGAGTCTTGCATCGAGGAAGAAGCGTGTCGCCATCGCAGCCGCCGCATCTTGGATGACGCCACTGTATCTGTCGCATTGCACCGCATCAAGAAAAGCACCTCGCATCCACGGAGAAGCGTGCCGCCGTCGGAGCTGCTGCCGTCGCATCTCTGAACAAGGGTGTCGCCGCTGTAACTGTTGCATCGAGCGGAAGTGTCTCGCATCGCTGGAGAAGAGTGTCGCCGCCAAAGCCGCTGTCGTCGCATCACTGGACAAGGGTGCCGCCGCTGTAGCTGACGCATCGAGCCGAGATCTCTCGCAACATCGGAGAAGCGGGCCGCATCAGGAAAATTTTCACGTATTTATTTCTTTGCACCAAACTTTCATTGCATCAACATCGTTGCAACACTTTCGTTGCCCTGCGTGTCGCATCTAAAGGTACATTGACTTAAAGTGTTGCATTTAAGAACTAAAGAGAATTAATCTAAATACTACCATCTTAAAGTAACAGTATGGTGGATTTTTGTCATTTATGGTCTTGTGGTAAATCTATATAAAGAATACTTATTTTTTATATAAAACTTGTGTGGTGTCCATCTGTAGTGTTGTCACTTGATTACTGTATGTGTTCACAAATGCTTTACACACTGCCTCTGAGATAAGCCTGTCTGCTCGTGCCAAGCTACCAAGGGGGTGAACAGGGGTTATTTTAGGAGTGTACCTCTTACCCTGACTAGACGCAAGGGTCCCTATTTGTCACAGGTACCTACCTATGCCAACTAGATGCCAACTAGAGACCCCCAAATCTAACATTGGTGGTCAGCGGTGAGGATTCTGGACTTGCATTTGTGACTCATGTACAGTGATTGCTGAACACTACTAGTGAGTGCAGACCAAAACGCAACCACATACTTTTGGTAGATTTCTTTTTGGGATTTTCTATTTTTGCCAAGTTTAACAACTATGGAGAAAGCAGCATCCATAGCATCTGTTGATTGTGATTGGAAAGAGGAGAAACTAGAATGCTACAGCTTGAGACAGCTCAAGCATTTTTGCAGAAGATTCAAAGTTTCAATGACCAGTCTCTCCAAGAAGGATGAGATCCAAAAGACGCTGAGGGCCTGGGTCGAAGCAAGGAATATCCCTGAGGAGGGGGTTGAGAATGCAGGTGAGGAGCTGGAAGGACCATTGGGTCCAGGAAGGAGGAGAGCAGTCTCCCCAGCAGGTAGCAGTGTTTCTGCCAAAAGCCTGTCTCCAGAGGAGTTGGAGGACAGGGAAAGATGTAGGGTGCATGAGATGGAGCTGACCAAGCTCAAATTAAGTGGGCAGTTGGAATTTGAATTGCAAATTAGGAAATTAGACCTAGAGGAAAAGAGAATACAGCTTGAGCACGAGTTAAGAATGAGGAAGCTTGAGTTAGAGCTCGAGAGGCTTGAGGCCATGAGTGTCTCAGCCCAACAACAAGAAATATGTGTAGCTCAGAGAGTGAGCTTTGCTGAGTTGGAGGTGGAATCCAACTCAGATGGTGGCAGCAAAATTGAGGTATCCAGTGCTGAGGGAGTAGTACACACACCCAGGGATGTGGCACCTGACTTGAAGGAGGGGGTTAACATACACCAGGAGATACAAGGATATTAGGTAGCTCCAGTAGTGCGCAGTGTCCCTAAGGAGAATGGGGAAACTGACGCAGGGGTTCATAGTCCTAGTGGTGGGAGGGACACTCTACTGACTCTAGATGAGAGGTGCAGGGAGAGGGTTTCCCCCATGATTGAAGTCCTGGTGTGTGAGTGTGAAGACTGCCCAGAAGAGTGTGGGTTGAGTGACAGAGACAGTCAGACACTGTCTTGCCAATCTCAGGAGAGTGGTATGGAGTATGTGTGCGAGGCACTGGATGGTGAGATGAAAGATAGTTTGGTTAACCCTTGTAGGGGGCTGTGTGATCCAATTGTGGGAGAGCATATTGTAAGTCCCTGTTTTCCAGAGCTATGGCAACACCTGTGGGAGAGTGAGTTCTCTGACCGCAGGGAACTCACGTTGGATGCAGACCTTTTGGTGGATTCCTGAGGGTCTGGAGAGGCATTGGGGAGTGATCCCAAGAAGAGTGGTTCAGGTATCTTCCAACCCAGAGGGGGGGAAGAGGTTCAGTGTAGCCCAGCTAGGTCCCAGTATAGTGGAAGGGGTGTAGAGACTCACGTCCTGTCTCAGTGGAGAAGGAGTGAGTGTGGGGCTGCGTGTCCCAAGGTGCCCGAAACCCAGTCTCAGAACCTGGATGGTTCTTTAAGGGAACACCAGGTGGGGAGCCTAGTCTGTCGTGAGGGAATGCCCGTTTTGCGGGTTTCCCTAGTGTCTGGTGAAGTGGGAGTGTCTGTAAGTAGGCCTCCCTCCGTTCTGGTGTCTGGCAGTGCCACTCCTAAGAGGAGGGTGAAGAAGTCCAGACTGAGGGGTGAGAGGGGGAAAGAGGCCCCAGTGGAAGAACCAGTGGGTCAGGGGCCAGCCAGAAGGGCTGCGTCACCAGTGAATGACCATGGTGACACCACTTCTGTCCTGGGGGATCTTCGCGCACTGGCAGATGGACAGGGGTCGGGAGATCTGCGCCAGGCAGACTATCACACAACACACGAGTTATGTGTTACCCTCGGGGGGCATGCGCGCTCCCCACGAAGTGTGCTAGGCGAGTGTTCAACCGCATGGGTTGGTAAGCCAGGTTCAAGTGTTGACTGACCCGCAGGAAGGTGCAACTGTAATCAGTGTCCTGACCGATGTAGCTTCTAGGGGTACCACTCCAGTTAGGAGGGTACAGCGCTCTGGAAGGGGGTGCAGAGGGATGGAGTCCTCGCCTCTGACCCCGGTGCTGCCCGAGGGTTTAGACCCTAGATTGGAGGGCCAGGTTCAGGGTGTCCCCCCTGACCTGGATGCCCAGTTGCAGGATAGAACCCCTGAACTGGTGGGCAAATTGTGTAGGACACCTGCCCCAGGTGCCCTGGCAATTCTGGAAGGGGGTACCGCTCCAGGTGGAAGGGTACAGAGCCCCAAGGAGAAGGACCAGGTGTGGGAGAGCCCACCCCAGTCTCTTGTCCAGCCGCCGGGTACAGGCCTGGGGCTGGCGGGTCAGTGCCAGGATGTCATACCTGACCCGACAGGATGGAGAATGGAAAAAGGGTGCCAAGCACCTGGGGCTACTGCCCCCAACTCCCTGTCGCCCCAGAGGTTTGAGAGCACTGAGAGGCATCAGGCCTGGGTCTCATCACTGAACACTGTCATTGGCCACTGTGGCACTTTGCTGTCTGTCTATTGGGACACACCTGTGAGCAAGTTAAGGTTAGGTGCTGCACAGGTGGTGTCCACAGGTGAGGAGAAGGGTTCCCCATGGATTAGCTTGGTGGGCCCTGAGAGTATGGACAGAGGGATCCCAATAGGTTCAGAGTGGCGTAGAACTGAAGTCTGCACCTGCAGTTGCGGGCCAGGTCCAGGTTCTATCGCCCAAAGCAGGGAGGCCCATCAAGGTAGTGATTGGTCTACCCTGCGTTTTGGCTGGAAGGGGGTTGTGTTGGACTTGGCCCTTTTTGCAGGGTCATCCCTGAACTTTTAGTCTTCCTCCTATATTTTTTGTCTGACCTGTTGTTGGCTGTTTTATGACTCTGGGCACTTTACCACTGCTGATCAGTGCTAAAGTGCATATGCCCTCCCCATTGTTAATTGATGTATGAATTAGTGATTCCATGATTGGTTGGTTTGGTTTACCTGTCAGACCCTAGTACAGTGCACTATTAGTGCCCGGGGATGTAATCCAAATGCTGCTGGTGGGCTTGCAGCACTGGTTGTGCCACCCACAGAAGCAGCCTGTAAAAGTGTGTCTAAGGCCTGCCATTGCAGAGCCTGCGTGCAGTCTGGTACTGTCATGCTGACTGGGCAAGTGCACCTGGTACAGATCGGAGCTTCCGAATCCCCTCTACTTCCACGGACGGAGTGATCTCACAGTCACACACGCACACACACATCACACGCTGGTGGGGCCCATTACACCAACATTCAAACCTAAATCACCTTGTCCGTGCCTTGCATAGGGGAAACACTTTCTGATACCTAACCAATCTGCATATACCTTGAGGTCGATGCGACCAACTAGTTGCTTATAAATCTAGCAAAAACATTTCAAAGAATACACAATGTGTAAATAATTCAATAAACATGACCAGAAATAATCACCCGACACAGAGATTCAAAAAGAATGATTTGTTTATCTAAAATTATAAGAAAAGCCAATTAAATGCAAATTCATTTCTCTCATATTTACCTATTCTGTCTAAATGTCAGATCCTAAGTCAGAACCGGTCCTCAGTAGAAGAAACAGAGTTTTCCGCCGTCATGTAGAGTCACCGTCCTCTTCGTCAGCATAGGGACCTCGGATCATCAGTTCGGGAAGAAGTGGCGCTAGACCTCTCTAGCCTACTATTATTTATACTAAAACTTACATTCTATAAAGTTACAATTCTTTGTTCAGAACGGATGAATGGCGGAAATAATGTCATCTTGGTACATTTTTGATATTGTACGAGATTTTCTCACACATAGATTGTCCCAAATAATGAATAGGAAAAATTGAATGTTCATGACTAATTTGATACATCTACGGATGTCTCTACGGGGTAAATTTGTATCAAATGGTGGGATCACTATAAGTTCATGAAGTCAATATTTCAAAATTGCAACATCTCCATCTTCCAGGGGCACTTGGCAGATTTCCTGGACTTGTCATCATGCTCATAGCTTTTCAGTTCAACGGAGGTGCAAGGTCACAGACAGCGCGAAGCCTTCTTGCAAAAGTTTCCATCAACTCAAATGCAGGCTGCAGGTGGTGGCCATTTTGTGGTAGGCCACATTAGTCAACTTAAGTGAAAATAAACATAAAACAAAATTACTGCACGGAAATGATTAAACAGTGTTATTCCCCTGCTAATACCCTTATGTGTATGTATTTATCTAGCCATTTGCGACATTAAAAGCCATAAATGCATATTAATTATAAACGCAAACACAATAACATCACTTAAGCAACATCGATTTCTGTCAGTTTGCTCACCATCTTAGTTCACTTATTATTTCAGCCATGCAATAGCATTCCCACATGTAATTCTCTTGTTAATAAGGTTGGTTAGACAACATTCGACAAACTTTTAATACTTAATAATTAATCAGTAGTACTTTTAGTTATAACATGCGAAAATGAAACAGGTATTCGGTTTAAAAGTAAAAACCCTGCTCCATCAATCCCCCCTTTGGTGATAACTAATCACCACAAAAATCAAAACCCCCCCAAAAAAATCAATTTAGTTTCCCCTTTTGGAAGAATTCAAAATATCTTCTTGTTCATGTTTTTAAACCCTAGTTTCCATCTCATCTTCCTTTTTAGTTTCTATATACATGCTTTCTCTTAGCTCTTCTAATTCTATTTCTTGTGGATCTCTTTCTGATTTCTTTTGTCTCTTTTTTACAATTTCTTTTGTATTTTTCTTTTTATTTCTTCTATATCTACAACACATACACCCTAATCTAAGGATCATTAATGCAACAATTACACAGGTTAATGGAAACAATATCTTACCAAATATGGTACTACCTATCTTAGCTATAAAATTCTTAATAGCAATCATCTTATTAGCCATTTTAGTCCAGATACTTTCAGCTTCCAGTGGTACTAATTCTTCATGCAAATCAGTAATATTTTTGATATAAACTTTTATATCTTTGCTTTCGTCAGGAATGTAAGTGCAACAGTGTTGAACTTTCAGCATTCCACAGACTCCACCCTCTTTCGCCAAAAGAATGTCAAGGACAAGTCGATTTTGCATTGCCATAGCACGCAAAGCAACCATTTCTGTATTAACCAAAAGAAAGCCTCCAGCGGTGCTGGTTGACAAGCGATCCACCACTGTTGACAGCTTCCGAATGCCAAATGCATTCAAGGAAATTCCCACTGCAGGAATTAAAGCTCCAAAAATATCTCCTACAATTTCTGTCCATGTTTCTCTTTTATAGCGTGTTAATGGATTAGTTTGTTCAGCATCATCTACTCTATCCATGTGAAAAATCTTTGGAAAGACCAGGCCAATATAACATGTACCAAACCAATGGTCAGGCAAACGGTAATAAGCCTTGTTCCCACAAATATAATACACTCCCGGGAAAACTGGATCTTCCCCTCCTCTAAATCCCCATCCGGTTGCAATAAAGTATGTATCATGGCACTCACTAGTCCCTATGAAATAATAATCATACTGGGATCTCTTCCTGGTAATGCACAGTTTGCCTTTCTGTGGTGTGTCTAGAGCTAAAGTTGGACTAGCTCCATCTTTCAATTCTTTTTCTTTCTCAATATCCCACATTGTGTCACTCATTTTATGCCCTTCTGCTTTCTTGTGCATGTTCAACCTTCTTCTCTCAACCATGTCTAGAAAATTCTTCTCTTCTCCTTTCAAACTGCAAGTTAAATTGTTTCTAAAAACATATTCTAATGTTAATTCTTTGGTTTCTAAAAAAATCTCACCTAAAGTGTTAGTTTCTTTTGCAGGATTCAGTGCTTTATTCATAGGCAGTTGCCCATGAATATTATCTACATTAGACATGTTATAATCTAATTTCCCTAACTGGTAAAATATACTAATCAACACACTACAGGAAATTCCATACGTAGCCGGAAGATGATGATAAGTCACTCCTTCCGAAACAGAGGCAGGTTATTGCATGCAAACGTAGCAATCCCTTACTTCCATTGTCTTTACGTACTCATACAACAATTTAGAAAAAACATTGCTAGAAAAATCACTAATCGACCTATCTTTATGTGTATGTACATTGCTAGTTCTAGTTGGAACTATTTTCTGTGAACTTTTCCCTATATTAGTTCTGTTCTCAGTATGACCTTCTAAAGTGTCTATAGTGACTCTAAATGAAATCAATAGAGCAAGCACGCTCCAAAGCAGCATTAATAAACCTGTACAGCAACAGCACATCTTGCACCATCTTTTCAGAAAGGTACATCTTCTTTTATTATTCTCAGTGTTAGCCATTTGGTTAATTTGACCGTGTCTTTTGACTTAGCCTCTTCTACTCCTCTACCGAACTTAAGGGCAGCAAGTACCCAACAGGTTTTACAATCTACTAATGTTAATATTGCTTTTTTCTTCTCTTCTCCAAGTGATTTTTCTTGGATTTACTCAATTTGGATTTTCATCACTTTTTACTGCTTCTTCATCATCATCAAACTGTATCAGGTCCTGAACATCCGTCTCTTATCCAATGTCGGACAAGATAACTCTCAGGATTCCCACAGCTTCTTCTTCGGCAACGTCTTTCAGCAAAGCCTCCTCTGGACTACCTTGACTGTCTGCCTCTTCTCCTTGTTCAGGCAATGCCACATATGTCCATTCCGGTGACTTATACCTCTGGTTTGGTTTTCTTATTCTTTTAGTTCTCTCAGGTATCTTTGTTTCTTCTTCTTTAGTAGGATTTTGACTTGACACTTCGTTCACTTGTTCAGCTTTCGAAGAGTTTACTCGTGTCAGTCTATACCTCAGTCTCTTTATCTTATTTGGCCAAAGATCTCCTTTAGCATTTCTCTTTTGTTTTCCTTCTTTATTGTTTCTTTCTCCAAGCCAAGTTCTCTTTCTCAGAACTCGTCCTCCATGTATCTCATTGTCACTCTCATCAGACTCTGTTTCAATTACCTCTTGTACATCAGCAGCTTTCTTTTCTCCAACAACTTCCTTTTCTTCAACAGTCTCTTTTTCCACCAATTGAGATTTCTCTACTTCTGTCCCTCCTCGGGTCTCCGACACGCAATCTTCTTGCTGTCTACTTGTCCCTTCACCTAGCTTGTTGTTGATGTTCCCTACACCTCCTCGGGGTTTTTCCGCAATCTGTCCCTCTCTGTCTTTGTCTGTCCCTTCTTCTTCAATATTTATCTCAGGTGGAACTTGTTCAATTTCCTCATTTGATTCAGGTGTCTCTTCTGTTGGAATGTTCTTTTCTTTTCCTTCTTTCTTTTTGTGTTGGTCACTGTCAATTGGAACCTCGGGTAATTCTTCTGAGTCTGAACTTGCTTCTGCAGTTTGCACTGTTCTCTTCAGAACCTCTTCTGGTGGGATGAAATTTTTCCTTGACTCACTTTCTCCACTTTCAGGATTCTTTTTCCTTCTTACTGCCTCACTGTCTGCATCATCACTGGAATCTGATTCTTCAAAGTATTCTTTTCCAGTACCATCTCTTGGATTTGGAACTCTCAGTGTATGACTTGCATGTATCCAATTTTTCACACCAGCACACTTGACAGCAGTCGTTGTGGTCAAGATGACTTGTCTTGGCCTTCCCCACCTTGGAACCAGACAATTCCTTCTTCTGTGAACTTTTATTCTTACCCAGTCCCCTGGGCTCAGATCATGGGCTGGTTTCTTTTCAAGTGTGGTGGTGTCTTCTCCAACCTGGTGAAACACAGAATGAACTGCGTCAGCCAGGCCTTTACAGTAATCCAAAATCATGTCATCAGTTATTGTCATCAACTTGTTGACTGGTACATAAGCATGTCTCATTGCCCGTCCCATGATAATTTCATGTGGACTCAAACCTGTCGTTCTGTCTGGAGTAGACCTAATGGTCATCAGAACTAGAGGCAAGACATCGGGCCATTTCATTCCTGTGGCTAAACACATTTTACCAATACTGTTTTTGATGGTACCATTCATTTGTTCCACCACACCAGAAGCCTCTGGTCGGTAAGCACAATGTAGCTTTTGCTGTACACTCAATGCTTCACAGATTAAACCCATGATTTCATTATAAATATTTCCTCCTCTGTCTGATTCAATGGTTACTGGGAACCCGTACCTTGGGATGAACTCTCTTAACAGTAATTTGGCAACTGTTATCCCATCATTTCTTCTGGTTGGATAAGCCTCCACCCACCTAGAGAACAAACAGACCACCACCAGGACATACCTCAATCTGTTGACTGGGGGCATTTCAATGAAGTCTATCTGCATTCTTGTGAAGGGTCCTCCCTCCCTGCCTATTGTTCCTAGGCTCACCACTGTTTTCTTTCCAGGATTGAATTGCTGACATATCAGACATCTCTGGCAGAGACTTTCTGCTATCAGTCTGAACTTTGGACTGTACCAGGTTTGCTTAAAGGCTCTTATCATAGCATCCCTCCCCAGATGTCCTTGGCCATGATACATCCTTGCCATTGTTGATAGCATACTATTTGGCATGACTGGTCTTCCATCCCTATAGACCCACACATGATCTTTTTCTCTAGGTGCACAACCTGCTTTCACCCAGTCTCTCATTTCCTCATCTCCTGCCTCATCCTGTAGCTGTTTTACTTCCTCCCATGTTCCCACCTCATTAGTAAACATTAAGGAACAAGAAGACATTTCTCGCTCTTTACTCCTGTTAATCGAATTATTGTTTCTTGCACAGTATTGTGCTATGTCATTGGCGAACTTGTTTCCCATAGTTACAAAATCATCACCATGACCATGAGCAGCACATTTTACAACTGCTAGTTCTTTAGGCAGCTGTATCGCCTCTAGCAGTTTTCCAACCACTTCAGCATTCTTTATGGGAGTTCCACTTGAGGTCAGGAAACCTCTTTGTACCCATAGCTGGCCAAAATCATGGACAACTCCGAAGCCATACTGGCTGTCAGTCATCACAGTCACTCTCACACTCCTCCCAATCTTGCATGCTTTTGTCAGTGCCACCAATTCTGCCACCTGGGCAGATTTAACTCCTTTCAAAGGTGATGCTTCCACAACTTCCGAGACTTTACACACAGCATATGCAGCACTCAACACTCCTTCATCTGTTCTCAGACAAGATCCATCCACAAACAACACATGATCACTTTCAGGCAGTGGCAGATCTCTTATGTCTGGCCTTGGCTTTGTACAGTAATCAAGTACATCCAGGCAGTCATGATCAACGTCATTTCTCACTCCCACACATTCAGCATCAGGCAACAGTGTCGCTGGATTCACATTCACGCATCTCTCCAGGATTACATTGGTTGCACCAAGAATGACTTTCCCATATTTAGTCAGCCGACTATGAGACATGAACTGTGTCCGGCTCCTTGTCAAAAGGATTGCTACATCATGAGGTACAAATACCCGTACAGGGTATCCCATTATGATTCCCTCACTCTGTTCCAGACTTTTGCAGGTAGCAGCTACTGCTTTCAGGCAACCTGGTAAACCCACAGCTACTGGGTCAAGAGTTGCTGAGAAATAGGCAATCAGCCTCCTCAGACGTCCATGTTTCTGGATCAACACTGAAAGTGCACATCCATTTCTTTCACTACAATACAGCTCAAATTCCTTTTCATAATCAGGCATTCCCAGGGCAGGAGCTTCACATAGTCTGTCTTTTAACTCTCTGAATGCAGCCATCTCTTCTGGGTTTAGTTCTAATGGGTCTTTCACCTCACTTTTGGTCAATTTAATCAATGGTTTGGCAATCAGGGAAAAGTTACTTATCCACTGACGACAGTAAACCACCATTCCCAGGAACATTCTCACTTCTCTGTGTGTCATTGGGGCTCTCATTCCTCTAATGATTTTAATCCTGTCAATAGTCACTTTTCTCAGGCCTTTCTCAATGTTATGTCCCAAATACTGGACTTCTTTCTTGCAGAATTGCAATTTGGCTGGAGATACTTTTACTCCTCCATCTGCCAAGTGATTCAGTAAAGCAATAGTGTCTACTTCACAGGCTTCACGTGTTTTTGATGCCACCAGTAGGTCATCAATATACTGGACCAAAACTGAATTTTCAGGCATTGTCAGACTTTCCAGAGATTTCTTTAACAATTGATTAAATATTGAAGGGCTCTCTGTATACCCCTGTGGAATTCGGCACCATGCCAAAATTCGTTCTCCAAATCTAAAAGAAAATATTGGCTGGCTGTCATGATGCAAAGGAATTGAAAAGAAAGCATGACACACATCAATGACAGTATACCATTCTGCATCATGGGGAATCTGATACAATATCACTGATGGATTTGGCACAATGGGACAACATGATAAAACAATCTTGTTAATTTTTCTCAAATCCTGTACTATTCTGAACTTCCCATTTGGTTTCTTTAGTCCCATTATTGGTGAATTACATGGGCTGCTCAATATTTCTCTTAACACCCCCCGCTGGATCATTTTCTCAATTATAGGGGTTATTCCTTCAATTATTTCAGGTGTCAGTCTGTATTGCGGAATGTTTGGGTAAGCTAGTCCATCTTTTACAGTAATTTTCACTGGATCTACATTTCTCATCAGGCCCACGTCTTCTCCGGTAAAATCCCAAACAGCTGCTTTCACTGTCTGTTTCAATTCTGGGGGTAATGCATCTGGATTAAATACAGCATATGTCCCCAAAGCTTCACATTCCCTGTTATCCATCGTCATTTTGTATAGGACATCCTCATCTGGTGTTTCAAAGGTTATTCCGTCTGGAGTACAGAAAATAGTGCAATTCATCTTGCATAGCAGGTCCCTGCCTAGCAAGTTCACAGGACTAGTGTCACACACCACAAATCGGTGCATGTCTGAAAATTTCCCTATTGTAACCCTTACTGGTTCAGTAAGTAGAGTTTTAATCTGTGTGTTGGACACACCAACTACTTGGATTGCTTCGTCCGAGAGAGGAAGATTCTTTATATCAGCTGACCTGACAGTCGATCTTGTGGCTCCTGTGTCAACTAGGAAAGTAACACTTTCACCATTTATTTTCCCATCTACAAAAGGCCCTGCCTGGTCTATTTCTAGAGTTGCGCCAAGTACGCACTCTTCCTCCTCTCTTCGGCACCGTCAGATGTCTCCCTCAGAGTCGCTTCCCTCATTTTTCAGCCAGTACTGAGAAACTGCGCTTGCGCGTTTTGGTTTGATTACCTGCTCTTCATCGTAGAATCCCGACTCTTGGCTGTACTTCTGAGATCCTTTTCTCTGTGGCAAGGGTGGTTTTGGCACCTGATTCTGCTGCTTATCAGCCTTCGGCTGTTGCCGATGCTGACCACACCCCTCACTCTGCACCTGTGAATTCAATGATGGATTATCATCATTAGTAGACGGTGGATTCTTACACTCGGATTTCCAGTGCCCCAATTTTCCACAGTTGTGGCATGGGAACTTTTTCTTGGCTTCCTCGATGTTTCCCTTTCCTTTTCCTGGACCAAACCTAGGTTTATTTCCTGGGTTATTTGCCTGTTCAACCAACTGAGCTTCCTGTCTTTCTGCAACCTTCACCTGTGCCCACATTGCCTTTTCTTTTAGCTTCCTCTGCTTTGCCTCAATCTCATCACTGAAGTATTTTGCATGTCTCAGAATCTCATCCATCTTCTTACTCTGCCAGTCTACGGTGTGCTGCCTTATCATGTCACTGATTTCTGGCCGCAAACCGTACACAAATCTATAGACAAAATGGCTCAGATCCTTGTCACCAAGGTGTTCATCTCCACTGAACTGCTTAAAAGCTAGTATCAGTCTTTCATAGTAAGCATGGACTGATTCTTTCAATTCTTGGTGTGTTCGATCTATTTTAACCCAGTCTGTTTCCTTGGGGGGTACTTTATTTTTCAAGAAGGCCATAACCTGCTCATACTTCTTCATTACCTCCGGGTCTGGAGTTCCTGTTTTTGGATCTCTTGGGTATTCCTTAGTGGGCCAGTCTATGACTATTTTACATTCTGCCCACAGGTCTGCTGGTACAATTATATCAAACAGACTATTCAGGTCGATCCACAGTACTTTTGACAACTTTATAAATCTGTCGACCTGTCTGTACCACTCGACGGGCTTTTCCCTTAGTCGAGGGAAATCATTTGTAAATGATAAAATATCCTGTCTGGTCCATGGGACATGTACATACCCTCCTCCTGGAATCTCTCTCATGGGGTAAGCTGTCATTGCTTTCTCTTTTTCTTTCAAGGGGAATGCTGAGTATGTTCTATCTGCCCCATCCTCTCGCTTTCGGTAACATCTGTCTTTCCATTTTTCTATATCTCCCCATTTTTTCAGCAAAGCAATCATTTCCTTAATCTGTCCTGTTCGGCCTGTATTGTTTAGATTTTCAATATATTTATCTGTAAAATCCACTCGGTAAGGCTTTTGTAAAGCTTTTACCTTGTCCATATCAATTCCCAATTCACTGGCTATTCCTTTCAACCTGTCATGTATGTTCTTTGCTCTCCATGTGACACTCTTGCACAGGAAGAGGATCTCCCCTTCCTGATAATTCTTCAGTGTTTCTGTAGGAATTGTTCCTACTATCATTTCTTCCATTTCCATACGTAGCCTAGCCACATCAATTCCCTGAGATTCCTTTTCCTTTCTTTGTAAAGTTTTCAGCCAATCATTCAAATCTTCAGCAGTTATCACAGATTTTTCTGCACCCCCTGGTTCTGTCACTCTTTGCGGTTCTAAAATTGATCCTCTGTTCCTTTCCACACATCCATAATCCAAACTTGAGTTAGTCTGCACACTCAATTCTCCTCCACATATGGTATGCCTCCACTGATTTTCTCCTGTTCTCCCCTGTGTTTCTCCTGCTCTCAGTTCTGCCTGCTCCGGAGGAACAATCAATCTATTGCCCACATATGGTATCGTCAAACCACTTTCACCCATCCTCTGCTTGTCAAAAATTGGCATAACCAGGCCTATTGTCACAGGCACTGTAACTGCCTCAAGATTTTTAGTCAGCTCTCTGATTTTCTCTGTCAGTTCAAAGGTAGTTCTTGCTAGTTCTCTGGTCTTTTCATCCTCAAGTTCATTTTCCCTTTCTATCTCTCTTTCTCTCTCTCTCTCTCTCTCTCTCTCTCTCTCTCTCTCTCTTTCTCTCTCTCTCTCTCTTTCTCTCTCTCTATCTTTCTCTTTCTCTCTCTCTCTCTCTCTCTCTCTCTCTCTCTCTCTCTATCTTTCTCTCTCTCTCTCTCTCTCTCTCTATCTCTCTCTCTTTCTCTTTCCGCCGGAGAACAACTGCTTTTTAACCCAGGGGTGGTACCCTCTGTCTTACTAATCCGCAGGGTGTCTCTCATCGGGGTCACTGCTGTTCCTACCTCTGGTTCTCGTCTATATGGAGGTGGTCTTTTAGAAAGTATATCCTCCAAAACATCATCATCAGACTCATTTGCCCCATATCTCCTGGATTCTACATTTATGTTCTTTCTCTGTACATTTTCTCCCTCCTGATTCCTCTGTTGTTCTTACAGGATATAATCCCTCAGTCATACTGGCATCTCGCCACCTTCTCATCCGATCATGATGAGTTTCACGATCATACTTTCTACCGAATATGTATCGGTAGTTACCTCCACTCCTCTGCTTTTCTCGCTCATGTACTTCATCTTCCCATTCCACCAATGCCTCGAATTGCGTCGGCCTAGGCCGAGGCTCTAGATTCATCATTTTCTCCCGTAAATTTCTTAACACGGCCAGATTAAATGAGCCATGTTCCGGGAAAGCCAAAACCCCATCCTCTCTAGTATACTTCGCCCAGTTGTCTAACCAAATACAGGTATGATACCCATATTTTGCAACCATAAAGGATGCGGGGGTTCTTGTCGGAGGACGTAACTCTCCTTCCCTGGTCACTATATCTTTATCCTTGTCAAACCAGTTCTTTACTTTACTAAGCAAGGATTTCTTCTTCTTTTCCTCAGCGTGGTAATACATTTTCATATTTTCCACCAGCTGTTTGCTCTTTCTACAACTGTACGATCTTTTGTCCAATTGCAGCGCGACTCACACTAACGCATCAATCCTGGAGCGTCTACGTCACTGACTCAGTCCGCGAATCTCAGCGCGACTCACACTAACGCACCAATCCTGGAGCGTCTACGTCACCCTGTACGTCTCCCAATCCTAGCGCGGCGTACACTAGCACACCAATCTCTGCGCTTCCACCGTTCTAACCCACTGTCCAATCACAGCACGGTCTCCCTGACGTCAGCAGTCGCTGCAGCAGCTTCTGCTCCTGTCTCCTGTCTCTCTCGTCTACCCCTCCTTTACAAGACCACTTGGTAGACGTTGTTTCAACTTCTACGAGTCTGTTAGTTACAACATACAAACATCTCCATTGTCTGCTTCGCTAGCCATAGAACAGCAAAAGACCTTTCCCACGAGAATTCTGTCTTTCCCGAGAGCAGCGCTTACCTCTGCCCTACTACAGAATCGTTACTTCCGTTGATAAAGTAGCACATCCCTCTACTCTACCCTTCTAACAAGCACCAATTAACTGTTATCTCCGGAATGCTCCTAAGAGTTTCACAATTAACCAGAATGCCTTCTCATTCACGCACTTTCATACCAGAAAAATGTAGTACATTCACACAGAATTCTGTCTTTCCCGAGAACAGCGAACAGTCTGTCCTACTACAGAATTATATCATACGTTAACAAAGCAGCGCTCCGTCCTTCTAACAAGCTCAGAGAATACCTATTACCTTTCTAGTGATAAGCTTTAACGGAATACCATATGGATCCCTGGGACTTAAGACCAGAACTTCACAGACAACCTTCGCTATCATATATACTTCTCTCACACAGAAAATATGTTTCTAATGGCAACACACGGCGATGCTACCTCATCGAACCCAGACAATGCGACGCGCTACTTCAATTGTCACACGTTTTTCCCTGCCTGCATACAGGGCCAACAATCCCGCCTTTTTCCGAGAGCAACACTCCCTCTGCTCTACTACGGAACTGTCACCGACTCCCTACGTCCCAGAAGCCGTTCATAATACATAAAACTCAACACAACTCCAACATATAGTGTTAGTACAAATATCAATCAATATCCAACAAGCCTATATACACGCAATTTTGCCAGACCAAGACAATAGCTAACCATCATTCTGCTACCAAGAAACTGGTGCAGATCAGAGCTTCCGAATCCCCTCTACTTCCACGGACGGAGTGATCTCACAGTCACACACGCACACACACATCACACGCTGGTGGGGCCCATTACACCAACATTCAAACTTAAATCACCTTGTCCGTGCCTTGCATAGGGGAAACACTTTCTGATACCTAACCAATCTGCATATACCTTGAGGTCGATGCGACCAACTAGTTGCTTATAAATCTAGCGAAAACATTTCAAAGAATACACAATTTGTAAATAATTCAATAAACATGACCAGAAATAATCACCCGACACAGAGATTCAAAAAGAATGATTTGTTTATCTAAAATTATAAGAAAAGCCAATTAAATGCAAATTCATTTCTCTCATATTTACCTATTCTGTCTAAATGTCAGATCCTAAGTCAGAACCGGTCCTCAGTAGAAGAAACAGAGTTTTCCGCCGTCATGTAGAGTCACCGTCCTCTTCGTCAGCATAGGGACCTCGGATCATCAGTTCGGGAAGAAGTGGCGCTAGACCTCTCTAGCCTACTATTATTTATACTAAAACTTACATTCTATAAAGTTACAATTCTTTGTTCAGAACGGATGAATGGCGGAAATAATGTCATCTTGGTACATTTTTGATATTGTACGAGATTTTCTCACACATAGATTGTCCCAAATAATGAATAGGAAAAATTGAATGTTCATGACTAATTTGATACATCTACGGATGTCTCTACGGGGTAAATTTGTATCAAATGGTGGGCTCACTATAAGTTCATGAAGTCAATATTTCAAAATTGCAACATCTCCATCTTCCAGGGGCACTTGGCAGATTTCCTGGACTTGTCATCATGCTCATAGCTTTTCAGTTCAACGGAGGTGCAAGGTCACAGACAGCGCGAAGCCTTCTTGCAAAAGTTTCCATCAACTCAAATGCAGGCTGCGGGTGGTGGCCATTTTGTGGTAGGCCACATTAGTCAACTTAAGTGAAAATAAACATAAAACAAAATTACTGCACGGAAATGATTAAACAGTGTTATTCCCCTGCTAATACCCTTATGTGTATGTATTTATCTAGCCATTTGCGACATTAAAAGCCATAAATGCATATTAATTATAAACGCAAACACAATAACATCACTTAAGCAACATCGATTTCTGTCAGTTTGCTCACCATCTTAGTTCACTTAATATTTTAGCCATGCAATAGCATTCCCACATGTAATTCTCTTGTTAATAAGGTTGGTTAGACAACATTCGACAAAGTTTTAATACTTAATAATTAATCAGTAGTACTTTTAGTTATAACATGCGAAAATGAAACAGGTATTCAGTTTAAAAGTAAAAACCCTGCTCCATCACACCCACTTGCCAGTCCCTAACCCTTTCCTTTTCTTCATATCAGACACCCCTATGGTAGGCCCAAGGGCAGGGTGCATTGTAAGTATAAGGTAGGACATGCCATTTTCGTTTTTCACTATTACAAGGCTACCTGTTCTCCATAGGCCAGAATGGGCAGTTTGAATATTACATCTTATAATCCTAACTGACTCAGGGAACATGGTAGAAATCCGAGTTTAGTATGCCTGAACTCAGAATGATAAAATACATCTTTTAGTGAAGTTGGTTTTAACATTCTGTGTTTGAAAATACCACTTTTAGAAAGTAGGTATTTTCTTGTCTAACCATCCAAACCTGCCTCTGCTAGGTTGTGTATTCCTTGTCTGGAGTTTCAGTGACAGGGGCTGGGGAATTCCCGGAGACAGGGTGAGTCAGCACAGGGCTGAATAGAGAGATCTCCATGTAGATGGGTGGGAGGAGATGCACCTGGGACCTGAATAGGGCTGTCCTTTCCCTCCACAATGCTGGCTCCACCTCCTGTGGTGCGTCTGATGTCTCTGCCCTGCACTCTGAAAGGAAAGAAGGAGTCATGTAAACAAAGTGTTCCAGGACTGACCAGAACTGGTTTGGACAAGGCAAAGGCCTCTCTACCTTCAGAGAACAAAGGAAAACTTAGTATAAATATTGGGACCCCAACCCAAGAACTTTAGATCACTTTTGGGAAACAAAAAGAAACCTCTGCTGAGGAGAGGAACCAAGAAGAAACTGAGGAGAAACTATCCCTGAAACTGGGGGATTGGCCTGCAGGGGTTGCCTACTGCCAAAGAGAGGAGAAAGGAACTTTGTGTGTACTTTTTCTCAACTTGTGAAGGATCTCCAAGGGCTTGGAAAAGAGCTTGCCTCCTGCTGAAGTCTCAGGGACAACAGACTTCAACCACCAGCTCCCCAGAGTTCCTTGGAAGTGCCTGCTGCTGTTTTGGGCCTTCTGAGGGACTGCGTGTCGCAAGGAGCTGGAAGCGCGACTCACGGAGAAGAAGCGTGTCGCCGTCGCAGCCGCTGCCGTCGCACCACTGAACAAGGGTGTCGCCGCTGTAGCTGTCGCATTGCACCGCATCACGAGAAGCGCCCGCAACACCGAAGAAGCGTGCTGCCATCGCACTCATTGTAGCGGACGCATTGCACCGCATCAAGAGAAGAGTCTTGCATCGAGGAAGAGGCGTGTCTCCGTCACAGCAGCCGCATCTTGGATGACGCCGCTGTAGCTGTCGCATTGCACCGCATCAAGAAAAGCACCTCGCATCCACGGAGAAGCGTGCCGTCATCGGAGCTGCTGCCGTCACATTTCTGAACAAGGGTGTCGCCGTTGTAACTGTCGCATCGAGCGGTAGCGTCTCACATCGCTGGAGAAGAGTGTCGCCGCCAAAGCCGCTCTCGTCGCATCACTGGACAAGGGTGCCGCCACTGATCGAGCCGAGATCAGAGAAGCGGGCCGCATCAGGATAATCTTCACGTATTTATTTCTTTACACCAAACTTTCATCGCATCAACATCGTTGCAACACTTTTGTTGCCCTGCGTGTCGCATCTAAAGGGACATTGACTTAAAGTGTCGCATTTAAGAACTAAAGAGAACTAAGCTAAATACTACCATCTTAAAGTAACAGTATTGTGGATTTTTGTCGTTTATGGTCTTGTGGTAAATCTATATAAAGAATACTTATTTTTGATATAAAACTTGTGTGGTGTCCATCTGTAGTGTTGTCACTTGATTACTGTATGTGTTCACAAATGCTTTACACACTGCCTCTGAGATAAGCCTGTCTGCTTGTGCCAAGCTACCAAGGGGGTGAGCAGGGGTTATTTTAGGAGTGTATCCCCTTACCCTGACTAGACGCAAGGGTCCCTATTTGTCACAGGTACCTACCTATGCCAACTAGAAACCCCCAAATCTAACACCATGTTACTCGTTTTCCTTATGCAATTTACTTTGCTCTATTGGGTAAAGCACAAGCTATTTAAAACCGCATAAATAAATACATAAAGCAAGGGTCGTCTACACAGGCCAGCTTTACATTGGCCAGCTAGTAGCCAGAATTCTAGGGGTAGTAATCTAGGCCCACTCTCACTGTGGCAAGACTCGGACGTTAACAACAAAGGGTCAAAATTAAGAACAAACATTCAGGACAGGAGATTAAAATTCAGGACAAAACTTCGGGACAAAAGGTGAGTTTTACAGACACATCAGAGGAGGTTGCACAATAGAATATAAGTAAGTAAATAGACAACAACATAAGTACAAGTCAAAACAAGTTCATATTAGGTTGAGACAATCGTGCATGTCATGGTTTTTCAGTATGCACACAGCTTTGAGCAACTGTGCATGTCTTTTTGTGGTATTTCATATGATAATAATCTGTATATATGGTTACTGAACTTAGTTGTCCAGTCTAATATTTTGTTTAAAATTCATGGTCCTGAGCAGGCATGTTTGGTGAGAGAAATGGTTGGGAAGATCTGCTGGGATAGAGAGACAGAAAGACTAGAAACTGTATACGCTGTTGAGGCATTATTGTAGGGCAGAAGGAGGCACTGTATTTTACATACAAAACATTTTCTATTGAAATGGAAGCAAAATGTCATCACGCAGTTTTACTGATAAATCTATTTAGCGCGCTAATAATAATTTGTGGAAATGTGGTTTCAGAAAATATGTATCATTTGAACATCACCAAGTAAAGTGTCTTGATAGTTTTGATCCTATTAAAACTCTGTTTCCAGCACACTTCTGAATTACAAACAAGTAGTCCATTTGTGGTTTCCTAATTGCTGATATATTTAAAACATTTGCATAGTTTATTTACACCCCCTGTGTGCTACCTTAGATGATGATTCAAAACTCCCATCTCGCTCCAGCAGGTCCTTTAGTCACCAGACACTGGGGAAGCACATCTGAAAAAAAATAAAGCCACTTTTATTTTTGCCTGAAAACTGCTAGATATATAAGGAAATTTACAGTGCCAGCCCCCAGCAACAACCCCCCCCCCGCCACCTTTCCAGCCTCCCAGGGAAACGCCTGATGCCCAGTCCAGCCATTCCTGCCTTGCTACCACCCTCCAATGGTGTCCCTCATCTTCACATCTACCCTCTCTCATGTGTATTTAATTTCTTTTATAGTGCTACTCATTCCAAGTATATAGGGCAGGGTTTCGGAGTGAGTTACATCACACACATATTATACAGAGACAATGTATCATATAAATGTGAAAGACAATGTATAGGAAATGTTACTTAAGATAGTGGGGGCTACAAGGTGTAATCATTCTTTCATCCATCATTCAGTCTCTCACCATTCATTCCGTCCTTCCATCTGTGTGCCCATCCATATCCAAATATATTCAATCATTTGCAAACCTATCCATCATGTATCCTTCCATCCATAATTTCGCTCATCCATCCACCCTTTCACTCATTCATTCATTATCCATCCATCCACGCTTTCACCCTATCCATCCTTGCACTCATCCATCTACTCTTCCACCCATCCATCCATTCACCACTAATCCATGGATTCCACTCATCCATCCAGCTATTTACCCTTTCACCCATACAGCCATCCTTTAACTTACTCATCCATCCACCCAGTCACTCATCCTTCCATCCATTCAGTCATCCATTCATCCATCCATCCTTTCTCTCTCCATCCCCCTTTCACTTAGCCATCCATCCTTCCATCCACCCACCCATCCATCTACTCATTCACTTATGAATCCATCCATTGACCCTATCACTCATCCATCCTTTCACTCATCCATCCAGCCTTTCTCTCATCCATCCACCCTTTCACTCCCTCACTCATCTATCAATCCTTTTGTCCATTTACCCTCCCTTCCACTCACTCATCCATCCTTACATCCACCCTTTCACTCATTCGTCCATCCATTTATCCTTTCAATTAACAATTAATCAATCATCCATCATTTCATTCATTCATCCACCCATTCACTCGCCCACCATCCACCCTTTCACTCATCCATCCATTCTTTCACTCATCCATTCATCCTTTTACCCATCCATCTATCCTTCACCCATACATCCATCTGTTTACCTTTTCTCTTATCCATCCTTCCACTCATTCATCCATCCATCCTTTCTCTCTATCCAGCCATTCACTCTTTCATTCACCCATTCACTATTTCACTAATCCATCCAGCCATCCACCCATCCCTTTACTTACTGTGCTGAGTTGCAGACAGAAGTGACCCACCGTAATCTCCACCCTCACTGTAGTTCCTAAAGCAAGAGTTGGGGTGGGGGTAGGGTTCACAAAACAATTTAAGTCATCAGTCATGCATGATGCACAGTGCCAGGACGTTATGAGACTGTAACATGGTGTTGCTTCCAGGGCTTTAAGTGCAGTGGCGTGACGAAACTTGAGGGGGCCCCCCTGCAAGATAAGTGGAGGGGCCCCCTCCGAGCTCAATCAGGAGCTCTCTGGACGGAGTACTGTGCTGTGGGGCCCCCCTGGAGGTTGGGGGCCCCCCGCACTGCGGGGGATGCGGGGGCCTGTGTTACGCCCCTGCATAAAGACACCTGGAGGCGCTGTTTCCTTGCACACTGACCTAAAGAGACATGGAGGCGCGTTTTACCGAGGGCCTTCTTCGCCAACAAAGATTGATTGTGCAAGTTTGTTATGAGTGACTTTCACTGTGCTGGGAATCCACTCCCCTGCAGCTGGCTTCCGCTGTTGTGTTGATTACTGCAGCCTTTGCAAGAAGGCTTCGGAAGTGGATGGGGGCCCCCTCCAGAGTTAGAGTACTTGGGGCCCCCCGCACTGCGCGGGCTGCGGGGGGCTGTGTAATGCCCCTGTTTAAGTGGTATGAAAAAACTGTGCTCAGCATAGTGTGCCACCTGACTGGTATTTTGCTGCTTCTGTCATTTCATCCAGATATATAATACAACAAGTAACGTTACCCCTACAAACAAGCCTAGACTATTGACTTTGTCAATGGTTGTTAGTTGCATAAAATAAAAAAAGCAGGAACCATGGCTTTGTTGAATGAAAATGTGTCAGTTCTAAAATGATGAGACTGTGAAAGTACTATAACCCCTTCTTTTTAACTTGTTTCGCCGCCCTCTTTTCATTAACTGGCTTCTCATGTACCAGCATGGAGGTTTTTGTACATTTGTTTAGTACATTTCTTCCATCTGACAGAACGCCCTGCCCTAGCCTGTGTCAGGAGGAGGCCCACTACATGCAGTAATAGCCCTGACTGGCCCATTGTCATTCTGTGTGTGGCAATTAACCAGCATACAGAATGACAATGGGCGGGTGGGGCTGCTCTTGTGCTAATAGGCTCAGAGTCAGGCACGCAACATCCATTGGACTCAAAGGGCTTCAGCCCCTCCTCCCGTCGTGTGTGGCAGCCCGGGATGAGACAGCTTCCTGGGCACACACACAGCCCCACCGAGCACTTCACAGGACTTCAAAAGACCATTTGCATGTTAATGAGGCCTCGCTGTTGTTTCACACCTTCTGAGAGCCCCTGCAGCTCCACTCTGCCTATTGCTTAAGGATTCAGCCCCACCCCCCCCCCCGAAATTTTTTCTTAGCTCCCCCCCCCCCCCCCCCCCCCCAAAATTTGGCTCTAGTTGCGCCTCTGCTCAGAGTGCGAGGCACCCCATCAGGGAGCTGCGGCTTCATGCAGGGCAGCAGCGCTACTCCCCGCAATGCCCAAAATTACGGACAAAAGGCGTCCGTAAAAGGGATCATCACGGACAACGGACGTGAGATCCAAATTACGGACGCTTCCTGAAATTTACGGACTGTGGTCACCCTAGTTGTCATTGGGTGCACTGCCACCATTGGCTATGGCGTTCATTTTGCAGCGACTGACATTAGAGCACCGGGCACCATCTGAGGCGCCAGGGTTACCACGTTTGCTTTAATATTTGCAACGGGTTCCTCGTCTGACATCGCGCTGAAAGCTCCAGACGTTCATTAAAATATTTGCGTGTGACATTTGCCCTTTTTCTGATGCACTGCACGGAAGTCTGGTACATCTATTGGCCTAATTAGCCCTGCTGGGTGATTTGGAACTCCCGTCAGCCGCCATTATGCTCCTTGGTACGGGAATGAGTGCACGGTAATGCTGTGACATCATTCGCAGCCCTATTCAGGCTGAGGCGCATTGAATGCCGATCTGAAAGGGGCTTCTAAACTTGCCAAGGGGAAGCATGTCGCTGCTCCCCGGCGCTTTTCTCCCAGTACCGAGAGCCGGATTGGTTTTAAATGAATGCCATGGTGACGTTTTAAAAGATGCTCTGCAGGGATAACACTGCTTTGAACGCGTTGTGTTCTTGTGTTGTATCAAGTCCCCTCCTTCGATTTGCTGCAGGTTCCTTATTAAGTGCATTTAGAAAAACTATTAAAGCCATATGCTTTTAGAGCAGAATTCAAAACAATTTCTTTCCACAGGGTTAAATCCACAGATTGCATCTAAAAAATCTTCACCTGATATATTCCTTAAAATCCTGCATGAAAAACTGACGTTCAGAGAAAGTTTCACTTTTTCCAGTCTTTTTTAAAAAATGCATAACTGCTTCCCTTCTGCACGCCTCTCCTGTAAATAAAAGTTACTCTGAATCTCGTGCCAGTCTGTCTTAAATTTTTTTAGAGATTATAACAATATTCATTCCAGCAGGCATTTGCTTCTCACAATAATACAATTTCAATTGCAGTATACCTGGTGAAATTCAGTGCTTTTTTGGTCTTTAAACTGTAGGGTTTTTTAGTACAAAAGACCTACCTATAACTCCACTTCAACCTTTCTTTTTTAAGTGAATTCTAAAGCTCTTTGCTTTTGCAACGTAAGCTAAAATTGTACTACCCTCCTTATGTATAGCTCAAAGTTTTTGAATTTCGATAGATTTTTTAACATAAATTGAATGGCTCTGGACTTTACATTGCCCTGCCATGCTGCCAATGATAATATAATAACACAACTACTAACCCTCACACTCCTACAGGTGTGACAATTCAAACTATTTCAGACCCCCAAAGCTATGAGAATGGTTTGGGTGGCACGTTATAGGGATTTTAATGTACATTGAATTAATAATTAACTGTTGTTGTGGTCATCTCTAAAATAGCCAGACAGGGCCACCCGTGATAGACTGTCACAAGCGCCGGTGTTGACAATTAAGTGCCGGTGCTGAGCACCAGAAACCGCTGGCTCAAATTAAGCACTAATGTCGCACAAGTGCCAGGATACTACTCATATTAGCACCGACCGCTCCTGAAATTTCCACTGACATAAATTATTAGTTCAGGACTGGCAGCATGAAGCTGAGTCCATAATTGTAAGGTAAAAAAGCTTTTAGACCAACAGTCCAAAAATCCAAACTCTAACATCAGATTTAATGTTCCTATTCCTCTAGGAAAAGGTATGAAAGGTATGGTAAAGGTTTATATGCGTATGGACAAGGATTAAGTGTAAGCAAGATAGAAACCTCAAATTGCACGGTCAACCAGGCCTTATAGGGCAGGGCACTCTTATGGGGCACATTGTAGCCACATGAGAATTACACCTGTACGTGTGAGCATAGGTCTACCAGGTTTGTTGCTGTGTGGCTATGACAGGAACAACATAAAGCTTTGTAGTGAAAGTCACCGTAATGCCTGAAACTACAAGGTATTCCACTGAGCAGCAGTTTGCCTGTTTGAATCAGTGCCTAATTTGTGAAGAGTAAATGCCAGGGCCCTTCTCGGGACGCCACAGCAGCCGGTACCACCCATTGCCCTGTCAGCACTGCCAATAGCAGTACCAATGGAACTACTAACTATCACACTCCTACAAATGTGAAAAATGTGCCTAGTAGTCTAAGCCATGCAAATCTATATTAATGGTGTGAGTGGCAGGTAATGTTCTTCTGAATTATATTGATTTACTAAACCCTGTTGTGGTGCTCATCTCAAGATCAGGGTGTCCATGTGATGGACTGTCACTAGAGCCGGTATTGATAATTAAGTGCTGGTGCTGAGCAGCAGAAACCGTATGGTTCTATTTAAGCATTGGTTTGAAGCAGGGTGATTCTCGCTGCTGGTGATGCTGAGCTTAGTTCACTACAGTGCGGTGTTCATAACACCAACACCGCAGGTTCCATCCCTGTGTGAACCAAGCGGTTCTTTGCACAATATGCAGCGTGGTATATATAATTTGTGGAAAAACAGCATAGTCACGTGGTATTTGTGGCGTGTATAAAGGAGCTAGAATGCATTGGTACCAACTAGTGGTGAAGCCAAAGTGGTTGGGAGTGTGTCAGACAAGGGCTCATCAGCCTCAGAGTACCAAGCTACTTCTCAGAAGACTGAGTCCACCTCTCATGGTGTATGGACGGGAAACAGCCATTACAACGCGGCTGTTTCCCCGCAAGTCATTACATCACATGTTTTACAACGAATGCGATGTAATAACGAGTAGCCATTACTACGCATGCCATTACATCGCATGCGCTTTTACAATGCAGGCGATGTAATGGCGCTCCACGTCGTTGTGAGGAAACTGAGGCTCTTCCGTTTCCTCACAACGACGTGCACCGTGCACCGCCCATCAGACGATGCTGGAACCAGGAGAGAGGAACCACGAGGAGAGAGAGGTAAGGGGGATTGGGCATGGGGTGGGGGTTACTTTTCTAGGGCTTAGGTTAGTGTTGGGGGGTCGTGCAGGGTAGTGTTTCAGTGTAGGGACAGGACTGGGGGTAGGGGCAGGGTTGTGCTAGGGGTAGTGTTTTAGGGTTTTGGGGTAGTGTTGTGGTGTTTGTGCTGTGTAATATAGTGTTTTAGGGTTTAGGGTAGTGTTGGAGGGTTGTGTAGGGTAGTGTTTCAGTGTAGGGACCAGACATGGGGTAGGGGCAGGGTCCTGCTGGGGGTAGTGTTTTAGGGGTTAGGGTAGTGTTGTGGTGTTTGTGTAGTGTATGGTAGTGTTTTAGGGTTTAGGGTGGTGTCAGGGGGTCATGCAGGGTAGTGTTTGAGTGTAGGGACTGGACTGGTGGTCGGGGGGTCGTGCTGGAGGTCATGGTTTAGGGTAGTGCCATGGTGTGTGTGTGTAGTGCAAGGCAGTGTTTTAAGGTAGTGTCGGGGGTCGTGCAGGGTAGTTTTTAAGTGTAGGGAGTAGACTGGGGTTGGGGGAGGTTTGTGCTGGAGGTAGTGTTTTAGGGTTTAGGGTAGTGCTGTGGTGTGTGTAGTGCAGGGTAGTGTTTTAGGGTTTAGGGTAGTGTCGGGGGTCGTGCAGGGTAGTGTTTAAGTGTAGGGAGCGGACTGGGGGTCGGGAGGGTCGTGCGTGCTGGAGGTAGTGTTTTAGGGTTTAGGGTTGTGCTGTGGTGTGTTTGTGTAGTGCACGGTAGTGTTTTAGGCTTTAGGGTAGTGTTGGGGGGGTCGTGCAGGGTAGTATTTAAGTGTAGGGAGCGGACTGGGGGTCGGAGGATGGTCATGCTGGAGGTAGTGTTTTAGGGTTTAGGGTAGTGCTGTGGTGTGTGTGTAGTGCAGGGTAGTGTTTTAGGGTTGAGGGTAGTGTCGGGGGTCGTGCAGTGTAGTCTTTAATTGTAGGTAGCGGACTGGGGGTCGGGGAAGGGTCGTGCTGGAGGTAGTGTTTTAGGGTATTTCTGTGGTGTGTGTGTGTAGTGCAGGGTAGTGTTTTAGGTTTTAGGGTAGTGTCTGGGTTGTGTGGGGTAGTGTTTAAGTGTAGGGAGCAGACTGGGGTCAGGGTAGGGTCGTGCTGGAGGTAGTGTTTTAGGGTTTAGGGTAGTGCCATGGTGTGTGTAGTGCAGGGTAATGTTTGGTTTAGGGTAGTGTCAGGGGGTTGTGCTGGGTAGTCTTAATGTAGGGAGAGTACTGGGGGTCAGGGAGGGTCATGCAGGGGTACTAAATTAGTGTTTAAGGCAGGGCAGGGTAGTGTCACTTACATTGCAGACTTTTACCATGAGTATAGCTTTACCACGCATGCCTTTGTGTTGTAATGGCATGCGTGGTAAATGCATATGCGTGGTAAAAGTATGCAATGTAATGGCATGTGATTGTAATTGCAATGTGCAGTAATACAGGCGTTGTAATGACACGCGTGGTATTAGTACCCATTGTAATGAGTCATTTTCTGTATGGACATGCGGCTCCAGAATATCATGTGAGCTCCTGAAATCTAGCGGAGAAGGAAGTACCTCTTGCGAAAGGGTACAGCGGCTGGTCTTTTCTAAAGTGTTAACTGGGCACTCGCCAGTCGACCATGACGGTATTGAAACATGGTGCAGTGAGTATTGGGAGGAAGTCGTGGCCAGGCAGGGTTAACAAAGGCAAGATGGCAAAATAACTTAGTAATACAGCCACAAAGTAGCAGAATCACCATCTCTTGCTGCACGATTCCGGTGGCACAAGCTGTAGCATAGAATCAGCTTTGACCACAAGCCACTCCATAAGAAACTCATGGCTTCGGATCTGAGTCTTTTCAAAAGGCAAGACGCGAAACTCACTATCTCTGAGGGGCACAGCGATGCTGGAGATCACCGATTCAGGGAACTCCCTCTGGTAGTTTACCCTGGGATTACACAGATGGCAGGGTTCATTTGTCCAGCATAGAGATTGGCATGTTCCACCGGAACATTGTGGGGACACTTGAGCTGCTGGGCTTCTCTTAGTCTTGGGGGGAGCAGTCGGAGGTCGGTAAGCCAACTCCAGTGTGGCAGAGAGTCATAAGGTTTAACAATAAATATCTTCACACAAGATCTTAAAAAGGGCAATTGCTCAGACAAGGTCCTTGGCATGCCTCACAGCAGGGACACTTGAGGGCATACAAAGGGGTAGGAAATGGTCGCCACTGGTCGGACACGGCACTTGCAGCGGGACCACGGGGCAACGAACACAAGACATTCAGTAGCAAGGGAAGCTTCAAAGCCGCGACCCGCTCTACCAAGATGTCTACAGAAGTAGAGCCCTCACAGCAGTTAGAAAAGTGATTTATGACAATCATTAAAGAAAGGATATGACTGTAAGGATGATGCATTGCAGGATTAGGCAAGTTATGTTATTAATATGCAATAATGATAAGATGTACACTGTATAACCTGTCATGAACAGAATGCGCTACATTGTATGTCAAGATAAGCAAGAACCGAGCATGTTAATGACCGGTGCCATCATGATAATTATGTATGAATTGAATAAAACTGCGGCCGTTCTAACACCATGAAAAGGTCTTAGTGTCCATAATTAATGATGGGAAAGAAAGGAACGGCGGGAGGGTTCATGAGATGCTTGCACACTGGGGGTGGGGGGAGGGTTGCCTTTCTTCACGAGGGAAGTTCTTCCAGTGGAAAAAAAATAGAAAAAACACATTTTTAGGTGAAAATTAACTTCTACTTCTACACCAATATTCAACACATGCATAATTGCACACGTTGTAATACTGCACGTGAAAATACTTTTGGTTATTTATGAGCTGCAGAGATTTCCAGGAGTATTCATTAAATGATTTCAAAAACGTAAAAGTCTGAAATATTGCAAACGTTGCCCAGTGGGCTCACATTTCCGACGTTTTCCCTTGAAATGTAGACGTGGATCTTCGTCACAATGTTTGCACATGACACTGACCTCAGTGTCTCGAGGTCAAGCAAAAAGTGATGTGGCGGAATTGTCTTAACCAATGCCTTTCCCGTTCCCTGTTGGCTTTAGACGTTGTTTTCACGGCCCTCATGGTGTTGTATTTCTTTCCACCGACATGGAAACCAAATTTCAAATGAGAAAACATTTTGTGGACTTTCTCACAGTTCGTATCTTAATATCTGAATGTCACTTCAGTAGCAGGTTGTTGCAAAGCAACTTAAGATCTCGCAGTCTCTGCAGGTAGTAGTCAGACTGCAGTGGACTGGATTATTTTTAACTCAAGGGGGGAATCCTAATATCAACATGAGTCATATGGGATTAACCGCATGTAAAAGTGATCTTGATTAACAATCAATATTATTAGCACTAAGTCAATTATTTCACAGATATACCATAGTTTAAGTCTGGCTGTTCCTTGTTTTAAACACCTTATTCATAAGGGCTTGAGCCTATCTTGGGAGAGTGCACATCTTCTGGTACAGAGGCCCCACCTTTCAGATGGCACCGCTCATCTCCAGGCTAGTGCCCTATGCTTAAACTCAGGGGCATATTTACAAGCCCCTATCGCCACGGAAACGTCACTTTTTGTGACGTTTCCGTGACGATAGGGGTTTTGCCTTCTTTACAAGGCAGCGTTAGGCTACTACACGTGGCTTAATGCTGCCTTGTAAACAAGGCCCGCTTTCACGCTATGCCTAGCGTGAAAGGGGTGAGCAGTGGGTGTTGCGGTGGGCGTTCCACCGCAACACCCATTGATTTTGACGCTGCCCACTATTTACAAAGGCAGCGTAAATAGGAGGCAGTGTCAAAATGAAGACCAGGCAAATCCTGGTCTTAACTTGGCGAAACGAGGAGAAATGCTTTATTTCTCCTCATTTTTGTTTTTTCCATGTGTGCTGCCTTATGCAGCACACATGGATAAAGCAAACTGTTTAGATTGTTTATGTTCAGGAAGGTGACCCTTCCTGCACATAAACAATCTTTAAAAAAAATGACATTTTGTAACTTCCATGTGCGCTCGGCACCATTACTTAATTGTCAACACCGCTGCTTGTGACAGTCTGCCACAAGGTGTCACTGTTTGACTAATTTAGAGATGACCGAATAACAGTAAATTAATAATTCAATATACATTACTAATGACCATTACTTGCCTCCCAAGCCATTCTTATAGCTTTGGGGGCATGAAATAGTCCAAATTGTCACACTTGTAGGAATGTGATGGTTAGCATTTTTTTGTGTGCAGATTTATATAGCGCGAACTCGACCCGAAGGTATTGGAGCGCTTTACATCAGCACCAGTTAAATTACACAAGGATACATTCATTTTTTTGGTGGGCACAGGGAGATTAAGTGATTTTCCCAGAATCACAGGATGTGGAGTTGACCCCGAAGCTCGAACCTTGGTTTCCCAGCTCCAAAGTCGGCAGTCTAGACATGAGACACATCCTCTCCCCTTACAGTTCTGTTGTTCCTATCATTGGCAGCATGGCAGGGGCAATGTGTGGTGGGAGCTGCAGTGGCCTCCTGATGAGAGCCCTGGCAGTTATGTTTTTAGGTCTCGCCTGGCAAAAGCAGCGCATGCGCTGCCTTTTGCAATCGATTCTGCCAAAGCCTTACATGCACGCGTAGGGATGGACAAAGATGGCTGCTCTCGCCATTTGTCCAAACCTAACAACATGCACGTGCATGTAAGGATAGTGGACAGTCCGCCGCCATCTTGTTTAGACATGCGTGCTTTCACTTTAAACGCAGTTTAAAGTTAAAGCACGCCGCCATGCGCACGCATGGCGTCTTTGTGGGTTTTTGTAGCGAAGGGAGACAAACCATGTGCGCGCACGGACAGGCCATGTGCACGCGCAAGGCGTCTCCTCTTAGCTTTCAGTTCATGTGCGCACGCAGAATGGGATTGCAACCACGCCCGCACCCCCCATCGGCCCCCCTCTCCATCCGGTGGGTGTTCTCGCTCATGGACTCTCAGCCCCAGCACAACAGTCTCCAGCCCCAGCTTCGTTGAGGCGGTAGTAGCAGGTGCCCTTATCGGTTCTTTGTTCTGGCACTGGGGCACCGGCACAGCCCAGTCAGTATTGGCGCACAAGCAGGCCCCCGTTGCAGGCTGGCGCCCATCTCCTGTGTGTGTGTCCAGTGCCTGGAGTCCGCCTCGGGGCCTCCCACCGGCGTAGGCTCACAGGCGGTGCCTCCCACGAGGCTTCGTTACAGTATAGCCTGCAGTCGCAGCGTCTGCGGCTGCCATTCGCTTCCTTTTGCTCATGCCCCGACCGAGCTTCAAGCCGGCCCGCCAATCACTTGGATCAATTTCCTCCCCGTCACGCCGGAGCAGCGCAAACTGCAGCAAGCACCGCCGCCGGGGCCCGGGGGCCAGTGCCAGCACAGCTCCCTTGGGTCATTCAGTGCCATTTGTCAACATGGCGGGGGACCCTCCACGAGGGAGCCAGTCAGTCCCTCCGTCCTTCTCCGCTCTCTTTGTCAACCAGCCACCCCAGCTAGCGATGAGTTGCGGCCAGCGCCATTTTTATCTCTCGGGCGCTGCTTCAATTCTTCTACGCCACCTTGGTCGTCCTCGTAGCTTGGGCCACCGCGGATAATAGTTATCGGCTAGCGCAGCGCACTCAGTGTGCATCCTTGCAAACTACGACGATTGGTAACTCTTGTTGTGATTGTGGTTGCTCTTGGTTAAATTATTATTCGTCTGTTTGTTTTCGGCTGAACACGCTTCTCATGTTATCCACATCGTATTTCCCCTCCAGATCTGTGCTGTCCTCCTCCTCGTCCCTCCTCCTCTTCTTCGAGTCATAGCTAAAGAACAATCACGGAACAAGACTCTTATGAAAAGGCATGGGCGTCCCCGGGGGGGGGGGCAAGGAGGGGCACTTACCCCCCCTGGAGCGTCCCTCCTTGCCCCACCCTGAGGCCGCCCATACTTTTACGGAAGCCTCTTGTCCGTAATTCCGGGCCCTGCAGGGAGCAGAGGTGTTCCCTGCCAGAGGCCTCAACTCCCTGATGGGGCGCCTAGCACTCCTCCTCGCAGCCCCTCCCGCCCATTGTCATTCTGTCTGTGGTTGATTATCACTAACAGAATGACAATGGGCAGTTTGAGCTGCGCGCCACAAGTTCGAGTGGTTAGATCTGGACACCAAGACCTCCTTTTAACACTGTGTAGCCTGAGAGCAAGGGGTCTTCTGAATGAAGTTCTGGGGGGAGTCGATGCATTATCCTCCCAAGTCAAAAATTGAGGTTGCAGCATAGCCCGGATTTCAGATCCCACTAAAACGTACACAGACTCATGTCAATAACATATCTATCTGCCAGTATGCACCCTATCATGTCTGGCAGGACGCCCGACCCTGTGTTTCACTGCCTCATATCCCCCTGTACCCCACTCCCCGCGCTCACTGCCTTATATCCCTCTGTACCCCGCACCTCGCGCTCACTGCAACATATCCCTCTGTATCCCACTCCTCACACTCACTGCCTGATCGCTCAATTTACCCTGCCATTCATCTTCCATGTGTTCTCTCCCCTTCCACTCGTCCTAACTCTGTTCACGCCGTTACTTCTTTTAGTACCTTACTCCTTTCTCAATATCTCTACTTCTTTTCCTCTTCAGTAACATCTCTCTGACACATCTCTGCACTTCCATTATATCAACACACCCCTCTACCTCACCTGTCTACCTCAGTCTTTATTATTCCCTATTCCTCAGCTGTCTCTCCCTGTCTCTGACACACCTCTCCCTCTCTCTACCTGTCCCTTTCACATTCTACGACTGTGTTATTCTCCCCTCTCCAGCTTTGATTTACCTGTCTCTGCTCCTGAATCTTTTTCTTCTATACCTCACTTCTTTGTCTACCCTTCACCCCTTGCTACCCTTCTGTTTGCCCCACTACGGTCTTTACCCGACCCACCTTTCAGTGCCTCTTCCCATTTTGCCTCCCTCCCTCACAGCGCTCTCCTAGCATGCATCTGTTTCTCCCCTCACCACCATGCCTGCCTCTACCCCTCCTTACCTTTCTAACCAGCCTAACTTTCTACCTTCCTGTTATTCCTGGTAGTGAACCTTTCATTTCACCCGTCCGGTTGTATTAACTACGCATTCAAATTGAGTATGTCATTGCTGTGCTCCCAACCCGACATCAAGACCCAGTCCCCTAGCCTCTCAACATGCCCATATATAACAACAAGCATTGGCATAGCCAATAGGTCTCGCCTTTGGGACCTGCTGCTGAACTAAAATACTTCTAAGGTCCCAAAGGCGAGACCTATTGGCTATGACAATGCATGTTTTTCTCAGCTTGGCCTGAGCATTACCAGATCCTGATTGTCTGCCATTTTCACCCCGCCCCTATTGATTAACATTAGCCATGCCCCTTCATTTACCAGGTTAGCCCCCCAACCCCCTGGAAAAATTTCTGCGGACGTCCATGTGAGAAGGGAGTTTCAAAGTATAGGGAAGGAGAGGATAAGTAGTGGGTCTGCTAAAATGTAGGAGAGAGACTTTTGTGTACTAAGTGCTAATTGCCTCGTGCAAAATGAACCATCCTAGATATAAAGGGCTGCACGGTGTTACGGTGAACATGCTTTGTAAATTTTGCCAATGAACATAAGCTTGCTTTCCAATTGCATCGTTCCAAGAATGTTTCAGGTGCAGAGCCGACAGTGCACGCAGGGACTGGCTGCATAAATCAGCACCGGAACTTGTGGTTTAAAATGTGTCCGGGGCTCTATAGCATGCAACCTTCCCCTGTGTAATGTGAAACTTCCAGACAATTAAGAACCTGCTGCCCCGCCACACCCCTTCATTCCATTCCACAAACTCCCCGCCCTCTTCTTCCATCTCGACTAACCTCTGACATCACTAGGCCCCTTCCAATCACTACCCTGATTGTCTTGCAGCCATCCACCCAATCACCCTGGAGGCAATCAATCAATGTCCGGCTGTGGGCCAGTCGGAATCTCAGCGGGATGCTCAAGCATCCTGTGCAAACCACTTACTGGCGATAATTTTTAACGCCGTCCTTGATAATATGCCCCTAAATCTCTCCGTACCTAGAAATGAATGTGTCAGGCAATCAGTCTGTAATGCAACTGGTGCTCATGTAAGTAAAGCGCCCTGATGCCTTCGGGTCGAGTTCGCGTGATTAAAACTGCAAAAAAAAGAAATCCAGATCGGTAGGGTAGGGTCAGCCCAGCGTGTGTGAGACTAGCAGGAGGCCGGAGGGACTTCACAGAGGGCGTGCGGGGAGCAGGGAGGTTTACAAACAGCATGGACCTCGCAGGCAAGGGGTTGGTAACTGGAGTGCAGTGACAGGAAAGCACTGAGGTAAGGCCATATTGGTGTTTTCAAAGCTTGACGGGTGCATCGAGGGATACACGTGCTGTCCAAGAATGGTGGTTTCAAAAGAAGGATTATCATTTTGTTTTTATCTATCACACGTATCGTTTCTGAGCGCTATATATAAGAGAAGTTGCTGTTTCTGTAGGTTTTTGTCATGGAGAGACTGAGGGAATGTAGTGCAAATACATGCTTTGGTCTTGAATCCAAGCGGTGATACATGTTAGTACACAAGGGGAATGCATGTACAGGGCTCGTGTATCACAGGGTGGCTGGGACATTTCCGCCATCTAGAGGTATATAGAACACGACGACTGCAAGTTTGGATATTGTTTATATTTGTGTCCGATTTTTTTTTAACATCTTAAGGACATGTAACTCAAGAGTACGCAGAAACAGCTCAACATGATATCCGACATTATGTCGGAAGCGTTATTCAGATTGAGATGCTTGTCCGGCTGGCATGAGCTGGCAAAGCCGCTGTAAAGTGTGTGCTGAAAATGCTAATAAATATGGCTTTAAAAAACAAGCATTTGCAATGCAATAGGTCTCGCAGTTGTGAGTATTTGAGCTATTGGCATTGTAAATGACAATGCCTTTTATTTACGTGTTGGTTTTCAAAACATAAATAAAAGGCATTGTTATTTATAATGCCAATAGCTGAAACTCTCGAAAATGCGAGACCTATTGCATTGCAAATGCTTGTTTTTTTTTTACAGATGAAGCACCGCATGGACTGCTTGAATTAATTGGGCCTTCTTCAGGTCTTGGTGAGCTCCCTCTTGTGGGGCGGAACTCACAAGAGGACAGAACCTACTAAAAACAATGTGTCCCAGTTCACTGAGCAAATGGACAGATTTATTCATTCAATCCTGGAATTCAAACATCACGTGTTTACACTCGTAAAACAGGGAAAAGAGTAATTTATATTCTGGTTGGGCAAAAAGAAAACAAAATTCTCAAATGCAAATACACTTTTCTGTTACATTTATTCATACCTAAATGTACACTATATACATGTATGCATACATAAATGGGAGGGCATATGCAAAGCAACGTATTCAACAATTACTCCTGGTAATTTGTAGTTGTTGCAGATTCCCGACAGAGGTTTGTGGGATCCTCAAAAATTTACATCAATAGTAGTCGTAAGCTTATGGGTATAAATAGCCAACTGTCTTTGATGACTTGGGCGCTTGGTCTACGTCTTAGATAAAGAGGTTAACACCCGTTCTCTCAAAACCAAAGTGAAGCTGTGCCTACCAAGGGGCATATTATCAAGAAATGGCGTTAAAATTATCGCAGCTTTAGCGGCAGAAAACTGCAGCTAAAGCGGTGATAATGGGCTTGATAATATGCCCTAGAGAATTCTCATAGAAGCCCATGTTCTGGTGTCAACATGGGCTTCTATTGGAATTCTCTCGGGCATATTATCAAGCTCATTATAGCTGCTTTAGCGGCAGTTTTTTGCCACTAAAGCGGCGATAATTTTAACGCCGTGGTTGATAATATGCCCCTTAGTGAGCCTGTGTGAACGAAAATATCTCATTATTGCGAACCAGAAACTCAATATAATCTTAATGGAAGTCTTGCAGGGTCTGTAGGATGTGTATTGGGGAGAGCGGGACTTGACTGTTCTTTTCAGGTCAGTCTCTTATTCAAACCCACTCTACATCTCCAAAGTGGGCTGGATGGGTGCTCACTGCTGACTGCACTGGGAGCAAGCATTGGGAAATGTCTCGACATAAAAAGGCAAATTCCGACCAATCGGATATACCAGAGCTTATTTGCACTCCCACGTGCGACGCATGTGCATCACACAGTGGCCATCTTGGTACTGTAACAAAAAGCGTTCCAAGATGGGTGCCGTGGGAACGCATGAGTGCTCATGTGTTACAACACATGAAGTGTGTTGTATTGGCAGCCATTTTGACTTCTTTTACACTTTACAATTCCAACATGGTCCTTTAAAATTAGTAAAGTAAAACTAAAAAGTAAAAGAGCATGTAAAACAGAAGGGAGTTTCCTGTTAGTGCTTGGTACCTGTGGACCCTCAAAAAATAAAATACAAACAAAGTGGAACTGGATTTGTCAGACCCGGTTTGTCAAGCCAGGAGGCAAGCAGTAGCTACTGGGCCTTGCCGTGAGGACTGGGACTGTTAATCTCTGATGTCCCTGGGTCTGCCCTAATATGGCTCTGCAAACTGTGACAAGTAGAAGCACTTCAGCACTTGACTACCAGTGGTAGCGACGGCAAGCAGCCAGAGGCTTCTCCAGGATGTAGGGAGAGTGCACTTCAAGCTCAGAACTCAACAATCACCAAGCAACGCAATAACAGATTGTCCAGCCCAGTGCTTGGCTTTGTAAAAGTAAAGAACTTTAAAACACACAGAAACTCAATACTACACACACCAGGCAATAGATACAATCATTTCACTGGTGCAGGTGCTGTATTTGGTGGCTGGTAATCCATCCCCATCCATTTCTCGAAGACTTGAGTTCTATCTGGGCAGATATCAAGCCCGGATGCAGTACCCCCATACTGGTTTGTGTGCTCAGTTCACTTAGTAGCCCCCCAGAGGTTATGCTCTCACCACAGCAGAGATTTGTCAGTTGCTTTGGTGCAGACACCTCACTCATCCGAGAAGAGGAAGCCTCTGGCTCACCCCTCTTCTGGAAGGGAGTGCAGCTGGAAGGGAGTGCAGCTGGAAGGGAGTGTAGGCTGAAGTTGCTCCTGTGCTCAGACTGTGACTGCAGTTAGTAGCAATAAAGGCCGCTACTTGAGGTCTGTGCAGGTGTGCCGGGCTCCGGCATCATCATAGGTCTCCAGCTAGAGACAGACGAGGTGGCAATCTGTGCCGCAGGGTCAATGGTCATGGAGGTGCCTGAATGGAGTCTGCTTGAGGCAACATGACCCCGCCAGACCTTCTTAATGTAGCAGCGACACCTGCTTGGGCACAGTCTGTAACTGCAGCAGTGCAGTCAGCTTGAGCATAGTATGTAGAGGCAGTGGAACAGTCCACTAGGCTACAGTTCATAGGTGCCGCGACACAGTCTGCTTCAGTACAGTTTGTTAATACAACAGCACAGCCTGCTTGGGTTTACTCTGTATAACAAGTGGTATAGTCAGCTTGACTGTACCACTTGTCAGGAGAGACTGTGCCCACGTTACCTAGAAAACGCATATCACTCTCCTCAGTCTTGCTGTGGGAACGGACTCTCACGCTTCCAGGGTCAAGCTGCTTCCGACTCTCCCTGGACCATCACAACTCCTGTATGGTTGGCAGGCTCCCTCCATCGCTCAGCTGACAGGTTGGCCTACAGGCTCTCCAGCAAAGAGGAACAGCTTCTTCCATCAAGGTGATGTCCCCTCACCTCCGTGACGCTGGCTGGTAGATAGACATCAACTCTTCGGAGCCCTCCCTTCCTTGGTCAAAGAGGACTTGGAATTAGAGAAGCTGGTGGGTCAGCAAATTTCACTTTTATATAGTCAAAAAATACCGGAGAGGTAAATTCTCCCTCTGCACTGTCAAAACTGTTTTTGGGATTGTTTGCCTTTCATGTGCCCTCTCCAGAAACAGCCTTTGTGTAGAGGGATGCTCATAACAGCAGGGATGTTTCTAGCCTGGACTAACCGCAAAAGAGTCACAAAGAGGTGTGAACTGTATGCACCTGGCAAGCAACAGCCACACTGAATGGTGATCAGGAAAGAGAGAAAAGGTTGGCCTCACCCAAAATATCCATTCTTACTCTGAACAACAGACTGCAGTCCAAACTTTCACCCCCACCATCTACCAAATGGTAATACTGAGGAATAGCAATGAGCAGCCCCTCTCTGCAAAAGGACCTCAACAGATTTCTAAAGGAGCTCTGTCTCCTTTTCCCTCCCACTTCAGTATGTGGGTCCCACGCCTCCAGCTTTAGCAATGGCGGCAATACACTTCCACTGTCTGGGAAAATAACAGGAGCGGCCCATGCAGGTAAGAGTGGTGGGACGGGGTGGAGAGGGAGGCGACAGACGACGATGAGGGAATATTACATTTAAAAAACAGGACCACTTACCTTGCGCCACAAGAACAGGCCAGAGACTTCCAACATTGAATCCACAGGCCTTCATTACTCTAGTTCACCCAAGTACACACTGCTTGTACTATATACCCAAATACATTTACACGCATAACATGCACTCGCGATGTTAGCACTAGGATCTGGGTTAGCATGAGGAAGCTGAACCTTACATGAGTGGGAAAGTAAGCCTCTACTTCAGTGGCAGAGATAAAAAGACCTGATCACAACTAGTAATCCCAAACCATGGTACCCTGCCATCACTTCCCTACATGCTTACCCCACACCAGGGGCAGTAGTTCACTGTCAGACAAATGATGGCCCGGTTAGTGTGACCCCAAGTCCAGGACCAGTACATGACCTTACTCGTATCCAGGGATTGTGAGGCTGGGGCGAAATCAAAAACCAGGATACCAAATACGGTCTCCTGGATTTTGATTCTGGCCCCAGCCTCATGCTAATAAAGCGTGTACTTGAAAGCCTTGGACTGACCCCTGATATGAGTAAGATCATGTACTGGTCCTGGACTGTAGGGCACTAAGAAGAGGGTAGCATGGCTGTACTCCATGCATCCAGGGGACATTCCAGTCTCAACAAGAAGAGTGGGGGGTTGAACAAATGCTGGTTGCAAGCGTTTGCCCACTAAAGCCAAACTTGTAAACTTTGTCAATGCTTACTTCTCTTCTGTCCAGTTGCACTCCTTTGCATGGTCAGTGACTGGCTACCGCCCTCCCCCTATGACCACACCACCCCCGGACACAGCACCCAGACGTGGTATCTTTGGAAGGCGGGGGGTCGCGAAACCCCCCGGCCGTATTTATTAAGTACAAAAACAATAAATTTCAAACTTGCATGATAAACGGTTATACAAAATTCAGCAGGACATTAGATACATCATTGTCAACAGGTGTGAGTGTCTATCCTTAACAAAGACTCTAATACAAATTGTTTCCTAACCGAATCTAACATCCTCCTCTGCAATTTTGTATACTAACATTTCTGGGCCATATGGCAAGGTCGCTAACCGGTGTCAGGTCCTACTAGCTGCGCCTCCCCTACAGGTGTGCGCATGCGCAGCCGGGCCCGGTAATTACCCGGTCCACGCCGTGAACTTCATTTACCCACTAAAGGAGGGCCCTTACTCTGCGCCATCCGGTGACGTCATGAGTATGCGCGCGCGGGGTGGCTACCAGCCTAAGGAAAGCGTGACTCCCCAACCCGCGCCCCTTTGAAGCACCAGTTACCTTGCCCCTGAAGTTCTAGGAGGGGCCAATGGCCCCTCCCCCTGGGCGGGCACCTCCGTAGGATGATGCCCGCCCCCTCAGACCTTCAAATAGTTGCTCACCGGTCATGACCTTACCGCATGCCCCTCATACCTAATAAATACGACGACCTAAGGAAGAAAATTCTAAAGGACAACTACACTGACTAAAAACACAGGTCATGTACAACATCATAAAGCTACTAGGGAAGAAAAGGCCTAAACACGACTGCAACAGTTTGCACATAATCCAAAATCAATCGCTACCTAGGGAGAAAAAGGGCTACAAAAAGCATAGTCAAAACATAACTGCACAATACCATATTGATCACTACAATGGGAGAAAAAGTCCTAACAGAACAACCTCATCAGAAACCAACATTTCATGACAATTACCCGCGCCCAAATGCCCGCTAGTTGGGCAAACAACACATCAACTACGTACTCCAGGGATGGTGGGTGGGGAAAAGTTATCAGCCCCGAGCGCCGGGGCACGTCCTATGTGGGGGAGCGTCCAGGGAACAAGGGGGTCACCTGGGCGCTCCCCACCGCTTTATCCCCCCCCAGTGGCCCGCCCCCCCCCTCCCTTCCGACCCGGATGTCGATTAACGACATCCGGGTCATCCAGGCAGCCAATCGGCGGTAGGGCGCGCCCCCTAGTGACGCGCCCCACCACCGAGTAGGCCGGGGGGAGGTCGCCGCACAGCCATGCAGGCGGGGGGGCCAAAAGCCCCCCCTTTCCACATGGTCAGTGACTGGCTACCGCCCTCCCCCTATGACCACACCACCCCCGGACACAGCACCCAGACGTGGTATCTTTGGAAGGCGGGGGGTCGCGAAACCCCCCGGCCGTATTTATTAAGTACAAAAACAATAAATTTCAAACTTGCATGATAAACGGTTATACAAAATTCAGCAGGACATTAGATACATCATTGTCAACAGGTGTGAGTGTCTATCCTTAACAAAGACTCTAATACAAATTGTTTCCTAACCGAATCTAACATCCTCCTCTGCAATTTTGTATACTAACATTTCTGGGCCATATGGCAAGGTCGCTAACCGGTGTCAGGTCCTACTAGCTGCGCCTCCCCTACAGGTGTGCGCATGCGCAGCCGGGCCCGGTAATTACCCGGTCCACGCCGTGAACTTCATTTACCCACTAAAGGAGGGCCCTTACTCTGCGCCATCCGGTGACGTCATGAGTATGCGCGCGCGGGGTGGCTACCAGCCTAAGGAAAGCGTGACTCCCCAACCCGCGCCCCTTTGAAGCACCAGTTACCTTGCCCCTGAAGTTCTAGGAGGGGCCAATGGCCCCTCCCCCTGGGCGGGCACCTCCGTAGGATGATGCCCGCCCCCTCAGACCTTCAAATAGTTGCTCACCGGTCATGACCTTACCGCCACGGGCCAGCATTGTTAACCGACGATCTGGCCTCCCCCTCTACCCAGACATAAACCAGGAGCGCGCCTATTTTTTTAAAAACCCCTCCAACCAGGCCCAGACATTATTAGACCACAGGACATTAGCTGCCTCGGTCAAGTGCACCCCGTCCTTCAAGTAAAAATGCTCGCCCCAGATACCCCCATGTGGAATCGTCTGCAACTGGGGGGTCCGAAATAATTTGTCCAACTGTGTGTTGACCCTCCGTACCGAGTGATTCAATGCCCTGACCGAGACCCCCCCTCGCCACTGCCACCGAGGAATAAGTTGCGACCAAACTACTGTGGAACCCGGGCAAGCCCTGGCCACCCACCCCGCAGTGGAAATGATCTCTTCAATGAGCACGCGCCTCCCCAATTTCGCCAAATCATTCTCCCCCAGGTGAAGTATCACCACTGACGGGGGGGGCCGCTGCTGAGCTAAGATTCCCTGGAAGAAACTCCGAAACTGGCTAAGGCATAAACCCCCCCTCCCGAAGAATGAGATATCCAACCCCTTTTGCGCTGCGCTCATCCTACGGTCTCCTGAAAGAAAAACATGTTCCGCGCGCCTAACATAAGAATGGCCCACAATCCAAGTCACCAGCTTCTTGTGTCCTCCGTGCTTTGCCGATGTCGACCGTTGTCGCCCGGTGACGAGTTCCTCCCCTGCGTGACAGGTTTGAGAAACTGTAAACAAAAGAAACATACAGGGCGTGAGCACCATCATATCACAACATGTCAATTCGTACATAACTCTTGTAACGTTCAGACGACCATCTTCCCAGTGTCTTCACACTCTCCACTGAGAGACCCCTCGCCACTGCCTCGGTTGCTGCCCCAATCCTAAACGAATGAGTGCCAAATTCCTTTGGATCGAACCCTGCCAGACTGACCGTTAGCTCCAAAACTCGCTTAAACTGGTACCTAGTCAATGGTGTACCATCGGCGTGACACAGCAGTGTGTCCCCCGCCGTGCACTCCCGCTGCCTACAGAAAGCCTCCACGTGGGAAACCGGGCAGCAGGGGTTGGCCCGCGCCCGATGGAGCACTATGGTGTGACCCCGAGAGTCCTGATCGGTTTTTGATTTCTGAATTGTTATTCGCATAACGTCTTCCTTGATCTCAACCCCGGCCCGCTGTAGCCCCCCCACGTTATCAGTTTTTGACCCAGCAACTAACTCCCCAACCCTCAAAGCCCCATAAAAGGCCAGGGAAAATGCCGCCTTGAACAAGATAACCTCCCACTGGGAGCTACAAACCGTGTGCAGTGCCCCCAATAAAGCCGTCAGCCGTGCCAATCCAATGGGCCTTCTCCTATCGCCCCGGTAACCCTGTACACGGCGCCAACCCCTCAATGCCTTGCGCACCAGAAATGTGTTAGTGGGATCCCGCACACCCCTACTCTGCGCAAAGAAGGAGATTGCCGCCCTATGTCTGTTCGCAGTCGCAACTGAGCGCCCTTCCTTGTGCAGTGATTCTAGGTAAGCTGCGAAGCTGTCCTCCTGCGCCCACCTAGCCTCCCATTCCCGCCCCAAGAAAGCCCGATAAGACAAAAACGCCCCTTCGTAAGCTGTCTTGGTCCTGGGGGCTAAGCTAGCGACCACGAGGTCCTGTAATCTGGGGCACCAATCTGCCAGAGTACTGCCGGGAATTGCGCCGGCTGGGGATCTGCCGCCGGAAGGTGTTCCCTGAAAACCTGCATTTTAAAGCGAGAAAGGGAGTCAGCTGCATTATTGAGGATGCCAGGGACATGCTTGGCTCTGAAAATTACATTCCATTTTAAGCATTGCAACACAATCTCCTTCAGTAAGCGGAGTATGAATGGACAGCGTGCCCCCTGCTGATTTATACATTCCACCACCGTCATGTTATCCGACCAGAACACCACGGATTGGTTGCGCAAGTGTTCTGGCCAGACCATCAACGCTACCCATATCGGAAAAAGCTCGAGAAAGCCAATATTGGTAGTCAGACCCTGTGTCCTCCATTCCGCTGGCCACCGCTGGGCGACCCACCTGGTACCCAAAATGGCGCCGAAGCCGGTACTCCCAGCAGCGTCCGTCCATTGGCCCAATTCCGCCGATGTGGAGGGAGGACCCGGCCACACTACTCTGCCATTAAAGTCCTCCAGAAATGCCATCCAAATGAGCATATCCTGGCGAACCTCAGATGACAACCTCGTGTGGTGGTGTTTCTCCCGTAGTCCTCTCATTGCTTGGGCAATAGAGCGTGAAAAAGGGCGTGCCATTGGGATAACCCGAAGCGCAAAATTCAATTGCCCCACCACCTCCTGTAGCTGTTGCAATGTAACCTTGTCTTTGCGTAGGCATTGCCGTAGGGCTGCTCTGAAGCTAGCTACCTTAGCCCTGGGTAACCTGAAGCATCCCTCCACGGAATCAATTTCGATACCGAGGAATTCCAAACAAGTGGACGGGCCCACCGTCTTCCCCGGGGCTAGCGGGACACCAAAAGCCCGCATGAGCGCGCAAAATTCCTGCAACGCCCAAGCACACTCCTGAGATCCCGCCGCACCCAAGAAAAGGAAATCGTCCAGATAATGCATCACCTGCCGATGCCCCGTCACCTCCCTCATGACCCATTCCAAAAATGAGCTAAACGCCTCAAAGTACGCACATGAGATAGAACAGCCCATGGGCATACATTTGTCCATATAAAACTTGCCATCGAAGGTGAAGCCTAAAAGGTGATGGTCCAGAGGATGAACTGGGAGGAGGCGGAAGGCAGATTCTATGTCGGGTTTTGCCATCAATGCCCCTGGCCCCAGTGCCCGCAATAAATCCACTGCCTGGTCAAATGATGCATACTTGACGCTACAAATTCCCTCATCAATAGCATCATTCAGTGACGCACCTCTCGGGGCCGACAGGTTGTGGATCAATCTGAACTCACCCTTCTCTTTTTTGGGTACCACCCCTAGTGGTGAACACACAAAATCGGGGACAGGCACCTCCTGGAAAGGACCAGCTATTCTACCCAGGGCCAGTTCCTTGCTAATCTTAGCAGCCACCACTGCGGGGTTATGTTGCACCGACAGTTGGTTCCTGCAATGCGTGCTACCTGTGTAGCCCCCTGCCGGGATCCTAAAACCGTGAGAAAAACCTTCTTGCAGTAGAGTGGCCGCTGTGTGATTCGGGTACCTATTCAACCAAGGGATCATTGCCAAAACATCTATAGGGGTTACGATATCCCGAATATCGGCCCTACACTGGCTTCCCCCTCCCCCTCTGGCTGTGGTTGCCCTGCTTGGACCTGCAAGATGACTCGGGATGGGAGGGGTGACCACAGATTGCACATGCATGTCTAAATTTACAGGTGCCCGGGGCCCTCGTGCAGGTACGCTTATTAAAGTCCCAACACACCCCTTTTCTCTCGAACCCCCCCCCCCCCTACCCCTACCCGGGACCTCACTCCCCTGGGCCGCCCGAAAGGGGTGCTGAGGTCTGGTGAAGTACCCCCTGCCCGCAGTGGCAGACTGTAGTGGGGCAGAGCTCCCAGAGAACTGCCTATGCCATGACACAGAGTCCACCTTATCCCATGCCAATGACGCGTCAAATTCCCTAGCTTTCCTGAAATTAACATCATACTCCTTCCAGGCATCCCCTGGGTACTGCTCGCTCCACCCCACGATTCTACTCTGGTAGCAAGCCAATGCCGCCTGCACATTAGGAGGCCGCTCGGCCATGATGGTCGTGAACACTGCAAAAGCCCTCACCCAGTTGAGCAAAGATTCTTCAACCCTAAACCTAGCACACTGTGCCCTCCACTCACTTGGAAGCATCCACTCCTTTAGTGTCTTTGCCTGGTCCATCTCCCTGTGATCCAGTAGTAATGAAAAAATGTAAACATATTTCCCCGCCCAAATGCATTCCTTCGTTGCCTGGGACACATGTTGTGCCAAATTCTCAGACCTAGAGGGCAATGACCCATCGCCCAAGAGGGGCAGTGCCACCTCCTTACCCTTTTCCTGCGCCGCGACCGGTTGACCACCATCTGCCGTTGGTTGGGCGGGGCTGGAACCTGTAAGTGAAGAAGAAGGGGGAACCGCAGCTCTATCCGCTGCCGCTGCTGCTTTAATCTTTTCAACCAACTGTGCTGCTTCAGCTGCATGATCTGACGACGCTGGTAAAACCCCCCCCTTTTTTAGCCAAGGTAGTAAAGCCGCTATCTGAGATGCCAATTCAGGCGGGACCGAGTCTGGGCTATCTGGTGGAACTACGGGCCCCCCGGGAGGCATAGCCGGTGGGGCCGGCCTGATAGGCGATGGAGAGACCGGTACCGGCAGACTGGGGTCGGTAGTATGGGCGGGGGGGTAAGCCCCCCAGGAGGTGGCGGCGGCGGCATGGCAGGAGCCAATGTAGCGGGTGTCGGGACAGGTACCAAGGGTACTGAATCAGCAACCACGGGTGTGATTGAAACCGGTACCACTGGGGCTGGGGCACTGCGCCTTCGCTTCTTAGCCTTAGATGACTTGGGCGGGCTAACAAAATCCCCCCTGGACAAGGGTGCCTTCCGCTGCCGCGCGGGCCTGCCTGCAGACGCTGGGGGGTCAGTAAACCTTTCGTTCAAGCGCGCTTCCAATTCATCCACTTTACTCAATCTCTTATTGATGCTATTCATCTCCTGCATCATGGCCTGCAACATGGCCTCCATCCTGGACCCACCTTCACTACCCACTGGCCCCGCCATGACTTGGGTGCACCGCCCTACACTAATACCCTAATACAGGTGTCAGTACGCTTATTACCTTCACTAGATGGAGGATCCACAGGGGGCTGTAAGCACCATGCAACCGTAACCGCAACGCCCCGGCTTATCCGGTTTGTCAGGGGTGAGTAAACTCTAACGTAGACCCACCCGGCGGCTACCAGAAGCAATGTAATGCGAGCCCCCCGCTCTCCTCTTACCGTTCCAATCCTGCGTTCTCCCAGCCGGAATTGACCTGCGACCACAACTGCCGGCCACCCCTCGAGGCCTACCACGAGAAATTGCAGGAATGCAGTAATAACACACCTAAAATAGAAAATGTATTAAATCCTGGGCGGTGTAAATCACACAGATGTGCAAGCAGACTGTGCAAAGTTAAACACGTTTGTACAAGCTCTAACTTTCTTTAACTGCCCAGTCCACTGGCCTTGGCTGTTGCCCCTACCTTAGCAATCACAGAACGTGTACTAGCGACCAGACCAAGGCACACGCCCTTATTATTCACACCCTTTGAGCAGTATTGAGCACAACCTACTCTATAGAGCTCGTTAAAGAAAGCCTTTAAACCCTTTTGCGCGTGTTTCTGTCTCTACACACTCCCTGCAGTAGTGCTGATACCCTGTACTTTTCCTGTATCCCCCTGCAACTACTCTTTCAGTACTGTGCGCCACCAGTACCCTAACAATGCCCCGCTATTGTCTTATTACAGCCGTGCCCTCCCCGCCGGAAAAACGAGAAAAAAGGACCCAGGAGTGACACCAGAAACTTAAAAACGTTTAAGAAATCAAATTCCTCCCACGTGCTATAGAATACCTAAACACTTTTGATTAAACCACCTTAGTTGTTATAATGACACCAAATGTGACGCCATCTGTGACTTTGCTGTTCTTACTCTGCAACAACCATGCACCAGTAGAGAATGGGCGGGAAATCCGCTCCGCCGCCGCACCCCACCCGCTGCCTCACAATACCTCTGTCCTGTGACTCAGCACGACGCACCGGACCGGACCTCGCTAGTTCCTTCACACCGGGTCTGCACCAGCTTCCCCACTACGTTCCTCCGCAGGCTCCCGCACCGCAACTCCGCTCTGGCGAAACACGAAACCGCAAGGCAACGCAACGAAGGCACGAAGCAGCTTCCCTCAGTAGGCGGCAGTCCAGCGCCGACGAGTCCCGGTCCAGCCAGCCGACCTGTAAAAACAAAAGAAAAGTTATCAGCCCCGAGCGCCGGGGCACGTCCTATGTGGGGGAGCGTCCAGGGAACAAGGGGGTCACCTGGGCGCTCCCCACCGCTTTATCCCCCCCCAGTGGCCCGCCCCCCCCCTCCCTTCCGACCCGGATGTCGATTAACGACATCCGGGTCATCCAGGCAGCCAATCGGCGGTAGGGCGCGCCCCCTAGTGACGCGCCCCACCACCGAGTAGGCCGGGGGGAGGTCGCCGCACAGCCATGCAGGCGGGGGGGCCAAAAGCCCCCCCTTTCCATTCTACACATGGACACTGCTTTTTTTCATCTAGAATGGGAGAACCTGTGCTCAGAAAGCTGCAGGTAGACAGCAGTTTCGTTGGCAGACAGCAGCAGCATCTGCTCGCTTCCGTACAGACATGAGTCTGCAAAGCATGGGCAGCAGCAGCGCTGAGTGTGAGTCGCATGTGAGCCAGTCATTTTCAAAACCGTAGGGAGGTCTGGAAGTGAAAAGAGTTTGCATTCTTGATGGAGTGCGTTTGCCATGCTCCTGAGATTAACAATTCTGCAGCAATCATTGAAAAACGCATTAGCGTACCATAAACCCCTCAATTGTTTAACTACAACCACGTCAAAGTAGTAATTTTATATAATTTTCAAAATGTATTCACCAATGAAAGGATTTTTATTCGCAGCATTTGCCTTAGGGGTGTGCTGAAGTTCAACTGAGGGTACAAATGCACAGCTGAACGCCTTCTGTCACCTCAAGAGTCACAAACCCATGCCCCACTCATCATGGTGTTAAGTGCACCCTTGATACAATCATGCCTGAAAGCTAGCAGCGTCGTGTACAGATCCAAGACAGTGCGGTGTCAGAAGGTACCTTTGCCAGTGTGCAGAAGGATTTGTCCGGGGGTTAATTTGTAAAATAATAAGTGCCAGGGCCCTGACCAGGAGGCCACTTCATCTTGCACCACCCATTGCCCCGTCATCACTGCCAATGATGATCCCAAAACAACTACTAACCGTCTCTCTCACCTGCATGTGCGACAGTTCAGATTATCTCAGGTCTCCATAGCTAAAGGAATGGCTGGGGAGGCAGGTATTAGTATTTTTTTTAATTATATGTATTCATAAACAACCCTTGGTCTGCTTACCTTTAAATTAGATGAGCAGCGCCATCATGTGGCAGACTGCCCTAAGCGCAGTGTTGACGATTAAGTGCCGGTGCCCAGCACCGGAAATCAGTTGAGTCGGTGCCGGTGCTGAGAACGGAAACAACCGGCTCAAATGAAGCACTGGATTCGTCCAGTTTGCAGGAAGTGTACGAATCACCGCTCTTGCGGAGGATTTGCATGAAGGTGGGAAAAGTTCCAGGCAAGGTCGAGAATGGGTGAGTCGTCTGCAAATGTCTTTTTGTTGCAACTTCAGACAGTGGCATCCCATACCCGACTAGTGTGGGCACTTATGTGTGTGCAGGGGCAGCAGACACGAATGTGTCAAGAAGAGAAGATGACAGTGGGAGAAGGGGTGCGTGGGGTGGACCAATATACAGCTCTCCATGGATCACGGGTGTAATAAAAATTGAGGGGCCCCCCCGCAAGGTATGTGGAGAGACCCCCTCCGGACTCATTAAGGAGCTCTCCGGGCAGAGTACTGTGTTGAGGGGGCCCCCTGGAACATGGGCCCCCCCGCACCGCGGGGGCTGCAGGGGCCTGTGTTACACCACTACCATGGATATAAACCCCTAGGTGTACATGGCATTAGCTGAGCAATGACAGTCTCAGCATCAGGGCCTCTGCACTGGGTGTGCAGTGCCCTCAGAATTCCCCTCTGACTAAGGCATGCGAAGAGCCTACTTGTGGCTGCATGAGGAGCTGGGACCATAGAAGTAACTCAGTCGACTGAGTTGCTGCTGAGGATCAGCATATAGCCTCACTGCAGCATTGACTCAAGATGTCTACATTCCAATGTCAATGGAATAAGGGAAATCTAGACGGGCAGCGGCAGCACAGGTTGTGCCTGTGTTGTTAAAGAGCAATACAACTACTGCAGTCCCTGTGTAAAACAATGAAACCCTAAAAAGATAGTCCAACTTTAGCAAAACCTTTTAAGCATATTTAAAAGTCAGATGAACATAGGTGTCGGGGTTTAAAGGTAAGGACGAAAAGTCCTTTCACAGGATTTAAGCACACACCCTGTATTTCACTCGCTGAACTATGTCCAGCTTCCCGGCTAGGTCAGCTCCCCGACTCACCACAAAGGACTCTAGCATTTAAAAAAGATATATTGCAGATGTACAGGATGTACAGGTTAACAATGAGTTTACGTGGCCTTGATAGGACAATTCCTGTCATACCCTTGGCCCCAGCATTTTAAAAATGTAAAATCTATATGTCAACTTGAATCAATAATTCTTAATTTCTGTGTGAAACATACGGAGCAGCGCGAGGAAGGGCAACTTAAAGGTTATTACATAATTCTGAGCTTTAGAGACTTTCTGAAGTAAAACAATCAGCTGTTCCTGCAATGAGTCTAAATCAGTGGTCTTCAAACTTTGTAATGCCCCTGCCCCCCCCCCCCAGTGAAGAAAAAAATCACCGGGCCCCCCTCACATTTTTTCACAATTATTCTTTTAAACTGCCCATGTTTAAATATGTCTAGACTTATTTAAACAATGTAGTTAAGTTCTGTTAATATAAAAAATGCAATAAAAAACACTCTTGCCAGACATACTATTCTGGTCGGGCAGGCCTTACTAGTGTGTGAAAGTATCCACAGTGTGGTTATTAGAAATGAGGTGGGGGTTTTGAAGAATATTTGGACTGCACTTTTGACACCTTCTCCTAGCCAGGATATAAATGACAAAAGATGTTAGTGATGGCCCATTACGCCACTCATTTTTTTCTGCTGAAAGCAAAGCACTGTTACCGGCATATTGATTCTTTTGGCCAGAGCCTGGCACACCCCCTGGGATCACTTGCGGGCCCCCTTAAGACCCCAGCTATAAGGGGAGACACTTTGACTGAGGGTGGGAGTAGGACCCTCTGCATAATGTATAACAATGCACCTCTATATAGATTAGAAATGTATGTGCAATAAGTATGGGGTTATTTTTTAAGTTAAAATCATCTCGTCTGCTGTGTAAATTTTTCGATCACCATGAAACAGGCCCAACTATAAACCAGTGACTTGTGCAGTTTCCACAAATATGAATTTCTCCAATCTAGAAATGTCAGGTATTTTGCACTTTTCACTGCTCTACCTTCAAGGGGTAGTGTGTGTTCGCAGGTTAAACTTAGATATAATATGGGGATAACAAGAGACTGTGATTTGACAAACGCTAACAGAAATAAATGATATCAGCCGGACGGGGTAATATGTAGGTTGGGCAAAGGCACCAGCAACTGATGTGTACACTACCTATGTGAGTAGATTGTTGATGTATGTCTGTGTGTGGGGTCTCTATCTGCACACAATGGGTGTATGTGTGTGTGTGTGTCACACTGTGGGGACCGGCTCGGTAATCATAGCATGGGATAACCATCTCTGAATCAGACAAATACTATCTTGTGAGGACCCTTCCCCGTAGTGTGTTTAGGTACTATTGAACAAGTGTATCAAAAATGTAAAAGCGCAGTTAGATTTGCCTCGGTCCCTACTAATAAAGCACACGTGGAGTTAGAATAGTAAAGAAAGAAAGAAAGAGTGAGTGAGTGAGTGAGTGAGTGAGTGAGTGAGTGAGTGAGTGAGTGAGTGAGTAAGTGAGTGAGTGAGTGAGTGAGTGAGTGAGTGAGTGAGTGAGATAGAGAAAGAGAGAGTGTGTGTACGTGTGCATGTGTGTGCATGTGCATGCATGTGTGTCTTTGTGAGTGCTGGTTGTTGCATAAGTGTGGGTGGGCCGACGATTAGTGAGCGGTGAGCAGGGGGCAGGCTGTGGCCCATACCAGGAGACAGACAGTGATCATCAGGTCAGCCATGCTGGGATGCCATTCCCATACACCAGCCTGCCGCTGATGCTATGTGCAGAGGCTGAAATAGTGCCTCGAACTGCCCCCAGCGGTAAAATGTCAGCACTGCACCGGCCAGCCAGGTGGGGCAGAGGCTGAATTCCTGATGCCGCGGAGACCCTATCTCTTTTACTGTAGGAGCAAATAGTGGCTGTCACACATCTTAGAGCTTCAGTGTGTCCAGTGCCTCAGCTTGTCTCCTTTCTGAAGTGCATCAGTATGTTTATCTCCTTTGGCAGCAGGTTTGCCAGTGCAGTGGGGTGACTCAGGCTCCAGATGTCGCCATGGTACCTGCAGTCTGCTGTAGAGTGATGGCTTTTCCACAGAAGGTAGCCTGTGGCTGACTTACTCCAAACACCCATGCAAAAGCTCTTCAAGAGGTGTTTGGGGCATAACACCCACCAAATAAATGAATTCTTGGCTTGGTAGTTGCATCTGAGGGCCCTGAGTTGGGTCTGCTATCTCAGTGCAGGGTTTTCTCATCATGAGCCAACAAAGAAAGACAAAACAATGACCTTTGATGTAAACAGGAGAGAGAAAGACAGAGATAATAAAAACTAGTGGCTGAATTTCAAAATGTGAAACTACATAACCTGGATTCAATACCGGCTGCTTGTCCAGCAGGGCTGATTGTGTGATTCTAGGCACATATTTTATTTCATAGCGCCTCCTTTTTCTTTATTACATATGAGTGCACTTTTAAATATGTGAGTTCAGGCTGCTCACTGTACAAGCACATTATGAATTGACATAATAGACTACAATACTGCTCCACCTAGTATAAGAATCTATGCTACGTTTATGGTTTACATGACTACTGACTTGCCTCTTAGTTCACTAATGGCCTTGTCACTAGAGGGCGAGCCATGAATGTTTCTAAAAAGTATAACTTTTAATAAATGTCTGTCCATGCAGTGATATAGTCTGATGTACTAAGGTGAAAAACTTCTAGATGCTAAAGAAATACACCTTTTAGACTTTTGAAGAGATTCTATCATATATTACATTAACTTTGTTGCACGCTATACATGCCAGATATTTTCATGGCTTGGTTCATACACAGAACCTTAAATCCAAGTCAGACTCATGGCTCGGCTCACCCTCTTAATTTTCCTCAGGCTTAGTAGGTGGGGCTGCCATCACTTGGTAAAATGATATGTACAAGGAAAGGCCTAAAACATGGAGCCCTGCCCACATGCACTTATTTGACAACTCTACCACCAAGGCTTCTTGTAACAGAGATGAAGAAAAGTGTGTGCACTGAAAATATATTTAAAATAAGTGATCCCTACTCAGGAACTCCAGGCCGTTGTGTGGTATGTGACTGTAGTCATGAGTTTTCATGGAGAACTACAAGGTGCAGGTGGGATGTGCAGGTGCTTAGCTTCCATGGGGAGTGACACTCTTCAAGTGCAATCTTGGTTTGGTAGTTGTGTCTGGGGTCCCTGAGTAAGGTCTGCTATGACTGTGTCGGGTTTTCTCGTCATACTTGTTTCACTAAGAGGTTTTAACTTTTTCAGTTTTTCGACCAGGATCTTCAATATATGTAATAATCGGTTTACCCAAAAAGTAGAAAATGTGCACCTGCAGAAGTACTCCTTGAATGAGTGCAAATTTACTACTTTTTGGAATTTACAAAAATTGGCAGTAGTATGCTTGGAAATTCAGCGCCAATTGCTGGGGCTAGCATTCCAACCCATCATTTTTCGTCCCATTGTGCCATTCTAGACAGAGGCTCACCTAATGCAAATTAGTGGTGACACTGCTCCTCATGAGGACAGTCCATCCCGAACCTTGGCAAGCTTAGCCCTCCGCCTGCAGCCCACCTCTGTTTTAGTTGGGAAATCTGAGATTCACACTCCCGAATCTCATTGACTAAGCTACGCCCCTGTGACAATGACTTGGAGTTCAACTTAGGTAGTGAGTGATTCTGACACGGTTTACTCCACGGGCTGTCACCTGGCACTGCCATAATTCCACCCATCACCAAAGCCTCCCATAGTTTCTTCCAGGCCGGAGAAAGCACCAGACCCCTGATGGGGTGTGAGGAAAAGAAAAACAGGCAAGAAAGTGAATGCAAGAAATGAGAGAATGGGAGGTAAGAGAAACGGATAAAATAAGAGGATGTGAGAGAGACTGTTGAAAAAGAAGTACCGGTGGAGAGAGGGAGGTAAAGAAAGGAAGGGGGAAACAAAAGAAGGGAAAGAAACAAAGAAAGAAGGAAAGAGAGACATAAATAAATGAATTAGTGGAGGAATAAATTGGGGAAGCATTTGATAGAGAGGACCTACATAAGGCGAGAAAAGGCAAGACAAAGAGAAAAACAGGAGGAAGGAGAAGGAAATATGGGTCAGCCTTCATCCATTATCATAAATAACCTTTTTCGGCTCTGCCATTTCACAGATTTGCTGGACAGCTCACACCGCTGAACACAGGTTCAGAGACTAGCACCGCAAACAGCTGACCACTGTGCTTGACTGCCTGGCACCAAGTTATTTCCCTACCTTGTTATGGAAAAGGTATTTGTGAGGGTAATATATGAGTAGGAATGTTATCCACAATCCGAGAGTTTATCCTTACATAAATAAACAATATTATTTATGGTACATCTTACCTATCTTAAGGCTATATGATGTGGTTTCCAAATCTCTAGTTTTTACAGTTCTTCCTTTAAGTTGCTGTTGAGTCTGGGATTATCTTCTCTTCATCATTACGTATTTGGTCTCTCAAAAAAACCCAAGTAAGTAATAGCAATTTAAAAAAAAAAAATCTTCTCCTTTCTCTTACTTCTTTTGTATACTTCTTTTTTCTCTAATCCGAAAACGTCCCTTTTTAGGTTATCTAAAAAAATCCTTTAGGGCAACTTGATTATTAAAACAAATCTTCCTTTCCCCATTGGTCTTTCTAATTAAAAGTATTTATTGCATCTATCAATTAGTCACTTTCTCTTCACTGTGATGAATTTAAATTGTAATGCAACAATATTATCTAATATAAGGTTTTTCCTTTTTCCTATTCATCTACCCACTTTTCTTTTCCTTTCTCCTCTCTCAGTTAAGCCCTTGCATGCTCTTAGAAACGTGCTATTTTGCAGGCTGTTTTAAACCTATCTCATTATTCTTTCCTTCCATCCAAGCACTTTTCTCATTCACTGTAGTAAACTGCCTAGTCCTGCCCCCCTGGATTGAGAATGTGGTTATTCCTCCCCTCCCCTCTGGTGGTGGGCCCACTCCCTCATTACTTGCCTGCCCACAAACCATCTTTGGGCTGTGGAAGAGGGCAGCTGTCCTTCTCCTGGTGGAGATGGGGTATCTTCAGTCCTCCTCGATCTCCTCTTCTGAACTCCTCTTGGGGCCCATGGTCAAGTGCATGTAACTGGTCTCCCTTGTCGTGTCAATCGCATTCCCCCCCACCCGTCCCTCTTATATTTGTGGGCGCTCTTCTCGAGTTCTGCTCTGCTCCTTTTTATGAAGCCTTCCCGAGTCTTCCATGCATCTGCACACCGTTGGTTGCTGTCCTCTGGGTTGTGTTGGAAGAAGGGAAATGATGGGCTATTTCAGCTATTGTTGGCTCCAGACTGGATTATATGAACTCTTTGTCTTTTTGGACCCAACTACCTGATTCAGAAATGAAATAATACAGAAACAAGCAGCACACATGGTATTCAGATCACCTAGAGTTACTCCTTCTGCTTCTTTGATGCCCTATTAGAGACCAATCACATGTAATAATGTATGCACTGCGCATAATGTGCAACTCGCTGTGGTTCACATGAAATCGGATTACTTACTATCTCCCGTTCCACCAAGACTTTGTGCTCTTCCTCAGCCAATCTTTTGACGAACCCCAAATTCTACAAAAGCAGACTCAGCAGGCAGATTTTCACCTTCAAATCTACTAGATTGTGGAATTTAATGGTAGCCGGTTTACAATCCATTAAGTGACTAAATAAATTAAGCAAAAATTACAAATGTTGGTGGTTTCACGGTTGCTCTAATCTGATGGCCAACCGTTTTTTCTTATTTTTTCGTACTAATATGTCAATTGTTTGCTTCATCTTTCTTGCACTGCCAAGAAACCTATGGAGTACAAGCCTTTTACAAATCCACTCAACATGAAATAAAATACATCTGCAGTGCTCTGTGGCATCACTGCAGTGGGCATAGATTTGTTGTCACTTAAAAATGAACTTCAACAAGTGCAAACATTTGTAGAAGCACAGTTAAGGTGTCATCATTATTTCCTAAATCCTCTGTTTACTGGAGTTTATTTGGATTATCGGTTTTTGCTCTAAAGTTTTGGCTATATGAAAACTATGGGTTACACCCAGATCTTTTTGACTGGGGGAGAATGTTTGAATTGTTCAGCATTCCGTCCATCAGTTGTTCTTTTTGCATTTTTCACCCCGAGTGGGACGGGTATGCCCAGACGTGGGTCCCGTGCTCTCCATGCCACTGGATTCAAGATAGCCTGGCTGAGGAGGGGTGAAACCCCGAAACCGGTCCCAGGGTGCTTGTATCCGGTCCAGGGAGGACCTGGCTTGGCAGTTCAGGCTGGACTGTTCCCATGAGGAGCAGGGTCAAGACTGATTTGCATATGGCTGGGTCCAAACTGGGGTGGCGTGGTGAGCAAAATAACAATGTATTAAACCCATATCTTTGCGACTGGGCGAATATTTGCATTGTTCAGCATTCCGTCCATCATTTATTTTTTTTGCATTTGTCGCTCTATGTGCAAATAACACCCTTACAGGATAGCTGCCACTTTACTAACAGGACCATTCGTCCTGCATACCCCAACTCCCTCTTTCTAATATGAAATATAAAAGTATATGGAACCCTTCGCACATGTTTCATACTTTCAGAAGTCTTTAGAAGGGTTCATTTTAGTGAGGGTGGGACATATCCTGATGCTGTATTATTCTTGGATTGGTGTCAGTACAGCTCCCAGCTAACCCTGGGCTCCAGAAATCAAACAAAGTTTTCCCCTTTTGATCAGGATCCTGATGGAATCAATTATCAAGCAGTTGGGTTCAACAGTCCCATATACTGGAGCTCTGCTGGCACTAATCCAAGAATAATACAGCAGCAAGACATGTCGCCCCATCCCACTAAGAATTACCCTTCTGAAGTATACTAAAAGTATGAAACAGATGGCAAGGTTTATCAAGCACTGGTCTTCATCTAAACATGTAAGCAACCACTTTACAGTGAGTGAAAGACTGTTTGACTATATGTACCAGCATGCATTGGGAGGACTCCAGCAGTCTTGCCAGAGCCAGGGTACAACACCATACCTCGTCTAAAGGGGTGTAGACATACAAATAGACAGATATTTTGACCCAATAGAATCCTATCTGGGCGGACATCTCCACCCAGGCCTTGGCAGGAATCTTTGCACATAGGTTTTACTTTGTGAATTGGGCCAAATTTCTTTAAAGTGAGTTCACTTATAATTGTGGCATCATTCTCAGATTTTATTGCTGCACTGTGTTGTGTGAAATATCACTCAGATATGCTGCTGTTTTTCTGTTTTGGCTGCCTTGAGCCAACGCACACACCATGGGACCAGAGTACAAGGGTGTGCGCGTGATGTCAAACATAGGTTTTGTACTGGAAGGGATCCTTCAAGACAAAATACTATGCTTAGACATAATTTAATTTCAAACCTTTCCAAATTTGTAGGTGTACTTTAGAGTGCAGCACACATGCAAAGATCGAAAAGGTTTGAGAAAAGAAATATTGTCTCAAACTTCACACCTGCCTGTAGGAGGCATTCATTTTTTGGAGCAAAGTCTTCCCAACCTTTGTCAGTAGATAGGGATTTGTGTCATAATCCATGGAACGTCCCTTCATGCAAAGTAGCACAAAGCACTACTTTGTGTTACTTTCTAGCTACTTTCCAACACAAATCAGGATTTGTGCTGGAAAGTAAATCCCAATTGTTTTATTTATAATTGTGAGAAAAACAATGATCAGAAGCATTGTTTATTAAAGAGTGTGAAAATATATTTTAACAATCAGTCATTTTACTGCTAATGATTTCTAGAGCGAATCAGATTTTTTTCAATTATGTGTCTTAGTGCTGTAGGTGCCCAGGATAAAATAAATATACCCTTGCTTGCTTAACTTCACCAGCAATAGTTGTTTTAGCACCAATCACAAAGTAAAGGTTTTAGAGAAACAGTCACTTTAACTCCATTAAGGGCAAAATACATTTTCAAAGATTACACTAGCCTCCTCTGCAGCCACCCAATTTTCCAAAAGACATAACAGTGTTTTTTTATGGTGCCTGGAGCACTTTGTTGTGAAAAAACTAAGAACCATAGACTGAAATCTTTTTTTCTCCCAGTCCGTATAAACAAATAAATTTAAAAGAGGCATCATCTCAGTACTGATTTCATATTTTGTAGAGGTTTAGAAACACACCTGTGAGGAAGGAAAGACCAGAAATCAGAAGATTAGTAAAGCTCCCTGACAGTCAACCCATGGGTAACTTTGAGATGCAACAACAGACAAATAAAGCATACATTGGAGAGCGAGGATAGGCAGGAGGACTTTACCCTGAAGGCCTCATTTATGAGACGCTTGCATCACGTTTGCACCATGCAATGTGGTACATGCATGACGCAAACCTCTAAGTCAGATTTTTGAAGAAACGCAAAGCCACTTTACGTGGCTCTGCGTGGCATTAAAAATCTGGAGTAATGCAACACAGCGCAAATCGCAGAGTTATGTTACTCTGCCCTTAGAAGGCATTCCATAGGCTTTGAGTGGGTGTTCCCACGCAACTCTCATGGATTTTTTTGACACATCCCCAGATTAACAAGACCATGTACACCTGGGAGTTTAACAAAAACGTACACCTTCCCAGGGGAGACGTAACAAGGAGAAGTAGCTCTATTTCTCCTCGTTTCTTCCTCTTTCTATGTGTGGTGCAAACAGAAAGACCCTTGACCCTGTTCCAGGCAGGTCGCTCCCCACGCTGCAACAGCACCACCTGTTGTGCCCGTGTCTCCCAGCTCGCTGCTGCTGCTGCTGCTGCTGCTGCCACTGCCGCAAGTTTGAGGCCCTCCTCCACCCGCAGGCTACCACCTGCGCCTCATCCCTGTTAGCCAGTGGTAGGCCGTAGGTATCTGTGCACTCGTTCTGCCCCTTTTCCTGTCTGCCCTCCGTTTTGACTCTGCACTCTGTATTTATTGTACTCTGTTATTGTATTGTATCGTGTTTGTTTTCTGTTTTTCTATTCCTTGTATTTCCTTGCATTGTTGGGCCCTTGGTTTCTCCGCCCGTTCTGCTCTCTCGTTTCCCGCCGCTGTGTCCCCTGTGGCCCCGCCCCCCACTCGCCCATTAGTTCCGCTCCCGCCTCCCAGCTGCTCCTTCCACCCACTTCCCCTTCTTATGGTGGGCGCTGCGCGGTGAGGAGAGCGACCCTTGACCCTGTTCGAGGCAGATCGCTCCCCACGCCGCAACAGCACCACCTGTTGTGCCCGTGTCTCCCAGCTCAATGCTGTTGCCACTGCCGTGAGTTCAAGGCCCTCGTCCACCTGCAGGCTACCACCTGCACCTCATCCCTGGTGGCCAGTGGTAGGCCGTAGGTATCTGTACGCTCGATCTGACCCTTTTCCTGTCTGCCCTCCGTTTATATTCTGCACTCTGTATTTATTGTACTCTGTTATTGTATTGTATCGTGCTTTTATTCTGTTTTTCTATTCCTTGTATTTCCTTGCATTGTTGTGCCCTTGGTTTCTCCGCCCGTTCTGCTCTCTCGTTTCCTGCCGCTACGTACCCTGCGGCCCCGCTCCCCCTGCTCGCCCATTCGTTCCGCTCCCGCCTTCCAGCTGCTGTTCCCTCCCACCTCCCCTTCTTATGGTGGAACGAATGGGCGAGCAGGGGGGCGGGGCTACAGGGAATGCAGGTGTCCCTTCCTGCACAAAGACATTCCTGCGTGCAACACAGGCACTCTTGCACCATGGTGCAAGGATGCCTGCATCGGCACCAAGCTGCCAAAAGGGCGTCAGCGCAAGGAAAAGAACAAGAATAAGCTTAACCATCAACATCTCCCTCGAGACAGCGACCTTCCCGGAGAGCTGGAAGCATGCAGAGATCAACGCCTTGCTCAAGAAGCCCAAGGCGGACCCCAAGGACCTCAAGAACTTCCGGCCTATCTCCCTGCTCCCGTTTCCGGCGAAGGTCATCGAAAAGGCTGTCAACAAACAACTGACCTGCTTCCTCGAGGAGAACAGCATCCTGGACCCATCCCAGTCCAGGTTCCGCAGCAACCACAGCACCGAAACTGCCCTCATCGCTGCCACCAACGACATCAGGACCCTACTAGACTACGGAGAAACCGCCGCCCTCATCCTCCTGGACCTGTCAGCCGCCTTCGACGTGGTCTGCCACCGCACACTACGAACATGCCTCTACGACGCCGGAATCCAAGAGAGAGCCCTAGACTGGACATCCTCCTTCCTCTCCGGCAAAACACAGAGCGTTCGCCTCCCCCCTTCCGCTCCGAAGCCACCGAGATCATCTGCGGAGTACCCCAAGGCTCATCCCTCAGCCCAACGCTGTTCAACGTCTACATGGCACCGCTAGCCCACGTCGCACGACGGCACGACCTCAACATCATCTCCTACGCCACCGACACCCAGCTGATCCTCTCCCTCACCAAGGACACCCAAACCACCAAAACCAACCTCCATGAAGGAATGAAGGCCGTCGCCAACTGGATGAGGAACAGCCGACTGAAGTTGAACTCAGACAAGACGGAGGTCCTCATCCTTGGATCCACCCCCTCGGCCTGGAACGACTCCTGGTGGTCGACTGCACTAGGAACATCCCCAACACCCACCAACCACGCACGCAACCTAGGGGTCATCCTCGCCTCTACCCTCTCCATGGCGAAGCAGGTCAACGCAGTCTCCTCCTCCTGCTTCAACGCCCTCCGCGTGCTCCGCAGGATCTTCAAGTGGATCCCCATCGAAACAAGAAGGACGGTCACCAGGCCCTCGTCAGCAGTAGACTGGACTACGGGAACGCCCTCTACGCAGGCGCCTCGGCCAAACTCCTGAGATGGCTCAAACGCATCCAGAACGCCTCCGCGTGCCTGATCCTCGACATCCCTCGCCGCAGCCACATCACACCCCACCTGAGAGACCTGCACTGGCTCTCTGTCAACAAGAGGACAACCTTCAAACTCCTCACCCACGCACACAAGATACTCCACAACACCGGACCAGCATACCTCAACAACCTCTACACCCCCACCAGCCAGTTCCGCTCCGCAGACCACGCCCTCGCCACCATCCCCCGCATCCGAAGAGTGACCGCTGGCGGCAGATCATTCTCCCACCTCGCCGCCAAGACATGGAACACCCTCCCCATCCGCCTACGGCAGACCGAAGACCCTCTGACCTTCAGAAAACTTCTCAAGACCTGGCTCTCCGAACAGTAGCAGCTCCCCCCTCCCCCCCCCCCCAGTGCCTTGAGACCCTCACCAGTACGTAGTGCGCTTTACAAATGCTTTGATTGATTGATTGATTAATTGCTCTCAATTCAGCTTATTCCTGTCCTTTCCCTGTGACACAGTGCAGCACAGCAAGGTGACTTGCTGTGCTGCACTGAATGACTTCCTCATAAATGAGGCCTCAAGTGTTTCTTCAAAGAAATAAGTTTTGAAATCTTTTTTTTAAGGTGGTGGCATGGCATGGGGTCAAGCGGGGGTCAGAGGAAGAGCGTTTCAAATTTTGCCGCACTTTGAGAGAATGACTGATTCATGAATTGCTCTGATTGAAGGTGCCTTTGTCAGCAAAAATTGTTTAGGAAATCGTCTTCAATAGAAAACAGAAAGACGCGAATGCCGAGAGAGTGATTGTTAGTTTCACAACACGATGTGGCGTGGTTCACAAATCCCTGGCTTTGCACCTCTTACTTAGAATTACTGCTATGTTTGAAGCAAACTTCCAGCTTTCGTGGAATTCACATAGCAGTCCAGAAGTACCTAAGTCAATCTACAACAGTCATATATTCCTTTTGGAATCGTATTTGTAAAATGTATGCATGCAAATTTTGCACCTGGTGTAAACTTCAGTGTAAAACTGACACAAATGTGCCTCGCAGGTCACTTTTTCCAGGTCGGTTCTTTATCGAGAATATATTTGTTTTTCGTGGATAAGGTATGGTACAAGAATATCATGGCTAAACATCGCCTGAAAAAAACTATGGCATTAATTTCGTGCACAAAAATTTTGTATTATTGGAATTAGTAACAGAAAATCTACATACTACGATATTTTAAAAAATGATATTTAGGCCACTATATTTATTTATGTCAGATGCTTTTGTTTTTATCAATATTCTGACATGCGACTATGGACAGTGCTTAATTTGTAATAACATAAGTGCCGGAGCCCTCTTCAGGAAGCATTGCAACTTGAGCCACCCATTGATTGCCCCAGCCAGCGCGGACAACGACAGTACCAGCACAACTACTTGCCATCATGCTCCTACAAGCCTGACATTTCAAACCATATAAGAATGGCTTAGGCGGCAGGTATTCATTATTTTTAATGTATATGGGATAAATATACAACTCTGTTGTGGTCATCTCTACATTTGACAAACAGCACAACCATGTGGCAGACTGGTATAACTGCTGGTGTTGTCAATTAAGTGCTGGTGCCCAGCACTTGAAACCACGGCTCAAATTAAGCTTTGACTATGGAGAGACTGGTTACCCTGCACCACTTTTACATACGGGGGTGGTCGTTCTTGTTGCCATCCTAGAAATATATTTCCATCTGTCCTTGACCTGAATACAGTTGTATTCATGGCCACAGTGGAACACTATCTGCAGTAGGTAAGCAAAGACCTAATGTCACATGTTTGGTCTGTCCACCTCCATTTTACACAGGGTCACCTAGCAAAGCCCACAAATACGTCCTTAAAACACATGGGGGCATATCAGCAACAACCGGCGATAATTATCGCTAAGCGCACTTAGCGCTAGGATAATTATCGCCGGTTAGCGTGGATTTCTATCGCTGAGATAGCGTGCTATTAGCGACGCTTATCTCAAAAGCGATAAAATTCCTAGCGCTAACTGCCTAACGTGAGATTATCGCTGGAAACCCAGCGATAATCTCACGAAATGTGGCGTTAGCTTGATGATAGGGCCTCACATACTTAGCCATGATATCCACCTTCCATAGGATATCATGGCTAAGTCAGTCCTGAAGCAGGCGTAAGGAAAGTAGCGATAACAGGGTTTATCGCTACTTTTCATGCCGCTATGCTTCATAGCGTGGGGCTTGATGATAGGAGAACTGTCGCTTAGCGACATTTCTCCTGTCATGTTAGGTCAGGGACGCCCACTCTGCATCTCATTAGAGATGCAAAGCTGGCGTTAAGATTTTGTGCGCTACTGCAAGGTTTCACGCGTTCACGTGACCTTGCTAATTAGGCGATAAAATTATCGCCGCTTTTCGGCCGAAAACGGCTGCAAAAGCGGCGATAATTTTCTATCGCCGCCTTACTTATATGCCCCTTGAGTCTTGATCATAAGTTGAGGTGTTATTTATTGCACATGATAAATAACGATACCATGGGGTGCGTTATTTATCGTGTGCTATAAATAAAACGTATCATGAGTTTTGGGTGACTACCATGCAGATTTTAGTGCTAAAGTACTAAAACCTGCATGGTACAGTAAATACTGTACAATTTCCCTTGTTAAATTCCGGCAGGTTTAACCTGTCAAAGTTTCACACAGCTGAGGTATTTAACGCATGTGATATTGAATGCGTTAAATACAGCCAAACTCATAATTCTGGCACGTGCACAAACATGGGTTTACGCAATGGTCAGAATTTACCGGCCCACTCGTAATCAAGGCTTTAGGGTCCATATTCCAAACGTGGCAGATGTCCTGTATGCCATGTTATAAGTGCATTATCCTATGGCAGTTATTATACCGCACCTGAGATATCCGTCACATTTTGACGGAGTATCCAGTCCACCAAACTCTAAATAAGACGCATAAATCCTCCATACTGACAGAATTTCGGTGTTCACAAATTTATGCGCACAAAATGGTTTGTGAATCCTCAGACCCAATGAAATAACTGTTCTAGTGTAGATGGGTGAAATCATTTAACACTCCACACATACACCTTGAAATGTAATGCAGGTTTTTTCTATCTGGCCGATACATTAAGGCGATGCTGGACGTTCTTCAAATCCACTAAATATAATGGTACCTTTTTTTACTTAAATGTCAGAAACACCACTAATTGAACAGAAACAATTACTGCAAATCACTTTGTTTTGCAACAAGGGACCTTTCAAACGAGCACAGCCTTCAGAAGAGAGTAAATTGTGCTCGTTTTCGGGGAAAAGCCTGAGAGAGATTACTGTGATAGAACACAACGAGGTTATCTTTGGAATAGGGCCTCCGTGCTCGTTTTATGTGCGGGTTCTATAAAAAGCGCGCTCTGCCTCTTGCGTTTTTTTCTTACGTCTAAATATAGCGCCTGATTCAGACCGGCGGGCGTGCTTTTCAATTACAGCGCATATTGCCACGTCTGTAAGTGCGGATTCACATGAGAGCGCCATTGTGTGCGAGTGGAGCGCTCACAACAGACACTAATGGCCTCTTCACCCTCGCACTCTGTATGGGAGCCCACCGCAAACCTCACGTCACTTTTCATCTTTTCCAGCTCCCACTCGTTGACAGAGATATACCATATACTCCCAGATGCTTAGAGTGTTTCTCTCTATTGTGGAGAAGGGCGGCCATGTCATTTAAGGGGTGAAGCCTCGAGTGGGACCTTGAAGTCCCCCACCATCGACAATTGTAATAAACAGTAAGTTACAGGACTTAGATGCGCGTGTATGTTTTATACGGAGCTGTTAGCATATCTGTGAGTTTAAATATAACTGGGAGGCAAGGGGTTACATCTGTGCAGTGAGATAAAAAAGCATGTTGAAGAGTTCTCATAACTATCAGCGGAGTTGTCTGCCTATGTAAAGTCATTGTAACATGCAATCTGTATGGAAGTCAACAAATAGCAAGATAATTACTTTCTGAGACATGCTTTCTGGTAAAGGCTATAGCCACAGATTCCTCACCTTTGAATATTCCCCAGGTGTCAGACTGGGTCTTGAAGCTTTTCAGCAGTACCTCTACGCGTCAGTAGGTGGCGCGCACAGCTCCGCATTGACGCAGTTGCACTCCAGAAATGACAGGAGAAGCCGATATAGACGACACTCCTGCGCGCTGCTTTCAGGTGCTTTCAAAACTATCTACCATCCCAGAGGCAGAGCCCCAAAAGGAAATCCGCAATCCCAGTATGCAGATTCCTTGATTTGGGTTCTTATTAACGAAAGAGACCAGCAACACAACTGAGAGGATGGGAGGTTTGATGAGGAATATGTGGCTAGATAGAGTATCTACTTTAAAAAAAAAGAGTGTTTTTAAAAGTAAGTAACTTGTTCTTCTGATAGAGCCTTCTAGCTGCAGATTCCTCACCTTTTGGAAAGATACCAAAGCAGTACCTTTTTGGAGCAGGACTGTAGATGGATTCAAACCAAAATGTTCTGCAGGACTGAGTGGACAAAAAGGTGCTCTCCGCCACCCTGACTATACAGATAATAGTACTTTGTGAACTCATGAAGGGATGCCCACGAAGCCGCCTTAAAAATGTCTAGGACAGGGACTCCTTATGCTAATGCAGCAGGAGCAGCTTTGGCCCTGGTAGAATGAGCATGAAGTCCTCTTGGATGCTGTTTTTAGCCAGTGCGTAGCAGATCTTAATGCAGAGCACGATCCAGTGAGAGATGGAACATAACAGCAGCCTACTGGGCCCATGCCTTCAGAGACACCTAACCAAGCTTCACAGGCGACCTCCAGAATGACCTATCCACCTTCAACAATTGGATCCCAGACTGCGCCAACAACCTGGCCCCACAAAGAAGAACAGACGCACAAGAACATGGACTCAAGAATGCTGGTACACAGAATACCTAAGAGACTCCAAGACCTTTTGCAAGTAGCTGGAAAAAATGGAGGACCAGCTGAGGCATTATCTCCAGAGATGAATACCAATCTGCACTGAGAAAGCACCATGCACAGTTCAAAGAAGCCTGGAAAGCGGACCTGGTTGGTAGACTCCAATCTTGCACGAACTCCAGTGAAAAACTCTTCAACAGTTTCAAAGAATTCAACAACCCGACAGCCGACGCCAACACCATAACCCTCTGATAGACCTTCTGGGATGACCAATCGGACTTTTTCTACAACAAAATTCTGAAGATCTACTCCAACTTTACAATCCAACCCACGATAGAAGGCATCTTCAGCAACCCCCACCCATCACCTAATGAACTGGAGCCCCACACCACAGATGACACCATCATAATCATGTCACCATCCACTCTGAGTCCCCCTCAGACCCCTGTTCTCATCACATGTACAAACTAGGAGGCACTCTGATCAGTGTCAACCTCATCACCATCATAAAGTCCTTCATTCTTAACAGAAAGTTCCCAGACAGCTGAAAACAAATGGAGGTCACTGTCCTGCTGAAGAAACCCTCGGCTAACCTGAAAGACCTCCCAACTAGAGGCCCCTTTTGCTCCTGCCCTTCCAGGCCAAAGTCCTGGAGAAAGAAATCAACAAGGAGCTCTCCACCAATCTTCAACAGCACCACCTCCTGCACCCCACACAGTCAGGATTCTGCAGCAACCACAGTATGGGAACTGCCCTCCTAGCTGCAACAGACAACATCCGATCAATCATGGACAGAGGAGAAACTGCTGCACTAATTCTGCTCACCCTCTCGGCGGCATTCAACACAGTATCCCATAGCACCCTCGCTGCTAGACTTTGGGTATCTGGATTCAAGGACCAGCCCTAAGTTGGATCACCGCCTTCCTCTCCATCAGAACATGAGTCAGACCCTCTATCTTCACCTTCAAACCCGAGAAGTTCGTCTGCGGAGTCCCTCATGGCTCCTCCCTCAGGCCAACCCTGTTCAATGTTTTACATGACTGCTCGTGCACCCATCGTAAGGACCCATGATATCAACATCATCTCCTACGATGACGACACCCAGCTCATCCTCTCCCTCACTGATACAAACATCACCACCAGCAACAACTTCACCGCCTGCATGTCCAACATGGCTGACTGAATGTGAGAGAACTGTCTCAAACTCAGCACGGACAAAACAGAGATCCCGATCTTCGGTAATAAGATGTTTCCCTGGGACTCTTCCTGGTGGCCATCTGAAGTAGGTCCCATGCCCATCCCCACCGACCACGCCAGAAACTTCGGCATCATCCTTGATCACAAGCTCTCCATGAACAAACAGGTCAACACAGCGATCGCATAATGCTGCCACATCCTCCGAATGCTTTGCAAAATCTTCGAATGGCTCCCAACACACAGAAGACGCACAATCACCGAAACCCTCATCCTCAGCAGCCTCAACAAGTGCACTGCACTCTACTTTGGCATCTCCAAACAACTTTTGCAAAGACTCCAAACCATCCAGAACACCGCCACAAGACTCATCCTAGACGTTCCCAGAAGCACGCACATCACCCTCTACATCATGAAACTGCACTGGCTACCCATCCTGAAACGCTGAAAATTCTAACTTATCATCCACGCCTACAAAGCTCTCCCCAACACAGGACCAGTCTACCTTAACGACTGACTCCAACTCTACCAAGCCTCCAGACAGCTGGGCTCCACCTCTCTCTCCCTTGCACAAATTCCATGCATCCGCAGAAGCAAGACAGGGGGGTGAGCGTTCTCCTTCATAGCCGCCAAAAGCTGGAATGAAGTTCCTCCACACACCAGGACTGCCACCCTTGGCTCCTCAACTTCGGTAAGAGGCTGAAGACCTACCTATTCAACTAGGAGCATCACAGCACCTTCGCTTCTGCTCCAGTGGCTAGATACCCTCACGAGTGACAAGCTGCGCCATAAAAAAGCTATATAACATAACATAAAATGGTTCTCTTCTGCACAGCCTTGCTTTTCTTTTCTCTAGAGAACCCCACAAAGAGCTGATCACCCACCCAGCGGTCTTTGGCACGATCTAGGTAAAACTCAGTGCTCTTTTCGGATCCAAACGAAGGAGTCTCTCCGCCTCCTTAGAGGGGTGAGGCAGAGAATAGAACACTGGCAAGGTGAGGTTTTGACTGACATGGAACGGTGTCGCAACTTTAGGCAAAAAGGAGGCCTGTGTCTGCAAAACCAGCTTATCTGGGAAGAAGGTGGTGTATGGCAGGTTGACACAAAGAGCTTGGAGCTCACTGACATGCGGCGCTGTTGTTATGATGACAATGAGTGTGAAGAGCTGCAAAGGAACAGCTGTGAAACTGTTCGAATGGAGTGCACATCTGAAATGTGAGAATGAAATTAATTGCCTACTGTGGGATGACAAAGGGAGAGGCAGCAAGCCCAGTATGCAGATTCCTTGATTTGGGTTCTTATTAACGAAAGAGGCCAGCTACACAACGGGGAGGATGGGAGGGTTGATGAGGAATATGGTGGCTAGATAGAGTATCTTCTTTAAAAAAGAGTGTTTTTAAAGGTAAGTAACTTGTTCTTCTGATAGAGCCTTCTAGCTGCAGATTCCTCACCTTTTGGAAAGATACCAAAGCAGTACCTTTTTGGAGCGGGACTGTGGATGGATTCAAACGAAAAAGTTCTGCAGGACTGAGTGGACAAAAAGGTCCTCTCCGCAACCCTGACTATACAGATAATAGTACTTTGTGAACTCATGAAGGGATGCCCACGTAGCAGCCTTAAAAATGTCAGGGCCTCCTTATGCTAATGCAGCAGGAGCAGCTTTGGCCCTGGTAGAATGAGCATGAAGTCCTTCAGAGGCTGCTTTTAGCCAGTGCGTAGCAGATCTTAATGCAAAGCACGATCCAGTGAGAGATGGAACATAACAGCAGCCTACTGGGCCCATGCCTTCAGAGACACCTAACCAAGCTTCACAGGCGACCTGTATAATGACCTATCCACCTTCAACAATTGGATCCCAGACTGCGCCAACAACCTGGCCCCACAAAGAAGAACAGACACACAAGAACCTGTACTCAAGAATGCTGGTACACAGAGGACCTAAGAGACTCCAAGACCTTTTGCAAGTAGCTGGGAAAAATGGAGGACCAGCTGAGGCATTATCGCCAGAGATGAATACCAATCTGCACTGAGAAAGCACCATGCACAGTTCAAAGAAGCCTGGAAAGCGGACCTGGTTGGTAGACTCCAATCTTGCACGAACTCCAGTGAAGAACTCTTCAAAGAATTCAACAACCCGACAGCCGACGCCAACACCATAACCCTCTGATAGACCTTCTGGGATGACCAATCGGACTTTTTCTACAACAAAATTCTGAAGATCTACTCCAACTTTACAATCCAACCCACGATAGAAGGCATCTTCAGCAACCCCCACCCATCACCTAATGAACTGGAGCCCCACACTACAGATGACACCATCATAATCATGTCACTATCCACTCTGAGCCCCCCTCAGACCCCTGTTCTCATCACATGTACAAACTAGGAGGCACTCTGATCAGTGGCAACCTCATCACCATCATAAACTACTTCATTCTTAACAGAAACTTCCCAGACAGCTGAAAACAAATGGAGGTCACTGTCCTGCTGAAGAAACCCTCGGCTAACCTGAAAGACCTCCCAACTAGAGGCCCCTTTTGCTCCTGCCCTTCCAGGCCAAAGTCCTGGAGAAAGAAATCAACAAGGAGCTCTCCACCAATCTTCAACAGCACCACCTCCTGCACCCCACACAGTCAGGATTCTGCAGCAACCACAGTATGGGAACTGCCCTCCTAGCTGCAACAGACAACATCCGTTCAATCATGGACAGAGGAAAAACTGCTGCACTTATTCTGCTCACCCTCTCGGCGGCATTCAACACAGTATCCCATAGCACCCTCGCTGCTAGACTTTGGGTATCTGGATTCAAGGACCAGCCCTAAGTTGGATCACCGCCTTCCTCTCCATCAGAACATGAGTCAGACCCTCTATCTTCACCTTCAAACCCGAGAAGTTCGTCTGCGGAGTCCCTCATGGCTCCTCCCTCAGGCCAACCCTGTTCAATGTTTTACATGACTGCTCGTGCAACCATCGTAAGGACCCATGATATCAATATCATCTCCTACGATGACGACACCCAGCTCATCCTCTCCCTCACTGATACAAACATCACCACCAGCAACAACTTCACCGCCTGCATGTCCAACATGGCTAACTGAATGTGAGAGAACTGTCTCAAACTCAGCACGGACAAAACAGAGATCCCGATCTTCGGTAATAAGATGTTTCCCTGGGACTCTTCCTGGTGGCCATCTGAAGTAGGTCCCATGCCCATCCCCACCGACCACGCCAGAAACTTCGGCATCATCCTTGATCACAAGCTCTCCATGAACAAACAGGTCAACACAGCGATCGCATAATGCTGCCACATCCTCAGAATGCTTTGCAAAATCTTCGAGTGGCTCCCAACACACAGAAGACGCACAATCACCGAAACCCTCATTCTCAGCAGCCTCAACAAGTGCACTGCACTCTACTTTGGCATCTCCAAACAACTCTGGCAAAGACTCCAAACCATCCAGAACACCGCCACGAGACTCATCCTAGACGTTCCCAGAAGCGCGCACATCACCCTCTACATCATGAAACTGCACTGGCTACCCATCCTGAAACGCTGAAAATTCTAACTTATCATCCACGCCTACAAAGCTCTCCCCAACACAGGACCAGTCTACCTTAACGACTGACTCCAACTCTACCAAGCCTCCAGACAGCTGGGCTCCACCTCTCTCTCCCTTGCACGAATTCCATGCATCCACAGAAGCAAGACAGGGGGGTGAGCGTTCTCCTTCATAGCCGCCAAAAGCTGGAATGAAGTTCCTCCACACACCAGGACTGCCACCCTTGGCTCCTCAACTTCGGTAAGAGGCTGAAGAACTACCTATTCAACTAGGAGCATCACAGCACCTTCGCTTCTGCTCCAGTGGCTAGATACCCTCACGAGTGACAAGCTGCGCCATAAAAAAGCTATATAACATAACATAAAATGGTTCTCTTCTGCACAGCCTTGCTTTTCTTTTCTCTAGAGAACCCCACAAAGAGCTGATCACCCACCCAGCGGTCTTTAGCACGATCTAGGTAAAACTCAGTGCTCTTTTCGGATCCAAACGAAGGAGTCTCTCCGCCTCCTTAGAGGGGTGAGGCAGAGAATAGAACACTGGCAAGGTGAGGTTTTGACTGACATGGAACGGTGTCGCAACTTTAGGCAAAAAGGAGGCCTGTGTCTGCAAAACCAGCTTATCTGGGAAGAAGGTGGTGTATGGCAGGTTGACACAAAGAGCTTGGAGCTCACTGACATGCGGCGCTGTTGTTATGATGACAATGAGTGTGAAGAGCTGCAAAGGAACAGCTGTGAAACTGTTCGAATGGAGTGCACATCTGAAATGTGAGAATGAAATTAATTGCCTACTGTGGGATGACAAAGGGAGAGGGAGCAAGCCCAGTATGCAGATTCCTTGATTTGGGTTCTTATTAACGAAAGAGGCCAGCTACACAACGGGGAGGATGGGAGGGTTGATGAGGAATATGGTGGCTAGATAGAGTATCTTCTTTAAAAAAGACTGTTTTTAAAGGTAAGTAACTTGTTCTTCTGATAGAGCCTTCTAGCTGCAGATTCCTCACCTTTTGGAAAGATACCAAAGCAGTACCTTTTTGGAGCGGGACTGTGGATGGATTCAAACGAAAAAGTTCTGCAGGACTGAGTGGACAAAAAGGTCCTCTCCGCAACCCTGACTATACAGATAATAGTACTTTGTGAACTCATGAAGGGATGCCCACGTAGCCGCCTTAAAAATGTCTAGGACAGGGACTCCTTATGCTAATGCAGCAGGAGCAGCTTTGGCCCTGGTAGAATGAGCATGAAGTCCTTCAGAGGCTGCTTTTAGCCAGTGCGTAGCAGATCTTAATGCAAAGCACGATCCAGTGAGAGATGGAACATAACAGCAGCCTACTGGGCCCATGCCTTCAGAGACACCTAACCAAGCTTCACAGGCGACCTGCAGAATGACCTATCCACCTTCAACAATTGGATCCCAGACTGCGCCAACAACCTGGCCCCACAAAGAAGAACAGACACACAAGAACCTGTACTCAAGAATGCTGGTACACAGAGGACCTAAGAGACTCCAAGACCTTTTGCAAGTAGCTGGGAAAAATGGAGGACCAGCTGAGGCATTATCGCCAGAGATGAATACCAATCTGCACTGAGAAAGCACCATGCACAGTTCAAAGAAGCCTGGAAAGCGGACCTCGTTGGTAGACTCCAATCTTGCACGAACTCCAGTGAAGAACTCTTCAAAGAATTCAACAACCCGTCAGCCGACGCCAACACCATCACCCTCTGATAGATCTTCTGGGATGACCTTTCGGACTTTTTCTACAACAAAATTCTGAAGATCTACTCCAACTTTACAATCCAACCCACGATAGAAGGCATCTTCAGCATCCCCCACCCATCACCTAATGAACTGGAGCCCCACACTACAGATGACACCATCATAACCATGTACACCATCCACTCTGTGTCCCCCTCAGACCCCTGTTCTCATCACATGTACAAACTAGGAGGCACTCTGATCAGTGTCAACCTCATCACCATCAAGTCAAGTCAAGTCAAAAAAGCTTTTATTCGGTTAGTATAAATACAACCATATAAGCTGAACTCACATAATAATATACAATAAAAATTTATGACACATATTTGACTTAATTACAATCTAATGACAGATCACTGAACCGGGACCAGTATCTCGCACGGAGTGATAAAGCACCATACATAAATACACATCGATAAAATAAAATAAAATCCGACAGATGTCGCTAATAACTAAATAGATGTTGCAAGGTAAACTTGGAATCAAACGGAATTATAAACTCCCCTTTGCTAATAAAGTGATATGTGCATAGTACAAAATTTAGGCATTCATATTTACATTAGTATATTATTACTCAAGGAACAAAAATTCCGTAATTTAGGAATCATTCCATACCAGAAATAAAGTGACGTATGCCTAAGTATAAAATCCATGACATGGTAGAAGACACCCCCATGCCATAGTAAAAGCTAATGCACAAGTTCAAACGTAACAGGATAACCTTACACATGTTATTACAACAATGTGTAAGATGGCATGTAAAAACATAAAACTATCTAGAGCACCACCATACAATCATAGTAAACTTATACACATCTGCATGATAGCCATTATAAAACGCATTTCTCATAATCATAAAATTATGGATTTCCTGGCAGCTCTACACTTCAAAATAAAAGATGCAACATAGAAGCAGATGTCTAGGCTTTGAAGGGAACATAATAAGTTCATAGCGTCTGCTGTTAAACGGATATTATATTTTAAAAGGATAGGTTTCAAATAAAACTTCCTTAAGAAAACATAAAACTTGCAGAATAGCAGGAAATGGCAACAGCTTTGTTTAGAGACGTTATCACAAGGGCAGTTTGAATTGGAACCTGCCCCTATTACAGGGAAGGATACTAGATGATGTACAATGCCCAGTCTTAAACGTACTAATACAAATCGGTGCGATTTATTAGTCACATCCACCAAGTACGACTGAAGCCCACTCTTAAGGCTAAGCTGCCGATAAAATACAAAAGTTTTTTGGGTCCGAAGTTGTTGACTTCTTTCTTCCATCTTATACAATATAAAAATGTCTTTAATTTCCTTCTTTGAAAGAGGTATTATATGCTCTGAATGAATATTAATTCCAAACAAAGTATTATACCAAAAAATGATATAATTTAACCACGGAATACGATGACATAGATCTAACTTAAGGCAGTCTTTAATTACAGACTGTGTGAACGCAGTTTCCTTTTTATGCCATATTGCACGCCATAGTAATAGGGGGCGTACTGCAGCCAAATCAGAAATATATTTAAGGCCAGTTTCCTGATGAATCAAGTCTGTGGAAGCTGCAGCCGGGACACATAGCAGTCGTTTGAGGAAACTGTTTTCATTTATCTGGAGTTGGGCAGTAGAGGAATAACCCCATAATCCAGCTCCATATAAAGCTGAAGAGACACATCTTGCATTATATATGGTGACCATGTCCTTTATTCTATGGTCCCCTATTTTCGTTGCAAAACGAAAAATACCATTAGAATTCCTAATTACTTTATGTCCAATATTTACTTGCTCGTTAGTCCATTTGCCGTTACCATCAAAATTAATACCTAAATAGCAGAATGTCTTAACAGCTTGGATCTTTGAACCTTCTAGAAAAAAGGAGCGTGGTGACTTCAATTTTTTGCCGCATGTCATAGTGAAAGTCTTTGATTTATTAATCAGCAATTTCCTACCATTTATAAAAAGAATAAAAGCGTCGATGAGACGTTGTAGTCCCAAAGGGGTGCGGGAAATTAGGACAGCGTCGTCCGCGTATAACAATACCGAAACGACCATATAGTCAATTTTGGGGGCGTCGGCTGGAATGTTGTTTAAAATAGATGCAATTTGATTAATAAAAAGAGAGAATAAAAAGGGTGCCATAACACATCCTTGCCTTATGCCTCTACGCACAGTAAAGAAGGGAGTTCGCTCGCCAGTGGGCCCGTAGCGTACACTGCAAGAGAGTTTTTCGTATAGCCTTGCTAGGAAGAATACAATCTCCTCCGGTGCTCCAAGGTCGAGCAGTACTGACCAAAGGAGCGAGTGGTCCACTAGATCAAATGCGCTGCTCAAGTCAGCGAAGCATAAAAACAAATTACCTCCTTTCACTATAGTATATTTATTGATAAGCAAATCCAAATTAAGGCATTGCTCGATAGTCCCAATGCCTTTCCTGAACCCATATTGAACTGGGGTCAATACATTTGAATCTGCAGCCCAATCTTCCAGTCTTTTTAAAAGTACCCTACTTAGTACTTTAATTGAAGAATCTAACAATGAAATTGGACGGTAGTTACATGCTTCAGATCGTGATCCCTTCTTATGTAGGGGGACAATCAATGATTCAGCCCATGATTTTGGAAAATTCCCCTCAGATGCAGCATTAAAAATTCTTGTCAGGATTGGCGCCCAGAGATCCATTTCGTCTTTATATAAATCAATCGGGACACCATCCGGGCCTGGTGCCTTGCCCCCTTTACTGTTTATCATCCCTTCTCGCACCTCGTCGACGCCAATCCTTAATGGCATAAAAGGCCAAATAGAATCATTTGATAAAAACTGATCTAAAGAAAACCTTATCTGGGTTAAAAATGTTAGAAAAGTGTTCTATCCACTCCGTGCAATTGACATAGGACGTCAGCTCAGGGATATGATCATCCTTTAAAAAGGGACGATTTATAATTTCCCAAAAAAGTTTTACATTTTTAGTATCACTTGCAAAGCCTAGCTTATCCCAGGCATCTATTCTCATCGCCTTTTTGTGGGCAAGGACAGCTTGTTTATAGGCATATCGCAATTTGCGGATTAAGATTTGGTCACGGGGCTTGGACCTTAGGACCGACTTTAGATTAGTTAATATCTCCGTACATTCGGAGTTGAACCACTTCTTTCCGACTTGTTTTGGACCTTTGGATTTCCGAGTTAATATATCACTTGCCACCTTATTAATATTAGAGAATTCCATACATAATTTACCAGGGGTAACCTCATCCCTTAGACAGTAATTAATACTGTCTCTACAGTTACTAACCACAGCCGATTGGATCTTATATGGGTCTACACCATCCCATTTAATTCTCATACCGTTCGGCCTGATAGGGAGAATATCTGTAATTGTATAATAATTATTAATCAGTTTGTTACCCCATGCCAACAGGTCTATGGAAATACTGTTGTGGTCACTAACCACCTGTTCGGTTATCCAAAGGTCCACATATGGACTATTCCTAGTTAGTAAGATGTGATCAATATTACTATTTGCTTCCCTACCAGTGAATGATGGACATTTGATATGGCCCTTTCTCTCGGTGCAATCCAATAGCTCAAGGTCGAATTTGGCCATTAAAGCATTAAGGGTCATGCCATAATCACAATGTGGGAAATGTCACATGTCATCCTTAGTCCCTGCGGTGGTCAAGTAAGACTTCATGTAACCACAAGAGTTAGTAAATGTGGTGGGACAAGCTTGAATATTAAAATCACCTACCCACACAACAACAGCCAGCTTAAATGAAATATTTAATACCCTGTCCAACTCTTTTTCCAGTGAAACTAGACAAGCTCCCCTATCCCTGCGAAAATTATTATTGTAAAAGTTAATTAGTACCAAATCCTTTCCAACAGGGAATGATAGGCGCAGAACTTGACTATGGGTGTCAATGAAAGAATAAGAAATAATTTTACATCCAATCAATTTAGTTGAAATAAGCAACAATAATCCACCCTTGGCTCTACCCATTAAGGAGGGTATCGCATTAACACAATGTGAGGTGTAACCTTCCACGGCGACATAATCTGTACTCCATGTTTCTTGAAAACAAATTATGTCACTTCCGCGGGTAATGAAATCTTGCCAAAAGGGAGTACCTAATTTATTTCCAAGACCTGCGACGTTCCAGGTTGTTAATGAATACCCTTCTTGAGTTATGGCGGTTTGGTCAATATGCCTATTTGTAGGTACTTCTATATTCATGATAGGCTCTCTAGGTATGCTAGCTGTTAAGATGTCAGGCTCGCTAGAGTCATTTATAACCGGTAACCCATTCATCATAGTAAAATCCTGACGATTAATAATGACTTCACTTTGCCTTGTAATTATGTTATGGTTCACCGTAATCCCCTTATCAATATTTCCCACTATATTACCTACTATAGTTCCATGTCAATCATTATCCTCCATTTGTGTCAGACATTGAAACCTATTATAAAGTGGTAAGGGGGAAAACACAGAGCTAGCAGCTGGCTCCATAGGCAGCCACTTGTTCCTAGCGTGACAAACCCTAAGACCAGAAACTGAGTTATTAAACACAGGGAATTTGTAAAAATAGGCAAGTGGCAAGAGGGTAGTGTTGTATTCCCAACTGGAGGGCGGGGGGGCTCTGGATAAAACTTTATGAACCCATAATGGTGATCCAAAATTGATTATAACACAGTCCCCTTCAAAACCTTTAGATGTAGGACCTATCCAACCCACTCTTTGAGTAAGTAAGATCTGGTCTGCATCTAAGATTGAAAACCCACAATTTTTACTTAACCAATAAAGGGTTTTGTTTTTAAGAGAGGCATTTGTTTCAAGTTGCCCTTTGCGTAATCTGGGGACATTACACAGAACTGCGACATATGCTCCACATTCAGGTGGCAGATTCATTACAGAAGGAACATTATTGCTTTTAAAATCTTCAGGTTGACGTGTACCCCTTAAATGATCTGTCATTGGGCCTCCTTGCTTCTCGGTGCCTTCCATAGGGATAGTAACTTTTTCCGACAAAGCTATACCATTCCCTTCATGGCTTCCCCCAACAGTTAAATTACTACTGTTATTGTTGGTGCTATGAGGTAAAGTACTTGGAGCTAAATGATGTATAACTGGACCTCTTGATTTGTCCTTAGCACCCACAGTCATATGTGAATCAGATCTAGATGCAGCTTTATTTAGAGTGGGTTCCGTTTGCGGGGCAACTAATAAAGATTGGGTAGGCTTAATTAAGTGGGGAATTTGTGTTATATGTTGTTCAATAGAATCCACCCGTACTTCTAAGTCGGAAATTTTCTCCAAAATAGGCCCTATGTATGTCGATAATAGTGTTTCCATTTTCTCCCAAAAGCCATCCTTGCCAACCACATGTACAGTATCATCACGCTGAGCATCAGGAACATTTGACTGAACTACAGGTAAATTCCCCTTACGACCAAAAAGGTTGCCTGCCTTTTTATAATAATTCCTACAGGTTTTACCCCTATGTTTATATACAGACTGTTCTTTCTCAATATGCTTTAACTTGCTTTTGGCCTTTTGCCCTCTAGTTCTGACCGGTGAAATAACAACATGAGTCGTGGCCAACTGTGGAACATTAGGCAGCAGATTAATAATATTGCCATCTAGATCAATAATGTCATTGGATAGTTGAAATCCTGTGCTTGAGTCCTGCCCCTGGAGAACAGGTGTGGTCGAAAGTCTGCTTACCCTGGGCGACAAATCAGATTGTACAGTATGAGTCACTGTTGATGGCTCAGAGATTTTATGAGGGCCTGGTAATCCAGCATAAGAGGTCAACAGCATGGAATCGCAAGAATTAGCCATAGTAATAGATGAATCAACCGGCAATACAGGAAGGACACAGCCAATAGGGAGTGAGAGGCGTCTTTCTGTGTTCTCTATTGCTGATGCAACAACCCAGATGGTTTTTTGAAGCATGCGGTCTATGGCTGTTAGACTTGGAAGTGGGGTATTAGTAGATGAATTCTGTCTGGTATTAGGCCGAGTGGGTCCACTTATAGGCACAGTTTTCCCCATCCTCCTAGTAAACTCGGAGGACACGAACACAATAACAACTAATTATTATTCCACACAGTCTTACCTAAATTGCAAGTCCATGTATCCAGAAGACCATAGGGGGTGGCCCAGCCCAGCCTCTCCCTGCCCCGGACGGCCACAGACGGCCCGCCCTCTGCCCGGGCTCAGCCCGGCGCTGCCCGCGCGTGTCCCGCGACGCGGGGAATCCTCGCGGCTTTTCAGCGCCTCCGGGCGCGTTGTGGGCGGAAGTGCCCCTCGCGGGATTGTGGGTAGTGTAGTTCCGGCCCCACGATGCTCGCCACGCCAAGCGCTGCAATTTCGGTCCACCAGGACGCCTCACGGCCTCTCTCCTGCCAAATTCGGTATGTGGAACAGCCCCCGCTCCACAGGGGAATCCTCGCGGCTTTTCAGCGCCTCCGGGCGCGTTGTGGGCGGAAGTGCCCCTCGCGGGATTGTGGGTAGTGTAGTTCCGGCCCCACGATACTCGCCACACCAAGCGCTGCAATTTCGGTCCACCAGGACGCCTCACGGCCTCTCTCCTGCCAAATTCGGTATGTGGAACAGCCCCATCATAAACTCCTTCATTCTTAACAGAAACTTCCCAGACAGCTGAAAACAAACGGAGGTCACTGCCCTGCTGAAGAAACCCTTGGCTAACCTGAAAGACCTCCCAACTAGAGGCCCCTCTTGCTCCTGCCCTTCCAGGCCAAACTAAGTCCCGGAGAAAGAAATCAACAAGCACCTCTCCACCAATCTTCAACAGCACCACCTCCTGCACCCCACACAGTCAGGAATCAACAGCAACCACAGCATGGGATCTGCCATCCTAGCTGCAACAGACAACATCCGATCAATCATGAAAAGAGGAGAAACTGCTGCACTTATTCTGCTCACCCTCTCGGCGGCATTCAACACAGTATCCCATGGCACCCTCGCTGCCAGACTTTGGGTATCTGGATTCAAGGACCAGCCCTAAGTTGGATCACCACCTTCCTCTCCATCAGAACATGAGTCAGACCCTCTATCGTCTGCAGAGTCCCTCATGGCTCCTCCCTCAGGCCAACCCTGTTCAATGTTTTACATGACTGCCCGTGCACCCATCGTAAGGACCCATGATATCAACATCATCTCCTACGATGACGACACCCAGCTCATCCTCTACCATACTGATACAAACATCACCACCAGCAATAACTTTACCGCCTGCATGTCCAACATGGCTGACTGAATGTGAGAGAACTGTCTCAAACTCAACACGGACAAAACAGAGATCCTGATCTTCGGTAATAAGATGTTTCCCTGGGACTCTTACTAATGGCCATCTGAAGTAGGTCCCATGCCCATCCCCACCGACCACGCCAGAAACTTCGGCATCATCCTTGATCACAAGCTCTCCATGAACAAACAGGTCAACACCATGATCGCATAATGCTGCCACATCCTCAGAATGCTTTGCAAAATCTTCGAATGGCTCCCCACACACAGAAGACGCACAATCACCGAAACCCTCATCCTCAGCAGCCTCAACAAGTGCACTGCACTCTACTTTGGCATCTCCAAACAACTTTTGCAAAGACTCCAAACCATCCAGAACACCGCCACGAGACTCATCCTAGACGTTCCCAGAAGCACGCACATCACCCTCTACGTCATGAAACTGCACTGGCTACCCATCCTGAAATGCTGAAAATTCTAACTTATCATCCACGCCTACAAAGCTCTCCCCAACACAGGACCAGTCTACCTTAACGACTGACTCCAACTCTACCAAGCCTCCAGACAGCTGGGCTCCACCTCTCTCTCCCTTGCACGAATTCCATGCATCCACAGAAGCAAGACAGGGGGGTGAGCGTTCTCCTTCATAGCCGCCAAAAGCTGGAATGAAGTCCCTCCACACACCAGGACTGCCACCCTTGGCTCCTCAACTTCAGTAAGAGGCTGAAGACCTACCTATTCAACTAGGAGCATCACAGCACCTTCGCTTCTGCTCCAGTGGCTGGATACCCTCACGGGTGACAAGCTGCGCCATAAAAAAGCTATATAACATAACAAAAAATGGTTCTCTTCTGCACAGCCTTGCTTTTCTTTTCTCTAGAGAACCCCACGAAGAGCTGATCACCCACCCAGCGGTCTTTGGCACGATCTAGGTAAAACTCAGTGCTCTTTTCGGATCCAAACGAAGGAGTCTCTCCGCCTCCTTAGAGGGGTGAGGCAGAGAATAGAACACTGGCAAGGTGAGGTTTTGACTGACATGGAACGGTGTCGCAACTTTAGGCAAAAAGGAGGCCTGTGTCTGCAAAACCAGCTTATCTGGGAAGAAGGTGGTGTATGGCGGATTGACACAAAGAGCTTGGAGCTCACTGACATGCGGCGCTGTTGTTATGATGACAATGAGTGTGAAGAGCTGCAAAGGAACAGCTGTGAAACTGTTCGAATGGAGTGCACATCTGAAATGTGAGAATGAAATTAATTGCCTACTGTGGGATGACAAAGGGAGAGGGAGCAAGCCCAGTATGCAGATTCCTTGATTTGGGTTCTTATTAACGAAAGAGGCCAGCTACACAACGGGGAGGATGGGAGGGTTGATGAGGAATATGGTGGCTAGATAGAGTATCTTCTTTAAAAAAGAGTGTTTTTAAAGGTAAGTAACTTGTTCTTCTGATAGAGACTTCTAGCTGCAGATTCCTCACCTTTTGGAAAGATACCAAAGCAGTACCTTTTTGGAGCGGGACTGTGGATGGATTCAAACGAAAAAGTTCTGCAGGACTGAGTGGACAAAAAGGTCCTCTCCGCAACCCTGACTATACAGATAATAGTACTTTGTGAACTCATGAAGGGATGCCCACGTAGCAGCCTTAAAAATGTCAGGGCCTCCTTATGCTAATGCAGCAGGAGCAGCTTTGGCCCTGGTAGAATGAGCATGAAGTCCTTCAGAGGCTGCTTTTAGCCAGTGCGTAGCAGATCTTAATGCAGAGCACGATCCAGTGAGAGATGGAACATAACAGCAGCCTACTGGGCCCATGCCTTCAGAGACACCTAACCAAGCTTCACAGGCGACCTCCAGAATGACCTATCCACCTTCAACAATTGGATCCCAGACTGCGCCAACAACCTGGCCCCACAAAGAAGAACAGACATACAAGAACCTATACTCAAGAATGCTGGTACACAGAGGACCTAAGAGACTCCAAGACCTTTTGCAAGTGGCTGGGAAAAATGGAGGACCAGCTGAGGCATTATCTCCAGAGATGAATACCAATCTGCACTGAGAAAGCACCATGCACAGTTCAAAGAAGCCTGGAAAGCGGACCTCGTTGGTAGACTCCAATCTTGCACGAACTCCAGTGAAGAACTCTTCAAAGAATTCAATAACCCGACAGCCGACGCCAGCACCATCACCCTCTGATAGACCTTCTGGGATGACCTTTCAGACTTTTTCTACAACAAAATTCTGAAGATCTACTCCAACTTTACAATCCAACCCACGATAGAAGGCATCTTCAGCAACCCCCACCCATCACCTAATGAACTGGAGCCCCACACTACAGATGACACCATCATAATCATGTCACTATCCACTCTGAGCCCCCCTCAGACCCCTGTTCTCATCACATGTACAAACTAGGAGGCACTCTGATCAGTATCAACCTCATCACCATCATAAACTACTTCATTCTTAACAGAAACTTCCCAGACAGCTGAAAACAAACGGAGGTCACTGCCCTGCTGAAGAAACCCTCGGCTAACCTGAAAGACCTCCTAACTAGAGGCCCCTTTTGCTCCTGCCCTTCCAGGCCAAAGTCCTGGAGAAAGAAATGAACAAGCAGCTCTCCACCAATCTTCGACAGCACCACCTCCTGCACCCAACACAGTCAGGATTCTGCAGCAACCACAGTATGGGAACTGCCCTCCTAGCTGCAACAGACAACATCCAATCAATCATGGACAGAGGAGAAACTGCTGCACTTATTCTGCTCACCCTCTCGGCGGCATTCAACACAGTATCCCATGGCACCCTCGCTGCCAGACTTTGGGAATCTGGATTCAAGGACCAGCCCTAAGTTGGATCACCGCCTTCCTCTCCATCAGAACACGAGTCAGACCCTCTATCTTCATCTTCAAACCCAAGAAGTTCGTCTGCGGAGTCCCTCATGGCTCCTCCCTCAGGCCTACCCTGTTCAATGTTTTACATGACTGCTCGTGCACCCATTGTAAGGACCTATGATATCAACATCATCTCCTATGATGACAACACCCAGCTCATCCTCTCCCTCACTGATACAAAATCACCACCAGCAACAACTTCACCGCCTGCATGTCCAACATGGCTAACTGAATGTGAGAGAACTGTCTCAAACTCAACACGGACAAAACAGAGATCCTGATCTTCGGTAATAAGATGTTTCCAATGGACTCTTACTGGTGGCCATCTGAAGTAGGTCCCATGCCCATCCCCACCGACCACGCCAGAAACTTCGGCATCATCCTTGATAACAAGCTCTCCATGAACAAACAGGTCAACACCGTGATCGCATAATGCTGTCACATCCTCAGAATGCTTTGCAAAATCTTCGAATGGCTCCCCACACACAGAAGACGCACAATCACCGAAACCCTCATTCTCAGCAGCTTCAACAAGTGCACTGCCCTCTACTTTGGCATCTCCAAACAACTCTTGCAAAGACTCCAAACCATCCAAAACACCTCCATGAGACTCATCCTAGACATTGCCAGAAGCGCACACATCACCCTCTACGTCATGAAACTGCACTGGCTACCCATCCTGAAACCCTGAAAATTCAAACTTATCATCCACGCCTACAAAGCTCTCCCCAACACAGGACCAGTCTACCTTAACGACTGACTCCAACTCTACCAAGCGTCCAGACAGCTGGGCTCCACCTCTCTCTCCCTTGCAAGAATTCCATGCATCCGCAGAAGCAAGACAGGGGGGGTGAGCTTTCTACTTCATAGCCGCCAAAAGCTGGAATTAAGTCCCTCCACACACCAGGACTGCCACCCTCTGCTCCTCAACTTCAGTAAGAGGCTGAAGACCTACCTATTCAACTAGGAGCATCACAGCACCTTCACTTCTGCTCAAGTGGCTGGATACCCTCACGGGTGACAAGCTGTGCCATAAAAAAGCTATATAACATAACATAAAATGGTTCTCTTCTGCACAGCCTTGCTTTTCTTTTCTCTAGAGAACCCCACAAAGAGCTGATCACCCACCCAGCGGTCTTTGGCACAATCTAGGTAAAACTCAGTGCTCTTTTCGGATCCAAACGAAGGAGTCTCTCCGCCTCCTTAGAGGGGTGAGGCAGAGAATAGAACACTGGCAAGGTGAGGTTTTGACTGACATGGAACGGTGTCGCAACTTTAGGCAAAAAGGAGGCCTGTGTCTGCAAAACCAGCTTATCTGGGAAGAAGGTGGTGTATGGCAGGTTGCCACAAAGAGCTTGGAGCTCACTGACATGCGGCGCCGTTGTTATGATGACAATGAGTGTGAAGAGCTGCAAAGGAACAGCTGTGAAGCTGTTCGAATGGAGTGCACATCTGAAATGTGAGAATGAAATTAATTGCCTACTGTGTAATGACAAAGGGAGAGGGAGAAAAGAAAAGTTGCAAACCTTTCAAAAAGTGCATAAAAACTGGAGACTTAAAGGCCTTGCTGGGCTAGGGACAAAACAAACATCAAAACACCAGATAAAGTTGCCTGAAGTGGGTCTATCTGCTGAGTACTACAGAAAGCCACAAATCTGTCCCAACAACAGGGGTATACAGTGTTTGTAGATGAATACCTGGCTGCTAAGATGACATCAACATCCTCTGGAGGAAGGCTGAAGGTGGTGTGCTGTCACCACTCGATCTCCAAGCATGAAGGTGGACATTGCAAAGGCGGGGTGCAAAATTCTTCCCTGCTGAATGAATAGCAGATACTTCCGGAGGGGCAGTCTGATAGAGGACAGATGCTCAAGCCCAGGAGTTCTGGATACCATACTCTGTGCCCAGTCCGAGGCCACTAGGATGACTTGGACCCGGTTGGTCCTGATCTTCTTGAGAACGTGGGGCAGGAATGGTATCAGCAGATTAGGACACAGCAGTCCTGACTTCCACTTGAGGTGGAATGCATCTCTGAGTGAGATACACCTTGGGAACTCCAATGCACAATGGCAGAAGTGATGAAATTGCATGCTCTCAGCTATGACGAATAGATTGAGCCATGATTCTCCCTATTCGCATATGAGACCTTGCGCAACCTCTTGATACAACTGATACTTGTGATCAGCTAGGGGCCGACAGCTGAGCTCATCTACCCTGCCATTCAATTAGCTTACTAGAGGGTTCACCACCAGGAAAATTCGCTGGTAGTCCAGCTATTTCAAGAGGCACAGGGCCTCCTGGCAGAGGGTCCATGATTTCAACTCACCATGCTTGCTCCAGTACCACATTGCGGTGGTGCTGTCTATGAGCGCCTGTACTAGCCACCCCTTGATGGATTGAAGGAAGGCTTTCATTGCCATGCGAATGGCCCTCAGCACCAGAGGTTGACCTGGAGCTGGAACTCTCCCGAAACATCAGCGAGGAAGGAAGAGGGGCCTGCCGCTGACCCGATCGTGGTCCAGTAACCACCACTGCAGATCATTTGAAGTCTCCTCCGAAATCTGAATGTGGCAGCAGGGTCTCAGGTGTGAATTCAGCACATTGATAGTGAACCCCAAAGATGACAGTATGTTTGCCTTAGTCTGGAGGTTGTTGACGACTGCCTGGGGTTAGCCCGTCTTCAACTGCCTGTCATCAATGTGGGGGAAGACTGGCACCATGACCTCCAAAGGTGTGCTGCCACAAATGCCACCACTTTTGTGAATAACCAAAGAGGACTAGTAATACCAACGTGGAGCACAGGAAGATGAAAGTGCTGCTGTCCCACCACAAACTGAAGGTAGCCGCATGGGTCTGCAGCATGGGTATGTGGAAACAGGCATCCTGCAGATCCAATGCCATCATCCAGTCACAAGGGTCGAGGGAAAACTAGACCTGGGCCAGTGTGAGGATTTTGCATTTTTGCTTCTGGAGGAAGGTGTTAGGAGAGCACAGGTCTAAAATCAGACAAAGGCCCAGCCCTCCTTTTGCACCAGAAAGCACAAGGATTAGCATTTGTCCTATTTGTGGTGCAGACAACCTCTTGATAGCCGCTTTGACCAAAATGGCTTGAACTTTTTGCCGCTAAATAGAAAGATGGTCCTCCATCAGTCACTGGGGAGATGGTATAAAGTGCAGCAGAGCAGAAAGGAAAGGTAAGATGTAGCTCTTCCTCACAATGTACAGGTTTCACCTGTCTGATGTTATGACGTTCCATCTTGGCAAGAATTATCAGTTCCAGCCTCCTATCGGGTGGTTGTGCTCCACTAAGAGCACATTAAAAAGTCTTGGCAGGTAGAGGTGCGAGGGCAGCGGGCCTGGGTGGCCCATTTGCCTTGACCACCAGGGTGGTGGGTGCCATGGCCACAGCTGCGAAACTGCTGGGCACCATGCTGGGGTTGGATTGGCTGAGAGTATGGGATACTTCTGTCAAAGCCATGAAAGGAACGGCAGGGCTGGTACAGCTGGCGGAGTTGGGCACAGTGCTTAATGTGAGAAAGTGGGGTCATCAGCACTGATTTTTGGTGACGCGCCCTAATTTTTCCTGATCAAACATTTCTGAGAGAATGAGAGGGAAAACACACAAAGGATAATGAAGGAGGAAGATAAAGATGGAAAAACCTTCACAAAGGGAGAAAGGATGAACCTGCAACAGTGAGATAAAGGGCAAGAGGTGTATTGGATTAAAGAGGTCTGATGTGAATTGAGACTATGCAGCCGTGGAATTTGGTACGCTGCCATTTAATAGCATCAGCTACATGCTCCTAAGCACAGCTTGAGGCACCGGCACTCATTCTTTTAAAAATTAAGCACTGATTGCGATAAGCTCAGGGAGCCTAATGTGCCCCTGCTCTCCTTGAACCACTCGAGAGGGGAGTCTGTCTTGTCCATAAACAGGTGAGTACTATCAAACACCACGTCCATGAGAAACAACCTTACGTCGCCTGGAAAAACAGTGGAGCACAACCAAGCATGGCAATGAATGGCAACACTGGTGTCAATAGTCCACCTGATGGAATCAGTGGTGTCTAAGCCACAATGAATTGTGAACTTGGCAGCATCGCAACTGTCCTGTATGCCTTGGGCGAGGACTGGTCGGAGATCGTCAGGGACTCCTAGGAGGACTTGAGCAACTGCGTCCCAAAGAACAAGAGAATAGAACCTCCCGCAGACAGCTGGCATGCACTGACCTGAGAACCGAGGTGGTGAATAATAAAACCCTCTTCCTGAATGTCTCACCTGTTTAGACTCCATATTGGGGTCAATGTGATGAATGTTTTGGGATTAGTCTTGCTTGCAGATGCTTGCACCACCAAGTTTTCAGAGGAGGGGTGCTGAGATAGAAAGGCAGTGTCACCCGTAGTTGGGTGGTGGCATTGTGCAATTTGGCAGTTAATCGGGGGACCAGAGCAAGGTTTGGCCCCTGCACCCAACAACGTATTCATAAGGGCCTGGTTTAAGGGTAAGAATGGCTCAGTAGATGTCTCCCTATTCGAAAAACCTCTGTAAGAACATTGGTCTTTACATCCAGGGTAGGGAGATGGAGGTCAGGTCTTCAACTGCCCTATGCATAACCATGGCATAGAAAGCACTCTCCACAGTGGCAGGGCCAGGAGCTGAGAGGACACGGACTCAGGGGAGGTATCAAGGTCACTAGCCTCCTGCAGGTCCCCATATCAATTCTTCTCGTGACAAGGTTGGCCAATCTCATCACCTGCATCATAATCATTATCCGAATCCGTGCCAAACAGGGCATGCAGGGTGTGCTGTTGTCATGTGGAGGCAGATAAAGTAGGGGAAATGGAGTCTGAACTGCAGACGGCTGCAACTTCAATAAGGTTGGACAATCTCATCTATATACACACAGTTGTAGCTACCCTAAAGTTATAATCACTTACATTACCATGTCCTCACTAGCACTACTTGATAGGGATGCTGGTCATTTCAAAAATTTTGAAGGGCTGTTCTCACACATCACCAGGTGTCATGCTTCATCATAGGCAGCCCTCGTTCTCTAAAATCTCGGTTTGATAGATAGTGGGCCTACACCTGAGGACAGGGAGGCAGTTTTAATCATTAAATAGTGTGTTAAAAACCAATGTAGTACCCAATTTGCATTTAATAGTAGGGTATACTACTTGATATTAAAAATATGGGATGTGGGGGTTAGGGGAACTATTACCCCATCACCACTCTTACCGTCATCAACATGTTTCTGCCTCTGGCACTGAGTAACCGGCATTCCTCAGGACCAGAGTCTGGCTCCTGGTTTACAATATGGTATTAGATATTGCTTCCTTGTTAGGGCGACCTATGTCTGCCTATGTCTGCCACTTAACTAACGTTGCAATTCTTATGATACCTGTGAAAACATAAATGAATATTTATTCAAATCAGTATATGGGTACATAAGTAACATAGTATTTGCATGCTAGTGAGATATTTTAGTGACACTGCAAACATGAGGTAACAGTAAAAAAATGTTTTAACTTGAATTGTGAGACTAGCCCACAATCTTACCCCAACATAGGGTCTTTAATACCTCATGGGAGGAGGGTTCAGGGACCCCCTGTAGTCACACTCTAAAGAAAGTAAATATATGTAAAACAAGGTTCTTTTGTTTGGAAAGAAAACGGTATTTGGGTGTAACCTCATGCTCACACTCGCAACGAGAACCATTCTGTTCTCTCACACATACTCTTACTGCCTCAAGGTGCGTCCCTCGCCGTACATCTAAGTACGTCCACTCCTACTCCCCGACAATGTCAGAAGGTTTTTGAGCATATTTAATGGAGTGCCATTATCGCAGGAAGGACATGATGGGAAGCACCTGTGGCTCATTTGGTCTGCGTGGAACTTCACTTTCTGTTCCGGTGTTCCATGCGCGGCCCGCATTGGAGGTCACGTAGTAACGTGGCTGCTCCTGTGGATCTGGCGTGCTATATTGTCGAAGTTTGCACTGGACTTCATTATCTGTTCCGATGTCCCATGTGCCACCCATCTGGAGGTCACCTGACAACGTGACTGCTACCGCTGGTATGGACACTATATTGCCGAAGTCTCCGTTTGCGGCCAAAGTCGCTTAGATCTACTGTTATTTACAAATAAAAATATTGATATTTACCAGGGTTTCAGATTATAGTGCACACCGCGGATAAAAGTGTATTTTGGAACAAGTCATAACTGGATAATTGTAGGCAGATGCTGTACTAGTTTAAAGCTTGTATCTACGCAATTTGTAATATGGGCCACTTTTGTAGTTGGAATTGGGAAAGTCTCACAATATTGGATATTTTATATACTCCAGCCGTTATAATTTGTCTTATTTCTACCACAGGGGTGGGAGATGATTAGGCGGAGGTGGGTATTATGGTTCCCCTATATAAAATCATGGCAGCTGAAATTCAAATGGTATGTGGATGTCATATACCAACAGAGGTTAAGATACCGGACCACCTGTGTATATGTATGGCTATTACAATATATACGATGCATATCTTTATATTAATTCAATGTCAGTAATAGTAGCTGTTTTTAGACAGAAGTGGACATTAACAATCCCCTGTATCTAAGCATGGGTTTGGGTATCAAGTCTTTACAACTTCAAACCACAAGAGTTTTTTTTTTCCCAAAAACTTTTTATTGAAGAAAATTCTCATTCCAACACAGCCTCGCGCCTACAACCCTGGGGGCCGGCAGCATGTCATTGTACAATAGTATACACAGCTATTAAGCCAAAAACCCAGGGGGAAGGCAGCATTCAGGAACCGCAGATATCAAGAGATCATATGTTCATAGTGGTCTTGGTGTGCCATAAAACATCAAATGAAAAATCATACGTAACTTCCTATGATCCATGAATTACAAAACCCATGGAAAGCTTTCTAAAGTCAGTAGTAAATACAGGTATCGATATGGTGGGATACCCTTCTTGCCGATTGATACCAAACCAAACTACCCTCCTGTCTGTCCTACCCTATGTTCCAGGAGTCTGGGCCTCCCATTGGCGAGGCACCCAGGGTAGCATCATGCAGTGTAACCAGTAAACAGAAAGTCAAGTGACAGATGTGTGGTTATTGTCCTCAGTAGTGGTGGGGGCTACCCCAGTAGGGTCTATGTCTCTGGTAAGCAAATATGTGGTATATAACCCCCAGAAGTTCTTGGGTCTGTTCCTGGGGGAAGTAATTCACTGAAATTCTCAGTTTGTGTGCTGCAGTAAAGCATGTCGTGCGACCATTGTGTCAATGTAGGTGTGGGTCCCTTCAACCAGCACATTGCAACCCGTCATTTCGCCACTAGGAGACCCATGTCAACCAGTCTACGGACTGCCTTAGGCAGCTTTTTCGAATACCCCAGAAGGGCCAGTGTCGGGTCCGGAGTCAGCTCTGTGTCCACAATTTTCCCCAATTCCAGAAAGATCGATTCCCAATATTTATACACTCCCGGACAACGCCACGCTAGATGGATAAAATCTGCAGTGTGTGCATGGCATCTCTCACAAGCCGGGCTTTCCCTCAAACCGTACCTGTATAATCTTTCTGAGGTGTAGTACACTCTATTCAAATACTTGAAGTGGATCAGCCTGTGTCTGCCATCTAATGATATACGTCGGGTACTAGTACAACAATAGATCCACTTAGAGTCATCTATAGTGAGTTGTAAATCTTGTTACCAGGCCAGTCTGGCTTTCGTATAGTGATTCGCCAATTTGTATATGTTAGAGACCATCTTGGGAGGCGACTTGGCTTTAATGATGTAAGACAATTCTAGCAACTCAGGTGGTTCCTGTGGGTCATCGCCCAGGACGTCCCGCAGAGCCCTTCTCACTCTGTGAAACTGAAATCTTTGCATCTGAGTGCTGACTACTGCCAGGCCCTCCAAGTCTTCCCAAGTTCTAACCGCACCATCTTGAAATAAATCTCCCGCCGTTAGTACGTTCAATGTTTGTAATGCACGAATAACCCCTTTATCCCTACAAGGGGTCAACCAAAGAGTCCACTCAACAGGCATAACCGGAGAGTACAGCAGTGCCCCCGCCTGTAGTTGCAATAAATTATGCCAAGCGTGGCGTGTCGAATCAATGGAGTCCAGGATCCCCGTCCTGCGGTCTATGGGTTCAAATATCGTGGCTGGAAGGGGGAGCGGATCAGCAAAGAGTTTTTCCATACGGAGAAGCGGAATGTCTGGCGAGCCACGCATTCAATAATAAGCTTGAGCACCTTGCGCCGCTCTATAGTACAAATTTAAATCTGGCGCGCCCAACCCCCCCATATGATATGGTAGAGTAAGTATCTGCCATCGCACCCTCGCTTGTTTGCCCGCCCAGGCCAGTTTTATTAATATTTTGTTGACTCTGTGAAAAAATGAAACAGGTAAAACAATGGGTATATTTGTGAATAGAAACAGAAATCGGGGCAGAATCACCATCTTCATGATGGAGACTCTACCAAGTAATGATAACGGTAACCTGATCCAGGATTCTACATCATCCTCCAGTCTGTTGCCTGCAGTGCCGTAGTTTTCCCTAAACACAATTTCCGAATCCGTATGTAGACGTATGCCCAGGTAGCGAATCGCATCAGTGGACCAGTGTAGTGGGAAATCCGGTTCAAAACGCATCGTAACCGGGGTAAGTGGGAGGATTATGGACTTGGACCAATTGACCCGCAAGCCCGACAGCGCCCCAAAGTGCACAACCTCCCTGAGGACAGAGGAGAGATTATTTTCTGGATCTCGAACATACAACAACGTGTCATCCGCGTAGGTGGACACTATAATCTTATAATTCGGGAAACAGATACCTTTATTTTTTTTATTTTTTTTTAACATGTTTTTTTATTGCAACATTTTCAGCAACATAACCATCGGGGCAACCGGCACCCCCTACAATCTCCGGTCATATTCCTCGGTTTAGCAACGCACACAGCCATTCAGCCCACATCCCGGAGGCCGGGCGGCATAGATGGATAGTTAAGCAATGGAACACAACTATCGCCTCACAGCGGTGCCTGGTGCATGCCCCATGGGAGCCTCTGCTTTTCTGTCCCACCAGCTACATTCTTCACCCAACTCAGTGTAGCATTACCCTCCCACCGCAGGAACTCCCTCCCCTCCCATCCCGCCCCCCCCAACTGCTGCTGCTGCGGGCCCCTCCAGTGGTCCCTAACTCTAGTTCGTGCCAGCTATCTGGGGTGCATCTATTGTCCTCAGCCTCAAGGAACTCCGTTCTCCTCACGCTCCCGTTCCGCTCGCTCGAGCCGGCAATCCTGCAGGGCCTGCTTGATCTGCTCCCATGCCCTTACCCACTCCAGCCCCGCTTCATTATCCGTCCTAATCGCTTGGCGCCTTCTGACTTCACTCTCACATCCTGACCATTTTAGTAACTCGGAGAACCACCGCCCGATCGATGGGCCCTCCCGGGACTTCCAGTGCCACGTAATCTCTCTCTGGGCCAACATAAGCCCCAAGTCTATAAATTTACTCGTCACTTTTGTCTTTGTTGTGTGAGGGAACCAGAGCAGCAGGCACGCCCCCATATCAAACTCGACCTCCCTATCCGTCGCAGTATTCAAGATCTCTCCCACCTCAGCCCAATACGACCCGAGCTTCGGGCACCCCCACAGCATATGCTCTAGTTCAGCTCCCAGTGTGAAGCAGCGCGGGCAAGCAGCCTCCTGCACCTTAAAGTGCCGGCTAATCTTTCCCGGGGTCAAATACGCCCTGTGAACGATGAAGAAGTGCACCTGCTGAAAGCGGGCATTCCCGCTACCCTTCCACGTCCTCCGCATGACGTGGCTCCAGACCGTGTCCGGGATGGGTTTACCTATGCTTTCCTCCCACCGCTCCTTTAGTGCCGCAAGCGGCTCCAACTCCTCCTGCAGCAGTCTAGCCTGTAGGCATGTCACCGCCTTGATCGTGCCCGCCGCCATTGCCACGTACTGGCAGGTTAGCGCCACAGTGGGCTCCTCCAGCCCCTTCCTCCAGTGTTTCTGTATTGCCGCGCTCACCGCCGCGTGCAGGAGATAACTCCCATCCGGGAGGCCAAACTGCTCCTGCAGAGCCCCGAAGGGGGCCAGCGCCCCATCGATATAGAGGTCCCCCACCATCTGCAACCCCAGCTCCTCCCATTCCGCTAGCGGGGACCAATCGCCTCCATGCGGCAGTGCCGTCAGCATCCCCAGCGGGAGCTCCGGTGCATAAGGTCTCACCGTCTTTGCTCTCCGCATGCTCCTCTGCCAGCATAGCCGGAGAGTCCTCTCCTCAATGGATAAGTCTCTCAGGTCTAACTTCTGTTGCATGATTATGTAAGACAGGACATGTCTCTGGATGCCCGTCCCCCGTCCCGGCTCCGGGCCCCGGAATACTCTGGCCACATTCTGTGTCAGCACTTGTAGTTGCGCCGCCAGGTAGTACAACTCAAAATCGGGGACCGCCAGTCCTCCCTCTAGTTTAGGCCGCATCAGTATCGTCAGGGCTACTCGTCTCCGTCCCGTCCCCCATAGGAAGCTGATGATCTGCGACCTTAGCTCTTTAAAGATCCTCTGCGGGATCCATATCGGCAGTGTGCGGAAGTAATAGAGCAGTCGGGGCAGGGCCACCATCTTCAGCAACGCGACCCGGCCCAGGACCGAGAGCGGGAGGGCGGCCCAGAAGGCCATGCATCCCTTCAGAGCCCGTATACAACGCCCTACATTACCGTCCAACAGATTTTCGACGTCGTGGTATATCCGGACGCCCAGGTAGGTAAAGCATTTGGCCTCCCATACTACATCCCGAGTGGGAGGGCAATACAGGACCCCTGCCCGCAGCGGGAAAACGCAGGTTTTGGTCCAGTTGACCTTGAGGCCCGAGAGCTCGCCAAAGCGCGAGAGCATCTCCACAGCCCCGTCCAGGGCGTCCCCGGAGTCCTCCAGGTACAGCAGGAGGTCATCCGCGTACAGGGATATATAATGTTCCTCCTCCCCACAGCGAACCCCGCCGTACACCGCTCCTGTCCGTGCTTGCGCCGCCAAAGGCTCCATCGCCAAGGCGAACAGCAGGGGAGATAACGAGCAACCCTGCCGTGTGCCCCTGCGCACTGGATAGGCCTCGGACACGACCGCTCCCAGCTGCACCCTGGCCGTAGCGGAGGAGTATAGGACCCGCGTCCAACGTCCGAACCCCTCCCCCAGGCCGGACTTCTCGAGCACCGCATCGAGGTATCCCCATTCTAGGCTGTCAAAAGCCTTTTCGATGTCCACGGCGAGCACTGCCGGCCGCTGTGCTGGGTCCCAGACGTTGTCCATGATACGGACCAGGCGGCGAATATTCCATGCTGTACTCCTAGTGGGGATAAAGCCGGCTTGGTCCCCGTGAACCAGTGTGGTCATGTACGGTAATAATCTAGTGGCTAATATGCGACTCAATATTTTGTAGTCGACCGTCAGCATAGACAAGGGTCTATAGGACGTCACCTCCAAGGCGTCCCCGCCGGGCTTCAATAACGGCACCACCAAGGCCTCCCTCATCGACTGTGGGAGTCTTCCCAGCTCCAAGGCCTCAGCGTAGACCAGCAAGAGCCTGGGCGCCAAGGCCTCCACGTATTGCGAGTAGAACTCGATCGGCAGGCCATCCACCCCCGGCGTTTTGTTTCGGGCCATCTGCTTAATAGCCACTCGAATCTCCTGCAGCGTAATGGGGCCTCCCAGCTCCATCGCAGTCTCCGCCTCTACCCGGGGAAGGTAAAGAGTCGCCAGATAATCAGTTATCGCGGAGGTCTCCACCCCCAGCTGGCTCTCATAGAGGACCGAATAGTAGGACCTGAACCGCTGGAGCACCGCCCCCTGCGAGTAAACCATCTCCCCCATCTCCGTTCTAATACTGAGAACCGGACAGCCCCGGGGTTCCGGGTTTGCTAATCTGGCCAGGAGCGTGCCTACCTTGTCCCGTTCCGCATGCACTCTGACGAGATACCGCTTGTAGTCAAAGCCCCGCAGCCATTCAGTTTCTGTCGCTACCACCTCCTTCGCCTCAAGCAGCCTGTCCTGCAACTCTGGTCGCTCAGGCCTACGCTGCTCCAGCTCCCGCAACACCCCTTCCGCCTTCTCCAGGGCCGTCAGGATAGTGGTTCTCACATTCGCAAATGTTCCCATGCAAATGCCTCTGGTCACCACCTTCATGGCGTCCCATTCCATCGCCCTCGTGGCCGTTGAACCCTCATTCTCCGTAAAATACTGCTCTATGCCCCGCTTGATCGCATCCCCAAACACCGGGTCTTCCAATGCTTCTGGCCTCAAGCGCCATGTCGGGACCGCCGACCTCGGCCGCCGCCACTGCAACGTCAGCAGCAGCGGGTTGTGGTCCGATATCGTTCTGGCGAGGTACTCCGTGTGAGCCATCATGGGCGCCAAGTCCCTGCTACACAACAAGCCATCTATCCTAACGTGGAGCGCGTGTAGCGCGGAGAAGAAGGAATAATCCCTGTGTCCCGGATGCTGCTCCCTCCACACATCTATCAGCCCCCACCTCTCCTGCCAGTCCGCCCTGTGTGCCGCTAATCGTCGCACCGGCGAGTCAGCCAGTGGCGGATGCGACCGGTCTAGTGCTACATCAGTGATCGAGTTAAAGTCCCCTCCTATCAGGATTGGGCCCGCCAGGAAGTGCGCCAGGGAACCCGTCAAGCTAACAAAAAAGCGGGCCTGATCCGTGTTGGGGGCATATATACTGCATAAGGCCACATCCTGACCATAGAGCTTCCCTCTCACCACCACAAACCTACCCCCCGGGTCCACCAATTGGGTCTCAGCCTGAAATGGGATCCCTGCCCGTATCCATATCAACACTCCCCTGGCAAACGCTGAGCAAGTAGTCCCAAACACCTGGCCACGCCACCTCCTTTGCAGTGCAGTGAGTTCCTGTTGGGTTAAATGAGTTTCCTGCAGGAGTGCAATTTGTACACCTCGCCTCACCAGATGGGCATGGACCTTGTGGCGCCTCGACATAGTGCGGAGGCCGCGAACATTCCACGTGAGGCATTTTAAATTAGGTAACGTCCCCATTGTAACCAGTACCCCCCCCGCACACCAACATTCCCGGGCCCCCTACAGCAGCGCAATAGAACCCCGCAACAACAACAACCCCCCAAACTCCCCCCCACCCACTCCCCAGAACAGGACCTAATAACGCACTATCAGCCCCCATCCAAACCTATAACCCACCCAACCTTCCTTACTCTGTGGTCGTCTCCACAGAAGGCCTTAGGGGCCGTTCGAGGGTGGTCAGAGCCGACCTAGGGCAGGCCAAGCCCTCCGTCCCGCACCCAGCATCCCCCGAATGTCTCAGCACCATACCTGCAAGTCCATCGAGCACCGGGACCCCCTGTCCGAACCCGGAGTCACCAATGTGGTCCCCCCATCCGCATTACCCATCGAATAGTCCATCCGCCGTCTGCGGGGTGACCACCGGCCCCCCGGAGCTTTCCACCTCCGATGTCTCTCCGCCAGACTGCCCGGCCTCCTCGCCAGACTCCGAGGCCACTGGGGTCCGCTCCCCCTGAGAGCCCGTTATGATCGCCGTCGCCGCCAGCGCCCTCCGCCTGTCGTCCGCCATCTGTCCATCCCGCTCCGCTCCCTGAAGTTTGTTGCGCCTGCGGATCCGTTGCGATTTCCGCACCTGGGTCGGTTTCTGCCTCCCTTTTTCCTCCGTCCTTCCCCGGGCCGTGCCCGCCCGATACGACTCCAGCCATGCCCATGCTTCCTCAGGGGTTTGAAAGAAGTGGGTCGTCCCACTCAGGATTACCCGCAGTTTCGCTGGAAACAGCAGGGAGTACTGTAGTCCCTCGACCCGTAGTTCCTTTTTGACGGCCAGAAAGGAGGTCCTGGCCTTCTGCACCTCCTGCGTGTAATCTGGGAACACCGTGACCGAGCTGTTCGCCACCTGGAAGGGGCCATTTGCACGTGCCTTCTGGATCAGCAGGTCCCTGTCTCTATAGTGCAAGAGCCTAACCAGCATGGGTCGGGGAGGGCGGCCCTGCGCCGGCGGGCGAGCCGGGACCCTATGCGCCCGCTCCAGGGAGAAGAAGGCGGAGAGGCCCTCCGGGGCCACGGTCTTTCTGAACCAGTCCTCCATGTACGCCACGGCGTCATCCCCTTCAATTTTTTCCGGCAGTCCCACCACCCTCACGTTATTTCTCCGATTGCGTCCTTCGGCGTCTTCCGCTCGCCTCTCCAGCGTCGCCAGGCGGCCCAGGATCTCAGCAATTTTGCGTTCTGCGGTTGCCGCCGCTGGCTTGAGCTCCCGGATCGTCACCTCGTTGTCTTTGACTCTGTCCGCCAGTTTGGCATGATCGGCCCGCAAGAGTCCCAGCCCAGTAGCGACCTGCGCTATGTCCTGATGCAGGGCCTCCTTGGTCGCCGTGATGGCCTCCAGGATCCCATCCAGCCGTTTGTTTAAGCGCCGTTCCTGCGCTGTGTCCCCCGGGTCATCTTGGGGACTTCCATCTGCGGCCGCTTCCGCCGCCCGGTCGTGCCTAGGGGGCACATGCAGCGCGACCCCCTTCGTGGGCATCCCGCCCTGCACCAGTTCCAGTGCCGTGCCCCACTAGCAGGCAGATCGACGTCGCCGTCTGTCCACTCCGGGAGCGAAGAGGCAGGGTCTGGCACCCGCTCCCCGTTCTCAGTGCTCTCCTCAGGGCAGTCCGCTCCCCAGGGCCCGGCCGTCCAGCTCAGGGCCTTCCGGCTCGCCGCCAGTCAGTCGTCCTTGCGCCAAGGCCACCCGCCACCAGTGCGCGGGTCCCCCGCAGCTTCACTCAGCGATAGCGCACAGCGCGGGCCCACCACTTTCCTGCTCCAGCACCGGAGTCGCTCCCGCTTAGTTCACCTCAACGGATCAGCCTCACATCCAGGAGGAGAGCACCTCCACGCGGTCCTCGGGCCCACCGCTCCGCAGCGCTTCTGCGGCCCAGCGCCACTATCTCGTCAGGCCGTCAGCCCCGTCCACCTCCATCAATGGGCGCTAGGCGTTCAGGAGCCCCTCTGCCACTCTCGCTCTCTCGCCCCCTCCGCAGTCCAGCGGCCGCATTCGCCGGTGGGCAGGCGCCCCGCTCCGGTGTCCAGCGCCGGCTCCACCGTCTCCTCAATAGTGCGTGTTAGGCGCCTCGAGGGGGGAGGGGCCAACAGGATCCGTCGTCGCCGCTGTGGTGGACAGCGCCGCCCCTCAGCACCGTGGTCCCGGAGCCCCGGGCAACAGGCTATCGGCTCCGCTCAGCTGCACCCTCGGCCGGCTGTTCCTTGGTCCCCAGCCTCCGTCCGAGCCTGTTTACTCTGCTCGGTCCGGGGCCGCCGCCATCTTGTGCAGCCTACGCCGGTCGCCTCGCTCTGTGTCCCGGCTCCAGTGCCTCACTCGGGCCCCCGCCGTCTCGTGCGCGGCGTCCCCCGTCGTCCCGGCGCTCAACGCGGCAGGCTCGCACCAGCTGCGGCGCGTTTTGGCCGGATTGCAGGAGAAATATCGGGGATTAGGCACGGAGCTGCAGGCTCACGCCGCCATCCCGATCGGCGTCCAAACCACGCCCCCCCGGAAACAGATACCTTTATGACTATGATATTCCCTTAATGCGCACGCCAGCGGCTCTGCGACCAGGGCGTATAAAATGGGGGACAGCGGGCAGCCCTGTCTAATCCCTCTGGATACAGTAATGGGATCCATCACCAAGTTACCGAGTTTTATTCGCGCCGAGGGTGAATCATACAGAATCCCAATCAATCGAAGAAAGACTGAGCCCAGTCCCATCCTGGACAAAACTTGACGCATGAAGGGCCATTCGAAAGAATCGAAGGCCTTCTCCATGTCGAGGAAGACCGCAACAGCCTTAGAGTCCTGCCTATCATGCTGGATGGTACCAAACACAGTACGGAGGTTATAGGTAAGGTTCCTATCTGGAATGAACCCCGCCTGCTCAGGAGCCGCTAATACGCAAATAACTTGGTGTCCACATTAAGCAAAGAGAGTGGGCGATAAGACCCACACTCATCCAGCGGCTTGCCTGGTTTAGGAATGGCAACGATCACCGCCTCTCTCATCATTAGCGGCATTGTGCCAGATACGCCCATATCGTCAAAAAGTGTTGAGAGGTGTGGGAGTAGTAAGTCCGAGAAGGCCTTATAGAAGCCGATGGTTAGGCCATTCGCCCCTGGGGCGCTAGATGCTCTCATTCCTGACAGGGCAAGTGAAATTTCTACTTTTTCTATGGGTCGCATGAGAAACTCACTGTGGGTGTTTGTAAGAAATGGCAATTTGATATGCTCAAGATAGTCGAGAATTTGCTCCTCTGTACCGGGAGACCGAGAGGTGTATAATGCCCCGTAAAATTGTTTAAACCTGTCTGCTATGTCCCCTTCTTCAGATAGCAACTCACCCTCCGCCGATTTGAGCTCAGTGATCAGCATTCTGCTGCGCTTAGCTTTCAGTACCTGCGCCAATACAGAGCCAGGCCTGTCACCCTCCCCGTAGGTTTGCGCTGTAGCATATTTGCTTAAATGTTTAAGTTCGCTGTCTGCTGCTTCCTAATATTCACCCAACAGATCTTTTATCTCTCGCGATATTGCCTCATCATTACATGCTAATTGACGCTGTTCCAACGCGCCCAACCTCCTTTCCAGATCAGATAGTCTCTTACGAATCGAGCGGAGAATCCCCGAGTGCTTGGCCATGGCCACGCCTTGGATATAAACTTTGAATGCTTCCCATACTACTTGAAAACTATACACAGACCCCACGTTAAGGACAAAAAAAGTTTCTATAGCTTCAGCTAATTCTTCTTTAAAGAGAGGGTCTAATAGTGAAAAAGGGGGAAATCGCCAAGTAAATGGTGAAATAATCTTTCTAAGCGTGGTGAGAACCAACAGAAGGGGAGAATGATCCGATAGAGTACGCGGTGTTGCAGGGATTCTGCTCATGCACAGAACTATGCTCAGGAAACCAGGACCTCAGTGAATTGTGGTGTACCAAAAACTCACCTCAGAACCCAGAACCCCTATCCGACCAGCATCAGTGTCCCATTCGTTATCCGTATTTATCTCGGCGGTCCCAATGTATAGACAACCCAGAACAAGCAACTTAGTGTATTCTCAGGAATGGTGGGAATCAGAAATACCTATTCGTTATTATTCTCATATCAGTCCACAACAAGAGTAAACAGACACCCGGTAAAGTTTAAAGAGTTTATTTATAATCCTCGTGTCCTAAAATGCAGTAATTTGACTAACATAAGTAGACAAATGATTAAAATCAAAACGATCAGAATAGTTACAATACCATAGAAAATGAAAGGAGAAATCATAATATAATGACAGTGGAATACAGCCACCTTCCTTTCGCTAGTAAACTAATATTATTAGACTAATAGAAGGTCTCTAGGCTTGAATGGGGAACCCCATACCGTAAAGATCAGCTTAGTGGAATCACATCACAGGATCAGGTATACTCTGCTCCTGGGAAAGCTCTTCTTCCGAATGTGTGTATCAAGCACGCAGCCTGAAATATTAAAAGCGCTCGACTCTCAGGTATTTGCAGCTGTGTGCGTGTTATGGCTAAATAGTGGGCCGATCAACCTGAACCCAAAAACATGCACCGTCTAGCGACCCAGACTGTTTCTTTACACAATGTTCAGACCAAGGTCGCAGCTCACTGCTAGGGATGTGAACAACAGACAGTTCTCATGTGAAGAAAAGGCGAGCAAGCATTTCTCAAATAATAACATGTAACTGCAGTGTCGTGTGCAAAAGCAGCAAAAGTGGCAAGATGGCTTTCTAACATCTAACACAGTTATGCTAACTTAGCAATGTACGTATATAAATTGCAGCCCTCACTACACCCCCCCTTGACCGAACCACTAACTAATAGGGGTACAATTAAGGAACGCAGAGTTCAAGTTCGATAGAACGGAACTAAGAGCACAAATTGGAAATCCTTATAAAGGCAGTGAAGGTTCGAAGAGAAGAAAAAAAAAACCACAAAAAGGGGGGAAAAAAATTATCGATGGATGTCGAATAAAAAGGTAAAAGTTTGTGTAAAGGAATGTCGGATGACATCCAAGTTAATCCATCAACGTATAAGCACAGTAAGTAGCAACGGATTCCAAGAGGAAATCATTGGAACGTCCTGCAAAATTGTCTGCCATCAGTTCAGCAAGGGGAATGAACACACATGTTCTTCGACAACTGGAGCCTCTAGTACCATCAGAGGACAACTGGCGTGTTCTTCAAGATAACTTCTTGCCAGGAAGTCATCCGTAGCCGTACCGATGTCCCAATTCCCTAGGACTCCATGTGCCGCTCCACAGGCCATAATCCTGACACCAGAACAATCCAACTCATGAGCCACTAAGGGACTCATTAGTCGGTCATAATCCGGGGCGGGAGACACCGAGTTTGACAAGCACAAATCCAGAGCCCATTGGAACGGACACTCTAGGCAATGAAAGACAGGTTGTAAGAATGTAAAGTAGGGAAACCGGAAGGACAATCCATAGGCTAAGCTCAAGGTTGCCAGTGGTAGTGTTCCATAGTATTCAAGCATCCGGTTACGAAGATGGAGCAGCCGGGACTGGCTGTCGTGTGATACAAATTGTGCAGCCATTGCGTAGTAAGCAGACCAACAACAGTACCCGAGCCACAAGGGCGAGAATCAACGGGAGACCTCCAAAGACGCTGGAAAAAATAGAATGAAAAAATGCCGGGATCACACCAAAAATAGTTTGGAAGGAGGTCACGAGGCCGGAGCCCACAATTTTGAAAAAATGTGCCAGGCCACTTGTTGATGAGGCATTAACCCCTTCGCCGAATTTTGCCGCGGCGCTCGGGGGGGGGGGGGGTTGGGGTGTTTGCGGCGCCGCCATGCTCGTGACGGAACCACTCCGTCATGAGCCACGGGCGCGCTGTGCTCATGACGGAGTGGTTCCGTCACGACTCCGCCCACTTGCATTGATCGCCCGCACATGCGGGGAATCAGTGCCGCGTGGGCGGAGCGGCCGCCAACGGCCGCAGCATGACGGAACCACTCCGTCATGAGCACACGGCACCCGTGGCTCATGACGGAGTGGTTCCGTCATGAGCAGGGAAGGGGTTAAAGATAGTCTGAATCAGGGCACCAAAATGAAGTGGGAGATCAATATTCAAAAGCGCTTGCACCTCGGTGCGCGTGTTTGCTACGTGAAGGACAAATGTTTCCCGGGACGAAGTCAACGCGACTTCTTTTTGAGACAATAGAGCCCTTATTCTGCTCATCTTGTTGAACTCTGCTTTCAAGGTTGAGTGGAAGGCCAGATGGATACATCGAGTCGCCCATGCGGGGGTGGGAATAGGACGTTGTTACAGCAGACTACTCTCTGTGATACAGTCACTATGTAGGTAATTCCCACTAACATCCCACAGCAAGCTTCATTATTTAAGAGCAAATAACTACCATTAGCCAGCAGCGTAACTGACGGTGTAATGGCTGGCACTGGAATCCATTTCAGGATGCAAGCTAAATTAGGAGCGTGCACATTGCATGCATCATGCAATTGAATGTGCCGACACACTACAGAGTGATCCGGAGTGGAAGTGCACTCTTCACCTTTTAAGTAGATCTCTTTACCGTCTCTCACGCACCTGTATGTGAATGGGAGTGACCAAACTTCATGCAGGAAGGCAGTACCTAGTTGTTTATATCTGCCTAGCGCATAATGTTTCATGCAAGAACTGAACTTAAACAGGGGAAATGGTAATGTAATTAACCCGTGGATAAGCCACACAGCGGAGTTCAATTCGGCTACAGAGAAAGGCAAAGGTTCTAACTTTTCAATGTGCAGCAATGTGTATGTTGCATCTTTCATGGACATGAACTGTTGTTTTGCAGTTAAATTAAAAGGAAGGAACAAAGATGAAGTATTCATGTAGTCCCAAGGGACTTTCCCAGCCTTTAACGTTTGCAATGTCCATGCAAATTGCATTATAGAACGCAATTGATTTTGACCATGATATAAAACAGACATATCATCCTGCACAATGTCAACAACAGATGAAACGATATTATCAAACGTGTAAATTCTGGAAGAAAGGGTGTTAATGCTATTATCTATAACAGCCAATACTTTTTCCATATTGGCTTGATCAATAGCCCGTAATCTGGATGCAGCTTCAATTTGTGATAACTTCCAAACTTCGTTATAAACAGCATATACCCATCTTTTGGACCTGCCACCCGCAGGACCCTTAACAAAATCATTCAAATCAATTTTGTCATGTAATTGTGATACATGAAGTTTAACAGATGCTAAGGTGGAATGTTGCAGCCAAGATTGGCATAACTTCCCTACAGAGTAGGTAGTTACAGTATGAGATGATTCAAAACGGGGGTCCACACGAACCTGCGTATACCCCGGATTTAAATCCAGAAAACGATGTTGACAGGAATCTGAGCTCGTTTGCCATATTAACCATCCTTCCAGATTTAATTTGGAAATATTGAGGGATGTGTTAGAAACGTATGACTGCAACGCATCAAGGGACAGATCTGTATGATTATCCCAATTAGGATAAGCACCCAGATCCGGAGTAGAGGGAGAATATGGGGGCATACTTACAACGAGGCGATAAAAAATTATCGTCGCTTTAGCGGCCGTTTTCGGCCGAAAAGTGGCGATAATTTTATCGCTATATTAGCAAGGTCACGCTAACGCGTGAAACCTTGCTTTAGCGTGGGGATTTCTAACGCCCAGCTTTGCATCTCTAATGAGATGCAAAGTGGGCCTTCCTGACCTGACATGATAGGAGAAATGTCGCTAAGCGACAATTCTCCTATCATCAAGCCCCACGCTATGAAGCATAGCCTCAGGAAAAGTAGCGATAACACCTGTTATCGCTACTTTCCTAACACCTGCTTCAGGACTGACTTAGCCATGATATCCTATGGAAGGAGGATATCATGGCTAAGTTTGTGAGTCCCTATCAACAAGCTAACGTGAGATTATCGCTGGGTTTCCAGCGATAATCTCACATTAGCCAGTTAGCGTGAGGATTCTTATCGCTATTGAGATAAGCGTTGCTAATAGCACGCTATCTCAGCGATAAAAATCGGCGCTAGCCGGCGATAATTATCCGAGCGCTAAGTACGCTCAGCGATAATTATCGCCGGTTGTTGTTGATATGCCCCTTAATTTTTTATAAGTAGCCAATCCAAAGCAGGTGGTCTGAAAAATCGTTGAATTCAAAAACAACATGTGGTTCGGGATGAGGCAGGCACGATGCAAAGCTTCTGTTCCTTGTACCTGCCACGGTTTAGAACCCCAAACCGATTTAAGATCAATAGTAGCTTTCCACAGATCATAACCTCTGATTGCCAAATCATCCATAAAGGATTTGGAATATAACAATTTCGTGTGTGTCAGCCTAACTTTCGAGGCAGACTCAGCTGCCACTTTAAAGTAAAAGGAGGCAGGATTTGAAACACTGAAATCAGAAAAATATGTGAATTTGTTCACTAATGTGGTGGAGCTACCCAGCCTAGGCGCTGAACAATGTTCCCATTGTGTGTAATTTACAACATTTCTAAACGTATTGGCTTTATGAAGGAAATGATTGCCACAATGTTGATAGCAAAACTGCTCATCATAATTAGCAGTATCTAAATACAAATCCTCAGCATCAAACGCAGCATAATATTTCAAATCAGAAAATAGTGCTTCTATGGCTTGAACATCCCAATCATCTGAGCGGATGCTTTGCTTAACTACATCCCCCATAGAAACACGAAATACATTTGGCACATTGATTACTTCAGTGGGACCATGAATTTGAAATTTAACAGCATCCCACGCAATCCCATCCAACACAGGCCAGGCAGTAATATTCACAAAAGTCTGGTCCCTTTTCATGATGTGTGATGAGGAGTGGGGGCCAAAGTTCCATCAACTAGTCTAATTGTAGATCTTTCTTTTAGGTAGTGTCCATTCACAAGACGAAAAAATACCACCACAAATCCAATGGACATGAACAAAAAAATACATACGAGCACCAGCCAAATGTAAGTCCAAGGGGGAATTAAAAAATGTCTTTTAAACCAGACCGCAAAAATAGAAACTTTTGATGGGGCATTGGAAGTCATTGAGTTAGTGTCAAAGGAGAAGCGTGACTGGTTAACTTCGGTGGATTGTAAAACAGGCAATGGTACTTCTGCAGGATAAGCATACTCAGTATCTTCAGGTAGACCAGCAGCCGGTGGTAGCAATAAAGGACCAGTAACTGTATGCATCTCGATGGCAACATCAGACAAGGTGGTAGAAGCTGGAGCCAAAACAGAGTTTCTCAGCATCGCAGGGCAAGAAACCGCTGGAGTCATACTAAGAAGAATCGGCCACTCGCTGTAGCTTGACATTGTCAATAGAGATGTACCTGTTATCCTTGCGAACAGGAAGTGGAGGTTAAATGACTGTTCGTGTACCCTGCACGCGAAGCACTGGAACCGGTGCACGATAAGAGGGGCCGAACTCCTTCTTGTTCTCCACCTTCTCACGGACCTGATCACCCACTCGAGGTAGCCAGCCGACTCAGCCGACTCGGAATCTGAAGCGCAGCATCAGATGTGGAGGGCATGTGTTCCTTCGCTAGACTGTCTCTGGCTTCTTGTAGAGTCTGCAATACAGCACAGTGATCATCTACATCAAAGGGTGCGGCTGACACCGCCATGTCTAGACCATCAAGGTCCGGGACAAACATTCGTATGCCAAAGAGCATCATTTATGGGGTCCGCCCACCCAGAGACCTTCTAGGGAGATTATTAAGTGCACGTTGGACGTTATACAGATGGGCTAGCCAGTTCCGGCCAGTGCCTAAAACCCTAGCTGTCAAAGATTGCTTTAAGTCACGGTTCATTCGCTCCACCACACTATTACCCTCAGGTCGGTAGGGAGACGAAAATTTGACTTGGACCCCCAAATTTCTCATGGCTTCTTTGTACGCCTTAGAGGCGAACGCAGGGCCCTGATCAGAATGAAAGGTACCACACGCAAAACTTAAAACAAAGACACGCAAATCCCTGATGACAGTACGGGCATCAGCACTCCTTTGTGGCCATACCCACAGAAAACGTGTGCACAAATCCACTGCAACCAAGATGTACTTGTATGCAGTATCAGAGGTGAAAGGACCGCAGTGATCTAGATAAACACACCCTAGTGGTTTATTAGATATGTACAACTGAGTTTGTGGTGGGCGCGCAGCAGTTGAAGGTTTAATCTGCTGGCAAATGTCACAATCAAGAACATAAGCGCAAGCCTGTTTATATAAACCGCACCACCAGTAACGTTGTTGTAACAGCGAAATAGTAGCTGCAACGCCGGCGTGGGCAGAGGCCAGGCCTTCATGAGCTGCTGTTATCAACGATGGTCTGCAGTCCGCGTTGGGAATCAATCTGTCACCAACGTCGTTAATCCTCACCAATGGGACTTTATCAGGACTTAAGTGATAATGGCAACGAGAAGGGAACCCTCTCGGGTAATTACTTCCCGTTTCTGTAGCAGCAATAGCTGCCGAAATGTCATCATCAATCTTACTTTTTGATCTTGTAACTGCTGCTACTAGATATGTCGCCACTGCTGTTTTTGCTGCCTCGTCAGCTAAGCTGTTGCCGACAGCGTGGACACCAACTCGTTGGTGACCGAGAGTGTGAATAACATTCACGAGAGGCAGATGTTCTTTAAGTTCTGCCACTCGAACCCAAAGCATTTTATGCTTAATTGTGCTACCTTTGGAATCACGATATTCACTCTGAGACCAAAAATATAGATTGTCGTTGTAAGATTGAACACAATAAAACGAGTCACTTACTATAAGAGTAGTGACCCGAGGATCAGCAAACTCTAGTGCAAGCACCAGAGCACGAAGCTCCGCCAACTGTGCAGTACAATCACCCAATGACTGCGTATGCACGACATCAGATTGGAATTCACCATTCACGAAAGTACCCACCACAATTGCGCAGGCCGCTGAATAGGCATGCTTCGATCCAGTCGCCAGTTGCGCAGAACTGTCAGTGTAAATGACACAATGGTAATCGAGCGGGCGCAAAGACAGAGGAGCCGGATGAACGAATTCATACTGCAAGTACTCCTGAGTCTGTAATGAGGTGTCAAAGATATAGGTGACGTCGGGCATGTCAAGGAAGTGGCCCATTGTGTCCACCGAGGATGCAAAGCTTTAGAATTTGGTACACTCGCTTTGGTCACTGCCTCAAGGGCAGGATATGGTGTGACAACCAACATGCGTTTTCCTTGCGACAGCGCTCGTTCTTTGACAATCGCCATCTGCACTGCCGTAAGAACTTTCTCGACAGAGGAAAAACGCATTTCAGCCGAAGTGTACAGGTGTGATTTGTAGGCAATGGGGACGGTATCGCCTTCATTGAACGTTAAGTACGTGAAACCCACTGCGCCCGGCACAATTCTTATTACCAGGTTAGTGCGGTTATCACGTACAGTAAGTATTTTGAAGCAAGAAGATCAGCTTGCAGTAATTGCAAAATAGCTGAATGCTCCGGCAGCCAGCATGATTTGGAAAAAGTAGGTTGTACCAAGGCATAAAGCGGCTTGATACGCTGGGCATAATCAGGAATGTACGTACGACCGAAATTCAGAAAGCCCAGCAAAGACTGTAATTTCTTCAGTGTTGTAGGAGCACGCAGGCATGCGCACTTCTCTAGAAAGTGCGGAGCCAATACTCGACCTTCATTGTTGAGTTCGTAGCCCAAGAACAACACTGTATACTCTGCAATGTGAGACTTCGCAAAATTGAATTTGTAACCGAAGTCTGCGAACATAACAATAATGCGATCAACGCGACACAGATGCGGCCACAGCTCGTCGTCTGTGAGATAGATATTATCGACATACGAGTACGCATCTGGATCTATGCTCTCTAGAAGAGAGACTACACGTGCGGCAATGACACCAGGGCTGTTTTTATAGCCCATGGCTAGTCTTGTAAACTGTTTTTGTTTGCCGCCTGAAGTAAACGCTGTCCACTGACTGCTAATAGAGGACAGGTTATGGCTGTAAAAGCCATTGGAAATGTCAAGTGTGGTTTTAAACCTTTTTCTCACAAGACTATCGACGAGAGCCGAACTGTGAGTATTTTGTACCGCGCACGTCCGGCAATGAGAGTTTAAATGCCGGTAATCCAAAACCAGGCGGTACTACCCATCAGGCTTCGTCACAGTGAATAAAGGATTATTCATTGGTGACACGCATGTTTCAATAACACCTTGATATTCCAATTGTTCAAGGATTGCCGCGACGTGAGGTCTAGCTTCGCGATGCATGGGATATTGGGGTTGTGGCTGGGGCATAGACGGCAATGGAATCTCATGGCTGGGGGACATTTTTTTTCCCAGCCCACCTGAGTATGATACAAAGCTGGTGCTAGCACCAGAGCCCACTCCTCAGTGAACCGTTTAGCTTGGTCCTTTGGCACTGTGTGCGCAAAGGACGGGAGGATTACCTCCTCCCCTCTAGGAGCATCTAAAATGAAAGCCGGGGGCCAGTGTGCCTCCGCTAGGAGGATGTCATAAGAAGAGGTCAGATTATCCCCAAAAATCCCTTGAATTGTACGTTGTATGTCACCTTCAATTCGGAGGACTATGTTATATAGTCTGTCAGGGGGAGCCACTCTAGTGTCAGCAGTTTCTACGGTAATAAACGTATCAGTTGCTGTCGCCTCCAGATATGGACGCAGTGCTTGCCGCACTACTGTAACCTCCGCCACGCTGTCGAGCAGCGTTAGGGCCCATGTCAGGTTCCGAAGCTGCGTTCTCACTATCTGTGGCATACCTCGCTGTCAATGCAGCAACTTTCTTCTTCTGAAACGGGGACGTTGACGTGCAAACTCGTCTTGCTTGCCTTTACCGTCATCCTGACGGGGTTGTTCACGACCTTGTTGTGCACACCGACCTTTGCCAAGGTCTCCGCCACCGGTCTGTGAGGCCGATGTTTCCTGTGAAGAACGAGGAGAGTTGTTCAGTAACCTGAAATCTATCAGGCGACTTAATACTAGTACGATCGCGCAAATCTTAAGTGCGTTTGCTAGTCTGCTGTACGGGAGACGCAGGACGAGACCCCTGTTTCTGTTGCTGCTTTCCCTATTTCTTTGCTCTCCAACTCTGTTTTGGAAAAGCTGGACGATCGTCTTTACTAGACGAACTCACCTTAGTTTGTTGTATCAAGTCAGGAATGATTACAGTTGGTTTAACTCCCAAACTGCTGCGACCAATAGTTTTATAAGCTTCCGCAATAAGTTTAGGAAACTCTTTGGGCTTATCGAGTTCAGCGACGCGGGCTAAGCCATTTGCCACTTGGAATTGCACCGCATCTCCCTTGAGATTACCAAGGACGAGGGGGTGCAACAACGTAGAATACTCCGGCAAGCCTCATTCCTAACTCTACAGCCGCCTCCGGTCCGTGCTGATCTTGAACACGTTTAATGACGGAGGGCAGCACGGACATAGACGGAGTGCCGAAGCACTTCGAGTAGACCGCGGCAAAGATTTTTCCCCAGTTGTCACAATCTGACACATCAGGGATAATATCTTTCGGCAAACTAATGGTGAGAATTCTGTGTTTCTCCACCTCCGTAGAGTGTGGAAACACTGCTTCCAGCTGGTCAAATTTCTCGGCAAGCCAATAAGGAAAATCATCCTTACTCTGGGGGTGCTTGCCCATCCCCGAATTAACTATGACGGGACTAATAACAACCGCCGGGTGACCAGCCGGTAGTCCCGCAACAGCAGGACCCACCTGCACACTACGTGAAAAGTATTGCACCAAAGCCCTATATACTGAAATAAGGGTTGTATGGAGCGTACGCAGCTCATCCACCGCAATAGTCAAATAGCGGGGGTGAGGCGTAAATCCGGCAAGCACCGGCCATGTGGCCCCTGGAATTGACAAAGGGCCCATTCTAGCCGGTGCAACCGTATGGGGAAGGGCGCCATTAAACCAAATGCTGTGCTGCCAGGCTGAAAGGGGGATCTCTAGAGTCCGATATGGCGTATAATTGGCTGGGACCCGCGTGTGAGTATACGAGTGAAACGTTTTATCATCCGCATTCACTGCCGGCAGTGTCACCCAAGAGTAGAACAACTCATAAGGATGGGTTCCATCAGCACTCACCACAAAAATAACGGCCATCCCATCGTCCGGCACCCCATACGTCGTCAAATGACGTCACAGAGGTGTACGGCTATGTGCAGCCATTTCGACCGCCATAAGGACACACAAAAGATCAACAACGAGTTTAATCAGTAGCACAAGGGTTCAGAAATAGAAGAAACCTTTTTAATGATCAAGCTTGAAAGAACCTATCAGGTGAGTAACAGGTAGGTCAAAATCCGTCTCTCCCGTTATCCGGAAACAAGAGTGAGGGAGTCGTGGACTAATATAAGCACTACTAAGGCGTTTCAAATCAATAGACCAAACGTTAGGTGCACCATGTTGCAGGGATTCTGCTCATGCACAGGACTATGCGCAGGAAACCAGGACCTCAGTGAATTGTGGTGTACCAAAATCTCACCTCAGAACCCAGAACCCCTATCCGACCAGCATCAGTGTCCCATTCGTTATCCGTATTTATCTCGGCGGTCCCAATGTATAGACAACCCAGAACAAGCGACTTAGTGTATTCTCAGGAATGGTGGGAATCAGAAATACCTATTCGTTATTATTCTCATATCAGTCCACAACAAGAGTAAACAGAGACACAGTAAAGTTTAAAGAGTTTATTTATAAACCTTGTGTCCTAAGATGCAGTGCTTTGGCTAACATAAGCAGACAAATGATTAAAATCAAAACCATCAGCATAGTTACAATACCATAGAAAATGAAAGGAGAAATCATAATATAATGACAGTGGAATACAGCCACCTTCCTTTCGCTAGTAAACTAATATTATGAGACTAATAGAAGGTCTCTAGGCTTGAATGGGGAACCCCATACTGTAAAGATCAGCTTAGTGGAATCACATCACAGGATCAGGTATACTCTGCTCCTGGGAAAGCTCTTCTTCCGAATGTGTGTATCAAGCACGCAGCCTGCAATATTAAAAGCGCTCGACTCTCAGGTATTTGCAGCTGTGTGCATGTTATGGCTAAATAGTGGGCCGATCAACCTGAACCCAAAAACATGCACCGTCTAGCGACCTAGACTGTTTCTTTACACAATGATCAGACCAAGGTCGCAGCTCACTGCTAGGGATGTGAACAACAGACAGTTCTCATGTGAAGAAAAGGCAAGCAAGCATTTCTCAAATAATAACATGTAACTGCAGTGTCGTGTGCAAAAGCAGCAAAAGTGGCAAGATGGCTTTCTAACATCTAACGCGGTTATGCTAACTTAGCAATGTACGTATATAAATTGCAGCCCTCACTACAGCGGAAGTACCAAACATTCCCTCCCGAGTGAGCTCCATGAGCGGCGAAGAGGCTAACCAGTAATCTATACGAGTGTGCAAATTATAATAGGCAGAGTAGTGCGTGTAACTGCCTTTGTACGGGTGTCGGGTACGCCATACGTCACAAAGATCCATGCACACCAGTGCGCTCTCAAGTGCTCTAGCCGCTGCAGTGGGCCACCGCGTCGGGCCCCAGACCTGTCCAAATTTGGGTTTCTGACCAGATTAAAGTCCCCCCCCCCAAAGGAACTATGCTTCAGGGGAACCTAGTTACAGCGCCGTCAAGTGTGGTGAAGAACTCCGGGCAATCATAGTTAGGACCATGGACATTCACTATAATTAAGTCAACGCCCCTCCCCTGACATCTGGAAATCACAAAGCGTCCATTCTTGTCTGAGTCTAATTGGTCCAGTGTGCATGTAGATCTAGGGTTAACCCATGTCAGCACCCCTTGGGCATACGTGGTGAAACCTGAGACATTGAAATTGTCCAACAGTCCTCTACAGAGTAGAAATGAGCTATTTAATGGGAGGAGCGTCTCCTGGATTAGGGCTATATCAATATTGTGCCTCTTCAAATAATTCAACACCTTACGTAGTTTACGGTGGTCGTTAAGCCCCCGGACATTCCACGTGAGCGTGCAAAGGGAGTCTAGCGTCTTCGGCACTGTAGCCTCACTTGGTTCCGCCATCGTTTGTATCAGTGCCTATAATGTATCCTGACCTATGCAGCTCATAGATAATATGCACACCATGTAGTGACCAACAGAAAGCAATAAACAACCAAAACAACAATACTGTTCCCTCTCCCAAACCTCCCCCCACCCATGGCAGACCACCCCAACTCGGTCGCGAAGCATCCCCCAGAACATCCGATCCACCTCCCACCACCGCCCCCTAGTCAAAGAGTACCACACTCGTGTGTTGCACTCGTGGGCAAATGTTGCTCTTCCTTGCGAGGAGAAACAATTGAAACTTTGAACAGCCCCGCTCCCCACACATCGTCCGAATTAGAAACACAGCATCGCAAACCCAATGGTCACAGGCCTCAGCAATCGCGCAGAGCAAAGGTGTAGCAACCTCCTCACTTGGTCCTGGACCAAATGACCCCAGGGTCCAGAACAGCCCACATCAAGAGTTATGAAGTAGTCTCTGTGCGCCCCACGTCTGTGCACCTCTGCATATAATCGTCCGAGGCAGTTATGAACAACTTATATAGTGCTCCCCCAGGCCAAAATCTGCGGTAAGTCTCGGGCCAAACCTGAAGTGAACCCCGGTTGGACAGTTATGGACCAGCTGCTGTGGGTCGCAAGGAGCAATGCCCAGGACACACAATGGTTTACCCCTCCCCCTCACCATCCAACCCCAGGGTCATACTTATCAACTAGCAGCAGTTCGCCATTGTTAATCTTGGTCGTCCAGGGAGCCTCTAGCCACCTCGTCGAGAAGTTGTCGTTCCGGGCTATGGCGTTGTTCTTTGGACCAACCTTTTAGAGGCTTTTGTAATGCCTTTGGGTCCGTAAAGGTGTGGGAGCGGCCCTGTCTGTTGACCCGAAGCTTGGCAGGATACAACATGGCGTAGTCTATGCCCAGATCGCGCAGCTGTTTTTTCATAGGGACGAACTGTTGGAGCGCCTCCTGCACCCGGATAGTAAAGTCTGGGAACAGCGATATCGCAGATCCTTCGTAGGTCAAAGACTGTTTGTCCCGCGCCAATCTCAGGGCAGTGTCCCTGTCACGATAATTAAGCAGTTTTGCGATTATCGGTCGCGGTGGCGCCCCCGGGGCAGTCGTGGCCCCAGGGAGCGGTGCGCTCTCTCCACCACAAACATAGTAGAGAAGACCCCTTCTCCCAGCAGCGTGACCAACAGCCTCTCAATAAATTGTTCCATGTTACCAGTCGAGGTGGCCAGTAATTCTTAGGTTACAGCAACGAGAACGCGCTTCCAAGTCCTCTGCTTTATCTTGGACACGTAGGACTCTCCCAAGCTGCTTATGCTCAGTATCAAGCGAGGTGTGCGCTTCCTCCACCTCCCTAAGCCTCCGCTCTGACATGTCTAATTGCTCAGCATGTTTTTCTAAGTGCTCAACCATTCCATCCATCCTATAGGAGAGGGCGTCCATTTTCGTACCCAGGGAGGTGATGCCGCTTTGCAGGCTCTTCTCCATGGCCAGGAGCATGCTCCGAATGTCAGGGCTGGGGTCTTCAGTCGCGGGAGTCTGTATCCTGGTGGCTTCGTCCGTAGCGGCATCATGTGATTTCGACCGCTTCTGCTCGAAAGAGAGTTTGGGCTGCGCTCTATCTACTCTGCCCATTATCACTATCAGAAGGGTGCACCTGACAGGACTCCGTTACTCTGCAGCGCTGTAGCCCAGAACACCATAAGCCAGGAATAGCCGTGTGACACTTCGGGCGGCTCCAATCCTCAACTGTTTCTGGACAACTGTATGGGCAGTACCCCAAGCAGAAGGGCGCTGTACACCTGCTCACAGGTGCCTGCACACGTCGGCGGTCTCATCCACCAGAGCACAGGGCCACTTGCTGATTTATTGTGTCCAGTTTAGCACGCCCAGTGCAGGACTCAAATACCAGCGGGCATGTACACCACCGCACCTTAGGCGTCCCCCAGGTTCACCGCTCAGTCCTGTATATCCCTGCTGGGGCACCGCACCATCTTCCACTGGGGAGCACACACAAAGCGAGTGCGCCGGCACAAAGGGCTGATCGACAAGCCCGCCTTCCCGTCAACTCCAGGTTGCATGCACCTCTCAATTCCGCGCACACCAAATATGTGCAGGGCGCACCAGGGAGCTCGTAGTAAAGATGGCCAGGGACTAGCTGCTGACGTCATTAATCCCAGTCGCAGCCGTCGTGCGATTGATGTTTGCTGCAGCCATAAGCTCTGCAGCATCCCCGTAGTTCTTAAGTTAAACAAATCTTCAACATGCGGCCTTCCTGTGAATGTTCACAAGCTCTGAAAATTAATTGTTTGGAAGGCTTTCTTCTCAGCAGATCTCGCACGTGTTCATTATAGATTGCAAGGTGACACGCTTCTGTTCCGAGGGACCAGACTCAGTGGGCCCCGCATCGCCACGGTCCCGGGGCGAGTAATGCTCCTTTCTGCGCCCACCTGTTGGTTCATATGCCACCTCGCACTCCCACATTCCAGGCACGGCGAGCACTGACCTCCACCCTAGTGCAACTGCTCAGTGCTGGGCGAAGCGCTCCCATTTCGCACGTAGCAGAATGGCAGGTTCCAGGGAGTGCGGACACACCCGGCACACAGGTAATGAATGCTCTTCTGCGGGGGTCGCAATACGCGAGTCGGTCAACCCGCACTCCCCACTATCTGCAGCTGCGGGCGCTGAGATCCGTGTCCCCGTCTGCACCGGCCCGTCCACCGGCTCCAAGCACTCCGGGCAGTAATACGTGCAGCCGCACGTTGCTCCGTGCTCCGATCCTTCCCCCGGCGCGTCTCAGTGTGGCAGGGCTCGCAGAGGCGGCAATCTTGTCAGTCTCCAGAGGTCGTCACGATGACGCTCGCGCCCCGGGCGGCACCGTGCCACAGCACAACTCAAGCTCGGGGATCCGAGGCCTGCTAGGCGGAAACTGTCAGGGCTCCGTAACTTCGCCGTTCTTGAGCCTAGAAGAACCAGAGCACAACCACTGCGCACTCAGCGTGTTCCAGGAAATCAGGCCACACCAGTGCTCTCGTTATTAGAGAGCGATGCTATTGGATATATGCCGGATGGTAGGACGATGTTACAGAGCTAAAGGCTCAAGCGGCCATCTTGGTCACGAGCAAGCTCCGCCCCCCCTCAAACCACAAGAGTTGCAATCCTTATGCCGCTTACTTTTTTGAAGAACATTATTAATGCCTTACATTTAGTTCATACAGTAGTTCAGAGGCCACTATGTGAGCCGATCGCTGGATAGGGGATGTTACAGTCTGTTTGAATATGACCCTTCATCCATTCTGTAGCCAAGGGATTTCATCATTCAGTCCTTTTCCCCAGGTTTTCAAGCGATACACCCATTGTTGTTCTCGAGTTAGATGTCTTTTCAGAATATCTTGACAGTTTGTGGTGATTTTCTCCAAAACCACCCATGCCATGTCCAGATCCCAGTGTCCTTGTTCTAGATATTGGCTTGTTAGTTTAGTGTTGTTCTTCTTGCTTCTGATTGTGCTCCTATGCTCATTGATACGTATTTTTATTTTCCATGTGGTTATACCCACATAGAGAATGCCACATGGGAAGTTTGTTAAATTTTTCAGAATACATGGTCTGTCTGTCTTAATATCCACCTCTATCGTGGGTTTGGTAAGTTGGCATGCTATGCAGTTGTCATACGGGTAATGACCCACCAGCCTGTCCTTGTCCCATAATGCTGTTTGAGACTGGGTTTGTAATGGGGCTGTTTTTGTTTGGACCAATTCCTCGCGTATACTTATATTTCTGTTGAAAGCAAAACGGGGTAGGACCATTGTTTGGTACCCTCATTCAGAATCCTACAAATCTTTCGTATTATATTCTGGACTTTAATTGAAACAGGCGTGTATGTGGTAACGCAGACAACCCTATCATTATCAGGTTTTTTGTAGTTTTCAAGTAGGGCCTCAAGGTTATTGTTTCTCGCTCTTTTCATTGCTTTTTTCACCATTGTCTTTGGGTAATCAGTTTGTCTTCAAATGTATTTCCCTGTCTTTCAAAAGCCTCCATTGTGGAGCAATTTCATCTCACCCGCAGGAACTGTCCCACAAGAAAGTTCTCTCGGAGTGCTCTTGGGTGAAAGCTTTCATATAGCAGTAAGCTATTTTTGTCAGTTGCTTTGTTGTGAACTTTTGTTTTTATTCCTGCTTGGTCCATGGTGATCACTAGATCTACGAATACTGCTTCATCCTTGTTTATGGTTTACATGAATTTTAGATGTCTGTCCTTTGTGTTGACCCATTTTTCAAATTGGATAGCCATGTCCTTGTTGCCATGCCATACTATTAGTACATTGTTGATGTACCTACGCCAAAGTTTAATCTGTTCTCTGTAAGGGTTCTCTGAGCTGAAAATGTGATCGGACTCAAACTGGTGCACATACAGACAGGCCATACTTGGCGCAAAGGTGCTTCCCATCAATGTGCCCCTCACTTGGTTGTATGTTGTTCCTTAATATTAAAAAAAGTTCTCAGTTAGCGCTAGTTCTGCGCATTCCATATTGGAATGTATAGGGGTCATAAACTTCCATTCTGTGTCCTGTAGTATATGTTCAATTACTTCAAGTGTGCGTCTTTGAGGAATGCACGTATATAATGCTTCAATGTCCATGGGGATGATCAAGTACTCAATGGTGTTAATTTCGGTGTGACGAAGGAGACAAAGTACATCCCTTGTATCTCTCAGATAGGAGATGGATTTTTTTACTATTGGCCGCAGAATTGCTACAAGGGTTCTAAGGCTGATCCAATGCCCGAGAAAATAGGTCTACCAGGTGGCGGCATCTTGTTTTAATGAATCTTCAGGAGAGTGTAGAACCTCGGGGTTCGTGGTTTATCAGCAATGAAGAATTCTGCCTCCCGTTTAGTAATCCAATTATGAATGAGGCCTTAATCTACCATAGATTTGATTTTGCTTGTTAGTCTTATTGTAATGTAAGATTGGAGGATCTCATAGCTCTCTCCATCAGATAGAAGTAGATGAGTAGTTGAATTACATCTCCTGTCTAAGAGGAAAACTGGGGCCTCATCTTCTGGTGTCAGCAGAGTCTGCATCAGCATCAAAGTATTGGGAACGGCATGGATCATGGTGCTAGAGGTGTAGTTGAGAGTGGAGAGAGACGTGGCTCGTTATGAGCTCAGACGGTCCAGCTGGCTCCAAGGGCAAACCCACCGGGAATACCTCTGGACTCCAAGGGGCCCAAAGGCATGCCAGAGGGAGTGGGTAAAGATATGAAGAGCTTTGGAGTGATGTGAGAACAAGTTGCGGGATCAAGATGTATGGTGCTGGCCCGCGCCTTCTCAGAGAAGTGTTCTGCATTCTGTCCATCAACTGTTGTTTTTGCATTTGTCACCCCAAGTGTGACGGGTATGCTCAAATATGAGTCCCGTGCTCTCCATGCCAGTGGAATCAAGCTATCCTGGCTGAAGAGGGGTGAAACCCCGAAACCGGTCCTAGGATGCTTGGTTCCAGTCCAGGGAGTACCTGGCTTGGCAGTTCGGGCTGGACTGTTCCCATAAGGCACAGGCTCAAGACTGATTTGCATATGGCTGGGTTCAAACTGGAATGGCATGGTGAGCAAAAAAAGGATGGATTTAGGCCCAGATCTCTGTACTGGGGTGAATGTATGACATTGTGCTGCATTCTGTCCATCAACTGTTGTTTTTGCATTTGTCACCCCGAGTGGGACGGGTATGCTCAGACGTGAGTCCCGTGCTCTCCATGCCACTGGAATCAAGCTATCCTGGCTGAAGAGTGGTGAAACCCCGAAACTGACCCTAGGATGCTTGGTTCCAGTCCAGGGAGGACCTGGCTTGGCAGTTCGGGCTGGACTGTTCCCATGAGGCCCAGGGTCAAGACTGATTTGTATATGGCTGGGTTCAAACTGGAATGGCATGGTGAACAAAAAAAGGTTGGATTTAGGCCCAGATCTCTGTACTGGGGTGAATGTATGACATTGTTCTGCATTCTGTCCATCAACTGTTTGTTTTTGCATTTGTCACCCCGAGTGGGACGGGTATGCTCAGACGTGAGTCCCGTGCTCTCCATGCCACTGGAATCAAGCTATCCTGGCTAAAGAGGGGTGAAACCCCGAAACCTGTTCTAGGATGCTTGGTTCCAGTCTAGAGAGAACCTGGCTTGGCAGTTCGGGCTGGACTGTTCCCATGAGGCACAGGGTCAAGACTAGTTTACATATGGCTCAAACTGGAATGGCATGGTGAGCAAAAAAAGAATGGATTTAGGCCCAGATCTCTGAACTGGGGTGACTGTATGACATTGTTCTGCATTCTGTCCATCAACTGTTGTTTTTGCATTTGTCACCCCGAGTGGGACGGGTATGCTCAGACGTGAGTCCCGTGCTCTCCATGCCACTGGAATCAAGCTATCCTGGCTGAAGAGGGGTGAAACCCTGAAACTGACCCTAGGATGCTTGGTTCCAGTCCAGGGAGGACCTGGCTTGGCAGTTCGGGCTGGACTGTTCCCATGAGGCACAGGGTCAAGACTGATTTGTATATGGCTGGGTTCAAACTGGAATGGCATGGTGAACAAAAAAAGGTTGGATTTAGGCCCAGATCTCTGTACTGGGGTGAATGTATGACATTGTTCTGCATTCTGTCCATCAACTGTTGTTTTTGCATTTGTCACGCCGAGTGGGACGGGTATGCTCAGACGTGAGTCCCGTGCTCTCCATGCCACTGGAATCAAGCTATCCTGGCTGAAGAGGGGTGAAACCCCGAAACCTGTCCTAGGATGCTTGGTTCCAGTCTAGAGAGAACCTGGCTTGGCAGTTCGGGCTGGACTGTTCCCATGAGGCACAGGGTCAAGACTGGTTTACATATGGCTCAAACTGGAATGGCATGGTGAGCAAAAAAAGGATGGATTTAGGCCCAGATCTCTGAACTGGGGTGAATGTATGACATTGTTCTGCATTCTGTCGATCAACTGTTGTTTTTGCATTTGTCACCCCGAGTGGGACGGGTATGCTCAGATGTGAGTCCCGTGCTCTCCATGCCACTGGAATCAAGCTATCCTGGCTGAAGAGGGGTGAAACCCCGAAACCGGTCCTAGGATGCTTGGTTCCAGTCCAGGGAGGACCTGGCTTGGCAGTTCGGGCTAGACTGTTCCCATGAGGCACAGGGTCAAGACTGATTTGCATATGGCTGGGTTCAAACTGGAATGGCATGGTGAGCAAAAAAAGGATGGCTTTAGGCCCATATCTCTGTATTGGGGTGAAAGTATGACATTGTTCTGCATTCTGTCCATCAACTGTTGTTTTTGCATTTCTCAGAGAAGTGTGCATGTCAGGAAGGGGCTAAGTCCAGCTTAGATTTCTTGGGCAGATTTACAAGCCCCTTGCGCCTCTTTTCCGCCGCCGTTGCGTCACTTTTGTGACGCAGCGGCGGCGCAAAGCCAGCGCCATGGTGCAGGGCGCTTACAATGTGACGCATCTGGGAGATGCGTCACGTTGTAAAGCCCTGCGCCACATGTAGGCGTTCCGGCGCATGGAGGGGCATTCCGCCGCAGGAACGCCTCCTAAAAGTGGCTGAGTGAAATCTACAAGATTTCACTCAGCCACTTTTAAGGCCATGCTGCGTCAAAACCCTGCGCCTGCTTGCAGCAGGCGTACGGATTGATGCAGCATTTTAAAGATAGGCCACCCCCGAGCCTTGCTGGAGCTGCGTCGCACTTGCGACGCAACTCCAGCAATGCGCCGCCTTTACGGCAGCAGATGCGTCACGCATCTGTCCATTTTTGCCCTACGGTGTGGCGCATTGTAAATGTGGTGCATCCATGGTGGCGGAGCCGTGACGCACAATAACTGGCGCATCCCTGCTGATATGCTGGGATGCCGTTTAAAGATAATGGGGTAACCCAGTAACCCTCAGAACCTAATCATCATTCTTTGCAAGCTGTAGACGGACGAGGACGTCTCTCGCTGGATTTCCCAATCCTAGGTGATCGCTACGGCGGAGCCCTGCTCCTTCATTCGACTGGCTGGAGTCACAAAGTTAAAATATTCGCCGTAGAATAGACGACTCTTGAAATGAATGGATGGTGTCGGACGACACCTTCACAAGTATAACACAAGGAAGCCAATCACTACACTTCTTTGCTACCAGGCTGTCAGATCCCCTCCTGTCCTGATGAAGACCCGCTATAGATGCTTACGAATCTGCACTACATCTTAGGGTCGAAACGTCGACGTTCTTAGTCCAACTTGTCCACGCAATTCCACAACTAGAATAAGGAAATATTATATCCTGCTGTGGTTTATGTATTTAATGTGGAACATTTGTGGAAAATTCCATCCTTTTGTGTAAATATGTGTTATATATGTTATCTTTTGTACAGCACCTTGTCACTTAACACGATAAGTCACTAGTTGCTTCACAGCCCACATGCCTTACTGTTTTTGGACAGCCATATATTTTGATTGATTAATCTAAAGAGTAAAAAGGAATTCATCCGCTGAACCTTTGCTTTTTCTCCTTTTTTCTTGTTAACGGTGTGTGCTTGTGTGTTCCCTTCATTCAATGATTAATGTATTATCTGTGAAATGTATTAAGCGCAGTAGAAACTCAGGTTACGTGACTCCCAACAGAACCATTGTTTTTGTTTTGATATGCAGGGATGAGCCAATTATTGTAAATCTGCCCCCTTGTTTTTTTCTTCAACTTATCTGAAGTTTTGGATCAAGAGAAAGACCAACCACTGAAAAGAGTCTGATAACTTCTGGATCTCAAGCGAGACCAAACTTTCAACTTGGATCGGTCTCTTTGCAGTGCATGGTGATGTTGAGTTTTGCCTCGCGATCTAATTACCGTGGGTTCATCAACATGTAGTCATTGTAGGCGTTAGTGTCATAGCTCGACCTTAGGCATCACAGGCAAATTTGGTGAGGATCTGTCAATGACATTTGTTTGCAACTGTCCTTACATGGCTTAAAACCTGACATTTGGGAAGTGTCATGACCCTTGTACACTATAAATCACATTTTAATGAGGTAAGGATCTCCAAGAGATGAGAGGTAGCTCCGAATCTGCATCTGGTGGTGCGGAAAGAAAGGAGCTTTAGGAGCTTCAATACAATCGTTTGCCACATATTATGTAATTTATTTTCTGCTGTAATTCCAAAGAACTCTCAGGGGGAAGCTGCAGGTTTCCGTGGTATGCCAACTGCCTAGCTATTTTTGCTACTTTTTTACCTCTTTTACTACACTTAAGTTAATGCTTACCTTTATTCCAATGGCCATCTACTAGCTGGCAGCCCTTCAGGAGATGCAGATCTGCTCACTTCCATGCATTTACGGTTTTGAGGGCCTATATTTACTTGACCTGCTCTGAGCCTATGTCTAAATCAGGCAACAGCATGCATAGCTTAATGACTAAAGAGAATGTACTGCTACCTGAACTGTTTTTCAAGGCTCAGTCTCTGGCCCTGAACAAGATGAGAAAAGAACATGTAGGAAAGGATGGATGGAAGAGAGAAGATATTAGAATGAAAGAAGGAAAAATAAAAGTCTGAGAGTAATCATCCAAAACTGCCTGGCCACTTGCGTACATCAAATGTGTCGGTTCCAGTCCACAGGGACTCACGGACATGGGTGAGGCATCATGCCAGGCAGAAAATACACAATCTTAGACACACAAATGCTAGTAAGACAGCCTGAATAGACCTTAACATGGTGCGTTTTCAACCAACCCTACTCACCCCCTCGAAAATCTGTACAGTAATTTATTAGCACACAGGAGAAAATGACAAAGCATTGCACAACTACTGAGTTATACAGTGAACCATATCTATTTGTACCCATAACTTTATCTGGTACTGGTATCTCATAGGACCCTCCCTTATCGTCTATTCCTCAGCGCCAGGATACTCCTTGTGGAGTGACAGCTTGCGCTTAATAAATGCCAACTTACATTACATTACATTACACTTACATTACATTTACTTCTGGGTACCCTGCAGACCACATTTAAAGTTGCTCAAACTTACACATCTTCTGCTGTGGCCATATTTCCTTTTTTAAGTATTTGTATACAACTCACACTTCTATTAGGATCCTTGTTTTAATATTAGAACACTTTGAACCAAACGGCAAATAAAACAGCAATAGCGAGACGGCATTGGAAGCATGATCTTCGACTTTTGTTCTGCCTGTGTTAGGCATCTAGCACTGCTGGACCGTTCTCTACACTCAATGCAAAGGAACTTCGACTGCTAGTAGATCAAGATCCAAGTCGCATTACTCCACTAAATGAAGAAGCCTAATAATAAATAAATAAAACAAGTATGTGGTAAAGATCAAAGTAGGACTTTTATGGAATGCACCTGCGTAAGGACAGCTGACCTAAAGAACAAGTTACTTACCTTCGGTAACAATACATCTGTAAAAAACATGGGTTAGTTATGGATTCCTTACCCTAGAATTACCCCCAGGCGTCAGACTGGATCTGGAAAGTTTTTCGTCAGCAGTACCCCTGCGCGTCGAAAGGTGGCGTCGGTCGGCTCTGCGTTCGTCGTTGGCATTGTGGTCACCGGGATGAGGTTGTGGTAGCTACATAGACGAAGCACTTGCGCACTTACGTCAGTTCTGTACACGGCTTCCCACGCCAGGACCGCAGAGCCATGCAAGACACTGACAACTGGTGCACAAAACTAGGGCCCTGAAAGGAAGTCCTTAATAACCCTGGGCCCAGTGCTACGCTCCGGCCGCGGAGTGTGCGTAGCTTTGCCTACTTCACGATACGCGAAGTAGGCGTAGGGCATGCAAGCTACGCACACCCACGGCGGAGCGAGTTGCCCGCCACCCGCCTCCCTGCCGTCGCGACAAATGCGCATGCGCGAGCGGCTGCGCATGCGCATTTGTGAGGAAGTCGTCGGCGAGAGAAGGAAGAGGGAGCCCCGGGATGCCGCAGCTCAGGTAAGTTATTTAATTTACTTAAACCTTGTTTTTTAAAAGTTTAACATTATTCTTAATGTATTTTAAAAGCGGGTGGGAGGGAGGCGGGTGGCGCGTAGTGGGGCTACGCAGAGTGTGCGGGTGGGCGTAGATTTACCCCCACTCCGTGATGCTCCACGTAGCCTCACTACGCCCACTACGCCCAGCCTTAGTCCTTAACCCTAGAAGTCAGTTTGTAGAATGGGGAGGATGGGTGAGGTGGTAAGGAATCTATAACTAACCTATGTTTCTTAGAGATATATTGTTACCGAAGGTCCGTAACTTGTTTATCTGAAAGGAACAGTTAGTTATAGATTCCTTACCTTAGAATAGATACCTCAGCAATACCAACCCCTGAGGTGGGTCTGCGAACTAAGTTCACACCAAGAAGTCCTGAAGAACAGAATGGCCAAAGAAGCCGTCTCTCCGGACTTGGCTGTCCAGGTAGTAGTGTCTTGTAAACGTGTGCAGCGATGCCCACGTAGCTGCCTGACAGATGTCATTAAGAGGGACGCCACGTCCCAAAGCGGTGGTAGCTGCTGTCGCCCTGGTGGAATGGGCGCACAACCCCACTGGAGGCTCCTTCTTTGCCAAGGATTAACAAGCTTCGATGCACAAAACAACCCATCTAGAAATGGTCCGTTTGTGCACGGCCCGACCTTTCTTGGCGCCCACGTAACCATCAAAGAGCTGGTCATCCACCCGGAATTTTTGTGCGATCCAAGTAAAAAGAAAGCGCACGCTTTGGATCCAGATGGTGGAGCCTCTCTTCTTCTTTGGAAGGATGCGGAGGGGTAAAGAAGGTAGGTAAAGTGATGGTCAGTCCAATATGGAAAGGAGTAACCACTTTGGGAAGGAAGGATGGACGAGTTCGAAGGACAACCTTGTCCAGATAAACAGAAGGAGGCTTAGAAGAAAGTGCTTGAAGCTCACTCACCCAGCGCGCAGAGGTGATGGCCACCAGACAGACAGTTTTTACGGTCAGAAGCCTGAGAGGACAGTTATTCAGTGACTCAAAGGGAGCGCACACAAGATATGTAGGAACCAAGTTCAAGTCCCACTGAGGCATTACGAAGGGAACAGGAGGAAAAAGATGAGTAATGCCCTTAAGGAAGCGATTTACAACAGGGGACTTGAAAAGAGAAGGCTGATCAGGAAGTCTAAGAAATGCTGATATGGCCGAGAGGTAGCCTTTTAGAGTGCCCAGAGTTGAGCCCTGCTGGGGCAAAGAAAGGAGGAACAAGAGAACCTCAGAAAGAGGGGCGGAAAGGGGATCCACAGCCTTTGCTGCGCACCATGCCACAAATTTGTTCCATCTGCAGGCGTATACCATCTTAGTGGAGGGATGCCTGGCTGCCACGATAACATCGCAGACTTCGGGAGGCAGGTCAAACGACGTCAACTGCCGCCGCTCAATCTCCACGCAAGGAGGTGGAGGCTGGACAGGTTTGGGTGGAGGACCGGCCCCTGCTGCTGCGTCAGAAGATCCTCCCGAAGAGGCAGTCTGATCGGAGAATCGATGGCCATGTGTAGCAGCTCAGGATTCCAGACTCTTCTTGCCCAATCCAGAGCCACAAGAATGATTTGGGCCCGGTCGCGCTTGATCTTCTTCAGCACTCTGGCAGAAGTGGTAGAGGCGGAAAGGCGTATAGAAGACCGCAACTCCACTCGTGCCGAAAAGCGTCGCCTAGCGAGTGCTGCCTTAGAATTTCCAACTCGCAGAATTGCTGACATTGCGCGTTCTCTTCGGTGGCGAATTGATCCAACCAAGGCTCTCCCCACTGTCAAAAGAGACCTTGCACCACCTCCGAGTGAAGATGCCATTCGTGATCCATCATGCACCTGCGGCTGAGTTCGTCCACCCTGGCGTTCAGTGAACCTGCCAGGTGTTCAACCACCAAGGATATGCCCTGATGTTCCAGCCATGTCCAGAGGCAGAGGGCCTCTTGACATTGGTCCACAACCCCACCCCGCCTTGTTTGTTGCAGTACCACACGGCGGTGGTGTTGGCCTTGAACACCTGCACTGCTCTTCCCCCAGACAGAGGGAAGGAATGCTTTGAGTGCAAGACGGATCACCCGAACCTCCAGAAGGTTGATGTGGAGCTCGTACTCCGCCGGAGACCAGAGGCCTCTGATCTCCGCCTCTCCCATGAGACTGCCCCATCCCAGAAGGGATGCGTCTGTCACCACTGTGAACTTTGGTTGGAGAAGGGAGGGGGATCTGCCATCGACCCAATCCTGGTTCGTTAGCCACCACTGCAATTGGTGTGCAGTACCATCCAAGATCTGGACGCAATCGGACAGGTTCCCCTGATGTGCCCACTGGAACTTCAGGTCCCACTGCAGAGCCTGCATATGTTATCTGGCATGCTTCACCAGCTGAATGCAGGAGGCTAGTAGGTCTAGTAGCCTGAGGGTCATCCTGACAGAAACCCGGGATAGAGGCTGAAAGATTGGAATTATAGCCCGAATATCTCGAACTCGCTGTTCGGGAGGATAGACCCGAAACTGTGTCGTGTCCAGAACCCCTCCGATGAAGAGGAGCTTCTGAGAGGGAGTCAGGTGTGACTTCGGCATGTTGATGGAGAACCCCAGTAAATGCAGGAGGTCAGCTGTAGTCTGGATGTGGGAGACGACAGCCTGGGGCGAGCCCCCCATCAACAACCAGTCGTCGTGATAGGGGAAGACTGGAACCACTGATCTGCGCAGATGAGCTGCGACCACCGCCATCACTTTCGTGAACACCCGAGGGGCGCTGGTAAGGCCAAAGGGGAGCACGGTAAACTGAAAGTGCTCGTGGCCTGCTGTGAACTGCAGGTAACACCGGTGGGCCTGCAGGAAGGGGATGTGAAAATAAGCATCCTGCAAGTCCAACGCTACCATCTAGTCTCCAGGGTTGAGGGCAGACAGGACCTGAGCTAGCGTCAACATTTTGAAGTTCTCCTTCTGGAGGAAGTGGTTGACATTCCTGAGATCCAAGAAAGGACGCAGGCCTTTGTCCTTCTTGAGCGCCAGAAAGTAGTGGGAATAGGAACCACGACCTACTTCTGGGGCAGGAACTCGCTTGATGGCTCCCTGCCAAGAGTGTTGAAACTTCCTGTTGGAGAAGGGCCAGATGATCCTCCGACATGCAATGGTACTGAGGTGGCATGATGGGGGGGTAGTCTTGAAGGGGAGGAAGTAGCCTATTTGGACTATTTGCAAAACCCACCTGTCTGACGTGATGGTGTGCCTGTGGGGGAAATGATGTCAAATCCTGCCGCCCACTGGTGTTTGGTGGCCCTAAAGGGTCAGACTAGGAGGGTTTGGAGGCTGCTGCAGAGGGGGCTGTGGTGGACTGGCCCTCCCGCTGGCTCCGTAGCCACGAAAGGGGCGAAAAGCAGACTGCGCAGGGCGGGTGGTGGAGAGGCCCAAGGACCTGGCCATAGCCCGAGAGTCCTTAAAGCGCTACAGCGCATTGTCTGCCTTGTCACCGAATAGGGGACAGCCATCAAAGTGCATGTCCATAGGAGTGGATTGGACATCCCCTGAAAAACCAGTCGACCTCAACCAGGCGTAGCGTTGAAGGGCTACCGATGTGGAAATCGTCCTGCCTAGTGAGTCGGCGGTATCAGCCGAGCAAGCCGAGCCAAGCAAGATCACTGACTTATTGTCAGTGAAATTGCTCTCCCACCCTCGCAGCTCCACCATCAAGTGAGGCCCTCCTGAGCCCCTGCACTCTCGAGTGTTGGTGTTTGAGGCCCTCCTCCACCCACAGGCTATACCTGCACCTCATCCCTGGTGGTCCAGTGGACCTCTCACTCTTTCTCTTGCTCCATTTTTCTGCTTGCCTTTTCCTTTCACCTCCTTCCTTTCACTTTCGTTTTTCGACCTTTTACTGTCACTCTCTTTCTATCACTTTCCATCCCCCTTTTCACCTTTACTCTGTTTTCACTCTACTCTTTATTCTGTGCACCTCTCTCCCGCTTTTCATCGCCGTTGCTGCCCCTGCGGCCCCTCCCCCCAGCATGACCAGCCCAAGCCAGTTTCCCCTCCCGCCTCCCAGCTGTCCAGCCCTCCCCGACCCCTACTTAATGGCACCCGCTGCACGGGCACGCCGCTGGCGCGCCACAGGCCCGCCCGTCTGCACCCATCAGCAACCCGAACGTGACCAGTGCAGGAACCCTGGAGCTCCGAACCACCAACGCTACAACCCAGCGGCACTTTACACACTCAATTCAGGTTGCAACAACAACTGCAAGCTAGCATCACCAGCCGACATCCACGGACCCTTCAGCTGTCACCGCTGCCGCCACTCCTGCGGCACCGCCAAGACCACAGATCCATCACAACCCGGCCGCAACAACGCGACTGCACCAAAGACCCTGCAATGCATCCTCCTCAACGTCCGATCCCTCCACAAACACACCACCGAAATCTGGGCCCTACTCGACAGCACCACCCTGGACATCGCATTCTTCACTGAAAACTGGACTAACACGACCTCGGGACATGACATCGCCATCGCCATTCCCCAAGGATACAAGATCTCCGGGAAGGACCGCCCAACCTGTCCACAAATCCACCCTCCGACTGAGCACACTTTCTGACGAGCCCACAGACCTGATGGAACACCTACACTTCAAGATACAGGCAAGCCCTATCACCACCCTTCAGGGAACCCTCATCTACGGACCCCGTGGACCATTCACCAACTCCATCACGGACATCATCACCCCGCAGGTCATCGCATCCACCAACTACACCTTGCTGGGAAACCTCAACTTCCACCTCGACAACCAACAAGACCCCAACACCACATCCCTCCTGGACAACCTCCACAACATAGGACTCCGCCAGATCATGACTGAGCCCACGCACTCAGCAGGACAGACCCTCGACCCCATCTTCACCAAAGGAAACTCCATCACTTTCAGTCACACCACCGAACTCCCGTGGACAGACCATTGCTGCATCCATTTCACCTTCAGAACACCCACCATCCACAGAACCCAGCACCTGCTCCCACGCAGAAATTGGACTAAAATCACCGGTGACCAGCTCACCACCTCACTCGGCAACTCCACCCCAACCATCGCGGACAACAACGACCCCAACACCGCTGCCCGAACCTGGCACAGATGGATCTCCGACTGTGCCAACACCATAGCCCCTCTCAAGAAAAACAACAACACACACACGAGGAAAGACAGCTGGTTCACCACCGAACTCCGTGAGTCCAGATGCACATGCCGCCGGCTTGAAAAGGCCTGGAGGAACTTCAAATCTACAGAAGCCCACAACAACTTCAGAGCCGCCACCAACGCACACCACCAACTCATCAGAAATACAAAAAAGAAAGCGATCCAAGACAGAGTCTCCACAAACGTGCACAACAGCAAAGAACTCTTCAGCATCATCAAGGAGTTCACCCAACCCATCAGCGAGTCTACAGACATCCCTCCCTCACAAGACCTCTGCGACAAACTCAGCACCTTCTTCCACCACAAAATCAAGAACATTTACGACAATTTCGACGAAGACAGTCAACACACGGAACCCTCACCAACCACCCCGACACCATGAAGCCAACGATTGACAGCTGGACAGCCCTCACCACCGAAGACACACTGAAGACGATGAAGTCAATCCACTCCGGGGCCCCCACGGACCCCTGACCCCACCACATCTTCAACAGAGCCACCACCATCACCTCCATGCTTCGCCACATCATCAACTGCTCCCTTGTGAACGCCTCCTTCCCCTACGACAGGAAGCACGTTGATATCAACCCCCTCCTGAAGAAACCCTTGGAGGACCCCACCGGCCTCAAGAACTACAGACCCATCTCCCTGCTTCCATTCCGAGTGAAAGTTATGGAGAAAGCCATCAACAACCAACTCGCCACCTTCCTTAAAGAGCACAACATCCTTAACTTCTCCCAATCCGGCATCAGAAATAACCACGGCAAAGAAACCACCCTCCTCGCCGCAACAGATGACATCCGCTCCCTCCTGGACAGAGGAGAGACAGTAGCCCTCATCCTCCTCGACCTTTCAGCGGCCTACGACACAGTCTCTCACTGCACTCTAACATGCAGACTTCACAACGCAGGGATCCGGGACAAGGCCCTCGACTGGATCCGCTCATTCCTCTCCGGCAGAACGCAGCGGGTCAGACTCCCTCCCTTCGTCTCGGACCCCACACCGACCACCTGCAGAGTACCCCAAGGATCCTCCCTCAGCCCCACGTTGTTCAACATCTACATGGCTCTGCTCACCCCATCATCAGAACCCACGGACTCAACATTGTTTCATACGCAGACGACACCCAACTCATCCTCTCCCTATCCAATGAACCCAATGCAGCCAAACACAACTTTCAAGAATTCATGGAAGCAGTCGCCAAATGGATGAAGAGCATCTGTCTACAACTCAACATGGACAAAACAGAAGTACTCATCATGGCCCCACACCCTGACGCCTGGAACAACACCTGGTCGCCCCCTGCCTTTTGGAAGCTCGCCCACCCCTACGAACCAAGCACGCAACCTCTGAATCATGACTCCGAAATCAAAATGGACCGCCAGATCAACTCCGTCGCATCCTCCTGCTTCCACACCCTCCGCCTCCTACACAAGACCTTCAAATGGATCTCCCTCGAACACAGAAAGACCATCACACACGCCCTCGTCACCAGCAGACTTAACTACGGAAACGCGCTCTATGCCGGAATCAACAAAAACCTCACCCGCAAACTTCAAAACATCCAGAATGCCGCCGCCAGACCAATCCTCAACCTGCCACGACACTGCCACATCACCCAGCACCTGCGCACACTACACTGGCTCCCCATCGAGGCAGGAATCACCTTCAAGATTCTCAACCACGCACACAAAGCCCTCCACAACACCGTAACAGCATACCTGAATATCCGACTCACATTCCACGGACCCCAAAGGACCCTACGATCAGCCCAGCTCTCCCACACCGTGGTCCCTTGCACCTGGAAGTCCAGATCGGGAGGCCGCTCCTTCTCCTTCCTCGCGGCCAGAGCCTGGAACGCCCATCCGCTCCACCTCAGACAGATGACATCACTCCCCAACTTCACGAGGGACCTCAAGACATGGCGGTTCGATAGACCTCCTCTTTGATGGACATGACACTGCGCCTCCCACCCCCATACTCAACAAGCCCATGATTAATTGATTGACAGCAGATGGTAAACTTTGCTGCGTCTCTTCCTTCAGCAACTGCACAGGAGAGTACAGCCCGGGCCTCCTCTGGGCACTGGGGAAGCACTTGCGCCACCGTATCCCACACGGAGTGAGTGTAACGGCCCAACAGACATGCGATGTTTACCGACCGCAGTCCCAAGCTGGAGGAAGAAAACATCTTCCCAAGATGGCCCAATTTTTTGGATTACCTATAAGGTGGTGCATTAGGGAATGCGCCTTTGGAGGTGGAGGCTTGGACCACCAAGCTCTCAGGGGTGGGGTGTTGGGAGAGGAAAATGGGGTGGCCCGGATCCGGACTGTGGCGTTCGACAATCATCCTATCCACAGGAGCCCCTGTTTTGGGCCTGGACCAGGTGCCCAAAAGGATGTCGGTGAGGGCTTTATTAAATGGTAGCAGGGCCTCCAAAGAGCTCTCTGCTGGTTGAAGCACCTCTGTCAAGAGGTTAGCCCTGACTGCCACTGTAGGTAGCTCGAGGTTGAGAGCCTCGGCGGGCCTACGCAACACCACGGCATAAGACGCTCCCTCCTCCGTTGCCACGGTAGGAGGAGACAACATGCCAAGGTTGGGTGAGGTATCCAAACCACTGGCTTCCCCCAGTCCGGTTCATTGCCCAACTGGTCAGTTAAAGGGTCTCCAGACCCCCCCCCCCCCAGTCCTCCTCACCCTCCTCTGGCTCCCAATCTGGTCTAAAAGAGCCAGGGTAGAACAAGGGCACAAAAGTACCCGTCAACGCCGGATCCTGGCATAGGGGGCTTTTCCGTAGTCCAGTCTACTGGTTATGAGTGCTTGGGTGACGGTTTTCCTTGATTCAGGGGGGGGGTCCATGAAGGTCTTTCGGAGGATGAGGAGGGTGTTGAAGCAGGTGGAGGTGACGGCGTTGAGCTGTCGGGTCATGGAGAGGGAGGAGTCGAGTATGATGCTGAGGTTTTGGCCGTCGTCCGTGGGGGGCTGCTGAGGGCGGTGGGCCACCAGGAGTTGGCCCATGCAGAGGGGGAGGGTCCGAGGATGAGGACCTCTGTCTTCTCCGAGTTGAGCTTCAGGCAGCTGCTGCTCATCCAGGATGCAACATCTTTCATTCCTTCCTGGAAGTTGAATCTGGTGGTGATGGGGTCCTTGATGAGGAAGAGGATGAGCTGGGTGTTGTCAATGTAGGATATTATGCTGAGTCCGTGCTGCCTTACAATGGCAGCGAGGGTGACCATGTAGATGTTTAAGAGCGTGGGGCTGAGCGACGATCCCTGGTGGGTTCGGAGAGTGAGGGTAGAAGTCTGAATCTTTGGGTTCTACCGGTGAGGAAGGAGCGGAGCCAGTCGAGGGTGGTTCCCTGTATGTCGGCATCGTGGAGTCTGGCGGTAAGTGTGCGGTGGGAGACGGTGTCAAAGGCTGCAAAGAGGCCGAGTAGGATCAGGGCTGCGGTGTGTCCTTGGTCAAGGAGGATGCGGGTGTCGTCTGTGGCAGCGAGTAGAGCGGTCTCTGTGCTGTGGTTGCTGCGGAATCTGGATTGGGAGGGGTCAAGGATGGAGTTTTCTTCGATGAATTTTGTTAGTTGGATGTTGGCAGTCTTCTCAGTGACTTTGGCCATGAAGGGGAGGAGGAAGATGGGTCGGTAGTTCTTGAGGTCCGTGGGATCTGCTGAGGGCTTCTTGAGTAGGGTTCTGCTTCTGCGCGTTTCCAGTCATCTGGAAAGATGCCAGTTTCGAAGGTGGCGTTGATGGTGTGTCGTAGTTCTGGAGCCATGGCGGCGGCGGCTCTGTGGAAAATGTGCAGGGGGAAGGGGTACGTGGGTGCTCCTGAGTGGATGTCTTTCATGGTTGATGTGGTGTCTTCGGTGGTGACTGGGGTCCAGGAGGAGATGGTGGGCTGGCTGGCTTTGCTTGAGGAAAGAGTGGTTTCGGGGTCAGGTGTCTTGTCATAGTAGTTGTCGTAGAGGCCCTTGATCTTCAGTTGGATGCCTGTGGTTTCGTTGGGGGGTTGGATGAATTCCCAGATGATGCTGAAGAGTTCCTTGGAGCTGCTGACGTTGGCAAGGATCTTGTTCTGGATGAAGGTCATTTTGGTGGATCTGATGCGTTGGTGTATTCTGTCATGGTGTTCTTGAAGGTGGTGTGGTCTTCTGAGGATTTGCTGTTTCTCCAGTTATTCTTGAGACGTCTGCAGGTGAGTCTGGATTCTTGGAGGTCGGTGGTGAACCAGGTGGCTTTCAATTCTTTTATTTCATCTTTCAGTTCGCTCCACACCTCCTCAACCTGAACATCTGCTATTCTCCTTTTTCTTCTGCTCATTGCTGACAGCTTCAGTTTCCCACAATTGAACCCAATATTTGATGAAATTATTTTGCAAAGTTTCAGGAAGAAAAGCACACATGCAACACCAATTAGTATGACCAATTTTCAAAAAGCAATTCAAATACGACTCTATCTATACTTCCTAATCATTTTCCTATTCTAGCAAATCCCTGTCCAATGGATCTAAATACAGAACATATTCCCCTCTAATGCACTTGTCTCTTCTAGTTCAGCTAGCTCATTAGTGACATTAGTAATACTGGCAATATAACAATTCATTTGGGTATCTACTTTAGGGATGTAAGCACAGCGTTCTCTAGCGTGAATTACCTTGCAGACTCCACCTTGCTTTGCAAGAAGCATGTCCAAAGGTGGTTCTGTATTAACATGGCTTTCATTGCAAGCAGTTCCTTCTTAATAACAAGGGTCAAGGTGCCTGCAGTATTAGTGGCAAATCTATCAATTGTGGTAGACAGTTTTCTAATCTTAACATCATTCAAAACCACACCCACTGAGGGTATTCTTACTCCAAAAATAACACTTATTATTTGCTTAAAGGTGCTTTTACTCCATCTTATGTAAGTGTTAAGCCTGTTATCTACATTATTCATATGATAGATTTTAAGAAACACTAAGGATGCATAGCAACTACATACCCAATTCTGTGGCAGCTGAAAGTAAGCCAGCTTACCACATGTATAATATGTTTTAATACTTACCTGAAACTCATCAAAAAATCTATCTTTAGCTAAATAGCTGTGTTCACATTCACTCCAACACATATATTGTACAGTCTCACTCCCTTCCTGTTTGCACACCTTACATAATCCTTTTTGCCAAGTCAACGCTCAGTCTTGGAGTAAATCTTCTAAGGTCCCCTTTTTCTTCCCTCGAGTTTCCTTCAGTCTCATCTCTCCCCTTGCCTTCTCTTTATGCTGTCTAATTCTTGCATTTAATTCGTCGAAAAAGGTCCTCTCATCTTTGCTGATCTTGCAGGATAAATCGTGCCTGCCATTATTAGTGGAGTTGGCATTAGTTAAAGGGGTAATGAATTTTATTATATACTCACGCTGATCCGTTCGCTTGAAAGCTTTAGAAAAACAATATGCAGGCTTTATTACCCACAGACATATATTTTGTCCTTTCACAAAAGGCACATTCTCGAACAGGCATTCATAAAACTGTTTAATAGAGTGCTGCTGGAAAGACAGATTAAGGAAAACATTTCACTAGCAGGCATATGACGGGCAGATGATAATAGGCTGATCGCTGGGCTCAGGAGCTGGAAGATAGGAGCAAATAAAACAATCTTCAACTTGCATTATCCTCACATATTCAGCAAACATTTGGAAATAGATGTTATAACTGTAAACACTCTCAAAATGAGGGGTGTGTGAGAGTCTACCCACATGCATTTCTTTATTAGTGACTGGGTAAAAGTTTGGTTAATCCTCTGGGGTGGAACATTTTCCTCCAGGAGAGAGATGTCTAACATCCACCCAACTACAGAAACAGCTATGGCCATCACCAATACTACTAGTACACTTTTGTATCATTGTTGCACCATGTTAACTTCAGATCAGATGAGGAACCTTCTGCTTCAGTAGAGCTCTTGGAATGCCAGACTACGCCAAAGAGTTCATTCTCTTCTGCCATGAGCGTGAAGGGTACACTTTATCTGTGTTGCCACAGGCTCATGGTGACGCAAAGCGTCCTGTGGCCTATTTTTTGGCAACCTATAATTCCATAGCTGCAGCATTGCCCAGTTGTCTCAAAGCGGTTGCAGCAGTTAATCTGAGCATCCAGCAGACTGAGGGCATTGTGATGGATCACCCGCTCATTGTCTTGGTGCCCTATTCAATTGAAATTCTCATGACCAGCACTCGCGTACAGCATTTGATCAATAGCTGCCTAACCCGCTATGAGAGGACTATTTTGGCCACAGATAATGTCTCTTTGAAAAGGTGCAATTCTTTATACCCTGTTACTTTCTTACCTACCCCTGATGAGGATGATGAGAGTGAATTTACCCATAACTCTGTCAGTGCAACAGAGTTGTGGACAAAACAGAGACCACACATACTGGGTGTGCCACTTCTTACAATTGACCACACCTTGTACAGCCAGATTCATCTACTGTATAGTCTCTAATGTATCTCGGAATCTAAAGGGATTTTTATTCTACGTCAACAGAATACCTAAGGACCCCCTTTTCCATCAGTTTAGCTTTGTCAACAGTGTCTGAGCAAGTGAAACCATTTTTTTCTGGTTCAACTCATGGGGGTTCATCAAAGACCGTCAGATAATCATCAGATTCCATGTCAGTCCTAGCAAGGTATGTCAAGTCAGGACCTGAATTCTTGCAATTTGGTTTTCTCTACCTTTTGGGTCTAAGTCCTCATCACTAATGTCTTGCAGCTCTTGGTGTTTTTTTTCCTCAGACTCACTTACTTCTCTAATTGTCTCTGATCTCTAGTCTTGGTCAACAGTCTCTTTCATCTATTCCCCGCCTTTGGCATTCTTCTTCCTGTTACACTTGTTCCTTGAGGTACTTGTGATTTCTGGCTCTGTGTAAGCGGATCTCATTTTCGGATGTACGATTTTCTTTGTCAACTCTGCCTTCTGATCCAGAGGTACTTGTTCCAGGCAGATCAGTCTTTGCTCTACATGAGTCTTGACTCTCTCTGCAGATGCAAATTATCAGTGGGGAGTCTCTAATGATACTTAGGAATGAGGAATCCGCACTGCTGTCTCGTCCTTGCAGTTGCTGGTGTTCTGCTGTGGACTGTTAGAGAGCCTTAGACTGGCCTTCCTCTTTCTCTTTGGATGCCTCAGAAACCCCAAACGTGGGCGGACTCAAGGAGTTAGTGGACATTGGCTGCGCTTCTTCTCTGCCTATCTTACCCTCTTGTATGGGAGGCATGTGTACAGCCTGGCAATCCGGCACACTTTACGGCAGTGCTGGTCATCAGAATGAACTGGTATGGACCTCTCTAGCATTCCTGCAGGCAGGATTTATGTACGTTTCTTCACATGAACCCAATCACCAGGGCTCAAATTATGACATGGAGCTTCTCACACCACAGGAGTGGCAACATCAAACTAATAAGAGATAGAACAGACCACATCAGCCAATCCCTTTTTAATACTCGAGAACCACTTCATCTGTAATAGTAACAAGAGCAGCAGCCAGGACAGAAGGAAATCTCATGGCTCTTACCATCAGGTCCTCATGAGAGGATGGATAGTCCTGTTCTCTTGCATGGAGTGCTTTGAATGCTCATCAGTACTAAGAGACAAACATCAGGCCATTTGAGAGATGTCCAGGCACAGGCTTTGGCCAAATTTGCTTGAATCATTCTTTTTTACCATCTCTGCAGTGAAATCTGTGGCCAATCCCTAACGTCATGCACAATAGTTGCATTACTTAGTTCTTGAAATAACTTCCTTGATCTGATTCAAGGTAAACTGTCATTCCAAATTGTGGAATTAAATCCCCCAAGTTATGCAGTTATGTGACTGTCACATCTCTTGGAGGGATAGACCTCAACCCAACGTGAGAACAAGCATACAATGACTAATGTATACCCCAGTTAATTACATCGGTGCATGCCCAAAACGTAAATTTGGAGATGGTTGAAGGGGGAATCTGAAATTCCTAATGAACTCATAGGCACCTCAACCTTCTTGTCCACATTCTGTTTTTGGCAAATCAATAAAACTCTAACACAGGTTTTAAGCCATCAGGCGAAAATGAGGGTTGTGCCAATGTTGCTGAAATTTCCTCACCATCCCATTGCATCCCACATGTGTTGGGCCATGCAGATGTCTCACTACAGCAGGTAATATAGGGTCAGGTAAGACAGATTTCCCATCAGTAGATACCTACATATCACTGACATCCTTTATATATCCATCCTGTCTTTTACCATTTTGCCTTTTCGATTCCTGGGGCTTCATGTTGTAATTCCCTCAGTTCATTGAATGTTTTTACAGTATTCAGGAGCGTATTTGAGACTCTCTCTCTCTCAATGTTTCATTGTTTGTAAGGTGGAATGTGCTGGACTCAAGGACACAGTAACAGGCTAGTTTGTCCGCATATCTATTGCCTCACGTAACGTAACAAAGTCAGCACCACTTTTGTGTGTAGCACATTTCACTACTGGCATTTCCTTGGGCAACTGAAGTGTATTTAACAGATTCATGACATACAAACTATTTCTAATAGGCGAACTGCAGAAGTTAGAAATCCTCTCTGTGACCTTGAGAAGAGAAGGGGTTGTGGACCCCGGGAGTCTCCACCCTGATTAATGAGAGTCATTGTTAGGGTTCCAGATGTCCAGAATGGGAAGACCCCCTAACCCATTGAGACAAAGAGACTTGCTTTAGGCAGTTGGACAGAGCTGGAAGGAATCTTCTGGTTTCAGGGAGCTTCCCCAATGGAAAAATGAAGATTTGCCATTAGTTTAAGTTTTGTTGATTCTGTTTAATACTGTGCTTCCATAAGCAAAACTGTGCACAAGGACAGTCGACACGTGTTTTGTCCACAAAGATGCGCAGGCCTGAGGCTTTTTCAAGGTGTGAGGGTTGGTCTGTATAAGGCTAAATAACTGCTTCACAAGAGGTATGCATAACATATGGAGTGTTTGCCGACCACAGTGACTCGACCTGTCTTTCTGACGTGCTTTGACTTTTCAGCCACTTTTATTTGTTTAACACGCTCTGTGCTGACCTCCGACCGCTTCTGAGCTACTTTATTTGAACTGCCTATGACCACGCATACAGCATTCACGCTGTCAGTTCACAGCTGCAACCTCTCTTGTGCTTATTTAAATAATTTGGGATCCATTGACGGCAGTATTCAACCATGCCAAGAACATTTGCACTTCTCTCTCTGAGGCGGAACATTTCCTTTAGGGAACCATCTCAATAAGCTCATGGGACACTCTCCTAGCACCCTTCTCAATTTGGTGTCCTAGGTATTGTAATTGCATTGTAACTGCATTTGTATAGCGCTTACTACCCTTGACGTGGTGTCAAAGCGCTTTTTTTGGCAAGTAGCATGTTACTCTGGGACCCCTTGAGGATTAGTGTTGAATTAGTATAGTGAAACATGCAAGTACATTTTAAGTGGTGGATAGGTTAGTCAGTTATTTGGATTCGGAAGGATAGCAGAAGGATAGAAGAGGAAAAAAGGTGTGTATTTATATAGCTATTGTTAACCCTGATGGGGTGTTGAAACACGCTACTCCAGAAACCCATAAAGGATTAGTGATGAATTAGTATGGTGAAATATGAAAGTAATTTGAGTGGTGGATATTAGTCAGGTATTTGGAGTGAGAAGGATAGCAGAGGGATAGAAGGGGAAGAAAGGTTTGCATTCATATAGCACCTGTTACCCCTGATGGGTGTTGAAGCGCTTTTCTGGCGAGTAGGAACACTTAAAGGATTAGTGTTGAAAATTGGTATAGTGAAATATGAAGTAATTTGAGTGTTGGATGTGTTATTCAGTTATTTGGATAGAGAAGGGTAGGTGGCGGGATAGAAGAGGGAAAGAGGTTTGTATTTATATAGCGCTTACTACCCCTGATTTTGAAGCGCTTTTATGGCGAGTAGCACGCTACTCTGGAACCCATAAGGATTAGTGTTGAATTAGTATGGTGAAACATGAAATTAATTTGAGTGGTGGATATGTTAGTCAGTTATTTGGATTGAGAAGGGTTGGGGACCGGTAGAAAAGGGAAAAAAGCTTTGCATTTATATTGCGCTTGTAACCCTGATGGGGTGTTGAAATGCTTTATTGGCGAGTTGCACGCTACTCTGAAACCCATAAAGGATTAGTGGTGAGTTAGTATAGTGGAATATGGAATTTGAGAAATGAACATGTTGGTCTCTTATTTTGATTGAAAAGGATAGTAGAGGGATAGAAGAGTGAAGGATTTCTTTTTTTTCTTCTTTTTTTAGGTCATAGCAGTAGGAGAAGGCTTTTGTATGAGTAAAAAGGGTTTTTGGAGGGGAAGAGTCAGAGGGAACAGTTTAGAGAGGTTTGTTTTGGGGGATCGGTATAGTAAAAGAGGTGTCAGATGATGCAAGGAGGGGTAGAGTAGGAGAGAGTCTAGTAAGGGCTATTTTGGGGATCATAGTAGTGTTATGGGATTTGGGATAAATGAGAGAGTGGATGTAGAGGATATATTGATAGATGTATAGGGTGAGAGATAGGGCAGTGCATTTGAAAGAGTAGTGGAAAGAAGTTTGAGATGAGTCAGAAAGTTGGGCTAGAAGATATATTGAGAGAAGTATAGGCTGAGACATAGGGTAGTGCATTGGAAATGCCAAATTAGAAGAAAATGATAAATATATAGATCCATAAGTACATTGAAAGTATATAGATGCATACAGGAGGTAACTATATGTAGATTTAATATATTGATAAAGGTACAGGATGAGAAATAGGGTAGTGCATTGGATATGCTTTTTCAGGAGAAAAGTAACAAACACACAGATCCAAGTACATGGAGGTACATAAATGCACAATGGAAGCAAGTACATGTAGACCAAAGATGATAAAAAAAAAAAAATTACAACATAATTATTCTACATGTTTATACAAAGCAATACACAAAGATAGATACATATTATTAGTGAAAATAAATGCTTATATACAAAGTGATACGTTGTAAATTTATGTTTGCGTACGATGCTAATGTGGGGAAGAGCCAATTCTTGAGTAGTTTTCTGGAGATAAGGTGGTTGTCGGTGGATCTTATGTTGGGGGGTAAAGAGTTCCATAGTTTGGCTGCTTGAACAGAGAAGGACGTGCCACCCATGTTTTTAGGTCTCGCTAAGACAGTGAAAGCTGTCTCTTTGAGACATTTTGTAAGTGGGCTTTCAAAAGTGCTACCCACATGGTTTTGCTGGCCTAGGGCTTGAGTGCACGATGGCGTGCACGTGCACAGCTGCTCCTTGCATTCCCCCCTCCCTTCTCACCCAGCCCTTTGATGCTCTGCTCGATTACTTTCAATTTCGCCGCTTTGACCCTTGCATTCCCCCCTCCCTTCTCACCCAGCCCTTTGATGCTCTGCTCGATTACTTTCACTTTCTCCGCTTTGACCCTTGCATTCCCCCCTCCCTTCTCACCCAGCCCTTTGATGCTCTGCTCGATTCCTTTTCACTGTCCTTAAATCCCTTTGTAAGTCCATCTTGTTTGGGTCACCTTTGCTTCATTAGACCCATCTTTCCCGACTAGGAACAGGTTATTTTTGTCCACTCCCTTTAATTTACTTTAATCATAAACTCTCGCCTCAAATGAAGCAATTGACTTTTAAATGTCGTCGTAATCCTACAGCCTTGTTCTCAAACAAGAAAACTCCTCTCCTTCCACACGTTTCCCATTCGGCCATCTTTTCTTCTGCAGTAGTTGATAACATTGTGGCCATGTTTTAACCAAAGCATCAGGTTTCTGCAATTTTGTAACGACGTGGTGATGCACATACTTTCTGTATGTTGTACATTCTGCTGCCCCTAATGTGTCCGAGGTTTGTGAGCTGTGATGCATGCTAGCGCGATCCCACGCCATGCACCTCTTCAGCCCTCCTAAAATATACCATCCTCACTCTCCAGGTTAGAATTCGACACTTCAAAAACAAACGTGTAGCAACGATCTTCTATTAATAATGCTATAATGGCAGCGCTTCTATGCATTCCATCGTAAATGTTCTGTGGAAAGTATTTTTATTTTATCATTTTGCAGTGGTTCCGGTAGGTCGGCAGTCATTGATTCCTTGTTTGTGTACCTTTGCCCAGGGGCGTTTCTTCAATTGGTGCAGCAGGTGCAGTGGCACCAGGGCCCACAAACGCTGATAATTCGTGTATTTAATATAACTGTAGCATATTGAGGAGGTTGGGGGGCCATTTACTTACTTGCCATGGGGTCCATGACACTGAATAGGCTGGTGTTTTGCCACGAAATTTCATTGGTCAGTGTTTAGCATTCGAGGTTGTACTCCTGAGCGACGTGACATAGAATGTAAGATTGATTGTGCCAGGGCATGAAAAGGAAATGCTGCTCAGGGCGCCAATTGTGTAAGGCGTCTAGACCTCACATATGCTCTTCCCTCTATGTTTTTCTCTCTGGTCTCACATGTGCTATTCCCTCTGTATTTTCACTCTGCCCTCACATGTGCTTTTCCCTCTCTATTTTTCTCTCTTTCCTCACACATGCTATTCCCTCTGTATTTGTCTCTCTTCCCTCACATGTACTCTTCCCTCTGCATTTTTTCTCTATGCTCTCACATGTGCTCTTCGCTCTGTATTTTTTTCTCTGCCCTCGCATGTGTTCTTCTCTCTGCTCTCACATGCTCTCTTCCCTCTATGTTTTTATCTCCGGTCTAACATGCGCCCTACCCTCTGTATTTTTTTCGCTTTGCTCTCACATGAGCTCTTCCCTCTCTATTTTTCTCTCCTCCCTCACATGGACTCTTCCCTCTGTATTTTTCTCTCTGCCCTCACATACTCTTCCCTGTATGTTTTCCTCTTTGCCCTCAAGTGCACTCTTCCCTCTGATCACATGCATACACAACTATGCACACATACAAACACACACATGCATTTACACACACATATGAACATATACAAACACACACAGACATGCATAAACATATGCATATACATGCACACCAACACACCAACCCCACATACACATATAAACAAGCACGCACACCAACATACTCAAACACATATACATACACACAAACATGCATACACAGACATAGGTATACACACAAACATATGTGTACACATCCATGAAGACAAATGAACACAATGACACACCCATACTTGCACACCAACACACACATGCATACACAAACATATACACATACAAACACACACACATGCATACACACACACAGATATATACATATAGACACACACACTATGCACACACACGTATCTCCCATACTGTCTCAGGGGAAGAGTCGGTGTCAGCTGTCTCCTAGAGGGAGATCTCGCATGAGACAGTAAGACTCAGAGACATGTGGCAGTGGGCAGAGACAGACATGCCTCCCTTTAATTCTGTTGTTGCAAGATGGGGACTATCTTCTGCCACTGGTGCATTCAGATAAGCGGCAGGAAGTTCGTCGGACACATGCACTGGTTTCAATTTCGAGAAAGTGGGGTGAACGTTTCACAGATCGGGAGTGTGTGTCAACACGTGTTTCTCCTTCACGGCAAGGCCAATCAGTACGTTTTGTTTAACCGTGTGGTCATGAATCCTTTAATTGCATAAGTGAGCGGGTATGGATGTAAACAAAAATGTAACACTAATACCACATTTTCTGTCACTCTTGTGAACAGGTTTGCTGTGAATGTATGAGTGAGAATGGCGTTTTAGAATACGTTGCATGGAAAAGGGTCAACATGGTGTATACGTGTTTATGGGTGTTTTTTTATTTTTTATTGCCTGGTTAACGTCATGATATTCCGGATTCGGATGCTTCATTGCAGATCAGTTGTTTGGCCCGTGGTTATTTACGAGTTTGGAAAATACTTTTGTATTGTTTCGATTCTTTTTGTCTCTGCCCTATCTATTGGCTGCGTCCTTACTCTCTCCCATCTTCTCTCTCCACCTCTTTGCTACATGTTCTCTCGTAATGTTTTCATTTTCCCCAACTCTCCTCTTTACTCTCTCTAATTCTTTTTTTGCTCCTTTTCTGTCTCTGTCCCTTCTCTCCTCTTTCTCTCCCCACCTGTCCCTTCTCTAACCCCACTCCTCTTCCTCTGCCCGCCCCCCCGTCCCTCTCTCTCGCAGTACTGCAGCATAGGCAGCACCAGGTCTCTGATGCCTTCTCAGTGTTGGCCCTGGGGGTGGAGGAGGTAAGTCAGCCCCCCAAGTGAATCCCATTATCAACAGATAGTGAACCTCTATTTACCAACAAGTACAGAGCGGTCTCGGGTGACGGCTGATGCGAACAGTGATCTGCTCTCGGCCCCGGCAGGGCCTGTGGGCTGGGGGCGTTACCTTACACTAGGAGAGGAAGTAAAAGTGATATCCTCCCCTCCCCCCCACTCCACCACTGTCTCTCCTCACCCTCCACCTCTCTCTCTCCTCCACTTCTGATTCCCTTCCAACTCGGTCTATCCTTACCCTCCACTTCGGTCTCTCCTTTCCCTCCACCTCGGTCTCTCCTCTCCCTCCACCTCGGTCTCTCCTCACCCTCCACCTCGGTCTCTCCTCACTCTCCACCTTGGTCTCTCCTCACCCTTCACCTCGGTCTCTCCTCACCCTCCACCTCCGTCTCTCCTCACCCTCCACCTCGGTTTCTCCTCACCCTCCACCTCCGTCTCTCCTCACCCTCCACCTCTGTCTCCCCTCACCCTCCAACTCTGTTTCTCCTCACCCTCCACCTCACCCTCCACGTGTCTCTCCTCACCCTCCACCTCACCCTCCTCACCCTCCACATGTCTCTCCTCACCCTCCACGTCTCTCCTCACCCTCCACGTGTCTCTCCTCACCCTCCACGTGTCTCTCCTCACCCTCCACACGTGTCTCTCCTCACTCTCCAAGTGTCTCTCCTCACCCTCCACGTGTGTGTCTCTCCTCACCCTCCACACGTGTCTCTCCTCACCCTCCACACGTTTCTCTGCTCACCCTCCACATGTGTCTCTGCTCACCCTCCACACGTGTCTCTGCTCACCCTCCACATGTGTCTCTGCTCACCCTCCACACGTATCTCTGCTCACCCTCCACGTGTCTCTCCTCACCCTCCACACATCTCTCCTCACCCTCCACACGTCTCTCCTCACCCTCCACACGTCTCTCTCCTCAACCTCCACCTCACCCTCCACACGTGTCTCTCCTCACCCTCCGGGTCTCTCCTCACCCTCCACATCTCTCCTCACCCTCCACATCTCTCCTCACCCTCCACGTGTCTCTCCTCACACTCCACGTGTCTCTCCTCACCATCCATGTCTCTCCTCACCCTCCATGTCTCTCCTCACCCTCCATGTCTCTCCTCACCCTCCACGTGTCTCTCCTCACCCTCCACACGTCTCTCCTCACCCTCCACATGTGTCTCTCCTCACCCTCCATACGTGTCTCTCCTCACCCTCCACACGTGTCTCTCCTCACCCTCCACATGTGTCTCTCCTCACCCTCTACGTCTCTCCTCACCCTCCACACATGTCTCTCCTCTCCCTTCACACGTGTCTCTCCTCACCCTCCACACGTGTCTCCTCACCCTCCGCCTCACCCTCCACATGTGTCTCCTCCTCACCCTCCACATGTGTCTCCTCCTCACCCTCCACAGGTGTCTCCTCCTCACGCTCCACATGTGTCTCTCCTCACCCTCCACACGTGTCTCTCCTCACCCTCCACATGTGTCTCTCCTCACCCTACACGTGTCTCTCCTCACCCTCCACGTGTCTCTCCCCACCCTCCACGTGTCTATCCTCACCCTCCACGTGTCTCTGCTGCACGCCTCACTGCTGCACGCCACACACTGCTGCACGCCTCACACTGCTGCACGCCTCACACTGCTGCACGCCTCACACTGCTGCACGCCACACACTGCTGCACGCCTCACACTGCTGCACACCACACACTGCCACACACTGCTGCACGCCGCACACTGCTGCATGCCGCACACTGCTGCACGACACACACTGCTGCACGCCACACACTGCTACACTAAACATTGCAGCATGCCACACACTGCTGCACGGCACACACTGATGCAACCGGCACACTGCTGCACGCCACACACTGCTGGACACTGCTGCATTACTCACTGCTGCATGCTGCACGACACTGCTGCACGCAGCACACTGCTGCATGCAGCACACTGCTGCACGCCGCACACTGCTGCATACCGCTGCACGCCACAGTGCTGCATGCCTCACACTGCTACACGAAACACTGCTGCATGCCGCACACTGCTGCATGCAGCACACTGCTGCACGCCGCTGCATGTCACAGTGCTGCATGCCTCACACTGCTACACGAAACACTGCTACATGCCGCACACTGCTGCACGCCGCACAATGCTGCACGCCGCACACTGTTGCACGCCGCACACTGCTGCACGCCGCACACTGCTGCACGCCGCACACTGCTGCACTCCACACACTGCTTTTATTCGAGTTTATGCTACTGACATTGTAAATGACAATGCCTTTTATTTGTTTTAAAACTAAAACATAAATAAAAGGCATTGTAATTTTACAATGCCAATAGCTCAAACTCATGCTTGTTTTTCTTGTATCTTGGGATTTTGAGGCGAGATGCCCCTTTAGAGCTGAGGTTCCTTTGTTGAATGTGTTTGGTGATTTTATTCCTGATGAAGAACGGTCCCATTCCGTGTATTGCTTTGTGGGTGATGCAAAGTAGTCTGAATGTGGATCTTCTGGCAACCGGTGACCCTTCACCTCGGTCTCTCCTCACCCTCCACCTCCGTCTCTCCTCACCCTCCACCTCGGTTTCTCCTCACCCTCCACCTCCGTCTCTCCTCACCCTCCACCTCCGTCTCCCCTCACCGTCCAACTCTGTTTCTCCTCACCCTCCACCTCACCCTCCACGTGTCTCTCCTCACCCTCCACCTCACCCTCCACGTGTCTCTCCTCACCCTCCACGTCTCTCCTCACCCTCCACGTGTCTCTCCTCACCCTCCATGTGTCGCTCCTCACCCTCCACACGTGTCTCTCCTCACCCTCCACACGTCTCTCCTCACCCTCCCCACGTGTCTCTCCTCACCCTCCACACGTGTCTCTCCTCACCCTCCACACGTGTCTCTCCTCACCTTCCACACATTTCTCTGCTCACCCTCCACACGTGTCTCTGCTCACCCTCCACATGTGTCTCTGCTCACCCTCCACACGTATCTCTGCTCACCCTCCACACGTCTCTCCTCACCCTCCACACGTCTCTCCTCACCCTCCACACGTCTCTCTCCTCAACCTCCACCTCACCCTCCACACGTGTCTCTCCTCACCCTCTGGGTCTCTCCTCACCCTCCACGTCTCTCCTCACCCTCGACGTCTCTCCTCACCCTCCACGTGTCTCTCCTCACACTCCACATGTCTCTCCTCACCATCCATGTCTCTCCTCACCCTCCATGTCTCTCCTCAGCCTCCATGTCTCTCCTCACCCTCCACGTGTCTCTCCTCACCCTCCACACGTCTCTCCTCACCCTCCATATGTGTCTCTCCTCACCCTCCACACGTGTCTCTCCTCACCCTCCACAAGTGTCCCTCCTCACCCTCTACGTCTCTCCTCACCCTCTACGTCTCTCCTCACCCTCCACACGTGTCTCTCCTCTCCCTTCACACGTGTCTCTCCTCACCCTCCACACGTGTCTCCTCACCCTCCGCCTCACCCTCCACAAGTCAAAAAGTTTTTATTTTTGTTACGGTACTCTTTCGAGGACCACAAAATAAAATATACATTATACTTTCCATTTAATACATTTTCAATGAGATTTTCAAAAACTTAAAAATTCTGTAACAGACGAATTCATTAGGAGGGCTTTTGCATAATGATAAAAAGTCTTTTGAGTTAACGATCCTACAGGACCGATAGATGGACTTAAGACATGTTAACCTTGCGTTTACAATTTCTGCATTTGGACATATAAAAAGTAAGTGTTCCAAATTCTGGTTGCCCCCTTGACAGAGGGTACAAAAGGCAGAACTGTCAGGCCTCCAGGAGGAGGTAAAGGTTTGTACAGGAAGTGTTCCCAGGCGCAACATCATAATTGCACGCCTTGCACCATGTTGAAGTGTATACTCTAAATAAGGCTGGCATTGTTTGTATTCCTGGGAGGCTGCATAGATCTTATATGACGATAGTCTATTACAATGTAAGTGGTCAATCTCGTAGCTCAGTTTGGGAGTGAAGTTTTTTAGAAAAAGTTTGAGTTGGGCTGGTGACCACGTAGACAAAATTTCCACACTAACTTTTGCAAGCTGTAGGGCCTCTCGCATATTTTTTAAAAAGGTAATATGGGTAGAGCTGGTCTCGAATGTCTCTATTTTTAGTAAACTTCTTAGAGTGCCTTCTTTTGAATGAAGAAGGTTATAGGCCCACCTTATAATACTAGCTACGGCTGTAGCATATGCACTCGTGATGGTACATTCCAGTCTCAATGCCTGTACTGGGGTAGATGTAGAAATCTTCAGTAGTTTTTTCAATATTTTACCTTCTACTGAGTCCATATAGGTCCATTGTTTAAAAGGAATATATTCCGAGGCGTAAGACAGGACCGTTGAGATTTTGGCTCGATAGACTTGAATTAGTGCAGAGAAATGCCTTTGTCCAGTGGCCGAGTATAAGCGGGACAAAGCCCCAGCATGTAGGTCACTTTTCCTTTTCAGGTGATTGATTTGGTTGATGTTACTCATGTTTTGTGAGAAAATTCTGCCCAGATATGTATACTCCTTTACTTGTTCTAGCTTCTCACCTCCCAACTTCCATTCGTACCTTACCCTTTTCTTCTGGTTTGAAAAAGCAACCACTTTGGTTTTGTTTGTATTTGGGGTTAAAATTTTTATTATAGAATACTTGTATAAAATATCTAAAAGATTTTGTAGTCCGAAAGGTGTTAGGTCAAACATGACTATATCGTCTGCGTACAGCAGGGAATGAATATATTCAGTGGCTATCTTAGGAGGAGTGCATATCCCTTGCTGCAGTTGGGAAGGTAGGTCACTTAAATACAGTGAGAATAAAATTGGAGCCAAGAGGCACCCTTGTTTCAGGCCATTTGATGTTCGTATTATCTTCGATAGGCCCTTGTCACTCCCCATTTGGACACGGCACCAGGTGTCACTGTGTAGGTTCACTATCAAATGTAATAGCTGCTCCGGAATGCCCATTCTTCTTAACTTTGACCACAGGGTCGGTCTGTCCACTCGATCGAAAGCTGTCGAGTAATCGATGAACGCTGCGTAAATAGTTTGTTTTTTCCCTGTTGCGTACTTGTCTAAAATGGTTTGGAAGATTGCTACATTGTCAGTGACTGAGTGGTTTGAGCGAAATCCGGACTGAAACTTAGGGATTAGACCCAATGAGAAGGCCCAATTTTTCAGCCTATCCAGGATTTCTGCTGCAAAAATCTTCCCGGCAGCATCCATGAGGGCAATTTGCCTATAGTTTCCCGGTATGTTTCTTTTTCCTTTTTTGTAAATCGGGATTATAATACTTCCTTTCCAGGAGTTTGGCATTTGACCACTGTCGAATACATAGTTAAATAGCGGCGAGAGCACCAGTCCCCACTCTTTATGTTCAGTTTGGTAGACCTTGATAGGTATCTGATCGGGGCCAGATGCACCCGTGCTCCTTGCCTTCCTGATATTCGTAGAGACTGACACTGCCGACGTTTTATTGATCTTAGTATCTTTAGTTTCCACAATTTGTTCTCCCGCCTCTTCATTTTTAATAGACTTATTCTGTTTATATAGCTCACGAAGGTAAATATCCCAGTTTTCTTCTGAAACAGGAGTTGCCTCCAGCTTTTTTTTGGATCCCGTCATTATTGCAATCAGTGTCCAATATTTGCGCTGGTTGTTTTGTTTAGCTGCTTGTTGGATTTCAGTCCAATTGAAGTCCTGTTTCAGTTTTTTCTGTTTAGTTTTTTCTCGTCGTATTTGATTCTTTAATCTATTGATTACCTTTTTGTTTGCTGACGAGAAGTTCAGATACTGGGCGCGTATCAGCCTATTGAGTTGTTTTACGACTGGTTGGTTCCAGTTTTTATTCTTATTTCTCCATTTACTTTTTACTGATCTGTTGTGTTCTAACTTACTTTGCAGAGCTTGTTTGAGATTATTCGTTAATTGTTCGAAATTCTTTATAGGGTCATCTGAATATATGTTAGTCAATATATTGGTTTCGGAAATTAATAGCCTCAGATAGTCCAGATTTTCTGTCCCCCAATAAATGCGACGCCTTGTTATGTTTACTTCCGTTTTTGTTGTAAGAAATATTGGCTGGTTATAAGAAGAGGACTGTGCAATCCAATGGGTTGAAAGGTTTAGAAGAGCATGATCACTTTCTTCATTGAATATTATTGAAAGTTGAATCATTTGTTCTTTTTCTTCGATCCCGCATATAAAATAATCCAGGGTAGAGGGAGATCCATTTCCTTGCCGTGTGTATGTTGCTGGTATGTCACCGTTGATGTTACCGTTTAATATAGTCCCATTAATGCTGGAGAGAAAAGATAATAGTGCGCGTCCTCTCTTATCTGATTTAGATCCTTTTGGGAATTCAGGGAGTGATGTTTCCAAAGATTCCTCTTTGAAAAGACGAGCCCATTTCTTTATCTCACAGTTTGAAATTTTAGCGTTCAAATCCCCCATTATAAGATATGGCAAGTGAGATTGATCTTCAATGATATGGGTGATAATCTCTATTAGGCGGTCAAACAGCAAATCATTATTATTACTGGGAGGTGCGTAGATATTGAAAAGTAATATTTTTTCAAGTTTGGCTGACGCTTGAGTTTTAAGGGATACTTTTAAACATTGTAGATTGTCTATGTTTGTATCGATTATTTCCTGTGACCAAGAGTGATCTTCTTTTAATAATATTGCCAGACCACCCTTGGCGTGTCCCCTTCTAGATCTTTTTGCCAACGTTTCATATACATAGTATCCTTTTTGAGTAAAGGTATTAATTAACCATGTTTCCTGGAGGGCAATGATATCAGGGGAGTTTTTGATTGCATGTTTCATTTTTAAATCAGTTTTCCCTGCCAAGTTCCAGGACAATAACGTCAGACCTTTGCTAAACTTGGTGTTGTTGTGAATTTACCGGTTTTTTTGCTGTTTAAGGTTTCTGATAACCATGCCCACGATTTTATTGAGTTCTCAGTGTTACTAGAGCTTGAATTCCGGGACCATACTGACCTCTCACCTTGTATTACTTGTATTTTGAGTGAATCTTTCCTCATAATATTTGATGCTGAATCTCCCCAATTAAAACTATTGTTTTCTTTTCTTCTATTAGTTTGTCCTAATGTACCTTTGTTTAGGTTATTGATTTTAAGATCTTCCACCGAGATTACATCATAGCCATTTTTGTGAAGAATTTCCTTCTCTCTGATTATTATTCCAGGCAAAACTGGGGAATAAAAGGATACCTGTACTAGTTTGTTATTTTCTTTTATTGGAAAGAGTACTAGGTCGATTTCTTTACTTGTCAGAGAGTTCAGGGATGGTATTTCTTGTAAGAGATTAATTATTCTACCACGATTAAACGGCTCCTTATCCGATAGGAAATAGCTCTTCGATAGTTATGTGTTTAGATGGAATTACTTCCCATGATTGAGATTTATTATCATGTAGTTCTTTTATATCCATGATATTTTGCGTTGTTGATCTGTTTTCTATCGGAGGACAAAATTCGTCTGCTTTTGGGTTTAAGGGTTTTTCTGATGGTATTTTTTGAGTTTCTGGAGAGTTCACCAAGTTTACGGGAGTGAATTTTTGGAATTTAAGCTTATTCCCTTTTTTCCTCTGTATTCTCCTCAAGGGTTTTCTCTTCTTCTTCCCCCTTACTTTTTCCCTAGTGTTACTTTTTTCAGACTGTCCTCCTTGGCTGAAATCCTGTTCGGCAGTAACTCCCGATAACTCTGCTTTATTTTCCCCGATAATCTGATCACGATTATTATTGGATACTTTATTCGAAAAGATAGGATAATGTTTAGTTTTGTTTTCGGTGATGGTTTCCGATTCTTCTTTGAACAGTTTTTTAAGTGAATATGTGATAAGAGGTTTTTCCTTATTTCTTAGTCCCTTAGTTTTAGTCTTAATTATTAGTACGTCGTTCGTTTGCGTGCTTGCTTCCTGTTGTTTTGGGGTCGCACTTCCATTTTTATGAAAATCATCTATTTGTTGTAATTCGACTGCTCCGGGTTGTTTTGGTGAGACTTTAGTTAGATCTTTTTTCTTTTTTTCTTCAACCAGGAATTTAAGTATTCCTATTTGTACGTCTAAAGTATCGTCCGAGTTAGCTAAAATTTGACCAAGATGAGTTAGTACTGATTCCAAAATTTCTTGCAATGAAAAAAGTGCTTTTGACAGGGGAGAGGCAGTGTTTTCAGAATTTGGATTTATAAAATTAGGGTGGGTCTGATAGGTTGGCCAGATTAGAATAAAGGTTAGGCGATTTTTCTGGTGAACTGGTTAGTGGATGTTTTTGACTTAGCAATATTTCTGTTTTTTCTTCTTCGGTCTTCGTGTTATGATTTACAGATACATCGAAGAATAAGTCGTTGTCCTGGTTTTTTATAGGTGTTATAGATGTTATTTGAGACGTATCTGGGAATGATTTTTGACATTCTTCCGAGAGAGAGAAATTTGCCAAATTACTTTCAGTTGTTATTTGACCTTGTTTATTGGGTTTCTGATCTGAGAAATGTAACGAATCATGTTCAACCTTATTTATTGAAGGATCCAGCTTATTTTGATCATCAGTTAAATATGGAGAAAGATACTTTTTCTTGGAGAGGGTAGAGAAGTATTGACTTATAGCTGGAGTACTTGATATTTGACCAGGTTTTAGTGATTTGTCAACAGATTTTCTTACAGCTGCGTCTGTCCCCATACGCCTCATGTAGATTGTCCGTGAGCGTAGTTTTTTTAGAGCCCTCATACTTGGGACCGGAAATCTACTTTATAGCTTATAGTAGTCGCAGCAGGTTTTGTGTATTTGTAATAACTTTATCTTTATCTCACAATCTCAGTTGATCAGTAAGAAATGGGGGGTTTTTTCACATCGGTTTCAGAATTTGGTTAAGTAGTGTCCTCGTGTGCTGAACGTTAGTAGGGTGGCCCGTCCCGTCCTCGGTCGTCCCCGGACGGCCTCAGACGGCCCGCTCTTAGTCCGGTCTTCGTTCCGCGCTTGGTCCCGCGCGCGTCCCGCGTCGCGGAAGGCTAATTGGTTTTTCTACGTTTCATCAGTGGGCGTGTCCGTGGGCGTGTCGCCTGGGGGAAGAGGAACCAGCTGATCCCAGCTTGGAATTCTGGTCCTCGCAGTCCCCCAGGTTAGGCGCGCTGTAGTTTTTCGCCCAGCCTCAACCCTTCTGACTCCAGCTGGGAGCAACAGGCAGAGCGTGCGGATTGCAGCTCACGCTCACACCAGCGAGTCAAGGGGAGGGGCGCCACGGAGCAACAAACAGAGACAGCGTCAGCTCAGGCACAGCAGCTCAGGACACAATCGGTGAACAGAGGTAGAGATCCCTCGCCAGGCACGAGTAGCAGCAGTTCACAGAAACCAGATAGCGGTGAGTGGCACCCGCGAAGCGGGTGTCACGAATACTTGTCCTGCCTCGTCAGTGGGCGTGTCGCCTGGGGGAAGAGGAACCAGCTGATCCCAGCTTGGAATTCTGGTCCTCGCAGTCCCCCAGGTTAGGCGCGCTGTAGTTTTTCGCCCAGCCTCAACCCTTCTGACTCCAGCTGGGAGCAACAGGCAGAGCGTGCGGATTGCAGCTCACGCTCACACCAGCGAGTCAAGGGGAGGGGCGCCACGGAGCAACAAACAGAGACAGCGTCAGCTCAGGCACAGCAGCTCAGGACACAATCGGTGAACAGAGGTAGAGATCCCTCGCCAGGCACGAGTAGCAGCAGTTCACAGAAACCAGATAGCGGTGAGTGGCACCCGCGAAGCGGGTGTCACGAATACTTGTCCTGCCTCGTCAGTGGGCGTGTCCGTGGGCGTGTCGCCTGGGGGAAGAGGAACCAGCTGATCCCAGCTTGGAATTCTGGTCCTCGCAGTCCCCCAGGTTAGGCGCGCTGTAGTTTTTCGCCCAGCCTCAACCCTTCTGACTCCAGCTGGGAGCAACAGGCAGAGCGTGCGGATTGCAGCTCACGCTCACACCAGCGAGTCAAGGGGAGGGGCGCCACGGAGCAACAAACAGAGACAGCGTCAGCTCAGGCACAGCAGCTCAGGACACAATCGGTGAACAGAGGTAGAGATCCCTCGCCAGGCACGAGTAGCAGCAGTTCACAGAAACCAGATAGCGGTGAGTGGCACCCTCCACATGTGTCTCCTCCTCACCCTCCACATGTGTCTCCTCCTCACCCTCCACAGGTGTCTCCTCCTCACGCTCCACATGTGTCTCTCCTCACCATCCACACGTGTCTCTCCTCACCCTCCACACGTGTCTCTCCTCACCCTACACGTGTCTCTCCTCACCCTCCACGTGTCTCTCCCCACCCTCCACGTGTCTGTCCTCACCCTCCACGTGTCTCTGCTGCACGCCTCACTGCTGCACGCCACACACTGCTGCATGCCTCACACTGCTGCACGCCTCACACTGCTGCACGCCTCACACTGCTGCACGCCACACACTGCTGCATGCCGCTGCACGCCACACACTGCTGCACGCCTCACACTGCTGCACGCCACACACTGCCACACACTGCTGCACGCCGGACACTGCTGCATGCCACACACTGCTGCACGCCACACACTGCTACACGAAACATTGCTGCATGCCACACACTGCTGCACGGCACACACTGATGCAACCGGCACACTGCTGCACGCCACACACTGCTGCACACTGCTGCATTACTCACTGCTGCATGCTGCACGACACTGCTGCACGCAGCACACTGCTGCACGCAGCACACTGCTGCACGCCGCACACTGCTGCATGCCGCTGCACGCCACAGTGCTGCATGCCTCACACTGCTACACGAAACACTGCTGCACGCCGCACACTGCTGCATGCAGCACACTGCTGCACGCCGCTGCAGGTCACAGTGCTGCATGCCTCACACTGCTACACGAAACACTGCTGCACGCCGCACACTGCTGCACGCCGCACACTGCTGCACGCCGCACACTGCTGCACTCCACACACTGCTTTTATGCGAGTTTATGCTACTGACATTCTAAATGACAATGCCTTTTATTTGTTTTAAAACCAAAACATGAATAAAAGGCATTGTAATTTTACAGTACCAATAGCTCAAACTCTTATAAATGCGGGACCTATTGCATTGCAAATGCTTGTTTTTCTTGTATCTTGGGATTTTGAGGCGAGATGCCCCTTTAGAGCTGAGGTTCCTTTGTTGAATGTGTTTGGTGATTTTATTCCTGATGAAGAACAGTCCCATTCCGTGTATTGCTTTGTGGGTGATGCAAAGTAGTCTGAATGTGGATCTTCTGGCAACCGGTGACCAATGCAAGGCTTTCAAGGCAGGTGAGATGTGGTCTCGCGGTTTGATATGCAAGAGTAGTCTGGCAGCCAAGTTCTGAATCTGTTGTAGTCTTTTCTTGGTCGTTAAATATGATCCGTGGTAGAGGTTACTGGCGTAATCAAGTTTGGACAGAACAAGGGAAATGGTAGCTTGGACTTTGTGTGGAAATCCCAAATGAGGGAAAATTTGTCGCAGCCCTTTTATAGTGACAAAGCTTGATCTTGCTAGTTTGTCCACTTGGGCATTCATCGACAGCTTGGAGTCCATGGTCATTCCGAGGTTTCTTACTTCCTTCGATACTTTAGGCGGTGATCCCAGTTCATCAGGCCAGGCGGGAAGCGGGTCATAATGTTTCCAATCGCCACACGTGAGTATTTCTGTTTTGGAAGCATTCAATTTGAGATGGCTCCAAGTCATCCACTGATCTACGGCTCTAAGACAACTGAAAATTGGGGATTTTCCAATGTCTTTGGTGCATTCCAGTTGAAGGAGTATTTGTGTGTCATCTGCACAGTTATAGCACGTGAGGTGTAATTGATTGGTCAGTTCCGGTAATGACAATGTAGATGTACCTGATTTCTCTTTGACAGTACTACAACTTCTCAGGAGAAAGGTGTGCCCATTCTCAACAAGCCTCTCTTGTCATCGATGCAAAGAGCAGGTCATCGAAGCATTGAGCTAAGGTGAAACTACATGGTCATTAGGGCCATGCTTTTTTCCTGTTGCAAACGGCCCAATTCGCAGAAAAAAAAACACTTTTCTAAGTCCCAAACCCTGTTTTGTGATTCAGTAATTTATTCCCGAATCGCAAAATGGGTTTGCGATTCGGTATTAGGAAGGAGTGTGTTAAGGGCTTCCCTCTCTATTAGCAACTTGCAGTGGTAGGTGTGAATATTTTTAAAACCGAAAGGCGGTCGCAAAATATTTGCATTTTACTACTAACTTTGAGTTGATGGTAACCCATTCACAAACGGGAAGGGTTCCCCAAGGGACCTCTTCCCATTTAAGAATAGTTGAAAACTGTTTTTTAAGAGCAGGCACTGGTCCCATGGACCACTGCCTACTCTTAAAAAATGAAGAGAAAACTTTTCATTTTTCATTAAATACATCCCGTTTCCCTTTAACAAAAACGGGCTGCATTTTAAAAAACAAAACGTTGCTTTATTTAGAAACCATCACAGACATGGTGGTCTGCTGACCCAAGAGGCCACCATCCCTGTGATTTTAGTGATTTCCAAAAAGTCTCAAATTATGACGTACCTCATGATTATTTCTGAGGTAGGTCTATTTGCGACCCTTTGGAAATCGCAAACAGTGTAAAACACACTGTAGTGCATTGCTGTTTGCGATGACCTAATAGCGAATCGCTAAAATTTGCTGTTAGGTAAAATCAAACTTATTTCTATGTACATCTGGGTCTAGGTTCTTCTTTAGTATCTGATTAAAGTAGGCGGGGCTCTCTGTGTACCCTTGGAGAGAGTGAAAGCACACAAAAGTTGTTTCTTGGAATCTAAACACAAAGAGATATTGGCTCACTTTGTGACCGGGAATGAAAGAGAATGCCTGAAATAAGTCAATGACCATCCGCTACTGGGGGAATTTGTAACAGGATTACTGAAGGGTTCAGAACCACAGGATAGCATGGAACGACTATTTGATTGAGTTTTTGGCAGTCTTGCACAATCCTCCACTTTTTATTCGCTTTTTGCAGGCCATAACTAGAGAATTACATGGAATTCCGATGACCTCCTTCGGATTGCCCTGCGCAAACCTATGTTTGATGATTGGTATTATTTCAGCAATTGTTCCTGGGGTCAAATTGTAAGGACAAGTTGAGGGAAGACTGTATCAGACCTGAGGTTTATCCTGAGGGGTTTAGCATCTTTATTTAAGCCGATCTCCTTCGCTGTGAAATCCCACACCTCTTCTCTGACTGAGCATTTCTTGTCCAGGTGCAAATATTCCTTGGAACTACGGGCACTTGAGACTGTAATTTGAACTCAGCATCTCCCACGTGACTACCAGCTCTACTCTATCTGGCATGCAATATATTACCCAGTTAAGCTTACAGAGCAGGTCCCTTCCCAGCAAGTTTACTGGGCTTGAATCTCAGATGACAAATTAGTGACAATCTCTAATGGTAAGTAGCTTTATTGGGCTTGGGGCTGAAACTTGGTTGGTATGCTGTTGATTTGAGATCCCATCAATTTGGACTGCTTTTCCTGAAAGCGGCAGGTTTGGGACCTCAAATGTCCCAACAGTCGAATGAGTGGCTCCAGTGCCTATAAAAAAAACAAGCATTTGCAATGCAATAGGTCTCGCATTAGGAACGTTTGAGCTATTGGTATTGTAAATGCCAAATTTTGTATTTGTGTTGGTTTTGAAAATAGCTAAATTAATAGCTTTGTCATTTACAATTCCAATAGTTTTAACTTTCGCAAATGTGACATTTGTAAGGCAATATGTGTTGTATTTACGTGACTTAGATGTATTGATATTACAAATAACAATGGCTTTTAATTTTTTAAAATAATTAATATTTAAATAAAAGTTATTGTAATTTATAATGGCAATAGCTTAAACTTTTGTAAATAACTTTTGTGAAGATTATGTTTAGTGTATTTTATTGTGACGAAAATCCAAGAACAGAAGTGAAATATTAACATCTTTTTGTGACATTTGTAATAAAGCTTGAAACATTGAGAGAACATATTTGAACCAGTTGTTGTTGAATGGTTGCACAGATTGATGTTGTGGTGGCGACGAGTGATGCTGTGGCGGCGACGAGTGATGCTGTGGTGGCGACGAGTGATGCTGTGGCATTCAGTGATGCTGTGGTAGCGCATAGTGATGTTGTTGTGCCCCTGAGTGATGCTGTGGTGGTGCTGAGTGATGCTGTGGTGATGCGATAGATAGATTGAGTGCGATAGATAGAGGGAGGGCGATAGATAGATAGAGGGAGGGCGATAGATAGATAGAGGGAGGGCGATAGATAGATAGAGGGAGGGCGATAGAGGGAGGGCGATAGAGTGAGGGCGAAAGATAGAGGAAGGGCGATTGATAGATAGAGAGAGGGACGGCGATAGATAGATAGAGGGAGGGCGATAGAGTGAGGGAGGGCGATAGATAGATAGATAGTGAGGGCGATGGAGGGCGATAGATAGCTAGAGGGCGATAGATAGAGTGAGGTCGATACCTATATAGATAGATAGATAGAGTGAGGTTGATATCTAGATAGAGTGAGTGTGATAGAGTGATGGCGATAGATAGAGTGAGTGCGATAGATAGAGTGAGTCCGATAGCTAGATAGAGTGATAGATAGAGAGTGAGGGCGATAGATAGATAGATCGCGTGAGTGCGATAGATAGATAGTGTGAGGGTGATAGATAGATAGATTTTGTGTGATAGATAACTAGTTAGAGTGATGGTGATAGATAGATAGCTAGAGGGCGATCGATAGAGTGCTATAGATAAATAGCTAGAGGGCGATAGATAGAGCGTTGGCGATAAATAGATAGAGTGTGGGCGATAAGATAGATAGTTAGATAGATAGATAGTTATGGCAATAGATAGATAGATGGAGTGAGGGCGATAGATAGAGTGAGGGCGATAGAAAGATAGATAGCAGTGTGGTGGCTAATGTGTGTAGGGCAGTGTGTGAGGTGGCATTTTCTGGGGTCTAATGTGTGTAGGGTCAGTGTGAGTGGTGCATGTGGAGGGGTGAGTGTGAGTGGTCTTTGTGGAGGGGTAAGTGTGAGTGGTATGTGTGAGGGGGCAGTGTTTGGTCTGTGTGAGAGGGGGGCAGTGTTTGGTCTGTGTGAGAGGGGGCAGTGTGTGTGGTCTGTGTGAGAGGGGGCAGTTGGTTGTTTATTGACTTGTCAGTAAACTGTATTTCTATTTTCTGTAAAGGCTGTATTAGATTGTGTATTTTTTTTCAATACTGACACTGGCTCACGTAAATGACTGCAGTGCCTTTGAAGTAAACTCTATTCTTATATATTTGAGGGTGAGGGGGTGCAGAGTTTGAGGGGGCTAATGTTTGCTAGGGCAGTGTGTGAGTTGGCATTTTGTGGGGTCTAATATGTGTAGTGCAGTGTGTAAGGGTGGGAGCTGTGTGTGTGTGCGTGGTGTGAGTGTGCAGTCTGTGTTTTGAAAGTATTTTTATTCACGTTTCATGTGAGGTTTGTGACTTGTAAGTAAAGTGTATTTGTATTGTAAACTCTTTTTTCTTTTGAGAAAAAAACGCACAGTGTGACACTGGGTCACGTAAATCACTGCAGTGACTTAGAAGTAAACTAACTGTATTCGTATTTATTTAAAGTACTGTCTTTTTAATTGTACGCAAAAAAAACGCACGGGCTCATGTAAATCACTCCAGTGCCTTCAGGGCTGTGAATACTCACGCTAAAAGTAAAAACAAAAGGGGAGATGAAAGGAAGGGTGGGAGGGACTTTGTCGACAGAGCATATGGGGGTGAGGGGGTGTGCAGGACGGTGAGCTGAATGTGTGTGCCAGAGAAGGAGAGTGCGGCGCGTGCGCGCCACAGCATTTCCAGGCCGCAACCTCCGCGTGAATTTTGTTGATTTGTTAAATAAAATTACACAAAATTAAGCACCAAATGCATAGCACCGACAAACATTGTCCGAAAACAAAAAAATGCTTAAAATGCGTTTTGAAAACGTTTTGTTCCTGTAACGTTTGTGACTTTTTAAAAAAAGTGAAAATGCACCTACTGACATCGTACAAAATAGGGGGCAGAGTGTGTGGGGGGGGTGCAGAGTGTGGGGGGGGTGCAGAGTGTGAGGGGGCAGTGTGTGTGGTCTGTGTGAGAGTGGGGCAGTGTGTGTGGTCTGTGTGAGAGGGTGGCGTGTGAGAGGGTGTCAGTGTGTGTGGTCTGTGTGAGAGGGGGGCAGTGTGTGTGGTCTGTGTGAGAGGGGGGCAGTGTGTGTGGTCTGTGTGAGAGGGGGCAGTGTGTGTAGTGTTTGTGAGAGGGAGCAGTGTGTGGGCTGTGTGCGAGGGGGGCAGTGTGTGGTGTGTGTGTGCGAGGGGCCTAATATGTGTAGTGCAGTGTGTAAGGGTGGGAGCTGTGTGTGTGTGCGTGGTGTGAGTGTGCAGTCTGTGTGTTTTGAAAGTATTTTTCATTCACGTTTCATGTGAGGTTTGTGACTTGTAAGTAAAGTGTATTTGTATTGTAAACTCTTTTTTCTTTTGAGAAAAAAACGCACAGTGTGACACTGGGTCACGTAAATCACTGCAGTGACTTAGAAGTAAACTGTATTCGTATTTATTTAAAGTACTGTCTTTTTAATTGTACGCAAAAAAAAACGCACGGGCTCATGTAAATCACTCATGCTAAAAGTACAAGCAAAAGGGGAGATGAAAGGAAGGGTGGGAGGGACTTTGTCGACAGAGCATATGGGGGTGAGGGGGTGTGCAGGACGGTGAGCTGAATGTGTGTGCCAGTAGAAGGAGAGTGCGGCGCGTGCGCGCCACAGCATTTCCAGGCCGCAACCTCCACGTGACTTTTGTTGATTTGTTAAATAAAATGACACAAAATTAAGCACCAAATGCATAGCACCGACAAACATTGTCCGAAAACAAAAAAAAATGCTTAAAATGCGTTTTGAAAACGTTTTGTTCCTGTAACGTTTGTGACTTTTTAAAACAAGTACCGTTTCTCCAAGACAGTTTAGTTACACGATGGTAAATGAGCCGGTTTATGTTTCTAGTGTCACTGTGCCTGTGGTGAGTGGACATGTTGGCGAGGGTTCCCCTCACTCCCGCACGTCAGCTGTGGCTGTCCTGGCACGAAGGATCACGTAGCTCGGTGATCGCCTGCCTTACAAGATGTCTCGTGCCAGACTTCATGAAATGTCTTAACGTAGGACGGCCATGTATCCTCCTCCACAAAGCATCATTTGATATCCCGACTTTAATTACGCGCCTCTACTGACGGGCCCCGCCGTTGCCACAGCAACGGCAAGCCGCTAATTAAGTTGTAGCCTTATTCCTCCCTGAGACTTTAAATGCAGGACTTTAACAAATAGCGCTGGGGAAGGCGTGCACCTTGCCACGGCGCCATTGCCCTGCAGCTTATTTTTAATTACAATGAATCCTGAGATACGCGATCCCAGAAATACTTTGTGGGAATAGCGGTGAATGCGCTCGTCATGCGAATGGCGCCTAGAGTCGGCTGTGGGGTGAGGAGGGGGTGCTACGGCTTCAGCAGTCACGGTGAGCTGTCTGGAGCAGAGATGGGGCCACGGGGAGCGAGGGGTGCATATGACGGAGGGACAAGGGAGAGACAGGCGAACAGGACAGATTATGGGGCAGCAAAAAACAAGGGGGCGAGAGAAGGGGCGCCAGAAGGGAGCGGTGCTCAGCCTGGGTACAAACAGAAAGCGAAGGGGACCAGGGATAGGAAGGGACAGGCAGGCGCCAATGGGGGCGAGGGAGCGGCAGTAACAAAACGGGGCACAACACTCAGAATAGAGGCGTTCTCGAGAGTGGATAAAAGTAGCAGAAAGAAATAGGAACAAGCATTGGACGCGCGAGACGCGATGGTGGGGGGGTGGGGGAGAGAAGCGCGAGTTCTGGTGTTTGTTAGTGCAAGGTGGGGGGAGAGGGGGGTGTAATTGGGTTGGGTTTTTGGCGTGTATTTTACGTATTAGTGCACTCGTGTGGGTATGCCTGCGATATTTCTTAGAATATGGATCTGCCTGAGGGAAAGGCAAGAAAGAGGGTGGTGGTGCGTGTGGGGGCAGGAGGTCGAGGGCAGTTGTGGATTAGCAGCTAAGGGTCCCTTCTTAATCTGACGGGCTGCAGGAGCCCAGCCTGCAAGAATCGCAATAAAAAACAAGCAGGAAGTGGGATAAGGGAGGGGGTAGGGGAGAGAGGCAATGCAGGCTGGCAAATGGTGAGCACTTTTCGCGGGCGGCCGTGCGGCCGCGAAAGTGAAAGAAAACGAATGCTTTCAGGCTGCCAAATGGTGCGCGCGCCCGGAGCACATGCACTGTAGTTGGCGGCCTGAAATGCACTCGTTTCCACTTCCAAAAGTCGCTTACTATAAGTCTCGCCAGAGCAGCGCTAAAGCGCTGTCTCAGGCGAGACCTAAAAAGGATACTGGACGTTCACTGACCTCTCCTTCCACTTAAGGGCCACTCCGATCCCCTTCCAGGACTGCCACAAGTACATACTCCTCCTCCCCCTCGGGCACCTTCATTGGGCCTATTCGGATCCCACTGTGCTCCTGAACATAATGGGAACTGGGGAAGCTTTGGTTGGGTACTAACACTAAGTAGGAAATGAGGGTTTCCGCTTTACATCTGAATGAATTACCTTGCAGACTCCACCTTACTTTGCAAGAAGCACGTCTTAAGTGAGGCAGGAGAGGATTCTGTGGTGGCCCTGGCCTCTCAGTTTTTGGGTTCCTCTTTGGAGGCCTTGGCGTAAGGGAATTTCTCTTTGCAGTGGATAATTGGGTCCTTGAGCTTCGACCATCACTCGGCCGGGGTAATACTGAGAATATTGTTTACAATGGCAACCTTGCTGTAAAGGTGCCAAAAGGTAACTTTCTTCAGGGCACTTATGCCTGTTTCATGCATACCTCTCCATCCTCTCCCCATTCCCACCATAGGCCATAGCGACTTCTTGCATATTTGCCTGAAACTTGCATCAATATCCAACCCTGCTCCAGGTACATTCATTCCTCTCACGCCTTCATTCTGCACTAACTTGGTTTGGGTTATCATAAGCGTATCCTTCAACGCCCTTCGCTTGGCCTCTAAAGTATTGCTACAATATTTTGCATACTACAGTATTGCCTCTTCTAGCTTGCTCTGCCAGCACCGGAGACCTGTAAAATCTGTGAACTGATTTCTGTTTGGCAATCCATAAACAAAAGAAGCAAGAAATCCTCCCATGTTGTCTCCAAGGGGATCATTCATTGCATTATGCTCTCTGTACACCTGCATCAGTCTCTCAAAGTAAGCGTGTACTGACTCCTTTGGTTCTTGGGATGCTTTAAAAATCTTGGGCCAATTGATTTTCTGCTGAGGGACCTTGGTCTTGAGGTGATTTATGACTTCCTCATACTTAGTTTCACTATTGCTGACGGGGGCCAGTGTTTGCTACTCTTGAGGGTTCTTGAGTTAGCCAATCTACAGCTCCCTTGCACTCTGTCTATAGATTCTTCGGGACAGTCACTTGGAAGAGGAGGTCCAAATGTTCTCTCAAGACCTTTGAGATCGTCACTATCTGATCTATTTGTGCGTACCATTTTTCAGATTCTCCCTTAACTTTGGGAGGGTATTTGTGAAGTGGAAAAGATCTGTTCTAGACCAAGAGACATGCACATAGGCTCCTCCTGGTTTTCCCTCAGGAGATAATCCTTCACTACTCTTGCACTCTTCCAGGGATTCAAGTTTCAGCTTTACCTTCGACCTTTCCTTCTTCAACCACTGTTCCCTGAATTTCTCCACATCATTCCATTCATTAATTTTCTCAATCAGCTCCCTTATGTTCGTTTTGAATCCTTTCAGTTTTAGCGCTCTCAAATCCCAGTCATTCATCTTCATCCTAACATTCTTTGGCAACTTCTTTCCTCGCGTTAAGTCAAATCTGCATTAATTGGTTAGCTTTTCCATCTTTGAATATGCCTTTTGGGCAACTCTCGCAGCTTCTTTGCTCAAGTAAAGTAATTCAGCCTCACTGTAATACCCTAGGAAATCCACTCCTACATTGCCCTTGACAATCTCCTTAAATTCATTTTTCGGTTAAGCAATATTCAGTCTCTGAGGAGTCAGTCCACGGAGTTGTGGGGTAGGTCCAGGAATTGTCAGAGCTGCAGTTCCTCCTATAACAGGGGATCCTGAAATTCCTCCCTGTAGGATCCCATGGTCTAAGATACAGGATGGGTATACCACTGCTAAGGCAATACTCAAGTACTGTCGAGCTTCGGGTGTGCTAGCGATCACTGGGGTGGAGGGGATGATAATGGTAGGTCAGAGTCTGGGACTCTATCGGGGTAACAGGAGTGGATGGGGTAGGTTAAGTAGGGGTGATGGGTCTCGGTGTAACTTGGATGTGCACTGGCCTCCCGAGAGGGTGCAGTTACAAATCTGTCCCCTGCTGATGCCTGTGTTGTATCCCCTGCTGCATGTTATGTATGATATGGGGGTGGTCTCATCCTTAGGAGATCGTCTTTAAGGCATCTTCCTCATCACTCTCTGCTTCTGTTCCATCTCTGGGTTTCTTTTAGTAGCGGATTCTTCCTTCTCTATAACCCCGCTATTTATCAATGGAGAATGTCCTAGTGTCTCAACCACATTCTCTCGCCACCTCCTCTGTCTCTTGTTGCAGGGATTCTGCTTATGCGCAGAACTATGCGCAGGAACTCAGGCCCTCAGTGAATTGCGGTGTACCAAAAACTCACCTCAGAAGTTAGAACCCAGAACCCCCTATCCGGCCAGCATCAGTGTCCCATTCGTTATCCGAGGTTTAGCTCGGCGGTCCCAATGTATAGACAACCCAGAACAAGTGACTTAGTATATTTCTCAGGAATGGTGGGAATCAGAAACACCTTTTCGTAATTATTCTCGTACCAGTCCACAACAGAATAAACAGAGACACGGGAAAAGTTTAAAGAGTTTATTTTATAAACCTCGTGTCCTAATATGCAGCAGTTTGGCTAACATTAGCAGACAAACGATTAAAATCAAAACCATCAGCATAGTTACAATACCATAGAAAATGAAAGGAGTAATCATACTAAAATGACAGTGGCTCTAGGCCACCTTCCTTTCTCTAACACACTAATAGTATTATTAGACTAATAAAAGGTCTCTAGGCTTGAATGGGGAACCCCATACCGTAAATATCAGCTCAGAGAGTTCACATCGCAGGATCAGCTATGCTCTACTCCTAGGAACGCTCTTCTTCCGAATGTCATGAAAAACAAGCAACACTGCAATATTAAAAGCACTCGACTTTTAGGTATTTGCAGCTGCGTGCGTGTTATGGCTAAACTAGTGGGCCGATCAACCTGAACTCAACAACATGCACCATCTAGCGAGCCAGACTGTTTCTGTTACACTGTGTACAGACCAAGGTCGCTATTCACTGTTTAAGATGTTAACAACAGACAGTTCTCATGTGAAGCAAAGTCGAGTAAGCATTTCTCAATTCTAATAACATGTGACTACAGTGTCGTGTGCAAAAGCAGCAAAAGCTGCAAGATGGCTTTCTAACATTTAACGCGGTTATGCTAATTTAGCGTTGCACATAGGTAGACAACGATCTTCACTACACCCCCCCCATGATCGGACCACTAACCACTAGGGGTGCACTCGCAAGAACGCAGAGTTCAAGCTTGATAGAACGGAACCAAGGGCATGAACTATAAGTCCATATAAGGGAAGTGAAAAAGTTCGAAGGAGAAGAAGAAAAAAAAAAAACCCATGGAAAAAGCTAAAATCATTGGAACGTTCCGCAAAATTATCTGCCATCCAGTTTAGCACGGGGAAAGAACATACATGTTCCTCAATCACCGGAGCCTCCAGCACCTGGCGAGGACAACCGGGGTGCACCTCAAGGTAACTGTTTGCTAAGAAGTCAATCGCCGCCGCTCCGATGTCCCAATTTCCAAGAACTCCATGCGCTGCAGCACAGGCCATAATCCCGATACCAGAACAGTCCAACTCGTGAGCCACTAAGGGGCTCATAAGCCGATCATAATCCGGATCAGGAGACACCGAGTTTGACAGACACAAATCCAGAGCCCATTGGAACGGACAATCTAGGCAGTGAAAGACTGGCTGCACACAAGTAAAGTAGGCAAACCGGAAGGACAATCCATAGGCTACGCTCAGAGTCGCCAGTGGTAAAGCGCCATAGAATTCAAGCATCTGGTTACGAAGATGGAGCAGCCGGGACCTGTTGTCGTGCCACACAAGTTGTGCATCCATAGCGCAAGGCACAGAGCAACAACAGTATTCCAGCTACGAGGGCGAGCAGTAAAGGGAGACCTCCGAAGACACTGGAAAAAACAGAATGAAAAAAGGCCGGGATCACTCCAAAAATAGTTTGAAAAGAGGTCACGAGGCCGGAGCCCACGAATTAAAAAAAATGAGCTATGCCACTTGTGGATGAGGCATTAAAGATAGTCTGTATCAAGGTCCCAAAATGAAGCGGCAAATCAGTATTTAAAAGAGCCTGCACCTCAGTGCGCGTGTTTGCTACGTGAAGGACAAATGTTTCCCGGGACGAAGTCAAAGCGACTTCTTTTTGAGACAATAGAGCCCTTATTCTGCTCATCTTGTTGAACTCTGCTTTCAAGGTTGGAATTGACGGCCAGATGGCTACATCCAGCCGGCCATGCGGGAGTGGGAAAAGGACGTTATTACAGCAAACTACCCTCTGTGAGACAGTCACGTTGTAGGGAATTCCCACTAACATCCCACAGCAAGCTTCATTATTTAACAGCAAATAACTACCGTTAGCAAGCAGCGTAAAAGATGGAGTAATAACTGGCACAGGAAACACTTTCAGGGCGCAAGCTAAATTAGGGGCATGTACATTACATGCACCATGCAATTGAATATGCCGACACACAACAGAGTGATCCGGAGAGTCAGCGCACTCTTCACCTTTCAAGTAAACCTCCTTGCCGTCCCTCACACATCTGTATGTGAAAGGGAGTGACCAAACTTCATGCAGGAAGGCAGTACCCAATTGTTCGTATCTGCCTAGAGCATAATGTTTCATGCACGAACTAAACTTAAACAGGGGAAACGGTAACGTGATCAACCCATGTACTAGCCACACGGCAGAATTCAATTCAGCAACAGAGAAAGGCAAAGGTTCTAATTTTTCAATGTGTAGTAATGAATATGTAGCATCTTTCATGGACATGAATTGCTGTTTCGCAGTCAAATTAAAGGGAAGGAACAAAGATGAAGTATTCATGTAATCCCAAGGGACTTTCCCTGCCTTTAACGTTTGCAACGTCCATGCAAACTGCATAATAGAACGCAATTGATTTTGACCATGATACAAAACAGACAAATCATCCTGCACAATGTCTACCACAGATGAAACAATATTATCTAAGGTATAGATTCTGGAAGACAGGGTGTTAATGCTATTATCTATTACAGCCAACACCTTTTCCATATTGGCTTGATCGATAGCACATAATCTGGATGCAGCCTCAATTTGTGACAACTTCCAAACTTCGTTATAAACAGCATACACCCATCGTTTGGGCCTGCCGACTGCAGGACCCTTAACAAAATCATTCAAATCTATTTTGTCATTTAATCGTGCTAAATGGAGTTTAACAGACGCTAAAGTCGAATGTTGCAGCCAAGACTGGCATAACTTTCCTACTGAGTAGGTAGTTACAGTGTGACAAGATTCAAAACGGGGGTCCACACGAACCTGTGTATACCCCTGCTTCAAATCCGGAAACCTATATTGACAGGAGTCCGAACTCGTTTGCCACACCAACCACCCTTCCGGATTCAATTCAGAAATATTGAAGGACGTGTTGGGAACCTGTGTCTGCAACATATCAAGGGATAGATCTGTATGATTACCCCAATTGGGATAAGAACCCAGATCCGGCATGGAGGGAGAATTTAATTTTTTAGACGTAGCCAATCCAAAACAGGTTGTCTGAAAAGTCGAGGAATTTAAAAATAACATATGATTTGGGATAAGACAGGCACGATGCAAAGCCTCTGTTCCCTGTACTTGCCATCGTTTGGAGCCCCAAACCGATTTAAGATCGACTGTAGCCTTCCACAGATCATACCCGCCAATTGCCAACTCGTTCATAAAGGACTTGGAAGACAACAATTTGGTGTGTGTCAGTCTAACCTTAGAAGCAGCCTCAGGCGCAACCTTAAAATAAAAAGAGGCCAGATGGGCTACACTAAAGTCAGAAAAATAAGTGAATTTTTCCACCAACTTGGCAGAGCTGCCCATCCTAGGGGCGGGGCAGTGTTCCCATTGTGTAAAATGTACAAAATTTCTAAACGTATTTGCTTTGTGTTGGAAATGCGTGCCATAATGTTGATAACAAAACTGTTCATCATAATTAGCATTACTAAATACAAATCCTCAGCATCAAATGCAGCCTAATATTTCAAATCAGAAAACAGTGCTTCTATGGCTTGAACATCCCAATCATCTGAGTGAATGTTCTGCTTAACGACATCACCCATAGAAACACGAAGTACATTTGGCACATTAATCACTTCAGTGGGGCCATGAATTTGAAATTTAACGGCATCCCAAGCAATCCCATCACGCACAGGCCAGGCAGTAATGTTCGCAAAAGTCTGGTCCCTCTTCATAATGTGTGACGAGGAGTGTGGGGCCAAAGTTCCATCAATTAGTCAAACTGTTGAACGTTCATTCAGGTAGTATCCATTGATAAGTCTAAAAAACACTACCACAAAGCCAATGGACATAAACAAAAAAACACATATGAGCACCAGCCAAATGTAAGTCCAAGGGGGAATTAAAAAAATGTCGTTTGAACCAAGCCACAAAAATTGAAACCTTGGACGGGGCAATGGAAGTCACTGAACGAGAATCAAAAGAGTGTTGTGAGAGGGCAACTGTGGTGGATTGTAAAACAGGCAAGGTAACATCCGCAGGATAAGCATACTCAACTTCTTCAAGCACACCACCAGGTGTTTGTGGCAGCAAGGGACCAGTAACGGCATGCATCTCGACGGCAACATCAGGCACTGTGTCAGAAGCTCGGGCCACAACAGAATTTCTCAGCATCGAAGGGCAGGAAACCGCCGGAGCCATACTAAGAAGAATCGGCCACTCGTTGTAGTTTGACATTGTCAATCGAAATGTACCTGTTATCCTTTTGACCAGGAAGTGGAGGTAAAATTACTGTTCTAGTACCCTGCACACCAAGCACTGGAACCGGTGCACGATAAGAGGGGCCGAACTCCTTCTTGTTCTCCACCTTCTCACGGACCAGATCACCAACTCAAGGTAGCCAGCCGACTACCGGAATCTGAACTTCAGCTTCAGATGAGGAGGGTACGTGTTCCTTCGCTAGACTGTTTCTGGCTTCTTGAAGAGTCTGCAATACAGCACAGTGTTCATCTACGTCAAAGGGTGCGGCTGACGCCGCCATGTCTAGACCATCAAGGTCTGGAACAAACATTCGAACACCAAAGAGCATCATGTATGGGGTCCGCCCACCCAGAGACCTTCTAGGGAGATTATTAAGTGCACGTTGCACGTCATACAAGTGGGCAAGCCAGTTCCGGCCAGAACCCAAAACTCTGGCTGTCAAAGATTGCTTTAAGTCACGGTTCATTCGCTCCATGACACTATTGCCCTCAGGCCGGTATGGAGACGAAAATTTGACTTGGACCCCCAAATTTCTCATGGCCTCTTTGTACGCCTTAGAGGCGAACGCCGGGCCCTGATCAGAATGAAAGTTACCACACGCAAAACTTCCAACAAAGACACGCAAATCTTTTATGACAGTGCGAGAATCAGCACTCCTTTGTGGCCATACCCACAGAAAACGTATCCACGAATCCACTGCAACTAAGATGTATTTGAATGCAGTATCAGAGGTAAAAGGACCGCAGTGATCTAAATAAACACAACCCAATGGTTTACTAGATATGTACAACTGAGTTTGTGGTGGGCGCGCCGCAGATGAAGGTTTAATCTGCTGGCAAATGTCACAATTGAGAACATAAGCTCTGGCCTGCTTGTATAAACCGCACCACCAGTAACGTTGTTGTAGCAAAGATACAGTAGCCGCAACGCCGGCATGCACGGACGCCATGCCCTCGTGGGCTGCTAATATCAACGAAGGTCTGCAGTCCGCGTTGAGAATCAATCTGTCACCAACGTCATTAATCCTCACTAAAGGGACTTTATCAGGACTTAAGCGATAATGGTAACGGGCAGGGAAACCTTTTGGTGGCTTCGTGCCCTGCTGTGTAGCAGCAATAGCTGCCAAGATGTCATCATCGATCTTACTTTTGGATCTTGTAACTGCTGCTACTAAGTATGTTGCCACTGCTGTCTTTGCTGCCTTGTCAGCTAAGCTGTTGCCGACAGCATGGACGCCAACGCGTTGGTGACCAAGAGTGTGAATTACATTCACGAGCGGCAGACGGTCTTTAAGATCTGCCACTCGAACCCAAAGCAGTTTATGCTTAATAGTGCTACCTTTGGAATCATGGTAGTCATTCTGAGACCAAAAATGCAGATTGTCGTTATAAGATTGAACACAATAAAAGGAGTCACTCACTATAAGAGTAGTGACTCGGGGATCAGCAAACTCCAGTGCAAGCACCAGAGCACGAAGCTCCGCCAACTGAGCGGTACAATCACCCAATGACTGTGTGTGCACGACATCGGACTGGAATTCACCATTCACGAAAGTACCGACAACAATTGCGCAAGCCGCTGAATAGGCGTGCTTTGATCCAGTTGCGGGTTGCGCAGAGCCGTCAGTGTATATGACACAATGGTAATCCTCGAGCGGGCGCAGGGACAGAGGAGCCGGATGAACGAATTCATACTGCAAAAACTCCTGAGTCTGAAGAGCCGCGTCAAAGATAAAAGTGACGTCCGGCGAGGTCAAGGAAGTGGCCCATTGTCTCCACCTTGGAGGCAAAGCTTTAGAATTCGGTACACTCGCTTTCGTCACTGCCTCTAGGGCAGGATAGGGTGTAACCACCAACATGCGTTTCCCTTACGACAGCGCTCGTTCTTTCAGAATCGCCATCTGCACTGCTGTCAGAACCTTCTCGACAGCGGAAAAACGCAGTTCAGCTGAAGTGTACATGTGAGATTTGTAAGCAATGGGGACGGTGTCGCCCTCATTGAACGTTAAGTATGTGAAACCAACTGCGCCGGGCACTATTCTTATGACCAGGATAGTGTGGTTATCACGTGTCAGTAAGTACTTAGAAGCAAGAAGATCAGCTTGCAATAACTGCAATATAGCTGAATGCTCAGGCAGCCAACAAGATTTGGAAAAAGTAGGTTGTACCAAGGCGTAAAGCGGCTTGATACACTGGGCATAATCCGGGATGTAAGTTCGACCGAAATTCAGGAAACCCAGCAGGGACTGTAATTTCTTCAGTGAAGTAGGAGCACGGAGGCATGCGCACTTTTCTAGAAAGTGCGGAGCCAATCCTCGACCTTCATTGTTGAGTTCGTACCCCAAGAACAACACTGTGTATTCTGCTATGTGCGACTTCGCAAAATTGAATTTGTAACCGAAGTCTGCAAACAAAACAATAATGCGATCAACGCGCCGAAGATGCGGGTCTAACTCGTCATCCGTGAGATAAATATCATCCACGTACGAGTACGCATCCGGGTCTATACCCTCTAAGAGGGAGACCACGCGAGCAGCAAAGACTCCCGGGCTGTTCTCATAGCCCATTGGTAATCTTTTGAATTGTTTTTGTTTGCCACCAGAGGTGAACGCCGTCCACTCACTACTAAGAGAGGACAGGTTATGGTTGTAAAAGCCATTGGAAATGTCAAGTGTGGTTTTAAACCTTTTTCTCACGAGACTATCGACGAGAGCCGAACTATGGGTGTTCTGTACTGCACAGGTCCAGCAGTGTGAGTTAAGGTGCAGTAATCCAAAACTAGGCGGTACGACCCGTCAGGCTTCGTCACAGTAAATGAGGGATTATTCATAGGTGACACACATGTTTCGATCACTCCCTGATATTCCAATTGTTCAAGGATCGAAGCCACGTGAGATCTAGCTTCACGACGCATGGGGTATTGGGGTTGTGGTTGGGGCGTAGTCCGCAACGGAATCTCATGGCCGGGGGACAATTTATCCCAGCCAACTTGAGTTCGATATAACGCAGGCGCTTGCACCTGAGCCCATTCCCCGGCATACTTATCAGCTAGGACCTTAGGCACTGTGTGCGCAAAGGACGGGAGGATTACTTCCTCCCCTCTAGGAGCAGCTAAAATGAAAGCCAGGGGCCAATCTGCCTCCGCCAACAGAATATCATAGGTAGTGGTCAGATTATCCCAAAAAAAACCTTGAATTGTACGTTGTATGTCACCTTCAATGTGCATGACTATATTATACAGTCTATCAGGGGGAGACACTCGAGTATCAGCAGTTTCAATATTCACAAATATATCAGTTGCTATCGCCACCAGATATGGACGCAGTGCTTGTCACACTACTGTAACTTCCGCCGCGCTGTCTAGCAGCGTTAGCGCCCATGTCAGGTTCTGAAGCTGCGTCCGTACCATCTGAGTCATACCTCGCTGTCAGTGCAGCAACTTTCTTCTTCTGAAACGGGGGTCGTTGACGTGCAGAGTCTTCTTGCTTGCCTTTGCCGTCAGTTTGTCAGGACTGCTCACGTGGTTGTGGTGCACCCCGACTTTTGCCACCGCCTCCGCCACCGCCACCGGACTGTGAAGCCGATGTTTCCTGTGAAGAACGAGGAGAACGTTGGTCAGAAACCTGAAATCGATCAGGTGACTTAATAGTAGCACGATCACGCAGATCATAAGTGCGCTCACTACTTGACTGAACTGGAGAGGCAGGACGAGACCCCTGTTTCTGTTGCTGCTTCTCCTGCTTTTTCGCCCTCCAACTTTGTTTTGGAAAGTTACGGCGTTCGTCCTTACCAGATGAATTTGCCTTTGTCTGCTGAGAATCAGGATTTTTCACAGTCGGCTTAACCGCTAAAGCGCTCCGACCAACTTGTTTATAGGCCATCGCGATAATTTTCGCGAATTCCCTCAGCTTGTCGTCTTCATCCACTGCGTCGAATTTATTAAGCACCTGGAACTGCATAGCATCCCCATTGAGGTTGCCCAATATCATGGTAGCAACCACATCAAAGACTCCGACAAGCCGCATACCCAATTCAATAGCAGCCTCCGCACCATGATTCTCCTGAACACGTTTTATAACGGAGGGCAGTACCGACAGAGACGGAGTGCCATAGCACTTCGAGTATGTCGCTGCAAAGACCTTACCCCAGTTTTCACAATCCGCCATATCTAGGACTAAGTCTTTAGGCAAAGCAATGGTAAGGATCCTGTGCTACTCCACAGGAGATGTACGCGGATAAACCGCTTCTATTTGATCAAATTTCTCAGCAAGCCAATAAGGGAAATCATCCCTATTTTGGGGTCGCTTGCCCACTACCGAATTGACGATAACAGGACTAATGGTGGTCCGTCGGTTGTCCCGCAACAGCAGTAGCGACCACCTGCACGTTGCGCGACACGTACTGCACCAGAGCCCTATGTACTGTAATAAGGGCAGTGTGCAGTACACGCAACTGATCCACCGTTACCTGCAGGTAGCGGGGATGAGGCGTATATCCGGCTAACACCGGCCATGTGGCCCCTGCGATTGACAAAGGGCCCATTCTCGCCGGTGTAACCGCATGGGGAAGGGTGCCATTAAACCAAATGTTATGCTGCCAGGCAGAAATAGGAATTTCCTGAGTCCTATATGGCGTATAGTTGGCTGGCAACGCCGTGGGAGTATAACTGTGGTATGTATCATCGTCATCACTCACCGCCGGCAAAGTAACCCAAGAGTAGAACAACTCAAACGGGAACAGCGCATCGGCACTTACTACAAAAATCACAGCCATACCATCGTCTGACACCCCATACTGCGCCAGATGACGCTTCAGAGGCCCCCGGCTATGAGCCGGAATTTCGACCGCCATTAGGACTCTAACAGTAAATCTACAATATATCAGTAGCACTAGGGTTCAGATTAAATAATCTTTTTAATGATCAAGCTTGAATGAACCTATTTAGTCGAAACATAGGTAGGTTAAACCGTCACTCCCGTTATCCGGAAACCAGAGTGAGGGTGTTGTGGACTAATACAAGCACTACTAAGGCGTCTCAAATCAATCGACCAAACGTCAGGTGCGCCATGTTGCAGGGATTCTGCTTATGCGCAGAACTATGCGCAGGAACTCAGGCCCTCAGTGAATTGCGGTGTACCAAAAACTCACCTCAGAACCCAGAACCCCCTATCCGGCCAGCATCAGTGTCCCATTCGTTATCCGAGGTTTAGCTCGGCGGTCCCAATGTATAGACAACCCAGAACAAGCGACTTAGTATATTTCTCAGGAATGGTGGGAATCAGAAACACCTTTTCGTAATTATTCTCGTACCAGTCCACAACAGAATAAACAGAGACACTGGAAAAGTTTAAAGAGTTTATTTTATAAACCTCGTGTCCTCATATGCAGCAGTTTGGCTAACATTAGCAGACAAACGATTAAAATCAAAACCATCAGCATAGTTACAATACCATAGAAAATGAAAGAGTAATCATACTAAAATGACAGTGGCTCTAGGCCACCTTCCTTTCTCTAACACACTAATAGTATTATTAGACTAATAAAAGGTCTCTAGGCTTAAATGGGGAACCCCATACCGTAAATATCAGCTCAGAGAGTTCACATCGCAGGATCAGCTATGCTCTACTCCTAGGAACGCTCTTCTTCCGAATGTCATGAAAAACAAGCAACACTGCAATATTAAAAGCACTCGACTTTCAGGTATTTGCAGCTGCGTGCGTGTTATGGCTAAACTAGTGGGCCGATCAACCTGAACTCAACAACATGCACCATCTAGCGACCCAGACTGTTTCTGTTACACTGTGTACAGACTAAGGTCGCTATTCACTGTTTAAGATGTTAACAACAGACAGTTCTCATGTGAAGCAAAGTCGAGTAAGCATTTCTCAATTCTAATAACATGTGACTACAGTGTTGTGTGTAAAAGCAGCAAAAGCGTCAAGAAGGCTTTCTAACATTTAACGCGGTTATGCTAATTTAGCGTTGTACATAGGTAGATAAAGATCTTCCCTACACTCTCATTGTCTTGGGTGCTTATCCACGAGTAAGGCTCATTGCGGACTTTCGGCACAAATGTCTTCCCGTTCTTTAGGTCTCGCGCCTGTGTTGCAGTGCGCAGCACTGCTCGCGCAGCGAGAGACCTCTTGTAGGGGGTTTGAAAATGGACCTAGGAATCACACACGCTTGTGCGTGTGCTTTTCCTTTTGGCCCACGCTATTGGCCTTTGCGTGCGTCTTTTGATCAACGACAGCAGGAAATTGGCCAAAGGCGGGCGCATTGCTCTGCCCATGGCCTATTGGTGTCTATTACGCGCACCGCTGCCATGTGGTTTCAATTATCGTGTCCAGGCACGGGTGCGATAATTGAAACCACATGTCTCGCTGTGGCGTGCACGCACCACTCGCGGGATTGTTAATTGGTTCGCTCGGCAAAACCTCTTTCCCTCTTCTTTTCACATACGTGTGGGTACAGGTCATGAAGAAGTAGTAGTATGTTTTCACAAAATGTAAGTAAGGGAGTGCTGAGCTCCAGTTATTCGATTTGAGTTTGCTATAGCCTAGTTTTCGACTCGGAAACTAAAACTTTAGAAAGGTCTTAAGCTGCCTTTTGGAGTGGCGTTTAGCCATTTATTCGTAATGTTTGCAAAGGTTAATCGGAACACCACGCTCGTCTTGATATACGTGTTTGGCAAATCTTGATGTATATTCGTGGTTGGCAAGTAAGACGTGGGCATTGTGACATAATGGTGTGTAAAGATGACCGCGGTTTTGGTCAAAATTTCTCAGCAGTTGTGTTTGAAGATGATGGCAAATTGAACAGTGATTTTAGTAAAGCTGTGCCAAACCGTAATCAAGGGGTGTCAAGTTTAGAATTGCTAGGACACTTTGCAAGGGGAAGACCTTGGGGGCACAGAAATGTTTGTTTCAGGGAGGAAATATGAGCGGATTTTTGAGGTTTTATTTTAAACTCTTCTCTAAATCAAGTCCTCTTAAAACATATGTCTGAGGTTTAGTTTATCGCGTGCGATTACTATTCATATTATATTTGGGTTCTAATCAGGGCTACTGGAATTATGCGGCATGACTAAGTAAATTATGGCCGGAAGAAAAGGCAATTTATGCTGATTAGTGCAGCAGATTTTGTGATGCTAGTACCTTTTTACACTTAAGACTGTCTGCGCATTGGTTACACCTTAGTACCAGTATAAAATGTACACAGCAGACAAGGAGCCTCTCGAGAGGTCTCATTAGTGCCACCTAAAGTACTGGTCTCCGCTCTCACCAAACGAGATCACTTTCTGCGCACAAGAGCACCATGCGCTTCCGGGGTTATATCAGTGCATGTGAAACGGGGTGATTAAAGTGCTGCTTTTACAGCGCTGGTTATCTGTAAATTGATATGGTCTAACCCACAGTAAGAGGTCGCGCCCACCCTGCCCCCCTCGCCGTGCTCACAACAGTCAAATAACCTCGCAGCCGGCACATCTGCAACAAGTGTGCAAACTAGGTGTGCGTTTAAAATATACATATGCTATTTGCTGATTTTTCTCAATGTTAACTTGGCCCCCGGACTCAAACCCACTTTATTAAAAAATACTGTAGTTTGGATTCGCAAAATGCCTTTTCGCTTCTTTGGGCTGAGGAGATTACTGGGGTAGACGAAGGCTCCTCCACAGTCCCCAGAAAGTCGATTTTCGAGCAAAAAATTTGCAGTTATTGGATCAAGTCACATTTTTGTTATTACCGTGAATGCACCACTCCAGAGAAATACTGTAAATGATTATCACTAACACAAACGCGTTGGAAAAAGGGCGCCCATAAAGGGAACAACCAGGAGGTAGCGCTAGATCTGTAAGTAATACCATCACTTCAGATAAGTGCTGCCAGCTCTAGCACTCAAGGAGCAGGGTATAGGCAGCTACACAGTTGCAAGGGATTTTCCCAGTGAATGGCTTCCTGAGCCCGCCATGACCTTTCTCCATGTCTTGTGAATAGGCTCCCTGCTTGAACCTTCATGCAAACATCGCATTGCTACTTCTCTGCATTTCTATCCATAGTTTAAAGCCTTTACCTTTGACAAAATGAGTAAGCATTCATCTACATCAAGCTGACTGCTGTTCGTCGAGCATTATTGCACGGGGTTCAGCGCGACAAACTGACGTGGTCACTAGTGCAAGTGAGGCAGCCTCCTGTACCACTTCGGAGTGAGCACTGGTGCACGGGAGCCAAGGGTTGCTCCGCTCTGGGGTGAGCACCAGTGCAAGGGAACCTAGGAGGTGCGCGGTCCTGGTTGGATACTTGTGCACAGAAGACGGAGGTATCGGTCTTCCATCGGCTGTGCAAGGATGAAGGTCCAGGGACTGTCTAATCCTCCTCGCTCTTCCGCTCATCGCTAAGGCAAGTGGAGGAGGTGAGTCCATAGGGAACACGTCGGGTGTCTGGCTTTCCAGGGTAAACTCTTCCCCCTCCATCCCTCCAGTAACTCTCACCTCTCTCTGCTCTTTCGAGACAGCCCCTTTGTACATCTTCCTGGCTTCTCGCATGCTTCCTCCAAGCCCCCCATCTCCTACCCCACACTGCACCATTCTCTACTTGTTCTACTGGGGTGCCTCCTGTCTTTTTATATGTCCCCTTGTTGCAGACCGTCTCCTGCTTCTTTCTCTACATCTCTCCTGTCTCAGGTTGTTTCTCCACAACTCTCTATTTTATCTCACCCTCTTCCTTCAACTCTAGATTTGCCATTCTCTCGGCTCTCTCTCCCGTTATGTGGTTCTCTCACCCTCTTTCTACATATTCCTCTCTCCCTCTCTCTTGCAATATCCCACCCATTCTTTCTCCTCTTTTTTTGCTCTTTGTAATCTCCTCTGTCGCTTTTTATCTCTCTTCCTCCTCGTTCTCTCGCTCTTTTGTTCCCTCCCCATTCACTTCTCCCCCCTATCAGTCTCCTTCTCAGGGCCTCTCTTTTCTTTCTCTTGCTGTCCTTTGCTCTATCCATTTGATTCTTTCCCTCCTCTCGTTTTCTCTCTACCCCCTCTATTTTCCTTCTATTTATCATTCCTCTCCTCCCCCCCGGCCTGTTATTTTCATTATTGTTTTGAGCATGAACGAGCGATTTTAAACTCTCCTTATCTCCAGTGAAACCCGAGCGCGCGCGACTTTGTGCTTTCTCACCCCTCTTGTTCAGCCTGGTCATCGTTTTTCACTACAACCACCCGTAATGAGTCTGCCTCAGACAAAACAAGCATTTGCAATGGGATTGGATGTATGATGTAACAACGCGATCATTTAGATCGCGGTACATTACATCGCTGTTTTTACAACGCAAGTCGTTCCTACACCTTGCGCTGTAAGGCGCTGGATTTAGGAATAGCATGATTTACTATTCCAACTCCTGCCTACGTACAGTACAGTGGGAAGGTGTTGGATAGTAAATCACACTATTCCTTAGTCTAGAGCGCCCTCCAGTGCAAGTCGTGGTAGCGATCTAAATGTACTGCGGTGTTTTGACTGCGTTGTTAAGGTCGTATCCCTTTGCAATGCAATAGGTCTCGCTTTTGCGAGAGTTTAAGCTATTAGCATTGTAAATGACAATGCCTTTTATTTATGTTTTATAAACCAAAACATAAATAAAAGGCATTGTTATTTACAATGCCAATAGCTCAAACTCACGTGAACGCGAGACTTATTGCATTGCAAATGCTTGTTTTGTTTGTGACCAGTTCCCAAAGATTTAGGGCCTCAAATTAACGGGTCGAGGCTGGGGTTTTTGGTCAGACATCCTCCTTCTCAGGTTTTTAATTCTAGGTATGCGTAACTTGCCACACAATAGGAACCATATTTCCCCATCTTCCGCAGTGTACACATGCCACTATTTGAGCCACTTGCACGTGCCACATGTGTAACCCTTTCTTGGATGCCATATTCCCAGGCTGTTGTACCTTTGGGTGGAAATCTTTCTTCCTTGTTCACATCTTTCTGAGGTTTTGAAAAGAGATTTCCCACTTTGTCAAACGTCAACAAGCGTCCTTCGCCTCATTCACTCTTCTCCTCTCTCATTCAGCTCACGGTTCTCCACCAATACCAGCTTGTCCCAGTCAAAAGTAAACCAATCAAAGCTCGACTCACAGTGCGGTACCCTATGGCGTAAGCAACCTGCATACAGTTGGTCTTACGTGAACCTCCTAGGCTCCACAATTACGTTTTCTACGTCTTCTAGTGCACTATTTTCTGCAGTATAGAGAATTCAATCCACTCTCACACAGCAGCAGATCCTCGACCCACGGGAGCTTGCTGTGACCAGTGTGCTCACTGGTGTGCACTAAAGAATGAATGACAACCAACCTCGTTTCATACAATCACACAACAGAAATGTTACTTCCCTAAGCTGGTGTAATTGATAGCGCCTCACAGTCCACCTCACCTTTAGCAGACAACCCAGCAATTCTATAAATCTCAAACTACAAATTAATAGAGGTACCATTCTGCAATCTTATACCAAAAACGTCTTTATGTCAATAACAATTTGTACATTACCATCCTTAAAAGTCATAAAACATGAGCAAGAACACAATAACTGTTGTCCCCACAATTCCAAGAATTGATGCTACGTAATAGTTAAATTCAAACTCCGTCCATAGCATCACATCACTTCATCCTGGACTAAAAATCCCGACATGCACTGCCTCTTCGCCCAGATTCTCTTACCCACACATTGATCCCTATTTACACCCAGGTTGTTGTCTTTGGGTTACAGGTCAAGCCACGTTGCCTTTCACGGTCTTCAGGAATCAGGATCAGGCTGGGGCTAGGTCAGTTTGAATCTCAGGGGAACACTGCCTGAACCAATCGTCCTGACTTAGGTAGATTCAATCAGTGCTGGACGGGGCCAGTCAGAACCAACCTCTGAAAAAACAGATCCCACAATAGCTTGAGTTAATTGACCACATTTATTTTCACCGAAGTGTCATAAGTACATTACACAGTTGGAGAAAGTGAATTTCTAGTTACAGCCCAACCGGGCTTCCCTATGAAAATGCATTTTTTGCTTATAAATTTAGCACAGATTGACAAATATGCAAGAAACGTGGCACAGCCCTAGTAAAATTGGGTATACTTCAACATGCCAAGATCCAAGGCAGGCTGATGTATGCCAGTGGGAAACCCAAAGAAGGGCGGGGTAAAATGATGCAGTTCCCTTTTTAGTTCTTATCTTATATATGACGTTAGATATAATCCTTGTATATGGACTTACACTCAACTTGACTTGAAATAAAAACTTTATTCATAAAGTTCTTTTTGAGGTTTGGTGTAAATCTCTTTATATGTTTATGAGATATTAGCATTTGAATAAACCTGATGGCTGGAGAATTGCTACTGGCTGGGGAGGGGCCATGTTCTAACCCGCAAGGCCAAGAGGAGTTGCAGGTTTTGTGCACCGTAGATCCACGAGTACGGCTGGTCGGGGGGTGCACTCAGAGGGACTTAACCTCCCTCCCACCCCAGCCTTGGTGCAGGAGGCCCCGGGACCCTTCAGCCTTGCAGCTTGCTTGTCACAAATCATGCAGTAGGCACCAACATGCTCTGCTCTTTGTGCAGAGAGAAGGTGGGATAAGGTGACACTGCTCTGAAGAAATGTAAGTAACACTTTATTGTTACATTTTAGGAAGCCACTGATTCTACAGGAAGCCAGGATTCAGTGTTTGACTGCGGACCCTCCCACATCCAGCCAGCACCCTCAGAAAGAGTCCATTCTCAGAGTCAGACCACAGAGGTGGCAAGCAGCAAAGAGCAAAAGGGTCTCTTGCGTCCTGCATCAGCCTTCTCCCCGGCCATGTTGGCATCCTTCAGCTGTTGAAGGGCTGTGATTCCTGGGGATTAAAGAAGTAGTGAGGCTAGCACTGGACTAGCTGGTGTCCCCCAAACAGGTGAGTCCACCAACAGCCCTTTTCTTTCTACCTTAATGTAATAAAGGGAGGCATGGAGTAACTGGCAGGCACTGGGGTATTGGGCCAATGCCACAGAAGCATACATTATGCCTCACCACCTGGTCACACCAGACTTAACAAAACCTCAGAAGCTCCCACTGGGGCCCCTTCAAGTACTGAACAAAGGCAACTGTTTTAACAGTGTCTGACAGCAGATGGAATCTGGGTAAGTTAACGACGCTGCTGTTTGGGGACTCGGTCTGATCTCTGTTTTTCTCTCGCCTTTTGTCTAGTGGTGTCTGCCGCCACATGTTCCGCGCCGGAAGAGCCTGTTGGGTAGCTGTGCACTTTATAAGTGTAATAACAATAATAAAAATAATAGGAGTGACTCCTTGCATTGCTTTGTCTGCTTTTCAGAGGTAGATTCCGTCTCCCTCCCACCAAAGTGAGATCTGACCAAGTAAATGCACCTGCATTAGGATTTCCAACCTGAAGCAGAATTACATTTAGCACAGATGTGGATTGCACATGTTGCTCTGGTATGGGGATGGAAACGAGAACCAAGTTAGGTTCATGTCTAGTGACTCTGGCAGTGGTGCTGTCAGCTCAGAGTGTCAGTGTCTAGGTTTTGTAGCTGGATGGCCCTATAGCTCAGAGCCCTGGCCTGCATCTCTATCCCAATGATCATCTAAATAGCGGACATTGCTCCTTTTACATGTATGTTTTTCCTCCATAATTATTGAAAGCTGGATGAGAAAGATGGGACAGCTTTTCTATTTTCAAACTGCACTAAAATGAGTGCACTGCACTACCTTAAAATGTATGTTTTTCGTGTTGTAGGAAAGCACTGAAAACTTGTGTAAAAGCTCTCAGAGCTCTGCTACTCGGAAGAAAGCAAACATTTAAAATACCATAGTCAGGCTGCATTCAATATACTTATTCCTAGTGTCGTCCCATCACCTTGCAAATATCTATGCCCAACACAACATCCCTCTGTTTCCCTGTTGGTTGCCTCACTTTTTATTCTGTGGGTTACTTGATCTCCGTTATCTCCTAACATGTAGTTTCCATCCTGCTCTCTTTCCTCCCCTCTGTCTAGCTTCTACTTTGATGTTCTGTTCTTCTGTGCCTCATTCTTCCATATAGTCCCCTTCATGCACTGTGAATGACCCTCATTTCAGGGAATCTTATCTCTAGACAGCATCTGCTCAGAGGTGGTCACTCTTGACCCTCCAAACCCCCATTCTATTTCTAGCTCTTTTGTTTCTTTCTCTTGTTTCTCTCACTCATTCCTTTATCTCTTTTCCAACTATCCTGACTTTCTAAGTATTCTTTCTCTCTCTTTATCCCTAACTCTTTCACTTACTCTCTCTCATACACATTCTTTAAGAGTGCTCCTCCATTACTCACTGACTCTCTCTACGCACTTTTGTTATGGACTGTCCTTCTCGATCTACTTTTTTTTCCTCTTTCCTTGACTGTATCACCTTTCATACTCTTTCAGTCTCTCTTTCCTCTTATACATCCATTATGGCCTGCTATCCCTTTCTATTTGACCACTCTTATTTTCTTGCTTTTTCTTTCCTCCTGTATTGTTTCTCGTCAATGACGGTCACTGTCTCCTGTCAGTCTCCATCTCTCCTACAGCTGTCTCCTCTTTATGAATGTGTTTGGTGTAACTATGATTCTAACTCATGCTCTACAAAACATATTTCATTATGTTACCTTGATTGTTCATTTTTGTTTCCCCCCTCCACTCTATTCCCTTGTATTAGTTCCTTGGCTCATCTGATCGGTGTTTGGAGCATTGCTGAATAAATGAGTGTGCCAGTTAACTGTTACTGTGCCTATTGGCAGGGGCGTAACAATAGCCCCTGCAGCACCCACAGCACGGGGAGGCCCCGAGCCCCAGGGGGAACCCTCTGGCACTGTGCACCTGCAGCGGGACCCTGCCCTGAGACAGACCCAGACTGGCAGTACCTGGGGTTTCCTGGGACCGGTTTTGTTACGGGGGCGATTTTCATATTGGTGGTCTATATTACATCAGGCCACCCAACCCATCAAAGGTGTTTGGTGCGGCCCAAGTGCCAGCTTTAGAAGTACCAGCAATGGGGTTAAACTAAACGCCATTGTCCCTCTTTTATTTCCAAGTCAGTTAGTCATCACAAAAATAAAAGAAAGACAACGTCGCTCTGCACTCACTCACGCGATAGCAGATGGCCCCACCTGTAGCGGAGTGGAGCGCCAGTCTGACCCTGAAAAAGGTAATTGCGCTTGTTGGTTTTTCAGGTTGAAAGGTGATAAGTAGTCTGCCTCAGTAGGAGTTCTTGAGTCGGGCTTAGTGAATGGGTACGCACAGCGAGGCAAGGGTGAGCACCAGGGCGGCCGGGCCCTGTGTCATCATAACATCAAAAGGTCAGCAGGCCCAATTACTTATATGGAGGAGTTTAGCGCGCCTCCACACCGAGTTAGACCGGTTAAGCATTACAAGCACACTTTTAATGCCAGGAGAGAACTCGAATGCAGCCTAATCACCTGCAGTTTACTCCTTGAAATATAAATTAAACATGCTAATATGTACATCATTGTTTGTCGGAGGCCACGCAAAGTCGGCCGGCGTCTTATGTTGTCGCAGCAGTTGGCATGCAATCTTCTTCCAGAAAGCTTCATGTCTTTCATGATCATAAAAGAGACTTGCTGCAAAGGGCAGCATTTTGAAGAAAGTCGTCTTACTGTGTTTTACTTTTTGAGTAACATTACTGTGTCATAGGCCATACCATTAAGCTGAATACAGATTCAGATGAAACCACTATTCAGTGAGTGCAACATGCACTGTATGAGTTGGAAGTATTTGCTATTTCAGCCATTGATGTGTGCCTTTAGTGGCGAGAGCCTGTCTGCTACATCCTATCACTGATCTGGCACTGGCTGGATCATCTAACTGTATTTTCTCTAGCTACGGTGGAGGACGAACCTAGCATAGAGGCCCCTGCTTCCGCACTTCTGCCTCTCTTCTGTACAGTATGAGACCATGAGCCTTAATCCGAGACCCAGACGCTCTATAACCAAGTGCCACCCCAGTGTGGGCTGCTCAGTGTTAAGGAGCCGACTCCGGTGAGCCAGTCTACCTGTCCATGATAAGTCTCTGCGACACTGCTCTCCTGCCTGCACATGCCATATGCCCTCGGCACCTTTGCTAATTGTTATCTGCCTTCGTCAGACTGCCCTGTAGTGCACAAACTTCAAATGAAAAACCCAAACAAAAGCAATTTAAACCAGTCTTTACAGTGCAGGAGACCATCTCCTTTCAACTTGAGAAAACTCAAGGACATCATATCAGTACAGGAACAATTCTTTTTTTAGCAAAACTGTGGACATTGTTTTGATTAAATAAAAAAAAGAAAAACCTTCAGAACGTCGTTCAAGATGGATCTCGGCTCCCCTCTTTGACTCTGAAATGAACATATATACTTAGATTACACAAAAAGAGTGTATCTGCAGGCTGAAAAGCACCTCCAGCACTTTCCACTAACTTTTGTGTAGGCTGCCGCCTCCACTAATTACTTTTTTATCGGCTTGGGCTGCACTCCCCTGGTGCAGACTGTTTTTTCAAATGTCCATGCATCTTCTTTTTAGCCTGGGTTATCTGTGCGTCTGTCCATGGTTGGTCATTTGGCAATGTAGCCGATTTGTTTTTAGAACTGTCAGCTCTAAAATCAACACTTGTTAAAATTCAGCAGACACTTGAAATACAAAGCTACTCTTGCTACTTTTTCTTTCTGTGCCTCCTCGGAAAGAAATGCTAACATTGAGACTCTTGGGGGTGTCCAACATAGGTCTAGGAGATCTGGTTCCATGCAAGATATTCAGCTATCCATGCAATTTAGAGTCATTTTATGTGGATGTCTTCTATTTGGATATCCTAAATATTTGGCAAGGCCCTGGTTCTCCTGGACCTACCTTGTATGCCCCTGTATTTTCTACAGCGCAATATCTGCCTTTCCGTCATAACGCAGTCTTGAAGTGGTCCTTGTCATTGCTAAGTACAAAGGATTAAGAAATACACAATGTAGCTATTTTGAGAACAACTGACTAAGTATGCTATGGTTTGCTACCAAGTTAGTAATATGTCAGTTCAAATACGCAAGCCACCATTGACTGTAATATTTATTAGAAAGAAATACTTTCTCCAGCATGTGTGTGTTCTTGACACCACATTGCCAGTGCAGCCCATGCCATTGACAGGAAGTATGGGTGGACATATTTAGGATATAGTTTTACAGTGGCTGAAAGTATGGATAATGTGGTCATAATAATAAGACGTATGTTAGTAACATGAATTTTATTGACATCATATTAGATTAAAAAAATTAAAAAAGTGACCATTTTTCAGAAAAGCTGTTTTTTCAAAATCCTGACTGTAATGCCCTGGGATGCATGGGTGAGGCTGCCTTATGTGTTAGTTAGGTTGGCAGGGCTTTCGGATGCCTGATGTCTTGGATAAACTTATAAGGGGCAGGAGCCCTGTTTGAGTTTGCACCATTGTTGTTTTTAACACAAGACAGAGTGTAGTAGATTGTTTGATGACAGTGCGACTCTGAAGATGATTTTGAAAACGTTAAAAATCTGTGATCCTGCTGTTTTAAATGAAAGGTTATATTAAACATAAAACTATGAGAGCAACATTGTAAGAATCGGACCACCTTATAAGAGCTGCTATGTCATGCATGTTGGGTTATGGTATAATGAAATTGCATAATATGTTATGCTGTTAAATAGTATGGTGTGACATGTTTTTCTATGTGTTACGTTGTCATGCTTTTATATTGTGTTATGTTACCGGGCTGTGATACTACATACCGTTGCTGATTTTAAGAGTGCTGCAGGCACATAGAGGTCTACTTAAGTGCACTAAGACACACGAGGGAAGGGGGTGGGCACAAGAAGGCTTATACAACCAGCTCCCTTGCATGGGTGAAGGGCACCATCCAGCAGTTTTCTAGCTGCATCGCATCAGTCTTCGTGGGCAGTGCCAGCTCGTCTGAGGCATATTTCCTCCTGAGCAGGAAGGGGACCCAGAACCTCTTTGCATTCTTCCTCTTCGGGGGTTCTGTATTTCTCTTCTCAGGGAGAGGTGGTGGGAAAGCGTTGCTTCTATTGGGATGTTTTCAGTTTCTGGCAGCCCCAAGTTGCGCAGGCTGCTTTCCAAAGGAGGCTTGATGGAGGTAGGCTCAGCCTGGCCTGTTTCCTCTCTTCGGATATCCTGCTTCCAGTCGGGTGAAGGGCCTTTACAAGCTCCGGCACAGAAGCTAGATCGGATCCTCCATGCAGATGATTGCTCTGGCTCAGCTCTTCTTGGTGGGATCCTGGAGACCAAAATGAGCCAGACTTCCATGTGGCTTCTGTCTGCCACCCACACTCTCCCCTCAGGTGCCAAACATTACAGACAAAGCAGTGACCTTTGATGGAAAACGTGTAAAAGAAAGTCATACAGATTTAGTGGTGCTTCTCTGGTCTATTTGCTATGTTCTCTGTAAGAATGTGGGTATGACTGGGTATCCCGGTGCGCTGTAGGTCATCATTTACAACGTTTTAAAAGTTAATACATTTGAATATACAATGAAAAATATGTTGTATAATGCACAGCTTTTGCCATAAAAAAAATACTGGAGGAGAACCCCCCCCACAAGCCCACTTGCAAGAGTCAGGCTGGCTCGCTACGTACCATAGAGAGACTGGTCTGACAAAATATGTCAGGGCTGCTTTGGGTTCCCAGTCTGGCCCTGTCCTGAGCGCTCCTGACTGGGTCCAGAGAGCGGGGGCCCCCTCCATGTACTTTGCAGGGGGGCCCCCTCAAGTTTCGTTACCCCACTGGCTGGTCTGTGCTACCCTGCATTGTGGAAAAGCTACATTTGCTTTTCATAACCACAACTGGCATCTTCCAAGTTCTTCTGCAGTACTCATTATCAGGCAAACTCTTCCTTTGAACCAGGCTAGGCACGCCTCAGCCTTTTTGGGGCATCTCATTTCAGTTGGGCATGATGGTAGGTGTTAGGAACTAGCAGAGGCAGCAGCCTGTGGAGCTCTGAGGAAGAATCAGATAGATTCTGAACACCTCTAATAATGCATTTCCCAATCCAGAGCTAGAATTGTGGAAGAAATCCCTTTCCAAGATGGCTTACAATAATCTTTATTATTGTAGCCCAATCCATTATGGCGCCTGAGTTTCCTGTGACAGGTTTCCAGTTCATAAATGTCAACATTTTAGAAGAAGAAAGTGGGAGATTAACAACAACAAAATAATAGGGAGAATGTATTGCTCCCATTGACTTCTATTAAAGGAGAAGCAAATTCAGGTGGGAGACAGCCAACATAAAAAGTTGGGAGTCCAGGGTATGGGCAATCGTGCCAAGAAGGTGAACGCTGCTGCTGGGGCTCCCATGTCTGTACCGGTCTGCAGATGATCCTTGGTGCTGACGGGGACTTTCCTACAGTGCACGCCTGTCTCCTGCACCAAAACTAAGGGGATCCCGACATTCTGGGAGAAGACTTGCCCATGGCACCTAGGAGCTGTGAGTGGATGAATGCCGCTGGAAATGGAGCAGCAAGATGGCAGGTGAGCTTGCCTTGGGCACTGACATGCCCGGAAGTCGCTCTGCCACCACGACGAGGGGCTGACTGATCACCAGCAGATACTTGGAGCAGCACCACTAGGCCCCTGTGAGTGGAGGTGAGGAGCAGTCCCTAGGGCCTGGGGAAAGGAGCACCTTGATCGGGCTGATCCTGCTTGCCTTGCGCCAGCGGCACCCAGACCCGGAGCTTCAGAGTCGAAGGCACACTGGCCATTTCCTGTTCTTGGGCCCCAAACCCCTCTCAGGAGGCAGAGCAAACACCGGTCGCCAGGGGATACGTGGAAGGGGGGCCACCTGCACAGATTAATCAGCGTAGGACCTGATGTGGGTGCCCGAACTGTGGGAATACATGCACCGTCTTTGCTTAGAGATGGAACCCTCTACAGCTGTTTGTGTTGCGTGCAGGGTGGAGATGGCAACACAAGCGGGCTGGGAGCCACTGCCCCTCTCCAGCTTGAATTTAGGAACATCCACAGGTGGGCCTGGAAGAGAGCAATGTAGTAGCTTCCTTGTCTTTACTTACCTTTTTACCTATTGTGTTGCTCACCGGCCAGCGGCACCCCACTGAGCTGAACAGAATGGGCCATGATAACCCAGCGACACTGCACACGCAAAGTAAAATTTACTAATTCACGGTCCAACGTCAGGCACAGGTGGTGGGACTGAACGGGAGGAAAGATCCACCCAGCCAGCTGGAGATATCAAAACTAGCATCATCCTACAAGACATCCAAAGTTCTCACTGTGCACTCAAATACAAAAAAGAGAACTAGGGATTGAAGTCTCCCTGCTTTGTCAAGATCTCCGGAGAGTGACTGATCGAGCCACCAAGGTGGAGGGCCACATCTCGGAGCTGGAGGACATGGTCATGGAGCTTACATCTATGGTATCTAGCCTCTCTATCCTGTCGAAGACTCTGGAAGATAGGGTGGAGCATGTAAAAAAACAGGGCAAGGCGCAATAACCTTAACTTTGTTGGGTTCCCCGAAGGACAGGAGGGTACGCCCATGGAGACCTTCCTTAAATGCTGGATCAGATCTTGGGGGCCCACGGACTGCTTGTCCAATTGCTTCATCATTGATTGGGCCTACAGGATCCTGGAGCAGAGGCCTCCCGCTAGGGTCACCCCCACTCATAGCAAAAATCTTCAGGATAAGGACACTATCATGTGAAAGGCATGCTGAGTGGGAGAATTTGTCTCAGGCTCCCATTGCAAAATGTTCTTCCCAGAATACACCTGCCAGGTGCATCAACAATGAACATCCTATGATAAGTTTAAACAGAAGCTCTGAGCGCTCAAACTTCAATATATCCTCCTGCACCCAGAAAAACTCAAAGTAATTCATGCTTCCAAGTCATTCTTCTTTGATAAGTCAAAGGCCACCTGGGACTGGGCACCCGAGCAGTGGCACCTCTGGAGCAATCAGCCCCTCCCGTGGGGTTACAGGAATGAATATGTAGTCCTCAGATGGACAGACAACCAAAGAGAGCATCGGAATTCATGCAGACAGCAATGCATGTGGTCAAGGACCTACATCCTCAAATTCCGAAGAAGCCTCACTTGACCAAGCACACAGTCCAGCCACAAACGCAACTCCAGGGAGATCACTGATTTAGAGGATGACTTTCTGAATTTGGAGCACAATACCTGCAGCTGTCCCACTGAGCAAATGCAACATCAGTTGGCTGTCGCCTGGGCGTCCCTTAGACAGTTGTCTCTCGATGTGGCCCCTCACTGCTACATATCAGTAGGGTGGAGGGTGTATGAATGGGGTAATAAGTCCAGTAAACTTCTGTATTGGCTGGCGAAGAAGGATACAGCCACATGTATGGTTGCATTCCTTCCAGGCACCCATGGGGAAAAACGTTTGAAACCAGAGGTATAACTGTGACATTTGTGGTGTACAACCACACCCACAGTACGCGGTACACGCACATCCCTCACGGGAAACCTCCATGCCACTTATTGAAGATCTCCCTCTATTTTACTTGCACTCAAAAGACCAATGAGCTCTCGAGTAGCCCCACAGGCCAGATGAAATCAGGCTTGCTTACTCTCCAGGATTTGAATGTAGGGAAAACTCAAGGCCCCCAGTGGTTACCCGGTGTAGTACTACCAATTGTTCATGAAGCTCCTGATATCCCGCTTCACACCACGTACCAGAAAGCAACCTCCAAGGGACATTTCCCTCCCTGAACAGATCCTGGTCACCATTGTGGTATTATATAAATCAGGCCATTCTGACAGTCTAACAGACCCATATCCCTCATCAGCATAGAACTCAAGATTTATGCCAAAGACCTGACCTGTATACTTCTCCCCTTGTTGTCACACCTAGTTCACCCGGATCAATGTGGGTTCATCCTCCCTGCAGCATTAGACACTGCATTTTAGGGGCGTAGTTGGTGCTGGCTCACCTCTTGGACTTACATGATCTCACCACTCTGATGCTGATCAACTTGAAAAGGCCTTCAACTCAGTTGACTGGGCCTTCATGGAGGAATTACCTATGAAACTGGGTATGGACCTGAAATTTCGCTTGTATATCCAGGTCCTGTACTCGCACTCCTGGGTGCAGGTCCACGTTAGTGGTAGCCTTTCAGAAACCTTCCCTGATGGGGTACATCTTCAGGGATGTCCTTTACTATGTTTGTGGCTGTATTCTTGGATTCTGGAGCACGTGGAATGTACTTTGATGAAACATAGGCACTAAAGCAAAAAATTCCATTTACATCAAAGAAAGTTCTTGAAGAAGAGACACAGCTCTTCTCTGTGTCAGGTAAGCATATATCAGTTCCTCTAAATATTTATATTGTGCTCCATAGTGAAACAGTATCTTTCAATATTACTGCCTCTCATAATTATGCAGTGATTTTCGGTCTGCCATGGCTTGAATGGCATAGTTCTTCCATAAACTAGAGTTGCCAATCTTATTTTGGTGTGGTCTCAATTTTCTCAGGACAGTTGATATGCCACTGATGGTTATTGGAAGGAGTACAAGTAACAAGGGGACCCGATCAAGTAATCTAACGACCTCGGGTAATTAATTATTTTTAAGAACAAAGGTCCTTAGTTTAGGAATAAATAGTGCAATCATTTCAACATAGACTACAATGGGCGCTATGGAAAGTCTTCCAATGCCCAGCCGGACAGAGGAACATTTATTCAGAACAATGCATAGGGAATAAACAGAGTGAAGAAAGCAACAAGGGGTGAAACATGGGCACAATCCTGTACCGAGCTTGAAGGGAAAGGAATTAAAAAAATAGAAAAAAGGGGGGAAAAAGGAATATAGCAGGCAAGAACTTTGGGAGCAAAAAGGCGGCTTACATTACATAATAATCTTAAGTAAGCTCATACCAACAGACACCACATTATGGTTTGCACAATGGTTAAAATGCGGTGCTGTTAGACAAGTCAAGACTCCCAAAGTTCTTGCCTGCTATATTCCTTTTTCCCCCCTTTTTTCTATTTTTTTTAATTCCTTTCCCTTCAAGCTCGGTACAGGATTGTGCCCATGTTTCACCCCTTGTTGCTTTCTTCACTCTGTTTATTCCCTATGCATTGTTCTGAATAAATGTTCCTCTGTCCGGCTGGGCATTGGAAGACTTTCCATAGCGCTCATTGTAGTCTATGTTGAAATGATTGCACTATTTTTTCCTAAACTAAGGACCTTTGTTCTTAAAAATAACTGATGGTTATTGGCCTCCAGCTGATGAATGTTTTGGAATTAGTCTGTCTAACCCCACTTATTGCTTCTCTGGAATCTTTTCCTGATGAATGTAGTAAATTCCTGGATGCATTAAAAAAAACACAATCTTTCGCTTTCTTCATATTGTTGGTGCCATATCAATCGTTTCTGATGTTTCCATTCAGTTTGGGGAAATATACTCTTGTCAGTGTCAATAAAGGAGACTCGCAAACAATATACTGAAAAGAACTTGCAAAATGGTCTAATTGCAAGTTCTACCTTTCCAGCTGGTGCATCTATGATTTTTGTTGAGAGAAATCTCAATAAATCTGTCCTTGCATAGATTACTGAGTCTTAAATCGGATTACCATAAAGGACCATTATCCATTGCCACTTATTAAAGACCTTCTGGAGTCAATGTGAGGTGCTACAATCTTTATAAAGCTGGACCGTCATGAGCCTATCACATCACTTGAATTAAAGAAGGTGAAGAATGGAAGCTAGCTTTTCGTACTACTTCTTGTCACCATGAGTATTAGGCCATGCCTTTCAGTCTATGTAATGCCCTGGCCATCTTCTAAAGATTTATGGACCATGTCTTCGCTGACATTCTGAATTCATTTCTTGTAGTTTACTTGGATGACATCCTGATTTATTCAAGAGAGTTCAAGTCCTATAGAAAATATGTCCAATTTGTCCTAGTTTGAGAAATGAAAATACGAGGAGAACATTGAATACTTGGGCTGACTATAGACCTAAAGTCAATATTTTCCGTCCTAGACAGGCCTTCTCCTACTTTTGCCAAAGAGGTTCAACAATCCATGGTCTAGTGAATTTCTGTGGCCAATTAATCAGTAGCTTTGCCCTTTAGATGCATTTTATTTTACAAACGTTTAAGGAGAGTCTGTCTAATGGTTTTTGTCTGACCCATGAAGCTCAAACAGCCGTTCAACAATTAAAGAATGCCTTCACTCAGGCACCCAAACCCCACAAAATAGTATTATTTCCAAACTCAAGCCTCCAAAGTAGCACTATATGCTGGTCTGTTACAGAAACATTCAGATGATTCTTGGAACATTCAGTGTTTTACTTGTCCAATGTTTTGACAACGTTTCCAAAATTGTGGACAGTAATTGTCTTTCTGGGGGGTGCACTAAACCGCACTCTGATCACGGGATGAAGTTCTTACCTCTTCATAGTCCCTCCCCTTTTGTTCCAGGATAAAGACTACATTGCCTCAGAACATCCTATGCCAGCCACAAGAAAATAAATTAACGTGGCCAGCACGTCAGAATGTCAGTATTTGAGGATCTTTTTAGAACACTGGAATCGTCATTGGGCTAAGCAAAAATGTTTTCCCTGCCCCAGCAGATTCTTTTACTTTTTCACATGGCTCCAAGTTTTTCTATATGCTATGGAAAACTATGCCCCAACAGTCATTACCAAAGGCATAGCTTCACAGGGGGTGTTTGGGTTGTGACACCCTCTAGGTCATATTTAGGGTTTACCTGACTAGTGACTTGCCTCCAGTCCAGGGAGGACCTGGCTTGGCAGTTTGGTCTGGACTGTTCCCATGATGCAAAGGGTCAAGACTGATTTGCATATGGCTGGGTCCAAACTGGGGTGGCGTAGTGGGCAAAAGAATGATGGATTTAACCCAGATCTCTTGACTGAGGGGGAATGTTTGAATCATTCAGCATTCCGTCTATCATTTGTTGTAGTTACACCCTTACTCCACTAATGGAATTATCTTTGAGATGGGGAGGGGAAAACTATTAACTTTTCTGAAACAATTATTTTTAATAAATGACTGTCTATGAAGCGATATCTGATGCACTAAGGTGAAAGATTTCTGCAAGCTAAAGAAATACACTGTTTTGAGATTTGAAGAGATTGTATAATGTTTTTACATTGGGTTTGTTCCACAATATACATGCCAAACATTTTCATGGCTCGACTTGTGCACAGACTCTTGGAGCCCACAGCTCAGCCAGCCCTATTAATTTGCCTGCATATCCTCCTCTATTTATGACTTGAGCTTAGTTGCAGATTACTCACCTTTTTAATATTCCCCAGGAGCCAGATAGAACCCAAAAATATTTCAGCAGTACCTCTGCATGCCAGAAGGTGGGAAGGGTTGGTGAGCAATCTGCGGCTATATAGAATCTCTACCCGAAAGACTGGTACCAAAGGGAACCTGTTCTTCTGATAGACTTCTAGCTGCAGATTCCTCATCTTTTGAATAGAAACAAAAACCAATACCGAGTCGGATGTGGGTCTGCAAATGGACTCAAAACAGAAAGTCCTGCAGAGCTGAGCTGGCAAAATGCCCCTATTGGTGTACATCCCTGTTCAGGCAATAGTGGTTTGTGAATGTATGGAGGGAAGCCCACATAGCACCTGGCAAAAGTCTAGGACATGGACTATGTGAGCCAATGCAGCGGTAGCAGCATTGGCCCTTGTGGAATTACCACAAAGTCCTTCTGGAAGCTGCTTTTTTGCCAGTGTGTAGCAGATCTAAATGCAGAGCACAATCCAGTGGGGGTGGTTATCTTCTGCACTTCCTTTCCTTTTTTCACCCAGAGAAACCCACAAAGAGCTGATCATCCACCCGGTGGCCTTTGGTATAATCTATTTAGAAGCTCAGAGCTCTTTCATGGTCCAAGAGATTGAGTCTAGCCTCCTCAGAGGAGTGAGGCGGAGCATAGAACGTTGACAGGGTGATGGTTTGACCAACATGGAACAGCATAACAAAATTTGGCAGGAAGGATGTCCAGTTTGTCTGGGAAAAAGGAAGTGTATGGTGGATTGATACAAAGAGCCTAAAGCTCACTCACAAGCCGAGGTGATGGCGAAGAGGAAACAGTCTTTCTAGGAAGGAACCCTAAAGGTTAGCTGTGAAGTGGCTCGGAATGCATATCAGATAAGTTAGTGTGGTAAATAATTTAATTACCGGGACTTAATTTGATACAGAAACATAATAAAATAGCTCAGTAAATAAGAGGCAGAATCCGTGGTATTAGAGGTTCGGAATGGGCTTTATTCCAGTGGTCGATTATAATCGGTTGCTCCAGGTTCCATCACCACGAAGGTTCAGGAAGTGAAGTACATACGTTATTGACAATCAATTACTTTTATACAATAGGCATTACAGTGAGGCCAATACAAGAGGCGTAACAATTGATAGTGGTGATAATATATTCATACGTAGCAAAAATAGGCGTAACTGGGAGTGATGAAAGAACGTCATCAGATGTGATGTCATAAGAGGGTGGTTACATGAAAGAATTTCGCAATGTCAGCAGAAATACTTGGCAGATATGCGCGCGCAGCAGTATGACGTGTGATTGACGTGCAACTAGGGGGTGAAGGGGACTTGACATTTAGCTCTACATGTGGCGACAGAAGTCTGGAGGGTCAAGTCAACCTAATCCCAAATCATATCTAACATCCTATGTTTAAAGAACTATGTTATCCAAAAGAGAGGTCTCTTAGAGTAGAATCTTATTCTATACTGACTATACTGACTGTTAGTGCGTGTACAAGCGTCTAAGTGTCTACACTAGATGCGAGGGCGGAATCTTCCATAGTAACAGGGCTATGAATTACTTGTATGAAGACAGAGAAGTCGGGCCTTTGCTTGGTAGCTGGAAGAATGTTTACTTAAGCTACTAGACAGGAATGCATTGGGCAGGGAGCGGAGCAGATAATTTTCGAAGGTGAAATACAGTTCTTGGCAGGCAGCAAGCTGATGTCAGGCTTCGTGAGCCGCGCAGAGAATGAGACAAAGTTCATGGTCACAGATGCAGGCTCAGACTGGAGCTTTCAGAGGCAGAAGGCAAGAAGAGTTCGATGACAGAATCAGGGCCTACTTGCCTGGACTGTAAAAATGGCATAAGTGAACCATATAAAGGCGGTGGCCTTTCATACTTAGGAATGGAATATCCGGCCTATTCATGGCGGATCTGACAGAGGACATGTTAACGGTGGACGCACATGTATTTGCGTCTTCATAACTGGAACTGGAGGGAACATACATGTACTTGTAACATGCACATAGAACCGTTGGGGTCCAAGATAGGGGACATAACTGACCAGAAAAATCCATATTTCCACATTCCCTCCTTGTCCCCTACTTGCCCGTCAAGAGATATCAATCTTCATTAATCCATTGATCTGTTCATATAGCATCATTTGTTCTTCTTTCTTCTTCCGGGATCTTGAATGAAAATCTTGATGTGGAATGCACGATGTGGCACACAGACCACAAATCGCTGGTCCACATTGCAGGCATAGACAGCAACTGAATAGTATGAGAAGGCCAATACCTAGGAAAGATAGGACCTTCCATCCAAAGGTAGATAATACACTCCAAAACCAACCGGACCAAGTCCAGGTGCCTGGATTCTGGTGTATCTGGCTTACAATCTTATGCAGACGAGTTATGGCTTTATATACAGATGGCGAATTTTCTGGTATGAAAATACAACAGCTTGATCCGATGACCCTACAAGCTCCGCCCCTATCGGCCAGGATGACGTCAAGGACAAGACGATTTTGAAGCACAACAATCCGCATAGCAGACTGCTCTTCTGTTAAATTGCCTAAGGCGGAAATAGTTTCGTTCACTACTGCTTCAAGGGTTCTAGTTAATCTACGTATCAGCTTACTATTAGTAACGGTACCTATATAGGGAAAGAGACCTTTATTGAAATCTGTGTATTTTTCCCATGCTGTTTCAGTGTAATCGACTATCGGGAGATCTCTCCTTACTCTATTATATACTAAATGAATATTTCTGTGATAATCAGCAGGAGCTAGAAAAACAGGTGGCAAAAGGAATCCAATATAGCAAGTACCATCCCAATCTAGAGGTAAACGTACATATGCCGTCTGACCACATATGAAATAGGAATGGCGGGAAGCTCTAAATGTAGACTTGCCTTGATCACTAAATTCTACTACAGTGGTGCATTTACTATGGCCCATGTGTATGGAACCATTCTTTCTTATACATAATTCACCTTTTACTGGAAATATTGGCATAGCGGGCAAAATTGAAGTAGCTTCTGATTCGACATTTAGGATCATAAGATTGAGCGTAAAATTACCTAATCCATACACTTCATTTTCTAGATCAGTTCCTGTTCTCTGGGGAAGTCCCTCCTTGTTAGGGTGGCAGACTTTAAGCAAAACTAAGTTCAAATTTCCCCATACCCAGTTATCTTGATAAACTGCAGAATTCGAATCTAGAGAATTAATTAAACTAAACCATGCTCCACAGGAGCCGTTGTGTGTGAACGGGTATGGAAAGAGAGGTAGAATTCCTTTACTAATTCTGATAGGGAGGGAGTCGGCCACATATCCAACAATTTTTAGCATTGCTAACCTGATGGGAATGATGCAACATACTAATAAACGTGTTATTGCGCAGTGCAAATCTATAAGACAACTCAAGCGAAGGTAATTCACTAAAAGAATGTTCAGCAGTAACATTGTAAACATGTCTAGAAATAGGATAATATATGTGCAACAATATACTTGCAGTAATTATTAAAAGACTTGAGAAAAACAAAATTAATAACGTCACTATGCAATGACTACGCAGTGATTTACAGTACGCCTGTCGTTTCAACATTTTTCGGGTGCTTTCTCTATTCAGGTCCAAGGGATACATGTCAGAGACAATTCAACCGCTTCACCTTGGAGAGGACTTAAACAATCAAATTGCTCGACTGATTGGGCCTGAGCTTTAATTTATAATGTTCGGAATCACTTTTTTCCACAAAAGGAAGTTTTGAGTCAATGGGTGAAGACACACAAGGTGTGGTATTCACATCTGATTTTAGTCCATGAAATTTCTTGATATGACTTGAATGAATCCATCCTTTTCTGCCTTCGATCTTTACGGCTGTTCTTGTGGTGAGCAACACCAGCTGAGGTGACCTCCACCTAGGTTCCAGCTGAGTCTTTCGATCAAAGTTCCTCACGAGGACCAAGTCTCCCGGAACCACGTCATGGGGTTTCACCTCAGTGTTGTCAGGAAAAGCTGCAGCTACCTGTGAACGACAAGATTGTAGTGCAGACATCAAGGAAGCCAAGTAATCTGTCAGCATGTTACAGTCAATATCAGTTATTTTGCGTGGTATAGGCGTCCCCCACATATTTGGTGGTCTGCCGAAGATCACTTCATACGGGGATAGCCCTGTTCGAGAGTGTGCTACCATTCTTGTGTAAAAGAGTGCAACTGGTAATGCTACTACCCAGTCGACACCTTTTTCTCTGCATATTTTGGATAATCTTATTTTCAGAGTCTGATTATGTCTTTCTACGAGACCTGCTGCTTCGGGGTGTCGGACACAGTGGAATTTCCACTGATAGCCTAACAAAAGTGAAACGTGTTTCATTAATTCGGATGAGAACGGCTGGCCGTTATCTGAGTGAACAACACGTGGTAAACCGTATCGTGGGAAGAATTCTCGAACCAACTGTTTGGCAGTAGTCGGGGCAGTGTAATCTGAAACCGGGTATGCCTCCGTCCAACGGGAAAGAGCACACACAACTACAAGAACATATTTGAATCCTCTACATCGTTCCATCTGGATATAATCCATCTGGAGGACTTCAAAAGGATGATCAGGAGGATGAAATCCACCCTGTTCTACGGGAACGCTTTTTCCTGGGTTGAACTGGCAACAGATCAGACAGGTACGAACTTTTTGTTTGGCTGCAGCTCGTAAATGTTTATTAAACCAAATGTGTTGAATGCTATCTAGCATAGCTTTTTCTCCTAGATGTGCTGGACTATGTACAGTGTTAATTATAACTTGGACCATTGAATCAGGAAGGAACCACACAGACTTTTCCTTCATCATCCATCCTTGATCGGTTTGGATCCCTCCTAATTCAGTCCATTTCTTTATTTCGTCTGGTGTAGCATGTGTCTGTATGTCAATTACGTCAAGAGTAGGATCTTTAACCGTCATACAATGTGTTGGCGTCGGGACTATTGTCTTTGTCATGTCGGATGTTTGAGTTTGAGCAGTCTGTTTAGCTGTTCTATCAGCTAAATCATTGCCTTGAGAAATGATATCAGTAACTTTCGTATGTGCTTTGCATTTCATAATCGATATTGCAATGGGTAAATGTATTGCATCTAATAAAGCATGAATGAGGGGTCCGTGCTGAATGTGGGCACCGTGAGAAGTTAAATAACCTCTCTCTCGCCACAGCACGCCGAAGTCATGTACGACTCCGAATGCATAACGTGAATCAGTGTATATGTTGACTTTTTTATTTGTGGCTTGAATACAGGCTTGTGTCAGAGCGACGAGCTCTGCTGCTTGAGCGGACAAGGTATTTATGCAATTTGTTTCAATGATTTCAGTGTCTGTTGTGACTGCGTAAGCGGCCACTAGTTCTCCTGTACCTTTTCTCATACATGAACCATCTACATACAACGTCAGGTCTGGGTCTGATAATGGGACATCGGTTAAATCTTGTCTGGGTTTCGTCGTGATTGTAATAACTTCAATACAGTCATGGGCTAGTGGGTCTGTTCCATTCACAGGTAAAAGTGTGGCAGGATTCAATGTGTTACAACGTCTGATTTCTATATGTGGCTGAAACAGTGTTAGTTCATACCCTGTAAGTCTTGCTATAGTCAAATGTTGTGTTTGTGTTCGATTCACAAGAACCTCCACTGCATGTGGTACTTGTACTGTCAATGGATGTCCTAACACTATGGCATCGCTTTGTCTGATTGCTAAAGCTGTCGCTGCCACTGATTTCAGGCACGCAGGCAGAGCCTGAGCTACGGGATCTAATGTACTAGAAAAATAAGCACATGGTTTGTGTGCTCCTGCTTGTTCCTGTGTGAGTACTGACAAGGCAGTACCTTCGCGTTCTGTAATAAAGAGTGTAAACTGTTTACTGTAACATGGTGTTGCTAAAACAGGTGCTTGGCATAGAGCTTTCTTTAAGCTTTCAAAAGCTTGTGTATGTTCCTGAGTCCAAGGGAGAACAGTCGATGTGGCTGCCTCCTGTGTTGTCAACTGAATGAGTGGTTTTGCTAGAAATGCATACTGAGGGATCCACTGCCTACAATATGAAGTGAGGCCTATGAAAGCCCGTACCTCCTTTTGTGTCTTGGGTATTGGCATGTTAGCTATTAACTGAATGCGGTCGGGTGTAAGCTGCCTTCCCTCCTTGGACAGCGAGTGTCCAAGATAAACAACTCGCTGGACACAGAATTGCAGCTTAGAAGGGGACACCTTGTGCCCCTTTTCGGCTAGAAATTGTAAAACTGTCAGTGATGCTTTCTCACATTCGGGTTCGCTTCTAGCGGTGATCAGCAGATCATCGACATATTGAAGCAAGGCCGTGTTAACTGGCATGTGGATACTGTCGAGTTCTCGTTTCAGTGCTTGGCTATAGATGCTGGGGCTTTCTGTAAATCCTTGAGGTGCGCGTGAGAATTTAAAGCTACGTCCATTTAAACTAAATCCGAACAAATATTGGCTTTCCGGATCTATTGGGACGCTGAAAAAGGCATTTTTGAGATCAATTACAGTAAAGAATGTTGCTTCGGAATCAATAGCTGTCAGTAATGATGAGATATCGGGGACCACAGGGAATTGTGGCACAATGCACTTGTTTAATTCGCGCAGATCAATAACCAATCGATATACTGGCGGGGCCTTCGGATCTGTTCGTTTGAGAATCGGAATTATCGGTGAATTACATACATTGGAGTCTGTTTCTACAACCACTCCTTGGGCAATGAGCTCGTCAATGATTTGTAGTAAAGCCACTACAGCATCTGGTGGTAACTTGTATTGTCGCATTCGTGGTAGTACCACTCCTGCCTTTAGTGTAACTCGATATGGTGTAATATTCATGCAACCAACATCAGTAGGGCCTTGTGCCCATAGATGTGTAGGTAAAGTCTGCAATCGGGGATCCATGTCTCTAGACACATAATGACCTTTAAAATCACGTAAAAACAATCTTACTCCTTCCGGAGAACAACATATTATAGCTCCTAGAGCTTTCAATGTCTTTATTCCTAACAGGTTTTCAGGACATGATTTAGTAAGCAATAAATCTGTAGTTCGGGTCAAAGGTCCTATCGTAAGTGGAAGAGGTTGTGACACTTCATTAACAATAGGTTTTCCTGAAAAACCAAGGGAAATATTCTGTGAGCCTGAGAGGGGTGCCCCTGGAACTTCACTACGTTTTATAGTTGTTCGACTTGCCCCTGTATCGAGTAAAAATTTTCTGTCTTGGCCTAATAATTCACTATGTACATAAGGTCCTTCTTGATCTACAGGGATCTCGATAAGGGGTAAGTCAACTTCCCTCTCTAGGCTGGTTCATGCATATCGTTGATAATCAGGATAGTCATACTGTGCGGTCTGGTACAGTTGTCGTGTCGTGGTTTGCGTGGCAGCAACAGGCAGCGCTGGTGCAGCTGGCACAAACTGTATAGTCTGTTGTGGAGCTGGCATGGACTGAGCATGCTGCAAGGCTCCTTGTTCATTCTGATCTTGTCTAAGTGGCCGTGGTCTTTCTTTTGTAATACCCGTGGCGATATTACGCTTCAGGACTGGACAATCGTGTACATGATGACCTAGTTGTTTACAATAGTTGCATGTCCCTTTTACAGGTCCTGCTAAATCGCCAGAATGTGTCGTACCCTTTTTATGTCCTTCAGCTGGAACTGTCTGGGAGACTAGCATTTTCATTTTCGTGTCTTTCATGCGTCTTTGTTCATGATCTTGTTCCTCTCTAATTCTATTGTGATGATACTGTAACATTTGTAACATTTGTGATGGAGTGTTACCTTGCCAGGTACTCTCGAATTTTAATACTCTATTCTTCACTTGGGGCAAGGAATTTTCAACTAATTTTGTCACAAACAGATGTGGGTAGGACTCGCTACTTGCTTTTATACCACTATTTATACCAAAACATTTTTCGAATCGGGCATAGAAATCACTAGTGTCTTCATCTTGCTTTTGTTTACAGGCTGAAATTGCACCCCAGTCTTCCTTTTTCGTGGTTAATAAACGTGGCAGTACCTGGACTAATAAACCTGGCAGTGCTTTAGTTTTGTCCCCAAGCCCCGAACCTGGACCTCGGGCCTTTTCTTCATTTTCTAATGCTGTCCAATCTATCTTTTGGTCTCCCACCTCCCACTCTTTTTCCTTGAGTTTTTCATAAATGCCAGCAGGCATTAATACCTTTAATATTGTCATAATGTCGGGATAGGTATACTCTCCCATGAGTAACATGTCTTTAATTTCTCGGTGGAAACCCGCTGGGTCCTTGTCATGACTGGGTACCACTTTCTTCATTTCCAACAATTCTATTTTCGATATGGGCGTATATACATATACACGTTTAAACTCATTGTCCTCGCCCTTTATTGGGTGCACTTCTCGTAAGGGATTCTGTCTGTCCATGTAATACGTGGTTCTTTCTTTGATGGGCAGTGAGACATGTTCTGGGCATATAAAAAGAATGTACTGCTTTCTTGATTCTAGTATTTCTTTAATTAGCTTAGTACCTGAACCTCTCCATCTATTCGTGAGTAATTCGGTCAATATATCAGGTAAGGGACCAGGATCTGAATGTTGGCTTTTATATAGTATAAGAAGTTGTTGAATCATATAAATCCCAGCTAAACGCTGTTCATCTGGGGTGAGATTCAAAAATGTGTGTGCTACTGTATCATCACTATACTTCCCGGGACTGTCAACCCAATGGACAGCTGACCTGGCTAATTCTTGTTCATCCATAGAATCGAGAAAATGATAACCCCTTCGTTCTCGGAGTAATTTATCAGCTGCTTGGAATGAATGCTCGTTAGACCTTATCTTTATTATTGGTGTTTGAAAATTCCTGTTATTTTCTAGACATATCGGACGTATCGGATCAGTAGGACATCTAGTACTATTACAAGATCTTCCTCTACCTACATAGGCTATAGTTTCTGACTGTCCTGTGGGCAGTCCTGATGCTTCTTCCTCGCTTTGTTCGAACTGGTCTACCGCTAATCTTTCTTCGTGTAGGCGTTCTATTTCTTTACGGATCTTTCGGCACATGGCTATTATACAGTTTTGCTTATCATGTCTCCCTTCTGATATATTCTGGCTCCATCTGGTAAGAATCTGCATTGCTTCCGGGTCTACCTCCGGTCGGTCTTGATTTCTGATCACACAATTTATGAGGAAACGCAACAGTTCCCCCTGTATTTCCACTTTCTGGTATTCCATAGCTCTGTTAATACATTCAGAATCTCGCCCGGTTTGGACAAAATGGTATATATTATCTAGATGTGCAGTCATTCCTGGTAATTTCCCTAAATACACTGCGGCTCGTCTGATACGTAATGATGCTAGGGTCATTTCGTCCTCTTTTCCGGGCACAGGGTCATATCTACAATCTATAAGAAGTTCCTTAAGCGTACGGGCATTTATGAGTTTAGGGGTACGTGAATGTGCTGACTCTTGAAAGGTAAGTTTATTTATTCTAGGTGGCGTAGAAAAGATATTGGTAGCACCTCCGGTAGCCCCGTCTGGGGTATCGGGTGTGAAAGGATTCGTAGAACGTGATACAGCAACTATAGGTGTGGATACAGCTATAGAAGTAGCTGTAGGAACAGATGTAGAAACAGATGTGCTTGCCGGAACTTGTGTCAGAACTTGTTGCTGTAGGGATACGGGTACTGGATCTTGGCGTTGAACCTCCCTGGCAGGCGGTCTATGTGGGGCGGGATTAGCATACTCGGGAGCTGCGTCATCTAAATATGAGGAAAGAAAAACATCTTCTGCGGTTCTAGGATGCCCCTTAGGATGTACCTTTATTGGAAATAATGGGGTTGGCAAGTCTTTTGGTATCCCTGGAGTAGCCTTAGGTAATCCTTCGGCCAGAAGGGGATACATACCATTCATAAGGGCATTTCTTTGTCTGTCTACTTGTTCTGATTTCACTCGTGCACCTTCTTCAATTAATAGATTTTCTCGGACTTCATTGGAATTCTCTTTACTCTTCTCTTCCTGTCTACGTGCTTTTTCTGTACGTCTATATGATTCTTTACGCCATAATTCAATGGCGTCTTTCTGTGATTGTCTAGCTTTCTTTTTCCATAATTCTTCCTCTACTTTCACGATGCACTCTGCATCCCAGGTCCCCGCTACGGGCCACCTCTGACTTTCTGGTAATTCCTTAGTGTAGTCTACCCATAAATCAAGAAATAATATAGCATCTAAGCCGTGTTTATGATACATGAAGTACCCTGGAGTGTCCCTAGGAGGAATAGGAACAGCTTCTTCGAGTACCCCTTTTCTAGTTGTGATCTGTCTTAATTTCGAAAAGAGCGGCATATTGAGAACTGATCTGATACTTGATCTTGAACAAACTTAATACAGTAATCACAATAATGAACAGTCATTCATACCACAATATGCAGAATGTACAAAAAACATTTAACATTTAACATTTAACTGAGCAACAATAATGATGACGATCTAAAGAAAACTTAATCACTAAACATAATACTCGACTTGAACTGAATTATTCTGAATTTACATACTTGATATACTAGATATACTGCTAAACAGTACAGATACACTGCTGAAACAGTGCAGACCGGATTTGTGTACCCAAACCCGTCTGGACCGGCACAACTTATGTGCACGCCAGAACGCCTCCCCAGTAATGGTACTCACCGGGTAGCTCGGAAACGGAAGGCCTCAGAAACTGGACTGAACTTGAACCGGACTGGACTGGACTCGAACGCTTCGGACACTGGACTCGACTTGGGACTTCGGAAACTGGTGGGCCTCTGTATACCTCGGATCTTGCTCTCTCAGCTAGGCTCTGGTCGGGATACTTCGCACTTCTCACCGCCTCGTCTGGGTGTTGATCGCAGCCTCAGTCGCCCCCGCTTGACCGGAGGGAGATACAGGAAATCCTGCTGGTACGCGTTATTGTCCGTCCAGCTGTGGCAGGAGACCGGGCCTGCAACGCACCGCCGGCGCGTGAGATGAGAAAGTGTCCCTGTTCGGGCGCCATTCATGTGGTAAATAATTTAATTACCGGGACTTAATTTGATACAGAAACATAATAAAATAGCTCAGTAAATAAGAGGCAGAATCCGTGGTATTAGAGGTTCGGAATGGGCTTTATTCCAGTGGTCGATTATAATCGGTTGCTCCAGGTTCCATCACCACGAAGGTTCAGGAAGTGAAGTACATACGTTATTGACAATCAATTACTTTTATACAATAGGCATTACAGTGAGGCCAATACAAGAGGCGTAACAATTGATAGTGGTGATAATATATTCATACGTAGCAAAAATAGGCGTAACTGGGAGTGATGAAAGAACGTCATCAGATGTGATGTCATAAGAGGGTGGTTACATGAAAGAATTTCGCAATGTCAGCAGAAATACTTGGCAGATATGCGCGCGCAGCAGTATGACGTGTGATTGACGTGCAACTAGGGGGTGAAGGGGACTTGACATTTAGCTCTACATGTGGCGACAGAAGTCTGGAGGGTCAAGTCAACCTAATCCCAAATCATATCTAACATCCTATGTTTAAAGAACTATGTTATCCAAAAGAGAGGTCTCTTAGAGTAGAATCTTATTCTATACTGACTATACTGACTGTTAGTGCGTGTACAAGCGTCTAAGTGTCTACACTAGATGCGAGGGCGGAATCTTCCATAGTAACAGGGCTATGAATTACTTGTATGAAGACAGAGAAGTCGGGCCTTTGCTTGGTAGCTGGAAGAATGTTTACTTAAGCTACTAGACAGGAATGCATTGGGCAGGGAGCGGAGCAGATAATTTTCGAAGGTGAAATACAGTTCTTGGCAGGCAGCAAGCTGATGTCAGGCTTCGTGAGCCGCGCAGAGAATGAGACAAAGTTCATGGTCACAGATGCAGGCTCAGACTGGAGCTTTCAGAGGCAGAAGGCAAGAAGAGTTCGATGACAGAATCAGGGCCTACTTGCCTGGACTGTAAAAATGGCATAAGTGAACCATATAAAGGCGGTGGCCTTTCATACTTAGGAATGGAATATCCGGCCTATTCATGGCGGATCTGACAGAGGACATGTTAACGGTGGACGCACATGTATTTGCGTCTTCATAACTGGAACTGGAGGGAACATACATGTACTTGTAACATGCACATAGAACCGTTGGGGTCCAAGATAGGGGACATAACTGACCAGAAAAATCCATATTTCCACATTAGGACCAGATTAAGGTCCCAATGGGGCATGACAAAGGGAGAAGGCGGAAACTTGTGTGTCAGACTTTTCAAAAATCCCATCACAACCCGTTGACTTAATTGAGGGCTGATCTGGCAACCGTAAGAAGGCCGAAAGGGCTGACGGATAACCCTTAACTGTGCCCAAAGCAAAGCCTTTCCAGGCAGGAGACAGAAAAACATAACAGAACGTCAGATAAATTGGCCTGGAGGGGGTAAATCAGGCATGTGCTGCACCAATCCACCAATTTGTTCCAACAAAAGGCATTTACAGTTAGTGTTGAGGTATGCCTGACTGCCAAGATGACATCAAGCACCTCCAGAGGAAGGTTGAAGGTGTTTAGCTGTCGCTGCTAAATCTCCAACCATGAAGGTGGACAGTGTGAAGGCTAGGATGCAGAACCCAGCACGGATGGGTAGCCTGATTGGAGGACATATGCTCAACCTCAGGAGTTCTGGATGGCATACTCTCTGTGCCTAGTCCGGAGCCACTAGGATGACTTAGGCCTGGTCTGTCCTGATCTTCTGCAGAACTCAGGGCAGGAGTGGTATCGGCGGAAAGGCATACAGGACTCCTGAAGGAACGTGTCCCTGAGCGAAAGACGCCTTAGAAACTCCAAAGTGCAAAACTGCTAACATTATGCTTTCTCAGCAGTGGCAAAAAGATTGATCCACGGATCTCCCCATTCGCGGAAGAGACCTTGCGCTACCTTCAGGTATAACTGTCATTCGTTATCCGCTCACCCACCCTGGCATTCCAATATCCTGCCAGGTGCTTCACCACCAGGAAACCCCCTTAGCGGTCCAGCCATTTCCAGGAACACAAGGCCTCCTGGCACATGGTCTGTGACCCCAATCCGCCCTTGTTAGTGCAGCACAATGTCAGTGGTGTTGTTCGTGAGCATTTGTACTAGCCTCACTTTGATGGACAGGAGGAAGGCTTTCAAAGCCAAGCAGATGGCCCGGAGCTCCAGAAGGTTGATATGGAGCCGGGACTCTGCCATAGACCAGAGGCCTTCGACCGCCACCTCTTCCATGTAACCACCCCAACCAAGAAGCAATGCATCGTCACCACTTTCAGCTCTGTGTGGGGAAGGGAGATGGGTCTGCCGCTAACCCAATTAAAGTCCAGCAACCACCACTCCAGATCTTTTGAGTCTCCTCCAAAATCTGAACATTGTCGGAGAAGCCCTCCTGATGTTGGGGCCATTGAGACTTCAGATTCCACAGCAGAGCCCATACATGCTATCTGGCGTGCTCGACCAGCGGGACGCAGAGGCCATCGGTCCTATCAGCATCAGAGTCCACATCACTGAAATCCAGGACCGATACTGAAAGATCAGGATCATAGACTAAATGTCCTGGACTCTCTTTTTAGAGGGAAGGGCACAAAACCGAACCATGTGAAGAATGTCTTCAGGCAAGGGAGCATTTGAGAAGGAGTTTGGTGTGACTTTGGCACATTGCGAATGATCCCCAAGGATGCCAAGAGCCTTGTAGTAGTTTAGAGGTGGCTGACGACTGCCTGGGGCAAGCCTGACTTCAACAGCTAGTTGTCAAGGTAGGGGGGAGACTGGCATTCCTGGCCTCTGAAGAAGTGCTGCCACCACAGCCATCACTTTTGTAAAAACCTGAGGATTCCTCAAAAGGCAGTCAAGGCAGATATTAGAGTTGTGTCCCGACCTCAGGATCCATAACAAACCTGATGTGGATTTGTCACAGACATTTGCTTACAACAGTGCTTAGAAGGTTTAAATCCTGTTGTTTAGGGAGGTGAAAGCTCCGTTGCACACTATAGTAAAATCAGAATTAAACAGGCCTTTAAGAGATGAAAGGTAGTCCAAGTCTGTGTCTGGTGGTGCTTAAAGAAAGTAACTGATGTCAGCATGTGACAGTGATGCCTATATTAGCTCAGCACGCCATTTCTAGAGTGGAACAGTCACATGGCACAACCTGGCGGCATGCAAAGGCACTGCTGAAAAGTTTCTGGATCCAGTTTAACACCTGTGTAAGTATTCAAAAGGTCAGGAATCTGTGGTTAGCAGCCTATATCAGAAATGATAGTACTCCATATGCTTTCTAAAAGGTTTGTCCTGTGATCCATATTAAAAATATAATCAAATCAGACCTTAACACCTACACTTACTATCTATGCAGATCTATGTGGATCATCATTACCTTAAGATTACACTGAAAATGGCCACTGACAAATGTAAATTACACTAACTGGTACCGAATTGCAAAACATTTAATTATACATAATATGGATAACAGGGATCCACACGTACAAGAGTTTGGTTGTGAAGGTTTCATTAAAGTATGCTTTTTGTTGGCTTAAAGGACAAAAACATATTTTAGAAATTATGTTAGGTGTGTGGGTTTTCAGTGCATTGTATAATCTTTTCTCTGAAATTATTTTCCAATTTCTGTACATAAAAATGATAAGAATTTTTACATAAATAGCAAAGATTGATCAAAGGAGATGAGGTATAACGGTGGTCTGTTATTGTTAGCCATGCAAAAGATTTTTGTTTCATTGTATATATTAGTTCCAATAATCTCCTCGCATTGAACTGGCTCAGAGCCGGACCTTAAAAAAACACAGGTGTCACAGCTGGCCATATTTCATGGAAGGTCCAATTAAGACAGAGACTCAAGACCCTTACAGTAAGGCATTTTCCACGTTCGGGACAAATAAGTGAAACCTCATAAATATGTCGATTAAGAGACCGATCCCCGTGTTCTCAGGTTGAAAATCTTCTCAGTCTCTGATCCTCTTCACCTATGAAGCGGTAGGTCTAAAGAAAGCCTACTGTGTACCAACCTGATACAAAAACGACACTCAATCAGGCAAATGACTCATACTGTTTTATATTAGGCCCCAGGTCTTGCAGTAAGCGATTGCTAGTCCTCTGGTTTCCAGTTTGGATAAGAAAAACCTTAAAAAGCAGTAGGTGTGAGGGCCTAAGTTGGTGTAACACATTCTGTTGCTGGAGTTGCAAATGAATCAATTGTGCCAACTCTGACAGAGCACGTAAAAGGCCCTATGTATGCAGAAGGTATGCTTTGAAGACTAACATGGGTCTTAAGGATGACTTTAAAGGCAACAAAGAAAGGAAATGACACGTGTTAGACAGGGCATTGATCAAAGACATGGAGTCCCATTTGGGTGTGAATAGGAATCTTGGTCTTTCAGCTGGAAGGCTTGAATTTTATGGAAAGGCCCGGGGTCAATCTTATGCATAATCCTTTATTGCTCCTCAAACACAGCAGCAACATCAAACTTAAATTAGAACACAATAGAACCCTAGAACACTGAACATGCATATAACCCAAAAACTGGTAGCCATCTTCCTTCTTTTGTTGCTGCTCATACACAGATAAGTAAATTTCTTAATGAATTTAGTGGTAGTATGAGTCTATTTTTGGTAGACCGTGTTTAAATTTAAAAGTAAGGTATGTATTGAGTGTTTGTATGCAGTGATATTTAATAACTTGAATGAAGATTGAATGTTGAGGAATTTTAAAGAGAAATCTATGTATTTTAAGTTTTAATATTGACTTGTTTTTGGGACGAATATTTGTGTGCCTTTATTTATGGTGATCGCTGGCTTTGGTTAAATGTAAATGCAAGCGTTTTTGGGACTAGAAAACTGTACTTACAGTTGGTGTATCATTTGAATTGCTTAGCATATGAGGAGCAGCGCGGTGCGCTCAAGGGATGTTCAGCGTTCCAAAGCTGACGCCCGGCAGGAGCGCATTGTAAACTGAGTCACAACGCGTCTCCTCAGCGTGTGGAGCGTGCTGATTTTAGAATGTAGGGTTTCGGACTAGTTTTGTCACTGTGGGGCCGCTGTACGCACGAAACGTGTGGCAGCCATTTTAGAAGATTGGGAAGAGAAGAAGTATTATCATGGCATAATGATAGCCATATTTTGGGATAAGAAGTCGACCAGCTGACTGGAAGGAATTAAGTCAGTCAGTTGGAGGTCGTTCAGAGGTGAGAAGCAGGTCGAGTGTTTAAAATTGGATATATTGTTTTCAGGAAAGTTTAAGAATTTATAGATTTGTGGAAATTTGGTATGAAATAAAGGCTTTAGTTGTGAAGTCTTTTTTAGCTGGGATTAATGTTTATATAATGGAGCAAGTTGAGGGATCTGGTTTTGAGGACAGATTGAAGTTGTATATGGACAAGATGTTTGGTGAGATGACAGTGTCTCTGGACAGGAAGATAGAAAGTAGTGTGGAAAAAAAAAGATTAAATGCAAAAGACACTAAGAGGACAGTAGAGGATGAGAGGTTTTGGACAACTGAGGAAGTGGAGCTTGTGGCCAGTGGGTCAAGTCAAGGAGGCGTGAAGAGGACGCAGAAGAGAAAGAATGTGGAGAAAAAGAGGATGGCAAGGGTGTCTGAATTAAAGATTCAGGTTGATGAGGATGCTATAAAGGCAAAGGGTAATGCTATAAAGGCCAAAAAGAGATGTCATAGTGTGGTGGCATGTGACACATCTTCTGCGAGTGGAGATGTAGAGCTTGCTTGTTCTACAAGTTTTGAAGATTCAGATGATGATGAGGTTCCCCGCAAGAGAAGGAAGGTTGGGGATAGAAAAATAAAGCTGGAGATGGGTGACTTTGTAGGTCCTCTAGGTGAGGAGATGTTTGATCCACTTCTGATACAACACCCTTTATCACCACAGTGGACTCCATCGGGACATGTGGCAAAGTATATACTCCTGAACTGGACCCAATAATGATTACTTTTCTGAATAAGTCTGGACGAGACACAAGGAGGGGTTTAGATAAGGGTCTGAAGGGCTGTCAAGACAGATTGCTTGTCGTTGTGGGTCCCCTCACAAAGGTTTTTGATTTGTGTGAGGAGGCACATATGAATAACACTGGAGTGGATGTGCAAGAGTTGCGCCAGTGGGTACAAAAGGCGATTTGTCTATAGGATAACACAAATACGCCCTTGTGTGTGGAGAGGTGCAAAAGTATCTTGTTTAAGATAGATCCAAAATTGGCAGATTTGGACAATAAGGAGTTTGGAGAGCAGTGCGAGGGTATGCCCTTCGGAGAGCAGTTTGTGAGAGATATGTCGAGGTACCTTGGTACCTTTAATTCTTTGCAGAAGGCACAGAAAGATATACGTAAGGTTTTTGGTTCAGTCAGGTGAATATGGGGTTGATTCCCCAGCCGTGGTCAAGGAATCACAAGAGGTTCTTTCGGAAGAGGTGTCAGACCCTGTGGTAAAGGATACTGGTATGGTTTCTATTCAAGAGCGGATCAGGGTTGTTTCTACCCACAGAGACAAAAGACAAGGTCGCGTGGATTGCGTTCGGAGAGAAGAGGATATTCAGGTAAGATGTTGCATAGACCCTATTTCTATCCATGTAAAATTGGGCGGCAGACCAGCCCAGTTTGTTACAAGTTGGATGGATATAACTCAAGATCCATGGGTTTTGGAAACGGTAGAAGGTTATCATATAGATTTCATAGAGGTTCCTGTTCAGGAAAGGTGTTCGTCTGTGTTGAGATTCGCAAGGCACCTAGAGCATTTGGTATCAAGGGAAGTAGAGTCATTGGCAGAAAAAGGGGCCATAGAGGTTGCGAAGGAGGTTCCAGGTTGCTTTGTGAGCCATATATGTTTGGTAGAGAAGAAGGACAAGGGAATGAGGCCGGTGATAAATCTCAGGGAGTTGAACAATTGGGTGTGTTACAACCACTTGAAGGGTATCCATACGTTGAGGGATTTGTTAAAAAAGGGGGGCCGATTGACCCTGTTGGATTTGAAGGATGCTTATCTGACTGTTCCAGTGTGTGTGGAGCACAGGGATTATCTCCAGTTCAGGTGGAAAGGAGTTCTTTGGAGGATCAAAAGTCTCCCGTTCGGTTTGACGTCGGCCCCATGGTGCTTTACAAAAGTAATGAGGCTGGTTGTTGCATGTTTGAGGTCCAAGGGAATTCAGTTGATTGTGTACCTGGATGATATTCTTATTATGGCAGAGCAAAGCAGTTTGGCAAAGGAGCAGACGGAGTTTGCAATGAGAGTTCTGGAGGATCTGGGCTTTGTTGTGACCTGGGAAAAATTGTGTGTGGAGCTAGCTTAGGAGATGCAGTTTTTAGGTTTTCAGATTCAGACATTGGAATGTGTGTTGAAGTTGCCCATGGTGAAAGTGAAGAAGATTCGAAGGGAAGTGAAGAGAGTAAGGTATGCGGATAGGATTACGTTGTGTCAGTTGGCAAGATTGCTGGGTCTGCTTTCAGCATCTATTCAAGCGATATTTCCAGCTCCCCTTCATTACACAGCGTTGTAGAGACTGAAAGTGTTTCACTTGAGGCAGGGAGCGAAGTATTCGCAGAAGGTGGTTGATGAGTCTGCATGCGTGCAACGGAAGAGCAATTTTTGGAGAGATTCCAGAGGTGGAGATAGAGTCGAATGAGAGTCTGTATGGTTGGGGAGCGAGATGTGGGACTCTGACAACTGGGAATCAGTGATCCAAGGAGGAGAGAGGTTTACACATATATTGTCTGGAGCTCCTGGCGGGTTCCTTTGCGGTCAAGAGTTTCCTGAAGGGGCAGGCAAAATATTGCGTACTGTTGAAGATGGTCGACATTTCTGCAGTACGTTATGTCAACAAGTTGGGAGGTCCTCGGTCGAGGGGCTTAGCAGAATTGAGGAAGGAGTTTTGGAAGTTTGTTTAGACAAGGAGATTATGGTGCAGGTGCAATATATTTCAGGGTTGAGCAACGTGGAGGCGGATTGGAATTCAAGGTATCTCAAGGATGTGAGCAATTGGAGATTGAACAAGGGGGTGTTCCTGAGGTTACTTGATAGGTGAGGCCCACTGCAAGTGTATTTGTTGGCGGACAGGCTGAATGCGCAATTGGAGGAGTTTTACAGTTGGAGACCACATCCAGACGCGAAAGTGATAGATGCCTTCCTGCAGGAGTAGAGAGTGGGGAGGCTTTATGTGTTTCCTCCATTCTCTATGATTCAGAGGGTGTTGACAAAGGTGAGGAAGGAGAAGGCAGAATTGGTCTTGGTAACGCTGTTTTGGCAAGCCCAGGTGTGGTTCCCGGATGTGATGAGTTTGATGGTAGACCCTGTTTTGTTACCGAGTTTCCCAGAAGTTCTGCTTGATGTTCAGGGGAACGTGCACAAGCTAGTGATGACAGGGCAGTTGAGGCTTATGGCATTGTTGATTTCAGGAGAGTTTAGCAACTGTGTGGATTATCAAAGGAGGCTTCAGAACTCATCGCAAGTTTGTGGGTGAAAGGTACAACTAGGGTCTATAGGTCAGCCTGGAGGAGATGGTGTGGTTGGTGTGTTGAGAGTGGTCTGGATCCCATATCAGCACCTGTAGTGGAGTTATTTGTCAAGTTTGTTCAAAGGAGATTCAGCATACAGTTCAGTGAATTTGAGTAGATCTGCAATTCCAGCCAGTCATGTTTTGGTTGAAGGTGTGCCGGTTGGTCAGCATGCTTTGGTTAAAAAAGTGATTAAGAGTGTTTGTTTGGAATTGCCTCCTAGGGCTAAGTACGCTTTTCGTTGAGATGTTTCAATTGTTTTGAAGGAGTTGGATGATTGGGGTCCTAATTCAGGTTTGAGTCCTTAGTTGTTGTCTTGGAAATTAGCAGTTCTCTTATGTTTGGTTTATTTTAGGAGCGTGTCGGACATTAGGGCTTTAGAAGTGTCTTCTAATAGCTACCAACCGGAAGGGGTGTGTTTTGAGTAGAAGGACGAAGACTATGTCTAGGATGATTTTTTATCCCAATATGGAAGAGCATAGCAATTTGTGTGTTGTATGTTGTTTGAGAGAGTATGAGAAGAGAACAGTTGGTTTGAGGGAGTGTGGCTGTTCACAGTTGTTGATTTCTTTCAGGAAGCCGTTTAGAGCGGTATCAGCTCCAACCTTAGCGAGATGGGTTAAGGAAGTGATGAGTAAAGTAAAGCAGGTGTGGATGTGAGTGTTTTGGGGGCTCATTCAGCAAGGACTGCTGTGGCTAGTAAAGTTTTTATGAGGGGTTCCAGTCTGAGTGGCATTATGAAGGCGGCTGATTGGTCTAATGATTCAACTTCTAAGAAATTCTATTTTAAACCTGTGGAGAATGTGTTGCAGAGAGTTTTTTTTTGATAAACAACTTTTTATTTTCACATAGGCAGTAAAATCAAGGAGGACATACATAAGTGCGTTGAACGCGGCATCAACCAGACCTGACACGAAAGCAGTGATAAACAATAGCATGAGCATTCTCTCCCATCTCCACTCCTCCAAACCCACCCAACGTATCCCTCCCCCTAAATCACGCCCCCTAGCCATTTCCCCCATATTTTGCTGAATCTTTTGGGACACCCCTGGGCCGCATACAACGACCGCTCCTGCGCAGCACACCAGTCCACCCCTCTCCTCCATTTGGCCCCCGTGGGCGGGTCCGCCTGCTTCCAGGCAGCCGCGATATCTCTTTTGGCCACCACCAGAGCCGTAATTAGGAAGAATTTCTCGTTACGTGTACCATCTAGCCCCTCTGTGATCCCCAACAGCGCTAGTCGCGGGTCATGGGGAACCTCCCACCCCAGGACCTCAGTTAGTTCGACCTCGATCTCCGCCCAGAAGGTGTCCAGACGGGGGCAAGACCAGACCATGTGGAAGAAATCTGCCGGCTCCTCCCCGCATCGAGCGCATGAGGCCACTTGGCTCATACCTGCCCGAAACAATCGCTCCGGGGTGAGGTAAGCCGTGTGTAAATAATAAAGCTGAATAAGCCGCAACCTGGCTGATGTAGTGATCGTTCTGGGAGCCATAAGGGCGTCACGCCAATCATGCTCGTCCAGTGGACCTACCCAGGTCTCCCACCGCTGCTTCAATCCGTTCCAATCCACCGGGGTGCTATTGACTAGGGACTGATAAATACGGGATATGCCCCCCTTCCCCAAACATCCCAGCATCACCTGGGCTTCAGGCGGGCTATGGGCGGGGAGTCTGGTGTCCAGAGATACATGGGACTGGAGCGCATGGCGCAGCTGGAGATACCTATAGAATTGCGAGGGGTGCAAAGAAAAACGGCTCTGGAGCTCGGTAAAGGAACACATATGGCCCCCTCGCCAGACATCTCCCAAGCAGGAGATCCCCAGAAGATCCCAGACCCGGAAGCTGTCAAGCTCCGATACCTCCCGCAGCCAGGCGCCATGCCAGAGCGGCGTCACCAAGGTCAGCACCTTAGACCAGCGGGTATGCCGCAAGGCAGCCCGCCATGCCAGAAAGGGGGCCCGCACGACCCCCGGTAGAGACCGAGGGATCGCCGCACCATAGAGCATGCCCTGAATGGAGGGGAACCCAGTAAGCCGCACCTCCAGTCTATAGGCCGGATCATCCCAGCCTCCCGAGAACCAGTCGTGGATCACCAGCAACCGCGTCCCCAGATAGTACAGGTAGAGATTTGTCATACTCAGGCCGCCATCATAAGAGGGAACCCGGCAGCGGTCTAAGGCCAACGGCGGCCTACCTCGTCCCCAGAGAAATCTAGTCGCGGTCTTGTCCAACTCCCGAAACCTAGGGCGGGAAAAAGAGCAGGGCGTGTTTTGCAGCATGTATAAAAACCTAGGTAGGATCATCATTTTATAAAGAGCGATTCTCCCCTGCGGGTTCAACGGGAGCGATTGCCATTTTGCCATGTCGGATCTGGCCTTATTAACCACAGGGGCCACATCAAGGGCCCAGCAAAGTTCCGGGAGCAGGGTGACCCAGATCCCCAGGTATTTAAAGGATAATCTCCGGATGGGAATGTCCGACTGCCAATCGAAACATTCCCGCGAGGGATGCAGCGGAACCAATACAGACTTCCCGGAGTTCAGACGGAGACCAGATGCCTGCCCGAACCGACGAAGAGTCCGGCGCACCCGAGGCCCCGAGACCGCCGGCTCCGAAAGATAAAGGAGGACATCATCCGCATATAAAGCAATCTTATCTGGGACCATGCCCAGCCAGCTCCATCCGTGGAGAACCGGGTCCGACCGAACCAGCACCGCCAGGGGCTCCATCGCCAGGGCGAAGAGGAGAGGCGAGAGCGGGCAGCCCTGCCGAGTCCCTCGTCCTATGGTGAATGCACGGGACAGGGCCCCGTTGACCAGCACTCGAGCCTTTGCAGAGAGTTTTGGATGAACTTTGAACATGCATAAAATTGGCCTCCAGGCCTTGCCACAAAATCCAGATTTTCCACAGTTTTAATGGGAAGAAAATCATGATCTTGTTAAAGGCACGGAGACCAATATTATCCCTCCGCTTTATGCCCATCCCATTTGACCTATTTTGTTTGCTATTTTTTTGTCTAGGTCAAAGTTAAGAAGAAGGATATCAATGTGGGTTTCGTTTTTCGTGGACGTTGGCGACAATGGAGTGGATTTCGTGATTCATTTAAGGGGACTTTGTTTTATTCGCATCAGTTAAAAGAAGGAAGATGGCTGACAGTTCTTGGGTTATATGCATGTTTAGTGTTCTAGGGTTCTATTGTGTTCTAATTCTAAGTTTAATGTTGCTGCTGTGTTTGAGGAGCAATAAAGGATTATGCATATTAGCCTCAGTGCCTTTAACAAAATCATGATTTTCTTCCAATCAAAACTGTGGAAAATCGGCATTTGTTCATGTAACATTCCCTACGGAAGGACACCCACTTGTGGCTATGTGACTTGCAGAGCATAAAGGTTTCCTACGAAGAGCAATCCATCCCTTAGGCTGGCTTGGGGTGCACAATTTGCATGTGCTTGCTTCAAAGTCATGGCTTTACCCCCAAATGAGCCTTACATTGTACCTTGTAAAACACATTTGTCAGCTATAGTTGAAACAGAGCCTAAACCCTGAAAAACCCTTAAAGGAAATACCCTCAAAATGTTTTTTACAGGTATTACAACATATAATACCTGTAAAAAACACAGGAAGGTGACCCCGGGAAGCATGGCAGCTCCAGATCCTAAGTATGTGAAGTGTGTAAAATGAGAAGTGGTGAGAAGATGGCGCCTTTCTGCCAGCTATCTGGTATGACCGCTCGCAGAACTGTGGACGATCATTGCTAAAGGTAATTTTCAGATGTACTCTTAAACTTGAGAGAGCCTATCAAATGTGCTTTAAATGAACTCGACTGGTTCACAGACGAGAACAATACGTTTTGAAAATATGGTCTAAAGTACATGGAAAAGATGGTTTCCATTGGAAAAACTAAGAGGGGTCAAACAGGTCACCTTCCTAAAGGTAAGAAATATGGGAGGAGAAACACAGGAATACAGGGCCTCAGACTCTAAAATGTTATCAATCCATTCATTGCAGCTCAACAAATTCACTACTTTTCAGGAAAATTCTGAAAACCATTTCAACATGCACATGTCTTATACCACATATGGTCTAACTATAACTGCTCATTGTATATAATGTTAAATATAATGTAGGTACCATTATTATCCAAACCTTTACCGTTTCTAATATTGCCTTGAAAAATTGGAGGAATCAACATCTGTAAAAATCTTAATAATAAGTGGAACCGACTACATAAAATGTGCAACCTAACCACGCTTATCCAAAAGATTGTAACAAACAGAACTTGTGAACGCGTATGTACAACTGACTATCGAAAAAGTGCATGGGTAACATGTGGCATTATAATGAAACATCTCGTATAAACCTAATAAATACACACAGCTTAATTTATACACACACAAAACTGATGGTTTTTATAACAAAGAAGTTCTTTATTTGTTTTCAAAATAAACGTATACGGTTTTAGTTTTGGGTAAAAGTCATTCATATAACGTTTTAATTATCATTCATGATAGAAGTGTCTGCACTTGATGAGGGGACCTGTGCAGAATGGTTTCTGGCTCTTTATACTCATTGGCTGGATTCATAACCGCTGCATATAATTCTGTGTAAGCTCTGCATACCAACTGAGTAGATTGCTTTATAATTTGCTCTCTGAAAATAAAACAACAATCAAGATTTAGTAGTACATTTGTCAGCAGCATAAATAATCCTATAAAAGGCACATCACATATGAATGTGCATCACAATCAACTATAAATGGCATTCTGGGAAACAGAAATGAGGGATATTTCTTGATGCGAAATTTATTAACTAGTCCAGAGGCGTAAAATGCATGTAACTAGTATTTAACCTTTATGTCAACGAAATATATAAACCACCTGTCAGTGTATTCCTATACATTGAATAGAATGGCAGATGAACACTGCGGCTCTCAGTAAGAGATGACCAGAGTGGTATACTTGCGTAAACATATCACTAAAACGTACTATGTTTCCAAAGCATGGGCAAGAGGATCTAGGACTTCTGCTCCGAGGGTACACAAACATGGATGTGGATCCTGGACAAGAGGTTTCAGTTATCAGGCCATCATTTGTCAGGGAATGGCAACATACAACCTGACAGACTCCGCAGATTATCCTTAGCCAACCATGAATGGAAAGTAATACTTGAAGATGTACCAAAAATGAATAAATATTTGTGGACGGCTGAAAATAGGCCTAGATGGAAAGGACCCAAAAGAGCAGCAACACCAAAATAACGTAGATGTCTAACCCGAGAAACCCTTGTACACCCCAGAGCACTAGCTTATAACCATAACAGAGAAATACGGAGAAAAAAGAGATGCCTATCCAGTAAAGCCCAATACTTGAGAACGAACAGTCTGGAAGGCGAGAAGTCAATGCCAGCAAACCAACGATGGAGCAATAGCCATCAAAAGGGAAAGAAAGCAGAAAGTTGTAAACCCCAACCCTCCAGAATCAAAAGAAGGAGGGGAGGAAAAATCAGCAATCAAAATTCAATTACCAGTTCCAGGCATGCAATGACACCAGGAGTGTAACTTGCTAATTGAAGGTAGCAATCATCCATAACATATCAATGTCTCAGCCATCCAAGGGCAAAAATAAGCAGAAGCACCAGCCGAACGAAGGGCAGAACATACAGTATTCCAGTAGAAAGTTAAGCATGAGTCACAAAAAAGAAACCCATGCAACAACGAAAAATGATGCAAAATGCTAGAACCTCAACAGTTTGGCAGAGGCTGGGAAGGACCAAAGGAAAAGCAAAATACAGAAAACATCAACATAAACTATGCGAATCCAAGGATATAGAAGCAATAGGAGATGGGCCTCCAAGGACAGTGACGGGCTGGCATCTGCAAAGGACAGAACAGAAGGGCATCCAGTCGGAAACAATCCACTTGTCAAAACGTCCAATTGGAGCCCAAACTCAGCCCCCTTTGCTGATGGAAGGCGAATAGCGGACAAAAACAAAGAAACAAGAAGAACCAGCCAAAATGGAAGTCAGGAGCAGCACCTGATAAACTCAGAATAAGAAAGGATCAAACTCTGAAGGACTAATACAACATACCTCCATAATGTGAAGAGTGTGACACAAGGGATCAAATCCTTTTGAAGTTGCCTGTTCTCAAGTCGGAAGGCATGAACTGAGAATGAGAGGAAACAGAACAAAACTGAGGCTGTCTTCGAAGCACCCGCAGAACCGGGAGCAAGACTTCACTCCGCCCTGCATAAATTCACCATAACAAACTGAAGCGGTCATCAACTAAACCTGCCCAGGTTCCCAAAAGTGAAAAACCAAGCAGGGCTCAAAAAGTCTCCAGTGACTACATGGCAGAAAGAGGTTAGGAAGCCAGAATAGTGACCAGAATGGGCAAGCAGGACGCCACAGACTGCACCAGTATACTTGCATGATTAATAGCCCCTCCCCGCTATAGCCAGACACACTATGTGGAATGATAAATTAGTGAATACCATGGGTGCGATTGAAGAACAGCACTAAACTCAGAGGAGGAATTGTCCAATCAGTCATAGGCTTAAAAAACGAAGAACTATCCAAGGGCACCAGAACGGCAGTCTGCTATATCCTAAAAAGGGATCCCATGGACATTCCCTCCCTTCCCCGGTTGACACCTACACATTGATATTGATTGTATTACGTTCACTGTGCGTCTCTCTGCAAATCTTTAAAGTGCTCTGATATGCACAAGGGTCAAATTCACACTATAAAAAAATATCTAAATAAGAGAAATTATATTTCCATTATAGTGACCACTATTACCAGGGTAACATCAAGAGCTCAGATCCTCAAAGCCTGGAAGGGAAACAAGCAAAAGAACAAGCTGAACCATGGCACTTTATTTTAAACTAAGCAGGCTTGACCTACAGCAGGAACTCCCACCAGAACTGGGACAGAGTCACCAAAAAATATGAGGAATAAGGTCAAACATTATTGTGGAGGACCGAAGGCATACCCTTCACACCCACACCTCAAAAAGAAGATGAATTCTAGCATAAGGGCCCATGAAGCTGTTTGAGTGAATGCCAAGATACAACAGTCCCCTTCAGAACTAGAGAATGTGTGACACTCTGTGCATGACCAGCAGAAGAATGTATTTTATATGCCTCATGCTTGAACAACTGGCAGCCTGAATGGCATTCGCCATAACATATGCATATGAAAAGTCAGCAGCCTAAACTGAGAAGGAATGTGCTCCATCTGGACTTCCCCAGCCCTCGCTCAGCACCTGCTTCAAAAAGATGGAAGCCCTCAAAGGAAAAGTCTAACAAGTATGTCTTGGCAGCCCTCAGGACACCAGAGGAACCAAATCTAACAGTATGTTGTAGAGAAAGAGGAGCTCATAGATTGTGTAACCTCAGGAGATTTTTAGAAGCTTCAAATCCATCACTAGCCACCTCAGCAAAGTAGTGCCCACATATTTTGAAGAGGCAGGACCACCATCTTCGTTACTTCCCAAAGAGCATGGGAGTAGCGACTCAGTAGGCATATAGCATTCCTAGACTGGAGGTCCTTACCACCTGATGAGAAAACGTTCTTTCACAATGAAGGTGTCAGACTAAACTAGAAGATCAGTATCACCTGGAGCAGGTGACAATTTGCGATTTGACCACTGACTGCCTGTCAGCAGTTTGTCCATTCTAAATAAACGTAATGAATTCTATCAGCACCTCACTAAAGGGCAGCAAAGGCTCTGAGGAGGAAGGGCCAGACTAGAACATTTCCATCAATAAATTAGTTTTAAACTGGGTCTTGGGTAGTGGAATATTCAAGACGTCCATAGCTTCACATAGTCTCATTAAAAGAGGAAATGCCCCCTGAAGAGCACTTGGCTCCCTTTCAAAATCAGCCAGAGAGTGCCACAAAGTAGCAGTAAAATGGGCACCATAGAAACTCCCCTGCAATGCTGAGAAAGAGAAGGTGCAAAACATTTGTTTAATGTCACCCCAACCTCATTATGGAGTCAGCAGAGGACTCAGAAGTGTCTGGGTCACTGGAGTAGAAATCTCTAAGCACCTTACCATGGTCAACCCTAACGTTTTGGTCTATTTTGACCGATGGAACAGCACACATCTGGAGAACTGTGTGAGTGCCCTGAACTGCCTCCAGCCAATGGGTCAAGTCCTTCAGTGGCAGAGTGAAACATGTCATGATCAGGATAGATCTGAACAGCTGTCTGAAGCCGATAGATGAGGGGGCAGAGACAACCAACGGAGGAGCATCCATGGACCCAGACATTCCTTGGGGCCAAAGGAGCACCAGAGCGAATCATTGGGGGCAGGAGCTGGGCCAGCAAAGCCTGGATGAACACTGCCATCTGAACATAGTCAGTGCCAGAATCCATAAAGGATGAGAAAAGGTCCTGCAGCACCAGGCACAGGTCCGGCAGCACTGGGCACATCATCAAAAAAGATCGGGCACTGGTACCAAACCCCTGCCCTTTGAGAGGAGCCAGTTTCAAAGATGACATTAAAGCTGGAGCTTAGGGGAATCCCTAAAGAGATGAGCTGCCCTGAGGTCAAGAGCAACGTCGGATTGAAGAAGCCTCTCTTACCCATTAGGGGGATCAAGGTGGGCGATCTTGTCAAAGAGAAAAAGTCTCCAAAATTGCCACAGGAGCTCGATTCAGACTGAGATCTAGACTGATGGTGCACTCACACGAGACAGCCAATCAGACTGCATGCCTTTCATCCACCAGAGGTCTGCAGGGACAAAGACCCAAATCAAACAGAGTCCTTGAAGGGTCAGTTCTCTGATCCGCGTGGGGTAAAGACAATAGTACTGAATTAGACCGATATGGGAGCATGGGCAACCAGAAACAGATTCAGAACTTTCAAGGCATATTTGGTGGTAATTTAGCCTTCCTCAGTCTCTATCCTATACAGCCACTAATAAACAGTTGATGTTCACCACAGAGAGGTCACGTGGCACTAGCTGTAAACTAGCAATGAACATGTTGCACTACAACCAACAATGGTGCTGCTGTAACAAACAAGTTACTTACCAAGGATAATGATCTTTCTGCTGGATACTCCAGATAACTGCAGATTGCTCATCTTTTGAATATTTCCCTGTAATCAGACAGGATCTGAAAAATCTGCTGCAGTAATGCATATAAATGCCATCCATATGTGCTGACATCCGTTGCTTTTCTAGGCTGTCCGCACCCCCAGAAGCAGAGCTCAACAAGAGAATGTTGTGAACCGGTGCGCAGATCTCTAAACATGGAGCCTTTTTAGGTGGAACAGGGTGCAGTTCACAGAATGGGGAGGATGGTAATGTCACTGAGGAATCTGCAGTTAGACAGAATTTGTACCAGAAAGAGTGTTACCCAAGGTAAGTAACCTGTTCTGATTCTTCTAACCACAGATTCCTCACCTTTTGAATAGATACCAAAGCAGTGTATCGCAGGTGGTGGGCCTGTGAACTGTCTTAAGCCCAAAAGCCCTGCAGGACATAGAGGGCAAAATGCCCTTCTCATCTGACCGGACTGTCCAGATTGCAGTACTTAGTGAACGTATGGTGTGATGCCATTATAGCAGCCTGACAAATATCGAGAACAAGCACTTTGCGTGCCAACGCAGTGGTAGCAGACTTAGCTCTAGTGGAATTGGCTTGCAAACCTTCCAGGAGGTGGTTCTTGGCCAATGCATACCAGATTTTAATACAGAACACAATCCACCGAGAGATTGGTCTTCTGTACTGCCTTGACCTTCAAATATGTGGTTTGAAGTATATATCATAATAAGGGTACTGGAGGTCTACTCACACAATAATGCCAGGTCTTTAACTGTTTCCTAAACTTCAAATGATTATGATTCAGGGCAAGAGTTGGGTTCAACAGTGATGGTCCCCAAAGAAGAGTTAGCCAATCAATTGTACATAAACCTGGGAATATTCAGAAGAGCTTTAGAGGCTACCAAATCCTTATTTGAGAACGTTATCTAGAAAATATTTGGTGCAAAACACACATGAACCATTTCCATTAGTAAAGGAAACCCTTATTTTTTCTTCCCCCATCCATCCAACTCTTTCTTTTCTCCTTGTTTTTCTCTTTCTTTGCATTTTTGTCTTTGTTTCTTTTTTCCTTTCCCTTATTTCTTCATCTCTTTCAAAATGAATTGTTTCTACTTTCCTCCCTTTCTCTAAGGGCGTTTAGCTTTTATAGAAAAATCTCTTCATGCATTATTTGTATGCATGTCAACTCAAAATGGATTATTTTGTAAATCGGCAACTAGTGAAGTTTATGGATCACATTCTCAAATTTGCTCAGTCCGAAGCTCTAGTGAGCTACTGTATTCAGATTATGCTTCAATTTGTTCAGCATGATTTTAGCTAACTAAGAGAGGAACAGTTACTAAAGCCAAGTCTATCCTGAACAAAGGTTTTGGTAACTACTACTAAGAATGTCACTTCTCATCCACTCAAACTGCACATCTACTACAGGCAGAGGCACTAGCGATGCCTTAGTCTTACCTTCTGACTTAGTGTTCAGTTGGCAAATAGAACATATTCTACAGAACCACTCAACGCCCCAGCGTATGCCTGACTAGTAAAACCAAGAGTCAAATTTACTGTGGGACTTTTGATAATGTCCAAGTCGTCTGTGGAAGGAACTTTATGGGCCAGTGTTAACAGGAAAGTCCTATAAACTACAGAACTACTAGGATACTGCTGGCTTCTGGATCCAGATTTAACAGTTTACAGTAAAGCAATCCATCATCCCCGATTGTATCCGGTCATGAACCCATGGGAGCTGCTCTGGCCTGTTTGACTGGTTTGGAACCAGTTTGAGGAGTGTTCATTTCCCTCTTTGGTTTAGAACCATGCTTCTCTAGTCTTTTATTTGCCCTGTGCTGACCATTTGCAAGCCAAACTACACATGTTTGTGGCTCCTTCATTTTCACATATGACAGGTATGGCCAAAGAGGACAGAGTACTCTTCTTTGAGTCTCTCTCCATTACTATCAGTTGGTTAAGGGGCAGAAAATCCTGTAATTCGGCCCCCTCACCTGCTTATTCCAGTCATCCACTCATGAAACACAACACGGACCCAAGTATTGAAGGGAACGTCATCCTCTCTCTTTTCCTTTCTGATTCTGTGAAAGTACAAAGTACTGAGCTTAATTAACACCAAGCCATCTAATCATCATTTACTCATAGTACATTTGATCAGCATTCTCCTAATGAGCACTGCTCCTTTCAAAACCAAAAGAGTCAAGAGTGCAGCTGCCCATAGCCACATCACTCAAAGCTAGCATTCTACATGCGATCTCAAGACCTTTAAACAAGGGGTCTCCAACAGGTTGATTGAGAACTACCAGCAGCTCACAGCCTGCCTTGGAGTAGCTTGTATAAAAATGCCTATCAGCTTGTTTGAGAAGATTCAGCAGTTTCAGAACATTTTCTTTCTTTCTCGATTCCCTTCCTTCACTCTTTCTTCTTCCATTCAATCTTTTTGCTATCTTGTCCTTCTTTCCATCTTGTTCCAAATGTTCTCCCATTTCTTGCGTTCTGTCCTTCTTTCTTTTTCTCTATCTTATGTCATTCTTTCTCTATTGCTTTCCTTCTTTCTTTGTTTTCTCTTTTTTCTTTTCTTCATGTGTCTCCTTTTGGCTATTTATTTCCAATTTTTCTTTCTTCTTCCCCTTTCTTCCTCTACTTCTCTCATTTAGTTTTCTTGATAGTCTCTTTTCTGTTTCTCTGGTATTTCTTTTGCTTACTTCCTTCATTTATTTTCTTTCATTTGTTCTTCCTTTTTTCTGCTTCTGTCCTAGTTATCTTTTTATTCCCTATTTCTATTTCAACTTTTTCTTTCAATCGTACTCCCTTTCTTAGTTTTTTATGATTTTATTTATTTTTGCGCATGTTACATTACTTTCTTTTTCCTTCTGAATGTCTTTCTATTGCTCTGCTTTTTCTTTGCTTTCTAACTTTTTTCTGCTCCTTTCCTTTTCTGTCATCTGTTTATTTCCTTTTCTTTTGCTTCCTTCCTCTTCTTCCTTCTTTTATTTTTTTCTTCATAACCTTTTTTGCTTTTTCCTTTCCATCTTCCTTCTTTTCCCTTCTTTCCTTTCTTTTCATTCTCTTCTTCCCTCCACTTTCTTTCTTCCTTCTTTCCTCATTCCGTTACCTTCACCCCACCTTCTTTTTTCTTCCCCCATCCATCCAACTCTTTCTTTTCTCCTTGTTTTTCTCTTTCTGTGAATTTTTGCCTTTGTTTCTTTTTTCTTACTTTTTCCCTTTCTCTTCTTTCTTCATCTCTTTTAAAGTGACTTATTTCTACTTTCTTCCCTTTCTCTAGGGTCATTTAGCTTTTATAGAAAATCTCTGCATGCATTACTTCTGTAGCATGACTGCCTGACAGGTACAGGTTGGTGAGTGAATGGAAAGATATGTTTACTTGTACGCAATTATCAAGTCTGCAGGTGCCTTTAAAAATGGATTGAAGACAATTGTCCTAGTTAAGGATACAACCTATATGCTAAAAAATAATATTGTGATTTGCTTATTTGTGGACAACATGCAACGGACCTCAGGATAATTAGCAAGATAGTGAAAGTGTTTTGGGCCCTGGCTCTCAAAATGAAAGCATTATCATTATATGTACTGAATGACAATGAGACCACGAGCCCCAAGGAGACACTCAAGTCATAGAAGTGATTCATAAACAAAAGTAAATATGCAAAACTTTTCCTTTTTGACCCCATGGGTAACCCTTTTGTGCTAAAGTTATTATGATATTAATATTACTGTATGTATGCTCACTGGAGTAAAACGTCGGCATTCCAGTGGCGGTGTTTAAGTTGGGTACCCTTTTTGAATACTTATGTTGGACAAGAGTTCAATACGTTTTTCAGTGATCGGAAGTAGCTCTCACTATAAAAAAAGGTTGAAGACCCTGCTTTGAACCATTCTAAAACCTTGTTTCCTCCCAGATACACATGTATAAAAGCTCTTTTGGAAGCTGGGCAAGGAACCCTGTAGAGTTGGAGTCTGAATCACCTTTCCCAGAAGTAGCTTTCTCAGCCTAAATCTGGAGTCTTGCCTTCTCCGTGACTAACCTTTCTCTCGCCAATTCGTTTCCTTTTATTGTCTTTCCTTTTCCTTCTCCCTCTCCTCATGGTCTGTTTTCCTTTTTTCTGGGCCCCTAACATCTATGTCTCCTGCTTCCTTTCCTGTTGTTCATGGCAAGCTAACCTAAACTTCTCCCTCTGAAACTCTCTAGCCTGCTTATCTTCCTCAGCCTTCACTTTCAAAACAGACAATTGTAACTTTAGAGCTTATGCTAGGCTTAACTCACCCAAGAGAATTGCTTCCAGAGTCAGTGACAATGGTACCCTAGATTTTGGTGTTGGACACTGTCTCTGGGAAACCATAGAAAAAGATTAGGGAACACACGGTGCATTTGGGCGGAAACAATAATGCTAAGGGGCTGGGAGTGCCTGAAATGACAGCACTCCCCGGGTTTCTATGAGGGTATCCTCAACGAAGTCCAGCACAGTGTCTTCCCTACCACCCATTTTCCCAAACTGTAACTGGCCTTTAATGTAACTCGCAATGAACTCACTACCATTGTCCATGGGAACCCTTTAACCACTCGCTAAACACAGATCCCTTAACTGATCTAGGGACAGAGTGGCAAGTTCTAGTACCACCATTCTTATACCCGTCCTTCTTACGTACAGATAATGTTGTGAACAAGCTGAACGTATTGTTCTACTGCTGAAAGTCTGAACTGCAACCAATAGATTCTACACAGCTTGCTGCCAACTGTCAGACACCATTCAGGGGGCCACAGGGTAGACAGGGCGTACTGGGCCACAACCATGTTGATTTAGGTCATCTGGCAGAGGTGCCGTGGTGCCCGTCCTACAACGGCTCACCTGTCCTACAATGGCCAAGCACACACATTCCTCACTTGACTCTCAGGGTACCAAGCATGGGCAGTGCAAGGAAATCATTGAGGTATAATGCGGGGATAGGGACTCAAAACTTAAGCATTAACACAATAGATATAGCAATTCACACAACAGATTATTTTATTAATGTCCGGCCCATTGCTTTTATTTTTATAACAAAGGAAAGTATTTTAATCACAACAGAACTTAAATGGTGCAATGGAGTAAGCAACTGTGAAATAATGCACTACTGGGTCCACGGGGTTCTCTACAGAATGAAAAGATGGAAGTATCCTAGATTAAAGCCACACGCAGGAAAATGCACACTTAATATGTCCTGTGGTAAAGAGGCGTTCACAGGTTGGAGAATGTCAGAGAAAGAATAAACAAACTGCGCAAGGAAGCAGGTTCTCATAAAGGTATTCATAGCTATGGGAATGGAACCCAAAGATCCATTGTATAATATACTATTAATAGGGCTAAATCACAAGTCAGGGCAGGACAGTGTATGATCAAAGGAGACTGCTGCATCAGCACAAGGTGTGGTTACAGTTACCTACCAAATATCCTACAAAAAGCTAAACGCATTAATCTTGCCTGAAACCTGAAGTTAGTTATTGAACTTTACCAGGTTAGTCACATTACAAGTGTCAGGGAAATGGCTAAGGGTGTCAGAACTAAACAAAGCATGGTATTAAACTTCAAAGTACTTAATGATAGGTCAACAAGCGACCCCTTCCTGTCCCTGCGGTCTCGAAAAGGAGACCAGGCCAGGCTAATGACTAACTGAGACATCGATACACTTCCCTGCATGCATGCATTACACGGGCATAGGCGTACTCGCCGACGCTGACCTCAGGGACCATTTTTCATTGGGGTAACACGCTTGGTAGGTGGAGCAGTGTGCGACCAATTAGACTTAACTTTATTTCAGGCTCCCTTGAGCCGTTGGAGCCGACGGGCTCATGGTTACGCACCTGCGCGCTACGAGAGGTACTAGACCTGATAACGATTTTAGCAGCTTACACAGCAACCCTACACACTTTCCTACTCCCTGCTGACGAGAGGCAACTACCTCGAAACACGTGTCCAGGGATGGCTAACGCTACTCATACTTGCATGCATTACACGGGCATAGGCGTACTCGCCGACGCTGACCTCAGGGACCATTTTTCATTGGGGTAACACGCTTGGTAGGTGGAGCAGTGTGCGACCAATTAGACTTAACTTTATTTCAGGCTCCCTTGAGCCGTTGGAGCCGACGGGCTCCTGGTTACGCACCTGCGCGCTACGAGAGGTACTAGACCTGATAACGATTTTAGCAGCTTACACAGCAACCCTACACACTTTCCTACTCCCTGCTGACGAGAGGCAACTACCTCGAAACACGTGTCCAGGGATGGCTAACACTACTCATACTTGCATGCATTACACGGGCATAGGCGTACTCGCCGACGCTGACCTCAGGGACCATTTTTCATTGGGGTAACACGCTTGGTAGGTGGAGCAGTGTGCGACCAATTAGACTTAACTTTATTTCAGGCTCCCTTGCGCCGTTGGAGCCGACGGGCTCATGGTTACGCACCTGCGCGCTACGAGAGGTACTAGACCTGATAACGATTTTAGCAGCTTACACAGCAACCCTACACACTTTCCTACTCCCTGCTGACGAGAGGCAACTACCTCGAAACAGGTGTCCAGGGATGGCTAACGCTACTCATACTTGCATGCATTACACGGGCATAGGCGTACTCGCCGACGCTGACCTCAGGGACCATTTTTCATTGGGGTAACACGCTTGGTAGGTGGAGCAGTGTGCGACCAATTAGACTTAACTTTATTTCAGGCTCCCTTGAGCCGTTGGAGCCGACGGGCTCATGGTTACGCACCTGCGCGCTACGAGAGGTACTAGACCTGATAACGATTTTAGCAGCTTACACAGCAACCCTACACACTTTCCTACTCCCTGCTGACGAGAGGCAACTACCTCGAAACACGTGTCCAGGGATGGCTAACGCTACTCATACTTGCATGCATTACACGGGCATAGGCGTACTCGCCGACGCTGACCTCAGGGACCATTTTTCATTGGGGTAACACGCTTGGTAGGTGGAGCAGTATGCGACCAATTAGACTTAACTTTATTTCAGGCTCCCTTGAGCCGTTGGAGCCGACGGGCTCATGGTTACGCACCTGCGCGCTATGAGAGGTACTAGACCTGATAACGATTTTAGCAGCTTACACAGCAACCCTACACACTTTCCTACTCCCTGCTGACGAGAGGCAACTACCTCGAAACACGTGTCCAGGGATGGCTAACGCTACTCATACTTGCATGCATTACACGGGCATAGGCGTACTCGCCGACGCTGACCTCAGGGACCATTTTTCATTGGGGTAACACGCTTGGTAGGTGGAGCAGTGTGCGACCAATTAGACTTAACACTTCCCTTGTCCACCTTTGCTCATCAGGTCCTATTCCTCCCCATAAACCCTTCAACATTCCTTTCGTACTGCCCTCTGCCCTCTGAAAGCCAAAGCTGGAATGTCTATACGTATATATGTCCACAGCTACTCTCTCTTGGCAACAGCTAGAAGGTTCAATGTTTTACCTATCCCTTCCCTATAATCAGCTTCCTTCAATTCATGTCCATCCTATCCTCCCCTCACCACCTTTTTCATGTGGTTAATGTATGCAAATGTTTTGTTAGTTGAATGATTATCTTCATGCCACAATGAAAGTCCAAAAGAAATTGATAGTGCATAGTCAGTGCAGGCAGTGTTGCAAACCTATACTGATAGTTCCTGCAGCTGCAGCTCTGCCCCCTTTGCTCTGGTTAATAATCCTTCCTTCTACTGCATCTGAAGGCTTTTCACTACGAAGAACTTCAACCTAATTTAGAGTTTGGCGGATATCCCATCCACCTTATTGCAAGTGCCATGGGATATAAAGCACTGTTAATAAGGTCGACAGGATGTCCGCATTGTTTGTGATGGAGTAGTAACCCTTCCACCAAACTAAATGGTGTCTTAAATCATCAAAATGTAAAACTTTCGAAATGTCCCCGAATCTCAGGGGATTTAAGTTACCTGTTTTTCACAGACAAATTTACACCACCGACTTGGACAGTCACTCGCTATGATCCATTCTGCCGAGGACATCCCAGCTTCTGATTCGCTGCAAAGCTCAATCGAACAGTGTGACATTTATTTCAGTTGCATCTCTTCTATGAATGTACCAGGGTTCATATCCCAGACTGAGAAGTTTTAACTCCAGAGCCACTAATGTCACATGAGAAGTGATGCTAAATTCTGGTGGCCGGCCCGTGCACCACGTCGCATAGGGGTGGGCATGTTTGCATATCCAGACTCTTCAGTTACTCCAAAGTTGTATACAATGCATTGGGGTTCTAAGCTTTGTTTGCCGAGCTATGGATGCTCTTGACGTACATCTCGATCTGCTATATAGTGATCACACCTGATTGGGACAGAGAGAACAGCAATCCCTTTAAAGAAGTGTCCATTATTATCACGGCTTCTGTAGCCCGCGGCATCTTAAATACCCCCAGGGACCACTTTCGTGTTGAATACTTTCATAAACGTATTTATGAGCACAATTTTCAATACATCGGAAGAAGTTGTGTATTATTCACGAGAACGAGGAGGGAAATTAATGTCCTTCCTTTAAATCTCTGTAGTGATTCTTCTAGTGCAAGATTGTATGATGGCCGAGGCACAGGCTTGATTTGACTTGAGCCTGTAGAAAAAGAATTAAATCGTCTGAAAGTTATATTATTCCTCTGACAAACTTCCCCCTTCTGTGATTCTCGAGCTCTGTGCAGAAAGAAATGCAACGGACTGTACAACCGAACGCACGACATGATATACGGAAACATATGAGCCTCATAACTATACATCTTTGACAGAGAAAGCGCAAGCAATTCACGATGACATCTACTTAGCAGCGCCTGTGCTTCCGAGAACACCCTGGCTTTCTATTTCCAAGAACGCGAAACCAAAAGGGCACCTTTTACCTTTCACAGCGCAGATGTGGAAAACAGTTCTTGGAAAACCGGTTTTTAATGCTGTCAAAAAACTACAGTAAGTGCAGTACTGAAGACATCAGTATACCACTAACTACACAACCCCGAGCAGACATTCAGAAGTCAAACACCTGAAATGTCAGTAAAATAGTTGAAATGGGGTTACCTTGCATAAATCCAGGCATTTACTAAATAAAGTTAGGGGGGCTTTAGTCACCCCACCTCGATTCCACAGACCCCCCTTGCAGTTCTTGGAAATCAAAGGTTATGAATATACGGGTTGGGCAGACAAAATAAATAATGTAAAATGAGCAGAGGGAAAGGCCAAGCATTGCAGGAGGACCGGAAGGAACAGCTTGTTAGCACACCCTTCCGCCTGCACCGAGAGGCCAGGCTGACTAGAGGAACACTGCCTGAGGGGCCCTGCTCTGGAAGGGGCCAGCGTCCATCCTGGAAGAATGAGTAAATACTTCAGAGGAGGCGCGTTTCCAAAGGAGACCTCAGAGGGCAAGGGAGGATGCCTCGTATCCTTAGGAATGCAAACACTTGTCTTTGCTTCGCATCCTTAGGAAGGCAGGGTGGTCTCTTCCCCAGCTTCCCATGGAGCCTCGCGCTTCCACTCACGCCATCTTCCAAAACGCCTGTGCTGGCCAGCGGTTGATTTGTAAAAAATTAAGTGCCAGGGCCCAAGACACACAGCACCATCATATGGTGGAATCCCATAAATATGTGCTGAGCAGCGGCAATCACTGGCTCAAATTTAGCACTGAATTGCTGTTAAGAGGAGCGTCCAGTGGGGGGGGTGAGGGGGCTTTTGGTAAGCACCCCCCCCCCCCACCACCAATGTTGTCTTTACCAGCCATCCCCCCCTTACTGGCACTGGGTAGCAAACTAAGGGATCTCCCTAGGCGTCAAAAGCTCTAGCTACGGCCCTGTGCATGTCAGGGGCAGGACGTGGTGCTTTTCCTCTCATTAACATGGAATTTGTGTACTGGGTAGTTTTGTATCTTTTATTTGCCCGTATTTATTTGTACTATGTTTTGCATTTGTTTTTGTTTTCCTTGTATCAAGATCTTGTCTTCGACCTACCCCTTGCTTTTTTTCCCTGGCTTGCACTGCTTCTTGCAAAGGAGGGTGCCTGGACTCCTAGTGACGCTGGTCCACCTATATTCTTTTATGCAGCACCAGGAACGTGTTTACTTGGATGCATATTGTGCTGCTTAAAAGATTTTCTGTAACTTCTAGTGAGGAATCTCCTACTCATGCCCCAACTCACCAATTCCAAACACTTCTCATGAGCCAGTTAGATGGTCATGTGTCAGAGCCCCTTTCAGAGGGCTACAGGATACGCAGGGGCTACTAGGCCCAGCTGTACTGGGTGAGACTCTCTACTGCTGAAGTCCTAGGGCCATACCAATTACAGATCCTGAGCAACTGGGCCAAGTACACCTTCTGCACCTGACACTCAGCAGTAACATTGTTGAGCAGCCCAAGGTTCCATCAGGTCAGGGGGTTGGGGGTGAGTGGGGTGGTGGATACAGGGTAGTGAATACTGGCTCGCAACTCAATAGGGAGACAGCAGAAATAAATCACTGGCCAGCCAAACAGTCACTTATATGAAAAAAGAGAAGTATTTTATTTCTACAGCTTACTAACAGAAAGGAAAAATATGACATTCACCAACAACTACACGACCCCCTCTGAGGTTGGGGCGCTAGTGTTGGGAGTTCCATCTCTGACTTCCTCCTCGCTTTAGAGATCAAGGTTATTCCTCATTCACTATTGGCAATATCCAGGGTATGCCCTACAAGCAATCCAAGACTCAAGAGTCAGAAGTGTTCCAGCTCTGATGTGCTATCTAGTCACCAAGTGCCCCCAAGGCCGACTAGACCAAATTCAGTTTTACCTGCACCTGAAGGGCTGAAGGGCTGAAGGGTCCGGAGTTCCTGAGCACGTCCCCTCTGCGGGCGCTGGAGTGGCAGTGGCTGATCTAGGTGAGGTGATAGCATGCGGCTCAGGCATGCTGCACTCACTGATCTCCAATCTCCTCACATGTGGTCGCACTCCTGTGGCGACTGGAGGTTTCTTGTGGCTCCTTGTTGCAGCTAAGTCTTTTGGTCTCTCCCACAATGAGAAGGAAGATGGTGAGAAGTTCCTGGTGCTGATCTCTCATCCAGGGGGTAGATGCGTGGGAGCTCCCAAGGGGGCCTCACTCCTCCCACGATGGTCTGGGTCAGTACCCACTTCTGCCTAGTTCTAGTGACCCCCCTCTGGCATACGGAGTCACCATGTCTCTATTGTACAAGGGCAACGACCCACTCGGCACAGCAGGTGCCTGTACGACAGCCCTTACAGGCACACAGGGTTGCAGATCATTAGTTACTCACAGGCTCCAGCCTGATAGGCACAGTGTTCAGCAAAATGTATGACGCGGCATCCCCTCCTTGCTTACGGAGTTGCCAAGCCTCAGCTACACATGGGCTTCTGGGCGACTGCACAGCATTCACCATGGCTGACTTCACAGCGACCCTCCCATGGCATACAGGGGTGGCAGACTTCATCCTGCACACGTCCAAGACCCGATTAGTGCAGCAGCCATTTCCTCACAACAGGAGTCCACTCGACAGGATGCCCCTCTGGACTTTTGCAACCTCCAACGCTCTCCTCTTCCTCACAGGGCACACTGGTATTGGTGCTCCGTTGTAGGTGATCTTGGATTCTCTGACTGATGTCCCCTCACCTATTAGGGAGACTAGCAGGCCTTGGTTCTAGTCCTGGTTACATTCAGAAGTCTTGCAGAGTTTCCACTCTTCACACAGTACATGACAATTTTTGGGGTCTCAAACTCCCTATAATCCATTTCTAGACACCAAATGTGATTTGGAGTCTGAGTCTTTATAGTTTATGTTGGGAGCCCGCTTCTTTTGAAGTACCCACTCCTCTGCCCGCTTGGAAACAGTCTGTCACAGATGGGGTGACTCCAAATCTGAGAGCCCCACAACACAGGCCATGGGACTCCACAGCCTTCATACTCTTCGGTGACCTCAACTTCCACTTAGAAAGCAGAACCAACTCCTGCTCCACAACCCTCCTTGAAAGCCTGAACAACATTGCACTAACCATATCATCACTGAACCAACACACGTGACTTTGTTTTGGCTCAGCACCACCAGCGACAGCATCAGGGACTGCTCACCATCACCCCTCACATGGACTGACCACTCTACAATACACTTCTCCATCAACACACCACAAAACAATGCACCCACCAACACCAGCCAACTCAGCCACAGCTGGGGCAAATCTAAGAAGCTAATTGGCTCAACGTCCTCAGCCCAGATCAACCCAACTCTATGAACAACCTCAATGAGGACATAGTCAACTTCAACAATTGGATTAAGAACTGCGCAGACTCCCTCGCAGCCATCAAACCCAACAAGCATAGAAGTGCCTACAAGCATGCCAGAAAGTACACTGACCTTCAGGACTCCAAAAAACACTGTAAACAGCTAGCAAGAAAATGACCAGATGGAAAACACTCACCAGTGAAGAAACAATGACTATCATGCGGACCATCCACTCAGGGGCCCCCCATCAGACCCATGCCCCCCCAAATCTACAACCTCTGTGCATTACCTATCAGCCTTCACCCACTTCATCAACACTTCCATCACCTCTGCCACCTTCCCAAAAGACTGTAAGCATACAGCAGTTAGCGCCTTCCATAAGAAACCATTGGCCGGCCCAATCCAACTGAGCAACTTCTGACCCATCTCCCTGATCCCCTACCCAGCCAAAGTGATATAGAAGGTCACCACCAAGCAATTCATTAGCCACCTTGAACTACGCCACCGACTGGACAATACCTAATCAGGATTCAGAAAGAACCACAGCACTCATCACAACTACTGACGCTATCCAGACCACTGTGGACCGAGGAGAAATAGCGGCCTTCATTTTGCTTGACCTCTCCACAGCATTCAACACAGTCTCCCACCACACACTCATTAGAAGACTCCACGAGATCTGCATCCAAGGACCGGCACTCAACTGCATCTGCTCCTTCCTCACAGAAAGAACCCAAAGAGTCAGTCTGCCACCTTTCACATAGGAAACCAAGAACCTGATATGCGGAGTCTCTCAGATATTGTCCCTCTGCCTGACCCTGTTCAAAGTCTACATAACAATGCTCATCAACATCATCGGATCCCAAGAAATCAACATCATCTGGTACACCAATGACACCCAACTCATCCTCTCCCTGACAGAAAAAACAACTACCACCAGAACCAACTTTGCCAACTGTATGACCATGGTAGCAGATTGTATAACAACCAATTGCTTGGAGCTTAGCTTGGACAAGACAGAAGTACTGGTCTTTATAAACAAGATCTCCCCATGGGACACAAGGAGCACCACCTGCTTCCACATCTTACGGATACTGCAAAATAATCTTCAAGTGGCTGCCACAGAACACCAGATGAACTGTATGCAAGCACTCATCACAAGCAGACTTGACTATGGCCAAGCACGTTTCGCCGGAATATTCAAGCAGATCCTGCACAGGCTTCAGATGATTCAAAATACCGCTGCTAGACTCGTACTCAACCTTCCACACTGCACTCAAGTCTCACCTCCGAGAGCTTCACTGGCTTACTATTCACACACGCAGCCAATTAAACCTCCTCAAACACATCTACAAAGCTCTGCAAAACATTGGACCAGCATACCTGAACAACAGTATCCACTTCCACCAACCGGTCAGACACCTACGCTCAACCACACTCTCACTTACCCCCTGCATTCACAAAAGCAGAGCAGGAGGGTGCTCATTATCCTACATCACACCCAAAACATAGAACACACTCCCACAACATATCACAGCCTCCTCCTCACTTCTTGAGTTCCACAAGAAGCTGAAGACCTGGCTCTTTAAATAACCCTACAGGGAGCACACACAGAAACATAAGCTCAAATGCCTGGATACCCTCATGGGTAATTAGTGAACTTTACAAGTCAACATAATATGGGAGTGACTAGAGTTCACACCTGGATGTCAGCTAGAGTGATATGTGCATCAAAAAGGTAGCCCAAGGCCCCAAGCACTCCTCTTTTATGATTCTCTTATCAGTCCCATCTCCTTCCTGAGATGTGCCCAAGCCCCTTCCTTGTGACCTTTCACTGAATCAAAGAGCATCCTTTGAAGTGTATTGTGGAAGCCTGGCTCTCCCACTATCCAGTGTGTGTCCCACCCAGCTTACAGGAATGCAGCAATACACAAAGATTCCTCTACCTCCTCCCCTCACGTTTTACCATGCCGACCTGGGTCTCCCAAAGTGGAACCCAGGGTCCTCTATGCATTGTACCATTCACAGGCACACATAAACCTAGTGCATGTATACAGCATAAACACATTGCACAGCACTGTACCATCAATCTACTGTACCACTCATAGGCATAACATAAACCCGGCACATACACTTAACATGCACCAACTGCACAGCACTGCAACTTCCATATACTGTACCACTTATAAGCACACATACATAAGATACATGCATTCAACACGTATGCAGTGCACAGTCCTACATCCTTCAAGTATTTTACCACTTCTAAGCACACATGCACCCAAGCACATACATTTAACATGCATGCACTGCCCGGCACTGCATAATTCATTTACTATACCTGCTAGACCCGTCATTCTTAGGGTGGTCTTCCCCCAAACCTTTTGCCTGCTTACCTCCACTTTCTGCTGTATCTCTTTGTTGGCTATAGGACTATGAGCACTTTACCACTCCTATCCAGTGCTAAAGTGTATGGGCTTCTCCCCTAAACATAGTGACATTGGTGTAAACCCAATTAGCATATTTGTTTTACTTATAAGTCCCTTGTAAGTAAAGTGGTATACCATATACCCAGAGACTGCACTCTAAATGCTACTATGGGCCTGCAGAACTGGTTGTGCAATCCACACATGTAGACTTTCAAACCTGTTTCAGGCATGCAATTGCAAGGCCTGTGTGTGCACTTTCCTGCCACTTCGACTTGGCATTTAAAACCACATGCCAAGCCTTAAACTCCCCTTTTATTACACACAAGTCACCCCTAAGGTAGACCCTAGGTAGTTCTAAGGCAGGGTGAGGTGTAATTAACACGTAGGACATGTACTTTTAAGTTTTGCATGTCCTGGTAGTGACAAACAGGTACATTTGTTTTTCACTACTTTAAGGCCTACTCGTCTCATAGGCTAACATTGGGAATTCCTTAAACACTTTTAAGATGTAATTCCTGATTAGAAAGGAACAGCTGCATCCTGTTTTGTATCTTTGGAATGGTAATGATAAATCCTCTTTACACTTTTAGAAAGTGAAGAACTTGGGACAAGTGTTCACATGGAACTCATTTAAAAAAAACACTCAATGTGTAAATGCAGGAAATCCTGTCCAGACGTAATAATAACAGTAATAATTTGGACAGATAACATTCTGTTTGGAATTAACCTTAAAATGATACTTGATTCAGCTGAATCAAAATTTATTTCTTTAGAAATAGCAAAATCATGATACAAAAATCAAACAGTCTGAGGAGTGGTGAAGAGATGCTTTGCAATAACCCTAAGTGAAAAGAAAAAACAAAACCATAAAGAAAGCAAAAGTAACACTACAAGTGAGCATACATGGTATATTAGTTATTATTTTATAAGACAGCCAATTGTATTAGATCTTCTTAAACACAAAGGGTAGGATCCCAGTTTATAATAAATGCATAAATAAAGTCTGTCTTTGTTGGTGTCAATGGCGTTTCGACCCTCTACCAGATACAAGGGTCTCATCCGGACTAAAATGAACCTGGGGAAACTGAGGAGATATGCAAAATTAATGATTTGGGCACAAGGTGTTGGGAGTATTTAAATTAAGATACAAGAATATGTACTGGTCCTATTATTGAAGATGGTCTAGTTCCATAATAATGGACCACTGGGGTCGGCCAAAGTAGGGGTCCAGTGAGATATCTAGGGAAAAGTCAGTGGTATGAATATACTATGTGTGGGGGGCAGGGATGGCTCAGAGGATCTGGAACTCCCTTCCCCCCCGAAGTCAGAGTGAACCCTTCCATGGTCCTCGTCAAAAAAGAAGTCAAAGGGCTCCTGATGAAGAAATTTTTGCCTCAGTCTGGATTTTCCATTTGATTCTGGGGCCTTAGCTGTTGATTTGTGGCCCAGCTGCCTGGCTCACGAGAATGTCGGACATTATAAGACTGTGAATTTTTCGCTCTGTAGACTCTGTTTTGTTTGCTTGTACCCTTCTTGATGCATAAACCGTAAAGCGCTCTGATACCCTTGGCGGTCAAGTTTGCGCTATATAAAACTTTCTAAATAAATAAAGGGAACGCAAGGTAATTTGCAATGGCAACAAGGTGCAGGGATGCTTATCAGGAAATGTTCAGACTGGTGTATGCTTAATACAAGAAGGGGCAGTGATGCTGTCCCTTGTTCATGCCCAGCTGGAAGGTGTATGAAAACACCCAAAGATATCCTGGGGAAGTGAAACATAAAAAACGGTGTAAGGACAATTGAACCTATAAAGGAAGGAGGAATTAGCGAGATAAACAATCATCCTCACTGGTATCTGGGAGACAAAGCAGCCAGATGCTTTTGATAAAGGCAAGGTTTTTTTTGTTCAACCTTCCGTGATATTCCCTTCTAAATAAGAGAAGGGGTCATTAGAGCTATAGTAATATATTGGGCCATTATCTGAAAAAAGAAATTTAGCAATGGTTCCTCACCTGTACTTAAGGATAGCAAAGTACGACCGGACAAGGTGCACTCCAGATCAGAGAATCGCCTACGGTGGGAAATTGACAGTGCACGGGTCTTTCGAGTGGGAAGACATAGATGTAGCAGTGAAGTGGTGTTGCGTCATCGTGGCTAGGCGTGGGCGTGTCGGAAGGCGTGGCAGGGCTGTGATGCGGAAGATCACCCGCATTGTACAAGTACCTTGAATCAGTTAACTAATTTATCAATGTCAATGTTGTATGGATTGCCAGTGGAACCATAGAGCTAGGGAAGAATAACTCTTAGCAATCCCACTGTGTGGGACTTACTGGAGGTAACAAGAGGGGTAGTTATTATTATTACTAAATTAAATTTGTAGGGCGCGCAGCTACCCCAAGGGTTTACCGGCGCCACGCTGGTAGGGAGGGGAAATAAATAAGTGATAGGGTTATAATCAGAAGTTAGAATAGCCAAGTCTTAAAACCCTTTCAGAAGGCACCACGCACGGTTTCCTCTTGCAGGTAAGCAGATAAAGAATTCCATAGGGTCAGTCCTAAATAAGAAAAAAAGACCTGCCTCTCATACGAATACGTCTGACTTTTGGGACAGCAAACCTGGTCAGCTGGGCGGAGCGCAGGGGACGGGAGGGCTGGTAACGCTTAACCAGATCCTGAAGATAATGTGGGCCACACCTGTTTTAATTTTAAACATATAGCACAGAGCTTTAAATTTCACCAGTTTCTCCACCATCAGCCAGTGGTCTAGGGTACTGGTTCCATGGTCTCTCTCGATTCCCTCTGTTCCCCCTTCCTCTCGGTATCTGGCCTGAAAAATGGTTCAGGCCCCGATTACTTGAGTCTCCACTGTGCCCTCTCCTGGGTATTCTAAACTGACAGAGCTCCTTTGATAAAGTGGGCATTTCTCTGCTCTTACTGCTCTTTGTGACTTGCAGCCTGTCTCCAAAACACGTCTGGGATGGGTGACAGCTACACTTTGTGCATTCCTTCTAGACAGTCATAAACACAAGGAGGGTGGGTATGACAGAGAACACATGTGCATTCATCTACATTCTGATAGCTCTTTCTGGGAAGGAAGAGGGGAGGGGAACTGCCACTTACACCGGAATAGGCAGTGTTGTGTGTCCCATACAAAGGGCTGATTAACCCCTACTGATTGTCTGGAGCTAGAGCTGGGATGAAAGAGGGACTTGTGCACTTCAAGGACTTGCTTTGAAGTCACCCCCACTTCAAAGGCACATTTGTGTAAATGTACTGGGGCTCTGACTCTACCAAGATAGGTCGCTAATAGACCTGTGAAGAAGTGCCAGGAGTAAAGACTTCTGTGTCACAAGGATTGCCACTTTGCCTGACTGCTGCTCTGAAGGAAATGCTTTCTGCTTTGCTGAGCTACCCTGCAGCCTGCTGATCTCTGCCCTGCTGAGGACAAGGACTGGCCCCATCTCTCTTGAACTCAGAGGGACTCCAAAGGCTTGCTTGTTTGCCCCCTGTTCTGAAGTTTCAGGGCCATCAAAGACTTCCTTCAACTCTGCAACAGCACCTGCACTCTGCCATCTGTGAGTCCTGCCCTGCCAAGTAGTGCCAATCCAGTCCTGGGCCCTTGAAAGGTGATTTCTGTTGTCCAGAACCATCAACGTTCACCCAATGACAACTCTGCGCTAACCGACGTCGACGCTTGCTCCATTCAAGGCACTTTGTCAGCGGGACCTGCTGAGTCCTGTAGCCAGCCTGTTCTCCACCGCGGTCGGCCTGAACTTTGGATTTATCCTGATCTAGCACAACCTTAAGTAGCTCCCTTAGCACCATAGACTTCTAAGCACTATTTTTGGTTCATTCTTCAAAAATTCATAACTCCTGTTCTACATCTTGGATGTTTCTTATTTTGGTCTTGATTTTCTCATTAAGATATTCTCTATTTGTCTAAATCTGCGTGGAGTATTTTTGTGGTGTATTCATTGTATTAGTGTGTGTGTGTGTGTGTGTGTGTGTGTGTGTTGTACTCTGCCTCTTTAGATAAGCCTGACTGCTCTGTGACAAGCTACCAGAGGGTGAGCATAGGTTACCCTTTAGTGTGTCTCTAACTTACTCTGACTAGGATTGTGGACCCTACTTTGACAGGGTGCATACATCTGCCAGATAGAGACCCAATTTCTAACAGTACCCATCACAGACACATATACACCCAACACATGCATTCAACATGCATGAACTGCCCAGTACTGCATTATCCTTGGATTGTACCCTTCCCAGGCACACATACACTCAGCGCATATACACTACTAAAGTGCTGCGGAGCACTGTACACCAATCCAATGTAGGGGAAGGGTTGAGCTAGGCACACAGCAGCTGAACTTTAAAATGAGTGAACCTGTAGGCCTCACTCTAGTGACACAGGTTAAAAAGAACCTGTTCAGTTCTACTGATCACTACACTGTAATGTATGCAGGGGACAATTATTTTTTCACCTCAGATCCACCTTATAAACTAATGGCAATACTGCTCAGGCTTAACACTTTCTCTATCACCATAACATGGCTTCCCCGTTATCTCTAACTGAAATAGCCACTAACCCTACATATGTTTTCAGGACACATTATATACTATTGGGAGGGACTGCAGCCAGACATCAGGGTGTGCCGCTAACAAATTCAACATATAGACCATGCACCATGACACCCATCAGTTACGTGGAAATGCACAATAGTTACTACCATGCCTACGGCTGGCCCAAGATAGGCAGTCTTCCCTTTTTTTGAATAGCGTCCTTACAAAAAGCATCTAGGGGCCAGATGTACGACCAAGGAATTGGCGACACGCAAATTGTGGCACAATAGCGACTAGCAATTTGCAAGTCGCAAATTGGTATGTACAACATTGTCTGCGACACCGACTACGATTCCCAATGGGGTCGCAGATTGCATGCCTCATGCATATTAATGAGGCAGTTGCAATTTACGACCCCATGGAAAATGGCTGGCCCTCCCAGGTATGGTGGCCTGCTGGGCTCAGCAGACCTCCATGTCTGGACTGCTTTCTAAAAAAGCAGTTTTGTTTTTTTGTAATGCAGCCCGTTTTCCTCAAAGGAAAACCGGCTGCATTTAAAAAAAGAAAATGAAACTTTTTCGTTTCATTTTTTAAGGGCAGGTAGTGGTCCCTGGGACCACTGCCTGCCCCTAAACAATATTTTCCCCTGCAATTGCACAGGGGAAGGGGTCCCCCGGGGACCCCTTCCCATTTCCAACTGCATTTACCACCCTCTTGAAGAGGGCGGTAAATTGTGAGTGCTTTGCGACCGCAATTGCGGCCACAAAACATTCATACATAGGCCTGCCAGTCGCAATTAGGAAGGAACACCCTTGGAACGCCCCTTCCTAATTGCGAGTCGCTAAACACAATTTTGCGAGTCGCAAAATAGTGTTAGTACATGGCTCACAGTGATTTTGCATGCGCAAACGGATCTCAAATCTGTTTGCGCATGCAAAATCACGTCGTACATCTGGCCCTAAGTCCCTTAGGTCTCTGAAAAATGGGATGTTTCCCTCCATTAGATGTCCCTCCAGACCATTAAGGATTTTCTGCTCCCCTCAAACCTTTGGGGCATTTAGCAAATGATTTCTCTTGCTTATAACTTAGGGTAGGCTGGTGTTGACTCGATTTATTATCCTCATGCCCCATGGGACTTTCTTAGCTAAAGCCCCAAGATCTGTCAAACAAATAACAACAGAAGTCCTTTTCAATTTGTTTTTAGAACTCCACATAGCATTTACCACTTATATGTTCCATGGTTGAAGGGCACTTTTGCTATCAGACGAAAGCAAGGGGGTATGAATATATTATTTGTGTACTCGCAAGCACATTGCTACCTATAATACTGAACGAGTCAGACTCTATACTCAATTATAGATCGAACACAGAGAAAATCAAGAATCTAATGTTGCAATGCTGACTGGCTAATGAATCATGTACATCTGCTTCTTGTACTCCCTTTTACACTTAATCAAATAGCATTGTGCTGATTGAAGAAGGATGTGTAACAGCAAAAGTATAGCAAGGTATTGTGTCACATTTAACTTGTATTCTCCAATGCTTACTTGACAGTGGGGCTTAACAGGAAATTCAGCTGTGCCATTAGCAGGTTGTCAGGAGCAGACAGGTACCGATCAAATTGTACCTACAAGAAGAAAACTTTACTTTATGAGGCATGCCATATTTTATATAAGATTGGTTACTATCTGTATTAATCATAATTCTTGTTAACTTTTTGAGCTGCGGTTATATACATGTCCTTAATACGGATTTCCATCATGATTCACACATAAATATCTCTGCACAGCTTCCTATTTTATAGTCCATCTTCCCCCAGAGAGGAATATATATCAGGATATCATGTTGCCAAATATGAAGTCAGAGTCCCAAATCTTTCATATAGTAAGACAGAATAATAAGCGACGGGCATGAAGAGAGTGATAAACAAGGGTAAAAAATTAGATCAATCATCGAACCACCTCATTACATGTGCTGTACACTATCAATGCAAGAATGCTGGAAAATCACAGTGTCAAAAAAGAGTTCTACTTCGCAAACATAACAGCAAATGTTTCCAAAAACCTTAAATTATTCAACCTAATTCAAAGGCCAGAGGACATCTCATCCAAAAATAACTGGTCGTGTAGACACTCCATGGAGCTCACAAAATTACATATATCGCAAAGTGATATGCCCGATTAATTTGTCCTTGATATTGTCAGTATTGTGGTGATCCCTGGTTTAGATAACATTATTAATATGAAAACAATAAAAAACAAAACAAGCAGTAAAAGAAAAGACATTTAGTAAGACACTTGATAAAAAATATACAGTATATTTCATTGTAAGATATATAAAAAATAAATAAAAATAAGTGCAACACTATCAATGCATGTTTTCCTTCCCAAAAACAAGCCTGTCTCTGACCATTCCTGTGCACAGCAAACACAAGGAGATGATGGACGGAGTGCTGAAACTTTTCAAACACTCACCCCCAGTCACAGATCTGGGTTGAATCCATCATCATTCTTTAGCTCACTTCGCCACCCCAGTTCAGACACAGCTACATGCAAATCAGTCTTGACCCTGTGCCTCATGGGAACAGTCCAGACCGAACTGTTAAGCCATGTCTTCCCTGGACTGGAAACAAGCATCCTGGGACCGGTTTCGGGCTAACAGCCCTCTTCAGCCAGGCTAGCTTGAATCCAGTGGCAAAGTGAGCAAGGGACCCACGTCTGGGCATACCGTGCCAACTTAGGGCGAACAAAGCAAACACAAGGAGATGATGGACGGAGTGCTGAAACTTTTCAAACACTCACCCCCATGCACTGCCATGAATTAGGGCCTCATCCAAAGGTTGGCGGACAGTACTCCATCATTCATGCCAACATTTTAGAACAAGAAAGTGGAAGATTTTGAGGATTTTCCCCATTGATTTCTATTGAAGCAGAGGCAATTTCAAACGGGAGACATGCAAAATAAAGCCATTTTTGGCTTCAAAACTCACGAGTCTCTGGCCTGAATAGGGTTTATTGGCATGTATGCTCCATCCATCAGGGTAGCAGAGGACATGAAGTTTGTATGGCGGACTACTGTCCGCCAAATTTAGAGTCTCAAACTTTTTGAAACTATTTGTTTTTCAAAAGCAAACACCCAGAGTGACATTTTGTTATTGAAAAACAAAAGAATAATGACCCCAACATCCATGGAGGTTTTTTCCTAAATGTGGGTGTCATTTATTTTTTCTGTCCCTCTCTTGATAATGAACACACGTGGTGTAATGCCCTTCCTCCAACGCCCCTACTCAGTTGGAGAAAGATTTCAGTCTACAGAGCCAACAAATCTATGTGTACTCATGGTGACTATAAAGTCAAGCTAATAGAGTGATGCCCTGGAGCCTGAAGCATATGAGATTTGGGATGTTAGGCAGTGGGCTGCCTCCAAATGCTCTAACAAAGTTATACAGTCATTTGTAACACTTGCCATGCAGTCTCCTTGTAGGGGTTCTAACTACAGTGTTGTCCATAGTTAGATTAAAATCTCTTCCACTCTTAATAAGTGGTCTTTAGTATTCAGTAATATATTCTTAATTGATTCTGATGTGGTGGTTTGTGATCCAGGAAGTAAGTATACCAATATCACTGTGAATCAGTCCATTCCACATTTAAAACCACGTATCTCCCTCTCGCCCCCGTGTCTAACCGGATGTGCTACATCAGTGCCATCCCCCTAGAACCCAACGTGAAACTTGAGTGACTCTGGACTTTATATCTTCCTCTATCCAAATTTCCACACATAGGGCTGTATGTACGAACACATTTCCCCATAGACACAGAATGGGTAAAACCCTTTGATACTGCTGGCTCTTAGTGCACACCATGTACATTTCTTGTAGAACAATGAGATTTAGTTTATGTATGGCAAGAAATTGAGCTACCTTCCCCCTTTTAATTTTGGGTCAAAACCATCCATGTTTCAGGTGTGTAAACAAAGCCTACTGAAACTCTTATACTTGTCTTGCATTACCGTTCTTTGTTTATGTGGGGGATATATATGGTGCTCTTTCTCTTTCCCACTTCCATACTTATGTTTGCCTGTGTAAAACATTACCTCCTCAGTCAGTCAGTAGTTTTTATTCGATAATTTACAACCATAAAAGACACAGTACAAACATAAAAGTGTCATAAAATATAATAAAAGAAGAACAATAGCACCCTAAAACTTAGGTTCCTTAAAAGAGAATTAAATAGCAGCTGTTACGAAATCCTGACATTTATAATGAGGTTAAAAATACAAATACATCCATAAAACGAATTCCAACACTTTATAACCGGGGGATGCCTATATGCCTCCTCACTCTAAAGCCTTTTGCGATGGGCTCACATCTGTGGGCTCACAACTACCATGCTAGAGGTGCCTGCTACACGCCATAGTTAAATTAAAATTGAGAATTTGGTTGAACAGAATGTGCCTCTCAATTTCTGCACTGTTCCTCAACCGAAGGACCATTACTAGGAGGCAGTGTACTGTGTGTTTACAGCTCTCTTTCTGAGGGCTGTATTCCATTCCCTTCTCATGGTGGGGGGATGGATGGGGGACTAAAGTGGATCTTCAATGCCTTCTTCTATGCACTAATAATGGAACTGACCATCTACGCTCTTTCTTCTGGCCCAGTAATTTCATCGTCGGGGTCCTGTTACTGGGCAGTAATAGATGTTTGGCGAGCGGCGTACCTTGGAGTAAGTGTGACTACAGGTACGCGCTCCCCTCCTGGACCCATGGGGCTATTTCCCCCTCTTTTTAAAATACTTTTGGCTTTCTGAGAAGCGGTAAGCCGGGCTACAAATTGTAAGTTATTTTATATTTGCAACAAACACCCCAGGTTAGGGTGCACCTTAGAGTGTGCATACCGCCGAGGTATTCCTTTTCTTTTTTTCACCAGTTGGTCCTGATCAAAGCCTTGTTAAATAGGCTAATCTAAAGGCAGAAACATGTTGACCATGATTTTACTTCACCTGTATTTTGGACTAGACTGTTAGACTCAGTCTTTACGTCCAATCACATTTTTTAGCAGTGCTTGGTTAACCACGAATAATGTTGGTTTGGGTTTAAACCAAGCCCTTTTTAAAACACCACCTTTCTTAATCACCAACTGTGAAAGAAACCCACTCCGCTGTAACCAGGCGTAGTAGCACACCAGGGAGGCATTCGGCCTCTCTGGTGGGAACCCAATGATGAAGCAGGTCACCAACCAGGTTGGTGAGTGAGGGTTCTTTTACTCACAAGATTGATTCTTTTCTCCCCTTCCGCCTTCGTTTAGGCGTTATATAACGAATAAGTAGGTTGTGCACTCTTTCATTGTTTATACTTCCCTGTAATTTTTCTACCATTTCCCTGGTCATATTGCACTGACTCACCGGAATCCGGTGTAGTTTCTTTACTTTCAGTTGATCTGCAACACCTCACGCAGTCTCTTCCAAATCAGACGAGTTGTCTGTCCAAGTGTCTCCTTCGGTATTCTCTTCCGGCGGTGATTTGTTCACCATCCTACATTGTCTGGATAATTTTCTGCACAGTTGTTGTGCTTTGGGTTTAATTTTTTCCTGATCCAGCGTGTCATTCCTTTCGTTGCTACTGATCGCCTCCTCCATCCAGATGTTCTTCCACCCAGGCCCATGCTTGTTCCTGAAGTTCGAAAAAGCAAGTCTTTTTCTAGAAGATTATTTTCATTGAGAACATGAGCATTTAATCCATTCTCTTTCAGTTTTTGTTTTACATGCTCAATAGATGTTCTTTACTTCTAGAACCAGGTTTTTCTGTGATTCATAGTTCAACCTCTCCAAATTCACACAGAATCCTGAGGACCATTTAAGAAACAGGCAATTAGCAGCCTACAAGAGGATCCCATGTGGCTTTGTATTGAGGGAGCCGTGTGCCTCATCTGAAAGAGACAATTAGTTATGGATTCCTCACCTTAGAATTACCCCCAGGCGTAAGACTGTATCCGGGGATTTTTTCTTCAGCAATACCCCTGCGCGTCGATAGACACGTCGGTCGACTTCGCGTTCGTCATTGGCGTCATGGTCGCTGGAATGACGTCGCGGCATCTACTTAGATTCCGCCTTCGCGTGCTGACGTCAGTTCTTTCTTTTTACGAGCCAGCCAGCGCAGATCCGGAGAGAGCGGTACCTCGAGTCACTTTTTTACTTTCTTTTTGTGACTTTTGTCAACATCTTTTCGAGTCGTTTGACTCCTGGAGAACGCCGGGATGTCCAGTCCTCGAACCAGCTTCAAGGCTTGTGACTCCTGTCACATACGGATGTCGGTTAAAGACCCGCACCTTGTGTGCCTTTAGTGTTGGGAGTGAGACCACGACCTGAAGTTGTGCTCCGACTGCCGGACCATGAACCCGAAGTCTTTGCGGGTGCGGTCCCGAAAGCTTCTCGATACCGTTTGAGGTCCCATCGAGAGGGAGGTTGCAGGACCAGTCGCGGAGTCGTCACCACCACTCTTCGTCCAAGTCTTGGTCTTCGGGTAAGTCGAAGCACAAAAAGAAGGCGGAGAAGCACCGTCGCTCTTCGCGTTCTCCACGTCCGTCATCCGCTGCGGCCTTCCCTCCCTTCCTGGGAGCAGAGCGACCCCTGCCCAGCTTCGAAGCTTATGCAAAGCCTTGCATTGCATCTTCGAGCAGCCGGACTCTGCTGGCGCGCTCTCGGGCCTCGCGGACTTGGCTGGGGGCTCTAGGCCTTCGATGCCGGTGGCTTTGGCTCCGGCGCTCAGGGCCCCAAGGATCCAGGCATGGATTCGGATCGGCGCCGTCCGACCTCGTGACACCTCCTCCGGCGTCGAATCAAGTGACGACACCTCCGCTCCCTCTGACGCCGGTTGTGTCCCCAGCCGACGTCGACACCAGCCTCCCCCTTGATGTAGACACCGAGCAGGGCCGACGTCAGGACCGGCACCGAATGGTACTTTTGTACCATTGTTCTCCCCTGGTGTTCCCTATCGCCCTGAGTGGCTACCAGAGGAGGGTGAGGAGGACTGGGAGGGTCTGTGGACTCTCTAGCAGACCAGTTGGAAGAACCGGACTGGAGAGAGGAGTTGGGTGAGGCCAGTGGTTTGGATGGTCCCCAGAGCTTGGCATGATTTCTCTCCCTACCGTGGCTATGGAGGAGGGTGCATCTTACGCAGTCGTGTTGCATAGGGCGGCCGAGGCCTTAAACCTCGAGCTTCCTATGGTGGTAGTCAGGACTCACCTCCTGACCGAGGTGCTTCAGCTGGCAGCTGCCTCTTAGGAGCCCCTGCTGCCGTTCAATGAGGCCCTCATGGACATCCGTTTGGGCACTTGGTCCAAGCCCAACACAGGGGCTCCTGTGGATCGGATGATTGCCTGACTCCACCGCCTGACCCTGGGCAACCCATTTTCCTCTCTCAACACCCCACCCGAGAGCTTGGTGGTCCAAGCTTCAACTTCCAAGGGCGCATTCCCTAACGCACCACCTGATAGGGAATCCAAGAAGCTGGACCACCATGGGAAGATGTTTTCTTCCTCCAGCTTAGGACTGCGGTCCGTGAACACCGCATGTCTCTTGGGCCGTTACTTCCACTAGGTTTGGGACACGGTTGCGCAGGTGTTGCCACAGTGCCCGGAGGCAGCCTGGGCTGTGCTCTCCTGTGCTGTTGCCGAAGGGAGAGACGCAGCGAAGTTCGCCATCCGGTGTGGGCTGGACACCTCCGACTCACTAGGCAGGACGACTTCCACATCAGTAGCTCTTAGACGCTATGCCTGGTTGAGGTCTACTGGCTTCTCAGGTGATGTCCAAGCTACGCTTTTGGACATGCCCTTTGATTTCCGTCACTTGTTTGGTGACAAGGCAGACAACACGCTTGGGCGCTTTAAGGACTCCAGGGCTACGGCCCGGTCTTGGGCCTCGCATCCACCTCCCTCCCAGTGCAGTTTGCCTTTCCCGGCTACGGAAGGGATGCCCCACCATGTTCCGTCCAGAGCCACAGGCCTGTGCTAGCTGTCCAGCCTCTGCGCGGCTGGGGACGTTGGACCCACCGCCGTGGGTCTGGTGGCCAGCGGGCAGGTCAGTCCACTTGTTTGGTGACAAGGCAGACAACACGCTTGGGCGCTTTAAGGACTCCAGGGTTACGGCCCGGTCTTGGGCCTCGCATCCACCTCCCTCCCAATGCAGTTTGCCTTTCCCGGCTACGGAAGGGATGCCCCACCATGTTCCGTCCAGAGCCACAGGCCTGCGCTAGCTGTCCCACCTCTGCGCGGCTGGGGACATTGGACCCACCGCCGTGGGTCTGGTGGCCAGCGGGCAGGTCAGTCCACCAGTGCCCCCTCTGCAGCAGCCTCCAAGCCCTCCTAGTCCAACCTTTCAGGGCCACCCTATGCCAGCTGGCGGCAGGATTCGCCGTCACCTCCCCCACTGGCTCACCGTCACGTTGACAAGGTGGCTTTTGCAGATAGTCCGAAGGAGCTACTCCCTCCCCTTCGAGACTACTTCTCCATCCATGCCACCTCAAACCCATTGCATGTCGGAGGATCACTTGGCCCTTCTCCAACAGGAAGTCACGGCTCTCTTGGTCAATGGAGCCATCGAGCAAGTTCCTGCCCCAGAAGTAGGGTGTGATTATTATTCCCACTACTTTCTGGTGCCCAAGAAGGACAAGGGCCTGCGTCCTATCTTGGATCTCAGGAACGCCAACCGCTTCCTCTGGAAGGAGAAGTTCAAAATGTTGACACTGGCTCAGGTCCCGTCTGCTCTCGACCCTGGAGACTAGATGGTAGCCTTGGACTTGCCGGACTCTTATTTTCACATACCAGTCCTGCCGGCCCCCCAGCGTTGCCTGTGGTTAACGGTAGGGCACGAGCACTTTCAGTTTACTGTGTTCCCCTTTGGCCTTACAAGCACCCCTTGGGTGTTCACGAAAGTGATGGCGGTGGTCGCAGCTCATCTGCGCAGATCAGGGGTGCCAGTCTTCCCCTATCTTGACGACTGTCTGTTTAATGCGGGCTCGCCCCAGGCTGTCGCCTCCCACCTCCAGACTACGGCCGACAACCTGCATTCACTAGGGTTCACCATCAATGTGTTTAAGTCACACCTGATTCCCTCTCAGAATCTTCTCTTCATTGGAGCGATTCTGGACACAGCACAGTTTCGGGCTTATCCTCTCGGGCAGCAAGTCTGTGATATTCGGGCTATGATTCCGATCTTTCAGCCTCTAGCCGGGGTTTCAGTCAGAATGACCCTGAGGCTACTGGGCCTAATGGCCTCCTGCATCCTGCTCGTGGTCTATGCCACGTGGCATATGTGGGCATTGCAGTGGGTCCTGAAGTTCCAGTGGGCGAGGCATCGGGGGAATCTTTCCGATTACGTCCAGATCTCGGAGGGCAATGCACGCCAATTGCAGTGGTAGCTAACGAACCAGGAGTGGGTCAAAGGCAGATCCCTCCCCCTTCCCCAACCAAAGTTCAAAGTGGTGACAGATGCTTCACTGCTGGGGTGATGCGGCCACATGGGAGAGGCGGAGATCAGAGGCCTCTGGTCACCGGCGGAGTCCGGGCTCCACATCAACCTTCTGGAGCTTCAGGCGATTTGTCTTGCACAAAAGCATTCCTTCCTTCTGTCCGGGGAAGAGAAGTGCAGGTGTTCACAGACAACACCACAGCCATGTGGTACTGCAACAAACAGGGCAGGATGGGGTCGTGGACCCTATGTCAAGAGGCCCTCAACCATTGGACATGGCGGGAACATCAGGGCATATCTCTGGTGGTTCAACACCTGGCAGGTTCTCTGAACGCCAGGGCGGACAAACTCAGCCGCAGGTGCATGATGGATCACAAATGGCGTCTTCACTTGGAGGTGGTGCAAGGTCTCTTTCAGCAGTGAGGAGAGCCTTGGTTAGATCTATGCGCCACCGAAGAGAACGCGCAATGTCAGCATTTCTGCGCGTTGGAATTTCCAAGGCAGCACTCGCTCTGCGATGCTTTTCGTCACGAGTGGAGTTGCGGTCTTCTATAACCCTTTCTGCCTATACCGCTTCTGCCCAGAATGCTGAAGAAGATCAAGCACACTAGGCCCAAGTCATTCTTTTGGCTCCGGATTGGGCACGAAGAGTCTGGTATCCCGAGCTATTGCACATGGCCATGGATCCTCCGATCAGACTGCCTCTTCGGGAGGATCTTCTGTTGCAGCAGCAGGGGACGGTCCTCCACCGAACCGGTCCAGCCTCCACCTCCTTGTGTGGAGATTGAGCGGCGACAGTTGACAGCTTTCGACCTTCCTCCCATGTGTGCCTGTGTGCCATCCTATGTTCAGACAATTTTGTATTGCTGAGGTCAGAATCCCTGTAGGAACAATTGCATTATCAAGCTTGAGTTGAAGGATAAGGATGCCTAAAAAAATTAACTTTCTACACTACAAATTAGGTATTTTAAATGTTATTTTGCTTGTGCATTTGGAAAGTTGAGTTAATGGCTTGCATCTCACGAGAGAATGGTGAGAGTCTAAAAGTTATGTTCAGCCATTTTCAGATATGGCCCAGTGACAGCTATAGCTATTGTGCTAGGTGCATGTAATCAAAAAAGCCAAAATAAAAAGTGTCTACTTCTAGAAATACATAGAGGGGCTTTGGGCCAACCCTCTGCATAAACTGGTTTGTTCAACTGTTGCTCATATTTTGCTTTCACCCACCACAAGGCAATGGGTTAGTCCATTTCAGCCATTGGTCCTTCTGCACTGAGTGACAGTATTTTGCCTGATCACGTGAACATCCACATAAAAAGAAGCTGCCATTTAAAAAAAGGTGGATAAAACAACTTTGATGAACAGATTCCTCTCATGGTAAACCTCCTTACCATACGAGACGATCCAATCTGGCAATCACAAGGATACCCAAAACAGAGACACTTCACACTGTTCCCTCCGAACCACATGAGGCCTTCAAGGACAGCCAAGCACCTAGATACACGAAAAACATATCCTTCTCACTGTAACCTCCTAGCACTGCGAGGCCATCGGATTCCGCCAGTCACCAGGATTCCCCGGACTCACAAGGAAATTACAGAAAGAGACTTTCCACACAAACCCTAGTTGTCAGATGGAAAGTTTTGACCTGTGAGACAGGACTGGACATTCCCCCCACCACAGGAGCTTTTGCTGTAAATGTACGTCCCAATCAGTGTCACTTTGTCGGCAGTTAAACATATGAACACCAATCCCACTGTATTGTACTACAGTTATGTTAACCTATGTGATAACCTTGTACTGTGCTCTGACACCTTCGGCTCATGTTTACGCTCTACAAAACTCTATAAATAAATATAAGTGCACTTCAGTGTTAGGGCTCATGGGCGAATAGTTTACTTTGCAAAAGCTTCTTTCCATTCTTAAATCTTTTTTTTATTTTGTAGTTAACCTTGTGTCTTTAAACTATATCTTATGGTTACAATGATTCTATCAAACACAAGGAGATGATGGATAGAGCGCTGAAACTTTTCAGACACTCACCCCCAGTCACAGATCTGGGTTAAATCCATCATCATTCTTTAGCTCACTTCGCCACCCCAGTTCAGACACAGCTATATGCAAATCAGTCTTGACCCTGTGGCTCATGGGAACAGTCCAGCTCTAACTGCCAAGCCATGTCTTCCCTGGACCGGAAACAAGCATCCTGGGACCGGTTTTGGGCTAACAGCCCTGATCAGCCAGGCTAGCTTGCATTTAGTGGCAAAGTGAGCAATGGACCCACATCTGGGCATATCCTGCCGACTTAGGGCAAACAAACCAAACACAAGATAATGGGCGGAGCGCTGAAACGTTTCAGACACTCACCCCCAGTCACATTTCTGGGTTGAATCCATCATACCAAAGTAATACCTATTTGGAAGGGGGTCTATGAATAGATTCAATCAAAAAGTACTGTGAATTGAGCTGGCGAAATGCATCGCTTGGCGAACTAGGCTGTCCAGACAGTAGTGCTTCGTGAACGTATAGAATGATGCCCATATAGCTGCCTGGCAGATACCCAGGACAAGAATGCTGCGTGCAATGCAGTGGAAGCAGCTTTGGCCGTGATGGAATGAGCTAACATCCTTCCAGAGACTACTTCCTGACCATTGCATAGCAGATCATAATGCAGAGCACGCTCCAGCAGGAGATAGTTCGCATCTGCACAGCCTTGCCTTTTTTTGCTCCAGTGAAGCACACAAACAGCCACTCGTCCACCTTTGTTCTTTGGTACGAACAATGTAAAATCTTAGTGCTCTTTCAGGATCCAAGCGATGGAGTTTCTCCTCCTCCTTTGAAGGGTGAGGCGGTGCACAGAAAGTGGGGAGGGGGGATGGTTTGACGGACATGGAAAGGCGCCAAAACTTCTGTCAAGATGGATGCTCGCGTCCACAAACCAGTTTGTCTGTAAAGAAGGTAGGTGTACGATGGGTTGACACAGTGAGCCTGAAACTCACGTACAAGCTGTGCCGATGGTACAGCTTTGTGAGTGAGAAGCTGCAAGGGACAGCTGCGAAGCGGCTCAAAGGGAGTATTCATAAAATATGTGAGGACTGTAGCATGACATATGGAGAGGCCTTTAAAAAAAATGCATCACAACTGGTGATGTAAATTATAAGGGTCATTCCAACAAACGCCGAAAGGCAGAGAGAGTCAAAATGTACCCTTTAATTGTGCCTGAAGCAAAGCCATGTTGGGCAAGGGACAAACAACAAAACGTCACAAAACTTTGCACTGAGAGATTCTATCTACTGGATGCTACACCAAGCCACCAATATGCCCAAACGACAGGCGTATACTGTTTTTGTTGAAGGATACAGGGCTGCCAAGATGACAATAACTACCTCTGGAGGAGGGACAACGGTGTTCAGCTGTCGCTGCTCAATCTCGAAGCATGAAAGTGGAGGTTTTGAAGGCCCGAGTGCAGAACAGTGCCCCGTTGCTGTGAAGGGGGAGCAGCCTTCTCAGAGGACAGATGCTCATGCTCAGGAGCTCTGGATACCATACTCTCCATGCCCAATCTGGGGCCACTAGAATGACTTGGGCCAGGTGGCCCTGATTTTCTTCAGAACTTGGGGAAGAAGAGGTATCAGCAGGAAAGCAAACAGGAGTCCCGAGTTCCACCCTTGGTGCCTCTGATCTCCATCTCTCCCAGATGACTGCCCCAACACAGGAATAATGCATTGGTCACCAAAGTCAGCTCTGGAAGGGGTAGGGAGAGGGGTAAGAGGGGTATGCCGCTGGCCCAATTGGGGTCTAGTAGCCACCATTGCAAATCTTTTTGCAGTCTCATATGAAATTTGGACGTGGTCAGAAAGGTCCCCCTGATGTTGGGCCAACTGGGACATCAGATCTTACTGCAGAGCTTGCGTATGTCACCTGGCGTTCTTGACCAGCTGGATGCAGGAGGTCGTCAATCCCAGCAGCCTCAGAGCTGACCTCACTACAAATCAAGGACAGAGGCTGAAAGAACAGGATTATGGACTTAATGTCCTGAACTCTCCTTTCCAGGGAAAAGGCATGAAACCAAAGCGTGTCCAGAGAAGCTTCGATGAAGGGGAGCATCTGAGATAGAGTGACGTGTGACTTCAACATGTTGATAGTAAACCCCAAAGATGACAGGAGGTGCGCCACAGTCTGGAGATGGTTGAAGAATGCCTGGGGCGAGCCAGCCTTCAACAGTCAGTCGTCAAGGTAGGAGAATACTGGAACCCCCGACCTCCGAAGGCGTGCAGCAACCACCAACATCCCTTTTGTGAATACGTGAGGTGCGGTGGTGAGGCAAAAGGAGAGCACTGCGGACTTAAAGTGTTCCTGTCCCAGCATAAACCATTGGTAGCGTGAATGGGCCTGCACGGAATATGGAAATAGGCATCCTGAAGATCCAATGCCACAATCCAGTTTCCAAGGTGTAGGCCAGACAAGACGTGGGGCAGGGTGAGCATTCTGATGGTGTCCTTCAGGAGGAAGGTATTGAGAGGGTGCAAGTCTAGAACAGGATGAAAGCCTCTGTCCTTCTTTGGCAACAGAAAGTAGCAGGAATAACAACGTATTTCTGGCACATCCACCCTCTTGATAGCCCGTTTGGCCGAAAGGGCTTGCAATCCTTGCTGTAAGATGGACAGTTGGTCCTCCGTCATTTGGTCCTATGTCAATAGAATATGAGCAGACGGCACTATGAAGAGTAAGGTATATCCAGTTTCGAGAATCTGCAGCCCCAACCTGTCCGATATTATGGCCTACTCCACTAGGGGCATGCCAAAGGGGTTGCCAGATGGGGCTGCGTAGTAAGGTGACTGATCGGTGGAAGATGCGCCGGATTGGCTGTGAAGGGTACGGTGTATACCTTCTCGAGAATCTGCAGCCCCAACCTGTCTGATGTTATGGCCTGCCAACTGGGTGCCTGTGCTCATTTAAGGGCATGCTGAAGGGGTCTCTAGGTGAGGCCGCATAGTAAGCTGACTGGCTCGTTAACCCTGACTACGGGGTCGATGGATGTCACGGCCTCAGCCGCGAAATTCCTGGGCACTTTGCTGAGACTGAAGCTGCTGCTAGCATGGGGTGCCTCTGCCGAAATCATCAAAGGAACTGTAGGGCAGATGTGGCAGGTGAGGTAGGGCAGATAAGCCCAGGAAGCATGCTGTGGCCCGGCTCTCTTTGAACCGCTCCAGAGTGGAATCTGCCTTGCCACCAAAAAGGAGAGCCCCCGTCAAAGGGCATGTCCATAAGTGAATAATGATGAGATGATCATGATGAGAGACATTTATAAAGCGCTGTATATACCTTGAGGTGTCTAGACGCTATCTTCAGACAGACAGAACTAGATGGAGTTCAAAGAGATCAACCTTTAAAAAGCCAAGTTTTCAGACCCTTACTAAATTTTAGTAGGTAGGTTTATTTTTTAAGAAGAATTGGCAGGGAGGTCCAGAGTCTAGCTGTGGTGGTGGCAAAACTCCTGCCACCACAGCTGACTTTGCACACTCTAGGAACGAAAATGTTACCATGCACAGCTGATCTAAGGGATCTTGCAGAGGTGTAAGGCTTCAGAAATTGTGACATCTACTCAGGCCCTAATGCATGCAGAGATTTAAATGCTATCCACAGGATTTTAAACTTGATCCGTTTGGCATCTGGCAGCCAGTGCAGTTGCAACAAGGCCTTAGACGTGGATTCAAATCTAGTGATCCACAAACGTACTTGTGATGCTTCATTTTGTGCCATCTGGAGCTTATTAATACTATGTTTTAGTGATCTGGGGAACAGAGCATTGCAGTAGTCCAGCCTAGATGAAATTAGAGCAGAGACCACTGTTTTCCTTAACTCAAGAGGGATAAAAGGAAGTATTTTTCAATATTTTGAGGATGAAAAAGCAGGCAGAGATAGTGTGGTTAATTGGTGCTTCAAATGACAATTTAATGTCAAATTTCACACCCAAATTCTTTGCCTTATATGTTGGGGTTGGCAGAGGGCCAAGTTGGGAAGGTCACCAACTGTCTGCCCAGACATAAGAGCTATTGCCAAATAAAAGTACTTCGGTCTTAGATTAATTAAGTTGTAGACAGTTGTTTAACATCCAGTTACCTATATGACTCATGCAGTCATGGAATCTGGCTGCTGTTGAGTTTGATGGCTTATTCACTGAAACAATTATCTAAGTGTCTGCGGAAGACACTAAAGCAAAGCCATAGCTTTTGATTAGTCTAGCCAAGGGGATGACATTCAAGTTGAATAATGTAGGACTCAGGGAGGATCCCTGAGGTACGCCACAAGGAAGTGAGAAGGAGGGTGAGACATGGTCTCCCAGCGCCACCACTTGAGGACGTTCCGTCAGAAAGGAGCGCAGCACGGAGAGGGTTTTATCTCTGATCCCAATAGAGGCTAGACCAGTGGTTCCCAAACTTTTGACTCCTGAGGACCCCCATTGAGTCACCACTGGAAGCCAGGGACCCCCAAGCAATTTGTAGGATTTAAATTTCAAACATTAAAACAGTAATTCGAAAAAAATTAACACACGTGTGCACACAATATTCGAATTACTAATGATTTTAGGTGCATATTTACAAGTCCCTATCACCATGGGAAAATCACTTTTTGAGACGTTCCCGTGGCGATAGGGGCTTCGCCTTGTGGCTTAATACTGCCTTGTAAATAAGACCCCCTTTCAGCCAATGCTTAGCGTGAAAGGGGTGGGCAGTGGATGTTGCGGAGGGCGTTTCCCCTGCAACACCCATTGATTTTGACGCGGCCCCCTATTTATAAGGGCAGCGTAAATGGGAGGCAGCGCCAAAATTAAGACCAGGGAAAACCTGGTCTTAACTTGGCGAAACAAGGAGAAATGCTTCATTTCTCCTCGTTTTTGCAAAACGCCTTGAATTGTTTATGTTCAGGAAGGCGACCCCTCCTGCACATCAACAATCGTTAATAAAAAAAACAAAAAGACATTTTGTAACTTTCATATGTGCTGCATTAAGCAGCACACATAGAAGTGACAAAACAACATTTCAAGATTTTTTTATGTGCAGGAAGGGGGACCTTCCTGTACATAAACAATCTTCCCCTGTGAAGTGTAGCGCCAGCGCAGGGCTGCACCATATTCTTGTAAATATGGTGCAGCCCTGCGTTTCTGAAGTGGCGGAGTGTGTTGTTAAGCCAGGGAGGCTAACGACACTCTCCGCCACTTCTGTTGTATTTTATATTGAAAGAATTTGCAAAAAAACGAAAAAAGTTAATGGGAAGGTTGGTGCTGCATCTCCGTGACTAACTTTTCAATGGTTGGTTTTATTTCGCAGTACGAGGCTCCTGCTCCTGCCAGGCCCAGACTGGAAATCCAAAGCAGCCCTGGCAAATGATTTCAGATCAGTCCCCATACGGTGCACACCAAGTGCAGTGAGTGAGCCTGACCACTACAAAGGGGGCTTTGGGAGGCTCTCCCCCCAAAACATTTAGGAAACAATGGTGCAGTCTACAACACATTTATCATTGTATATTGAATTGTATTAGCTTTTAAAGAATAGTAAATGAAAACCTGACTATGCACCAGAATACGACAATCTTTCTGAGGGGACTTCAATGATTCCCCCACTATCACCCTCCAACAGTGCTTCTCATCTCCCCATAGCCCCTCTGTCACCTGTATTTCATTTTTTATACCATCTCTCATACCATTGTAGGATGTCAGAGCACTTTACATCACACACATATAGAGACAGTGAATCATACGTGTAAATCAGTTCATAGAAAATGTTACATAAGGCAAAAGGGACTACAAGGTGTAAAATTCACATGTCATTCATACTAGTAGGCATTTTAAAAGAGTGCTTGGCCTGGAGAAGCACACACTCAGGATTCAGAACATAACACAGTGGTTAGCATTGACTTTAACAAAACAAATGTATTTCCACCCAAATAAACCTTTTTAGCGGCATCAGGATAATGAAAGGCTGGGGAAAAAACATAAGTCACTAACTTGTACCTTGCAGTTTGCAAGCAGCTGTTTGATGACAGTTTATAGGTCATTGTGCTAGATTACAAATTGTCACTTATGAACTGCACAGTAACAAAAGAATCTCTCTGACAAAAGCAGTAACCCGCTGACCTATGCAGATAAAATACTGTTTTTTTAAAATACATGTTACACGTTCTTTGCAGTAGGCATATTAACCCTCTGTGCTACATTAGATAAGTCAAAGCTGCCACTTGACAACACTCTCATCTCTCTCCAGCAGGGACACTAATCACTGGTGTTATCTGGACACTTTTATTGTTCTTTGAAAACTGCTAATTAAACAAGATACTTTGCAGTGCTTTCAAAACTGCTGCCTGTGGACCCCCTAGGAATGTGTCAGGGACCCCTGGGGGTCCGCGGACCACAGTTTGGGAAACACTGGGCTAGACGATTTACCAGCAACTCGTGATTGACCAGATCAAAAGACACTGATAGGTCTAGAAGGATCAGGGCAGCACTGCCACCACCATCCAGGGTTTGTCCGAGCTCTTAAGTAACAGTAATCAGAGCTAGCTCTGTGCTATAGTAAGCCCGGAAACTGAATTGAGATGAATCAAGGAGGTCGTTATTGTTAATAAATGTAGATAGTTCCGTATTGATGACTTTTTCTGTTACCTTCGAGAGGAACGGAAGTCTTGATATTGGTCTGATGTTGAGGGTGTCATTGGTGTCCAAATTGGGCTTTTTTAATAGCGGTAGTATGGTAGTTTTTTTTTTTTTTTTTTTTTTTTTTTTACAATCGGTAGGAAAAGCGTCCCGAGGTACCATTGAATTGAATATGGATGTGAGAGGAATAGCTAGGATTTCTGGGGACATATGGAGAATTCTAGGAGGACATTACAGAGCCTGATGAAGGTTGTACTTTATTCTGTTGAGTTGGTGTCTGAGCCGAGCGCTTGTCCTGACGCATAAAGGTTTCATAAACAGACTTCAGCTTATGCTGAAATGATTCAGCTAAAGAGTTGCAAAATTGTTGACTGATTCCGAGGTCCTGTGATGCTAGGAGTTTAGACAAGCTTTTAACCATAGCAAATAAAACTTGGACATCCGTTGGCCGCTTTAATTTTTTCAGTGTTACAACAAACAAATGATGGACGGAATGCTGACAATGCAGACATTCTCCCCCAGTCAAGAGATCTGGGTTAAATCCATCGTTCTTTTGCCCACTACGCCACCCCAGTTTAGACATGTCCATATGCAAATCAGTCTTGACCCTGTGCCTCATGGGAACAGTCCAGCCCGAACTGCCAAGCCATGTCTTCCCTGGACCGGAATCAAGCATCCTAGGACCGGTTTCTGGCTATCAGCCGTCATCAGCCAGGATAGCTTGACTCCAGTGGCGTAGTGAGCACGGCGTAGTGGGCAAAAGAACGATGGATTTAACCCAGATCTCTTGACTGGGGGAGAATGTCTGCATTGTCAGCATTCCGTCCATCATTTGTTTGTTGTAACGCTTTTCGCCCTAAGTGGGATGGGTATGCCCAGACGTGGGTCCCGTGCTCACTACGCCACTGGAGTCAAGCTATCCTGGCTGATGACGGCTGATAGCCAGAAACCGGTCCTAGGATGCTTGATTCCAGTCCAGGGAAGACATGGCTTGGCAGTTCGGGCTGGACTGTTCCCATGAGGCACAGGGTCAAGACTGATTTGCATATGGCCATGTCTGAACTGGGATGGCGTAGTGGGCAAAAGAACGATGGATTTAACCCAGATCTCTTGACTGGGGGAGAATGTCTGCATTGTCAGCATTCCGTCCATCATTTGTTTGTTGTAACGCTTTTCGCCCTAAGTGGGATGGGTATGCCCAGACGTGGGTCCCGTGCTCACTACGCCACTGGAGTCAAGCTATCCTGGCTGATGACAGCTGATAGCCAGAAACCGGTCCTAGGATGCTTGATTCCAGTCCAGGGAAGACATGGCTTGGCAGTTCGGGCTGGACTGTTCCCATGAGGCACAGGGTCAAGACTGTTTGTATATGGCCATGTCTGAACTGGGGTGGCGTAGTGGGCAAAAGAACGATGGATTTAACCCAGATCTCTTGACTGGGGGAGAATGTCTGCATTGTCAGCATTCCGTCCATCATTTGTTTGTTGTAACGCTTTTCGCCCTAAGTGGGATGGGTATGCCCAGACGTGGGTCCCGTGCTCACTACGCCACTGGAGTCAAGCTATCCTGGCTGATGACGGCTGATAGCCAGAAACCGGTCCTAGGATGCTTGATTCCAGTCCAGGTAAGACATGGCTTGGCAGTTCGGGCTGGACTGTTCCCATGAGGCACAGGGTCAAGACTGATTTGCATATGGCCATGTCTGAGCTGGGGTGGCGTAGTGGGCAAAAGAACGATGGATTTAACCCAGATCTCTTGACTGGGGGAGAATGTCTGCATTGTCAGCATTCCGTCCATCATTTGTTTGTTGTAACAATTAATTTTTTCAGTAGCATAAGAAGTATTTTCCTTCATGATAAGGTTCTTATATACTAGAAGAGAAGCTTTGTATTTCGATTTAGGGGGTGGATTGTCATCTAATCTCCATTTTCTCTCTAGCCTGGTTTTAAAGCCCGGCATCGGAGAGTGGGTTTGGGGCGTGACCAGAGGAGCAGCTACACGCGAAGGCCAGAAAGAGAGCAATCAAACTGTGAGGGCAGATAAAAATGAACTGGGGTCCAGCCACCCCTGCTACGCTCACAAGCTCCCTTGTGAAGCATAGCTACTGTGAATTAAAATCAAGGTAAATGAAGCGTGAGAAAGTAAAAACATAAAACCATCAGAAAACTGCCTCTCCAAGATGGCGGCTGCAGTCGGGAGCCAAGCAACTCCCCAGCACTTTAGTGCCTACAAGGAAAGAAATAGAAAAAAATGCAGGTATGTGCAGTCCATACTGTAAATGAAGGCTGTGCGGACGCGCTTGTTGTCCGGTTTTAAAGCCCGGCATCTGAGGGGGTGGGAGGGGGCATCGCCAGAGGCGCAGCTCCGCGCGAAGACCAGAAAAAGAACAATCAAGCAGTGAGGGTAAATAAAAACTAAATTGGGGTCCAGCTACCCCAGCTACGCTCACAAGCTCCCTTGTTAAGCGCAACTACTGTGAATTAAAATCAAGTTAAATGAAGCGTGAGAAAGTAAAAAACATAAAACCATCAGAAAACCGCTTCTCCAAGATGGCGGCTGCAGTCAGTAACCCGGCAACTCCCTGGAACTTTAGTGCCTACAAGGAAAGAAATAGACAAAATGCAAGTACATGGAGTCCATGCTGTTACTGAAGGCTGCGCGCAGGCACTTGTGTGGTTTTAAAGCCCGGCATCTGAGGGTGGGTTGGGGGCATGAAGGGGCATGGCCAGAGGCACAGCTACGCGCGAAGGCCAGAAAGAGAGCAATCAAACAGGAAATAAAAATATATCTGGCGTCCTGCTACGCTCACAAGATCCCTTTTGAAGTATAGCTACTATGAATTAAAATCATGTTAAATGAAGCGTAAGAAAGTAAAACCATAAAACCATCAGAAAAAGCCTCAAACAGAACATTACCTCAAAAATATGTTGACTGCAGCCAGGCATGGCGAAGAATGCCTGTAAAGCTTGGGTCAAGACAGGTCGAAGGTCTTTCGGGTCACATGGGAGGACTTGCGCCACTGAATACCGAAGGGCGCAGGAAACAGCAGGTCAGCAAGGAACTGTCATTGACGGACCAGAGGGCCAAACTGGGATTAGAAAATAGCCTATTTCCAAGGGTCTCCACTCTTTTGGACTCACTATTGGGTGGAGTAGTCAGAAAAGTATTTGGAATTGTAAGAGTAGTAGATGCATCAATAAGTTCTCAGGCGAGGGATACTGAGACAAAAAGGCATGGTCTCCGGGGCAGGTCAGTGACATCTTGCAATCTGGCAATTCACTAGGGGGAAATAACTCAAGGAGCCTTAGGTTGCATTTTTGATTAAGGCCATGGTCCACTCCATCATCGTGCCCCCAGTGCTTGAAAGCATCCCACTTAATGATGGGTTTCACAAATTCAGACTAAGTGAAACTCTCGACAAAAGTCAAGGAAGCGATCCATTTGTGGTTACAGTCTATGTAAGCATCTAACTTTGGGTCTACTCTGTACCTGGTGAGAAAGTCAAATGCCAGCAGATCAGACTGGGATACCAGATGGAGAGAACTATCTACCAGAGTTAAGTGGTCAGAAAAAGAGCCAGTATATATCACTCAGGGTCATTTATAGTCAAGTGCTTGATGAAGGACAAAGAGAAGTGCTGGTTACTGCTGAAGATGGACAACATCTCAGCGGTATGTTATGGAAATGACATAAATAACATGGGCGGAATAAAATTGAAAGCCCTCACAGAACTGGCAAAGGATTTTTGGTATTTCTGCATAGAGAATCAAGTGACAATAACAGCACAGTACCTTCCAGGTCACCAGATGAAGACCACAGATTGGACTACTAGGTGCTTCTAGGATTCCAGTGATTGGATGCTTCATCTGGACATCTTCTAAGCATTGATACAAATGTGCGATCCAAGTCAGACTGATCTTTTCACCTCTCAGCTGGGTCATCAGCTTTTGTGATACTTCAGTTGGAGGATGGATGAATGAACAACAGCACCTGGTGCTTTACTACAGGACTGCGGCACAGACAGCAATTATGCTTTTCCATGATATAGAGAGTGGTGACCCAAGTGAAGAGGCAAATGTATAGCTGCTTTTCATCATTTCGACCCGGAGATCACAAGTGTAGTTTCTAGTTCTCAAGGAACCTTCATGGGTTTCACTGATCCATCTCCTCAACCTTCATAACATTCCGAAGGATTCGCGAAGTCGCTTATATCATTTGGTGGAGGAAGCTTATGCCATTAAGAATTACAGGGCAAGCTACACAATCCCAGGCTATTCGGGCCAAGCTGAGAGCTAATCAAGAAGGCTTGGGTAGAGAGCACGGTCAAAGGTTACAGGTCGGCATAGTGATGGTAGTCCTCTTGGTGTCTGGAAAGGTTGAGATCCCTTGGGGTCCAACCTTGTTCGGATCCCAAACTGCCTTTTAGAAAGCGCACTCCAAGGCACATTTCACATGCTGGTAAGTTTTTTTAGATTAGCCTTTGCAGCACGGCACACCTTAGAGTATGGCATGGCAATGGGACAGCACCCTATAGTATGTACTCTGTTAAGATGGGTCAGGCTTTCAGTGCCTCCAGAATCAGGTTTTGTCTTTGGGACTTGAACAAGGCCTTAAACCTGTTACTCTTATGGTACATAACATAATAACCATTAGGCTAGAAAAAGGTTATCAGGTAAACTGGCCATGCTTTCATGTTTGCTCTCATTCAGAAGTGTCTCAGGTGTCAGAGTTCTAGACATCTCAGGTAGGGTGTTTACACCACCTGGGGTCACCTTTACAGTGACCAGACATACTAAAGATAACACCAGGGTGATTCCTTATCGAGAGTTCAGACATTTGTGGAACATTTGCCTGCTACAATGCATAGAAGCCTCCACGCCATGACTGAAGACCTCAGACCCCCACGGGTCCCCAGGCTTCCAACTTCTGACTGCTTTGAAGACTTGTTGTTGCCCGTTTCCTCACCTACAATAGCTGCATGTATGAGATGAGTGATGTAGTTAGTCGGTATTGCTATCTCCAGGTTTGAGGCACATTAAGCTAGAAGAGCTATGGCTTCCAAAGCCTTGGCTTTGGGTGCTTGTCTGAAGGACACTATGAAGGCTCTGGATTGGTCGCACGAATGCATCTTCAAACATTTTCACTTTAAGCCAGTGGGAGATGTGGCTTTGCTTGTGGTGAGCTAGCTCTGACCTGCCATAATGCTCGTCTCTGGTCCGGACAATAATTACCATACAGGAAAGTATCAACTCTGTTAAGGACACGGAAGCAAGGATTGTCCCATCCAAAAGAATCACCCTTGTAAACATATTCTGACAAGATGAGCCCCCCAACAGAATTGAAAGTAAGTAAATAGTTTGAGATGCGGAACGTAAAGTTACATAGATTTTATATTTTAAGCTTCTTCGTGAATAAAGATATCATTGTGGATGATACTGATAGCACTGTATATTTGGATAAAGTATCTTAATTGGACAATCTTCTGTTATCTCAGTAACGGTTCAGGTACAGGACTAGTGCATGGAGGATGAGAATAAGCTGATGATCACAGAAAGAGGGCCTGTTGACACAGAGTTAACTGGAGTGACAGAGATTGTGGTTGGTTGTTTTGAACTAGAATTTTTCCTGAGTTCCCATGGGCAATCTAGTCTGAAGTGTTTGTTGCTGGTAGTAGCTATGACTGCTGTTGGAGAATAAAGTGAATTAAGAAGGCAGAATAGTTGCCTGCGTGTCCATAACGGGACTGAAACTTTTCTTCACACTACGTATGATTTTTTTAATTCAAAATCAGAATATTTTCTCTGCACCAATAAGAATGACAGTTTCTTCTGGTGTGTATCAAAACTAAAACGGTTATATTTAGATATTCCAAGTAAATCTGCCTGCTGGGAAGCAACCATAATTTCAAAATAGATGCAACTGCAGTTTTCTTTTTTAAAACATTTTTATTGTAAGCATAGGATAGCCACTTTAGACATCCGAATATTCTTCATTTTTTTTTCTTTTTGTATTTTTTGCGGCATATGCTTGCAATAAAAAAAAAAATAGCACCTTGTCAAATCGTGTTTTGATTCAGTGATTGATAACGACATTTAACTGTTCTTAAAAGGTCACGTTTAGCACTTAGCTAAACCTAGCCACACAAAGAAGAAGTGATGTGTCCAAGATCTTAAAATATGGCCAGACGCGGGAAATGTGTGAATAAACTAAACATACCTTTGTACACTATACCACATCTGCCATATGGCGGAAGTGAAAATGAATAAGTCACAATCAATCCGGTGCTTATCTGGATGGGGGACTGTGTCTGGAAGCAACTGGATGGGGGACTGTGTCTGGAAGCAACTGGATGGTGGACTGTGTCTGGAAGCAACTGGATGGTGGACTGTGTCTGGAAGCAACTGGATGGTGGACTGTGTCTGGAAGTAATTGGATGCTGGACTGTGTCTGGAAGTAACTGGATGCAAACAGCGATTGCGAACAGGACAAAAGCATTGCGAACAAGCAATTCTGCGTGTTCGCGGAATTTCTGCGTGTTTGCGGAGATTTTTTACCGTTTCGCGGAGCTTTGCGTAGCGCGACTGCGCAAATTTCGCCCACCCCTAGGACAGAATCAACTGGATGCTGGACTGTGTCTGGAAGCAACTGGATAGTGGACAGTGTCTGGAAGGTGTTAATGGAGCAATGTATGTACTTCAGATATACACCAAAACGGCCAGAATGATAGTTTCTGAGCATTCCTTTCAGAAGCTTCGCTTACGTTATAAAACTGGCATTCTGTGATTTCATGCCATACAAACCCCATACGGAGCAGAAAAATGAATTCAAATATACGTTGAATAACTACAAAATGGCAGACGTGTCTAATAATTAAATGTACAAATGTAAAAACCTACCATAGCAGCTTTCAGGGAAGCCGAATCCATGCTGGGTGTGTTGGCTAGTGGGCCCTGCAAATAAAAAAAACATAAGCATGTTACGGAAGTGGGCTCCGAATAAAATCGATCAAGGTGCCACTTGGCAGCACTAACAAGGCTCATACCCACAAAGTACTACAAGACAGTGCGGCAACGCAGTGGGAACAATGTTCAGGCAGCCGATTAAGCATATGAAAAAGTATGTGTTACAAAACAAAACAATACCACCCAGTATGCATGCACACTTATGCAAGAAAAGAAATTGAAATTGTTTCACACAGATTACCTCCTACAAAAGTAAAGTCTATTTGTTGCTTATACAGAAATTAAACGTCAAATAAAAAAAAAATGACACGTGCTCCAATAGTGTGCATTTACTTTGTACCGTATTTAACAGCTTCCAAGTTGTGTCCAGACTGCATATAAATAAGCCTGGGCAAAGCACTACGCTAGCGTAGTTTGCGAAGTTTGCGCTACTTCGCACTACGCGAATTGCACGTAGCACAGTGCAAACATGCGTAGCGTAGCATTGCGTAGTGCAGCGGTCATTTTTTGCTTGCTCGCGGTCCTCAACATCAAGTTGGCGACCGCGAGCAAGCAAAATGACATCCCGGCGAGACTTTTTCCTTGTTAGCGATCAGCAACATCAAGTTGCCGATCGCGAGCGTGGAAAATAAACATCCCAGCGAGATTCTCAACGCGAGGAGGTCAGGTTTCTCATTGCGAGTGGTCGCGTATGCTCGCGACCGCTCGCGATGAGAAACTACCAGTCCGCGTTGAGAAATCTGCCGCTCGAGTAAAAATCTACTCGAGCAGCAGAAAACTACAGCTTGCACTATGCATGATGCCGTTTTCAAGGATTGCACAGTGCCGGATGCTTGTCCGCACTGAGCAATCATTGAAAACTGCATCTTGCACAGTGCGAACAGGGTACTACGCAGTTCGCGAAGTGCTACGCGTAGCTCGCGTAGTGCGAAGTGCACTTTGCGTAGCTTCGCGTAGTGCTACTTCGCGAACTACGCCCAGGGTTACATATAATGAGTGCTCGATTTTCACAGAGGAGCCCTTGCTTACAGAACACATAAGGTGAACGGAGCTTGGCTGGAGTCTGCTGGCAGCAACATGTCGGAGGGAATTCGAGCAGCCACGGTAGGCAGCAGACTTCCTCTGTGTGGGTGTCACTGCTTACAGTTTGTAGACTGAATTTACCTCCAGAAGACGATTCACTAAAGGAGGAAAGGGTTTGCAAGTTGCACCCCTCTCTGGTAGAAGCGGCCACCGGCTGAGCAGCACAAAGAGTACATTAAGAAAAATGTGCGAAATACCAGTGGTCTCGGCCTGGGCAAACCCTCAATATCAAATAGACAGTGACGGGTCTTATATGACCTGCCTCTCTGCCTCACAAGCGGCTCAACGCGCTGCCCCTGAAGTGCAGCAGATTACTTCCTGGTGCCAAATGGGAAGACAATAGGAGCATGTACTTCAGTAGGTTTAGGTGAGTGAGCTGATGAACAAGGCACCGACTGCCTCCACCAGAGATAGAGATCATTAAACTGGACAAAAGTAACATCTGCTACTAAGAGGGCATGGAAATGGCAAAACTGCTGTAGTAACTAAAACATTTTAATTTTTTTTAAAGGTAGTATTTTAATGACATTTTTAGGCCCTTGAAAGAGAGCTAGATGCTCACTAAGCCAATTACCCCACCACATTTTTCATCTCTGGATAGGACCACCTCATCTCTGGGCAAAAACCCGCACACCTGGGGCAGGCCACTAAAAACCCTCCACTGGCAACATGGGAAAAAATAATTGATTCAAGGTCCCCTACAATCACACCCACTCACTTCAACATGCAGCAACAGACAGAGCTCACTACGAGTCAACAAGCATTTGCAATGCAATTGGTCTCGCACTTGTGTGAGTTAGAGCTACAGGCATTGTAAATGACAATGTCTTTAACCATGTGTTTTGTTTTTGAGTGATATGGATGTCTGTGGTGTGGAGTGGAATTATGTGGGTTGCATTGGAACTGTTAATTGTGGAATTGTTAATGTGGACTGGATTTGTGGAGTGGAATTATGTGGTATGGTGTGCAGTGAAATCATGTGGATAGTAATTGAGTGTATTGGAATTATGTGGAGTGGGATTGTGTGTTCTGGTGCGTAAATATGTAAAATGGTATTTTGTGCTGTGGAGTAGTTTGTATTGGAGTTTAATTATGTGGTGTGCTGTTGTATTTTGTGGCATGATAAGGAATTATGTGGTGAGGATTAGATGTATATGGTGTGTTATGTAATTGTGTTGTTGAATTGAATTATGTGGTTTGGTGTTTAACTATGAAGTGTGGAGTTGATTTGGGTGGAAGTGTGTGAGTAGATTTGCCTGTGCAGCGCTCTTTTGCAGTACATGGGAGAGACACTCAACTGGAAACATTAAGCTTAATCTATGGGAAAATGTATTTCTATGAATGCTTTACTTCCTGTGAAGAGATATAATTAAAAGGCTTGTGGCATATGTTATCTGCATTCCTTTCAAGCTATCCCGACTCCTGTATTTTGTTCTCTCCAGCGAATATAAATAAAGCACTCTTTACTTTCTGTATACCAACTATACCAAATAACCATGAAGTGGCCAAGCAGATAAGGCGAAACACTTCATTATTGGGAGGTGATTTGAAGCATTATAAGCAAAGTACAGAACCTTTGCTGTAGCTTGCTTGGTGAACTGTAGTCTTTGTAGCACCCGAAGAGGGTAAGAACAAGAAGAAGAACAGGAGAGGGATGTTCTGCCTGCAGCACATGGTGAAGAGGAAAGTGGGTCATAGGAGGCAAGGGGAGGAGGCTGAGGGGTGGGTGGAGAGCTGGAATGAAGGCGGACCTAGCCCTGCAGCTGCCTCTGGTTACATGTTGGTGCTGGGAAGATCCTACTCTTACACTGTGCGGAGTGAGCTTCCTCACCCCGGACCCACTCATTAGTGCCAATGAAGCAGCTGCGCAGAACATGCAGCGAGAGACTGACTTGGGCATCTTATCCAGCCTGGTTGTTGCCCCAACAAAAATGGCCACCCTACCCGTCCCCATACCTAAAACACACATGATTGCGCTGGTGGGCCTTTCATCATCTAGACACATAATCCATGTTAAGGATCGTCGAGTTCAATGTTCCATGTAATCAGAAGTGCAGTTTTGGTCCTTTTCTCCCACACAAATCGACACTGGTGAGGACCCTAACATGGCAGCCGCAACAAGATACTATGCTCTTACACATACGCAGTTCAAGGTGGCTGGGTGACAGAGGTCTAAATCATGGCAGCCTGGAGTGCTTGCGATTTGTTTTCAGCTAGTCTTCGCCGTAATAGCTGTGCTGCTCTTTGCACTTACCGAGCTGGCCCAGCCAGGCGTGGTGCAGCTCCAATGACAACAACATTTTATTGTCAAGGCAAAATTCAAAGCTCCAACATAACTGTACATGTGGCTTGTGTCCAAACTCAAAAGCCCCTCTTGACCAGCACTGAGACTCTAGCCCTCCACTCCTGCCGTGCATAAAGTAAGAAAAGGACGCGGCCTGAAGCACACCCATGCTGAAAGGTTAAGTCGCGTCCGTGAAGCTGGAGCAGTGCTTATAAATGGCGGGAAAATAACGGTTGGTTTAACCACTCTTGTTCTCAGGCGCGGAATGATCATATTAAACTACTACACTTAAACCCTAGGGATCCATTAGCCAACCGGTAGGCAGACTCAGATACAAGAAGGCAATAAGCAACAGGAAAAAAGAGTTACATGCAGCTGAATGGGAGAATTTAGCAAAAGAAGCAGAAACCAAGGACAGCACACTCTTTGGAAAACAAATAACGCCCTACTATAATCCAAAGGGTTTGGACCCGACTTGGAATCCTCAATTACACCTGCACAGTGGTGGACCATTTTGGTACAGTTTTCTCTCATACTAGTGCACTAGAAGAAGGGATCTGGATACCTTAACATTTCTAACAATCCCTGTGGTTTTCACCCTGGAGGAGGTACTGAGGGCATTAAACAAAAGTCCAAAGGGGCCCAATGGGGTCTCAATGGGCCCTTATAAGTCTCAAACTGTCGTTTGGGCTCCCTTTCTGACTAAGGTTTTAAAAACCGCAGGGCAGGCTTCATAGCTCCATCCTAAGATAATTCATTAATCAGTCCTAAGCTGGTGGAAGGGAATTTATTTTTGCCAAGATGGTCCAACTTCTTGGTTTCCCTTTACGGTGGAGCGGTAGGGAAGGTGCTTTTGGAGGTGGAGGCTTGGACAACTAAGCTCTACGGGGTGGGGTGTTGGGAGAGGAAAAGGGGGGTCGTCCGGAGCCGGGCGGTGGCGTCGGGTGATCATCCTGTCCACGGGAGCCCCCGTGTTGGGCCTGGACCATGTGCCCAAAAGAACGTCGGTGAGGGCCTCATTAAACGGCAGCAGGGGCTCCGAAGAGCTTGCAGCCAGTTGAAGCACCTTAGTCAGGAGGTTAGTCCTGACCGCCACCATAGGAAGATCAAGCAACACCACAGCGTACAACGCTCCCTCCTTCGTAGCCACGGGAGGAGGAGACAACATGCCACGGTCGGGTGAAGTGTCAAGACCACTGGCATCCCCCAGTTCCTCTCTCCAGTCCTGCTCAGTATCTAGTTGGTCAGTTAAAGGGTCACCTGACCCCTCCTAGTCCTCCTCATCATCCTCTGGGTGCCACTGATGTTGGAAAGATACCCCAGGAGTGAACAGAGGCATAAAAACCCCACCCGCCGCAGGATCGGCGTCAGTCGACGCCGGTCCGGCTCCGTGTCCACTTCGGGATGGAGGCCAGGGTCGACGCCGGCCGGGTGCACGACCGACGTCGGTAGCGCAATAGGTGCCTGAGGAAGTGGCACCGGTGGAGGCGTAATGAGATCAACCGGTGCCGATCCGGATCTAGGCCTTAATCCAAGGGTGACCTGCGGCGCCGGAGCTGCCGGCCTCGAAGACCCAGGTCCCCCAAACGAGCCCGCGGGGCCCGAAGGCGTGCCGGCGGGACGGTCTGCCCAAAGATGGCATGCATCGCTTCGTAGAACGTACAAAGTTGGGCGGGGGTCGCTCCGGGTCCCGGAAAGGAAGGGAAGCTTGGAGTTGACCCTTCGGGCTCTGGGAGTGGCACCACTGGCGTGCCTCGTCGGATCGGCCGACCAACAAAGAGAAGTTGAAGAGCAACGATGCTTATTCGACTTCTTATGCTTTGACTTACCTGAACCTGAGTGCAAAGACTTAGATGATTTGGAATCGGAATGGTGGTGGCTCCACGACCGGTCCCTCGACCTCCTTCTCGACCGAACCTCGAACGGCACAGAGCCAACTGTCTGTGTTCAAGCAGCTTTCTGGACCGCTTCCGCAAAGCCTTCGGCATCAACAACTGACAGTCGGAGCACGACTTGGGTTCGTGGTCGCACTCCAGGCAAAAGAGGCACACGCGGTGCGGATCCGTCACCGACATCAATCGGTTACAGGAACCACAGGCCTTAAAACTGGGCAACCCTCGTGCACCTCTTTGGAGTCAGGGACTCGAAACAAGACATCGACAAAAGTCAAGAAAACATAATAAAAAAAAATGACTGAGGTACCTCTTTTTCTGGATCTGCGCTGACTGCTGTGGGAAAAAAAAGAACTGACGCCTGGGGGTAATTCTAAGGTAAGAAATCTATAACTAAAGTGTTTCTTTCAGATTTGTATTTTAAACAAGTCAAGAATAACAAAGGCAATGTTATGTTTGCCACTAAATTAGGAACCAAGCCGATCAGAGAACTGTTGACACTATACAATATCAAATCGGTCTCAGCAGTCACATATGGTGCTGGAATCTAGGGCATTGGGGATAATAGTATAAATAAAAACAAGAGAATAAGTTCCTTAGAAGATTCTTAGTCGTACCTCACTCAATGGTTGCATGATGGAACCATGAATGCCATTACCACCCATGCCTTTACACAGCAGTCATTCCAACGCATATGCCTTTATCACGCACACCTTTACAATGAAAAATGTAAGTATTTAGTGTTTGCTATATCATCATTCACTTCTCTAATTCCATATTCCACTATACTAATTCACCACTAATCCTTTATGGGTTCCAGAGTAGCTACTCACCAACAAAGGGTTTCAACACCTCATCAGGGTTACAAGCGCTATATAAATGCAAAACTTTCTCCCTTTATTACCCCTCCCCAACCCTTCTCAATCCAAATAACTGACTAACATATCCACCACTCAAATTACTTCATATTTCACTATACTAATTCACCACTAATCCTTTATGGGTTTCCGGAGTAGCGTGATACCCACCAAAAACAAATCGCTTCAACACCACATCAGGGGTAAGAATCACTATATAAATACAAACCTTTTTTCCTCTTCTATCCTTCTGCAATACTTCCGAATCCAAATAAATGACTAACATATCCACCACTTAAAATATACTTGCATATTTCATTATACTAATTCAACACTAATCCTCTATGGGTCCCGGAGTAGCGTGCTACTCGCCAAAAAGAGCTTCAACGCCTCGTCAGGGGTAGTAAGCGCTATACAAATGCAATTACAATACAATACAATTAAACTGTGCAGATTACTGAAAAGACTAGTGGGCAGCGGTATCCTTTCTACGTTGCATTAAAAAAATACATATATATATATATATATGTATATATGTATATATGTATTTATCATACATTTACTGACAAAATACTTACTTTTTTGTTGCAAAGGCATGTATTGTAAAGGCATACTCGTGGTTGAAAAATGCATGGTAAACACATTTGTGGTAAAAGAATATGAGTTATTATGGATTTGTGGTAAAGGATAATGCATGGTAATGACCACGTTGTAAGAAAATGCTACTTACTAGTATGCATCTGTTCTTGGCATGTAGATCTGTAGATTTGTATACTTGTGCATAGATCGCCATCTGGTGTTGGGCTCGGATTTTTGCACTTTGTTTTTGTCTTGGAAGAAATCTTTGTAGGCACGAGGTATGTGACTCCTCCTTAGGATGATAGTGCGCATGGGCATCAACTCCATCTCCAGAATGTTTTGCCATTGAGGGTTATGATGGAGTTAGTAAGAAATAGAAAAGGATGTCGATGTGTAATGTATCTAAGTAAGATAGTACTGGAACAGATAGAGGCATACAGGGAGGTGGGTGGGTGTATACGAATCTACAGCTCGACATGCCAAGAACAGATGCATACTGGTAAGTAGCATTTTCCGTTCGAGGCATATGAGCTGAAGATTGTATACTTGTGCATAGACTATACAGCAGTTACCTCCTTAGCGGTGGCTATCTGTATCTGTTGCAGTGGTTTGAAAAGGCGTTCTTAATACAGCCTTGCACAATGTTCCCTAAGAATGCCATAGACGCCCCTAGTTTACGTGTGGAGTGAGCTCTAGGGGGAATGGTTAAGGTGCGTTTAGCTATAGCATTTTGAGATAGGATTGCCTTTATGAGATGGGGAGAAAGCTACAAAAAGTTGTTTAGTCTTTCTAAAGGATTTTGTTCTTCAAATGTAGTAAAGTATTGCTCTTTTTACGTCTAGTGTGTGAAGAGCTCGTTCTGCTACTGAGTCTGGTAGAGGGAAAATACTGGGAGTTCTACAGACTGGTTTAAGTGGAAAGGAGACACTAACTTGGGTAGAAATGTTGGGTTAGTCCTAAGAACCACGTTGTTATGATGAATTTGCAGAAATGGTTCTTGTATGGTTAATGCCTGGAGTTCACTGACTCTTCTGAGAGAGGTGATTGCAGCCAGGAAAGCTACTTTACATGTGAGAAATTGTAATTTCGTATTTATGCACAGGTTCAAATGGGGGACCCATGAGTCTGGTAAGGACCACATATAAGTTCCATATTGGTGAGGGTGGAACTGTAGGTAGGATTATTCTTTTAAGTCCTTCCATAAATGCTTTGATAGCTGATAATCTAAACAAAGACAAATGTTGTCTGTTTTGGAGGTAGGCTGCTATTGCAGCAAGATGTAGTCGAATGGATGTATACGCTAGGTTACATTATTGGAGATGCAAGAGGTAACATATGATGTTTTGAATGGAAGCATCTAGTGCGTTGATTTTGTTATTTGTACAGTAAATTACAAATCTTTTCCACTTAGCGGCATAACAAGCTCTAGTGTCAGGACGTCTAGCCGTTTAATGATGTTCATGCAGTCTGGTAGCCAAACTCTAAGATTTCAGGAGCCAGATCGCAAGGTTGAGTTGACTGGGATCTGGATGCCTTTTCTCTCCATGGTTCCAAGTAAGAAGCTTGGGTGAGAGACGTAGCTTTTGATGAGGAACTACTAATAGTTCCAAGAGGGTTGTGAACCATGCTTGTCGGGCCCATGTTGGTTCAACCAGGATCATTGTGAGGGAATGCTGTTTGAGCTTCCGAACCACTAACGGAATGAGTGGGAGAGGCGGAAAAGCGCAAGCAAATTTGTCTGACCAGTCCATACATAGCGCATTGCCTTTGGACAATGGGTGTGGATACCTGGATGCGAAGCTTTGGCATTTTGCGTTTTGGTGTTTGGCGAACAGGTCTATTTCTGGGTAGCCTCTTTTGAAAGAATGGAAGCAGAAATTGAGGATGAAGTTCCCATTCGTGGATCTGCTGTCTTTTACGACTGAGTAGATCTGCAATCTGATTGTGTACTCCTGGGATGTTTTCTGCAAGGAGGTATATATTTTGCGGAATGGCCCATCTCCATATGCTTTGAACTAGGTGTGAAAGCTGCAGAGAGTGTGTCCCCCCTGTTGTTGTATGTAATACATTGCTGTCATATTGTCTGTACGGATCAGGACAGGTTTGCCTACGAGGTGGAGTTGAAATGATTTCAATGCTAGGAAGATTGCTAGCAATTCCAGATAATTTATGTGGAATTGTTTTTGTTGAGGGGTCCCTATGCCCTGATTATTATGATTTTGAAGATAAGCTCCCCAGCCGGTGAGCGATGCATCTGTTGTGATCACTATCTGTGGAACCGAGTCGAGGAACGGCCGCAATTTGGAAAGTTTTTGAGTGTTCTACCACTGCAGAGAGTGATGTGTGCGTCTATCCACCAACACCAGCTCTGTTAGCTGACCTTGAGCCTGGTTCCAATTGACGTGCCAAACACTCCTGTAAGGGACGCATCTGGAGTCTTGCGTAAGGGACTATGAGAATGCAAGAGGCCATCATCCTGATTAATTGCATGAACACTCAAGCTGGCAACGAGTGTTGAGGCGTAAATTTTGATATGAGGGTTTGCATGTTTCTTATTCTGACTGGGTTGGGATATGCTACAGCTTTTGAAGTGTTTATTGTAGCTCCTAGATATTGTTGTGTTGTGGACGGTCGGAGATGGGATTTGGAGAGGTTGACTGTGAATCTCAAATTGTGCAGCAACTGTATCGTTTTGTATGTGTGTTGAACACAGCTGCTGTGTGACTTGGCTTTTATGAGCCAGTCATCCAGGTAAGGGAAAACGTGAATATGTTGTCTTCATAAGTGAGCCGCCACTACTGCGAGGCACCTGGTGAAGACTCTGGGTGCTGTCGTTACTCCGAATGGTAGGACTTTGAATTGGTAGTGTTGTCCGCTTATCACAAACCTGAGGTATTTCCTGTGAGCGGGGTGAATGGGAATGTGAAGGTAGGCATCCTTTAAATCCAGAGTGGGTAGAAATTCGCCTTGTTGGAGTAGTGGGAATACCTGTTGGAAAGTGACCATATGGAAATGGGCTGACAATCTATACATTTAATGGCCTGAGGTCCAGTATTGGTCTGAGAGAGCCGTCCTTTTTTGGTATTAGAAAGTATAGTGAATACACTCTTGAGCCTTGATGAGGCAAAATGACTGGCTCTATTACATCGTTTTTGTAACGGGGAGAGAACCTCTTGTTTGAGAAGAGTGAGATGTTCTGAGGTTATTGTTCGTTCTCTGGGCGGAATGTTTGGTGGAGTACCAGTGAGTTCCAGGCAATAATCATACTGGATAATTTGTTTCACCCACTTGTCTGTTGTAATGGAGTTCCAGACAGGTAGGAACTGTGATAGGCGTCCCCCGACAGGAGTGGAATGGTCGGGGGGTAGCAGGGGGAAAGTCACTGCTTGGTTGCAGGGGAAGTGCGGGTGGAATTATTTTTGCCTCTTCTCCTATTGTTGTTTCCTCTATATCCTCCTCGATAGTACCCCCGGGAGGAGGAAGGTTGATTTTGTTTTTTGTAATTAGAGGAGGTATTCTCTAATGACATTGTTTTTGAGCTGCCCCTATAAAAGGAGCGATGAAAGGAGCCTCTGTTCGAGGGTAGTTGTAGGGCTTCCATAGATTTGGCAGTTTCTGTATCTTTCTTCATTTTTTCTAATGAAGAGTCTATATTTGGTCCAAAAACATGTTGCTGGTCAAAGGGTTGGTTTAATATAGCTGACTGTACCTCTTGTTTGAATCCGGAGATTCGAAGCCAAGCATGGCGGCGTAGCAAGATGCTGGTATTAATGCCACAGGGTGCTGTGTCAGCGGCATCAACTGCACATTTTATAGAGGTGATTGTAATTAATTTACCCTCTTGAATGAGGTTGTTGGCTTTACCCTTGTATTGATCTGGTAAATGCTGTATGAGCTTTTCGAATTCATCATAATGCGCTGTGTCATAGCGTGCTAGGAGGGCTTGCACATTGGCAATACGCCAAGTATTAGCTCCTTGTGACGCAATTTGTCTGCCTGACGCATCTATAAACTTTGACTCCTTATCAGGAGGAGGTGCGTCGCCTGTAGCTTGTGAATTGGCTCGCTTGCGGGCATTAGATACAACAAGGGAGCCCAGGGGGACTTGACCTCTAATATAAACTGGGTCCATAGGAGCAGCTATATATTTTTATCAACTCTTGGGGTAAGTATTCGTGCTCTAACTGGGTCCTTGAATACTTCATTAGTATGATTTAGCATGCCTTTTAACATTGGCAATGTATTAGAAGATTTTTGGGTTGGAGCGAAAGTTTCCATGAGGAAATCCTCTAATGGGTCAGTGTGTAATTCCACTCCATGATATAGAGCAGCCCTATTGATAAGCTGTGAGAATCCTATATTATCATCGGGTGGTGATAGTCTGGCGGGGTATAGGTCCGGATCACTACTATTGTCTGGGTCTTTATCATAGTCGGCCCATGGATCAGGGTCTTGTGGTATGGTGTGATGGTCATTATCCCCATCCCCGTCCCCATCTCCATCAGTATCGTCATCTGTGTCATTATCCCCTTGTGGGTCAGGGGAGAAATGAGGTGGTGGTGAGTTATATGGAGATATTATTAAGTTAGGCTCAATGGGTGGAGGAGAGGGAGGTATGTAAGGGGGAGAGGGGTTAGTACCCATGTCCTTATTCTTCTTGGGAGGTATCTGGTGTTCCTCCAAAATGTCCTGTTTTCTTTTCTTAGGAAGGGTTGCTACAAGATGTCCAGTTGTTGGATCATTATGCCGTTTCATTTGCTTGGGATCCATTGGTTCTTGTAAAGGAAGTTCTTTAGGTGGTAATTCCTTCTCTTTGGGTGTTTCAGAGGGTATTTTATGGGTAGTCTGTTTTTTCGGTTCCGAATCCTTTGCTGCATGTTATTTATGCTCCGAAGGTTTGTGTAAAGGTTTGTCTTTTGTAACTTTCAGTTCCGAAGGTTTGGCTTTAGGTTTTGGATCCAAAGGCTTATCTTTGGGTTTCGGCTCCGAAGATTTGGGTTTAGTGATTTCCAGTTCCAAAATTTTTGGTTTAGGAGATTTTGGGTCGGAGTCTTTCGGTGCCGAAGATGACTCTGGTACCGGTATCAAAGCATCGGTTCCATGCTTGGATTTGGTTTTCGGTGCCGGTGATGGGGACGGCTCGATCCTGAGCCGGAGGCTTTGTCTTTTGGTTTCATAGCCGGGCCAGAGGGCGGGGCATCTGAACCATGTTTTTGGTGTTTCCCTAGGCCCGAGGGCGAAGGTAGTACCGGAGCCTTCATGTGTTTTTCGGTGACTTGGGGCTTCTTACTCACAGTTCGTTGACCTGGAATGATGAGAGTCTTCCTCCATGTCGGAGTTGTCAGTTTCAGACACAGAGATTTCTTCTTCTTGTTCGGCGCTGTGCTGATGAGAATCACCCTGTTCTCCGAAGATGTCCGGCACCGGGCTTGTGCCGCGTCTCATCTCGTTACATCGAGCCCGATGGTCGTGAGTTGTTTTCTTAGATCGGAATGATCGACAGGCCTCACAGCTACTTTCTTCGTGCTCCGGGGATAGGCACAGATTACAAACCTCGTGTAGGTCTGTGTGTGGAAATTTAGCACCATACCCGGGGCATTTTTTAAATGGAGTCCGTTCCATCGACTGCTGGCGTGGTCGATGCAGATAGGCCTTGCGGCCCGCATCGAACTCTCGAGCGAAGCTGGATTTCAACGATGCACGTCGAAGAGGAAACCCTTGATCGAAACAATACCGTCGAGTGGTAATGATTGCGCGTCAAAAAGGTTCGAAGACGATCCCGAACCGGAGCGCAGCAATACACATCTGAACCCAATGGCAGAAGAAAACAATCTGAAGATAGTCAATGCCCATGCGCACTATCGTCCTAAGGAGGAGTCACATACCTTGTGACTACAAAAACTTCTTCCAAGACAAAAAGAAAGTGCAAACATCCGAGTCCAACACCAGATGGCGATCTATGCACAAGTATACAATCTACAGCTCATATGTCTCGAACATATGGTTTCCCTCACTCAAGACCAGAATTCATCATTTATAGAGAATTGGGTATTAGCTTCCTACAAGATATACTAGAAAATAAACCACTCTTATTATGGCATTCAGTATGGTCTAAAGTAGAGACATTTTACTAGAACTTGAAAGATTGTCTAGGACTTGACCAGGTACATAAAATGTAATGGCTAATGTGCATTAGAAACACTCTGAGGGGGCTTGGCCAGATAAATAGGGATCCCGGCATAAATCCGGAGAACATAACTGGATTCTCAAAAAGGATCCTAAGGAGCATATATTTAAAGTTTGTCTAGAGAAAAGGATCTTGTGGTATGATATGTGGCATTGAATGACCAATACGGATGCCAACTGTATTTTAATTTAATTCGTAACACCTATCACAGCTATCTCCTAACCTGCTTTCAGTCTCTTACATTTCATCGCATGGTATCATTCCAAAGAGTGAAGGATGGTCTTCTTTGCCCCAAAATTGCCCCTGTGTTGATAAATCTCAACAGTCGACTCAGCACATTGTACTATTGTTGCAGATTTTATCTGGCACATAGAAGCTAGTATCTCAAACCCCTTTTTAAAAAGAATCACATATACAACTATCATGAGGCCTTCCAGTACCTACTTGAATTATAACATGTGACAGTATGCCATCATGTAGCGATATTTTTTTTAAAGATGCTTCGTACAAGGGAAGTACTGGCTAGTGTAGAAAATGAAATGATTTAGAGGGTGCATTGTTTCGATTTAGCACAGTATAGCTGGAAATATTGTTTTTTTAATCTAAGAATGATTTATCAAACTGTTTTATAACCTGTGATGTGGTCTATTTTAATGGTCACATTTCCAGTTTTTATTATTTTGACTTCTTTATTTATATTTATCCAAATATAAATCTTAAAATATTGATGTGATGTTTTATGGTTTATTTTGCTATAAACCAAATAAAGTCTTTGGAGCAATGACTCAGTTAAATTAAAGCAACACTGTCAGTTACACCTGTTAGAATTAAGTCCTTTGACATTTGTCTTAATTTATGAGTTTCATGCTAGTTGCATTCCTTGTTTGTTGAAAATAAATAACATTCATGATTATGTTTTAAATGCACTGTTGAACTAACGTGTGTTACACATGTAAAGGAGAGTGAGATGTGTACAAAATACAGCATTGCCAGATACAAAGGAGTATTGCCTGGTTGTCTTTTGTTTAGTACAAGATGGAGAGTGGCTGCAGCTTCTAAGCACAGCTGAACACGCTCACACTGAAATGAAGGAGGAACAAGATACAGCCACCCTTAGAAATTCGAATAGGTCCTTGCTAGCAAAACGCTGATTAGTTCTTCGTGAGCATTGCAATTCGGTATATAGTATGGGTGAGGGATGGGATAGCAGTTGCTATTTTTCAAGGTGAAGAAGTTTTTAGACAGTGTCTGTCCTTAGTTTCGTCTTGATTTCTGCTGAAGGGAGGCTGATGGCATCCAGGTGCAGAGATCTTACACTACCTTGCGCCCTTGCTTTAGCTATTTCTGCTTGGAGCCAGCATCACTGCTACTTGCTGTGAGATTCACCAATTTGCACAAAGGCTGTGCCTGAGAGACAGCCACAAAATTACATTTGAAAGAGAAGCTACGCAAATGGGTTCCAACGCCTTATACATCCCCCGTCTGTAGAATTAGTTTAAAAGTCGGACTCAAACCACCCCACTTGTTCCCAGTTCCAAGTTCTTCTTGACAAAGCAAGGGAGTGCTCTGCAGAGAACTTGAAGGACTGCTATGTGCTCAGGGCTGGTGTCTGCATGACAGTCAGCCTCCCAGATGAGCGAACATCACCTCAAGTGTGCACTTCCTGCGGGAGGAGGTGAGGGTCTGCCAAGCACAAAAAGGCCTGATGTTGAGAGAGGAAAGGCGACTGCCTGGCCTGGCAGGACCAGACACTGTCTATAAAGAGAAGCTCATCATATTCTTTGCATGAGGAACACTCAAAAGAAGCTGATTACCCATGGGAGCGAATACGTATTGTAGAGGGTCTCCCGGCCTCCCTAAGTGGTTCAATTATAAACTGCACCAAGCTATACAAGTGAGAAGTAACACTGTGTTGGCCCAGAGTACTGCTATGTGCCCGATAGACTGGTGCTGCTGCTTCCTGAAATCAGCAATGTCACTAGAAGAACCATCATTATCGCCAATGTGAAAGCCCGGATCTGGCCAGAGGTTATACATGTAGTGCCATTTGTCTGCGATCAGCCTCAAAGACCACACCTGCTGAAGATTCGTCTCAGAGGGCACAACTGAAGTGACTGAGCACCAATCTGCAATCAGCCTGGGAGGCTTGCAACTGCAGAGAATGAACATTGCTGTGCAGATGTGCAACACTGATTTCTGCCAGCGGGCCATGACATGAATGAAGCTGTAGTCGGAGCCTTGTACCACGATGCTACTGCTAGGTTCATTGAGTGCACCCACCAGCAGTGCTACACCTCCACTGAACCAGTAAAGCGGCCTAACTGTGAATAGACTGCAAAACTGTGTGCAGAGAAATCTACTGAACAAACAATAGTCTTTTTGTTCAAGTGACCACTTTGTGAAAAACTGATCTGCATATGATCTTGTGGGGTAATCCACAGCAAACTACATCTGTGATTGTTTAATGCCTATGCCCTTGCAACATGATGGGAACTGTATGCAGTACGGCTCTTGTAGAGGAGAATGGTCACCGGAGGGTGAAGTACTTTACTGGGGATCATAGATGAGATTATAACCCTGTAAATGTCCCTCTACTGAATTGTGTGTTATTTTGTTTTGCTGAGAGATTTAAGTATGTTCTTTTTTAACTAAAGATGAACAATGGCGGGGACATCATCTTACTGGGTCTGTTGAGTTCTGAGTTCTTACCTCACTCCACTCCCACTACCACCCTGATAAGGCTTTGACTGCTTGTCCAAGCTACCACAATAGTCAAGTGTGGAAGGGGTGTACTTGGTCCAGTTTGCAGAGCTGCAGAAGGACAGACCTCAGGATACCAGAAGCAAACGACCCAAACCATCAGGTCTGTGGGCCACTGCCTACCATGTCACTCCCTGAACAGGGTCTGACACAGTGTGGACAATACAAACAAACATAAGCCTAAACTACTCATTGCTCCTTTCCTTCTTCTGCATCTTCTCAGCAGTGATCCAGCCCCTGTCGATACACAAAATTAAGAAGATATTGCTTAGCAGGACTGCTGCCAGCACTCCAATTTGTGCCAGCTTAGCTTCATGGATGCCAGAGCAGCACTGACATTTGATGGGGTTGATCTGGCTGACCAGACTAAATTCAAGGGTGCTATAGATGAGAGTTTGGATGGTACATGCTGACAAAACCAAGTTATCTGCTGTCTAAACTGTGATAGCTAGCAGGATTATTGTGATCAAGGGTAATACAAAATACAAGTTAGTTGAAAGACAAGGGTGAGAAGTGTTCTGGCAAATATGATTCAGATAATCTATGGTTAACCTTTTTGCACTGTCTGTGAACCTTGGGGTATGGTTGAATTTGCTTTCAAAATAATTCTGTGTTGTAATCAGATTCTTGATCCTTTTCTAGATCATCATTCCAAAACCGGGTTTACCCCTCAACAAAACATTCACACACACCATAGCCTAACACTCTTTATCTGACTCTTGGAGCTTATTCAATCCCGATCTGAAAGAATATTCTTTCTATTACATTCCTCATAACTTTCACAACAGAACTGATTATATATTCTTCAGTAAAAATCTAACCCAACACTTGATTAATTCATAGATAGGTTAAATTTTTATCTCAGATAACGAACGCTTCTGTCTGGGCTGCTCTTGAAATCCTTCGTAATTTAAAGCATAAATGGCAATGGAGATTTAATAATTACCTCCTCTCTGATAGATACGTTATCACCTCATATGAGGCCTTTGCCCAGAATATTTTGAACTGAATTTTAATGGCACAAAATCCTTCCATTTTGTATGGGGTGCTTTCAAGGCAGATTCTAGAGGATTCATAATTAATACTTGTTCCTCTAAGCCATAGGTACTCACAAACAGTTGCCCAGGGGCCACAAAGTACTGTCTGTGGTGTGTCCGAGGGCCGCACTGATGCCAGCAGGGAGCCTGTAGGGGATCTGGGTGAATCAGGGATTGTGTAAGGATGTCTAAAAAAAAGTTTAATAAACAGGCAAGCATTTATTTGCAGGTTAATAAATGCTTGCCCGCTTATTTAACTTTTTCTCCTGAATATTTGAGCTCAGCAACTAAATAGCAGCTCCTGTTGCTCTTCACCGGGGGGGGGGGGGTGGGGCATATGTAAAGGTCAAGAGGGCCACAAGAGGCCCCCGTGCCGTACTTTGAGTATCATTGCTCTAAGAAGAAAGCAATGGAAAAATAATCAATTTCTAGTTTAAACACCATAAACTGACTTGAACATGCTAACTATACCTCTAAAGATAACATATCTGATCTGGACACACTTATATCGGCCAAGGTACAATTTAATAAATTCGCCGAAGAAAAAGTTTATAGTATATTCCTTCAGATACTGTGGTGGTAAAACAGAGCTAGTACCTTACTAGCTAATTATCTAAAATGCAAGAAAGAAAAATCAACTATTAGATCTATAACTAACGGTTCAGGTGTACAACTGTTCTACGTTACAGATATTGCGACTTGCTTTGCGGATTATTACAAGCAATTTACACTCCAGAACATATCCCATCCCTGTAATCTCTTTCTCTGGAGCTAGGAGCCTAATCTCTTGGTCTAGTCTTTTGGTCATCCTTGCTAAAGGGAGATCCTCCTCAGTGAAGTTTTCCTCACTGTCTGGTATGGAGTTAGCCCTACCTCTGTAGGAGCCAGACCCTATACCCCTTGTGTGTGTGTGGAGTGCAGAACACAAATTTCCCTTCCTCCCTAAGTAGTTTTGTTGGTAGGCCTAAGGCTTAATCATCCTCCCTACTTTCCCCATTCTCTTGGTGGTCTTCACCTTCTTCTGTGGGGTAGTCCTGGAGTTATATTCTGGTAGGGTTGGACCCAGTTCTTATTTGGTTAGCCTTACAGAGAAGTCTTAACTCCCTAACCTGTAAGTTGGAGTAAGAGGTGATGTTGAGCTCCTCAGTCATATTTCCTGTGTTGTTCATTATATTTCTCTAGTGGGGTTCTTTTTTAGAAAACCTAAACTAACAGTTCTAGATACTTACCCCCGAACTCAAGTGACTTCAACTTTTTTTTTTTAAAAGGCTGCAGGGACATAACACAAATCCCTAACAAGACTTTTGGAAATTTGGAAAAAAAACAATCAATTTAAAAAAATGAGTTGAACTAAAGTAAATGTTTGGATTCTTGTCATGGGATCAGAGGTTGTCTAAGTTTGTCCAATAAATGCAAGGCTTTACATCCCACCACAGACCCACAAATGTAGGAAGCTGGCTCTGTATATACTATACCAAAGTAAGGTATAGTGTGCACAGAGTCCAGGGAGTCCCTAGAGGTATATCAGAGGCTAAATTAGGTAAGTACTAACAGCTCTCTTTGTGGTAGTGTGGGTGAGTAGTTATGCTTATCCAGAGTGTGTGTTAAGCATTTATTGTATTCACTCAATCAAATTTGAAGGCACACATTCAGAAACTGAATCCAGACCAATTGGGTAAGTATGAAAAAGTATACTTATGTTGTATTTTTAAGAACCGAGCAGGACTTGGTACAGGTAGGTAAAATATACTTCTCAGATGCAGGACTTCACAAGGAAATGCAGTTGTTGTTGAATTTGCAATAGTTACAGGTTGATAATTAAGAAAGCAGTTTACATCATACAATAATTGCTTTTAGAATACTTTCAGTTACTTTGAGTATGGGGGGGGTGGTATGCCTAGATACCACACATAAGGAACTCACAATACAGGGTAAGACTTTTCTTGGCTTGAGTTAAAGTTACTGTTTTCCCATATAAAACAACAGTTACAACATTTTTAGGCTAAAATCGTATAACATGAGTTCCTAAGGGAGAAAAATGGTTATCGGTTTCACAGGTGCGCAAAAATCTTACAAGTGGGAGTTTTGGGGGTTAGGACCAAGGTTCCCCAAGATCAAGGTTGGCACTCGAGTTGCACCACCAGGGGCACTGGGGCAGCCAGGTGCAGAGTGCAGGGGCCTAATGTTAGCCAATGGGGCTGCTTAAGAGCAGGCCACTCAGGTATGCGAGCAACGCTCCTGGGGTTAAGGCCGACATTGCAGGGGCCAACAATCAGCACAGGAGTTGCACTACCAGCGGCACTGTGGAGGCCGGGTGCAGGGTGCCACGGAGACGCCGGGGACCCTGTACTTGTCAATGGAGACTCTCAGTTAGGCAAAGTTGCTGCAGGCTCGGGCAGGGAGACTTTCTAAAGGCGATCATTGACTGGAGAGTTGAGTTGGGTTCTTGGGGATGCCTGGGCACCATTGGTTGGCCCACCTAAGGCCGTGGGGCATCGGTTGCAGGGTTGTCTTCTGGCGTCGGATTTCCTCACCAGCTCCGGTCGCGGTCATGGCACCCATAAGGTTGAGGCAGAAGGCTTCGTCTTGAGGCAGGTCGGGATCACCAGATCCCAGGTCAGGATCGCTGGGGAGATGTCCTTATGGTGTTGGGCCACTCGAACGTGGGCTGTGGCCGTTGGCTGCAGAGTGGTGCAGAATTGCAGTCTCGCCGGAATCTGGCCTCTGGTCTTGGGAGTCTTTGTTGAGCAAATCCGGTGCTCACGGGAGACAAAGTCTGTAAGGTGAGAGTAGGGCAGGTCCTCTAGGGGTCTGCTGGCTACGCCGGGTTCTTCGCTGTAGGCAGGTCAAAGGCGGACAGGTGGGTAAGGCAGGGGCCAAAGCAGTACTTGCCATCTTTTTCTTGGGTCTGCACTGCTTTTCGGTTCTTCTTCTTTCTCCCTCAAACCTGAGGAGGCAAGGTTCAGATTCGTCCCTAAATACTACGTTAAGGGGCACTAAAAGGGGTGTGCTGGTCAGGAACAATGGGTCCCTTCCTTGGGGTGGGTACACCCTCACATGGGAGGAGGCATGATCCTCTTCCTAATTGGCTGACTCATCTTCAAGATGGAGGGGACTGAGATGTGTGCTTTACCTCCCCCACCTGTGGGGTGGGGTTGGCAAAGGTGGCACACCTCTCTCCCTAGCTTAGTTTTCCTGACGATTCTCTCGCCCAAAGTGGGGAGCAGAACCAGTGGGAGCCAGTTGTTGGGGCCAACAAAAGGCAGGGGACAGCTCACAAAGGCAACAGGCCTTTGAATCTTCCCCTTCGTGGATCCAGCCCTTCCTGAGGGGGAGGCATGTCACCTCTGCCCAAGATGGGCTTTGTTTCTGGACCCAGAGAGCGGAGTCTCGCTACCAAGGGGTCTAGAAACCTGCCTGGTGGTTTCAAATGGCGGGCAGCCATTCAGGAACCACACCATGGCAGGCCATTTTTCAGGGGGCATCTCTAAGATTGCATTTTATATTAAATCCCACACTGGCGTCAGAGTGGGTTTAATGTGCTAAGAAGTTTGGTACCAAACTTTCCAGGTTGTGGAGTTCACAATGAACAACTCGCAGACCATATACGATTTATGGCTTTACTATATTTACAATGTCTAAGAATAGACTTAGAAACTGTAGTGGTACAGGGCTCATGCCACTGTACCCTCACCAGAGAGCTAGTGCACCCTGATAGAGGGGTGGCTTACCTAGGCCTCAGGCAGTGGCTTGTAGGCATGGTACACATACCTCTTCACTTTGTTCTGAACCGAAACACGCAGTCTGCAATGGCAGTGTGTGGGTGTTAAGGTACAGGGCCTCTAAGGGTGGCACAATAGGTGCTGAAGCCCTTAGAGGCCTTCCCTGGTCACAGTGCCCTTGGTACTAATGGTACCTTTTAGGTGGGGCTTACCTGTGGCCAGAGTTGTGCCAATTGTGGGTACAAAGGTATAGCTTGGGAAAGAACAGAGCCCCATGGAACCTGATTGGCAGGGACCAAGGGCACATCAAGTCAGGATGCATAGAATGTCAGGCAAAAAGTGGGGGGTAACCATGCAAAAAGGGGCTCTTTCCTGCACCTTCCTAATCGATTTCAATAGGCCTAAGCACTTTGCTGTCACTGCCAAGATCTGGGGGATCATGGACAGTTGGTTGTCTACCAGAAGGCCCAGATTTTTGGCAGAGGCTGCTGGAAAATGAGGGTTACAGAGCTCAGATGGACAAGAGATGTTGGCCCAGAGATCTGTCCTGTGATTGAGAATAACCAGCTCTGTCTTATCAGCATTTAGATTGAGGGCCTTAGTGTCCGTCAAGTTTCAAAGACGGAAGATGAGCTGAGATGAGATAGTTTGCTTGGAACCTCCTGAGGCACAGCCGGGAGTAGACAGCTGTCAGCGCTTGTTCGCTTTGCTTTTAAAAACTTGTGGATTGTTTTAACTTCACTCACCCCCTCTCCTTGCCACTTGATCTTGGTGTGCAGGCATCCCCCAGCTCAGCGCTACGAACGCTGCAAGGGAAATCGCCGTCCCACTCCATCTGCCTCCCCTCACGCCCAGACAGTGACACGCCCACTCTGAGGCCACCCCCCTTGCAACCAGTACAAAATACGCGCTGAATCACGAGCGCGTTAGATAGTTTGCTTGGAACCTCCTGAGGCACAGCCGGGAGTAGACAGCTGTCAGCGCTTGTTCGCTTCGCTTTTAAAAACTTGTGGATTGTTTTAACTTCACTCACCCCCTCTCCTTGCCACTTGATCTTGGTGTGCAGGCATCCCCCAGCTCAGCGCTACGAACGCTGGCAAGGGAAATCGCCGTCCCACTCCATCTGCCTCCCCTCACGCCCAGACAGTGACACGCCCACTCTGAGGCCACGCCCCTTGCAACCAGTACAAAATACGCGCTGAATCACGAGCGCGTTAGATAGTTTGCTTGGAACCTCCTGAGGCACAGCCGGGAGTAGACAGCTGTCAGCGCTTGTTCGCTTCGCTTTTAAAAACTTGTGGATTGTTTTAACTTCACTCACCCCCTCTCCTTGCCACTTGATCTTGGTGTGCAGGCATCCCCCAGCTCAGCGCTACGAACGCTGGCAAGGGAAATCGCCGTCCCACTCCATCTGCCTCCCCTCACGCCCAGACAGTGACACGCCCACTCTGAGGCCACGCCCCTTGCAACCAGTACAAAATACGCGCTGAATCACGAGCGCGTTAGATAGTTTGCTTGGAACCTCCTGAGGCACAGCAGGGAGTAGACAGCTGTCAGCGCTTGTTCGCTTCGCTTTTAAAAACTTGTGGATTGTTTTAACTTCACTCACCCCCTCTCCTTGCCACTTGATCTTGGTGTGCAGGCATCCCCCAGCTCAGCGCTACGAACGCTGGCAAGGGAAATCGCCGTCCCACTCCATCTGCCTCCCCTCACGCCCAGACAGTGACACGCCCACTCTGAGGCCACGCCCCTTGCAACCAGTACAAAATAAGCGCTGAATCACGAGCGCGTTAGATAGTTTGGTTGGAACCTCCTGAGGCACAGCCGGGAGTAGACAGCTGTCAGCGCTTGTTCGCTTCTAAAAACTTGTGGATTGTTTTAACTTCACTCACCCCCTCTCCTTGCCACTTGATCTTGGTGTGCAGGCATCCCCCAGCTCAGCGCTACGAACGCTGGCAAGGGAAATCGCCGTCCCACTCCATCTGCCTCCCCTCACGCCCAGACAGTGACACGCCCACTCTGAGGCCACGCCTCTCGGACGTTTCCTACACTATATAAATATGTAGCTTCCGGAAGTGCAGCGGACGAGCGCAGCGGGCGCGACGATTGTGCGCCGAAGGCGCGCTTAAGGCAAGCTCGTCTGCGCTCGTCCGCGCCGAGTCCGGGCCCAGGGCTGCTCCCCTTACCCCCCAGACTCCAAAACTCAGGCACTACAACGCCGAAATGTTACACAGTCTACGCCCTCCTGCCACGAACTGCCCGCGGCACCTCCTTTCAGCTGATGACATCCCCAAACCTGTTCCAAATGCAACTCACTTCTTAAACCGAAGCCCAAAGCCGATCTAATCCAGGACTGCCATATGCTCCTGCTAAATTGTAGATCTTTGCCGAAACACAGGTCAGAAATCTTCCTGTTATTAGACGAACTCATTCCGGATGTACTTTTCCTGACAGAAACATGGCTTACCACAGACTCCGATCCTGCCTTGGTTAGTGCTCTTCCTTCTGGCTTCCAAATTATTCGGCAGGATCGCCCTGAGGGGAGAGGTGGAGGCCTAGCTATTATCCATAAAGAACAGTATCAATGCCGTATCATCCCGGAAATCGTCACCGACTGTGAGAGTCTCGCTTTTGGTATTAATTTTTCCCCGAACAACTGCCTCTCTGGTTCTCTCATCTACCGTCCCCCAGGCCCCCTTAACAATTTTCACCTTCTTCTCCCTCAAACTGTTGCAGATCGCGTTAGCACCTCGTCCAACTTCATCTTGCTAGGTGATCTTAACCTTCACTTTGACTCGGCATCGGAACAGGTAGTCACCACATTGGTAGACGACCTAGCCGCGATACAACTTACCCAATACGTCAAAGCCCACACCCACATCAAGGGTCACCTACTGGACTCGGTCTTTAGCAACTGCTTAAACTTTACAGTCGACCCACCCTCTCCGCTTCCCTGGACAGATCACTTTTTGGTGCCCTTCACATGGACTACATCCAAGCCGTTGTCGGGAGGACTAACAACTAAATCCGTCCGAGCTTGGTCCCGTCTCTCAACCACCGACCGGTCCTCGGAGCTCGCTTCCAATCAACCTCTTCATAATAAGGACCCAGGCTTAGCCTACCAGGCCTATGCTGACTGGATTTCGCAAACTCTCGATAAAACCCTTCCAAAAAACAAAATCACGCTAAACGCTCCCTCAAAACGGCGCCGTGGTATACGGATTCTCTCAGGGATAAGAAACGCCAGTGTAGGAAATATGAAAGACGCTGGCGTTTAGACTATTCTCCAGGTAGCAAAATCAGTTATCGAGAGTCAATCAACGAATACAAAGCGGAAGTCAAACTCGCCCAGGCCACTTATTTCTCGAACAAAATCCTTTTAGCCAAATCCAAATCAAGAGAAATCTTTCAGATTGTAAAAATACTTACCAAACCCCCTTCTAGTCCGCATGATACACAATCGTCAACCCACTGTAATGATGTAGCCGAGTTCTTTCATCAAAAAATCAATAACATTTACTCCACTTTTCTTCCCAGTAATATCCCCTCTCCAACTCAGTTTAAAGAAGTCCCAACCACCCCCCTCTCTCAGCCTCTTTTTACTCTGGACCACTTCCCGCTCCTAGATCTCCCCACCCTGGAAGCCATAGCCCGGAAAGTAAAAACTGGCTCCCCAAAAGATCCAGCCCCTCCAGACATTCTTATGTCTGTATCAGCAATTACACTGCCAATCATCAAAGATGTACTAAACGCTTCGATCACATCTGGCCTAGTTCCCCTATCTTGGAAACAAGCCATGGTTCGTGCATTATTAAAAAAGCCCAATCTTGATTCGTCAGATCTCAGCAATTACCGGCCCATTTCCCTGCTCCCGTGGGTGAGCAAAGTATTAGAAAAACACGTCAACTTTCACCTGGTAAATTTTTGGGAAAATGCCTAATTGTTAGATGCCACCCAGACGGGCTTCAGGCCTAAACATGGGACTGAGACCGCCCTCCTCATGGTCACGGAGGAATCCAGAAAAATCTTGGACCGGGGAGGATCAGTGGCAGTGATCCTCCTCGACCTCAGTGCATCCTTCGACACGGTCAGCCATGACACCTTGTTACACCGTCTGTCCAGTGTCGGAGTTAAGAACAAAGCCTGGCTTTGGCTCAAATCCTTTCTGGAGGATAGATCCTTCCGAGTCTTTGACGGCGAGGCCGTCTCTACCAGCAGACCACTGGGGTGTGGAGTCCCTCAGGGCTCCTCCCTAAGTCCCGCCCTTTTCAACATCTATATGAGGCCACTGGCTGATGTCGTCCGCCCATTTGGGATTAAGATCATATCCTACGCGGACGACACACAGCTGGTGGTCTCATTGGCACAGGGAGGCAATCCCCCGGTGTCAGGCGGACTGAGAGACTGCCTAACTGAAGTAAAAAACTGGATGTCCTCATCTTCCCTTAAACTGAATGGGGACAAAACGGAGCTAATGCTCTTGGGCCCCTCCGATCCCCTTCTTTTTAATTGCCTGTGGCCCTCCGACCTAGGCCCCCCTCCAGCACCTAAAGACAACATCAAAAGCCTTGGGGTATGGCTGGACAGTTCTCTTTCATTTAGGACCCAAGCCACCAAGCTCTCGGCAACCTGTTTTGGCCTCCTCAAAATGCTTAAAAAAATCCTGCCTCTCCTTCCAATGGAAGCCAAACAGGTAGTCATTCAGGGTCTGATACAGTCCCGCCTGGATTTCAATAACGTGTTATACCTTGGCGCCCCGGATTACACCCTACGCAGACTTCAAATAGTGCAGAACTGTGCGGCCCGCCTTCTACTTGAACTCCCTCGCAGTCACTCGGTGAGGGCTGGTCTGATCAAACTGCACTGGCTGCCAATTCGGCAAAGAATTTATTTTAAAGCCATGTGCATTGCTCATCAGTCCTTCTGGGACACAGGCCCCATGATCACCCGCGAACTTGTTACCCACTACACACCTACCAGAAACCTCCGCTCCAGTCAAACATTTCTGGCGACACCCCTGAGAATAAATAAGACCAGGTCAGGCGGCAGGTCATTCACACACAATGCTGCTAAGTTCTGGAATACTCTTCCTTTGCAGCTCAGAGCTAATTCCAACCTTTCGTCCTTCCGTAAACAGCTAAAAACTTTCCTCTTCAACCACTCTTACTAGTCTTTCCCAGTCACCTTATTAGGCTCCTTCGAATACTATCTAGCGCTTGGACGCCCCTGGGCAGCAAATCGCGCTCTACAAATGCACATCTATTCTATTCTATTCTAGTGTCAACAGCGTAGTTTAAGAATCTACAACCACGACTAAGACCAAAGCACAGATGTAACATTAAACATAATGCTGAACCCTGGGGCAAGCTAAACAGCTTGCTGCCACAGGCCAAGGAGACTGAGAGGACTGATGCCCTTGGTAACCTGTATGTTTCCTGTCAGATCCACGTTCCTGGTCTTGAAAGGATCAGGGAGATTACAGTATCGGCTGGGTAAGCTGGAGTTTTCTGTATGCTAACCCCTAGAGTAGACTTAAACTTTCCTAAATTGTTGAAGAAATTGTTTGTCAGGAGCTGAAAGACCCGAAAACAAGCTGTATCCCTACAATCCTTGAAATGCTCGAAGACAGAATCAGCTTTCTTGCTGAGTTGGCATGAGCCTTTTAAAGTCATATCCACGAAATCTGTGGTGCGCATCTACACATGGTGATGGAAGGGCTTAAGGGACGCCGGTAAAATCTCACAGGCCATGGCCCAGAAGGCATATGTGTATCAGCCAAATAAAGAAACCGCATTACTTATCTCAATGCTAGACTGGCCGAATGAAACACTGGTTTACCAGAGAATCCGTATCTGGAAGAGTCTTGGGGAATTAACTGGGGTAGCCCGAACAACCAGACTCTCTGGAGGATGGTTTTGTGTGAGAAAAATCAGTGTTGCCAGGTGCCGGTGTGTGGACTCTAGCCACCAGACACCACTGGTACCACGCTCTTTAATGGGGAGTTGTGCTGGGCCAAAAAGGCAAGTTCAACCCTCTAACAAAGGAATTATCAGGACCACTGATCTCTTGTAAGTCCATGTAAAAATTGTCACCATCAACATCATAATAACCCATAGCCTCATCTTCAGCCTAGGTGAAGCCAGAATCAGCCACATTCACACCACCTTATTCAACACCTCCATTGCCATGGCCACCTTCGCAGAAGTCAACAGCCTACTACAGAAACCAACTGCAGATCTCATCAAACTCAACAACTACCGACCGATCTCCCTGCGATCAGCCAAAGTATTAGAAAAAGCCATCCTCACATCTGGAAAGGAATCTCCTACTTGACTCCTCCCAATGCGGATTCAGCAGCAACCACAGCACCAAGACAGCCCTTATTGTGCCTACCGATGACATTCAAGCTCTACTTGACCGAGGAGAGACTGTGGCTCCGATCCTCCTAGACCTCTCGGCAGTCTTTAAAATGGTCTCCCACCACACACTCATCACAAGGCTGCACAACATAGGCATCCAAGGAGCAGCACTCAGATGGCTTGCCTCTTTCCTCACTGGAAGAATGCAAAAAGTGCGCATTCCCCCCTCCACCTCAGAATCCAAGGAAATTATCTGTGGAATACTCACTCAGCTCCACCCATTTCAATATTTATATGGCACCGCTGGCCAGCATACCCAAAATCCACAGACTCAACATCATATCCTACACCAACACACAACTCAAGTTGTCTTTCTCTGAACACCACCAACACCGACTTCCACAACTGCATGACAGACGTCGCCAATGGATGAAGGACAACTGCTTGAAGCTCAACACAGACAAGACAGAGGCACTGATTTTCTGAAACAAAATCTCCCCATTAGATGCATGCTGGTGGACTCGGACCTACTCCTACCCCCACTGACCACGCTAGGAACATAGGCATCATTTCTCGACGGCAAGCTAACCATGACGACTCAGGTCAACTCTATCTCCTCCTCCTGCTTCTTCATCCTCTGCATGCTTCGTAAGATATTGAAACAACTACCCCGAAGCTCAAGACGAACTATCACCTCCTCCGAAGACTACAGACCATACAGAACAGTGCAGCCGGACTCATCCTGATCTCCCTAGATAAACGCCACATCACCACCTACGTCAGGGAGATCCATAGGCTCCCTGTACAGAAAAGATGTCAGTTCAAGCTCCTGGGCCATGCTTACAAGGCCCTACACAACAGCAGACCCGCCTACCTGAACCACTGCCTGAACTTCCGTCAGACACCTCTGCTCTCCGTCCCTTTCTCTAACCCACACCCCCTGCATCCGACATAGCAGATGCGGAGGTCGCCTCTTCTCCTACCTAACAGTAAAGACATGAAAGAAGCTACCCTTTCATCTACAGACCTCTTCATCTCTTCCAGAGTTCCGAAATTTCCTGAAGACCTGTTTATTTGGCTAACCCTGCCTACGTCTGGATACCCTCACGGGTGACAAGTAGCGCTCTACAAATATACTGATTGATTGATTGAATAAGGGAGGTAAATCATCCCCATCATCATCATCTCTGGGTAGTGGCAAGTTTTTGTCAGAATTGGAGTCAAAAACACAATGGAGCCTAGGAGGGTTCCTTTGTGGTAGTGGGATCACAGACTCAGACTCCGTATGTATGGTGATCCGTTGAACTGTAGGAATTTCTGAGCGTGACTTCAGATGAGGTAATGCTGTAGCCAGTTTGGGGTTGTATATCAGAGTTGGTAGCTGATTGGCCTCCGGTGCTGTCGGCGTTGATGATCGGAACCAACACAAGCTATGGAAACAAAGTAAAAGTATGCAGCAGAGTCAGTATGGAGCTTGTGACACGTACTAAGGGGTCAAGATGGTGAAAAGGACATATCAGCTGGTGACAATCTGTCTGAGGGCCACTGTGGATCCTTGGATCTCGAAGGTGCATCACAGGGAGTGGGAAGAGTGCCAAAGATACACAAAATGGCTTCCTCAAAGGCCTCAACCTGCTGCAGCATCGCTGATGGCTGTGGAAATCAGGGCACACCAAGATCAAATGTGGGACAGAGTGGTGGAAAGGAGTCAAGTCCTGCTTCACTTTTCTGTGGTTCGTTTTGGACTTCAACTTACTGGAGGACTTTGACCGCGATGACTACTTCGCCTAGGAGCCGCCTCGAAGCTTGACCATGACCTCAAACTTAGAGCGGGACTTATGAGAGGGCCACAACCTCTTGTGTTTGGGGATGTACAACTTCCCTTCTCAGTGCCAGATTGCCTTTGGGAACATGAAGGCACACTTATCGCACAACTTGGAGTCGTGCCTTAGCCCAAACATCAAAGACACACCTTGTGCGGTTCTGTGACCGACATCTGTTTTCTGAGTAGCTGCATGGTTTGAAGCTTGTAGTTTTAGTAGGAAAAGTCATTCCCTTATACAGTGGATTTAGTTTTAGGAGTCATCGGAAGATCAAAGGAGTGGCGCTCAGGATACATGTTCGAAGGTGCAGAAACAAATGAACTGATGTCAGCACACAGGGGTGTCATTTTTATGTGGCTTTGATCTGTCACATCTGGGGTGGTACGGAGCCAACAAGGAACTGCACCTTGCGGCGCATGGGAACATTGCTAGAAAAAACATCCAATCCAGTCTGGTGCATGAGGAATAGTCTAAAGGTAAGGAATCTGCAGTTATCGGGAGCCGGTCAAGAAGAAGGTCAACCCCACATTTGTTTATTGTTTTAAGTCATATACTATGTTCAGTGTGTACCTTCTTTGTCAGATTGCTCTTCCTTTCTCATTTTACTTGCGAGTTCTCTCTATATAAAACTACAAGAGATCTCAAAAATCTGAGGCATTTTGGAGGAGGGAAAGACCACATTGCAGTGGAGAAACATCTGTGGAGACAATGGATATTTCATTCCCTGCATTGTTCTGAAAATACAGGGAAATTATCAAATATCTAATTTGTTTGATTAGAGGGGAAAATAAAAGGATGAAATCACATAGTGTAGGAGTTAATTGCTATTAAAAATGTAAGTCGTATTCTCTTGGAGCAGCTACAGAAGTCTATTAAAGTCACACAGTATGAAATCCTCAGTGAAATGGCATTTTGAAACTTTCCAAAACGACTCTTAACATAACATGTGTATTTGTATAGCACATTATCACCCCCAAAGGGGCATCTTGGCACTGAATAACAGATGTCTGTTATTACCCAACTCAATGGTACTTATTTTCTCTAAGCCCCTGGGACTCCCATGAGTAGAGGTTCTACTCAAAATCTGCTTCTAATCCCTGGCATCAGCCCGGAACCACGAACCCTTCACACTCTGCACCCGCCAAGCCTGGCCTGTGCCGGAGTGAACAAAGACCACGAGGACGACCCCACGGCGACTGTGACCCCGAGTCCGGCACCCAAGGACTTCCCTCGACGCTCCTGAAGATGCCTGCAGCCTCAGAACCAGGTGCCCCGCCAACCGCGATCAACAGAGGGTAAGATTTCCTGACACCATAAGGCACCCCTGCACCCGGCGCCTCGCGGCCCCCTGTGCCCAACTCCAGGGTACCTACCTATCCTTCAACTACCCAACTTACCTCTCGAAGTGATGGTGGCACCTGAAGAATCTTCGTCCCCGAGCTTGCAGTCTTTTTCTAAACCGGAGCTTTCCCATTGAAATCAATTGAGCGCCCGAAGGCTCAAAAGCACCCTGCACCCAGCCGCCCGAGTGGCCCTGGCAGTGTAACCTCTACACCTATCTACTTGCCCATTTGCCCTGAGCAAGTGACCAGGAGCCCAGCTCCCACAGCCGCGTGGCCTGCTAGTCAGCAGCCACCAACCAAGGCCCCCCTGCCTCCCATAGGATAACATTGGGCATAACTCTCTCTGCACCCGGCTGCCCCTGTGCCGCTGAGGGTGTAACAACTGTACCTACCTGACCCTGGGAGACCCCTGAGTCTATGCCCAGAACCTTAACTCTGCCAGTTGAGTACTTACCTTAAAGCCGATAACTCAATTTTCTCCATAGGGTAACATTGACTGGTTTTTCCTGAAATTTCTTCTAAGTGTGGATTTTTCAAAACTTAAAATATTCACCAAAAATCAGCCGAGTAACGAAAACGAAAATACTCACCTGCTATTAGGTGAGCTGCCAGTGCTGGATCTAGGTACCCAGCACTGACTCTGAAAAATATCCACAACCGTACTTACCAGTAACCCAATTTGCTTCCATAGGAAACCATTGACTGTTTTTCTGTGAAATTTCTTCTAAGTGTCGATTTCTGCAAACTTTAAATATTCTTTAAAAATCGTACAAATTATGAAAACGTAATTACTTACCTGTTTTGGATAAAGATCCCAGTACTGAGTCTAGGCACCCAGTACTGGATTACAAAAGTAACGAGAACATAATATACCTGCAACTTGAATTTTCTTCCATAGGGAATCATTGACTGTTTTTCTATGAAATATTTTCTAAGTGTCAACTTTTAAAATAGCAAAATATTGTCTAAAAATCATAACAGTAACCAAGTCGACTTTTATCACTTGTTTCTAAGTACTGACCCAGGACTGAATCTAGGATCCAGAAGTAATCCTAAAAGTAATCTGTTGCAAATAACTTGAAACTTCCATTGAACTCAATGCATGATTGTGTTTAAAATTGTGTTGCTATTGCAACCACTTGTAACTTTCTGCAAAAGTCAAATGCATATTGCAAAAGTATTTATAAAAAGCATCTCATTCTGAGGAAGTATATTTTAATACCTATTGTTGGTTCTAAAATAAAACAAGCAAATATTTTTTATATATAAACCATTGGCCTAGAGTTCAGTTATTGAGTGTGTGAGACCATTTGCTGACTGAGTGTGTGCAACAAATGCTTTACACTGTCCTCTGATACTGCCTTACTGCTCGACCAAGCTACCACTTTAGAGAGTAAGGTTATATCGAAGTTTAGCCTCTGCCAAACCTCTGGGGACTGTGGACTCTGTACACCCTGTACCTATTGGGGAACAGTATATACAGAGCCACTTTCTCACAGTATGTACATCACTCAAATACAACTCTAATAAATGTGCAATCATGGCTATTTGTCAATTACTTTAAGCTAAACTCTTCGAAGATGGTATTCTTCCTCTTTATTCCCCTGCACAACGCGCCCCACAACCCTTGGAATAATACTGAATAAAAACCTAAACAAGCTTACCCATATCAACTCCTTGGCCAAAAACGCTTTATATCAAGTCAGACTTCTAAAAAAGATCAAACATTTCATCTTGCAACTAGATTTACAAAAACTCGTACAGGTTCTAGGAACCTCTAGTCTTGACTATTGTAGCATGGTGTGGCACAGCGACCAGAGCGGCTGACTCCGGAGCACGCATCCCATGGTCTGATCTCCGTCGCCAGCGGCAGCTCAGATCAGCATCATGTGACTCTTGGCAATAGCTCACTTAATTTCCCTAACGGCCCCCCTAGGCCTGGATACCCTTAGGGGTGATAAGTGTACGCTTTACAAATGTGAAATTATTATTAACATGATTCTAGCCGACACTTAGAAATTTCATCACACACCCATGAAGGCCATTCTCAATGTAGCTGCAAGGCTAGTCTCGGGAGCCAGGGGCTTTGACCACATTACTCCCCTACTGATCACTCTGAAGTGGCTACAAATAGCAGTTAAGATAATTTTCAAAAGGGCTTGCTTTACTTACAAAGGACTCCTAAATACTTGGCCTGTAAACCCAACCTTTACGGAGGCAGCTGATCCCTGAGAAGCTCGGTCATATTATTCCTGAGTGACCTAGATTCAAGAAGGAGAAATCCCTCTCATGCTCCTTAACTGGAAATGCTCCAAGGATCTGACACTAACTACCTCCAAAGATTTGCACAAGCCCCTCCCTGGCTTCTTTCAAGAAGAGCATTAAATCCCTTCTGCCTGAAAGATATCTAATGAAATGACCTGCCATTATGTGCTGACGATAGTTCCTTTAATCCCTCCATGGTGATTAACCGATTTTCTCCCTCTCTCTCTTCTGTATCTAACCCCTGTAAATATGCTCCCTAGTTTTACGTGTCCTTAAAACCATCCTCACTGTAACGTGTTATTAACTTGTATACTGTACAGCACTCTGATACCGTCGGTTCTTGTATGCACTTTATAAAACGCTCAATAAATAAAAATAAACAAATAGAACCGTAACACCTTTCACAACACACAGGCACTCACCACACTGCAAAACCATTACTAAATTTAAGTTGCTGCTCCAAACAACATTTTTAGGTCGAACCTAGCCAGCGCATGCGCTGGTCTGAGAGACATGCTGTTTTCAGATATGGACTTGAAGCTCCGCCCATCTTTTTAATTGCCTCCTGTCACTGTCCTTTGTAAACTGTGGCTTTTTATTGGCCAATAGGTTTGGCAGTCCCTCCTTAGTGCTGCCTTGTCTCATCTTGTAACCTCCCATAAGGACTGGCCCTCTTACGTGCGTTGTTAGTTCGTAGGCTTTAAATACAGCCTTCGAGCACTTATTTTTGATGACGTTCTCCTGCCTGCCCTAGCAGGCAGAACATGCTCTTCACTGCTTTTTTTAAAATGCTAGTATGCGCCTTTTGTTAGGCGTCAACCGCCATATTAATGTTTTTTTAAGCTGGCTTCCAGGGACAACATTGTGCTGACTCAAAGCTAACACAGTATCTGTGGCCAACAACAGAACCACAGCAGCTGGAGGCAGCTCAGTCTCCTGCTACAATAAACTCAGAAGCCGCTGGAGGCATCTCAGTTTCAGATGCGATATACCCAGCAGCAGCTGAGGCAGGTCAGTCTCTGGGTACAATAAACTCAGCAGCTGGAGGGAGGTCCATCTCAGATGCGATTAGGACAGCAAACCCGGCAGACACTGGAGGCAGCTCAGTCTCTGGTACAATAAACTCATCAGTAGCTGGATGTAGCTCAGTCTCCGGTACAATAAACTTCAGTAGGCGCTGGAGGCAGCTCAGTCTCAGATGCTAATAACACAACAAACCCAGCAGCCGCTAGAGGCCGCTCAGTCGAGGAAGGTCATTGCGATAAAATTCTAGATGAGTCGATCTCAAAACCAAGTGCTTCAGTCTCACTCCAGGAGAGAACAACTATATTAACAAGCAAAAAAGAGCAGAAGAGCACTCCGGGCAGGACCAGCATTCACCCGTACTTGGATTTGGGGGGCACCTTCTGGAGGGACATGGCACACTGGGGGCAGGTATAGTGGGTACAAGTGAGAGGACGTATCTCCTGGAACATGATGCACCGCTCCCCCCCACGATGGGTAAAAGCAGGAGTTAAAAACTTGTGAAAGTGAGGAAGGGCAAGGAGAAACCTCCAATAAAAGCAGCAACAACCCCTGCAGCCAATAAAAGCAAGAGAAGAGAACTCCCCATACAGCACAGCTCCCCAGAGAGCTTTAAGGTCACCTCCTGCCCCATCCAAGAGCAAAACTGCACAGGATTGACTCCCTGATGCATTATACACACCACCCGTGATGTCTTAAAAAGGCCACACCCCACTAGGAAAGGCACCAAGTGTGTTACGAGCACTTCGCCTCGCGCTAAAAGTTAAAAAAACAAGTTTGAGGAGGAGGCAGCAGGGGGAGGGGACAGAGGAGGGGTGCTGCGCTTCCCTTGAGGGAGCAAGCAAGAACTGGTTTCAAAGCTCGCTCCCCCAAGGGAATCGCCAAATGTGCACGCGTTGCATTTAAAACAATGCAATGCGTGCACGTTTTTGCCTGAAAAGGGGAATCGATTGAAAAAGGTATTTTTCCTATGCAACGCATGCGCGCTGCGTAGGCAAGACCTAAAAAATTTATTAACAACAAGCAAACAGCTACTGATGTAACTGTGGAAAAGACCGAGATATGCCTCCAAGTCAATCATCCGCCTCAACCTGTCATCTGAACAGTAGTCTGCAGAAATCTGCCCCCCGTCCCCCACACAAGCAGTGCCTCGAGCTGCGCTGCTCCGTGCAAACTGTGAAAAGCTGCACTTTTAACCATGGGAAATAGACAGGGCAGAAGGGTGCGCTGCTGCCCCCACAGTGACACCCGGACAGCAGCAGGTTTGTTTAATTTAGCTGGTCCTTCTGCCTTCATCCAAACTTTTCTCCAAAAGCTTCTTGCTCTTGGAGAGGATCTTGTTTGAGGGTCTTATGACTGAAGTGCTCGCCATTCTGATGCAAAAGGTTTCGAATTTGTGAGAGTTTGAGCTATTGGCATTGTAAATTTTATTTAAGTGTTGGTTTTTAAAACAGATAAATAAAAGGCATTGTCATTTACAATGCTAATAGCTTAAACTTTCGCAAAGATGAGATTTATTGCATTGCACATGCTTGTTAAAGATCTTTTGCTGACACACACACAGATCTGGTAGGTAATATTTACATAGTAGGACTGTTGCATGGTGGGATGGTAAATGGGTCACAACACCTCCCAACCCCCTCGAGCTTCCCCCTACAACCCTATGTCCCTCTCAAATAGGTTCTTTGTTTTAAAAGAATGACAACTATCCAAGGGTTACCCCACAAGAGACTTAATTTTAACCAAAGAATGAGTGGTATTCTAGTACCTGACATTTATTTAAAAAGGCAAAAACAATTTAAAAGACATGCTTTAGATTCCTCTCCTCTACAATATTTTATAGTGCTCAAGTCTCGGAGAATAGGAAAGGCGTTAGGGGTCTTGAGAAATGAGCCATGGCTGCAACACGTAATACACACAGCATTATGTCAATATCAATCTAAAATCTTGGGTTTGCTCTATCTTTTCCACAATCGCTGATTCGAGTCCACATTTAAAATCCATTTCACACTTCTGTCCATTTTCAAGCATTGGAGAGTGACTTCTCCACATCCTGGTCATTTGGAAAAACTCAAGATTTAACTTGCTGTCTATTTTTTAAGGCATGATCTAAAAGTCCCTGTTCATAATTCCTCACTCATTCTCTCCCACACCGTACACAAAAGATTTAGCAGTCTTCTCCATATATTTCCGTAGATGCAATCAATTAAGCCCAGGTCATGCATGCAATCTTCAGTCAGTTTTTCCATTTTAGTCTATAGCAGGGTTCTCCAATGAGTATCTCATGAGTTACTGGTACCTCTCAAGCTACTTGTAAGTAGCTCTCCTCTGTGTTGCCCACTCTACTAAAATATAAGCTTTTGCTTTGGTGAATTTATATAGGCATCCCAAAATTAAAACAACTGTATTTCAGATGTAAATATATGTGCTTTCAGAACTCATAAACTGATGATTAAGGAAAAGAATTGTTACATTTCCAATCTATATTTGAAGCTAAATGTTTGAGTGATCAATCATGCAGTATTGGAGAGACTTATTGCTAACATTCCCATGGTGCTAGGTCAATTTCAGCTATGGATGTAAGATATTAGTTATTTAGGGGCATTTCAAATTGATAAAAGCGTTTTACATTACTGCTGGAAACCCTGCCTGATACAACAATGTCATTATTGTTAATCTTGCATGCAGTGGCCACTAATGTAATCTTGTGTGCTGAGGGCACTATTACAACACCAAAAATCATAGTAGCTCGGGATCATTTTCACTGAACATAAGTAGCTCTTATTACGGAAAAGGTTGGAGACCCCTGGTCTGTAGCTCTGTGTATGCTGCGGCTGAAGGTTAAAAACTATACAGAGAAAACAGAACTCACAATGCCCAAATTGATGATTGCTTAAAGATCGTGATTGTCTGAAAGTATAGGACCGGACATGCGGCCAATAGCTAAAAGTGGCAAATAAAATCGACGCTAGGAAGACCTACGTTACTAGACTGTATTGGCAAAATAAATGCCCACAGGTTGCCCTTAATGGGGAAGTAAAGGATTGCTTTCTTAGGCTCCTTCAAAAGTTGGTGTTTTTATAATGTCTGTCTGTACTAATAATTGGTCCAACATTTATAATGTAATAAGTGAGAAGGTAACTTATTTTTTCTGACACACTTTGCCTCTCGTTACTCCAACACCATCAAGAAAAGGTGGACCCTTAGAGACATACGTTACAGGTGTGTTGTACTACCAGACAACGGTAGCCCAGTGCACTGTGCCGTTTTCTTAGACTTTACCCTCCAAAGAATGCTCACCTGTTCGGGTCTGTATTGCTGCACAGCGCTGTACATGTAACTCAGCCCCGCTCTGGTTAACACGTAGGAGGCCTGTTCGTTGATGAGAGTATCCAAATGTGCCTCAATCTGCAGAACAAAAGAAAACATTATGAGCAAATTTACAACTAGGTTTCTCATTCTGCCTTTTCCTATCTTATATTAGTATCTACCATGGAGGTACAATAAATCAACCTTGACTGAAAAATGCATGTCAAATTCATTCTTGTAGTTGCAAATTCCAAAAGATCGACCAAATAATTGTGCTTTTTTCAAGACACATGGAAAAGTGAAAACAAACATAGTTGTGAGGATTAGAAGTCAAAATAATGTTCTTGGTAGCTGGATCTTCAGTAGAGTAAACTGTATTTAATGTTCTTATTGTGTCACGAAGATGAAGATGATGTTTTCCTGAGCCTGAGATACTTTTTATGTGATTAGGTCTGTATAAGATCTTTACTCGATATATTTGAGTATGTGGACACAAAGCTGGCCCAGTTCCCCATAATTATCACCTTCCATGCTGTTCAAAGGGCTCCCATTGAATACTTGCCTGTATCGCTTAAATAAAGAAAGCAAAAAACAATGGTTCTGTCGGGAAACATACAGACTTGTTTGGGTATGTACTTAATACAATGGAGAACAACGAAGGACACACACAAAGCCAGAATAACAGAAATGAATTTGTTTTACTGGATGGAATTATATCATATAGAAACACCGAAGTGTTTACAGGATGAACCAACCAGGAAGCACGTACAAAATTAAGCAATTAGTGATACACTGTGTACTTTAACAAACCAAAACATCACATGTCACAAATATGTACAATGGACAATACATAGAAATAAACAGACAGATCCAGCTTAGAGTACATAAACCACAACAGGCTATAATTTCCTAATTCTGTATGTGGATTTGCATGGAAGCATTGGACAAGTAATGTCGATGTTTCGACCCTATATGGTGGTGCCAATTAGTGTGCATCAAAGGTGGGTCTTCATCAGGACAGAAGATTGGTTGGGGACCTGTAAGCGCAAAGAATTTGGTGTATCGCTTAAATAGACGTACATTTTAATTGCTTGCTTAACGTCCTCTTGCGATATCATGGCCTTAAATGGTCTTGTGTTCAGCTGCTACATTACTATGTCTTTTGTCTAACAAATTAAGTGCTAAGAAACGGTACAACAATTTGGGCATTCCACGCAAAATAGCAGAATGTTCGTACCACCACAAGCTTTATGCTAGGTTTTAATATTCTGACTTATTTACCAGAATGCAGTCTGTGCCAGTGTTCAATTTGTTTCTTAAAGAAGAAAATATAATCTATTGTTTGTAGGTGAAAAGCACATCTGCATTATGGCAAGGCTGTATAATAATTTTCTATGTCTTCTGTGTCTTTTCAAAGTATTATTGGTACTCAAGACCACTTACTTGACTAGCAAAGAATCAGTGAGAATATTTAATGGCACTCCAATTTAAATAAATTCTTCCACAAAGGTGTCTGTAATCGGGAATAGGTCTATAAAGAATGCATGAGAGGCTGCGTTTTGGGCATAGATAGCAAATTTTGTAATATTTTGCCATTGACAACACCTTAATGCCCAATATTTATCCCTACTTATCATTTTATTTCCCTAACATGTAGAATATAATGACATCTCTGGTAAGTGTTCCATTGATCCCTCTCCCCCTAATCCATAAATATGAGAATATATTTTCAGGAACTGTTAAATCTCATCTTTGTTTTATTGCTTACCAGTCACATAAACATAATACAGAATTACACTGATGCTAACCACTGACATTCTTAAACTACGGTTAATAGGGATTCTAGGAAAGCTGTTGTATGTGGGGCGTACACATCAAAATCAAGCTCTAAAAGCTGAGTGGAAACATGCATTAGAACTCATGTTGCAATTAACAGTATAAGCTGTGAGGGCTACTGAGAGAAGACCCAGTGGCTCATAGCATGGGAATTAGACTACGTATGCAGAGACTGAAATTATTCACAAGATACAGGGAAGAGACCCAAGATGGCCAATGTTGGACTTATGAACAGGAGAATAAGGGAGCAAAATAAATTCACACAGGTAAACAATTGTTCAATTATTTGCTTGTGAAAGGGGAAGATTGGATACTTGGGATTTTTTCCCCATACCTATCTCCATGGAGAGTGACATCAGTGGTTTCCTGTCAAAACCATATTTAAAAGAAGAAGCCAAGCAAGAGGACTGCACTCTTCATCATCCATCTGCATAGGAAGTGACACCACTGGTTTCCTGCCAAAAACATGTTTAGAAGAAGAAGCTAGGCAAGTGAATCTCACTCTCGATCATCCCTCTGCACAACAAGAGACATATCTGGCGTACCACTGATACCGCAGATTGAAACCAAATTTAAATAATATGGTTCAACCTTTCTATTACCGCCACTTACAGGGTCAAGCCCCTTTCCTGTGCTAGTTTCTTTTCACCTCAGGTGACGAATCTTTGTCACTGTATTTTTTAATTCAAAGAGATATTTCGGTAAAACAAGCAAATCTCAAATACAATTCCAAGTTTAGTCAATGATGAGAGTTTGGATAAGTTTTGAAAGCTTTATTCTCGTTAAGAGACTAGTACGTTTCTTTTTATTCTTTTATTCAAATTATTCACTAAATCTTCAGTAGGTTTACAGAAATCTCGTTAAAAGTATTGGTTAGGACAGATATTCAAATAATGCATAAAGCGTGCTCCATAAAGGAATGAAACCCTATTTTAAAGAACAGGACCGAAGTTTCAAAGTTAGTAGAACTCATGAAGAGTTCAAGTTCAAAGGAAAAGAGTGCGATCAAAGAGCATAAAGCTCAAAGCCAAATTAAAGCAGCAGAACTTCCCATGAAGAGTAGTTCATGAAAACTCAGCTGAGTCTCAGCATTAAAAACAACTAATCCCACAGTTGCAGAAGCAATCTGCAATAATAACGTATTACAATAAAGTAAGGATGAACAAGAGCAGCAGTAGCCACAACTGTCAGCAAAGGACAAAGGAATGGGTCTAGGGAAAAAGCATTCGGAGAAGCATTGAAAGAACCTAACTAGAACCAGGCACTAATATAAAAGACATGAAAAGGTGTCGCAGACATTGAAGCAGGCTTCTTCCTCTCTGGACCAATCAACTGGCAGAATTCGTCAGTGAGCAGGTTCAGCTCTTCCTTTCCCACAAAATAACATGTAGCATACAAAGTTTTATCACAAGTTAGCTACAGACATTCGTGCGCAGTTAAGTTATGGAAACATAAGCCTCAGTTTCCATAGTCATCAAACTCAGGTTGGCCTTCTAAATATTAAATGTTCCACTGCATGAACAAATAACTATACTAAAGACGAGAAATATCAACTTACAAAGCTACTGTTAGGTAATGCATTCCATTTAACACAACATGAATTATTGTTTGAAATGTCCAATTACTCTATTCAAGCATTATATGAGACATGAGAAAATAAGAATTTCTCGTCATTCGCGAATAAAATGGTGCTTTTCAAAAATAATACATTTGTCAAACCGAAACATTCTGCAGTCAAAATGAATATTTCTAAGCATGTCACTGTAAGGTCAAGCTTTTAAATGACGTTGTGCACATTTCAGCAATATTAGATTCACTTTAGTTGAAGGAAACTTGCTTCTTAATTGTGCATTTTGTTTGCCCATTTAAATGCCGGTCATATCAGCTTTGAATTTAACATTCATCTTTGCACATTTAGCTGCTAATCTGAATAATTTTGCAATTTAATTAGTGGACCTTATAACCACCAAAACCATGTTTAAAAGAAGAAACCAGGCAAAGGACATCATTCTCACTCACTGATCTCTACAGGATGTAACATCACTGCATTTCTTATCATCCTTCTGCACATCACTGATTTCCCACCACAACCATTTGTAATAGAGGAAGCAGGGCAAGAGGACTGAATTTACCATCATCCATATGCACAAAAAGTGACATCACTGGTTTCTCAAAAAACATCTTTAACAGAAGCCAGGCAAGGGGACTTCATTCCCCTTGACCTATCTGTACAGCAAGTGACATCACTGCATTTCCCATCATCCTCTGCACAGGACTTCCTGCCTTCTCTTTAATTAAGTCAACTCCTCCAGGCATCCCATTGCCTGGGAGTCCCCAGAAACAGGCAGAGAAAGACAAAGGTATTGCCTTTTTGGACCTGGTTGGGTCTGAAAAGGAATTGGCTGGAACTGCTGTTCCACTGAACTTAAAAGGTAAAGTATTACCATGTGCCCGGCCCAGCACCCCACACTGCCAAGCCCAATAATCATACCCACACCAAGACAACACAAACCCTTACATAAAAATCTCAAAAACACATAGACTCAACCTCGTACACGTCCCATTGACTACCACAACCCCTCAAACTACAGAACACACATTCTAACTCATGCTCATCAGGTTTGCTCAACAGTAATCCATGCACCAGACATTGCATCTCATCTCACAAGATTGACACCCTCTTCGTCATAGAAACATGGTTCACCCCACATCCTTGCACATCCTAGAAGTCTTTCTTCCCACAGGCTTCAGCACCAATTGTGTTGACCACACACATATGAAGGGAGGAGGCCACACTGTCATCCATAAGTCCTCCTGGTTCTGTACCTTAGGCAAGCGACACTCAACTCAGTGGAGCTACTGACATGGCACAACTCAGGACACCATCTTATATCTCGTATACAGGCCTCCAGGGCAGAACAAAGACTACACTGATGAATTCTTGGATCTCCTTGTCTCCTCATACACCCACATCCACACCACCCTGTTTAGAGACTTCAACGTCCCTGAGAACACAAGCTCAAAAAACACACAAGAGACCGTTCCCTCAACCTCACCAATGCACTCAATGTGATACAGCATGTCACCCAGTTAACACACGCCAAATACCAAATCCTCAACCTTGTCTTTTCAATGTAACCAACAGTCAAATGGAAACCACTCATACTCCTGGACTGGACAGCTCATCTTCCCATACCTATTTCCCTGCTCAGCACCCCATGAACAACCAAGGTCAAGGCAAAAGACAAGACCAAACCTTCAGTTCCTTCAAATATAACCTCCCTTGATACTGAGAGTTTCATGAATGAACTCCTCTCTCACACTCCACATCTGAAGTAAATAATCTAAAAACATCAACATTTTTTGGGAAACCTAATGAACATCCCCACACCAACTAAAACATGCAAATGCAAGCCAAAACTTTAAGCACCCTAGTACTTTAAAGACCTCACTGACACTCCCTCCACCGGCAGACAGGAAATAATATGCAAGAAAAACAGAACTCTTGATGACCTCATGATACCGAAGTCCCTGCATGCAACACGCAGACAGCTCACCAGTCACCACATCAGCCAAAACACAGTAAGTATAGCTACTCCAATCATGAAACCACCGACAGAAGCAAAATGCTTTTCAACACTATCATGCACTACATCAATCCCTGCCTGACCAACCTACCCCACACTCCACAAAGTGCAATGCCATCAACTTCTTCAGTGAAAAAATAAAAAAGATCTGACAGCATATCGACAACACCAAGCCTGCTTTCCCTTTTACACCCATCGGTTCTCATAGAATCCTAAAATGATCATGCTTCAAAGCCCTATCTCTCACAAATCTCATCAACATACTCTAATCCATCAAAGCCACTTCATATGAAGATTATATCTTACCCTCCTACTTCGCTCTGTAGGGATGCTTTCTCGCCCCTACTCTCCATTCTCAACACCTACCTTCCTCAAGGAACATTCCCAGGAGCTCTCACAACAGACCAGATCCTCCTGCCTCCTAAAGACACCTACAATAGACTCTGATTACCTCACCATTTAACCTTTATCTGAAAAAGCATTGAAAAAGCAGTCAATGCTCAGAATCAAGATCACATTAATGCTAATCTTCTATTGCATGACCACCAATCTGGCTTCAGTTCATGCTGCAACATGAAGACTGCTACCCTACACATTGTGGACAACACCCTTTGACCTCAGATGAAGACAACCCTGTTTCCTGATATAGCTGGACATCTCAGCTACATTTGAGAGTCGACCATTCACCCTTTATCCATACTTCTCCAATAGGACTCACTGGTGATGCCCTTCACTGGCTCTCCTACCTTTCCAATCAACATCAGTTTGTTCACATGGACAGCTCCCTATCTATCTGCAGAGTTTCTCAGAGTTTCATATGGTCTCCTGTCATCTTCAACCTCTACAAGGAGCTTGTTAGGACTGTACTCACAGATAACAGCATCAAGAATCACTAATATTGTGACCGTACACTGCTTGAAATGTACCAGTGCTCCAGAGATCCAACACCTAAAACACAGTCTGCACATCATCCAGACTTGGATGTCCAGCCCTACCTGAAGCTCAACCAAACCAAGACAGAATTCCTGTTCTTTTCCCCAGAATAAAAGGCAAGAAATAGTACAAATCTGGCTCAATTACCTTGATAGTTTCAAACTCAAACTTTCACCTAATGACAAGTCACTTCATTTCACCTTGTACACCAACCTCAACATCAAGAAACACGCTGGCCCAAAAACAAAATAAACACCAAGATGGCATAGTACCAGCTCTCTCCTAAACAATGTGAAACCATTTCTCCAAGAAAGTGACTTTGGATCTGCTTGCTAAGCCCTCATACTCTTGCATCTGGATGGTGATAACATCCTGCTCCATGGTCTCCCACACTCCACATTGGCACCAATTAAGGGGATCATACATACCGCAGAATGTGTCATCCAAGGCTGGCAGAAATGTGATCACATCACCCCTATGCTTACTGAACTCCATGAATCCCCTTGCCAGCCTACACAATCTTCAAATCAAGTTGCATCGTTCACAAAACCATCATGGCCAGCACCCTCGCTTACCTTGCAGACAAACTCGCCATGTCTGGTGGTTCTCTGCACACCCACACCCAGGCCACCATCATACTGGCAACTAAGAAGCGTAAAAAGAAGAAAAAAAACAGTCAACAGGCTTTTTCCATCCATGCACCCAGGATGAGGAACAATATCCCTGTACCCAACAGGACCGATTCAAAGTTGTTCCAACTTAGAAAACAGCTGAAGATATCTCTTTAAAGAACACTAAATCACAATGCAGAAACAATCCACTAACATCCTACCATCTGCTATCACACGCTGTTCTGTTTGCTTGCCGTTGACCACGTACAGCACTCCACAGCCTTTGTGGCTAGGTTTGTGGTATACAAATACCACATAAATACTTAAGGGACTACTATGAGTAATTGTATAGAGTAATCAGTTCTGCTAAAAGTAGTTAAACAACATGTAGGTATTTGGAGGAGATCATATTAATGTTTCTTATCTTCGAAAAACAGTCTGACATATAGATCCTGGTCACAATGGAAGAAATACTAGCTACTAAAGATTTGCTACTTAAAGACAAGGTATGCGGGATCAATGGCCTACTTGAAGTGTTAAAGGAATCTTTTCTTTGATATTTCTATATTTACAAGTGATTTTACCAGATTATCACTGGGAAAGCATGCTTTTTAAACTTTTTAACTCACAAGTTCTTTCAAAAGAGAAAATTGAAGATTAGTAAGGCCAAAGAAGTCAATGTCCAGGACTTATCTAGATATATAACACCCAGTCCTCCCTAATGTCATCAACAATGATATCTCACATCACTGAGATGACTTCGGCATTTGAGTAGAGGCGGAATCCTATACTCTTTGGGCTTTGCCAGCTTCACCAATATACATGATTTCTTTTGATTCCAAAGATGAACTTTTTTTTAAATTATTATTTATAATTTTTTTTAAAGTTATTTTCAGCTTAGTTCTTTATGAGTATCATTAACAAAGAAAATCAAACCTCAACAGGAGATGAAAGGCGTCACTACCTTCCTGTAGTCAAATCAACTAAGTTGAACAATTATGGCCTTCTCAAACTGATTTGAGATCACTCAGAAGAATAGGATAGCGAATGGTCCACAACTTGGGTCTCAAAGTAAGGTTAGAATACCTTTCTAATTCACTTAAGTCTGTGACACTGGACTTGGTGCCCTCTAATCAGCTTCTCCAGCAACGCAGTACTTTAAACATACCTAACCTGTGAGAAACTGGGTTTTTGGTTGAGGGGGGTGAAGCCCTATTCAAGCAACAGCCAAAATCCTTGTCAAGGTGAACCACAAAAAGTTACTAAATTAACCTGTGCTTAACACTCTGGTAGCTTGGCAAAAAAGCAGTAAGGCTTAAAACTTAGAGGCAACGTGTAAAGTACTTATGCAGTATACACACAGTAATAAAGTGAAAACACAACACAAGAAATCTTTCACACCACTTTAGAAAAATAGAGTAAAATTGATTAAATTATTTGAAAAACCAAAACGACAAAAATCCGTAGAACTAGAGATATGTAGTTGTGAAGATTAAGATAAAAGTAGCGTCAAAAGGCACAAATCGCCAACTTAGGTTAGGTGGTCACGCTGAATCAGTACAAAGTCACAAGTTCAAGTCGACGGTGAGGGAGTGGAGGCTGGTCATAGGACCAAGATTGGCCCGCTTGGATTGGACTTTATGTCCTTGGTGTGAGGTCTACGCACAGTTGCGTTGCGTCTTCTGGCATCTGTTCCAGTGAAGCTTTACGGGGCTTTGTGCTGCTTGGCATCGATTCCAATGAGGCTGGCAGCTGTGCTGTGAGGCTTCGTGTCAGTTTTAGTGCAACCTTCAGTTATGATGCCAGCGAAGAGCCCAGGTCCTGGAGAGGCACCACTTGGGGATCAGGGACGCACTCAAACAGAGCTCCGGCAGTTACAGTGCAGCAGGTCAAATGCTGGGAGGCCTATGGAGCTTGTTATGTCCCTGAAGCTATGAACTGGAGATCCGTCAGCTGACCCTTGGAGTCCTTCAGCCTGGGATGAAGGGAGCAGGTCCAGTCTTTCTTCTCAGCAAGCAGGGCAAGCCTCAAACAGCAGGGGAGCAGAGTGTCTTTCTTCTGTAGTATCCTCTGGTCCAGGACTGTACTGAAGAGTGGTCTGAGGGTCATTTCTTTATACCCGGTGCCCACATTGAAGTGGGATAAGCTTCTGGAGTTTGATCCCTACAGAGGTGTCTGGAATTTCTTGCCTTCTTACCCTGGTCCCAGTCTGTATAGGGGCGCAATATGCTACTGTGGAGTCCTTTGTGTGTGAGGTGGGCCAGTGCCTTTGAAGTGTAAGTTTGGTAGGTGACAGCTCTGCGCCCCCAAACCTGCCACAGTTGGCACATTCTGCCAAGATCCAGAACCTACCCTGTGAAGCTATCTGGGAGAAATAACTAAAGGGCAACTGCCAACTACACTGAGTCATGTGACCCAGGTACAGGCACCAAATGGATAGGACAAGAAAATGCCAACTTTCTAAAATTCGTATTGTCAGAATTGTGACTTAAAATACGACTTTACCATTAAAGACACTTTTTTTTCAATTACTGAGATATCCATCATGAATTTTCGACCTGCTCCCAAACAAAGTTTAGCACTTATTAAATGTAATAAGGTAACCCAATGTTATCCTATGGGAAAGACAGGCCTTGCACTACTAGTTTTCACGACCAGAACCAAGTCCAACTTTTTAAATACAACACACCCTGACATATGGGCTCTTTAGGACCTGCACTAGGGGTGACATATTTATTTAAAAAGAATATTTAGGCATTGCAAGATTTTCCAGGTCGAAATGTCATTTCAAAAGTGCACACACAGGCTGTAATGGCAGACCTCAGACATATTTTGTAAGGCTACTTTCACAATCAGTGCTGTAGGCCCACTAGTAGCATTTAATTTACAGGCGCTGGGTACATGTAGTAGCACTTTATGAGGAACTTACTAGTGAAATAAATATGCCAATTGGGTGGAAGCCAATTTTACCATGGTTAAAGGAGAGAGCACTTTAACATTGGTTAACAGTAGTAAAGCGTGCAGAGTCCTAAGGTAAACAAAAACGAATTCAGCAAAAATAGGAGTGAAGGCAAAAGGTTTGGGGAGACCCTTCAGAGTGTGCAAAGTCCAACATAACCCTAGAGAAAACTCAATATCCAAATTATGCGGAGACTAATGTCACTGTGATACATGTGCTAGAAACTGCCTAACACTGTGTAGCTTTTGAAAATTTGGGAAAGAATCTTTAACAAAATCAGCAATATATGTAATATATGAACCCAAACCAAGCCCTGAAGCTATACAGAAAAGCATATATGTAATACTTTTGTTACAAATCAATACTTCGCAGCTATGATTTTATAGACAGGAACATCTACTAATTTCTTAGGAGTACCCACAGCAGAAGCAAGTGGACATAGCAGAACCTATTCGAAGAGATGCAATGTGCCCAGGTTAAAGAAGTGCCCACCCATACTCAGCCTTGCCATACTCGGAGAAATTGCAAATTGACAAATCTTGCCGAGTGTGAGCTCCTCAGACAGTTATCATAGTACACATACCAACATCAATCAACAAGCAAGCAAGAGCTCCAGAAATTTGACAAAATGAGAGAACAAAAGAACCAACAGAGATTTGAGGCCCTGCTGTGTCGAGTATCAACCTTCCTTGGCCGTTGTTCTGAACCTTGTATTACCTTGAGCATTTAGCTTCAAGGATTTCCTTCTCAATGTTTTTTTTCTGAAGCCAGGGACATTTGGTTGGTAACAGCCTCTTTGCCTCTTCTTGAAGATTCAGGGTTTCATTCTGAGTCCTGCGCAAATGCTAAATGAGTGTGGCAACCTTACTACCACAAACTTTAACTTCTTGTGCACATTTCAGGTTAAACTGTAAAAACCACTGTAAATGATATGGGTTTACTTCATTAGTGACAAAGAAAAACTATATTATAACACAAAAATACTGACTGCCATTACTGCTGGAAAAGGGATGAAGTTAATTGCACAGAAAAAATGAGCCACAATATGTACTGGTCATGGCATCTCTTTTTTTACAGCAACACTAAAAACAAGGAAGTAACAACAATTCTTATTTCTCTGGTTTTGCCTACTTATTTTGAACAGCACTCAATGTAAGCCTCTATAGTTTGGAGATAAAATCTTTGACAAACCCTATTCATTCGCTTTAATCATTCACTTTAAATAGTCAGATAGCTCTACCTAAGCCCTAGGTCCATCTGAAAGTGATACAAGACAGTCCTATACTTTGTAAATGGATAACATAAGTCCCGTTAATGTTCATATTAAATTGTTGGCTCATTTGACTGTAATTGGGAATACAATATTTTTTATCATTTTATCCTTACTTTCCACTTTTGTATATCCTGGTGTTTGCAGTTATTAACAGATTACTCTTTTGGTGCTTTATATATTTATCTCTTAACTGAACTACTGTTTTGAGGTTTTGTCCCCTAAAGACCACATACCTCTTGGAAGTGCAAAGTCTTGACTTGGCCCTGTTACACTAGGGTATCCAAGAGATACTATCTTTGAGGCAGCTGTGACAGGTTGGTTTGAGAGCTAAGCAACAGAATGTATCAAAGTCTTCGAGTTTAACCCCACAGCCTTCCAGACAAATTATTTAAAAATAAATAATAGATAGTTAGAATGGAAAACTTTCCAGATCACAAACGTGCATTGCGTGGGAAAAGAAAGTGTACAGGAATCTGAAGTTGCTTTTAAATCTGTAGCATGGCTCACATTGGGGTGCACTCCAAGGAACATTACCTGAAATTGCAGCATTTCCAAACGCTTGTCAGTGAACTCAAACAAAGCCAATGTCGTCTTCATCATGTAAAGGCAATTTACCATAAACGTGGCCATATCAGCAGTACCTAAATTACTTGCAGATACAGTGCACATCTGAAGTAGAGGATCCAGGACACAGGACAGAACCTAAAAGGTGAAACAAGTATCTCATTATCAGTTTACATCTGAAGAGTGACACGCAGACAGTCAAGGACAGATTTCAACTAATCAACACCACCAAATTGTCCTATATAAGAATCTGTAAATTGTTTCCAGACATCCAAAGTATAAACTATTTAAAGAACATGTTACAAACTCCCCATTCAGAAACTTTAAAAAATTACATTATTCTAATGGCAATAATAATCACGAGAGAATTTTTATATCCACTGCAGTCATTACTGGCAAAATGAAGTAATGGGATTCAATTCAACATAGACATTTAAAGGGGAAATCAAATGCATGAAAAACTATATTCACAAATTGGGGGTCCTGAAACAAATCTTTGCTTCTACATAATGTAGATTTTTCATAGATTTTAGTCTATTTCATTCTTAAAAATGGTAACTAGTTTATGTTTGAGCACCACATGCCTGGATGTTTTCCAATATTGTGACTGATTTGATATCATATCCTTGTGATTCAGGAGTGGACATGGTTCGGCAGAGGTTATGTCATAACATCCCGGGTCACTATTCCACTTATCTCAGTGAAATAAAAGTAAGTGCCTCTGAATACGCCTCTGTGTCCTCTTATTCGTTACAGGTTCCTGTACCCATGTGGCAGCCTCAACGATATTAACATTAGAGAACACTCTGTGCTACTGTACAAATCAAAGTTCCCAGGATTAAAAGGTAGGCTACCATGCATTTACCACATGCATTCGCTGGAGATATCTAGACTGACGACCAGCGGTTTCATCAACAACAGTGTCGAAACATCAACACATTCTCAAGGCGGTCATCCATGAACTTAGTACATATCTTTGATTCAAATAGTTTGTATTAGACTTGACACTTGTAACAACGCTAAGGCACCCCAAATGTAATTTTGTGCACATTTGCACATATATTTTGCAGACAAAATGTACGCACTGAGCACTTCTATCGCATTGTGCATCTACACTTGATGATATGATACAGTATTGTGTAAAAAATTATAAAATTTCTTGGAACACTAATGTTGGCGCTGTCTTACATTCATTGATTTACTATTGCATCTAGTTGTGCAAACTGGATACAAGGTGAATAGATTGATATTGTAGTAAGGGAAAGCCCTTTGAACCATTGTTTGTGCTTTACTTACTGGCCGAGGTTTCATATACTGAGCATTAGGGTCCATCCTGTATAGCTATATCCTGAGATTCCTAAGCGCTGCAAATAACAGACTTAGAATAAAGCCCCTGTCACTCCCACCCCTGCACCTTCTCTTTGGGCCCCAAGCAGGCCGCCCATTATGCCCCGCCCCCCACAGAATGTGCCCCTGCACTTAAACCCGCCTGCTTCCTGAGCCATCACTCTGATGCCCCCACAACGGCTCTTCAACAGCACCATCATTATTATGTTCAATATAGCACTAAACGTAGAAGCACAGCAAACAAATGCAGTGGTGTAGCAAGGAGTCCATGGGCCCTAATGGAAGCTAGAAAAATTGCTTCCCCATTACCTGGTTTGAAAGTTTAAAAAAAAGTTACACTTGTAGCCCCTGCAGATATGCCTACTGCACCTGCTGCACTTTTAAAAGACCCTACACCTTACCCCTCCCATCGCTCCATCAGGCTGTCTCTCTGTAGTGCCAAAGGCACTCACATATATTGGGACCACGTGGTAACCTGTGACTACCATTGTTTTAATTGACTTTAAGTGTTTTCTTGAAAGTACTACATCATTCTTCCTGCATGTGCCTTTTTCCTTGAAAATTTCTTTCATGTCTCCTTGTAGTTTCAGAGGGGGAGTGTTCGCTTCTTACAGCCTTGCCAGGAACAGAACGTGTGGGATATGCATTTGAAAGCATGAGAGAGAGATGTGTGAAATGTACTTCTTGTCTCAGAGTGTAGTGTTATATGCAGTGGTGCTCAAAATGCATTAAGTTGCACATTGGGAAGGGAAGTGAGTGATGCTATAGGCAGTGGTGCACAAATGTGCATTGTGTTGTACATTGGGAAGTATTATGAAGTTCTTATTATTGGCTTTGACATGCCCTCATGCCATCTTGAGTTCTGACTCAGTCTAGCTCGAGCTTTGCATACACAGGCAGGCCCCTAGATCACTCAAGTTGTTTAGACTATTCACATTCAAGGTTGTTTTCTGTACTTGTAGAGACTTTCGTAAGCTTCACTGAGATAATGTGTGGGATGTGTGCTTGGTACCTTTCAGAGCAGAGATTGTTGTTGAGAGTGAAATGTGTGGAATGTACAGCTCTGTCTCGGAGTCAAAATACAGGAGCCTGGCCAGCTTCTGTCTTGACCTTGACACAGACCAGTACGGTTAGCTTGGTTTTTCTTAAAAGAAGAAAGGGGGCAAGGTTTCTAGATGGTTGAGTATAAGGTAATAAAGTCGGGAAATCTTGGCGCACAGATGGGAGCTTGCTGTTGCCGCAATCGAAGCTTTTGCCTGGCTGTCAAGGGCTCCTCCAGCCGAGTTGGCAAGAATGCAAAGAAAGATTGCAGGAAGATCCCAAACTGGTATTACTAGGCATGACCAACGATGTAGATCTCACTCGCCCACTACTGACCTTCTTGGTTCTGGCCCTAGTGGTGGCTAAAAGGGACGTAGCGAAATACTGGGGAGCGCCTGCGCCATCCCGACTGGAGGCATGGAGGAGGGGTCTCGACCTTTACATGGCGGCAGAAAGGGTTACATACAAGGCATGGGGATGTCCCGAGAAATTTAGCAGAGTGTGGTCTAGGTGGAGGAAGTATCATGGATTGGAGGGGGGTCTCTAGGAGGGCGGCTGGGAGGGGGTTCCTACACGGTTCATGGAGGGCATGGATAGCCCAGGAGCCTGGGCAGATATGAACATTAAGGACGATTGTGAATTGGTGCGGAGCAATCATTGAAATGGCTCCTCTTATGAGGGGGGAGGGGGGGGGGGCGGTGGGAGACAAGCAAAGTGGATGTGATGACCAGAGATGACCTGTCTGTTTGGTTGTTCTTGTTTTGTGATAAGAAAAATGCAAATAAAAATAATAAAAAAAAAAAAAGAATGCAGAGAAAGATCGATCGTGAGGTGTTTTCTTTTGATGAATAACATTGTGATGTGTGAGTGTGCCTATGTGCACATTCAAGTCTCCAGTAGTTCTAATCATCGGATGTATGTGTTGAATATATATATCTTTCTGATTTCTTGCAGTGGACGTCCAGTATTATTATTTGCTTGTATTTTATTCCATGCATTTAACAGTTGCATTTGCCTACTTATAAGTGTATTATTATTGCTTGCACATATATATATGTCTCTATATAAATTTGAATCTTGTTCACTTGACATCTGGGAAAGCCTTTCTGTTAGAGAGTGTTGCACAAATAAAACCCCATGCTTTATTCTGAAAGCACTCTTTTGATGTGCCTCATTTTATGAGTATGAAATCCCTTTCCTGGTGTTTTTATTGCTTCCCTGTGTGTGTGCCTCCGTGTGGGGGGGCGGTGTTTTCTATTATTTGGGAGGGCGAAGCAATACACTCTCTTTCCCCATTACCCTGTTATATATAGCGCTTCATACTATCTGCAATTTCTAATTGCTATAAATGAGGACCACAGCACTTCATCCCTGGGCCATTGCTCCAAGTCGTCCTACTAGCTACTCCCTGCCCTTTTTTTGTCTTGTTCCTTAAAGCCTACATATCACCTGCCAGTGATGTAAATAATAGATGCAAAAAAAACACACTGCACCTCCACTGGCCCATCGGTCTGAGGCCACAGCCAGCTTTCACTCTACCTTTCTGAAAGAAAGCAACACTAACAGTTAGCACCACTTTTCAGCAGACTCCTGGACACAGAGCTGCTCTGTCAAAACAAGTACAAAACATGTGCTTTCAACTTTGTGAATGTGAACATGAAAAATAGCGGAAGAAACCACTTGAATGTTATTTCAGCTGTCTAATCCACCCTTAAATTACTATAAAAATGAGGGGAGGCAGAATTACCGTATTAAAAAAGCATTCAGAGGGTTTTAAAGTATTTGTTAATCGAGAACCAGCTCTCTTCTTCTCAACACTAAAAATAGTTCAGGGCATGAGAAAAAAGTGGTTCTCTGATGCTCCACCCTCCCGACCCTTTTAATTGTAAGATGCCTACTCAACTGCCATTCAAATTACAGGAGTTTGCTTTGATCCGGAAGAACATGTGTTTCAAACAGTAAAGTTTTTTCCACTCATCTGTGAGGCTACTCAGGCGGATGTGGAGTTGAAGGTTATCAGCATTCATTGGAAATTGAAGGTGATGTAGCGAAATATCCTCGTACAGTGACCTCATGTAAATGTTGAAGAACAGCGGAGATAACAATGATCCCTTTGGGACACCAAAAGTGATGAGCTTCACAGATGAAAAGGGTCAGCCCATTCTGATCTGCTGACTATGATTTGAAAGGATAGATTGGCAATATTAAAGAGATTTATCAGTGCCTACGACTGCCCTTTGCAGCCTTTCCAAAAGAATGTCCACACCACCAGAGGCCACAGCTAAATCGAGTAAGATTAGGATTTTTTAGATGACTAGCATAGCATAAAGCTCAAATCTGCTTCTGCTTTCAGACTCCTTTCCTCAGTCTAAAACATAACTAACTATACTTCCTTCCATTATATAGATAACTCAACAAACGTTGAAGCTGGGTGTGATATGAATCCGCCATAATTTTCTCCTGTCAATTCTGTGAATAATTTGGACGGACTCTCCCATGTTTTTTAGATCAACGTTATTTAATTATATTTGCAGTGCAACTGTAAGAAGGTGATTTTCTTGGGAAACATCCTATATCAGGCAGTCTTTTCCACGCATCGTAAGTATAGGTAAGGTAAGTGTGTGGGTGTGTGTGTATATATTTGTGTGTTTTTTATTTAAAAAAAAAAAAACATTGCTTTACATTAACAAAACAAAAACCTGAGGAATTCATAGAAAAAAAGAAAGGGGTTAAAGTAACGTTATAGTTAGGTGGAAGTGTCAGTTAAAATGTAACATTTTAAAGCTAAAGAAATACTGAAATTCACCAGTTATAGTTAACTGAAGTAACTAAAGCTCGCTAAATGCTAGTGACTAATACAAGCATTTTCTACAGTTAATGTGTAACTAAGGTCAAAAGGTACACATAGGTCCTGAATATGAGTAACTCGTTATATTCTAACCTGTGTGTAAACCCTGTTTTTTATTGGATGCGTTAAATACCTCAAACCTGCTGAAATTTAACAGGGAAAATGTGTATGGTATTTACCATATTATGCGGATTTGTGTGCATTAAACACCAAAATTTACATATTATTCCCTATATACACATAATAGGTGTTATTCATTGCACCCGATAATTAACGAACCCTGTGGTATTGTTATTTATCGGGGCAAAAAATTACACCTCAACTCAGAATCAGTCCCATAGAGTTATTTGTACATGCAGCGGTCTTTTGACTCATACTTTTCTACACAATAATAATTCACTGTTTAGAGCTTACCTGTACAAAATCTGCTTGTCTCGCATCCAAGGGGACTACAGAGGAATCATGAGACACAAGAACTTCACGGAGCAAGGTGAGCGTTTGAGTTAATGCAGAGCTTGGTCCAAGATCAGGGGGTGGAAGTTCAACCTACAGACAACAAAGATTGTTTTTTACTTGTAAAGTGTGATCACGCCATGAAACATTCTGGATGCATGAACTATGTGTATCTGGCAAAAAATGCTACCCATATTAACCATACAAACTTACAGTTCCAATAAAGGAAGGGTAAAGTTAGGGGCTGGTAGTGGTTGGTAATCGCTAGCTTATTTGAGTGAGCTCCATCTTTGGAATCATTTCAATGAGAACTTTCATGTAAACATGTGGACAAACTCAGTTATTGGTCCTTCCTTTTTGTCTTCACAGGAAATAGTAACAATGTTTTTAGGGCTCAGAAGTGCAAATAACTACATTTGCTAATAAAAACCAAAGACATTCAAAGGGTACACAAGCACCACCTCCCTTGCATGAAAATGTATGTGAGAAAGGCAGATGGAGCACGGCGTAAATTTTGACTAGAAGTGATAGACAATGTTACCCTTTGTACTTGCATTCCTACATAGCTTGTGAATAGCTTATGTTAGAGATGTTATGGTCAAAATCAACTTCAAGTTTAAAAAAGTCTGAAGTTAACAAGCCATGATTATAAAAACGACCTCCTTTCTAATGCACCCCAAACTTGATGTGGGTGCATTAAGCTTCCACTGGCGCCGATAATCTAACTGGTCCATTTCAATGGTTTTTAGAATGCATATATATCTCAATTTTAAGTCCCTTAACAGGAGTTTTAACACAGATTGTTCTAGGATTTTCAATCACACGGTTTGATGCCTGCAAATGTAAAGTCATCCCTATGACCCCCGTGGTCCAAATGAACCACGAACATCATGACAAGTCATTGGTACTTATCTGTATGTCTCACATGACGTCTGCGGATAATATATGATCTCTGGCACCACTAGCCTTCAGGAAGCTGCAGATACAGGATATAAAATCCATATACACGGGTGGAACAAATGCTCAACTTTTTCAGTGATGGAGGGCATTTTTCAAAATTCTAAATTGAACCTTCATTTCTCCTAGGGCTCATATGTGTTAGGAGTTGCTCTGCAGAGCACCTGGCAACATTGTTCAAGAGAGGCATCTAATTCACTGTTACAATGGCCGCAGGTCCAACATGGCTGTCAGACAGAAAATATACTCTCCCGATCATTAGTGATTGGAAAGGTTCATGGATAAATAGCGAGTTTCTGCAAATTATGAATGATGCTCACCAATCTTGCCTTTTAAAAATATATGCAATATGTGTTGGAGGGCTTATCTGCGGATCTAGAATGTACAAATATACATGAAATTAATATTTTGAATTTAGATTAATGATTTTGTAATCACTACTACCCACAAAATAGTTTTATCTATCTTTTATTAATCTGTGATTTTTTTTACAGCACATAATAATATTATTTTAGTATGTTACATCCACAGGGTCTAGAAATAATATACACAGTTTAGTGTGGCATATTTTTCCTATTAATTATCAAAAGCCAGTCTAAGACAGCTTACATCTCTAAGTAGTTCTCCCATATTCTCTGGTGCTCATCTTTCCTGCCCCTACCATTCATGGCGTTTCTGCTTCACTAACTTTCTCATCTCTTCTACCAACCCTCAAATTTGTGTGTCTTAGTCGATTTCTTGGTCGTTTTTATTAGCCATATACATTTTCTAATGGAGAATGCCTTTTAATCCATAGTTCTGCAGTAGGGGAACATCAAGAATCTAGCATTACATGGTCAAACCTGAGGGTGAATATTCAATACAGCTGACATCAGTCAATATGGAAGAACACTGAAATGGCTGAGCTGGATTGAACTGGACATATGGGACGTTTCGATAAAATAGAGTAGGGTAAAGCAAAACTGTTTTTTTTTTTTTTAATTTACCCGCTGTATGTATGTCAACTCTACTTTCCGGTATGTATGTATGTATGCAGTACTTCCGAGTGCTGCACTGTCATGAAGAGGTGAAGGTTGAAACTTGGTAGAAACCCATGCAATGTTCTCCAGTTGCAAGCACCTCAGCTAGAGGCAGGTTTGAAAACTTCTGTTTTTATACTACATGGAGTTCAGTTCAACTCTAATTCAGATTCAGGCTGCTCAAGAACCTAGGATCCTGGACTCCCAAGAATCTGCCTCGACGCTGAAGCCATTTGAAGGATTATTGGGTGATGAGACTGTCAATTGATAAGCTTAGATTCTTGGTTGGTTAGGATTATAGTTTTTTTGTCCCTTTCCCCAGGAAACTCTGTGGACAGTACAAAGGACCTTGAACGTAATCGCTGGTTCCAACGGGAGCCAGTGAAGCACTCTGAATGTTGGTTTGATGTAATTGTAATTATATAGTGCTTACTACCCCTGAATAGGTGTCAAACCACTTTTTCAGTGAGTAGTACGCTACTCCGAAACCCAAAAAAGGATTAGTGGTGAATTAGTATAGGGAAATATTAAATTAATTTGAGTGGGGGATATGTTAGTCTGTTATTTGGATTGAAAGGGATAGTGGGGGATAGCAAAGGGAAGGGTTTTGCATTTATATAGGACTTGCTATCCCTGATGAGGTGTTGAAGCGCTTTCCGGGGGGTAGCACACTACTTCGGAATCCAAACACGATTAGTGGGGAATTAGTCTAGAGAAATATTAAATTAATCTGAGTCGTGGAGAAGTTGGTCTGTTATTTGGATTGAAAAGGATAGTGGAGGGGTAGAAGAGGGAAGGATTTTGATTTTTCTTTTTTTGGTGGGGAGTTCATAGCAGTAGGAGGAGGTTTGGGATGAGTAAAGGAGAGGTGGAAGAAGAAGAAGAGTCAGACAGAAGAGTTTAGGAAGGCTTGTTTGGGGATATGAATAGTAAAATATCTCACTTCTTGCTGCAAGACGGACAGGTGGTCCTCAATCAGCCACACTGATGGTGGTGGAAGAACAACGAGGGTGGGAAGAAATGGGAGGGCGTAGCCCAGTTGGACAATTTGGAGGACCCACTTGTCTGAGGACTTGACACCTCTGGAAGAAATTTAGGATCCTGCCTTTTATAAAGTGGCTGTGTCAGAAAGGGCACACTAAAGTGGTTTCGTGGCTGCAGCTGCTAGAGGGGCAGGGGACTGAGTTGCACATTATCACTCATGCCCTGGGTGGTGTCTTTGTGAGCCACAACCCAGACGTGAAAAGTCTTGAAGGCCTGCTGGATGGGCAAAGGAGTCTGGTGTTGGCAAAACTTAGAATACCTGCCATAGCCACAGAGAGGGCTAAGTTGCTGGTTGAATTGCCTGCTTGGGGCAAACAGACCCAAGGAATGTGCTGTGGCTCTATTTTCCTGAAATTGTTCCAGGGCTGAATCCAGTTTTTGGACAAAAAGGCAAGCGCCATTGAAAGGCATTTCCAATAAAGATGTCTGGACATCCCGGAGAAGCCTGTAGACTTTATTCAGGCTTAACGTCAAGCTGCAACACGTATTCCCATTACCTGAACTAAACTGTTGGTTGTGTCCAAGCCACACCGAATGACAAACTTTGCTGCGTCATATTCATCCTGAAAAGCCTGCATGGGGGATGCCCACACGTTGTCTGGGACAGCTGGCAAAATTGGGTATCCGTGTCCCATAGGGCATTTGAGTAGCTACAGAAAATTGCAATCTGGTAACTTGTTACTGAATCGCAATTTGCATTTGCTACCAAATACAAAATCAGAATGTGTTAACACATTCGTCCCTTCCAAATACCAAATCAGCATGTAGTAACCCATTCGCAAAGGGAAAGTGGTCCCTTGGGCACCCCTTCCCCTTTGAGAATGTTATTAAGATATTTTTAAGAGCAGGCAGTGGTTCCACGGAACACTGCCTACTTTTTGAAATACAAAAATGTCATTTTTCTTGTTATACACATCCTGTTTTCCTTTAAGGAAAATAGGCTGCATTTGAAAAACATTTTTTAAAGATTGCTTTATGTAAAAGCAATCACAGGCACGGAGGTCTGATGAACTCAGTAGGCAGCCATTCCTGTGATGGCTGTGATTCCTAATAGGTTGCAAATTAAAACCTACCCCATTAATATGAATGAGGTAGATCTATTTGCGACCCACTAGTAATCTCTCAAAAGAGTTTCACACAATATGAATACAGATTTCCTAATTGCGATTCAGAGAGTATCACAATTAGAAAGTATTCCTACTGTTTTATCTGACCCTAAGTTTGGAAATGGCTCCAATGAGGACTGGTAGCAAAACCTGTAGGCCCCAGGCCCAGCTCTCCCCGTGCTGTTGCATCACTCTTGCTCCTGTCTTCTCCTTGCTTTCCACCCCATTTTCACTGCTTTCTCCTTGCTTTTTCCCTCGTTTTATGAGCGCCTTCTCCTTGCTTTTCCTTTGTTTTCACTGCTTTTCTCCCTGTTCTCACTCAACACTGTTCCCACCTGCTGCCTGTTTTACTGCCTCATGTCTAGCCGCGCACACCGCCCATCTCGCCTCCCAGGACCTACTTAATAGAGGCCGCAGTGTGACCCACATTGAGCAGGTCCGAGGTCCTGCTCTCCCCGTGCAGCTGCATCGCTCTTGCTCCTGTCTTCTCTGTGCTTTTCCCCCATGTTTGAGTGCTTCCTGCTTGCATCCTTCATTTTCATTGCTTCTCATTGCTTTTCCCATATTTTCACTGCTTTCTCATTGCTTTCCCCCCCTTTTTTGAGTGCTCTCTCCTTGCTTTTCCCTAGTTTTCATTTCTTTCTGCTTGTTTATTCCTTCTATTCTTTGACTGCTTTGACTGATCCCAGGAAGAACCCAGCACCTGGATACCCTTACAGGTGATTAGACGAACGCTACAAATCTGAGTTGATTGATTGATTGATAGACACATTGATGCCTTTGCGCCTTCTCTGGAATGGGTTAAGTCCCGCTTGGACTTTTTTTGTTTCTTCTTAGACTTACCAGATGACTTTGACTGCAGTGAAGATGTGCCATGGGAACAGGACCTTCCTTTCGACTTTGACTGATCATGGCATGGGGTCTTTCAGTGTTCAGCGATGTGGTCATGCTTCATCTGGGTGCAGTTGTCACAAGTCCTGGAGTTGTGTTCCAGACTCAGGTACCAAAAGAATGTCCGGTGGGAATGTGTCACTGTCATCTGTCTGCAATAGTCCATACACGGTTTAATCCCTGTTGTTTTGGGAGAAGACATCTCTTTCATCGCGTGACAAATTAGGAAAAAGACTTCTCAAAAGATGAAGGGGTAGCTCCGGATTGAGTCTGATAGTGTGGAAAGAAAGGAACTGATATCAGCGCGCATGGGTGGTTCTTATTTGCAGCTTTGCTCGTCACTTCAAGAGCAGAACGAAGTAGGTGCACAGCCACGTGACGCCACCCACTGGCATGTAGGAGTACTGCTTTGAAGTTTCCTGATCCAGTTTGAAACCTGGGGAATATTCACTAGGTGAGTAATCTGTGGTTATAACTATCCATCAGAAACTTATTTTACCAATTAAGGAGATGTATGCTTAGGTGGCATATAACAGACGAAAGACCACTGGTGGACTTCAGCCCAGTCACATACGAATGAGTAAATCTAGGCATTGCAGCCTTACACTTATGACCTAATAGATTGCCTAATTTTTGTGATCTACAAAATATGGATGTGTACAATCAGAAATCTACAAAAACAAGTGAGGGCAATTTTCAGGTTTAGGACTTTGATGAAGGTGCACATTAACCTCTTCCTAGCCCTTGTTTTAGTGCTTTCATGGGAAATAGTTTCCATTTTGAGACGCCTCTTCCCTACACCCTTCCAAAATATGGGGGTGTATGAGACACCTTGCCACTCATAGTAGTTTTTTGGTCTCACCTACTTAGCGCACATGCATTGCATAGGAGGGCCTTTAGCCATTTTTCATTCACTTTTTCAAGCACTGCACTTGTGCTTGTGGTGGCATACACCTTGCGGGAGCACGCAGGGGCGCACCACAAGCATGAGTGCAGTGCTTGAAAAGGTGAAGACTCTCCCAGGACCATGCCCCACTCGCAGGCTCACTTCCTGCTCCCCTCTCTCTTCACGTGGCCACTCCCCTTCCTGTATGCGAGGCTCGCCGGGGCCGCGCTTGTCTTGAACTGACGGTTGCTTTCAGCTTCAGCAGCAACTGGTGGGTTTCATTCAGTGTAGGTGTCAGTACACACACGTGCTCCGAGGAGGACAAAAACGCCTTCTTAACTTTCTTAAGACTGACGTTCGGTCCATGATGTGAACAGTGCGGCGGGGCGGGTGTGACTTCATTGATACTAATACGTTTGTCAAATATTTAGTTTATATCTTTGTATCTTGTAAGCGTGCCGCTATATTGTGGCTCTCCTTGGGTCGACTTTCAGTGGAGAGTCTGTCTGTGCCCCAGCCACAAGAGAAAACCCTGTGACCTTTGGCTTGCAGAGCCCTCTCTTAAAAAGGCAGTGACAGGTCGGTCGATATAGCTAAGAGCCCTAGTCTAACAGTAAAGCACACGCACTTACAGCGCACAGAAGGTCGTCCTCGCAAGGTTGACTTCTCAGCCGTAGGGGGCAGTTTAGAAGCATCAGCATTTTAATGCTTCCTTCTCTCCACTACATGTTCACCTACAACTCCCCTGTCTGGTTTTTGTTGATGTTTTATATAGCTTGAACGTGGCTCAAATGCATTCCAATCGCATGCCTTGAATAATTATACCAACAGAGTCCAAGCCCACCGCAGTCAGGTAGAGAAAAGGGAAAGTAAACAGTGATCAAACTATAACATAAGCTTTTGGGAAATGAGGTGCTCGTGCAGCGAGCGATTCATCTGATTGCATGTGAAGTTGCTGTCAAGAATTAACGCTTACTTCCCTGCCTGTAGCCTGGGCAGAAAGGGCAGTTACCTTCCTTTCTCCTGGGGCCCTCGATATGCACTTTTCGAGGAGGGGGTGGGGGGCAGCGAGGCTTCTGGGTGTTAACTTTAATCGAGTGTGTGCAATTGCCTAGAATGTCTGACCTCCTGACCCCTTTTCCAGTCAAGTGTATGAATTCTGTTTTGTGTGAACATACTTGTCCTTTAAGGGTGTGGAAAAGCAATATTCCTGCCGCTGTCTTCCTGCCAAACTAGCTTTGATTCCCCTCTTCATTTGGAAGGCACTAATGGATGTTTTGCCGCTAGTCTTTTAATTAGGAGTATTTAAGCGTGCCACATTGCCAGTGATGAAAACAACAATGTTTCATTAATCTACAGGGTGGCCTTATTACAAGCATTTACATGGATAAGTGGAAGGAAAGTGTTCTTGGGTAGCATGCGGGGAAGCAGCTCGCCAGGCTTTTCAGGGTTCACATCTTAGGATCACAAAGCTGCAGCCACAGGGCTGCTATGGCAGTCATGGCTTCCAGATGCCTCTCTCTCTGTGCTTTGAAAAGGCCATCTCGTGAAAGAAGTCACAATATGTATCAAAATCTCAGTTGAAATTAAACACAGAAAGATTCTAGAAGGTCGGTATGTGATGGTTAATGATGCAAGGCTCGGTGAAGAGAACTCTGGGGCTCTATACACTGAACCCCTACCATCCCCCCATGTGAAATGAAAAAAGCTGGCGAGTGTTCTGAAAAGAACATGGCCAAAGAAACATTAGACATATAATAAGGAATTCTTGTCTGAGGCATACTCAAGTCCCCAAGTACATTGGCATAGCCAATAGGTCTCGCCTTTGGGACCTTATAAGTGTTTAGCCATGATGCAACGGTTGATGTTGTTGCACCAAGGATATTGTGCTGCATAACTAAATACTTATAAGGTCCCAAAAGCGAGACCCATTGGCTATACCAATGCTTGTTTTTAAAGCGAGTGTAAGTGAGAATATGCGGTGGTAAATGACCGTCTGAATGTTTTTTAATAACCATTAAGTTACAAGTTCATGGTTGTCCCCACCAGGCTCACTGTCCACTATGACAACCCTGGGGAACACCCACTTTCAAGCCCTGTTACTATACGCATTTCTCCGGTCTACCTAGCGGATTATCTACATGAATCAAGGCATCTCATATTGTAAATATCTACAGATGCTAATTTTGCAAACCAGGATCTGTAATTTATTACCACTGATGAAACTTTAATCTGACCTATCATCTATGTGCGCAAAAGTGATTGTGATCTGGATATCACCGTCTAAAAGGGTTCACCTGCGTTTGACAAAAGTGCAAGCACATTTGAAAAAAAATACAGTGAAAATGCGATTTTCCTAAAATCTTTTTATCCAACATTAGGTGGTGCAGAGTAAGCATCCAAGGCGAAGAATTTCTTAAATGCGAGACATAATCCAAGAATCTGGCAGCTGCAAAACGACAATTGGATACACTGAAATGTCTCCTTTAAGTAACCTGCATTTCAGATTTCCGAGACAGATTTCTGCTTAAACATTTACCCTTTTAAACACCCTACAGGCGTTCTAGCTATCTGTGCAGCTTGGGCGCCAGAGAAAGCGAAATGTCATCACTTATTTAAGTGGGTGAATTTTGTTACTGGTTTCCTAGGTTATTACAAAAAAAAAAAAAAACTAAAGACAGACGATTCCTTTTTATGCAGAGAAAATTTCAGATACTTCAAACTGCTCGCATATGTTTCACATTAAACATTCCACTTTCGATGTTTTTGTGATGTATCTTTTTTAATCGGAGATACCATAATTGCATATATAATTACCACGTTCAGGAAACCTATACTTTCATCTTGCTGGAAGGCATCCAGCTCTGAAACTGCTTCCAATTATGCCTCGATTCTCCCTTAGTGTGCTGAAGATGCCCGCCAAATGAAGACTACACAAGTAAAGTGCCTTCATGAGTCATTCGCCAAACAGTGATCGTGAGTCTGTGCTTTACAATTAGGGCTCTTGGTTTTATGGTGTCTTTTTTTTCCCATTTCTGTCTGTATTTATCCATATTTATATTTTGCTAATTTTATCTGTTTTCTTCCATATTTATTTTGAGTTTTGTGAAAAAATAAAGCTGAAACTAGTATGTTTCCACATTTATCTAACGGATAAATGTACACTTTTACTTGAAGTCTTGACAGGTTTCAATGATATAGACACCGACAGATGATATATCATAGCACTTACATGAACACATGCTCATTTTAATAACAACCTTGTGCATATCTACTGATTTTTAAGCCTCATGACTAAAATGTCTTCCTTTTTAGGTCAAGCCTATAGCGGAAGCGTGCATGCGCTGCTTGCTTTGCAAGGCATGCAGTAATGGAGTATGGAGTGGAAGCTCAGTGGAAGCTCCGCCCACGCTCCGTCCATGGTTTTAAGTGGCTTCTGTCATTGTATTTCGTAAATGCTGCCGTCTGATTGATTATGAGGCTTGTTAGTCCCTCCTTATTATGGCCATGTCGTCATTTGTACACTGCCATGGCTTCTGGCCCCTTTAGTTCGGTGCTTACAGGGTACTGTTATTTTTGGTGTTGTAAGCACTATTTTCTTTATTGAGTTTGTTCTACTTCGGGCAGGACAGCGTGCTTTGTTTATATTCAGCGCTTCACTCTCGAAGCTGCCGGGACAATCATGACCTATTGTTGTTTTTATTGCTTGTTTTACCTGGGTGCCACCAATTACAGCATGTGGTGTAATGTAATGGCATAAAGGTGCATTTGTCACCCCGAGTGGGAAGGGTATGCTCAGACGTGAGTCCCGTGCTCTCCATGCCACTGGAATCAAGCTATCCTGGCTGACGAGGGCTGAAAGCCCGAAACCGGTCCTAGGATGCTTGTTTCCAGTCCAGGGAGGAACTGGCTTGGCAGTTCGGGCTGGACTGTTCCCATGGGGCACAGGGTCAAGACTGATTTGCATATGGCTGGGTTCAAACTGGAATGGCATGGTGAGCAAAAAAACGATGGATTTAGGCCCAGATCTCTGTACTGGGGTGAATGTATGACATTGTTCTGCATTCTGTCCATCAATTGTTGTTTTTGCATTTGTCACCCCGAGTGGGAAGGGTATGCTCAGACTTGAGTCCCGTGCTCTCCATGCCACTGGAATCAAGCTATCCTGGCTGACGAGGGCTGAAAGCCCGAAACCGGTCCTAGGATGCTTGTTTCCAGTCCAGGGAGGACCTGGCTTGGCAGTTCGGGCTGGACTGTTCCCATGGGGCACAGGGTCAAGACTGATTTGCATATGGCTGGGTTCAAACTGGAATGGCATGGTGAGCAAAAAAACGATGGATTTAGGCCCAGATCTCTGTACTGGGGTGAATGTATGACATTGTTCTGCATTCTGTCCATCAATTGTTGTTTTTGCATTTGTCACCCCGAGTGGGAAGGGTATGCTCAGACGTGAGTCCCGTGCTCTCCATGCCACTGGAATCAAGCTATCCTGACTGACGAGGGCTGAAAGCCCGAAACCGGTCCTAGGATGCTTGTTTCCAGTCCAGGGAGGACCTGGCTTGGCAGTTCGGGCTGGACTGTTCCCATGGGGCACAGGGTCAAGACTGATTTGCATATGGCTGGGTTCAAACTGGAATGGCATGGTGAGCAAAAAAACGATGGATTTAGGCCCAGATCTCTGTACTGGGGTGAATGTATGACATTGTTCTGCATTCTGTCCATCAATTGTTGTTTTTGCATTTGTCACCCCGAGTGGGAAGGGTATGCTCAGACGTGAGTCCCGTGCTCTCCATGCCACTGGAATCAAGCTATCCTGGCTGACGAGGGCTGAAAGCCCGAAACCGGTCCTAGGATGCTTGTTTCCAGTCCAGGGAGGACCTGGCTTGGCAGTTTGGGCTGGACTGTTCCCATGGGGCACAGGGTCAAGACTGATTTGCATATGGCTGGGTTCAAACTGGAATGGCATGGTGAGCAAAAAAACGATGGATTTAGGCCCAGATCTCTGTACTGGGGTGAATGTATGACATTGTTCTGCATTCTGTCCATCAATTGTTGTTTTTGCATTTGTCACCCCGAGTGGGAAGGGTATGCTCAGACGTGAGTCCCGTGCTCTCCATGCCACTGGAATCAAGCTATCCTGGCTGACGAGGGCTGAAAGCCTGAAACCGGTCCTAGGATGCTTGTTTCCAGTCCAGGGAGGACCTGGCTTGGCAGTTCGGGCTGGACTGTTCCCATGGGGCACAGGGTCAAGACTGATTTGCATATGGCTGGGTTCAAACTGGAATGGCATGGTGAGCAAAAAAACGATGGATTTAGGCCCAGATCTCTGTACTGGGGTGAATGTATGACATTGTTCTGCATTCTGTCCATCAATTGTTATTTTTGCATTTGTCACCCCGAGTGGGAAGGGTATGCTCAGACGTGAGTCCCGTGCTCTCCATGCCACTGGAATCAAGCTATCCTGGCTGACGAGGGCTGAAAGCCCGAAACCGGTCCTAGGATGCTTGTTTCCAGTCCAGGGAGGACCTGGCTTGGCAGTTTGGGCTGGACTGTTCCCATGGGGCACAGGGTCAAGACTGATTTGCATATGGCTGGGTTCAAACTGGAATGGCATGGTGAGCAAAAAAACGATGGATTTAGGCCCAGATCTCTGTACTGGGGTGAATGTATGACATTGTTCTGCATTCTGTCCATCAATTGTTGTTTTTGCATTTGTCACCCCGAGTGGGAAGGGTATGCTCAGACGTGAGTCCCGTGCTCTCCATGCCACTGGAATCAAGCTATCCTGGCTGACGAGGGCTGAAAGCCTGAAACCGGTCCTAGGATGCTTGTTTCCAGTCCAGGGAGGACCTGGCTTGGCAGTTCGGGCTGGACTGTTCCCATGGGGCACAGGGTCAAGACTGATTTGCATATGGCTGGGTTCAAACTGGAATGGCATGGTGAGCAAAAAAACGATGGATTTAGGCCCAGATCTCTGTACTGGGGTGAATGTATGACATTGTTCTGCATTCTGTCCATCAATTGTTATTTTTGCATTTGTCACCCCGAGTGGGAAGGGTATGCTCAGACGTGAGTCCCGTGCTCTCCATGCCACTGGAATCAAGCTATCCTGGCTGACGAGGGCTGAAAGCCCGAAACCGGTCCTAGGATGCTTGTTTCCAGTCCAGGGAGGACCTGGCTTGGCAGTTCGGGCTGGACTGTTCCCATGGGGCACAGGGTCAAGACTGATTTGCATATGGCTGGGTTCAAACTGGAATGGCATGGTGAGCAAAAAAACGATGGATTTAGGCCCAGATCTCTGTACTGGGGTGAATGTATGACATTGTTCTGCATTCTGTCCATCAATTGTTGTTTTTGCATAAAGGTGCCAGTGGGTCATAAATGCTCACCCAATCCTTGGCCTCTCTGCAGAGTGTGTAGATTTATGGTCCCTTGCGTGTCAATTGCAAGTGCCATTTTATGTGAAAGTGTGAAGTTAGTATGCACAGTTGTTGAAATGATGGTAGCATAAAAGGAATCAAAAATGCTGTGTTTACCGGGGAGAGTGCGTGTGTGAGAGGGAGGACATGATGATGGGGAAGTGACGCAAGTAAGAAGCAGTACAAAGTGGAACTACAGTGATGACTTGGAAGGAGATGATGTGGGAGAGCTGCACATAGAAGATTTCAGAAAGATGTGTTGGGGGAAGGGTGGGAGAGAATAAGAGAGTGAGACACCGCGGAGAACAGTCTTGTAAAGAACAGCACCAGAATGATTGTGTGATTAACATAAAACCCACCTAAGGTGGCTCGCCTTGTGAAGAATAAAGCTCACAGAAGGCGGCACACTTTGTGAAGCACTGCATTTTAGTTCACGTTTGAAGCCGCACCCCCACTCACAATAGAAGAATATGTGTGCAAAGGCCCTGCACTATACAGTGGTTAGAGCATGCCACAGGGGAATGGCACCCTGGGAAGGGCAGATTGAGGAGTGTCCAGCTGAAAAATGCCCACAGATCATGGTTCTCTATTAAAACATTGCAACAAGATTAAATATCCTCTTTAACCGAAAAACCAACGCTTTTAGAGAGTAGCTGATTTCTTATGTCTTTGTAAACACTTTCGGGACGGTGCTCCAGTCACCCCTCGGGTTTCCAGCCGCGGTCTGGAGGTGGTGATGACCTGACCACTCCGACCACCGGAGGTTTCAGCACCTCTCAGATGCGGTCTAGATGTTAGAAGGGGATGCTGCTCAGCAGGTTCATGCGCATGCTGCCCATATGTCTACGGATGAAAGACAAATAAAACCCAAGCTGGGACTACCCTATCTTACTCAATGAGTAGCACTGAGTAGGATTACAGTAACGTCTGCTACAAGCTCGTCAAGGGTTCGGAGTGGTGAGAATTCTAGTTTAATCATGGGTTACCTGCTTGGTAGCATTGTATGTTCTTGGACAAATTAATCCACGTCCTTGTGGCAAAGTTTCCTCTTTTACGGATTCATGTGAGTTTGAGCTACTGGCATTGTAAATGACAATGGGGCATATGCATCAAGCTAACCAAAAGCGATTCCTTAATAGCGAAAAATAAGGAATCGTTATTAAGGAATCGCTTTTGTGTATGCATCAACAGATTCGGTAATTATTAGCGATTCCTTAAAAATCGCTATTTTTACCGATTATACAATAGCGGGGCATGCAAACTCCGATTAGCTATTAGCGAGTTCGGTAATTCCGAATTAGCAAATAGCGAATTCGGTATTAGCGAAATCGCAAATGACCGCGTCGCACCGGGAACGTGCAGATGACATCACCAACCAGGAAATACAGCAGCCCCACCCTCATTGCATCGACAGAGGAGCAAACAGGAGCACTGACTGCAGACTGCCTGTGCAGACTGAAGCCACACAGACTGTTCCATCTGCAAACAAACACCATCCATGGAGAAGGAAGCCCCATCCAGCGCTGAGGCAGCGCGCAAGCGCAAGTTCTCCGACAGGGAGCTGGAGCACCTAATCGAGGGAGTCTCGAGCAAGCACGATCGCCTCTTCGGCAAGCTGTCCCTCAAGGTGCCTGAGGCGGAGAAGCGCCGCATATGGCTGCGCATCCGCGAGAGGGTGAATGCAGTTGGTGTGACGCCCCGCAGCATCGACGACCTAAAAAAAAGGTGGTACGACCTGCGGAAGCGCACGAAGGAGAGGATAGCAGAGAGGCTCTGGGACGCTAGCAGAACGGGAGGCATCCCTTCCACGGTCCAGGCTAACACTGCCCTGGAGGAGCTGGTGGAAGGTACAATTGAGCGGGAAGCCGTCGTGGGAGTGACCCAGATGGACACGTCCGGCGCAGCCACATGTGCCCAAGGTAAGATGCATGCCTGTTGCCATACCCAGCATAGCGTAAATCCCATTCCAGGCCCCCAGCAGGATCTGAGTGTGCATGCAGCTTTGCAACACACAGCTTTACTCCTAACACTAGTGCATCATGGGAGTTGTAGTCTACTCAGGCAAGTGTGCATGTACAGGGGTAAATGCAATAACCATTCACCAGATCAGTAGAAGCTGGGTATAGACAGTATGTTTAGTGGATCACAGAGGGAGATGTATGTGTGCAACACTACGTAGGTCACTATCCCACTAACCATGCACTGTTTCACACACAGATGCATCACCTGGGGATTCAGATGACAGCGGCCAGCTGGTAATCTCCGAAACACCGGTTGATTCAGACCTTGAGACAGCGCAGGATGCCCTCACATCACCTACACCTGCCACCCCACCAGCACCACCAGCACCAGCAACAACAGCACCAGCAACAACAGCACCAGCAACACCAGCACCACCAGCACCAGCCACACAAGCTGCTGCCACGACAGCCACCAAAGCGCCGCGGCGCAGGTCCCAGGTTGCGCCCTTGGTGGTGATGGAAACACCCACCACACAAACGGGACACGGTCAGCGCGCCATCACACCACCTGATGCACCACCTGTCCGCGCCAGGCTAACACAGCGGCGCAGGTCTCGCCAACGTTCGGTCTCCTCAGGCAACCTTGATCTCCAACACACTCCTGGCATTGAGGAGAGGATGCTGTCTGTCCAGCGCGTGCAGGGCCGCCACATGGCAACCATCAGCACCAACATCGGGCACCTTGTTCGTGAAATGCGAGCCATGACTGCCGCAGTAACGGCCATGGGCACGGCGGTCAGGGACATGAGCACTGTGGTGGCAGAGGGCAATGCTCACCTCAGGGAAGATGTACAGGAGCTCACCAGTGCCATGAGGGAGGGCCATGAGTGCCAGAAGAGGAGGCACCGACAGCAATTGTTGCGTTCCGCTGCCGCTACTAAGGCTATCACGCGCCACAGTAACAGTACCGCAGTGTTGGCACGCCGCACTGTGTCCTTGCAGGTCGACCTTGGGCACTTCTGCGGGGATCTGGCAAAGGCACTGGGGCAGTTGACCACTGCTGTGGAACACATCCAGAGCAGCACATGCAGTGCTGCAGCTTTGGGGGGGGATGACGCTAGTGAGGCTGCCTCGAGTGTGAGCAGTGTGTCTGTGGCAGAGGGCAGCACCAGGCGCCGCAGTTCGCGGGCATCCACGGGGACAAGCCGTGGTGAGGCTTTGGAGACACCTGAGCGGAGGCTTGGGGTACGTGGGAAGCGCCAGTAGACAGTTGGACATGCATACAGGACCATGGTGGGGCAACCATGGACATCCACTTACTGAGTGTGCACAGGCGTGACTTTAAGGCACCTTTTATTTTATTTAATGCAATTGGAGCATGATTTACATAGCTAGTTTTGTTGCACAAACATCAGTGCTACTGTGCATTAAACAGTTGCACCCCAAACTAACTTGTAATGTCTCATTCTCACATGTTTCAAAAATGATTTTGCATGATGTATGTCCGCCTCCTATGGCCCTCTGCTGTGTTAGGGACGTGTGCCTGTCGTTGTTGGGCGGGTGGTTGGTCATCCCGGTGGTCGTCATCCCTGTCCAACTCTATGGGTATCCCCCTTCTGGTCGCAATGTTGTGCAGCATTGCACATACAACAATTATCCGGCAGCATGTTTCAGGTTTGTATAGCAAGGCGCCGCCAGTCTTGTGTAGGATTCTGAAGCGACTCTTCAGAATCCCAAATGTCCTCTCTATGACATTCCTAGTGCTGATGTGTGCAGCGTTGTAGCGATGTTCCTGCGGGGTTGCTGGATTGATGTATGGGGTGAGTATGTATTCACGCAGGGCGTAAGCATTGTCACCTAGAAGATAGAAGCATAGACTTAGCATTGGTGATGTACATACATGTGTGGTGTTGGTGTGGGGAAGTGTATTTTTACGTACCTAGCAGGAGTCCCTCTCCAAATTCTCCGTTGATTAGTCGCCTGTGCATTCCACTGTGGCGGAAGATGTAGGAGTCGTGTGTGCTCCCTGGGAATTGTGCCACTAGGTCCGTTATGATGTTATTGGCATCGCACACAACCTGCACGTTGATTGAGTGGTATGACTTGCGGTTCCGGAAAATGTACTCATTTGCTGCGGGTGGACATATGGGGATATGCGTGCAGTCGATGCATCCAATCACATGTGGGGATTGTGCCACCTGGTAGAATGCCTGTTTGGTGCGGTCCAACTGCTGTGGGGTTGTGGGGAAGCTGATGTGGGTGTGTAGCATTGTCAGCATGGCATCGAGGAATTTCTTGAAGAAGCGTGACAGTGCGCTTTGCGATACCCCTCCGGCCACCGCAATTACCCCCTGGAAACTCCCTGAGGCCAGTAGGTGCAGGCTGCATAGGACCTGAACGTGTGCAGGGATTGCATTGGTCCGGTGTGTCTGGTGCTGCAGTAATGGTTCCAGGTCTGCAATCAGGCGCATGATCATTGCACGATTGAGGCGATACTTCTCGTACACCTCGTCCTCATTCTGCCCGAGCAAGGTTATGCGCAGTCTGAAAACTCGCTCCTGGACCCTTCTCCTGCGCTGTCCTTCTGCATTGATACGCATCCTCCTTGCAAGCACGTAGAGGGCAGCCATTTTGTGGGAGCCAACAGGGTCTCCTGGGCCACATTTAAGGGTTTTGTGATTGCCTCAATCATTTGCACATGTTGAAATTGTTTTTTTGCATTTGCTTTTTTTTTTTTTAACTTTACCTCCAGGTTTTGATTCCCCTTATTTAGCTCTTGCAAAATAGCGATTTTCGTTATTAGCGACTGTTGTTGCATTGGGGTGCGATTCGTTATTTGCTATTGGCACTTTCCGGGAGCTAATAGTGATTTCGGTAACTGCTAAAGCGGTATTTAGCGATTCGGTAATTTTGCATTTTGGTTATTAGCGATTCGGTATTTTGGCGGATTTATTTTAGCGATTCGTTATTTGCTCACGTTTTGGGTTCATGCATTTGAAGTGGGTATTTTTTAATCGGTAACGGGCGGTTTTTGCGATTCGGTGTTTTACCGACTGGATTTTGGCTTGATGCATGAGGCTGAATGTCTTTTATTTATGTTTTGGGTTTTAAAACGTAAATAAAAGGCATGCCAATACTAATAGCTTGTGACAGCTTGTTGTGTGTGTGTGTGGTTGTGTGTGTGGTTATGTGTGTGTGGTTGTGTGTGTGTGTGTGTGTGGTTGTGTGTGTGGTTGTGTGTGTGTGTGGTTGTGTGTGCGTGTGGTTGTGGGTGTGTGTGGTTGTGGGTGTGGGTGTGTGTGTGGTTGTGGGTGTGGTTGTGTGTGTGGTTGTGTGTGTGGTTGTGTGTGTTGTTGTGCGTGTGGTTGTGGGGTTGTGCGTGTGGTTGGGGTTGTGCGTGTGGTTGGGGTTGTGCGTGTGGTTGTGGTTGTGGTTGTGCGTGTGGTTGTGGTTGTGCGTGTGGTTGTGGTTGTGTGTGTGGTTGTGGTTGTGTGTGTGGTTGTGTGTGTGTGATTGTGTGTGTGGGTGTGTGTGTGGTGGTGGTGGTTGTGTGTGTGGGTGTGGTTGTGTGGTTGTGGGTGTGGTTGGGTGTGGTTGTGGGTGTGGTTGTGGGTGTGGTTGTGTGGGTGGTTGTTTGTGTGGTTGTGTGTGTGTGTGGTTCTGTGTGTTTGTGTTTGTGTGTGGTAGTGTGTGTGGTTGTGTGTGTGGTTGGGTGTGGTGGTGTGTGTGTGGTTGTGTGGTTGTGCATGTGGTTGTGTGTGTGTGGTTGTGTGTGTGGTTGTGTGTGTGTGGTTGTGTGGGTGTGCTTGTGTGTGTGTATGTGTGTGGTTGTGTGTGTGTGGTTGTTTGTGGTTGTGTGTGTGTGGTTGTGTGTGTGGTTGTGTGTGTGACAGTATTACTAAAAGCATCTCAAAATGGTTATGTGTGTGTGGTTGTGTGTGTGTGTGTGTGTGTGTGTGTGAGAGGTTGTGTGTGTGTGGGTGTGTGTGGTTGTGGGTGTGGTTGTGTGTGTGTGGTTGTGGGTGTGGTTGTGTGTGTGGTTGTGTGTGTTGTGCGTGTGGTTGTGGGGTTGTGCGTGTGGTTGTTGTGTTGTGCGTGTGGTTGGGGTTGTGCGTGTGGTTGGGGTTGTGCATGTGGTTGGGGTTGTGCATGTGGTTGGGGTTGTGCATGTGGTTGGGGTTGTGCGTGTGGTTGGGGTTGTGCGTGTGGTTGGGGTTGGGGTTGTGTGTGTGGTTGTGTGTGTGGGTGTGTGGTGGTGGTGGTTGTGTGTGTGGTTGTGTGTGTGGGTGTGGTTGTGGGTGTGGTTGGGTGTGGTTGTGGGTGTGGTTGTGGGTGTGGTTGTGGGTGTGGTTGTGTGGGTGGTTGTTTGTGTGGTTGTGTGTGTGTGGTTCTGTGTGTTTGTGTTTGTGTGGTAGTGTGTGTGGTAGTGTGTGTGGTTGTGTGTGTGGTTGTGTGTGTGGTTGTGTGTGTGGTTGTGTGTGTGGTTGGGTGTGGTGGTGTGTCTGTGGTTGTGTGGTTGTGCATGTGGTTGTGTGTGGTTGTGTGTGTGTGGTTGTGTGTGTGTGGTTGTGTGTGTGGTTGTGTGTGTGTGGTTGTGTGTGTGTGGTTGTGTGGGTGTGCTTGTGTGGGTGTGCTTGTGTGTGGTTGTGTGTGTGGTTGTTTGTGGTTGTGTGTGTGTGGTTGTGTGTGTGGTTGTTTGTGTGACAGTATTACTAAAAGCATCTCAAAATAAAGGAACACAAACATCGAGTTTGTGGAAAGAGAAAGCTGATTTCTTATGTCTTTGTAAACACTTTCGGGACGGCGCTCCAGTCACCCCTCGGGTTTCCAGCCGCGGTCTGGAGGTGGTGATGACCTGACCACTCCGACCACCGGAGGTTTCAGCACCTCTCAGATGCGGTCTAGATGTTAGAAGGGGATGCTGCTCAGCAGGTTCATGCGCATGCTGCCCATATGTCTACGGATGAAAGACAAATCAAACCCAAGCTGGGACTACCCTATCTTAATCAATGAGTAGCACTGAGTAGGATTACAGTAACGTCTGCTACAAGCTCGTCAAGGGTTCGGAGTGGTGAGAATTCTAGTTTAATCATGGGTTACCTGCTTGGTAGCATTGTATGTTCTTGGACAAATTAATCCACGTCCTTGTGGCAAAGTTTCCTCTTTTAAGGATTCATGTGAGTTTGAGCTACTGGCATTGTAAATGACAATGTCTTTTATTTATGTTTTGGGTTTTAAAACGTAAATAAAAGGCATTTCCAATACTAATAGCTTGTCACAGCTTGTTGTGTGTGTGTGTGGTTGTGGTTGTGTGTGTGGTTATGTGTGTGTGTGTGTGTGTGGTTGTGTGTGGTTATGGGTGTGGTTGTGTGTGTGGTTGTGGGTGTGGTTGTGTGTGTGGTTGTGGGGTTGTGTGTGTGGTTGTGGGGTTGTGTGTGTGTGTGGTTGTGGGGTTGTGCGTGTGGTTGTGGGGTTGTGCGTGTGGTTGGGGGTGTGGTTGTGGTTGTGGTTGTGTGTGGTTGTGTGTGTGTGATTGTGTGTGTGATTGTGAGTGTGGTTGTGTGTGGTGGTGGTGGTTGTGTGTGTGGTTGTGTGTGTGGGTGTGGTTGTGGGTGTGGTTGGGTGTGGGTGTGGTTGTGTGGGTGGTTGTGTGTGGTTGTGTGTGTGGTTGTGGGTGTGGTTGTGTGGTTGTGCATGTGGTTGTGTGTGTGTGTGGTTGTGGGTGTGGTTGTGTGTGTGGTTGTGTGTGGGTTGTGCGTGTGGTTGTGGGGTTGTGTGTGTGGTTGTGGGGTTGTGCGTGTGGTTGAGGGGTTGTGCGTGTGGTTGGGGTTGTGTGTGTGGTTGTGGCTGTGTGTGTGGTTGTGGCTGTGTGTGTGGTTGTGGTTGTGTGTGTGGTTGTGTGTGTGTGATTGTGTGTGTGGTTGTGTGTGGTGGTTGTGTGTGTGGTTGTGTGTGTGGGTGTGGTTGTGTGGTTGTGGGTGTGGTTGGGTGTGGTTGTGGGTGTGGTTGTGTGGGTGGTTGTTTGTGTGGTTGTGTGTGTGAGTGGTTCTGTGTGTTTGTGTGTGGTAGTGTGTGTGGTTGTGTGTGGTTGTGTGTGGTTGTGTGTGTGTGGTTGTGGGTGTGGTTGTGCATGTGGTTGTGTGTGTGGTTGTGTGTGTGTGGTTGTGTGGGTGTGCTTGTGTGTGTGTATGTGTGTGGTTGTGTGTGTGGTTGTTTGTGGTTGTGTGTGTGTGGTTGTGTGTGTGGTTGTGGTTGTGTGTGTGACAGTATTACTAAAAGCATCTCAAAATAAAGGAACACAAACATCGAGTTTGTGGAAAGAGAAAGCTGATTTCTTATGTCTTTGTAAACACTTTCGGGACGGCGCTCCAGTCACCCCTTGGGTTTCCAGCCGCGGTCTGGAGGTGGTGATGAACTGACCACTCCGACCACCGGAGGTTTCAGCACCTCTCAGATGCAGTCTAGATGTTAGAAGGGGATGCTGCTCAGCAGGTTCATGCGCATGCTGCCCATATGTCTACGGATGAAAGACAAATCAAACCCAAGCTGGGACTACCCTATCTTACTCAATGAGTAGCACTGAGTAGGATTACAGTAACGTCTGCTACAAGCTCGTCAAGGGTTCGGAGTGGTGAGAATTCTAGTTTAATCATGGGTTACCTGCTTGGTAGCATTGTATGTTCTCGGACAAATTAATCCACGTCCTTGTGGCAAAGTTTCCTCTTTTACGGATTCATGTGAGTTTGAGCTACTGGCATTGTAAATGACAATGTCTTTTATTTATGTTTTGGGTTTTAAAACGTAAATAAAAGGTATTGCCAATACTAATAGCTTGTCACAGCTTGTTGTGTGTGTGTGTGGTTGTGGTTGTGTGTGTGGTTGTGTGTGTGGTTATGTGTGTGTGTGGTTATGCGTGTGTGTGTGTGGTTGTGGGTGTGGTTGTGTGTGTGTGGTTGTGGTTGTGGGTGTGTGTGTGTGTGGTTGTGTGTGTGGTTGTGCGTGTGGTTGTGGGGTTGTGGTTGGGGTTGTGCGTGTGGTTGTGGTTGTGTGTGTGGTTGTGGTTGTGTGTGTGGTTGTGTGTGGGTGATTGTGTGTGTGGTTGTGTGTGTGGTTGTGTGTGTGGGTGTGTGTGGTGGTTGTGTGTGTGGTTGTGTGTGTGGGTGTGGTTGTGTGGTTGTGGGTGTGGTTGGGTGTGGTTGTGGGTGTGGTTGTGTGGGTGGTTGTTTGTGTGGTTGTGTGTGTGTGGTTCTGTGTGTTTGTGTGTGTGGTTGTGTGTGGTTGTGTGTGGTTGTGTGTGGTTGTGTGTGTGTGGTTGTGGGTGTGGTTGTGCATGTGGTTGTGTGTGTGGTTGTGTGTGTGTGGTTGTGTGTGTGGTTGTGTGTGTGTGGTTGTGTGGGTGTGCTTGTGTGTGTGTACGTAAGTGGTTGTGTGTGTGGTTGTGTGTGTGGTTGTTTGTGGTTGTGTGTGTGTGGTTGTGTGTGTGGTTGTGGTTGTGTGTGTGACAGTACTACTAAAAGCATCTCAAAATAAAGGAACACAAACATCGAGTTTGTGGAAAGAGAAAGCTGATTTCTTATGTCTTTGTAAACACTTTCGGGACGGCGCTCCAGTCACCCCTCGGGTTTCCAGCCGTGGTCTGGAGGTGGTGATGACCTGACCACTCCGACCACCGGAGGTTTCAGCACCTCTCAGATGCGGTCTAGATGTTAAAAGGGGATGCTGCTCAGCAGGTTCATGCGCATGCTGCCCATATGTCTGCAGATGAAAGACAAATCAAACCCAAGCTGGGACTACCCTATCTTACTCAATGAGTAGCACTGAGTAGGATTACAGTAACGTCTGCTACAAGCTCGTCAAGGGTTCGGAGTGGTGAGAATTCTAGTTTAATCATGGGTTACCTGCTTGGTAGCATTGTATGTTCTTGGAATAATTAATCCACGTCCTTGTGGCAAAGTTTCCTCTTTTACGGATTCATGTGAGTTTGAGCTACTGGAATTGTAAATGACAATGTCTTTTATTTATGTTTTGGGTTTTAAAACGTAAATAAAAGGCATTTCCAATACTAATAGCTTGTCACAGCTTGTTGTGTGTGGTTGTGGTTGTGTGTGTGGTTATGTGTGTGTGTGTGTGTGTGTGTGTGGTTGTGTGTGTGTGTGTGGTGTGTGTGTGGTTGTGTGTGTGTGTGTGTGTGTGGTTGTGTGTGTGGTTGTGTGTGTGGCTGTTTGTGGTTGTGTGTGTGTGGTTGTGGTTGTGCGTGTGGTTGTGGGGTTGTGCGTGTGGTTGGGGTTGTGCATGTGGTTGTGGTTGTGTGTGTCGTTGTGGTTGTGTGTGTCGTTGTGGTTGTGTGTGTATGATTGTGTGTGTGGTGGTGGTGGCTGTGTGTGTGGTTGTGTGTGTGGTTGTGTGTGTGGCTGTTTGTGGTTGTTTGTGGTTGTGTGTGTGTGGTTGTGGTTGTGCGTGTGGTTGGGGGGTTGTGCGTGTGGTTGGGGTTGTGCGTGTGGTTGTGTGTGTGGTTGTGGTTGTGTGTGTGATTGTGTGTGTGGTGGTGGTGGTTGTGTGTGTGGTTGTGTGTGTTGGTGTGGTTGTGTGTGTGTGTGGTTGTGTGTGTGTGTGGTTGTGGGTGTGGGTGTGGTTGTGTGGGTGGTTGTTTGTGTGGTTGTGTGTGTGTGTGGTTCTGTGTGTTTGTGTTTGTGTGTGGGGTTGTGTGTGGTTGTGAGTGTGGTTGTGTGTGGTTGTGTGTGTGTGGTTGTGGGTGTGGTTGTGCATGTGTGTGTGTGTGGTTGTGGGTGTGCTTGTGTGTGTGTATGTGTGTGGTTGTGTGTGTGGTTGTTTGTGGTAGTGTGTGTGTGGTTGTGGTTGTGTGTGTGGTTGTGTGTGTGACAGTATTACTAAAAGCATCTCAAAATAAAGGAACACAAACATCGAGTTTGTGGAAAGAGAAAGCACTTTGTAAGTCAAACGGGCGCAGCAAAGCATTAACACAACAACAAAACAAAGAAGATCACTTAGCGAAGACTAGGTGCTGATAATGGATACACACAGCCCATCATCTTAAGAGTTCGATTGCAGCCAATGTGAACTCAAACCTGCCCCCTCCTTGTGGGTTGCACCCCATATTTCATGAGTTGTAACTGCTGCACCCACCATAGCGCTTTGAGATCTAAAGCGCTACATAGGTCTAATCGATTAACCAGTCGCCAACATGCTGTGCTTTTAAAGAGAATGTGCCAACATTTTCCAGCTTCCTCATCATGTCCTCATGACAGCGCCAACGAAAGGACTCCCTGAATGGTGCAACGGACATGAAGCAGCCGCTGCGATCAGAAATAAACACTGAGAATGTTGTCCAGTTTCACAGTAGTATTTCCTTAATGTTCTTTAAGTCCCAAAACAGTAATAATAAAAGCATCTCAAAATATAGGAACACAAACAGAGTTTGTGGAAAGAGAAAGCACATTGTAAGTCAAACGGGCGCAGCAAAGCATTAACACAACATGTTCTTTGATGTTTGATGTTCTTTGAACGAGAACATCAAAGGGGCACTGCGAAAGTGATCGCGGGCACTTAATGTGCATGACTAGGTTTGCCAGCCTCCGCTCCTAAGCGTGCGCCTGCGCACATGCACTGTAGCTCTAGGCTGGCCATGGTAGCATTTTTTGAGCCCTCACAAAAAGTCTCGCCAGACCAGCGCATGCGCTGGGTCAGGCGAGACCTAAAAATGGAAAACAGGAAGCCTTATTTACACTTCACTGTGACTGTCATGTAGATCCGAAGAGTCGTAGATGAAGACTGTTTCTTGAAAATAAACTAGTTCAGTATGAGAGCCCTTCTTATGGTCTACCAGAGAGAAATAATGCACACTCCTTCCCCCTTTCTTCAACAAACCCATTTCTGAGCTTGGCAATTTGCAACAGGTCTTATGATCTCCAGATAAGGCCTTTGAATTATCTCTCAGAAAGAGTGCTGGGCTGTCTGTATTGGTAGACTCATTTTTGGATTTCACATTATGTACGTTTGTATCTATTTGTCTACGTCAGGGGTCTCCAGCCTATTCTATAACGAGAGCTACTTCTGATTAATGAAATAACCACATCAGCCTTCTGGCACCACGGAAATAACATCAGCAAAAACTCTCTGTGAAAACAATAATTATCACCCAACAATCGGCATAAAGCGTATTTTGGAAATTCACTAATTTTGTTCCTGGAAACACACGCATTTTCCCAGCAAATACAAGATTTTAATCCAGGGTAAACAAACGGTGAGTCTACCTCACATACCAATGTGTTACTACTTCATGACAGGGATGGCCATGATAGCAACGATGATGGCCACCATCATGCAAGACATAGACGTTATAAAGTTAAGGATGCTCAAAATGTACTAGTGATGGCTAGCCATTGTGAAAGGGCCATTGGTGTGCCAGGAAAGGACAGTATCATGCCAGGGATGGCCACAAGCTGGCACAAAAATGCCAGGGATGGCCACAAGCTGGCACGAAATGCACACAATATCAGGGGTGTCCCCTCATTAAGCCAGTGGTGGCCACCATTCTGCTAGAGGGGCACTGACTAGACCACAAATGTATACAATATTCCAGGACTGGCAATGGTTAGTCTAGGATCACTATTATGCGACAGCTGTCCAACATAATACCAAGGATGTCCACAATATGTCAAGGATAGTAATTATTTCATGGATGACCCCATTATGCCAAGTTGGCCATTCCTGTTCCAGGAGTGGTCATGGTTAGGCCATGGATCCCTGCACTGCCAAACATAGTCATGATTATACCAGGGGTGCTTTATGCGAGGACTGGAACACAAAATGCTTATAATGGCCACAATATTTCAAGAATTGCCATCAATAAGCCAACAGTGGTAATCAGTATGTCAGGCACATTCACTACTATGCTTGATGAGTCATCAATTGGACAACAGATGTTCAAGATATCTTATACATGGCCACTACTATGCTGGGGTACAATTCGGCCAAGAATGGCCAGCATTTGTCAAGTAGCATAATCAACTTGATTGAACCTCTATTTAAGTAAAAAGTGTTCAACTTTATGCCAGGAATGGCCGGAGATGACCTTTGTCATAGATTGTCTCTGCATGTAAGTGGGGCACCAGATGTCAATTGAAATCCTAGATGCTAGGGATTGCCAGCAGGAAGGAACAATGTCTGCCTGGCACAGGGAGCATGACACAAACTCACATATACAGGCATCTGCACACATATATGCACACTCCATGCCTACTATGCCACATCACGGGAGGTAATTACTTGTCTCTTCTCCCACTCTGGCAAGTGCTGAGCCCCCTACTGTTCATCTACTCCAGTATTTAAGCTCGGACACATCGCTCCTACACCCTCAATTCTGAGGGAAGCCACTGTCACTAACCTTTGCATTCCTCTTTCTGGGTCCAGTGCACATGGATATACAGACAGATACGCATGCAAAAAATCCCTCTTTCTCTCTTTCTCTCTCTCTCTCTCTCTCTATACCTCCCTGCCTCCCTCCATACAGGCTTCATTCACACCAAATCACCTTGAGGAATTGTTTTTTTTTTGCTTTTCAAGCACTGCATGTCATGCTGTGTGTATATAAATATATCCATCTGTTTGAGTCACTGCTTTATATATATATATATACACTGAAAAAAACATAGGTTTCAGGGACATTATAGTTAGAAATTAGCATTTAAAAAACCTTAGAAATTCAGTAAAAAAACCACAGGTTTCAGAGACGTTATAGTTAGTTGGACATTTCACTCGTACAAAACCAGAGAAATTCAGCCGTTATAGTTAGTTCAGCTAACTATAACTCGCACCCCCACAATGCACTGCTGATGACGTCACATATTATATCATTCATTAAACTGATAAGAACAGATACTACACTTGATCTTAGCCAAAAGGCCGAGAAGCGATACATATTACATCATTCATGACATGGTCAGTGACATCACTGATGACACTCCCCACTGCCCCCAGCGAATATTTAAGAAAAGCCCCGGGAGTGGTGGTCCCCGGGGCTTGGGGGGGGGTTTAGAAGCCCCCCACACATTAATAAAAAAGATGCCCCGGGAAGGTGGCGGTCCCCCGGGCTGCGGGAGGGCCTCGTGCCCTCCTGCATATTATTAACATAGTCCCGGGGAGGTGGCGGTCTCCAGGGCTGCAGGGTCCCCCGCAGGCCTCTGCAATTATAAATTATATATTGCGCAATGCCCCCGGGACCTGGCCCACCCGGAGGCCTCATTTAAATGAAGCACGGGAGCCCGCGCTTCATTTTTTTAAATAAGTTCGGCGGGATTCGCGACCCCAGCGTGAATTCCGCCGAAATTATTTTAAAGAAATGCTTTTTTTGGCCCTAGGGGTCCTTGTGGGACCCCCCTGAGCAGGCCTACGGGGTCAGGGGGTTTCTACCCTGCTCCCTTTTATTGTTTTTTAACGTTTTTTCTACTGTTTTCTTGTGACTCGGTTCTACCGAGTCACAAGATGGCTGCCAACACTTCCTGGTTTGGAGTGTTGGCAGCCAATCACAGTGAAGCTCGTGGTCAGGAGGGTTCGCGGATCCACCGCTGCCCTAGATATCGAAACTTTTATTTTTTTAATTTCTCAGCAACTACTGAACGGATTTACACCATTTAAAAAAATGTCGCTTTCTGAACCAAGCACTACTTTTTTGCCAAATTTGGTGTAATTACGTTCAGCAGTTCGAGCTGTAGCCCTGGCTAAAGTTTCCTATGAAAATTGATTATCCACCTTTTATTTTTTGAATTTCTCAGCAACTACTGAACGATCTACACCATTTAACAACAAGCATTTATAATGCAATGGTCTCGGCATTGTTAAAGTTAGAGCTATTGGCATTGCTCATGACATTATTTTTGTTTTGAAAGATTTAAAGAAACGGCATTGTTATTTACAATGTCCATAGCTTAATCACTCTCAAATGCGAGACATATTGCATTTGCACCCACACACAGAGCCACACACACAAAGCCACCCACACACACAGAGCAACTCACATACCCACCTACACACACACACAGTTACCCACACAGAGAAAGCCACCACGCATAGAGCCACCTACAAAAAAAGCCACCCACACGGAGCCTCCCACACGCACACAGAGCCACCCACACACACACACAGCCATCTGCGCTCCCGCTTGTGAGTGTAATGTCCCATGTGCTTGTGCTGGCGTCACTAGGATAAGCTAGTCCCCATTGTTTGGTTTGCTGCGCGCGTTAATGACAGCTTGGCGGCCGCTCTTATCACCAAAAAAATGTCCCCGTATATTGGAGCTTCACTCGGGCTCTAAAACAAATATGCCCCCGTCGTTGGAGCCTCTCGGGGGCTCGAGAACACTGCCCCCGATGTTGGAGTCCCGCTCGGGGGACTCAATGCGGACAGGAACCACCCCGAGCCCTCTCCTTACCGGGACTTCGCCTCGGGGGACCCAGCTCCTCTGGAGGCGGCAACGCTCCGACGCTTCGGGGGCTGCGGGGCTCTCTCCTCACTGAGAGCCCCGCTCCGGCTTCCTTAGTTTCGTGGGTCACGGCGTCTCCCGGGGCACACGCAGGAGCGCGGGGTAGGCTCCCGCCTGCTTCCTGCTTAAACCACGCCCACGTCCTTGCCTCCCTTCCGGCGCTGACTGTGTCCCACACAGGGCGCCTGACTTTCGGTTTCGTGGGGGCCGCGGCGGTGATTTTGATGACGGTGCTGCGGGGTGGGCACCCGCTTACAAATAAAATAATTAAATAAGCGGGGTGGGCACCCGCCAACGAGCGCCACAATGCGGGGTGGGCACCCGCTTCAATCAATCAATCAATCAGTGACACTTGTAAAGCGCGCTACATACCCGTAGGGTCTCAAGGCGCTGGGGGGGGGGGAGGGGGGGGGGGTGCCGCTACTGCTCGAACAGCCAGGTCTTCAGCTTCTTCCTGAAGGAGAGGTGGTCTTGGGTCAGGCGCAGGTCGGTAGGGAGGGAGTTCCAGGTCTTGGCGGCCAGGTAGGAGAAGGACCTTCCTCCTGTAGTCGCTCTTCGGATGCGGGGGACGGCGGCGAGGGCGTGGTTGGCTGATCGGAGGTGGCGTTTGGGAGCGTGGAAGTTGACTCGGCTGTTGAGGTAGCTCGGGCCTTGGTCGTGTAGGGCTTTGTGTGCGTGGGTGAGGAGGCGGAAGGTGATTCTTCAAATCTCGGCAACAAGCGGGGGAATCCCTACACCGGGGATTCCCTGACACAGATGATTGCAGCTTCGGGCTGCTGTCAGAAATCGCCAGGCTGCTTCTTATCGGCGCAAATAACTAGCGCGCTCACCAGGACACAAATGTATGTCGCTCCCCAGGCTCTGCAGCACCCAGTTCCAGGGAGAAAGGGGAAAGCTCTCCTCAGCTAGGCACAGTCCAGGGAAAGTCTTTGCGCACCACCGCCTTTCTCCGAGGTCAAGCAGAAATGCCTCGGAGAAACGCAGTGGCGTTTTCGGATTCGGGAGCGTGTTTTTCTTTCTCTCCTCTTGCCATTGGCTGGAATGTTTACATTCCAGAGGAGAGAAAGAATCGAAAAAACACACCCCCGAATCCGAAAAAGACGGGGCTTGTTTGGAGAGACAATGCTCTTCTCCAATGGCTGACCAGTATTTCAGAGGCCAGCCAATGGAGAAGAGGTAAAAAGAAAGGGGCGGGACCTAAAAAGGACTCTATGTGAACCAAGGGCTACCTTTTTGCCAAATTTTGTGTAATTCCGTTCAGCAGTTCGGGCTGTAGCCGTGTCTAAAGTTTCTTATGGAAATATCATGGGGAAAAAGCGTTTTGGGATCACCCTTTTTTCTCGGCCCCTGCTTAGTGAATCACCCCGAAACTTTCAAGGCAGGAGCTGACCGGAGTTGATCACTAGTTTTGAAAATTTTGCGAAGATTCGTTAACCAGCGCCAAAGTTATTGGAAAAACAAAAAACGCTTTTCCTATGGAAACTAGGTCCTAACTATAACTACTTACTGGCGACCGCCAGTAGGTAATGTAGGAATATATATATTTATATTTATATTTATATTTATATATATATCTATCTATATATATATTTATATTTATATTTATATATATATCTATCTATATATATATATATATATATATATATATATATATATATATATATATATATATCTCTGCGTGTGTGTTTGTGTATATACTAGCAATTTACATGAGAAACGAATCTAAATAAGAGGATTGGTAACAAAAGTAGCCCTGGATCTCCAAACATCCTGGATGGTGATACTCTCCCCCGGGATTGGCCATAGTACAACGGTCAAACGCAATTTTGAAAACAAGATCCAAGACAATTGATGGAACCTAACAATGGCATTTTACTAACTTTTTTATCCTTATATATTGCACAAGAAAATGTTTTTTATTTCTTTGTAATGCAATGGTTTTAGTTAACTTGTGCAAATAAACGTATTCATTCAATTCAATAAAATAAAGATGAGCGGAGATGGCTGACCAGTTTTGTCCCTTTGTGGAGATTGCACAAGCTTTGACCAAACTGCTCAACTTACCTCTAACCAAAGCCTAAAAATGCAATTCAATGTTGGGCCGAAGTTGCAGACAGATTCTTTCGATTTACATATTTGAGAGAGCAGAGGAAGGCCGCGTAGCCAATTTAATACTTAGAAGTCCAAATATGGGCACAGGAGGTGGAGGAAGGGTAAATGAGAGACAACAAATGTGGAAAAAATAATTTGATGTCAGCCAGCTTGCAAATGCTGGACACTATTCTTCAGACTCAATTGGTTTTCCTCCTCTAGGAAGGAGGAAAACCAATTCAGAACGGTGACGCCTATTGCACAATCCTGTAGCCTGTTCAGGAGTCTAGTGTGTGGCACGGTATCGAAGGCCGACGAGAGGTCTAATAAAATCAAAATGGCTGTTCCCCCCTGATCAGCTTCTCCTTAATAAGCTCAGAGGCTTCGAGTAGGGCAGTCTCTGTACTATGGTTGGTTCTGAAACCTGTCTGGCTCTGGTGTAGGAGTTGATTTTTTTTTCAGCGTAGTCCGAGATCACAGCATTGACATATTTCTCTAAGGCCTTAGAGAAAAACGGTAATAGTGAGATAGGTCTGTAATTTGCTGACACTGAGGGGTCCACAGAGGGCTTCTTCAGTAAAAGGGAGAATTTTAGCACGTTTCCAAATGCCAGGCATGTGCCCGGAAGTTAGGGAGGAATTATGTACCATATTTGCACAGGGTTTATAGACATGGGAACAGAGGCCAACAATTTCGCAGGGCATGGGTCGGAGGGGGTCCCTGACTTCAGACTCTAGATGATATCAGAGGATACCTCCGGTTGAAGCAGAGGGAACTGTACAAGAGTGGGTCCGTCAATAGAGGTGGGTTGCACTGCCTGGGCTCGATTGTTGGCTAGGCCATGACTCCCAAGGGCCCCCCTTGTGAAGGAGTCCTGAGTGGTCACGATTTTGTCGTGAAAAAGAAAAATGCAAGTTGGTTGGTCCATTCGAGAGAGAGGGGTAAAGCCCTGGCAACAGATGGCGGGGCAGAGAAGTCTTTCACAAATGTAAAGATCTCTTTGCCTTTGTTGCCGGTTAATCTCAATTTTAGCTTTCAGGTAGCATTTTTTAGCCTCACGGATTTTAGTATAATGTGCCTTCAAGGCGTGTTTGTAATCCAATTTGTCGTCAGAATTAAAGTTTTTGCGCCACTTTCTTTCAAGGCATTTGCATGTACTTTTGCTTCGTCTCAGTGCCTCATTGAACCAGGGAGCTGAAAGTCTGGCTTACTTGGGGGTACGAGTGGGCATGGGGACAAGCGCATAGGTGCAGTGCTGCACCCAAATCTCAAGATGGAGGGCATCTCTCTCAGGTTCGCCAGATAGCAGTGGAAGTACTCAGCGCCTCACTCAAAGCAGAAGGGGTGACCCAGTGGAAAGGTCTATGAGGGTTTACCAATTTTGTAGCAGGGGTCTGATGGCACATTACAGGTCTAGGGACCCTAAAACTAATAAGGTATTGATCCAACCACACCAAAGGAAGGGGCGGATCTACCATGAGCTCTGAATTGGAGAAGATTTGGTCGAGGGTGTGGTACTTATTGTGCGTACGGTTGGAAACATAAGGGAGCAAGTTGAGAACAGCGAGGGAGTCGGTAAGGGAGATGACCTCTGGCTCATTGGGTTTGTCCATTTGGATGTTGATGTCGCCCAAGACCAGAAAGTGGCTATATCTGAGAACCGGGGGGAGATTGCCTCATTAATGGATTTCAGGAAGGTGCCTGCAGGTCCGGAGGACTATAAATCAGTACTCCAGCCAGGGAGTGGTGATCAGATAAGGCACAGTGGAAGCCAAGGTATTCTGCTTCATCCAACTTCCCTATAGGAATAGCATTACAGGTGAATTCCTCCTAAAGATAATAGCTACCCCCTTCCTTTGCCTACTGTGTGATCTTTCCTAAGAATCTTAGATCCTGTAGGGATAGCAGTGGCGATGGTGGGGTGGGATAATTGAGTAAGCCAAGTTTCAGGGAGAAACATCAAGTCTGGGAGTGTGTTTTGCAACAGGTCAAAGACCTGTAGTTTGTGTTTCTGCAGGGAGCAAGTGTTGAGTAGAAGGGCTTTAAGCATCCCACCCTGATTGGAATTGGCATAGCCCACCGCATCATTAACCACTACTACAGGGCAACATACGTCCCAACCAGCTGGCTCCCAGTTACACCGCGCACATTTGGAAATGCCACCCCCTCCCCCAACAGCGATGGTATCACTGCAGTGAGACTCCTTACTGAGGCTGAACAGTGTGGCTCGGTCATATTGAGTGCATTGCTAGCGATTGCTGGAAAAACCGGCAACCTGACCAGCGCCTCCGGGACGCCTCCGGGCGCAGACGGGCTTGCTTTAGGTGCACCTAGTTCTCTGAATGCTTTTATGCATTCGGAGAACTAGAGCGTGACCTAAGCAAGATTGTGCTGCTCAGTGTCCTCCCTCGCGTGGAGACTCGGTGTGAGCATGCTTATAGTGAGGTAGGGACTTGAAGCTCCACCCACTCTCCGCCCATATTTTTCATTGGCTTGTATCATTATACACTGTAAGCTGTGGCTGTTCATTGGTCAAAAGGCATAGTAGTCCCTCCTTAGTACCGTCTTGTCTCATTTTGTAACCTCCCATGGCAACATACCCTGTTAATGTGCTGTTACTCAATAGGCTTTAATTACACTCTCCGAGAACTATTTCTTTCAATGGTTTTCACATGCCTGGTGTTGCAGGGAAGACAAGCTCTCTCCTAACACTTTATTTTCATTTTTTTTCTAATATCACTGCACGCCACAGTGGCGGTCACGTCTGTGTTTTATTTGAGGTGCAGAACACAGCCGCATGTTTTTTTTTCTCTTTTTATTCACAGTGTTTTAGGTCTCGCTGATCCAGCGCAATCGCTGCACTACAGACCTTTAGTAAGCGGGTTTTCAAAGTACTACCAGAGAGGCTTTTGCTGGCCTCAAGCTTGCGGGCACGTGCGAATGAACGTGCACAGGCCATCTGGCTTTTGTAATGGCTCATTAAGCCTTACAATGCTCCTCCACCCCCTCTGTCTCTCTGCTCTCACTACCCCCTCCCTTCTCCCCCTCCGTCAGCTTCATTTTCAGGCACCCTTACAGCACGCGATATTACTTTCACTTTCACAGCCTCAGCTCTACAGGTCAGAGCCGTAAAAAGGAAATTCCAGTGCACCGCTTAAGTTTCATGAGTTCATACGAATTGGGAGCACCCTTGGTTTTAAGTTCATTTTAGGACTCTTTAGTCTAGGATTTTCGTACCCATAAAGAGTGAGTAAGTAGAACTGAACTGTAGTATTATTATATAGGTCCTTTCAGTCTAGCAATATGAGACTATCTGACTTGAGTTCTATATTACACTGTCTTTAGTATTCAATGATCTTCTTTTCTTGTTTCTTGTCTTACCACATTTATCTACTTTATAATCTTTTTACCTCCTTTATCCTTGATGTGGCTCTAGTTTTGTCTCATCTATATCTTTTAATTTCTTCTTTTTTCTGTGTTAATATTGTGTATAAAATGAGGCTGTACATAATGTATATATGTGCAACAGCAGTAAAATTGATCAACATAGGATATAATGAATGCAAATATGTGTATGTCTTTATCATTGGTGTGCAGGTATGTTCTCTTCATTTTTTCTTGTCCAGTAATGTTTGATAATAATCCATCTATAACAACAAAGCGTATTGGATACTGAAATGTACATGTTATGTATGATACATTAGCATGATTATTTTTTTCTTTCTTTTTCTTTTTCAATGTTCTGTTAAAGTTAATTATTTAGTATTAGCCGTAGGGAATGTATTAAATGTATACATGTACATATGTATATATAAAAAAAAGACAAAATACTCAAATCTAGGTGTATATGTACTGTAATCATGAAATTGTAACCATTATATTATATGTGTTTATATTTTAGATAGTTTCAAAGCAATAGACTGTTTCCTGACGAAGGCAGCATTGCCGAAACGCGCGTAGCTTCCCATCTACCGCATTGCTTCTATCAACCTTATATGTATATATTGCCTGTATAAATGTTCACTGATGATATATATATGTAAAAAAGAATAATTAACCAATTAAAATATTCATGAGGGATAAAAAAATGAAAAAATAAATATCATATATTTTTCTAACTAAATTTTGTGTATGGAAAAATAATTTTGTATTCATATTTTGGGATCATTAGGGATTACTTTCATGGTTTACACCTAGTATTTGTCCTGTCACATGTTTATCCACTTGCTATAGTACTTTACCTAAATGAGTTCATAAGAATAACACGCTGACGCCCAAATCTATTGTTTGCTCTTCTTCAGGTAAAAGAAACGCTTTTTCCCTTGATACACACTTGTTCTGTGGTCTGCTGGTAAAGAACAACAAATTGAGAGATCTGCCTTGGGGCATTCAATTTCGACGCCTGGTCAGGGGTACCAAACGCCACAGAAATACAAATACAAGTCCAGCTAAAAGAACAAGTGAGCGTTTTCCTGGTATTTCCATGTGTGAAAAAACATAGAAGTACTCGCCGCCTACACACGTTATCGAGTAAAAAACATTCTCCTAGGCGATTTTCACATTACTAAGAGATTGAGCCATGAATTTGAGTTTCCCCTTCAATTAAAATAAGAGGTTAGAGGTCCCTGGTGTGTCCTTGCTAAGCACCCGCAGTCCATGTTGCTAGACATTTACAGCCTGGATTACAAACATCTGGAGCTGTAAACACTGCTTCCTCTGACTGCTCCGATTATCCAGTGCAACCGTTCAAAGAGTCTCAACAAGCATTAGCAAAGCATTTTCTGGTCCAGCTTTTTGGCTTGTTTAGGACTTGTGCCCTGGGTGGTAGTATGTTTTCGGGGAGGGACTCCACAGGGCCAGAGGGGTGGTGAGCTCGCTTGTATCTTGCCATCGGTTAGTGCAAGAGTGTCTTCTCTCTCAATGTGCTGTTACTCAATAGGCTTTAATTACACTCTCCGAGAACTATTTCTTTCAATGGTTTTCACATGCCTGGTGTTGCAGGGAAGACAAGCTCTCTCCTAACACTTTATTTTCATTTTTTTTCTAATATCACTGCACGCCACAGTGGCGGTCACGTCTGTGTTTTATTTGAGGTGCAGAACACAGCCGCATGTTTTTTTTTCTCTTTTTATTCACAGTGTTTTAGGTCTCGCTGATCCAGCGCAATCGCTGCACTACAGACCTTTAGTAAGCGGGTTTTCAAAGTACTACCAGAGAGGCTTTTGCTGGCCTCAAGCTTGCGGGCACGTGCGAATGAACGTGCACAGGCCATCTGGCTTTTGTAATGGCTCATTAAGCCTTACAATGCTCCTCCACCCCCTCTGTCTCTCTGCTCTCACTACCCCCTCCCTTCTCCCCCTCCGTCAGCTTCATTTTCAGGCACCCTTACAGCACGCGATATTACTTTCACTTTCACAGCCTCAGCTCTACAGGTCAGAGCCGTAAAAAGGAAATTCCAGTGCACCGCTTAAGTTTCATGAGTTCATACGAATTGGGAGCACCCTTGGTTTTAAGTTCATTTTAGGACTCTTTAGTCTAGGATTTTCGTACCCATAAAGAGTGAGTAAGTAGAACTGAACTGTAGTATTATTATATAGGTCCTTTCAGTCTAGCAATATGAGACTATCTGACTTGAGTTCTATATTACACTGTCTTTAGTATTCAATGATCTTCTTTTCTTGTTTCTTGTCTTACCACATTTATCTACTTTATAATCTTTTTACCTCCTTTATCCTTGATGTGGCTCTAGTTTTGTCTCATCTATATCTTTTAATTTCTTCTTTTTTCTGTGTTAATATTGTGTATAAAATGAGGCTGTACATAATGTATATATGTGCAACAGCAGTAAAATTGATCAACATAGGATATAATGAATGCAAATATGTGTATGTCTTTATCATTGGTGTGCAGGTATGTTCTCTTCATTTTTTCTTGTCCAGTAATGTTTGATAATAATCCATCTATAACAACAAAGCGTATTGGATACTGAAATGTACATGTTATGTATGATACATTAGCATGATTATTTTTTTCTTTCTTTTTCTTTTTCAATGTTCTGTTAAAGTTAATTATTTAGTATTAGCCGTAGGGAATGTATTAAATGTATACATGTACATATGTATATATAAAAAAAAGACAAAATACTCAAATCTAGGTGTATATGTACTGTAATCATGAAATTGTAACCATTATATTATATGTGTTTATATTTTAGATAGTTTCAAAGCAATAGACTGTTTCCTGACGAAGGCAGCATTGCCGAAACGCGCGTAGCTTCCCATCTACCGCATTGCTTCTATCAACCTTATATGTATATATTGCCTGTATAAATGTTCACTGATGATATATATATGTAAAAAAGAATAATTAACCAATTAAAATATTCATGAGGGATAAAAAAATGAAAAAATAAATATCATATATTTTTCTAACTAAATTTTGTGTATGGAAAAATAATTTTGTATTCATATTTTGGGATCATTAGTGATTACTTTCATGGTTTACACCTAGTATTTGTCCTGTCACATGTTTATCCACTTGCTATAGTACTTTACCTAAATGAGTTCATAAGAATAACACGCTGACGCCCAAATCTATTGTTTGCTCTTCTTCAGGTAAAAGAAACGCTTTTTCCCTTGATACACACTTGTTCTGTGGTCTGCTGGTAAAGAACAACAAATTGAGAGATCTGCCTTGGGGCATTCAATTTCGACGCCTGGTCAGGGGTACCAAACGCCACAGAAATACAAATACAAGTCCAGCTAAAAGAACAAGTGAGCGTTTTCCTGGTATTTCCATGTGTGAAAAAACATAGAAGTACTCGCCGCCTACACACATTATCGAGTAAAAAACATTCTCCTAGGCGATTTTCACATTACTAAGAGATTGAGCCATGAATTTGAGTTTCCCCTTCAATTATAATAAGAGGTTAGAGGTCCCTGGTGTGTCCTTGCTAAGCACCCGCAGTCCATGTTGCTAGACATTTACAGCCTGGATTACAAACATCTGGAGCTGTAAACACTGCTTCCTCTGACTGCTCCGATTATCCAGTGCAACCGTTCAAAGAGTCTCAACAAGCATTAGCAAAGCATTTTCTAGTCCAGCTTTTTGGCTTGTTTAGGACTTGTGCCCTGGGTGGTAGTATGTTTTCGGGGAGGGACTCCACAGGGCCAGAGGGGTGGTGAGCTCGCTTGTATCTTGCCATCGGTTAGTGCAAGAGTGTCTTCTCTCTCACTCCTGGTTCTGTCCCCCTCCCCTCCGGCCCCCCTTCTACCGTGCATCTCTCCTTCCAAGCGTGTGCCTCTGTCTTGTCTATGCGTGTCAGCCAAGTGTGCTCTACTTCCTGCGCTTTAACTATTAAGTATAAGCAAAGCTTGCACTACGCTTGCGTTTTTAATGTTAAGTGTAAGCGAACTTACTGCATCGCCTCATCAGAGTACCCCACGCCGACCATAATTGCAGACACTTGGGGACAATGTACTCTATCCGACCCACTCCATTGTTATCTGCAAAAACCTCCACCCGCGCCGCCTGCTTCCCCCACCTTACCCTTGTAATTAAACCCTTTGCAGCCCCTCCCTAAGCCACCGAAACGAGGGCCCCCATGCCCCTCCACTCTCACTGCTCCCACTCATGCTCCTCCCGTTGCTTCACCCCAGGCCAATTCCTCTTTGTGAGTACTCTCAGACATGAATAATCTGCCCAGGATCACAGGATGTTGGGCCACGCTGAGATCAACGAGCATTTTTTATTTTATATTGTAGAGGTGGATTTCGGCGTGTCTGTTAACACCCTTGCATGAAATTAAGGAGTACAGGGAATAGTGAGTGAGTTCAAAGCAGATCACAGGGAAGGATTTGTTTTAGGAAAGGGGGGCGCAGAGGGAGTTCTGGGCTACCAAAATTGTTTGCTTATGATGACCCGTGTCTGTCCCAGCGCATGTTGTCACCTCCTGCAAATGGCGATTCATTAAAAGGAATTAGCAAGGGACTGCCCTTTGATGTGAGAGCAGATCCCCCTGCCCCCAGCAGTCCACTGAGAGCCCCCCTCACTCTTCCCTTAAAAACAAAGATACACCGTGAATGGCAAAATAAATGTGACCTCAGCGGCGAATCCTTGCTTCAGCCAATTAAGCAATTACCAGTTTTGCAAGAACTAAGTTACAAGGGTCTAAGAATGGCGCCTTGAAGAGGACCTCAAGTGGCGCTCTATAAATCTGAGTAATAAGTGACTACAAGCTCTTGCGGTGTTTTTCCAAGAAAGAGCCACAATTTGTAAATATTTTGTCAGAATCACTTTACACTTTTAAAATTAAGTGTTATGCCCATGTTCACGATTTCTTGTCAGTATTCATGTATTACTGTTATGGGTTTTTGTGTGAAACAAACAGAACTAAGGCTCGGGGAGTTATAAAATTAGTCTCTGCAGTATACACAATTAAAACGTACGAAATACAAACTATGCAGTGTTGGGCTTCCAGAGAAAACAAACTATAAATAAAGCGTGTCAAAACAATGGCTTTACATCTCTAGCGCTTCGGGCTGAACAAATCGCCTCTATGCGCTATAAGCAAACATACTCGGGTCGGTCCTTGTGTTTCTCAGGCTTGGTGTGGACAGTGACCCCTCCCATCTTTAAGTGCGGCGACAACAGACTGAGCACATACAATGCACTCACTTCTCATCTGGGCATACTATGGAAACCTCCCCATGCCTACAAAAATATAAACGTGCAGGGGACCTAAGTAGCTTGTGTGAACACCCCTTTGCTATGCCCCCCCCCCCCCAACACACCTTATCTCTAATTCTGACAACGTCCCGTGTAGTTGCAATAAACTCTCGCAGCGCTCTGGGCTCCATGCGGTGAGAAGCCGCCAGCGCATTTGGCCCATTTGGTAGCTTCACGGCACTTTGAAAACAAGCACTGGCATAGCCAATAGGTCTCGTATTTGGGACCTTATAAGTGTTAACCCATGCAACAGGTGATGTTGTTGCACCAAGCCATGCAACAGTTGATGTTGTTGCACCAAGGATATTGTGCTGGATAACTAAACACTTATAAGGTCCGAAAGGCAAGGCCTATTGGCTATGCCAATGCTTGTTGTTTTTGTTTAGAAGCGCACCATGTCGTGCTTTCACGTTGAGGCCACGCCCCTTTCTTCAGACAAGCCGTGTCCAAAGAAAGGTCCTATTAAAGTGAAACTGCCGAATGGGGCGCTTTTACAAACAAAAGCATTTGTTTGTCAACTTGACAAATAAATACTTTTTTTTGTAAAAGTTGCCCATACCGTGCTTTTAGTTTAATAGTGGCCGCAGACCTTTCTTTAGACGCGACTTGCCTAAAGAAAGGGGTGTGGCCTCTATTAACGTAAAAGCGCGGCATGGGCGCATTCACAGACAAAGTATTTGCCATGCAATAGATCTGGCATTTGCGAGAGTTTAAGCTATTGTCATTTACAATGCCAATAGCTCAAACTCTCGTAAATGCCAGGCCTTTTGCATTGCAAATGCTTGTTTCTCTACTCTTGACGGCCTCTTAAATTAAGGCTGGCGATGGTTCACTGAGAAATCTGGCTTAGTACAGTACTCTCTCCATCTGCCTCCTGACAGGTCTGTCTATGCAGCAAACTCGCCTCCAGCAGCCGTATAAAGGCGATCTGTTCTACTTCTAATAAATAATACAAAAACACACGAAGGACGTTATCAACGTACACAACCTTTTCACTATGCACGTGGAGCACAACTTCGATGATCTAGAATGCTTGTGTTCTTTAACGTTAAAATGGGCAGAAAAAAATGAAACACGAGGTTTGCGATAAAAATACATTAAAGGTCAAGCGCGCTCCATTTAGCAGTTCTGGGAGCCACGTGCACAAACACTTAGGAGTGCGCTTTTTTCCAAAGACCAGCTACTCGATTTAACACAAGCTACATGCCCTCTGGAAGCGGAAGCGCCATCATCAGCCAGGCTCAAATGAACGGCAAATGCCACGGTACACGGCCCCAGCGAGAGCGGGAACAGCGTGTTCCTTAAAAGATCAATACATGTAAGGGGCCGGAGGAGAGGTCGTCACGCACACAGCACCCTCGGCTGAGCACTAATCAGGACAGAGTGGATGTCAAGGAGGGTTGGAAAGGGCTCGCGCGCAAGTGCGCCATCTTTTTCCACCTCTTTTGTGCACGCATTCTACCTCACATCTCCGGCATTAGTGGGTCTGCATAACTGCGTGGGAGGAAATAACGAGCACACGGAGAAAGATGGGTTTTATTATCTTTACTCAGCTACAATGCTGCATCCCCATTACATTTAATTTGTATGTTTCACAAATAATTAACAGAACGAAGCTTTCATAGGAATAAGTCTATGATTTGCATAATGTTACTCATTTTTTAGATTTTCATAAAGGACAGGACTGCGGAAGGGACAACTTTAACTTTCACTCAAAACCTAGGACTGTCGTTTGTTTAAAGAACGGGCAATATGTATTACAAGGTAATTGCACAATTTTTTTTTTTAAAAATGCATATGTTCTTTTTCGTCTTCAAGTCACAAACAAACCTTGGCAAAGCCAGTTTCTGTTGTCTGGGTGGAGTTAGTCCTGTTGTAGAACATTAGTACTCTCTTGACATTCAAGCATGTGTAATAGCGTTCCGGCCAGAGTGTCTGGGTGCAGGAAGAAGATGACCAACTTGATTGTCTGGTTTACATGAAAATGGGAAACCTCCTTTAGGAGAAACTTTGAAATTGTCCTCAAAACCACTCTGTCTCTGTATACCTGAAGAAATGGTTCCTCGTTAGTCAGTGCTTGCAGATCACGGATTCTACAGAGAGACGTGAAAGGGGTGGGGCATTAATAAATAAATGTAAAGAACAAGTTACTTACCTTTGGTAACGATATATCTGTAGGAAAAATAGGTTAGTTTTAGATTCCTTACCTTAGAATTACCCCCAGGCGTCATACTGAATCCGGAAAGTTTTTCGTCATCAGTACCCCTGCGCGTCGAAAGGTGGCGTTGGTCTACTCCGCGTGCGTTCTTCGACGTAGTGGTTGCCGAGATGATGTCGGGGTAGCTAAAGACGCCGCCCTCACACGCTGTCAGTTCTGTACACACCTTTCCACGCCAGAAGCACAGAGCAATGCAAGACACTGACTACTGGTGCACAAAACTAGGGCCCTGAAACAATGACCTTAACCCTAGAAGTCAGTTTGCAGAACGGGGAGGATGGGTGGGGCGGTAAGGAATCTATAACTAACCTATGTTTCTTACAGATATATCGTTACCGAAGGTAAGTAACTTGTTCATCTGAAAGAAACAGTTAGTTATAGATTCCTTACCTTAGAATATATCCCCCAGCAATACCAACCCCAGAGGTGGGTCTGCGAACCAAGTTCACACCAGAAAGTCCTGGAGAACAGAACGGCCAAAGAAACTGTCTCTCCGGACTTGGCTGTCTAGGCAGTAGTGTTTGGTGAACGTGTGCAGCGATGCCCACCTAGCTGCCTGACAAATTAAATTCAGGAGGACTCCTCGTCCCAAAGCAGTAGTAGCTTTTGTCGCCCAGGTGGAATGGGCGTGCAGCCCCGCGAAAGGCTCCTTTTTTGCCAGAGTAGTAGGCTTTGATGCACAAAACAACCCACCTGGAGATGGTCCGTTTGTGCATGACCCGACCTTTCTTAGCGCCCACGTAACCAACAAAGAGCTGGTCGTCCAACCGAAATTGTTTGGTACGATCCAAGTAGAAGGAAAGCACACATTTTGGATCCACAAGAATGACTTGGGCCGTCACGCCTGATCTTCTCCAGCACTCTAGGCAGTAGTGGTATAGGCAGAAAAACGTATAGAAGACCACAATTCCACTCACGACGAAAAGCGTTGCCTAGTGAGGGCTGCTTTAGAAAATCCAACGTGCAGAACTGCTGACTGCGCGTTCTCTTCGGTGGCGAATAGATATAACCCAGGCTCTCCCCGCTGCTGAAATAGACCTTGCACCACCTCCGAGTGAAGACCCCATTTGTGATCCATCATGCACTTGCGGCTGAGTTTGTCTGCCCTGGCGTTCAGAGAACCTGCCAGGTGTTGAACCACCAGGGATATGCCCTGATGTTCCAGCCATGTCCAGAGGTGGAGGGCCTCCTGACATAGGGTCCACGACCCCACCCTGCCTTGTTTGTTGCCGTACCACATGGCGGTGGTGTTGTCTGTGAACACCTGCACTACTCTTCCCCAGACAAAGGGAAGGAATGCTTTGAGTGCAAGACGAAGCGCCCGAAGCTCCAGAAGGATGATGTGGAGCCCGAACTCCGCCGGAGACCAGAGGCCTCTGATCTCCGCCTCCCCCATGTGGCCGCCGCATCCCAGAAGTGATGCATCAGTCACCACTGTGAACTCTGGTTGAGGAAGGGAGAGGGATCTGCCTTTGACCCAATCCTGGTTTGTGAGCCACCACTGCAATTGGTGTGCAGTGCCCGCCGAGATCTGGACTCAATCAGACAGATTCCCTTGATGTTGGGCCCACTGGAACTTTAGGTCCCACTGCAGAGCCCGCATATGCCATCTGGCATGATCCACCAGCAGGATGCAGGAAGCCATCAGACCCAGCAGCCTGAGGGTCATCCTGACCGAAACCCGGGATAGAGGCTGAAAGATCGGAATCATAGCCAGAATATCCTGGACCCGCTGTTCGGGAGGATAAACCCGAAACTGCGTCGTGTGCAGAACCGCTCCGATGAAGAGGAGCTTCTGTGAGGGGGTCAGGTGTGACTTCGGCACATTGATGGAGAACCCCAGCGAATGCAGGAGATCAGCCGTAGTCTGGAGTTGGGAGATGACAGCCTGGGGCGAGCCCGACTTCAACAGCCAGTCGTCGAGAAAGGGGAAGACTGGAACCCCTGATCTGCGTAGATGAGCTGCGACCACCGCCCTCACTTTTGTGAACACCCGAGGGGCGCTGGTAAGGCCAAAAAGGAGCACGGTAAACTGAAAATGCTCGTGCCCTACCGTGAACCGCAGGTAACGCCTGTGGGCCGGCAGGATGGGGATGTGGAAATAGGCATCCTGCAAGTCCAACTCTACCATCCAGTCTCCAGGGTCGAGGGCAGACAAGACCTGAGCGAGCATCAACATTTTGAAATTCTCCTTCCAGAGGAAGCAGTTGACGTTCCTGAGATCCAAGATAGGACGCAGGCCTTTGTCCTTCTTGGGCACTAGAAAGTAGTGGGAATAGCAACCACGACCTATTTCTGGGGCAGGAACACGCTCAATGGCTTCCTTGGCCAAGAGTGCTGAAACTCCCTGTTGGAGAAGGGCCAAGTGATCCTCTGACATGCGATGGTACTGAGGTGGCATGGATGGAGGGGTAGGCTCGAAGGGGAGGGAGTAGCCCCTTCGGACTATTTGCAAAACCCACCTGCCCGACGTGATGGTGCACCAGTGATGGCCGATCCTGCCGCCCACTGGCGTTTGGTGGCCCTGAAAGTTCGGACTAGGAGGGTGTGGAGGCTGCTGCAGAGGGGGCTGTGGTAGACTGGCCCGCCTGCTGGTCCCCAGAACCACGGCGGTGGTTCCCACGTCCCTGGCAGCGCTGGGGCTGAACAGCTTGCGCCGGCCTGTGGCTCTGGGCGGGATGTAGGGGATCACCTCTTCCGTAGCCATGAAAGGGGCGAAAGACAGACTGTGCAGGGCGGGTGGTGGAGAGGCCCAAGGACCTGGCCGTATCCCGTGAGTCCTTAAAACGCTCAAGCGCGTTGTCTGCCTTGTTGCCGAAAAGGCGACGGCCATTAAAGGGCATGTCCATAAGTGTGGATTGGACATCCCCGAAAAAAACAGTCAAATGCAGCCAGGCGTAGCATCAAAGCGCTACTGACATGGAAATCGTCCTGCGAAGTGCATGGCGGTATCCAGCCCACAGCGGATGGCAAACTTCGCTGCGTCTCTCCCTTCGGCAACCGCTCGAGAGAGCACGGCCCGGGCCTCCTCCGGGCACTGAGGCAGCACTTGCGCAACCGCGTCCCACACGGAGTGGGTGCAACGCCCCAATAGACATGCGGTGTTTACCGACCCAGTCCCAAGCTGGAGGAAGAAAACATCTTCTTGCCAAGATGATCCAGCTTTTTGGATTCCCTGTCCAGGGGAGAAGTAGGGAATGCGCCCTTGGACGTGGCGGCTTGAACTACCAAGCTCTCAGGGGTGGGGTGTTGGGAGAGGAAAGTGGGGTCGCCCAGGGCTGGGCGGTGGCGTCGGGCAATCATCTTGTCCACAAGAGCCCCTGTGTAGGGCATGGACCAGGTGCACAAAAGGATGTCCATGAAGGCTTCATTAAACGGCAGTAGGGGCTTCGCAGCGCTCGCTGTCAGTTGAAGCACCTCTGTCAGGAGGTTAGTCCTGACTGTCACCGTAGGTAGCTCGAGGTGGAGAGCCTCGGCCGTCCTACGCAACACCACTGCGTATGACGCTCTCGCCTCTGTAGCCACGGTAGGAGGACACAACATGCCAAGGTCTGGTGAGGTATCCAAACCACTGGTTTCCCCCAGTTCCTCTCTCCAGTCCTGCTCATACACCAACTGGTCTGTTAAAGGGTCCCCAGACCCTCCCAGTCCTCCTCACCCTCCTCTGGCTGCCAATCTGGTCTCAAAGAGCCGGGGTAGAACAGGGGAACAAAAGTACCTGTTGGCGTCGGATCCGGCGTCGGTCCGACTCCGTGTCTACCTCGAGGTGGAGGTCGGGGTCGACGTCGGCTGGGGACACAGCAGACGCCGGTGGCAGATGTGGTGCTGGAGGAATTGGCGCCGGGGGAGGCGTAACAAGGTCGACCGGCGCCGATCCGGCTCCAGGCCCAGATCCAAGGGGACCCTGCAGCACCAAAGCAGCTGATGCCGAAGGCCCAGGGCCCCCAGCCGAGTCTGCGGGGCCCGGAGGCGCGCCGGCGGAGTCAGGCTGCCCAAAGATGCCATGCATCGCTTCGTAGAAACTCCGAAGCTGGGCAGGGGTTGCACCGGGTCCCGGAAAGGGAGGGAAACCCGAAGTCGACTCAGCAGGCTCTGCACGCGGAGCCACTGGAGGGGCACCACCCGCATCCCTCGTCGCATCGGCTGAAGGACGGGGAGAAGTCAAAGAGGGACGATGTTTCTTCGACTTCTTTTTGTGCTTCGACTTACCTGACCCCGAATGCGAAGACTTAGAGGAAGAATGGTGTTGGCTCCGCGACTGGTCCCTCGACCTCCTACGCGGCCGGGACCTTGAGCCACGCGGAGCCGCCTGCCGGGCTTCGAGTAGCTTTCGGGACCGCTCCCGCAAAGACTTCGGGCCATGGTTCGGCCGTCGGAGCACGACTTGGGGTCGTGGTCACGCTCCAGGCAGTAGAGGCACACGCGGTGCGGATCCGTCACTGACATGAGTTGGTTACAGGAACCGCAAGCCTTAAAGCCAGGCATTCCTCGTGCACCAGGAGTCGATGGACTCAAACAACAATGAAGTTGACAAAAGTCGAGAAAAAGTTCAGTCACAAAATGACTGGGGGTACCGCTCTCTCCAGATCTGTGCTTGCTGGCTCGGAAAAATTAAGAACTGATGTCAGCGCACGAGGGCGGCGTCCAAGTAGCTACTACAACGTCATCCCTGCGACCACGATGACGACGATGAACGCAGAGTCAACCGACGCCACCTTCCGACACACAGGGGTACTGCTGACGAAAAACTTTCCGGATCCAGTCTGACGCCTGGGGGTAATTCTAAGGTAAGAGATCTATAACTAACTGTTTCTTTCAGATTTAAAACTTGCCTGCCGCCTCGGTGCTCGTAGCTCTTCTCTGGATCACAGGCTTCCAGACTTTCCTGCGCCAATACAGATGATGTTCTCATGCTGGTAAAGTAACAACAAGGGTTCGGACTCGAATCAGTAAGGCTGAGCCCCGAATAACCAATGAACAACAAAATGCCAGTACTGATAAACAATTTTCCTCTTATAAGTGCCACATTGAAATCAAACAATGTGACCGCAAGGCCTTTGTTTCCATATGAATCAATCAAAATGTGACTGATTCATATGGAAACAAAGGTCTTGCAGTCACATTGTTTGATTTGAATGTGGCACTTATAAGAGGAAAATTGTTTATTAGTACTGGCATTTTGTTGTTCATTGCTCATGCTGGTAATGCTGTTACCCAGCATGAGAGCAGCATCGGGATTGGGCGAAGTGGACTGGTTTTACACTCCAAAAGGGACTGGGAGCCTGTGCGAGTTTCTCTCCATGCACCACCCTGGAAACATCTAAGAGGGCATGATGGTTTGGCCGTCCTAAGACAGCCGGCCAAACCATCATGCGCACTTGCAGTGCTCACCACTGCAAGTGCCGTCCATGCTTGCCTTTGCTCCTCCCGTAAGACTTGGCTAGAGCTTCTATCATGAAAAGTAAAATGATAATAACAGTGCTTTATTATCATTTTATTTTACATGAGTTTATGCAGCTGAGGCAGTGGGACGAAGCACCTCCGCCATAACGGAGGAGCTGCCACTGGAGAGGTGATAGCAGTAAGGAAGTAGAATAATTCCATGCCGAGTAGGGGCTCAGAAGAAGGACCCATCAGTCTTGTTAAAACTATTTTCAGAATCCAGGTTGGCGCTTGATGAGTTCTTGGACGAATCACCTTTTAAGACCAGCTTTGAAAAGCCTTTACTAGAGGTAGTTTAAAAATAGACAACTGTTCTCTATTCTGCATGTAAGCTGACACTGCAGTTAAATGTAAACAAATAGAGGTATACGCCAATCCAGCTTTCTACAAATGCAAGAAACAGCAGATCATGTATTGAACAGATGTTTTAAGGGGGTGTCTATATATTTTACAAAACAATAATGGACACATCTTTTCCACTTAGCAATATAGCAGGCAGAGGTGGTGGGTTTGTGTGCCTCATATAATATTTGCATACACCCCTTTGAGAGTTTTAGACCTCAGGTGCCAGATGTTGGAAAGTGACCTTTTTTATAAGGTCACCCCTCCACTTTTTGCTCTTAATACTGATGGCTATGGCTTTGATAGTACACTGGAGTCTGTTGCCCAGACCCTAGTGCCTGTGCTCTCTCCCAAAACTGTTATGTTCGACTTGATAATCCCAAATTGGCAAAGACTTTACCCCCTATAAGTTAATAGTATATGGTACCGGGAGTACTCAGGGCATAGGTGGTAAAGGGGTCCCCAGGGTTGCAGCACGGTTTTGTGCCACCCTGGCTGACCCAAGGAAACCACTGGCAGCAGGCCTGCCAGTGCAGACTGCAAGGAGCAGTGCAAACTACTTGAACTTGACTGTGCCATCACCATGTGCGTCACAGTCAAATACACTATTTTTAATATATGTCAGGAACACCCTAGGGTAGGCCTCCTCAGCCCAGGAGGCAGGATGCAGTATATTAAAGGTCAGTACATATAAGTGCAAGCCTTTTTTTCCCTATAGTGGTGTTCCCCATTGGCAACTACTATAAGTATCAGCGGTGCATGGGATACCACCCGGCATTCTCAAGGTTGGCAGCTCTATTAAGGTACCCCTGAAATATGTCATGTGTAGTATCAAACAATTTGCCTTCTCACCCCTGACATGAATGCTGTGCCCTGGGTGATGTGGCAGGTACCCAGGTGGCTATCTTAGAGGTTGCCCCAGCTTCTTTCTGCTCTGGCTGGCAAGCCTGCATTTCCTGCACCTGCTGCCATTGCCAGGACAGGATTCTGACTTTCTCCCAAGAGTCAGGAAGAAAGACTTGGGCAGGAAGGCGGTCCCACCTCCGTCCTCCCAAGCAGGCTAGTGAAGTGGCACATAGAGGTGGTTAGCTTCAAAGGCTACATCACCTCTGATATGCATATGGCTGACTCCCAGTAGAGGGAATAGCCATGCCCCAGGCACATTTGCACCTGGACAGGCGGGAAATTAGTAAGTCAAGAAGGTGTACACCCCCAGAAGGCTAGCCACACCTCTAGGGTGAGCAGCCTGGACTGTACACTAAAATTAGATTTCTGTCATCTTTAAAGTGGCAGAATAGAGGGTTATGGGTAGAAAAAATAACCTACACTCCTGGATATGGTCACCTTAGGGGCAGACTAGCTGCAGGGACTAGCTGTCCATTGGCACTAGCTCCCTAACCCCGAACTCCCCTAAATGTAAGATTTAAGGGACCCCGTGACACCAGAACCTCAGATCTGAACAACTTGTGTCAAGGAAGGAGACCAAGAGAAGACCCGTGTAGCCGACAACAGGAATTTGCCCACAGCACCAAAGCAAAAGAAGGATACTTTGACCCTGTGGCAAAACACTTGGAACTGAGTGACGAACCTCTTCCTTGTTTAAAACTTGGCACTCCCTTAGGGACTCCTGTGGAAGCCAGAAGCAACCTCAGAATCCCCTGGACTAGTTGCACTAGACCCTTGCACACTGCAGGTAAAAACACTCACCAGATCCAAAGAATCGCTGGCCATCAGGCCGTCTGAGGGATCGCCCAAATCCATGTGGTCCAGTGCATTGTGGGAGTTGTAGTCTCGCCTGCCACGAATTTTCAGACTGCTACCGCACACCCTAGGCCCCAGTAAAGTAGCAGGACCTTTTTGCTGTATTTACAACTACCAAGGCTTGTTGGTCACCAGTCGGGTACCCAACATCTTTACTCGATGCTGCATTAAGAGGGAATTCCATCAGACCTTTGATAGATGTCAGCAACCACTCCGTTGTTGTCTTTTTGCATCTTTTCCCTCCGCAGCACTGTTAAAGTCGTAAAAGCAGTTCTCCCGCAGCTCCTGTTTAGCACCAGGGCAACTCTGCAGCCGGGCTCCACTGACCAGGTAAAACTGAACTGACTTTTGTGGCTTGGTCCTGGGGCCCACATCCCCTTTAACCTGCAATGGTACAATGCAGCACGACCTGCAAGTGACCGATTGTTAATAGTGTTTTTTTCCATTGACCGCGATGTTACATTTTCACTGTATTATTTTGCATTGATTTTCAATTACTTCTAAAATGTATGACTCCGGTTATATGTATGCTAATCCATTTGTTTTGGTGTCTAAATTAAGATAGAATGACACTTAATTTTTATAAATTGGTGTAGGATTTCTCTTGAGTCGTGTCAATTACTTGTAATTGTTGTTACTTTGAAATGCTGAACACATGTTGCTCTAGTAACTGCTCTTTGCCACTATACCAGGCCTGAGCTAAGGATTTATTAGTCTGAATACAAGGACCATCTTTGGGGTATCGTGACATGGTGATGATTAACCTTCACACTGCAGAATACTACAGTTTCCTACAACAGACTTCTGAAGTCAACTGTTGGGGGTCGGGATGTTTGAGATGATCCTGATGCTGAGTCAGGAGATTTGGTCTCAGCGGCAGACTTTTGTAAGGAAGGGAAGACATTTTCAGAATCACTGAGAGCCACAGCTTTCTCTCGTAAGTTGTTGCCAGCTGAATGGAGGTCATCGGTACTTACCTCACTATTTTCACAATGTATGGAATCAACGGTGGTGGAGGAACAGCCTAGGCACATATCCCTGACCAATTCACCTATAGAGCATTGTCCTTCGACTATGATGGAGGGCGCATGGGGGCAAAGTTTGGCATTTTGCATAGTGGCAAACAGATCGACTGTGTGAGAGCCAAATTTGTTAAAGTAGAAATGAAGTACTTAGGTATTCATCTCCCATTCATGGACTTATTGATGTGTCCTGCTTAAAAGGCCTGCACTATTGCCCACTTCCGCAGGTGCTCTCCTGGAAGCGGAATGTGAATCAGAATGGCCCAATGCAAAATCGATGAGTGAGTCCTCACCCCCTCGCACTTTTGTATGTAATACATTGCTGTTATGATGTTTGTTTTTATTATGATTGGTTTGCCTCGAATACGTGTGTAAAATGCTCTGAGCACTGCAGATAATTGATGCGACAACCCTGTTCTTATGTCCAGCTACTGTGACCGTTATGTGGCTGAGATGAGCTTTCCACCAAATGAGTAAGGGGTTAGTGGTAATGGTCCTTTGAAGCGAAGGGTCCAAAAATTGTCCGACTAGCAACACATTTTTGGCATTCCATAAAAGGAGAGCGCACTGGGGTCTGGGTTCTACCAATACTAGATCTTCACATTGACTCTCTGCTTGTGAACATTGCCTTGCTAGACCCTTGTAGGGAACGTATGTGAAGCCTAGATTGTGGCATTATTGTCATACGTGAAGCTCTTATGTCCAAACGGTTTCATTACCATCCTCACTGGCAGAAGATGAGGTTTCTTTTAAATGTCACCACCCTCTCTTGGTTTGGCTAGGATTTCCATATGACAGAATTTAACACAGCCCATAAAAAGTTTGAATCTGCTGACGTAAGAGGTGTGAATTTTGGCATTGAGTATGAACCCTATTCCGTATAGTAACATTGCTACCTTAGTGTGTGCTAGACATTGCTCTCGGCCATCGCTCTTTATCAGCCAATTGCCAGGTTAAGGAAAGATGTGAATGGTATTTCTGTGCATCTACTACCACAAGACATTTGGTGAATACACGTAGGGCTGCTGTGACACCCCAAACGGAAGATTTGTACAATTGATAGTGTTAGTGGTGATGCCTAGATGTATGGGGGTGTGGAAATATGTGCCATTCAGGTTGATGGTCACCATGAGATCCCTGTGCAGAGCAGTGGAATGACATCCTGCAGGGTGGTCATTTTGAAGTGCTTTGACAGGTTGTAGCAGTTCCAGGGCATGAGGTCTAGAATAAGCCACAGAGATTATTCCATTCTGAAAATGAGGAAGCACAAGAAGTAGACTCTTTGGTCCCCATAGTGAGGGGGCATCAGCTCAATGACACCTTTGCTGAGGAGCACTTGTACTTCCTGGTTTCTGAGAGACAAGGACAAGCCAGTGTGGATGGGTCCTGCGTTTCAGGGCCCTTAATTAGAGGTTTTACTGTAGCTGAGGGGGTACCTCAGGGTCAAAAGGTATCTGAGACTGGAGCCGGACATGAAGGTTGATGCCTCTTTTGGCTCGACTCAGGGCTCAAAGCCTGACTCTCTTACGAGCAGTGCTCAGTCTCGACACAAGAACGCTTTCCAGGTTGATCCTTGACCGAGTGTGGAGGAATGGAGGCTCTATAAGTTGTGTTTGTCTAGGATCTGTGATCTGGTGTAATGGAAGCTCTTCCTCTTCGAACTCCAATTCAGTGGAGGACAAGACCTCTGGCTTCGGTCTCCATACATCTGCTGGACACCCGAAGGGCCATCCTCTTCTTGTGTGATGCCCTCGATATCCTTGGGTCTGAAAAGTCTGGGGTCTCGACACTGCATCTTGTGGTAGGCCCAATGGTGTCTAAGTCTGTAATGGGTAGTCTTTTTATACTTTAACACCTTACAAGCCAAGTAGGTTAACTCCTCAGGCTCTGGAGACAGGCAGAGGTTACAAACATTGATTCTCGTTCCAACACAATTTCTGTTCGAAGTAGTTCGAAGTTGAATCCTATGCAGTCACCAATACAGAAGCAAGTTCTTCTGTCTCTGGGGCTGAATGATTGACGACTGGCACCAAAGGTCGCAGTGAAGTTGTCGATGGTACGGAGCTGTAAGTAGAACTTCTGAACCAATCGCAGGAAAAAACAATCTGAGGCCATGTCTTAGTCCTTGTGAATCATGGGCTTGAAGAGGATTCAAAACAGATCTTATGACCAAAGTTCTTCAAAGAAAAACAACTTGCAAACTTCTGCACTACTAGATAGGAGAAGTACACTAAGCATGCCTATGTACAGCCATACATACTACAAACATTATTCTTCAAGGCATTGTTGGAGTGAATTCAGTTCATAATTTCATTGTAATGAACCAGTAACTAATCCTGAATGATGCTATCTCCCATATTGCTTTGAGATCAGTGCACTATGAAGCAATTACAAGTGGGACCGCGGGGCTGACTAATTTTGTGATAGAATAATACTATATATGATAATCATTCAGTAGTCATGAAATCTTGTGTAAATGTTTAGCAACTACATTTACAATGCGGTCAGCATCCACTCATGCTACGCCATCAGCTAACATGCACTCTTCCAATCAGCACACATTACTGAATTCCAAGAACCTAGATATGTTTGCCCACCCATGAACTAAAATGACAGTGCTTCAAGGCATGAAGATGGCTGTACTTCTAAGATCTACAGATGGCAAAGCTAACAAGCACTACAGGTAACTTCACATCTAAGCAATAGAATTTGCAGAGCTAACAAACACCAAATATGGCAGCATTTGCACAGCAAAAAAGCACAGTTCAGAAAGCACAAACATCATAGAGACGGGTGACAGTGCAGGCACTAAAGATAGCTGCACTCCAACACTCGGAGGGACTAGAGAGAGCTGCATCCGGAGGTACTATAGAGGGCTGCACCAAGAGACACGAGAGAGGGCTGCACCCCGACAATATTGAAAAATTGCCAACTCTACATTTCACCCTTCTTTGTCCCACAGTGGTAGATCAGGGAGATTCAAAAGTTGCTGAAATCCTGTTTTGGGGGCGCAAGCATGGGACAGCCTGCTACGAATATCTGCATGCCTATTGAAGGCACTTCCAGGTGTATCGCAGCCAGCCAAAGTTCCTGGCCAAAGGTCCAAAAGTCATCAGTCCGAAGCCAGAGATGATGGATATCATATTCCCTCTTCCTTGTGTATGTGAAACTTGGAAGGGCCATAACTCTTCTTGCTCACAGGTGACAGGAAGAACCAGCTGACCAAGACATTTTGTGTGAAGGCAGGCACATTAGAGGAACCAAAGATAAGGCACCTTCAAAAGGCCCACAACTACACCCTACCTGTGTTTTGAAGAGTAAAAGTGAAAGGAGAAAATTGCCAGAGGTTAGGAAAAAGTGGCAACCATAGCATATTGGCTTGGAGGACCACAACTGAAGTTTTATAGCAGATCTCCTAGGAGATTGGGATGGCTAATGGTAAACTGAATACCAGATTAAAAAAGGAAGCTTTATATGTTTAGGCTGCCTGGGGCATCAGTCTGGACTGTGAGGGCAATGTTTTGAAGAAAGGCAAAATCCAGATGCATAAATGGACTTACTGGGGGAAATCCATATATCTGTGGTTGTGGAGTAGAGGAAGAGGCCGTGCTAAATGCCCAATGTGAAAGTTGGTAAGGGGCAAATGTGTCATATCTACATTAATTGAAAGTCTCTCCTAATAGAGTGAAGAGCAGGTCCAAGTGCAGGGAGTCTAAGGAACTGCAAAGGGAAAGGGACTGGAAGTGAAAGTATGGGTAGATGGGTATGCAATGGTAATAAAGACCAGCACTGCAGCCACCTCTTTGGATCAAGGATATAAACGAGGGAGTCTTGCTCAACCCGAAGGGGAGCACTATTTATTGGGAATAGAACCCACCAAGAAATGTTAATAATGCTCAGTACATGGGCAATACTGACATGTCGAATGAGACATCCTTGAGAAATTCAGTCTCGCACTTTAAAATCTGATAGAGCACATCCCAGAAACAGTGCTTTTAAGTACATGCTGCGAGAAACTGATACACTGACCCCATTCTTCTAGTCTAGCCCAACCACCTGGAATGCAATGCCAATTGTCTCTACTCCAGAAGTACCAGCTTCACAGAGTACACTATCATCTGTATCTTCACCAGCAGCTAATAAAAGCTTGAGGGACATGAAATGGGGCGCAGGAGTGGATGATAGAAGAGGAAGCCTGAGTCTATGACTCACTATTGATTCAGGGATGCAGGAAGACAGCTTCACTATGCTATCAAGTGACTCAAGCCAGCAAAGTTGTATTCTGCTAGCTGAATTATTCAATTTGCAACAATAACCTTTATAGCCTTACAACTAAATTAATCAGTTAATTTACCAATTAACATCCATTAATTGCCACTTAATGTACCATATATGGTCACAGCTAAGTAATGTTTAGTATCAGCTACCCAGTGATGTTTGCTAGATCCTAAGTTTAACAGTCTAGGCCTAGCATAAATCTAAATCCAGCTATGAGCGATAAGTAAATATCATGCTGTAGCTTTGTATTAAAAGGAACGCGACAGCAAGGTATCTATGCCTTTTTGAAACATCATGATTTAATCACAACAGTTTCCCGAGGGCTGAACATCAACTTAACTGTTTCCATATCACTTTATGGTGAGGGTCTGTTACAAGAATATCATGGTCTAACTATCATCTGATAAAAATACAGTGGCCAATACATCATTCCAAAAATATTTACCCTTTCTAAGCAATAGTAGAAAACCTAGACACAATGGAGCAATGTTTTTGCAAATTATATTTAAGAAATATATTAAAGAAACAAAATTTATGTCGAACAATACTTTTGTTATCACTATTCTGGCATACAACTGGTATACAACTGATGGTGAGCATGTTTTGGAAAACAAAGTAAACTTAATAGAAAAGAATAGTGATTTGATTTTAAAGCTTACCTTGTCAATGAGTTTATTCGCGTGAAGACTGAGGCTATTGAAAAATATCTTTTTACTTAGCAGATGCATTTCTTCAATTGTGGTTAATAATGTTGATGCACTGGTTCCTACAATAGTACTGGAAAACAGACACAAATGAGGCAAACATTACTAGGAGAACAGAAGGAACTTCATTATGCCTTTTCATCATCCAATCATTAGTGGGTGAGCAAAAGGGGATGCCTATACCTAACTTTTGATTTACCCTACCTGTCAGCTCTAAATTGCTCTAGAATACATTATTAGCACTCCACATCGCAACAACACATGCAGAGTAACATTTTAATCCACTTGCCTATCATTATCCAAGGATTAAAACTTAAAATCAGAGTGGTATTGTATTGCTCACACGCTAGCTTCATAATGAGAATGGTTGTACTAGATACTCTTTTATACTAGAAAATGGCATTTATTTAAGTTGTCCATTTTGTTCTTGCCTTTGTTTCCTCTTCCAGAAGATTAGTGCACCCCACAAGAACCCTGAGTAGCATCCATAACTAAAATAATAATCATAATCATAATAACAAAACAACAACTATAATAATAATAATTAATATTATTAAGACCATTTATAGCACACACCAGACACTTAACTGTCGCTTAAAATAAAAGGCGCAGTATTGTTACCTATATAAATAGGCCTGCAGGCTATAACTCTGCCATAAATGATGAGCTACTTTAACAGCAAAAGAAAACATGTGCATTATTTTATTTGCTTTCCTAAACAATACAAATTCTGGAAAAAAAATATTTTATACAGTAATAGCTTACCAAGTGTGGATATTTTAGAGGGTAAACACCTACATAAACAGGTCAGCAATGTACAAACAGTCGTTGCTTTACCATTTGTACACTGTAAGCTCATCCATTCTTTTTCTTTTTAGGTCGGGCCTAGAGACCGCTTTAGCTGTCTCGCCAGCCTCATGTGAGCAAAATAATTCATCATACAAATACATAAATAAATATATGAGTAGAGAAGGTTTCAGTCAGCTCTCTTCAACCATTGGTCTGTTCAATCGTCATTTGCTTCCCCCACCACAACACACAACATGGGGCAATGGATTAGCCAACTTTAGCCTTTGGAACTTCTCAGTGTGGCGCCATTTTGTTTGTGCACATTCACCTAAAACGAAGTGCACTTCACTGTAAAGGCTGGTGGGCCAATCTATGTTTTCATTACACGATTTATTTTTGCAATGAATCATTTTTAGATCTAGCCTGTGAGAGCATGCACTCTCCCTTGCAAGACTCTTGTAGTCAATAATGAGCTTGGAACATGCCTATAGCTTAACATTAGGATGATTGTCACTCTTCTTTGCTGCCTTCTCATTAGGTAGCCTTTGCTATGCGTCACTTCGCATTAGCCTTAATGTCCCTTGTCCACGATGAACAAATTACTTACTTCCCGTAATGCGTCATCTGGTAGAGACTATATCTAGCCATAGATTCCTTACTTTTGAAATTCCCCAGGCATCAGACTGGCTCCGAAAGACCTTTCATGAGTAGTAACCCTGCAGGTGCCGGTAGGTGGGGTCAGTCAACTCTGAACGTCAGGGGCGTTTTGCCGTAAGTGACGTCCGCGTCACCTATATAGGCACCACCTCGACATGCTGATATCAGTTACTTTTCATGACTTTCCACGCTAAAAGCACGGAGCCATTAAGCGCACTGACACTGGTTTATCCAAGCTAGGGCCCTAAAAGCGATCAGCCCTGACCCTAGCGATCGGTCCGCAGAGTGGGGAGGATGGGTGGGTCAGTAAGGGATCTGCAGCTAGATATGGTCCCTACCAGACAAGGTGTTCCCAAAGGTAAGTAACTTGGTCATCTGATTGAGACCTCTAGACGCACATTCCTTAACTTTGAATAGATACCCAAGCAATACCATTACTGGTGGAGAGTCTGTGGACAAATTGAAACTAGGAAGTCCCGCAGGAAGGAACGGATAAAATGCCCATCCCTACGGGCCTGACTGTCCAGGTAGTAATGCTTGGTAAATGTGTGCAGAGAAGATCGCATTGCTTCCAGGCAGATGTCTAGGACTGGGACTTAATGTTTTAAGGCAGTGGCTGCAGCTTCAGCTCTGGTGGAATGAGCAGGAAGCTGCCTCTTGGCCAGAACATGGCAGATCTTGATGCAGAGAATGACCCATCGAGAGATGGTCCATTTCTGCATTGCCCAACCATTCCTTGCACCAACATACCCCACGAAGAGTTGGTCGTCCACCCGTAACTCAGGTGTGCAGTCAAGGTAGAACGACAAAGCTCCTTTTGGGTCCAGATGGTGGAGTCGCTCCTCTTCCTTAGAGGGATGTGGAGGAGCGTAGAAAGTGGGCAATGTGACAGATTGGCCCACATGAAATGGTGTTACCACTTTTGGCAGGAAAGAGGCCCTAGGTTTGAAGCACCAGTTTGTCTCGATAAACTGAGAAGAATGAAGGCTTAGAAGATAAAGCCTGCTGCTCACTCAACACCCAATGTCGACGTAATCACCACAAGAAAGCCTGTTTTGATGGTGAGCAACCTGAGGGGAGAATTGTGCAAAGGCTTGGATCAAGAATGTGAGAACCAAGTCGAGGTCCCACTGAGGCATGATGAAAGGGGAAGGGGAAAACAAACGTACAAGATGCTTTCAAAAACCTATTTACAATCGGGGACTTGAAAAGGGAGAGCTGGTCTGGCAGCCACAAGAAGGCAGAACGGACAGAAAAATAGCCCTTGATAGTGCCTAGAGCAAAGCCCTGCTGGGCAAGGGAAAGAATGAATAACAGTAGCACAGGAAGAGGGGTAGAAAGAGGTCAATATGTTTGGATGAGCACAATGCCACAAGTTTTTTGGAAAGGCAGGCGTATACCATCTTGGTGGAGGGACGCCTGGATGCAAGAATAATGTTACAGACTTTAGGTGGAAGGTCGAAAGCTGCCAACTGCTGCCACTCAAATTCCACGCAAGAAGGCAGAGAGTGGACAGGTTCAGGTGGAGGGGCAGCCTGATCGAGAATCAAAACTCATGTTCAGAAGCTCGGGATACCAGTCTCTCTGTGCCCAGTCTGGAGCCACAACTTGGGCCCGGTTGTTCCTGATCTTCTTGAGAATTCTAGGCAGGAGTGGTATGGGTGGAAAAGCGTACAGCAGGCCTGGACTTCATTCGAGATGAAAAGTGTCTCCGAGCAAGAGCAGCCATGGAAACTCCGGCACGCAAAATTGCTGACATTGAGTGTTCTCGACAGAGGTGAACAGATCCAACCAAGGCTCTCCACACTTCTGAAAGAGACCTTGTGTCAACTCCGGGTGGAGATGCTATGCATGATCCGCTAGGCATCAACTGCTGAGTTCATCTGCCATGACGTTCAGGGAACCTGCCATGTGTTGAACCACCAGGGATATGCCCTGCTGTTCCAGCCATTCCCAGAGATGAAGGGGCACTTGACAAAGGATTCACGACCCCACCCTGCCCTGTTTGTTGCAGTTCCACTTGTCAGTGGTGTTGTCTGTGAACACCTGCACTAGCCTTCCCTTGATGGAGGGTAGAAAGGCTTTCAATGGCAGTTGAATTGCTCGGAGCTCCAGCATGCTGATATGGAGTCCGGATTCCATCGGAGACCAGAGTCCTCTGATCTCCATCTCTCCCACGTGGCAGACCATCCCAGGAGTGACGCATCAGTCACTACTGTGAGATGTGGTTGGGGAAGGGCGATGGGTGTGCCGCTGACCCAATAGCGGTTTGTTAGCCACCACTGCGGGTCCTTTGCAGTGCGCTCTGAAATCTGGACCATGTCAGAGAGATTCTCTTGATGCTGCATACACTGGAACTTAATATCCCACTGCAGAGTCCGCATATGCCATCTGGCATGTGTCTCCAGCAGGATTCAGAAGGCCATGAATCCCAGCAGCCCCACAGTCAGTCTCACCGAAACCAAGGATCGAGGCTGAAACATCTGTATCATAGCCTAAATATCCTAGACTCACTGCTCGAGAGGATAAGCCCAAACCTGCACGGTGTCTAGAACAGCTCTGAAGAAAGGTAGTGTCTGAGAGGGAGTCAGGTGTGACTTTGGCTTGTTGATAGTGAACCTCAGCAAATGCAGGAGGTTCGCTATAGTTTGGAGGTGGCACACAACAGCCTGTGGCGAGCCCACCTTCAGCAGCCAGTTGGCGAGATAGAGGAAGACTGGCACCCTTGACCTGTGCAAATGAATGAGACTACCGGATCACCTTGATGAACACCCAAAGGGGTGCTGGTGAGGCCAAAAGGGAGCCTGGTGATCTGAAAATACTTGTGGTCTACCATAAACTGCAGGTAGCGCCGATAGGCAGGCAGGACGGTGATGTGAAAATAGGCACTCTGCAAATCCAACGCTAACATCCAGTCTCCTGGGTCCAGGACAGACAAGACCTAAGCCAATGTGAGTATCTTGAACTCTGAGATCTAGAATAGGACGAAGACCCTTGTCCTTTTTTGGGAATCAGAAAGTAGCGGGAATATCAACCACAGCCTACTTCTGGCACCAGAACCCACGGTAGGGGGAGAAAGCATGCCGGTATCTGAAGACATAGCCAGTCTGCTGGTACCACCCAGTTGCTCACACCAGTCTATATCCTGATCATAAGACTGGCATTCTAAAGGGTCCAGTTACCCCCTCCCATTTCTCCCTGAGGCCTAGCTCTTTGAAACAGATCCTTGGGGGCCCATTGGAGCTGCCGCCGTGGAACCAGATGGAGCCCCCACTGACCCTGGGGGGTAACGAAGGCATGGCAGAGGGGTCGGGTTGCCCAAATATGAGAGACATGGCCTCATAAAACTCTTTGTGAGCGGTGACCGCTCCAGCTCCTGGAAAACTGGAGTTGGCCCAGGTGCAGGTTCAGAAGAACCAGGCCACGAACGCCGATGTTCCATCGTTGCGTTGGCCGACGGACAAGGAGAAGTCGAAGCGCACTTCGACTTCTTGTGTTTTTTATGTCTCTTACCTGAATGCTGTACACAAAACAAGACCTGCCCGGTAAAGACTTTTTATTTTTATTAGCACAGTGAACACGTTATAGTCAGTGACCCTAGTTCTTTCAAAGCTGTTGTATTTTTTATACTGCATATGCGGCAAATTTTTGCCATTCGCCAACCGGGTCTAATGTCACTAGCTAGTTGAAAGAAGACTCCTATGTGTCTAAGTATTTGTGAAAGTGTTTCCCTAATGATCTGTCTCCCAAATAATATATACAAGGAAGAGAGCTATACAGAACCAAATAATTATGGTACCTGTTCAAAAACCACAGAAATGGAAACCACAGAAATGGAAAAAAAGGTGAGGGGGGACTGGCAGTCCCCCTCACCTTTTTTTCCATTTCTGTGGTTTTTGAACAGGTACCATAATTATTTGGTTCTGTATAGCTCTCTTCCTTGTATATATTATTTGGGAGACAGATCATTAGGGAAACACTTTCACAAATACTTAGACACATAGGAGTCTTCTTTCAACTAGCTAGTGACATTAGACCCGGTTGGCGAATGGCAAAAATTTGCCGCATATGCAGTATAAAAAATACAACAGCTTTGAAAGAACTAGGGTCACTGACTATAACGTGTTCACTGTGCTAATAAAAATAAAAAGTCTTTACCGGGCAGGTCTTGTTTTGTGTACAGTTTATGAGTGGGGGGCGACCTGCCTCTTGACCCCCTAAGCTCCATATTGTTGAGTCTTACCTGAATGCCCCAAAGATTTTGAATGGGACGAAAAGAACTTCAGACTCCTGGAACAGTCCCAGGCCCTTCCTCTCAACTGAGACTGTGACTTCTGTGGAGTTGCATGCCGGGCCGCTAGTAGCTTCAGGGACCACTCCCTCAAAGCCTTTGGTCCCATGGAGCATCAATTGGAGAACGACTTGTAGTTGTGGTCGCACTCCAGACATCACAAACAAAGGAGGTGTGGTTCTGTCACCGACATGGCATGGTGACAGACGATCCGATGACCACCTCAACACACCAGGAGGACAAAAAACATTAACAATATGCTGCACAAATCCTTTCAAAAACTGACAGAGGGGTAGCTCTCCTTTCAGATCAGCACTAGCTGTAGCAGAAAGTAAAGATCTGACTCAGCGTGCCAAAGTGGCGCCTGTATAGGCGACCCAGATGTCATTTCCGGCACGGATGATGAGGCAGATGATGCTGCAACGAGCCTACTGATGGCACTTACCACTGCGCATGACCACTGCTAACGAAAAATCCTCCTGATACAGTCTGACGCCTGGGAAAATTCAAAGGTAAGGAATCTGCGTGTAGAAGTCACCATCAGATTGATGTCTTATTGGACAGCATTTGTCCATAATTTTAGCCTGTCAGCCAAAGGAGAAAAGTTAATACCCACAATTGAGATTCCTTAGGCTAAGTGTAAGGGAGGGAATCTCCTGTGCTGTGTTCCCGAGGGAGAGACAGACAGATAAACATGGAACAAGCCTTTTTGCCAGGGTGCCTGCTTCCCAAAAGATTGCAAATGTGTGCAATTGGTTAATCAGCAAATGTAAGGATTGCTTGGGAGGCGTTTATTGACGTAGTCACTTGAAGTTCCCTGATAAAGATATTTTATTTTAAGATGGTACTGTAAGGTTGTTCTAAGCTGAGCTATTGAGTGTGTGTTTTTAATGGACAGCTATAAAAAAAATGCACAAGGTTTAATCTGCATATTACTGAAATGTTCACTTTAGATGCACTTTTTATCCTTAACCTTTGTGCATTTAGTGCCAGCCTATATTATACTGAGTGTTATGCATGTTTAACATAATGGTTTAAACTTTCCCTGAGCTTTCAGGAACCTCCCAGCACTAAAAATACACAAACCACTTTTCCCTGCTGCACCAAACCAAATTCAATTCTGTGGGCCTCTGGTTGCACACATACATCTGTAGTGATCGATTTAACCAATAAAAGTTTGAGAACATAAAATAGTGCATTTACCACTGATTAGTTTAAATGCATTTATTTTTCAGTTAAGGTGTGTTATTTTATATGCAGTCCTGATGGTGAGAGATCAACAAAATAGTTACAGAATATTTTGCTGTAATTGGCATGACTCTGATAACACCTCCGTGCTCACTAACCCCGTCTCCATGACAGTATCCATACTTTTTTTAATGCTATTCAACCACTGCATTGAATAACTTTGAGGTGAGTTGGCCAACAAATTAACAAGGAGAGCCGAGCCAAAGGTCTGGCTCGGATCTTACAGCCCGTGCACGAGCTAAGCCCTGAATGTTTGCTATGTAAATCATATACCAAACATTATGTAAAACGTGCTGAAGAGGCTTCAAAAATCAAAAGTGTATTTATTTAACATGTGAAGCATTGACGTTACCACATCACACAATAATCTATTAAGTCAAATACAATAGGTTTTAGTACAACTGGTATTCGGAATTCACATATTTAAAAGTGCCTTCATAAGTATTATTGAAGAAAAAAAAGTTTCGGTGAAGTCTTTGCTTAAGTTCACAAAATTTGAGCATGGAAGCCACTATTTATGTAGGTGTTCTAATTTAACTTTGTACAAATCAGCCAGGAAATGGGTATTTGTCTTTCCATGTGTTAAGACTTTCTTTTTAATTCTTTGCTAATTTTTCTGCAGTTTTTATATAATGAGAACTAGACCCAAAGGTATTGGAGCACTTAACATGAGCACCACTTACATTACACAAGGTCACATTTATTGTTTATAGGCATGGGGAGATCAAGTGTTTTTCCTAGAATAACAGGATGCTAAACCAATGCCAATACTCGAACCTGGTTCCCGAGTTCCAAAGTGGCCAGCCCTGGCCAATGCCACATCCTGGAAGGAGGCAGGCAGAAGCCATATCAAAGCTCAACTTTTTCTGGTGCTGAGCCAGGCTTCAGGTTTTCAGTAGCTCACCCACTTCTAGAATAGCTATATAATGTCTAAACAGTCAGTGATATTAGCATATGGTGCCTGCCTTCCTTTACCTTCATTAATGACCTTTTTTAATATCATGTCAGATTCGTTTTTAGATATTGTGTAATCTGCATTTATTTAATACAGTATACTATTCATCTACCAGAATTGTACAGAAAGACTGCCTTCTGGTTTTAAAGGGGATTGAGAAAAAGAAATTAATCTAGACAGTTGCTTAAGTGCACTGTGTATGACTGGGAAGTCTGGATTCAAATGCCAGATTTCCTGCATGGCTAAATTGTGTCATCTTAGTCAAATCAATTTACTTCATGTGTCTTATTTACTTGATAGTGACGTTTGAGAGCACTTTCAAGTAAATCAGTTTAAGATAGACAACGTACAAAAATGTCACTTGTATGTTTTACTAGCCTGGATTGTTCCCCCATCCATAACAATAATATTGGCCATGATGTAAGGGACACCAGATAATTGGTTCACTCCTGGTGTTGTCAAGAGGCATGGCAATGGAATGTTTTAAAGTTCATTCTTTGAAACTTTTACGTCAAATAAATGTCAATGCAATGTTGTTATCTAACGCACTAAACTGAAACACTACCATATGTTTTTTTAAAAGATTTTATTGTAGCATGCCAAAATAGGTTACATAGCATGATAGCAGCCAGGTATGTAGCAAAAGATTCCATCGTACAAAGAACAGTGCTGGGCTATTTATGAAGAGTTAGCATACATAGTTTATGTTTTTCTGTGTAACCAACGGTCCCTCCCCACTCCCTGCCCAGTTGCAGCTGCTTTAACGGTCATCATAGGGAAGAAAAACAATGAACTCTTTGGTGCTTAGAAGAAAGAGTTCTGGTGGGGAAATCATGACAGTGTGTCAGAGATAGGCTTCCCTAGACCACTGCCTTGAGCTGTTGCCTAGATGTGGCAAGAACAACTACTATATAGAAACCAAGAGTGCATGCGTCGGGGTGGATTATGGGGGGAGAGTCCGATCCTTGGTGCAGTCTTTAAATCCCTTTCACCAAAATATCCCATGCCTGTGCAATAAAAGATTTTCTCAGGCAGGCTCATTCTTCCATGTGTAACAGGGGGCTCTCAGATCGAAATCAAGAGAGCGAGACCTTGGTTTATCTTATGATAGCCAAAGGAAGTGAATCCTTCCAGAGCTGTGTATTATTGTGTTTTGCTAGAAGATCCAGGTCGAGGAACTTGGTGGAGGGTTTCTCGACCTTAGTGCAGGGGAATGCGCCCAGAAGGACCACTTCTAGGGAACTTGTTACTAAACAGACCATTGAGGTCAACAGCACCTTGAGAACTCTCTGCCGGCCTGAAAGCAACGTGGGGCAAGATCAAAGCATACAAAACAAGTTGCATATAAATGCAAACAGCGAGAACAAGCAGCTGTGACTCCCAGGTATATTTAGTTAATTCTGGCAGGTGTATGGTAGGCTCAGTTCAGAACATTACATTGAATATAATTAAAATGGGAGCCGTGGGATACTTTGTGGGGATATTTCAATATTTTAGACCAGTCCACATCATGCAGAGGTTTGGCCATGTTGGTCTTACAGTTAGTACAGAGAAAAGCCATGCAGTGGTCCCCTTGTTGCAGGAAGCCACTGTACACCCAATTTATAAGTTTGCAGTCAGTCGCTATGGTGTAGAGCGTCTGGTGCACCTCCTGTGGGATTGGTGTTAGGTTTCCAACATGAAATAGGGCATTTAATGATTGTTGAAGGTGTTCGTAAGAAAGGAATTGACCAGGGTGAAGACTCTAGTCTGCCACGAGGGTTTGGAAATCTAGCAGCTCACCATCAACAAACAAATCCCCAATTTTGAGTAGCCTGCACCATGCCACTGATGAAGTTGGCCTGAGCAAAGCCATCCCGAGTGAGTGGGGAGGCCTAGCAAAGGTATTGCAGGAGCGTAGGGGTTCTTCATGTTAGTGAGTTTACAGGTTCTAGTAAGGCAAGAGAAAGCCAGGCGGCATAACCCCGAATGGCGTTGGGTAGAATGGTCAGTAGGGTACAATGAGTAGTGCAGTAAGCCCTCTGATAAGTCTTTACAGGTAAACCCCATCTCATGTAGGGAGCGGCCAGGCAGCACGTGAGCCACGCATTGGAGCTGTGCAGCTAAATGATAGCATTCTAAATCCAGAAGGTCTTATCCACCCGCAGTCACTGGTAACTTTAGAATGGAAAGAGCTAACTGGCAGTGCCCCAGCCCTCAAACCAGACGAGGGACATGTCTGAAGAACAAACGAGGGATGGGGGGGTGTGGCCAGCTGCCGAACATGGCGGACGCGCGGTGAACAAGCTCTGCGCTCGGACCTGTATAATCCTGCTTAAATCCTGCCGGACCGGCGCCCACAGACCCTCGAATCCCCCACAGAGATCCCCGATCCACATTTGACGCCTACTTGCTGCTTATTCCTGCCCTGAGTCCCGTCTGCTCCGCTGGCCGGGAGTTGCGGCCTACGGATAGGAGAGGGCCGGCTGAAGCCGTGGCCTGCCCAAGAGAAGACGAGGGGTGAGAGCTGTGCCAGAGCCTCTGGGATCATAGCGGCCAGCGATCTGCCCTACTTACCCCCCCTGTGACCTATCTAGGGCGCCGTTGAACTGTTCTCGCGGCGTGCTGCTGTGTGCGCCTGGTGCTAGCGCTTGACCCAGCTGCCCTCCTGCAGATCGGACACCGAGGGAGCGCCTGAGTGAGGCCCGCGCTGTACACGGAGAGCGGACTGCGGCACAGCCGGAGGAGTGTGACCGCTGCGACTGGCGGGGATGCTTGGGGCCTGGAAACCGACAAATTGACAAGTGACCACTGTCCCATGGGGGCAGGGGGGCTGCTCCCGACTGCCACTTGGCCGCATCCTGCATACCTCTGTGAGTACACGGGGACAGATACCTTAGCCCTCCCTTCCTTGTAGTTGTGGTGGCGACGGGGTGCTGGAGTGCCCCCGATGAGGATGACCCCTGCGGGACCGGCCGACACCCAGCGAGGGGCCATCAGGCATCAGGACTGCGCTTAGAAGGGGTGGCGGCCGTGCCTGCAGTGGCGCGCCCTAGGAGACACCTGAGAGCTTGTGGTGAGCCAAAGCCGTACGGCCTACCAGTCGTTAGTGACGCAGCGGCTATCCTGCGCAGTCTGAGAGTGCCCCCGGGTTGAATATTGTCACTAAAGGGTCCGGGCAGAGTAGAGCGCACACTGTTCCTGCCTCACCAGGCAGCTTTTGGGAATGCACCCACCCCCACAGCGAAAGCAACACGTTCACTGTTACCCTCACCGTTGTGCACCTGGTTTGGGCCAGTGAAGTTCTCGCCGCCGGCCGAGTATTGTATTTCTTAGTTTAGTAGTTATTACATTCTGGCCCCCCAATTCCATAACACGGAGTATTGCTGCTCCCCCAACACCACACATTTTGATTTTTTGTGCACTTTGACCACATATGCAGGATAGTTACAACGTAATAACTTGGAACGTGCGGGGATTGGGGTCTGTCCACAAGAGACATAGAATTAATGCGCAACTCAATAGGAGACAAGCGCACATTGTATGCTTACAGGAGTCCCACCTGATCACAGCTGAGATAGCTAAACTGCGCAAGAAATGGAGGGGACAGGTTTATTCAGCGTCATACTCCGCCTTTGCTAGAGGTGCCTCAATATGGGTTAGAAGTGGAGTTCCTTTCAAGGCGCTGGAGCAACAGATTGACCCTTTAGGCAGATATATATTGGTGAGAGGCATGCTAGATGGCACACAAATAATACTGGATAGTATATACGCGCCCAACTTCGAGCAGGACAAATTCCTACTGAGCATTAACCCTGAACTAATGGCCTGGGCTACATGTCCATGGATAATAGGCGGAGACTATAACGCTGTATTGGATATCGCTATCGACAGATCTCACCCCCCTCTAGCTGGTGCTAGCTCCATAAGACACGCTGACACACTGCATGACTGGGCTTACAGATGGGGGATGGGTGACGTTTGGCGATTGAAACATCTGACTAGTAGAGAATACTCTTTTTCTCACATCCACATCAACTACACACTCGTACAGATAGGATTTTCTGCTCCAATCATATCTCGGCCCAGATAACGCATGCCACGTACTTGGGTAAGACACTCTCAGACCATAACCCATTGGAAATTACACTAGCATGGTGCAGAATCCCCACCCCAGTCACCACCTGGAAGTTATGGCCTCAGATGCTTGAGGACGCTGTCTTCCGGGAGGCCCTTTCCACTGGCATTCACCACTATTTTGCTGAAAACACAGGTACTGCCGCAGGTGGAGTGAGACATCTTCAAAACGGTGATCAGAGGCCTAGCAATTAGCACAACAGCAGGGGCGCGACAGGAGATTCACAATGATCTTAGAGAAGTCGAAAACACTTTGAATGAACTAGAACAGACAGTGGCAAATGATCCCTCTAAGGACGCCCCATTGCAGGAAGCTCGAATAAAACACGCAGAGCTCCTAGAAACATTGCGATGCATCGATTACACTGCCTATACACATGCCAATCACGCGGAAGCAGACAGGGCCGGCCCACTATTGGCGTGCATACTCCGGGATGACCCCCCACAAACCCCCATACACGAGGTCATCACAGTGACAGGGGACACAGTGGATACACAACAGGGCATTAATGAGGCTTTCTGCGAATACAAGCAGGCGCTTTACCAGTCACCTCCCCCGCTGGACGAGGATGCTCTGGAGACGTTCCTCATGGATGTACGATTCGCCCAGCTAATTAAAGCAGCACAGGACGATATCTCAGGCCCCATTACTAGAGCAGAAATCAAGGCTGCCATTCGGGGTCTCTCTCGTAACAAGGCCCCTGGTCTTGATGGCCTTCCAGCCGAATTCTTTGTTACCTTCTCGGATTCCCTTGTGCCTCAACTACAGTGCCTGTACAATACTGCGAGAGACACTGGAACGTTGCCCCCCACTACTAGGCAGGCACTAGTGGTCTCCCTCCCCAAACCGGGACGATCGACTACGGACCTCTCGGGTTACAGACCCCTGTCCTTATTAATGACTGAGTATAAAATACTGAACAGAATTCTGGCAAGCCGCTTACTCCCATACCTACATCACTTGATCCATCCGGACCAGTGTGGGTTTGTAGCACCTCACTTAACATTAGGCGGCTGTATCACGTTATGACAGCTACCCCCTCAGACTTGTGTAACGCAGGATGCATCACTCTAGATTTAAGACAGGCATTTGACACACTCAGATGGGATTACATCATGTTCCAGACGCTCGAAAGATTCAGACTCCCTCCGGAATATCTGAGGTGGGTCAAACTGTTATACTCGGCCCCAACGGCGAGAGCCCGCACTGGGAGCCACATTTCCCGTGAATATTTGATCGTTAGGGGCAAACAACAAGGATGTCCCCTTTCCCCATTATTGTTTGTCCTAGCATTAGAACCCTTGGCCCTCAGGGTACGAATGACTGCGACGCTGATGGGCATACAACTGGGGCAGGCTATGCATATATATCGGCATATGCCGATGATATCATTCTATATGCCAAAGATTTAACTACGGAACTCGCACCTTTGTCGGACACCTTCACCACCTTCGCAAATATTTCAGGCCTTACTATCAATGAGGGTAAGTCCTACGCTTTTTTTTCCATCCCAGGGAACACACTGAGGCCATCCAATTTGGTCCTCATTCTCTAAAGGTTGCAACCCACACATTTAAATATCTCGATATACAAGTGTACAGAACTGCGCCGGACCTAATAGAAGGTAATCTGGGAAAAGCCATCGAATCACTCAGAACACAGGTGCTGTTCTGGTCCTCCCTTCCGATCTCTGTGATGGGACGAGTGGCGATCTCAAAACATGGTGGTTCTGCCGCGTCTGTTGTATTGCTTTACTAACCTGCCAGTGACGATCCAGACTACATTCCTTAACTCACTGAACAAGATGCTCTCTGACCTAATCTGGGGCGCAGGCCGCCAGAGGGTGGTATTGGCTAAATTACAACTGGATACCGACAAGGGAGGGCTAGGTGCCCCTGATATCCGGGCCTACTGCTATGCCAGCCAACTTCAGTGGCCCAAAACAACAAAAACTGAACCAGGTCTGGGCAGCACACAGCTAACAGGAACATGTCCTTAACCAGACTACAATAAGAACATACTGCCAGAAGTAAAGGGATAACCCTCTGAACAACTGGTGAAAACCTGACCAATACAAACACGATGACCTGCAAAAGAAATCCATGGCTCGTCCAAAGGATCACGCATCTGCAAACCATAGCATCCAGACACTCAAGGACACACATTATGTCTACAATTAACTCGGACTTTATATTTGTAGAGATTTATCCAACATTGGGTTTTAATTTGGTTTTAATTTGATACACACACTGTTGAACTGTAAATATATTTTTGTATTTTATGTAGTAATATTGCAATGGTTTTAAGTAACTATGCAGGAAATAAAGAAACTGAAACTGAAACACTGTAAAGTACAATTTGGAACGGGGCCAGGAAAAGTTGGGTTAGGTGGGGGAGGAGGGATAGCTTTTATTTATTACATTACATAAACCTGCTTGTCAAATGTTGTTGGTATTGCAGTGCAGATCGCAAGATACCAATTGGGGTTTCCTCTTGACACCATAGACTGCCGCACGCGGCTGTGCAACGAACTGCCATGCCTCAATGTACATCTGCGATTATCACTATTAACGTGACTGCCTATTGAATTTTTTGACTGTACCGCGTATACACATGTATTCTTTGTATTGGTTTATATGGTAATAGCTGCTGATTGTAGTCCGACAAACGAAAGAGTGAAAAAATCTAATAAAATATGTTATAAAAAAAAAAGAAGAAACGAGGGATAAGCAGGGGAAGGTTTACAAAATAATACAATAACTTCAGTAGTGCCACGTGGCCCATAACTGAAACTGGAAGAGAAGATCGAAAAGCAAACTGGGCTCTGAGGGTCTGTGTCGCTCTGTCTAGATTTCCATCCTGCCAATCAGTGGTGGAATGGAATATATTAATTGAAAGGTAACTGATTCCAAGTTCAATATGAGGGTCTAATTGTATATATAAAGGGGGAAACACTCCTGTATGTTAAAGAAACACTTCTACATTATAACATCTTTATCATGGTCTTACATTTTGCTTGTGTAATGCATATCCCAAATATTTTGAATATTCTGCATGTACTTTGGCACTGAGGGATGAGCCAAATCACTGGTTCTGACTTGGCTTGACTACAGAATCATTTTAAGATATGGATAGAGTGGTTAATTGCCCTATGTACAACCTTCCAAGGGGTCTGGGCCATGCTTCCTGTTCACAAGCACAACCAGCGAACCATTGTTGTACCAGAAGAGCTTTCCAGGGTGGATGGGTGCTGCTTGTTCAACCACCTGTAGTGCTAGAGGCACTCTTGTGGTCTGACACCCTGTGATGACCTTTGACTACCATTATTTTAATTGACTTTGGTGTGTTATGTTACCCTTTCCTGAATGTACGACGTCCTGCCTATTCCTTGTTTCTCTTAAAGGTTTCTTGTAATCTTGCAGTCTTTCATGGAGTAGGACCGCCTTGCCAAGAATAGAACGTGTGGGATGTGCATTTGAAAGCATGAGAGAGAGAGAGAGGTGTGGAATGTACTTTTTGGTCTCGAAGTGCAGTGTTATGAGCAGTGGTGGACAAATGTGCACTGTGTTGTACACTGGGAAGTATTATTAATTTCTTACTATTGGCTTTGACATGGCCTCATGTCATCCTGAATTCTGACTGCCTTGTTTGAGCTTTATCTGCGCGCGCAGCCACTCTTGCAACTTGTTTGGGTTAATCACGTTCAAGGATTGTTTTGTGAGATATTGTTTAATGTACCCTGGAAAGCTTTCGTGAGCTTCATTGAGATAAAGATTGGAACATGCGAGAATGTAGAGGGAACGTGGGAACTCCTTTCTGCCATGGAATGCTTGCTTAGAAGCTGGCCATTTCCAGTAAGTTTCCTTGTGCGGGGAGGAAGACTCTCTCTAACCTTCTAGTGTGTGTTTTGAGATTATAAAACTGTGGGTTGTTGACGCAGAATCTGGGATTTTGGAATCGGAATGGGGGCGGACGTGTCTACTTCGGTAGAGCGGAACCCTGGTTGCTGAGGCTCTTATCCCCGGCTGTTAAATCCCCGGTATGGAATGGGCTAAGATGCAATGTTTGCACCAGGTGAAGTGTTGAGTTTGAATATTGCCATTGTGATGCGTGGTTGCAGTGGCTGTGGTCATTTGAGGTATTCTCTTTGAGATGTGTAAATGAGTCAGAGTGCACATCCAAAGTAATAATTTGATGTATCTAGTGTGTATATATATATCTGTCTCATCTCTTGCAGGACGTCCCATATTTTTTTTCTTGAGTTTTATCTCATATTCTTTGCTGCTTGTTTATTCATTAGTATTATCCATGCATTTAACTGTTGCATTTACCAAGTGTGTTATTATTGCTTGCATATAAATATATATATCTCTATGTGTATTTGAATGTGATTCATTTTGGCATCTGGGAAAGCCTTTCTGTTAGAGAGCATTGCATACATAAACCACAAGCCTTATTCTAAAAAGAGAGTCTTTGCACTTTGTAAAATAAATCCCCTTTTCTAGGTGTTGTTGTGTTTTATGTCTCCTGCTTTGCCGTGTTTGAACCACCATGTGGGAGATTCTGTATTATCTGAAAGGTGGAGCAAGACACCACCTGACAGTGCTTCTTCTTTTTCTATCCTCTCTGCTGAGACAACTCCCCAGGCAGGGCCGGTTTTAGCGCTGGTGGAGCCCAGTGCGACAATGTTTACTGGTGCCCCCAATTACCTTATTCTCCACAGATTCACTATCACCCTTTAACAATGCCCCTAAAGTCATCCAAATTGCTATATTTGGGTGTTAAACTGGTACTAATTGTAGGAGAGTAGGATCTGCTTCTTATGGTTACCCCCACTTTTTGCTGATGTTTCACTGTTTTTCGACTTTAGTCTGGCTGGGGCCCTGCTATTCAGGACCCCATCCTAGCTGCTTCCTCTCTAAATTGATTCCTAGTACCTTAGGTACACAACAGATTGGATTCTGAGGTGCCCTTATAAGTCCCTAGTATATGGTATACTATGTACCCAGGGCATAGATACCCCAGAGGCCTACCATAGGCTGAAGCATGTATTTTGCCACCCCTGGAAGCCCTCCAAAATGACACCACAGGTCTGCTACTGCAGCCTGGGTAAGGTGGTGCATGCACCCCTTACAGAGATATAGGTACACTATATCTCACCTATCACTGCACATATAAACCTATCAGTCACCCCTATGGTAGGCCTTATCAATCCTGAAGGCAGGGTGCTTGGTTTTGTGTGAGAGGGTGCCCATGCATGAGCAGTGCCCCTCCGCATCCTTCGGAATCTCTTCTCCGAGGTTGTCTGTGATGCAGCCTGACCATATACTCTTAGGTGCATTATAACCAAAGTGTAAATGCTAACTTTGGACTGGCTGCACGGAAACATGTCGTTTTTGGTGTCAAACACCTTGGAATCATACCCCCACACCAGTAACTGGTGTGGGAGTATGATCCCACCCTTCTAGAGGGAGAGACATGACAGCACAGGTATACCCGGTACCAGCTTAACAGGGCCCTGGCATCACAAAATGGATGCTGCAGCCACAGACACGAGTCTGGCCTTCTGCTGCTGACTGAAACTCTGGCAGGGAAAGCCTGGACAATATGTTTCCTGTCACAGGGAGGTGTTACCACCTCCCAGACAGGCTTTAGTGTAATGGGGCTGGGTGGGTGCACTCTGAGAGTGCTTTGAAGTCCTGCACTGGGGGCACATTTGGTGTCCCTGTGCATAGTCCAGCTAAAACCGGTTGCAGGGGCTACCAGCCCCTGCTCTGGCGTGAAACTGGACAAACGAAATGGGTGTAGCCACCCCTTTTTCCAAACCCTCCCATAGGCGGGTTCCCTGAGTTAGTCCAACCCCTTCCTTGGGTATATAGAAGGAACCTCTGTAACCAGAACTTTAGATATTCCTGGACAAAACTCTGAAACGGAATCCTGGACCTTCAAAGATCTGTCCAACGCCAGATGACTGAAGAATCTCTCTTGGGGTAAAGGAGTTACTCCCCTGCTTGGCAAGCACCAAAGACGCATCTGTCCGGTCTGCATCTCCGAAGCTCCCGCCGGACGCCGAAGACTTTGCAACACCAGAGGTGGATTTCCAGACTTCCCAAAGGCTGAACCGAGTCCCCAGCAAAGCTGAGACCCGAAGCCCTGGTGGGTACCGTGGAACCGGAACCCCTGGACACTGTACACATTTGCTAGTGCAATAGCTTCTCGACGTCCCTTGAGACTGTGCATTGGGTTGCTTGTCACCCAGACCCCGAGCAGTGAATCCACTTTAGATTGCTGGCCTGCCCGCTCCGAGTGACCCGTGGGCCACCATTTTGTGATTCCTCTCGAGGCCCCTTCGTGATCCCTTGTCCGTCGACTTGTGGGTCCCTGAGAAGGGTAACTTTACTTTAATTGAGCTTCCCTGGTTGCTCCAGATGCGCCCTGACTCTCCATTGCTTGGGGAGTCCCCAGGACCTTGCTGGTCCGCACCGAAGCATCTTTCTCCTTTCTGCGTGGGTTGCTGTTTCCAAAGCTTGGTGTGTCCAATCCGGGCACAGACGCTGCAGCACTAGACATCCTTTGTGGGACAGCTCGAATCCAGCTCCTGGTCGTCCTCGACGCCTCCTGGTTTCGTGGCTGAAGAGTCAAGCTTCACCTCTTTCACAGAAACACCCAACATCGGTGGGCATTCGTCTATCGTGCCCCTGGTCACTGGCAAGTGACCCAGACTCTGTCCCCTCTGCTTTCAGGTTCGTCACATCTCCGATCCAGGCTTGGATCTCTTTGGACACTTTGCATCTTCCCGGCAGCAGCACTTCTTCGCCAGCTTCCATTGAAAACGACGACGTGACCCGACACCATTTGACACCTATGCACCCGGCTTCCCTGGGTGAGGTAACTCGAGTGCTCCGGTGCTCCCGTGGGTGTTGACCCTAGAACTAAGTCCAAGTCCAACAGGGTGTGGTCCTAGTCCATTTCTAAGTGTCCTTTAACTCTAAAAATCTAACCACGACTTTACCGAGAGAAGCTAACGGGAGCTCGTGGCTGTGTTATCACACTGCACTCGGCCCCCGTGGGTCCCCTGTGTCACTACCTTGGGTGGTTCCTTGGGGTCCCAGCGATTCTACAGGCTCTAGGCCTTGTGTCTAGTTAAGTCGTGGTTCTTATACCACTTTCTTAGTATATGGTTTGGCTCGCCCCTAGGGCCTAACGTGTATTTGTGCTACTTTACTGTAACATTTGAAGTGTAACTTATGTGCTTTTGCCTCTAGCCTCATAAAGAGAATAGAGGGGTGTGTTTAGGAATAAATACATATATTTTATATATATACCTGGTGGGGTCTCCTTTCATTTAGCCACTCAAGAGATTATAGACTGGTAAAACAAGCTGCTTTACATTCCTTCAAGACTTAGCCTGAAGGCTGCTCTCCATAGCAACCACTGTGATAGCTTTCAATAAAGGTTGTCTTTAACCTATCTTCAATAAGGGGTTGTTTGGACTGGTGCAAGGTGCCCACTATAACTAGTGGACAGCATATACCAGGCCATCTTCTCACACTAATGAGGTGCAACCAATTGCCTGACAGGGCTAACAATTTTATAATTACAAATAAAGTAATACTATCACAAAATCTGCCACATTATGCCACATAAATTGCCATTTCTTGCGGCATAATTTACTCAACCTTGCCGCATAATTTGCCCCTTACCTGCTGCATAATTCCAGTGGCCCTGATCTTAAGTGTGTAAATCAGGGCATAGAAAATATTAAATAAGACACAGAACTACAAGGTTGACGGTGTGCCAGAACAAGTAAGAATCTCCACTCTTATTTCTGGAAAAATTCCAATATATTGCTCCATGTGAAGATCTATGTGGCACTTGACTCTTATTAGAGTTCAGAGTCTTGTACTGCAGCAATGGATCCCAGATCCATAGGACAAGGAATATTCAAATAAAACTGCCTTATTTGAATATCCCTTGTCCTATGGATCTGCGATCCATTGCTACAGTACAAGACTCTGAATTCTGATAAGAGTCAAGTACCACATGGATCTTCACTTGGAACAATAAACTGGAATTTTTCCAGAAATAAGAGAGATGATTCATACTTGTTCTGGCACACCGTCGAGCTGAGTACTTACAATGGGGAAGGGTTCTCCCATTGCCAAGAACAAGTAAATCCTGAAGCTTTGGGCTCTATTATCAAAGGTTTGCTGAGGATTGGGACCCATTACCCCCTATGCCCTGGCCAGAACTACAAGGTGTAGGAGTCAAGTCATTTCATTCGAATGTATGACGATACTTAGCATGCCATTACTATGCATGCTTTTAGTGCGATGTCTTTACAACGCAAATGCCATTAGTACGCATATTACTGTGCTTACCATTACTTCGCAAAAGCATTACAAATATAATAAATGTGTTTTAAAGCGCAGACCATTACGTCACATACCACTACTACGCGTACATGGACCATTTTTAATAATTTTAAAATAAAATAACCTAACCCTAAACCCTAACACACTACCCCCAACACGACCCCCTACACTACACAAAAACCACTACACTACCCTAAACCCTAAATCACTACCCCCAGCACGACCCCCCCGAACCCCACTCCTGTCCCTACACTCATTCACTACCCAGCACGACCCCCCTACACTACACATGCACCACAACACTACCCTAAACCCTAATACACTACCCCCAGCACGACCCCCTACACTACACAAACACCACTACACTACCCTAAACCCTAAATCACTACCCCCAGGATGACCCCCTACACTACACAAACGCCACAACACTACCCTGAACCCTAAAACACTACCTCCAGCACGACCCCTACACTACATAAAAACCAAAACACTACCCTAAACCCCTAAACCCTAATACTCTACCCCAGTACGAACCCCCCAACCCACACTGCCGTCTCTGCACTCCAACACTACCCAGAACGACCCCCCTACACTAACCTAAAACACTAACCTACACTATACATACCCCACAACACTAACCTAAACCCTAAAACACTAACCCCAGCACGACCCCCTACACTACAAAAACACACTACATCCCCTTTACCTCACTCTCCTTGCCGTTCCGCTCTCTTCCTGGGACATTCTTCACGTCGTCTCCGAGGGGCTGGGCACGTCAGTGTGAGGAAACAGCCTCAGTTTCCTTACAATGACATGGATCGTTTTTTTTTAAAGTTCTTTAGCGCATACCATTACAACGCATGCGCTGTAACAACGCTTGCGATGTAACAACTTGCGCACTAATGGTACGCGTTGTAACATCGCAAGCGAAGTAATGGTATGCGCAGTAGCAGCCGCGCACTAAAGGCTGTTTACCATTTCATACTGGTAGGCAATATAGTTTGAGTGCGTGCTTGGGCTAGAGAAGCACAAACTCAGAATTAAACAAGCATTGGCATAGCCAATAGGTCTCGCTTTTGGGATCATTGTAGGTGACCACACCAGTTATGGAAGTTAAAGAGCACGGATAGTAACATGGGACCTGCGTGTTTTTCTGCTCCTTCATGAAGCCAAATGAGCAAAACACAAATGAAATAAACAAACTATAATCTGTCTGCAAACAACTGAACAGTTTCTCCAACTGGTTCATTAATATGCATAAAAGAATATACATTTATTGATTCGCGGTTTAAAACCTTTAAAAAAGGTTACATTGGAGATGTTTGTGATCAAATGCCATAATACGCTCATCATGCAATGCCATCCTTCTGACAAGCTGCAAGCACAACAAGCAGTGGCCTTGAAAGTCATCGCGATCGCTGTGAAAGCGAAAGTGATCACGATGACGCAGAAAGGCGTTCGTGAGTGCTGCTGGCTGGCCTAGCGCATGGCGGCTGCGCGCGTGCACGCTCACATGCACGCAAGCGCTAGGCTAGCCAGCAGTACTTAAAAAACTCACATACAAAATGTCTCTCCGAGCCAGCACATGCGCTGGGCTCAGCGAGACCTAAAAAGCAACACCATGGTTGGGGTTTGTTTTACCAATAAGAATTTGTTTCTACCTAATTTGTATTGTATTGTATTGTAATGGCATTTATATAGCGCTTACTATCCCTGAAGAGTCATCGAAGGGCTTTTTCGGCGAGTAACACGCTACTCCAGAACCCATAAAGGATTAGTGTTGAATTAGTATAGTGAAATATGAAAGTAATTTGAGTGGTGGATAGGTTAGTCAGTTATTTGGATTCAAAAGGATAGCGGAGGGATAGAAGAGGGAAAAAGGTTTGCATTTATATAGCGCGTGTTACCCCTGATGGTGTATTGAAGCGTTTTTTTTTAGCAAGTAGCACGCTACTCTGGAACCCATAAAGGATTAGTGGTCAATTAGTATGGTGAAATACGAAAGTAATTTGAGGGGTGGATATTAGTCAGTTATTTGGACTGAGAAGGATAGCGGGGGGATAGAAGATGAAAAAAGGTTTGCATTCATATAGCGCTGGTTACCCCTGATGGGGTGTTGAAGCGCTTTTTCGGCGAGTAGCACGCTACTCTGGAACCCGTTAAAGGATTAGTGTCAAATTAGTATAGTGAAATATGAAAGTAATTATGTTAGTCAGTTATTTGGATTGAGAAGGGTAGCAGAGGGAAAGAAGAGGGACAAAGGTTTGACTATACATATTGCGCTTGTTACCCCTCTTGAAGAGCTTTTTCGGCGAGTAGCAAGCTACTCTGGAACCCATAGAGGATTAGTGGTGAATTAGTATAGTGAAATATGAAAGTAATTTAAGTGGTGGATATTAGTCAGTTATTTGGATTGAGAAGGATAGCCGAGGGATAGAAGAGGGAAAAATGTTTTGCATTTATATAGTGCTTGCTACCCCTAATGAGGTGTTGAAGTGCTTTTTTCGGCGAGTAGCACGATACTCTGGAGCCCATAAAGGATTAGTGGTGAATTTGTATAGTGAAATATGAAATTTGAGAAGTGGAAGTTTTAGTCTGTTATTTTGATTGAAAAGGATAGTGAAGGGATAGAAAAGTGAAGGATTTAGACTTTTTTTTTAGGTCATAGCAGTAGTGGGAGGCTTGGGATGAGTGAAAAGGGATGTGGAGGGGAAGAGTCATAGGGATGAGGATAGAAAGGATTGTTTTGGGGATCAGTATAGTAAAAGAGGTGTCAGATGGTGCAAGGAGGGGTAGAGTAGAGCAGAATCTAGAAAGGGCTATTTTGGGGATCATAGTAGTGGTATGGGGTTTGAGATGAATGAGAGAGTGGATGTAGAGGATATATTGATAGAGGTATAGGGTGAGAAATAGGGTAGTGAATTGGATATGCTGAATTAGAAGAAAGTAATAAATATATAGATCATAAGAACATGGAAAGTTTATAGATGTATAAAAGAAGTAAATATATGTAGATTAAAGATATTGATAGAGGTTTAGGGAGAGAAATAGGGTAGTGCATTGAATATGCTTTTTTTTGTTTTTAGTTTTTTGAGGAAAGTAATAAATATATAGATCCAAGTACATAGAAGGTATATAGATGCATAAAGGAAGTAAGTATAAGTAGATTAACGATGCATTCGATAAACTCTAGTTTTCAAGTGCTGTATTTAAAAATGCATTTTTTTTTTTTAAACAATTATTCTACCTGTACATACAAAGCAATACACATGCATAGGTACACATCTATAGTACAAATAAAAGCTTATATACAGAGGGATATGCTGTATATTTCTGTTTGCGTATGGTGCTTATATGGGGGAAGAGCCACTTTTTGAGTGGTTTTCTGAAGATAAGGTGGTTGTCGGTGGATCTTATGCTGGGAGGCAAAGAGTTCCATATTTTGGCTGCTTGAACAGAGAAGGATGTGCCACCCATGATTTATTTTCTTGTATCTTGGGATTTTGAGGCGAGGTGCCACTCTAAAGCGAAGGTTCCTCTGTTGAATGTTTTGGGTGATTTTATTCCTGATGAAGAGTGGTCTCGTTCCATGTATCGATTTGTGGGCAATACAAAGCAGCTTGAAGGTGAATCTTCCGGCAACCGGTAACCAATGCAGGGTTTTCAAGGAAGGGGAGATGTGGTCTTGCGGTTTTATATGTAAGAGTAGTCTGGCAGCCGAGTTTTGAATCTGTTGTAGTATTTTCACAGTGATTAAAGGTGATCCGTGGTAGAGGCTATTGGCGTAATCGAGTTTGGACAGAACAAGGGAGATGGCAGCTTGGACCTTGTGTGGAAATCACAAATTGGGGAAGATTTGTTGCAGAGTTTTTATAGTAACAAAGATTGATCTTGCTAGTTTATCCACTTGGGCATTCAACGATAGCTTGGAGTCCATGGGCATTCCGAGGTTTCTTACTTCCTTCGATACTTTAGGCAGTATTCCCAGGTCATAAGGCCAGGTGACAAGTGGGTCATAATGTTTCCAATTGCCACACATGAGTATTTCTGTTTTAGAAGCATTCAATTTGAGAGGGCTCCACGTCATCCACTGATCCACGGCTCTGAGACAACTGAAAATTGGCGACTTTCCAATGTATTTAGGGCATTCCAGTTGAAGGAGTATTTGCGTGTCATCTGCATAGTTATTGCACATGAGTTGAAACTGATTGATTAGTGCCGGTAATGACTTCATGTAGATGTTGAAAAGCAAGGGCGAGATGATAGAGCCTTGAGGGACGCCTGCTTTTGTGGAATAAGGTTTGGACGAGAAAGGTGGGGATGACATTAGTTCTGTTGTGAAGGTAGGATGCGATCCAGTCTAGAGCAGTCCCCTGTAAGGAATTTGCCAAATTATCTCCCTCTAAGCACGTGATAGCGGTGACAAATCAGGCGGCCTCATTCACAAAGTAATTTGCATGCTTAAATCTCATTTACATGCAGGTGTATGCTTGTTTATAAGTGCAAACCTGTTTTACAATTGACAGAAGTCAGTTCCACACTCGAAAGATGGTTTATGCACATTGATGTATCCCTGGGTGTAAATCTCTGTGGGCGTGGTAGAAATTCCCCACAACAGCCAGGTGTCTCTGAAAGTGCTCATTTTTTTCTTCCTTAATATGTACATTTGTGTTTTTTCGCGCATGAGAGAGGAATTCACAAAAACATAATCAGTATGATTTTTGGAAAGCTGTGACTGACGGAGGTTTCCAGGTGTAACCTGAAAAGGTTTCGTGAATTGGTAACAGCTGGAAATCTGCACCCACGCAAGCCTGGAATCTTGCGAGTGCCGATTTGTACATTTTTCCCCAGAATCAAGCCCAGAGAGTCTAATACGTAACGAATATGGTAATTGTGCTACTGAAGTCTATGCACTCGCATATTTGCAGATTTATAACCTTGGCTCCCAAACCACGCATAGTTTATTTAAGTTTAATTAATGTCCCACCGCTGCTCGTGGTATAATTCAGGTACTATTTTTTTAGGATGCGCCCAATGCTGGCCACGCCCTAGCGTTAAAAAATGTTTTTTTTATTTTTTTCCCACCCGCACCTTTCGGGTGCTTCTCCCCTACCTGCCCTATTCTGTTTATTTTCTGCCTCCAAACCACCTTCCAGTCTACGTTTCTTCTCTCCCCAACACCCTCCCTCTCGTCCGTGTTTATTCTCTCCCTCCCACTCACAGAAGTAAAAAAAAAAAATACGCTATGCGGCCACCGCTGGCTGCTTCATAACACTTTCTTTAACTGTCCCGTTAACCACTCCTACCCAACTGCCCAAGTCAGCAATTGCTCGCCGATAGACAAGAACTGTTGGTTTTGCCAATGTTTGTTACTTTGAATACGCATGTCACCTTCAATTAGACAGAACTTTTAGTTTTTATTACTTTTAATGTCGATTGCATATGGCTACAAAATAATTTAAACAAAAATACCAGCTTGCAAGGCTAGGCCTATAGGCTTTGCCAATAGTTGTTAATTCATGTTAATTCATGTTCCGGTCTGTATTTAGTCGTCATGCCACTTCAGATTTTTAAAGCGCAACTTCCCTATGTTCCCTGGCAGTCTGGATCAAGATTCAGCAGGTGGAAATGTAGCCCCGTTATATACTTCAATCAGAACTTGAGAAGTCTTGACACAGAGTCGAACAGAAAGAGCACGTATTCTTTCAGCCTTCAGTCTATTGAAGTAAATACAGACCGGGCAATTAAAACAACACTCTCGTGTACAACTCTGGGAATCTTCTATTTGCATCAAGAACTGAAACGCCACTGAACACGCCAAAATAAATCTTCAGGGTATGTGAAAAGTTTTGTAATAAAACCACAGCAATTCAGTTGCTGAATAATATTGGCTACCCTTTAGCACACAAAAAACTGATACGGTCAGGCAAAGTATTTTCTTAACAACCACCTCTGGCACGAGTACAACACTGCCACCCCCGTGCTGGGAAGGACTGTGGGTGAGTCCTGCCAGGTTTTGACTCATGCCATTCTGCTCGACCTGCAGGAAGCCATTGCACCGACTCGGTCGAGATGAGGTTCCTGGTCACCCACAGAAATCTGCTCAGGGTAATAGTTACGCCATTTTACATGCAAGTGTCCGGTTACTTTATTATTGGGTTCAGGATAAGGAACAACAAAATTCAAAACAGCAAATTTTAATTTTTTGATTTACTTTTGACCCAGAGGTTTGTTATTTATCCATCTTCTGCCTCGATGCACAGCCATTGGCCCCGTTCCTGAACCCACAAAGAGAAATGAGACCAAGGGCCTAATGCGACCTGATAATACAATCTCAGGGCCCCCCTCCAGGCCTGTCCTTCAACAAACCAACTCTGCGCCTTGACAGATTCCAGCTGAGGGAGTGTCGGTCAGGAAGGCTGCTTGAATGAAGGTGTCTGAACTGAAGCTGTCTAATTTCCGTACACAAATCACTATCAGCAGCAGAGAGCTATCGTGCCCTCTGCCATTGTATGTGCTTCAAGTACATGTAGGTCTCTCTGGACGTAGCTCACAACAGAGTGAGAAAATAGTGCTTCTTGCTTCGTTTTTACCTGAAACGTGTCTTTAGTGCAAAGTGCACTGAAGTGTGGGGCTATGACATGATCACAGAAACATGGATAAACTTTCATTTTTGGCATCATATGCAGAATCTCTTCGTTTTTCCGTGCAATGCCAATTAACTGATTTGCTTCTGGAATAGGCCAAAATGTCAGAGTAACTATAACTGACAGTCAAACATAAACATTCACTGCATGCTCCATCAATCAGTGACGTTTGCATGACAAGGGTAAACATATATGAATATAAATGTATATATACACATTTGTATGGACATACAATTAAAGGGTGGGGGGGACCTTTGGCCATGGAGCTCCTGAGTGAACAGAGGCTGACATTTATCAGGAGTCGGGGGGGGGGGAATTGGTGGGAGGCAGGGGTCTGGTAGCCTCAGCACTATCGCCATGTGCTTGGAGAGAAGTATCGTTTTTGGGGTGATCTTTGGAGGTGTCATGCAGTGTGTGATCCAGTGTCTGCCAAGCAGTGAGACCTGATGCACCTGCTTTGCTCTCGCTTCAGTTTCACTCCTACATTTTCCAGATGTTATCTTGATGCAGATGCTTGGCCTTGTGGATTGGCTTCTGCAGCAGTGGATAGGAGGAGGCCATTTTGTGCTTGCGTCTGCTGCCTCCATTTTGTGCCGGTGGCATAGGCGGTGTTACCTAGCCTCTCGGATTTGCAAAGACAGTTGGGATTTTTAGACATTTGTTCTGATGTCTCAACACTTGTCAGTGTGTGAGATGCAAGTGCCCATTTTGAGACGCAGTCAAGTAAGCATGTCCACTACAGGTGAAAGAAACTAGTTACTTACCTGTACACTATGGTTCTCCAGTATAGATATCTTTCATAGATTCACATGCTTGTATCTTCCCCGTCGTCATGGTGAGAGTCTCAAGGTAAATGAATAACAATAGCAGTAAAAGAAAAACTGCATAGAAAACCCATAGGGAAGTATAGTGTTTGGTAACCTATCATCATTATTATGTGCTCCAAAACTCAGCCAATCAGCTGCCAGCCCTGACATCACACTCCCCAGCAGAGCCACCATACCTCAGATTTCCAGCCCCGAGTGAGAGCCAAGGATGTATCTAGAGATAAAATGGTCTACCTGAGAAACGGGGAGGCGGGCGGGCCACATGGAATCTATGAAAGATATCAATAGTGGAGAGCCATAGTGTACAGGTAAGTAACTAGTTTCTTCTCCAGTGTTGAATCTTTCATACATTCACATGCTTGTATCAGAATAGAGAGCACTACGTACACCATATTGCGTTTCCAGGATAGAACACCCTTTTTTCTCAGGACTCTGCTCCTTATCACTAGGATATATTAAACACCAAGAACCAAGAAAATATTAACGACCATGCATTGAAAAAATTATCCAATGACAACATCTATATATATGAATATCTATATCTATCTATATATATCTATAGGGGAAGCGCCTTACCTGATTTTGAACCCGGACACGCCGTGAGGGGAACGGCTGGAGACCTGCCCTGCGGCTGTGGGTCTCGCGTCACTCGCAACCAACCGCCAGCGCCGTGAGGGGAACGGCTTGCCTTGGGACTGCATTACCCAGGGGGCTGTGCGAGGCGCACGAAGTGCGTCATAACAGGGCACCAAGGCCCATAAATACGAAGAGCGCCTCCCGCTGCACGGGAAGCGCCTTACCTGATTTTGAACCCAGACACGCCGTGAGGGGAACGGCTGGAGACCTGCCCTGCTACTGTGGGTCTCGCGTCACTCGCAACCAACCGCCAGCGCCGTGAGGGGAACGGCTTGCCTTGGGACTGCATCCCAGGGGGCTGTGCGAGGCGCACGAAGAGCGTCATAACAGGGCGCCAAGGCCCATAAATACGAAGAGCGCCTCCCGCTGCGCGGGACACGCGCGGGCTCGCCCGGGCCAAGCCCGGGCCAAGGGCGGGCCCGTCCTTGCCCGTCACTGACAGGAACTGGCTGGGCAGGGCCACCCCCCCAACAACTCATCGCTGCCCAAAGGACTCAAGGTACTGACGTGCTTATTCCTTACGGGATAGTACTGGGTGTGTATTTCCTGTGCTGTGCACCCGTTGGGGCTCTTATTTTTTAAAGTACTTGGTCCTGTGCTGCCTACTTTTTATGTGTTGACACTCACTGAGAGGTGTTGGTGTAGTATTGTGCCCACCGCGAGGGGAATGGGAATGGCCCCTTAATAATACCTTGTTCCTAACGTCTTAAAGCCACAGCGTCTGGCAATAGCGCCATCACCCAGCGCCGTGGAACTGATATAAGCGCACAGGGTCACCCGCTAAGGCGAAGGGCGGACTCATCTCAGACCAGTAAAAGCCGGGACTTTTCTTCTAATTCTGGTGCCTGTTTGACTTATAAGCATATTATTTTGATTGATTTACCGGCTCTGCTATGCCCCCCAAAGACAGAGGTAGAGGGGCCAACGTCCATCTCACTGGAACTATGGACCAGTTTATCACTAAGGTAAACTGTGTCATTGACCAAGAGATTACGTTGTTGGAACGCAGAGTCTCACAGGACCTTGCGATGGCAAGGAGGTCCTCAATGGGTCATATTGCTAATGTGCAGTCCCCTGTTCACCAAGCCCTAAATGGTGATGATGCTACCTGCTTACACCTTGATTCCCCGACCACAGATTTAACACCTAGTGGCACAACCGCTGATTCCATGGGGGACCAGTCCATGGTTTCAGACTCATTGTTGATATCTCCCTGTTTGCTGCCGTTTGCCTCCAGTTTAGTGCCAGAGCCCAGCACCAGGCATTTACGAGAGAGGAATCCTGGCACTATTCCTAAAAACAAGCAAGGGCCCCTTACTAAAAATGGTGGGAAGAGCAAAACTGGCAGAAAGAAACAGAAAGCTGTAAGCCACGTTAGAAACTCTGGAATACCCCCTCCTTTACAGGAGCAACCTGCTACTGTTGTTATAGCAAATAAAGTTGCACCTTTAGACCATCTATTATCCACCAGAGCGGCACACCAAGTTTCAAGTGGGGGGACCAGTGTAGATGATAAGGTTGAGGGAGCCACTGAGATGGCCAATATTTATGATACAATTAGGCTTCTCCTTCGTCCTATGGAGGACAGAATTTCTAAGATCGAGCAATCCTTATCTAGGATTGAACAAGGTCTTGGGGGAATTGCTGATTTTTTAAAGTACGTTCCCCACCCTAGGGCTTCCAAATTATTGGATATTGCCAGAGCAGTAAATGTTCCCCCTTCTTTAAATGATCCCACAGCACTGTTTGTAGATCATCAGGCCCCTACTGAAGCCACTAAGGGTACAGTTGTGCCCCCAGCTTCTATTCCTCCCCAGCATGACATATCCCAGCCTAAGGAGGACGGGAGGATCACTTCCCCCCAGATTTCTAGGGGGAAAAACATTCCAAATCTGCCTCCGGAGGTTTCTCCTTTCGTGGTAATCTTATCAGGGGTCCCCGAACTGGGCAACCATGAAGTTGAATCTTCTACAACTTTAAAGAATAGGGTTGTGCATTGGCTCAATAAAAATAGACCACTCCCAATGCACACAGTGTGTAAGATACTCATGGTTAGGAGGGTCCCATGGGTAGGTCACTTGGCTAAAAATATAAGGGGGGATTGTATCTTAATCAACTTTAACGACCCCAAAATAGTGGAGTATATTTGTAACTGGAGACACCCCAGTTTAGGAACATCCATACGTCCCCTTCCTCTGACCTATTTTTATCCCCCTGGTCACTTTACTCCATTAATGGATGGGTGGACATTGGTTCAGCGGAATGGGAGGGGGTTCTCCCAAGGGGGCTGGTCCAGACCCATATCACCTTTAGGTTCTATTGTCACCCAAAATCGTTTCAGCAGCTTGGAGGCTGTTGACTGACTCCAGGGCAAAGGGGGAGCATCAACTAGTCCTTTGCCCCCCCTAGGTTGCTGTACCTCTGGTTCTATAACATCATTAAAATCTCCGGGTCCAGAACTACCTATCCCCATTATACCAATAAAGAGGGTTACTAATAACACTGTTCTACATTTGGATCATCCCCCAAGCATTCCAATTCCTTGTGTTGGTTCTCCCAGCCACCTTAAGCTTGCCTCGTGGAATGTGGCAGGTTTGCGCAGCAAGCTTTCTCTTCCGGATTGGAATGCCTTTATTGATGGTTATGACCTGTGTATGTTCCAGGAAACCTGGAGCCTTGAGCCACTGTATAAGCCGGGCTTTTCATGTTTTTTTCTCCCAGCCACCTCGAAAGGTCGAGGCCGCCCATCTGGTGGACTCATGGTATGGATTAGGGTAGAACTTAATCTTAAGGTCACTCAGCACACTTGTCCTACATTAGATGTAATGAGACTCTCCATTAAGTGTTCTAAGAGCAACTATAACTGGGAACTCTTTAACGTATATGCACGAGGAACACAAGGGGGTGCCAAATCTCGTACTATCTCAGCCCTTTCAGATCTGCTCCACAGTTGCCCCTCTGACTCCCTTCTTCTGGTTGCTGGTGATTTTAATTGTTCTTTTGAGCCCCTTGCAACTGATGATATCCTAGGAATCTATGATGAGGATGCTAGGGGGCATTCCATCATTGTCACTCAAGCCAGTGAAGAGATGGTCACCAGTTGTCATCCAAATAAATGCTCTATCATTAGAATTCGGGTTAAGAGCTGCCAACGGGCGCACAATCTCTGATGCATTGGGAGCTAATACCTTTAACAGGGTCCCCTCCCAAAGCAGAATAGATTATATTATGGTTGATAGGAGGGCATGGAAATTTGTTGTAGACATGGTTATTATACCAACAATAAATAGCGATCACAACGTTTTGTCCCTTAACCCCTTCCCCGCTCATGACGGAACAGCTCCGTCATGAGCCACGGTTGCCGTGTGCTCATGACGGAGCGGTTCCGTCATGCCACGACCGTTGGCGGCCGCTCCGCCCATGCGGCGCTGTTTCCCCGCCTGTGCGGGGGGACAACGCAACTGGGCGGAGTCATGACGGAACCGCTCCGTCATGAGCACAGCTCAACCGTGGCTCATGACGGAGTGGCTCCGTCATGAGCACAGCGCCACCGCGCTGCCCTCCCGCACCCCCCAGCGCTGCGGCGGAATTCCCGCCGCAGCGAAAGGGTTAAAATGTTAGACGTGTGGCATGGGAAAGAGCTCATCCCCATTCCTGAAACACGAATGCTGACCAAGACAGTACTACCATCCAACTGTAAAAGGTTCCTCAAATGGCCTAAATATATTTTGAGTGACGTAAAACTAACCACTCTTAAAGATCAGACTCTTAAGCTTTCTGCAGTTTGCAGGGATGAGGTTGGCCCTGCTGCTGCAGTGAAAGTTTACGTGGAAACCATTGATTCGATCGGCACTTTATTCCTAGACCACACCAAAAAGAGTCAGTCGAGTGCCAAGCCAGCGCAGAAGTGGTTCAACAGGGATTGTAGATTGAAAAAAGATAGCTTGGTCCTTGCCATTAAATCCAACTATCCGGGTGATGTTCGGCCGGCAAGATTGCTTTATAGGCAGGCCCTCGCAGCTGCAAAGAAAGAATGGGAAGAGCTGCGCTGGGACAGCCTAAAAATTGCGTGCCATTCAAAAAACGCTGAGCTCTTCTGGTCTACAGTGAGAAGATCTAATAGTTGCGAACAGGACCAAATTCCCAACCACATAACAGATAGGGAATGGTTTGAGCACTTCAGGAAATTATATGTAGGGGATGAGCAAACGGGTGACCCATGTCCCCGAGTTGTGTCCACAGTTATTGATCCTGCTCAGTCCCCATTCATTAAGATAGAGAAAAGGGAGGTCGAGGCAGCAATTAATAAGATTGTCTCTGCAAAGGCCCCGGGTCCAGATGGCATCCCGGGCGACCTTTTTAAAGCCAATGTCGAGGGATGGGCCTCTTACTTTGAGCTTCTTATTAATGCCCTGCTGGAGGGCTCGCCGGTACCGAATTCTTGGAAGGGAGCCGAGGTAATCCCCATTTACAAGAGGGGTCCAAGGGGGGACCCAGCTAACTATCGCCCAATTAGTTTTATTGACACTAGTCAAAAGTTGGCTGGTAGGGTCCTCCTGGAGAGGATCCACGCATGGGCTGATGACAATGATATAATTTCACAGTTTCAGGCGGGTTTTAGGACTTGCACAAGCACGATCGACCAGGCATTCAGGCTGGTGCTCCAATACTGGAAGGTGGTCACCATTGGCAAGGGCGGCCTGTACTTGGCGTTCATTGACTTAAAGACCGCCTTTGACCTGGTCCCTCGTGACCGCCTGTGGTTGATTTTGGAGGAGATGGGGATTCCTTCATACATTCTGAATCTTTTGATTCGGATGCATGAAGGCAACTATGCTTGTATTAGATGGGGGTCTCAGGAGCAAAAAACTCATAAAATCCCGGTGAATAGAGGGGTTCGCCAGGGCTGTGTATTGGCCCCTACACTTTTCATACTTTTTGTGAATGGTGTTGTCTCTTCCCTGCTTGAAGTTAATGCTGATGTCCCTGTCCCGGCGGGGGATAAAGTTCCTGCACTACTTTTTGCGGACGACACACTTCTAATATCGAAAACACCAGCAGGATTACAGAAACTATTGGACCGTTTCTCTTTCAAGTCGAGGGGCCTCGTTATTAACACTGCTAAAACTAAACTCCTCTATTTTAACCCGAGCAGATCATCTAGATCCACCCTGACTCTTGAAGGGAAGCCATTGGAGCGTGTCAGAGAGTTTGACTATTTGGGGATTAGAATCTCTGACAAGCTCAAATGGCAGCCTCACATTGACAAAATGGTCTTAAACCATAGGCGGGTAATGGGAGCCATAGGGAGGGAATTTTGTGCCTCCACTACTAAACCCATCGCTCCAGCTTTGGAAATATACGCTGCCAAAGCTGTAGGCTGTGCCCTTTACGGTGCAGAACTATGGGGTTTCGGTTGTGTTGATGCACTTGTTACTGGAGAAAATAAGTTTTTCAGGGAGCTTGTATCGCTCCCTAGGGGCACCCCAACCAAGCCACTATTGAGTGACTTGGGACGGCGATCTATCAAAGACCTAGTCACCCTGCATCCCCTTTTATATTGGGCACGGTTATGGCGCACCCCTGAGCTCTCTAGATATGCTGATGGCATAAGAGAGGTCATGAACCTCCAGGGAGCCCACAAAATAGGTTGGCTTGCTAACATAAAGAAGCTTCTGGTGGCAATAGGCCTCACAACCGCTAGGGACTCCGGGGCACCGCTATCAAAGGAAGCTATTAAGAGAGCCTTTTGGTCATGGGTCAATCTCCAGGAGCAGAGGGATCTAAACCCAGGCAGACTCACTGAGGAGTTTCGCCAACACAAGGGTATGCCCTGCCTGGAACCTTATCTAGATTTTATCACGAAGCCTAGGGATAGATCGCTTTTTGTCCAGTTTAGGTTTGGGACCCTTCCCCTCCGTGACCGTACTAGCAAGTGGAATCCTCCGTATAAAACTTCCGCTGACTGCCCAAATTGTCCAGGCGCAATTGAGAATATACCCCATTTCTTTTTTATATGCCCAGCTTATCTAAAACCCAGACTGAAATGGCTTAAACCGCTGTGCCTGCAGCTGGGGACGAGGGACCACTCTGTAGCACTCAGAATTCTTAAGACTGATGCTAATACTACTATAGCATGCGGGGTGGCTAAATTCCTCGGCTGGGCATGGATGATCAGGCAGAAGGCTATCCTATTAATTTAAACATTTTATAATATTCACAAAGCTGCTTAAGTTTAATATACCTTTTAACTATTTATTGTATTTAAAACCTTTTTTTACGACTTGTTCTTAAATGCATTTCATTGAATTGTGTTTTTATGTGTAATGTGCTTTTATATTACATGTCGAAATAAAGCTTGTTGATTGATATCTATATCTATATCTATAACACAAAATTGTAATAAGAAAATAATATAGTTTCAGAATGTATGGTCTGAGAAATACCTTATTGAAACAGGTGACGTAGAACTGCTTGTCCCACCGCTGTATCCTCTTTCCACGCTGTGTCTAGACACTAGTGTCTAGTAAAGGTGTGCACATTTGTCCATGGTGCTGCTCTGCAGATGTCCGGGAGCGATACTCCCGCTAACAAAGCCGCTAAAGTTGCCATCTTTCTCGTGGAATGAGCGCGAACTTTGGATCTCAGAGGTTTTCCAGCTTTCTCATGGCATAAAGAAACGGCAGAAGCTATCCATCTTGAAATACTAGATCTGGACAGAGCCAAGCCTTTTCTAGGCCCAGAAAAGGCCACAAATAGTTGGTTTGTCTTTCAAAATGATTTCGTTTTGTCGATATAGAATTTTAGGCACCTTTTGATGTCTATAGTATGCAGAGACCTTTCCGCTGCAGAAGAGGGATCCTTAAAGAATGTAGGCAACACCACGGGTTCATTGAGATGAAAAACAAGGGACTTTGGGAATGAACTTAGGATTTGTCCTGAGAATGACTTTAGCTTGTCTGAATTAAAGAAATGGTTCTGCAATAGAGAAAGCCTGGATCTCACTGACCCTCCTAGCTGAAGTGAGGGCTAGTAGCAAGGCCGTCTTCCAAGAAATGAACTGTGATTCAGCTTTATGTACTGGTTCAAACGGAGGCTTCATGAGCTGCGTCAGGACCGTATTGAGCTGCCATGGGACCAGCGGATGTTGAACTGGAGGGAACACACTGAAGAGCCCTTTGAGAAATTCCTTTATCACCCTTTGAAACCAAAGAGATGGATGATTTGGTACTCTGCGATATCTTGAAATAGCTGCATGATGCACTTTGAGTGAAGCATGTGAGAGTCCTGCTTTGGCCAAATGTAAAAGGTACGGGAGAATTTGCTCTGGAGAAGCATTAAAAGGATGCAGAGCTTGAGAGGAACACCACTGGCAAAATCTCTTCCATTTCGCTGTGTAAGTTTTATTTGTTGAAACTTCCCGAGATTGAGGGAGGATATCCCGGCATTCTTGAGAAATATTTAAGGAGTGGAATTCGTGCTCATGAGGTTCCAGGGTGACAAGTTCAGCGATGTTAATTGTGGATGGGGAACTTGCCCGTCGTTCATAGAGATTAGGTCTTGAATCAGTGGAAACTGTACTCTGGGGGCCACCGACAACTGGAGGAGCTCCGAGAACCAGAACTGTCTCGGCCATGCCGGGGCTATCAGAATTAAATGGCACGGTTCCGATCTCATTTTCCGTAACACTCTCGATATCAGAGGAAACGGAAGGAATACGTACGCGAACATTCCTGTCCAGCGTAGATTTAGAGCATTGCCCCAAGATCCCGGCTGAGGAAACCTGCTTGCAAAGTGCTTGCATTTTTTGTTGTAGTGGTTTGCAAACAGATCCAGAGATGGGGTGCCCCATAGACGAAACACTCTCAGAAGCTGACCTTGAGCTAATTCCCACTTGTGGGAAACACTGGCTGATCTGCTCAGGATGTCTGCCCGTGTGTTGTGAACTCCTGGAACGCGCTGAACCCGGAGAGAGATGTTGTAATGCAGGAGCCATTTCCAAATTTCTTGAGCTTGTTTCAATAAGAGCTTTGACCTTGTACCCCCTTGATTTAACAGGTAAAACATCGTCGTCGTACTGTCTGTCCTGACTAGTACTGTCGAATCGTGGATTCTGGGGAGGAATGCCTGTAATCCCAAGAATACTGCTTTTAGCTCCAACAAGTTGATATGAAGCTGAGATTCGTGAGTGGTCCAATGTCCTTGTATTTCGTGGTCTTGGAGGTGTGCCCCCCAACCTAGAAGTGATGCGTCTGTTGTCATGACATAACTGGGACATTGAGGTACGAAGAGCAGTCCTTTTGTTATATGTTTTCTGATCCTCCACCGTGACAGAGCTGCCTGTATCTGAGGAGTGACGGTGATCTGATCTTCGAAGGACCCTTGGGATTGCACCCATTGCTTGTTGAGAAGCTCTTAGAGAGGCCTCATGTGTAACAGGCAGTTGGGAAGTAAGGGGATGCAGGAAGACATCATCCCCAACAATGACTTGAAGATTCTTACTGAAGTGAATCTTCTTGTTTGCAATTGTGATGCCAGATTTAAGATTTTTTGAGTGCGTTCCTCTGAAGGATAAGCTTTTACTTCCTTTGTGTGAAGCATGGCTCCTAGAAATTGAAGGGATTGCGACGGAATGAGAGACGATTTTTGCATGTTGATCCGTATTCCTAGGCAATGGAAGAGATCCATGAAGCATTGCAGGGAGTCCTGGTATGATGCACCTTTTATGAGCCAGTCGTCCAGATACGGATAAATCTGGTGGCTTGGTTGTCTCAGGTGCGCTGCTACTGGCGCCATGCATTTCGTGAAAACCCTTGTCGCCGATTTGAGACCGAAGGGTAAGACTTTGAATTGGTAGTGGCGCCCTGCCACCACGAAACGTAGATTCTGCCTGTGTTTGATGTGAATCGGGATATGACAATAGGCATCTAAGAGAGCAAGGGATGTCATGTAGTCTCCTCAGCGTAGCATCAGAAGGAGTTCTTGAAGAGACAGCATACGAAATGATATTTTTCTGATGAATTTGTTCAGACCTCTCAGGTCCATTACCTGCCTCCATTTGGAAGTCTGCTTTTTCTTTATCAGGAAGAAATGCGAGTAAAATCCTTTCCCTCGCTGTTGAGGCGGAACTTCCTCTATAGCCCCTTTCACAAAAAGAGACAAGATTTCTGCCTTGTGGGCTGAAAGATGCTGTTGTTTCCTGTGAACAGGTGGTTGATTCGGGGGCTTCTGTATGAATTCTAAGGTATGACGTTTGATGTATCATGTCTAGTACCCATCTGTCCGTTGTTATTAACAGCCACTGCTGATAAAAAAGAGAGAGGTAATGGTCTTTTTTGAGGTATGACAAGGTGGTGGGCGCCTTGGTAAAGTCACTGTCTCCGATTGGAGTGCTGTGATTTTCCTCGCGCAGCAGACTTCCCTCTGGACTGTTGCTGGTAGGAAGTGTTTGAAGAACGAAACTGCTGGTTGTTTGAAATCTGCCGGTACCCCTGCTGATTGTAAGGTTGGTACCTTTTGGACTGGAAAGAAGATCTCTGAGTGTACTGGCCTCTAGATCCTCTTCTCCGAAAGGACTGGAATCTACCTTGTTGCAGAGAGCCCAGCACTCGCGCTGTGTCAGTGTCTGGTTTGATTCCTTGGAGAGCATCGTCTACTTGTTTGCCGAAGAGATTCTCCCCGTCAAAAGGCATATCCACAATTTTTGCCTGGACTTCTGGCCTGAATGCAGTGGCCTTTAGCAAGCCTTGTCTCCGGAGTGCCACTGCTCCGGCCAGCCGTCTAAACGCCACAGACAAAATGTTCATAGCTATATCGATGGATTTGGAGGCTGCCCAAGCCCCATCCTGCAAAATAGTGGTCGCTTCTTCCTTTTTGTCATCTGGGAGATGAGCCAATAATGGTGCAATGTCTGACCACATTTGCCTATTGTAACAACTGATAAGAGCTAGAGCGTTTAAGGCTCTAATCGAAGCCACTGCCATCACTGCAAAACGCTTCCCCGCGCCGACCATCCTTCTTCCTTCCTTGTCGGGGGGAGCTTAAGTAGCCGAGACTGGGTTTTTGGACTGTCTCTGTGCCACCTGCATTACCGCTGATTTTTAGCGCGGATGCCCAATTAGGCATGCTGGAGAAGCCTCTGGGGCGTGACCTTTCTTCTTTATTGTGGGCACCGAGGCTGGATTTTTCATGATCTTTAAACCCTCGTCCCAGATATGACTGATCATTGGAATTGATCTAATAGACTTTCTAGATGATTCTTTGAAGTCATAGAGGAAACACTCCGTTTCCTGTACTGGCAGTGAAAGATTGAACCTCTTGGAGGCCCTTTCCATGATGTCGTGGAATCCTCCAATGTCCTCCGGTGGAGAATTTGCCGGTGACGGTGACGGAGACAGTGTAGTAGGCAAGATATATTGATCCCATTCGTCGCCCGCTGGATCCTCCTGAAGAAGTTCCCCTTCTTCTGGCTGGTCTTCTCCACCACTCCCTGTGAAATCATCTCTAATTGTAATTATTGGAGGAGTGCGTATTGTTTGCACCGTAGGCGTAGGCTGAACCACCGAAGCTTGAGCTGCAGGTTGAGAATCGCCTGAGGTATCAGTGGCAGGGGAGTTAGCCTCCGGAAAACAACGATAATAGTCATTGATCATGTGTCGGAAATCAGTCACTAGAGAAACAGGCATAGAAATTGACGCTCCCTTTCCCGGCAAAAGTGACCGAGAAGATTGTCAACAAACAGCTGACCCGCTACCTCGAAGTTAACAACATCCTGGACCCTTCCCAATCGGGTTTTCGCAGCAACCACAGCACCGAGACCGCCCTCATCGCCGCCACTGACGACATCCGGACCCTGATGGACAAAGGAGAAACAGCCGCCCTCATCCTCCTGGACCTATCAGCAGCCTTTGACACGGTCTGCCACCGCACCCTATCAGCACGCCTCCATGACGCCGGTATCCAAGAGAAGGCCCTGGCCTGGACCACATCCTTCCTCTCCGGCAGAACCCAGAGCGTCCGCCTCCCACCCTTCCGCTCCAAAACCACCGAGATCATCTGCGGCATCCCACAGGGATCCTCCCTCAGCCCGACGCTGTTCAATATCTACATGGCCCCCCTCGCCCACGTCGCACGACAACACAACCTCAACATCATCTCCTACACCGACGACACCCAGCTGATCATATCCCTCACCGAAGATCCCCACACCGCCAAAGCTAACCTCCACAGAGGAATGAAGGCCGTAGCCGACTGGATGAAGGACAGCAGACTGAAGCTGAACTCAGACAAGACGGAGGTCCTCATTCTCTGACCCACCCCATCAGCCTGGGACGACTCTTGGTGGCCCACGTCACTAGGCACAGCCCCGGAACCCGCGGACAACGCACGCAACCTGGGGGTCGTCCTCGACTCCACTCTCTCCATGACCAGGCAAGTCAACGCCGTCTCTGCGTCCTGCTTCAACACCCTCCGTATGCTCCGCAGGATCTTCAAATGGATCCCCCTCGACACGAGAAAAACCGTTACCCAGGCCTTCATCACCAACAGACTCGACTACGGGAACACCCTCTACTCAGGAACTACAAACAAGCTCCTGAGACGACTCCAACGCATCCAGAACGCCTTGGCCCGACTCATCCTCGACGTCCCCCGCCGCAGCCACATCACACTCCACCTGAGAGGCCTGCACTGGCTCCCCGTCAATAAAAGGATCACCTTCAAGCTCCTGATCCACGCACACAAAGCACTGCACAACACCGGACCCACCTACCTCAACAACCGACTCAGCTTCCACACCCACACCCGAAGCCTCCGCTCAGCCAACCTCGCCCTCGCCACAGTCCCCCGCATCCGAAAAACCACCGCCGGCGGCAGATCCTTCTCCTACCGCGCCGCCAAGACCTGGAACAGTCTCCCCACCATCCTACGACAGACCCAGGACCTGCTGGCCTTCAGAAGACTCCTCAAGACCTGGCTCTTCGACCAGTAGCACCCCCCCCCCCCCTCCCCAGCGCCTTGAGACCCTCTCGGGTATGTAGCGCGCTTTACAAATGCAGTGATTGATTGATTGATTGATTCCCTCACATTAGGATGCGCCTCTTCTTCCTCCTCATAGTCGTATGACTGTTGAAAAGACTCATACCTTTTGAAGCCGGATACTGGACGGTCTTTAAAAGAAAAATCCCCCTGCCCTTCCTGGCATTCTTCTTCGTCTGTGTCCGGGCTCTTAATTTGTAGCTGTGAGGGGCTATAGGCCACTCCATACGACCCTTCATCTTCCGATTCTTGCATATCCAGCAGATTTGAGGGAGGAAGCGGAGATATTTTGTCCATGCGGTAAATTCCGTGGTTTTCTTGTCAGTCGACGAGCCCGTCGATGGTGGAAAACTCCTGATAGAGATCATTGACATTGATCTTGCCATTGGCGACTTAAAGGTCGTCGACTGTGCTCCCGTCGACAAGGTCGACGACGAAGAAATCCGAATGGTCGTCGACGAGGTCATCTGCGCACCCGTCGTCGACGACTATCTTCCCGTCGACTGAGTCGTCGACGAACCTTTCTTTAACGGCGTAGTCTTTGTAGCTGCCGTCGACGCCGCTGTTGTCGTAGAGATTGTCATCGTCGATGATGTAGTCGTCGACGTTTTCACAGAAGCAAGCGCCGGAGACACTCCAGTCTTCATCGAAGGGGCTGAAGACACCACTCTCGTCTCTGAAGACTTCTTTAGAGGTGTATGAGGCAGAGAAGATGAAGACGCCTCCTTGTCTTTAATTTTCTGCTTTTTAGCATCCACTCTCTCCACAGAAGTATTTGCTTCCGTTTTTTAGAAGATTGTGCCTTGGAATCATCCTCTGAGTCAGTCTCTGAGGCAGCCTTCTTTTTATAAAAGCCATCACAGCAAACGTGCTTCTCTGTCCTTTAAAGTCTTGGCAGAGAAAGATCTGCAGTGCTTGCACTCCTTAGGCACATGTTTTGGATGAAGACAGTACAAACAATCTTTGTGGGGGTCTTCAGAATATAATCTGGCCTTCCCACAAGATCTGCACGGCCTGAAAAGCCTCTTTTTAGACCCTTCAGACATATTTAGACAATAGATGAAAAACAGTACCTCCAATCCAGATGAAAAGACTGTAGATAAAAAGTTCAAAAGTTCACCAAGGAACAAACTGAGCAAGGCTCAGGGAGACTCCTTCTCACCTGCGGCGGTTGGAAATCTGAGGTATGGTGGCTCTGCTGGGGAGTGTGATGTCAGGGCTGCCAGCTGATTTGCTGTGTTTTGGACCACATAATAATGATGATAGATTACCAAACACTAAACTTCCCTATGGGTTTTCTATGCAGTTTTTCTTTTAGTCCTATTGTTATCCATTTACCGTGAGACTCCCACCATGACGGGGAAGATACAAGCATGTGAATCTATGAAAGATTCAATACTGGAGAATGCAGCGTATACTGACAGTTCATCAGCACCTCTCTCGGCCTTTCAGATGTGGCCTGAGCTAAGGAGGGAAAGTGCAGGGATCTCTTTGAAAGACAATGAAGCAGTCGCCCTTCTTTAAACTTCTAACATGGCGGACTTGCCTAACTGCAGCACACAGCGTTTCTGGTCAGATTCCATTAAAGAGTGCTCTCCTATGCCAACCCGGTAATGTAACGCCTCAGGCAAGGCTCTTTACTTGGAAGTATATTAAAACTGTGCATATATGCCAATGAAGCACTTCACATATGTCACATTTAGCATTTGAATGCTATTTAGCCAAGAGTGTTGCTTTAGTTTTGTTACAACAAGAACAGAGCTAAACATCCCAGGAGACAGTGCTTCTCACTGGACAGCCAGCCTAGAATGGGTCAAACTGTAGTGCACATGAATTGAGGCCCCTTGGGGGTTCATGCTTCTGAGTGTTTTGGATTTTAGCAGAGAAAACTTGTTATGTTTTTCTGTATTTATTGTCTCAGTAGCCTCTGCATGAATCTGGAATTTTATCTAGTATGAAGACTATACTTCAATAAAAAAAAATTAATAATGTGTTTTTTCCACACCGAAACCTGGGGAAAGTGGTACGTCTATTATGGACTGGGATATCTCAAGCCTGTAGAGAGCTGAATATCATATATACACACTCCCCCAAACTAGAGGGCCACCCCCTATCAAACATCTTATACGCCAACTTGCTTCAAATGAGTAAGACATATATGAGCCCACAGCGAAGTAGATGCTCTTTACTTCTTCACAAAGCAGAATAAACTTAAAATAAATAGAGTGAAAACCAAAGTACTGAAGATCAATAACAACAGCAGCTTTAGTCCATCAACAGAATCACAATATATATACCTTGGGATGATATTTGACTCCAGGGGCACCTTTGTGCCACAAATGGAAGTATTGAAATCAAAAGCAGCCTCCGTGACCTCAGAATTTCATACCGTTTCCACATCCCTGCAAGAACCCATTTCAGGACCCTTCCAGAATGTAATGAAGGTGAGGTTCCTGCTAACCATCACGTACGGCTGTGAAATCACAGCCGGTAAAGGGGTTAGGCTGTAAGATACATTGACAACAAAGTCTTATAGGACTATATATTCAAACTCCCAAGCTACACTTCACAGGCCCAATTGTGCCTTGAATTTGGCCTAATGAAACAAACATTGGTGACAAAAACGCTTTCCTTAAGATGTACCACAGATTTACATCTGCACACAAAATACACTGTGTGCATGTGCTTGGCTTGAAATAAACAAGCAAAATACAAATTTACCTCTCAGACGCTGTTTTGAGGACGCACTGCAGTCATTGCAGGCCATCAATTTATGAAACACCCCGATGTTAACCAATGAATTAAAAAAACATCTAAACAGCATGGGCAGAAGCCTATCTTTGCAAGAAGACAAAGCGACCCTGGTGAAGCAGACTCACTCCTAACAAGTCATCAAAAGCTAGTTTAAGATTCAACCATATTTTGAAAAAGGGTATTCAATTAAATTAAATTTCAATGTATATTTGCTCGATCACTTAAAAGCAGATCATGAGAGATTACTTATACATAAGCATAAAAACACCAAATATAAACCAAACGTTTAGTTGGTTCACGTCGAATAAACCCCCCCAAAAAACACTTAACACATATTCATGCACACAATCTCTTCCACCAATTCAAAAGACGGAGGAAAAGTTAATATCAATAGGTCCATATGAGCGGTCCCAAATAAAACCATGTTAAAAGATCATAACACTATGAAATGGTACAGATGACTTAAAATAAAAAATAAAAAAAGACTCCCAGCCGAGCAGGACAATTAAGTTGTTGCAGATATGGCGAGGCCGCTCTACACTTTGTAAGATTGCACTTCCAAATGAGAGACATTAAAAAACTTTTATTAAAAGATTGATCAAATTTACAAAAAAACATTGAATGTAAAAATAAAGTCGAGGGAGAAAACTCATCACATGGGCTAGATAAAATGTTAAATGTTACATACTGTCCCTGAGGAAAACAAAGTATCCACCTAATAGATCCCAACCTAAACTGGGAGAATAACATCTGCTCCCATGTGCCTGGGGCCATGTTCAAGTAAGGCTCCACCCGCAGGGTTGTTTGCACCAATCAGTACCTATCCAGAAGGATTCATAATTTCTTTACCCTCCCTCTGTGCCCTCCTACCAGACATAAAACACTCATTAAGCCACCCTGTGCCATTCTTGCTAAGTTTTGTGGGGTTCTCAAATATAGAGGGACCGCCTAGGGTTATGGTAGAATTTTTGATATAATTAAGCCAGGTTATTCTGTTGCTATAGTTGCATGAGAGGCAATCTAACATTATCTCTTGGTTTAAAGAAGCCGGCTCATTGCACCAGACCGAACGCCACAATTGCAGGGGTGCTAAATGATCAGGTCTTCAACGTACTCAAATCCAGGCTCATGGTGGACAGCAAAGTGTGTAGTTGTTAGAGGGACCCCCAGGATGCGAAGGCACACACTGTTCTCTTCGACTTGAATACTACCCCCATCCTTATAACCCACTTTACCTGTACCATTGGTTAGAGTAGGTATGCATTTTCTCTTGTAAATCTACAACAGGTGCTTATTGGCTTCTTGCCTTTGGATGAAGCAAGGAAAAATATAAAGCCAACTGCTTGCAGGCAGCGACTTTTCTTGTTCGCAATACAGGGGGCCCAAGTAGAATTATCAAGCATTAACCCTAAATAAGGGAACTGGTTTACTTTTTCAATGGTCCTATTCTCAATAGTCCTCCAAAGTGTTGTCAAATTTTTAGGACCACAGACCATGATAAAAGTTTTGGAATAATTTGTCTCCTGATTCCAAGGTTTCATATAGTCTACAAAGGAGGCAATCAGTGAGCTTAGATCGTTTGCTGTTCTAGCAAGCAAAACCACATTGTCTGCGTACAGAAGCTCGGGTACCGGTTTCTTATTAGTGACTGGAACATCCAACCCCTTTTTAACAACTATAGATTCTGGTTCATTTATCTAAAGCAAAAACAATATGGGTGCCCAAACACATACCTGAGAGGCCTCAATGCCCCCCTCCTCGTCTTATGGAGAAGGTGTCAGTACATTCCCCACCATCCTCGAATCTCAAAGAAGCAACAAACTCAGTATGTAACAATCTCACAAAGGCCACCTCTCCCCAGTCCCATAGCTGATAAAATGTCCCCCCGTTTGGATCTATTAACATGGTTGAAAGCGCTGGATAAATCCATGAAGCCTAAATAGAGCGAACTACATTTTGCATACATATATTTACTCACTAAATAGGTGCACATTCAAGCACTGTTCAGTTGTTCTTAGTCCTTTCCTGAACCTATGTTGGACATTTAACAGGGTATTCATCAAGAACAATTCTACCAATAATCTGAACCGAAGCACAGCGATGGGACGGTAACATTTCGGCTCTCGGACATTTCCCTTTTTATTAAATAAAGGTATAATTATTGACGAATGTCAGGAATGTGGAATACCAAACTTACATGCAGAATTAATTACATCTGCTTGTAAAGGGGCCCAGAACTCAGGATTTTCCTTGTATAAATACATGGGGACCCCCATCAGGCCCAGGGGTCTTTTAGGGGGGACTGTTTATGGCCTCAAGCATTTCATCTGGGGAAAATGACATTTCTAAAGGAAGGATAGAAGAATCTCCACTCAAAGGGGCACATATACAATCCCCAGGGCTATAACGTTTACAGAAGTAATCTATCCACTCATCAGAGCCAATATTCCAACAAACCCTGTTCTGTGATCTATTTGGAGAAAGATTAGCATTGACAAGCTTCCAGAAAGCCTGTGTGTCTTTTAGTTTACAGGTGTACATCAACTTTTCCCAACATTCAGTCTTTAAATCGGACTTTCTATTTTTTAAGAGCCTTCTTGTATTTATTTCTGCCGTTCCTAATAGTTTCTCTATTCCTGGGTAAGTGCTTCAATTTCCTTCTAAGCCTAGTGTTTGCTGCTCTACATACCCCATCGAACCACGATGGGAGTGTGGACGGTTCTATTACCAACTGGCCTAGTAAGCGGAGCACTAATATTAAAATTCAGCTTGCAAAAGCTATCAATGTTATGGAGCGGGTCGCTGTCAATAGACAAAAGCTCATCAAATCTGTTTCCAGCAATGATTCTGAGCAACGTTGAATCCATATTTGCTGAAGTCCTACAAGCCTGCGTCCAGAATCTTTGATTGAAATATGAGGCCCGGGTCAGTGTGAAGCCTCATATATAAGGAGCTATGATCACTGTGTAAGCTAAACAGGATTTCTCTGTTGAAGACACAGTTATGCATACTTCTGGGTATAAATATATAGTTGATTATAGAACAGCAACCTCTATCCGTGTAAGTTGGTGCGACCTGTTGGTGCTTGTTCATAACGCTCTGGGTCATAAGATGCCACCAGAGACCTGGGTTATGAGGGCGTCCTGCTAGAAAAAAAGGGTAATTTAGAATAGATGATGATGCTAAAACCCCCAATTTAGCATTAAAATCACCTGCTAGTAAAAAGTTAAGCACAATACCCAAACATATTTCATTTGGAAATTTTGTCTACCAGTTCGAATAAACTACAGTAGTTTGGATTATCTTTAGTGGAAAATTCATTATTATAAACATTTTCAAGTGCCAACCCAAATTTAGTTCCCCATCTAAGGTCGAATGCCTTCAAGAACCCCACTCCTCGCCAATCATCTGGATAGCACAATTATTTGAAACTTTAAACCAAGTAGCTAGGGTATTATCTCAACACATAGTTCAAGTTGCCTCGTCTCCAGCTAGCAGTCCAACCAACACTGGATCAGAAGCCAACCTGGTTAAAAGCAGCAGAGGTGGTAGTATGCAGATTATGCGGTACAGGGAAAGAGACAATGATACAAGTCCTCTGCATCTGCCCAGTTATGTTACCAGAGCGCAGGAAGATCCTGCTAGAGGTATTTAGTAAAGCCACAATTTGAACTTGCAGTAAAGCCTTATTGTGGGCTTAATGGCAGAACACACCCGCTTAAAACACATGAGTGGGGAAGTTCCTGACAACTTTTGAAGGTAGAATAAAGGCACATGAGGGGCAATATAATTCATAACAAGGCTCACTGTATGCTTAGGATTACGAATAAGGTCTGATGGTCTGCACTTCACCTCAAGCTATTTCAAACAGCATCCCCTAAGGATGATGATCCAGGTACATAGAGGCTGTCTTAATGGAATTACTGAAACATCATGACCAATATCAGCGGATACGACTGGAGCACACGCACTTTAGCCAATATGGCACTGTTTTTATCTTGGGTTATTTAGGTGCTGCCACAAATGACCCAAGGACAAATTATGACTAAAATCATGGGTCATTGTTAGAGCACAGGCATTTTAGCAAATTTTGCACTGCTCGGAAATCTGTGGACGTTAGTTGTTTGATTCGATCTACAAAGAAGCCGGGAATGGCCACGAGCGTAATGCAAGGCTGGGTCTTGCATGAGTGTAAAGGTTTTTATTAGCTACGGACGTAGGCAATAAATTTGAAGGGGATGATTGTTACTGGGTGCTAGTACCACAATATATGTATCGTTGATATACATGTAGATGGTTTTTTATAACAAATCACTATGTGCAGTGTATTGTTTTGCTCATGTTCATAAACAATACATTTTGACATAAAAAATGTGTTCTCTTCTTGTAACAGCTACAGGGTGTTAGTCTTTGCTATTGGTAGGTTATTGTAGTCCTTATTCCAGGTCAGTGATTCCTGTCATTTCAGTCATGTTCTTTGTCTGTGCACTGTCCTGGTTCTGATGACCGGTAGACCTGGCATTCATGTTGCCTGTGACCACTGCCTTTTTCCACAGGTGGTGACTCGGTGTCAGCTGCAACTGCTCAGAGTTGGAGACTGTGGAAGCAGAGATAGCACTTACCGTACAGCCCCAGTAATTTTAGGGTGCTCTGCTCCCATCGAAAGGCTGCAAAATTAATTTCATCCTATTTTGACAGCAAGAAATCTCCAATTATTTCCAAGGAAGGCATTCGCCTTTGCATGAGTAACTCTACTACGAGTGCAAAACTCGGCTTTCTGAATTGCATAAAAAAGCTAGTTGTGTTCACAAAATATAACTACTTGGGCAATCAGCTTTGTGAATTGGGCCCAATGGGATTACAAAAAAACAAATCAACGAGTCACCGATGCTAGCAGAGGCTAAGTGTCTATGGCAATGGAACTTTGGTTTCACTTGGAAATAAGAGCTTTTCAATGAGTCGAGCCTATCAGATAGCACTTGGGTGCCGGGCTGCTTATCAAGAACTTCCAGAGGGCTACAACCCGCCCACACTTACCTTTGGTTGGATTTATTGTCACAGTCATTTGCTTTCTTCTTACTTGTTGGCTTTTGTTGTCCATCTTGTATTTGCCCTTCCCCTGGAGTATAGCCTCTTCACAATCCTCTTAACTGTTTGACTTGTATCCTCCCACTACTCAAGTTTAGGAAACTATTTCTTTTCTTTTTGGTTAAGCACTCCACCAGAGTGCATGTGTTTTCCAGCTCTCTCTCTTTTGTTTCTCTAACCCTTCAAAATACCCTCTGGCCCCCCACCCATTCTCTTTGTTTTCATTTTCAATTAAGGGGCAGCTCACTCTCTCTTCCGGGTACTTCTCTTCCCACACCCCCACCACTCAGCGCTCCATGTTGTCTCCCTGTACTAACACTGGGCATGGTTCACTCATACTCAAAACAAAGTGTGGAGACAAAAATTTACTTTGGTGTCTCTCACTAATTTCTTAGTAAACAAATCCAATTCTAAAAGTGATTGGCATGAAGAAGTATATGCCTAAAACACATACGATCTCAATGAAATGTGTACTGTGAAGCAGCAAAGAAGGGAACCTGATTAAAGCATTCAATCCCAATTTTTATAAAAATATTTAACAAAGTCATCTAACACAATTTCAGAATACCTTTTTGGAGCTGTTTACAGCTATGACAGCTTTCAGTTCACTAGATTATGATTATTGCTGTGATCAGTTTTGCATGTTTTACAGACATTTTCTTTCTTATGTTATGCTTTGGAGGCTCTTCCAGAGTGTTAGAGCTGCTTCTATCCAACAAACTTAAGGAAATCGAGGTTGCAATAATGTAGGTCCTAAATCTATGGGCTCGTCTGGTTTGTCCTAATGTTCATGTTTCAAGTCAACTGTCCCTTCATTCTGAAATGTAGATGCAAAAGTATCATTCAAGTTTGACTAAATGAGGAGGAGCAACTATCAATAGTGTGGCAAGCGCAGTGGCACTGGCGCACAAAGGGCCTACGGGCTCACTAAACCAATATTATGGCCATTTTCTACAGGTTGGTCAGGGGGCCCATTTTTAGGTCTCGCCTAGCGACATATTTTAGAAGTCTGCTGTTGAAGACCGATTGTGGACCATTTCAATGCTTACAGTGGCTTTGGGTCTGCCCATTGCTTACTATTGGTTAGCCTCTAGTCAGTCTCATTTGCTTGCATCCTATTTGATGGCTTTCCTTCAGCTTCTTGTGCTTGTCCCTACCGTGGTCTATAGCATCTTTACAATCCTTTTCATTGGATGACTTGCACTCTTCCACAGCTCCACATAAGGCAAGTACATTTTTCTTTTGCTTCCACTTGCTCGCTCCTATGTGTGCCGCTTCCAGCTCATATACCACCCCCATGCTCTCTGCGTTGTACTCACCCAAGAACCACCACTGCTCTCCGCAATATGTTTTTTTAAACCTCTTTTTTCAGGACATGAAAGCTTTGTTTTGTTTATATAGGCAGTTGCAAAGCCAATAATTCAAAACAGATGAGACCTATTTGAAATCCCAATGTTTGTTTTTATCATGGTCTAAAAAAACACCATAGAAGTGTTGGATCTAAACAGTGCTCCATTCCAAAAATCCTAAAAGTAAGAAAAAATAATAATTTCCTTTCATTAAGTAGGCATAGATGCAGAGTCAAAAAGGTTTGCTAAATTGTTGAACTACTTAAGGTAACCTAAAATTGCCTCCCTTTGAAGGCTATAGCTGTAGCTTAACACGCCTATAACAGCCTCTACAAATACATTACTTCCCTTTGTCATAAAAACAGGATGAAACTGCATCATGAACATGCAATCTTTACAGAGAGATGCACATTGGGCATGGTTAAAACATTTAATTTACCTGATCGTGTGATGATAGAATTTAAGGAGATTAGAAACCTTATACAGCAAAACTGCACCTGGTTCAGCTACGATTACTTGCTCAATTCTAACCTGGAAAAAATTAAATTAACAACGTAAAAACAAAACTAATGATACAATCCTTTTTCTATATCACAGGTTCTAAACTCCATAGTATTTATTTATGTTAAAAAAGGGGCAAATTATATTCCCCTGAAAATGCAGTGTAAAATGATTAGTTACAGCAAACTACTTTGTTAATTATTCTGCAAGAGTAAAGATTAGCTCTAATAAAACGCTCACAAGATTTTATCTGATCACTACGCTTCACAAGGTGGCGTGATGTCATTTAACGTAGGTTCTACCAGACACCTGGTCATGATAACACACTAAAAACCCAGAGACATGACGATAGTCCCGAGCCACCCATAACTCTTTTTACCGGGGAAGAAAAACAGATCCTCTGACTGGTTTGGATTTACTCCGAGCCTCATTCTACAACAACTTCCATTCCGTTACAAACTGTCGAGAACCCTGTGCGAACTTGCAGCAGGAAGCGACCCTGAACTGGCGGATCGTGCCGGGTCGGGAATCGCTCACATGCTCACTGATGTGCTGCCATGAGGGCTGTGTGTTGGCACAGGGGTTTTCAATTTCAAGCCCCATATGTTATCTCACCTAAGCTTTTGGCTTTGTTTTAATTGTTTTCTTCAAATCACCTATGCCCGTTTATGTTTATTTAGTCCTACCCTTATTATACAAATGTTTGATGGATGCTGAAGTTACTGACAAATACAATTTTCTTTACTTGTACTTTTTGTTTCATTGTCAGAGTTACGTTATGCCTTAGTGCATCGGTCCATGGTTCTTCACTGTAGTGTTTGTTTTGATTTACTTTGAGCACGGCTCAGGCTGAAGATACAGATAGGGCGAGTGAGAAGGCTCGCCCCACTTATCAATCAAATTAGACATACAGTAACAGAGAGACTGCTACATAAATCCCGGTATACCCCTCGCTCAGGTGAGTAGGGAATCCTACTTGGTTTATAAAAGAACCCTCACCCACTAACACTCGTTAGGGCATGCTTCATCACAGGGTTCCACTAGACACTGGTCCCAGGGCAAGTCCAGGGCCGTACTCATGTGAAGGGACAGGCGTGCCTAACCCTGTGCCAAAATGAGGATACCAACTACATACACACCGGCACTCAGGGCGGGGAACACAACTGCACACCACAAACATGAAGGAGATACTCCCATTTCAACAGTTCCTTTCTCATGGCTCCTTCGTTATCCTATTAATACATTCATAGGCTTCTTTACTGTCACAGCCCCATTGGGCACCCAAGCAAAACTTTCCTCTCAAGTCCGGTCGTTGCCCAGTTCTCCTGGAACTGTCCACCACTTCCTTTAAGTGTCTTTTTATCATGTCAGTTCCCCCTCTTTCCTGCCATTGCCTCTTTCTGCAATCACTGCCCCTATCATTAGTGACTGTTCACCTCTCTCCTATGACTATGCACTTTATCGTCCCCATCTCTTTCTCTTGTCAACTGCAATTGGACAAGTCAATTAAAATGATAAATAATCGCAGAGGTCTGGAGTTAGAAACATTGCATTTATGAATTTATTTAGAAGCCAAGATTCATCAGCTGAGACCTACAACACTCCACCTGGATACAATACATTGCCCAGATACAGAGAAAAAATAAAGAACCCGGCTTATTTATACAGGAAACTGTGCTTGTGTTTTGCTGGAGAGCATGTCAGATAGCTGAAAATAAAATGGGGTTGCCTGGGGAGGAATAAAATTCCTAAGTCAGGGACAGCGGACGTTATGAGTAACTTAGCATAGAGATTGCCCAAGGGTCAGAAAGATCGTTAGACTGCACTAGCATATTTGTACATTCTGCTCTAAATGTTTTTAGCTTGATTTGAAGTGTTTTTTAAAAATAATTATTGTGGCACCTTAAAAAGCTCAATTTTATTAGTCGTCCCCGTTTGTTTTCTTGTACTAGATCCATGCGGTGTCCATCTGTAAGAGCGGACCCGCCATCTTCATTTTGAGGGTCAGTGCTCTAGTCTTTTTGTACTTTCAGCTACTTAAACGACGCACTGGCGTGGTCGCACTGCGGGCACGCGCAGCGGGCACGCCAAAGGCAAGCCCGTTTGTGCTCGGACCGCGCTCAGCGCCTACCATGCTGCCAGTGGCACAGGTGAACGCCGTTATTCCAGTGAGGCATTACGAAAGATAGGTGAGGCCAAGATTGGTGGGGTGGGTCTGCCCAGACTCGAGGAAACCGCTAGTCCAAAGTCTGACTTTATTAGACAGGAGGCACTGGCCTGTGGACTTTTAAATGTCAGATCCCTCCCTAAACACTCTATAGGGATTCAATTACTTATTGAAGTACATCACCTTGATGTTCTATTTATGACCGAAACTTGGACTCTCCTGGACTCTGCCCTTGAGCTAGGATTGGCGTGTCCCCCTCGTTACAAGATATTTCATAAACCAAGAACCACAGGCAGAGGCGGTGGGGTTGGTATCTTGCTTAAAGAAAGGTGGGACTTCGCACCTCTGGATATTGATGCAGTGGAGGGTTTTGAGCTCCTGGGGTTCTCCTTAAAGGACCCCAAGGGGGATCTATTGGATGGTATAATTGGCTATAGACCCCCTGGAGCAGCCAGTCAGCTTCAATTGCAGGCGCTGACTGACGTTTGTAATAACATGGCTCTCACCCACTCCATGTTGCTTATCGCAGGGGATTTTAATTTATGGGCAAACAGGACTTTAGATATAGGCTTTAATCATTTTCTGTAATCATGCGAAAGCCTTGGCCTATTACAAGGGGTGATAGGGCCCACACATATAGGGGGCATACACTTGACATACTCTTTAGTGAGGAAGGTGTTACTGGACATGTGAAGGTACTCCCAGTGGATTGGACTCACCATCATCTGGTCAAATTCTCGACATTTCTTCCTAGTAGAAGAGTTCCAGTCAATAGGGGAGTTGAGAGCTTCCAGAGCAGGGACTGGAAGGGGGTGTCAGGAAAGGCAATGGGCTCCACAACGTTTGTATTCAAAGGAGGTTTTGACATCTCTAAATCAGTGGAGGAGAATTATGCAGATTACTGTAATCTAATCACTACTGCAGTTGATCAAATTGCACCTCTGACAGACCGTAAGAAAAGTGGGAGACCCTCGGCTAAGTCGTTTAAAGAAAAACTGAAAATTCTGAAAATGAAATGTAAGCAGGCAGAAAGAAAATGGAGAAAGTGTTATGCAGACAAAGATAAGACCGCATGGAAACTAGCCACATCTCTGTATAAAAAAATTAATCCTCTCCACTAAAGCAGATTACTATGCAGAGATTATCATGAACTCATCTAATAAATCTAAAAGTATTTTTAAAATTGTTGATGAGATTATCAGCCCAAAGTGAACACAAAATAAGACTCAGCCAACTCAAGAACTCTGTGACAGGTTAGCGGTCTTTTTTGATGAAAAAATCAGTACTATTATCAAGAGGCTTCACCCGCCAGTAGAGGGCGAAGATAGGACCAATGGAGTAGCAGCCCTACCCAATGATGCAGGAAAGGGACTTTGTGCAAACAGACAGATTGATGAAGGGATTGCCACTCTGAATTCCTTAGACCACTTTGAGCTTCCTCTGGAGGATGAATTCGACAGGATTGCCTTGAGTATCTCCTTCGGTTCCCCAATGGATCCCCTCCCACATAAAATCTGGAAGGAATTCGCACTAGAGCTCTTTCCTAGACTCCGGCTGATTTGTAATCAGTCACTATCCAGTGGGATTGTACCATCGGGCTGGAAAAAGGCTGTGGTAACGCCACTCCTGAAGAAGGCCACTCTTGACCCCAAAAGCCCGGGTAGTTACCGGCCCATTTCTCTCCTACCTTACCCGGTGAAGATTCTTGAACGACTGGTCGGCAAATCGCTGTCACAGTTCCTTGAACTTAACAACAAGTTGGCGGATGTGCAATTTGGCTTCCGCCCAGAACATGGGACAGAGACTGCCCTGGTAACCGTGATGGACGATCTTCGTCAATTGGCAGACAGGGGACAATCGTCAATTCTTATTTTGCTCGACCTGTCTGCCGCTTTTGACACGGTCAACCACAACATCCTGCTGACCCGTCTAGAGGAGGTGGGAATAGTGGGCACTGGTCTGGACTGGTTTCATTCCTACCTCTCTGGCAGGTGTCAAGCAGTGGCTATTCCTCCATTCCAATCTGCCTTCTCCAATACTTGGCACAGTGTTCCTCAAGGGTCTGCCATCAGCCCAATTTTGTTTAACGTCTATCTGAGCCCATTGATTAACATAATTCGGGCTCATAATGTAAAATTGATGAACTATGCTGATGACACCCAGATTATTCTGTCCCTTGATGGAACTCAAGCAAATGCCTTGGAGGATTTCCATGCCTGTATACATGACACTGTGCAATGGCTTTGTGATAATTCCCTTCAATTTAATTCTGATAAAACCGAAATCTTACACTGTACAGTGGAGAAGGCTCCTCGGCCTCTCCCCCATAATTTCTGGCCCAATACCACCTCTTCTCCTCTAATCCCGACTAAAATTGCGCGCAATTTAGGAGTTATGTTCTGTACTAATATGTCACTGGAGAAACAGGTGAATAAAACGGTGGGGTGTTGCTTTGGTCTGATCAGAGGACTGATAAAGATCTTTCCATTGCTTCCAAACTCGGCCAGAGCCCCAATAGTGCAAGGTGCTATTTTAAGCAGACTTTACAATTGCAACGCCTTACTGTTGGAGTCACCCAAGTATCTGAGTCAGCGATTGCAGTGTGTCCAGAATATGGCGGCCAAACTAGTCCTGTCCAGACCACAAGACTCTCCTGCATCATTATGTTTAGCTGAGCTACACTGGCTTCCAGTGCGGCAAAGAATACATTTGAAGTCTTTATGTATAACATTTAGGGCCTTGCATGGACTTGGCCATAAACCTCTACAGAAGAAAATGGTCTGGTATACTCCCATCCGAAGCCTCCGTTCCTCTTCCGCTTGTTTAGCGAAGGTTCCCAAGTTTAGTAATGACAGAATGGGAGGGAGAGCTTTCAGTGTTGCTGCTGCAAAACTGTGGAATGAACTACCACTTGACATCAGACGATGTAACACTCTGTCTCTGTTCAGGAAGAGGATCAAAACATGGCTATTTCCCAGAAATTGATCCTGAACCTGTGTAATGCTGTCCAGAAACTGATCCCCTGATTTTTTTGTTGTCTATGAGAATTCTACCTGTTTAGCCTAATGTTGGTTCACGTTACGTTCAATAGCACCAGGGTACCAGCAGGGTGATTGTTGCACTTTATAAATGTCATATACAATACGAAACAAATAGAGCATTTGTACAAAAACATTCTTAGGAAACTATACATGTTATTAGCACTGGCATAAATTGCTACTATATTAGGGACGCTCTAATATATGACCAAAGAGACCCAATATATATTCCAATGTCTAACTTTTATTATATTAGAAAACAATTAATAAATATATACATAGCAATCCATATACAATATATCTTCTTTACTTCTTCTAAAACAAACCATCCATACCAATACTCATGTAGGTCTCAATCATACAGTCATGCATCCTCATTCATTCTTCTATATTGCACAATGGGACATCACAATGAATTATCTCAATATACATGTATCATGATAACATGCTGTTCTATTTTCAACAATATTCAAAACTTAAAAAGCTAATATCAAATAGTAGGAAACTTCTTGTATATGATGTTGACGCCTGTCTGCAAAGGACAGTATTGAGATAGCAGGGACTATATGATGCATTCGTTTTTATTAGGTCGAGCCTAGCGCAGCGCGCATGCGCTTCACTAGGAGATGACCTTTTGGAATCGGTCTGCACTTTCCTAGCACTCGTGCTTGTGGCGGCATCCACCTTGTGGGAGCGAGCAGCGGTGCGCAGAGGCCATCTGTTTCTAATTAGAGTGGCATTAGCACGGCCGCGCGCGCTTGTTTACATTTCTCTACTTTCTCTCCCCTGCCGGTCTCACCCTCCCTCTCAGGCGCCCTGTTTCCAGCTCTGGGTCCCCCCATCCTTTGACAGGAAAGCGAAACATTTTTCTTATAGACTTCGTTCTCTGACCGCCGCCTCCATTCCTAACCTTCCTTAGCCCTACCAGTCTCTGATTTGCCCCTACACATCTTATCCTTCGGACACGGCGCTCCGGATTTCGCACCAAATCTCCCATTAATCATCCACAGGGTTGAATTCCGATGAGATCTTCATAAGGCCAAATAAATGCAGTGTTTTCTGAGACTGTCTCCCTGACATTTGCGGCTTATAAATCAAAAGGGCACTGTGTTTTTAAACTTGTTTACGGCAAAGCAGTCCTGCTTTATTGTCCTTACAGCTTTCACGAGGAACGTATTCTGCTGCGATATTAAAGAGCAGTAGCCTTCCTTCTAAGCACTCGTTGATTTCTGCCGACGGCTGCAGTCAAGGCGCAATTGTAGTCTGGCTCCGTGTTTTCCCCGTTTAATCCGAGTTATATGGGAAGCGCCCCACGCCTTTGTAGTGCAGATATACAACGCCTCCATTTCCTTATTTGCTACAGCATTTCAGACGGTCTTTCGTGACCACACTGGACCTGGAGCGGCTCATTGAGAAGATACGGCTTCCCTCATTATCCTCAGGATATTTACCTCCTCAAAGGCGCACCCTGTTCTGTAATAGCTGACAGTGGCTCTTACCATCTTAATATTACACTTTAATTTCTGAAGCCTTTCAAGGGTCTCAAAGCCCAAAGGTGTTACATTTCTCCCCCTGTCCCTCTGCAGGCATGTTCTAATGCAGCGGTTCTTATATCCTTTTGACTTCCACGGACCCCCAATGAATCACTGTTGGAAGCCACGAATCGCCACCTAAGCAATTTTGACGACATGAAAAAAAAATAGCCAGAACTATAGTAACAAGTAGACATAAAAAAATTACAACATATTTTCTTTAATACACAAACAAATCAAAATTTTCATTTTAATGGTCAGATTGGAGCTTTTCAAAAGGAGATTTTATTTTTAAAAGATTAAGTGCTATCCTAAACTCTCGCACATCACTTTATCTTTTATGCACCTAATGCAGCCTTTCTTTTTGTTGGGGCACACCAGTGCTCCAATGAGAACACAACCAAGCACACCACCACTTACTGAACATGTGCTGCTCCAATGAATCAAATGAAAGATTCCAACTTCATTTTTAGTTTCTAATGGCAAATTCTTGCAAAGTTACTGAGCTTACGTTTTTTTAATGTGTTTTGTTATGTATATACTCAAGTACTCTAGTAATGATATGTCCTTCTTACCCGTTTCTGATTTGCCTCTACACATCTTCTCCTTCTTTCAATCGTTCTTTTATACCATTTAATGTAGTTTGGTCATTTTTTCTTTAGCATTTTTTCCTCATTTTCCACATTTATTACTACCTTCATCTCACACTATTAATCTGTTCATCTGTCCATTTTATCGCTGCTCGTAATGGTTCCCATTTAATACACCTGTCTCTTTTCCTTTGTGCCTGCTCATCACTCCTTTTCACTCAACCATCTCCCTATATACTCTACTAAAATCCCTGCCTCCTTCCTTCTTTTTCCCTGCACTATTCCTTCCTTTCGACGTCCTTTTTTCCCCCCATTCTATTCCTTCTTTTCGCCTTTCTTTATTTCCTTCCTTCATCTTTATCCCCACACTATTCCTGCTTTTCGTCTCTCATTCCTTCTTTTTTGTCCCTCGGACTATTCATATTTACATCATTCTTTCCTTCCTTTTTATCCTCAGCATAAATCCTTCATTTCGCCCTTTTTTTAGTTGTTTATCTGTTCATTCATTCATTCCCCCTTATCAGACACAGTTCTTATTTCTTTGTATCTCTCTTTCGCGCTGTGTATTTTTTACCCTGTTGTTTCTTTTCGCCGCCCTATATTTACTTCTTACTTTACTTATATTTGCTTACTTTGTTTCTCTATTTCTCTTTTGCCTTTTATTCCTTCAGCTGTCTTTCGCTAGCCTTCGTTCTCTCTGTTGTTTTGTACTCTTCTGTCTGTATCCATTTCCGTCACTCGGTCTCTTTCTTTTCCTCTCCTCTTTCTTCCTCTGTCTCGCCTTATTTTTCGCTGCCTCCTGCTCTCTCCCTCCCCCACCCATATCGTTGTCAGTGTCCTTCCTCCTGTGTATGCATGTGCTGCATGGCTAAACACTTAAAAGGTCCCAAAGTCGAGACCTATTGGTTATGCCAATGCTTGTTGATTATGGCTGTGTGGTCCACTACGCGTGTTTTGGCTAGTGAGCCTTCATCAGGCAGCCATGTATTTAAGAAGTAAGTCATGGTACTTCATTATAGAAGTATCATGTCCTAATATAATATTTTGATACCACAGGTGGCTTTTCTGGTCTGTAGCTATATCAGGGACTGTGATGATCTGGTTAGTGGCGTTGATACAGCTAAACAAGGCCGGGTCTCATAGTGCAGGAAATTACTCTGCCTTTGCTTTCTCTTCTGTAATGGCCTGGATTATCCAATACCTCTGCTCATATCCATAACCATGCTATGTTTGTAGCCAGCCGGCCGAACAAACAATAGGTGCGTCTCCGTAGAGGAAAAGAGCATGTCAGGTAGGTCTGGGACATTTACTCGCATTTCATACACTAGTAGCAGCACAGGGGGTAATTAGTTTATAAAGAAAACTCGAAGCAGACTGTAAAATAATCAAGACATCTACATAATCAAATGCAAAAAACTCTTATGACGAATGACCCATTAATCGCTGAAGTTTATGGAGCACGGAGTGTGACGCTGGATGTGGAGTGACTTAGAAGACAAGAGAGAAGGAGGTGCAGTGGCCAAGAGAGAGGAGGAGGAGTAGTCATGCTATAAGAGCCAGCAGCACATGAATCAAATATGCTCAATTTCTGCACTTCAGTGAGGAATTAGTTGTGGGGGTCAGCAAGATTGCAACTCTTGTTGAACCAGGCCAGAGCTTAGTTTGTTAAAAATAAGTGCCAGGGCCCTTTTCTGGAGGCCACACCTTGCACCATCCATTGCCCCTGCCAGCGTTGCCAATTACAGTACCGACACAAATACTAACTATTACACTCCTACACATGTGATAACTCAGACTATTCTAGGCCACTCACAGCTATAAGAATTGTGTGGATGGCAAGATTTATATGTCTGTAGTGTTTATTGAATTATTAAACGGTTGTTGGCCTTATATCAAAATTAGACAAACAGTGCCACCATGTGACAGCATAGATGGCAGTGTTAACAATTAAGTGCCGGGGCCACACACCAGAAACCACCTGCTCAAATTAAGTACTGTATTGGGAAAAGTACAGGGCCGCACTGTGAGGGAAGTAGACTCTGAAGCCTAGAATTAAAAAAGATCAGAGTGATAGAGTCTAAACAAAGAAACAAGGCAGATGCGAGCCATTTTAGATCACTGACTGATCTTCATTTTCATTGGGAGAGGATAACCTCATTGGAGCAATAATAGAACCTTCACATCAAAGTAATAATACTGTTTATTGTGCCTCAGAATCAGGCACGAAGATGCAGCCAGTACAGCCTACACATTAACTCAAACAAGCATGCCCCTAGATCCTATGTCTAAATGATAATAGGAAAAAAACTGAACGCAAACACAGATGCCCTTCCATGCCAGCCAGTAACCTTCTGTAAATAAAGAAAAGAGCAGGAACATAAAACTTCAAATTACGCAGTAAGGCTATGAAATGGCAAGCTGCAACAGATCAGACTTGTTTCTTCACTTCTTCTTTTCAGAAAGCAGCTAAAGCAGCATTAAGGATTCCTCCCTACCAGGAGCTATAAGAGACATCCCCACGCAACTTGTAGAGGCACTCAATCACCCTATCCTCTACGCTAATGTGCTCACTGCTAAATTGTTTGTTTGGGAGTTAAAGCCACCAGAGTTAAGAAGTTCAAAAGATCTGGTCTACCGTAGGGTAGTGGCCTAGAAGGTATTGCAACATCACAAAGATATCCAACATGGGGAACATGGCGGCTGCGCGTGAGCCGCGCTAGTCCAGAGCTCCCGGAGCTTTCCGTTCCAGTCACTCGATGTAGGGAATTTGCAGAAATATGAAGAGAGAATTGAGCAAGAAGCTCAGATTAAAGTAACTACCTGCATTTCTTCGCTTTTATACCCTCCGATTTGCGACGAGTTTCCTACGGGGGGAACGCGACCCGGGCTGCAAGCGTTTGTACGCCTGAATGTGCGGAGAGGAGGCGGAGGCAGTGACACGTATTCCCTCGCCCCCCCGCCTACTGTCAGCCGCGCTGGAGCTGCGAAGAGGGCGTAAGGCAGCAGCGCGAGGCTCTCTCAGGGGGAAAGAGAAAAGCATTGGCAACTTCTTTCGGCGAGTGAGAGAAATCAATCTCTCCCAGGCGCGGGAACAGGACCAGGAAGAGGACTGCATTACCAGTAAGGTGTTGGAGGGGGGGGAGGCGGCTCGTGACCTGGATCAAGAATCTGGAAATGTATTGGAGGTCAGGGGGCCGGATCCTTCTCTAGGGCATCTGTCGGGCCGTTTCCAGGTCCTCCAAGACCTACAGGATTTACAAGACCCACTAGATAAGTCCCCCCCTGCAGCTGTAAGTCCACCATGTACAGAGATTGGAAGAGCAAAAAGGCAAAATAAGAAGGGGATCGCAGTGGATAATAGGAAGGTAAAGTCTATAGAAAAAAACAAAGCGGCCTCCAGTATAGCAGCCTGCCGGAGAGATACCCCAGACACCAATCCACCGCATATTCCGCATATTTCCACTGCTATTGCCAATACTCCGTCCAGCGAATTGGTGGCAGGAGATTGCTTCTCAAGCGGGGACTCTGCCTTCCAGGTTTATCCAGTGAAGGGGAAGTCGATTAAATCCAAGAAATTAAGAAACAGGGCCAGGGGGGCTACCAGTGTTGTTAAAGTGACTCCGTCGCTACGCTCCTATTTTAGGATCCAACCAGAGGTGTTGGTTGTGGGTGTTCAACCCGAATCCTTGGTGCAGTGCTTGCCTGATGTAACCTTGCCCACAACTACAGGTTATTGTTTGGGCACTACTCTCAATAACAGGATGGAGCCAGAACAAGGTTTAGTTTCTACCCCTCAGCAAAGTGAGTCAGGGGTGTTCCCAGAGGCTAGCAGTAGTTCGAGCAACGGCATTTTGGCCAATCTTGTAAGCAGCAAAACGGACGAGGAGCAAGATAGAGATGGACATATGTCGCCAGGCCCGTCAGGCTCACAATCCCCAGCCCTACCAGCAGGTCTGGAAGGCCTTTTTGCTAAATTATCTGCAGATATAGAAAGGGGGTTCGCTGCATCTGCAGTGAATCAGGGGGAAATAAGGAGTTACTGCGAGTCTCTGGAAAAAAAAAGTAGATCTTATAAACTCCAGGACCACCGCCCTTGAGAATAAAGTGGATGAACTAAAAGAAGATTTGGGGCAGGCAAAATCGGATATGCAATCGCTGAGGGTTGAACATCGGGACTTGGGAGAGAGGCTCGAGAAGATGGAAAATAATGCACGCAGAAACAACCTGCGGTTATTGAATGTTCCTGAAGGCTGTGAGGGGTCCGATATACGTACCTATATTGTGTCTCTACTTAAGGCCTCGTTACAGCTTGAAGACTCGGAGGAAGAACTTAGTCGTGATATACAGAGGGTACATAGGGACCCCTTCCGCAGGTCACCCAGCAGGTCTAAACCCAGAAAAATCCTCATTAATTTTCTTACATTCGCTCTGAAGGATAAGATTCTTAATTCTGCTCTGAAATTGAAATCAGTGCGAGCTAAAGATTTTTCCTTCGAGATACGGTTGGACCTTTCACGATGCACGGTGGAGAGGCAATGGGAATTGGGCAAGAGGCTGGAAGAGTTCAAAAAGCTGGGGGCAGTAGCTCAACTAAAGTTTCCGGCTTTTTTAAAAGTCATGTATAACAACAAAATGCACAATATAAGATCGGTGCAAGAAGCAGATGAGCTGCTCAATAACATCAGTAAAGGGGGGTCGCAGTAGATCTTTAAGTAGGTCAGCACAGTGTAGTCTACTATAGGTAGCTAGTAGGTAGGTAGGTAGGCAGGTGTAGGAATGGGCTGTTCTTATTCTCTCCTTTATAGAGAAATTAAAATACTTTAGACTGTATGTGTGAGAAAGTTTGGATGTAGAAATAAGTAGAATTGGAATTGGAATTTGAACTATTAAAGTGTTAAATGCAGTCTTCTTTTTATCTTTCTTTTGCTTTCTGTTTACATGACGGTTATCTCCGGGATGCTTTGCCTGGACTCCATCTGTCCAGTTAATCGGGGGATGGGTTCCCAGAGAGGGGGGGAGGGATAGGGGGGGGACACTGGGTTGGGTTAGGGTGCAGCAAACGAAATATTATTAAAAAAAAAAAAAATCCTCATTCTCCACTTTGTGTTGTTTGTACTTATGTTATCTTTAGGAATAGTGTTTGGAGCTGGGCTGGGTTATATACATCCTCAGATGACTTAATATGAGCCCCATACAAATTTTATCCTGGAACATTAATGGTTTACGAACCAGGCCAAGGAGAGATAGGATATTACAGTATCTCCAAGATTCATCGGCCCAGGTCTTGATTCTCCAGGAAACTCATCTGGTGAAAGAAGAGATATCTTCCCTCCTTTTCTCCCACCTATTAGACTACACTGAACCGTTAATTTTAGCTGGGGATTTTAATATTGTCTTAAATCCTGTGCTGGATAAATCTCTAAACAGTAGAGCTGTGACCTCTTAGAAATCCCGGGAATTCCTTTTGGAGGTTATGGAACAATTTATGTTAGCAGATATTTGGAGAGAAAGGGCGGGTTCACAACCAGGTGTGTCGTTTAGAAACTATAAATATCAACATCAATCGAGAATATATTATATACTAATAAGTAACTCACTGAGAGAAAAAGTCAAAGATATTTCATACTTGGCTAATCATCTTTCAGATCATTCGGGGGTTTTGATAAGTTTAATTCATTCAATGGTAGCTCCCGTTCGCACCTGGTCGTTTGACCGTTCTTTACTTTCAATAGAAGATGAAAAAGCTTTCTTATTACAGGAAACGGAATGGTTTTTTAAGATAAATTTAGGGTCAACCCTAATAACTAATGTATGGGACTCCTTTAAGGCCTTCCTACGGGGTCAGATTACCAGCAGAGCCAGTTTCTGTAATAAAAGATATAAGGCGGAGATTTCATCTCTTGAGGGAGAAATAAGAGAAGTAGAGATCGGACTTTCCTTTCTCCTGAAACCCAGGAGGAACAAAAAACTAAATTGGGTATTCTAAAAGGGCAGCTGGAGAACATCCTCCAATCCAGGCTTATACGTAGATGGGAGGCTAGTAAAATAGCCCATTTTGAATATGGGGAGGGGGCGGGTAAGCTTCTTGCCTGAAAGCAAAGTCTGACCAAGCAAGAAATAACATTAAAGAGATTATCAACGAAAGTTTAACCTTCTCCTCAGATGGGGAAATTAGCCAGGTCTTCCAGACTTATTTTCAGGAAATTTATCATGAAGACCAAAGGCTAGATCCAGCTAGGGCTCAGAATTGGTTAGGGAATATTCCCCTTCCCTCTTTTGGGTCAGACCAACAAAAATATCTGGACCAAGCTTTTACTCAAGCGGAGGTTAGAGAAGCTATTCAACGTTGCAAAACAGGGAAAGCAGCAGGCCCTGATGGTCTTCCATCGGAGATTTATAAGCTGCTGGGAGATAAGATAGTTCCTGTTTTAACGCAGTTGTTTAACTATGTGTTGGAAGTCGGTTTAGGGCTCCCAGCTTCATGGAATGATGCTTTAATAATCCTCATATTGAAACCTGGGAAGCCTCCATCAAGCTGCGGGTCATATAGACCCATTTCGCTTTTAAATGTAGACTATAAGATTTTTACCTCTATCATGGCAGCGAGATTGGGTCTTATGATAGGAGATGTCCTTCACCCAGATCAGAAGGGGTTCGTCAGGAACCGACAGCTCTCAGACCTTACGTATGATTTAATTGGAGCTGTCGATCTTGCCTCTGCATATTCCCTCCCATTAGTGGCTATGACATTGGATGCCACTAAGGCTTTTGACAGAGTAAACTGGATTTACCTGACAGAGACCCTGAGGAAGTTTGGTTTGGGGGAAAAGTTCTGTCATATAGTCCAGTTAATTTATCATAGCCCTACGGCTAGGCTACTGGTTAATGGGAATGTAACAGATCCATTTAGTATCACCAGAGGCACTAGACAGGGCTGCCCACTCTCCCCGCTTTTATTTGACCTTTACATTGAGCCATTTGCTCAGCGCCTCAGGTCAGATGTTAATATTCAACCTTTTAAATATGGGGAGTGGGAGAGGAAGGTAGCCCTGTATGCCGATGACATCTTGATTCTTTCATCTGATTTACAAACAGCATTCCCTACAGTGATTGGCCTAGCTCAGGATTTTGGCTCTGTCTCTGGATATGAGATCAATGCAGCAAAAACAGAGCTTATGACTTGGAATATATCAGAGACATACCAGCACTATCAGCCCAGCTCCAAAATGAGGTATCTGGGAGTTTACGTAGTTCAGGATATCACAAAGATCGCTGAGATTAATCTGGGTATAGTGGTAAAGGAATGTAAAAGGCTGTTGAAATCTTGGGCTATACTTCCTTTGACCATTATTGGAAGAATCAATCTAATCAAGATGACAATTTTACCAAAGATCACATTTCTTTTTAATTGTATTCCCCTTTATTTTGAAAAATCCATGATTGATAAACTTCAGAGGGAAATCAATTCGTTTATTTGGGCATCTAAATCACCGAGAATCGCGTGGAAAAAGTTGAGGAGGAGAAGAGAAAAGGGGGGCCTGGCGCTGCCGGACATTCAACTGTATGCTTGGGCTTTCCAACTCTCACACTCACGCATGTTATTGAAGATGCCTGTGAATTTTGGTAGTGGCGGGATGTTTTTGGGCATGCTTAGGGGTGCTAAATTGGCAGAAGAGGGTTTTCTATTTAAATTTGGGGACCCGAAGTTTTTAAAAAAAATTAAGCTGAAAGTTCTCCAAGGTGTAGCCCAAACTTGGGCTAAGGCGAGAAGTGCTGTAGGGCTTGATTATTTTTCTAGCTTGGGCCCTCTATGGGATTCCCCTGGCACTCCAGAATGTCTGAAGGATAGATTGGCACGACCCTTGAAAGAGACAGGGCTGGCGGTTTGGGGAGACCTCCTCGTTGGAGGCACCCTTATTTCCTGGGAACTTCTCCGGGATAGGGTTGGGGGAGGTCTGTCGCGGTTCAAATATTATCAAATCAAGAGTTGGTTCCAAACTGGTTTACGGAAAATTGTTTCGGATAGTGGCAGCATTCTAGAACATCAGCTGGTAAATAAGCCCCCGGGCAGGAAAGAAGTTTCCTTTTGGTATCAAAGCCTTTTGGACGAAGTAGATGGCGAATTCAAGCTAGCCGAGGAACTATGGGGGAGCTCTTCACCTACACAAGATTGGTCTAAACTCTGGCAGAAATCATGTAAGACTCTACACGAAGTTGTGAAACCAGCTTGGTTAAAAAGGAATCACCTATTTACCATCCATAGGGCCTATTTTACTCCCCATAAGTTGTCGTTAATTTCCAAAGGGCCACCAGTTAGCTGTAAAAAATGTGGTCAGGTATCAGCTTCAGACATACATATGTTCATGGAATGTCCCGCCCTGGCCAGCTTTTGGAGAGAGGTTGGCGACTTCTTGACGAGCGTATTGGACTGCACTGTTAATATGAATTTAGCTTTGATAATATTTGGCCTTGCAGATAACATCAAGGGCCCCGCTGAACTGCTTCTCTTTTACTCCATTTTATTAGCTAGGAGGCAAATCTGCATAAAATGGACTGAATCAAGTTCTCCTACTCTGCTGGACTGGCAGTCTTCAGTATTAGCAGTTTCTAAATTGGATTTGGCTAGACAAGGGAGTGACAAAAAGAAGGCCTTTTGGAAGCCTCTGCAACTTAGATGGGCGGACCAGATGACAAAGTAAAAATCATGGAGTGTTTTTTTTTTTTAAATAAACCAATGATTATGCCATGTTAAAACTCTTCTAGCTAAAGCCACGTACCACCAGGTTTTGTGGTGGCCTTTTTGGCGAATGTCATCTTGCTCTAAGAGCTTGGGAGGAGAGATCTCAGCGGCTTTCATGTTGACCTCTATGGTGCTTCTGATACTAGTAGGCGGGCGTCCACTTCTAACAGCCTAAGTCCCTCAGTTTCTGAGAGTAAGTACAGACACCTTGAGCGCAATTTGAAGTGAGATTAATGGCGAATGAGGATACAAAAAAAAAAAAAAAAAAAAAAGATATCCAACATGGCCAGAAGGAAAGCTTCAACCTGCACAAGTTTGTCCGACAGACCAGTGAATTCCGAATGGATTTTTTGAAGTTTCAGCATCAGCTTTGATAACTGGAATTCGTGGAACTGTGATGTGATTCCGAACACTCTACGGATCAGAATCATTTCCTCGAGGAAGAGAAGGATGTAAACTTCCTTTGGGGTGTTTTGTGGGAAGACTTCTTGGGAACACGTTCCCAATCAGGAGACCTACCTGTGGGGAAGTAGTATGCTTTTGCATGGCCCTGCAGGCCTTGACTGAAAGTTGATTTGCCCCCGGTGCATCAAGAAACATGAGCCTCATGCTGCAGAGTCGTGGTCATAATCAGTATCACATGCAGCTGTCATGTGACGCCAGTGGTAACATCTGCTTACGGCACTTACGACAGGGCTTGAAGTTCAATGACGCAATCCATCTCGAAAAAGCAGTAGCGACCACCGCCATGAATATATAAACAGAGGCTGCTGATGGGTGAACAGACCGGCAAGGAAGAGCAGCGGTGGCTGCCATAGGTTATCAGCAGGAACCTGAATCTTGACAAACTAAGGCGGGAAGTGGGTGGTTGGGGTATAATGATTACAAATCCTCTCCAATTACATAATATGGAGTATTAGTGTGTCCAGAGATGCGATGTTTAGTGAGATTGTTGATTGTATAATACAGCAAATTTTGGCCAGTATGATTGTTGAGTGATGCTGAGTGTATGGAAGCATTCCCCTTTGAGGGATAAAGGTTTGACTGCACTTTGGGTTGAAACTAATGGTCAGTAAGACTGATAAGTGTTAAACACCTAAAACGTTGGCCCATATTATTGGTGAATGACACTAGGTGTAAAAATGCGTTCCCCTCAGCGAGATAGCGATTCAGCTGCAGTACGAGCAGGAACCTGTACAATGATTTAGAAGAACAGGAATTGGCCTGATAACTGCAATAAAATAACCTGGAATAAACAATCACAGTTATAGAAGACATGCGTTTAGGTAGTATAACGTATGCAAAGATGGCAAGTGAGGCTTGGTGCACCCTAAACATCGGCCCTATGATACATCCAAAGCAGCCAATTAATGATGAAAAACAAAAATCTGCCTAGAAGAGTACATTGGTGTAGCAACCATAAACAGACTGATGTAAAAAAAAAAAAACACAATAAAGTCTGACATACAAGGCCCCTTTCAGTTGAGCTTAACATGATAAAAGACAGTGACAATAAATTATGACTTGTGTATTTGGCAAAACAAATGAATTGCACTCACACCATATTTAAACTGTTTTGAATTGTTATGTAGGCCATGATATAATTTATAAAGACCAACAGTTATGTCCCAAGAATCTCTGTAACTTTGACTGTGATGGGCTGTGACCTGTACCTCTTACCTCACACAAGCGTGCGACTACAGGAGAGTTTCCTACCCAGTGTGTCTGCATGGCCTAACGCCCTAATAATATAGGGTAACTAACTGTAAGAACCGTGCATGTGTCACTGATTTGTTTTACAAGTAAATTTTAGTGTGATGTGATATCACGGGTGTATCACAATAGGTGCTTGCATGTGCAATACAGGAGAAAATTCTGACTGGCAGAGACAACAGAGCGTGTTTCTAGAATGGAAATTTCTCATTAATTATTTAAAACTGTACGGCTATAGTGAATCCACTGCATACCACATTTTTCATATTGTATTTATCCCCAGGTGAAGATGGTAGACTGACAGGTAAGACCTACTCTTACCTAGAGTAAGACTAGTACCTTGAGTGACTGGCTTTAGGGGTACCTGAACTGCCCAAGACCCTCTTATGAGACTGAAACATGTTGGCAATTATGCTTTGATGTGATGCTTGAAACATAAGCTCTCGGTAGCATCCTCACATTTTGAATTCCAAGTGTACCACATCATTAAGGAAATCTTTGAGTTGACACTTGAGTTGCTTTAGGATTAATTAGAACCCCTTGATGACCAGAACAGTGATCTTCTGATCCCCTCCCCAAGGAGGTTGCGACCACCTTGTTGGTATCATCTTAACATGGTGGGGTTGGATTGGCCAATGATGAAGCATGACACAAAAGAGTGGGTGAGGCCTTTCTGACCAATATCTTCATGCTTTCTTATAGTAACTATCCTGTAGCACAGTAATGTCAATTCATATCTGATAAAATACAGGGAGATAATTCCTACCTTTTCGGTTGTGTGATACATGTTATGGTACAGTGGATGTGTGGCAGGTAGACCTCTAGCTCTTTCATGGTGTAATTCAGACTAACAAGATTAAGCCTTTTCCAAGACAGTGTTAACGTAGGTTGTACTATCACAAAATGTGCCACACCACACTGAGTAATTTGCCTTATTTTATCATATAATTAAGTCAACCCTGCCACATAATTTGGTTTACCCCAACTCGCATAATTCCAGTGGCCCTGGAGAAAAGTTAGGAATAACACCACAGCAGAACGAAAATATAACAAATCACTACTAAGATATAAATCTTGAGTGTATGTTTATTTTCACTTACTTTACTTGCAATGGCAAAATCCTTCACACAGTTTCTGCAATAAAACTGTTTTTGTGTCTTAATTACTGTGTGATGGGACTTTGCGAACCAATACAGTGGGGTTGGGATGTTTGGTACCCCTTTTATTTTTACACATGCACAGTAATAGCGGCCATCGTCCATGACCTGACCCCAGTCCCCAGGCACTTAAAGTAGCCCAGGGTATTGCTATAACAGATGAAAAGAGACTGAGGGGGGGACCAAAGGTCACATAAAGGGAAGGCAGAAGAGGGGACAGGGAGGCTAATCCCCCCGGAGGGGGGAAGGGGGAAGGAAAGGCCAGTTCACGGAGGGAGCCAGGAGGGAACCCCGCACCCAGGAGGTTGACGAGCTCTCTGATAATAGGCGGGGCACACCGCTGCAACACCCACCCTGCTCCGCCAGCGCCATGCGACCCTCTGCGTTCACACATCCACCCCACTTACTCGCATAGCATTTTGTGACATTGTGGGATCTAGGGCTTCTATTGCCTTAAATTGTTCCATCAGTTGAGCCCAGTCCAGTGCTATCGGTCGTTTCCTCAGGCCCCGGTATTCCTCCTGGTATAATGCCTCCCGTTCCGCCCCTGCCCACCTGCCCACCTCCTCGCGCCAGGCTTTAATTCTCGGTGCCCGAGCTGACTTCCAGTGTTTCGTTATCATGCGCTTCGCCAAGATCAGAACCAGCCCTGCGAATCTGCGCATTAGCTTTGCCTTTTTGGGGAGGGGAAATAACCCCAGAAGACAGGCTTCAATGGTGTCCCAGGGGGTGCGTCCCGTTACCGCCGCAAGCTCCCGCGTCACCTCAGTCCAGAACTCCCGCAGCCTGGAACAATTCCACATCATGTGCAGAAAGTCAGCGTCTGGCGCGTGGCACTGCGGACATGCCGCCGATGCCGAGGGGTACATCTTACGTATTGTTGCAGGGGCAAGGTATGCTGCATGAAGTATGAACAACTGGATTGTCTTTAAACGACAGTTCCGCAAGACTCTACGGGGATGGCCCAGTATTCGAGCCCACTCCCCATCGTCCAGATTCCGTCCCAGGACCAGGTCCCATCTCTGCCTAACCTGCCTCAATGAGACCAATAAATGCTCTCTCAGGCCGCGGTAGAGCCAGCGTACTAAATATCGCCCGTGCCCCATGATGTGTAAGGACCTCAGTAATTGAAAGGTTGGGGGCTCCGTGCGAATAGCAAACCAATATGTACGAATGTAACGGACTATGGTCGCATGGGTAAGGAACAAGGCGTCGGTTACCGAATGAGCAGGCACGAACTCCTCATGCTGCATCAACTGGCCATCAAGAAAGAAATCCCCAACCGATTCCACTCCCTCATTAGACCATCTCCGCAGCTGGCCCCGGGTCAGCACCCCCCTCCCAGTCGGCAAACCGCAGAGGGGGACATTCGGGGCATAAGGGGACTGTATCCCCGCCATCCTCCCCGCCCGCCTCCAATACTGGAAAGCTACTCTCCACAAGTAAGGTGCATCTCGCAATTTAGGGGCCCCAGGGCATAATTGTGACTGGAGCGTCCCACTTCGCACCTGTTCTGGGGTATAGCCGATTTCAAATAGGTTTTTACCCGCCAACCAGTACGCCAGCCATTGCAGCTGGCCCGCAATACAATACGACCTAAAATCTGGTGCCCCCAAGCCGCCGAGCGTGGTAGGTAGCTGCATCTTAGCCAGCGCCAATCGGCGCCTACCTGCCCCCCATACCAATGATAATAATAAGGTATCAAGCAATTTAAAAATCCAAGCTGGTAGGACAACAGGTATATTCACAAAATAGTAGAGAAGGCGGGGCAGCACTACCATTTTTGTTACAGCCACCCGACCCGCTATCGTCAATGGCAGTGAAGTCCAGAAGGCTATCTGGGAGCGCAACGAGGAGATGGTACGAACTACGTTACCTTCTATTGTATCCGCATCCGATCTATAAACATGAATCCCTAGATATTTGAAAGTGACCGGCTTAACCTTAAACTGCAGGTCTCCGAATTGCAGGTTAGGGGCCATTGGAGCATTGTAAAAGGCAAAGGCCACAGACTTGGTAGGGTTAAGAAACAGGCCCGACAACTCCCCGAACCTGGCGAAAGCAGCAGCTATTGGGTGTTTATCGGCCCCCAGGTCACGGAAATATAACAGCATATCATCGGCGTATAGCGATATAGAATGGGTCTCACCACGGAGAGGAATACCGAGCGGGGCCATTATCCGCCGCAGATGTTGTGATAGCGGCTCCAGGGCTAGGACAAATAACATAGGGAATAAGGGGCACCCCTGTCGGGTGACCCGGGATATCAAATACATAGGAGAGATGGCCCTACCCGTCTTGGCACGCGCCGTTGGCTCGGTATACAGTAGTTTAATCCATGCGCAATAAGACTGGGGCAGACCTAACATGGCTAACGCAGCCAGCATGTACTCTCAACTGAGGGTGTCGAACGCCTGGCGCACATCTAAGGACAAACAGCCAGCCCGCGGGAAAGATGTCGACACCGCGCGCATCAGGGCATGCAACCGGCGGATGTTTAACGAGGTGCTGCGATGGGGAATGAATCCACATTGACCTGTGTGGATCAGGAGAGGCAGACAGGGCAGTAGTCGCGCCGCCAGCACCTTACTGAGTATCTTGTAAAAAGTATTTAGAATTGAGAGGGTCTATACGACAGAAGGTCCGTCGCTACCTTGTCCGGTTTCAATAAGGATGTGACGATCGCCTCTTTAGTAGTGTGCGGGAGAAGGCCCTTCTTCAGAGAAGTAGTATACAGTTGTAGCAATCTCGGAACCAGCTTATCCGCAAAGGTGGAGTAAAACTCCACTGAGAGGACATTCGAACCCGGCGTCTTGCCTCGGGCCAAAGCTTTTATTGCCACCCTAATTTCCCCGGCCGTGATCGGGGCAGCCAGCTCCTCGGCCATTGCATCCGAGATCTTAGGCAGTTGAACCTCTGCCAAGAACGCATGTACGGGCGCTAGATCACCCACGCGAGGGGCCGCATATAAACGAGCATAGTGTTCCTGAAAAGCCAGATTGATGTCCCTCTGGGACGTAACTAAATTATTAGTAATGGTGTACACTGCCAGGACTGGTGTAGGGCTCAGTGTCGGTTGGATCATCCGCGCCAAGAGGGTACCTGCCCTATCTACCAACGTGTGCGTTCGTTGGGTATAAGCAGCAAAATCCAACAGTCGTAAGCGCTCCAGCAGCTCAGCGTATTTAATCCTAGCAGACTGTAATTGCTCCGCACCGGCTCAACCTCTAGGGCCTGCAGCCTCCCCTCCATATCCGTAAGTTCCCTAATCACCTCCCTCCGCGATCCCACCACCGTTCCCATTGCAACCCCATGGATCGTCACCTTGAAGGCCTCCCATTCAATTGCTCTGGACGAGGCCGAGCCCTCATTGTCAGCAAAAAAGGTGTCCACAGCTGTAGATAGTGCATGCCGATATACCTGGTCCTCGAGCTGTAGCGGCTGCATCCGCCATACAAGGATGGGAGTCAAGGAAGGGCCCCAAGTTAGTCGCATTTCAATAGGATTATGATCGGATATTGTCTTCCCCCTGAACTCACAATGTAGCACCGCCGTGGAAAACTCAGGGGAACAAAGAAAGTGATCCAATCGGGTATGTAGCTTATGGGGGTAGGAATAAAAGGAGTATTCCCGCATATTAACATGTAGTGCCCTCCAAACATCTATTAGACCCCAACCCTGTGCCCAACGGGTAAGGGCTGCCGCCTGCGTCCTCGCTGCCGTATTGAGCAAAGGAGGGTGGGAGCGATCCAGGCCAATGTCAAATACTGCATTAAAATCACCGCCCAGCATCCACGGGACATGGGACCACCCCGCAAGAGCCCGAGACACCCGTGCAAGGAATACCTCTTGATCAGTATTTGGAGCGTAAAGGGAGCCCAACACAACCTGCCTTCCATCAAGTGTGCCCAGCAAGAGGACAAACCGTCTGGCATTAAGTAAATGCACCCACTGTAACACACGTTTTCACTAAAGTAGGATAAAATTAGCAAATTAATGTAAACAAAATTAGAAACATTTTAAGATATTTTTAAAATAACGTCTTACCTTTAGCGGCCGACAGACACCTTCAGTGATATGCCCAACAACTTCCTGAATATTTTCTTCTACGCCTGTAAAGAAAATGATGTATATCATTGCACTGTATTATACTTAGTAATTAAAAAGTACCTTGCTGAGGCTGGTGTGCCCAGAAGCATGTGAGACAGAAAAACTCTGCCACTGCACAAGATATATTTCACACATTTGGCTGAAAAGTAATACAAAAAGAAAAAAAGAAAATTGGACCTCTATGTGTAAATACAACAGATTAGAATCATGGTAGGTCTGCCTAAGCTTTCATCCTTCGGCTGCTCATAACTTCAGTACATCTGAGCTAGGAAGTACTTACCATAATGGTGAAGACGTCAGAGCTATCTCTCACGTTAAAGAACACGCAGGGTGGCTCGGTTGGCAGAGCAGCTCCCAGTAGGGACCAACAGAGTGTTTCCATAGGTTGCAAGAATGTCATTAAGGTCTCAGATTCTACACGTCACTTACACCTCAGATGGCATACCGAACCCTTAAGAGGTATCCATCATTCAAGTTACGTAGTTCTCAGTGAAGTCTAAAGCACAATGCTAACTCTCTGGCCGCAGTATCTCCATAAGGCCATCCACAGTAGCTACAGAGCACTCAGAAATGGTGTAAAGAATTGAGAAATCTCTCAGGTCGCGACGCTGTCAGCGAGGCCTTAACCAACAACACTACCTCTTACGATATAAGCTGCTTTAAGTAACGCTATGGCGGGCAAATATCTTAGAGCCTCAATTCCTATATAGTTTCAAATAAAACGTGCTTTTTTTCAGCACCATAGAAAATGATTTTGCAACATGCTTGTGATTTCTAAAATAATATTTCTCTCCTGAAAAACACTTTTCAGTTTAAACTTGCATCTACGTCCGGCAGATTATTACCGTGCGGTCCAGGTGCCCCAGGCCAAGCTGGTTATTAATGGACCGCAAATGATCCTCGAAACCTGTTCCTTTCCCCACTCTGTAGCTGTCCCCCTCTTATGCAATGCAACGGAACCTGCCTTGCGCCAAATAAGTGTATTTAATCAAGTTTGACTGCTTCTATAAACCTGATGCAGCCAGACGTTACGAGGGCTAGATTACGTTGTTTTAAATTTGCGTTACGTGATTGTTGTGTTTTTTTGTCCACTTGCGGGTGCAACTAAAAGATGTCAATAAGGGTAAAAAGTGTTTACGTTTTTCCCTGTGGTAATGATGTAGGTTATACAGTCAAACGGCTCTACCGGCATGTCCCGTAGGTTTTGCAAGGAACACCTGAACGCAACATGGTGGCTGCCTGTCTGGGCTATTTTACAGGGAGTTGGCAGCATGACGTGATCAACAGCTATGACTGAAAGATGAAGAGACTAGTACGAGGTTTGAGTGGCGGCGTCTGCTCAGGATGGCTGGAGAGCATGACGGTTCTTGAGGATACGTTGTCAGGATATAGCTGAGAGATTGGCTCGTTTGATCGAGAGCCTCTCTGGATCGGTCTGTGCCATAGGTTGTTTCAATGTGTCTTCTAAGGAGAGAAGTAGTTCTGCTTTTGAAGGAGACGAGTTGGAGCTGTTGAGTTTTGCTTACCTGCCCTTCTTTCATTTCAGGGTCAATTAGTTGTGCTCTAAAGCTGGTTATTTTCATGATTTTTATCATCTGGACTAAAGCCATTTTGTTTCACCAAATTTTAGGTAAACTCCAACCCAAGTCAAAAGCATGGAAAGTGGGTAACGTGCCACTGCCTGTGAGTCACGGGAGGGCTAGACATGTCCCAGAGACAAGCGTATGGCTATATGTTCTTTTTTATTACTTCTTTGACAAGTGTCTTCTATTAATTCACTTTTCAAACTTCGGGTGAAAGATAGTTAATTAAAGTGACTGCAGCTAATTGGTTCTACCTCTTGGATATTTCCTATCAGTGTTTTCTCCCTCACAGGTTTGGTAGGGTCTGATTCAGCACTCAGAACAAGGCACCCTTTGTTCTCCAGTGAATCATATCTTTTTGTGATGGAATCCCATCTATTGTGTATTCATTCCATATATTTTTTGGTCAAGCCTACAAGACAGTGCAAGCTCCCTGGTTGCGAACAACCTCTTGTGAGTTTAACTACAACTTGCAGTAGGCCTACAACTCAACCATTGCTTACTATTGGTTACCTTTATTGTCAGCTTCAGTAGCTTGATTCCTATTCGATGGCTTTCCTTCCTCATCTCGTGCTTGTCTGTTCCATGGAGCATCACCTCTTTACCATGCTTTTGAGTGGCTGGATTGTATCCTTCTACTGTTCACTTTAAGGGAACTACTTTTTTCTTTTTGGTTATCTACTTCATGAGAGTGCCTGTGTTTTCCAGCTCGTTCTCTTGTGAGATCCCCTGCCAAATAACTGCCCTCCTCCACTTTACATGTTGCTTTCTCCCTCACGTGTTGAAACCTCCCTCACGTGTTGCTACCTCTCTCTCTTGTATGCTTCGCCGTCTGCTAAATTTCCCCACCTCTGTGTTGCTCTCACTCATGTGCTGTTTTTCTCCTTTACTATCCACCCGCTCTTGCTTCCCCTAACCCATATGTCTGTTGCTCCCCGAACTGCTCATACACTTTTCATACTTTTTTTATTTAGTTTTTGTTTTGGAGCACCAGGCAACTTCTATTTGCTGCTGGGCCGCTACACAGTGCAGAAAGTGCTTGCTCGGTAAAAAATATTCTTTTTAAAAAGAAATAAAATCTACCAATCCAAACAGTGTCCACCATCTTGGATCAGTAAATAAGAAATCAATACATATGGCACCTGCGTCATTCCACTGGCACATGCATGTGTGATGACTCATGGGTGCACCAGGGGAAATAAGCGATCGCCAGCAGCGGCCGTGTCAGCACGTCTTTTACATTTCTTTTTGCTTTTTCCCCAATGCAGCACAGCATCAGCAAAAAAGCATTGGTAAAACCAATAGGTCAGCAAGGAGAGAGCTACTGGCTTTGGCCAATGCTCGTTTTACCTTACAGAAAGCTGGAGGCATGTATTTAGATTGTTTGGAAATATCTTGAGTAAGCAATATTATCATGCCATTCTAATAGAAATACATATAAAACAATCACTAAAGAGACTATGACGTCCCATAACATTAAAAAAGGAACAAGAGTCCCTTCTTCTGCTAACAAAGTAAGGCCATACCCCCGCATGAGAGACAAAATACAACAAAATCCTTAGCCTATTGTAATAATCTGGGTATCTTGTTTAGCCAGTCAGTCAAATATCTTTATTCGGCTCGAACAAATCCATAAAAGCACAAATTAAATCAAGTGTATAAAAACTAGCAATATAAATAAGATTAAAAACAAAGTTTTAAAAGACACAGCCCCAAACAAAAGCAACCTGAAACATTCAACATAGTACATTACAGAGGCCCATATCTATTTCTAATTCTCAGCGAAAAGCGAACAAAGTTGGCCATTGCAATGGAAAGTTCCAAATTACACAGTTTTTAAAATAATTTAAATGTCACTCTGTAAGATCAGAAATTAGATCTACAAAAAATTAGGATAAAAAAAGCGCTTTCAGTGAAGGGAAAATAATTGACAAAAAAGTGTAAAGTGCATGGTGGTTTGTTTGTTTGTTTAGCAATATGGTCACAGGGGCAACTAGGCAGTGAAGTATTCCAATCTACATACTAGTTAACGTAGTGAGTTAAAAGTGAAACCTGGTCCGATAGTACCAGCAATTCAAGCTAAAAAATGTTATTAGATAAAATTCACATTCCAGCGTTGTTTTAATCAAATTATAGTTGGTTCTACTACCGAGTTTATCGAAATGTGCCTGGTGAAGGAGGCCCGCCTTTCTCTGAATACACCTTGGCAGCTACATCATGCTTGATATTTGCAGGATTAAGAAAAAACTCAGGGAAACCTAAAACCCTCAATAATATCATTAATCCACGGAATCGCCAGGGCGTAATCCTGGGAAAGACAATCGTCCAACTTAATCATGTCCTTGAGAGGGGACAAACCCACCTCATAGTGGCCTCCCGCGCCGGGACACTCCTGAGTATCCGCACGTGTTACAAATGCATTATAACATAACATATATGAAGGAGCAGATGGGGTGACTGTCAAAAGTCGATGTAAAAATGTATCCTCAACCCTCTTCAAAGGCCCTGCACCATTGTGCTCCCAGACGCCAGTGCCATGAGAAGCTATAGGGGTACACTTGCTTTTATAAATACTAATCAGGTTGCGGACCGGCTTGTGCCCTAGTCGGCGCGCAAAAATAGACTCCACAACTCTTTAACATCGGGCTGCCCTACTATTACAAAGGGCACGGCTGTTTAAATGATGATCCACTGGGAGGCCTAAGTAGTTAAAAGATTCCACCCTGCACATTTCTAAGACTCCCAAATAAAATGATCTGGTTTTGATATGATACAGGAGATGGATACATCATAATCTAATATTAAGTTAGCTAAAACCTGGGACACCATAATAAAATCAATCTCATTACCCTTCAGAGCACCACTGTATGTGTGGAGGGTAAAGGGGCTCCAAGTACCTTATAATCTTTGGCAAATACCAAAGGATGGCATTTTTTCTAATAACGCCGGTTCGGACATATTGGAAATGTTGCCGCTTCCATGGACAGATCATGCAGCTATCATTTTCACGCTTTCACAAGTGTCTCAGATCCAGGCTGACTCCAAGCCAAGGGACAAGATTGCTATCCGGGCATGGAAAAATATAGATAGGTCTGAGATGGGCAATTTTCTAACCTTAATTACCCCCAGCATTCCAGCTGATGTAGACAAAGCAGAGGAGATGTACTCAAAGTGGATTGAGAGGACCTGTGATAAATTTGCGCCAGTTAAACTTTTTACTCCTAGGCGGGCTCAGCCCTCTGCCCCTTGGTTTTCCGATACTCTGCAGAAACACAAAACTGACTGCAAGAGGCTTGAGAGGATATGGAGGAATGGGTACAGTTCCAATAATAAAGAAAAGTATAAAGAGAGCCTTACTTTCTATAAGAAATTAATAATAGAGGCCAAAAAAGCCTACTTTGCTGATCAGATAAAGAAGGCCAACTCTTCCTACAGAGAATTGTTTAGGACCATTACGAAGCTTACGATTCCCACCAAACCCATCACACACAGTAGTCCGGCACTGTGCGATTCGCTAGCCACCCTTTTTCTGAAAAAAGTGGAAGGGATTTTCTCCTCCTTCTTCAATTCTCAAGGAGAGGCAGGGGAAGCAGCAATTAGCCTCGACTCTAGGGTGAGGCTGGCTTCGGATAGATTAGTAAGTTTTAGTCCGCTACAGACGGAGGAGGTCATTGGCTTTCAGCGGACTGCCCGGTCGGGAGCGCCTAGTGATCCCTGCCCGGTGGCGGTACTTAAAATCTGTCCCGAGGTCATTGCTACTACACTTACCCCAGTGTTCAACACCATCATTGATTCGGGTAACTATCCTAGGAGGTGGAAAGTCGCCTCTATCCTTCCATTAAAAAAAAAAAACTAGTCTTGATAAAAATGACCCCAATAGCTACAGCCCCATATCATGTCTTCCGCTTCCAGGTAAATTACTGGGGAAGGCCATAAATAGGCGATTAAGTTCTTTTTTTCAGAGAACCAAGGCACTCGACCCCACGCAGTTTAGGTTTCGTGCAGGACACAGCACGGAACTGGCCTTGATTAAGGCCACGGAGGAGGTTAGAGTTGCGGTTGACCAGGGAGGGGTGGCTGTCCTGATTTTGTTGGATCTGTCATCAGCCTTCGACACAGTCCATCACGGGGTGCTGATGGACCGGTTGTCGCGGGCGGGGGTGGAAGGCACTGCCTGGAGCCTTATGAAATCTTTATTGGCCGACAGAATCCAGACAGTTGATCTGGGGCTTGATAAGTCCAAACCCTTTGCCCTCCCTTGCGGGGTACTACAGGGCTCCTTCTTGAGCCCCACGCTTTTCAACATTTATGTCAGCCCGCTGGCAGCCTTGATAAGATCTTTTGGCCTGCAACTCACTTCCTATGCAGATGACACACAAATCGTGTTAGCCATACAACGAGGGTCGCAAGTGGATATGGCCGCGAGGTGCCATGACTGCCTGAAGACATTGCGGGCTGGATGGCCTCGAACTGCCTCATATTGAATGCAGGAAAGACCGAGGTCATGATGCTCGGGAATAACCCTAACATCTGGACTCCGGATATGTGGCCTGATGCATTGGGGAAGCCGTACAAAAGGGGGTGGTGATGGACGGAGCATCAGAACCAATCAAACACTCACACCCAGTCAACAGATCTGGGTTTGATCCATCACCGTTCTTTAGCCCACTCTGCCACCCCAGTTCAGACATGGCCATATGCAAATCAGTCTGACCCTGTGCCTCATGGGAACAGTCCAACCCGAACTGCCAAGCCATGCCTTCCCTGGACCGGAAACAAGCTTCCTAGGACTTGTTTCTGGCATTTCAGCGGTCTTCAGCCAGGCTTGCTTGAATCCAGTGGCAAAGTGAGCAAGGGACTCAACGTCTGAGCATACCCTGCCAACTTATGGCGAACAAAGCGGTACAAAAGGGGGTGGTGATGGACGGAGCATCAGAACCAAACAAACACTCACACCCAGTCAACAGATCTGGGTTTGATCCATCACCGTTCTTTAGCTCACTCTGCCACCCCAGTTCAGACATGGCCATATGCAAATCAGTCTGACCCTGTGCCTCATGGGAACAGTCCAGCCCGAACTGCCCAGCCATGCCTTCCCTGGACCGGAAACAAGCTTCCTAGGACTGGTTTCTGGCATTTCAGCCGTCTTCAGCCAGGCTTGCTTGAATCCAGTGGCAAAGTGAGCAAAGGACTTTTGTACCGCATTGGGGAAGCCACCAGTCCCCACGTGCAAGGGAAAGAATTTGGGCGTGATCATGGACCAGAAACTGGATTTTGGGGAGCAGATTAGTGGAGTGGTTTCAAAATGCTTCCATATCCTCAGGATATTGAGAAAAATAAAATGTTCTCTTCCAGCCGATGGTTTCAGGTTAGCAGTCTCAGCCCTTATTCTGTCGCTTTTGGATTACTGTAATAGTCTGTACTTGAATCTGGAAAAAAAAAATCTGTTGACTACAGATGGTACAAAACGCGGCGGCGAGACTGCTAACAGGCATTCCAAGGTTTGCCTCTGTACGAGAGGGACTACGGCAACTGCACTGGCTGCCGGTATCCAGACAAGCTCAATTTAAGTCGCTGTGCACGGTATTCAAAGCATTGAAGGGCAGTGGCCCAGAGTTTTTGAATAGGTGCTTCGATTGGTATGTGCCAGGGAGAGCAGTGCGCTCCTCCGAAAGCAAACTAGTGGCGGTGCCCAGAATAAAAAAGGCCAGTTGGGGAGGAAATACCTTTTCCTATGGTGCAGCGAAAGCTTGGAACAGCCTGCCGGCACATTTTAGGAAGGCCGAGGAGCTCCTCTCTTTTAGAAAGGGGTTGAAGGCTTGGTTATTTAGGGATTAAGCCCCTAGTACTCCAGGGAGTTCAGTGTGCAGCGCCAGGACACCCTTGGGTATAAGTGCGCTTTATAAGCTCCTAATAATAATATTAATAATACCAGGGATGTAGTGAGCATTCATCTATTCAGAGCTCCCCAAAAGGGGTATGCTGGAAGTGTACAAGCTCCTCCCCATCTGTTATCTCCAAGCCACAGAAAGAAGGATCCCTGTTCCTTTTCTAAAATCCTGCGCCCATACTATTCGGGTTTCCTTACTATAGCTATCCTGAAAACTCTCTAGGTTTCTCTCCAATTCTTCAAATAGGGAAATCACAAGTGAATCAAAAATGTTATTGTACATATTAACCAGGACCACAACGAAACAATATGAGATCTGCAACAGAAGCTGCTGATAATTAGGATTAAAATAAATTATTCTAGTAGATAGGCCAGTTAATTAAACTTAGCATAAAATAGTTCTTTGTGCATAGGAGGCAAGACTGAACACTTTCCAATAAACCTTGTAGTGAATCAGATCTAAAATAGGTAAAAATGTATCTAGAAAAGTATGCTGAGCTTCAGTTAGTGTAGTTAAATATTTAGCCCTTAATAACTTTCAGAATTGTTTCAGCACAGAAACTGTGCAATTAGAAATTTATTATGCAAAGTGCAAAGATTAAAGTGCTAAGATTAAAGTGGATGCTTTATTATTGATATGAGGGATATAACATCTAGAAGAGCATACATCAGTATGCAAGAGATCTAAATAAATATAAGCTGATGTGTAGATCAGATTGGAAAGACTGTGTTGCTAAGTTTATTTGCTTTGTTTTTATGTTTCTCGAATACTACTGTGCTTCTACACTACTACCTTGATTTCTGGGTTACTGGCAGCCAGCTTATTAGTTTGATCATATGTATGCAATTAGTTTAATGCTTTATGAAGCCCCACCTCAGCTTGAACTAATATGACCATGTCATCTGCGCATTATAGGATTTGGATCTTTTGCTGACCAATCCTGTGTGGAAATGTTCTTGCCATAGAAAGTGCTTTATTGCCTGTGCAAGGGCCAAATAACAGAAGAGCCAAGACACATCCTTATTTGAGGCCCCTCTTTGATTTAATGTAGTCTGACATCTTGTAACCTTTTAAGACCTTTGCTCTTACCCAGGTGTCAGAATACAATGAAATGATAGCTTTCAACAGGGTGGAATGAATGCTCCATTTTATAAGCTTGGCCCATAGGATGTGACAATCAACTGCATCAAATGTGGCAGTGTAGTCAAAGAAAGCAGAGGAACTCCATATGGGAGGGTGGAGTTATTCCCCATAAAAGATAGGTTCAGAATATTATCTATGGTGCTACAGCTGGATCTAAACCCTGTTTGAAGGAATAGAATTAGTCTTCTTTGTTCAGCCCATCCCTCTGGCTGTCCTAGTAAAATCCAGGAGTAGGCCTTAGATTCCACACCCAAAGTGCAAATAAACAATAGTTAGTAGGATCAGATCTTTCACCCCTGCTTGTATTGTTGGTGAAGGATAGAAGCACACCAAGAGTCGGGCACTTGTGCCAGTTGGACAAAGGCTAGATGTAGTGAAAATAACCACTGAACCCAATAATCTGTATTAAACTTAGATAAAATGCCCAGGACGCCATTTGGGCCTGCGTCATCATTAGATCTAATAGACTTGAGGGCAAACACTGTGCTATTAACAGTGATTAGTTCATTAGGAGAGGGAGGCTCATTGGGGTCGATAGAATTGACTGATGTATAATCAGTAGTAATGCATTCAGCAGTATAAAATGTGTGATAAAAATGATTTATGTGCTTTACCCAATCTAGTCATCCAACCCAGTTTCCAAAACTCTCACAATTATTACAGTCAAAGCTATTTACAAACTGACAGACTTTGGGTTGATCTGTCTGCCTGGAAAGCTTGTACATTAGTAGCCACTGTTGATCAAGGTATTTCTTTTTCTCTTCCCAGAGCAACTTATGATAGTTTTTCGTCTAGAGAGACTTAAGGGTTTTTGCAGTGTCTTTTTTAGTAATTTTTGGGCTCCCTGAAATTGGTTCCAAGTGTTTTTAAAGTAGGCTTACACCAAATCTTCCTCATATGAGCTTTGAACTCAGAGAACGTATTTTGTTTACTGCTACTGGTCTAAGTGTCAATTAATAATTTAGTAATTGATGCCCAAAGTAACAAGAAGTGATGAGGATACGGAAGGCTGCCAAATATCTCCGTATTTCGTATAAGAAATGTCCATTCCTCTAATTTTGTTTTACAATTGATGCTCCATCTCATCATCTTCACTGACTATGTCCATGTTTCCTGTCATTTTGATGCATTCATCCCAACTTAGTTGGAAATCATAACCTAAAACAAGCGCCAGATGATCATCCTCAGGCCTCTGCAGAATAATAAAATCTGTACAGGCAGCAAATAACAGCTGGGATACAAAATCATAGTCTAATGTGAGTGATGTGTGTCCACAACGGACATTTTAAATTTAACAATGCGTGAGAAAGATTAAAGGATCGAAACAGTTTGATGATGATCCTCAAGGATTCCTGGTTAGAGGAGTCTGAGCGATTGGCATTAGGAGGTGACCTGAATAAGAAATTATTGAATTTGCCCAGTAAAGTAAGATTAAAATTGCTGGTTACTATAATTTTGTGGCCAAGGTGTTGGTAGGCTAAATCCTCAATTGTATCACACAAGGTAATGATTTTTCCTCTTAGGTCACTTTAATGTGAGTTCAAATAAACATTGAATTAAGGGATATCATCGATTTTACTATGGAGAAGAGAGTGATTTAAAATTACTATATGAAATGATGCAAAGGGCTGATCTATCAAAATGATGTTGGTTTCTATTGCTTTTGAGACATATATAGAAAAGCCACCCAATTGTCCACAAAACGTGTTTCACTTGGCTGCAAGGATAAATACTTGTTGTTATCTCTTGATTAATGCAGCCGCAGTACCCCATGTTTCTTGTAAGCCTAACATGCCCCAGTCATAGAGGAAGAAAAAGTACATATATTTTCCAGCAATTTCCTAGTCCTGTGACATTTCATTTAGGTAAAGAGCAAGGGGGTTCAATACTTTTATTTTGTGTGTGTCAAACTCGTATTATTCTATAAATGCTGGTTCAGGTGGGTCCTTAATGTGGATGGTGGTAGCCAGCTCCAGTCCTCATGCTTGTCCGTATCCATTGCTGAAAATGTACTGCAACGTCAGTTTTCTTTAAAAAGTTGAAGCAAAGTGGGAGTTTAAAAAAGGCATGAGAGCCTTCTTGTGCACCTTTGGGCCTGTGAATGAGATCACATCTGTAGGTTTCTTTAATGAATATTTCTCCATTTCATTCCTTTGCAAATTAATACCCCAATCAGCAGAAAAATGTCTTTATGTCTGAATACCAGCTTGGTTATCTGCCTAGGCTTCCAGGTGACTAGGATGACCTATGTACCTGGGAAGATACAAATAGGATCTTTATATAACTCTCTGATTTATTGTGCAATAGAGCTTTTATGTGTTGAAACAAGGGCAGAAAGTTACTTGTACTTAAAATATCTCCTCTACCACGTAAAATGTATTATGGAAAGAGAATGAGAATGAAAGAATGTTCTTGATCATGGGGCCCCTGTGTGGAAAAAACAATATGTGCAAAAGACAACTTGTTATCAGAGAGTGGGTGGAAGGAGAAAGTTAACATCAGAGGTTACATCGCTAGGTGGACACTCATGGATGACACCAGTCTCAAGAATGTCTGGAGTACTGACATTTATTGTGAGACTGGTCTGTGATTTGACCCTTGACCTAGATGTGGGAGTTATGGTATAAAACACGAACTTCTCAGTCTGCATCCTGCAGTGTTTTCAGTGACTATTAAAGAATATATTTTCAAGCTTTTAGTGAAGACTGCCCCCATGAGTTCTTCATTGTTCAACTTACTGTTGTCGGGGGTAACTTTGCTTTAATTACTTTTAACACATTTCTTGTTAAAAATTGAGCATACCTTGCCATCTTGTGGGTCTATTGAAGTTCTGGCCAGTGGGTGATTTCACATGATGGAGGATCTAATCAACTTATTTTACATCTTTAATTTTTTTTCCTAGTCAGGGGCTTTATAAAAGGAATATCAAATTTGAGGGCCAATTCCCAGGATATTGAGTCTATCGGGTTATCTAATTTGCACTCTGCCATTTTCTCAGTCTTTGGGACAGCCAATGTGTTTTAGTCTGTGGATGCTATCTCAACCTCTTGTTGTATAACTACAGTGGAATTCTCTGATTTAGAACAATTAAAGTGATTTAAGCTTTGCATTAACAATTGTGGTAAGTTAGGAAGTATGCAGCGTTTGTCCACTTTGGTATGTGCAAGAGCAGATTGTGTTTGGTTGTGACAAAATCAGGTTATCCATTTTCTTTCTATATTGCTAATATCATTATCCAGATAAGAGATAAAGTTGCCAGAGTCTGTAATAAATCCACTTGCAACTACAAATTGTGAGGCTGACAATTTAGTGTGTTTATAGAAGTAGAAAGAGCTGAATTAATGGATCCTAGCATATTATTGGGGGTTGAGACTGAAACAAAGGATGGTGACGTGGTGCGGATGTGTACTGCCTCCTCTAGTTCCAGCACATCTGATTCACTAAGGGCAACATTATCAATGTTATTTGAGTAATTGTTTCCTTCTATTATCATTGAAGAGGATAAACCCAATTATAAAAGAGTCATCTACGGTCAAGTTACTAGGATGTACTTGGGCAACTGTCAGCTGTGATGATTTTGGTTTTATCGCATGTATGAGATGATTTGGTTTGAGAGAGAGTGTGTCCACAATGGAAGATCCTTGATCAGTCTTAGGAAGTATACTAAAGTATTGTGTAATTGGATGTGTACCTGGTTTCAATAAGCCAGGCTTGCTGCTACTACAGCGGGGAGAATGTTTGCATTGTCAGCATTCCGTCCATCATTTGTTTGCTGTAACGCTACTGCTGAAGGAGCAGCTATTTTTAAATGTTGGTGAAAGTGAACTTTGAGCCTTGACAAGTGTCATGGATTTTAGGAGCTAGCAGTGGTTAGAGGAGGATCGATTACAGTGTATTTTCCATATCACTCTTTGACAAGGCTCTTTGTGATAACTTCCAACTTTGATGATATGAACTTAGAAGGGCGGGCTCAGTAATGTAGTGGTGCAGAGGAAGGCACATGGGCCACATAATCAAGGCGCCTGCACTGAAAAGAGAGGCGCTCCCTAACACTCATCAGCTGCCCAGACACCTGGTCCACCGCTGCAGAGGCATTCTACCTGCAGACAGCTGCAATCGGCTGGGGGCTACTAAAGGCTGCCAGGACTCCAGCAACTGGCAGCTGTCATGGAGGATGACCCGTGAATAGGGAGGGGAAATAGACGGCAGGCTGTCCAGCAATAAACAATGAGATTTGGACAGGTAAAAGAACAAGCATTTGCAATGCAATAGGTCTCGCATTTGTTTAAGTAGAACTGTTGGCGTTGAAAATAACAATGTTTTTTACTTTTGTGTTTTTTATTTGCAGTGGAGTTACTATATCTGCATAGCACTATTGCCAATGGTATAAAAAAAGCAAAAGTAAAAAACACTGTCATTTTCAACGCCAACAGCTCTAACTTTAACAGACGCGAGACACATTGCATTGGAAATGCAATCGGTTTCGCATTTGTTGGAGTTGGAGTTATTGGCATTATAAATGCCAATGTTTTATACCTAGCCATGTTGCAGGGTGCAGTTTCATATATGGCCAAAAAGGTCCCACGGAAACTCTTTTGGCCACATATGGTACTGCACCCTGCTGAAGATATGGTAAATCCACCCTACTCATAATGCATTGAATGCAAGATAGTACCAAAAGTATATTCAAATAGCTATGTTCATATACACAATTGGTAGCTTTGAAATGTGACACAAGAATTATTATATTAATTCTGGATTAGGTTGTACTCTGTTTGGAGATGATGAAGTGAAATTTATAAAAGGTCTCCTATAAATGTGAGATGTGCTAGTGAGGAAAGTAACCACTGCCAGCTTTGCTTAGGGCAAAGCGTGTGTCCTGCCTGAAGCCCTTTAAGAAAATAGTGCTCTGAGGCTGTAAATAAAACCTAGCGAGTAACAACACATGTAACAGGGGTGTCCTCATGGAAGGCTACAAGAAGAGACAAGGTGGTACTAAGGAGGGACTACTAAGCCTATTGACCAATAAAAAGCCACCATTACAAGGGACAGAAGCCAATTAAAAAGATGGGCAGAGCTTTACGCCCATATCCTGGACTGTTCCCATGAGGCACAGGGTCAGACTGATTTGCATATGGCCATGTCTGAACTGGGGTGGTGGAGTGAGCTAAAGAATGATGATGGATTTAACCCAGATCAGTTGACTGGGGGTGAGTGGTTGATTTGCTCAAACGCTCCGTCCATCATCCCCTTTGGTATCGCTTTGTTCGCCCTAAGTTGGCAGGGTATGCCCAGACGTGGGTCCCTTGCTCACTTTGCCACTGGATTCAAGATAGCCTGGCTGAAGAGGGTTATGAACCAGAAACCGGTCCCAGGATGCTTGTTTCCGGTCCAGGGAAGACATGGCTTGGCAGTTCGGACTGGACTGTTCCCATGAGGCACAGGGTCAGACTGATTTGCATATAGCCATATCTGAACTGGGGTGGTGGCGTGAGCTAAAGAATGATGATGGATTAAACCCAGATCAGTTGACTGGGGGTGAGTGTTTGATTTGCTCAAACGCTCCGTCCATCATCCCCTTTGGTATCGCTTTGTTCGCCCTGAGTTGGCAGGGTATGCCCAGACGTGGGTCCCTTGCTCACTTTGCCACTGGATTTAAGATAGCCCAGCTGATGAGGGTTATGAACCCGAAACCGGTCCCAGGATGCTTGTTTTCGGTCCAGGGAAGACATGGCTTGGCAGTTCAGGCTGGACTGTTCCCATGAGGCACAGGGTCAGACTGATTTGCATATGGCCATGTCTGAACTGGGGTGGTGGAGTGAGCTAAAGAATGATGATGGATTAAACCCAGATCAGTTGACTGGGGGTGAGTGTTTGATTTGCTCAAACGGTCCGTCCATCATCCCCTTTGGTATCGCTTTGTTCGCCCTAAGTTGGCAGGGTATGCCCAGACGTGGGTCCCTTGCTCACTTTGCCACTGGATTCAAGATAGACTGGCTGATGAGGGTTATGAACCCGAAACCGGTCCCAGGATGCTTGTTTCCGGTCCAGGGAAGACATGGCTTGGCAGTTCGGGCTGGACTGTTCCCATGAGGCACAGGGTCAGACTGATTTGCATATGGCCATGTCTGAACTGGGGTGGTGGAGTGAGCTAAAGAATGATGATGGATTTAACCCAGATCAGTTGACTGGGGGTGAGTGTTTGATTTGCTCAAACGCTCCGCCCATCATCCCCTTTGGTATCGCTTTGTTCGCCCTAAGATGGCAGGGTATGCCCAGACGTGGGTCCCTTGCTCACTTTGCCACTGGATTCAAGATAGCCTGGCTGATGAGGGTTATGAACCAGAAACCGGTCCCAGGATGCTTGTTTCGGGGCCAGGGAATACATGGCTTGGCAGTTCGGGCTGGACTGTTCCCATGAGGCACAGGGTCAGACTGATTTGCATATGGCCATGTCTGAACTGGGGTGGTGGAGTGAGCTAAAGAATGATGATGGATTAAACCCAGATCAGTTGACTGGGGGTGAGTGGTTGATTTGCTCAAACGCACCATCCATCATCCCCTTTGGTATCGCTTTGTTTGCCCTAAGTTGGCAGGGTATGCCCAGACGTGGGTCCCTTGCTCACTTTGCCACTGGATTCAAGATAGACTGGCTGATGCGGGTTATGAACCTGAAACCGGTCCCAGGATGCTTGTTTCCAGTCCAGGGAAGACATGGCTTGGCAGTTCGGGCTGGACTGTTCCCATGAGGCACAGGGTCAGACTGATTTGCATATGGCCATGTCTGAACTGTGGTGGTGGAGTGAGCTAAAGAATGATGATGGATTAAACCCAGATCAGTTCACTGGGGGTGAGTGTTTGATTTGCTCAAACGCTCCGTCCATCATCCCCTTTGGTATCGCTTTGTTCGCCCTAAGTTGGCAGAGTATGCCCAGACGTGGGTCCCTTGCTCACTTTGCCACTGGATTCAAGATAGACTGGCTGATGAGGGTTATGAACCCGAAACCGGACCCAGGATGCTTGTTTCCGGTCCAGGGAAGACATGGCTTGGCAGTTCGGGCTGGACTGTTCCCATGAGGCACAGGGTCAAGACTGATTTGCATATGGCCATGTCTGAACTGGGGTGGTGGAGTGAGCTAAAGAATGATGATGGATTAAACCCAGATCAGTTGACTGGGGGTAAGTGTTTGATTTGCTCAAACGCTCCGTCCATCATCCCCTTTGGTATCGCTTTGTTCGCCCTAAGTTGGCAGGGTATGCCCAGACGTGGGTCCCTTGCTCACTTTGCCACTGGATTCAAGATAGCCTGGCTGATGAGGGTTATGAACCCGAAACCGGTCCCAGAATGCTTGTTTCCAGTCCAGGGAAGACATGGCTTGGCAGTTCGGGCTGGACTGTTTCCATGAGGCACAGGGCCAGACTGATTTGCATATGGCCATGTCTGAACTGGGGTGGTGGAGTGAGCTAAAGAATGATGATGGATTAAACCCAGATCAGTTGACTGGGGGTGGGTGTTTGATTTGCTCAAACGATCCGTCCATCATCCCCTTTGGTATCGCTTCATATCCTGAATACAGCATGTTCGAAGAGACAGCGCAATTGCTGCCTCGCAAAACCTAAAAAATAGGGAAATGAGGAAAGCTGTTACAAACGACTCGGCGACCTCAGTCAGGCAAGGTGTCAGTATCTGCATATACAATGCCCACAGCATCCTCTGTGTTGCAGCAGCAATGAAACAGTGAGGCAGAGAAGAGGCAGAGGACGGAGGGCCAGGCAACTCAAGCCCGGTGCAGCGTGAGAAGGAAGGAAAAGCAATCCAAATCGAACAGATCAGCCACCTTGGTTGCTTGTGTCATAACGTATTCAAGGTACAAACAGTTGGTGTGGCTCCAAAGAAAAGATACTCAATCTATGAAATAAGCATTAATCGTCCCTTAATCTGACAGTTGTATTGCCCATACATGCAACACACTGAAACAGCAGAGAAAAGAGGCAACAGGGAGCTCAGCATAAGCAAAACTCAATAACCTTAATGCTGATTACACATTAGTTTTCTATTCAAATGCATTTTAGGCTAGATGAAAATTGTGGATTGTCTCAAGTGGAAAGTAATTACATTTTGACTAAAACCTGTAAAGCATGTAGCAAGAAGGGAAATATATATATATATATATATATATATATATATATATATATATATATATATATATATATATATATCGGAGACAGCTGGCCAAGGGGATAAAAGCACAACAAGAAGCTTAGTACCAAAATTCCTAGAATAACCATCTATAGGTGGGGTGGAGAACAAGAATATTGAGGTGTAATAAGTGAGGTCAAACAGATTCGTTTTGGACTGGCCACCAAAACACTGTGAATAAAGTTTTTTTTTTAACTTATGTAATTTGGGCTGGTCCAGTGCATGTGTGATTTTTTAAAAATGGTTCTTGTAGAATGGTTTTAATTCATTATTCAATAAGCTCTACTACTGCTGGACGGGGAGACAGGGGACAGAAGAGCAGCTAGATGCCAAGCAGCATGTTCCATCTCTTAATGCTCTGTGAAGACACAGCATGCAGCACCGAATCTGCTCTCATGCTCCATTAAATACATAAAGGAGAGGTATATTAAAAGAAACTAGTTTTATGCATGACCTAGATTACGTTTTTGAAAGTCCTTGTTACAAAATGATGAAGCAACATTTGCAAAATGAGGACCAACGAGTTACCATTACACTAAAGCGATGCATTTTGGTGGAAGCACTTCTTTGATAAAAATAAAAAAAGTACTTTCTGACGAGTACTTATTTTCTTCAGAGATACTCTTCAATATTACTGCCTAGTGTGGATGAAATACCACCATGCAAAAATTGTAAAAATCAAGTCGAAAACTACCAACATTAGATTGTAGAAAAGACAGGCATTGATTCAAGTTTCCATTGTATTTGCAGGATGGATTTTTATGCTCACTCGTGGATAAAGAACACTAGAAATTGGTGTAGCTGACTTGTGAGACACGTGCAGTTCATTTAACTTTATTCGGTCATATTAAAACAGTCCACAAAAGCATAATACAATAACATATATGTGGACATCATAAAATAGTACAAGTAAATCTAAAAAATCTAACAATAAATAATACACCAATCTAACAAATAAAATACTGTCGCTAAAAAACAATACATAAAATAGTATCTGTTGGGAGGTCTATCAGCGAGTTTCTAAAGCATGTGGGCGACCCAGAAAAGTAAAAACAAGGTATTTTTTTGCTTCGCACAGTTTAAGTATCTCACCGCCCTATCAAAATGTCTGATCCTCATACATAGCATGTTAAGTCAAACATACGGAGTGGTTCAACTATATTATTAAGCTACCCAAGCAATCTCCTCGCCCTTAACACCAACTTCAAGAAAGTATAAACCGTAAACATAATCTCCTCTGAGCCAGCAAATTGAAGAAAGTGCAATGCACCAGTGCAATGGCGTAGGGAGTACTTGACCAGTAAGGGCTTTCAAACCAAAGACCCAAATTGGGAGTAAAAAGTGCAGAAGAACGTGACACAAAAAGAACTCTGTGCAGATAGCTGGTCGCATAAGCAAGGTTTCAGGTCATGTGACCAGTCATTACCTTGAGGGAAAGTGACTAATCTAGGAAAAAGACTTGGGGCCTGATTTTGATCTTGCAGGAGGAATATTCAGTCACAAACGTGACGGATATCCCGTACGCGGTATTAGGATCCCATTATATCCCAGGGAGATCGAAATACGGCGGATGGGATATCCGCCACTTTTGTGACGGAGGATTTCATCCGCCAACACCAAAATCAGGCCCTTTGTCAGAACCTAAGGATAATAAAATGGTGATAGTCTGATGCGCTATACAGCAAAAATGGCTGCATGTCCCTGGATGTGGTGAGTTGCATATATGAAGCCACAGTAGAGTTCCGATACCCTTAACCACCTCTTTTCCTCCCAATAGGCATTACACATGGCGCCAAGTTTTTTTTATCTACATTTGACAAAGATCGTTGAGGGTCTATGAACAAATACTGCCTACCCAAAGTCATAGAAAAGTCCCTAATTTCCCTCGACCATGGCAGCTCTAATCCTTGGGACAGGGTCAAGCAATCCTCAATTAACAATCTATTAATAAGGAGGGTCTCATTTGTCCACACCCTACGCCATAACATCATTTGGCGGATTCTGAGGACTTCTTCAATATGTAGAAGTCCTAGTTCCCTGCGGGTAATAAGGGAGGCGATGGACGGTGGGAGGGCAAGTAGATGTCATGTACATTTGTTTTCTGTTACCTGAAGAAAGGGAGCTGCCTCTATGCCCCAGATTCCTGCTCCATGTGTTGCTATGCCTACATTTTGCCTGATATTTGGCTAGCATTTTTTCTGGATGTGACAAGAGAGTGGGCAACATAGGGTGTTATTAGGACGGCGGTCCCACACCGCTAATTAGAATGCGACCGTCACCCTGGCTGTCGCATTCCGCATTTTTGACATTGCGGTGGGTGCTGCTGTAAGCAGCACCCACCGCAATGCCAAAGTGCCATGTTGTACTTTGCCATGCACAACGTGGCAGGCACCGCACGGTGCCTGCCACCTTGTACATGGCAATGTAGGGGGGCACCATAGATACCCCTGAAGTGCAGCCCCCTCAAATCCCCGGGGTCCCGCAACGGCCCCCCAAAGCAATTCCCTGCCAGCCTTTACATGGTGGCAACGCCGCCATGGAAAGGCCTTAAAAGCCACACATACTAATATGGAAGGTGGTGCCTGCTAGGCGCTGCCACCACATTGTGGCCCAGGTCTACACTTTGCGTCCGCCGCGATACCCCCGCCATTATAATATGGCAAGGGGTAAATCAGGTAGCAATGGTGGGCGGACCGCCGCCGGCGGTGGCAATCCGTCCGCCATCCTAATCACCCCCATAGTGTTCTGCAGATCGTCTTAGGCCATCATCACATTCCAAGCAGGTACATATTTGTTTCATAATTTTTTGTAATAGTCCAGAACATAATTTGGGCAGATGAGTTAATTCTTTTTTCATCCAGATATCTTTATTCTGCTCCTGAAGACTGACGTACATCAGATGAGGTTCCAGTCTGCCGCGCCCCTCTACATGGTTTCCCCTTTCTCTACCTACTTACAATTAGTAGTCTATGCTACGAGAAGCAAGATCACTATATAATTCCGGTATGACCAGACAGAAATCCCTGATAACTTACTTACCTTATCCACGCTGGGTCATCGCTCACTTCATTTATTAAACCAAGGCACTCCATTTTTATTGATTTTCAGGCTGAATTTGATAGGGTGGAAATACTGAAAACTTTCAGCTGAAGTAGGTGTTATCAGCCATGCATTTACCACAGTGTATCTGGAGGAATGGAGTAATGGTATGCCAGGCAGTGTGCTCCTTCCACCATTACGTGTCACAAGGCTGTTTTGACTTGATCCGGCACTACCTGGGATATTTCTTGGATTTATGGATACTTTTACTATACATTTAAATGGAATTTTAAGGTTGAACTGTCGTTTTAAAGTAAGCTTCAGCTAACCTGTGTCTACATTCTATTATTGTTTCTGTATTTTAAGGCCTGTCTCGGAGCTATCTATATTGTGATATATTGTGATTTTTCTACTGTACAACAGCTTTTACAATACAATATAATTTGTCATGTTACAAAACAGACTGACTTTGTTAATTGTGTAATATGCTTTAGAAATGCACCGGGTCTTTAATTTTATTTTAAAGTTGATATCTCATGAGGTCACCATCTCCCCTAGCAAACAACAAACAGCCTCCTCCAATGGTTATTCAGCTAACATTTATTTAACTAATGAGGAGAGTCAACAAAACAACAGCAACGTACCACACCAGCCTCACCAGTATCAATAAGAAGCTGTGACTCATTTAAGGCCTAGGGCAAGAAGGACTACATGTTTGCTCGATGACTCTTAAGACTCACTCTCTCCAGTGCACCCCCTTGTATTCTCACTGGTAGAGATCACCATCAAAACAAATCAATTAGTTCAATAATTAAAAAAAGTCTTAAAGAAATGAAAACGCTTCTTTGCTTTCAGACTCAACTAACATGAAGAAATTGCACTCCTTCTTATATCACAAATTAACTCAATATTGAAAACGTTTGTTCCCACCAGGAAACGCTTTGTTTAGTCTCTGCCTCTGGTATACACCCACCAAAAGGACCGATGCAAATAGTTACACATGGTTAATTCGAATGGCATAAATATAAGGACTATAAAGAAGTGCTTTGTATTAACAAAACATGACCATATACACAGAGAGAGACTTGTGTGCTCTTTGCTTTGAAACTGCACTATTGTCAATGAATGATCAGATTTGGTTTGGAATTATACGGAGAGCAGCAGATTTGAATTGCACAGATGCAGATTGATCCGTAGTACAGAGTGCACTCCTAACGCCCCAGGGCAATGATCTTTACCAGCAGAGTCAGCCCAGGCTGAAGATTTTACAGAGTTTCTTCAAAGACAAAAGGATATGCAGAATTATTCCAGGGATTCAGTGCTGGTGCAGAGAAGCACCTGTTCCTTGTAGGTGTGCGGCAGAGTGTTTTGTTTGGAAGGAGGCTGCTATGTGGCATGTGGTGGTAGGTGAATTTCGTTCAGAGGTAGTGCGGGAAATCCCACCCAAGCCATCTTGAAGGCACGTAAAGGATCGCGAACAGGTACATCCTCTGGAGAGGGAGCTGGTGGATGGAATGCAGTGAAGGCCTGAAGTGTGTGCATGTTTCTATGCGTTGCAGGGCATGTCATGCTGCCTCCTTCTCCACATTCTGGAGTGAGCCCACTTGATGTTGCGGGATGCCAGTCTGCCGCAATGCCGCATGTCATGCTGCCTCCTTCTCCACATTCTGGAGTGAGCCCACTTGATGTTGCGGGATGCCAGTCTGCCGCAATGCCGCATGTCATGCTGCCTCCTTCTCCACATTCTGGAGTGAGCCCACTTGATGTTACGGGATGCCAGTCTGCCGCAATGCCGCATGTCATGCTGCCTCCTTCTCCACATTCTGGAGTGAGCCCACTTGATGTTACGGGATGCCAGTCTGCCGCAATGCCGCATGTCATGCTGCCTCCTTCTCCATATTCTGGAGTGAGCCCACTTGATGTTGCGAGATGCCAGTCTGCCGCAATGCCGCATGTCATGCTGCCTCCTTCTCCACATTCTGGAGTGAGCCCACTTGATGTTGCAGGATGCCAGTCTGCCGCAATGCCGCATGTCATGCTGCCTCCTTCTCCACATTCTGGAGTGAGCCCACTTGATGTTGCGGGATGCCAGTCTGCCCCAATGCCGCATGTCATGCTGCCTCCTTCTACACATTCTGGAGTGAGCCCACTTGATGTTGCGGGATGCCAGTCTGCCGCAATGCCGCATGTCATGCTGCCTCCTTCTCCACATTCTGGAGTGAGCCCACTTGATGTTGCGGGATGCCAGTCTGGAGAGAGTTGCATAATCAAATCTTGGTGTTGATCCCGGAGCCAACTATACCTCAGACGTCTCTTTGTTTTGATATAAGGGAGGGTTTGCAGAGCTGTGGAAGTTGGAAGAACAACATGTTCCTTGGCTGTAGTACCAGTTATCCATCATGGGTATTTCTTTAGATTCATACTTTATTATTTATAGCTGCTTTCAGTAGCACTAGTCTGTCACCAAGCGGTAACTTCAAAGCACTATAAACAAGGAAAACGTCAGACAGACCAGAAATCAACGGGGGCATCAGTTATCTTTCTTTCGTCCCTGAAAATCATGTTGCAAGAGAAAAGTTTAAAACTAGTGATTGTTAAGAAGGTTGTTTTACAAAATAACAATTTTCCCTCATTTCCAATTACAGACCAGCTCAATGTAGCTGTCGATCGTAGTTCGAGTGAATAAACAAAAGTGGGCTGTTGTATTTGGACTAGGCTAAGCTTGTATTGAGGACTTGTCTGAAAGTCGAGGGTGGGTTCAGCTTTTTGCGATGACATTACGGCGTTTTGGTTCTTAGTCAATGGATTTGTCTCTGCATTTCTTAAGCTTGAATCTAGTTTAGTTAACTGTTAGGACATGAGTGCCCCCTGCATGGCATACAGTCTTGCTACCCTTCCCTGAGTGTCCTACAGTGAATATCTAGTGTCCTGGTTTTTCATTTTAGCCCTGGCCTCATGTTAATCTAGTGTGAGGGCAGAGGCTGAAGCATGACCTTTGACAAGGGTAAGGTCATGGTGAGGCCTTGTTAGCTGGTGAAGCACACTAAACGTTTACCCATTGAAAGACATTGGACTTCTGGCCTTGTCATGGGTTTAGCACATAGAGCATGGTGGCAGCATATTGTGTTTTGTGAATCCATAGGTGAGGCCCTGCGTTTTACATTTCCCTGATTACACTAAAATTATCTGATGACAGCATAGGGCAGACACCTTCCCCAATGTGTGCCTCTGTTATGGGTGCTCAAGACTAGATACTACCCTGCTGTGAGAAGCATCAGTCTACACATAGGCTGTGTCTGGTGAGTAACCTGAAAAGGACACTTGAAAGGAGAACCAACCTAAACCGTTTCTGAAACTGCAGACAGTGGATACACATGTTCAGTCTGCTTTTCCTTCATAAAATTGGGAGCCCACGTGTTGTTCCTGTTCCAAGTCCTTCATGGCCAAGAAGTGGAGTGTTCTGCAAAGTATCCAGAAGGTTACTGTGCCAACAGCGCTGGATGAGAAAGGTCATAATCTGAGTTTGACCCATTACTGGAAGAGTTGTATAGCTGTCCTGAAATGTCTAGAAACCCGCCTGCCTGCTGAGAGAGAGAAGGAGCTGTCCAGGAGGAGTGAGGTGCAGCAGGTCCCTGGTTCTGGAGGGACTTCCAGAAGAGGAGGGCCGTGGAGAGTGACTGTATACCCAGGGCCGGCTTTAGTGCTGGTGGCGCAACAGTCTGTTTTTGGCACCCCCCCATGATCTCCTTCTCCACTAATTCCCTAACTACCACTCTACAAAAGTGTCCCTCAGCTCTCCATTGCCCCTCTCTGAAGTAAAAATAATGTAAGTGCTACTCATAGTCTACTCACACTCAATTTTGTGGTCTGCATGGTACACAGTCTTTGCAGCAGGTACATTATCCTTCTGAGCTACTTTGTGATGAGTAAACACTGCTACTAGACAAAATTCCGATCTCTCACCAGTAGTAACATTATTCACAATCATCACATTTTTATTATTGCCTGAAAACTGCTGGATGCACAAGGAAGCGCATGTGCTTTTAAACCCATAAGTTGTTTTTAAACACAGCACCCCCCCCCGCCACCACAGTCAGCACAAGGTGCAGCTGCACCAGTGGCACTCCCATAAAGCTGGTCCTATGTATACCCCATTACCTGTGATCCTATAGTCTCTCTCTGAAAGCTGTTCCTCCTGGGTCTGTGACAACCCGCCCTGAGAGACAGCCGAAGACCAGTCAATAGTGTTATTTGAGTTTGAATCGGTCTACCTGTGGCATACTGTACAGAAGAAGACTAGGCGGTCCGTGGTCGTATTTCATAGAAGATCGGCTTCTGCAAGGCCATATTTCCCAGAAGGCTGGTCTTTGCTTGGCAATTTTGCACAGAGGAAGACCAGCCTGCGCATGGCTGTGTTGCCCAGAAGGAGACTGCCAGAAAGTGCTCGCCCATTGTAAGGCCACACCGCAGGCAGAAGACTGGCCATTGCGAGGCCACATCCATCCCAGAGATCGAGATCAAGTCTTCTATGGGGATCACCATAGGCGACCAAGGAGACATGCTGAATCAGGACTGCTGAACCGTGTCTGCTAGGTGGATGCCAAGAGCCAGCGAGGTGGCCCTAGATGGAGCGCACCTCCTCCCAAAAGCAGTAAGGGGCAGGCGTGGTGATACGACGTCGGGTGGTTGCCTGAAAGGACTGTTCCTCCACAGGTGGTAAGAACAGAGTAAATGAACTGCATGGGAACTAAAACTACTGAAGTGTGAGAGACTAACTGAAAATACCTTAAGGGGGCAAGGGCGAGTTTAATCAAAGCCATGATTGTTTTATTGCTCAAATCCCAGGACGGACCATCTAAACCACAGAGTGGAGAACAAGGGAGAGGTAGCAGATACAATCACATCTAAAATTAGAGTTTGATTATGCTAAAATTGCATCATTCATTTTGGTCATTGTTTTTTCGTATGTCTGGAAAACTACAATAACATTTTTGTTTAAGAAATCTGGCACAAGAACTGTAATATTTTAAATACTCTAACTATGTTAGTAATTAACTATATTTCACTTATTCAAGCAATATGTGTCACTATAGCGTGGGTTACCTTGTATAGTTACAAGTTTAAGTAAGGCTTCCAGGTGTTCTTTCTCTGAAGCAGTGGCTTGATGCAGCCAGGCTAGCATATCTCCCACATATCTGGTTTAAGAAAACAGAAAGGACATTCAGAAGAACAGCATCTTAAATAAACAAGACCATATGCTTACCAATAATAAAATACATGAGATGTTAACTTTTTTTGTGCATAAATCTCATTCCAGAGCGTATTAGCTATTTTTACATTTACCAGTTAATTACTGTTTAAAGTGGCCATAAAACTCCATGCTTTTACTCTTTCATGATAATTGCTGTTTTGGGAAATGGAGCAGTCTTACCGCATTCATCTTCCGAGTACCATGTAGAACAAAATATTTTCTAGCACAAAAGACAAGACAAGAGAGAACATCATTTCCTTCCTCATGTTAAATCTGTGACCATTTATATTGCATAGGCTGTGTGTGATGCACAGAGGCTTCGTAAAAAAAACTGTCAGGAATGCTAGAAATAATAGCATGGACAATATGCACTAGTTAGGCGTGCTTACCTGCAACAGACAAATTCATACTATTTTATTCCAGGATACTCCAATAAAGAAAGAGGATCTTTAAATATTGACTATATAGCAATATAGTAGGAATATTTTGGCTCTTATGCTAAAATAATATAGATGGCTGACAAACTGCACTTCATAAACAATGAAGAAATAAAGCAGTTAATGAAAATAAGGAAGATAACAGATATGTATCAAAGTCGACTACTTATACCCACAAATCCGTCTGGAGAATAACAATTTGTAGACTGACAGGAGATTTAGCTTGCCAAATGAAGCCATCAGACAAAATGATGGGATCAAAAACTACAGATAGAATTTATGACAAATGCTTAAATATGATTAGAATAAGGTTAGAGGACAATTGGAGAAGGGCACATCCTCCCAAGGTAGACAGCACAGTAATTTCTTTGCTGAAAGTCGCGTAACACCCACTTGAAAATGGTTCTTCTTGGGCAATAAATACATAACTTCAGAAATGGGCGGGAATAATTTCGGACCAGGCACCTAGACATTTGGATTTAGATTTACAGACAGACCTATGCAATGGACAAATACTTTGGTAAATGAACACACTATAAAAGAATGGCACATAATTCAATCTAGAATTTTCTAAAGGAATTCTTAAAATCCTTAATAAAGGATGCATCGGCTCCAGTGCTGCACTAAGCAATTCCCTCATAACAAATAAATGAAATGGAAAGATGTACTGTGAAAGATGGTCTAATTTAATTCACTTGTTTCATCCAGGATAAGGGCCATCTCAGAAAAGAATTGAAAACACTCTTGTTGGGCTGATTGTGAGCAGTATGTGGACTAAGGTGGAGCAGAGTCAGGACACTCCTTTGGAGTACCACAAGCTTTACAAATTGGCTTCATTCATCTGTTCATTTAGTCATTCAATCTTGCTTAAAACCGTCCACACATTAGTCAAACCACAGCATACTGCTCAGTTCAGACCAGATCAAGCTTTCTGCAACGAAATGGCTAACTTTTTTCAGAGTAAAGTGAAACTGATCTATAATGATCTTTTAAACTTGACCATTGCTACGTCAGGTAGCAACACTTTAACCACAGAAGTCTGGACAGTACACTGTAGGCTCTCACGTTTCAGGGCACTCACTCTGGAGGAGGTCCATAACCTCAAACTATCAACAAAATCGGGTTCCCCGAATGATCCCTGCCCTCCAGCCATATCTCAACTAGCATCTAAGACCATCAGTACACATCTTACCCCTCTTTTGATCCAAGTCTTAGAAATCGGCAAATATCCCAGCGCTTGGAAAAGGGCCTGTATTAGGCTAATTCTTAAAAAACACAGCCCTTGATCCTTTAGAGACCAAAAATTACCGGCCAATTTCCAGGTTGCCAATAAACAGCCAAAGTCCTAGAAAAAGCCATAAACAAGGAGCTGATACAATATCTAGAAGAGAATACATTACTGGACCCGACACAGCATGGTTTTAGGCCCCGTCATTTGATGGAGACAGCCCTAATACTAGCTACTGAGGGGATTTGGAAGATAGTTGATGGGGGGGGGGGGGGGGGGGGCTGAGGGATGTGGGTATAGAGGATACCGCACTGACCCTCCTCTCCTCCTTAGAAAACAGGGAACAGAATATTCCCTGGGAAAATCTACAGTCTGAGACTTTTCATCTCCCATGTGGTGTCCCGTAGGGATCTGCCTTGTCACCAACCCTTTTTAATATATACGTATCCCCGTTGGCCAATCTGGTCAGGAAACACGGCTTCTCCTTGATCATGTATGCCAATGATTCACAGTTCACAATATCAGTATCTAAACAACCAGAACTAGTGGCCAGCAGTTTTCATGCATGTCAGAAAGACATCATGATCTGGATGAGCCAAAATGTTCTGAAAATAAACACTGACAAAACTGAGGTCCTTGAGTTTGGTAAGGGACCCTCCTTATGGAACAACAGCTGGTGGCCAACGGAGGCGGGAGACTGTCCTCGCCCTGTCACCAAGGTTAGGAATCTGGGTGTGATCCTTGATGATCAACTCAATTTCTCGGCCCAAGTTAATCAGCTAACCTCCTCCTGCTTTCTCCTTCTAAAAATATTGAGGAAAATGTTCCCATTTACTGCACACGAACTTCAAAAGACCGTTGTAGTGGCACTCTTTCTTTCCAAATTAGACTACTGTAACACGCTCTTTGTGGGAATTGATAAGGCGCAGAGGAGGAAGCTACAATCCCTGCAAAATGATGCAGCAGACTGCTCATGAACATTCCCAAAGGTCGCCCCACCTCAGATGCTATCAGAACCTTACATTGGCTCCCTGTCCAGCAAAGAGCCGATTTTAAGTCCCTCTGCCTGGTGCATAAGGCCCTTTACGGAGGAATCTCCGGGGAGATACAGAAGTTGTTCTCTAGGTATTCTCCTGCCAGAACACTTAGATCCACTACGATGGGCCTTATCTGTATTCCAAAATTCCATAAGGCAAGATGGGGGGGGCCGCACCCTGTCTCTCTGTGCGGCCAAACTCTGGAATCAGATGCCGCCCACACTGCGACTCCGACCTAACCTTCGGATGTTTAGGAAGGAGCTGAAAACTTGGTTATTTTCCACGATCTAACGTCTCACTCATGATGCTCTCAGTCCCATGTACCACAGTCAGCGCCAAGACGCCACGGCATTCGAGCGCTTAATAAATAACAACTCAAATCAAATCAAAATAACTGCAATGAATAGGTACCTTATCCAAAATGTGTATAATTTATTTCAAGATGTATTCCTGTTTTTTTAAAAGGAAAGAGTGCAAAGTGATCAAAGCATTAAATGTATTACTATCGATGATAGATGAGAACCTGAAATTTCTATAGTCTAAAGTTTCCAAAGTCAATGGGTGGGCAGTCTATTAATATCTATCTTTTTCTTAATGAACATATATGCTATGTATCTTTAAGCTAAAGCATAGCTAAAGAGGGAACATAATCAGATGTATCCAGAAAAACAGTATACCATTTCAAACAGAATACCTAGTACATGGCTCAGAACATGACTTAGATTAGAAAATAAGACAAAGAAAATACCCTGAAAATTGTACACAATATATGCTTGGAGAGAATCGAGAACAAGCATTTGCAATGCAACAGGTCTCGCATTTACTAGAGTTTGAGCTATTGGCATTCTAAATCACAAAGCCTTTTATTGATGTGTTTTGAAAACGTACAAGCAGTGCGTAAACACCCACTTTGTACTCCTAGTACTTGCTTACGAGAAGCAAGGCTAGCAGCAACTATGCCTCTTTTGCTGCCAGCATTGCTTCTCGTAAGCAAGGACTAGAAGTACAGAGTGGGTATTTACACACCGCTCGAAGGGTTTTTTAACACATAAATGAAAGGCGTTGTATTTAGAATACCAATAGTACAAACTCTCGCAAATGCGAGAATATGGGAGCGAGAGGCTATACTTCACCAAGGAATGTTCATCAGGAAGAGGTGAGAGAAAGATGGATGAATTGAGAAAGCACTACATGGCCTTACAGCGCTAGAGAAAGCTAGATGGTTGGAATGGCTATGCCAATGCTTGTTTTAGCATATTCATGCCGTCCTAATGCAATGACTCCGGGCCTCAATGAAGCCTTGGGAATCAAAGGGCTCGTAAGGAATCCTTTTATATGGAAATTGGGTCAGTGGGCAGATGGAAAACAGCAGGAGAGAGTGCCAAAAGGAGCTGGGGAGAAGGGGCCTACGAGTAGGGGCGCTGGTCGCACGGGAGCGGCTGGGAGACAGGCAGGCATGGTGGTCTGAGCCGTGGGGAGCATGCATTGGTGCCGTGTCCCTGGATACGGACGCCTTCCAGGTCGCAGTGAGCAGCATCTGCAATGAACACGATGCTTGGGGTGATCCACACACACACAACACCAAGTTTTCCATGTAGGTCACACGCCAACCATTCACTGCATCACGAAAGAGAGCGCACACGAACCATGTTACTAAAATGGGGGAGGGAGACTGTTATTAAATTACACTCGTCACAAAATTGCGCATGATTTAATAGATTTTGGATAATTTAAAAATGACTGATGGTTTGGGGTACTGTCAGCAGGGCGTCGGATATGCAGACCCACTAAAAGATGTCTTTTCAAGTATACCCGTTTACCCTGGTTGGTTAGAGTTTAGTTGATGCCCTACAGTTCTAAGGATCAAAGTATGGAGTAACTTTATAGGAATTGTGAACTAAATTCCTAAACAACGTTCATTTTCTGAAAAGCCAGCCAATGATGGGCCAATAAACTGACTGTTGTGTGGAAAGAATGAGTGCACCCCTTCAAAAATTAGGCGTTTTGGCCTGCAAACCCTGGAAAAAATTACATTATATTCATGTGTGGAAAAGATGGGCGTACTTCACCGCTTTGACATAATATTTACTTCTGTGTGAGCAATACAGTCTGTTTATTGTCTGAGGAGAAAGAAGTTTCTGCTGACGAGAACGCGCTTAAAACGGGCACAATGGTGGAAGTGAATGCTGTGGCCTCGCGCCGCGCGCCCTACGGCGCCCCCCCGCGTCCCTCCTCGAAGTGGGTGCAGCTAATTTAGCCGTGGACGTCTCAAAGAACAAACACAGCACATATATGCTAATCTTTGTACAAGATAGCTGGCAAGGTCGAAGAGAAGCAGAGCTGTTGTTATGAGCTCAGGGTGGCCTCAGTCGGATGTGCGTGGTACAAAGCCAGAGAGAAGATAAATGGCTTGAGGCAGTTCATTCTTCCCACCTTGACTAGCTTTACAGTTTATCGCTTGCGTGGGTCATTCACTACAGGAAACTGGGGAAGTAGTTAGTATTTTTTTCAGTGTAAATTCACAGATAGTTCATAGAATTCGTCGGCACAAGCTAAATGCATGAGAAACAAGCAGGAAGTGGGATAAGGGAGGGGGTGGCAAATGGTGTGCACTTTCACGGCCGCTTTGATGTTCTCAGTGGCCGCGCGGCTCACTGAGAACATCAAAGCGGCCGAGAAATGATCACGCAGGTTGCCAAATGGTGCGCGCGCCCGGCGCACATGCACTGTAGTTGGGGGCCTGAAAGCACTGGTTTGCACTTCCAAATCCCCCTTTTACAAAAGCTCTCGCAAGAGCAGCGCTAAAAAGAGCTGGCTCAGGCGAGACCTAAAAAACTAAATCCAACAGCTTCTTTCTGTATGCCCAGCGTGCCAGAGGTTCACTGAAAAACAAACTCGGCCGTTCCCACCTCTTATCTCTAAGGCCGGGGGAGGGGTCGTCAACAGCACACCGACCACTGAAGGAGCATTGTTATGGCTACGCTCCAGCTTAACATACCCAGCACTGTGTAAACTCAACACAAGACAAAAGTTATGACTGTCGCAACCACCATCACAAAAGCAGAGAACAAGTTTACAGTGTGAAAAAAAAAAAACGGCTGAAACAAAAAAAAACTGCTTGTTGAAGAAACGCACATAAAACTAGTAATTATGCTCCTGAAATGATGCAAAGCCCAAGTGCATTAATCATTAAAGGGAAGGGGCCGTATTGACAGAACACATTGTCTGCCCTGAGAACTCTCGTCTTGTGCACAGCAGCTGCCAGGTTGTATTAGCTGGATAAAAAGGCCAACGTAAAAGGCAAACATTTTTTACCCCTTATCACGGCCGCTATTATTTAATATGTACAAAAAAAAGTTTTTGACGAGCTGCGCAGCCCGTCCCACTAGTGGTGGGTGTGAAAGTAAAAGTGCTGATGTCCGCCTTGGAGTTTACACATTATAGGAGCTTGATGTCAGCGCATGGCCATGTGCCAAGAGGTCTCTCGGTCTGGCGCTGTGCACGTCTGTCTGCACTCACTTTCCTGAAGAGCTGTTGCATGTACAGTCTCAGGCATGCTGTGAGTCCGCCCTGCACACCCCACTTATGAGAAAAATACATATCTTCCAGAATGTCAGTTAGAGATAAGCCGAGACAGAAGGAAAGCCGGCAAGTGCACGGCACACTATAGTTTCAATCACTCCGCTTCTCAAATCCCTCCACTGGCTCCCTATCCGTGAACGCTCTTTGTTCAAAATGGGTTGTATTTCCTTTCAGGCCCAGTCAGGATCCGCCCCTGCTTTTATCTCTTCTGAGATCAGAACCTATACCCCCGCAAGGGAACTGAGATCATCTTCCCAACATCTGCTGATTGTCCCCCGTTTTCGCCGAAAAAAATGGGGAGGCTCCAAATTTTCAACTATTGCCCCCATCTTCTGGAACTCTCTTCCGTCTCACCACAGGTCCCTCATCCATTATCCTTTGTTTCGTAAAGCATTAAAAACTTTTCTTTTTTCACAGGCCTTCTCCCAATGATTTTCCCACTGTCTCCTGGCCCACCTGCTAACTGTGGTTTCAGTGAACCACAGCGCCATGAAACCGTTAGGTGTACGTGTGCTTTAGAAGTAATTTAAACTCAAACTCAATCAACGTACTCAAACCTTGCAGTGCCAGCCACCGGGCGATTGAGAGTTTGTTTACCACTGCCGCCTGACTCCTACAGAGTCCGGGACGCTGCAACTGCACACTCCGCCTCGGGGGCAATTTAATTTGTGTTGGGGGGGAGGGGTCACATTGATTGGAACACTGATTTTTAACAGCAGAGCCGAACACGGCTGGCGGCCGTTGCAAGCACTCAGGCAGCGCTACGAGCGTCGTGATTGCCACACCACAAACTAGTCAGCTGTCCTCTCACAACAAGCTTCGGCACTGTAGCAGGAAAAAAGTGGTGATCAAAGAGAGAAAGATACTGCATGCGATATAAAGAGAGAAAGTTAGAGACCGGGGGAAGAGATCTAACGCTATATACAAAACTGCAAAAATAAAACAAGAAAGACAGGAAAACGAAAATAGCACTTCATTGGCTAGCTCTGTAAAGTGGCGCTAATGTGTAATGTGACACCGGGTCGGAGTAGTGTGCTTTAAGGGGGGTGTCGGAAATGGTTCTAATGAAAATGAGATGAGGAGTGAAAGTACGCAAGAAGTACGTCAAGGTTCACAGCAAACAAGGTACACAGCCTTGTAACTTGACCCAAAACAGGAGGCAGAACTTTATGCAATCAATAGCAAGAGGAAGGCAAAGGTTATGTACTTGAAAAAATAAAGTTAAAGTAAGAGTAAAGTAGTCAAAATCAATCTTTACTGCTGAAAGACGCTGTGTCTATCAGCGCTAGGCAGGCAACCAAAAGGTTAATTATTTCTTCTTGAGTCGATGAACGAAGCTGTGTGGGGAAGCTGTGTGTGGAAGAAATTATTGATAACGGGCCGCAAGGAGGAGAAACGGCAGCTCAACTTACTGCGTAGATGCCTAAAAGCAGGAAAAAGGCTTCCAACGGTGTAATGTAATGTACTTAATACTGTGCCTATCAGCGAAGGAAGGCACCCAGAACGTGAGGGGAATGAACTCTGCGGGACCCTCGCACAGAGTAGCTGACTGGAACGAAGCAAACTAAACGTTGATCAGCTGATAGAGGAAACCTGACACTAGGCAGCTGCGCTGCATTCCTCAACCCGGGAGAGAGACGATAATAGGGAAGATGCAAAAAAAAACAAGACAAGCCCGGCGGAGCGTGGGGCGCGCGCTTGGCGGGGGCGGGGGAGCGGACCCTTTGAAGTGCTCCCAAAAGCGGAGTGCATGGCGGCACGATGCGCGTGATTGTGCGCGTGCTAGCCATGCAACCCGCTTTTGGGAGCACTTTGAAAAGCCCTTTTACAATAGTCTTGCTTTGCGATCGCTTACGCGATAACAAGGCGAGAACTAAAAATGGGCACCTAGGAAATAACATGCCCAGAGTGAACTAAATGGAATAATCCTCGCTTTCAAATGACTGGTAGAGGATGAATTTCAACCCTTGGATATATAACAACATTCTTGTTATTCTAGAAATGTGGAAGATTTGAAAGAAATAATATAAGCATATACGGAACACATTTGATCTCTGTGCATAAAAAAAACAAGATTTAAATGCTGAACAACCTAATTATGCAAATATTGGATGAAAGACCCCATATCATTTTGCACATAGATTTCTCAAACTTAGGAGTCAAGCTACCCAGATCTTCATGTAGAAATAATTAGGATCATACCACTTTACAAGCAGGACCAGATTGCGATGAAAATACAGAGTTTCAGCTCAATATAGAACTCTGCAGTACTTAGCCTTTCGCTGCTTAAACAAAAGATCCGAAAAGTTGGATCCTCGAAAGGAAATTGTGTTTTCATCTTCACATGGTTAAAATAGGGTGAAAATATGTTTAAAAAGGTGAGGTCCTCTGATTTACAAGCTCTGGTACTGTGAACCTTCAAGTAAATTAGGGAACAAATCCATTTGGCAGAAACATTTTGCAGCAGGATTCAAAGTTTAAAAATTAGCATAACTGAAAAGATTAGATCACGATTTTGAGAGAATATTTACTCACAGCAAAATGAGCTCTGTAAATATTCTGCGCATTTGTACAAAATGCCTACTATTGATGAAATGGCTATAAGAAATTGAAAATATGCAGGGTGAAAACATGAACTCTGTGAAAAAATGTTATACATGATTTTCTTTTCTGGAAGATTACAATTAATAATAGTACTTGAGAATAGAAATGTGTACATACTTGCTGTGAAACTGAAGAAATCCAATATTTAATGTGATATAAAAACAAGTTATTAAAATGTATATTATGTTGTGTGTTGAATAAATGAGCATTGTTTATTTATATGATCTATTTTGTATCCTTCTTTCCTCCTGATTGATTTTACCACTCGGAGGTTGAGGTTACGTGTGCTCATGTGAAAATAGATATTATAACATCATTTAAGATTATAACTTTGGTGCGCTTTTATTTTCAAGTATATTAATTTATCTTGAATGTGGACAAGATAATGTGATTGAGAAAAACTAAACTGAACGTTCATTATTAGTTTAAGAATTAGTTTTAGAGTATTATCTATGCAATAGCATTATGTTCTGCATTGTTGTAACCTTCTCTAACAACAGAGTCTATAATCAGACGTTAAAGAGGAAAACATACCAAGGTAGATGGTTGTCATAGCATCACGTCAGATGCTACTTGCTGCCTACGTTCTGCTATCACTTCTGAGGGAGGACAAACTACTGTAGTAAGAGGCCTCAATAGCCTTTCTTTAGTAATATTACAACCTAATCCATACTACCACTTTGAAGGAAGAAGGAAAGAAAGAAAACATTGTGTTACTGAAAAGCATGGAACACACAGAACAGTAACTCAGGCTTCTGAGCAGCAGTCAGCATTGTGGTGATTGAAAGGCCCTCTGCTCCTGCTGTGCCATGCCTGCTGCTGTTTGTGGTCGACTTGGACCTGAGGCTGGGTGAGACAGACAGTGGTGAGCTTCTAGGATTGGCAGTATGAGAGACCCTGGAGACAAGGGTGCTGCAGATGAGACGAGAACCTCATCATCATGGCTTGCGTCCATCAGGGGGTGGAGATAGACGTGGTAGTGGAGTGGTATCTCTTCAAGAAATGCAAAGGGACCAAGGTGCGGTTGTACCAATGGGAAGAGGCGGGTGGGTGGTGTGGAGGAACCTGTTGTTGTCAAATCCCATGTGTCTTACGCTTCAACCAGATCTAATTATTGGCTACATAGGCAAAATGGTGGCTGAAAAGAATAAGGAGCTGCTAGCCAAGGAAAAACAAGTTATATGCTGTGCTTAAAAAACTGAGGAAGAAATCACAACAAGAGCCTTGTAGAACTTGGTAGAAATAAAAAATAAAAATAAGGTACCAAGATAATTAGCTCCCCAGTGTGGAAATAGGGAGGTAAGGCTGTTCTGTGAATGCCCCCTCCTTACCTAGTAGATCGACTGGAGGTGGGAAGACTAGTTGACCCACATATAGTATAAATAATTTAGATACCGGTTTTTTCTGAAGGCACACAAGTAAGTACACCGTGCAAAAACAAGAAGAGACTAATATCACTTAATCATAATGTTTATTCTCTATTTGCACATCTATCATGTCAATTTCAGTACATACACCCACTTTGAATTCTGGGCTAATAGTGGCTCCCACAAAAAAGTTTAAACATGGCTGAACAAGACAAGGTATCAAGCAGCAATAATATGTGCACCACTGGGTGGAAGATGGGGGGACAGTGCAAGTGGTGGTGGAGTTACAATGTATGTAATCTCCTCCATTTATGGGCCCAATACCCTACTATATTTGAAGAACTAGTTCTCAGCTTGGTGGGTAGAAACTACTCTGTGGGAATTTCTATTGTATTATTGACTCTAAACTAGATCAAATAAACCCTCACTCCTCTAATCAGATGTGCAATACCCTAAGGCTATATTTAGGTTTATGGCATTTATTGGTTTTGTGGTTGTTTGAAGGGCACTGAAGGATAAGGATCCCAGCTTCACATGTTATTGTTATCTACATAAACAGTATTCCTGTATCAACATGTTTCTAATCTCGTAGGAGATTATACTAAATGCCAAGGTAGACATTTTTCCTAGAATTACCCTTGATCAAATCCCTTTAAGTATTACCTTATTCCAAAATGAAGCCGGATAGGTGGGAAGATGTAAGGGAAGTGTTGAATGATGTGGAATATAAGGATGATATTTTGTGACATAATAGGGAATCCCTAAATCTATATATCAGTTTAACATATATGATGAAAGTATTGAACATGCTGAAAGGCCCTATGAGGGAAGCAAATATATGGTATACTTTACTCAGAAATAAAAGAATATTCAGTGAAAGGGGTTACAGCTGCATATTCTACTCAGCAACCGAAAGTTTATGTAAATCACAGACACCCTTATGCATCAAGCCAAAATCCAGTCGGTAAAATACCGATTCCTTATTAGCTCCCGGTATTAAGTAGAAAATACCCAATCCCAATGCATCAACCCAAAAGCAGAAATCGGTATTTAAGGAATCCTTAAATAGCGATTCTTTAAATAGGGATTCCTTAAATACCGATTCCTTAAATAGCTCTTGCATTTAAGGAATCCCAAAGTGAGATTCCTTAAATGCAATGCATCAAAGTTAAAAAATTAGCGATTTCGCTAATAAGGGGAGCAAATTACCATGAAGATGAACTGCATGGTAATTTGCAAAAACTTTGAAAAATGCACTTTTGTGCATTTTTCAAAGTGTCATGTTGCGCACACACATGCCCTTAGAGCATGTGTGTGTGCAACATATGTGCACATATCATTTTCAGGGGTGCAACAGGGTGTCCTTTTGACACCCTGGCACCCTTGAAAGTGCTCCAGCTATTAGCGATTCGGTAATACCGAATCGCTAATACAGAATGGCTTTACATTCATTCCTATGGGCCTCCAAGCCCATAGGAATGAATGGGTAGGTATTCCTTATTACCGATTCGGTATTACAGATTCGGTAATAAGGAATGTTAAGGAATCGCTATTTGAATAGCGATTCCTACATGCATAGCCTTTTGCTATTCCTTATTAGCGATTCCTTATTTTTCGCTAATAAGGAATCGCAAATGCTAATGTTGATGCATATGCCCCAGAGTCTTTTGGTAGGATCAAAAGATAGCAGATATAAAATCAGAGTGAGTAAGACTTTAGGAACGAATAAATCAATTAAGGATGACAGTGGACAGCTGGTGCCTGTCCCAATGGTGATACTTACACAATTCCAATTACGTTTATCAAAGTGGTATACTGATGACAAGCTGTTCATCAGCCCAGCTTGAGTCATACCTTGTACTTGCCCAGAGGTGTGTGCTGAATTAGATGTTCCTGTTACTTTAAATTAGGTTTTGGAGGCCATGAATGTGCTATGCTAGTGGAAAGGTCACTGGTCAGGATTCAATACTTAAGGAGTTTTAGAAGACTTTTGGCACTAGTAATACGGTAGTCATTACAGCTATATCTGTGAATGCATGACTACCTGCTTTTTGGGACTAAATTAATATTGTGCTATTTTTTTTTTTTAAAGGAAGGACAGAGATTCAGAGTCAACCCACTTCCTTGATCAATGCTGAGTCAAAGATGTATTCAATGATTCTAGCTATACAACTCAGCAAAATTGTAGGAAGAATTGTTTCCTAACAACAGCATGACTGTGCCAGACCAAAACATATTTATTGATTTATCAGGCAGAGCATAATCTTCCCAGGACTAGCAGTTAAGTATGCACAAATTAGAGATTTCTTGAGTAAGATTAGTTCTGGGAAAACCAACCAAGAAATTAACTTGATAGAAATCCCAGACTCTGTATCAATTATTGTTGACAACTCTGGGTTATGGCTTCTAATCTCTGGCCATCAGATGGATGAATGATTTCAGTACAGTGGTCTCAGGGGAGGTAATGTCTCACTACATTAATTTGGGTCATGATATCTTTATGGCAATAAATCTGAAATTTCGACATTTTGAACGAATAAATAAGCTGTGTTATACCCCGTCAAAACTCTTGGAATGGAAACAGAGAACTTCATCTCAATGTCCTAGGTGTGATTTAAAGGATGAAGGAACAAAATATATTTGTAATGGTTTGTGAGCGTTTTGTCATTCGGCAATTGAAAAGTAAATTACTATTACATATCTGATAATGTACTGACAATAATGATCTGTATGGATGAGAACATTCAGGATTCAGAGGTGGAATTTGTTTGATAGTCATTTCATTTGCTCAATTGTGCTTAGCAAGACATTGGAACAGCCGCATTCCTCCCAGGGGCTAACAGTGGTGGACCACACTTCGGAATACTTTTAAGATCAAGGTTGAAACACATTGGATGTAGGGTGTTAAGGGGTGTCAAGAACTAATTTCCCATAAAGGGCCCTCTCTATGAATGATCTTGGCTTTACTCGTACCTGATGAAGTCTGACTGCTTATAATTATTCAGATGAATTGACTATTTACTATGTTTGATCTCGAAATTATGTATGATTGATCTGTAATATAATATTAACTTTTTATATACTTCCCAATAGAGAGCCCTCTCGAACATAGTTATTTTTGCAATCTTGAAGCATAAAATGAGAATAAAGAATAAAAAAACAACAATGACGACATGCATAAAAATTCCAATGTTACCTCAAAGGATCATGTGAGTGCATTTCAATTGGGCGCGGAGTACCTCCTGGGCCACCCCGGGTAAGGGCATCTATAAAGCCACGAACTACTGCATTTCTTCTAGCTGTTCCAAACTCATCCAAGGTATATCTGAAAAAATAAGAAGGTGCATACAGAAACTAGTTAATAGACATTCAATACACCTCATAGGGCTCTTGATTAAAACAAAGTATGGGTGATACATCAAATATTTTTTTTTAAAGCCAAAGCCTTGCAATATGTTTGAAAGGGTGTTTAATCACAGAATGATTATGTTTTACAACTCACAATGATGCCTACTTGAATAGTGTGGACGCTCCATTAGTTTGTACACTAATTGGCCTGATGTATACACTGGAAAGCATTTGGTAAAGCTGTCCTACAAGTGTCATTCTGTAAAGGCGCTAGTAGTACTGACACCAGTTACCTTCCAATGATTGCTCGAAGATGGCCTCAAAATAGTGGTGGACTTATCCACAGGCTCAAATAGATTGTTAAATTTTCATTTAAGGACAGTTAGTACTTTTGTGCTGACGAAACCTTCAAAGTGTATGCAGGGGTGACCTCACGCGGTGCAATTGATTTCCTGTAAAAACAGTGCAACTAAATCTTTTTAACTTTATCCTATTAGGTGATGTTTGTAGAAGAAGAATACAAATGCTGATTCCCTGGATCAGGCAGAAACAAGTACACTTCATACTACTAAAAAAGATAAAATGTTAAGATAAGAGTACAAATAAATATTTAGCAATGGATGCAAGCACAGAAAGAGAATGCACTACTCTAATTTGTCCACTATGACCGCTGCTTTCAGTTATACATCACAAGTCACAGAATTAATGCAACTGGCCCAGGTGTGGAGTATACCTTTTCAATCTGTGCAGATGCAATGGGGGACATTTTCACTCGGTATGAAAATGCTCCCCTTATTCTTTTTAACTAAAGGTTATTGCACAATTTAATACATCAAACAATTAATTTAGTTCAACTTACTCTGTTAAATGAAAATAACAACAAAAACCTTGTTAACAGCTTTATTAATGCCCACTCTGGTCCAATTCGTTGCATGGAGTGTCAAGGGTCTTCACGACAGAGCTTATCTAGGCTGGTTAGCAATCAGAAAAAAACATAGTTTAACGCCTACCACTGAATCAACCCATCTATTCTTCTTCTTCAGAACAACTCTAATCAGAACATGAACTGTATCGGATTCAAGAAACCATACACCGCACAACTCACTTTCTCAATAAAGAGGATTTAAATAAACTAGCAGGTATACAGTTTTTTTTTTTTATCCCAAGCTTCAACAAGCCACTAAACACCTTGACCCTGTGTCAAATGACCCAGTTAAGAACCCTCTTAAGAGATCATATGCTTGTGGAGGAACTCAAAAAATTCCCATTATCATTGGCCCTGAAACAATTGCCCACGCAGAGCATTATTAAATGCTCATTTGCCTGAATATGGCAAATCAACCTCACGTTAAATCTTAACTGACTAGAACCGGAGAACTTGAAAGCATCGCCACTACTGTGTGGTACCATCACATCAGGGCCTGTGCATCTTTCAATTAACATAATCAGCCTCTTCTGAAAGGAAAGCGCACCTGATGAATCATGAGGATCTTCAAGGAAAGTAAAATTGGTCCAATTTGAAAGAAATCTTCTATCAACTGATAGCCAGCAAAATCGGTGGCCGCAAAAGTAAGCACTGGCGATGCTTGCTCAGCCTATCCCTATACTGAATGTCAAACTCAAAATCTTTAAAGAGACACTTTCAAATGTTAAATGTTTGTGTCACTGAACTGAGAAATTGCAATTCCAACTCTATTTACATTTTCAGAACCCTGCACATTTTATAAACTTATTGCATCATTTTCTTTACAAGTAATCAAAAAGCATATACGGTATGGCTTGTAGATTTCATAGACAAACACACCTACCAATTCCTGTGTAAGGGAGAAAAACAGTTCTAAAACAAAAGGAGCACAATCTGTCCTGCTGAGGATCGGGAAGGTTTCAAATGTCATGCGCACTTTGGTTGATATGGAGTTAAACAGCTACAAAAAGTAGTTGGTGGACCCCTAAATGCACGGACACCGCTTCAATTATTCGTAATGGAACAAGAGCTAACATAGCAGTCACCCCTCCCACCACAAGCAAACATTTTGTGGGGTTCACCACTGCTGAGTGCTCCCAAGGGTATGAGCTACATGTTCATGCACCTTCATAATGATATCCCATCCCTGCTGCTTATGGGATTCCACAACTTCCATGATGATAATCCATTACTCCAACTACCTTTGGGGTAAGTGGTTATCCAAACAAATGTAATATCTTGCTTCTCCTTATATTTTCTATCATCAATAGTTGGCTGGGGAACACCTGTCCAGGTCTAAACACTGATATTATGACACTTTTTCTCAGATCTACAAAATGCTGATTGTCTAGACATCTAGAGTTGTAGACAGCAGCATTCAAACAATCAACAACTCGGCCAATTCAACTTTTTTGTGGTTGCAAGAGTAGGTAGTGCTATATTAGCAAAACAAAAACATGCTACTTCCAGTTTTCTCACATTTGAACCTGAAAGATTGGCTCTGCGGTCATTTTTATTTAAAACATGAAAGCCATCGAACTATTTTCAAGAAGCTTTAGCACGAATAGCTGCAAGAGCCTTCAAACTCCTCTGCACTAAACCAACTCTGTATAAGCTTCACTAACTCTCAACAGAAACAGAGGTGGATTTGAGTCACTTGTTCTAATACACAATTATCAGTGAGAAAAGGCTCAACTAAACACTGAAGTCACAGCCTATATTCAGGATCACCACTCAAGATGGAAGGCTGGAGAGAGTTTTGGGTGAAAATGTCTGAAAAGACATAGGTCTGGACTCGAGAACAGAGAAAGCGATTATTCATTCTACAGGACGTTTAAGATCTTAATGAAATAGGCAATTTGAGTTTATGGGCATTCCTTGATTGGCCACCACTCTTGTTATGGTACCTAAATACACTTTTGTTTGTACACTTAAAAATTTAACAGAATACAACTTCACACCCATATTACACTCTTGCTTATTTTGATGAAAGAATAATAGATATTCTCCACCAACACATTAGTAAGAATGAAATAAAAGTAAAGACGGTCTGGCATTCTTTGCCCTGCGAAATAAAATGGGTTGTTTTCACACTACAAAGGGAATTATATGATGTAATTTACATCTGCTCTTCTTGGGACATGTTGCAAGAAAACAGGTATGTATAACAGATATGTTTAGTTAACCTGCTCCATGGTTCTACTTCTAACCTGGAGGTCAAGCCTCTGAACCTTGGCAATGGTGCCAATGATGCTCATCACAGTGTGGTAGGCTCTCTCGAATCAGGTCTGGTAGCAACAGGATATATTCTAAGTGTGGAGAAGCGCATGGGCACCATAACAATATAATCTTAAATTATAAAAAAAAGTTGTTTTACAAGTACGCTTTGGAGCTAGAAGAGTAATGGTAAATGATCCACAAGCAAAGAATACAAGCATTTTGAGTTTTGTATACTTCCGGTTTACCAAAGGCATTTCATGAGCCCTATTGGACACTTAGCCCTTCCCATTAGAACAGTCATACAAATGGTCTTAAAAAGCTGTGCTCATTCTTAAAAACAAACCCAATAGCCATGGCTGGTCTTTCACATCATTCCACTGAGCCCCCTAGCCCATGCCTCATCTAGAAAAGCCTCTTATCATCAATTTGTACAGTTCCTCGAATGCTACATATTCTTTTAATGCATGTGTGTGCTTCGTACAAAAATATTTTATAGGGTGCTCTACATTCTAGGTACTTGTAAAAATTGAAACTAAAATGTGATGTCCCTTCCTGCCTGAACTACTACACCTACATTAGAGGAGAAAGAGCACTATGAATCTTGTAAACACATACAATAAAGTGCACTTAAACCCACTCAATCTTGAGTTCCAAAGTATAGCACACTTTTACTGACCTAGGGCAGCAGGAAATAGTTAAACAATGTGAACCTATGGCCTGAAGGAAACCTTGTACAACCTTTTCAGCCAGAACCAAGAAAAACCTCAAAAAAGACGATCTTTCCAGTAAGGTTGTGTAATATTGTTAAAGGCGCATATGTAAACAATTGTATCACACTTCCTATTATCTTGAACACTCAACACTATAAATGGATAAGACTCTGCATTTATAGCGGCCGCCAATTCCTGCATGTTCATATTTGAAGGAAAGGATTACATGAAGCCATATTCATGATTTTTACACGGTTTTCCCCAAACTTGCCACCCTTCCCAAAAGGCCATGTATCACGTCATACAGAAGCTAGATGCTGTACAAAAGGCACCAAAGAAAAAGCCAATATAATGAGGTGCGATGATGCAGCTGGTGTCATTTTTTATTTTATTTGCCACGAGATAATAATAAAAAAAAGAAACCGAAGTAGCATGAAAGCACTTTTGTAATAAGGCGGACGGGTCTGCAGCAACTTGCTGCCCGATCCTCTGACCCACCCAAAAAAATTTTTGAGAAAAGACTGAAGGGGTAGGAGGCAACGAAGGAGTGGGTGGAGGGAGACAACAGGAAGGGATGGGGTAGAAAATGCAGCACACAAGGGAGAGCAGCAGAGGAGAAGCACACAAGTGAAACAAGCATTTTCAATGCATTAGGTCTCGCATTTGCGAGCGTTCAAGTTATTGACATTGTAAATGACAATACCTTTTATTTATGTGTTTTTAAAAAGAACACATATATAAAAGGCATTTTTTTTAATGCCAAGAGCTCAAACTCTCGCAAATGCAAAACCACTATAATGGTGGCCATGCCCCTTTTTTTAGACGCTGCTCGCATATTCAGGTTACCGTGAGCAGCGTCTAAACAAAGAGGCGCGGATTAGATTAAAGTAAAAGTGCGTATGACGCTTTCACCCAAAGTTTTTAAAAAAATAAGTAATTTCAAAAGGTCTGTAGCGCAGCTGCAAAAGAGAAAGCGGCCCACGCTGGTAATTAAATAGGCGCGGCCGCTAAAGTGAATGCGGACCATGCTATATATTAAATAATTAAATAAGCACAGCCGCTATAAAGTGGACTGCGCTGTAATTTGAATAAAAATATATTACTATTGAAAAAAAAGCGGGCGGGTGCTCCGATGTCGTGGGTAGAATAGGGGATGAGCATTAAAGAAAATAGTGCATACCAACTTATAAAGCAGACCGTGTAACAACCAAAGTAAAAGGGTCAGTCCTAATGGGAGGTTACAAATGAAGACAAAGCGGTACTAAGGAGGGACTAACAAGCCTATGTACGAATCAGAAGCCAGCATTTACGAAGGGAAATGACATAAGCCAATGACAAATAGGGTTCGGGGAGTGGGCGGGGCTTCAAAAGCATACTCCAATACAGAATGCCTCACAAAGCAAGCAGCGCATTCGCACTGCACCAAGGCTCGACCTAAAAACAGCATGGAATGTGCGGGAGGGAGGTGTTGGTGGGTGGAGAAACGCCAGATAGAAAGCTTACAGCACAAGGGAGACAGCAAAACAGAGAGTGGATATTTGGGGGAGTGGGAAGGAGCACACAAGGAAGACAGCTGAAGAACACCTGCAGTTTAAGCAAAAAGACAAAAAGTGTTCCCAAAAAGGGGGCAGTGGAAGTATACAAACCTGCCACGTGAAGGATGGTAAAGAAGCTATGCTCCACGGGAGGGGCAAAAAGCAGACTGAACAAGATGGGCAAGGAAAACCATTGAATTAGAACCCAGCAAATGAGTGGTAAGAAAGGCAACCAGTGGTAAGCAACAGGCGGACTGTAAGCTGTTGTACGTTCTTGGCAAACCCAAAATTGGTCATTTCCAACTAGACAGCTTGTGTTGTCTGGAGGCGAGACATTAAAAAAGGTAGTTGCTCATACAGTCGTGTCTGGATAAAGTGCATAGTCTCATAGAGCCTGGAAAGTAACAAGTAGTAGGAGATGCAAAACTGGAATTTGGCTTAAACTACTGAACTTGCCACTGCCCAAGATAAGAAACAAAGGAATAATAAAATTTTATCTCTACGGAAGTGACAACAATGCAGTTGTGTCCTCTAAATTTCTAATAGTGAGAGACTTATTCAGTCTTCCACAGAGTGTTGATCAGTAGGGCACCTGAAGATAAAAGAGATAGCATAGTTCAGCCAATACTATCAGAAAATAGTTCCTACAGAGACATTATTTAAACACTTGACTTCAATCCCACGTTCATACCCAACAAACATACTCTTAGAGGAACAGATTTTATGTTGGCAGGAGAAAGTGTGTTTAGGAGCCAAAGGACATTTTGCCACTCAATTCATATTGGTATGAAACATCATCCTTAATAGAGCAAGACCGACACTTTATTGTTAATCTTAGCTTATAAACTTCTTCAGGCTGAACTAGTCTCTCTCCCTTCCCTACCCCATCTTTGGGCAGGTTGCGGATGTATGTAGTGAACCTTTGGTGCGACTCCTGCTTCCCGCCAACATTCTGCCCTGACCTGAGATTAGTGTGCAGCACTTAGGGAACGCCCCCAATTCCACTACGTTTCCTGCACAGATTGCTGTGCTACATGAGCTATTATCGTGATGATTTGTATTGACTCTGTTCCCTCAGGTAGGAGTCTGGCTAGGTCTTCTGGGTTTGACGGCAACGCACAGTCCAGCTCGGTAGTCATGTGACCCAGGCCATCCCCATCCCTTTCCCTCGCACCCACCTCTTGTTTTCTGTCCCTCGCCTGTGCCAATTTTAGACAATTTGTTACTGCCTTCCATGCCCTGATGCCTCTAAACCTCGACTCCTAGGGCAACCAGATGGAGGGAAAGGGGTGCAGGATGTCCTCCTCCGGTGCCTGGAAAGCTTCGGACCAGCATCCCTGTTCGCGTATTCCCCTCCAAGTCCTCTCACCCTCCTAGCTCTCCCTCCCATCTCATCTAATCTGAACATACTTCCTTTGATCACTCACTGCACGGCATTGCCACCATATCATCATCTCTTCTACTCAGTCCCAGATGCTCCAAGCCAGTGTTTTTCAACCACTGTTCCGCGGCACACTAGTGAGCCGCGAGATGTTGCCTGGTGTGCCGTGGGAAAACGTGGGAAAAATGGAAGCAATCGAAAGATTTTTTTTAAAAAATGTCAAATTTTCCCCCACTAGGCCGGGCGGCGCCGGACTGTATCCTGGGTATGGGGGGGTGCCGTTTAAATTTTTTTTTAAAGAAACCTTTATTACACAATAAAATACATACAAGGGCCTACAACCACCGAGGCCGGCCGCTGCAGAGCCCGAGGGCCCGCAATGAAACGCCACACATTCAAATAAACCAGAAGCGAAGCTCCCGGCAGTTCGTGAGCACATGCAACAGGCCGTGGCCATAGGCCAAGAGCAATCGGGAAAAACAGTTTCATTTTCTGTTAAATGCAAAACACACTCAAGGCAATGAGAGTCCGAAATAGCAACGTGCGCTTCCCAGGACGGGGGACAACGTAAAGTATCAGAAGCAGTTCTTGACAGGAAGTGGCAGCGGGGGGCAACGGGAAGACAAAACCTGGAACACACTTCACACAATCCCGCAGAATGCGCGGCTAGGGGGACAAAGCAATATCAGCCTCTAACGGCAGAGGCGGGGTGCAGATATGTCCACGATATGAATTCCATGGACCCCATACCTTCGTCCACTTCCCAGGCTTGCCTCTCACCACATACACCGTCTTTTCCCTAAACATACACCAGTCCATATTCTCCTTCCATACCGCGATCGTGGGCGGCCTCGGGGAGCCCCACAGCTGTGCTATGTTACGCTTAGCCACCATGTACCCCAGAGTCACCCACTGCATCTGTGCCACATTATAGTCATTCGGTTCCCAGACATTCAACAAACACCTCCTAGCCTCCGGCGACAGAGCAACGTGCGTGACCTCCTCCATTACGGCGTGGATACCGTTCAAAAATCGCACAACCTCCGAACATTCCCATAGGATATGAAGAAAGGTACCCGACAGGCCACAGGGGGTGGGGTTTTTGATTGGCGCTCCTCCACTTTTCTGATGTCCGGGCTGTGATTGGTCCAGACTCCAGCCTGGACCTATCACAGAGCAGTATCTCCCGACTTCCTTCCCGCCCGAGCACAGTGTGCGCAGCAGCGGAGAGAAGGCAGAGAGAAGAAGACGTCGCGACTCGAGTCACCAGGACTCCCAGGAGGACCGGAGCAGGAGGAGACGGACGGAGACCAGGACTCGGCGGGAGTCGGCACTGCAGACTCAGAGAGACCGCATCCGGATCCAGACCAGGCCGCAGGTGCAGCGTGAGGTGAGTCTCACTCATTTGCACCCTCATTGTATTTGGGTTTCATGCCTTTCACCTCCTAGACCTAGGCAGCCTCTTGTATGAAGGGAGATATGAGCTGGCCCCCGCTGCTGGCAGCTGGTTGTTGGGTGTGAGCACTGTGCCGCTACGTCTAGTTGCAGCATAGAAACCCGCATTCACTCTTGACGGCTTTTAGAGTAGGCAGGGGGATGGGCAGTAAACTATTAAGATGCGAGATTATCTCACTCAATCAAGGTGATGGCGTGGCATATAACTACTTTAGGCTGCATTTCCCGTTCAGTGAAAAGCTAGCAAAGGCACCTACAGCCGGCCAGTATAGTTGGCGTGTAACCTTGTAGTGGTTGGTTGAGCAAGTGGCTGCTAATATCCTTATTGTCAACATACTGTTGATTGTTAATGCCTCTTACCGTTTGCCCACATTATGTGCCTTTGACTTGGGCTTAGTTACTTTGAGGGCACGTGAGCACATCAACCTTCCCTCTTAACTTCTGTTAACTGACAGATGTGGTGGGCCAAGTGATGATTGCTATAAAAACTAAATACAGAGAGAGACTGAGAGCTGTTGACGAAGAGCTACGTGTGTGTCTTTCTTCGATTCCAGCCAGAATATCAGCTTTATGTTCAGCCAAACAGGCCCAGGTTGCGCACTGATCAATAAGTATTTTATAATTTTTCATATTTCTGTTTACTTACTATTTCATAATAAAGTAATTATAAAATACTTTCTTTGTGTTCATTTGATTCCTATTCAAGAGAATTACTTTATATATAGTCAATATAGGCACAGAGTTAAATTTTTTAACATTTTCTAATGGTGGTGTGCCTCGTGATTTTTTTCATGAAACAAGTGTGCCTTTGCCCAAAAAAGGTTGAAAAACGCTGCTCCACGCACTCGTGTGGACTGCACCGGTCACCCCTGGGAGGGCTCCACAGGTCTTACACCCCACAGAGGTCGAAGCTGGTGCTTCTGGTGGGTTTCTGCTTTCTCACCCAAGTGTCGTATCCATGGAGTGCCCACCCTACATCCTCACATAGTTTGGGGGGGGGGGGAAGGACTCCGCAGATTATTCACTCTAGTGGCTTGTAATTTGGCCCCAGGTTGTGCCTCTGTCCTTCATGGTTAGTGTCCCGTTTATATCGGTTGTTGCAAGAAGCGACCACTCCTATAAACGCTTCTCATCACGGGTCATTTACTCACGCATTGCAGCACCTCCAGGCGCGGTGCGTCCATTGGGGTGTGGGGGCGTAGCCCCCCCGCCCGCGCCTCGCGCCTGCAGCTCTCCCTCCTCTCCTCTGTGAATGTCAGGCTCTCCCTCCTCTGTGAATGTCAGTCAGCATGACGTCGGACCGTGGGCGGTCCGGCGTCATGTTGACTGACATCATTGTCAGACGCCTTTAGGAAAGGCAGCACAAGTGCGCATGAGTGGGCATGGAGCTTAATTTTTACTCCGTGCCCAGTCATGCGTACTTGTGTTTTTGCTGCCTTGCGCATGCCCATTAGGAGCCCCTCGGTCTCCTAATGGGCAGGCGGCGGGCGAGGAGTAGGCGGTGCCGTCAGCCAATCCTGGCGCTGCTGCAACGCCAGGATTGGCTGAGGGCCGGGTTGCAGGCAGTCACTGTTGCGTCACGTGGACGTGGTGTTCCGGACCGTTTGAAGGAGCAGAGAGGCGCCAACGCGGGCCAGGAGAAGACGAGGCGGTCACCGGTCAGGTAAGTGTTTTTTAATTTATTTTAGGGTGGTTTCCTGACTGTGACCCGGGCCGTCGCTGCCTTTGGCCGCGGCGCCGGCCCCCGTATTATTTATTGATGTGAAGTGAATCAAGTGATTTAGTTGGGTGGGATCTTAATTCCCTGCCTGGGTGCGTTTTCTTGTAATTACCCTGCCGAGTTTCCTGTCCCTGTTCGGGTGGGTTCTCGAGCTTTCACTGACACTGTCTGTTGGTTCTCCAGTCACTGCGTGCGTGTGGTCCAGTGCTCCCCACTCCTTGCTGGTTTCTCGTGCTATCATTGGCTTTGTGCGGTATTTGGCGCTTCAGTTTTTGGTTGAGAGGGTTCTATCACTGGGATTGAAAGTTTTGTGTTTTACTGACGGGGTAGGCTGTCCTGTCGCTGGACAGCTGGCGTCTCATGATCTCTGTCTGCACTTCTTCTGTTGGTGGTACGCGGAGGGGGGGACTCTATGCTGTTTCTGGTTGTGTTTTGTTGTCACTTGAAGAACATCCATGAGCCCACGTCTACTCCATTAGCGTAGTGTCTTACAAGTTAACGGCCTGCATTGTTTGTGGTGTTAATTAATCAATGCAATTCCAGTGTGTCTCAACAGTGTTCAATTTTTTAAGAGACAGCGCCATTTACCACAACATTGTATTCCATTGTGTGGAAATTTATAGAGCGCTTCGTAACTGCAGAGTTTTCTGATTCTTGCCTTTTTGTATGCAACGGCTTGCTGTCCCATTCCCAGGTAAAAAAACAATGTTTACATAAATAAAGCGATTTGGTGTATATTATCCGCATTCCTGATTTCATTACTTTCCCTTCCTTACAGCAAGAGACGTAGATATCAAACGTGCAGCAAGGTCAGTGGCACCACAACCCCGGAATCAGAGGGGCCCATTGCATCCCCAAATTATAGCTGTTTTTTATTAACACATGTTGATTGGGGGTGCGGGGTGGTCCGTTCATATATTAGGGCCCTTCTCTGAGGTTACCACATTGCCTCAGGCTTACAAGAAAATAGAAAGATCTGCCGACTGTGCTTGATTTTGAAAGGCCGGGAAGGCCGGGGAAATGACGGTCATGATGTCCACCTAGGCCAGTTTCCCACTGCTCCGGACAGGCATGGTTGTCTGTCACCGCGGCCCCTGTTGTACACAGAGCCTTCCAATTGGCTATAAGGATCCCAACCTGCCAGCTCTTAAATTTGATCCCAGGAAGGTTTAACCCTAGTCCTCAGGCCACTGAGGCCAGCAAGTGTTTCCAGGCACTCTGGTTTAGATGGTGTACTGTGGCTCACTTTCTCAATCATATTTAGGAATGAGCACCGATTTTATTCTGCAATTAAGATTTTGCTAAATCTTTAATTTTCGAAGTGCAGTGTGTGCATGTGGTGTTTGTGTGTTTGCATGTGTGTGTGTAAGAGAGAGAGAGTGTGGAGAGAGAAACATTATACTTTTTCAGTGATATGTATGCTCCATCACGGTAGGGGTTCTGGTGACAAAGTACACAAAGACAGCTTTTTGTATTTGTTATACTGCATGTTTATTTCAGGTTCTATTAGCTTTAATAAAGTACGTGTCTTCCGCAGAATAATGTTTATTGAAAACAGTATGTGAAACACTGGACAGTGCGGTTCGGTTGCAATAAGTAACAATACCAACATGTTCAGTTATGTTAGTCACAAGGTGGATTTTTTCTGAATACTTTGAGACACCCATCTGTAGAAGATGGAGCATTTCTGGCAGGCCTTTGTCACTGAGCAATTGAAATGTTGTTCTTATGGGGCAGTAAAACCACGGAAGACAGGATGCCTTGTCTGATGGCGTCATTGTGCAGGTCAGGTGCAGCACTTTGTTCAGCCACTCATTGGTATTAACATTGACGAGGTGAAAGTGGACATTTGCAAATTAGTCAAGGGGGGATTCTGTGACCTCAAATTTGCTTGAAAATGCACCATTTGTCCACTCCTTTTTCAAAAAAATTTCTTCGGAGGTAGCTCCCCCCAATATCCCCCGCAGGTTATTTGTGCTAGCTCGCTAAGCTCGCTCGCCACAGCGCAGTATGACAATTATTTTACGCCCTACCACTTTCAAATGTCACCAGCCGCCACTGAGCACCTCACGCTTACGCGGCAGCTGCCACCGACGTCACACCATGACCCGCATCTCGAGTCATCACACGGTTCACCCTGCATCTCCCCACATAGGCCAAGCTGTAAAATCGCATTCTTTGAACCATGAACTGCAAAAAGATGTATAATGCAGCGCTATTTCATTCTACGGTGTAATACAATCGAGGTATGTGATCTCTAACGTTCAAGGTACACAATCTGGTACATGAAGTCTAGCTGGTAAACAGTGCCACCCTGTGGTGAAAGTGACGAAATTATACTTCAATAATAGTTCAATCAAATGCTTTTAAAACTGCTCTAGGTACGTTTTATCATGTACAAATATTAACACGTAAAAAATGGGATTACATATTTCGTGGGATAAGGAAGGTAATGGGTAAAATGGAATAACAAATGGCCTAATTGTAACGTAAATCAACTAGTAAGGATGTGGCCCAGTACTACATTCCATAATAAAGTGTTTTATCTAATTAATGCTTGCTCCGTGCTTAGCAGTTCCACAAATATCTGAGCTAATGCACTCACTCGTGCACCAGCTTCCAATATATGCAGCCGTGTTCATGGGCCAATTATATAAGTATCACGTTATGAAAAATCGAAAGGCACTATTCCAAATATACAACAGGACCAGATATTCAAATAACGTGGCTTTAAGGTGTTTAATCCTTCATAGATCATTTTACTCTTGTAAAGCAATAATGCCCCGTTTACTTAGCGGTAATCTGCATTGCTCTGAGTATTGTCTTCCTTGCCACATGAGTTACGTAGTGAACTTTAGCTCCACACCACACCAGAACCCTCTAAAGCAAATTAGCATCCCATGCCTCCCATCCCCCCCCCCAATATGGCCAATCCCCGTCACCCTTAACCCAGTATAAGGGGAGGGTCGACCCACCCCACTTCCTGTAGAACTACCAAGCCCCAAGAACCACATGAAGCCGATAGCTAAACAGCGAGGGAGGGATGGGAACTCCTGTGACGAGGAAGGCAATACTCGAAGTAATGAATATTACCAATAAGTAACCGGGGCATAACCTCCTCATAAGTCTTCCTCGTAACCAGAGCTACGCAGTTGGCACATACCCAAGTCTAGTGGCTTCATGGAAACTCACAAGAAACCACAGACAACGGGATAAAGCAAAAACAGTAGGTTGAATCCAAAAAATAAAACAGATGGACAACAACAAAGAAGAAGCACATAAGGCGCGAACAACAAGAGCCAGAAGAACCAGCCCCGAGAACCGTCGAAGGAAAGCCCCCCGCAGAAGGACCAACCAACACCACCTGGTAGTGAACCAGGAACATGTGTGGCGAGGACCAAGTAGAGGCCCAACAGAGAACCTCAGTAGGGACCCCCTTGAACGAGGCCCAAGAGACAGACAGACCACCGGTAGACCGACCCCGCACCAGGACAGGCACCTCAGAACCATGTCAGCCAAAATCTAACCACTCAGGGCAGAGAGAGAAGGCGCACGACCAGACCGGACAGGAGCCAAAAGTGATAAACAAGATGTCAGAGCAGCTAAGAGACACAGTCCCAAATACAGCCAAACCGCTCGTCGGACAACCAACAGCGAGACAGCAGAATCCACCTCAGACCCAACGACCGGAGGGAAGTAGGCAACACAACCTTCTGGGAATGGTAGACAACCACAACCGAGGGAACCGTTGGTAGAAGGGTAGGATCCGGACGCAACACAATATGGCCCACAGGACCCACAAGGATGAAGGAAAGTGCAGAAAAGGACCCCAGCTCCCCAATACAACCCGCAGATACGATGGCCACCAAAAATACCACCTACATGAAGAGGAACCTGATGGCCACGGACCCCAGGGGAGGGGCTTAAACAGACCCCCCCAGAAAAGGCCCGCAACACCAACGGAAGAACCCAGGATGGCGCAAGGCAGAAAGCCCCCGGAGGCTACAGGAAACAACTCCAAAGTAACCTGGCCACCAAAGGATCCAAACCGTCCAACAGGGGATTGTAGAACGCCCGCAAGGGCTCCCACGGAGCCCGAAGAGCCGAAGGGGCCAGGCCCAAGGCAAAGCCAACAGAAAGGAAAGCAAACACCCTCCTAGGGCCACAGAAACAGAGTCTAATCCCTTAGAAACACACCATCAAGGAACAGACCCCCAGTGGCAAGACTAAGACAGAAGAGGAGCCAGGCGACGGGAGGCCTGAAGCAATGGCACCACATCCAGGGAGCAACCCTAAGACAATATGCACAAAAATACAAGAGCCAGGCCTGAAGATGAAGATGACGCAGAACCCTCACATGAAGCGGAGGGCCCCGCAATGGGTAAGGAAGATCCGGGAAAGCCCAGCACTTCAGGACTGCCAACTCCCACAGCAGAGGAAACCAAGGGCGACGAACCAATCCAAGAACCACCACAGAACAAATGCCCTGACCAGGCCAATCATGCACAGAACTCGCGCAATCAAAGAAAACAGAGAAAAGGCGGAAAGCAGGGAGCCCGGCCAACAGAACGACCGTGCATCCAGCCGCCACACCCCATGCACTTGAGAAGTAGCGGAAGCAAGGCAAGTGAGCAGCGAACTTGTAAGCAAACAGAGCCACCATCGGGTACCCAAACCGTGCCTGCAACAGACTGGACGCTGCAGCCCACAGCGAGATGGAAGCCATGGGAGAAAAGACCCTGCTCAAGTGAACCGCCATGCAGTTCTACTTCCCCGGGAGATAAACGGCCCTGAGTAACAACACTGTCACCCCTGCCCAGGACAGAATCACCTGTGTAAAGAGCCAAAGGGAGCGAACCTAGCAACCCCCCTGGTGACAGAGACCAGCACCACCTGAACGTCTGTCCGGGCTAGAAACACGATGCCCCGGAGGGCTGGGGCAAACTCCAGACAAGCCAAATGAATGGCCTACATTTCCCAGAAGATGTACGAGCAACCTGCCTGCAGGGGATCCTACTGACCCTGTATAGACCTAGAATCCAATGTCGCCCCCCAGCCCCACAGGCTGGCATCGGCCGTAATCACCCGGGAAGGGAACAGCAGAAAAGGAAGACCTCGGGAGAGAGTGGACACCACTAACCAATAACCCAGATCAGACCGAATCTGTGGAGACACATCCACCCGCAGAACGGAATCTGCGGATCAAGGAGCCTACTGGGACAAGAGACGGTTCACCAACAGGTACATATGAAGACGAGCCCAGGGAAGCACTTTGCCAGCCACAGATATCATCCCCTGAACCCTCAACCACTGAAGGAGGGGGGGGGTAATCCGAGGCCAGGAGACAACCCAGGTCCCCCCTCAAGGTCACCCTCCGCCCTGCAGGAAAGAACACCATCCCCTTAACCATGTACAGGGGACCTCCGATGAACACCAAGTCCTGGGTTAGGATCCAGAAGAGAGTACTTGCAGTTTAACTGGAACCCCAACGGTCCAGGACATCGCAGACCCTCTGGATGTGAAGAGCCCCCATAGAGAAAGAAGAGGGAGAGAACCACCAGCCAACAAGGTACGGGAATACCCAAATCCCTTCCCCGTGAAGGATCCCGACCTAGGAGGCCAACAACATCGTGTAGACCCTTGGGCAGAAGACAAACCAAAGGGGAGCACCTGTAAAAGGAAGTGCTTGTCCCACACACAAAACCGGAGGTATCACTGAGACGAAAGGTGGAGAGGCACATGGAGGTAGGCAACCAGCAAATCCAGCCATCACTTCCCCCTGAACCAGTAGAACCAGAAGAATATGCAGCAAGAGAGCAATATAAATGATATACGTGGGAGGAATGAATGCGCCCTCAGTAAATCCAACACTGGATGGAAGTCCCCAGAAACCGTACTCACCAGAACAGGATCGAGGAAACTCCAAGACCCTACTGACAATCCGGAACCGGACGAATGGCACCAGCTCGAGAAGATCCCGATTGCCTGCCAACAGTGCCTCCCAATTAGGCATGGCCGAAGGCAGGGGCATGTGAATGAAAGCCTCCAGGGGGAGGGAGTCGAAAACAATCGGTATCCTTCTTGCACAATCTGCAGAGCCCACGGATCCGAGACTGAGGCCACCAAGGTTGTGAAGAAAGGCAACAGACACCCCCCTACCGGAGCCCAGACAGCTGGAACCCGAGGATAAGCAGAACATGGACACAGGGGCAGAATCAACCTTCCAAGACAGGGAGTTGGCGGGGTGCCCTGGCCGTGGCCCAGTCCATGAAAAGGACAGCCCCCCTAGGAGTAGTAGAAGCAAAAGACCTCCTGGGACCAAAGAATCAGCCTCGGGAAGGACGGACCGGTGCCAACGGCTTCCTGTCCTCAGCAGACCAATACACCATATCCTCCAGGGAGAAACCAAATGCAGGAAATAGGAAATTCTGTAATGTAGGGACAAATATGCTACATAAAATCGTAGTTGCTGCCCTGTGACCCACAAAATCCGACCAGTGCTTTAAATGGAAACATGAAAGTGCAGGTACCCACTCCATAGAATACCTGTTTGCTCCATAGAAGTACGGTCACTGTTTCTTTAAATGTATTGCAGCAGATCTGAAGAGTGAAGGTATACTCCCTTCCAAAATTAAAGAAGTGCAGGAACTCCGTACCTGACCCTAACTGCACATTGAAAGCACTGTTTGTGACCACAAATGGTTTTAGGCAATGTACCAAACCCCATTTGTGAGTCAGAAAAAATCGTTCTGTAGAAATGTGAATCAAAAGGAATTTGAGTAAGTTAGATGGTAGAGGTAACGGGACGTCTCCTCCAACTTGCTATGCAAAATGATATGTAGCAAAGGTATGTGCCCACAATTGCTCATACAAAGCATTGAAAAGATACCAGTACCTCCCAGAGGGTGGCAACTGATTCACAAAAAGAAAGTTGTTAGGAATCTGGGAGTCACTCTAGGAGAGAAGACGACAGTGGACTGCAGAACCACTGCCTGCCCCCTTTCCCCCATGCTGATATCTCCTAAGGAAAAACTCAATCCCTTTTACAGGACACGGGCTGCTCCAACAATACAGTTTCCAGCTTGGGAAAGGTAATGGAAAGGTAGTGGCATACTGTCCACAGTAGGTGACCACTCATGCATTTACAGCCATACACAAGGAGTCACAATTGCTACCTGCCCAATTAATATTCAATAGGCAGGCTATTTTGTAAACCCCAGCAAATGAACAATTTGCGATGTACCCTATTCATAACGTAAATTGCATAACATCCACAAAACAGCCAGCATGTAAAATGCACATCGCCAAGTTTGCAAATGGACTTCAGTACATTGGGCCCTACGATCCCATAAAAAAAATGAGAAGCTAGGTAGAATCAGAACCTTGAAGCCAGTGGGAAGCCGGCCATGTGAGGCGCCGCCCTCCTGGAGGAAGGACAGGGATGAAGACTGGAAGTTGTAAAGAACCTCCGGTCGCCCAACCGCATTATCGGGAGAAGAAACGCCTAGGAGAGTGTCCCGCACCCCTGCGAAAAACAAACAGACCTGGAACAGGCGCGCCAGTCAGCAAACTCTGCTGCATGCTCGAGACCTCCACAGGAGCAGAGACGCAAGCAAACCGAGGTGAGCCCGCAAGGGTAGGGCCAAATCATACGGCAGAGCCCTATGCCACCAAAGCCCGCTAGTGAAGGGATGATTAAAACAGCAAGGCCCCTACCGCCACCACCCGCTATGCAGGGCAGCTAAAGAAGAAAACAGCGCAAGGGGGGACTCCCCAGCCACCAGTCGGCAGCCACAAGGCATGGAGGAAGGGAGGGGAACCCAGAAATATAGCCCGCTCGCGCAGTGCCTCCTCACCAGGGCCGTGGGACCCACTAGAGCAGGACCACGCCCTCACTTACCAGAAACGCACAGCTGGAGAGTCTGCAGCGCACAACAAAAGAAACAGGGAGTGGGGTGGGGTGACCCTCCCCTTATACTGGGTCAAGGGTGACGGGGGTCGGCCATGTTGGAGAGGAATGGGAGGCATGGCATGCTAATTTTCATTGGAGGCTTCTGGTGTGGAGCTAAAGCTCACCACGTAACTCTGGTGGCGAGGAAGACTAACGAGGAGGTAATGCAGACACTCACTTTAACATGGTGGCCGACCATAAGGTGCTAGCAACATCTGCTTGGGCAGAATGAACAATTAGTCATTTGTGATAAAGAAGGCTTGGTAAATTCTAGCAAGAGCCTCATCCAAAGGCTGTCCGGGAACAGCAAATGAACCACCTACAAGACCAGCCACGACAGACACAGACAACAGAGGAAAGCGCCAGACGCATAGTGCATTAACCGCATGGCGAGGAAGGTTAGGAACTGCCACAGAGTGAGCACAAGAAGCTACACACGGCCTGACGGGAGTGGAAGAAGTAAGAGAAGGAAATGGAAGGAAAACAGGACACACTGGAGCTCTCCAGAGATCAAAAGAAGGATGGAGCTTACGGAGGGAAGCCAGTAAGGAAATGTGCAACAGGGCACAATGAGGCACCATATCACAGGCAGTAATTGCTAACCTTTGCCCTTCAAGACTGAACTGACCTCAAAACCAGGTACAATGAGGAAGAGACTACCCGAACACTATTGGCAATATTGACTTTCTACCTTGATCTCACCACTAAATATTTCCTTCTTAGCTTGTTAATTCTCTGGGCCCTTCTAAGGACACCAAAATACTAGTAAAACTGGTCTACCTCATAGCCAAATGCAACATTGGCAAACTCTAGGGGCGACACGGGTATGAATAGCTGTGTGGCACAAATATCTGCTCTCTGCTAGAATCAACTGTATTAGATGAGAGGTCCCCCTGTAGGCATGCAAAGATTTGGAACTGCTGGTGGTGATACTGCGATGTCTCTTCTCAAGATATGGCTAGTCCTGCTGTCCCAACCTTGGTTACTGATCCTTGAACACCTTCATGTGCTTTCAAAGGCTCACGAGTATTCCTTCATGTTCTTTTACAGATCACGAGTTGTGGTCCCTATGCATGGTATCCAGATTACTGATGACTTTTGAGAGCTGTCATTGTGATGATTGTCTTGTTGCACTGCTGCAACCAAAATAGGTGTTAAACCCAGTTTTGTTAAGTTGAGAAATAGTGTGAGAAAAGACTTGTTAGTCAGGAGAAACAGCAGAAAAAGAAATGACACCGAGTGGCAGCAACTGATTCAGACAGTTCTAGACAGTGTCACCCTTCCAGTATTTGACATGTCATGTTGTATCAAAAATAGCCAGCATCACAGTGCCAAAGCAACCCTTCACCGTAAAATCCTTAGTTCTCACTTCTGTCATGTCCTGACAAAACATAAAAGCATCTTGTGACCATCGATCAACTGAGCGGTGTGGTCAACACCTTAATCACTGCCTGCCTGGACTACAGCAACACAGTTTTTGAATGCGTTCCACTGCCCTCTCTCAACCCCAACAAGGCAGTCTTCCCTGCTACAGCTTGGCTGATCTCTACAAGAAAATGTAATCAAATGAGCACAGTGTTAAAGGGACTCCGGGACTCCATTGTCTTCCCATCCATCCCAGAATACAATTCAAAATTGGATATATCACTCACTAGGCCATTCATCTCAAAGCCATCCCTCTCTTGCAGCACTTTTCACCATTTCTGACAGATAGAGAGAGAAAGAGAGAGAGAGAGGAATTAAGAGTAAGAACTCATTACTCCTGCAAACAACAGACTTGAAGACTTCCTCAGCACCAAAACAGGCATTCTCTGGACCCACGCATAGCCTTTGTAACTCCCTTCCTCCTAACATCAGAACTCAACCCGATTTGGTCATCTTCAGAAAGATACTAAAAACCCACCTGTCCCACCTACCCCTCAAATCACCGCTTGCTAAGGTGTCTGGCTGATTCCCTTCTTCCCCAATGTCTTCCTTGCTATGATCTTACTTCTTCAGTAACTCTTGCATTGGATAGCTCTTGATAATCAGAAAGTGCATTTAGCATTTTCTTAGGTATAGCATCACTGTAGACAACCATACCAAAAAAAAATCCCAACCTATAACATCTATACGCTCCACAATAAAATATCCAAATACTAACTAATTCAAAAATGTTGGATCAGAACAAACAAGCCATAAGTACCGTGCAGGAGCAGGCGTAATTCCAGCAAAACTGACAATGGAAAGGTTGCCTCCCTACCCTGCTATCGCAAAGAGTGATTGGTCCTGGCTTCCCCCAATCCTGTTAGGCAATTGATAATCATGAATAGGGGTAGACAATGCGTCAGCTCAAAAAGCTGTGTTGTCATCTGGATCCTTGAGTTTTAATCTATAACCTCCTGCAGCCCTAATTTGCTCTTGGAATATATTGGGTTTCCCAAAAAAGGTCTTTGACCCGTAAGTCATTCAGTATCTGAGGAAATTTCAAATCATCCTCCTGCAGGCAACATGGGCGGAGGAGTCGGTCCCGTTAACTGGGTATCTGGAATACAACAAAATCACTCATAGAACAAGCCCTAGAGGTTGCCGCAATGGGTGGCCTTACAACAAACATCTCAGGACTCCTCAATATTAAGGCTGGGCAAATCAGCCTCACAGAGAACTGGCTACAGGCTGTTAAACTACAGTACTGGAAGTAGGGGGAAAAATGACCCCGCCTGCTATTAAACATCTACATTAATCCAAAATTTAAAACAAACGTGCTCGCTAAAAGGCTCCTGGAAGACACAATAACCAAATTAATGACTGAGAATGAAGCACACTACATGATATTATCTGGAGACTTCAACTCAAACTTATTTCAATCACAGTATCACGATGAAATATAATTGCCAAAAATCTAGTTTGGAATATTGCTGAACAAACAAAGCCAGCATTGTCACGAAAAGATTACTGGGACATCCAGTTCTATCTAAACTTGCTCGGTCTGGTTTACGTATTCTGAATGGAAGGTTCATAGTTGATAAGCCCCAATCCTGGACACACGTGTCTCAAAAGTCTACATCCATAATAGACTACTCAGCCGCCACCCTACCTCTCTTTAAATCTAACGGCGGTTTTCAGAATAAACTACGTGAGGCTGGTGATCACAATCCTCAAATCATAATGCTAAATGTCAGTCCTTGTGTACACCAGCCTGCCAATCTTATTTTTGTTGGTACAGACTCCGATAATCTGAAGAAACTAAGATGCCATGGGAATCTCCAGGAACAAGACGGGCAAATCTGCATAGGCCTGCTAGAAGAGCAGCAGTTCACAGCACATAACATGATCATTAAGAGGGAACGATACTGTGAAATATTGTTTCAAACGTTCTTTAGTTAAAAGAGCTCGACACACTTAGTAAACATTAAAAGGACAAACTATCCCTGGATTAATAAACATCTTCTCCAAACAAAGAGATCTTTAAATCCTGAATACCGCAAACTTAAGAAGGAATCTACAAACAAGCTTCAGCAGGAGAAGGTACGAGCAATGCACCAGCTTTATGAGAGAGCAGTACGTGCTGCCAAAAAAGATAATTCTGAAATGTTTTGGACCAAGGTGCTCCGTTCATGTAAAACAAGCAATTCAAAAACCATCAGAAAATCATAAACGGAATGGATAAAGAATCAGCCTCTTCCCATAACACAAATATTTCTGAAGAATCCTGCGTGCAATACCTGAGAAGGCATTACTCTGTCATACATCCAACTAATGATAATTGTGGCACTCAACAGAATGTTAATCCAGGAAATTAATCTCCTGGAAACCCATCACAGTCAAGGGTGAGGATACAGGAAAAGAGCAAATATGAAATTCTTAGCCACATATGTAGTCAAGTTACATTCTTAAGCAAGGTCAATTCTATATCCGTATCAAATCAAATTTTTGTAAGGAACAACCATTATAAATTCAACCTCTTTAGAAACCATCATAAGAAAGAGTAAGGTAGATGGTGCCCCTGGGCCCAAACCTCTGCCTGCCGCACTTTTCAGGTCTAACATAGAATTCTGGGCAAGAAATCTCTCGACTCCATATAATTCAGTCCTTCAGAACCAGGTAGTTCCTAATTCATGGCTTGGATCTATAATATGCCCTATCTTCAAAGGCGGTGGCAGGAGCAGTACTGGAAACTGATAGCATTATTAGATTTAAACTCCAAATACTTGCACGCTTGGTCTTGCAAGACCTAACAGTATGGGTAAACTCTTTGGATCTCATTCCCTGGAATCAATCTGGCTTTCATTCTGCACAGCACATGTTATCAAATCTGGCCACCATTACAATTTGTATGCACTCTGGCCTAGACTTCAAAAATACTCTTGCTTTGCCGATTTTAGAGCAGCTTTCGATAGGGTTCCATGAGAATCATTATGGTTGAAATTAGCAAAGGCTGGGATCACAGGAACCCTAATTAAAGCAATCCAACTCTTGTACACTGACACCTGGCTCAGTGTAAAGTTGGGTGATGGCACAAAACCTTTGCAGAAGATGTATACGACAACAGGATTGAAGCAGGGGTGTGTCCTTGCTGCACTGCTGTTCAATATTTACACTTCCGACTTATCAATTAATCTAAATTTATCAAATTCACACTCCCCAAAACTTGGTGGCCACATGATGACACATATTTTAAATGCTGATGGCCTGTTGTCGCTCAGTTTGACACCAGTAGGCCTACAGCACCTCATAGAAGGTCTCTTCACTTACACAAAACTGAATAAACTTGAAGTAAATTTTATGAAAATTAAAGTGCTCACATTTACAAAGAAACTCAAAACATCAGGTGCTTAGACTATTGGAGGTTTGCATGTACCTCACAGTATAAGTCTCTGGGAGAGATCTTCGATTGTAGAGGTACCATTTTTCTGCATATGAAGGCCCTGAAGTCAAAAGCTGCCTCTTTAACAACTGGTTTTTGGTAGCTATCAAAAATCTTGGATGGCCCCATTCTGGGGCATGTACAAAAAGTAATGGCAACGTGATTTTCATCCACAATAGCATATGGTTCTGAAATTACAACAAGCAAAACGGCAAGATTTTTAGACATATTATCTGCAAAGACCTGCCCGTTTAAATTCAAACTTCTAAAGTATACTTCACAGGCCCAGCTGCGCCTAGAGTTTGGCCTTATGAAATATAGCTGGGGAACAAAAAATGCCTCCCTCAACATGCGCCACACCGTTTGCCTTGCCGAAACCAACACTGTAGCCACCTGGGTCTAGCAGGAAACAAATAACCAAAACTCGAAGCCTAGACTGAATGACTTCCTAAATGATGCAATCTGAGCCCTTCATGCAGAAAATGTATGGAACCTTCACGCAACATCAAAGGAATTTTAAAAATGTATCAATCGAATGACTAGATCACTCACCTTACTAGTTGATAAGGCTAGCCTGTCAAAAAAAGCTCACGCCTGGCAAGTTATTAATACTTATAAACTCTTAAAGCCGCAGCCTTACTTTGATCATGGATACCCATTTCAGATAAAGCTGGCATTTATGTGATTACGTCCTGGGGTCCAACCAACCTCAGACCAGTCACCTCCATGGTCTGGGCTTGATGGACGAAGAGGAATGCCGGCTTTGTAGAAAAGGAAAAGAGAATAACGTTGCATATTCTCGGTCTGTGTCTTGTGCTACTCTTTGAAAGAAGCAAACTATTTATTTGCCTTTTCATTCAGGCTGGCAGGAGAACTTGTGGACAACCGCTCACTCAAGGCCTAGATCCAGCTTACACCCGACTAAACACAAGGTTTGTTAAATTTATACAGCCCTTTGAGGTGAAAATAAAGGCCCATAATGTTGTGGGCAGCTCAAGAAGAAAGTGATCTCTGGCTCTTTCATCTTAATTGCCATGACTCACTGGAAATATTGACATTTAATAACGTAGAATGAACCGATGTTTATTCTATAGGACAGTAAGACATTCAATGGGTGGTATCATACAGAACTAAACTTGCTCTTTATGAATTAACATTTTTCGTAATTGATAGGCAAATTCTTTTATCGAATTACCTTTGTTGTTTTAATGTGTTGCTTTTATATGTATTGGTTTTAGTTAACTATGCACTTTATTAAGAAATCTGAACTAATTCAAAACTGCTAAAAGAGCCAACAAAGTAGTTTCAGTCAATTATCCAGAAACAGCAACATTGTAAAAAATCCATAGAAATACGTTGGGTAAAACTGTGACAGACCCCCTGTTTCACAGAGAGGCCACCGAGGCCTGGAAAGCACTTTTCTACAAACACCTCACAATGATGATAAACGTCGACTGATGAGGATGATGTAGACTTAAAATAGCGGGATGCACACCTTTCCATAAGAAATACACAACTGGCGCAAAAGCTGCACAGTCACTATTTGGGTAACCAGCAGAAATGCAAGTGTTCCTTGTTATATACAAACATCCAAAACAACGTGACAGAGAACAGACGGGACAGTGAAAAAGAGTTGTGAGAGAGCCAGGTATCATTACGAGGTGCTATGGAAGCTAAATTGCATACAGGTCGCCAAGGCTCATCAAAAAGGGAAGCAATTAATACCAATGTCACTTGAAATAAAAACAACCCTCATTGCCACAGCCAATAATCACTCACCAAAACAAAGCCCAACCCCCTTTCCTAAATGACAATACAGACAAATAAGAGATTATTGGGAAGAAAAATGCATGTCATGAATCTCAACAAATAGCGTACATTTCTCTCTAGGAAGGGTCACCGAGGTCAATGGGCATAACTGTGGCAGCCAATAACTCCATAGAAATACAAGAAAATGTAAACTAAAGAAATCAAAATCATAAACTCAGAATAAATGTCACGAAATTGTAAAAAGAGGCACAAGGCCCTCACACAAACATGCTATGACTAAGGAAACCAAAGTAGCAACAACCGCTAATTACCCAAATAGGATGGGAAAGTTTTAGCCAAAGCCCCCATTCCAAAAAAGGCCACAGACTTAACAACCACCAACACAGATGAGCTAATACCTCTCCTGATTCCTGTGATCCAAATGGCAATTCTAATCAGCCTAGAACACAAAGGTCCAATGAGCATCATTGCACATAACCTAATGCCAGTCACAGCTCGAAAACCAAGCAGCAATCTTCACCAGGGAATAGGAGTAAGAGATATCACTACCAGTTATGAAATAATAGGGACCAGTATCCTTTTTCCCCAACATAAGAGGACATGGCCATCCTCTACGCGGTTCTCTCCCCGATGAAGATAGGATCTGAAATTACTGCTTACATGATCCATCCAACTTTAACTTCAGCTGCAGTATCGAGCAGGAAGGGCACAAGATACCATCAAGAACTACCATCTAGGGGGGTTGACCAACCGCCGTACGAGATGGCCGCAATCTAGTGCGGCCCCGTCCGAGCGCGCCAGTTTTCCAGTAAAATCTGCTCAATTATCCTGAGAGAGTGTGATTTAATCACCTTTCCAACAACCGGAGCCCAACCGGAGTATTCTCGCCGAAGGAACGGGCGAAATAGTCAACGCGCAGATGAAGAATGAGCAGAGGCGTAGCTAGAGCTTGTGGCGCCCGGGGCTATCCCTCAGATTGCTGCCCCTGGGGAGGGGGGGTTGCTGGGGAAAAAGGACGGCGAGCACTTGAAAGAGCTCCGAGAGACACGTAGTATCGCCGCTAATAGTTACCTCGATCATGCAAGTTACATGCACATACATGACACGGTCCAAGGCTACACAGTTGAATACACCGGTGACTGGCAGTGACTGGCAATACAAAAGAGAACACACAGACTGCATGATCTATCTGGGGACTCAGAAAAACTGCATGTGACATCCATCAGAGAGCTGCGTGAATAACTACCTGGTAATCTCCTCAGCACAATGCAAACATGCACATACATGACACTGTTCAGGGATCCATCATTTACAGCTGATATTAAATGACCATTCATCATGGCCCCCCCATTAAAGCAGTGCACTTTGTGATCTGCATGGTACATGTTCTTTGCAGACATGCGTAACATGAACTCTAGAATCAGAGACGTCGAATCTACCACTAGCTCCTTGGTCAAGGACACCTCCAACCTACAAAAGAAGGTGACTGAGCTACAGACCCAAAGCAATAGAATGGAGGACCGCCTTGACAAGTATCAAGGGCGTTCACGACGCAACGTGAGAATTCTTGTGGTTCCGGAACGCGCCGAGGGACAGGCGGCAGACCTGTTTGTGGAGGACCTGGTCACCAAGCATCTACAACCCACGAGACTGTCAAAAATGTTCACGGTCGAGCGGGCACACAGAGTGCCCGGTGGCAGACCCAAGCCCAGAGCCCCCCCGCGAACTATAGTGGCAGGAGTCTTCAACTACAGGGACAGAGACATTATTTTACAAACGGCTCGATACGGCACCACCAATAGAACTCGAAAACAGCGGGGTCACCTTCTTCCCCGACTTCACGATCAGGGCCAGTGACAAAGGCGTAATTTTCTTGAAATTAAAGGAGCCCTGCAAGAGAAATACATCAAATATGCCATGCTTTTCCCAGCCAAACTGCGAGTGGAAGCGGAGGGAAAGACATGGTTCTTCACTACTCCGGACGAGGCGTGGGACTGGCTCGACAGATGGTGAGTCGCGGGGAAGAAGAACCACCAGAACTCACGAGAGAGAGAGGGGCAGAATCGAATGGAGCAGAACGCGGGATCCACACCAGGTGAAAATAACTGGCCTATATCCTTTATGGGGATGATACATTGCCCACTATTACTTTTTCTTTGGGATATTGCAGGTCTTAAGCTCCATGAGGGCCACAAGCTTCTTGCAAGGCAAGACGCTGACTATAATCTCTCACCAGACATTTGATACCACATAATAAGTAAGCGAACTGGGCATTCCGGACACTCGAACTCATGTTACAGTATCTCACAACAATTAAGGTAGAACCCATGAGGGAGGCCTACCTGATCTCTTTACCCAAGCCGGGGCGTGACCCTACTCACCTGGGGTCCTATCGCCCCCTCGCCCTCCTCAACACCGACTATAAAATCCTGGCCAAGGTCCTTGCGGAGCGGTTGGCCCCCACTGTACCTGCACTGGTGCACAAGGACCAGAATGGGTTTGTGCCGAAGCGCAGCACCTCGCTTAATCTCCGCCGGTTCTTCCGTGTCGCTGCGCATTGCGCACAGCATTGGCCGCGGGCGGGCTGTTTAGTGTTAGACCTGGAAAAAGCCTTCGATTGCCTTGAGTGGGGGTATCTGGTGGCGGCATTATCGCACTATGGGCTAGGCCTCGGGTTCCTACAAATGGCGGCGCTTCTCTACAAGAATCCTGTGGTCCGGGTGCGAACTGGCCCATACATCTCTGAGGCCATCTCGGTTGGCCGAGGTACCAGGCAGGGGTGCCCTCTCTCGCCCCTCCTTTTTGCGCTTGCCATAGAGCCCTTAGCGGCCACCCTGTGGAGGGTGTTGACGGACGGCATTCCCATGGGCGATACCACCCACCAGGTCTCCTTATACGCGGATGACCTTCTGATCTTCGTACGGGACGTGGCGAACATTTCAGGGGACCTTGAGCGGGTTCTCACGGAATTTGCAGCGCTATCCGGGTTGAGGGTGAATGTGGCCAAATCGTGCCTTTACCCGTTCTGTGCTGATGCACTGGATCCCCGGTTTCATCTAGGGGGTGTGCCTGTCAGGTGGCAGCCGGACACCTTCCGTTACCTGGGTATCCAGGTGTATAGGCAGCCCGCTGACCTGGTGGAGGGCAACTTGGGCAGGGCGGTAACGGCGATCAGGGCCCAGATGCGTTTTTGGGGCACCCTCCCTCTCGCGGTCACAGGCTACATTGCCCTGGTCAAAATGGTAGCCATGCCCAGGCTCCTCTACTATTTTGCTAACCTACCGATCTACATCCTGGCGTCCTTCTTCGCCACCCTGGAGCGCTCCCTTCGGGATTTTGTATGGGGTAACGCACGCCACAGAGTGGCGCTCTCTAAGTTATACCTCCCCAGGGGGGACTCGCGATGCCGTGCTTTGCGCACTATTACCTAGCAGCGCATCTGCAGTGGGTGGCCAGGTGGTTGGCCGACAGGGAGAGGGATGACACGGCGTCCACGGAACCGCCGCTCCCCCTGGCGGATATCATAGCGTCGTTCCACCCGACGGCCAGAATGGTCCAGCCAGGTCCCCTTCTAGTAGCAGTGGCCTACAAGTGCTACCGACGTGCCCTTTACTTGACCCGGTCGCATATCCCGTACGCTCCCGCCATGCCGATTGAGGGTTCGCCTAGTGGTCAGGGGACACTGCGCTCGACGGAGCTCACGGAATGGCACGCGGCGGACATCTGCACACTAGGGGACCTCTACCGCGATGGAGCGCTTATTCCGTTCGCCCAACTAGCGGAGGAGACGGGGTTACCAGTTGGTCAGTTCCTCCGTCACTGCTTGCTAATCGCGACATTGACGAACCGGTGGGGTGCCCTTCAGGAGGAGCCGGCACAACAACTCATGATGCAGTACTTCCATGTCATGGGACGGGGCAGTCACATGATTCGTTCGTTCGCGGCCTCCCTGCGCACACAGGTGGCGACGGACCTGTCTCCCTTGCGTGGTAAATGGGAGGCGGATTTGGATCGCCCCATGACCGACAAGCAATGGAGGGATGCACTACGGGGACCCACGCGGGTTCCCAGGAACTTGCGGTTTCGCCAAATTCAGTACTTTATACTACACAGAGCATATCTCACTCCCGACTCTATCAACCGCTATTTCCATCGCGCGGACGCGGACTGCCCACGCTGCAAGGCTCTGGATGTTGGACTGGTGCACATGTTATGGAGTTGTCCAGCACTAGACTCGTATTGGCGGACGGTGCATGGAGCCTTAAGTAGATGTGCCGGCCCGCTGGCGCTGCGGGAATGGCCGGCCTGTTTGTTACACTTGTTCCGTAGAATTCCCCCCACGAAGGTTGCCTGTCGCTTCCTCGACCTGGGTCTGATTGTGGCGAAGCGGTTAATCACTAAGCGCTGGAAGGCGGCTGAACCCCCCCGGGCGCAGGCGTGGCGGAGTTCCCTGCTGGTGTGGGCGGGAGCGGAGGGTACGGCCCTTTTGCGGGAAGAAACGTTGGGCCTTAGACGCACGCCTATAGCGAACCAGTGGGGCGTACACTTACAGGCCCTGATGCAGCTGGACGGGGATGCCCTGGGACTCTGTGGGGCAAGTACTGCGGAGGCACTCCCTGAGGGGGAGGGGAACGGAGGAGAGCCCGGGGGATCTAGTCTGGGGTCTGGTGTGGAGGTCCTAGTCGAGCTGGGCAGATGTGTGGACATTGACAATTGCCTTTAATAGAATTGTGTGTAACGAGAGGTGGGGACCGGGTGGGGAGGGGTGGACTGGGGGAGGTACCTTGGGGGTCACGTGGTTGAAGACCGAACCTGCTGCTGCTGTTATGCTGGGGTTTCTGTTGTTTTGCCTCTTTCTTTTTGTTGTTCTATGGATCTGTTTAAATGTGGGCAATGGTCCTGAGACCGATCAGTTCATCTTGCTTCGCACATGGGGGTGACGTTTGATCCTGTGGTTTGCTGTATCCACAATTGGCGGGGACTCCTCCGAGTAACTGACTCATGGCCTGTGTGATGTTCCATTTATGACATGTGTTATGTCTATATTAACGAAATGCCAATAAACAGATTTCATAATAACAATTAAGGTAGAACGGGTGCGTGGTTGGCACACGACCTACAAGTTACAGGGGTGGGCGATGGGCACTCTGGAATTTTGGGGTGGCGGGAGGTTCTGATACCGCCATGCAAGGAGGCAGGGAGGGGGGGGGGAACAGTTAAGGTTTGTTGGGTGGGAGGGAATCCGGTCATTAAAAAAAACATCAAATTTATGCACAATTGTATTGGGGCACAGTTTGTCCCACATGACGACACCATGGGGGGATGGGTTTCTTTTGTTAGGTTTATTCAAAGTTCTGACAAGGTCGACAGAGCAGGTTGTGATAATGCCGCTGCAATGCCTGTATTCGAAGGAACTACGTTCCCACTAGGCACTATTGTCTGTATGAGGGCAGCTAGACAAAGAAGTGACGCATCCGCTTGGAACTCCCCTGAAAGGTCGAATTAACACATTGCACAGATATGGGACTGCCATTACCAATAGGATTTAAATTATTGTCCTAGAACGTCAGTGGGTTGGGGGATAAGTTGAAACGGGGCATAGTGCTTCAATGTATTAAAAGACATTTACCTGACGCGATTCTGCTTCAAGAAACACACTTAGTGGGGAACGTATGCAGGGCTCTGACACGCTGGGGATTCAAACTAGTGGCACACACTGCGTTTGGATCTGCATCTCGGGACTGGGGATACTGACCTGGAAAACTTTTCAGATGACAACTGACCGTATAACGACAGACAACCTGGGCAGATTCGTGGCCATCTCAGGGTGTTGGGAGGGACTTACGTTAAATATAGTCTCTGTCTGCATTCCACCTGGCCTTCAAGCCCCAGCCTTCAAGGACCTAGGCGACCTCCTACTCTCCCTGCCTGAGGGGAGACTCATGATAGGGGGAGACTTCAACTCCATCATCTCTGACCGGTTAGATCGCTGGCCCCATAGAGACCTGCCGCTGGCTCGCACACAAATCCATAACTTTTTGGAAGCAATGGGTCTATGAGACACCTGGAGGGCGCTCCATTCCACAGAGCAGCAATACACGTTTTATTCCGGGGCCCACCGCAGTATGTCAAGGATAGACTATATTATAACACTGGCGGGCCAACTGGGAAACGTGAGAGAGGTGAACTACCTCGCAAGGGGTATATTGGACCACTCGCCTATCCGGGTAAGGGTGGAGGTGGGGGAGCCACAAAGAGGGAGGATAGCCCCTATAAACCCCTGGTATCCTAAGATCCCTCAGATACAGGACACGATTGTACGCGACACAGAGCACTACTTTCTCGAAAATGAACATTCGGTTGATTCGGCACAGGTACAATGGGAGGCCTATAAGGTCTAATTGGAGAATGCTACCTCACAGATCGCCGGCACTAAGAGAGAGAAACAGATGGGACTAGTGCGATTAGAAACTGATATTCTGGAATTAGAAGGGAAATTTCAGGATGAAAATTCTAAAGGGACACGAAATGCTTTGCTACTTAAAACAAAAGAATACTTAGCGTTGGCCACTGACGCGGCTAAAGCACAACATAGGGCGACACTCAGTAAAGTCTACGAAGTGGGCGACAAGGCCAGGAAGCTGCTCGAATGGCTCGATCGTAGAGAACAGGCCAACAGAGTGGTATTAGAACTTACGACTGAGTCCGGTCACACAATTCCGGACCCGCAAGAAATTGTGAATGCATTGGGAGATCACTACCGCGGGGTGTACACGTCACAGACGTCAAACAGAAACGGACGCACTCTCTTTACTACAAGACATTCCTTTGCCGACACACTCTGACGACGAACGGCTAGACCTAGAAAAAGACCTGGAAAGTACGGAGGTAGAAAAAGCCGTACAGGACCTGCGTGCGAGCAAGGCATTGGGCACGAATCGCTTGCCCGTTGAACAGTATAAGCTTGCCCCAAGTAAAATCGCACCATACCTGACAAATATGTTCCGTGATAGCTGCGAGGTAGGATCGCTCCCAGCTGACTAGCGATTGGCCACAATAGTGGTCATCCACAAGAGTGAGAAACCTAAACACCTATGTTCCTCCTACAGACCAATCTCATTGCTCAATGCAGAAGCCAAGATCCTGGCTAAAATACTTGCTACCCGTCTATTACGCGTCATTACTAAGCTTGTGCATTCTGACCAGTCTGGCTTTATGCCAGACAAAAATACCTCACTTAACCTGCGGAGACTACATGGGGTGCTAGACCGGGCTAATATGATACTGGAGGAAGCGGTGGTGGTGTCGCTTGATGCGGCCATGGAGTTCAACACGATCTAATGGCCACATATGTTCGCAGTATTGAGGAAACTGGGGTTTGGCCCGGGCTCCTTGTGATGGGTGCACCTCCTATATGCGGAATCGCTGGCTCAAATAGTGGTTAACAACCGAACATCCTCAAAATTCGCGCTTGGAAGGGGTAGCAGGTAGGGCTGCCCACACTCCCCATTGCTCTTCGCCCTCGTGTTAGAGCCATTCGCAATGTGGATACGGAAAGATCCGGTTATCAGAGGGCTCAGATGGGGTGAAGAATGGGAGGACCTCAATTCGTTGTATACCGACAATAAACTACTATACCTGGCATCGCCGGCGGCCTCCCTGAACAGAGTGCTACATATTTTTATAGTCTTTGGTAAGTTTTCAGGATATACGATTAACTGGACCAAGTCTGTTCTTTACGTTCTCAGTGGTAAATCCCCAATCTTACCTAAGGGGTTCATCATTGCTGACGTCACAACAGGATTTAAATACCTGGGGTTCCAGGTGTCTAAAAATCCGACTCTCTTTCACAAACGTAACCTCTTCCCCCCCGTTGCAAAGACTCAGGAGTGATGTCTTGCACTGGAAGTCACTTCCACTGTCCTTGTTAGGGCGTGCAGCCCTATTTAAAATGGTGTCCCTTCTGCGTTTCCTATATGTTTTGCAGAACACGCCACACCCAGTGAGAGCAGAATATTTTATATCTATTGACAGTGCCCTAAGGGAACTCCTATGGGAGAGGAAACCACCACGGGTATCGATCCAAAAGCTAACAAGAGGCTAGTATGATGGGGGAATAGCCCTTCCGGATATAAAAAGATATAACTGGGTGGCACAACTCACTGCTATAAACCAATGTACGTACAGGCAGCAGGGAGACCCGGGATTTAATATCGATAGATGGCTACTCCCAGGGGGAGGTTTTATGGGTGCACTCTAAGCCAACCCCTCTAAACTGCAATTGTCGGGACCAACTGGACACGCGGTCCAGGTGTGGCGGACTGCCACGACGAGTCTGGGCTGGTAGGAAAGGATCACATTGGCCACCCCACTTTGGGACGCTGCATTATTGGGCAATCTACGATTCACTTAAGGCTTCGACCAATGGGACTAAATAGGCATCTCTACGGTTGGGGACCTATGAAGGGCGGGGGAGACAATTTCCTTCACCCAACTGCAGGAAGAATACGACCTAGTTGATACAGAAAGATTCAGGTACCTACAGATTAAACTTGCACTACAGGCGGCAATACCAAAGGGGGTGACGCCACCAGAGTCATCTCTGCTACAGGACAGGATACTAGACAGCACTCTCCCTGAAAATGCAATTTCGTTGACATACAAAAAGCTTGTTAACAACGTGCCTGATCCCTTACTACGACTCAGAACTAAATGGGATCATGACGTAGCAGGACTAGATGATGAGGAATGGCTTGAGGCTCTCGCCTCTCCTAAGGAAACAGCTCTTTCTTCCTGGCTCAGAACCGTACAGCTTAAGATACTTCATAGAATATACCTTTCAGGGCCGACGCTGGTGAAGATGGGCTATAGGACTGATGCAGACTGCACGAAGAGATGTGGGCAAGGAGGCATTTTCATACACATGCTCTGAGAATGTCCAGTTATCCAAGAATACTGGGCGCGGGTGGTGAGTAGCATGGAGGAAGTAATGGGTGTTAAGATTGATTGTAATATAAAGTTGTGTCTCTTAAATATTTGGGGTCCAACTGACTTGAATACCAAGGAGAGAATATGGGTGACATTGGGAATGATGATCGCCAAAATAAATATTGCAAGATTGTTGGGGACCCAAAAAAAAGCCGTCTCTGAGACTATGGGAAAATGATATGGACCACTGTAGGTTCACTGAGAAGACAGTGTATGAATCTAGAGGCTGCCCCAACAAATGGACACAAATATGGGCTAAATGGAACTGTTATAGGGGAGAGATCTGTGAACCGCCGTTGTCTAGACGAAGGCACGAGTCAGAGTCAGATGGTCCCATTTTGATTGACTGTGTAATGTTTGTAAATTGACATTTGTTTAAGTATTGGGGGGATCTACACCAATGGATGAGTCATTGGCACACACGCTTGTATTCTGTTTTTACCTGGGCTACCTTGTCTTTAATAAAAAGAAAAGTAAAAAAACAAAAAGAACTATCACCTATGCTTCCATCAGTGCTAGGAAGTGGCAATGCACCACCACAGGTCAGGTCTTTACAAAATGATTAAATACAGAGATACATATTGTGAACTATGACGTTGTAAATGTTGATGAAAACATGTGAGTTCATTTCCTTTACCATCACTTCTGAAATCGAATTTCCTTCTTCATAAAACTTCATGCAGAAGGGACCAGAAAAATAACCAAACGTAGAACTGACACGTCTAATGTCTCAAGAAAACACTCAAAACACATACAAGTGAAATAAAGCACAAATAGCAATTTGTTTAAGCAGTGTTACTTTTGCTATTTCAAGGCAGGCACTAAAGACAAAACACAAAAATGGTTACAAGCATCATGCCCAAACCTCAACTACACGTCGTTCTTTTTAATTATGTTTTTAAAAATATGTTTTAACTGAGGGTATGAAAAAACAGAGAAAATATGTTGTCGATTGACAACGAAACGCAGTTTTTATTCGACATAGTAAAATCCGCTATTAAGTAATCTTCATTTTTTCTTTATAGGATTTCACCTATTCAGACACCTCTTAAAAATAACATTTGATGTTTGTGTTTGTATTGTGGCATTAATGTCTGGAATACTGAGAAAAAAACCTTTCCACTCATGGGAACACAAAAAGCCCACAAATTGCAATTTCCCGATGAATACAGTCACTGGCTTTGCTTTCGGCATATTGTAGTAAGGCAAAGGTATGTACAGGGTACTAAAGGTTACTGACTTGTACAAAACGGGGCGGTCCTGTAAGGCTTCCATGGCTTGAGTAAGAACTGGAGAAATGTCGCAGGATTCTTGAGTCAGAGTTCTGCATTCATCTGGAAGAAAGCGGGAGAGGACCTCAAGTCAATTATTTCTGACAACTGACTTTATGTTTACAAACAGCAGCAGTTTATTTAGAGTTCTGACAAATAAAAGTGGCCATCCGCTAATATTCCCTCAAATTCTTCCCTACTAATGAAATACAACACACAATAAGTGGCACCTCTTCGTCTATGCTCTTCATCTCATTGCTTGCTCCTCCATCCTGCCATTTCTACCCAACTCTGCCAGACCAGTGGCTAGCATCCAAGAGAAGCAACAAGGATTGCAAAGTCACAAGATGACTCTGCAATCCTTGCTCTTTCACTTGGTACGATGACTGCAGAGCCCACAGCAGTTTTTCTCTCTCCTCTATGTACCGATAATCTTCTGTGGCTGTGTGATTTCATACACGACATGAAGCTCACAGCATTACATTCTTTACTATTTATTTCTTATGTATCTACAAAACAGTAGAGACAGAGGACGAAAAGGGTCCCTAGATGAATAAGGTTTTAGACTAATCGATGAGGGTGTGACTTGGTTGAGCAGTGGGGGCTACAGAAAATGAAACAATGGAAACAGGCAACAGTTGCCAGGAAAGGAGGATGTGATATGCTAAAAAATGCCAAGCAAAAACAGTTATATCATACAAAGACACATGTTCGCAGAGGTTTAACGATTTGCGCTTTTGCTGTTCTCTATTCTCAAGACAGTAAAGGGTCTTGCCAAAATGTTTAATGAAAAGAAAAAAAAGAGTAAAATATATCTCCTCCTGCCACACTAGACTAGAGTTTTAGCACTGGTACTGCTTTAAAAAAGCAATAAAACACATTTACTTGGCTCCGCTATGTTTTATAACAAGTTATTTAAAATATCTGGATGGAAGACAAAATACGTCAACGCTAGAGCAATGTTCTGCCAAATAGCAAGAGATACTGTGCACAGACTTACTGCTATTACAATCGAGGAACACATTTCATGTCAAAATAAATGTCATGTTCACTGGGAAAAACACTTGGCATAGTCCTGACAACAGTCAGATCTAGCTCATAAAGTTGTAAAGACCGTGCTTTTAGAGAAAGCCTTTATCTCAGCACACAAAACAAACAGCCAACTTACAGCATAAAGTAGTTCTTCACAGGAAAATTTAAAAATGTATACAAATTATAAAATGCTATTTTCTATTTTTATTATATATTGGAAATAAACTGGATATTTTATAAGGAATTGTGGATTAGGGGTAGAGTTAATGGGCATGTAAACTTTTCAACTTTCTGGTTTTGGGACCATTTTGCATGCCCCTACCTGGAACACTACTGTAAGAATAAAAACACAAACATCATTGTGGGCGAATAGTACACACGTTAAACTCACAAAATGAATATGTCTTGACCTTTGCCAAATAAATACATTATATACATTTTCCTTAAAAGGTAACCTTTCACTTACTTTGAGTCCATCTGTAAAGCCTCTCATAAGAGGTCTCCTGGAGTAAAGCCATTTGTTCCATAATTTCAAGACTAAACAGAAAATGACAAATTACAGACCAAAAGTAGCGTCAGAACAGCCAACAACTATATATATATATATAACCTTTAACTAATAGTATTGTACTATACTGCAGTGTAACATTTATAGCGATCATACCCTTACGGGTAGTGCTGAAATGCAAGGTGCACTGTAGAGGGGGTTGGTGGTTGGTGGTGTGCTCTGTTTGTTGTGTTTCCAAGTGAGGTGCATTTTGATTTTGTGCACAGTGGCCAGAGGTTTGCTTATCTTGACTTGGGATACAGTGCCTAACAGTCTGATGGAGAAAGAGGTGTGAGAGACAAGGGTGTAAATGCGAAGTATAATTAGGGCTAAACATATAGGTAGCTACATAGCACTACCCTAGCTAGAGGGGCAGTGGAGTGTGCTCTGTGTTAACACTAAAAAGGGGATACACTGAGAAGGCCTAAGAATCCAAATGGCAATATACTCAAGGCAGAGATGCTGTCAAATGGGTGAAATGAGGCTAACCTGGCAATAATAGGATTTGGTGACAATAGGAGAAGCCATGCACCTTTTTAAAATGCAGGAATGCTGCCTAGTACTGCACAAATAGAGCTTATGAGCATACACTTTCAACAAGCTATATGTGGAGGAAAGAACAATTTCAACCTCAAGTACAGTGAAAGGCCTGGGAATTCATATCAAGGGAAGGATTATCCAATTCTAGCTAAACTAATTTTATTTTAGGACTTTGTGAGCTTTTAGGTTTCTAATCGTGGCATTCATGCCAGCTCCTTTAAATATATATAGGGCTCCCGGTTTAATGGTATTTATTTTTTATACATTTGTCTGTATTTATCCATTTTATTTTTTGCAAATTTTATCTGTATTTATACATATTTATTTTGGGTTTTGTGAAAAAATTAATCTAAAATTAGTGTATTTCTACATTTATTTAACCAATAAATATGCACTCGTGCCTGAAAAGTTATAGTGATATAAACACACTCAGATGATAAAATATGCACTTTTAAAACACATGAACATTTTAGTATCAAGGTTGTGCATATCTAGTGGTGTTTAAGGTGCTTTACTAAAATTGCTTTACTTTTTTAACCTCGTACCTTTCAATTGACATAGCTATTGGCCTGGCATTCGTGACTGACAGCATTTAGAACCACTCAAAAAACAACCTGGAAGTCGTGACTGACAGCATTTAGAACCACTCAAAAAACAACCCAATTTCCATTTTTATCCACCTTTAAAAATGAATACAGACATGGATATAAATGGTTTTCTGTCTGTATTTATCTGTAAAAATCAATAAAAACTGAAAACAGGGAGCCTTAACTATATAGGAAGCCACTCCAGTGTGCACTGTGGAACAGTAAGCTCTGCGGCTGGTGCAGCAGCAAAGGTATACAAGTGTCATACATAAACTTTAAGGTGTAGCTGTTGCACTGTGCCAATGGGAATCTGTTGTGTTCACTGGTGGTGCTTTTTTTTTTTAAAAAGGAGTACTACTTTAATATAAACCATACTGGAGTCAAGCATTTAGTGAAATGCTTTGATTTGTTCAAATAAATAAATAAAGTGCAAGTGCATATCGCTGTATTGCAATAAAACAATTTTAAAAGTGGATGTTCTCTTTCATGCTCCTCTCCTATGACATGCCGCATTGTCATTTCCTATCTGCAGGGAAATGTAAACATAGACTAATGGAAATGTCTGCGAGTTGAACAAAGGATCAGAATGTGTGTAGCAAAATTGCTTTTGTACCCAAACTGTTGCAAAATGTAAGTCGCAAACACTGAATTCCTTTAGGAGCAGAAAAACAAATGTATGTGAAGTTGTCCATGTATACAACCGTGTATTTTTATGTGTAGAATGTAAAGTCTGGTAAAGTTACAGTTTTCAGTTGGTACAACTGGACCAATGTCAAGATGGTATACAAGGTATTCAGTGCACACAAAGAGAGATCCAATAACTGAAAGTGAGTCATGTACTAGAACTAGAGATGCAGGAACTGAAATGCAGTGCTACATATGTTGGCATATGTAAAAGAGTCCAACGATGGAATGGTTGTACAGAATGAATTGTACTGATGGCAACGGGTGATCACTCAAGGACACCAAAGATTATATGGGAATCGAGATGCAAGTATTCTATCAACCTGTTGAAGTAAATTCTTCAACGAGAAGTTAAATATTGAACGGGTGTTACGATTTCACCTCCTTCTGTACCTCAAGCTAGATTTCATCAGTAGGGAAGCTAAAGATTTAGTGGACATGAAACCTGTGTTATTTCACCACCAATTAAGAGTACGTTCATGTGTGCACATGGAGACCGACAGATCCAGATATGCTTGTGTGTGTTGTGGGTGGGGGTAGCCCAGTATATATGTTATCCTGTGTACATGGGAACTTCTGGGTTGGTCTGTGTGCCATATGCCTTTTGCCTTCAATGTATTTATGACTATAAGTCAACTTGTCAGTTTACATGAGAGAGAGGCTGTCTTTTCTGCTACTTGCATGACCACATGAGTGCGTGTATGTTTGTTCAGCGGTGTGCTTGGATGCTCGATTGTCTACTGGTCTGTGTGCATTATACCTCTATGAATTCTGGCCTTTGTACATAAGTGCCTGTATATATTCTGTCCTTGTGTGTGGGTGCTTTTATGTCGGTCAGTCTGTTTGCTTGTATGTCTTTCATGCCTTTTGTTCTTAGTGCCGTTATTTTTATAGGTATATTGCTCTGTGTATGCGGGGATGTTTGCAGGCACTCCATGTCTTAATACCTAGATACATCTGTCCCTTCATATAAATGTGTTACTGATGAATGTTTGTGGTTAACTAAAGAATGACTATATGTATGTTGCATGTAAATGTATGCCTCTATGCGATCTGTGTATAGGAGTACCTGCACACCTCTATGTCTGCTAAACTGTATGAATGAATGCCTATTTATATGGCATCCATCTATCCAAGCCATCCAACCATCTATCTACCCAGCATCCACCCATTCGCCCATCCTTCCATCTAACCAGGCCATCCAACCATCTATCTACCCAACATTCATCCATCTAACCAAGCCATCCATCTTTTACGCAGCCAAACATCCGTCGTCCATTGACCCACCCAACTGTAAATGCATGCTTCCTCGTGTATGCATACGCATCTACCGCTTCTGTTTATATAGGTGGTCGGTCTATGTCCCTGTGTTTATTGCCATTTGGTTGTGGCTATCTCTATGTCTGCTTGTCTGTGCGTATGGATGACTGTTTGTCAGGAAGCCTGACTGTATGTGTGAATTTGTGCATGTATATTCTGTGTCCCAATTTACACACCACACAACAAAAGAAAACTTATTGGATTTTGTCAATGCTTTTTAGAAGTTTTAGCGACACTAGTACTGCATTTGAATAAAAATCAAGATAAAATAAGTGTATGTGAATTAAATAATTAACAAAGAATATCGTATTCCAGTAGCAACTAATAACACTGCACCGGAAATACACTTTTGCCATCACATATAAATCTCCATCCTCACCCCGCCGTTTGTTGGTTTGTGCGAAGCAGCACCTTGACATCATTATGGATTTGTTTCACTCTTCCCAAAGCTTTGAAAAAACTCTGTAAAGGAAGTCATGAATACAATTAAAATGACATTGCCCTTTAAAAGTGACACCCCTAACGAAATCCAGTTATTTTACGTAATTGCAGTGTTACTTATAATTGTAAATAAAATCTTAATTGTTTACGAAAAAAAGTTAGGCCTTGACATGGAGCGTTCCTGTTATTTGCGAAGGTCCTAGTCAATCTAGGGGTGGGGAAATCATGGGATTTACAAGATGTGGGGTATGTAAGAGACTTGGGGCCTCATTACGAGTATGGCGGTCCTCAGGACCACCATACTCGCAGGAAAGGTCCGACCACTGCCACCAATGTGTGTCTGCCCACAGTATTTTGAGTGTGGCGGTCTGACCACCACAGGACCGCCTCCAGGATCCGATGGCAGTAGCGCAGCGGAAAAGGGGCAGTAATATGCTGGTGGTGCCGCTGCGGCACCGCCGAGTACATTACAAGTTACCTGTCCACCACCCGGTGAGCCCGCCATGAAAAGGCAACTAATGGGGCCCTAACAGGGCCCCCTGTCACTCCTGGACCTGGGGGTGAATGCGGGGGAGGGACACATGTTGTTCCCCCCTGGATTTGCACCCTCGTTCCTGTACGGTGTGGCATGCATGACATGGTGGAAGCCACACCATGCATGAATGTTCTGCAGGCGCTGTCACGGCAAAAGTCTGATGTTAAGGCTCTCTGTGAGCCTAACACAGTCACAGCCATGAGACCGCCGTAGCACCAATCGCCTGACCTGGATTCAACTCTGAATCCGGTGGGCGGGCGTACCGCGGGCTTGGAGGTCCTCCTGTGGAAGCATCAGCAGCGGGGCCGCAGGAGGACAGCCAAACTCATAATTGGTCTTGGTCTTTCCATGCCAAGTTGCTTATGATTTGCAAAGGTTTTTCACACCGAGATGTCCGTTCTGGAACCAAAATCTCTGTGTGAAAAACAAAAACTTGTTACAAAACACTGTTGCTGTTCTTGAAACCTTAGAAGACCACAAACCTCTCCTTCTCTGATGTGTGTTCATTTAGACATAGCACATAACAACAATTGCTGACCCTTCCGATGTTCAGTTGTGGATGACTTTCATCCTCTTTTTAAGGCTGCACTAACTGAAGTACTATTTTCTAACTTCAGTGGAATACTAACACTACTTTCAACATGAAGGCAGACATGCACATGTACATCATCTTATCTGGTAAGAAGGCAAGGGTGGGTGGTTCCAGCTATACAACCCGCGGGTTCTAACAGACGTAAAGAATTAAAAAGCATCTTCAATGTCACAAGCTTCGAGGAATTAGAGTCAAGAGCTTGAAGAGAAAGCTCCGCTCAAACAGTGGAACTAACTTTTAAATCTCATTGCGCTCGCACAAAGGTTTCTTGGTAGAAAGGAATTTTCAAATCCTTTTCAAAACCTAGTCACAGAGGGTATTGTGAACGCTGAACTATGTTCTGATAAAAGCAGAAAAGCAGAAGTAGCAGCTAAGTACCATTTAACAGTAATCACATGACTCTGTTACTGGCCAAGGACAGAGCAAATTCAAGATTTCTTCATTGGGCTGGAGAAGCACATCTACCTTACAGAACACCCTTCTGGAAACGCGTTCCACCTACAAAAATACGCAGCAGTTGTGAGACATCGCCACTAGGCAAGTATAACATTCATCACATCATTCAGTAGGTCCCACCCAAGAGAACTAGCATTTAGAGTTCAGGCCTGAAGGCATAAGATTTATTGGCTGGGATCAAGCACTTTATTCATCAGCAGAGTCAGTAGGTGCACTCTCAGTGAGTGACAGCTGAATTACAGGACACATACTTACATAAATAAATATGTATACTAATTCATAACTAGACCTGGAGCAATCAATAACATGTCAGGCCAAACAAATTGCAGGTTCTGCAGAATTTAGGGGAGATGAATGAAACAGGAAGCAGCAGCTAATACACCTGAGAAGTTCTGTGTAGTGTATACTCCTCGATCCCCTGGAAGGTAACCACCTGGAGCACAAGATAAAGCCCTAAGAAACATAGAAGAAGCAAAGAAAGATCTGAGCAGTCTCTCACTAGGCAAAGTTATGGAGGAGACTCCCGGTGGTTTTGCTCCTATTAATAACTCAGTCTCCTACAGAAATCCATATGCTCGCTGTCTAATCCATGAGAAGTTGCCTCGGGCTACAGATTCACTAAAACAAATCTCAATAGTTTCAGTACAAAGGGGTCTTAAACCCACAACACACCTCTAGTCAAAGCAAATATGAGACTCTGACAATCTATGTTCTCCCCTACTGGTGTAGAATCGCATTGCTCCTTGGAACTCAGTAGCGGCCAGCACGGATTGGGAGTGGTGAGGCAGGCGTAGGGGAACTGAGGGGGGAGTTGAGAATGTAGACACACATTACTGGAATGTAAAAAAAAGAAAAGAAAAAACGTACCTCCTCGCTGCTCTACCGCTCTCTCCCACGTGGCCGCAGTCTCTTCTCTGTGGGGCCGGAACAGGAAACAGCCAGGCTCCCTCCCCTAAGCCAATCACAATGCTGCAATGCATCGTTGTGATTGGTCTGGCGCTGTGGTTCAGCGCTCAGCCAGGGAATGGGGGCCTGGGCATGCTCATCACGCAGGCCGTAATGCAGCCTGCATGGAGAACGTGCGAAGTGTGCATGACTGTTTGGCTGGCCCAAAAGGGCCGGCCAAAGACTCATGCCCACTTGGAGTGGGCAAACCACTCATCCCCTTCCCTGCTGTCGGAGCAGAGCAGCCCCGCCCCCCCCCGCAAAGCTGCACAGCAGGAACAAATACAATGATAATAACCCTGAGTTATTATCATTGTATTTGCACTTTCTTTCACTACTTTGCAGCAGTGGGACGACGCTCCTCTGCCTTAGCAGAGGATCCACCACTGCTGGAACTGTGGCTAACAGTTGTCCACCTTTCCTACACTTCTTCTTCTTCTTCTTCTGCTTTTCGGGCTTACTTGCACTAGCTGCAAGTTCAACCCCACCCCCCCTCCCCCAGAATCCTTGGGTGAGGGGTGGCACGTGGCCAGTGCCTCACTTTGGCTCAAACCAATCTCTGGGTGGTCATTTCCAAGGAGACAGTGAAGGGGGAGGTCTTTACTTACTACCACCTTTCTCCAACTAAGGCGCCTAGCTATTTCTAGGGGCACTACAGAAACGGGCATAATAGTGACCACCTGTGGAATAGCCCTAACTCTTTTTGTCTCCCCTTGGATATACAGGTTTGAGAGTACCAACCTGTCATGCACAACAGTGTGACAGGCACAGGTATCTCTCAGGGCAGTGACTGGGATTCCATTCACCAGTAGGTGGTGGAAGTGTCTACCCCCCTCTGGAATCTCCAGCTCACCCTTTGGGCCCACTTTCCAGTTGAGGGCTAGGAGGTCTTCCTCATCAGTGGAACCACCCTGAAAGCATACACTGGCAGGCCCTGCAGTAACACTAGAGGTTTGGTTTCAAGGACAGCAGGGGCCCTTTTGAAAGGTAACCTGTCTTGTTGCAGGTAAGGCACCATGCGTTCTTGTGTCCAAGTGCTTACCCTGGTACTCTCGGGGGGCCTACGCTACTTCTTTTTATCTTATTCAGAGTGCCCTGCTGTCTTTTCTGGGGATTTTTTGACCTCAGTCTTTTGGTCAACCCACCACATCTAGTTTTGGACACTCTGGTTCTTACCCAGTGATCAGCCTTCTTCCCCTCAAGGTGCCTGCAACAAGGTGCAGGGATCAACAGCGGGGCTCGGCATGGAAACCATGCCAGAAACTGTGCATTGTAACCCCAAGGGCGGAAAGGCCTGCCCTTTGGGATCACAAGCTGGTTCAGACTGGCCAACAGGTTCCTTGAGCCTGTCCGAAGCCAGCCTGAATGACCGCTGGTTTAATTTCCGACAGCCACAATTGTTATGCGGCTGGCAAGTAAACCGAGGGGCCGATTACGATGCGGCCCGGAAGGCTCCGACTATCGTTATCGGCCTCTAATGTTAAAATGTATAATATACATTGAAAAGCTAAACTATGAAAAATAAATAAACTATGTCAAAAAGTCATCCTGGATGGTTGATTTCTTTTGTGACATCTGCTTGGCCTATGAGTGAAATTGTGATCTCATTCACCAGATGGCCCCATTAAGAAATTGTTTGACAGTATAGCAACAATTGTGAAAATTATTTTAACCCCTTCAGTGCCACGCCCTTTCCCCCTCCTGTGCTGGGTGTTGCACTAGTGGGTGGGGTTCATGACAAGATAGTCTCGTCATGGGCCCAGCGCAACCGTGCTCCATGACGAGACAATCTCGTCATGGGCACTGAAGAGGATAAACTGTGATAGATGCCAAAATCTTTCTCGCTTAAAGTAAGTTTCCCAGGTCGAATACTTAGTTCACTAGCAACGTCAGGCATGCTTTTTTTCTTTGCATTCTGTAACATTCAGCTGTGGTTTATGAAAAAAGCTACACGTCCCAGAATGCAAATTAAAACAACTGGACTGAAGAGCTAGTCAAGCCTCGACCTAGGAAACATTGCAGGGCTGTCAGAAAGACACTCAATCAAGTTTGACTCGTAAACAATAACTGGTGCTAATGTTATGAAAATAAACTTCAGTCGCAATGTGATCTGCAGCGTATGAGCCAAACAACCATCCCTTCACAGTAAGCAAAGTCTGCATTTGCCTGCTGTGAGGAAAAGCCCCATCGGGTTGTTTCCTTTCCCATGCCAGGCACAGCCCACATTCTGCCTGCGCCTAAAATGTAGTAGTTTAATGGGCCTTCTTGCTTGCCTCTAGCTGAACTCCACATGGCACTTTCACACCTGAAGAAAACCTGCCTGCGGCCTGTCTGCAAGTGCTATGGCGGGACGTTCCTTGGAATGCGCTTGCAAGTCTTGGGTGACTCAAGACGTATACTATGAACTTCCTGGACCTCTATACGCCTGCTGGCCCACAAAAAAAAAATAAACAAGAAATACGATAGGTGCACCTACCGTCCACCTCCTAGCCCTACCAGCCAGCACAAATGGGTTAGGGAGGGTGAGGGGGAAGAGAGATGAAAGGGTGGGGGAGCGAGATGAAAGGGTGGAGGAGCAAGATGAAGCAGCAGGTCGTGTGGGGGATCGAGAAAAAGCCGGTCACTGCACTTGTACTATTTATAAACCAGGGCGGGCGCAACAGGCTCCATCGCGACTCCCGGGGGAGACAGCGGCCCCCCAATTCAGCAGACTCTACAGTGTACGCCCGCTGTGAACATTTATCAACGAGGCACCCAGAGAAAAAAAGAAACAGGAAACGCTCACAGGGGAAAGAGAGCAAGCGTTGGTGAAAGATAAAGCGTTGTGTCCATGAAGCGGGCACCGTGCTGAGCCAGGGAAATGCTCATTAAAATTTGTACAAAAAGTCCCTGAACAAAAAATAACAACTTGCTAAAAGAGGGACCAGGAAGCCAAATTGCCCACTAGCAAGCAAAGATTTTTTACAAGACAACTGACTAGACAAACCCAAAGCTATGGGAGGAGTCAAAGCACACAAAGTACATACAACAGATCATTCTGACAGCGCAAGCGCTGTCTAGGCTCGACCTAAAAAGAGGTAACCGCCAAGACAGGGGAAATCCAGTGTGAACAACTCTCCTTAAGAGAATTTTGTGTCCTCCCAGAGTGTAAAGTTGAGAACACAGAGGATAGCATGAGGACACCTGCAACTCTAGGCTGGTTTAAGACAAGTTTAATTTGCAATTGAAACTGCACTTCAAGTCAGGCGGGTTGTCAGCTAGGATATCCATGACTTGTTCGATATTCTACGTTCACAGTTATGGTGTACCAATCAAGCTAGACCAAGAACTTATACCAGTTCTGGGCTATTTAAATAATATCTCTTCCTGTTTAACTGCTATCAGGTTTATTCTATTTTGATTTTGAGTTTAGGTCATTTTGATACTTTTGTTTGTTATTGACTTTGTAAGGTTTTCATGAAGAAGACTGTACAAATTCTCTTCTCGAAGAACTTGGCTGGTACTCACGCAACATAACTGCAGGCACTGACAACCATCATTTAGCTCAAACACTTTTTGCAACTACTAACTTCTACAAACTTTACATCTAAAACATTAAAATGAAGTAAGACTACCAGTTTGATGTTGCTGTTTTTTTGCTTTGCCTTGACATGGGAGACACCTCACAATTTACCTTTCTTTTTTGTCTGTCAACACTTTCTAATTAACACCTAAATAAAAATTGGCTGCGGTCAGGCGTTAGAAAAGTTGAAGCTTGCTAATGAACTACAGCCAGCCTTCAATGCTTAAGCGGTCTGCTTCACTGGAAGATATGTTGCTAATCACCGGTATAGCTCCCCCCAAAAAAACGATAAGGCCATATCAATAATTCGGGCCTTGAGGTTGTTCTGTTCCGAAAACTCCAAGGAGTAGAGTTTACCCACTGTTCCATTGCGGCTGATACAATGGATGGCTAACTTAGAGGGCATTATTTCACTTTTTCTGCCTATTGTTATACTTCTCCCAGCAAAGTTGAGAGCTTAAAAAGTGTGGAAAAAAATGTCATTGTATTTCTGGTTCTTTCTTGCAGCCACACATTATGGCAATAAACCATTAGAATAAAAATTGTCTGTGTACATAAAATGTATATGCAACAACTTACCTCTGTCAATGGACCTTCCCTTGTGCCACGAAGAACGCTCATTTCATCCGAAGTCAACTGGAACTTTGATAAGAAGGCATTTGCAACTTGAGCTCGGATATCCAATCTCTGACTGAAAAATAACAACACATATGGGAATATCAATTATGGGTTTATTATCAAAGTTCAATGTTTTATGTTTTTGCAACAAAAAAGATGATATGATCTCTTTCAGTTGTGTGTCTTCAATGCCATTTTAAATATAAACAAATTAAACAATAAAGCGAGCCATTGACACTGCTACTGTTATCGTATCAGCATACTACATTGGCAGCACCTTGTCTTTGGTTTCATTCATTTTAATTGAAATTTTAAAAGTTTCAAATTGCCCTCATTTTTATTTACTTGTGTGAGCGAATGCTAGTCATATATATGGATATACACTAGAAATGTGTAAAAGCACACACAAGTTTTACATATCTGTAAAACTGACCTTATCTAAATTACAATTACTGTGTCAAGGACATCCTTGTAATTCTGCTGGCATGTGCTAATAGGCCAGTGGCCTGAATGGGTATCTAGTGCTGGTCATGTAACTTCAGAAGTGGGAAACTTGGCCCCACAAGGCAAAATATGCACTATTATTTCACGCATGAACCTCATTTATTTGTCAGACCTCAAGGTGTGTGAACAACAATCATCGAATGCAAAATTTTTTGGACATTAACATCTGACCTACAACTAATGTTATGGACAGAAATGGTCTTGAACTCCAAATGCACTATATTTATCTAGATTCTGCAACTTCCAAGTCAATCAGTGTAGCATTCCCTCTAGAAGAAACTGGAGCTTGAAGAAACTAGGAATTAACACCCTCACATCTGACACAATCACTTCATAGTTTAAGCTGGACATGCAGGTGCTCTTTTGAAGGAATCATCTTTGGATCCCCCACCTTCTAATCCTTTCAAAATTCTTCTTGGTGCACCAAGAAAACAGTCAGTTTTGGATTTATTTAAAGGAGGACAACCATCTTGATGCAATCCAGGTAACCTTTATTCCTTTGAGAAGCATTGAGTCATGACCTGCACCTTTAAATGGGTAAAGATGGTGTTGTGGTGCATACTGAATCATGTCAGTTCAACAGAGTCAAATATCCACCCTGCAAGACTTTCTGCAGGAGTGAGGGGTGGTGGAACCAACCAGTACTGGGAAAGAACATCTCAGTACTAATTCTCAGATTATTTCTTTCATCTATTTCTCTTCCTCACTAAAGGGCTGATTACGAGTTTGGCGGTCCATTGGCCTGCTGAACCCGTGGTGGAGGTCCCTTGACCGCCAGACAGGCGATCTACTTGCCGTATTACAATTACGGCGGTGGGACTGCCATAGGCCCGCCGCAACCACCGGGAATCATGGATCCCGTGGCACGGCAGTGAGAGGCCCTAATATGCTGGTGGTGCCACTGCAGCACCGCCAAGCATATTAGGAGTTTCCTCACCGCCACGGTTTTCATGGCGGTGAGGCCGCCATGAAACTTGTGGTGGTGAGGAATCAAGGGGGGCCCTAAAGGGCCCCCTGTTTCTTCCGGGCCATGGGGTGCCTGCATGGGGGCACATGTTGTGCCCACCTGTGTGCATTCCCACCCTTTCCTGTACGGCTTGGACTTCACAGTACATGCTGTGCAGGAACGGCCGGTGCTGGTGCTTCCACTGCGGTGTCTTTTTAATGGGCACCGCAGTGGGACCACCAAAGCACCGCCCATCAGACCCACGGAAACTCATAATCTGGCAGGCAGTGCCAGTGCGGCTTTGGTGGTGTGAGAGCAAGGCGCTGCCATGGCGGTCCGCTCCCATACCACCAAAGTTGTAATTAGGTCCTAAATCTCTTGAAAGAGGAGCTACTCAAAGTTCCTCTGACTTAAAGTTCATATCAGTCTGCAGGCCTTTTTGCTTCATTGGTTGGACATTAGTTCATTACAAACACAGGTCGTAAATAGACCCTTCTTAATGCGGAAGGATTCCCAACAAAACTGGTTTATTGCTACGTGAAGCCTTGTAACCTTTTACATCACTGGGGGTTTAGCAAATTCGCCTTTTCTGCATAGTCAACCAAGATTTGTTGCCATTTTTTAATGGACACTATTTAGAATGTTTTAGGACTCTGTGCACTGTAGCACTGCTACTCAGTGACACCGTGCTTGTGCCTCAGCTATAAAATAGTAGTGGTAAAATTATTTTCACCCAGTTGGCCAAATTCACTGTGTATGTTATTTAAATCTCTATTTAACTTTTTAACTATGTATGACCATTTTAAATGGTGAAGAAAACACACCTATGGCATGGAAGTTAAATGTCATATGTCGGCTTTAGTGTGTATTCACACCACCAACATATATGACAAAAATATATGTCTACCAGAAGCAGCCCTGTGTGCTGGCTGGGCTGCAGTTTAAATGCTCTGTAGTGATGCAGGGCAAGGAAAAATGCATTTTTCATGCAGGAAAAGCCTATTTTTTATATATTTATCATTCACTCCAAGAGTGCGTCTTGAAAGCCCACAGGGCAGTGTGTGGATATATAAAAATAAGGCATACTACCTATTGGAGTTAGTGTGCTCTCACAATGACACAATGAAATAAAGCGCAAAAGCTATTTGAGTGTGTAGGCTTTATAGACTTGTCCCTGAACAGGCCTAGATGGGATTAAAGTATATGTTCCCTATTTCTACCAGGGTAAAAGCTAACAAAATTGGCTTCAAATTCAGATACGACTTAATTGGATTTAATGGTGAAGTGTAAAAGTAGCTTTAGAAAAATGAACTTCTGACTGATTTAGCCAGAACTGGCTTCAAACCAGTTCTGCCATGCATCGCACCTCCAGAGCTAGAATAAACATCCTTTTCTGGGACAGTTAACAACTCTGGCGTGGAGGACAAAAACCTGCCTCGGAGCCGAAGAATAGCAGATGAGCATTAGCGGCTCACCACTTAGCAAGAAGTGGACAGGAACAACTGGCAGAACAATGGAAATCCTTAGCACTACCTCTTTTTGACTTTGAGATACCAGGGAAGGCTTCTCCTATTAATTCCTAGGATCACCCTAGACAGCTAGGCTTTAGTCACAGTGGCGGAGAGAATTAGATTGAACCCTGTCAGGTGGGAGCAGAACTCATATAAACAAGGGAGTGGACTAAAACCTGATGGGTGGACTACGGGTAACCAAAGGTTTCTGCCATATTGAAATATGAGTTCCTGAGTAATTTTTAATGTAAGGAAAAGAGAAAATGCTACAAAAGGAGGTGCTGGTACTGTGAGAAAATAATTAGGAATGGGGAGGGGGAATTTCTCCAGTCACTGACCAGTGCACAAGATAAATCTGGCATCTCAACCACCACCTTCTCAGACCATTCCTAGAAATGGGACAACTCCACCTAAAGAAGAAGGCCCGGTTGGAAAAAAAAGCTCCTAACTCCTACGGGAAGAAGAGGATTTGCTCAAGAACTCAAGGACTCCTGGCTTCTGCTGGCACCTAGACATGTGAACTGTTCTCCAAGAGTCTCCAAAAGTCAAGTGGTTGGCCTCCTGTTTGCCTGCTTTATAGGCACAAAAAAATAGGACTCCTGACTCCAAGAGGGTACAGCTGATCACAGAGGACTTGCTGGAAGGAGATATGGTTGCCAATGTCTGATCTAAGAAGGTATGGTTTACAGATCTCACCATGAGAAACTTTCTCAGCAGCTCTAGACTAAGTAAGAAGGTAAAATCTTTGACTAGCAAAACCCCCTTGGTGTAAACTACGTCTAACTGCCTCTGCTCCATCATGGTTGGCCTGAAATTGTGTCTCGGTCCCGATCAACTGTTGTTTTTCAATGGCACTTTCTTTTTTCTAGGCGATTTTTGCCTTGCAACTTTAAAAATTCATACCTCTGGTTCTCATTAACCAATTTTAATGAACTTGGTATATTTTGCTCATTAAATTGTTCTTTAGGTTTATAAATTGGTTTTGAGTTGTATTACTTTTTTGTATTTTAAAATGATTAGTACAGCCTTAAAGTAACACAGACGTCTCTGGGGATTGCCTGCTGATTGTGCTGTAGCTACCAGGGACTGAGAAGAGATTCTCTCAGAATTGTGATTTGACCTAACCAGATTGTGTTTATTACGTTGGCAGGTATCATTCCACTCCCGATGTTATAACCCAATTTCTGACAGTGGGCTCAAATTAAATTTAAGGATGAGAGAGGTGTTGGTGGCAGGCAGTAGAACTCATCTTTAGTACCATCTCTGTTGGCAATAGTCCTTGTACCACCCCAGTGCAGTGTCACAGGTGCACAACTTGAAATCTATTTTGCATTGATCACTTACTTATTCACAAATCCACGGAGGGACAGGTATGCAGCTTATCCTCAATTTAAACTTTTAAAACAGGTGCTTCCCTGTCCCCAGTCATCAACAAAAAATAAGCAGTCACTGTTGTTCTCTAGCTAATACTAGGAGTGGCAGCTTAACTTTTCGGCAGACTGCAAACAATGGAGAAAACGTCTGTAAAACATTTTCTTTATTGCTCCAGTGTATTCAATTTGGGTGGCCTTACACTGGATCTACATAAAACAAGTATTTGTAAAGCCAATAGGTATAGTGTTGGTTGCCAGAGTTTTAGCTTGGTCAATGCTTGCCTGTTTTGTCATGGTTTTTGCAAAAACGTTATTGTTGAAGGAGATGCCAGGCCCTTGTCAATCTGAAAATAAAAATGAAACAAAGGCTGAAAGAAATCCATCCTATGATAAACCTATTGCTGGATTTGAGAAAATAATCTGGAGCAGTCCATTTTTAAAAGTAATTAGCCTTTATCTGCTTGTTAATTCACGTTTATAACACATTTCTATTTAAGGCAACATGGCTTCGTCTATCTTATACTAGGCTGCTCTCCAAACCTCCGCATCTGGCCTGCCTGCTGGGATGCAGGGGTCACTGCTAAACACATGTATTGATTATTTCATCAAGGCTTTATTTGAAATGTTTTAGTGATCAAGATGAACCCTGCACATGACATCTGGTTTCAAAGTCTGTCTGCTCTCATAATTAGACAGGGTCTCCTAGAATCTATAATTAACTGTCCCTTTACTAATCCTTTTGAATACAGTGAACATATCTGCCCATCATCACGAATTCCAGCCATCTCTAGTCATTTGTGAAACCTGTTGCCTGTTGGTGACAGAGGGCCCATGGGTTCACACGTAGGGAGAGAGCAGACACGAAGGAGTTAAACCAGTGGCCCTGAAGTAACTGAGTGTGGGGACTCCTTAAGTTAACAGAGTGAGCATTGGGGAAGAGTAGAAGGAAGGGGCAGAAGAAGGAGAGCTCGTCGTTGTTGGCATCAACACAGAGAGCACCAAGCAGAGGAAATTCCCGTGAGAGTTCAATAAAAATGCAGGGAACCCTGTGCGCGCACGAGGGCAAGGCTCAAGACTTGGAACCATTAGAAGGGCTCAATAAAAAATCTGACGAACAAGAGGCCGGGCTAATAGAGACCAGAATAATATAGACATGGGCAAGGCTTGACAAGCAGCAGGAGCATAATACACTAGAAAGGTGCAGTAGGCATAATGGAGACCAGGGCTCCCCCCTTTAAAGAGATGGAGGCTGGTGAGCAGAGCTTTATAGGGTTCAAGAAGTACATACAACCATGAAAACAAAGTGCAAATGCTTCCGAGCACGACTGAGAAACGTACTAGATCTAATGGGGAACGGTTAATAGACGGGGCTTGGGTAGAACCTCGCGCAGGTGGAGTCAACACGAATGTCTGCATGAGTGGAAATTACGCAAGCCTGTAGGCCTGAGAGAAAAGCAAAGGAGTAGGCACTGCCATGATAATGCTCAAGGTCCGAGGATATAAGTGACACAGAGTAAAAAAAGTCGCCAACATAAAAATCATGGTGCGGGAGAAGTGGTTGAAATAGGGACCATTGTCTTAACCAAGCCACTGAGATAAATAGCGTGGCGCGAAATAAGGAACATGGTGTAAACGAATAGGATGTGACTGATACACAAGGGGTACAAAGTTATTCCTACATCTTTGTACGGTCTGAGCCCTATTGCAAATAAGGAAAGAGCTATTCAAAAGAGATGTTTAGAACCACTGTTCGACAGCGCGGCAAGTCCAGGGTAATCCATAGAGGGGAAATGTTACTTTCTCCTAAGTAGAGGCAGGGAGAAAGCCTTTTTACAACAGAGAAAGCATGAAAAACCTTGAGGGGCAGTTAAGGCAAATTGCAGGGGATTGGAACGAAAGAATTAATAAAGACGGGGACTTATCAAGGAGGTTACGACATAAAACAATGTTTTGAAGATTATATTAAAGTGTTAACTTTAAGAAATTAGGATAACTCGAGGGAGGTCACTGGGTGTGTTCTGTGGGAGAGATATTGGTGGGTCATGGAGAAGATTGCAGGGCTCCGGAAAACGTCACTTTGCAGCTAAACAGGTTACCAGTCTGGTTCTCCCTTATACAAGGTCTAAGTGCTTAATTTGAGCCTGTGGTTTCCGGAGCCCGGTACCGGCAATTAATTGTCAACACCAGCGCTTATTACAGTCTGCTACCTGGTTGCACTGTTTAGCTAATTGAGGGATGAGCAGAACAACAGTTGTTTATTAATTAACATATACATTAAAATGACTAATAGCTGCGGGCAAGACATTCATTTAGCTTTGGGGGCCTGGAATACTCTTAACTGTCACACTTATAGGAGTGTGAGGGTTAGTAATTGCGTTAGTTTTTTTATATTAGCAACACTGGCAGGGGCAATGGGTGGTGCAAGCGGCAGTGGCCTCCTGACGAGGGCCCTGGCACTTACGTTTCGTACAAATTAAGCACTGCGTGCTCTTCTCGCCCGTTTGCTTTTCCCGGCCCCCGCAATTGCCGGCATCCATCCTGTTGGGGGCATTGAAGTACCAATTGGTTCCGAGAGGAACATGGAAAAAATAAATAAATTGACATCACTTGGTAACGGGTGGTCGCGGGCAGGTGCTTTATTGTCATTTATTGTGGTTTCTGTGCAGGGTTGGACTGACGTATAGGGAGGGCATTTCGGCAGTTCCAGAAGAGCTGGTCTGACAGGGTAGTGTGTGGGCCAGTTTAAAAAAAAATGTCTGATTGTGGCCTGTCTTATGATCTGGTGGGCTGGTTTTACAGTTAGTTTCCGTGGTATTACCACAAGCATTGCTTGCAGCAACCACAGATACATGCAGTCTCCAATTCCTTGCAAAACACATGCACAGCATGTCTTTCTCAACTTCAAAAGAGCCCTAATTTGAAAATGAGGCCCACTTTTTTTTTTAGATATCTCTTTCATTAATGAGAGTTACTTTTATTTTGGTGCCCTGGTTACTTTCTATCGCAGTCCGACCCTCTTTCTTTGCACACCCATTCATCCCCACCTTACGTCAAAAAAGGATTACACAAAAAGAGTGGAGACTAGCTTTCCACACGTGGGTTCACCCATTTACTTAAATACGCAACATAAAGACAACAACTGCCGAAAACAAATCGAAACCACACGCATGGCAGTTAAGTTCAAAAGTTGTGATGTTTGTAATTTGATATGTGGCCAAAATGTGCTGTCATTTTACAAATAAGAAATCGTTACATCTAGTTTTTGATTAGTCGGAAATATTTACGAAACACTAAAAGCTAAATAAAAGAAATTACAAAACATGTTCATTTATACGCCTTCACAGATCCCTTACTTTCAGTATTTTGTTCGCTCTGGTAAAGATGATCTATCGTGCTGCAAAAGAGCTGAAACTATATTCTGTGGTCAATAGGTGGCAGTAAAGTTCTCTCAAACAAGATAATTAACCAAAAACAGAGTCTCGAAAAACATGATCTGAATAATATGTGCCCAACTGTAACTATGTCCTAATCAAGGTTGCAAGAATGTGTCGCTGGTGTTTACATTGAGGTACACTACCTCGCACCCCCTGTAGCTTTTGAAGCAAAAATGGGTTCAATATCGAGTTAAAAACAGTGAAACTCAAATCAAAATCTCAAACTATTGATATTCCCACTGGCCGTTTAGAGCAACCACTGTACAAATTATGCGGCCTAGTAATCTAGGTTATGCGGCAAGGGAAGATCGCAAAATGTGTGCAATTAAAGAGCATTTATATTGCACATTCTGTGGTTTTATAGAACTATGTTGGTATTTTAACACACGTTGATACAATTTGGATACCAACACCGTACAAAATGCCAAGGTTTCTTAGGAAAGAAAACTACGCTCAGCATAAACTGTACAAAATGTTATTTACCAATAATTACTGCGTTATTCTTTAAAGGAAGCACAGGGACATACGTTTACACTTTGTTTTCAACCCACCGGAGCAAAACAAATGATGTAAAACATATGCAACGTTACACGTAGCTGAAATCTACTTAGGGGTACAAACAGCTTTAAAGCCAAGCCCCTCTAATTCGGCGCATCCCACAGCTCTGCTTTAAAGGTGGTCTTTGTTTGTGGTTTCCTGTAGGCTCACGAACAAGTGGCTCTAGAATCATCTATTTCCGATAAAACCACTGCCCTGCAGAACAGTGCAGCACAGTACATATTTATTATGCAAGTACACCACAAAAAGGTGCTTTCTTAAGATCAAGAGCAGGGGCCTTCTCGTGCACAGGTGAGCTGGCTCAGAGCACAGACGAGCAACTTTTTTATACATCCAGTGTATAAAGTGCATACACAGAACTCGGAATTTCTCCGTTAATGCATAAAGTGGACAGGGAAAAACCAAGAAACTGAGAGACACAATCGCTGCTCACTGTTTCCGTCTTGTTAGTGTCAGCAGTTCACGCATTAACTCAACAAAATTATAAGCAATATTAAACATCCCAGTGTGAGCAAAACTCGCACTTGTTTAATGTCTGAGCGCAGCAATCAACAGTTGATATGTGTCCGGAGTAAAATTGCGGGAGATGTGTCCCACTCAATAAGCAGTGTTTTAGCAACTTCTGAATCTATATGAGAAAGAAAGATTTTTTTCTTGAAATCCGCAGACCGTGCGGATTATGTCGCAAGTGCTGGGAATCCATAACAAGGCAGAAAACACCAGAGCATCGCAGAACTCCCATGGCCCAGACTTTAGGCATCCGTATTATCACGTTATCAACCACTACATAAGCATGGTTCATGTCTTAAAAACACGAAAAGGGTAGCCCAGGGTAAAAACATGAAAAGGGTAGCCCAGGGTGTTTTCAATCTACTGTTTCTCCTATCCGGCAGGAACAAGTCGACTGTGAATCCCTGTCGTATACCCTTTGACATTTTCTTGCTGACAATTAAGATTCTAGGGATGATTTTAGTTTTTCTAGTACTAACAATTTGCGATTCTCTACTGATAGGGAAAGATAAAGAGCCCTCTTTACAGGAATGGAAGCCTCACATGTATTCCTTTGTCTTGAGGAGAGGTATTCAGCACTGTCTACGTGGGTCGGATGCCCGATTTTTAGGACAATCACGGAGTATGTAAATAAATCACATTTATCTACCGTGTACATTTACCCATGTGGATACCCATGGTTTGACATGGATCAAGACTTTGGAGACCAAGGGCCAGATGTACGACCGTTACATTTTGCGACTCGCAAATTGCGTCACTTTGCGACTCACAATTTGCGACTCGCAAAATGCAATGTACAACAGTGTCACAGACACTGTTAGCGATACCCAATGGGGTTGCAAGTTGCATGCCTCATCAATATTCATGAGGCAAGCACAATTTGTTACCGATTGGGAATGGCTAGCATTCCCAGGGATGGTGGCCTACTGGGGTCAGCAGACCACCATGTCTGGGACTACTTTTTTAAAAAAAAGCAGGTTTCTAGGTCTCGCCTGAGCCAGCGCATGCGCTGCCCTGGCGAGACATTTAGTAGTTGCTTTTAAAAGTGCTTCCTTGCCGGCCACCAGCTTGCTATTACGTGCACAAGCGCGCGCGCGATGTGCACAGCTGCCATTTGGCTTCTTTCAGCGCGCGCGTCAATGCCCTCTCCTATCCCCTCCCTTCTCCCACTCCCTCCTTGTCAGCTTCATGTTTTTGCATGGCACGCGATCACTTGTATCAGTTTCACTTTCATTATTTGCACACCATGTTTAAGCTCGAGCCAAGGCTGACTTTCGTGTACATAGTTATCCTTCTTTGCTGCAATCCATGAGAGTGCATATTTTTAACAATTAATCTCCCTTCCTACCCCATCCTTACTTGCACCCGCCTCCACACAGAGGACGCTTCCACCCGCCCACTACCGACGTTTAGTTTGCGTCCTCCCACCCGCTGCCCCCGTTAGAGCACTTCAAAGGCTTGCATTTTCCAAAGTCGGAAAATAAATATGCAATTGAAGTAGAATGTACTTTTTTATTTTTGCCGAAATCCACGAGAGTGCATGTTTTTAACAATTAATCTCCCTTCCTACCATGTCCTTACTTGCACCCGCCTCTCACACAGAGGACGCTTCCACTCGCCCACTGCTCACATTTAGTTTGCGTCCTCCCACATAGAGGTCATTCCCACCTGCTGCCGCCATTAGAGCACTTCAAAGGCTTGCATTTTCCAAAGGCGGAAAATAAATATGTAATTAAAGTCGAATGTACATTTTTATTTTTAGCAATTAATCTCCCTTCCTACCCTGTCCTTAATTGCCCCCGCCTCCCACACAGAGGACGCTTCCACCCGCCCACTGCCCACGTATTCTTCCTGTATTCCTCGCGTTTTCTTCTCTCTTTCCACTCCAGCCCGGCTGGGCTCTCACAGCTGGCCTGCAGAGAGGAGAGCCAGGAAACTGGTGCAGAGATTTGCATGAAAGCTGATGGCCGCCCGGTGATGTCACACATACCGGCTCTTTATTACTCTAAATTACTAACAGCCGCAGGAGAGTGAGGTACGGACGGACTGCTGAGGCCAATTGAAATGAGAAATCAAATCCACACACGGGACCTTTTCCGACAACATGATGAGTCAGCAAAAAAACACGAGCAGACCAAGTCATTCGGAAGAGTCTCCCAAACTGGTGAATTTTTAATCCAGATATGACAATACCACTAATTTACCAGGTGGTACTGCGCTCTGCGTGACATCTTCAGCCTGTCCAGGCGTTTTCGCCAAACAGTACGTTGTACTTTAGCTTTCAACATTCAGGGCTTTAAGTGGGCCGGGTCTTGCCGGTGTTCAGCACAGACAGTTCTATAAAGCAGGTGCTGATACGGGTCTCTATCGGGCTCTCCATTTTTGCCCTCACCCTCTGGATTAAAAAACATGATTCTTAACTCTGCAGCAGTGCCACCCTTTACTGTCTCTGATGTGACTTCAAAGAAACTCGTTATAGTTCTTTCACAGTCTCATCACTTCAGAACTGAAGCATTTTCAATATTCTATACTACGAATCCATGGTTGTTGCTTATTCATGTTATGCAACCAACACCCTGTGACAAAGCCAATAGTACTGGCTTGTTGTAAGTGTAATGCTACTTGTTGTATTATATATATCTGAATGTAATGACAGAAGTAACGAAATACCACAAAGCTAAGCATAGATCTTCAGCTTAGGTGCTTTTAAGACACACCCTTGAATACACCAGCCACGCCCCTATGAGACCCCTCCCCCCCACAGTTTTTTTTTTATCCCACTTAAATCCCTGTTAACATTGTTCTTCAAGATCCAATGGGCTGTTGGTAAAAATCCAGAAATGACGGATAGTTCCACGCAGAGTTTGTGAATTGGCAATGGTTATCTCCTTGAATTCATTGTAACTTTTTTTCAGTTCTGTGAAGTGCAAAAAAATAGCAGGAAAGAAAGGGGATGAAAATGGTCCCTGCCGGCCGCAGGACAAAATGTTCTCTGCCACTCAAGGCAAAATAATGAAATGCGGCTACCCGGAAGCGCTGTGCGGCCCACAGAGCCGCTAAAGTTTCCCAGGTTCAGGGTCAGAAAGGGACACAAAAAAATTGACCCAGGCACCAAACAAACAAGCATTGGCATAGCCAATAGGTCTCGCCTTGGGACCTTATAAGTGTTTAGCCATGCAACAGTTGATGTTGTTGGTCGAGACCTATTGACTATGCCAATGCTTGTTTTTCATGCAGCCCTTTTCCTTAAAGGAAAATGGGATGCATTTCAAAAAGAAAAATGAAACTTTTCAGTTTCATTTTATAAGGGCAGGCAGTGGTCTGTGTGACCACTGCCTGCTCTTTAAAAATATATTTTCACACACTCACAAAGGGGAAGGGGTCCCCTGGGGACCCCTTCTGGTTTGGGAGTGGTTTACCACCTACTTGAAATATTTGGTAAACGGGAAGTGTTTTGCAGCCGCAAATGCGGCTGCAAAACAATAGTACATGGCTGTGAGTCTCGCTATTAGGAAGGGACACCCCTTCCTAAAAGCGAGAGTCGCAAACGCTATTTTGCAAGTCAGTGACTCACAAAATAGCGTTTGTACATGCTATTACCCTTCTTTGCGGTCGCAAATGGGCCAATCTCCCGCTTGCGAGCGCAAAAAAGGGTCGTACATCTGGCCCCAAATGTTGGACACCAATAGGCTGGATCAAATTTATGGAAATAAGCTCCTTTTACCAACTCACGGGAACCAGGCTGCATTGTGCAGAATGAACAAAAAGTGCATCTAAAGCCGCCAGACAGCCAGCAAAACCCAAGCATACTCTTCAAGACAGAAGACAGCACATACCAGGTAAGAAGGCTGAGCGCAACCTTCAGCGCCCATAAAGAAGCGTTGGGTTGGAAAGACATGGCAGATAAGGAGGGCAGGTAATGGACAAAGGATGGAGCATAGGGGTAGGGGTGCCACTTACATTTTCACTCTATTGCATTTCTATGATCAAGCACTTCCTTACTCCCAACTGTAGAATCTGTACCTATGATGCCAGGATAGAGAGGAAGGAAACCATATTGGATAGCCAGACATTTCTTTAAATGGTTTTATACTGCATTGATAAGGGAATCAAAATCAATCACCTATCCATAGAGGGAATATAATCATCATAAACATCTGGCACAGTTACTGTACTTATTAGCCACAAAATGTTCAGCACAGTATCAAAACAAAACCATCAATACAAAGAAGCCACTGGAATAGCACAAGGAGAAAATGTAGAGGCTCGCATATTGCCGTTGTGGAATAATCGAAAAACTAGGTGAATTCCAAAGTCAAATTTCAGGCAGCGGCAGAGAAGAAATGAAAGTTCCACAGAAGAAGCTAGTGATAAAACCAAGAGCACTTACGGGTTTGGGGGAGACAGAGGAAGTCTGGATGAAGTTAGAAGGATGGTGAGGATGAACTACATCGGTGAGCGAAGGGAGTTAAGTGGACACACACTAGGATGGTGAAGCGAATACGCTACAATCTAGGTCAAGAAGGAGTAAGCAGACAGTTCACATGGATGTCAAGATGGCTCCCAGAATAACCTATAGCGATAGCTAAGTCGCATCAAGGTGAGGAGGGCAAACAAGGAAGCTTAAAAAACCAGGGGCACACAGTAGTAATAGCATTAGCAATTAAACCATTACAATTAGTGAATGGGAAAGTGTAATTGACTAGAGAGAGAAATTTGGATGAAACTAGCAGTTAAGCCCAAAGCATTCATAAAAATTAAAACTAAAAACAAAAATATAAGGAGGCAAGGTAGGGATACCCTGTCTCCCTGGGCCCTGTGGGAGGTCCAGAAAGACCCCTACACCCCCAGGGCCCAATTTTTTTTAATTAATATTGCGGCCCCATGGGACTCCTGCAGGATTGCACCTATTTAATAATTTTTGTTTTTAATACCTGCTGGATTTTTTTTCAATATACATTTAAGGGGAGGCGGGTATGCGTCTCCCTCCCAAGCCACACATGAGCCCGAGGGCCCCCCTCCAGTGTACAAATCAAAAAGGGGAGGGGGCACACATACACCCTCCCCGAGCCACAGATGGTTCCCGGGAACCCCATACCCATGGCCAAATGTTTAGTAAAGGTGAAGAGGCATGCAGATCCCCCTCCCAAAGTCCCTTTTGGGTCCCAGGAACCCCATCCCTAGGGCCAGTTTTTTCAAAATAGAGGAAGGAGCACACATGCCCTTCTCCAAGCCTCTGAATGGACCCTGGGGATCCCATCCCAGAGGCCAAAATTATTTTAAAAGTGGAGGGGGGCAGTGTGACCCTCTACCTGTGTTGGAATCTACCCTGGGGATCCCATCCCCAGGGTCTCAATACTTTACATCCCTACCCGGGAGAGTCTGGGCACACCCTGCTCACACTCTCCCGGCCAAGGAACACTAGTTTGCTCACAGTTGCTCCTGCCTGGGCAAGAGTATACAGAAGTGCCAGCTTTGCCAGCACCATGTATGATACAGGCTGGGGAACCGGCTCAGGGTGCGGAACATGGTGCTCCCCCCACAGCCCCCAAGGTTGTGTGCTTTTGGGTGCCTTGGGTGAGCGCCAGGGCATCAACCAGAGGTCCAGGGGGATGGGGTCCACGAGGCCATGAAGTCTCGGGGTGGGGGCCATAGGGTGGGGGGGCACTCCACCTCCCTTAAAAAACAGAGGGCCTTGGGAATGGGGTCCCGGGGCTTGCAAAGGCTCGTGGAGGGGGGGCCATATGCCCCACCCGTCTAAAAGTAAAATATGGGTATCGCAGGAGGGCCCGGGACACCCACAGTAAATACTTTTATTTTTAAAAATGAATAATGCATGAGTGGCAGGAGACGCTCATTTATAATTCACTGCTTCTTTGAAGGAGTGCCCAATAATGCCTTGGAAGAGCTTTTTTGTATGTTTTTTGGAACTTGGTGGTGCCGCAATAGGGGCACCACCAAGTCTTTTTTAATGCTGTTGGGTGCGGAGCTGCTGGGAGTCCAGCAGCCTCCCAGCAGCATTAAAAAACCAAAAATTAGTAAGTATCCTGGGTCATTAAACCAATGACCTAAGGGAACTTACCATATTTTATTTCCTAGCTGGAGTTTTATGCTCTTCAGCTAAAGTGCAAGGTCCTCTTGTGGTTGCTTTTAAAATTGCATTTTCTGGGCCAAAAAATGTTAAAAGAAAGAGTCAGAGAAATGTTTGTTATTTTTATTATTTTGACATTTTTCGCCAACAAAATGTAGTAATAAAAACTTTGTAAAAAGAAAGATCATAGACAATGTTTTCTTTCAAACAATTTATTAAACATTTTATAATAATCAATATTAATAAATATTGCTTAGTGGGAATTAAAGAAATATACGTTTGATTTAAAATATTGGTGATTTTTAGAAACAGATGATAGATCTGCTTTATATTTATTGATATGCTCTACCCTTGATAATGCCTATAGGCTCACTTTTCATACTTGCAGAAGACGGTGTGTGACGTAGGGTTGGTTGCACGCTGGGGTTTGCAGCAGAACATGGCCACAGAAACATTGGCACAGGCCAGGCCCTGTGGCCAACCTTCTGCCCCGCACAGCCGGGGTTTGGCTACCCGGGCGGGGGGGCTGCAGTGGCTGGCCACAGGCCAGGCCCTGCAAGCAACCCACTACTGCGCACTGACAAAAGCCTTGCATGGGAGGGTGTTGTCTTCATGTAAGGTGAATAAATATTTTCTTTACATTAAAAATATCCTGGGAATTCACTGAATAAACCAAAGGCTAAAAGTGATGTCATAGTCAGATGTAACATTAACCACTGACATTCACCAGTTATAGTTATATGTCCTAAGGTATCTCTAACTCAAGCCCTAGCCCTAGCCATGGACTACTAATTACCTCACATATTACATCACTGATGATGTGTGTAATGACATCGATAATATCACTGCAAAATTTTACATTTCATCATTGAGGACAAGACTGTGCATAGCAGGGGAGCAAGTTATAGTTACACCTTAGGGCACAAGTTATTGTTACTAGAAATAATTATAATTGGTGAATTTCTCTGTTTTTTTTAAGTTTCACTGAAATCTTCAACTAACCTTAATGTTACTTTAACTTTTGCTTTTTTTGTGAATACATATACATTTATATACAGAAAAAACAAAGAAAGTTAGTTTATAGTTATAGTGAATTTGTCAATGACAATATTAACATTTTGAACTAAAAAAAAAAACGAAACTCACCAGTTATATTTAGCAGCACTAGCTCTATCATGTGCCCCTGCCATGCACTGCTTATGACCTTACATATGACATCACTCGTGGCATGTTCTATAACATCATCAATGACATCACTGATGACCTCTCAAATACCATTATTGATGACATCACAATTCACGTAACTATAACGTTACTATGACCCTTGGTTTTTCTGTGAATTTCTACGGTTTTTTAATGTATATTATTACTTAATTACCATATGTAAATACAACCCCTGCATGCGACCAGGCCCTACAGCCAACCACACGCTGCGCACCATCTTCAACCAGTGTTTTCCACAGCGCCAGGGTATTTTTAAAAAACATTTTTTATGGGGGAGGAGGGGTTGCACAAATCCCATTCTTGATCCTCTTTAGGTCCTGGGGCCCCAATCCCCAGGACTGTGTATTTTCTTAAGGGGAGAGGGGCCGCACCTCCGTTATCAACACTGGGCGAAACCAGCCCCCTAGGTCACTTATTTAAATAAAGCCTTGTTAAGCCCAGTGGACCCCATCATCCAGGGCCACTCTTTTAAATAAAGGGGGGGCGCGGCCCTCCTCCCCAGGATGATGTTGGCCCCAAGCACCCCATCCCCTGGGGCCCAGTGTTATTTTTAAGGAGAGAGACACTGTTTATTTTTAGGGGGAGTGGGGCGCACATGGCCCCCTCTCTCTGGGCTGATTTTGGCCTCTGGCACCCAATCCGCAGGAGCCAGGCATTATATTGAGGGGTAGGGGGGCATGCCTGACCCTCCTACCCTTGGCCGATTTCAACTTCCAGGGACGAACCTTCCTCATACCGAATCACTCACCCATTTTGCGATTCCGTAATAGGTTACCGAATCGTAAAATGGATCTTTGTACATAGAAAAATGTTATTTTTAGGTCGCAAATGGCCCAATTCAAAGAATCAGGCCATTTGCAACATGAAAAAAGCTACGTACATGTGGCCCTTGGTGTTTGCTCCCGCTTAGCAGGAGTTTTGAAGATGCTCCTGCCAAGCGACAGCAAACACAGGTTTCCCTGGCCCGGGTTTTTGGCCTCTGTGTCCCCCACATGGGACCTAGATGGGCAGTATATATCTACCCTAACTCCATATCATATACCTTTATTTTTTATAACTTCAGGACGGAAAAGACTAAATCCCAGAGTCCTGTAATTTCTCTCATGTTGCTGGCAGGCAATCAGAGTGCTCGCTGTGGTCTGGCTCCGATGGGAGCGAGATGGCCCAAGCGAAATAAAGCTCCCTGGGCCAATCAAAATGCTCAGTTGTTAAAGTGGCGCTCCCGCAAGAGTCTCTCGAGACTCTTGCAGACCCAACTGTCTAAGTATACAATTATTTTTTTTCCCAAATTTGTCAAAAAGTACTGAACTGATGTACACCAACTCATATTTGGTGTCATTCTGTTAAGCAGTTTTTGCTGTACCCCATCTTAAACAAGTTTATGAAAGATGCATGGGGTTTTTGCATTTTGGGACCCCCCCTTTCTCTCGGTCCCCGCTTGACGGATCACCCCAAAACTTTCCAGGAAGGAGCTGGGATAGATAAACTTTGTTTTTTAAAGTTATGTGAAAATTTGTTGAACAAGGCCAAAGTTATTAGCAACCCAAAAACTCTTTTTCTATGGAAAAGTAGATCTAACTATAACTACCATTGGCCCTCTCTCCTTAAAACACAAGGTCCTGGGGGATGAGGTCCCCTGGGCCTAAGGTGGCTCGGGGAGGGGGCCGCGCAGCCCTCCTCCCCTTTTAACATATGTACTGCTTGGAGCCCCATATGCAACTCTCCCTCTAAAAATAACACCGGGCTTCGGGAGATGGGGTCCCCAGGACCCGAAATCGGCCCATGGAGGTGAGCAACATGTGCCTCCCTTCCCCTCAAAATAATGCCAGGCTCAAGTGATGGGATCCCTGAAACCGAAATCGGCCTGGGGAGGGGGCCACGTGTGCCTCTTCCTGCCCCTCCAAAATAATGCCGGGGACCGAGGAATGGGGTCCCTGGGGCATAAATTGGCTACCCTTCAAAAGAACTCCAGGCCACAGGAACAGTGGCGGCTCCTCCACTAAGTCGGAGGAGCATTGCCCTACTGACTTGAAGCAGTGAGAAAACGAAAAAAGAAAATGATAATAACGTAATGTTATTATCATTTTATTTTGTCCTCCTGCTGCAGCAGCTTTGCGTGACAGGGTGGGGCTGCAGAGCAGGGGAGGAGTGGTAGAACCCTTCTAAGTGCTTAATGACTGTTTGGCCGGCCCTCTCGGGATGCCCAAAACAGTCATGCACACTGTTCTCCATGCAGGCTGCATTAAAGCCTGCATGGAGAATATGCCCAGGCCCCCAGTCCCTGGCTGAGCACCAAACCACGGCGCTCAGACCAATCACAACGCTGCATTACAGCGTTGTGATTGGTCAGGGGAGCCTGGGTGCTTACCAAACAAAATGCTGCATTGCAGAGTTGTGATTGGTCGGGCGAGCCTGGCTGTGCTTCCCGGAGTACGAGACAGAGGAGAGCAGGAGTGGAGACGCGGGACCAGGCAGCAAGGTAAGTGCATTTCTTTTTAAAGTTTACATTGTGTCCCGCGCCCCCCCCCCCTCTCCGAGCCACCCGCGAGCCGTGCCAGACACCACTGCTCAGGAGATGGGATCCCCAGGCCGAAATCAGCCTGGGGAGGAGGGGCCACATAAGCACCCCCTCCCCTTTATTCAAAAGCGTGGCTTTGGAGGATGGGGTCCCCGGGGCTTAACAGGGCTCAGGGTGGGGAGCCACTCAGCCCCTCCCGTTTATTTAAATTGGTGGCCCTGGGGGATGGAGTCCCAGGGGCCGATAATTATTCGGGGAGGCTGCATGGTCCCCTCCCCTGTAACAAAATGCACAGGCCTGGAGGATGGGGTCTCGGAGGCCTAAGGAGGCTCAGCGAGGGGGGCAGCATGGCCCCACTCCCCTTTAAAAAAGAAAAAGACCTTGGGGAATGGAGTCCCCAGGGCCAAGTGCTGTGGTCAACCCCCCACTAAGCAGAACAGAAGGATGTACGCAGCATGGGGTTGGCTGCATCCCTGCCGCACACGGCCGAACGTTGTGAACGGCGGGGGGTGGCACTACGTATGGTATTACTTTACGGTAAAAATCCTCTAGAAATTCACCAAAAAAAACACAAAGGTTAAAATAATGTTATAGTTGGGTGTGATAAAAAGATCAGTTTTTGTTTAATAGAAAACCTTAGAAATTCACTGAAAAATACAAAGGTTAAACTAACGTTATAGTGAGGTGAATTTGTCAATGACAACATTAACGTTTTGAACTAAAAAAAAACATAGAAATTCACCAGTTATAGTTAGCAACACTAACTGAAACTTACACCCCCAACATACACTGCTTAGGACGTCCACAAACTGAAACATTATGAGACTCACTGTCCTGCATGAGATGACCACCTGTTCTACACTAAGATAAGAAGCTCCATGACAGAAGCAGTAAAGCTTTATGCAATTACACAAATTTAATACAACTATTCTGATGTTTACAGACATGCAATGGCACATGTGGTAGTCTTTGGCTGGCAACAGAGTGTGCGTGCAAGGTGCTGTGTTTTCATCTAAAACCTTTTGTCTCCTACTACACGGGCGGTGTTGGACATGGCTTTCTCTGCAGGGTCATCTCCAAACTTTTTTCAATCACCCTCCTGGATTTTGAACTCTTTTTTGTTGACTTTTAGGGCCCTGTGCACTTTACCACTGCTACCCAATGCTAAATTGCTTGTGCCCACTACTTTAAATATAGTAAAATTGGCTTACACCCAGTTGGCACATTTAATTTACTTGTAAGTCCCAAGTAAAGTGGTACTACATGTACCAAGGGCCGGTAAATTAAATGCTACTAGTTGGCCTGCAGCACTTAGTGTCCAACTTAAATAGCCTTTTAAACATGTCTAAAGCCTGCCATTGCAGCATCTTTGGGCAGTGTTAAACTGCCAATTCGACTTGGTAAAATAAACCTTTCACCTGGTCTTAACCTTCATTTTTAATACATATGTCACGGCTAGGGTAGACCCTTCACAGCCCATGGGCAGGTTTCAGTGTATTTAAGAAGTTGGACGTGTACTTTTAACTTTTACATGTCCTGGTAGTAAAAAACTCTTACATTTGTTTTTCGCTACTGAAAGGCCTGCCTCTCACGTAGGATAACATTGGGTTACGTTATTACATTTGATAAGTTATAACTTTCAATTGGGAGCAGGTCGAAATGTTGAGTTTGGTGTCTAACGAAATGTAATTCAACACCATCTTTTATGGTAAAGTTAGACTTTAAGTTACAATTTTGAAAAAGCCACTTTTGGGAAGTTGGCATTTTCTTGTCCCAACTATTTGGTGCCTGCAGCCTGAGTCATGGGTCACATGATTAGGTGTAATTAGCAGTTGTTCTTTATGTATTGCTTCCAGCAGACAAAGGGGGAATAGGTGTTGTCAGGATTGGCCATCTCTGACTTGATGGGGGAGAAGCTGTCACCTACCACACTTGTACATCACAAAGCCTCTGCCTCAGCACACTCACAAAGGGTTTGACACTAGTCTTTTGTGCTTCCAGACAAGCTGGGGCCAGGGTAGGGAGGCAGAGAATTTCAAGCACCTCTGGGGTGGAAGCCTTTAGAAAATTCTCCGATTTCAAAGCTGGCACAAAGGATAAATAGTGGACCCTCAGACCCAACTCTTCAGTAAACCTCTGGACGTGTGCAAGACTCAGAAGGACTGCTGTGCTGCAGTCAGAACCGCTACTCTGCTGCTCTGCTACTCTGCAGCCTGAGTGAAATGGACTGGACCTTCATCTTAAACCCAGGACCACTGAAGTAACTCCAAGGACTAGCTTGCTGGCCTCCTGATCAGAGCCTGCGGGACTAAAAGGGTTCCAACCACCTTAAACCCAGCACCTGGACACATTCTGCTGTGGTTCTTACCCCCCCCCCCCAGTCCTGGACCCTTTGAAGTAGGCCTGGAGGAGCTCTGCCAGCACAGCTGTGATCCAAGCAGAACCAATGCATTGCAACGTGTTGCCTCACAGCTCCACATCAAAGCCACCACTGCGCAAAGCATCCCTGACTCAGGACCCCACAGCTCTTTGATACCTCCTCGACGCAGTACCTTGCATCGCAGCCCCGCAACTCCTCGGAACTGCAGCTACACAATGCATCCTCGACACAGAACCTTGCAGCGAAGCCCCACAGCTCCCCAGAATCGCTGTTGCACAACGCACACTCAACGCAGGACTGTGCACCATAGCCCCAGCCACTCAGAACCGCTGCTGTGCAATGCATCCTCCATAACTGGATCTAGCAATGCTCATCATCCAGGATTTTAGGTACTTTGTTCAGTGAGGCTAGCTTGGTCCCTGTATTCGGCCCCCCTGTAGGCCTAAACTTGTGACTTTGCCCCAATTCGGCACAACCAGAGAACCAGGTGGCATTTTGTGCTTTAGGCATTATTTGCACTTAAATCTTTAAAACTGCATGTCTCTGGTTTTACTGATTGGATTTCTGTTGTTTTGGTCTCAAGCATTTATTTAATGTTGCTCTATTTTTCTTAATTGGGATTTTGTCTGGTGCTTTCACTTTACTATTCTTTGAAGTGCTGCATAAATGCTTTACACATTGCCTCTAACTTAAACCTGGCTGCTTTTGAGCCAAGCTACCAGTTAAGCACAGGTACATTTGGGGTTGTTTGTGTTTCATCCTGACAAGAACTGTGGTTGCTGCTTTAGTAGGGTTTCACCCCTCTCAACCAATAACCCAAATTCCTGCTGGCGGCTTTTGAGTAATCAGATACGAGTAACTTCGGACTTAAAATTCTTATTTCTGTGAAAGAAACTTGGGTTTTTTGTCAAAATGAAACAAGATTAACTTGAAGCCATAAATGAACTTAATGTCAGCAGGCATATCTTTACTGATACCGTCTGTTTCAAACGAGGAACAGGCATGCCTATATACAGAAATACGATTCTAGCTGGGAGCTCACAGTTCTTGAGTGACCCCCCTGAACCCATAACAGAATCTCTACATTCCGCCTGGCATCCACTAACTTTGTCATCCGATCTCAAGCAGTGGACAGGAAAGCGCTAAAAGTTAAAGAACACTCACAACTTGTGTGGCAGAGCTAAAGGAAGGCCACTCACTACTTTACTAAAATCTCCCTTTACCTCACAGGTTTATAGCATGAACCAGCGCCTCTTCACACTACTCGTAGGGACGAATATTATACAAGACAAGTCCTGGCCTACGTCCAGGCCTACGTAAGGCTGAGACCGTGACCACCCCCCCCCCCAGCTCTTTGCTCACCCAGCAGCCTTTGCGACGGGACATGCCTGTGAGAAGTGAAAACAGATGTGCAGAGGAATGTTTTGTGCACTGGGCGGTCCCCATCCTGTGCTACATTCTCTGACAAGGCCAAGGCCACGCTGAACCACTTGAAAGCCCGAGAGAGGTAGTGGAGAGCTAGGGAGGGAGAAGGGAGGGGGGTATGGAGGAAAAAAGGCCCGCTCCTAGAAAAGAGACAAAAGTACCATTCAAAAGTCAAGCCAGGCACAAAAAGACAAAAACTAATAGACCATGGGAACATGCCACCTATGCAGAGGGAAAGAAACGCGGCAGCTCAGCCCCGCCCTCTGCTCGGGGGGCACCTAATCAGGGCTCATTCCCCAGAACCACTGGTTACCAGGGAGACAACACTTTTCAATGCGCACTCTTTCAGGGCAGGGTAAGTTATGCATGTTGTGATTGTATCCTGTGAGCAGCGCACAACAGCGGACTGTTCTCAGGGTCCATCACCAAGGCACCCTGAACAATGGAAAACAGACAGGCCTAACGCTGCTCAGCATACGTTCATTAAACGTCCCGGGCTAGTCAGCAAGAGATTAAGTGGAAAGAAAGCAGATTTTTTCATTATTGGTAAATTACTCCTTTTGATCGAAACGAACCTCGCCACGGCTGGTAATCACAAGATAGACTCGAATAAATATGATAAAATTCGTAGGCCGCGGCTTGTTCCCTCTCCTTCGTTGTGCAATGAAACCTCTGACTTTACACTTGAGACATTTATTTCAAACAAGGAAGCAATGAAGGTTTACATCATGTAATTTGATTTTCACCAGTAAGCCAATGAACTTATTCATAAGGTACGAGTGCGAGTCTGATATGCACGTGCTCACAGCCTACTGCCCTTATTCTCAGAAACGTTTGTGTACATAAATAGAACTCGTGGAAAGAAGGGGTTTCTGGCCTCGATAGTGATTCGTAATTAGTTGAATTGGAAGGAGAAGAGCTTTTGGTTTGGAAATTCCATTTTTGAATGAAGAATGCACGTTAGTCTGGTGGATTTTACATTATCAGAAAGCATAGATCAAACACCCTTTGACCTTAATGACATCATAGCAAGTGACATCATATGAGCAATGACCTCTAACTCTTCTCAGACTGATGACAGATGACCTCAAACCCGATGACACCACAGTATTTGACACTGCGGAAGTTTCACAATAACTGAACGGTTACTACATCAGCAGCACAACGCAGACAAATGTCAGTTTCAGATCCCACCAGTGCTAGGGTGCTGACATGGTCTTTGAATGAGGTGGAGAGGAATACTTGAACTGATCTGTAGCGAACAAGTGAGGCGAGTGGCCCATATCTCCTCTACAATGGCTCAAGGGGGTTCTTCTCCGAGAACATTTAGAAAAAAAAATAGGTCATACAATGAATTTAAAGCACAATTTTCAAATACATTTACAAAACAAAAACACAGGCTCTGAAAGGGCTCTCATCAAATATTCATGTCCATTTATGGTGTGCAGGGAACATGAAAACCGAAGCTAATTTCCTCATAATTTGCCCTGGGTGCCCCTATATGTCAAAAATCACCTCCATTGTGCCAGTCACAGCATTTTGTCATGGGTTCCCCCATATGTCATGGATGCCCCTGATGTCAAAAATTATATGCAACATGCCAGTGCCGGAATTTTTGCCATTGACAAGGTTTATATGCTATGCACTCACTGTTACTCATTCACAATTACACTCAAAACGTTGCTCACTCTCACTCACACTCCAACACACCCTCACACTCAGTCATAAATCTTTATTCGATTTATAAAAATCATAAAAGCACACATTAAAATACAAGGGTTCGTACATCGCACTAAAAGATACATCAGTAAAATAGCGATTTCATCCTCATCCAAAGAACAATTATCCATAACTCTTCCTGATAGAAGAAGCCGTTATTCTAAAGCTCTCAACAGCTTGACAAGTTTCAGAGAATTTGGAAGAGTATAAAGACCTAGTGCTTTCTTGGTATGGGCTAGGGCTACGCCATCTCAGGAGGGGGAATAAGAAGCTGGTCTTAGGTTTTAATAAAATACGCAAAAAAATAAAAAGTGCACTGTGCATTGTTACACAGTATTATTGCAAGGGTTTCGTACATAGTTCAAAAATTACATCAATGAGACAACAGTTTCATCAACATCCAGGGAACAACAACTATCCATAACGCTTCCTGATGGATAGTGTCTCTCTTATAAAGCTCACAGCAGCTTGACAGATTTCAGGGGATTCAAGAGAGTATACAAACCTAAAGCCTTCTTGGTGTGAGCTAGGGCTATATAAAAATTGCAACGTGCATTGTTTCAAGTTATTATCAGAGGGACATGGAGGAAGATTTTCCAGCCTACCACCTTGAAATGGAAATGCGACTAGAAAATCTGAGAGAGAATACTTTGACCTAACTGAGGGGCAATACTCCTGCCTAACTGACCTCTCCGGAGGGTCCGAGAGGTAGTTCCCGCAGCAGTGAATCCAGTTAACTCACGCCGTGGGCTCGAATGCTGAGCACGTATTGCCTGAAAGATAAAAAGTTCATCTCTAACTGTCACCAAGCCACGGAGAGGGATTTATTTTATTTTATTTTATTTACTCATAATACCTCCCAGTCCTACCCTTCTTAGACCAATAGTCTGAGCAGAGCTCTGGGTAGCTATCTAACTCTCCAACTGAGACAAAATGGCACTTGGCACTTCAACCTCCTTTCGCCCCTCTATGCCAAATTGCCTGAAACCACATGGCCCTAACACCTTCTCCATCATCTTCCCCCCCCAACCTCTCACTAAAAGCGAAAAGAAACTTCAAACACAGACTAATTAAACAACACCCAGAAACACTATTTGCTGACATATACCACTGCGCTTCCAATGGCCAGTTGAAAATGGATCTCATTTTCTACACTGAAAGCCCTGGCAATTGGAACACCATTCTCAGAACGTATCTTCACATATCCAAAACAACTAGCACTCCCTACAGCTGCAAACTGATGATCTCAATCCCAAACCACCCTACGCGTAGTGGCAACACCTCTGCCACCATCTACACCAATGGCGCAGTCATGATCCAAGCCAACAACGACAACCTAGATGCATTTGACTCCCTCTTCCCCTTACTCCGCAACACCCTCAGTCACCCACGCCACTCCCACCCAAGCAACTCCCAATCCCCGACAGACTGACCCTCCTGGAGATCACACAAAATAATCCCAAGACCTATGCCAACAACGCCAACCTTTCCCCCCCGGTCATCAACCCCTCCTCCCACTACCCCTCCCCTGACGCGCAGAATACATACCTCCCTTCCAAAACAAATCAGAGATACATCTCAGTTGAGACTCTCCAAACCTCTGCCGACCGACACATACCCCCTCCCTCTCCAAACTACTATTCCCAACAAACAACTAGCGGACCTAATCCTCAGTCAATGTCTCCTAACTCTCTCCCTCTACCGGCACGCAAAAGGCGGCTCGTTGAATCACGACATGATTTTCCACACCCCTTGTCCATGGCTAACCATAGGGACAACATTGGAAACACTAACAACAAAAGCCAATCTCGCAATGACAAGCTCTCTCCTGGAAGACCTCACACAGGACAGCCAGAAGCCAGACCCCTCCACCCCCTCCTCTTTGGAGACGACTCAGAGACTTGCTCTGCTGGAAAGCCAGCTGGAAACTGTAATATTGGGCCTCAACAAAATATTACTGAACCTCACCACACCCCGGGAGTCTAGCCAACGCCCTCACCCTACACCCACAATTCCCAACACTATACACTCAAGGCCTCCCAAGGCTCAATGGCACAGCTGGAACACAACCCCCCTCTTGAACCAGAAACCGAGACCCAAAAGAACAAGAGCCGCAATGTTCACGAGAGAGCCGATGGATCTTGCCACCTCGTATGATACATCCTCTACTATCACCCCAAGCTCCAAGATCCAGGTTATCACTGGATTTGGAAGAGACCGCTCCTCACCCAGAATGTCAAGACCCCCAGCCTCCAACAACATAATTCTAGGCTACCTCAACCTACACTGGAATGAGGAAGACAACTAACTGATCCAAACCTTGAACGGGCTTCTACACAACAACCTTACCCAACACTGCACGGAGCAAACCCATAACAAAGGCTCAATCCTGGATGCCATTATTGCTCAAGTAGATACAGTCACTATTGACCTCATCCGACCTGTTGACTGGTCTGACCACCATGTCATTCTATTCCACATCAACCAAACGATCCAATGCCTGCCCCATTTGCAGGAACGCCCCACTGGGCGAGAAATCTAAGCCGGATTCCCCTTGCTGACCTGGAGGAAAGGGTAAGCTCACTGCTTCCCATCACCACAGGCGACCTCTCCACACAGAACTCCCCTCAAACTATAATACAACTATGACTTCCATTCTGGACCAAATAGCCCCCTTGAAACAAAAAAGAGTCAGGAACATTCCTCTAGATCTTGGTTCAACACAGACAAACTCCAAAAGAAGACAACTAAGAGCTGCAGAAAGACTCTGGCGGAACAACCAGTCCTTAATCCTCCTTGATCGACTCAAATTAGTACTTTTGTAAAGCTCTAGACAATGCAAAAAACAGGCCCAAAGAACTCTCATTAGGCAACAAACTTCCAAGCCCCCTTCATCCTCAGTTCAGGCCTCCAAAGTCCTGTGTGATAACTTTGCCAATTTCTTTAATGATCAAATCACCAAGACTGAGCTCTCCCTGGACGATCACCGCAGTCCCCCCTACAGAAGCTCGCCCCCAGGAACAGAAGAGTGAAGATATCACACCCAAGCACCCCCCAAACAACTGGAAATCCTTCAACCCCATCTTCGAAGCAGAGATCGTCAAAATGAAAGCCTCAGGAGTACCAACACTCTACTTTTCATCCCTGCGAAAACTCACAAACAAAAAACCTCATCTCGATCCTTCTCAGGAAATGCGCCCAAAATCTGGAACTCTATCCAAGTCCATATCAGAACTACCCCCTCGTTTTTAAAATTCAAAAGGCAGCTCAAAGACCTCTTCCTCGACTGATCTCTTCCAAATGGATAGCTGCTGACCAATCGCAGAATCTTGCCCATTGCAGCATGTGCCACTTTGACATTAAGACTTCTACCTTACCCACCTCCAGACTCGTTCCTTTGTCCCCACCTGCCTGAACGGGTCTCATCACGATTCACTGTGTATATTACTGCTATATTATGTGATTTTCTTGATATTAATGTTGTACAGCACTCTGAGACCTCAGATTCGTCACGAGTCAATGTGTATACTACTGTTATATTGTGTCATTTCCTCGCTACTAATGTTGTAAAGCGCTCAGATACCTTCGGGTCTGGCCAGCGCTATATAAAACTCTTAAATAAATAAATAAAATGTACAGTACCCAAGCGAAACCTAGTTAAATAAAATCAATACTGTGAGTTTAAGAAAACAGACAAATTAGATTGCATCTCTTGGTGTGAAGAAGCAACATTATAATTACTCAGGAAATGTTGCTGGGTAGATGGGGGATCATCAAGTGCCTCCTGAGGAAACTGTTTTCTACAACTTGGAGTTTGGAACTGTTGCAGTACCCCCAAAATCTAGCCCCGTAAGTGGTGATTGAAAGACATTTCGCTATATACAGGGCTATCATTTCCCCAACAGGCTTCTGGCCTAATTTGGCCGCAAAGCAAAAAGGTGCTTTGATTGCTCTATTTGTTTGCTGCACCCTCAGGACTAACAAAGAGTCCCTCTTTAGTTGTGTCTCGAAAAGAATCCCCAGATAGCAGAAGCTCGATATTTTATCAACAGGATTTCCTTGCATGTGGAAAGTTTTTGATTTAGTGGTTTTTGGGCCACAGTCGAATATATAGGATTTTCCAAAAATAATTTTCAGGTCCAGAGAAGACATGTACTCGGCAAAAGCGTCAATAGCTTTGTGCAGACTATTTGCTTTCCTTGCTAGAAGGACAGTGTCTTCTGCATAAAGGAGCATGGGAATAAAATGGCTACCAACCCTCGGATAATCAAGTTGCTTTTTCAATAAGTGAGCCTCCAGGCCATTTATATAGACGACAAACAAAAAAAGGGGCCAAGATACATCGCTGACAAACACCTCCGGTTGAAATTAATGAGTTTGTACTTTCACCAACAGGTCCATAACGTATTTTGACCGTGGTGTTCCAATGTAGTCACCGGAGGAGAATAACCAGAGGTTCCTCCAGCCCCACATCACCCAGCATGTTCCACAATTTACTGCGGTTAATATGGTCAAAAGCACTCGACAAGTCTATGATGGCCAGATGTAATGAGCTCTTCATTAATAAAAATTAGAGAGAGATTGAGACACTGCTCAACCGTCCCCATTCCCTGTATAAATCCATATTGGGCCTTCATGAGTATGTTATTTGCACTAGTCCACCCTTCCATCCGTGCCAGAAGCAGACTACCCAAGACTGTGGCTGTAGCATCAATTGGTACATTGACATATAGCATACTGTGTCATTTCTGTCACCTTTTTCAAAGATTGGAACCATGGTGGCCTCTTTCCAAGGTGAGCAGGCTAGTAATAGCAACTCTAAAGATATTGGTAAGCATTGGAGCCCAGAGGACATGATTTATTTTTAAAGAGGTTGACTGGGACTCTATCTGGTCCAGGAGCTTTCCTATATGTATTCTGGTTAATAGCTGCCTCTACCTTCCTCACTGGGATGGATTGGCTGAACTGGAAGGCCTGTTCCATACTTTTAATCAAATCAATATCCCCATGTTGGTGATCAATCACCTTATTGAATGGATTGAAAATTCGTGAAAAGTGTGCAACCCATGTTGTCTCTGGGATCAAGCAGTCGATTGTGGATGGAGGACCCTCTGAAAACAGTGGGCGGTTGATGACATTTCTTTCACCAAAATCAACTTTATAGTTTTTCTGCATAGCAATAACTAACATCCCTGTTTCCCAAAGAGTTTATGTGGGCTTTTGTGCAGGCACTGTCGAACTCCCACAAAATAGGAGCAGTGGAACTAGGGCGTTTAACTGTTAACCAAAATGATATAACTAAACGCAATATCTCAAAATCCTTGACTGGGGCAATAGCGGAACCCTCTGCTGACAGGCATCTATTATTTAAGTCAAGATTTTCTCTCACGATTTTCCCTTCGAAGACTTTCAGTTCAACCTGATCCCATTTTAATCTGGGACCTTGTTGGAACAATACATAATGTGAATGACAGGGGGCTCTGGATTCCCCAAACCAAATGTTGTTTATAAGGGCTGCTAGAGAGTCATGGTCACAGGCAAAATTCAGGATTACCGTAAAATCAGTAACCAAACAGCTGTAATTGTTAATCATTAGCTTAGAATCAATTGTGCTAGGCTTAACCCCTCTGTAAAGGTAGGATTATTAGTGACAACAATAAGCTTAGGTAACCAGGAAAGAGAATCAACGTGGGGTCTCTACTCTTGTCACGGGTTCTGTAATTGTTTCACTGTACAAATTTCTGGTGCACTAAAGGGAGGAAAGATTGGTTACCTATTCAATCTTATAATTCCCCTCAACCAAAGGGATACAGAGTACATTAGATTCTACCCTGAGCACACTCAGTACATTTTATAGTCCACAATATGTTGATAAAGTCCAATGACTTTTGATCTAAATTCAAGGTATTTATTCTCAAGATGTAGATATTTTCGAAAGACACAGCTTCAAGACACAGCTTGATGTCAAATTCAAATCACAGCATACACACCTAGGATTATTAGTGGATGTATCTTACACACAGTCAGACAAAAAATCTCATTCATTTGAGAGGACGATGTTGTTCAAGGCATCCCCATAATGGGAGTTTCTAAAATGCGTCAGTGCCTGTCCTTTCTTACTTTCCGCGCCTCACACCCTTGTGTTGCTAAGATCACAAATCGAGGAATAAAAGTCCCCTACCCAAAGGATACACAGTGTATAACAGGGTATTTGCATTTTGAATCGGCTCATTTAACATATCTGCAACTTGTGCTTTTCACTGGTCGAATATATTGTGATAGAAATTCACGCTCAGGATATCCACAGGGCCCATGCCAGAAAGCTGTAGCAATTGGTACCAAGGGGAAGAGATTAGGAGTTGACTTTTACCTTATTACATTTAAGAGAAAGCAAGACAGCCAAGCCACCAATCGCCCTCCCTGAGGATGCAGAGACTGCAGGATTACAATAAGAACAATATCCATTTATAGGGAAGTCCTTTAAGCTCCAAGACTCCAGGAGGCAAATCAGCTCGAAATCTGTGACAAAACCTAGCCAGTCCTCGTTCTCAGGTTTCGTGCGTAACCCGGAAATATTCCAAGACAACACAGTGAAAGGTGAATCTGATTCACGAAACAATGGATCAACACTTGCACGTGATCCTAGATTCTCTGGACTCTCTAGATTCTCTGTGGAGACCAGAACTCCCCTGTGGCTGTGCCAGGGTCTGATATTGTGGGAGTGAAAGAAGGACCAGATTGCATGTGGGTCAGTGGCAGTCAATCAAGTGGTAACCAAGGGGGATGCGGACAGGCCACCGGGATAACAGAGTCCTTGTAGTTGACAGGTGTTCCTCCATGCAAAACCCTGGGGGGTATAAAAATAACCCAGTGGTGACGCTCTCACTGGGCGGGAAAAATCAGCCAGATGTCTTTATACAGTTAAGAGGTTCCTCACCACCCCAGGGAATCTAAAATTAACTACCACACAATCTCAGTTGGATCAAACTGGGCGATGGCCAACACTCTTCTTACCGTTAAGATCTCTTGTGAAAGGCCTGCCACCTCCCCAGCATTGGAACTGAATCTATGCAAGACTTTATGTCTCAAGCTTTCCTCTGATTCTTTCCTTCCCGTATGTAAAATGGGAACACAGTCTAAAATGATAACATAGGGTGTTGAATCGGGAGGCAGGTGTAAATGTGACTGATGCGGGCGGTCATTTGTCGGTCTTTCAGAAAAAACCTCAGCAATTCCAGGTCAGACTACTTTTGACTGAGTCCCAGTATAGTTGTTACTAGGAGCTTCAGGTAGAGGTCGTTTAACAGCCAACTAATTACACTGCACCTGGTCATGAGTAGGTCGGAAGGATGGAACCCCAGGTGCCTTGGATGAAGAGAGGCCCGAGGACAATGGGTTGTTCTTCATATAAGCCTTCCCCATTAGGTTATGTGAGATGTGACCATGAGAAGCTACAATTTTCTCCAGCCCCTGCTCGATTTTTGCTAACAAGTCCTCTTTTAAAGCACGCACTAATGCCACCAATCTGAAGAATAGATTGTCATTGTGAGCATTTACCAATACACCTAATTGGTTCACTGTTCCTCCTTGAGGACAAATACTGGGTGGGAGGTCACTGGGCCCACCCATTTTGAGGGACTGGTGAGGACTTCCTCTTTCGTGGTAACTGCTTACTAAGCCTACTCTTTTTTGGCAGTGGTGAGTCTGTTTGTGAGGAACGGTTAATAGTAGCTGTGGATAGATTTGCGGTGGGATCCATGACCTCACCAGGCCCTTCCAGTGTACCACAAGCAACAAGGTCACTGCCCTTGTCGGCCATGCTAGACCTGACATCATAAACCGGGTTCTCACAAGGTGCAGCTCCCAGTTTTCTGCCAGAGCTCAATCACTGGTCAAAAGCATCACACTATGACATTCCATCTGAACCTATGGGTCTTGGGCAGTGGGTAAGGACAACGAACATCGCCTTACAGCATCTATTTTTTCCTCCACACAACCAATTTCTGAATTTAGGACACCAATCACTGAGGACAGGTAGTTTGTGATGGAAGGTGTGTTGGATATTACTGTTGGAGTGATGTTCGAGCCCCCAGGTCCTTGCATTTTCCTTTTGCCCATAATCACTGCTGTTACAAAGGTGCAGTAAAACAGTAGTCAATAACATGGATCCTAGGTCAAAGGAGAAGCCGGATCACATCATGATCCAAAACCCCAGATCGGACTATCACAGCCTTCACCAGGTGGGCGACCAGAGCCGCGCAGACGAGGAAGAAGTCTTGTCTAACCCGGGTGCCATGTAGGTGTAGTCCCTCTCAGAGGGATGAAATAGCCTCCATTGGTCCATCAAGAAGAAATCTGACATTAGGGCACTGAGGAGGCCTATCTCTGCTGTATTGTGGTGTAGGGGTTGGTCAGACTTGTCCAGGAAGAGGTCCGGAACCAAGTTCCATCCTACCCCACCCTCAACCCCCCCTCCCACCCCCAGAGAGAATCTTGGTTCAGGTATGCTTCCGAAGAATCCCATTCAGGGCGGCATAGGTGGATTTCTTGACATGGACCAGGGGTAAAAGGAGCCAATGAGAAGGACCTGATCATAGAGGGAGACCTTGATAAGGACAAAGTGACTGTGCGGGTCTTGCCAAATCCGGAGGGTGTGGTCCAGCAGATGCTTAGCCAACAAAATGGCGACTCCACATATGCGATAGATATTGCCAGATGGAGCCTTCCCCTCTCCCGGCCTGACATTACATGCATGGTACTCTCGGCTCACCCTGTCCCCGTGTTGGAGCCGGCCTCGTGGCGTGGTCCTGTTCCCCCTCGCTAAGCCGCACGAGGTCCCCTGCACCTCGGGGCTCCTCCATTTTTGATTGTACGTGACTCTACGCAACCACCTACGTGACCCCGCTCCACCCGGCCTCGGTCCCAGCGAGGCCCGACATCAGGGCGCCAACCCCTGGCCAGGGGGATACCACGTGAACACCTCCCCACTCCCGGCGGAGGGCAGTATCGATGGGACCCCCAACCGTCCTTCCACACCTAGGTGCGATCGCCCCACAGCTCTCTTGGGCCTGGCGCCTCTCCTGCTGGGCGTCTGGCCGCTCCCGACCCGGCCTCTCCACCCCCCCCCCGGGCGCAAGGGTCCGGACATCAAAGGGCTCCAGACCTATATCTGGGGCGACCCGGCAACAAGACGGCAGTTGTATCCCGGAGTCCAGAGCCCTGCTGATCGGATCGCGGCTGACCCTACGGAGAAAGACTCATCCTGAAACTACACTCTGAGCCCTGCTGACGACGTCGCGGCTCCATCGTGCTTAAAAGACCTTCACGAACCTTTGGGGCCCTGCTGACGCTGTCGCGGCCCGACCTTGTTGAACTTACCATCAGAGCCCAGCTGACCTCGTCGCGGCTCGACCGAAGCGGACCTACCACCGGAGCCCTGCTGACTGTGTCGCGGCTCGACCCAAGCGGAACTACCACCCGAGCCCTGCAGACACCGTCGCGGCTCCCCACGTCCGAGCTGCTTTGAGACCAGCACGAAAGGTCTGGCGCAGACCCTCCCCGTACCAGGCTGGTACTAAGACTGTCCCGCTACCCTACCCCCACAAAGACATTGAGACTCTTCTGGATCAATCGGTCCCCCTGTAAATATATTGAATGTGCTACCATTGATAAAGTACCAAGATAAGCAACTGATACGGAGTCCTGTGTAGTGGTGTTACTGGGCCTAGTACGATCACAGGAGAAGGACCTCTCCTAGGAGGCTTCTCGGCGGCGCTCGGCTATAACTTTGCGGTAGGAAGGGGCCCCAGAGTAGCCCCCCCGACTCCCCGGTGGTCCTCCCTCCAACATTTGGTGGCCAGCGACGAGATCCGAGCCAGACGCAATCGTACAGGCAAGTAACGCACCCACTACCTAACCAGACGGAAAGAAGGGAACCATGAACGGCCAAGAAGCAACCGTGGCTGCAACCTTCCAGCCGGAAAGGCTGGAAGAATACACCCACAAAGAACTGAAACAATTCTGCAAGGACAAAGGGATCCCAACCACAGGATTGGGCACCAAGGAAGAAATGCAGAAAGCCCTGAAAGCCTGGGCAGAATCCGAGACCACTCCACCCCGAGCCGAAGGGACCTCGGCCCGGGACGGAAACCTGCCACCGACCATGACCCCGACAGATGGGGGGCGAAGCATCCCGGAAGCCGGCCTATCCCACGAAGAAATGCAAGAACGGGAGAGGGTCCGGACACACGAAATGGACCTCGCACGACTCCGGCTGGACGGTGAACTCCTGCTAGCGGAGAAGAAACTAGCCTTGGAGCAACTACGGCTGCAGGAGGAAATCGAAGAAAAGAAACGGCATCGAGAACTAGAAGAGAAACGGCTAACCCTCGAGCACGAGAGGGGCCTCAAGGAACTCAAACTAAAATCCAAAACGGGGGAGACCAGCACCCCCGGGGCACGGGACGCTCTGCCACTGACCGAACCAAAGGTTCATATCCCCAAGGATGTCGTCAAGGAATACTACAAAAACGACGACATCCAGCAGTGGTTCCGAGCCTACGAGGTAGCCATGACCTCCCATCGGGTACCCCGGAAGGATTGGGGTGCCGGCCTATGGGGGAGGTTCCTCAGCGAGGGCCGGGATACCCTGCTGCAACTCCCCGACGCGGTGATGACATCATACGACCAACTGAAAGAAGCCCTACTCACACGCTACGGACTATCAGCCGAGATGTACCGGCAGCGCTTCCGGGACTGCAAGAAGCTCCCCGGTACCACATGGGTCGAATACGTGGACTTCTTCAGCCGGGCCTTTGAAGGGTGGATAAAAGGGAGCAAGGTCACCTCGTACAACGAACTGTTCGACCTCATTGTCTGGGAGCACCTCGCCAACAACTGCTTTGTGGAACTAAGGCAACACCTCCTGGACAGTAAGCTGACCGAGCCCCGGAAGCTCGCCGCCGAAGCCGACCGATGGGTCAACACCCGGGTCCCCCGGAACCCCGTGGGGGACTACCAACGGAGTACCACGGGACCTCCTCGCCAGCGGGGCGGAGGAGGGGGGTCCCACCGCAGTCGAGAATTCCCGGCCGGGCCGCCCAGAAGCCCGCCACGAGGCCAAGCCGCCAACCACACGTCCCCGACCATGGTCCGAAGAGGGACCCCCATCGCCAGGCCTGGACCCCGACCAACAGTGACCTGCTTCGGCTGCCAACAGACAGGCCACTATGCGAGCGACCCAGCCTGCCCCGTGAACCGACGGAACGGGACCGCTGGGCCCCCTCCCCGACAAATAGCCGCCGCAGCCCTGGGGGAAGGAGAGGAAGAGGAGGAAAACCGCGAGGACGGGTCCCCCGAGTGGGAACCAACTGCCATGTCCCTCGTATGCCTGGGCCCCCGAGAAATGGTGCCCCGAGCTGCCATCCCAAGCAACACCCAGAAGTACCAGCAGTGGGTCACCATCAATGGACAACGGGCCGAAGCCCTCCGGGACACTGGGGCCAGTGTGACCGCTGTCCGCTGCCACCTGGTGACCCCCGAACAAATCCTGCCGCATGTCCTATGCCCTGTCCGGACCGCGGACAACACCGAAAGCATGTGCCGGATGGCCAGGATCCCCTTCGAGTGGGGAGGAGTGTCAGGCACTCTAAAAGTAACTGTCCGCGACGACGCCCCGGTGGACTGCCTCCTGGGGAACGACCTAGAGAGCTCCCCCTGGGCCCAGGTGGAGCGCCGAGAGCATCTGGGGATGCTAGGGCTGCCCGAGTGGGCCTGCGCCACCACCCGGTCCATGATCGCCCAACCAGCCGCTGCCGCGGACCCCGACGAGCCTACGGGTCAAGAACTGCCACCCTCATCCGGCACGGAGGAACCGGACGATGAGGCCGGACCCTCCGAACTTTCCCCCGACGATGCCGCCTCCCTCAGCGAGATCCCCGAGCTGGCCCAGTGGCGCCACGACGGGGGCCCCACCCGCGAACAATTCCAGCAAGAGCAGAAGGCCTGCCCGTCCCTCGAGGGGGCCCGACAGCAAGCGGCCGCCCAGGCCTCGGGGGACCCCACGGGAACCCACTGGATCTATTGGGACAATGACTTATTGTATAGCGAGCAGAAAGTCGCCGAACTGGGAGCCGGCCTGGTGTTGGTGGTTCCCCTCCGATTCCGAGAGTTCCTCCTGAACCTGGCGCATGACGTGCCCCTCGCCGGACACCTCGGGCTAGACAAAACTTACAGCCGCCTAGTGACCCATTTCTATTGGCCCCGAATGCGGAGAGACGTGGACCACCACTGCCGGTCCTGCCCGACCTGCCAAGCTAGCGGAAAGACTGGGTGTCGAGTCAAGGTCCCCCTCCAACCGTTTCCAGCCGTCCACACCCCGTTCGAACGAGTAGGGATCGACATCGTGGGGCCCCTCGACCCCCGAACCGCCCTGGGACACCGCTTCATCCTGGTACTGGTCGACCACGCCACCCGATACCCCGAGGCCATCCCACTCCGCACTGTGACAGCTCCAGTGGTGGGCCGGGCCCTGATGGGCATCTTCTCCAGGGTGGGGTTCCCCCGAGAAGTGGTGAGCGACAGGGGTACGAACTTTATTTCGAAGTACATGAGATCCCTCTGGCAACAATGTGGGGTCACCTACAAATTCACCACCCCTTACCACCCCCAGGGGAACGGACTGGTCGAGCGGTTCAACAGAACCTTGAAGGGGATGATCAAGGGCCTGGAGGAGCCCCTGAGGAGGAGATGGGACGTCCTGCTGCCCTGCCTCCTGTTCGCCTATCGAGAGGTACCACAGAAATCCCTGGGCTTCAGCCCCTTCGAACTATTGTATGGGCACCCCGTCCGAGGGCCCCTCAGCCTGGTCAAGGAGGGCTGGGAGGCGAACGTCCAAGATGCCCCCCCCCCGACGTCTACCGGTACCTCCTGACCCTGCGGAACCAGACTCGGAAGTTCCGGGCCCTGGCAGAAGCCAACCTCGAAGCCAGCCAAGAAGACATGAAACGCTGGTATGACGAAAATGCCTCGACCATCGAGTTCGAGCCGGGCCAGCAAGTCTGGGTCATGTCGCCCGTGGACCCCTGCGCCCTGCAGGACAAGTGGACCGGGCCCTTCAAGGTGGTCGAGAGGAAGAGCCCCGTCACCTACCTGGTCGACATGGAGTCCCCGAGGAACCCCCTCCGGGTCCTACACGCCAACCGGCTCAAGCCCCACTTTGCCCGAACTGAACTAAGCCTGCTGCTGGCTACCGACGATGGGGGCGAAAGCGACTCCGAGCCCCTACCAGACCTCCTGGGGTCCTCGGGCCAAGACGGCTCCTTGGAGGGCGTCCGCCTCTCCGCCACCCTGACACCCGAACAGCGCCATGACTGCCGAAAGCTGCTGCAACCCTTCGCTGCCCTCTTCTCTCTCACGCCCGGGGTGACCCCCTGGTGCGTCCACGACGTGGACACCGGGGACAGCCCCCCTGTGCGACACCGCGCCTACAGAGTACCCGACCGAGTCCGAGCCTGCATACAGACCGAGGTCTCCAAGATGCTCGCCCTCGGAGTCATCGAGCCATCCGACAGCCCGTGGGCAGCCCTGTGGTCTTGGTGCCGAAGGCCGCCGCCCCCGGCACCCCCCCGGAACTCAGATTTTGTGTAGACTACCGGGGCCTAAACGCAGTCACCAAGACCGATGCCCACCCCCTGCCACGGGCAGACGAGCTGATCGATCGCTTAGGGGCCGCCCGCTACCTAAGCACCTTTGATCTCACCACTGGGTACTGGCAGATCAAGCTCACCCCCGGCGCCCAGGAACGATCCGCTTTTTCCACCCCCGATGGGCACTACCACTTTCGGGTGATGCCCTTCGGTATGAAGAATGCCCCAGCGACCTTCCAGAGGCTGGTGAACAAGGTCCTGGGCTAGAAGCTTTCAGCGCGGCCTACCTCGACGACATTGCCGTCTTCAGCAACCACTGGGCCGCGCACCTAGGACACCTCGGAGAAGTCCTGGCCGCTCTCCAAAGGGCCGGGCTCACGATTAAGGCCAGCAAGTGCCAGATCGGTCAAGGATCTGTGACCTATCTGGGCCACCAGGTGGGGAGTGGCCAGGTGGCGCCCCTCTAGTTAAAGGTCGATGCCATCCAGGCGTGGCAGCCCCCCGCAACCCAAACCGCTGTCCGGGCCTTCTTAGGCCTCACAGGCTACTACCGGCGATTTATTAAGGATTATGGCAGTATTGTGGGGCCCCTCACAGAGCTCACTTCCAAGAAACAGCCCAAGGCGGTGCACTGGACGCCCCGCTGTCAGACCGCTTTTGAAGCCCTCAAGGCGGCCATGTGTGCTGCCCCTGTGCTACAGGCCCCTGACTACAGTAAGGAATTTGTGGTTCAGACCGATGCCTCGGAGTACGGGGTCGGGGCGGTCCTCTCCCAGATGGACACCGAGGGCCACGACCGACCTGTGGCCTTCATCAGCCGCCGACTGCTGCCACGAGAACAGAGGTGGAGCACCATCGAGCGGGAAGCCTTCGCCGTGGTATGGGCTCTCAAGAAGCTCCGGCCCTACCTTTCCGGACCCACTTCAGAGTTCAAACTGACCACCGGCCCTTGCGGTGGCTAATGCAAATGCGGGGCGAGAACCCCAAGTTGTTGCGATGGTCCATCTCGCTGCAAGGGATGGACTTCACCGTGGAGCACCGGCCCGGCAATGACCACGCAAATGCAGACGGCCTGTCCAGATTCTTCCGCCTCGGCGAGGAGAACCCCCAAGGAGATGGGTGACTCTCCCTGCCTTCAGCTGGGGGGGACGCGTGTTGGAGCCGGCCTCGTGGCGTGGTCCTGTTCCCCCTCGCTAAGCCGCACGAGGTCCCCTGCACCTCGGGGCTCCTCCATTTTGGATTGTACGTGACTCTACGTAACCACCTACGTGACCCCGCTCCACCCGGCCTCGGTCCCAGCGAGGCCCGACATCAGGGCGCCAACCCCTGGCCAGGGGGATACCACGTGAATACCTCCCCACTCCCGGCGGAGGGCAGTATCGATGGGACCCCCAACCGTCCTTCCACACCTAGGTGCGATCGCCCCACAGCTCTCTTGGGCCTGGCGCCTCTCCTGCTGGGCGTCTGGCCGCTCCCGACCCGGCCTCTCCGCCCCCCCCCCCCGGGCGCAAGGGTCCAGACATCAAAGGGCTCCAGACCTATATCTGGGGCGACCCGGCAACAAGACGGCAGTTGTATCCCGGAGTCCAGAGCCCTGCTGATCGGATCGCGGCTGACCCTACGGAGAAAGACTCATCCTGAAACTACACTCTGAGCCCTGCTGACGACGTCGCGGCTCCATCGTGCTTAAAAGACCTTCACGAACCTTTGGGGCCCTGCTGACGCGGTCGCGGCCCGACCTTGTTGAACTTACCATCAGAGCCCAGCTGACCTCGTCGCGGCTCGACCGAAGCGGACCTACCACCGGAGCCCTGCTGACTGTGTCGCGGCTCGACCCAAGCGGAACTACCACCCGAGCCCTGCAGACACCGTCGCGGCTCCCCACGTCCGAGCTGCTTTGAGACCAGCACGCAAGGTCTGGCGCAGAGCCTCCCCGTACCAGGCTGGTACTAAGACTGTCCCGCTACCCTACCCCCACAAAGACATTGAGACTCTTCTGGATCAATCGGTCCCCCTGTAAATATATTGAATGTGCTACCATTGATAAAGTACCAAGATAAGCAACTGATACGGAGTCCTGTGTAGTGGTGTAACTGGGCCTAGTACGATCACAGGAGAAGGACCTCTCCTAGGAGGCTTCTCGGTGGCGCTCGGCTATAACTTTGCGGTAGGAAGGGGCCCCGGAGTAGCCCCCCCGACTCCCCGGTGGTCCTCCCTCCAACACCCGGTGACTCTTGTAATCTGATATGTGTGTCTGTTGCAGAAGAGCGATGCCCGGCTGTAGGAAGCAGGAATAGCTAAGGATTTTCTGGTATTTCGTGTAATGGGTGAGTCCATTCAAGTTCAATGAAATCACAGTCAGGTGATGGGGCGAGGATATGAACCCCCATGGGTGGTGTCTAAAAGGGAAGATGGTATGAAAGAGGCTTGTGAACTAAGGGAAAGGCGGTGGGGAAATGGGAGGGGGCAGGTACAGAAAAGAGGTACTACAGGTAGACAACTAACTTTGAACAGGCCGGAGAGAAGGCCAGGACTCTGTGGTGCAGTGACCCTGACCCTCCCGAATAGTATGTGCATTTTGTGAGCGGGGGGCTGCTATGTGCAAGGCCAAAGGTGTGGGACCCCTAAGGAAGCAGGAAAGAATTAGCAGTGGATGACCAGGAGGTGGATGGGGGGGACCTGCAAGCAGCAGGGTGTACGTTGTAGGGGAGGTGGTGTGTCGAGGTGTAAAGTAAACTGACCTGACCTGCAGGGACTCAAGAGCGTGAAGTGTCACCTGGGGGCAGCGGGCTTCAGGGGGGCCCGGGAGTGTGTGTCCTTACGGGGAGGACGTGCCTTCGGGCCTCCCGACCATTGACTGGGGATTTCCTCTAGGTGCTGATGTTCTTCAGCTGGGAACCCAGAGGGGTCCAGGGGCCTGAGTGGTTGGGTGTCAGAAGAGTCTGCAGGGGTACCCTGGTCCATGTCGGTAGACATTGCTGCATCCAGATACCCCTCCAGCTGGTAAGGTCAAGGAATTTCGTTGTTTTGTTGAAATGGGTAATCAGCATGACTGCTGGATCCAGAAGGCAATATTGAATGCCAAGTTGCCGAAGGCAAGGTCATAGTTGCAGAAAGCCCTGAGTTTCTGGGGAAAAGTCTTGGGACAGGAAGATCTTTTGCCTGTCATGAAGAAAAGAACCATGCTTTTATGCTGCCTGAATCACTTGGATGACCTGCTGGTGGTGCAAGAAGCAGGCATTAATCTGCCTCAGGCCTTCCTGGGTGTGGGGGGGGGGAGGGGGCAACGTAGACCGATCCTGTTGGCAGTTTGAAACTCCAGGGTAGGACTGAAGGACCGACCGGTCAGGTCAGGCAGGAAGCAGGCCAGAAAGCCCATGATGTCATCCCCCTTTAGATTGTTTGGCACCCTTGAAATCCTGAAGTTCTCCCTGCTGGAACGGTCCTCCAACTCCACAATAGTCTGATGAAATTGCCAATGATCCTGTTCCCAGTCAATGGAGGTCACAATCCTCTCATCGACCTGATCTAGGGGGGATTCAGCCATAGTCAACCTGGCATTGAAAGCGGCGATGGCCTGGAGAAGGCTCTGTGTGTCCGCCGAGGTCTTTGAGATATTTTCCGCCACCTCCGTACTTAATGTTCCAAGCTCCCTCATGATGACATCCGAGGCGGAGTCCGACAAGGGTTCCGCATCCTTTCCCCGAATTAGATTGCTACCATGTCACCGCCTCTGTGAAAAGGAGCTGGCTGGTAGAATTTGAGATGTTGGAGGGGTGAGCAGGGTGATCCAGAGTGGTCTAGAAGCAGCATCACACAGGTGTGAGAGGGGTGGGCAGGGCCCCAGCGGACAATCAAGACCAGGACCGGGAGGGAGGCCGGCATGATGGTACTGAAAACCAAGGTGGGGCAGTCAGGAGAGGGCCCCTGAGCGTGTCTCGAAGTAGGGGGGGCAGGCACACCGCTTCGTCAGCAGCAGTGATGTGCCCCCCTCTAGGCGTAGATCAGGTAGGCCCCCGCAACCCCTGATGTAACGGCTCTATAGGCACACCTCATGGCTACAAGGGGTAGGCGACCAAGCCTATGTGCAAGAAAATAAGACAGGCCACTGCATCCACTGCACTACAATACCATGTGGGGAGAAGGGTCCCATTGCTCTGACAGACCTAGTCAGCCGAGTAGGGAGGCAGAGGGGGGGGGGGGGGGAGTGAGATGGCCCTGAGGACTGTGGAAGAAAGTCTGTGCCCTCTCAACTACAGCAGGGAGACAGCAGCAAGAGAGGAGGATGCAGGCTGCAGGTTTCCGACTCTGCCCCTGTAGGCTGACGTAATCCCTGTGGCATCTCTGCGACTGAATGGGCTGGGTCAGACGCCTGCTAGCAAAATGGTAGGGTGCCGTGCCCATGAATGTTGTATCTGGGCTAAAGAAGCTGTCCAGCCCTTTTCAGGCCTCCTCTGTCCCCAGGCCGTCGGCCACGCACAGGGAGACAGATGATCGTGGGCCCGGGCCGGGGCGGTCTTCTCCTAGCCCCTGGCGGATTGAGGCGGCTGAACATTATCGACCGCCATCCCAGGGATGCAGGTGCAGCAGCAGTGGGACCACCGGCCCGCGACGCCAGCGGTGCAGCCAAGTGGGTTAGTCGGCGGTCTCTGGTATCCTGTCCTGGAATGGCGGCGTCGCAGCAGTCGATGTCTTCCAGGCACTAAAGGAGAGGACAGCCTCCTGTGAACAGAGAACCCCTTATTTCATGGCAGCTCCCCCCAGATGGCAGCGGGAGGAGGCCAGTTCAATGCATGCCTTTGAGGGCTTGTTTAGAGCCCACTATCTTATCTGGGCGCTTGGCTTCGCAGGTAATATTTTTTTAAACATTTCCCAAAAGTGATTTTAATCTGTCCATCATTGTATTTTGGAGCCTCATACATTTGGTGAGTTGATGGTTATTTGATGTATTTTCTTTTTCTTTTAAGATTATTTGAAAATTATCGAACAAAGCGAAATTGATTGATTGATTGATTGATTAACCGCCTAAGACAAGACAATGTGATCTGTTCAAAATTCACAAACCACCAGAAAACGCCACATGTCTCAGGCAAGAAGTCAGTGTGGTTTTAATTTTGTATTAGTAAAATGTGGACACGCCTCATTTTTAGGTCTGGTGTTAGCCAAGACCTTTTGATTTTACTAAAATGGTATGTATGATCTACTTCCACAGGGTGACTTTCCGCCAGCCCTCTTCCTCCATAGGTCTTTTAGTTCCGCCCACTGCGTCACACAGCATGGGGCAATGGATCAGCCAATTAGGCACTAGCTAACTTCACTGTGAGTGACATCACCATGTCCTCCACCATGAGAAGAGCATCACACAAGGCAGTTCCCTGAAGTGCCAGTCTCCTGTGGTAATGCTTTCTGAGATCAAAAATATTTTGGGATTTTAGACTATCTTTTTAAGATTTGTGAAGGCCTGGCAGTTTTCCCAACAATAAAGGTTTGTAAAAATAATGTTAAATTAAAACAAGCATTGTCAAAGCCAAATGACTAGTGGCAAACATAGAAGCATAGTCCTGTGTTGAATCCTGTGTTGGGCAGAGAAAGCATCCATCAGTTCTACTGACGTATTGGCAACACAACCTCTGGTCAAAGAGCTTGGCCTTAAGCCAGGTGCTGCACACAGTTCCCGTCCTACCCAAAGCCGCTCTGCATGGCCTTTGACCTTGTTTGGCAAATTCCACAAACCCATGCATATAAGCTACACATAGACTGGACTAGTACATTGCCCTGAGAAAGTAGAATCACTTGTTTCCAAGCCCTAATACCATTGCTTTATTGTGAACATGCTAATTCTCTTGTATGCCCTAACTTGTGCAGATACACTTCATCTCTGAATTGCAATATTGTTTTTATGTTAACCAAACGTGCACATTAACTCTAAAATGTGTGCAATGCTTCATGTATCGAAGACGTCAAGAAGCAGTTTTATTCTGTGTTGTACAATTGCACATTTTCTGTGTCATTTAGTAAACTTAGCCTCATTTTGAGGATTGGTGCCACAAAGCATGAATGATAAAAAGCACTGGAGTCAGTGCTGGTTTGTATTTCTGTATCTAGTCTTCAAGGACTTCACATTCATTTTCACACTGACAGCAAAGCACCTGGAAGAGGGGGTGAAAGTGACGAGGCAAGATGCAGATTCCACTATTGTATTGTGACCCCTAGAGAACGCAGCCCAACTATTACTATGGAAAGCTTAAGATGGACACCAGGCCGATTCGCTTGGAGGAGCTTTCTCTCCCCCATTAAAGTGATGCCAAGGAGGAGGGTCCTTCCCGTCCTACCTTGACACCCTTGCTTTGAGAGACTACACCGCGGCTGGGAGTAGAATTATCGTCCATCAGACCAGGATCCCCTGTGACCTAAGGAGTATTAAGAAACAATTTCCTAACATTAAGGATAACCTAACCCACTTCCAAGAGCAGCTGTAAAACGTGTTTGAAGTAAACAGACCCAACAGGGCAGATGAGAATTAGCTACTGTGACTAGTGGTGCCGAGTGAAGTGAGGAAGCTTTCGGTTCACATTTTGGGGATGATGCAGATTTACAGAATTACAAAAAGCTTATACCCTGTCTCTGCAGTTTTTGTTCTCAGGCCCAAGCTGTCTTACCTTAGTGTCTGAACAAGCCAGTGACACCATCCAGCCTGGAGACTTGATTTATAGTGAGTGCACCAGAAGAAGACCACCCGCAACCCCGCTGTGCCAGCCAAGTTCTGCTCATCACCAACAAAGCTGTCAAATGTCTTGGTCTGGTGGCATGGATCCACTCCTCCCAGTGCAAGCAAGCTGCACCACCGAGAGACAACAGCACACCCTCCTCTGAATCCTCACCTGCATCCAGCCCTGGGTCTGAGCCGTCTGTCCAAACTGTCCCTGTTGCTGATCCACCTCCTACAAGTGGGCCAGGCCACTAGTGCCCTCCTTCTTCATTTGACCCTCCAGAACTGTGCAATGCTGCACCCATCACCCCTCATCATTGCCCCCTCTAGTCGAGGTACGCAGCGTTCTCTTGGATTCTGGATTCCTCTGTGAGTCTGGTCTGTTATCTTTGCCACTGCCTTAAGCATCTGGTTGTTGGTGGGGTACATCACGGCTGTAGAATGGGGCGGTATCAAAAGGCCCAACTGCACTGAACCTGCCCTTTAGTGAAGTAGAAGCTCAATCGGTTTGAACAACTCCTACATGCTGTTGCTTGAGAAATACAGGCAAGCCATTAACCTCTATTCTTGTTGTTTCTGCACTCACATGTCTGATATAGTGGGAATCTAATTTACCAACTGCATTCGTGTTTAATTTCCTAAACTACTGTACACATATGATCGACTCGGTAAAGATATCTCGCAGTACATTACCTGGCTTCCTTGCAGGCTCTTGAGTACTCCTGCGCAGTCAAAACTCTACTCTTCAATATGTGGCTTCAAATAGCGTCATGCCAAAATAGTACCAAGTTTAATATGATTCATAGAAAAAGAGTCCTACATACTCAAGAAGGTACTTGCTTCTAGTTTTTCGACTGGGGAGCCCAGCATGCAGAAAAGTTGTCAATAATATACATGCTGGACAGCCTGACCTCCTGCTTCTGAAATGTTTTCTGCTACTAACAGAACTGTCGGGTAAAAATACAAATTACAACTATTTCTATTAACATAAAAAAAAAAAAACTATTTGTATTATGCAGTGAAAACCTTCTGAAACTTTCCAGTTTTTAAACTTTTGGCTCACCGGTGTTTCAACCTCTGCTGTGCCATCGGATCACCTAGGGGCATCTTACCAACTATAAGCTTTGTTGTAAAATGGTACTGAGCCATCAGCCTTGCACCGCCTCAGGCTTGTCAGAGGTTTTTCAAGACCTGGGGCCAAACGTTAATGCAGGGCTCTCTCACACTTCATCCATTTTGGCCAGGTGCCATAAGAACCTATTTCTATGTAGTGAAAACAAAATGTACTCAGAGAAAAACATGGCACTAGGTGCCATCTAGTAGTATGGCCACATAAGGAGTCTCATTACTGAAGAAGATGACAGGCTTAGTTTTAATTAGAAATCTATCAATACATTTTGCTGAAGGAGCACAGGGGCCTGAAAAGCGTGTGGCCTCGGCATAATTCCCCCTTCGCCCCCCGTTGAGGACCCTGCTCCGGCTCACTACATGAGAGTCTAGTGCTAAAAGGGATACTAAGTCCGCAGTTTGAGGGTCCATGGTATGGAGTTCTGGTTGATAGCGTTGGGACCCAGAAACCTCTAGCTGTCCTGGAAATACCCAACCAACTTTTCCACACATCACCTTACAAAAAAATGCCAGGCTTCCTCCTGTCCTTTGACTACAGGCAAAAATTTGGAAGGCATGTTTCGGTTTGCTCTGTATACCAAGTTTGGGGATTTGCAAAAGCACAATGCAAACAAATGTGGAGGAGTGAATATTTCACCACATATGGAAAGGAGACAATCTAATGTAATCAATGAGGTAACTAGAGATTTCAGGATGGGAGGTGCTTGTTTAGCATATGATCAAAGTTGAATTTTGGTACCTAACACTCTACGGAAGATAATGGAGGAAAACTGATGGTGGGAGGAAAACATATACTTATTTTCTGTTGGAAGAACAATACATTTGCTGTTTCGACAGAAACTATCCATGTATTATTTTGTCATTCCCTTTTACACACTAACAACTACTAGCTGTAATAAGGTAACTTCATTATGAGGTATTTTACAGTATGAGTTTTAGTATACATTACAGGCGAGATGCAAGCACAAGACTGAAATGAAATGGATGCACATACTTTTCAGCTTGAAGCTTTGTTGTTTTTACAATCAAATCTTGAGTCTGTTCTTTTGCCGCCTTAAAGAGAAGAACAAAAACATTACATTTGAATTAATATGTTCAAAACATCCAATGTTTTAAAAATGTTGATATCCTTTAAAAGTATTTTCAAACACGTATTTGTTTTAAATATATACAAGCCAACAATTATTCCTGCCGTAAATGTATTATTGACTATTTTTTGCAAAACGGATAATCAAATGACATTGTCTGCTTTCACTTTTGGTACTGTGATGTCAGCGCGCGGGCCACGCAGCATTTCACAATAAAGAAAATAACTAATTCAGGACATTATGGAAGCTCCTTTCATTCTAAGTTTCTTCGTTATTTGTTTTTTATAAATCCTACTGGTGTTTGCACCAGTAGGATTTTGTTTAGCAGTGCGCTTGACGAAACGTTCATGTCAAGCATACTACCGGGTAGTGTGGGGCAATGGGTCTTCACACTACCTGTGCAGTGTGCTTGACATGAACGGTTTGTTAAGTGTTTTTAAGGGGTGAAGGTAATCTACTGCTAGGGGAAGTTGGAGATATCATTAAGAATATCTGCAATAAGGATGAACTTCCTCACACACCTTTAATACTTGACACAGACTTTTCCTATTCCTTTTCCAGTGAAGAGCACTGGGTGGCTCCAGCATAAGCCACTTGGATTCATCTGAGCAATTCATCACCAAGAATACAAACAAAAACAATGTTCAAGCCCATCTTTGATGATGATCTGGGTTTCCCACACATTGGCCATTATATTCAATCCATGCAACTGCGACAATTAATAGATCTGACAACACCCCATTATCAGAAGCCTGGGGACCAGGTATGAACGACATGTTCAAGGATCCCCCTACACTGTTTGCCCTCGTCCAGACCACAAAGTGATTGTATGCTGTTCAACTCCACTAACACAACATTGCACTATGGAAATACGCTTGTTAGAAGAGGAGGGGATAACACAGACCCGTTGCCCCTAATCCCACTACTCCATAAACCGGACCTCCCACTGGGACAGCATTTAGGTAATGGTTAATGTAGGAAGATGGGTTCTGACCAATTTGACTCCCTGGGTTTTTAGCTTTTGGACTACCAGAGTTTTGGACTTTTACTGTGAGTGAGTTTCAGTGATTCTAACCCACTGTGTACTCTTTAAATGGATTAGGAGTGCTAGCCGCCAGTGCTAGGCTTTTAAAACAAGGTCCACTGCTGCACAGCTATGTTAAGGGGCTCTGAGTTGACTTCATGTGAACACGCGAGCACACCTGTGAACACATGCCAGTGGGTTGAAGGAGTGGAACTACCGTCCAGATCAGCCTGATAACTGTGCCCAGACAGACTGTTGCAGAAGGTACCATTCAGGTATTGGTACTGACCTGTTGTAGACTTTACCATGCGAGTAGGCATTCATAATGTAAGTTTGTAGTGCTTCACTGAAAAAGGTGTGAATTTTGATGTATTATATATCAGCTTTGCCACAGTGAGGCCTAGAGACTTGCACGATGCACCAAGTGCAGTTTCAATGTCACTTTTGTCGTACCTCATTCTGGCATTAGGGAAATTGTCAGATTTCTCTTACTAAGCTCCTAATTAGATTACTGGCTTTTGATACCCGTGCTGAACCACATTAATTACTCTGCTGGCCTGCCAGAGGATCAAAGAAAGAAAGCACAGAAAAGCGGTTGGACCTCTTTAGGGGACCAGCCTGGAGCAGGCATGCATAGCACTCCACTCCTTGAGCTTTGAGAACTCACCAGGGAAGGTCAAGGCCCCACATCCCAGGTGCTCCGGAGAGGATGGGGCACTTGTATCAAAAGGGATAGGAAGCAGCGAAAGGCAACATTTTAGAACAAAGATCAAAGCAATTTGTTGAGGCGATAACCTGCCTAGATAGAAGAAAATTGCCTCGGAGGGAAGTCGTGTACCACAGTGGCTATAGGCACTAATTTGAGGATTTGTCAATTGGAGCCCACAAGGGCAGGAGCACCATGGTGTGAGAAGGACACTAGGGGGCCTCCCAGGAGCAGCAGAGAGCCCCCTCCACAACCTTCACAGCCTCAGACTGACATTGCTGCATCTCCCAAGTCTCCCAGGTGCTTGAAATCGTGACGGGGGGAGAATTCTATACATGTTTTCAAGCACCCGTGGATCAGGAGCAGGCCATTCCAGGTCTAAGCAGTAATCACAGAGCCAGCTCGGAACAGAGACCAGCTTGGAGGTACAAGAAAGGTCCGAGGGGGGAAACTTAGTAAAAAACAAAGATAGATCATTCTTATGCGTAGACTAGTGGACTGCCTTATGGCAGAAGCAGAGCGCCTTGAAAATGTATCTCTTTTGAATAGGGAGTCATATATGTTGAGATGTGCACAGATACTCGAATATTCAGGGATGCTCTATACCAATCGAGCTACTGGATTCTGGATGAGTTGTGGTCTACGAATCACTTAGAAGGGAAGTCCTACAAACAAGATGTTACAGTACTCCAATCCGCTTATAATCAGCAATTGGATCAAGTGTTCCCTGAATGCTACAGGAATGAGTGGGAAGATTTTAGTTAGTATGTTTATGATACAGAGACAGGTGGAGGTACGTTTCTGGATGTGCACATCAAAAGACAAATTTGCATCCCTGGCAATGTCTATGTTGCTTCCGATCTCCCATTTTGTACCTGTGGTAACCAGTCAATACGTTTTTTGCTTTTTTGTAAACATTATCGTAATGAAAGGAAAAGGTTTATTATCCCCATTATGCATAAAATGAATTTTAAACAATGCCGTGTGGCCTTTTACTATTTGCAGTTATTGTCTGACCCCTTTACCGGTATATCGGTGGCATCTTTTCTTTTAACTGCTCTAAAAAAAGAGACGCTCAATCTGCTGAATCAATCTATTGCAATGTGCCCTTAATCAAGTATGAATTTTTATTATGAATTTGTAATTTGTATAACTACTGTATTTTAAAATGTACTGTACTGTAATGATGTGCAAAGTTTATATATGTAGTATACTTTTTATGCCTTCATTATGTTGGCGAAATAAAGTTATTCTGACTGGCATCAAAGAGGACTTCCATATAGAGAACATTAGTGCAAGGACTAGCTCCCAGACAAATTAGGCCTCCAAGTTAAAGACTGGTGGATCTGGTCCTTTCTACAGGGTCACCTCAAATGTTTGCCTTCCTTTTCTGAACCCATTTTTGTTAGCTTTTAGGACTTATTGATGCATTTGTTTTACCAGCTGACTAGTGGGAAGGAGCTTGTGATCTCTCTGGAAAATATGGTAAAATTAGCATACGCTCGATTAAATTAAATCTACCACTCATAAGCCCCTAGTATATGGTATTACATGTACTTAGGGCCTATAAATTAAATGCTACAAGCGGGCTGTAGCATTCACTGTGCCACCCCTTAAAGTAACCTTTTACAACATGAATCAAGCCTGCCACTGCAACCTGTAGTGCACTTTTTAGCTGTCATTTCAATCTAGCAAAGTAAACCTTTTGCCAAGCCTTTCTTTCGATACTTAGAGGTCACCACTACGGTAGGTCCTAAAGCCTCATAGGGCAGGGTGCATGGTATTTAAAAAGTAGGACATGTGTACTGAGGTTTTACATGTCCTGGCTGTCAAAAACTCCTAAATCAGTTTTCACTACTAAAAGGGTATCTCTCCCATAGACTAACACTGGGTCATCTTATTACACTTAGTAAATGCTAACTTCAGATTGGGAGCAGAGCGATATGGTGTTTACATTCAAATTCTAATTTTAAATCTTTTTTGATGCTATAGTGGGATTTTAATTAACAAGTTTGAAAATACCAGTTTTAGAAAGCTGGTGTTTTCCTGTCTAAACCAACTGTGCCTTTCTGACAGTGTCCTGGGTCACCTAACTGTGAATGGGTTGTATATTGTGGGTTGTTGTAGGTTGTATATTACTTCCAGACAGTAAGACAAAGGAAGCCTAGGTGTAAGGGACGACCGTCTTGCTGACAGGATGGCTGGGAGGAGCTGTACCCTGCCCTGATTGCACTTCAAAGGACCCTGCCTGCACAATACACAAAGTAACCAGGCACCAGGCCTATCCTTGCCTTTGCCACCCTGAACAGTTTGGGGCCAAACCCAGAGGAAGGGGAAGAACAGGCATTTCCCCACACAAGGGCTTGCATCAAGTATAAATGTGGCATCTTCAGTACCCCTCTTCAGAACATTCCTGGGCCTGTTGAAGATTCAGAAGAAGTACTGTCCTGCTGACTGAGGAAGAGGCACTGACCCGCTGGCCTACTTGCCTCAAACCTAGGCTAGCCAAAGTGACTCCAAGGATAAGCTGGCTGATCTCCTGTGTGTGTTCAGGGGCACAACAAGCTTTCAGAGGGCTCTCTGCAACAGCCCAGATGACCAGCAGTAACTGGACCTGCCTGATTACTGTTGCTGTCCTCTGCTGGAGTGACACCTAATCACCAAAAGGTGCCCCCCAGGTCCTGGACTCCTGCCTAGCATCTGTGTATAATTCCTCCTAAAGAAAAGGTGAAAATACAGAAATGTTGGGCTATTCATGACCCCAAAGTGACCACTTTAAGCAGGGTATCCACAGTCCGCAATGACTGCTAACAGGAAGTTCCAGCAGGACTTGCTCTTCAAGCCAACAACGATCGTACGTGACGACCGGCAAGGCAGTCCTGCACTTTGCACAGTCCGCAATGATCGCCCGAGCAAAGCTTGAGAGATGACTGGCTCTACGCGCTACAGCGACAACCAAACAACACTCTACCTGCTTTTCGTGCTGGCAGCTACCTTCTAACACCACCGGCAATGCAAAATGAACTCTTCATGCACACTTTTAGAAGGTAAGTCGTCAGCTGGACTAGTCTAGTCACTGTATTCAAGCCATGCTCCATCACAGTTGGCCTGAACTTGTGACTTTCCTCAGGTCCAGCGTAAGCAGATATTAATAAGATCATGTCTAACATAGATGTGATCGAATGTATCTACTGTCTGATGGGTATATCAGCAAGAAGAGAGACACATATTTGCCTGTTTCGTTTTTAATAAAATCAGGACTCTCCAACAACTGGCAATGAGATTCTGTAATTTTTATACTTTGAAAAAAAACTGGGGCGGGGCGTGGCCAACCACCAGAGAAAATTGCCGCACTCTAATGCGGCTCCGGCTCGGTTCCCCCTTTATCCCCGTAAATCCGTGTATTATCCGCAACAAATAGAGCGTGTAAATGCCAGAATCGTAACTACGGAAGTCGACAGCTGCAGCTCGAAACTCGCAGGCTCCTACCTGAAGCCTGCAGCCTGCAGCCTGCTGCGATCTGCGGCCTGGTCCAGACCCTGCAGGCGAATACCATACGTCGGTGCGACCGTGGGAAGTGGCCGCGATCGGCACTGCAGACGGCGGCCCGACTGGAAGCTGGCGGCCCTTTGATCCACAGCATAGAGAACTGCGGGCGCCCATCACAGCGGAGCGGCAGGGTCCTGGAACTGTGAGGCGCTGACGGCGTGGGAGAGCGGTCTGTGGCTGACCAGAGACCTACTGCTGCGACATTGCGCATCAGCATGGCGGTGAGAGACGGTGGCGGACGATACTGAAGATCGGCGCCTTGTCCGAAATACTAGAATAAGTAAACACGAGCACAGCGATCGGCGAGTGCTCGGCACAGCAAAGCAGACACGGCCAGAACAATGTATGAGCTGCAAGTGTGGAAGCGCCAGTAAGTGCTGCACAGTTATACCCCATGTTGGGAGAAGCTGCCAGGATACAGGCGACCGGGGCCGCTGTCCCAGGTGGCGAAACGCTTAGCGGGACCCAGCCAAGCCTTACCAGTGGATCAGTGTCGGCGCGGGGCTGGCTCCATACGTATAGGCACATTATACCCAGCCTGCCAAACTCCGTCAGTGACTCCGCAGTTAAGGGACGCGACCGAACGTGCACAGCACTTAGCTTAATGATACCTAATTCCTGGTGTGAGGCGTGACCCTCCGAACAACGCGATTTATGGCCGCTTATGTCAGTGAGGCACGACTTGGGGCTAGGACTGTATGAGTGGTTGAAGACACCACCACTGTAGATCATAGACACCTACCTAACCACCTGGAAATACATATCCATGAACCACGCATAGTTCAGCGGCTGCGAACGGTGGCATGACGCTGCACGGTCCTCTAAAAGGTGCTGCCCCTGCCTGTGATGGACAGCTGAAAGACCGGAAAGGGGGTGAGCCCAGTAGGGTAAGCCAACAGGCCGACGGGTGAAGACACCGGTTAGGCGGTGGTGAGGCCCCCAAGCCCCCCTTTCTCGTTTTGTACACCACCAAGTTATAGCATCCCACAAACTATACCATGTCTGGCAACAGAGGAAACCACACCAGCCTAAATTGGACAAGATGGCATGGCTCAAGAATCAAGACAGACCCGTAGTAAAGGTAGATATGACAACTATAACCCACGATCAGCTCCCAGCGCAACCAGCTTCCATGCTACCGGATATCCTCACGGCAGTCGCGGCGGTACGAACCTCAATTGAATCACGGATTGATTCCGTCTCTATTGAAGTCACCCTTATCAGAGTGAATTTTCGTAAAATGAACGATCGTATGGCGTAAGTGGAAGAAAGCACACAGGCCCTAGCTACCACCTTTAAAGGCTTAGAGAAACAAGTCCAGGACCTACAAGCTACCACTCGAGCCCTATCGGACCAACTCGATGATTACGAAGGCAGGGCCAGGAGAAATAACATTAAAATTATTGGAGTCCTAGAGAAAGCGGAGGGCCCTGCCATAGACCTATTCATGGAGGACTTAGTCACACACAGGCTACAGCCCAAGACGCTCTCCAAGTATTTCTCCATTGAACGTGCACACCGAGTACCGGAAGGCAGACCTAAACCAGGACCACCTCCCAGACCCATACTGGCTCGAGTGTTTAATGTTCGTGATAGAGATGTGATTTTGCAAACTGTGTGTTGTGCTCCTCCACTTAAAATCGATAACAGCACCATTCTCTTCTTCCCCGACTTCACGATAAAGGTAAAATGACAGCATAGAAGCTTCCTTGAAGGCCCTGAGGGAAAGGGACCTCCCATTTGCAATGCTATTACCTGCGAGACTCAGGGTGGAGGTGAAAGGCACAGCATGGTTCTTCACGGAGCCAGAAGCAGCATGGGAATGGTTGGACGGCTGGAGGCAAGTTGGGGACCCGAATAATTCAGACAGACGTCAGCGACGGATGGTGAAAAATCGTAATGGGTCTACATCAGATCATGAAGAGAGCGATACCACGAACGCAGAACGAATAGAAAGTGGCCGGTCTAGACCGGCATGATGTTGTATGGCAAAGGCCAACACTAGAGACATATGTGAGAGAAAAAGCTGCGGCATGTGTGACCGTTGTGGACTCTGGCCTTGAGATGCTATCCTTGAACTCAGATAGAGCCTCATGCCCGCACGTGGATGAAGAATAGATGGAGTGACACCACGGAGCCGAACTGGTTAAGTACACAAACTGAAATGTTATGCTGACTGATTGATTATTATAAGTATACTCAAGATTGACGGGGGGGAAAATCGAGGCTTGTTGGTCCACATCTCCTCCGAAACTGAGATGGGTGGGCGACGGGCGCTCTGCAGTGTTGTGATGGCGAGTAGTTTGAAGCCCGTCTTGCGGGGACGCAGGGTTGGAGGGTTGGTCTGGGGAAGTTGAGTTTTTTTAATATTGTTTAAAAGCATCACAATGACTGTTGCTAGCTTACAGCACATACTAATCACTAGGTCACGACTGCCACAGTGGGTACATAATCTCTGTCGTCCACAAACTATGACTATCAGGTTTATGCGCATGAGATATTCACAGCTCTTCTATCTGCCGAAGACGAAGGGCCCACTGAAACCCCCGTGTGTACTATGACACTTACCAACGCCTCCAGTGCCATACGGCTTGAAGTGACATTGAATTTGCTCTCCTGTAATGTCAATGGCTTAAGAGATAGGATTAAGACGGGGTGGTGCTGCAGTACATCGAACAACAGGCCTCAGACATAATTCTATTACAGGAAATCCACCTCGTTGGGAATATTTGTACGGTGCTGGACAGATGGGGATATAAACTTCTTGTCCATGCGGGATTTACCACAGGCTCCCGAGGGGTAGGGGTACAAGTAAAGAAAAGCCTTCCATTTATAGTGACCCAGACACACAGAGATAATTATTATGGGCGCTTCTCTGGGATGTCGGGCACCTGGGAGGGTAGAAATATGAGTATCCTCGCGCTATATATCCCTCCTGCTCTTCACAATGTGGCCTTGCCGAAACTGAGCAGGTTACTTCTTGCCTTACCAGAAGGCGAAATAGTACTGGGTGGGGACCTTAATATGACGCTTTGTGATCAGGTGGATAGATACCCCCAAAAAGGCACTGGGACTGACAGATATATGGCGGGCGTCTCACCCACGAGCACGACAATACACCTACTACTGCGCTGCTCATAAAATCCACTCCCAAATTGACTACATATTAACTTTGGCTGACTCTATACACCAATTCACCGAAGTTCAACACTTAGCGAGGGGCATCTCTGACCATGCTCCCATACAGGCGCGATACACAATAAGTACTACCCCTACTCGGTGGACACTTCCGATTAGTCCTTGGTGTCTCCAAGTCCCACATATTAAGGATAATCTAATTAAGGACACAGACTATTACTTTAAGGAAAACGTGGGGACGGTCCAGTCCTCACAAATACTGTGGGAGGCCTACAAAGCTGTAAAAAGGCCCTCACTGTGCACCACAGGAAAGAGAAAGACAGGCAACTAGTCGAACTAGAGTGAGACATTCTCAAAAGAGAGCAGACACCAAGTGATACCTGAGATGGGAATGAAAATCATGCTCTGAACTCAAGAGGAAAGAATAGAGGGACCTAGCACATGAACTTGCCAGAGGTAAACACCGGGCCAAAGTATACAGGCTATATGAAAAAGGATATAGGGCTAGTAAGTTATTAGCATGGTTGGAGAGGAAAGAAAAGGCAGACCGCTGGATCAGAGTCATACATGGGCAGGACGGAACTTATCTACGAGACCTGCAACACATAGCAGACGGGTTCGCCGAATACTGTAAGCTACTTTACTCACCTGTCGCAACGGCTACCGTGGCAGAGGTGAAGGATATAATAGCCGCCATACAAATTCTCACACTGACCCATGATGACCAGCAACTGCTGGAAGAAGATATTACTGTCGAGGAAATCACTGCAGCCATACGTACAATTGGGAAAAGCCGGGAGACCAAATGGCCTCCCAATTGAACTCCTCAAAATAACGGCATCCAAGGTGGCACCCCACCTCTTTGAAGTGTACCATGAGAGGAAATCGGTATGGACGTTACCCAGAGACCAAAGACTGGCCTCTATTGCCATAATTCGTAAGGCGGGGAAGCCGGAGGAGGAATTCACTTCATACCGACCAATATCCTTATTAAATGCCAAAGCAAAAGTACTAGCCAAGGTGCTCGCCAATAGGCTGCGACCTTTAATTACAAAACTAGTCCACCCAGACCAGTCTGGGTTCATGCCTGGCCGCAACACGGCTATGAATATAGGCCGTTTGAATGGTGTGCTCGCTAGAAAATACACCATTAGTAAAAACGCAGCCATTCTTTCGTTGGTTGCACACATGGCTTTTGATACAGTCAAATGGCCATATATGATAGCAGTTCTCGAGTGTATGGGATTGGGGACGACCTATCTCGAATGGATTTAACTCCTGTATACGCAGCCACTTTCACAGGTGGTTGTCAATGGACATGTATCCACCACATTCACTCTGCGCCAAAGGAGGAGACAGGACTGCCAGCTGTCTCCCCTCATATTCGCTTTAGTGCTTGAGCCCCTTGCATATTAGATACGCCAGGACCCATTAATACGGGGGACTTAAATGGGCAAATGAATGGGAAGACAGAAAATTGCTCTACGCGGAACACATTCTATTGTACGTTGCCTCCCCTAGTGCATCAATCAACAGGATTCTCCAGATTTTCTTGGATCACGGCAAGTACTCGGGTACGCAATAAACTGGTCCAAATCGGTTGTTTACTAACTCCATGGACCAGCACCGACCCTCCCAGCTAATTGTGAGGCTACAATTGTGGAACATGGGTTTCGATATTTAGGCACATATGCAATGGCTGATCCATCGCTTTTCCATGACCGAAACCAGCTGGGCCCCTTGATGCGATTGCAGAGTGATGTTCGCCATTGGCGAACGCTGCCTATGTCATTGCTGGGTCGAGCTGCACTATTTAAAATTATGGCTCTGCCACGGCTTCTGTATGCGTTGCAAAATACTCCATATAACGTTCCCGAGACATATTTTAAATCAATTTATTTTTATTTTGAAGGTTTTATATAGTGTGGACAAGAACCTTGAGGGCCTACAACGCTACAACGCTTTACAACAAATAAAGGAAATAGAGGAAATAGTCTGAGGAAATAGACATAAACATACAAAAAAATGATTGCTTAAATTAGGTCAAACAACGGTAACTGTTCCAGCATAGCAAATATCTACAATCCTGCATCTAATAGTTCAAATGAATTTTGCAAGGAGAATCGATTTAACTTCGTTTTTATGGTTTAAATCTTTTATTGATTTTCAAACAGAGAAAAGGAAAACAGGACCTCCTGCTCCCGAAAGACAATGCAATACAGACAACAAGTGCCAGCAATGATAGCATTACCAAGTAAAATGCATGGAGCGGGTCTACAGGAGGGAACCCTCAGAAGAAGGAAAGGGAACCAAATAACAGAAACTCCCTACTCCCACCCCACCCCTTGTCCACAAACCATAAGAATAGGAGGAAGGAAAAATGCCAGATGTGTGTGAATCACCGTGGCCGTTGTGGGTTGCGCTTCTCAGGGATCTGTGTGTCCGCAAGGCGAAGGAGCCTGAGGTATCGGGGGCATGTCAGTTCCCGGAACTCCGTTGTGAGCAAGGTTAAGAAGGGACGCCACAGCTCTGGAAATTCGTCCCCTTTTCCCGCCAGCGTGAGGGTTAGTTTCTCCATACCCAGTACCATCCACAGTCGCTGTAGCCAACCCGAGTGTGAGGGAGCCCGGGGGGAGCGCCAGTGTGCCAGTATGTTCTGGGTGGCTGCCCCTAGGGCAATGGCGATGAGACGGCCTCTCCGGGATTTCAAGGGATATGTCAGCGGATTGGGCAGTCCAAGGAGGATGTATGCTGGAACGCGTGGGAGTTGTGTGTCAAGGTGAGTGTCTATGTCATCTAGAATTGTTGCCCAGTAGGGTTGGATTCGGTCACAAGACCACAAAAGGTGGTACAAGGTACCCACCTCCCCACAACCCCTCCAACAAAAATCGCTAATGTGAGGGTCAAAGCGATGGAGGCGCTCCGGTGTTTAATACCAATAGGTGGCAACCTTGGTCAGCGTCTCCGTGAGCCCTGCATGGTACGCCGAGTGTCGGCCCTGTAGTATATTCCGTCCCATTCTTTGTGGGATAAAGTTCTACCTAACTCCCGCTCCCATCGCGCTCGTCCAGCATTATATGTGAGGGTAGAGGCCGCAATTAGGTGTTTATAAAGATCAGAAATTAGTTTTTTTATCGGAAGATCGGGTAATCAGCCATTTCTCATATGGGGTTAAGAAGCGCTGGGCTCCGTATTTAATTTGTGGTTGAAGTGCCCAATGTCTGAGTTGTAGGTAGTGCATCCTATCTGTCTCCGGGACGCCATACTGTGATCTAATTTGTGGGAACGGAATAATGCCCTCTAGGTCAAATAGGTGTCCCAGGGACCGGCACGGGGTGAGGCGCCAACTTGTAAACGCCTTAGGGTCCAATCCTGGATTGAAATCGGGGTTATTAAACAGTGGGGTCATGGGGGAGGGGAATGTTGTCAACTCGTGTGCGATAGCGGTGCGGTCCCAGACCTCCATTATTGTACTTGTGATGTAAGATGCGTAGAGGTTGGGTGGTCTATGCTTCTTCCGAAGGAAGGGGATACCCTGCAGGGGCATTGCTGCAACCACCTGATCCTGGAACAACCAGTGTTTTTCGGATTCTAGGCGGTTCCATTCTACCAAATAGCGGAGCTGTGCCACGTAAAAGTAGAGCTGCAAGGCCGGTATGCCAACCCCCCCACGTTCCGGAGGCAGGACTGCAATCGCCTGCTGAAACAGAGGTTTGCGGCCTTGCCATATGAAGGGTGCTAAGTCTGACTGGGTTTGCTGAATCCAACCTGCGGGAGGGCGCAAAGGGAGGGTCTGGAAAAGGTAAAGGATCTGGGGAAGAATAGTCAAGAGAGAGATAATGTTTCCATCTACCTAATTCTCTGCGGATTTGAGTGCGGAGCCTGTCATAGTTAGCTGTGATGGTGGCTGGTATGGTGGGGCCTAGTTGCACCTCCAAGTAAGAGACTGTAGTGGCGGACCACTGGATAGGGTGCTCTTCCATTATGTGGGCTAACGTGGTCACTGACTATGAGATGTTAAGAGCAGTCGATTTGTCCATATTAATCTTGAACCCCGAGGCCAGCGCGAAATTATGTAGTATAATAAAAAAGGGCCCGCAGCGTCTGGACAGGGTCAGTGATGGGAAGTAAAATGTTGTCCGCGTAAAGGCTGATCGTGTGTGTATCTGCCCCAAATTTAATCCCTGTGATGAGGGGGTGGTGTCTAATTCTCCACGCGAGTGGCTCCATATAGAGTGCAAAAAGGAGAGGAGAGAGGGGACACCCCTGCCGAGTGCCTCTACCTATGGTGAATCGTGAGGACGTCTGGTCGTTTACAGGACCGTGGCCTGGGGCGAGCGATAACAGTTTAGAATACGGGTGCGCAACTTGTCCCCAAAGCCAAACCGTTGCAGGACTTGTTCTAAATAAGGCCAGTGAACCCTGTCAAAGGCTTTTTCTGCGTCAATAGCCAATAACATGCATTCCCCCTGCGTGCTAGACGCTTTTTCGATAAGGTGTAGTACTCTCTTCGTGTTGTCACTGGTTTGACGTTGAGAAATAAAGCCTGCTTGGTCCGGCTCCACCAATTGGAGCATGTAAGGAGCTAACCGTGTCACCAGGATGCTCGTATATAATTTAATGTCTATGTTTAAGAGGGAGATCGGCCTATATGCCCTGCAGCTAGTGGTGTCTTTACCGGGATTCGGGATAACTATAATCGAGGCTTCCAACATTTCCTCCGGAATTGCTCCGGTTTGTGCAAATGTATTAAAGAGATCACGCAGCAGGGGGGCCACCTGGTTGCAAAAGGCTTTATCGAAGGCTGCGGAGTAGCCATCTGGGCCAGGTGATTTACAGAGTCGGAGGCGTGAGATAGCCGCGATGACCTCCTCTAACCCAATATCCCTGTCTAGATGGGCAGCCTGAGCAGGGTTCAGAGCAGGTATCTGGGCCGCTTCTAGGTAGTCAAGGCTGTGTAGCATGTCAAGGGAATCACCCGAGTACAGCTTAGCGTAGAAATCTCGAAAGGTTTCTGCGATGGCTACATTATCCGAGGTGAGATCACCTCCAGGCGGTCGGATGGCTTGCACCCCCTGCCGTTGTCTCGCTTCCCTGAGCTTATGAGCTGGGAGCCGGCCGCATCTATCACCTCCGGTGTAGTAGGAGTAGCGGAGGGGGAGGACCGCATATTCGGCTCTGTCCTGGTCAAGTGCCGCAAGCTGCTTCCGCTCCGTGCGAAGTTGGCGCCAGGTTCTGGCTGCCCCGGTGCATCTGTTCTAACTCCGCCACTCTCTTTGTGAGTTCAGCCCGTTTCTGGCTGAGCTCTTTGTTGACGGCAGTGGAAATGGCTATGAATTCTCCCCGTAAGACAGCATTAAGGGCAGTCCATTGTGTCGCTATTGAAGTGTCCGGATTAGCATTAAGGGCTAAGTAATTTGAGATGGTGGATTTGATCTGATCGGTTATGGAAGCCTGGTGTAATAGTGAGTCGCGAAGGCGCCAGTGCCGCAGTGGTAGCTGTGTGCGTGGAAGCAAGAAAGAGGCTATGACTGGAGAATGGTCAGATAAGGATGCGGTGAGGACCTCAAGGTCAGTGGCTAGTGCCTGCAGTGGGGTGGAGCACAAGAAATAATCCAGTCTGGCATAGGTTTTATGGGGTCCTGAGTAATAGGTATATGTTCAGCTGTGGGGGTGGAAGTGTCGCCATAGGTCAACCAGGCCCAAGTCACGAATACGGGCCAAACCAGACTGTGAGAGAGCCCCTACCTGGCTAGTGCGTTGGCAGGAGCGATCGGCAAGATTGTCAAAGACTAGATTCAGGTCTCCCCATGCAGCAGGCACCTTTCTGAGTTAGCCGTCGCTTCAGTGAGTGCGTTATGGAGGAATTTGTCCTGACCCTCATTGGGAGCGTACACCAAGCCTATTATGAGGGACACCCCAGCCACTAGGAATTGGTATGTGAGCAGGCGACCCTTGATCTCGGCATCTTTCTGGAGTACCTTGCCGTGAAAGGAGCGGGAAACAAGTATTGTCACCCCTGCAGACTTGGTGGAGCTGGAGGAGAACAACTGTGTGGGGAAGGCTCGGGATTTCATCCTGTGGTGGTCTTTGTACAACAAGTGGGTCTCCTGTAAGAGACAGATATCGGCGGTCGACTGTTCCAGATAACTAAGGACAGCCCTGCGTTTAACGTGATTATTCAGGGCCCGGACATTGAGGGTCAAAACCTTAAGTGGTCTATATGGCATCTAGTGTACGAAAAAGGGGTGGGCTATAATGAGCGCTGTGTAGGCCATTTAAGTGGGTTGTGCGAGGGGGAGGGGGCTGTGTCGGCCCCTGAGGTGATCCGTGCTGCCAGGTGGAAGAAAAATGTGGACAAGGGGGGACCCACCCAAAAGAATAAAAAGGGGGGGTAAATAAGAATGAAACCTAATAACCCATAGGAAGAAAATCCCCATAACAACATGTCCCCAACGGGGAACAGATCAACAAGTCCAAATAGCAAAAATAGTTTGTCGTCCCATGACAACTGGTCAGTCAACAAAGTAGGGGTCGTCGCGTGATCGAAAGGAGGGCTCGCTCCCCCCGTCGTCCCCCCACAACCAGCAAGGATGCAAGAAGAAGATCCGGTAATTCAGAAGCGTTCATTTGGCGGTGAGTCCTCTCCGGCGAGGGCCTCGGTAAGGGCTGCCTGCTGTCCTCTGGCAATCTCTGATCTGGGTGGCCGCCGGGCGCGCCGCCGTCCACCCTGACGCTGCCATCCCGACTGGGATATTTCGGGTCTTGATGTGGAGCTGCGGTCGTCGTTATCTTCGGTGGGCTCCGCCAGACCCAGTAGGCGGCAGGCTTCCATGAGCGAGCGGATCTGATGGAGTTTCCCATTATGGCGAAAGATGAGGCGAAAAGGGTGTCCCCAGGAGCATGAGATCCCCTGCTGCCGTAGATGTTCCGTGACTGGACGAAACTAACGGCGTCTGTGCAGCGTGATCAGGGATAAGTCCTGGGACAGCACCGGAGAGTGTCCCTGGTATACGATGGGGTGGAGGGACCTTGCTTTAGTGAGTATGGCCTCTTTAGTCTTAAAGTCTTGGACACATACCAGAATGTCCGCTGGTGGTGCATTGGGGGCTCGAGGCGGCCCAACTATGTGTGCCCTATCCAGGACAACATCGGAATTGTGTGTATCCCCCAGCTTGTGTCGGAAGAGGCCCTGAGTGAACGCAAAGAGGTCGCGGGTGTCATCTGAGGGTTTGACCCCGTGGATCCGAATGTTGTGTCTCCGGGATCGATTTCTTAAGTCTTCCATTTGGGTCTGAATGTCAAGGTTTTGATCCTGAAGCCGGATTACCTCCTGCTGTAGCATGGTTAGGTCCGATGTCGTGGCATCACTTCTCTCCCCGAGGGAGGCCACCCTCTCCCCCACGCTGTCGACATCTCGGCGTATTTCCTTGAGCTCCGTAGCAAATTCCGTTTTAACTGATTGAATGTCCTCTCTAAGAGTGAGGAATAGCGATTCAAGGAAGGCTTTTGTAATAGGTTCATCTCCGGTGGACGAGGGACATTGCGCTGCTGCAGCCTCTGAAGTTGTGGCAGCCATGTTAGGGTTGGAGTGCGAGCGGCCAAAGATGTCTTTGAGGGGCTTCACTTTGTTGGTTCTAGCCCTGGATATCCTGTCAGGCGGTTGTTGTTTGGGCTCTGAGCTCAGAGTGTGTGCTCCTGGCAAGAGGGCCAACGCCACCCATCAAGCAAAGGTTCCTCGCCGGTCCCCCCGAGGCCTGAAGGGCCCTCTATCACCAGTTCAGAGGTGGCATCTCGCCCAGGCAGCCACCCCACCAGATGCAGCTCCCTTGTGTAGTGTTTGCGCTCGCCGTGAAATACCTGCTTTACTTCGCCCTGGGAGGTGTAGATCTGTTGTTGGCTGACACCCCTTCGCCCCTGGTGCTAATAGCGTCCCCCGCTTTTAGGGCCCTGCCGCTCCAGGGGCCCAGGGAACACACCTCCTGCCTTCCGCTGTTAGGTCCGGGTCTGAACTGCACCCCGCAGGAGCGCCTCACTGGGCAGATCAGGGAGAGTCGCAGCGCCCCGCGGCGCATGCAGGGCATTACTCAGGGCAGGTGTCCTGTGCCGGCGACAAGGGTAAGTCCGGGGAGCCCCCACAAATCCCCCCAATCGTCCAGATATAGCCCGGTGCCTGCCGTGGGCCCAACCCCACACCCCCAGAGCGACGCGTCACTCAGGCCCAACCCCTGGGCATCTCTTACCCACGGCGGTAACGTTTCTCCTTCACTCCTAGGGGATCGGCCTCCACTGGTCTAGGGGTATCCTCCGTATATCCGGCGTGGGCAGCGCAGTGTGGGCATGGGCCCCCAGGTGGCCCTTACTAGGCCGCGATCCTCCACTTTGGCGCCTTGTGTCTTGCGGCTGCGTTGATTGATGCTCTTAGTGTGACTGTCATTGTTCTGGGAAGGCCGCAGAGAGCGACACTCCCATATTCCACTCTGGGGATTACTAGAGTTTGGACTGCCTGTTTAAAGTCATTAGCGGGTATGAAGGGTTTCAGTCTTCTTAGGGTGTTCATTTGAAAGGTTTCTCCTTTCGTTGCTGCGCTGATATGCTTCTGCATATTTAGCTTATTGTCCAGAGTAATACCTAGCGATTTGGCAGAATCGATCATGAGCGGTTTGCTGTCTAGTGCGGTTAGGTGCTTCATCCATTCCATGACGGTGGTTGTTTGGTTGGGGGGCGCTATTAGGAGGAATTCTGTTTTTAGGGTGCTTAACTTTAGGTGGTTATTTGCCAGCCAGGTCTGCGTTTTTAGGAGCGTAGAGTTGAGGGACTAGATGTCCTCAAGTGAGTGTACCTTGATGAAGAGTTGTGTGTCGTTTGCATACATGTGATACTGGACTTTGCAGAGTTGAGAAGCTCTGTGAGTGGTTCCATGAACAAGTTGAAGAGTGTCGGGAGAGGGAGGAACCTTGGGGTACTCCTCGAGTGATGGGAGTAGGTTTGGATAACGATTGATTGGTCTTGAATCTTTGTGTTCTGTTTTGAAGGAAGGAAGTGAACCAGTTGAGACCCGTTCCTGATAGACCCATTCTATGTTCCAGGAGGTCTAATAGATTGTCGTGTTTGACGGTGTCGAAGGCGGATGATAGGTCCAGTAGGATTAGTAAACAGGCTCTGTTTTGGTCCAGAATTTTTAAGGCATCGTCTATTATGTGGGTCATGGCAGATTCGGTGCTGTGCCCTGATCGAAAGCCAGATTGGAATTTATCGAGCAGGTTGAAGTGATCAATGTGGTGGGTAAGTTACATGTGAATACATTTTTCTAGTAATTTGGCCAGGGTGGGGATGTTGGATATGGGGCGATAGTTATTTAGGTCAGCTGGGTCAGCCGATGGTTTCTTTAAAATGGGGGAACCTGACCAGCTTTGAGGATATCTGGGATGGATCCTTGTAGCAGAGAGGTGTTAATAATCCTGGTCCATATGGGCACTAACGTCGGTATGAAGTCTTTTAGGAGGGATGCTGGGGAGATCAGGAATCTACTTTGGGACGCGAAGCCGCCGCTTATTGCAAGGCCCAAATTAGTCCGTGGGTGATATGATGGAGGTATTGCCCTTCCATATATCTGCTGCTATTACTGGACTGTCCACCTTTCAATTATTAATGAATAGGCGTATGAAGAGCAGCAGGACCCGGCATGTCGGATGGACAGAGTGCTGATGGGCCGGGGAGGGTACAGAGAGGCACTGTATACAAAACTGCGTAGACAACAACTCACTGGCCCCACAGCTCTCACGGTTGCCATAGGGCACACTACCACCACGAAACTTGGTTGGGGTAATAAATTGACACAAATGACTCCCCTTTGGCACGCAGCAGTACTGGGCAATCTAAGTAATTATAGCGGATTCGACAAATGGGATATCATTGGTATATCGCAAGTTGGAGATCTAGTCAAGAAGGATAAAAAAGTGACAATTGCGGACTTACAAAAAGAATATAAACTGTCCATAGGGGAAACATTCCGCTACTTGCAAATACACCATGCCGTATTGGAGGCAATCAGAGAGACGGCTGAGATCCCGGAGGCCACCCCACTCGAAGACAGACTGCTAGCATATCTCATGGAAAATAAAGCTATTTCCCTTACTTACCAGAAAATAATTAACAATTTACCAGACACGTTGCAACAGTTATATACTCGCTGGCAGACTGATGTGGTGGACTTGGAGGAGGAGGATGGGCGTGATGCCCTGTCCTTCCCGCACGAGGTCAACAGGGTGGTCGGGGAGGTGTGGGATTGCCTTAGAACTATTCCCCAAGATATGTTTGCTCAATACGTGGGACGCTACAGACTTCATTTGAATGGACCAAATATGGGCGGCCACTGGCTTTACATTAGCGAAGCTTAATATCGCCCGCAGATGGGGGGTCTCCGAGCCACCAAATATAGTTGAATAGGAACGGGATCTCGATTGGTGCATGTTGGCTGAACGTGCAGCCTACACAAATAGAGGATACCCTAAGAAGTGGGAGAAGGTATGGGGGAACTGGAATACATACCAAGGCAATATTTGCACCTCCCCATCGACGCTAGATCACGGGCCGTCAAGGATAATCCAAAATATAAATACGGAGTGAGGGAGGGTGTTATAGGAAAGGTCTTGTGCTGAATTGTACCATCTATTCAAGATCTATTGTGACGCTTTAATTGCTTGTAATATGTCATCTAAATGGCAATAGAAAGTTTAATAAAATAAATAAATAAACTGGAAAAAATGCTGGATTATATTTATTCCTACCTTCAACCGACTGGTCATGTCCTCACAACAAGTGCTCATCAATTGTACATCTTCATGTATGCTTTCCAGTTCCTGGTGAATGAAGAAGAGGAAGATATTACTACTTATTCGTTTGCACTGAGAACACAACTAGGGTAGATGACCACCTGCAACATTCCTAGACGAGAAAACAATATTACATTAGCCAGTCATTCTGCTGTTTCCTTCATCTAATTACATAACACATTTTTTCCTATACTTCTGTTTGTCTGCCATATGTTCTTTCATTGAATGCATCATGGCATTTCATTTACAGGTCCTTAAAAGTTATTTTTTGGAGACGTCTTTGCCCTTGGACCTTCTCCAATTGTTGCTTGTGTAAAATGGCATTACACTGTACCAGAAGAAGCAACTGCTTCACATTGGCTGTTAGATAAAAGCAAATGGCTGTGTAGTGGATGCTTATACAATACATTTGATGCACTAATCCTCACAATATCCTGTCAAACTTTTGTGCACCAAAAACAATTCTCAATATATTACACCCACAATTAGGGGAGGGGTGGAGGGGGGTGGGGTGTGTGTGTGCGCACGCGTGTGTGTGTGTGTGTGTGTGTGTGTGTGTCTCTGTGTGTGTGTCTGTGTGTGTGTGTGTGTGTGTGTGTCTGTGTGTCTGTGTGTCAGTCAGTCACTGAGAGAGAGACTATGAACTAAGAGCAGCAACTGACCATAAACGAAACATTCCTTTCTCTTTGACATGCATGTTTCCAGTCAATTAAGCCTGACTGGGTAAACAAGTAGAGAATAGCTGGATGGAAGAAGAGAGGAGACACACAAACTTGGAAACACACATGTTGTGATGGAATTCTTCACCTAAGATCCGCCACTCCTGATATAGTGTCCCCTAGCCAACATAATACTATTACAAACAGTGAGACAGCGTTCAGAAAGTCATGTGTGATGCCTAGTCCAAGTGGAAATGGCCATGGGTGTGCTGTATGAAAGCTGGAGAGTGCTTTAGGAATATGTGTGTGCATAGGATCCCTTTACATTTCGGAGTCACACCGGAAGCCTTAAAGGCAGGAAGGTCTGAAGCTCAGTGAATGTGTATGCAAATAGTGTTGTTATCAAAGCACTTATGGACATCACAGGATATGCTTCTTAGCACAGACAGATAACACCAGACATCTAATCAAAGCAGCTCAAAGCTAGAAAACGCAGTGTCTGCAATGTTCTCTTAAAGGCTGGATGGTCATCAGTGCTTCTTAAAAATGAGTGCCGTTTCAACGCAATAGGACACAAAGAAAGCTTTGTCTCCCCTCTTTCTTCACCTTGTAAAAGTGGGAATAATTAATAGTTCTTGATGAGGCAATCTTAGAAAATCTGAAGTGGTGCAGCACATCCTTTATAAAAAGAGGACCTTTGGCATGAAATTCCCAAAGTACCACAAAATGGGTCTTGTATGTGACTTGCTTGTCTACAGTGAGACAGCGTACACCTCTTAGAAACTGTAGATGTGTGGTATAAAGCTCTATAGAAAAAAAAGTTTATTATTATTATTGTTAATAGTAATAATACATTTGACACTTCTATGTTTATATAATCTCAATGAAGCACTTAATGACGACCTTGAATAAGAGATGAGTAATAGCACTTTGACCCCCCCAAATTCCACATCCAGATACTACAAAGGACAAAAGAAGGCAATTAGACAGTACAACCCTAAGGAACAGTTTTATCATTAGAAATAAAGAACATGACCAGAGAGTAAGGAAACTTTAAAGAACAAGACATACTTATGGGTGATTGTGAAAAATCAGACCATGCAGCATCTACAGAAACAACCTGAAAACAATAAAGAGGGTCTGAATCCCAGAACTGACTGGCAAATTACATTTCATCAAGGGTGACACCAGGTGAAATACCCGGATAGATCTTCTGAAGAAAACTCAACCACAAGCATGACCAAATGTATCAACCGAGATTGCTGTCCCTACTAAAGAGGCCATAGCCCAGGCCAGAAAAACAAAGTGACCACATACAGTAACTATGCAATCAAAAAAATGTAATGAATGGATTCCCATAGAGCCGTACAACTGAATCTCATTAGAAGTTGAAGTTGCAGATTTAGCACACCATCCTAGAAGAATGGATTGCAACTGTGCAAAGTCTCAAAACATTTCAGCGAAGTATAGTCCAGCAGCTTAGTCACTAGACTGTTTAGCAGAGCCCACAACTCCACACACCTCTACCAACAAACCAGGTCAGGAGTTGATGATTACCATTTCATTTTTAAAGTACAAACCCAGGGTGACCGCACCAGGCAGTTCACGTCACATCTATCAATAAAGATTTCCCAAACAACAAATACAGGCGGACAGAAATGTCAGAGAGCTTCTAATTTACATTGGTGCCCATGACTGTGACACAGCGATGAAGAAAAAATACCAGAACAGAAGTCACAATATAAAACAGCCCCCTGAAGGACAAGCATTGGCATAGCCAATAGGTCTCGCCTTTGGGACCTTATAAGTATTTAGTTATGCAGCACAATATCATTGGTACAACAACATCAACTGTTGCATGGCTAAACCCTTATAAGATCCCAAAGGCAAGACCTATTGGCTATGCCAATGCTTGTTTTGTTATGGGGGGCATAAATAACAGGAGGGTGAAGGTCAGTCAGTTACTCAGTTAGTGAGAGTGAGTGACAGAGTCAGTCAGTGAGAGAGTCAGTCAGTGAGTGAGTGAGTGAGTCAGTCAGTGAGAGTCAGTCACTGAGTGAGAGAGTCAGTCAGTGAGAGTGAATGAGAGTGAGAGAGTCAGTCAGTTAGTCAGTGAGTGAAAGAGAGGGAGTCAGTGGGATAGTCAGTCAGTGAGAGTGAGTCAGTGAGAGTGAGTCAGTAAGTGAGACTGAGTGAGTCAGTCAGTGAGAGAGAGTGAGAGGGTCAGTGAAAGTCTGTCAGTGAGAGTGAGTCAGTCAGTGAGCGAGAGTGGGAGAGTGTCAGTGAGAGTGAGTCAGTCAGTCAGTGAGAGTGAGTGAGAGAGTGAGAGAGAGAGAGAGAGAGTGGGAGAGTCAGTCAGTCAGTGAGAGAGTGGGAGGGTCAGTCAGTGAGAGAGAGTGGGAGAGTCAGTTAGTGAGAGAGTCAGTCAGTGAGAGTGAGTCAGTCAGTGAGAGTGAGTCACTCAGTGAGAGTGAGTCAGTCAGTGAGAGTGAGTCAGTCAGTGAGAGTGAGTCAGTCAGTCAGTGAGAGTGAGTCAGTCAGTCAGTGAGAGTGAGTCAGTCAGTGAGAGTGAGTCAGTCACTGAGAGTCTGTTAGTGAGAGTGAGTCAGTCAGTCACTGAGAGTCAGTCAGTCAGTGAGAGAGAGTGAGAGAGTCAGTGAGAGAGAGTGATAGAGTCAGTGAGAGAGAGTGAGAGAGTCAGTGAGAGAGAGTGAGAGAGTCAGTGAGAGAGAGTGAGAGAGTCGGTGAGAGAGAGTGAGAGAGTCAGTGAGAGAGAGTGAGAGAGTCAGTGAGAGAGTGAGTGAGTCAGTGAGAGTGAGTAGTCAGTGAGAGTGAGCAGTCAGTGAGAGTGAGTAGTCAGTGAGAGTGAGTAGTCAAGAGAGTGAGTCTGTCAGTGAGAGTGAGTCTGTCAGTGAGAGTGAGTCTGTCAGTGAGAGTGAGTCTGTCAGTGAGAGTTAGTCTGTCAGTCAGTGAGAGAGAGTGGGAGAGTCTGCCAGTGAGGGTGAGTGAGTCAGTCAGTCAATGAGAGAGTGGGAGAGTCTGTCAGTGAGAGTTTGTCAGTTAGTGAGAGTGTGTCAGTGAGAGTGAGTGAGTCAGTGAGAGTGAGTGAGTGAGTCAGTGAGAGTGAGTGAGTCAGTGAGAGTGAGTGAGTCAGTGAGAGGGAGTGAGTCAGTGAGAGGGAGTGAGTCAGTGAGAGGGAGTGAGTCAGTGAGAGGGAGTGAGTCAGTGAGAGGGAGTCAGTCAGTGAGAGGGAGTCAGTCAGTGAGAGGGAGTCAGTCAGTGAGAGGGAGTCAGCCAGTGAGAGTGATTGAGTCAGTCAGTGAGAGAGAGTGAGTCAGTGAGAGAGAGTAAGCGAGTCTGTCAGTGAGAGTGAGTCAGCCAGTGAGAGTCTGTCAGTGAGAGTGAGTCAGTCAGTGAGAGAGTGAGTGTGAGACCGGCCTCACGGCGTAGGCCCTCCCGATCATCCAGCCAACCTGCAACCACCCCAAGACACGGCATCTCCGACTCCGGCCCCCCCAGCCACACAGACCCGAGGGCCGGCCAGAGCCCCCGCCAGACTCGACACCCTACCACGCATCTCCGACCAAGGGAACGGGAACCCCCCGAGCCAGACCAAGAGGCGCCAGCCCAGTCACACCTCGGATCGCCTTCCCCCGGGAGGGCTCGATCGGTCACCAGGCCCCTGTGGCGCAGGCGCCTCGCCTGCCGAGCGTCTGGGGTCCCTCCCAGACCCACCTGAAAAGACCAAAGGAACGAGCGGCAGGAAATCCCGCCGAACCCCCTCAGTCACCAAGGGCCCCTCTCTGCGAGGACTCCGGACTTCAAAGGGCAGGGGGAGTATAATAGGGGGTGCCGGAGGGACGAATGGCAGAGAAGACCTGGAACCATCGGAGCCCTGCTGACGCTGTCGCGGATCCCGAACACCGAACCACCTGGGCCTGCTGAGTGACTCGCGGCCTCCAGCCCTTGAACCATCTGAGCCCTGCTGACGCGGTCGCGGCTCCCGAACTCCGAACCACCTGTTCCTGCTGAGTGACTTGCGGCCCCCGACCATCGAACCACCTGAGCCCTGCTGACGAGGTCGCGGCTTCCGAACTCCGAACTACCTGTGCCTGCTGAGTGACTCGCGGCTCTCCCCTCGAGGAAGAATTGGCAAGAGATAGCCAAGAGAAACAACACCCTCCAGCTCGAGGATTGTGAGCTGTCCGCAGGGTACTTTGCAGAGACCCTACATTCAAAGACTGTCCCGCTACCCCCATTCCCCTACCACCGATTTGTAGTCTCTTGTGCCACTGATGTACTACTTGCAACTTGGATCATAAAGATCCCTTGAAACCTTCGATAAAAGTACCTATCGTCCTACGAAGAAATACGTGTGGTGTCCCTCTGTTCGTAGTGTAAGCTCAGGGTGTGCGCGCCTGGTTCGGCCTACTTGGGAGAGGTGGATCAAAGGGGTGGGCAAGACGTGTATCGAACCCCTCTCCGGCGAACGCCTTTCCAACATTTGGTGGCAGACGACGGGATTCGAGCCGACACCGAAAGAGAGCGTGCAGTGAACGACTGACGCAGTACCAAACAGAGATGGAAGGAGAAACCTCCCTGGGTGCCGCAGGTACCGAAATGAGCTCGACGTTCCGAGAGGATCAATTGGACTATTATACGCATAGAGAATTAAAACAATTTTGCAAAGACCTTGGAATCGCTACCACCGGATTAAGCACAAAGGAAGACTTCCAGAAAGTATTGAAGACCTGGGTCGAGACAGGGGCGTCCCCGACCCAAACAGAAGGAGATTCCGCCCATGAACCACGAAGCATCCCGGTGAGAAACAGCGGGCCAGAGGGGAACCTGTCCCCCGAGGAACTAGCAGACCGAGAGAGAGGCCGCAACCACGAACTTGAACTGGCCAAGCTGAAAATCGAGGGAGAAATAAAACTGGCCGAGAAAAAGTTAGCCGTCGAGCAGTTACGGCTACAAGGGGAACTCGAGGAAAAGAGACGCCAAAGAGAGCACGAAGAAAAGAAACTCCAGCTGGAACATGAACGCAGCCTAAAAGAGATCGAGTTGAGAGCTAAAAGCGAAGAGTCACGACCCTCCGGGAATCTACCATCCGCTTCCACCGTAGAAGCCAAAGTCCACATCCCCAAGGATGTGGTAAAGGAGTATTACAAAAACGACGATATCCAGCAGTGGTTTAAGGCCTACGAAGTCGCCATGACCTCTCACCGAATCCCGCAGAAGGATTGGGGGGCTGGGCTATGGGGCCGGTTTTTAAGCGAAGGAAGAGATACCCTGCTGGATCTGCCCTCCACGGTCATGAACTCCTACAGCCACATGAAAGAAGCCCTCGTGGGCCGATATGGACTCACCCCCGAAATGTACCGGCAACGGTTCCGTGATTGCAAAAAGATACCGGGCACCACATGGGTAGAATACGTGAACTTTTACAGCCGGGCCTTGGACGGGTGGGTCAAGGGCAGCAAGGTCTCCACCTTCGAAGAGCTGTTTGATCTGATAGCCTGGGAACATTTAGCGGCCAATTGCTTTGTAGAACTGCGCCAACATCTCCTGGACAGTAAACTCACCGACCCTCGAAAACTGGCCGCCGAGGCTGACCGTTGGGTGAACACCTGGGCCACCCGAGGCTCCGTGGGGGACTACGGTCGCCACAGTCAAGGACCACCCCGCCAGAGGGGCGGGGGAAACCAAGGCCGACCGAGAGACTTCCAAGGGGGGCCTCCGCACAGCCCTCCCAGCAGCCCACCGGCGGCAGGTCCAGCCCCGTCCCCAGCCAGCACCGGAGCCCCGGGGCGGCTAGGGCCCCGAGCCAGGACCACCTGCTTCCGCTGCCAACAGCCCGGACACTACGCCAATGACCCCCAGTGTCCCCTGTATCAACGACCCGCAACGACCAACCCTCCGGCCCGGCAGATGGCCTCCGTGGCCCTAGGGGAAGAGATAGAGGACTCCGAAGAGTGGGAACCAGCTGCCATGGCCCTGGTCTCCCTTGGGGATCGAGAGATGGTCCCCGGAACACCCTTGCCCGCCAACACGAAGAAGTACCGACAGCAGGTGACCATCAACGGCCACCGAGTCGAGGGCCTCCGCGATACCGGGGCAAGTGTCACCGCGGTCCACCGCAACCTAATCTCGGAAGACCAGATCCTACCCGATGCCCTCTGTCCGGTCATATCCTCCGACAATTCCGAGAGCCTCTGCCAGATGGCTCTGGTGCCTTTCGAGTGGGGAGGAGTCTCCGGAGAATTGAAGGTAGCCGTCCGAACATCACAGCCCGTAGACTGCCTCCTGGGCAACGACCTTGAGAGTTCCCCGTGGGGGCAAGTAGAACGAAGAGCCCATCTCGAGATGATGGGCCTACCCGAATGGGTCTGCGCCACCACGCGCTCCATGACCACGCGAGTGCCTCTCTCCGAGGGCGTTGAGGCCCTCCCACTGAACACTGTCCCCGAGAAACGGGACACCCTACCAGAAACGGATAACCCTCCTCCGGAAGGGGAAGAAGACACTAACCCGGGCGAGGGGTCGGAACCTTCCGCCCCTGAGGCACTGACTGAGCTCGGAGAACTGCCCGAGATGGCCCAGTAGCGCTGTGAGGGAGGTCCCTCCCGTGAAGAGTTCTGCCAAGAACAGGCCACCTGCCCTTCCCTCGTGGGACTCCGACAACAAGCCGAAGCCCAGACCGCCGGTGACCGGTCCGGAACCCACTGGGTATATTGGGACAATGGCCTCCTATACAGTGAACAAAAGTCAGCCGAGCTAGGCGCAGCCCGAGTACTGGTAGTACCCCTGCGCTTCCGAAGCCTCCTCCTGGGCCTGGCCCACGATGTACCCTTGGCAGGACACTTAGGCCAAGACAAAACATATCAGCGATTAGTTACCCACTTCTATTGGCCCAAGATGCGAGCAAATGTAGAGGCCCACTGTAAATCCTGCCTCACGTGCCAGGGCAGTGGGAAGAGTGGCGGAAAGCGCAAGGCTCCATTACAACCCTTTCCCGTTGTGAGGACCCCGTTTGAGCGGGTTGGCATCGACATCGTGGGACCCCTGGATCCGAAGACCGCCCAGGGCCACAGATTTATCCTCGTCCTGGTGGACCATGCCACCCGCTACCCCGAGGCCATTCCCCTCCGCACCGTGACGGCTCCAGTGGTGGGCCGGGCTCTCATGGGGATCTTCTCCCGTGTAGGATTCCCTCGCGAGGTTGGGAGTGATCGCGGCACTAACTTCATATCCCGCTACATGAAGTCCCTGTGGCAGCAGTGCGGAGTAACATATAAGTTCACGACCCCCTACCACCCCCAGGGCAACGGCCTGGTGGAACGCTTTAACAGAACCCTGAAGGGGATGATCCTGGGCCTCGAGGAGCCCCTGCGCCGAAGATGGGACGTCCTCCTCCCTTGCCTCCTGTTCGCGTACCGGGAAGTTCCCCAAAAGTCCCTGGGGTTCAGCCCATTCGAACTACTATACGGACACCCCGTCCGGGGGGCCCTGAGCCTGGTCAAGGAGGGCTGGGAGACAAGCCCCAGGGGGACCCCCCCTGATGTGTTCCGCTACATCCTGGCGCTCCGCAACCAGACCCGGAAGTTCAGAGAACTCGCAGAAGCTAACCTCGAGGCCAGTCAAGAGGAAATGAAGCGCTGGTATGACCAGAACGCAACTCTGGTCGAGTTCCAGCCGGGCCAGCAGGTTTGGGTCATGGCCCCGGTGAAACCCTGCGCCCTACAAGACAAATGGACTGGCCCCTTCAAGGTGATCGAGCGGAAGAGTCAGGTCATGTACCTGATCGATGTGCAGTCCCCGCGGAACCCCCTCCGGGTTCTCCACGTGAACCGTCTCAAGCCCCACTTTGTGAGATCGGAGTTGAGTTTGCTCCTGGCCACCGACGATGGGGCGGAAGAAGACACTGAACCCCTGCCCGACCCCCTGTGCGCTAAAGAAATGGATGGTTCCGTGGAGGGAGTGAAACTGTCGACCACCCTCACCCCCCAACAGTCCGACGACTGTCGCCAGCTGCTCAGACAATTCGCAGACCTCTTCTCCCTAATCCCAAGGGTCACCGACTGGTGTGTCCACGACGTGGACACCGGCGACAGCCCACCTGTGAGACACCGAGCCTACCGGGTGCCTGACCGGGTCCGCACCTGCATCAAGACCGAAGTACAGAAGATGTTGACCCTTGGAGTGATCGAACCCTCCGATAGCCCCTGGGCCAGCCCGGTAGTCCTGGTCCCGAAAGCAGCCGCCCCTGGGGTCGCCCCCGAACTAAGATTCTGTGTGGACTACCGGGGGCTCAATGCGGTCACCCGAGCGGACGCTCATCCTATCCCCCGCGCCGACGAGCTCATCGACCGCCTTGGGGCCGCTCGTTTCCTCAGCACCTTCGACCTGACCTGCGGTTACTGGCAGATTGCGCTCACGGAGGGAGCAAAGGAACGCTCCGCCTTCTCCACCCCCGATGGACACTACCGCTTCATGGTCATGCCGTTCGGGATGAAAAATGCCCCGGCCACCTTCCAGCGGTTGGTAAACAAGGTCTTGGCCGGACTCGAGGAGTTCAGCGCAGCGTACCTTGACGACATAGTCGTATTCAGCTCTCAATGGCACAAGCATCTCCAGCACCTCCGGCAAGTACTACTGGCCCTGCGCCAAGCCGGCCTAACCGTGAAGGCCAGCAAATGTCAGCTCGGGCAAGGCTCCGTGGTCTATCTGGGGCATCAGGTGGGCAGCGGTCAGGTCGCCCCCCTCCAACCAAAGATCGACGCCATCAAGTCCTGGGAGCCCCCCACCACTCAGACGGAAGTCTGGGCCTTCCTGGGCCTCACAGGATACTACCGGAGGTTCATTAAAAACTATAATAGCCTCGCAGGGCCCCTCACGGAGTTGACCTCCAAAAAGCTCCCGAAGAGGGTACAGTGGACCCCCCCGTGCCAGCAAGCGTTCGACGCCTTGAAAACCGCCATATGCACCGCCCCAGTACTCAAGGCCCCCGACTACTCCCAAGAGTTTGTGGTCCAGACCGACGCATCCGAACACGGCATCGGGGCCGTCCTCTCGCAGTACAACAACAAGGGCATAGATCAGCCGATAGCCTTCATCAGCCGAAGGCTGCTGCCTCGAGAACAGCGTTGGAGTACCATAGAACGAGAGACCTTCGCCGTAGTCTGGGCCCTCAAGAAACTACGGCCCTACTTGTTCGAAACCCACTTCCGAGTGCAGACGGACCACCGGCCCTTGCGGTGGCTGATGCAGATGAGGGGAGAGAACCCCAAGCTATTACGATGGTCAATCTCCCTCCAAGGGATGGACTTCACTGTCGAGCATCGCCCCGGGACGGATCATGCCAACGCCGACGGCCTGTCCCGATTCTTCCGCTTCGGCGAGGAGAACCCCCCAGTGGATGGGTAGTTCTCCCCGCCTTTCAGCTGGGGGGGACGCGTGTGAGACCGGCCTCACGGCGTAGGCCCTCCCGATCATCCAGCCAACCTGCAACCACCCCAAGACACGGCATCTCCGACTCCGGCCGCCCCAGCCACACAGACCCGAGGGCCGGCCAGAGCCCCCGCCAGACTCGACACCCTACCACGCATGTCCGACCAAGGGAACGGGAACCCCCCGAGCCAGACCAAGAGGCGCCAGCCCAGTCACACCTCGGATCGCCTTCCCCCGGGAGGGCTCGATCGGCCACCAGGCCCCTGTGGCGCAGGCGCCTCGCCTGCCGAGCGTCTGGGGTCCCTCCCAGACCCACCTGAAAAGACCAAAGGAACGAGCGGCAGGAAATCCCGCCGAACCCCCTCAGTCACCAAGGGCCCCTCTCTGCGAGGACTCCGGACTTCAAAGGGCAGGGGGAGTATAATAGGGGGTGCCAGAGGGACGAATGGCAGAGAAGACCTGGAACCATCGGAGCCCTGCTGACGCTGTCGCGGCTCCCGAACACCGAACCACCTGGGCCTGCTGAGTGACTCGCGGCCTCCAGCCCTTGAACCATCTGAGCCCTGCTGACGCGGTCGCGGCTCCCGAACTCCGAACCACCTGTTCCTGCTGAGTGACTTGCGGCCCCCGACCATCGAACCACCTGAGCCCTGCTGACGAGGTCGCGGCTCCCGAACTCCGAACTACCTGTGCCTGCTGAGTGACTCGCGGCTCTCCCCTCGAGGAAGAATTGGCAAGAGATCGCCAGGAGAAACAACACCCTCCAGCTCGAGGATTGTGAGCTGTCCGCAGGGTACTTTGCAGAGACCCTACATTCAAAGACTGTCCCGCTACCCCCATTCCCCTACCACCGATTTGTAGTCTCTTGTGCCACTGATGTACTACTTGCAACTTGGATCATAAAGATCCCTTGAAACCTTCGATAAAAGTACCTATCGTCCTACGAAGAAATACGTGTGGTGTCCCTCTGTTCGTAGTGTAAGCTCAGGGTGTGCGCGCCTGGTTCGGCCTACTTGGGAGAGGTGGATCAAAGGGGTGGGCAAGACGTGTATCGAACCCCTCTCCAGCGAACGCCTTTCCAACAGTGAGTCAGTCAGCGAGAGTGAGTCAGTGAGAGTGAGACTGAGTCAGTCAGTCAGTCAGTGAGACTGAGTCAGTCAGAGTGAGTCAGTCAGAGTGAGTGAGTCAGTCTGTCAGTGACAGTGAGTGAGTCAGTCAGTGAGTGAGTGGGAGAGTGTCAGTGAGTGAGAGTGAGTTGGAGAGTCTGTCAGTGAGAGAGATTTGAGAGTCAGTTAGTGAGAGAGTGGAAGAGTCAGTCAGTGAGAGTCTGTCAGTGAGAGTCTGTCTGAGCATCTGTCAGTGAGAGTCTGTCAGTGAGAGAGGGAGAGTCAGTGAGAGTCAGTGAGAGTCAGTCAGTCAGTGAGAGTGAGTGAGTGAGTCAGTCAGTGAGAGAGTGGGAGAGTCAGTGTGAGAGTGAGTCAGTGAGAAAGAGAGTCAGTGAGAGAGAGTGAGAGAGTCAGTGAGAGTCTGCCAGAGTGAATGAGTCAGTGAGAGTGAGTGAGTCAGTGAGAGTGAGTAGTCAGTGAGAGTGAGTAGTCAGTGAGAGTGAGTAGTCAGTGAGAGTGAGTAGTCAGTGAGATTGAGTAGTCAGTGAGAGTGAGTAGTCAGTGAGAGTGAGTAGTCAGTGAGTAGTCAGTGAGAGTGAGTAGTCAGTGAGAGTGAGTAGTCAGTGAGAGTGAGTAGTCAGTGAGAGTGAGTAGTCAGTGAGAGTGAGTAGTCAGTGAGAGTGAGTCTGTCAGTCAGTGAGAGAGAGTGGGTTAGGCAGTCAGTGAGAGAGAGTGAGCGAGTCAGTGAATGTCTGTCAGTGAGAGTGAGTCTGTCAGTCAGTGAGAGTGAGTGAGTCAGTCAGTGAGAGTGAGTGAGTCAGTCAGTGAGAGTGAGTGAGTCAGTCAGTGAGAGTGAGTGAGTCAGTCAGTGAGAGTGAGTGAGTCAGTCAGTGAGAGTGAGTGAGTCAGTCAGTGAGAGTGAGTGAGTCAGTCAGTGAGAGTGAGTGAGTGAGTCAGTGAGAGTGAGTGAGTCAGTCAGTGAGAGTGAGTGAGTCAGTCAGTCAGTAAAAGTGAGTGAGTCAGTCAGTAAAAGTGAGTGAGTCAGTCAGTGAGAGTGAGTGAGTCAGTCAGTGAGAGTGAGCGAGTCAGTCAGTGAGAGTGAGTCAGTCAGTGAGAGAGTGTCAGTGAGAGTGAGTGAGTCAGTTAGTCAGTGAGAGTGAGTCAGTCATAGAGAGAGAGTGAGTAAGTCAGTGAGAGAGAGTGAGAGAGTCAGTCAGTCAGTCAGTGAGAGAGAGTGGGAGGGTCAGTCAGTGAGAGCGAGTGGGAGAGTCAGTTAGTGGGAGAGTCAGTCAGTGAGAGAGTCAGTCAGTGAGAGAGTCAGTCAGTCAGTGAGAGTCTGTTAGTGAGAGTGAGTGAGTCAGTCACTGAGAGTGAGTCAGTCAGTGAGAGAGTGAGAGAGTCAGTGAGAGTGAGAGTCAGTGAGAGTGAGTCTGTCAGTCAGTGAGAGTGAGTGAGTGAGTGTGAGTGAGTCAGTGAGAGTGAGTGAGTCAGTGAGAGTGAGTCAGTCAGTCAATGAGAGAGTGGGAGAGTCTGTCAGTGAGAGTTTGTCAGTTAGTGAGAGTTTGTCAGTGAGAGTGAGTCAGTGAGAGTGAGTCAGTCAGTCAGTTAGAGAGAGTCAGTCAGTGAGAGAGAGTCTGTCACTCAGTGAGCGAGAGTGCGAGAGTCAGTCAGTGAGAGAGTCTGTCACTGAGAGAGTCTGTCAGTGAGAGTGAGAGAGTCAGTGAGTCTGTCAGTGAGAGTGAGTCCATCAGTGAGAGAGAGTGAGAGAGTCAGTGAAAGTCTGTCAGTGAGAGTGAGTCAGTCAGTGAGAGTGAGTCAGTCAGTGAGAGTGAGTGGGAGAGTCTGTCAGTGAGAGTGACAGTGAGTCAGCCAGTGAGAGTCTGTCAGTGAGAGTGAGTCAGTGAGTCCGTCAGTGAGACTGAGTGAGTCAGTCAGTCAGTGAGAGTGAGTCAGTGAGAGTGAGTCAGTGAGAGTGAGTCAGTCAGTCTGTCAGTGAGAGTGAGTCAGTCAGTGAGTGAGTGGGAGAGTTTGTCAGTGAGTGAGAGTGAGTTGGAGAGTCTGTCAGTGAGAGTCTGTCTGAGCATCTGTCAGTGAGAGAGAGGGAGTGTCAGTGAGAGTCAGTCAGTCAGTGAGAGTGAGTGAGTCAGTGAGTGGGAGTGGGAGAGTCAGTCAGTGGGAGAGTCAGTCAGTGAGAGAGTCTGTCACTGAGAGTGAGAGAGTCAGTGAGTCTGTGAGTGAGAGAGTCAGTGAGTCTGTCAGTGAGAGTGATTCTGTCAGTCAGTGAGAGTCTGTCAGTCAGTGAGAGGGAGTCTGTCAGTCAATGAGAGTGAGTCAGTGAGAGTGAGTGAGTCAGTCAGTGAGAGAGTGAGTCAGTCAGTGAGAGAGTCAGTGAGAGAGAGTCTGTCAGTGAGAGTGAGTCTGTGAGAGAGAGTCAGTCAGTCTGTCAGTGAGAGTGAGTGAGTCAGTCTGTCAGTGAGAGTATCAGTGAGAGTCTGTCAGTGAGAGTGAGTGAGTCAGTCAGTCAGTGGGAAAGTCAGTTAGTGAGCGAGTGGGAGAGTGAGTCAGTGAGAGTGAGTCAGTCTGTCAGTGAGAGTCTGTAAGTGAGAGTGTCAGTGAGAGTCTGTCAGTAAGAGTGTCAGTGAGAGTCTGTCGGTGAGAGTCTGTCGGTGAGAGTGGGTGAGTGAGAGAGTGGGAGAGTCAGTCAGTAAGAAAGTGAGAGTGGGAGAGTCTGTCAGTGAGAGTGAGAGTCAGTGAGAGAGAGTCAGTGAGTCAGTGAGATTGAGTCAGAGTGAGTGAGAGTCAGTGTGAGTGTGTGAGTGAGTGTCAGTATCAGTGAGAATGTCAGTGAGTGTGAGAGAATGAGAGTCTGTGAGAGTGTCAGTGAGAGTGTGAGAGAGTGAGAGTCTGTGAGAGAGTGTCAGTGAGAGTGTGATAGTCAGTGAGAGTGAGTCAGCCATTAATGCAAGGCATTTGCAGTTAGGGTGAGTACTCTAAAGCTCAACTTTCATTGTGACAATAGTTCGAATATAAAACCCGTACATGTTTGCAGAGTTTAACGATTTGTGGCTATTCCTAATGCTCTGAGGATACTACATTATTATATGCAAATAAATTAATGCAGAACAAATAAAAGAAACAATTATAGTGAAGACTTGAATACGCATGTTCTGAAAACCTGTAATTTCCCATCTTTCAAAAGAGCACAAGCAGCAGCTGTTTTAAAGCGCTTGTGCTCGTCATTGCTAATTTATATTAATCGATTCCATTTTAAAGTAATTCAATTAAGATAGAGAGACAGCACATCGGGTAAGAATTACAACGCACCTGAAAAAAAACCGTTAAACTCTTATCTTATCAAGCCCCGGAGTGGTGTGTGCGTGTGTGCGTGCGCCGTCTGCTCTTTTTTGAAGCACATACTCGTGCTTGTGGCGCGCCCCTGCGTGCTCACGCAAGGTGTTTGCCGCCACAAGCATGAGTATGTGCTTTGAAAAAGAGCTGAACGACGGCTAAAGGTCTACTCTGCAGCACATGCGCGCTGCGTAGGCGAGACCTAAAAAACAGGAGAGGACGCGGCGTACCTCACACCAGCTCGCCTTCACCGTGCGGGCCTCTCCGGGGATGCGGCCTGCCCCCGATGTGGTTCCGACCCGGCAGACTTCCTGCATATGGTGTGGTCCTGCCCGGCCCTGGAGGGGTTCTGGAGGGGCATTGAGACCGAACTTACGGAGGTCCTGGGGTGGGAGGTGCCCCATGATCCACGACACTCGCTGCTGGGCATCACAGATGGCTTAGATGGCACGCGCTCAGAGCAGCTGTTTCTCATGACGGCCTTGATGGTGGCCAAGCGCGACATTGCTGCGGCATGGAAGCAGCCGCTGCCGCCAAGTGTGGCCAAATGGGGCGCTGGGGTGGACTGGTGCGCGGCGCAGGAACGTACTCTCTATCAGGCACGAGGATGCCCCAAGAAATACCGAAAGGTTTGGGGGAAATGGCTAGGCAACATACCTTAATGGGGCGGTGTGGGGGCTGGGGGGAGGATTCTGGGGGCGGGGGGGGGGGGGCGGGGGGTGCTTCCTAATGTATTGCTGTGTAATACTGATTCGGAATACCAGACTATTTTTGTTATTGTGCTGTTTAAAACAATAAAACTTGTTTATCAAAAAAAAAACAGGAGAGGAAGAAAAACCAACAACAATGTCAACTAACCCAATCAGAGAAAGCAAGAGGTCTGTGTGGGGCCTTTCGACCAGTCGACAGACCCAACAAATGGACGCAATTAGAGACAACTTCTTCAGCAACAACTTCTGACTGGCACGGTCAGCCCAGAATTCATGGATGGAAGAAATATCCACCAAATTCTGGTCCTTGATTTCCTGGACTATTGACAGGATGACAAATAAGCTAGGTGACCTTGATTTTATTACATTTTCCATTCTTTGCTCCATCATAGCTCTTCAGGAAACCTAATCTCTGACAGCACAGAAGCCCAAAGTGATTGTAACATTCTTAACACAAGCCACAGCAAGCTCCTGAGGAGCAAACTCTGGGGAAGTACAGATACGGTGTAGAACAAATGCATGCAAGGAGGCTTTCTTGACAGAGCCTTGTCAACACTTTCTACAAGCAGTCATGATAAATCTTACTTTGACTTGGATATCTACATAGGGATTCTATCAACATCCAGAGGCGGTGCGAGGAAGGAGCACGGACATCGGACGGCTCCAGAACCAACTACTGTGCCCTTTATCAAGGAGGCAATTGCTTTTTCCTCAGAACCACCATATGATATGGGATTGCTACTTTAGCAACATTGGTCTTTCTTGATACCATTCTTTATTCAACACGGAAATTTGCCTAACTTTGGAGTCATTATTCATCAGACGCATGCCCTGACGAAGTTCATTTTCTGAACGAAACGCGTTGGCTGAGATTCTCTTCATATTTTTGTTGGATCATTATAATAAAGAACATTTTTTCGTTGAAGAAAACTGATCACTTGGTGTGACTTAAACAGAACACTATGGTAGTGCACCGCTCCATCACCTTTGAACTCTTGTTTATCTGCTTGGCAGTTTGCGTCTTCTAACAGCGGATGCAGGAGCAGGTTGTGCACACTAACTGTAACTATATTATTAACTACACTTAACAGGAACATAGCAAAGAGGTGCAGCCATTGGAGTCCGCCGTTAGTCCTTGCTTTCTTAGGATATCTACATCCGTTAGATGTATGAACCACCAGAACCAGTAATGCTGCCATCAGGGGCCCCACCTCGACCCGTGATTGACAGTATCCTAAATTACAGAGATTGAGACAAAATCCTGAAAACACTAAGGGAAATGGGTATGATCCGATATGAAACACATTGTATAATGATATTCCCAGACTATACTACACTGATGAAGTGACTATACAGGTTGTTCAAGGAAGTGAAGAAGAAATTCCAAACAACACAGTTGTAGTATATGGTGTTCTATCCACTGAAACTGAAGTTTCTATTGCAGTCTCCTCATTAACTTTGAGACATCAGAGGAAAGTGGGTGGAAGAAAGACCCCCTCCATGTCAGAGAACCAATCACATGGAAAGCACAGCCCATCAGCCAAGAGAACATCATGGATTACTGGAGGGTGCCGAAGGAAGCACTGTTCCAGATTAGTATTAGCTAAAACCCACCATGAACTAGGCCCAGCTATCACCCCTCAGAAGACCTCAGACACAAGACATAAGATACAAAGCCACCTGTTATGGGTTGGCATTATTAATTGGAATTGGTTGAGGGCATCTGAAGGAGGACACTGCTAAAGCTTTACTGCTTCCTAGACAGTGGACCCGGCAGCCACGATCACACAGCAGATGCTTCCCAGTTAGAAGTATGGAGTGGGGATAAGGGGCCTATACTCATAATTTCAATTAATTGCTGGCACTAGGTTCTCCACTGCACACAATTGAGCCTTGTATCCTTCTCTATTCACAGTTGAATACAATGGTTTGAATCCCTAAAGACAGTTTTTATACACTGCTCAAATGCCTCAAAAGGAATGTTTATGGACTACTGAACCAGGTAAAGAATGGAGGAGTCCTCAAGACAGCCAAACATTATCAAGCTGATGTGCTCATGCTACACTAGTCACACCTCATTGGCAATACCTGTAAATATGGATACACAACTGCCTATAATGCATGTTTAAACAGAGAATAAAGGGGGGGGGGGAGGTGATGTTAGTTAGAAAGCAATTCCCTCTCTAGGCCAATTGTACATGGAAAATTAAATAACAGACAGATATCCTTGGAGATGTGGGTACGTGGGTACCTAATAATGGCATGCACCCTATATGGCAGACCTATGAGGCTGCTGACAGTGTATGCCCCACTTATACCCTCAAAAGCTTTTCTTACAAAAAAATGGAAATGTCTCATCAGAAGCTCCCTCGATGTTAACAATTGTAGGAGGAGACTTCAAAGGGTTGGTGGATGTCAACTTAGATACTTTGGCTCTCCACTTACAAAACCACCAAGACTACCCCCACTTGTAGGCTTATGGTACTCATTGGGGCCCAGTGATAGTTAGAAACACTTTTACCACACTGGAGGAGGCTACTCTTTCTCTGTAGCAGACAGATCACTTTTCTGACTTGATTACTTTGACATGCTAGAAACAGTCAAAGGGAGGCACATCCATACCAAAGGCACTTCTGCCAATGCTCCCCTAGTAATGTAAATTCAACGACTGTCCCTACCACCACACTCACCCTGGTGACTAAGCTCTTATTAGCTCACCAAGCCTAACTTTAAAGACAAGTTACAGGAGGGAAACTAATCAGTGTTGTCTCTCTGATACAGGTACAGTAAGTAGACTCTACGGTCACCCTCTGAGAAATGTACAAGGGAGTAATAAGGGGCAGTGGCATCAGCTCAGAAACTTAATGAAAGAGACAACATGCTGAGCAAATAGCTCACTTAGAAATAAGTGTGCAGGAACAGGAAAATAAATACAGGAAAGATGTCTCCAAAGCAAACACCTAGCAGTTAACATGGGAAAAATGCAGCACCAACAAGCCCGATTAGATGGATAAAAAACATTTCTGGCAGCACAAAGCAGCTGGTACGACTAAGGTGACAAGACAGGCAAGTTGCTCCACTAACTGACCTGCAGAGAAGAGGCTGGGAATATAAATCACTTCAGAAAGGGTGATGGTGAACTCCTCACCTTATACACCAACAGGAGGAGTGAGAGGAAGAGGACAGCTCACTACTTCTTCCTCCCTAACTTAAACTATCACTTGAAAGTTAAAGCAAAGCTAAACCAGGAGTTTGTCTAAATCCATTTGGGAAGATAAAACAGTCCTTACTCATAGTTTGTGGCATGCTTCCTCATTGGGCCTGACATCAATTTAACAATTATCATGTCATGATAGACTCAACCAAGATAATATAGGAGCTCTTGATATTATATATGGAGATCTCAGTTAGATGTATGAGGAGATATAAAAATTGAATTGGATTAGCCATAGATGCTTTATTTCCTATTAGTTAATCTGACATGGTTAAACATTAAGTGAGGAAGGTCAAAGCAAATTGTTGTCCTGTCACATTAAAGTTTCAATCGACATGTTTCAGCCTACTATAACAGCCACTGGGGGTAACGAGGCTTTTGTCAAGACTGTAAAATCCCTAGGTTATATATTGTGCCTCATTTCTTAGGGATATTCTGATTTGGCAGAGGATTCTCGAAAGAAACAAACAATGAGGCAGAATCAAAGGATAAAAACACTTTACAGGAATCTTCACAAAAGGCATCTTGGCCAAGAAAGCTCAAAGTGCTAAACAGCCAGAAGAAAACTCAAACGAAAAGGCAGGTACACCCTCAGCTGCCAACAAAGGTTGGAGAAAAAGATAATCCAAGCTTTACAAGGGAACTGGTAATATTGCAGCAGGATGGCGCTCCTTCAGAATTGGTAGATAGGGAAAATACGGATACCCACAGAGTTCATTCTGCCGATGACCCTGCCTCAATACCCTCAGGTTAAGTACCCAGCGGAAAGGCCATTCCAGATTAGTATAAGTGGAATTCTCTCACAGAACATCACTCAATGTACACTGCGCTGAAGAAACATTTGGAAAAGAAGTAGACAATTATGATCTGGCTCTGAGTGAGATATGTGCTGGGGAGCACTCACTAATTCCAGTGGTGAGTATGTGGGAAAAGATTCTAAATGGATATCTGTGAATGAAAAAGTTGTCTATGCCTCAAAAGGTACTCATAGAAAAAACACAGCCCTGCGAATGCCCTAAGTAGGGCCTCTCATAGCCTGAATTAGACTGGCCTAAGGAAAGCGTGAAAATAGCAGAGAAGGCGGGGGACAGTTTTCCGATAACTGATCTCATAGTAGCAATTACGATAACCCAGAAGGCAGTCGAGTTCAATACTCATAAGCGGATAACCAATCAGAAAAGAAAAGCTGTGATAGCATACAATGCTTTGTCAGCAGGTTTCTAAAACCACCTCGCAACAGTAATCAATAGCGAAGACCCACACACACCTTGCAAATGAAGTGGTTGAGAGGACTCAGGATCATTTAGAAAACCACTCCAGGGGAAATATGTTAAGCATTACTGGTGTACCAGACACATTCAAGGACCTGAAAGGGCCATCTTTAGTTTCCTCCAACAAAACGGTTCAAGATGTTAACTTTGCCAAGACATACATGACATGAGTCACTTCTCACTTCTTCAAATATTACCAAAGTAGACTGCTCAAAAAAGACGGGAACTTAAACATACTACAACAACTGTAAAGCAAAAGGTGTGGCTGCATTTTCATAGAAACTGTCTTTAAATTTTGTTTTTTTTTTAAATGGCAAAGGACTCTCGCAAGTTTGTTTTTTCAGGTTTGCAGGCTAAGAAACTATTACTTCACATTTAAGAATATGCCCAACGCAATTAACTGGAGGTAAAGATTGGAGAATGGAAAATAACTACAGGGAGGGCACAAGCAAGGTTTACAAGGTAGGTGTTTAAGGCAGGAGGTGAGGAATGGATAGCAGTGGTCTTAGAGCCCAAGATTCCACTGCGCGCAGAGGGACACAGGAGCCTCTAATGGCTGAAAGCTCAATGAATCTAGGGTGGGACAGAGTAGACATGACAGGACAGAGAAGACGGGGTAGGGTACAATTAAGGGTGAGCTTTGGATTGTAGCATGGCAGTTGTAAATAAAGAATTTAAAAATAAAATAATCAAACTTAATCTAATATCTGTTGCTCTTAAATATATGTTAAAGCAGTAGTCCAGCTGGCTGGCTGGTTAGACGCGGCCATAAGGCAAGTGGTGAATCTATTTTTATGTCTAAATATTTAATGATCATCTCATGGAAAATTAAAGGCCTTTGTAATCACAAGAAAAGGGTAGGAATTTTCAAACATTTGGAGGAAGAATCAGCAGATGTAATATTATTATAAGAGACCCACATTCTCAGAGAGAATGCTTCCTTTTTAAATAAAAGACAGACATCCTTGGAAATTACATTAAGACAAGAAACGTCTGGGGTAGCAATCAATCACGATTTATAAAGCGCATGTACTCACAAACATTCTCCCAGGGCCGTAAAGTGTGGTCTTTGGTCAAGGGTCGCATTGATGCCTGCGGGGGAGGGGGTGTAAGGTGGGTGTAGGGGGAAGCGAAGCAAGTATATCTACTGGCTGAACTCAATTGTGCAATGTGAAACCAGAAAACCTGGGATGAATCCCGACTCCTTCACTTGATCAAATTGCGTGAGCCTGGGCAATTGTTTTATTTCAATTTCCCTCCTTTTTTATTACTATCACATATAAGAGGACCTCGAAATACATGACTTCAGGATGCGTGCTGTACAAAACCATCTCCTGTACTTGAATGTAATCAACAATGGCCTTGTTGTTGGGGGGTAGAGGGGAGGATGAACATTTCAAAATTCATGTTTGAAAATCATCACTTTAAAAAAATACTTCTGAATGCACTGTTGTAATTTGATTTACTAAGGTGAACTGGTTCTACAGGTCAATGAAATACACTTTTTGAATTTTGAAAAGACTCGTATTTTTACATGTTTGCTGTCTTTAAAAATAAAGTTAAAGGGACTAGCTACTTCCTTTTGTTTAACTGTTATTATCCTTTAAATAAGTGCTTGCTGTATATTTAATTTTTTTTTTATGTTAGTGCTGTGTCGAGTAAACAGCCAGTGCTGCTGCTGCTCAGGGGGCCGCATGTTAAGGTCAGGAGGGCCGCATGCGGTCCCTGGGCCATACTTTGAATATCACTACGATAGGGTATCCAGGCGCTTGCAGGCCACGGAGTCTTATTCGAACAGCCAGGTCTTGGGGGGCATTCGGAATTACGGTGATGGTCTGGAGCTGTGTGGGGGAGGATGTTTCAGGTATTTGTTGCGATGTGGGAGAAGGAGCGTCCTCCACTTCTGCTTCGGTAGATGCGGGGAGTATTGGCAAGTGAAAGGGAGGCAAAGCTAGTCTTCTCGATTGTTGGTGGAAGCTCAAACAGTGGTTAATGTAGGCGGGTACTTGGCATCTCTTCTCTACGGGGAGCCAGTGGAGTTTCCTGATGTGGAGTATGATGTGGGTTCGTTGGGGAAGGCCAATGATGAGTTTGACTGTGGCGTTCAGTATGGTCTGAAGTCTCTGTAGAAGGTGTGCCGCCATTGCTACGTAGAGGGCATTGCCATAGTCCAGCCGGCTGGTGATGAGGGCTTGTGTCACGGTGCATCTCATGTTTAGGGGTAGCCACTTGAAGATCTTACGTAGCATGTGCAGAGTGAGGAAGCAGGCAGAGAAGACGGCAGTGATCTGTGATTTCATGGTGAGCTTGTTGAGATGATCACTCCGAGGCTTCTGGCGTGGTTGGAGGGAGTGGGTGCGGTTCCTAGGCCTGATGGCCATCAGGAGTCATCCAGTGTGTTGCTGCTGTTGCCAAAGATCAGTACTTCCATCGTGTCTGTGTTCAGCTGCAGGAAGTTGTTCTTCATCCTGTCGGCGAAATTTGTCATGCATCTGTGGAAGTTGGTTCTGGTGGTGGTGCGGTCATTGGTGAGTAAGAGGATGTGTTGGGTGTCTTCTGCGTAGGAAATTATGTTGAGACTATGGCATCTGACGATGCTGGCCAGTGGGGTCATATAAGCATTGAAGAGCGTGGGGCTGACGGATAAGCCATTGGGTACACCGAAGGTGATCTCCTTGGGTTCAGAGGTTGAAGGTGGGAGGTGGTTTCTCTGGGTTCTTCCGGTGAGGAAGGAGGCGATCTATCTGAGCGCGTCCCCATGGTTGTCGATGTGGTGGAGTCTTTCAATGAGCGTGTGGTGGGATACAGTGTTGAAGGCTGCTGAGAGGTCGAGGAGTATCAAAACTGCTGTTTCTCCTCGGTCGAGAAGGGTTCGGATGTTGTCAGTGGCAGCGATCGGGCGGGTTTGGTGCTGCGATTGCTACGGAAGCTCGATTGGGAGGCGTCGAGTAGCTGGTTCAGCTCCAGGAGTGTCATGAGTCGATTGTTGATTATCTTTTCCAGTATCTTCGCTGGGAATGGGAGCTGAGAGATTGGCCAGTAGTTTTTGAGTTCACTGGGGTTGGCAGACGGTTTTTTGTGTAGTTGTCTGACTTCGGTGTATTTTCAGGTGTTGGGAAATGTTGTGGTGGCGATAGAGGTGGTGAGTAGGGTGGTGAGTCCTGACCGATCCTTTGGTTTCTAGGTTTGAAGGTGTGGTGCAGGCATGGGTCTATGGAGCTCCTGAATGGATGGATTTCATGGTGGAGGTGGTGTTCTGGGTGGAGAGGATGTTCCACGTGGTCAGTGTGTGGTTCGTGTCGGTTACAGTGGTGGCGTATCTGTTGAGGACGTCCGTAGGTGTGGGTTGGGGTTTGAAGCTTCTGTATATGGGTGCAATCTTGTCATGGAAGAAGTGGGCAAGGTTGTAGCACTGTCTGTGTCTGTGGTGTGTTAGGGGTGGGTCTGGTGTTATGTTATCTGAGTTTATATAGCGCGCAGCTGCCTCGGCAAAGAGGCTTCCCGGCGCGGTCAGCATCAGAGAAACGGACTATGACCAGGACAGGAAGGTGCAAAGAACAGATGAAAGAATACAGAAAGACTAGGCAGAGGGAAAAAGAAAAGTTATGATTGCTTTCTTGAAGTCCAACAGACATTCCATTCTGCGGATCTGGAGAGGCAGAGAATTCCATAACTTGGCTGCCAAGCAGCAAAAGGAACGACCCCTGGCCCGAAGGCTAGGGGAACTCTAACCAGATGCTGCACCGAGGAGCACAGCTGGCGAGTAGGAACATACGGGGTGAACAAATTAGTTAACAAGCTGGGGGAGGCAAGGTTCATGATCTTAAAAGATAGACAAAGCGTCTTAAATTGAATTAGCTTAGACATAGGTAGCCAATGAAGCTTCCGGATGGCACCAGCAGAGAGGCAGAAACGCGGAAGTCCCAACAAGGCTCTAGCGGCAGCATTCTGAACACGCTGCAACCACATAACCTCAGCCTGATTAGCCCCCAACAGGAGAGAACTAGCGTAGTCTAATCTAGATAGAATAGCAGATTGAACAATCAGCTGACGCGTAAGTGGATCAAAGAACTTCAAAAGGAAGGAGAAGGCCAAAGCAAGAGCCGGCAACTTTTTTAGTATTGTCTTGAAAACTAAGGGTGGAATCAATCCACACCTCCAAGTTCTTAACCACCGATTTGGGGGTGGGGGTATTCCCAAGAGCGTTCGGCCACCATTGCTCACTCCACAGACCCGTGTTCTTCCCCACCAACAGGACCTCTGTTTTATTAGCATTCAGCTGGAGGCAATTTATAGTCATCCATTCTGCAACGGCGGCCAGGCCACTCTTAAACCTAGAAGCATCTAGTGTAGAACCATCTGAGAGGGCCACCACCAGCTGCGTATCGTCAGCATACGAGACCATGGTGAGGCCCATGTGCCTGGCCACCGTAGCAAGAGGCTGAACATACAAGTTAAACAGTATGGGGCTCAATGCAGAGCCCGGAGGCAACCCCTGGTCGATGGGATGGATGTGTGTGCAGTGGCAGGTAAAGTGGCAGTGGGTGCAGGTGAAAGGTCCTACCGTGGAGCATGGGTCGGCGCCATGACAGTGTTTGATGCAGGGTCCGGGGTTGAGGGTGTAGAGTTTGGTGACTGTGTATCTTCAGGGATGAGCAGGCCAGGGGTTGTGGCGCTGGGCACGGTCCAGGCATGGACGGGCGCAGACGGCCTTGCCTTTGGCACACCAGACGCGCGGTCACGCTGAAGCCTGCATTAAGTAGGTAGGCTGGGCTTCTGGTGGTGGGAAGAATGGTGAGTGGGAAAACCTGGCTAGGAAAACCCAGGCAGCAGCGGTGTCAGGATCAGTCTGGAACAAGCAGGAACTGGAGGCTACAGGCTAGTAGCAAGCTAGGTGTCCAGGTGCCTATCGCAATATTAGTTGAGAAAACATCAGATATAGGAGTCCTAGAGACACTTACAGACATATAGGATGATAGGCAACTGTGACATCTGAAACTGGCCATAAACAAATTTATAGTATAAAGTATATATGGCCCAAACACATACAATCTCTGAATTCTATTTTACCATGAAATGAAACGGACTAGCTGACCTTCTCCTATTTTTAGGTGAGAATGTTGATATAGATAGATCTAACCACTCCAAGACATCAAAAAATGAAAACCTTCCTACACAAACAATTAGGTCTAGCAGAAGCCAAGAGATTGAGATATAAAAGTGACCCAGGATTAACTTTCTTCTCAGGTGGTTTTCAATCTTCCTATAGCATAGATTACTTTTTAGCCTAAAGCTAAACCTCTCTGAAAAGTATAATGATAGCGAAACTAGTGTCAGGGGTTGCTTTTGTTTATTCCAGATTGGCTTGGTTGGTATTTTCCCATTCCAAATCTCTAATACTGTGCCTGAAGTGGTAGGGGGCTTTTGCCATTTTGCAGCTCGATGTGGGTGGCACGGTGCTAATCCTATGCTTAAAGGCTTTACTGTAGAAATGGCAAAATACTTTGTTCCTTTCTAGCTCGGCATGGACTGCACTGTGCTAATCCTATGCTGAAAAACTTTGCTAGAAAAACAGGCATTTGAGGTGAGAAGATTCAGAGTGTCGCTGGTGTTGTAAGGTGCTCTATTCAGGAGCTGCCCTCCACCTAAACTTGAGAACTACCCAGAGTTCTCTGCTTCTTTTTTGCACAATTTATGCAGAACTCTAAGCCTGAAAGGATATATATCTATTTATATAAGCAGAAATCTTTATACACAGTGCGAAGAAATCCAGCCACACCAACAGAGCTTCTTTTGTAAATTTGCTTATTCCATAGCACAACGAAAATAACGTGCTTCGACCTGCTTCGGTCTTGGTCACATCTATATATATCTATATCACTGGTCCATACTGTGCTGCATAATCACTTGCATCAACGCCAAGATTTTACAGATGGCTTTTGATTTTAGTGAATGGATGCCAGAGGCTAGCACCACACTCTCAAATGTGTGTCAGACTTCACTGTAGTTCACTTTCTGCCACTTTTATGGGCAGAGCAATAACTTGGCCACAGTCTAATATCAAATGGCATGGTCAAGATTGTGATGTTTACAAACACTTGCTTTATTACATTAACCCCTTCCATGCCGAGGACGCAATGATTAGGTCCTCGGCTGCGGTGCTGCTGTGCCAAGGACGTAACCATTACGTCCTCGGCACAGCAGTTGAAATCCCTCTACTGTAAACAGCACAGGGAATTCTTTTTTTTTCTTTCAGCTTTGGGAGCGGGGGAAGAGGTTCCCCAGCTGCCGGAGTGTAGTCGCGATCAACAAGCATTGTGAACCTACGTCATTACACTCAAAGTGAAAGTGAAATGAGGGGATTGGCTCATTTCACTTTCACTGCCTACGTGCTCCTGGGTCTATCTCAGGCCCCCAAGCACATAGGCAAATGGAAGAGGTATCATTGGAAAGGGGAGGATCTCCCCATTCCAATGGTACCCTTCCTTAGTTGATCCCTGCTAGGGCATTGCCGCAGGAGGGTGATCCCCAAGCAGGGATTCTCCCAGTGGGCACCAGGGAGGGGGTGGAGCGGGCCCTTGGGCAAGGGCTTTTGCTCCCCCGCCAACGTTTCAGGCATGATTCAATCTTTCTGCCCCCCGGGCAGCAGAAAGCACACTAGGGCGCAGTGATTATTTATTTGTTGATAATGTAGGGGTGGGGGCTGCCCTAAATGGGCCCTAAAATGCCCCACCACTCCCACAAATTGCGTCTTTCTGCCCCCCCGGGTGCAGATGGGGGCAATAGCCCCCGATCTTCCCCCCGAGGGGCAGTTAGCCCACTAGGCAGCAGGAATTTTTAGTTTTGAATAAGTAAGGGTGAGGGGTTGTCCAAAATGGGAATGCCAACGGCTCTACGCCCCAAACAAAAAGGGACAATCTTCCTGCCGCCCTGGAGGGCAGATGGGTTTATTACCTCCGATCTGCCCCCAGGAGGGGGGGGGGGGGGCAAAAAGCACACTAGGCACCAGGATTTTTTTTAAACAAAAGAGGGGTGGGGGCGGCATATAATTGGTGATGAAAATGCCGCCGCTGCAAAAAATAGCCACAGTCTTTCTGCCACCCTCGGGGGGGGCAGAAAGCCCACTAGGCACTAGAGATATGTTTATGGGCATGTCAGGTAGCTGCCCCTTAGGCAAGAGTTGCTCCCCCATTTTTTTAAACCCATTTTGGCTCCTTCTGCCCCCTTGAGGGCACATCAGCAATATGATTAGGCACATCTGCTCCCAAGGGGGGGCAGAAAACCACTAGTGAAAGTTTCTGGGAGTGAACTGGAGTTCGGCTGACGGCCTGTGTTTGCTGGCGGTTGGCTGGTTGTGTGTGAACCTGCATTTTGCTGGCGGTGTGTGTGTGAACTTGTGCTTAGCTGGCAGTATGTGTGGATTAGCGCTTGGCTGGCAGTGTATGTGGAGTGTCGCTTAGTTAGCGGTGTGCGTGGATGGGACAGGTCTGGTGACGTGCACGGACGGTGTTGGAAAGGCGTTCGCCGGAGGGGGGTTCGGTACACGTCTTGCCCACCCCTTTGACCCACCTCTCCCAAGTAGGCCGAACCAGGCGCGCACACCCTGAACTTACACTACGAACAGAGGGACACCACACGTATTCTTTGTAGGACGATAGTTTCTTTTATCGAATGTTTCAAGGGATATTTATGATCCAAGGAGTAAGTAGTACATCAGCGGCACAAGATACTACAAATCGGTGGTAGGGGAATGGGGGTAGCGGGGCAGTCTTTGAAGGTAGTGTCTCTGCAAAGTACCCTGCGGATAGCTCACAATCCTCGAGCTAGAGGGTGTTGTTTCCCTGGGCGATCTCTTGCCAATTCGTCCTCGAGGGGAGCGCCGCGAGTCCCTCAGCAGGCACAGGTAGTCGGAGTTCGGGAGCCGCGATCTCGTCAGCAGGGCTCAGATGGTTCAATGGCTGGGGCCGCGAGTCACTCAGCAGGCCCAGGTGGTTCGGAGTTCGGGAGCCGCGATCTCGTCAGCAGGGCTCAGATGGTTCAATGGCTGGGGGCCGCGAGTCACTCAGCAGGCCCAGGTGGTTCGGAGTTCGGGAGCCGCGATCTCGTCAGCAGGGCTCAGATGGTTCAATGGCTGGGGGCCGCGAGTCACTCAGCAGGCCTAGGTGGTTCGGTATTCGGGAGCCGCGACAGCGTCAGCAGGCTTCGATGGTTCCAGGTCTTCTCTGCCATTCGTCCCTCCGGCACTCCCTATTATACTCCCCCTGCCCTTTGAAGTCCGGAGTCCTCGCAGAGAGGGGTCTTTGGTGACTGAGGGGGTTCGGCGGGATTTCCTGCCGCTCGTTTCTTTGGTCTTTTCAGGTGGGTCTGGGAGGGTCCCCAGACGCTCGGCAGGCGAGGCGGCTGCTCCCCAGGGGCCTGGTGGCCGATCGAGCCCTCCCGGGGGAAGGCGATCCGAGGTGCGACTGGGCTGGCGCCTCTTGGTCTGGCTCGGGGGTTCCCTCTCCCTCGGTCGGACATGCGTGGTAGGGTGTCGAGTCTGTCGGGGACTCTGGCTGGCCCTCGGGTCTGTGTGGCTGGGGCGGCCGGAGTCGGAGATGCCGTGTCTTGGGGGTGGTTGCAGGTTGGCTGGATGATCGGGAGGGCATACGCCGTGAGGCCGGTCTCACACGCGTCCCCCGCAGCTGAAAGGCGTGGAGAACTACCCATCCACTGGGGGGTTCTCCTCGCCGAAGCGGAAGAACCGGGACAGGCCGTCGGCGTTGGCATGATCCGTCCCGGGGCGATGCTCGACAGTGAAGTCCATCCCTTGGAGGGAGATTGACCATCGTAATAGCTTGGGGTTCTCTCCCCTCATCTGCATCAGCCACCGCAAGGGCCGGTGGTCCGTCTGCACTCGGAAGTGGGTTCCGAACAGATAGGGCCGTAGTTTCTTAAGGGCCCAGACTACGGCGAAGGTCTCTAGTTCTATGGTACTCCAACGTTGTTCTCGAGGCAGCAGCCTTCGGCTGATGAAGGCTATGGGCTGATCTATGCCCTTGTCGTTGAACTGCGAGAGGACGGCTCCGATGCCGTGTTCGGATGCGTCGGTCTGGACCACAAACTCTTGGGAGTAGTCGGGGGCCTTGAGTACTGGGGCGGTGCACATGGCGGTTTTCAAGGCGTCGAACGCCTGCTGGCACGGGGGGGTCCACTGCACCTTCTTCGGGAGCTTTATGGAGGTCAACTCTGTGAGAGGCCCCGCAAGGCTACCATAGTTTTTAATGAACCGCCGGTAGTATCCTGTGAGGCCCAGGAAGGCCCGGACTTCCGTCTGAGTGGTGGGGGGCTCCCAGGACTTGATGGCGTCGATCTTTGGTTGGAGGGGGGCGACCTGCCCGCTGCCCACCTGATGCCCCAGGTAGACCACGGAGCCTTGCCCGAGCTGGCATTTGCTGGCCTTCACTGTTAGGCCGGCTTGGCGCAGGGCCAGCAGTACTTGTCGGAGGTGCTGGAGATGCTCGTGCCATTGAGAGCTGAATACGGCTATGTCGTCAAGGTACGCTGCGCTGAACTCCTCGAGTCCGGCCAGGACCTTGTTTACCAACCGCTGGAAAGTGGCCGGGGCATTTTTCATCCCGAACGGCATGACCCTGAAGCGGTAGTGTCCATCGGGTGTGGAGAAGGCGGAGCGTTCTTTTGCTCCCTCCGTGAGCGCAATCTGCCAGTAACCGCAGGTCAGGTCGAAGGTGCTGAGGAAACGTGCGGCCCCAAGGCGGTCGATGAGCTCGTCGGCGCGGGGAATAGGGTGAGTGTCCGCCCGGGTGACCGCATTGAGCCCCCGGTAGTCCACACAGAATCTTAGTTCGGGGGCGACCCCAGGGGCGGCCGCTTTCGGGACCAGGACTACCGGGCTGGCCCAGGGGCTATCGGAGGGTTCGATCACTCCAAGGGTTAACATCTTCTGTACTTCGGTCTTGATACATGTGCGGACCCGGTCAGGCACCCGGTAGGCTCGGTGTCTCACAGGTGGGCTGTCGCCGGTGTCTACGTCGTGGACACACCAGTCGGTGACCCTTGGGATGAGGGAGAAGAGGTCTGCGAATTGTCTGAGCAGCTGGCGACAGTCGTCGGACTGTTGGGGAGTGAGGGTGGTTGACAGCTTCACTCCCTCCACGGAACCATCCAGTTCTTTCGCGCACAGGGGGTCGGGCAGGGGTTCAGTGTCTTCTTCCGCCCCATCATCGGTGGCCAGCAGCAAACTCAACTCCGTTCTCACAAAGTGGGGCTTGAGACGGTTCACGTGGAGAACCCGGAGGGGGTTCCGCTGTGGTAAATATTTCGTTACCGGTACTATTTTTATGCGGTAAAGTCTATTAAGAATAACTCAGTAAAATGAGAGGCAGAATCCGTGGTATTAGAGGTTTAGAAAGGCTTTATTCCTACACAAAGGAATACAATTTAAATTGTAGGCGTTCTATTCCATCACCACGAAAGTTCAGGAAGGAAGGGCATATATTATTGACAGGTAATCATTTTTATAGAAAAGGCATTACAGTAAAACAGATGCAGTAGGCGTATCAACTGATAAGACAAAATGAACTATGCATGCGTAACTAAAATAGGCGTAACTAGACAACGTCATTATACATGATGTTACAAGGGGGTGGATCCATAAGGGAATCCTGCAATGTCAGCAGAAATATTTGGCAGAGATGCGTGCGCAGCCGCATGACGTGTGATTGACGTGCGACTAGAGGGAGAAAGGGACTTGACATTTAGCTCTACATGTGGAGACAGAAGTCTGGGGTTATGTCAACCTAATCCCAAATCATATCTAATATCCTATGTTTAAAGAACGGTGTTATCCAAAAAGAGAGGTCTCTTAGGATAGAATCTTATTCTATACTGACTATACTGACTGTTAGTGCGTGTACAAGCGTCTAAGTGTCTACACTAGATGCGAGGGGGTAGGAATATTCCATGGTAACAGGGCTATGAATTACTTGCATGAGGACAGCGAGGCCTGGCCCCTTGCACGGTAGCTGGAGGAATGTTTACCTAAACTGCTAGACAGGAATGCATCGGATGAGGGGCGGAGGAGATAATCTTGAAGGTGAAGTACAGTTTTTGGCAGGCAACGGGCTGGATCAGGCACCGTTAGCCGCGCAGGGAGTGAGACAAAGTTCATGGTCACAGATGCAGGCTCAGACTGGAGCTTTCAGAGGCAGAAGGCAGGAAAAGGCTTGACGACAGAATTCGGGCCTACTCGCCTGAATCTGTAAAATGTGGAAAGTGAACCACATAAAGTCGGTGGCCTTTCATACTTAGGAAAGGAATATCTGACCCATTCATAGTGGATCTGAAAGAGGACATGTTGACGGTGGACGCACATATATTTGCGTCTTCAAAACTGGAGCAGGAGGGAACATACATGTACGTATAGCATGTACATGGAGCCGTTGGGGTCTACGATAGGGGACATAACTGATCACAAAATTAATATTTCCTCATTCCCTCCTTGTCCCCTTCGGACCCTTAGGAGATATCGATCTTCATCAATCCATCGATCTGTTCATATAACATCATTTGTTCTTCTTTCTTCTTCCGGGATCTCGAACGAAAACTTGGATGTGGGATACACGAGGTGGCACACAGACCACAAATCGCTGGCCCACATTGTAGACATAAGCAGCAACTGAATAGTATGAGAAATCCAATACCTAGGAAGGAGAGCATTCTCCATCCCCAGGCTGACAACACGCCCCAGAACCAACCGGACCAAGTCCAGGTGCCTGGACTCTGGTGTATCTGGCTTACAATCTTATGAAGGCGGGTTATGGCTTTATATACTGACGGCGAATTTTCTGGTATGAAAATGCAACAACTTGATCCGATGACCCTACAAGCTCCGCCCCTATCGGCCAGGATGACGTCAAGGACAAGACGATTTTGAAGCACAACAATCCGCATAGCAGACTGCTCTTCTGTTAAATTGCCTAAGGCGGAAATAGTTTCGTTCACTACTGCTTCAAGGGTTCTGGTTAATCTACGTATCAGCTTACTATTAGTGACTGTACCTATATAGGGGAAGAAACCTTTATTGAAATCTGTGTATTTTTCCCATGCTGTTTCAGTGTAGTCGACAATCGGGAGATCTCTCTGCTGTCTATTGTGTACTAAATGAGTATTTCTATGATAATCAGGAGGAGCTAGGAAAACAGGTGGTAGGAGGAATGCTATGTAACAGGTACCATCCCAATCTAGAGGTAGGCGTATATATGCGGTCTGGCCACATATAAAGTAGGAATGACGAGAAGCTCTAAATGTAGACTTGCCTTGATCACTGAATTTTATTACAGTGGTGCATTTACTATGGCCCATGTGTATGGAGCCATTCTTTCTTATACATAGTTCCCCTTTTACTGGGAATACGGACATGGCGGGCAAGATTGGTGTAGCTTCAGATTCAACGTTCAGGATCATGAGGTTAAGTGTAAAATTACCTAATCCATATACTTCATTTTCTAGATCAGTTCCTGTTCTTTTGGGAAGTCCCTCCTTGTTAGGGTAGCAGACTTCAAGCAAAACTAAGTTCAGGTTTCCCCATACCCAGTTGTCTTGATAAACTGCGGAATTCGAATCTAGGGAATTAATCAAACTAAACCATGCTCCACAGGAGCCATTGTGTGTGAACGGATAGGGAAAGAGGGGCAAAACTCCCTTATAGTTCTGATAGGGAGGGAGTCGGCCACATATCCAACAATTTGTGGCATTGCTGGTTTGATGGGAATGATGTAGCATACTAATGAAAGTGTTATTGCGCAGCGCAAATCTATAGGACAATTCATGTGGAGGTAATTCACTAAAAGAATGTTCTGCAGTTATATTATAAGCACGCTTAGGAATAGGGTAATACATGTGCAATAGGATGCTGACAATGATGATCAGAAGACTTAGAAAAAACAAAATTAATAATGTTACTGTACAATGACTACGAAATGATTTACAATACGCATGCTTCTTGAGCAGCATTTGATTATTTCTTTCTCTATTCCGGTCCAGAGGATACATGTCAGAGACAAATTCAACCGATTCACCTTGGAGAGGACTTAAACAATCAAATTGTCTGACTTACTGGACCTCAATTTTAGTTTATACAGTTCTGAGTTCGATTGCTCAACCAAGGGGAGCTTTGAGTCTGTTTGTGAGGGAATACAGGGTTGAGTCTCTACGCTGGATGGTAGTCCATAAAATTTCTTGATATGACTCGAGTGCAACCACCCTTTTCTTCCCTCGATTTTCACAGCTGTCCTTGTGGTAAGTAAAACCAACTTCGGTGACTTCCACCTAGGATCCAGTTGGGTCTTCCGGTCAAAATTCCTGACCAACACCAAGTCCCCAGGAACCACGTCATGGGGTTTCACCTCAGTATTGTCGGGAAAAGCTGCGGATACCTGTGAACGACAAGATTGTAGTGCAGACATCAAGGAAGCCAGGTAATCTGTCAGCATATTACAGTCAACATCAGTTATTTTACGAGGTATAGGCGTCCCCCACATATTTGGTGGTCTACCGAAGATCACCTCATACGGGGATAGCCCTGTTCGAGAATGTGCTACCATTCTCATGTAAAAGAGCGCAACTGGTAAGGCTACTATCCAATCGACTCCTTTTTCTCTACATATTTTGGACAATCTAATTTTCAGAGTTTGATTATGACGTTCCACGAGACCTGCCGCCTCGGGATGTCGGACACAATGGAATTTCCATTGGTATCCTAATAGAAGGGAAACGTGTTTCATTAGTTCGGACGAGAACGGCTGGCCGTTATCTGAGTAGACAACACGTGGTAAACCGTACCGTGGGAAGAATTCTCGAACTAACTGTTTGGCAGTAGTCGGGGCAGTGTAATCTGAAACTGGGTATGCTTCTGTCCAACGGGAAAGAGCACAGACAACTACGAGAACATATTTGAATCCTCGACATCGTTCCATCTGGATATAATCCATCTGGAGGACTTCAAAAGGGTGATCGGGAGTTTGGAATCCACCCTGCTCTACGGGGATGCTTTTACCTGGATTAAACTGACAACATATCATACAGGTACGAACTTTTTGTTTCGCTGCGGCTCGCAAGTGTTTGTTGAACCAAATGTGTTGAATGCTGTCTAGCATAGCTTTTTCTCCTAGGTGCGCTGGACTATGTATAGTGTTAATGATGACTTGGACCATTGAGTCGGGAAGAAACCATATAGATTTTTCCTTCGTCATCCATCCTTGATCTGTTTGGATCCCTCCTAATTCAGTCCATTTCTTTATTTCTTCTGGTGTAGCATATGTCTGTATGTCAATTACATCAAGGGCGGGATCCTTAACTGTCATGCAATGTGTTGGTGTCGGGACTATTGTCTTTGTCATGTCAGTTGTGAGAGTCTGATTCTGAGCAGTCTGTTTAGCTGTTCTGTCAGCTAGGTCATTACCCTGGGAAATGATATCTGTAACTTTTGTGTGGGCTTTGCATTTCATAATCGATATTGCAGTAGGTAGATGAATCGCGTCTAATAGGGCTTGAATGAGGGGTCCGTGTTGGATGTGGGCACCGTGAGAAGTTAAATAACCTCTCTCTCGCCACAGTACGCCGAAGTCATGGACGACTCCGAATGCATAACGTGAATCTGTGTATATGTTGACTTTTTTATTTGTGGCTTGAATACAGGCTTGTGTCAGAGCGGTGAGCTCTGCTGCTTGAGCTGACAAAGTGTTAATACAATTTGTTTCAATGACTTCAGTGTCTGTTGTGACTGCGTAAGCGGCCACTAACTCTCCTGTACTTGTTCTCATACATGACCCATCTACATATAATGTCAAGTCTGGATCTGACAAAGGGATGTCTGTCAAGTCTTGTCTGGGTTTCGTCGTGATAGTAATGACTTCGACACAATCATGTGCCAATGGATCTATTCCGCCTACTGGTAACAGTGTGGCAGGATTTAACGTATTACAACGTCTGATTCCTATGTGTGGCTGAAACAATGTCAATTCGTAACCGGTGAGTCTCGCTATAGTCAAGTGTTGTGTTTGTGTGCGGTTCAAGAGAACCTCTACTGCGTGTGGTACTTGTACTGTCAATTGATGTCCTAACACTATGGCATCGCTTTGTCTGATTGCTAAAGCTGTTGCTGCCACTGATTTCAGGCACGCTGGAAGTGCCTGAGCTACTGGATCTAATGTACTAGAGAAATAAGCACATGGTTTGTGTGATCCTGCTTGTTCCTGAGTGAGTACTGACAAAGCAGTACCTTCGCGTTCTGTAACAAAGAGTGTAAACTGTTTACTGTAACATGGTGTTGCTAGGACAGGTGCTTGACATAAAGCTTTCTTTAAGCTTTCAAAGGCATGTGTATGTTCTGGAGTCCATGGGAGGACAGTCGATGTGGCTGCCTCCTGTGTTGTCAACTGGATGAGTGGTTTTGCTAGAAATGCATATTGAGGGATCCACTGCCTACAGTATGAAGTGAGGCCTATGAAAGCCCGCACCTCCTTTTGTGTCTTGGGTGGTGGCATGTTAGCAATTAACTGGATACGATCGGGTGTAAGCTGCCTTCCCTCCTTGGACAGCGAGTGCCCAAGGTAGACAACTCGCGGGACACAGAATTGCAGCTTAGAAGGGGACACCTTGTGCCCCTTGTCGGCCAGAAATTTTAAAACCGTCAGTGACGCTTTTTCACATTCAGGTTCGCTTCGGGCGGTGATCAGCAGATCATCGACATATTGAAGCAAGGCAGTGTTAACTGGCATGTGGATACTGTCAAGTTCTCGTTTCAGTGCTTGGCTATAGATGCTGGGGCTTTCTGTAAATCCTTGAGGTGCGCGTGTGAATTTAAAACTTCGTCCATTTAAACTAAAACCGAAAAGATATTGACTTTCCAGATCTATTGGGACTCTAAAGAAAGCATTCTTGAGATCAATTACAGTGAAAAACGTTGCTTCTGAGTCAATGGCTGTCAATAATGAAGAGATGTCTGGGACCACGGGGTATTGTGGTACAATGCATTTATTTAATTCGCGCAGATCAATAACTAATCGGTATACTGGTGGAGCTTTTGGATCCGTTCTTTTAAGAATCGGAATTATCGGGGAATTACATACATTGGAGTCAGTTTCGACAACCACTCCTTGTGCAATAAGCTCGTCAATGATTTGCAGTAAAGCCGTTACAGCATCTGGTGGTAACCTGTATTGTCGCATTCATGGTAGTACCACTCCTGCTTTTAGTGTGACTCGATATGGTGTAATGTTCATGCAACCAACATCAGTGGGGCCTTGTGCCCATAAATGTGTAGGTAAATTCTGCAGTCGGTGATCCATGTCTCTGGATACGTAGTGACCTTTAAAGTCACGTAAAAATAGTCGTACTCCTTCCGGAGAACAACATATGATGGCTCCTAGAGCTTTCAATGTCTTTATACCTAACAAGTTTTCTGGGCATGATTTAGTAAGCAATAAATCTGTAGTACGTGTTAATGGACCGACTGTAAGTGGGAGAGGTTGTGTTACGTCATTTATTATAGGTTTTCCTGAGAATCCAAGGGAAATATTTTGTGAGCCTGAGAGGGGTGCCCCTGGAACTTCACTGCGTCTTATAGTTGTTCTGCTTGCCCCTGTATCAAGTAAAAACTTTATGTCTTCCCCTAATAGTTCACTATGTACATAAGGTCCCTCTTGGTCTACAGGAACCTCTATAAGGGGTAAGCCAACTTCCCTCTCTAGGCTATCTCATGAGTATCGTTGATAATCGGGATAATCTGTTTGTGCGTACTGATACATCTGTTGTGTTGTTGCTTGAGTTGCAGCAACAGGCTGCGCTTGTGGTGGTGCTACGATCTGTTGTGGAGCTGCCTGTTGCGGAGCTAGTTGTTGCGGAGCTAACCTAGGTTGTGCCTGCTGAGGCAGTTGCTGTTGATTCTGATCCTGTCTAGGTGGACGTGGTCTCTCATGTGTTCTACCTGTGGCAATATTATGTTTCAGGACTGGACAATCGTGTATATAATGACCGGGTTGTTTACAATAGTTGCATGTCCCTTTCGCAGGACCTGCGGAATCACCCTTTTGATGACTATCGGCTGGAACTGACTGTGCAACAAGCATTTTCATTTTTGTATCTTTCATACGTCTTTGTTCGTGTTCTTGTTCTTCTCTAATTCTATTGTGGTGATATTGTAACATCTGTAGCATCTGTGATGGGGTATTACCTTGCCAGGTACTTTCGAATTTCAATACTCTATTCTTGACTTGTAGCAGAGAATTTTCAACTAATTTTGTCACAAACAGATGTGGATATGACTCACTACTGGCTTTTATGCCACTGTTTATACTAAAACATTTTTCAAATCGGGAATAGAAATCACTAGTGTCTTCATCTGGTTTTTGTTTACAGGCTGAGATTGCACCCCAGTCTTCCTTTTTCGTAGTTAATAAACGTGGCAGTACCTGTATTAGTAATCCTGCTAGTGCTGTAGTCTTGTCCCCAAGCCCTGCTCCTGCAGCTCGGGCCTTTTCTTCGTTTTCTAATGCTGTCCAATCTATCTTTTGGTCTCCCACCTCCCATTCCTTTTCTTTGAGTTTCTCATAAACACCGGCGGGTAATAGGACTTTCAATATTTTCATAATGTCGGGGTAGGTATACTCTCCCATGAGTAACATGTCTTTTATTTCACGGTGGAAACCTGCTGGGTCCTTGTCGTGGCTGGGTACTACTTTCTTCATTTCTAATAATTCCAGTTTAGTTATAGGCGTGTATACAAACACGCGTGTAAAATTATCACCGGCACCTCTGATTGGGTGCACCTCGCGTAACGGATTCTGTCTATCTATGTGATACATTTTTCTTCCCATAATGGGAACTGGAACGTGTTCTGGGCATACGAAATTTAAATATTGGTTTCGGGATTCTAGAATTTCCTTAATCAAATCAGTACCTGACCCTCTCCATATATTCGTGAGCAGTTCTGTCAGTATGTCAGGTAAGGGTCCTGGATCGGAGTGTTGGTTTTTATATAATATAAGGAGGTGTTGAATCATGTATATACTAGCTAAACGCTGTTCATATGGATCTAGATTCAGAAACGTGTGTGCAAGTACATCGTCATTGTATTCGCCGGGACTGTCAGCCCATTGTACCGCGGACCTGGCTAATTCTTGTTCGTCCATGGAATCAAGCACGTGGTACCCCCTTCGATCTCGGAGTAATTTATCAGCGGCTTGGAATAAGTGTTCAGGGGATTTTGCATTTAGCATAGGGTTTGGAAGATGTCTATTACATTCTGGACGTATTGGACGTATTGGGTCGTTAAAACCTCTGGTATTATTATGGGATCTTCCTCTACCTACATAAGCTATTGTATCTACTTGGTCTGATTCTTGCTCCCCCTCCTCTCGGTTTAGGTCAGTGGGGTCTACCTCTAATCTTTCTTCGTGTATTCGTTCTACTTCTTTGCGGATCTTTCGGTACATAGCTACTATACATAACAGTTTATCATGTCTCCCTTCTGATATATTCTTACCCCAAGTGACAAGTTTTTGCATTTCTTCCGGATTTACCCCTGGCCGGTCTTGATTTCTGATTACACAGTTTATGAGGAAACGTAACAGTTGTCCCTGTACCTCCGCTTTCTGGTACTCCATGGCTCTGCTAATACTTTCAGGACCTCGTCCTGACTGGACAAAGTGATATATATTTTCTAAATGTGTAGCCATTCCTGGTAGCTTCGTTAAATATATTGCAGCTCGTCGAATACGTAATGATGACAGCAGCATTTCGTCCCGTTTACCGGGTACAGGATCATATCTACAATCTACTAGAAGTTCCTTGAGCATGTCAGGGGTTGCTAGTTTGGGCGTACGTTGGTGTGCTAATTCTCTAAGGGAAAATTTATCTCCTCTGGGTGGCGTAGAAAAAATGTCTGTCGTACCTCCTATAGCACCGTCTGGGGTGCTGGACGTAAAAGGATTTGTTGAAGGCGAGACAGCAACCGTCGTTGAGGGAAAAGCTGTAGAAACAGATGTGCTTGTCGGAATGTGTGTCGAGGCTTGTTGTTGTGGAGGTACAGACGGAGAATCTTGGCGATGAGCATCGTCGGCAAGCGGTCTATGTGGTGCGGTATTAGCATACTCGGGAGCTGCGTCATCTAAATAAGAGGAAAGGAAAACATCTTCTGCGGTTCTAGGATGTCCCTTGGGATGTACTTTTATTGGAAACAATGGAGGTGGCAAGTCTTTTGGTATTTCCGGAGTAGCCTTAGGTAACCCTTCGGCCAGAAGTGGATACATACCATTCATAAGAGCGTTTCTTTGTCTGTCTACTTGTTCTGATTTTACTCGGGTACCTTCCTCAAGTAATAGATTTTCTCGGGTTTTATTCGAATTCTCCCTACCTTTCTCTTCCTGTCTGAGCGCTTTTTCTGTACGTCTATATGATTCTTTACGCCATAATTCAATGGCATCTTTCTGTGACTGTCTGGCTTTCTTTTTCCATAATTCTTCTTCTACTCTCATGATGCAATCTGCATCCCAGGTCCCCGCTGCGGGCCATCTCTGACTCTCTGGTAATTCTTTGGTGTAGTCTACCCATAAATCAAGAAATAATACGGCATCTAGGCCATGCTTATGATACATAAAGTACCCTGGAGTGTCCCTCGGTGGGATGGGAACAGCTTCTTCGAGTACTCCTTTTCTAGTTTTGATCTGTCTTAGTTTCGAGAAGAGCGGCATTTTTAGACCTTATTACTAGAACACACTTTATACAAGAAAACACAATAATGAACAGTCATTCACACCACAGTATATAGAACGTATTTAAAACATTTAACACTTAACAGTTTTACGAACAATGATAACTAATAGAAAACTAGTTACTGACATAATACTGACACTAGATAATACTTATTTATATGCAAAATATACTATATATACTGCTAAACAGTACAGATACACTGCTAAAACAGTGCAGACCGGATTTGTGTACCCAAACCCGTCTTGACCGGCACAAACTATGTGCACGTTAAATGCCTCCCCGGTAATGGTACTCACCGGGTAGCTCGGAACGGAAGGCCTCGGAACGGAACTGAAACTGGACTGGACTGGACCGGACTGGACTCGGAACTTCGGAACCTGGCGGGTCTCTGTATACCTCGGATCTTGCTCTCTCAACTAGGCTCTGGTCGGGATACTTCGCACTTCTCACCGCCTCGTCTGGGTGTTGATCGCAGCCTCAGTCGTCCCCGCTTGGCCGGAGGGAGATACAGGAAATCCTGCGGGTACGCGTTTTTGTCCGTTCAGCTGTGGCAGGAGACCGGGCCTGCAACGCACCGCCGGCGCGTGAGATGAGAAAGTGTCCCTATTCGGGCGCCAATTTATGTGGTAAATATTTCGTTACCGGTACTATTTTTATGCGGTAAAGTCTATTAAGAATAACTCAGTAAAATGAGAGGCAGAATTTGTGGTATTAGAGGTTTAGAAAGGCTTTATTCCTACACAAAGGAATACAATTTAAATTGTAGGCGTTCTATTCCATCACCACGAAAGTTCAGGAAGGAAGGGCATATATTATTGACAGGTAATCATTTTTATAGAAAAGGCATTACAGTAAAACAGATGCAGTAGGCGTATCAACTGATAAGACAAAATGAACTATGCATGCGTAACTAAAATAGGCGTAACTAGACAACGTCATTATACATGATGTTACAAGGGGGTGGATCCATAAGGGAATCCTGCAATGTCAGCAGAAATATTTGGCAGAGATGCGTGCGCAGCCGCATGACGTGTGATTGACGTGCGACTAGAGGGAGAAAGGGACTTGACATTTAGCTCTACATGTGGAGACAGAAGTCTGGGGTTATGTCAACCTAATCCCAAATCATATCTAATATCCTATGTTTAAAGAACGGTGTTATCCAAAAAGAGAGGTCTCTTAGGATAGAATCTTATTCTATACTGACTATACTGACTGTTAGTGCGTGTACAAGCGTCTAAGTGTCTACACTAGATGCGAGGGGGTAGGAATATTCCATGGTAACAGGGCTATGAATTACTTGCATGAGGACAGCGAGATAATCTTGAAGGTGAAGTACAGTTTTTGGCAGGCAACGGGCTGGATCAGGCACCGTTAGCCGCGCAGGGAGTGAGACAAAGTTCATGGTCACAGATGCAGGCTCAGACTGGAGCTTTCAGAGGCAGAAGGCAGGAAAAGGCTTGACGACAGAATTCGGGCCTACTCGCCTGAATCTGTAAAATGTGGAAAGTGAACCACATAAAGTCGGTGGCCTTTCATACTTAGGAAAGGAATATCTGACCCATTCATAGTGGATCTGAAAGAGGACATGTTGACGGTGGACGCACATATATTTGCGTCTTCAAAACTGGAGCAGGAGGGAACATACATGTACGTATAGCATGTACATGGAGCCGTTGGGGTCTACGATAGGGGACATAACTGATCACAAAATTCATATTTCCTCACCGCGGGGACTGTACATCGATCAGGTACGTGACCTGACTCTTCCGCTCGATCACTTTGAAGGGGCCAGTCCATTTGTCCTGTAGGGCGCAGGGTTTCACCGGGGCCATGACCCAAACCTGCTGGCCCGGCTGGAACTCGACCAGAGTTGCGTTCTGGTCATACCAGCGCTTCATCTCTTCTTGGCTGGCCTCGAGGTTAGCCTCAGCGAGCTCTCTGAACTTCCGGGTCTGGTTGCGGAGCGCCAGGATGTAGCGGAACACATCAGGGGGGGTCCCCCGGGGGCTTGTCTCCCAGCCCTCTTTGACCAGGCTCAGGGGCCCCCGGACGGGGTGTCCGTATAGTAGTTCGAATGGGCTGAACCCCAGGGACTTTTGGGGAACTTCCCGGTACGCGAACAGGAGGCAAGGGAGGAGGACGTCCCATCTTCGGCGCAGGGGCTCCTCGAGGCCCAGGATCATCCCCTTCAGGGTTCGGTTGAAGCGTTCCACCAGGCCGTTGCCCTGGGGGTGGTAGGGGGTCGTGAACTTATATGTTACTCCGCACTGCTGCCACAGGGACTTCATGTAGCGGGATATGAAGTTAGTGCCGCGATCACTCACAACCTCGCGAGGGAATCCGACAAGGGAGAAGATCCCCATGAGAGCCCGGCCCACCACGGGAGCCGTCACGGTGCGGAGGGGAATGGCCTCGGGGTAGCGGGTGGCATGGTCCACCAGGACGAGGATGAATCTGTGGCCCTGGGCGGTCTTCGGATCCAGGGGTCCAACGATGTCGATGCCGACCCGCTCAAACGGGGTACTCACAACGGGAAAGGGTTGTAATGGAGCCTTGCGCTTTCCGCCACTTTTCCCACTGCCCTGGCACGTGAGGCAGGATTTACAGTGGACTTCTACATTTGCTCGCATCTTGGGCCAATAGAAGTGGGTAACTAATCGCTGATATGTTTTGTCTTGGCCTAAGTGTCCTGCCAAGGGTACATCGTGGGCCAGGCCCAGGAGGAGGCTTCTGAAGCGCAGGGGTACCACCAGTACTCGGGCTGCGCCTAGCTCGGCTGACTTTTGTTTGCTGTATAGGAGGCCATTGTCCCAATAGACCCAGTGGGTCCCGGTCCGGTCACCGGCGGTCTGGGCTTCTGCTTGTTGTCGGAGTCCCACGAGGGAAGGGCAGGTGGCCTGTTCCTGGCAGAACTCTTCACGGGCCCTCCCTCACAGCGCCACTGGGCCATCTCGGGCAGTTCTCAGAGCTCAGTCAGTGCCTCAGGGTCGGAAGGTTCCGGCCCTTCTCCCGGGTTAGTGTCTTCTTCTCCCTCCGAAGGAGGGTTGTCCGTTTCCGGTAGGGTGTCCCGGTTCTCGGGGACAGTGTTCGGTGGGAGGGCCTCACCGCCCTCGGAGGGAGGCAATCGCGCGGTCATGGAGTGCGTGGTGGCGCAGACCAATTCGGGTAGGCCCATCATCCCGAGATGGGCTCTTCGTTCCACTTGCCCCCACGGGGAACTCTCAAGGTCGTTGCCCAGGAGGCAGTCTACGGGCTGTGATGTTCGGACGGCTACCTTCAATTCTCCGGAGACTCCTCCCCACTCGAAAGGCACCAGAGCCATCTGGCAGAGGCTCTCGGAATTGTCGGAGGATATGACCGGACAGAGGGCACCAGGTAGGATCTGGTCTTCAGAGATTAGGTTGCGGTGGACCGCGGTGACACTTGCTCCGGTATCGCGGAGGCCCTCGACTCGGTGGCCGTTGATGGTCACCTGCTGTCGGTACTTCTTCGTGTTGGCGGGCAAGTGTGTCCCGGGGACCATCTCTCGATCACCAAGGGAGACCAGGGCCATGGCAGCTGGTTCCCACTCTTCAGGGTCCTCTATCTCTTCCCCTAGGGCCACGGAGGCCATCTGCCGGGCCGGGGGGTTGGTCGTTGCGGTTCGTTGATACTGGGGACACTGGTGGTCATTGGCGTAGTGTCCGGGCTGTTGGCAGCGGAAGCATGTGATCCTGGTTCGAGGCCCTAGCCGCCCCGGGGCTCCGGTGCTGGCTGGGGACGGGGCTGGACCTGCCGCTGGTGGGCTGCTGGGAGGGCTGTGCGGGGGCCCCCCTGGGAAGTCTCTCGGTCGGCCGTGGTTTCCTCCGCCCCTCTGGCGGGGGGGTCCTTGACTGTGGCGACCGTAGTCTCCCACGGGGCCTCGGGTGGCCCGGGTGTTCACCCAACGGTCAGCCTCGGCGGCCAGCTTTCGAGGGTCGGTGAGTTTACTGTCCAAGAGATGTTGGCGCAGTTCTACAAAGCAATTGGCCGCTAAATGTTCCCAGGCGATCAGATCAAACAGCTCTTCGAAGGTGGAGACCTTGCTGCCCTTGATCCACCCGTCCAAGGCCCGGCTGTAAAAGTTCACGTATTCTACCCATGTGGTGCCCGGTATCTTTTTGCAATCTCGGAACCGTTGCCGGTACATCTTGGGGGTGAGTCCATACCGGCCCACGAGGGCTTCTTTCATGTGGCTGTAGGAGTTCATGACCGTGGAAGGCAGATCCAGCAGGGTATCTCTTCCTTCGCTTAAGAACCGGCCCCACAGGCCAGCCCCCCAATCCTTCTGCGGGACTCGGTGAGAGGTCATGGCGACTTCGTAGGCCTTAAACCACTGCTGGATATCGTCGTTTTTGTAATACTCCTTTACCACATCCTTGGGGATATGGACTTTGGCTTCCACGGTGGGAGCGGATGGTAGATTCCCGGAAGGTCATGACTCTTCGCTTTTAGCCCTCAACTCGATCTCTTTCAGGCTGCGTTCATGTTCCAGCTGGAGTTTCTTTTCGTCGTGCTCTCTTTGGCGTCTCTTCTCCTCGAGTTCCCCCTGTAGCCGTAACTGCTCGATGGCTAACTTTTTCTCGGCCAGTTTTATTTCTCCCTCGATTTTCAGCTTGGCCAGTTCAAGTTCGTGGTTGCGGCTTCTCTCTCGGTCTGCTAGTTCCTCGGGGGACAGGTTCCCCTCTGGCCCGTTGTTTCTCACCGGGATGCTCCGTGGTTCATGGGCGGAGTCTCCTTCCGTTTGGGTCGGGGGCGCCCCCGTCTCGACCCAGGTCTTCAATACTTTCTGGAAGTCTTCCTTTGTGCTTAATCCGGTGGTAGCGATTCCAAGGTCTTTGCAAAATTGTTTTAATTCTCTATGCGTATAATAGTCCAATTGATCCTCTCGGAACGGTGAGCTCATTTCGGTACCTGCGACACCCAGGGAGGTTTCTCCTTCCATCTCTGTTTGGTAGTGCGTCAGTCGTTCCTTGCACGCTCTCTTTCGGTGTCGGCTCGTATCCCGTCGTCTGCCACCAAATGTTGGAAAGGCGTTCGCCGGAGGGGGGTTCGGTACACGTCTTGCCCACCCCTTTGACCCACCTCTCCCAAGTAGGCCGAACCAGGCGCGCACACCCTGAACTTACACTACGAACAGAGGGACACCACACGTATTCTTTGTAGGACGATAGTTTCTTTTATCGAAGGTTTCAAGGGATCTTTATGATCCAAGGAGTAAGTAGTACATCAGCGGCACAAGATACTACAAATCGGTGGTAGGGGAATGGGGGTAGCGGGACAGTCTTTGAAGGTAGTGTCTCTGCAAAGTACCCTACGGATAGCTCACAATCCTCGAGCTGGAGGGTGTTGTTTCTCTGGGCGATCTCTTGCCAATTCGTCCTCGAGGGGAGCGCCGCGAGTCACTCAGCAGGCACAGGTAGTCGGAGTTCGGGAGCCGCGATCTCGTCAGCAGGGCTCAGATGGTTCAATGGCTGGGGGCCGCGAGTCACTCAGCAGGCCCAGGTGGTTCGGAGTTCAGGAGCCGCGATCTCCTCAGCAGGGCTCAGATGGTTCAATGGCTGGGAGCCGCGAGTCACTCAGCAGGCCCAGGTGGTTCGGTATTCGGGAGCCGCGACAGCGTCAGCAGGCTTCGATAGTTCCAGGTCTTCTCTGCCATTCGTCCCTCCGGCACCCCCTATTATACTCCCCCTGCCCTTTGAAGTCCGGAGTCCTCGCAGAGAGGGGTCTTTGGTGACTGAGGGGGTTCGGCGGGATTTCCTGCCGCTCGTTTCTTTGGTCCTTTCAGGTGGGTCTGGGAGGGTCCCCAGACGCTCGGCGGGCGAGGCGCCTGCTCCCCAGGGGCCTGGTGGCCGATCGAGCCCTCCCGGGGGAAGGCAATCCGAGGTGCGACTGGGCTGGCGCCTCTTGGTCTGGCTCGGGGGTTCCCGCTCCCTCGGTCGGACATGCGTGGTAGGGTGTCGAGTCTGTCGGGGACTCTGTCCGGCCCTCGGGTGTGTGTGGCTGGGGCGGCCGGAGTCGGAGATGCCGTGTCTTGGGGGTGGTTGCAGGTTGGCTGGATGATCGGGAGGGCATACGCCGTGAGGCCGGTCTCACACACACCAACAAGGGGGGGCGGGTGGGAGGGAGGGGCAAGCACATCAACAAGGGGGGGCGGGTGGGAGGGTGGGGCAAGCACACCAACAAGGGGGAGCGAGTGGGAGAGAGGGGCAAGCACACCAACAAGGGGGGATGGGAGGGAGGGGCAAGCACACCAACAAGGGGGGGGGCGGGTGGGAGGGCGGGGGAAGCACACCAACAAGGGGGGGGCGGGTGGGAGGGAGGGGCAAGCACATCAACAAGGGGGAGCGGGTGGGAGGGAGGGGCAAGCACACCAACACGGGGGAGCGGGCTGGAGGAAGGGACAAGCACACAAACACGGGGAGCGGGTGGGAGGGAGGGGCAAGCACACCAACACGGGGGATCGGGTGGGAGGGAGGGGCAAGCACACCAACACGGGCGGGTGGGAGGGAGGGAGGGGCAAGCACACCAACACGGGCGGGTGGGAGGGAGGGGCAAGCACACCAACACGGAGGAGCGGGTGGGAGGGAGGGGCAAGCACACCAACACGGAGGAGCGGGTGGGAGGGAGGGGCTAGCACACCAACACGGAGGAGCAGGTGGAAGGGAGGGGCAAGCACACCAACAAGGGGGAGCGGGTGGGAGGGGCAAGAACACAAACAAGGGGGAGCAGGTGGGAGGGGCAAGAACACCAACAAGGGGGAGCAGGTGGGTTGGGCAGGCACACAGACAAGGGAGAGCAAGTGGGAGGGCAGGGCCGGCACAAGCACTCTGGAAAGCTGATGGGAGGGAGAGTCAGGTACATGGAATAGGGAGAGCGGGTGGGACACGGACATGGGGGAGATGGTGGTAGTGTTGGGCAGGTACACAGACATGGGAGAGCAGGTGAGAGGGAGAGACAAGCACACAGACAAGGGGGAGTGGGTTGGGGCGTGGCAAGCACACAAACAAGAAAAAGTGGATGGCAAATGGACAAGGGAGATTGGCTGGGAGAGTAGAGCAAGCCCACAGACAGTGGAGCGTTGCAAGTACACAGACAATAGAGACGGAGTGGGAGGTTCAAGGCAAGCAGACGGACAACACAGGGTGGTCAGGAAAAGGTAGGGGCAAGCAGACAGACAATGAAGGGTGGTCAGGATGGTCTAGGGACAAGCAGATGGACAATGGGGATTGATCGGGAGGGGCTTGGGGCAGATACCCAATAGTGGGTAGGGGTATGCTGTGGCAAGCACACAGACAATGGATGGGACTGGGGAGGAATACAGAGGTTGGGAGAAGGGCAAGAAAGCTGAAAAACACATGCGATTTCTCGTAGGGTGCCGAAACAAAAATAAAAAAGTAGTACCTACAAAAACAAGCAGTGAAAGGAGACAACTAATGTGCTCATGTTTCAGCAAAGGGACAAACAGATGAAAAGGAATGAAGCCTATGTAAGTTGATGAATAAGAAGAAAGCAAATAAGAGTGACAATAGAGCCAAACAATGGTCAGCAATGGGCGGTCTCTAAGCCCGCTATAAAATTACAAAGGGTCCCGCAAGAGACAGGGCCTGTCTTATCTTAGGCAAGACCTGAAAAGGACACGTACTCATAACACATTTACAATAGAAGCAATTGAATTTACCTTGGTGAGAGAAGGAAGGTGATTTCTGGCTGTGATTGTTTCCAGTATATCAGGTGAATAATATATTATTAATGGAGTACTTTGAGACAGGTTTACTTTGCTTCCCCTTTAACATCCAAGGATTTAGTAACAAGTCTACACAGATAGCTAAATGTGTGCCTTTTAACAAATGAAGTTGTAAAATTTTTAATTAGGATTTTGAAAGAAACAAGAGCATTCACATAAAAACATATTTGGCGGCTCAAACTTCAAGGGCTTAATGTTAAGTTATGGCTGAGCTAATAAAGCATTTAAAATGGGTTTCACAGAAAAGGGAATATAGCATTACGATTGAATAAAGGGCAAAGTGGTAAAACATGTTTATTCACTCAGGCTAAACACATTCAACAATCTCCAATAAACAAGACACCAACAAAGATTCAAATAAGGGTAAAATGTCCCATATAACATAAATGAAAAGAACAGGCAAGAGAGAACATTAATCATTTCCCTTTACAGTGGGATTAGTCTACAGTAGCACAAAATGTGAAGAAAAAAAATGGCCAGAACGGAAAACATGAGATACAGCTACCTCTTTCACGTCTTTGAAAATGCCCACAAACTCTTCATTGATTGACAAACTGCGACGCTCAATGTCTCCACGCAGATTCCTCCTGGAACGTAAACTGTTTTCAGTGAAAAAACATGACAGTGCTTTGAGAGCTTCCAACATTTCCTATCGAAAAAACAAAAAGAACAGAAACATGACATTCCACGAGAGACAAATTATACACACATTATAAATAGAAATAATCTCCACAAACCTCAAGGTTTCTCAGAACCATGATTCTTGAAAAAATGCTTACATAACAAGCATTGGCATAGCCAATAGGTCTCGCTTTTGGGACCTTATAAGTGATTAGCCATGCAACACTTGATGTTGTTTAATGAAGAATATTGTGCTGGATAACCAAACACTTTTAATGTTCCAAAGGCGAGACCTATTGGCTATGCTTTGGGGGCCTTATACGTTTTTAGGTAGAGCTATTGACTTTGCCAATGTTTTTTAGCTGTTCTGTAGAGAAGTGTGGCTGTTGTGCAGCATGCTGAGAAGCTGCAATTAAAAAGTGTAAGAAGCACTGGGTGATGCTGTGGTGTTGTTGAGTGATGCTGTGCTGGCCCTGAGTTATGCAGCGGTGGCGTTGTGTGATGCTGTGCTGGCCCTGAGTGATGCTGTGGTTATCCTGAGTGATGCTGTGGTGGTGCTGACTGATGCCTTTGGTGATGCTGATTGATGCTGTTGCGCTGCAGAGTGATGCTGTGGTAGCGCATAGTGATGCTTTGGTGGTACTGAGTGATGCTGTGGTGTTCCCGATTGATGCTGTGGTGAAGGTGAGTGATCATGTGGTGGCCCCGAGTGCTGCTTTGGTGGTGCTGAGTGATGATTATACTGAATCCATTGTGCAGACTTTGTGACAGGCACAAGACACTTGATAATTGGACCCCTAGGTAGCAAACTGCATGACAACTGTAGAAGCCATGCTGAGGTCAACTGCAGCATCCATTACTCAAGCACATGACAACAATATATTATCAGCTTACATAAGGAATTGCATAATAGAGTGGGATAAAGCTGCAAAACTGCATGGCGGCCTCAGGATAAACCGCTTGACAAACTGTAATCACGCGGCACAAACTAATCACCGACAATCTGACCCAAAAGCGTAGTGTGGTACCGGTCTGCAAAGCACTTCAGCGCCTCCTCAGCAGTACCAAGCGCTGTATAAAGACCCATACCATACTTGAAACTGAAACTTGTTCACTTAAATGGCATTTTGAAATCACTGCACATGATTTATATACCTTCAAATAATTTGAGAAGATCAGAAAGCAGACCCTGATGCATTGCTGTCGCAAAGGGACAAAACCATACAAATAAGCCATCCAAAAATAAAAATATTAGTTGATCAATGCCAGTTGTATTAGCTGATCCCAATACCCTCTGGGAAACATTGTGCCCACATTTTCCAAAGATTTGAACAGGCACTGGCGTGATGCAAAAGACAGCATCATATACTTATCATTTTCAATGCCTGGCTATGTAGGACGTGTGAGCGCCCACGCAAAGTATAGTAAATGTGGGGCAAATTTTTTATAGCCTAGCAAACTTCCAGCCATATAGTCCAACTGGTAGCATGATCAAGAACTTGGGTGCTGTTGCAAACTCCAGCCATGCCCATAACTATACAAGCCTGAAATACAACATAGCCCCCCTGAAACACAACATTGCCCCCCTCAGCAGCATGGTGCAGAAAATCAATAGTGCGGCTGTGGCAACTCCACTGTGTGCAAGGACAGTGAATTAAATGTCCACACCAATGGGGATCAGATTCTTGCTAGGATTTGGGTCTGGCTTCAGGGGTGACTTGCGTGGTGGAGTTATCCCCTACCTATGTCTTATCACCAGCAACTCCCTCAACAGCAACCTTGAATAAACACTGGAAAGGCGCAATGCCAGGAAGGTGCTGATCAGGGACACGGATTGAGAGGCCTGGGAGGGGAGGGGAGGGGCAAGGAAATGCGGAGTCTGACAGGGCTAGATCAAATAAATATCACCTTATCAGGCAAATCCGTCTTTCAGTGGGGACTTTCGGCAGGAAGTTGAAAGAGACATTCATGAACAGCAGCAGAGGCGTTCTGGGGTTTAAGGGTCTAGAGAAGGAAAGGGAAAAAAACAAGCATTGGCATAGCCAATAGGTCTCGCCTTTGGGACCTTATCAGTGTTTAGCCATGCAACAGTTGCGAAAGTGAAAGTAAACACGGTAAAGCGCGCCGCGCGCACCCGCGCACAGGCACTGTAGCTCTAGGCTGGCCTAGTAGCACTTTTTGGAGCCCTCTCAATAAGTCTCGCCAGACCAGCGCATGCGCTGGTCTGGCGAGACCTAAAAAGGGGGCAGCTGGCATCAGACTAGGTCGGCCAGTCAAACACCCGTGCCTCAGCCGTCAGGTACATGCCTTGCTGAATGTTTTTGGCACATGCAAGATCAAAAGGTGCACATTTTCTCGCATGATAAAATGTGGCGTAGGTGTATTTTTTGAAACCGGGATCCTAAAGTTGGCTGTCAGTTGGTTTTCAGGGTGTAACCTTACCCTCGGTGGCTAGTTTACTGCAGCATAGACCGAGTCTTCTTTTGTAGAAAAGAAAATCGGTGTTATCTGCAAGCAAAAACAAGCATTGGCATAGCCAATAGGTCTCGCTTTTGGGACCTTATAAGGGTTTAGCCATGCAACAGTTTCATAACTCAATACTTATAAGGTCCCAAAAGCGAGACCTATTGGCTATGCCAATGCTATATCTTTTATCAGATTTATTTATTTTTTGTTGGCAACAAATCCTCATAGATCACATTTGCAGGTCCACAGATGCCACACTGGGTGTACGACACGGTGGACAGTGATCTGCTGGAGGTAGGTTGGACATCACACTATACATCTAGGTCTGCTGTAGGTGACCTGATGTATTTTACCATTACCTCAGCACCCTTGGTTGTGGCTTGTCGAGAGATGAAGCTCTTGGCACCCGAGGCAAGGAGTTTGCAAATAGTGCTTATTGCTATTGTGTGTATTATTGGTAGGTCTCCTCGGTGCTTAATTTGTGCCGGTATTAGCAGGTGGTGGACACTGGCACTCACGTTTGGGAACTGCAGACTTTAACACGGAGAGGGAAAAGCAGAAAAGGGAGACCGAAGAAGGATGAAAAAGAAAGGAAAACAAACAAGCAACAAAAAGACGTTCGGCCGCGAGACGCGCTCTGTGGTGGGGGAGGGGGAGGAGCATTGAGGGGCAAAAGTGAAAGCAGGCTGGCTGGAGAGTGGTGTGCAATGTGCGCACACCATGACGAGAGAGGAAAGCCATATGGCGCCTCTCCTCGTCATTGTGCGCGTAACAGCACGCCCGTCGCCAGTGCACGCGCCAGTGGGCTGAAGCGCTTCCCCAAATTATGTAAAAATTGTGTATGGGTTTCTGGGTGTTATTTTTTATTTTATATGTAGTTGTGAAAGTTTTATTTTCAAGTGTTGTTTGTCTTTTCATTATAAATATGGCCAGAGTTTATGACCCCTAATCCAAAAATGTAAAGAAGTGTTCGCTTGTGCTTTTACAAAGAAATGATGTTAAGTCTGGAGGGTGGAGTTACTGGGGCTGGCCCTCGAGTGGTACTGTACGTGCATGCACCTGCTTGTGTAGGAGGTATCTTTACACGCACGGATATATGTCTCGCTGTGTATGTGTGTGTTTTATAAAACACACATACCGAGCAACCAACAAGGAACATTTTTCTTACACGCAAGGAATTACACACCGCTTAGTCAACCACTTTCGTGCCACGATTTCATTGCCAGTGTATGAATTGAAACCAGTGACTGTCAGCAACTTGTAATTAATTGACACCGGGCGCTTTCACTGAATTTGCATGGCTTGACACGAGTTACATCCAGTGCTTCCGTGTGATTACAGGAGTCACTTTAATTGCACATGCAGAAACTGATAAAACTCACATCCTTTCTATGTGATGGAAGGAACAACGTTTGCTCTCCTCGTATCCGCATGAATTGGCAGCAGTTGTTTTGGTTGTGATTGCACGAATTGTATGATGCCAATTGCTTTCCTTGAAGGTGCATGAATTGACAGCAGTCGCCCGCGTCCTGTGTGCACGAAGTCACACGTGTTGCATTCATTGAATAAGCATCGGTTGCTCCAGTTACATTAAAACAATGTGCGTGAATTGACAGAAATCGCCCGCAATCTATCGACATTATTTGACACCCGTTGCTTTAACTGACTGTACACGAATTGACACTTGTTACTTTTAATCAATGAGTATACATTGACATTCGTCAGTTTCATTGGGTGCCTGAACTGACACCAGTTACAATTTTCTCGTGCGCACGAATTGCCAGGAGCCACTTAGACGAAATGTGCTTGTATTACTACCCATGACGTTCACAGATGTGCACATCGTGACACGAGCTGCGTTCACAGAACGTGCAGAAGTTGGCTCCGATTACATTCAAGGAATGTGGTTGTATCGATAACAGTGATTGTTACTGTATGTGCACGCGATGGCGCGAGTTGCATTCAGTGAATGTGCACAGTTGGCTCCGGTTACATTCATTGAATGTGGTGGTATTCTTCACTGAGGTTTTTTACTGGATGTGCACAACTGTCACGAGTTGCAGTCACTAAAATTATACCGTTGGCTCCGGTTACATTCAGTGAATGTGGCTGTATTGGTAGCAGTGATTGTCCACTGTATGAGGGCACAAACTGACACGAGATGCTTAGTGAGGCAGTGACAAGAAATAATAGCCTGCACATAACGGATTGCATGGCGGCACGATGCACGTGATTGTGCGCGTGCTCGCCATGCAATCCACTTTTGGGAGCACTTTTGGGAGCCCCTTACTAGAGTCTCGCATAGCGATTGCTATGCAATAGCTAGGCGAGACCTAAAAAGAATAAAACTGTGCTTGGTATTTGGTTCTAGACTAGATAGCTTATTTCTGATCCATACAGCAAGTGGAATAAATAGTGTAAAAGAAGTAACTGACAGGATGAGAAAAACAAGATAAACACCGGTGTGAGACCGGCCTCGTGGCGTGGGCCCTCCCGACCAGCAAGCCACCCTGCAACCGCACCGATCCTCGATGTCACAGACTTCCGGCCACCATGGCCCAACATCCCGATGGCCGGCCAGACCCCAACACGCATGCCCGGCCGAGGGAGAGAGAAACCCCCCAAGCCAGACCGAGAGGCGCCGACCCTGTCACACCTCTGGTCTCTTCCCCAAGGAAGGTTTCGATCGGCCACCAGGCCCCCGGTGAGCGGCCGCCTCGCCTGCTGGGTGTCTGGAGTCCCTCCCGGACCCACCTGAATAGATCAAAGGGCAGAGCGACAGGAAGCCTCGACACCCCGCCCCCAGGCACCAAGACCCCTCTCGGCGAGGACTCCGGACTTCAAAGAGGAGGGGAAGTATAACAAGGGGTGCGGAAGGGACGGGAGGCAGAGAAGACCTGGACTGACGAGAGCCTGCTCACCTGGTCGCGGCTCGATCGCTCCCCGAACCGAAGAACGCTACCCGAACTCTGAACCATCTGAGCCCTGCTGACGCTGTTGCGGCTCCCCGAACTCTGAACCATCTGAGCCCTGCTGACGCTGTCGCGGCTCCCCGAACTCTGAACCATCTGAGCCCTGCTGACGCTGTCGCGGCTCCCCGAACTCTGAACCATCTGAGCCCTGCTGACGCTGTCGCGGCTCCCTGAACTACGAACCACCTGTGCCTGCTGAGTGACTCGTGGCACCCTCCTCCAAGAGAATCGGCAGAGATTGCCGAGAGAAGCAACATCCCCCCCAGCTCGAGGATTGAGAGCTGTGCGCAGGATACTCCGCAGAGACACTGACTCAAAGACTGTCCCGCTACCCCCATACCCCCATCACGAGATCGACGCCGCTTGTGGCACTAATTCCATACCTGCATTCTGGATCATAAAGATCCCTTACAACTAACGATAAAGTATACTGTCTTACGAAGAACTACTGTGTGGTGTCCCTCTATCAGAAGAGTGTAAGCGCAGCGTGTGCAATCCTAGGTACGAGACCCTTCCAGGAAGGGCCTCCTCGCTCTTGCTCGGCCTAACTCTAGGAGGGGTGGGTCCCCGGGTGGTCAGGAACGCATTCCGCAGCCTCCCCGGTGAACGCCTTCCAGCATTTGGTGGCAGCGGTGGGATCCGAGCCAACACCTAGAGATCGTGTAGTAAACGGCTGACGCACTACCAAGAAGAAATGGAAGGAGAAACCTCCCTAGGTGCCGCAGGTACCAACACGAGCACGACATTCCGAGAGGACCAGTTGGAATCTTATACGCATCGAGAACTGAAACAATTTTGCAAAGACCTTGGAATCGCTACCACCGGATTAAGCACGAAAGAGGACTTCCAGGGAGCATTAAAGACTTGGGTCGAGGCAGGAGCTTCCCGGGCACAAACAGAAGGAGAGCCGCCAAACGAACCACGAAGCCCCCCGGGGAGGAACGGCGCCCCCGAGGGGGGCCTATCCCCAGAGGAGCTAGCGGACCGAGAAAGGGGCCGCAACCACGAACTAGAGCTGGCAAAATTAAAAATCGAGGGAAAGCTGAAACTGGCCGAAAAGAAACTGGCGGTAGAACAATTACGCCTACAAGGAGAACTCGAGGAAAAGAAACGACAGAGAGAGCACGAAGAAACAAAACTCCAACTAGAACACAAACGCAGCCTGAAAGAGATCGAGCTCAAGGCTAAAAGTGAGGAGGCCAGACCCTCGGGAACGCAACCCCTCTCCTCCGTCGTGGAACCAAAAGGTCCACATCCCCAAGGATGAGGTAAAGGAATACTATAAGAACGACGACATCCAGCAATGGTTCAAGGCCTACGAAGTCGCCATGACCACCCACCGAGTCCCGCAGAAAGACTGGGGGGCTGGGTTGTGGGGCCGGTTCCTGAGCGAGGGGAGAGATACCCTACTAGATCTACCCTCCTCGGTGCTGAACTCCTACAGTCACATGAAGGAGGCCCTAGTAGCCAGATATGGGCTCACCCCCGAAATGTACCGGCAACGATTTAGAGACTGCAAGAAGATACCCGGTACCACATGGGTGGAGTGCGTGAAATTTTACAGCCGGGCCTTGGACGGGTGGATCAAGGGCAGCAAGGTCTCCACCTTTGAGGAGCTGTTCGACCTAATCGCATACGAACACTTGTCCACAAATTGCTTTGTGGAGTTACGCCAGCACCTCCTGGACAGCAAACTCATGGACCCTCGAAAACCGTCCGTCGAGGCTGACCGATGGGTGAACACCCGGGCCTCACGGGGTCCCGTGGGAGACTACGGTCGCCACAGTCAGGGACCACCCCGCTAGAGGGGCGGAGGGAATCAAGGCCGACCAAGAGAACTCCCGGGGGGATCCCAGCACAGTCCCCCCAGAGGACAACCTCCGCCCTTTCCAGCCCCACCTCCGGCCAGCACCGGGCCACCGGGGAGGTCGGGGCCCCGAGTGAGGATCACCTGTTTTCGCTGCCAACAGACCGGACACTATGCCAGTGACCCTCAATGTCCCATGTACCAACGACCCGCCACGACAACCCCGCCGGCTCGACAAATGGCCTCCGTAGCCCTGGGGGATGAGATGGAAGACTCCGAAGAATGGGAACCAGCCGCCATGGCCTTGGTCTCCCTGGGGGACCGAGAGATGGTCCCCGGAATGTCCCTGCCCGCCAACATGAAGAAGTACCGACAGCAGGTGACGGTCAACGGTCACCGTGTCGAGGGCCTCCGGGACACGGGGGCGAGTGTCACAGCGGTCCACTGTCACCTGGTCTCCGAAGACCAGATCCTGCCCGACGCCTTTTGTCCAGTCATATCGTCAGACAATTCCGAGAGCCTATGCCGGATGGCCCTGGTCCCCTTCGAATGGGGGGAGTCACCGGCAAGTTGAGGGTGGCAGTCCGAACCTCCCAGCCCGTAGACTGCCTCCTGGGCAACAACCTTGAGAATTCCCCGTGGGGACAAGTGGAACGAAGAGCCCATCTAGAGATGATGGGCCTACCCGAGTGGGTATGCGCCACCACGTGCTCTATGACTCTCAGATTGCCTTCCTCCGAGGGAGGTGAGGCCATTCCGCTGAACACAGTCACCATCCCCGAGGTCCGGGATGCACTACCCGAGCCCGACGACCCCCTTCCGGAAGAAGCGACCGTTCCCGACGATGGGTCGGTGCCTCCAGATCCCGAACCCCTGACCGAGCTCGGGGACCTGCCAGAGATGGCCCAGTGGCACTACGAGGGAGGTCCCTCCCGAGAAGAATTCTGCCAAGAACAATCCACCTGCCCTTCTCTCATTGGACCCCGACAGCAGGCCGAGGCCCAAGCAGCAGGTGACCGGACCGGAACCCACTGGGTATACTGGGAAAACGGCCTCCTGTACAGCGGACAGAAGTCGGCCGAGTTGGGATCGGCCCGAGTACTGGTGGTACCCCTGCGCTTCCGAAATCTCCTCCTGGGCCTGGCCCATGATGTACCCCTGGCCGGAAACTTAGGCCAAGATAAGACCTACCAGAGACTAGTCACCCACTTCTATTGGCACAAGATGCGAGCAAATGTGGAGGCCCACTGCAAGTCCTGCCTCACGTGCCAGGCCAGCGGAAAGAGTGGGGGGAAGCGCAAGGCTCCGCTACAACCCTTCCCCGTCGTCAGTACCCCTTTTGAGCGGGTGGGAATCGACATCGTGGGACCGCTGGACCCCAAGACCGCCCAGGGCCACCGGTTCATCCTCGTCCTGGTGGACCATGCCACCCGCTACCCCGAAGCCATTCCCCTCCGCACCGTGACGGCCCCCGTGGTAGGCCGGGCCTTGATGGGGATCTTCTCCCGCGTGGGGTTCCCTCGCGAAGTCGTGAGTGATCGTGGCACGAACTTTATCTCCAAATACATGAGGTCCCTATGGCAGCAGTGCGGAGTATCGTACAAATTCACCACCCCATACCACCCCCAAGGGAATGGCCTAGTCGAGCGATTTAACAGGACACTGAAAGGAATGATCATGGGCCTCGAAGAACCCCTACGCCGGAGATGGGACGTCCTCCTCCCTTGCCTCCTGTTCGCCTACCGAGAGGTTCCACAAAAATCTCTGGGGTTCAGCCCGTTCGAACTACTATACGGACACCCCGTCCGGGGGCCCCTGAGCCTGGTCAAGGAGGGTTGGGAAACGACTCCGGATGTGTTCCGATACATCTTGGCGCTCCGCAACCAGACCCGGAAATTCAGAGAACTCGCAGAGGCGAACCTCGAGGCTAGCCAGGAAGAGACGAAGCGCTGGTATGACCAGAATGCCACGCTGGTCGAGTTTCAGCCGGGCCAACAAGTCTGGGTCATGGCCCCGGTGAAACCCTGCGCCCTCCAAGACAAATGGACTGGACCCTTCAAGGTGGTCGAGCGGAAGAGCCAAGTCACCTATCTCGTCGATGTGCAGTCCCCGCGGAACCCCCTCCGGGTCCTCCACGTGAACCGCCTCAAACCCCACTTTGTGAGGACGGAGTTGAGTTTACTCCTGGCCACCGACGATGGGGCTGAAGAAGACACCGAGCCCCTTCCAGACCCCCTGGGGGCTAAAGAGACCGATGGTTCCGTGGAGGGGTGAGACTGTCAACCGCCCTCACAGTCCAACAGTCCGACGACTGTCGCCAGCTACTAAGGCAGTTCACGGACCTCTTCTCCCTAACCCCTGGGGTCACCGACTGGTGTGTCCACGACATGAACACCGGCGACAGCCCGCCAGTGAGACACCGGGCCTACTGGGTCCCTGATCGGGTCCGAACCTGCATCCAGACCGAGGTGGCGAAGATGTTGGTCCTCGGGGTGATTGAACCCTCCGACAGCCCCTGGGCCAGCCCGGTAGTCCTGGTTCCGAAAGCGGCTGCCCCTGGTGTCGCCCCCGAGCTGAGGTTTTGTGTGGACTACCGAGGACTCAATGCGGTCACCCTAGCGGACGCTCACCCTATCCCCCGTGCCGACGAGCTCATTGACCGCCTTGGGGCCGCTCGCTACCTCAGCACCTTCGACCTGACTAGTGGATACTGGCAGATTGCCCTCACCGAGGGAGCCAAGGAGCGCTCCGCCTTCTCCACCCCGGATGGGCACTACCGCTTTAGGGTGATGCCGTTTGGAATGAAGAATGCCCGGCCACCTTCCAGCGGCTGGTGAACAGGGTCCTGTCCGGACTAGAGGGGTTCAGCGCAGCGTACCTCGACGATATAGCGGTATTCAGCTCTCAATGGACCGAGCACCTCCAGCACCTCCAACAAGTCCTGCTGGCTCTACGCCAGGCCGGCCTCACCATCAAAGCCAGCAAATGTCAAATTGGACAAGGCTCCGTAATCTATCTGGGGCACCAGGTGGGAAGCGGGCAGGTCGCCCCCCTCCAGCCAAAGATAGACGCCATCTTGTCCTGGGAACCCCCAACGACCCAAAAAGAAGTCCGGGCCTTCCTGGGCCTCACCAGTTACTACCGGAGGTTTATTAAGAACTATGGCAGCATCGCAGGCCCCCTCACAGAGCTAACCTCCAAAAAACACCCCAAGAAAATACAATGGACTCCCCCATGCCAGAAAGCGTTCGACGCCTTGAAAGCCGCTATATGTACTGCTCCGGTACTTAAAGCCCCCGACTACGCCCAGGAGTTTGTGGTCCAGACGGACGCCTCGGAACACGGCATCGGGGCAGTCCTCTCACAGTTCAACGACAAAGGCATAGATCAGCCCATAGCCTTCATCAGCCGAAGGTTGCTGCCCCGAGAACAGCGGTGGAGCACCATTGAAAGGGAGACCTTCGCAGTAGTCTGGGCCCTCAAAAAGCTACGACCCTACCTGTTTGGAACACACTTCCGAGTTCAAACAGATCACCGACCCTTGCGGTGGTTGATGCAGATGCGAGGAGAAAACCCCAAGCTGCTACGCTGGTCCATCTCCCTCCAGGGGATGGATTTCACTGTGGAGCATCGCCCCGGGACGGACCACGCCAACGCGGATGGCCTGTCCCGATTCTTCCGCTTCAGCGAGGAGAACCCCCAAGTGGATGGGTAGTTCTCCCCGCCTTTCAGCTGGGGGGGGCACGTGTGAGACCGGCCTCGTGGCGTGGGCCCTCCCGACCAGCAAGCCACCCTGCAACCGCACCGATCCTTGATGTCACAGACTTCCGGCCACCATGGCCCAACATCCCGATGGCCGGCCAGACCCCAACACGCATGCCTGGCCGAGGGAGAGAGAAACCCCCCAAGCCAGACCGAGAGGCGCCGACCCTGTCACACCTCTGGTCTCTTCCCCAAGGAAGGTTTCGATCGGTCCCCAGGCCCCCGGTGAGCGGCCGCCTCGCCTGCTTGGTGTCTGGAGTCCCTCCCGGACCCACCTGAATAGATCAAAGGGCCGAGCAACAGGAAGCCTCGACACCCCGCCCCCAGGCACCAAGACCCCTCTCGGCGAGGACTCCGGACTTCAAAGAGGAGGGGAAGTATAACAAGGGGTGCGGAAGGGACGGGAGGCAGAGAAGACCTGGACTGACGAGAGCCTGCTGACCTGGTCGCGGCTCGATCGCTCCCCGAACCGAAGAACGCTACCCGAACTCTGAACCATCTGAGCCCTGCTGACGCTGTTGCGGCTCCCCGAACTCTGAACCATCTGAGCCCTGCTGACGCTGTCGCGGGTCCCCGAACTCTGAACCATCTGAGCCCTGCTGACGCTGTCGCGGCTCCCCGAACTCTGAACCATCTGAGCCCTGCTGACGTTGTCGCGGCTCCCTGAACTACGAACCACCTGTGCCTGCTGAGTGACTCGCGGCACCCTCCTCCAAGAGAATCGGCAGAGATTGCGGAGAGAAGCAACATCCCCCCCAGCTCGAGGATTGAGAGCTGTGCGCAGGATACTCCGCAGAGACACTGACTCAAAGACTGTCCCGCTACCCCCATACCCCCATCACGAGATCGACGCCGCTTGTGGCACTAATTCCATACCTGCATTCCGGATCATAAAGATCCCTTACAACTAACGATAAAGTATACTGTCTTACGAAGAACTACTGTGTGGTGTCCCTCTATCAGAAGAGTGTAAGTGCAGCGTGTGCGATCCTAGGTACGAGACCCTTCCAGGAAGGGCCTCCTCGCTCTTGCTCGGCCTAACTCTAGGAGGGGTGGGTCCCCGGGTGGTCAGGAACGCATTCCGCAGCCTCCCCGGTGAACGCCTTCCAACAACCGGTTATCTTTGAGCAGCCGTTTAAATAAAAAACAAAATGGTGGATGCCTCATGCCATAACTGAATGCATGCTTGGTGACGCATGTGAATTTTTTATTTCTTTCTTTGCCGGTGCATTTCAACATCAGAAAGCAAGCATTTTTGTTTTTGCCAATGCGCAAATGGCATCAGCAAAAAAGCATTAGCTAACGAGGGAGGGTACATTGCTTTTAAATGAAGAGACAAGCTGGCTGTCAAAGGCTTGTTTTTAATTTTATCATTTAAAACTAAACACATACGACCCCTTCTATCTGCCTCTAATTGATTCCGCCAGCACAGCCCGGAGAGAGTCTATATTAGATAGAGTGACAGGTCAGTAACAAGTGCTTCTGTAGCGCAGTAGGTGGGGGCGTCTACCTGCTGCCAGTGACACTGCGGCCAGCACTGCTGTAGTAGTGTTTAGTGAAGCAGTTTGTCGTATTGGAGCAGGCGCAGCACAACTGGGAGAGGCGAAGGTGCTATGTGACGTGCAGTGGTACAAACAGGTGGTTAGAGACTCAGTGGCATGGCGAGAAGTAAGTACTGTGTGATGAGGAGAGAGATGTGCAGTGTGAAGATTGTGGAGGTGAAGTCACATTGAGGTGGCACGGGGCAGAGTAATAAATAGATACTGTCAGTGGCACAGGAAGAGTAACGCTGTGATGGTTGATAGGTGTAGTGGCATTGGGGAGGTAAAGTGGAAAGATGAGCGGTAGTGTAAGAGACAAGCAGTACAGTGTGAAAGGGAGGGGTACAGTGTGAAGCTGAGCAGTGAAGAGTTAAAGCGAGGCTTACTATGATAAGGAAAGTGGACTGTGCAGGCGATGTGTAGTGACAGAGGAAGCATGGGGACAGGAATGGCGTGAAGGAGAGAAGCATAGGTACATGAAGGAGGCACAGAGGCTGATCATATAAGGAAGAGACATGAGAAGCACAGGTGAGTGAAATTACGCTTGCATGAGAGAAGAGGGAAAGACACTGGCTTAGAGAAGAGGCAGAGTGGCAAGAGAAGTAGATTGTACAGGGAAGAGGTGCAGTGACATTCAGGAAGTAGAATAGCAGAGTCTGAAAGAATGCGGCACATGTCAGGGGAGCTGTAGTGACAGAAGGAGAGCAGTGGAAATCTTATCTGGAGGTACCGGAAGTGATGCGATGTGCAATCACACAGAAGACGAACGGACGAGCTGTGTGCACTTCAAGCCGCAACCCGTAAGCCGCTGAAGGCAGAGGGACGCTGTATTGTGTGTTGTGGCTGGCGTGCTGCAAGTGGGGCAGTGGCAGCAGAAATAACGGCATACTCCGTGCTGTAATCCAGGAGCTGCAGTAGGCCGAAAGCTGCTGATCTGTGTGCCGTAGCCTAAGTAACGCAAGCAGGGCAGCGTCAGGAGCAGAAAATTGAGGTACTGATGTGGAATGAACCCGAGGGGCGGTACCTGTAGTGAAGTGACAGCTGAGCTTTATACGGCACTGTGGTCAACTGAAGCCCATGGAATTCTTGGTGAAGCATAAATATTCCAAGGAATGGCGACTGCTGGTCGGCCATGCAGGCACAGGTAAGTGCACTAGGCTCCCCGGTGACCTGAGTTACGCCGGTGCGGCTTGTTCTTAACTAGCATTGGCCGCACAACAAGCAAAACGTGCGGCCGCGACCGGGAGTTGAGCGCGCGCGCGAAAAAGTGAAAGTGCATAAGTTAAAGTGCTCGCGCTCCAGATGGCGCCTCGGGCGCTGCAAGCTGGTGGCTGGTGGCTGTGCACGTGCAAGCTCGCGTGAACGCAAGCGCTAGGCCAGCCAAAGCAGCTTGTGGCAGCACTTTTTAAAGCCCCTACTAAACGTCTCGCAGAGCAGCGCATGCGCAGGCTCTAGCGAGACCTAAATAGCTAGGACCATTTTAGACGAACATAACTATCATTTACCGGCTGTTTAGTTCAAGGCTCCTAAAAGACGAATTCTATGGATTCCGGTTTGGAAAAATGTTTGCAAATGAGTAACCCGCCTATCATTTTAGGAACATTGGGCCAGATGTACGAAGTATTTTTCCAATCACAAACATCACGATTCACAAAATGGGGCCATTTGCAACAGAAAAAATGCTTTTATGTACAAAATGCGATTCAGTAACTTGTTACTGAATCGAATTTTGTATTTGGGATTCAGTATTTGGATTTGGATTCCAAATGCCAAATCAGTATGGTATGTATTACTGTTATTCGACCAAATTCTGGTCACAAAACAGTAATACTTTACCACCAGTTTAAAACTAGTGGTAACCCATTTGCAAAGGGGAAGGGTTCACTCAGGGACACCATCCCCTTTGAGAATGTAAATAATAATATTTTTAAAGAGCAGGCAGTCGTACGTGGGACCACTGCCTACGCTTAAACTTCAAGGTTTCATTTTTTTCCCCCGTTTTAAACGCATCCCGTTTGTGTTTAAGGAAAAATGGCTGCATTTAAAAAAAAAAAAAGGTTGCTTTATTAAAACCCATTCATAGGCATGGTGGTCTGCTGACTTCAGCAGGCCACCATCCCAGTGATCGCTGTGATTTCTAACTGCGCCCTACCTCATTAATATTCATGAGGTAGGTTGATTTGCGAGGGAGGGACCTTAAAGTAAGGAACAGAACAACAAAGCCCTGACGAAGGCCCCAGACCCGATAGGGCTAGCAACGTGGGCCGAAACATGTTGGCATTTTAACGAGGGTACATTTGAAAAATTACGTTCAAAAGAACCCCAGTACATGATTTTAATGATACCACAAGTAACCCAAAGAATAAAATATTGGAGCGGGGTATACCTGTAGGTATTTTTAACATATCACAACATCTGGTTCCCTGCTTAACCAGCTATTATCTTATATAAGAACTCCCAAAACATCTTTGGTTGAGTCCGCCCAGATAGTACCACCTTATCTGGGTGTGGAGAAAACGCCTATGATGAAGCATGTCACTTTTAGTGAGTGAGGCGTTTTCTTCAATATCTTGAATATTCCACCCGACTAAGTGAACACTTCAATATATAAGATATCTAGACATCTGGTGATAAAAACAACGGATTTCTCGGTAAAACTGTATGTCCTCGTGGGATTACAGTTCAACAACAGTTGCCTTTAGTGATAAAAAGGTTGATTTGCGACCCACAAGGAATTCGTAAATGAGACTCAATGTGTTTCATACATTAGGAATACCGATTTCCTAATTGCGATTCGGAGAGATTCGCAACTTGGAAAGCAGTATTCCTAATGTTTGTACGGCCCATTGTGTCAAAAAAATTAAAAAAAACATTACTTAACAAGCAGAACATGCTTTTTAATTTTTGAATGCCACAGGCCTCCTGATATACTTAAGCATAACAGAGGTAATATCTAATAAGATTTGTGATGTGAAAAGTGAAACTGCTAGCTGTGTGACTGATTGAGCTGCAAGCATCATAATTTTGATATGAGGTCTTCTTCATAGCCCTTTTTCACCAAGATCTTTTTTTTCCATTTTATAGCGCCAGTAAAAAGGTAAATATAAAGGCAGGAATTTCTATTATGCACTACATGCATACATATAAATATACTTTAAAGACCAGCAACAGGGTTGCCGAGGGGTTTGGCTGAAAACAAAGAGATTTGACTACTACAGCCTACCAATTACAGATTTTTATTGCTTAATTCCGACTGTTTAGCAAGGAAAAATAAACACAGCTTATGTGTCCCACAGCGCTTCAGAATAAAATTACCTGAATCATTGGGCGCGTTATTATATAAATGTTGCAGTCCTTTCCTAATCCAGTTTTTTGGGTTAACTATATGCAGTAATTGAACATACTAAAACAGTGGTTCACAGCCTGTGGTCTGGGGACCCTAGGGGGTCCACGAAGCCTCCCTAGGAGGTCTGCGACTACTTGGAAAACTAAATAATATTAACAGATTATTAAAGTGTGTATATATATATATAAAGAAGCTAAATGTAGAATTGAAATTTTTAAAACATCCTATAAATGTGAAGACATTTGAGATTGAGACTAAAAATTAAATTAGTATCCTCATATTGATTCGTGGGAGCAGTCCAGGTGCACCAAACAGAATATAGTATGGTCGATGAGTGGCCTCAATTGCATTTAGAAATGATCCAACCTTTCGATTAAAATTAAAATTTTGATTTTATTTATATGTGTTTTTCGAATGAAATAAAATGTGTCATCATTTGTGCATTTGTTTGACGAATGCTTTTTTCTGCATTTTTTGTGTATTGTTTTGCGGTTCAAATCATCACCAATGCTTAGGCTGGGGGCACCAGCTTCCAGTAATGACTCAGTGGGGGTGTTCCCCAGATTCCAATAATGATTCAGTGGGGTTCCTCGGGTTTCAGCAATGATTAAGGGGTATCACCAGAAGTCAAAAGGCTAAGTAAGGCCCACTGTATTAAAGAAAGGGGCTAATTTGCAAATACTTTGCTGTGACTGACCCTTTTAGGGATCCTGGACTATTCCTGAATACCAGGAGTAAACTAGTTGTACTCCTGATTTAGCCTGCAACTCAGGAGTAAGCCATAAGTGCTAAAAGAGAATGTTACAACGACTCATAGCATAATCTGCATGAATCTGGTGTAAAGTCAAGGCGTCATGGATGTGGGGGAAGGATTAACAACTTAATGTGTGCTAACTACCAATATATTTCTCTGACACATTTTGTAAAGGAGCTCAATGAATGAAAATTGTTACATAACAGATCGCTTTATTTACAGAAGCAGGCTTAGAAAGATTGCTCTGAAGTAGCAAAACTGTCAAAATTATTTGCATCTATGAAGAGTAAACGTATTTTTTTTATATCTCCCATCCATCCTTAAACGTAGCTAGCTGCCAAACGCTCAAAATCTGGTGCCACACCTTCAGACAATTCTAGTTTTTTAGCCAACAGAACTTGCAATCCTGGTCTTCTGATTCAAATTTTATTTATTCATAGTTTGTATTACAAAAACACAAAGCAAACATTTTCTGTTCTCTGTCGTATTCTAATAATTACTATATTTAATATATCCAATTTTCTTACTATGATACTAATATACATTTCTGAACAGTGTCTTAAACAAATCCTAGAATATTGATCCAATCACAGAAACAAATGAACTACTTGATTTGCAGTTTTCTTTCCCGTGAATTCACTTTTCCATTCATAGTGTAAATCTGCTTTCATTCTCGGAAGATCATATTTTATTTCCTCATTCTCTCCTAGTTTAATATCCATGCAAATCATCATAGCTCGCACTCAAAAAGTAGATTTAAAACATGGTGTTTCCCTCATTTCAAATCTTATGCTAAACATCAAGGAAAGATGGACTTTTGAAGAAAATTATCAAAACAGGTTTACAATTCCACTTCACCATCAGAGTGCACTAGGGTACTCGTAGAACAAGGTGACGCGAAACCATCCCTGCTACAACTACAATTCGTAACACAGTAGATCTGTATGTCTCACAGATTCGTGCATAGTAATCCAAGTCTTGGTCACCTCAGTAGAGACTCTACACAACATGCAGAATATTCAGGGTGTAGTTCTTCTCATATAATTATGGGCTGGTTTAGAATCCCGTTATTCCAACATAATGCATCATGATATTTATGATGCGAAGAGCAGATCATCATTCCACCACATAACGACACAATATTTAAATAAATCTCATTAAAACGTGAAGATAAATCCAAATCCATGGCATTTAATTACAGGTCTCATAGGTATCATACAAACTAGGAATGAATCCAAACAGAATCTGATCATGCATACTTCAGATGATAACACATTTCAATAGATACCATTAAATCATGTCGATGAGCCGAAAATCACCTTTCATTTCGTAAGTAGGCAACAGTATGATCACATCTAACTGCTAATTTAATCTACCACAAAGAAACGTGAGTAATTACTTGGAATGGTTTCTTTGAGAGCACAAGATTATACCATTGTTACTAGCCAACACAATTCTAAATGGATGTAGATATATTTCATCCACATAATTTAATTACTACCCAACTTTAAACAAGCATTTACAATGAACTAGGTCTCGCAGTGACATTGTTTTGAGCTATTGGCATTGAAAATGTTATTGTGGTTTTTTTTCCCTTCGTGAAGCATTAATCAAGTAATGGCGTTGTAAATGACAATGTCTTTTACCCCCTGTTGACCCCCGCAAAGCATTTTCAATATTATATACAACAAAGCCATAGTTGTTGCTTATTTATCTTACGCAACTACTAGGCAGCCACATGATGTATTTGACATACTTCAAACTGGAAAAGCACGACACAAGTCCCAGAATGCACAAGCCTAGCGCACACGTGACGTGTAAGGTGAGTAGAAGCCTCCTCGTTGCCGGGACCCCGTGGGCCCAAAGCTAGTCTTCCAGTCAACAAATGAATGCGGTGTGGAGTTTGTCTTTTTTAGTATGTTAAAAGGCTGCACAGAACTACAAAAATGGTGCGCTGGCGCCCAGCTGTAGGCTACGTCTGGAGCATGAAACACCCGAAGTCCATGATGATGATAATAAAAATAATAATTCACCCCATTAAAATTAATATTAATGACAATAAGAATAATCGTTATTATTAATAATGATAGTAATAATTCAGGACAATATCTGTATTTTTTTATTTATTATTGTTTGCATCATTATTATCGGTTATTATTATGACAGCAACAATAATAATAAAAAGAATGTGCAGCATTATTATCAGTATTATAATAACAGCAATGTTAATAGTTATTATTAATGAACTTCCACTCTGCGACTTTGTCCAGCTTGAACAGGTGTAACAAAAATGGCGCCCGCAGGGCAGAGGTCAGTGCCTTCCAGGGCTGCACTGCCGACACAGAGGTCCAAGCCTGCCCCGCGCGGATCTCAATGTTCGGTGGGCGGTCCTACCCCGGTAAAGGAAGGCCGTGGCCCCAGCTCTCCTGGTGGGCCGGCTACCCACAGACAGGTTAGTGTTCGTCTCATCAGCAGTGTTATTACATACGGAAAAGCCCTGCAAAAAGGATACTTTTAGAGAAAAACAAATCTGCAAACTTGTACAGACTTATTGAAACGTTGTGTTATGTTAACCAAGATGTGTGTAGCGCACTGATGCCTTTCACATGGCCTGCAGCACCTTCGATTCCGGGCCACCCTTTACGGTTCTGGACATCTCTTTAAACGGCGTCAAGGTGCTCGGTTGTCAATTAATTCCCTATGACTGGCCTCTCTGCCATGACATTATTGGCACACATGTATGACCTCTTGGCATTCTCAGCAGAGAGGCATAGGAATGAATGGGCATGGCAATTCAGAGAGCGGAGAAGGCTTATTATGTTGCACTGGCTGACAGTTTGAGTAAATGGTATTGTTGTGGAACACTTTACGTTTCAATGTTCACATACTAGTGACTTCATTGAGGCAAGTGCCCTAAGGCGCTTTGTTTCTCCATATTTGCTGAGTTGTCTACTAAAGCGTGATAATGTAAACGGGCAGGAATAATAATAATAATATGTTTCCATGGCCCCTCCCAATCTTAGTTTCCTCTTCAGCTATGTCGGTTCCTTTTCTCTCTCGCTCACCCTTGATGCCCACATTTGACGTCACTCCTCTCAGACAGCTGTGCCTATATTTGCATTCCTGCTCTCGTCACAGCGCGCCAAGAGGGTCTTGAACGAGGACCACACGTGGGAGCAAAAAACAGCGACTGTGTTTGATTTCGAACGCTCATACTTTTTCCGTTATGAACATCAACTTTCAAGGAACCGTCTGCGAAAAACTTCCATTACGACAATAAAGAATCACAAACTGAAGTAAAACAAGCGCTCCCATCTGTTTTCACTCAGCCGCTTGTTTATATTTGCATCGCGCTTTCACTTTAAGTGAAAGCGCCATGCAAAAATAAACACGGGGCTGAGTGAAAACAGATGGCCCCCATAAAGATAAGAAATTGCTTTGCGACAGCAGCAAAGCAGACGACCTTGCCGAATCGTCCAGACGAAAAGGCAAAAGGGCAGTGACTACAATTCCCATTTCCAATGGCAGGCCACCGTTTAGCATAAACGGTTACGCCAGCCAATGGAAATGAGGGGCAGGGCTTCAAGTCCCCTTCTGAAATCCCTCTCTTATAATATCTCCTGACCAGCGAGCAGCGCTTTGAGCTGCAACGCCAGGCGAGACCTAAAAACATGCATACAAATCTCAGACAAAAATAAGGCAAATGACATGTTCAATTATGGAGCGTTTCAACCATCACCACTATCAACCTAGAAGTCAGGACAGTCCCTCATTAATGTTCAAACCATGGTTTTAAAGGGTTTATTTTATCATTTTTTATTCTAGTTGTTCTAGGTAATGTTCCTGATGTGCTCACCTTGAATGGCACAGACTACGCCACCTACTTTTTCACATTGGTTATGTTCTTCAATAAATGTAATTGCCAATGGTGAACATGTACCTAATTATAATAGTTCTTATGTACTCAGCAATACAGGTTGTCAATTTCCTCACAGGGATCCATAGAGACTGAAGACTACATGAGCAAATTAAACAACAGACAACAAAGTTATCCAATCAGTTACAGATCATTAGACTCTGTACATAGCCAACTTGTTTGCTTTACTTCTGTAAGAGCAGTAACAATTTTTCATACAGTAAGGGCTTGAAATTACATGATAGAATCATACTAAAGCAACTGAACTTCAATGACAGCACTGTTCCAGTTAATGTCATGGTTATCATTTGTGCACCTCCTGCCATAAGTTAAGCTAATATGTTAATGGCCTCAGTTCCATTTTGTTGGATCTGTATTTTCCATAAAGAGTGACATAACACGGGCTCAGCTCCCCACTATCTTAGCGCCTTGGTCCAACACTATCGCCCCTCATGCTCACTTCGATCCTCGAATCAATTAAAATTCCAGGTGCCCAGAGTCAAACGAGCCAAAATGGGGGGATGATCTTTTGCCTTCTTGGCTCCTTCCCTCTGGAACTCTCTTCCCACTCGCCTACGTCATGAAAAGCGGTATCTTAAATTTCGCAAGGATCTAAAGACATGGCTTTTTAATCGGCAATTCCTGTTTAAACTTCTATGGCCTTGCCTCTGTCCTGCAGTGTCCCAGGCGCTGGGAAACCTCCGGGTAGCTGTGCGCCATACAAATCCAATTTAATAATAATAATAATAATAAGTAATTGAGGAAAATAGAGAGTGATCCAATGATTAATATAGGCCTACGTTCCCAAAGGACCAGAAGGATACTTGTGAATGTTGAGACAACCCATTAATACTTGTAAACCTATTTAGAGTACTAAGTAGAGCATACTAGTCACTTTACACATTTATTCAGAAAAGCCAAACTTAGTTTGCCCTGAAAATTGGTCTGATGTTCTAGACGTATCTATTTTCACAAAATCCCCTGCTGCATCCTTTCCTTAAATTCACAGTTTTGTACAGTGGTGGCTGCATTCCCTAACTAGTTGCATCTGCCTTCATTTCTCAACAGGTAGTGCTCCATTGCAACTACAAGCCAGTTATGCTAAAGAACGAGTAGTGCATATTTTAGAAACCAGCAAGTGATTGGGTGTACTAAGAACATGCAAAGTCCATCTATTCCCAAAAGCCAGGTTCTAGGACAAAATGTAAAAGTACAATACTGAATATAATGCTTCAAAAAACCACTATGGGAATATTCATATTTTTGAAGTGCTGGGTGAATACAATGCATGTGTTTTTTATTGTCCAGGTGTGTTTATTTTGTTCAAATATCAAGCCATATAATAAACTCATTGTGCTGATGATGATGAGATCCTGGTGATCAGTCTGGTACCAACAGAACTTCTCTTAGAGAGCTGGTGGATCTTTCCCATTCTAAACCAAGTAATACTGGTATTTAGTCTTCATGGCAAATTTCAATAACCACATTTTTCGTTCTTCTGAAGAGCCCTGCTCATCATATAAAGTAACGTGCCATGCAGTGGAAAAGTGCCTGCAGGACAGACTAAACGTGCAGGAATAAAATGAGCAAACCCCCTTCTAAATTAAGTCGCACTTGCAATAAACTAAAACCAACAACGTTGTCGCGGCTTCCAGTCCAAACAAATATTTGCTAAGGCTTAGCCTAAGGAGCATGCAATTGCGCTGTAAATCTGTGTGACTTCTTGTGTGTGATCATAATGCATCAAAGGCAAATGTACTGGCTGTAACCTCCTCTTTGTCCATACAATGGCAATTAGGCCATTTGGCGCAAATGTTGAACTTAAACGCTGGCATTGCTTTTTCTATCAGATAATCACCCAAGTCAGATAAGACTCTAAGGAGGGCACATCTATGGGCAGAATCCAGTGAGGATCCTCATCATCGACCAGCAGTCAGGCAAATGGATTTGCTCTATGAAGATGTGCATTACGAATCTTGGTGTTATGGTGTCATGAGAACAATGGTGGGGCTGGCTGGAATTGATTTTTTTTTTTTTATCCAAATATGGAAGCAATGGACAAGTTGGTGGGGGCATGTAGAGTGTGGGAGAGGCGGGGATGTGAGGGGAAAGCTGCACATGGAAAAGAGCACAAGAAATACATGCACTCATATTGCATGATGAATGCAAAATTTAACAAGCATTTGCAATGCAATAGGTCTCGCATTTACGCGAGTTTAAGCTATTGGCATTGTAAATGACAATGCCTTTTATTTATGTTTTAAAAACGAAAACAAAAATAAAAGACATTGCCATTTGCAATGTCAATAGCTCAAACTCGTGTAAATGCGAGACCTATTGCATTGCAAATGCTTGTTTTCTGCAGGTATTCTGACTCCTAATTACGGAAGTTGAAATTCGGAGGCTGTTCAGTCTAGCGCTCAGACTTGACTGTTCCCTTTGTCTTTGCGCTATGTAAATAGTCTCTTAACACTGGTAGACACTTGTACTGCCTCTTAAAGCAAAATCTGCTTGAGCCAGATTCCATCTGAATTGGTTTTCGAGGCGCTGTCCAACAATCTTATAGTGGCAGCTGTATCATCCAGTGGAAAGATGTATCGCTTCGTCTTAGAGAAACATGGGTTGTAACTCCTGCAATATATTTTTCTCAGAATTGTCTCAATGAAATCACATGAAACCAACAGACCCCACTGTGCTTCGTCTTCGTTTCCAGAGCTCAACATGGGTATTTGGGTTCGTTTATCTTGTTTGCTGTTATAGTGTTATGTAAGGTTTTGGTACTGGTAAGTGCGTAGTACACATCTCATGCAAGATACACCTGGCTGTTGAAAGGTGGGTCCCATGCAGGGTTGCACCGATATGAAATGCGCTTCACTTTACCTTTCTCTGGCCCTGCTTGGCAACTGAGCTCAAAAAGGAACCATCTTTAATTGTCTCACTGCAATGTAAGTCTGTATCCATTTTACCAAACAAGAGAACGTGTACCACCTGTAGATAGTACCAGGTACTGTTGGGGGACAACCTGGCAAACAAACCACTTTCAACACAAAAACACGTTGTTTTTAAGCCTCTGTGAGATAAAGAGTTCAGGTGCATAGATTTTCTTTATTCTGAAATGTACAAGTTGGGTGATGTCCCTTTTAACACGCATAAGCCTGCTCTTCCCCCTTAACTGTGTTTCGGCCTCCTCAGGGAGCTGCGTGTAACTCAAGCCTGCCTTCCCCGCCCCCTCCCCCTCAGCCACCAGCAGGGCTGCGCTGCGTGTGTGACATTTTTCACGTTCGGTTTCACATAGAGCCGCTTGCAACACAGCCTCAAAGGAGGGCAGGGACAGGCTGCCATGGTAAAGCAGAGGGAAGGTGAGGAGACAACGCCAAGTAGATGTTTGCCCAGTGGAGGCTTGAAAGAGAAGAGAAAATAAACGATAGCATACACAGACCCGCCAACTTGAAAAGCCAAGCGGGGTCGCGCAGCCACGCTAATTACAAACAGATGGCCCCTGCGCGCGGGAGCCTGTAATTTAAAATGCAGGAACACCTTAGGCAAATGTAAACAATGCGCGGCCACGCTAATTACAAACAGATGGCTCCTGCGCACCGCTGCGCGCTCCCGCAAGGTGGATGCCACCACAAGCACGAGTGCTTGAAAAGAGCTGACCGATTTCTAAAGGTCATCTCCTAGGGCAACGCATGCGCGCTGCGCTAGGCTCGACCTAAAAAGTGGTTTCCAGGACTGAAGCCGTGAGAGCATGCAAACTATCCAATTAAACCAGTGTTAAAAAAAACTATGCTAGAGGGGAAGCGCAAACACAAGAATAGAAACTAAGGAAATAAGATGTAAACAAATGAGATGGACAAGAAGGCCAACAAATGGTCAGCAAAGGGCAGACACAAAGCACAATGTAAGTATTGGTATTGCTCAAAATTGGTTTTTACATCAGACAGCTAGAAGCTGTTGCCAGGTGAGACCTAAAAATCCGAGGAACAGCATCTTTTTCTTTTTAACAAATTAAGCTCCACTTCCACACACATTCTCACATCACGTTTTTCTTACACAACCACACAACACTGTCAAACACACACCTTTCTTATCAGGGGCCTCTGCATTCATACAGTCCTAGGGGAACAAAAAATATTAATCCGAGAATTGGACAGTACTGAACAAGTGTATACTGACATGGAGGGACGAGCTGCTGAAAACCCCTTACTCCGCTATCAGTGACCCGGTTGCGTGAAGACAAGGCCAGGTTGATAGAATGGATGTGCTGCTTAGATTACATGCCCACACACATTCTGAAGGCGATGGGTCCAGCCATCTCCTGGCATGGTTGACTAACAGGGAATCCAAACAGCCCCAGATAGGGACTGGGAGTAGGTTAACTCCACCATCATGGTGCAAGACCTAAAAGCTTTGAAAACACGGCTAGCAGCTAGAAATCCCCCGGGACAGATGGACACCCGGCTGAATTTTACAAGACGTTTGCAAGCTCCTTAGCCCCAAAAGCGACTAAATTATGCTAGGCGGAGACTGAGGCCAGGCACCTCCCGGCCTCGCTGATCTCTTTGCTGAAACCTGAGAAGACCCCACGACCTACCTTCACATCCCCTATAGCTATGGGTGGACGGAACTTGCGGAATTTGAATCTGTGGAATTCCACAGAGTTACATAAAAACTCTGTGAGAGTCTGCGGAGTTCCTCCAATGGATGGAAAAAATTATGCTCATGCTGCAAATTAGCCCCAGAAGGACATTCCATGCTGAAAAATAAGGGCAAACAGCACAGCCATTCGAGTTGATTTTGCCGCCGCTCGAGTAGAAAATATACTCGAGAAGCAACCCCCAGACAGTGACTGCTCGCATTCGAAAATCACGCCAGATGGCTTCCTAAAGACCAGAAATCGCACTAGAAGGTGCCAAATCTCGCTCACCAGCTCGATTGCTGGAGCCTTGCGTTATTCTTCTTGTCATCGTGTTGCTCGAAACTAAAACAAAAATTCCACCATGCAGCGATTGGCGGAATATAGCCAGAATTCTGTATTAAAAGAGTAAAGCGGAGCCACTAAATTCCTCCAATTCTGCGAGCAGAAATAAAAAGTCCACCTGGCCCTGCCTATAGCCATATTAATATGGATTATAAGATCCTCAGTAAGATCATGACTAATTGTATTCAACAAGTGCTCCCACAGCTAATACATTCTGACGAAAACGGGCTTGTCATAGCTAAAATCCTTCTTTGAATATTCGGCGCATCTATCGTATTATGGAGGCCGTCCAAGGGCGGTGGTCACGGGCCGCTGCCCTAGAGCTAGACTTACAAAAGTACTAGACAAGCTCAGTTGGGACTACTTGTTTTGCATGTTGTCCAAATACACTTTTGGTGGCCATATTGTCAGATTGATCAATATACTTTATTTGACCCTACATTTGGAGTCCGACTTGGGGGACAGCTCTCAGTGGCAATGCCAGTCGGCAGGTGCACGAGTCAGGGTGGTATCCTCTCTCCCTCTTATTCGGGTTAGTGATGGAACCATTGGCGGCTTGTGCCAGGCAGGGTGTGTAGAGAGTGGATGATCCCTCTACCGGGTGGAGTCCCCTCATTCTCGTTATATGTTGAAAACCTTTCATTCTATTTCTGTCATTGGACCACTGAAGTATAGCTGGCCTTATGGCAGAGTTTAGGGTAATCAGGGCTCTGGGTGAGCTGGAATAAAGAGTGCTTATTCCCTTATGCAACTCCGGTGGCTCTAGACTGGGAGGCACTGCATAGCTGGCTGTAGAAGGGTGACGGCGATGGTTTCAAGTGTTTCTGCAAGGAGGCCTGCCCTCCTCCCCTGCCCCCCTCTTGTACTCTGCAGAGGGTTGTGTTTTATTTTTATTTTTTGTTGTGGTCTTTTTTTTTTTTTAAATCGATGGAGCAGCGTTGGTGTCAAGTTTATAACAGACTGAGTTCTGGACACCCAGTCATTGCCAGGATGCCCTGGGGAGTGGCAGTTGGAGATTGTGTGTCATACTGGGCATGACATATCACATCCACTTCAACCTGAGAAACTGCACACACACACTTAGTCACCCATTCTATGGAGCCAGGGGCTCATCATATATGGAACCAGGACACAGTTGCCTATAGTTCTGATTGTTTACTGGAAGGCCTCCTCGACTTCTAGTTATACCATTTTCACGTGGAACGTTTGGGGCATGTAATCTGCCATTAAAAGTCATCAACTTTACTCCTACCTGAAACGCAGAGGTGTCGGCTTTGCTCTCCTACAGGAGACATACTTGGTGAGAAGCGAAGGCTCTAAACTGTAGAGACATTGGAGGGGGCAAGTCTACGCTACGTAGTACACCATTTATGCTAGAGGAACAATGTAATGGATACAAGCATGAGTCCTGTTTGAATGCACCTCCCAGGTGATAGATAAGGAGGGTAAATATGTCATCACCCACAGGATGCTTGACAGGGCCACTTTGGCACTGGTTCGCTTAAATGTCCCTAACGAGAACCAATCGCACTTCTTAGACTCCTTGGCAGCACAGTTGAGCGACTCTGCCACAATGGCCCGATACTGAGAGGAGGCTTCAACTGTGTAACAGACACTGTACTAGATCGTTCTGCTCCCCCTGCCATATTACCTGGTGCACAGAGTAGAAATCTCCTTCCGGAAACGTGGACAGAATAGGGATCTTCAAGACCCATGAAGAAACAGAAACAGTTTGGTGAGGGAATACTCATACTACTCCCTGGACCATGACTCAAATGTTTGACTAGATAGGCTGTCGGTATATCGCCAGGTGGAGGGCATGATTACACATATGGAATACTTAGATTGCACAGTATCGGAACATAACCCACTAGTACTGAGACACAGATGGGGGAAGATATTGCCTGCGATCCCCACCTGGAGACTACATCTTGATCTGCTGCAAGACCCAGTGTTTAGGGACTCCATAGCTGACACAATCAGGGAGTACTTCCAACATAATGTTCGCACCGCACATACACATACGGTATAGGAGGTTTTCAAGGCTGTGATCAGAGGCCATAGTATGGCTAAACAAGTAGGTGTAAGTAAAACATTAGAGGTGGAGCACACCCAACTAGAGAACACACGTTAGGACCTGGAGAGCTGCATACTAACAGACCCGTTCCACCACAAACTTAATGGAGATGCAAGGCCAACATGCAAACAGTGAGAAGGCTGGGGCATTTTTCCTACAAGGATACGTAACTAGGTCACATGTTGAGAGGGGCAGAGCAGGCAGGCTCTTGTCTTGGCTGGTCAGCTCAGAAAGGGGTGAATGAGGGATGCGGGTACTTAGAGACTCCAGAGGGGTTTTGCAACATTCACACACACCCATGAAATCGTTGTGCAGCATTAAAGAGCTCTATATAGTGGAGTGTGCCAGATCACAGAGAAAGTTATAGAAAACTTCCTGGGTAGGACAAGATTGCTCACTGTCCCAGACGAAGGTCTGGCAGACACTGGGACAACCGATCACATAGCAAGAAATTCAGGGGGCTGGTGGGGGGGGGGGGAGAAGCAAAGAGTATGCGACCGGGAAGACTCCTGATCTGGACAGACTCTCTGCAGAGTTCTACCAGACATATGCCCCTCTTCTTGTCCCCCAGTTGGTATAAATGTATAGAGTACCCTTGAAGGATGGCACACTATCACTCTCTTGTAGGGAGGCCTTGTTGATTCCCATCCCAAAGCCACGTAAGAACCCAGAAGACACTTCTGCTTAGAGCCCATTGTCGATGCTAAACCTTGACTGTAAAATACTTAGCAAAATGTTGGCCTGCCGCCTGCAACCTCACCTGCAACATCTGATCCATGAGGACTAAAATGCATTCAACCCACAGCAAATCACATATTTAAATATTAGACAGATCTTACATATTCTGAATGAGACCCCAAAGGACGGCTTTGCAGAAGCTGTGGTGCTCACTGTCGATCTCCGTAAGGCCCTCAACACCATCTAATGGTGCTACTACACGCATGCAGTAATGAACCGTATGAATCTAGGAACATGGTTAGAAAATGGATAACACTCTTATATGCTGTGGCACACATTAGAGTCAAGGTAGGACAAAGGATATCGAATACCTTTGAGATACAAACGGAAACCCAGCAGAGGTGGCTGCTATCACCCTTACTGTTCACGTTGGCCATTGAACCTTTCGCAAATGTCATCAGAAATGAAAACCATGGAAGGGCAATTCTGCTGCACGATAGAGAACACATCATCTCACTCTATATGGATGATATGCTCTTATTTCTTAGAGATGCAGACAAGGAGTGAACTGGAGCATCCAAATGCTGCAGCTTTTGGGCCCAAGTGATTGATCTATGCACTAACTGGAAGAGACGTTATCTTCCCAGTGTTCGGGGCCCTGCAAACAATCCCATCAGTAGTCAGGAAACAAATTATTAAATGGGAGCCACATATGCTACAATATCTGGGACTCAAAATCTATCACCATGACGGGAAAATTAGGGAGAGTAATTTTGGTGGGGCCTTGCACTCCTTGAGGAGCAATGTTGCATTTGGCATACATTGAAGTTCCCTATCATGGCACGAATAGCGCTCAGATGATTGTGCAGCCACAAGTACTCTACCTATTTGCGAATCTTCCCATCTGGATCACCCAAGTTTGGTCTGGTCTTTGGGCATGCTAATGCGACACTTAATATGGGATGGAGGTCGATGTAAGGTTACTAACAGGTTATACAATGCACAAACAGGCAGGGAGGTCTGGGAGCCAGACTTTGAGTTATACTGCCTTGCAGCCCAGCAATAATTGTTGGCCCACTGGGTAGCGAGTCACCAAACAGAGGAGCTGGGAAGGAATGGCCTGTGATGGCGAGAAGGGGCTCTAGTGGCCCCCCTGATGGGGGCTTGCATCTTTCTAAAATGCCCACCTAAAATGCTAAGCTTGGCGTTGTGCTCCTAGGGGAAATTCCTCAAATGAACTACCCGTTTCCCACCGTATACACCGGCGATATCACGGGTCAGCCTACCTGCCCCAACGGGCCTTTTTTTAATGGCATGCAGGCTGTCGGCATTGGATGAAGGCATACCTGCTTACAGTGGGGGACTGTTATGAGGCGTGGAAGCGGCAATTCCTTGAAATACTCACCACGGAGGGGGGGGCCTCCCGAACTCGCAGTTCCTGGTATATGAGGCAGTGGCACTGTAGAGCGTAAGGAGCCACTGACACGCAAAGCACTGCAGGTCCGCCTTACACTTGGAGACGGTCGTAAATTAGTGTCATGGCTTTACAAATCGGCCCTTACATATGAACAAAGCTGACTTAACACAACGCAAGCAAAGGTGGGAGAATGGAATAGGCCAAGAGGTGCGGGACAAAGATTGGGATAGAATTCGGGAACATACACACTTAGGGGCCTATTACTTTCTGACTCACATGGTAGGTTTCAAATCTGACAGCCTTATAATGGTAAAGGCTGTTGGTCGGACCAGCTGGCTTACGACGGGCTCAAGGACCCGGTCGGTCAGTCGGAGGCCACTTATAATCCCCTATGTACGGCATTTACGCCGTGGGTATTATGATATTGCTTTCCGACAGGTTTTTCATCTCGGGCATTCCAACATGAAAAGCCTGTGGTCAAGTGACTTTGGGGGCCCCCAGAGACGCCCCCATGTATCCGCAGGCTCTGGTTGGGAGCCTGGGGGCACCTATGGTGCCCCCCTGTAAATCCCAGCACCGGGTGGCAGGCACCATGAGGTGCCTGCCACGTGGTGCAGGGATTTACACAGGTTCCCATTTCTCCATGGGAGCTTGTGCTACGGCCGGTTTACGGCCACAGCATAAGCGATCATAGGAAAATGAGAGTATGTGCGGTCGCATTGTAATGGCGATGTCAGGACTGCTGACCGGAGGTCATTCCTGGGACCGCGGCAATGTCAGGAGGACATGAGTCCGCCCGACATCGTAACCAGGCCCCATGTCTCTTGAAAATACCAGATTTTGCTACACTCAGATTAACCACCTTCATACGTTCTACCTCACACCACACAAACTAAACAGGATCCATGGGACAGACGATAAGACATGCCCAAGATGCAATAAATCCCATGCTGATTTTTTACATATGACATGGGCTTGTCCTTGAATAGCACAATTTTGACACGCTGTATTAGATGAGCTGGAACAAACCTTGTGGCGCACTGACCTGAAATTGGAAATATGCTCATTAGGTTTAAACCCCATCTCCCGATTGGCAAGAGTAACAATAAAGTTCTTGAATCTAGTCCTGGTCCTTGTTAAAAGGGCAACTGCAATGCACTGAAGAACACCTCATTGCAGTTGGAAGGGAGCGGTTGAATGCTGAGCGCTGGTGGAAGAGTCAGTTCTCAGAGACGAAGAATGTAGGAACCTGTGCAGCCACCCAATTCCAGACGAATGGGCTACTACCCTGATGACCTTTATGAGAGTGGAAGCTGCTGAACCTGTAATTTCTGGTCTAGATAGAACTGGAGCCAAGGCCACCACGGAGTGTGAGATATTAGAAATACAACACCACGGGGGAGGAGCCTAGCGCTTGACCAAGATGGCCGCGTGAGCTCTGAGCTCCCGAGACCCTCGCGCCCTCCGTCGACTATCCTGTCTCTAATCCTGTCGGTATGCATGGCATCGTGTGGATGACCTGTCAGGGAGGCGATTGATGCTACCCGCGGTCGGATCGCCCACCGGGAACCGGACTTATGCCTGGCGGAAGATTGCGGCCTATCTCCGAGGGATGCCAGGGGCTAGAGTTGGCAGGATGCCCGACTTCTAGTTGAACAACAACGGCCAGGCGAGGTGTGAACTGTCGGGCGGAGGTCCCCGTCCTTTCACTTTCGCTTTCTCTCCCTTTGTCAGCCCTGCCCCTGGAGAGCTCTTGGTGGCTTTATTACCCTATGGACGCTCTGCAGGCTACTCTGGTGGCCCACTGCAGAACTGATCACCCCTGATTCCTTTCATTGAGAGGGACCCGTTTTATCTGAACCGACCTGCATGGTATCAACTATGTCGGGCAAAGCAGAGGTGGATCGGCTGAAGGCTAAGTCTACCAGGCGGGGAGCCTATACCCAAGTCAATAGTATGGACCGCTATGCTCTGCAGAAGGGATCACCGAGTGGGTCGAGCCAGTCGCCGGATACCCAGAAGGAGGCCTCGCCTTTGGCCCCGGAGCTCTCACTACAGGATGTCATGGGCGCGCTCGAAGGGATGCAGACCTCGATTGGGAGACAGTTTGATGCCCTGGCGCATAAGGTGGATGCCATCTTGGTGGAGGTTAACCTGATCCGTGCGGACTTGGGCAAAACGAATGAACGGGTTAGGGCCCTGGACCTCAAGACCACGGGCCTCACCGATGATGTCACGGAACTGCAGATCGAGGTTCGTAAGCTGAGGACCGAGAGTGATCTCGCCGCCCGCCGGCTGGAGGATTTTGAGAGCCGGGCCAGGCGAAACAACGTGCGCGTCACCGGGGTCCCGGAGTCCTCGGATGAGGCCTCGGTTGACCTGCTTGTCGAGGACTTGGTGCTTAATCATCTGAAGCCTAAGGGTCTTGGAAAGTTCTTTGCGGTTGAAAGGGCCCATAGAGTGCCGGGTGGGAGGCCCAAGGTGGGTGCCCCACCGAGGCCGATTGTCGCTCGGCTCTTTCATTTTCGAGATCGGGACGCTATCCTGCAAGCATCGAGGGTGACGGGCCCGGTCCCCTTCCAGAACGCGTCGGTGAATTTCTACCCGGACTTCACCCAGCAGGTGCAGAGGCAGAGACAGGGCTTTCTGGGGGTGAAGAGGCGGCTCCGGGAGAGGGATCTCAAGTATGCCATGCTCTTCCCTGCCAGACTACGTGTGGTGCACGAAGATCGGACATTCTTCTTTGACTCTCCTGTCATGGCCGATGAATGGCTGGACGCTTTGCCCCGGCGACGGACGGGGGAGGACATTGCCGAGGATGGGGACAGTGGCCGGGATGGGCAGGGCTGATTTCTCGGAGCCGGTCTGACTCGATTTGGCTATATTTGAAGTCTTCAATAGAGTGCAGTCAATGCGGAGGGCGGCGGGAGGACGAGGGGTGCTCTTTTCCTCCCTTAGGGTACTTTTTGTAGATTTTTGGGGTTTTTGTAGGGCGACAGGCACACTGCAAGTTGGGGGGGCTTTGTAAGCTGCCGCAGGGGTGCAGGGTGGGGGGGGTTTCTGGGATTTTGGGTTTGTTGTTGGGGGGTCTAGTTCTGCAAGGCATGATGATTCTTTCCAGGACTGTTCCATGGTGGCTCTTCGGGAGTGGGGTGGGCCTCTTTACGTTCGAGGATGGGGGGTAGGGGTTTAAGTGTTATAAGCTGGAATGTTAATGGTTTGGGGGATCGCATTAAGCGTGGGATTGTTTTGCAATTCTTGAAACGGTCAATGCCGGATGTTGCCTTGCTGCAGGAGACGCACCTTATTGGTAATACGTGCTATGCTCTGAATAGGAAGGGTTATAAATTCATAGCACATTCGGGATTCTCCTCTGGGTCCAGGGGTGTGGGCATCCTAGTCAGAGCCTCGCTACCATTTGAGGTGGACTCCACCATTGTTGATGATAGGGGGAGGTTTGTGGCGGTGGCGGGGCGGTGGGAAGGAAGAACTTTGGTCTTAGTTTTGGTTTATGTCCCGCCGGCCCTGCAGGCCTCCACGTTCACAGATCTGGGTAGGGCCCTGCTGGATCTCCCGGGAGGTATGCTTGTGGTGGGAGGGGATTTCCTGTTGGCTCCGGCCTGCTGGATAGATACCCGCCCAGAGACACAGGGGGGGCTCAGAAGTGGCTCCCAGACTTCCTAAACACGCTTGGCCTGATAGACTGCTGGAGGCTCCGGCACCCCACACAGAGCCAATACACGTTCCACTCCGGGGCACATGGTAGTCTTTCCAGGATTGATTACCTACTCACTCTGGCTGCGCATGCCTCATTGGTCTCCGAGGTAAGGCACATGGCGCGTGGTATATCTGACCATTCGCCGGTGTGGATCCGGCTGGATCTAGGTCGGGAGGGAGGAGGAAGGGTGGCCCCTATCAACCCGTGGTATTTCCGAGACCCCAAGATGCGCAGCGCGCTGGTAAAGAAAGTAGATAATTTTTTCAAGGATAATCAGGGATCCGTGGACTCGGCAGTGTCGCTGTGGGAAGCATTTAAGACCGTGCTCCGAGGGGAAGCCCTCTCCCTAGTAGTAGCTGCAAAGCGGCGGAGAGATGGCGAGGTTCTGCAGGTTGAGGAGGAGATCGCGGCTCTGGAGGGAGCGTTGGAGGAGGAGGTTACAGAGTCCTCACTGCATGAGCTTTGCTTGAAGCAAGCTGAGTATAAGGACCTGGTGATGAACGCCGCTAAGACCCTCAGTAGGGAACAGCAGGGCCGATTGTATGATGTTGGTGACAAGGCAGGGAAACTCCTGGCTTGGCTGGACAAAAAAGAACGGGTCAATAGAGTTGTGCCAGAGTTGACGGGAGAGGCGATTGTGGAACCTGAGAGGATTGTACAGTGTTTCTCGGACTATTTCTGTAGGGTTTATGCCTCAGTGTCGGATAGGCCGCCCGAGGACTCGTCTGACCTCCTCCGTGATATCGAGTTGCCCTGTCTCTCTGACATAGATAGGGACGATCTAGATGGTGACATAACGGTTGACGAGGTGGCGGGGGCTATCCGCGCGTTAAACTCGGGCAAGGCCTCGGGACAGAACGGCTTGCCGGTCGACCTGTACAAGCTATTTCCGGATAGGGTCGCCCCTCACCTGCGCGCCATGTTTATGGAGGCGCGGGGGAGTGGGACCCTCCCGTTGGACCAGCGACTGGCGACGATCGTGGTTATACACAAAGAGGGCAAACCCCGAGATAAGTGCGCCTCATATAGGCCTATCTCACTTCTTAACGCAGAGCCGAAAATTCTGGCTAAAATCCTGGCGACTCGATTGATTAGGGTACTCGGTGATTTGGTCCACCCCGATCAATCCGGCTTCATCCCGCACCGAAACACAGCGTTAAATCTTCGGCGCCTTCATGGTGTGATCGCCAGGGCGGGCACACTGCGTGAACCAGCTATTGTGGCGTCTCTTGACGCCACGATGGCATTCGACACGGTGGAATGGGCATATTTGTGGGCCGCGCTGACCAAGTTCGGCTTTGGCCACGGTTTTGTGAGTTGGGTGAGGTTGCTGTATGAGGGGCCACTTGCGAGTGTGGTGGTGAATGGTCGGGCGTCGACTCCGTTTCAGCTTGGGAGGGGTACTCGGCAGGGTTGTCCCCTGTCGCCTTTGTTGTTCGCCCTCGCCCTTGAGCCGCTGGCTGCGTGGATACGTTGGCACCCGGATATACGGGGCCTTAGATGGTCGCCTGAACACGAGGACCGTATTTCGCTCTATGCCGATGATATCCTGCTGTATCTTGCCTCACCCAAGAAATCACTTATAGTGGTCTGTGACGTACTCACATCTTTTGGTAGGAATTCGGGTCTTGTTATCAACTGGAGTAAATCATATTTGTATGTTCTTAGTGGCGAGGTTCCCCCGATCCCTAGAACATGTTCGATACAGGTCGCTCAGCAGGGTTTCGTGTATTTGGGGATTTTTATCTCCATGGACTCTGCTGTGCGATATGAGAAGAACCTGCTCCCCCCCCGGCACGCCTGAGGCGGGATGTTGAAGGCTGGCGGAGGCTGCCGCTCTCCCTCGTTGGGCGTGCGGCCCTGTTCAAAATGATGTCGCTTCCCCGCTTCCTCTACGCACTGCAGAATACTTTGGACTGGGTTCCGGCCAAATACTTTCGGGAGGTCGAAGGCCTCCAACGAACGTTGCTTTGGGATGGGCGGCCGCGAATAGCTATTGCAAAGTTGACGCTTCCATGGTACGACGGGGGCATTGCGCTCCCAGACATCCGATGGTACTATTGGGCCACCCAGCTGAGTGCGATTAATCATGGGTTTTATGGCCCTGCTCTCAGCCCTGGGTATGCCATGGACAGGTGGTTGCTGCGTGGTGGTAACTATTACAGGGCGTTGTATTCGCGGTCCCTGGACTCGTCCCTCACGGGGCCCACTGGTGTGGCGGTGCGAGTGTGGAAGATGGCAACTGACTCGCTGGGCTGGAAGGATAGGCTCACCCTCGCTACCCCGCTGTTTGAATCTGAGAGACTGGGTAGGCTTTGGCACACAAAAGGCTTTGACAAATGTGACTTGATCGGCATCTCCAGGGTCGGAGATGTCCTGATTAAGGGGAGGGTGAAGTCCTTTGAAGAGTTGCAGAACGAGTATGAGCTGGGGCCATCTGAGTTTTTCCGCTATATTCAGGTGTGTCACGCCCTCCGATCAGTCCTCATAGAGGGTGAGAAGGTGCCTGAGTCCTCTCCTTTGGAGGACCGGGTCCTTGATGGCCATATGCCCGAGAGCACGATTTCGCTCATCTATAAGAAACTGATCAACGTCCGGGCGGATATGCTTCTGGGGTTGAGGGACCAGTGGGCTAGGGATGGCCTCGAGTTGGATGACGAGGATTGGCAGTCTGCTGTTTCCTCTCCTAAGGAGGTTGCGATCCCGTCGCGTCTGAGGCTGGTGCAGCTTAAAATACTGCATCGAGTGTATGTGACGGGGCCAAGGCTGGTTCACATGGGATTCTCGGAGGACGGCCTATGCAGGAGGGGATGTGGTATGGTGGGTACTTTCCTGCATATCATTTGGGAATGTGGTGTCATCACGGAATTTTGGAGGAGAGTCGATGCAGTGATGGGGGAGGTAACGGGCATTGCTGTGCAGCCGGAAGCGCGGTGTTGTCTCCTGAATGTCTGGGGGCCCACTGATCATAATGCGGCGCAGACCCAATGGGTGACTCTGGGCAACATGGTCGCTAAGAGAGATATCGCGCGATTGTGGGGCTCCGCGGGGCCCCCCACATTGACCGCGTGGAAAGAAAATATGGACTGGAGTATGTTAAGGGAGAAGACGGTCTATTGCGCTAGAGGCCGCCCCCGGAAGTGGCATGCCATCTGGGGACGGTGGAATCAATACAGGGGGGGAATATGTCTTGCCCCGGATCTGGATCCTCCCGAGGAACAGCTTTCCTCCTAACCTTCTTTTCAGCTCAGTATGGTTTATGGACTTTTTGGCCTCTGCTGTCCCTCTTCTTCCTCTTTACTCTGTACTGTAACTGTTAGATGAGTGGGGTCCGGCCTCCCCTGGGGGGCTTCATCATGGGCTTTCAGTGTTCTTGCCTTGCTGGGGTTTGTGGTGTGTTTTTTGTGTTTAATTAAAATTGAACCTTTGCACTTCTCCTTTCGAGGTACTGGGGACGCATCTCTGTTTCTATATATCGATGCTGCCGAACCTCCGGGTTGTCGGCTGAATAGCTGTGTCCTGATTTTTGAAAATAAAGGTTTTTAAAAAAAAAAAAAAAAAGAAATACAACACCACGGACACGGAACAAAATACAGCCTATTTGCTCTGCATTCTGTCCATCATCTGTGTGTCTTTTGCTTTCTCGCCCTAAGTGCGCCGGGTATGCCCCCGGGTTCCCTGTGCCACTGGAGTAAAGCTAGCCTGGCTGATGAGGAGTGATTCCCCAAAACCTTTCCCAGGATGCTTGTTTCCGGTCCAGGGAGGACGGACCTGGCTTGGCAGTTCGGGCTGGATTGTTCCAATGAGGCACAGGGTCAAGACTGATCTGCATGTGGCTGGGTCTAAAAACTGGGGTGGCATAGTGAACAAAAAAACTATGGATTTACCCCACATCTATTGACTGGGGGTGAATGTTTGATTTGCTCTGCATTCCATCCATCATCTATGTGTCTTTTGCTGAAATGCAAGTATGCCCCAATACGAGTTAATAGGTAACAGCTTTGCTAGCGATCTCTTGGTTTACAGGGATAGAGGTTTCTGTAAGTTGCCCATACCAGGGTCTTAAAATTAGAATATTGAAGGTAAGATCTGCAGGAGACAATGTTCTATTTTCATTGTGCCAAGAGGCCAGACCAGCTATACGTTGCATGTTTGGAAAGTTAAGCAAATATTGTTTAGCCCAGATTTTTTATGTTTCCAAGAGATCCTATTAAATAGTTTAAAGTTACTTATCAGTCTTTGGATGAAGAAAAGCTGAGTGGGCCTGGACTCTTAATCTCCATTGTGAGGTAGGCCCCAGACCTCATGGAGGTTAGGCCGTGGGCCTAGAATAAATGCACAACTCAGACACAGTGTTAAGGTTTCGCTTGGTAACGCAGATCCAAGTAGCTCACGCTCTTTCTCCTTTTATTGCCCTACCCACGTCACCCAGAATACTTATCACGTGCATAGGCTCATTAAAGTGTCCTTGTGTAACGTAACTAGAGCTCATGTAAAGCGCTTCAAAACTTCGGCTCGAGTTTGCGCTATATAAATCTGCCTAAAAAAAAAAGTGAAATGACCTGTCCCTGTTCCAATACAGGGAGAGGCATACTGTAAACAGCACTGCAGGTGGGACCTGTAGCTTTGAAGCACAGCCCTGTGAATGCAGCGCATCTAATGCCCCAAGCACAGCCCTGTGTATCCAGCGCACCTAATGCTCCAAGCACAGCCCTCTGACCGCAGCGCACGTAATGCTCCAAGTTCCGTGCAGCGCGTGCACCAGGTAAAGTTTATAAAGGTGGGGGTGGGGGGTTTCGGTGTTGTTGCAAGGGCAGTTTCATAATCGGGGCAGAAGAGCCTAACCATAGTAGAGAGGGGAAAAGCGCAGGCGTACAGCGGATCAACGGCTGTGCGACGTAAAACACATTGACAAAGCCAATACATTTGGCATAGGTGAAACCTTCTGGCTTTGCCACTCTAACTATTTTGGAGCTTTTTTGCAGAAACTTTTCAGATACTAATTGCTTTCAAATAAAGCCTTTGCATAGCCATACAGAAAAACAACACACAACTAACAAAACAATGTATTGGATTTTAAAAAACTTTAAAAACACATTAACCGCATCACACTACGCACATAATTAATATCATTACAATTGTTTTTTGGGGGACGGGGGTAAACTTACAAATACCACCAACATACACACCATCAAAAAACACTACACACATATACCAACACAACACATCATATCACAACTCACCACTACAATCCAGAGCATGCCACTGCCCTAACGTCACTACACTAAGCACAACTTGCACACAAACTTTACAGTTTTAAACACAGCAGCTACATTAATCTACAACATACCTGAAAAACATTGTCAATATCTCTGGCTAAACACTTCTAAGGTCCCAAAGGCGAGACCTATTGGCTATGCCAATGCTTGTTTAAAGAAGGCCTCGAAACGGGTCTCTATCGGGCTCTGTTTTGTGCCCTGGCACTGGCGGTCTGTTTTTTAGGTCTCGGCTCGAAGGCTGCGCTTGCGCAGTCTCGATCCGAGATTTAATGACTTGGAGAAGAGGGGCTTGAACCCGCCCCTCTTCTCCCCTGTTCTCCATTGGCTGGCCTCTTGAATGCTGGCCAGCCATTGTAGAAGAGGTCCGTCATTCCGATTAGGCCCCGTCCTTTTCGGATTCGGGGCGTGTTTTTTTCAAGAAGTCTAATTATCTCCTCCAGCCAATGGCAAGAGGAGAGAAAAGAAAAACACGCCCCCGAATTCGAAACCGCCGCTGCCTTTCTCCGAGGCATTTCTGCTTCGCCTCGGAGAAAGGCGGCGGTGTTTCTACAGCGCCTATACTCACTGTGAGGTGGCTTAGGGGCTCTCTAAGAAGTCAATGTTGCTTTCCTCCATGGTTCTGAAGTATGTTATGCTCCTTCTTATGCTTCATTTTGGGGTGAATAGCTTTATGTTAATCGAACGTTCTATTTGTTGGGTTTAATGTGTCCACTTTCATTTTAGAATGGCGTCCGGGCGAGTTAAGCGTCGGCCTAGAGTGTAAATAGGGGATAGTCTTTCCTCTCTTTTCATTCTTAGTTGGTTCAACAGTCCGTCTCTGTTTACGTGCAGCAACCCACGTACTACACAGGAGTGGAACTGATAACGCCCAATGATAAGAGAGTGCATGTCATCGAATCAAATGTAACAATAACACAGAAGTTTTAATACACGGAGACATGGCTTTTGCCACGCCACACCAGAGTTAGTCAGTGAACTGGTTCTGTTGTGCCTGAGTTTAAAATGGCCTCGTCCGCGTGCGCAATAAAAACTTGGTTACCCTGCGCGAATGGACGCGGTCGCCATGGTTACCACGGTGTGTGCATATGGTGACCACTTCACTGCGTTTGGGAGTACACGAGATCGCGTGACTATGCCATGCCTTTGGAATGAAGTGATGTAGCAGCGAGAGCTCTTTTCAAGACGGATGCGATTCAGTCTCCTCTGAAATAACCATGCAGGAGCAGGGCCAGTACAAACAACAACCATGGTGAGTTCCCCGACGAATGCCCGCAGAGACCGGTGCACGAATTTTCTGGAGGGTGAACTTTTAAAAAGTCTATAATCATTATGACTACATAGCTTCATCACCTCCTGAACAAAGACTTTTAAATGCTTAATTTTTAGTGATAAATGCAAAGATCTAGAAACAACGGTGCCACTTCTGCTTTGGCTCCCAAGATCAATGTGTATGTGTCTAGATGTATGTGTGTGTGTGTGGTTCTGTATGTGTGTGTGGTTCTGTATGTGTGTGTGTGTATGTGGCTCTGTGTGTGTGTATGTGGCTCTGTGTGTGTGTATGTGGCTTTGTGTGTGTGGCTCTGTGTGTGTGGCTCTGTAAGTGTGGGTGGCTCTGTGTGTGTGTGTGGGAGGCTCTATGTGTGTGTGTGTATATGTGTGTGCCTCTGTGTGTGTGGCTCTGTGTGGGTGGCTTTTTTTGTAGGTGGCTCTATGCGTGGGTGGCTCTGTCTGTGTGGGGGTAACAGTGTGTGTGTAGGTGGCTCTGTGTGGGTGGCTCTATTTGTGTGTGGGTTGCTCTATGTGAATAGCACTTTGTAGGTGGCTCTGTGTGGGTGGCTCTGTGTGTGTGGGTGGGTTTGTGTGTGTGGCTCTGTGTGGGTGCAAATGCAATAGGTCTCGCATTTGAGAGAGATTAAGCTATTGACATTGTAAATAACAATGCCGTTTCTTTAACCCGTTCGACGCGCATGACGGAACGGTTCCGTCATGCACGTCGGTTGGGCTGTGCTTATGACGGAACCGTTCCGTCATGGCCCCGCCCGCGCACGGAACCTTCAGCGTGGCGCGGAAATCCGCGCCGCGCTGAAGGGGTTAAATGTTTTAAAAACAAAAACATAAACAAAAATAATGTCATGAGCAATGCCAATAGCTCTAACTTTAACAATGCCGAGACCATTGCATTGTAAACGCTTGTTTCCGGACTGCAGTGGCAGCAGGCACATCGATGTACACTGCTCACTTCTCGCTAGTGGAGAAGTTACGGCATGACATAATGCCAGGTGAGTGTTGTAGGGGAAGTGAAATCCTTTAACCCCTTCTGTGCCCATGACGAGCTGGACTTGTCATGGGCCGCGGTTGCACTGTGCCCATGACGAGTCCAGCTCGTCATGAACCCCGCCCGCTAATGCAACGCCTGGCACAGGGCGGGGAAAGGGCGTGGCACACAAGGGGTTAAAGAGAGTCATTTTCTCTCTGGATTTCCCTTCTCTTTTTGAAACTCAGGAGCAGCAACATTTTCGTGGTGTCACCAGGGCTTTAAGTGGAAGCTTTTTCAATATTATATACAAGCCATAGTTGCTGCTTATTTATCTTATGCAACTAACAACCATCGACAAAGCCAATAGTCCTACCATATATCTGTATGCAATGACAGAAAAAGCAGCAAGATACAAGTCGGGCAGCACAAAATGCTAATCACAGATTTTTGGCTCACGTGTTTTTAAGTCACGCCCTTAATTACATTGGCCTCGCCCCTTTGAGAGACCCCCCCCCCAGTTTTTTTTTTAGCCTACTTAAAGCCCTGGAGAAGAAGCCAATCGTGGCGGGTTAAACTCTTATATAGAATACTATCGCGAAACGTGGAAAGATTAGTCACCATGAGTAGGAGATTTAATGCGACTAAGACGGCAGGTAGTGGAGGTCTGTCTACGGATACCGAAGTGTCAGTTCCCAAACATAACAAGCACTATCCACGTGTCCGAGGAACAGCCAACATATTTAGGCGAGCGAGGGAAAGGCCGCTGCTGCGCACGAAAAGACAGCATTTGAGCCCAAATCTACCATAGCATCCTAAGTGTGCGCGCGTTTTTAGGGTTCGTGTTTTTTTATTACTGGACTAAAATAAAAGCATTTACCTTGTCATTATCCAGCCGGGTTTCCAGGATCTTGTTTAGTTTTCTTGAAAGGGGGTTGCTACCCTGCGTGGAAGAGCTGCTACCCACGCCGCCTGGGGCGTCTACCGATGACAGGAGAGTCTCGGACATCTCCAAAGCAGTTTAATCAGCAATGACAGCTGGAATTAAGAGTGCATTAAACCATCTCCAGTTTACATTGAGAAAACTAGCCCACTGGTCATACTTCCGGCATCATATCCAACCAGCATAGTAGTTCGCCTCCACGTCAGCTGTTCCGCCTCTGGTTGGGCTTTGACTGGGGGCACGTCACTGTCAGGTTGCAAAGCCACGCCCCTGCTTGTAAACTAAACGGCCATGTTAGAAAGCAAAGTTTCGTGTTTTATTTCACGAATGTAGACGTTCTCCGGAAATATTTTCGAGAAATATTTAGACATTGAACACATTCAATACCTATAACATTGTAAAAATATGTATCCTTTAATAGATATACGGTATTTAAAAATATTTTATATTTAAATATTCGCCGTAAACAAAACAACAAATAGCAAGGTTGCTCATGTGTGCCCAAGTGTCTTTGAAATGACTTAAAATTACGGAAGTCACTAGTGCGGATGCACTGTTTGATCATACGGAAGCGATAAGCCCTAGGTAGTGCCTGGAGTATTTTTCTGCCTGCATTTCTCTGTCTCCCCTGACCTGGAAGTAGACAAGTAGCACAAATGGGTACCACTAGCCAGAGAGACTAGTTTTCTCTCGCCGTTTTACCTAAAGCCTGTGAAGTAAGTGGTTTGTAGAAATAACGCAGGAACCTTTCCAGAAAGTGTAGAAGATTTATTTGTAGAGCGTAGACAAAGCGTACACCACACCAGCTGACCAGACACCAACTGACAAGTCTGGAATGCAGCTTGGGTTAGGAAAAGGCCTTTAGAACACAACACCTATTCTACAGAAACAATGGGGAAGGGACCCAAAGGAAGGGCTAATGAATGATGGAAGGTTGGTAGCCATGTTAAAGAAATAACTTATTTACAACACAACTTCTTCCCTTAGAATTGAAACAAATGAAACAACATGGAGAAAACACACATCTGATACATTAACATAAATAATCATTCAAATAGACAGGAGGTCTGCGAGATCTCACAGCTCTAGCTCCATTAGATTGATGAGAAGCATTAATGTGAGAGACTTGACTCTGCACATCATTGGGGTAAGTGGCATCACCACCACATTCCTCCCTACGACACATTACATCTGAAGAAGAGGTAGAAAACTCCGGGGTGTAGTGTCCTGAGAGATGGGGCACGAGGGCACTAGGACCTCGGAGGAGGTCAGAGTGCCGGACAGGTCACCGGACACCAGTTCCGGTCAGGGGGGAAACACACACACACACAGGAAGCAGGGGACGAGGCAGGACGTGCAGCATGCTGGCTGCACATCACATACAATAAAGAATCGACAACTTACTTGGTGTCGCTGTGATTACTGTGACCGACGCGACGCGACAACTGGCGACGAGGCGGGATCGAAATCCACGCGTCGCGGCGACTGTCGGAGCCCACCCGGTCGCGGAAAGAAGATCGGAGCCAGGAGCCCACCCTGGTCCGAAGTGCCCAGCAAGAAAAGAACATCGTTGCGGGAGCCCACCCCGGCGCTGCTAAGAGAAGTAAGAGCAGCGCGAGACTGAAACTGATCAAGCAACTGAAGGAAAGATTAAAATCCCTCTCGCGCGTGAGTTTCAACGAACTCTCGCGAGAGGTGGCAGCCATTTTGAAGTCAGGCGAATTGAGCCAATCAGCGTCCAAGATAGACGGCGGGCATTTTGAAAGGTCAGGCAAAGTCCCGAACAGCGCGAAATCGCGCGAGAGGGCGGCGGCCATTTTGAAGTCAGGCAATTTGGGCCAATAGCAGCACAGGAAGGCCGGGAGGCCATTTTAAGGTCAGGCAAAAAAGGAAAATTGACAAAAAAAAGGTCTAAATAAAAGAGAAACGACAAGAAAAAGGTGCCAAAGAAGGAAAATAGCACCAGAGGGACAAGAAGGAAGTAAAAAGGAACTAATAAATAAATTAGCAAAATAACAGAAAGGAAGGATATGGGTGACGAAGAGACAAGGAGCACACAAGCTGTGTTCCGCAGGCCACTGCCATTCAACATATCGGAACCGCAAGCAGGCATCAGATGGGAGAGATGGCTACGACAATTTGAACGATACATGCGCGCAACAGACGTCGTAGAGAGCAAACAACTAGATTTGCTGGTCAACCTTGCGGGAGACGAAATAGAAGACCTAATGATGACACTACCGAGTGAAAAAACGGCAGATTATAAAGGCGCGAAAGCGTGCCTCACGGAGAAATTCGACCCCCAACGCAACATTGATTTCGAAAGATACACGTTCCACACAGCATGCCAGCAACCAGAAGAGAGCATGGACGACTTCGCGACAAGGTTGCGGAAGTTGGTGACGTACTGCGAATTTGATAAGTTTGACAATGAAGAAGCAATACGAACGCGCCTCATCGTAGGGTGTTTGTCAGTAGAGTTCAGAGCACGCATCCTAAAGGAACCAACGACACTTGAAAAAATACTGACGATGGCCCGCACAGAAGCACGGGCCACGGACCATGCCAAACAGATACAAATTGGCAAAGAAAAAGGAACAGCGATGGCGCATCGGATGACGGAATATTTCAAAAGGAACGACAACAGGGAGCAACAACATCCCAGGAAACAAGCGGTCACATGTTACAGATGCGGCCTTGACTTCCCACACGTTGGCACCTGCCCAGCAATGGGCCAGAAATGCAGAAAATGCAACGGGAACAACCACTTCGCAAGCACCTGCATGAGCAGGCAATTTAGGAATGAGAGGGGACGAACAGCTAGACCAAGGACAACAGGCACCAGGCATGCCAGACACATGGAGACAGAAGAGAGAGGATCGTCGGATGAGTCGGACGGACAGACGACGGCTGGGAGAGAAGCACGGCTATACCTCATGTCCGACACACCAAAGGAAGGAAGACAGCAGGAACACATCCAGCTGGTGGAGAAAGAGCAAATAAAAAAGACGGCCACAGTAGACATCGACGTCGGGCGCCACAGAAAAAAATTTGTGCTAGACAGTGGTGCCACATGCAACATAATGTGCATGTCAGAATACATGAAGATGAGAACAAAGCCAAAGTTATCGCCATCAAAAGTAGATGTGTTCACGTGGGGTTCAAAGACACCCGTAGAAAACATGGGCAAGTTCACTGAAACATTAACATATCAGGACATGACATATCAAGAAGAAATACACGTCCTGAAAGGGGACATCCCTGCACCCTGCCTGCTGAGCAACGTCACGGCACAAGTCATGGGGCTGTTGGCTATGACATATCACATGACAGAAAAAGAGAACATACTGCAAGAATACCCAGAAATACTGCAAGGACTGGGGAAGCTAAAAGACAAACAGGTTACCCTACACATAAACGAAGCAGTGAGACCAGTGGCACAGCATCACAGGAGAGTGCCAATTCACCTACAACAGCAAGTGGAAGAAGAAATAAAGAACTTACTGCAGCAAGACATAATTGAGCCTGCAGATGGGCCGACACCGTGGGTATCACCGATTGTGGCAGTCCCGAAGAAAAATACGTCCAAAATACGGATCTGTGTGGACATGAGAATACCGAACACTGCAATATCGAGGGAACGTCATCCAGGACTTCACCTGAACGACATGATCAGCCGGTTGACAGGGGCGTGCCGATTCTCAAAGCTAGATCTGTGCAAAGGGTATCACCAACTAGAGCTGGACCAACAATCAAGGTACATAACGACATTCTCCACCCACCTAGGACTATTCAGGTACAAACGGCTCAGTTTTGGTATCTCGTCAGCGGCCGAAATATTTCAGGAGACAATAAGACAGGTGATACGACCAGTACATAACAGTTTCAACTACAGCGACGACATCCTAGTGTTTGGGAAATCGGATGGAGAACATGATAGTGCCCTAAGACAAGTGTGCAAACAACTAAAGCAGGCTGGATTAACACTGAATGGAGAAAAGTGCGAGCTAGGGAGGAGAGAGCTGATCTTCTTCGGACACATATTCTCGGAAAAAGGGATGAGGCCTGATCCCAGCAAAGTGGAGACGCTGAAGAACACAAAGCCACCGTCAGATGTGGCAGAAATAAGATCATTCCTAGGCCTGGCAAGCTACTGTGCCAGATACATACAAGACTTTGCCACGGTGAGCACGCCGCTGAGAGAACTAACAAAACAAGGCCAGAAATTTGTCTGGTCTCAACAATGCAATGAATCGTTCAAAGAGATCAGGAAGGCCGTGATGACTGTGGAGCACCTCGCATACTTCGACCCGCTGCTCTGCACCGAGCTGACGGTCGATGCCAGCCCAGTGGGTTTAGGTGCAATATTAGCACAACACCTGCCGGGAAAGGAGTCACCAAGGAAGATTGTCTCATACGCCAGCAAAAGCCTGACAGACATTGAGAAGGCGTACTCTCAGCCGGAAAAAGAAAGCTTGGCGGTGGTATGGGCATGCGAGCATTACCACATGTTTGTGTACGGGAAGCCGTTCACCATCATCACAGACCACCAAGCACTAGTAACAATTTACGGCAACCCAGCAGCAAAGATGCCGCCCCGCATCGAGCGCTGGGGCATCCGATTAATGGATTACGATTTCAAAATTGTCCACAAACCAGGGAAAGAACATAATCCAGCAGACTACATGTCGCGACATCCCCTGCCGCACGCTGAAAACAAGGCCTCAATGGCAGAGGAATACTTGAACTTCGTGTTAAAGCAAAGCACGCCGGCACCGGTAACTCTAACTGAAATAGAGAGAGAAACGGCAAAAGATGACACTCTTCGAGCGGCCAGAGAAACGATGAGACAGCAAAGGTGGAGGCACGTAAATAACAACTGCGCTTGGAAGGCAGGAGTAAAGAAGGAGGAGATGCTGGCTCTACAGAAAATAAGCGGGGAACTGTCGGAGACCAACAGTGGAATTGTAATGCGGGGCACCAGGATAGTCATTCCAAGCTCACTACGACGACAAGTGGTCAACATTGCACACAAGTCACACAGAGGCATAGTAGCGACAAAGAAGTTGCTGAGAGAAAAAGTGTGGTTCCCTGGATTAGATCGTCTAGTAGAAGATACTATTGCGGCCTGTCACCTCTGTCAAACGACAGGTCCACCTGCAAGACAAGAACCACTACAGATGTCGGAACTGCCAAGGGCTGTATGGACAACAATGGCGGCCGATTTCTATGGACCTCTAGACGCGGGAACGTACCTACTGGTCATCATAGACGAATACTCCAGATTCCCCATTGTGAGATCGGTCTCCTCAACGTCAGCAGCCGCAGCATTACCGGTTCTGGACGACATATTTGCAGCATGGGGCTCGCCAGAGACACTGAAAACGGATAATGGTCCTCCGTTCTCAGGAGAGGAATTTCGAAGGTTCATGGCCTACCTTGGAATACAGCACAGAAAGATAACACCACTATGGCCGCAAGCAAATGGCATGGTCGAAAGGTTCATGGGAAATATCAAGAAGGCAGTTCAGAGGGCGAAGTTGTCACAGATTTCCCTGGGCCAAGCACTATGCCAAATACTGAGAGACTACAGAAACACGCCTCATGGGTCTACAGGGAAATGCCCGGCGGAGCTAGTACTAGGGAGGACAAGCAGAACGAGGCTGCCGCAGGTAGAAGGACTGACAGCACCAGGGCACGACAGCGTGGCAGCAAAAGATGAGGCGGCCAAGAAAAAAATGAAGGAATATGCTGACGGAAGGCGACATGCCATCAAATCACACCTCCATGAAGGAGATACTGTTGTGGTACGACAGAGGCAACAACGGAAGTCGGACAGTACATTCGCCCAAGACCCGCTGACGATAACAAAGGTAAAAGGAACAATGGTAACAGCAGAGTCAGACAGCCGACGAATAACAAGGAACAGCTCCCATTTCAAAGGCCTAAAAGAAGAAAAGGACGAAGAGCAAGTGACAGGCATCGAAGAGACAACAAAAAGGGAGAGCCAAGAAGCAGGTACAGAAGAAGCCGCCAGGCCAAAGGAGGGCCAAGGACTTGTGACAAGGCCGAGGAGAGACATTGTGAGACCAAAGAGACTAATAGAAGAAATGTGAGCTGCCACCCGAGGCAGCATCTCGCGAATAACATCTATCGACATTTCACATTTGCAACAGACTATGCGAAAGAAAGCGTCCCATTTCTGATTACCAACGAATGCTACTGTTGTAACTTTTTGTGACAAAAGGGGGAGATGTAGTGTCCTGAGAGATGGGGCACGAGGGCACTAGGACCTCGGAGGAGGTCAGAGTGCCGGACAGGTCACCGGAAACCAGTTCCGGTCAGGGGGGAAACACACACACACACAGGAAGCAGGGGACGAGGCAGGACGTGCAGCATGCTGGCTGCACATCACATACAATAAAGAATCGACAACTTACTTGGTGTCGCTGTGATTACTGTGACCGACGCGACGCGACACGGGGTAGATTGCATGTAACCACTATTGGGCTGAGAAGTCTTTACTGACTGAGTAGTGCTATTGAAGGATGTAGACTTGCAATAAAGTGCTACCCTGCGAAGATTCCACTTCTCATCATTATCAAGCACAACATAATGTGGAAAATTTTTCTTAACTAAATAGGGACCTCTAAATTTGGAAAGACCTTTGGTCACTCTCCCTGGTTTAACTTTAACCAAATCACCCACAGAAATTGGGTTAGAGGCATAGACATGGGACTCTGGATGAGTAACTTCAACGAGACAGTTTTTGATCCCAGAAGGCGCAAGCTTAGTGCCAGGACGTCTGCCACGCATGAGCTCAAAAGGAGATTTACCATCTTGTTTGTGAAAAGTGGTCCTATATGCCCACACCATTTCTTTGACCATTTCATTGACAACCCCCCCCCCCCGAAGCACATGTCATTTGAATAATTAATTTAACTACTCTGTTGGCCCTCCCACACGCCATTAGCCTGTGGGTTATAGAGAGAAGTACGATGGTGAGTCACTCCACAACCAGATAAAAACAAACACATTTTCTGTGAGATAAGCTGAGTGCCATTATCTGTGATTAGTACTGAGGGATAACCTTCATCAAGGAAAGTATTTTTAAGAAATTGTATAGTGCGATCAGTGGTGATATCTTTAACAAATTCCACTGCAAGCCATTTAGAAAAAACATCAAATATGACTATGGCAAATCGTTGACTGACTGGTAGTTCATCCATCGGACCAATGAAGTCAAGACACACACTATGCCACGGTTGATCAGGAGTGACAATGTGACCCAACATTGAGCCAGAGCCAATTTTAAGTCTCTTTTCGCTATCTCTACAAATAGGGCAATTTTCTACCCCGAATGCTACTTGTGCATCCATGGCTGGCCACCAAAAGTCTGCCTTGAGTCTACGTTGTGTGAGTGTTTGCCCTAAATGACCTTCATGAGCCAGTTTCAAAAGTTTCTGTTTTAAATTACATGGCGGGATGTATCTGTCGCCTCTCATAAGAATACTGTCACCACAAACCGACAATTCATCCAAGACTTTAAGGAACGGTCGGACTGGAGGTTGAACACAGCTCTTCCGCCTGGCTCCTAATTTTACAAGCTCTATGACCTTAGTAAGAACTACATCTTTTTCCATTGCAGCAAACCATTCGTCCTTGGTAAAAGTACCATCACTTAGAGCCACAACATCATGAATAAAGGCTACAGCACCATCTGTATGTGCATCAGAAAACTCATTCGATGTACTTTCAACCCTGACTGGGAGTCTAGAGAGGCAATCAGCTTGTACATTACGCCAACCTTGAATATATGAAATGTCGTACTGATATTCCTGAAGTCTGGAGGCGAATCTTGCTAATCTTGTTGAGCCTTTCCCAGTCCCCCCGGCGACAAAACTCTAACCAAAGGTATGTGATCGGTTTTGAGTTGAAATTTAGTTCCCCACAAGTAAGTCCTAAAATATTGTACTCCCCAGGCAGCAGCTAACGCTTCTTTTTCAATTACAGATTTGCTCAGAAGGAGAAAGGGTGCAGGAAGCAAATGCAATTGTCTTCTCTCCTTCATGACATTTCTGTAAAAGGACTGCTCCTAAACCTGTGGCACTCGCATCCACCATCAATACGGAAGTACGCCTGATGTCAAAGGGAGTCAATCCCTTAGCCTCGCACAATTCTTTTTTTTATAGAATTGAAATATTCAGCGTGATTATCATTCCAATAAAATTTTGCTCCTTTTTTGAGCAACAATCTCAACGTTAATGTTTTGTCCGAGAAGTTCTTCACAAATTTAGAATAAAACTCTATAAGGCCCATGAATGATCGGAGTTGATCCTTGTCTGTGGGACACGGACCCAGATTTATGGCCTCTAAGAGATTTTTCTTTGGTTTGACTCCCTGAGCCGAAATCTCATAGCCCAAGTACTCTATGTGTTGAACAAGGAAACAGCATTTTTCTTTGCGTAAAGTCAACCCAGCTTCATCTATTCTGAGCAACAAATCTTTGAGCACCAGATTGTGTTCTGAGATGGTATCGCCGAACACAAGTATATCATCTTGGAAAAACACGCCTTTTTTTATTCCTTTAAAAATCTCCGTCACCATACGTTGAAAAACGCTGACAGCGGAGATTAAACCAAAATGGAGTCTCGTGAACTGAAATGTACCCTCAGTGGTTATGAACACTGTTAAGTGTTTGGAGTCATCATGGATGCAGATTTGATGATACGCGCTCTTCAAATCTAATTTCGTGAAGAACTTCGCTCCCTGAAGAGTGGAGACCAACTCTCCTATGTTGGGAAGTGGAAAGGTGTCTGCCACTACATTTTTATTTAGAGATCTTAAGTCCACACAAAACCTAATCTTGCCATCCACCTTTTGCGTGATGACGACCGGAGACACCCATGAAGAGGCCTCAACTGGTTCAATGACACCACCCTGTAACATTTCATTAATTACATTTTTGACCTCATCTTTGACTGCAAGGGGAATTCTTCTTACTTTGTGTTGTACAGGGATAGTGCCATTCTTTATGACAATCTTGTGAACATACCCCTTTAATTCTCCTAATTCATCTCTAAAAATATTTCTTGCATCATGTAGTATGTCGCTGAGTGTGTAATCATCTACTACCATGACTTGGTTGGGTGCTCTTGGGTTTACAATTATATGCAAATCATATTGATGGATCCAACCAAGTATTGGTGGTCCATCTATGGCAAGGTGAAAATGAGTGATCCATGAAGTGTCACGGAAAATACTATGTGTTTTTAAAATACCCCTCACACACTATGAATCCCATAGTGTCATGCTTCATCATGGGGGTCTTCCCGTCCCTCTACGGGGCGGGGCGTGCTACTACCTACGAATACGTGGGAGGACTGTTGTTATGAATAAATAGGCTATGTGTAGTGAAGGGATGTGAGTGTTAGGGTTTTGTGTAAGATATAAAGATTAAAAGGACCCTGGCTAGTAGAAAAACAATTTTATTCGGTTCTCTAGCTGGGAGCGTTAAAAATGGGGAAGAGTGTAGGAAGTGTCACAAATTTGTGGCTTCCTACTGGGTCAACATGTTTCGTAAGCAGTCCCCACTGCTTTACTCATCAGGACCGACAGTTGGTAATCCCTATTGCACTCAATAGAATTAGTAATATGGTTTGTATGCCTATTATTCTGATACACCAGACCTTTAAAAGTTTTGTAGATCTGTGAACAAGGGTACAATGACCCCAGTGATATAAGACCAATTTGGTATCTGTAAAAAAGAGAGAACAACAATAAAAACGAGTTTATCGCTGTTGGATGTAACACATCACCATACTTCTGGTTTATCTGATTAGAATTCATTTTGTTTTCGTGATATATTTTTCTAAATATATATTTTTCATTCTATATCAACGTGGGTGAGGTATTTTTACTCACTACCCAATTTTGTAGAAATGGAAAGGAAATGGTAGTTAGACACAAAGACAAACTATACATATATTTACGACAAAAAATGGATGTCAGGAGACAACACAAAACATTGATGTTCTTTGCTGTGTAAACTCACTAGCTACGTATATTAAATTGGCGTGATCGCCCACAGTCATTAACTGTATAAATTCAACATGTACATACTTTAGTTAGGCGTAATGTTCAAGCTTCATGAGCACACACTGGAGGGGAGGGCACCTGGTTTAGTCACTGCGGGATAGTAAACATCGCATTAGTTAAATAAAAAGGACCGCCGAGAATCGGCGAGCTAGCAGGCACCCTGACCTGGTTTAAAGACTTGGCCAAGTCTCAACTTACGATTTTTAGGATCATTCCTCGCTTCCATGTACCTCCGTGTTGCTCCGTGGATGTCAACACGGAAGTGTATTTATTTATTTATTTATTTATTTAAGGATTTGTAAAGCGCCTGGTGACCCGAAGGCATCCCCGCGCTGTCAGGGCTGAGTCAGTCAGGAGGGGAGGGGAAACTTACTTTGGGAAGAGCAGAGTTTTAAGATGTTTGCGGAAACGCAGGTGGCAGGGTTCCAGTCGCAGACTGCGGGGAAGGGAGTTCCAGCGATTGGACGCCTTGACGGAGAAACGACGGCCTCCGGAGCGCACCCTCCTAAACCTGGGAACAGTCACCAGGCCTTCATTGTCCGAGCGCAAAGATCTCGGAGCTTTGTAAGGGGTTATCATGTCTCCCAGGATCGGAGGACCTTGTCCGTAGAGGAGCTTGTGTGTAATGCACATTGCCTTAAATTCGATCCTTTCTCGGACTGGTAGCCAATGCAGAGCCTTAAGCGCAGGTCTGGCAGAGGTTCTGGGGGGGAAACCCATCAGCATCCGGCTGCTGCGTTTTGGGTTCGTTGAAGCTTGCCCAGAGTGGCTTCTGGGGCTCCTAAATAGACAGCATTGCTGAAGTCCAAACGTGCCAGGACCAGTCCTTGAACCAGGAGTTTCCTGGATTGAGGGGGAAGCAGGGGAAGGATCTTGCGGACTGACCTCATAAGTCCAAAGCAGGTTCCCGCTGTTTTAGTCGCCTGGGTCTTCATGGAAAGGTCCGTTTCGAGCCAGACCCCAAGACTCTTGATTTCTTTTTGTGGGGCCGGTACCTCACCCATAACATCGGGCCAGACGGATGATGGAATTACTGACCACTTCTTCCCCATCAGCATAACTTCCGTTTTGGACCCATTGAGTTTGAGTGAGGACTCGCACATCCAGACATGAATTTTTTGGAGGCAGTGCAGAAGGTTATCTGGGTATTGCTCGAGATGGGAGAGCGAGACGACCAGTTGCGTGTCGTCCGCATAGCTCACAATCTTGATGCCGAAGGGGGTGACTACCTCCTCCAAAGGGGCCATATATGCATTAAAAAGAGTGGGACTAAGTGAGGAGCCCTGGGGGACCCCACTTGTCAGAGGGAGGGAGTCAGAGCGGGAGTTGTCATCCCAGACCTGGAACGAGCGATCCGAGAGGAAAGACTCTATCTAGGCCAGCGCGGTGCCCCCAAGTCCCGCCCTGGCCAGCCGGTGGAGCAGGACACGGTGGTTCACCGTGTCAAAGGCTGCACTGAGGTCCAGGAGGATCACTGCCACTGATCCCCCCGAGTCCAAAATGCACCTTGCCTCCTCGATGACAGCTAGGAGAGCAGTATCCGTGCCTTGGCCAGGGCGGAACCCCGTTTGGGAGCGTCAAAGCAATTTGTTTGATTCCAGAAACTTGGACAGCTGGGCGTTAACTAGTTTTTCGGCGATTTTGCTGATGCCCGGGAGGAGCGAGATTGGCCTGTAGTTGGCCAAATCGGCGGGGTCCAGATGAGGTTTTTTGAGAAGGGCTTTGACTACCGCCTCCTTCCAACTGGGAGGAACGAAGCCTTGAGACAGCGAAGCATTATTCAGATCCCGAACTGGAGAGACAATCGCTGAGGCAATTGTTTTTAAAAACCTCATGGGGGCAGGGTCACCCGGAGAGCCACTTTTCATTTTGGCCAGAGTTGTTTCAACTTCGACCAGCGAAACTGCTCTGAAGGCTTTCAGCTGCGGGCGAAGGTCTCCTGCAGGACAAGTGTTGGGCGTGGCATTATCCCAGCAGGGTGGCTGGTTCGGCTGTGGAAGAGAAGTAAGAATATGGGAGACTTTAGAGTCAAAATATTTGGCCAGTTCATGACTCCTATCCGACGGGGTCCTGGTGGGTGAGGGGGGTTGTGGTATCTTAAGGAGTTCCTTAGCAATAAGGTAGGATTCTCTAGTGGAGTTAGTGGCGTTTTTAATCCTATTGTCGTAGTAGGAGGTTTTGGAGAGTTTAAGAGCGGCTTTATATAACCTCACAGTCCTCTGGTAGGAGTCTTTACTGGAGTGGAGCCAGTCCTTCCTCCACAGTCGCTCCGCTTTTTTGCATTCCTTGCGGAGGGCTCTGAGTTCCATACTAAACCAGGGGGCCGAGCCAGTCGTTCCGCTCTTTTTTTCACAAGTTTTAATCGGTAGGATAGAGTCGAGTGAGTCGCAGATCCATTCCCTAAAATTGCTGTCAGCTACAACAGGGTCCTCTGAGGGGGCATAGGAAGTTAATTCCAGAGCTTTGGCCCAGTCCTCAGTTGAGAGTCTGGACCATGCTCTGTCCTGGGTGTATGTGACGGGTTTGTGGGGCTTCCTGAATTTACCTGGCCAGAAGAGAGGCACCAAGAAGTGGTCTGTCCAAGGGAGGGGGCAAGAAGGTTTGGCCTGGAGGGTGTGGATGTTAGTGAAAACTGGGTCTAGCAGATGGCCCTTGATATGGGTGGCTCCGGTGTTGACCAGATGCAGGCCGTAGGCAGCCAAGTCTAGAATCAGATCTGCAGCCCCTGTGTCTAGGGGATCATCAAAATGAATATTGAGGTCCCCTAGCACGGTGAAATTAGGTGTAGAGTGGGCGAGTGTTGAGATGGATTCTAGTAGGGCGTTAGTAAAGGGACCGGAGTGGCCGGGGAAGCGGTACACTAGAAGACCTGACATAGAGGTAGTAGGGCTCAAATTGATGGTAAAGTGGCAGCTCTCTGAGTCAGTGATGAGAGCGTCACTAATTCGACAAGAGAGATGATCTCTATGCAGAATGGCCAGACCACCCCCTCTGCCAGAGGGGCGTGCTTGGGACTGGATAAGGAACCCCGGGGCCAGGGCCAAGACTACATCCGAGTCCGAGTGAGATGTGATCCAGGTTTCTGTAAGAAACAGGATATCTAATTCATGGTCCACAAGCAGGTGGTTAATAAGCAAAGCGTGCTTGGGGAGCGACCTACAGTTCAATTCCGCTATCTTCAGGCCAGAGTAGGAAATAGGAGCCTGAGACAGTTGTAGGTTGACCGGGTGGCAGAGTGCACAGTTTTCGAACAATTCATCTGAATCGTGAACATAATCACAATGCGCATTCTTTATGGGTCTGAGGCTGAGTAGGGCACGCCGCGAGTAGCTCACCTTGTTGGTATTCGTGCCTGGCATAGGTACTGGCCCTGGGCCCGGTCGGGCGCGGACGGGCTTGCCTTTGGCGCGCCTTCGGCGCGCCCGCTGCGCGGCTGAGGAGACCGTCTCATAATATAGGGGGGGTGGGGGGGGTGGCCAAGCATCAGGGGGCGTGGCCAGGCTCGAGGGCTTGTCAGGATTGCGGCAAACACTGTGGCAGCGCTTCGTTCAGCTGTGCGGTGTGCGGGAATTCAGGTGTGACACAGGGTTAACAGTGAGTTAAAACTGATAAAACAAGTTTAAAAACGCAATTTGCAAAGTAAAACTCCCGGCTTCCGCCTCAGGAGACAGCAGCAGCACTAATACGCATAGGGGACAAGTCGCGCTTTAAATAGTGTGGCAGGGGGCGTGGCCGAGCGTCAGGGGGCGTGGCCAGGCTCGAGCGCTTGTCAGGATGGCGGCAAACACCGTGGCAGCGCTTCGTTCAGCTGTGCGGTGTGCGGGAATTCAGGTGTGACACAGGGTTAACAGTGAGTTAAAACTGATAAAACAAGTTTAAAACTGATAAAACAAGTTTAAAAACGCAATTTGCAAAGTAAAACTCCCGGCTTCCGCCTCAGGAGACAGCAGCAGCACTAATACGCGTAGGGGACAAGTCGCGCTTTAAATAGTGTGGCGGGGGCGTGGCCGAGCGTCAGGGGGCGTGGCCAGGCTCGAGGGCTTGTCAGGATGGCGGCAAACACCGTGGCAGCGCTTCGTTCAGCTGTGCGGTGTGCGGGAATTCAGGAGTGGCACAGGGTTAACAGTGAGTTAAAACTGATAAAACAAGTTTAAAAACGCAATTTGCAAAGTAAAACTCCCGGCTTCCGCCTCAGGAGACAGCAGCAGCACTAATACGCGTAGGGGACAAGTCCCGCTTTAAATAGTGAGGCGGGGGGCGTGGCCGAGCGTCAGGGGGCGTGGCCAGGCTCGAGGGCTTGTCAGGATGGCGGCAAACACCGTGGCAGCGCTTCGTTCAGCTGTGCGGTGTGCGGGAATTCAGGTGTGACACAGGGTTAACAGTGAGTTAAAACTGATAAAACAAGTTTAAAAACGCAATTTGCAAAGTAAAACTCCCGGCTTCCGCCTCAGGAGACAGCAGATGCTTTTATCGGCAGAGAACTGGCGGGAAAAAAGGGGTCAGGTAGAACTAGAATGTAAAGGCTTCAGAAAATGGCCGCCCGGAATGGGCTTATCGAGGACTCAGTAATTTGCTTCCTGGTTTGTGAAAAAAGAATAAAGAATAGAAATGAAAGTTTGAACACATCGTTATTTGTAAAATAGTGGGTGTCCAAAAAAGGAAACGGTGTCTTTTCTAGTCCAAGAAATATATATATATAGTAATGAATATGATAAAACGAAAGATAGGTTGGAACAAGGTTGCAAAGTAAATTCACCAATTGTTGCCACTAGAACGTGAAAGACTTGAAAAATGGCTGCCCGGGACGGATCAGTGAAGTAGTAGATCTATCACTTCCTGGTTCGTCACAGAAGGATTTCGAGGAACAGTGAGACGCGATCGTTCTCAAAGGTTGATTGTAATGTCTAATTAGATATAAGTTCAAGGGTGGCATTTCACTTATCATTTCCCTCCTGGATTGGTACACGAGGAAAAAAAGAGGGGGGGGTTGTGGACACATCGTATTCATTGCGGGTTATGGCCAAAGAGCAGTATCTTGATCATGATCGAGTGGGCGATTAGTCATTAGTTCGCAGGCTAGAACATAAAAGGCTTGAGATAATGGCTGTCCCGGATCAGTCTGTGGAATACTGCATATATCATTTCTCATTTATCATTTCGTCGTTTTCCACAATTGGTGGAAACAGCATATGGAAAAACGGTCATTGTGATAGGTGGATCGTTATGGAAATTAGTAAATAGATAAATAATGGGTTCTGAAATGCCACATATTTCATTTCCTGGTTTCTCATGAGAGGTGGACAAACTGCATATTGGCAAAGATCATTTGAATGTAATGAAAAAATGATTGAAAAAATAAAAATAAATAAATGGATAAAGATTCATGAATTGAATAAAAATTCTGGAAATTTCAAAAAATGGGAGGGATTAGTTCTATAGCTCAAAAAAGATTTTCTTATTGTAGCTACAACTGGCTCCACGGAATATCGTCATTTAGGCCTGTGATATTAGTCTTTAGGCTGTGTACCCATCTTTGCTCCTTCTCAAAGAGATACTTTTCATTTGGTACTTGTTCAATGACTGTCCCTGATATGTCTTCCGGTGTGTGGGCAAAATCAATGAAGTGTGCTGCCATTTTAGTAGCACCTCTTTTGCACCTGATGTTGCTTTTATGTTCTCCAATTCTTGTTTTTACGCTTCGCGTGGTCATCCCTATATATTCTAGTTAACAGGGACATGTGATAAGATGCACAACATTGTTGCTGTTACAGGTGGTGAATTTTCTCTGCTCCCATTTAGTACCATCAAGAAAGGTAATACTTATACTCTTGCTGGTAAGAGAGCAGACTTTGCATCTTCCACATGGATGGTGTCCTTGAATTTTTGCCATAGCTGTTGATTGGCCTGTAGGTTCATTATGGCTTGGTCTTGTGTGGACAAGCATATCGCGAATACTTTTCCCTCTTCTGTGTGAAAAAATGGGTTTCGGGAGGTTAAGTCCTCCACTATTCAGGATACGCCAATGCTTGTTCACAATTTTGGTAACTTTGTTGGAATTGGTGTTATATGTGGTGATACAGAATGGTCGATTTTCATTGGGTTTTGGTGTAGCAGGTTCAAGAAGGCTTTCTCTGCAATTGTTGCGCGCTCTTTTATATGCTTTGTCTATGATCCGTTTTGGGTACTGTCTTTTTGCAAGTTTGACTTTGAGATCTTCTGATTGGATTTTGAAATCATCGACTTCAGTACAATTGCGTCTTAAACGCAAAAATTGTCCATAAGGAAGATTGTCTCGCAGATGTTTGGGGTGAAAACTCTGATATAGTAAAAGACAATTTTTTGCTGTGGTTTTGAAGTGTGTCGTAGTCAGCAGTCTCCCATCTTTGGGTGATATATTCAGATCAAGAAAGATCAACTCCTTGTTAGAAATTGTACTGGTAAAGTTAAGAAATTCATCTTGGTAGTTAAGCCAAGTCATGAATCGATTTGCGGTATCCTCATCGCCGTCCCAGATGATCAGTATGTCATCTATGTATCTTTTCCAGATACTGATGTGGTTATGAAAAGGGTTGTTAGGATGTAGAATCTTTGTTGTTTCCAGATGATGCACATAGAGACCAGCTATACTGGGAGCAAAGGTGCTCCCCATGCTGGTCCCGTGCTTCTGAAGGTAGATGGTATCATTGTACTTAAAGAAGTTCTCTCTCAGTGCTAGATTGCGGGCATTCCATAATGATGTTTCTAGGTGTTTGATACGCCCAATCAGTATCAAAGAGGACTTCCTCAATGATGTTTAGAGTCTCTGTATGCGGTAGACTGGTATACAGACTTTCAACATCACAACTTATTAGCAGTTGGTGTTCGGGATCAAAAGGAAGATCTTCCAATAGCACAAGAACGTCTTTGGTGTCTCTCAGGTACGTTGATGTTTTTTGAACCATGGGTCTCAAATATGCATCTGCGAATTTTGAAACTGGTTCTAGGATGGAACCTATACCAGATACGATGGGAAGACCTGGAGGATCTTTTAATTTTTTATGTATTTTTGGAAGAGTGTATAGATAAGGTGTTCTGGGTGACTCTTGAATAAGGAAGTCTCCTTCTTTTTTCGTTATCCATCCATGAGCAAGTGCTTCTTCTACCATGCTCATAATCTTTATTTTAACCCTTTCTGTTGGATCATGATCCAGGATTTTGTAATTTCTAGGATCTTGAAGTAGACGTTTACATTCATTGTCATACTGATCTTTTGATTGTATAACTATGGCCCCTCCTTTATCAGCAGGTTTTATCACCAGGTTTTGATTGCCATTAAGTTCTCGTATCGCTTGTTTTTCATTTTTGGTTATGTTCTGGAAAAACTGATTGGTGGTTGGATGAAGGTTCTCCAAATCTTTCATTACAGCTTTCTCAAAGGTGAGTAGTTCTATGGGAAGAGTAATATCCGGTGGTATGAAGGTGGATTTCAGTTTTAAACCAGTGTCACCCTCTTGTGTTTCTCTTGGTTCTTTGTCTTTGAAAAAGACTTGTAGTTTCAGTCTCCTCATAAATTCTTGTATTTCTTTACATAGTAAGAAACTATCCATATTTGCTGTTGGCACAAAACCTAGTCCTTTTTCTAGGACTGAAATCTGTGCTGCTGTTAATGGTTCATCGGTAAGATTCACTACCAGGTTCATTTCTTGCTTGTTGATGCCTTCGTCATGCTCCTGGTTGATACTTTCGCTTGTTCTTCTTCTCTGGGTGTCCAATGGACGTTGTTGCCTCTCCGATTCCTTCCTCTGTTTCTTCCTTGGCGTGTTCCTAAAAAAGGAACTTGGTCGAAATAGGAGTATTCTTGGGGTGGATACTGCCATGGTGGATATGTCCCTTGAGGATGTGGGAATGGGGGTGGTCCGAAAAATTGCGGAGGATACATAGTTGGTCCTTGGAAATTGCCCCATCCTCTTGGTCCTTGTTGATTGGGGCGTCTATAGTTGTTCCTCATATTTGGATATCTGGGACTTCTCCCGTGGTTGGACCCCGAGCTATTGGAACCGGTATCAGACGAATCATCATCTGTGGTCACTTCTTGTTGAGGTTTGTAGTCTTCTCTGATATATGGATATATTCTCTCGTGACTGAATCTACTAGTATCTTTTTCAGTTTGTTGTATTTGCTCTGTTTTAGAGTAGCCTCAAAGTCGTTCAACGTTTTATTAAGTTCTTCTAGATGTTTCTTCAGGCTACTGGGAGACTCGTAACTCTTTAGTCGTATTTCTATGGTTTGGATTTCCGTTTTCAATTCTAATGCCAATCTGCTTGCTGTTTTTATTATTAGGACAATCCAGTCTCTTGTGCAATGCCACGGTATCTGTGACCAGTCTTTTTTAAACCGCATATCATGTTGGAAGATGTATGGTTCGTTGCGAACAATCAAGCACTGTGGTGCTGCATTCGCTTTTAGGTATTCTGACATGAGTAGACCATGGAGGACAGTTCTTATTTGAGTGCGTTTTAATTCCTCTATCTCGTCCCAGTCATTATTGCCAAATGAGGGTTCTGCTGTATTCAGTCCTTCGAAAGTGCCCAATGACGACAAGATGTTCTCTATTTCTTCGTCAGTAAATGTCAAACCTGTATTTTCTGCCATGATGTATAAAGGTGTAACTGAATGTCTAGTCTAACTACCAAAATGTACTCAAAAGAGTATCTGAAAAAGACTTAACCAGAATCTGGTCAAGTAAATGGGAAAGGAAACTCCCACAGCTGCACGCTGTCTAAAGGCAAAAATGTATCAAAGGGAGGGAGTGAAGAGGTACTGGGATAGAACCTACCTCCTATATGATTATGTAATGAACAAAAGTGGTTCTACCATATCTGAAAGTGAAAGTTAATAATATTTATTTATTTTTAATTTTAAGTAATGATAAGTAAGGTGAAAATGAGTGATCCATGAAGTGTCACGGAAAATACTATGTGTTTTTAAAATACCCCTCACACACTATGAATCCCATAGTGTCATGCTTCATCATGGGGGTCTTCCCGTCCCTCTACGGGGTGGGGCGTGCTACTACCTACGAATACGTGGGAGCACTGTTGTTATGAATAAATAGGCTATGTGTAGTGAAGGGATGTGAGTGTTAGGGTTTTGTGTAAGATATAAAGCTTAAAAGGACCCTGGCTAGTAGAAAAAACAATTTTATTCGGTTCTCTAGCTGGGAGCGTTAAAAATGGGGAAGAGTGTAGGAAGTGTCACAAATTTGTGGCTGTCTACTGGGTCAACATGTTTCGTAAGCAGTCCCCACTGCTTTACTCATCAGGACCGACAGTTGGTAATCCCTATTGCACTCAATAGAATTAGTAATATGGTTTGTATGCCTATTATTCTGATACACCAGACCTTTAAAAGTTTTGTAGATCTGTGAACAAGGGTACAATGACCCCAGTGATATAAGACCAATTTGGTATCTGTAAAAAAGAGAGAACAACAATACAAACGAGTTTATCGCTGTTGGATGTAACACATCACCATACTTCTGGTTTATCTGATTAGAATTCATTTTGTTTTCGTGATATATTTTTCTAAATATATATTTTTCATTCTATATCAACGTGGGTGAGGTATTTTTACTCACTTCCCAATTTTGTAGAAATGGAAAGGAAATGGTAGTTAGACACAAAGACAAACTATACATATATTTACGACAAAAAATGGATGTCAGGAGACAACACAAAACATTGATGTTCTTTGCTGTGTAAACTCACTAGCTACATACATTAAATAGGCGTGATCGCCCACAGTCATTAACTGTATAAATTCAACATGTACATACTTTAGCTAGGCATAATGTTCAAGCTTCATGAGCACACACTGGAGGGGAGGGCGCCTGGTTTAGTCACTGCGGGATAGTAAACATCGCATTAGTTAAATAAAAAGGACCGCCGAGAATCAGCGAGCTAGCAGGCACCCTGACCTGGTTTAAAGACTTGGCCAAGTCTCAACTTACGATTTTCAGGATCATTCCTCGCTTCCATGTACCTCCGTGTTGCTCCGTGGATGTCAACACGGAAGTGTATATCGATGCTTTTATCGGCAGAGAACTGGCGGGAAAAAAGGGGTCAGGTAGAACTAGAACGTAAAGGCTTCAGAAAATGGCCGCCCGGAATGGGCTTATCGAGGACTCAGTAATTTGCTTCCTGGTTTGTGAAAAAAGAATAAAGAATAGAAATGAAAGTTTGAACACATCATTATTTGTAAAATAGTGGGTGTCCAAAAAAGGAAGCGGTGTCTTTTCTAGTCCAAGAAATATATATATATAGTAATGAATATGATAAAACGAAAGATAGGTTGGAACAAGGTTGCAAAGTAAATTCACCAATTGTTGCCACTAGAACGTGAAAGACTTGAAAAATGGCCGCCCGGAACGGATCAGTGAAGTAGTAGATCTATCACTTCCTGGTTCGTCACAGAAGGATTTCGAGGAACAGTGAGACACGATCGTTCTCAAAGGTTGATTGTAATGTCTAATTAGATATAAGTTCAAGGGTGGCATTTCACTTATCGTTTCCCTCCTGGATTGGTACTCGAGTTAAAAAAGAGGGGGGGGGGGGAGGAGCCTAGCGCGCAACCAAGATGGCCGCGTAGGTGCGAGGCTCCCGAGGACCTCCGCGACCTCCTGAATTAATCCTGGCGATATCCTGTCCTTGTTGAGGGGACTGTGTGGGTGAACCCGAGCTGAGGCGCCGCCCGTTCTTTGGGCTCGAATCGGACCCCGAACACCGGTGGGAGCATCGATTGAAGGTTGCGGCCTTCTCCTCGCCGGCCCCCCGGATTGGAGTAGTGGGGCGATCCGGGGACGAAGTGAATAACAACGGCGAGCGGGGCTGAGCGACTCGCATACCCCGCACTTTCACTTTCGCTTTTGCGCCCTCCTTGCCTCAGGCGGGGTCGGGCTGCGGAGCGGGGTGCGGTGGTGTTGCCTTGTCCAGGTGCCCGGCTGACCCGCCGGCGGTGGGTTGACCCGCTGCCCGGTGGTCGCCCCCGTCCCCCCCCCTGACACCCGTGATTTGGTGTGGCGGCCCGTTTGGAGATCTTGGCACGACGGTGTAAGGGCCAGCATGTCCACCAAACAAGATGGCGACCGGGCGAAGATGAAGACAACCCGCCGTGGCACGGCGCACCAGGCCAATAGTATGGATCGCTATACGCTCCAGAAGGGTTCTCCGGAGACAGCGCGGTCATCCCTGGTGGGCCCGACGGAGGCGCCTGCCCAACCGGTGGATCTGACCCTCCGGGACGTCATGGGCGCCATCGCAGAGATGAAGGCCTCGGTGGACCAGCGTTTCGATACCTTGGCGCAAAAAATTGACTCGGTCCTGGTGGATGTGGGCCTTGTGAGGGCGGACTTGTCAAAAACGAACGACCGAGTTGACTCCCTGGCCCACACCACAACGAGCCTCACGACGGACGTGGTGGCCCTCCAGAAGGAGGTGCGCCGGCTTGGCCAAGCGAGCGCCCTGATGGACCGGCGACTGGAGGATTCTGAGGGTCGGGCCCGGAGGAACAATGTTCGCATTATTGGTGTGCCGGAGGGCCGAGAGGCGGAGGCGGCAGATCTCTTTGTGGAAGAATTGATCCTGACCCATCTCCAGCCCCGGGGGCTGAGTAAGCTTTTTGCGGTGGAGCGTGCCCACCGGGTCCCTGGGGGCCGCCCTAAGACCGGTGCCCCGCCGCGGCCTATTATTGCCCGGATTTTTAATTTCCGGGACAGAGACGCCATCCTCCAGACCTCCAGGCAACAGGGACCGGTCAGGCTGGACAACATGGATGTACACTTCTACCCAGACTTTACTCCGGCGGTCCAGAAGCAGCGACAGAGCTTTCTCGGTATTAAACGTCGCCTAAGGGACCTAAACCTCAAGTACTCAATGCTCTTTCCGGCTAAGCTGAGGGTGGAGGCGGATGGCCGTACGCACTTCTTCGACCGGCCCGAGGCGGCTGGGGACTGGTTAGATACTTTGCCTGGAGATCGGGGTGGGGGGGGCGCGGCTGGCGGGGAGGGCCCGCCGGATCAGAATTGAGGGGTGACTGTATAGGCCTTGCTCGGGATATTACTCCTTTACCATATATTGCTTTCGTATGTTCCCCTCCCATGGAGGTCGGGTGGGGTCTGCTGGGGGCTTCCCTCCTCCTCTGGGGGTCTAGTTAGTACTAGCTATGGGGCGACAGGCACACTGCACTTTGGGGGGGCTGTCCGGGCTCATGCAGGGGTGCAGGGAGGGGGGAGTTCTGTTGGGACCGGGGGGTGGGGGGGGTGTGTTGTTTGTTAACACCGCAAGGCAAACCCGCAACTGTTTTGTTGTTTTTAAGATGCCCGGTGGGGGGCGACCGATTGTTTTGACGTATCATGGGGGGTAGGGATTTGATTGTGTTGTCATGGAATGTTAACGGCCTGGGGGATAGGATTAAACGTGGTGTGGTCCTGCAGTATTTAAAACGTATTTCACCAGATGTTGTCTTCCTGCAGGAGACACACCTTATAGGTAACACCTTTCATGCAATGAATCGGCGGGGATATCGTTTGGCGGCCCACTCCGGCTTCACTTCGGGCTCGCGGGGGGTGGGTATTATGGTCAAGAACTCGCTCCCGTTGGAGATTGACGAGGTGCGCCATGATGAGAGGGGACGTTACACTGTTCTGGTGGGACGAATGGAGGGTAGAGTGTTTATCTTTATATCAGTGTACGTCCCGCCTGGGTTACAAGCCACTACATTTGCGGACCTGGGGCGCCTCCTTCTGGACCTTCCGGGTGGCCTGTTGGTGGTTGGAGGGGACTTTAACGCGGTTGCCTCTGGGTCTATGGATCGCCATCCCCCTAGGGACCTCCCCCGGGCACAGGCGTGGCTGCCCGGCCTTTTAGACACGCTGGGCCTGGTGGATTGCTGGCGCTTAAAGCATCCCGTATTGCAACAGTACACCTTCCACTCGGGGGCCCATGGTAGCCTCTCGCGACTTGATTACATCCTTGTCCCGGCGGCCCATGCAGGGAGGGTGGGGGAGGTGCGCCATTTGGCACGGGGTATCTCAGACCACTCCCCATTGTTGTTGCATTTCGATGTCTTCCCGAGGGGGGATGGCAGAGTGGCCCCGATCAATGCATGGTATTTGCGCGACCCCACCATTCGTGCCGACTTGATCAAATCCTTACAGCGCTATTTCGATGAGAATGTGGGGTCGGTCCCGTCTGCCATCTCCCTGTGGGAGGCTTTCAAGGTGGTTCTTAGAGGGGAGGCCCTCTCCTTTATTTCCAATGCCCGGCGGCGCGAGCGGGAGGAGGTGACCCGGGTTGAGGCCGAGATTGCAGAACTGGAGGGTGACCTGGGGAGCGGGGTAACAGACGCCAAGTTGCATGTTTTGCATTTAAAGCAGGCGGCCTATCGGGCCCTCGTCACGGAGGCGGCCAGGGGCCTCAGTAGAGAGCAGCAGGGGCGATTGTATGACGTGGGTGACAAGGCTGGCAAATTGATTGCGTGGTTGGACAAGAGGGAGAGAGCGAGCCGCGTGGTGCCTTTGATTGAGAGCGTGGATGGTGTGTGCGTCACTGAGCCGGAAGCCATTGTCTCCTGCTTCGCGGATTATTTCCGCGAAGTCTACTCCCCGGTTTCTCCCTGCTCGGAGGAAGATTCCCATGCCTTGCTTCGGGACATCGCACTGCCCTCCCTTACGGTGGAGGACAGGGATTCGCTGGACGCCCCTCCCACCTCGGACGAAATTGCCTCAGCTATTCGCTCGGTTGCATCCGGCAAGGCCATGGGCCCCAATGGTATACCCATTGAGCTATACAAGTTGCGCCCGGATGTGTTGGCGCCCCACCTGCGCGCGATGTTCCTTGCGGCCCACTCGCGGGGCTCCCTCCCACCGGACCAGCGTCTGGCTACAATTGTGGTGATCCACAAGGAGGGGAAGCCCCGTGAGCGGGTCACATCCTATAGGCCGATTTCGCTTTTGAACGCGGAGCCCAAAATCCTCGCCAAGGTGTTGGCCAACCGGTTGGTTGGCGTGGTGGGCGATTTGGTCCACCAAGACCAATCGGGCTTATACCACACCGCAACACGGCGCTTAATCTGCGGCGCTTGCACGGGGTGCTCGCGCGTGTCCCATTTGTGCGGGAGCCGGCCATCTTGGCGTCCTTGGACGCCACCATGGCGTTCGATACGCTCGAATGGCCATATATTTGGGCGATGCTGGCGAAGTTTGGGTTCGGCCCGGGTTTCGTCAGCTGGGTCAAATTGCTATATTCGGGCCCGTTGGCGCAGGTGGTGGTGAATGGGCGAGTATCTGCCCCATTCGCGCTGGGGCGGGGCACGCGACAGGGTTGTCCCCTGTCGCCTCTCCTGTTCGCCCTGGCCATGGAGCCCCTGGCGGAGTGGCTGCGGTGGCACCCTTCCATCCGTGGTCTCCGCTGGACCCCCGAGCATGAGGACCGCGTGTCTCTCTATGCTGACGATATCCTTTTGTATCTCGCCTCCCCGCGCAAGTCACTGATCGTCCTGGTTGATGTTTTGCGCTCCTTCGGTCGCAACTCAGGCCTGGTCATCAACTGGGCGAAATCCTGTGTCTATGTGCTCTCCGGGGAGGCCCCGGTCCTGCCACGGGACTGTCCGATCCAGATTGCCTCCCAGGGTTTCCGGTACCTGGGTATATATATCACCCTTGACCCGGAGGCCCGCTATGAGCGGAACTTGCTGCCCCCCCTCCAGCGTCTGAGGGAGGACGTGGTGCACTGGCGGCGTCTGCCGCTCTCGCCGCTCGGCCGAGCGGCCTTATTTAAAATGATGTCCCTGCCGCGCTTCCTCTACGCCCTCCAGAATACCATGGACTTGGTCCCGGCACGCTACTTTCGCGAGGTGGAGGGCCTCCAGCGGCGCCTGTTCTGGGACGGGAGGCCGCGTATTGCTCTGGCTAAATTGACGCTCCCGTGGTACGACGGAGGGGTCGCCCTCCCGGACATCAAACGGTATTACTGGGCCTCCCAACTAGCTGCAATTAATCATGGCCTTTACGGGCCCGCCTTGAACCCGGCATTCGAGATGGACAGGACGCTTCTGCCCGGTGGCGATTATAATCGAGCGCTCTACTCTGGCGCGCCCGACTCCCGTTTGACGGGACCGACGCGTGTCATGGTGCGTGTCTGGCACGCGGCTAATGCAGCTATGGGGTGGAAGGACCGTTTGACCCGAGCGTCTCCGCTGTATGCATCTGAGAGGTTGGGCTCCCTGTGGACGTCGAAGGGCTTCGAGAAGTGGGACACGATCGGAATCAGCACGGTGGGAGATCTCTGGACGAGGGGGGGATTCAAAACTTTTGAGACGCTGCAGGCGGAGTTTCAGCTGCAGGGCAGTGAGTACTTTCGGTACCTACAGGTCCGCCATGCGCTGGGCTCCGTCTTCCCGGATGTTGCATCCATTCCGGAGTCTTCCCCCCTAGAGGACAGAGTGCTAGATGGCCATGTCCCGGACAGCACGATCTCCCTCATATACAAAAAATTGATTAACGATAGATCGTGTCTGCTGACTAGTCTCCGCGAGGCTTGGGTTGCCGACGGGCTGGAGCTGGACGACGAGGATTGGATTTCCGCGGTGGCCTCTCCGAAAGAGGTGGCCATCCCGGCTCGCCTTCGTTTCGTCCAGCTCAAGATCCTTCACCGGGTCTACGTGACGGGGCCAAGGCTTTTACGTATGGGTTTTGCCGGTGATGGAATGTGTAAGCGTGGCTGTGGTGCGTTGGCGACTTTCATGCATATACTGTGGGAGTGCCCGAAGGTGGAGCGATTCTGGCGTGGTGTGCATGAGGTTCTACGAATGGTTACGCGTGTCACGCTGCTGCCTGAAGCGAGGAGATGCTTGCTGAATGTCTGGGAACCAAATGACTACTCGGTCCCGCAGGCGCGGTGGGTGACTCTGGGATACATGATAGCCAAGCGTGATATTGCCCAATTGTGGGGATCCCAGAGGCCCCCTGCGGTGTCGGCCTGGAAAGAGCATATGGATTGGTGTATGTTTCGTGAAAAGGTGGTGTATGTGGCGAGGGGTAAGCCTGGGGCGTGGATGAAACTCTGGGGCCCCTGGAACGCCTACCGCGGGGGTATTTGTGAGCCGCCGCTGCTGCCGGCGGCCTCGCCGGCTCCGTCTCCCTAGATGGCGCCCCTCCCTTGGCCGCGGGCGCGCGGTCCCCCAGTCCCTGATCTACTCCCGTCCCCCTCTTCAGAATTTTGCTGCTGGTGTGGATCCCCCACTTATGGAGCACGTGTTGTCACTTTGGATCGAGGGTTGCCTTGCGGTTGTGGTTTGTTTATGTTGTTTTGTATTAAGAAAATGGAACCGTACTGTGGGCATGGAGCTTGGAGACCTGCTCCATTGATCACTCCTGTTTTCCTACTGTGCACCGCTGAGAAAAATTTTTGCTGTATGTATGTAATATGCTTTTGATGCTCTAGCGGCCGGCCGGGTGGTTGTAGGCCCATACCTGTAACTTCTATAAACTGCAATAAACGGTTTCAAAAAAAACAAAAAAAAAAAAAAAGAGGGGGGGGGGGGGTTGTGGACACATCGTATTCATTGCGGGTTATGGCCAAAGAGCGGTATCTTGATCATGATCGAGTGGGCGATTAGTCATTAGTTCGCATGCTACAACATAAAAGGCTTGAGATAATGGCTGTCCCGGATCAGTCTGTGGAATACTGCATATATCATTTCTCATTTATCATTTCGTCGTTTTCCACAATTGATGGAAACAGCATATGGAAAAACGGTCATTGTGATAGGTGGATCGGTATGGAAATTAGTAAATAGATAAATAATGGGTTCTGAAATGCCACATATTTCATTTCCTGGTTTCTCATGAGTGGTGGACAAACTGCATATTGGCAAAGATCATTTGAATGTAATGAAAAAATGATTGAAAAAATAAAAATAAAAATAAAAATAAATAAATGGATAAAGATTCATGAATTGAATAAAAATTCTGGAAATTTCAAAAAATGGGAGGGATTAGTTCTATAGCTCAAAAAAGATTTTCTTATTGTAGCTACAACTGGCTCCACGGAATATCGTCATTTAGGCCTGTGATATAAGTCTTTAGGCGGTGTACCCATCTTTGCTCCTTCTCAAAGAGATACTTTTCATTTGGTACTTGTTCAATGACTGTCCATGATATGTCTTCCGGTGTGTGGGCAAAATCAATGAAGTGTGCTGCCATTTTAGTAGCACCTCTTTTGCACCTGATGTTGCTTTTATGTTCTCCAATTCTTGTTTTTACGCTTCGCGTGGTCATCCCTATATATTCTAGTTGACAGGGACATGTGATAAGATGCACAACATTGTTGCTGTTACAGGTGGTGAATTTTCTCTGCTCCCATTTAGTACCATCAAGAAAGGTAATACTTATACTCTTGCTGGTAAGAGAGCAGACTTTGCATCTTCCACATGGATGGTGTCCTTGAATTTTTGCCATAGCTGTTGATTGGCCTGTAGGTTCATTATGGCTTGGTCTTGTGTGGACAAGCATATCGCGAATACTTTTCCCTCTTCTGTGTGAAAAAATGGGTTTCGGGAGGTTAAGTCCTCCACTATTCAGGATACGCCAATGCTTGTTCACAATTTTGGTAACTTTGTTGGAATTGGTGTTATATGTGGTGATACAGAATGGTCGATTTTCATTGGGTTTTGGTGTAGCAGGTTCAAGAAGGCTTTCTCTGCAATTGTTGCGCGCTCTTTTATATGCTTTGTCTATGATCCGTTTTGGGTACTGTCTTTTTGCAAGTTTGACTTTGAGATCTTCTGATTGGATTTTGAAATCATCGACTTCAGTACAATTGCGTCTTAAACGCAAAAAATGTCCATAAGGAAGATTGTCTCGCAGATGTTTGGGGTGAAAACTCTGATATAGTAAAAGACAAGTTTTTGCTGTGGTTTTGAAGTGTGTCGTAGTCAGCAGTCTCCCATCTTTGGGTGATATATTCAGATCAAGAAAGATCAACTCCTTGTTAGAAATTGTACTGGTAAAGTTAAGAAATTCATCTTGGTAGTTAAGCCAAGTCATGAATCGATTTGCGGTATCCTCATCGCCGTCCCAGATGATCAGTATGTCATCTATGTATCTTTTCCAGATACTGATGTGGTTATGAAAAGGGTTGTTAGGATGTAGAATCTTTGTTGTTTTCAGATGATGCACATAGAGACCAGCTATACTGGGAGCAAAGGTGCTCCCCATGCTGGTCCCGTGCTTCTGAAGGTAGATGGTATCATTGTACTTAAAGAAGTTCTCTCTCAGTGCTAGATTGCAGCATTCCATAATGATGTTTCTAGGTGTTTGATACGCCCAATCAGTATCAAAGAGGACTTCCTAAATGATGTTTAGAGTCTCTGTATGCGGTAGACTGGTATACAGACTTTCAACATCACAACTTATTAGCAGTTGGTGTTCGGGATCAAAAGGAAGATCTTCCAATAGCACAACAACGTCTTTGGTGTCTCTCAGGTACGTTGATGTTTTTTGAACCATGGGTCTCAAATATGCATCTGCGAATTTTGAAACTGGTTCTAGGATGGAACCTATACCAGATACGATGGGATGACCTGGAGGATCTTTTAATTTTTTATGTATTTTTGGAAGAGTGTATAGATAAGGTGTTCTGGGTGACTCTTGAATAAGGAAGTCTCCTTCTTTTTTCGTTATCCATCCGTGAGCAAGTGCTTCTTCTACCATGCTCATAATCTTTATTTTAACCCTTTCTGTTGGATCATGATCCAGGATTTTGTAATTTCCAGGATCTTGAAGTAGACGTTTACATTCATTGTCATACTGATCTTTTGATTGTATAACTATGGCCCCTCGTTTTTCAGCAGGTTTTATCACCAGGTTTTGATTGCCATTAAGTTCTCGTATCGCTTGTTTTTCATTTTTGGTTATGTTCTGGAAAAACTGATTGGTGGTTGGATGAAGGTTCTCCAAATCTTTCATTACAGCTTTCTCAAAGGTGAGTAGTTCTATGGGAAGAGTAATATCCGGTGGTATGAAGGTGGATTTCAGTTTTAAACCAGTGTCACCCTCTTGTGTTTCTCTTGGTTCTTTGTCTTTGAAAAAGACTTGTAGTTTCAGTCTCCTCATAAATTCTTGTATTTCTTTACATAGTAAGAAACTATCCATATTTGCTGTTGGCACAAAACCTAGTCCTTTTTCTAGGACTGAAATCTGTGCTGCTGTTAATGGTTCATCGGTAAGATTCACTACCAGGTTTATTTCTTGCTTGTTGATGCCTTCGTCATGCTCCTGGTTGGTACTTTCGCTTGTTCTTCTTCTCTGGGTGTCCAATGGACGTTGTTGCCTCTCCGATTCCTTCCTCTGTTTCTTCCTTGGCGTGTTCCTAAAAAAGGAACTTGGTCGAAATAGGAGTATTCTTCGGGTGGATACTGCCATGGTGGATATGTCCCTTGAGGATGTGAGAATGGGGATGGTCCAAAAAATTGCGGAGGATACATAGTTGGTCCTTGGAAATTGCCCCATCCTCTTGGTCCTTGTTGATTGGGGCGTCTATAGTTGTTCCTCATATTTGGATATCTGGGACTTCTCCCATGGTTGGACCCCGAGCTATTGGAACCGGTATCAGACGAATCATCATCTGTGGTCACTTCTTGTTGAGGTTTGTAGTCTTCTCTGATATATGGATATATTCTCACGTGACTGAATCTACTAGTATCTTTTTTCAGTTTGTTGTATTTGCTCTGTTTTAGAGTAGCCTCGAAGTCGTTCAACGTTTTATTAAGTTCTTCTAGATGTTTCTTCAGGCTACTGGGAGACTCATAACTCTTTAGTCGTATTTCTATGGTTTGGATTTCCGTTTTCAATTCTAATGCCAATCTGCTTGCTGTTTTTATTATTAGGACAATCCAGTCTCTTGTGCAATGCCACGATATCTGTGACCAGTCTTTTTTAAACCTCATATCATGTTGGAAGATGTATGGTTCGTTGCGAACAATCAAGCCCTGTGGTGCTGCATTCGCTTTTAGGTATTCTGACATGAGTAGACCATGGAGGGCAGTTCTTATTTGAGTGCGTCTTAATTCCTCTATCTCGTCCCAGTCATTATTGCCAAATGAGGATTCTGCTGTATTCAGTCCGTCGAAAGTGCCCAATGACGACAAGATGTTCTCTATTTCTTCGTCAGTAAATGTCAAACCTGTATTTTCTGCCATGATGTATAATGGTGTAACTGAATACAAGTCTAACTACCAAAATGTACTCAAAAGAGTATCTGAAAAAGACTTAACCAGAATGTGGTCAAGTAAATGGGAAAAGAAACTCCCACAGCTGCACGCTGTCTAAAGGCAAAAATTTATCAAAGGGAGGGAGTGAAGAGGTACTGGGATAGAACCTACCTCCTATATGATTATGTAATGAACAAAAGTGGTTCTACCTTATCTGAAAGTGAAAGTTAATAATATTTATTTATTTTTAATTTTAAGTAATGATAAGTAAGGTGAAAATGAGTGATCCATGAAGTGTCACGGAAAATACTATGTGTTTTTAAAATACCCCTCACACACTATGAATCCCATAGTGTCATGCTTCATCATGGGGGTCTTCCCGTCCCTCTACGGGGCGGGGCGTGCTACTACCTACGAATACGTGGGAGCACTGTTGTTATGAATAAATAGGCTATGTGTAGTGAAGGGATGTGATTGTTAGCCTTTACGTTCTAGTTCTACCTGACCCCTTTTTTCCCGCCAGTTCTCTGCCGATAAAAGCATCGATATACACTTCCGTGTTGACATCCACGGAGCAACACGGAGGTACATGGAAGCGAGGAATGATCCTAAAAATCGTAAGTTGAGACTTGGCCAAGTCTTTAAACCAGGTCAGGGTGCCTGCTAGCTCGCCGATTCTCGGTGGTCCTTTTTATTTAACTAATGCGATGTTTACTATCCCGCAGTGACTAAACCAGGCGCCCTCCCCTCTAGTGTGTGCTCATGAAGCTTGAACATTACGCCTAACTAAAGTATGTACATGTTGAATTTATACAGTTAATGACTGTGGGCGATCACGCCTATTTAATGTATGTAGCTAGTGAGTTTACACAGCAAAGAACATCAATGTTTTGTGTTGTCTCCTGACATCCCTTTTTTGTCGTAATTTTGTCGTAAATATATGTATAGTTTGTCTTTGTGTCTAACTACCATTTCCTTTCCATTTCTACAAAATTGGGTAGTGAGTAAAAATACCTCACCCACGTTGATATAGAATGAAAAATATATATTTAGAAAAATATATCACGAAAACAAAATGAATTCTAATCAGATAAACCAGAAGTATGGTGATGTGTTACATCCAACAGCGATAAACTCGTTTGTATTGTTGTTCTCTCTTTTTTACAGATACCAAATTGGTCTTATATCACTGGGGTCATTGTACCCTTGTTCACAGATCTACAAAACTTTTAAAGGTCTGGTGTATCAGAATAATAGGCATACAAACCATATTACTAATTCTATTGAGTGCAATAGGGATTACCAACTGTCGGTCCTGATGAGTAAAGCAGTGGGGACTGCTTACGAAACATGTTGACCCAGTAGGCAGCCACAAATTTGTGACACTTCCTACACTCTTCCCCATTTTTAACGCTCCCAGCTAGAGAACCGAATAAAATAGTTTTTTCTACTAGCCAGGGTCCTTTTAATCTTTATATCTTACACAAAACCCTAACACTCACATCCCTTCACTACACATAGCCTATTTATTCATAACAACAGTGCTCCCACGTATTTGTAGGTAGTAGCACACCCCGCCCCGTAGAGGGATGGGAAGACCCCCATGATGAAGCATGACACTATGGGATTCATCGTGTGTGAGGGGTATTTTAAAAACATATAGTATTTTCCGTGACACTTCATGGATCACTCATTTTCACCTTACTTATCATTACTTAAAATTAAAAATAAATAAATATTATTAACTTTCAATTTCAGATAAGGTAGAACCACTTTTGTTCATTACATAATCATATAGGAGGTAGGTTCTATCCCAGTACCTCTTCACTCCCTCCTTTTGATAAATTTTTGCCTTTAGGCAGCGTGCAGCTGTGGGAGACCCCTTTCCCATTTACTTGACCACATTCTGGTTAAGTCTTTTTCAGATACTCTTTTGAGTACATTTTGGTAGTTAGACTAGACATTCAGTTACACTTTTATACATCATGGCAGAAAATACAAGTTTGACATTTACTGACGAAGAAATAGAGAACATCTTGTCGTCATTGGGCACTTTCGAAGGACTGAATACAGCAGAACCCTCATTTGGCAATAATGACTGGGACGAGATAGAGGAATTAAGACGCACTCAAATAATAACTGCCCTCCATGGTCTACTCATGTCAGAATACCTAAAAGCGAATGCAGCACCACAGGGCTTGATTGTTCGCAACGAACCATACATCTTCCAACATGATATGAGGTTTAAAAAAGACTGGTCACTGATTTCGTGGCATTGCACAAGAAACTGGATTGTCCTAATAATAAAAACAGCAAGCAGATTGGCATTAGAATTGAAAACGGAAATCCAAACCATAGAAATACGACTAAAGAGTTATGAGTCTCCCAGTAGCCTGAAGAAACATCTAGAAGAACTTAATAAAACGTTGAACGACTTCGAGGCTACTCTAAAACAGAGCAAATACAACAAACTGAAAAAAGATACTAGTAGATTCAGTCACAAGAGAATATATCCATATATCAGAGAAGACTACAAACCTCAACAAGAAGTGACCACAGATGATGATTCGTCTGATACCGGTTCCAATAGCTCGGGGTCCAACCACGGTAGAAGTCCCAGATATCCAAATATGAAGAACAACTATAGACGCCCCAATCAACAAGGACCAAGAGGATGGGGCAATTTCCAAGGACCAACTATGTATCCTCCGCAATTTTTCGGACCACCCCCATTCCCACATCCTCAAGGGACATATCCACCATGGCAGTATCCACCCCAAGAATACTCCTATTTCGACCAAGTTCCTTTTTTAGGAACACGCCAAGGAAGAAACAGAGGAAGGAATCGGAGAGGCAACAACGTCCATTGGACACCCAGAGAAGAAGAACAAGCGAAAGTATCAACCAGGAGCATGACGAAGGCATCAACAAGCAAGAAATGGACCTGGTAGTGAATCTTACCGATGAACCATTAACAGCAGCACAGATTTCAGTCCTAGAAAAAGGACTAGGTTTTGTGCCAACTGCAAATATGGATAGTTTCTTACTATGTAAAGAAATACAAGAATTTATGAGGAGACTGAAACTACAAGTCTTTTTCAAAGACAAAGAACCAAGAGAAACACAAGAGGGTGACACTGGTTTAAAACTGAAATCCACCTTCATACCACCGGATATTACTCTTCCCATAGAACTACTCACCTTTGAGAAAGCTGTAATGAAAGATTTGGAGAACCTTCATCCAACCACCAATCAGTTTTTTCAGAACATAACCAAAAATGAAAAACAAGCGATACGAGAACTTAATGGCAATCAAAACCTGGTGATAAAACCTGCTGATAAAGGAGGGGCCATAGTTATACAATCAAAAGATCAGTATGACAATGAATGTAAACGTCTACTTCAAGATCCTAGAAATTACAAAATCCTGGATCATGATCCAACAGAAAGGGTTAAAATAAAGATTATGAGCATGGTAGAAGAAGCACTTGCTCATGGATGGATAACGAAAAAAGAAGGAGACTTCCTTATTCAAGAGTCACCCAGAACACCTTATCTATACACTCTTCCAAAAATACATAAAAAATTAAAAGATCCTCCAGGTCGTCCCATCGTATCTGGTATAGGTTCCATCCTAGAACCAGTTTCAAAATTCGCAGATGCATATTTGAGACCCATGGTTCAAAAAACATCAACGTACCTGAGATACACCAAAGACGTTCTTGTGCTATTGGAAGATCTTCCTTTTGATCCCGAACACCAACTGCTAATAAGTTGTGATGTTGAAAGTCTGTATACCAGTCTACCGCATACAGAGACTCTAAACATCATTGAGGAAGTCCTCTTTGATACTGATTGGGCGTATCAAACACCTAGAAACATCATTATGGAATGCTGCAATCTAGCACTGAGAGAGAACTTCTTTAAGTACAATGATACCATCTACCTTCAGAAGCACGGGACCAGCATGGGGAGCACCTTTGCTCCCAGTATAGCTGGTCTCTATGTGCATCATCTGGAAACAACAAAGATTCTACATCCTAACAACCCTTTTCATAACCACATCAGTATCTGGAAAAGATACATAGATGACATACTGATCATCTGGGACGGCGATGAGGATACCGCAAATCGATTCATGACTTGGCTTAACTACCAAGATGAATTTCTTAACTTTACCAGTACAATTTCTAACAAGGAGTTGATCTTTCTTGATCTGAATATATCACCCAAAGATGGGAGACTGCTGACTACGACACACTTCAAAACCACAGCAAAAAATTGTCTTTTACTATATCAGAGTTTTCACCCCAAACATCTGCGAGACAATCTTCCTTATGGACAATTTTTGCGTTTAAGACGCAATTGTACTGAAGTCGATGATTTCAAAATCCAATCAGAAGATCTCAAAGTCAAACTTGCAAAAAGACAGTACCCAAAACGGATCATAGACAAAGCATATAAAAGAGCGCGCAACAATTGCAGAGAAAGCCTTCTTGAACCTGCTACACCAAAACCCAATGAAAATCGACCATTCTGTATCACCACATATAACACCAATTCCAACAAAGTTACCAAAATTGTGAACAAGCATTGGCGTATCCTGAATAGTGGAGGACTTAACCTCCCGAAACCCATTTTTTCACACAGAAGAGGGAAAAGTATTCGCGATATGCTTGTCCACACAAGACCAAGCCATAATGAACCTACAGGCCAATCAACAGCTATGGCAAAAATTCAAGGACACCATCCATGTGGAAGATGCAAAGTCTGCTCTCTTACCAGCAAGAGTATAAGTATTACCTTTCTTGATGGTACTAAATGGGAGCAGAGAAAATTCACCACCTGTAACAGCAACAATGTTGTGTATCTTATCACATGTCCCTGTCAACTAGAATATATAGGGATGACCACGCGAAGCGTAAAAACAAGAATTGGGGAACATAAAAGCAACATCAGGTGCAAAAAAGGTGCTACTAAAATGGCAGCACACTTCATTGATTTTGCCGACACACCGGAAGACATATCATGGACAGTCATTGAACAAGTACCAAATGAAAAGTATCTCTTTGAGAAGGAGCAAAGATGGGTACACCGCCTAAAGACTAATATCACAGGCCTAAATGACGATATTCCGTGGAGCCAGTTGTAGCTACAATAAGAAAATCTTTTTTGAGCTATAGAACTAATCCCTCCCATTTTTTGAAATTTCCAGAATTTTTATTCAATTCATGAATCTTTATCCATTTATTTATTTTTATTTTTATTTTTTCAATCACTTTTTCATTACATTCAAATGATCTTTGCCAATATGCAGTTTGTCCACCACTCATGAGAAACCAGGAAATGAAATATGTGGCATTTCAGAACGCATTATTTATCTATTTACTAATTTCCATAACGATCCACCTATCACAATGACCGTTTTTCCATATGCTGTTTCCACCAATTGTGGAAAACGACGAAATGATAAATGAGAAATGATATATGCAGTATTCCACAGACTGATCCGGGACAGTCATTATCTCAAGCCTTTTATGTTCTAGCCTGCGAACTAATGACTAATCGCCCACTCGATCATGATCAAGATACCGCTCTTTGGCCATAACCCGCAATGAATACGATGTGTCCACAACCCCCCCCCCCCCTCTTTTTTTCCTCGTGTACCAATCCAGGAGGGAAACGATAAGTGAAATGCAACCCTTGAACTTATATCTAATTAGACATTACAATCAACCTTTGAGAACGATCGCGTCTCACTGTTCCTCGAAATCCTTCTGTGACGAACCAGGAAGTGATAGATCTACTACTTCACTGATCCGTTCCGGGCGGCCATTTTTCAAGTCTTTCACGTTCTAGTGGCAACAATTGGTGAATTTACTTTGCAACCTTGTTCCAACCTATCTTTCGTTTTATCATATTCATTACTATATATATATATTTCTTGGACTAGAAAAGACACCGCTTCCTTTTTTGGACATCCACTATTTTACAAATAACGATGTGTTCAAACTTTCATTTCTATTCTTTATTCTTTTTTCACAAACCAGGAAGCAAATTACTGAGTCCTCGATAAGCCCATTCCGGACGGCCATTTTCTGAAGCCTTTACGTTCTAGTTCTACCTGACCCCTTTTTTCCCGCCAGTTCTCTGCCGATAAAAGCATCGATATACACTTCCGTGATGACATCCACGGAGCAACACGGAGGTACATGGAAGCGAGGAATGATCCTAAAAATCGTAAGTTGAGACTTGGCCAAGTCTTTAAACCAGGTCAGGGTGCCTGCTAGCTCGCCGATTCTCGGCGGTCCTTTTTATTTAACTAATGCGATGTTTACTATCCCGCAGTGACTAAACCAGGCGCCCTCCCCTCCAGTGTGTGCTCATGAAGCTTGAACATTACGCCTAACTAAAGTATGTACATGTTGAATTTATACAGTTAATGACTGTGGGCGATCACGCCTATTTAATGTATGTAGCTAGTGAGTTTACACAGCAAAGAACATCAATGTTTTGTGTTGTCTCCTGACATCCATTTTTTTTCGTAATTTTGTCGTAAATATATGTATAGTTTGTCTTTGTGTCTAACTACCATTTCCTTTCCATTTCTACAAAATTGGGTAGGGAGTAAAAATACCTCACCCACGTTGATATAGAATGAAAAATATATATTTAGAAAAATATATCACGAAAACAATATGAATTCTAATCAGATAAACCAGAAGTATGGTGATGTGTTACATCCAACAGCGATAAACTCGTTTGTATTGTTGTTCTCTCTTTTTTACAGATACCAAATTGGTCTTATATCACTGGGGTCATTGTACCCTTGTTCACAGATCTACAAAACTTTTAAAGGTCTGGTGTATCAGAATAATAGGCATACAAACCATATTACTAATTCTATTGAGTGCAATAGGGATTGCCAACTGTCGGTTCTGATGAGTAAAGCAGTGGGGACTGCTTACGAAACATGTTGACCCAGTAGGCAGCCACAAATTTGTGACACTTCCTACACTCTTCCCCATTTTTAACGCTCCCAGCTAGAGAACCGAATAAAATTGTTTTTTCTACTAGCCAGGGTCCTTTTAATCTTTATATCTTACACAAAACCCTAACACTCACATCCCTTCACTACACATAGCCTATTTATTCATAACAACAGTGCTCCCACGTATTCGTAGGTAGTAGCACGCCCCGCCCCGTAGAGGGACGGGAAGACCCCCATGATGAAGCATGACACTATGGGATTCATAGTGTGTGAGGGGTATTTTAAAAACACATAGTATTTTCCGTGACACTTCATGGATCACTCATTTTCATCTTACTTATCATTACTTAAAATTAAATATAAATAAATATTATTAACTTTCACTTTCAGATAAGGTAGAACCACTTTTGTTCATTACATAATCATATAGGAGGTAGGTTCTATCCCAGTACCTCTTCACTCCCTCCCTTTGATAATTTTTTGGTCCATCTATGGCAACATATATCTTCCCTTTGATTGACCTATCTTTAAAATGAATGTCTGCATCAAAGTACCCTAACAACTCTATGTTCTCACCTTGATACCCAGTTGGAAAAATGTCACTCTCCTTCAATACCGTGTCACTCCACTCATCTTTGAACAGAGATTCAGGAATGATAGTATGTCTTGAACCTGTGTCGACCATCAGAGTTACTGTGCGACCATTAACCTCAAACTCTGCTTTGGGTCTTTTTTCTCTCTTCTCATTGCAGGTATTAATATCTTGATCGTCAACAATCAAAATGTTGTCTCTTTCCCTTCTAACTTCTATGGGTTTATCCTCTATGACAGCCACATTGGCAGGACCTTTGCTCCTGCACATTCTTGAGAAAGGACCTAACCCCCCCACACTTGAGGCACTCTTTTTTGTTAGCAAAACAACATTTTGCATCTGAGCTGTGTGTATTGCTACCACATCTGGAACAAAATCTAGTGGGAGATTTCACAAAATTATATTTCCTTATGAGGTTTTTCCCTTTAGACTTTACTAGCCCAATGGCTTCTTCATTTCCAGTCTCACACTCATTCTTTGACTTCTCAGACACAACAGAAATGTGTTGTTGCAAACTACATTTTTCCAACTCTTTCATAAATTTTTCTGATTCTTCAACCACTTTCGCAAAGTCTATTGCTAATTTTAAAGAAGGATTCTTGGCTGCCCACAACCTCTCCTGAATTTTCCTATTGTTGCATTGTACAATTAGTTGATCGTGGATCAATTCATCACTCATTGCCCCAAAATTGCATTTAACAGATAATTCTCTAAGACGCGCTACAAAATCATCAATGGATTCCTCACAACGTTGTTTATGAGTGTAGAATTTATATCTGTTCATGACAAGATTCTCTTCCTTGCCAAACCTTACTTCAAGTCTGGTTATAGCCTCCTTATACTCATTTGGAATAGGCTGTCCACTGGCTTGCAATGCTTGAGGAAGGTACTGAAATTCACATTGACTTTCTTTACCTAAAGCATTTAGTAATAATGCTTTTTTGCGTTTAGCGGAAAAGTCTTGCCCATCCAAGGCGTCTAAGTAGTTGTCGAACATGAGTATCCAGTCTTCCCACGAGATTGACGGTGTACCTGGTTCACTGAGGAATTGAGGGGGCAAAGACACGGTCACTTGTTGATTCGATTGTTGAGCCATGGTGGTGCGTTGCAGACAAAACAAAATGTTATAGTAAGTTTGGCGAATAAGTCTTGGCTTTCAACTTTTGTTTGAGTGCGTTGGTATTTTATAGACACTCCTAAAAGAAAAATGAAAATTGAGATCACCAAAAGTCTTTTTTTTTTTATCTGTAGGTACAGAATGGTGAGTGTATCACTGTGTATGGGTAACACTCATGAGTGTAGGAAACAATAGCTGTGAGGACTTACTCAACATTTGATTGTAGATAAGGCTGTCATAGTGTAGCAAAACAAACGCTTAGATGTTCTTTGATATCCCTTCTTTGTCTTTTCTCTTTATGCGCTATATAAAATGTTAAAAAAGAAAACACATTCAAATGTATCCTTATCGGCCGGGAAACACTTTGCGTTTGTATGGGTAAAGTTTCCCAATCCAATATGGCCGCTCTACACTGCGCATGGCGCCACTGCGTTGAAATATTCTGCTTGGACTCGCCAAGGCCGGAATGCGCCGTTGCCTAGCAGCGTTCGTCTCAACTTGAAGCTTGCGCGCAAATGAAGACAACAAAGGTGCTGCCTAGCAACCTTGATCGCGCATAAGTCTCGCGCATGCGGGCGGTGAATCACGGTTTTCTGGATGACGTCACCTTTGCGAGGGATCGCGTTACTCAGTCCAAAATCACGTTGAGAAGTTGATAGCAGGAACGCTTCACTAAACGAGAAGTCGGCATATACGCAGTGGGTTCTTCCAGGGGGTGCCGATTGTCTTCCTGAAATGCCTTTAAGTTCCGCTCTACTGGAAATTCTTCATCTCGCCTGGTCAGCACAGAGAATCGTCGCCAAAATGAAGTAAGTGGTTTGTAGAAATAACGCAGGAACCTTTCTAGGAAGTGTAGAAGATTTATTGGTAGAGCGTAGACAAAGCGTACACCACACCAGCTGACCAGACACCAACTGACAAGTCTGGAATGCAGCTTGGGTTAGAAAAGGCATTTAGAACACAACACGTATTCTACAGAAACAATGGGGAACGGACACAAAGGAAGGGCTAATGATTGATGGAAGGTTGGTAGCCATGTTAAAGAAATAACATATTTACAACAGCCTGCAAAAGGAATGTTTTAAAACAATAAGGATAGCCATCCAAGGCACTTCAAGTAAGACAGAATTAGGCAAAACTCATTAAGCTAACGAAGGAAAATTCATTAATGCAAGAGAACATAATTCCTTTCTTGGGAGAGGAGTTGGCCTAACAGCTAGGGCGGTTGACCATGAATCTGAGGAGCTGGGCATCGAGTCTCGGCAATGACACGGAACACGCATGTTTCTGGGTAAATCACTTAATCTCCCCGTGCCTAACAAATATGAATGTGTCCTCTTGTAATGCAACTGGTGCTATGCAAAGCGCTCTCAACATAATGTCTTATTTCATCCATGTTAATTTTCTTTTATCGTGTTAATGCTACTATACATTAAATGATAAAATTCTACACCAGAAGCTGCAGCTTTTTACTATTTTTTTTAATGAGTTTTAAATAGAGTGGGTCAAGTTCGCGCCATACATAAAAAAAAAAGAGTAAAAAGCTACAGCTTCTGGTGTAGAATTTTATAATTTAATGTATAGTAGCATTAACACCATAAAAGAAAATTAACATAGTTGAAAAAGACATTATGTTGAGTCAACTGTGATTATGCTTGACTTTGAAAAACTTTGCTAGTATTTTAAAGCAGGATACGCGCGCCTGACCCCAAAATGGTGCCCGCCAGGGGAATACCACCGGAGAGGGAGGATGACCCATCAACGGGGTCCCGATGTATAAACTGGATAAAAGGCATAGCAGAGTAAAAGTAATCACAGAACTAAAGGCAAGACCAGCTGCAGAGTCACAGGGATCAACAGATCCCTATAATCAGCGCTCTAAACTGGGGGCATAGTGAGACCTGCTAATTCAAGGAAAGATCAGGCCCGGGCTTGCCTGACTCTAAAATGTCGCCCAGAACAATTCTGCAATGTCTCTGTGGGGGCCTTTAGAGGACTAAAATCTGATGAGGATCAGGTTTCTATTCACAACTCCTCCTCAGTTTCACTCCCGCCAAGAGGGCCAAAGGCAAGAAAGATTGGTTGTCCCACAACTCTGCAGACTTTGGAACTGTCCCTTGCACCTCTCCTCTCCCCACTCTTGACCTGGGGGCGAGCTGGAGGACGAGGCGGACAGCACTTACCAGTAACACACTGGGACCAGTGCTTTCGATGGAACTATGACGATGCCCCCTGGGCGGATACCTTAACTGTTTGTACTCACCGCGTAGCCCGAGCAACCTTGGCCGATGCCCGGTGGAGCTGTCCTACACAACTATAGAGGAGTTTGGCTCTGGTTCACCCCCTTCGGCCGTCACCTACCCATCCGGACATCTGACATTGTTTTCCTCGTCTCCCTGTTGTGTTTCCTTCACTACCGTACCTCCATCCTCCATGATTCATATTATTGTGTAATCTCATGTTTTTTCTCCTATGTCTATACTTGGCTCCTGTAATTGATGTAATTATGTAACATGTAAATCGTTGAACCTCATGTAAAGCACTCTGATACCTCCGGGTCTAGCCAGCGCTATATAAAACTTTGCAAATAAATAATTAAATAAATAAATCCATTCTACAACATTTCACTGTACTCTGTTCCACTCTATGCCACTCCTTTGTATTACCCTTCAGTGCACAACACTGGACTGTATGCTATTCCAATGTATGCCACTGCACTCTAAGCCACACCACTGTACGACAATCCACTGTACCCTGTTACATTGTACATCACTCCATTATGCATCATTCCACGCTACACCACTCCACTCTATGCCAATTCACTCTACCCTACTACAATCTACGCTATTCCACTGTATGACACTCAACTTTACTCTACTCTATTCCACTGTATGCCACTACACTGTATGTCACTACACTGTATGCCAGTAATACTAAAAGTTATTCCACTCTACACCATTCCACTGTACTCTACTCTACTCAACTGTATACCGCTCCACTGTACGCCACTCCACTCTACACCACTACTCTGTACGCTATTCTACTGTACCCCACTCGACTCAACAACACTCCATTGTAAACCACTCCACTGTATGCTATTACATTGTACACCACTATAGTCTACCCCACTACGCTCTATTCTGCTCTAATCTACAAAAGTCCACTCTACACCAGTACACTGTGCACCACTCCAGTCTTTACTAGTCCACTGTTAGCCTCTACACTGTTCCTAACTTCACGCTCCTTCACTCTACAGTAGCCTATTCCACTCTACACTATTCCACTCTACGCCACTCCACTGTATGCCACTCCACTCTACCCCACTCTAGTGTACACTATTCCACTGTATGCCACTCCAGTGAATGCCACACCACTCTATGCCACTCCACTCTACGCTATTCCACTGTACACCAACTCACTGTACCTCACTCCATTCTATACCAGTCCACTCTACAACACTTCACTGTACGCAGCTCCACTCCATTGTATGCCACTCAGATCTACGCAATTCAACTGTACGCCACTCCACTCTAACACACTCCACAGTACACCACTACACTGCACACCACTCCACTGTACTCTAAAGGCAGGACCATTGAGGACATGACGCCGAAATGCGACACTCATGCTGTTTTTAGGCAGGCCTATTATAGCCTCTAATCTCTTTGCATACAATTTGAATAGGTGCATACTTCTGCAACAGTTTCTTCAATATAATCGAAATGGGAGGCTTACATACTGTGCTTCACACTATTAAGGGATATACAAACTACTAAACGATTCCCTCCAGACTTTTACTCTGCTTTGGGAGTTACTTTAGACAAACTGCCTGAAATTTAAACTGATCTATTTAAAGGTCGTCTTTATCTTCCGTTTCCAAATAAATAGGACACTAGCTTCTAATTCTCCTTTATATTTTCATCTTCCATACGTAAAGCCTTGAAGAAGTTACTATGTAACGAAACACGTGTCGGCTGTTTTTCCAACGTCATCAACAGTGAGGCTGCACGATCTTGACCTCCGTGTACTTTTTAATGACAACAGAACCTATGTCAAGAAATATTTGCTTATGTTTTGGACTACACCCTGGCTATTGGCTATGCACTTTTGTATCAAACGTCAAATATTGACATTAAAAAACAGTGTGCAGCAGTCTATCTGTATGGATTGGTTTCCTGTGAGTAGTCATACCAGATATTTAATTGAAATTGTTTAACACTATTTGACAACTATAAGTTACTTGGAGAGTGCCGAGGTACATTTATTTTTTTAAGACTGAAACATGTCTATGGTTGCTTGCCATGCCATACTGTGGCAGTCTGGGCTGGACTCTCTTTTTTGGGGCAGGGCCATCAATGATTTGCGTAGGGTTGGTCCCTGTCTGTAGTGACACAGTGAACAGCAAAACAAGGACCGGAATGCTGTATACAATAACTGCATGTGGTTAGAATTATTTCAAGCATTCCACCCATCACTTTTTGTCCTTCTCAGTGTGCACACTCTGGGTGAGGAATTCATTAGTGTAACAGAACGGAGCGCATGTGCAATAGGGCATTGGTGCTTGGAAACCAGTATCCCTAATTGGACACTGAATTGGACTGAGAGTTCACCATGGTGCAGATTTCTAGAGTAAGAAGCCAAGCTCTGAAAGCTATCAGAATACAACGGATCCAATTGTAGCAAGGTACTTACGTGGAGCACAATTTTTTTGAATGTGTATTAGCAGTGACAGCCAGAATACCAAAGGCAGGACGCTGATTATTCTTAGCTGGCAAGCTATGCAAGATTCCCTTCTTGTACAATATTGCTCATATTAATGTTTCTTCTTTAAAGATTTTTCTGTGAAACACCAGTGTAAGACTATCTTCTGCTATTGAAGATCTGTTCCCTGTTGTACCCTACCCAAACCCTAACATCTAGTTTCTGCATTGGCTCATAGTGTCCATTTTCTTATTAAGTGTGACCTACATAAAAGGTACATTTCGTTGGCATGATGTTTATCCTCCCGAGTAGGTTGTGTGACGGAACCACGCATGCAATTATCAGGCATGCCGGTTACCCAGGGTCTTAACCACGCAAGTCTTAAACACGCTTATGCCTTTACCACGCATGCCTTTACAGTGAAATGTGTGTTGTTAAGGCATGTAAGGCAAAGACATATACGTGGTTAAGACTTATCAGGTAAGTGTAATCCCCCGAACCCTGCCCCGAGCCCTAAAAAGTACCCTGATGCCTGTTCCCCGCCCTGAGCCCCTAAAACAGCCCTCCAAGCCCTGCCCTGAGACCTAAAGCTACCCCCTACCTCCTGAAAACCAACACTTCCCCCGAGCATTAAAAACTTCCCTGCTCCTCCAAGCATTAAAAAGTATCCCGATGCCTGCTCCTGCCCTGAGCCCTAAAACAGCCCCTCCAAACCCATGCCCAGAGACCTAAAACTACCCCCTCCTTTCTGAAAACCAACCCCCTTCCCCAAGCCCTAAAAACTTTCCTGCCCCCCAAGCCCTAAAACGAGCCCACCCTCCCTTAAGCCCTAAAAACTACCCCAACCCCCTGAGCCCTAAAAACGACTCCAACTCCCAAAAACTTTCCCGAACCCCCGAGCCCTGAAAACAACCTCCGCCTCCCCCAGCCCTGAAAACTACCCTCTAACCCTTAAAAACCCAGCTCCACTTACCTCACTCACTGCGTTACTTCCTTCTTCTTCTTCAGACCACCCATTCCAGCAGCTAGACCCCGCATTGCCTTAACCACGTATATGTATATAAACTTTCTTTATTTGGATGCAACGCATCCATAAAAGATACAGTAATACAGTCATACAGTATAAAAGGATACACGACATAATAAAAGATCATTACACACAATAAAATAGAAAACATCGCCTGCTTTAAACATGGTGCAGAATAATAAAACTCTAGGAATCGAAGGCTGTACAGTCTCCCACATCAGGAGGATCAATCAATTCTAGAAAGCCTAGATCTGTGGGCTCCATGTAAGAAGCTTATCACTGCACAGAGGGTATGAGGGTTTAGTAACAGCTGTAAGTGCAAAAGTGCCATATGGTCTGCCTGAACTTCAAGATCTTTAACTGGGGCGGAAGGAATCGTTTTCTAGGCACTGAAAACAATTTTCACAATAAAACAAAGTGGAGCGTGTCCTATGGAGATCTAAGATCGCAGCCACAAGGACGTCTCTGTTTTACAGGGATAAATCCAGCCAGGGATGCTAAAAGATGGTGAAGTTGATTAAGTCTAAAGCATGTAATAAAAAATTTGTCATGAGTGCTAGATAAGGCAGAAAGGTATGGTTCCATGCCAGATACAGACTTTAACAGAACATACTCACTCACTGTGGGTTTACTAAGCTCAGTATATTCACATTGTGCGGTAAAATATTTATGATGTAAATCTTTTGTGATAATAACATGCCCAGGGCTGAATAAATGTTTGGCCTTCCTAAGGCCGTCAAAGACTCCTTGATATCACCTATCCATGGGATTCAGTTTGCATGTTCCAAGGCCAAACAATCTGATAGGATAAGGCGGTTTAAACCCTCGTTCTTAGATGTCCATATCTTATTCCTTCATAGTAAAGGTTTAACTGCCACTTGATCCACCAGATAATCAACCCCTAACTCTTTGTGCACGGAGCAGGCTGGCATACCCAAAAGGGATTTGCAGGATCCGGCGCAAAAACGTATAATCCGTCACCTGTAACCTGTGGGGAGAGGCATAGCCCCAAACCTCACTACCGTATAAAACTTTCGCTATGGTTTTGGACTAATATAGTTTTAAGATGACCTCCGGAAACTATGATCCCAGTCTGCTTGCAAAGCTGGTAATAGCCACCACAGATCTGTTCAATTCACTCACCTTCCCTTCTGGGAGGGCTCTCCACTATAATCGGTCATCAAATAACACTCCTAGATAAGAGAATACCGGAACCTTAGCAAGAGTATGGTGACCAGCTTTAAAACTTTTCATCCTAAACCCCCGGGGGCCTACAACTAATACCTAGGACTTGGTCAAATTAACAAACTTGTCCAGCCTGTCCATAAAAGCAACAAAGCCATCTATTAAAACCTGTATATCTCCTTTTTAAAAAATTGGTACAATTGTAGCAGTAGACCAATAAGGCAACGTCCCCTTTAAAGCCGCCGCATTTAAGACTTGAGTCAATATAGGGGCCCAGACCTCAATATTATCAAGGAAGAAGTCTGAAGGTATTCCGTCGGGTCCCGGGGCCTTATTTAATGATAGCAGCTCTATACTTGAGTGTGTTTCATCCAGGGAGAAACTCATAGCGGTTACAGCAGGCCCGGTGGGTATATCTACCCATAGCTCCCCTGGGGAATGCGCATTGTATACCTTTTCAAAGTGATAGACCCACTGTACTGGCGTAATATGATGGCACAAAGTTGGTCTGGCTGGTACCGCAAAGCAGGGACTAATAATGGTCTTCTAGAATAGGCCAGAGTCTCTTAGTTCACCCGCTTTAATTAGGTCCTCCCATGCCTTTCAGCGTCTCTTTGTAAAAGTGTTCGCATGAGGTCACTATGACTTTCTCCCGGAGCACCTGTTTCAGAGCTACCTTTAACCTCCTCAAAGTATGCGTGGGTAAGGCATATGCATGGTTAAGTCAAGCGTGGTTGCGCTTGCATGGTTCGGACATGCATGACTCTGCCCGCGTTGTTCTGACCGTTTCCCTCCAGAGTAGCATGGACAGCACACAGGCAGCCCTGGTATCAATCACTAAGGTAGCAGCTTGAAGGTGTATGGCTTTGCTTTATTTGTCACCAGTTCTGTGGCTGTGATTTTCCAGGATGAGATGGATATTTTCCAGGAGCAGTTAACCATCCTCACTATCCTCTTAACACAGTGATGCAAAGTTCATAGTGATGTGCTAGGCTCATGGTGTGGGCGTTTGGTTTCTATTATATAACCAGGATTAAAAAACATGTCCGAGTGGGTATGTTTTCCCGCGCAGGAGACTCATGTTGTGAGTTCCCTGACAGGGCCTCTACATGTTTTAGATTTTGTTAGTAATATTTGCTACACCCAAAGTGGAACATCTTTAAAAATGTGAGACAACATTTTACCAGATTAGGCCATGACATAACCAACAGTTGGCAGAAACTGATCAGTGGTTGCTGGATGCAGGGTTTTTTATTACCATCTCACACTCTGACAAATATATAGTATAAAATGGTGTCTCACTCAAAAATATGACGTATCTAAATGACAATTAAACACACTCCTAAACGATATTTCTTTGTCCTTTAAAGTGCAATATCTTCAGTTCGCCTATTGCGACAGCATGCAACTTAAAAAGTCGAGAGTCACACAAATAATTTATCATGCAGATTTGAAAAAAACTTCTACACTGACCTTCATTTTAGTGGACTCATTTAGTATTTATCATCTGACTTTCACCCAGTCAGAGAGAGAGGCAGAAAATGGGGAACAAAGGAGAAAGATAACGATAGTAAAACAGTGACAAAGGGAGAAAGCAAGGATGAAAACAACCTGCAAGAATGAGATAAAGAGACAGAAGTGTATCTTGGTGGTGATAAAGAGGATTTTGATTTAATACAATTGTGTGTTTAACATTATAAACATTTCAGCAAAAAAATGATAACACTGCACATTGCTGAACTGTATTTTTCTGTGCTTGAGTAAAATAGGCCCAAACTACTCAACTAGCTTGCATCTCAACGTAGCCATAATGTGTGTGTTCATTTCTCATTTTACCTCGTGTAACCAAAATATGCACAAACGAAATGCCCTGTATTACATGCTGTTCTGAGAGAACTCCAGAGGATGCCTTTTGCTACATTCACAGCTCTCACTGCCTATGCTACAGTAGGCCTATTCATATTATGAGACTATTGTTGTTTTCAGTGTATCTACATTTGTATTAGCACATCCAATGACAAAATGTGAAAGGGACTGTATGATTATCAATTTTTAGGGGATTATTTTTGCCTTCTATATTGCACCTTGAATTAGTTTAATACACCTTCATGATTTACAATTTACTGCTGACTCCAGAGAACCTATTTCTTTAAAATGCTAATTATTTCACTTGTGTTTGGGCACCGTTAGGGACACATTGACACGTATGTTGTTGAGGTTCAAAACCATTTCCAATCCTGCTTTAGCTTGATTATCTATCAGATAGCGTCAACAGTGTAATAAAGAGGTAGAATCAAAACTAGGCAACAATGGTATTTGGAAACCTCCACATGCAGCATGACTTATCTGATTGAAGTCTCCTTTTTATGTGCTGGGTTATTTTGGGCAGGTCTTTTTAGGTCATTGTGTGTGGCAGCTGAAAGGTTTTAGGATGGAATCTTATCTATTGGTATTCGATGTTCAGAATGTAAGGCTAACAACACTCGATCTGAGTCAGTTACAGCTGGCTCCTCAAAGTGGTTTGACGCCAGGTTGTGTTTCACCAGTAAATTTTCTTTTACTACTCATTTGCTGTCCTGTGGTTCTTGGATAAACCAACATAACATTTTGGCGATGATCTTCAATGCAAACAATGGGAAACACAACCTGGTGGTTCATCGTATGTGCCGGAGATTATTCAGGAGTGTCCATGCGTGAGACATGAATATTCCACAAATCGTCCTTGATTCTGGATTTTCGCCTTGCCTAGGGGTTTGATTGTCCGGTGTTCGGCATAAGGTACTGGACATTTTCTTATATTATATTTCAAAATAGACCTACCGTTGGAGTCGCGCAACTTTGCTTGCGTCGTGTAACCTTTCCCGATATCTCATTGCCGATGTCAGTGACATTTGCTTCGTCACTGAAACGCATCTCTTGGATTTGTCTTCAGCAATCCATGCAGTCTTAGGATCTAGACGCTGCGATGTTTACGTCTACGTGCCGCCAACTTGGATGTGGAGAAACCTGCTCTCACTTATGACATCGTAAGATTTTACTTATTCTCCGCAACCATTCACCTGTGTCTGTTCGCACACAAGTCTTCTTAAGCTTCCACCGATCTCTTGCAAGCATGTGTTTCAGGCGGTGATCGGCACACCTGTGAAGGACCACGTCTGGTTGGCAATATACTGTGCACTTCTATGGCGATCTGCACACCATAAGATAAACACCCAGTGTGGATATTTTCACACCCATATTACTGGAAAGTTTGCCTTCGAAGTTACTTATCATCTCGCGCAATAAACAGACCACGCTGATGTCTTTAGGCAAAAAAGGCCATTTATTAGGACCAGGCTGAATAACAATAAACAATAACCAAACAACATCAACATCAATAACAAACCTCCACATCACTCTTCATCCCTTCACTCATTTCACCCACTCCGAACTCACATTTCCTACCACTCCATGCCCCTTCCGTTCCTCATCCATTTCCACAAATCTCGTAGCATCCTCCCCGATATCATCTGGCATTCCACTCATGCCTCCATCTCCCCCACATCGTTCACTCTTCCCCCCTGAGGGATGGGTGTGCCCACGAATGACTCCCTCCACCCCTCCAAAGTATCGCCAACCAGGAAACCCCCTTTAGGGTGGTTACCTGCCCCTCCCCCGGACTGGGACCATGCATCTCACGTCCCCCACCTATTCAAACATCCCTGCGACACCAAATCGCCTCATTCCAGAGCTTGTTAACCACATCTCTCATCTCCATCATATAATAAGCATTCCCCAATCTTGAAAGATGCACTCCGTCGTCCCTAAACAGTAGCGGTTCCTCCAGTCGCAGTCCAACGTGAGCAATAACCTGAATGTCCTTATCCCCACAAAAAACTTGCATCGCTCTGTTGAGTTTCCGTTGTGCTTTTTCAACAGCCCCGTGTTTGATGGAACCCCTCCATACTTTCCTAGGAACAAATTCAGTCCAGGCAATGCAAGTCCCTGCAAGCCTGTGTTTCGAAACCTCCAAGTCTCTTTGCATCAGCTGTAAGCGCACCAAACCCGACAGCCGAACCAAATCGTTCTCTCCCAAATGTACGATCAACAGATCAGGGCATCCCTTCTGTGGGACCATCTTCGCGAGCCAGGGCAATAGTGCCCCCCCATTGCATCCCCCCTTTTCCCCACCAGTGCACCTCATGATGTTGTCCTTTGAGTCCCAGGTTACAGCCGTACACCTATTGCTCTGCATACTTTGAAGCCCAATGCACGAAGGAATGCCCCACGATCAAAGTGACCGTCTTGGCCCCCGGTCCACCCACGCAACCTACGGGAGAAAAATATGTTAGAAACACAGTTTAAAACCAGCCACTCATTCCCCCAACGCCTAGCACCTGGCACCCAGACTCCCCCCACCCCTCCAAAGTATCCCCAACCAGGGAACCCCCTTTGGGGCGGTTACCTGCCCCCCCCCCCCCGGACTGGGACCATGCATCTCACGTCCCCCACCTATTCAAACATCCCTACGACACCAAATCGCCTCATTCCAGAGCTTGCTAACCACATCTCTCATCTCCATCATATAATAAGCATTCCCCAATCTTGAAAGATGCACTCCGTAGTTCCTAAACAGTAGCGGTTCCTCCAGTCGCAGTCCAACGTGAGCAATAACCTGCTGGGTGCTTATCCCCACAAAAAACTCGCATCGCTCTGTTGAGTTTCCGTCGTGCTTTTTCAACAGCCCGTGTTTGATGGCACCCCTCCATACTTTCCTAGGAACAAATTCAGTCCAGGCAATGCAAGTCCCTGCAAGCCTGTGTTTCAAAACCTCCAAGTCTCTTTGCATCAGCTGTAAGAGTGCCAAACCAGACAGCCGAACCAAATCGTTCTCTCCCAAATGTATGATCAACAGATCAGGGCATCCCTTCTGTGAGACCATTTTCGCGAGCCAGAGCAATGGTGCCCCCCATCGCATCCCCCCTTTTCCCCACCAGTGCACCTCATGATGTTGTCCTTTGAGTCCCAGGTTACAGCCGTACACCTGTTGCTCTGCATACTTTGAAGCCCAATGCACGAAGGAATGCTCCACGATCCAAGGGACCGTCTTGGCCCCCGGTCAACCCACACAACCTACGGGAGAAAAATATGTTAGAAACACAGTTTAAAACCAGCCACCCATTCCCCCAATGCCTAGCACCTGGCCCCCAGACTCCTCACTTACGAACATACCGCTCACAGCACCGAGACTTCCACCTCCCAATCTGCCGAATCCTGTCCCAGGACCAACCCAGCCGGGCCGCTGCTGTCGCCGCCCCAATACGGAACGAGTGGGTCCCAAAACCTGCCGGCTCCAAGCCCAAGCGCCTCAAAGCCATACGCAGCACCGCCAACAACTGCCCCGCAGTCACCCTCGCCCCTGAGATGTGACAAAATATCTCACCACTCACCACCCGCGTGGAAAGCACAAACGTCCTCCATTCATCCACTGGGCACACACCCCCTCAACCATTCTCACACAACCAAACCCACTTACCCTGCCCCAACAGATCTGTTTTGGACTGACCCAACAAAATCCCCAGTCGCCCCGCATCCAACCTGATCTCCTCTACCACACACTGCCCACGTGCCCAGCAACTCAGAGACCCGAAAAGCCCCAAAAAACATCCAGATCATGCACAAACGGAACATTTGAACCTCAAACTTATCATAACAACAAAGCGGCAGAACCTCAACCAACCTGACCAACAGTTCAAATGTGATACCCTTCCCCCCTTTCTCTCCCTGCCCCAACCTCTGAGTACCCTACTTATAATCACATCAAAACCAAAAAACAATCAACAATAGAATGACACCCTTGCCAATTTCCCTGATATAGTCGCAGACGACAGCCCTTTGTCAATGCAATGCAATACAAACTGCAACACTCCTTGCTCCACTGCCGAGCGATCTCCAAAAGCCGAATCCCCGCGCCATCCCATAAATGATCCAAACTCAGTCCACGCCAGTCTGTAGTTCCGTCTGGTGGTATCAGCAATAGAGTTCTCAACCAGGCCTATCACCCTCACTCCCCCAAGGCCCAGATGCCGTCCAGCAGCTCGGTCTTGCACAGATCCGCTCCTGATGCCAATCGCCGGAACCGCTGCCACTGCGAACGAGACAAAGCATCCGCAATGTCATTATTCACTCCAGGGACATGCTTGGCTCGAAAGACCACATTCAATCTTAAACACTTCAACATGAAACTCCTCAGCAAGCGCAGCACTCTCAGGTCCCTTGCCCTCTGTTGGTTGACCAACTCGACCACAGTCATGTTGTCCACATGGAACAACACCGATCTGTTCTGAAACTCAGGCCCCCACACTTCTAGAGCCAGCAACAAGGGAAAGAACTCTAGAAACGCAATGCTCCTCCCCTGCTTCACCCAGTGAGCCGGCCAGTCTTCTGCGCACCACCTGCCATCCCAGAAAATCCCAAAACCAGCTGGCCCGGTTGCATCAGAGTAAATTTGAACTTGCCAAACCATCCTTTCGTCCACAAAGTCCAGGGACACCCCATTGAAATCAGTCAAGAAAGTCAGCCATGTCCTCAAATCCCCCCGTATCCCCATGGAGATCCGGACCCTGTGATGCGGTAGAACTGCCCCCGACATGGCCATGCTGAGCCGCCTGCAGAACGTCCGACCAGCCCTGACCACCCTGCACGCGAAGTTCAAGAAGCCCAGCAGTTGTTGCACCGCCCTCAACGCGATCCTCTTCTCTCCGATCACCCACAAGAGGCATGCCTGTATCTCCGTCACTTTCGCGGCAGGGAGCCGAGCTGTCCACTGAATGGAATCCAGCTCAATGCCCAAGAATGTCAAACTACAGCACGGCCCACTTGTCTTTTTGGGGGCCAAAGGGACTCCAAATTGCAGCGACATCTCCTGGAACCATGACAGGGCCCTGCCACAATCCCCCGAGTGTGCCTTCCCTAGAAAAAGGAAGTTGTCCAGATAGTGAGTGACGTCCCGATGGCCACTAATCTGCATAAAGGCCCACTGCAAGAATGTGCTAAACAGCTCGAACAGCGCGCAGGAAATCGCACATCCCATGGGCAAAATTTTGTCCACGTAGATGGCCCCTCCGAACTGCATCCCCAGTAGAGAGAAATCCGTGGGGTGTATAGGCAGCAGGCGGAAAGCCGACTTCACATCGCATTTTGCCAGTTCCGCCCCCAGCCCACACACCTGCACAAGGTGGATCGCATCATCCACCGACGCGTTAAGCACCCTTGAATGCGCCTCCACGATGAAGTCGTTCACAGACTGTCCTTCAGGCCAAGAGAGGTGATGTATCATGCGAAACTCACCCTCCTCTCTTTTCGGCACCAACCCCAGTGGGGAGATGATCAAGTCATCTGTTGGCCAGTCATAAAATGGGCCCGCTATCCTCCCTTCATCCACCTCCTTCTGCAGCTTGGCCGCCACCACCCCCGGCAGTTCCTTGGCTGATTTCAGATTGTCTGCCCACCTCCTCATCCTGGGACCCTGATAGCCTACCCAGAAGCCCTCCGTAGAACCCCACTGAATCTTCAAAGATGCCTCCCTGTCCGGGTAACAGAAGAGCCACTGGGCCATTGCCTCCACCTTAACCGGTGTAGGTGCCCTTCTGTCCAACCTGACCCCTACCTTTCACGTTTCGCCACTGCTCGGAATGGGTGACCAGGGTAAGGCATTGGGTAAGGGCGTGCTTCCCCCCACACTTGAAGCATTCATGCTTGAACTTGCACAGATACCGTGAACAGTAGATCCTGTTATAGCTCCAACAGGCCCAGGTATTGTAACTGCCTGGCTTGGCGGCCTGACCTGTGCTACCTGTACTGACGGCATTCCCCCCCGCCCTGCTTTGGGCGGGACGCGGCAAACCGCTAGCCGTGTGAGTAGACACTATCCACTGCATCCACAGTTCCTGATCCACCTCCCCCCAATGCTTATCCGGATTCGCACTAGCCCTAGCCCTAAACTCCTCGTCATAACTCAGCCAGGCGAACCCCCCGAATTGCTTTTGGGCCTTCCTGATAATGTCCATGTACTATGGCCCTATCCAGATGTTTCTCGCAGTAGATGCTAGCATAAATGAGAAACGCCTAAGTCCAGTTTTCCGTGTTCACCGGGACCCGGAGCCGCCTAGTCAACTCCCATTCCTCCTCCTTGGAACCCTCCTTCGCCTGAACCTCCCTGTGTAGCAACTTAAACACATCCACATATTCGTGTTCTCAAATTCTACTCTTAATTTTGTCCGACAGATGCGATCCCAGTGGCATGGCCAAACCCATATAGGGCAACTTCTTCTGATGTTTGTCCTCTGACTTGTCCCCTTTGTCATCCTTCCCATCCACCTTGTCCGTCTGCTCCCCCTGCGTAGCCACCGACTTACCTCCTACCTGTTTATCCACCAGCGTGGGCCTGCCCTTCGGCACCCCACCAACCTCTCTCACTGACCCCTCCCCCACTCCTCTCGACCTACACGCCTTCTTCCTACCCCCTTTTGGCCCACCGTCCCAAGCCGTCCACCAAGACCCCTCACCTGCTAGCGATGAGTGCCGCTCTCTTGCCGTCCTCTGGAGGTGGAAGCCTTGGGTGTCTCCGTCTTCTCCTTCCCTGATGGTTGCCGCGAGACCTGCAATACACCAAGGTCGCTGTTGCTCTTCCCCCTTCCCAGTCTGTCATCATCATCCCTCACCTCCCCGTCCTCAAGCTCCTCACGCTCATCATCATAATCCAACTCAATCTCAGGCTCCACCTCCACAGGCGCCCACAACACCTCTCTCACCGCTCTCTTCACAACCTTGCCACTCACCGCACTCGTCTCCCTGCCCCCGACACACACGACGCCGGTGCCCGCTCCCGCGCCAGAGGGATTGCCGCCGCGGACCACCCTGCTGCTTCTTGCCGGCTACATGGAGCCGTCTTGCTCCCCGCCGGGCCACCCCGCACTCTGCCAACTTCCGCCGGCTTGGATCCCCCCTACCCCTCAGGTCGCTCCAACCTGAGTGGGCCCCGGCACCATCAGGCCTCAAAGCCGTCCCGGCTGCCCCTACCTGCGTCTGTGGCCCCTTGCGGCTCTCCTCCCCTCCTTTTCTGCCCTTGACCGCTCTGACTAGCTCCTCCTGCTCTGCCCACCTATCCACTTCTGAAGGGGGAGTAGGGGGCCTCTCAATCTCCTCTTTCCAGACCGCTCCCGCCCTGTGCGCACTCTGCTCCGCCCGCCTCACCTCATTAAGTTGTGCTAAGAGGCACTGCTCCCTAATCTGATCCTCCCACGCCAACGCCTCCCAGCTTGGGAGGGGAGGGGGCAGTAACCCTGAAACCCCCATCCAGGCTGCAAAATCCCAGTCTGAGGGGCCATCTCCGGGCCAAGCTCCACGCCACTACTCCCCACCGGAACCGCAACCTCTTGGACCCCCCTCCTGCTCCCAACCGGCACCGGGATAGATACCCTGGACCCCCTGGAGAGGTCAATGGGAGCATCCTCCCACTGCCCCATGTCCCCTACTGCCTCCCCGGAGCCCGCACCAGACACCACTACCTCTACCTGGGGGCCCCCACACCCCCTTCCCCCCTCCTTTGCCCCTGCATCTCTCAACACTTTTCCCGCTGGCTCCTGATCTGGCCTGGACCCGGCAGCCCCCCTCCCCCCTGCTTCCCACACTCTAAAAAACTCACTGGGCTGGATTAGCAGCTCCCCAGTGGTCGGCTCCGAGGACGCGCGCCCCCGCCCCCTGTTCTTTAAATTCCAATTGCGGGAATCGTATTCGCGGAGGCAGGCTCTTCCACCAGCCCCCGCGAGCAGTCTCCTTTCGTAGCACACCCCTCCCCCTTCCATGCACGTTTGTCACTGGCTGCAGCGGCTCATCTTGGCACGCAAACACAGCCACTGCCACCCCTGCCGAAGCCACCCGCGGAGCCCTCTCAAACCCCACCCACGCCTCCCCAAGCACACCGGGCCAGAGGAGATCCTCCCACCCCGCGCGCCCCAGCACCATCAGGGCCTGCCTTACCTCATCAGCCGAAACGCCCACCATGCTAACACCACCGCCACAGAGCTCAGCACGCCCAGAACCACCGACCAGTGGCTCCCCGAACAGCAACACCGACGAACCGCTCCACCGCCGAAATGATCTCCTACCACGACCTAACTGCCTGACTACCGCTACCTTCGAGATGGAACCCTCTCGATGGTGCCGAGCGCAGGAAGAGGAAGTCGCCTTCCTCCCCTGCGCTCTTATACCTACCCCCTAACTGCACCCCCTTCACCCTGCCTGGTCCTCCCCTGCACGTAAGACTCTAGGGGAAGACTAGTCTGCCCCCGGGGCCCAGCATTATCTTCTTTTTGGATTTCACTGTGTGTGTTGTTATATTTTTCTGGTGATTTAAGGGCTGCCAGACAACTTGGGGGTATCATGGCCATGCAAACCAATATCATAATGCCCCCAATGTTTTTAGCCCAGCCTGGCACACCAACAATTGCGTGGGAGGATTGGGTGGAAATACTGGATAATTATATTACCACATTAGATGGCCATAACTTTTCACCAGCGAGGAAGAAGGTGTTGTTGCTTAGTGCATAGGTAGTAAAGGCCAACGTATTTAGAAATATCTACCAGTAGCTCTGGGTCCTAATGGTCAACCTATGGATGATGTCCATAAAGAAGCTATAAAAAGACTAGAAACTAGGTTTGCTAAAGAAGTTAATCAAGTAATGGCAAGATACACATTTTATACTCAGCCCCAAGTGCAAAATGAATCAATAGACGATGTCGCCAGGTTGCGCGAACTATCTGTGAAGTGTCATTTTGATGTAATGACCAAGGAACTGATTCGGGACCAGTTAATTGTGCAAAGTCAAAAAAGGAAAATTCAGGAGAGACTTTGGGCTGCCAAATCATTCATTGTTAAAGGAAGCTGTGGACATGGCTAAAGTCATCGAGGAGACTCAAAAGTGTGTCAAAGAGTTGGGGAGGAGAGAGAAAACTAACATTGAAGTTGCCAATTTAGAATGCTCCTGAAAAGGAAGAAGATGGAGAAGTTACCGTAGTTTTAAAGAAAAATACGAAGGGAGTGTTTGGTACAGCTTCTAGGGGCAAAGGGAGAGAATGTTGCGAAGTGGGAGTCAGTATCATACTGCGGACTCAAAGCGATGCTTTGCCTTAGATCAGGTTTGCAGGAAATGTGGCTGCAAGGGCCACTGTGCATGCATGTGTAAACAAGGATATATATCTGGCAAAAGTAAACCTAAAGTCAATGTGGTGCAAGAGTGTGGTGATGAACAAATGAGCAGAGATAGCATATTGGTGGTGGAAGAGACTGTGAACGGTATAGCTTCAGGAATGGTTGAAGATGCAAAGAGATTGACAAGGCCAACAGCTGTATTTGATGTGTGTGGGCAGGAGGTAGAACTCCTGGTCGATTCAGGGTCCATGTTCACCATAATTCCTGAATCATTGTTCAAGAAAGTGGGAACATTTCATTTTGGAATCCAAAGACATCAATCCAGTTGGTTCCATGGTCAATCCATAGACATTGTGGGGTAAATGGTCGGTTCCATACGTTTTGGGACAAGAAGTACCAAAGGTAAAGTTTATATTGCTAGAGAAGGTCCCCCCATTCTTGGTTGGATGCACCAGTACGACTTTAACATTGTAATCAACCCGAGGTCACCTTTTCAGGTCATGATGGTGGGTGATGTTCAGCTAAAGGACATTTTACATCAAGCGCATAGAGTTTTTGAAGACAGGAAAAAAGGATATACGCATAAAAGTGTTCTTAAACTTGATGCTATTCCAGTGCATCATAAACTCAGGAGAATGCCGCTCTCTGTGAGAGATGGTCTAAAAGGCCTGTTGCAAGACATGTTGAAGAAAGGAGTTATTGAGCCAGTAGAAGCTTCGGCATGGATTTCTCTGGTGGTTATAACGCAAAAATCGGATGGCCGCTTGAGATTTTGCATCAAATTGAGATCACTTAATCGTGACATTGTAACTGACACGTTTCACCCTTCCCAACATCAATGAGCTGATGCAATCGGTGGGTGGTGGCAAGTACTTCTCCAAGATAGATCTGAGGAGTGCTTACCGTCAGATCAAATTGCACCCTGATTCTAAATCATTGACTGCTTTCATCAACTCTGAGGGTGCATTTCAATTTACTAGCATGCCGTTCGACTTAGCGTCGGTGGCGAGTGTGTTTCAGAGGATGATGGCAAGCATATTTGAAGGCTAAGGTGGTGTTGTCTATTTTCAAAATGACATTTTAGTCTCGGGGAAGACAGTGGAACAACAAAACACTATTTTAAGAAATGTGTTATGGAAGCTTGAGGAAGTGGGTTTAACGATTAACTGAGACAAATGTGAGTTTTTAACTGAACATGTGGAATATTTAGGCTATTCTATATCTAGTGGCGGAATAGCGCCTAAACGCAACTTATTGGAGGCGATTAAATCTGCACCTTGGCCCAAAGATAAAGACCAGTTGAGATCTCTTTTAGGTTTCGTAGAATATTATACCACATTTGTAAAGGGTTTTGTGGATAAAACTGAAAATTTAAGGAAACTTTTACATAAGGGCAACAAATATTTGTGGGCGGAGGAACAAGTTTCTTTTGAGAACATTAAAGATGACATATTTAAAGCAGGTATTCTAGCATCGTTTAATACCAAATCTAAGTCATTTGTAACTGTTGATGCCAGTGCCACATTGATTGGTGTGGTTTGTCACAAAAACAAAATTAAGTTGAAAAGACAGTAGATTTTGCCTCGCGTACCTTCACGCAAGTCGAGAGGAACTATTCAGTGATTGAACGTGAGGCTCTTGCTGCGGTGTGGGGTGCAGAATATTTTCATGTGTATTTGTGGGGCATAAGATTTGTATTGAGGACAGGTCATAAACCTTTGATCATGATCTTATCTGCGGGTGGTGCTGGCAAAGGGTCTGCATTATTGGTCAGATTTGCTGCCAGATTACAAGAATATCTGCACAATGTGGAATTTATACATGGGTAGAAGAATTCTCAAGCAGAGTGTCTGTCGCGTATGTCTTTGAGCTGTGAGACTGTGGATAAGACTGCTGTGAGGAGTCTGGATTTAGAGGAAGCTGTTGCATTGGTTCATGAAGTGTTAGATTGTGATCTTGGAGCGTTTTCTAGGTCGCAATGGGAGGAGGAAATGCGTTTGGACACGGTGTTAAAAGATGTAATTGTGATGATCAAGAAAGGTGCTGAGAGGGAAAGTGCTGTGTCTGTGTCAGCTAGGCCTTTTTGAAAAGTGTTGGACGAATTGTCTGTGAGTGGGTTGGATGTTATCATGAGAATGGATCGCTTTGTGCCACCTGTTTAAGGCTTCACAATTTTGGAATTCCTCATGAGGGGTATTTAGGGCAGGGGATGACCTGCAGGAGGATTAAAGAAGATTTCTGGTGGCCAGGGATGGATGAAAAAGTCAAAAGGTGGATAGAAGGTTGTAGTTTTTGTAAAGAGAGTGATAAAAGATTGAGGGTAGGTAATCAGGGGGCAACTGGTCAGATTGATGATCCAGGGGAATCTTGGAGCATCATTTGTTTAGATTTTATAGGCCCTTTTTCTTAATTGTCAGCTGAAAAGAGGTTTGCTGCTGTTAAATTGGATATTCATCCTAGGTGGTTGATAGTTACATTCATGAAAAATGTGATGACCAAGTCCATCATTGCTTTTTTGGAGAGGATATTTGATGAGGAAGGTGTTCCCCACACTTTGCTTACTGATAATGGTACGCAGTTGACTTTCAATGAAATGCATTATTTTCTCGAGAGGTGTGGAATTAAACATTCTTGCACCATCTCTTTACAATCCCATGGGGCAGAGAATTGTAGAGAGGGCTAACAGATTAGTAAAGGGCACGATTCAACTTGCTTTGTCAAATGAACAATCTCCAAGAAGACTTTTAGATGACATGATATGGGCATATCGTTCCACCATAAATAGTGTCACTCATAAATGTCCTTTTCAACTCATGAGGGGACACCTTCCGGGTAATAGGTTGGTCCCAGCTTGGTTGAAGGATTGGATACAATTGGGAGGTGAGCAAGTCCATGAACGTGGTGTTATAAAATTCAAGATAGATGACTGGGTCAAAATAAGATCAGGCAGGGTGAAGGGTGCATTGAGCACATTTAAGGACCCTTTTCGCGTAGAAAAAGAAGGGAAAGTATTTGTGGTCATTGAAGGTGGTGAAAGGTGGAACCTGCGTAGAGTAGCTTTGTATCAGAGAGCAGGGGAGTGTGCTAAGAGTGTAGATGAGAAAGGATGTTCTGGAGCTATGTTCTTGCAAGATGATGAAGTTGTGTGTGATCGAAGCTCTGGAGAACCAGACTTGGTGCCAGACCAGTGGTATGTAAGACAAAATGAGTTACCGGAAGATGAGGATAGATCCAGAGTAAAGAGTGATGTTAGATTCCGAAAACCACCCTCTTATTTATAGGATTATGTGAGCTGTAAAATGTCTTTTGTTCCTTTCTTTGCTGTTTTTTCTCCTTGGTTTCATTTGTTATTTTCTTTCTTCTTTCTTGTTTTATTGTTTGGGGTATTTCCTTTATGCAAAGTGAGAGGATGTGTTATGATGAAATCTTACCTATTGGTATTTGATGTTCAGAATGTAAGGCTAACAACACTCGATCTGAGTCAGTTACAGCTGGCTCCTCGATGCGGTTTGACGCCAGGTTGTGTATCGCCAGTAAATATTATTTTACTACTGAATTACTACTGTGGTTCTTGGATAGCGTCAACAGTGTAATAAAGAGGTAGAATCAAAAGTACTATGCAACAATGGTATCTGGCAACCTCCACATGCAGCATGACTTATCTGATTGGAGTTTCCTTTTTATGTACTGGGTTATTTTGGGCAGGGCTCATGAGGTCAATGTGTGTGGAAGCTGAAAGGCTACCTTATTACCTCAAGAACAAAGATTAAGAATTACTGCTGACGAGCACCATTTGCCAGAATTATGCTGCCTTGGTGCTGAGGGAAATGTTGTTCTATGTCTGTGGCAAGGTTCCTGCATCAATCCCCTTGTATTGATGTCTCTGTGATCGCTGGTGCTGCTGTGTCAATGTTTTGTGTAAGTGCCCTCTGTCAGTATACACATGTCAGTACACTAGTTTTGCCCTTCCCGCTCAGTGTCCCAGTGCTTATGTTCTGGTATTGTGCCCCAGTGTCACTATTTTAATGCCAGTATCCTTGCATCCTAGCATTCCTGTGCCAGTGTCCCATTCATATTGGTCTGTGCCTGTGCTCCAACATTAGCTCTTGTGCCCATGTCAGTATTCCACTGTCACTGTTCCCATGCCAGTACTGATGCACATATTTAAGTGTCCTGTGTGCCAGTGCCCTAATGCCTGTATCGGTATCAGCGTGTCAGTACCCTAGTGATATTGCCCATTTGCCAGCACTCCTGAGTCAGTGCCCCCTGGCTAGTGGCTTAATGACAGCTCCTATGTCACTATACTCACATCAATGTCCCTGTGTATGTGTTGGTGCCCCTGTGGCAGTGTGGCAGTGAGAGTGTAGGGACCCCTTTGTCGGTGTTCCTGTGTCATTGGTGCCTGTGCATCACTTTTCTAGCGTCAGTGTGCATCTCCCTGTGACCCATAGGATGTCGCTGTTTGATTATAAGTTACTTACACAATCCTAAGTCAACTTTAAGCGGGATAGAAGAGCCCTGAGGTGAGGGTAATGATGGACGCGAGATCTGGCAATCTAAATATGGATTGGAAGATTCGTGCAGCATTTTTTTATCTCTCACATCACGTTAATATTTGTAGGTGACCATGGAGGAACAGTTTCATTCATCATTTGTGAAGTAAAGAAATGGTTTGAAGTTTGTTAGACAAGGGAGTGCAGGTCATTAATTTTAGGTTTTATGTGAGGGAAGGGTTAACATGAGCTAAGCTTTTTATTTTGAAAGCAAGCTCCGGCCTGCTGTCAGTTGCCTTTAGGGGTCTGATCTTTATTATGTGGGTGCCTGGGTATACCACCGCCTAACGCCCACCCCTTCCCATGCCCCCATCCCCCCATCCCCTGTGACTAGGGCCCTGTCACAGATTACGCTGAACCGAAAATTGATTCACAAAAACCCACATTTCTCCTCCTAAATGCAAACTCTAGAAATATTGTTAAGTCAATATACTTTGGATAAATAAATGCTTATTATTTCACAATCATTTTGAAATTATTTATAGCGCAACACAAAGTTTTGGCGTCTAGCTATACCTCATTATCATTTTTGAAATTAAAATCCGTGGCTTTTGCACACTATCCCTTCTCACTTCCTGACTTCAATTTCAATCTTTATTCGATCCACTTAAAAAGATCATAAAAGCACAGATAAATACATAATAATAAAATCAGTAAATAATTCATAATTCATCTTAGAATAAAGACCCTATTTCAACAAGATCATTTCATTTACTAAAAGCTCTAAAAACAAGGTTACCGAATGACAGGGTCAAAACTCTAAGCGGCCCCCGCCCTTCCTCTTTCTCATACAGGCCCATAACAACGTAGCTACCGAAAAGCAGACCAGGGGATCAGGTAACGATTAAAAAAAATATAATGCAACCTGGCATTGAAAAAATTCCCTTGCTTTAAAATTGGCCTAAGATAGTCGTTCCTTTCTTTCTCATAGAGCCTACAGAATAGAACTAGGTGCAGTTCAGTTTGTGGTTAGAGGTTATCACATGGACACACACTTAATTCTGAGTGGTTATGTTTTTTCTGGATAACCTTACATCAAAGGAATCATATTCATATGGAACCTCAATAATATGAATCTGTGTTGTGGAGTGGTAACATTTACTAGATAGGAATACCCTTCCTCTATCAATGGAGGGTTCTGGCGATATATACAGACTGCTTGTTTCTCTCTGTGATATTCCTTTCGCTGATAATCCGCCATCAATAAAAACATATTGGTGACCTTTTGTTTTGAAACCTTTCTACAAGCCAGTGTGTCCTCAAACAGTTCAGGGAGGCCGATCTCCTTCAGTACTGACTCTACGTAGCCAAGCCACCTAGACATTCTACGATTGTCCATGCTTAGACAATTCTTTATTTTCAAACTGAATGCCACAGGAGAATTGAGGCTAAATGTATTGAATCTGCAATATAGGGCAAGCCTAGTTCCAAATGTAAAATGCAGTTTGAGGACGAGAGGGGGAGGCCCACTATGGATTTAAATAAAGTATTCTTCATGGTTTGAAATGCAGTTGGCGTAAACACACCCCAGACACCAGCCCCATATGTTACTGTCACCTTTACTTTGGCCTGATAGATGTTTTTTATTGGTAGTAGTGGTCTTGGGCCCAGTTTTTGGTTGAAGGATTTAATGGCTGAAATGCTTCTGTCCATTACCAACTTTCTTCCTTCCACCAGCTTTGACCACGATAGATATTTGTCAAAGAGAACGCCCCAAGTAGGGATAAGTGTCGACCACCTCTATTCTCACTTCCTGACCCGAATCTCTTTAGCCTCCTAGGGCCAGATGTACGACCCTGATATTTTGCGACTCGCATATTGCATCGCTTTGCGACTCGCAAAATGAAATGTACAACAGTGTCACAGACACTGTTAGCAATTCCCAATGGTGTCGCATATTGCATGCCGGATCAATGTTCATGAGGCAAGCGCAATATGCGACCCCATTGGGAATGGCTAGCACTCCCAGGAATGGTGGCCTGTGGGGGTCAGCAGACCACCATGTCTGGGACTGCTTTTTAAATAAAGCAGTTGTTTTCTTAAAATGCAGCCCGTTTCCTTAAAGGAAAACGGGATGCATTTTTTTTTTAAAAATGAAACTTTTCAGTTTCATTTATTAAGGGCAGGCAGTGGTCCCTAGGACCACTGCCTGCACAATAATACATGGCAGTGAGTCTCGCTATTAGGCAGGGATGCCCCTTCCTAATAGCGAGAGTCGCAAACGCTACATGCCATTACCCTTTTCCGATTTCCCGTTTGCATCTGGCCCTTAATCCTAACTCCATCACATACTCTTCTCCTTAGAACAAACATTCCATTGATTACATCACAAGCCCTTGAGCACTGGCTGATGCCAGAATATTTTGCACAACAGCACTCCACATGCAGCAGGTTTAGCCTGGTCGAAGCACCCTTTTCTGTACAAGGTTATATTGGGCAGGGCTGAGAGGATCATTGTGTGTGGTAGCTGATAGTCTGCCTTATTATCTCAAGAACAAAGGTTAAGAAGTATTGCTGATGTGCACCATTTGCCAGCCTTATTCCACCTTGCGGTTGAGGGATGTCAAAGAATGGTATTCTGTGCTACAGTGACAGGGTTCCTGCATAAATGCCCTTGTGTCTAAGTCTTGTTGTGATTGCTTGTGCTGCTGGCTCACTGTTCTAGTGTACGTATTGGTGTTCCTAGTGAAGAGGCATTTTTGGTAAAACGCAAAATAATATAGCTAAAATATATGCGCAATATTAACGTGCAGATTTAAATGAACACAATGCGTTTAAAAATGTGCAAAATATAGTAAGTAGTTACACTTACACAAACTAGGCCTCAACACTGATTAAAAGCAGCAATGCTTAACGAGTGGTTTGACTAAATTGTACTGAAGCACGCATCAAATGTTTAATTATTGACCTATCCATGATCATGTTTTTATTAAATAAATGTTTCACATAACTCTGCAAAATGTTTCTACTTATACAAAGAAAGGTTCGAAATGTTTGTTTTATCGTTTAGAAGAATTTTGAAGAATAACCACTCATAGAATACAGCACATAAACTGAACTCGACCTCTTTTAACACATTTGTTTTATTCCCAAAGGATGATGTTGAGTAAATAAGTTTCTCTTGTTGCTGCGGATGTCTCGTTTTCTACATAACCCATTTTTAGGTAACGTACATTTTGTTTTATTAGAAGGTTAGAGATGTAGTTCCATTCGTCGGAAAAGATGTTTTGAATATAAAAAGCCTCATACTTTATATAGCTTATACTAAAATAACAATGTTGCACACTTGGAGAATACTGTGTGGGAACCGTTTGTATTTGTGTGAGAAGAAGAGGAGTGAACCTGTTCAGTAGCGTCCAGTGAGCTGGGGGGCGGGGGGAATTGGGGAGAAGTGGGTAGATGGGGAAAGGGGGAGAAAAATATTTTTTTTTCTTAAAAGAAAACACTTACCTGCTTGTCGCATCACGCTCCTCGCTTCTGCAGGCACATGCTCCCAGAGTGCACTGCGGCCAATCCTGACGCTGCTTTCATGCACCTGAAAGCTGTGTCAGGATTGGCCTGAATGCTGATGATTTGTGCTCCCATACAGACTTGGCGCCTGTGCCTGCTCTCTCCAACCCAGCAATGCAGCTGGGGATGATGAGAGCTTCACTGGGCATGTGGGTTTGGCCGCCCTGAGATGGCCGGCCAAACTCACATGCGCAGTGAAGGCAGTGCCCAACACTCCCCCTCCAGCCTGTCACCACCCTGGCCCTACCCCTAAGCCTTGGCTCCGAGAGACAAATAAAACAATAATAAACAAGAGATTATTATCATTTTATTTTTCATTTTTTCAGCTGCATACAGGTGGGGCGACGCTTCTGCGCTATGACCACTGCCGCTGCTGAACCTGTTCCCAAGAAGAGACCTGAAAGATGATTGGATGAGACGAGGAGAACATGCAAGACTAACAGCAAAATGATTTTTGACTGCTTATAATGGTACAGGTTCCTAGAGTAGGTTAACGCCATTCCACGCTGTTCCATGCCATTCTTTTTCTACCGACTCTCCCACAATTTACACTCCCCATGCCATTTTTCCCTCCTTCCTTTTTGACTTTGCTCAGACACCATTGCTGATTGCGGTTACTACTGCTACTGCACATTTCCCCTTCCTTATTCCTTGCTGTTTTAAGAATCTACTGAGGTTTGTGAACCTCTCTTTATGGGACATTCTGCTGTGATCGATTATTGACTTTATGAATATAATTTGAGCTTAATGCTTGTTCTCACTCTCTTTCGAAATTGAACTCTTTATGTGTTCCTACTGATGCCTTTCGCCCCATTCTTAGAATAGGTATTTCTTCCTTCATGGAACATGCTTAATGCATTTTTTTATATTTGAATTAGCCAACTTCTTTTATTAATTCTGTAAAAGATTGATTATTTGAAAGCAAGATAAATTTAACATATGATTCTGAATAAAGATAATCTACTAAACTTTGAAAAATAAAGCCCTTAAAAACTTTTAACAATTCTCATTATTGACTAAACTTCAGATAGAAATTGTGATTACTATTAATGTGATGATTTGTTCCTGATCTTCTCGACTACAACAGCCAAGATCTGTTGGCCTATTGGGCTGCAGCATAGCAAGGATCAGCCCTGTGTGATGGTACACCGAGTTTTATTTAAACTGATTCCAGCACCAGCAAAGTTGGTAACAGAAGGAAGGTTTACGTTGTGAGTAGAGGAGCTATTTATACTTGCCCAAGTTAGAGAAATGTCCGAGTCCCACAGCCCAATGCGCAGAACTTGAAGATTGACAGGATGCAGTTTTCCGAAAGGGGTTGCTGTATTAGAGGTATCCAGAGCGTTATGTGTCATGAATTGTGATTATTGTTGTCTTTTTTGATTGAAATTGGAGTACGCATGTTGAACGAGTTGGTGATGTTTTTGTGGTTTTTGTAAAGAAGTTAGACAGGTTATCAAGCTTGTGTATCCCAAGATCCCAGGGTATTGAGATAGTGTAGAAGACACTAATATGGCTTTCTTGTCTGCTAAGATTTTGTGGTGTAGATCATGAGGTACCATTGACTACAGAACTGAGATAATGATTATAATGATTTGTTATGATTGTATTAATATTGATTGATTGATTAATCTGCCAACGCAGAACCTAATTGCACAAAGGGTGAAGCTGCATTGATTAGAGTGATTTCCCACTGGTTAAGATTTCATTTGTTTGTGTGAAAACTCTTTTTGTGTGAAAAGTCGTAAGGTGTAAAAGCCTTAATATTCCGATTGTTGCATTGCCTTTTTGTTTTTCTTTACTGTAGACACAAATATTTTTTTATTTACGTTGGTTGTAGATTGTAGTATTCTGTGTATGAGAGAAATTGTAAAGGAGGGTGAACTGCTGCAAGGAGTGAGATCATATGTCATAGTGTGCCTTGCCGAGATTGGTTGGTTGGTGTATTGTCACGCTGTGATTAGTTGATGACGACACAGGGTGCCACGCTGTGATGGGTCAGTTGTTGTGTGAGTACCGCATTGAGATTGGTTAAGTAATCTTCAAGAATCAAAACTGTGACGGAATTTGAGAAGAAGTTTTAACATTTGCGCAGGAGCGGCTGCTACCGGTCTAAAGAGGTGGGGCGTAGGGAAAGGAAATGAAAAAAACCCACTTACCTGGGCCGTATCTCCTCAGTCCTCTTCCTTCTTCCTGTCTCCGATGGCAGCAGGAAGCAGCAGGAAGTAGCGGCAGGTTCCACTAAGCCAATACAAATGTTGCAGGGCAGCATTGTGATTGGTCTGAGTGCCATGTTTCAGCGCTCAGACAGGGACTGGGAAGCTTTGCATGTTCCTCACCAGGCTGTGTAATGCAGCGTGGTGGGGAACATACAAAGTGTGCATGACTGTTTGGCCGGCCCAAGAGGGCCGGCCAAGGAGTAATGCGCACTTAAGGAGGACAAAGCACTCCTCCTCCTGCACTGGCCAGCCCGCCTGAGAGCCACTGACTTCAAAAGGAAAAATAAAATGTTAATAACAATACGTTATTATCATTTTATTTTTATTTTTTAGTAGTGGGGCAATGCTCCCCTGCCTTAGTGGAGGAGCCACCACTGTGTTTGAGGAAATAGAATCAAAACATTGAATTTGAATTTCATTACCAAACCATTTATTGTTGCACTTTGCATAAATCATGAATTGTCATAAGGTATTTAAGAACTTTATGAGAGTTGATGTTACAATTACGAAACGGGAAGGTAAAGAGGCGCCTCCCATGGTTACAACTGTTTGTGGATTTTTCAATGGTGCAAGATTACTGAAAAGGAGGGTCTATTGAGTTTTCCAAAATATGGAACATTTGAGTTGAGAATTATTGACAAATTGAAAGAGAAGCTGTCTGTACGAAATTAAGCCACCACCCAGACCCACACAGTACGTAGCATTAAATATGTGGGAAAAGACAGCACGAGATAGGGAAAGTGAGAAGTACCAGAGTAAGACTGGAAGAGCAGTGCTTAATTATGCAAATGCTTGATTGGATGAGGAACAACAGAGATGGAGGAAAGCCATGGTCGAGTGAACTAGACTATACCTAGCTATTACTATTGAGATACCTGATAAATCGAAAAAGAATAAAACGCAGGGAAAAGAAGATGAAAAAGATGAGACAAATGCAGATACTGATACTGATTCAGGGAATTATATATTGGATGCACTGTTAGTCACGCATCCACCACCTTTTGTGAGCCATATAACAAATGCTGAGAGTATTTCGACATCTGATGTAAGAGTGTCTACTGCCCCTGTAGACCAGAAAATGATTCAAACTGAAAGACCCTTACAGAGGTCATAGCCCAGCCTGTTGTGCAACCTGTTATAACACATCTAGTGCCTACACAAATTGAGAATGTTCCTACTGTGATGCATCCAGGTTTTACTGCTTCAATTGTAACTGTACCAGCACCCATTGCTAGGGTTGTGACAGCACAGACATTAGAGATTCACAGAATGACTGGGCCGACTCATGTCATTTCATATGCAGTAGTTCATGGAGCTACCTGTAACAGAGGTTTGTTCCGACATCACAGAATTCACAGATTGTTGCCTGTAATCCACCTCAAACGATTGAATCATTGAGAAAGGGGGGTAGGAGTATCTTTACGACACCAATTGCTCAGGAAGTGACCAATTTATTTGAAGATTGGGTTTTTCCACCATAGTTTGAGGAAGCAACAGAATTTAAAAAGACAAAGAGTGCAGAATAAAAGTTACCACAGTTTCTAAAAGGTAAAGACCCCTGAATGTTTCTAAACTAAAAGTGGAAGTAGGGGAGATTATTAGGGGATGTTTAGAACTTGAGAGTTTAAACCCATACTGAGAAAAAGAGTTGATTTATTTGAGTAAAGAAATTGCAAAGCGTGCAGCAATTACACATGATAAATTAACTGTTAGGGCTCAAAAATGGGGGGCCCAATTCACAAAAGTACTCTGAGACAAAATCCTAACTTTATGACTTTCGGTAGACACAAAAGGCATTTAGTAGTAGTAAAGTTAGGATTCCTAACTTTACTACTACTAAACTGAGAAAAATCCTAACTTTACGACTTTCAGTATTCACAAAAGGCATTTAGTAGTAGTAAAGTTCGGATTCCTAACTTTACTACTACTAAACTAAGAAAAATCCTAACTTTACGACTTTCGGTATTCACAAAAGGCATTTAGTAGTAGTAAAGTTAGGAGTCCTAACTTTATGCTACTAAATGCCTTTTGTGAATACCGAATGTAGAAAAGTTGGGATTTTTGTCAGTTTAGTAGTAGTAAAGTTAGGAATCCTAACTTTACTACTACTAAATGCCTTTTGTGAATTCCAAAAGTCGTAAAGTTAGGATTTTGTCTCAGATTACTTTTGTGAATCGGGCCCAGGATGATTATCTTTCAAAAAGTGTTCACATACAGAGAAGTTACAGAGCTCATTTGGATGACGGAGCTATAATGAAAATGCGTTCTTCAGGAATGCGATTACACATAACTGAATTAGTAAAATGCATCAGTAAATGCAGTGACTTTGAATAATGAGTTGAGTAAATAGTCAAAGAAACATGCAAGGAAAAAGAAACAATCAGAGGTAGATGAGGGTAATTTGGTAGAGGCATTCTGGTTGATCCAGTTGATTTGAACACTAGTATGGATGTTATGACGCTAAAGAAAGGGACTCATTGTAAATTTTGTAACAATATCGGGCATTGGAAGAGGGAGTGTAGACTTAATCCAAATAGAGTAAAAGGAAATGTACAAATGCAGGGAGGAAATCAAATGCAAATGCAAAATGTGCCAGTTCAGCAAATACAAGTGTCAATGCAAAAACAAGCATTTACAATGCAATGGTCTCGGCATTGTTAAAGTTAGAGCTATTGGCATTGCTCACGACATTCTTTTTGTTTTTGTTTTATACAATGTCAGTAGCTTAATCTCTCTCAAATGCGAGACCTATTGCATTTGCACCCACACACAGAGCCACACACACACTTTCTCTGGTGCCGCTGCTTGCTACCGGAACTCCCTCTGCGAGGAACTACAACTGCCCCCACTCTGCTGGTGTTCAGGAAAACAGAAAAAAATGGCTTTTCAGTAACACATCCACGTACCCTCTGACTCAAAGGCCACTCCCCGGAGGTGCAGTGTTATAAACGTATCTATCGCTTCTGTGTACTGCAGTACTGTTACCAGGTGTCTGTTTGACCCGTGCAGCTCATTGATGCCTCGGGCAACAGGGCGCTATATATAAAATTAATAATTCTATAAATAGATTAGGAAGGGGGCAGGTGTTTCAGGCAGGAAGTAGGACGTTGAGAAGGCTATACAGAATAAAAGACTGCCAGTAGATACTTAAGACAGCCTGTGCAGAGATGGAAGGTCAAGAAAGCTCTTCCTCGAGGCACTGATTGTCTCGGGATCTGATCTAGACAGGGTTATCGAGCTAGAAACAACCTTCAAATGTGCAGCTCGAGCCCACCCCGTCCTGTGAACTCCTGCGACTGTCAACACAATATAAAATAGAGTCAATTGTTGTTGAATGGCAACAGTGAAAGGCAATAAAACTGAGCCGGATTGGGAAGTTCTGATGAACAATGAGAGCTGTGCTTCCCTGGCTGGGATGCGAGAGGGGGGGGCCTCAGCCCCCACCGCTGCACTGGGGGCAGAGCATCTGGCTGTCTAGCAACACTGACATTCAGACGTCAGTCAGTCCTGAATATAAAGAGCCGTAATGCCTCCGTTTCCGAGGAATACCCGCCATTATTTGGAGTAGGATAAGAATAACACCATCTCCATGAGAAATGCATCCTGGGAAGAAGAACCCTTCTGGGGTCAGTGGGACGTGATTGTGTCCCTGTTTGCACTAGTGACACTCAAGAGCTGAATGGAAATTGTGTTTGCTCCGGTGTAGCGCCGGCAGTTGCTTGGAAGCTGTCCGCTTAAATATTAAAAATGTACAAGGGAAGCAAAATGAGCTTAAAGCATTCGCACAATCCTATTTTTGCACGCACAGGGCTAAATCTAGCACAAAGCATACTGCGCAAATATATGCCCTAATATGTTTGCACACGGAATCTGCACCGTGGTGAGGGTGATCCAATTTCTTAAATTCAGGTAATGGTTTATTTTTCATTTACCGCCTGCACCGGGCCAATCAGTGCACACTTTCAATCCTCTCACACATTGAGCAATGAACAGGCGGGCTATGTTCTAATTGAGAACTGTACACTTGCACATAGTGTGATCCTGGACTCATTTCTCAGTGCCTGAGTTACCTTATCCGTCACGATAGGTATAGCTCAGAAACGGGCGAACACCATGCTTTAGGACAATGTAAACATTGGGCCTTATAAGCGCCCACTCTTCAGCTGTCTTTTCTGCGTCACCTCTTGGAGCTGAAGTGACAGATGAACCACTTGCATCCTGCCCGTGCCTGCGCCCTGCGGGTCCGTGGTTTCAGCCACAGGATCCGGGGGTCAAGAATAGCAGTCCGGAGTCCGCGCGGCACATTTAAAGCAGCCACAGATGACTTCAAGCGGGACAGATGGGTTTCTGGAGATAATAATAATATTATTAATATTCATTAATTTGGTGGTGACAAACAATCTGTTTCCACAGCTCTTACTACGACTCGAGTGGAGCTTCGAAGTGCTGTGAGCAGCAGGTGCTCTTGGGGCTGTATTCCCCGGCTCCACACATTTGAGCTCCCCGCCTTCTCTGACTTCTGGCTGTCTCGCGGACGGCACGCGCTCCCTGTTATTCTGCGCCGTTTTCCCCTCAGGGAGGGGTCATCTGCGCCGAAGTGCGCAGCTCCGAACCGCGGCCTCGGCAGTGACCGGGAAACAGGGTCCGCTCTCCGGCCCCGGAGGTGACACTCCTGTTCCTACAGCGAGTGACGCAAAACTGGAGTGAGCGAGGCTGGGGGAACCGAGGGGAGTGCATGCCGCTAGAGGGAGGTGAGAAACGCCGTCTGCGCGGCACGTATAAGGAAGGAAGGGACGCGGGCATTACTGGAAGGGCAGAGAAGCGAAGCAACAGTATTCATAACACAACAACGATAACAAACTCAAAAATAAGAATAATAAGAAGATTTTTCACAAACAGTCATTAGCACATGTACGTAGCAAATAATAATATACGTAAGCAGCCTGACGGTACATTACACGTCCACACAGGTGGACTCTGCCTTGGTTCCCGGTTGCCGCGGGCATCGCAGCGACTCAGCTAATCCCTGGTGTTCTTGGCGTCAGCCACACGCAGGGGGGCACGAATCAGCGGGGTGGGCACCACGCGAGTCTACAGCGTGTCTTGCTCATGCTGCCTGCACAAGGGGCCAGTAGGCTCGCTGATTGGTTGACAAGGTCCACCAATCACAGTGCTTATTTGGTAGTTGCCAACCAATCAGAGAGCCGACTGGCGCGTGAAGGCAGCGTGAGCAAGACATGCCGCTGACTTATGGGCGTGTTTTAAAAAAGAGAAATAATCGAAAAAACACGCCCCCGAATCCGAAAAGGACGGGGCTTGTTTGGAGAGACAAACCTCTTCTCCAACGGCTGACCAGTATTTAAGAGGCCAGCCAATGGAGAAGAGGAGAGAAGAGAGGCGGGTTCAAGCCCCTCTTCTCCAAGTCATTAAATCTCGCGAGCGAGACTGCGCAAGCGCAGCCTTCGCTAGCCGAGACCTAAACAGTTCCAATGATGCAAGTCCCACAGAGTTCGATGGTCCAACAGGATATGGGGCACGCCAGATTTAATTTGACCCAGTTGCGCAAAGCAAATTTAAATGCATTCCAGAATCAGAACCGATTACAACAGTTTCCTTTTTTTGATAATGATGGTTTCGGCTCTGACAATTCCCAATGAGGGTGCCTGAGGAGGTAGGAAGATTGCGTGCTTGGCATAGTCTTAGAGGTAGACCAGAGTGTACCATTTGTAGAAGTAGAAGGAGAAGTAAATGGCCATAGAGTGACATTCCTTATTGACAGTGATGCTACCTGATCCACTGATCCTCTCGGGAAAGAAGATCCAAGTCATAAGAGTTTCAAATAAACAGAACACAAACTCAGTTTCAGAAAAAACTCCTGTAAAGATAGGGTTATTTGAGGAAAAACATCAATTTGTATTTGTGATTCAAGTCCTGCAAACCTGTTAGGAAGAAATTTGTTGTGCAAGTTAAATTGCACAATTTACTGTACTCAAGATTGCATAGAATTTCAAATGTATGATTAAGATGTTGAGTTTAAAATGGCTCGACAAGAGTCAGCTGTGGGGTTGTTCAAAGTGAGAACAATTGCAGAGTTACATCATGATTTGAAAGAGAAAGTTAACCCAGAAGTGTGGGATTTCACTGGGAAAAATATAGGACTGATTAAAGGTGTAGAGCCTATTCAGATCACACTGAAACAAAATGTGGTGTATCTCTGCCAGAATAGCTGGATTGAGGGACACTGCCAAAACATGTGGGCCTCGTTTGCGTTGTTTCCTCCGCATTTAGGGCACTTCTTCATCACACAGTTCCCCAACTTTGATAATTTCTGTGGTGTCCAGTATGCCTTGTGGACAGTAAAAAGATGGTTCTTCCTTAAAGGTGCAGCTTTCACATATAACCACAAATGAGACAGAGATACTTGCCCTAAAAGATGGAGGTCTTCGCCTGGCAGTTCCCTCCTCCATATCTCTGGGAATGTGTTTTGCGTTTCTTCTCCATTCTGGATTCGCATCCAATAACACTCTGCGATTTCCTTCCGTGGATTAGTATGTGAACAGATCTTGGATGCCAAATCCGTGTTCCCTTTAGCCTTCTCTCTCAGCGTTTTAACCCAACTTGAAAGTTGGTAGTACTTACATTTGGAAACCGAGTTTTCAGAAATCTCTGAAAGTTGCTGCCATGAGATTAGTTTGGTATCCTTAATGAGCTGCCCCCACTTACAGATACCACATCCCCGTAGGGGGCTGCGAGTGCGTCCAATAAACAGTCCGGAGTACCTGGAGAGTCCCAGATCAGCGCTATATCGCAATAGTATGGTATTTGTAGAGCCGATCTCACCTGATGCCATACCTTCACGGCCGCTGGAAGGGCTTTTACCCTCACCTTCTTGAAGAATTTGGGGTGACCAAACCTCAAAAGGAAGAAATCTGCTTGATACTGAGAGCTCATCGTAAGCGCCCAAAAGAGCGGGGTCAAGCAGGAGCTTTCCATCATCAACTGTCGAAAAATTTTCAGGTGGAAAGCATAGTAGTATTGGTAGAGATCTGGGGTAGCAATCCCTCCATATTCTTTCTGGAGATTCTAGGTCTTTTATTTCCCCAAATAAAGCTGGAAAACTCCCCCTGCACCCTCTTAAACCAGATTTTCTTAAATTCTAACGGGGTGGTGTTAACAGAAAAGTGAACTTTGGGAGGATTGAAATTTTTAGGAGATTTGATCTACCCAGAAAGGAGAGTGGGAGAGCCCCCCATGCCCGTAGCTGTGCTTTAACACCCGCAGCTACTTTATTGAAATTTACCTGGGCTATCTTTTCTTCATTATGTACTATTTGGACTCCCAGATATCTTATCTCTTGTTTCGTAAGATCACTCTTGTTGGAGATGTTCCATTGCATCAACTCGTTTTTTTCTGGGTTGATGGAATATCCAGAAACCCTCCCAAAACCTTCCAACTGCTCCCATATTGCATGGAGTGAATGCTGTAAGTCCCCTGTCAAGATCATAAGATTGTCTGTGTATACCACGATTTTTTTCGCCCAACCATTGCAGGCGAAAGGGTGGATGTTCCAACATCCCCTTAATTTACATGCCAAAGGTTCAATATAAAAATTAAAAAGTAGGGGGGAGAGAGGGCATCCCTGGCTGGTCCCCATACCAATTTTTATTGGCTATTCTGGCAGAGTGTGGGTAAAATCATCTCAGGTATTATGGGCCACAAGATTAAGTTGAGTTTGGCTCTTGTGATTTTTTGTGTTTTTCCAGAAGGGGTAGAGGGTCGGGGCAGCCTTAAGACTCATAAAGCTCTCATCTTCATTTTGATTCTTCTTGATTGAAGGGAAGTGGATAAGTGTGTTAAGTGGATCCTCCCTTGTTCCCCAAGTGAGGACGAATGGATTCGCTCTGTTCAAAAGATGTCATGTCTTGATCGGGTGGATAAACCTTTCAAGACAACGAGATTTTGGGAACTCTAGGATGATTGGTTTAAGATTTATGTCTCCAGCCTATCTCAATGAGTATGGAATTTCTCTCTTTTTCTCTTCTTGCCTAATTCTGCCTATTTCCATGTCTCTGAATCTTGCATGACTATGATTTGAGTGGTTGTTTTCTTTTTGAAATCTTATGGTCCAATGATTAAGTGTATGCTATGCAGGTTGCCTTCGTGGTCTGGAACATCTACTCTTAGCACCTGTTTTTTTGAGGAGTCAGTGCCGTCGCCTTTCCAGGAGGTATTATCATCTTTTGGCCCTGGGATATTCCGATCCCTCCTCCCTTGTGGAGAGATCGGGTGCCTCTTTTGGATTGCCTTCTAGTTTTTGGTATGGGGCTTGGCTTTCTGAACCCAGAGCATAGTTGGATAAATGAGAACTAAAAAAATAAAAAATGTGGTGTATCCAAGAACAACACCATACAATTTGACACCAGAAATTATTGCAGGAATGACACCAGTAATTGAAGATATGCTGAGGAAAGGAATATTAAAAGAACTCGTTGGGAGTCAGTGCAACTCTTCAACCATGGGTTTACAGAAGCCCAAAAGTAAATATCGTATTGTACAGGATATCCGAAAGATTGCCAGCATTGTTGTCCCATGTTGTCCCGTGGTACCAAATCCAGCCACCATACTTTTTCAAATCCCGTGCACTGCAGAATAGTTCACAGTTGTGGAACTTTTTCAGGCTTTTTTCTCAGTGCCATTGCATGAAGGTTCACAGTTTTTATTTCATCTAGAGTCATTACAGAGGCCCTACAATTTGGTTCTCGTGCAATACATTGATGATCTACTTGTGGCATAAGAGACACAAGAAAATTGTAAACAGGATACAATATCATTACTGAATCACCTGGCCAAAAATGGACACAAAGGGGGTGATTACGGTGGCGGGCGAACTCGAATCCGCCCACCATCGTGGTGGTGCTTGGAACCGCCCGCCTGTATGGAGACGGTCTCACATGTAGGATCACGATGTGACCGCCACCGTGGCGGTCGCATCTTGCATCTTTACCATTGCGGCGGGTGCTGCTGGCTGCAGCACCCGCCGCAATGTGGAAAATGCATGTAGTGCATTTTGCTGCACTACGTGGCAGGCACCACGCAGTGCCTGCCACTTAGTGCAGGGAAATGTAGGGGGGTACCCCCCAGTGCACCACCACCCCCCCAACACAAGGGGGGCCCACAATGGGCTCCCGAAACCAATCCCCACCAGCCTTTCAATGACGGTTTACCCGCCACGGAAAGGCAGGCTTGTAATTTGGCGGACGTTGCCTGCTAGGCACCACCACCATTTTACAGCTGCAGATCGCTCTGCCAGGTATTCAGAACAATTGCCTGTGGTGGACCCGTGGCAGGCGATCTTTGAACCAGCCATGGTTGCGGTCCGATTCCCCCCGCCATCCTAAATTGTTGGGGGGAAAATTGCTGTCCGATGGCGGAGGGCCTTCCACCGCACGGCTGGTGGTGGATGAGCCTCTGCCATCGTAATCAACCGCAAAGTGTCTCCAGGTAAATTGCAATACTGTCAAAAAGAAGTCTAGTACTATGGACATACCATTGAGAAAGGAGCAAGAATAGTGTCACTAGAAAGGGTGGAGGCGATTCTGCAAATGAATTCGCCTTGAATACAGAGAGAAGTCAGGATGTTTTGGGAAATGGTTGGCTACTGCAGGCAGTGGATACCTTTCTTTTCCATATGGCTAAGCCTTTTCTTAGGCTGACATACAAAGATGGGCCTGATCTGCTTCCATGGGACAACAATTGCTTGAAAGCTTTCCTAGAGCTGAGAGCAAGTCTCCATCATGCCCAAGTCGATTCTCCAGGCTTTTTAAGTGCGGTCAGCCGTTTTGATACATATAGAGGCCATCCATCATTACGCGATGGCTAACTATATAGTGGCTGTGCTGAACCTGAGCATGTTTGGTATTAAACATGTTGGAATCATACCTCCAACACTGCTGCCGGTGTTGGAGGTCTGATTCCATGCACTGGGGGTGCTCCTCTGGGAAGCCCCAAGTACTCCTGGTAACAGCCTTCCAGGGTCTACCAGAAAGCTAATGATGCTGCCGACTACAGACACAATTCTGCACTCCTGCTGCTGAGCTGAAAAATAGATTTCCTGCCACAGGGAGGTGTGACCACCTCCCAGACAGGACTTAGTGAACTGGGCTGGGATGGGGGTGCTTGCCAGCACCACCAGACTGCTTTGAAGGGCACATTTGGTGCCCTCCTTGCATACTCCAGTTGGAACCAGCTCTGGCATGAAACTGGACGAAGGACATTCTTTCACTACCGACTCTTCCACAATTTACCCTTCCCATGCCATTTTTCCCTCCTTCCTGATTGTAGTTGCTACTGCGACTGCACATTTCCCCTGCTTTATTCCTTATTGCTTTAAGACTCTACTGAGGTTTGTGAACCTCTCTTTATGGGATGTTCTTTTGTGATCGATTATTGACTTTTTTACTATCATTTGAGCTTTATGCCTTATCTCACTCTTTTTCGAATTTGAACTCTTTATGGGTTCCTACTGATAACTTTCACCCCATTCTTAGAATAGGGATTTCTTCCTTCATGGAACACACTTAATACATTTTATTATATATGAATTAATCATCTTTTTTTATCAATTTCATGTCTTGGCTGCAAGGTGGGAAAAGGACCTCCCACTCGCTTTGTTCCTGTAGAAGCGTGGGACGGTGGCTAGGGAGAGGTCAGCAGATTGTGGGTTTCTCTTGGGTGCGTGGAAGGAGAGGCAGTTGTTGAGGTTGGGGGTCTGGTGTTGTGGAGAGCCTTGTAGGTGTGCGTGAGCAGCTTGAAAGTTATTCTTCTTTCGACGGGGAGCTAGGAGGTGTTGGGTGATGTGGTTGTGCCTTGGGATATCGAGGATTAGTCTGGCTGCGGTGGTCTAGACAGTATGTAGTTTGCGGAGGAGTTTCTTGTTGATTCCAGAGTAGAGGGCATTGCTGTAGTCCAATCTGCTAGTTGCTAGTAATGTGGGTGTGAGTGACTTTTTTCCTGGAGTCGGCAGGTATCCATTTGAATGTTTCACGTAGTATGCGGAGGGTGTTGAAGCATGCGGAGGAGATTACGTTGATCTGGCGATTCATTGTGAGCAATGAGTCCACTATGATGCCACGGTTGCGTGCTTGGTCTGTCGGGGTGGGTGGGTTTCTGAAGGCGGGGGCCCACCAGGTGTCATCCCATGCTAAGGGGGTGGAGCCGAGGATGAAGACTTCTGTTTTCTCGGAGTTGAGTGTCAGGCAGCTGTTCTTCATCCAGGTTGCGACGGCTTTCATCCCTTCTTGGAAGTTGTGCCTGGTGATGTCGGGTTCCTTGGTGAGGGAAAGGATGAGTTGGATCACCAAGGATCTCCTACACCAGATCATTGGTGTAGGAGACGATGTTGAGCCCATGGTTTCTGGCAATGATTGCGAGGGGGGCCATGTAGACGTTGAAGAGGGTGGGGCTGAGGGAGGATAGCAACATGAACTCTTTCTATCAAATATCCTCAGAAGGCAATATTGGGTTTCAATTGTTGAAACAACAGTAACAGAAACTGATGCTGTACCTTTGGGGAAGTGACTAGGAATGCATAACTGAGTTGATGTTGATTGATGAAACACTTTCAACCATCATTCATGCAGTCATTACAAAAGTTTGCCTAACCAGGCTAGTAGAAAGCCCTTACCTTCACAAAGATGACTCATGTGGGCCAAGCCAGTGGCTTTTTCTTCTCCTGTAACCTGTGACCCAGATTTAAGTGGAAGGTGGGTTCCAGGGGATTATGTTATGCTTTTAAGTCAAGGTCAGAACTCGACTACGCCCTCCTTGTTTGTCCTTCACACTAATTTAAAGGCCTTGCATTGATTAAATCATCATTCTGTTCCATTTCTGAACATTCTTAGGATGTGTAAACAGGTTGTGAGGTTGGAAGTTTTTTTAATACATACACAGCAATGTTAGGACAGATTCATAAATAAAATATTGAAAATTACAAAAAATAGCAAGTGTTGATGTTATATTGATAGTGATGATGTGGTGATAAAATAATAGGTCAGTAATTAGATATGTTTCTTTTTTTAGCACTGAGAAAAGGATAAATTCCAGAAACACATTTTGGAATTTGGAATTTGAATGAAGTAATTTGGAAATGTATGTCAATCTTGCATGGATTGAATCTTCATAATATAAATAAATGCAGTCAAATTAGAAAATGTTTCTTGTCAGGTGCCTCTATAAACTTTGAGATGTATGCAGCACACATTTGTTCATACTTCAGTTACCACACCGAGGCACTGTAACACTCATTTAAGTAAATGTTGTTTTTTTCTGACGGGTTTTTCTGACATTCACGCCGAACTCTGTTGAGAAATCTCTCTTCCCAAGGTGAGAATAGTAGGAAACGATTTTATGGCACGCACTGAAACTTGAGGATACATTCAATGGCATATAATAATTATAGGCAGGCAGGTTTGCTAAATATACATTGCCGCGTGCATCTCGTGTTTTTAAGTCGGGCAGGATGTCGGTGAGACTTTTCACGTGCCTAAGGCACATTTCTCCCTCTTTGGCATATATCTCCATGGGAATTTTCGTAATATCTTGTTTCCTCTCTTGGTTTCATGTTGCGAGTTTAAGAGCTTTAATCCTTAAACCCCCAGCAGACACCCTAACCCCTAGCAGGCACGCTGCCATTTCACGTGTCACAGGGCAATGGCAGAAACGTGGAGCCAGGGCGACCTCCGTTCATACTTGAGACAAGTGGTAGCTTGGAGCAGACAGGTGGCACAACTGCTCTTCGGGGAGGGGTCTCAGATATAAATAAAAGCCACAATTCAGCATAACGTTTTTGACCTGTACACGACCTGTGAATGGAAGCCGTGCAAGACCCTTCTACATAGTCAAGTGGGAACTTCTTTACACTGTATTTGGATGCCGCCTCCATCCCCCCCCATCGCACCACAGAACTGTGTGAGCTGGGTTCGGTACGCCAGATAGCAGGTTTGGGGGGGGGGGGGTGGGGGGGGGTAATTGGCAGTAAAGGGTACAAATAAGCATGATGGTGAAGTCAGCATCTTATTCGGCCAGTATTCTAAAAAATGCAAGGCACAGTCAGAAGAAAGACATATATTTTAACAATCACATACAAAAGGATACCTTTTGCATATTTTATTTTACCAGTTGCAAATGGGTTCTACTGGAGGCGACTGTGGACATGGGGTTTGATATCTGCTGAAATGAACTGGAAATTTCCAGTTTATTTCATTTGCATTTAAAGTAGGCCTGGGCGAAAATTTCGTTCCGTTCGCGGAAATTGCGATAATTTGACATTTTCGCGTTCCGCGGAGAGCGCGAAAATGTCAAAAATTCCGGTTTCCGCAGCTTGGCGATAATTTGTTTCTTGCTCGCGCTATAAAATAATACATTCTCGCGCGCGCGCGATCGCCTTACCTGAATCCCTGCGTTCGCCGACAAGTTTTCTTGATCCGGTCGCGTTCTCCATGAGATGTTGTATTGTTTTTAGCCATTTGCGCTGTCTCGCGACAGTTCGCGCCCGCAGTGACGTCATGCGTCGCGCGATCACGTCTTTCTTCTCGCGATCATGCACCGCGAGAAAACTCAAAACAAGATGGCCGCGCCCGCAAGCAACCACATGGGTAAGTTGGCGGCCCGCAACCATGCAGAAAATCTCGCGAACATGCCGGAAAAAAACTTCCGCATCTTCGCGATATTTCCGCTTGTTTGCGATAATTTTAAACATTTTCGCGATAATTTGCGAAAGTTAATTTCGCAAATTCCGCCCACCCCTAATTTAAAGCACATTATTTATACTTCATGATGGTTTTAGCTGTTATGTTTTTCTTCATTGGGCACACAGTTCTGTGTCTATATCCTCACAAGCCTCACCTGATTCCAGGGAAAGCATTTATAGCAGATTGACTGAAATACCCATTGCTTAATTTGTACCAGTGGTTACTGGTAGTGAGCACTACCTCTAATTTTTGAGGGCCATGAATTACTGCAACAGATTTTAGCCCAGAGCAAGGAAGAAGAAGAAAAAGAGAGAGCGGGAAACAGTGACAAAGGGTGTAAGAAGAGAAGACAAAGAACTTGCAAGAGGGAGATAGAGACAAGAAGAGTAGGGCGGTGGTGGAAGAAAGAGGTATGAAGTGGAACCGAATCTAACCTCTGTTAGCAATGGCGATCACAGCATTTGACAGCAGTGGGCTCCTACGAAACTGTTTGGGCCCCTGCGATTATGTTTTTACAAATTATGCAACGACTAGAGTGCTCAATAAAAGGAAAAACAAAACACAGCTCATCAATTTCATTCACGTTAAGCCACGCAGTGAACGCCAATGCAAAGCTAGTGCAGCATATTTCATTGCTAGTTTTTACATCATTGACAAGCCGTGTATTGTTGCGTCCCCTAATGTCTGTGATTATTGGTTGACCTCTTAAATGCGACCCCTTATGTCATCTTAGAGGCCCCCAAAGGGTACTTCCCTGGACAACTACAAGTGGTCTGGAGTTTCCACAGACTATTCTGGGTCTTGAATTACAAATTCTGGTTTTACAAAGTATAGATTAACATGTGGTAAAACTGCAGCAGGGCAGAGGCATGAGCTATGGCAGCGGCACAGACCAACCCTCGCCCGCTACCCTTAGCACCAGAGGCAAAGTAGACAATGCTTCCACAGCCAAACCACAACCTAGCATGTCACAAAAAGTGTCATCACCCACCACCGACTGATCTGCACCAACCGTAATTTACCACCTATTTGAAGGAGTTGGCAGCAGAAAAACCACCATTATTTGGATGGTTTGTAAAAAAGGAACTAGTAGTCCAGAGTCCACTAGATATTCAGGTGAAATAACTTACAATGCCTATTATTGGTGCGGGAATACTGTCTGAATAAGAGATTCACGCCCCCCAGTATTCTGCACCACATAATGGCAGCTCGCATTTGTACTGGGTCTCCCCGCGGCTCCCTTGCTGGTCAGGGGTGTGGACAGTGTCCGAGTCATGCGCGCCACGTGCAAGGGATGAACAGAGAGGGCAGACACGGGGCTGGGGTTATTCTGGTCGGCTAGTAACTGCCCTGCAGTTCCGCCCGCCATCTTTTATTTACAAACCCAAGCCTGCGTAGGCTGAACCATGAGATACAGGTGCGCCAAAGCTTTTGTATGCCCCCCTCTCACTTGGTGATGTCCCCTCCTTACTCATAACCAAAACATATTAGTGGTAACACACAACCTTACAAATAAAACAAGGAACCAGGATTCCCAGTCTTCCATGGCACAGTTTGTTCACACAATATATTTCTTGAGCCCGGAGGATAGTGTGGGGTTGTCCCGTGGTTGGTTTTTCGTGTGATCACCCCTTCCACTGGGAGTTGGTTGGTTCGACGACAGTGGAGAGCCGGGGTCATGCTCTGGGCATTATTCTTTGGGAGGAGGAGCTGGGTTGCAGGCTAATTCATGTGGGCCTGGCCCATCAGCATCATCTCGCGGTGGTGCTAGGGAGGATTCTTCAGCCATGCTACGACCGGGTGACTCCCTTTCCAGGCATATTTCTTCCTTGCTTATGTCGTACTTGGTGGGTTTAATGAATGACTTGTTGCGGATTACTGATTCTCCATGGCGTTCGGCTATGATCGTAGTGCTTTGGCGTTGGGTGACAACCCAGAGGCTATGTTCAAAAGGGAGCCTGAACTTGCTGCCTGGGGATCAGTCTCACAGGAACAGTGTCCCCAGGGCACAAATCCAGCAGTCAGGCCCCTCACACTAACCTGCTGGTTGGAGTTCTTCAATCTCTGTAGCACCATGGTTTTGTCAATGGAGACGGCTACCACCCACCGCATGCTGGTATGTCCCAGGGCTTGCCCCGTGGTTGAATGGGAGGGTGATCTATAGTCTCAGAGGAAGGCGTACACCACCTACTCCAACGGTTGCTAGTCGGCACGTGTTATGCGAATGACTCTATTGAGCGTTTGCATGAACCGCTCTGCTTCACCATTGGCTTGAGGCCACTGTGGATTTATCTGTTTGTGTCTGATGCCCCAAGATTGTAGATATGTTGCAAACTCCTGGTCTTGGAGTGGTGGGCCATTGTCTGTTTGACGTTTTCTCAGTAGGCCGTTTGTGGCCATCATCTTCTCAAGCATGGGGATCATGTCTGAGTCTGTCTGAAATGCCACAATTTCCACATCTGGATACTTTGTTTAATCATCCATTAAAAAGGGTGTATCGGCCATCGGGGAGGCAACTAAAATCGAGGCTGGCACATACCCACAGTTGCTGTGAACCTCATTCTGTGATTACAGAAGGTGGTGCATCCGGTGACCTCATTACTTGGCACCATCGACAGGACGGCACCATGGTTTCAACCAGACTTTGTTCCAGGAGCGATTCTTCATCTTCATCATGCCTTGGTGTCCGTTGTGGGCTAAATGGACCACTTGCATCGTGAGGCTGGTAGGAATCACTATTCTGGGCCTTCACAGGAGGCCCCCTCCTGCGTCGGTCACTAGTTAGTGATGCACTTGATGGAGTGAGTCATGAATTTTTGTGGTTTCCAGTGTGCGGTGCACTTGATGTTCCTTGAGGGAACTCTACTTCCCTGACTGTACTCTCTCCAGAGCGAGCAGCAGGCACTCGTCATGGGCTGTTGCAGTTCAATCATGTCAATGGATAGGTGCAGTGACTGTGACCATTCGATCACATATCTCACATATTCCTCTGCGTCTACCGCATCTTTCACTTCTCTGAAGGTAGCATCATGTGGGTGGCGAGATAAGTAGTCTGCAGGGTTGTTGGCTCCCAGCCGGTATTCCACACCACAGTCTTAGTCTTGTAACTGCAGCATTCACTGCTTGATGCATGGTGGTGGCTTGGAGGACGTGTCTAGGAATAAATGAATAAGCTACTTGTGATCTGCCGTGACTTTGAAAGAATGTCCGTATGTATGCAGATGAAAGTGCCTACAGGCCCAGTGAATGGCAATGGCTTCTCTTTCTATCTGTGAGTACCGCTGTTCTGGGGGGGTCAGCGACCGGCAGGCATATGCAGTGGGGTTCCAGTCTCCATAGGCCCGTTCCTGGGTGAGGACCGTTCCTAGCAATTTGGGGCTGGTGTACCCCGCTTTTATGGTGGGCTTTGACAGGTCAAATATGCCAGCGAAGTGTCAGCTGGGAAGGCGTCCTTGGTCGCTTTTCATCACCAAATGTCCTTGGAGTTGCTGCTTTCATGAGGTCCCAAAGTGGCTGTGTGAGAGTGGTTGGATCTGGTATGAATTGGCCCCAATAATTCAGCATTCCTAGACAACCCCTAACTTATGGCACGTTGCGTGGGGCAGGCACTTTTCTGATGTCGCACACTTTTTCTGGGTCTGGGTCTGGATCTGGGTCTGGGGCTACGCCGGCTGCTGAGAAGGTGTACCCAAAGAAGCGAATCCTGTATTCTGCACAGCACCTTCTGAAGCCGTGCATGCTGCTCTGAAATGGAATCTGCGAATGTAAGGATGTCGTCACTGACGTTGATGAACCCTTGCAGCCCTGGTACCAGCTCCTGGATTGTGTTTTCGAACACTTCTGCCGCGCTTGATATTTCAGAGTTCAAATGGCAGTAGCGTCAGAGGCATGCATGTGTTGAGAATGCCGTAATGTATCTTGAGTCAGGGTGCAAAGGCAGTTGATGGCACACAGATCGCAGGTCTACCTTGGAGAACTATTTGCTCCATTGAACCCTCCAATGAGGTCATCTATGGTGAGGGGGACATGGCATTCTCACCATATTGTGATATTTGGTAGTCTCTTGTCCACACAGATGCAGACTTCTCTGGGTTGTTTCTTAGCCACTGTAGGGTTGGTGAACCTTTCAATGATTCCAACCTTCTCCAGTTCCTTCTTGATTTGGGCCTCAGATGAAAGGCTCTTCGGCGATGCTGCAATGCTACCAGTTATATTGACTTGTCAATGTGCAATCTCACCATCTTGTCCTTCATACACCCTATATCTTCGAACATGCTTTCAAACTCTGAGAGGATGTCAGAGAGTTGCTCTGTTTGCACTCCAAGGGCAAATTCGATGAGCCCTAGTGTTTGTGCTGCAGCTAATCAGCATCTTTTGGCCTCCTCTTGCTACCTATATGGTCGTGCTGGCACATATGTCTCCACGTGAAACCTGTGTCTCAAAAGCATGAGTAGGGTTTGAGTTTGGCCATATGCGAAGATTTTGATCTTTGCCTTGCCTAACATCAGAGGTCCTGGCATGTGCCAGTGCATGCCTGCCAACATGACGTCAATGGATGAGTGGTGACCGATGCTTAGCTGGCATTGGGGAAACGGTCTGCGTGATGTGCTTGTGCTGCCAATGGCAAAAACTGAGTTCACAGTGTATTCAGTAATGTCATTGTCTATGTCCTCAGCCTCCCTTTCAGGGTTGGGGAGGGTGTTGACACTTTCTTTGGGCTTCTTCAGTTTGGAGAGTTGGTATACTTTCATGAAATGGTTATGCTTGTCACAGGCGGTGCATTTTCTACCTTTTGCTGGACAGTCAGCTGGTCTGCAAGATGGCCCTCCGCAGTAGCTGCATGTATAGCTCATCTCAAATGGCCGTTTCCCTTTATCTGGTGCGGGTTGCAGCTGAATTGTGTTGACGGGTTCCATCTTAACTGCACGGTGCAGTGCCGCTTCTATGTGAGAAGCCGTCACTTTGGACAGTTCCTTCGACCTGCAAAGTTTGAGTATGCCTTGTAAGGGGTTCCCCGACTCTTGTAGGGTGCGCTCATGCACTTTTGACAAGGTGCAACCTTGAATTATCTAGCCTTTAATCTCTTCTTGCTCGTCATTAAATCTGCAGGTATTAGCAAGCTCCTTTAGCCTGCCATAGAAGCTGCTTATAAAATTTTTGGACTCCTGGCGAGCTTAACGAAATATGAATTGCTTGTAGTCTTGGTTGGCCATGGGCTCGAAGTGCGCATTCAGGGCCACCACGAGCATTGCGTACATTTTTGGTGTCGCTTCTGTGATGTTCTTATATATTTTGTGTATGAATTTTCCCTCTAAGTGGAGCGGGAGAGCTCATTGTCTCTTACTGGACACTTCTGTAGCCTTGAAGTGGTGCTCATGACACTTTACCTAGTCCATCCATGTAGGCGCTTGCGAGGAGGGTGCATATCATGAATGGTTAAATGGGGGGCACATTAGCCATTTAAAACTCTGTAGACAATGCTGACTCTCCTGTGCTAGTGAATGATTGACGAGCCTCCAGGGGGTATCTGTGGTAGCTTTCTGTGCTGTGGCACAAGCCCTGCCGGCACTAACGCTAGTCAGTTGCTGTCACAAGGGAGGAGAAAGGAGCTAGACTTGCTGCCTGTGGCATAAGCACAGCTAGCTTGGACACACAGCCAGACAGCTGCCTTGCAGGGATGGTCGTGTTATGCAGAGGAGGAGAGAGCATGGTGACTTTATTTGCTGCTGCACTTCTCCCCACCTTGATTGTTCGTGGAGTCCTGTATTAGATAATTGTTTTTCATGCTTTCTGTTTTTTTGTAGGTGCTGCACCATGTGCACTTTGTGGCACGAGCACCGCTGGTAAAAGGGTACCAGACCACTACCACGCAGATCGACAGAGTCCTTGAGGGGCGAGAGGCTGTGCTGCGGGGGGTGGCCAGGTTCGTGCTGGCTGCCTCACCTTGTTGCAAGTGTACTGGGCCTCCCTGTGGCTCTCCTGCTGTTCAGGGTACGGACAGTGCCCGTGTCATGAGCACCGGTAGCATGAGATGAACACAGATCAAAGACACAGGGCTGCGGTTATTCCAGTCAGCTCATAACTGCAGTACAGTTCCACCCGCCGTCTTTTATTTGCAAACCCACGTGTGCAGTGATGAGTGCGAGAATGGTTTCTTATCTGATGGGCACATTAGCTAATCAAAAATGTTTCCTAGTCTCGATCTCGAATATACTTTTTTCCTAATTAATTAAAACTGTGCAAATGTTCATTGATCAGGTCTCTCGCCCAATCTGCCTACAAGGAGCTCCTGGCGGACTTCCAAGACATGGCTATTTTTAGGTCTCGCCTAACGTTGCAGCGCATGCGCTTCTTGCTCGGCGAGACATATAGTCAGAGAGTAGATTTGAGAAGGGAACTTAAAACCCCGTCCCTCATTTCCATTGACTGGCGTCACTGTTTATGCTAAACTGTGGCCTGCCATTGGAAATGAGGTTTTTTTGTTGCCGCCCTTTCGCCTTTTCGTCTGGCTGAGCCAGACAGGGGCGTCTGCTTTGCGGCTGTCGCAAAGCAATTTCTTATCTTTAGTAGGGGGCCATATGTTTTCACTCAGCCGTGTGTTTATATCTGCATCACGCTTTCAGTTAAAGTGAAAGTGAAAGCGCGATACAAATATAAACAAGTGGCAGAGTGAAAACAGATGGCGAGCGCTTTTTTTATTTCAGTCAAGGGGCTGCAAAGTACAGGGTCGCCTTTGCACGGATGCATTTGTAAAGAAAAGAGTGAACATGCTTGGACAAAAAGTCTTGAAGCCCACAGGCACTGTTATTTAAATGGCAGTGCAATGATGCTTCACAGCACTGGCATGTCCTGCAACATGCAAGGGGCTGCAGTTCATACAGAGTCATTTCATTGTCCTAAGGAGCACCTCTTATGAAAGTCACATGTCCAAACGCTCCCTGGGTTACTGGTGCACTTAAAGAATCAAACTGCCAACTACCATTGACCATAGTTGCCCTAACAGGGTAATAAAGCATACCTCCCGACAGCACCTCCCTTCCCACTATCAGTGTGTGGGCTGGGTCCTAGAGCTGACTTCTGGGTGCTTAATTCAGTCCCTCGGTGCATTTGTTACAAGCAGCGATACCAACCAGTCAAGGCCTAGCGGTTACTTAGGAAGTCTCTCTAGGGTGAATATCAGAAATGCGCCGCACGTGTCACATGAGGGGAGGAAGGGGTGTCACCCCCAGGTCGTTCATAACATTCCCTTGCCCGTCTTTCCAAAGAGCGCTCTGAATGCAGACACAGCGTTGTCAGTGGATAAGCAGTGAATGCTGGTAGCTCGTGTTGGAGTAGTAGGTCGTGCTGGGCATCAAGTGTTGCTCTTTGGGGCTTCTGTAGTCTGTCAAGAACCAGGAGTAGAGCGGGGATGGACTCTGATGGAAATGTGCTAGGTCACCTTAGTTAAAGACACAATTGATGGACGGAATGCAGAACAAATCAAAACATTCAACCCCAGTCAAGAGATCTGGGTTAAATCCATCCTTCTTTTGTTCACCATGCCACCCCAGTTTAGACCTGGCCATATGCAAATCAGCCTTGACCCTGTGCCTCTTGGGAACAGTCCAGCCCGAACTGCCAAGCCAGGTCCTCCCTGGACCGGAAACAAGCATCCTTGGACCGGTTTCGGGGTTTCACCCCTCTTCAGCCAGGATAGCTTGATTCCAGTGGCACAGTGAGCCCAGGACCCACGTCTGGGCATACCTGCCGCACTTAGGTTGAGAAAGCAAAAGACACACAATTGATGGACGGAATGCAGAACAAATCAAAACATTCACCCCCAGTCAAGAGATCTGGGTTAAATCCATCATTCTTTTGCTCACCATGCCACCCCAGTTCAGACCTGGCCATATGCAAATCAGTCGTGACCCTGTTCCTCATGGGAACAGTCCAGTCTGAATTGCCAAGCCAGGTCCCCCCTGGACCGGAAATAAGCATCCTAGGACCGGTTTCGGGCTTTCACCCCTCATCAGCCAGTCCTAGGATGCTGGTTTCCAGTCCTGCAGGATGGATTTAACCCAGATCTCTTGACTTGGGTTGAATGTTTTGATTTGTTCTGCATTCCGCCCATCAATTGTGTGTCTTTTGCTATGTCACCATAGGTCACAGCCGAAGGTAGAAGGTGACTGTCAGAAGGGATGTGGAAAGGCTGCGAGGCGCTCTGTTCCTGGGTCATTGCACTTTCGTGTGGCATAGAGTGCCCCTATTGATTTTTTCTTTGAACACTCAGCTGGGCGAATGTTGCTCTTTCTATCAGTTTGCCCAGGAAACGTCCATTTGTAATTTGTCTGTAGCTGTCGGGGATAAGCGGGCCCAGGTTTGTTTTCTTTAGTAATGGGCATATTTATCACTTTTTTAGGTGTTCTAGAAATATTCCCGTAGTTAAGGAATTGTTGATGATTCTTCTTACTGGTGTGGCAGCAGAGGTAGTTAGAAACATTTTCTTGAAGGTTTGTGTTGGACACTGGTCAGAAGGGCTGCCAGCAGGCCTGTTTGCTTTGACCAGGTCCATGAATTCATTATCTGATATTTGTTGAAGGAATGCAGAAGCTGGGTTGGGTTAGCCTACTTTGGAGGTTTTTTTTGGAAAGGGGTTGGTGCTAGTGGTTTTTCTTTGTTTAATTAGGAGCAGAACGAGTCCGCTTTGGTTGTGTAATGATTTGCTTGTTGGTCTGTGAATTCTTGAGTAATTGGATGATCTACTATTAGGTAGTTTGGCTTGATTGGTGTTTGTTTTGAGTCAGGTGCGTTGCAGCTTTTTAATTTGCTGTTTTATCACTTTTAGTTTAGCTAATTATTTCTCCAAGGTGCCTGTTTTCTTTTGTTTTGTTATGTTGTTCTTACTGGTAAAAAGCCCAAAGTGAATACTATGCAGCCATTAAACTGGCGAAGAGTAGTTTTTACGCACAACGTATTGCCAAAGCTAAAAACAATGGTAGAGAGATCTTTTCCATTGTTAGAAGCTTTTTGACACCTTGCGCCGAGCAAGCGGCCTCACCTGCCTCATTGCAATGGTGTGAGGAGCTATCCTCCTTTTTCATTGAAAAGATACAATCCATCCAAGATAGTTTGGTGAAGAGTGTCCGGGGGCCAAGTGTCCCCTACCATCTTCCTCTCACCACATTGTTCCCTGTGCCACCTTCATTTATCGTTTTTTCTCCTATAGCTGGGTCAGATATACTGGCTATTCTCAAAATCCTTAAATCGGGCTCTCCGACGGACCCTTGTCCCGCCAGGGTTCTGGCAGGAGTTGCTGAGGTCGTATACCCAGATGTAACATCGATCATTAACCTTTCTTTATGCACAGCGAGGGTTCCTTTGCTCTGGAAGCAGGCAAAGCTGCTGCCACTTCTAAAGAAACCCTCGTTAGATCCGTTGCAATCTGCCAATTATCGCCACATTTCTCTCTTTCCGGCTCTGACTAAGGTCTGTGGAAAGGTGGTTTTTCGTCAGCTCGACACCTTTATTGAAACATCCGGTGCCCTTCATCCGGCTCAGTCCAGATTTAGGAAAACCTATAGCACCGAGACTGCACTAGTGGAAATAGCAGAGGCAATCAGGGAATGCCTGAACGCGGGCGGCAGGGCGGCCCTGATATTGCTTGACCTCTCTGCCGCTTTTGATAAGGTACCCCACCACCTTCTTCTTACCCGTCTCTCAAACATTGGCATTGCTGGCTCTGCCTTGGATTGGCTCAGATCTTTTCTGGAAGAACGTTCTCAGCAGGTCTGGTTACCACCTTTTTCTTCGGCCGCCAGAAAAGTGTCTACGGGAGTCCCTCAGGGCTCTACCCTGAGCCCTTTGCTTTTCAACATCTATCTGACACCCCTAATTTTACTGGCAGAGGAGCTGGGGGGCTAAAATAATTGCCTATGCCGATGATACCCAGCTCCTATTTACCTGGAAGGACTCCGACTTGTCGACATCTTTGGTTCAGAACTGTCTCTCATCTGTATTTCAGTAGCTTGCTTGTGCCCAACTGAAGTGCAACGAGGATAACTCGGAGGTCCTTCTGTATGGTTCATTTCCACCTGCTTTCAGAGAAATTATGTGGCCGCCAGACTTCCCTCGACCTAAGTCAGAGGGGGGTTCTGCTAAGAACTTGGGTGTCTGGTTTGGTGAAGACCTTTGGTTTTCGGTGCAAATTAAGAAACTCACCGGAGTTTGCTTTGGCACTCTCAAGTCACTCAGAAGGATCTTCCCCCTGCTTCCCAGGCCTGCCAAGGAAATGGTCACCCGTGCACTCATTCTTTTCGCATCGACTATGCTAACGCGCTATACTGTGGCATCCCAGGATATTTGCTGAGAAAACTGCAGACCATACAAAATGCCACGGCTAGACTTCTATTTAACATCTCTGGAAGATCTAGCGTGAGACAGCACTTACGAGACCTGCATTGGCTTCCGGTGGCCCAAAGAGTGCAATTAAACGTTCTCATGGTGGCCCATAGAGCCCTGCATGGTTTGGGGCCCTTGTACATTAGGAAGCGGTTTGGCTTCTACGTCCCCAGCAGAGCTTTGCGCTCAGCCGCCGTACGTCGGATGATTATCCCTCGATTTCGCAGGTCACGGTTGGGAGGTCAGTCCGTCTCTGTTAAAGCAGCTATGGCTTGGAATTCTCTCCCTCTGGAATTGCGGCATATTGAGGATCTTAGACTCTTCAAGAAACAACTTAAAACTTTTCTCTTCAACTAGCTGATCCATATTCTCCACTCCATTGGGCTTTGATAACTGCTCGCACCAGGACACTCTTGAGTATTTATGCACGCTATAAAACCCTCTATAACATAACATAACATGACTGGTATAAGGATATCAAAAGCTTACTGTAGCCACTCAGTTTTTTGACAGAATGCAGTGTGCATATATCTGTATTCGATGTTAATTGTGTTTCAAAGTGTTTGAAATTGAATTTGTTCCATGGTCAATAGGTGGATGCATGTAAGGTTGTTTTAGTTGTGTTGCTTTGTGTTGTTTTATGTTGGAAAACAAGCAAATGGTGGTCTGACCAAGTGACTGGTGTAATTGTTTGAAAGGTAACTAGTTCTGGATTTGCAAAACAAACATCTAGGATGTGTCCACCAATGTGTGTGGGTTTGTGGATGCGTCTAGGCCAGTGATGATTGTTTTTAGATAGGGCATATTGGGTTTGTCAAACCAAATGTTTAGATCACAAAGAATGCATATATTGGAGTATAGTATTATCAGGTTTGAAACTTTGTCTAGAATATGGTGTAGGGTTGCATCTGGTGAAGACGTCCTCACAGCCTTGTATGGAGACGTCATCAGCTTTAGTGATATTTAATGTTTGCTTGAATACAACAGCTAGGCCACCTCCTCTTTTGCCTATACCATTTTGTGCGGTAGTTTGATAGCCTAGAGGAATGACTTCCTGGAACACTGGCCCCATGTCATCCCTCAACCATGATTCAGTTATAAAGAGTAAGTCTGGTTATGTGTCAGTGAGAAGGTCGTAGATGTGATGCTTGTTTTTTGTGAGTTATCGAACATTTATTACTTGGCAGTTAAGAGAATGTGTTTGGTGATGGTGTTTTGTAGCAGTGTCTTGTGGACTTGTAGCAGGAGTGTCCTTAGTGCTGGTATTAGCTGTAGGAGGAATGCAATAGTGTAGCTCTTTTGTATCGTATTCCTCGTCCAGCAGGCTAAGAAGGCATTTTGATGGGTCTGCGTGTGTAGCTGGTGTAGATGTTGGTTGAGTGTAAGTTTGTGAGCTGTGTTGTTTTTGTAGAGTAGCCGTGTTGTGCAGTAGACCTGGAGATGCGAAGTTGTGAAGAGCGACATGTTGTTTATTTTGTTTGCATCTGTTTAGGGTGAAAGGTCTATGAGTTAGAGGTGCTGGTGCAGCATGTGGGTCATGTTGTAAGGTTCTAAATTGTCCAATCAATCAATCAATCAATCAATCAATCAATCAATCAATCAATCAATCAATCAATCAATCAATCAATCAATCAGAGTACTTGTAAAGCGCGCTACTTACCTGTGAGGGTCCCAAGGCGCTGAGGGGATGGGGGGTGCTGCTACTGCTCGAAGAGCCAGGTCTTGAGGAGTCTTCTGAAGGCCAGTAGGTCTTGGGTCTGCCGTAGGTGGGTGGGGAGGGTGTTCCTGGTCTTGGCGGTGAGGTAGGAGAAGGATCTGCCACTAGAGGTTGTTTGTTGGATGCGGGGGACAGCGGCGAGGGCGAGGCTGGCGGAGCGGATCTGGCGGGTGGGGGTGTAGAAGCTGAGTCTGCTGTTCAGGTAGGCTGTTCCGGTGTTGTGGAGTGCTTTGTGTGCGTGGGTGAGGAACTTGAAGGTGATCCTCTTGTTGACAGGGAGCCAGTGTAGGTCTCTCAGGTAGGGGGTGATGTGGCGGGGGATGTTGACGATCAGTCGGGCGGAGGCGTTTTGGATGCATTGTAGTCGTTGTAGGTGTTTGGCTGGGATTCCTGCGTAGAGTGCGTTGCCGTAGTCCAGTCTGCTGCTGACGAGGGCCTGTGTCACCGTTCTTCTTGTTTTGGTCGGGATCCACTTGTAGATCCTGTGGAGCAAGAGGAGGGTGTTGTAGCAGGAGGAGGAGAAGGCGTTGACCTGCTTAGACATGAAGAAGGAGGAATCGAGGATGAATCCTAGATTGCGAGCATGGTCGGTGGGTGTTGGTGCTGTTCCCAGTGTGGTCGGCCACCAGGAGTCGTCCCAGGCTGAGGGGGTGGGTCCAAGGATGAGGACTTCCGTCTTGTCAGAGTTCAGCTTCAGACGGCTGCTCCTCATCCAGTAGTCGGCGGCCTTCATTCCCTCGTGGAGGTTGGTTTTGGAGGTGTGTGGGTCCTTGGTGAGGGAGATGATGAGCTGGGTGTTGTCGGCGTAGGAGATGATGTTGAGGTCGTGAAGGCGGGCCACTTGTGCGAGGGGGGGCATGTAGACGTTGAACAGCGTCGGGCTGAGAGAAGAGCCCTGGGGGACGCCACAGAGGATGTCGGTGGCTTCGGATCGGAAGGGTGGGAAGTGGACGCTCTGGGTTCTACCGGAGAGGAAGGACATGGTCCAGTCAAGAGCCTTCTCTTGGATTCCGGCTGCTAGGAGGCGTTTCTTTAGAGTGCGATGGCAGACCATGGATCCAATGGATTAGAGGCAGTTAAAAGAGTTGCTGTATATGTGTTGGGTGTGGGGTAAGAGAGAAAGCTTGGCCGTAGAGTTGGCTTAGGGTATTATTTGTGTAGTCAGGAGGGTGGGAGTGAGTCTATGTTTCTAGTTTTTTGACTGAAGGTATTATGAGGTATTGCTTGTGTGTGTGATTTTGTTGTGCTGGTGTATGTTATGTTTTGTTTGTGAGGAGTAGTGAGAGGAGATATTGATGTATTTGGTTTCCAAGAAGTATTTGCATGTAAAATATTGTTAGCGAGTGAAAGCTGCAAGGTAAGGGGGTGGTGATGTGTTTTGGAAAAGATTGTATGTGGTGTGTGAGAAGGGATGGACAAGAGTTGAGTGTTTGTGTTAGATTTGATTGCTGGAAGAGGTAATATGTGAGGTGAAGTGCAGTGTAAGGGTTGAGTGGTTGTGTTTTTTAGGTTCACATTTCTTTACTAACTTTTACCATGATGTACTAATGAGCATAATACAATTGCAACATTCACCAGGACAAAACCCAAAGGCAAGGTTGCTACATCACATTTCTTTAATGAAATAATAGATAAAACTAAGACAATAATATATTCCCAACATACGTCCCTTCCACCCACCTTCGTTTCTGGTTTGTATTGTTGCAAGATAATGATCCACATTTCAAGATTGTGTCAGAGCTGGAACCTCCCTCCGTCTCCATCAAACACAGCAGGCGTAGATATTTTGGGCATGTCGATTCCCGAAATTCTTGAGTAAGGATCGCCAAGAAAGGTAGTTCCCAAAGGAGGCACCCTGGCCTGTGAGTGTTAGGGAGATTCTCTCCATACCCAGGATATGCCAGAGGCGATGTAACCATCCCTGGTGGGGTGGGCATTTGTGTTGTGCCCAAGTGCGAAAGTATGTTTTGGGTTGCATCTCCTAAGTCTAGGCCTATGTGTCTGCTGGATAATTGAGGGGGTTGGGGAGGCCAGCAAGGTTTATGTGGGGAATCTTGGGAGCTGTGTGTGGTGGTGTGCATCTATTTCGTTAAGTATTTGTGTCCAATATGCCTGGAGCAGGAGGCAATCCCAAAGGATATGAACCAAGGAGCCCTGCGCCCCGCATCCTCTTCAACAGTTGGCACTGCGGCTGGGATTCATTTTGTGGAGACGAGAGGGAGTGTAATACCATTTCATGGCTACCTTGGTTAGGGTTTCCGTAAATGATATGTTGCATGCTGTATGCCTAGTCCTATAGTAGATATGTGTCCATTCTTGAACCCTCAATTTTCTTCCCAGGTCGCGCTCCCACCTTTGTTGTCCCGCCTTGTACGTGTGCTTGTTGTGTTGTGTCAAAAAGGAGTATAGGTCTGACGTGAGCCGAGTCGTGGATGTTTTAGCGAGCAACCACTTATCATTTGGTGTAAGGTGTGTGGGCACTTTGGGCTTGTTATCGTGGTGTAGCAAACAATGGAGTAGTTGCAAGTAGGGGAGTCTGTCGGCCTCAGGGATATTAAAGTCCACGCGGAGTTGGTGAAACGGGAGGATCCCCTTCTCGTCAAACATGTGACCCATTGAGCGGCACTCCGTACGTCTCCATGATGCAAAGACGTTTGGGTCGAGCCTGGGTGTGAAATCAGGGTTATCAAACAGTGGTGTAATAGGGGAGGGACCGGTCGTAAGGCCACACATAGTGCTAGTTTGGTCCCAAGCCACCATCGTTGTTCACGTGACTGCGGAATGGTACAGGTTTGGAGGTCTCTGTGCCCGAGGTAGAAAGGAGACCTTCCAGAGGGATGTACCTGCCACCACCCTATCCTGAATAAGCCAATACTTTTATGATTCCCGTTTGGTACCATTTTACTAGATATCTCATTTGGGCAGTCCTTTAGTAGGAGAGCAAGTCGGATATGCCCAGACGCCCCAGGCGGGGCGGGAGATAGCTATGCTCCTTTCTCATGCAGATATATATTGTGTTATCTCCGATTGTAGTTTGGAGAGCATTCCCTTTGGCGGAGCCAGCGGGAGGATATGGAAAAAGTAAAGCATCCAGGGGAGGATGGTCATTTTTACTGCAGTGATTCCGCCCAACCAGGATATTTGCAGATGTCCCCATTGGCTCATTTCGCTCCTGGCTTGGTTGAATAGGGATTGATAGTTTATCGCGGAGGTCAATTGTAGCGTGGGCACTAGTTTAATCCCCAGGTATGGAAGGGTAGTGACCAACCACTGGATCAGGTATTGTGTTTTGAGGTTTTCCTCCAGCTCTGGCGGTAAGGAAAGGTTTAGGGTCTGCAACTTTTCCACATTGACCCGAAATCCCGAGGCCTGTCCGAAGTCATGTAGTTCATTCAGGAAAGCCGGTAGGGCGCTGGTCGGGTGGTCCAGTGCCATCAGCACATCATCTGCAAAGAGGCTGATGGTGTGCTGTTCACCCTTAAATATTGCCCTGGTGATCTGGGGGTTATCCCGAATCTTGTAGGCCAATGGCTCCATATATAGACCAAACAACAAAGGCGATAAAGGGCATCCCTGGCAGGTACCCCTATTAATTGTAAAGAGGGCAGAGGTGTGCCGTTGACTCTAACTGTCACCGTAGGTAGGCGCTAACAATTTAGAACACCTGTTCTAAATTACACACCTAAGCCGAAGTGGATGAAGACCCATTCCAGGAATGGCCAGTGCACTCTATAAAAAGCCTTTTCTGCATCCATTGTTAACAGCATGAGCTCGCTTTGAGCTCAGGAGGCTTTCTCTAGGATATGCAGAATATGCTTGGTAATGTCACTAGCCTGTCTCTGGGGGATGAAACCGGCTTGGTCTAGGTCGGTTAACGAGGGCATATGGGCATTTAGTTGACTCGCTAGTATGCCCGTGCATAATTCCTGGTCCACGTTCAACAGCAATATCGGCCAGTATGATCCACACTGTTTTTTTTTTTTTTTTTTTTTTTTTTTTTTGAAAAAGTTTTTATTGAACAATAATTCGGTTACAAGTATGGGCCTACAACCACCCGGGCCGGCCGCTAGGTACATAAGGAAATATACACATATCAAGGCTGCAGTTCGTTCCCAGGGCACTGCCCCGCAGTGGCTCAAGATAGTTCTCGAAGAACAGCAAGTGTCAGTCCAACAAGAACAGAAACAAAAGGAAAAACAATAAAAACAAAAGGCGAGTTACGAGGGATACCAGTGCGGTTCAGGCTCCCCCCGGGAAATTCCAGTCAGAACATTTGAGCAATCCGCTAAAGAGAGGAGTACCGGGAGGCCGGGGACGGAGGGGGGGGGGGAAGGGGGTCAAGGGAGATGAACGTCCATATGTAGTTGTTACAAAAAGCGCCAGGAGCCGTCAAGGGTCAGGGGGACATGGCGATATCAGTGTCTACCAGGGGGGGCGTACAGATGCCTCCGCGATACGCATTCCATTGACCCCAAATTCTACCCCATGCCCCCGGCTTGCCACGGGCCACATACACTGTCTTCTCCCGAAACATACACCAGTCCATATTCTCCTTCCATACTGACACGGTGGGCGGCCGTTGAGCGCCCCAAAGTTGCGCTATATCCCTCTTGGCAATCATGTTCCCTAGGGCCGCCCACCGAGTCTGAGCCGCGTTGTAGTCATTGGGCTCCCACATATTCAGGACACAGCGACGCACCTCCGGCAGCAGCACAACCCCGGTGACCTGTCCCATAACCGTGTGGACCCGGCGCCAGTAGTCCGCCACCTCGCGGCACTCCCAAAGGATATGAAGAAAGGTGGCGTTGAGCCCGCAGCCTCGTTTACAGAGCCCGTCGTCGGAAAATCCCATCGCGACCAAGCGCGGACCCGTAACATACACCCGGTGGAGAATCTTGAGCTGTACCAACCGGAGACGAGCCGGAATGGCAACCTCCTTGGGGGACGACAGTGCAGACTGCCAGTCTTCGTCGTCCAATTCGACCCCATCCCCAGTCCAAGCCTCCCGAAGGCGCACCAGGAGATCCGCCCGGTGATTAATCAATTTTTTATAAATTAAAGAAATAGTACTATCAGGGACATGTCCGTCAAGTACGCGGTCCTCGAGGGGCGAGGAAACAGGGATCTTGGTCCCCTCCCCGAAGACCGAGAGCAGGGCGTATCGAACCTGGGCGTAGCGGAAGAACTCCCTGTCGGTCAGCTCGTATTCGGCCTGGAGCACCGCGAAAGTCTTGACCGCGCCCTTGTGCCACAGGTCTCCCACTTTGCTGATACCAATCGTGTCCCACTGGTCAAACCCCTTGGTGGTCCACAAGCTGCCCAGGCGGTCGGAGGCAAACAAGGGAGTAGCACATGTCATTCGCTCACTCCAGCCCATGGCCGCAGTGGCAGCCCTCCAGGTCCGCACAGCAATCTTAGTAGGACCCGTAAGGGTCCGGTCAGCCAGGCGGGAATAAAGTGCCCTGTTGTAGTTCCCGCCGGGAAGCAGGAACTTGTCCATCTCATACGCCGGATTCAAGCCGGGCGCATACGTGGCGTGGTTAATGGCAGATAGCTGCGAGGCCCAATAGTACCTGCGAATGTCAGGAAGCGCGATGCCCCCGTCATACCAGGGGAGAGTGAGCTTGGCAAGAGCAATACGCGCCCGGCCGTTCCACACCAGTCTCCTCTGCAGGCTCTCCACCTCCCGAAAGTAGGCCACTGGGATAACGTCGAAGGAGTTCTGGAGTGCATAGAGGAACCTGGGAAGGGACATCATTTTAAACAGCGCGGCCCGACCCAGCGGGGACAGGGGCAGCCTGCACCACCGGGCCGTGTCCTCACGCAGTCGCCGAAGTGGACGCAGAAGATTCTGCTCGTAGCGAGCCACCGGGTCCAGCGAAACGTATATCCCCAGGTACTTAAAGCCGCTCAGAGATATTTGAATCGGGAGCCGAGGCGGCAGGAGAGGAGGACCACCAGCGATGGGATAAACGCAGGATTTAGACCAATTGATCGTGAGACCCGAATTGTTCCCAAAGGAGGTCAGAACGTCAAAGAGGACGTTGAGTGACTGCCGCGGTGAGGTGAGATACAGGAGAATGTCGTCCGCATACAGCGAGACCCGATCTTCAAAGCCCGGGCCCCACCGGATCCCTCTAAGCGAGGGCTCCCAACGGAGCCAGGCAGCGAGTGGCTCCAGGGCGAGAGCAAAAAGCAACGGGGACAACGGGCACCCCTGCCTCGTGCCCCTGCCGAGGGCAAAGGGCCGAGAGACCCGCCCATTCACCACCACTTGAGCCATGGGTCCCGTGTAAAGGAGCCTCACCCAGCCAATAAATCCCTCTCCAAAGCCGAATTTATCCAAGACGGCCCAGAGGAATGGCCACTCAATAGTGTCAAATGCCATCGTGGCATCCAAAGAAACCAGCACGGCCGGTTCGGTGAGGAGCTCCGCCCTGGCGAGGACCCCGTGCAGACGCCGCAAGTTAAGAGCGGTGTTGCGGTGCGGGATAAAGCCGCATTGGTCCGGATGAATAAGGTCGCTCATGACACTCAACAATCGATTGGCCAGGACTTTCGCCAGGATTTTAGGCTCCGCATTAAGCAGTGAAATAGGCCGGTAAGAGGTACAGCGGTCACGCGGCTTGCCCTCCTTGGGGAGAACGACTATAGTGGCCAAGCGCTGGTCGGCCGGGAGGGAACCCGCCGCAAGAGAGTCGCGGAACATGCGGCTGAGGAAGGGCGCAAGCTTATCAGGACGCAATTTGTATAGTTCAATGGGCAGACCATTAGGACCCATAGCCTTGCCCGAGCGAAGGGAACGAATCGCGGTCGCTATTTCATCCGACGATAAGGGGGCGTCCAGCCGCTCCCGGTCCTCAACGGACAGGCCGGGCAGAGCAATATCTCTCAGTAGGAGGCGAGAGTCATCCTCGTCCCTGTCAGTCACCGGGGAGTACACCGCCCGGAGGTGGTCAGCGAAGCATTCCACAATCTCCTCCGGCTCAGTCACACACACACCATCCGCAGCACGCAACTCGGGGACCACACGATTCACTCTCTCCTTTTTGTCCAGCCATGCAATCAACTTTCCCGCCTTGTCCCCCGCGTCATACAATCGGCCCTGCTGCTCCCTATACATAGTTTTGGCCGCGTCAGTGACCAGGGACCTATATTCGAACTGTTTCAGGCTAAGGGCATGTAGCCCGTCCGGAGTAACATTCGCCTCCAAGGCCGACTCCAGCCCCGAGATGTCAGTCTCCAGCTTCACCACCGCCTCGCTCCTAACCTTCTTGGCCACCACTATCTGGGCGAGGGCGTGTCCACGTATAACAGTTTTAAAGGCTTCCCAAAGGGACAACGCAGACGACACCGACCCCTCGTTTTCACTGAAGTATTGGTCCATGGCCTTAACCAGGCTGTCACGAGTCACAGGGTCCCGCAGGTACCAGGGGTTAATGGGAGCTATCCGCCCTGCGGACCGCGACCCGGTGTCAAAGACAAGCCACAGCGGAGAATGGTCGGAGATACCACGCGCCAGGTGTCTGACCTCTCGAATCCGACCAGTCTGCGCCGCGGGCATAAGGAAGTAGTCTAACCTGGAGAGACTCCCATGCGCCCCCGAATGAAAGGTGAACTGGCACTGGGTCGGATGCATTAGTCTCCAACTATCCACCAAGCCGAAGGTCTCCAACATCCCACCCAGCCATGACTGGGCAGCGGGGAGGGTCCTCGGTGGGTGACGGTCCAGTTCACCCGAAACCACAGAATTAAAGTCCCCGCCCATGAGCAGGAGGCCGTCCGGGAGGTCAAGCAGCATTCGACCCAAATCAGTAAAGGTGGAGTTCTGGAGGCCCGGGGGGACGTAGACTGAAACCAGGGTAAGGGGCTGCCCCTCCCACCTCCCAATCAGACACACATAGCGCCCTCTGTCATCCGAGACTATCCTCGTGATCTCCACCGGAAGGGAGGCTCGCAGGAGAATGCCCACCCCCCTGGAGCCAGTTGTGAAACCAGAATGGGCTACGAGGCGGTATCCCCCCCTGTTCATCGCATGGCAGACATTGCCGACCAAATGCGTCTCCTGGAGAAACACCACATCAGGGGTCAAACGACGCAAATATTGCAGTACAACACCCCGCTTAATACGGTCCCCCAACCCATTGACGTTCCACGACATAAGCCTCAACCCGTCTCCCCCCATCCCCTCCAATAGATCAAGAGGCCCCCAGCCCGCAGCACCGCTCCCAAATATGGATAAAAATCAATACCTCGCCCTGTAAACAAAAAACACACAACTAAACAACCCCTCTTCCCCCCCAACCCCACCCCAAGTCCAACGCCCCCCACCCTGCACCCCTGCGGGCCAAAGACCCCCCCCAACTTGCAGTGTGCCTGTCGCCCCACTAACCCCATTCTACAAAAAGACCCCGGAGGAGGAAAGGGACCCGAACCCGCCCGCACCCCTCACGGGTCCTGGTAAAACACAGTATGCAAAAGAAGTAAGACCCAACTGTACAGTGCAAAACCGCAAAAGCAAGGACCAAAGGTCAGTCTAAGGGGACCCGTCACCTGCGGTGCCCCCAGAGGGCCCGGGCCGGCCACCCCCGTCCGGCAGCGAGTCCAGCCAGTCACTTGCGGCCACAGGAGTGTCAAAAAAGGCTGTCCGCTCTCCATGCTCCACTCGAAGTTTCGCCGGGTAGAGCATCGAATACTTCAGGCCTAGCTCGCGGAGACGGCGCTTCACCCCCTGGAATCCCATCCGCTGTTTCTGGACCAGTTGCGTGAAGTCCGGGTAAAAGTTGATGGTCGAGTTCTCGTAGCGGACCGGGCCACGGGTCCGTGAAGCCTGCAGAATAGCATCGCGGTCCCAGTAGTGGAACAGTTTAGCCACGATAGGCCTCGGGAGGGCCCCCGGCCGCGGCCGGCCGCCCGGAACTCGATGGGCCCGCTCCACAGCGAAGAATTTGCTTAGGCCAACCGGGGACAACTGTTGCAGGATAAGTTCCTCGACCACGAGGTCCACCGGGCGGCTGTCGGAGGACTCCGGTACCCCAATGATGCGGATATTGTTGCGTCGGGCCCGGCCCTCGAAGTCCTCAAGCCGCCGGGCCATATGGTCGTTGACCACTCTAATGTCCCCAAGCGCGGCCCGCAGATCCGACACCTCCGCACCCAGGGTGGAGGTCCGTGTATCAAGGGCCTGGACCTTCTCGTTGGTTTTAGAGAGGTCGGCCCGAATCAGGGTGACGTCGATCGCGACAGTGTCGATCTTACGGGCCAGGGCCTCATATTGCGTCGCGATAGTTTCCCTGATGCCCTCGATGGCACCCATAATGTCCTGTAGGGAAGGTTCCGCAGCGACGGTCGTACCTCCCCCCGCAGCATCCGGGGAAGGGCCAGCAGCGCCAGGGGACCCCCTGCCCTGGGTATAGCGGTCCATGTTGTTGCTCTGGACCGCTCCCCCGCGCAGTGAAGCCTTGGTCTTGCGCCCCTCCGGACCCCCTTTGCCCGCCATGTGAGCGCAGTCACTCAATGGGACCTCCGATCAAGGGGTGCGCGGGTGCCAGCGAAAGGACCACAAACTGTCGGTGTAGGGGTCGGAGGCGTCAGACCCGCCAGTAGCAGATGGAAGCAAACCTCGGGCAGAGGCCCAGGAGGCACCTCGCCACCTCGAGCACGCACGCCAGCTGATCTCCTGAAGGCCAAAACCGAAACCGAAAGTGCTGAATCGGTAACTGGCACCGCGCTGAGGCCGCTGTTGTTCAATTGCAGCCCGGCCCCACGGGTCACCTTCACCCCGGCCACCTCCGTCGGGTGGGTCCCAAAAGTTCCGGCGACGATAGCTCAGGATTCCCAGGTCCGATTAGAGTTTTGAAAAGAGATATATAGTCAGCTGGTCTTCATCTCTCAGATTCCATACACCAAATCAGGATATTCTCAGGATTTATTCCGAGGAGCAGAAAGGGTCCGGGGAGCCCTGTGCTCACGCGACCATCTTGGATGCGCGCTAGGCTCCTCCCATGATCCACACTGTTGCTTGTCTTTACCAGGTTTAAGTATTACAATGATAGATGCCATGAGCATTGTGGAAGGTATCCCACTGGGAGTAGCAAAGGAATTGAATAATCTAGTGAGGATGGGGGCAAGAACGTGACAGAAACGTTTTGCAGGAAAACTGAAGAGAATCCGTCTGGCCCTGGCTCTTTTGCCTTCTTAAGTCAAGTTCCGGCTGTATAACTGCGTCTAAAGCCTCTGTTTGGTCAGGTGTGAGTCATGATGTGTGTGCTGACCGGAGGTAGGTATCACTGACTGCTGGGTCAAGAGGTTGATCTTTGTATAAGTGCTCATAAAAACCCCTAAAGGCATCAGCTATGTCTGAGTCCTCTGTGATGGGCCCTTTGTCGCGGGTGTGTATTAATTGGACCCCAGGCATTTGCCTCTGTGTGTGGAGTTTGTTAGTGAGGAGACGTCCACATTTATCTCCCCCCACATAGTAAGACTGGCTGAGACGGAGCACCGTGTATTCTGCTCAATCTAAGTCTAGACTGGAGAGTTGTGTACGAAGTGCTGTCAATTTGCTCCAAATCCTTGGCTTACCGGTTCGCCGTTGGAAGCGCTCTAGCTCTCTAATCTGTGTGGAGACATCATCTCTCTTTTGCTTCCGTAGTTTGTTGTCAGCCTCTGACATAGCTTTTAATTCCCTTCTGATAACTGCTTTAAGAGCTTCCCAAAGTGTTGCGATTGAAACCTCATGTGTATCGTTCAAGGTGAGATAGGTGGTTATAGCATGTTGAATTTAAGAAATTACCACGGGCGGTGTAGGAGCGTGTCGTGTAGTCTACAGTGTCGTTGTGGTGGGTCCCCTATCAGGGTCAACAGTGTGAGGGTGACAGCTGACTGGTCTGAGAGCCATATTGGGGGGATCTTGGATTCGGTAAGAAGGAGCTGTAAGTCTCTCGTGCCTAGGAAGTAGTCCAGTCTGTTGTACGTCGTGTGTGTGTGTGCGAGTAGAAGGAATAGTCACATGTGTTCAGATGGGACTCTCTCCAGAAGTCTTGCTATCCCAAGTCACTCATCCATTCAATCCCACTGCCGGACAGTGCCCAGGTTTGACCGTGTCCTTGTGCTGATCTGTCCATGTCGGTGTTCAGGACCAGGTTCAAGTCTCCCCCAATCGACACTCCGCTCTCATCTACTCTGAGGGCGTCTGCTAGTGCTGTACAGAGGAAGGCTTCTTGTCCCTCATTTGGTGCATATATAGACCCCACTATAAAGGGCCGGTCTCCTATCATAAACTGGTAGGTAAGGAGTCCGCCCTTAACCTCCACCCCTTTATGTCCAACTTCCACTGGAAGGAGCGCGCAACAAGATTTGCCACTCCCACCTTCTTTGTAGAGGCCAAGGAGAAGAACTGATGTGGAAACACGCAAGAACGCATGCGGTGGTAGTCCCTTGGTAAGAGATGGGTCTCCTGGAGCAGGCATATATCTGCACAAGATAGGAAAGAACCACTTTGCATTTAATGGGATTGTTAAGAACCTTTACATTGATGGTGAGTACCTTAGTAGTGGATGCCGGCATTAGGGCAATGTAGTGGGTGTAGATCTAATTCTCGCGAGGGCAGACTGCGGGTAGGCGAGGCAGCCTCTAGGGTGATATCTTGTTGCAGCATCTTGTGTGTGAGATAGCAAGTTTTCAGCGAAGGTGTACATAAACCCCAACCAATGAAACCCAACACTAAACATATATTGAAGTAAAACATATGAAATTTTAGTCCTCAAAAGGGCAATTGTCTCTCAGTTCTGGGAGTCAACAATTGAGGGTCCGAATGTAGCCAAGGTCCCACCCCCTCCCCCCCACCCAGCCAACCAGTAGTAAAGAGAGTGCCACTTCCTCTACAGACTGGTCTGAGCCAGGATGTCAGGAATGGTTTGCAGTGCCGCCTTTTGACCCTCTGCTATTTCAGTGGGATCCGGTCAGGTCGCACCTCTCCCCGTCCTGCGGCTCTTCCTTCTGGGTCTTTGTCATCACAAGCAGGGGAGGCGGGCTCGGGTGGGCCATCATCCGGCCTGGAGTCGATGCCTAGAATTTGACATGTTTCAGTCAAAGATCTCATTTGATAAACCTTCCCCTTGAAACGGAAGACGATGGGGAAAGGGTGTCCCCAGGAGTATGCCATTCCTTTGCTCCGTAGGTATTGTGTGACCGGTCTAAATTCACATTTTCTCTGCAGTGTGATTGCGGAATGGTCTTGGAATAGTATTGGTAACTGGTCTCTGAAGCGGAGTGGGTGTTTCTCCATAGTTTTGCAGAGGATTTCCTCCTTTACCTGAAAGTCTGGGAGGTATACTAATATATCCGCTGGAAGGGATCCATCCGGACGCGGCTTTCCAACGCTGTAGGGACGGTCTATTTTGATTGGGGTGTCTGGGTCGGTTTCTAAGACATAGTGGAAGAGACCTATAGCAAATGCGAAGATGTCCTCTCCTTCTACTTTCATTGCCACTCCTTTACTGTGGATGTTATTCCGGCGGGACCTGTTCTCCAGGTCTTCTGCGTGTGCTTGGAGGTCCAGTTGTTAGTCTTGAAGGCGGATTACCTCCTGCTGAAGGGATTGCATTTCTTCATCAAGGCTGTCTACTTGTTCCTCTAGGGTGGCCACACGTACGTCCACTGAGTCGAGATCTCTCCTAATTTCCTTGATGTCGTGTGACAGGTCTATTTTAACCTACTGCAGTTCCTCTTTGAGTGACAGAAAGGGTGATTCGAGGAAGGAGCGAATGACAGGTTCCTCACCTCCAGCCTGGTCCTGGGTCGTCTCCGTGTCTGTGGTGGGCAGAGAGTCCCCGGCATTGCCCTTTGCTGGACCAGAGAGCATGTCTTTTACAGTGCGATCCTTCTTCTTTTGGGCCGTTGCCATTTCATGTAAGCTTGTGGCCGGGCAATGACTTGGCAATTGAAGGGCCCCCCTCTTGGTGGGAGTTCTACATGGATCCCATGCAGTGTGGGGGCAGGGCCCGGGGCCCTTAGGTGGTGATTTGCAAATTGGTCTGCCCGTCGGGGTGAGGTCCACCAGTTTTTGGTATCACAGCTTCCCCCAGGCGGTGCCAGCGCTGCATTGTCATTTGCTATGGTGGTGCGGCGAACAGAGAGTGCCAAAACAACAGTGGGCAGGTGTGTTCGTGGATTTGGTCACCCAGAAGGGCTGCACCACTGTTTGTGTTGTCTCTTTATGTCTGCCACCCCAGTTCAGACATGGCCATATGCAAATCAGTCTGACCCTGTACCTCATGGGAACAGTCCAGCCCGAACTGCCAAGCCATGCCTTCCCTGGACCGGAAACAAGCTTCCTAGGACCGGTTTCTGGCATTTCAGCCGTCTTCAGCCAGGCTTGCTTGAATCCAGTGGCAAAGTGAGCAAGGGACTCACGTCTGAGCATACCCTGCCAACTTATGGCGAACAATGCGGTACAAAAGGGGGTGGTGATGGACGGAGCATCAGAACCAATCAAACACTCACGGTCCACGAGCTCATGAGGCTATTTACCTCCTTTTAGCAAGTAGGTCCATACTTTGGGGATCTTGTTACTGGCATGGATATACATTGAATTATTGCGGGATTTCAGTCCCATTCTGAATAGAGTGTGTGCTTTCTGTTGTATGTATGTTATGTCCAATGTTTTATGTTCATTTGTCACACAGTGCCTTCATCACAGATCACGTGATAACGCTATGGATATCGTTAAGAGACCAGTACTCTGCACCTTTTTTTCAGATCACCGTACTCACACGATGGATTCAACTACCTCCTACGTAACTAATATGCCTTTATCTCACGTTTATTCCCTTTAGGTTAATAGGACTATGTAAGACCTATTAAGGCATTACGACTTCTTGGAAGCTATTTACTTCCTTTTTTACATTTAATTTTCTTACAATTTTTGTTTCAACACAACACAGTTAGTGGCAGGAAGGGATCCTTATGGTCCTGACGAAGAAGCACGGGGAAGCTTCGAAACATGTCGACAACATTAGGAGGCATAGCTCATTGAGGCATACACCCTCCTCACCCCACCTTTTACTAATACCAGCTCGAATGGCAGAATAAATCTTTCAAGTCCAGAGAGCCAGGTATTTTTTAACTCACTCCTTAATTCACTCCTGACCCTTCCTCTCACACCCCCGCTTCACACATAGCTGTCTCACTAACAACAGTGCTCCCACGTAGTCGTAGGTCGCAGCACGCCCTGTCCCGTAGAGGGGCAGGAAGACCCCTATGATGAAGCATGACACCAAGGGCCCTTTTGGTGTGTGAGGGGTATTTAAACAACTAATGTGTATTCTCCACGACCGTGGGATGCATATTGAGTAATCGGGAGATCTTGTATACCCATGGGTGGATCCCTTATGTTTATGCATATGCAAATCAGTCTGACCCTGTGCCTAATGGGAACAGTCCAGCCCGAACTGCCAAGCCATGCCTTCCCTGGACCGGAAACAAGCTTCATAGGACCGGTTTCTGGCATTTCAGCCGTCTTCAGCCAGGCTTGCTTGAATCCAGTGGCAAAGTGAGCAAGGGACTCACGTCTGAGCATACCCTGCCAATTTATGGCGAACAAAGCGGTACAAAAGGGGGTGGTGATGGACGGAGCATCAGAACCAATCAAACACTCACACCCAGTCAACAGATCTGGGTTTGATCCATCACCGTTCTTTAGCCCACTCTGCCACCCCAGTTCAGACATGGCCATATGCAAATCAGTCTGACCCTGTGCCTCATGGGAACAGTCCAGCCCGAACTGCCAAGCCATGCCTTCCCTGGACCGGAAACAAGCTTCCTAGGACTGGTTTCTGGTATTTCAGCCGTCTTCAGCCAGGCTTGCTTGAATCCAGTGGCAAAGTGAGCAAGGGACTCATGTCTGAGCATACCCTGCCAACGTATGGCGAACAAAGCGGTACAAAAGGGGGTGGTGATGGACGGAGCATCAGAACCAATCAAACACTCACACCCAGTCAACAGATCTGGGTTAGATCCATCACCGTTCTTTAGCCCACTCTGCCACCCCAGTTCAGACATGGCCATATGCAAATCAGTCTGACCCTGTGCCTCATAAGAACAGTCCAGCCCGAACTGCCAAGCCATGCCTTCCCTGGACCGGAAACAAGCTTCCTAGGACCGGTTTCTGGCATTTCAGCCGTCTTCAGCCAGGCTTGCTTGAATCCAGTGGCAAAGTGAGCAAGGGGCTCACGTCTGAGCATACCCTGCCAACTTATGGCGAACAAAGCGGTACAAAAGGGGGTGGTGATGGACGGAGCATCAGAACCAATCAAACACTCACACCCAGTCAACAGATCTGGGTTTGATCCATCACCGTTCTTTAGCCCACTCTGCCACCCCAGTTCAGACATGGCCATATGCAAATCAGTCTGACCCTGTGCCTCATGGGAACAGTCCAGCCCGAACTGCCAAGCCATGCCTTCCCTGGACCGGAAACAAGCTTCCTAGGACCGGTTTCTGGCATTTCAGCCGTCTTCAGCCAGGCTTGCTTGAATCCAGTGGCAAAGTGAGCAAGGGACTCACGTCTGAGCATACCCTGCCAACTTATGGCAAACAAAGCGGTACAAAAGGGGGTGGTGATGGACGGAGCATCAGAACCAATCAAACACTCACACCCAGTCAACAGATCTGGGTTTGATCCATCACCGTTCTTTAGCCCACTCTGCCACCCCAGTTCAGACATGGCCATATGCAAATCAGTCTGACCCTGTGCCTCATGGGAACAGTCCAGCCCGAACTGCCAAGCCATGCCTTCCCTGGACCGGAAACAAGCTTCCTAGGACCGGTTTCTGGCATTTCAGCCGTCTTCAGCCAGGCTTGCTTGAATCCAGTGGCAAAGTGAGCAAGGGACTCATGTCTGAGCATACCCTGCCAACGTATGGCGAACAAAGCGGTACAAAAGGGGGTGGTGATGGACGGAGCATCAGAACCAATCAAACACTCACACCCAGTCAACAGATCTGGGTTGGATCCATCACCATTCTTTAGCCCACTCTGCCACCCCAGTTCAGACATGGCCATATGCAAATCAGTCTGACCCTGTGCCTCATAGGAACAGTCCAGCCCGAACTGCCAAGCCATGCCTTCCCTGGACCGGAAACAAGCTTCCTAGGACCGGTTTCTGGCATTTCAGCCGTCTTCAGCCAGGCTTGCTTGAATCCAGTGGCAAAGTGAGCAAGGGACTCACGTCTGAGCATACCCTGCCAACTTATGGCGAACAAAGCGATACAAAAGGGGGTGGTGATGGACGGAGCATCAGAACCAATCAAACACTCACATCCAGTCAACAGATCTGGGTTTGTTCCATCACCGTTCTTTAGCCCACTCTGCCACCCCAGTTCAGACATGGCCATATGCAAATCAGTCTGACCCTGTGCCTCATAGGAACAGTCCAGCTTGAACTGCCAAGCCATGCTTTCCCTGGACCGGAAACAAGCTTCCTAGGACCGGTTTCTGGCATTTCAGCCGTCTTCAGCCAGGCTTGCTTGAATCCAGTGGCAAAGTGAGCAAGGGGCTCACGTCTGAGCATACCCTGCCAACTTATGGCGAACAAAGCGGTACAAAAGGGGGTGGTGATGGACGGAGCATCAGAACCAATCAAACACTCACACCCAGTCAACAGATCTGGGTTTGATCCATCACCGTTCTTTAGCCCACTCTGCCACCCCAGTTCAGACATGGCCATATGCAAATCAGTCTGACCCTGTGCCTCATGGGAACTGTCCAGCCCGAACTGCCAAGCCATGCCTTCCCTGGACCGGAAACAAGCTTCCTAGGACCGGTTTCTGGCATTTCAGCCGTCTTCAGCCAGGCTTGCTTGAATCCAGTGGCAAAGTGAGCAAGGGACTCACGTCTGAGCATACCCTGCCAACTTATGGCGAACAAAGCGGTACAAAAGGGGGTGGTGATGGACGGAGCATCAGAACCAATCAAACACTCACACCCAGTCAACAGATCTGGGTTTGATCCATCACCGTTCTTTAGCCCACTCTGCCACCCCAGTTCAGACATGGCCATATGCAAATCAGTCGGACCCTGTGCCTCATGGGAACAGTCCAGCCCGAACTGCCAAGCCATGCCTTCCTTATGGGTTTGGGCACTGTCCGTAAGTCTGTTGGGTGCAGCAGACTAGTGACTCGTTGTGCACTTCCCCACACGCTGGCGATCTGGGCGTTGTCCACTCGAAATGCAGGTGCATAGATGAACTTGTTGCAGATATGGGCCCCAGGGCTCTCTTGCCGCTATGCTAATTCTTTTCAGTGGACCATGTCAGCACCCCTGGTCAGCACGCACGTCCACTCCTGTTGGGCCATTCCATCCCGGTACAAAGTGGTGAGTAGGGCCTCACCTTCTGGTGCCCTGCCACTCTCTTGAGGGGTTGCTACTCCGGCACCGTGCAGACCTCCACCGTTGCCGCCAAGTATCCCGGCTCTCCACAGTCGTCAACCGCCTCTACTGTCACCCCTGTGGCTCACCTTTGATCTAGTGTGGAGGCTATTCCTGTGGGGGCCTTCCACCCTCAGGGCGTGTTCCGTCGTTTCTCCTGCTGGGGGTGGGGCCGGGCCCAAGAAGCTCCCGCTAGGGCTCGCAGTCCTATGTTAGGCCCGGTTCTTCAGCATCTCCCGGGACAGCTCCAGTCGTTCTTCGGGAATCTCAGGTGTACCGAGGGACAGTCATGACAGGGCCACCAGCTGTCTCTCTCAGCCGTGCCCTGGCACAGCTCTGCGGATTGGCCTCGCTCTCGGGCGAAGACTGCACCAGGTCGTTGCCCCTCCACAGCCCCCAGTGGCGCCTGGGCCTCAGCTGCTGTTCCGGTCTTTCCCTGACACTCCCACAGCCCATGGATCCGCCTCCGCCACCGTTCACAGCACCCCAGAGGCCAGTGCCACCATGTCAAGGCAAGCATGCACTCCTGCGGTGGTCCTCTGCCGCGATCCGCCTCTCGCGCAGGCCACCCCAAACAACTTCGGCCACTGGCCACGAAGGCCCTCTTCAGTGCCCGCTCAACTCGGGACCACGGGAAACCAGGACAAAGAGGGTAAGCCCCGGTCTGCGGCGTTTCGCGTGTTTAGTGGGGGCCGTAGATTGAAAGAAGCAGGTTTAGCGGCTGAGCACATGGTGGGGACAGGAAGACTGGAAAAGGGCGTCTCACCTGACCGCCATCTTGGCCACGCCCCGTGGTTGTGGTTTTTTTGGTAAAAAGAGGAAGAATGTGTTGGTGGAAGAAAAGATGGAAGGCTGAGTGTAGGTTTGGTGGTGACAGAAATGGGTCTGTTAGGAGTAATTAGAGGATAGAGCTGGTGTTTTGTATGAGCAGGGAGTGTGTGTCTGGATGGAATATAGTTACGTATGGTGTGTATTTGGGTTGGGGTGGTGATGAGTAGATTGGTTGGTGGTATGGAATAGAGTTATGTTTTGAGTGTGAGTGAAGGTGTGATTGTGTGGTTGTTGTGGTAGACTGGTGTATATGTGTGGTTTGTGGGGTTTTGTAGTGGGTGTTAAGACATTGAAATGTGTGCATGGTTTGTTTTTAGTAAATGAGTAGATTAAGTTTGCTGTGAGTGTGCTAATATGTTTGTGGATGGATGAAGGTTGGTGAATGTAAAATGGGAAGCATTTCTGGCTGTAGGGCCGACCTAGTCCGAACAGGCAACTGCCCTTGTCCTTTCCGCCCTTAGCCTTGATGCCCAGGCTCAGATGCCTTAAACCATAGGCTAAAATAGCCCTAGTGGTCAGGAGACACCTTCAGCCAATGAGAATCCTACCCTAACCAATCACAACACTAGCCCTAAGCCCTATGACCAATAGGAGACTAAACTCTTGCAGCCAATCACAGCCCTAGTCCTAGCAACCAATCAGAATCCTAAGTCCAATAGAAACCCTAACCCCAGGTACCAATCAGAACAAGACCTATCAGCCAATAAGAAACCTAAGCCCAAAATAAACACCGGATAGAGGAGCCAATCAGAGCACAGATGTAATGACCAATGGCAAGCTTATATAATGGAGCGTGCAACTTCAAGCACAGGCTGATGGCCGAGGGGCAGTTAGCTGCTCCTGAAGATACGAATCTCCTTAGATACAGACAGGCTCAATCCACACTTATCCGGTCCTGCTTCACCCTATGTAGGCCCAAATCTGACCCACTGAAATACTGCTTTTCACGCACTTCAACAAATCCTTTTTTCAAGCCAAAACCCAGGGTTACATGCACTCTCCAAACACAGTTTAAAACCTTAAAGCAGATTCACAGATTCAGCTGTCTCTTAAACACACTCTTCCTAACCTCTGGGGGTGTACTTTAACAAGACTCAAGAGGAGGCGGGGGGGTTTGACCCTGCTCCCCTATGCACAGTACAGGGGAAAACCTAGGACAAATGTTCAAACAGTCACGGGTAGAAAAGCAGTTTTAAACAGTACCGAACTCATAGAAACCAAGAGTTCAATTCAAAGCCACGAGCAAAAAATGCAGTTTTTAACAGTACCAATTGCACACAGGATAATTATTTGTCTCCATTTGTACACAATTGATTTGGGAATTTTAACTGTGTGTGAGAGCAGAAACTGAGATAGTAAGAAAACTAGAGGAATATATTGACTTATCTCAATTAACAACATTGTTAAAAGCAAATGAGACAACTGATAAAGATAGAATAGGGCCTTTCATATTTATCAAAAGTGGTCCCAAAGTCTTAGACTGCTAGCTTGAGTGCCGCTTGCTATAAAAGAATCCACTTTCACGATCAAAGCCACTAGTCAAACAAACCATCTGGTTTCGCTGAGCCTTAGACAAATTAGCAGTATCCAGAGGAAATGGACAAGCCCCAAAGCTTTCGTGCTTGCAACTGTCTTTGCTGCTTCAGGAAGAAAACTAAAAGAAGGTTTAATATATGGGTCTGCATGCAGTATCCTCTTTGCTATAGGTGGTGGGTGTAAACAAAAGCTACATCTTTTGGACATGCTAAGAAACACCTTGGGTTGAAAACTTGTGCATTTTTGACTTCGTATAATGAAGAGGTGCACTTTTTCTTTAGTCATTTGCTGAGTGTTTTGCACGCTTTGTTGGTTGATTCAATTCAAGAGCATCATCATCTAAAGGACCTTTATTCCAACTACAATGCAGTGTCAATACAAGGCTGGGACATCACAAGGGGCTGTGTTTTGCTCCAAGTAATTACTGTAGTTTTGGTGTAGGTCTGACACAGTTGGAGAATGGACAGATAGACAGAGAAAAGGTTGCATATGGGTGAATGGATGGATGATGGGAAAATAAGAGAGAATGAATGAATGCAAAAGTAGATGAGAGTATAAAGATTAATGAGTCAACAAGAACATTTAAAATATAGTTTTTTAGATAAGGGGGTGGGAAGAGGCTACTGAGGGGTCTGGAACGGCGGGCAATACAAATGGCAGGACATCTGCACAATAAGGAACGTCAGCTTCTAAGGTGATGTCATGCTTATACTAAGGTAGTATGAAGACAGATCTTCAACTGTGCTCAATGTTTTCTATTAAATGGCAATGATTGCACTTCATCTGGCTCCTCTTTTGCCATGTATTCTTAATTGAATAGGTATTCTATATATACACTGGCTTATCCCTGTCTTTGTCCTTGTTCTCCTTGATATAAAACTATTCTCCTGAGGGAATTGTTTTGGATTATAGTGGAAGAGGGGAGTGAAACATGTAGTGAAGATAGTTACTTACCTTTTTGATATACACACCATTCTACACTCTCTCCTTTATGGATTCCTACCCTTGTTCTCTAATTTCAGGGACACACACATCTTCCGCTGATGATTGCCTTCTGCACTGGTCACGCCAAGGGACACTTCTTCAGTTTTATTCCTTTGTTTCCCCTCATCCTCTTATACACTGGTCTTGCTTTCACTACGTTGGGCATACTTCATGGTTAAGGGAAGGGGGGACCTCCTCTTCAGCTTCTTACATCTCGTAGCCCTGATACGAACAAAGCAAACACAAGGAGATGATGGACGGACCACTGAAACTTTTCAGACACTCACTCCCAGTCACTATTAGATTTGGGTTGAATCCATCATCATTCTTTAGCTCACTTCGCCACCTCAGTTTAGACTCAGCTAAATGCAAATCAGTCTTGAACCTGTCCCTCAGGGGAATAGTCCAGCCTGAACTGCCACGCCTGGTCTCCCTGGACTGGAAACAAGCATCCTGAGACCGGTTTTGGGGTAACACCCCTCATAAGCCAGGCTAGCTTGAAACCAGTGGCAAAGTTAGCAAGGGACCCACGTTTGGCCATACCCTGCCAACTTAGGGTGAATAAAGCAAACACAAGGAGATGATGGACGGAGTGCTGGAACTTTTCAGACAATCACCCTCAGTCACCCTCAGTCACTATTAGATCTGGGTTGAATCCATCATCATTCTTTAGCTCACTTCACCGTCCCTCTATAAGCATCCAGCTCACCGGGAGAACATGATGGCCGGCTGAGAAGCTCGGCCGGGAGCGCTGATCCTCTCTAGGCTAGGGGGGACTCTCCGAGCCTCAGTCTCCGTTTCTCATGCGGGGGAGCTGGGAGCCAAGCCTGTGATGTCACAAGAGCCAGGAGAGTTCGGAGGAGGGAGTGGTGGGCGTGCACAGTGTCTGCGTGTGGACCGACGCAGTGGAGGAGCTTCAGTGGAGCCAAAGGGTAACAGCGAAGATTGCTTACAGAGGGCCCACAAGCGGGTGGGAGTACAGCACATTAGACCCTGGAAATCATAGAGAAGAAGACAAAGGGAAGCTGTGCATGACTCCGGTAAGCGGTAGGGGAAGGGGAAAGAGAGGCGATCTTGTACCTAGAGTCCCCTTAGACCATACCTCCCAGGCAACCTCCACTCCAGCTGAAACCTCCTCTAGAGGCAGGGAAGCTCCAAAAATGTACGCCTTAGAGGAATGCATAGATACAACTTTGCAAGGAGGTGCCCAAGGATCCAAAAGTGGAGGGATCACCACAACCAATAGATTTCAGGTACTGCTCATGGAAGGAAAAGCGGCAGAGGCAGTAGGGTAATCGCCTTCTGCGGACCTATGAAAAGAACAACTTTAGGGTCCTAAAGGTCCTGAAACAACAACCCCTGTAGATCGGTGCATCCTTGGAAATGAAATTACTGAGGATGAAGCTCTACCCCAGGAGCATAGATTGCCTCAAACCATGCAACCAGCAATGGGGAACGTAATGGAAGCCCTGATTTAAAAATGAGGGCAAACTTTGCTAAATCGAAAAAAAATCAAGAAAAAATACAAGCATCTTGTGAAGCCCTGAGTTAAAAGTTAACACACTAATGGATTGAGTTCTAGTGGTAGAAACAACGGTAGAGAAGTTGGGGAAAGAAATGAGAGATAACCAGGGAGAAATCTCGACCTTAAATGCAAATGAGAAAGACTTAAGAGATAAGATTGAGACATTAGAGAACAACGTGAGATGTAACAACCTTAGAATCTTAAATATATCAGAGGGGATGGAAGGTGAGAATATAAAGACTTTTGTGGTGAACTTACTGAAAGATGTTATCCCGGGATTAAAAGAAAAACTATTAGAGGAGGACATTCAAAGAGCTCACAGAGATCCTGAAAGAAAGGGAAATTAAAGAAAAACCCATGGAGAATCGTAGTTAATTTTAAAACCCTATGCTCTAAAAGAAATAATCTTGAACGAAGCTTTGAAGGCGGGTACTTTTAACAAAGGTGATTGTAATTTCAAAATTAGATCAGACATATCAAGAGATATGCAGGGCAGGCAGTGGGAACTGGGGCAGCACATGCAGGAGCTCAGGTCCTTGGGCATGACAGTTCAGATGAGATTTCCAGCCTCCCTAAGAATCATGTGGAGAACTCAGATGCACAACATTAGGGAGCCAAAAGAGATAGCAAATCTTATAGAATCAATCAAGACCCAACAAAAGAAGTTGAAATAACTGGGAGAAAACAAAGCTTGATCAATCGACTGCCTAGAGAGGACAGCTCTCGAATAGGGCAAATCTATATTTGTCCAAAGGAAACAGGCAGGGTTCTCCAAGGGAGGGCATGAGGGAAGGGCTCACTAAATTATAGTATACATTTTCCACAAGGTGTGGGAGCAAATGGGGGGGAAAAAGTATATAGTCTTCTATTGTGCAATGAACCAGGAAAGAAGAGGTCCCAATACATATGACATTTCAGCTGTAAAAAAGACCTATGATAAATAACATAATACATATTATGTCTTAGAATGTGAATGGCCTCAGAGTACAAAAGATTAGTGAACAATGAAGTTATAATTCTCCAAGAGACACACCTTCTAGAAACGGAATGGGATAAGATTATGAAACATCAAAAGTGGGTAGATAGTTATCTCTGCACTAATCAATCCTGTTGCATCAGACCGACCTGAGCTCCAAAGAAAGAATATGGGTAACGTTGGGGTTGATGGCAGCCAAGCGAAATATTGCGAGATTGTGGAAGGCTCAGACCCCACCGAGTATAGGAGCGTGGGACAAAGAAATGGACTGGTGCATGGTTACCGAAAAGTCCATATATGAAGCTAGGGGGTGCCCCAACAAATGGACGCAGGTTTGGTAAGAATGGAATACCCACAGAGGAGGGATATGTGAACCTCCGAAGATGAGGGAAACTACTGACACAGAGGCCTGCATATGATAGAATTGTGACTCCAAATGTCGTCCTGTATTTCTATTTGTATCAAGAATTCTCTGTACCATAATCAGATTGCTAACGCATGTGAAATTGCTTTTCAAATGTCATACCTTACCTGCAATAAAAACATTATATACAAAAAAAATCCTGTTGCATCAAAGGTGTGGCGATTCTGTTTAAAAAACCTGCAAAGGCAACAATCATAGACGCTTCCGCGGACTAAAAGGGAAGATGGGTGATAGTCAAAGTAAAATTGCATGGGAAATTATATATTGAGACTGGGTACTAAGCCCAAATACAAATGATCCCGCTCCACTTCAGGCTTTATACTCCCAAATAATAGAAGTCTCAGCGCCAATAATTGTGGGAGGAGATTTCAATCTGTTATTAGATCTCACAGAGGACAGATTCCCAATGGGTAAAGGTTTAAATCCCCCTAAAATAGGAATGTGGCTGAAAAGATATATAGAAGATTTAGGTTTCGTGGATGTGTGGAAGAAGAAAGGAGACTTAAGAAATAGGCCATGCATCCAGGATTGACTTTTTTTCAATAGATAAAACTTTAAGTAACAATGTCGACAAAGTCGTGCATGTACCTGTACACCTCTCTGATCATTCTCCTGTTTCTATGACAATGAAAATAGGGTTTTCTCAGGCAGGGCCCAGATGGACCTTAGACCGCACCCTTCTCCTAGTTCAACAGGTGATCGACAACTTCAAAGTAACAACGGAGGAATACTTTGAAATTAACAGTAATAAAGACACCTCTATACAGGTAGTAAGGGATGCATACAAAGCTCTAATTAGGGGCACACTCATCAGTTTAGACTAGAAATAAGAACTCTAGACATAAAATTCACCAGTTAGAAGTCAAAATCTCAGAGCAATATAGAAAGGGGATGGGTCCGCACAAGAACAAGGAATCATAGAAGAAGAAATAGCTGAAAAGAAGAATGTATTGACCAATATGTTAGATACCAGAATCAGGCAAAAAATAAGAAGCCATTGTGTTATCAAACTACGAATATGGGGAGGGGAGTGGAAAATTACTTGCTTGCTTGGAAACTAAAAACTGAACACAACAGAAACAAGATTGTAGCTACAGAAAGAGACGAGCAGGCCACGCAGAAGGTGGACGACTTGGAGATTGAGCCTGCCTTCGCTGAATTTTTTCAGTCCCTATATACTGAAGACCTTGAAGCCTCAGAGGAACAAATAGTATCATACCTAAATAAGTTATCTATTCCAAAGTTAGAGGAAGAACAAAGAGGTCTTTTTTTTTTTTTTTTTTTTTGAACCCGTTTATTACAAGACTCAAAAAAAATTACAAAGATGGGCCTACAACCTTCCGGCCGGCCGCTAGTAGACAAAAGGAGCATATGATACACATTATAAAGCGCATGTTGCGGCAAGGAAGATGCACAGGAGTTAGCAGCGTTGACAGCCACACCATCCGGACCCCACTGTACGGTTTCATTTTAAACTTAAAGAACAACCAGAAAAAACAAACCCACAAGGCAATCCACAATCTGAAATAGCAACATGTGCTCCCCTGGAAGGGGAACCCTACCAGTCCATAGGAAGATCAAGAAGGGGAAGAGATCAGGACTAGGGCTGGGTAAACTCAATGCCCGGTACCGGGGAGATGAGTCGGCTAAGGGGACGGGGCAGGCGACGGATCAGGCAATAACGGCGGAGCACAGATTCCCCCGCGGTAGGCGTTCCAGGGGCCCCATACTTTCACCCACATCCCAGGCTTACCTCTCGCCACATACACCACCTTTTCCCGAAACATGCACCAGTCCATATGTTCCTTCCAAGCCGAGACAGTTGGGGACCTCTGGGATCCCCACAATTGAGCAATGTCACGCTTGGCCACCATATATCCCAGAGTCACCCACCACGTCTGTGGCGCCGAGTAATCGGTAGGTTCCCACACATTCAACAGGCATCTCCTCGCTTCGGGCAGCAGCGCCACGTGCGTAACCACTCGCAGGACCTCATGCACACCACGCCAGAATCGCTCCACCCCCGGGCACTCCCACAAGATATGCAGAAAGGTCCCCAAAGCACCACACCCACGCTTACACAATCCGTCCACAGCATAACCCATACGCAGGAGCCTTGGCCCCGTCACATAGACCCTGTGGAGTATCTTGAGCTGGACGAAGCGGAGGCGGGCCGGTATGGCCACCTCTTTCGGGGAGGCCACCGCAGAGGTCCAGTCCTCGTCGTCCAGCTCCAGTCCATCGGCCACCCAAGCCTCACGGAGGGCAGTCAGCAATCCCACGCGATCATTGATCAGCTTTTTGTAGATCAGTGAGATCGTGCTGTCCGGAACGTGTCCATCCAGCACTCTATCTTCCAGGGGGGAATACTCCGGGATGGAGGGAACGTCCGGGAAGACAGAACATAGTGCATGACGGATCTGCAAGTACCGAAAGTACTCCCTGTCCTGCAACTGGAATTCCGTCTGCAACATCTCGAATGTTTTAAATCCTCCCCTCGTCCAGAGATCCCCCACTTTGCTGATGCCTATCATGTCCCACTTCTCGAAGCCCTTCGAGGTCCACAGGGAGCCCAACTGCTCGGACGCGTATAGTGGTGACGCCCGGGTCAAACGATCCTTCCACCCCATCGCAACGTTAGCCGCGTTCCTCACTCGCACCATAACACGCGTGGGGCCCGTTAGCCTAGCGTCGGGCGCGCTGGAGTAGAGCGCTCGATTATAGTCCCCACCCGGGAGTAGCATCTTATCCATTTCGAATGCTGGGTTTAAGGCGGACCCGTATAGGCCGTGATTAATCGCAGCCAGCTGAGAGGCCCAATAGTACCGTTTGATATCCGGGAGGGCAATCCCCCCGTCATACCATGGGAGCGTAAGCTTCGCCAGGGCGATACGTAGCCTCCCGTCCCAGAACAGGCGGCGCTGCAAACTCTCCACCTCACGGAAGTAGCGCGCTGGGACGAGGTCCATAGTGTTCTGCAACGCGTATAGGAAACGCGGCAGCGACATCATTTTAAACAATGCCGCCCGGCCGAGCGGCGAAAGCGGCAAGCGCCTCCAGCGCGCGACATCCTCTTTCAGGCGCTGGAGGGGGGGAAGCAAGTTCCGATCATACCGGGCCTCCGGGTCCAGAGTAATGAAGACACCCAGGTACCTAAATCCCTGCGGAGCGATCTGGATCGGACAGCCCCGCGGGAGGATAGGAGCCTCCCCAAAGAGAACGTACACACACGATTTAGCCCAGTTGATGACAAGACCGGAGTTACGACCGAATGAATGCAAAACATCAACCAGTACTATGAGTGATTTACGTGGGGAAGCTAGGTACAAGAGGATGTCATCAGCGTATAGGGATACGCGGTCCTCATACTCGGGGGTCCAACGGAGACCACGAATTGAAGGATGCCACCGCAGCCACTCCGCCAGGGGCTCCAAGGCCAGCGCAAAAAGGAGCGGCGACAAGGGGCAGCCCTGCCGCGTGCCCCGGCCCAACTCGAACGGAGCCGATACTCTACCGTTCACCACCACCTGCGCCAATGGGCCCGAATACAGCAATTTGACCCAACTGATGAATCCCGCGCCAAAGCCAAACTTCGCAAGCATCGCCCAGATGTATGGCCATTCAAGCGTGTCAAACGCCATGGTGGCGTCCAAGGACGCCAAAACGGCCGGTTCCCGTATAAACGGGACACGTGCGAGCACCCCATGCAAACGCCGCAAGTTAAGGGCTGTGTTGCGATGGGGAATAAAGCCGGACTGGTCCTGGTGAACCAAGTCGCCCACTACGCCGACCAGCCGATTGGCCAGTACCTTGGCGAGAATTTTGGGCTCCGCGTTCAGTAGCAAAATGGGCCGATAGGATGTAACCCGGTCCCGAGGTCTCCCCTCCTTGTGGATAACCACGATTGTAGCCAGACGCTGGTCCAGCGGGAGAGAGCCCACCGAGTGGGCCGCCAGGAACATAGCTCGGAGATGTGGTGCCAGCGTATCCGGTCGCAACTTGTATAACTCGATGGGGAGACCATTAGGACCCATGGCCTTGCCGGAAGCGACCGAGCGTATGGCGAGGGCGATTTCGTCGGAAGTTGGAGCGGCGTCCAACGACACTCTGTCCTCCTCCGAAAGGGAAGGCAGCGCGATATCCCTGAGCAGGGCACGGGAATCTTCTTCAGAGCGGGAAGACACTGGGGAATACACCCCACGGAAATAATCCGCGAAGCAGGAGACAATTTCTTCCGGCTCAGTAACACACACACCGTCCGTTTTCTCAATCAGCGGAACTACACGACTCGCTCTCTCTTTTCTGTCCAGCCACGCAATCAATTTACCAGCCTTATCACCCACATCATACAGTCTCCCCTGTTGCTCTCTACTGAGGCCCCTAGCCGCCTCCGTGACGAGGGCCCTATAGGCCGCTTGCTTGAGTTGGAGAACATGTAATGCGGCCTCCGTCACCTCATCTTCCAAATTACCCTCCAACTCGGCTATCTCAGCTTCCACCCGGGTCACCTCCTCCCTCTCGCGCCTCCGGGCGTGGGAAATCAGGGACAGGGCCTCACCTCGGAGTACCGTCTTGAATGCCTCCCACAGTGAGATAGCCGAAGGCACGGACCCCACGTTCTCATCAAAATAGCGCTGGAGGGATTTAATCAATTCAGCGCGAATGGTGGGGTCGCGCAGGTACCAGGAATTGATCGGGACCACCCTACCCTCGCCCCTCGGAAAAACATCAAAGTGTAACAAAAGCGGGGAGTGGTCCGAGATACCCCGCGCCAAATGGCGCACCTCTCCCACCCTCCCAGCATAGGCCGCCGGGACCAGGACATAATCTAGTCGTGAGAGACTACCATGGGCCCCCGAATGGAAGGTATACTGGAGCTGCGTGGGATGCTTTAAACGCCAGCAATCCACCAATCCCAAAGTATCCAAGAGGCCAGATAGCCACGCCTGGGCCCGGGGGAGGTCCCTAGGGGGGGTGACGATCCACAATCCCAGAAACCACCGCATTGAAATCCCCCCCAACCACTAGAATCCCCCCCGGGAGGCCAAGGAGGAGGCGCCCCAGGTCCGCAAAGGTAGTCGACTGCAGCCCCGGCGGGACGTATACTGACACAAAAACAACCACTTTGCCCTCCAGTCTTCCCACCAAGACCGTGTAACGTCCCCTCTCGTCATGGAGCACCTCATCAATCTCCAACGGGAGCGAGTTCTTAACCATGATGCCCACACCCCTTGAGCCAGACGTGAAGCCCGAATGGGCCACTAGGCGATAACCCCGCCGATTCATGGCACAGAAGGAGTTGCCAATGAGGTGTGTCTCCTGCAGAAAAACTATATCGGGCGAGATTCGCTTCAAGAACTGCAGGACCACACCACGTTTAATCCTGTCCCCCAGTCCATTCACGTTCCAGGACAACAAAGTTAGTTCCCTACCCCCCATCATAGACAGAAGCCACCCATCGTCCCCCCGAGAGCACTATAGAGCTAACACAATGATACTTTTGCCTTGTGGTAAAAACGAAACACACCCCATCCCTACCCACCCGCCCCAACAAAACTCCCCCCTCCCTGCACCCCTGCATGAGCCCGGACAGCCCCCCCAACGTGCAGTGTGCCTGTCGCCCCATATACAGTAAAACTAGCTAAACCCCCTAGAGGAGGAAGGAGAACCCCCAGTAGACCCCACACAACCTCCATAGGAGGGGAAATTATACAGACAGACGCCTAAGCGAGAGTGGCATCATTTTTGTCCAGAGTGAGGCCTAATATTAACCCCTCAGTCTCGATCCAGCGTGCCCTCTCCCCCCGCCGCCGCCCCCCCGCCCCCTCGATCACGATCCCCAGACAGAGTGTCCAGCCAGTCCCCGGCCGCTTCGAGACGATCAAAAAAGTGCGTGCGACCCTCTACCTCCACTCGCAGCTTGGCTGGGAAGAGCATAGCGTATTTAAGGTTGAGGTCCCTAAGATGGCGTTTGACGCCTAGGAAGCTCAGTCTCTGCTTCTGGACCGCTGGGGTGAAATCAGGGTAAAAGTTCACCTCCATATTGTCAAGTTTAACCGGCCCATGCAGTCTGAAGGCTTGCAGGATAGCGTCCCTGTCCCGAAAATTGAAAATCTGGGCAATGAGAGGTCGCGGAGGGGCTCCGACCTTCGGCCTTCCCCCCGGAACCCTGTGGGCCCTCTCCACGGCGAAGAATTTACTCAGCCCCCGTGGCTGGAGATGGGTAGCGATCAGGTCCTCCACAAATAGGTCCGCTGCCGCTTCCTCCCGTCCCTCGGGCACCCCGATGATGCGGATGTTATTCCTCCGGGCCCGACTCTCGGATTCCTCCAGGCGCCGATCCATAAGCGCGCTTGCCTGACCAAGCCGGCGCACCTCTGTTTGTAGTGCCGCCACCTCAGTCGTGAGGCCCGATGCGGTGTGGGCCAAAGAATCCACTCGGTCGTTGGTCTTAGAAAGATCGGCTCTCACCAGGCCAACATCCACGAGGACCGAGTCGATCTTCTGTGCCAGTGTGTCGAACCGCTGGCCCACCGAGGCCTTCATCTCGGCAATGGCGCCCATGACATCCCGTAGAGTCAGATCCGTGGGCAGGTCCGGGGCATCAGGAGGGCCCTCAGGGGACTTGTGCGGTCCGCCGGGAGATCCCTTCTGGAGGGTATAGCGGTCCATACTGTTGGCTTGATGGACGGTGCCACGCCGGGTCGACTTGGTCTTTGCCCGGTCGCCATCTTGTTTCGTGGCCATGGCCACCAGTCTCCCAGTCGCACCCGCCATGTCGTAAAGGGCTAACAATCAGGGCCACGAGCTCCGGGGGGGCCACCTCAGGCCGGCGGGGTGGGTCACAGCCGGCGGGCAGGCAGGGTCCCCCAGCGAGGCCACACTAACACCAAGAGCCCGGCGACCCAGCCCTGCAAAGACGGCAAGGGGGGTGCGAAAGCGAAAGCGAAAGTGCGGGGTACGCGACTCTCCAGGCCCGGCCCGCCGCTGTTGTTCACTTTGTCGCTGGGTCACCCCTCAGCGCAAATCCGGGGTCTGGCGAGGAGAAGGCCGGAAACTTCAATCGGTGCTCACTCCGGTGTCCGAGGTCCGATTTGAAAACGGGAAACGGGTGCCACCTCAGCTCAGGCTCATCAACACCGTCCCCTCATCCGAGACAGGATAAATTCAGGATAGTCGTAGGAGGTTGCGGAGGTCCCCGGGAGCCTCGCACCTACGCGGCCATCTTGGTTGCGCGCTAGGCTCCTCCCCCAAAGAGATCTTCTTAACTCCGAGATAACACTTGAGGAGGTAATGGCCGCTGTTTGCAGCAGAGAGATTTCTAAAGAGTGTGCCTTGGATGTAATGGTTGCGTCCTTGGCACTGGAGCGCCACAGCCTTGGATGTAACCATTACGTCCAAGGCTTGGAAGGGGTTAAGGCTGATAGTGTGTCTCGGTCTTTTTTAAGGCTCCCAGATGGTGTACTTTCACTGTCCCCCAATAGGAATGGTGTTTTAAGAAGTGCCTCCAAAATGTCATCATCAAAACTTAGTCCTTGCAAATCTGTCATGGTTACATTTGTGGTCTTTCCCTCATAGGGTGTATTGCCTAGATGGTTTATAAAGATACTGGATTTTTAGTATAACTGTCCTACAGCCTATCCGCTGTGCAACTATATCTTAAGTGGGGAGGACTGCGTGAGATTTTGGTCCAGTATACGCTCTCTTAAATTTTAACAATAGAAATTAATTATACCGCTCCATTGTGGATCTTAGATAGTATATTCAGTCTCCAGATCCTAAAGGTCGCTAGGAGCATTTGCTCAGTGGAGCACAAGCCCTCACCCACCCATAGGTGGCATACTTCATCATCGGGCGATGCTATTCTTTGGGGCCGGCATTGCAATACCAGTGGCAGCTGCTGCTGAACGGGGGTGACGGGTCGGGGGTGGAGAGGGCAGGTGGAAGGGGTAAATGAAAAAAATACCACTTACCTGCACGACGGCCGGCTGCCGCCTCTCAGTCCTCTCCATCAATCCAGGAGCAGGAAAGAAGCAGGAACCAGAAAGCACCCAGGCTCTCAGACTCCCCTGACCAATCACAACGCTGTCTTACAGCAACGTTGTGATCGGTCTAAGTGCTGTGGCCTGATACTCAGAGAAGGACTGGGGTCTTGGGCATGTTCTCCACTCAGGCTGTACTACAACCATAGTGGAGAACGTGCAAAGTGTGCATGACTGTTTGGCCAGCCAAACATTCATGCGGACTTACGAGAGGGTCACCACTGTTCCTGTAATGTCCAGCCCCGCCCCAGTGCTAACCAACTGAGCCACAGAGGGAAAAATAAAATGATAATAACATTTGTTGTTATCATTTCATGTTTCCTTTTCCAACTGCTCACAGAGCAGTGGGGCGTCACTCCTCTGCAGCGGAGGGGCCGCCTCTGTGCAATACCAAACAGACCCTGCAAGGGGGACTCTTTGCCAGAGATCTTTTTGTCGACAATCGAGTTACAACAACGCAACTTGAATGCTTCCAGTGTTGAAAGACACTAATAGAACTGACTAGGAAGATTGGTAAATGCTGATTAAAATTAACCATGGATCCCTTTTAGTTGATTTTATTTGTTAGTGGGGTCTATGTTAAGGTTAGAAATAGATCAGTTAATATATAAGAAAATGATATTCCTATATTCTCATACAATATTGGTAGGTGGTAGTTTATCTCTGAATTATTTAGTCAATGGCTAGGTCTACATGTTTCATGCCTTTATTGTCCAAGAGGATCTGCAGTAATTCTTCAGAAACAAATATCTATGACCTAATCTTCTCTAGTGGTCGAGTTACTATCCTAAACAGGATCAGAGTGAACCCCCACTTTAGGGGAAGAAATAACAATACTAGTTATTGTCCACAAGACCTACATAACATACAATAAGGTTGTAGTCCACCCACTTACGCTTGTGACCTAATAAAATAAAAAAAGTTAGCACAAAGTGACACATGAAGCAAACATTAAATTAACAAGCAGCAGATCCTTCTTTCAAGTTATTTCCTATCTTGTGGTAAGTAAACATCATTATCGATTTATATATGGCAATATAACCAGCATAGTGGTCATACGTGCACCATGCTCATGCAAAAAGCTGTGTTGTCATGGGTGGTCCGCCATCTCTATTGTAGAGTGACAAGTTTGTCACAAAAATAAATTTTTGCAAGTTGTTAAATTTTCACCCTAAATTCCTAATTAAAAGGCCACTTGGGGTATATGGATATTAGAATGTTCTCTGGTCATCTACAAAAAAGTGAGCAGAAGTACACGTTGCTACAATATACATTATATCTATGTCATCAGTCGAATGACGACGTTTCGATAGTTCTTAGAAAGATAAGATCAGACGATATCTGTGTCAAATGACAGACATGACAGTGATTCTGCATAAATCGGGAAAGATGGCAACTTCTATTGTTTAAGATTGAGAAGATGGAGACTTTCATTCTCAAAGATGGAGTCAGACCTGCATAAAATGGCGTCTGACCTTAGAGCCTTTATTTTATTTTATTTGAAAACCTTTATTAACCATAGTTGCATCAATTGGCAATGTACAGTCCCGCGCCAAAGCATCAGGTCGGCAATGCTTGAACACACACAGTCAGATGATTAGACACAGCCATTTAGCCGACAACCCGGAGGTCCGGCGGCGGAGTTCAGTTGAACATATGTAGAGGAATCGGGTGTGTACATTGCGTATAAGCGAGTCAATGGTGCTTTTCTGTTTTTTGTCGCGTCGCTTCTCATCTAAAGCGCATTGTCTGCGAGTGAGGGGGGCGCTGTGTTCCAGCCCGCAGCGCAGCGTTGTCAACTAGCCCCTAGGCTCATAGGAGGAAGTGTGCTGGGCGCCGGGTTGTCCGCCAAGTGCCCTGTTTTGCGGGCCTCGGAGTCCCGGTGGCCCGTGCGTGGCGTGGGCTGGAGCGCGACAAGGAGGTTGCAGCATAGCTCGCAAGGATGCGCGTGGCGACCGTGGCTGTGATGGAGCACGGGTTCTGCCAGGGAGCTTAGCCAGTCGCCGAACTGCTCCCCGGGTGTGCAACATAAACGTAGGGGTCAGGGCCAGGGTCGAAAACTCGGGTGGGGGCTAGAAGAAGGGGGGTGGGGGGGGGAGGGGAAAGCGGAGATCCGCCTGCAGTAGTGTGAGAGGAGATAGGAGCTGTCCAGCGGGGCGAAACCGGGCCGTGTGGGAAGCGTGTCGAGCGGGTGGTCGCGAGGGGGGGGGGAAGAAGAAGAGGGGGGGGGGGAGAGGGAGGGGGCCAGGGGGCCATCGGAGGCTGACCTTAGAGCCTTTATGTCAGCATTTTTGGATGTGTATTCTAACTTTCCACATTATTCTCAGTTATTATCAAAGCAACACGTCTGAACTTTTTTAAGCTTCATACTGTTTGGCAATTGAATTTGAGAGATCATGGAATAACTCTTTTGTTAATTTCTGATAAAAATTCATCACAGATTCACAGGATATACTAACTTCAGGTATGGATCTCAATGGTTCCTCAACAGAAAACTAGAAAAAGGTGGCATTGCACAATTTTTTTAGTCATAGTATCCCTTAGTATGACTCAAACTTCCCTGTTTGATTATACAGTCACATAGGCTAGAGTTATCCCTTTTGACTATAAGTGCACCTTCCAATACCAGGAACTCCTGAAACTTTCTGTCCAGGGCGCAAAAAATAGGTCCTTTAGCAAAGGTTGAACAGACAGAATTCTAGGATGATGTATTCTATGATGGATGATCTAACTACTGACCTGTAATTTACCTCCAGTCTGTCTGCCAGTTCTACAGCACAGCTCATTAAATAACTGCTGCAATTATGGAATAACACTTCTAACTGCACTGCTTCTTCAATGTGCAACTGCACTTTCTGAACTTTTTCTCTAAAAGAGCCACTGGTCCCGCTGCATTACTTCTTTTGCTTGCAAACTCATTCAACTTAGGTACAACATTGACAGACAGCCTTCTTCATCCGAGCTACTGCCTGCACTGATAAAGTGTTTCAACTAAGGTATTGCTTCACTTAAACGACTGCTCCTGCTGACTGCTGCTTCAAGAAAGCTACTACTGTGACTGTGCTACTGTTTCAACTGTGTTACTGCTGCAAATAAACCAACTGCTTCAACTGTTCCATTGCTTCATCTGAAGTGATGCTGCAGGTGAACCATTGTGTTGGAAGGTGGGTTATTGGTAGGGGCAAATGTAGGTCTGCCACTGGCAATAAGGCCACTAACACATAATAGGCCCCAGCATAGGTCTTAGAAAATTATTCCTATGCTCAACCCTTGGTAACGTGGCTGCGAGCAGACAGGCTTAACATCAAAGACAGGTATGTAAAGCATTCAAAAACACCATTTCAGTAAATAATTAAGACACAACACAAAATAAAAATCCAACACCAATTTATAAAAATATGTCATATTTTTATCTTTTAAATGACACCAAAACGAAAAACAATCCACTGTAGGGAACCAGAGTTATGATTTTTTAAAGATTAGTCACTTTCTAGTGCTTAGAAACCAACAGTGCCCCTTTTAGTCATTTCGTTTTCTCTGACAGGGACACACCTTTAGAAACGGTTCTGGAGAATGTCTCACCACTGTGCAGTGCCGCCTTCTTCAGCAGGCGGGTCCAGTTAGAACTCCTTCCTGAAGTTCTGCTTGCGGGTCCCAAAGTATCCAACACACAGTCCAAGGTTCTGGAATCTTCAAGAGGGTCCTTGAAAGTGTGAAACTTCAATTCTGCAATCCACTTGAACAAAACCCTTTCAAATCCACTGGTACTCCAGGCTGGGGATTCTTTGTGGGGATGTCCAGGTGAGCTCTGTTAACCTGTAGCTTGCAGGGAGTCTAATTCTTAGTCCTTTTGTAGCAAGGTAATCCACAGGGCTGCAGTTTTCAGATGGCGCAGTTTTCAGAGGTCAGGCCTTAGAAGTCTTTGCACAGCAGAACTTCGCAGCAGGGCACGTCTTGCTTCAAGTAAGTTTCAAGCAGCAGATCTGGAGGGCTCTGCCCCTCTCAGATACTTATTCAAAATTCTCTGGGTCAAGCCACAGGTCACTTCTGACCAATGAAAGCAGGGTAACTCCTCATAGTTATGACCACATCCGGTGGAGTGTGGCATTATGTTGTCCCAGAGTGCATCATTCTTCCAAATCCATAATGGCTGATTTTCCAGCAAGGAGGTAAGAGCTGGCTAAACACACCCCCTGGGATGGCTTATTTCCATGGACTCTCACCCTACCATCTGCACATACCTTCCTTAAGCCTAGCCCTGACTCTGGGTCAAGAGTGTCAAAGTGAAACTGAAACCCAGGCCTCCCCTCTGCCTTTGAAGAGCATAGTTTACAACTCCACCTCCTGGCCTGGCATACCTATAGACCAGCACACTGCCCTCCCAGCAGAGTGGTTCTTTATCACCTCTTCAAAGCAGCCTGGCTAATCCACTTAACTCTGATCAATCAGAGCAGACCACTGGAAGGCTGAATTTGGACTACAAACAAGAAAGTCTTATAACCTCTTGTATGTACACGTTAGGAGAAATTCAACAATATAATATTGTTGGATTTACTACTACCATTCTGGGAAGTCTTTGAATGGTCCGGCTAGTCCTCTCCTATCAATATTTATTAATCATCAACTTCCTACCATGTTAACCTATGGGCCATGGGGTTTGCAATGGGAAAAATGACTTGGGCCAGTCTTCTAGCACCAGGGCTTATAAAAACATATTTTATAAGTATTTCCCTAATTTCTACAGGACCCCCACCCCCTGTGCAACTAGGGGAGACTTTAGGGGTTCTGAATCTGTAGAAATATTGCAGATTCTCCTTTTACTGTGTTTCTAGTATCAAAGTCGAATTTGACCAGCATTTTACTGTTTCAAAGCAGTCCTGGCACCCAGTGCTGCTTTTAAACTGACCTCAGGCTTCAGCACTGCACACATGCTAGTGCAGAAAAAGCTGCTGGCCTCTAAACTGCCATACCCCAGGGTACTGGGGACTTCTAGGTAGTTTTAATCCCCTGCCCTATTAGATACTAGAGGCTTATGGGGTAGGTCATACCAATTACAGGGGTACCCCACCATACCATAGTGTACCCTAGTGTATGTTGGGTGTTTTAACTGTATTCTAATGTGTTCCTTTCAGCTTGGCACTGGCCCTGGGCCTGGTTAGGCAGAGCCCAGGGTCAGTCAGAGTCAGTTACCACCAGTTCCAGTCAGCAAAATGTTGGGGGGTGCCCAGGGCACAGGATGACTTTGCAACACATTGCAATTGCGCTATTAGCTTGACTAATGCAGCTCTTGCAGTGCGACTTTGACAGCACTACTTCATCTCTTGCACTGCTTCTTCAACAGCACTGTTCCAGCTGAGCGACTGCGTTTCTTGCACTGCTTTAAAAGCACTACTGCTACAGCTGTGGTACTTGTATCTGCTGCACTACTTCTTTAACGGCACTACTGCTTTGCTGAACAACTGCGTCTGTTGCACTACTAGACGCATTACTCCTTATGCAGAACTGAGGCTTCAGGTCAGCTCCTGCATCCCTACTGTGCCGCACGAATACATCCACAGAACTCTGTCATCTCCAACGATCAGTGCTTAGTTTAAATAGAAAAATAGAAGTGCAGGTACTCACTATTTAGAGTACCTGATTGCTCCTGAAAAGTACCGGTACTCCCCCTTTAAATCTATTTCAGCTGTGCTGAGAAGTGCTGGTACTCTCCCTTTCAATTTAAAGAAGTGCAGGTACTCAGTACCAGACAGCACCTGCCCATTTAAAGCACTGACTACAATATTTCTCCAACAGCACTACTTCTTCAGCAGAACTACAGCAACACTTGCACTTGTTCTTCAACAGCATTGCTTCTTTAGCTCAGGAGCTGCTTTAGCTAGGCTGCTTCTTCCCTTTGCTCCGTTGTTGAACTACGGCAGTTCTTCAACAACACACCCAGCTTCAGCTGAAGTACATCATACAAACCTCATAACATAAGAACAAAACTTGCCCATGGTTTGCACAGCCGTGTTGCTACTAAATGTGCGTCCCCACCTATCCACCATACTTTACCATTTTCTCCAAATTCTCCACAGGGGCACAGACCATAGCGACCTTTGCCACAACGGCAAAGGCAGTAACAAAGTTCGACCATCTTGCAATGCAATGTTTAACATTTTAAAGAAGAAGACCAACTAACTGAGGAGGATATTCTCAAGAATGTGTGATAACTACGACAAAAGTAGCTTAACGCAACTCTTCACATCGCAGACTATCGCAGGAAAATAACACCGTGTTAACGTGGTATTCTCAACACGGTGGCACCATGCGATAGACCCACCACAACGCATCAAATACACGTGTTAAAATCAATGCGACACCGCAAAAATGCGAAACACGAACGTGAAAAAATCAGCGATGACGCAAATCGCGATACAAAAATCTGTGAAAACCAGCCACAGGCCTGCAATCCCCACGCGACATGCGGGAAAATGCACTATAAAAGTTGGAAAAAAACACATACAAAAGCCAAACAACAGCGAAGCACAATGGAGTCAGCCGGAGAAAGTGCAGAGGACAACCAGAACCCCACAAGCCCCCCGGAGGACCAGCCTGGGACCTCGGGCTCAGGGAAGGGCAAGGACAAGAAGAGTAGGAAGAAGCGGTTCAGTCCGCAGGAAAATAGGATCCTGATAACAGAGGTGATAGAACACCATCAACTACTGTTCATCACCTCCACTGTGTCACTGGGAACTAAAAATGGAATATGGCAGACCATCGTGGAAAAGGTGAATGCAGTCGGAGTGCTGAAGAGGACAATGGAAGAGGTCAAGAGGTGCTGGAATGATGTCAAGCGCAAAACCAAGCAGAAACTCGCAAACAACCGGAAGGCAGCAATGCAGACTGGAGGTGGGAGCCCAGCGCCACAGGAGGAGCTGGACGAGATGGAGGAAATGGTGTCCACACTCATCAGTGGGGAGACGGTGGCAGGAGTTGGGGGCCCGGACACTGCTCAACATGATCGGACACAACAGCAACAGGGTGAGTACCTAACAGGGACTGGGGAGCGGAGGGAGATGGGCACAATGGCACACATGCACAAGTAAGCATAGCACATCTACAGACAAACCATTCCCCAGACACCCAACTCCCACCAAGAGACCAATGCACCCAAGTATGGAACATCTCAGCACTGTATAAGCACAGAAGTCAGAGGCACACCGCATGTAAGGGATAAGGGGCAGCCAAGATCAGAGCTGCAGGGGCAACTCCCCCAAAATGCGGTACACACACATCACATGCAGAGCACATCAACATTGACAAAGATGTGGCACAATCCGCAACTCGTCCACAACAGAACAGAGGACACAACTGATGCCACCTGAGTGCAGAAACTGGCCAATCACATATGGCATCGCAGGGAAATGTGAGTTGACAATGCACAAGTACAAACAGTCATCCGTGATGTTGTCGAAATGTCAAATGTCCCGCATCATATAGTATATAAACAATGGGGTGACCCTGTGTCCCTCAGAACCTGGGTAGGATTATTATAGGAAAACAATGGTTCTGTCGGGTATGGGTAAAACAATTACTTTGTGGAAAAAATGAATCAAGGAAAAAATGGGAATCAATCAAGTTGACCACACAATCTCAAGGTACAAAATCAAGATCAGGCTTGTTTTGAAGGATATACTGTCATTCTTTATATATAAATTGCATCATTTATATGAAAGAGCACAAATGGCATTTGTAATGCAGGATTACCAAGGTAGTAAACTGTAGAGTGAGTCAGTGAATTTGTGACAAGGTGACATAAGTGACCAAGTTGTGCATAGTATATACAGTGAACGAATACAGGAAAGATTTTTTATGCACACAATATACAAGTGGAGGGCCAGTATCGAGGAAAATCACAATGACACTGTTTCATGGATAAATCAAAACATGTATGAAAAACAGGTCTCGCACTGGTCCTAACAATTATCGTCGACGTTTCAACCCAATATAAGCGACTTTGAATCGTCATGTAGGGTCTTCATCAGGACATTAAAATAAACGATGGCAACCTAGCCAGTGGTCTAGGATGGCCTGGCAGACAAACGTGCACGCGTAGAAATACAGAGCGCCTCATCCAATGTGATCTCTTAACCGGCGTTGTTCTTTTAAATAAAGCCGACTCCGATGAATCAATTGCGTCGGAACCGATCCGAGTTCAACTTCCTATTATTATTTGGGAAGAGAAAGAGCAAAGCGGTTACGAATCACGCTGCAGCACCTCCTGTCTCAGTCGCATCATATAGGCAGCTCTCCACAAACAGTCACAATGTACACTGTCATTCAGTCTGAATGTAAACATGTACAATGTGTCAACATACATGTGAACACAATGTTAAACTGCATCTCCCCTTCACATTGCAGAGGGAAATTCAACACCTCCTGTAGAGCAGTCCCAACCTCTCTTCTCTGATGACGACGAGGACCACCACACCTTCGACTCCGACGCCCTCCAACAGCTCGTGGACAGCCTCCGCAGCCCGCTTCCAGGAGCAGGCCAACCCAGCTGCTACGAGGAGAACCCACCCCCTGCACAGAACACACAGCAGGCAGCACTCACCACCACGGATGCCTCCCAGGACTCCCACGACGTACACATGGCCTTCCAACGCCGTGTGTTGGGGTGCAAGGAGAAGCTGGCTGAACAGGTGCAGGTGGGGTTCGACCACATGGCAGACAAACTAGACGCCATACGTGGGTGTCTAAGTCCCATCAGGGACCACTCACAGTCCAGAGTCCTGACTCAGCGACAAGACTGACTGTCTAGTCAGAGTGGCTCCAGTAAGCTCGCCCTGGAGTTGGCACTGATGTGGAGGCTCATGGCGAACATGGAGCGGACGTGTGCGGAAAGAGCAGCTGCCACGGCTGCACATCAGCGAGAGGTAGCTGAGTCCCTCAATGCCATAAATACCCTCCTCATGGCATTGCTGGCACAAGGCCTGGTGCTGATGCATTCTGCTGCTACCACTCCATCCACATCTCCGGCCCCTGATGTGTCAGTTCCACATAGTACGGCGGACATTCCACCTCCGGCCCCTGAGGTGTCACTGCCACACAGTGCTGGAGACAGAACACCTCCACCCACATGTGAGGCACATCAAACAGCAGAGGACGAAGATGCAGATGAATCTGGCCTCGTGGTCAGAAGGAAGCGGTAGCATTCAACTCCGCCATATGGCCTGTTTCTGCTTGGTTCTGCCCTCTGCATCATCGCTTTCAACTGTCCCCCTATGCACTCTGCGACACTCACCTTGGACCTCGACATGGACTGCCATATTCTGTTTGGTCACCAATGACACAGCTATCAGACTGAGGACTGAACTCCTCCTCTAATGATGTACTTGTCATTCCCTGAAGGACTCTGGCTGGCCCTCCACGGGCTAACGATGTAAAGTGGGGTTTGCATGGCCCTGTAATGCTCCAGCTGCAACACTCCACTGAAGGTGCATTAAACATTCATTTTCACACCGATGTGTCATGTCTATGATCTTGCATGTGTGGAGGTATGGATGCATGTAGGATCAATGATTTCACCTTACATCCATGTTGCTCATGTTGTGGGACTTGGGTCACAGGGTGACACATTGCCGATTGCGTGCCGGGTGGCGCCGACACTAGAACGGAGACACACGCACTACTTGCTTCTTTGTTCTGCCCAGAATGGAACCACGCCCAGAGCCCGGGGGTCATTGTTCACACGCTTACGCTGGACTGGCATACGCCAGGCCAGCCAACTCCGCTTACGCTCACAGGGGGTGGGGACAACGCTACGTGTCCCAGGTCTTCCCTGTAGGGATCTGCTGCTCACAGGGCTAGTTGTCCGCATGCCACAGCCACTCCCTCATGGCTGGTTTACACCCACACTACACCCATCCAGTACGGCCGTCACAGGACATGTGACCCTGCCAATAAAAAGGGCCTGGGGCATGTGCTGGACGCCATTTTCACTCTGTAACTGGGTGTCTCCGTGTGGTTATCATTTCTGCCTGAGGGCCTAGGACCCGGGCACAGCACATTGCCCAGTGCCGGGGGTGACATGATGGCATCTGCACCACGGGACTCAATCATAAAGGGTCCATGGCTTGCGGTGCACAGACTTGGTGGCACCGGATACACTGCGACAGGCACAGGCACACTGCCACGGTACGGTGTCTTTCGGTGCAATGAGGTAGGGGCACCTTAAGTGCTGAGTGGGTGTGCAGCCTGCGATGATGCGCCGTCCGGGCGGTCCGGAATGGTGGCATTAGTGTGGGCCCTGCTGGACCACAGTGTAGGCCTGAGCCAGCGGGCAGTGCGGGCCTACCGCCACGTGGCGTGACCTCGCGGTTCACAGAGTTAGTGGCACCTCTAGGGCTGAACGGGTGTGCAGCCTGCGATGAGGCCGTGTGCACTGATATCTTCTCTGCCATAGTGAAATCAATACCCAGAATCAATTCGTCCGACTTTACACCAGGTCAGAGCAGGTGTTAAAATCCTGCTGCTAACGTGCCATATCGCCTGTTTTGTGATCTTATCGCCGATATGGTTGGTCGTTGAGAATGTTGTGGAGTGGGGTTGTCGAGGCTTTTTGCTTGGGAACGCCTACTCTGCATCTCATTAGCGATAGTTGCCAGGGTCATCCGTGGCGATGTTTTTTGAGGATGCTATCGCCGGAAAAACAGTGATATCGGCTGTTTGCACCGGCTTGTGAAAGGGGCAATAAATTTATCGCGAATTTGGCTTCGATAAAGTGCCGATAACTCGGCGATAGGTCCTTGGGAATATGCCCCTGAGTGTTTAATTTGAGAAACATCTTTTGCAACGCTGATTATGCAATGCGTTGCCATTACAACGCGGTTGTAACAACGCAACTACCAATACATCGCAATGTCATTACAACGCATGGCATTACAGTGCATATGCTTTTACTACGCATGCCTTTACAACGTACTTCCTTGTAAAGGCATGAATGGTAAAGGCATATGTGTTTTACGTGTAAGTATCAGGTGAGTATAGGGTTTAGGGTGGGTTTGGGTGTAGGGGTATAGTTTTGCGGTGCTAAGGTTAATTTTAGGGTTCAGGGTGGATTTTGGTTTTGGGGTGCCAAGGGTAATTTTTAGGGTGGGTATGGGTTTGGGGTAGCAAGGTTAATTTTAGGGTTCAGGGTGGATTTTGGTTTTGGGGGTGGCAAGGGTAATTTTAGGTTTTAGGGTGGGTATGGGTTTTGGGGTAGCAAGGGTAATTTTAGGGTTCAGGGTGGGTATGGGTTTTGAGGTGCCAGGGGTAATTTTAGGGTTCAGGGTGGGTTTGGGTTTGGGGGTGCCTGGGGTAATTTTAGGGTTCAGAGTGTGTTTGGGTTATGGGGTGCAAGAGTTAATTTGGGGGTTCAGTGTGGGTATGGGTTTTGGAGTGTTAGGGGTAATTATAGGGTTCAGGGTGGGTTTGGGTTTTGGGGTGCCAGTGGTAATTTTAGGGTTCAGGGTGAGTTTAAGTTTTGGGGTTCAAGGTTTCATTTAGAGGTTCATGGTGGGTATGGGTTTTGGGGTGTCAATGGTACTTTTAGGGTTCAGGGTGGGTTTGGGTTTTTGGGGTGCCAGTGGTAATTTTAGGGTTCAGGGTGTGTTTGGGTTTTGGGGTGCAAGGGTTAATTTTAGGGTTCAGGGTCTGTGGGTTTTTGGGGTGTAAGTGTTAATTTTTGGGTTCAGGGTGGGTATGGGTTTTGGGGTATCAGGGGTAATTTTAGGTTTCATGGTGGGTTTGGGATTTTGGGGTGCCAGGGGTAATTTTAGGGTTCAGGGTGTGTTTGAGTTTTGGGGTTGCAAGGGCTAAATTTAGGGTTCAGGATGTGTTTGGGTTTTGGGGTGTAAGGGTTGATTTGGGGGGGTTCAGGTGGGTATGGGTTGTGCGGTGTAAGGGGTAATTTTAGAGTTCAAGGTGGGTGGGGGCGTCGGGGTTAATTTTAGGGTTCAGGGGGTGTTTGGGTTTTGGAGTGCGATGGTTCATTTTAGGGTTTAGGGTGTGTTTGGGTTTAGGGGTGTCAGGGGTAATTTTAGGGTTCATGGTGGGTTTGGGTTTGTAGGATGCCAGGGGTAATTTTAGGGTTCAGGGTGTGTTTGGGTGCAAGGGTGCAAGGGTTAATTTCAGGGTTCAGGGTGTGTTTGGGGTGCAGTGGTTAATTTTGGGGTTCCAGGTGGGTATGGGTTTTGGGGTTTCAGGGGTAATTTTTTGGGTTCAGGGTGTGTTTGGGTTTAGGGCTTCCAGTGATAATTTTAGTGTTAAGGGTGGGTATGGGATTTGGGGTGTCAGGAGTAATTTTAGGCTTCAGAGTGGTTTTCAGTATTGGGGTGCCAGGGGGAATTTTAGGGTTCAGAGTATGTTTGGGTTTTTGGTGTGCCAGGTGTAATTTTAAGGTTCAAGGTGTGTTTGGGTTTTGGGGTTCAAGGGTTAATTTGGGGGTTCAGGGTGGGTATGGGTTTTGGGGTGCCAAGGGTACATTTAGGGTTTAGGGGGTATGGGTACTACGGTAGTAAAGGTAATTTTAGAAATGTAGGGGGTATGGGTATTGGGGTACTAAGGGTAATTTAAGGGTTTTTGGGGAGGCAACATTTTTTTTTTAATATATATATCTATATATATATATATATATATATATATATATATATATATATAGATAGATAGATAGATAGATAGATAGATAGATAGATAGATAGATAGATAGATAGATAGATAGATAGATAGATAGATAGATAGATAGATAGATAGATAGATAGATAGATAGATAGATTTCACAATAGCTCCATCAAGTCCACTCCAATTCACTTGTAGGATGGTAAGACAAGAAAGCAAAAGCGGCACTACAGGGCTTCCAATTTCAAATATTCTTTATTTCACCAGTGGAACTGTGTGGCGTTGAGTGAAATTATGCTGATTAGAGTTATGTGGTATGATTTGGAGTGTATTTATGTGTATTGTTGCTAGGTGCCATCAAATGAACTTAAAAGCCATGTTGTCTTTCTGAATACCAGCAAAGCAGTTGTAAAAATGCAAAAACATAAATAAGACTGAGGACTGCCTTTCATCCCACAGAATTGCATGCTTAATTTACATATTGTAAATTGTATTTATATAGCGCTTACCTACCACTGATGACGAGTTGAAGTGCTTTGTTATGAGTAGCAAGCTACTCCGGAACCCAAGATTAGAGGTTAATAGTAAATTAGCAATCCTTTTTTCTTTGTACATTAGTTGCACATCTTTGCTGTTGTAAGGTACAGCGCTGATGTCTTCTCGTCCAGACCTATACAAGCGACATCAAAGATGTGCACATAATGACAGGAGACATTGCTGTACCATCCTACAAAATCTACATCTACAAAGGGTGCTTCTGGGAGCTACAATACACTCCAAGTATTGCGGGGGTGCAGAGACGCTATCCAGGTGCACCCCATGAGACCACTATTCTGGCTGCAGTGCTGTCTCTATGGATACCATGAAGGGATATGTACTACAGTAGTGTTTTGTGCCCGTGCCATTTCATCCACATGGGAAGGATGAACATTTTAGCGGACTCCAGGTTCCAACCTCCACAAAGTGCTTTTAAGCCACTGAGCAATCATCCGAAGTGAGAAGGCAGAAGAGGTGAACGGGTGGAATAAAAATTAAATAAATAATCTGTACATAAAAAGAAATGAAATTCCATGTAGTGCTAAGCGCTTTTTATAAGGTCTAGCAGCTGTTGGCAATTGTGGCCCACAGAACGTGCTTCAGATTTGGCGCTACAGCATGTGTTTTACACATGGAGGGCATGTGAGGACTTGTGAGGGATTGTTACTCAGATGGAATATTTAAACCAATCCCACTAGTTGTCTGCAGGTCACTTGAACTATGATTCTGAGAACAGAGGATGTTTATTGCTTCTCCTGAATTCTGTGGCACTTGATACATATTCTCTTTGGAAAAGTGAAGAAGGTTCACTTTTCAGGTTTGCATGTGTTTGTCTAGGACCATAAAGTACGACCTATATTTCTTACACACATTAACTACCTACCTCTTCCTCGCTCTATGGCTATGTACCTTTTATTCTGGCTACCGATCTTTCTGTCTTTACCTTATGTCTCTCCCCATCACACCGATCACTACCTGATTTCTAGTTCTACTACACCTCTCTCATTATACTGTCTCTTTACCTCTCTGTTCACCTCCTATGTTCCCCCCAGCCCGCAGTTGGTACTGCCCAGCAGAACTGGGGATCACTGTCTAACTAGAGTAGTGCACACAAAGAAAGAGGGGAGGTGGGACAAGGTGGCAAAAGGTACTTATGGTCAGGGAAAAGTGCAACATTTGTGAGGGAGCTAGATTTAGTTTCTTGTGAGTGTTTTGCAAAATGTTTTTATGGCTGATATGCAAAATGTATTTATTTACTGCTTGTCATTAGAGGTTCTATTCACCAAGGCAGGGGTTCAGAGCCGCTCTTCCTCTTACTGTTAGATCCAGAGATTCCAGTCCTACCCTGACACTGTGACTTTGTACTAGATTTCTGTTTTATGTGATGATCGGAGTCAAAGACATAGCTGGTTGGGAAAGAGAATCTAACTACATTTTGCAGGGCAGGGCCGGCCTTCGGGCGGTGCGACCGGTGCCACCGCACCGGGTGCTGACTTCACATGGGGGTGCCTGTTTGTTTGCTTAAAAGCACCCGCTGCTGCGTTCCTGGCTCAAGCAATTTTCAGTCAACAATTAAAATGTCAAGAAAACTCCAGTGATTAATGTTCTTCCAGGCAAGATCGGAGTTTTTTGTCTTAGTAGATGTTTTGACTCGTGGAAGTTTTGAAGGTAGTGCAGGGGGTTAATATGCCTGCTGCAAATACCATGTACCATGCAGATCACAAAGTGAATATAATGTAAACAGGTCAGTGGGTTACTGCTTTTGTCAGAGACTTCCTTTTGTTAGTTTCAGTTTACAGTGAGCTATTAACTGTCATCAAATAACTGCGTGCAGACTTCAAGGTATGGAGCGTATGGATTTTTCCCCAGACTTTCATTATTGTAATGTTGCAAAAAGGGTTCATTTTGGGTACAAACAGTTCTTGCTATTAAAGAGAGCCCCAATCCATTGTGTTACATCTTAAATTCAGAGTTTGTGCTTCTCCAGACCAAGTACTCTGCAACATTTACTATACACTGATTTACAGACCTACGATTGATTGTCTCTGTGTAATGCGTGTGTTCTCTAAAATGCTTTGACACCCTTCACTTTTATGAGTGACGCTATGAAATGAATTAAATGCATCTGAGAAAGAGGTTATGGAGACTGTTAAATGGGTGGTAGTGAGGGTATCCGTGACTGAGGGGGTCGTTGGGGGCGGCAAAAAACATTGTCGCACTGGGCGCCACCTCTGCTAAAGCCGGCCCTGGTGCAGGGCATTAAGACGGCAAGTAAGTATTCCGTTTTCAGAACTGCAGTGAACCTGGTCTTTACCAATGTTACTGGCTCTAAAAGCTTTCAAATGCTTAATTTACCAAACATTCTCTACAAATGTGACCTCTGAGAGTAACCAAATGGTGTTTCATGAAAGTGCACTTCCGCGAAAGTGGGCCACAGTGTGAATCCGTCTGACCCTGGCAGTCACTGGGAATAAGTGACGTCCCTACAGGGTGCAGTGTGGTACCCGTGTAGGCAAGCGCTTCAAAGCCAGCACATAGGGATAGGGAGCCCTATATAAATGTTGCAATACAGCTCATAAACCACGACTTCATCCCTGCTGATGACAAATGATGCTTCAAAACTGAGAACATTAAACGCCGGCACATCCTAAAAGTGTGCCATACTTTCTAGTCAAAGAAAACAGGCTTTCTCCCTCGTGCTTCCGTGACAGCAACGTGAAGCGGCGGAGGGACTGGGTGGGGGTAATTTTCAGAGGTGGTTCTCCGCCCAGCCCCCCAGTGATAAGTTGCCTCCGCCGCTCGCTGCGCCGCTTCCCCCGCTCGGCGGAGCGGGCTGGAGCTGGGTGTGGTTTGCGGTGATTGATGGTCCCCCTGTGAGTTTGAGACACGCGCACTCACAGACACACTCACTGCTGCTCGGTCTCCAGGAATGCAATAATTCTGTTTCCTCTGCGGGGTCGTGGCTGGGGAGGGGGCGGGAGCCCGGCTGGCTGCCAGGAGAAGAGACAGCAGCACATCGCAGGCAGCTCTCTCGCCCGGATCTTCGGGTTGTGTCACTCGAGGTCTTCGGAAGAGGCTGTCGCCCGGTGCCGGACCTGACCCCGCTTCAGAGCGCGGCGCGGTCGGCCGGAGTGCCGCTGTCTATCCCCGGAGGCAGAGGCTCAAGTTTCCTACCGGGACCCTACGGACGGGTCCGGCGGTGCAAGGACTCGGAACCGGCCATGTAAGTGACTGAGTCTGGGGCTCGGAGGCTGCATTCTGTGCGCCGCGGCCAGAGGGACCCTCTGCTCCGTAAACTACTTGATGCCGATGGAACCGGAGTGCATGCGGGGACGTGACAGGCCGGGGACCGGAGGATGAGTGCAGCCCTGTGCAGGAGGGCGCGACACCGGGGCTGGGAAGGGGTCGGCTGCTCCGGAGAGGGCACGGAAACGGGGAACTGGAAGGAGACAGAGGAAAGAGAGAGCTTGCAGCTGGGGAAGACGTAGAGAGGGAGCCGAGGAAGGAGAGGGGAATGAGAAGGGTACAGTGGGAGAGAACCCAGAGAAGAGATAGGATGGAGTCCTGGAAGCAGGGGGTGCAGGAGAGAGGGTGAACGGGAGAACATCCGAAGGGCAGTGGAGGGGTGCTGATGGAAGACGCACTCCTCAGGGAAGTGGTGCGGGATATGGGTTCGTGGCTGTGTAAGTAGTGAGAGAGGTGTGCGCCCAGGGGACGGCTGCAACTCCAGTGACATGCATAGATGGATGAATGGTTCACGCAAGAGAAGCGGCGAGAGCGGAGACTGTCCGCGGGGAGGGGCGGGATGATGAAGTGGGCAGTAGGTATCCACAGATGGATGCTATAGTAAGGTCTGGCTTAGGAGGCATCGGGCGATCTAAACTTGCGTGTGTGGGTTGGGGGGGCGGTGTAGGGGACAGAAGGAATTGCTTGGACGGTAGTAAAGAATGGACCCGGAGAGAGGGTGTGGGGGAGCCTGTGACAGCATCAGCGGGCCAGGGTGGGTGTTGAGTTGGACTGCGAGCCAGAGACGCGAAACAGAAGTAAACACGGCAGCGCGATGGCCGGGGAGGAAGTATTTAAAGTTGAGCGCGACGGACGAGCTGGGCATCGTTGTGCTCGTTCCGTGACCCCGACCTGCGGAGAGGTCACTGTGGGTCACTTCCTTATTTATTTATTTAAAGTTGTAGTTCCTCGGCGTCAGAGCGCGTTACTTTTGACAGAAGACGATAACGTTTCTGACAAAGCCATCAGTACAAAATGCATAAGTCATGAGCGGTTCCCACGGGGGTCTTTAAAGCGGGCTGCTATGAATGTCACCGTGGACTGCGTCGCCTCGCTTGAAGGCACCCTGTAAATATTTTGGAGTTGGTGTAAACCAGCCGCGCACGCAGTTCATATGTTCGTCAGCTGAAGTCTGTCCGAAGCTGGCATCCCTTCGCTGAGGCTTCATCCGTGTCCTCTCTCCCTCTCCCTCTCTCTCACTCTCTCTCGCTCTCTCTCTCTCTGTTATCTCCGTTGCCCAGCGCAGCCTTTACACTCTGTGGCCTTGAGTACTCTTTTTGGCTGTTTTCCATTTTTTTAGTTCCTGATGAGTTACAAAAATATTTTTTCTCGCTTGCTTTTAGAAACATAATATCAAGAGTCAGAATAAACAACTTATATTGATTCTTTGGGGCGTTTCCTGTTGCACCAGTCACCACTCCTCGTCCACTTCTGTGCATCCTGCATAATAGAATAAACGACAGTTTGAATGGTATGCGGGGCCCAGTTTTGATCAAAGAAGGCAGGGTCCATGTCCGGTTATCAGGGAATCCACACAAGGCAAATTCATTCATGTTTGATCTCGCTGCATTTCATTCACATAATGCTTACCCTGAAATTCTGGCACAGACTCTACTCCCGTCCTACACTGGACCCCTCTCTTGGAGGCTAATACGCCAGATGTGAAGTCACTGGGCCAGGAAGTTGTGCGTCTACTGTCAGAGATCTCTAGTCAGGTTAACGGGGTTTCATCTCAGTTCAGAGCAGGTTGTAGGGGGGTGCGGAGTGGAACTTCTGTTGAAGGGTGGGCGCAGCTTGTTTCCGCTGCTGGTGGCAGCAGTGATCTGTCCAATCGCCGTTCTCAAAGGTAAGTTTGCCAAACACTGTGCTTCTGTTCCGGATCGGAAAATGTGAGGTGGACAAAGCTGTAATTGATCGTCCATTTCTGGAATCCTAGGTTATCTGTTGCTGTTTTAGAAGGTAACAATTCTCAGAGTAGTGGTTCACAGTGTCCGGAGGAGTATATACCCAGGATGCCTCTTCATATCTGGAGAGTGCTCCGTAACTTTGGACTTTGTGCTCACAGAGACCTACCTCATCTTTAGTTTATTAAACTTTGGGGGGAAATAGTGTATCTTTCCAAGCTTCCTGAATCCTGGTTCCTGTTCTACTTTCTGAAGGGGTCATCTGACATGGCTACTCATCGATACTCCCTATAAAAGCCGATAACTTAAAATAATATGAAACATTGACTTTAATCCGGGCCTGCCCTGGGAGCCAGTGGAATATGGGTTTCTGGTGGTGCCATTCGTTCCGATCAGGGCTGAGATGTTGTTGCTCGCCTGTGAGCTTCTTACGTGGGTCTGTGCACACCACACTGTGGTAGTTCAGCCAAGCCTTGACTCGTGTCATGTGGCGCTCCATCACGAGGGCTGCTGGGTGCAGCGGATGGACCTGACGCAGCAGCGACTGTTGTAGGTTGGTTCCGGCTGATGGCTGGTTCATGTACACCAGGGGAGGTAGGAAATGGCTGATGCCTTACCCAGCAACCTACACATAAAGGGCTGTAAGTCCTCTGGAAGAAACACACAACCCGTGCTTGTTCTCCCCCCTCTTACTGGCCACGTGACCGTCTACACTCTGAAGTCCTAACCCTGTAGACCTTTCAGTGTCAGAGATGTGGGACTTCAGGGGCATCGTGATCCAATTAGACCGCATGGATATGTACTGCGGAGTGAGCTCTGAACCTGCCATTGCTGCTTTAGGTTTGTGGAGTCTTCGGTTCTTGTGCTGTTTGACTCCTGGGTAGAAGTGTTTGCTGGTTTTATTTAATGCCTCTCTTTTAGGCTTGGCTTGACAGTGCAGCTGATTAGATTAGCTATTGTCAGCAATGCTTTAACACGTACCTAAAGTGGGCTTTGGCTCCGATCCACAGAGTAATGCCCTCTCACCGCATGCATTTTTCTGAGGGCAATTGGCAATTACAAAATGTAGGTAACTGCTCTAAATTCACAAATGTTCTGAATCTATTCGTCATTCATAGTTAGGGTAGCCTGTTTGTTATTTTAAATCGATCTTTCGTGCTCAGCTATTAACCACCTCCTCAGCAAACTCGTGTACACTAGTATAATTGTCACATTTAGTCTACCTACATTAAAATAGTATTCAATTCCCCAAAAATCCAAATTTTTCATTAACTAAGTTGCTCTACTGTGTTTTAAACCTTTTCACGTGAGTAATATTTCATGTAAATCTAATGGACTTTATTTCCAACCTGTGGCCAATGGTCCTTATGTTGTCTGCACAATTCTTTGCCAGATTTGGTGGAGCTAAGCTCATACTTCTTGCTGGTGCTTTTACATGCTAACCACACCAGACCACAGCCAGCAGGAATCACCATGTATTGCCATTCATTTCAGTCTCTCTCTCTCTCTTTTTTTGTCACTTGGTCACCAGCTCTCGCTTCACTCAATGATGTGGGAAGACTAAACCACTTTCCTTCACTATTAAAACACAATTGTGGCACATATACAATACTTTCCCTGGGAAGGAACAAGAAAACGGTGGAATAAAGCACAAAGCCGACCAGAACAAGCAAAGTGCCTAAAGAGAAGTCTACAGACACGAGGCAGGGTGAGGAATGTAGTCCAAGAGCCAGGACAAAGCTAGAGACTGGGTAGAATGTCACAGTGACCAGAGGAATGACCTGAGGCCAACTTCTCTGTGAGGCATAGCGGTACCGGATGGAGACCAGTGTAAGGGCCCACCCAATGCCCTGTTCTCCTATGGTCAGCCCAGATTGAGTTGTCTCCTACATTTAAGACCTGATCTTTCTGACATGCCCCCTCCTACTGCCATCCTAGTTCTCCACTAGCTTCCTTCCAGTTTTGGCACTTTCACTTTCGGTTTCTTGAAGGTTTTACACAAGTCCCTTTGTATAGGATACTTTAAAGGTATGGGTCACCAAGGATGCGTGGAGTAGCATGATAATGGGAATGCTCATAGAATGGCATCTGGTGCTGTAGTGGTCAGCGTCGGTGATTGCAGGGTGTTGTGGGGTAGTAGTGGCCCTAATAGGTCAGGGATGCTCGTCCTCTGGATAATAAAGGACACTAGCTTTTGAATTGTAGTGTCTTGGGGTCTGTAAGTGTTCTGGTGCTGCAGAGGTCTCCCTTGACCTTGCAAGTTGTTGGGAATGAGGCAAACAGTAGTTTCCTTCGCCAACCCCGTCCGCCAGTCAGAGCGATGAATATAAAAATACATTATAGATTCCGAGTCAGTGGTGCGTGTGGCACCTGCTCGCATAAGAAAAGCCACTTTCGCCAATTCTGAATCGCTGAGAGTGTGGGAGGAAGAATACAACCTCACTAATCATGCTGGAGAGGGCACTTGGGGAGGGGAGAGCTGGAGAGGAATGGGAACTGTTCCCACTCTGCTGTTTTTAATCCACTTGCAGACTACTTCTACTAGTGGCATGCTGTTCCCGCCGTGATGCAGCTGCTAACGTCTTCAAGGAATTAAACACATATGCAATTGTAAAATCCTCTGAAGAAACACTTCAGGCTAGCTCTTTGCAGGCCTCTGCCCGTCATTTTGTGACTGAAAATAGAGCGCTTGTACACCATTCCGGCGGTGGGAGCAGGGTCACAAGAGGTGTGTGAGGAGAGTTTAGACGCCATTTTGGCTCGGGATGAACGGATGAAGCTGTGGCACCATGTATTGGAGAAACGTTCACACTCCAAATACATTTTAGAGCTTCAGAAATAATACTTGATTAATTATAGCTATAAGTTATATGTAAAAACGAACATTCTTTGAATCTTTTATGTGACAAAGCGTTGACCATTAACTTTTGTACTGTTTTATTTCACTCACTATGTCATCTTTTCATATAGCTTTACTCATTTGGTTCCTGTGGTTTGAAATGATTTACAGGGATTGTTAGCATGATTCGAACATTCAGCATAAACTGTAGCCAGTCGCTTTGGCACGCCCACATAACGCCTCTCTCCTAAAGTCAGGGAATTTAAAGATAATAAATCAGTTAATGGAAATATTGATCAGACTTAACATTAACACCATTTGTGCACTTTGATTTGCTTGATTCATTTTAATTTAAAAAAAAATTTTCATCAACATTTCTGTTTGTTGCTTTGCAATCCAAGAGTCAATTCAGTATTTTCAATTATGTTAATGACATCAAAATATATTTCCTGGAGTTTTTTTATGTATTCTTCTATAAGGTTAAGAATTGTCTTTCTTCTCTGAATCCTCAGGGACAGTCCTCGATGCTAGAAGAAGAGTTATGGATATTAGAATTCAAGAACCCAGCAGATAGCAGCGTCTGCAGGACTGAACGGGATTTGTGTCTTCTCCGTGGATTATCTCTGCAGCGTGGATTGGCTTTCTTCAGTGATCACCTCTCCTGTTAGGATTTGCCCTTCTTGCCCAGAAACCTCTTTGGGAATAAGAGTTTTTTTGTCGTTTGATGCAGAGTCAGAAGATGGCTTCCAGCCTTACGTGCACTGGGGTCATCTGGGCACTCATTTCCTTCCTCTGCGCTGGTGCCTCCTGTGTGGGTTTCTTCATGCCCTATTGGCTGCTGGGCTCACAGCTGGAGAAGCCTGTGTCCTTTGGCACCTTCCGGAGGTGTTCATATCCAGTGCGGGATGAGAGCCGCCAGGCCACAGTAATGGTGGAGCAGTGTGGCCGGTACGCGTCCTTTGGAGCTATCCCGAGTGCTGAGTGGCGGATCTGCACTGTGGTAACGGGGCTGGGCTGTGGCCTCCTCCTGCTGGTGGCACTCACCGCCCTCATGGGCTGCTGCATCTCCGAGCTCATCTCCAGGGCTGTGGGCAGGGCGGCCGGAGGAATACAATTTCTGGGAGGTAAGATACACGTTGAAGTCAACTCCTAATGTCTCTGTAACACGGAACATTTGTTTCCAGCCTTTAGAAGATCTTATGAAAAAACATTTCTCAGATCTCCTGGTTTTCTCTGAATCCATATGATGAATGAGCAAAGTTATGATGTCACCTAGGGTGGCAAATTTGAAGGCATAGTAAAGGACTGGTGTGAGCTTTGAGTGAATCTAAACCAGTTGGAAAAGACATTATACGGCCCATTGTCCCTCATTTAGAAATTGTCGAAAGTAGAAATGTTTGTGGTAAGTGTGCTCTAAGTAGATTTTTACCCTTTGAACACGATTGTTCTTTGAAATTAATATGGTATTTTTGCCAGATGAAGACATCCGTGTATAGTAGTTCCATGCTTGTTACAATCTACAAGAAGCGGATGGTAGCTCGCATCCATAAATGCAGACAAACATGCTAAAATACAATTCTTGCACATGACTTTCCTTTCACAGCTACACTTGCAGTAATAGCATTGCAGGTAGCAGTAACGCAATTACCAGAATCGTGGCACTAATGCCAATAACCAGAGTTCTCTAAATGGGGGTCATTGTATTTTGTCTGAATTAAAAATGTTTATTATTGTTTCCCAGAGAGCTAGTGAACCTCAGAAATAGGCAACTTTCTGGTACCCCAAGGTGATGGATGCGCACACACAGTTGTTCTCTTCCCCTTGTATCAATTCACGGTCTTTGTCTGTGTAGATTTCTTGGCTTAGTGGACTCTGTTGTCTATAACTATCATTCTGATACCAGCTGTGTTTCCAGCACATTTTCAGACCAGTTCAATTGATTTCCAATTCTTTATCTTCAGGAGACTGGAGCAAAAGTGCAATTTTTAAATAGAGAACAACTCCAGCCAGAGGCTCAATTGGCTCAGTCTTGGAACGCGTTTTCAACCTTTACCTGATTTGATTTTCCTGGAATTAGGTTGCCATCATGTAAAGAAAATAAAGATGGAAAAGTAAAGAAAACCTTGTTTATGTGTATGCTTTGACAGGGTTTTAATGTGATTTTTTTAGTGTACTTTCTGCCTTTCTGGTTGGCATATGTTTCCAATATTTCTGACTGTTCTTTGCGTAACCAGAGAGTTCCTATTGTATCAGTTATGTATAACCAGAGAGTTCTTATTGTATGAGTTAAGAGTTTTCTTCTAATGGGTTAAAATACTGTCTTATTATCCGTGGATGTTTATGTCCAAATGGAGATAATCGTTGAAGACCTATGTTGCCAAAGTTGTTAAGCACATCTCTGATATGAGTTATTACATTTTGATTATTTTGTTTTGCTTTGTTTGCACACACATCCGCATTTGGCAGACTTTCCCTTCGTAGTTACCTTCTAGTTGAGAATTCTAGATAAATATTAACAATACTTTTATTTCAGATACATGTAGACCTTTGTATGGATGTAACAGTTGAATAATTGATGTATTTCCCTGCACTAATTTGGGTATGCCACAATTATTTTTTATGAACACACTATATGTTACACTACGGCATACTACGGTGCAAGAGTTTAGTGAGAACAATATTACAGGGTAATAAGTGTCTGTGTAGGATACAGCACTTTCAGATCAAATCGAGATTTTCCTTGGAGAAGAGTGCAGTAGTAAAGCAAGAATTATATGTCATGTGACGTATGCATTTGTAAAGTAATAGGTTTCGGGCATGTCTATTTGTAAGGTGCTATAGACCTGGCGGTATCAAGCACGTTTGATGAAAGCAACAACTGCTATATGGTACGTGAGCTTGAAAAAGAGAAGAGGGCAATCTCTTCCAAAATCTGATCAAACAAGTCTCCTTTCTTAACTCAAGGAGAAGATCATTCCACAGTTTAACTCCAGTGACATGTAACAGTTTAACCCATATTGTTTTCCATTTAAAATTAAACAGACCCGCCATTCCTTAGTTTGATATCCTAATGTGTCACCAGCTATATAGAGTTTAACCGAAGCCAATTTCGTCTGTTGCCTAGTTGTATAAATCACTATTAGAGTACAAAATCCCTTGCGGGTTGCAATATCTAGGCAAATGTGCATGTGAATGGTCGGGTTGAAATGCTGCTGATGGCTTAATACAGTGAGCAACCTAGCAGCATAGTTTTATATTTTGTGCGATCGTTTGAGTACCTTATGAGATACTTCTCTATGGATTGAGCAGTAATAATCAAGCCTTGATCCACTGATTGAACAAGCTGTAGTGGCCTTGTTGTCTGCAGCTGAGAGTGGTCTCAGCCTAGAAAGGAAATTAAAGCAATATCCACAGATCCTTGATCGCAATGTATTCTTTTCTTTCGCAGAAAGATGGCTATCAAATATGATCCTCAGCGACTTACTTTCACGTTGGAACGGCCCACCTTCCACATCTTATTGGAGTTACATTAGCCTTAGAGCCTATTAGTAACTGCTCTGTCTACTGGTATTACACGCACAACTACACTCCTGCAACCGAATGTTGATGTTATGCACAAATTAGCCATGTGCAAGGTGTCCACCACACAATCATCACATAAAAAGGGAGCAACAACTCCATATATATCCATTAGAAAGTTGCTCCAAGCATGAGGCGCCCACACGTTGTGCTTTTTCTTCCTTTTATTGGAGGACTGCACGGAGTACAACAGTGTCAATTAGCATAATCGCAGCTTTGCCTTTTGAAATTATTTCATAGCCAAACGCGTTTCGGGATCGCACAGCCCTTGCAGGGCTGCTGCCTGGGTGCCTGTGCTGACTTTTCCCCTGACTATTGACGACTTGTGAGGGATCGACGACATCCAGCCTTTCCTCCATCCAGATCTGGTGACTGCCCTCCCCATTCATCCATGCTCCTGGGGTAGGTGCCCTAGTTGGTTTTTCAGCCGGATTTTTGTTTGCCCGCAGTCCCACCATTTTGTTGCGAGGTATTTAGGGTCCATGACCTGGATCCTCCATCTTGCGGTTTTCGACAGTCTCCCAGACTTGATTGACGCCGCTGGTCAGTGCCCCCGATTGACCATCGCCCTCAGTCGACCCCCATTTTTGATTCACTTTCACCCCTCTCTCATTGCATGATCACGGCAAGGCACCCTTTTCACCCCCTCCCTCGGACCCGTTCCATCTCTAATTGCGACTTGACGCTGTGAAGGAGTCCGGCTCTGATGTGGGTGATCATGGGAACACCAACGGTTTGTTTGACTCTGACTTTTATGGTGTCCCCTGCTAGTACTTTACTCCTTGGCCTTTTCTGCTAAGACATGATCTGCTTTCAAACCCCTTTACTTTTTCCCTCATTACCCTCTTTGCTCCATTGGTCTTGTTATTCTATGTTATTTAATGCACTAGTAACAGATGTAATTGTAACTGATATAACATTGTAACTCTGTTTAACCTCATTTAAAGCGCTCTGATACCTCCGGGTCTAGCCAGCGCTATATAAAACTCTTCAAATAAATAAAATTGTTCGAGCCTTCTGGAAACGCTGGATTGGCCTTGCGTCTAAAAAATACTTTTATAGTTTGAAACACTGCACAGCAGACTTTGGGCGAACGTGTGCAGGTTCCCCAGACAAGCCCTTTACTTTTCCTTTGCATCCTTCTATGCCTCTGCTCGTCTACACCATTATTACAAGCATTTGTATTTTTTGATGTAAAAACAGATCAATACCTAGTTGGGCATTCATAATGCCATTCTGCCCATGAACAAAGAGTATCAGTGTTACTAGCATGCATATCTTTTTTGACCCCTAAATCAGCCGGCTTCTAATTCTTTTTGTAAAAGAGATCTCAGCCAAAGTGAATATGGAATGTTGCAAAAAAAGGGGTCTCGCCAAGGCTGCTATTGAATGAGTTATGAAAAACTTTGGAAACATTTTGCTAAATTCAACATTAACCCTCGAATTTGCATGCAGTGACCACTGCTTTGGAAGGCCCGAGGAATGTCTCCTTTGGCAGAGAGAGATGACATGGACGTGCTTTTGAAATGCTAGATCCTCTGGTGGATTAAAAAAAAAGTCACCTACTGAAGAAGGTCTTCTGCAGAGCCGGACTGGGAACCAAAAGGAGTCCTGGCAAAAAAGTTCAAACCAGCCCCGCACCTACTTGTCTTTTCTTTCTTTCTTTCTTTCTTTCTTTCTTTCTTTCTTTCTTTCTTTCTTTCTTTCTTTCTTTCTTTCTTTCTTTCTTTCTTTCTTTCTTTCTTTCTTTCTTTCTTTCTTTCTTTCTTTCTTCCTTCTCCCTCTCTTTTTCTCTCTGCATCTCTCTCTCTTTCCATGTGCCACCACTGTGTCCGCTTCCCCAGGGAGAAGTAGAGTCCCTCCCTGGGCCTTCAAAAATGGCTTCCAATCCACCCCCCACCCCCTCCACTCTATACCCGATGGGTTAAGTGGGCAAACCGACCCTGGTCTGCTGCATGCATAGTCTAGAGACACTCCTATGTCTTAAGTACAGTCAGTTTATGATCACGGTCACTCTTCATTGAGATGATGCAGGATTGCAATAGGTTTGGAAAGATAATGGGAGAACAATCTCTTTGCTGAAAGAAAATTTGAAAAGTCCTTGAAACAAAGGTGGAATGAGTCCAGATGTCCTTGTTAAAGACTGCGCATTCTCCGACAACCCCATTGTAAAACATATGTACGGGTGTGTGGATAACTAAGCATTGGTATTTAGTCAGAAGAGGTGCCGTTCAGCTGGAGTGTAGAGAATACGATACTTGATCTAGTAACTAAATATAGGTGCATCAGACCTGTCCTTCAGAAGTTTTTCACGGAAATCTCATTGGTAAATAACCAGCTGTGCAAACAACAATGACCAAGCGTACAGCAATCCTGAAAACAAACATGGAGGCAAGACCACTGTGGTAGATTTGTAAGCTCTTAATTTATTTAAATAACTCAGTAATTTTGTACTGCACAATGGAACTCCAGGAGCAGGTTATCTTGTATTCAAGGCTAGTAAATTTTAATAACCACATTTCTGCCCTTGTTTAATAAATAACCAGTTCTGAATTAAACACAAAATTCATCTCGAAAATAGGTTGCCTTCTGCACGAATGGGTATATCTGTATAGCATTAGTTCTTGTTGTACAAAATACTACCTGTTGTTAGAAGATACTATTTTTCATAGAGTTTGCTATCCTATGAAATTAGTACCACACTAAGCCCATATCAGAACCCCAGAAATTCCCTACGCCTAAAAAGAGAAGAGAGGAAGAAATGAGTTCTCAACATTTAAAATGGGATGAGCGATCTTCTGACTTGTTTGAAAACAAAAGGTGAAATGATCAACGTAGAGTCCAGAAAACAACGCTCCCACTTTGCCAGATGGTTCGTTAAATATTCAGGTGTTGCTGTTAATTACTTAATCTCCCTGTGCCTAACAAAATGAATGTGTCGGTCTGTAACGCAACTGGTACTCATGTAAAGCGCGCTGATACCGCGGGGTCGAGTTTGCGCTATATAACCCCCCAGCCTCCCAAAAAAAAAGCCTAGAGGTTCCAATACTTAAACAAGAATTAGGGCCTGAAGCAGACAACCATAGCTCTCACTGCGTCTCATTGTAACACTGCGGCAAGGTGACTTATCAACTAAAGCCACTTGATAGCAATGACTACAAGGCTTAAGAAGATAAGAAGCAAAGCTGAGAGCAAATACTTGAATCTGAGAAGAGAGGAAACTGTAATGCATACAAAGGACAGGGTGAGCTGGGACTTATTAGCAACAGTTGATCCATGATTTCCCTCCCACCTATGAATAATGGATTTAATCAATCATTGTGTAGGATTGTGCACCCTTGGTGATGGGATGAGGAGCTTGTGTATGTGTAGTTTTGTTTAATGTAGTATTTATTTTGGTTCTAAATCCATCAGGATGCCAAGTGACTGGCTTGTAAAGCCTCTATGGCCTCCACCTCAGTCTGCAACAAAGCACAGAAGCATAGTGACAGAAACAGAAATGACTTGAGATAGTCTGTCAGGTGCCACATATATAAAAACACCATACCTATGCGATGGAACCCAGTAAAGATGTCTGTCAGGTGCCACATATATAAAAACACCATACCTATGCGATGGAACCCAGTAAAGATGTGAGCATGCCCTCTACGTGCCTCACGTAAGAATAAAAAGTTTGTTCGGTTGGTCCAATAAAGACCCTCCTCGCTTTATAGGGGGTGATCAATGGCCAAGTCTCTAGTGCTTTGACTGAGATACAGAACTAGAGTTCACGCCATCCGTACCGGGCGACAGCTGGTACCAGAGGATATGGTGGCCTCAACTGTGATGCAGGACAGAATAAATAAACTTCTCCTGATGTTAAACACAAGTGAGATATGACGGTCAGTTGCCTTGTGATATCACCAGAACCCAGAGGATGGACAGTGCAGGCATTGTCTAAAGGAGCCTGAGATCATGGCTCGTACATGTAGCGTGTCTATTTCAAGCAGTGACGTGTGCAGCACAGCAGGCTGCTCCCCTCTGCTACTGATGCACCGCCCCTCTGTCCCCGTCGCTCACAGTGACACCGATCAATGAGCACAGTGGCTCCTGGGAGGGAGAATAATTAGTAATGTAGAGGACGGTAAAGGGTAAAGGTCAAGGGAACGCAAGCAGAGGTTGAAGGCCAGGCCAGCAGTCAAAGAACAAGGGACAGGGAGAGATGTGTTAGCAGGGAGCAGTTGTAAGAAGGTTAATACGCCATCTTTTAGCCCTTAAAGGCTAAGAAGACTTGAAGTCCTGCACAGGGAAGCGGTGCGTGCTCTTTGGTGCACTTTCACAGTGTGGTAGAGTTGTATAGTAGTGCGCCAAAGTGCAAGTTTGGTTCAGTGGAAGGTTCTCCAGGATTGGCCAGTCTCCCCATGTTTATGGCACATGGACCTTGTGGATGGCTTTGGAATTCAAAGCAAGGCTCGCAGATATTTGCCTTGGGTCTGGGGAATGTTTACCCTCTTCGTGTGCACAACACTAAAGACTGGCGAGGGAGTGAAACATTTTCTAGTCAAGTGGGATGTCAATAATGCAGGGTCCATCACTATTTCTGGCCCAGGCCATTATCTCGTTAGTCACTGCAATAAATGGAGCAGGGGATTAAGAGTCATGAGCACTTGTGTTTTTTTCGTAGTCTCTTGATCCCTGGGATAGAAGGCTGGGCACGTTCACTTGGGGGAATCCAGAAATAAGATTTTTTCACGCTCTGCAAAGTATTTTAGAAAGGTGAGCCATTGTTTAACTTGTAGATTCCGATCTGTACAAATTAACCACAGCACACTTGCATCATGTGCAGTGAAAAACCAAACTGAAATGCATGTAGAATAGCATATCAAAGGTCCCTACGAGCACCGTTCAATTAATCTACAATGCCGTTAATAGATAACAGCCCGCGCAATCCGAAATAAAAACAGAACAGTCCTTCAGCACAGTCACTCACACATAGAAGACACTGCAGAGATCTTCCATGACGAAACTAAAATTACGATCACACAACACCAACCACTTCTATACTAAATGTTGAAGAAACTCTCGAAGAACCAGACACCAGGAAACAACAGACACAATCGATTACTGATACTCTCAGATCCCACAAAGGGCGTCCAGATTGAGAAAGTGTCAGAGTGGAAGTTAGGCTTATATAAAAGCCAGGAACATAGCACAGTAAAACATCATCTAAAAATACCAGCCATATGTGTTATCGACTTGTTTTGGTCGGCAAGTAATCCTGCTTTGTCGAGGCTACATCTCTTGCATGATTTCATGTACCATCACCAGTGTAACTCTGACACTGTATTTGTGGGCCACAATGGGCAAATATTATCTTTACCCATTGTGTCTTGTCCCTGCGCATAGCAAGTTAATTGGTTATGTAGGGGTCCCCTTTTTTTCAAGACTGTATTTGTGGGCCAACAGGTGCAAGCTCACCTGTCTCTAAGAACAATAACCTTATAAAAGGGCAAAGATCACCATTCAACGGATGCCCCTTTGCCAAGATGAGAGATAGTTATGCTGTGAACATAGCTTTGGAAATTGGCTCCCTTTGGTATCCTATACTCAGTGTTAGAAATATTTACTGGTAGACCACCGGGTTTCTTGCACATGTATATTGGGGGTCACCATTAACATTTTGAAGAACACAATATTGCGGTACTGAAAAATTAGCCCCGAGCATGCAACTATATTGGAACCGCACCCTACAAACCCTGAATGACAATAGTGTGCAATCTCAGCCACGCTCAACCACTTTGGAAAATATCCAGCGACTCTTTTCATTCCTTTTGGAATGGTCAATGTTTCACACACCTTCAGCCATTCAATATTATGTGCTGCATATACTCTACCATGATATGCGGTAACCAGCCACGCTTTGCATATCATACACCCCGCCTTACCCTCACCCATGCTCTGCAGACCCTCTGTTGTGTATAAACACCCTCAGGTATTATCTGCACAACTTTAGCTGCACCACGTGCACTGCTCTTCGAGCTCTGCGTATCTCCAGGTGCCCTCAGGCAGAAAGGACCACGCTCTGCCCATCCTTTGCCACACTTCCCGTACTCCGCTGGGCTGTGCACACTTGACCCACACACTGCACAGAATCATTTGTCCTCCACTCATATGCTCTGCACTCCCCCAAATTCAAGAATTCCCACACTCCACCATTCTAATGTGTTTCTGTGAGAAGGGGGAACTTTTCTGTATAGGGGAGGTGCCGTCAAAGGGAGCGAAACATGTCAGCGAAGATAGAGCGGTAACACACAACGGAGGAAAATGGGTCTGGCTAGACTCGAGCTGTGTAGGGAGGTCGCAAGGAAGACAGAGGTATAACTTCTACCTTGCTTTTTACTGCCGCTGCCTATAAACATCTGGATGTGATGACCTGCTTCACACTTTGCACATCTCCCCACGCACATTCTAATGGTCAAGGAAGAATGACAAGAATGGTTGAGAGGTGCACAACCACAGACTGTTCCAACCTGATCCTCACCTTATAGTGTCTTCTAACTTACTCCTGTTAGCTATGACAAATGGGAGATGCAAGGAGCCTGCAGGGCTACATGCAGAGGCAAGCAGGGCATGGTGTTTACATAGGGCAAGCCGGGCATGGTGTTTACATATGGTGCTGAGGTCATAAGGAATTATGAATATTGTTCAGATACCTGTACATTTTGTTTGTGCTTTTATGGTCTGGTTTGCTTCACTAATTTAGCTGGCTCTGGGCTTTTGTGTGTGAGACACGAAGGTTGCAGGTTTATACTTTGTTTAAGGTTTCCAATGGTGGATTTAACTTCTAAACATTCTTTCTAATAGCTCTGATGCCCAGTGTTTAAGTGGATTAAGATGGCTCAGTGGCTTTTGAACTATGTCAAGAATTGACCCTGGCACAGTTGCACGGTTCTGTTACCCTATATAAATGCTCTGGTCTCCATAACATTTTTGAGTGGCCACTATTCTTTACAGCAGTTTTGCATAAATACAAGTTACATACATATATAAATATATTTACATACTTATGTCTTGACAAGTTCACACTTCTCAATTTGATGGCCAGTATGAACACATTTCCAAACAGAGATGTTTGTTAACGTGAGAGCAAATCGGTAAGAATATACAGGCACATGCATCAATATTGGCTGTTGCGATTCCTTAATTGCGATTTTTAAGGAATCGCAATTAAGGAATCGCAAAAGCCTATGCATGTAGAAATCGCTGGAAAAATAGCGATTTCTAAACATTCCTTAATTGCGACTCCCAAATTGCGAGTCGCAATTAAGGAATACCTTCCCTTTCATTCCTATGGGCCAAGAGGCCCATAGGAATCAATGGGAAGACATTCTCAATTTGCGATTCTCAATTAGAGAATCGCAAATTGAGAATGCATTTTCAAGGGTGCAAGGGTGTCAAGACGACACCCCGTTGCACCCCTGAAATCGATCTGTGCACAAATGTTGCGCACACACATGTCCAAAGGACATGTGTGTGTGTAACCTACGACTTTGAAAAATGCACTTTAGTGCATTTTTCAAAGTTTTCGCTATTTACCATGTGGTATGATTCCACGGTAAATAGCGGGGCCAAATAGCAAAATCGCTATTTTTAAAGGCATCTTACATTGCAGTTAAGGAATCGCAATTTGCGATTCCTTAAATGCAATCGCAATTTAAGAAATCACAAAAATTTGCGATTTCTTAAATTGCGAGTGGCAAGTTGTTTCATGCATCGCAAAAGCTATTTTTGCGATCCCAAACGGCAGATTTTTGCGATTCGCTCCGTTTGCGATCGCAAAAAGCTTGATGCATGTGCCTGATTGTGAATGTTCTTTACCTAAAAAATAACATGAAAATAAAACAGTTTCTTTTAATTTTATACCCTTCAAAGTCACTTGCTTTTTGACATTTTAATTCTTCCAACCTCTTACTATATTTGTTTGTGTGTGTGGGGCTGGGATTTAGGATGTGTCCCACGTTGTCTCTGAATCCCACTGAAATCAGCATCAGCGTCCCCGGCTCTCATCCTGCAGGGGTTCCATATGTTCTGCTCCTGAGGAGGAAGCTTTTCTGGCGTGTGCCCAGAGCACCACCTGAGTGTGACCTTTTACAAGCCAACTACCAGCAGGTGAAAAAGCAAAGTATGCTTCCTCCTGGGTTAATGGAGGCGCGCTCAGGAGGAGACGTGAGCAGCTGCGGTGATGCTACCACACATTTAACAAAATTGTGCCTTTGATGCTGCAGAAATTGGAGCAGGTGCTTGTTCAAAAAAAGTTCAATTTATCCAAAGGAAACAACTTCACAGGTTCTATTTTTAGGGCATAGATGTGTTAAAGTGGGCTGACATATATTTGCCATGCGTTTATTAATGATTGAATGAGGGATTTTAAGTCGCTCCCAGTGTATAAAAAGAAACATTTTAAATATGTACTTCTGGGAACATTTGGATTTAAATGTATTGGCAATAAAGCCATTTATGTCGGGTAGGAGTAGCCAAGCCTAGTATCTGCTACCTCCTGGTTCATTATTAGTACTTCTGTTTCTGCTGTTGCTGCCCCTGCTGTCAGGGGAGCGACGACAGCAACAGGCAGTAATCAGGACTCTTAAGAGTCTAATTTCCATCATGTACTTAGCACCTCTTTCACTTTCCTAGCCTCTGAGCAACAAACAGGAGGGATTAAGGGTTTAAAGCCCACAATCTGATCATGTCATTAATCCAGATTTGGGAGTACAAATTGTGCAAAGTTACAGCTCCAACAATGGAGTTGTTCATGCAGTACGTTTCCGACAGTTATAGATAATAATTTGCTGTTTATGTCACAGCCTCTCTAAATCAGGTCACAATATCCCTAAGTACCTAATTAAGGACTAGTGTATCAGGAACAGTTGAGTTAGCAGACCCTCTCTATATGCAACTTTAGTAGGACTTTCACATATTATTCTAGCTAAATCTAAGCAACACTATTCTAGGATTTCTTCTAACTAAAACACAGTATAGGCCCCAGCTGGGAAAATATTCTTTCTATAGTGAACCAGGATTTAGCCAAACCTGAAAGCAGCCTAGGCCTGTATTGAATAGGGGCTCCTTCAGACCTAAACAGATAATCCCTAGAGTATATGCCCTAAACTCCAAATATGTATAGGGTTTAACACTATGTTTGCTTTGCTAGTTCTTCATTCTGTGCTCAATGTTTTCGAATTATAACATGGATTGTTACAAGTTAGTGTTTTTGTATTCACAACACTTATGCAATTATGGCATGTTTTATCATCCACGCGTTAGATACCAGAAGAGAAGGAAGTATGTCTTATACAACAACACCTGTTATTATTATATGTTTGTTTACCTTAGTTTCATCCCTTCTTCAGGAAAGTCATGTTGCTCCAAGTTAGTTGATGTCAATCTAAGTCCACGGTTCATAGTTACCCCTATGTCCATACCTGATAGATTCTGGTAGGGACAAACAGGCAGTGTGACAAAGGCACATCTAAATTGCATACCTCTCTTGACTAGGGTGATGCCTTTTTGTTCGTCGTTTAAAAATACTGTTGAGGCAGGCGTATTTTATAATTTATGTGTGCTGCCTATCATCCTGGCTAGAAACGTCATGCTTCTTATCTCTAAAATAATATATGGCCATCACAACCAATCAAAGACCTTCTCTGAATTGAAAGCCAGCACCAAAAAGGAATACTGAGGATGTCAGGGCCTGCACTGTCAAGACTTCTCTTCCATTGTCCCAGCCCATCTTACCACTAGTCAAGCCTATTTGGTCCGTTTGTATTACTTAAGATACTATGGCTCCATTTCTGTTGAGAAGAGCGGAACTTTTATGTATAGGGGATATGCAGTACTTTATACCTTGTAATCAGGGCCACTGGAATTATGCGGCGGGGCGGGGGGCCACAACATTATGCGACAGGGTTGACTAAATTATGCAGCAAGGAAAGGAAATATGCAGCATAATGCGGCACATTTTTTGACACTTCATTATTCAGGCATTTTTACACATGGGAATACTGTCTGGGCAAACAACCAAAAACAGAAAGAGAGCAACCGAAAGATTTTACGAGTTAACCTTTGCAAAGGGCTTCCACTGTGAACCCACATAGCCACAATTTAGTAACTTCGGATCCGCTTGAGTTTGAGACAAAATATTTTTTATATTAAAATCTGCAGATTATGCAGCAGATGATGGATTATGTGACAAATGTGGCAAATCTACAATCATGCAAAAAAAGCCACGGCTATGGAATCGCATAATTCTAGTGGCCCAGCTTGTAAACAAACACTGAACATGAAAACCGACCTGTAGGAGGAGCATCGCTTTGCAATTAGTGTAATCACAGCTCTTAACCACATCATGGGTGGCTTGTCTTAAAATATCCTAATCACGTCAGGTGCCCTGATGAGAATAGGTCTAACAAGGGATCCAGGTTTTTCAAGGACATCTGGTCCGAAGCCATCTAGTCCCAATATATTTCCCATATTGTCTTTGGGATCTTTGGGTTTGTCTTGTTACTAGGTCAGCATCATCTTAATTTGTTCAATAGTAGACCCCAAAGACTTGTTTAGAACCTCTGGGGTCATTAAATTGGACACCTAAGATTGGGTTTTTAATATTGACAATGAATGAGTATTCCTGTCTGTAGAGCTAAAATGCCAATAGTCTTCTAGCTTCATCCCATGATTCATATTATATCCTTTTATTGTACATGCTCTCCAAGATGTTGTTTTTGCTTGTAATGCTAGCATTTGGTTTCTCATTTGATAATGGTTTGGTCAATTAGGGTGAACATCCTTAAGCTCACTATACTCTTTTCCAAAATTCCCTATCTCGTGTTGTGTTTCGCAAGCATGGTTTGCATACTGTCAACCTTCATTGCAAAACATTTTATCTTGGATGTGTGTTAGGATACTCTTCAGTGCTCAGTAATTTTAGTAGTTGTCTCATTGTGCTTTCCTTCTTTTTTGGTCTTTAACTTTTTCTTAGCTGCCATGCACCAGATGCAGATGCCACAATGTGGAATCAATAGCGGTGTGGTTTCGCTAGGTGATGCTTGCTGCAGCATCCTCTGGCCACTTGTTGACTATTGCGGCACACTATCTACCAGCATGGGTGCAAACTCTCTTTTCCTGTGGATAGGTCTCAGCCTTACAGGTGTATTACTCCCTTCCCGATGACTGTGTGTTCTCTGTCTTTTCTGGTCCTAAAAGTTGGGTCACTATCTCTACTGCGCTCCTCTTAGTATTTATTGTATTTATGGATGGGATTCAAGTAGACACTAAAGCTTTCGGTCCACAGCTTCTTTGTTCTCACACTGGCCAATCATTTCTACCCTTATGCTCCTAAAAGCTCCTGGGTCTGTGGTCACAGCAGAGACTCGGATCCTTCCACGGTATAGGACGGGACTTCAGCATTTTCATTTTTGCCCCCAGCCCTCACTGTCAAAGAAGATCAATTCTGGTCACAGGCCCAACAGATAATTAATGTTGGCCATGCCTCCATCTTCTTCCAGGCCTGTCAGGTGTGCTCTGGAAGGAAGTGTTATACCTTTTCCTCTTTGGTTTAAACCAGGGTTCTCCAAAGTTGGTCCTGGAGTGCCGGATCCATACAAGATTTTTAGAACATCCCCATTTAGATAAATTTAGCTAGCTTAAAAATCTGGCATGGATCTGGCCCTCCAGGATCGACTTTGGAGAACCCTGGTCTAAACAGTTGTAATCTGATTTTCTGATGTGTGTTTGGCGTTTTCTTAATCAACAGCAGATGTGTATCAGGTATTGGCTCATCTTGTTCACTTCCATTCTGACTGACATGTAGATTGTCTTGAGAGATCTAGGAACTAGATTAGCTGACAAACATATTGGACTGAGGCTTGAAGTCCAACTACAGTAATTAATGTGAATGAAAATCAAGGTTAGCATTGATCCTGCCCATGTTAAAAAAACCAATGTCCAGCTGCAGCCGACTGCAGCGAGAGACCGCGGACAATATGATGAAAAATAAAGATGTCTTGTAAAACAGATTCACCAGATAAAAAGCATTTAATGGAAAATTCTACTGAGGCCATTGATATTCCAGGTGCACACAATCTTACTTATGTTGATCACTCCATTTTCTCCAGAATTGTGCAAAGATGGTAAATGCACAAAAGGCAACACCAGCAATTGACTGTGGCAATGATGTAGGAGGTTTTGGTGTCTTAATGTTTTTCTACCACCACTTTTTCTGTCTCCTATTTGATGGACAATGTCCATTGCAAACTATTACTATTGGTTATGGTGTTTTGTTCATGTGGGTTATGCTGGGCTGTTTGTTGGAGTGGGATGGAAGCAATGTAGGAAGGAGCTGATTGTGGGGGTATATATCTGGAGTCCATCGGTGCATTTGGAAGAGGTAAAAGGTATTTGCTATTTCTCGGATGAATACATTTTTTGGGGTCCTCCCTGATGCACGTGCCATTGGTTCATTGTGTATCACCTCAACTCATGCCTTCTTCACTCTATGGCATAGTGTACACAAGTATAAATTGGCAGCTGGCTCTGCATACTGGTATCTGCCTGAACTATACCTTTATTGTATTATCAAAAGTGAACACAAAGCTACTACTTGAAGGAAATTAAAGCAAAATATCTCCATTGTTAAAAAACGCAGAGATGTCATGCCAGAAACTGTTCATCCTCCATGCACTACATTTTGCATAAACAACATATTTGTTTTAAAAACCCTCCAGTAAAACTGACTTTGTTTTGATTTAAACTCTATTAATATATATAGAGATATTTAGCTATAAATATGTCTTTTTTACATTATATATATATATATATATATATATATATATATATTTTTTTATGTATATTACTGAATATATTTTTGTATACCAGCAAAGGAAATATTTTTTATAATTGTTTCCCCTCAGTTTAATGATATCAAAAATGACTGGAAGGCAACCCCAGAAATGGTCGTGTGGTATGCTGACGCAGCCTAATTAGAAGAAAGACAATACAGAGAGCAGTTCTATCCAAAGGAGATCCAGCAACCCCCCTAGCCATCGAAATTCCTTTAGTTTTATTCGCTGAAGCAGCCAACAAAATGTTCATTATTAATTCGAGGGGTATTTTTCCTCGAGGAAAATTTGTGTTCCTGTCACCAAAGCAGAAGGAAAATTGAGCAAGCACTTTGGCACAGATGGGAAACGCGCAAGCACATTTTCAAAGTGGTGAGCGAGATTGACATTAGCTGTTTTATGTTGCAGACGCATAATTGGAGGCCTCATACTAAAATTCACTTTTATTGGTATGGAAATCACGCCACTGTTGCTCATTTTCATTCACCCAATGGGGCAGATAGTAGGCCGCATGTGATCATTTTTGACATTTGAAACAGAGGTGTACACTTAACACAAATATAGTTGGGTATATATTGGTATATATGAGTCTACATACGCTTCACATTGCATTTTTGTCAATCTTGACTACAGGGTGTAATATCTAGCAGCTATGTGTGTCTAGGTCTTCTGCTAATTGAGGCAGTCTTGGGAAGACTTTATCCATCTCAGTCAGCTTCAGAAAATATGTTTTCTGATATCTCTGTAGCTTGATTATTGCAGGAGGATCTGTCTCTCAGTTCCTGTTTTTTTCTGTACTTGGATTCCTTATTTCACTTCTCTATCACCTGGTTCAGGGCACAACCTATCTGGTTTTCTGCTTTTGTGTGTACCTACTTTTTGTTCTTGCGTAAGCCGGAACCGTTTGATTCTACTTTAATTATATATATAAGATCATTGCTTCTAAGGGCTTTGTTATATCTTGCATAGAGACTTTGTGCCTTGATGATGCGATTTGACATAACACATAACCTTCCGTGTAGAAGGGTTGAGAAGGTTCTATGTTTGCCAGTGACGACTGTAAGGTGCTGCGAGGTGGCTGGTGCTTCCTGTTATGTTGTTGTCTTCATTAAAAAAAATCCTCTTACCTTTAAATTGAAGTCTACGGAGTTCATAAGCGGGAGAAGATGTTACAGACTTTTAGTCAGTGCTTTTCATCCATTGGTCTCTTGTTGTGTCATTCACATTTTTGTCTGCCCACTACAGCACGCAGCATAGCGTAGTTGGTCAGCCCACTTCAGCCATTTGCTAGCTTCATTGTGGTTGACAGCATTGTACCCTTTCACAAGGAGCACATCTGCACACAAAATAATCTCCTTTATGCTATGGCCAGCGTGTCTTTTTTTAGACTAAAAATGTTTTTTGCTTTTAGACATTTTTTTATTTTTATTTTGGTGAGGTCCTAGCAGCTCCCCCCCCAAAATAAAATTTACAAACGTAAAGACAAGACAAAACAAGCACTGGCAAAGTCAACAACAGACCTATTGGCTTTGTCAGTGCTTTTGTTTTTATTTGAAGGTAGTGATCACTAGGAGTCTTAAGTCCACAGTACACTCATCTAAGATACCTTTTAGATAGTTCACCCCTATGTCCATTCCACAAAATTGGTCAAATCTTAATTTCAATTGTTGTATCTAAGGTCAGTGGACAACTTCATTGGCTGCCAATTAGAAGCTGAATACAATTTAAGGTGCTGTGCATTGCCTATAAGGCGATTCACAATATAGGTCCGGAGTTTCTTAAGCACTCCTTGCAGATTTGCACACCTGGTAGACCTTTGCACTCCCTAGGGGTAAACCTGATAACCATTCCCAGATCGTATAGAACCAACTGGGGAGACAGAAGCTTTGTGGTTGGAATGGCAGACTATGGCACAACCTTCCTCCCAAGATCAGAGCCCTTCCCACTCTTATTGCTTTTAGAAAACAATTAAAAACCTGGCTTTTCAACAAGTAGGCTTTTTACGTCTCAGGAGCAGACAGCGCCAAGACACCTTTTGGTGTACGTGCGCTCTATAAGTCACATTAACATAACATGTTGTAAAATGTTTTATCATTTTCTGTCCGTGAATAACTTTTATGGCTGCCACAATGCTGCCGAATAAACTTTTTAATTGAATTGAATTGAAACAAAAATGCCGCAACTCCAATCCTATGCCCTAGAAGGTAAAGTGACCCTATTGTGACACCCATCCCACCGCCCAGACATCTTTAGGATTATAAGGATAGAAATATTTGGCCAGAGTGAGAACATAGAAGCTGTGGACCGCAAGCTTTAGTGTCTGCCCATAGAACCACACATAAATACAATAACTCCTACTGACCACTACCTTCCACACCATTCATTCATGCAATGTTCACGTTGGTGTGCGAAAGTATTCTTTATGTGTAGACATTTCTGAAATGCAGATCAGGTATGGGGGAGAAGGAATATATCAGGAAATGTTTTGTGAAATAAGTGATTCGTAGACTTCCACATATTTTTGGGAGGAATGTTTAAGGGTTCCATTCCGAGTTTGAAGTAAAAACCGATTTGGGCGGTAAAATTAGTTACCAGCCAGTTTAGGATTACAACTACTGCGAAAAAACTACAATCCTCTTGTCTGCTCCTCCCATACCAGATATTTCACCAGGAAATCTCTCATCAGGAAACAGGATGAAAATGGAGAACCACCATTGGAATTGTGTGAGCTGATACTGATTGATACCCAGAGTGATTCCACATTTCGCTATGGGCCACTTGGATTCCACTTGGAACTGCTCCAGTTTGCAAATTAATTAAATCTGTGCTAGTGGAAATATCGGGTGTGAAATTACCAATGCAGAATTACTGCATGTCCTAACAGAACTCTTCAGTTCTGTGTTCCTGCTGGAAGTGAAGAGATCTATTGTCTAAAGCCTCACTGCACAGAGTGTGTTGTGTTGGCGTAAGTCTCTGGTGTGTGAAGAGCACAGCTTCCTCGCTGTACCTCAAACCTCACACACATTCATTGCTGCAATGGAGAGGCAAGATGCTGACCCTTGCCTTGCAGTGTGGCATGTGTGCCTTGGTGTCCCAGGATGAAGGCTCCATTGTGTAGATGCCTTTGTGCTTAAAGCAATCGCCTTAGTTCCAGACGCAGAGGCTCAGGCGCGGGGATGGGAAATACCACTCTTGCCTTTCAGATTGTCACATTTAATACGAATGCCACACATGAACAGTTTCGAGCTAAAAAGACACCGACAATTAGGTCTCAAGATGGGTGAACCGATTATCATATAATCGGTATTTTATCGAACTGAAGAAGGGATATCTGTCTGAACGCGGAGCCAAAACTCTGTCTTTACATTAAGTTCCATCCGTGTTAAACATACTTTAGAAACACAATACGAAACGCACTCCTATATTTTGTATACATGTTTGTTTTATATCTCCTGTGACCATCTTTAATAATATTATTGGATTAAATCCGTAGAGTCCAAAAACAACAACTGTTTGACTAAAATGGTTCAATTTAAATGTATAAAATGTTTATTTCTGAATTGAATTGCTTTTAAAAAAAAAAAAATCTGAGTCAGCATTTTAAAAAGCCCAGCTTGAAGTATTGGGCGAATATAGAAGTGTTTGGCCAAAACTGAATAGATGTATTTTGTGGAATTTCATTATGAAATCATTTAAGAATCGCAGTGTTTAGCAAATGTGAGTATGCCCAGGAGGAGTCATTGCCCACATAAACCCATGAGAGCTTATTGGGAGTGGGAGATGGGGCCACTCTGCTTGTCCAGGGTTAACAGTCAAGAGCTTGTAATCCACATGGGCAGCCCCTCTGCTGCTCTTGAGCCAGCCCCAGAAGATAAATAAATAATGTCCGTATTTGTAAAGCGCAAACTAATCACCCATAAGGGTTTCAAGGTGCTGGGGGCCATCGGGGAGATTAAGTGAGCTATTGCCCAGAGTCACATGATGTTGAGCTGGGCTGCTTCTGGCCCCGGGGATCGAACCATGATCCCCACACTCGGGATTCAGCCGCTCTGAACACTGCGCCACACCTCTCACACCTACAGTAACACTGGTGTAATAATCAGATGCATTGCTCCACTCATACTGCGATTGGCTGGATAGTATCTACTCAAGTGGTTTGCTCCTCTGCCACTCCTGTCACAATGTCAGGGATTTCTTAGAGTCTAAGGAAGCATGCAGTGTAAGCGGTGGTTCACAAGCAATGGCACTGACCAACCTAAGATGGTGGTAATCTGCATGCGTGCATTAAGAAGTCTATTTCCACACATTTCCCCTAACACTAGCTTATGTGCAGCCTCACGCTTGCAGCAATATGGGCTGGGCTTAGCCACAAACGTAAGACACAGAAGCACTTCCCATTATTTACACCACTAGGCACTTACACTCCTTACTCATCCACTCATCAGCTTCAATGATTCATTGTCCTATTACTCACTCATTTTCACTTTAGTCTCATGTCTCACACTCTCGCGCATTCCATGAAAACCCTACGCATAAAGGTCACATGACATACACGCGGGGCTGTCATGTCACAGGTTTTTGTTGCAAGATTTCTGTTTTCTTAGCAGGTGATTTTAAAACGAAATTGGGAAGCTCCTTACAGTAATATGATTATTACCGTATGCTGGTTAAGTTTGTTAGCGATCAGCAATCATTATTCTTAACAGAGTTCTCATGCAGATTAAATTTACATTACCCTAAAATCAAGTTTACCCATACTCCCACTTACTCTGTCCTGGGTAGGCCTAGTTGTATTGACTTCTTCTGATAGACCCGGGCCTGGCCGTGCAGCAGGCGAGTCATGACTCCGTATCATCTTTTCATATGCCTGGACAAACAGCAAAATTCTCTGAATTTTCCGGCTGCATATTCCTTGGAGTGAAAGATAGCTCTAAAATTATGACCATTTAGCCCAGGAAAAGCTTGCAGTGATACCTAGATAGATGGTTTGAGAGGCATTGCAGAGTGGCTAATGGTAATCTTCACAAAGCCTTGAAAAGCTCTCCATGGGATCCTGTGGCTTTCCCTGCAGGTTGCACAGTCTACAAAGAGGCCATCCGTGAGCGGAAGGAGGATGTAAGAGACAAGGGCTGGGATGATCTGATTGCAGCCTACAGCCTGTAGGGACACACTGGAGATTGCTAATCAAACTCTACAATCCACAAAATTCATACATTCCAAACTCGAAAGTCACATCACTGGTGGAATCTGCGTAGACCATCATATTAAAATTGATTGCGTGGCACTGGTGCTGTTTCAGTGCCTAACTGTCCCTCTTTGTTCATTTTTACAATACAAGTGATTCTGCTTGCAATTAGACATAGTCGAGCAGGGAAAGCTCCCAATCTGACAGTAATCATGGACCTATATAAGCACAAAATCCATTTTCGGACCCTCATTTTGACCCTTGTGTGTAATTCACCGGGTAATTTCATTTACCAACATCCTGGTCGCAATCAGTTTAAAAAAGGTGTTAGGGGCTATTGCTCGTGTTATAAACTAAGCTCTTTGATTGATTTTACTGTTAAAGTGGTGGGCAGTGTTGTGTAAACAAAATTCAGCCCAAGACCTAGTACAAGGGCATATTGGCTTTTACCAGGACAATGGCACCTAACTCTGGAAAATATTTTAGAATATCCGTTTGGAACAAACTTAAATTGATTTAATGAAAAGACAGCAACATGGTTTGATTGCCGGGGTTAGGTATAAAGAAAATTGTGAATGTTCTGAAGCTTTTGCTGTTGCAGGAAGTGTTCATTAGGGATATGTTCACATTCCCATTTGTTATTTTGTATGCAAATGAAGCAGAGGCTACCTTGCAAAGTGATTCTTCTGGGGGGGGGTACTATCTCAGTCCTAGTCTACATATACGCAGACGAGGCAGTCTTTGTGTCCACGATGCAAATGGACTCAAGAAGTTCATTGATGGCAATGTATCCTTTATGGACAACTTAGTTTCATCCACTAATCCCTCCTAGACATTTATTTTAGTAACCGCCCCTCAAATATTTAAACATAAAACCTTTTATAGTAACAGCAGTGTATTACGGAGTGTTTTATGTTTCTCTAATTTGGGCCTTCCTTTTGATATTGCTACATGCTAGTTTGAGACCAGAAGGTTTTCGTATATTGAATCTTTTGGGGCAGATTTAAATTTTGCAGCAAGATTAGGTAACACATGTTGGCGGTTTATACCAGGAGGTATGTCCCCATTGCACCGTGTGGGGCAGGTGTTTACAGATCTTGTGATGTCGCCTCTCTTCAGGCTGAAGACTGACTCGCTTAGCGTGGGCTTTTTTTGATAGAAACTCACTATGCCTGTGTCATCGTCAGTCGAAGCAAACTGGTACATTTTATGTTCTTCTGTAATTTCTTTAGTATAGTTCATATTAAGTAACTTAAATCATTGTTGCCGACATATTCTGCCCAAATCAAGGTTTGGTCTTGAAGTAGGTCGTTTCCTAGCATTGAATGTAAGTTGTAATGTGCTGTTGTTTAAGAGTAACTTAATGTGAGTTTATAAATGTCCACAATCTCATGAGGTTGTTGATGTCCACAGATTCTCAAGACACGCTAAATATAGAGCCGCTCTCTCTACTTCCCTTGCGTGGGGAATGGGTGTACAATTATGTAGTAATAAATGCATTCACTCCTACCAGGTGTCCTTTTGTGTATCCCCTCCCCCAGGAGTAAATTGAATCCAGTTCAGCTGTAAATTTAGTTTTAGATCTGAAAATCGATTTGTCAATCAAACCCACACTCGTCCACCCAGAGTACCACCAGACATTAGTTTGCTACCCTTCCACGAGTGCACTTTGGCGCTCCTTTAAGGGTTTGGTAGTGCTACAGTACACAGTAATACAAAGACAGCTCTGTAGAGTACCTGCCCTGTCTGGTGTCAGGCTTAAAGTATCTGATAGTGAAGTCTTCAGTGTACAGGGATGCAAGTCTTCACTTAGAGTTTGTCAAAGGACCATGCGTTCTACGTTTTCTTTTCTGCAGTGCGCTATGCGTTCTTTAGAGATGTTAAAGAAAAAGGTGAGACCAGGATTTATAGACACATCAGGTTAGCTATTAAATAGCTGCAACTGCACAAGATGGAATCTCTCTGTCCGTGGGGAAATCATGTGGAAACTGAATACTTTGTCACTGACAAATATATAAACTGGAGTGAAGCGTAGACTTTTTTTTTAGACCATGCTACATACAGTATGCTCCTTTGCAGTAGGTTAACGATAAATCTAGTTTCTGAAGAGCAGAGTGCCCATAAATGTTGTCCTCTGTGCACCTGTCTACAGAACAAGGGCAACATCAATTATAACTTTTGAGAATGGCTGGCCCAATTCACAATGCGCTGTGAGTTTGTGTGCTTGTATAAGGATAGCCAAAACACGCCACATACTCACCTAGTATATACCAGATTACTTTGTTTTAAATCTGTGGTGGTAAAAATAAAATAAGGAATAAGGACAAAATCCATACATATAATCAGGATGCTGCAAGTCAGGTAGGAGGTCTGTGGCCCTCTAAAATATCTCAAAATTATACAGACTCCTAATTTCCTAGTTATGTATAGTTGAGGAATTTGGTTCTCTGACATTCAACTTCTTGTTGTACACTGCATTTTATTGATGTCTGTGAATTGTCCAAATTAGTAAACGCATGTTGATAATTTTTGAACGGTCACAGATATCTCTACCAGATAATCTCTGTATAGATAATACTACTACACACCTTTCATGAGTACAGAAAAACAAGTCAATTCTATATAGAATAGGAAGCATATAAGACTTAGAAAAGTGAGTACAGTATGAAAAATGCCTAAGTGGCTCATATTGAGGGCTTAAGTTGAACATCATTGGGGCAATCTGTCATGGCTACTATTAAGTGCAGCTAGGCCACAGTAGTACACCATACTTCAGCGCCAGTGGCTTCGTCTGTACAGATTTCCCTAGGGTACATTCTAGTTGGTTAGAGATTTACTCTTTAATTCATGTGATAAGCATCAAGGTTCATGCGACAGTCTTCCTTAGAAAATAATGGAGACAAGGACTTAAAAGAAGACCCCACAGGGAATAATGTTAAATAAATTAAATGAAATAAAATAATTTATTTCAAATTTTAATTCACATATGTATTTTTTTAATGTTTAGAGTTATATTGAGTTTAAAATTATTTAACAATAGATAAATGAACATCTATTTTTTAAATAATCATTAATTACATTTTTAAATGTGCAATTAAAATATTAAAAGTATAACAGGAATTAACAGAAATAGGTATATGTTGGAGATGATGTAGAAAAGGTATGAAAGGATGACAACTGACATAAGAGACTGTATTCACAAAGGTAAATTTACATGTGTAGGTTAGCTCACATGTAAACTTACCACTGCATCCAGTAACACTTTATGATACTCGTCGTTTCTTAGTGCAAATGTACTACTATGTGCAGACTTACATGTATCTGCCCCCCCTAAACCGGGGGAGTGGAGCCTGGCAGAATAGGATTTATTCTTTAAAAATCATGACAATATTTTTATATAAAGTAAACATGTAAATTAAAAATATATATTATTAACTTAGAACTAAACAAATAAAATGTTACAGCTTATCAACTCATTAAATTCAATGCTTTATGAGTAATTAAATAGATAAAAATACATTAATGTAATGTATAATTAGTATTATTTAAAATGATTTAAACAAAAAATCCATTCTCAAAATTACTATTTTTAGGTATTACTGAGTAATCTTTTTAAACTTATTTGTTTACACCACTGTGACCTCAAACATGGTTTCCACTATATTGTCACATCCTACAATAATCTCCTTAATTTGTTGCTAGACATCTAATAGTGCATTGAACAGTGTCATGTCTTCTGTTGACCATCACCAAATATCGCTTTATCTCTTATGGAAGAAAATCACTAACCACAAGTTTTGACAATGGAAATTGGTCACAATATTACCACCTGGCTTTCCTTTTAGCATCTTCTGATTTCTTTGAAAATAATTTTTTCTCAAACAAGTAGTCTTTGCATGTCTGTCATTCCTGCAGTCCCACACCAAATACAAACATGTTCAGTGTCTTTCATAATATTGATGTACTTAGTGCCGCAGTGTGTAGCCTTTTGTATAATATGATAGGCTAGGGGAGGTGACTGGTAATTCTACCAGCTTAGATTGAATGTTCTTTAAGTGCAATCAAGACAAAATTAAACTATTCCAGCACATGTTCAATGGAATTATGCATTATGCATTTGAATTGATTGACGTATAGTCCCACATTGAAATGTAATCTGAGATGTTTCCATACGCTATAGGCTTTGTGTGCATGTGTGTGTGTGCATATGTGTGTATGTCCAGAGTTTTGTGACTAGTTAACGTGGTTTGCAAATCACAGTCTGATCTGAGAAAGCGCTTTTCACGGTGTGTTGGATTCAGGATTCAATATATATGTTAAAAGTGCCTGCAAATATCAAGCCTAACACACACCTTCACAAACACACCTTCATCCTCAAATCTTCATAGATCATTATTAGGCAACTCAGGAAGGTGAGCTGGTGTTTTATTATATAATATTGTGGTAGCACTCTATTATTGACCCAAGGTTTTGCCTCCTTTTGATTTGAATAATATACTTATGAACCATATCAAATGTATTCAATGTCATCTCCATATCTTGTTTGCTTGCACATGAGATTTGGTATTTGTGTGCAAGTGTTTGGAAACTAAAATTTGTTGTTATTTTAGTTTAGATTTTTTAACTTCCATTCAAACCTTATGTTTGTCTTTGGTGATGCACAGAAAATGATACAATGCTGTTGTGCTTGTTTTTAGTTGAATAACACATATACCCTGAAATAAACTAATTTACAAAGCATTTAAAATGTTGTAGACACCTATAGTTTTCCTGCCTCCCTTTTTCTCTCATTCTGTAATTAAGTTGACTAACCCCTATTTTGCTGCTTTGCCGATCCTCCGTAGAAATGAACAAGAGGGAGTGTTGTGCTAAAAGGACCCCTTCTTCTTGCACTCTATCCTCATCCATGAAGCCTTGCATCCTTCTAGCGTATACACCAGCCTTTTTACCTTTTCAACAGAACTTCCATCTCGGTATTACATAAACTGACTAATTTATCCGCTCACTTCCCTATCCTCCAGGTCAACTTATTGAAGCCGGTCTAATACAGAGGTGATGTGCAACCTGTAAATCAAAGATCGAAATTCCTAACATAAAGTGCTTTGATCCCTTTAAAGTTCAGGAATATCACTGAGTTGGGTAAACATAACATCTAGTAGTATAATACATGCATAAATTTAACTTTGATTTTTTTTGTTAAATAAAAGAAATAACTATGCATCTCAATCTCGCTGTAAATCTACAGCCTCGGGTTCTCTATCCGAACCTGTGTTCTAGATTCAACTACTCTGTATGCACTTCATGCTACCTTTCTACATGTCCCAATCCTCAAAGGTCTGGTGTATGCCCCAAATCAGTCTCAAATAGGCCTGGGCTAAATTTCCGTTCCGCTCGCGGAAATTGCGATAATTTGACATTTTCGCGTTCCGCGAAGAGCGCGAAAATGTCAAAATTTCCGCATTCCGCAGCTTAGCGATAATTTGGTTCTTGCTCGCGCTGTAAAATAATACATTCTCGCCTTACCTGAATCCCCGCGTTCGCCGACAAGTTTTCCCGATCCGGTCGCGTTCTCCACAAGATGTTGGATTGTTGGTAGCCATTTGCGCTGTCTCGCGACAGTTCGTGCCCGCAGTAATGTCATTGGTCGCGCGATCACGTCTTTCTTCTCGCGATCATGCACCGCGAGAAGAGTGAAAACAAGATGGCCGCGCCCGCAAGCAACCGCATGGGTAAGTTGGTGAGCCGCGACCATGCAGAAAATACCGCGAACGGGCGGGAAAAAAACTTCCACATCTTTGCGATATTTCCGCGTGTTTGCGGAGATTTGTAACATTTTCGCGATAATTTGCGAAAGTCACTTTCGCAAATTCCGCCCACCCCTAGTCTCAAACACGCATGATGCACATGTTCTTGTATGAATAAAGACTGCATCATTGCTACATTATACTCATATTGTGGCCCCTCTCTGTCTCTGATGTTGGTTGTTTTTTTTACCCCAGATCTTTAAACCATTGCTGTCTACCTATTCTGTGACCATTCGTTTTTGTTTCCATCCTTTGTGGAGAAACTCTCTAAATTCATTTATTCTGGTCTTGCCTTCTAAAGCAATGTATGTCTTGTTGTTATAAGCAAAATGAGACTCTACACACAGTAAGCACCCTGGATTTAGTAATATGTAAAAAAAGAATATTAAAACTAGACTTTTGTTTTTCCATGGCAGGGCTACGTGCTGACATTTTACCATCCTATTAGATTTGGGAAGAAACATGTCAGTGGGCCTTCAATTTTTTATTATTGTTGTTCTCTTTAGGTAATCTGCTAGCTGTTATCCGTTGGTATGGGGCAGGCCTCTCTTGAGACATCAGGGTGCAAAAGAATCTTCCCTTAGCCCCATATACACTATAATTTTTTTCAATGGAAGGTCACGATGATACGGTTCATGTCTTATCTACACAACCCATCGTTTTTTCTAAATCTATCAAAATCCTAAATATATTTTTGCTGCTAGGAATGCTGCACCTCTTAAAATGTTGCGTCAACAAAACTGTTTATAGAATGGAAAGAGGAAGCGCCAGCGTTATGTAGGAGAAAGATGGACTTCATTAGCATGCTGCCAGAGGGTGCACACGCGTTTGTCAAGTGACAGGACCCAGCCCACATGATCACACACATGCGAAATGCATGGGTTTTGAGGTTGAAGCCATGGGCTGGAAAACAATTTCAAGTCATGTGATCTCCTGCAAAACTTTTTGCACTCTTTGCTCAGAATGATTCTTCAGCCTCAGTAGGAGAACTACTGTCATAGTGAAGAGTGCAGGGGTTCTTTTGCTTCTGAGGACTTGACATATGTCCAAGGAAATACATGATGATGGAATTTGCTTGCTAAAGTATAACTAGTTAGCAGAATGGGAGTCAGTATTTGGAATTATGTTCTGAAGTTAGAAAACATATATGCATGCAGTACAGAACCTTACTTTAGCACACAGGAGTCAGACAAAAGAGTCATTGATAGCATAATGCAAAACAAGCATTTACAATGCAATGGTCTCGGCATTGGTAAAGTTAGAGCTATTGGCATTGCTCATGACATTATTTTTGTTTATGTTTTTGTTTTTAAAACATTTAAAGAAACGGCATTGTCATGAGCAATGCCAATAGCTCTAACTTTAAGAATGCCGAGACCGTTGCATTGTAAATGCTTGTTAGTTGGAATCAAACAGTTTAGTCAAAACATGAAAATAAATGCTATGTGCAGCGCTACCAGCAATATATACCAAAGTTGCGACCTGCCTAAACCCCCCAGTCATGACACTCAGTGTTTTAAGTTCACACATACGTATTTGCAAACCAATACATCTGGGTGGAGATAGACTGCTTCACCAAAGCCATGTTACTTTCTATGTGCGTTCAAATTCCAGTACGCCTCTTGTATTAGTCCAGTGTAGCCACACCAGATACAACTGCACTCTAGGCGACACATGATGTCCATTCCAACAACGTATTCCATCCAAGATCAAGCACACAGATACCCAGTAGCGCGGTCAAAGGTTCCTTACCCTGCAATTTTGTTGCGGAGCTTCTTACTGGGGATGATGGCGATTTCCTCGCACACTCGCTTGTTGGTGTGGAAGTCATTGCCCAGCCGGGTGTAGTACTTCTCGATGATGACCCGGGCGGCCTTTTTCACGGTCTTAGTCCTCACTAAACTCGTGGAAATTCAAGTGAAAGTATTGAGATGCGGCTATCTGTGCAACCGAGCTGCCCGATACCCTTACTGGGGCAGGCACGTGTTACGGACATTACGAGGATATCACTCACGTGTGGTTTTAGAAAATAAGAACTCAATATATTATTAAGCAAAATAGCCCTGTTTTAATGTAAGAGTCCACAAGAAATGATCACACTGTCTAAAAGTCAAACATTCGCAAGAGGTTCAATTTAAACATTACCAAGATTGCCAAATAAACCATATATTGCAGTATATGGCGCTGAAGAGGAGGGGCATGGGACATCCGTCACAAAACCAGTAAATGGAACAGTCATTTAGGTACAGGCATAAGTCCACAAACCCAGTACTTATTTTTATTATCAATGTAACCACCGGGGCTAAGGGATACATTGCAAAACAAATCAATGTAATGACGACCAAATCAACATACACGAAAAATTAAAGCACCGACTGTATTTCTCACAATAAATAGGACGAACGGCACCATAAAAAATAAATATAGACCAACATTCACTGTCCCAAATTGAGTGTAGATGATTTCCCTCACAGAACGACAATGAAACTGGAAAAACACTAACACACCCATTTGAAAACAAACCGGAGCACAAAAAAAAAAAAAAAAAAAACACCGGACATCAGACCGCTCACTTCCGCACGGGTACCCAAGGTAGAGAGAGGGTCACAGGTTATAGGTACCAAGCTCACCAACCACTCGATCAAATCATATCACTGTCAGGCGTACTCCAACTCAACGTGCTGTCAAGAGTAGCTGAACACATCGGTCACAAACGTGCAGTATTTAACTGTAACTAATCTCTGGCAGATTATTCAGCCACCATCATACATATTTTGGACTGCAGTCCTCAATAAAGCAAGATAAATGCAAAAGAGAAGACTTCTAACATTACGAATGAGGAAACATAGCACGGTCAATAAACAGCGATGTAGACCTGACAGACAAGACCGCTCGCCTCCTTAAAGCGTGCAACGCAACTGTCTGTTCAGCAAACTCGCAGGGTGGCATAAACGCAACACAACCCATTACCATGAGCGGTAATCAAAGATTTGTGGGATCGACAATCTAATAATTAGAAACGTTACAATTCTATACTTCTCAAAATCAAGAATAAAGTATTAAGCACAGAATAAATGAACTGGTTATGTTGTACATGGATCGCCACTGTCACGAACGACTGTGTCGTCCAACAGATTGAAAACCAACAACACACACAATACGCTCTTTCTGAACCTCTACTCTGGATCAGCTGCAACCTCTGCCATGCACCGGCAGACCCACTGAGACCGTTTCCTCCCTCCGACAAGAGCGGCCTCCAGCTCGGGTCTTTTCCCAACCACACATCGACCCATCCTCCGCTGACTATCCAGCCCAAACCGAGGCAGTAAATCGTTAGCACCGTAGACTAGACTCTTCGCCGCTTCTCGGGCCACAGCCTCGTTCGCCCGCGTTGGATGGAAGCGGATTATAGACCGGAGAGGTATCAGTATAAGACCCACCATGTTGGACGAGGCTGGTAGAAGAGGGCAAAGGATGCCGGGAGAAAAAATATAAAGCTGCGGAAAGAGCGTCGCTAGTTCAAGACGGGCAAACGAAAGAGAGATGAGAATTAGACGGCGCCGTCCAGTGAAACACAATCGTTGAATACAAGGGAATAAACAATGCAAAATAATGCGTTAGTCAAACCAATGACGTGAAACGAAATGAACGGGTTACAAATTGTGGCGAACGAAGACCGTGAACGATTTAAAACTAAAAACAAGGAGATCAGGTGAGGGAGCAACGCCGGGACACCACCGCCTTTCTCCGAGGCACAGCAGAAAATGCCTCGGAGAAAGGGAGTGTCCTTTTCGGATTGGGGGGCGTGTTTTGCTGTTGTCTCCTCCCTGAGACTTCTCGCAAAAAACACGCCCCCCGATCCGAAAAGGACGGGGCAGGATTAGAGTGACGGGACCTCTTCTCCAATGGCTGGCCAGCATTTACTAGGCCAGCCAATGGAGAACAGGGAAGAAGAGGGGCGGGTTCAAGCCCCTCTTCACCCAAGTCATTATGTCTCGCGAGCGAGACTGCGCAAGCGCAGCCATCGCTAGCCGAGACCTAAAAAGTGCGATAGCAGAAAGGAGTCAGAATGAAAGACAGAAAATGAATGTACGGAAACGGGAGTGTGAGGAATGAGAGAAAGACAGAAAGGAGAACTGATTGCAGAGGGGAAGCATCATTGAAAGAATGTAATTGTAAAAAGTATTTAACGGGAGATTATCCTACAGAACTGGCACCAGGATTTTCGACACGTTTACTTTCCTGTCATTTTCCGAAAGAAGAACGGGTCTCTTCTCATTCATAACCACGAGGAGGAGATTTCCCCTCGGGGCATATACGCCCAGCATTAGTTTCAAGCACTACATTCCCATATTGAGTTGTCATAGGCGCATTGAAGCGATCGTGGTGTATTTAGGCACTGTGTCGCACACAGTCTCAGCCGTGTGCCTCCCTCCCTAATTCCCCTGAACCCCCACGCATGGGATCTCACCTGTATATCCCAGCAGAGCTGCCAATATGACCAGCAGGACCCCCAGGGATGTGCTGGGAATGAGGGGCGTGGCTCTGGAGGAGCTGTATGACGTCACTGCCAGCAGGAGGGAGCCTGGAAGAACAGCAAAGACAGTCATGATGCAGTGATAAATAAAACACGCCTGCCAGGTTCCCTCTTTAGGAGGGAATCTGGAAACAGACTGGCAGACATGAAATGATAACTTGCACTCACACCAGCCCCTCTCCCATCTGGAGAAGAGCCGGAGACACACAAAAGACATCCGTGACAAACACACACCTGTTCCTTTTAGATCTCCCCAGCACGGCAGTTAACCCAGGAAACACCGGTTCACTTTATTATTCTACTGATGATCGGTTACAGGTGAGGTACTGCGAGAAAGCGCCCTTCATGGCTGTATTCAGATATGAGCTGAGCTATAGGGGACCCAAGTCTTCCCGAGACGCTTCTGCCTCAGAAGGCCGGTAGAGCTGAAACAGTCGCGAAGATAGCATGTTACGGACTCCCGCCAGCTCTACCAGGACCCGGCTCCCGTAAACCCAGGGCTTTAAGTGGGCAGGGCCTCACCGGTGCCGAGTCCCGGCAGTGTTTTTAAATGGGGCCCTATGGGGCTCGATTATGCGCCTTGCGCAGGTGGTCCGTTTTTACCGGACTGTAAGGGGGCCCATCGACGTGCGCGTGCTCACTTCTCACTAGCAGAGAAGTTACGGCATCACGTAATGCCAGATAAGCGTTGATGGGGAAGGGAAATCCTTTTAAAAAGTAAAATTTTCGCTTAAGATTTCCCTTTTCTTTCTGAAACACGGGAATAATATTATTCACAAGCCACAGTTGCTGCTCATTTATCTTATGCAACTAACAGCCATTGACAAAGCCAATAGTCCTGACTTGTAGGTATGAGGTTACTTGTTGCATCATACATCTCGATGCAATAACAGAAAAAGCAAAATACAAGTTGGGCGGCACACAATGTTTAGCACAGATTTTTCGCCTACGTGTTTTAGGCCACTCCCTTAAATTACACTGGCCTCGCCCCTCTAAGAGCCCCCCCCCCCCACCAGTTTTTTCATTCCACTTAAAGCCCTGCGTAACCCCATCGTAATCGGTTTTCTTGGGCCTCAGAAAACAACAACACCCAAATGATACCTAAACAACTTATCTAAACAGAGCCCAGGACCCTCAATCCACACAGCGCTTGCTGACCTCAATTGGATTTTAGCGCCATTTAAACGAAGCAGTATGGGTCCTACCTGCAGAGATGGACAGGATTCCAATGGAATAGTGAAGGGGCTCCGGTGCCTTCCCTGGCTCCGGCATCCTGCGGCTGGAGTAGACCTGGAGCGAGTCTTGAGGGCGGGCTGAATCCGCAGTGATTCTGTTTTGAATCCGCAGTGAGTCCGGAGTCTGGGTTGATGAGCCTGGAGTGTGGGGGCCGATCCCGGAGTAAGTCCGTAGTATGCGCTGAATCCGGAGTGGCGAACGAAGACCGTGAACGATTTAAAACTAAAAACAAGGAGATCAGGTGAGGGAGCAACGCCGGGACACCACCGCCTTTCTCCGAGGCACAGCAGAAAATGCCTCGGAGAAAGGGAGTGTCCTTTTCGGATTGGGGGGCGTGTTTTGCTGTTGTCTCCTCCCTGAGACTTCTCGCAAAAAACACGCCCCCCGATCCGAAAAGGACGGGGCAGGATCAGAGTGACGGGACCTCTTCTCCAATGGCTGGCCAGCATTTACTAGGCCAGCCAATGGAGAACAGGGAAGAAGAGGGGCGGGTTCAAGCCCCTCTTCACCCAAGTCATTATGTCTCGCGAGCGAGACTGCGCAAGCGCAGCCATCGCTAGCCGAGACCTAAACAATACTCCAGCTTGGAGACATGAGGAATTTATAGAGACATTTTTTCAAGGAAACAAGGAAAGGGTGCAACAAGTTGAGGTAGGTCTTTCAAGCCATATCGTCTCTTCCACTCACTGTGTACTTTATCTATACAGGATTGTTAGAAATGGGCGTCTCTAGTTGGCAAGGGCTTTCACCTTCGTCCAAATAGGGACAATTCAGGGTCAATAGGGTCAAGTCAGGGTAAGGGAGTTACACTCCTAAAATAACCCCTGCTCACCCTCTTGGTAGCTGGACACGAGCAGTCAGGCTTATCTTAGAGGCAGTGTGTAAAGCAGTTGCACATAACCAACAGTAATACAGTGTAAGCACTACAAAAGGACACCACACCAGTTTTGAAAATTATCAAATATTTTTAAATACTTAAGACAAGACCAACAAGCATTTGCAATGCAATAGGTCTCACATTTATAAGAGTTTGAGCTATTGGCATTGTAAAATTACAATGCCTTTTATTTATGTTTTGGTTTTAAAACAAATAAAAGGCATTGTCATTTACAATGTCAGTAGCATAAACTCGCATAAAAGCAGTGTGTGGAGTGCAGCGTGCAGCAGTGTGTGGCGTGCAGCAGTGTGCGGCGTGCAGCAGTGTGCGGCGTGCAGCAGTGTGTGGCGTGCAGCAGTGTGCGGCGTGCAGCAGTGTGCGGCGTGCAGCAGTGTGCGGCGTGCAGCAGTGTGTGGCATGCAGCAGTGTGTGGCGTGCAGCAGTGTGCGGCGTGCAGCAGTGTGTGGTGTGCAGCAGTGTTTCGTGTAGCAGTGTGAGGCATGCAGCACTGTGTGGCGTGCAGCAGTGTGCGGCGTGCAGCAGTGTGCAGCATGCAGCAGTGTGCTGCGTGCAGCAGTGTCGTGCAGCATGTAGCAGTGAGTAATGCAGCAGTGTGCAGCAGTGTGTGGCGTGCAGCAGTGTGCGGCGTGCAGCAGTGTGTGGCGTGCAGCAGTGTGTGGCGTGCAGCAGTGTTTCGTGCAGCAGAGTGTGGCGTGCAGCAGTGTGTGGCATGCAGCAGTGTGTGGCGTGCAGCTGTGTTTCATGTAGCAGTGTGCAGCGTGCAGCAGTGTGCGGCGTGCAGCAGTGCGCGGCGTGCAGCAGTGTGTGGCGTACAGCAGTGTGTGGCGTGCAGCAGTGTGTGGCGTGCAGCGGCATGCAGCAGTGTGTGGCGTGCAGCAGTGTGTGGCGTGCAGCAGTGTGTGGCGTGTAGCAGTGTGCGTGTGCAGCAGTGTGCGGCGTGCAGCAGTGTGAGGCGTGCAGCAGTGTGAGGCGTGCAGCAGTGTGAGGCGTGCAGCAGTGTGAGGCGTGCAGCAGTTTGTGGCGTGCAGCAGTGTGTGGCGTGCAGCAGTGTGTGGCGTGCAGCAGTGTGAGGCGTGCAGCAGTGTGAGGCGTGCAGCAGTGTTTCGTGTAGCAGTGTGAGGCGTGCAGCCGTGTGCGGCGTGCAGCAGTGTGCGGCGTGCAGCAGTGTGTAATGCAGCAGTGTGTAATGCAGCAGTGTGCGCAGCAGTGTGTGGCGTGCGGTAGTGTGCGGCGTGCAGCAGTGTGCGGCGTGCAGCAGCGTGTGGCGTGGTTTGTAAACAACAAGAAAAGCGGGCATCAAAGGAAGGGTGGGAGGGAACGAGCATATGGGGTGTGAGTTATAACGAAAGGTAATTGTTGTAAGAGGGGATGCAGGAAGTGAGGCCGAGCGCGCGCTGGCGAAAGCAGTCTGCTGCTTTCAAGTCCGATGCCAGATGCCAGCTTCGCGCTTGAATGCCTCACATGCACTGGCCATAAACCGCATTCCTAAGGTCTTGTGCCCCTTACTAAATCTCTCTGAATGCGTGCAGCAGTGTGCGGCGTGCATCAGTGTGTGGCGTGCAGCAGTGTTTCGTGTAGCAGTGTGAGGCATGCAGCACTGTGTGGCCAGCAGCAGTGTGCGGCGTGCAGCAGTGTGCGGCGTGCAGCAGTGTGCTGCGTGCAGCAGTGTTGTGCAGCATGCAGCAGTGAGTAATGCAGCAGTGTGCAGCAGTGTGAGACGTGCAGCAGTGTGCGGCGTGCAGCAGTGTGCTGCGTGCAGCAGTGTGTGACGTGCAGCAGTGTTTTGTGTAGCATTGTGTGGCATGCAGCAGTGTGTGGCATGCAGCAGTGTGTGGCGTGCAGCAGTGTGTGGTGTGCAGCAGTGTGTGGCGCGCAGCAGTGTTTCAAGTAGCAGTGTGCGGCGTGCAGCAGTGTGCTGCGTGCAGCAGTATGTGGTGTGCAGCAGTGTGTGGCGTGCAGCAGTGTGTGGCGTGTATCGGCATGCAGCAGTGTGTGGCGTGCAGCAGTGTGTGGCGTGCAGCAGTGTGTGGCGTGTAGCAGTGTGCGGCGTGCAGCAGTGTGCAGCGTGCAGCAGTGTGAGGCGTGCAGCAGTGTGAGGCGTGCAGCAGTGTGAGGCGTGCAGCAGTGTGCGGCGTGCAGCAGTGTGAGGCATGCAGCAGTATGAGGCGTGCAGCAGTGTGTGGCGTGCAGCAGTGTGTGGCATTGTTAAATAGTAGCGGCAGGTTCAGTCGATAACCTTTCAAGTATTGCCCGGCGGTAATCGCCTCTTATACCATTCGATGATTTACCAATAAAAGAGGCAGGCGCTGAAGACTGGAAGGCAGGAAACAAAGGTTTATTCTCTCCGGAGGAGAACACATCAGATCAGACCCACAGGGAATCTTCTTGAGATGCTCTAACCGCATCTCTGAGGCCTGGCCTCTTATACACAAGTTTATTGCTTTATTACACGGTTTATGGTACATGGCACATTCTTGAGATTGCTTTGATACATGAAAGAACATCCTCGGAATCCCCACTTCAAGCTCGTTCCCACACATATCTACAGTAGAAGTCCCCACCCTACCCACAGTAGGAGATGGCTATCACACAGCTGGACATTCCGCCAATTCCCGGGGGTGTGTGCGACTGGTCGGGTCTCAGGGGGTGGAGGCCTTGATCCACTGTAATCCCTTTGATGTGAGGTGTTTTCCCTTACAGTAGGGGCAATAAACTGCATCCGCAGGGCTAGGTGATGGCCTGGGATCGGTTCGGACATTCGGGCGCAGAGGAAGGGGGTTATCAAAAGGATGTATGACCATGTATGGGATGAAAGGAGGTGTTGGTCAGGCGTGGGATGTGGTTCCATGGCAGGGTCGCGCAGAAGGAGAGGGTTTATGGCCCATGTATGAGAGAGCGGGGGCGGTCAGGCGCGCGGGGGATGTTCGCAGCGCCAGAGGGACGCGCTGGCGATCGGCAATGAGGTCATGGTGCCTAAAATGGCCGTCGCGCGTTTTCCGCGTGTGGCGCTTGGGGAGAGACAAGATGGCGCAGATAATGTTCAGTTACGAACTAAATTTCCACAGTCCTCCCTTTTAACATATCCCGCCAGCTTGTTTAGTTCGGATCTATCCCCATAATACCACGAACTTCTACCTCGTATAGAGCTTTCATATGTTCTGCTTCAAAGTTCAGAGTTTTAGGGCGGACAGGAATAATCTGACACATTTGTACATAATTACATGTAGTTGATGGGATAGGCGAGGAGGTAGCGCATACAAAATTACATCAGCTGCGTCATATGTCAGACCCGGAGATAGGAGGGGGGGAGCTCGCTTGAACACAAACATGATACCGTAAAGTAATAAAAAATGTTCTGGCAAAACAAGGAATATTACGTTCATTACTTAAGGCCTAGACTTCGTGTGGATCAAACTAGACAGCATAGTCATGTGCACGGCTGGTGTTATACAAGTGTCATTATACAAAGTTAAAGTTTCTTAACTATCAGTGTACAGTTGGAAGTGACCGATGCAATATCATGAAAACTCGATTGGAAGATAGTCAATACGAAAGCGGTTGGGAGAGGAATTCAACTTAACATGAGTTACAGTCTGGGAAGGGAGTTCTTCTTTCCAGTGTCCTATTATAACGAGCCATCACTGGTAAGCTCTCATTGTTCTTCTTCTTTCGTTGGCACTGTTGAGCACCGGCGGTGGAGCTAAGGTCCAGCTCAAATCCAAGTTTTCACGCAGCAGGGTGTGACCATTCATTGTTCTCGGATCACAGTCCTGTTCCCTAACTCATCTTATCATAGGTACCTTGAGACGGGGTACCCGCATTTTGTTCTTCTGTTGTCAAGTCAGATTCAAAATCCCATATAAAAGAGAGGGGGGAATAGGGGCGTGCTTTGGGAGGCCGAGGGAAGAGGGGGTGGAGTGGGATCGGATCAAAAAGCGGACCAAGGGGAGCAGAATCTTTTAGCACTGAGCCCATCAATCGGGCTCGACGGGCTGGGACTTCAGGCACGAGCTGATCAGTGAGCAGGGGCTTCGGGATAGCCCTTCTTTCTTATCGCTTTCCATGCTGAGAATGGTGCCTCGTCCCGCATCTTTTTGCTCCGTGGCTCCTCCTTGGTCGAGGCCATAGATGTTCCATGATCCGCAGCCAGGCTGTGCGTCACGTCCGACCCCTCTCCTCCGATGACCGCATGTTATCTTTGAATGATTACAAGAAACAAAATCTTAGAGAACTGGTAGGGAAGACGTTTACACACTTCATTCTCTCTCCCAACCCCAAGTAGTCGGGGAAACGTTTATCGGTCACTCTATGGTGGATGTCTATTAACTCTTATGTCGGTGTATGCTACTAACTCATTAATCATTGCTGTGGTGCAGGTTTGCGAGTGTTCCTGCAAATTTCCATCATCAGGTCTGCTAGGTGTTGATTCCTGTACCTTATAAACGTGGCAAGAAGTCTGACATCTATCAACTTCCTGGTCTATCAAAATTCGAACCGGCTTCTCCGGTAGAGCTCACAAATATTTGTTTCGGGGAGGAACACAAGCTAAACATTCTTCTTGCTGGAGACAATAGTTAACCTTTATCAGTTTTAGGCGATATATCTTTAAAAACAAGGTCATCAGCTGTATTGCTTAAAATATCCAGCGACCGCTAGTACAGAACTGGGACTATTCTGGAAGGGCGGGGTGCTTAGACGCTCTATTTCTGTGCAGTGGGCGGGGCGATTCTGAGCGATGGAGGTGAAGTCGTTAGAGCCCTAAAACAACAAAAACCACTGACATATAGTTCCCGTAATAAGGGCCAGATTGGGAGACATCAGTCGTCTTACCTGTCCTTTCTTTCTCAACCAATTAAGTTCCATCATTTTACAGAAAGGAGAGGTAGTAGTGTGACAAAATACGGTCGTTTTGCTTCTGTCAATTTGTTCGAACACTGTCGTGTTTAGGCCAATTTATACATATACTGACGAGGTACAGTGTCGTCATCTATTCAAAAAGAGGGCAAGGGAGCCTTCAGCGAGAGAGAGAGAGAGAGAGAGAGAGAGAGAGAGAGAGAGAGAGAGAGAGAGAGAGAGAGAGAGAGAGAGAGAGAGACGTGCGCATCAAGTAGGCTATTTGGTACACGTACGACATAAAACGAGAGAGAGAGAGAGAGACAAACGTGTACGATAATAGGCTACTTGGTGTACCCACAACATAGAGCAGCACGGGTCAATTTTACGTACAAAAACACAAACTGGGGGAGGACAAAAATTCGACGTTCAGGTACACACAAATACCGGATAGGGTGTAACAGTACATACATCAAGCACAGAAACCTAAGACGAAGACACAGAGCTATTTTGGGTAAGGGGACCTTTCCTTTCCTGTCCTTTTTCTATGCGTGCTGCGTATTTTCAGTATTTTCCGTAATTCATTTTGGGGGGGTCGGACTTTTTACTCCCCTCCCTTTCTGGGCAATTTTGTTGGAGGCCTCATTCTAAAAAATACTTACTCCTCTTTTTCCGGTCGGACATTAGTCCAGTCGTGTTTATACTCACGGTGGAGCCTTCCAACCCCTGGGCAGGCGGTGATCCAAACTGAGGCAGAGGAGTGGTATCGGTCGGGCGTTCAATGGTACAACTCTTATTTTCTAAGTGGATGGAAGAAGAAGTGGTGAATCTAAAATATGCCAGTATCCCTAACTTCTGGGCTGAGGGGGGGGGTTTTAGATGAACCCCGACCTGGGGTATTCTTAACTTCTCTTATTTAGTCAGCACACGAATCGACTCACTGGTGGTACATTCGGGTTATCAGTTGGAGTCGGGTTCGTCGTACTGAAATGACCCGTCAAGTTTCTGGTGTAAGTCACCCTCCAATTTATTAGCTTCCGGGAGAGGGAGAGTCGTTTCTTCAAACGAGGAGTTACCATATTCGGGCTTATTTTCCCATCCCCTTTGATCGATAGATAAGCATTTCAGTCATACAAAAGACGTTCTCTCCAGCGACCCAGGCATATGCAATACATACACATTCATACCGTACAATCAGGGCACGTACGCACAGTCATACCATACAGTTTTTCACGTTCCCAGTGACGGTCTGCACTCCACGCACCATCTCACAGCGCTTGTCTATGTCTTTCCTTACATGGAGCACGGTGCGGTCCATGTCCACTCCATTCTTCAGTCGGAACTCCGATGTAACCTACAGAGAAGAGAAGAAGGGGAGGGGGGCAGCATTCAAAGCACATCAGCGCGCATAAACACGAAAAAAGTTCTACTTACCACGTACCAGACTAGCCGCAGGAACGTACAATACCACAGATCTTGACTATCCTTTTCGCATTTTTCTTTCTGAGTACTATACCCTTCTTTTCTACTATACCAAAATGTCTTCATTTTTATTTTTCCCTAAATTCGAGTTCCCTCTTCGTGCATTTGTTTCTCAATTAGCCGCATATTATTGGACAAAATACCATACCTTACATGGATACAAATTTTCATCAATCCAAACTTCAGGCAAAGGGCCTGCATTATCTGTCTTCTATTGTTTGGGAATGACAGCCGTTATTCAAGACCCTACCAACCTAGACGATTGTTAAGACGCTGATTCCATAATTCCTTCGAAAACCCTTTATTGTGAAAATGTCAGTATACAAATACGGGCCTACAACCGTATTGGCCGGCCACGATGCAAGAGGCGTCGAGTATCATGAGCAATACTACCTTAATGCGAAAATAAAAATAATCAATAATGAGAAGACCAGCATCAATAAGGTTGTCCGCATGTCCAGTCAGTACCCTCCCTGTCCCCCGCCCGCCATGTGCAAAAAGACCGTATACATATCCCTTAACATCAATGCTAAGTAACCTGGAACGCCATAAGGAGTTGTAGGCCCCTCCTACATCGGCGCCATTTTGGGGCGAGGTCGGGTGGGTCCAGTGTACAGTCTAGATGTTTCCACTAGCTAACGGTCGGACCAGAATCCCCTTCGGCAGTCCAAAAATTTCCATTAATGCCAACAGAAAGAACAGACAGCATGAATCGTGACTCGAAGGTGGGGAAAGCAAAGTTGTTTCCTACCGGATCATGCTGAGGTTCCACCAGAACTGCTTCGGGTTGGTAGACTACAGTGTCTCCTGGTAATTCAAACAGAAACTGGCGTCAGCATGAGGGCACCACCATCTTGCAGCGACGCCGTGGTCCTTTCGGAGAGCGGGACAGCAGGCGTGTCTCTCCGCCGATACCCTGAATCAGTCTCTCTCACGGCACCAAACGAAGGCAAGGTGGCTGCCGCCCGGGGCAAAGGCAAGTTAATGTGGAATGGTCGAGTGATAGTGGCGGTTGCCCCCACCGGAAGTCCGCGGGAGTGGAGGGCCAATGACTCTCGTAGAATCTGCAAAGCTGAGAGGACGTCTTCAAGGGTGGGGCCCTCGCCCGAGCAGGCAAGCTTCCGAGTTCCGGGGTAGCCCAGAGCCATCTTAGTGGACCAGGCCCAAATCCGAAGAGCCGGCCGCCATTTTTGAGACTCCTGTGGCAGTAGCAGTTCTCCACCACGGCCACCAGAGTGGGTCCCCCGACCAACCAACTGCGGGGGCCCACTTCTTGGGTGGAACGTCAAGGGCAACCTTGGTGCAGAAAGGAACTTCCGCCCGGGTGGTCGTCCGGCAGGTGAAACGTTTAATGGCTTCCCTGCTGCAGCTGGCTGGCGAGTGAAGCGTTAAGGGGTGCCCTACTGCAGCTGGCTGGTGAGTGAAGCGTTAAGGGGTGCCCTACTGCAGCTGGCTGGTGAGTGAAACGATAAGGGGTGCCCTACTGCTACTGGTGAGCCTCCACCTGGGGAGGCGGGGGAGGCCCGTTCGCGTCGCCTCCCCCCCCCAGGGCACCCCACGCCGTCTTACGGTGCTGTATTGTAGGACGGCCAGGCCGGCACCACAGCTTGCTGGACACCACCTCGATGCCGTCCGGGTATCGGCGCATCGTGTTGCCTCCGGCCTCTTCGCACAACGGACCGTCACTGATGCCGTCTCACAGGCGGATGGATTTTGTAGGCCCTTTTTATAGCCCAAAGCCGACTAAGAGACAGCAATGTTGCTACTTCGAAGAAGGAGGGGCGGGGACTGTGTTACGCGGACGGTGAATGCTTTGGGGGTGGATGTTGCAGCAGGCTGCCATGTAAATAGTTGTGTTTTAACGTGTTTTACCCTGTTGAAGTGTAGCATATACCTACAAGTTATTAAAGCGTTTTAGTCATACTATTTTGTTGGAGTGTGGCATATATATGTTGGGAGGGAGCGTATGGAGGGGGCATATAGGCGATCGGAGAACCTAATAGTAATTCGTCATTCACTCGTTGCTTGGAAGGTAACTCAGGGTAGAGCATAGAGGGGGTCCTAACAGGGCACTGGCCTGACATTTCAGATTCTTGTTTTTGTTTAGCTTCCTTTCTCTCCTTCATTTCTTCCTCTAACTTTCTAACGACAAGATGAGCTGCCTTTCGTAGTTCTTTTTCTGCCTTTACTTCTTCTCTCTTTTTCCGTTGCGTTGTTTCTTTGCGCCACATGCCGAAACTGTCGAGCATAGTGGGCGTCGTTTTATTGCTACGTAGAGCTATTTCTAGCGTTTCTATTTTATGGTCATCAAAGGATCCCATCAGTGGCCACTGACTTTCGGAGTCCTTTGTATTTTTATGCCATAGTTTGCTATAGGCTACAGCGACTAGTCCATATTTAGTAAACATGTCCTTATTAGGGGTGCCTTCCAGAGGAGCCGGATGGTTTATCTCTACTAAGCGGTCCGGGCAGAACCAACTATCAATCAGTGGGGAGAAGATAGGCATGACGGGTTACAACGGGGACAAAAGTCTGCACTACCTATCTTTTCACTACTTGGAAAGACTAGACAGAATATCTCTATTCCACGTTATTTGTAAGCAGAGAATACCTCCAAAGAACCAATATCGTAAAACCAGTGTTCGGACAATCAATCAATCAATGGTGAGAAAGAGATAGGCACGACGGGTTACAACGGGGGACAAAAGTCCGCGTTACCTACCCTTCACTATCTGCAAAGACTAGACAGAATATTTCTATTCTACGTTATTTGCAAACAGAGAATATCTCAAAAAGCACTATTCGTCAAAAACAATCAATGTTCGGACAATCAATCAGTGGGGAGAATAATAGGCACGACAGATTACAAAGGGGGACAAAAGTCCGCGTTACCTACCCTTCACTATCTGCAAAGGGAGAGAGAATATCCCCGTTTGTAGACAGCGAATATCTCAAAAAGAACAATCAAATAAGCAATACTAGTATTTTCAATCAATCAATCAATCGTTTCGCAATTTGTCGTGTTATACGACCTTACCCGGACCGCATGGACAGTTTCTCGTCTTCCGCCTCCAGCGCCCGATCGTCCTCTACTCTCCGTATTTGCCACGGCACTCCTGATGGTTCCCAGTCAGGACCGTAGATCACTCGAGAGAGGTCTGCTCGGAACCAGTGAAGTTCGGATGATCGGCTGCCAGACGAGGGTCTATCAGGCAGGAGCTCTTCCCGATCGTTGCAGTCGTTCACTTTGTCGTCAGGACCTCTCCCACTGGATCCACGTGTCGCTGATGGGCCCCACGCTTGGGACGCCAATTGTTAAATAGTAGCGGCAGGTTCAATCAATCAATCAATCAAAGCATTTATATAGCGCACTACTCACCCAGAGGGTCTCAAGGCGCTGGGGGAGGGGGGTCCGCTACTGCTCGAACAGCCAGGTCTTGAGTTGCTTCCTGAAGGCGAGGTGGTCCTGGGTCAGGCGGAGGTGGGTCGGGAGGGAGTTCCATGTCTTGACGGCGAGATAGGAGAAGGACCGTCCCCCTGTGGTGGCTCTTCGGATGCGGGGGACGGCGGCGAGGGCGTGGCCGGTCGATCGAAGCTGGCGTTTGGGAGCGTAGAAGTTGAGGCGGCTGTTGAGGTATCCTGGGCCTTGGTTGTGTAGGGCTTTGTGTGCGTGGGTGAGGAGTCGGAAGGTGATTCTCTTGTTGACCGGGAGCCAGTGCAGGTCTCTCAGGTGTCCGGAGATGTGGCTGCGACGGGGGATGTCCAGGATGAGTCGTGCTGAGGCGTTCTGGATTCGCTGGAGTCTCTTCTGGAGTTTGGCGGTGGTTCCGGCGTAGAGGGAGTTGCCGTAGTCCAGACGGCTGGTGACGAGGGCCTGGGTGACCGTCTTCCTGGTCTCGGTGGGGATCCACCGGAAGATCTTACGTAGCATGCGCAGGATGTTGAAGCACGACGAGGAGACGGCGTTGACTTGTCTGGTCATGGAGAGGGAGGAGTCCAGGATGAAGCCCAGGTTGCGTGCGTGGTCTGTTGGTTTGGGTGCGCTGCCTAGGGCGGGGGGCCACCAGGAGTCGTCCCAGGCGGAGGGTGAGGATCCCAGGATGAGGACTTCCGTCTTGTCCGAGTTCAGTTTCAGGCGGCTGTTCTTCATCCATTCGGCTACCTCTTTCATCCCTTCGTGAAGGTTGGCTCTGGCGGTGGCGGGGTCGTTGGTGAGGGAGAGAATCAGCTGGGTGTCGTCGGCGTAGGAGATGATGTTGAGGTTGTGCTGGCGTGCGATGTCTGCGAGGGGGCTCATGTAGACGTTGAAGAGGGTTGGACTGAGCGAGGAGCCTTGAGGAACGCCGCAGATGACTTCGGTGGCTTCAGATCTGAACGGGGGGAGGCGGACTCTCTGTGTTCTTCCGGCGAGGAAGGAGATGATCCACTCCAGTGCCTTCTCCTGGATTCCGACGTTGCTGAGTCGCTGCACTAGTGTACGGTGGCAGACAGTGTCGAAGGCCGCGGAGAGGTCTAGGAGGATGAGGGCTGCTGTTTCTCCGTTGTCAAGCAGTGCTCGGATGTCATCGGTGGCTGCGATCAGGGCGGTCTCGGTGCTGTGGTTGGCCCGGAAGCCAGACTGCGACAGGTCGAGGGAACCGTTCATCTCGAGGAAGGCGGCCAGCTGCTTGGTGACGGTCTTCTCGATTACTTTTGCAGGAAACGGGAGCAGCGAGATGGGGCGGTAGTTCTTGAGGTCGGTGGGGTCGGCTGATGGCTTCTTTAGTAGAGCGCTGAGTTCGGCGTGCTTCCAGCTCTCCGGGAAGGTAGCGGTGTCGAAGGAGGTGTTGATGACGTCCCGCAGGTGGGGTGCGATGACAGCGTCGGCCTTGTTGAAGACGTGGTGAGGGCAGGGGTCGGTAGGAGATCCGGAGTGGATGGAGTTCATCGTGCGGACGGTGTCTTCGGTGCTGATCGGGGTCCAGGCGCGGAGGGTGGTGGTGGGGGGCGGTGGTTCGGTCGTAGCGTGCGTCGGTTGAGTGCTGAAGCTGTTGTGTATGTCCGCGATCTTGTTGTGGAAGTAGGAGGCGAGGGAGTTGCAGAGGTCTTGCGAAGGGGTGATGTCGTTGTTTCCGGCGTTGGGGTTGGAGAGCTCTTTAACGATGTTGAAGAGTTCCTTGCTGTTGTGTGCGTTGTTGTCCAGTCGTTCCTTGAATGCGGTTTTCTTGGTGGCGTGGATGAGTTGGTGGTGTTTTCGGGTGGCGAGCTTGAGGGCAGTCATGTTGTCCGGTGTTGGGTCTCTGCGCCATGTCCTCTCGAGGGCTCGGCAGTTCTTCTTGGAGCTCTTGAGTTCGTCGGTGAACCATGGGGCTTTCTTGCTACTGGGTCTGCTAGGCGGGGTCTTCAGAGGGGCGAGGTCGTCTGCGCAGTTGCTGATCCACTTCGCGAGGTTGGTGGCCGCCTGGCTTGGGTTTGTTGCGCTGGTGGGAGGGTTCATGCTCAGGGAGGTCGCGAGCTGGTCGGCTGTGATCTTGTTCCAGCTTCTGCGTGCAACCTGTTGCTGGTGGTGGTGGATCGTGGTCCTTCTGAAGCTGAAGTGGACGCAGCTGTGGTCCGTCCAGTGGAGTCCGGTGGCGTGGCTGAAGGCGATGTCCTTGCTGGATGAGAAGACGGGGTCGAGTGTGTGTCCGGCGTAGTGGGTGGGGGTGGTGAACAGCTGCTTGAGTCCCAGGTTTGCGAGGTTGTCCAGCAGGGTGGTGGTGTTGCGGTCGTTGTTGTTCTCCAGGTGGAAGTTGAGGTCCCCAAGGAGGATGTAGTCACCGGAGAGGAGGGCGTGCGGGCTGATGAAGTCGGCGATGTCTTCGCTGAATTGTGTGCGTGGTCCCGGGGGTCTGTAGATGAGGGTGCCTCTGAGGGTGGTCTTGGGGTTGATGTGGACCTGGAAGTGCAGGTGCTCGGCGGGTGCGAGGGTGCCGTTGGTGTTGGTCGTTATGCGGATGGTGTTCCTGCGGATGATGGCGATGCCTCCTCCGGTCTGGTTGATGCGGTCCCTTCGGATGATCTTGTAGCCGTCTGGGATGGCGATGGCGATGTCGGGCGCTGAAGAGGCGTTCATCCAGGTTTCCGTGAGGAAGGCGACGTCTGGTGAGGTTGTGTCGAGCAGGTTCCAGAGCTCGATGGCGTGTCTGTGGACGGAGCGGGTGTTGAAAGGTTCAGTCGATAACCTTTCAAGTATTGCCCGGCGGTAATCGCCTCTTATACCATTCGATGATTTACCAATAAAAGAGGCAGGCGCTGAAGACTGGAAGGCAGGAAACAAAGGTTTATTCTCTCCGGAGGAGAACACATCAGATCAGACCCACAGGGAATCTTCTCGAGATGCTCTAACCGCATCTCTGAGGCCTGGCCTCTTATACACAAGTTTATTGCTTTATTACACGGTTTATGGTACATGGCACATTCTTGAGATTGCTTTGATACATGAAAGAACATCCTCGGAATCCCCACTTCAAGCTCGTTCCCACACATATCTACAGTAGAAGTCCCCACCCTACCCACAGTAGGAGATGGCTATCACACAGCTGGACATTCCGCCAATTCCCGGGGGTGTGTGCGACTGGTCGGGTCTCAGGGGGTGGAGGCCTTGATCCACTGTAATCCCTTTGATGTGAGGTGTTTTCCCTTACAGTAGGGGCAATAAACTGCATCCGCAGGGCTAGGTGATGGCCTGGGATCGGTTCGGACAATCGGGCGCAGAGGAAGGGGGTTATCAAAAGGATGTATGACCATGTATGGGATGAAAGGAGGTGTTGGTCAGGCGTGGGATGTGGTTCCATGGCAGGGTCGCGCAGAAGGAGAGGGTTTATGGCCCATGTATGAGAGAGCGGGGGCGGTCAGGCGCGCGGGGGATGTTCGCAGCGCCAGAGGGACGCGCTGGCGATCGGCAATGAGGTCATGGTGCCTAAAATGGCCGTCGCGCGTTTTCCACGTGTGGCTCTTGGGGAGAGCCAAGATGGCGCAGATAATGTTCAGTTACGAACTAAATTTCCACAGCATGCAGCAGTGTGTGGCGTGCAGCAGTGTGAGGCGTGCAGCAGTGTGAGGCGTGCAGCAGTGTTTCGTGTAGCAGTGTGAGGCATGCAGCAGTGTGCGGCGTGCAGCAGTGTGTAATGCAGCAGTGTGTAATGCAGCAGTGTGCGCAGCAGTGTGTGGCGTGCGGTAGTGTGCGGCGTGCGGCAGTGTGCGGCGTGCAGCAGTGTGTGGCGTGCAGCAGTGTGTGGCGTGCAGCAGTGTGTGGCGTGCAGCAGTGTGTGGCATGCAGCAGTGTTTCGTGTAGCAGTGTGCAGCATGCAGAAGTGTGCGGCGTGCAGCAGTGTGTGGCGTGCAACAGTGTGTGGCGTGCAGCAGTGTGTGGCGTGCAGCGGCATGCAGCAGTGTGTGGCGTGCAGCAGTGTGTGGCGTGCGGCAGTGTGTGGCGTGTACCAGTGTGCGGCGGGCAGCAGTGTGCGGCGTGCAGCAGTGTGTGGCATGCAGCAGTGTGTGGCGTGCAGCAGTGTGAGGCGTGCAGCAGTGTGTAATGCAGCAGTGTGCGCAGCAGTGTGTGGCGTGCGGTAGTGTGCGGCGTGCAGCAGTGTGTGGCGTGCAGCAGTGTGTGGCGTGCAGCAGTGTGTGGCATGGTTTGTAAACAACAAGAAAAGCGGCGTTGCGGCGATGCCGTCTGTGGTGCCTTCATGACACGGAGTCAGCAGCAGCGTCATAGACAGCATCGAGCTTGAAGTCTTTGCTGTTCCTGAGACTTCTTGAACAGGGGGCAAGCTCTACCTCAAGCCCTTGGAGAAACTCACAAAAGTAGAGTGCAGAAAGTTCAGTCCAGTCCTTTCACTGCCCAAGACAGAAGCAGCCACTGTAGGCCAAGACAACAAAGCACACAGCAAAGTGGTAGTTCCTCCTCACAGCTTCTCCAGCTCTTCTTCTTGGCAGTCTTCTTGATCCATAAGAGTTCTTTGAGTCTTTTCTATCCCTGAGACTTCCAACAGGAGGCAAGCTCTACTTCAAGCCCTTGGAGAAAACTCTAACAGCCGGATGATGAAAGCACAGTCCAGTCCTTTCCCTACTCAAGACAGAAGCAACCACTGCAGGCCAACCCCTCAACACGCAGCATAGGGGCAGTACTCCTCTTCCAGCTTTCCCGGTTCTTCTTCCTGGCAGGTTCCTTAGTTCAGAAGTAATCTAAAGTTCTGGTGTCTGGACCCCAATATTTATACCACCAAATCCTTCGTCCTCTGAAGGCAAAGGGCCCTGTACCTAGTTCAACGCAGTTCTGGGTGCATTCTGCCAGTGTGCACCTTCTTCCTTTGTCAGTGTGGGCTAGGGTCATCAGACGCACCACCGGAGGTGGAGCCAGCATTGTGGAAGGCAGGCACAGCCCTATTCAGACCCAGGTGCGACTCCTCCCACCCATCTACATGCAGATAGGTCTATTCAGCCCTTTGCTGACTCGCCCTGTCTCCTGGAGTCTCCCCCAGCCCCTGTCACTCACAAACCAGACAGACAATACACAAGCTAGCAGAGGCAGGCTGGAAGGTTAGGTAAGAAAATACCTACTTTCTAAAAGTGATATTTTCAAACACAGAATGTTAAAACCATCTTCACTAAAAGATTTATTTTATCATTGTGAGTTCAGGCATACTAAACTCGAATTTCTACCATGTTCCCTGGGTCAGTTAGGATTATAGGATGTTATAATCAAACTGCCCATTCTGGCCTATGGGTAACAGGTAGCCTTGCAATAGTGAAAAACGAAGTAGGCTGTAATTCACTATCAGGACATGCCACACACACCAGGGCATGTCCTACCTTATCCTTACAATGCACCCTGCCCTTGGGCCTACCATAGGGGTGTCTGATATGAAGAAAAGGGAAGGTTGAGGGACTGGCAAATGGGTGCACTTGCCCAGTCAGCATGACAGTACCAGACTGCACGCAGGCTCTACAATGGCAGATCTTAGACACACTTTTACAATGCACCCTGCCCACAGGGATACCTTGGGCCTACCTTAGGGGTGACTAACATGTAGAAAAGGGAAGGTTTGGGGACTGGCAAGTGTGTGCACTTGCCAAGTCAACATGGCAGCCCCAGGCTGCACACAGGCTCTGCAATGGCAGGCCAGAGTTACACTTTACGGGCTGTTTGCGTGGGTGGCACAATTCAGTGCTGCAGCCCACCAACAGCATTTGATTTATGGGCCCTGGCACTCACAGTGCACTTTACTAGGGACTGACACATAAATCAAATAGGCCAATCATGGAAACACCAATCCATAACACACTTTACACAGAGAGCATATGCACTTTAGCACTGATTAGTACTGGTAAAGTGACCAGAGTCCTAAAACCAACACACACAGGTCAGGAAAAAATAGGAGGAAAAGCAAAAAGTTTAGGGATAACCCTGCAAAAAGGGCCATTTCCAACAAGGATAATTCCTCTCAACAGGGAAGGTCTCTGAGTTTCTATTTTTGAATTTCTAGAATTTCTTTTAATACTATGTAAATTTCGTTCTTGTGATTTTCTCTGATATCAGACCCGTAATTTCTTTAACAATAATCTCTTATCATTAGTTAATCTATATAGTTTTCCCACACTGAGTAACTTGTAAGTTTTATTGACTGTACCAGGTATTTTTTAGTTGAATAAATGGCAGATTTATGAATGGAATGATCTAAGGACTGAATATAACGTTGGGGCTGATTTAGAACATGGAGGTCTATCTCTCTGTTAAAATGGTGGAGATATTACATCTGCCACCTTGATAAACGGAAGATCCACATAAGTAGTGATCACCACTAGTCCAGTGTTCATCTCTGTGCCATTAGAGGAAACGCAGTCACAGTGTTTCCTCTGCAGGCATTGCCAGCTTAGTGCATGGATGCTGTTATAGGTGGCTGCTAGTGAAACTTTTTCATTTTCATTTTTGTGAACTCCCAAAGCAGGAGTTTGTTATTGAAATCAAAAACTAACGACAGTCATACCCTGGGAGATTTCTCCCAGGGTATTGGGATAATTTTCTTTTTTTCAGTTCGAAACCAACAGCTTTTTTCTGGTGGTCATGGTGGACAGAAAAAAATACATAAATAGGGTGGGCCGCCTGAAGTCCTTACTCCAACGGCCCCTACTCGGTCGGCCGTTGTAGTAATCTTTTTGACAGTGGAGCCAGCGGGGCCACCGCTGTTGGAAAGAGGAGCGTCTGCCCGACTCATAATAGAAAGGGCAGACTGAGGAGTTGAAAGACAGGGTTCTCCACCACATTTGTGGCAGAGTACCATGTCCATAAAACTGTAAATTTGCCCCTTAGTCCCCACATGTTACATTAAGAAAATATACATATATCAATGGGCAAATTGGTTCACACAGAGAGGAAAAATAAACAAGATGCCAACTTGATTGAGTTTAAACGTGATTGATTCTATCTCATTTGTATTCTTAAGTTTACAAATTTCACATAGCACTGACAGTTAACGTGTTTAATTGAAAACTGTGATTTATCAAGGTTGTGAGATAATACAAGAGCAATTCAATTTTTTGACAGAGAAAATTTTTATGCAGTCTTATAATTGAACTGAATATAACAGTTTTTGGGTTTAATGAAGTTTAATGAAGTTGCACCAAAAAATATAAATCCAATCAGTATATTTAATTAACAGATGGCTAACATGTTATACTGGGAACAATCACTTATTTACAATAAATTAGACATCATCATCCACACATGCCCTGGACAGAAAACACGAATTTGAAGAACACACATTCAAAATAAAAGAGAAAAAAGAGGTGATTTATAAACAGATTTTGTCAGTCACTGAATTTATCATTTGATTTGTAACTACCAAAGAAAATAATACAGAGTTTGAATTTTAAACATATTGCAGTTCAAAACAGTTGCTCATATATCTTGACTCTTGTGAGGCATAGGGCATTTGAAATTTGATACCTTGTGCTCTTATCCAAGAGATATATATTTGCATCCAGATTAAGCTGGAGTTCAACAGTTGAGTAAAACTTTCATCAAATAGTACATTTCCTCTTCTACAGCAACACAAATCTATTTCACCTATAGATAAATAAGACAATATAAGCTCAACTGATTCATTCCGATTCTAAGGATTATCCCAAGGGTACTTAAAATTGATTCATCCAGATATGTGGAAAGTTGGTTGCTCATATCATCAGTGGATGAAAAAATTGCGTAATGATGGAAAGGGAATTATCATCCCCTCCTATTTCAATTTACAACAAGCTAATGAATATAGCAGTATGATATATAGACATAGTTGACCAATTCAGAATTATCTCAATGAAAGTTAGAATACTCATTCTTGCTTACCGAAGGGTAATGCTTTAGTCCTTTCAGGTATGTTGAACTAGATTTTGATGGGGGTTTTCAGTAACTAAGGCTGAAAATGAGAAATTAGTAATAAGACTGTAGATTTAAAGTTTTAAAAGGCGAGGTATGTGTAGACTACAATAAAGGTAAAAGTAGAAATACTCAAGAGTAGGTACACTCAGTTTTACTTTAGCAGGGTGTGCTCACCATCTGCTTGATAAAATAGCCAATGATAAGGCATAGGACATTCAAAGAAAATGGAAGAAAATACCAAAAGTTGGTATATAAAGCACAGATGCATTAAAAGCTTAACTAGTAACAAAAAAGGATTCATGAAGGACTGTCATTGAAATGTTCACAGTTCTGTTGAGGTTGAAAAACGGTGTCATTATGGAATTGATTTTTTTAAATCGGAGATTAGGGGATGGCATATAATTACCTGCAGTGGCGGTTCATATTAACAGCACCAAAAAGTTGAAATGAAGCCACAGTCTGCAGTATGGTCCAACTTATTTAAGCGATAAAGGGAACCTATTGCCTTAAACTAAATTGCATATAATTTCTAAATATCTGTTTTAAAACGGATGTTACATAAAAAATAAGTGAGAAGGATAATTATTAAAAACATCTCAAAATGATTTTTTAAAAACACTATAAACTGGAAAACAGGATATTTGTATGCTACTGGTGTTACATTCTAGTTTGCAGGCAGGGGTCCAATGCATACTTGTGCCTCTGTGGGAGGAGTAATTTAGTGCTGTACACGCATCAGCTTTTGCCGCAAAATTGTTTATGCTCGTAAAAGTCGATTGTGCTGCTTTTTCACTGTGAAGCGCCTCCTTGCACCGCATGAGCGTTCTCACTAGACATATACAAAATGTGGGCCTGTGTGTGAATTCCTGCTGCAGCTAAAGCATAACAACATGAACCCCATTTCATCAGGCACTTAAATATGCCACTTAATACACATTCATGCAGAGCTAGTCACCTGAGACAGGATGCATAGTGCTTAGTCTATCCCCCCCCCGCACAATGGTCCCACTCCTGTTTACTTCCTTATCCCTCCACCCCCATAAATTCTTTACTCACAGCAGATATTCTTTGTCATAGTTATCAAGTTAGGGTGAATAACAAAGGGTGCAAGACTTAAAGAAATCACAACACAAGGACATGATTATCAAAGACAGCGTGAGAAAGCAACATAGGTTAAATCGGTATACTGAAGGCAGGACAGACCACGGCTCGAAATGTACACCTTGTAGGCTTTGACAACCAGTGGCGGCTCCTCTGCTAAGGCCGAGGGTCATCGCCCACTGCTATGAGCAGTTCAAAAAGGAAAAACAAAATGATAATAACAGTGTTATTATCATTTTATTTTTCCCTGCAGAGACAGGTTTCAGGGCGGGCTGGGTTAGGCTGCTCATAGAGCAGGGGGAGGAGTGGCTGGGGCGCATAACGGTTTGACTGGCGTCTTGGGACGGCGAGGCATGCGCACTTCGCATGTTCTCCACCAGGCTGTATTACAGCCTGTGTGGTGAACATGCACTGGCTCATAGTCCCCGTCTGAGCGACGAATTATGGTGCTCAAGCCAATCACGACACTTCTGTCATGGTGACAGCAGCATCGTGATTGGCTTACGTAAGCCTGTGTTCTTCTTCTTCCATTCCGGGACTTGTTGGAAGGGAAGCGGAGAAGAGATGCAGCCGGCCGAAGAGGTAGTGCTTTTTTTCTACACCTCACCCCCCTCCCCCGCCCTGCCGCCCCTGATCTGTGCCAGCTGCCACTGTTGACAACAGGAGTGACAGAACCAGCCCCTGAGGGATCTCAGATGAGAGGGTGTGTTAACAAGCAGCACTTTGGAACCCCTGGCAACTTCCTTAGCCCTGGCCTGCTGTGTGTGGATAGAGGTGTAATTGAGCGACTGATGTAAGTAACTGATTCATCCCTGCCTCACAGTGTAGCATGGTACTTGTCTCATAACGTACCTCTGCACCTTGTCTGAGGTACGTATGCGGCACTGCACAAATACAATTATAATCAGTAATTGAGACTTTGCCATGAGTTTTCTGAAACAGGAATTCATGCCATTTTCTTTTACATTTTATCTCAGTGAGAAACCTCTTCACAGTCCAAGTGAAGTAGACTTTGCAATCCACCCTGCCCCTCAATACTCTTTCTATTGCAGAGGCCTTAGACAAGGGCGTGAGGATGGTGCGGTATAGTTCCGGAATATCGTAATCAAATAATCAATCAATCATTTGTAAAGCGCACTACTTACCCGTGGGGGTTTCAAGGCGCTAAGGGAATGGGGAATGCTACTACTGTTCGAAGAGCCAGGTCTTGAAGAGTCTTCTGAAGGTCAGTAGGTCTTGGGTCTGTCTTAGGTGAATGGGGAGGGTGTTCCATGTCTTGGCGGCAAGATGGGAGAATGATCTGCCGCCGGCGGTCACTCTTCGGATGCGGGGGACAGTAGCGAGGGCGTGGTCGGCAGAGCGGAGCTTGCGGGTGGGGGTGTAGAAGCTGAGTCAGCTGTTGAGGTACGCTGGTCCGGAGTTGTGGAGTGCTTTGTGTGCGTGGGTGAGGAGCTTGAAGGTTATCCTCTTGTTGACAGGGAGCCAGTGCAGGTCTCTCAGGTAGGGTGTGATGTGGCTGTGGCGAGGGATGTCGAGGATCAGGCATGCGGAGGCGTTCTGGATGCGTTGGAGCCGCTTCAGGAGTTTGGCCGAGGCTCCTGCGTAGAGGGCGTTTCCGTAGTCCAGTCTGCTGCTGACGAGGGCCTGGGTGACCGTCCTTCTTGTTTCAGTGGGGATCCACTTGTAGATCCTGCGGAGCATGCGGAGGGTGTTGAAGCAGGAGGAGGAGACGGCGTTGACCTGCTTCGTCATGGAGAGGGTGGAGTCGAGGATGACCCCTAGGTACCGTCTAACAGAAATCTAGGCCCTGATTACAAGCGTGGGTGCTGTTTAGCGCACCTGATAAATAACGACACCATGGTGTATGTTATTTACCGGATGTGATAAATAGCACCTGTCACGACTTTATGGGGACTTTCATGCAGGTTTTTATGTTTAACGCACCAAAATCTGCGCGGTGCGGTAAACATCGTATACTTTCCCTATATTAAATTTCAACATGTTTGACTGGCTGAAATTTAGGAAGCTTGAGTTTTTTTAACGCATCCGATATTTATAGGATGCGTTAAGCAAAACTAAACTCGTAATTCCGACCCGGGAGTTACAGGGCAACCTGTTCACCCCGAGGTCACACACGGGTCATGGATGCTTCCAAAATGGCAAGTGGTAAAGGTTTGTGAAAGCACAAAGGGCAAATCCTCGCCCACAGTGAGCGGAAGTGGCATCAGCCCTATTATCACAGACTAGGCACATTTTGTAGGATCTGTGAGGGAGGGAGCGAGCGCACGGCTAAGACAACAGGCAGCGCACCGAATAAACATTTCAACTTTTCTTTTCATGCCTGGAAATCGAGGTTTTTTTCTGGACTGCTGAGGGGGAAAAGCCATTTGCCATTTATGGCATCTGCCACCCTGACTGTCCTGATTACAAGCCCCCCGCCTGGCACCTTTTAAAATTCAATTTGGCAGCGTCTGCCCTTGGCACTCAGCACGTTTCATTAAATTTCACAGCGGTTAGCTTCTGCTCGCCCAGTGGCACCTTTTATCTGCCTTTGACTCCTGTGTAATCAGAGACAATGGTAATTTCGCTGTAAGTGTGCGGTTTTACAAGCTCCGTTTTGTGGTTCACTGAGCGTGTTTTGTAATCAACAATAGCAGCTTATTGTGGTGCCAGCTATGATTACAAAGGCGAGCAAAGTGTGACATCTTTTGTCAGTGATGGGAGAAGCTCCCGTTTCCTGCCCGCTTCCTATCTGACGTGGCAGTGCACACTCCAGTCCTGCTACATAGGCCAAAAAGCTAGGAGCTCAGTGAGTGTCTATAGACTGAATACATACAATGGGATTTGGTTTCAAGTTTCATAACTCCTCCTAGGAAATATACAGATCTCCTACTTCGAGATGACCATTTATTTTATTGTGCAATCCCTCCATTGAGAGATGTGTATGCTTCTTCGTTGTGCACAAAGGATCATGGGCAGTGTTTATTTTCTATTGCATATTTTGAGCTATTATCAGAGGTGAAACTTCGTTCAAGGGAAGAGTCTTTGGAAGCACGTGAGACCCGCCAGCTTCCTAATCGCCAGTGTTACATCCCGGGGTTGGACATCATAGTGTGGACGAGCATCTAAAATGGCGTCCAGTGAGTCAGTGAAGCGGGCCTGCTCCTGCCTTCATACCTAAAAGCGTTCTTCTGCCTTGAATTATTGACACTAGTATTACTATTTTGTTGGTGGTAGGCATGCCACGTGCCGTTGTCAAACCATTAATGAGATGCAAGACGAGACGAATATATGACGTTACAAGGCATACATTTACAACGCATGCCTTTACAACGCAGTTTTTACATCACAACATCCTTTACAACGCACACATTTACTTTGCATGCCACTACAACAATTGTTTTTAAACTACACTTACAACGCATTCCAATACATCACATCATACCTTTACAATGCATTACCATTACAACGCATACCATTACATTGCATTTAAGGTAAGTGTTGGATAGTATAGGGGTAAAAATTACTATTCTAACTCCAGGGAGTGCAACAGTAGGGTAAGTGTTGGATATTGTAGGGGTAAAAATTACTATTCTAACTCCAGGGGGTGCAACAATAGGGTAAGTGTTGGATAGTGTAGGGGTATTATGCGTTGTAATGGTATGTGTTGTAATGACATGCAATGTAATGCCTGCGTTTTAGTGACATGCGTTGTAGTGTCATGCGTTGTAGTGACATGCAATGTAATGGCTGCGTTGTAGTGACATGCGTTGTAGTGTCATGCGTTGTAGTGACATGCAATGTAATGGCTGCGTTGTAGTGACATGCGTTGTAAAGGATGTTGCGATGTAATGACTGCGTTGTAAATGTAGTGCGATGTAATGACTGCATTGTAAAGGTTGTTTCCCAGACGAGACCAGGTCCATTATTGGCTGAAAGATGTCTCTTTCATGTGATGTCATGCTGCCGATGCCACAGGATCTGACCAGAGCTACGAAGCAGTGGCGCTGGTGGCTGTAGTAGCAGAGTAGGGTGTGTGCATTGCTATTTGGTGAGTGAAATGCTACTCATTTAAAACTATGGGCCATATTTAGAGTTTGACGGAGTGGGACAGAAAGTGATGGATGTCCCGTCGGAGTATTTAGAGTGCCATTGACATCAATGCGCTCCTAAAACAGCAGACTGGGCATCCTCCAAATGCCACATAAGGCCTTACGTCTGTGGCTCTCTGGAGCTCTGCGGCGGGTACCCCGCAAATGTGTTTTTTCTGAAAGGATCCTAAAACTGAGCAGCTTCAAAATAGAATTGACCAGTGTGGGCCATTTCCGCCCACTCTTGTGGATTTGACCCAAAGTTAGTTTATGAGGGTGTTCAGTCCTCATTGCTAGAACAGATAAATTCTACACTTAGTTAAGCAAATTACCAAAAAATGCAGCTTCAAAGAGTCTCTCGTGAAACACTCCTCGTTTGTGAAGTTGCAAATGTATGCCTGGCCCGAGGTGGTCCATGATGTCAGAGGACAGAAGTCAGTCCAAACGTCATGGGTGCTTACGTTCATGACTATACTACTTTCTGGTTGTGTGTGTGTGTTACGAGTGGACACGCTTGTTTGTTGCAGCTTCTCTGGAACTTTAGGGTGATCTGGTACCTTAAAGGCTCATGGTAGGGACAGAGCAGCTAGTTTGATCATACCCAGGAGGACTATCCGTGCACATTCCTCACCACCGCCTAGTCAGTTTTTATGTCCAATATGGTTCAATCACATACATGACTTTGCACAAGCATTATAGTTTTGCTCTCTGCCTTCAGTAGCAGTGCTCAAATAGTTGATGGGACCAAGGCTTACCATTTGCAATCCTTACCTCTAATTGACCTAGCTAAGAGTAATGGGGTGTTCAACAACCACTGTATGCTTCATCTCATCCCTGGGTTGGCTGTCTGCACCAATGAGGTATTCTGCATGGTCTACCAGAGGCTGTGCCGGCTTCTAGTCCATTGTATCTTAAAGATAAAACTGCATTTATGGTGCATCTTGCCTTGTGCTAAACAGGTGTTTTTTCAAATGCAAAGTTACTATGCATAATGCACACATGTGCATTACAGAATATCACGCACCTACAAGTGCGACAATTCAGACTATTCTAGGGCCCTGAATCTATAAGAATGGCTTGGGCGGCAGGTATTAGTCGTTTTTCATATATATTGAATTAATAAACAACTGCTGTCGTTCTCATCTCAAAATTAGATTACTAGCGCCACTTGGTGTCAGACCGTCATAAGTACTGGTGTTGACAATTATTTGCTAATGCCAAGCACCGGAAACCATTGGCTCAAATCAAGCAATGATTATTTTTATAGTAGTAATGTCTCGATATATTAAGAAGAGTTTTAAAAACCGGATCAAATTAAGCACTGATAGTATTCTGATAGTAGTAATGTCTCCGCCCATAAGGAAAAGGTTTAAAAAGCCGTGTGTGTAAACAGTGAGCATGAAAGGCAGGCAGATTTAGCCTATGGGAACTGGATATGTACAAAGTGTGCATGCTTCAAGGATTTATTTAATAAAGCAGGATTTCTCTTTGTGCATTTGAGTCTCTGTTCTTGTTGACTTTTAGAGTTTGCTGTCTTTGAACTGGATGCAACATATGGCTTCAGCGGCTCGACTCGTACTGTGGCAGTCCAACCAGCCCCCTAGCTCGGCTGTGGTTTCGCTCGGCTGTGGTTCGGCTGAGGCTGTGGTTCCTGGGTCCAAGCCAGCTTCCTGGCCCAGCTGGGGCTGTGTCTGTTAGGTTCAAGCCAACCCAGTGCTTTAAATGGGCAGGAACTGTCCGGTACTGAGTACTGGCACTTCTTTAATTTGAAAGAGAGAGTACCTGCACTTCTCAGCATAGGTGCAATACATTTAATGGGTGAGTACAGGCACTTCTCAAGAGCAAATACGTACTGCTGTTAGTGAGTACCAGCACTTCTATATTTCCATTTAAAGCACCGAGTCACCCCCTTGACTCTGCTGTGGCTCTTGGGTTCAAGCCAGCCCCCAAGCCAGCCTTCCTGCTCCGCTGTGGCTCGACTTGGGCTGTGGGTCTTTGGTCTAAGCCAGCCCCTTGGCTCAGCTTTCTCTCTATAGGAATTTGCTGGCTCGTGCGCTTCTAAAACATACACCTCAGATGACGTGAGCTGACCTCTTCCCAGAAGAAGCTGCCTTCCTAGGAGGACTGTTTCGAGGAACGGCTGCCGATGGAATATATAATTGTTTGAAGAGACAAGTCGAGTAGAAGCCCCTTGTACTTTGGAGATGGCCGATTCCGCCGCCGGCTGGGGATTAAAAGTGACGAGGCCGAGTCTTTGTTGTTGCTGCGCTCGCAGAGCTGTTAGTGAGGTGTGTCGTGACAAGCCTGCTTTGATAAAGGAGTGATTGGGACAACCCGAGTGTTCCTGGCTCTAAAAATGTTTCCGTTTCTATAGCATTCGGTTCCGCGAAGGCAAGCTCTCTTGAGATTACCTCCCGGAGGCGGGTACATTCATTGCTAGTCAGACCCTCTTGATGGTGAGGCGGAGGCTCGGTTAAAAAGCCTCGTCTTTCAAACCCACAATATTTAACAAACTCCTTCCCTCTGTCCGCGTGACGGTTCACCTCACGCATGTTACTGCGTGGGTACCGGCGGTGCGAGGTAAGAGAGGGCCCGTGACGGTGCTTGCAAATGTACCGACCGCGGAGGATAACTCGTTGGAGCTTGACTTGCATACATATTCATTTCGGCAGCTCTCCAGGGACCTGTCAGAATTCATGCATAGTTCAGAATGATCTAAACCCGTGCCGTTTCTGAACTTTTTTTTATTTCTATGGAGATGGATAAACTGTTCGGCAGCAGATTCGCAGAATCATACCAGGGGACAAGATCAACTGGAGTATAAGCAGGGCCTCTTTAATTATGCGAGTTTGAGGCTGCAGCAATATCCGCATGATTATGGATTTGCTGCATTTACCACATAGTGACGCATCATCTGCTGCATAATCTGCAGATTTCGAAAAAAATGTGTTTCTGGCTCAAAGGGGTCAAAAGTTACTAAAACGCGACGACACGTGTTGCCGTGCAGTTGATGGCCCTTGAAATGGTTAACTTGTCCCCTTCCTGTTGCTTATGGTTGTATTTGGATGTTACACTGGTACTAATGAGGTGAAACGTCTGCCCACATAATGTGTGAACCTGTGTAAAAAGTAGGCAAAATAAGGAAGAAATACCATCACAAGGGTGCTGCATTGTGCCGCATAATTTGTTGTTCCCCATGCCATATAATTTAGCCAACCTTACTGCATAATTTGGTCCTCCCCTGCCGCATACAGTGGCCCTGAGTCTAAGGCATAGGGACACATGTGCACCTAAGTATTCCCCTTCGAGTGGGGGGGGGGGGGCACCAGCAGATTGTGATGAAGGCTTGTGCTTCTCGGATTATAGTGCTGTGTTGTGACACAACAGACAGTGTCTAAATAAAAGATAATATCAATCCGTGCCTGGGGCTAAGAAGGGTGCTGCAGAAGACTGCCTTGGAAATGTGTAAATAGTTTGGTGTGCTCTGATTAGTCTCACATTCTCTGAAGTGAATGCTGTGTGTACAGTATTGAGAAAGAGAGTGAGCAGAGCAGCGGCTTCTGATTTAAAGCAGAGACGCGGACATTCCTGTTAATGACCTGCATAAACAGATAGCATGCCCTCCTTACAAGAAGATGTGATGAAGAGCCTCAGACAGACAGCAGGAACTGCCCTATTCATTATCTCTGCAGTCCGCATCCTTTTCTGGGTTAGTGCTTGACTTGACTCATCTACAAGTTCTAATTTAAGTAGATGTGCAGTGCAGATTGGAGTCATTAAGGTAGAGTTGCCCATGGCGTACAGTATAGCGTTGCGTCGACCATTTTACCAAAAATATCAATGTGGGCTTTTACACTAGGGGTGGGCGGAACTCGCGGAGTTTCACCCCGCAGAGTTCTCCATAAACTCAGCAAGATTCCATAGAGTTGCACGAGCGGCGAAGTTTTTGTGCGTCAAGCTGCTTGCACTGAGTTCTAGCACCGGGAGCTTGTCCCATGCTGTAAAATCAGTGTGAATGGCGGTTGGCAGAGTTTTTCCGAAACTCTGAGCTCTGAGTGCAGAGTGGGAAAAACTCAGCAAACTCAGCTGAAGAAGCTGAGCTTCCTTCACACCCCTATTTTACACGGTATTTGTGTGTGGCTGCACAGTATTGTGTGCAGCGCTCCCTTTGAGGTGGCAGAGGGCCCCACACAATGGGCAGAAGCAGAGTCCCAGGGAAGGAACCAGGCAGCGTTGCATGGGACTGAGTTGCTGGACTTCGTCAGCATGGCTTCTAGAGAGACCCGTGACTCTACACCGTCCCAAACAAGGGGAGAGGCTGCAAAATGTACACCACCTCTTGATTGTCTACATTCCGGGCCTCCATTGTGTGCAGCATCAGCCAGGGGAATATTCCTTTATGGAACCTGCAGCAGGGCCTATGGGAATTACAGCATCGGTGTGGGGCCGCCCCTATGCTAACGAGGGAATGCCATTTCAATGCATTGGCGATGAAACATGTCTACAGAAGCTATATAACTAAAATGGTATTGTTGGCCTTCTACAATAGGAAACAGTTAAAAATGGTAAATTGCTGTACCGTTAGCTAGCATTGTTTTGTTTTCTGAAATGAGGAATAACGAGAACACAAGATGACTATATATATAAGCTACCTTCACCCGATGTTGAAGATCGGGGCCCTTTGAGAGTCAGCATTTTGAATGATCCGTATGCTGTGGTAACAGTGGTAGGCGGCGGTCTGATGCACCAAAATCGATGCTCGCCACCGCTGGTGAAAAGCCAATTTAGTTGTAAGGTATATTAAAAATCTAAAAAGAGAATAAAGCTATTATACAATTGTGCTTACCTTTACCAGTGTTTTTTTATTCTTTTCTTGACATCCATACAGGTGTTGCGGTGGGCAACAGCGCTCCTGCAAAATGTATTGTTTGCATGTATTTGCTGTTGGCCATATTAAGTGTGTCGTAAGTCACTCAGGTGCCTTTGTGTTACCAGAAGCCAGTCTCAGACTCGAGGCTTTCCTTGCCATTAATTGCAATAATGTGTTTGCAGACTGTACTTGCCTGAATACCAGTTGGCCGTGCCTGACGCCTGTCTCCTGTTTTACACTTTCTCTCCACCACTGTGAATGCTAATAACAGTGTTTACTAAGTCATAACGGTACCCAGCAGTGCACAGAGGAAACGACATAATGACAAGGTGTCTGTTTTCAGAGAGCAAGCCGTCTGTTTTGTAGCCAAGGGTTTCGTCTCACGCAGATTCTGAGAGATGGGGGGGATGGTTGAAATCAGAAATAAAGGCCCTATCAGAGCTGGGGTCTTTAACTCTGTCCTCGCCAAGGTCGCAGGCTGGTGTCCTACCCGATAGAGCAAATACTCTATATTGCGGAAGATGATATTTTTATTTGAACAAATGGGCTGTGACCCGTTGTGCTAAAGAGTCTCCCCTTTTTAGGTCTCGCCTAGCGTTGCAGCGCAAGCGCTGCCCGCCTTGGCGGGATCTATTTTTGTGGGTTTTGCGTCCGAAGGGGGACATGAGATGTGCACGCGCCCGGACAGCCGATGTGCATTCTCCACCAGACCACTCCCTCCGTTATTCAGTGCGCTTTCTAGTGACCATATTAACGTGATGGCTTTGTTCCTTTAGAGCTCACATTCCTAGAGTGACATCTAAAGAAACTGCCGATGATCGATTTATTCATTTTTTTTAAACTCGCACTGCTACGTTCTCTCCGTGACTCGCGTGATTTAAATTATTGTAATACCGATATGTTCCACTCAATTCATGGAGCTCTTTCAAGTGTTAACAGGAACATAGACACAGCAATAACTTTCTTAATAAAAACTATAAATAGGCACCCTTTGTATGTGTGACTGTTTCAGCCGGTCCAGGTTTCTTCCTAGACAGCTCTTTGCATACTAGGATATACAATTCATGTATTCATTTTTTAATGTGAAACTACAAGACCCAGAATACACTCCTTCTTGTTACAAAGCCAGGAGTAAGTAGACTAACACCTCACACTTGAAATGAGGCCTGTAAACAATAACGGAGTCGGCCACAAATACAGACATGGCTTCTCTATCTAACATTATAGTTTATTCGCATTGGCATCTGACATTTAGTATTCGATTTTCAAGGCTCAATATTACATGAGAAGCTGATTACTGTTTTTTTCCCCGAGAGAGATGCACATGAAAGTGGTTGTGCAAGCTCTAACTAGCCTGCTGTGAGCCGACAGACTGTGAAGAAACTGGAATCATTTATTGTACAGGTAAGCCAGTGCCTGCGCTAGGTTTCGGCGTGACATCACCGCGGACCAGTCACCTGACCCAGGAGTATGCCACAATGTCTCGGTATGGAGCCAACGGGAGAGGAAGCTACTTGTTGCACGGGAACAGGTAAGAGACCCTACTGCGCATACTGTGCCCCCCGCACATGCAGCATACAACACCCTTTGTTTAATGTTTACCGCGTACTCACAGAGGGACACTTACACTGCCTGCTCGGAGCACTGTTAGAGCTGTTGTCTCTCTCCCCTACCCTCGTGGGGATCTGGCTTAAAGGGTGGCGCTTTGGGGAAGGTTTCTCTCCGAGTAGGGAAACAAGCATTTGCAATGCAATAGGTCTCGTATTTACGCAAGTTTAAGCTATTGGCATTGTAAATTACACTGCCTTTTATTTATGTTTTAAAAACAAAAATAAAAGGCATTGTTATTTGCAATGTTAATAGCTCAAACTCGTGTAAATGCGAGACCTATTGCATTGCAAATGCTTGTTGTCTGTCCAATCTGTCAGGATGGGAACGTTCCCTGCATTGTATACAGGTGTGTACTCCTGCCCTGAGTGCCCAACTGTGTCAATATCTGGTGTCCTGACTCTTACTTTTGATCGTAGCGTTGCAGTGATCAAGTGTGTGCGCTGAACCCTAGGACTGTCCCTGACAGTGCCATGTCCATGGCCTGTCCTAGGACCTGAAGGCAAATCAGGTGCACTTTCAGACAAGTCACAGGATTACTGTCCCTTTCATGGGTTAGCACATAAGGCGATGGTGGCAACATATCGTGTTTTCTGATCTCACGTGATCGAGCAGACCTTTTTATCTGGGTCGTTAAGAGGTTGTCCCTCTGCCCCATCATGTAAAGTTCTGCTGTTATGGGACACCCAGAACCTTGCGCTGACATCCTGCAACTCTGTGTGTGGATGAGTCTGAATACTTAGTGCGGCTGGATCCATTTTAGATGCCCCTGGTTTACCACGGCACGCGATTGGGGGATGAGGATAGCTTCGTCAGGCAGTGGAAATGTTTTGCTTACATTCCTGTGGCTTGGGGTTGGAGATCGAGACAATGAAGTGGGAAGGATCGAAATAGAAACACCAAAAAGACTGTTAACAAAGGGCTGCTGATAAGTTCTTCCTGAGCACTGCCATTTGGTTGACAGTTGGGGTGGAGGATTTGGCTGCAGTTTCTTTTGTTCTGTGTGAGGAAGGTTCAAGGTCAGACCTGCTCTGTTGTCTGTGCTTGATTACTATTCCTGAGAAGCTGATGACAGGCAGGTGCAGAGATCTCACACTTAATTGTGCCCATGCTCTGGATGCTCCAGTTTTGGAGAGAGGCTGATGACAGGCAGGTGCAGACATCTCACACTTCATTGAGTCCATGCTATGGAGGTGCAGAGATCTCACACTTAATTGAGCCCATGCTCTGGATGCTCCAGTTTTGGAGAGAGGCTGATGACAGGCAGGTGCAGAGAACTCACACTTCATTGTGCCCATGCTGCGGATGCTCCAGTTTTGGAGAGAGGCTGATGACAGGCAGGTGCAGAGAACTCACACTTCATTGAGCCCATGCTCTGGATGCTCCAGTTTTGGAGAGAGGCTGATGACAGGCAGGTGCAGAGAACTCACACTTCATTGTGCCCATGCTGCGGATGCTCCAGTTTTGGAGAGAGGCTGATGACAGGCAGGTGCAGAGAACTCACACTTCATTGAGCCCATGCTCTGGATGCTCCAGTTTTGGAGAGAGGCTGATGACAGGCAGGTGCAGAGAACTCACACTTCATTGTGCCCATGCTGCGGATGCTCCAGTTTTGGAGAGAGGCTGATGACAGGCAGGTGCAGAGAACTCACACTTCATTGAGCCCATGCTCTGGATGCTCCAGTTTTGGAGGGAGGCTGATGACAGGCAGGTGCAGAGAACTCACACTTCATTGTGCCCATGCTGCGGATGCTCCAGTTTTGGAGAGAGGCTGATGACAGGCAGGTGCAGAGAACTCACACTTCATTGTGCCCATGCTGCGGATGCTCCAGTTTTGGAGAGAGGCTGATGACAGGCAGGTGCAGAGAACTCACCCTTCATTGTGCCCATGCTCTGGATGCTCCAGTTTTGGAGAGAGGCTGATGACAGGCAGGTGCAGAGAACTCACACTTCATTGTGCCCATGCTGCGGATGCTCCAGTTTTGGAGAGAGGCTGATGACAGGCAGGTGCAGAGAACTCACCCTTCATTGTGCCCATGCTCTGGATGCTCCAGTTTTGGAGAGAGGCTGATGACAGGCAGGTGCAGAGAACTCACACTTCATTGTGCCCATGCTGCGGATGCTCCAGTTTTGGAGAGAGGCTGATGACAGGCAGGTGCAGAGAACTCACACTTCATTGTGCCCATGCTGCGGATGCTCCAGTTTTGGAGGGAGGCTGATGACAGGCAGGTGCAGAGAACTCACACTTCATTGTGCCCATGCTGCGGATGCTCCAGTTTTGGAGAGAGGCTGATGACAGGCAGGTACAGAGAACTCACACTTCATTGTGCCCATGCTGCGGATGCTCCAGTTTTGGAGAGAGGCTGATGACAGGCAGGTGCAGAGAACTCACACTTCATTGTGCCCATGCTGCGGATGCTCCAGTTTTGGAGAGAGGCTGATGACAGGCAGGTGCAGAGAACTCACACTTCATTGTGCCCATGCTGCGGATGCTCCAGTTTTGGAGAGAGGCTGATGACAGGCAGGTGCAGAGAACTCACACTTCATTGTGCCCATGCTGCGGATGCTCCAGTTTTGGAGACAGTGCCACCTGTTGCAACAAGCATCTCTTTACACAATGGCTATCTGGGGGGTAGCTCGAGAAGGGCACTTGAAAGAGAACATCCCCAAACCGGTTCTGAAGTTTGAGATAGTGGGCCCATGTTGCTTATATAGAAAGACCCACATTTTAGAGTGGAGCTGCGGGGAATGCAAGCAGTTGTTGCACCCAGTAACTGCGTGGGGAAGAAGCAAATGCTCCCCTGCCTACCTTGTGCTCCACCACCCCATTTGCAGACAGGGCTTTGTAAAAACACACACACACATTTACCAGCTGCTTCAAGTATGGGTTAAATGTATATGCATTAAGGCCCGTCCTTTTGCCTGTAAGTGGGAAAAACATGCAAATTTAGACTAGGTATTTCCGGATCCACTTGCTATTCCCCATTTTTTTGCTAGGCAGATGTCCTGTTGTGGTTCCAGTCTATTTGAATACTAGAGTGAACTGGTGGTAATGATATGTTGTTGTAGTGGCTAGTCATCTTCTAATTTTTTTATCAAACAAAAAAATACTCATACTAAAAGTTTTAAATATAGGGTTTTTCATACCAAACGTTTCAAACTATGAGCCAGATGTACAAAGAACTTTTTTGGTTGCAAACGCTCTGATTCAGAAAGTACATCTGAAAAACTGATTTTAGTAATGTATTAAACCCATTGTAGGACTTTTAAACCTTTCACTAACTCCTAAAATGGGTTTAGAAATGGATAGAGTCTCTATTTGGAAAGAGCGTATTCTAGTCGTCCGTTCCAAATAGCGATACCTGTTCAGATGTTTCAGTGGTTTAGGACCGAAATAGCATTCGCAAACAATAAGTTTGAACCACCAAATTGAAGTGGCAACCCATTCTCATGGAGGCCAAAAAGAGTTTGTTTGGAGGTAGTCCACCTCAAACAATTTTTTTTAATTAGTATAATTTTCCTTTTAAACGCAACCCGGTTTCTTTTAAATAAATGGTCTGCATTTTTTTTAAAAAGCTTACTTTATTGAAATGCAATCACAGACATAGCGGTCTACTGACCCTGGCATGTCACCATCCCTGTGATGGCATCCAATTGCAACTCGCCTTATTAATTAATATTCATGAGGAAGGAATGAATCTGACTTTAAGAACTAACCTACTAGTACATAGATCGGTTCTTAAAAATCTATACCATGGCAATATGCAGTTTGCAACCAGTATTTTGTGACCAAGTATTCGTACATCTGGCCCCATTTGCCCAGTAGCACAATTTTGGCTTCAAGCTAATGACCAGGAGAATGCACGGTATGGGATAGTGGCAAAGATATGAATGGGGAAAAGACATTGTGGCTGAACCTGAATGGTAAACGAGAAGCAGTTAAATAATCTGTCTTCAAGTTTATGTCAGTGAGAGACATTCAGCAACATAGAGAATAAAAACAGAAGAGGCTGCTGCTTTTTGGAGCAGGAATCATAGGGGTGGAATGATACATTGGAGCGATCCTGGAAGAAGTAAACATTAACCCAAGTATTGATGTGCACACGGAGACAAATGATACAGAAAGAAAGCAGACAAGAGCATGGGCCCGATATGTGAAAAACACACAGTAAAAGTATTGGCGCTAATATCCACCCGAATATACTTTTGAAATGCTTTCTCTCATTACGAAACATTTGCATAAATAAGCCTGGAAAGCTGCATCAGGTGTTGATTTCCTGGTGTTGTCCTAGGAAAATCAAGTGATTTTCCATATCTCCTACTCCTGGAAGAAGTTTTTCGTAGTGGAAACATTTGCACAGTGGGTGTAGAATCCTTAATGTAAATGCAAATTGGTTTCCTCTGTGAGGGAAAAGCTCATCCCCCTTCATCCCAATCAAACCTAGGGTGATCTGTTCCTCTTCCCATCCTGGGAGGGGGATATACACTGACTCTTTCCTTCATCCCAATCAAACCTAGGGTGATCTGTTCCTCTTCCCATCCTGGGAGGGGGATATACACTAACTCTTTGTGGGGTAAATTTACGGTTCTTTCCAGGGTTGAAAGGGGATGGATCGGAGTTTGGGAAGGCCCAGAAACATTCGTCTGTTGGCGTTCCCAAACTTCCAAGACACCCCATCCCTTGGAATGCCTACTTCCCACCCCTCTAATGGAATCTATGGCTGTGAAGATCTCAGCACTCCTGGTGGAGAGCTATGCCAATGTATATGAGTTTACACATGCCAGGAATCCCGTGTGAGTTCCTGACAGGCGATAACAAGGTAAATGCGGTTGTAAGCACGTTTATCACCAACTTTACCCTTGTGAATAGGCCCCTCATGTGGCGGTTAAAAGAAGCTAAGAGATACAAGTAAGACACAGGCTATATTCCAAGGGATTGTCTCTTTAGAAGAGGATATTACGTTTTAAAGAGACAGTCACATAAGTGGAGAGGTGGCACAATGACAAGGATGAGGCAGTGGGCATAAGGGATGGAGCAAGGATGTCGAGTTGCAGTCTTTGAACACTGGACATAAATCAAAAGGTTAGAAAGGATAGTATGGGCTTTGAGTAACTTTAATAGAAATTTGCAAGAGAGAAGTCCCACCGGGATTTGTAAGACGAGCAGTATGTTATGATTTTTTTATTTTATGAGCTTTTGTATACCCTATTTCTGCCGTTGTGGCGCTATTGTTGGTCTAGAGGGTAATCGTCCATATGTTTCATAGGGCCTGATTACTAGGTTGGCGGTGTTGCAATGGGCCGGTACGGCAGCGCCCCGCTGCAACACCGCTAAACCCACAGGCAGACCGCCCTCCTGATTACGACAGGAACCCAGGACAGGCGGTCCTCCTTTGGTGGTGCCACGGCTGTGCCTTGCAAAGGCTTGTTTGTGAGTCTTAGAAAGGCAGCGCTGAGGTAGTGCCAAAGCTCGTTCCAGCACGGCATGGACTGTGCAGTCAATGCCATGCAGGAACAGGGGGTGCATACCTACAGGGGGGCTCACCATGTGCCGCCTTGCATTCAACCCCAGAGACAACAGGGGGCCCTGCAGGGCCCCCTTAGTTTCCCACCGCCCTTTTCATGGCGGGATCACTGCCATGAAAAGGGTTGCAGTGAGGAAACTCGTAATATGCTTGGCGGTGCCACAGCGGCACCACCAGCATATTACAGCCTCACACTGCTGCGCTGCGGGATCAGGGATCCCTGGTGGTTGCGTCAGTCCTGTGGCGGCCCCATCGCCGTACTTGTAATACAGTGGGTGGACCGATAGTCTGGCGGTCCAGGGACCACCTCCACTGGTTTGGCGGTCAGATGAACCGCCAAACTCATAACTAGGCCCTTAGTGTTCTCGCCAGTGTGTCATTGTGTTTGGTTAGTTTAGCAACGGGTCTGCTCTATGTAGAGTTGTAGTGATGTTTCCTATTTGTTTGATGGGGTGATGCCTTTAAAGACAATAATATAGGGGTAGTAAGGCTCAAGCAGAGAAAGTCTGTCAGGAGTAACGTATTACAATCGACAGTAGACAGACATCAAGATAGCTCAGTGAGTTAAGCATTGGCTGCTGGCATCTGGTGTGACCTGCAGGTGACAGAGTGGAATCCTAGCAAGGCCAATTTAGGATTTCATTTTTCTGAGGTCTACAAATTGCTGACCATTAAATTGGAAACTGACATTGGAGACATCTGATATATACAGTGCTTAGGAACGGCAAAACCTTTGGCATTGAGTACCATATAAAACCAGGTTGTTTTGATAAAAAGACAAATAGGCGATTGCTTTGATACGAACATAAACATTCTTCAAATATGGACAGTAATCGAGAACTCGATGTTCTGTTGTAGCTACAGTATGCCTAACAATCCTCCAGAGTTAAATATTGCTGTTTATTTTATTTCTCGGACGTGCAACTCTTGTAAACATTTCATGAAATTCCTGGATAATTGCCTGCAAAAAAACATTAAACGGCGATTTTCAAAGCACGGTTTACTTTTTGTCTCTGGCACAACTATGTTTATCCGCGAAAATAGTTAACTAATCACAGTCCTCTGTAGTCTCTCCATGTGCGTTTGTTTGAAAGCTTTACAGTGTTTGTTGATGCCCCTACCTCCCACCCAGGGCAATTATCATTACTGCGGTTCCACTTAAAGGCCGGCGCTGCTGGAACGCTGCTCTTAGACAAACATCCTCTTGAAGCCCCGACACGTCCCTGCCTATGGAAGCACGCCTTCTAATACCGAGAGGACGCTTCCCAGAATCCTTTGTGGTCTGAATGGGATACCCATACGATTCAGGGGAGTCCATTGAGCAGCGTTCACTACGCACAGTGTACAATGAGCAAACGCCCGTTGGGGGTGAACTCAGGTTTACCCCCTCTTCCCACACCCACCTCTTTAATGCCAATTGGAGTTCGCGTGCAGGGCTAGAGTCAGAGGTGGCCTGCCCTTTGCTCAGAGAGCGCCCTGGGCGAAACCAAACGTGGCGCCCCCTCTCATTCGTCCTCTATAGCTACCTGTCTGTGTGTCGAGAAAAGTGGGAGGTGTCGGGTAAGATGAGGGGTGCAAGAGAAAGGACAGGAAAAATATCAGTCAAAGTTCAGACACCAGCAACAGCAGCCTCCAGAACGAGTGCTTAAATTCACTTTTCTTTAGAGTCTCGTTAGGCAAATACTACTGGGCAAAGATCTGCGCCCTGGGCATACGCCCAGCTCTCACATGCTAAAGGTTGGTCCTGGCGAGAGTGACATGAGTTCGACCAGTCCCTTCCACTGCATTTTGATTGGGATAAACGTGGAGAAAATATGTGTTTTGCTTCTGGGTGGCACCTGGGTAGAATTCCCCGATGATGTTGCAAATGTCAGTGACAAGGCCTGCCCAGATCACGTGACAGGCGGTTGAGAGCAGGAAGAAAAGGAACAGGTGGAGTAGCTACAAAGGCCCCTGATGCTTTTATATTTCTTGACACTGGTTTACATCTAATTATGTCGAAGGGATGTACTTAATGCATTTTGTTTAGTTTTACCTCGGATGCCTTTACGCAGCTGGTGCCAGACAAGTGTCAATTATATGTGATGCAGGCGTCTAAATGTACAGTGTGCCTGCCACATTCTGCTCCGGAGGGGCTGGGGGAGCCAAGGACTTGTTCTCAACTTCTGGCTGCCATAAAATAAGTTGCCGCCCCCACCTTCAGGGCCCTCTCGCTTATTTTGCTCTTAAATCACTCTTGTCACAGGTTCTTCTGTCATATTTAAAATTGTTTCCTTTGAGTGATTAATGTGCAGCTGTAGCTTTTGGCTCCGTTTTGCATATTTCTTTTTTACAAGGCCATAGCAATTTGGATAAAAAGTTATTTTTCGTTGTGAGGATGTTTTGCAGGTGAGCACATTTTCGCTGTCTCTTTTCTGGTTTCATGCAAAAACAACAGTTGATGGACAGAATACAGAACAATGTCATACATTCACCCCAGTACAGAGATCTGGGCCTAAATCCATCGTTTATTTGCTCACCATGCCATTCCCAGCCATATGCAAATCAGTCTTGACCCTGTGCCTCATGGGAACAGTCCAGCCCGAACTGCCAAGACAGGTCATCCCTGGACTGGAAACAAGCATCCTAGGACCAGTTTCGGGGTTTCACCCCTCTTCAGCCAGGATAGCCTGATTCCAGTGGCATAGAGAGCACGGGAGGACCTGGCCTAGCAGTTCGGTCTGGCTTATCCTATGGGGCACAGGGTCAAGACTGATTTGCATATAACTGGATCCAAACTGGGGTGGCGTAGTGGGCAAAAGAACGATGGATTTAACCCAGATCTTTTGACTGGGGGAGAATGTTTGCATTGTCAGCATTCCGTCCGTCATTTGTTTGCTGTAACACTTTTCTTGTTTTAGACAAGATGATTGGCCACGTGAGTGCCAGAAAATGCTCATAGACCGAAAGCAATCGGGGAAGCTGGACTCTGAAGTAACCACAGTGGCATGCGACCCTATGCAAAGCATTACGCAACAAACATTGGCAAAGCCAATAGATCTGGCTTACTGTTAATGCTAGCATTTAGGCTTTGTTAATGTTTGTTTTAGTTTGTCATATTTTCGTAAACCTTTACCTTTGGCAGATCTACTAGACTCAGCACTAAAAAAACACTGGTTGAAAAAAAGTATTTTTGGTCTTAAAAGCAGACATTGCCCAAGTAGTCTCAGGTACTGAAGGGACATACTTTGTGTGGCTATGTGCAGCTTGAGAAAGAACAGACTGTGTTTCTCGCATTTAGTTATCCAATGACTGATATGGGGTGTGTTACATGCTCACATGGCCAATATTCTGTTAATCAAGGGGATTACTTTGTGGGCAGATGACGTCACTCATAGTGACATTAACCAATGACTGATGTCAACTACCCAATGTTGTATGCGTCAGCGAGTGGACCAAGGAATATATGAGGACTGGCTGAAAGCTCCTATAAGTAAGTACAATATACTTATATTTTAGTAAAATCAAAAGGTCTTGGCTAATGCCAGACCTACAAAGAAGTATATCCAAGCGGTACCATGCAGTGCTCCTACTCTAGGAGGCCAAATGGGAAACACCATTCTTTGAAGTAAGCAAAGCCTCTCCTGCTCAGTGTATCGGTTTCTGCCCAGTCTGAGATTCGATATTTCGCACCCAAGAGTCCTCATTATGAACCTCGGAAGCAAGCTTCTCCTTACCCCAGATTCACTGTGGGTAAGAGGTACTCCTCTTCTGTTACGCTTCTAAATTAAAAAAAAATCCGTTTCCTACCTGTTTGATGTCTCTCTTGAATGGTTCCATGCTTAAGACCATCTTTGACCACCGCTAAGAGCGATGTGCACTGAAGCATCTGTTTCCTGTACATTCACTCTAAAGGCATACTATTGTTCCTGTAACAATGCAACTTTTACCATCTACCGACCTGAGTCATCCTTATGTTTTGTGCCTTATATGCTCTGTTTTTGTCCTCTTTCTGAAAATCTTTGCCCCTCTTTTGTCTCCTCTCTGATCCGAAATGGCTTGATCAGCGGCGGCCCCCATTAGGGCGGAGGAGCGCCGCCACCACTCCCAAATAAAACAAAGATAAAATAGGTTTTAAACTCATTTTATTGTCATTTTATTTTAATCCCCCCGTACTCGCCCCCAGGACTCTGCCGAGTCTCTGGGGCGGGTCCAGTAGGATGACACTGTAGTGGGGGAGTGGTAGTGCGCTCCCTTCTCTGTGCATGAGGGTTTGGCCGACTGTCTCAGGCCGGCCAAACCCTCATGCGCAGTGAAGCTTTCTCCAGCCCCAGCTGCGTTGTCGGGCTGGAGAAAGCAGGCACAGGCTCCCAGTCTGCCTGGGAGCGCAAAGTCCCAGCGCTCAGGCCAATCATGACGCTGCTTTCATGCAGTGTCAGCATTGACCGCAGTGCATGCTGGGAGCCTGTGCCCAGAAGAGCGCGATGCAGCGGAAGGTGATGATCAGGTATTTATTGTATTTTTATTATTATTATTATTTTGTCCCACTCCTCCATCTCCCTCCTCCGGCCCGCCCCGCCACTCTGGCAGGGTACAGGCAGCTACAAAGCTTGATAGTGGTTTGAAGTTCTAAAAAACACTTTAAAGAATGAAATATATGTTCCACAGAGTACATTTGATGTCCCCTGTTGAAGTGTCACAATTTATTCAGCAAGAGGCTGGAATTTTAAAATATTGACTTTACGGGGTCACTGGCAGCTCTACGGGCTCTGCATTCAGACTTGGTGTTGGCGCTTCATAAGCGTGAGTTTCCTTCATCGCGATCCTGGCACGGTCAACTGAGCCATTCACCTTACCAAGGACGGTACATATGGATATATTGAAAAAGGGTAATAACATCAGCCGCAGCTTGGTTGTAAAATCTTTGATGTCTTATTAGTGCTATAGCTCGCTGTAAAAGAACCAACAAATCACTTTCACGACAGTTAAGGTGACACAAAAGTCTTTGCATATTTTATCTTGCATTTTATACCGTCTAACCTTTGGGGCATTGATGGTGCTTTTTACTTTTCGACTAAGTGGGTTGTCTAGGAAGTAGCGCTTAATTTACAGCTGCCTTGGGATTTCGCTGACCGCCAAAGACTGGATTGTGTTTGGCGGCACAAAAGCAGAGTCTATTTTCATGTACTTTTCACTAGTAGAGTTAACCTGTCTTTACGCCCCCCCTCATTTTGTGCTCTGTCTTTGGGCAGGTTGGTCAGCTGAGGTATAGGGAGACAATGTGGATTTCCCAGCATCACACTATTTGGTTTCTTAGAACTACATTTTTTTGTACTGTTTCATGTACTTTAAATGCCACTCCAGAAACACATCTGGAACTGGCATCCTCTGACTCAATTTACAGGTTTCCCATTTGTCTGGGTTCATCAGCCGCGTGACAGTGTGGACTTGGGTCAAAATCACTTCTGGTTCCAAGCTTCAGTTTCATACAGCTTGTGGCGCACAAGCTGTATTTGGGCAGACCCAATTCTGAGCCGCAGTAGAAAGCGTAGAGGGAAACTGAGACCGCTGAATCGGCGCATGAGGACCCAGAGCCACAGAGCTCATGTTGCCTCTGGACTCATGGGCCAAATGCCCCTCAGCACAACACAGAGGGAGGCAGGCAAGGCAATGAGGCTGCTCCTCAGCAGCCAGCCACAGGCTGCAGGCCCTGGTGTCTTCACTAGTAGACATTCACAACTATTTAATGCGGAACCGCAACAGGAATTAGTGCCTCCAAGAACAGAGTTGGTTCATCAATACAGTGGTGTCGATCAATAGAGATAGGATATTCCGGTGATGCTGCATTTTTGATTGGCGCTAGGCAAAAGAACGCAAGCTCGTCTGGATTGCACCCTCACTTCTCTTGAGCCTATGAATGACAAATTTAATAGCAAACCGCATTGTCTCCCTAGTGCGTTCTCCATAATGCATCCTTCCGTTAAACGGTATCCCTCGCTACCTGAAAGCGAAAAGCAATTTGTTTATGTCTTGTTTGAGAAGATGATCCCTTATGTGTACACTGACTGCATCTTATATTCACCTGAGCAAATACAAATCGTAATAACACCAGGAGGTGAATTCAGTTAGGCAGACAGCATCTATTCTACAGCTGCAGGATGTGAGCAAATGTAATTATTGTCACTGAATTGGCCCTTCTATTGTTTCTGACTAGTAAGCAAACATGTTGCTTAGTTGCTGGGCTGCACAGTCTCTTATTGTGGGTATTTTATGCTGAAAACAAAAACTTGCATCTGAAATTTGCTGCCTTTAAGCCTGTCAGACATCCACAAGTGGATACCTATCAGGCGTCATGACATTTAGTACAGTGTAATCGTATGACGTGTCTGCGTACATTTACGCTGGAGTGAACCCCATGTAGTCTGTGGCAAGTGGGTGGAGTGAGGTGTAGGTTGCCCTGAGAGTTTTTGAACACCCAACAAACTTCTGAGTTTGTGAGGAGTCACAAACCCCTTTCTGACACTTTCTGCCATGTAAATGGCGGCCAGAGAGTTTTTCAAGGAAAGGGCGATAGGAAATAACTTTCCAGGGTGGGAAGCAGAACAGAATATATCCAAACCTCATGGTGGTACAGTGGGCACAGGGTTCTCCACAGGGAAAAAAAGTTGCCCTTTTAGTAAAATAAAGAAACGAAAAAATGTACACCAGAACTATTTTCCCCGGTGTGAAATTATACTGCATAATTCTGCATTATGAAAATGGTAGGAAACAAATGTGACATGATATTGCTAGTGCACCTAGAAAATTGCTGGTGCAGCTTTCCAGGCATTCTTCTGCCAATGTTTGTGAATATTAACAAATATGCATCAGTTCTTAAAAGTACTGCTGTGAGTGCTGGCTACATAGAGTCAGCCACCGGACACTGTAGAGAATGTACCTTTTGGGCAACCTGCAGTGTGGCATGTGCCATGTAGTTCACTTGCATCCTGTCCTGGCCTTTAGCTTACAGGATGGATCCCTGGACTTGCAGTTTACTTTTTTGTTTGGCCCAACAAGTAACACAGCATGAAAAGTGTAAATCTGGCCTCAGCCCTGTGAGCCACCATACTGGAGAGTTGATGGTAAGGGCCAAGTCTGTGTCCACAATGGTTGTTAGGACAGAAGGAAAGGGGGGAGAGGGAAGAGCCATACAGGTGGGAAGGTGAGATGGCGTGAGGGATGCAGAAGAAAATAGAAGCAAGAAGAAGGAAGAGAAACATAATCCTTCCTTCGTCCCTCTTTCCTTCCCTCCATTCTTCCCTCTCTTCCTCTGCTTGACAGAGCGGAAGAGCATGGCCAGAGGAAGGACAGAGAGACAGGTAGAGGAGAGGATTAGAATAGAATCAAAGAAGAGAAAACCAGAGATCTAGAAAGGTGGGGCAATTGGTTAATGTGGGAGAGAAGAGGCAGGCCCACAGTAAAGAGGGGGAAAAGGTGACCAGAAAAGGGGAAAAGCCGAGTAATAGAAGGTTAGCCTCGGAGACTGAGGGAGAGGTGGGCATTCAGGCAAAGAGTGGATGTGATAGAGATTCATAATGTATACTAAAATGTATGACTCTTGTGGAAGCCACCTTCTCCACGTAAACTGCATCTTTAAACATGATAAGGGAATCTCCCCTTATAAACAATGGTGACTGTCAGCCTAGAATACATGTAGAAAAATACTGCTTGAAACCAAATATAACGATAATCCTCTTTTGTTGTCTTTCCAAATATAATTACCAGACTTCAGATATCTTTAAAGCATTTGTGCGCGTGGGGCTCTGGGTAGTACTTCGACAGCTTGTTCTTATTGTGGAGCATGAACTGCACAAGTCACCCAAGGACATCACAGGGAAACATGTGCCAAAGCTAAGACCACTGCTGCTGTGTTTGTCAGATGGAGGCGAGGATTCAGCCAGTGGAAACAAGCTCTTCTGAAGACTGCTTCCAGACCTTTGTAGAAAAACATGTTTTGAATGCATTAAGTCATTGGCAATTAGGGAAGGGTTGTTTGTTCAGCCCCACGTCCCATTCAATGCCAATGTAGCAATTATTTGTGATGAGTTTCTATTAGTGGTATATCAGCAAATTGAGCAAACCTCAAACAACAAAGTCATCACAATGAAGCACAACCTCACACAATGATTTAAAGTTCCCACTGCGGCATAAAGCCCTGGCATAGCATTTGACTCAACATCTGTACAGGAGGTGCAGAGTGGGAGAAGTGAAAAAGGACCAGGCGAGCATGCATATGCATTGCCCTGTGCTTATGCAGCAAAATTGTGCATTTTATCTTTCCTCTGTTTCTGCAGGAATGTTACCTAGTTCAATCAGCGTACTCTTACTTATCCTTACAGACATTTCTGGAACGTAAAACTTCTAAGAAACATTTTCAGATCCATAAAGAAAACATAAATTAGTGGTAAGCAAAGTTATTCTGGCATTTCTAAATGTATTGACGAAGACGTTTTTTTCTCAATAGCATCAGGAATGATATCAGAAATTGCACAATAAGTGTATGTTTTTCACCTTATGACTGGGCGTGTTTTGGCAGTTTGTCATGGACACATCAAGAGTTGTATCTGCTCAACATATGGCTCACAGAGTTTCCTGCTGTACACCTGCAAAGTTTTACAGTAAACTAACATATTCCCTATGTAGACCATCAATTTCTTTTGAGCTGAACATCACTTCGAGAAAAAAAAAAATATATGAATACTTCAAAAACCCATGGAAAAATATTTACAAATGGAGTGAAGACGATGTGGTCCGGTGGCTGCGATGCTAAATTTGGAACCTGGAGACATGGGTTTGAATGATGACAGCGGCATTAGACTGACCATCATGTGGTTGGGTGAAATAACTTAATCTTACTCCCATGCAGTTTAATTCAAAGGTGTCAGTCCCTACTTCATGGACACTAAACTTGCATCACCTCCCAGGACCCTCTTGATGTACATGGCCCAGCTAGGTTCGCTCCCTTTAAATGCCAATACGTATATGTTAACTGTTCTTTCCTCCCTATTGTAGACACAAATGAACCACAAACAATCTGTGAATGATGATGGTTTGATAGCTTCTTCATGAACCTCTTTAAGTTGACTAACTATCTAGATTACTGTCTATATTTTGATTAAAAACTACCATGCCATTAGATGTTTTGGGCCTTTCTGACCTCTGTAGTCCAGAGACAGAATGCAGATTTATAAATGAGGACCCTCTGCAACGCTGTAAAAAGTCAATGCCAATCACAAAAAGATTACCGATCTAGAATTAATACCATCGATTAATACTGTTCCTATTAATGTCTGTCCCTCACCAGACAGGTCGATAAGACCACTGGAAAGATGCTATGACTGCACCCCGCCACTCAAGCGGGACCAGGATGACACGTGCTGCCTGACCAACACTAGGGACCAGTTACCTCCATAGGCCGTCCTTAATGAGCCCCAGCAGTATCCGAGGGGAAGCAGGTCTGTCCCCTGCTTTTCTTGATGCTCCTCTCTTGCTTGGGGAAGGCATTGAAGTGAAATGTCGGATGAGATAATGCATTAGTCCGTGCTCTCACGCATGCCTTCTCTGCCTTAGTTCCAATGCCACTTCTTCTCATGCCATGCCTCTGCTTCAAAGCATGATTTGACTTGAAACAGCTGTGGGTTGACTCTTCATCTGTGCAACACTTTTATCTGTTATGTAGCTTGTGCAGGGGTTTCGGTGGAAAAAGCAAGGTATTTATTTATTTTTTATTTTATTTATAAAGTTGTATATAGTGCGAACATGACCCGTAACCAGTAAAGACACAAACGCAAATACGACATAAATACAATCATGGAGGAATGCCAAATTGAAGGACGAGATCTCCCTAAGAGATCAGAAGGATAGTAGTCATGATCAACAAAATAAGAATTCACCAGGTAGGGGTTGGCATGGCTAGCCAACACGCAAGATGGCTGCACTTGTATAGAGCTCTGATTGCCACCTGAGTAATCTTTCCCTCACATCCGTTACAATGATCCGGTGAACAAGCTACAGGTGCTGACTGGGAGCCCCTAGCGCTCAGGATTCGCCCAGTCTATCTGCGGAGAAAATCCGACTGCCACAGCCAGAGATATCAGCTCCGTAGCCGTGTGCCGGAGGGAGGTGGAGTTCCGGCCGCTGCGCTGCCCGGCCCCCAACTTAGACACTCCGGCTGTACAGAAGCAGGCCCGTAGGCCCTGGTGGATGCCCTAACAGCTCACTGGGCTGCCAAATACCTGGATCCCTGCCGTGTTCCAGCCAATCCTCTCCCGCAGGCGTCCTGTGGATTCTCCGTCACTAACAGCTGTGCTGCCGCGCCGCGTGGGCTCTGGTACACAGGTTCGTCATCGGAGAGCCCCGGGCGCCTCTGGCTTGCTTCCCGCATTGCTGCGGTGAGTGGGGGTGGTGCCGGACTATTCTCCCCAAGCCACCCCGCTTTGATTCTGTCGTTCTGCGGTGGGTGCATGCCTGGGGAAATCGGCCATTCCTCGCCCTGACGACGGGCACTGCGAACCGTTACTGCGCCCCTCCCCCATAGTGGTTGATAGGCCGTGGTGAGGCCTTATTGCTGTAGGACGGCGGAGGGCACGCGATAGTGAACTGTTGCCGCCAGGACCCTCTCGTCCCGCAACAGCTGCTGGACCCATCGCAAGTCAGGGGAGCTGACGGAGGGGACGCAATCTGTTGACTACAGGCCCCAGACCACTGCAAGATCACACACAGGTGGTGCAGGTAGAGAACTGTGGGCATGAACGAAGTGTTGCAAGTGTGGGGGACTGTGGCACTGAAGTTGTGCTTTGTTCCCTGGGGCCCCTATTGAAGTGGAGCAGCGCTTGTTTTTGGGGGCGTAGCACATTTCATTGGTACACTCTTTTGGCTCCTGGCTACATCCGTCCCTAATGTCTCCACCCTGGTACCCTTAACACCTGGGGTCTTAATTCTTAATACTCTTGTTCCAGAAGAAATACCAACGCTAAAGGTTCCAGACAGACCCAATAAATGAAGTTAGCAAAATTCGCCCATACCAAACCAGACGCTGCCGATGAGAGGCACGACGACCCTGCACTGACGCAACAAACCGATGACGGGGCCCCAACGCTAGTCGACATCATGGCGGCTATTTAGGGAGTCCGCTCGGCGTTAGAACGAAAGGTAGATACCTCCGCAACAAGGGAGACAGGGTTAAGGTGGCTGAAGACTCCATCACAACGCTTCAAACTTCCACAAAGACACTCGAAACAACGGATAAGCGACTCCAGGCCTAAACATCAGACCTTGAGGCAAAACTGGAAGAGTATGAGGGTCGCGCACGCTGAAATAACGTGCAAATTCTGGGGGTTCCAGAGTGGGCTGAGGGACAAGCCACAGATCTTTTTGTAGAGGACTTAATTCAAAACCACCTACAGCCCCGGTCCCTCTCACAATACTTTTCGGTGGAGCATGCTCACAGAGTACCTGGGGGACCCCCTAAGCCTGGCCCTCCTCTGCATCCCCTCCTGGCCAGGATATTTAACTTCCGTGACAGAGCTATTATCCCACAGATGGCAAGGACGGCCCCACCGCTCAAATTCGAAAACTCCACCATTACATTTTTTCCTGACTTCACCTACAAGGTACAACAAAAACGTAGATCCATTCTGGAAGTAAAACGGGCCCTCGGCAATTCAAACTTGAAATTTGCGATGCTCTTCCTGGCTAAGCTGCGGGTGCAAGCGGCGGGGAAATCGTGGTTTTTCCAGACTCCGGTGGAAGCCTGGAACTGGCTGGAAGGATGGCGCTCCTCTGGTGAGAGGAGGCTTTCCTCCCCCAATCAACAGCAGAGGCAAGATGGCCGTTTCGAAAGGGTTGACCGAGGTCGTTGGCCAGCAGTGACTGTGAATATCAACTGGCCCCATGGGGGCAGGGGTGACTATACTGTGTGAAATAATGTTTGTGGTGGGCATCCTTCTTATGCATTCAGTGTTGTATTGAACACTCTAACAAGTTCATGTACTGGGCACACCGCTCCTAGCTATTGTCGGGGGTGAAATTGCCAGTTGGGGCTCCTTGGGCTACTTGTTCGGTAGGGCTTACTGTTACTAGCATGATATATCCTGTGCTCACGTAATAGCTATTATGGGGAAAGGAGGTCATACTCTTGTGCAGTTTGGCTGTGAAGCGTTCCCCTTTATTTAGTATATTTGTTCTGGGTTCACAGGCACTCTGCAAAATTGGGGGGTGGGCAGTTATACGTCCACGTTGCAGGGAAGCAGGGTGGGTCTTGGGGTGTTTTTTTGGGTTTTGTTGTTGTTATTCTATGTGAAGTCAAGTGGATGGTGCCTCCTTTAATGCGCTCAGGGTAGTCAGTAATGTAATTAATAGGTTCCTACAGAATGCCTGTGCATTGTCTCAAAAGCTAGCATTTACCGGGGGGAGTGTGATGGACCGACCTAGTTGCCTATTCACTGTACTTCGTGAGGAAGGGCTCTTCGCCCTCAGTGTGAATGAGTGTTGAACAGGATGCGACTCAACTTTTGGGCCGCCTTAAATTAATCTCCTGGAATGTGAACCGTTTGGGTGACCGCATCAAGCGGGGAATAGTTTTACAGTATCTGAGACGACATGCCCCATACCTAGTACTACTCCAAGAAACACACATCCAGGGAACTTGATACTGTGCGCTCGATAGGTTGGGGATACAAGCTAGTGGCTCACGCTGGCTATGCTAAGGGGTCCAGAGGGGTGGGTATTCTGGTATGTAACTCCCTCCCCTTCCAAATTCAAAATCAAGCGGGACCCAATGGGTAGGTTTGTCACGGTCTCGGGACAGTGGGAGGGTAGGCTCCTTAATGTGACTTCCTTATACGTGCCCCCTAGACTTCACTCCCTCATGCTGCATGACCTGGGTCCGCATATGTTGAATTTGCCTGAGGGAGACATACTGGTGGGGGGTGACTACTCTAAATGGGGATCTTGACCGCTTGCCGCCTAAATGGGGGGAACCACCCGGGAAACTACTGGCGGACTTCCTGGGGGCAATGGGCCTGATAGATTTATGGAGCACCTGTAACCCCATGATCAAACACTACACTTTCCACTCAGGGTGCACAGGAGCCTCTCTCGCATAGATTCTCTCTTCAGTAAAGCCTCCCAGCTACCCATGTTCGGCGACATCACCTTCCTTCCCAAGGGAATCTCGGATCATTCCCCGATTCTGGCATGCTATGGAGGTGCGCTACCTCCCACTCCTCTTGAAATGGTCCTTAATCCTTCGTATCTCAAAGTGCCGATGATAAGTGACCAACTGATAGAGGCCACCAAAAATTACTTTGACGAGAATGACAGTTCAGTGGAATTGGATGTAATACTATGGGAGGCCCACAAGACTGTGAGCCGGGGTTGTGAGGTTGCCGCAATTGCTGGCCACAAAAAAGAAAAACGGAAGCAACTGGAGGAAGTGGAGAAAGAGATTGCCCTTCTCAAGAGCGATTTAGTGGCATCGAACGCACCGGACACAGCGCATAAATTAGCTATAAAACAAAAGGAGTATAGGGACATTGGTGGCGGAACTGCTAACTACTTAGCCTGTGCCTGTCTTGGACCCTCAGGATGTTAAGGATCTCGATACCGCCTTGACAGCCGAAGAGGTGTCAAAGGCGATTGGCGCTTTGACGTCCGGTAAGGCAATGGGCCCTAGTGGCCTTCTAAGTGAACTTTACAAAACTAAAGCCTCTACGATTGCCCCATTCCTAGTACGAATGTACGAAGAGAGCGTGACCCGGGGTGTGTTGCCTGAAACGCAGCATCTGGCGACTATAGTAGTCATTCATAAGAAGGGTAAACCTCCGGAGCAATGCAGTTCGTACAGACTCATTTACCTTCTGGACCCAGAGGTCAAAATATTAGCTAAACTCCTGGCTCTTCGCCTCTAACCTTATCTTCACAAGCTGATACATCCGGACCAATCCGGATTCATGCCCGCCAGAAATACCATGCTGAATCTCCGTCGCCTCTACGGTGTTCTGGGTTGGGCATCCACCATACAGGAGGACTCCATAATTATGTCTCTGGACGCCAAAATGGCGTTCAACATGATTGAATGGCCCTTTTTGTTTGCCACACTTGAAAGATATGCGTTCGGAACTCGGTTTTTGTCCTGGGTGCGTCCTCTTTACTCAAAGCCCCTAGCTCGGTTTTCGGTGAATGGAGGTCGGTTGACAGCTTTCAGCTGGAAAAAGGTACGAGGCAGGGCTGCCCGCTTTCGCCACTTCTTTTTGCTTTGGCTCTGGAACCGCTGGCTATCTGGATAATCATGAGGGGTCTCAATTGGTTGGTGGATTGGAGGGACAAGATTTCCCTCTACGCGATGATATTTTGCTCTATTTGGCCAAACCCCGTTTCTCTAACCACAGAGTACTACATATTTTTACTCTCCTCAAAAAATACTCTAGTTACACTATTAACTGGGATAAATTCCTGATTTATATATTGAGCTGAGACCCCCTGGTGCTCCCCGTAGGCTGTGAAGCCAAATTAGGTACGGATGGCTTTTAGTATTTAGGTATATACATCACACTTGACTCCTCCTTTTTTTATGATCAGAATCTTCTACCCCCCTGCGCTGCCTTCGGGCGGATATGCAGCACTGGAAAACACTGCCTCTCACGCTGTTAGGCAAAGCTTCCCTTTATAAGATGATGGTGCTTCTGCATTTTCAGTATGTCCTACAGAACACGCCCCACTTGATTCCATCCCAGTACTTTCAGTCCATTGACTCGGAGGTGCGCACCCTGCTTTGGAATCACAGTGTTCCCCGTATTGCCCTTACCAAGCTCACAAAAGGCTGGTATGATGGCGGCATTGCCCTGCCTGCCATTGAATCCTATTATTGGGCCTCATAACTAGTGGTCCTGAACCACTGGACGCATCGACCCAGTGTAGACCCCGCCTATAGGATGGACAGGCATAACATGCTAATTATCTTAGGGCACTTTATGGTGGCACGAAGCACACGTCCAAATTCACCCCAACTTCCACCACAGTCGCTTTATGGCATAAAGCCACAGCTGCTCTTGGATGGAAAGATAGAATTACGCAAGTCACTCTGTTGCTTGACTCTAGTCGACTTGGGGTGCTGTCCAAGCAACCAGGGTTAGATTAATGGGACTTGATCGGCCTCTGGAAAGTCAGGAATATGTGGAAAGCGGATGAGGTGGTTGCATTTACAGACCTGCAGAGAGATTACCAGCTGCAAGGGGGGAGACCTTTCAATACCTTCAGGCCCGCAATGCACTTCGCAGAGCGATCCCTAAAGGGATGGATTTGCCAGTATCCTCGCCCCTAGAGGATAGGCTCTTGGACGACTATCTCCAGGAGAAGGCTATCTCATTGACTTACCGTAAAATCCTGAACAACACGCCAGATACCCAGGAGAAATTTCGCGCTAAATGGGAAGACGACTTAGAAGAAATAGACGATGACGACTGGCGGGCGGCCCTCGCCTCCCCGTGCGAAGTAGCAATCCGTTCTCGTTTTAAACTTATTCAACTTAAACTGCTCCACCATGCCTACTATACTAGTTCAGTACTGATCAAAATGGGGATATTAAACTCCCCGGCTTGTCCCCAGGGTTGCGGTCATACCGGCACTTACATACACCAATGGTGGGAATGCCAGATCCTTCAGAGGTACTGGGAGAAGGTTATATCCGTTATGTGCCGGCTAAGTAAAGCACCTATTGACGTCCCCCCCGGCTCTGTCTGTTAAATATTTGGGAAGCCACAGACTTGTCCCGATCCGAGAGGATATGGGTCTCTTTGGGCTGTATTGTGGCAAAATGCAATATAGCCAGAACATGGAAAGGAGGGGTTCAACTACGTTACACTGACTGGGAGTCAGATATGGGTTGGTGTATGCAAGCAGAGAGGGTAATTTACGAAAGCAGGGGCTGCCTGCATAAATGGACAAGAATCTGGGGCCCATGGAATGAAAGTAGAGGTTTGCTATGTACCCCTTTCAGTGATCCCCCCATAACATTGATTGACAAAGAAGACATTTAATGTGTGGAATAAAAGGGAAACTTCGAAACATGTGATTGCACTCCGGACCCTTTGCTATGCTTTGTCTTTATTGCGCTGCCTTACTATGACTACCTGGAAATGCGAATTATTGCACCCGTCTGTGTTGTATGTTTTTTATGTTGATTTTCAATAAAAAAAGATATTTGAAAAAAAAAAAAAAGAATTCACCAGGTAAGATCAATCGATATATGGTAGGATTTAGATTTTAGGCCTACCACTTGTTCATCAGAAATGTTTTCACTTCTATTTTGAAGGAGGCAGTAGAAGGAATCAGACAGATTTCCCCCAGCATAGAACTCCAAATTTTCTGTGAAACGCCTGAAAAAACTCTGTTGCACATTTTCTTTTTGCGGAAAATCTGTGGTTTCAGAAGCAGGGAGCTGGTACTTCACCATGATCTACAGCTGCCAGATAACTTCAGCTTTTGTGCCAAATATTTGGGAGTATTGAAATGTAGGGCTTTATGAGTCATGCAAGCGGAAGGTGCAATTTTTCATCCTGTGAGAGAAAGCTCTTGATTTTTGCCCAAATGTGGGCACGTCCAAGTGTATTATGTTACCTCACCTTCTCATTAGTCACCGCAGAAAACATGCAAACAAAGATGTTGGATCTTTAAACACATTGATAAGCATCAGATCTGCGCATTAGTGTTGAAAGAGGAATGGATTATTGGAGGTAGCCAGATCTACTGCTTCCGGTGGCGCAGGACAGAAGTTTTGACTGTTTTGAACTAAAATATGTACTAATAGTTTTAATGAAAGGGAGGAGGAACTGCAAAACTCTTTCAAGAAATGTAAAGTGGTTATCTGCTATGCAGAATCAAGTTAACATGGCTTTAGCTGGGTCTAGCTGGGTCTGGTGGCTTAGTGGACTAATGCGTCCACTGCAGGGGCCTGTGTTTGACTTCATGGTCACAGGTTTAAATCCCAGTGGGTCCACTCAGCCTTTCATCCTTCTAAGGTTGATAAAATGAGTTGGGTAACAATAAACATCTGTTATTCACCACCAAGATACCCTTGGGTGAATGTGCTCTTTACATATACACTTTATGTTAAATTTAAAAAAAAGGTGCTATGACGTGTCCAGTGTTGACCGCATCATAGCTTTTTTTCCCTTAATGTCTAAAAGCAGCGAAGGAGGGATTGAGGGGGTCAAGAAACATGAGGCAGGAGGATAGGGTCCAAAAAACGGGCAGTGGTGGAAGGTGGTGAGAAACAAATAGTGGGAGGAGTGGGCGTTGGGAAACAGAACAAATAGCAGGTAGGAAGGCGGGGTGTCGAAACAAAAGCAGCAGGAGGACGGGGTGGGAGGAATGCAGGGGTAGGAGTGGGCGTTGGAAAGCAACTACGGACTGCGGAAGGAGGTTGCGGGGTAAAGAGAGGGACTGCAGAGACAGGCACTATATAAGAGTGCATGTCCAAAAGTTAAACAGGCATTGGCAGAGCCAATAGGTCTCGCCTTTGGGATGTTATAAGTTTTTAGTTATGTTTTATATTATTTATGTGCCTTGTGAGGCGGGCAACTGCAGCATATTTGTGTGCATTGAGTGTGAACGTGCAGCCTCCTCTGTGCCTGCAGAGCAGCTGGGGGTGGGGGCCGAGGAAGGACTCCAAGAGCCACTTTAAAGCTCTTGCCTGGAAGAAGGGGGCGGTGTTTGTAAGCAGAGGCCTCGCTACCTCTGCCTCGGCCGCCACTGTCAAAACACGATTCTGCTGCCTTCCTCCTTCTACAAGTCAACAGCAATGGGCCTAGCATGACAGCGAATGGATTAAAAATATGAACCGCATCAGAAAAACGCCACTGAGACAGTTGTATGAGGTGTTCAACTGATAATTTGACTATTACAACTCAAGTTGTAAGTTTTTATTTTTTCAAATTCGTAATAATGCTGCTGTGTTGGACCGCAGTGCACGTCAGAGTGCTTTCAGACCCAGGGCACAAGATGGGGGAGAGAAAGAGTAATGGTGAGGCGCATGGGGTGGAGGGGGTCCCTGAGTGGCCTGGAGTGGGCAAGAAGAAAAGGGGGGTGACATTTGGAGAAAGGGGGCGGGGTGAGGATACAGAGCACAACTGATCGAGGTCAGGGGTCAGATAAATGCAGAACTGAGTAAGGGAGACCAGTATCATTAGTGGGCAGACATTGATGGCAGTGTTTCTGTGGTTCCTCCGCACGACGCTATGGGAATGGTCTTCCACGGTCTAATGGCATTGACTGCCTGTGCTAGGCTGGGAGTGCTCAAGCACCGAGGCTCGGCTGCTGCAGTGAGGCCTCAGAGGCGTATGGAACTCGAGCGACTAAGGAGCCAGGAGCTCGCACAGGCATATTCATGTTATAGCTGTTTTCTGGTACTGGCACAAAATGAGAAGTAAACTACTCGCACATGATAGTTCCCAGTGAGGTCACTGTTGTGTAAGGCCAAAACATAAGATAATGTATAAAGAAACCCCCAGGGAAACAGCATAACAGAGCATTGGCAGGGCTGTGCGTGTGCATGGCGCGAGAGAGAATGGCGCAAGAGAGAACCAGGGACATGACAGCGTACCCGCGGGAGCCCGGACCAGCCCCGCAACAACCGAGGCGCCGCAGCGCTGTCCACAACACTACCCAGTCTCCACGATCTGCCCGCCCGTCGTGCCGCAAACTCCCTCAAGGCATGAGCAAACCTCAGAAACAGTTTAGCATTGCCCTCTAGCAGCCTAAATGCGTAAATAGCTGACATGCGCAGGGCTCCGCGCTTTCTATGAAAATATTTAAACATTTTTAACATTCTAATGAAGAATACAACACCAAGCGCTGCAAAAGCATCGAGACAGCCCTGGAAAACATTGTCATGATGGTAATATGTGACTGCGTCACCGTTAATTACCGACCCGTAAGGGATCGAACCTGCGACCTTGTTGTTCTCCCCCCATTGTAACCCCTGAGCCAACTGGCCCTTTATGTGTGAGAGCAAACATTATTTCCTTACATTTTAAAATTTATTGGAGAGGGCGCTGCCGATTACAACCGCAAGAGCTTGTGCCGGAGGAAAGCGCTTGCGATAGTAAATGCTTCGACGGTTACCACCAAGCGCTGCAAGCAACCACTCACAATTGCACATCCCATGGGAGGCGACCACCATTTTCGTCGCCTGGCCATTTCGGGTCAAGTCAGGGCCGGAAAGCATTGCCATGGCGACACCGACTATGTAAGCGAATCTCGATAACATGTCTGTCTGGGGATCAGAGTTTCAACCATGCTGATTTAGTACCATGCTGTAACTGATTGCGCCCCAATATTGCCGCATATCGCCGTGAAAAGGGAACCTTAACATCTGTTCCATATCCGGCAGCATTCGGGAACGTGCATTACTCCCTGCTTAAGACCCAAGCTCAGTAGTCCCTGAGATTTGAGTGTACCGGGAGAGCAACGTAATACAATATCGTCGTCACAAAATAGCAGGCCCCGCTGCGCCGCCAAAGGCCCTGCGTTACTAAGACAAGCAAACTATATATACACTGCACAAACGTATACAACGGCCAGAGATTTGAGGGTGCATTGGGAGAGCAACTTAAGGTGTGTGCAGGCCCCCGCCCCAATGGTCAACCACACATGGTCCTCCAAGGGACCACCGCGCGCCCACACTGGCACCAAACACCCGGGACACCGTCTGACCCTCGACAGGCCGTCCGGGCAGTCCACAGGAAGAACCCGGTTCCAAGTGGGCTCGCAGCACCATGAGCACGTAACGTAGCATCGCCATCCCCAAACACGATGCCAGAGCAGGCTCAGACTCAGACCCAAAAAGGGGCAGCCAACCATGACGAGTCTCTATGTCCGGTCCAAGACATCCGAGGACAGAGCCTAAGATGCCCATGTCAACAAGTCTGGAAAGTAGAACAGGGCGATCGACAAAGCCCAATCGCTCAGGTCTCCGACCAAAGCAATGAGCCACTTCACTCTTCCCACAACAATCTCTGCCTGTTAAGCTCCCCACAAGGCTGGGAACCGGGGCAACGCCGCTCTGCCAGGACGGAGAAAACGCGCCCTGCTGCCAATCACGCTAAACACCAGGACTGTGCCCGAAAGCAGCAGCCGATGTGCAGAGCCCGTCCCCGCTCGCAGACCAATACCTCACGAACATCTCAGAGGCAATGAGCCCGGCAGTCCCACGGCTCGCCCGCACCCATGGACTCCCCAGTGAGGTCACTGTTGTGTAAGGTCAAGACATAAGATAACGTATAACGAAACCCCCAGAGAAAGAGCATAACAGAGCATTGGCTGGACTGTGCGTGTACATGGCGGGAGAGAGAATGGCGCGAGAAAGAAGCGGGGGTGAGTGAGCATGGCAGCGCGGCGAACGCGCTAATTAAAAACAGATGGTGACATGACCCCAAACAGATGGCGCCCCTGCTCGTAACTGCAAGCCGTAGGCCGTGGGCGGATACATTTCCTGGGAAAGGTGGGACATGCACCCGCCTTTGCGCAATTGCGTGCTGTCTTTTTAGAAAGACACACGCAAAGCCCAATAGAAAAAAAGCTAAAAAAACAACACACGCACAAGCGTGTGAAAAGTCCAGAGTGATTCCAAGAGGTCGTTTTCCTAGTGCAGTGCGTGCGCGCTGCGCTAGGCTCAACCTAAAAAAGAGTACCTGCTGGAGTCTGCGGCCAGTGGAAGGACACTGACCACAAACAGGTAGCTGTACTTGGTCCGTGCTCCACGGCAGAGACACGCGGCGAAGCCCCAGGAGGAAATCAAACCAGGGAGGTTTAGGTTTAGGGATTTATAGAGCGCATGGCTACCCGTGGGCATCCCAGCGCTATAACAGGTAAGGACAACTGTCTGGAGTGAGCGTTTAGGGGAACAGCCAAGTTTTGAGTTTCTTTCTAAAGGACCGTTCGTTTTCAATCAGTCGCAACTCTGGGTCCATACTATTCCAGAGTTTGGGCACAAGATGTGCAAACGACCTTCCTCCCCACCTTGACCTCTTTATTCTTGTAGTGGTCATCAAAAAATTTGAGCCTTATCTGACACAGCGGCGAGGTAAGTAGGAGGAGATCAAAGTTCGTAGCATAGCTGGGCCTCTCCCATACATGGCTCTATGTGCCAAGCAGAGAGATTTCAACTTAATCCTAGTCTGGACTGGTAACCAGTGTAACTCTTTCAATGCTGCTCTAGCTGACAGATTCCTAGGTATATTAAGAAGTAGTCTAGCTGCCGCATTCTGTACAAACTGTAACCTATCGGTAACGTATTTAGGTGACCCAAGGTATAGCGAGTTTCCATAATCAAGTCTCGAGACCACCAGGGCTTGTACAACTGTCCTTCTTGAGTTCTCTGGGAGAAGGCCAAGAATTTTCCTCAGCATCCGGAGGATACCAAAGCATGTACCCGCCAGTTTTTTGGCTTGTGTCTCCATAGTTAAGTTCTGATTGAGCCACATCCCCAGGTTTTTATGGAGCATTTCGGGGTGGGCCCCAGTTTGCTGGCCAGGGGATCTCTAAGCGAGGGTTAAAATTGCTGGCCAGGATCATAAGCTCGGTTTTGTCCCCATTCAGTTTAAGTTTGTAATCTGCCATCCAGGTTCCAATTTTTTCCAAACACGGGGTCAGTTGCCTATGGTTGGAGTTAGGGGAGTCGGCAATTGACACCACTAACTGTGTGTCATCGGCATATGACACAATGGAGAGTCCAAACTCTTGTACTATATGAGCCAGCGGGCTCATATAGACATTAAAGAGAGTTGGACTCAAGGAGGATCATTGAGGTACTCCCCAAGGAGCTGCAAAAGTGTCAGACAGAATGCCGGCCTCCATACACTGAAAGGATCTGTCGCTCAGAAACAAGGCCACCCACTTGTTGGCTGTACCTCTAATCCCCACTGTTTCGAGCCTATTGACAAGGATTTTGTGGTCTACCGTGTTGAAGACCGCGCTAAGGTCTAATAGTACAATGGCAGCAGCCCCTCCTTGGTCTAGAATACTTTTTAATTTTTTGGTGACACAGAGTAAAGCTAACTCCGTACTATGCTCTGGAAGAAAGCCCATCTGGGTCTTGTATAGAATGCCATTGTCTTCCAGGAACTGTGAGATAGCATTATTCACATGTTTCTCCGGGATCTTTCCCAAAATGGGCAGTAATGAGATTGGGCGATAGTTTGCCATAACCGCGGGGTCTAGTTGAGGTTTTTTTAACAACGGTTTTACAATGGCATGCTTCCACTCTTTAGGTACTTTCCCTTTTTCAAAAGATAGGGAGATAAGGCTGATGAGTTGGGTTAAAACACAGTTTCCCCTCTGGGCGAGAATGTGAGGCGGAGCTGGGTCTATGGGAGACCCAGATTTGATGTTCCGAAGAAGGGAGCCAGCCTTTTCTTTGCTTAGTTTGGGAAATGAAACCATGGTTGGGGGAGAGAGAGTGGTGGGCTGCTCTATGCTAGTAGGAAGAACATGCATGCTCTTAGGGGCCATGGTTGCTGGTAACAGCAGACTCTGATTAGAATGAAGGGAATTATAGATCTTTTCCACCTTATTCTTAAAAAATGTGGCCAGCTCATTACATCTTTCTTTTGAGTGTTGAAAGATGTGGGCGCCTGACTCAACCGTTGTGAGCGATTTTACAATCTTGAACAGCTCCTTCGAGCTGTTTGCGGACCTCTCTATGTTTTCTTCAAAAAAAGCAGCTTGTGCTTTCCTAATATTCTTATGGTATTGCTGAATAGCTGCCTTATATGCTATTCTGAGCTCTGGGGCATACGTCTTCCACCAGTTCCTCTCTAGCTTTTTACAGCTTTTCTTTTGGGCAACCAACTGATGGCTGAACCAGGAGGAACTGTTGGAGTAGTTAGATTTAATTGGTCCTGGTTTCCTAAAGTTCTTATCCACAGATCCGTTCAACCAGGATGACCAATTTTTGTTGTGCTTGCATTAGGTCACTAGTTTTTGATGGAGCAGTTGCCTCAAGGTCTGTGAGCCAAGCTTCAGGGGCCAACCTTGGCCATTTGCGTCCTGGCACTGAGCCACTACCCTTGAACTTTACTGTATGGGGTATTAGGTACCGAATAGGGATGAAAAAGTGATCTGATCAGGGCATCCATATGGGAGTCAGTACCTCTAGTTTGCGATCATTGGAGAAGATGGGATCCAAAATATGGCCCTTTTCATGGGTGGTCTGAAGCATGAGTTGTGTTAGCTGTAGGGCCTCTAGATCAGCTATACATCTTTTAGTTGACGGATTATTCTGATCGTCCAGATGAATATTAAAATCACCTAAAACAGTAAAGTCGCTTTTTTCTATCATCATGCCGGCCAAAATGTCCGGGATTGCCTCTATGAAAGGCGTGCAGGTTCCAGGAGGCCTGTAGATAAGACTTTCCGAAAAAGAGGAGGTCGGGGCAAGGGACAATCTAAAAGCAAAGGCTTCGCAATCAGTGATCTTGAAACGAGTGATGGTGCAAGCCAGATGTGCTTTACAAATGATGGCAATGCCACCTCCTATTTTACCTTCTCTGTCAAGTCAGTATATCTCAAAGACCTGGGGTAGAGTGCTTACAATCTCAGGGATAGAGCTTTCTCGAAGCCAGGATTCCTTGAGGAACAATACCTCCAAATCTTCCTCCTCTATCAATAGCTTGATCTCTGTTGAGTGTTTTGGGAGGGATCTACAGTTGATAAGCCCCATCTTCCAGTATTTTGTGTAATCTTTCCCCATCCCTGTATGATGTGTTTATTGGGCCAATTTCTGTGTTGTAAAGCTGCAAATGTGGCAATTCAGAGATTCATTGGCGACCAGTGAGTGCAGACACGAAGGGTGAGTAGCTCCCTTAAGGGCTTCAAGTTCCTTATTCGAGTATACAAACAAATTGTCAGGAGCCCGTTCAATTTGAGCATGGTTCCTGTCCCCTGGTCCCGACTGGGCACGGACGGGTGAAGAAGGGCTTGCCTTAGGCGCCATGCCGGTTTAAATCCTAACCCGGGAGGCTAGAATGGCAACTTCCTAAAATGGCGGCGGTCTAGCATCCTACCGGAAGTGAGTATTCCAGGTGAATGAGACTCCCTCCCCTCAATCAGCTATAGAAGCTGCGTGGGACCAAGGAGAATCGGAGAAGTGGCAGTGCGAAGGTAAGAGTATCCCCCTAGGACACCCGACTCAGAGTAAAAGTCGGTGTCTCTATTAAAACGTGGCAATAATTGATTATGCAGCAGTAATGCAAAGTACAAATAGCAGCAAAGTGAGAGATGGCGATAGAGTAAAATAGAGTAAGATAGCAGAAATAAGTGGTTAAAATAGTTAAAATACTAGCTGGTGCTCATGCCAAACGCAGCCTGTACCTATTAGAATCAAGGAAACTAGAGTGACGTTGAAACCAAACAATGGTAACTAATGGTAAGTAATGGGCAGGCTCTAAACCCGTATTAAGTTTTTTCATTTACAAGAGATTTTGCAAGCACTGTGCAGGTGGAACCTAATAAGAGGGTTGGGGGTGTTCCCCATATGTAGTGAATGCGATGTAGTGACTCCAAATGCGGGTTACTGTGATGTTAAACCTGAGCTTGTTCTGGTGCATCGAATCCTGAATATGTTTCAGACACTTAGCTATAGGTTCTCGATCTTGTGCCATTGGTCTACATGTGGGAATCAATATTCTAGGTCCCAGTAATGCAACCGGTGGAACCACACATCCATTAAAAGAATCTGTGAGAGGAGCCGCCCTTGAGGGATGATGCTGTTGATTTTGCAGGTTGTGGAGATGGAGGGGTCCAGTTTAACTCAGCGAGTATGGCTTTGCAAGCAAGAGAAGAACCACTGGAGGCCGGTCCTCTAATTGGTCCAGTCTGTGGTCTATCACTATCTCATGTTTGATGGTGTCAAGGACACAGAGAGGCCACATGTACTCACCTTTCTTTTGAACTCTAACCACAAAGGGCTAGCGGCTGGAATGACATACACTAGCGAAGCACACTCCCTAATCCTGCTTTAGGGAGTCAGTTTATCTTTTGGGTGCATCTATAAATGAAAATAAAAAGTTGCTCTTAGTAAGAGATCAGCCAGTGGTGAATTAAAGAAGCAGACCCTGTTTTTGAGCTGTGTTCTAGCTTTCTTGCCAGCATGAAATTGGACTATTGGCAGATAAGGGCTTTCTTTGTGCAAGTGATATCTTGGGAGGATCTGTGAATCTCGGCAGCCTCTCTCCTGAGCGTTTGGTCCTTTGCCTGTGTCAGCTGGAATCCTCTCCGGCAACAATACTGTGAGTGACGGCGCCGCACACTCCAGCAATGGCTCTGTAGTCTGTAAGGACAGAAAATTTATTTTGCAGCACTGAGTCCGACAATCCTAGACACACACAGCACGCGCTCGCGCATGCACAAAAAACACTTTAATTAAAGATGCTCTACTTCTCACCAAGATGTACATTTCAACCTTCTACATTAACAGTCATTTCTGCCACTGTTCCTGGTTTGCAATGTGCTTATTTCCCCATTCCTGTCGGTACCAACCCGTGGCATATCAAAACTGTCGTGGCCCGTGGGCCCTAATGCCATTGGAGAAAATGCGCCTCCACTCCAGTGGTAATGGAGAAAACGAAAGGTGGCTTTGGGGTGCAGTGGACCCCGGGCGCCCCTGAGCATCGACACGGCACCCGCTATGCTAATCATGGCTAGTCTCCTGCGCCCCTGTATCTGGACACGCCCCTGTAACTTGGCATTATTCCTTGGAACAGGGGCGGCTCTAGGCTCATGGTGGCCCTGTGCAGGGAGTGTAGGTAGGGGGCCCTGGAAGAGGGGGTCCGGGCGGGGTGGAGCTCAGGAAGGTGTTTTAATAAAACGTCCAGAAAAGGCGTTAGATGACCAGTAACATGGTAACAGAAAAACGAAGTTTACTTTTTGAGTGCTCATCCCTTGGATACTTTGTTTTAGAATCTGGGTCTCTGGAGGGACCCCTTTCAACAAGAAAAACACGTTGCACGTCCGTAAGAGAGTTCGGCCACAAACCTCCTTCAGAATGCCAGATGTTGATGGACCGATGAATGATGTGTCCGTTTCTCTGTCTGAGGGTCTTTTGTAATAATCCTCATCCTGAGTTGGTAATTGCTGCATGTTTGTATCAATTTCAGAGTCACCTTGTTCATTTTCATTGGTCTGCTCATGAGTATCATTCTGCTCATGGATATCATCATTTTTTTGTTCTTCTTTATGGTCGTCAGCGCCTGTTTTACCTAGTGCATCAGCAGTAATCTGGCCAGAGGATTCTCCATCTTTAGGTTTCCCTTGGGTGATAAAGTTCAGGATTGCTCCTTCCTGTGACACTACGAAAGCCTGCTGAGCCACCTTTCTCTTTCGTTTCGAATAACCAGATTTGTGTACTCGAATTCTCTTCATTTTGCTTGCAATGCAGCGGGCGAGGCTAGCAGTGGGTAGGGAAAAAAAGAAGACAATCAGCAGTGGCGGCTGCTGAAAGATTTTGATGTGTCATTTTTATTTTCTTGCAAAAACAACAGTTGATGGACAGAATGCAGAACAATGTCATACATTCACCCCAGTACAGAGATCTGGGCCTAAATCCATCATTTTTTTGCTCACCACACCACCCCAGTTCAGACATGGCCATATGCAAATCAGCCTTGACCCTGTGCCTCATGGGAACAGTCCAGCCAGAACTGCCAAGCCATGTCTTCCCTGGACTACACAATGAAGGACCTTAATGAACGAGTGAATTTCCACCAACCTACCAGGAAAATATGTTCCAGAACCATCTCCCTAGCAGCCACCCAATGCAGCCGCTGATAAAACAGTGGAGGCCACTACTTCTCCCACCTGGCAGTGAAGACCTGAAACCCCTCCCCCTGCACCTCAGAGCCTCACCATCGCTCCAGCAGTTCAGGAAGGACCATAAGACCTCGCTGTTCAACCAACAAGCAGCATGATCCAGCAGCATGAATCCCACAACGCCTCGAGACCCTTATGTGTGAAGCAGCTGAGCTTTACAAACCCTGACTGATTGATAGTAATTACCCTTCCCACTACATGTATGACACATTATGAGGACTAGCCACATATGGAAGGTTTATTTAAAAAGTGTTATAAAACTATAGGGTAGATCATGTGACTTGGCATACAAGGTCTGTTTTCTCAGTCCACTGAGAACAGTAGAGCCTGGAGAATAGTTCATGATCTATTTGGGAAGTGACCTTAGCAGGAAGAGAGTAAGCTACCTTGAAATCATGGCACACAGAGACCTGTCTCAGTACGTCACTAACTGATCCTGAAGACAGCCTACAGGTAACCAAAGACTCGTCCACTTTACCACATTGTCAAAAGACAAAATACAATATATTTAATTAAGGTTTCTTGTATAGTGCCATATTCCAGCAACCAGTTCTGCTCGCTTTCAGAGCACCTATTAAACAAGGATTAATTACAGTGAGTCCTAAGGCTATGAAAAGGCACTAGAGGTTCACTGAAGCAAAATTAATGTGCAAGGAACATCCAGTCAGGAGACAACTTTAAAGCAGATGTACGAATCACTAGCACAGCGTACCAACGACCCCATGGGCCGTGGCATAAGCAAGGAAAATGGCCCCTTTGGCTGCTGCTCAGGAATGAAATATAGCAATTATCAGGGTTCAATGGGCCCCTGAGGGTTTTGGGTCTCAGTACCACTGTACTTGCTGAACCAATGGTAACTATGCCCCTAGTATGGACAGAGAAGGCTGCTTCACCAATTGCAAACTGAGGACTAGTTAAACTAGTTTTCTCTGCTAGTCACATGACAAGCACTGGAATGTAATTAAAGAAATGATCAAGAAGCCAGTCTCCTACCAAGGTCTCTGAAAAAGGGCATTAGATTGAGTTAACATGGGTAGGCACTGCCATCCTATTCCAGGCGTCCATCCATAGGTGCTTACATTTCATGTCTGTCTCAACACCATATAAACAGACATAACCAAATGCCAAGTACATTCGAACACTCGATGTTTTAAAAGATTTGTGCAGGCAGATCCACTCATTAGATCACAAGTATCAGCTTCATACTCTGTTTTCATGATTGTTGATAAGTAATTGTAATCATTTTAATGAATCCTTAACATTACGTCTAACACCTCGTACCCTGCTCTCCTCTTCCCCCCAATATGACCGTGCCTCCCAAGTTACACCTCCAAAAGTCACCATGCCTCCCCTCAGCCACAAGTAAACACCGCCCCTGCACTCCTGACTCACATTTCCCTCAACATACAGCGCCGATCTGCACCACTCCCTACCCCTGGCGCACGGTGACCACCTCTCCGACCCGCGCCCTCTCAGAGATGAATCGTGAGAGAGAGGCTCTCTCTCACGATTCATCATGCCCTCCCTTCCCATGACCACCAGAATACCTCCAGCTCGCCACCTCACATGGCTTACCTCCACCCAGACCCAAAGCACACACCATCTACAATAACATCCTCACCCAACCTTCCCCACGCCCCCGGCTCCTCAGCCCCACGGGCTGGGATACATTCCTATGCCTGATCTGCCCTCCTCCCCAGGGCTCCCCACACCCTCGTCCAATGGCTCACCTTCCCTCAGGTTCACTCTGCAGTGGCACACGCTGACCTCCTCGGTCCCCCTCCCCATGCCCTGACCCTCGGGCTGCTCACCTCGCAGCTGGCACCAAAGGTTGCACACTGGCATGCTATCCTCTGCAAGGCGGCCTTTCTTGCCCAGGGTCTCTAGACGCGCCGGTGCATGGCCTCGGCCGGTCTCGGTGCTGCTCGCTGCACGCCGGGCACGGGTGCTGCCACCCCTCCTGCCACCAGTGATGCATGGTACTTCTGTAACCCCTTCGCTGCAGGACTCGCGGGCACTGCGCATGCGAGCCTCCGGAGGTGCCAGATCTGGACTATTAAAACAAGCTCGATTCTCCTGGAAAAAAAGTTCTAAACAAGCACAAGACCTACCAGAAGAGCCCGAAACAAGGCAGAACCCACACAAAGACGAGACTGGGTTAGAAAGGAAAAGAGTATAAGAACAACCATTCAGCGTGCATCACATTGGATTTAGCACGCCTCAGTCGTTCATGTGCCAAATCCCTGCCAGGGGCTGCCACGAATATGTATTGTATCCGATTCCTCGTGGTGGCCCCTGGGGTTTGGTGGCCCTGTGCAGGTGCACAGCTTGCACATGCCTAAGGCCGCCCCTGCTTGGAATATCTCCAGCCATTCCCTTTTCTTCCTTTTCCTCCATTTCACACTTCCGTTCATCTCTCTCCCCTCACTGCTCTAGGTCTCTCTACTTTCCTCTTCTCTCTTAGCTACACTGGTGGTTTATTCCCCACAGACTCTTATGTTATGTTCTGTTCTGTGCACTATCACCCGCGAGGGTATCCTGGTGCTGAGCAGGTGTGAGTCTAAACAAACCAGGACCCAGTGGGAATACTCAGAAAGACGGGTCTTCACCCTCTTGCTGAATTGATCGCAGAGCCCTTCTCCCTTGTCTCCTGCATCTTTCTAGCCCCTTTCACTCTGTCCCCTCTATCACTTAACTTTCCCCTGCTCTTGCCTCTGTCTCCCATATCTCTGCATCCTTCCATATATATCTTCATTCTACCCTCCCCACAGTGGCTCTGTATCTCAGTGCTTTTCTTCATTCACTCCCCCCCCCCCCCACCTTTCCTACACGTATCTCTCCACTTTCCCTTCTATCCAGTCTCCGGTGATGTTTCCATTGTGCACTATGTCTAGATCACTACTTCTCTCTTTCTTTTCTACTGCATTACTTTAGGCACTTTTGTGTCCCCTTTCTTCTCCCCCTTCACTTCACTCTTCCCTACGTGCTCCCATTCTCCCCTCTGTCTCTTTATCCTTATTTACAGTTCACACATTTCTCCTCTTATAGTTTTCTTCTCTGTCTTTCTTTCTTTCTCTCTGCTCCAACTCCACTTTCTCTGCTCTCTAGACTCTACATCGCGCTCCTGTACCTTTCCATTTTCCCTTGTATCTCTGAACCCTCCTCTTTTCTCGGTACTACCTGTTTCTCTCCACTCTTTCATTTGGTCTTCTCTCTTAATCTCTATTCTCCCTTACATTTCTCTGTCCTCTCAACTCTTTCTCTCCTTCCCTTATCCCCTGCGTCTTTCCGCACATTCCTTATCTGTCCTCTCCCTTTTATATCTATCCATTCTCTGCATTTTCTCTTTATTCTCTCGTCTATCTCTACTTTGTCTGGTGTATCTCTCCATTCTTTCATTCCTTATCCTTGTGACGTGTAGCTGCGTCGCCTGGCTCCCTTAACTGCTTATGGTGTAAACACTGAACCAGGCCCCAGGCAAGTGCAGGAAGAAAAATCTGTGCGTTCGACCTGTTAAGTAAACTGCAGCCGAGACCCTTTGTACTCCGTAGAGGGCTTTTTCTGTGGGACAATAACTGGGGTCCTCTTTCTCCTCCTATGATTGATGGATATTAATGTGACTGTTTCATATTAATCTATGTACCCCCCCCCCCTCCCCTTCCTTCCCTTCTTGCCCCGTCTTAATGCTGACATGATTCCTTTCCTTGGAACTGGAATATAAAGCGAACTGCAGCGGATGCAGACAGGCTGTGCCCCACACCCCGGTGGGACTCGGTGCCACTGAACTTGCTGCACCTCTAATAGCTACGCCGCTGGGGCCGACCAGTGAATAAAGTGCACTATGAGGTTTGCCCCTGAGCAGCACCTGTCTGCTTTTGTTGCTGCTTGTCCAATAAGTGCTTCAGGGACCAATGGTATCTCTGCCAAGTCTATAAGGACCTGATGATGTGTTGCAGCTCGCGCCACCTCTTTGTTTTTTTTTCTCATGTACTCTTGGAGAATGCAGAAGCGGTGGAAGGGAGCCATGCCTGTTAGACAGGTTTCTTGACTTGGTTTGTGAAGTTTCATCTTTGACAAGGCGGGGTTTAAAGTCATCTTCCCTTGTTGTATTCTGTGCTCTCCTCCAATGAGGTTGGAAAACCATGGGAGGTCATGTGAAGGTACCAAGTATGTACTTGTCGTCAGTACATACTTCACGCTAGCAGAGCACGATCCTTACAAGGCTGCCACTGTGCGGCTAACCTGAGGCAAAATGTACTTATGGCGGAAAAACCTGGACATTCTTGGCCAATATTCTAAAGTGACTGTGAATCAACACGCTACCTTTACATCGAATCAGAATAAATCAAAACATCTAACTTTAATGACCAAGAGGCATCACGCACATTCTGATTGGAAGCATACGTAGATGTAGCCATTTTTTTTATATGAACCTCTTGTTATTTGCCCCGGAGGGAGGTCACACATGGAACACAATGCATGTGTGGTTATGAAATGATGAATGGCGACAATATGAAATTGTGTGGCATCAGAGGGCTTGAACAACCTGAGCAAGGACTGAGCCTTGCCACCTTTCTTTGGTCAGCCGCGAAGCGAAGGAAAGAATAATAGGTCGATGGAACTGGGAATGTGTGACCCATGAAAATGATTAGTTGAGGTCCCTGTGAAGTGGTACTAGCTGTATAGAGTGTTTATTACCCTCTATCATGTACCACGGCTAGGCAAGAATAAGATACCTAAAGGAGCCTCGAACATTTGAGTATAAACTATTAGGCCTAGATGTTTTTATCCTAATTTGTGGGATTCCCTGATTGTTGCACAACGGTTTTAAGATGTTCAAATAACTATGCATGAATTATGGAACCAATCAGACATAGGGATTTGGATTTTAATTCTTTTTTTATGATGTTTTTAGATGATAATCTTAATTTGATCGTTTTATGACATATAGTTGTGTTTATTAACTGTGATGTAATTTTTATGCACTTTTATGCACCAAAATGATGCGAATAAAGTCTTGCTCAGGTTGAGTGTCTGGCTCGGGCTCAGCTCTTGCCCCATGGGGACAGGCAATCTAAAACAGGGCCACGCTCAGTGTCCAGGGACTGCCCTTTTCGATTTCTAATGTTGCAATAAAAGACAAAAAAAGAAGCTACATATAAGTCAGCTGAGCACACAAAATCTAAAGAACTGATTTTCTGCTGTGCATGCCTGCATCCGAGCTGAGCTACAATTCATATGTGTCTTACTGGTTGGTTACCTGTATTCAGACAGGAGGTCAGAGTCCTCATTGTTTTAACTGATGTAATCGTCATCATTGGAAGGGTGACCCTCTTTCTATGCACTGTTTGTGCAGTCAGTTAGGGTGAGACAGTACTATTAAAATAGAACTCATTTCCTGCCCACCTTGGCTGCAGCACGAGGGATGGTGTGCTGCTAATCAATAAAAGGAGATCACGTTTGTTTCCTGCTCTTTTCTTCTCCACACTCATGCTGTTTAGGCCTTAATACTTCGATCTTGTTTTTCTCCAAAATGAGGTTTTGTTTTGTAGCTTGTGCATTTGCTTCACTTTCCTCTGTAAACCTCGGTCACCATTAGATATGTCTTGCTAGTTATCGCTGTGGTGTGACATCCAACTTGAGCAACAGACCAGGAAGGAGGGGGTGGTCTTTGTTGTGTTGTATGAAACTCGCATCCTCCCTGATAGATGGTGCTGCCTCTGACACGACAGGGGACCCTGGTATTGGTTGAATCCAGGGCTAAAACCAGCTGGTGCGAAAGACAAGCATTGTGAACAAAGAACCCTGCAGTTTGATTGTTTATTGATGACTGAAGGATACACACACCCACAAAGCTCCAGGCTGTTGGATTTGTGAGTTTCAGCAGGTGGGACAGCCGCGTATAAGATGCTGGCCCAGAAACAGGCAAACGTGGTGGATGTAATAGCAGTGTTCATTAATTTATGGTCATAGCATGCATTGAAGCAACTTTCTAAGCAACATTTAGGATTTTGCAACATCAGAATGTTGATGTATTTGACTGTGTGCCGTGCAGTGGCTATGGGATTCAAATTCACTCCGAAATCCCAGACTTTTCCTAAAACCCTTGAAGGGAGAGTAGAGCCCACTGCAAACCTGAGGCCTTACGTGTATCACCAAATCGTATTTCTAGTAAATTTATGTATTTGGTTGAAGTAGTCATAAGCGACCTCAACACAATGAGTCGATGTCCATGATTAGATAACAAGTTTTACTGCGATGAGGACGGATTACTCAGTACAGGTGGTTCTATATCTCCTGTGCTAGGCATATGTTGTTCATTTTCTGTCTATGTACATGTTGCTTTAATCTCTTAATGATTCGTATGAGCCCAAAGTTGTATTCTTAATCTACAAAATGTAATTCCTAGTAATGATCATTCTGTCATACTTTTTAATACTACACAATCTTAAAAATGTACATAAAAGGGGTTTAAGAAAAATGTGAAATGTATTGTACTGTTAATTAAAATAATTACAAAATACAAATTATAAACATATATAAAATAATAATAAAATCAACTAAAATCAACAGTATCTCTAAAAAAACATAATCCTTGCTGATTTGTTTTTAAACACGTAGATGAGGCTCTAATAATAAACAAGATAACAAAGTTAATCATGCGCTCTGTGTCTACTAAGAGCACACCAAAGATCCATATTGTAAAAAAAAGGCACACTGAGAAAGAATCAAAATAATAGAGGACTGTAGTTCATGAAAACCTCTAATACATGATCAGTTTCAGAACAACATCCCTTCACATATCAAAACAGCCAATTAACCATGGGTCATGTGTTTCCATACAAGCAGGAAGATGTTCACTATATACTCTCCCCGTAGGCTCTGGATGTTAAAGTAACCCACGGGGTGAACCACCTAGGTCTATCGGCATTGGTACTCGTATATTGCAAACCGAGCTTGGGAGCACTGTAGCTTAGGAGCGCAACAGGGGCGTATCTTGGTCAGTAAGATTGGGGAGGTGTGTGCTTCAGATTTTCCAACAATATAAGGTTAAAATATATTACACAAGCAGGGCACATGAGAGGGGCTTAAAGGACAATGAAAAGGGAGAGGAATGCGGATTGGTAGCAGGACGTAGCGAGAGAAATAACAATATTTTGTTAAATAACTAACATTTTTTAATGCATTCAAAACTGAAAGAGGGAGGTGTGTGCGTGTATGTTTTTGTCTGTGTTTATGTAAATAGTCCTGGCAGGATCCGGCAGCCATTTCCTCATACCCGAGTAATAGCACCCGTACCCAACTATTTACCAGAAAATACATTTGTTAGGGGGGTGAGGAAGATTGAAACCAAAGGGGAAGGCGCACCAGCAAAAAAGTCCAAATTCGAAATGAAGTCCTTAGTATTTCTTTTATTCTTGTAGTACAAAAAGGTAAAACTCAGTCAACGCGTTTCGTTCTATACAAGAACTTCTTCAGGGCTAAAACAAGCGACATAACAAATAAATAATAATACAACATTTATAAAATACAAATACAAAAAACAACATTTACTTACAAATAATATCACAAAAAAGGGAGAATCAACACAGATAAAAACACAATATTGATATAAACATATAACAATAAAAAAGTACATAAATACATATATAAAAAAGCTGCAAACATGGTGTAAAACATAAACCACAAACAAATTATGTACCTAATCCACCTCATCCAATATCACATACCCCCACACAAAAAATTCATCAATTTTAGGCAAAACCAGATTTTGTGAGGGTAATGAGATTATGATCAAATACATAGCATAATCAATGAGGGAAATACCAAACCACAAAATTTATAAAATATTCATAATAGTACACATAACAAGCCACTCACCAAAACAGAATCTTTGTAGCCATCAGCAGTGATAATGCAATGAAAACAGTCCCATGTGCATAAGCAAATTCTAAATTCCAATTTGTTAGGGGGGTGTAATACCCCAAATACCCCCCTGAAGCTACACCCCTGAGCGTGAGGTGTTGACAAGACAGTGCAGGATCATATAACTAAGCGGAAAGTTATACATTTGAATTATATTTCACATAGTTACAGCTTTAGGCACAGGCAGATTACATGGTTTACCCACCATCACACGATTTTTGGTCAAGTATCAAAGCGAGGTTTCAAATTCAGACCCCCATGTTCCAAAGACAGCGACTTTGATACTAGTCCACATCTCTTGCCGTGTAACCTGCAGGCCAGATGCTGGGATCCTGGCAGAGCTGACTCAGCCCGCATCTTTTTCCAACTTTAATGAGCTGCACTGATTTGCTTATTGAGTTCACTGAGTTGAATACTATTAACACATACATCTCCAGTGTCAGGTTTGTGGTTGTGGTTATATAAGTGATACAAGTTATTATTTAGTTGTAGTCTTCAGATGCCTCCTCTTGCAAGGCAGTTCTTCACGTATGTGGTCTGTAGAGTTTGGTTGTGTTGAAGTGAGAAACATATAGTTTCCCCTTGGTGGAAATCATTGTAGCTCTAAGGTAGTCATTTCACTAGTCTCCTTTTTGTCAGGTAGGCTGTAGATTCAGGTTCCTGCCTAGTGTTGTAGAACTGTTTGTGTTTTTATTATGGTTTCCTTAACTAGATCTTGTATTGTGTAGTTGGAAGCGTTTACATTGCATTTATTATCTGTTGTACTCCCATCTTGCAGTACAAATGCCTTTTCCAGATGACTAGAAATGCAGGCTTCTAATCTCTTTTAAGGCCCACAAGGAGATGGACTTGTTTAGTAATAAGGAAGTATTGTCACAGTCCCGAATCTTTTCTTTTCCCATCATGTCAGAATCGCTGTAGGACTTGCTTGAATACATCGCGAAATGCATTTCACACGTAGAAGTCCATTTAACTGAACTGGGGAGGCCAGACTCGCCTCTTCTGGGATCCAGAAAACCAGGCTCTTCTCTGAGTGAATTTCCTGATGGGGCGCCCTGTGACCGGCCATCTTAACAGGCACATTATCTGAGTGCTGGGGAAACTGCTCGAACATGTGTTAATATTTATGTCTTAGTCTGGAATCATTTCCTGAAGTCTGAAATTGAATCTGCAGATTTATGAGGTTTGGGATTTGAGAGTACACCGGTGCAATTTTGGGAGGAGCTGTCTACATTTTCACATAATTTTCCAGCGAGCAACAGAGACATCTTGAGAAAAAAAATATAAAGTGTCTTAGCTCCTGGGAGGCAGCCGCACCTGCACTTTGTGGAGACTTACGTCTGGCAAGCGTGCTGGCAAAATACTAGGGATGTGCATGTGTTGCCACCTCGTTTTGTAAGTTTCCTACACAAATGTACGGGTTTCACATACATTCAAAAGTGCACGTTTTTATAACCCCAACGCTTAGTACTGTCTAATATCAGCATATACAGGTTAGAAAAATTGTACAATTTTAGGAATAATTTTTGCTTCCCTTTTTTTCTTCACGTGAGAAACAATTTTCCATGTAAAGTCTCTACTCTTTCTGCACTTAACCTGGGCAGGTGGAGATTTTCCTGCTCTTTTCCACACGTTTTCTTGCACTTGCGCCTGGTTTATGGATCTCTACGTTTAAGAGTAATGGTAAGTTTGTCAAGTGCATTTCAACTGCTTATGAATACCCAGAAAGTTGCAAATTTGCAGGTGTTCATCTTATTTCAGAAGAATTCTCTGACCGCTCTTTACAGTACCTACTTTTGTGCGTCCTCGCGTGGCTCACAATTGCAGAACTTCTGCCTAATTTTCTGAGGCTCCATCTGTGTAGCTGTCAAAGATGCTTCAACCTTTGTGAATCAATATTATGCCACGTGTGCAAGATTTAGGACTCTTTGCAGGTGAAAGTATAATTTACGCACTACAAAGTTTTGTGAAATCATTCTAACATGTCTGACAGTCTGCTGTCTTTGGGAAAAGAGGAGACGCCCCTTCTGTCAAGCCTCAATTCTTAAAAGCCAACATATAACATATAATATTGTTTCTAATAAACTCTATAGCGCCAGCATCAATATTTGTAAAGACGGTCCTCAAGGCTGTGCAGTGTAACTGCCATCTCTTCGGGGCCTATCATGGCCACAAGTTAACATTGACACATTTTAGTATACATATATCATGGCCACAAGTTAACATTGCAAAAACCAAAGGAAATGATGGACGGAGTGTTGAACATTGCAAGCACTCACCCCCAGTCAACTGATCTGGGTTTAATCCATCACCGTTCTTTAGCCCACTCTGCCACCCCAGTTCAGACATGGCCATATGCAAATCAGTCTGACCCTGTGCCTCATGGGAACAGTCCAGCCCGAACTGCCAAGCCATGTCTTCCCTGGACCGGAAACAAGCTTACATTGACACATTTTAGTATACATATATCATGGCCACAAGTTTACATTGACACATTTTAGTATATATATATCATAGCCACAAGTTAACATTGACACATTTTAGTATACATATACCATGGCCACAAGTTAACATTGACACATTTTAGTATACATATATCACGGCCACAAGTTAACATTGACACATTTTAGTATACATATATCATGGCCACAAGTTAACCTTGACACATTTTAGTATACATATATCATGGCCACAAGTTAACCTTTACACATTTTAGTATACATATATCATGGCCCCAAGTTAACATTGATACATTTTAGTATACATATATCATGGCAACAAGTTTACATTGACACATTTTAGTATATATATATCATGGCCACAAGTTAACATTGACACATTTTAGTATACATATATCATGGCCACAAGTTAACCTTGACACATTTTAGTATACATATATCATGGCCACAAGTTAACATTGACACATTTTAGTATACATATATCATGGCCACAAGTTTACATTGACACATTTTAGTATACATATATCATGGCCACAAGTTAACTTTGACACATTTTAGTATACATATATCATGGCCACAAGTTAAATTTGATACATTTTAGTATCCATATTGTGGCTTCCAGAGTGTAAGGTTCGGCACATAAGGGGTGCACACTCTTTGCTCCAGTTCCAGCCTGTTTAGTAAGGAGGCCTGAGGACAGCTGTTAAGAGCAACCCCAGATTTTCTACCTCCATAAAATATGTTACCGACTTCTATATAATCTAAGAATTGGTCTCTTTTTCTGGCAGTCCGTATGTCTTCTGGGATATAAAAGAATAGCGTTTCTCAGCACAGTCACTCAGCTTTCTAATTTTATTACAGCTAGTCGTGTAACTAATGTCGAGTGAGAGCTTTATAAACGTTTTGTAGCTCTGTTTCAAAGTCAGGAGCTAAAAACTGATTTTATGCTGGCAATGCCTAAAAAGTGTTTGTGTGAAATAATGCTTTTTTCTGCTTACCTTCCGTTTTGATAACTTTTGATGGTGCTGTTTTTTTGTTGACAAAACTATATATATTTAATATGCGTTGGCTGTTTGTAGTGAAAGTGTGCTCTACGGAATACACTGAAATGTAATTAAAAGCCCGTGAACAACATTCAACTCCTCTTTTTAAAATTTCCATGTTGTACCATGGACTTTTACAATTGTGTAGCTATGTTATGTTTTTTACATACCCAGATAATTTCTCCAGTGAATCTTTACAAGGCCTACAAGACTTTTCCAGGGTGTTTACTGTTTATGTAAACAACCCCTTCAAGGCGCAGAGCCAGCACGTGAAAACCCCCGGGTTCCGAACAAAGCTTTCTAAGGTGTTTTCATTCCATGGTAGATTAAAAACACGTGCAAATTCAATGGCCAACTCCAGGCGAGCTCTTTTCCAGCTGTTCGGGGTTGTGGGAATTCTCCAAAGACAGGTCTCTGAAAAACAACACGCGGTGCTGGGAATGGAGAGAACCCGTGGCCGGGCCTCTGACTGCTGCGCATTTGTTCATTCCTCAAACACCGAGGCAGCCTCCGCTCTGGTCATCAGCACGCCGTGCGTAGGCTCCACGTCGCTTCATCTGAAGGGCACGTCTGTTATCGTGTTACGTAGGGTGAGGCGTTTAAGACGCTAAGCTCAATTGGCTGCAAAGTGGCCTTGCACCTTTTATGTTCAAACTCTTCTTTTACAAAACAAATGCTAACCGTTCCCAGGAGCTCCCAAGTCCCAACTCTTCACTTTAATTGATCCACATTCCATGTTCTGTTTTGGTTTGAACCAGAGGCTAAGCAGATTCATCTGGCGCGCGGTGACAGCTGCAGAGAGGTGTGGGCGCTGTGCTGAGCAGGTAATTCACCATGCACACCAGAAAACAAAGTACAAGGGGGAATATTTCGGAAGACACTGAAAGAAAGTCGTATTTTTGCCTTTATTTGTTGGGTACATGCAGCAATAAGGCAATAAAACTTAGAAATCCATTAAACTTAGCTCATAAAACAAAATATGGCAAGCTGATTTCATATCCTGAAAAACAGAGCTACCAGTGCCCTATTTTTGGATGTAAAGAAAAATAAAAGGCCACATTGCTTAATTTGTAAAAGATAAGTGCCGGGGCTCAAAGTTTTGCTTAGAAGCTCAGGGTCGGTGCAATCGAATGTCTGCATGCCGAATACCAAGATTGTGTAGCCTTGATTCCACCTCATGCCTCTTTCACCCAATTCCACACTCCCTGCCCCTTTATCATACTCTTTCAGCTTCTTTTTCATCCTCGTTTGAGTACTGGTCATAGGTTGGGAGCAGTGGCGTAACAATAGCCCCACAGCATCTGCAGTGTGGGGGCCATTCCGGCACTGTGAAAGGGCAGCGGACCCCTGGCCTGAGAACTCCTGACTGAGTTCACAGCATGGAGAGCCCCCTCCATGTACATTGCAGGAAGGGCTGTAGCTTGAGGGGGCGGTGTTTGGGGTGTTAACCCCCCCTAAAAAAAGAATTTTGTAGTAAATAGACGGGTGCAGGTGCCTTCAGCCGGGTATGGTGCGGTGTCTGTCGGATTACACCCTGGATTTTTACATGCACACACAGACAAAAACACATACACACTCTCTCTGATGTCTGCCTTAAAATTGGTTAGTGGGAAAACGATTGTGTTGAAGTGCCCCTAACAATCCACACTTCTCACTTTTCCCACTGCCTCTTAAGCCCCCCTCCGTGTGCTCCTTTTCATAATGTATTTTAACTAGATATGCCAGTGTGATTGTTGGGAAATCTGAAGTTTACACCCCCCTAATTTTACTGACCAAGCTACGCCCCTGTTTGCCTGGGTGCCCCCCTCGAGTTTCATCACGCCACTGGTTGGGGGGAAAACATTTTTCAAATCATAATTGTTGAACTCTTATATACATCTTGACTGGCAAGAAACCTCCACTTTACACAATAAAAGGGAAAAACTATTTGTGTGAAGTACGGAGGGATAAAAAAAAGCTGACATTAAAAATAAACGGGTGAGATGAGAGAGTATACTAATTTATCTTTGTGTCATTAATAAAAGTAGTTTTTTATTTCCCATTCCCTATTGAAAATCTTCAGCACACTCCATGAAGACTTGCTCAAAACCTAAATACCTTCTCCCCAAAGTGGTAAAAGGGAACTGAGTACAACCTGAGAAAGGTGAAGGCACAGGCCCAGTTGAACCTTTCTAGCACATCCTCCATTCTAAAAATGAGGTGTCAACCCCACCAAACACAAAAGGTGTTTAATCCAGCAACACCGAGAGGCCAGATTCACCCGATGGTGGGATATGTACAAAATTAAAGAAGTTTGTGTCTTTTCATAACAAAGTTTCATTTGAGTAAACAGGAAAGACAATAGAAAATAACGTCATCATCATCATTTTCACTATGAGAAAGGAAACTCCCCAATCTAAAATGTTCATATGAGATCCATCCCAGGCACACAGTTTGGAAGGACTCTGGATGGTAATGGTACAAGCCACGAAAAAAGGCCACTTTACGAAACAAATCGCTAATGGAAGAAAGATGTTATCCCCTTTCCCCTTAATGTAATGAAGAATTAGGCCTGTGATCCAGAAGGAGTAATAGTGTGAAACAGGAGGTCCAGTCAATTAATGAAACTGCCGACTGCTACCAGATGTTTTTGCACAGATGGATAAAGACGGACTGAAATGTCTGCTAATAGGAATTGAAGATCCTTTACCAGATAAACTTGCCTGGAACAAGAAAACATTATCTACAATACCTCCTAAAATAACTGTAGAAAACATCCACACCTTTCCAGTGAACTAGCAGGACACCTAAGTGAATCACAAACATAGACCCAGCGGCGGCGCCTCCACTAAGGCGAAGGAGCGTCGCCCCACTAATCTGCGAGCACTAGTTAAAGGAAAACTAAAATTATAAAAACCAACATTATTATCATTTTAGTGTTTCGTTTCCTGGCGCAGGTCGGGACTGCTCTGCTAACAGAGCAGGGGCCAGGTGGAGGACTGGTTTGCCGTGTAAGGCCGGCCAAACATTCATGCGCACTTTGCATGTTCTCCACACCGGCTGCCTTACAGCCTGGGCTCCCAATCCCCATCTGAGCACCGAACCATGTCGCTCAGAACAAGCACAAAGCTGCAAAACCTTCATGCGCGCTTTTCATGTTCTCCACCCAGGCTGCATTACAGTCTGGGTGGAGAACATGCCCAGGCTCCCATTCCCCGTCTGAGCGCTGAACCACGGTGCTCAGACCAATCACAACGCTGCATTGCAGCGTTGTAATTGGATTAGGGAAGCCTGGGTACTTCCTGCTGCTGGCCTCCAGACAGGAAGAAGATAACAAGAGGGGACGGAGGAGAGGCGGTGGCCAGCCGTAGCCAGGTAAGTGGTTTTTTTCTTCTTTCTAATTGCCCCACCACCCCTGCCTGGTAGGAGCCGCTCCTGCATAGACCCTTCTGATACTTTTTGTCAAAGAGCTTCCAATAAGTTTGACAATATCTGTCAGGCAAATACTAGAAAGAATTCAAGATCCTACGAGTTAGCTAAGTGACTTGGAATAATAATCCCTGAAGGCAAAGAAAAAGAGGATGGTCTACGAAAAGGCGAAGCAGAAATTAAACTATGGCTGATCCAGCCACACTGGGTCAACCAAAACCAACAAGGCGCAGGTCTGCTACCTGATAGAGTTTTCTAAGAAACACAGCAGAGGTGGAAAAAGGAAATCCAACTGTGGTGGGGTTCTTGAAGAAAGATTTTACATGCTGATGTTTCAGGGTCTGCTCTCCAGTAGTAAAATATTGTGACTTGACCCTGTCTGCTAAAATGTGCTTTGAGGAGGACCCCAGGAGAAAATGAAATGTGTGGAAAATTTGATAAAGTCACCCATTGCTGGCAACTCATGGTAATGGGAAAATCGGCCTACTTTCAGAAAAGATTTCTAGAAATGTGGACTGCTTAGGATTGAATTTCTTATCTAAGATTACATTTTGAACACTGGTGTAATCTTTTGGCAAAAAATTACATTTTAAACACTGGTGGGTCATATGAAACAAAACCTTTGATGTACAAAGGCAAAATTCACAGAGACTTCAGTCGAAGGAGCTGTTTTTTATTCATCTCCCTAGACTCTCATACTTGAAAGATTATTTTGCTTCAGAAGCAGAAGGCAGTTCTGTAACCCTCTGTGTGGGCTGCTGAGGCAGGCTTCACCCACTCATGAATTTTTTTTTTAATCGTTCTCTACTTGTTTTTCAATTCCATTTTCTATTCCTCATCAAATTCTGCTTCTTTTGTGCATGATGGTACCTTTCAGAAAAAAGCATATTATGAATATCCTGGTCTTAAATACCTTTGACCTATAATGGACCAGATGTAAAACAGTTGTGGGCTCCTCCTGCAAAATGGTCTTTGGCACCTGATTTCACGTTCCAAATCAGGCACAAATTGTGTTTGGACACAGGGTATTTTACCATACAAATTCCTCCTGGTATTTTATGCAGAAATGTGTGCGAGTTTAACAGGTTGGAAAGGGGGAAGGTGTGATTTACTTATTATTAAACCAAGATCCATGTCCTTTCCCCTTATCAACGTTGAAATCCGTATTCTCACAGTAAAGCGGCCTGGGGCCATACCGCAACTTTATGGTAACGTTGCTTCTCAAGGGCGGATTTACCAGGCAAATTTACAGCACTCCTTGAAATCTTCAGTTATTAGGTGGAAATGTCCCTCTAAGTTCAGAACAGGTAAGTAAGTACCTGACCTAAAGGCATCATTCTGTGCACCAGTGCTGCACTATGAATGTCTTTGGGGCTCCTTGGTATATTTCGGGTATCATTACAAGCCTCTCTCAAATCATGTATGGGAGGGTTTGTCCACCCTTAGTGAGCAGGGACTCAGCATAAAGGGGTTTATTCCATTATAGCTCGCGCTGAACATGTCTGGATGGGCAAATGATTGTGAAGTGCTGTTTCTCAAGGTACATGGCAGTATACATGTGAAGCTATGTTGCACAGGGCTTGTATTACAATTCCCTTATAGATTTTAGAACCATGGGCTTCTGAATACAGACATCTGAACCTTGGCCTCTGAGCCAGGCCATGGGAATGTATGAAGCTACAATGCAAACAATTACAACGCATGCCTCTACAACACAGTTTTTACATCGCAACTACCATTGCATCGCATGATTTTACAACAAATGCCATTACAACGCATTTTAAAAAACTACCATTACAACGCATACCATTACAACGCATAATACTTTTAGGGTAACAGTGGGGTACTATTCCCACTCCAGTGAATTCAACAGTAGGTTGGATAGTGTAGGGGTAAAAAGTACTATTCCTACTCAAATGAGTGCAACAGTAGGGAAAGTGTTGGATAGTGTAGGGCTAAAAATTACTATTCCCAAGTACCCAAGTCCCATACCCACCCTAAAACAATAAAATCTCCATTACTTACCTTATAATGCATTATAATGGCATGCCTTGTAATGGTTTGCGTTGTAATGGCCTGTGTTGTAGTGACATGCGTTGTAATGGAATGCGTTGTAATGGCATGCGATGTAAAGGTAGATGCGTTGTAACAGCTGCATTGTAAAGGTAGTGTGTTGTAATGACTGCGTTGTAATGGTTGTTTCCCAGCCATGGGGACGCCTGTGGAGGGGTCCTAGGCCTATGCACACACCTTAACACCTCTGAACAGCCACCAGATACACAGGTTTAAACTTGGATCGTCCATTTACTAGACCCGTACTCCCAGTGGCTTAGGCACCAGGCCTGCCAATCCCTATTTCCCCCACTCCTTTCACCTCCATCCAGGAACAAGGTGTAGTTGGGCAGCTCGTTACAGCGGCTGCATTACTAGTGGTATTCTTGTCCCTGGGGGCTGTACATTTTTTATCAAAGGTTTCTGCCTCGCTCTGGTTAGATTAAGGATCACCCACCGGGATAAGGGCTGGCTAGAAAAGGCTTTGGCAACTGAGTCCCCTCTTGTAGTAGCACACACTTAATGCATAACGCCTGCATTAAGTCCGTCTGCTAAGCATATATGAGGCACCCTCACAGCCATGCACACCTTATTTAAACACCCACATGCCTTTTAGAGCATACACACTATTTATCCACAGGGTCGAGCATTAATGGTGACACAAAAGTGATGCAAATCAACACAAAATCTTTTCTTCCCTACTACTTTTCAGTGCTTAACTTGTTTTGCACTGGTAATTCACTTGAAAGTAGCGCAAACCAGCGCATAGTGCTGCTTAGCATTATTTAGCACCTAGGGGGTGTTCCATCGTTGGTGCATCGGGGGATGGTGCATAGGCATTCCCATGTAACCACCCATGGTTTTTTATACAAACCCCTATCTATTAAAAAAAGTAGACAGAGTTTTGCGTCATATAATAACGCCTGTTTCAAATAGGTGCTATCAAGGAGACATGCTTTTATTTCTCCTTTCTTTTCAAACTTTGCATGTGTGCTGCACTGTACAGCACGCATACAAAGTGGGACTAGTATTAAAGTTAGTCTAAGCATAGTATTTTGTACTGGAAGGGTTTCCTTCCAGTACAAAGCTTATGCTAGACTCATGCAGACACCCTTGCACTATGGTGCAAAGGTGTGTACATGGCGCGCGGCTGCCTGATAGTGCGCTGGTGCTAGGGAGAGGGGAGGAGAGTGCCCTATCTCTGTAAATATAGCGCTCTCCCCTCCCCTTCTCAAGCAGAGCATCCCGGCATTTGTGGCTGCTGCGCTACACTGTGTGAGAATTTGGTAAATAGACCCATTAATGTTTCTAAAATTTAAATTTACATTTTACTTGAGTGATTTTGGGGACATAACAGTTTAGTCTCCGGGGAAATCTGACAAGATGGCTTTAGTATTGTTGTTTCAGAATGGGCCCATGGTAGAGGATGTCATATGGAGGTGGCGGATCGTTCCTAAGTGGGCCATGGGTTGGGTGAACTGAACTTGTGGTAGATGGTGGTTGGCAGATTTAGGAGTAGGAAAGGGAGTCCTGGGGCTGTGGGTGATTCTTGGCAGAAGAAACAGGGGTCTTTTTGTTAATTGGTGGGCTTTGGCTGGCAGGACCGAGGGTCCTGGGGATTATTTGTACTTGATGGTTTCTGGGTGTGGGATGGGGCTGAGGTTGTCCAATGGCCTCAGGGGCTGTAGAATGGCTCCTACTTTTGTTTTTTAAATCCACAAGTTTTGTCCCCAACTACCAGCTTGTCATTTTATCAGGTATTCACGTGCAGTACTGTCTCACAAGGACAGAAGCTTCCTCATATCCCCTTGTATCGCAATGACATTTCAGGGTTGTGTTGTCATATGCGGGTAGCAATTACTACATGTCAGGGATGCCCAATTCATGCCAGGATGTCCATCAGAAGCTATGGAGGGTTAATATATGACAGTGACAGCTTGATGCTGATGAATTGAGCGCCGTTAAGGTGACAATGCACAACACCTAATTCCAGGGTCATCATCAAACTAAGGTTAATTTACACATTGCAGAGCATAGAATGTAATCTGCAGGTTGCATGCTTACGTCTTACATAACTAAGTGGGGTCATGTGTTTGTTGCAGAATATTGCATACCCTGTAGGTAACTCATTCACACGCTAGTAAAACAGCTCAGTGAATAATGCCACCAGTTGCAAACACATACACATACATTGCAAGAAATAAGTTTGAATTCTTGCAAGTTTAAAACCATTTTTTCAGTCCACAAAGTTTGACAAAGTTGGTACCTTCGAGCGTTACTGTTAAAAACAATTCTCTTTTAATGTTGCATAATATTAGTGTAATTGCAGCTAGATCGACTTAAATACGCATAGAACTTGAATAGCACAATTCTTTCTTATAGTGTTGTATGTCTCAAACATGTTGTTAAGTAACATGAAGAGAGTATTTTTCTCACCCCTGACGGGCTTCTGAGCCTAGAAGCAAATTGCACCAATGTATAAACTACCTGTGACTTCGGATATCTGCTTCTAATCAGAAAACAATTTGGACTAACGGAATCCTTGTCGGGGATATGGAGCTAGGCATGATGGTGGGGAAAGGGACACTGGAATGCCTGCTTCCCCCTGCAAGCTGCAATTCAGAACAGCTTAATCAGTTGAATGTGCATTGCCACAAATGCAGCTGCCTGTTTCCTGCAGTGGACACCAGTCTGACTGCACCTTCACTAGGGCAGTCTGTCTGGGGCTGATGGGGTGAACAGCTGTCTGGGGGAAGAGCGCTGAGGAAGGGAAACAGAAGCTGTGAAGATTGATGCCTCTGCTCGTCCTGTCCTGGTTCTCACCTGCTCTCTTTCTTAGTTGATCTTCATGAACCAACACTCACTACATTTTAAGTGAATTGCTGTAAAGCAACTATCTTTATTGCAAGAAATACAAAACAGGTAGGGTGCACCGCACCCATCGAACAAATACATAGACAAACCACCAAGACATGTAGTCAACTGTATACAAATTGAGCGATCCACATGCTCCAGACCTGGTGTGTCAAGCACCATTAGAAACTCAAGTTTTAAATGACTAGCTCCCACAATTTCATAAAAGTTCAAAAGTCCACGTGTTTGATAAAATAGAGAAGGAAACAATTGAGGAGAATGGATGGGAAAGAAGGTGGGGAATAAAGAAAGGCATTCAAAGAAACAGGAACAAATTAAATCCTCCCCAATCAACATGGATCCACACATCATGAAGAAATGAAAACCCCACAAGTCGTTACGTCCATTTGTGACACCTACACACCATACAGGATGTACCTCAAGGAGAAACAAAAATGAAGGCTGCTAGTGCCACTCGGGTTGTTCTGCAAGCTTTCCAGGCGGGATCTGGCCGCCTGCCCATGGATGGGGATGTAGGTTTTACCTTCATGCACCACTTCCAAATTATGAAGACCCCAGAATGAGGCGAGACCTCCAACACCACAAGTTCCTTTTGTTATTTCCAACATGAATCTCTGCCTATTCTGTGTCTCCATACCAACGTCTGGAAACGAACTTACACCGATGTTGTATATCATGTAGAGCATCTGCTTTTCTTAACACTGATTCTCACAGTCATAATCAATGAGTGCCACCGTTATTGAATCACCACAAGTAGTAGGCCTGGGTTCCTTGGAAGACATGTGGTATGCCTTTGTAACAAGCACTGGTACATTGTGATCCTGTCCCAGTTCTCACTCCAGGTGATGCTCCAAAAAATCTGCCGCCTCTCAAATCCTGGTGGAGACCTGTCTCTAGATGTTCTATACTTTCATCTCCTTCTTCGCCTCAGCAATACCTCCATATCTTCTCCACCAGACGTTTCCTTCAATAACGGTTTCTCCTCACAGTTTGAGACTGAAAGACTGAAAGTCTCTGCTATTTTTTCCAGCATATTGTCAGTCCCAAATGTATTGCTGTGCCGTCACAAGGTGGTATAATGAAGCTCAGGCCAGGAAAGGCTCCATGTGGTACCAGACAGCTCCCCTCCTCCTCCTCGGAAGCTGCTGCACCGATCCACCCCAAGATTAATGCTATCCTGCACATCCTTCTCATGAGCGCTATCAGTTCTCAAGAGCCACATCCACTGGGTGGCCACCATCTTGGGCATGCTGCTTCCATTCAGCAGCAACCTCTCACTGTCTCCATCTCATCTATCACTGAGGATCCACGTGGATTGGCATACTTGCCTGCAGAACAACCCATTTCACCTCATGTGGGATGTCTTAGGTGGGCTGCTGCATCACCTAATCAGCGAGCTGGACCAGGCAGAAGAGCTCACAAAAGAGCAGCCATTCAACATGGCACCAGGCTTAATGTGGTCAAGTAGCTTGGAACCAGGCTTCACCCCCTTGTTATTGTTAAAAGGCTGAATTGCACAAAGGTTGGTTTTGTAAGCCACAATTCTACAAAACAAAATACAAAGAGCAGTAATTCAATTTATGGTGAAAAGTCCCATGCAAATAGTAATCTGGAATCTAACTGCAATGCAGCTCGAACAAACAATAATTGCAAGTGATAGATCAATGTTGTGCGCCCTTTTTTGCACCCATTACTGCATGTATGTCTGCACCCATCCACACGCTCTGTCTTGCTCGCTCTGTCTCACATACACACTTTCTGTCTCTTTCATTCGCACTCTGTAGTTCTATCACACACACACACACATTTCACTCACTTCCTGTCTCCTGCCCAGTCAAAGTAATACCAAGTTGCGGTAAGGACACAGGCTGGTGTGATCTTCAGGTCTATGTAGTCAATGCCGAGACATACATCCGACCATACAGATGCTGCACAGAGAGCCACCCCATGCAGAGCTGAGGCCAGTGTGTCAGCGTTGCGTGCATGAAGGTATATTTCCCCATCCTTTCACATCATAAAATGCAGCTAAAATAATCTTAAGAAAACAAAGGCCTCCAAAGACAACTCGAGCTTCTATGATCCGATGGATTGAAAAGACACGTGTGTGTACATAGCTGAAATGCACAAGAGGCCCCTCTTTCATGACTAAACAAAGGAGACAATAAGTCAGGAAAACAAGACATTCTTTGTCTGTTCTTGAAAGTTTGACATGAAACAGCATCTTATTGACATTAGAGCCTGCGTAACACGAGGCCGCTTTTCCTGAGATTATGAGGATGGGAAGGGAGCGTTTGACGTTACAGCAGGCTTAATATGAAACATAACTCGAGGTCTCCCAACGGGTCAAAGGTCAGATATCTATAAAAAGATAGCTTGCACTGTATATTACAACGACATGCTGTTTCAGCAGCAGCGCATGCTGTAATAAATTCTGAAGTGGGTGGAGTGCCCGCCATTTACTGACATCTGAAGATCATCGGCTAGGGTCAAAGGTCACGTCGTAGTGGGCAAAGGCAGCATGGGAATGGCACCGCCTAAGAGTGAAGCTCTGGTGGGACGAACATAAGCCTAAGGGAAAGTGACAGGCGCATAGCAGGAAATAATAAAAGAAGAGGCGGAACTGGCGCAATTATAGGATATTGTGGCTGAGGCTTTGGGAAGACATAGAGGACGCTTATGAGGAAGTCATAAAAACATAGGTGGAACTGCACACTTATAGGATATTGTAGTTGAGACTTGGGGAATTCATAGAAGTATAGAATAAAATAGAAGATACTTAGGAGGAAGTAATAAAAACATAGGTACTGTAGAACTAGGACAGTTATAGGATGTTGTAGCAAAGGCTTTGGGAAGTGCCAGAAGTGTAGAATAATATAGAAGACGCATATGAAGAAGTAATTAAAGCATAAGTGGAATTGACTCAATCATAAGATGTGGTAGCAGAGGAATGGGAAAGTGGCAGAAATATAGGATAAAGTGGAAGATGCATGGGAAAGTTGCTTAAACTGAGGAGGAACTGGCAAAAGCACAGGAGAAAGTGGCAGTAATATATGGCACGTTTAAGAAGAGTAGGAGATTTAGTACAAACAAGGAAGGAAGCATCAGGCAGGGGCGGCTCCTCTACTAGGGCCAAAACATAAAATGGTAATAACTAAAAGTTATTACCATTTTATGTTTCGTTTGCGACTTGAGGGTGGTTGGACGGGGCTGCTCTGCTCTTTGAGCAGGGCAGGGTAGGAGTGGTTTGCCCACTCCTAAGTGCGCAAAGACTGTTTGGTCAGCCCTCTTGGGCTGCCCAAACCAGTCATTCACACTCTGCCCTGCTCCATGGAGGCTGCATTGCAGCCTGCATGGAGAACATGGCCACCCCATTAGCCCTTGGTTGGGCGGCGTCCTGCCCAATCACAACGTTGTGATTGGGTTAGGGGAGGGAGGCTGGCTGCCTGCTTCCTGTTCCTGTCGGAGGCAGGAGAACAGGAGCCGGAGCCGAGAAGACGCGGGGCCCGGCAAAAAGGTACGTTTAATTTTTTTTTCCTGCGTCCCCCCGCAACATCCCCCTCAAATCCCCCCGTGACCCCTCGCGCCCACCCCCCCCACCCGCGAGCAATGCCAGCTGCTACTGGCATCAGGCACTTTCCAGGAAGTAGTAGAAGAAAAAAAGGAAGTGGCAGACACATTTGAGGCAGTAGCACAATAATAGGATAAACTAGCAAAGGCAGGAGCAGTTGAAGAGTATGAGGAAATGGTAGATGCGTAGGTGGTAGGTGGAAGTAGTGGATGCAGAGGAGGAAGTATCAGGTGCACAAGAGGAAAGAGTAGAAGCAATGGAAGAAGTCCCAGAACCAGAGGGGGAAGGAGTAGAACTAGAGGAGCGAGTAGCACGAATGTAGCAGGAATTGACCAAACTCAAGCATAATTGGCAGAACCGTAAAGTACTGGAAAATGTCTGAGATCTAGGAGGGATGACAGTAGCTTAATGTAGCGTGCTAGGAGGAACTGCCAAGCGTTTGTGAGGAAATAGCAAACACTTAGGGCAGAGTAGTTGAAGAATAAGGGAAAATGCCAGGTGCATAGGCGGAAGTGGCTGTGGAACTAAAGAAAGCAGCCAAAGCCTGTGCATGAGTCTCACGCTTAGGAAAAAGTGTTAGAGTCGTAGAAGAGGCCGAAGTATATTAATTGCTGGCATGAACTGTCTTGAGCTGTGGATGAAGTGACAGCTTCTTAAGACGAAGTGACTGAATCTTTGATAAACATTCTGACATGGACAAAGAAGCAACCTAAACTTTTAAGGAAGCAGAAGGAATTCAGGGAAAAATCTCAGAGGAGTAACAGAATTAAAAAGTACTATAGGTGACAATGTCAAAAGCTTAGGAGGAATTGTTGAGAGCTCAGGTGACTGTCAGAAAGAAGTGCCAAAAGCATGGAATATAGAGGAGTAAAACAGGGCATGACAGAATTATCAGAGGATGCAGGTTGCACATAGGGAGAAATATATACACAAGGATAAGAGTTTAAAAACATATTTAGGAATTGTGACCCCCGACTACTGCAAACAATGAAAGGCATTTAACAGAAAAAAAGATAAGGTCAGAAATGTCATACAAAATGTCAACAAATGTATTCTACTTAAGGTACCAGGCAAAATATTCTATAACAGAACTCAGAGGTTGGATAGGCGGTGAGGCACCAGGGAACGTAAATTGTTGTTATTTGATTTCAAAATCCGCTTTCTTTACGGACACAGGATGTCCTCACCCCAGTACATGGGCTCAGATTGTTGCTTGAGTTAGAAATCCTTTTAAAAACAGAAGAGGAGAGGTGTTTGGCGAAACAGGAACAATTTGTTTAATTAAACATTATGGCTGGAAAACAGTTACAGGCTCAAGGTCTTAGGACTGTCTCAATTTACAATCAGTATATGTCCTTCTTTTATACAAAACATGACGGATTATAAAAGTTTACGGAATACCATATATGGTGAGGAGTGTTGGTTGCTGACTTTGGAGTCATACATTTATGGTCTAATGGATACTACAGGTGGGTCTCAACTTCATGTGGATACAGTATGGCCAGTGGATAACGTGTCCAGATGTCCGGCATGGGGAGCAAGCGATCACTGTGTGTGCTAGGTCTTGATTGGATATGTGTTCCTAACTCATGTGACATCTGTCTGTTTATGGTGTTTTTAGAAGCAAACGTACCCCCTCCGGCCATGTGTGCTTTATTAGGGCAATCTCCCCAGACCATTGTAATTTTGCTGAGGCTATTTGTGGGATTGATCAAGAGTTTCCTGCCCTAGTGTTCGCCTGCTAGCTATGCACCCTTCCACCTGTTACATATCAATCAGTAATCCCGGGCCATGGTCTCAGGGCCTGCTTGACTACATAATTGTGAGTCTGGGTTGATGTGGAGTTCAGAATGGGTGATTCACTTAATAAGGGCGAGATTTCATTTTTATTGATGAATATGATTTCCATATTAAACAAGATAAAAAGTTGTGAATACAAAATAAAGCTTTTGATCTGAGTCCTGTAGCCAAGCAATCAGTCTTCTGGTGTTGGGGTTGGGTCCCTTCTGGGAACCCCGACAAGTTGAGCTATCTGGAGTTTGTTTAGTTGTTTCTTGGGTGTTAACTTGGAGTTATCCACCAGATGGAAAGCCTTCTTGTGATGTCAGTGAGAAGACAGAAGAGGTGAAAGAGTCAAAGGCAGAACAGAAGCTGTGATTCATAACATTGCCTGTAATGTTATAAGGATCACAGATATCATTCGTCGGTTTATGGTTATATTTTGCATTTGACACTTGGGTTTGCAAATTATTCTAAATAAGACCAATTCCCCATAGCCACCGGCAGCGGTATCCATGGTAACATGCTGTAAATTCCAGCCGGATTATTCAGTGGCTTTCAGGCCGTGACCTTACGAGTGTCAGACAAATGGGCAGTTTAAAGGTCCGCAGCTAATTAGGCCATTTAGCGTTCTCAAGGTGTAAAAGGAAATTGCGGTCTGACCTCTCACCGTGCCATCTCCTCTCAGACTTGCCTCTTCCGTTCCTGCTGAAATATATATTAAGAAAGTCACGCCAACAAATATTACCCGAGCAACTTCGAACTTGAAGAAGCCGCTGTGTCAAAATGAGTTTACAAAAGCCAGAGATGGAGTGAAGAAGTTGGCGAGGGTTCATTTCTCAGCAGGGGTCTGCATTTTGTCAACACTCCAGGCAAATTCTGGCAACATCCTTTGAAAGCCCTGGGCACCTGCCAGCTCCCGCATTCCCCCCTCCCAAGACCTGATTTAACGTTACTTAATTATTGTTAACACGGACTCTGAGGTAGGCCGCGTTTCCCGCGCTTTTGCGCGTTATTGTGTTTTTATATTCAGTACCGAAGCACAGGGGTACCCAGGTGCCTGCGTAGCGCAGCCGAGAGGAACTGAGTGAGGACAGGTGGCGAGGATCTGATTAATGGAGGTGGGGTGGGGGTGGCAGGCGGTGCATCAGTGGGGAGGGAGAAGGGCGGTGATAGATGGAAGAACAAGGTAGGGAGAATAGGAGGGCTCCGTACCCTGTGATTAATGGAGGCGGGGCCAAAGATGAAGATGAGAGAACACCGGATTAATAGAGGGACAGGCTGTGGGGAGAGGGTCGAGAGTCTCCGAGGAAGGGAGGAATAGGGCGGGAAGGAGAGGAGTGGCAGATAATCTCAGTGTAATGGTAGGGCGTGGAGCCGGAAGAAGACACCGAGTGCCTGTGATTAATGGCGAGCCTTTCATCCAGTAGGGTAGGAGGTTTCCCGCTTTCCACAATGAGTGGCTGTAGTGCAGTTCTCTCTTGGGAAGAGGGTGATATGTTGCTAGCACAAGCATTCCAGCAATCCTGTGGTATTGCAGTGTACCTAGAAAGAAGAGCTGCCTCTTTTCAAAAAACATATTAGCCTGTGAAGTTCGGGATGTGCTAGCGAAAATACAATCCATCAATTCAGCGCCTCGCCAGGGGTAGTGAGCGCTATATAAATGCAATTTCATTTAGGCCAAGGGTTATCAGGGCCAGCTTTAGGACTGGAGCCCAGTGCGACAATCTTTTTTGCCTCCCCCCCCTTACCTCCTCCTAGGATTCCCTCACTATCACCTGGAAAAAGTGCTCCTCATCTCTTGTGGCTCTCTCACATACATTTCATTTGTTTTAAAGTGCAAGTAAAGACTGGCTTTTCTAATCAGGTGCATTGGCAACACTTCTTCTATTTCCACAAACAAGAATGAAAATAAAGTAAGAAATGTTTTGCGTGCCTCCCTGATGGAGTGCCTGTTGCTCATAACGAGGCAGGCTGACTGTACAGCTGACAGGTTGTCAGCTGGCAGGTGGCAGGAAGTTAGGGGTGGTAGTGGTACTGCAGCTACAGTTAAGACAGCCTACTTGGTTCTCACAGCCTTCTCAGAAACAGTTGGGGACTGGCACTTATAACTTCACCAATTAAGAACCAGGATAAAGGAATATCCAAGTGGGAAATAACTTTACGGTTTTAGCACTCTGCGCGTGGTTTGTGAAACCTGAAATATAACATGTCCAGTTCTGAAAGGTAATAGCCCAGGCAACTGTTACCAAAATTGAAAGGTTTTTACATTAATGTATTTAGGACTCTTTGTGAGGGTGTTGCATTGAGGGCTGCTCACTGCTTTTGGATACTTCGGCATACAATAAATTGTGGTATTTACTATTATACAGAGGTCTAAGTCCAGTTTGTCTTGGAAAATGGTAAACTCATCTGGCACTTTATTTGAATCAGGGAAGAGTCCGATTAGTTATACTTTTTTAGGACTGTTTGGAAAATTGAATCGTTTTGGAAGCGATTATCCCACTAGTGTCTCTTTGGCAACAACTTCTAGCCAAGACCTGCCAGCCTTAGATGAACAGCTGACAGAGGTTGGACAGAAGTATTGGCTATGAGGCGGGAAATGATTAGTCGTTGCAGAGAGGAACAAGCGTCAATCCGAGTTTGGATTTTCAAGAGGTCTCTTTTAAGTATCAGAGATGTTTGACAGAAATCTGAAAGTATCAAACCTTGGACAACCAGGAACCATCTGACAAGAAAGTAAGTAACCCTAAAAATAATTACAGATTTCTTTCATTAAACTGTATCCACCGCATGTGTCAGACAAAGTCCAAATTTAATGCATTAATGAGATGCCTTTTTTCCAATTGAAATGGGATAAAAGATACTCCTCACTATGTCTTGAGTAACTCCTGGAGTTAATGGTAAAGTGTTTGTATGTAGTTAGGTTTTCTGGAATTATGTGATTATGTGGCCGTGGCACTGAATTAATTTATTACACTCACCCCATAATCCACCATCTGTGGCAGGCAACATTTGGAGATGTAAACAAAAAATCTTGTTCCTGGCTTAAATTGATTAATTGTTACTGAAAAATATGTGACACATTTGGTGTGCCCTGCTGTAGCAGACCCACCGCAAATGTTAACTTGCCCCTCTAAGTTATTAATTTCGGTATTTAGGTGATAACCTATACTAATGAGGTGAACATTTTGCCCAGACACTATATATTTATGTATGAAACAGCAAACTAGTTTTCCAAACATTCTATTGAATTTATCAACACTATAAGGCAAAATGTAATCAATGAACAATTCCCATAGGGTGCAGCGAGATATAGCCAGCAACCTATAAGAGTCATCTCAGCGATAACCTGCAGAAAAGCAGTCAGTCTCGACAATGGATAGGGAACACATTTCACCTGAAATGATCATTTGGCTATTCTTCCTACTGAGAATGGGAGAGATGTAATTGGGATACATGTTGAATGGCCTAATTGATAAAGTCATTGCACATTTCCAGGCACCAACCAAGTATATGGTCGTGCTTCCTATGTAAACAAGAATTGGCATAGCCAATAGGTCTCGCTTTTGGGACCTTATAAGTGTTTAGTTATGCAACTGTTGCATGGATAAACACTTATAAGGTCCCAAAGGCGAGACCTATTGGCTATGCCAATGCTTGTTATAGGTGTGTTTGAAATGCACTACTAACAAGCTGTTGCCCGATGACTGACGAGGAGGGAGGGGAGAAGGGAGGGGGGAGTGAGAGCACAGAGCAGGGGGTGGTGGCAGAGAGCGCCTCGCAGACAGCAAGCCTGTGTTTACAATCCCTAGTGGGGGTGGGGTCATGGCCTTCACAGACGCCTGCCAAAAGCTTTTTAAATGTTAGCTCGTCACTAACTAAAACGCCAGTGCCTCATGAAATCAGTATCCCGTGTCCTTTGTCTAAATAAAACTCACCGGTAAAACAAAGAGGACGTGCCCCGCTACAGCTTAAAACCCAGGTGTACGCGCGGTATTTTTAAATTAACAAAGTGCTTCCGACTGCTCGCGTCTCTAAATGCAAGTACAAAACAAGCATTGGCCGCGCGGCCGTGAAATTAACGCCGCGCGGCCATGAAAGACAAAGTGAGCCACAGGGAAGGCTGGCATATGGTGAGCACTTTCGCGGCCGCTTTGATGTTCTCAGTGGCCGCGTGGCTCACTGAGAACATCAAAGCGGCCGCGAAAGTGAGCAGCAGGCTAACAAATGGTGCGCGCGCCCGGCCCACATGCACTGTAGTTGGCGGCCTGAAAAGCACTAGTTTGCACTTCCAAATCCCGCTTTCTATAGCTCTCGCCAGAGCAGCGCTAAAGCGCTGGCTCAGGCGAGACCTAAAAAGCAACATTTTACCACTACAAGATGTGTGAATTATGCCACATCATTTGTCCTTTCTTGCTTCATAAGTTATTCAACCTTGCCACGTAATTTGGCCCTCCTTCGCTGCACAAATCCACTTGACTTGGTATGACATTGTAATGCACAGTGAAGCCACCTCCTGTAGCTATCTCATTCTCTTAAGAACAGTGGACAAATTCTGCAACTGTTGATGGGTGGTATATATTATTTTTTACTCAGATTAGATTCTGGTACTGTCTGTGGATTGGGGCCACTGAGCATGTTCCTATAGAGGTTACCTAAATCGAAACCAATTCGAGGAATTCCAAGCTGGGATCCAGGTGGAGGGGTCCACAGTATTGAATAGGAAGTAAGGGTAGGCAGGAAAAAGGGAACCACAGGAAGATGGTTGTGTGTGGGTTTGACTATGGCAAAGAATGTGCTACACTTTTCAACAGGAGCTATAAACAACGGGTATGAGTGAAGAATCCATTTTGTAAGATTGTGCTGAACTTCAGTAAGTTGTATGAGGGTGAAATAACACCTTTCAGAAACAATCCCATAGATATGGTTCTTTTTCTGATTTTGTGCATTTTCTTTAAATTTTTTTTTTTATTACTTCACTTAGACTGCTTCACATAACAGAAAGCCATTGTGCTCATCAAGACTGAGCTTTCCATGAGGTCATTATACATAATAAATACATTTGTTTTTGCAAATCAAGATGGTGGTGGTGCCTGCCTAATGAGTTAAAAACTGTGAAATACTCTTGTTGCCCCTCAGCGACTTATTCCTCCATGACTGCTACTACTGCTTTGGTTGTGATATCATCGCCAGATGAACATTGTATAAGCTTCCTACCCATCTTTTTTACGGCATTAAATATGTATTGAATTGTAGCATTTATATCAGGGCCTGAGTGGGAATCTAAAGCACTCCAGGCAATGTTGTCAGACCAGCCTGTGTGGGGGGGGGGGACTGGTGCATGTGGAAGCACTGCTGCTTTTGTTACTGGTAGCCAATATTGCAGGACCGCTAACCAGTCACAAAACCAGCTCCCACCTCTGCAAAACCGGTCCCCACCCTTCCAGCCTCCCGGGGAAATGCCCGATGCCTGCTATGGCCAGTCCGGCCCTAATTTATGTACCACATTATCTGGCGCTGAAGTGGCATACTGGATGGTAGCATGCAGTTTACACAGTTTTGTTTCTGCTATGATCCTTTATAGAAAGCATTGTAATTTAGTTCCTAAATTACCAGAGAGATGGTGTTATCTTGTCCTACGGCACCCAACAGTGTTGAGCAGGAGGTGGTAGGAGATGTAGGGTAGGCGAAAGGGGAAACAAACAAATGAAGGAGTCAGGGGCTGTATTAGAGGTAGTGCAGTTTTGGGAAGAGGAACTGAAACATATAGGCAACTACCCATCACATGCCTAGTTAGTGGGGCAAAAGGGTGCTGTGTGCATATACACCAAAACCGGGCTAACCAGAGGCCTAGTAAATCACATGGCAGCATGTGCAAGGCAAAGATGCTGTTGAATGATTAAAATGAATGTCTAATGGGTCAGAAATTAGAATGTAAGTTGGCGACAAGAGTAGTAGCCATGCACCTATTGAAAGTTGGCATACTCCTTACCCCTCTACAAATACACTTTAAGAAGAACAACAACAATCAGGAGTGGCAACTTAAGCAGAAAATACACAGTGCTTACAGATTTACAGCTGCTAAGCCAAAGGATGGCAACGTTTTGAGCAGGTCTGTGTCCCCAAAGACGGAAGAGCCTCAGTCAGGTGAGCACTAGTCCGGTAATGGTTCTAACCCACCATTATTGTACCCTGTCCACGTGAATGTGATGTGGATTTGGTGACAGCGGGAAAATGATGTGACTTCAAAGGCCCAGATGTTTTTTTACTGGCATATATGAACTATGTTTTGCTTTGCCTGAAACGTCTTACTAAAATTAGAATGCGGGCTTCCCAGAAACGAGTTCTCGGTGTTTGGCTGTTTATCATTAAGAAGAAACAGAGGACGACATTGCATCTAGATTCGAAGAGTTAATATTTCTTTCTTGTCCTGTGTCCTTTGGCAGGGCACAGCTTCTTGAGAAGTTTTACCCACATACTCTGCAATCTGTACTGAGATGGAATGCTAAATATGCTTTTGCTCAGATTCCAATTTGCTTGCCAAATATATGGCATTCTTTACATGCTTGATGATGCTTTCCGAAACCTCCTGCCAAGCAGCCGCCGAGCTTGGATCCTAAATTCTTTCGGCAAAGACATGGCGTACAATTTTCTGCTGATGCCTGGCAGATCCCAACCGTGTTGCTGCACACATGAACTAACCTTGGAATCTTTCTGGTTACTATTGAGGCAAGAAGTACTGTGTAAGTCTGAAGGGCCAAGAAGAGACACCGAATGGGAAGCTGCGAGCAGAGTCTCTAAAGAGCAGCAAGACTGGGAAACAGGGACAGAGAAACAGCGAGCACATGTGGGTTTTATGTTAAAAGCGGGAATGGTGCAATGACTCCAAACACCTTTGGTGTAGCAATATATGCAGTGCCTGCCTCTCAATCACAATCTTTTGTGCTTGTCGTTTGACCAACCTGACGCCCCCTGCAGGAGGCCCTCTAAGTGGTCACCCAGTCTTTTCTTGACATAATATGACTACAGTGGTCAGGAACCAAGGGTACAGTAGAGGTCACGTGTAAAGGCAGAAATAGGACTATTCCTCTGAGCAAATGAAGTGGTTACAGAAGAAAATTGAAATGAAGGGAACACTATTACATAGAAGCAGCTAGTGGGTTGGGAATAATATAATCAGGATACCCAGCTTCTGGTACAACATAGGTGACATGTTAAGGCAAGGAATTCTTCTTGCTGTGGTCAGGGTTTCGGTAGTAGCTGATTCTTCAGGCAGTGGTCAAATATTTATCTTGGAGTAGTTGCTAATAGATTTAAAGATGTATTCTCACACCGGGACCCAATACAGTCCTTAGAGGGAACCAAGTGATTTGGACTCCCACAGCAAGAAATACCAAAACCCCAAACCCTAGAGTGAACCAATGATTGGCCAGCACTGCCTCCTAAGCAAAGGGTTAAGAATTGACCTTCATTGGTACAACCTGATACAACCTAAAAGGAATTTTGGATTTTTGTGGTTGTTGGTGCCTGCAGACCTTTGCAGGTGATTAAAAAGATCAGTGCCTGCTTCAATGGCTTTGGGTAGGCCAGGAGTCCTGGGGCTGATGCCTCACTAGACCTCAACATCTCCCCAGCAAGGGTATGAAACAGGACCAGAACGGGGTCAACACATGTATAATAAGAGGGATGGCCTTTGCTTCTTGAAAGCTCTGGCCACCATCCATTGAAAATGGGACCCGTCACCTGCCACTGTTGCTCCCTTGGTGCTTAGAGAACTATCTGTGGCCTGGTCTGAAAAAGGACCCTGATGAAGCATAGGCCTCGGGAAAGGGAAAAAATGGTCATAGTAACATGACACAGCAGCTGCCCCTTATTGGTTCCTGATCCGAGGTGGTTCCCTGACATCATCAGTACAACCCAGAAGACTCCACTTGGGAGGGGATACTGTTGGAGATGAACACTGACCTCATTCATATCAGCTCTGGTAGTCACCATGGGCAGCATGGTACATAGAGCTCTGGAACCAGGCACTTCCTTTCCCTCTGTTCCTGTGAAGGCGGGAGGTCTGCTGCTGAGCTGCCGTCCCGTAGGTAAGAAATGAAACACTAACTCTGTCGGACACACAGATGTCTCAGGACTGGGCCTGGCTGAGCCTGGCGGTAAGAGGCACTGCACTCCCGTTCGGAGGGATACCCGGGGGCTGCATTCACTCAGTGGAAGCGTTCATCACTCATCCACCTGGGGCCCAGACTGTCTGTCACTAGCAAGAATTGGCAGGTTTCCTAGCAGACTCTTGTCTTTGCTTCTGGCTCAGCTCCTGTAACATCCATTCGTTTGGAGGTTGCCATCTCCTCACCAAGGGCCCCGTCAGCATGCCAGTCGAATACAACTGTTTGGGTAGGAGCAGACTCCGGGGTTGGGACTGAGTATAATTCGCCCCACAATGTATGTGAATGTGGGCTTTTCCCAAAGTTAGTGAATGAAAGATTATTTTTTGCATAGTACATTGTTTATGTTTTAGTCACAGAATGTATATTGTCTATAGACCAGTGACTTGCCAGTGTTGCTCCCCGCTCTCTTTGGTTTGGGTATACTGCTTGGCACCTACGCTATCTTATTGTCCCCAGAACAGATCTAAGCTCTGAGGCACACACATCTCAAACACATCGAACACCACACTGGAGGCACATGAACTAATTCCCCTGGCGCCTTTGCTTTTCCCCACTCAAATCACCCTCTACCCGCCTTTGCATCGTTCCCCAATGCTCTGCTACAACAAAGGTAAAAGGGGCCCTTAATGGAATTAAAGTGCGCCTTAATGTAGAAACCAAGCTGCAGTCACATGTTTGGAATAGGAAATGTGGAGATACAGTATCTGTTTTAACCAAACATCATGAAAGGTATGGCACATCAATTGCAAATAAGTATAAAATATAAGGGTGTTTATATGTTTTGTGTACGTGTTTGAATTTGAAATAAAGATGAGTAAATCTGTACTTGTGTATCATTGAAAGTTTTAGATGAGCTTCCTAGAAACTCAAATGGCAGTTCCACCCTTGGATATGGTCTGGATTGCTGCTTCTCCAGTCATGGGTGGTGGCCATGTTGGTTCATCCCTGTGAATCCCACAGCACTCAATAGAGGGTGAGCTGAAAGGACTGTGTTATCTCTACAAAATATGTATTCAGAATATCGTATGTGATTCTTGAAAAACGCCAATCTTCATCTCGAATTAAACTATTTCATAAATGGTTTCTAAGGTTTCACGTAATAGTAGGTGGCTTTTGAGTGAATAAAGCTATATAAGTATGTATACGAAAGGATGACGTGCATTCAGCTATTTTCAAAAACATGATCTAGTATTTACCTGCTAAGTAATGCCCCATGGGAAGAATGATTCCAGTTGTTAATGTAGCAAAACTCACCTTCGCTTTATAGCCCCGCTGTGTAAGCCTGCAAAGTAAAGTTTGATGAGACGATGTCCTGTGAAAATGTTGTATGTGCAGCAGAGATTTTTCTCACTCTGGAAGGATTTCCTGCACCCCTAATACAGCCTTTGATCTCTTTTTAGAGGCAGAGAATAGCCAGTAAGCCCCAAATCCGACCTTTGGCAGGCAGCCCTGTTTGCCATCTTTCATTAACTACTTATATTTCGCTCGATATATCTCGGGGCCAGCGATAGCGAATCCTTAATTTACATTTTCAACGCTTGCCGGACCACTTTTAATTTAGTACACGACACACCAGCAGGGCAGACGGAGATTTTATCAGTCTTGGACGTGTTCTGCGGTGCGTGTGTGTGTGCACTGCTTCTCTCCTAATGATGCTTGTCAAACGGCGAGCAATGAATAAACACAGCTTGCGGCGCAAGGGCAATACCTTCCATTCAATTTGTTATGCGCGTAAATGCAAACGGGCAGCTGGACCTGCAGCAAGGCTGCAAAGATTGCAACCTTCATCCGTAATTTAAAAAATCAATATTGCCCCTCCTCCCTCCTCCGCATGAAGTCTCCTTCCTCCAAAAGAAGTCAAAGATGTGTTCGTACACTGCATAGGACTATCTTTCACGGACTAACATGCATCTGTGTTATACGTATGCCTCCTTTCTAGTGGTGTGCGGCTAGTGGCCTGGCGCGCGCCGCTCGCGCGCCGCAGGGTGTTTGGCAGTTGCTTAGTTAACCTACAAATAACGGTGGCTGCTAAGGGCCAGCCAGGTACGTGCATTATCCCCCAGCGCGGCTGCGCGGCACCTCGTGAATGCGCCCTTGTAACAATTTTTAATTAAACATGATATCTTTCGTATCAGCAGCCAGCAGCAGGCGGCTCTTTGTAGGGCAGGGTGGGGAGGGGAGGGAGTTGTTGCTGCGGGTTGTAGCCTGCACAAAAAGCGACCTCGTTTCCAGAATGGAAATACTTTCAAGAGACGCGCGCTCTGTGCAGGTACGCTACGAGTGTCAGGGGAATGCGCTGTCTTGTCGCTCCCCTTTCATCCTCAGTGCTTTACGCGCAGCTTTGCTAAGTCATGTTGACTTTCATAAATGTTTGAGCAGTGGCCCGAGGCTGTGCCAAGGCTCATTTTGGGGGTACAGGGAAGTGTCATGCCTTTGGCTGCCTTGACCCTCGTTAGCTGAAACATCTGTACCAGTCAGAGACTGATTAAGAGGTGGCTCTGAACGTGCCACCTGCCTTCTGGCATCTGATGCTGGAGTCCTGAATATTACCATGCTCACTCCCACCTGGCTCATGAAAACAAGCTGACGCCATTGTGCTGTGTAAATGAGGAAGTAATAGCATTTCACTTAATTGAAATCATTTCCTCCAACCACCCCCTCTGCTAAAAACTATTTTCATAAATAGCTATTCCTGGGGGGAGGCCATGGAGGCCCTGGCATGCAGCTCTGCATGGGCTCCCATGTGTTAAGGGGTGCTAATTTAGCACTACGGTAAATGGGGATTACCACCGGCACTGATGTAGGGCCCTTTATGGAAATGCTTCTGTAGTTCCAGGAGTACCCATTGCTGCTGTGATGCCTGATAACTACACATGGCTGACTTACATAGTGGATGTCCATACATACTTGTCTGACCTCGAGCGTTTGTGCCAATATCCTCCATACCAAGGACAGCCTAGAAGTTGACCTCAGTTAGAGGTCTACTGCTACTTGGGACTGTCCTATTTGCATCGATTTTGTTTTTGGCCCGTGCCTCAAAATTGGGTTGTGGCACTCGTGAGTCTGTGTGGCGAAAGCACATGTCACCAGTTATCTGTGTTGGGGTTGGCGCTGCTTCAACTCTGTAGCATGTCGTTACAAAAAGTAGGTGGCAGTTTTTTTATGTGATGCAGATTTGCAGCATTGTACGCTCGCTGCAGAAATGTTTGCTGTTGCGGCATGCAACCATATGATTTGATGCATTGGGTCCATCACTGCTTAGTTTAATAAATCTGATGGTGCAAGTCTAACTAGGATCCAGAAGAAAAACAGCCGTGGAATTACAATGTATTTGGAAAGTGTCTACAAAGCGATTAGTGTTTTTTCCCTTCATAGTTGACATGTGGTCAGGGCAGCTAGAATTATGCAGCAGGGGAGGACCAAATTAATATTCAAAGTTGGCTAAAGTATGTGGCAATAAAGGCCAAATTATGTGGCTTAAGATTTGATCTCATTAATACCAGGAAACAACCAAATACAGCACTAAGCAACTGAAGAATGACTACTCAACCTTGGTGAAGGGCCTTCCACTGCTGAGGAACATGTTTCCACCTTTCTAGTAACTTTTTAAACCGTTTTGGCTAGAAACAATTTTTCTGATTAAAATCTGCAGATTATGCAGCAGATGATGAATTATGTGGCAAATCCTTAATCATATGGAAGACACTACAGCTGCAGAATCACAATTGCAGTGACCCAGCATATGGTATAACCCACCAGATTAAATGTCCTTCCTGGAACCGAAGACCAGGCTATATTGGTTTGTACTACACTTCCCAGGAGCTAGTGTGCGCAGTAGCACTGGAAGCAGCCTAGTCCAGTATTGCTGTTTTACCTCATTTCTGTATGTGGGAGAACCAGTGAAGGCTTTTCTGTTTTGCAAGAAAACAACTCTAAATTAGGCTTCTACTTTTAATTTAAATCATTTGCACCATTATCGCCTGTGATCCTCGAAATCACAGCTTTTCCCCCTGGAGATTGATGTGGAATTTGTGTAGAGTTGGTGCCGCCTGCCATCTGCTCAGATTACAGCAGTCACGTGACAGAACCATTTTATCTACTTTAGGCTTGCCCCAAGAGAAAGCTATTCATCTTTTTTTTATTCCCCACTACCATATCAGTGCACCACAGTGATGCCTCACCTATTAATTGATTTTATCAGGTGGCGGCTATTCTGGGCGCCGTTTGTGCAAAGCAGGCTGCAAGATATCGAAATCGCCCCTTTTCCTTTGTTTCTGGAATCTGCTCATTTTGTTTCCTTCATTCTCACTCCTTGGTGTGGAGAGCCTGCGTAGTTCTGCCTGCTCGTGCGAAATCAATAAGGACTGACATTTGCATCAAGTAAAAAAGAAAAATAGCATAAAATGACATACCTGGCTGAAATACTTAAAACAGTTACAGCCTGAATACAATCACTTTGATTTTGGAAATGTTACACATTTTACTCTCTACCATAACATAAACGTTTTGTAGCACCGGTTTAGTTAATGTACTGGATGCCTAGAAAATGAAAGAAATTGAAACTGATCTAATCAGTGTAGTACATATAGATTTAGAACTCGCAGCTGGCTTGGCCACATATTGGCTCTTAGCATCTGGGTGAATATTGTTGCTGTGTTTAGTCTCTGTGTGGCACCCCTGATGCTTGGGTGTGCTTTTAAGCTTAGCAGGCCATCGGGAATCACTGGTAGCCACATGGCTGCCTAAACATTGTATTCTTTAAGGAACTGGTCTTCAAAGTTTTTAATGCTGCACCCCTCCCCTCGTGTAAAATATTTTTAAAGTACTTACCTATTCTCTCATTATTTTCTATAAAATGTTAAATATCACTCGTTAGTTCAATAATTTTGTGGGGCTTGAGGGACTACACTTCAACAAACATAGGCAAAGCTGCTTTGCAGAAGTGATTTTCGCTTTCTCACAATATATGTGCGCTGTGTAAAACATGAAAGTAAGCCACACGTTTCACATGAGATCACAGGGCAGAGGAATATGTTAAAGCAGTTTTCATAGTTCTTACAGCAATTTCCATATGGAAAACCAAAAATATTGTAATTAAAGGAGCCCAAAAAGTGTAATGGGCGTTAAAACTTTTTTGACAGAATTTGATGTTTATTTTTGCATTTCAGTTTTCACATTATCATATACAGTTTGGAAATGGCCCTATGTGGTGTGACACTTTCAGTTGGTCCTAGCTTTTCAGCCAAAAGTCAATTGCTTACTGGAACTGGTGAGACCTTTCTTACAATGTTAAATATGGAAATACAAGTCCCGAAATGCAATAGGACAGCTGATGATGTTTACAAAGAAATGGGAACACTTGCCATCTCTGAACATATTTAACAATCCAAACATTACAGTTCTTTTCAGTTATGCACTCCACTCTTTTTTTTAACAAAATCATAGTATTGTTTTCAGCATAATGCTTGTCGGTGCTCTTCAAGGGGATGCATCCCTTGTCCAGAGCCTGGTGCCCCTCCAGCATCAATTTATACACCCCGGGGAAAAGACCTCTCAATTATGGTGGTTTTGTTATAATCAATCAAATTCCTCTATAATCCTTAACTCAAAATCTTGAGGACTGTGCTTTTAGTGCCCTGCCCTGTAGTGTGAAACAGTGGTGTGGCCACACTCACACAAAACAGCTTTGCCCCTGTAGGAATAGCCTGTTGGGGCCACATTAGTCGCCCATTTCATATTTCGTAGAAGTTTATTATATATATGTATATATATGTGTGTGTGTATATATATAACATTCATTACATTCACCAGAATACAGCAGTAAATCGCATTGGTTAGTATCACTCAAATGGCAAGTGCAGAGTTACCTCTGTGAGGAAGTTTATCCATGCAAGCTGCAATCCATCAAGCTCCTAAAACCAATGAAATATTTAGAAAGCGTTGCATGCGGACACACCTAAACAACTGAGTTTGCTTCTAATTTTTGAATAGTACTGCCCCCAGCAGAATCAGGAAATTGTGACCTCTCTCTCGCTGGCATTATGATACTTTTGGTCTCTCAAGTTTCCCCAAAAATTAATTTATCAGTACATTTCTGGTCCCTGATTCCTTTCACACATGGAATGATGGTACTTTTAGCCTCTCAATTGTCTATTGAAAGAGTTTGTGTTGCGTGTGAATGATTAAAGTGTGATATGCACAAATAATGTGTGCTGAAAATTCACGTGGCTATGGGATGTCGATGAAGGACGTGCAGCAAACTGACATAAGAAAATTTGTAGTTTACTCTGTTGACTATACCTTGTCGATATGGATATTTTATAATCAAATTTAGTACTGAAGGACACTTAATGGAAAAGTTCAATGGGATGCAAATACGTGCTTGTATCCTTTGCACGAAGCGCACATTTTCTTCAATAAATTGATTGAAGTATTCATCAAAGCTGAAGCCATGGTCTGCTTGCTGAAAGCTTAGATCAGTGATCACGGATTTCTTGCAAGTGGGCAAAATAGACAAATGCTCATTTCACTTTAGGTTTGCTTCTGCCTTGTGCACAGAACCGAGTCTTTTTAAACACACACAGACACGGCTACCAGCATGTAAGGCAGTAGTGCCCTATACCAGGGTCAGCCCTGGAGTGCCAGATCCATGCCAGATTTTAAGCATATCCCCATTTAGATAAATGTAGTTATCTTAAAAATCCGGTATGGATCTCGCCCTGCAGGACGACTTTGGAGAACCCTGTCATATAAAGGACAAAAAGATCTGAAAGCCATACACTGTGTAAATAACCCATTAGAAGGCATGCACTTGATGGCTGTTGTTTATGCCCGATGAACCCTTCTCTGCAATACCTTGGTCTTCCAATAGAGCTCTCGTGACACTTCTTCTCTTCTACTATTACAGCAGGTTGCAAAGTTTAGCTCCTAGGAATCTCACAGAGCTGGCAATTGCAAAGCCTCCTCAGTGGTTGTGTTATATAAATGCAATTTCAATTCAGTTTAGTGCTTCTCGTTAGGGGGCCTCGTTTATACCCTGCGGCTGTCCATCAGTCTCACTCTGGGAAGCATACCATCAGTGATATAGGTACTCTGTCACCTGGTTGGGACTAAAAGTACTTCTAAGTCAGTATTACTGGCACAATTGCCCACTTCACTGTCCTCTCGAGGAAGGGACACCAGCTGGGTATTAATCATGTGATAGATACTTATGGGCAGCTGTGCCACTTGAATATAAAGTATTTGCTATCCAACAGGGCTCCCATTTTAGCTGCTGGATTGATGGTAAGAATGAATAGTATATTAATGGCCACAATTCAAGTAATTAACGTAGATTTTGAATGAAAGAGTAATGCTGCATCTAGACCAGGAAATTGTGTGAAGTATTAACATACATCTATCTATCTATCTATCTATCTATCTATCTATCTATCTATCTATCTATCTATCTATCTATCTATCTATCTATCTATCTATCTATCTATCTATCTATCTATCTATCTATCTATCTATCTATCTATCTATCTATCTATCTATCTATCTATCTATCTATCTATCTATCTATCTATCTATCTATCTATCTATCTATCTATCTATCTATCTATCTATCCACACACACACACTACTACAAAGACACTATTGGTAAATCAATAATAAAATAATAAAAACAAGTACAAGAGGCTAGTCAGCAGAAGCAAACATTCTGAGATCCTAGTTATCACAAGCATGAGTTGGAGCAGAATGTCCGCCTACCCAAATGACACCGAGAGCTCCTTAGTGATGGCTTATACAAATTAAATGAGATTTAGGGCGCAATTTGAAATTGCGTTGGTGCAGACTCTGAGCCCGGCTCGTACGCTTTCTCACTTCCTTAAATGGAATTATGTGACGTGCTGCCTCAGGGTTCATCTAGAGGAAGAGCGATGGGAGGGTGATCTTCGAGTCATGGCCACAAAGCAGAGGTGTGATGGATGGGGCATTTTTTTTAAATCAACAAGCAGCTAAAGAAAATGTGATAAAGAACCCTGGTGTGAGAATAGATGTGTGTTTTAAAGGTACTATTGGAGTGGACCTGTTGCAGGTCTGTTTTATTCTAAAACACCTCTTATAACTGTGGACACGCCATTGTATGCTTAAAAAGAGCAAACCCTTCTAATCAGTAGTTGAGCACACACAGCACAGCGAAGCAATTTGTCTAAATAGTGCCAGTGTTAGCCAGAAAGAGATGACATGCCCGGTCACACCTCAGCTAATGGGAAGGACTGTGAATCTTTCAAAATTCAGCCTGCAAAGTTTATTTCATTGTGTTTCATTTATAGAGTTTTATATAGCGCGAACATGACCCTCTTTGGTATCAGAGTGCTGTACAAAAACAAACAGAAGGTAAACAGATGAGTATACAAATGTGGAAGAACAAGAAAGGAACTTTAAAAACACAAGATAACAATCATAGAATCCACCTAAATAATATATAGAGTGGCATCATAGAAAAATAACGATGGGTAGGTAATAGGAGCAGATAGTCTTGTGGACGGCCAAGAAGCAGAAGTTAAAGCCTGGGCGGTACATCATTATCGGCAACCTTCCAATCCACCTTCCCCGTCCCTAAGGCGGCTTCAGTGGATGTTGTCGGCTTCTCTCGTCTCGTTACTTTAAGTTGAATTCTTATGAGTTTCTTAAAAAAAACGTATGAGTGTTTTTTAAAGAACACGGAGCATTAACCTTAATATATTAACAGCATTCAGAACAAGTTTATGTAGTCTATAAAACTGCGAAACAAGCATGAGCACGTGAAGCAGTGCATGCTGGGAGGTGCGGAACAGTGGCGTAGACCGCAAACTGAAGGCCTGACACCGATAAAAATAGAATCAAAGGGAGAAGCCCCAAGACTGGCAATCAAGTGAGACGGGCTAATGTTTAAAATATTAAACACCGCTTCAATAAGCCTATTTACTAAAGCAAGCGCTAACGGAACCCTGTCAGATCTTGGCTGCGCGCCCGCCCGCTGAACGATCTTCAAGCTTTGCAGAAAGCAATAAGGGTGAATTCAATAAGCCTCCGGGCCAGGTGGGACTTGTTGTTCCAGAGAAGTTAACGTGAAATGGAGTGGACTTGTTTCTGAGGCAGAAATTCATTTTTCTGTCTAAATGGAATGGAAATGTTCATAAAGCAAACTTGACAGCTGCTATGCAAATGAGGAGAGAGTGAGAAGGGTGAAACCACAGGCCAATTTATGTGTTGCCTTAGGTGTGCGTAAACTAAGGTGTAGTAAGCACAATGTTCGTTTTCTGGGCCCCGGATAGGGACCTGGATCTCAGAGACGTTTGATTTAACAGGCGAGTGTTTACCGGAGAGAATGTCTAGGTACATAAGGCCTAAGAAGTGACCATAGCCTGTTGGAAGTGGTATCTACATATCAGACGTAAACACTGACCTCAAAAAATACTGCTTTATCAACAACACAAGAAGTCAACTGTCCAAAATGTTGGGGGTGATCCTATTTGAATCAATCATGTCTTATTGCATGGTAGAAAATCATTATACACAGCTTAGCTGCCTACATCAAAGCGCCGGCAGAGCGTAATCTTATGGCCAATACACAGTGTTTAGGTCTACATCCCAGAGGGCGACCCCGCAATAAAATTCAGACCACAGCGTAAAGATAAGGCACCTGGCTAAGATACCACTTTTATTTTACAAAAGAAACAGAGAAATAGACAAACAACTAAACCCCCCACACCCCAAGCCCCCCCACCCCCACCCCTCCCCGCATCAGTTCTTAAGCCTCATTTCTATCTTTCCCTAACAGCCGGTCCCAGGCTAGTATCTTTCAGATTGGATGATCCTATTTGAAGACAAAACACATGACTAAACAATGTGAGAAGGTGATTGGGACAGTAGTAGGAATGGCAGGTTACTTAACCAGGGGTAGACCCAGCCAAAAACAGATGCGAGTATAAGCACTATACATAACATATTATTTATGAAACATCTGCAGGTCACACTTGCAGAAGGATAAGGACAGATTAGAGATAGTACAGAAACAGAAAAGCTCATTTTAAATGATTCAAGACGCGCATTCGTAAAAGGATCTAAGCAGGCATCATAGCACCTGTTTCTGTAAATGAGTAAATCAGACTTTGCATTATTGTTCACACTATTTCCTATCGTTGCTTTCCTGTTTCATTGGTTATGTGCTATTTTTTAAAGTCTTGGTTTGATGTGGTTCTCATCGTTCCCCGTTTCCTGCCCAGACAGCAAAGCAGTGACTGACAGAGGTATGTGGTGGGCCTCACACTGATAGTTTGAGGTTGTCTTTGTGTAGCAGAATTATACAGATGGTAGGAGTTGGTAAATTTGTGGCCTCTATAAGCCGGGAGAAATGTGCAGTCTATGCAACACTCCATTCCCTTGGGCAAGATATCCATTTAACACTGTTTCCTAGCTAAACTAAGTGTGCAGAAGGCAGTGCTTAGTTTGAGCCGGTGGTTTCTGGTGCTCGGCACCAGCACTTAGTTGTCAACACCTGCGACAGTCTTCCACAAGGTGGCGCTGTCTGGCTAATTTGGAGGTGACCACAACAAAAGTTAAGTATTAATTCAACATACATTAAAAATGACTATTACCTACCGCCCAAGCCATTCTTTTAGCTTTGGTGGCCTAAAATAGTCAGAATTGTCACACTTGTAGGAGTGTGGTGGTTAGTAGTTATGTTGTTACTATCATTGGCAACGCTGGCAGTGGCAATGTATGGTGCAAGGTATAGTGGCCTCCTGAAGAGAGCCCTTGCACTTATTTGTAAAAAAAAAATAAGCACTAGCAGGAGGAGATGGCACAGAAAGAGAGCCACTCACACAGGAATAGTGCAAGGATTTCTGGCATTCTAGGCTAAATAGCATTTTAGCCTTGGAGTGCTCCCTTTCCCCTAATAAAAACATATTTTGCAGTTTCTAGTAACATAGTGCCCTAGGCCTGCTGCCTTGGCTTGCATTGTGAAAGTGGCGGCCCTGCTGATAAAGAATTTACATAGTGCTTGACACGCACTAAGTACATACAGTATTTGTCCCAGGGACCTCACATATATCACAGTGGTCTGACTGATATTGCACTCACGACAATCTGCTAAATAAGATGCATTCATTTGCTCATTTCTCCATTAACTCAAGAGCAATGTAATATCAGGACTCCATGCAGTGCTCTGTAATCACACAAACCCATGGTGACTTTGTAATTCAGAGGCATAATGCCATGAGTAATACACTGGGAATGCAGAGAAATTAGAAGTGGGAATTTCCTATGAGGCGTCACAGCACGAATGCTGTAATTTATATCGTTATTATTATTATCATTACTCTAATGCACAGCTTTGTACTACTCCTGTATAATTTACAGAAAATAATTGTCCCCGTTCTCGATGATAATTACATAGCAATGAAACTAAAACTATAATATTACTATGTTAATATAATAAACATCTCAAAGTTAATTTCACAACAAAAATGATGGCTAGCATGAGAATCTTAGGTATTATTTTTTAAATAAATTCAGTGTCGAGTATAGTGGAAGAAATAGGCAATTGCCAAAAGATTATGGGTGGAGGGGATTGGATCTAAAGCACAATGTCAACACTAGGAATGGAACAAAAGCGAGACAATTGCTGAGTTAGGGGTTCATTTAAGGTTTGGCAGTAAACATGAGTTGGTAATACTGCATGTGCACTTTTCAATACCGCATGGTGCAGTATTTCATCAGTGTGGTACTACCAGAGCATTATGAGGCAGGGAGAATGGGGGTATGGACACCCATTTCCCTCAAGTTGTGGTGCTTTCCAACCATTTTTGTCCATTACAAATTTCACTAGGGTTTCCCTGGAGATACGAGGAATACAGTAGTTCTATAAAACACCGTTTCTGTTCAGACTTCAGTTTGCTCCCCAAATGAGGATTCATGCAGGGTTCGGAATGAGACTGCAAGTGACAGTGGTAATAATAAAGAGGGACAAACGTCCCGGTACGATTTCATGGCCTTAGAGTATCACCACTGTACACTGACCCTTACGGCGGTAAGCTACTGTTATGGTTTTAAAACCTCATTATCAGTGCTTTAAATGGGCAGGTACTGTCTGGTACTGAGTGCCCGCACTTCTTTAACTTGAAAGGGAGAGTACCTGCACTTCTCAGCACTGCTGCAATACAATTAATCAGAGAGTGCCGGCACTTCTCAGGAGCATACATGTACTATAACTACTGAGTACCTGCACTTCTATATTTCCTTTTATAGCAATGCTTATTATGTAGTGTTGGTATTTTTATGTATCATAGCCATTCAATATAATTTACTTCCTTGTGTAAACATCATATCTTATGTTTAAAACAATGTATCTAGTATACACACAGTGTTCGGGTCTGGCTTATCCGTGAAGCTGTATGTAGTAGCTATTGTTACCAATTCTTAGCCCCTTGAATGCTCATGACGAGCCCAGCTCGTCATGAGGCACAGTGAAGCTGTGCTCATGACGAGCTGGGCTGGTCATAACCGTCGCGTCACTCCCACGCGTAATTGATTCCCCGCCTGTGCGGGTGAATCAATTAGTGGGCGGAGTTGTGGCGAGCCCAGCTCGTCATGAGCACAGCTCCACTGTGCCTCATGACGAGCTGGGCTCGTCACGAGCACAGCGCCGCCGCCGCCCCCCCCCCCGCGCCGCAACATACATCTACATGAGTATGTTTCTTCCACTTCATATTATTGGGTGTCAGTGTATCATTCCTTCTATTGTGGGAAGCTTGCATTGGAATGCCTTAGGGACTATTTTACAACATGTATGTACTCTGAGTAATCACACATTAAAGTATTTCTCTTGTAGCTGCATCATACACAGAACACATAAACATACAGAAAACAATTGTCTATTGTTTTCATTTTCACTGTAGCAATCTTTAAAAAATATTTTAGTCAAGACTCAAAATGCAAGCCAGATGTATTTGCTTAGTCTATTCGCGGGTCATTTTAAATCAACATCATATCATTTGATATACTGATGAATACAGGGTCCAAACCCACAACAATTTTAGTGGTGTTCATGTATGTTGGGTAAATGTCTCCACTCACGGCAGCACCCACTTACAAATGGCATGTACATAGTTGTAATGACCATTTTTTTCATGGAGTCATGCTTTCTTAGTCGTAATCCATGGAGGCATTTTACAACCATGATGTCAAAATGTTGAGAGAGAGGGAATTTGAATAGGAAAACACTTGCTACCAAGATCTTTGGATTACATGGAGTTACACACGCGTCATCTTACATTCACGATAAATATGAAATTGCACTCCCGTGCATTATTGTGCTTCCCAGAAAGTGGACTAGAATTCAGTGTTTTCTTGGGCTGTAAGCCAGAATTTCGAACTGCAAACATTTCCCACATATATACTAGAATGGGGTTGAAAGGGAATCTATAAATACAGCTCCCTTCTTCCAAAAGGAAGTATCCTTTAATATAGAGTATCTGTACTATGCCATATCACCTTCAGTGGTCTAGCTATGGATGTTAACACAAAGTAGAAATTTGCTACTGGGATCCATCTAAACTGGGAAGAATCAAAGTAAAATCTGAATTAAAGTAAGGTGTGATTTGACACAATGGCTGGCATGTCCAAGATGGCGCTTGCATGCTATTAAGGTCTGCGGAAGAGGGCTTTAGATTGTATCCAGTGATAGTCATACATTTGGATCCCAGGAATAGCAACCGAAGCATATGTATTCAGGAGCGCAGACAACTGTGGAGATATTATGACATTATGTAAGTAACGAATAATCTATTTACTCATTAATTTAAGAGTGTTTTAGGCATTGAATGATACATTAAGGTTGCCTCGGAGAGGTTGGGGGAGGGTGAAACGTGGAAGGCAACATTGAATGCCTTTCTTAATCCTTGGCCAGGGCAGCCCTGCCCCAATTGGAGTTACTAAGTGACAATGGAATCCTTAGATGTCTCCCTTGATGGAAAAGCTTTTAATCTTGGAGCACAAAAGTTAAGAGTGGGATTGGAAGTCTCACCAGCTGCTAGGAGAGGTTTGTTTGTGTATGTGGACCAGTAACCGTGTATAGAGCAGTACCCCATGCGGAATCTCCTCTAAGAGGCTGTGTCTGGACATTTGGTGATTAACCTGAAGGATGTAACAGTATATAACCATTTTGGTATGTGTTTTGTAAAATAACGCTTAATTTCACGCACTCTATTTCAGAACAGGAACGATATACAGGTAGCTTTCAAAAATAGCTGTATGCATCCTTAGCAATACGATTTCATTTTTAGGTCTTGCTTACCTGTGGGTGAAAAGACCTACAGTCAGTTTACAATGGGCTTAGTGCTCGGCCATTGCTTACGTTTGTGTGGCTTTATTGTCTCTCTTATTTGCTTGCTTTTTATTAATCAGTTTGTGTGGGCTTTACGTTCTCTTGTGCTTGCCCTTCTCCTGTAGCAGGGATGCATTACTTGTATCCTTTCACTGCTCACTTTTGAAGCACTACTTTTTTCTTTTTGGGTAAGCATGTCACAAGAGTGTGTATGTTTTCCACCGGTCTCCTTCGTGTACTACTTTCCACCCCTCCGCTGAGCTTTTTGTTGCTCTCTCTCCCCTACATGCTTCTCTCCGCACCCTCCGTGTTTTGCTCACCATCTAATATTTCTCGTGGTATAGCTTTATTGCCGGTAAGGAAAGGTGATACCTGTTGGCTTTGTCAATGCTTATTCATGGAAGAAGCGGACACATTATCACAGTAGGTAAGATTCATACATTTTCATGGAAGATGGAGAAATACTGCACTAAAAGTGTCTTATTTTCTGATGAATTAAATAGAATACAGAAATATTTAATGGACAATTATAGGGTAGGGTGGAATAGAGGTACAGTGTTTGCACTATATTTGCTTAGTTCGGTGAAGATATTTGTGAATGAATGTGGATAAGAAGTACAAAATCAACTACTAGATCCACATATGCTTCTCTCGCTGATATACTGGGAAGTGACACGTGACAGCGCAAGTTATTATTAAAGAGATAACGTGATGCTATGGAAGAGACCGGGAAGTATTCTATCATTGCAGGATGCCATCCAGTTTTGTGGCGCTTATCATCTCAGTTTGCAAAAGGTTGGTGTCTCTGAGCTACAAAAATGGCTTTCCCCCTCTTTGTCAGCTGATTCATCCAGCCATTGTTCGATTCTAATCAACCTGCGAGTGCCGATTCTATACAGAACTATGTTTTTATTGAATTCTTTTTCTGCACTTTTGACTGCATGCCATTTAGATGGTACTCAAAGTTGCAGCATGCCTGAGACGTGAATGTACCACGATTAATATGCAATGAGTGGATGGAAATAATTTTATGGTAAGGCAGTTACTGTTGGCTATTACCCTCTGTCAGTCGAGGTGTAATTGTTGGGAAAAGGGCAATCTCTTATAGAAGGGTATCTGCTAAAAGACAGTGATGTCTCCCTGTTTCTTTAAAGCAAGATGTGCACAATATATAAACTTCTCCACTAATAAAATGTATTGAAACAAATTAATTTATGTTGCTCAAATATATGTAAAATTACTTTGCTAAATAAAAAAATGTACAATACCGAAAAATTCACAAATGGCATGTAAAAGTAGTTAGGGTGATTGGTTGGAAAGCAAAACAAATCACACACTTTTAACATGGCTGCCAGTGACAAATGAAAAATGCAAATAAGAGAGCAGCTACAGTCAGACCAGGAGGGTAAGCCTAGCGATTAGACAGTAAGCCTAGCGATTAGAGGGAAATAGACAGCAGTTGATGGAATACCGCTCTCTTTTCCACATTCTGGAAGTCTTCAAAACCTCTCCATACAAGCCCTTTCTTGGCAGAGTTTAGAATTCCACCTGCTCTATTTTGAATTAAACCACCCGTAGGGCTCTTCGAATTTATTAACTTCTTAATCACGCTAAGGTACATTTTTTTTCATTTTGATCAAAGGGGCTCCACTTCAACCTGACAGTTTTGTAGATCTTATTCAAAGTTTTCCTTCATAATCCACTGGTTTTCAAACTTGCACCTGCTATAATGGAACCTATGTGGAAGACAACGTGTAACAAGTTTTCCCCCTAGTGCTAAGACACACCAAATGACCATTAAAGCGATAACAGTCCTGTGGGTTATCACATGCAGATGCACATCATGTCTTTATTCCCAAAAATTGGCCCTCATCAGATATCTTTAGAGAGGTGTAAGGCTGAATGGATCCCTGCTTAAGATATAGTTTACAGAATTTGCTCAAGAATGTTGAGGCTACAAAATGAATATATTATGATTTTTTAAATAAGGTCTTTAACTAACCCATGTGGGCATCCCAGTACTCTGCAGCAGATCGAGTATAAGATTAGAAAAACAGGGATTTAATCCATTTCAGAAAATATTTAACATTGGTTTATTCTGACTGTTCGCCAAAGGAAAAGCATCGCAAAGAATCCTGAGATAGGAGAAAAAATCCCGTCTTTCTTTCTGGTCTTTGTTACCCTTGGCGACTCTAGAATAAACCTTATTTTGCATCAAAGTTTTCTTGCAGGACTTTGGACTTTTCATCTTCTTTCAAGATATCCCATTGAAGTGTGTGTTGCCAATTGTGAGTACTTTAAAAGAACAGCCACATGTCCCTTTACCAATAATAGGCCCATGTGTCCTAGATGTCATAGTTTGGACTTGCCCAAACTCATACTATATATTCAATTTGCTATACTATTTGACTTTTCAGGATCCAGCCTCTGTTTAGTGATCATAAAGTCTTCTTTCAGAGCTTTGTACGAGTCTGTTGCAGTTACCACCCATCGGTCTGGGCCTACTCCGTCTATTGTCTGGATAGAAGAAACATATAGAAATGTGATCACTAATGTCTTTGCATTGGTGCTTGCAGAAATCTGTGGTTGCATTTTGTGTCTTCTTAGCGGAGAAAACATGCGACCTCTGAGTTTAAGAATGTAGTCTGAGACTGTAGTCCTGTATAAATAAAGCATGGAGCGGGATTTAAGTATATCAGAGATATGAACAGTAGAAGGTTGTGCTGCCTGCTGAGGAACAGCTAACTTCAGGGAAGGCATGTTTTTGACATCCTGGAAATGGTAATTCTCAGTCTTAAGGAATTGTCCTGCAGAAGATTGTGCTTCCTAGACAAGTGCAATTAAGAGGAACAGATTGGTCTTCCATATCGAGAGTTCTTCAGTTTTTTCGACTGTGTCCAATCCGCCCAGACATTTTCAAGTGATGTTTTCTCTGACGCAAGATAGAGATAGAGGCCTGCATGGGACGACTATTATTAGTTGTGTAACCTTTGGCTGACAGGATCTCATAGGCCTATTACGTAGCTCCGCCTACTAGTGATCCGTCTTCCCTTGTATTGTCCAATCTTCGTGCCTGGAAGGTGGAGAAGGGGTGCGTATTCTGCTTGCAACGTACTTAGAGCAGTTGACAAAGAAGGGGGCAGTATTGTTCTCATTAGTGGAGGTCATTGTGATCTGGTTCCCGGTTCCTCTTCCTGCTGTGGAACCTGTCTCTTTAGCAGACCACAGATCCAGTTCTAGGCACGCATGACCTCTTCCACTAGGATCATGGCATGGGGCGGCTTTCTTTAATACCAGCCCTGCAGCACTGGACTATGTCTGAAGGATCTGAGGACTATCCTGGGATTAGTCCATCTGGGCAAAACATAACGGCATAGCACTGAAATACTATGTTGTATTTCACATGCATTTCAACTACACAGTCCCCTTCTACTTGATGGTTTCTCTATGCATGCCTATGTTGCGTACTATGTCCAAGAAATTATGCAGTCGGATCACAGGTTCCCAAGCATTTATAGTCTTTCACTATTGCCATCTGACAGCCTTCAGAGTTTTGCAGATAAAATACCACAACCCCACAACACCTAGTTTCAGTTTGTCCCTGTGATGAGAATCTTGAGTGACAATCTTTTGAGGCTTGGATGGAATGGAATTATGTTCAATCTCAGCTAATGCTAAAAACCAAACCCAGCACTAATTTGCATACTCCTACATTCATAAGCGTGAATACTTTCTTAATTAGGACTGATGAAATGGCAGGAGGCAGATGCCTGGCAATCTGCTGTGTGTTAGGTAGCTTTATAGCCCTTAGAGGATTGACACTTTGTGGTGGGAGTGCAGCCCATCTCCCTGCAGAATTTCAGTTTTAGGATCCAGGCTTCAGACAAGACTTGGAAGTGTTAGAGTCATACTGCCTACCTTCAAAAGTATATTTCAGGCGCACACAATTTCAATTTTAAAACATTTATTTGACAGAAATGCATTATTTTTGTACTTAGATTTGGTCATGATAAAAAAGAGGTTTGCCTACAGGCGTCTTGTTAGTCTAGGCAGACAGGAGCAGAGGGCCCTTTGGTAATGTGTTCATGCAAATCCTGTTTGATCTGGTCTGAGAAACAAATCAGAGGACATAGTAGAACGAGTCAAGGCCCCATGCACCCACTGTTCCTCATTCCATTGTTTTATTTTGTGCACTAATTGTTGTAATTTTGTGGGGAATTCTTCCCAAAATAATTTTGATTATTTTGGGCGTACCATTAAGAACGGGTTTGATCGTCCCGCCTCCAGATGCCGGTGTACACGTGGGTATTACATGCAAGTCAAAGGAGCAATGAATATTATCTACAGGGGCAGTGTATGAGGAAAGTATTCTCTAAAAAACTGAAGTTTCACCCCTAAGGATAAAAAGGTTTATCCATCCACCCCTTCCTCCCTTGCCCAAAAAAGCGACTGACCTCCTTGCACAGTCAAATGTTTTCTTTGTCGTGGAGGGAATGTATTTATTTTGAAATTCATCAGTGCTCATGCTGCTGTCAGTCACCTTTGTTCTGCCCCAGAGTCCTTCTGCTGAGATTATCATAAGGATCTTTGCGACACCTTTCGGGTTGACTGCCCTACTCCCCTCACATTAAAAATAACGCAGGGGTGATGGGGGCGTGGTCTATGGAGCGTAATGCCCTGTGCATCACCAAACATGCCTTCCAAAGCACGAGGAAGACTGAGGGAGGACATACAAGGGATGAACAGTAGCGGTATTGCTGTTGATTGATCTAGCATATATCGCGATCCCTTGATCAATGTGTTTAGATCTGACTTACAGAAAGCTTAATTGGTTGTGCTAGCATCATGTAATTGAAAAAAATCAAAAATAAAAATACATATGAATATACATACTGGAAGGAAGGGTAGAAGGCCCCATCACTTGGCCTGTTCAGCTGCACATTTGGCTTCGGCCCACTCCAGCGTATAGCACGGAGCAATAGGTCGGCCCACTTCCGCCATTGGCTCTCGTGAGCAGGGCCGGACTGGGAACCAAAACCGACCCTGGCAAAGTGTTCGGCCGGCCCCCCGGGGCTTGGGGGTGCCGCCGAGCTCTTTGCCAAGGCCGGTTTTCGGCCGATTTTGTTACAGGGCCGCTTTTGCAGCTATGCTGCAAAAATGGCCCTGTAACAAAAACGGCCCCCAGGGGCCCAAAACTGGCCCCCACCCGTGCGGCGCACCGGGGGATTGCCCGGTGCCCGCTACGGCCAGTCCGGGCCTGCTTGTGAGTGACAATATTTTGCCTGATCACATGTGCACATGCACCTAAAGAGAAGTGTACTTCAGTGCCAGAGTTGGTGGGTCAATACTTTGCAAAAAAAAAAAAATTCTACTCTTTATCCTTCTACTTTTTTAGTCATTCTTGTGCATTTAAGCAATGTGTCTGGGTTACAGTAATTCAAAGCTAAAAGTACCTTTTTTACACCTGGAAGAATCATATTTTCATGTGATGTGCATTAATATTAAAAAAGGGCTTCTATACCTTTTCTTAGCACACTTCTCTGCTAATCAGCGCTCTTAGTGCTTTATTAAAATTCGGTGCAATCGTTTTTTTTTTAGACTTTACATTTTTATTGTAATCTGCCAGAGCGTTTTCTTTTTTTCTTCTCCTTTTTTTTATTTTTGTGGTCTAGGTTTGCAATAAAAAAAACATCAGCATGCTAAGACAAACTATTGGCGTTGTCAATGCTTGTTGTAAAAAAAAAAAGAAGCAAGTATGATTGGATGGAGCCATCGATGTTTTTATCTTTAAATGTTAGACATACCATTTTAAAATCAGTTTAATCGATTACATTGTTTCCGATGCAAACTATTCTGCAGCACAGGGCGGACACATCCCTGGGGCGGACACATCTCTGATAAAAACATTCTTACGCAGAGCCTTTTTTTAAATTTAATTGATTCATTTTCATAGTTTTAACATACAGAGTACAGATTCTGCAAGATTCCTTCGACGAACTGTTTTTGATGGCAGTTTGGAAATGCATTTTTCGAATTGAGTGATCCTGCAAAGGTTTGAAGAGGGAAGAGCTCTTTTCTCTGCAAAGTTTAATCAACTGCAATTGAAAGGCAAGCACATTCTCGCTTTGTTACTGTGGTTTCTTGGCACTGGAGTCGAAGGAACTCTCTTTTCGCCTTTGCAAGTCTTACAAAAGGTTCAGAAAAAAGCAGATACTTAATACCTCTTTAATGAGAAGAAGTCAGGCATATGAAATAATAGAATAATGAAACATTCCTTGCAGGCAGGTCATTACCCAGTGGTAACAAAAAGGGTTTCAGAGTTTCTGGCACATGCTCAGTGTGTAATTGCAAGGTGAGAGGTGAGGCCAAGTTTAAGAAGGAGGTGTTTTTGGGCGCTGTGCCCTTTTTTTTACATTTCATTGAGTAATCCTTGTTTCCAGTTTTGGCCTGCGCTTGTCGATGACCGGTTGCCTCCCTAAATTGATGATATTAAGATGGAGAGTGTGGTTTAGTGGCATCGACTGAAAAAGTATGCAGCAGGCTTCTTTGTTGTCATCGTGATGTGCTTTTTAATGATTGTGCATTCTGGCTGCCGCTTGACCATCTCATCTAAATCTAACGATAGCTCTGCTGTCTACTGTCTAAAGCTCTTTCAAGCAAACCGGTTCAGAACCTCAGGCCCATCCACTTAGGGCTGGAAATCATTTGGGTTCGGATGAGGGACTGTGTGTGCTCCCAACATTCTTGTGCTTGAAATCAAAAGCAGTACATATCACGGTCTAAAGTACATGGCTGAATCCAATTCACAAAATGATAGATTGGACGTTCTTCTTAAGAGAATGCTCCTTGATCTATGCAGCCTGAGAGATAGCTCTGCTGCCTGCAGTGAGAGATTTTCTGTGTAACCGAATGGATAGCTCTGCTGTTTGATGTACGATCGACAACATATGTGATGGAGAACTGAGCCTGCTAGCGCTGTGTGATCTGAGGAAGGTCTCTTCCATCCTGTAACATCTAAGCAACCTGAGGGATTAGCTCTGCTGTCAGAAGCCTAGGGCTGTATCAGCTCTTTAATCAGAGGGATTGGGCCAGGCCTGAGGTGTGCATCTGCTATATTTGAGTAGCCCAAGAGACCGTACTCCTGTAATGCCACTGGAACCTAGGGGATAGCTCTTCTCAATCAATCAATCAATCAGGAGTTTGTATAGCACGGCTCCTCACCAGTGAGGGTCTCAAAGCGCTGTATGATGTCCATCTCTGTAACCAGAGGTATAATCTGTATGTAAAATCTCTGTTACATGAGGCATAGATTGCGTCTCTGCGGAGGACGCCTATGAAGTCTTGCTAATCTCAGAGATTGATTTGCTTTCTGTGGTGATTCCTGTAATATTTGTGTAACCTAATGAATAGCTCTGATGTTTGAGTTGCACATATACAAGTAGCAGAAAATAAATGCTTGCTACTTGAAGTGTACAATTGCATCATCTCTACATTCCAAAGAATAGCTCCACCATTTGAGGTGGATGCCTGCAACTTATGGCTGACTTCTTGAACAGCCCTGCTGCCAGAGGTTCATGGGATGTCGCGGTATAGTGAAGGATACCTCTACTGTTTGAGGTGCAGGCCGGCAACGTGTAATCCATGGGGAATACATCTGTTGTCTGAGGTGCATGCAAGTACCACCAGTGTCTCCTTAGGGGCAATTATCCGCTCTGATGTACCTGCTTTTATCATCCACACAAGCCACTGGATAGCTCTGGTGTCAGCATCTGTTTAATATGCAATCCTAGTGACAGCTTTGCTGCTAGACCACTGTAATCTGGAATTACGTCTTCTACCCCCTGCACTAGGGGCGCACTGCCAGTGGTGCTCCTTGGCATTACGCTTGCGGTAGCTCTCTCGTGCTCTGAACGCAGGGCCCCTCCTGTCTGTAACTCTAACCCCTCCACCAGGGGCAGTCTGTCGCCGCCACTTCTTAGGCTTTACACTTGCAGCAACTCTTCAGGGCCACAATACCAGGGCCTCATGCTACATCCATCAAGGGTCGGACGGGGATAAAAAAACGAAGCCCGGGCACGAAAATACAAGTGACTCCCCACTCCCAAATAATATAGCTGAAAAAGTGGTCCACATTTGCAAATCAGGCCAGTTATCAACTCGTAATTACGCGCTGTATGGGTTTCTTGCAAAGTATGGGAGACTGTATGCATTTGTTTGCTGTAGGCAATGCTTGTGGCAATATTGAAATCAACAGGAAGCAAACTTCCCACCTGGTCAGTAAACTGGCCCACAAACCACTAAAAAATGGCCCACGCATTGATCTGTAAGGCCAGTCCATCGGGCACTGCCCGATTACCCTGTGGGTCAGTCTGAACCTGGATACACCTTTCTTATGCTGTAATTGAACCTTACACACACATACAGGCTCGTGCAGCAAGTAATTCCTCTTCCAACCAGTAGTCAGTGAGTCACCTGTCAGTGTACGGTTCTGCAAACCATGTGTACTTTACGTTTCTACGTTCATTACAGAACTATCAAACTCGCTGGGTTCACCAATACCTGTCTTCCTTCTGTTTGTATCAATAAAGTTTCACTATTTCTTCTTTTTGCACTATGTGGTTTGCAGTGGACATTATTAAAACGTAGTACAAGGATTTGTCATAAATTTACTAGACCATCAGCTCAAAGGCACAGTGAATGATTTAAAATAATTAACTTCTGCCGGTGTGGAGAAAATAATATAATCTTTCTTAAGAAAACAATGTAATGTTTTCTAAAGAAAGAATGTAATGTTTTCCTGACAAGGAATCTAAATTGCATTTTATAACCTTAAAAGAAGTATGAAATAGAAATTGAGACCACTTGGAGTGGTTCGTTGTCCACCATTTTAAGAATCATGGTAAATGTTCATATGTTTGCATATTTTTAGCTATCAAAGGTTTATCCTGAGAGCAGGTTTATTAAACGGGAGTATGAATGCATATGGGCATGTGAGTGGTGATTGTGTGTAGAGAGTTTCCAATCAAGTGTGTAAATGCACAACCGCAATGGACCGCACTCCGCTAGCTCCTCCTCCGGGTCGCCCCAAGGGAAGCTGGTACATGAAGTTCTTGAGTGGTTCACCCCAGTGGGTGCAAGTAAGTACTTGTTGAACTGATGATCTCTGATGGAGTTCTTGAGTGGTTCACCCCAGTGGGTGCAAGTAAGTACTTGTTGAACTGATGATCTCTAGACCCGATACATGTCCCGGGTTTTAAAATATCGCCCGAGACATGGCTCGGGTTTCGGGATAACTTCCCTCCTCAGTAGAGAAAATAGTTAGGGGTGGAAGAGAGGGCCGCCAAACAACCGTCAAGGGCCTCAGTGCCCGCACAGGCACGCAGGTGCGTCGTCCAGGAGCTCGTCAGCCCAAAGCTCGAAGGAGCCATCTTTATAAACAACCGCAATGGACCGCACTCCGCTAGCTCCTCCTCCGGGTCGCCCCAAGGGAAGCTGGTACATGAAGTTCTTGAGTGGTTCACCCCAGTGGGTGCAAGTAAGTACTTGTTGAACTGATGATCTCTGATGGAGTTCTTGAGTGGTTCACCCCAGTGGGTGCAAGTAAGTACTTGTTGAACTGATGATCTCTAGACCCGATACATGTCCCGGGTTTTAAAATATCGCCCGAGACATGGCTCGGGTTTCGGGATAACTTCCCTCCTCAGTAGAGAAAATAGTTAGGGGTGGAAGAGAGGGCCGCCAAACAACCGTCAAGGGCCTCAGTGCCCGCACAGGCACGCAGGTGCGTCGTCCAGGAGCTCGTCAGCCCAAAGCTCGAAGGAGCCATCTTTATAAACAACCGCAATGGACCGCACTCCGCTAGCTCCTCCTCCGGGTCGCCCCAAGGGAAGCTGGTACATGAAGTTCTTGAGTGGTTCACCCCAGTGGGTGCAAGTAAGTACTTGTTGAACTGATGATCTCTGATGGAGTTCTTGAGTGGTTCACCCCAGTGGGTGCAAGTAAGTACTTGTTGAACTGATGATCTCTAGACCCGATACATGTCCCGGGTTTTAAAATATCGCCCGAGACATGGCTCGGGTTTCGGGATAACTTCCCTCCTCAGTAGAGAAAATAGTTAGGGGTGGAAGAGAGGGCCGCCAAACAACCGTCAAGGGCCTCAGTGCCCGCACAGGCACGCAGGTGCGTCGTCCAGGAGCTCGTCAGCCCAAAGCTCGAAGGAGCCATCTTTATAAACAACCGCAATGGACCGCACTCCGCTAGCTCCTCCTCCGGGTCGCCCCAAGGGAAGCTGGTACATGAAGTTCTTGAGTGGTTCACCCCAGTGGGTGCAAGTAAGTACTTGTTGAACTGATGATCTCTGATGGAGTTCTTGAGTGGTTCACCCCAGTGGGTGCAAGTAAGTACTTGTTGAACTGATGATCTCTAGACCCGATACATGTCCCGGGTTTTAAAATATCGCCCGAGACATGGCTCGGGTTTCGGGATAACTTCCCTCCTCAGTAGAGAAAATAGTTAGGGGTGGAAGAGAGGGCCGCCAAACAACCGTCAAGGGCCTCAGTGCCCGCACAGGCACGCAGGTGCGTCGTCCAGGAGCTCGTCAGCCCAAAGCTCGAAGGAGCCATCTTTATAAACAACCGCAATGGACCGCACTCCGCTAGCTCCTCCTCCGGGTCGCCCCAAGGGAAGCTGGTACATGAAGTTCTTGAGTGGTTCACCCCAGTGGGTGCAAGTAAGTACTTGTTGAACTGATGATCTCTGATGGAGTTCTTGAGTGGTTCACCCCAGTGGGTGCAAGTAAGTACTTGTTGAACTGATGATCTCTAGACCCGATACATGTCCCGGGTTTTAAAATATCGCCCGAGACATGGCTCGGGTTTCGGGATAACTTCCCTCCTCAGTAGAGAAAATAGTTAGGGGTGGAAGAGAGGGCCGCCAAGCAACCGTCAAGGGCCTCAGTGCCCGCACAGGCACGCAGGTGCGTCGTCCAGGAGCTCGTCAGCTCAAAGCTCGAGGGAGCCATTTTTATAAACAACCGCAATGGACCGCACTCCGCTAGCTCCTCCTCCGGGTCGCCCCAAGGGAAGCTGGTACATGAAGTTCTTGAGTGGTTCACCCCAGTGGGTGCAAGTAAGTACTTGTTGAACTGATGATCTCTGATGGTGTTCTTGAGTGGTTCACCCCAGTGGGTGCAAGTAAGTACTTGTTGAACTGATGATCTCTAGACCCGATACATGTCCCGGGTTTTAAAATATCGCCCGAGACATGGCTCGGGTTTCGGGATAACTTCCCTCCTCAGTAGAGAAAATAGTTAGGGGTGGAAGAGAGGGGCGCCAAGCAACCGTCAAGGGCCTCAGTGCCCGCACAGGCACGCAGGTGCGTCGTCCAGGAGCTCGTCAGCTCAAAGCTCGAGGGAGCCATTTTTATAAACAACCGCAATGGACCGCACTCCGCTAGCTCCTCCTCCGGGTCGCCCCAAGGGAAGCTGGTACATGAAGTTCTTGAGTGGTTCACCCCAGTGGGTGCAAGTAAGTACTTGTTGAACTGATGATCTCTGATGGTGTTCTTGAGTGGTTCACCCCAGTGGGTGCAAGTAAGTACTTGTTGAACTGATGATCTCTAGACCCGATACATGTCCCGGGTTTTAAAATATCGCCCGAGACATGGCTCGGGTTTCGGGATAACTTCCCTCCTCAGTAGAGAAAATAGTTAGGGGTGGAAGAGAGGGCCGCCAAGCAACCGTCAAGGGCCTCAGTGCCCGCACAGGCACGCAGGTGCGTCGTCCAGGAGCTCGTCAGCTCAAAGCTCGAGGGAGCCATTTTTATAAACAACCGCAATGGACCGCACTCCGCTAGCTCCTCCTCCGGGTCGCCCCAAGGGAAGCTGGTACATGAAGTTCTTGAGTGGTTCACCCCAGTGGGTGCAAGTAAGTACTTGTTGAACTGATGATCTCTGATGGTGTTCTTGAGTGGTTCACCCCAGTGGGTGCAAGTAAGTACTTGTTGAACTGATGATCTCTAGACCCGATACATGTCCCGGGTTTTAAAATATCGCCCGAGACATGGCTCGGGTTTCGGGATAACTTCCCTCCTCAGTAGAGAAAATAGTTAGGGGTGGAAGAGAGGGCCGCCAAGCAACCGTCAAGGGCCTCAGTGCCCGCACAGGCACGCAGGTGCGTCGTCCAGGAGCTCGTCAGCTCAAAGCTCGAGGGAGCCATTTTTATAAACAACCGCAATGGACCGCACTCCGCTAGCTCCTCCTCCGGGTCGCCCCAAGGGAAGCTGGTACATGAAGTTCTTGAGTGGTTCACCCCAGTGGGTGCAAGTAAGTACTTGTTGAACTGATGATCTCTGATGGTGTTCTTGAGTGGTTCACCCCAGTGGGTGCAAGTAAGTACTTGTTGAACTGATGATCTCTAGACCCGATACATGTCCCGGGTTTTAAAATATCGCCCGAGACATGGCTCGGGTTTCGGGATAACTTCCCTCCTCAGTAGAGAAAATAGTTAGGGGTGGAAGAGAGGGCCGCCAAGCAACCGTCAAGGGCCTCAGTGCCCGCACAGGCACGCAGGTGCGTCGTCCAGGAGCTCGTCAGCTCAAAGCTCGAGGGAGCCATTTTTATAAACAACCGCAATGGACCGCACTCCGCTAGCTCCTCCTCCGGGTCGCCCCAAGGGAAGCTGGTACATGAAGTTCTTGAGTGGTTCACCCCAGTGGGTGCAAGTAAGTACTTGTTGAACTGATGATCTCTGATGGTGTTCTTGAGTGGTTCACCCCAGTGGGTGCAAGTAAGTACTTGTTGAACTGATGATCTCTAGACCCGATACATGTCCCGGGTTTTAAAATATCGCCCGAGACATGGCTCGGGTTTCGGGATAACTTCCCTCCTCAGTAGAGAAAATAGTTAGGGGTGGAAGAGAGGGCCGCCAAGCAACCGTCAAGGGCCTCAGTGCCCGCACAGGCACGCAGGTGCGTCGTCCAGGAGCTCGTCAGCTCAAAGCTCGAGGGAGCCATTTTTATAAACAACCGCAATGGACCGCACTCCGCTAGCTCCTCCTCCGGGTCGCCCCAAGGGAAGCTGGTACATGAAGTTCTTGAGTGGTTCACCCCAGTGGGTGCAAGTAAGTACTTGTTGAACTGATGATCTCTGATGGTGTTCTTGAGTGGTTCACCCCAGTGGGTGCAAGTAAGTACTTGTTGAACTGATGATCTCTAGACCCGATACATGTCCCGGGTTTTAAAATATCGCCCGAGACATGGCTCGGGTTTCGGGATAACTTCCCTCCTCAGTAGAGAAAATAGTTAGGGGTGGAAGAGAGGGGCGCCAAGCAACCGTCAAGGGCCTCAGTGCCCGCACAGGCACGCAGGTGCGTCGTCCAGGAGCTCGTCAGCTCAAAGCTCGAGGGAGCCATTTTTATAAACAACCGCAATGGACCGCACTCCGCTAGCTCCTCCTCCGGGTCGCCCCAAGGGAAGCTGGTACATGAAGTTCTTGAGTGGTTCACCCCAGTGGGTGCAAGTAAGTACTTGTTGAACTGATGATCTCTGATGGTGTTCTTGAGTGGTTCACCCCAGTGGGTGCAAGTAAGTACTTGTTGAACTGATGATCTCTAGACCCGATACATGTCCCGGGTTTTAAAATATCGCCCGAGACATGGCTCGGGTTTCGGGATAACTTCCCTCCTCAGTAGAGAAAATAGTTAGGGGTGGAAGAGAGGGCCGCCAAGCAACCGTCAAGGGCCTCAGTGCCCGCACAGGCACGCAGGTGCGTCGTCCAGGAGCTCGTCAGCTCAAAGCTCGAGGGAGCCATTTTTATAAACAACCGCAATGGACCGCACTCCGCTAGCTCCTCCTCCGGGTCGCCCCAAGGGAAGCTGGTACATGAAGTTCTTGAGTGGTTCACCCCAGTGGGTGCAAGTAAGTACTTGTTGAACTGATGATCTCTGATGGTGTTCTTGAGTGGTTCACCCCAGTGGGTGCAAGTAAGTACTTGTTGAACTGATGATCTCTAGACCCGATACATGTCCCGGGTTTTAAAATATCGCCCGAGACATGGCTCGGGTTTCGGGATAACTTCCCTCCTCAGTAGAGAAAATAGTTAGGGGTGGAAGAGAGGGCCGCCAAGCAACCGTCAAGGGCCTCAGTGCCCGCACAGGCACGCAGGTGCGTCGTCCAGGAGCTCGTCAGCTCAAAGCTCGAGGGAGCCATTTTTATAAACAACCGCAATGGACCGCACTCCGCTAGCTCCTCCTCCGGGTCGCCCCAAGGGAAGCTGGTACATGAAGTTCTTGAGTGGTTCACCCCAGTGGGTGCAAGTAAGTACTTGTTGAACTGATGATCTCTGATGGTGTTCTTGAGTGGTTCACCCCAGTGGGTGCAAGTAAGTACTTGTTGAACTGATGATCTCTAGACCCGATACATGTCCCGGGTTTTAAAATATCGCCCGAGACATGGCTCGGGTTTCGGGATAACTTCCCTCCTCAGTAGAGAAAATAGTTAGGGGTGGAAGAGAGGGCCGCCAAGCAACCGTCAAGGGCCTCAGTGCCCGCACAGGCACGCAGGTGCGTCGTCCAGGAGCTCGTCAGCTCAAAGCTCGAGGGAGCCATTTTTATAAACAACCGCAATGGACCGCACTCCGCTAGCTCCTCCTCCGGGTCGCCCCAAGGGAAGCTGGTACATGAAGTTCTTGAGTGGTTCACCCCAGTGGGTGCAAGTAAGTACTTGTTGAACTGATGATCTCTGATGGTGTTCTTGAGTGGTTCACCCCAGTGGGTGCAAGTAAGTACTTGTTGAACTGATGATCTCTAGACCCGATACATGTCCCGGGTTTTAAAATATCGCCCGAGACATGGCTCGGGTTTCGGGATAACTTCCCTCCTCAGTAGAGAAAATAGTTAGGGGTGGAAGAGAGGGCCGCCAAGCAACCGTCAAGGGCCTCAGTGCCCGCACAGGCACGCAGGTGCGTCGTCCAGGAGCTCGTCAGCTCAAAGCTCGAGGGAGCCATTTTTATAAACAACCGCAATGGACCGCACTCCGCTAGCTCCTCCTCCGGGTCGCCCCAAGGGAAGCTGGTACATGAAGTTCTTGAGTGGTTCACCCCAGTGGGTGCAAGTAAGTACTTGTTGAACTGATGATCTCTGATGGTGTTCTTGAGTGGTTCACCCCAGTGGGTGCAAGTAAGTACTTGTTGAACTGATGATCTCTAGACCCGATACATGTCCCGGGTTTTAAAATATCGCCCGAGACATGGCTCGGGTTTCGGGATAACTTCCCTCCTCAGTAGAGAAAATAGTTAGGGGTGGAAGAGAGGGCCGCCAAGCAACCGTCAAGGGCCTCAGTGCCCGCACAGGCACGCAGGTGCGTCGTCCAGGAGCTCGTCAGCTCAAAGCTCGAGGGAGCCATTTTTATAAACAACCGCAATGGACCGCACTCCGCTAGCTCCTCCTCCGGGTCGCCCCAAGGGAAGCTGGTACATGAAGTTCTTGAGTGGTTCACCCCAGTGGGTGCAAGTAAGTACTTGTTGAACTGATGATCTCTGATGGTGTTCTTGAGTGGTTCACCCCAGTGGGTGCAAGTAAGTACTTGTTGAACTGATGATCTCTAGACCCGATACATGTCCCGGGTTTTAAAATATCGCCCGAGACATGGCTCGGGTTTCGGGATAACTTCCCTCCTCAGTAGAGAAAATAGTTAGGGGTGGAAGAGAGGGCCGCCAAGCAACCGTCAAGGGCCTCAGTGCCCGCACAGGCACGCAGGTGCGTCGTCCAGGAGCTCGTCAGCTCAAAGCTCGAGGGAGCCATTTTTATAAACAACCGCAATGGACCGCACTCCGCTAGCTCCTCCTCCGGGTCGCCCCAAGGGAAGCTGGTACATGAAGTTCTTGAGTGGTTCACCCCAGTGGGTGCAAGTAAGTACTTGTTGAACTGATGATCTCTGATGGTGTTCTTGAGTGGTTCACCCCAGTGGGTGCAAGTAAGTACTTGTTGAACTGATGATCTCTAGACCCGATACATGTCCCGGGTTTTAAAATATCGCCCGAGACATGGCTCGGGTTTCGGGATAACTTCCCTCCTCAGTAGAGAAAATAGTTAGGGGTGGAAGAGAGGGCCGCCAAGCAACCGTCAAGGGCCTCAGTGCCCGCACAGGCACGCAGGTGCGTCGTCCAGGAGCTCGTCAGCTCAAAGCTCGAGGGAGCCATTTTTATAAACAACCGCAATGGACCGCACTCCGCTAGCTCCTCCTCCGGGTCGCCCCAAGGGAAGCTGGTACATTAAGTTCTTGAGTGGTTCACCCCAGTGGGTGCAAGTAAGTACTTGTTGAACTGATGATCTCTGATGGTGTTCTTGAGTGGTTCACCCCAGTGGGTGCAAGTAAGTACTTGTTGAACTGATGATCTCTAGACCCGATACATGTCCCGGGTTTTAAAATATCGCCCGAGACATGGCTCGGGTTTCGGGATAACTTCCCTCCTCAGTAGAGAAAATAGTTAGGGGTGGAAGAGAGGGCCGCCAAGCAACCGTCAAGGGCCTCAGTGCCCGCACAGGCACGCAGGTGCGTCGTCCAGGAGCTCGTCAGCTCAAAGCTCGAGGGAGCCATTTTTATAAACAACCGCAATGGACCGCACTCCGCTAGCTCCTCCTCCGGGTCGCCCCAAGGGAAGCTGGTACATGAAGTTCTTGAGTGGTTCACCCCAGTGGGTGCAAGTAAGTACTTGTTGAACTGATGATCTCTGATGGTGTTCTTGAGTGGTTCACCCCAGTGGGTGCAAGTAAGTACTTGTTGAACTGATGATCTCTAGACCCGATACATGTCCCGGGTTTTAAAATATCGCCCGAGACATGGCTCGGGTTTCGGGATAACTTCCCTCCTCAGTAGAGAAAATAGTTAGGGGTGGAAGAGAGGGCCGCCAAGCAACCGTCAAGGGCCTCAGTGCCCGCACAGGCACGCAGGTGCGTCGTCCAGGAGCTCGTCAGCTCAAAGCTCGAGGGAGCCATTTTTATAAACAACCGCAATGGACCGCACTCCGCTAGCTCCTCCTCCGGGTCGCCCCAAGGGAAGCTGGTACATGAAGTTCTTGAGTGGTTCACCCCAGTGGGTGCAAGTAAGTACTTGTTGAACTGATGATCTCTGATGGTGTTCTTGAGTGGTTCACCCCAGTGGGTGCAAGTAAGTACTTGTTGAACTGATGATCTCTAGACCCGATACATGTCCCGGGTTTTAAAATATCGCCCGAGACATGGCTCGGGTTTCGGGATAACTTCCCTCCTCAGTAGAGAAAATAGTTAGGGGTGGAAGAGAGGGCCGCCAAGCAACCGTCAAGGGCCTCAGTGCCCGCACAGGCACGCAGGTGCGTCGTCCAGGAGCTCGTCAGCTCAAAGCTCGAGGGAGCCATTTTTATAAACAACCGCAATGGACCGCACTCCGCTAGCTCCTCCTCCGGGTCGCCCCAAGGGAAGCTGGTACATGAAGTTCTTGAGTGGTTCACCCCAGTGGGTGCAAGTAAGTACTTGTTGAACTGATGATCTCTGATGGTGTTCTTGAGTGGTTCACCCCAGTGGGTGCAAGTAAGTACTTGTTGAACTGATGATCTCTAGACCCGATACATGTCCCGGGTTTTAAAATATCGCCCGAGACATGGCTCGGGTTTCGGGATAACTTCCCTCCTCAGTAGAGAAAATAGTTAGGGGTGGAAGAGAGGGCCGCCAAGCAACCGTCAAGGGCCTCAGTGCCCGCACAGGCACGCAGGTGCGTCGTCCAGGAGCTCGTCAGCTCAAAGCTCGAGGGAGCCATTTTTATAAACAACCGCAATGGACCGCACTCCGCTAGCTCCTCCTCCGGGTCGCCCCAAGGGAAGCTGGTACATGAAGTTCTTGAGTGGTTCACCCCAGTGGGTGCAAGTAAGTACTTGTTGAACTGATGATCTCTGATGGTGTTCTTGAGTGGTTCACCCCAGTGGGTGCAAGTAAGTACTTGTTGAACTGATGATCTCTAGACCCGATACATGTCCCGGGTTTTAAAATATCGCCCGAGACATGGCTCGGGTTTCGGGATAACTTCCCTCCTCAGTAGAGAAAATAGTTAGGGGTGGAAGAGAGGGCCGCCAAGCAACCGTCAAGGGCCTCAGTGCCCGCACAGGCACGCAGGTGCGTCGTCCAGGAGCTCGTCAGCTCAAAGCTCGAGGGAGCCATTTTTATAAACAACCGCAATGGACCGCACTCCGCTAGCTCCTCCTCCGGGTCGCCCCAAGGGAAGCTGGTACATGAAGTTCTTGAGTGGTTCACCCCAGTGGGTGCAAGTAAGTACTTGTTGAACTGATGATCTCTGATGGTGTTCTTGAGTGGTTCACCCCAGTGGGTGCAAGTAAGTACTTGTTGAACTGATGATCTCTAGACCCGATACATGTCCCGGGTTTTAAAATATCGCCCGAGACATGGCTCGGGTTTCGGGATAACTTCCCTCCTCAGTAGAGAAAATAGTTAGGGGTGGAAGAGAGGGCCGCCAAGCAACCGTCAAGGGCCTCAGTGCCCGCACAGGCACGCAGGTGCGTCGTCCAGGAGCTCGTCAGCTCAAAGCTCGAGGGAGCCATTTTTATAAACAACCGCAATGGACCGCACTCCGCTAGCTCCTCCTCCGGGTCGCCCCAAGGGAAGCTGGTACATGAAGTTCTTGAGTGGTTCACCCCAGTGGGTGCAAGTAAGTACTTGTTGAACTGATGATCTCTGATGGTGTTCTTGAGTGGTTCACCCCAGTGGGTGCAAGTAAGTACTTGTTGAACTGATGATCTCTAGACCCGATACATGTCCCGGGTTTTAAAATATCGCCCGAGACATGGCTCGGGTTTCGGGATAACTTCCCTCCTCAGTAGAGAAAATAGTTAGGGGTGGAAGAGAGGGCCGCCAAGCAACCGTCAAGGGCCTCAGTGCCCGCACAGGCACGCAGGTGCGTCGTCCAGGAGCTCGTCAGCTCAAAGCTCGAGGGAGCCATTTTTATAAACAACCGCAATGGACCGCACTCCGCTAGCTCCTCCTCCGGGTCGCCCCAAGGGAAGCTGGTACATGAAGTTCTTGAGTGGTTCACCCCAGTGGGTGCAAGTAAGTACTTGTTGAACTGATGATCTCTGATGGTGTTCTTGAGTGGTTCACCCCAGTGGGTGCAAGTAAGTACTTGTTGAACTGATGATCTCTAGACCCGATACATGTCCCGGGTTTTAAAATATCGCCCGAGACATGGCTCGGGTTTCGGGATAACTTCCCTCCTCAGTAGAGAAAATAGTTAGGGGTGGAAGAGAGGGCCGCCAAGCAACCGTCAAGGGCCTCAGTGCCCGCACAGGCACGCAGGTGCGTCGTCCAGGAGCTCGTCAGCTCAAAGCTCGAGGGAGCCATTTTTATAAACAACCGCAATGGACCGCACTCCGCTAGCTCCTCCTCCGGGTCGCCCCAAGGGAAGCTGGTACATTAAGTTCTTGAGTGGTTCACCCCAGTGGGTGCAAGTAAGTACTTGTTGAACTGATGATCTCTGATGGTGTTCTTGAGTGGTTCACCCCAGTGGGTGCAAGTAAGTACTTGTTGAACTGATGATCTCTAGACCCGATACATGTCCCGGGTTTTAAAATATCGCCCGAGACATGGCTCGGGTTTCGGGATAACTTCCCTCCTCAGTAGAGAAAATAGTTAGGGGTGGAAGAGAGGGCCGCCAAGCAACCGTCAAGGGCCTCAGTGCCCGCACAGGCACGCAGGTGCGTCGTCCAGGAGCTCGTCAGCTCAAAGCTCGAGGGAGCCATTTTTATAAACAACCGCAATGGACCGCACTCCGCTAGCTCCTCCTCCGGGTCGCCCCAAGGGAAGCTGGTACATGAAGTTCTTGAGTGGTTCACCCCAGTGGGTGCAAGTAAGTACTTGTTGAACTGATGATCTCTGATGGTGTTCTTGAGTGGTTCACCCCAGTGGGTGCAAGTAAGTACTTGTTGAACTGATGATCTCTAGACCCGATACATGTCCCGGGTTTTAAAATATCGCCCGAGACATGGCTCGGGTTTCGGGATAACTTCCCTCCTCAGTAGAGAAAATAGTTAGGGGTGGAAGAGAGGGCCGCCAAGCAACCGTCAAGGGCCTCAGTGCCCGCACAGGCACGCAGGTGCGTCGTCCAGGAGCTCGTCAGCTCAAAGCTCGAGGGAGCCATTTTTATAAACAACCGCAATGGACCGCACTCCGCTAGCTCCTCCTCCGGGTCGCCCCAAGGGAAGCTGGTACATGAAGTTCTTGAGTGGTTCACCCCAGTGGGTGCAAGTAAGTACTTGTTGAACTGATGATCTCTGATGGTGTTCTTGAGTGGTTCACCCCAGTGGGTGCAAGTAAGTACTTGTTGAACTGATGATCTCTAGACCCGATACATGTCCCGGGTTTTAAAATATCGCCCGAGACATGGCTCGGGTTTCGGGATAACTTCCCTCCTCAGTAGAGAAAATAGTTAGGGGTGGAAGAGAGGGCCGCCAAGCAACCGTCAAGGGCCTCAGTGCCCGCACAGGCACGCAGGTGCGTCGTCCAGGAGCTCGTCAGCTCAAAGCTCGAGGGAGCCATTTTTATAAACAACCGCAATGGACCGCACTCCGCTAGCTCCTCCTCCGGGTCGCCCCAAGGGAAGCTGGTACATGAAGTTCTTGAGTGGTTCACCCCAGTGGGTGCAAGTAAGTACTTGTTGAACTGATGATCTCTGATGGTGTTCTTGAGTGGTTCACCCCAGTGGGTGCAAGTAAGTACTTGTTGAACTGATGATCTCTAGACCCGATACATGTCCCGGGTTTTAAAATATCGCCCGAGACATGGCTCGGGTTTCGGGATAACTTCCCTCCTCAGTAGAGAAAATAGTTAGGGGTGGAAGAGAGGGCCGCCAAGCAACCGTCAAGGGCCTCAGTGCCCGCACAGGCACGCAGGTGCGTCGTCCAGGAGCTCGTCAGCTCAAAGCTCGAGGGAGCCATTTTTATAAACAACCGCAATGGACCGCACTCCGCTAGCTCCTCCTCCGGGTCGCCCCAAGGGAAGCTGGTACATGAAGTTCTTGAGTGGTTCACCCCAGTGGGTGCAAGTAAGTACTTGTTGAACTGATGATCTCTGATGGTGTTCTTGAGTGGTTCACCCCAGTGGGTGCAAGTAAGTACTTGTTGAACTGATGATCTCTAGACCCGATACATGTCCCGGGTTTTAAAATATCGCCCGAGACATGGCTCGGGTTTCGGGATAACTTCCCTCCTCAGTAGAGAAAATAGTTAGGGGTGGAAGAGAGGGCCGCCAAGCAACCGTCAAGGGCCTCAGTGCCCGCACAGGCACGCAGGTGCGTCGTCCAGGAGCTCGTCAGCTCAAAGCTCGAGGGAGCCATTTTTATAAACAACCGCAATGGACCGCACTCCGCTAGCTCCTCCTCCGGGTCGCCCCAAGGGAAGCTGGTACATGAAGTTCTTGAGTGGTTCACCCCAGTGGGTGCAAGTAAGTACTTGTTGAACTGATGATCTCTGATGGTGTTCTTGAGTGGTTCACCCCAGTGGGTGCAAGTAAGTACTTGTTGAACTGATGATCTCTAGACCCGATACATGTCCCGGGTTTTAAAATATCGCCCGAGACATGGCTCGGGTTTCGGGATAACTTCCCTCCTCAGTAGAGAAAATAGTTAGGGGTGGAAGAGAGGGCCGCCAAGCAACCGTCAAGGGCCTCAGTGCCCGCACAGGCACGCAGGTGCGTCGTCCAGGAGCTCGTCAGCTCAAAGCTCGAGGGAGCCATTTTTATAAACAACCGCAATGGACCGCACTCCGCTAGCTCCTCCTCCGGGTCGCCCCAAGGGAAGCTGGTACATGAAGTTCTTGAGTGGTTCACCCCAGTGGGTGCAAGTAAGTACTTGTTGAACTGATGATCTCTGATGGTGTTCTTGAGTGGTTCACCCCAGTGGGTGCAAGTAAGTACTTGTTGAACTGATGATCTCTGATGGAGTTCTTGAGTGGTTCACCCCAGTGGGTGCAAGTAAGTACTTGTTGAACTGATGATCTCTAGACCCGATACATGTCCCGGGTTTTAAAATATCGCCCGAGACATGGCTCGGGTTTCGGGATAACTTCCCTCCTCAGTAGAGAAAATAGTTAGGGGTGGAAGAGAGGGCCGCCAAACAACCGTCAAGGGCCTCAGTGCCCGCACAGGCACGCAGGTGCGTCGTCCAGGAGCTCGTCAGCTCAAAGCTCGAGGGAGCCATTTTTATAAACAACCGCAATGAACCGCACTCCGCTAGCTCCTCCTCCGGGTCGCCCCAAGGGAAGCTGGTACATGAAGTTCTTGAGTGGTTCACCCCAGTGGGTGCAAGTAAGTACTTGTTGAACTGATGATCTCTGATGGTGTTCTTGAGTGGTTCACCCCAGTGGGTGCAAGTAAGTACTTGTTGAACTGATGATCTCTAGACCCGATACATGTCCCGGGTTTTAAAATATCGCCCGAGACATGGCTCGGGTTTCGGGATAACTTCCCTCCTCAGTAGAGAAAATAGTTAGGGGTGGAAGAGAGGGCCGCCAAGCAACCGTCAAGGGCCTCAGTGCCCGCACAGGCACGCAGGTGCGTCGTCCAGGAGCTCGTCAGCTCAAAGCTCGAGGGAGCCATTTTTATAAACAACCGCAATGGACCGCACTCCGCTAGCTCCTCCTCCGGGTCGCCCCAAGGGAAGCTGGTACATGAAGTTCTTGAGTGGTTCACCCCAGTGGGTGCAAGTAAGTACTTGTTGAACTGATGATCTCTGATGGAGTTCTTGAGTGGTTCACCCCAGTGGGTGCAAGTAAGTACTTGTTGAACTGATGATCTCTAGACCCGATACATGTCCCGGGTTTTAAAATATCGCCCGAGACATGGCTCGGGTTTCGGGATAACTTCCCTCCTCAGTAGAGAAAATAGTTAGGGGTGGAAGAGAGGGCCGCCAAGCAACCGTCAAGGGCCTCAGTGCCCGCACAGGCACGCAGGTGCGTCGTCCAGGAGCTCGTCAGCTCAAAGCTCGAGGGAGCCATTTTTATAAACAACCGCAATGGACCGCACTCCGCTAGCTCCTCCTCCGGGTCGCCCCAAGGGAAGCTGGTACATGAAGTTCTTGAGTGGTTCACCCCAGTGGGTGCAAGTAAGTACTTGTTGAACTGATGATCTCTGATGGAGTTCTTGAGTGGTTCACCCCAGTGGGTGCAAGTAAGTACTTGTTGAACTGATGATCTCTAGACCCGATACATGTCCCGGGTTTTAAAATATCGCCCGAGACATGGCTCGGGTTTCGGGATAACTTCCCTCCTCAGTAGAGAAAATAGTTAGGGGTGGAAGAGAGGGCCGCCAAACAACCGTCAAGGGCCTCAGTGCCCGCACAGGCACGCAGGTGCGTCGTCCAGGAGCTCGTCAGCTCAAAGCTCGAGGGAGCCATTTTTATAAACAACCGCAATGGACCGCACTCCGCTAGCTCCTCCTCCGGGTCGCCCCAAGGGAAGCTGGTACATGAAGTTCTTGAGTGGTTCACCCCAGTGGGTGCAAGTAAGTACTTGTTGAACTGATGATCTCTGATGGTGTTCTTGAGTGGTTCACCCCAGTGGGTGCAAGTAAGTACTTGTTGAACTGATGATCTCTAGACCCGATACATGTCCCGGGTTTTAAAATATCGCCCGAGACATGGCTCGGGTTTCGGGATAACTTCCCTCCTCAGTAGAGAAAATAGTTAGGGGTGGAAGAGAGGGCCGCCAAGCAACCGTCAAGGGCCTCAGTGCCCGCACAGGCACGCAGGTGCGTCGTCCAGGAGCTCGTCAGCTCAAAGCTCGAGGGAGCCATTTTTATAAACAACCGCAATGGACCGCACTCCGCTAGCTCCTCCTCCGGGTCGCCCCAAGGGAAGCTGGTACATGAAGTTCTTGAGTGGTTCACCCCAGTGGGTGCAAGTAAGTACTTGTTGAACTGATGATCTCTGATGGTGTTCTTGAGTGGTTCACCCCAGTGGGTGCAAGTAAGTACTTGTTGAACTGATGATCTCTAGACCCGATACATGTCCCGGGTTTTAAAATATCGCCCGAGACATGGCTCGGGCGATATTTTAAAACCCGGGACATGTATCGGGTCTAGAGATCATCAGTTCAACAAGTACTTACTTGCACCCACTGGGGTGAACCACTCAAGAACTTCATGTACCAGCTTCCCTTGGGGCGACCCGGAGGAGGAGCTAGCGGAGTGCGGTCCATTGCGGTTGTTTATAAAAATGGCTCCCTCGAGCTTTGAGCTGACGAGCTCCTGGACGACGCACCTGCATGCCTGTGCGGGCACTGAGGCCCTTGACGGTTGCTTGGCGGCCCTCTCTTCCACCCCTAACTATTTTCTCTACTGAGGAGGGAAGTTATCCCGAAACCCGAGCCATGTCTCGGGCGATATTTTAAAACCCGGGACATGTATCGGGTCTAGAGATCATCAGTTCAACAAGTACTTACTTGCACCCACTGGGGTGAACCACTCAAGAACACCATCAGAGATCATCAGTTCAACAAGTACTTACTTGCACCCACTGGGGTGAACCACTCAAGAACTTCATGTACCAGCTTCCCTTGGGGCGACCCGGAGGAGGAGCTAGCGGAGTGCGGTCCATTGCGGTTGTTTATAAAAATGGCTCCCTCGAGCTTTGAGCTGACGAGCTCCTGGACGACGCACCTGCGTGCCTGTGCGGGCACTGAGGCCCTTGACGGTTGCTTGGCGGCCCTCTCTTCCACCCCTAACTATTTTCTCTACTGAGGAGGGAAGTTATCCCGAAACCCGAGCCATGTCTCGGGCGATATTTTAAAACCCGGGACATGTATCGGGTCTAGAGATCATCAGTTCAACAAGTACTTACTTGCACCCACTGGGGTGAACCACTCAAGAACACCATCAGAGATCATCAGTTCAACAAGTACTTACTTGCACCCACTGGGGTGAACCACTCAAGAACTTCATGTACCAGCTTCCCTTGGGGCGACCCGGAGGAGGAGCTAGCGGAGTGCGGTCCATTGCGGTTGTTTATAAAAATGGCTCCCTCGAGCTTTGAGCTGACGAGCTCCTGGACGACGCACCTGCGTGCCTGTGCGGGCACTGAGGCCCTTGACGGTTGCTTGGCGGCCCTCTCTTCCACCCCTAACTATTTTCTCTACTGAGGAGGGAAGTTATCCCGAAACCCGAGCCATGTCTCGGGCGATATTTTAAAACCCGGGACATGTATCGGGTCTAGAGATCATCAGTTCAACAAGTACTTACTTGCACCCACTGGGGTGAACCACTCAAGAACACCATCAGAGATCATCAGTTCAACAAGTACTTACTTGCACCCACTGGGGTGAACCACTCAAGAACTTCATGTACCAGCTTCCCTTGGGGCGACCCGGAGGAGGAGCTAGCGGAGTGCGGTCCATTGCGGTTGTTTATAAAAATGGCTCCCTCGAGCTTTGAGCTGACGAGCTCCTGGACGACGCACCTGCGTGCCTGTGCGGGCACTGAGGCCCTTGACGGTTGCTTGGCGGCCCTCTCTTCCACCCCTAACTATTTTCTCTACTGAGGAGGGAAGTTATCCCGAAACCCGAGCCATGTCTCGGGCGATATTTTAAAACCCGGGACATGTATCGGGTCTAGAGATCATCAGTTCAACAAGTACTTACTTGCACCCACTGGGGTGAACCACTCAAGAACACCATCAGAGATCATCAGTTCAACAAGTACTTACTTGCACCCACTGGGGTGAACCACTCAAGAACTTCATGTACCAGCTTCCCTTGGGGCGACCCGGAGGAGGAGCTAGCGGAGTGCGGTCCATTGCGGTTGTTTATAAAAATGGCTCCCTCGAGCTTTGAGCTGACGAGCTCCTGGACGACGCACCTGCGTGCCTGTGCGGGCACTGAGGCCCTTGACGGTTGCTTGGCGGCCCTCTCTTCCACCCCTAACTATTTTCTCTACTGAGGAGGGAAGTTATCCCGAAACCCGAGCCATGTCTCGGGCGATATTTTAAAACCCGGGACATGTATCGGGTCTAGAGATCATCAGTTCAACAAGTACTTACTTGCACCCACTGGGGTGAACCACTCAAGAACACCATCAGAGATCATCAGTTCAACAAGTACTTACTTGCACCCACTGGGGTGAACCACTCAAGAACTTCATGTACCAGCTTCCCTTGGGGCGACCCGGAGGAGGAGCTAGCGGAGTGCGGTCCATTGCGTTTGTTTATAAGTGTGTAAATGCATATGAATTGTATTTCTAAGTACAGCATGACTGTATGCTAGGGCCATGTGTGCAATGTGTGTGTATGTGTGTAAGTGAGGTGTGTGATTGAAAGTCAGCGAAGCTAATACAGGCGAATGGTGTTCATGTGTATTTGGAGAAGGGTGTGTAGCATGCATGTCGTTTTACAGTGTGGGTATAGAGTTGGGAGTTTTTTGGGAGGGGAGTTCATTTTCAAAAGTTAAGTGCGTGTGAATTAAGGGCAAGGTCAGTGGAATTATGAGATGCTACATTTGCACACAATCTATTACCTGCTGCATGATTTTCGTATATTTGCAAAAAAATGTTTCTAGTTCAAACAGATCAATAGTTACAAAAAATGTGGTGAAGCGTGATTTTCTGCCCCATAATTTAGTAAATCCTGCTACATAGTGTGGTCTGCCCCTGTCGCATAATTCCAGTGGCCCTGGATAAACTTGTTTTGTTAAGGGGGTGCATTTATTTTTTGTGGTGTTTGTGTGAAAAGATTTTGTGTCATTTAAGTATGTGTAAGATGAAAATGTGATGGTGTGGGTAAGTATGCTGGTAAATAACCTACTTCTTAAAGGCTATTGTGCTTCTCACAAGTCTCAGACAACCCATCTCTTTAAGGCGCCAGTTAGATTGCTAACCTGACCCTCGTTCAATCCAAACCCTACTGCCCTGCTTGTCAACATGTTTTCCTTCTTGTTTTTGATGGATAACGTTTGATATAAATTATACACTTCCAGTGGCGGCCCGTTATGTGGGTGAGCAGTGGGGTGAGCCACACACACACACACACATACTCAGCCATCCACATGCACATTCATTCACACCCATTGATTCACAAGTACATGCACACGCACACACCTATACACCACATACATTCATACATGCACGCATGCACCCAAACATTAAAAAACCTTTCTGGGCAGCTGTGGTGATGGCAGGTCCAGCGAGAGCAGAAGCAGAAGGTACTGAAAGGAGCTGAATGCTTTGGCAGGGAAAACAATAAGATTGTGCCACCTCCTCTCATTGGTTGCCCTTATCATGGGTCAGCCAATGAGAAGAGGACCTTCCTTTAAACGTCACAGAGTCAGTTGGGGTTCAATGAGAGTTGCTGACCTTACAAAATTCAGTGACAATGTGTCACTGATTGATAGTCAGCCCTGGACACTTCAGAGCTTAAAACTGACTTTCCCAGGTCCCAGTCTTATCGGTGATATGCCACCTTGACATGATGGGGAGGACTTCGTGGGGCTTTGCTGGACTGCAGAGATCACACCACCAGGGCTGTGAAATCTTCAGCCTGGCAGAGTTCAGCTCCTGGCTGTCCGACCCTTTGCTCAGCCTGACAGACACTCTTCACGCTTTGTAAAAGGGTGGGGGGCGGGCCCCTCCACCTTTAATTACGGGCTGTGCCTGTACACTTCACTACACGGGTATAGGTCTGTGCTATACCAATATTAAATAAATACAATAAATAAAAACAAACATATTGTTTGTAGCTGTAAATTGAGAGCATGGAAGAGGGAGAGGGGAGAGTGTTAGTGTTCATATGTTTTTCTATTTGCTCCTGACTTTTCCAGTAAGAAACTTGAGACAACAGTTGGTGCAGGAAACAACATTTCTGTAAAAGCCTTGATCAGAACACTGGTTTACTGTTTTCAAAGCCAGAATATCAAGACAATAACCCCATTTTATAGCCTATTCTCTCTCACCCCTTCTCAATAGTGTGAATAAAATCCAAATGAAATGGTTCTCTGGGGTACTTGTTTCATACACTTATTGTTTCCTAGTTTTATTGAGCTTTGTTAGTCGATTTTTGTGGTTGCTGATCAAGCACATTTTTTGCAGAATGAAAGCACAATGCTGTGTTTTAATCTATTTGGATCAATTTTCAGTTTTTTACTGATGAATTCAGGAGATGCAGACTCACAGATTCACATGGCTTTGATCAATGTCATGATTAAGTCATTTCCAAAAGATGCAGAGGAGTGGAAAGATTATCATTCCAGTATGACCTTGTACATATTTAAGAGTAACACAATATGTCCTCCCCCCGAAACGAGGAGCACTGATATTAGAGATGCCTCTTTGCAAAATCCTTGTAGCCTAATGTTTTAATCTGGCGTCAGCCAAGACCTTTTGATTTTACTAAAGTTATTTACTAAAGATCTTTTGATTTTTTTTTCACACGCCAAACATCATGACAATTTTATCATAATATCTTTATACTCATACACATGGATCAGTGCATTTTTTCTCTTATCTGCTGTATATATTCAGACGCGCCAGGATTTCGCGCTTTACAAAAAATATGGCAAAATCGGCAGTTATGTAAAAAGCCAGTGTTTTTTGCAAAAGTGCCCGTGAAATTCCTTTTATTGACCCAGAGTTGACCACTGAGCCAAATAAAAGGAGGGGGTCAGCGGGCAGGCGAGCTGCTGCTCACCTGCTGCGTGGATTCCCTTCGCCTGCAGGTGCCTGCAGAACACTGCTGCTTTTCAGGCTGGCACAGTAAATCGCAGGTACGTCTTGTACCGGCCCGGCAGGCGATGCAGTTTCTCTGCTCCTCTTCCCCTGCCCCGAGCACTTCCATCATCCAGAGGCTGAAAATGGATGGTGTGATTGCTGGGGCACTATTAAAAAAAACAGAAAGAATTGAGGGCCCACTGCCCATAGGCATGCAGCAGGTTCCGCTGGGGGTAATATATCTTTTTTTCTTAAAAAACATAGAATTCAGGCCCACCGCAGGGCACAATATATATGTATGTATATATATATATATATATATATATATATATATATATATATATATATATATATATATATATATATATATATATATATTTTTTTTTTTTTAGTTTCAATAAGATTTTATTGAGATTTTGTCATATACCAAAAATCACAAAACTTAACAAGTAGACATAAAACATATAACATGCACCTTGTCTCGCGTGATGTTACCAGGCAGCGCCTGTTGGTTGTATCGTTTGAGGAAGAGTTTGTTTATTTCTGTTTCCTTATAGGCTGCCCTTCACCCTCTATTCTAGTAAAGGGTCACAGGTAGGAACAGGGAAGAAGGGACCAGAGCAGAGAGAGAAGAGAAAAACGTGCTCGCGGTTGTCTAGAGAGGTTGGCGTCAAGTCGCTATACTAGACTTCTTCATGGAGGTTCATAGGGGTCTAAATACTTGTTCAGGGATGCCCACATTCCCCTGTCGGGCTGTCTCCACGGTGAGTCTCGTAGGGCTATCGCGTCTGCACCTCTAAGGTACGTCACCCAGTTGAGCCAACCCTTATACGATGCCTTGGATGTGTCTTTCCACTTATTTGGAACCATTTTTACACCTGCTGTTAGTAGGAGATCAAGTAAGTCGCAATCCCGTTGTGTGATTGGTTCTGTCCTAATAGGGGCTGTTACTAGGGTGGCAAACTCAGTTTTAAGGGAACACCCTAACATGTCTTTTAGAAAGGCAAAGATCTTCTCCCAGTAAGCTTTGATTTTAGGACAGTGATATATGAGGTGAGCCAGATCCCCCCTTCCGCTATTACAATTCCAGCATTGGTGATTTGTGTTCAAGCCTAGGTTCGCCAGGCGTGCTGGGGTCCAGTGTAGTTTGTGTAGTGTCCAGAATTTTGTCTGAGCTAGTACCGGGGTTATTTTACTTTGTGTAGGGGAGGACCATAGTAATTGGGTTTCTTTCTCGCTTAGTGTACCTCCGAGCTGCAATTCCCAGTAATTACGTGTCTTCTCGTTTTAAATGAAAGAATTTGGACCCGCTGCCCATAGGCATGCTGCGGGTCTCCTTGGGGGCGATATACATTTCCTTTTTTTTAATATAGAAAGTATTCGGGCCCTCCACCTGTGGCCATGCAGCGGAACATGCAGGGGGCAATATATATTTTTTTAATACAAGGATTTGGGCCTACTACCCATGGGCATGCGACGGGTCCTGCTGGGGCGCAATTTTTATTTTTAATTAAGACGTCGGGCCTGTGGGCATGCAGCGGGATCCGCTGGGGCCCTTTTTTTAATTAAAAAAAAAGAATTCGGGTCTGGGGGCATGCGGCGGGAGCCGCTGGGGGCGATTCGTTTTTTAAATGCACCCACTGCAGGCCCGCTGCCCTTGGGCATACAGTGGGACCCGCTGATGCACTATTTTTTAAAGAAAAGAAAGAATTTGGTTTCGCTGCCCGTGGGCATGTGGCAGGATCCGCTGGGGCAATATTTAATAAAATAATAAGTATTGTGTGCCGGCTGCCTGTGAGCATGTTGCAGGATCCGCTAGGGCACTATTTAAAAAAAAAAAAGAAAAGAAGTCGGGTCCCCGGGACACGAGGGGGCACTATTTTTTTTTTAAAAAGAAAGAATTCGGGCGCGCTGCTCATGGGCTTGTGGCGGGACCCACTGTGGCACTATTTTTTAATAAAAAGGAATTAAGTCCCGCAGCCCGTGGATATGTGGTAAGACCCACTGGGGCAATTTTTGAAACTATTTTGAAACTAAAATAATTGCCTACTAAAATGCAGCAAAATTTAAATTTTTGCAGCGCTAAATTCCCATGTATAATTAAAACCGCTACTTCTTTTATTGGGTCTATGCTTACTTCCTCTCTCAACCCATCTCCCACCCTTTGTGCTTTTGTGAGTGGCATCCTAGTCGTTAGCCCCCCATTATTGTAGAAGTCATGCAATCACTGCTCCTCTCATATACTTTGAACCAATTCTGCCTCTGGCTTTTATCCCTCCCAATGGGGAGATGTCTATAAGGGGTTCTGTTGTTTCCTTCATCATCCCCGCCCTGTCTCTCAAATTCTCTGCCACTCCCTCATCTATTCTGACCCCTCTCTTCGTGACACTTCATCTAGCGTCCATTCCATCATACATTTTTTTCAGACAATCTGGATGGATCTCTTTCAAAAAGCCAGTGTGTGGCTAGCGGCATTTCACTTGCAATGCGCCTAGTGCAGCAAATCTATTGTGCTGCAAATTTATTAGGTTTAGGTATAATACCCAACATGCAGTGCCTGATTGTTGCCTCTAATTCTAAGCCTGTCGTCCGTCTGAGTTTCTTTCAAGGTCTTCCAAATACCCAGCTACACTGCATCTATCAGGTGTTCCTGTGGGTTTCCATTCTGCCTCTCTTTCAGCCTCCAGGGCTCTATGTATCCACGAGACAAGCCTGCGACCTTGTCCATCCTCCAGCAGGTTCCTAATTCTTATGGAGTATGCTGGTGTCCATATCTCCCTGGCTGTCTTTGTGTCCTTAAAAAACTGGAGAAACTGCAAAGGGCCAACACTAAACCTGTCCTGGGCCAAAACAAAGGTTATAAACCTGCCCCCGGATATAGGTCTCCCAATGTTTGATAACCACACTCCCTCCATATAGTTAGTCACATAAGCAGCACTTATTTGTTAAAATGGTTGTAGCCACGATATCTGGCGTGATCTACAATCTCTTAGGTAACCTTCCTATTGCAGTCTTACATGCTGTCATCACCTGCTGCAACAACATATAGAATGTCCTCAAATGGGCTCTCTTCTATCTTCAAGCAAATAGGAAGTGTTTCCTCCTCTGCCAAGCACTGAGTAGCATTTTCTCTGAGTTCCCTCCATGAATGCACCATCTTGTTGCATGTTGGAGCTGTTTGGCTATATGATATAACTCGAGGTCTGGTAGGCCAAGCCCTTTCTATCTAGCTTTGGAGTGACTCTGCTTTTTCCCGGGCCCACACCAGCGGCGCCTCGAGGCTGCCTAGTTCTCGAAACGTTGATCTCTGTATTAAGCACACTGTGGAGTGTGTATAAGCAGCGGAGAAGGAACACTGTTTTTGCAGTTGCTACTTTCCCCATAATGAAGAGTGGGAGCATGTCTCAGAATTAAATTGAGGTTCTCAATCCCCGCAGACCCCGCCTCATGTTATAGGTATATTATTTTACTGTTGTATGCATCGCCCAAGTCCCTAGGTATCGAAACCCATCCACAGGGGCGTGGCTTGGTGTACTGCTCGATTTTCCCGGCCTTCCGGTGTTGCAGAGCAATCCATATGACTTCAGTCTCTTTCCATCCGAGTCTAAGGACTGGAGTAGTGAGTAGGGCCTATCTATTAGACATTTGTGACACCATCCCGTGCTCCTACCCTTAGCTTAGGGCCTACACACATAGCCTAGGGGATAGATTCGTTAGCCTTGAGGATAATTTGCCCTATAGTGAGGTTGTTTCATGGAGCTGTGTTGAATTCAGGCCTGGTAGGCCTCAAACGGGAGAGACTCCATCTTTCTTTCTGCTCCGGCAGCCCGGGACCTTTCCAGAGGGAGGGGGATGTTTTAGTTATGAGGTGTTATTCGCTCGGAGAGAACCGGTTCAGGCCGGCCCTTATCGAAGGATTGTATTTTTCTTCATGCCGAAGACACTACATCAGGCCGGCCGGCTGGGAAAGTGTCCTTGGTACGGGGAGGTACAGGAATTTGGTGGGCGGCAGGTTTCGAGCTGGAAATTTCCATGAGGGAATGCACTTCTATATTAGTGAAAGTCTGAGTGAGATAAGGGCACTTGCTTCTAGACCATAGGCGGCATCTGGCCGTTAGCAGAAGAGCTATTACTTATTCCAGGGAAGACTGATGATGAACTTGAATCCAAAGAGGAGAGAGTAGCCGATAAGGACGAGGTTCCAGTGACTCGGAGAGGGAGAAGGGAGCAGACCCACAACTGCAGAGGGGTGACTTCCAGGCTAAGCCGAGGCATAGACGAGAAGGGAACCTAGATAACCATTGAGTACAGGCGACGTACCCTCAAGGTGAAGTCGATCCCTTTTTCTTTGAAGTGTATAACTTAATCTTTTACTTTCCTTGCAGGTTATATCTGTATGATGTGTTCCGTAAATGTGCATGTGGCATTTAAATAAAGTATTTAGCTTATTGTACGTTAGCATGTGTTGTGTACTTTTGTATAGGAGGATAGCCTATTCTCTAGTCAGAATTGCCTTAAAATGAACAGAGGTTAATCCTGGTCAGGTAAGTGGTAACTGGATGAGGGGGAAAACAAGCCCCTCGAACTAGAGAACAGGTTGTGCTCAGCTAATAGTCTTTGTGTGATCTGATATATAGTCCCAATTCCCCTGTCGTGTACTAATAGGATGAGCTCGTGCTAAGGCTGCCGTGTAGGTAGGAGATTCTGGGTCTGACTGAGGCCGCGAGATCGTGTGTGTGTCGCTGCCGAATGGGTAGGAGATTCTGGACCTGACCCAGGTCGCGAGACTTTGTGTGTTGCTACCGGATGGGTAGGAGATTCTGGGTCTGACTGAGGCCGCGAGATCGTGAGTGTGTCGCTGCCGAATGGGTAGGAGATTCTGGACCTGACCTAGGTCGCGAGACTTTGTGTGTTGCTACCGAATGGGTAGGAGATTCTGGGTCTGACTGAGGCCGCGAGATCGTGAGTGTGTCGCTGCCGAATGGGTAGGAGATTCTGGACCTGACCTAGGTCGCGAGACTTTGTGTGTTGCTACCGAATGGGTAGGAGATTCTGGACCTGACCCAGGTCGCGAGACTTTGTGTATCGCTGCCGAATGGGTAGGAGATTCTGGACCTGACTGAGGTCGCGAGATCGTGTGTGTGTCGCTGCCGAATGGGTAGGAGATTCTGGACCTGACTGAGGTCGCGAGATCGTGTGTGTGTCGCTGCCGAATGGGTAGGAGATTCTGGGTCTGCCTAAGGCCGCGAGACTGTGGTTGCTGAGATTGCGAGGCTATGAGGTCTTGATATATATATATAATAGGAATTCCCTGTCCTTAGGTGGTACGTATATATGTGGTTATTTGGGTGTAAAAAGACCCTAGGGAGGGGGTAACGTTCTGTTTTGGGTCAGAAGGGCTCTGTAGAGCGGGTTCCACCCGATCCGAAAACCCAAGCAGAACACTTGGTCAGTAAGACTGGGGGTGGGTGAGCTTCAGATTTTCCGACAATCGTGCTGCCATTTCATGTTAACTATTATATGAGAAGCACCGCATGAGAGTAGCTTAAGGGCCAATGGAAAGGGAAAGGGGTGCGGATTGCGAGGGGTACTTAAAACAAATAAAGTACCCATGTTTAAAGACCTTTAAAACAGAAGAGTGTGTATGTGTTTTTGTCTGAGTATTAAAAAAATCCCATGTGAAATCCAACAGACACCTTACCATACCCGACTGAAAGCTCCTGCACCCAACTATTTACTAAATAATACATTTATTAGGGGAGATGTAACACCCCAAACTCCCCCATCCCCCACCGAAGCTACTCCCCTGCCCACTGTTCCGGGTTTTTCCCTGATATAGGACTGCTTTATTCCTATAGATGTTCAGATCCTAGGCATCTGCAAACGTATCCAACATTTGTAGAGGCAGGGGGAGCTGAGACCTCCGACTGACTTAAATACAGTAATATATGGTCATTGTACACTTACCCTGTAGGTAGTGTGTCACCTGCACTTGCTCGTCAGAGTCAGATTACATCTCTCTGCCAGATTACCAAAGGTTCTATTCCTAGGGCGAATAATAATGATGACAGGGGGCAGTCATGTCTGCTGCCCCTCTGTATATTCTATTTATCTGATATCATGCCACTGGATCTCATCCATGCTATGGGTTCCTGATACAACAGATGGACCCATCCCAGGGTATTAGGTCCAAAGCCCATTCTAGTGAGGACTTAAAGCATGCATTGCCAGCTTCGGTTATCAAATGCCTTTTTGATATCAAGCCCCACAAAAGTGACCTACATTTGTGTGTTTCTGTTATATGAAGTACATGTGTGATGTGTCTCAGGTTTATGAGCGTGCTGCAGCTCGAAATACCTCTACATTGGTCTTCCTGCAATAGGACCCCAACTACTTATAAAAGCGTATCTGCTAGTATCTTGGACTGCAGTACGAGCCTGGCTCTTTTGGGTCCTTTTCTGGTTTGGGACCAATGACTATAACAGCCTTCCTCATGGTTTCCGATAACCTCTCTCTTTTCTTAGCCTCCATGTAGACTTCCAGGAGCCTGTCCTGAAGCATATCTGCAAATACTCGGTAAAACTCAAGCAGGAATCCATCTTCCCTCTGAGTTTTCTTAGGAGGTAGCGTGTGTTTAGAAACTGCAAGGTCCTCTCTCCGCAAGTCCCTTGTCGGTCTCTTGTACAGATTCGCTAAGTACTCCGAGAAGGTATCATTGATTCTGGCTTGTGTTACCTCTACATCAGGGGCGGCTGGTGACATTTGAAAGTGGCGGGCGTAAAATGCTTGCAAAGGAAGCAAACGAACGTGTGAGCAGTCGCGAGGGGGAGGAAAGAGGGGGGGGGGTCGCACGGGAGAATAGTGTTTGGGCTGAAGAGACGTGGCTTGCAGTAAACAGCAATAGTGAGCATTGGAATATATTTCTTAAAGGAAGTTAGAATTACAAGAGATAAGGAGATTCTGCTGGCATAGTGAAATGCTTGAATAAAATACCCTGTTTTCCCGTGCCAGGCCAGGCAAACCTGGTTATCATGCACTAATGAGTACTCTACGTCGCAGTCCTTTTTCTTCAGAATACTCTATCGTCCTGATAATAAGAGAGGGGGCCCAGCGGCGAATTGAATTTTAAGTTCAGAAGAACAGAAAAATGTAATTTCCATTATAGCTTCTGCTCACACGTGGCTCAAGCAACCAACGCAAGCTTGCCCAAATAACGGTTCATTTTCCCCAAATCCGAATAGCCAAGCGAACAGTTCCTGCCTGCAGTTAACCATCTCGTTAACGTGCCAGGTAAACGCCGTTTAGTGATCAGGGTTTGCGAACACCAGGTCAAAAAACACGTACGAACATCGTTATATTTCGAAATACCAATGCTATTAATACGCCCATGTCTAACACTAAAGACACATTTTATAAACACTACAAACAAGCCTTATACATTTAAAATTAAGAGGAAAACTTACCTGACCGCCTCTGCTCCTGGTCCGCGTTGGCGCCTCTGCCCTCTTCGAACTGGAACAGCACGTCAGCACTGCGTGGCAACCCCTCAGCCAATCCTGGCGCTGCTGCAGCGCCAGGATTGGCTGAGGGCACAGCCTACTCCTCGCCCGCCGCCTGCCCGTTAGGAGACCGAGGGGCTCCTAATGGGCATGCGTAAGTCCGTGAAAATACAAGTGCGCATGACTGGGCACGGGCTAAAAATTAGCTCACCATGCACACTCATGCACACTTGTGCTGCATTGCTGCCTGGTCTGACAATGCATGTCAGTCAACATGACGCCGGACCGCCCACGGTCCGACGTCATGCTGACTGACATGCATTGTCAGTTCTCCCCACCCTCGGCGTCTCTGAACTTAAGTAAACTAAGTTCAGAGACACCGAGGGAGCTGCGGGCGCGGGCGGGTGCGTGGGGGCAATGCCCCAACGCCCCAATGGACGAACCGCGCCTGCTCTACATATTTTATTAAGGACAGTATAGAGGAGAAGGAATTTTCTCTTTTTAACAACCAGGCCACAAGCCTCCCTGGTTTATCCCCCACTTCATTCAACTACAGCATGGAGCAGCGGCCAGCCCACATTAGCAACTATCTAACTTCGCTGTTTGTGACAGAACTCTGCCCTTTCACAGGGAACGCGTTCCACACACAAAGTAGTTTCTTTAAGTGCCAGGGATTACTATAGCGAAGAGTGTTTTTTTCAGAGCAAAAATATTTGTGTTTTTTAGGATTGGCATTAGCCAAGCATTTTGATTTTCCTTAAATTGTATACCTAACTTAATTACTTATTGGGCTTTCAGCCAGCCCTCTTCATCCATTGGTCCAGCATGGGGTCGTTGACTTCAGCCATTGGTCAATGCCACTATGAGTGATGACATCTGCACACAAAGTAATCCCCTTGATGCTATAATGTACAGCGGCAAAGGGTGGTTTTTAAAACCAAAAACATATTTTTGCTTTTAAGTAATATTTTATATTTTTGTGAGAGCACAACAGTTCTGCCTACAAAAATGTTTTAACTAAAGCAATGATGAAACAAAACAAGAATTGTCAAAGCCAAAAGGCTGGCACCCAATGCCAGGCCTATTGGTGTAGCAGTGCTGGGTGCCTCATTTTACCACAAACACACAATTATTTGTTTACTGATGGTCTTTGGGAGCATCCTTAAAAAATATAGCTTTTATGTTTTTGAAACCTTGAATGTTTGAGCCCTACCCACTGTAACAACTTTAACCCCTTCGACGCGCATGACGGAACGGTTCCGTCATGCACGTCGGTTGCGCTGTGCGCATCACGGAACCGTTCCATCATGGCCCCGCCCGCGCACGGATACTTCAGCGTGGTGGGGAAATCCACGCCGCGCTGAAGGGGTTAAGGTGAAAGACTGTGTTTCATTATATATAGGTTGTGAGAATGTACGCTAAGTGCTTTGTTATCAAAACATCGCAGAAAGTGGCCCTATCCCATTTGCAATACAGGTCTTCCCTGCTATGTGTCAGAGGGGAGTGGGCTCATCTGGGGCCGTGCACTGAAACTGTGCTCTGATGGGAAACAACTCAAAACAATCCATTTTGCATTGCTTTGTTTCTTTTGTATTGTGGAATGGTGCACACAAAGTTTGCTGCAGTCCATGTTACAGAAATATGTCTATCCCTGGGCCAATATTGAGAAAATAGATTTCTTAGAAAATAAAATGATAAAGCACAATACGTGTAAATCATCTTGTATGTCTAACAGTGATTTTAGCAAATATATTATGCCCATTAATAACCATTTAAAATAGTGCACACTGGCATACCCCTATTATGCTACGTAATAGTAAAGTGAATCTGATTTTGATGCCATCTAATCCTTTCTTTCCCATTTAAAAATGGAGGAAATATACTATATCCTCGTTAATATTTATGTACATGCAGCAGAAATTGTGTGAAATTGATTTAGTCGATGTTTTGCCCTGGTGGTAATACCATTTGCCCCAGTGGCTTAGCAAGGACGCCATGAAATTCACAATCAAGTTAAATGGGACCATTACCAGATAGTGAAATATTGCCATAACATACATGCCACTACACCCGATTCAGACGGAAGACTCCCGATTTTTTTTTTTATCCAAAAATTGCGTTCTTTTGTCATTTCCTCTCCCGAAATTGCCTCTGTTTCAATAGAAGTCAATATGGGAAGAGGGGGTGGGATTCACACTTACCTTTTCTAAAATATTGAGATATACAGGGCCGGGCCCGATGTAGCGGGCACCAGCATTTTCCCGGTGGGCCGTAAGGGCGGGGGCCGGTATTTGAGTATTTAGGCCTTTTTAGGTCGAGCCTAGCGGCAGCGTGTATGCATTCCTCGCTCTGCGAGGCATGCAGTAGTCGAGTAGGCTGTGGAAGCCTCGCCTTCTCTCCGTCCATATTTTTGATTGTTGTCATTGTCCTGGGTAAATGCTGGTTCCCGATTGAAAATGAGGCTTGTTAGTCCCTCCTTGTTACCTCACTGTCGCCATTTGTTACCTCCCATGGGACTAGATCTTTTACTTGTGGCGTTACACGGTCTCCTTCATAAGTTGGTAAGCACTTTTTTTTTATTTTTCCATGCGGTCCGCTTTCATTTTAGAGACCGTGCTTGTTTATTTAATTAGTTTGCCGTGCGGGCCGAAAGGGAGCGTTTCTACTCACTAATCGAAAATTTATTTGCAATGCAATAGGTCTCGCATTTACGTGAGCTTCAGCTATTGACATTGCAAATAACAATGCCTTTTATTTTTGTTTTCATTTTTAAAACATAAATAAAAGGCATTGTCATTTACAATGCCAATAGCTTAAACTCGCTTAAATGCGAGACCTATTACATTGCAAATGCTTGTTGTTAATGCTAATACCATTTGCCCCAGTGGCTTAGCAAGGACGCCATGAAATGCACAATCAAGTTAAATGGGCCCATTACCAGATAGTGAAATATTGCCATAACATACATGCCACTACACCCGATTCAGACGGAAGACTCTCGATTTTATTTTTAATCCAAAAATTGTGTTCTTTTGTCATTTTCTCTCCCGAAATTGCCTCTGTTTCAATAGAAGTCAATATGGGGAGAGGGGGTGGGATTCACACTTCCCTTTTCTAAAATATTGAGATATACAGGGCCGGGCACGATGTAGCGGGCACCAGCATTTTCCGGGTGGGCCGTAAGGGTGGGGGCCGGTATTTGAGCATTTGGGCCTTTTTAGGTCGAGCCTAGTGGCAGTGTGCATGCATTCCTTGCTCTGCGAGGCATGCAGTAGTCGAGTAGGCTATGGAAGCCTCGCCTTCTCTCCGTCCATATTTTTGATTGACTGGTGTCATTGTCCTTGGTAAATGCTGGTTCCCGATTGAAAATGAGGCTTGTTTGTCCCTCCTTGTTACCTCACTGTCGCCATTTGTTACCTCCCATGGGACTAGATCTTTTACTTGTGGCGTTACACGGTCTCCTTCATAAGTTGGTAAGCACTTTTTTTTTTATTTTTCCATTTGGTCCGCTTTCATTTTAGAGGCCGTGCTTGTTTATTTAATTAGTTTGCCGTGCGGGTCGAAAGGGAGCGTTTCTACTCACTAATCTAATATTCATTTGCAATGCAATAGGTCTCGCATTTTCATTTTTAAAACATAAATAAAAGGCATTGTCATTTACAATGCCAATAGCTTAAACTCGCTTAAATGCGAGACCTATTGCATTGCAAATGCTTGTTGTTAATGGGGGCCGGTTTTGCAGCAGTGCTGTATTTTGGTGCAAATGTTGCTGTAGTAGCCTTGGTTCTGTATCTGAGAATCTCAGCCATGCAGGAAGTGACGCAATGCCGCATATTTTCTAGTTTCAATCTGTGTGCCTCCAAAAGAGATTCTGTAATGGAACGCATAACCTTGAGAAGTTGTTTCTTATTGAGCAAGTGTGTCTGCAACAGATTCTGTGTCAAGATAGTATAAACTGAAGGAAAGAGCAGGTTTGCAGAAACCGCAGCTGTGCAAGGGATACATCAATTTCACTTAATTTCTTCCTGAATAAAATGGAAACTAAACTGTCAGGTTCTAGAAATAAAATTGATACCTGAATGCAAACCGAATGCAAAATTGAACAAGAAATGCGAAGTTTTTAAAAGGCTTGCAACGTACATGCCGGCATCTTTGTGCATCAGTGAAGTCAGAAAGCAGACGATAGAGGAAGCAACTGCCTTCTTCAAAGAAGGAAAATTGACTATTTGCTCCTTGGTGCTGCCAAAAATACATTAATTTCCCCGCTTTAGGGCATTTCTTGTGCTTAGGTTCAAGGGCTCTCTCGGGAGGAGCGCACACCAATTTTAAATTCATACCCACATTTGAGTGGCTAGAGCGGAACCTGCCCTTTGACCAGCTGCTACCACTGTTATTACTTTCCTGAGAAATTGAGCAAATAAAAGAGGAATATGAAAGAAATAAAAATAAACGTAATTCCTCCTTTTGCTATCGAACTCCAGAATTGCAAAATATTAGAAATTTCTTTCACATATATTATTTAACACAAAGGTGTATTTTGATTTGTTGGAACTAATGTAGGCGGGATGATTCCTCACAAAGCCTGCATTATACGAATATCCTCACATTTTATCACTTGACATGATAAAGCCAATGTGCCTGTGGCATACGAAGTAATAGATTCCGATATCTAAGGTGCCTAATGTAATGAGCGGCCATGCTGTATTCTGAATTAGAGGTAATGGCAGCGGTAGCAGAGGTGTGCTGCGGCCAGGTAGCAGCAGGACAAATCACAGAGCCCATGTCTTCTAATGTAGCTCTTTTTTTTTGGGTAGAAGTTTTTTTGTTGGCGGAAGCTACTTGTTGTGATTGTAGCAGTAGTGAAGGTTGCTGCAGGATCGAGGTTGCTTCTAGTGTTAGCGATGGTGCCACGTGGGAGAGTGCATTGGGTGTAGATATTGATACAAGTGTGGAGGCTGCTTTTTGCTGCAGTTAGTTGTCTTGAAGGAGTGATGTGCCGTTGTGTGGAAGGAGTAATGTGCGGTTGTGTGGAAGGAGTGATGCATGGTTGTAGCAGGAGGCACTTGAAGCTAGACTGTACCCGAGTCATAGGTTTGCAACATGAACAAATGTTGCTGCATTTGGTGTGTAGCGCAATGATGAAGTCATGACTGTGTCTGCCCTGTACATTTGCAAATTATGGGTATTTTTGTGCACTTATGGTATGGGCGCAGTTTAGTCTACACAATCATGCTATATTTAACACGCAGTGCTTCGGTGAATGAGTGAATTTGTAAGTTCAGCAAATCTGTAAAATGTAAGTTAGCTTTCGCGTAGCATCACCACATCATCACTCAGAACCACCTGAGCACTAGCGCAGCACCACCACCTCAGCATGACTCAGCACTACCACATCATCACCCAGCACCACCTTAACATCACTCAGCACCACCTCAGCATCAGCACAGCACCATCTCAGCATCAGCACAGCACCACCTCCTCATCAGTGCAGCACTGAGAACCAGAAAATGGCATGTCGTTAGTATCAGGCCAGCAGCAGCTGGAGAGACAACTGTAGTCTGGTAGGGTGAACAGGAAGCCAAGCAGATACATGTATTTTTATGTGGCTTTTGTATCGCGTATTGCCGATGATAGGGTACTAAAGCACTGCATAAGAGGTAACTGCCTTTCAAGAGATAATTCAACATCGTATTTTGAAATCACTGCAGCTAAGTTTCTTGAAATTCTCTATTCACCACTCCTCTCTGATAATTGGTAATACTGCATGCCATTTTACATGGTCCCATTCATTAGGCCAGTCGTAAGCAGTGTAGCAACGCAAAATGACTTCCCCACACCTAACAGAATATGATTAGGGGGGCCCTGAGCCTCCTATATCCTATAGATATTTATTGGTCGTTAACTGAATAGGAGTCCCTAGATGGCGGCTGGCCATCTGCACTGCAGGGGCCTGTAGTGAGCCACTCTGCCACTATTGTACATTGTGTCAGCATGCACCAGTGGGACCAGACATGGATCCGAAGGAATAAATAAAGGTGCGCGGATTGCTCAGGGTTCAAGCATGTAACGACATGGCGGTGTGTCCAGTATGGTTAGCCTGCGCACTGTTAGAGGGGCCTAGCCAGCAAGTGACACATGCAGGGATGGTGCCCTCTATACTGGCAATGTAGGTGGACTTACCCTGCGGCTCAAGTGCTGTGGAGCTGTGCTGCAGGTGGTTCATGTTGAGGCAGTACCTGCTTAATGGTGAGGAGCGGCCCGGGTTGTGGTTAAGAAAGGGGGCAGAGTTCCCCTGTGTGGAACAGCTGTGGAAGACGCAGCTGCGATTCACTGCTCAGCGAGGCGGTGGAATACGAGACAGCACCGTGGAGAAGGTGACCGTGTGTGGTAACAGCAGCCGGGCTGCACTGCGTAGTCGCGAATGGGAGTGGCAACGGCCCGAGGCCCAGCAGAGTATCGAGGTGAGCCTGGAGAGGCCGCATGCAGCCGAGTGAGGGAGTGAACGGCGGAGCAGTTCCACGTGGTTGACAGGGTTGAGGCCAGCACCCAGACAGAGTGAAAGTACAGCAACACAGAGAGAAGAGACCCAGGAGAAGCAGGCGGGGCCATTTCGAGGTAAAACATTTCTTTTTTAATTAACTGCATTCAAAAGAAAAATATATAAAAGATCAAGAAGGGAAATTATACACATTGGCAATAAAGAGCGCCTGCAGTGTGACTGTGGACAAAAGTTGTATTGAACAAATTGTGCCTGGGGAGACTGACAGTAAGTTAAAAGGACCAGGATGCACTGGTGGTCAGAGGCAGATGTAATACTTAACAAGATGTCGGTGGAGGCCTGTGAAGGAACTGCCACCTTATAGTCAATTGGCTGACCCAGCCACAGCAGCGCTGCCATGGAGGAAGTGGATAGAGCGGCTAGAACATTACTTTCACGTTTCGCTCGAAATGGATGGTGCTGTAAAAAGGTCGACCATGTTGTATATAGGTGGAGATGAGTTGTACAAACTATTTCTGGATCTTCCGAATACTGGTGATGATGATGATTTTGATGTGACGGTGGCTGCGTTGAACAGGTAGTTTGATACACAATTAAATCCGGATTATGAACATTTTAAACTGAGGCAAGCCCGTCAACAAGAAGGTGAATCGGTGGACATGTTGTTTGCACGAATGCGCAAACAAGCCAGCACGTGCACAGGAATCGACAAGCATGTGGAGATAAGGGCGCAACTAATTCAGGATTGCCGATCCGCCAACTTAATGAAATTTACCCTACGTCAGCTGGGTATATAGCTTGATGAAATCCTTCTATAGGATAGATCTCGCGAACTGGTGGACGCTAGGGCTGGAGAGATGGAATCGGCACTGGCTCACACAGCAGTACCATTGCCACAAACTGTCCAGGTGAAGGTCAAGGAGGAATGCGTTGATACCATCCAAAAATGGTCTGGCAGAGAAAGGGGAAGGGCCCTGACCGCCCCAAGTGAGAAGTTGTGCAAGAGCTGTGGACTCCCTATTCATTCCCTGAGAGGTTGCCCAGCAAAAGGGAGAACATGCCTGAAATGTGGGAAACCATATCATCATGGAAAAGCATGTCCTGGTGCATTATGGCAGCCGAGTGATGGGGGAAAAAGCAAGAAGTTTGGAAAAGTCAAACTTGTATCCAAAAAGGAGGAAGAACAGAGTGCGGCGCAAGTGGCATGCCAACAAATACAAATCCTCGAGGAGGAAGAGTACGATGAAGGAGAATCATTCACTGTTCCAGTCACAGGGTGCAAAAACCAAAAGAAGACACCACCACCGATGCGTAGGGTGAACATTGGCAGCACCTCAATAACAGCTCTCATTGATACAAAGACATCTGTGAACGTTCTCGATGCAGAGCAATATCGGCAACTAGAGCCACGGCGTCCACTGGTGAAAAACAAGCCAAAGATAAATAACTACAGGGGCTCTACTCCCATACCCCTGCAAGGAGTCATAGAAGTAGTAGTAAGTCATGTAAAAGTTGTATCGCTGTCTAAATTTCACACCACACTGGAGAGTACAGGAATCCTGCTAGGTTGCCACACAGGAGAGGACTTGGGGTTGGCATTATTCGGCAAGCAGGTGCACTTATCCCATGCGGTAGACACCATGGCTGAGTTTCCGGAATTGTTTGAAGGGGCTAGGAGGCCTAAAAGACGTCAAACTGAAGTTACACATTGACTGAACAGTCAATCCGGTGGCACTAAGATATCGGCATGTGCCTTTTGACCTTTGACCCCTGGTAGAAGCGGAACTGGACAGGCTGGAAAAGGCGGGAGTGATCAAAAAAGTGTCTGGTCCCACTCCGTGTTTGGCACCCCTGGTAATTGCCCGAAACCGAAAAAGCCGGGGGCAATCAGATTGTGTGTGGACATGCGATTACCGAATAAGGCAATCAAGAAGGAAAGACATATCACGCTGACAATTGACGAAATAGTGACTGACATAAATGGAGCTAAGTGGTTCTCCAAAGTGGACCTCAACTCGGGGTACCACCAACTGATGCTGGATGATGCCAGTTGATACATAACCACGTTTTAACCTATGGGGGTTGAGGAGATTCAAGAGTCTCTGCTTTGGAGTTTCATCCGCAACGGAGGTATTTCAGGATGCAATAAGGGAGGCGTTATCAGGACTGTTTGGCATTATCAATGTCCACGACTACGTAACGTTCTTTTCTAACACACTGGAGGAGCATCATGTCCAGTTGAGGGCTACCTTACAGCGACTCGTCGACCAAGGACTAACACTCCAGAAGAGTAAATGCTCATTCTACACCAGTGAAGTAGAATTCTTCGGCTATCGGTTCTCGAAAAAGGGCCTTCAAGTAGATTGTGCAGAAAGTAGAGGCCATCAGGGTGGCAGCGATTCCCCAGAACCCTACGGAGATGCGTCGTTTCCTGGGGATGGTTAATTACTGTGGGAGGGTAATTCCCCAACTGGCGACCATCTCTGAACCTTTGCGGGCGCTAACCAAGCAGGATACGCCATGAGAGTGGATGAGTGCACTAACACTCCAGAAGAGTAAATGCTCATTCTACACCAGTGAAGTAGAATTCTTCGGCTATCGGTTCTCGAAAAAGGGCCTTCAAGTAGATTGTGCAAAAGTAGAAGCCATCCGGGAGGCAGCGAATCCCCAGAACCCCACAGAGATGTGTAGTTTCCTGGGGATGGTTAATTACTGTGGGAGGGTAATTCCCCAACTGGCCATCATCTCTGAACCTTTGTGGGTGTTAACCGAGAAGGATACGCCATGAAATTTGACGAGTGCAGCCTCTCAGGCATTTTGAGACGTGAAAGGAGCACTGCTACAGGGAGTAACTTTAGCCAACTTCAGACTAGCAGGCCAGACGGAGATTATTGTGAATGCCAGCCACATAGGGCTTGGAGCAGTTTTGTCAAAGCAAGTTCCTCTGGAGAGTGAGTACCCATCGCTTATGCCAGGCACTATCAGCGGAAGAAGCCAGATATGCCCAAATCGAGAGGGAAGTGCTTGCTATCCGGTGGGCATGCCAACACTTTCACATTTACCTTTGTGGACACCAATTTCATGTAATCACGGATCGCAAACTGTTGGTGCCCTTATTCAGTGGGACAGCAAGATATGGGAAACCAAGAATTGAGAGATGGGTGTTGCGGTTACAACAGTACAATTTTGAAATATCATATGCCGACCGAGAGTAAATAATCCAGCAGATTACCTATTATCAAGCCACTCCTTAACAGCCGATCAAAGGACACAGAGAGAAACTGACAGAGGGGGTCGAAGAATTCATATGTCTCATCACTGATTGAGCATGTCCCCGAGCACTGTCAATAGAGGAACTAGTGGAGGCTACTAAAGAGGATACCTACATTAGCAGGGCAAAAGAGGCACTGAAGACGCACATGTAGAAAGAATTTCTTGCAGGGGTAAGCAATCTCATTGATGAGGAGAAAGAAGCTTGGACTGGCATGTGGTGTTGCCGTGATAAACTCTGTGAGAGCTCTGAAGGGCTCCTGCTGAGGGTACAACAAACAAATCGTAGTGCTGCAGAGTCTGTGGGGGCACACTGTAGAGTATGCCCATCAAGGCCACCAGGGGCTGGCCAAATCCAAGGCACTTTTACGCACCGAAGTGTGGTTCCTGGGGATGGATCGGATAGTGGAAGGGGTGATACGGGGATGTCATTCCTGTTTGATCACCGGGGCTGAGCCACTGGCAACACCAATATTCTGAGAAGATCCTTGCAACAGGCCCTGGTCAACAGTAAACATGGACTTCAGAAGCTTTCCGGATGGCCGCATCACACTTGTGAAGGTAGACAACACCACCAAATTCACGGTGGTAGAACTCATCAGGTCAACAGCCTTTGAGTGCATTAAGCCTGTACTGGAAAGAATATTTTCCATGCTTGGTTTGCTGACGAGGTAGCTAGCTAAAACATTAGAGAAGTGCGCTCTCCAACAACTCAACAAACATATTGATGACTTCAACCCGCTTGACACCTTTCAATCGGGTTTCAGGAAAGGTTGTAGCACTGAAACAGCGATGCTCAATATTTCAGATGATATCCACAGAGCCTTAGATGAAGGTGAGGCCTGTCGCCTCATCCTTATTGACTTATCAGCGACATTCGACACAATAAACCATCCAGCTCTACTTGAGACTCTGAAGAGGTGCTCTGGCATTAATGGCACAGTACTAGAATGGTTCACTTCCTTTCTTCAGCACCGTTCGCAACAAATTAAAATCAACTCCTGCCTCTTGGTACCAACACAAGTCAAACTTGGAGTCCCGCAAGGATCGATCCTCTCACCATCCTTCTTCAATCTCTTCATGGAACCCCTTGCAATTATTTTGAAACAAGCAGGGGTTCAATACCACCTTTATGCAGATGACACACAAATATACTACAAAATCACCCAATGATGTTCAACACCTCATTGTCACGCTAACCAAGATCCAAACCTTGTTTAACGCAAACCACTTAAAGCTGAACCCCGACAAAACGGAATTAATACTGTTCTCTCTGAAAAGTAACCACCGACCTATTCAAGACTGGCTTAAGAATCTTGATGCTCTAAACTGTTCCCTCGTCCTATCCGACTCTGTAAAATCACTAGGCATTACCCTGGATAAGAACCTGTCAATGAAAGACCACATCAAGAACTCTGCAAAAGGTGCGCATTACTCTCTAAAACAAATCAAGCAAATTCAACCTTTCATTCCCCAGGATGATCTCAAGACAATTGTACAATCCTTAGTCCTTTCTAAACTGGACTACGGGAACGCCATCCTAACAGGTTCACCAAAAGCTCACCTAGCCCCACTAAGGTCAGTCCTTAACAAGGCAGCTCGACTCATAACTGGTGTAAAAAGATTTGAACACATCACACCTACCCTCAACTCACTCAACTGGCTTCCCATGGAAGGCAGATGTATTTACAAACAGGCCTGCATCACACACAGGGCCCTTCATGCCCAATCCCCCAACTATCTAAACAGCAAACTGGTAAAAGCAGGAAAATCAAGAACTCTGAGAAGCACCAACTCACTTCTTCTCATCCCCCTGAAACTGAAAAAGAAAATGACCCAATGCCGATCCGTCTCTGGTAACGTTCCCAGGATGTGGAACGCACTCCCTATTAACCTATTGACCTCCTTCTCTTGCTTCAAAAAGGACCTGAAACTCCTGCTCCTCAACCAATACTTTTCTGACCAAGTCAACCAACCTAGGCATCAATAACCTAATGATATCACCTCTCACTTTGACCTTCAAGGATGGTGGTTATCTGACTGTTTCAACCACCTGCGCTTTTCTCTCCTTCACTGTATACATAAGTGTGATGCCTTTGCTTATATATTTATGCATCCTCATGTCCTGCGATGTAGTGCAACTTTTTCTTTTCCTTTGTGTATGTAAAGCACTCTGATACCCACGGGTCTAGCTAGTGCTATATAAAATATTATAAATAAATAAATAAAATAAAATAATGGCCCACCATTTCATGGTCAGGAATTCAAAGAGTACCTACACCATCTTAACATCTGACACCGGGGAATCACTCCCCAGTGGCCCCAAGTGAATGGGGAAGTGGAAAGATTTATGAGGACACTCGATAAGGCCCTCTGGATAGATATGGATCAAGGAGTGGATTTGGAGGTTTGCCTACAACAATTCTTGAGAGCCTATCGGCAAACCCCTCATTCTACCCCAGGATGTGCCCTGGGTGAGCTCCTCATGAAAAGGTACCCGTGAGCTCCCAGTGGGCACTGACGACCTTAGACATAGAGGCTGCCAAAAACAAGAGAAAAGAGAACAATGAGAGGGCAAGTAGAAAGAGGCATGCACGTGAGTCGGCAATAAGACTGGGAGACAAAGTTGTGATTAAAGACCGACATCCTGGATGGAAATTCAGAACCCCTTCAGAAAAAGAGATGTGGGAAGTGGCTGGACTTAAAGGTACCATGGTCACGGCCAAGAGAGGAGGACTGGATATGTATAGAAACATTCCTTGGTTCAAGAGGGCATCGGGTGGACCTTACCCCATTGATACAACAGAACACGGCTCATCACTGGCGGATCATCACATGGGTGAATGGGAGCCTGAGGCCGGCAGTTGTGGAAAGACCATCAGTCTTCGAGTTCATGCAGCTGCATGGGCGGCCCCCAACTCCCTCCGAGAGCCAGCAGTACAGGGTCTATGCTCCAGTCACTCAACGGGGTAATCCGTATTGTTTGAGAGAAAATCCGAGACCCAGTCAACGACTGAGTGACTTTGTGTGCTGAAGGGCTATCCAGGATTCTGTAGACCTGTTGTTTTCATCTCATATGTTTGTTTTATTTTGAAGTTTTGTTGTAAAGGCTACGAGGGATGCAGTGAGCCACCCGGCAACTACTATACATTGTGTCGGCATGGACCCGAGGGGCCAAGCACCGACGGGAGGGAATAAAGGTGCATATTGCTTGGGGTCCAAGCAGTAGCGACACAGCAATGTCCAATATGGTTAGCCTGTACGCTGTAAGAGGGGCCTAGCCAGCAAGTGACGTATGCGAGGGTGGCGCCCTCTACATGGCCTACGTCACGCCACTGAATGAACGCAGTGGAACCTTAGAGGCTCTAGTAAATGTGGAAGAAAACTTTGCCAAAGCAACGTCATGTTTCATTGGACAGCCTGCCTCCCTCCTCTTCACTTACTTCACGTGCTGTCGACCAGAAAGAAAACCGGAGCTGTTATAATCACACCGCTCAGATTATCTGTGAGAACTCTCACGTTTTCGTCGCACCTTTCCCCCTCGCTGGCTGTGCCCCTCATGTTCTATAAAAAGCCGCCAGAATTACAGAGCGCCTTTGAAACAGCGCGCCAGGAAGCAGGAACCTTGTTAATTAGCGGGTGACAAGGCGAAGTGAAGTGTTCTTCGGTGCGAAATTCCAGATCGCTTCAAATCATGTGGAACCCCGCAGGGCGACGAGCACAGCTAACCCCGCGCCCCCCCACCCCTGAGCAGGCCAAGCAGTCAGTCAGCACCGCTCTTATTACAAGTTGTAAAACTGTGCACTCATACGTGAAAGCTATTACAAGGCGGACACGGTTTTTAATTCTCTACCGATGTGAAATGCCTTTCGTAAATAATAAATCATTGCGCTATTTAATTCTAGAGATGTTTTCAGCACATTTAACTCTATTTCGCTCTCTGCATCTTTCGATTTTCCTCCATACAGTTAGACTTGGACTTGGTTCTCCTTTAAATATAATGGCCCCTTTTTTAGTTCAATCAATTTTTATTTTCATAGAGAAAAAGAAAAGAAAGCAAAGTAAGTAACGGCGGTGTACCGTGCACTCTTGATGTATTACGTCTGGAAGAAGCGACGATACTGGTCAGCAGACTTAAACATGTACAGCAGAGAGTTATAACATATAATGGCCCCTTTAACCAGAGTGATGCAGAGCTCGTAAATTTCCTAGGTCCACAGGCGAGTAGCTCATCTGTGTCTTTGCTTTGACTCCTGGGACTTGTAGTCGTGTAAGATAGAATGATGTCAAATTACAAATTTTATGACGTAGGAGTTCTGTTCACTGAATGGTTCTGAATGTCGTGACCCAAGCTATTCTGTGTACTTGTGATTAAGGCGCACTCCAAGTGCTCATTAGGGTTGTGCGTTGGCGCACCCATTGGGATTGTTGAACATAGAAGTCAGGGACAACTGGGGTTGGTGAAGGAGCTTAAAGGGGCCCCTGCTGCAGAGGAAAGGAACAGTTACCTTAACCCAGTTCTACATCACTAACAATCACCAACAGTACGCATTCTAGAATGGTGCTTTATTTGATGACGTCTTCTTGGGTCTTGAGATGTATGGTGACGTCATTCGCTGGACGGCCTCTTTTAATTCTTACCAATGGGGACACCATCTCCCCCGTCCTTCCACCCACTGAGTCTTATTCTCGTCCGGGGGCGGCAGGAGATAATTAATGCCCCCTTTGCCTGTAATTTGTTTTCATGTGTTTAATCAACAGTGGTCAATAATGCCCATTGTGTGAAATCAATAGCATTGCAGTATATGGATCTGCTTTGAATGAGAAGAGCATGGCACCCGCTCAAGGAGCAGATTATAAAGGAGCAGATTATAAAAGGGGCTAGAGGAGGTTTTGATGAATTTGTACCGGTATCTGTTCCACACCTGTAGATCCCCCACACTAGCCTTTGTGGTCATACGCCTTGCACCACTGTACTATATGTATGGTCGTGATCTTCACTTCTACATCTGTCCGCCAGTGACTCCAGGGAATGGTACATGAAGCTGGATTCTCACTGCACTGCTTGAACAGATGAGCTGCTCCTCCGGCTTAACAGGAAAATGTGATCCAACTAAGAGGGGGGGGGGGGGTGGTTTTTGTTTGGTGAGAAATTATTCAGATCGTCCCAATGCACCTACAACTATAAATGCAGTAGTGGTCGTCTGGCTGTGCTACTTCACAGCATTATGTAGCTGCAGTATCTAACCACCACAAACCTGGAAGGAGAACTTTTGAGCTTTCCCTCACCACCAGTGTTTTCCCTGATTCTGCATCATTTTTTATTTTTTGATGTATTTAAAGATGGACTCGTGTACAACGTGCAGTATCTTTTTTTTCTCAGCAGTATGTTGCTAGCAGAAACAGCTTTGATATAGTCGGTAATACCTCTTGCAAGTTACCGACGCCCACATATGTCACAGAGGTTACTCTACCTCTTTGCAGTTGGCCAATGGGCAGCGACTAGTTGCCTGGACACAATTTAATCGCCTTTTATCCTGCAGGGCTTGTACAACCATCTATCGACCTTGTATTGATGTATTGGAATTCCTTCGCAGTGTTCGAGCGAACCAGGAAATTTAGGCACAGTGATCGCTTTTTATGTTCATTGTATCATTATGTGAAGCAGTTTCTTTTGTCGCACTACTGATAAAGTGGTTTCGGTAGGGCAGTGGTCCTGGGCCTACCTGCTAGGTGGCAGAGTGGAGTTTGGTGTGTGATTTAAGGGGTAGGGCTCAAACTTTAAATTGTTGTGAGTAGTCACCTAGATTCATTGTGGGTTCGTCTTTTGTCTTTCCTGGGTGGGCTTGCGCACACCCCAGTGGAGCCATAAACATAGTGCTCAGAGGTGGCTTCCTCTATGGGATACTGATCACGCCAAATGACCTGTCGATATCTGGACCTGCATCTGCTTATCTCTCTGCGAAAGGCCTTATGCTTGCATGCAGTGCTGTTGGCCATAACATGTTTGAAACATGTTTCTGAACTTCCCACACCTCGCACAAAAGCGCCCATAGAGGTCATGTTATATCCAATACCGTTTCAACTCTGCAGCTTGGAAGGGAGCCCAGGAGCCCGATTCAAATTAGAGACCGCTTTGTGGTGTCATCAGGAGTGTGAAAAGCCATACAAATGCTACAATACTATGCAACAACAACAGTCCAAAAGACAAAGATAATTGATGTTACACGACACTTTCTACTACAGATTCACCACTTGGTAGCATCGTAAATAATAGGCAACGCTATAATTCTATCTGCAACAAAGGCAGAAGTAATAAGGCCGGTTAAAGTCTCACAGATGTGGGTGGAGAATTCAAGACATTCAGTGACGTGCTTCCTTCCTTTGGCCACTGTTTGCTTATAATGGCCATTGAGTCCTCTTGCCATGATTGATTACTCATTGACGTTATGCTTGTCTTTGACCATTGACTGTGTTCCCGCTATAGAAATACCGTATACATACATAGAATAATGGAGCAGTGGGTCTTATGATGTCTCTACTGCTACTCCTACTGTTTGCTTAAAATTCAAAATAAGTTGCTCAGTGCAAAATTGAGACTGGCAGAATAGACATAATATGTACAGAACAACCTCCTGAACTGTTCTGTCTCTAGGTGTGCACATTGACTTTCACCCCTGGTGCAAAATCTGCTCAAGCCTGCGAGCCACTGGCACCAAAACCAAATGATCTATTACCAACAATCTCACCGGCCTGCATGTGTCCGCCTAAAACTGCTGAATACCAAATGTGCCAGTATTCTGTCCCATGCATTCATTTGCACATTGGGACAGACATTTCCACGGATAAACGCATTCAAGTAAATTTGCATCTATAAAACGTGGGGTTCTAGATGGGGTGTGTGCCCTCCGGTAACACACCCAATGATGCAGACGATTGTGGCACTTGAAGAAATAGACATTGTAAGACTGAGAGCAGACAACATACCATGGTGATCTGATGATGTTGCTCTCAGTGTTCGGATCATGGAAGCTTGCAGTCCGCGATCTATATAGTAGCACACTCAGTGCAATTATACAGGGGTCTGGTCAGCGGCCTGCATATCCTTAGAGATAAGTCTTATGCTCCATACAATCGTCCTCTCTGCCCACTATCCAAACATTCTATAGAGATATGCAATCTGAGACTTTTTAATAATAATAAAACTCATTTTACCTAAGGGGCCTTGGCGGTTCTAGGAATTTAATAATGCCATTTTGGTCCTCCCCCCTTTAATTTGGATTACTGAAAGGGTATGCACTCCCACATAATCTCTGTGCATCATATATCTGTAATATTGTCTAGTGCTTTTGTATTTTTTTGGGAAAGCGTTAACTGGGAACAGCGCCCGCTATGTATAGATATATTACATTTTCCCCACGTCTTTTCAAATTATTGTAGCCTCTTTAATATGCTTTAAAGAAACTGGTCCAATTACTACAAGAGGCTCTTCGTCACTGACAGTCTACTTGGGTTTCACCGTCTGTATCATAAGGAATCTTCAAAACTTCCTTCACCTTTTACCTCCCTCCTAAACTATGGGGTGGGAGATTGAGGTTGCGACCTCCACAGGCTCATAATTAAGGCACATTACAGGATCTAAGGCACTTAGTAATTGAGGCCGCAATGCACATCGTTAACCTAATTACCTGTAGAGGCGATCACAATGATATGCGAGCTGGGGTGGAATTCTTTTAGCCAGAGATGTAGCCACCATAAAAAGAGCATTTGTCTCTTTTATTGATGCTTTGATAGGCGAGTAATTGATTTCATGGGCAGGCAGGGGGGCAGATGGTTGTCCAGCAAAGGTGGCGGAAATGTTAAGGCAGCAGTTTACGATTTGCAACATGCATAAGTATTGGTAAGATAAGTCCGTTATCTGTAAGGGGCAATGCAGTGGCAACGTTTTAACAAGCGCTGCTGGAAAATAGGTGGAAAGGAGCAGGGCCAAATGAATGCAGGCTGCCTCGGAGGTCCACTGCTAGCTTCAGAGCCCACTAGCCTTAACCGGCCTTCTTTTACCTTAAGATCCCAGCAAAAACCCTACCGGCTCCATCTCTGGGGAACCCTAGGTGGAAAGGAGCAGGGCCAAATGAATGCAGGCTGCCTCGGAGGTCCGCTGCTAGCTTCAGAGCCCACTAGCCTTAACCAGCCTTCTTTTACCTTAAGATCCCAGCAAAAACCCTACCAGCTCCGTCTCTGGGGAACCATAGGTGGGAAGGAGCAGGGCCAAATGAATGCAGGCTGCCTCGGAGGTCCACTGCTAGCTTCAGAGCCCACTAGCCTTAACCAGCCTTCATTTACCTTAAGATCCCAGCAAAAACCCTACCGGCTCCATCTCTGGGGAACCCTAGGCGGTAAGGAGCAGGGCCAAATGAATGCAGGCTGCCTCGGAGGTCCACTTCTAGCTTCAGAGCCCACCAGCCTTAACCAGCCTTCTTTTACCTTAAGATCCCAGCAAAAACCCTACCGGCTCCATCTCTGGGGAACCCTAGATGGAAAGGAGCAAGGCCAAATGAATGCAGGCTGCCTCGGAGGTCCACTGCTAGCTTCAGAGCCCACTAGCCTTAACCAGCCTCTTTTACCTTAAGATCCGAGCAAAAACCCTACCGGCTCCATCTCTGGGGAACCCTAGATGGAAAGGAGCAGGGCCAAATGAATGCAGGCTGCCTCGGAGGTCCACTGCTAGCTTCAGAGCCCACTAGCCTTAACCGGCCTTCTTTTACCTTAAGATCCCAGCAAAAACCCTACCGGCTCCATCTCTGGGGAACCCTAGGTGGAAAGGAGCAGGGCCAAATGAATGCAGGCTGCCTCGGAGGTCCGCTGCTAGCTTCAGAGCCCACTAGCCTTAACCAGCCTTCTTTTACCTTAAGATCCCAGCAAAAACCCTACCAGCTCCGTCTCTGGGGAACCATAGGTGGGAAGGAGCAGGGCCAAATGAATGCAGGCTGCCTCGGAGGTCCACTGCTAGCTTCAGAGCCCACTAGCCTTAACCAGCCTTCATTTACCTTAAGATCCCAGCAAAAACCCTACCGGCTCCATCTCTGGGGAACCCTAGGCGGTAAGGAGCAGGGCCAAATGAATGCAGGCTGCCTCGGAGGTCCACTTCTAGCTTCAGAGCCCACCAGCCTTAACCGGCCTTCTTTTACCTTAAGATCCCAGCAAAAACCCTACCGGCTCCATCTCTGGGGAACCCTAGGTGGAAAGGAGCAGGGCCAAATGAATGCAGGCTGCCTCGGAGGTCCGCTGCTAGCTTCAGAGCCCACTAGCCTTAACCAGCCTTCTTTTACCTTAAGATCCCAGCAAAAACCCTACCAGCTCCGTCTCTGGGGAACCATAGGTGGGAAGGAGCAGGGCCAAATGAATGCAGGCTGCCTCGGAGGTCCACTGCTAGCTTCAGAGCCCACTAGCCTTAACCAGCCTTCATTTACCTTAAGATCCCAGCAAAAACCCTACCGGCTCCATCTCTGGGGAACCCTAGGCGGTAAGGAGCAGGGCCAAATGAATGCAGGCTGCCTCGGAGGTCCACTTCTAGCTTCAGAGCCCACCAGCCTTAACCAGCCTTCTTTTACCTTAAGATCCCAGCAAAAACCCTACCGGCTCCATCTCTGGGGAACCCTAGATGGAAAGGAGCAAGGCCAAATGAATGCAGGCTGCCTCGGAGGTCCACTGCTAGCTTCAGAGCCCACTAGCCTTAACCAGCCTCTTTTACCTTAAGATCCGAGCAAAAACCCTACCGGCTCCATCTCTGGGGAACCCTAGATGGAAAGGAGCAGGGCCAAATGAATGCAGGCTGCCTCGGAGGTCCACTGCTAGCTTCAGAGCCCACTAGCCTTAACCGGCCTTCTTTTACCTTAAGATCCCAGCAAAAACCCTACCGGCTCCATCTCTGGGGAACCCTAGGCGGTAAGGAGCAGGGCCAAATGAATGCAGGCTGCCTCGGAGGTCCACTTCTAGCTTCAGAGCCCACCAGCCTTAACCAGCCTTCTTTTACCTTAAGATCCCAGCAAAAACCCTACCGGCTCCATCTCTGGGGAACCCTAGATGGAAAGGAGCAAGGCCAAATGAATGCAGGCTGCCTCGGAGGTCCACTGCTAGCTTCAGAGCCCACTAGCCTTAACCAGCCTCTTTTACCTTAAGATCCGAGCAAAAACCCTACCGGCTCCATCTCTGGGGAACCCTAGATGGAAAGGAGCAGGGCCAAATGAATGCAGGCTGCCTCGGAGGTCTACTGCTAGCTTCAGAGCCCGCTAGCCTTAACCAGCCTTCTTTTACCTTAAGATCCCAGCAAAAACCCTACCGGCTCCATCTCTGGGGAACCCTAGATGGAAAGGAGCAGGGCCAAATGAATGCAGGCTGCCTCGGAGGTCTACTGCTAGCTTCAGAGCCCGCTAGCCTTAACCAGCCTTCTTTTACCTTAAGGTCCCAGCAAAAACCCTACCGGCTCCATCTCTGGGGAACCCTAGGTGGAAAGGAGCAGGGCCAAATGAATGCAGGCTGCCTCGGAGGTCCACTGCTAGCTTCAGAGCCCACTAGCCTTAACCAGCCTTCTTTTACCTTAAGATCCGAGCAAAAACCCTACCGGCTCCATCTCTGGGGAACCCTAGGTGGAAAGGAGCAGTGCCAAATGAATGCAGGCTGCCTTGGAGGTCTACTGCTAGCTTCAGAGCCCGCTAGCCTTAACCAGCCTTCTTTTACCTTAAGGTCCCAGCAAAAACCCTACCGGCTCCATCTCTGGGGAATCCTAGGTGGAAAGGAGCAGGGCCAAATGAATGCAGGCTGCCTCGGAGGTCCACTGCTAGCTTCAGAGCCCACTAGCCTTAACCAGCCTTCTTTTACCTTAAGATCCGAGCAAAAACCCTACCAGCTCCATCTCTGGGGAACCCTAGGTGGAAAGGAGCAGGGCCAAATGAATGCAGGCTGCCTCGAAGGTCCACTGCTAGCTTCAGAGCCCACTAGCCTTAACCAGCCTTCTTTTACCTTAAGATCCCAGCAAAAACCCTACCGGCTCCATCTCTGGGGAACCCTAGGTGGAAAGGAGCAGGGCCAAATGAATGCAGGCTGCCTTGGAGGTCCACTGCTAGCTTCAGAGCCCACTAGCCTTAACCCGCCTTCTTTTACCTTAAGATCCGAGCAAAAACCCTACCAGCCCCATCTCTGGGGAACCCTAGATGGAAAGGAGCAGGGCCAAATGAATGCAGGCTGCCTCGGAGGTCCACTGCTAGCTTCAGAGCCCACTAGCCTTAACCAGCCTCTTTTACCTTAAGATCCGAGCAAAAACCCTACCGGCTCCATCTCTGGGGAACCCTAGGTGGAAAGGAGCAGGACCAAATGAATGCAGGCTGCCTCGGAGGTCCACTGCTAGCTTCAGAGCCCACTAGCCTTAACCAGCCTTCTTTTACCTTAAGATCCGAGCAAAAACCCTACCAGCTCCATCTCTGGGGAACCCTAGGTGGAAAGGAGCAGGACCAAATGAATGCAGGCTGCCTCGGAGGTCCACTTCTAGCTTCAGAGCCCACTAGCCTTCACCAGCCTCTTTTACCTTAAGATCCCAGCAAAAACCCTACCGGCTCCATCTCTGAGGAACCCTAGGTGGAAAGGAGCAGGGACAAATGAATGCAGGCTGCCTCGGAGGTCCACTGCTAGCTTCAGAGCCCACTAGCCTTAACCAGCCTCTTTTACCTTAAGATCCCAGCAAAAACCCTACCGGCTCCATCTCTGAGGAACCCTAGGTGGAAAGGAGCAGGGCCAAATGAATGCAGGCTGCCTCGGAGGTCCACTGCTAGCTTCAGAGCCCACTAGCCTTAACCAGCCTCTTTTACCTTAAGATCCCAGCAAAAACCCTACCGGCTCCATCTCTGAGGAACCCTAGGTGGAAAGGAGCAGGGCCAAATGAATGCAGGCTGCCTCGGAGGTCCACTTCTAGCTTCAGAGCCCACTAGCCTTAACCAGCCTTCTTTTACCTTAAGATCCCAGCAAAAACCCTACCGGCTCCATCTCTTGGGAACCCTAGGTGGAAAGGAGCAAGGCCAAATGAATGCAGGCTGCCTCGGAGGTCCACTGCTAGCTTCAGAGCCCACTAGCCTTAACCAGCCTTCATTTACCTTAAGATCCCAGCAAAAACCCTACCGTCCCTATCTTTGGGGAGCCCTCAAGGTGTGAGATAAAAGAGACTGCCCATTTCAATCAAACGCTACATGGCCTATTCTCAAAGGTTTATTGTAGTGCACAAATACTACTCCTCATACTCTTTCACGTACTCCTACATGCCTTTGTGAATTGGTCCCTAAACGCCCAACTCCCTATTACTAAAAGTTCAAAGAGGGCACAGTCCTTTCTGTTTGGACTAAATGTATATGAATTCTTTAATGAATCTTCCCATTTTGATTTATTTGTGGCCAATTGACAAAGAAATGTAAGAGTACATATAAAAGAGAAATGCAACACAAGTACTTACCATACTCATAAATGCTTTTGTGAATCACCCCACCACCCTCCATACCTCATGTCTGATCAAAACATTTGCAGAAGAATGAAACGGAAGAGGGCATGGTTCCACTGGGGTTCTGAGGGATTGGTGATTGAACAACTAACTGATTTGAGCATCATGGGAAACAAAACCATATCTGAGCCTTTGGATTCACTTTGCTATAGGTTGTTTAAAAGTAGGTTTTTAAATATTGTCAAATTGGCAGTCAGTCAGCCAATAACACCTTACTCGGCCAGTTTGGCCATAAAAGCACATAATAAAACCACATTTACAAGTGTAAATAAAGATAACTAAATGGACACAAGACCAAGATAAAAAGGTATAACCTCAAAACAATCATTTGATAAAAAGTTGCATTACACAAGAGCATTTACAGAGAACCACAACTCAGACACTACATAGCAAATTGATAGACAGTTCTCATACACAAATCAATGTCCTCTTTAAGCAAATAGTATCAACCTAACCTTTCGGTTGGTTTTCATGGAGAATGGCCCCATCAGAGCCTTAATAGTGACCCGACAGTGGCGGCTCCTCGAGGGAGTGCTGCGCGGAGGGGCAGGGTGGGGGGTAGTAAACTCCGGAATGCGGCCAAACGGAGTTGTGTATAAATAAATAAAACACATTGCATTGCACGCGCTGCAACGCCAAATTGTGTTTTGAGAATAAATCAAGTCATAAAATGGTATATTTCCACATTTAGTTAACTGATAAACATGTGCTTATACTTTGATTCCTGTCACGTTTTAGAAAATTAAGCAACCAAATATAATAAAACACTACACCCACAGGTACATATTAGCATAATATACAAATATATTGTCAAATATACCTGCATTCGAGAAAATCTCATTTTGGTTTTTAACTACGCATGCTGTGTATCTGTTCAGCTGTTTGCCTGGAATTCATGAAGGCAAAAGACACACAAATGATGGACAGAATGCGGAACAAATCAAACATTTACCCCCGGTCAAGAGATATGGGTTAAATCCATCGTTCTTTTGCTCACCATGCCACCCCAGTTTAAACCCAACTACATGCAAATCAGTCTGGTCCATGACCTGCAGAAAGGGCAAGACTGACTCACAACTATTTTGCTGTGGGTAAATGTGCCTAAGTCCTGTAGTACTCCTGTACTACAGGAGTAAGGTAGGAGTATTATTAGTGCATGGTACAGCAAAATCTTTGTGACTTGGTCTGAAGGTGCTTATCAGCTGTCCACAACTGTTGCAAACATCAAGGTAGAGGGAAGGATGGCGACTGCTGAAACCACTAAATGAGATGCAGGCCGCATCTGTCAACATTGCGACTGTAGGTAAGACTGCGACCTAGGAACAATGCATGCGGTGTCTGATTCCAACCATATGTGCAAGGAAAGATTTTCCACGAAGGAGCCGCATTGTGGTTCTGTTGGCAGCATGTACATGGCTCCGCCTCCGCGGATGCTCCTGTGTGACAGTCCTTCGTTTGAGGGCCACCTCAGACGAAGACTCCAAAAGACAGAAACTGTGCGGTAATGGAAGGCACAATGCATTTTTCTGCTATCCTCACAGGAGGCAAGCGTTTGTCGCAGTTTCTTCTCTAATTATCTCCATTACCTGAGAACAATGAGGCATTGTTCACCTCGAAAGATATCCGATAGTGCTGGCTGCCTTCCCCAGCAATTATCTCTGGATTGAAAGCAGAGCCTGCTCTGTCTCCAACCATCATAATATATCAGGGGCAGCAGGAGAATTGAAGACTCCACGCACCTGGAAACATTTCCACAATGAAAGCAATGTAGGAAGAGCTGGAATCTCCCAGAATCCCTACCTGCCTTGCTCATGTCTGAAGCTCCGCCACAGTAATATTTGCGGCAGCAGGGTCGCATGGTCTCTAACAATGTGAGGACCGAATGCCTCCCACCATTATCCATGCCATCAGACTGCCACTTCTTTGCATCTCTTGCTCCCGCCTGCTCTCTCTTCCCGCCCCTTCTTTGCTTCTACGGCTCCCTGCCCGACAGACGATTAAGACCGCCTTCATGCAAAGCTCTGTATCACCTTGAGATGAGATGCCAGCTCTGTGCGGCATGGCCTACCATAACACTGAGTGCAGGATATTCACCGGTCACAATATCACCTACGAGTATATCTTCAAGTTAAGTATATATAGTTAAGAATAGATTTACTATACTCCATGGATGTGTACCTTGAGAATATGTTCATATTTGCAAGTTACATAATGTGAAGTTATGAATAGCAGATCCACACTTCCCTGTATTCAGTTACCTTCATGATATAGCGGTAGTCAATATTCCGCACTCAATATGGTTGCAGCTCAATTATCTGTAACTCGATAGTGTGAAATACAGCCTTTCGGGGAAGTCCACTCCATCTGGAAGGCTCCTCTCTCATTTCCTCCATCTTATCTTCTCCTTTCCCTCTCCTGATCTCTATTTCCCATCCCCTCTCGCCCACCCTCAGCGGCCTTGTTAGAGGAGCACATAGGTCTTCACACACAGTACAGCATAGCAAACATAAGACAATATAGCATCCCAAATGAACTTGTTAACATGAGCCCTTGTTTTGTTTCAGGCACAGTCATCCCTCACTTGCCTTCAGATCAAGTCACAAGGCACGTGCGGTGATACCTGCCCTCAAGTGGGCCTGACTCCGCTGAGACGGGTGGAGGCGGGGAATTCTCAAGGAAGCCGCTTCTATATGATGCTGTCTAAGCAGTTCTTAATACTGTTGTCACGAAGCTACACTTATAAATAGTTCCAGTGCAATCACTGAGACCTAAAAAAAATTTTCATAGTGTGTTCCAAACTGATGTCAAAAACAGAGAGCAAATCCCACTGTGTCATCATGTTTTCTATTATTTACACACTTGCTTCCTGAAAAGAGGCCTCAAATTCACTACTAAAGCCAAACTCAACCCATCAACGTGCAATACCTTTTCGCCCCTACATATGTTATTCAGGTGTAAATGGAAAGTCTTGGAATAATTAATACAGTCTTTGCTGACTTACATCCAACTCTGCTTAATATGTATACTCGATGCTCATGCTGCATGTTAGGGGCTTGCTGTCCTTTACATGATTTCTGTTTGAGAGATGAGGCATTTAAACACAACACAGGCGCTGTAAAGTGAAACCTGTACTTGACTCTGCAGCAGTTGTCTTATAAAAGAACTGTGTTCTGTTGAACGCCTTTCCCCTTGTGTCCTGCTCCCATAAACATGGCCTCCCTAGGGGCATTCCCACCTCATGAGAGTTGAGCGTCCAACGGGTTCCCTTGACCTGTGACCCTAGAACACACCCTGATGGACTCTGCGTGTGCCTTTCTTTTGTGACCAGTCGTTGTCCTCTTTCATGTTCCCTCCTGAAGGAGGGAGCTGTGAGAAGCTGATCCTGTCCCTCCATCCCGGAGACCAAACCAGCCTGTCAATCAAAGTACTGTGCTGGAAATGAAAACATTTACTCTGGGATCCCAACAATTCCGGGTCAAGGGTTGGCAGCAGAAAGGAAGTGGAGTCACATGGAGTGGTGTCATGAGGTCGGGATCTGGCAATCAACTCACTCCTTTTTAAAAAAAAAATTTTTTTTAAATCTTTGCCCTAAAGAAATCGGTAACTAGGGGAAACCTGTAAGAAAATCTGTTCTTACTTACTTGATTGTCCGAAAGCAGACTGCGTTTTAAAATATTTAAAGTTAAGGTTTCTACTGCAGAGATCTTTGTGTATACCATTATGTCCAGGGCATAATACATACATGTCAACAGACCCGATTCCGGCGGGAGATTCACGAATTTTGAAGCCAGAATGGAGGGTTAATGTGCATGCTGCAATTGCAAAGCACAGCATGTAACATGTAGGTCACAGAATTTCACTTTATGAAAAGTTTATTATTTTAAGATTGCTAAAAAGGGTTCTATGGGTAGTAATAAAGACGTGTTTTATAGTTCAATATATTTGTTTGCTAGTGTAGTTACTCTTATAGCCTGATATATGTGACCTTCTTACAGTACATCCAGAGCTTGGAAAATTGAAAACTCTTCCTCATAGTTTATCTCAAGCACTTTGGAAGTGCCAAGTTGAATTTTTTGTTTCCTCGAAGGCAATGGCATAAAGGTTTTCAAGCTGCAGCTAGCCCATAGCCAGGATGAGACTCAAACAAAAGGAGTGCTGATGGCCCTTTAGGTGAGGCTTTTGTGTTTGGTCCAGCTGAAATTAAGAACACTTCCTCACCTCCTGCAGGTTTCTGCTCTGAAATCAAAGCAAAGTGTGGGCGCAGCTGACTTTGCCTTGCTGTCAGCAAATTGCACTTGGAGGATGTAAACAAAGATTCTAGATCCTGCTCAATAGCTGTTTGGATCCAGGATCCGGACGGATCCTTTCCAGCGCTGTGAATATCCAATTATATTGCAGATTATTCAGGGTTAGGAAGTGAAAGCCAATGGCACATCTACCTGAAAGCCAGCATGCGGTGCCTCGGATGTATTATTGATTTCTCCATGGCACATTCCCAATTCCACCTCCCTGTGACATCACGGACTGGAGGAGTGACAAGGACAGAGTACACTGTCTTAAAACGATTACTGTGTCATCAAAGAGGGCAACAGGGCAGTGACCACTGGGCTGTGCAAATCGTTACTCAGTTCATTGTGGTGGTTGTTTTTGCTGCAGTGCTCAGTCGCGTCTAAGAAGGCAGCCCTCTGTATCATTAGCTTTTGTTATTAAGTGGCACGTTCACCTTTCCTATGATGCCTTTACTCCAGAAAAGAGTGTAAGCCCAGAAGGTGCACGTAAAATTATAAAAGTATTTGTAGTCAGGCGCAGTACTTCCCTGAAATGTGATTGGGTTAGCTTGCAGTTACCGATGCAATGGATTGAGACTGCGTTGCATACATTGAGGTCAGAGGTGGACGCCTTTAGGTTCCATTAATCCTACTCAGAAGGCCGTGGCCATCCTCGGCAGGGATGGGCTAATTACTTTTTCTAAATGCCTATCGACCCTTTGTGAAACCAATTTTAGGAAACATTTGCTTCTGGAATCGGCTTAGTCTTTGTTGTAATTGTAAAGATACATTCTTAGTGCTGTTATTGTCTCTCAACATTAAATCGCTTAAGTGGTGAGGGGTAATTAAAGAAAAAACAATTTTTTGAATAGACAAATTATAATAACATGGTTCACTGAGAAAAGATAAACCATAATTACATTACACTTAGGGCCTCATTTGAGGTGGATGTAAAGTGTGAAATCAGGCTCCTGGTTATGCGTTGAGCGCCCTCAACAGCGTGAGCGCAAATACTGCTCGCTTGCGATTGTTTTACATGTATAAACCTCCAGTTCGTGGAGAAATTTCTGAGGGCAGAGTCAGGAGTGGCACTAACAATATTCACAAAATTGATCACAAAAAACGTTTTTTGTATGTTATTCCCCATTACGCACAGCAAAACTAATAACTGGGTGCAAAAGCCCCAAATATCATGCATACATTAAAATGGGGTATTTTTGGGAAAGTTATTTATGCGTAGCTTGGAAGGAAGCTGTAAATAGAAGTAGTGTAGGTAACTATAAGGGCTTCACAAGATAGGTGCAGTGAGGTGTAGCACTGTTTTGGGTTTGTCACAATATTGTGATCCCAATATCAACATGCAAAAATATTGACTCTATATCAACTACCAGTATTTCCTCAAGGTAAGGACATTTTACATTTAAGGAAGTAAAGATGTACTCTTCAGTCTGCACCTACTTACCTTGACGATACAGTGGTAGTTGATATTGTGAACTCAGTATTGTTGCGGGTTGGTCTTTCGTCGCGGGAAATGTGACTCCTCCCATCTGAAATACTACGTTTGCTGGGATTAACAACACAAGCATTTCTCGGAGAACGTGACTTGCTTGTGAGACTGGTTTATAAACGTGTTTTTTATATACAAGGGTTCATGCTCATCTCTCTCATCAGACGCTATAAGTGGTGCGTTTTATTTAGGCACAAATTTCTAAAGCAATTGTTATGTAATGAAAGAAATTTTGTGTCTTTGACAAAAAATTGGAAAACACCATGTGATGAATTTAAAGGATTGTACTGGAGATGTAGAAGCATTTGTTGACATCTCTAAAGCAATTACGGAACACAACAAAGCAAAATAACAACACAACAGAAGCATAACAACACAAAACAGAGTAAACAGAATGCAACACTAGAACAGCACAACCCAGCCACAACACAAAGCACTAATGCAGCACAAAAACACAGCACAAAAAGAATGCAATACACTACCATCGCAACAAAATATAAGACAACTATGCATTGCCGTACCCCCAAGGACATATAATAGCTCCAGACAAAAGTGCCTTACGGTTTGGCCCTAGGAAACTTGGTCATCTCTATGGCGTCAAAGTGCACCACACGCAGCTCATTATCGATACCTGGTAGACGGAGTGCCTACACATGGGGGGACAAAACTCCCCGTCAGCTTAAGATGCAGGTTCATTTGATGGGAACCATCTAACTAACTCTGAGAATATCAGAGCATATTGATTTCATGTCTTCAGCAAATGCTAACTGAGCAAATACTTGGGACATGGCCAATGACATTTTTTGAAGGCCACCTTGAAATATATTTGAAGAGTTCCATGAACCCAGTGCTGCAGTGGCACCATGAGGCTGAAGAGACCAACTCATCATAGACTTGCAGTGCGGTCTGGGTTTGTCTTGTTGACTTTTGCCCTTTCAAGGACAACTCCTGCAAGTTGCTTTGACTCAAACATAACATAACATGTGCATATCACACGTGTATGTCATCCCTGATGAGTTTCTTGGTACCATCTAACTTATGTTTATTGTTATCCAAAGCAATGTGTTCTGTAAGATGCAGACCAGTTTACTCGAGGTCACTGAGCACAGACGAATGAAAGCTGAAGAAGCCTTCTTCAGGCAGGAGCTGCCACAGGACTTCCATGTTGAAGATGCAGTTGAATAACACGTTTTGGCTGTTTGAATTGGACGCAAGAGCTGCTGAATCTATTTACTCAATAGGCAGTCGACCAACCCTTGCTTGGCCATCGCATTCACTTAGACTGCAGTCGAAATTGCCGGTGTGTGGGTCCATAACGACCCTCAATGTATTTATTGCGAGTGTAGGTCGTTATTCTCTGAGCATGTGGCGTGTTGGTTTCTTTACTCACTGTCCTACTTTTGGGGCAGTGCTTCAATTCTGAGAGCAGCGTCTATGTTGTGTTTCAGGGAATGCCAACTAGCTGCAGCTGCCTGTGGACCCTTATGAGGGAGACCCCCTCACTTCTACATAGTTATTTGATCCACAGAGATAAGACCACCCATTTGGAATGATGAATTCTTTTTACTCCAATCCAACTTCCAAGGGACATCGGTAACCGTTTGCCAGTGTCCTATGTTTCATTTGATCCAATGTGAGGATTTGGGTTTTGACAAAGTATTTGCATAGCCAGAGACATGCCCAGTAGGTCCTGTAGGTCTAGAGTCTCTTAGCCTGAATCAGAGTCCCTTCTCCAGGAAACTTCAAAGAAGTGGAGAGCAGGATTCTTTACCTTACCTGCATGTCAACAGAGGTGAGCGAGATGTTGAGTGTGCTTATATCTTTGAGAGGAAGAATATTACTTCAAGAGGTAGAAACATCAGGGGCTTTATTACGCTATAGGTGCATTTTAATAGTTTGTGCCAGGTGCACCGGTGCGCCCTGCGCAAACAATGAAAATGAGCAGTTTTACCATGAATGTGCACTGGGGGCAGCGCATTCCTGTAAAAAATGGAATGGGTGCTTTAAAGCCTGTCAGTGTTTTCACAGTTCAGGCAGCAACCCGCCTGCACTTTGAAGGGGTATTAGAGATCCTCTTGGAGGCGGGTGCCGACAGTGACTGCACCCGCATGTAAGGGGATGCCTGGGCGGGGGGCCATAGGACTCCCTTTCCCCCTCCAGAGAGCTGCTCCCAGGGGGTACACTGACAGTGTGCCTCCTGAGAGCGTTTTTGCCTCAGCACCCACATCTGTAAACGGCCTGGGCGCAGAGGCAAAAGGATTCCCTCATTTACATGGAGCAACACCCCATGCAAATGAGGGAATGCCCTCTGAAGGTAGCTCTGGTGGTTTAAGTGCGCCAGTATTCCAGAAGGGGCTGCACAAGCGTCTGCGGCCCCTTCTGTAATAACAAAGTGACCTGGGGGCCACAAAGAGGTTGCAAATGCCCGTTGTGCCCCCAGGGCACTTTCATAATATGGCCCTAGTTAGATCTTTCTACCTCTCAATGTGTTAAGGTTAAGTGCCATATACAGTAGAACTTGATAAATTACAGAACTATGATTATTGATAATCTAAACCTGATTAAAGACTTTTTTATTAACGAATGTAAAACATGTTTTGGGGTACATAGCACGCATTTCATACTCTCACTCTTTTTAGACTTTCAATTATTACACTAATGATCCTACCATGACTGCAGCAATAATTCCAGACGCAAAATTACCAATACTCTGGGTACCATTCGATTATAGGAACGGACGGATAAAATCAGAATCGGACCCTATGTCAGCACTGTCCCCTTTCTTTAAAGCAGTACTTAAGTCTCTTCCCTATAGCACCTCTGTTTCGCCATTCTTTATAACACCGTTACATTCTCTTTCTGTAAAGCAGAAATTGTTCATGTTTCTGTATACAGTTTATACACTGTGCCACCTATCTGTATAGCACAGCATCACTTTTCTTTACAGTATCAATATGTCACCTTTGTGTACAGAATCACTATGTCACTTGGAGGGAGAGGGAAGCAGAAGAGAAGGCAGTAGAAGTAAAGGTAAGGAGAGAGGAGCAGGAGTCTGGAAGGGAGAGGGGGTGGTGGTAAATAAGCAATGTTGGAAGGTTAGAGAATGGGAGAATGCTTTTCCTTTTTGTAGGTCTTGCTTACCAGACAGTCAAAAGTCCTATTGTCAGCTTACAGCGTGCTTAGATCCCACCCATTCCTTGCCATTGGTTGGCTTTATTGTCACTCTCATGTGCTTGCTTTATATTTGTTAGCTTGTGTCAGCTTTCCCTCCACTTCTTGTGTTTATCACTTCCCTGGATCATAGTCTCATTAGTTGTGTCCTTCAACTGCTAACTTTTCATGCACTAATCTTTTCTTTTTTGGTCAAGTATTTCCTGCGTTTGCATGTGCTTTCCAGCGGTCTCCCTCTTGTACTTCTGTTCCTCCCTCCGCTGCACTCTGCGTTGCTGTCTCTCGCCCATCTCGTCTCCCCTGTACGCCTCCATGTTGTGCTCACTCTTGTGTGCTTCTCCCCATGTTGCTTTCTCACTTTTGCTTCTCGGCGAGTGTTGCTATCCCTTGCCCACCCACCCACTCTTGCCCCCAACTGCAGTCTTTTTTTAATTTTTTTGCAGAGGACCAAGCAGGAAACTGTTTCCGGCCCCCTCACCTTAAAAGCGCCTTTGAGCCACTTCTGTTGCTTTTTCTTTTTTTTACTGATCCATCTTGGACCAGCAAATAAAAAAATTCGACTCGTTATGTCATAGGCATGCATGCAGAATAGAGCATGTGCTCTCCCACAAAATTGAGCGGCTGCATCATCACACCTTTTTTGTATCTTTAAGCTTTTCCCCATGCTGCCCAACATCTTACTGATGCTGTACAGAATGGCTAAAATGCATTGGCAAAGCCAAAAAGTCCCAAACAACAGATGTGTTGGCTTTGCCAACGCTTCTTGGTTTTTACAATATCCACTTTTGACCTGAAAGACTATAAATCTGGGGTTATAATGCATACTCCGAAATCTAATGTATGACCAGATCAGAGTTCATTGCTTGAAAGTTAAATATGTTTGTATGGAGAACAAGCATTTGCAATGCAATAGGTCTCGCAATTACACGAGTTTGAGCTATTGGCGCTGTAAATGACAATGCCTTTTTTTGTTTTGCTTATTAAAACATAAATAAAAGGCATTGTCATTTACAATGCAACAGCTTAAACCCGCGTAACTGCGCGACCTATTGCATTGCAAATGCTTGTTCTTCTACTTGCCCACTGTGTAGACACTAAGTGATATTAATGGTTTATCTACGGAATTGATTTGGGGACCCCAAAGACCATATGGGCTGCAGGAGATGGATGGAAAGGCGCCTGCCCATTTAGCAGCACTAGGAATTTGAATATCGTTTGATAGTGTTGCACCAAGGCTGGGAAGTGTAATGATTCTATAAACATTTTTCGTCTTACATGCTCACGATTTCGGGTACATTATTATAATGTACACAAGTCTCATATAGAAACCTGTTTTGTAACGGCGGTTGCCCTAGCTGCTAGACTGCCTTCGAAATTGATAAAAACAGCACAGGTGATGCAAGACAAGAACGCATCCGGTGGGCATTTTGTGTTTGTGCCCAGGAATACGCCCAAAAGTGTAAACAAAAGAAGGGAAGCGCCATGACAGTGCATCTTGACCACTTGTGTGTAAAGCTGCATTAATTGTGTAAAGTTGCTAAATGATGAAAACACAGGCAATTGTTTTTTCTTACAAATTACCCACTTAAAAAGCAACTGTAGCTACGTGCTTAAAGCTACACACAAATAAAAGTAGTACCGTTAAAAATCAATAATGGTTTTCTTTGTAATACGCTTTAAACTTTCTTTTAAAATATATTTGCTTACACGTTGGTTTCGTAAGTGTATTCATATATTGTAATGTACTGGCATTTGTTTAGGAAAAAAAGGAGACTGCAAGTCTACTATAGTGTGAAACATTAGCACGTTTCGCCACTTGCGAAAGAAAACCAGGACAAGCTAATTCAGTTCCAATAAGCCTTGTAGTAAAGATCGTAATCTTTTGTTCTGCAGCATCTGTGAGATGCAAATCAGCACACAGCAGGATACTAAGCTTGTAAAACAAACTGTAGGTCACTGCTGAAGTAAGGGGTAAAAGGAAAATAAATAAATAGTTAAGGATAACTAAACAAAAGTCTCGTAAGATTAACATATATCCTGTCATCGAAGTTGGATCATTGTCAACCAAAAGATAATAACGTGAATCATTTTAGTTCTGTTAAATAATTCAAAAATATTATCTTCTGTTTAATGATGACGCCATACACATTCACATAGCTCTTGTGAGCTTATCCCTCACCATGATGCAGATTTGCGCCAGGCACAAACATCTGTTTTGCATTAGGAGAATGTCCTGTAATCTCCTCGACTATACAGATGAAGACCCCTTTACATTCTATATAGTATGCCTGTCTTGAAGGCCTTACAATGTTTTGTGGAATAAAAGGAGCGCATCTTTTATTTGTTTCCTGACGTTTGACTGACTCTGCCATGTGGTGGACTATCATTACAGCCTGTGCTGACAATTAAGTGCTGGCGCTGAACAAAAGAAACCACCTACTCAAATTAAGCACTGGATCAAAGCTGACCAAGCTCTGCAGCTTCCATATGCATACTATATAACGACTGAGGCGTCCGAATGTCAGCAGACTCCTTCCCAGGGCGCCCGTTTTCATTGGCCTCGAAGCCCGGAGCCCGAATTTCCAGTTTTACCCCCGTGTGATGCTTTCCCAGGCACTTGATACAAGTGCCTGCCCTGTTTACGCTCTGTGTGCCTGGCGGACCTGCTATTACAAAAAACCTGCACAGAAAAAGGCAGACCTTTTCGTTTAGTTGTTTTCGTTTCTGTCTTGTTTTTGAAGAGAGGCGCTTTAGCTTCCTGGGTGAGACTAAGCTTAGCGTCCTTGTTCTAAATATATTCTGAGACCTCCGCGCTGGTCTAAACACGTGCACCAACCACCCCAGCTGCTTAAAGGGACAGCTCATATATTTATTTCCCAGCTCTGTTCTGAGGACCCACGCTCTCTCTTGTTTATGTTTTCCACACGCGTAGCACCCCCGCGGGCTCCAAAAGGCTGCTCGTTTAGTTCCCAATGTGTTCTGAGGCCCCCACAGCTTGCCTTGTTTATGTTTTCGACACTTGCAGCGCCCCTGTTGTTCCCAACAGGCAGAAACTGGACGTTCACAGACTCTATTCTGAGACAGGCCAGCGATGCGAGGCGGGAGACTGACTGTTAGGGAGACGGAGTTGGTGTGAGGGGGGAGGGTGGGTGCGAACATGACTTTTCCACCCCTTAAATGCGCTGTACCCAACTACACGTGCGATGCGAAGATTGGTCAGGTGAGGGGTCGGGCAGGGGTGGCAGTGATATTAATAAGATAAAAATAATATTGTGTTTCACACAGCGCTTGATACCGCATTCATGTGGTTTCGAAACGCTGTAAATAGCAGATACTAATGTTACCCAAATGAAAGGCACTCAGTCTGATGGTAGTCAGTTTACGTACCTGGGAAGGAGGATGGTTTAATCAGTCTTCCTTGGATTCATACTCATGAACAGCAGAGTGCCTCATACCTCTGTGGCGAGGGACTACGTCTAGGAGCTATCATGCTCGTTATATTCAGAATAATAACAAATTGCATAACATTGTGAACCGCAGCGAGATCATGCATTTGTAAAGTGCACTATAATAAAATCCAACAATAGTTTTGTCTGTAATTTTAAAAGAATCAATATTCAAATGTAGAATGTTAAGCTATATATCGACAAGTATCACAAGTTAAATCCATTCGATAGATATACAAGGCCCCTCCCTTCTAATTAGCTATGCCCCATGTACATATCCCACTTATTAGACATTCACAGGCCAATTTGCTGCAGTTTTATACAGCGCAAAACTCAGCCTGAAGGTATTGGACCGCTTCACATGAGCACTAGTTACATTACTGAAGTTCAGAATCATTTTCCTTTTAGCACAGGGATCCTGTGCAGGGCTACAGAAGCCTACTGGGAAATGAGGAGATTCTGCCCCGCCGCAGGCTGCCAAATGGTCCGCGCGCCGCATGCACTGTGTGAAAGTGATCGCAATCGCGATCACTGTGCGGCCCGCGAAAGTGAAAGCAAACGAGTGCTTTCAGGCCTCCAAATGGTGCGCGCGCCCGGCCGACGCACATGCACTGTATTTGGAGGCCTGAAAAGCCACTGTTTGCACTTCCAAAACTCGCTTACTATAAGTCTCGCCAGAGCAGCGCTAAAGCGCTGTCTCAGGCGAGCCCTAAAAAGTAGAGGCACTTGTGTGAGATTGTGCAGTGCAGAGTCTTGGCACTGAGTTTGAGCTGGGGGGATCATATTATTTTATTCATCTGTTTTTTCTCTTGGCTCATTTGCCTGTCAACGAGAGCCTTTCATCTAAGAAAATACACACACACACATTTGCAATAGTATTGCTTTTTAGCTGACAAATATATCAAAGGTTTGCTTTGCAGTGTTGATGTACTGTCAGAGAAGCTGGGAAACATTTGTTGCAAAGCAAAAAAAAAATCACCTCTGAACATTATTGCCTGATCATAAATTCATTCATTTTCTGGCTCTGGGAAAATTTGGGGTACTTTGTGTGGACAGATATTCCAAATAAATCACCTACGATTGCAGTTTCCTTGAACACTTTCCTTTTTTTGAATACTGATTTGTGAGGTGTAGTTGTTACTCGTTAAAATCCAGCATAGCAAAAATAGCACTCATCACAAGGCGGGAGCATTTGAAAAACAAAACTCACATTTCAGTCTTGTGATGGCTACCTATTGAAAAGTGAAAAAATCTGTCTTTGCTTTCTTGCGCCTTTCATTGGGAGACTTAGATCGTCATTATGAGGGGCTGGTAATTCTAATGAAGTCAGTAACAGGAGTTACGAGCGACTGCATCCCGACGTGCACGCCAGCCCGGACAATCTAGCTACAAAAGCAGGCAAACTCTCTTGATGGAAACATTTTTTGAAATGGGGAATAACGTGCAGACAGATGTGGTAGTACCAACATCTCCAGTTATTTCCCATTTAGATTCAACGAATGAATCTGAAATTACGGATGCTACTGATACTAGTAACTCTGGACCCCATTTGTAAACCTTAAACATATGTTATGATGTCTAAAAGGTTCTGCATAGAGTTTGAGGTCTCCCAACTAGGGGTTACAAAACATGTACCTTGATGTGTGTTTGGTTGATCCTCTTTTTCATTTAGTTATTTATATTTGTGGTTTTATAGAGTGCAACCAGCGATGTACCAATTGGTCGAATATGTGGTGGGCAGAAACAATATGTGAATGACAGTTGAACAGATGAAGAGGGCTCATCTAAAGCCCCACTATATGTGTGTATATGTATGTATTTTTTTCCTTTACACATTATTGGATTACACAAGGCTGAGCTAAAAATGTCTCTAGGAGAGGGTTAAAAATCGGCCCTGAGTCAATACGTCAGGGGACCAAGGATTCTAATTGGAAGCGTTGAAAGAGGCTTTCGCTGGCAAAGCCAGTGTTTAATTTGAGCTGGTGGTTGCAGGTGGGGCCCACCGGCACTCATTTTTGGGTCCAGTACTTAAGTTTCCTCATCAAACTTTGACCCAGAGCAAGAGAGTTAAAAAGGCATGAGGAAGAGAGGAGAAAGATGGAAAAAAGGTGACAAATGGAAAAAGAATGGATGAAAAAGGACCTGCAAGAGTGTGATAAAGAGGCAGGGAGTGTCTGGTGATGGATTAAAGAGGCGAGAAGTGAAAATAAGGCTATTCAGACTTGATGTTCACACCTTGGCCGTCAATAGTGCTGGCCGTATTAAGCTCTGGGGCTAAGGCCAGGGCCGGACTGGCCACAGTGGGCACTGGGCATTTCCCTAGTGGGCCGCCAGGGTTGGGGGCCGATTTTGTTACAGGGTCGCTTTTGCAGCATAGCTGCAATATCGGCCGCTGTAACGAAATCGGCAGAAACCGGCCCTGGTAAACAGCTCGGCCACACTCCCAAACCCCTGGGGGGCTGGCCAAGCACTTTGCCAGGGCTGGTTTTGGGTCCCAGTCCGGCCATGGCTAAGGCTGCCCCCACCATGTAGGTATTTAAAAGTAGTAAAAGCCACTAGCTAGATCGTGGCTGTATAACCTGGTTTAATTTAAATTTAATTTAATTTAAATTGATTTAAATGAGGGGCGGGTGGGAAACAAGTTTTACAAGCCTTGCTTGTACTGTCACATCTCTAGATGTTAGTTTCCAAGTTTCTCTTGAATAGACGATATTTTGGTTGCAGCGTCACTGCGCGAGAATGGTGGTTGCAGTGAAACAGGCTATTGTGCTTTAAGGGCCTTTTCGTTATGTTTTCTTCGATTGAAACTGGTATTGCAGATGCCTGGTTCTCTCCCTTCTGGTGCGAGGGTATGGATTTTATTTATGTTGCTAGGTGGGCGCTGCGCCTTGGAGGGCTTGAACTGTATGACGTGTTCCTCAGGGAGCTAGCAAAGTGATTTCACGGACTTACATTTGTTCAGGCTGAAGCACGAGGCCACCTGCTTTTGTCATCTTGTGTTATAATCTTGAATTTTTCTAGTCGATAACCCCGGGCACAGGATTTTCACAGTTCAGTTGCTACCTGCTTCCCTTGTCCATTGGCACCACATTTACCTGGGGAATAAAATAACAATTCTCAGCTGACTCAGATACCAAGTCTGTGTTTTACTTTATGTCCAGAGATAGGACTACATGCTGATAATGAGTCAATCAAAGATGCGTTTGTTTTTCTGCCTTTTCTTTCCCAGTGGTGTTATAGCCATAGAGATATCACCTTTCGTATTGACTCGGGGACAACATTTAGTTTTTAGGGTTCCCCGTTTCTTCCCTTCTGTGGTGGGGGGCAGTGCTTAATTTGAGCCAGTGCTTTCCGGTGCTCAGCACCAGCACTTAATGGGTTTCCGGTGCTCGGCACCGGCACCTAATTGTCAACACCATACTTAGAACAGTCTATCACATGGTGGCACTGTTCACCTAATTTAGAGATTAGCAGAACAATGAGGGTTTAGGAACACAATATACATTACAATAGGGCTAATACCTGCCTCCCCAGCCATTCCTATAGCTTTGGGGGCCTGGAATAATCTGAAATGTCGCATTTACATGCGAGAGAGATGGTTAGTAGTTGTTTTGGCAGAGATGATAAGGGCGATGGGTGGTGCAAGCTGCAGTGGCCTCCTAGTCAGAGTCCTGGCACTTCATATTTTACAAGTTAAGCACTGGTGGGGTTTCTGAATAGGGAGCAAATCCAGATATGGGAAGCCAGGCAAAGCTAACTGAGGAAGAAAAGAGAAAGGAAACCCATGTTGTGCGGTGAGAGGAAGTCAGCGGAGAAACATCAGTGGCAGGATTGCAGCAATTCTATATTTAAAGAGAGAGGGTAAATGAACCTGAAAATAACCCCATTCGCTTGGCAGAAGCAAAGAGAATCTATATTAGGATCTGGAGCTTACAGCCTGTTATCAAACTGTGGTAAGCAACACTGAGAGAATATAGCAGGCAAGAAATTGTAAAAATATGAAAAGCCACGAAAATGATATGCATTGTATCAACATACAAATGAAAGGTTAAGGTGGCCTTCTGTGATTTGAATAAGGGATCTTCGGGTTACATGCAGTTCTTTTTTTATGTTTCCATATGGAAGGGGCTTGTTTATTTAAATTTGGCCCTATGCACAAAAATAAATTGAAAGTACGGGCAGAGATTTACAATCCCATTAGTACGGAGGGAAAGTTGCGCCAGGTGTAGATTTCCAGTGTAGTTATTGGAATGCCATGGCACTTTACTGTTTTACTGTGGGAGTGTCCCCCTAGCCGAATACTTCTCATAGGAGAATGGAGCCTCGGGTGTAGTTGCACATTTTTAAAAAAACAATTATCACCAGAGGAACACATTTTTTTCCCATGGAGAATGCCCTTCCACTACAACACCACCACATTTAGAAGTGATCCATTTCCCTTTCATTCATGGATAGGGAGTTAATCCAGCCTTTGGCTGGCATAAAGCTCTGACCATTTTCCACGTGGAAAGGGGCCAGGGAGGAGTTTTTGACTGTTCACAAACACACATTTGCAAGTTTCCCCAAACTTTCAAGGCAAACATCTTGGAACGCTTGGATCCTACCCTTGAATGGGATTTACTGCACTCATGGTTTAGAAATCCACACTAGTAAATGGATTTACAGAATTTTACGGTCCCCAGAATTCTCAGGGTTGATTCTTGGCAGGTGTAGAAAAGGTAAATTTGATTGTAAACTTCAGTTTATGATGGAATTTACCATTGTGGATAAGGGCCTAGGGGCTTGTTACCTAAGTCCTAAAATGGTTGTGGTATGCAGGGCCAGACAGGCCTTTTATTCCACCGGACATTTCCCCAGTGGGCTGGAGCCCTTGGAGGCGAGTTTTGAAAGCTCATGTCCGTCCCGGTGCCTCTGTCACTTTCCCCAGCTCTCCCGAGTTAATTGTATCAGGCAGAGGGAGGCTTCAAGAGGAAGAGAAAGAGAGGGAGGGGGAAGAGAGAGAGGAGAGAGAGAATGGATGTATGGATGGAAAGAAAGAGATTGCGCAAGAAGGAGGGGACGGGAGCAGGGGTGGTTTGAGCATTCTTGCCAGGGCTGCTTTTGGTTCCACAGTCCGGCCCTGGTGCTAAGTGTTCTTTGCAAACAGACATCTTTATCTACAACTCATTATTGTAAATGTGTTTTTCTAAACTGCAAAAAAGCAAGTAGAATATCCGTGAATCTCAATTTCTGATCTCATTGTTTGTGTGCATACACTCGACTCCTCCATGGTGTGACTTTCCATGGGTATCTGGGACATTGTGCACCTCATTAACATGTGTTTGGAGTATTGACTCACCAAACACAGTGCCAAGGCTATGTGTTGACTATTTATTGGACATGTTTTAAAAAGTAAAAAATTAATTTGCATCTGTCAATCAAACATAACGTGTTGATTTTAAAATAATAATCAAACGAAATGAGAAGCGCCTCGAAGAGACACTCTAACCTCCAACAGAATGGCTATAATTGGAAGGCCATTTTGCCGCCGCTGCTTGTTTACCACTTTTGTGCCCACTAGGTTAGCCTTTTTGGATAATTAGGCTCTTTCTAAATTAGGGTGTTGCCCTTTGTGCTATCTCCATGGCAACCAGACCTGTCACTAAGGTTTAATTAATAAACTATGCGACTATCTTCTGTTAAGTGGTGACATCCTTGTCGGATGGCTTCGAAGGGCAATGATTGACTGCACCTCTTGTCTTTGACGAATACCTCTAGGAACTCTCTTCTACAAATCATTTGACTAATTAGATTCATCTTGTGTATGAGATCAGCCTTTTCCGAGTGTGCTGTTCATTAGTATCTTCAAATCTCTATTGTTCAGCTGGAGTGTCAGCATTTTGCTGGTATTAAAAATGGCTCAGTTTATTGTTCCCTCCATCTTGTCCATTGATTAAGAAAACAATTAGCAGATTGCTATCAAAGAGGGCATTTTGGGAGTGTTTAAGCACTGAAATGACAGGAAAAGGTGGTTAGGTTAATAGCCTAATCGTATTATTTTGCTTTCATTCCAGATCTTTTGCAGGTGTGGCGTTAGTCAAGGTCTTTTAACATAAAACATTAGCAAATGCAAAAATAGACAGCAAAGACTTTGCCAACGCTTGTTTTTTTGGTGTCAGTGCCTTTCTCTGATTCCTAGAAGTCAAGATGAAATTATATCTGGAGGAGCAACGATTAGGCATCGTTCAGTTCTGTCCCAATTTTATTTAGAACAAGTTGCATTCCCGTCTGTTAAGGTGTATTTTTAAATGTGTGCAGATGCTAGCACAGTACAGATTTGTAAAGTTTGCAGAGTTATGATATTTTCATCACTTTGTAATAGGGTGTGACAAGGTACACAGTAGAACGGTTTGATCACACTATCATGACCAAGTTATCGAAAACCAAAATACAGAGGGGGCAAGTGCATAGAGGGAAGTATAGATTTGCTGTTCTTAATTTCACATCTACATTCCTTGATGAGAGATATACATCACTGAAATATATATCACCAGGATATGTAGATGTGAAGTTATGTGCAGAAAAACTAGGGATCATCCTAGATGACAAGCTCAACATTATGGCTCAAGTTGACGCAGTGTGCACCCCCTGCTGCCACATTCTACGCATCCTATGAAAGATCTTTAAATGGTTGCCTCAGAACACCAGATGGACTGAACTATGGCAACACTCTACACTGAAATCTCCACGCAACTCCCAATTAGACTCCTGACCATCCAGTACACCGCTACAAGACTTAAACGCAACATTCCACGCTGCACCCGCATCACATCGCACCTCAAGATGCTTCACTACATCCCCATTCACAAGCGCAGCCAATTCAAACTTCTCATGCACACATACAAAGTCCTAGACAACACAGAATCAGAATAACTGAACTGCTGCATACACTTTCACCAACCCAGCCGACACCTATGCTCTGCCTCACTCTCACTCACACATTTCCAGCATCCTCAAAACTGGAGGCCGCTCATTCTCCTTCATGGCACCCAAGACATGCAAGGACCTCCCTCAAAACATCAGAGCCTCGTATTCACTTCTTGAGTTCTGCAAGAAGCTGAGGACCTGTCTTTATGTATAGGCACCATGGGGACTACACACCTGCCCAAGCACCTGCTTACCCTGTAGGGTCATTAGTGCGCTATCCAAATCAATATAACAAAACATAACATCACAAAATTGATACATGTAGATATTCTGTGACCATTCGATACTCCTTCCTTGATATTCCGGGCCTACACTCAGCAAAACACACGCAAACACAAGTGGAGCAGTGAAGCGGCTCACCGGCTGTCAAATGCCTGTAAATGTTTAAGAAGCAGCTCCTCAGGTCAAAATTTCTAGGGTTTTCCCAAGTTTCGCCTTTTCACTAACAAGGCATTCCTTTGAAGAATGTTAAAATGTGCTTTGATGGGGTGGCGGGCCTCCTGGGTAGGCATGTTGCGGAGTTGGGCATTCCACCAGAGCATCAGTCCCAATTTCCCGAAGGATTAATTAGCTATGCTCTTCAAGAATGTTGCTTCTAACTGCAGGGATCCTGCTTCTTAATGTAAAATAAATTAGGTGGGAGAGGAGGTGATGAGAAATCACCACGTCTAGCTTTTTATTGCTTATCCTGTAATCTTTTAAGTGAACACAGAAGTGTAACCTAGTGTTGACACATGTAGGTGGTGATAGATTGTCAGGCAGGAATGTAATCTCCTGCGTGTCCTGGTGGCCCTGCAGTGTCCATCAGTCCGGAAGAGAACTGCTCTCCACACAGCTCTGACACTGAAGCCTGCCAGGAGTGGAGAACTCTGGCCTGCCACTGGCCCTCAGCCTCTGAGCCACACTCTTCCATTTTGCCGTTTGACCTTTGCCCCAAGGACGCACCACCGCGTGCCTTCTGACAGGCTGGCATAATTTGACAGGCAGGGAAAATGCTAAACGATGGCCTCTAGATGATCCCCATGCAAGTGCCTTATGGAGACTATAAAAGGCAAACTCCCAACTGGGTATATGTGGAAAATGAAATCTGTGCTTAGAGATGATGTTTTGTGAAGTAAAGTCATGATGTAGGGTAAGCAGTTGAAACTCGTATGAAATATAGAATCATGCTATGCTGAGCCATTGTTCTTTGTACTTGATTATGTCACCCAAAGTAACCGTAAAAGTTGCATTTTGGAGCAACATTTGTCAAATATGTTGTTTAATAAGTCATATATTGTTCAGGGCGTCTTGAATAACGAACTAAGGGCCAGATGGACAACCACCCAATTTGCGACTCTCAAATTGCGTCGCAATTGCGACTCGCAACTTGCGAGTCGCAAATTGGGATGTACAACATTGTCAGAGACACTGTTAGCAATTCCCATTGGGGTCGCAAAATGCGAGGCTCATGAATATTAATGAGTCACTTGCAATTTGCGACCCCATTGGGAATGGCAGGCCCCCCCAGGTATGGTGGCCGCTGGGCTCAGCAGACCACCATGTATGTCTGGGACTGCTTTGAAATAAAGCAGTTTTTCTTTTTTTAATGCAGCCCGTTTTCCTTAAAGTAAACTGGGGTGCATTTAAAAAACTTAAAAATTAAACGTTTTCATTTAATTTTTTATGGGCAGATAGTTGTCCCTGGGACCACTGCCTGCCCTTAAAAAATATTTTCAGAGCCAGTCACAAAGGGGAAGGAGTCCCCTGGGGACCCCTTCCCATTAGCGACTCCATTACCACTCTCTTGAAGAGGGTGGTAATTTGCAAGTGTTTTGCGACCGCAATTGCAGTCGCAAAACATTGGTACATGGCTTTGCGGTCGCTATTAGGAAGGGAACGCCCCTTCCTAATGGCGAGTCGCAAAGACATATTTAGCGAGTCACAAATTAATTGCGACTCGCTAAATAGGCTTTGTACATGGCCCATGAGGTTTTTGCATGCGCAAACGGGTCGCAAACCCATTTGCGCATGTAAAAACGGGTCGTACATCTGGCCCTAAACATTCTAGCATATCTGTTTGTGCCGCGGAATCAAGAAGCAAAATTTTTCCATACCTGCACATCAAGTGTGTCTCTACAAGAATCGTGTGCAGCTGAAATAGAAAATGAAACCACAGAAAATATGTACCTATCCGATACAGCTTGCATTCCGGAAAAATATGATGCCAGGAAAAGTAATGATGTTTCGCCATATTGTACCAGGATATAATGTAACTACTCCTTTGCCAGTTAAAGCCAATGAAAATGTCTGTGCAAGAAAATAGATTGTCATCAGAATAAATGCTATCATATGACAGGGTGCTATTGCCATTTGCCAAGGTATTTCTGAAATGGGTAATGCCAGATTGGTGTTAGAGTGTAGTTATGGCTCAGTATTAAGAATACTAAAAACATTTATACATATATATATATATATTCTTTTAACATGTTCAGGACATGGAAGTGGGTGCAGGGCTGATTCATCCATACAAGGGCATGGTAGAAGGCCTGGCCAAACCTGAGGTGAAGTGTGATTTCAGCAATGATTTATCTACAAAGCCAAGGGTGAGGTTCTCTGTGATGTACAAGTGCTGTGATCAATTATGCCATTTGTGACGTCATGTGTGACCTCATGTACGAGGTCATGGGCAGTGTATGGGGCAATTTGTGGTTGCATTGCTAACTATAACTGGTGAATTGTACTGGTTTATGTGATAAGATTCATGAACTTACCATCTCTTCATCTGGAAAAGTTTAAGAGAATTTCTATGTTTATTAACAGTTGTCGTTTAGTGTTCTGCATATTTACATTATCTTTCCTTTAACCAAGGGTTTTCAGAGAATATGTTTTTCTTCTTACAGTAGATTGCAATCAGTTTCTTTTCACTCAAACTAGTTGTGTATGGCTTTTTGCTGTGTGCGGCGACTTTTGGGTATCGTTAGCAAATCAATTGATAATATGATGTCCTGGGATTGTCAAATTCATTTAATTATTTCCTCAACAAGAAGTCATATCAACCCCCTTCTGGATAAACTTAATAGGGCCATCAGGGCCTATTTGGTGCTAAGCTTAACGCTTAACTGTTTTAAATTGGGACCTTCAAATGTAGCCTCAAAAAATTGCAATCCCTGCAGAACTCAGCAGCCAGGGCTGCTACAGACATTCCAGTTAAAATCATGTTTCCCATGCTGTGGTAGAGCTACATTGGGTGGTGGTTTGTTAGAGAATTTAGTTTAAATCTTTTACTCTACCACATAAAGAGATTCACTATTCAGCTTTAGCCTTTCTGATAGAAAAAATGCAGATACTCTGTCTGGAAGTAGACCTGTGGGCCAAAGGCAAGTTCCTCCTTAAACAAATCAGAAAGAGGAGAACTAAGAAGAGGCAGAAGTTTTATTACTGGAGCAACATCTGTCGAACAAGCACCCAGAAGCCTTGCATAATCGTCTCTACCTTCACTCGCTTAGAAAACTGCTAAAAAGAGGTGCTTTCCTTCTAGCATTGGATACATCTGGTAGTATGACCATTTTACATTGATAATGAACACGTTTCTTCCCCTCCCCCTATTTAACTTTGGATAACTTGACAAATCTGCAATAAAGTTCAAATACCAAGAATAAACCCAACAAGTGAAGTTTCTGCCAAATTTTGTGCAAAATTTTCAGAATTGGGCCAATGTTAAGAAGCCAATTAAAAAACATTGTCAATGTAAACTACAACTTAACTGTTGTTCATATCTCACCTCCACCAAGGGAGAAGGGAACTTTACAGTTTCTGATTCTCACCCCCACCAAGGCGTGCGGAAAATAAGCAACGTTGGAAGCGTAGAGAATTGGAGAATTGGAGAATGCTTTTTCTTTTTGTAGGTCTCGCTTACTAGACAATGCGAACTGTCTGATTATGAAAAGACTTATCGTCAGCTGACAGTGGACCTAGAGCCTAGAGCCCGCCCATTGCTTGCCACTGATTAGCTTTACTTTCACTGTCATTTTCTTACTTTTTATTTGTTATCTTTGTGGGTTTCCATCCTCTTCTTATGTTTATACCTGCACATTTAAATTGGTAAAATCAGCGAATCAACAGATTTTATTAAAATGGCAAAAGATATTTTCAGGCCTATAGGGATTGCCCTTTATTACTTTGTATTCTGACAGTCCTCATCATGCCCCATTATCATCCAAAATGTGTTCCACAATGTTGACTTCATGACAAATTTGCTAGTTTAAGATGGTGGATAAATATATTGAAGCTTTTCCCTAAGCAATCACATCTCTCAAAACAAAATCATATCTGGTTAATGGAGTTCCCAAATTCATAAATTTAACATCAAGATTTACACCACAACAATGAACTATTCTTCCTACAGCTATAGTTTCATTCCAAGTTTAGTGCAATTTTGTTCAGTTGCATTTGCTGTGGGGTGGAGCACGTGATCTTATGGAATCTTAAATGGAAATTTATTCTTTTCGATCTGCTACCGTTAACTTTTTTTCCGCCATGCAGATCTGCATGAAACATGACTAACAGGTGTGATCATAAATTTATATAATAGGGTTGGGAATGTTAGTTCAACATGTAGATTGTATCTTTACCTACTCTGTCAGTATTGTTATTATGATATCTATTCCGGTAGCCATGAGTTATATTGCGGTTTCACTTATTGCTGTATTCACAGGAGATCGGGGTTAGTAATTTCAATTGAGATCAACAATATGCTCACTGTAACTGTGAAGACATATCAAGATGTCAACTATTAAAATCAATAAAGTTTGTTTCAAAAAAATAATAATAATCATATAATAGAATCCAGGTTGCCATAGTTTGTAAAACATTGATTACCATTCTGTAGCCACCTTTCCCCATTATGCAAACATTGTCACCCTAGTATTCACTTTCCCCCAGTATGCAAGGTTAGATGCCTCCAGTATATAATGCACCTTTTCTTTGCCAGTTTCTGCATTGCTGCCTAATGCAGAGTACCCCAATGTACAATTAGCCCCTTACGAAAAGTTGCATTGGTACCCACTATCCTCTTTAACACTTCTCCATCTGTACTCTGAGGTATCTTGCAAGCCTGTATCATCAGTGCCCCTGTGGAGGTGCCTGAGAATGGTAGTGAAAAAACACACAAGACTCTTAAAGGAGTTCTAAAAAATGTAATTTTATTCTGAGAGTTCCACAACAGTTCTCTAAGTGCTCAGTGTGCGTTTATGAATGCATAGATCTGTCACATAGTCCTTAAAGGGAATTCAGAAAAGAATGTGCTACTGGAACTTATTTGCCCTACAGCTCCCATGGCTCACTTCTGAGAACTTTTGTTATTTCCATAACAATTTAGAAATGAACTCTAAATGTTGCACAAATCCTATAGTAGTAAATGTTCAACTTTTTGTGAATTGGACGCAGTTCTCAATGGCATGCGTGCCTGTAGGTCTCACTTAGACATGCAAATGACTTATTTTTAAGTGAGTGGAAAAGGACCATTGGTATTCATGAAATCTGATTTTGGACTCAAAAACGTGTGTACCCACACGCAGTGTTATCCCACGATCATGTAATAGCGAACAACTGGGTAATGGGGTTTTAAGTACAGGGATGCCATGGAAAGTTTGGGTGAACCCCATGCTCACGAGTCCTCAGTATTCACGAACCTTTGTGTGACCTATTACCACCTTTAAAATGTTTGGAAATGTAGTCTTGCCATGCGCAGGAGTAAATCCTTATCCAGACTGGAAAAGTGAGGGGAACATCCCCAAAATTAGTGGCGGCTTACAGGGCTAGCTTTCTCCCTGGGAAAAATGTTTTTCCTGTGAAAATGAAAAAGAAAAAAATACAATTACAGAATTGCAGCAGCATTTCCAAGTTTGCTGTGGTACACTACGTACAGTCACAGCTGCGGTAAGCACTTGCATGAGTATAACTAGGAGTTCATAAAAGGTTCACAGGAACAATCATGGAAAACTACCATGGTCGCATGTTTTCAAGGGTACTGATTCCGGTGCTTGAATTGGCGTCCATGGCTAGTACCATCGAAATGCTTTAGGCCATGTTTTGCTCTCATCTGAGAGATTTAAGATGATGCGGGTCCATGGGCTGAGTCACAGCTGCACATTATAAATTACTTCCGATGTTTTCAAATGAATCTGTGTGATTTTAGGACTTTGTTCGCTAGTGTCTCCTAATCCCCCCTCTACTTTACACTGTTATTGGGGTTTCGAGAATGTAATGAACAGCGTGTCACAGAGTTTCATGTAATCCATTAAGTATCTGGGGCTGAAAGTGCTGTTATTCCTGTTGGTTTCTGTTTATCTAGCGGTGATCTGCCTTGAAACGCCTATTCTGCAGTCCAGTAATATGCAAGGAAGCTCTCCATCTCTGAGGCTGGAGGGGCAGTGGGAACCAGAAAGGCACTCAAGGACACATTATTCACAGCCATGCTTGCAAGCTTCTTGAACATTCCATCCTCAGGGAGGCCTGCCTGTGTTGGGTAGGGGCAGGGCTTAATTTGTGCCGGAGCTTTCCGGTGCTAAGCACCAGCACTTTCTTGACAGGGCCGGGTCTACACTCTTCTTGCACTGCACGTCACATTTTAATTTAACTTGGTAAAAAACTTAGTTAGTGTAGTGTTACAACTTACAGTAATGATATGTATAATATGAAATGATGACACAGACTCTCCACTCGTGCCGCACTGCCGCCCCTGCCGCAGCGTGGTTTTAGCACGCTCACACTGTGTGTAATTATTTATAAATAATAAATAAACTTAACTCGAGTTATCATCATGGCGCCGATGGTGGCAATGCGCGCGACATCATCGGCACTGCGCGCGCCGCGGAGGCCTTCGCCACTTACTTGCTGCTGTGGGCGGGCTGGAGGAAGACACTGAATTGGGCGTTTTTGGGCTGTATTTTGGTTATGCGATGGCGGCTGTGTGCGGCAACGTGCGTAGATTTTTTAAATGTTGCTGCCACGCCCCAGCATAACCAACACCTGACCGCGCAGCGGCAGCGCGCAACAGGCAGCTGAGGCTGAGCTCGCTCAAGTCACCGGGGGCACGAGGCGTTAAACTAAGTCGGCCCCGGCTCCCGCTGCCCGAGGCCCGACTGACCCGACTGTGTGGTACTCCCGTACTCAGCTACTAAGCAGCAGCAGTTGCAGCACCGAGCACCCAGGCGGCCAGGCCTAATTGCAGACGGTGTGTACTGTCTGGCTCTGGCTGGCTGCTCTGTGTTCCCGCTTCCCGAGTCCTAGGTAAGTTCAAGTTTCCAAGTACTACTGCTGAGTGCTGCCTAAATAAATGCCAATAGAATAATCCCCAATGTAATTTTTAATAGGGAGGGGGGCGGGGCGCAGGCCGCGGGGGCCTGCCACAGTACGGACCTGTCGGCTGCCGGGGACGGGTCACGGGGATAAATACTTAGTACTTTACTTACTAGTACTTCTCTCGGTATGACATGTGGTTAGAGCTCAGAGCTGCGGGCGGCCAGACTCAGAGGTGCTCTGCCCAGCGTTAGGCCGGTGCGGCCTGCGAGTTGGCACGACCGCTCGGCCTGCTTCACTCTGCCTCCTAAGCATCAGAGAGCGGTGGTGGCTGTGGCAACTCGCTCCTTGACTGCACCTCGGCCTGCCCCTCTCGTTGCCTCGCATCTTTAACAAAGAGAACTTGCAGTGAATTCTTATCTGAATACTGCAGCAATATGTTCGCTCTGAAACCATGCAATTACCTATTATTTTACAAACCCATTGATTACTTATGCCTCCCTCCAACCCTGCAGTGATTCACTAAATGCTGCGAGCGTGATGACATGTGATTATACAAAGCAGTAAATAAAGAAATAGAAGTGATGAAGTCTACATTGAGACATTTTACTAACGAGGGATTAAATCCAACTTTCCACCCCTGCTGTGACTTCTCATGCTCACACAAACCCGGAAATGATTCATCAAGCTCACGCAAACCGTATAGTGACTTATCATGCCTACACAATTCCTACAGTACAGTTTCACACCAGGGGCATAGCCACCAGTGGTGCAACCGGTGCAATGCATCTGGCCCAGGGGTAGTAGGAGGCCCATCTCCGAAAGCCACTTGAGCCCTGATCGTGCACCTAATTAACCATGCTGGAGTTCTGAAGGTGAACGAGCATTAAAGATGACTTTAAAGGAGGTGTGGCTTGGAAGCTGAGCAACATGGTGGCTCCCTTTTGGCCTCCGGGCTCTCCTCCACGTTTACCTGCATTTCTCAGAATCGCCAGGAAATGCGACCACCTGTTTTTTCACAGAAGAAGCTGCCTAAGGCTCGCTTAGCCGATCTCTGTGCCCAGATCATGTGGGCCGATGCAAAGATCACCTCAAACTGTGTAGCTGATGTGAGACTGGCTTCAACAATGCCTTTTTTTCTAATTTTAAAGTGTGATAGAAACAAAGATTTTAGTAGAATCAAAACAAATTGAGACAATTTACTTGAAGATGTGCAAATGACAAATATTTGCTTAAACCCAATTTTCTCACATTATCGTTTGTGTGCTACATAATTTTATAAGTAAAAATGTATGTATGTGCAAGTGTAGTTGCAATTTCAATGGAAAATGTGGTGTCTGTAAATGATAGTGGCTACCACACCATGCTTTAGTAATATATTTGCGATAGTGACAGCATCAGAGAGCGGTGGTGGCTGTGGCAACTCGCTCCTTGACTGCACCTCGGCCTGCCCCTCTCGCTGCCTCGCATCTACTTTTCCCCCCTAGGTCCAGTGAGAGGGGAGTCTTTGCAGCTGAGGATCTATTTCGCTCGAACTATGGTGTTGCGATCTAGAAGAAAATTGTTCCAAACCTGTAATCTGTGTCTAATGGAATCAACGATCGTCGTTTTTTCCTGTCATCATTGAATGCAGCACAGCAGCCTTTATTTGGGGGATTCTGCTTACCTCATACCTGTCTCTACTTACTGGTGTACGTCAGACCTCACCTTCCCCTAAAGCAGTTAGCACTGGTGACAAGAGGGATAACCAGGCATAAAGGAACCAGGACTTCTGTAGGAGTCCCTGTCTAACTATAAACTTAACATTGTAACACAAAAGAACCCTGGGGAGAGCAGGATAGACCCCTACCACGCTTAGACAGAAGCTACCACCTTACATCAGCAAGGCTCGCCTCTCTGGTGAAGGCCCCCTTAAAAGGAAAATTACATAGGGGCTATTACTAAGTGATACTGAGGTAGGAGCTGTGAATCTTCTATCATAATCAGACACAGGCATTATAAACCAGACCCAGTATTCATTTCCCGAAGGCAGAGCCTGAAGGTCCTAATCAAATTGGAAGGAAACTCAAAAACACGTCATTCTCAGATTATATAGATGTATTTTGGTGGGTGTAAGACTTGATGATTACTAACACTCACTTTACAGGATGATGTCCCTGCCAATTGGGGTACACAGGAGCGTAGGATATTTCACATGGCCTAGGAAAAGGAATGCTGGTTTATGTAGTACTCACTGAGGAATGATGTGATCGAGGGCGGGCACGTTACAAAAGAAGTCTGTGGTTTGGTGCAGAGCAAGCACGTGATTAATTATCTGATTGGGGTGGTGTGTTAAGAAGCCAAGTAAGTTTACTGCAGCTGAGTGAGTCACAAACGTGGTAGAGATGTGTGCTGCAGCAGTTCGAGGAAATATTAACGTGATGACATCCTCATAGTAAGATCGATTGGGTATTACATCTGACTTTTAGCAGTGCCAGTTCAGGATGTGGGTGGAGCTAATATAGTGGGTGGAGCCAGTGGAGGAAGTGGGTGGAGCCGAAGAAAAGTAGGTGTGGCCTCCAAAAAACATTTGAGCACCTGCACTTCATATTTTACAAATTAAGCACTGGGTAGGGGATTGCAGGCTGTCCCGAATATACCACTGCAAAACTAATTTCACACTTCACACACCAAGCAGGCACCGTAGTTCGCGTAGCATCCTAAAATTTGATTGGATCTCCCTGAGACTGGCAAACAGCAGCAAGCATCGCTGATGAGGAGAAGAAAAGGAGTCTAAGCATGTGTCCTGTGGAACAGAAGTGGGCATGAGACAATTATAGTGGAGGGCTTAATTAAGATAATAAACACAGGGAAAGAGGCAAGCTTTTTTCCTGCACAACTGTACTCCTTAAAAAGCATGTTATCCCCTCTCCTCTCTTTCCCTTTCCTTTTATCACTAATAGTTTTTTGTCTGTTTTAAATTTTATAGTATTCATTATATTGTGATTTCTCCTATATGATGCTACTTCCTTTGTATGCTACAATATTTTCTTCAATAAACTTTAAACATAAAAAAAGCATGTTATGACTCTGAAGAGTGTGGGCTCGCAGTAAGACTTCTAAATGCCAGCAAATACCGGTAGTGGCCAGTAGAAAACATAAAATGGCATTGAGTGGCAAAGAGCGCAGGAAAAAGTGCTAAAACACACAGCGTGGTTACCATCAAAGCCAAAAGGTTTGTGCAAAGAAAAATAACAGTGCAGATGAACTAGATAGTAATGTTTGCAACTGAATCTAGGCGCCCTTGTTAAACAGTCACACACCTCTCCTTCTACACTGAGTTTCTTTGTAAAGTGTCAGAGGATTGATAAGTTGCAGAGGTCATAGGTCACCTGGCGTTGCTTCAAATCCTTTCCGACAGGAAGTGGTTTAAGGGAGCCGGAGACAGCGTCTAGCTGGAGGTCAAATAGACGGATAATTCACACAGTGCTGCAGAATAGGGCCTCAGTACATATTATTTGCAATTTCAACAAGCATTGGCATAGGCAATGGGTCTCGCTTTTTACGAGTTCATAAGTGTGTAGCCATGCAGCACATTATACTGGGTGCTGTCACGCCAGGGATTGAAGAGCTATACAATTACAAAAGGGTGTAGAGGGAGAGGCTAGAGAAGAAACAGACAGGGGCAGGAGGGTGCAAGGGAAAAGAAGCAACACGGATAGGGGAGATGGCCTGAAAGCACAAGTACTCCTGCGTAGTGCACGTAGGAAATTAAAAAAATAGCTCCAAAAACGTGAGCAGTGGAAGGAGTCAAGTATTTGTGTCGTGCTCTAGGCGACGGCCAAACACAATAAATAAACAAAATTCCACCACATGCCCCAACCAGGTCTTAACCGTGAACCATAGCTCTCAGCTCTTATGCCATACAATGAAACCCAGAAATGGTGACTTTCCCCTATGAATTTGAAGGTCTCCAACCTACCCCCACACCACACAGACATTTCTCTGGTGTAGAAAAGGTAAGATTTTTGGGCCTCCCAATGGAATTATGGGTTAAACATTGCATTGTTCCTGTCACCAGTCTCCCAGCTGTATCTAAATTGTATTTAACCCCGTTGGATCAGGTGCACTAATTGGGGCGTGGTTGCTAAACATACTTATAGTAATGAGTAGCATGTGTTGTGAGACAAGTGTGGTGGAATGGGTCAACTTATTTATTTTCTGGCAGTTCTGGCCTTCAATGCCAGCTTTTCCCTTCATTAAGTATGTGATCTTGAGCTAAAAATTAATTATAACTAAAAGGATGATGCACTTTGAGCTCTTTAGCAAGACCCTCCTGGGGAGTCACGCCCAACATGGAAGCATGCACACATTACACACGATGTTCAAACTGGTATATCGACACCAAGCTTCAGCAAACCAAGACATAACCAAATGCTTATTTACTTATACTTAGGACTTTTAGGAAGTATTCAATACAAACACAGTGTACACAAAATTCGTAAGGTGGCTGCATTAGTAGATGTGGGGAAAGTCCGCAGCAGATAAGCTAGATCAATGCATTAGTAGGCCCATTGTAAATATCAGTGTGTAACATGAAGTCATATGTTGTGAAAGCAATGCAGCACGGCATATGTGAATTAAAGCAGTTGCAACCGCGATCTATGTGGCATGTACTCAACCTTTCAACATTTCATAGGGTAAATATTTTTGCAAATGGTCCATTATATCAGTCATCTGGCTAATAAAACTAAAATGAAAGAAAGAAAAAATTCAGAAACAATTAGAGCGAATAAGAACACACAACGCCTCAAAATATTAGGCGTTCCTAATCATGTGAGTTACAGTTCATCAGTAATTTCTAAGAATTGAAAACACACTGAAAGTGCAATGGAACACGAAGACAAATGCACCTAAAAGAAGGCAGTGGGGCATAGGTAAATTACAGACAGCAACAACTTACCGATATAAGTTTAGTCACAGCACACATTTTCAGCCGTAAGGTCACCAGAATATGGGTGCACTTTAAAACATTTTCAGAGATGTAAGTCATTGGGGAGTAGGTGAGACAGTGGAGAGATGTGACTGACATTCTCCAAATGTTTTGAGAGTGGTAAACATTTCACACAGACGTCTCCATGTAAAGTAAAATCTATCCCCTGACAGTCAATACTACAACAGCTAAGATATGGTGAACACCCTCTCAGAGTAATCAATGACGGACAAACTTAAACCAAGGTTGCTAACAACTTGATGTCAAAGCCTGTTAAGTGCCTGAATGCTGCCCAATCTTCCAGTTTCTAGGACTAACAGAACGGTGATAGGCCCAGTAACTATATATTGTTGGAACACCGTACCAGAGCCAAATACTTAAGCGGGGTGTGTATTAAGTAAAGAGAAAATCAAAGAAAAAAATATAAAGGAAAATATAAAGAGCTATTGTGTTGCCAGGCTAGTCAATGCCAGTAAAATACAAGATGCGACGCTGATAGACTAGACCCTATATTTAGGCCAGGCTTGTTATTAAAACTGTTACTAAAACTATTATGTCCCAGTTAGAACAATAGTGCCCCACCACTTACATACATGCATTCCACTCCATAGCATCGGGCATGTGTACTATGAGAAACAAGTAGGTGGGTTTAGAACATATTTTTGGTACTAATGATTGGTTGACCCAGATAGATCCCACCTGTGATTTTAGGAAGGTGGCTCAGAACTTGAGAAACCGCATCGGCCATCTTGTAATGGTCGTAAAGCCAATCAAAAAAGGCAAAAAAAACTGTTGGTTCAGAAATTGTGTGCACCGAAACCTAGAATGCCATTTCAAAAACAGTTGTCAGCAGAAAATTCCATGAAAATCTTACTGCATAATTGCATGACGTTAATTAAAAACATAGTATAATAGAGTATAAAACGATGCCCATATTCAAAATGGTCTGAATGACAGCCATTATAAAGCAACATCACACTCTTATTTACTTTGATGAAACGTGTCAGGGCATCTTGTAATATAGTTACAAATAGTCAAACAAATCCACACCATGTGGCTCTATATAGTGTGAGGGTAAATTTCCAAGCCTAAGAAAATAAAGGAAGCGCTCATTTCAAAACAGCCGAATATCCTGACTGAGTGCAGAGAAACGTTAAGAAAACCGCAAGTGACTTACCAAGTGACTTACCAAAAAACACACCTCTAGGACTGATGTTGTCCAAAGCATAATTTTAATGTTAATGGTTAATCGTGTTGATGTCTTTGCTTGAAACAGGTATGCCGTTTCCCCGGTAATTAATTTACATGGTGTTATGTGGCTAAAAAATTCCAAAACAAACATGATTGTTATAACAAAAATAAAACACACTTTGAAATGTGAGTTAACTTGTTTGTTTCATAGAAACATCCTTCTGTCACACTGACATGCTTGCTTTACTCTGAAAAACACATACACAAATTCAATCCTGCATCAGAGTCATTGCACATATGCTCACTTCTCACAAAATTAAAAACAGAGTATGAAACATGAAGCACTGCACCCGCTAAGAGGGCACCATGCTGATCAAAGTAAAGCAAAGTAAAGTTGCGCTGGATCAAAAAGCATATCGTTATAAAAAGTTTGTTTACTCACGCATACACACGCTACCTTCTTGTTTGAGAATGCAAATGCCGCCAGATAAGCGCGTTTGGCTCGAAAGGCACAGAAACACCACATTCCAAAAACACGAGCTGAGAAGAAAAAAGAAATGGTGCCGAAACTAGCATTAAATAGCATCGAGGGAACGATGTAATAGGGCAGTGCACCACTGAAAAGCCAGCATTTCAGAACGGTACACAAAAACCCAAATGAAAAACTATGGGCGTGCTCAAAGCCTATAAAGCCGATACAGATTGTCTCAAAGAGACAGGGCCACTTATGGCTTTCGAAATCAACTCAGAAAAAATATGAAAATGGAAAAAACACCACTTGAAAAAACTTTAGTAGTGCCCAAATATTGGTCAGTGCATTTAACCACAAGCTTATATTTGGGCTCTTTAATAATATAAATGATACATTCACTAGTTCAAGTCTATAACTATTGGTATAAAAGAATAAAATGGAGGTAAATACTTAAAAGTATGTGCTTGGTTTTTCACCATGCGAACAAAGTTTTTTGTGGCTTCTGTATACCTTAGCATTTAAGGTACATAGTTTTGGCCGGTGCTTGCTGTGGACTCTGGATCAGCAAAATAACCCACCAAATGATCTCTAAGTTAGTTGTGTGTCATGGAGAGCTTTTTCCAAGTTGTGCATATGGTGCTGGGGTAGGGTCAATCTATATGGGTTATGGTGGTGTTGTTTAATATGTGATTGAATAATTACCTAACATGGCTGCCTGCCAGACCTATTGAAGCCAGGGTATCTGTGCTGGGTAAGCCCCTTTTGTTGGCAGAGGGACATGTACTTTGATTAATCTACATTTGTCCATAAAGGAAACTAGTAATCATCTAAGCGTTAAGCATGGTGATCAGAGTGTTCATGAAATATAACAATTATTAAAGATTGTAGTTTGGGGTGTCCAACGGTGGTAGCTCTTGAGGATTATGTTATGTTATGCATATTTATAAAGCGCATGGCTGCCCCAGCAGCGGGGCGTCCAGCGCTAAGTAGACAAGTGACTATCAGGAAGGAGTTAACTAGAGGTTAGAAAAAGTCAGGTTTTAATCAATTTCCTAAATGTTCAGTGGTCTTGTGTGCCCCGAGCAGCCAGAGGGGCAGAATTCCATAAGGCAGGTGCCATGGCCCTGAACGATCTCCCTCCTGCTCTAAGCCTGCGCACTCGGGGGTACAGGCTAAATGCAGATCAGCAGAGCGCTGGGCACGAGTCAGGACGTACAATGAGCACAGCCCTTGCAATGCCGCTTCTTCAAGACCGCCACAGGAAATAAATTTGCATTCATTTAATCTAAATGGGAATATATAAACAGTGGTTCGCCTGAAAATCTGGCATGGCTCTGTTCCTGTTGGTCTAAAGTTAAACATTCCTGTAAAGAGTTATGCACTAACTGTTGTAAGTTCAGCTCATTCAATTTTCCGGAAGGTAAAGGTGAAAACAGCCCTAATGCTTCTGAGAGGACTTTTTAGAGGAATATTGTAAGAAATCAGGTTATTGGTTGAGGGGGTGAAAGCCTGACTCAGGTAACAACCACAATCCTTGTCAGGGTGTACCACAAAAGTCACTGTATTAACCTGGGTTTAGGGCGACTGACTCCGGAATCTGGGGATCATGGTTTGATCCCCGGTGCCTGCGGCAGATTAGCCCGGCACCATGTGACTCTGGGCAATAGCTTGCTTAATCTTCCCGACGGCCCCCAGCACCTAGAGACCCTTACGGGTGATTGTTTGCGCTTTACAAATGTGGATTATTATTTCTTATTATTATTAACCCACTGGTAGCTTGGTACAAAGTAGTCAGGTTAAATTTAGAGGCAATGTGTAAAGTATTTATGCAGCACACAAAGAGTAATAAAGTAAAGCACAACACAATAAAAATCCCAATCCAATTTAGAAAATAGAGTAATTTTAATCATTTAAATAATACCAGAACAACATGCAATTGTGTAAAGTAAATATAGCATCTAAAAGCAAAAAGTGCTACTCACAGTCCTCTGGTCGTGCTAGACTGGGGGAAGTCACAAGTTGACGCTGACCTCGATGGAGCATGGGCTGAATAATGGGACCATGTTAGTCCTGCTGAAAAAGTTACTTACTCATATCTGGAGCAAAGAGTTCCTTTTGTGCTGGAGGAGGCCGTGAGAACTAAGGAAAGCTGTAGTGCAAAGAGCAGGTATAGCGTTGTGGACAGTTGTCGCTGTAGCGGGAAGATACAGCGAGGCATCGCAGACAGCTGTTGCTGGAGCATTACATTGGCAGTAACCGTGGGCTGCCGTTGCTGTAGCTCGAAGTGCAGATCTCATGTTGCCGGTTTTCGCGGGTGGTCTCTGTAGTGCAACGGATCGGGTTCACAGGAGCTTCACATTGGTTGTCCTCGCAGGTGACAGAATCTCGGCACGAACAGGCCCATTCGCTATCGTGAAGAGCTCAATGCTTCAGGATTTCACCTTTCTTGGTAAAGGAGAGCAACCTGATGCCAGCGAAGGGTGCAGGACTGTGAAAGGCACTTCTTGGGGATCATGGACTCACTCAGACAGAGGCCAGCAGGACTCAGGCAGGTCCAGTTGCAGCAGGTCAGCTGGGCTATTGCAGGGACGACTCAGCATTTGCAATGAAATTATTGATAAGAAAACTGTGCATGCTGGAGGTGTGAGTTATAGTTACCTATAACAGGTGAATTTCAGTGGTTTTGTACATCTAAAACGTAACGCTGTCACTGAAATTGACATCTAAATATAATTTTAATATAACCCTTGTTTGTTCAGTGAATTTATATATATATACATATATATATACATACACACATATATATCTATATAATTTATATATAATATATACATAATATATTTAAAAACAATACATACTACCAGCACTTTTGCTTGATAAAGTACAGTGATGTAAATCAATGTATTGTGCTGTTCAATGCTTTGTATTACATGCGTTATAAAGTACCATGTGGTAAAGATATGTATGATAACATCTGACATTCCCCTATTGATACCTTCCATTCACTTTACTCCTGAAATAATAGTTTCCGGGCCAGGTAAGATGACCATTTCTTGCTACTGGTAATTAACAACAAGTGCCTAAGCACAAAAAGCCTATTTGCCCCAAACGCAACCCTGAATAGCACTCGCATTCTCTCTAAGTGCTGTATCCGAATGGTTGGTTTGCAGTCAGTTGACTGCGTACACTGTGTCTGAGGTGGGCTGTATTTGTTGCTGAACGTGCTATCTGCTACAAATTAGGTTTCTGAAAAAATTTGAGAAAGTATGTGCAAAGTTAATGCAATAAACCCAAGACCCTCAGACACCCAAGGAGAGGTTGAGCAGTGACCCTCTGCTGCCATCGCATAAAGTGCATTTGACACTAACATTGGGTTTCAGTGGTAAAATATCTAATAACTAAAAACATTGATTCTGCTGCTGTTCAGAAAAAGTGCTTTCACTTGAACACGAACCGCTTATGTTACATTGGGGATTCTTACCAACAGTCTGGATTACTGGACGGGATGTGCCAATATAAGTAAACTCGCTCTCATAAGTATATTTTGCGGTATCCCAAAAATTACTTGTGGGTGTTGTCCAAAGTGCTGGAACCTCTGTATAAAATGTAGCCTCATAAAATGTTTAAAAAAAATGCCTCTATACACTGACATTGGCAGCCATGCTACATTGCACGGTTTGCCTCCAAATAAATTGCGGTATTAGAGAAAAATTGTGTCTGTTCAGAGTTTAATAACACCAGTAAAAAGAGCAGGGGCTATATCATGTAACATTCGGAAGTACAGTACAATATACAGTACAATTTTTCACCAACATTTATACGCAATAATGCAAAAACAACATCTGCCAAACTATTTGGTGTAATTACCCACAATGCAAATATTGTTTCTGTTCATTTCCATTGGTGCAAATGTTGTCTTTCAGCTTGTCAGTCAGTTTCAATGGTACGGCAAAATTGCACTTAATAATAACTGCTTATAGCAGCTGAACACTGCCATAGTAGTGCATACTAGCACTTATGCCAACCTGAAAGGTGCTTGGGAGGCTCAAATGTTTGTATTTATATGTTATTTCTATGGCACAAACCTAGCCAAAAATCAGCAGAGCAGTGTACAGAGGGAAAGACAAGCATAAAGTCAATGAGTGATAGGAGTGGTATGGATGGTTAATGCATTGTGATGTACTGTCCGTCAGAGGCGCATCTTCAATTCTTTCCTAAATTGAAGCACTGTTGGGGCGGTCCAGATGGGTCCAAGAATGTTGTTTTAGAGCACTAAAAAAGGCCTGCTGCCTTGTTTTTTTCCTTTTTCCACATCTTATTCTGCAGTCAGACGGTTGCTGACTGCAAGTGTGCCGAGAACCACCAGAGAGGGTGAAGTTGTCTGCAAGATAAATGGGAGTACTGGGCATGTTGGCTCTGTAAATGATTTAGCTGGTTTTGAAGATGGTGCAGACTGGCAAATGGATTCAATAAAGTCCATAAGGATGGGGGTTATGTAATCATATTTCTTCTGTCTCTTCATGCTCTTCAGGGGTGTCAGTATGGGGTCTGGAAGACCGTAAAGGAGGGCATTACCACCATTGAGATGCAAAAGTGCGGAGGCATTCTAAAGTTGCTTTCTGGAAGAAATGGTTTCACTTTCTTTAGAACAGAAACCTGTTTTTTGACAGTGTGTTTCTTCAGGGTAAGACTGATGGTCAGGGTGAATCCAGATGCTTTGACATAGGGTGAAAGTTAGAGTTCAAAGCCGCCAAGTTTCATGCAATTAAGCCAAGTTTATACTGTTTCTTGTTTTTTTGTTTTTCGCAAACGTGAGTAATTCTATTGTGGCTGGGTCGAGCTGCTCTGGATATCCAGGTCTGAAGCAGAGAAGACTTTCAAGCCCTAGAGGAAATTCAGGAACTCCACAGCCTCTCAGATACACACAAACATTAGACCTGAACTCCAGACACAGTCACCTGTTGAGGGGAAAAAAGCTACATTACGAGGAATTCTAAAACATTAGATAGGACTTTGTAATAGCACATAACTCAAAAGGAACTCATATAACCTCACATTAACCTCAGTTACTCTTACTTTATTCTGAACTGGACTGTACTATTGCATTTTTAAAGCTGGCAGTTATGAAAATCAATTCAAGTGAGGGCAGGTATTGTAGAGAATAACAATGTGTAACTGAGGTTAATGTGAATTTGTATGAGTTCCACTGGAGTTCATGCTTTGCTTCAGTTGCATTTCTTGTTTGCTCACTAGGGAAGTTGAGAAAACCCTCTGAGCAGTGATCTTAGGAGCATGTGTAGCCCATTTCCATACATTCCATACATATAACCTCAATGTATTTCGAAGTGGGGTTACTGAGAACCAGAAAGAGACCAGTGTGTCCCCCGGATTCGACAGATATTTGTTCCTATGTCCTAGGCAACCAAATGGCTGTCACTAGGCTCATGCAGTTATACAGATTTTCTGTTAGCCAGTAGAATACTTCAAGGTGCCCCTCTTGTTTCAGAAGTGTATTTGTAATAAAGACAAGAATATGGCACATAGTTAACTATTCCATACATATAGTGAATTCCGGGCCTTTCCTATTGTGATGTATACAGGTTGGCAACAACGGCAAACCACCACGTTTGTCAAGTTCCACAGTGGGTGCTCAGTACAGGAAGCCAACAAGCGACTACAGTAGTTTGATTCAATCTCAAGTACAGTTGAAGGTAGATTATCACATACATTCCTGGCCTTCTAGTGCTAACATAAAAAATATGAATAGGTTAGGATGAAAACTGTATAGAGGTTGCAAAAAAAATATTTCTGAGTACAAAGACTAGAAAAAAAATCAGTAGTTGATAAATAATTTTTTAGTTTACATATTGATTATTTAGGGTTCAAAGCTCCTTACAAACATGCATCCTATTAATAATTAAGCCAAAGTAAATCAAGTAGACACACATTGACTCACTAACACCATTAAGCATTTCCGATATGTATGTTCTGGGAAAGGAAACGCTTGACCTACCACACCCGATAGGATGAAAGACCAGTATTGTAACCTGGCTGTATTGTGTTGACTCAACACAAACACTCTAAATGACTACTTGCCAAATGCGTGGCTGTTGCCAATAAAGGGTTATCTTAATACATGCTCGTTTCTAGACGTCCCTCGTGTAACTTAGAGGAGAGTGTGCTACTAAGAGGCACTTTTAGCATATAAAATCTTCAGGAGCCCTTTAAAGTGCCTCCCACCAGCCCAAGATTCATCTTACTCCAGGGTTTCAGATAGCAGGACCCACTGAGCATTTGGCCATGGCATTGTTGCATTCGTGAAGTGTGAAGGGAATTTAGTGTTTTGAGCATTCATTGACAATGTGCAGAAGACAGTATTCTAGGTGAGAATGGCAAGAATGTAGATTATCTTGCAGTGTGTAAAGGTGGGGGGCATCAATGAAAGACAATATCAGGTTGCCATGGTCTGCACGCATTGACAGCAACCAGGGTAAAGTGGCGACTGATAGAATCTCCTTTTACTTCAATTAGGTACGTACCTCAATGAGCATGTAGGCATTTTTCTACCATCACTTTTCATAAATATTGCGAAAGCAGATTTCATGTATACAGACTATACAGGCAATCTGTTTTCTCCTTCTTAAACCCCTGATGCACAGTGTGTGCATAACTGCCCTTTTACAAATGGCGGCCTTTTCGGTCTTCTCCTATTTTCTTTTTTCCTAGTCATGATTGATATTTGGGCAGTAGGCAGCCTTGTTTATGTTATACAAAACACCTTAATAATAATATAAATTTGACTAAGTTAAAAACACATGAAGTCATCAAAGAAAACACCTTAATACTAAAAGAAATTTGAAATATTTGGAAACACTTGAAGTCATCAAGAAACAAGCATTGTGAAAATCAATAGATCTCGCCTTTGAGACCTGTTGGCCTTGTCTTTGATTTTTAGCCACGGCTAAATACACCCTGTCAATCAAAAAAGATGGTAAAAAGGCTGTGCTCCATGGGAGGAACAAATATAAGATTGACAAGCCTGTATCTGAATAAGGAGCTGGCAAATAAGAGTGGGAGGAAAGCCATGGGCTTGTTCCAAGCCCCTGAATGTTCTTGGTAAGCCCATGATATGCCTTTCGCAGCCAGACAGAAGAGCTGTCATGTAGGCTTGACCGAAAAAGGGGATATCTGTCCTGCACTGTTTAATTGGAGCTTATTTTTAATTACGTGATATGAATGTGGATATTGTTACGCAATGTATATTTCAATTGACCATATATGGGGCTTGATTCACAAAGGTAAACTTAGACCTAAAGTCTAACTTCCCTACAAGTAAAGTTAGACTTTTGGTCTAAGTTTAGACCAGAAGTCTAACTTATACCAAAAGTCTAGCTTTACTACTACTAAAGTTAGACTTTTGGTCAAAGTTAAACTTTTGGTCTAAACTTAGACCAAAAGTCTAACTTTAGTAGTAGTAAAGTTAGACTTTAGGTCTAAGTTTACCTTAGTGAATCAGTCCCAATGTTTTTAGCATCCACCGCTATGCATGTCAAAATGGGACAATTTAGGTCACAGAAAAATATCACATACTGACTGGAAGCGGGGGTGGAGAAAATGGGTTGAAGAGTAGTTTAGCCTGAATGTGATGACAACATTATTGGTTTTTTGTTCCAACTTTGTAACTATGGATTGTGCGTTTATAAAACTCTTATTGTTGGAGAACTCGATGTGACATAAATAAGAATACCAAAGTACTTAGACTTTCATAAGGTATAATTTAGTTTAAAAAAAATAAAGCTGTTCGCTTACATTTGCATTTTTTTACAGAGAGGAATGAAAGTACCTGGTTAATACAATGCAAACAGAGTTATTCATTATTTTTGTCCCCTTCCGCCTCGGAGCCCTCTATGGTACTGTAACACGGTTACTAATGCTGCCGAACTTCCTCGGATGCTCATGCAACAGAGCCAAAAAAATAGGAATCCTGTTCTTCCTCATCAGAAGGCATACGATTCAACAGCACCCTTAAATATCTTTAAATCTTCACCGGTTTCCTCTGTACAATACAAGACCTTGCTTTCAGGATTCTGTAGGTTTCGGACACATGTTTTTCCGAGGCTGGCCTGCAGCCTAAATGGGAGTCTCTTGAATCACCGATCGAACAATGGCGGCTGGGCGAGGTTAAAGTTCATGGGCGTGCGGAATGGAACAAAGGCCCCATTATGAGCTCAGCCTTTCAGGAAATAGGAATTCAACCGAAGCCTTTTCACAAAAGTTATTTCAACTCGTGAACTTTTCCATGTCTAGTAGCATGAATGGGAAGGGCTTTTCTATAATACCAGCCATTCAGATATTTTTGTACAGATCCGTAAAGTATTAATTAGAAGTTCAATTTATTCAATTTAAAATAAAAGAGAAAATATTCTACATGGTGAACAAGAGAGATGTAGCTTAGCGACTGTAGTTGCGCAGCTTTAGGGTTTAAACTATACGAACTTCTAGGTCAGTTGAATGCTATTCTACTGTCAGTCAGAAACATATTTTTATCAGTGGCATACGTGGGCGGCCCACCCTGGGCGGCACTGATTTTGGGGGCGGCAGGAGTTGTGTCTGTCGACTACCACCATCCCCCAGGCCCCAAGAACAAGTCGTCCGTCGGTCGCCACCCCCCACCAACCCCCCCACATGCCCCCCCGAAACAAGTCTTCTATCCCCCCGCCTGCTTTTACCTTTCATCCAGGTGGCAAAATTAGGGTCCGCCCTGGGTGGCAGTATGTCTAGCTACACCACTGATTTTTATGTCACTTGTTTAACAAAGATCCCAATGGTCCCTTAACACGATAACTGCAGTTTGGTGGTCATCACACATGACATGGAAACACGTTCTACATAGGCTCAAGCAATAACACCGCACTTCCAACCACACATCTCACATAGTGTAGCATGCTGTGTGTGGGGATAAGTGCTTCAGCACCCACATGGGGTGGAAAGTGCTATACAGTTGCTATAATACAATTAAATGGCTCATTACGATGTCGGTCGGATTCCCCTAGACCGTGTCGGAACCCATCTGGTCGAGTCGGTCGGAATCCAATCCGCCCAACCAATTACGATGCTCGCGGTCAGAAGGGTAACCTTTTGATCAATCAGAATCGGTCCCAACCGGCAATCGGAGAATCCGAGTCGGTCTGAGGCGATTCGTACAGCTTTACAGACAGAGTTTCCGACCGACCGATTACGATGTCGGATTCTGACAACCATTCCAATTTGGTCTGTCCGACACAAAAAGGCTGTCGGAAACTGACTTTCGGGGCCCCTAGCAGGCCCCCCCCTTCATCCTGAGTCCACCGGTTGGGGGCCATGGGGTACCCAAGGTACCCCCCTGTAAGACCATGCCCTGTGTGGCAGGCAACATGGGGTGCCCGCCACAGGGTGCAAGGTTTTCCGCAGACACCCCTTTTACCCATAGGAGCCTGTGTTGTCGGTCAGAACACAGGCTCCCATAAAAGTCAATGGGAGTCCTTCCGAACGCTGTTAGGAAGCATCGTAATCGGTCAGGATGAAGAGCCAACTGCAAGTCTGTCGGATCCCGAATCCGAGACAGTGTCGGGCGGAACTTTTCCACCCGACATCGTAACGAGGCCCATAGTCATGAAAATTATAGGAAAGTGCCATGGAATAAATACTATGGAGCTGATCCTCATGATGTGGTGGGATATTATAATGTAGCTTAAGATACAATATTTTCCTAATTCCAAGCAAAAATTTATGGCACCTACATAGTTAATGAACTGCATGTTCATCTACCTGCATAATATTTACATGCACTATTGACAGTCACCTATTTTCTTGTTTATATAAGTGCATCGTGAATATAAAGCGTTAGGAAAATTCCCCCATTCCAATTTTCACCTTTCGTTTCTATCCTAGTAATACTTTTTCCCATGCATGCCTCCCATTCATACATACATTCTGAAAATAGGGCACATATTGGTGTACAGTACAGCACTTTCTAAACAACCTACAGCAGGTCCATTTGAAGGAAATGGCTCAGTCAATCACAGCAGTTGCCTTCTTAAACTTTTGTGACTACCTAAAAGTTATAATCCTTTATGCAGGTGGTATTTATCTAGCGCAAACTTAGCTGAAAGGCAGCACAAAACTGTAAAGGGTCAAAGACATGTTTAAGGAGTGGGTAACTGTTTTGTGGACTGTCATTGAATCATGATGTGGTGTTCTTTAAAGAGGTACGTCTTTCACTCTTTCCTAAACTGGAGCAGAGTTTCAGCAGTCCTGCTGGGTCAGGGGATATCGTTCCAAAACCTAGGTCCATTTTGAAGGGTGTGCTGAGAGCTGCCGGAAATTGTGAGTTTGAAAGCCAGGTAGGCAGGTGTGCTGGTTGTGACTGCTTTGTAGATGATGCAGCCGGTTTTGAAAATGGTGAGTGCTGACAAGGGTATCCAGTGGAGGTCCACAAGTGCAGGGGTGAAGAGGCATATTGCAGCAAGTAGCGCTCCTTTAAGGGACCAGTGTAGAGTCTGGAAGGCCATGAAGCAGGGCTTTGCTACCATCAGACATAAGAATATAAGGGTGTGAACATTAGTTCTGAAGTCATTTTCTGGAAAGAATGTTTTTCTTTCTTAAGGAGAAAGAACTTTAACCGGGCTATCTTCGCTTTGTTGGGGATGTGTCCCTCAAAGGTGTAATGAGTGTCCAGGATGAATCCAAGTGACTTGGCATTGGGTGAAAGTTGGCGTTCAAATCTGTCTTGGTCATGTCATTGAGTCACATTCAGACTAGTTGTTTCATGCTGTTCTTGGTGAATAGCAGGAATTCTATGTTGAGGGGATTAAGTAGGTGCTGGACAGCCAGGTCTGGAGAAGGTACTTTCAGTGTTTGAGACATTTGATGTCTGAAGCAGAGGGGATTTTCAAATATAGTAGTGGTGAACTTTGATGTTATCAGTGAGTGGACCCCCCAGGGGCTCCATCTGGAGATTGAAGTTAACAGGGTAGAAGATGGAACCCTGGGGAACTCCACAGGCAATTGGGATCTTCTGGGAGCTGGAGGTAGCCATGCGAATGAAAATATGCTGGTTGGATAGGTAGGAAAAGAACAAACAAAAGCCATTTCATGCAAATCCAATTTGAGGTTTCAGGGTGTGGGTGAAGGTGAGGTCATCTATCATTGGCCAGGGAAGCCAGATCAATAGTCTTTCAGGAGATGTTTAATGTTGTTTTAATCTTGAAGTTGTGCATCAACTGCTTTTTTGACGATCTTGCAAATGAAGGCGAGATAAGTGATGGTCTGGTAGCTAGCAAAGTTATCATTGTCTAGTGAGGGCTTCATAAGGAGTGGTGAGATTTGGCCTGTCTTGAGAGCTTCAGGAAAGATGCTTTGAGTGAGATTGGCATTGGTAATGGTGAGTATGAGTGAGAGAGTGCATTTCTCCATTGAGGGCTTTGATGAAGGATGAGATAAGGACATTATCTTCAAAGGCTGTGGTTTTGAAGGAGTTAAGGATATCAAGGAAGTCTTTGAGAGTCAGTGGTATGAAGTATGCCTATTGCGGGATACAGTGCAGAGGAGCAGGTGTCAAGGCAAGAAGCAGATTTGGTGCTGTTGTATCATGTGTACTTTTTCACTAAATATGTGGCTGATGGCATTGCGCTTGTCTGCAGAGTGTGCAAGAGGAGGATCAGGCAGGAGATTGGCAGCTTCATTGATGGGATTGGTTTAGTATTTATTTTATTTGAAAAGTTTTATATAGCGCTGGCTAGATACGGCGGTATCAGAGCGCTTTACATGAGGAAGAGCATTGTTTCAGAACATAGCTACAAAGTTACATCAGTTGCAAGGAACGTAGTTACATGAGTTACTAAAGCATAGTATAAACATTGGAAAGAAGAAGAACAGGCAAGGGGAGTGAATTTGGGGGGGACAGGAAAGGAACAGGGGAGGTAGACAAAGACTAAAAGAGGGAAGAGGCGGGGCGGGCGGGGGTAGGAAACACTACGGGGAGATGAGGAAAACAGTGCCCGACGTCTGGCTGGTTAGGTGACGGCTGAGGGGTGAACCAGAGCCAAACTCCTCTATAGCTGCATATGACAGCTCCACCGGTCATCCGCCAAAGGTAGCTCGGGCACCGCAATGCATACAGAAGGTTCTGGATTCCGCCTAGGGGGACATCATCAAAAAAGTTCCATCGAGAGCGCCGGTCACGGTGTACGGTGCTGTGCTCCCAATGGTAGTTGCACCATTATCAATCCTCTCCTGCGTGTGTCTCCCTTGTCGCTGTGGTCTCATCCAGAGGGGACTCTGAAACTCCAGGGAACAGATGCAGGAACCCTCCCCAACAAGAGGAGAAGGAGTGCTTTGGATAAGGGCCCACTCAAGGCGGCCATCTTGGGGACAGTCATTGCTGTAGGAGGATTTGAAAGTTGAAAGTTGAAGCCCTGGTTCAGTCGCCTGGGAGACTGCTGCTCCAAATAGAGCAAACGGCGCTGGTAATAATATTGTAGGTTCTAAACAGTCAATTAACAAGTGTAGGGGACCATTTAGATCATAGCTTTATCAATAGCATCTGCATTCGGACTGAATTGAGTCGGAGAGCAGATTATAGCAGGCCAGGGGCCACAGAGTGAAGAGAGCATAGGCAGACTAGGAAATCAGCAATTACACAGGAGACAGAATATTGCGGTGAGTTGCGGGTACACGTGGATCGAGGAACAATCTCTGTCGCCATTTTAAGGTCAGGCAGGTACAGGCATTGCCTCAGGAGCGATCGTCGCGAGGGGCGAGAACAGCACTTGGCTTTGTCTGATGTGATGGGATGTCTGTGTGTTGAGTGAAGGGTCTTCAGTAATGTGAAGTTGTAAGGAGTTCTCTTTTCTTCCATCTTCTATCTTTTCTATAAAATGAGTTTGTTGTCATCAAGATGTTTGGATTTGGAGAACCAGGGCGCTGAAGGTTTCGGCTTGGGCTTTTGTGTTTTAGTTGAAGCATGGTTGTTCGTATGGTTTTCCTGAATTGGATTGAAGTCATTCAAGAGTGTTGACATCAGATGTGGAGGTGGCAGGGTAGGAGATCATGTTAAAATTATCTGTTGACAAGTCTTTGAAGGATCTGACCCTTGTGAATCGACACCAATTTTCTTTGCATATCAGCCACTGGTGCAAATTCAGAAATTACATGTCAATATTATATATGCATACGTTTCTGATGAATGGACTGATTATACTTGTGCATACTGCAAATGCTTTTCTCACACCTACAAAGATTATTGTAAATTCAACCCTGCTGCATCGATTATTTGTTCGGAAGTCTGTGCAACCGTTTGGAAATGTTTTACTAATGCAAGCTTATTCTTCTTATATGTGAAAAAAATTTCTTTGTCATTTTGCAGCTGTATCTGAGACATCCTTGGATGAGGATGAAATCTGTTCATTTCTAGAAATTGTCTAGATTAACAAATGCCGCCAAAAAATAACATAACAGAGGGGCAATTTTAAGTAGTGTATCCCACGAGGGTGGCAGGAGAGCAAGTTCACAGGCTTGTCAATCAGCAACGGAGATAGAATATTGAAGAATGGCTATGTGAAATGTGAGCGGGTTGTTGAATCTGAGCATGATGCTTGATCTGTTCTGTGACAGGGTCGTGGGAAATACAGTACCCGTTTGGATGGCAAGTTATTCCTGCCTTAATGCTGGCAGCATTTCTGCATAAAGTTTACTTTCGGAACATGGCTGCGCGCCACATCATAATTGTAGTGCGAGCTATATAAATGGCAAAGCCATTTTAGGACTACATTGTGGCAAACAAATGTGGACGCCATTGTATGAGGTTGGATTATTTAGTCTAAATGCGTTAGTGTGCAATAACTGACATATTTTGATGTGTTGCTAACTGCAGCATCAATAATGTTTTGCATTATTTGCTGAGCAAGACATTTTTTATCTGCAATTAGGACCCTTTTCAAAGCAATGAGTTTTTCCCTTTGGACTATTCTTTGTGATTGCAGGGATATTTCAAGGAGATCAACCTTCTTGACCTGCGAGATGTGCTTTTCTCAAATTGTAGCCCTCATCATGGCAATGGGAATTCTATTTTTAGGTTTCCAAGCTTCCACGGATATTGCGGCTGCTATCAAATTTTAATGGTTTAGACAAGCGGACTAGTGTAAACGAAGTGAATGAAATATCAAAAATATTGAGCTGTAATACCCTTAAAGGAATCAGCGAAATAGATCAAAACTGAAAGATTTCCCCAAGAGAGAAATATTTGAAAATCAGCTCAACATTCGCAATATCATTTAATCAATGTCTGCTTAAGGATAGGTCAGCGCGCCCTTGAAAAACATCACTGTTGTGACAGATATGTGAGAAAACCTAATTGCTCCACATTTTCCAATTCAGAAGCAGATTATATTGAAAGGGGTCGCTGGACCTCATTACAAGGGGATCAGCTTTGAATATAGGGTCTTGAAGGGCTCCTCAGTGAGGTTAACAAGCATATGAGCCCTCAAGTTACCATTAAACCTTGTCTTGAATTGCCCGTAGCTGAGTATTTCTTCTCTGTCAATGCCTGTGTCTAGTCTGGTGAGCAAGGAGAGTGCAGCCTAAGGACTACCCGTCTAAGCATTGTTTCAGAAACACACCAGACAGGACTTTGTTATGTCACATGAACTTGTGTACTCTCTTTCCACCATCTGCATGATCCTGGGGCCGTCTCAGGATCTGCCCCCCTTTGCAGTGCATGTTATCTCTTTGACCTGAGTCAATATGGCCTGATGATATTGAATTTAGGGCTGTTTCCTATTTTTTAAAGGGCACTAATAAGTTATTTGTGGCGTTAAGGAGAAGTGAATAAGGAGGACGATTGTGTCGGTTGTGTGAACAGGCAGGGTGCTGAGATTTGCGCTTCATTTGAGCCGGTGGTTGCAGGTGAGATCCACCGTCGCTCTTTTTGTGGGACCGGCACTTATTTTATCTCACCAAACTTTGATCCAGAACAAGAGAGAGAAAAAAAACAAAAGGGGTAAAGGAAGAAAGAAAGAAGGAGGAAGACAGAAAAACAGTGACAAAGGGCGAGAGCACGGATGAAAAAGAGTCTGCACAAGTGAGGTAAAGAACCAGGAGTGTCTGGTGGTGGATTAAAGAGGCATGAGGTGGAATCAAGACTACACAGACTTCGTGCTCCGAACCCCGACCTTTGATGACCTAAACTTGGGCCCTTGTATACACAACACGAGTAAACCCATAGACCAGGTTGAGACCTGGGTTAGGAAGCGTAAAATAATAACAATGTCTCAACTGGTATTGTACAAGACATTGCAAAAAGAATGGTAGGGAGACTCATAATTTGTTTAAATGTGCCCAAGGCATCATATATTTAAAGGTGTGGAAGGCATTCGGAAAGAAATTGGGAACAGTTGTATCAGCACTGTAAGCAATTAATACATAGATAACCCGTAAACTTTGTGCACACAAGTGCTCGTGACACTCAAGGGTGGGCAGCGCAGGTGACAAGTGAAGAAACAGCTGCTGCGGCACGAGGTGAAAAAGTGACATATACACAAAAAGGAGATTTATGGTTCACAGTCAGTTATTTGCAGGAATTTTGACAAGTATTTTAATGTTTTATGTGGACCACAGTGGACCACAGTGAAATGTGCCGGAAGATGCGCTGGTATATGGTCGGCATTTCGATCCTAGTGACTTAGGATCATCATCAGGACCGGGTTGTTGAATGTAGGTGCTGAATGTTTGGTTGGGAAAAGAAAGAGGTGACACCGCGGGTCAGCCGGGCTTGATCCCTCGACAGGAATGAAGTTAGAATTAAATTCATTTGGGTGCCCCGTAGCGTGAGGTGGGGACTGGAGGGTCCCCGGCTATGCTGAGGAAGTAAGCGTCTACGTAGTAGAACGGTCGAGTAATTAAGACCCTGCGTCAAGTGGAGGGGGAAGGTTGGCAGCGGGTCCGGTTCGGGTAGGAATCCGGAGGCGAAATCAGAGCGGAATTGTCAAGGGGTGCCGTATCTCTGGAGACCTGGGTCGGAGCCCCGATCCTCGAGGAAGGTTCATTTTTAATACAGAGCAGAATCAGTTATAGCTTTCAATGTGATGAGTTAACTTTTATGTCTGTAGAGTCTCCCTGTGTCTGCTGTGTAGAGTCAAGGAAGCATTCCTAAAATGCCTATCATTGTTTTTGTCCCCTCACTTTCCTGTGCCCAGATTAGATGGGTAAAATGTTAATACAACTGGCTGGCTCTGATGAGTTCTGAATTTGAAAGTAGGATAGCAGGAGTATTCTGGCCAATATGCAGTGCCTAATTTATGTCAAGTGGTTGCAGGTGTTAGGCACTTGCAGCCATTTTTGGGAAACATGGCTTGTTGTTTCATCTTTGACCCCTGAGCAAGACAGAGAAAGAAAGAAAGTGAAAAATGAGGAGGAAGAGAAAGATAAATAAAGAGTGTCAAAGTGAGAAAGCATGGATTAAAATAAACCTGCAAGAGCTAGATTAAGAGACAGGAAGTGTGGGGTAGAGGAGCGAAGAGGCATGAGTTAGAAACAATAATAAGAAGTTTTTTTATAGCATATTTTTATTAGGGTTTTTCGTAGAGCAAATAATGACATAAATATATAGCAGATTCTGCTATAACAATTATGAGCAGACTATTCAAACAGATATATACTGTACTATACAATATTGGTATGGCATTTGATGGTACTAAGAGTCGATCATATTGACAAGGGATCTTCAGTTCTAGTGGTAGTCATGTGAGAGCAGTGCCGTGGTGAAAATACTGTGAAAAACGCTAATATTTATGTGAAACATATCATATAGGGCTAACTAGTGTTGGGGGGACAACATACCAGAACCATAATGCAGGGAAGCATGAACCTAGAGGGTGGCAGCAGAAGAGGGGATCTAATTGATGCCTGTATTGAGTGGCCATGTCGGGTGAGGTAGGATCATGCGTCGATGTTGTAGAAGAATATGTGCCCCCACCAGCAAGTGATGTGTCTGTCTCAGTTGGAAAGAGGGGAATAAGGGGTATGACCCCTCTGTGAAATATAGGCCATGATGACTTCACAAGTTGAGAGAGGAGAGAGGTGAAAGTGGCATGTGCTCAAATTGATTTCATGGTGTGGGATACAGGGCGTAATGAAAGGGCCGATGGATAGTCAGGGAATCGAATGGTCCTCTCTTTATGGGGGCATAGTGCTGCCCCTGGGACTTTCATTGAGTGTCGGTCAGAACTCATCTCATTCCTCCGCCATTGGATATTTATGGAAATCTCTACTCTCTTCTCTTTGGAGAAGTTCTCCACTTGTGACCATCGTATGGTTAGCGAGTGCCAGGTCTGCTCAGAAGGGCCTATTGCGGACTTCCACCCGGATGCGATCATTCGTTTTGCTAGTACGAGAGCCAGGTCTAAAAACCTCAATGTTGCTCTGCGGCTTCGGGGCGCCGAGCAAGACTAGGAAGCCTTGATATTCTTCGACCTTGATAAGGCAGTGCCGGTGGCTGGATTCTAAGAAAAGCTTCGGGCCATTGCACTTATTTTTTAATTTCTTTATTTGAGATTAAGCAATGCTCCACAAGCTTATTATTGTCTGTATTGTAACTGGCTTGCACCAAATCAATAAAATTGTTAAAAATAAAAAAAATAAAAAAGAAATTAAGCAATGCTGACATCTCACTTCTGAATTCTAATAGTACTGAAATTGTAAATTGAAACCTGTATTGTTTTAGTTACTTAAAACCATACAAATTTTGCAATAGAAAAAATAAAACATTTTTAAAAAAGGTAAAACGGCCTATGTAACATTGATATTAGCCATGACAGGTGAAAATGTGCATTAGGTGGAATTGACATAGTGCGAATTGTGGTTAAAAGGAGTAAAGTTAATGGCGTCCTGATCTTTCATGGATAATAGTTAAAAAAGATGAAAGTGTAGAGTGCGGGAGTTATTGTCCCCTTCTAAAAGGGAGTTTTGCAAGAAGGGCAATCACAGGGTCACTTCTGAATTCCATCGTTTGTATAAAGTAATTTTGATTTTTAAGAAATCGAATGACTTTTACAGTTTTTGGTACATATGCTTCTGCCTTCCTCTCTGAAAATGTTAACAGAAGGTGCGGAACAGTGAGCCTCGAGATTCTTGCACACTACACATTGCTCATATTTTTTTTTATCAAGCGTTCCTATGTCAATCACACAATCTGTTCCATTTTATGCGCGCCTAGCTTATGTTGTAACCGTTTTAAAAAACAGCAAGTCGTCAAAGCTGGTTTTAGTGTTTCAATACTTTAAAACATTTCTACAATATGTCTCAAAGTACCCGAAGATTGCACCTGGGATACAATATGAGCAATATATTTCTTAATATGTTATCATATTTCCTATCTTTTTCAGATGAACAGGTAGCAGTAGACCCTGGCCAAAGGTCATTGGGAGAAATTGGTATAAGGGAAATTGTGACTGATAAGTAATTTCAAATGAGTGGAATAAAGACACATAGCACTGGGTACTGTAAATATTTTGGCCAAAACAATCATTGTCCTGGAAGTGGAGTCCTGTGCTGCACAGCAAAATGCATTGATGGGCTCTACCAGTCAGTAGCTTAAAGCCTTAAGTCATGGGAGACTACAGCAAAAAAGATAACAAGGTGATGGAAGGAATGCTTGAATTACTCTCAGGCAGGGGCAATTGAGGTCACATCCCAGTACACTGGAGCATCCTAGTTCACAGTTCTTCTACCTTTATGCCAATCTAGACAGGTTTCACCCACATGCACATCATTCCTAATCCAAATTGAACTGCCATGCCAGGCCACCTCCTGAAGGGAACACAGGCAGCCACAAAGCAGCTTCAGTCAAGGTAAGCCACATCTGTGAGGTGCAGATTGAGTTCTATGGTACAGTGAGCACTGGATCCACATCTGGCATTCCCATCAAATTGAAGGCATCTATTGCAGCAAATAACTTGGTGATAAAAGGAATACTTGAATTAATCTCAGCTACTGACAACTGCACAGGATCCCACCCCAGTTCATTATTTTCGTAGCTGTTTGTGTCCCCTCTTGGTCATGGGAGGAGCATCTGCGTCAGAAGATGTCCTAGATGTGTGTGTTTTTAAAACACTTACTTTCATGTCACAAAGTGGGCTTATTGGATTTAGCTGCGTGGAAGCTGGGAAGCTTTTAGGAAACGCATGCTGCGCCATCAGCCCTTAGAAGGTCAGATTCACAAGAATGTTCTTGCAGAAGTCAGACCGGTGAATGCAACCATTGTGAAACTGCATGCACATCTGAGGGGCGCCTCGCTGTAGCAATGGTGCATGTGATGGTGTATATCACGGATAAATGAGGAATTTACACAGATCTTAAGCACATTCGTTTGCGTCACTTTGTGACCTTCTAGTGGCTGTACACTGCAGAGTCATAGAGGAGAGATCATGGCAAACAAGGTGAGCTGGAACAACTGAACTCTGTGCATATGCACACACTATACAATGAATGATACAATGTCTTTCCAACACTTCTGGCACCTACAAACGTAGCCTCAATTAAATAGGCGTCAGTAGAACTAGAAGGGAATATTTTGCATGGAAACTCGCATATACGAAAAAGCTATCCTGAAAATGAGTCTGTTTTGTATACACAGTGCATGTCGAGTGCACAGTCGTATACTCAGCTCAAGGAATAGGTGTTTTTTATCTGAGCATCAGGAGATTTACAACTATTTTGTGAACCGAGCCCAATGTGCCCTGGTAAGGTTACCTTATCAAGCATTTAATAGATAACAATAAGACTTATGTGGAAATATGACATTTTCATGATGGGCCTTTCATCAGGCGGCAGAGTTCTGCAGTTGGAGAGCTGATGTTTGAAGGGCAACGTGGCTGGATTGCTTTTTCCCTCAGCGTTGAGTTGGTTGCGGTTTGGGGCTGTCTGGAAATGGGAGAACCGACGTCTGGCACCAGAATGGTGTGTCCTTCATTACAATTCAGAGAGTAGCCCTTAGTTTATATTCTTTTGTCTTCCTGGTTGTTTACCAGAGGCCCTCCCTCTGCCCCCAGCTGACAAGGTGTCAATGAAACTGACAAGGCTGCATCACGTGACCTCTCCTCTTCCAGTCGCAGTTGATCTTCAGTCTCAGGATCAAAAGACAAGCTTGAGGGAGTCCTGCCCGAGAGGGCGAGCAGCTCACCAAGTACTAATATGATGGGCTCGCATGAGCATGGAAATAGCGAAACATGTTGATGAATTGTTTTTGGTTTCCTTATAGTTGCTATGGAAGCCGTCTACCTAAATGTGGGAGCAGCAAAGATTGGGCAGTACCACGCCGGGGGAACCCCCTGAGAAAATGCCTGGTTCCGCAAACGTATTGCGCGCCCCAGCGATAGAGGTGCTTTCAGGTTGCGGCGCCAGAAGTTCTGTGATGCACGGTGCTTTATGTCCACCACAGTGGCTGACTTGCCCTCTTTTACCACCATCCAGTGGTTTTGCATTCTACAGGGGTCTTGAGTTCCTGGGCTATGACTACGTGCTGAGGAGGGTCGCTCCTGCTTCTGAAGCACTAGCCTCTTCTGCACTGTGCTCTTTCTTGCTTTATTATGTGCTCCACCTTAGAGATGAGTTCTGTACCTTTCTTAATGTGGGGCCTATGCAGTGCCCAACGTGCTTGTGGGCTGCACCGCAGTAATCTGTGGAGCAGAGGGGATTGCAGCTCGGCTGTTCTAGCTCTCATTTTGACTACACTTGCAGTACAAGAGAATAATGACCCAGAAGAGAACACTAGCGACACGCTCATGGCAGCTAATCTAAGCCTTGGCCTGGGATACATTATTTACAATACACAAAGAGGGGGCATATGAATGCAGCTGAATTAAACATGTCAGATGATGCTGTCTGCTTACTACCCAGCCCCTATGGTAGCTAGAGTTGTTGTGTTGCACTGCACAATGACAAGAGTGCATTTTTGTGAAGGCTCATTTTCCAGCCTCCAAGGATTGGACCATAACTATGTCCTTTCATCTGAGCACGCACTGAGAGGAACCAAAATAGGAAAACCTTATTTTCAAGAAGGTTTTTAAGCTCCTAGTCCCTGATTATTAATGGCTAGGCAATGCTAGGTGAGAGCCTCCTCTTTATTTCTAGGTGAGAGCCTCCTCTTTATTTCTAGGTGAGAGCCTCCTCTTTATTTCTAGGTGACAGCCTCCTCTTTGTTGCTAGGTGAGAGCCTCCTCTTTATTGCTAGGTGAGAGCATCCCTAGGTGAGAGCCTCCTCTTTATTGCTAGGTGAGAGCATCCCCTTTATTTCTAGGTGAGAGCATCCTCTTTATTTCTAGGTGAGAGCCTCCTCTTTATTGCTAGATGAGAGCCTCCTCTTTGTTGCTAGGTGAGAGCCTCCTCTTTATTGCTAGGTGAGAGCATCCTCTTTATTGCTAGGTGAGAGCATCCCTAGGTGAGAGCCTCCTCTTTATTGCTAGATGAGAGCCTCCTCTTTGTTGCTAGGTGAGAGCCTCCTCTTTATTGCTAGGTGAGAGCATCCTCTTTATTGCTAGGTGAGAGCATCCCTAGGTGAGAGCCTCCTCTTTATTGCTAGGTGAGAGCATCCCCTTTATTTCTAGGTGAGAGACTCCTCTTTGTTGCTAGATGAGAGCCTCCTCTTTGTTGCTAGGTGAGAGCCTCCTCTGTATTGCTAGGTGAGAGCATCCTCTTTATTGCTAGGTGAGAGCATCCCTAGGTGAGAGCCTCCTCTTTATTGCTAGGTGGGAGCCTCCTCTTTATTTCTAGGTGGGAGCCTTCTCTTTATTGCTAGATGAGAGCCTCCTCTTTATTTCTATATGAGAGCCTCCTCTTTATTTCTATATGAGAGCCTCCTCTTTATTTCTAGATGAGAGCCTCCTCTTAATTTCTAGGTGAGAGCCTCCTCTTTATTGCTAGGTGAGAGCATCCCTAGGTGAGAGCCTCCTCTTTATTGCTAGGTGGGAGCCTCCTCTTTATTTCTAGATGAGCCTCCTCTTTATTTCTAGATGAGAGCCTCCTCTTTATTTCTAGGTGAGAGCCTCCTCTTTATTGCTAGGTGAGAGCCTCCTCTTTATTGCTAGATGAGAGCCTCCTCTTTGTTGCTAGATGAGAGCCTCTTCTTTGTTGCTAGGTGAGAGCCTCTTCTTTGTTGCTAGGTGAGAGCCTCCTCTTTGTTGCTAGATGAGAGCCTCCTCTTTATTGCTAGGTGAGAGCCTCCTCTTTATTGCTAGATGAGAGCCTCCTCTTTGTTGCTAGGTGAGAGCCTCCTCTTTATTGCTAGATGAGAGCCTCTTCTTTGTTGCTAGGTGAGAGCCTCCTCTTTGTTGCTAGATGAGAGCCTCCTCTTTGTTGCTAGGTGAGAGCCTCCTCTTTGTTGCTAGGTGAGATCCTCCTCTTTATTTCTAGGTGAGAGCCTCCTCTTTATTGCTAGATGAGAGCCTCCTCTTTGTTGCTAGGTGAGAGCCTCCTCTTTATTGCTAGGTGAGAGCATCCTCTTTATTGCTAGGTGAGAGCATCCCTAGGTGAGAGCCTCCTCTTTATTGCTAGGTGGGAGCCTCCTCTTTATTTCTAGGTGGGAGCCTTCTCTTTATTGCTAGATGAGAGCCTCCTCTTTATTTCTAGATGAGAGCCTCCTCTTTATTTCTATATGAGAGCCTCCTCTTTATTTCTAGATGAGAGCCTCCTCTTAATTTCTAGGTGAGAGCCTCCTCTTTATTGCTAGGTGAGAGCATCCCTAGGTGAGAGCCTCCTCTTTATTGCTAGGTGGGAGCCTCCTCTTTATTTCTAGATGAGCCTCCTCTTTATTTCTAGATGAGAGCCTCCTCTTTATTTCTAGGTGAGAGCCTCCTCTTTATTGCTAGGTGAGAGCCTCCTCTTTATTGCTAGATGAGAGCCTCCTCTTTGTTGCTAGATGAGAGCCTCTTCTTTGTTGCTAGGTGAGAGCCTCTTCTTTGTTGCTAGGTGAGAGCCTCCTCTTTGTTGCTAGATGAGAGCCTCCTCTTTATTGCTAGGTGAGAGCCTCCTCTTTATTGCTAGATGAGAGCCTCCTCTTTGTTGCTAGGTGAGAGCCTCCTCTTTATTGCTAGATGAGAGCCTCTTCTTTGTTGCTAGGTGAGAGCCTCCTCTTTGTTGCTAGATGAGAGCCTCCTCTTTGTTGCTAGGTGAGAGCCTCCTCTTTGTTGCTAGGTGAGATCCTCCTCTTTATTTCTAGGTGAGAGCCTCCTTTTATTACTAGATGGGAGCCTCCTCTTTATTGCTAGGTGAGAGCCTCCTCTTTATTGCTAGATGAGTGCCTCCTCTTTGTTGCTAGGTGAGAGCCTCCTCTTTATTGCTAGATGAAAGCCTCTTCTTTGTTGCTAGGTGAGAGCCTCCTCTTTGTTGCTAGATGAGAGCCTCCTCTTTGTTGCTAGGTGAGAGCCTCCTCTTTGTTGCTAGGTGAGATCCTCCTCTTTATTTCTAGGTGAGAGCCTCCTTTTATTACTAGATGGGAGCCTCCTCTTTATTGCTAGGTGAGAGCATCCCTAGGTGAGAGCCTCCTCTTTATTTCTAGGTGAGAGCATCCCTAGGTGAGAGGAGAGCCTCCTCTTTATTGGTAGATGAGAGCCTCCTCTGTACTGCTAGGTGATAGCATCTTCTTTATTGGTCCATAGAAGAGATGTGCTCTGAAACTATTATTTTTGGAAGTATCATCATGATCCTCTGACCACCGGATTACATTGATGCTTTTTCCCACTTCTGGCCTCCCTGCGGCCTCTTATTTCCTGCTTTGGAGCTAGGGAAAAGGGCAAAGAGTAGAAACTGCAGAAAGTAACAAGGCATCCAAAGCCTAGTTTACTTTCTGCACTTCCTTCTCGATAATGACCTGGGTTGCAAGACTACCAAAGGGCAAAGCAGCTGCTTTCCTATCTAACAATTGACATGAATGGGTGTCCATACAAAGCGCTACCATTAGAAGTGCTTAGGAGTAAAAGTCTATACAATGTTTTAAAGCTAGTATTTGGTTGCATCCCACCAGCAGAAATTATATTGGAAATTAACTTCGTGGCACCTCTGATTTAAGTCAGATCATAAAGAGCTTTTCCTGTGCTTTTTTAGCCCTCAGCCCTGTGTTGGAACACTCAGTACCCGTAGGAAAAGGATGGCTCTGTGGAGACCTTCACTTATTCTGGTGCTTTCAAAGCACTTGCAGATAGAGAAAGACACAAACATATCTATAAATTAGCCTTAAGCATGTTCGTCTGCAACTTTTGGCTGAGCGCCTTCCAGATGGTAAAGAATTCTAAAGCTGGAAGAAAATATGCCGCAGAAGCATAAACCTGTCTCCTGTATGAACTATCAGACAGTTTTAGTGGGAAAAAAAGTTTGCTTGGCTCCATTTCATAAGTCAGTCTCTTAGGAAAGAAATGTACCCAGCAGCTGTGCTCGTTACCATCTGAATATCTGTTAATGGCGGAGTCGCGCCATGAAGGTTTCTCATTCCTCAGTAGTCGACGCAGAAGGCCTGAGTGGAGACTTGCCCATGGAGGGAGACGGCTTTGGAGTTTACATCAACAGTTGTTATGGAGACCTCTTGGGGCAGAAGCTGCAGCGCTCAGTGAGGGTCTCAAGGGCAGTACGTATAATATTAATATGGCTCACTGTTCTGGTTTACTCAAAGCGCCATGTTAGCAAAATAAAATGTGCTGCTCAAAGAGTGTTCAAACTTTGGCCTGCACTGGGGAGAGGGCAGCATTGAAGGGTTGAATGGTGGTTTGAAACTGATGGTCGGCCATTCAGTGCTAGGGTACCAGTAAGTGACGCAACGCAAAATGATGGGGAGGCCCCTACAGAATGTGATGAGGGGCCCCTGAATCTCCCATGTCTGCCAGATATTCATGGGCTTGGGCTCATTGGGGGTCCCCTGAAGGGTTGGGGCTCTCTAAAGGGTATTGAACCCCCTGCGCCACAGGGGCTGCAGGGGCCTGTGGTACGTCACTGGGATCGGTCTGCTTGTGCAAAGGGACAGGGATCCCACCTCAACTAGGCAAATTGAGTGAAAACGTTTTAAGAAACCCTTATTTTGAATAAAGGTTTTGAACACCTAGGCCTTCATTATTAATGGCTAGATTATTCCGATATGACCAGCACCAGTTATCGTCCTCTTCGGATATATTTATGCGGTTAGTGGGAACGCCGCACATCGGGGTATTACACTTGGAGGGCTGGATGCCTGGGGCATTTCATCTGGAGTCAGAGTCCCACATGTATTCCCCAAAAAAGTTAAAATAGCCGGTAACTCCCTGCTCCACCAAGAAATGGCGGGCCCCAGGATTGGTAATTCGATGGAGGGTGGAAATAACTGGTGTAAATGATAGCATTAACTAAGATGACCGTCACACAACTGGTGTAAGTCCTTGAGATAAGGGCAAGAAACAAAAGAGTTAATATGCTGAACCTAATTTAGAGACTTAAGACTCTTGGGCATCATATTTGTTGCAAACAACCTGTTTTGTGGGGGTTTTCCATAAGAAGAAATCTGCTAGATGGACTTGTCACCGCCGAGTAGCGGGCTTCCTCTGTCGTGTTTTCATGGATGAAACCGCTCCCTTGGTGTTTTGTATGAACACACCGTTCTCCTTCAGTATCACCCATCTCTGATTCACCTCTCCTTTAGAACGTTAAACAAGGTTTGGGAGCTGAGAGAAGGTTCAAATATTTCATACATAAATACTCTATACAGAAACAACGTATACAACGCACATTTTGAGCGTATGCATTGTTCTCACTTATTTTTTCCACAAAAGCCAAAACTTGGTGTTGGCGACCAATACAAATGTTCTTCGTTACCTTTGTGGTGCAGTGGCATACCGTGAAGCCAACATATTAGTGTAAATGCAAATATGGCTAACTTGGCAGGAAGCAGCTTAATCGATCACATTTCACTATGTCTGAGATGACGTTTCCTTCTTTGACCTCGGCTCCCCGCAGGTCTTCTCAATTGTCTCGTATGCAAATTGAGCCTTTAGATCTGTTACAGGTTCCAAGCCAAAACTACTTTTTCTTTTTGCTAATTAGATTTGTATTTTTCTGTGGTGTGCATTAAAACTAAACCGGGTTTCTTGCCCAATTCTGCTTACAATTGCCGACTACGAAGCACCAGCACTGCTCAATGTAGTTATATGCCATGGTTATTTTTATATAGGTTTTTATTGCCAGCACATGGCTGCCACATTTAGGTGCTGACATGTGTTTTTTAGTTTTCGGATTGCATCTCGTGCTTGCAACAAAAAACATATTCATCCCGCAGCTTTCTAAAGACCGACCTAATGGCTTTAGCAGTGCTTTTTAGGTCTCCCCTGTGACAGTGCATACTCTCTGGCTTTAGAGAGGTATTGTATACCACAAGGGGGTTGCAGCCCGTCCATTGCTTAACATTCGTTAGTTTCATTGTCACTCTTATTTGCTGCCTTCTAATTGGCCAGCGTGTGCTGGCTTCCCTACCTCTTCTTTCAGCTGGAGCATGGACCATGGACTGATTATATCAGCTAGATTGCTGTCCTGCTGATCGCGCTGTAATTGAGACGCTAAAAATTAGTCTTCAACACACTGCAAAGCATCCACGCCGCTGCACAGCATGGCTACAAAACCCTGCCAAAGCCAATAGCTCTCATAAGCGCTTCTTGATTCTATTCAGTGAAACAAAATCCAATGCAACATTTTTATATAATGCCTGTAAAGCATTTCAATGTGAGATTTTTTTTTTAAAGCATTAGAAATACAAGGAAACAGACAAACAACTTATCATCCTAAATTAATTTGCTAATTCAAAGAGTGGCTGACCTCTCTAAGAAGGAAAAGATTAAAAAAAGAGTAATTTCAGAATGAAATGATTTGGCATTGTGTTCAGTTTAATTACCCCGCTGCTACTGTTGAATTGGTTGAAAGTGGCCAGTTTTGTTTACCCATCAGTGCAGGGCACAAGTCCTAAAAAAAGAAGTGGGGGGACGCTGTCACCGGAAGTGACGTCACAACAGGAATCTCATGAAAATAAGTGGGGGGACGCTGTCACCGGAAGTGACGTCACAACAGGAATCTCATGAGTATTCATATGCCTTTAGATGACGGGGCATTTCACAGCACTGCTACCCCTGGTCTGTTCCTCGATGTCCTTTGCAACCCCCCCCCTCCCCCCCACTCCCCCGAGGGGGTGCCCCAGTTGCACAACGAAGTGCTCGCTCCGCCTCCCAATCACTCCAGCCTGCACACACCACCGGTGCCTCTTAAAGTCTCCAATTACAAATATTAGCATATCTTTGGTAATTTACGGGAAACTTCCCTCCCACCCGGGCTCTCTGCTCACACGATGCTGTCCAGCTTTTGGGCAGGGGGGACGGCGTCCACCCGGAAAAACCTGGTAAAATAAGTGGGGGGACGCCGTCCACCCGCGTGGTACCCCGACTCGAGCCCTGCATCTGTGTGATTCGCCCAGATTCTGTTATACTTTGCTCTTGCATAAACTGAGTCGATGGTCGAAGGCCCAGGCCCCCTAAACACGGTTCTCTCCTTCTCAGGAATGCGAGCAGCATCCTGAATATCCAACCACAGAACAGCTGGAGAAGGGCGTGGACCGCCCAGAGGAACAGCTGCCCCAGACACCCCCTGAAATAACCTCTCTGCAGCACAGCAACCCTGCAGTTACACAAACAGACCTCAGAGGGCCTCGGCCTTCACATACCAGCTCACATGCGTTTCCTATTTCTCTCGTTGTGGTTTACGTATTGCAACATGCAAATGCTAAAACTCTCCATCACAGAAAACCCACAGTGGGTATCAAGAGACAAACAACAGACAGTGGGATGCTCAGCGAGTTAAACGCTCGCAGCTGAGATATGCAGTGATCTAGAAGTCACGACTTCGAGTCCTGGCAAGGCCCATTCCGCCATTTAAATTAGAATATAACACCTTTTATCTATAGTGCTTTGAAAAGCCGAAGTGAAGTATGAAGCGCTGTTTTTTAAAGCAGGCTGTTTCCTCTTGCAGGCGGAGGGGGGTGGTGAACTGGCAGAATGTGTTTTCACCACTGATGCCAATAACCTTTGCAGGGTTTCTCTGGAAAGTGCTGTGTTATAGTGACTGAGAAAAGGGGAGTTTGTTGTTTGTTGCTATTTTGGTGCAGTGCCAACAAGTCCTAATAGTGTAGGTAAAAGACATACACCATGCTTCTGCCAAGAAAACAGCATATTAGTCCATTTCAGCAACAGAAATTTCTGTACGTCTAGATTTTGCGAATAGAATCAAACAGTTTTTTATAGAGCGTGTTATCACGGTTTGCTGTTTTATTACATTTTAATTTTCCGGTTAAACTTTGATCTCAGCATTTTTTTTCGCGCTATGAGACAAAAGTAATGTTATGTTAAGTGATAAATACCATGAATTTGGAAAACATTGAAAGTGTTTTACATGAGTCGATGTAAAGCTTTTTTGTCTCAGAGTATGCAGACAGCATCAGACTGAAAACGCTGCAACATTGAGAAATAAATGTGGCTTTTAGGTCTGGTGTTAGCCAAAACCGTCTCATTTTACTATAATAATATCTAAAACATAGTGGCTGTTTGCCGCCCTCTTCAACATTGGTCTGTTATGATATCATTCACCTTTTTCCTGGGCCCACAATAACATGCATCATGGGTCAGCGGGTCAGCCCACTTCAGCCATTGGCTAGCTTCACTGCAAGCACATCCACATTCACAAAGAGCACATCCACTCAAAAAGTAGTTCCCTTCACTGACATAGACTGTTATGGCAATATGTGTTTTTGTTTTTTGTTTTTTGTAAATAAAAATTTATTTAGCAAAAAAACAATTGACACAATAACAACATATACATATTTTAGTAATTTATGCTCAGATGGACGAGTGCATGGCATCTTCACCAGCAAGGAAGTTTTATAAAACCATGAAAAAACAAAACAAGCATTGACAAAGCCAAATCAGTTTTGCCAATGCATGTTAAAAATGTTTCGGGAATGTCTGACTTTGCCCAATAAAGTTACACTTACATTTGTACTAACTCAGATTCTAACTTTGTTCTAAAATTTTGCATGTAAATTTTTAAAATATTCATAGCACTCGTATAACCCCTGCCTAGTGCTTAATTTGAGCCGGTGCATGCTGGCGGAGCCCACTGGCACAATTCTTTTTAGAACGGGCACATATTTTTGCTCATCTGGCATTTCCCGGAGAAGAAAGAAGAGAAAGTAAAAAAAAACTGTCACAAAATGAGAAAGCAGCAACCTACAAAAGTGAGATAAAGGGCAAGGGGGAGAAAAGAGACATGAGGTGAATTGAAGACTGTGCAGCCTTGTTATTAGGAGCGCTGATAATTAGTAGCGCTGGCCGCGGTCTTCTGAGCAGAGGTTTGAGCAATGGCACTCATTGGTTTACACACTAAGCACTGCCCCTGCCATAGTTCTGAATTGAGCCTGTTAACCTGCCCCCACATCCCCCAATTGCAGCTCAACAAGGACAACAAGGAGTGCCTAATCATTGGGTATTATTGTTTTTTTTAGCCAAAGCTGTAAATTACTTGGAATTATTGAAAGATTACCTTCTTTTATACCTAATGTATAGAACATCACAGTTCCAGCCTGCTAGATTTTGCACCATAGTTCAATAAGCCTGTAAAACCTGTAATTTTTGCACTTTCTAGTTGGTGCAAATGTTGCTATTCCAGTGGCAAAAACGCCCACCACTGGTGCCGAACATAACATCACCCGTTATAAATTTGCCCAGCACCAGTGTAATTTATGCAACCCGGACTCATATGCTCTCTACTGTCATTTAAATCAAATACTTTGCTAGGGATCTTGAGGTCTCTTGCGGTTCTATGGTGAGGACTTTTTCTATTGTCTGGAAGTCTTACTGATGGGTCCAGCGCTTGGATATATTTACTTCTTTGCCAGCGTTTGAGAGCCATGACAAATGTTTGTTATTTAGCGTATGGGACGCATCCTTTAGTTTTAGCTAATAATGTTTTTTTTCTAGAAATGCTTCTTTCCCCACAATACTGCATGTTTAGTCAGTGTTGGATGGACTGCGTTTCTCTGAAACACGAGCAAGTACAGACCCACGTGAGCAAGACTTCCTTGTCACAGTCCTTACTTAAGTAGTTGTCTGTTGAATAAGTCAGCACTGTGACAAGGAAGACAACTAGGTGGTCATACATCTTTTATCATAGACTGATTGAGGAAGTGAGGAATTACAGTCTCTAATAGCTGCAGATGCTGTATTCATTCGCTTCTTATTAGCCTTTGAGATGACAATTAAAATGGCATTGGACGTGTGTCGTAGGCATGCGATAACTTGCACGTGAATCGTAAGATGAATCGTAAGATGGTAAGATGAATCGTAAGATGGTAAGATGAATCGTCAGATGGTAAGATGAATCGTCAGATGGTAAGATGAATCGTAAGATGGTAAGATGAATCGTAAGATGGTAAGATGAATCGTCAGATGGTAAGATGAATCGTCAGATGGTAAGATGAATCGTAAGATGGTAAGATGAATCGTAAGATGGTAAGATGAATCGTAAGATGGTAAGATGAATCGTAAGATGGTAAGATGAATCGTCAGATGGTAAGATGAATCGTAAGATGGTAAGATGAATCGTAAGATGGTAAGATGAATCGTCAGATGGTGTGCACTCTGAATATCAAACCCACAATATCAGTGAGAGAACATAGGGATAAAATATTGAAAAGAACTAGTGGCAGGTAAGTAAGTCTAGACTTTCTATATCTAACTCCACAAATATGTACCTCCATGGTACATATATCTTCTAGGCACTTAGATGTGCAGCTAGGAATAGAAAATCCATACTTCCCTAGATGCACTGACCTTTCGATCCTTTGTCTCTCAGTATCCTGTCCTCGATATTGTTGTACCATGATATTGTTGGTGTCAATATTCAGTAATACAACCTTAATGAATGATTCTCTGCTTCATTTCTGTGCAACAATATCTTTTCCTGCCCGTTCTTCTTGAACATCTTGCTTTGGCGGTGACGTAGTGATGTGGGGATGATGGATACAACTGCCATCACATGTGAGGTCATTCTGCAAAGACCTGCATTTTATTTAATCACAAACTTTTTCTTTGTTATTCAAATTGGGTTCCCTGTTTAGCAGTAGCCAAGCCATTTTCACTTCAAAACAAAAGGCACTTTTTATAGACCCATCGTCTCTCAAGAGCAACCGTGCATGTGCCCACATCAAACTACAGGGATCCCTTGCAACAGAGTTACCATCCAACCACCAACCCAGCACCAGCCAGCCAGTCAATCACTGAGCCGCCCGCTCAAGTGAAGGAATTGTGAACGGCTGAAATGTACTCTTCATTAAACACAAAAGTCTCATTGTCTTTGCTTTTCATTTAAAAGGGATACATTCCTAAACTAATTAGAAGTCCCCAGGGCAGGAGACATTGTCCCCTTTTGTTCTTTTTACAGAGGATGGTGTTTGTTCCAAGCCCACATTCATCCAACAATGGCTGCCAATATTGACTGTTCTGCCAATTGAAAAAACAGCTCTTGCAGTAAACCTAGCAATAAGAGGACGGGAACACATGCTTGGCAGATGCAGATATATTTGGCTGCTTCATCCCAATTAATGCTGCAATATCAAGTGGTTAAATTAAAACGAGCAGGGGCTAGGTGGATGAATGCCAAAAATTAGCTATTGATAGAGGAGGCTTGTTTACGCCGCTATTGTGCAACTGCTCAGCAGGCCTTCAAAAGTGTGATGAGACCATTGTTGTTAGAAAATGTACTTTCTAGAAGTAGACCGTGTACTGGTCAGACTGCGCAAGTGTTGTTTTGACACTGGTTGGTGCAAATGCTAATACAGCATTCACCTGCAAAGCCAGTAGGCCTGGGTGTGCAGTGCTAGCACATTAGAGTGCGTGGCGCAAGAGGGAGCCAGCAGGAGCAGACAGAGAGGGCTATAGTTGTAAAGTAGTTCCTCGTGCAGGTCAATGCAAGCAAGGAAGTGGAAGTGGAAGATAGGCCCAAGCAAAGAACAGAATTACGTTAGAGAAGTGATCTCTACTGAGCCAAGATCTCATTGATAAAGTTGCAAGCCAAAGCTGGAAGTGGCTGGTCGAAGAAAACCAACGGTTGAAAAGTGTCGACCCAAAGCCCAATCTTCTTCATATTAACAAATAAAATAAATATAACTGAATTTGAGGGTCCATGTGTCCCAGTGTGGTCCTTCTGATGTCTGTATGAGTGCATCTGATTGCCAGAATTGATACAAATAGGTGCTGAAAGCATGTTCGAGTCGTGCAGGCCACACTCTCAAGAGAAGGGCATCTATAGGCACTTAACAACACTTCAGTAAGAAAGAGCTTTTATAGTGAAATACAATAATGGCTGCCTCTAGGTGTGTTTAAAGATATAAAGTATGAATATGATGGAATTTGCTATGGAGAATGATATTTACATTATAATGAATTACACTACTGAGAAGAAAGACTATGTGAAGTGAACAGGTGTATATGTTATCACTTTCTATGAAAATTCTTTTATCTATGTTTATCACTGTGCCTGAGGAAGGCTCAGGGTGCTGAAACACGTCACTATTAAATACACCCACCATGCATTAATCCCTGGAGTGCAGGCTTTCTTTACTGTGAAACAGTTACCACACACACACACACCCACACACCCACACACATATACATACATATGTATATAGTCAATGAAAAAACCAAAGATTAAAGTAATGTTGTCACAGACACATTCACCTAACTAGAAAGTTAGGTGAATGTGTCTGTGACTGCATTAACACTTTGACCTAAAATAAAACACAGAAATTTGCCAGTTATAGTTACTTGGCCCCCGCCATGCACTGCTTATGACCTCACATATTACATCACTCATGACATGTTCCATGACATCATTTATGACATCACTGATGACATCTCAAGATCCTAGATCCTTTTTTTAAAGGGGATTTGGGGCCAAGTGCCCCCCTCTCCGAGCCTCATAAGGCACTGGGGTCCCTAACCCCCAGGGCCTTATGCAGTCGCGGCCGGTCTATTGAGGATGAGGGGCCCCCCTCACCTTTTGCCCCTCACAAACTGTGTCTGTCAGGCTGAGGAAAGGTCGGCCTGACAGACACTGTTCATTTTCAGGTCAGGCAGCCAGGAGCTAGACATGCAATAAATGTGCAGGCTCCTGACTGCCTGAGCTGAACTTTGTTGGGCTCAGAATGTCACAGCTTCTGTGGGCATGACCTCCTCAGCTCTGCAAATGTCCTTGAGGTCCTCCCCCTCAGTGACAAGGGGTAGCGTCTCTCATTGCCTCGCACCTGGGCGCTTCAGTTTTAAGGTCTGAAGCTGAGCTAGCTATCCTGATACACTTGTATGATTGAGCAGAATTTTATCTACTTATCAGCCCTGAAGAAGTCAAGGTGCTACATGTCTATCAACGAAACACGTGTGACTGAGATGTTCTATGCCGCCTGTATAAATCTCCAATTGATTGGAATTGTTACTGGCTGTGTGAATCTCAGCTAGCCCCTTTGTGAAGATTTATGGATTAAACCTCTTTGGCTCAAACAGATGAATCGGATTAAAGTGGACTGTACATTATTTATTGTTGGACTACAGACTGACTTTTTCTTGAGTGCTTGGGTTAGTTTGTTAATACAGTTTGTCCTTCTTTTTAAGGGATTCGGTAGGGTTGTTTGGTAACTGTCTTTTCCTTTGAGCTCCACTTATAAAGATAATTTTGGGTTCTACTTTCCCCATATGTAGTGCTCAGTGCCTTTTGTTGCTCCTTTTGACCTCATTACCAAAGTGTATGCAATCTAAAATTGATATGTTCGGGCCTAAAATAGTGGTTGTTTTTTCAGATAATGTCAAACTAATGTTCCACCAGTAAGGCGTGTTTACCTAAGCATAGCTTTGATAGCTAAATCTATATATTCAGAAACTGACAAACTAATGTTAAAAATAAGGTGATTGCAGAGAGGTATTGTCCACTAGAAGCGATTGCTGACATTTCACTGCTCATGTAGAGCTATTTCCTTTTGGTAAAAGTTTTTGACACCCTCCCTAATGCACTGGAGAGGGTTGTAAAGTCACCATGTCTGATGAGATAGGTCAGAATTGTTTGTATCTCAGGAGGTTTTTTTATTGACCAGAAATAGGTATTCTTACAGAAATTGTTGGATCCCCCATTCAAGACTACATCTTGAGGTGCCTATTGTGTGAGCTTGTCTTGTCTGTTTGAGTATTGGTTGCCTCAGAATTGAAGGTGCATTTATTCTGAAGCCTCAAATTGATAGCTTTTCAGTGTGCACATCTGTGCCACAGGTTTGGCCTAGCAGCAGTGCCTTGCTCAACAAATAAGGTGTCATCAGTACCTGTGCCAGGGACTGACTGGTCCGAGAAATCTGAACTGCACAAATTATTTTAAAACCAGGGACTACAAAAGTAAAATGGAAAGAGTTGAAAAGTGCTGGCACTTTCTTGCAATGGTGCATAAAGTAAAGGAAGTGAATCACCTGACCCACCTCTGACACTTAATTACTGTGACCAGAGCGATGCGCCGAGGGGTGTTTTACTGTAAGCACGCGGCTAATTGAGATCATCATGGTCTCGACGTGACTTTGGAAGGGTTAAAATGTTGCACTCATTGGCGCATCATTGACTTCACATCAAGTGTGTGGGATGGTGATTACGTAATGATGACAGTGGAAACAGTTTTGAGTTATTCCGTTATATTATATCCTGAATGGCTGATACAGTGATATGAGCTAGTGAGGTGGTTCGAATCCCGGCACTTTATCTCTCCGTGCTAAATAATAATAAAAAAAATGAATGTCTGTGTGTAACGCAAATAGTGCTCATGTAAAGGCTCTGATACCTTCGGGTCAAATTCGCGCTATATAGAACTCCAACAAAAAATAGCCTTTAGAGGCGTTGAGTATGTTAATTTAAACCGCCAGCAAAATGGCGGACTGAAGATTATTAACGGAAGAGCTGTATCATGGGCCTCTTTTTATGTTCAACGATTAAAAACAGGCATTGCAATGGCAGACGCTGACAATCGCATCGAGCGTATGCAGCTACTGAGCCGTTCCAACCTTTTCTAAAGTGATGATCAAAAAAGCAATTGCTATCAAAATAAAAACTGTCTCTAAGTGATACAACATCTATATTGATTGTGTGCTATCAGTGGACTTGATGATTTGTCTAAATAAAAAACATTATGTAGCGGTTTTCTACAAAACGTGTGATGACGCAGATTTACGCAGTGAAACACGTGTCAGTTGAAGATGCACTTGTTCCTCTGTGATTAAGATTTAAAAAAATGATCAAAATACATATTGAAGATAAGAATCCGAAATTAGTGGTTGTTTGTACTATGACAATAATTATTCCAGATGTATCTGGGGTGCTTCTCTGTTCTAATTCTTGGACGGTAGCTAGCATTAGCCACAGCACCTGTAAACAACCGCGGGGCTACATAACATTGTTTTGATGGCACATTCATGCTTTTATTTTATCTGATCATTCTGGAATTCCTCTAATAGATACTCTTGAAATCACTTTTGCATTGTGTATTAATGTTGTTTCCCTTTTAGGCTAATGATTATAATTAATATTAGGCAGTAATGGGCCAGGTTTCCGGGTAGCTGTGATATACTATGCATGCATGGCAGCTTTAAAATTGATGTATAGTGGTTCCTTACAATTTTTAATGCGTATGATTGGATTAGAAATTAAGAATGTCCATGTCATTTACATTGTTTTACACAAATATGTTTTAACTATAATTTACAAAAATATTGCCCCACTGAAATTAATTATAGAATTTCTGCACCCAATGGAGGATTATTTTTAAAAATGGCATGCAAACATTATTGCATTAATGCATGACATTGACAGCGCATACCCAGAAAAATCAAAATTACACACAATTCACTATATCAATCTGGTTGCCATCTTTTCTGCTGTGGTGTATGGAGTAAGTTGTCTGCCTATGTTCATGCTGTCATTTACTTTCACAGGCCTGTTGATTGGCTCCGGCTGTGCTTTATATCCTCTGGGCTGGGACAGTGAAGAAGTCAAACAGACCTGCGGAAACCTGTCCCAACAGTTTGAACTAGGTATGGCTTGTTTTAACTGACTTGGCGTTGTAAATGTGAGGTTTATAAAATGTGCGATTCTAGTGGTGTCTAGAGATGGCACATTTATATATTACATTAAAGAAAATAGTCAAAGCAGCTCTGCAGCAGTGCTAGCTTCCCCATGTTGTTTCCTTAATGCATCACAGCCATGCTGTGAAATCGCCTCTAATAGATGGCGGTACAGAAAGCTCTTCCAACTTGCACATGGAGGGCATGTTCTGGTTCAAAGGAGTATTTATTTTTGAAGGCTGCAATCCAATGCTGATTTTTGTGGTGCAGAGAGAGACCCACTTCAAAATGTGCACACACATATGGCATAAAACCTCAAAACGGTTCTTTATTGGTCGTCAGAGTTTTTCTTCCAACTTCTTCAGGTCGAAGCTTGCTGCCAAAGGGGAAACACCGGGACTTGGCATTGCGGTTATCCATTTACACAGCCCCGTTACATACAATGATTTCCATTTAGTCTGATGTGAGCTCTTTCGGTGAACAGTATCATTATTGTATTGTATATTCCCTACATTTACTCTTTTTCCAGTCTTCAGTGTGAATTATTCTTCGCATTAATAGTCCCTTTTTGGCTGGCTGTTTAAGGAGGGTTAACGCTGCCAAAGAAAGAAAGTCGGTGGCGGCTCCTCCACAATGGCGGAGGAGCGTTGTCCCTCTGGCTCACAGCAAGCAGCTGAAAAATAAAATGATATCTTACTATTGTTTTATTTCTTTCGCTGCTGGCTCTGAGCCACTGTGTGCAGGGAGAGGTGGGTCCGGGGTATGGGAGGGAGGAGGAGGAGGACTTATTTGTGCACTTCTAAGGACGCATGTGTGTTTGGCCGGCCATCTTAGGCCAGCCAAACACACATGTGTACTTAGGTTTCTCCAACCCTGCTGTATTGAACAGCCAGGCTGGAGAAATAGCACAGACTCCCTGACCTGAGCAGAGCCTCAAACCAGCCCAGTCAGGCCAATCCCCATGCTGTACTCATGCCTAAGAGCTGTCCGGGGATTGGATGGGAGTCAAGATGCTGACCCAGGGACTCCTGGGACGGGAACTGCAGCAGAGGAGTGCAATGTGGCAGGCAGCAACAGGTAGCTGGTTTATTTTTTTCAAAATTTCATCATTAACACTCCACCAATTGCGCTCCTACCCACGTGCTTCACACTGGCCCCCTCTCCCCCACCCACCCCGCCGGTATCTTGTATATAGGCTGCCACTGAAGATAGTGAGCGTATTTTGATACAGTAGCATGCTAACGTCAAATAATTGGAATAATTTGGGGTGCATTTTGAAGAGAGAGACACATGCATTTGTAAGGAGACATGCCTTTCACATAGATCAATTCAAACGCATAGCAACACAGTTAACCATTGCGAACATCACCTCCAGATTTCCCATCCATTTAAGTGCGGTTCACATGAGACTTTTCACTTCGGCCTGTGCATCAATTGTAAGTCAAAGTGCACGGCACAGTTTCTTTTAATCATTGCATAGTCGGATTTCTCCTACTGTACTTTCATTTCTCTTGCATCTTAATTATTGGTGGTTTTCTTGTGTATTATATGCAGTTTCATAGTACTGAATTTCACCATGCCTCTTACTACTGATTGTTGAGCTTACAACCAGGCTGTGCCTACCTGTTGTGTATGTTTACACACTGATTTTATTTCAGTTGGTATTAAAACAGAAAGTACATTGATATGTAGTTGTCTGTCGTCTACAGACGAAGCGATACCGGCAAGAGGATCCTTGTCCCATCAGTGGCTACAAGGCTGACAAAACTAGCAGCTCCTGTTAAAATGGCACCATCACCATCACTTATTCAGTGTTTTACTGCTGTTTACACCTCCCTAGATAAGGTTGCAAAAATATTTCTTTGTTACTTAGTCATTTTCTTCAGTAAGTATTCAGTGGTCTTTGGATTGCTGGTACACTCCATGTACTCAAGTACTGCACGGTACATATATACCAGAAGGTATAACCGATCCAAGACAATTGTAAAGTTGATAGATAAGGTCCCATCTAGATCCATTCACAAGAGAGATACTGTTGCCACCTCAGTACACGTCAAATATGTCAATCCTGATGTGGATTCTGTGAGGCTGTGTTCTTCCTGGTTCCTGCATTGAAGGAGAGATTGCGGTTGGCAACGCAAGGTAAGTTTTATTTTATCTTTTTTGCCAAAGAGGACTTGGTGGGGGTACTGAAGTTCTGGGGGTTAACAGTTTTTCCAATCACTCCCTCCATGAGAGTGCCGAGAATGGTAAGTTAAGGATTTTTGAACATAGGTCAAGGAAAAAGTTGGTTGTGGAGTGGCTGGGTTAGTCTCCATCTTCCCATTCCTAAGGTGAATTAAAATCGAGTGGTGAAGGTGACTCTGTGCCAGAGTCGGACTGCCTTATAGGGCAATCAAGCAGTGCCCGATGGGCTGAACTGACGGATCAGTGTCTGGGCCAGTATTTTAGCAGTTGTGAACCAGTTTTATGCCCAGGTGGGCCGGTATTTACTGTTGATTTTCCTGACATTACCACTGTTTTTTTGGCTATCAGCTTCCCTAATGGGGCCACTTTTATTTTGGTGACCGCTCCTATTTTGTGTCTCATTCTGACCCTACATGGTTTTAGGTACTCAGTCTGGGGGTATGGGTCTACTGGCCAGGCTACAGATGCCTGTGATCCAGAGAGGGCAGTCCAGAGATGTCATGAGGAGTCATGGTCCTGGGAAGACTCTTGGTTTTGAAGCCGATAGATTAAGGTTGAGCATTCGCAACAGCATTCAACAGCTGTGAGTTTATGTGTGTGGTTATTGGTTGGGTGTTGCCCTCATCTGCTGCCACCTGGGTGGGTTGTTGATGTGTGGGACATGTTTGGCCAGCCACTGTTTCCCTGGGTGTCTTTCAATCGTAAAACTGACCTCACTTCATCCATAGTGCGAACCATATGCATTTACTTGTACCATGTGAAGGTCGAAGTAAGGTATGTCTCCACTTGTGTTTGACTCCTTGTGAGGAAAAAGGAGAATGACATAGCTTTCTAAATTGCCAGAGTCCGCTTTTAGTGCAATGCCATTAATTCTGATATTTGAGTGGCACATTCTATTTTCGAGGTCCTCTAAGTGGAGTTGCGTCTCCACGTGCTGATCTTGTAGTTCCGGTAGTACCCGTCTGTGGTTATAGAGTTCCTCCTCCCTGGCATCGTTGGCTTGTTCCAGTGTGGCCACCAAGTCACTTTTCATTTATTTAATATCTGTGGCGTCATCTTTCTGCAGTGCTGCTTTACCGTTTCGGAGTGAGTCAAAGAGTGACTCCATCAGGGGCCATCAGGGGCGGCTCCTTCGCTGTGGCAGAGGAGCTTCGCCCCACTTCTTTAAAACAGTGCAAATGAAAAATAAAATGATAATAACAAAATGTTATTATTATTTTATTTTTAGTATTGCTGTTGCACTGCAGCCAGCCAGGTTGTTAGGGCTGGGCTCCCCTGATGACGTTGAGGGAGGAGGAGTGGTGGCTGCACCTTAACTGCGCAAGACGGTTTGGCCGGCCATCTCGGGCTGGCCAAACCATCATGCGCACTGTGCATCTTCCCCACAGGCTATATTATACAGCCTGGGTGGAGAACATGCCCTGCCTCCAAGCCCCAGGTTGAGCGTCGCACAACAGCGCTCAGACCAATCACAACGCTGCTGTAAGGCAGCGTTGTCATTGGTCAGGGGATTCTCGGAGGCTGTTTTCTTCATGCTTCATGCATTGAAGGAGAGACGCTGCTGGCGACCTCAGGTAAGTTTAATTTGATCTTTTTTAAGTTCCTAACCCCCCACCTTCCCCTGCCCCCGACACCCTTCCCTACCAGCTGCCACTGGACTCTATAAAGGAGCGGGTAATCAGGCCCTCACCTTCTGAGTGCCCGGCCTTCACAGATTATGTCTCGAGAGATGATTGTGGCATGGGTGAGGTGTCCCAGGCATGTTCAGACTTTTTATCAGGCAAATTGGTGAGCATGCCTTTCAATGTGGTTTCCGTCTTGGATCTGTGCTGCCATAGTTTTGGCAAAGCTTTGTATATGTGCATAACAGCAGCTGCTCTATGAGGCCCTATTGATGTTGCTCCCTTCTCTTGGGTTGAAGGGTAACACCACAACGAATCTGGCAGTCTAATGTGGGTGCGTGTTCTAGGTCTTGGTCACCGGGAGCGCCCTATCTCATGGGAGGAGGGGGGAGGGCACCCCTCCCCCATAGCGGTTGGATTTATGGCCATCTGTCCAACTTATAACTTCCCCCCTTCGTGGCCCGATGACAAGCTGTGCATCACTGGCGGCGTTGAGTTCTGTAGTCTGTCACCAAAAGGGGTAGGCATGAAGCTGCTTCTCAGTCCACTCTTCCGGTGATGCCGGTCTGTGCCTCAACTGGGTCCACGTCCCAGGTGCTCCCTTCCTGTACCCACTACCTTTCTGAGTTTGCGGGCCTTCATCTCCTGTAGGTGGGACGTCGGTTGGGAGGCTATGGCTTAGGTGGATGCAGCCAGCACTCACTGCATTACGTGGCACTGAAGTGGCCTCAGATGTCCGGAGACGGGTCATCTCTGTGAGTCCGTGGGAGGGCCCAAAGCTGGTACTGGCATGCGAAGGACGCATCGTTTTGCTGTTAGAAGAGGGCCCTTATCAGCTTTAGCGAGAGATGGTACAGTGAGCTCCCGATCACCTCCAAGGCTCCCACTGCCAAAATCAAATGCCAGGGCTGCATTGCATTCGCTGGGACCCCAGCTTGTCGAGAACGGGAGGCAGAGCCCAGTGAGATTACTCCTGTATGGGCGCCATCTTGAACATAGCCCCACAGATGAAATTTGAATGTATATGTTAATATTATCGTGCATATGACTTTCAGTAATCAAGGTCTGCATCGCCTCTTCTAATAAACCACTTATAATGTTTGGCAGTAGAAAGAGACACTACTAGAGTGAGTCCAATTTACAAAGAAATACTACAAGACTGCGTCATATTCACAAAGAAAAACTACAAGACTTGAGAAGGTTAAAAAAATATGCGTCATGGGGTTCCTCTTATGATTTGGGTAGATACCATTTCCGCTACAAACTATGAAATATGGGGCTGCCTGGGTGCTTTTTTGTACCCATTTAAACATTTACTTTAGCATTTTAAATTGGATGAGAAAAACCATTGGAAAGTTTTAAGAAATTCCCAAAAGTCGCTGTTCCCCACTTTAGCAAATGATCTCTGTATCCCACCCCTAACACACACTTACCACTGCTGACAATCGTCCCTGCTACAGATTTTCTATAATATAGGTGGATGTTGCAGCCTAAAAATCTGCAAACATATATCTTTATTACATTTTGCTGTTATAGAGTATTCCAATAGTTACATTTATTGACTTAAACCTCACTTTAAGGCTGTATGTTTTTTCAGTAGACGTGAAGAACATTACATCACCAGGCTGCTTAGCACCCTACTGATGGCAAATAGAGGACAGTATATAAATAACTTCAAAATGAAAATTCATAAAATTTACATTCATAGGTTCGTTCATCCTATTAGTTGAATTTCTGATTTTCTAGAAATTCTCAAAGAATTCCAAGAGCACCACTATGTATACAAATATATGTATATGGAAATGTAGCCAATCTACTTTTACACATGCAGTATTGTAATGCATCGATGCTTTTTATTCTGTATCATTTTATTTGTGTTTCTTCAAGGAAAACATTTATCCCATTTGAGACAATACCTTCTCCCCTAATTTTAGTAAGGCCACCCGTTTACACCCCTGAAAACAAATGTATTTCTGTGCTTCAGAGGGGTAACTCTACTCACATTTAAATTTAGACCCTATCAGTGGACTTTTAATAGTGAATAGTTGGATTTTCCACCATTCCTGATTCTTTGAATCCAAAACAGGGTTATGTAGTTGTAAATGTCCATAATTGCTTAATTGCTAGCCCTTTGTTATTTTGCTTTGCAGAACACTGTGTTCACATAAAAAGATTTGCTCCAGTAATTGGCAAAGCATGATGGGAAAAGGACACCAAAGAGACATGACGAAGTACAACAGTTCATGAATTGTTTAGCTTTTTTGTAAAAGTTCGGAAATAGAGAATCTTTCCCAAAATGGAGAGACTGCAGAACTCAGTAGAATTTCACTCGATAGAACTTTTTAATGAACTGGGCTCAATCTGCTCAGTGCCCAAAGACCACCGTGGGCAGATTTCGGGAAAATGTTTTGCACATCACTTCTAACTGCGTTTCTCAGAAATACTTGGAGAAATAAATAATGGCCTGAGGTGCAAAACATTTTTACGGTAATAAACAAAACTTCTGATTGTCTACAACCGTAAACTTTTTTTTTTACTGTGTACAAAGCCCATATTAGGAGTCTGTAAATTACCGACTCTTAAAATGGGTTTGCACAGCACCTTCACAAGAAATTGCTGTCTGGAGGAGTATGTTGGATCAACACTTCAAATAGTGATTCTTAATAAGATTTGACAATGTTTCTGACTGAAGTCCAGTCTCAAAACATTGAAAATTTACCGACTTCTAAGGTGTGGTGGTAAACCATTCGCAAAAGTAAGAGGTCCCACTTCCTCTCCGTGAATTAAAAAAAAATAGTTTGTTGGGAAGCCAGCAGTGATCCAGGGACCACCACAAACTATCAAATAAAACTTTTATAAAAGTATTTTTTTTAAGTGCTGTCCTGTTACCATTTAGGTAAATGGACCACATTTAAAAAAGAATGTTTAGTATATCACAGGCATGGCGGTCTGTTTACGCCAGTAGGCTACCAGCCTTGTGATGGCACCGAGTCGGAGTAAGTCGCAATTTGCCGCATTATTTTTCATGAGGTGGGTCGGATTGTGAAATCTCTTTGAATGGGAATTGTGCCAAGTTACGTATTAGTTTATAGGTTGGTTCGCAAAATCTTCCACTGGTGGTATAATTTGCGACCACTATTTTAAGACCAGTGTTTTGCACATCAGGCCTCAATTTTGTGTATCAGAGTGAGAGTTCTTTTCCACTTTCTGCCACTCATTAATCATGAAGGATCTTACTCACTCTCTTCCCTGGCCCATCAGTTAGCAACATTGCACCTTTTCTACTTTGGGTTCAGTGCCTTCTAAATTTATAATTAGTAGCTCGAAAAAAATGTTGTGGTTTGAGTCACCACGGCCAGATGGGTTTGGGGAAGATATCGTCTTACCTCTACAGGCATCAAAACCACATGCCAAGACTGGGAGTAAAGCTGAAATGCAATTCATTTGTGGTTGCTTTTGATGTGGGTGAGCTATTAAAAGACTCCTGTTAGTACAACATGATTTAGGTTTATAGTGTCCTTATTTTTAACACTGCAACTCCTAAGAATGTGCCAGCATGTTCTAAAGACTCGAATGTGCCTCACAGTATTGGGACAACACCAAGATGCCCAATTTGTTTTAAATGGAAATGCAATTTGAAATATGCATTTTTAGTAACAACTTTATCAGTTTTTTTTAATATACCAATATTAGTTTCGTTCAAAGTAACAGGTTTATGGCTAGCAGCTGGAGACAGTAATTTAAAATGAATATATGCTGAAACATATGAGAGCATTCAGTGAAAATCGATAGCAAATAGGCAGGCGTATTGGTCCAACCATAATTTAAATGGCCTTTGATTGTCTGGCTTAAAATCGAGATGCCTCCATTGATGCAGATGCTGGTTAAGCTTGGACGCAGACGGTAGAATCTTTACCGCGCAATCGAAAGGCAGAATTGTTGTAGATCACTAGATTTCAGTGAAATTTGCCCCCTGTTGTTACAGACATGTAGGACTCTGGAAGACACCCAATCCATGTCAACTCCATGGTGCAAAAGTTTGGCGAATGTACAAACACATTCCACAAGGCACACTGGATATATGACTTCACATGGTAAATATTATTATTAGACAGGAATAGATGTAGACTGTCGTTTCTTAAGATTTACTTTGGCAAAGGGTGATGGTACAGAGAATGCAGGCAATCAGTAGTGGATCAATATTTAGACGCCTGTCACTGATGGACCTGAAGGGAAATTCCCAAACAGTGTATGCTGAGATCCGAACAGTGGCTGTGGTATGGATACAGGGGCTTATTTGTGGGATTTTGGCATATTGCAGAGCAGCAAGCCACCTTGCTGTGCTTCCCTACACCAAAGTGAAAGGGCAGGAATTGCTTAAATACAGTGAATTCCTGTCCTTTCTCCCTGCACCGGTCCATTTTGACAGCCTAGCGCCAACGTAGGCTCTGTTGCACGAAGGATTGTTTTTGTGCAGAAAGGGGCACTTTCCTGCAAACAATCTATCCTAAGAGGTGTTTTCCTCTTTCAATGTGTGCTGAAAAATGCAGCACACATAGAAAGATGAAAAAAAGAGGAGAAATGAACACATTTCTCCCCGTTGCGCCTCACCGCAGGAGGCATACAGATTTGTTGCTTCCCCGGGCTTACATCACTCTGTAAATCTGGGGCAGCATCAAATTACATGGGTGTTGCTTGGAAAAACTCACCGTAATTCCCATAGATTGCCTCCCAGGCACAGAGTAAGGCACTGCAGCGATTTGCCCTGCATTCGTTTACTCATGATTTATGATGCCACTCAAAGCCACGCCGGGTGGCTTTGCGTGGCTTCATAAATCGAATTGAGAGCCCTGCGTCATGCATGTACCATTTTACATGGTGCAAAAGTAAATAAGCAGTAATCACTCAGGGGTAACTGTTCCTATGAAAAAGGACGCAACCTATTCTGTTAGCTTAGATAAACGTGTTAGAGTGGTCTCATTTTGCAATCGCGGTTGGAAATAGATGTAGGTAGGGGAATTCCTCCTTTTGGAAAGAGTGCCCTCACACACACGTTGCGGGTGTCATGCTTCATCATCGGGCGTTTGCTCCTCGTGGGGGTGGCGCTGCTGTCTTTGGTGGAGAGACTGCGCTGGGTGCATGCGGGTGTGTGGATCTAAAGACTGTGTGCGTGAGTTAAAATTGCCTACACAGTACCCGGAAACAGACTTTTTTCCGGGGGTCTGGGTGGCAAGGTTAAAAAACATGGGATAAGGAGAACCTCTTTCAAACAAATTTAGTAGAGGGAGGAGTATTATCCTGCTGCTCTCTTATCCGTGAGTGTGGGTGATAGTGAAATTAGACATGTTTCGCGCTTAAATTTGGTCCCTAATGGATCCCGGTGCGCTTTTTCAGGACCGTGATGTGCAATGAAGAGTTATAAAAATAGGAATTAGAGACAACGACACTCTATATTCCTATGGTACCTAAAGTTAGGTGTGGGCGTCTGTGCGCCTAGTGGAACATCCGAGTCGTGTTCCTTATTCCAACCTGGTAAAAAAACGAATAGAGACAGACAAATAGACATAAACATGTAGGGATAAAGTGAATACAATCATTCACTTCCAATGGAATGCTGTCAACTGATCGACATTCAAGTTGACGGACAATCATAGAGGCATGCTGCATGTAATGTGCCCCTTCTATCATGTTTTGACATAGCAGTGCTTGGTAAAGTAACTGCACTCATTGAAGCCTGTGCAGTAAGACATGCACAGGCGGTTTGTCACCTCTACCTAGCTAGGTGCAGCCGGAGGTGACTAGTGTCATGCATACTTTTTGCCGTACTGATGGCAGCCTTGGCGTACAAGACAAAATATAAAAACGTGATTATAAAGTCAAGCATCGCTGCCATAGTGATTGTGGCAGTCCGTTAATATTAAAAGGTAAAAATCACATTGTCTTGAGTAGCTCTCGTGGGTTCGCCGGTGGACGAAAGCCGGCAGACGAGCGGAGGGGCAGGTAAAGGGCTGTCATGAAGGAGAGTAATTGTGAGTATTCTCTTGCTGCCTCCATGACAGATACAGGTATTCACCAACACGCGCCAGTACCTTGCGAGCTGACCTCGACTAATTATATCCGCAGGTACACGCGTTCATTACCGCAGGGTATGCAGAGGAAGCCGCTCCATCTATATAGAAGGATATGATATTTTGTGTGTGTGGGATTGTTGTATGGGCCACATCGCAACCGTATACTTGTTTTCATGCAATTTCATGCACACGCGAGCTACTCGAGACAATAGTATAATTTACTATTCCAGCACCTTCCACCGTGGGGGTCTGTCTGGCTGCCATGGTATTATTAAGAGATTTATATGTGAGGGAGATCGCACCCTTTCCTAGTTCCTCCTGTAAAAGCCGTCCTACTAGCGGAGCAAATGATGGGATACCATCCCCGGAAAGTCCCTCTGCCCTCTACATGTCTTACTTGGGTATATTTTACAAATGGATTTGCATTCATCCAGTAATCTCATTGGAGCAAGAAGAACGGCATGATATTGTCACCCAACATCAAGTACTTCACCCTGGATATCCATATTAAGTCCCAGACCTGGAACCCCAGCAGTTTTCGTATTTTGGGAAGCCACTGTGCCTCCCCTAAGGGTGTCTCCCTTGTGGGTTTGCTGTGCCACCCTATAGTTTTCATGTTCATAGCCTAGGCTGCCAGTGTAACCTGAGTGGCGGGAAGGAAATGCCAAGTCCCCTTGCCGCATATGTATAGTGTAGGCCAGACTGTTCCCCAGTGCTCCATCTCAAGCAGAAAAGTGGAGTGGTCCAAGGGGACAAACAACCAATCATTGATGATTATGAGATGAGCCAACCAATAATAGGCAAGTACATCAGGCAGTGCCAGCCCGCCCTTATATTGATTGCGTTGTAGGGTTTTGGTTTTAAGTGTAATTCTGGGGTGCTTCCCATCCCACAATAAAGTCCGCATGTCAACCTCAATTGCGATAAAGATCTAAGGAGAGATCTGATAATATATGTTTTGGAGGGCGTAGAGTAATCTGGGTAAATAAATCATCTTAAACATGGCCGCCCTACCCATCAGTGTGAGGGGCAGACCTCTCCACCTCTCCATTTCTTACCTGCAAGATCTCATCACCCTCCCGAGATTGTGTTTAAAGCAAGCATCCCTCTCCATCAGCATATATATATGCCTAAGTACTTGAACCCTAATGTATGCATCAGTTGGCGAGGGAGAGAGGGCACCACCAATCACCCTGTGGAAGATAAAGCACTGACTTGCCCCAATTGATGTTATAACCAGAGTATTTCCCATAATCCTTAAACAGTTGGAAGATCGAAAGGAGAGACCAGGATGGTTCTGTAATGTAAAGGAGCATAAAGCAAAATATTTTCCTCCATCCCCGTACCCCACACAATCCGGAAACCATGGATCACAAGATAATTACGGGCTGCGCAGGCCAGGGATTCTATGGTGAGAGCAAACAAAAGGGAGTACAGGAGGCAACCCTGTCTTGTGCCTTCACCAATGGGAAACTCCTTGGACAGTACCCTGTTAACCCAGACCGCGGCCATCGGGGTCTTGTGTAATATTCTAGCCCATATCTTGTAGACCTACCAGGCATAAAGCCTGATTGGTCCCTTTGGTTTTAAGGCATAATAATTTGCAGCAGTCTAGTGGCCAACACCGTGCCCAAGATTTTCACCTCCGTTTTGAGTAATGAAAATGGGCGTTATGATTCACAGCTCTCTTTCGGCTTGCCTTCTTTAGGAGTCCCAACTATAACAGCTTGTCAATGGTCTTGAGGGAGGGTGACCTGTTCAGTAGCTTCAAGGAACATGTTAGGAAGAGTGGGTCTTACTTGCCCTAGATAGCGCTTATAGAATTCTGCAGGAATCCTGTTTGCACCCGGTGTCTTGTTAGAGTTAAATTTTGATATGGCGGCTTTTACTTCTGCCAATGTGAGATTGGCATTGAGTGCTGCTCGATCCTCTGCATCTAGAGCTGGAGTGGTCACAGACTCCAGGTAGTGCTGGATTTGAGGTAATGTATGCAATGGCCTAGCCCTATAGAACGCCGCGTAATAGCTAGTAAAAGCTCCAGCTATTGCTTTGTCCATAATTTCACCCTCCAGCCCAACTATCTGGTCCACCCACCTGGCTTCTGCTACCCATTTCCCCAGCCATGCTAGTAGCTTCCCTGCCTTGTGACTGCCATCTTATGGTCGGTGTAGCGTGGCTAACATTTGGGTTTTGGCCCCTCTTGAGCCAGTACTCAATATTCATCCATTGGAGAGCTAACTTCATGAGGGTGGGGGGAGTCCGGTTCCGGTCCTAGGGTTCCCTCCATATCAAGCAGCTGGTTCTCCAGTCTCCACTCTCCCTCTTCCTCTTTTGGGCTATCCAGTTCTGGGCGCAGTCTTGGAGGACCATTTTATAATCCTCCCAAAGCACCACCCTGGAAGTGACTGAGACTTTATTTTCCTGGAAGTAGAGTTCGGAGTCATCCCTCAACCCCACTGCCACCTTTCGGTCCCGCAGGTCCCAGGCGTTGAGTTTCCAACCTATTACCCCACCCCAAATCCAACCCACCTTCACCAGTAGGAGGGAGTGATCAGAAAGGCTGCATGCCAGGTAGCCCACCTGCTGTATTGTACCTACTTTCTCTGCCTGAGTGAAGATATAGTTTAGGTGGGAAAACAGAGGAGTAGGGGGTATCTGTTTTCGAGCGTGTGAGCATGCATCCATAGAACTGAGAGGCACAAAGTAGCTGCAAAGTGTACCAGTGGGATGGGTTGCTTGGCTAGACCAGAGGAGCCCGTCACATCTGGTTCCTCTACCATAACATCATTGAAATCCCCTCTCATGATGTGGCGGGGGGAGTCCACCTCCAGCATTATATCAGCTAACTTCTCCAAAGTGAGGGCCTGTAGCCTGGGGGACACAAATACACTAAGCAACGTAACATCCTGTTGTCCCCAGAAACCTCTCAGTCCCACATATCTCCCTAAGGGGTCTGTCCATTGCTTCATTATTTGGAAAGGTAGATCTTTCCAGATCATAATAGCCACTCCCCTTGAGGCTGATGTGTAGCCTGCATGTGCAAATGTGACATATGCACTTCTCCATAGAATTCTGCATAGTGCTCCCTTACGATAGGTCTCCTGCAAGAGAACCACATTGAGTTGCAAACGTCTAATGTATTGAGTCACTAAGCCTTTCTTGACATTGTCGCCTAGACCATTCAAATTCCATGACAGGATCGACAGGGTCCTATCTACTAGCAGTGGAGTACTCATCCTGGCTCTGGGAATGGAGGTAAGATGTGCAAGGGATGCTGCCGTGGCAAACTTGCCAGCCGGTTATCGAAGCGATGTATGTGATTCCAAAAGAGACCGGCCATCGGCCCATGTGACTTTCCGGTCTGACCTGCATTGATCATCTGGACCTGTCCAATGGCTGTCTGACAAAGCTGCATTTGCCCCTGAACAAAACACACCATGAACCCCAAAACTAGTTATCTTACCGACCCCCCTCCCCACAAGTAGCCCTGCGAGTGATTGCTCTCACAGCTAAACTCTAACTGCTCAAGAGGGGAGACTAAAAGGTCTATAGCCCACCACCCCCTCCCACTAACTCATCCCCACAAATGTATTAAACAACTGCAGAGCCACCTGTCCTTGTAAACAGTGACTCTGCGGTAAGAAACAAGAGGAGTCCGGTAGAGAGTTCCGGAGCGGTCCATGGAGGGGCGTGGGAATAGCAGTCCAATCACAATCTGTCTCTGGATAGTCTGCCAACTCAGCCACTACGGTGCCACCACCATTCCTGTGGCCGTGTCATCCAAGGGAGCATTCTCTGGACCATCTTCAAGAGCAGAGGTCTCTGCGTCTGACCCCTGTGTCACCCTGTGTGAAGTCCTCCTCCGCATCAGTTCTGCTTTTTTTAGTATCCTCGGATCGTCTCCCATGTGAATCTGCGGAGACCTCCAGATGTTCTGCAGTTCATGTTCTTTGCCAGGTTGTGTCAGTCCTCCTCAATGAAAGCCGTGGACCTATCAGTTTAAGACTTCTTCTTTCTTTTGGCCGCGCACCTTCCCTCACAGAGGGGCAGGGACAAGGCCCCCCCGCATCCTGATGCTCTAGGATTCTCCACTAGCCATGCCTAGGCCTTCTCCGGTGATTGGAAGAAAAAGGACTTTCCCCCTGAAACAGAACTTTCAGTTTGTCTGGGAAAAGCAACATGTATTGCAGCTGTCCCCCAGAACCTGGTGCGCCCTTTCTATAATGAAGCAAGAAGAGAACTTATCCGGGGGAGGGTGTCTTGCAACCATTTGTCTAAGAAGTGCACCATGTGGGGGTCCTCAACGCCTTCGGGAAAGCCTTCAAAGCTTAGGTTATTTCTCCGTGTTTGACTTTCGGTGTCCTCCAATCTCCTCAACATGTCATTGGTTGAGGTCTGAGCCTCCTTTACCTCTTTTCGGAGGTTCAAGACCATATCTTCAAGTTCAGAAATCCTGGATTCCACAGAAGAGACCCTCTCTGCCACCTTTTGGAGATCTTGGTGCAGAAGGGAACCTCCAACTGCTCCTCACCCACCCTTTCCTCCAGAGCCTCCCGGGAAGAATGGATTGCCAGTAGAAGGGCAGCGTTATCAGGCATGGGATGCGGAGTGCTCTCTGGAGGGGGGAAGGGTTCACCACTTTGGCATACTGATTCATCCACCCCCTGTTGGGAGGGTTAAGGCTCTTTGTCTTTTGTCCTGATGCTCTAGGATTCTCCACTAGCCATGCCTAGGCCTTCTCCGGTGATTGGAAGAAAAAGGACTTTCCCCCTGAAACAGAACTTTCAGTTTGTCTGGGAAAAGCAACATGTATTGCAGCTGTCCCCCAGAACCTGGTGCGCCCTTTCTATAATGAAGCAAGAAGAGAACTTATCCGGGGGAGGGTGTCTTGCAACCATTTGTCTAAGAAGTGCACCATGTGGGGGTCCTCAACGCCTTCGGGAAAGCCTTCAAAGCTTAGGTTATTTCTCCGTGTTTGACTTTCGGTGTCCTCCAATCTCCTCAACATGTCATTGGTTGAGGTCTGAGCCTCCTTTACCTCTTTTCGGAGGTTCAAGACCATATCTTCAAGTTCAGAAATCCTGGATTCCACAGAAGAGACCCTCTCTGCCACCTTTTGGAGATCTTGGTGCAGAAGGGAACCTCCAACTGCTCCTCACCCACCCTTTCCTCCAGAGCCTCCCGGGAAGAATGGATTGCCAGTAGAAGGGCAGCGTTATCAGGCATGGGATGCGGAGTGCTCTCTGGAGGGGGGAAGGGTTCACCACTTTGGCATACTGATTCATCCACCCCCTGTTGGGAGGGTTAAGGCTCTTTGTCTTTTGCCATGGGTGTAGCCCAGTCACTCCCCTCGGGGTAACTATGAACTGCTGGGCTCTATCAGGGGTATGTATTACTGGCCCTACGGCCCAGTGCTCCATCCTGCACCCATTCCTGTGTCTCGTCCCCAGGGGCACGTTCAAGGTTCACAGGTCAGTGCAAAGGGACATGGGGAGGCTCAGCTTCCAGTCCAACACAGAGAGTCTCTTCCCACCTCACCAGTCCAGGAGGAAATGTATCCATAACAGCAAGACGTGGTCCCCATGGGGTTCAATAGGGCGGCAAGGGGGAAAGAGAAGGAGCAGGTCATGTCACTGGGGCTACCACTCACCTCAGGCCACAGGCTTTGTGCATGTTCTCTGCACTGGAGGGGCTCCCACACCCTGGATGATTGGGCCGGCATCACTTCCCCTCAGTTGCCCTCCAAAAGAGGAAGAGTCTGTCTGCTAGGCACAATAAAGGGGCAAGGAGTGGGGATCAGGGGGCTGGACCACCCTGCATCTCGGTGCCAACCCCCTCACTCTGGTGCGATCTCACCGGCAAAGTCAGGGACCTGTTGAAGATGCCAGGGTTAGGCAGTCCCAGGTTGACCCAGGCTTCTACCGGCCACCAACCAGAGGCAGGAGAAGGGGGCGGACGTCAAGGAGAAGAGGCCATATCACTAGCCGGCAACCAGTGGAACCACTCCAGTCCACTGCAGCAGCCATTCCACCACCACGCCTTCCAGGAGGTAGGCCACACTACACCGTCTCTTCAAGAGCAAATACAGGGCCCCCTCATGATCCAGCACTCACCTCTTGTCTCCAAGCGAGACCCACATAGGCCCATGGCATCACCTGGGCTCCCAGCCCCTCAAGACACTGCAGAGCTGGAAGCCCCAATCACAGCCTCCCCCTTTCCTGTACACCCTCAGGCAAGGACTCACCAGGTCTGCAGGGCCAGTGTGCCTGGTCATGACAGCACTCCCTCGTTGTGGCCGTTAGGCACCACCCAGTAACGCCAGAGGTCGCAGGTCACTGTTCCCAGCTCCTGTCAGAAGTCAAGGCTCCCGCACCGCTCCTCTGCCAGCAGCCTTCCTGCGCTCCGTAGGAGGCAACGCGCTGCACAGCATCAGATTCCCTCCTGCCTCTCCCTGGTCTGTAAGCTCCCAGGCTGGTATGCTGGATTGCGGGCAGCACTCCTCCGCCGTTGCCTTCAGGCACAGCCCAGCACAGCTGGAGATCCTGGGCCTCTGTTTTCCGGCTCCTACCAGTGAAGTTAGGGCCCGTACAATCCCGCTGCCAGCGGCCTCCTTCTGTTCCGTTGGAGGCCTCACTAGGTGCCTTCGGAGGGAGATCCTGGCCCTTCTGTTCCGGCTCACTTGCCCAGTGGCACTGTCACCGTCTGCAATCCGTTCACAACGCAGGGTGATTCGCTGTGAGGAAACTGGCCCTTACTGCCCCAAAGTGCCGGTTTTGTCATTTTGCAGTCTAGGACTAGCAATCAGCTCTGCCACAGCAGCGATAGGGAGTATAAACCAGGCTAACGGACGGGCCGGCTCAGAGCTCATTTACAGAGCGTCCAGCACTGTCGCCATCTTGGCCATGCCCCCACTTTTTGCAAGATTTAAAGCATTATATAGCCTAGTGCAGGCTTCTCCAACGAGTAGTTAGTGAGCTACTGGTAGCTCTCCAGCTAACCTGTAAGTAGCTCTCCTGTGTGCACCTCAGCCTACTAATTTAGAAGCATCTTCTTAAATGAGTAAATATACGTATGACAGAGTTGATAGTGTGTGTTTGAGATGGACATGTGTATATTTTCAGAAGTCATGAGCTGATGTTTGGAGAAAAATGGCTGAATTTCCAAAATATATTTGAAGCTGATTTTTAAATGATAATTTATGTGGCGTCAGGGAGACTTACTACTAATATTATTACTTCTGGGCATTGCAACTATGGCTGTTCAGTATTATCTATGGAGAGACATTCCATATTGAAAAAGCCTTTTTACATTACTGTTCACATCCCTACCTGATGTGATGGGATGATCAGTTCTAGTAATCTTGCATATGGTGCCCATTAATGTAATCTTGTCTGATGTGATCACTATTATAACACTAATGAGTTAAGTAGCTTGGGATGATTTTCATTAAACAGCAGTAGCTCTTGTTATACAAAATGTTGGAGATCCCAGGCCAAGTGATTGAGGCTGGACTACTCCTTCAAGTGCGTCCAAAACTGATTTATAGACAGTAGGACTCCTTCTTGAAGTAGCACAGATAAGGTAAAAATGATGCAATGAAGTGTTATCTTGATAAGGTAAAAATGATGCAATGAAGTGTTATCTTGATAAGGTAAAAATGATGCAATGAAGTGTTATCTTGATAAGGTAAAAATTATGCAATGAAGTGTTATCTTGATAAGGTAAAAATGATGCAATGAAATGTTATCTTGATAAGGTAAAAATTATGCAATGAAGTGTTATCTTGATAAGGTAAAAATGTTGCAATGAAATGTCATCTTGATAAGGTAAAAATGATGCAATGAAGTGTTATCTTGGTAAGGTAAAAATGATGCAATGAAATGTTATCTTGATAAGGTAAAAATGATGCAATGAAGTGTTATCTTGATAAGGTAAAAATGATGCAATGAAGTGTTATCTTGATAAGGTAAAAATGATGCAATGAAATGTTATCTTGATAAGGTAAAAATGATGCAATGAAGTGTTATCTTGATAAGGTAAAAATGATGCAATGAAATGTTATCTTGATAAGGTAAAAATTATGCAATGAAGTGTTATCTTGATAAGGTAAAAATGTTGCAATGAAATGTCATCTTGATAAGGTAAAAATGATGCAATGAAGTGTTATCTTGGTAAGGTAAAAATGATGCAATGAAATGTTATCTTGATAAGGTAAAAATGATGCAATGAAGTGTTATCTTGATAAGGTAAAAATGATGGAATGAAATGTTTTCCTGATGAATTCCGTGTGGTTAAGAAGCATTGTCCCCACCACCACCACCTGTCACTTTATGTTATTTTAACAAATTGAAGGTCATCACAAAGATATGTGTTTCTCGCTGTCAGATTTCATTTTTTAATCATATAAAATGCGGAAGCAGACCTTTAGATGTGGAAATAGCAGAAGACTCGAAAATCAAAGGTTCTGTCGATTGGAAGTTGCTTTGTAGCAATTTGATGGGAGAATAGTCTTGCTCTCATTCTATGTGCTGAAGCTCACTCAGTTCAATTACAGGTGGAGATAAAAAGCTGCGACTGAGGTGAATTGTTTTCTTTACACCAAATCCCGGGAGCAAAGAACTGTGTCTCAGTGATTTTTATCTGGAAACTTCTGAAGACCGATTTGAATAATTATTGCTGTAATTTACATATTTAATTTGATCAAAGAGCCTTATGTCTTCAGCATTTTGTTTTGCTGTCAAGGTACCTCACTGTGCAGCCATAAAAAGCACTCCCAGGGCGAAACTCATTCAACCTATGGCAATGAAAATCAGGCAACTAAGAAGAAAGTAATTGAATGAGAGCAAACCTCTTAAAACTAAGCACTGTTAAATAACCAGGAACCATTTTATATGTTTATATTAAGGCTGATGTGTGCAAATACTTTAGGCTTGCAAAAGGTAATACCTTACAAAAAGTGTAATAATGAATACTCTGATGCAGGCCCCCAATGAATGGACCTATTCTTGAAGAAGAGCGATATTTAACACACAATGGGCCATCTAAGCAAGGGCAGTATCGCCGCTTTAGCAGCACTTTTTGCCGATAAAGCGCTGATATTTTTATCGCCCTATTAGGAAGATGTCGCTAACAGCTAGCTTAATAGCGATAGCGGCCGTTTTTATACCTCTTTGCATGTCAGTGATATTTATCGCTAATGACATGCAAAGTGGGCGTTCCTCACTAAAAGTAATAGGAAGAAGTCGCTAACACAACTTCTCCCTATTAGCAATGCCCGTGAAGCTATAAAAAAACTCGCGCTAACCGCGATAATCGCTGGATTTTAACACCTGCTAAAATCCTAACTTAGCCATTGTTTTCTATGGGAGATGGATTCTACGGCTGAATCCTCACCTGCCTATTAGCGACCTTTTCCTTAGCGATGGGAATTTATCGCTGGTATTCCAGCATTATTGATGGAGAATCGCCGCTATCACTGGTTTATAATCGCCTAGGAGATAAACGTTGATAATAACGCGTTATCTCCGCTATCTAAATCAGCGATAGCCGGCAATAAGAAATACAGCGCTAAGCGCGCTTTGCGATGATTACCGCAAGTCCTTGCTAATATGGCCCAATGTTCTACACAACTTTATTACTCTCTGTAGACGTCCTGCTGTCTCTGATCTTTCCACCAGATCACCCACTATCATTAGTGATCTACCAAATGCACACTGGCTGCACTCCATGAGCTCAAGGGCATCAGGAGGCAGTCATCCTTTCTCTGAAGATTCTACATTTATTCCCACATCCCACCATGTGGAACTGACAAGACCTAAAGTAATGCCACGCCTACACTACTGAAATGTGTTACACATTGGACTACTAAAAAAAACAGTGGGAAGGATGCAGAATCAGGCATATCAGCTGTGCTTTAATCTAAGTGAAAGAATCACTCCATCCATTGATTGGGTGACCAGACGTCCCGGATTTGCCCCGACAGTTCCGTTTCTTCAATGACTGTCCTGGTGTCCCAACACTTGTTACAAAAACAGATAATTTTGAGAGAGGGTCAGGTGAGCACGCACATTTATCACTATGCTCAGTAGGCTCATTTTCACACAGGCCCTCTCATGACAGCATGGACAGAGTTTTGTTTTAAAGACTCCCCTTCTGTGCCCCCTGACTTAATTCAGGCAGCACAGCAAGATTTAATGAGAAAGAAGATACCATTGTTTCTTTCCTATACATTATCACATCTTCCATTTGTCTCCCTTCTTTCACTGTTATGATGGCTTTCTGGCCCATATATTTTAAACTACTGTCCTTGTGTAATTGAACTAGTTTGCTGTGCTCGATGGCCATTTTTGAGCTCTGATTAGCTCTCACCTACCAGAGAGCATAAGCTGTCTGCTTGAAAAAGGCTATTAGAAACTTACAGAGGGCTTACAACCCACCCATTGCTTACCATTGGTTGGCTTTGTTGTCACTCGTTCTTTTCTTGTGTTTCTGCATCCCCTGGAGCATAGCCTCTTTATGATCCCTTTATTGGCTGACTTGCATCCTTCCACTGCCCATATTTAGGGAGCTATTTTTTTCTTTTTCTTTCAGTACTCCAAGAGAGTGAATGTGTTTTCGAACTCACTCCCTTGTGTGTGGCTTCTCCCCCTCAAACACCCACCCTGGGCTGTGTTGCTCCCCACCCCTCAAAGCCTGTCTGTAAAAGCAGAGCAGCAGGGATATATCTGGTAGGTATGGCTGACTTCATGAGCTGTTTCTGTTGTGCCTTCAGGAGTCCACATTTTGCATAAAAGCACAAACTGTGGCAGGAAAGGGTGAGGGGCACTCTGGTGCACTCAATCTGGCATCGGAGGCAGGAAGTATACTTAGTATGACACTTTACTCAGAGGCCCATAAATGTGCTACCTGGGTTTCTGCAGATGGCTAAATGGAAGAATCCTGTGGGAAGTAAAGTAGGCCCTGGCAAGCTTTTGCCTTTGCATTCCGACACACCCTTATTCTTTTTAAATTATGTTCAGAGTTTCCTGAGTGGAAAGTTTTTGAAAAATAAACCATGCCATTTATAAAGATTGAAAACGTTGAATTTAATGCAAAGTTTATGGAATACCATAAGATATGCATTTGCTTTTCCTCCAGTATTTTGAAATAATTTTTCTTATACATTTTTATGAATTTTTTTTAAACAATACTTTGCAGACACACATTGGCAAAACCAACAACTTCACAATCACACTGTAAAGGTGAGACCTGTTGGCTCTGCCAATGCTTCTTTTTAAAGCATGTTCACAGTTGCTTTAACATTTCCTCTGGTTTGGCAATGGCATAAAGCAGTTTATTTGAGTCTTTTAACTTCATTTTCCTAGACACGTAATCCCATCAATTTTATCTCCTGTATATCTACGGTCGGAGACATGTGGGTGAAGGGGAAATTGGCCACATTCGAAGAACTTCAGGCAAAATACCAACTGGCACAGTCTGAGACTTTTAGGTATTTGCAGATCAGCCATGCTATATCCTCTGCCCTGCCAAAGGGTGTCCCCCTCCCTGATTCCTACCCCCTGGAGGACCTTGTTATTGGATCTCATGGACCGCAAGGCCATTTCACTCACTTACAAGAAACTGGTTAATAACCCTGCAGATCCAATGCAAAAGTTGAGGGCGAGCTGAGAGAAAGATAGAGGACGACGAGTGGCGGAATGCACTGGCATCCTCTCGAGAGGTGGCCATTCCAATGCGCATGCGACTCCTCCAGCTCAAGATCCTTCATCGGGTCTACTTCGATGCTAATCCCATGTTCAAGTTAGGCAGGCGCCCTGATCCGCTTTGTCTCCGACACTGTAATCAAGTGGGTACTGTTGGAAGGCGTTCCCCGGGGAGGCTACGGAATGCGTTCCCGACCACCCGGAGGCCCACCTTTCCCAGAGTTAGGCCGAGCAAGGGCGGGGAGGCCCTTCCTGGAAGGGTCTCCTACCTAGGATCGCACACGCTGCGCTTACTCTCTCTTCGGATAGAGGGACACCACACAGTAATTCGTTGTAAGACAATATGCTTTTATCGGTAGTTGTCAGGGATCTTTATGATCCGGCAGGCAGATGCAGAATTAATGCCACAAGCGGCAGCGATCTCGTGATGAGGGAAAAGGGGTAGCGGGACAGTCTTTGAATCAGTGTCTCTGCAAGTTATCCGGCGCACAGCTCTCAATCCTCGAGCTGAGGGGATGTTGTTTCTCTCGGCAATCTCTGCCGATTCTCTTGGAGGAGCGGGCCGCGAGTCACTCAGCAGGCACCGGAGGTTCGTAGTTCGGAGAGCCGCGACGGCGTCAGCAGGGCTCAGATGGTTCAGAGTTCGGGGAGCCGCGACGGCGTCAGCAGGGCTCAGATGGTTCAGAGTTCGGGGAGCCGCGACAGCGTCAGCAGGGCTCAGATGGTTCAGAGTTCGGGGAGCCGTGACAGTGTCAGCAGGGCTCAGATGGTTCAGAGTTCGGGGAGCCGCGACAGCGTCAGCAGGGCTCAGATGGTTCAGAGTTCGGGTAGCGTTCTTCGGTTCGGGGAGCGATCGAGCCGCGACCAGGTCAGCAGGCTCTCGTCAGTCCAGGTCTTCTCTGCTCTCGTCCCTTCAGCACCCCTTGTTATACTCCCCCTCCTCTTTGAAGTCCGGAGTCCTCGCGGAGAGGGGTCTGGTGCCTGGGGGCGGTGTGCCGGGGTTTCCTGTCGCTCGGCCCTTTGATCTGTTCAGGTGGGTCCGGGAGGGACTCCAGACACCCAGCAGGCGAGGCGCCCGCTCACCGAGGGCCTGGTGGTCGATCGAAACCTCCCTCGGGGGAGAGACCAGAGGTGTGACAGGGTCGGCGCCTCTCGGTCTGGTTTGGGGGGGGTTTCACTCTCCCTTGGCCGGGCATGCGTGTTGGGGATCTGGTCGGCCCTCGGGATGTTGGCCCACGGGAGCCGGAAGGCTGTATCAACGAGGTTCGGCGTGGTTGCAGGGTAACTTGCTGGTCGGGAGGGCCCACGCCACGAGGCCGGTCTCACACGTGCCCCCCCCCAGCTGAAAGGTGGGGAGAACTACCCATCCACTTGGGGGTTCTCCTCGCTGAAGCGGAAGAATCGGGACAGGCCGTCCGCGTTGGCGTGGTCCGTCCCGGGGCGATGTTCCACCGTGAAATCCATCCCTTGGAGGGAGATGGACCAGCGTAGCAACTTGGGGTTTTCTCCTCGCATCTGCATCAACCACCGCAAGGGGCGGTGATCCGTTTGTACTCGGAAGTGTGTTCCGAACAGGTAGGGCCGTAGCTTTTTGAGGGCCCAGACTACTGCGAAGGTCTCTCTCTCAAAGGTGCTCCACCGCTGTTCTCGGGGCAGCAACCTTCGGCTGATGAAGGCTATGGGCCGATCCATGCCCTTGTCGTCGAACTGGGAGAGGACTGCCCCGATGCCGTGTTCCGAGGCGTCCGTCTGGACCACAAACTCCTGGGCTTAGTCGGGTGCTTTGAGCACCGGAGCCCCGCACATGGCGGCCTTTAGGGTGTCGAACGCCTTCTGGCAGGAGGGAGTCCAGTGTACTTTTTTGGGGTGTTTCTTGGAGGTTAGTTCGGTGAGGGGCCCTGCGATGCTGCCATAGTTCTTAATAAACCTCCGGTAGTAACCGGTGAGGCCCAGGAAGGCTCGGACTTCCGTTTGGGTTGTGGGGGGTTCCCAGGACAAGATGGCGTCGATCTTCGGCTGGAGGGGGGCGACCTGCCCACTTCCCACCTGGTGCCCCAGATAGGTTACAGAGCCGTGCCCAATTTGACATTTGCTGGCTTTGATGGTGAGGCCGGCCCGGCGCAGAGCCAGCAGGACTTGTCGGAGGTGCTGGAGGTGCTCGGTCCATTGGGAGCTGAATACCGCTATGTCGTCGAGGTATGCTGCGCTGAACCCCTCTAGCCCGGACAGGACCCTGTTCACCAGCCGCTGGAAGGTGGCCGGGGCATTCTTCATTCCAAACGGCATCACCCTAAAGCGGTAGTGCCCATCCGGGGTGGAGAAGGCGGAGCGCTCCTTGGCTCCCTCAGTTAGGGCAATCTGCCAGTATCCACTAGTCAGGTCGAAGGTGCTGAGGTAGCGAGCGGCCCCGAGGCGGTTAATGAGCTCGTCGGCACGGGGGATAGGGTGAGCGTCCGCTCGGGTGACCGCATTGAGTCCTCGGTGGTCCACGCAAAACCTCAGCTCGGGGGCGACACCCGGGGTAGCCGCTTTCGGGATCAGGACTACCGGGCTGGCCCAGGGGCTGTCGGAGGGTTCAATCACCCCGAGGTCCAGCATCTTCGCCACCTCGGTCTGGATGCAGGTTCGGACCCGATCAGGGACCCGGTAGGCCCGGTGTCTCACTGGCGGGCTGTCGCCGGTGTTCACGTCGTGGACACACCAGTTGGTGACCCCAGGGATCAGGGAGAAGAGGTCCGCGAACTGCCTTAGTAGCTGGCGGCAGTCGTCGGACTGTTGGGCTGTGAGGGCGGTTGACAGTCTCACCCCCTCCACGGAACCATCGGTCTCTTTCGCCCCCAGGGGGTCTGGAAGGGGCTCGGTGTCTTCTTCGACCCCATCGTCGGTGGCCAGGAGTAAGTTCAATTCAGTCCTTACAAAGTGGGGTTTGAGGCGGTTCACGTGGAGAACCCGGAGGGGGTTCCGCAGGGACTGCACATCGACGAGATAGGTGACTTGGCTCTTCCGCTCGACCACCTTGAAGGGTCCAGTCCATTTATCTTGGAAGGCGCAGGGTCTCACCGGGGCCATGACCCAGACTTGTTGGCCCGGCTGAAACTCGACCAGCGTAGCATTCTAGTCATACCAGCGCTTCATCTCTTCCTGACTAGCCTCGAGGTTCGCTTCTGCGAGTTCTCTGAATTTCCGGGTCTGGTTGCGGAGCGCCAAGATGTATCGGAACACATCCGGAGGGGTCCCCCGGGGAGTTGTTTCCCAACCCTCCTTGACCAGGCTCAGGGGTCCCCGGACGGGGTGTCCATATAATAGTTCGAAGGGGCTGAATCCCAGGGATTTTTGTGGAACCTCCCGGTAGGCGAACAGGAGGCATGGGAGGAGGACGTCCCACCTCCGGCGTAGGGGTTCCTCGAGGCCCATGATCATTCCTTTCAGTGTTTTGTTAAAGCGCTCGACTAGGCCGTTTCCTTGGGGGTGGTACGGGGTGGTGAATTTGTACGATACTCCGCACTGCTGCCAGAGGGACTTCATATATCGGGAGATAAAGTTCGTACCCCGGTCACTCACGACTTCGCGGGGGAACCCCACGCGGGAGAAGATCCCCATCAAGGCCCGGCCTACCACGGGGGCCATCACGGTGCGGAGAGGGATGGCTTCGGGGTAACGGGTGGCATGATCCACCAGGACGAGGATGAACCGGTGGCCCTGGGCGGTCTTGGGGTCCAGTGGTCCCACAATGTCGATTCCTACCCGCTCAAAAGGGGTACTGACGACTGGGAAGGGTTGTAGCGGAGCCTTGCGCTTGCCCCCACTCTTTCCGCTGGCCTGGCACGTGGGGCAGGACTTGCAGTGGGCCTCCACATTTGCTCGCATCTTGGGCCAATAGAAGTGGGTGACGAGTCGTTGGTAGGTCTTATCTTGGCCTAAGTGTCCGGCCAGGGGTACATCATGGGCCAGGCCCAGGAGGAGACTTCGGAAGCGTAGGGGTACCACTAGTACTCGGGCCGATCCCAACTCGGCCGACTTCTGTTCGCTGTACAGGAGGCCGTTCCCAGTATACCCAGTGGGTGCCAGTCCGGTCGCCTGCTGCTTGGGCCTCGGCCTGTTGTCGGGGTCCAATGAGGGACGGGCAGGTGGATTGTTCTTGGCAGAATTCTTCACGGGAGGGGCCCCCTTCGCAGTGCCACTGGGCCAGTTCTGGCAAGTCCCCGAGTTCGGTCAGGGTTTCGGGGTCGGAAGGCACGGACCCTTCGTCGGGAGCGGTCGTTTCGTCCAGAAGGGGGTCGTTGGCCTCTGGTGGTGTATTCTGGACCTCGGGGATGGTGGCGGTGCTTAGCGGCATGGCCTCTCCCCCCTCGGAGGAAGGCGCTCTGAGAGTTATCGAGCGTGTGGTGGCGCATACCCATTCGGGTAGGCCCATCATCTCGAGATGGGCTCTTCGTTCCACTTGTCCCCACGGGGAGTTCTCAAGGTCGTTGCCCAGGAGGCAGTCCTCGGGCTGGGAGGTTCGGACCGCCACCTTTAACTTGCCGGTGACTCCCCCCCATTCGAAGGGGACTAGGGCCATCCGGCAGAGGTTCTCGGAATTGTCTGATGATATGACGGGACAAAAGGCCCCAGGCAGGATCTGATCTTCGGAGATCAGGTGACAATGAACCGCCGTGACACTCGCCCCCGTGTCCCTGAGGCCCTCGACGCGGTGACCGTTGACCGTTACCTGCTGTCGGTACTTCTTCGTGTTGGCGGGCAGGGACGTTCCGGGGACCATCTCCCGGTCCCCTAGGGAGACCAAGGCCATGGCGGCTGGTTCCCATTCTTCGGAGTCTTCCATCTCTTCCCCCAGGGCTACGGAGGCCATTTGTCGAGCCGGCGGGGTTGTTGTGGCGGTCCGCTGGTACAGGGGACATTGAGGGTCGCTGGCATAGTGTCCGGTCTGTTGGCAGCGGAAACAGGTGATCCTCACTCGGGGCCCCGGCCTCCCTGGTGGCCCGGTGCTGGCCGGAGGGGGAGCTGGAAAGGGCGGAGATTGTCCTCTGGGAGGGCTGAGCGGGGATCCCCCCGGGAGTTCCCTTGGCCGGCCTTGATTCCCTCCGCCCCTCTGGCGGGGGGGTCCCTGACTGTGGCAACTGTAGTCTCCCACGGGGCCCCGGGAGGCCTGTGTGTTCACCCACCGGTCAGCCTCGACGGCCAGTTTTCGAGGGTCTGTGAGTTTGCTGTCCAGGAGGTGCTGGCGCAGCTCTACGAAGCAATTAGCGGACAAGTGTTCCCATGCGATTAGGTCGAACAGCTCCTCAAAGGTGGAGACCTTGCTGCCCTTGATCCATCCGTCCAAGGCCCGGCTGTAAAAGTTCACGTACTCCACCCAGGTGGTACCGGGTATCTTTTTGCAGTCTCTAAACCGTTGCCGGTACATTTCAGGGGTGAGCCCATATCTGGCTACCAGGGCCTCTTTCATGTGACTGTAGGAGTTCATCACCGTGGAGGGCAGGTCCAGCAGGGTATCTCTCCCCTCGCTCAGGAACCGGCCCCACAGCCCAGCCCCCCAGTCTTTCTGCGGGACTCGGTGGGAGGTCATGGCGACTTCATAGGCTTTGAACCATTGCTGGATGTCGTCGTTCTTATAGTATTCTTTCACCACATCTTTGGGGATGTGGACCTTTGGTTCCACGGTGGAGGAGAGGGGTTGGGTTTCCGAGGGTCTGGCCTCCGCATTCTTAGCCTTGAGCTCGATCTCTTTTAGGTTACGTTCGTGCTCTAGTTGGAGTTTTCTTTCTTCGTGTTCTCTTTGTCGTTTCTTTTCCCCGAGTTCTCCTTGTAGGCGTAACTGTTCCACCGCCAGCTTTTTTTCAGCCAGTTTTAGCTCTCCTTCGATTTTTAATTTTGCTAGTTCTAGTTCGTGGTTGCGACCTCTTTCTCGGTCAGCTAGTTCCTCTGGGGATAGGCCCCCCTCGGGGGCGACGTTCCTCCCCGGGGTGCTTCGTGGTTCGTTGGGAGGCTCTCCTTCTGTTTGTGCCCGGGGAGTTCCCGCCTCGACCCAGGTTTTTAATGCCCCCTGGAAGTCCTCTTTCGTGCTTAGTCCGGTGGTAGCGATTCCAAAGTCTTTGCAAAATTGTTTCAGTTCTCGGTGCGTATAAGATTCTAACTGGTCCTTTTGGAATGTCGTGCTCGGGTTGGTGCCTGCGGCACCTAGGGAAGTTTCTCCTTCCATTTCTTCTTGTTAGTGCATCAGCCGTCTACTGCACGATCTCTAGGTGTTGGCTCGGATCCCGTCGTCTGGCACCAAATGTTGGAAGGCGTTCCCCGGGGAGGCTACGGAATGCGTTCCCGACCACCCGGAGGCCTACCTTATCCAGAGTTAGGCCGAGCAAGGGCGGGGAGGCCCTTCCTGGAAGGGTCTCGTACCTAGGATCACACACGCTGCGCTTACTCTCTCTTCGGATAGAGGGACACCACACAGTAATTCGTTGTAAGACAATATGCTTTTACCGGTAGTTGTCAGGGATCTTTATGATCCGGCAGGCAGATGCAGAATTAATGCCACAAGCGGCAGCGATCTCGTGATGAGGGAAAAGGGGTAGCGGGACAGTCTTTGAATCAGTGTCTCTGCAAGGTATCCGGCGCACAGCTCTCAATCCTCGAGCTGAGGGGATGTTGTTTCTCTCGGCAATCTCTGCCGATTCTCTTGGAGGAGCGGGCCGCGAGTCACTCAGCAGGCACCGGAGGTTCGTAGTTCGGAGAGCCGCGACGGCGTCAGCAGGGCTCAGATGGTTCAGAGTTCGGGGAGCCGCGACGGCGTCAGCAGGGCTCAGATGGTTCAGAGGCCGGGGAGCCGCGACGGCGTCAGCGGGGCTCAGATGGTTCAGAGTTCGGGGAGCCGCGACAGCGTCAGCAGGGCTCAGATGGTTCAGAGTTCGGGGAGCCGCGACAGCGTCAGCAGGGCTCAGATGGTTCAGAGTTCGGGTAGCGTTCTTCGGTTCGGGGAGCGATCGAGCCGCGACCAGGTCAGCAGGCTCTCGTCAGTCCAGGTCTTCTCTGCTCTCGTCCCTTCAGCATCCCTTGTTATACTCCCCCTCCTCTTTGAAGTCCGGAGTCCTCGCGGAGAGGGGTCTGGTGCCTGGGGGCGGTGTGCCGGGGTTTCCTGTCGCTCGGCCCTTTGATCTGTTCAGGTGGGTCCGGGAGGGACTCCAGACACCCAGCAGGCGAGGCGCCCGCTCACCGAGGGCCTGGTGGTCGATCGAAACCTCCCTCGGGGGAGAGACCAGAGGTGTGACAGGGTCGGCGCCTCTCGGTCTGGTTTGGGGGGGGTTTCGCTCTCCCTTGGCCGGGCATGCGTGTTGGGGATCTGGTCGGCCCTCGGGATGTTGGCCCACGGGAGCCGGAAGGCTGTATCAACGAGGTTCGGCGTGGTTGCAGGGTAACTTGCTGGTCGGGAGGGCCCACGCCACGAGGCCGGTCTCACAGGTACCTTCATTCGCATACTATGGGAATGCCCACGAATCCAGGGTTATTGGGGTAAGATTACCCGCCAACTTCAGAGGACATGCGACAAGTCCCTAAAGCTATCTCCCCACCTATGCCTGCTTAATATTTGGGGGGCGACTGACCTTTTTCAGGCTAAACAGGCTTGGGCCTCGATTGGCTTCACCATTGCGAAGCGAAACATTGCACATAAATGGGGGGTGGAGGCGGTCCCGCTTCTAGGTGATTGGGCAAAGGATATGGACACCGCAATGACTGCAGAAAAATCAGTTAAAGGGACGGGAGTGCCCCAAGAAATCGGATCAGAAATGGGGAAAATGGAATAGGCACAGAGGGGACATTTGTATCTCCCCGACGGTGGAGCTGCAGAAAGAAAGGCAAACACTGATGGCCCGGTTGACAGCAGAGGTGACAGCTTCTCCTCCTTAGGAGTAGTATCTCGGCGACCTCCGGGGCCCCGCCATCTGTTTCAATATGATCTGCAGCTCTGCGGGTAGCTCTGTATCTCATGGTTGATTGGACATTATATGGACATGGTGCTTGGTAAAGATCCTCACTTCTTTTATCGGTGGCTGTCAAAATGCTGATGTATGGATTGAAGAGAAAATATTTATGGTGAACTTGTATTGTATGTGCCGGTACCCGATTGTTGTTGAAAATACAATAAAAAGTTTATTAAATTTTTTTTTTTAATCTCCTTTACCTCTATTTACCACTGGTTCTGTTTTTGAGAACTTAGATAAAGTGACTTTTTTTTGTTCCAGCTTCCCTTTCTGCCTCTACCGTTCTCAATACTTTCCTTCCCTATATCTGCACTCGTAAAGGGAGCAGATCTGGATGTTGTGATTTAAAGCAATGTTATTATATCGCCCTGTTAGTGTTCACTCTTTCATGTCATACTGTAAGGCTAAATAAAATGCTTTTGGTTTTATGGTGCGGATACAATAACAACAGTTGTTTAGCAAAATTCACAACCTGCTCAAAGCCTTAATGGAATAAATGTGTCTGACAGCTACTGAGATAGGCAGTTTCTTCAGCAGTGTGACTGCAAGGTGTTTACCCTTCTCCCACAGATTGCAGTCTTAATACCTCGATTCACATCACATCTTTTAAGGTGTTATTTCGTGCATGCATAAATGTATAGTGGACAGCTTTTTACCTATGGGCTGTTAGTCTAATTTACATGCGTTTGGCATGATCTTATTGCTTTGGAAGTCACAGTTAAGGTTTGTATTGAAAGCCACCTTCTCAGTTCTTGTAAATGGGTGAATTGTCCCATTTGTGATCGTCTTAGTGCTGGATTATAACTTCGCTGCCAAATGCTTCGACTTAAAACCTTTAGTGTAACTTGAGGTTTCCTAGTTCATATAGTTGCATGTTTATCTCAGCCTTTCATGTGGCTGAAAGAGTAGACAGCCCAATCTTCGAGTGGGCATGCCGTCAGCCACTCTGGTTATGGACAGCGGTGCCCACCACTAACAAAGGGAGGTGCAGTGAGGGGGTGAAGCGCGGGGGCATGTTAATAATTAATTAAACGTATCTGACTCTACCGGCCGCCTCCTGCATCAGGTCACTCCTGCTGGCTTCTTCCTGGGTCCCAGCAGCCCCTGGGAAAGACTACTAGCCAATCCTAGCGCTGCAGAGCAGCACGGGGATTGGCCTGAGCAGGCAGGAAAGACGCCCTGTTATATCCATGGAGTCTGTGGGGTTCTCCAGCCTGGCTGCAGAAACCTAAGTGCGCATGTGTGTTTTGGTGGGCCTGAGACAGCCGGCCAAACACACATGAGCAATTGGGGAGTGCACAACCACTCCTCCTCCACCCTCCCATGCCCCGCCCCTCCCTGCACAAGCTGGCTCAGAGCAGGCAAACAAAAAATAACACAATGGTAGAGCATCGTTATATTTTTGGTTTGCTGGCTCTGCGCCAGGCAGTGGGGGGACGCTGCTCCATCATTTGCGGAGGAGCCGCCACTGGTTATGGACACAGATAACCTATGGGTCAGACAGGTCCCTTCAACCCTCCAGTAGTGAAGCATGCTAAGAAATCTGCACTGGGGTTTAACCTGGGTGGGCAATCAGGTGGAAATGAGTAATTGTGGACGTAGGTCGGGAGATGTGAGCTTGGAGGAGGTCTGTGGGAATCAAGAGGCAATGGTGGAGAGGAGGTGCATAGGAACATGGCTTGTGACCTCAGATTTGTCAGATGTATGGATTAACACAAAAAGTATACTCCCGATACACCCAGTGCGCACGAAGTGCATTTAATTTCTTAGGCATATACTCACATTGTTTTTCATCTTTCAGCCAAGAAGGGCTCAAAGGGTAAGGACTATGTCACCTCTAAGCTCTTTCCTTTGTGTTGTGCTTTATAGGGTGGTCCAGATGTCTCCGGGTACCAATCCTCTGAAGAATGCCTGTTCAGATGGCTTTGCATAAGCTCTGTAACTGGTTCCTCGTTAGTACTACGCCAACAATCAAGTTTTGACAATAGTCGGGAAGCACCAGATTCTATTTTGCTCAAAAGATTGAAGACCACATCCCTCATAGTATGCCCTCGGAACCCATGATATGTAATCCATACAAGGATGTCTACAATCCCGTCCAGGAAGTGAATCCATTTCGGTGAATCTTAGGTCTCCCGTAAATGCTCCAATATTTTCTTTATAATCACATCTGTCTGTTCGTAATCTTCTGACTAAGCTGCCATGACTCTTGAGATCCTTCCCATCCCTCAGGTTGTCAGATCGATGCATCCAGATCTAGACGCCACATGTCCAGGCCACTTAATATATCCACTGCATGGCTCTCTGGGTTCCATGCTTATCCTGGTGTCCCTTGAGAGCCCAGCTCTTTTGTCTTCTTCTCAGTGTGTTTCAATAATGGGAGAAAAAGACGCCAGTTTTAACCTAATATTTAATGCTGCACATCTGCATCTATTCAAGAGAGAGCGCCTAGGATTTAACCCTATCACCCATATCATTCATGTAGGCCTGACACCCCTTCAGATGGCAAGTCTCCACGAACTGCCTAAATGTGGGAGATTCTTTTTTTTTCTTAGTCCTCATTCTGCCAGTTCACTTGTTGGCAATACTCTTATCCTTCTCTGGTGATCCAAATCAGGTTAGAGTCGTTCCACACAAGAGGGAGGCCGTTTCTGCTTCCATCCTTCCCTGGAGTGCCTGTAGCACGGAAGGAAACAGGACCGACGGCTAAACATTGGCTTAATCATAGGACCTCAGGTTTTGCGACCAGTCCACCAGCTTAACCCATACCTTCTCTCAGCTGCTTGCATCACATAGCAAGTCCTGTTTACTTGTATATATATCGCTTCATTTACAATCCAGAGAAAGAGGAGGAGCATCCGATTTCCACAATTTACAAATCTCCCGCCTCCCTAAAAGAATTACATAAAAAATAAATCTTGCATCCAACCTGCTAATCGCAATATCATTGTTTTGCCAAACTCCAAAAAACACCAGGACAGGACTTACCCTCACAACAATACCTATAACTTCAGTAATAAATTCACACACCTCCGACCAAAAATTCACAAAGTAAGGACATGTCAAAAACATATGAAAGTCATCAGCAGCGGTATTTCTACATTTTGGGCATACATAATGAGTCCCTGAAAATTTCTCTAATTTTACTGGAGACCAATATACCCTATACGCAGTAAAAAGATGATTACGTTTCAGATATGCAGGTTTGACAATTTCCCTGAGTAGGGTAAAAGAAACTTCCCAGGTTTCCCTAAAAATTGATACTTGGGATAACTCTTCCCCATAGTTTCTGTAGATCACTATCTAAATCGTCTTCATCCTTGATCAAAATATTATACCACAAAGCTACCTCCTTCTTGACTGTACCAGTTTTTAATGCTTGATCTAACCAGGAATCATCCTCTTCTTCATTCCATTCTTGGCGCACCCACCATGCGGAAAGCTGATAATATTTGAACCTAATAAGTTGACCTCCTGTAATTGCATTCAAGGTTCCCCAATCAACCAGCTCAATTCCCACCGTCAAGTCCCCCCAACAAGAAATTCCCGCGTTCCTTAAGGAGAGACTGACGGAATCATCCAGACACTCAGGGGTCCCGGGGGATTCCCAAATCGGGGCCCTAGATGAATAATAATTGATTCCCAATTTCTTTCGAATTAGGACCCATAATTTCAAAGTTCCCAATAAAATCTTCAACCTTACTTTTTTGAAAAATTTTGGGTCCCCAAACTGAAACAAAAATTGATCTTGACCCTCCCTCAGTTCACCAAGCATTACTCCAAAAAGAGTTCCTACCACAGAGCTATCTACTTTACTTAAAAGCATCCAACAATTCTTGAAGAAAAAAGCATACCCATATATCAACAGATCTACATGGGCCAGCCCGCCCTTCTCCAACCTCCTCCTTAGTTTCTTCCATGATATGCGGGTACCCTTGGAGGCCCAAATAAAACTGCCTAGCCTTCCCTGAAGCTTAGCTATCTCTCTTTTATCAAATAAAAAAGGAATAGAATTAAACAAAAAAGTAATTTTAGGCAAGATCACCATCTTGATAAGATTCACCCTACCATATAAATTCAAAGGTAAATTTGCCCATCTCACCAGCAACTTCCCTACTTCCTGGCTGATCCTTTTCCAATTCACCGCGGTAACATCTGTCAAATTCTGAGTTACAATAATGCCAAGATAGCGCATGCTCAATTTTGCCAACGGCTGTTGCTTAGGTTGGTTCCATTCCATAATTATGGTTTTATTTATGTTTACCTTGTATCCTGAAATTTTCCCGAATAGTTCAGCTTTGGTCATTAATAGGGCGATAGACACCTGTGGGTTCTGGGTATAAAGTAAAAGATCATCGGCATAAAGGGATAACTTAATCTCAAAATTTCTATATCTAAATGGAACAATAGCAGCATCCTTTCTAATCAATGTGGCTAGTGGTTCAATATACATATCAAACAAAAGGGGGGATAAAGGACATCCCTGTCTAGTTCCACGAGAAATACTGAACCAATCAGTCAATTCACCATTTACAAGCACCCTTGCTCTAGGTAAGCGATACAGGAGTTGGACAGCTTTAATTAAATTACTTGGAAATCCAAATCTCCTTAAGACCTCCCAGAGATATGGCCAGTGTACCTGGTCAAAGGCCTTGGCAGCATCTACTGCCACAACCGTCACTGGCAGTTTATATGTCTCCACCAGATCAACTACTCCAAGTATTAAAATAGTTATTGTGGGAGATTCATGATAGAAACCTTTAGGTAGTAGATCCACCATGTTTGGCCCCTGGCTTGACTCATAGACTACCCTTTTCAACAAATAGGCACATCTCATTTTCACCTCAATATTGTTTCCTTTCAAAATGTTCTACATTTTAGTTATTTATGGAGTGTTAAAGAAGATAGCTGTGTTACAAATTAAACCCCTTTTTCATTCCAAACAATTGCTTAACTGCTTGACACCGCCCTGCACTGACCTGGAACAGTACAAATAAGCCATTTATACATGCACTGTTACCTATGGCCTAGGTGCTTCAATCACAAATTATCTTACATCATCAATCTCAACGAGTCAGATGTCTTTTACATCCTATAATGTGTTCATTATTTTTTTCTTACTAACAAACTCCAATAATTTATTCCTTTTAAATCCAGATACAAAAAACTCATCTCATTCAGATAAGTGGTTACCGGATCTGACCCATACGGAATGACGCTTTTTATTTAATATTATTCTTTGACCTATATTAAATAAACTGATAATCCCAACAAAGGCAAGACATTTTATCCATGATCCTTTATTGATTTATTTCAGTCTTCAGTGTAGTGTCCAGAAGGAATCCTACTAAACTACTGAAAATTCCAAAATATTGTCAACCATTTTAAACTGTAGGTCACAAAAGAGACACGCACGCACGCACGCACGCACACACACACACACACACACACACACACACACACACACACACACACACACACACACACACCCCCCCCCCAAGAGATTTATTTGCATTGTTATTACTCGATGTTTAGGTTGGTTATTGAATCACCTATACACCAACCCTTGGGCATTCTTTCAAGGAGTCATACTTCAATTAATGTATATTTTTAAACTTCATAAATCAGAACTCATTATTTTTCTATTAATTATGAACACAAGCCACTATTACATTGGATTCAACACATATAGCAGGTAGGGTGAAAATACTTTAGAACTCACACATTTCCTGATGCAATAACATTTGTGAACTTAACAGCATTTAGGTTTTCCTTCAGCAGCGGATTTTTGATATTATTGCAAATAATGTATCCACTCCACTTCCCAGAGTAACAGCCAGAAAGAAAACTCTAATCAGTGGATGCCTTGATTGCCTCTGAAAGTTCTCACCCCTTATATGCACTGTCTGCATGATGGCTTCCAAATTATCATATGGAACCAGGGGTTACATAATTCACTTCGCTTCTGATACTCCCTCCTTATTGTGGTATTTACTAGGAAGAGAGAATGTACATACAAATAGGGCAAGCAGAAATCCCAGTGGCCGGCCCAGACTGGGGCTCTGTGCCCTGACTAGGAAAATCTTACACCCCACCTGGCAAGCTGTCTACTCCCACAACGCTTCAGTTAATAATATTTTGGCTTACCACTCTACCCTGCACCACTCCACCACTTCACTGTACTGTGGAACGATCTACTCTGTGCCGCTGCACTCTATGCCACTGCAATCTACGCCACTCTACTCTAAACCATTTCACTGTACCTCACTGCACTCTACGCCAATCATCTCTACAAAACGGCTCTCTACATCGCTGCACTCTACTCTGCACCACTGTACTCTACACCACTGCTCTCCACACCTCTCTATTCCACGCCACTGAACTCTATGCCATTGCACTCTGCCACTCTACACCACTACACCATTGTACTCTGAGACACTGAATTCTGCACCACTCTACTCTGCACTACTGCACTCTATGCCAATGCACTCCATGCCACTCTACGCTGCATCACGGCACTCTACCCAACTGCACTCTGCATCACCCCACTTTATGCAACTCCGCTCTATGCCACTCCACTCTGCACCACCCTGCAACACTGCACTCTGCTACTCTACTCCACTCTAATTTACTCTGCACCACCGCACTCTACGCGACTGTACTATATGCCACTCGACTCCGCACCACTTCACTCTACACCGCTGCACTCTACTATGTACCACTTTAATCAACAACACTGTATTCAACAATTCTATGCCACTGGACTCTACACCACTGTACTCTACACCACTGCACTCTATGCCACTCAACTTTGCACCAAGGCACTCAACTATGCACCACTCTAATCTATGCCACTGCCTTTTACAACACTGCATTGTACCCCGCTCAATTCTATGCTACTGTACTCTATGCCACTGTTCTCTACTCTGTAACACTCTATGCCAATGCACTCTACACCAATCCACTCTACTCTATGCCATTCCACACAACTGCGCTAGAATCTACTGCACTCTGCAGCACTGCACTCTATGCTAATGCACTCTTATGACACACTACTCTGCAACACCGCACTCTACAGCTCTGACTTTTATGCCACTCTACTCTGCACTACTGCAATCTATGCCAATGGACTCTACGCCACTGTACTGCACTCTACTCCCCATCACTCCACTATACGCCATTGCACTCGTTACTGTACTCTACACCACTCCACTGTACTCTGCACCACTGCACTCTGTCACAGCACTCTACTTTGCAGCACTATAGTCTACGCCACTGCATTCTCAGCACTGCTTTATACACTGCTGATTTATATGCTGCTACACTCTATGCAACTGCACTCTACGCCACTATATTCTGCAACACTCTACACCAATGCACTCTACACCAGTCCACTCTAATCTACGCAACTCCATTATAGGCCACTCTATGCGACTCCTCTCTATGACACTTCAATACACAACACTATGCAACTCCACTCTACGACACTCTACTCCACTCTTAGCTATTCCACTCTTTGAATCTCCACCCCGTTAACTTTTAGCCATGCTGAACAGCAGCCACACTGGTGTACAACATGTCTAAACACGTTGGCAAAGCAAATAGCTCTTGCAAAGGTGAGACATATTGGCTTTGCCAATGTTTGTTTTCTATTTTTACTCCTACCTTCCAACCTTCCTTTTGAAAACTCTATTTGCACTTCTTTTAATGGTTTTTGCGCTATGTTAAGCACATTACACAAGTTAAAAATAAATAAGAAAATTGAAACAGGTTAACAGCAAAAAGCAGGAACCGAGATGTGAAAATGCTGAAATTGTAAACCGCTCTAGGTTCACCAGCGAGCGTTCTTTTCCTAAGCAGATACAATTCGACCCTGCATTTGACAGAACAACATGTGCTACTTTGGACAACAGCGGACTTAAAACTACATTAAAAATCATTACTGACAAATACTCTGGGAGTTGAATAGTCTCCGCCCTCTCTCCGCGCTATTCTTAGAAGTTGCAACGAGTCATTTGTTTTAAATGTACCCTTTGTCATGACGGAACAGTTAACAAGAAAACTCATCATTTCCATTCTCCTGCGCACACCGTCCCTATAATTCATTTTGTAGACTTGTAAAAGCACCTGGAGTTAGGTGCTTTACGCCTGATGAAAGTAATACTTTTTTATAACAACCCTTAAGCCATTCATTCTTCAAAAGTGCTTTGGGTGATGGAGTGTGACCGGGTAGAGTACAGCCTGACCGGTGGGTGTGTATTGAACGAGCCATGCAACGTTTACAGACGTCTCTATTGCTTCGCAGTAATGTCCAGCCGCCCTGTTATTATTCTGTTATCTGATGCCTCATCACACTCGGATGCACTGCAACCGGGAGGAGACCGCTTCAGTGTGTTCTTTACATTCCTTGCACCTTATCAGCATTTACAGAGCACTGGGCGTGAGGAGGCAGGGTTACCTCAGTGCCCCAGGAGATGACCCTCAAACTCAGGGTGCATCCACCACCGAGTAGAAGAGAGCACTTTGAATCACAAACACTCACCAGTTATTTGTCCAACTCATTTCCTTGATAAACTAATTCCCTTGAATTGCCAGTCTTATTTATTTTCAGAGGAAAACAGGTTTTTGCATAGCCAATAGCTCCTGCCTTTGGTACTTATTGGCTTTGCCAATGCCTTTTGACAGTGCATTACACCATCGGCAAGATGCTGTTCAGCATGGCCAAAAGAACAAGCACTTGCAATGCAATAGGTCTCGCATTTGTGAAAGCTAGAGCTGTTGCTGTTGAAAATGACAATATGTTTACTTTTGTTTTTTGTGTGCAGAGGGGTGATGATATTTACAAAGCTCTATGGCCATTCGTATGACCTCGCGGCACTAGAGAATCAGAAAATGGGAAATAGGTTAGGAGGGAGGGGAGACAAGAGTAATATGCTGGCTGGAAAAAAAAGTAACAACAATAGAATTATATTCTCCTGAATCCACAACATTTTAAACAGGACTATGTATTTCACAAACAGGACACGACACATAACAACCTACTGCAGTAGCTCAAACGATAGCAAAAAATAAATAAAAAGCATGACACGTGGTGCTGGGCACTGGCATGTTCTCTCCAAAGTTGAATCTGTCACCGTACAGTTGCTGATTGTTGAATACGAGTACTAAACTGTTACTAATGAGGTTAATCTTTTCCCCGCCATTAGTTATTGTCACAGATATTGTTCTTATTAAAAGGCTCTCACCCGCCCACTGGGCCTTTTATGTGCAATAAAAAAAACTTAAAAATAAACATAGATGCACATATAGACACAGACAAACGTCTAGGCACAGATACAAAGAAACATGCATACACAAACGCACACACAAACATGCACACATTCGGAAACACAGCCACCTGCAGCCATATACACAGATAGATGCAATCCCACAAGCATACACACACACACACACACACACACACACACACACACACTCATGCACTCATGCACACATATGCATGCAGGCACAAGAACATACAAACACAGACACAAGCGCACATAGACATTCACATAAGCAAGCATGCACATACTTATACAGCATTACCAAGAGGAGATACATTTACATACACACGCATGCCCATGTACAAGCACACACACACACACCTACATACCTACACATATGTGCACACTCAGACACACATGCATGCAGGCATGCACACACACATATACACACATACACTCTTGTGTCTCTTGTCTCACTCCTATGAGCGCAGGCATTTGAAGTGCTCTGACAGGGGCAGCGGGCGGGTGGAAGCAGCCTCAATGTGGGAGTGGTGTGGGAGGCGGGTACAAGTAAGGACGGGGGAGGAGGGGGGACGGCTTGCTAAAACATGCAGTCTCATGGAGCCTGGCAACACTAAAAATGTAAATTAGATAATAGGAGTCTGCAGTGACGCAACATGTCCATTTTTTTCCATTGCATCATGTATTTTGTATGAGCACCAACTCACATAAGACAGTGGGTGCTAAAGCAGGGTCAGGGGGAGGATGGCGAAGATGACAGCTGAGCTAACAGTGGAGCGCAGTGACCAGGATTTTTAGGAGAAGGCTGCGGTTGTCACAGAGCCCTCTTCATGCAAACTATGTAGATGTCTTTCCTATTACCTAAACCACAGCTGTGAAGGTCCAGAAGACCCTGCGGTTCACTGGTTTCTAATGGGTGGTTTGAAGCGTCCTGTCGGCATGTGATGGTGCAGTACAAAAAAAACCAGAGCGAGCAGCACTCACCGTGTGAGCAGCCTGAAGCTTCCCAGGCGCAGCTCCTGCCCTGCACGGATGGCTTTGAGAAGAGCCGGCGTCCAGAGCCGCCCGCTGCATCCTCCGTGTGCCTCTGCAACCTTGGTACCCTCGCGCAACAACTGTCACTGTCAACGCCTTGCGCTGCTACCTCACGCTCCTACTGCTGCTGGGTTAAAGTGTCAGCAAAGGTGCAAGTAGGGCGAGCCACGCATTTTTTAAATAGCATGCGTGGCCGCCATTGGTAATAAAAACAAGTCGGGTGAGCCACGCTTTGTGAAAATATCATGCACGGCTACCATAGTAAAAAAAAACAGAATTGCGGTAGCCATTCTTAAAGTGAAAGTGTGGATGGCGTGCTGCAAATACAAACAAGAAGCAGCCTTCATAGGTTTTGTACTAGAAGAATGGACTGGAAGACGCCGGTGCCCTGCTGAAGTGCAAAACATAACTAGCCCATAATCTCGGGGCCCTCAGTGAGTGTGAGGGGGCCCTGAAAGGAAGTAGGGGAAACACCCCAACAGCACTACGTGGGCTTGTCGCAGTTAGGCCCCAATAAAGACAGTGCTCACAATGCTAACCGCAACATAGGTGATCTTGTGGGGTAATCTGCTTGGGCCCCTTGAGTGCCTGGAGGGCCCAGTGAAGCGGCTGGTCTCCCAGGAGGCCTTATCAATTAATAGTGGCAGAATCAATCCTGTGTAACTCGCGGAGAGGGGCCACAGCCATGTATCCTAACTCCAGCCCCATCCTTTAATTGACTAGTGAGTATGTTCCCCACACCTCTATCCCTCATGATGGAGAGGCGACGATGCTAAAGAGCCTTTAGCGCAAAAGTGAGTCAGGAGCCAGGATCCAGTATATCTGAGACTTTTGGAGGGAAGACTTTGGGAAAATCAAAAGGCCACAAGGGAGGTCCATGCTTGGAGGATACCCCCAGCTGATGGTGGCCACTACCACTGGGGCCCCCAAAATCTACAGCGAGACAAACAATCGGCAGAGACGACCAGGGGAAGGGGCATGCATGCAGTGCACCTGACAAAACTAGACACATTTGATCTCTCCCACAACAGACATAGTATGACGGGATGGGGGAAGTACAGAATCCTGTTGAGCAACCCCTGCCGAAGGATGAGTCGCTCATGCTCAGAGACATTATGGCTGCCATTCAAGGAGTCCAGGGGTCCCTGGAAACCAAAATTGACACGGTCTCAACAGAAGTTACACTAGTCAAAGCTGACCCACGAAACATGAGCGCAAGAGTGAAGCTGAGGACTCGATCTCGTTCCTCAGGACTGAGACTACAGCACTGAAAAAACAAGTTAAGAGTCTGTGTGCTACCACAGATGTCTTGGGGACAAAGCTGGAGACTATGGGGGACACTCCAGATGAAATAACATTAGCCTAGTCTGGGTCCCTGAGAAAACAGAGAGGCCAGTGGTGGACATTTTTGTGGAAGATCTCATTTTGAAAAGTCATACATCTCCAAGGCCTATCAAACTACTTCTCTGTTAAATTGGCCCATAGGGTTCCAGGCCCCCCTCCCAGGCCGTGGCACCTCCTCGTACGATAATAGCTTACATCTTCAACTTTTTAGATCGTGATTTGATTCTTCAAGCTTGAGAACACAGTTAATAGTTTTTGCCTGGATTTCATGCTCAGAGTCCAACAGTACCGCCGTAACTTTGCCTGGCTGAAATGGGGCTTGCGGGAGTGAGACCTGAAGTACTCAATGATGTTTCCGACGCAGCTCAGAGTAGTAGAATAAGGGACAACTTGGCACTTTGCGACCCCGGAAGCAGCATAGGACTGGCTAGATGGATAGAGGCAGGCCGAGGGAGCACGACCGAAGAGTCAACCCCCCAACAGCGACATGAACAGGACAATCCAGACCACAGATGGGATCAAGACAAAACGAGAGAAGATCAATCATTGACACAAAAACAAGCCTCTTGGGAGGCGACTCCACAGGAGCTGCAACAAGACTTGTTCAGTGGAGTGTCCTGAGACCTACAACAGTACGAATATTCCCAGTCACTTAGTACCTGCGGCATGAATAGTAATTTGTGGGGTGATATTGCTGTATCTAGGCCGCGCCTGACAAAGCAGTGATGCTATAGAGCCTATTGACTCTTGGTAACGTTAGAGTATTGGTGGGGGAGGATGGGTGGGCCAGTAGTTGGAAATCACCATCATCACCTACTGTTTAAGTATTGGTTATGTGCAACAGGCACTCTGCAAAGTTGGGGGCAGGCAGATTTAGATCCGCTGTGTGGAGAGCCAGGAAAGGGGGATGAGTTGAGGGGATTGTCCTTTTCTCACTGTTTGTTTTGGGCAAGGTTGTTGTTTTTTTTAGGCACTGACAATACACTTGGACACAGTCGTACATTCGATCCCCCTGCCCATGCACCCGATGGACCAACTGGCTTGCCTGACTGCAGCTGCATCTTTGCTTAACAGACATGGGCGGACGTACTGATATGCCGGCTATGAAGCTGAAGCTGTTATCCTGGAATGTGAATGGCCTGGGGGATATAATAAATGGGGAGTCATTCTGCAGTATGTCAAATGACATGCTCCTGATGTGGTCCTTCTCCAGGAGAATCACCTGAAGGTTAACACATACCGAGCGGTGGTTACAAAATACTGGCTCATGCGGGATATACCACAGGCTCCAGAGGGATGGGTATTTTAATAAAGAAGTCACTCTCGCTCACGATCCATAAGGTCTGGCCGGACACACATGGGAGATATGTTACCCTCACAGCGAGCTGGGAGCCTGTGACTATCAATGTCTGATCGGTCTATGTCCCACCGCACCTACATGACGTTACGGTACCTGAGTTGAGCGCCCTGCTACTTCGACTGCTGAATTGAATTTGCTCATGGGGGGAAGCTTTAACCTTACGCTGTGTGAGGAATAAGATCATTAGCCCCCTGAACAGGCACCCGATGCGGTAGGACGTGCACATAGCCAAAGGGATCTCAGGGGCATAAGGACGCGCGATCTGCGCTCTTTTCTGGCTCCTGTTCCAACAGAGCCGAAATGTCCTGAACTCATGAGTGAGTGCCTTAAGCCGCAATGGCCGCTGTAAAATAATGCGAGAGAGCACTTACCCAGAGCCCCGCACTCCGTCCCGGTCATCTGAACCTCTAAATTCCAACGCATCTGCCTGGGTAAGCCACTGTAGCTGAGCCCCCAAGTAATAGGTCTCGAAATCAGGGACCGCAAGTCCACCCTCAGAATTTGGCCTCATTAGGGTTTTCAGCGCTATTCCACACCTGCCAGCAGGCCAGAGAAACCCCGTGACCATCAACTGGAGTTGTTTAAATATCGACGCCGGTATCGAGACCGGGAGGGTTCTAAAATAGTACAGCAGCCTGGGCTGGGTCACAATCTTGAGGAGGGCACTCGGCCAATCACTGAAAGGAGCAGGGTCCCCAAAAAGTCAAGGTTGCTTTTAAAGCCCCGGATGGCCCGACCCACATTACCTTCCAATAAGTCTGACTGCGCATGATAAATTCGGATCCCCAAGTACGTAGACATTGATGTTCCCACTGCACCCCATCCGTACTTGGAAGGCCCCCCGCCATTGGTGCAGCTGGGAACAAGCAAGACTTCAACCAATTCACCCGGAGTCCAGCAACAGCGCCAAGGTCATGAAGCAACTGCTTTGCTCTGGCGAGGGCATCACCCGTATTTGCTAAGAACACGAGTAGATCATTGGCGTAAAGTGCAATATAGTGGATTTGACCCTGCATACAAAGTCCCGGGTAGCATTGCCCCGTCCTTGCCTGGGCCACCAAGGGCTCCATGGCCAGGGCAAACAACAAAGGGGAGAGCGGGCAGCCCTGCCTCGCCCCTCGACCCACCACGCAAGCGGCCAAAATCAAGCCCCCCGTTTTCACCCGAGCGGTAGAATGTTTGTACAGCAGTGCCGTCCAATCAACAAAAGCATCTCCTAAGCCAAACCCGCTCATTACTTGAAATAAATAAGGCCATTCTAAACTATCAAATGCTTTCTCTACGTCAACCGAAAGGATGGCGGCGACTGCTTTCGCATAAGTGTCAGCTTCTAATACACGGATCAGGCGCCTCACATTGATGGCTGTGTTCCTAGTTGGGATAAATCCTGCCTGGTCACTGTGAACTAATTGGGTCATATACGGAATCAGCCGGGACCCCAAGATCCGACTTAGGATCTAATAATCGGTAGTCAGCATGTAGTCAGTGGACGAAAAGCGGTTCTATCCGATGGCGATTTCCCTGGCTTCAGAAGTGGGATAATAATGGCCTTGCGAGTGGTGACAGGCAGCTGCCCTGCGCGCTTTGCTTCATTATAAAGTATTACTAATTTGGGAGCCAAAAGATCTATGAAAGTCAAATAAAACTCAATCGGTAGACCATCCGCCCCAGGGGTCTTCTTCCGCACCATACGTTTAATTGCTCGCCAAACTTCCCCAAGCGTTTTATCTTGGCCTAGCAACTCTGCCTGTGTCCTGTCAAGTTTTGGAAGAGCAGCTGCAGCTGCAGCTAAAAACTCCCCAAGAGCAGCATCATTTGGTGCCACTTTACTCCGATAGAGGTCTGTATAATTCGCAAGGAATTGGTTATTAATCTCCTGCTGGGTATAGCAAATTTCCCCCAACGGGCTACATAATTCTAAAATGACCGCAACCCGCCGAGCAGGATTGGTCAACCACACCAACAATGCTCCAGATTTATCACGCTCAGCATGAGTGCGCACTGGATATTTTTTATGATCGAAACAGCGCAGCCACTCAACCCGCGTGCCGACCTCCTCCCTCGCTTCCAACAAACTCTGCTGCTTATCCGGGTGTCCGGGTCGTCCCTGCTCCGCCGCGCGTAGTCGCTGATCTGCCGTCTCTATGTCCTGCAAGAACATCTTACTCACCCCCATCATGTTGGAGATACAATGGCCCTGTATCTTAGCCTTAAAGGCATCCCATTTCACAGCGGTCGAGGATGCCGTGCCAGTATTCTCGGGGAAATATTGTGTAACGCCATCCCTCACCACCTCACAAAAGGCCTGGTCCTCTAATAGTTCTGGGGCTAAGCGACATGTCGGGATTGTGGAGCGCATTTGGGCCCAGTGTATTCGTAGGAGTAATGGATTATGATCTGAGATTGTCCGAGTGAGGTACTCACTATACTTGAATGCTGCGTGAATATCCGGGGAACACAATATTGCCTCTAAGCGAACATTGAGTTCGTGCAGTGCTGAAACGAAGGAATAATCGTTCACACCCGGGTGATGTACCCTCCATGTATCAACTAATCCCCACCTATGCTGCCAATCCCTTTTAGCCTTAGAAATCTTATGTATAGGGGCATCTGTAAGAGTTGGATAAGACCTATCCTGGGTTACGTCAGAAACAGAATTAAAGTCCCCACCCATAATCACCGACCCAGCTGAGTGAAAAAAGCCGGCTGTTCCGTGTTGGGTGCATATATGTTGCTCAGCACTATATCCCTGCCATTAAGTCGACCCGTGACCATCACATATCTCCCCTCTGGGTCCACCAATTGTTGCGAAGGCTGAAAAGAAACCCCGCCCTAATCCATATTAACACTCCCTGCGCGAAGGCAGAATAAGCTGTGGCGAAAAGCTGACCCCGCCATCTACGCTGCAGGGAGAGACCCTCCTGCAGTGTAATGTGCGTTTCTTGGAGGAAGGCAATCCGGACACCTCTATGCAACAAGTATGTGTGTATCTTATGACGGCGCACCATTGTATGCATGCCCCTGACAGTCCATGATATACATTTTAGTTCAAGTAACGATCCCATGATAAAGCAGTGCCCAGTACCCTAGAAACCTTTTAAAGGAGATACGCCAAGGCCCCAAGAGCACCCTAATACTAAATAAGCAAAACACTCAACACTCCCTTCCCAGAACAGGCACGCTAGTCTCCATCCAAACCCACTACACAATCGTTATCCTCTAGTAGCTACAGAGGATCTAAGGGGGAGGCGGCAATAAGCAGACACTGCTTTGCAACAGAAACGACAACCAGAGCATCGCCCATGCCTCTAATAACACCAAGTGCCCCGTGCACGGGGGCTCACAACAAAGAGCCTAGAGAAATACCCCAGCCACCCCTCCATCCCAGCAGCCTAAAACAGATATAAAGCGTCAGAGCGTCACCTGGGAACCCAGAGATAGAATAAGTGACAGCCCAGCGGAAAGAGGGAGAACGAAAGAGAGGCAGTAATAGACATTTAGGCAATTAAATAAGATCAAATAAGATCATCTGCTGTCCCCGGAGTGACATGCGGCAACTTAACACTGTCAGCTTGAGACTCATCCGAGACTGCCCCGGTAGAGGCTTTCTCCGACTCAGTGTCCATTCCAGACAGCATTTTATAGTCCTGCAACAGTTCCGACACCACCCTCAATGCTTCAGACCTCTCCTTCTCCGTCTGAGAGGCACTAGGTGTCTGCAGGGGGTTGCGGCGATGCCCTGTCCGTCTGGCTCTTTGCGAGCGCCGCTCCCCCAGGGGGGGCTTGCGCTGTCGCTCCGCAGCCTGTCTTGTAAGATTCAATCCAGTCCCAAGCCTCCTTGGGATCATCACAAAAGTGAGTTTTACCATCCAAAACTATCCGCAGTCGAGCCGGGAACATCAAGGAGTACTTGAGGCCTTATTCATGCAATGCCTTCTTGACAGCTAAAAAGGACGTGCGTCGACGCTGGACCTCCAACTTATAGTCACGGAAAATCGACACTCTGCTATTGTCCACTGTATACAGCCCAGAAGAGTGCGCCTGTTGCAGCAAGAAATCTCTATCCTTGTAATGGAGGAGACGAGCAACCACCGGGCACGCGTGCCTCCCTGGCGCCGGAGGACGGGCAGGGACTCGGTGAGCCCACTCCAAAGTGTAGAATTGGGTCAGTCCAGCAGGGGCCACCACATCTTGAAGCCAGCTCTCCAAATAATCAAGTATACTAGATCCTTCCACTCCCTCCAGAAGCCCCAGCACCCTTATGTTATTCCTGCAGTTACGGCCTTCAGCATCCTCGGCTCTATTCTCCAGCGTTGCAAGTCTGTGGGAGATATCCCCCATCTGTACAGTGAGGGACTGCTGCACTGGTACCACATCTGCCAGAGAGGACTCTGTTCGCTTCACCCCGTCAGCCAGCTTGGAGTGTTCCGCCCGTAGGAGCCCCAGCCCCACAGCTACATTAGCATTGTCCTAATGTAAAGTGTCTTTGGTATCCGATATGGCCTGCAAGATCTGGGCCAGCTGCAGCTGGACTGAATTATCAGCTAGGGTTCGGGTGATTCTTGTCTCCTCCGGTCCGACGCTGATTCCTCCTGGTCTTGGAGAGCCTCGCCTGTTTGCCCCTGGGTTTCCCCATGCCTCTAGGAGCACCAAACCTTCAGTTCAGCAAAGATGAATCCGCGGTGCCGAGCCGTGCAGTCACCAGGACAGGTGCAAATCTCAACTTCGCGTAAGAATGCGATGTCGTCTGCCAGGAAGTGCCCCCTCCAATTGCTTGCGCTCTGCATCAGTGGTCAAACACCAATGTCCAGGTATCACAGGCAGCCCTGCGCCAGCGCCCCTAGGCCTTCTCCGCCTCCCTCTGGGCAACAGACACAACCCTGGACAATACCTCCAAGGGGCATCAACTATTCGCAATTGCTGCTGGTCAACAATCACACCCCCCTCATATGTAGCGAGGTCACTAAATTGAAGCGGTCCAGCAAGGGCGCCCTGGGGCCACAGCGGCCTGTTCCAAGAGGGAGAGAAGGGCCCGCGGAACAATGAGGGCAGCTCCGAATATGAACTCCAGCACTCCTTGACCAGATGAAGCCGCACAGTCGTCAGCTAGGACTGGAAAAGGTGCCTACCCTTGGTGAGCCAAGCTCCAGCCGCCCAGGGTCAGGAAAGTCCCAATGGCTCTACGAGCAATGCAAGCTCCACTGCGTTCCAAAAGCGCTAAGGCAGAGGGCATCCACCTCCAAAATGGCACTGATACCGGCGTTTGTGCGCCGCATCTCCAGCCGGAGTAGAGCTCCCACGGGGGAGTCCCGCACGAGGATGGCTCCTTTGCTGGTCACCTAAAGGGAGCAACTCTCCAGCAAAGACCTCTAATCCGGCCCAAGGAGGCCGTCCGCACTGTGTGCGGAGGCTCGTTACGTCAGGCACAGCATCCGAGGCAGCCCGCTGGGCGAGAGGAGCACCACCCGGCTCTCACCCAGACTGTCCCTCCAGCACTCGGACAGGGAGTCCGGTTCCCCACTCCTCCGTCGGGATTGGGTAAGCAAGCCCGGAGAGCAGGAAGAGCTATTATGTGGCCTCCGGGGTCTCCTAGCCACGGAGGGCCGCCATCTTAGTGTTACGGAGCCCAAGCCTTCTGTTCCACGCAGCAGTGTGCACCGCGCCTCCGGCTCCCAGGACCTACAATTACCGAGCCCATGTATTACTCGGTGTCTGCGAGGATCGGTAGCCGCCCCCGGCAGCGGGGCCACAGCAATTAATTCAGGAGAATCAGCAAGGCCGGCGCGGAGCTCCGAGCTCATGCATCCATCTTCATCGGCCTGCAAGCCACGCCCCATGTAATTCAATGACTATCAGTGGCACTTACTCGAGAAAAGTATAATGTCACCCACACTTAGTAGTAGCATGGCACAGCCTAGGTCGGACACCTGATGCCAGGTGGGACGACAGAGAAATAATAAATTCAGCAGCGATTCCCTGCCTTGGCCAGCTTGCGCCTCCTTGGCTGGCAGTCAGTCAAATTAATGTAATGATCACGTGGGACCCGAGGCCAACTATAGGATGTGAGAGGGGCTCCAGCGGGGATCTTTTCCCTTTACAGTTTTCCAATTAGGCCCCTCTTTTACTGCAGTTTAGACTGACCCAATTTTTGGCATGTATTTAGAAGCTTAGTTTTGCAACTGGATATCAACATCTTTATGATACTATGATTTAAGCGGTGAGTCCTTTTTGTACATTAGTCAGGTGGGTGTGTGGTTTTGTGTTTCGGTCTTTAAATCTTTGAAGTTTGTTAGTCTTGGATATGAGTTTCTGTGATTGCAGGGTATTTCCCCGTCATAATATATTAAGAATCTTATACCTCCCGTTGCACCCTAGCGATATTGTTTGGCTTCTGAAAAACAGTACTCAAAGCTCAGCTTTTATGCGTCTATCCCAGCAAAGCGAAAAACTAGAACTACACAGTTTAATTGCGCTTCAGGGCACAGTTCTTTTGCGTGGCAATCTCAGGCATTGCAGTAATGCAGGAAAATTACCAGAAATGCGTTATTCTAACGCAAGATGCGTGCCACTTGGCAGGGCTGCACTGGAAAAAGTACAGGGATTTGACAAATGGGACCTCATTGGCCTCTCTCAGGTGGATGACCTGTGGACACAAGGGGATGTCATCCCCCTTGTTGACTTGCAGTGGAACTACCAATTGGTGCCAATTGAAGCATATCGCTACATACAGGTAAGCCATGCATTGAGGGTGGTGCTGCCAAGGTGAGCGGAGCTCCCAGAGTCTTTGACCCTGCAGGACAGACTGCTCAACGAATACAAGCCACATAAGGCCATGTCACTACGTACAGAAAGCTACTCAGTAACACCTCACACCCTCAGGCAATTGAAAGAGCACTGGGACAATGATTTGGAAAGCCTGCAGGACGACGAGTAGGCAGGGACCCTGGCATCCCCTAGAGAGGTGGCTATCTGAGCTGGTTTCTGCCTAGTTCAATTTGAGAGCCTCCACCGCGAATCTATCTCATCATCCCGCAGTCTTTTTCCCCGCAGGGAATCACAACACGGTCGTTACAACGACCGCGTTGTGATTCCGCATACCATTACTCCGCAAGTCGTTGTTCCGACTTGCAGAGGGGGGCGCTGGATGTTGGAATAGTATAATTTACTATTCCAACTCCAGTCTGTGCGGACACTAGTGAAGGTGTTGGATTTTAAATCCAACACCTTCCCCCCCCCCCCTCCGCAAGTCGTTGTTCCAACTCGCGGAGTAATGGTATGCGGAATCACAACGCAGTCATTGTAACGACCGCGTTGTGATTCCCTGCGGGGACAAAGTTTTGCGGTAAACGTTGTTTACTCTCCACGCTCCTATTACGCTAGACCACACTGGTTAGAATTGGTAGAGCACCAAATGAGAGCTGCCATCGAGGCTGTGGACACTCTGGTACCTTTTACCGCACAGTATGTGGACTGTCCAATACTTCAGTGCTTTTGGGTGGTGGTGGTTGCAAGTATGGAAGAAGCGTGTGGAGATTCCCTCACTGCTTCGGCAAAGTTGTGTTTCCTGAATATTTGGGAGGAAACAGATTTGCTCCGTATGGATCGTATATGGGTCACCCTAGGGTTGGCTGTCCCTGTAAACGGCATGTGACAGGATTTTGGTGCGCGGAAATGTGATATAGATTGGTGGTATATGAAGGCCGAGGATTCCCCCAAAAGTGGGCAAAGATTTGGGGACGTTGGAATATTTACATAGGTAATATATGTGCTGATCTCGACCCTATTGGTTTGAAGTTATAGCCACCTAATTTGGTCAAGTCAAAAATTGCTATTGGCTGTGAAGAGGAGGTGGTGAGATGGAACGGTTTGATGCCGCAATGGCGCCGGTGTCAGAGGAATTCTCAGTGCACAGTTTGATGCTTGCAATTGTTTCTATTGAAATGCAAATAAAAAAGATTCGTTAAAAAAAGTTATTATAATAATTATCATTCGTATTTCACTTTTGCTTCTCGCGCTGCAGGGTTCAACCAAATGTGTTTGGTTTTTATAGTATGTATACACGAAAAACAGTCATTTAGCAACATACAGCCATTCTCGCAAAGCCTTGATGAAAAAAAAATGTTGTCTGACAGCTGGTGAGAAAGGCAGTTTCTTTAGCAATATGATTGTAAAGTGATTAGATTCCTCCCAAGGCTTGCATTCTTATTAGCTCTACTCAAATACCATCTTTTATGTGTTATTTCATGCATGCATAAATGAATATTAGCAGTTTCCTATGGGTTGTTAGTCTAATTTGCATGCGTCTGGAATGATCTTATTGCTTTAGAAGTCACAGTTAAGGTTTGTATTGAATGCCACCTTCACTGTTCCTGTAAGTGGCTGATTTATCCCATTTATAGTCGCTTTTTGTGTTAGGTTGAAACTCAGCTGCCAAATGCCTGGGCTTATACCATTTTAGTGTAACCCGAGGCTCCAGTGTTCACATTTCCGCATGCCTTGCTCAACCTTTCATAAAGCTGAAAGCTTAGAGCCGGCCTTAAACGGTTTTTCTAATCTCCTATCTGAGGCGCTATTGTAAGCACAAGTGCAAATACCCCAGGAAGACTGCTGTTTGCTATGGTTGAGCGGACGTAAGCCGTGCGTACTTCTGATGAAGACTGCAGCATAGCTGAAGGTGGTGCAAAGGGATGCCTTTTACTCTGCCTACAATATTTACTCCTCCTTTCTGTCCGTACAGTGGCTGTCCTAAATATTTCTGAAAATCGAACGGGCTGAGAATTTCTCCAAATAACTTTTCGGTTCTGTTAAGAAGACATTTCACTCTTCTGCTGATTTGCCCCTCCCAAAGCCTCCAAAACATTGTCTGCTACTCCCTCCTTTTATTTTTAATAAAAAGTACAAACAATAAGACGTAGTATCGAGGTGGATCGCCAGGGACATTTTTAAGGATTTTGGGAGCCCTGGGTCACACATATTTTGAATGCCCCTCTTCGGAACAGGTTTAATGACAGGTCTTGTATGCCCTCTTTGGCGAGGTCACATTAAAGCACACAGGCACACTTGTCCACATTCTAAATGTCTTTCCCATCTAATATTCAGGGACACTGACGTGTGTTTTTAATATTGTAACGCAGCAGCAGCAGCTCAGGAATATTACTGCAAATAATCTCTGTGACCCCCTCCCTTTTCTCACATGTGAGGTCCTGTTTTGATCTAAAAGAAACTTTTTTATGTATGCTGTATAAAACATAAACACACCATTTCTCTGCTAACTGACTGTAATAGACTACCACACATCACACACATTAAAAATAAATTAAAGAAAAATGGTATCTAAAACAATCTGTTTAAGAACTATTAAAGGTAATTAGGGTGCGACTCTCTGCAGAACAGAGCATGCTCTATCAGGGGGCTCCCTAAATGGCTGTGACCCTGGGCAGAGTCCGCTTTGATCTGTCCTTAAAACATCTCTGTGCATGACAAGCTTGATGTCACATTAAATGTGTTGTCTTGCTGTATGTCATCAGAAGCCCGGCAGTTATCACCCACTGTTGCAAATCTTCCAACCATTAGCAAGTTATCACAGAAGGTAATCATGACATCCTCAGGCCCATCTCGGTCTTCATATGCAGCTAGAACCACTGGAGTCTTAAATCAATCCAGGCAATTGGACGGAGAAAATGTTACTCGATGTTATTGACAATATTTACTAGACGCTTGATGAGGTAGCCTGGGGCTAGAAGCCATGTTGGACCTTTACGCATCTTCGACATATTGACCATTCACGGGTAATTCATAAAGTTAGAAACCACATATAAGGTCTTAAGCATAACCTCGGCCAGTTTAAATCTTTCTTAAATCAATTATGTCTGTGTTATAAAATGGGTTTTGTAATGAGGATGCAACAATGAGGTAAGTAAAGCACTTCTTTTTTCACCCTCTCTCAGGCTCTCTCTAACAGGAATGCCCCTCACAACCTCAACATTCTAAACTGTCAGAATGCTCCACCACAGGATGTGGTATGAGGGATTCAGAATGGATTGGCTCAGAATATAACACATCTCCTAATTATAAGGGAACAGCAACTTTACATGAAATTATAATCATTATAACATACAATAGTCTTTCTGCCAACACAGGTTATTCCAATCTATTAGTAAAAGTATCTCTTACAAAGTTGGCTATTGTCTGTGGTCTTTCCTTGTATAACTTTTCATGGTCAAACTTGTTGCCAGGGCATTTTACCAGTCTATCTTTGCTCCACAGCTGGCCATTGTCCATTGGCACAAGGTAGTGTTTAACCATGGCAATACACATAGGTTTGGAAAATGTACTTTGTCCTTTATCCTGAAACATAGGCCTTCTAACCAAACAATATCACCTGTCTCCCAACCTTGCTCCTTCACCCCATCTTTCATATTATTCTCTTCCTTGTACTTTTGTTGATGCTTTATAGTTCTGCTCTTGATAACTGTTGTATTCACATTTATGGGAACACCTCCTCCCAACCAACTTGGCACAGTGTAGAGCAAGGTGACCTACCTCTAAGTAAGACAAACAGTGGAAAACCTGTGACGAGGTTGGGCAGTAGTGTGGTATGTCAATAACATATCTTGGATAGATATTCCAACCAGATGACCATATATCCAAGCAAGTTGAATGCAAGCTTTTAACATCCTATTGGAAACCTCAAACAAACCATTCGCCCAAGGACAATACAAGTCCATGTTCTGGTTCAAAATAGAACTTCTTTTATAGCACGTAAGGTAAACTGAACCCCATTAACCGTGACCAATACAACAGGGACATCCTTAGTGGAGCATTCTCTAAGAAAACCAATTAGTACCTCCATTGAGGTGTCATTTACCATTTTAGTCCTTATCCAATGTGAATGATAGCCAACCAGTATAAATGTGAACCACATGGACCACCTTTCTTATTAATGGGTGCATAATGTCTAATGCTAACTTGTCCTATGATTCTTCTGGGACTTGAACTGGAGCTAGAGGAGCACTATAGTTTAAGTTAGATTTGTAACTACACGCATAGCTGTTGCAATCTTTCACATTAGGTTTCTTCTATGGTGTCTATTGTAGTGGACCAATAATGGTATCTTAGTCTTGATTTAGTCAGACTCCTGCCTAGGTGCTATTTATGTCCTAGATCTATAAATCTATAATCAAATTTCTTAACTCTGTTGGGGGTATAGCTTGTCCTTCTTTGAAACAATATTGCCAAAAATATTAAGTTCATTCCAGTCCTCCAAATAGCTTTTCCATTCTTCGCTAAGTATGCTTCACTTGGAAGGACAACCTTGGACTAACAACTTTTTGAACCTGATTGAGAATAGTGTCTGTTTGGTAAATTCTTTCCATTCATCAACAAATATAGCTGTGTTAGTATCTTAAGAACAGGATATTTACTTAATTCATAGTTGTCTTCCAATTCTAGAGGTGCTCTTGATATGAGATCTGCTGCTAAATTACGTCCACTTGGGACTACTCAACTCTAAGACAAAAACCTTCTAAACTAATAATCTATTTGGAAATACACGGGGGCAGATTTACAAGCCCCTTGCGCCACTTTTGCGTCACTTATAACATGGGAAAAGTGACACAAAAGTGGCGCAATGGGCTAGTAA